>NC_090436.1:867687788-872487788 GCF_031143425.1 Pleurodeles waltl | reverse complement strand
AGAAGGCCAGGTGGAAATGCCTATGGTGACACCCTTTGCAAGGCCTCACAATCAACAGAAGGGTGCACACTAAAGAAAGGCCCCAGAGAACAGGTAACATCCTAATATTACCCATTGCTGGAGACACCTCTAACAGTCTGTGAATCAGCAAACCCTGAAACCTGAAAACCATAATCAACTCCCTATGTGCTTAGCACACCATAGTGAATGCCCCTAATAGAAGTATGGCCTTCTGGTTTTGTCATGGTGTCACCATATTAAAGGCATAACTCTAAGATAAAAAACAGCATCCAACATTAACCTATTTCAGGACAGTGCCATTTTTCTTTTAGCAACATTCAAAAGCATATGCAATACATCACTGTCTAAACAGTTACTGTCAATAAACATGCCAATGTTCAATTCTGTGAAATATATGAGTTTTCATTCTCTCTTTACAGTAACTGCCAAAGAACCACATTATCTAAAAGCAAAGGTCCCTACAACCCAAAACCACAACAATGAAAGTTTCATCTCCACACGTGCTTGCTGATGAAGCAAAATTATCCCCAGGTTATGTTTTCCATTAAGTAAAAGTTGAAATAAGAATCTTGCTGTGGTCTGCTGTTCTCCTATCAACCCAGAGCTGTTTCCAGTCATTGGTGATACCCCTGCCCTTTCGGAGGAATCGCTCTGCTAAAAATAGAATTTTATGGGTCCCAGAGGCTTTTTGAGTGCTTTTTCCTAGACACCCCTAGAGCATATGAGGCGCACGCAAAGCCTCAGGTTTGTGATTTGATTTGTCCACATCAAGAGTAAATTGCCTTTAGTCTTTTGTATTGGAAAAAAGTAACTGGCAGTGTGAACATGTTTTCTTTCCTTCAGTGGTTGTTTTGCTCTTGTGAGATATCTATAGATGTAGGGAAATGGAGTAGTTTGGTAGCCTTAGCCCTTGCACCTTGCAGACTCCCTGCCTTCCAGACACACATCTCCAGTAGTGGGGGAGATGGCATTCTCTTTCCTCTTGCTCTCATACTTCTTAATCGCAGCCAGGAAAGACCAGCAACTCTGCTGTCTCCATCAATCCCATCCGCCATCCTATGGTTGCCCTCTGGCTCAGCTTCACTTCCTTTAGACACTACCACCAAGAGCAGAGGTACCAGGCAATGGAGTAAGGACTGTGGGAGATCTAAGCACATGGGCTATCCTTCATCTGGTCACTGGCCATCCACAGATGCATATTAGGATGAGAGGAGTTTGCTATATGTGTTAAAATGGATCATCTTCATGGCACTTGCACTTCCCTGGGACAATAATGATACAGAAGTTGGGGACACTATGCACTTGTTTGCTCCAGATCACCAAATAAACTGTTAAGAGTAATAACACTTTTTCTTAGCCCGGTGGTCTCAAGCACCTGCCAGAAATGCCCCGCACAAAGGGTTTGTTAAAGTGCCCCTGCCTCTAAAATGTGAAGCTGTTTTTTTACAGCACTCTCTCTGATGAGGAAAAGCACATGCCCTGCCCTCCTGCCCCTTAGCACATAACAGCCTTCGGGTTATTGCTTCTCAGCACCACCCAGGACATAATCCTCTGTAGGTACTCCTGGGGCTGCTTCTTGATGAGCACGCTGTGGCACTTTAAAGCACTTCCTTTCTGCTGTCCTAAGGCACCACCACTTTCTGGCGACTTGTACTGTACCTTTGTACTCAGAAGAAGTCAGAAGTCTTACTTTAGGGGGTCATACCCCAAAGGGCTCATCCACAGAAGTTCAAAGGGAATCTGCTCCCCCAGAAACCCTTACTAGTCCAACCCTCTACTGTGGCTCAGAAGGATTGGGAAGGCCAGTGCCATTGGCTCTGGAGGCATGATGCCATATTTATGGTCAAGTGGCACAGCACAACAAGCCACCTTGCTGCACTGCACTGTGTGACAGGAATAGGGCTGAAATGTGCAGTATTTAAATGAAAATGGCACATTCCTACCATTGTCCCTGCATTGTTGCTGTTTTTTTGCAGCCTAGAGCCAACACAGGCACACTTGCACCATTGTGCAAGGGTGCCTCTGTTGTAAGGAGGATTGTTTTTGTGCAGGAAGGGGCACTTTCTTGCACGAAACAATCCCCTGCAGTAAATTCCTCTTTCTATGTGTGCTGCAAAATACAGCACACATAGAAAGAGGAAGTCATGAGGAGAAATAAAGATATTTATATAAAGATATGCCTCCTTGTTATTCCTCACCTGGGGAGGAGTTTGTTTTTGGTGCATTCCCAGGCCCACAGCTTCTGGTAAATTTGGGAAGGCATCAAAATCCAAAAAACACCCATGGAATGCCTCCCTGGATCAGAGTAACGCAATGCACTGCATTGCTTTACTCCAGATTTATCAAGCCACCCAAGGCCACACAAGGTAGCATTACGTACCTTCATAAATCACATTTGGAGCTTGTGTCGCTCTTGAACCACATTCAGTGGTGCAAGAGCAATGTAATGGGGCTTATAAATATGTCCCATAGTTCCATAGAGCCTAAGTAAGTACAAGCCTAGAGTATCCCTCCACCCCATACAGGGTTTTCACCATGAAAGGTAAATCTGTCTTTGGCACCTGCAGATTCCTGTTTTTAAACTTTCCATTGTCCATGTATTTTTAAGTAGAGCAGAATGTTTCAGAAAGCAGGCATCTGTTTGCAATCAAAAGGTTACACATCATCACCCTAGCCCTGCCACATTTGTCCTTCATAGCATCTTGGAACTCTTCAAAGTAGTGACTTAAATTGGTCAATGGTCATAGCTCTCTGAGACTTTTAAACCCACCTCCAACTGCCACTGCTTAACTGGTTTCTTCCCACCAAAACCTCAAAGAGGTCTTCTGGAGAGAACGAATAAAGATGTCTGGCTACTCCCCCATTGTTTCTCTGAAAAGTGCATGACTAGCAATTTAAGGTAGCCTGAATGTAATTAACCTATACAGATTCTACCCCTACCCTCTACGTTTTCTAAGAAAAGGCTTAATCCCATTTAAATGGGCCTATGTTGTAGGGGGTGCCATTGACCTGCCTGCTGCCCAGCAGACTAATTAACTTGGCTCATTAGGGTACTTCAACACCCAAATCTTACTAAGAGCTTGCCTAGAAAAATATAACCAAAACCCAAAGTTTTGGAAAAAGTGCAAATATGTTCAAATTATTTTTATATTTACAGTAAGAACTTTTATTTACCTATACAAGGATGCATTCAACTATTTTTTCGGTTCAGCTAATGCAAAGGTCCTATTTTGATGTAGCTTTCACTTACACAGTGGATGCAATAAAGCACTGTAGATTTACAGTGAAGCATTACAGACTCAAACTATAGTGAAAAAGAAATGGCATTAGTGTTTTTTGAATGTTCAATTAAATCATAAGGCCTACATAGAGTATAACCAGTTGACTAAAGGTGCAATTTGTGACAGACTAACTGTGCAGATACTGGTCTGTGTAAAGCTGCTGCCCCACTCACTCACTTCAAACATGTGAACATTTGGTCATGCGTAACTTGCTCAGAACCTCTTAACTCAGTTGTGCACTAGCCATCCTTGCTTTCAAAGGTGACCACTGTTGATCAGTATTCAAAACTATTTCAAAACAGCTTATAGTTTGGTGAAACTCACTCATAGCAGAGATTTAAAGAGAGAAAGTCAAATGGTGTTAATCCCAGAATCCCATTAATCACACATTATATATAGGATGGGCACAGTGCTCAAACCCACACATAATTCTGAACTGGATACATATACACACACATGCACATTTTTTAGACTTTACCACTTTTCCACTTTTCCAATTGTTTACCACGGGCATTCTAACTCCAACTGCCTCGCCTCTTTTCAAATGTATTCCTTGGCTTCTGTTGCTCCTGATTTATTTTCATGCTTATGGAATAAATTGTTCCACATTTACACTCTAATTGAGGGAGCATGGCTGATTGGAATATGTGTTACTTATCATATTGCTATTGTGATGCAAGTTCTACCATAATTTATGGAGAGTTGACACACTCTTTTCTGCTTGAGAGCTATCTGTAGGTCCCACATTAACACAGAGTTGTGATCACTGCCCTAAACATATACAAAGTGCAGATGTTTGGTGAGCCGAGTATGGTGCATTGGTCAATCAGCCAAACAGAGTTGCGATTTTATTCTTTTGACACTCAATGGTGTAAGAAATGTGGTCATTAATTTGGGAGTAGGTTACTCATACGAATTTAACAAGCACAATCTAATAAGGTCACAAAAGATTTATAGGAACATATCTGCTCAACCCCTGCTAGCAGTGACACAGGCAGCAGGCAGATCTCAGAGAAACATGTTAAATTTAAGCTGTACCAGTCAATTTTAAAGTACAAAAACAGAATACAAATCCAGGTCTATTTAAAAACATGTAATGAGCAAAAAGATGGCAGTATGATCATAATAAAAAAGTGGAAACCAGAGTTATGAATTTATCAAGTTTTAGGGAAGAGTGCAGCACTAAAACACAAAGGGCCTTATTCACAGAGGTAAACTTCCACACTTGTGTAAGTTTACACCTTTTCACTATTCATAAAACTGCATTATGAATGCATAGGCTCCACAGTCATAGTGGAAAACTCCACACATAAAAAAATGTGCCTGTTCTATTTATTTGCAGAGTTGTCCACCCCGACTGTAGAGTCTCTGCACTTGGAAACTAACCATTAACTTGGAGTTCTGTGAATACAGAAAAAATTGAAACTTACACAGATGTGTAAGTTTACCCTTGTGAATCAGGCCCACAGTACAAATCTGAAATGTCAATTTGTGGTTGACTATGACCTTGGCATGATTGGCACGATTTCAGACTGCCTGCAATGAAGCACAGTTGGGTGGGTCAAGAAAGTTTTTACTACGTGCCTTGGTTTATTTTCTAGCGCTCCAGACAAGACAAAAAGCTAAACCTTGTGAGAATCCTTCAAAGTTGAAACATCATCGTCAAGCTTGGGAGAGCAGAGAATTCTAAAAAGTCAGTAAATATCTGCAACTGTTTGGAGGCCAAGTAGGGGACCTTGGAAACAATCGGGGAAAGGAAACTGTAACTCATAAACTTTAACTTTTGTTATTAATCAAATATTGTTTCTCGGGAGCCACTAATGAGAGTTTTAGTTACATTTTAAAGTGTTATTAATCATTAATTCATAGTTTGCTTTCTTCATTAATCATGCATAAATTATAGAACAGAGCATAAAGTGTGTCCCATAAATCTAATCCCTATTCTATATTTCTAAGTCAGGGAGATACATTAACTCCCAAAGAGTTTTCTCGTAAAAGAGCAAGCAAGACTCAGCTATAGAAAATAACCTGAGTCGGAGAGTATCAGACAATTTAATAAAAAATAGCAAAAAAAGTGTCTGAGAGTCTGTCTAGCCAGCCAAGTTATCAGAACTCATAAAGTATCAGCCTCTGCAGCACGAGAGTGAGCAAGTCTAAGAAGTCTGTGTGTGAGCTGTTCTTTCCATGGGGCACTTTTATATGAAATATACCAATAGTCCAATTTAACAATTTCTTCTGATAAGGTATTAGATCAGCCAGTCAAGAAACAAGAACATTGTGAGACAGGGACAGCTTCTATCGAGATCGAAAGTTGAAACAAAGAGAGTTCTAAATACAAGATATATTTTGTGGAGGTTTTAACTACAAAGATACATTGAACAGTCTTTTCAGTCACCTAGGTCTCTGAAAGAAAGAACATTCATGTAAGTTTTAAGCGTGATCACATTAAGTCATCTCATTTCACACTCTTCTTCACATTAGAAGCCTATTCTTAAGGAAACAAAGTTTACTATTAGTTTTTTGCAAGCTTTGGGATTCCAATGCAGATCAAGAGGTTTAAAAGAATAGAAGAATATAACTTTTGTTCATAGCATAGGAAGTTTGTGTCATGGGAAGGCCAGGCAAATGTCACAATAGAACCATTTCTATTGAGTTAAAACAGTTTTGAATATGTTAACATTAGCAAATCAAGCAAGTCAAGCAAGTGTGGGTCATGCAAAGTTTAAAAAGGAAAATGCATGTTTAAAATGCAGCATTTTGGTTAGGCCTAAAGTTCAGTCATACAGGCTATTAATTAAATGGATTTTTTGGGGGGGAAATCTCATACAAGCTTCAATTGAAGCCTTCAATTTTGGAGCCAAACCCTTCAAGCAGGACAAAATAGTATTTTGTAGTTGTTGAGGTTAAGTAGTTCCAGGGCAAGGCAAGAAGCTAAAGCTTGCGAGGATCATTCAAAGTTGAATACTTCATTGATGAGTTCCCAAAAACAGTATTTTGTAGTTTCAAAGGTAGCTTCATTGATTTGTAGATCTCCTACCTTGCCCTGAGCCAAGGATTTGCCAGGTCAAGGTCCACCTGCATTTCCTATCTGAAATTGTATTTACGACTCCAAGGAAGAAATGTTTTTATGACTTTATTGCACTCAGAAAAATGTCTAAAACTTGTTCCAATTCAATTCAATATACACAGTCCTCAGACCCCAATTCTATAACTGTCCATGCCTCTCCCGGCCCTAATGTTTAATTAAACAAACTGTTTCCTGTTTTGCCAGGTGCCTCCTGTCGCTTGTCTTTTAAGGTAATTTTTAATTCAAGCAACAATTTGGTGAGCCAGATAGGAGCTGATTGGTTCTTTGAACCCAAATACAACCAAAGGAGAGGGATCCTAACAGAAAGGATTATCTGCAATTGATTGGAAGTCTTGCTGAAGCTGCAGGCAGAAGTCCGTCTTGAGGACACCGCCACAAAGGCACATCAGAGCCTTAGTCCTAGCATTCGGCATTTGGAAAACTAGGAAAAAGCATAATCCATGGAAATCACTACCTTGATTGTCAGCATCAGGAAGGTGATCACTTGGACTGCTGGGCATAATATAGACGGTAAGCTTGTGCCCTGGTTGTGATAAAGGGTTTTTGGGTTGCTGGCCGCTTGGACCAGTGGGAGTGACACAGATGGTATGCATAATGCTCTGGGCGTGACATAGGGCCAGCTCTCTGTTTTAAGAGGTGCCTTCCCTTGGACCTCTTTGTGGGATGCAGTCGGTACGCTTAGAGTCTGGGTGTGATATAAGGCCCAGATCTGAATTTTAAAAGGCTATACTGGTTTTCCCAGTGCCACTGGTTTCTTAACACTGGTGGTATTTGAAAGAAGTGAGAGGTATGCTTCATTCGGACTGTTGGACGTGACACAGTTGGTATGCAGGACCCCTGGGTGTGACATGGGGGAATTTGGATCTTAGGGTACAAGAACTATTGGAATCCCAGAGATTAGGCATAGCTTGTGTTTTGCTAAGAAGGGTATATGGTCATTAAAGTAAGTCCTTTTTTTCTCTGCAATCGTTTCCCCTGAGCTGGTATAAAGAGGATTAACAGGCTCCCCTATTCCAGTGCAGCGCAGAACTTTTGTTTGTCCAAGTATAACATGACTAGGAGTGGGCAGGGCTAAGGTGTTGCAAGCGGGCCATTTCCCTGATTTTTAGGGTCTAGTCAGCTTTTCCCTGCCAGTTGAAATGGTGTTTTGATATTAAGGTACTTGTGAACCAATATGACTGTGTTTTAAAAGTTGAATGATGTGTTTATGTTAATGTTTTAATGTATAAATGAAGATATTGTGGATTTACACAAGTTGTTGTATGATGCCAAAGTAAGGCTCGCTATTGTGTTGCCAAATTCCAAATTGCTGTAAATCAACATTTGCACTTTTTCCTAGGATTGTGATTCTTCATGCATTTGTTTCTTATATTTAGATTTTGATGCATTTGTAAATAAAATTGAGCTCATTTGATCCAGGGATTCCTGTGTATAGATCCTCCCCAACCAGATTGGATTCTGTAAACCCCTTGTTAGATCTCGTAAACCTCTTGTATGTATATTTCCCACTTCCTGAATAGATCCAGTAGTACCCTTGTACCTACTTTTCAGTCACCAAAGTAAAATTTAGAAATCTATAAAACCAGAAAAGTTAGATATATAGAAAAGAATATTTATAAAAATAAAAGTAAGAACACGGACAATTAAAAGTACCCCAAAAAATGTGACACTAAAAGTAACTATCCCCTAAAAGACTACCCAAATTCCACCATGGGATCTCAAATAGAGCACATGCATAGCAAGTCCCCCACTTGGGCCAAAAAGCATAGCAAGTTCTGCAATAAGTTATCTACACACACCAAGGCACACACGTTCCCTTGCCAAAATAGTGAACCTTTGACACTAATATAATTGCACACACAAGGACATACGTGCAAACAAAATATACAGGGCAAAAGAAGGACAAAAAGGAAGCATTACTAGAACTTTGGGCCATATTCGAGGAAGTCCATAACCTTGACCCGCCAACAGTAAGCAAGGCTTCTGCACCAACCCGCAACATGTAGGTATGGAGGTGCTCACCCCCTGGCCTGCAATCCCTATGTTAGGACACAGTAACCCGTCAGTTGAGGGGACCCCACCGAACAGCAGCCTGTTAAGTCTAGTCATGGTGGACTGACAGGTCAACAGGCCCTACACTCCCTGCACCCCCCCATCCAGCACTAGAGCACCCGCAGCTCCCCCACTTCCGTCGTGGTCAGCACACTGGGCCTCAGCTGCTCGAAGAACACCCAATCCTTCTAGTCCCAGGGAGTGCACCCGGGTGAAAAGGAGGTTCCTAGCAGTCACAACCAGCAATGATGAGGGAAGGGATCACGGTTTACCAGGATCCACCATGGTAAGTGGGTGCTGCTGGGCTCGAGCACACGACGATCGGGAGGTGGCAGCAAGAAATGACAGATAACTCTTTGCATGCCCATTCTGTGACTTGCTGGCACACTTGACTAGAGAAAGGAACAACTTTGACAGGTCCTGGCCTAAAGGAAGTTCGCTTGGGCCAGAGGTCCTGGCTATGGAAGAGGACTGCATCAGGTACAGAAAGGGAAATCCCAACTGGAATTTCCCCTACATACAGCAGTGTTTCAGAAAATGGGAGAGAAGGCTAACCAAGGCACGAAGGGAAGAGAAAAAGGGCAAGAAGTGGTTAGGATGGGACCAGGTTGCTACTGCAAAATCCCTGAACTAGAAAAAAATGGTTCTCATCAGAACATCTGTGACCGCAATGGTGCAGAAGGTGGCCGCACTAATTAGGGCTCCACCGAAGAGGTTCAGAGAGAACAAAGCATCTAGTATGCGGGTCCGAGGAGGTTGTACAAGGGACTCCCACAGCCAGGACCAGGTCACAACCACCCGTTCTGCTTCCAGAGCAAGATAAGATGCGGGATCAACGTGGGTCAGCCATTCATCTGAGGATGACACATAATAGCTCATTCTCAAGTCCCCCGTACTATCAGTACCTCGACGGTCCAAGGAAGACTACACTGTGACAGGACTGGTAAATAACATGCCCTGTAGCTTAAAGGATTCTTCTTATTTAGCGACAGTGATGAGTGAGTCATGTCGGAAGTTCTAACACAAAAATATCCTCTGGGACACAAGCCCCTTGCATTTTACAGTGGGCTCTCAGACTTCACCATGCAAAGTCACTTCCTATGAGAGCAGGCGCTAGCAGCAGTGGCTTTTGCTGTCGACAAAAGTGGCTACTTTAACAGGGGCACAACCAATGCTGTATGCAGAACATTCAGTGTTTGCGGATATCTGAAAGAGGAACAGCATTCTGACTACGCAACAGGTTTCAGACTACGAGTTGATTTTCTCCAGGCCGTCGATTAAGGCAGTACAGTGCTGCCTAGTAAACCCAGTCACCTTCCTAGTCCAAGAGGTTCAGGAGGGGGAGGAGACCAATGACTGCACAGTATACACCCCCGAGTGGAGCAGCCAGGCAAAGGAAGACCCCTCCCAAACAGTGAGGCACTGTTTATCAACGGCTCCTCCATTATAAATCTAGACACTGAGATGAGACACACGGGGCAACGGTTATCATGGCCCATAGCCATAAGCCCTTGGAGAGCTGCAGGTCATCATGCAGTTAACTCTCCTCCCTCACCTCTCAGCATAGGTGGCAGAACTAACTGCAATAGTTGAAGCCCTCACCCGAAGCTTGGGTAAAATGGTAAAAATGTATTCAGGCCAATGTCACCACCACAGTACACTCTAGCATAGGTTGGCAGAAAAGACAAGGGTTTCTAAATTCAGATGGTACACTCCTCACACATCTGGACCTTCTAAAGCTACTCATCAACATGCTGACTCTGCCTAATCGCATGGCTGTGGCAAAATGTGCTGCCCACACCGGGGGCCAGGATTTGGTATCCCCGGGGAATGTACTAGCTGACCAAATTGCAAAAAAGGCAGCATTGTCACAGTTGAGGAGGCTTGTGTACGCCCTGTCCACCAGATTTCAGAGTTGAACCCCCTTAGGACAAGCCTTACACGGAAGTGACAGGATTGTACTTGAGGAAGTTGCAATAAACTGCATTGTCTGAAGAAAGAGAGCAATGGATAGCCTTGGGCTGCAGACAGACAGCACACGACCTGATACACAGACACACACCCATAGAGAAGCCCGTTATGCTTCAGTGCTTATTCAACATAGTTTTTCCCCAATTACATTTACCAACACCACACAGTCATGGACAACATGATGGCACAACTTCAAAGTGATTGATTTACCCTCATCCTCTCTGAAATTGTGACAATGTACTTAAATGCTTCATCTGCCAACTATACTGCCCAGAAACCTACTCTTAAGGTCGTGTCGTCGACTATCCCCAGGCCTTTCAGACATTACACATCGACTTAATTGATAAGATTGATCGGTGTGCTAACTATAGGTACCTGATTGTAGTGGTCTGCCCATACTTTAGGTGGATCGAAGCCGGTCCTTGCGTGCACTGTAGCACTAAGGTAGGGGCGACATTCCTTGTCAGAGAGGTAATACCCTGGTTGAAGGTGCCAGATGTCATCCAGTCAGACAATGGAAATAAAATGTGTGCCAGACTCAACAAGAAACTCACAAGAAGTGGCTCCACTGCTTGCCCCAAGCTTTGTTCACGCTGAGGAACATACCCAGCAGTGATCACCACCTCACACCACACCATATAATAACCAGAAGACTTACGAGGACACCCATCCTGATAACTCGGACCAAATTGAGTAGCTCTCATACACTAGGAGACGAATTTCATGTGTATCTATCAGAGCTAACCAAAACCACCAAGTTCTTATCCAAACAGGTCATCCATTGGAGCTCCAAGTGTACCATTGCCAAGCTACCATATCAAATACCTCAACCTGGTCAAGAAGTTTACATTCAGAACTTTGTTAGAAATGGAAGCAATCCAAATTTGAAGGACCCTACTACGCAATCTTCACCACACCTACCTCCTTCAATGTGGAAGGTAGAGATGCATGGGTCCACCTTCCCAACGTGTGACTGAAACCTTTCATGGCACATGTCCCATGAACTGTACTTTCTTTGAACTGTTGAATCAGTCAAATTCAAACCACCAGAAGGACTACAGACATCCCCAGGGAACATCCCAAGATGTTCAATAGTTACCTATTATTGCATATATACATTCCCTGGGTGCTAGGGCTGCTATCATGTCCATGTATTTCAGAAAAACAGTCTGATGTAATGGAGTTTATGTGAAAAATGTCCCTATGCTTGCATGGGACCTCCCTCCTGTAACCTTTAATTACACCACATCCAACACTGCATCTCATACGCACTACACATCGCTCTTTTGCACCACAAGTGGTACCAGCACATGACCTCCGTGGGCTCTAAGACATCAGCCAGGACATGCTATATCTGTTCAGTGATACCCCATGCAGTAGGCGGAGATAGATTGTACTTATCCCAAGAGGTAGCCCCTGAAAAAAGGAAAATGTTTTCTCCATCTGTATCTGTGTGGAATTAGGGCCAAAATACAACCTAATAGAGTAGAGCCTCATAGGGTGGTAATAAATCTGACCAGCTATGAGACCAGTCCTACAGCATTGTACCTTCTTAGCAACATCCAAACTGAGCTAGACAGGATGCTCAAGAAGGGAGTAGTAGGGGAGGACACTTTGGCCTTGAGATTTTCACGAGAAGACACTTTTGGGGGTAGTTAAACCACCTAACCAGTGCACAAACATGTCCACTCTTACTTCTATCTGTGGTCCCAGGATGGCCCTTAGTGTGTCTTCATTAAAAGTAAATGGACTCCAGACATGGAGTTTCAGTGCAGGTCCATCAACCTCGATGATGTGAAGGGAATGGGGTCTTGTAGGGGAGGAAAAAAAAATAGCATAGATACCCCATGTCAGGAGATCTGGGACACTGAGATAGACAGGTTCACATGGATAGATGGGATGAGGCAACCCCTAATTGTATGGAAAGTCGCATTGTAATCCTTATGTTTCAGAGGCAAAGGAACCATTCCTTTGGGTACAAATCAGAACTGTAACGCAATACTGCACATTCCAGACATGGTAATGCAATGGGGCACTTCCATGCTGATGGTCACCTACTGGCAGTGTGGGTATTTCACTTACACACAGCTCATCCCTGGATGGCATGGCCTCTGCTCCTTCATCATCACCCCAACCCTGTCCACTCCTGGAAAAGGTCTTTCTGAACTGTACCAACACCAGCTCAGGAAGAAAGAAATACCGTTGCATCAGGCTCGAAGGAGAAGAACTGCTGATTATTTTGGCTGGGCTTAATACAAGGATACTCCTAAGGAGTTTCTACTGTTCACCGGTGCCCAAGTACCGGCAGGAGAGTGCGTACACTTCTTCACCGTGCAGACAAAAGCAAATGCCCACTGGTTGCAAATCACATGATGGGACATGCTCAAAATGTTGAACAGTACTGAGCTTGACCTTAGTGCAATAAAGGAGGAACTGAGAGCCATCCATCTCATGATGATGCAACATCAGAAAGTCTTGGAATTGTTGACCAGAATGGCGAAAGGGGTGTGTGCCAACATTAGTTCATCATGCTGCACTTTTATACCTGACAATGACATGGACAATGGAACTTTGATATTTACATTCAAGCATTGCACAAACTACAAAAAAACATGTGTGAAGAGTGAGGCGCCCTTGCGCAGGAGTGGTTCACAAACAGGTTCAACTGGCTCTCCCGGTGGCTGGCCAGTTTGTGCATGTAATTTTTGCCATTTTCGTTGTGTTACTGTTTTTGTGTGGATTCCTACAATTGTGGGTTTCCTGCTGTAAAACAGTCTCCAAATTGAGAAAAGTACAAGTAGTGAGAGAGGTGAGACAGCAAAGTGCCGACATTGTGACTGTCATGACTTGTACGCTTGATGGTGTAGTTGAAAATTCAACTAGAGGGGGAAATGTTATTGGATTAATGAATGACGAAGGGCCCGACATCAAGACATTTTTATACACGAACACATTTGCATCACCACTGTTAGATTCCCCCATCATGAAGTATCCATCAACCCCTTCACATAGGCACGTGGTTAGGCAAGCTCTGCGACCCAGGTCTCAAGGTTAATGAATGACAGGTCACAGGTGGGGTAACACTTAGCTGACAGCCAAAGGCCCAAAACTTAGATCAGATCCCACAAATAGGCAGCAACACTACAATGATCCCCAGAGATTAGCCCCAATAAAGCACACATGGCCAGAGGAATGCGTGCATTCCCAAAAACATCATAAAGTTAGATGCTGCATATAGTTAGGTACACTTACCTAATGAGGACACAGCACACATTACACACACAGTGACCAAACCCCCCCTCCCCGGGCCAGACATCTGGACACATACTTGCTGGCGCACATTGTGTCCTCGCCAGGTCGAGGCCCACCTGCATTCCCTATTTGGAATTGTATTTAAGACTCCCTTACAACTGTTCACATTTTTTTTTACCAAAGAAGGAATGTATTTATGACTTTTTTGCACCCACAGAATTGTAAAAAACGTGCTTCAATACAATGTACACTGAGAGACAGCCTACAGACCAGTTCTGTAGCTGTTCTCCCAGCCATAATGTTTAACTAAATGAACTGTTTCCTGTTTTGCCAAACACCTCTCACCTCTTTTTTTTTAAGGTAAATTTTCGTTTGAGCAACAACTGGCAGTATGCGTGATAACACCTACACTCCACCAATGGAACGCCATCTCAGGGCAGAGTAACACAACGATTTGTGCTGCATTGTTTTAGTCTAGATTTATTAAGCCACAGAAGGCCACGCAAGGTGGTCTTGCGTGGCTTGATAAATCTAACTTAAGAGTTGCATCACTCTTGTGCACTGTTGCATGGTGCAAGAGTGATGCAAGTCTTTTATAAGTATGCAATTTAACTTCTATGCTACTGGTGCATTTTCTACACCATCTACCAATGTCTTACTGGCAAAGTAAATCAGCTAGTTCAATAAAATTAATGCACCCTTAGGTTTTAGGTGACAGATTGTTAGAAACGTGTGGAGAATTGTGCAAGAGGAGGGAATTCTGATGGTAGTCCACCAGGTACAATGAGCAGAGGACAAGGAATCTTCACCCTGCAATTCATAAGAGGGAAAAGTGGGATTGGGAACCGTAGAGAAAAACATGCTTTAGTGGACATCATGTGTCTCAGGCAGATGTTTTGAGTTGGCAAACTCTCTCTAGGAGGTCTTTAAAGAAATTGCACACAATAATATTATAAAAAGTCCAACTATAACCACAGATGCTAAATAATAGTAGTGGTACAAGTGTTCTAAAATGTACCAATAGTCAACCTCTTACTCTTATCTTATGATCTGTAAGAAAAAACTGATGGCAAATCCAAGAAGTACCAGTTTACCTTCCCCGGGATCGGGAGTACGAGGAGATGCTAAGAAGTGGTGGTCATGTCCAAAATCACTTAGAATATGAAAGTCAATAATGTGTATGTCTTCAGAGGCATACTAAGGAAGAACAAATGGAAACATGAGGGGAAAAGTTAGAACAAAATAAAGGTGAAGGGAAACACCATAAATGCAGGAATGAACTAAGTTTTACCTAGAATGTGATCCTAACGCAGTCTAATCGGCTAACCTTCTCAGTCTAACCTGGAAGGGCTCATGTCCTTCGGGCCCAGTCTCCCATGGATAATTCTCCACAGTGTTCATTCTTGTAGTGTTTTCGTTATGTCCTCCCAGATCTTTTGCCTTTGAGTAAGCAAAACTCGTCTGTTCCAGTAGTTTATCCAGGATGATAGCCCTCCGAGCAAGCTAGGAAAATGGCCCCTATCACTGCTGTTAGAGTAGTAAAATACAACAGTGTCAGGGTTCTATTGGCTTCTCAGGGCTCTGGGCACTGGTTCCGCTGTGCCTGCTGCACCAATAATTGCTACACTCCAGGCCTGCTCTGACAACAGGTGTAGTTATTGTGACATCATTCATCACTACCATAGTGCACAGAGTACTAAATCCAGCAAGGCTATGAAGCAAAAGGTTGGTAAACCACAACCAAAATGATATCACTTTCTTACAGATGGTCTCTATAGAAGTATGACAGAAGCAACATTGCACAGCCTCAGAGACACTTGGGCCTAAATTTAAGGATGGCCTTGCGTCATCTAAGACCATATTAGCGTAATTTTTCTGACGTTAATGTGGCATTAGTTTGCCAAAACTGCCACGCCATATCTACAAAGTGGTGCAACGCATGCATTGCACCACTTTGCAACCCTTTGTGCCACATTATGCATGCACCATGCATAATGTATACAAATGGGGTGTTCCGGTGCATAGAGGCCCACAAAAATGATGTAATGAAATCTACAAGATGTAATTGCACCATTTTTGGCATTATTTAAGGGAGGATCCATTGGAATCAATGGGCCTCCTTGAACTTTGCTCCACTAGCGTCAGAAGTTTTGACGCTAATGGAGCAAAGTGCCACAATAGCGTAAAATATGTTGAAGCTATTGTTCCTAATACTGCCATGGTGTGCCGTATCTTAAATACAGCGCACACATGGTGGCATTAGGGGGGTGCGGGGGACCGCAAGAAAAGTGGCTCTTCATGATGTGAAGAGCCACTTTTCTTTAAATATGGGCCTTGGGGTCTTGGGGCCTTGGGGCCTTGGGGTGCTGTGGTGTGGTCTAGTGGTGCAGCTCTCAAATATCCTGACGGACAAGCGAGTAACAGGTGTTTATTTTCTTAACCTAACAATATATTGAAACGAGAACAAGGTTGGCATAGAAAACTAACTAAAGAATCCTGTAAAAAAATAGTAATTACTTCTAAGCAATTTTCATACATCTAATGGGGAAAACAATTTTAGTTTGCGGCTGAAAATGAATGGATATGATCAAAAAAGAATAATTGAAAGAGCTATGATTTATTTAAAATATTCCAGTCATTTAATTATATTATTATAGCTCCATCAAGTATACGTAAAGTAAGTTGACAACAAAGAGTAAAGTAATATCTGATTATTGGCGATGTGCCTCTCCAATAATGGACAGTAGATGAATTTTGAGCATTTTTTTTTACATTATGGGCATTTTTTACATTTGACCTCATTTTTTTCAAACTCCGCACAGAGCAACGGATTGTGGAAAGGTTCATTTTAAAGTTTTATAGGGCTTCAATCTAACAGATGTACGAAGAATAAAATATTCATGTGCACAAAAGAATGAATAATAATTCAACCAGCATAGATCCACACATGAATTGCAGTTGTTAATGTTCTGGAAAAGAGGATAATACATTGTTTTTGTGAAGAACAAGCTTCCTTTATTGCAGATCATGCATATGAATATCTTAAAATAGCATTGACTGGTACAGGCTAGAAAAGTAAATAGTAAACATATCATCACTTTCAAATACACTGCCATTATATTCTTTGAATAATAATGAAAAATTAGCAACTAAACCACTGATATTATGTGCAAGCTTAAGGCAGGATGCAGAGCAATGACTGTATAATATATGAAGGGCCAGAGTTGGAAAGCCATAGCGCAACCAGAGTGTCACTTTTTGTACATTTACAAGGCGGCGCTAAGCCACTTTTTGTGGTTTAAGGCCACCTTGTAAATAAAGGCACCTCCAGTGCAATTTTCTATGTCAGAGGGGCATGCAAAGAGTGTTGCTGTGGGCGTTTCACTCCAACACCCATTACTTTTCACGCTACCCCAGATTTACAAGAAGGTGTAATTATGTTAAGAAACTATAACTCGTCCCCCAAAGTTACTTTCCAGCACGAGTTATAGTTTCTTCAGATAAGTATAATTATGAGAATAACAATAACTGTTGAATTTCTATGGTTTTGTGTGAGTAAAACATCGACCTAACCATAACGTCCCTGTAACCTATGTTTTTTTCAGTGAATTTCTATGGGTTTTTTAACACACACCTTAATATTTGTGTCAGGCTGAAGCAAGTTAATCAGGGTCTTGCTTTTCCTCCCTAGGATCCGAGGAGGACCCGAGGAGGATCTGAAGAGCATCCGTGAATCCATGGATCAGCTGAAAAAAAGGGCAATTTGTTGCCATGAGGGGTCCCTAAAGAACCCTTCCATGTGTCCTATGGTGTCAGGATAGCTGTATCCTGCAATGGGAGAAACAAAATGCCAGCCACAACTTTTCTTTCAGGTTGCAGCCAGCCAATCAGGACCATGCTTTTTCTCAGAATCCTTGGAGGATCCAAGGAGGATTTGATTAGGATCCTCGTCCCTATACATATATAAATTTGATTTTGATTTATAATCTAGAAAACTACTGAACAGATTTACAACAATTCACAAAAAGTTTGCTTTCTGGACCAAGAGCTAGCTTTCTTCCAAATTAGGTGTAAATCCATCCAGTCATTCGGCTGCTATTCCTGTTCAAAATCCCCAGGAAAACTAACATCGAGAAAAGATGTTTTGAAAACCCTTTTTTTCTCGGGCCACGCTTGACAGATCACCCCAGAACTTTTCAGACAGCAGCTCACATGAGCGGCAAAATGTTTGGGAAAATTTAGTGAAGATTTGTCAACTGGCACCAAAGATGTAGGAAAATAAACAAACACTTATTCTATAGAAACTAGGCCCTTACTATAATTACCTGACTGCCACTAGGTTATATTTATATATATATATATATATATATATATATATATATATATATATATATATAAATATATACATACCTATATATATATATATATATATATATATATATATTCATGTATAAAACCATAGGTTATAGGGGCGTTATTAGTTAAGTTCTGAATTTACTCGTACAAACCCTTAGAAATTAATCAGTTATAGTTATTTCAAGTAACTATAACTCATGGCCTAAGGTAACTGTAAATCAAGCCGTTGGAATGCGCAGTTTTTTTTAATGAATAATTTCACAGCAAACTTCACAGTGATATTATAAATGATGCTATAAAAGATGTCATGTTTGCTGTAATATCTGGGGTAATTAGCAATTAATTTTTTTTTAATTTCCTAACGTCCCTGTAACCTTTGTTTTTTCAGTGAATTTCTATGTTTTATTTATCGTAAAGTAATTTTCATTACTATACGTTAATCCAACCACCCCCATGCACGGCCTTGGGCCGTGTGTGGTCGTGATTGGCCACAGGGCCAAGCTTCTGATCAGGCCCTTTGACCAACCCCCTATAACCACCCAACCTTCGCTGCACATGGCCTTTGGCTGTACACAGTGGGATTTGGCCACAGGGCCTGGCCTGCACCCATTCCCTGCAGCCAACCCCCCTAACCACTTAACTCTGAGAGAGAGAAAAAGTGAGAGATTGAGAGAGAGAGCAATTTAGGCTTTGATGAATGATATATGTAGAATGAGATAGTTCTGGACAAATTGAAAATAAAAATGTTTTTGTCAATTAAAAAGAGTTTGATCACCTTTCAATATATAACTTAAATAGTTATAGTTTTAAAGAAACTAAAACTGGAAATGACCATAGACTCATCTAGACCAGAACCCTTAACTTTTAGAGTGCATGTCTGAGACCTTAACCACTAGGTCAGAGATGACTCCTTAACCTGCAGTTTCCAGACATATCTATTGTAGTGTGGTTAGTTTTTCGTATCCTTTGCGCATTAGCTTCAGGCTTTAGGCCTTTGTGCACTTTGCCCTGGATGTATTTTATTCATTTGCTTGCAGCTTAGAGCCTCTGTGCACTTTGCTCTAAATGCTTTTTATTAGGCTTCGTACTGTTATTTTTCAAATAGCCAGTTCTACGGTCTTGTTTTATATTCATATCACACTGTTTAGCCTACTTCAGCACTGGAGTTCTCCATAACACATTCTTGTTCGCTCTGTGCTTCAGTCAAGGATACAGTCTGGTACATTGCCGATAGACGTGGTAGGAGTTTAGTCTTTGGCATTCCTGCGTAGGGACATTTTGTGATCACGCTGACATGTTAGTTATAAAAACACTTCCTTGTCCCAACACACGCAAGAGGGAGATTCCGACCAGGGAACCACAACTAGACGCTGACTGCCTCGTTGCAGATGCTGAACCAAGATCACAGGCCTTTGCTCAGGTATGAGGGCTGATGTCTCCCCAGTGATTCAGAAAGGCAAGTTAGAAGCTTAACATGCTGTGCTCGAAAAAGAACAAGCAGAGGGAGAGTAGAAACTATTAGACACCATGATAGCGTTGTTCTTATGTTTTACTCTCCTGGTGACTATTTCAATCCTACTGTGTTGTATGGTTCTGGTTATTGCCGCTCACGCCTTAATATCTAAAATGCAGTTGTTTTATTAAAACATTATATAAAACTTATACTGCCTTTGTCATTTGTATATGAGATCATACTGTAAATGAGAGAGTTGGTTTGGATCTGAGTGACCACGACTTCCCTGAGAAGTTCCAAAGATGTCATGCGCTCGGCTGCCCCATCATCTCTTCCCCTTGGGAGAAATGAGGCACTGCTAGTTAGCCGGAGCAAGAACCGGATTTAGGGTGACAGAGTTCCTTACACGTGGGTCAGACTCAGTCCCCCACACTGTGATCGATCCTGCTGCCTAGAACTCCAGTAGTCTCATTTAGGATAATGAGAGCCCACGCGACACTATGACATCCAACCCATGCATGTGATATAACAGAAACATGAATGTTCCATCACTAAGAACGTTTAACAGTCAAAACACTAGTGAGGCAACAAACACACTGTCAAGCGATACTAGGGTTTGAGCGTTCAGCCTACTCAGTGACAGCACAAGACCTTGACCATTAGGCCAGAAGTGACGCTGTTCTGCTCTGCATCCAAACAGAACTATAACATTTGTACCAAACATCTTGTTATTCTGACTATGTGAAGTCATTTCATGGAGAGACCATTGTAATGACAATCTCTCTCTCTCTCTCTCTCTCTCCCATCCTATTATGGGATGCAAGAGAGGGAGAGAACGACTGACAGGATTGCAGGGGAGCCTCAAGGCCCTTGCTGTCCTAGCCGGCTTCCCACGTCCTGCTGGAACTATGATTTCTCCCAGAAGCAGGGAGCTGCTTTAAATAGCAGCTCCCTGCTTCTGGGAGCAATGCTTTCATCTATTTCCCTGCAAAAAAATGAAAACTTCACTTTCTGCATATGAGAGCTGTTTAATAGCTCTCACTTGCAGAAAGTGAAGTGTTTGCTCTGACTTGGCAATAGCTGTCAAAGCTCCTGCCATGCCAGAGCAAACAGCTATGTCCTGGGGGTGGGCATCCCGGGACATCGAAGGAGCCGGCCCTGTAGGGTGGAGGTACCCAGAGCCATCTATGGCTCCTCGAGTGGGGCTGCGCGCTCCCCCAATGTAAAATAGCCCCAAAGAAGTGGTAGACCCTGGGGTTCTGCAATGCACCCCCTCATTGTCTTAGTTCTGCCCCAGGGAGATGGGGGTCCTCGGGCCTCCGGGGGGACAGGCAGCCCCTTGCATTACAATTTATTGTAGCCCCGGGGAGGTGGTGCTCCCTGGGGGGTGGGAGGAGGATGTGCACCCCTGCATTACATTTGATTAGAGCCCCATGAGGTGGCAGTCCACAGGGTAGTGGGGGAGCAGGCAGCCCTCCCCACATTACAATTTATTGGAGTCCCGGGGTGGTGGCAGTCCGGGGCTGCAGGGGAGCAAGTGCCCCCCACATCAGATTTCATAAATGCCCTGGGGAGGTGGCTATCTACAGGGCTGTGGGCAGGTCCAGCGGGCCCACATTAAAACATAAATAAGCCTCAGGGAGTCTCTGAGGCATAAAATGCCATAGGAGGGGGGCCCCAGAGAGCCCCTTCCTTCATTTTCATATGCCTCCGGAACCTGGCCCACCTTGGGGCTTCATTTAAAGACACATGGGAGCCCGCTCTTAGGGTTTTTTTGTAAAAAAAAATTCAGGATCCGGGCACCCACTGTAACTCACTGTAAAAAAAATTTAAAAAAACATTTTTGCCCTGGGAGGGGTTCCCTTTGGGATCCCAGCACTGGAGCTAAAGGGTCAGGGTGTCCCTACCCTGGCCCCTTTTCTTATTTTTTTATCTTTTTTGTGGGACTCGACTGAAGCCAAGTCCCAAGATGGCTGCCAATACTTCCTGGTTGAAATGTTGGCAGCCAATCAGAGCTTCGCATTTCCCTGCACAAGCTTTTTATTATTCACAAATTCATTGTGCCTCTAGATACCTATATTAATTTTTCTTTTACTATCACAAAAACTACTGAGGGGATTTACACCAAATAACAAAAAGCACTTTCTCTGGACCAAGAGCTACCTTTCTGCCAGACTTGGTATAATTCTGTTCAGCGGTTCGGGCTCTAGTCATGTCTAAAATCCCTATAGAAATTATAATGGGAAACGCACTTTTATTGACCTCACTGCTTTTTTCTTAGCTTCCACTTGATGGATCACCCCAAAATTTTTCATGTTAAACAAGGTTCTCTGGGCCAATTTTATGGAAAATGTCGTGAAGAGTCATCTAACAGAGCCAAAGGTATAGGCGAGTCAGAAAATGCTTTTTCAATGGAAACAAACGTCTGGTGACCACCAGTAGGCCATGCTCAATGGAATTACAGCAAGTTCAGAAGAAAGGTAGCTCTTGGTCCAGAAAGAGGCCTTTTTATTTTTTGTTGTTTGGTGTAAATCCATTCAGAAGTTATTGAGATACTAAATAAAAATCAAATTTGTATATCTAGGGGTGTGGACCCTGCGTATCTATCTGCGGTGGATCTGCAAATTCAAGCGCCAAAGCAAGGCCCTGATTGAGTGGCCCAACTTGACAAAAAAGTTGCAGCTGCCATTTTATATATCAGCATACAGGCACTGGGGCTGAAATATGGGCTGCAATTTATATGAAGGACTCAGGTTAGAGGTTTCCTGAACACATGTTTCTCTAAAAGTGGTGGCAATAGTAGGTTGGATGAGCAAAAAGTTGCCCACAAATGTCTTTTTCCAACGTGTGAGATCTGCTGAGGAGCTCAACATGGACCCCAATGTAAAATTGCGGCAGCTCTGCAAATCCTGCCATGAAAGAAAAAAATATATAAACCCACACACTCATTCACAGACCTCCATGGACACTTGTACACCTACTCACAGACCAACACAGACAATCAAACATCCACTCACAGACTCAGACCGATGGTCACCCCCCCGAGACCCATGGAGGTGCTATAACACCCACTCACAGACCTAATGTCTGAAAAGGTTCAACACTCCATCATCATTTGCTTTTGTGGTTTTGCTTTGTGCACCTTAAATGGCCAAGATATGCTCTAACCTGTCTCCCTTGCTCCCTTCACCATTGGATTCAAGCTAGCCTGGCTTATAAAGGATGATGCCCCAAAAGTGATACCAGAATGTTTGGTTCTGGTCCAGGGAGGATCTAGCTTGTCAGTACAGGCTGGACTGCTCCCATGGGGACCAGGGTCAAGACTGATTTGCATATGGCTGTGTCCATACTGGGCTGGTATGGCAAGCAAAATAACTATGGATTAAACCCAGATCTGTGACTTGGAGTGAGTATTTGAAAAGTTTCAACACTCCGTCCATCAATTTATTTTGTGATTTTGCTCCAGACACTCACACACCCACTCACAGAGCCACCCACACACAGACCCACGCAACACTCACACATCCACTCAGAGACCCATATACACTCATACACTCACTTACAGACCCAGAGAGCCACATGCCCACTCACAGCCACATATAGACACTTCACACCCACTCGCAGACCCCCACATACACTCTTATATCCAATCACAGACCCAGATAAAGACTCAAAAACCCACTCAAATGTTCACATACCCACTCACAGACCCCTGCAGACATAACACACTCACTCACAGACTACTGTATACACTCATACAATCATTCACATAATTAGAGAGACACTCACACACCGACTTCCAGACACATGGAGACACTCAAACACCCACTCACAGACACACAGAGACCCTTCACATCCACTCACAGACCCACAGAGACACTCATACATCCACAGACCTCCATATACACCCACACCCCCACTCACAGACCCATGCAGACACACAGAGACACAATCACATACCCATACAGGCACTCACACATGGAAATCATAGGCACACACACACACACCCACCCACTCACAGACACTCATATGTACTCACACCCTCACTCACAGACCCACTCAGACATTCACCCCCCCCACTCACAGACCTACACAGACACTAACATTGGCAATCAAAGACCCACTCAGACACACACACACTCACTCACAGACCCATGCAAGCACTCACACCCCCATTCAAAGACCCCCACATACTCTCATACATCCACTCACAGACTCAGGCAGACAATCACACACCCACTTCCAGACCCATGTAGAAACATCACAGCCAGTCACAGAGCCCCATATACACTTATACACTCACTCACAGATCCAGACAGACACTCACACACCCACTCACAGACCAATGAGGCACTTCACACCCAGTCACAGACCCCACATACACTCATACAACCACTCACTGACCCAGGTAGACACTTAGGGTCAGATGCAAGAAGGCTTTTGCGCCTCGCAAACGGTGAAAAACCTCATTTGCGAGGCGCAAAAGCCCTTACGCGATGCTGAAACACATTTTGCGAGTCGGTACAAACTCGCAAAATGTGTTTCAGACTCACATATAGGAAGGGGTGTTCCCTACCTATTTGCGAGTCGCACCGCGATGTAGAGTTGATTTGTGACCGCGAAAGTTACTTGAAGTGGATGGTAACTCATTCGCAAACGGAAAGGGGACCCCTTCCCCTTTGTGAATGCTCACAATAATATTTTTTCAGAGCAGGCAGTGGTCCTATGGACCACTGCCTGCTCTGAAAAAAAACGAAACAAAAAGCTTTCAGTATTTTTTCGATTTGCAGCTCGTTTTCCTTTAAGGAAAACGGGCTGCAAAGAGAAAAAAAAAATGCTTTATTGAAAAGCAGTCACGGACATGGAGGTCAGCTGTCTCCAGCAGGCCACCATCCCCGTAAGTGCTTAGACTCGCTATGGGGTCGCAAACTGCGACCCACCTCATAAATATTTATGAGTTGGGTCTTTGCGACCCCATAGCGAGTCGCAGAAGGTGTCTGAGACACCTTTCTGCATAAAACTTTGCGAGGTGCAAATTGCGAGTCGCTGGGACTCGCAATTTGCACCTCGCAAAATGTTTTCTACCTACATCTGGCCCTTAAACACTCACAGACCCACACAGATGCTCACACACTCACAGACCCACTGAGACACTCAGACACCCACTCACAGACCCACACAGACACTCACACACCCATTCACAGGTCCCTATATACACTCATACACTCACTCACAGACTCAGACAGACACTCACACATGAATTCACAGATCACAGAGACACACTTATACCCACTCACAGACCCCCATATCCAGTCACACACCCACTCACACACCCAGACAGTGAACCTCCCATTCACAGTCTCAGACAATCACTCTCACCCCAGCTCACAGGCCCAGTCATACAATGGCATACCCAGTCATATAGTGATAAAAACCACTCACACGTATGCTGACACATCCTTCAGTGTTGCTGGTGTGTACGCATGAATGCTTTTGGTTTGAGAAACTGTGATGGATCAAAAGATCCATGCGAAGATTATAAAAATAGAAATTAAAAAATAAATAAATATGTCTTTGGTAAAAGGATTCGCTCTGGAAAGAGCCATTGTCATGATGGCAAATAACGGCTCTAGAACGAGTAGGGAATTCAAGGCTCAAGTTTGTTATCGTGAATGCTGTGGCAAAATGCACCATGGTCTCATGGTCACCCAATGTTGGTTACGTGGCCCACATGCACCCTCTATCAGAATAAACTCAGTTTGAACATTTTGGTCATAACTGTACTTCAACTTTGCACTGCTGATGCTATTGTAATATTTATATTCCGATATTGCAAATGTCATAACTGTATTTTAATTTTGCACTGTTGATGCTGTTGTACTATTCACATTCAGATATGTGATGTTGTTAATATGGTAATTATGAGCACATGTGATGTGCAGTTGGAAACTAACTCCAAATTCCTAGGTGTTACAGTGGTGGCCATCTTGGGTGGGGCCCATGTATAAAAAGGTCCCTGCCCATGATTACTTGCTCACTATTCCTCTGCAGCTTGGAGACAGACTTCTCCTCCGCTCCGTCTTAGCCGTTCCTGTGCATCTGTCTTCGAAGTGGTTATCTTGGCATTTCAGCTGTTTTACAGCTGAGTGGCAATTCTCTTTTGATTCCCTTGGGTGAGCTCGGTATCGGACGCGTCATTCATGCAGGCCGTGCTCTCCGCAGTAACAGTGTTGCCACGAGGATTCCGGATATTTTTATACACTTGTATAAAGATCTAAATGCACGGGTGAGGAATTCAGTGTGCATTTGGTGTTCGTAGTGGAACTGCATGATAGAGAAATTCTGTGCACATTTGATGTAATTGTGAAAGCGCACAACATAGGAATTCAGTGTGCATTTAAGATTATTTTGGAAACGCACGACAGAGACATTCAATGCGCATTTGATGTTATTGTAGAAGTGCACATCTGAGGAATTTAGTGTTTGTGGTGAAAGCACACTGCTGAAGTATTCGGAGTGCATTTAAACAGTTAGACTCGTATGCAAGTCCATGTCTGATCCTGCACATTTTATAGTTTTGTTTCTTTAAAGAGTATATTTACAATCTGGAAAAATTGGAAGAAGGTTCCAGTCATTTTCTGAACAATAAAATATACTTGTGCAAGAAACGAGTTCAATAGGTAAGATGCCCTTGTTTTTCAGGGTTTGATCTGATAAACAGAGAATCAAAATACTATCAACATAATTGCATTTGCCAGGTGACAAGTGAGATGCTTATGCTTTTATTTGTGTTTAAATCTTTCCTTTCACAGATCTCCATCCTCGCAGTCCCCTTCCCATAACCCTTCCCCCACCTGGTCACTCCAATAATCTGTGTTACCACGAAATTCAGATTTGGTGGTGCATGGAGGTTGAACATTCTATCAGTGTGCAAGCTCCAAAGAATATCGCATTGACAGCCATTATATTTATGATGTGTAGGTGATAACTATACATAAAACAGTATGCAGTCTTTCAAGTTCTGGAGGAACACCCTGTTTCCTCTCTCAGTCAAGTGAACTCCATTATTTCTATATATACCCTCATATCAAAAGCATGAATGATTATGGTACATAGAACCCACGCTGTGGTCTCTGAGGAATGCAGAAACAGTTTTATTAACATGTTTCTTGAATTTGTCTATCTTTGGACAGAATTCACTTGACCATTTCCACTTCTACTTCTGTCCCTGCCCAAGGCAGTGTGTGGTAAAAGTGCCATTAATTTACCAAAGTTATCCCTTACTATGATTTTCAATCCTACCCCAGAAAGGGTTCCCAGTTCATTGACACCACAGTGCATAATCATGAGGTCTGGAAGTTGGCAATCTATAATGCTTTAAACCAAATGTAGCAATTGATGTCATTTTAACCGTTTCTGGTCAACCCAAGTAATATCCACATAAGGTACATCCAGGTCTCTGTCAATGCCACTCTGTCTGGCCCAAAACACAAAGCTATGACCCACATACCACACTCTGAGTATTTTGGAGTGAATCTGAAGTAGCACATAGGAGATGATTGCAGCTAAATGAGACTCATTTCAAATGAAAGGTAGGTAAAATGGAGTCTAGGAAGAAAAATGTAAAAGATTATGGCCCATATTTATACTTTTTGATGCAAAACTGCGCTAACGCAGTTTTGCGTAAAAAAAATTAGCACCGGCTAACGCCATTCTGAAGCGCCATGTGGGCGCCGTATTTATTGAATGACGTTAGCCGGCGTTAGCCGCCGGCACCGTCTGGTGTGCGTTAAAAAAAACGACGTACACCAGGCAGCGCCGGCGTAGGGGGATATGGGGCTTGGGCGTCAAGAAATGGGGCAAGTCAGGTTGAGGCAATTTTTTCGCCTCAACCCGATTTGCGCCATTTTTTTTCACTCCCAACCCCCATAGAAATGACTCCTGTCTTAGCAAAGACAGGAGTCATGCCCCCTTGCCCAATGGCCATGCCCAGGGGACTTCTGTCCCCTGGGCATGGTCATTGGGCATAGTGGCATGTAGGGGGGCACAAATCAGGCCCCCCTATGCCACAAAAAAAAATAAAAAAAAACACTTACCTAAACTTACCTTAATGTCCCTGGGATGGGTCCCTCCAGCCTTGGGTGTCCTCCTGGGGTGGGCAAGGGTGACAGGGGGTGTCCCTGGGGGCATGGGAGGGCACCTCTGGGCTCCTTCAGAGCCCACAGGTCCCTTAACGCCTGCCTTTTGCAGGCGCTAAAAAACGGCGCAAAAGCGGCCGTACGTCATTTTTTTTGGCCCGCCCACTCCCGGGCGTGAATTTTGCCCGGGAGTATAAATCCAACGCACATGCCTCGGAGTCGATTTTTTAGACGTGAACGCCTACCTTGCATCTCATTAACGCAAAGTAGGTGTCCACTTTAAAAAATGACGCAAACTCCATGGACTTTGGCGCTAGATGCGTCTAACGCCAAAGTATAAATATGGAGTTAGTTTTGCGTCGAAATTGCGTTAAAAAAACGACGCAATTCCGGCGCAAACGGAGTATAAATATGCCCCTATATTTGAATGGATATTGTAAATATGCTGCTGCTGAAAGGTAGGTAGTGATATTGAGATAAAAGTAAGTAAATGTGTGACCTTGGAAAGATAACAACAAAGTAATGTGTTTGGGATATACTTATAATTGCAAACACCCAAACACACCTGCTACAGTTGGCTTACGAGTTAGCATGCTGGTGTGAAAAAGTATTGTGAACTTATGACCTACTGCTAGCAGAGAATGCTTCACAATTGGTCATCATGGTAACAGAGCTACAGTAGCATGGGGAAAGGCATCACAAAAAAACTTCACTGTGAACGTAAAGTCACATGGCTAGAAGAATAAATGATAAATAAGGAGTGTGTGGGTACAAATGTAGTCATTTATGCAACATGGGGTATAAATGTCATTGCTTGAGAACAGATAATAAAAATGATTTTCGTGTTTCCCTGTGAATCTGCCACAAAGTTAAATGTGTGGCCAGACTGAGCACTGCAGATCATCTACAGATCTGTCTAAAAGCCCTACCAAAATGGGCTTTCTTAGAGGAGTGTTAGAAAGGGTTAACAATAATGACCATTCAGAAGTGGTATGACATATGTTAAATATGAAAGAGAGATTGTGAATTGTTTTTTGACTGGGTAACTTTCAAAGCAAAGTCGGAAAGGTTACCATTTATGGTTGTCTTGAATGATAGTGGTATACCATTCTTCTACTTGGTTTTTCACATTTTCAATTAGAAGAAATTCTAACTGATACTGAGAGACAAACATACAGAGCAACAAACACATTTAACAGGTATGTGAATTAGGATCTACTTTAAAGAAGAAAGTGTGTTAGAAAACATATGTATTTAAGGTAAATGAAAGGGTATAGGATGTTCACAAAGGGAATATGAAGGGAAGGTACATGATGAAATAAGGAAAAGTGCAGTGATAACTAAAGGAGGAATAAACATTTGTAAACAGTAGCAACACTTTTTTTTTATCAATGTGCTAAAAACTATTGTGTTTTGAAAGTTGATGTAGTAAGGAAATGAACAGTAGATTTTGGTACCCTATCAGAAACACAAGCAGGTACTTATACACCGAAGATACCAACTATAACCACCATACTAGTACATTTATAGAGTAAATGACGCACTGCGTTGACAACTTTTTCTCACCTCCACACAGACATTCTGGAATTAAGGCCTGATTACGAGGCTGGCGGTCCCAAGACCACCAGCCTCGCGGTGGTGGTAGGACCAACACAGCTGTGGCAGTCCAACCACCACATTACGAGTTTGGCGGGGAGACCCGCCAACGCACAGATGCCGCTGCCAGGATCAACGATCCAGACAGGCTGACGTCAGTCCTGGTTGTAATCAGCCAGGGTGGTACTGAACTCAGCGCCACCCTGCTGATTATAACCTTGTTCTCAGCCAGCCTTTTAACCATGGTCTGACCCCCATGAAAAGGCTGGCAGGGAACCCCTGCCAAGCACCCTTGAAATGCGCACTGTCTGCTGTGACCATTTCAGGCAGACTGTGCGCATTTCAAGGGTGCTGGTGCACCCTGTGTGCAGCAACATTGCCACCAGCTCTATTATGAGCTGGGGACAATGCTGTCTCACCTTTCCCATTGCGTTGATGGACGGGAACCAGTGGGAAAGTTGTAATAGGACTGGTGGGGAGACCACCACCTTGATGGCAGTCTCCTCACCACAGGTCTGGTGGTCGAGTTTTCTGACAGCCAAACTTGTAATCAGGCCCTTAGTCACAGACACATTGAGCCATTTCTGAATCCAGAAGTAATTATTTTGCAGACACTAACACATTCAGCCAAACAGTAATGCAGCTATGTGCAGACCCAGGAATACACTGAGACACACACTAACACACCCAGCAAAACACTAATACAGTCATGTGTACTCCCCGCCAAACACTTTAGCAGCCAGTGAGACACCCAGGCACAAACTGATTCCCAGATTGACACTCCCAGCCAAAAACTAATGCAGCTACAGAGACAGCCAGGCAACGACTGATGCAGGTACTGATACACCCAGGTACACACTGATACACTGATACAGCTACTGACAGAGACACCAGACATTAATACAGCTACTTACACGCCCAGGCAGAGACTGATGCAGACACACAAGTGCAATCACTGATATGGACACTCACATACACAGCCAAACACTTGTAGAGTTACTGCTTCTCTCAGCCACACACTGATGCAGAAACCAAAACATCCACCCAAATACTAATACAGCCACTAACACAGCAATATGCTTACTGACGTAGACACTGACACACTCAGTCAAACACTAATATAGTCACTGACACACCAAAACACACTGACACTGGCACATGTAGATACTGACACACACAGCTAAAAGCTAATACAGTCACTAATACACCAAGACAGATACTCATACAGACACTGACACACTTAGCCAGATACTAATAAAGGCACTGGCACAAGCATGCACACACTGATACACCAAAGCAGGCACTAATGAACTACCTCACACACCCATTCACACACTGATTCAAACACTGACACACTTAGGCAAACACTAATACAGTTGTTGACATGCCCAGGCAGACAATGATGCAGGCAATGATACACCCATCCAGACATTAATGAATTAACTGATTCACTCATGGATATACTGACACACTCATGTGAACACTAAAATAGCTACAGATACATCCAAGCCCACATTGACCCAGAATCTGACACCAGCCAAACATTAATACAGTCACTGAGAAACCCATGCACATACTGATATAGAGACTGACACAGTCATCTAAACACTAATACAGCCACCGACATACCCTGGGATACACTAATGCAGTAAATGACACATCAAGTGAAACTCTAGTACGGTCACTAACACACACAAATGTCACTGATGCAGACAGTGAAACACCCCAGATACTAATTTAGCCACTGACACAGAAGTATACTCTGATGTAGGCAGAGACACATCTAGGCACACACTGATACACGCACTGACAAACCTATGCAGGCACTAATAGAGCTAGTTACACACGTAGACACATACTGATGGAAACACAGAGACACCCAGTGAAACCTTAATATAACCAGTGAGACACCCATGGAAACAGCAACACAGACATTGACACAGAAGTTTAGACATCAAAAGAAAGACACTTACAATGGGTATTGCAAAGCGATATACATTTTTATCTAGCTACTTAATTGCGTAAACTATGTAAATTAATATTATGTAATGTAACCCCAAATATATTGTTTTTTCTCTGCATTTTAGACTTCTACTTGCATTTACAGATAAAGAGTAAGAATGCCAACAAAGATAGAAACAAGAAAGAAACAGAGGTAAGAATACTATCTCCTTGCAAATCAGACTGAAAAGGGACACAATGTAGAGAATTTACCTAAACAGAATAGAGCTGCTGGTAAAAAAATGAAGGAGTTTCTTAAATTAGTATGTGGAAAACTGCAAAGTGTGCAAAGCATGGAAATGAAAAACTAGATTTTAAATTAACTAAGAAAGAAGAAACTGTAAGTCACATTAAAACTAATAAAAGTTATGACAAAACAGAAACTTTAACAAGAAGATAGAAACAATTTAAGGACATACGAGCAAGGATATTCCATAGTAGGGTGATTCAGAATTTAGTACAAGTTATGAGGCAGAGTAAAAGAAATGGAAGAGAAGCAATCAAACAAATACAACATATTGGGAATGTAGTTGATGAAGCATTTGCACTAAAGATTTAACTATTTATTGTGATACCGAACAGAATGAGAACACTGGATAAAACAGTATTGCCCATGAAGAGAAGAAGTTTAAAAAAAAAGTCTTATAAGTAGAAGTCATTTTTGTAAAATGTTCAGAGGAGAATGGAAGCATACATCCATTATTGGGCCTTTCTTTAATAAAGAAAGCTACCTCCATGAGACTGCATTAGTGCATGCAGTTGAAACAACTGGTCAATGTTATGAGGTAAAAGATGATATTCCTGTTGCAAAAGAGGAGATGGTTTTTAAGGAATGTAGAGGAAGTGAAAGCTGAAGAGGTACAAGGAAGACATAGACAGGCCCCGATTTACAAATGGAACTGTAGTAATATTTGTAGTGTGAGACAGGAATTGATTGACAAATTAAGAATTATTTTATGTCAATATCTAGATAGAAGTGTGAAGTGCAAAATTTCAATTCGGAATAGATCCATGCATATTGAGGAAGAATGCCAATTTTACAGGGACATTTACTGGCATGTTTATCAAAGAAAGTGTGTACAAGCACCTTTTGTCACTTCAGAATGTTAGCTGTTCATCACACTAAAATGAAAAATATAGTTAGGAGACTTTCCGTTGTGAGAAAACCTGCCTTATGTGTAGGAGAGATGAATAGAGCTCTATTGCGTGGTACACTAGCAGAGGTGGAAAAGTTTTATGGGGATTTTCAGTTTATTTTCTTTGGTCTTGAAGAGGAGTCTAGAGAAAATGAAGAGTTGGTAACTGGAGGTCTAGAGGAACAGGAGACAGGTATCAGAACTGAAAACTTTACACAAGAGATTGTAAAGTGTAATGCAGTTTCTTCAGCTAAACCAAACTGTGGGCCTCATTTTCAAGAGGCCTGCACTGCCCGAGCATCCCTTTTTATGATGCTTCATTAGTGCAGGCCATTCACTCATATCTATGAGGCGATGTAAAGCCTCCCTGCATGGCTTTGCATGGCTTCACATATATGGAGTAAGGCAAGGTAGCTGTGATAGGCTACTGGCGGTACAGAGGAGTCGAAGGCTTTGGTACGGTGAGTGATTTATCTTTATTTTAAATATAGTACAGTTCAAAGGGGTGTAGAGGAATTGTTCTTGTCTGTTTGTCTTGCTGAGTCTTCTTGTCCTTTAATTGTCGGGTATTCTCTTCTCTTTTTAGGTTTGGTGGATGTTGGTTTATCTGGTCCCCCTCGGATACCGGAAACAAAACAGAGAGGATACCACAGGTAAGTCGGCTGTGGGGTACTTTGCGTGTTTGTTTAGAGGTGGCATGCAAGGAGGGAAGGTGCTCGGGGTTAGGTGGTGAAGGGGTAGAAAAAGGAAGTGCCCAGTCGGGGTTGTGGCTCTCAGGTACTTTACGGCACGCTCTTACTCTTACCACTCAGAGCTGTGCCCAGAGTGCTCCCCAGTCGTGCCCGGTTGTTCCCTTTTCCCCAGGGTCCCCTCCGACCCTTCCCTCCTGTCCCCGGCTCCCCTTCCTTGTACTGTATCCCTCCGTTTATAAGCACCCCATCCTAAGAAGGACCGTACCTGGTTTAGCCACGACCCTCCAGGGTCGTGGCGGGATTTGTAGGCGGTTAGGCCTTCGGTTTGAACAGGAACTGCTTCGCCCGTCTCCGAAGTTGCTTCAGGGTTGCAAATCTCTTTCTCCGTGGGTCGTGGTGGGATTTGTAGGCGGTTAGGACTTCGGTTCGAACAGGAACTGCTTCGCCCATCTCCGGAGTTGCTTCAGGGTTGCAAATCTCTTTCTCCGTGGTCGGCGTCTCTTCTCCTTCCTTGGCATTCGGCGTCTTCGTTTCCTCTGTCTCCTTCGATAGCACCCGAAACTCCTCCCCGCTGCAGTCCATCGTTTCCTTTCTTTGTGTGTCCCGGAAGTCCAGGCCCGCAGCATCTGGTGGCGTTCCCATGGTAACATGGGAACGCGGAAGCAAGTCAAGAGAGACGTGCGAACGGCGCCAATTGGGAGACTCAGTGGACGCGGTCGAGACGACCCGTCTACACTTCCCTCTCCCATGAACGGGACTGGTAGAGGACCGGAGAGGTGGGGAACCGTGACAGATAATCCGCAGGACCCTGCTGAGTACCGGAAATGTGGCGGACCTGAAAAGTAAAAGTCTGGAGTTCAAGAAAGCACCGTAGTACTCTGGAATTGGAGTCTTTATGGGAGGCCAACCAAGTGAGAGGGGCATGATTGGTATAAAGAAAGAAAGGTCTGCCTAGGAGGTAATACTGTAAGTTCTCCACAGCCCACTTAATAGCCAGACACTCCTTTTCAATAGTGGGGTAATGACACTCCCTGGGAAGAAGTTTCCTGCTGATAAAGACAATGGGATGCTCTTGACCCTCCTTGTCAGGTTGGGCGAGGACCGCACTCAAACCAATATTAGAAGCGTCGGTGTATAAATGGAAGGGCATAGAAAAATCTGGACACATAAGGACTGGTTCGGTTGTCAGGGAGTGCTTTAAGTGCTCGAAACTGGCGAGCTGAGAACCGGATAACGGGGTTAAAGTGGAGGATTGCCGTTTTTTCAGGAGATCAGTGAGAGGGGCGGCAATCGTGGAGTATTGGGGTATGAACCTGCGGTAATAGCCCACGAAGCCTAAAAAGGAGCATAGGTCTTTCTTGTTCTTTGGTATCGGTACTTGAGATATGGCCTCGATTTTACTCTTCTGTGATCGTAGAGTCCTGTTACCTATTATATACCCCAGATAGGATATTTGTGTATTACCCAGGATGCATTTTTTTGGATTAGCCGTCAACCCGGCGTCCGCCAAGGCAGTGAAAACCTCGTTGAGATGGCATAAGTGGTCGGACCATGTGTCACTAAAGATTACAATGTCATCCAAATATGCTGCTGCAAAGGTATGAAATGGTTGTAGTAGCCAGTCCATTAAGCGTTGAAAGGGGGAACATCCTTTTTTACGACTTTTTTTTCTCCGAAAGTCGTGGTTAACGAAACGCAACAACGCTTTTCTTAACCACGACTCCGCTTTTTTGTGCCTTAACTACGTATGTTCTGAACAACGAACATGCGTGGTTAAGGTACAAAGAAGTGAGTTGGCAAAGGTAAGTGGTGGGTTTAGGTTTTGGGGAGGGGGTGGGGGGGTCAGGGGGTTTTAGGTTTTGGGGTGGGGTTGGGGGGGTGGGGCGTTTTTGGTTTTGGGGAGTGGGTGGGGGGTCAGGGGGTTTTAGGTTTTAGGGTGGGGTTGGGGGGGTGGGGCGTTTTTGGTTTTGGGGAGTGGGTGGGGGGTCAGGGGGTTTTAGGTTTTAGGGTGGGGTTGGGGGGGTGGGGCGTTTTTGGTTTTGGGGAGTGGGTGGGGGGTCAGGGGGTTTTAGGTTTTGGGGTGGGGTTGGGGTGGTGGGGCGTTTTTGGTTTTGGGGAGTGGGTGGGGGTCAGGGGGTTTTAGGTTTTGGGGTGGGGTTGGGGGGGTGGGGCGTTTTTGGTTTTGGGGAGTGGGTGGGGGGTCAGAGGGTTTTAGGTTTTGGGGTGGGGTTGGGGGGGGTGGGGTGAGGGATGTAGGGTGAATGGTGCCTATTGCTAATGATTTTATCAGGAATGCCCTTACAACAAAATATCGTTGTTAAGGCATTCGTGGTAAAATCATTAGTAGTAGCAACGAGGTCGGTGTTCCGACCTCGTTGTTAAGGCAGTAGTTGTTTTTGAAGTCGTTGTTTCGTTGTACAATCGTTGAAAGGTAGCTGGGGCCCCGTGGAGACCCAAAGGCAGGACAGTAAAATGATAAAGGCCTGATGGGGTCACAAAAGCTGCCTTCTCTTTATCCCCGGCACGAGGGGGATTTGCCAGTACCCTTTTGTTAGATCGAGGGTGGATAAGTATTTGGCTCTTCCTAACTTCTCTAATACGTCATCTACACGGGGAATAGGATACGTATCAAAGAATGATATGGCATTTAACTTCTGGAAATCGATGCAGAATCGAACAGATCCATCGGGTTTTGGGACGAGAACCACCGGGGAGCACCAGGGGCTCACAGAGGGTTCGATTACCATTAGGGCTAGCATTTTTTTTTTTCTTCCTCAATTATGTTTTTCCTAGCTTCAGGAATGGGATAGGGGCGGAGCCGAATAGTCTGGCCCTCGGGTGTTTTAATTTGGTGGTGGATCAAATGGGTTCTCCCTGGCGTCTCAAAAAAAAAATGGGAGTGCTGTTGTAATAGGGAGGATAGCTGTGCTTTTTCCATTTTATGAAGAGAACTATTCAAGCATGGAGCTTCTACTGGGGTTTTTCCGCTAGTGGGATAAAGGTCCATCCCTAGACCCGTGGATGGAGTGACGAAAAACCCGTCAGCTGCGTTGCTACTGACATCTTCTGGTTGTTCCCATTTCTTTAGCAAATTTATATGGTATATTTGGGTTCGTTTTGGATGTGGATGTAATTCGATGAGGTAGGTGACGGGGGAAACTGCTTTTATCACTCTATAAGGTCCTTACCATTTAGCTAAAAGTTTATTTTCAGAGGTTGGTCGCATTATGAGAACTTGGTCATTAGGGTGGAAAGACCGTAGTTTCGTCCCGTGATCGTAATACTTCTTTTGGGTTGTCTGTGCTTTCTCTAGATCACTTCGCACATCTTCCCATATGGTTTGTAAATGTGATTTTAGTTTATGGACATTTTCTAGTAAGGGTTTCCCTTCCTCTTCTTCCTCTTCCCATGTTTCTGCGGCCATATCAAGGAGACTACGTGGTTGCCTTCCAAAAACTAATTCAAAAGGGCTGTATCCCGTGGAGGATTGTGCATGAGTCCGGATGGCATAAAGGACCAGAGGTACCTTCTGATCCCAGTCCTTCCCGGAGTCATCTACTATTTTCCTCAGTAGGTTTTTTATGGTACGGTTATAGCGTTCCACTAGACCGTCTGTTTGGGGGTGATATACCGCGGTTTTTATCTGGGTGATCCCTAATAGCTTGCATATCTGTTTCATAAGGCTTGACATAAAAGGGGTGCCCTGATCGGTGAGGATTTCCTGGGGAAATCCTATTCTAGAAAAAAAAGTTATCATCGCTTGAGCCACTGTTTTCGTAGTCATGCTGGATAAGGGTATTGCTTCGTGGTATCTCGTAGCGTAGTCTACCAATACCAGAATGTAGGTATGACCTCTGGATGAGGGAAGGAGGGGTCCTACCAGATCCATACCTACGCGACTAAAAGGGATCTCAATAATGGGTAGGGGATGTAATGGAGCTCTCTTGGGGGTTCCTGGTCCCCTTAACGGACACCTAGGACATTGTAGACAATACCTTCTGATGTGGGCATAGACTCCTGGCCAATAGAATCTCCGCAAGAGATACTCCTCTGTTTTTTCACGACCGTAATGACCTCCCCCTGGCTGGTTATGAGCTAAGAACAGAACCTGATTTCGATAGGGTTCGGGTACCACCAACTGTTTCTTCTCCCCCTTTGTAGACGTGGTAATTCTATACAGAAGGTTCTTCTGTATTAAAAAATATGGACCCACCTCGTTTGTGGATTCTGTTTTAGCTATGTTCCAGGCGTGACAGAGATTAGGGTCTTGCCGCTGACTGTCTCTAAAGGACACGGCTGCCTCACCAGTTCCTGCTACTAGTTTTCCAGACTCTGGCTCGTTCCTGGACTCCTGATACTTTAATTTTTCTTGTCTTTTCTCTCTCCGGGTTAGTTTTACGCGTGTAGGAGGACTCTCAATGTATGTGTTTGAAAAGGGCGCTTCTGTCCACCAGTCCGGGGATTGTTGGAGTATTCTGGTTTTATCGAGAAGATCGTAGAACCTGATATAGTCCGTCCCGATTATACAATCTTCTATCAGCCTGTCCATAATCCCCACTGGGAGGAAATCGTGGTACCCATTCCATTCTATCCTGACCAACCCCAGGGTATACTGTTCCTTGCCCCCATGAATACAACAGATAGTGACCCACTGGTTTTTGTGTTGGTTCTGGTGAATTCAATAAGTCCTTGCATATTACCGATTGACTACAACCTGAATCGATTAAGGCGTCTATGGGATTTCCATTTATTTTGATGACCTGTTTGAACTTGTGGTTTCCCTTTCCTGTACATAATACCCGGCGTCGGGTAACCCCGATTTCCATCGGTTCGACCCCGTCATTTCTCCTGGGACATGCCCTCGCAATGTGTCCCCATTCTCCGCAACTAAAACACTGGGGTTGTTGCATAGGACTACCCTCTCCCATTTTGTGTGGTCCGTTTTTTTCTACTAGATGTCAGGATGGATATTTTGGAGGGGCCAGGGTCGGTCTTACTGGTGTTCTGGGGTTTAGAGACTTAACATCCGCCGACCGGTGGTAGGCACAGACGAGGTCTATTGCTAGATCAGTATCCACCTTGGGATGTTGTCTTATCCAATTCCTGGTGCTATTCGGGAGAGAGTCTAGGTACTGCTCCAGAATAATCGTTTTTATGACATCTTCCCTGGTTGTCCCCAGTGGTCCTAGCCATTTTAATCCCAAGTCTTTAACCCGGAAGTAAAAAGTACGAGGGTCCTCGCTCTGTCCCCATTTTACTTTTCTAAACTTCATTCTGTAATATTCTGTATCGTGACCAACCCTTTCAAGGATGCTACTCTTAATATCTTTGTATGACGTGGTGCCTCCTGGGTTAGCGGCCTGGTAAGCTGTCTGTACGATTCCCGTGAGAAGAGGTGCGATATATTGTCCCCACCGTTCTTCAGGCCATTGGGCTGAAGAGGCTATACGTTCGAAGTTAGTGAAGAAGGAGTCTGGGTCTTCCCCTTCTTGGAACTTTTGTAAGACAGAGCTCGGGACATTAGGGTGTACCTTGCTGGCAGCTATGGTGTCAGTTAATTTCTGCAGCGCAGTCTCATGTACTAGCTGGTTGTTAGCCATGATCGTAGCTTGGCTTTTTAAGGCTGTTTGCAAGGCTTCTCTGTCTTCTTTTGCCTCCCGTTGGTGCGCCTCCCAGACCAGTTGGAGGTGTCTTTGGCCCTCCGCCAGTTGTTTAATCATGTCTTCAAGCGTGGGTTTTCCCCCCATTTTATGTACCTCACAGTAGCCTCTCAAAATGTTATCCCACTGCTGCCACCACTGTGATAGGCTACTGGCGGTACAGAGGAGTCGAAGGCTTCGGTATGGTGAGTGATTTATCTTTATTTTAAATATGGTACAGTTCAAAGGGGTGTAGAGGAATTGTTCTTGTCTGTTTGTCTTGCTCAGTCTTCTTGTCCTTTAATTGTCGGGTATTCTCTTCTCTTTTTAGGTTTGGTGGATGTTGGTTCATCTGGTCCCCCTCGGATACCGGAAACAAAACAGAGAGGATACCACAGCTAAGTCGGCTGTGGGGTACTTTGCATGTTTGTTTAGAGGTGGCATGCAAGGAGGGAAGGTGCTCGGGGGTTAGGTGGTGAAGGGGTAGAAAAAGGAAGTGCCCAGTCGGGGTTGTGGCTCTCAGGTACTTTACGGCACGCTCTTACTCTTACCACTCTGAGCTGTACCCAGAGTGCTCCCCAGTCGTGCCCGGTTGTTCCCTTTTCCCCAGGGTATCCTCCGACCCTTCCCTCCTGTCCCCGGCTCCCCTTCCTTGTACTCTATCACTCTGTTTATAAGCACCCCGTCCTAAGAAGGACCGTACCTGGTTTAGCCACGACCCTCCAGGGTCGTGGTGGGATTTGTAGGCGGTTAGGACTTCGGTTCGAACAGGAACTGCTTCGCCCATCTCCGGAGTTGCTTCAGGGTTGCAAATCTCTTTCTCCGTGGTCGGCGTCTCTTCTCCTTCCTTGGCGTTCGGCGTCTTCGTTTCCTCCGTCTCCTTCGATAGCGCCTGAAACTCCTCCCCGCTGCAGTCCGTAGTTTCTTTTCTTTGTGTGTCCCGGAAGTCCGGGCCCATAGCGTCTGGTGGCGTTCCCACGGTAACATGGGAACGCTGAAGCGAGTCAAGAGAGACGCGCGAACGGCGCCAATTGGGAGACTCAGTGGACTCGGTCGAGGCGACCCGTCTACAGTAGCACTAAGCACAGTGTTGCCTTACTCTACTTCAAGGAGGTATTCCATTGGGATTGCGGGTAGTTTTCCCATGCACCAACTACGGGTTTTGACACATTACCAGATTTACAAGGATCTGTAAACCTGGGAATGTACGAAAACTGTGCACTTTCCCCGGGGAGATGTACTAAGGAAAAATAACTTTATTTCTCCTAGTATTTTCCTCTTTCTATGTGTGTTACCTTCTGCAGCACTCATGGAAAGAGGAAAACACCTACCTTAATTGGTTTATGCAGTTAGGTGCCCCTTCCTGTACAATAGCAGTCATTCCAACAACGCAGACACCCTTGCACCATGGTACAATGGTGCCTGCATTGGCGTTTTGTGCATTTTCTGTGACAGCACTGGTTGAAAGCACTGAATGCACCATATCTCATAGATACAGTGCCTTCCTGCCCTTTTGATTTGGTGGAGACCATTCAGAAAAAGGTGTGTAGTGCTGCCCTACACCAAGTCTTTGTAAATGAGGTGCTGTGTGTGTATTTGTTGTTTTCTGCAGTCAGGCATACACTGACATGGAAAATCATGAAAACACACTTAACCACAGAAGAACAGAGGCCTCCAAGTATATCAGTTACTATCATCCTGTGATTCTGAAAATGTGAAATGCAAATATGGATGTACAATGTGTTGCAGACAACTCTATCACTGTTGCTCGTTATGTCACTTTGTACATTACGAAATCAGAGAACACAGAGATGAAGGAGAAGTGGGAGGAGGTTTCTGCAGAAAAGTCTCTAACCAAGAAATTGTACAGCTTCAGATTAAAAATGCTTTCACATAGGGAGATAGGCTCCTATGAATGCTGTGACTGCTTGAACTCAGCCTGTTTGTACTCAAAGTAAAACAACATTGTTTGGGGGGTAAGTCTAGGCCTTGCAAGCACATGAAACAGAATCTTGAAGTCTTTCCCAGAAATTCAGTACCCAGCAGAGTTTGACCCAGAAAGTACAACTATTATGAAAATAAATATGTTGGATACTTACTATGCAAGGAGTCCACACCTTGAAAACATATGTCTTTACAAGATATTTCAGCACTACAGATACAGAAACAATGTAATAAAAAATATAGATGAAGGGAAATATGCAGTAGTTAGTTGTGGCGATCGTTTGGTTTGACACACAAAAGGAAGTCTAATAAACCACAGAAAACTAACGGCCTGATTTAGATCTTGATGGTATTACTGCCAAACCATGTCAGTGGCGGACACTAGGAGACCAGTGTTCTGCCAGCCGCATTTAGATGCTACAACTATGCAAGCAGAAGACTGGAGATGGATTACTGATTGAGGGAGACGACGGTGGGACCCAACAATGGAAGGGACTATGGAACAGAAGTAAGTGTCTCTCTCTCTCTCACACACACACACACACACTGTACCTTAGCCATATGTCTCTACCTGCACTACATACTACACAAAATGCTACATACACACCATTATCCATTACATCTTAATACAACACATCCCATACATGCTGAAAACACACATTGACATATATCCATAACACAACACCATTCACACTACATCCACAAATAACACAACCACAACAACCAACATAACTACACAAACAAGCTCACACACAAGCATAACTACACACATCTTGACAACGTCTGCCACACAACAACAGCACTCACCTCAAAGTGTCACAAGGCACCACAACATACACAACAACATCAATCTCACATGCAAGTGACACACATACAGGCACAACCACATGACCCACTTCACCTCTCACTACCTCAACCAGTCAATACACACACACACACACACACACACATAAACATGCTGAGTCACATACACAACAGACAGCACAAACCTACCAGTACAGGTCCACTTGAAATATGCAGACATGGGCACCAATGTCAACTGTGAGGAGTGCCGTCATTGTGGTGCCAGCATTCATTTGGCAATGAATACTGACACCACAATGACATGTGTGCGATATATGTGTTGTGTTACAATGTGTCCCCATCGGTGTCTGACCCACTTGTGTCCCTGACATACGCATGTCACAGTGATTTAAAGAAAATGACTGCAACCTGTATTTGCCTGCAGTGGTTGTGAACTCCCATGCATTGCCCATCCAATATACCCTGGCAAAGCGGCATCCCTACCTGCCAGTCTGGTGATAGGGGTTTTGTTTACTCTGTGGGACAATGACAGCAGTGACAGCAGGTGTCCAGTCGTGTCAGAGGTTGAATGGGGAAAAAAGGTGTTTTCACTCCTTCTTCCCCAATCCGCCAACTCATAAGTAGAGGTCCGTCTGCCGCTTTTGCTTGATGGTACAGCACATCCAAATCTGCAAGGTGGGAAGGGTGGCTGGGGTCCGGCTTGCATCCACTATTTGCTCTCCTGCTGTTGACATTTGTGATGTTTCATGGCGGAGATGGTAGTTCAAATGTGGCCTTTCAGCTATGGGACCGCCAACATCTAAATAAGGTGGTAATACCATCATGGTGACAAATGGTTTTTTCAGTCAAAAAGTTGATAGAGGGACAGTTGCAGCCAACATCTATATCAGGCTCAAAGTTGCTAAACACCTGATAAGAGAAAGTTTTTCTATTTGGCACTTCTGCAACTTTTCAAGCCTTGGCGTTCTGAATCGTACTTACTCAGACACTTTGACTGTTACAAAGATTCTTTCAATGCTGTGAAAGACAACATTAAGTGTTCAGTCTTTCCCAACTGCATGGAAATGTTAAATGATGAAACCCAACAGGAGGAAACAATTGCTACTAAGATAGCTAAGAATAGTTCACAAAGCAGCCAAAGTTCAGGACAACCAGGTATTGAAAATGAAGCTGCCATAGCCATGAATGAATGAGGAGGACACTGCAATGCAACAAGCAAATCAGGAAAGTGTTGATTTGTAGAAGTTATTTGGACAACTGAATGATCAACAGAAAGAAATGTATATTGAGGTAAAAGAGAACATAGAGCTTGGATTCCTCCATGAGAAGAAATGAAGGTAAAAGCTCATTATTTAAGCCAATACTATTATACCTCAGTGATCAATCTGGCACTGGGAAAAGCTTTTCACTTGAAATTCGTACTGCTTACCTACAGAGGACTCCAGATTCTAATTTGTTGTGTGCAGTGACAGCACTAACTGGATTAAGGGAATTACTTTGCATCGACTACTGATGCGCCTGTAGAACATGACAACAAACTTCAGTACCAAACCTTATCTGCTGAAGTCTCAAGAGTACTGAATAAATTGAAAGTAGTAATCATCAATGAGGTAAGCATGGTCTCAAACTTAAAGCTTGTATTTGTCCGTTTGACAATGCAACAGATTCTGAAGACAGACCATGACATACTGTTTGTAGGAAAGCACTTAATTGAATTTGGTGATCTTCAACAACTTACCCCAGTAAAAGGACAGCCTGCATTTAGGACACTTCAACATAAAGAAACTGGCAATTCTTTGTAAAGTATTTGAAATGTAAATATTTGGCTAGTCTTCCAATACAAGGAATTACTTAGGAACATGTGCCAAGCATCTGACATGGATACGGAAATGTTCTGAAGGACTTTAGAGTAGGAGTTCTCACAAAAGAGGAAAAACATTGCTTAGAAAGTCAATTTCCATCAAAGAAGTCAGAAGCAGAGCTAATGTTCAATTTCATTGAAGAAGGGAAATCCATTGTCTGCCTAATGCCTACACTTCAGGAGTGCTCCTGTTACAATAAACAATTACTTCAACTGGAGAAATAAGACATTTTGGAACTTATAGCAATCAACAAAATGGTACACCAGGGGTGATAGTAATGTTAAGTGAAAAACTACAAGTAAATGGATTCATTGGAGAAACCTGCTGCAGGACCTGTGGGCTTATAAATGTGTTTACATGTTTTTAAAACACTGTAGGGTAATTTTGCTGTGTAATTGAAATGTGGCTGAAGGGTTAGCTAATGGTGCCATGGGTAAAATACATTATTTTGTTTTGTTTCCTAACAGGAATGAGGTTGAATACCTAGCTTGTAAATTTGATCAAGTTAAAGGTGTAAAACAGATTGGACGGTCTGTTGTGCGTTCATTGCTTGTAAAAGACTTGTATGTTTGAAGGAAGCAGTTCCCAGTGTCTCTAGCATATGCTGTGACGATTCATAAATCTCAAGTTTTTAAGTCTAAATGCAACATTATTTAATATTGGTTGTACTGAATTGATGGAAGGCATGTCACATGTATCCTTATTAAGGTTCAGAACATTGTCTGGTTTGTATCTAATAGACTTTGACTACAGTAAGTTAAATGCTGATTCAAGTGTTTATGCTCCTCATTTAGGAGAGTATCTGGTTTATGAAAAACCTACCATCTGCCCTAATAAAATTTTTTAGAAGGATCATAGTGATGCTGTTGAGAAAAAGTATAAGAATGAGAACAAGAAACTTCTTAAGAAAAAAAATACAAACAATTCTGCCAATATTGTTGGTTACCAGTTGTCAAACCCCTCTGGTATCAACTGCTATGCCAATGTGGTTCTCAATGCACTGTTTTCTTTACATCATGTTGTTCATACAAATGAACAGAGAAAAGACAAAATATTGTGTTCTGTGCTTTTTGCTGTATTTGAATGCCTGTGCTATAACTAAAACATATTCTGCCTCTCATACTCTAAACCTTGTAGATTTGTGCACTAGACCTGTGCACTTTACTCAAAATACTCAAGAAGATGCACAAGAATTATTGATGATAGCGTTTGGTATCATAGAAGAAGAGGTTGTACCTATTGATGATTTATTTGGACTTAGTTACTCATGGGACCATGTGGGTGAGATTTGTTCTTTTTCATGAAAAGCACAAATAAACTCTGATTGATTTATTTATTTAACTTTACCGGACTGCAAAACTGTCAATTTTGACAGGCTATTTAAAGCAGCTTCACAGAATAATACATGCCAAAATTGTCAATGAGATCTTCTATTAACTGGTACATATTCAAAGAAATGGCACATATCTTGTTCTAATGCTTCAGCGATGTACATCAGATGGAAGTAAATTGGAAACACAAATAGCAAATTTTAAAAGCAGGACAAATATCTATTTCTGAAAAAACATATACCACTATGGCTAATAATTACCATGAAGGAGTAACTATTACATCTGGAAACTACACCATCTATTTAAAACCTCCAACTGGAGGGATAGAATGAAAAGACAGCAACATTACCTTCAAGAAAAAACCTTCTTTTAAACTACCAAACTCCTATCTTTTGTTTCTTGAACCTTGTTTTAAGGAAGAATAGAACTGAAAAAATGAAACAATATACTTGCTCCACCTCTAATATAGCTACTTTTAACAGCATATGACCTACCAGAGGTGATTTCTATTTAAGGAATTCAAAATCCTGATATACAGGTAATGATAGAATGATACAGAGCAAATGCCAGTAAATTAGAAACAGTCATTACAAATTGAAATCCAGGAAAAAAACTGTTTTTTGGAGAAAGATATAATACTAAGGAGGTCATTCTGACCCCGGCGGGCGGCGGTCGCCGCCCGCCTGGCGGGAACCGCCATTTGACCGCTCTGCGGTCAAAAGACCGCTGGCGGCATTCCGACCTTCCCGCTGGGCCAGCGGGCGCTAACAATGTTAGCGCCCGCCGGCCCAGCGGGAAGGGGGCCTGCAACATTGAAGCCGGCTCCGAATGGAGCCGGCGGTGTTGCAGGTGTGCGACGGGTGCAGTTGCACCCGTCGCGCTTTTCACTGTCTGCTAGGCAGACAGTGAAAAGCAGGCTGGGGCCCTGTTAGGGGGCCCCTGCACTGCCCATGCCAGTGCCAGTGGCATGGGCAGTGCAGGGGCCCCCAGGGGCCCCAGGACACCCGTTCCCGCCAGCCTCTTCCTGGCGGTGTAAACCGCCAGAAACAGGCTGGCGGGAGGGGAGTCAGAATCCCCTGGGCAGCGCTGCTTGCAGCGCTGCCCTGGCGGATTTGCCCAGCCGGGGGAAATCCGCCGGGAAACCGCCGGACCCGGTTTTCTGACCGCGGCTTTACCGCCGCGGTCAGAATGGGCAGGGAAGCACCGCCAGCCTGTTGGCGGAGCTTCCTCCATTCGCGACCCTGGCGGTCTTTGACTGCCAGGGTCGGAATGAACCCCTAAGTGTTTTGTCTTTTATAAAGGAGTTACTATTACTTTAAGATACTGCATTTGTATATTTAAAAACTAAAAGTGAATGGACACAATATAATGAGAAGAAGCTCTTAAACATATTGCAACATGACCTACAAAGTTACAAGAAGAATTTGAACTGGAAAACTGAAATAGTCTACTTTTACTTTATGTGTTACCAGTTTTTATGACATAATATGGCCTAACAGGGGTGCTGTCTTTATAAGGCTCTCTATGTGCCAGTGTCCTTCATAAATATTAATTGTATTGTAGCACTCTTAATAAAAAAGCAGTCACCTTTCACATATGTTTCATTACATTAGTTCAGTAAGTATAGCTGAAACAATTGGCTAATAAACTGTAGTAAGTGCGATGCATAGTGCAGCTAATTTACAGTGACATACTATGCAATTCTGTTTATTTCTACAATGCAAGTAATTGTTTTCCCCACTGTTCAATGTTGTTTCTTTGTACAACACAATATTTATGGTGTAAAAGTATGGAAGCTGAGAACAGTAAACAAATAAAATAAAATACTTAAATTATTATCTATGGTTGCATTACAGTGGTACAAATGTGCAGTGCTCTATTATTAACATCACCTTTTACGTTGCAGAAACGTACACTTTGATGTTCAAATTTATAATGAGAAACATTAACTTCTATTTATGTTTTCTCTCTTAATACACAGATCAATGGACCCATTTATTGCAGTAATGTGGGTAACTAAATACATCTTTCACAATTCATAATACCTCCAAAAAGACACCATGACAAACTTTGATTCACACATTGACACACCCTGATACACACTGATGCATATAGTGATACACCCAACACCCCCTCATGTATGCACTAACACACTCAGACACACACTGATACATACACTGACATACCTAGGCACACAGTAATGGATACTAACACACCCAGGCACACACTGCTACATACACTGACATACCCTGCCACACACTCATGCATACAATAACACACCTGGGTACACACTAATACATACACTGACATATCCTGGCACACACTGATGAATGCACTAACAATACCCAGGCACACACTCACACATACACTGACACACTCAGGCACACACTGATGCATACACTAACACACACAGGCATACACTGATACTTACACTGACACACCAAGGCAGTCACTCATGCATGCACTAACAAACTGAGGAACACACTGATACATACATTACTGTCACACACCCATGCATACACTAACACACCCAGGCACACACTGATTCATAGTCTGACTCACCCAGGGACACACTCATAAATACACTAACACACTCAGGTACTTCAGGTACACACTAATGCATACACTGACATACCCATCACACACTAAAGGGTGCACTAACACAACCAGCCACATACTCATGCATACACACATGTGGATATGCACACACTTATATATACACTAACACACCCAAGCCCATAGTGATGCATTCACATACAGACCCAGGCACAAACTCAATCATAAACTAGCACACCGAGACACACACTGATACATACTCTGACACACCGAGGAACACCCTCCTGCATATACTGACAAACCCAGGGACTCAGATTAACAACATATATACCTTAAAGGAATATAAACACAAACACAGCTCTTCTTATGAGTAGGTAGTGTGGTTCAAACGAACGAGTTACTTACCTTCGGTAACGACTTTTCTGGTGGATACATTAGCTACCTGTGGATTCCTCACCTAATTAATATTCCCAGGGCGCCAGCATTTGACGGAAATCTTCTTACTAGTCTCTGCACGTCGACGAGGACGTCACTCTAGCCCACGCGACGCCGTCTGACGTCATACAGGCAATAAGAGGTCCTCGACGACGTGCGGACGTCAGTACCAATCATTTTTTACGTGCATGAGAACAACCAGGCAATGCAATGAAAGAGCAAGGCAACATCCCATTACATTGTAAAAATACACAACATTGCATGAATAACTGTAAATCTTTTATATATATATATATAACTCTCTCTTTTTAATATATATATACACATCAAGTATATACACAAAGATATATACATATATACATATATATAAATATAATATATACAACATCTATTGCACCCTCAAAGACCAAGAGGAGCGTACTCAAGGATTACTTGGTAAGACCAGAAAGGCAACGGGGAGGCTGGTGGGACCGTGAGGAATCCACAGGTAGCTAATGTATCCACCAGAAAAGTCGTTACCGAAGGTAAGTAACTCGTTCTTCTGATGGATACAACTACCTGTGGATTCCTCACCTAATGAATAGAGTCCCAAAGCAGTACCACGCCCGGCGGTGGGTGCCTAAATGGTCAAACCAAGAAATCCTGCAGCACTGACCGTGCAAAATGGCCGTCCCTTCTAACCTCAGAATCCAAACAGTAATGTTTTGCAAAAGTGTGAAGGGACGACCAAGTTGCGGCCTTGCAGATGTCGACAACAGGAACACCTCTGGCCAAGGCCGAAGTGGCCGACTTAGCTCTGGTGGAATGAGCTCTAATGCCCTCAGGAGGATCCTTCTTTGCCAAAGAGTAACAGATTTTAATGCAAAGAACAACCCACCTGGATAGTGTTCTCTTGTGGACTGCCTTTCCTCTCCTCTTGCCCACGTATCCAATAAACAGCTGATCCTCCAGCCTGAAATCCTTTGTTCTATCAATAAAGAAGCTCAACGCTCTCTTTGGGTCCAGACGGTGCAGTCTTTCTTCCTCTTTGGAAGGATGAGGCGGAGGATAGAACGTGGACAAAGTAATTGCCTGAGCCAAATGGAAGGGTGAAACAACCTTCGGGAGGAAAGCAGCCTTGGTCCTCAACACCACCTTATCCCCATAAAAAGTTGTATAAGGGGGCTTTACTGATAAGGCCTGCAACTCACTCACTCTCCTTGCTGATGTTATAGCTATCAGGAAGACTGTTTTTAAAACCAAATACCTTAAGGGGCAAGAATGCATAGGTTCAAAAGGGGACCCCATAAGGAAAGTCAGGACCAAGGACAAATCCCATTGCGGCATAACGAATGGCTTTGGAGGATATTTATTTAGAAGACCTTTCAAGAATCTAATAACAATAGGGGATTTAAATAAAGATGGTTGGTCTGGAAGACATATGAAGGCTGACAAGGCCGATAAATAACCCTTAATGGTAGCCACTGCACAACCTTTCTGCGCTAGAGACAGAGCAAAAGACAAAACGTCCGATAGATGAGCATGCAAAGGATCAATCTGCCTCTCTCCACACCACGCAACAAATTTAGACCATCTATTAGCGTAGATAGATTTAGTGGAGTGTCGACTGGCCGCTAATATAACATCCACTACCTCAGGCGGGAGAGAGAAGGAACTCAGGTTGCCCCGTTCAATCTCCAGGCATGTAGGTGCAGACTCTGGAGGTTGGGGTGTAGAACCTGCCCCTGCGACTGCGAGAGGAGGTCTGCCCTGAAAGGGAGACGGAGCGGAGGGCACATTGAGAGTTGGAGAAGGTCGGAGTACCATACCCTCCTTGGCCAATCCGGAGCTATTAGGATGACTAGAGCCCGGTCCTGGCGAATCTTCCTCAATACTCGAGGAATCAAGGGTATGGGAGGAAACGCGTAAAGCAACTGGCCGCACCAGGTTATTTGAAACGCGTCCCCCAACGCTCCCTGCATCGGATACTGGAGGCTGCAGAATAACGGACAATGCGCGTTCTCTCGAGTGGCAAACAGATCTATCCGAGGAAACCCCCACCTCTGGAAGATTAAACGGACTTGATCTGGATGGAGACGCCACTCGTGGTCTGCCGAGAAATGGCGACTGAGACTGTCCGCACGCACGTTCAAGACTCCGGCCAGATGGTTTGCTATCAAGCAAATCTGATGGTCCTTTGCCCAGGACCATAGTCGAAGAGCTTCTCTGCAGAGAAGGTACGACCCCACTCCTCCCTGCTTGTTTATGTACCACATCGTGGTAGTATTGTCCGTTAGGACCTGTACCGACTGACCACGAAGGGAAGGGAGGAAGGCCTTGAGAGCCAGACGTACAGCCCGTAACTCTAACAGATTGATGTGAAACATCTGTTCCTCTGGAGACCAAAGACCTTTGATCTCCAGATCCCCCAGATGAGCCCCCCACCCTAGAGTGGAAGCATCCGTTATGACTGTGGCCACTGGTGGCGACTGCTGGAACGGCTTTCCTTGTGAAAGATTGTTGCTTGCAATCCACCACTTCAAATCCACAGCAGCATCTCTGGAGATCTTGACAGTACCCTCTAGATCCCCTTTGTGTTGAGACCACTGCCTTCGGAGGCACCACTGAAGAGCCCTCATGTGCCAGCGAGCATGCGTGACCAACAGAATGCAGGAGGCAAACAGACCGAGCAGACGAAGGACCTTGAGGACTGGAACTACCGCTCCATTTCGAAACAGTGGAACCAAATCCTGAATATCTTGAATCCGCTGAGGCGGAGGAAAGGCCCGACCCAATGTTGTATCCAGTACTGCCCCTATGAACAGGAGGCGCTGAGAGGGCTCTAGGTGAGATTTGGGCTCGTTCACCGAAAAACCCAGGTCGAACAACAACTGGGTTGTTGACTGCAGATGATGCGACACAAGCTCCGGGGACTTGGCTTTGATCAACCAGTCGTCCAAGTAAGGGAATACTGCTATCCCCTTCCTTCTGAGCTCTGCCGCAACCACCGACATCACCTTCGTGAAGACTCGAGGTGCTGAAGTAAGACCAAACGGAAGGACCGCGAACTGATAGTGCTGCGATCCCACCACAAACCGGAGATACTTCCTGTGTGACTTGAGTATCGGGATATGAAAGTAAGCATCCTGCAAGTCGACAGACACCATCCAATCTTCCTTGTTCAACACCAAAAGCACCTGTGCTAGGGTCAGCATCTTGAACTTTTCCTGCTTGAGGAACCAATTCAAGATCCTCAGGTCCAGAATTGGTCTCAAACGACCATCCTTCTTGGGTATCAGAAAATACCTTGAGTAACATCCTCGACCCCTTTCCTGCTCTGGGACCAACTCCACCGCGCCCTTTGAAAGGAGGACTTGTACCTCCTGTTCTAGCAACAGGAGGTGTTCTTCTGAACAATAAGAAGGGCGGGGCGGGATGAGGGGCGGGAACTCCCGAAAGGGAAGGGTGTAGCCTTTTCCCACAATACTGAGAACCCACGTGTCCGTAGTAACAGTCTTCCATTTTGTGAGAAAATGCTGTAATCTTCCCCCTACAGGAGAGGAGTGAGTGGGAAATGGCGGAAGCCTAAGGCTGCTTCCCCTGCTGCACCCCGCCAGAGGATGAGGAAGAGGCAGAGTGCTGCTGAGAGGCTCCTCTGGTGCGGATCCTACCTCTCCCCCTAAAAGATCTGTAGGGATGGGAAGAGGCAGGTTGCTGATATCTTCCCCGAAAGGAAGAGGAGGAAGAGCCACGCCCAAATCCACGAAACCTCCTGAAAAATCTGGAAGAGGCCGTGGTAGAAGGAGCTTGGAGCCCTAACGACTTAGCCGTGGCCCTGCTTTCCTTAAAACGTTCCAAGGCCGAATCAGCCTTGGCCCCAAACAGTTTGTCCCCATCAAACGGGAGATCCAACAATGTGGACTGTACATCCGCAGAAAAGCCCGAGTTACGGAGCCAGGCCTGTCTCCTTGCCACCACAGTTGTGCCCATTGCTCTGGCTACCGAGTCGGTGGTATCCAGTCCCGTCTGGATAATCTGGGTCGCAGCAGCCTGGGCATTTGAAGCAAGATCCAAAAGACCCTGGGGAAGCTCTGTAAACGATGAGGAAATGTCATCCATCAGAGCATGAATATACCTCCCCAGGATACAGGTTGCATTAGTGGCTTTTAACGCCAGACTGCAGGACGAAAAAATCTTCTTGGACTGCGCCTCTAGTTTCTTAGAATCTCTGTCCCCAGGCACCGTCGGGAAAGAACCAGGCGCTGACTTGGATGAACAGGAGGCCTGCACCACCAAGCTCTCCGGCGTAGGGTGCCTAGATAGAAAACCAGGGTCAGACGGAGCCGCCCGATACCTCCTGGCCACGGCTCTGTGAACTGCTGGGGAAGATGCCGGCCTCTTCCACACCTCTAACACCGGATCCAGCAGAGCGTCATTAAATGGCAAAAGAGGCTCCGCCGCAGCTGAGGCCGGATGTAACACCTCTGTTAAAAGGTTTTGTTTAGCCTCCACCACCGGCAAAGGCAGGTCCAAAAAACTAGCTGCCTTCCGTACCACTGCATGAAAGGAAGCAGCCTCCTCAGTATATTCTCCCGTGGACGAAAGATCCCACTCAGGGGAAGTGTCCAGCCCACTGGCCGACTCCAGACCACGCAGCCCATCACCCGAGTCCTCTAGCTCTCCTTCCTCCAGGGCTCGTTGGTACTCCTGCTCCTCTAATACACGGAGAGCACGTCTCCTCGAATGAAGTCGTTGTTCAATACGCGGAGTCGACAATGCCTCCGCCGAAGTCGAAGATCGGCGCCGATCCTCAGAAGCCACCGACGCCGCGTCCGACGCCACAGGTAACTTCGGCGCCGACGAAAGAGCAGCTGAAGCAGATGGACCCACCGGAGTCACAGGCCGAAATCCCGACGTCGACGGGATGGAAATCCCCGGGGCCAATCCTTCTGAAGCCACCGGCGCCGACACTGGCGCCGAGCCCACGTTCCCAAAAGGGAGAAAGGGCATAAAGGGTGCCGGCCGAAGAGGCGCAGGATCACCCAAAGAAAAGGCCAAAGGCCCAGCCGGAGCACCCCCTGGAGCCATCTGTTGGAAGATGGCATACATCGCATTCAAGAATGCGGAACTATCGGCTCCAGGGGTGGGAAAAGCCGGATACTGAGGTGCCTGTCTCGAAGGCGACCCCGACGCCGGCCTCGACGTCTGCGCCGGAGAAAACACCTGAGGCTCCAATACCTCAATCACCGACGCCTGTCCAGGTGAAGTTGGAGACGCCGGAGAGGGCAACGGCGTCGAAGGATGCAGCGTAACCGTGGGACTAATCTCCCATGTCCTTCGGCGCCGATCCAAAGACCTGGAACGAGTCTCCTTCGAATGACGCCTAGATTCTCTACGGCGCCGGGAGTCTCGATGACGCCGATGTCTTGGAGAAGAAGACTTCTTGTGATGCTTCTCCTTCGATTTTGCCATAAACAGCTTCGCCTCACATTCTTTGAGGGCCTTCGGATTCATGTGCTGGCATGAATCACAAGTCGAGACATCGTGGTCGGAGCTCAAACACCAAAGGCAATCGGAATGAGGATCCGTCACCGACATCTTGCCTCCACACTCACGACAAGGCTTGAATCCAGACTTTCTCTGCGACATTATTACCACAGCGAAAGGCTACGCAGCAAAAATACACTGTAACCACAAAAGTAACAGTTGCTCCCTCGAAGATAACCGTTTCGAATGCACGGAAAAAAGGGAACTGACGTCCGCACGTCGTCGAGGACCTCTTATTGCCTGTATGACGTCAGACGGCGTCGCGTGGGCTAGAGTGACGTCCTCGTCGACGTGCAGAGACTAGTAAGAAGATTTCCGTCAAATGCTGGCGCCATGGGAGTATTCATTAGGTGAGGAATCCACAGGTAGTTGTATCCATCAGAAAAGAACATTTTCATTATGAGCATTTTTTTTCAGAAATCCACCAAAAAACAGGTTTAAAGCTGTAGAAAAATAACCATATCTAAAAGCAACAGGCTTTCAAACGGAAAAACAGTGCAGACAAAGTTGGATATAGAAAAGAAAAAATATTTACAGGGCACATTGTTAATTGTTTCCAAATATTCTGCTACAGATGTTGTGTTCGAGTCAACTGGCATGTGGCACTTTAAGCAGTGGGTCGCCATGCGTCCTAGGTGAGGACACATAGCAGAAATAATGATGGTACCTGAGGTGGACAAGGTAGGCAAATGGCTGTGCACATTGAAGCACCACCAGAAGACTTTTATCTCACAAACCATGGTCTTTCGTGGATTGTTTTAAGATGTTTCCACATCAAGCTAGCTTCATAACTGTATTTCTTGCTCATGCTATGAGACCACTCCTTTCTGCAAACTGTGCACTTCACACTTTTTGCTGTGACATTCTTTTCCTCTGAGGGGATAGTAAAAAATTGTCACATCTCATTCTGTTTTTTAAATTGACAACTCTGCACTTCCTCATTTTCCTGCAGCAGGACAGGAAAATCTTGTTTTCCAGTTGAGTAGCTGCAGTTGTGAGTTTCAAAATCTGCACTTGAAACAAGCTGGAAGCCTCAAAAGAAGGAGGCTAATTTCAATCAGTGTAGTTTTCTGCACCGTAGTATTGGGAATAACAGGTTTTGTGTGGGGTTGTATCAATAAATGGTGTGGTACTAATCAGGCCAATAAAAAGAGAAGGTTTTCATGTGCATGTACATTGTGCGAATTCATGAATCCTTCAGCAGATTTGTGAATTCGCAAAAAAAAAGAAATTGCACAAGTACCTAAAAAAGAAGTATATAGTGACATAAATATACATTTAAGTATTCCCATACTGATCTCCTTCATTAAATTATTGTACTCTAGGTAGAAAAAATAATCTTTCAAACTTTCAGCGAGTCCGCAAATCTGAATTCATAAATACATCACGATCAGAGGATCGGAATGAATAACCATTGAGTATTTGTAGTCCTGTCTTACTCCGGTCCTACAGATGATTCGCAGATCTGAAAAATATTGGAAAAATAATAAAACTTAGTAAAAGCACTTTTCATAATTTACTACATATATTCCTTAAAACTTAAAACATTTTCATATTATTGTTACTTATAAAATTCAAATATTATAAAAAAAAATATGAAATTAGAAAAAAAAAAGTACAAAACTGTACTACAGATAAAATAAAACTTTATATAATAAAAAATGTAAAAACCTATAAACAAAAAACATATAAAGAAAATTCCACAAAAAAGGTAAATATCTAAACAACCTAAAATTTATAAATACAATTTTCACAAAACTATAAAAATCACAAGAAAAGATCAATTATAAATAAATGTTAGAATTACATCAGATAAACTTCTAAAAACTTACAAATTAAGTGAAAAAAACAAAAGGTTACATGGAAGGTATAGTTCGGAAAATAGAATTTTAAAAACATAACAACTTCACGGCAATAAATCAACGTTCTGTGGATGTTGTACTTAGGGAAATGGAATTTGAAAAAACTTTCAAATATACCCAGAAAACCATAATAGTAAAAACAAGAAATGCACTGAAAAAAACAAAGGTTACATGGATGTTGGAGTAAGGCTTAAATTTCAAATGTACAAAATCATAGCAATTCAGCAGTTATAGTTACCTCACTGAGCTACAACTTATGCCCCGCAATGCACTGCTTATAATCTCACATATTACATCACTCATGACATGATCAGTGACGTCACACGTGACATCAATGATGGCATCTCGCAATGCAAATTTTTTTCATCAATAATTTTACTGCAAATGTTACAGTGATATTATCAATGATATCATAGAAGATGGCATGAGTGATGTAATATCCAGGGTAATTAGCAGTGCATGGTGAGGACGTGAGTTATATTTACCTTAGGTCACAAGTTATAGTTACATGAAATAACTCTATAACTGCTGAATTTCTATAGTTTTTGTGTGTATAAAATCTGATCCTGACTATAATATCCCTGTAATTTTAGTTTTTTTCTACAAATTTCTAGAGTTTTTTAATGTTAAGTAAGATGCCCATCACAATGAATTGTGGGAGGGATGGACATAGTGCTTGGCCTGGCATTCTGCTGCTCCCACCCAAGCTTGCTGCTCCTGTCCTCCTCCTCCTTGCCACCCATTGTCCAAGTCCATGCCCGTGCTACCTCATTACATCCCTGTGTGGCTGTTATTCTGCCATTGCCCTTCACCCCTGCCCTGAACAGATAGCTTGCTGCCCAATCCACCTCCTCACTACCCTTTGTTGTCTGAATCAATCAATCAAAGGATTTATAAAGCGCACTACTCACCGGTTAGGGTCTCAAGGTGCGGGGCTACTGGTCGTAAAGCTGTGTCTTGAGGCGTTTCCTGAATGTCAAGAGGTCTTCGGTCTGGCGGAGGTGGAGCAGTAGGGAGTTCCAGGTCTTGGCGGCTAGGTAAGAGAAGGCTCTACCTCCGGCAGGTGGTGCGGCGGATGTGGGGGACGGAGGCGAGGGTGAGGCTGGGGGAGCGAAGATCGCGGGTGGGGATGTGGAAGGTGAGTCTGTCGTTGAGGTAGGCTGGACCTGTGTCGTGGAGGGCCTTGTGTGCATGGATGAGGAGCTTGAAGGTGATCCTCTTTGTTATTGGTAGCCAATGTAGGTCTCTGAGGTGGGGGGAGATGTGGTTGCGGCATGGGCCGTCAAGAATGAGGCGGGAGGATGCGTTCTGGATTCTTTGCAGCTTAGTTTGGAGTTTGGTTGTTGTTCCTGCATATAGGGAATTTCCGTAGTCCAACCGGCTTCTGACCAGGGCGTGAGTGATGGTTTTCCTGGTTTCGACGGGGATCAACTTGAAGATCTTGCGGAGCAAGCGGAGAGTGTTGTAGCAGGAAGAGGAGATGGCGTTGACCTGCTGAGTCATGCTGAGTGTGGAGTCCAACATGAATCCCAGGTTGAGTGAGTGGGTGGTGGGTGAGGGTGCGGATCCTAGGGAGGTGGGCCACCAAGAGTCGTTCAATGCTGAGGGGTTGGTGCCAAAGGTGAGGATTTCTGTCTTGTCTGTGTTTAACTTGAGGCGGCTTGATTCCATCCAGCTGGCGATGGCGTGAAGTCCGTTGTGGAGGTTGTTCTTTGCAGTTGTAGGCTCTTTCATGAGGGAGAGGATGAGCTGAGTGCCATCTGCGTAGGAAACTATGTTGATGTGGCGGGTTCAAACGATGTTGGTGAGTGGGGCCATGTAAACGTTGAAGAGTGTGGGGCTGAGCGATGATCCTTGGGGGACGCCACAGATGATTCTGTAGGCTTCTGACAGGAACTGTGGGAGGCGGACTCTCTGGGTTCTGCCTGTGCGAAATGACGAGATCCAGGTGAGTGCCTTGTCGTGGATTCCAGCATTGTGGAGGCATGTGCGGAGAGTGTGATGGCATACCGTGTCGAAGGCTGCGGAGAGGTCCAGGAGTATGAGTGCTGCTGTTTCTCATTCATCGAGGATGGTCCTAATGTCGTCTGTGGCAGCAATGAGTGCGGTCTCGGTGCTGTGGTTTTTGCGGAATCCGGATTGGGAGGTGTTGAGCGCCTTGCTGTCTTCCAGGAACCTGGATAGTTGGATGTTCAATTTTTTTTCGATGAACATGGCTGGGAAGGGGAGGAGGGAGATCGGCCGGTAGTTCTTGGGGTCGTCTGGGTCTGCCTTTGGTTTCTTCAGCAAGGCGTTGACTTCTGCGTGCTTCCATCTTTCTGGGAAGGTGGCTGACTTGGAGCTGTTGATGGTGTTGCAGAGGTGGGGAGCGATGATGATGTTTGCTTTATTGAAGATATTGTGTGGGCAGGGGCCCGATGGTGATCCGGAGTGGATGGAGGCCATGGTGTTAGTGGTGTCTTTTATGTTGACAGGGGTCCAGGTGTGGAGGAGGTGGGTGTTGCTTGGGGCATTGGGTTCATGGGTGTTTGTAGTCAGCTGGTGGGTTTGGGGGTTGAAGCTGTTGTCGATTTCTACTATCTTAAATGGAAGTGGGTTGCGAGTGAGTTGCAGAACTCCTGTGATGGCGGGGGTTCGTTGGAGCAGGTTCTGGGAGTGGAGAGCTCTTCCATGCACCAGCCCACTCCCTTCTGCCTGGTCTGGTCCAATGTGCTGCCACTTCCCTCCATTTAGCTTGATGCCTCCTCTACTCCTCCTGCCCAATGTTGCCCATTTCAATGGTCCATCACTGCCCTCCTGCTTAGCTTCTGTGCTTAGCTTTCTGACCCTACCCTCTTTCCCCCGCCCCCTGATGTCTGTGTGCATGCCCCTGCTTCCTCCTTTTTGTCCACCATGTTCCACGGACCTGGCACTGCCCCTCCTGTTGACTCTGAGTGTTCTGTTGAGCTGTCACTGCCTCTGCCCAGCATGGTCAGATTGTTGCCACCTGTCCTTCCACCTCCTCCTGCCTGTCTGAGTTCCATGCCTCTAACTCCTTTCTCCTGTCCTCCATGGTCCATTTTGCTGCCAATACCTTCTGCCCTCCGTGATTTTTTGTGCTGCAAGTGCTCCTCTGTCTGCCCTGCATTCCCTCTCTTGCCTGTGTCCACTCCGTACCCCTCCCTTCTGTCATCAATCATTCTTTGTGCATGCCCCTGTCCCCTTCCTCTTATTCACCATGGAGGGTTGTACTGCCACTAACACTCTATGCCATGCATGGTCTGTTGTGCTGTCACAGCCCCTCCCACCTCCCTTGTGTGGTCAGCTTTCTACTCCTGACCCCCTCCCACCATCCCTGCCTTTGTGAGTGCCATTATAGTTTCACTGTTGTCCTCCATGGTGTGTTTTGCTTTCAGTACCCATCCCACCTGCCCTCCATGGTCAGCTTGCTGCTCCTGTCCTTCCCCCTAGCCCTCTGTCCTCTATTTTCCATGTGCAGTCCCCTATCCCCTCCCTCCTGCCTTGTCTGGTCCATTGTCGTGCCCCTGCTCCCTCCGTCCTGCCCTTCATTGTCTGTTATGCTGCAACTGTCCCTCCTTTCTGTTCTGTATGGTCAGCATGCTGTCCTTGCATCTTTCCCCTCCGCTCTCTGTTGTCCATGGGCATTTCCCTGTCCCCTCCCTATTGTTTTCCATGGTCCATTGTGCTGCACTGCTGTCCCACTTGCCCTGCGTGGTGTATTGTGCTGCTGCAACCCCTGATGCCTGCCTTGCAAGGTCAGTTTGATTCCCGTCCCCTTCTCCCTTCTGCCCCCTGTAATATGAGTCCACGTCCTTGCCCCATTCCCCCTGCCCCGTGATCCAATGTACCATACTTGCCAACATTTTGAACAAAGAAAGAGGAATATTTTGAAAGAAATACCTGGGGAACTGATTTTCCTCATTGACTTACACTGAAAAAGTGGACACTTTAGGCAGGAGTCAGATAAAATAATGTCATTTTGGGTTTAGAAATATCAGGAGTCTCCGGTCTGAATCAAGTAGTTTGGCATGTATGGTCAACCTTCTGCCCTCAATGGTCTGTTATATTGCCACAGCCTCTTTTGCCTGTGTGACATGGTTGGTTTGTTACCCCTGCTTTCCATGGTCTGTTGTGCACCCACTACACCTCCTGTCTGCCCAGTGGGGTCAACTTGTTGTCTTTGCACCCTCCTCCCTGCCTTCAACTATGCACGTCTGTGCCCCTGACGTCTGCCTCCCCACAGTATCCTAATGAACAAGAGATTGATAACATTATGGGGGTTATTACAACTTTGGAGGAGGTGTTAATCCGTCCCAAAAGTGACGGTAAAGTGACGGATATACCACCAGCTGTATTACGAGTCCATTATATACTATGGAACTCGTAATACGGCTGGTGGTATATCCGTCACATTTGGGACGGATTAACACCTCCTCCAAAGTTGTAATAACCCCCTAAGTCTCCTGCAGCTTTGCCTTTGTTTTTTGTTCCAAAAGCTAATGGAGAACTTCGAACTTGTATCGACTATAGGGGATTGAACAAAGTCACTATAAAGAATAAATATCCTTTACCCCTATTTCCGGTTTTATTGGAACAAGTAAAGAAATCAAAAATCGACACGAAGGTTGACCTTCGAGGTGCTTATCATTTGGTCAGAATGAGAGAGGGTGACGAATGGAAAACAGCGTTCAAGACAAGATATGGCCTTTTTGAATACACCGTCATGCCTTTTGGTCTGTGTAATGCTCCAGCAGCATTTCAATTTTTCTTGAATGACGTTCTTAGAGAGTACCTCAACATATTTGCCATAGTATACATCATTGACATTTTGATCTACTCAGACAATGAAAACGAACATGTCCAACATGTCAAGAAAATTATTGCAGCCCTTCGAAAACACCATTTATATTGCAAACTAACCAAGTGTTAGTTTCATGTTACCACAGTTGAGCTTTTAGGGGTTATTCTCACCCCTCAAGGTATGGTGATGGCAGAAAAGAAAGTAAAAGCCGTATCTGATTGGCCCACTCCAAAGACTGTTCATGATGTACAATGTTTCCTGGGGTTTGCAAATTTTTACCGGAGGTTCATAAATCATTTCTCCCAGACAGTGGCTCCAATCACTAAGCTATTAAGAAAGAAAGAAAAGTTTGTATGGTCCTCAGAAGTTGACCAAGCCTTCTCTACTTTGAAGGAAGCTTTCTCCACTGCCCCAGTCTTGACTCATCCTGATGCGAATCGACCTTTCATAGTGGAAGCTGATGCTTCAGATGTAGCAATAGGAGCCGTCTTATCGCAACAAAATGAAGACACTGGTCAACTCCATCCTGTAGCTTACAATCTCTCGGAAGTTGAACGAAGCCGAACAGAACTATGTCATTGCTGAAAAATAGCTTCTGCTGATTTGTGACGCCTTTAAAGAATGGAGACATCATTTGTTGGGTGCCAAATACACTGTCACAGTATATACTGATCATCGTAATCTTCTATTCATGAGTTCCGCCAGAATTTTGACTCCTCGGCAATTACGCTGGATGCTGTTTTTTGCCGAATTTGATTTTGTAGTAACCTTCCGGCCTGGTAAAGATAATCGCAAAGCTGACGCCTTGTCCCGCCAAGAGTCTACCACGTTGCCTGCATTTCAAGCCTCCAGAGCTATCATTGCTCTTGACAAGGTTCTATGTATCATAAAAACTGAAGATTTCTTTGAAGAAATTTGCAACTCTTTCACTGTTGAGAAATGGCAAACATGGGCCCAAGCAGACCCCAAAAGGTCACTCAATCAAGGACTACCCTTTCACGATGCTCGTTTGTTCGTACCCACTACCAAACTTCGCAAGATAGTGTTTCATTGGTTGCATGTTATACCTACGGCAGGTCACCCAGGTACTCCTAAAACTCTTGAACTGATCCAACGCTATTTTTGGTGGCCTACCCTAACAAAAGATGTAAAAAAGTCTGTGCTCGCACTAAAACAAGTCATTCAAAACCAAAAGGGTTGTTACATCCACTTACAACCCCAAGTAGTCCATGGGAACACATTTCTTTAGACTTTATTACCGGTCTGCCAGTGGTTCAACAGCATTCAGTAATTCTGGTGGTAGTAGATAGTCTCACGAAATATGGACATTTCATTGCCTGTAAGAAATTGCCCACTTCTAGTGAATTGGCAACTATTTTACTGAACAGAGTGGTTCGTTATCATGAACTGCCAAAAGTTATCCTCTCCGATCGGGGGTTGCAATTTGCCTCCAATTTCTGGAAGACATGGTGTAAAACACTCCAAGTGACATATACACTATCTACTAGTCACCATCCTCAAACAGATGGTCAAACGGAGAGACTAAATCAGACTTTGAAACAATACCTACGTGCCTACGCTGAAAAGGCACTTAATTCTTGGACATCTATGCTCTGGTTAGCTGAGTTAGCCTACAATAACTCATTCCACACTTCTATTGGCGTAACACCCTTTTTTGGTTTATTTGGCTATCATCCTGACACCTTGCCCATCACAATTCCTCAAGAAAGTTCTCTTACTACAGCTGTGTCAGAAACCATTCAGCATTTGCATCAAACCCAGAAACTGATTCAACAGCATTTAGAAAAAGCCAAACAAAAATACAAAAGGCATTATGACAAGAAACATTGTGAGGGACCGCAATATCAACCAGGTGACAAAGTGTGGCTTTCCACAAAACATAGATTTCAAGAAGAAGCACATGTTTAACACCAAATTCATAGGTCCTTACACTGTCCTCCAGCAAATCAATCCGGTGACCTATAAACTACAATTGCCCAGATCCTTACGGATTCATCCAGTGTTCCACACTTTCCTCTTGAAGAAGGCAGTCCAAAAGGTCCACCCTCATCCAGCTCCTGTTCTAGTACAAGGGGAAGAAGAATACAAAGTTAAGAAAGTGTTGGATTCTAAACTGAGAGGGTGTAATCTATGGTACTTAATCTCATGGAAAGGTTATGGTCCTGAAAGTAACTCATGGGTTTCCTCATGTGATGTTCATGCTCCAGTACTTGTGAGACGCTTTCATCGTCTTAATCCAGGCAAACCAGGCCCTTGAGCGCGTCTGGGAGAGGGGAGTACTGTCAACACCAGGGCAGTGCGCGCTCTATTGGCGACTAGAATGCAAAAACCCAGCACTCTCCAAACAACGTAATTTATGCATTGTGCTGATATGTTGTTGTTTAACCTTTTGCATTGCAGAGTTTAATCCTGAAGACTTATTTTTAATGTGTTTACAAATACTGTTCATTTGCAATGTATTGCTGCAGGCTTTCAGAGTGTGTTAGGGTGTGGTCCCTTTCCAAGGCCTTCCAGAGACTTTCCCTGCAGCATGCCTGGGTGTGGTTGTGGGCTGGGCCAAGACTCTATAAAAGGGAGCCAGCCCAGCTCCAAGTGCTCACTAATCAGAGGTCCCGGTGCAGAGCAGCAGCTACTTCCTGAGCCCTTGTCCCAGTGGCCTATTTGATCTTCCAGGCCTCTGCCCTTCATTCTTCATTGGTGATCCTTGTTCTGGGCGGTAAGACGGTGGTTGGGCTGGCCTCCCGATGCCGTTATCGAGAACTTTCATATTCTTGGCCTAATTCTTTAATGATTAACAGATTACTTTGCACGCTACAATTTCTTGACATTTGTATGGTGGCTTACGAATCAGCAAAACGAGCGATTTGTTTCATGCTGATTTGATCTTGTTATTCATTGCGCGCTACAATTTCTTGACATTTGCATGGTGGCTTGCGAATCAGCAAAACGCGTGATTCGTTTCATGTTGATTTGATCTTGTTATTCATTGCGCGCTATCATTTCTTGACATTTACATGTTGACTTACGAATCGGCAAGACGCGCAATTCGTTTCATGATGATTTAACTTTGTTGTTCATTGCGCGCTACCATTTCTTGACATTTACATGGTGGCTTAAGAATCAGCAAAAGACGCGTGATTCGTTTCATGGAGCTTTAATCTTGCTATTCATTAAGCGCTGTTATTTCTTGGCATTTACACTGTGGTTTACGAATTGGCAAGAAGCGTGATTCGTTTATTGGTGATTTAACCTTAATATTCATTGCTTGCTACCATTTCTTGACATTTTACATGGTGGCACTCGAATCGGCAAGACGCACGATTCTCTCCTTGAGCTTAATTAATTGTTCATTGTATGCCACTATTCTAAGACATTTATTAGGTAATATTCCAGTTGACAAGTTGTGTGATTTGTTTCCTGAATCCATATTGTGTTATTCATGGTGCACAATCCTTTTATGGTGTTTACTATATATATATATGAAAATCTGCAATGTGCGCAATTCGTGTTGGAACATCTCAAGAGAACACAGAAGGCCAGAGTTTCTAGATGCAATATTGCATGGTCCTAGTATGCATTTTAAAAAAAGGATTCATATGACTGGTTGAGAACTTATTCAGAATGTTTTCCTGATTCTCATGAAAAGGAAAGTACTTGTATTTGAAAGTTTCATTTAATCCATCTTAATTCCCTTACAGGTATCAGGCCATCTTTAAACTTAGTCATTTTAAGCCTAATTCTTAGGTTGTTCATGTTTTCAGAATGACTAGGCTTAGAGTCATAGTCTAGTATTGACTTAATTTTTCTTACTACAGGTCTCCTTCCCAGCTGTTCCCTTCCTAATCCCCTCTTCCCCTCTTGAACTCTCTTAGCCTCTGTGATTTATCTATCAAAGTCTTGGAGCTGTTCAGTAGTGGACGTGTTGGGAACGTGTGCAGACCCCGAGGATCTGGTAACTCTGACAGGGAGGAACTGGGTTTTGACAGTCCGAGATGCGGAGGGGCCGGAGTGCAGTACCAGGGGGGACATCACTGAGGCCTTTGCAGACTATTGCGAGCCGCTGTATGAGTCCAGGGTAGTGGACCCTGGAGAAGAATGTGTGCAGGTCCGGAAGAGTGTCCCTGTGGACTCTCACGGCTATAGACAGCAATGAGCTGGAAGAGGAGCTATTGGAGGAGGAGGTTGCTCAGGCCCTCCGAGACTTACAGTCTGGAAAGGCCACCGGGCCCAATGGTATCCCGGTCAAGCTATATAAGTGCACAGTTAAAGAGGCGGCAAAATATATGCTGCAAATGTTCTGGACAGCAAGGACAGAAGGGATCCTACCATGGGATCAGAGACTAGCCACTGTAGTGGTAATCCCAAAGAAAGGGAAAGACCCCAAGGCCTGCGGCTCGTACAGGCTCTTCTCGTTATTAAATGTGTAGGTTAAGGTCTTAGCGAAAATCTTGGCTAACAGGCTGCGGATGGTGATTACAAAACTGATTCACCCAGATCAGGCAGGGTTTATGCCCCAGCGGGGAACTAGACTCAACCTTTGTTGCTTGTACGGGGTTCTGCACATGACCAATGATGCAGATCATGAGGTCGCAGTAGTGCTGGCGTTGGATGCCAGAATGGCATTTGACAGTATAGACTGGCCATATTCATTCACAGCCTTGGACAGGATAGGATTCGGCCCTGGATTTTGCAAATGGGTGTGGCTCCTCTACCGGTCCCCCCTGGCAAGGTGGGTATCTTGCCCATTTGCGCTCAGCAGGGGGATGAGACATGGATAGAGAGGCGATGGGGCCCTGGGGCTTTCTATATGGGGACGACGGGTTGGGTCGACTGATATTCCACACGCAGTCGGTGGTTAAAGCATGGAAAATGGTCAATAGGTTTTTAGGATGGGAAGGGAGACTCACAAATAGAACTCTACTTTGGTCCAGCGCACTTCTGCGGGAGGTAGAGAAGCTCCAGGGATTTAAGAGGTGGGAGCTTATCGGGATTGAGTACCTGGGTGACATGTGGAGAGGAGGATCGCTTTTGACCTTTGAGGAGCTTAAACAGGAAAATGAGATGGGACAGTCAGAATGCTATAAGCTGTTGCAGCTTGGTCACACGCTACACAGACACATAGTGGAGGGAGAGCAGCTACCAGAGTCTTCGCCCCTGGAGGATCGATTATTGACTGAGTCATTGTTGGGTAGGGCTATCTCCCTGGTATACAAGAAGATTATGAACAATTCCTCTGACCCCCTGCGGAGTTTGCGGGCAGCCTGGGAAAATGATCGAGGAATGCTTGAGGGTGAGGATTGGGTTTAGGCAATACAGAGATGAAGGGAGGCGGACATAAGGGCCCGCTTCTGTCTCATACAATTAAGGGTTTTACACAGAACATATTACTCTGGAACACTATTTCTTAAGATGGGTCGCGCTGTGTCTGACAGGTGTGCCCGGGGTGCGACGCGGCGGGCTCCTTTTTCCACATCCTGTGGGGATGCCCAGTGATTCAGGAGTACTGGGAAAGAGTGGTTCAAATAATGGGTATGGTAACTGGGCTGCACATAACACTAGAGGCGAAAGGGTTGCTATTGGGCTTTACAGGTGACGAGGGGTGGCCCAGATATGCGAAGATTTGGCTACAGTTGGTGACCGGAGTGGCTCAGTGAAATATTGCACGGGGATGAGGGCGAGGGACCCTCCACGAATTACAGACTGGGAGAGGGGCTTAGGGGGTCATTCTGACCCCGGCGGTCTAAGACCGCCGGGGCCAGGGTCGGTGGGAGCACAGCCGACAGGCCGGCGGTGCCTCGCAGGGCATTCTGACCGCGGCGGTTCGGCCGCGGTCAGAAGAGGCAAACCGGCGGTCTCCCGCCGGTTTACCGCTGCCCTTAGAATCCCCCATGGCGGCGCAGCTTGCTGCGCCGCCATGGGGGTTTCTGACACCCCCTACCGCCATCCTGATCCTGGCGGTTCGCCCGCCAGGAACAGGATGGCGGTAGGGGGTGCCGCGGGGCCCCCATAAGAGGGCCCCGAAAAGTATTTCAGTGTCTGCTAAGCAGACACTGAAATACGCGACGGGTGCAACTGCACCCGTCGCACCCCTGCAACTACGCCGGCTCAATTCTGAGCCGGCGTCCTTGTTGCAGGGGCATTTCCTCTGGGCCGGCGGGCGCTCTTTTGGAGAGCGCCCGCCGGCCCAGAGGAAATGTCTGAATGGCCGCCGCGGTCTTTTGGCCGCGGTGCGGTCATTCAGCGGCGGTACCCTGGCAGACGGCCTCCGCCGTCCGCCAGGGTCAGAATGAGGCCCTTAGACTGGTGCCAAAGAGCGGAACAAGTGATTTACAAAAGCAGGAGATGTATGAAGAAAAACTAAAAAATATGGTCAAAATGGGAGGCATATAGAAACACATGTGACTAGCGAGGAAGGGGGTTTATCCTCTGGGCTCTCAGGAGGGGAGGGGAGGCAGTAGAGACTGGACAAGACACAGGAGTAGATTTAAGATCAGTGGTTGGGTAATGTTGATCGATGGCTGGATGCTATTGTGTAACGTGTTTGAGATACCCTTCCTATGTAATTGATATGGGTTCCAATGTATGCTGAGCTTTGTTTAAAATGAAAAGAGTTATATTTTTTTTATTTTTTAAGAGAATGTATTTGGTTGCTTAGTGCAATTTGCTATGCGGAACATGCAGTATGTAGTATGCATGCCCCTCTGAGAGGCCCAAGCTGCACCAGCTTAATGCTGTCCACCTCCATGCCAAAAAAGAGTGGTCCATGGCCTTAAGGCCTTACCTGCACACTACTGGTTGCACCATCACATTTGCTTGAAACTCTGGCCCCTACTTTGTGCTTGGTGCCTCCGCTGTCATCTCTTCTCCCCATGTCTGCTTAATCTCCTCTCCTCCACACTTTCTCCTTGCACTTCCTCCAAGCTCCGACAGTTGCTCTGGGATCAAAAGAGCTGGGAGTGTTTCTGGGAGAGCCACCACCCAAAAGTTAACTGGCTAATAACTAAAGATCAACCCTGGCTGCTTCGGGTTGCTACTCAACACTTTAAATTTCTGGGAACATGGATATCTAAAGATGCAGACAATTTGGCCCCACTACTCTATTGACTGGGGAAGGATATAAAACTCTGGAGGGCACATCCACTTCCCATTATATGCAGGGTGGCACTATTTAAAATTATTGTACTACCCCTATTCAGCTGTGCTGCAAAATAGTGCATATGCCCTGCCAGATGCATTCTTCCCCATCCCAAACAGACTATTAAGGTCCCTACTCTAGTTGGATGTCCCATCCATGGATTGCGTTATCCTCCCTCCAAAGGTCTGTCTACGACAGGGGCATAACACTACCATACATTTGTAAACACAACAAGGCAACCTAGGTTGGCGTTGTAAATGAATTGATGGATGCACAACTGGGTCCCTGCATTTAGAATGGCTAAGATAAGCTGGAAGAGAAAGGCTACTTGCACGTACTGTAAGGTGGGATGGTAGAGGCTGACATCTTACCGGCAACTGAAATGGTTATACTATTTGGCATCACATTAACAGGGAAATGGGGTGCAATTGGGGAATAACGCAAGAGACTTGGGTGGTCATTCTGACCTCGGCGGTAAAAGGCGCTTACCGCCGGTCAGAAGACCGCCATAACACCCCCGCTGCCACGGGAAACCGCCACGGTCATTCTGACCCGCAACAGGCAAACCGCCAAAAACCCGACATCCACAAAAGTACGCCACACCAACGGCCAGCGAAAAACTGGCGATGACCAAACCTCTACCGTCACGCCAACAGAAATACGCCCATTCCATTCCGACCCACGAATCCACGCGGCGGTCTTTCAACCGTGGTATTCCATTGGCAGTACACACCGCCGCAGTCAAAATACACACACAGCTCCAAAACACGGCCACATTGGACATTTTGAAATATACACACCTGATACACATACAAACACCACTCCCACACACCCAATACAATATAAAACACACACCCACATCACCCACAAACCCCTACGACCACCATTTATTGACTAAGGCCAGAGAGAGACACCACCAGCTAGTACAGAGCATTCACAGGCACATTACACCATCACTCACACAACATCCACACACAAAACACCACACACCACCACACTCATCACCACAAACACCACCCCACACCTCATCCACACCACCCCATGGCACCCCAAAGACACCCCAGGTTTTCAGACCCTGAACTCAGGGTCATGGTGGAGAAAATAGTTTGGGTAGAGCCCCAGCTCTTCGGGACACAGGTGCAGCACACCACCATTGCCAGGAAGATGGAACTATGGCAAAGAATAGTGGACAGGGTCAACGCTGTGGGTCAGCATCCACGAAATCGGGACGACATCAGGAAGCGGTGGAACGACCTACGGGGGAAGGTGCGTTCCATGGTATCCAGACACAACATCGCAGTGCAGAAGACTGGCGGCGGACCCCCACCTCAACCCCCAGAATTTACAACATGGGAGGAACAGGTCTTGGCGATCCTGCATCCTGAGGGCCTCGCAGGAGTAGGCGGAGGAATGGACTCTGGTAAGTCTAATCTCAACTACTTCATCACCCCCACCCACTGGCATGCCAAATCATACCCCACCCTCCCCCCCACCCCATCACACATCCTCCTTGCTAATGTCTCACCATCACAACCCACCCATCCCAACACCAAGCCCTGCATGCGACCACAAACCATGGACACCCATCACCTAAGCATGCCCATTGCACATACCCATCCCCCCCAAACCACCGTCACAACAGCCCCCACAAGGGAATGCCAGCACTGGGGTACACGGGCAGCCACCCATTGCACGCTATGGCACACACAGAAGCAATAACCATACTCCTATACCCCTGCAGGACCCGAACGCCACGACACCGCCCAGGAGGGTCCAGAAATGTCCATTCCAACCCCAGAAGAGGCCCACAGTGATGAAAGCAGCTCTGTCTCCCTGGACCCAGATGACCAGCCCGGCCCATCGGGGACCTCGGGACAGTCGGTTCCCCTCAGACAGCCACAGGCCACAGCAGACCTACCCCCCTCTGGGAACACCAGCACAGCACCCACCCAGCGGGCCCATGCCTCTGTCTCCAGGACACGTCAATCAGCGGTGTGTCCACCACTACAGGGCACCCAGGTTAACCCACCACCCCAACAACAACAGGGACCTGGGGGCAGTGGTAGTGGGCACACGGTCCAGGGGACAGAGGCCCAGGGAAACAGGGGAACTGGGAGGGCTACTGTGCGACAGGGGGGGGACAGGCCCAGGGAACCCACTCTCCACGAGGCCCTATCCTCCATCATGGGAGCATACCACCGCTCCCAGGAGACGATGGCGACGGTCCTGGCCAGGTTCCAGGAGATCCAGGTACTGCAGGAGGAACAGTTTATGGGGTTCAGGGAAGAACTCAGAAACATCAGTTCCGCAATGGGCACCATCGTTGTGGCTCTCAATCAGATTGTCAGCCCATTGCAGGACCATGTGGCACCACAAAGGGCCCCTGTCACTAGCATGGACCAAGAACAGGCTACCACCTCCGCCGGCGCTAGTGGACAGGAGGCCCCGACACAAGAACAACAGGCCACCAGAACCCCACCCCCTGCAGAAGGAGAACCACCCCGCAAGCGGTGCCTGAGATCTAGGAAGAAGACAGAGTAGGATGCCAAGACCCCCGCCAGGAAAGGATACCCCCTGATTGTCATCCCACTGTTCCACATTGTCACCCTGTCCAACCTTAAACTGCCCCAGCTCCACCTTCCACAGGCATATGGACAATGCACCTGTGAGACTGAAAATCTGGACTCTGCCATGGACATTCCTCCACCATCACCCATCACAGAATTGCAACCATTACCCAAAATTGAGCACTTTAATAAACACACTTATTGCACAAAAATAATCTGGAGTCTGCCTGTATTTTTGAACAAATGTATTACACAGAACCGTGCCAAAATGTCCAGTTACATTGTGATGACAACATACCACTGTCACACAGCTGTAGTCCATGGGAAAACAAAGCAGAGGTCACAGAGTGGGGCCCACATCTCTGAAATTGGAAGGGAAAGTCACAACTCAGTTAACATACACTCGGGGGAAACTCAGACAGCAGAGAGGCAGGAGACTTACCGGTGTTGATTCTTACCTGTATGTCATTGAAAATACTGGTGTATTACTGTGTCCCTGTTGTCTGTGTCGTCCTCTTCGTCTTCCTTCTCTTCACTCTCCGCAGGCTCTACAGCTGCCACAACACCACCATCTGGACCATCCTCCTGCAGGAAAGGCACCTGGCGTCGCAAAGCCAGGTTGTGAAGCATACAGCAGGCCACGATGATATGGCACACCTTCTTTGGTGAGTACATTAGGGATCCACCTGTCATATGGAGGCACCTAAACCTGGCCTTCAGGAGGCCGAAGGTCCGCTTGATCACCCTCCAAGTACGCCCATGGGCCTCATTGTACCGTTCCTCTGCCCTGGTCCTGGGATTCCTCACTGGGGTCAGTAGCCATGACAGGTTGGGGTAACCAGAGTCACCAATTAGCCACATACGGTGTCTCTGAAGTAGTTCCATCACGTAAGGAATGCTGCTATTTCGCATGATGTACGCGTCATGCACTGACCCAGGGAACTTGGCATTTACATGGGAGATGTACTGGTCAGCCAAACAGACCACCTGGACATTCATGGAATGATAACTTTTTCTTTTCCTGTACACCTGTTCACTCGTGCTGGGGGGGACCAAAGCAACATGTGTCCCATCAATTGCACTAATGATGTTGGGAATATGTCCAAGCGCATAGAAATCACCCTTCACTGTAGCCAAATCGCCCACCTCAGGGAAAACAATGTAGCTCTGCATGTATTTCAGCAGGGCAGACAACACTCTGGACAACACCTTGGAAAACATAGGCTGAGACATCCCTGATGAAATGGCCACTGTTGTTTGAAATGACCCACTTGCCAAAAAATGGAGTACTGACAGAACCTGCACTAGAGGGGGGATCCCTGTGGGTTGGCGGATGGGTGACATCAGGTCTGGCTCCAGTTGGGCACAGAGTTCCTGTATAGTGGCTCTGTCAAGCCTGTATGTCAGTATGACATGTCTTTCTTCCATTGTCGACAGGTCCACCAGCGGTCTGTACACGGGAAGATTCCTCCATCTCCTCGCAAGTCCCAGCGGACGGTGCCTAGGAAGGACAACATGGAGCACAGAGTCAATCAACCCACAGGTACGTTCCCACAGCCTGCACAGTACACGATTCTCAATGCATTGAATGGCTAGTATGAGTGTTGATGCAAGGCCTAGGCATGTGTGACGCAGTAGAAATTAAGATATGGGGGCCCTTGAAATGGCGGCTGCCTGACCTGTGAAGTGCGACAGAGGGATGTGAGGTCAATGCGCTGGCATGGCACACCGTGGCGGTAGGCGGTCGAAGACCGCGGCGCAAAGCTTCATTGGTTAACATTGAACCCTATGGGTTTCAGGAGCCAATGACGAAGTGCGCCGGCGGTCGCGCTACGCCCCGCCGCGGGCGTGACCGCCATTTTCTATCTGCTTAATCACTCGATACCTGATCATCCACAGGAGAGGACCTATACTGCAAGTGCTGCTGTGACCTCGGTCTGGAAGAGACAATGGCTGCTGCGACTGGGGAAAGGGCCCCTGCCTTCACTTCTGAAAAATTGGAGAAACTCGTGGATGGGGTCCTCCCCCAGTATGCGCTACTCTACGGTCCTCCAGACCAACAGGTAAGTACACTGGGACCATGCTTTGGGGTGAATGAAAGATGGTGGGGAGGGGAGCGAACGAGGCATGCATCAAACGACAGATGAGAGCATGTGCCACATGGCAAGGGTGGGGATGGGGGGCCACTCACATCGAGCATGCAGAAGGTGATGATTTTTATTTTTCTCCCCCTGTACATGTCACAAAGGTCAGCGCCCATCCGAAAATCGACATTTGCCGTGCCATCGCCAAGGACGTCCGGACCCTGGGGGTCCACAACAGACGGGGCACCCACTGCCTGAAGAGGTGGGAGGACATCCGCTGCGGGAGCAGGAAGACCGCGGAGGCTCTGCTGGGGATGGCCTCCCAACGTAGGACGGGTGCCAGTTGTACCTTGACCCCCCTGATGTCCCGGATCCTGGCGGTGGCCTACCCCGATTTGGATGGGCGCGTGAGGACATCACAGCAGACACAAGGGGGTGAGTACAAGCACATTCTGCTGATTTTGTGCACATTGGAGGTGTCTGGGTGGGGGAGGAGGGCTGTGGGTATCCCTAGGCCAGGGCGATTTCTGTAGGCTAGGCCCCTCCATTAGGCATGGCCCTGTGCCCCCGCCCCCCACCTCTGTAGGTTGCCTAGTACAGCTATTCATGGCCCTGTGTCACCTATGTGTGGAGTTGTCGTCCATAGGCTTGTAGGCCATGTCCCACGGATTGAGTAGTGTACCCCAAGTGCGCGGCGTAGTGCAGGGGGCTTCTGTGTCTGTCCTCTCCGCCAACAGTGTCGCCAATGCATGCACTCAACATGTCTTTGTTTCTCCACCCCCCCCTTTTTTGGTGGTCTTCCTGTTAATGTGTGCATTAGCATCATCAGGCGGAGGAGAAGTGGCATCGGAGGACGAGGGAGCTGCATCTCACATGGCCATGGAGGGCCATGCAACAGACTCGGATTTCACCAGTGAGACGTAGGGTGAGGGGAGCTCCACAGCGGGGACACGTGGTGACACCAGCGACACAGACACGTCCTCGGAAGGGAGCTCCCTTGTGGTGGCGGCAACATCCGTGCCCACCGCAACAACAGGTACAGCCGCCACCCAGCGCACCAGCTCCACCCTCCCAGCAGCCCCTCAGCCTTCGCCCCGTGCCCGCTCACCCAGGAAGGTGGGCATCTCCTCCGCCCCAGGCACCTCAGGCCCTGCCCCAGTTACCCCTGCTGCCCTCAGTGAGGAGGTCATTGACCTCCTGAGGACGCTCATTGTTGGGCAGTCTACCCTTTTGAATACCATCCAGGGTGTAGAAAGGGAGGTGCACCGGAGTAATGCATACCTGGAGGGCATTCATTCGGGTCAGGCTGCCCATCAGCGATCGTTCAACGCTCTGGCCTCAGCACTGACGGCAGCCATTGTCCCTGTCTCCTGCCTCCCTCCTCCAACTTCCTCAACCCAGTCCCACTCCCCTGTACCTCTGCCTATCCCAGACACACCTACAGACCAGCCTGCACACACCTCAACACCCAAGGGAAGCTCATCCAGACATAAGCACCACACATCACACAAGCATTCACACAAGCAACATCCACATGCAGACATGCCAACAGCCACTGCCTCCTCTGTGTCCCCCTCCTCCTCGTCTCCCTCCTCCCTCCCTGTGACGTCTCCACTCACACTTGCATGCACAACATCTTCAGCCACTACGTCCATCATCCGCACACGTGCAGTCACCTACCCCACTACCATTTACACGTCCCCTGTGTTCTCTCCCAGTGTGTCTGTCACCCCCTCTTCCAAACCACACAAACGCAGGCAGTCACCCACCCAACAGCCATCCACCTCACGGCAGCCTCCAGCACAAGCACCTGCACCCAAAGACACCAGACTTCACTCTCCTACAACCACATCCTCTTCCTGCACTCCCATACCCACTACAACTACCCGTCCCTGTCTTTCTAAATTGATTTTCCTTTCCAACCTTGACCTCTTTCCAACAACTGACCCACCCCCTCCATCTCATAAGACTCCAATCAGCACCTCAGCCACCACAAAACCTTGACCTACAAAGACAATAGTCCATGGATTTTGGAGTCCACCACCTTCAAGGCCAGCTACTTCTGCCAGGAGTAAAGAGACGGCCAGCCCACCCCCAGAAAAAAAAGCCAAGAAAGCCAGTGCCCGGCGCGACAGGCCAAAGACAGCAGGCTCCAAAAGCCCTACCCTGGCACCGTCAGGGAGTGGGGTGCCACCTGGCACACTACCAAAGGGAGGAAAGGGCCACAGATGAGCAGGGAAGGGTGGCAAGGGCAGCATACCCGACAAGTCCGGCAGCAGGCGAGCTGCCCAGGAGGGCTCCACCAGCCCCATTCCAGGTGTGCAGGAGGACACCCACAGGCCTGGGACGGCAGCACAGGAGGGCCCCGCAAGCGAGAAGACAGATGTGCACGAAGGGCCCGGCAGCCACATGTCAGGTGGCGAGTGAAATCCATGTAATGGCCGGATCTGGTGACCTGGACACACATGTCAAGCACCGCTGAACAGGGCCCTTCAAGTCAAGCACCGCTGAACAGGGCCCTTAAAGTCAAGTACCTCTGAACAGGGCACCGCCATCTCAAGAACCGCTGAACAGGGCCCTTCAAGTCAAGCACCGCTGAACAGGGCCCTTCAAGTCAAGCACCGCTGAACAGGGCCCTTCAAGTCAAGCACCGCTGAACAGGGCCCTTAAAGTCAAGTACCGCTAAACAGGGCACCGCTGTCTCAAGAACCGCTGAACAGGGCACTTCAAGTCAAGCACCGCTGAACAGGGCCCTTCAAGTCAAGCACCGCTGAACAGGGCACCGCCGTCTCAAGAACCGCTGAACAGGGCCCTTCAAGTCAAGCACCGCTGAACAGGGCACCGCCGTCTCAAGTCCCGCTGAACAGGGCCCTTCAAGTCAAGAACCGCTGAACAGGGCACCGCCGTCTCAAGAACCGCTGAACAGGGCCCTTCAAGTCAAGAACCGCTGAACAGGGCCCTTCAAGTCAAGAACAGCTGAACAGGGCACTGCCGTTTCAAGAACCGCTGAACAGTGCCCTTCAAGTCAAGCACCGCTGAACAGGGCCCTTCAAGTCAAGCACCGCTGAACAGGGCACCGACGTCCCAAGAACCGCTGAACAGGGCCCTTCAAGTCAAGAACCGCTGAACAGGGCACCGCCGTCTCAAGAAACGCTGAACAGGGCCCTTCAAGTCAAGAACAGCTGAACAGGGCACCGCCGTCTCAAGAACCGCTGAACAGGGCCCTTCAAGTCAAGGACCGCTCCGTTGGGCCCCGCCGTCTCTGCACCGCTCAGCTGGGCCCTTCATGTCAAGCACCACTCCGCTGGGCACCGCCGTCTCTGCACCGCTCCGCTGGGCATCGGCGTCTCTGCACCGCTCCGCTGGGCCCTTCATGTCAAGCATCGCTCCGCTGGGCACCGGCGTCTCTGCACCGCTCCGTTGGGCCCTTCATGTCAAGCACCGCTCCGCTGGGCCCTTCATCTCAAGCACCGCTCCGCTGGGCACCGGCGTCTCTGCACCGCTCCGCTGGGCCCTTCATCTCAAGCACAGCTCCGCTGGGCACCGCCGTCTCTGCACCACTCCGCTGGGCACCGCCGTCTCTGCACCGCTCCGCTGGGCACCGGCGTCTCTGCACCGCTCCGCTGGGCCCTTCATCTCAAGCACCGCTCCGCTGGGCACCGCCGTCTCTGCACCCCTCCGCTGGGCCCTTCATCTCAAGCACCGCTCCGCTGGGCCCTTCATCTCAAGCACCGCTCCGCTGGGCACCGCCGTCTCTGCACCGCTCCGCTGGGCACCACCATCTCTGCACCGCTCCACTGGGCCCTTCATCTCAAGCACCGCTCCGCTGGGCCCTTCATCTCAAGCACCGCTCCGCTGGGCACCGCCGTCTCTGCACCACTCCGCTGGGCACCGCCGTCTCTGCACCGCTCCGCTGGGCCCTTCATCTCAAGCACAGCTCCGCTGGGCACCGCCGTCTCTGCACCACTCCGCTGGGCACCGCCGTCTCTGCACCGCTCCGCTGGGCACCGGCGTCTCTGCACCGCTCCGCTGGGCCCTTCATCTCAAGCACCGCTCCGCTGGGCACCGCCGTCTCTGCACCCCTCCGCTGGGCCCTTCATCTCAAGCACCGCTCCGCTGGGCCCTTCATCTCAAGCACCGCTCCGCTGGGCACCGCCGTCTCTGCACCGCTCCGCTGGGCACCACCATCTCTGCACCGCTCCACTGGGCCCTTCATCTCAAGCACCGCTCCGCTGGGCCCTTCATCTCAAGCACCGCTCCGCTGGGCACCGCCGTCTCTGCACCACTCCGCTGGGCACCGCCGTCTCTGCACCGCTCCGCTGGGCCCTTCATCTCAAGCACTGCTCCGCTGGGCACCGCCGTCTCTGCACCACTCCGCTGGGCACCGGCGTCTCAAGCACCGCTGGCCCATTGGCAGTAGGGGCAGGCCCTCATCTGTGTCGGGCCGGGCTGCACGAAGCACTCTGGGCACCATGCCTCCTCCAGAACCAGTGGAGTCTGTAATCCACTTGTGAGACTGTGGCTTTGCACTCCCCAGGATGGCACAGTGGGCAATCCACCCACTGTAGAGACTTGTGAGACTGTGGCTTTGCACTCCCCAGGATGGCACAGTGGGCAATCCACCCACTGTAGAGACTTGTGAGACTGTGGCTTTGCACTCCCCAGGATTGAACAGTGGGCAATCCACCCACTGTAGAGACTTGTGAGACTGTGGCTTGCACTCCCCAGGATTGAACAGTGGCCATGGAGACCCCTCGTGGATCTGGCGTCGTGGACTCATCTGGCTGAGGTGCCCCCCCTTCCCTTCCCCCTGAGGTGCCTGTAGATTTGCTATCTGATGACCCTGCAGTGTACTATATATAGTTATTGATGTTTGATATATTTTTTTACTTAGCCGTACAATATACTTCAAATTTCATGATCATTTTATTTTGTCTTTACATTCTTCCAGGAGGTTTGGGGGTGTCACTCTGAGTTGTTGCTCTGCATTGATGTGTATGTAGTTGTGGGTGAGGGTGAGGGTGGGTGTGTCGCGTATGTGTGTCCCCGTAATTTTTTGCCTCCCGTGTGTCGTAGGTGCAGTACTCACCGTTGTCTTCTGCACCGGCGTTCGTGCTCCTAGTAGAGGAGCAGGAAGACAATAGCTGGTAGGATGTGTAGTTCGGGTTCCATGCTGTCCAGATTCCTTGTGGAGTGTGTAGAGGTGAGCGTTTTCCGTTCGTAATGGCTGTTTTTGCCGTGTTTTTATCGGCGGGGCTACCGCCCCGGAAAAGGTGGCGGATTGGTGGGTTGTGATAGGGTGGGCGGTACATTGTCTCCCACCTGTCTGTTGGCGGTGACCGCCACGCTGTTTGTTTGTCCCACCGTGGCGGTCGGAGTGTTAAAGTGGCGGTCTCTGTTGGCGGTTTCCGACAGGGTCAGAATTCAATTTTTTTTACCGCCTGCCTGTTGGCGGGTTGGCCGCCGCTTTAACATCGACCGCCAGGGTTGGAATGACCCCCTTGGTCCTCTGTGAAGGTTAGCAGGGTTTAAAAATGGGGCTTTATAGGCCCCTCCTTACTGGATAATGTATGGGATGTAAACAGTATTGTACCCTTTGAAAACCTACTGGTCGAACATGATAAAGCCATGACAAAAACATTCAAACACCCACAATTGTACCATGCATTGCAGGCATGGATTCCAATGGGAGACAAGACTAAAGAGGACTCCTTCGTAGAGACCAGGCTGCTAGATGAGCATATGATTATGAAGGCTATCTCTCTCAGATATGGGACATTGATGAGGAACACACACACACAACTAGAGAAGCTCAGGGCACATTGACAGAGAAACATAGGGGAGCTGAAGGATGATGATTAAAGAGATGTGCTTCGGTTCCCAAGGAAAGTGGCCATAAAGGTGAGCTTCTGCTCAATTCAATTGAAAGTACTCCATAGAATTTTGTAAACCAGAGTCCTTCTGCACTGACCCCTCAGGGCTTGGAATGAAAAATGCATGTGGAACCGTGGTCAGAATTGCACCTTCTTCCACACATTACGGAAATGCCCAAAATTTGTACATTTTGGGAATCATATAAACATCAGAAGAGATCACAGGACTAAGGGCCTGATTTAGAACCCAGCAGACGGGTTACTCTGTCACTACAGTGACAGATATCTCATCTGCCGAAATCTAAATCCCACAGGATACAATGGGATTTACATCTTGGTAGATGAGATATTTGTCGTTGTGACAGAGTAATCCATCCGCTGAGTTCTAAATCAGGTACTAAGTATTGATGCAAAAGGTCCCTTTGTGCTATTGGGAGATTGGATGTAGTCTGTTGCAACATCTTATAAACGATTATTGATTAATCTAAGATTCAAAGTAACAAAAATGGAAATTATCCAAAAGTGGAGCAGCACACTCTGTCCAGGGCTACAAGACTGGATGGGGGGAATAGACATGTGTAGAGCACAGATGGAAGAGAATGCCTCAAAAACTTTGAAAAAGTGTGGGGTGACGGGATATAGGGAACTAGTACACTGGAGGCCACTAAATGAGACAAAGAGAACAAGAAGTAGAGATGCCACAGGCTGGGGAAGAAGGAGGAAAAAAGACAAGAGGGATATGTGGCTACCCAGAACAGTGGTGAACAATTGGAAGGTGCGCCTCAAGGAATTGTGTCTTTAATCCCTTCGCTGCTAGGCCTTTCCTCACCCAGTGCTGAACCCTTTTTTTAACTGTTTGCCTTAGGCCTCCATAACTTTTTGTGGACATAAGCTATCTACGCCACATTTGTGTCCTTTTTTTCTAACATCCTTGGGATTCTAAAGGTGCCTAGGGTTTGTGGATTCCCTTGGAGGGGACTGAGGAAATAGGCAAAATATAGTTAAAATTTGCTTTTTGGGGAACAATAGGGAAAAAGGTGTCCGGTTATTTTCTGTAAAAATGGTGTCTACGAATGGTTTGCTGTACTAATGTTGCCATCTTCCCAGCATTCAGGCACATGCAATGCTGAACCATGAAACCAAATTTTGTATCACAGTTTTAGTATTTTTCTAAGAGGTAGCCTATTTTCTCTATTTTTTATGCTCTCAAACTACTTCTGGTTGTGGGGGAAACCAGCATGAAACCAATGAGTGATCCAGAAAAGCTATATATTTCTGAAAAGTAGACACAAATGTTGAATTCATCAAGAGGTCATATGTGTATTCCCTCAAGGTTTTCTCAATTTAAATAACTATTGAAATATAGAAATATTGAGAATGAGTAAAAAAAAAACAGCCATTTGCAGCAACATTTCCATCAGTAAATTTAGTCACAATGGCAGTTTGACCAAAGCAATATACCATTACATCTGCTAGACCCTTGTGGTTGTGAGGATATATAGGGTTTTGAGGTTCTCGAACAACCCAAAGTACCCAGACCAAACAACCGAGCTGCACCCTACAATGGGCCAGATTTACAAGGCCCTTGTGCCACCAGATCATCACTTTTTGTGATGCTCCGGTGGTGCTGTGCCGTGCGCCTTATTTACATGGCAGTGCTAAGCCACTTTTTCTGTGGCTTAAAGCCACCTTTTAAATAAGGGTTCCACTGAGGCCGTTTTCTGTGTCAGAGGGCCATGCAATGGGTGTTGATGTGGGAGATCCGCCACAACACCCATTGCTTTTGACGCTGCACCAGTTTTACCACAAGTCTGAAATCTCTGGCAGCACCAAAAATTAATGCCACCTCAGGGGTGGTGTTAGCAATGCATAACGAGGAGGAATACTTTTATTCCTCCTCATTTTTGCTTTTTCCATGTGTGCTGCATTCTGCTGCACACATAGAGACAGCAAAAGGACATGAATGATTGTTTGTGTGCAGGAATGGACACCTTCCTCCATATAAAACAATCAATACCCTCAATGCAGACACCCTTGCACTATGGTGCAAGGATGCCTGCATTGGAGATGGCAGCTAAATTTGGTGTCGGCACACGGGAAAACACAGGGGTGTGTCATATTTTAGTAAACACAGTGCATCCCTGCATTTCTAAAATAATGCAGCAGTGTGCTGCAAAATTTGATGCAGCACTGCACTGCGCCACTTTTTAAGTAAATCTGGCACAATTACCAAGTAGTGACCAATTCTTATAGCAAAACAGGCAGAGTGAAAAATGGGTATCAGTGAAACTTATGTATTTCTAAAATAGGCACAAGATAGAGAGTTTAGGAACAGTGACTATTTCTACATCTCTGAATTTGTGGGTACCCATACTAGCGTATGATTTGGAGGGTATTTTTAAAAATGTCATCTTGCTTATACACTGGCTTACATTTGAAAGGCACAAATGCAGGGAAATCCATTTGATAATAACATATGTTCTACTATTCTATGCTCCTAAAGTCTCCCAATAAAAATGGTACCTCACCTCTATGAGTACACCTACTGCCCACAACAGGAAACGGCGCAAAACGAAATATGGGAGCATTGCATTTACTCACCAAAAATGGACAACACAATTTTTTCAAATTTGGCGTAGCTCTAGATTTTAGACTCTAGCTCAGCCGGCACCTAGAGAAACCTAGCCAACCTGTATATTTTTTAAAACCAGACACCAGGGGAATCTGGGCTGTTGTGACTTATGTGGATCCCATTAGTGTTTGTTTTACCCACAATGCTCTGCAAACCTGAAACTTTGCCTGAAATAACACATTTTCCTTATATTGCTTTTTTTAGAAACATCCAGAATCCACAGTAATCGACAAAATTCCTACCACCCAGCGTTGCCCCACCTGTGCTGATAAAACCGCTGCCACTGAAAACCAAAAACATCCTCAGGAGCTGGGAAACCTATTCCCCAGCTCCTGAGGCTCTTTTTGGCAGAAGGAAATCCCTCTCAGGGTTTTCCTGTGCTGTGTGCAGGGATGGCTGGGAACCATCTGACACAGGAGCTCCGGGCATGGGATAGCTACCAGACATCCCAATCACAGAAGTAGTTAATATAAATCCCAGGATGGTGAAGGGTATGGAAATGTGGCAGGATCACTGCAATATTTTGTGATTTGTTATTAACTGACAATGTTTGTGTCAACCTAAAACCCCAAAAAAATGTTTAAAAATGGATAAAATAATGATTTCTAAACCTTATTTTGTGATTTGGAAAACTGTTTTGACTACCAAAATGGGTTTGAAGTATAAAAAAAGTAATTTAAGGGTTTTAAACTCTATAAATTAGTGATTGGAATGTTTTTTCGACCACTAAACCACTTAGTACATCTGACACTTGATGTTTTTTATTGTGTGATCAAATGTTTTCCAGATCTTGAATTTTAATAATTATTTTATTGACATTTAGGTCCTCATTATGGTCACATTGGCGGTTGGAGTGCCGCCAATGTGTGACCGCCAGAGCCGCCACTTTCCCACCACAGGACAGACTGGCATTGATGGTGGTTCTAATCTTCCAGGGCAGCACTGCAAGCAGCGCTGCCCTGGGGATTATGACTCCCCTCTCTGCCAGCAGTTTCATGGCGGTAGCACCACCATGAAACAACTTACAGAGATGGGGTGTATGGGGTGCAGGGGGGCCCTTGCACTGCCCATACACTTGGCATGGGCAGTGCAGGGCCTCTCTGGCCAGCCCCGTCGCAAGGTTTACTGTCTGCCTTGCATGTGTGGGGACTCTGTTGGGGATTCAGCTTGCCTTTCCATTTGATCCGGCACAAAAGTTTAAAATAAATTGAAATGAGAGTTTAATCTTATAAAGTTGTTTCAATATGAATCAAGCTTATTAATAAAAGTGTTTGGGAACAGGAGTGATCTCATGAAGTTATGCGTTGTACTTAAATTGGCTGGTTTTGTCTTGTAGCACAGAAAACACAACACTGTTTTGATTACCATGTTGTGAATGGCAGTAAAATGTATCTTGTGTTCAGGACTTTCTTTGTTAAGCTTGTTGAATCGATGGATGCTGTTCAGTTCCCATGAAGACATGCTCATCCCACTGGTTGAACCCAGAAGCTATGTCCAAAAACCTGCAAATTGTTGCTTTTTGAACATGTATAAATGCACATTCCTAGACTAGAGATTATGGAGAGTCTTTTCCTAGGCTGCTTGAGAGTCACCTTTGAGCACTTTCATAAGAGCACTTTAACCCAGATACATTCTTACTAAGACTCTTTGCTGATATTTCTCAGATTCAGATTCATTCTGGGAGAAACTTTGATTGTGCACTTTAATTTATGCTGTTCTGACACTCTATTGAGTTTCTTTGATTTCTCTTTATGGGATGTTCTATTGCAGCTCTTATGCTTTTACCTCTTGAATCTTAAAACTGTTCATGGGTTTTGCTGATATTTTCCTATCAATTTATCTAGCTTAGAATAGGGAATTTTCATGGAACACGCATCATGCTTTGTTCTGTAATTTGCCTTTTAAAATATCATGAAATGCTAATAAAGACATTTTCTACTAAGATGATATGATGACATGAATACTCCCACCGTGCTCCATAACTGAGGCCAAGTCCTTCCAGGAGGCTGTGCTGGCGAAGCTGAGGACGCGCTGAAGAAGTGGTGATTGGCCGAGAGCCGGGCCCAGTCTGGGTTCCACAGAGCATAGAAAGGATTAGTGTGGCCTTCCTACCCTTTGTTTGTTTCTGGTTGTACAAGTATCAAAGGGGAAATAAATGGAAAGAGAACGAAAAAGGGGCAAATGCGCTTAAAGAGAATATACCGGGTAGACCAGCATCCTCAAATATACTAATGGATTCTACATCAGGTGGTCCATCCCATAATCTACCTACTTCAGTATTAATAGGTGGAACTACTCCCACTCAGATGTAGCAGGCTTTTATACCTACTTCAGAACCAACAGCAGCCTTAGAAGATGCAAAAGCAGTGGAAGGCGTGCTTGGAAAAATCCTGGAGGAGCTACACATAATTACAATTTCAAGGGAGGAGGCACGTAAGGAAACTAATGAACAGTTGAACTAGATAAATGTCAATAAAGCCCTTCTCTCCACATGGATCTCACAAGCAGAGCAAAGGGTGTCAGACCTTAAAGATGCAAAAAACTGGCAAGTGTCTGCAAACTCACAGGTCCAGGTGGAACTCGAGAAAGTACAGCTTAAGCTCGATGATTTGGAAAATAGATTTCAGCGGTCTAATTTGAGATTCATGGGAGTTCCGGAAGGGACAGAAACATCATCATCCATAGCTAAAGTGATTACAGACTCATATTTTCCAGAACGTGCAGCAGACGAAGGACGTTTTGGCCACATTAAGACATTAAGACAATCATTGTAGCAATTATATGTAGAAAAAGTCAATAACAGTGTTTGTTGTTATAAGAGTATAGATATATAAATATGTGTATATATGTGTGTATAAATATGTGATAGATATTGCTGCCTTCCAGGGCTTAGGCTCTAGAGTGCCACATGTTTGAAGGTTGGGGGAGGGGGCACAGGGGAGTTCAGGGGGTTGGGTGTTGGCTTGGTCACTAGGGGGTAAGAGGTCATTGTAAGGAGGAGAACGGGGCCATGATGGGTAGGGCCCCTTTGGATGGATTGGAGGGGGAACACTGGGAGAAGATATAGGGAAAAATGCAGGTAAATTACAGTTGGTCATATCCGTTTTTTGGGGACAGGGCAGGTGGTGAGGGTATGGTAAAAAATGCAAAAGTGCCAAAAATTAAAATAACCATTCAGTATCCTTGGGGTCATCTAATCTGAGTCAATGCTCAAACAGGGGAATGGCGAGCTTCTTGTCCTTCTTCTTTCCTGCTTTGAAAAGCTATACAGGGAGATTAAGGGATGGATGGAAATAGGGTAAAAGTTGCCTCATGCAATTTGAATGGTGCCAATAACAATGTAAATTTACAAGCAATACTGAAGTGGCTAAAAGCTTCGCAAGTGCGGGTATTTCTTTAGCAAGAAACACACTTAAAACTTCATGCAAAACTCCCTAAACTCCCTAACTTTATCAAGTATTCATTTTTTGCATTGGCCAATGTTGCAGTGAGGGGAGTGGAGATCCTGAGATTTTCCAGGGGTAGTAAACGAGGTTTTTAGGGATACACAGGCTAGATGGATAGTAGTGAGCACAATAATAGCAAATAAGGAGATTCACTTTGTGAGCTTTTATGGCCCTATAGAGGATGATATGCTGCCATTACAGGCTTTATATGCATATTTATACATACTTCAGGGTTATTACATTATAGGAGGGGACTTTAATATCATACCTAATATCCATATAGATACATCATGAAAGAACAAAACACAGAATAAACCAAGAATATCTCAAATGCATAACAAGCCAATTTGGGATTTAGCATTGATTGACGTTTGGTGGGTTGAACATCCTCAGGAAAATAAATGTACCTGCTTCTCTAAAAGATACAGTACTGCCTCAAGGATCGATTTCATCTTAATCTCATATGCTTTGGTAGGACAGGGGTCAGGTATACTGGCCAATCCCTTCTCAGATCATTCCGCCCCTTGGGCCAGCATAGTGGGACCTAATAGTCAGTCAAGTCGCCCGTACTGGAGTATGGATAAATCTCCCTTGACAGAGGAAGGTTGGATCATAACCTTCAAAGTATCAGTTACAGAATTTTTAAATATAAATAAAGTCTCAGCCTCCATCTTTATTATATAGGAAGCCACCAAAGCCCACATACGAGGTGAGGCAATCTCATTTAAATCTCATTTAGGGAATGTAGTTAGGAAAAAAACACTACACTTCAACAAGAACTTGAACATATGACAAGGCGGCATCAATTAATACGTAGTAAGGAGACAGCTTCTTCGCTTGAAAGGGCCCAGACTAGACTAAGGGATTTTTTTTACGGCTTGTGAAATACTTAACAGGCACACAAGCTTTCAGAAGCAGTATGAAGAAAATAAGCACGTAGGGAGATTTCTGGCTTGGTCAGTCAAAAACAAATCTAATTCTAAGTTGATAAAAATCATCTTTGATGAGGAGCAGGGAATAATGGTCAATCCGCCTAAAGAGATAGAGAGAGTCTTTTTCTCCCATTATACAAAGCTCTTTACTGAAACAATACAAGCAAAAACATCGGAAATTGAGCAGTACCTAGACTCATTGGTATTGTCGGGGTTAGACTAAGGAACACAAGCCTTACTTATTGCTCCTGTCACTCTCTTGGAAGTAAAAGAGGCAATATGGGCTGCACCCAGTGGGAAGGCCCCTGGGGAGGATGGTCTTACGGTGGAAGTTTATAAGATTCTGGAGGCCCAAATAGCCAAAATGTTAGTGAATTTATTTCATGAAATATTAGAATGGGGAGGGTTCCATCTTTATTCTCCAGAGCCACAGTGGTTCATTTTTAAAAAAAGGATAAGATACCGGAAAAACTCATTTTCATATCGCCAGATCAGTCTTCTTGAACAGGACTACAACCTATTCACAAAGATTCTAGCTGTAAGTACAGCCCAAGTGGCACAAGAACCTATCCATGAGGATCATTGTGACTTTCTCCCTGGAAGGTTGTCTACCAATACCAATTTCTTGGTACAGGCAATTGATTATTTTTCCCAAAATAAACATCCAGAAGCAATCATAATGCTGGACGCTGAAAAAGCATTTGATTTGGTCCAATGGGAACTTTTGTTCATGACCTTAGAAAGGTTTGGGTTTCCAGGGAAGTTTATTCAGACATTACGTAACTTGTATTTGGGAGCTCAAGCAAAGGTCTTAATAAACACACAAATAGCAGGATTAGCACATATAACTCGAGGTATGCGCAAGGTTGTCCTCTTTTCCTGGTCATTTTGCACTTTTTATTGAACCAGTGGCAGTGGCAATCCGACAAGACAAACACATATACTCCCCACTTCCTTAAGCACCCAAACTTATATTATTCACTGATGACATGATTTTATACCTCCAAGCAGATTTGCGCAATATTGCCAGAGCATTTTCAAAGATTAAGATTTTTTCGGACCTGGGTGGTTATAAAATTAACCGTTCTAAATCAGAAGCTCTTTTATATAATGCAGAGAAAACAGTTCTACCAGCGGACATCCAGGTCCAGTTCTCTACTTCTGGTCCCATTAGATACTCAGGGATATTTATGTCCAAATATGTTTCAGATTTTTTCCAGCTAAACTACATAAGTACTTCAAAGAGAATACAAGGTCTTCTTCAAAAATGGCAAACATCTTCCATTACGATCATAGTACATGTAGTATTGGTCAAAATGATGATTCTCCCTGTGGTTTTATTTGTCTTCTCAAGCATAATCTTGAGAGTTTTTTTTGTTTTTGTTTGTTAAGGAAATAGATTAGACAATTTATATGGGCTAGTGAGAAACCGCGTCTGCAGCTAGAAAGGGTAGCTCTTAGCGTGGAAGATGGGGGACTGGCACTTCCCAATATTAAAACTTACTGCAAGGCATCCATCTTAGATTGGGTTTCAAAGACCACAATATTGCCGAGCACTAGCTTTTATCTTAACCGCATGTTAGCAGACAATGGCATACCGCTTCCCCGATTCCTTAACCCCTACTGTGCCTGGTGCAAGCTGGTCTTGTCCTCGCACGAGGTTCCCGTGTGCCGGGGACCAGACCAGCTCATCCTACAGGGGGCCCACCCACACCCCCGTCAGGGATGGGAAGGCAATCGCTTCCCCTTCCACCCCGACCCCTCCAATCCCTCCCAGGGACATCTGATGACATCAGCACGAGTTCGCAGAGTGTTTTTTGACTCCTGAAATCAAGCGATGTGAAAGAGAAATGCAAATAATTTATCTTCTGCTCGGGAGGAGAGGGCAGGCAGAGACATCAAAAGAAAGGAAAGGCTTTTCCTTTCTTTAGGTGTCATTCTGAGCTTTTCTGCTGCCTGATCGCATCGCCCACTTAACACCAGGGAGTTTTTTTTTTAATGTACTTATAAAGAGGAACGACCCTTTGGGCAAGGGTCGCTCCCCTGGGGTGCATCTAATTATTAGGCCTATTCTGCCCCCCCTGGGTGCAGATCGGCCTTCATTGATAAGGCCGCTCTTCCCACAGGGGTCAGAAACCACTAGACACCAGGGATTTTTTTTTGCACCACTTTCACGCAAAAGGGGGCGACCCCTTAGCTAAAGGTCTCTCCCTTGTGGGGCAACTTTATTTTAGGCCATTTCTGTCCCCAAGGGGGACAGATCAGCCTATTGTTGTAAGGCTCATCTGCCCCCAGGGGAGCAGAAACCCCACAGACACCAGGGAAGATTTTTTTTTTTTTAAAGAGGGTGGGGGTATGGTCAAACCACCACCCCAAATAAATGGGGACAAAGTTGTTCTGCCCACCAGTGGGCATTTGGGACAATTACCCCTGATCCACTGCCCGGGGGCAGAAAGCCTACTAGATGCCAGAGAATTAAAAAAGAAAAATAGTGGGCTGGTGGTTACCAACTAGTATGGGTATGATTATGCCTCCACCCCAACTGAAGGGGGTAACAGTCTTTTAGCTCTCCCCTACACACTAAAACATGTTATCCGATGGCAAGCAAGAGGACATTTGTTTATTTTGGGTTTTTGTTTTACATTTGGGCCATCAGAGCTTGGCTAACTCTCAAAATTGTCCCATTTGGAATGGTGAGGGCTGCACTTTCTGGACATTGGGACGCTGTCATGTAGAAAAATCCACAAGATTTAGACACATCTGAAAACTAAACATCTGGGTGAGTCCAGGGTGGTGTGCTTCACATGCAACCTGCACCATTTTCTTACCCACAATGCCCTGCAAACCTCCAATTGTGCTGGAAATCACACATTTTTCCCACATTGTGATGGAACCATCCGGAATCTGCAGAAATCCACAAAATTCCTACCACCCAGCATTGTTGCATCTATACTGATAGAAATTCTGTCCCACTTGTCAGACTAAAAATATTTTTTTTTCAAACTGCCCTTGTAGATCTGCTTTGTTTCCACCTCAATTTTGACATGTTTTTGGCTCTTCTCTGTCACAGGCACAAGTGAGGTATCATTTCTATCAGGAGACAGAGGGGAACGTTGGTTGGTAGGAAATTTGTCCCAGTGTATTGATCCCACACAGAAATGTTGGAAAAATTTGATTGTTTTGCTAAATTTGAGATTTGCTGAGGATTCTGGGTAAGAAAACACTGGGGGAAACGCAAGGCACACCTCCCTGGACTTCCTCAGGTGTCTAGTTTTCAGAAATGTTTGGGTTTGGTAGGGTTCCCTATATGGCTGCTGAGCCCAGGACCAAAAACGCAGGTGCCCCCCGCAAAAACAGGTATTTTTCATTTGATAATTTTGATGTGTCCAGATAGTATTCTAGGGCATTTCCTTTCGCTGGCACTAGGCCTACCCAATTATTGATGGGAAGTTTTCCAGGAGTATGTTAGCACTACCTGCCCCAAATTACTTGCTTGTGATACCTCAGCCGGTGCACTGAGCAGGGCAAACACCTCCCAAAAGCCTATAGTCATCAACAAATTGCTGATTGCTACAATCTATAAGTTCAGGCACACATCCCACTCATATCAATAATTAGTCCATCAAATTCCGTTGTATAAATCCACTTTTATTGCGTAATGTTTATTTCTTCCAATAATTCTCTGCATCCAAGCCAACACGTGTTTTGTCTGGGAAATCTCCCAAAAGACTTCACCAGGGTTGTAATTGACCATAAGATAATATAAAGCTCAATATATCATGACATCACTTTAAACCTTGTTCCACCTCTGTGTAAATTTGTGGAAACCAATGCATCTAATACATCTACCTTATCTTCCCTTCCTTGTGAGTAGAGTGATCACCAACCTACTAAGTTGTTATGTCCAACTCATTGTACATTCATATTTCTTTGCCTTATTCCCATCTCACAATGTAAATCACCATGTGTACATGCACACACATGTGAAGTTACTATTAGTCATAATATTTGTTAAATTACGATCTATAGTGAGAACTAAAGATTACTTATTTGCAGTTCACCTGTTATTCAATTCGATGAGCTATAGTACTCCAACCGTTTTCCTTTTCTTCTCCATATAGTTGTACCCACTGTTACTGTGTAACTATTTTAATCTGTTTCTCTGTACTTACAAATATCCATTTCCTGCCTTTATAAAGTATTTTATTTGTTAATCATACCTTATCTATATTCTCTTAAATCACACATGATCACTTTACACCTTAGTCTTATTTTATTATTGTATTATTATTATATATGTGTTATTTCCGGTTTGTTATTACTAATTAGTCTCTTAGTATAATTACCCTTTTCATTCTATTAGCACAGCCTTTCCGCTTAGGGCTCCTATCTTCCATCTCCCCCTAATATTGTTGTTAGTCTGGGCGAATCATATAGTATGTACAAACTGGTCAAAATATTCCTATTTCTCGCATCTAATCGATATTGAGAGGTACCAGTTCGCCTAGCTTCCTCAGTCCGCTTACCTGTTTATTAAATATCAATCCACAATTACTTTTTCCGACGCAAGTATGCTCGTCTAACCTGCTCGAGTTGCCGCTGTTCATTTAAATGACCATCTACACTCAAGCAACGTACGCTCAGCTGTCTGCATACTGTGTCCTACTACTATGTTTATATTCAGTCGTAGACATAAAGAAAGGACTAGTCTTACTGGCTCTGTCTATTTGCTGTGTAGCCCATTTTTTGTTCCCTATATAAGCTCATATCCATTCAACCAATATCAAACTAACTAATTAAATCAAGTAAACATAGAGTGAAGAGAAATTCTTCTTTTTTTCTATATTTGATCCTCTTATTCATGTATTTTAGCAATTTATTGTCACACATATTCAGTTTATACTGCACATTCTGTATTACCTGCTCCATGGCTTTCCCATTATGATAATGTTAACTACATTTGCAGTCTGTGTCCACTTTCTCCAAATTTCTACGCAATATAATTGTATCCTATGTGTTACTACTCTGAGCTACATGGTTTAGTTAGTCATATGTGTTTGTACGTACCCAGCATCACATATCAATTCCATATCCATGTACTTATTCTAATAAGTCCTAATTCTCCGTATATTATATGATACATAACCTTCAATGGTTCCTCCTCCTAATGTCATCCGTTACAGTCCCAGAACGTATTCCTGGTCATGGCCCTCCTCCACTGCTTGTAACTTCATAATCCATAATGATTCCCTACGTCTCAAATGTAGTTCTCTGTTGCCTCCGCTGGGGTCAGCAGGAACATGCTCCAAACCAAACTTTTTTACTTTATCTAGTGTTCTGTGTTACACATGTTTGTATTTGATGTACAATTGGATATCTGTCATCATTTTGTCTAATTGCTCTTGGATGTTCACCAATTCTCATTCTTAAAGGACGAATTGTACTACCAACGTAAATACGTTCACATTTGCACATGATAATGTATACAACAAACTTTGTTCCACATGTAATGTCTGTTCTTATTTTATGACTATTGCACTTCTGATCAACATATTCTTTCATACCATGCCAAGCCCATTTATACACATTGGAAGTGTTTTTTGACTCCTGAAATCAAGCTTTTGGGCTCTTCACAACAGTAACTAAGTCCACTTGCACCGGAACTGGGAATTAGCATGGGCCACCACAAGATATGCTCCTTGCACAGCAAGCATTATTGTTCATGATCGCAAGGCTCCCATCTGTCCATCCACAATATCCACCTGACTTTTCGCACCCGCCGACCACAGTCAGAGACATTCTCCTTGCTCCCAGTGAACTTCTTTCATGTGAATAGGACACTTGGCTCAACTCTTGAGAAGAGAAAACTTCAGCAGGACGTGTTGAATACTGTATCCAACCCACACTTCATCACGGATTTTTGGATTTAACTCAATCGAACGCGACCAGTAATCCCCGCTTGGCACTTTATGCTTTCAAGCACTACCTTGCTTTTTAATCTTTAAACATTCATATCTCAACTTCTGCTTCTTAGATTGTTGTTGCTTTGGTCTTGTTTAACTCATACAATCAACCTCCACCAGCCAGATGTGATTTTTCTTGTGGGGTATTTTGCACAGTTTACTTTACACACTGTCTCTTAAGTTAAGCCTGCCGGTTCTGTGCTAACCTAACAGAGGGTGAGCACAGGGTAATTTATGGTGCATATCTGACTTACCCTTATTTGGACTGTGGTTACTGCTCGGGAAGGGTGCATATGTATGCCAACCAGAAACACAATTTTAACAGCTAATAAATGTATTTCACATCTCCAGAATTGTTCAATAGAGACTTGTTATCCATATTTATATGATGTGAACTGTTCTGTCTCAGATTGTGCACTGTATATATGCAAATAAAAACAATACCATATCAATGTAGATGGTTTTGGTGGGTGGATTTACAAACAAACTGTAGCACTGCAGCGCAAACGGAGCACAAAAGTTGTAAAAAGTTCACAAAAGACAGCTCAGCACACCTGTCGACTGCACTTCACAAACATGGATTCCCGAACTGTCGCTCACTCTACACAATGAAAGGGTGTTGAAATATAGACTCAATAGTTTAAACCCAAAAGAAATAACGTTGAAAAGATGCAGTTGGTCGGGGCAATTCATTTCATTAACAAATTTGTTAATTGCCTCGTCAAGTGAAGCAAGATATGCGTTTTTCAGATCTGAATGCCATTCATGCATACTATATTAAGTATTGTAACGCTTAGCGCTGAAAGAAGCTGTATCATGTACTTTGGTACTGTTTCAGCTCTAGACAACAAGGCAGTTAATGAAAGTAATCATAAAGAATCCCATTAGATAATAAAATGTAATGGTCCCATTTGCTGCACCAGCTGAATTTAACAATTTAATCACAAATTAATTGCATTACTTAAAAACAACTAAAACTGGAAGTGCAAATTGGCATGTCCTTGAACAGAACCAATTAATTTGCTCTCACAGTGCGAAATTTAAACCAACTAATTAAGTATACTGGAGATCGCCTTCAGTGTTTAAAAACTGACTTCTCGGTGAACTTTGGTCTGGTTGTTCACAAGTTTGAAATCAGAACTTGCCACAGTATTTCAATGAACAGAGCCGCAGTAATGCAAAACTGAACTTATGCTTAGAAATTCCACTTAACTGTGACCTAAAGATACCACCCTGTTCTGGTGCACAGGAGCAAATGGAGGAAATTAGTACATGAGGTAAAGAAAATACAGCTCATAGACACAACATTGACTAAGTCATTAGCTCTCATTCATGAAAGGCATTAGCGAAACGTTTGGCCTTGCCAATACTTACAGTGTAGGCTAAAAGAAAAAACATGAAGTATGCACGTGCATGTGCCACCACTGGGGAAAATATGCATCATGATGCTGCAGCGATTTTGTTTAGAGTGATACAAGTGACCCAGGAGCAAAGAACAGCTGTCACTCTACAAAAAAGGATTGAAAATGCTACTGGTGATGGAACAATTTTCAGAAGGTGGGAAGTGCAGCTATTAATGTTACAATACTGAAGTCAAAAAGACAAATCCAAGAGTCACATAAAGAGCAAATATAGGAAATGAGCTACACCAATTCAGCACGAGAGTGGTTAGGATGAGGTACTTAGCTGGTGATACATTTTGGAGAAGAGTTGTAAATATAGTACGAAAGCATGGTGTGCTAGCGCACTGTCATGTACATACGGCACATGCAACACAATTTGGACTGATTTACAGTTTTACTGATAGAACTATATAGCGCCCAAGCAATATTGTGTGAAGCTCAAGCATTAGCAAATACTTATCATTTGCAGTTCACTGAGTAAAGTGACTTGATTAGTTTTGACCCTATTATAATCTTCGATTTCAGTATCCTTCCCTTTCAAAGTCTCTGAGAGCATTTCAAAAGCCGGATCGTAAAGCGATCCGGATTTTGAAATGCCCACTAGACACCAGGGATTTATTTTTCTATGAAAACTGGCATGAGGGGAGCGACCCCTTGGGCAGGGTCGCTCCCCAGGGGGGCAATATTTTTGAAGGCCTTTTCTGCCCCCCCTGGAGGAAGATCGGCCTATTGTTAGGCCAATCTGCCCCCAGGGGGGGCAGAATCCACTAGGCGCCAGGGATCATTTTTTTTTTTTTTTTTTTTAGTTGGGGAGCGACCCCTTCGGCAAGGGTCGCTCCCAAGGGGGCAAATTATATTTAGGCCAATTTCCTCCCTTGGGGGCAGATTGGCCTAATTTTATGAGGCCAGTCTGCCCCCAAGCGGGGCAGAAACCACTAGACACCAGGATGTTTTTTTTTAATGCCAAATTCACAGAAGGGGAGCGACACCTTAGGCAAGGGTCGCTCCCCGGTCGGGGGCAAATTTATTTTAGGCCATTTCTGCCCCCCTGGGGGCAGATCGGCCTATTGTTATTAGGCCAATCTGCCCCCAGAGGGGGCAGAAATCACTAGGCGCCAGGGCTAATTATTGTTTGTGTGTGTTTTTTTTTTTTTTTTTGAGATGGGGAGCAACCCCTTAGGCAAGGGTCGCTCCCCTGGGGGACAAATTGTATTTACACCATTTCTGCCCCCCTTGGGGGGAAAGCAGCCGATTTTTGTTAGGTCAATCTGCCCCCAAGGGGCCCAATTTCACGCAAGGGGAGCGACCCCTTAGGCAAGGGTCGCTCCCCGGGGGCGAAGGAGGCAAATTTATTTTAGGCCATTTCTGCCCCCTCTGGGAGCAGATTGGCCTATTGTTATTTGGCCGATTTGCCCCCGGGGGGGGCAGAAACCTCTAGGTGGCAGGGATACATTTTCTTAGGGTTTTGTTTTTGTTTGTTTTGTTTTTTAGTGGTGGAGAGCAATCCCTTAGGCAAGGGTTGCTCCCCTGGGAGGCAAATTGTATTTAGACCATTTCTGCCCCCTCTGGGAGCAGATTGGCCTATTGTTATTCGGCCGATTTGCCCCCGGGGGGGCAGAAACCTCTAGGTGGCAGGGATACATTTTCTTAGGGTTTTGTTTTTGTTTGTTTTGTTTTTTAGTGGTGGAGAGCAATCCCTTAGGCAAGGGTTGCTGCCCTGGGAGGCAAATTGTATTTAGACCATTTCTGCCCCCCTTGGGGGCAGATTGGCTGATTTTTGTTAGGCCATCTGCCCTCAAGGGGGGCAGAAACCACTAGGCACCAGGGATCTTTTTTTTGCATCAATTTCATGCAAGGGGAGAGAGGGTCAAATTTATTTTAGGCCTTTTCTGTCCCCCCCAGGGGCAGATCAGCCTATTGTTCTTAGGCCGATCCGCCCCCAGGTGTGGCAGAAACCTCTAGGCGCCAGGGATAAAAAAAAATATGTTTTTTCTTTTTTTGTTTTGTTTTATAGAGGTGGGGAGCGACCCCTTAGTCAAGGGTAGCTCCCCTGGTAGGCAAATTGTATTTAGACCATTTCTGCCCCCCTTGGGGGCAGATCGGCTGATTTTTGTTAGGCCAATCTGCCCCCAAGGGGGGCAGAAACCACTTAGGCACCAGGGATTGGTGTGTGTGTATGAGTGTGTTTTCTTTAGGGGGGCAGCCCCTTGGGTAAGGGTCACTCCCCATGGGGGCACATTACTGTTGGCCAAATCTGCCTCCCTTGGGGGCAGATGGGTCTATTTTTGGAAGGCCCATCTGCCCAGAGGCCAGGGAAGTTGTTTTTTTCAAAAATAAGAGGGTGGGGGTATGGCCATACCCCCACTCCAAATAAATGGGGCCAAAGTTGTTCTGCCCACCAGTGGGCAGATGGGCAATTACTCCTGATCCACACCTCAGGGGGGCAGAAAGTCTACTAGGTGCCAGGGAATTAAAAATATATATATATATATATATTTTGGGGTGGTGGCTACCAACCAGTATGGGCCTGGTTATGCCCCCACCCCAACTGAAAGGGGTAACAGTCTTTCAGCTCTCCCCCGCACTCCAAAACATCTTATCCCACAGCAAGCAAGAAGACATTTGATTATTTTGGGTTTTAGTTTTACATTTGGGCCACGAGAGCTTGGCTAACTCTCAAAATTGTCCCACTTGGAATGTTGAGGGCTGCACTTTATGGACTTTGGGACACTGCCATGTAGAAAAATCCACAAGACCTAGACACATCTGAAAACTAAACATCTGGATGATTCCAGGGTTGTGTATTTCACATGCACGCCGCACCATTTTTGTACCCACAATCCCCTGGAAACCTCCAACTTTGCTGGAAATCACACATTCTTCACACATTTTTATGATGGAACCTTCCGGAATCTGCAGGAATCCACAAAATTCCTACCACCCAGCATTGTCTCATCTATACTGATACAAATTCAGCTTGTCAGCCTAAAAATGTTTTTTTTGCAAACTGCCCTTTTGGACTACCTTTGGTTCCCCATCAATATCAACATGTTTTTGGCTCTTCCCTTTCACAAGCACTTGGCCCATCTACACAAATGAGGTATCATTTTTACCGGGAGACTAAGGGGAACATTAGGTGGTATGAACTTTGTCCCAGTAGCTAAATTTGAGGTTTGCTGAGGATTCTGGGTAAGAAAACATTGGGGAATCCACGCACGTCACACCTCACTGGACTCCCTCGGGTGTCTAGTTTTCAGAAATGTCTGGGTTTTCTTTGTGAAAATGTGATGTGTCCACATTGTGTTTTGGGGCTTTTCCTGTCATGGGAGCTAGGCCTACCCCCACAAGTGAGGTACCATTTTTATCTGGAGACTTGGGGGAACACTGGGTAGAAGGAAATTTGTGGCTCCTCTCTGATTCCAGAACTTTCTGTCACCGAAATGAGAGGGAAAAGATTTTTTTGGCCAAATGTTGAGGTTTGCAAAGGATTCTGGGTAACAGAACCTGGTCAGAGCCCCACAAGACACCCCATCTTGGATTCCCCTTGGTGTCTAGTTTTCAAAACTGCGAAGGTTTGCTAGGTTTCCCCAGGTGCCGGCTGAGCTAGAGGCCAAAATCCACAGCTAGCCACTTTGCAAAATACAGCTCTGTTTTCTTTGTGAAAGTGTGATGTGTCCACATTGTGTTTTGTGGTAGTTTGTGTCACGGGCGCTAGGCCTACCAACGCAAGTGAGGTACCATTTTTATCGGCAGACATGGGGGAACACAGAATAGCAAAACAAGTGTTATTGCCCCTTGTCTTTCGCTAAATTTTTTCCTTCCAAATATAAGAGAGTGTGTAAAAAAGATGTCTATTTGAGAAATGCCCTGAAATTCACATGCTAGTATGGGCACCCCGGAATTCAGAGATGTGCAAATAACCACTGCTTCGCAACACCTTATCTTGTGGCCATTTTGGAAATACAAAGGTTTTCTTGATACCTATTTTTCTTTTTTTATATTTCAGCAAATGAATTGCTGTATACCCGGTATAGAATGAAAATCCATTGCAAGTTGCAGCTGATTTATTGGCTCTGGGTACCTAGGGTTCTTGATGAACCTACAAGCCCTATATATCCCCGCAACTGGAAGAGTCCAGCTGACGTAACGGTATATTGCTTTCAAACTCTGACATTGCAGGAAAAAGTTACTGAGTAAAACGTGGAGAAAAATGGCTGTTTTATCACCTCAATTTCAATATTCTTTTCTTTCAGCTGTTATTTTCTGTAGAAAAAACTTGTAGGATCTACACAAATGACCTCTTGCTGAGTTCCAAATGTTGTCTACTTTTCAGAAATGTTTAGCTTTCTGGGATCCAGCAATGGTTTCTCACCCATTTCGGTCACTAACTGGAAGGGGGCTAAAAGCACAAAAAATAGTAAAAATGGGGTCCGTCCCAGTAACATGTCAAAATTGTGTTGAAAAATTGGGTTTTCTCATTCAAGTCTGCCTGTTCCTGAAAGCTGGGAAGATGGGGATTTTACCACCGCAAACCCTTTGTTGATGCCATTTTCAGGGAAAAAAACACGAGCCTTCTTCTGCAGCCCTTTTTTCCCATTAAAAATAAATAAATGTTTGCTGTATTTTGGCTAATTTCTTGGTCTCCTTCAGGGGAACCCAAAAAGTCTGGATACCTCTAGAATCCCTAGGATATTGGAAAAAAGGACGCAAATTTGGCTTGGCTAGCTTATGTGAATAAAAAGCTAGGAGGGCCTAAGCGTGAACTGCCCCAAATAGACAAAAAAAGGCTCGGCACGGGAGGGGAAAAGGCCAGGCAGCAAAGGGGTTAAAGCCATCTTTAGTGCTCATTCCCCTTCTGAACTCCAGTGTGTTTTTCTTGGGAGTGCTGCACCCCCACCCCCCAACATTCCTACTTCCACTTGCTATAACATTTCTAATTTAAAAAACAAAACGATGTAGATGGGTAGAGGATCAAAAGAGAAGGGCAGATAAGCAACTCATCACTGCAAGTCATGGGGAGCAGCAGTGGAGCGTATAGTGTGTTGATAGAAACAGTGTCAAACAAAGAGGGGCATAAGACCAAAGGAGGACCTTTGGGTGCTGTTGGACCTCAATAGTGCCTAGGTTAGACTCCTTTATTTTAGCATTAGGCCTGCAACCTGTACCTTTTACACTTAGATATGTTTTATTAGTTTTCATATAATTTAACATAGCTTGCTTTTAGCTCATTGTTCTTATATTTTAATCAGCTGCTACTTTCTAAGAAGACAGAGTTTACGATGCACATTTTATCAAGCCATTGAAGAAAGTGCACTCTGTGCCCTGCTCAAGGCTGTCATGTACAGTATGTGATATGCTAACTCAAATTGCCATATCAGGAGCCCAGGAGAAAGTCCCTATTGACTAGACACATCAGTACGTCAGGCCTGGTCCACAAACTCTGTATGGGTTATTATATAGACAACACATAGGCCTAGGGGGATAGAGGGCATTCCAGTCATGGCCATCCTGGGACACACAGTCAGCTTTACTGATGCTATTGCTAACTCTTCATTTCCTGAGAGTTTTGCCATCCACACAACAGGCAGACACTTGCCATCCAAATCAGGTATAGTGTTGGGCTTACTCCTTTAGATTGGGGCAGGTTTAAGGTTTACAACCACTATGCTCTCATATTTTTACTTAGGGTGTTGGCAGGATTCTCTAGGTTTTCTAGAACCATCCGAAATGGTGGGGTTGTTTATTCTCTTTACACTGGTTGTAATGATGATTACCATACTATGTTTCATCTGCCTTATTATCTCAACCCATGCTTTTTATGCTAGGATGTAATTGCTTCAGTAAATGCATTGAAATTCAGTTTTCATCTTGTGTCCTGCATCGGCATGTGAATCACTAAGTAACTGAGTAAAATGGATGTGTTTTCTTTCCACAACTTCCCTGAGAAGTCAGAGTTTCAGGTTCAGGTTGCCACATGTCACTTCTTTCCTTCCTAGGGTTGAGTGAGGCTCTGCAAGCTAGCCAGGATTTAGGCCGACAACTTCTAAAGTGGTATGGGGCTGACTGAGTCTCCCACACTCGGTGGTGTAGCCACCCTAAACACTCAGGGCCTGATTATGAGTTCAGCGGATGGTTTTACCCGTCCGCCAAACATCAGACTTGGAGGTTGGCCCCATAATTGCTGCCTCCCTGCCGGGCTCATTATGAGTTTCCCGCTAGATCGGTGGGTGGAAACCAGAGTTTCCACCCACCAGCCTAGCGGGAAACACCCTACAGCATTGTCACCAGCTTGTAATCAAGCCGGCAGCAATGCTATAAGATGCAGGGTGCACCAGCACCATTGCAATGTTCACGGTTTGTAAGGCAGACAGTGAACATTGCAATGGTGCTGGCCAGGGGTGCCCCTGCATGACCCATTTCAAGTGCATGGGAAGTGCAGGGCCCCCCTGGGGTCCACTGCACCCGTTCCCCATCATGCCTTTTCATGGCAGTGTTACCGCCATGAAATCGCTGGTGGAGAATAAAGTTGAAATCCCCAGGGCAGCGCTGCTTGCAGTGCTGCCTTGGTGGATTAGGACTGCCACGAACGCTGGGACGACTAATCATGCTGTTCTGCCGGTCCAACTGTGGCACAACCACCATGCTCATAATATGGGGCTCAGACTGCCACATTGGCGGTGGTCCGACTGCCATACGCAAACTGCCAGATTCGTAATGAGTCTTATTATCATAATGAAAACTACACAACAGGGGAATAGATTTTTTCTTATAAGGGTGAGTGAGATGAGGAGGAGAGGAAGCAATGGGAGAACTTGGAGGAAGAAGCACAGAGATCTCAGGAGGGATATGAGTAGAGAAAGCAACATATGGTAAAGGAGGAATATCACACATGTACTTTGATTGAGTGCTGAAAAAAAACAATAAAATGGTCTTCTAAATGTAGGCAGTAGAAAGATACAACTCAGCCAATCACAAACACTTGTGATACATGTATTCTACATGGGAGGGACAAACACAAGAAGGGAAAGGAAACATATTGAATAATAAAAAAGCAAATTAAATTTACAAGAACGCCAAACAATCATTAGCAATGCGCTGAGTCAAAGTCCACTATGTATAATGCTATTGTACACAGTAGTTTTTTCACAACAACCAGCTACTGAGTGGGACCTTAAAAACCGCCAATGAAGTTCTTCATTTCTGATTTGTGATGTATGCAGTTCATGCATTAACTCATACTTTTAGGAAGACTATTTACAGAATGTAGAAACACGCTGTTGATGAAACCAGCTCATTGTTGTCTTCTGTGCCTGTGCAGAAGAAGACAATATGTTGTACAAAATGGGATCATGATTTGGTCCTTAATTCACAGAATTAGGAGTTGTGTAATTTCCAAAATGCCAGGTGTATTACAACAGTAGTAAGTGTTGTTTTTCATTTTCATACAAGGAAGAAAAGGGTTTTACATGCAGAGTGGCTCTGCAAAATGCAATGAACACCTACAAAAACATAGGTTTGTGATTCCTCTCAAACGTGTTGTGCTCTTTGATGCCTGCATAGACTAATGTATCTACTCCAGGATGTTATATTTGATTCTATTAGTTTTCCACCCCAGAAAGTTATATAACTCTAACTATATAGCATAGTGATGAGGAAATGAGGAAACTAACATGTCCACTTAATCGCACCATTCACCTTTACCGGCTAGTGAAATAATGAATAAATACATTTTGAGGAGTAGAAATACTCATTGTCATCTGTGACTGTCATAGATTTCTAGGACTTTCTCTGGAAGCCTTTGAGAATCCCCATGATGCCAGATGTCTACACCAAATATAAGAGGAAACCTACACTATTATGTTTCTGGATTCACCTAGCTCAGCTTCGTTAAGGTGATTCTCTTGTCTTAGGTGGGCAAAATGTAGGTTCTATGGAAAATATACATCCAAAAAAAGACTTATCATGACTGTGGAAAATAAGCAAGTATGATGAGTTTTCCACAATTAACATGTAGAGATTAGTGGCATTATGTTTTTGCCAAAGGCACAGGAAGGAACTTGACAGTTGGTAAAGTAGTGAAAATCCTCTAAATCAGAACTTTATTGCTGTTCACAAAGGAAAAGAAATGCACTCTTGATTTCCACACTTATTTTATGTACCATGGACTACTCAAAAAGGTGTGCAGCTTCAATATGAGAAACATTAAAAGAGTTAGGGTCTGTCAGAAAGATTTTCAGAAGGATCAATACCATGTAGCACATATTTTAATCTGCATATGTTGGTCTTCATAATTAACTGGTCCTTAACATTTACTTTAAGCTTATATACATTAGAGTGAATTTACTGTATCTAGGATTTCACTGTACCATATTGGTGCATCTCTGCTTTTGAGGAGGTCCCCTTGATGGTGTTGGTTGCATCTCAACTTATATATAAGTTCATAAGAAGTAAATGCCCTTCCCCTTGAGAAGGCTCGACCAATGGTTGAAAAACTAAGAAACTGATTAGTCCCAATTGGGCCATACGTGTGGGTTAAGAACAATAGTAATTCATACCTGTTAATATGCTGCTGAACATGACAACAACCACATTTTTTCACAAATGCATTTGCTTCCACTCCCTAAATCTACACAGCTTCATCATGTTTTACAATCTTCCAAGATGGCTTGCCATTTCCAAGAATTACCTTTCCTCTTTGGTCCTGGAAACAGTAAAGAGATAACATATTTGTCATCAGAAAGTAGGGCAACCATGAGAGTTTGGCATTCATGTGAGAACCATTCTGGCTACAAATTAGTAAGGATGCCAGATGGCAAGGCACAACCATTTCTTCCATAGATAGGTATTTCTTCATGCATGAAAACAAAAGCATGTTGACAGTACTTTCAAGTACTGAGGTTAAATGGTGTAAATGTTGTTTTGTTTCGTCTTTCTTTAACGTAGATAAGGATCAATAGAAGAAATAATAGCAACCCTCCCCACCATTATGAAGAAGGGCTTCATCCCTGAAATGCATTGGGCTGGATATAAAGAATACAGAAGGCAATTTGTCAATCACAAGATACAAATACAATTGCTTTCAAGTCTTTGACCATTTAATGAATGTCATGATTTTTGGAAAATGCATCACCATTAGGAGTCTGGGTATTATCACCACAGTATTGGGGCAATTTGTTGGAGTAGCCATGGTGCATACTACAAACCATATGTAATCTAATGGGCTTTTTTCGATTTGTATCTTTACTAAAACCATAATGTTTAATCAGCAGTGGTCTAAAAACCCATATTTCTTAAGACATATTTCATACTCACGATTATTTATTTTTCATACATTACTAAAATTACATTATCACTGTAAATTATAGATCTTGCCCTGTGCAAATAGTATGCTACAACGTAGATAACAGCTGATAACATGCTATTTAATTTTGGTTACATTTATAAGCCACTTTATGGCATGTTTGAATATTATGTCCATGTAGCCTAGCTCCTGCTATTCCAGTCCAGAAAAGTGTTTGACCATGATATCAGAGGGAAAATATCTGGTGCACAAAAACATTGATATTTTAAAAACTAGGGACAAGTGTACAGTTTTTGTTACAGCAATAATGCTGTTTCCGACAGTGCTTTTAAAAAGATAGTGATTTATGTTGGATTTATTTTGTGCTAAAATAATATAATGTTTATATATTTTTTATGTATGTTATACTATTTGGGTAGTGTGGTTTATTCTAGGTTTGGGGGAAGTTTTCTTTTAAAAATATATGTTAAATCACTTATTTTTTAAAATAGTCATGATAATATTTGTATTTATTATTTTCTTTATATGTTTAATTAATTTTCAGTTTTCATTAGCATTAGGTTATACATTTCTGCAATTCTTTTGGTTTGTGGGGTTTACTGGGTGATTGGGTAATTAGTGTTTTTGTAAAGATATGTTCATGCATGTCAACAAAGTATTGTTTTGTTAAATATATTATATATATCACTTCTTATTCATTTGTTTAATACATTTGAGTCATTTAAAATAATTCTGTCTTAATTCTATTTGGTTTTATTTTTTAAATATACAAATTAAGTTCAATTAGGGTATTTGGGTTTGTACTTTATTATTAAGCAGAATATTAATTACCACAAATATATAGGGATTTTAGCCATATTTTACTTTATTTAGTTGTCATTTGTTTAAATTACTAAATTAAATATATCAATGTTGCATGTGGCCCACATTTTAAGGCCACCCCCACATTTTTACCTTACATCTCTTGCTTTGCTGAACTCATTTTTGTTGGCATTAGAATACTGTGCACATTACCATTGCTGGCCAGCGCCAGAGCGCTTGTGCCATCTCCCCCATAAAACTTGGCCTAAAAAATTGTAAAATTGGCATACACCTGATTGGCACATTTAATTTGCTTGTAAGTCCCTAGTATATGGTACTGCATGTACCCCGTGCCCCTGGCCTATAAATAAAACACTACTAATGGGCCTGCAGGACTCATTGAGACACCCACGAAAATAGCTCTTAAAAACCCTGTCTCAGGCCTGGCACTGCAACCTGTATTGCAGTTCTAAACTGCCATTTCGACCTGGCCCTATTAACCTTTTGCTGGGTGGAAACCTTCCTTTTCAATACCTATAAGTAAAAAGAATGCTCAAATAATAGGTGTACCATCATTTTTAGCTATACTTTGTATGTAAAACTTGCTCTGCTCTGGCATGCTGTTTTGACCAAGCTGGGGGACTTTGTTCACTAGGGCTATTTTAAAAAAAAGTTCTTGCCTTCCATTACTTATATAATATTCATCAATATTAATAATCCATTTTATAAGTTCAGATTGCTTGCTCTAATACACATATTAGATTTGGTAGCCTGATAGTTAATAAATGAACCAAAGGCTCTTCTCTCTGACTTTAGAGAATGCAAGAGCTCATCAGCAGAGATATACAAAAACGAATTCACAGATTATTTAACAGCAAACCAGATAGATAGGAGGATTAAGAATGTCTTTTTCCAATGTAACAAAAATGTATCATAGACATATCCTAATATACGTCTTCGACTAGGTATTATCTATCATATGACGGCTGTTCCTAGAATGCGACACTGGAATAAGGGATGATGCCGGTTATGGGAAGCCTGTACAATCAACACTACACCTGGTTTTATTCTGTAAACTTTACTTGACTATAATAAGACAATTTTTACAACCAATATTTATAAAGATGAATTTTACTAATTATAAATCAACTTTTGTACATATGTGTATTGTAGACAATTATCAGTTTACGAAGTTGTGATTTGATTTTTATACTACATGCTCTGCAAGAAAGGAAATGTTTAAAATGCATTTTGAAAATCTGAATCATGAACTCCAGGAAAACTGAGATTTTATCATATTTTATCTGATTTATTGCTTGTTTGCTCCTTTATGGGTTACTTATGTGTAACCAAATAAAGAATAATGATGAAGATGGATATATTGAAGTCATTCCTAAGGAAGGCGCTAAAGACCCCTAGGGCAGGGTGCATTGTAATTAAAAGGTAGAACATGAGGGATTAAGTTTTATATGCCCTGGTAAACTCTTACATTCGTTTTTCACTATTGCAAGGTCTTCCTCTCCTATAGGATAATCTTGGGTTACCTTATTACATTTAGTAAGTGCTAGCTTTTATTTGGGAACAGGTGGAAATGTCATAATTGAACTCAATTGAAAATCATCTTTAACGATGAAAAAAGGTTTTAAGTCATAGTTATGAAAATGACACTTTTTTAAAGTTGGCACTTTCTTGTTCTAAGAATTTGGTGCTTGATACCTGTGTCCTCGGTCACATGACTTTGAATGGCTTAGCTGTTGGGCTATGTGTATGTTTCCTAGACAGTGAGGTAAAGGGGACTAAGTGTGGCAGGATCGACCACCCTGCCAGGATATCAGGGGCAGAACTGTTCCCTGCTCCACTTATGCTTCAAGTGCTTACTCCAGCACAAACACACAAAGGAACCTAACACTAGTCTTTATTCACCCCTGACTTCCTGAAGCCTTGAAGGTGGAAGGGGAAAACTTTCCATAACCAGTTGTGAGAGTAGTCTAGAAAAGTCCCCCACTACAATGGCCTGCACCAGGTACAAATATTTAACCCTCAGAATACCTCTTCAGTATACTCCTAGACCTCTGGAAGACACTTAGACAGACAGCCTAGATCCAAAGAGGACTGCCCAACTGCTACCAGAAGATTGACATGGTGCTAAAGGTCCGACATGCTGCTTTAAAGAGAACTGGACCATCTCCATGAACCCAGGATCCCCCGAGTTGATTCCAAGGATTAACTGGCTGCGCTTCTGTGTGAGCTAAAGGGACATAACGGCATTGATCCCTGTACCTGCCCACTTCTGGATTGAGTTCTAAACCTAAAAGGGTTTCCCCCAAGGTCCTGGACACTTGGTTGTGGTGTTGATGGCACTTATCCACAAACCTGGGATTTAGAAACCTTTTCACCAAAAGTGCTCTGAGAACTGACAGAAGACTTGGACCTACTTGCCAGCCGATCCACCCAAGGAGCATCATCCGTCTGCCTGCCTTTATGGCAGCCCATGCTATGTACTTCTGTGCAGCATTAAATCCTGCACAGCGGGTCCTCTTGATGAAGGTACCCACCCTCATGGAGGCAGTGTTGGCTACAGCTTGCATTTTTGTCCCATTGGAGATGTTAAACTTCTATTAAAGTGATAAAGGAAGAAGGTATTAATCTTTATTGTGACTTCTTCCAGTGGCTTCCCAACAATGATGCATCCTCCTGAGACTTCCTGCTTTTTTTGCCTCACTGATCTTTCTGCCTTCTCAGGAACTTTTCTTCAAAATGTGTTTTAAGTCTCAAGGAAAGCTGAGACCAGGCCCAATCTACCTTGTGTATCTGACTCATGCTCAATAGCAGTCGGCCTTAACTTCTGTCTTTGCCCCAGTCTCATGCAATGAGACACCAGCGGTTGGCATTTTGATCTTTAGGGCCTAGAATTCACTAAAAACTTTAAAAAATCTTACCTCTGGTGCTACTGAATGGATTTAATTTGTTTCAGGGTAAATGTTACTCTGTTTTTGAAATTGGTATGGGATTTTGCTTTTGTTGTATTTTTACTTTCTGTGTGTGTGCTGCATAAATACTTTAGCATTGCCTCTATGTTAAGCCTAACTGCTTTATGGCAAGCTACCAGAGGGTTAAGCACATGTTCATTTACTGACTTTTGAGATTCACCCTGACAAGGATTGTGGTTGTTGTCTGAGTGGGACTTCCAGCCCTCTCAACCAAGAAACCAATCTCTTACAATTGGTGCGTGTTCATTATTTCAATATATATTTATATATGTGTTAGAATTATGCTTGTTTTAAAACATTGGGTTTCTAATTATTTCTATTTTTTCACATTTGTTTTACTTTCTATCATTCAAAAAATTAAATACTGTATTCATCCCATAATTATTGCCTATAACAAAGAGTTTGTATATGTTGCAATATTACTTTTAAATTAATTTCTAAATGTATTTAATGTAATTCTTATAGTACATGATATTTCAACAGGAAATGTATGGAAACGAGCTTTGATTCTTAAGAATGATTAAACAAATATAAATGTAAGGTTATATATTGTAGTTGTAGTAACATTGACCTCCTCAATTAAATGCCCTTTCCCCAGTGTGTGTTTTACAGTAGTTAATATAGCAATTCTGACCCCAAGGTAAATGCACTTTCCTCAATGTTATTAAGCATGGAATAGAATATTAAATCTAATCTTAAAACCCCAATTATATGGAATTACGCCAATGTTCATACTACTAGTGTTAGAATAGTAAATCTGCCTTCCTCCAATCATATTCACTTCCCATTATTAGTGAGACAGGAATTTACATATTTAATATGATTCTCCATTTATATACAATTTCCACAATTTTAGTTTTAATAGAGTTAGAATAGTAATTTTGACAGCATGTATGCACTTTCCCAAAATTAGTATCAATGTATTTAGAATCGTAAATATGAACTGCTTCTCTCTCTTTAAAATGCATTTCTCCAGTACTTGTGAGTTGTGTATTAAATTTGACCCTCTCAAATGATATGCAGGTTTTCCAATTTCAGCTGTAATGGAGTTACTTAAGTAATTTTGACCCCTTCACCTCAAATATATGCACATTGTTGATTATTAGTAGGACTGGGGTTTGACTAGTAAATCTGACTCTAGCCTGTATTATATGCACTTTCCCCAGTGTTCTGGGGACTGGGTTTAGAACAGCAAATTTGCATCCACATATATGTGTTCCATTGTCTCTCGGGGCTAGAATTAGAATGATAAATCTGAATCCCAGAATATATCCAATTTTCCTAATATTTTTGCACTAACTTTAGAACGGTAAATCTCACTTCTACATATCACATTATAAAGATACAGGGCCTCATTGCGAGTTTGGCAGTCTGACCGCCACAGTGCCATGATGGCCGCCGTCAAATATCACCATGTCAGCGGTCATGTAGACTGCTGTATTATGAGTGACACAGGCATGACTGGCAAAAGCCAGCCAAAAAACCAACACCGCCAGGACTCTGGAAGGCAGGAAAGAGGTGGTCCCACCACCAGCACCACAATCCCATCAATCACCCAACCCATTACGACTCACAAATCACAATAGGGGTTCTTACATGGCAGACAATCAATGACGATGAGAACCGCAGCGGTCACCACAGTAATACACAAGACCACATTGGATGGGCCACCCTCCACACTTCATATAGCACTCATCCCACGCCCACCACACAAAATAGTTCCTCTACACAGCACAAAACAACCATCACCCCCTCATAACATAGCACCCACACTTCATCATCTATTTTGACACTTTCCCATGTTGTTACCCACTACCATGTCACCACAGAAACATTCCTGTTTCACTGACAATGAGTTAAAGGTCATAGTGGACGAAATTATCAGAGTAAGATCACAATTATTTGGAGCCAAAATCCAGCAAACTGCTATTGCTTGGAAAATGGAAATTTGGCACGGAATAGTCAACAGGGCGAATTCTGTAGGCAGCTATCCACGCACAGGGGAGGATATCAGGAAGAGGTGGAACGAACTGAGGGGGAAGGTGGGTTCCATAGCTGGCAGGCACCAGCTGGCAGGCACCAAGTCTGGCGGGGGTCCCACCCAATGTTCACATCATGGGAGGAGAAGGTCTTAGACATCCTGCATCCTGAGGGCTTGACAGGAATACCTGGGGGAGTAGAGTTGGGTAAGTCACAACACAAAAGATTATCACTACAATGTATTGGCATGCATGCTCACTGATCACCTTTTCACACATTAACAGCCAACCTATTCACCACCACTGTGTCCAACTGTCAGAATACCCTTGGTTGGCATCTCACATTTGAGCTTAACTCACCTAGGGCAAAGTATCTGGTATGGCGCGGGTAGTACAGGACTGGCAGCACAACAACCCCCAGCAGACACTGTTTCACCATTAAGGAAACCAGAACAACGTAACACCATGGAAATTGGCTTGCATGTCAACTAATTAATACAGTAAACCCACATGAATGCCCCATAATTGTACAGTCTGTGGTAATGACAGTAATGCAATGGACATCTGCCAGTACAATACCACTAACACACAGCTACAGCAGTGACTTCTGCTAAACTGTCCTTTCTTCCTCCCATTAACTATTGAACTCTACCCACCTAGGGGGGATCTCACCTCACATATATACAGTGTGCTGTACTTGGAGTAACCTGACCCATATGGCCAAGTGGAATGGTTACTCCTAATCTGGTGGCCAGGTCAGTGTCCACATGACAATGTGAAGCTGTCTGTCAACTCAAGAATGAAGTTTTGCCAACTGGGAGGTACCATTAAACAAATAAAGCTATAAAGCTGCCAACGTATGAGTCAATGAACAGTCATCCAACTGCCAAGATAATCTGATATAATGTAGCAAGGTGCCTTAAATAGGAACTCTCTGTATCCCATACATCAGGTCTACATTATTGCAAGCTAGTGTCACTGTCATATGTGGGGATCAAGCTAAGCCAATCTGTACATGGCCCAAAACATATCTGCCTGTCAACCTTGGAGTCACAATGCAATCTGTGTCTGTCTGTTCCACATCTTCAACAGGTCTACTTGCCACTGGGACCATGGAGAGGACACTCGAGACAGCCACTTCCCTCTGTATGAAGCCCCCAGTGAGGAGAACACTCCTGAATGTGTGGAAAATGAGGACTCCCCTGGCCCATCTGGGCTACCAGGTCAGACCACAACTGCCAGCCTCACCCTGCCCACATCAACTCCTCCCAGCCCTGTTGCATCTACTTCCCAGGCAACCAGTCGGTCACAATCCTGTCTCCCAAGGACAGTTTACACCATCACGTGCCCCACAGCACATATACCAGAGCCACAACTTGAAAACCTTGACAATGAAGGACCTGGGCACAGTTGCAGGGTCCAAACTGTGCCAAGTGCACAGGCATATGGGGGTAGGGTGCGTGAGAGAGATTTTTGGGCCAGCAGCATGCGGCTGCTAGGGACAGTTCTGGCCAGGACACCATCTCCCAAGTTTTGGGAGCCTACCGACAATCCCAAGGCATGATGGGCCGGATACTTGTCATGATGGGGAGATGAAGCAGCTGCAGAGGGACAACCACCAGAAAGTCATGCAACAGTGGAAGGTCCTCAATGCCAACATGCCGTCCCTAACAGGGGTGCTGAGAGACATCCTGAGTGAGTATGGTATGTCCACAACACCAGACCCCTTCCATTGGCCAAGTAACACCAGCCCCTTCAATATCTGTGGCAGCCAGTGGAATGGAGGCTCCACCAGGGGAAGAACATGCCTCAGAAACCCATGCCTCTGTAGCTGAAGAACCCCCCTTGCAAGCATGGACGTTCACCCAAACAACCAGGAGATGCCAAGACAAAAAACACTCCCAGGAAGTGATCCTGAAATGACTGGTTCCCTTTTTGTGGCACAGATCACCCTGTTGACTCTTCTACAAACACTGTCCTTTTTACAGTAATAGTAGGACACTGGACTTCAAATAGAATGTGAGGTACCCTAATGAGAGCACTCACCATGAGTGAAACCTGCAATGCTTAAACCTTATTTCATTCCCACATTCATCGGAATGTCCTGCACACATGTAAATAAACAGAACTAAAACAACTATGTTTGTGAGTCAATCTGTCATCCATGTTGAACAGTTAACTCTTAAATATTTTGCATGAATATTATTTACTCATATGAAGGAAATGTGAGAAGGGACTTCTCACAGGTACTGTCATTTCTGGGTTTAATACAAACACAATGAGACAAGTGGAAAATTGTCAATCCATATATATTGCATCATGTCGCACATAGGCTGAACAAATATCTGAGATCTCATAGTAGGGTGAGTCTTTACACCTTTTGGCATCTGCTTAGGTGGCAGTAACTAACATCCAACAGACCAATGAAGTAAGGCACATGTCAGACTTTGTTCATCTGAATAGGCTAACAGGTTGGTAGAAATCGTAATCAGCTAAACCCTTATCAAATACCTATGCCATGCCTACCAAACAACAGAGCCCATGATACAGTCAGTGCTACTGCCCCTAGTCAGGGAACATACCACTTAGCATGATCAGGTATCTGTAGGCATGCTACTTACACATGTCAGTATTGACACACATGCACAGTGGCCTGCAATAAGGAAACACTGTGACAGCTACATAGAAGTCAAAATAGCATAATTACCAAAACAATGAGAATGTTGATTGAAAGAAGTGCACAGGAAGACATGTTGCAAAGACACATGTCCACAAACATGACACCATTAGAACCAGATCACATGGCAAACAGGTCTATTGTGTGGAACACAACACTGCCATCCCACTGTCCTGAGAGGTTGGGCATGGGACTCATACACCACCAAAATCATGTCACACAGCACCTGGATCAATCCATGTCCACTTCACATGTCTGAGCTGCTAAACCCACCTGGCAGCAACACAAATCAGAAATGTCGACATGAGGACTGCATTGCGAAGAGATCTGGAAGGAAACAGTGGTGAACAAGGAGTTTAGATAGGTAAAGGCAAATATGACCTAGAAATACTTGTTCCAAATACAATGGTTTCTCATGTTGTGCATTTTGACTCCCACTAAAAAGGAGATTATCATGAGAGTCACAACTCCATGTCCCAATTTGACTGAAACCCTGAGTTATATGCTGCTAAGTAACTAATAACTGCTCTGACGGTCACACAAAGACACTTCTCAAACATTCCTGACCCCAACACTACCCCACTTAGTCAGTCACATTACAGACCATTGCATACTTACACTCAGGTGAAGTACTGATTGATAAGATCTGGCCACATGTCTCCACCTGCATCCTCGTCAACGTCATCCTCGCTTGGCATTTCTGCATTCTCACCTGGTGGAACTGCTGGCTCACCCTCATCTGGGATGTATGGGATCTGACACCTCAGGGCAAGGTTGTGGAGGATGCAGCAGGCTACAATGATCTGACACACTTTGGTGGGTAAGTAGAGGAGGTCTCCACCAGACTTATTGAAGCTATGGAATCTTGCCTTCAGGAGCCCAAATGTCTGCTCCACAACATGCTGTGTCCTTCCATGGGCCTTGTTGAAGCAGACTTCCTCTGGCGTGGTTGGGTACCTCAATGGTGTCAACAACTAGGGTCGGTTTGGGTACCCAGAGCCCCCTGTAAGTAATCGTTATATTTGTGCTAACATTAATCCAGGGCATCATTACATTTGACAGCAGACATAGCATACTAACACAAATGACATATGTCATGTGTGCCAAACCATAAAAATCCGCCTTCACATGGGCCAAATCCTCACGTTGTGAAAAACGGATATAGCTGTCCAGGTGTTTTAACAATGAAGACAGTACAGCCTTCAAGACCAGACTGAACATAGGCCAGACATGCCTGCAGTTAGGGCCACTGTATTTTGGAAGAAGCCTGTAGCCAGGAGGTACAGCACTGACATGTCCTGTACAATGGGTGGTATGCCATTACGATGACAAATGGTAGGCATCAGATCTGGCTCCAACTGATGACAGAGATCCCTGATTGTCTGCCTATCCAGGCAGTAGATCTAAATCACATGTTGATCCTCCATGGTCAGCAGGTCTGCTAGTGGACTGTACACTGGAGGTTGTATGACCATTCCCATTTCAGGGTAACTATGTGAGAGAAACTAGGAAGGTATGTGTATCACTCATTGTGTCCCTTGTAAGTGTCAGTACATATGTCTCATATAATGATGTGGCATGCCACATGATACAGTTGAAACATGGTACACAGCACATGCCAATGGAAATAATTGCATCTCAGTGATTTGCCATCCCCTTGCCTCTATGATGACATGGAAATATTAACAGAAGCCTTGGCGAGTCTCTGTGATACTGATAGCTAACTAGGCATTTCATTAAGAAGCCATAAACAATATCTTGCCGATTGCCAAGAGGGTGCTGACTGTGCCACCAAAAATTCCAGAATTGTTGCTACCCAACATAATAACCTGTCCCTTCATTCTGGATAATCATACATGTTTGGTCAATGCCAGCACTGGATAAAACATGACATGTATGTTTCCCAACTTGTGACGCATGTAGAAATAATTTTACAGACCGTATAAGGGCTTTAAAATGGTGACTGCCTGACCTACTATACAGGACAATAGGAAATGACTGCTGGCGGAAGTCGTCATGGCAGTAGGCAGATGCGACCGCGGTGGACATTTCCATTGGAACATATTGGTCTTCACCCAATGGCAGGGTCTGCTGACGGTGATGGTCCTGTACATGGCAGACATGAACGCCATCTCCTGATGAACATCTCACTTGACTCTTGACACTGCTGTTCAGCAAGACCTCCACAACTTGAGTTGCTGTATACTGCCTCTGGGAGCAATCACGGCATGTCCTACAGGTGTTAGGGCTCCTGCCTTCTCACCAGAAGAGCTGGAGAAGCTTATGGAAGAGGTCCTACCCCTGTAGGAACATCTCTATGGTGAAGCAGAGGAGCAGGTAAGAGTACCATGTACACATATGTTTCTGTGGCTCAGCTAGGCTATGTTTTGTTTAGCCTTTGCTTATGGGTAATATGTGAGAATGTGTTCTTAAAGCCTTGTAGATACCATCAGTGTGCTTAAAGGATTGAGTTCCTAGAAGTGCCCCTATGTGAAGTGACAGGTGTAGAGTTCTGAGTATTCCATGGCCCACCTGAGTATTACCTAACCCACCTTGTGACTGTGGCACATGGGTAGCTGAGGTGTCATGGCAGCCATCACCAGGTAGGTGCCATCATCAGATGTGCTTGATGTGTGGACATGTGTGCTACAATGACAGCAGGAGGTGTTGATGCATGTTGTTTGCCGGTTTCTTACAACACTCACTGTATCTGCACTCACTGTAGCCACACCCTGTATCCATATACAGCCTGCGATGGTTAAAGGTCATGCCTAACTACTGAGGTTCCTCGACTTCAGCTATGCCCAGTGAACTGTATTTGACTTGTTGAACTGATTTGAAATCAGCTCTGCCTGTTTTTTTGTGGTACTTGTGGACATGATTTTCTTTCTTGTCTATGTCATCCATGCAGGTCAATGCCCACAACAAGAAGGGGATTTGGCGTGCCATCGCCAAGAAGGTGCAAACCGTGGAGGTCCACAGTTGGTGGAGCACCCACTGTCAGAAGAGGTGGAAGGACCTGAGAAGCTGGGCCCGGAAGACCGCAGAGGCCCCGCTGGGGATGTCCTCCCAATGAGGACAAGGTGCCCGTCGGACAATGACCTCCTTAATGGCCTGCATTATGGCAGTGACCTACCCTAATTATGATGGGCATTTGAGGGCAGCACAGCAGCCACAAGGGGGTAAGTACATACAAAATATATGTTTCCCCTTTCAACAAGTGATTGAGTGAGGGACATGATGTTAGCTCTGACAATATGGAAAGTGTAATGTGCCACAGATCTTCTGTGATCACATTTATGTACACAAGTCATGTATTGGCAACAGGTGAGTACATTTATGTGGTTTTGAGACATGGTACTCAAGTATGGGTGTCCCTCAGTCCTATAGCACAGAATGGATCGCATATGACAGTGTTTTTTGGATTAGTATGATCTGCTTTTACTACCCTGGTGGGTGTTAGTTCCCACCAACAGTTCAGTCCTCCCTAATGCCATGCTAGAAAGGCGGGTTGGTTCTTGCTCTCTGTCCTCTAACATGTCTGAGGGGGTATGCCTATGTGTGATTTGAAGTCAAGTCTGGGCAAGTTATCTCCAGTGTTTAATGGTTTCTGATATGTCACAGCATTATGTGATGCAGACATGTCAAATAACCTACAAAGCTAACATCTTCACACCTGTTGCAAGGTACTTTGCCTTGGTAAGTGAGGAATGTACCTTGACATTTGTGATGTCCCATTGGAGTTGACAATATGCATGCTGGTTACAGATGCGCATATTCTATGTTTCTACAGGGGCACATATGTTGGTATCAGATGTAAGAATGTGATTGCCATGCTGATGTCCTGATAGCAGACACTTGACACATAGCTTGTCCATGTTATATGTATGAAGAAATTGTACATTGGCAATGGTTGTCCACTCACAGCAACGGCCCAGACAGTACTATCTCAACATCATGTTTGATTTTTTAGAGGAATTTCATGCTGAACTGATGTATTTTGTCATGTGTACTTTCTGTACCAATGCAGCTGTGATAAAGGAGGCCAAGGTGTTCGGGAAACTTGCTGTTTGACAAGGATCATCTGTGGTTCAGTTGTGGTAGTTCTTAAACACCTGTGTGTAGGTTGGTAAGTGTTACCTGACTGTTGGCTTACATCATGGTTGTTGTGCCAGTTATGCTTGCATCACGTATGCTTTTGCTCTGGGAATCCTCCACCGACAGAAGCCAAGCTTGCCATGTCTGATATATGGGTAGTGATCTTGCTTCTCATTCTGTGACAAAATGGTTTACCCATGTTGGTGTTAGCAAGGTATATTTCCCTCCTTCCTGTATAGTACAGTGGTCTGTTTGATATATACACTGTATAGTAAACTGCTCATTGTTTGTGGGACATTGGTGTGACCTTACTTGCTCCATACATGAGCATTGTTGTTTGTCTTCTGGATACATTTTTCATAGATTGCTTGTACCTGAGTCCATTGTCACTCCTCCCTACATCACAATTGGTGCAAGTGTGTGTGAAATGTGTACTATCTCCTTGACTAACACTTGGCAGGAGTGACATGTTAATATGTCATATAATGGATGGTATGTGTCCATTGTGATTTGGTTGACTATATTTCACTTGATGTAGGTATGCTTTTTGAACCAGACTTGCCTGCCTTTACTTGGCAAGATATGTTATTGCCTGGTACATGACATCTGGGTGAAGTATTTGTGCTGTATGTCTCAGGTATGTGTATTTGTTAAGCTACCTTATGAGGGGAATCCATTGCTTGTCTACTGGTGTACTATGCAGTTGTGACTAGGGCGCCTGTATCACGTGGAAAAGTCACCTACTCATGGTATGGTCAGTGTGATTTGTCACTTTCAGTCATGGTATTGTAGTTTCAGTTACCTTGCTTTGCTGGTGTGTGACATTTGAGAAATTGTGGGACATGCATAGTATTGTGCTGTTACATGCTGTTGGTACTTTACCTGATCTTCCTGCAAGGGATCAGTGACATGAGGGTATGTGTTTTCTGTCTAATTAGAATTGGAAGTGTTACAATGTGTATGTGATGACCATACTTCACCATCTATTTTCAGCACCAGCAGGTGAAGGAGACGGGGACAGCCAAGTGGGGAAGTTTCTGGCCACAGGACCTCAAGTCACGACACCACAGGCACTGAGGGACCCAGTGAACTGAAGGGTGAGGGGAGTGCCACGGGGGAGACCAGATCTGCAACATCTTCATCTGAATCTTCCTCCAGTGGCCACTCCTTAGTAGTGGTGGACCCATCAGCAACCACTCGTGTACCATCTCTGTTTGTCACCCCCAGTTCTATCACCACACGCCCTGTAGCTCCCCAACCCATTGGCTGTGCCTGCTCATCCAAGAGGGTGAGCGTCTTCTTTGCCGTAGGTACCTCTGCTCCTGCACCTGTTTCCCCTACTGCCCTCAGTGAGGAGGCTATTGACCTTCTGAGGTCTGTCTCTGTGGGTCAGATGGCCATCGTCAATGCCATCCAGGGACTGGCAAGCCAAGTCCAACAGAGCAATGCGTTCCTGGAGGGCTTTCATGGTACAATCTCTGGCCTACAGAGATCATTTCAGGCTCTGGCCTCCACCTTCCTCTTCCCAGTCCAAATCCCCCCTTACCTGACCCACCGAAAACACACAAACAGACAGGCATGCATCCCCCTTAACATCCAAGGGTAGCGCAGACAAACATAAGCACCACAAGACACACAACAGTCACTCACACAGACAAAATCCACCTGCAGACACAGCAAAACTCACAACATGCCCTGACACCCCCACCACTCCCAGTATCACAGAACAACACCTGGCACACCTGCAGACACCACACCAACATTCACTGATCCAGCCACCATACCTATCCTACCCGCAGACACCACCCCAGCAGACCATCAGACATCCACCCCAATCACCATACCCACAGACATCACAACCACTGACATGCCTACATCCAGCTCATTAACTATACCTAAAGCCACCACCACAACAGACAGCCACCAACTATGGCATCCCCCAGCATCTCTACCCCTCTTCAGCCCAAGACACATAAACACCCTCACTCACCCACCCAACAGACATCCACCAGACACTAGCACCCCTCCCACAAATATGCACCCAAGACATCCACTCCTAAATGTCAGACATCCACTCCCTCACCCTCCACACCCAAACCCCCTTCTGATGACCATCCCCTTTTGTCCAAAAAGTGTTCCTTTCCAACCTTCACCTTTTCCCTACTCTCCCTCACTCCTTGACACCCCCAAAAGAACTGTTTCCCTCCCCACGGCCATTCCTTCCACCTCAAAGGCCTTCCCCAACCCCCCTGCCAGCACTCATGCCCCTCCCCCACCAAAAAGAAGTCCACCCTTCCCAAAAAGGTCCACCCCCTCCCACACCAAAGCCTAAATACCCCCTCCCAAGCCTAAGCCCAAACCTCTCCTCCCAAGCCCAAGCTCAACCCCCCACCACCTCCCAAACCTCCCTGAGGTGTCTGCCTGCCTCACGATGCCCCTACAGGTAGAGGTTACATGGCAGCTAGGAGTCAAGTAGGGGCACCATTTTATGCCTTTGGTGTGATTATTGGACAATATGGACTGGCCTATGGCCTTAGACATTCATATGTATTTCCCTTTTCACTAATTAAAGCCAACCAGTTGTTGGTGTTTTTGGCTACATCTTTGTCCTGCATTTCCTTTCCTAGGTGTGAGGAGTTGTTCCTGGTTGACATTGGTTGTGTGCCAATATTTTATTGTGTATGCTACTTGCTGCTTTATGTATTGTTTGAGCAGTATGTGAGGTTGAGTGCATTGCTGTTGTCCCCCCGGGGTAGAGTATGGGTTGTGTGATAGCTATGTGTATGTAGCTGAAATGTTTGTGTCATTGCATTGTGTTGTTTTTGTCATGATTGTGTTTGTTATTGTGCTGTGTCAGTTTGTGTGTGTGTTGACTGTTTGAATCTGCATGTATTGTGCATGGCATGATAGGTTTAATGTACTGTGTGTGTGTGATGTGTGTGTCGATTGCTAGGTTGTAAGATGATGTTGTTGTGTGTGTTTCTTCACACATAGTTGTACATTGTGTTGTATGGGTGTCGAGTCCCTGGCCAATGTTGGGTGTGAGTGAGTGGCATGTGTTTGTATTTGTGCAGGTGTTGTGTTGTTGTTGCGAGTTTGTATGTTGAATGGGGATCCGCAAGGCTGGGCTTGTGCTTTGTTGACGTGCATAAATGTGTGCTAATAATGTGTGGTGTGTGTGTGTTGTGTGAGGTGTGTGATGTGTATGTGTGGGTGTCCTTGGTGCAGTATGTGAGTGTGTGTGTTACTATGCTGGCTGTTACGTGTGAGTAGAGCCCTTCTCACCACCGCCCTATTGTATGTTATGTGACTATACAAAATTGGACAATTCACATATGCAACAGGTGAGTGTCTACTTACGGTTGTTGTTGTCCTCGTCAGTGATACCTACGTTGTCTTTCAGCGAGCAGGAGCAGTGGCATGAAGTCTAGTTCTGGTTCCATGGCAGCTTTGGACATGTATGGATTCCTGGAGGTGAGTGTCTCCTTTTATACTGTTTGCTTCCGCCTGGTGCTCCATGGTGGTTTGACCGTGACAATCACATTGAGGGTGTGTAACCTCCTAATAGGTCTGGCAGAAACATGGTCTCCGGTGGACATTGGTGCCTCCATTCGACCACAGAGGTCTGTCCTGCCTGGCACTGCCAGCGCTGCTTTGGAGGTCTTTTATGTGGACCACTGAAAAAATTATATTTTGGCAGTCTTCTCTGCCAGCCTTTTCGGGGTATGACCGCCACTATCAACATGGTGGTCACAGGACCACCAAACTCCTAATCAGGCCCCTAATGTATAATGTTATAGGATTATTTGTTATTGACTGTTATTGGTTGTAGTCTGCAAGTTCAACTAGAGAAACAAATGCTACAGACCACTTCAATGCAAGTGGGCATACTTAGCAGATCAGAATTTCATTACACAAACAAACACTAACCCCTTGATTTCACACAGGATGAAAAAAGCACTAAGTAAACTAAGCTGAACAAAACACCTTTGGTTGATTTTTTGCATTTATATGCTGCACCAGGAACTATACACAATACTGGTCATCTGTAGCTGTTGATGTGCCAAATATAAGAGCGACAATGACTGGAAATCTAAAGACACAAAAAGTCCCTGAAAGCTATGTGACCTTGGGGTGGAGAAATGGAGTACCATGAGTGCATAATTTTAAATTTTTAATAAATATAGTGTCAGATGCAAACATTTGCTCCGATGTCTGGGGCTGGCACTACTGTGGTCAATGTCCCACATACCAAGGCTGTGTAGTCTTTCTTCCACTTCATGCCTCTTCAATTCACCACCAGACATTCCTTGACCCTTTATCTCACTCTGAGAGGTTCTTTTTCATTCCTGCTTTCTCTGTGTGTAGTTTCATTCTGTCTTTCTCTTCTTGCTTCTTTCCGTCTCTTTCTCTCTCTCTCTATTACAGACAGAGATGAACACTTAGTAGCACAACAAATATATTTCACTGGTATGAAAATTTGAAGTTAAGTTTGACAAAAATACCCATCAATTAATTCCAATAATATATATAACCAACTCCAAATCTTCATTGACCCTATGCAGACACCATCCATAAAATTAAAATGCATCATCCAAACTTAACATCTTGACAACTTTCAACCATTTTTTTCTGTTATAACAGTATGGTGTTAAAGTGATCTTCAAAAATAACATAAATGCAGGTTATGAGTGCAACCAAGTTATTCTCAACTACTTTCTTCAGGACTCAAAATGCATGTTCCTCCTATACAAACAAATTGCATATACAGTGTGTATCTGAAGTAATAAAATGCTGAGGTAAGCATGATAATTGATCTTTTTTTCTTTTGTCTATTATTAATCCATTAAACTGTACACATCAGTATTATCTCTTTCAGTGCTTAGGGTCTCCATTTTAAAGAGAGAGCTCCTCTATCTTGACTGCATAATAGAGTTACAATTTTACCATGTTTCAAATTCATACCTTCGACATGTCTTCCATGGGGAACTTTATTTCTGTTCCGAGGATCACATTTGTTGAGGATCTCAAAATTGCCATAAATTCTCATTTAAAGCTGGCAAAAGTCACAAAAACCCACAAATGTGATTGCAAGTATGAATTGAAGCTGAGATCCAAGGAAGAACAACTAGCCTGCTGAAATCCTGTCATTTACTGTGGAGAAAGTGATAAAGTCTCATACATTCTGCCTCATATTAGTCTTCAGTTTCTCCATGAGAATCACATTTTTAGACTCATTTAGTTGTTTAATCTGGTGTAACAGAGCGAGAAAGAGAGTATCTGTTTATAAGGGAAACTATAATTTTATTGAACCCTTTGATGATTTGTGTTGCACTGCAATTTCGGATGCAACACTCAGTAGGGAAACCTTGAGGTATAAACAAAATACAGACACAACAAAGGGTACCTAGTTGCAAATATATAATATTTGACTATTTTTACTAATTCTTTCTCCGTCTGAAGTGAGAATATATAGTCATATCCGCAGCCTTCATTCTGGTATCCTAGTTCTAGGACCTCTGTGTGTCTCTGCTCCTGCTCTGACAAAATAACTCTGCTCCTAAAATTAAGAGTGAATATTATGCAAGCAGAAGTGCATCAGATAAGTTGGACGTTGCAAAACTGAGGACCATTGTATTGTCCTATGTCTATATCAAAACTATTATGTCGAACTACTAATACATTTAGCCAGGTATGTTGTAATATTAAATACCATTGGTTAAGGCACCAATACATGTTCTGTACATAAACTGAGACTACAAATCTAAATCAAAACCAAAAATTACCTTTTATATAAGCAGTGACCTGGAATCTAATCTGAAACTGTCCCTATGTCTGATCAAATACATGTACTTAAACCTATCAGTTATACTGACCATCCTATAACCCTTTACCCAATGATAAGCTTAAACCTAAACCTAACCTTAAAGCTAAACCCCAATTAAAGTTCAAAGCTTTACCCCAACACTTAGTTTTCACCAGTTTTCAACCCTACTACTCAATTCTTACCCTAACCTTCAGTCTTTCTGAAGACCTGACGATAAGCATAATATTAAATCCTTAACATAACCTATCCTTGTTGCTGTGAATAACTTTACTTCTAGCCATAACCCTAAACCTAACCTTAAATTAACATATGACCCAAACACTAGCTCTAAATCTAGCCCTACCACTAGACATATGACTAGCCCTAACACTAAGTCTACTTCTTAACCTAGGACTAAGCCAACCTTTACCCTTAAACTTAACCTTCTTCCAAATCTAAACCAAACACATCCCTTTTCCATTATAGCAGCATTCTCAAGCTTGATAAGTGTAAATTAAGTGAGTTCTGTGTGATTGTGCATTGAAACTGTCAACTCAAAGTGGTGCCATGCAATTAAGCTCTCCGACCCCAAAAAATCAGCTGTAGAGTCATAATCTCAGCACATCCTTGAACACTAAGGTGGTCATTACAACCCTGGCGGACGGTGTTAAAGCGGCGGTAAGACCGCCAACAGGCCGGCGGACAAAAAAAGAGAATTATGACCCTGGCGGGAGCCGCCAACAAAGACAGCCACTTTAACACACCGCCCGCCACGGCGGTACAGACAAGCAGCGCGGCGGTCACCGCCAACAGACAGGCGGAACACAATGTACCGCCCATAGTATCACAACCCGCCAATCCGCCACCTTTTCCGGGGCGGATTCACCGTGGATAAAAACACGTTAGAAACAGCTTTGGCAATGGGAAAACGCTCACCTGAACACATCCCACGAGGAACGAGGACTCCATGGACCCGGAACTCCAAATACTCCCTGCCCTTGTGTTTCTGCTCCTCTACGACCATCATCTATGTAGGCGCCGAAGACAACGGTGAGTACTGCACCTACGACATGGGGAGGGGAGAGGCAAAAGTTAGGGGGACACCCACCAAACAACCCCACCCCCACCCCCAACCTCGCATTATACAACATACACACCAATGCATTCACAAAAATCACAGTAACAACCTACAATCCCCCCGGAAGAATGAAAAGACAAAGCGAAATTCGGTCAAACATTGTAATGTGGCAATATACATGTCAGACAAAAATATACAGATATATATGAAAATCAGTCATAATTATATACAGTACGAGAAGTAGTGCAGATATGTACACAACAATGTCCGTGCACCAACAGTCCAAAAATGCATGGGCGAGGCCTACAAAGGATACCTGACCACAATCGGAGAGAACACTGCCGGGGCATCAGATAGAAATACTACAGGCACCTCAGGGGGAAGGGAAGGGAAGGGGGGGCACCTCAGCCGGATGACTGCAAAGCCAGATCCACGACGGGGCTCCATGCCCATTTATGTATCCTGAGGAGTGCAAAGCCACAGTCTTTCAAGTCTGTACAGTGGGTGGGGTGCCCACTGTGCCATCCTGGGGAGTGCAAAGCCACAGTCTCTCAAGTCTCTACAGTGGGTGGCTTGCCCACTGTGCCATCCTGGGGAGTGCAAAGCCACAGTCTCTCAAGTCTCTGCAGTGGGTGGGGTGCCCACTGTGCCATCCTGGGGAGTGCAAAGCCACAGTCTCTCAAGTAGATGCAGGTCTCCACTGGTACTGGGGGGGACTGGTGCCCAGAGTGCTTCATCCTGTGCAGGACAGACAGAGTGGATGCAGGTCTCCACTGGTTCTGGAGGGGGACTTGTGCGGAGACTGGATGAGTCTCCCCGTGAAAGTTCCTGTCCTGTCACTGTCCCAGCTGCACATGGGATAACGATGCCTGATGTGGCGGTCTAATCATTCCTACCCGGTGCTTGCCCTGTTCAGCGGTGCTTCGACATGGCGGTTCAGGACTGTTCAGCAGTGCTTTGCCATGGCGGTCTTTGCCCTGTTCAGCGGTGCTTTGCCATGGCGGTCTTTGCCCTGTTCAGCGGTGCTTTGCCATGGCGGTTTTTGCCCTGTTCAGCAGTGCTTCGACATGGCGGTTCAGGACTGTTCAGCGGTGCTTTGCCATGGTGGTTCTGGTACGGACATTGGTGTGTGGCATGATGTTCCCTACACTGGGCATTGGTGTGTGGCATGACGTTCCATCATAGCCCACCTCGGCTGTGGCAGCCGGGGCCCTCCTGGGCTGTGACTCTGGCGGTGGTCTCCTGACCAGTGACGATACTTGTGCCCTCCTGGGCTGTGACTCCGGCGGTGGTCTCCTGACCAGTGACGATACTTGTGCCCTCCTGGGCTGTGACTCCGGCGGTGGTCTCTGGACCAGTGATGATACTTGTGCCCTCCTGGGCTGTGACTCCGGTGGTGGCGGTGGTCTCCTGACCAGTGACGATACTTGTGCCCTGCTGGGCTGTGACTCCGGCGATGGTCTCCTGACCAGTGACGATACTTGTGCCCTCCTGGGCTGTGACTCCGGCGGTGGTCTCCTGGCCAGTGACGATACTTGTGCCCTCCTGGGCTGTGACTCTGGCGGTGGTCTCCTGACCAGTGACAATACTTGTGCCCTCCTGTGCTGTGACTCCGGCGGTGGTCTCCTGACCAGTGACGATACTTGTGCCCTTCTGGGCAATGACTCTGGCGGTGGTCTCTGGACCAGTGACGATACTTGGGCCCTCCTGGGCTGTGAGTCCGGCGGTGGTCTCCTGACCAGTGACGATACTTGGGCCCTCCTGGGCAATGACTCTGGCGGTGGTCTCCTGACCAGTGACGATACTTGGGCCCTCCTGGGCAATGACTCTGGCGGTGATCTCTGGACCAGTGAAGACGGTGCTGGCGGTTGTGTCTCGACCGCCGGAAATGATGGCGCACTACTCCACCGTGACACTCACAACAGGTTGGGCAGACTTCCTCTGGCCCTTCCCCACCTTTGGTGGAGTCACAGCTGACTCTCCAATCCCCTTGGAACCCATGTGAGTTGTTTTCCCACCAGGAGTCTTCACACGGTCCCGTCGTCCACTCTCCAATTTTAGAGCCTTTACAGGGGGTGGGCTGCCAGTGCCTTGGCTCCGGGTCATACTGCCTGCCCTGGTGGCCGGTGCACTCCACAAACCTTGAACAGGCACCACTGGTATTGGAGGCTTTTTGGCTGAGGCGCTACGACGGGACTGATGAATTGGAGGGGGGGGCAAAAAGGTCAACTTTACAGAGGGACAGTTTCTGATGAACACTGGGATGGGTAGTTGGAGGGGGCCTGGGAGTGGAGGAAGAGGAGGTGGTTGTCGGAGGTGTCACTTTAGGTGTTTTGGGTGCAGGTGCAGGTACTGGAGGCTGTCGTGAGGTGGATGGATGTTGGGTGAGTGATTGCCGGCATTTGTGTACTTTGGGAGGGGGCGTCACAGACACACTGGGAGAGGACACAGGGGACGTGTAAATGGGAGTGGAGGTGGTAAGTGCAGGTGAGCGGCTTGTGGTGCTGGGTCTCCTTGTGCGATTCATGGTGCCTGTAGATGTGGTGCATGCAGGTGTGTGTGTAGACGAGACTGGGAGGGAGGAGGGAGAAGAGGAGGAGGGGGACACATTGGAGGCAGTGGATGTTGCTGTGTCTGTACGTGGGTGAGGCTTGCGTGAGTGCCTGTGGGTTGTGTGGTGCCTATGTTTGCTTGAGCTACCTGTGTGTGCTGACTTGTGTGGATGCTGGTCTGTAGGTGTGCTTGGGATTGGCTGGGGTACAGGAGATTGGGTCTGGGTGGAGGAGGTTGGAGGGACAATGGCTGCCATCAGTGCTGAGGCCAGAGATTGCAGGGTTCGCTGAAGGACAGCCTGACCAGAATGAATGCCCTCCAAGAATGCATTACCGTGTTGCAATTCTCGTTCTACACCCTGGATGGCATTCACAATGGTAGACTGTCCAACAGTGAGTGACCTGAGGAGGTCAATGGCCTCCTTATTGAGGGCAGCAGAGGTGACTGGGGCAGGGCCTGAGGTGCCTGGGGCGAAGGTGATGCCCACCCTGCTGGGTGAGCGGGCACGGGGCGAACGCTGAGGGGCTGCTGGGAGGGCGGTGCTGGTAGGGGAGGTGGCGGCTGTACCTGTAGAAGTGGGGCGCACAGATGGTGCCGCCACCACAAGGGAGCCCCCATCGGCGGACGAGTCCGTGTCACTGCTTGGTGATCCGGTGGCGGACGTGAAGCTCCCCTCGCCCTCCGTCCCAGTGGTGCATTCAGAGTCTGTGGTGTGGCCCTCCATGGCCATGTGGGATGCAGTTCCCTCGTGCTCCGGTGCCACTGTACCTCCGCCTGATGATGCTGATGTACAAAAGGACAGGGAGAGCAGAAAAAGGGGGGGAGACAGAAGAAAGAGAGTTTTAGTGCATGGCATACCGCTACCGTTGGCGGACAAGACAGACACAGCAGCCCCCTGCATTACGCTGTGCTCCTGCCCTCTGCACATGCAATTCATGGGATATGGCCTACATGGCAATGGTGGACATGTGCACATATGGATGCCACAGGGGCAACTATACTTCGACTTGGCACTCTGCTGAGGTGGGGTAGAGTGCCACATGGCCTACAATACGGAGGGGCCTTGCCTACCGAACTCACCCTGGCCTAGGGACACCCACAGCCCACTTCCCCCACCCAGACACCTCCACTGTGGGCAAAGTCCGCAGAATAAGAGTGTACTCACTCCCTTCTGTCTGCTGTGATGCCCTCAAGCACCCATCCAACTCCGGGTAGGCCACCACCAGGATCCGGAACATCAGGGGGGTCATGGTGCGACGGGCACCCCTCCCACGTTGGGAGGCCATCCCCAGCTGAGCCTCCGCAGTCTTCTTGCTGCAGCGGCGAATGTCCTCCCATCTCTTACCGCAGTGGGTGCCCCGTCTCTGGTGGGCCCCCAGGGTCCGGACCTCCTTGGCGATGACACGCCAAATGTCCCTCTTCTGGTGAGCGCTGACCTACATGACATGCACAAGGAAAGAGGAACAGTCATTAACAACTGCACTGTCGTTGTGAGTGGCCCCCTCCCTACTCTGGCCATGTGGCCCATTCATTCCCATGCATTAATGTACTATGAACTCTGCCCCCTTCCCTCTTCCAACCAGCCCTCTCCACCCAGGCCTTGCCCATACCACGTGCTCCCTGTGTACTAACCTGTTGGTCTGGAGGACCGTAGAGTAGCGTGTACTGGGGGAGGACCCCGTCTACCAGTTTCTCCAACTCCTGTGCAGTGAAGGCAGGGGCCCTTTCCCCATACGCAGCAGCCATCGTCGCTTCCAGACCGAGGTCACAGCAGCACTTGCAGTGTAGGTCCTCTCCTGTCGAAGGTCAGGTATCTAGTGATTGAACAGATAGAAAATGGCGGTGACGTCCGCGGCGCACCTGTTCATTGGCTCCTGGGACCCATAGGGTCCAAAGTTAACCAATGCAGCATTGCGCCGCGGTGTACGACCGCCTACCGCGGCGGTGTGCAACGCCAGCGCAGTTACCCCACAATCCCATTGTCCCAGTTTAGAGGTCAGGCAGCCGCCATTTCAGGGGCCCACATGGCTTAAATTACCTCTGCGTCACACATAGCTAGGCCTACACTCAACACACATACAGGAAGGGTTCTGTGAGTGGTGCAGTCTTGTGTGTAACTGTGGGTACACACCTGGAGGAATAATGACTGATTCTTCGCTGTTGTCCTTCGTAGGCACCGTCAGCTGGGACAGTTGAGAAGATGGCGGAATCTTCCGGTGTACCGACCGCTGGTGGACCTGTTGACAATGGAAGAGCAACATGTCATCATCATCTACCGGTTTGACCGTGCCACAATCCAGGAACTATGTACCCAGTTGGAGCCAGACCTGATGTCACCAATCCGCCATCCGACTGGAATCCCCCTGACGTGCAGGTGCTGTCAGTGCTCCATTTCCTTGCAAGTGGGTCTTTTCAGACAACAGTGGCCATGGCATCAGGGATGTCCCAGCCTATGTTTTCCAACGTGTTGTCCAGAGTGCTGTCTGCCCTGCTGAAACACGTACGGAGATACATCATTTTCCCTGAGGTGGCAGATTTGCCTACAGTGAAAGGTGACTTCTATGCCCTTGGACATATCCCCAACGTCATGGGTGCCATTGATGGCACCCATGTAGCTCTGGTCCCCCCCCCAACAGGAGTGAACAGGTGTATAGGAACAGGAAGAGTTATCATTCAATGAATGTCCAGATGGTATGTTTGGCAGACCAGTACATCTCGCAGGTAAATGCTATGTTCCCTGGCTCAGTGCATGACGCCTACATCCTGCGAAATAGCAGCATCCCTGATATGATGGGTCAACTCCAGAGGCACAGTATATGGCTATTGGGGGACTCTGGTTACCCCAACCTTTCCTGGCTATTGACCCCAGTGAGGAATCCCAGGACCAGGGCAGAGGAACGCTACCATGAGGCCCATGGGCGGACTAGGAGGGTGATCGAACGCACCTTCGGCCTCCTGAAGGCCAGGTTCAAGTGCCTCCATATGACAGGTGGATCCCTATTCTACTCACCGAAGAAGGTGTGCGAGATCATCATCGCCTGCTCCAAGCTCCATAATTTGGCTTTGCGACGCCAGGTGCCTTTTCTGCAGGAGGATGATCCAGATGACGGTGTTGTTGCAGCTGTGGAGCCTGTGGACAGTGATGAGGAGGAAGCTGAGGAAGAAGACTACGACAACAGGGAGTCAGTCATACAGCAATATTTCCAGTGACACACAGGTGAGAACATTTTCATGTTGAACGTTACATTAACTTTCACACGTCTACCTCTATCCGGTTTGTCGATTTCAAACACTATTTGGTAACTGAGTTGTACCTTTCCATTACGGTTTCACAGGTGTGGTTACCAACGTGTCATCTGCTTGCATCCTTCAAGGACTTGTGATGTGTGACATAGGTATGTTAGCCTTACAATGGGAAACGCATTATGACGCTGTCATTGATAATACATAATTAGTCAATCACAGACTGACTCAAGATTGTTTTGTGTTTCAAGGGTGTTTATTGAAGTGCTCAGAAATGGGAGGGGGTTGTAAAAAGAGGATGGGTGATGGCGTAGGAATGTCCATGGCAGAGTCCAGTCTATTAGTCTCACAGATGCACTGCCCATCTGGGCATAGGAAGTGGAGCTGGGGCAGTTTAAGTATGGACAGGGTAACAAGGTGGTACAGTGGGAGGACAAACAGGGTGGTCTCATTTCCTGGTGGGGGTCTTGCCATCTTGCTCTGTCCTGTTCCTGGATCTCAGGGACCGCTTGCGTGGTGGTTGTCCGTCTGCAGGGGGTGGGGTGCTGGTGTGTTGGTCCTGTGGCGGGGCGTCCTGTCCACTAGCGCCAGCGGAGGTGGTGGGCAGTTCATCGTCCTGGCTAGTGTCAGGGGCCCCTTGGAGTGCCACGGTGTCCCTCATGGTGTTCTGTATGTGCTTCAGCACCCCTACGATGGTGCCTAAGGTGGAGCTGATGGTCCTGAGCTCCTCCCTGAACCCCAAATACTATTCCTCCTGCAGGCGCAGGGTCTCCTGAAACTTGGCCAGGACCGTCGCCATCGTCTCCTGGGAGTGGTGGTAGGCTCCCATGATGGAGGAGAGGGCCTCGTATAGAGTGGGTTCCCTTGGCCTGTCCGCCCCCTGTCGCACAGCAGCCCTCCCAGTTCCCCTGTGTTCCTGTGCCTCCGTCCCCTGGACCGTGTGTTCACTACCACTGCCCCCAGGTCCCTGTTGTTGTTGGGGTGGTGGGTTATCCTGGGTTCCCTGTAGTGGTGGACACACCGCTGATTGACCTGTCCTGGGTAGGGAGGTTTGGGCCCGCTGGGTGGGTGCTGTGCTGGTGTTACCAGAGGGTGGAAGGTCAGTGTTGGGCTGTGCCTGTGCAAGGGAAACCGACTGTCCCGAGGCCCACGATGGTCCGGGCTGGTCATCAGGATCCAGTAGGGCAGAGCTGCTATCGTCACTGTGGGCCTCTTCTGGGGGTGGAGTGGTGTTGTCTGGACCCTCTGGTGTGGTGACGGTCCTTCGGGTTCCTGCAGGGGCATAAGAGCATGATTATTGCATGTGTGTGTGATGGTGTGCAATGGGTGGGTGTCTGTGTACCCCAGTGCAAGCATTCCTGTGTGGGGGCTTGTGTGATGATGGTTAGGGGGTTGTTCTGGGTATGTGCAGTGAGCATGCTTTAGTGAGGGGTGACCATGCTTAGTTGTGTCATGCAGGGCTTGGTGTTGGGATGTGTGGTTTGTGTTATTAGTACATTAGTGAGGAGTTGGAGTGATAGGGGAGGAGGTGAGGATGGGGGTGTGTGAGAGCATGCAGGTAGGGTGGAGGATATGATAGTTAAGATTTGACTTACCAGTGTCCCATCCTCCACCTACTCCTCCGAGACCCTCTGGATGCATGATGGTCAAGACTTGCTCCTCCCATGTTGTTAGTTGTGGGGGAGGAGGTGGGGGTCCGCCGCCAGTCCGCTGCACCGCAATGTTGTGCCTGGAGACTGTTGAACGCAACTTTCCCCGTAGGTCGTTCCACCTCTTCCTGATGTCCTCCCTATTTCTTGGGTGCTGTCCCACGGCGTTGACCCTGTCCACTATTCTGCGCCATAGCTCCATCTTCCTGGCTATTTATGTGTGCTGTACCTGTGAGCCAAATAGCTGTAGCTCTACCCGGATGATTTCCTCCACCATGACCCTGAGCTCCTCCTCGGAGAAGCGGGGGTGTCTTTGGCGTGACATGGGGTGGTGTGTGTGATGTGTGGGGTAGTGTATGTGGTGATGAGTGTGGTGATGTGTAGTGGTGTGTGGTGTTTGGTGCGTGGATGTTGTGTGGGTGATGGTGTTGTGTGCCTCTGTGTGATGGGGTTGTCTGTTCTGTGCTCTCTCTCTGGCCTTCGTTCGTGATTTTTCGGTCATAGGGGTTTGCGGGTGATGTGGGTGTGTGTTTTATATAGTATTGGGTGTGTGGGAGTGGTGTGTGTATGTGTATCAGGTGTGTGTATTTTGAATTGTCCAATGTGGCGGTGTTTTGGAGATGTGTGTGCATTTTGAGCGCGGCGGTGTGTACCGCAAATGGAATACCGCGGTTGAAAGATTTGTGGGTCGTAATAGCATGGGCGTGTTTCTGTTGGCGTGGAGGTGGAGGTTTTGTTTTCGCCAGTTTATCACTGACCTTTGGTGTGGCGGAGTTGTGTGGGTGTCTGAATTTCGGCGGATATCCGAGCTGTGTGTCATAATAGCTGTGGCGGAATTCCGCGGCCGCGGCGGAGTATTGGCGGTCTTCTGCACGGCGGTAAGCGTCTTTTACCGCCAATGTTGTAATGACCCCCTAAATGTTCTGTAGAATGTCTTTATGAAAATTAGGGTTTTTGTAATATACATTTAAGACGTATGTGGCTGTGAATTTTTGAAATGCAGCCAGTTGGGTTTGACTATTCCTCTCACTCTGAGGAACACAAAAAGATCCATGAAAAACCTCTAGATTTGGATTTGGAAGCAGCTAGAAAGATATTTCAAAGACCCTTTTTAATAGTTATTCAAAATACAATTTAATGGTAAAATCTAATTTTGTATAATTAGGAAAAGATACTATTTTAGAAAGTTACCTTTTCCCTGACGTAAGACTTTGGAGGCTCATTTGCACCTGGCAGCTGAATAGCTCCTTTGATGAGGTGAGAAGTGCCTCACAGGCCAGGGACAAAAGGCCTTGCGTGTGGGGTGGTGTTGTGCTTCCTTGGCAGGATGGTCTGTGGGCTGCATCCAGGAACTTGGTTAAATTCAAAGAAGCCTATCCAGTCACAAGCAAATGTAGCTAACACCCAAGCCTCTGCCTTCCTTTGTCCACCTAGTCAGGAAGTCTCCAATCACAGTAGGTTTCTTTTTGATATTAGTTCCCAATCCTGCTGGAGTGTCACGACCTGCTTGTCAGGTCTGCTCTGGTTCATTAAGAATTTGGCGGTCATTCTACCAGAAGAACACCACTTCCATGGCATCCCCCATGCCCTATTACAATGTTCCGGCAGGTCTGACTGGTGGGAACATTGCAATAGAGCATTTCCCCCGGTCAGACTGGCTGGAACAGTGCTACGAGATAGCACGCTCAGAATGTGTGCATATTCAGAGGGAGCTAGAAAGGCTAACCCCTGCACTGCCCATGCATTAGGCACGGGCAGTGCAGGGGTTTCTTGTGGCCCCAGGACACCTTCACCACCAGTCTTTCCATGCAGGTCAGACTGCCACGGAAAGGCTGGCAGTGAGGGGAGTAGTAGTCAGCCAAGTGGTGTTGAGTTCAGCGCCGCCCTGGCTAAGTACAGCTCCCTGGTGGGTCCATCTGCCAGGGTTGTAACTGGGTGGTCACACCGCTTGGAGTGGGGCGGTCCGACCATCAATGTGGGTACAGTGGTCCTGGGACCACCACACTTGTAATGAGGCCCTAAATCAGAAGGTGCAATCTTCTGCACAAGATGAACCTAATTGGTGTATCTGACCCATGCTCCATTGCAGTCCGAGTCAGATTGGGCCCATGTCCTGTTCTACCACAACCGTTCACTGTCATTGGCACTTTGTACTTCTTGGCACTATTTCTACTTAAAAGATAAAAAATTCACATCTCTGGTTTCCCGCTTTGGATGTTTTTCATTTCGTAGTCATCATTTTTTAATTTACATTTTAATTTATTTATCTAATTAATTTTGGATTTTTTTTACCATTTTGCATTATGACTGTATTACTGTTTTAGTAATGGAGAAAACCTTTGCAGTTGCCTCTAAGTTAATCCTGTCTGCTCTGTGCCATAGCTACCAGGGGTTTGAGTTCAGGTTTAGAAGTGACTTTAGTGTTTTGCTCTGACAAGGACTGTGATTATTACTTGAGATGGTTATTTACCCTCCTTAACTAACAGCACAGTTTCCTATACACCTCAATTCCCTATGTCCAGTTTCCTTTAAAATGTTTCAGAAAATAAATATAGTCATATCAAGCCTTGCAAAATGCCAACACTACACGAACTGGCTTGCGCATGTCCCTCCTGGTACTCATCAAGCCTCGCAGACAAGGAGACCCACCAGATAAGACTAATAGTCCCCCTACTATGCCCTTCCGATGAGAGTGGGTGGCTGGGCGCTAAACACTCTAATGCTAGCAAGGCAGATGGCCACCTAAACTCAGCTGGAATATTAAATACTTCTGTAATTGAGGTGAAGTGAGCCCCTGGCCACCATCTTTAAGCCCAAGTGTTACTGCACCTACCGTACCATTGTTAACCATTGCTCGTTTGGGTGATTGAAAGAGGGCATTTCAAACCAGAACCTCATGCCCCCAAAGGAATACGGGCCAAAGTATCAGCGCTGTCCATGAAAAATGCAACCTGTCTACTTTAAGAGCCACATCCTCACAGGAGCTAAAACCACCCAGCAAACTAGCAATAAACAGAACGCAGCACTTCTTTGGCACGTGAGCCAAAATCTGGTGCAACTTGCTGACTTTCCTAAATCAAGAACCAAGCGCCCCTCATTTGAATGTTCCTCTTTAGAAAGTGTTTGGACTTTTTCTTAATATTGACCTTCCTCCCCTCGCCCCACATTGTTCTTCCCATTTTTTACGTTCCCCTGGCCTTCACATATTCCTTCCCCAAACTTTTCTTTTTTTCATTAATTATAACCTGCGCATCTTCCTGACTAACAATTGCCAAGAGCTCCAAACAACAAGCTGGGTATGTGGTGTGAGCTCAGATAATCATAAATAACAAATACACAGGTCTCCAAACTCCAAGTAACAGAGCAGAGGCCATAAGAAAATTGTCCATTTGCAACATTTTTTTTAAAAAGTTATTTAATTTAAATAATGATTAGCTTAGGCGTAAATGTCTATCACGTTTTTATCATCTGTATTTCTAACCTCAGGCAGAATGAGCTGAGGTTCTATCTTTGTACCCGCCAGGATAAACGGCAAATGAAGGCAGCAGGCTGTGATATATGGAAAGTTTTAAGTTGGATATATTTTATATTATATTATTGTGGATATACATTCACCCGTCTTTTCATCCTTTTTGACTAGCACATTTGTAGCAGGTTTTTGATCTACTAATTATATCACAATCGCAGTTCGCTTGTCATTGGGAGTCGCTTGCTTGGCTCAGCTCATTACTTTAACTGTTATAGCAAGGCAAAATAAGTGGTGTGATGTATTTTCTTCCATGCATGGAAAATGTGTCTACATTTGTCATATAATGCAAGTAGTATACTGTAAACATTCGAAATACATTTACAGAAGGCACCGTCTGGCAGCTGCGGCTTTCAATTGCTGTCAATTTCAATGCCAAAGTGAACTTCTCCAACAAAATGGGCTGCCATCCCAGGAGGAGGCCATCAAAAAGGCTATCCGGTTCTTTTGCCAATTAAAATGAGTCTTTCGTTTAACTGTCCCATTATATTAGGTGATAGAAATGGTTCTGTACCGTTTAGCTGCTAGCAAACATAAGTAAAGTAATAGATAAAAATCAGATTAAAATGTAGTGCCAACATTTTTCTCCGTTTTCAAGTCTACACCGTAGCTCTTTAAGGTAGATTTTCACGTATTTAAAATCTTCCAATTCTTGTTTGGACACAAACATTGTATTTTACAAATCGAACTCTCTCTGGGTTTATTTGTCTCAAGAAAAGCAAGCTGCCCATGCGAACCTTCTACAAAAAAGGGTGCTATCCTGGGCATCTGCTGTCAAAGTTACTCTGAATATTCGTGCAGGCCAATAGCATAACTAGGGAATTGAATTAGCCTATGATCATTGGTGCAGCAACAAAATGGTGTATTTAGAATATCAGCCCAAATATGAATTTTCTCAGTGCAGCCTCTACAATCAATATGGTGAAAGAGGAGGATCCAGAGGAGAGGAACATCTACCATCCGGGGCTCATGCTGGAGAATCCAGGCCAGATATACAAAGAAATGTGTTAATCAGACGCACAGATCTATTTGTGAGAGCAAATTTTAAAATTGTTAAATTTCAAAAACAGTCTTAGGAATCCACTTAGTGTACTATCCCAGGATCCAGTCAGAATCATACTTCTGCTGTGCCTAGTCCTCCACAGCAGAGAACACCCAGTTTGACTACGATTTGTTGTGAAAATGCTCCTTATTTAATGTTTTAAATTTTTTATTCTGTGGGAGAAAATATTTTCCTCATTGAGAAACCCCTTCCACTACACTACATTTTTAATTTCTAGGTAGCCAAGTTTGATAGACAGTGTGTGCAAAGGGCAGAGACCTAATCAACTCAGGCGTATGAACCAGCTTACTGGGAATTCCTAGTTCATGGGAAAAAATTCCAATCCCCAATCACTATCATAAACAGGATTCAGTGAGCTACTGACACCTGTTGGCAAAGGGTAGACATACACTAATCTATTCAGTGTAGTATGCGTACAGTCCCAGACATTTAAGGGCATCTCAGACCTGTTATTGCTCGATTTTTTGTGGATGAACAGCACTTGTCCATCTAAGAATTTAAATGGCAATAGTGTGGGTTTACGTAAGCAGTAAGCATGAAAGAGTCTTGTTCATTATTGGAAATAACCAGACAAATCACTCCACCAAGTCAATATAAATAGGTTGGAGCACACACCCAAATTACATTAAAAAATAGTAATTGAAAATCAGTGAAAAGTCTGCCTTAAGAGTGTTGTATTCCCAAATATTAATTCTTCAAAAGTTGTCGAGCTGTCACATAAATAATGTCCTACAACATTTCTTGAGTGATGTCATATGTGAGGTCATAAGCAGTGCATGGCGGGGGCAAATTATAGTTAACGCTGCTAACTATAACTGCTGATATTCTGTGTAGTTTTAGTACAAAACATTAATGTTGTGACTGAGAAATTCACCTACCTTTAAGGTTACTTTAGTCTTTGTTTTTTTCTGTGAATGTTTAGGGTTTCTTTTTAATGTAAACAGACCTTTTATAACACCTAACTATCACATACATTTATCATTTGGTCTTTTCAATGAATTTTGAGCTTTTTTCAAAGTTAATTAATTTATTTTGTGAGTGTATATATGGTAGAATGACTGTATATTGCATCCTGTGTGCGTAGACCTTATTTTTGGAAAATATTTTTTTATTGTAAAATAACAAAATATTGTCCACAGTTTGAAAAATGTAGAGTAGAGAATGTGAATTTCCTCAGTTCTTGTTACTCGCATATTGAGACATGTTACTAGCAATCTATTTTTGAGGTGTCATTACTCTCTCAAGAGCCTCGCGAGACATGCAGGGGACACTCGCAAGATCGTAGAGTTCTAAGTTTCAATGTAACCTATTGCATAGAGTTCTTTATCATGTTTCAGTTTTATTCAATGTAAATCTATCACAGAATAGTCTGAAAAAGATGTTTGGAGTTTGCTTTTAAAAAAACATGTGATGGCTTGTGGGAGCCGGAAGGACAATGTCCTGCATGAACTCCAAGGGTCTGTAATTCATGTTTGGCTCTCTCGAAGAACTCAAATCATACATTTATAATTAAGTTAACAACAGTGTTTTCTTGTAATTTTAAAGAAGGTGACACATTAGAGGTGTTGATTAAGTTGAACACATTTATTAGATATTGCTCTATTGAAGATATAAGGCAAGTATCTTTTTTACGGTCTTAATATATGCCCTTGAGACACTAGCAAGAGTTTCGGAAGAGGAAACACAACCCAAAGAAGTATAGTGATAGGTTCATATGTCTTTATTTAGAAAAGGAAGATTCCAACCTTTTTGCTTTGTTTCCCTACTGGATTTTGATGAGGGCAGATGTATCTGGCTTGCTCTCTTTCCCTGTTTGCCTTCAAATACAAAGATTTCTTCATCAGAGTCTGATGAGCATCCGTGGGCAGTTGCACCAACTCATCCTGCCAAGAAATCCTTGCTATGGCAGTTCTTTGACACGTGACCATTAGACAAAAAACTTTAGGAGAAGTATGTAATCTGTAAACTTTGCAAGAAGGGATTCAGCGGTGGGAGCAGAAACAAATAGTATGATATGGGTACCAAAGGCATGTGGAGGCATCTCAGATCTATGCACTTGGATCTCTTTATTCAATGCAGCTGAAGACACCAGTGCCTTTCAGTTTCAAATTAGGGGCCTGATTCAGATCTCGGTGAATGGGTTAACACCCTCACAACGGTGAATAATATCCCGTCTGCCGAAATCTAAATCCTATTATGGCCTATGGGAATTAGATTTTGGTGGGTGTGATGTGCATCACCATTGTGATGGAGTAACCTGTCTGCCGAGTTCTAAATCAGGTCCTAGGCCACACCTCTGAGCACATTTTAAAGAGACTTCCATCTCCTCCAAAGCATTAATATGACCTGTCTCTAGCTCTGCAGCCAATCACATCACAACATGATGGGTGTGCATAGTACAGTGTGGGGATGGACTGGCCCCTCTTTTCAGACCTCTCTCTCTCAGATGAATGGATGTGTGTAGTAGTGTGTGGGGAGGAACTGTCCTCTCCTGTCAGTTCTCTCTCTCAGATGACAGGGGTGCATAGTAGGGTGTGTTGCTGGACTGGCTTCTCCTTTCAGCAGACAATCTCACAAACCTCTCCTGTCATATCTCTTTCAGATAAGGGGTGAGTGTATTTGTTTGTGATGGCTCTCTCTCACATGATAGGTTGCGTAGTACACTGTGAGGATTGACTAGCCTCCACTTTCAGACTTCTCTCTCAGATGATGGGTGTTTGCAGTAGTGTGTGGGGGAGGACTGCCCTCACGGTCCCCAGCACTGCATGCTGGATGCCCTGGGTGGTGCCAGGGCACGCATGCTGAAGTGGCCGGGCCCTGGAAGACGTGGTCCATGAGGCCAACATTTTCCTGGGGATGGGGGCTGCATGGCCTCCATCTCTTTTACCAATTGGATGAGGGGATGAGGTTCCTGGGGCCAAAATCGGCAAAAGTGTGACACATCTGAACACCATCTTGATGGAATCAAAGTCGAAAACTGAAAGCATTTTCTACTGAGGATACTGCAGTAAATTAGGCGATTAGGGAGCTTCATAACAAATAAGTCTCTCAAGATGGTCACCGGAGTAAAAGAAGAGCCTGAATGCAGCACAAATATCACCCAAATGTAGTCCGTGTATAGCCGAATGACAAAAGTGTGCAAAACACTTTAATTTCTTTGCAGTTTTACATAGAGCAGACTTAACTCGAAGGTACTGGATTGTTTTGCATGAGCATCAGTTACATTACACAAAGACAAAATCATTTTGGTTTTAGACATGGGGAAATTAAGTGATTTGCCCAGAAATACAGGATGTCAAGCTGATGCTGAAACTCAAACCTAGTTCTCCAGTTGCAAAGTCCGCAGCTCTGGCTCTAATGTCACATCCTCTCCCCTAAGTGAAACATATAATCTAGTAATCAACTGGATAAAAAAATACATAAAAATAGAAAATAATTAAAATATGCATTGCCACTATTTGGGAACTCAGACAATATGTCCTAATTTTAGCTTTTTTAGAGCACTAACCATAATTTCTATAGAAAGAAGTTTCTCTCATTTTTACATTTTTAGAATTTCTAAAGGAAATGCTTTAGGTTTTACACTTATGATTACATCAAGATGATAGCAGGCTTGCAAAACTTGTAAAAATATAGAATGTTAGTAATCTAGTTGTTCATTAGAATACTATGGGGAGGCAGAGGTTAGAGGCACAGACTCGAATAATTGAGGGGAAAGAGGAGGGCACAGAGGCAAAACGTTGACCATGCTAGGCAGGCGGGAGGAGCAGGGGCAGCACAAAGGACCATGGAGGGCAGGGATAAGGGGACAGAGGCAACAAACCAACCATGTAGGATCGGCAAGAGTAGCTGTGGCAATATACCAGATCATTGAGGGCAGAAGGAAGAGGCAGTGGCAGTACAACCATACATGCCAATAGACCCGACTCAGGCAGGAGACTCCCAATGTTTTTAGCCCAAAAGGGATTTATTTGGTCTGTCTCCGGCCTAAAATACCCTCTTTTTCAATGTGAGTCAATGTGGAAAATCAGTTCCCCAGGTTTCTTTCTCAAAATCTCCCTCATACAAAGTTGGATCACAGAGGGCAGGAGGAATGGGTTAAGGAAGAATGGACTAGGGACATGGACTTTGATGACAGAGGGCGGGAGAGAGACGGGAAGGGGCACCAAACTGGCCTTACAGGGCAGGTGCCAGAGGTTGCAGCAGCACAATACATCACACAGGGAAAGCAGGATGGCAGGGCAGCACAACAGAAAATGGAAAGCAATAGGAAGGGGAGAAGGCCATGCACATGGACCTCAGAGATCAGAGGAGAAAGAGGCAAAGCATCAAGCTGATCATACCGGACAGACAGGAGGGACAGTTGTAGTATAACGGATCATGAACTGCAGGAAGGAGGGGCAGGGGCATGAAAACAGATGAGACAAAGCAGGAGGGAATGAATAGTGGCCTGCGCATGGAAAACAGAGGACAGGGTGCTACAGGGCAGGAGCAGCCAGCTGACCGTGGAGGGCAGGAAGGATGGGCACTGGAAGCACAACACACCTTAGAGGACAACAGTGATACTATAATGACATACACGCAGACAATGGGGGGAAGGTGGGAGGGGGAAAGGGACAGCAAGCTGACCACACAGGGCAGGTAAGAGGGGCTGTGGCATCTCAGAAGGCCACACATTGCAAGCGGAAGAGGTACTGAAAGCTCAATGGCCACAGTGAGTGAGAGGGAGCAGGCAGGGGAATGCACAAAGGACCATGAGAGACAGAAGGAATGGGTAGGGACTGGACACAGACAAGAGAGGGCAGGGTAAGGGGCTTCATAGCTGTCTACACAGGGCAGGCAGGAAGAGAAGTTGAAGCACAACAGAGCATGGAGGACAGAAGAGAGTGGCAGCTAAATGGATCCTGGAGGACAGGAGGGCAGGCAGGGGCATGGAACATGGGCAGGCAGAGTAGAGGTGGCAGGGATTGGAAGCAGCCATCTGACCATGTTAGGTAGGTGGAAGGGGCAGCGGCAGCTCAACAGAACATTCAGAGTAGGTAGGAGGAGCAGTAGCAGGTATATAGAACATGGTGCGAAAAAAGGAGGGAGCAGGGGCATGCACACAGACATCGGAGGGCAAGGGAAGGAGGATGGGGGCAGCAAGCTAAGCACAGAGGCTAAGCAGGAGGGCAATTATTGGGCATAGAATTGGGAAATGAAGGGCAGGAGGAGTGGGCCCGGACATTAAGGAAAATGGTGGGCAGTAGCAGCACATCGGACCAGGCAGGGCAGGAGAGAGGGGGCTGGTGGATGGACTCAGACAACAGAGGGTAGGGATGTGGTTGCTGGGGCAGCAAGGTAAATGTTCAGGGCATGCGGGAAGGGAATGGCAGAACAACAGTCACACAGGGATGTAATAAGACAGCAGGGGCATGAACTAGAACAATGAATGGAAAGGAGTTGCAGGGACAGGAGCAGCAAGCTTAGGTGGGGAAACGCCATGCCAGGCCAGGCCCTACATACAATCCCCCACTATGCATTGTGATGGACATTTTAATTAATATTAAAAAAAACATAGAAATTCACTGAAAAAAACAAAGGTTACAGGGAAGTTATAGTTGGGAAATAGAATTTAAAAAACTTCGAAATTAACTAAAAACAGGGGTGTTATAGTTAGGTTCAGATTTGACATGCACAAAGCAGTAGAAATTCATCTGTTATAGTTAGAGCTATTTCAAGTAACTATAACTTGAGCCATAGGGTAACTATAACTTTCGCCTTCATCATGCATCTATAATTACCCTGGATATTGCATCATTCATGACATCTTCTGTGACATCATTGATAATATCACTGTAACATTTGCAGTTAAATTCTCAATGAGAAAACTGTGCATGGCAGGGCTTGAGTTATAGTTACCTTAGGACATAAGTTATTGTTACTTAAAATAACTCTCACTATAACAGCAATTTTTTTATGTTTGTCTGTGAGTGGATGCATGAGGGTCTCAGTGGGTTGTGAGTGGGTGCATGAGTGTTTGAGTGGGTCTGAAAGTGGGTGTGGGAGCCCATGAGTGGGTCTGAGTGGGTGCATGAGTGTCTGAGTGGGTGTGTGAGTGGGCACATGGGTCTCTGGGTGCATGTATAAGTGACTGAATTAGTGTATGAATGAGTCTGGATTTTTTTTACATTTTTTGCTTATTCATGATTAATTTCAATTAATCTTGATTAATTGTGAATATTGTGCATGGTGAGGAAAAATCATATTAAACCCAGAATTTGACCTTCAATCACCCCTACATCACACTCTTGGGGTAAGGGTATTCCATCCTGACCCCTTATGCTCCTTTTTATTTTGTTTTTTTAGCCCCAGGTACCATGTCCCGAGACTTTAAAATGGCAGCCACAACTTTCTGTTCACGTTGTGGCCAGCCAATTACAAATGGATTTTCCCTTTAATATCTCACAAACTACTGAATGGATTTACACCAAACACCCAAAACTTTAATCTGAGTATCGACAGCTGGCTTACTGCCAACTTTTGTGTAATTCCGCCCAGTGGTTCGGGTTGTATCCTTGTTCGAAGGTCCAATGGGAATTAACATGTGAAATGCAACTGTTTTAACCCCCATTTTTCTCAGCCCCCGTTTGAGATTCGTCAAACAGTACCAAATATATAGGCAAGTCATAAACACTTTTTCTATGGTCCTAACTTTAACTTATAAATGGTGTATGCCACTAAGATATGCATATATATATATATATATATATACATATATATATATATATATATATATATAAAAGGCTTGGGCGGAACATGCTGACTCGCACAAAGTGGAACTCTGTGAACTGGTAAACAAAACTCTACTGCACTATGTGGAGTTCACGGGTGGCCGGAATTTCCCGTCACAACCGTTAACACTGTATTTTACATCAAACGCAAAGTCGATTACGTTCTTGCTTTCAAAAGCACAGGCCAACATCACCACACAGTTCACATGGGTTCAGCCATCTTGCTTTTTACTCTATTTATGGTGCTGGGCCTGTTTTTGTATCCCTTAATAATCTTTTCAATCCTCCATCCTCCTAATTCACCTACCTCTCAATTTTATTTATTATATTAGTGTATTTTTGTGTCTGTGTAGTTTTATGTTTTTTTTTCTTCATTTTATTCATGCTTTTTGTGACTTAATGTATTTTTGCTTATCTTTTCATGTACTTCCTCAGTTAGTCTTATTTCTTTTTTTCTACCTTCTCCTCCTGTTTCTTTTCTTCTCCCCACCACCAAGCATCATGGTGGAGCAGGGTGGCACCAGTGAACAGGGGAGTGGCAGAGCAGGGCCCCCCAGAGAGCCAGCAGCCTACCTTGTGGGCAGCTGCTCTGCCAAGGGTTGCAAGGCAACCTCCTTTCAATGCTGGCAGCAGGCAGCAGGCCTAGCAGTGGTTACCCCCTGTGAGAGCATTGTCTGCATTGGGGGAGGGTGCTCAGGTGTGTTCAGTGCACCATACAGGTCCAGTGCATGGCCCAGCAGTTGACGCACCGCTGGGCAGATATCATCAACCGATAGCAGGACCTGCTCAACCTGCTAGGCATAGAGATTGTGGGGCTCGGTCAGTATTAACTATATTTGTTTTCTATAATGCTAGCTTTTTTTCCAAATAGCATGCTGCTCACACTCAGTGGTAAGTTATGTTTAGTTTACCTTAAGGCTATTATGATGTGAGGGGGTATGGCCGAGACGGACACTTAGAAATTAGCTTCACCCCGGGCATACGAAATAATCCTGCCGGACATTGCCATTCCACCAGCCATACAAAATTAATTGTGGTGGAGGCGTCGTGAAGGTGCTTTGAACCACCTAGGGCTGTAAATCGACACCTGGGGCTACTGAATTGGACGCACGGAAGCATGGCCCATAAGGCGGTAGGAACCCCTATCTGGCTCGAGGCCATGTGGAGGATGAACATGAGGGTGGCTCGATAGTACGTCGGAGCGACCTACAATCGAGCGGTGCCCTACTGGTGGTGAGGGTACGTCGCGGTGTGGGCCGACAGAAGATTTGAAGGTGCCACTGTCACGGTACGGAGTCTCATGGCTGCGCTCACGGGCTCTCTGCTGGCTGAAGGGAGCTGCCCGGTGGACACGTCGTGGGAGTAGGGCCACGTGGAATGAAGTGCACAGTATAAGTTCCTCTGAACTGTTGCTTAATATTATATGGTGCCATCTCTACCGGACCTACCTGTTATTTACACCGCAGACTTGCCTCCTACACTGCGGTGAACGAAGACAGTGTCATCTGCCTGGCAGATAGAGTGGCGGTGACGGAAACCGGCCTGTGGGCTATGGACCTCGCTGTTTCAGACACGCAGAAACAAGTGCAGAGATTGGATCTGGAAGTAAAAGCTCTACGGCAACGAGCAGAGGACACTGAGGGGAGATCACACCGCAATAATGTTAGGTTTATAGGATTCCCGGAAAAAGTGGATGGGCACAGCGCAGAAGTATTCTTGGAACAATGGCTCATAAAAGAGGTGCTGAAGGGGGAAATACCAATGTTTTTCTCTGTGGAACGAGCACATAGGATACCGGGCAGGCCGCTGGCTCCAGGACTGTCTCCTCGTCCGCTCATAGCACGCTTTCTTAATTACAGAGCTCGGGACATGATACTGCAACAATGGTCCAGAACGATGCAAGGGTGCCTCCATAACGGCCTACTTAGATTTCATGGCGGAGGTGCAACGTCAACGCTACTCATATGTGAAAATCAAGCAATGCCTCAGAGAGCACAACATCAAATATGCCCTAATGTTCCCTGCCAAACTCCGGGTGATTGCGGAGGACCGCACTCACATTTTTTCCACACTGGCTGATGCCTAGACATGGATGCACGAGAAGGGCATCGCCCAATCCTCGAAAGAGGACAGGGAAAGTGGGAAATGGCTCACGTCGTCTGCCCGTAGGAGGCCTAGGAGGAGATCGAAGGCACAACCTACGAAAACACAGGCAGCCGCAGAATGAGCGACAGCACTGAGGGACACGACGATTCACACACAGAACTCTTTGATGCTGCTCCAAAATAACTCACAGGCACAAACGGACTCGGAATCGGGCAGCTCTGAATCGACAATCATGGATGTGATCAAGGGGCCGGCTATCACTCCCCAGACAGTGGATGACCTATAACACTCAGACATATATGTCTTAAGCACATAGGCACCTGGGATGGTGCTCGTATCACCTCTGCTGCACCAAATGTGGATTATTGACAGTGCGAGTGCGGACGAATGCGAAGCAATAATACACAGCCGGTCCTTCGATCGGGATCTAAAGACGTGAAATAGTGTTCAATTTGTCCACAAACAGTGAGCTTTTTATACTACACCGACAACTATTCTCCACTACGGACGTGGCTGTGCATGGCGTTGTCATGGCTATTAGTAATCCTTAATTTGGGGCCATGACGCAAACTCCCCATGATAGCTACCAGTCCCTCTGGATGGTTTCCATATGGACAACCCTTACATGCAATTGTTGTATGTGTTTCCTTTTATTATTATTATGGGTGATTAGAGGTGTGCCTCAGTGCCACCAGATTTGGGGTTTTAGGTTATTGGTGGGGGGATTGTACTTAATATGTTTCAATGGTCACACTACATTTCAACACAATTGTCAAGCAGGCACATTCTCCAATACTGCAGGTGCATATCCCCTCTCAGAGTTGGGCACACGACATGGCACACAGTACTACATTACTTATTACACCATGGGTTCACGTAAATCAAATGCTATACAAGAATATAATATCCTTACATGGAACATACGTGGGATGGCTATGCCTGTCAAGAGACATCGCATTTACACTTTCCTTAAACGCCAGAGGGTGCACTTTGCCATACTACAGTAAACACACCTGCCAGATAGTGACTAGCAAGTACTAAGGAAGCGTTGGCGGGGTCAGGTATATGGTACATTTTCCTCTGCATACGCGAGAGGGGTCCTGGTGTGGATAGCGCCTGGGGTGCCTTACGTGCACCACACACAGAGGGCAGATGTGGGGGGACGGCATATGTGCTGGAAGGTCAATTGGATGGCAAATCATTAACCATTGTTGGGGTGTATGCCCCCAATTGTTCACAAGGTGAATTCTTCAAGACACTTCCCCTTGCTCTATTGACTGACCCAATGGCACCCACCATTTGGGGAGAGGATTTTAATTGTGTTCCTGATGTGTTACTGGACCGCTCGTCCCCGCCTGCGGAGGGAGCAATAAACAGGCGAAATTCCAACTTATTAGCAGCCTGGGCCAGGGATAATGTGGTGCATGACATGTGGCGCATGGGCCACCCAAATGCATAGGGAGTATTCTTTCTATTCCCCGATACACGATGTCCACACCAGAATAAAGTTGATTTGGGGAACCCCTATTGTGTGTTCTATGATAACGTACTAAAATTATCTTGCCAGGACGATTTCTGACCACTCCTGGTGCTGCTGACTGTAAAATGGGGAAGAATGCACTCCATTATACCCACTTGGAACTTGCAGAGCGAGGCGTTGCTGGACATCCCATTTAGAGAGGAATTAGCTACCTGTATTAAACAATACTGGGAATTAAACACTGAGTCCACTACACTGAGGGCTACAGAATGGGACGAGCACAAGGTTGTGGTGAGGGGTCACTGTCTCTCGGCCTTGTGGGGGAGCATCGCTCGTTACACAAGGAAGTTGTCACTTTGAAAAAAAACACGTGTGCACTGGAAATAGCAGTCGCACACCACAAAGTGCCATTCGAGTCCCTTCGTGATAAACGTAAGTTATACGAAGAGGCAGATCAGCGACTCTGCCGACATGATCATAATTACCACCTAACGCGATTGCACTCAGAGGGCGATCGCTCGGGCGGCTTTTGGCGTGGTTGCTTCATGAGGAGCGACAACATACCCCAATAGGTGCCATACGTTTAGCAAATGAGACAATGGTTTCCTCGCAAGATGCCATTAATAATGCTTTTAAAGACTAATACATGGGGTTATATCAAATGCAATTGGTATGTGATAATCAGCAGTTGGAATAATTTCTACATGCAACACTTCTCGCAAAGCTTTCCGCAATTAATAAAGCAGTGCTTGAAGAGCCCCTAAGACTGGAGGAACCTAATATAGCCATAGCACAAATAGCGTGCAATAAAACCCTAGCATAGATGGTCTGCCGATAGAATATTATGCTAACTACTCGCAACATCTCTCCCGCCCCTTATTATCTGTGTTTGAGGAGGCATGGACTTGCGGGCTGCTTCCGGCATCCCAAAGAGAGGCACTGACTGTGGTGCTCCCCAAGCCTGGTCGTGATCCTACGGATGTAAAGTCACATAGACCACTGTCCCACCTCAATCTAGACTGTAAGATCCATGGCAAAGTGTTGGCAAATAGACTCGCCCCTATCATACATACCCTGATACATGAAGATTGAAATGGCTTTATGCCCAATCGAAATAGGTTGCTGAATGTACGTGGATTACTAAGCATCATCAGTGACACTCCAGTCGGGGCATATGATGATGTGGATACCTTTAAATACCTGGGCATACAAATATACCACACGGTTCATGATCTGTGGGATGTTAACATGGTCTGCACGCTTCGCTCTATGAAAAGTTTGCTCCAATTTTGGTGCTCGCTGCCTCTCTCCCCTTTGGGTAGGGTGGCAATAGCGAATATGCTGATTCTCCCAAGGCTCCTATAATATTTTGCAGCATTGCCCATAGCTGTCCCCAAGAGTTTCTTCCATGAACTTAACAGTCTACTGCTAGGACAGTAGCACTCACTACCTTGCAACATCTGCTGCGTAGAGGGGGGGTTGGGTGCCCCGAATTTTGAATGCTATTATGCGACAGCACAATTACAGTGGCTGTTATATTGGTTGAGAAGGCCTGAGTCACTTGATGCAACATGGGTACGGATGCAGATAGGAGATATTCCCCTTTACACATGGCAATCTGAACATATACCGAAATGTATCAGTGACAACCCTTTACTGACAGCAGCACACACCAGCTGGCGGAGGTATATACAGGGCGGAAAATCCAACCCCCCCCATATTCGCCCCTCATCCTGTTGGGCCAAATACCAGGAGGCACACTATTACTTAGAACTCACTCCACAGCTCCATGGGTGGAGGCAGGGATAGAGACAGTGGGGGGCTGTTTTGATGATGGTATCTTGATGCCCTTTGAGACTATTATGGACCTTGCATCGTTGGGGCCAGGACATTTTATTACATACTGCGTTATATGTCGTCTGATTAAAACAACATGGGCCCAGGGAGATCAGGAACCCGCGACTTCCACCACCTTACATATCTTGTTATCAGACAGTGGTTCAAAAAAAGTAATTACTAACCAATATAGCACTGACTAATGTCGATGACGCATAGCTTGTGGTGGCACTCCACAGATGGAATTTGGCCCTCCCCAAGCCTCTGACCTCCAAGATGTGGACTGAGCCCTCCAGCAGGTGCAGAGAGTATTGTGGAATCCTAGGTTTTGCTATAGACAATTTAACTTTGTCCACCAGACATACCTGTCCCCACATTTTATTCAATGCATGTACCCTGCATCAAACCAGGCATGCCCCCGTTGCGGGCTCTATGCAGCCCGCTTCTGTCATTTTGGTGTGGGACTGTAATCCATTGCAGAGAGTCTGGCAGAACATAGTAGCAGACATGACAGACATAACGGGTCATACATTTACACTTAACCCGGAATCTTGATCTAGCGTTCATCATGTGCAAATGATTGATTGCTATGGGGTGGAAGCCATCTCGACCACCAGAATTGCCTGAACGGAGTGTCATGACACTAAAATGGGCACGCACAGAAACACTTGTACTGCAGACCTTGCGGGATAGGGGTCAAGCACTTACAGGCTATGATACATGGGAAGTTTTGGTGGCTAAATTGGAAGCTAAAAATGATGAGCGCCCGCTGTGACTTGCTAAACAGCGGACAGAATGTTAAAATGTGCCTCAGCCTTTTATGTTCCCCTAGGTCAGACTGGCGACAAATGGTCTACAAGTGGCTGTGTATTCCTATTGAGCGAACCTTGATAATGTTTAATGAGGGGCAGACCTGCAGTGGAGTGTGATACTGACAAGACTATTGTCCAAACATATATCCATGGGAAATATCATAAGGAACAATAATTTACCTAGCCGTTCTGGCTTTGGACTGGGTGGCAGGGATGCACACAGGCAAAGCTAATGGGAATTATTACTAGAACTGTGCCATGGTGCTAGGATTGCTGGAGGGGATATGGAATATGCGTAGCACAGGCACTGCAATGGGGGTGTTGCTTTAAGGTATTGTAATGTAAAGCAATGATATTGCACGTCTGTATTGCTTGGTGTCAAGTGATAGAATTAACACCTGAGTCAATGAACAATTTTCTTTTATTGGAATGTGGTTCATATTAACCCAGTTTTGTAATTGTGGTCGACAATGTGTGTTGAAATTAATAAAATAGATTTTAAAAAAATTACTATTATTATGTGATGAAGTTTGAGTTAGGCAGGTGCTTGGTGCCACATCTTTGTACTCATTGGTGCTCTCCATTATTTGACGAGCCATTTTAATACAGACTCCTCTGTCCTACTGTCACCATAGTGAATTAGTGATATCAGTGGGATAGCATTCTCTGTGATTTTCTTTATATAGCTCATACAGTCCCAAGCAATTTCACAGTGATGTGTGTAATAGTATGCATCTATGTGTTGCAGAAAGGGAGACTGGTCCATCAAGGGGATTGAGAAATGAGAAAAGAATCAAAGTTCATTCTTTGTAATACAGAAGTTCCAAATGTAGCTTTTGTTAAGAAAATGTGGAATAGGGATTTTAGGAGTATAGCCAACTCAGCGATAGTCGACCATGCCAGTACAATAAGCAATCTACTTTAGATAAGTACAGTGCTACTGCACTTGCCTGTTATAATAATTTTGTGGAGATTAACTGCACCACTAGTCTATTATTTTTTATCTTCTTTATTTCTTGCATCAGCACCCAAAGAGCAAAAAGAGGGACATCACAGAGGTGGGTCCGGTAGGAGCTGGGGAGGCGCTGACCAGTGCCAATGCTTAGGGCTCTGCTCATCCCAGTAAGTCCTATTATTTATCAATATATTTATTTCCATAACTTTTACCTCTGCCCACTATTATACTATTTTTAATGTTGCCTAGTTTACATTTTTTCTACTGTCTCCTTTTTTCCAACTCCCCTATCCATTTTTTGTTTAATTCCTGCTATCCCAGCATTCTCTTTTTTTCTGCCTTTCGTTAACAATTTTTATTCCACTCCTTTATTCCACTTTAATGATTCCGAGTCATCCTCATCATTATAGGCTATAGTTCTGCCCCTCCATTACGCAAAACGTTTGGTTAGATAGACTACCTGGCTTTTCTAATATTGTGAACCAACAAAATGCCCAGAGTGATATTTTTGATGAAAGATACTGCAGTGCTAACTGAACTGTAGTGATATATTGCAGTTGCATTTTGTTGATTAAAAAAGTTAATGGGAAGTGTACCTGGCATCTCAAAACGTATTAACTTTAGAATGTGTTTTTCTAGCCACATCAAACGCTAGTGGAACCGTCTCAAGTTCTGCTGCAGGAGCAGATGGAGCAGGGGAGAAGCGGTGGCAGCGACAGACAGTGGTAAGTCACTTATGGCCTCTTATATCTGCAACTCAGCAAAATCACACATAAAGTATGCTAAGAATGATGGCTTGATGGAAACGGGAAAGAATGGAAGGTTTAAAGAAAGATGAATGAAATGAGTGAAAGGAAAGGATGCATGGGTCGGTGAAAGGATGTGTGGATGAGTATTGGGTAAATGGATGGATGTGTTAAAGGATGATTGAAAGAAAGGGAGGATAACGGACACTGAATAGTTGGATAATGGAATGTGAATTTGGGTGAAAGACTGGATGAGGGAAAGTAAAACTTAAAGCATGGTGGCTATGAGTGAATATAGTAGGAAGAATGAAAGGATGATAATTGCTTGGATGAATCAACAAGGGAGCTCTTTTGTAGAGGGGCATGCTGCTCACCTACTTTGCTTACTTTGTGTTTTATGGTTATCAAAGCTACAGCTCGAAGTGGGGGGTATTTTAATTTGCATTCTAATCCCTTGACTCATTGTATTTGTTAAGCAAGACAGATATGTATCCTACCCATCATCATTCATCAACCCCACGGACCATGGCATTTGAATTACGACCCATGACCATAGAAGTAAAGTGTGGTTCAATTTGTGACTGCAGTGCTGGCTGTGCAATGTGTATCTGCTTCAGTTAATATGGCATTTACAAAGTTTTCAATGCATTACAAACCGAACACAGATGTGTTGCTTCTCTTCGCCCACTCAGTCACCTCTTAGTAATTTACTTCACTTCTTTTTTCTTAAGTTCTTCCAAACCCAGCCTACCAAACAAATTGTAAAATTCATTCTTGGCATATGCCACGTTTTTATGATCATGTGAAGTAGTTCCAAAAATATTTTTAATGGGTTCCCATAACAGATTTATTTTATGCCTGTTCACATTGTTCCATTTAGACTTTCATCTATACAGTGATGAGCAAATGAAAAGCTTAGGCACATGGTGGATCGATGATCAGTGACACCCCTCTATTCCATAGCAAAAGTTCTACCTGCCCATCTAATCCCTCTGCCTTACTCTGCAGTAGAATGAGTCAACTTTCCTTTCCTTGCTGCCGACAAATTAATTTGTTGGAAAGGGTTTGTGGTGGTGGGCAAGGCCAGTGAGTAAAGTGGGTCTCGTAAGTGCCCGATTTGATTTCAAGTTTGGCATAAGGGATACTCTGTGACAAACTTGCCAAATACAATCCATATCGCCACTTCTTTTCCCTGTAGTGCAATCCATAGTTTTTCCCACCGTCTAGTTACAGCAGACAGGATAATATATCTGCATGTTATCCATGACATGTGACAAATCTTATTTATTTATGTGCCTCTTTAGAGTTAGGGTAGAAGGCATTTGGGGAAGAGCATGCTTAAGGAATTAAAGATAGATAATTGCCAACTAAAGCTGCCCCAGTGTCAGACAGTAGCAAAGTACTTGAAGTGCTGGCTAGCATGCCTCCATTGATTTGGCACAACAATTTATACTCTATGGTGCATAATGTTTTACTCATAAATAAAGGAGAGGTAATTCATTTTAGTTTTTCCACTAAAAGTGTCAGTTTAGTTACTAGCAGAGCCTTTTTAGAGAAAGAAAAATGAAATTGCTGTTTTTTTTAAAAATCTAGTGTTACTCTGCCTTAATTCTTTTCGAGCAGAGACATTGCTTTTTATGTAAGTCAGTTGTGGGTAAACAAATACAATTGGTCCTGTAACTCTCCTAGTTATAAAAATCACACCAAATTCCAATGTCCCTTCTGAAGCAGCATGTACTGCCACTGTGCCACCCACTACCTACTTTTGAATAAGTGTTTGTTCAGAGCATTGTTCATAATTTGTCCTTTTTATTTTTGTTTTTTCTGGATATAGCTACTCCTGCTGGTTGACCAGAACCACTTAACAGGCAGGAGATAGCGGCATGTATGCGGTAGCAGAGAATGGAGACTATCCAGGCTGAATACTGATGGCTGGCTGTCCTGGAGGAGGAAGAGGGTGAAATAGCTGCCTCTGACCGGCTGCATCTGACCTTGGACCCAGCTCAGCCACATGCTAGCTCCAGCCTCAAACCTCCTGGCCACCAAATCACCGGTGCCACCACCAACTGTCAGTGTCCATGACTGCACCTGCTGCCACCTCCTCCCGCTGTAACAGTGCATAGCTTCACCATATCCTGTGGTGCACAGCCCGGATGGAGAGCCGGCTGGCCAGGATAGACCAGATCCTAGACCAGCTTCGGCTCCATATAGACAGTGCCCTCTTCTAAGCCCTTTTTTATATTTTTTTGTTTTGGTGGTAGGGACTTGTTGTGGGTGGAGAGGGTGGGAAAGGAGTTTGGACACATTTTCTCATTGGTCTTTTCATTGGAATTTTTGGGGTCGGGCTATTTGTTTGGGAAGAGGAGTAGGCCTGTTGTAGGTTGACAATGCTGGGATCATTTAGTTTACTTGATTGTATGCCTCAAATGTTTATTTTTGTGTTTTAGTTTGCACTGCTGTCATTTAGAGTTGCCTGTTTTTTTAACTCTGATAAAACAGTATATGTCATTTACTTATACCCTTGCTCTACTGCCCTCTGCAACTATGGTTACCTCTAGAGGATGGTTGTCATTGCCTATTTTGCCTACAAAACCTTAGATACAGACAGGCAACATCTTCTTCAGTAGGGGTTAATTAGTAACTAAACAAGTTCACTTCAATCCATAGTTCTTCTCTTACCTGAATAGATGAAGGAAGGGAGTCTTCTTCCTGAAGGTTTTTTCCCAGGGTAGCATCTTTATTCTTAAAATGGGAAGGGGCTTTAGGAGTAGCAGGCTAGAGAGTTAACAGGGAAGACAGAAGGTGCCACTCCCACCTATTCAAACTCAAATTCAAGGATTAATCAAAAGGTTATCCATCACTGTCAACTAGATTGAAAGAAAACAGAGAGTTAGTGGGTCATAGTATATCACAACTTTAGGAAGACAGAGACCAGACTACCAAAGTGACAGTATTTGACACACAACAAGGAAGACCTGATAATAAAAACTAGCACTATCAACATCTTCTGAGCAATGGTGTAGAGCTAGTATTTAAAAACTAAACTTAGAAAATGAAATCATGGCGTTAAAAGGACTGGGCTCAGAGTCAAGAGTAGTTGGGACAAGGTTAAGCATTTATGCAACACACAACACAAAGCATAAACAATGATGTTGATGGGGCAGGTGTGGAATATTGATCAGGTAATAGCAGGTCATGTAGTGAGTTGGTGTTGCTTTCACCACATCCACCTTAGCAAGTGTATTATCCATTGATGGTGTAAAATTAAGTCACACCTCAATAAATCACACAGCTCAGGGGAAAAGGGTTAGGGGCTTGATGAATGGATGGGAAAGGGGATTTGGGGAAAGGTATGACAAAGACAAAAACTCCACACAAAAAACACAATATTCATTGGGCGCCGAGCTGCACACCAACATCAATCTGTTGTGGAAGGAAACAATGAAGAGATAAGTATGCAAAGTCCAGTTAAATGCACTGCAAACAGTCCTTCTTCAGCAGAAAGACTCAAGATAGTATATCTCTAAAGGTTACGCTTTCTATGTTTGAAAAATACAAATTATGGAGGATTGACGTTAACCTGTCCTGTCCTAAAAATTATGATTTGTTAAAAGGAAAAATATACTGTATTGCCAAATTCTCTATTCTTCTTGGAACGTCCGTCACTCTCGGGTGCCTGGCTGAACCTGTTCAGTAGGTAAGCTGGAGTCTTGAGCTTTCACCAAGTTTTGTTTGCTCAGGAGAAGGCATGCATAGTGATAAAAAACAGTAATGGTACTATAGAGTTAAAGAGAAGGACAAACGAAAGCAATATAAGCTTCACGGGGAGTCAGGAGTGTACCAAGAAGACTCAAAGGCAGAGCAAGAAAATAAGAAGAATTTGACATTTAAGCCAGCAATGCAGCAAACACACATTTAGCAGCATTTCCCAACAATGCACATCTCTCCAGTCTACAGAGCTGAGTCAGTATTAGGTCTGAGTCTTCACCATCATCATGGTTTCTCTTTGAAGTCAACAACTTTCTCCTTCTAGCTTTTCAGAGAATCCCATCCTGAGCACTTTCATCCTTCCAATCCTGAGGAAATCTGTCCCAGTCCCAAACTGAGCGAGGTAGACCTCCATAGTCAAGGTCACTGCTGTTGAAGAACAAACAGAGAAACAGAACTGGAGTTTTTTGTGTATATTTGTGTTTGGTAAGTGACTGGTCTAGTCTAAGGAACCAAAAAATTAAGTAGACCCTGCAGGTAAATTTCACTAAGTTTGAAAGACCAATCACTCTCAGGAAAAACTGATTACCCATCAGCCCCCAGAACATTGCAAAAAATCAGAATCAAGTTTACATATTTGTCAAACGCCCTCCTTCACTATCAGCCACCACCTACATCATCGATCATCACTTACAGTCACTCAATATATCACCATTCATTGGTGCAAAAGTTGGTAGTTACGTCTTCCAATCCAAGCATGGTGGTTGAACAAAATGATCTTTTCCATTGGTAGCAAGAAGCAACATATTGGAATTTGGCATTGGCACTAGCAGTCTTTTAATCAATGATCTTCTGGGGCAGCCCTTCTAGGTGATGTAAAATAAAGGCTAGGCAATGGCATGTGAGGGAGGCAGGCATCTTCTCCAAAGTCCTGTAGGGAATGTGGGGGCTTCTTCACTGCACATGGGTCCAACTCCAATCCAGCCATATAATATGTGATTAAAAAATGGTGGGGTAGCATAAATACAACACAAACATAATGTTCCACTAGCAATGTTTTTGTTTTATTTTGCCAAAGAAAGAAAGAAGTTCAACAAGAAATAAATAAAAAGTTCTATGTTGGCATTGGCATACTAAGGGGGTGATTCTAACCCTGGCGGTCGGTGTTAAAGCGGCGGCCAACCCGCCAACAGGCTGGCGGTAAAAAATATGGGATTCTGACCCTGGCGGGAACCGCCAACACAGACAGCCACCTTAACACTCCGACCGCCACGGCGGTACAAACAAACAGCGCGGCGGTCACCGCCAACAGACAGGCGGCAGACAATGTACCGCCCACACTATTCCAACTCACCAATCCGCCACCTTTTCCGGGGCGGGAGCACCGCCGATAAAAACACGGCGGAAACAGACTACGGACGGGAAAACGCTCACCACTACGCACTCCAGGAGGAAGGAGGACAGCATGGAACCCGAATTAAACATCCTACCTGCTCTCGTCTACCTTCTCATCTACCACGAGTACGAAGTCCGGCGCAGACGACAACGGTGAGTACTGCACCTACGACACACGGGAGGGGGAGGACGAAAGGTTACGGGCACACACATATGCGACCCCCACCCCCCCCAACTATGTACTCACCAATGCAGCGCACCAAGTCACAGTGACACCACCCAAACACCCCTGAAAAATGCTAGGACATAATCATATTTTGAATAAATATTTATGTACCAAAAAGCTCCAGAAAATTAGCGTACAACCATGAAAGATATCCACAACAAAACTAATGACACACACATCAGTGTATAACTGAAGTACCAAGTCCTGCACAACCTACGATTTCAGCATGTCCGTGGGCCAAAGTCTTGCGAAACAAGGGCAAAGCCCACACAGGAGACCTGAGTCCTTTGGAGAGAACACTGCAGGGGCATCAGATGTAAAAACTACAGGCACCTCAGGGGGAAGGGAAGGGGGGGGCACCACAGCCACATGAGTCCACGACGCCAGATCCACGAGGAGCCACCATGCCCACTGGACCATCCTGGGGAGTGCAAAGCCACAGTCTCTCAATGTCTCTACAGTGGGTGGCCTGCCCACTGGGCCATCCTGGGGAGTGCAAAGCCACAGTCTCTCAAGTCTCTGCAGTGGGTGGATTGCCCACTGGACCATCCTGGGGAGTGCAAAGCCACAGTCTCTCAATGTCTCTACAGTGGGTGGGCTGCCCACTGGGCCATCCTGGGGAGTGCAAAGCCACAGTCTCTCAATGTCTCTACAGTGGGTGGGCTGCCCACTGGGCCATCCTGGGGAGTGCAAAGCCACAGTCTCTCAAGTCTCTGCAGTGGGTGGATTGCCCACTGGACCATCCTGGGGAGTGCAAAGCCACTGTCTCTCAATGTCTCTACAGTGGGTGGGCTGCCCACTGGACCATCCTGGGGAGTGCAAAGCCACAGTCTCTCAATGTCGCTACAGTGGGTGGGCTGCCCACTGGACCATCCTGGGGAGTGCAAAGCCACAGTCCATCAGGTGGATGACAGTCTCCACTGGTCAAGGAGGAGGCATGGTGGGCACAGTGAACCATAAACGGTGCTTGCGACGGCGGTGCCCAGCGGAGCGGTGCTTGAGAGGAAGGGCCCAGCGGAGCGGTGCTTGAGACGCCGGGGCCCAGCGGAGCGGTGCTTGAGAAGAAGGGCCCAGCGGAGCGGTGCTTGAGACGGCGGGGCCCAGCGGAGCGGTGCTTGAGAAGAAGGGCCCAGCGGAGCGGTGCTTGAGACGGCGGGGCCCAGCGGAGCGGTGCTTGAGAAGAAGGGCCCAGCGGAGCGGTGCTTGAGATGGCGGGGCCCAGCGGAGCGGTGCTTGAGACGGCGGGGCCCAGCGGAGCGGTGCTTGAGAAGAAGGGCCCAGCGGAGCGGTGCTTGAGACGGCGGGGCCCAGCGGAGCGGTGCTTGAGAAGAAGGGCCCAGCGGAGCGGTGCTTGAGACGGCGGGGCCCAGCGGAGCGGTGCTTGAGAGGAAGGGCCCAGCGGAGCGGTGCTTGAGAAGAAGGGCCCAGCGGAGCGGTGCTTGAGACGGCGGGGCCCAGCGGAGCGGTGCTTGAGAAGAAGGGCCCAGCGGAGCGGTGCTTGAGACGGCGGGGCCCAGCGGAGCGGTGCTTGAGAGGAAGGGCCCAGCGGAGCGGTGCTTGAGAAGAAGGGCCCAGCGGAGCGGTGCTTGAGACGGCGGGGCCCAGCGGAGCGGTGCTTGAGAAGAAGGGCCCAGCGGAGCGGTGCTTGAGACGGCGGGGCCCAGCGGAGCGGTGCTTGAGAAGAAGGGCCCAGCGGAGCGGTGCTTGAGACGGCAGGGCCCAGCGGAGCGGTGCTTGAGAAGAAGGGCCCAGCGGAGCGGTGCTTGAGACGGCGGGGCCCAGCGGAGCGGTGCTTGAGACGGCGGGGCCCAGCGGAGCGGTGCTTGAGAAGAAGGGCCCAGCGGAGCGGTGCTTGAGAAGAAGGGCCCAGCGGAGTGGTGCTTGAGAAGAAGGGCCCAGCGGAGCGGTGCTTGAGACGGCGGGGCCCAGCGGAGCGGTGCTTGAGAGGAAGGGCCCAGCGGAGCGGTGCTTGAGAAGAAGGGCCCAGCGGAGCGGTGCTTGAGACGGCGGGGCCCAGCGGAGCGGTGCTTGAGAGGAAGGGCCCAGCGGAGCGGTGCTTGAGAAGAAGGGCCCAGCGGAGCGGTGCTTGAGACGGCGGGGCCCAGCGGAGCGGTGCTTGAGAAGAAGGGCCCAGCGGAGCGGTGCTTGAGACGGCGGGGCCCAGCGGAGCGGTGCTTGAGAGGAAGGGCCCAGCGGAGCGGTGCTAGAGAAGAAGGGCCCAGCGGAGCGGTGCTTGAGACGGCGGGGCCCAGAGGAGCGGTGCTTGAGACGGCGGGGCCCAGCGGAGCGGTGCTTGAGAGGAAGGGCCCAGCGGAGCGGTGCTTGAGAAGAAGGGCCCAGCGGAGCGGTGCTTGAGACGGCGGGGCCCTGTTCAGCGGTGCTCTTCTCCACGGCGGGCCCTGTTCAGCGGTGCTCTTCTCCACGGCGGGGCCCTGTTCAGCGGTGCCTATCTCCACGGCGGGGCCCTGTTCAGCGGTGCTCTTCTGCACCGCGGGCCCTGTTCAGCGGTGCTCTTCTCCACCGCGGGCCCTGTTCAGCAGTGCTCTTCTCCACGGCGGGGCCCTGTTCAGCGGTGCCTATCTCCACGGCGGGGCCCTGTTCAGCGGTGCCTATCTCCACGGCGGGGCCCTGTTCAGCGGTGCTCTTCTGCACCGCGGGCCCTGTTCAGCGGTGCTCTTCTCCACCGCGGGCCCTGTTCAGCGGTGCTCTTCTCCACGGCGGGGCCCTGTTCAGCGGTGCCTATCTCCACGGCGGGGCCCTGTTCAGCGGTGCTCTTCTGCACCGCGGGCCCTGTTCAGCGGTGCTCTTCTCCACGGCGGGCCCTGTTCAGCGGTGCTCTTCTCCACAGCGGGCCCTGTTCAGCGGTGCTCTTCTGCACCGCGGGCCCTGTTCAGCGGTGCTCATCCAGCAGGTCAAGGGAGCCAGACCTGGCCTCGACTCCCTGCTCAGTCGCCCTCGGACCGTTACGTTTCTGGACCCTTCGGGGACGGACTCCTGGCCTCCTTAGTGTCCTCCTTCCCAGCTGGGATGTGGCATGTGGGGTCCACCTTCTCAGCGGTCCTGCTGCCCTTCCGCTCCTTTGATGGGGCTCTCGGGCCCTTGCCTCCCCCAGATGGTGTGGGTGGTGAAGTGGCCGCACATTGCTCCTTGGGGGCAGCCCTGTCGGTCCTCGCACGGCGGTCCTTGGTTTTGCGGGTCCTCTTGCCGGGGGGGGGGGCTGGACGTGTCCTTGCTGCTGATCGATGTGTCACTGCTGGCAAAGGGTGGGCTCCAGAACCCAGGCACAACAGTGACACCCGAAGCTGGGCTGGTGGTGGCTGCGGTGCTCTTGGGACTCTTTGAAGATGGATGGGGGAGGTCATCGGGGGGAAAGAGGTTAAGGTTAGCCAGGAAAAGTTTTTTAGGGCCAAGGTAAAGGGTAGGAGAAGTGGAGATGGAAGTGGAGGTAGAGGAGGTGGTTGTAGGAGAGTCAGGTGTGCTGTCATTGGGTGAAGGTGCTGGTGCTGTAGGCTGTCGTGAGGTGGATGGCTGTTGGGTGGGTGGCTGCCTGCGTTTGTGTGTCTTGGAAGAGGGGGTGACAGACACAGTGGGAGAGGACACAGGGGACGTGTACATGGCAGTGGGGGTGGTGACTGCACGAGTGTGGACTGTACTGGAGGGTGAGGTAGTGATGGAAGCACTGGCTGATGTTGCGGTGCATGCAGGTGTGAGTGTAGACGTCACAGGGAGGGAGGAGGGAGACGAGGAGGAGGGGGACACAGGGGTGGCAGTGGCTGTTGGCATGTCTGCATCTGGGTGTTGCTCGGGTGAGTGTTTGCGGGATCTGTGGTGCTTGTGTTTGGATGAGCTGCTCTTGGGTGTTGAGGTGTGTGCAGGCTGGTCTGATGGTGTGGATGGGATAGGCTGAGGAACAGGAGACAGAGACAGGCTGGAGGCAGTCAGAAGAGGGAGGCTGGAAACAGGGACAATGGCTGCCATCAGTGCTGAGGCCAGAGCAGTGAACGCTCGTTGATGGGCAGCCTGACCCGAATGAATGCCCTCCAGGTACGCATTGCTCTGTTGCACCTCCCTTTGCACACCCTGGATGGCATTCAAAAGGGTCGTCTGCCCAACAATGAGCGTCCTTACCAGGTCAATGAGCTCCGCACTGAGGGCAGCAGGGGCAACAGGGGCAGGGGCTGAGGTGCCTGGGGCGAAGGAGACGCGCGCCTTCCTGGGCGAACCGGCACGGAGCGAAGACTGAGGGGCTGCTGGGAGGGTGGGGCTGGTGCGCTGGGTGGCGGCTGTACCTGTAGAGGTGGGGGGCACGGATGTTGCCGCCACCCCTAGGGAGCTCCCATCCGAGGACGTGTCGCTTTCGCTGCTCTCACCAGCGGTCCCCGTCGTGGTGCTCCCCTTGCCCTCCGGATCACTGGTGCCCTCGGTGTCTGTTCCTGGGCCCACCGGGGCCTTGTGTCCTGCAGCTCCCTCGTGCTCCGATGCCATATCTCCTCCGCCTGATGATGCTAATGCACACATGCACAAGAAGATGAAGAGAAAGGGTGGGGGGAGAAAAAAGAAGACCAGGTTGAGTGCATGCAATGTCAACACCGTTGGCGGAGAGGACAGACACAGGTGCCTAATGCACTAAGCCGCGCATTCGTGGTACACTACTCAGTACTACTGACTAAGACAACAGGCCAAGAGACGTCAAACGCGCACATGGGAGATGCTGGACCTTCAATGGCTGTTCTTGTCACCCTACCGAGGTGGGGGCCGGGGGCACAGGGCCATGCCTAAGGGAGAGGACTACACTACAGAAAGCGCCCTGGCCTAATGTCACCCACAGCCCTCCTCCCCCACCCAGACGCCTCCACTGCGCAGAAAGATAGGAGAATGTGCTGATACTCACCCCCTTGTGTCTGCTGTGATGTCTTAAAGCGCCCATCCAATTCAGGGTAGGCCACCGCCAGGATCCGGGACATCAGGGGGGTCATGGTGCGACTGGCACCCCTCCTAGGTTGGGAGGCCATCCCCAGCAGTGTTTCTGCGGTCTTCCTTGTTCCGCGGCGGATGTCCTCCCACCTCTTGCGGCAGTGGGTGCCCCGTCTGTTGTGGACCCCCAAGGTCCGGACTTCCTTGGCGATGGCACGCCAAATGTCGATCTTCTGATGGGCGCTGACCTATTAGACATGTACAGGGTGGAAAGGAGGAACTCATCAATGACCTGCATGTTAGATGTAATTGGCCCCCCCCACCCACTTTGCCATATGGCACATGCTCTCATCTGTCGGGCGTTGCACTCCTCATTCGCCCCCCACCCCACCAACTTACATCCACCCCAATCCACACAGGCATAGCCCATTCCATTAGCACCCGGTGTACTCACTTGTTGGTCTGGAGGACCGTAGAGTAGCGCATACTGGGGGAGGACCCCATCCACGAGCTTCTCCAACTCTTCAGACGTGAAGGCAGGGGCCCTTTCCCCAGTCGCAGCAGCCATTGTATCTTCCAGACCGAGGTCACAGCAGCACTTGCAGTATAGGTCCTCTCCTGTGGATGATCAGGTCTCGAGTGATTAAGCAGATAGAAAATGGCGGTCACGTCCGCGGCGGTGCGTACTGCGGCGGTGCGTACCGCGACCGCCGGCGCACTTCGTTATTGGCTCCTGAAACCCATAGGCTTCAATGTTAACCAATGCTGCTTTGCGCCGCGGTCTGCGACCGCCTACCGCCACGGTGTGCCCCGCCAGCGCATTGACCTCACATCCCATTGTCCCACTTCACAGGTCAGGCAGCCGCCATTTCAAGGGCCCACATGGCTTAATTTTGACTGCGACACACAGGCCTAGGCCTTGCATTGCCACACATACACGCCTTTCAACCCATTGCCATTCTTTAACTGTGCAAGCTGTCTGTACGTACCTGTGGTTTGGCTGACTCTGTGCTCCATGTTGTCCTTCCTAGGCACCGTCCGCTGGGACTTGCGATGAGAAGGAGGAATCCTCGCGTGTACCGACCGCTGGTGGACCTGTCGACAATGGAAGAACGCCATATAATACTTCGATACAGACTTGACCGTGCCACTATCCATGAACTGTGTGCCCAGCTGGAGCCAGCCCTGATGTCCCCCATCCGCCAACCCACAGGGATTCCCCCTCTGGTGCAGGTTTTGTCAGTCCTCCATTTTTTGGCCAGTGGGTCATTCCAGACCACAGTGGCCATGTCATCTGGAATGTCTCAGCCTATGTTTTCCAAGATTTTGAGCAGAGTGTTGTCTGCCCTGATGAAACTCATGCGGAGCTACATCATTTTCCCCGAGGAGGGTGACTTGCCTACAGTGAAGGGTGATTTCTATGCCCTTGGACATATCCCCAACATCATTGGTGCCATTGATGGGACCCATGTGGCTTTGGTACCCCCAAAAGACGATGAGCAGGTGTACCGAAACAGAAAAAATTATCATTCGATGAATGTCCAGGTGGTCTGTTTGGCTGACCAGTACATCTCCCATGTAAATGCCAAGTTCCCAGGGTCAGTGCATGACGCGTATGTGATGCGAAATAGCAGCATCCCCTATGTGATGGAGCAGCTACAGAGACAACGTGTGTGGCTAATAGGTGACTCTGGTTACCCCAACCTGCCGTGGCTACTGACCCCAGTAAGGAATCCCCGGACAAGGGCAGAGGAACGCTACAATGAGGCCCATGGGCGTACTAGGAGGGTGATTGAGCGAACCTTTGGACTCCTGAAGGCCAGGTTTAGGTGCCTGCATATGACTGGTGGATCCCTAATGTACTCACCAAAGAAGGTGTGCCATATCATCGTGGCCTGCTGTATGCTTCACAACCTGGCTTTGCGACGCCAGGTGCCTTTCCTGCAGGAGGATGGTCCAGATGGTGGTGTTGTAGAAGCCGTGGAGCCTGTGGAGAGTGAAGAGGAGGAAGACTCAGAGGACGACACAGACAATAGGGATAGAGTGATACAACAGTATTTCCAGTGACACCCAGGTAAGAATCACCCACGCCATTTCCCAATTGCTTCTAGCCTCCTGCATCTGTACTTTCTGTAGTTCCCCACAGATGTTTTTCAGTAATTTTTGCCTTTCCCTTCCCTTCTCAGTGCTGTCTGACTCAGTACCTGACTTCTGCTTGGTTCGCCCATGAAATACAGCGTATTGACATTGGTATGTTGTCATGACTAATTGACAGAACAGAAATTGAACAGTAATATGTAATACATTTGTTAATAAGACAGCATGACTCAAAACAGATTATTGTGCAAAATGTGATTTATTTACAGTGCTAGATATCGGTACATGTGATTCTAAGGGTGATGGGTGGGGGTGGAGGAATATCCATGGCAGAGTCCAGTTCTCAGTCTCACAGGTGCATTGTTCTTTTGCCTGTGGAAGGATGGAGCATAGGCAGTTCATGGTTGGACAGGGTGGCAATGTGGGACAGTGGGAAGAGTTCAGGGGGTATGTCCTACTGGCGGGGGTCTTGACATCCTACTCTGTCTTTTTTTTTGGTCTCAGGCTCCTCTTACGGGGTGGTTGTTCTTCAGCAGGAGGTGGGGTTCTGGGGGGCTGTCGAGGTGTTGGGACCTCCTGTCCACTAGCGCCGGCGGAGGTGGTAGGCTGTTCCTGGTCCGGCCTAGTGACAGGGGCCCTGTGTGGTGCACCATGGTCCCGCAACGCGTCCTCTATCCTGTGGAGGGCCAGGACGATGGTCCCCATTGCGGTCCCGATGATTCTCAGCTCCTCCCTGAACCCCATGTAGCGTTCTTCCTGCTGTGCCTGGATCTCAGTGAACCTGGCCAGTACCGTCGCCATCGTTTCTTGGGAGTGGTGGTAGGCTGCAATGATGGTGGTGAGGGCCTCTTGGAGAGTGGGTTCCCTGGGCCTCTCCTCCCCCCCCTGTCGCACAGCAGCCCTCCGAGCTGCCCGGTTTCCCCCGGCCTCTGTCCCCTGGCCGGTGTGCCCGCTCCCACTGCCCCCAGGTCCCTGTTGTTGTTGGGGTGTTGGGTTAGCCTGGGTGCCCTGTAGTGGCGGACACACCGCTGATTGAGCTGTCCTAGAGACAGAGGCATGGGCCCGCTGGGTGGGAGCTGGGCTGGTGTCGGCAGAGGGGGTCGGGTCTGGTGTGGCCTGTGGCTGCCTGAGGGGAACCGACTGCCCAGAGGTCCCCGATGGTCCAGGCTGGTCATCAGGTTCACTGTCGACAGAGCTGCTATCCTCAGTGTGGGCCTGTTCCGGTGGTGGGATGGACACTTCTGGACCCTCCTGGCTGGTGTGTTGTCGTTCGGGTCCTGCATGGGGTAAGAGAGTTTGGTTATTGTTTCTGTGTGTGCAATAGCGTGCGTGTCATGGGTGCCCTTGTTCCCCAGTGCAGGCATTCCCTTGAGGGAGGTGTTGTGAGGGTATTTAGTGGGGGGGAGGGGTTAGTGCAGTGGTCATGCATAGGTGATGGGTGCCCATGATTTGTGTTGGCATGCAGGAGTTGGTGTTGGGATGGGTGGGTTGTGCTGGTGAGACATTGTCAGGGAGGATATGTGCTGGGGGGTTGGGGGTGAGGGTGGGGGTGTGGGTTGACATGCTGGTGGGGTGGGGGGGATAGAGTAGTTGAGATGGGACTTACCAGAGTCCATTCCTCCGGCTACTCCTGCGAGGCCCTGAGGATGCAGGATGGTCAAGACCTCTTGCTCCCATGATGTAAATTCGGGAGGGGTGGGTGGGGGTCCGCCGCCAGTCTTCTGGACCGCGATCTTGTGCCTGGAGACCATCGATCGGACCTTCCCCCGTAGGTCGTTCCATCTTTTGCAGATGTCCTCCCTATTCCTGGGATGCTGTCCCACCGCGTTGACCCTGTCCACGATCCGCTGCCATAGCTCCGCCTTCCTGGCTATACTGGTGTGCTGCACCTGCGATCCGAAGAGCTGGGGTTCCACTCTTAGGATTTCCTCCACCATGACCCGGAGTTCTTGGTCCGAAAAGCGCGGGTGCCTTTGGGGTGCCATGGGGTGGTGTGGGTGAGGTGTGGGGTGGTGTATGTGATGATGAGTATGTTGGTGTGTGGTCCTTTGTGCTACTATGTGGTGTGTGTGATGGTGTAGTGTGCCTCAGTGTGTCTTGCTATGGATTGTCTGCTGTGTCTCTCTCTCCTTCTCTCAGTAATTATGGTCGCAGGGGTTTGTGGGTGATGCGGGTGTGTGTTTTATAGTTGGTTGATTGTGTGGGAGTGGTGTGTGTATGTGTATCAGGTGTGTGTATTTCAAATTGTCCAATGTGGCTGTGTTTTGGTGATGTGTGTGTATTCTGACCGCGGCGGTGTGTACCGCCAATGGAATACCGCGTTTGAATGACAGCCGTGTGGATTCGTGGGTCGTAATGGCATGGGCGTATTTCTGTTGGCGTGACGGTGGAGGTTTGGTCATCTCCAGTTTATCGCTGCCCGCCGATGTGGCGGGCTGCAGTGGAGGACGGATTTTTGGAGGTTTGGCCGTTGTGGGTCAGAATGACCGTGGCGGTTGACCGCGGCCGCGGCGGTGTTATGGCGGTCTTATGACCGGCGGTAAGGGCATTTTACCGCCGAGGTCAGAATCACCCCCTAAGTCTGGAAAGTAGAGTTCATTCTATATCTCAGGTGGTTCACCCAGACGTTGGTCAGCAAACCCACTTGATTCTGACCAATCATCCTGTTCCTCTTCCTGTGATGTTTTGAGAATGGTGTAATCATGTGGTATAAAATACTGGTTCATTTTAATTGTGGTTAATCTTGCCATGTTTTAAAGTGAGAAACTGGTTCTTTTCACTGTTACAACTGCATCAGCTTCACTGAACACACATTCAGCAGAAACACTGGTTACAGGGCAAGCCAGATATTTTATTGCTAGCCTGCTGAGCTTTGCCCATTGGTGCTTCTTCTCATACCTATACACCAATGGGCTTTGATCCACAAACACCTCTTTTGGGTCATCCAGATACTCCTGGAACATACTTTGGAGTGTCATTGGTGCTGCCGCTTGCTCAACCTCTTTTGCCTTTGCCTCTGCACTGGACTTAAGATTGCAGAGCTTAGGTCCAATTTTTCTGATGCTGTTTTTATCGATGTTCTTGTTACTAGTTTTGGCTGCTGTGATATGAGACTGCCCTCTTGGAAGTTGAAGAGGATACCCAGAACTGCAGAGTGGGACTTTAAGTTTCAGCCATTCTTCTTCCAGTTCTCCAGTTTTCTGAAAACCTATCTCTTGTATTTTGGAACATCGCTTTCAGAAAAAGGAATGATATTGCAAAGAATATTTCTGTACTGTTGATCAAGTAAGGTGGTATAGATGTACTCTTTGGATGAGATAATGTTATTTTGTAGCCTTACATTACAAGCCAAGTGAAGGATTCAGCTCTCAACTAAGGCATGTGCTCCGAACTTTTCATTCATATCTACGAGTGCAAACCTTTCAGACACCTTCTTTAGCTGCTCCAGTCATAGATGCAACAACTGGTTAGCTTGGCCCATCGAACTTTCCTTGCTAACTTCCTGCTTGAAAACCTCAAAAGGGAGCAGCATCTGTGTCAGGCATTTAACTAAGCCAATTTGTTCCTCATCCGTGGTCATAGCTTTCCCGATTTCATCCCCTCTTGACATTGACCCTCATTATGACATTGGTGGCGAATCCCGCTTACCACTGTGGTGATGGCCGCCAACATACTGCTGTGGTGGCGAATATCCGTTCGCCATATTATGACACACACACCAATCCGACAGAATACAGCCACATACACAAATCTGCCAGACCAAAGGTCAGTGCTAAAGTGGCGGGCCCAACACCCATACCGTTACGCCAACTAAACAACGCCCACCACATTATGACCCACGAATCACCACAGTGGAAATTAAATGGCGGTAAACCATTGGCATGTACATATCGTCGCACTCAGAATGGACATCCACATACAAAACAACACGAAATTGGCCAGTATCAAAAACACAAACCTGACACTCATACACACACCACACCCACCCACCAACAGCACTACAAAACACACACACACATTACACACAACCCTTTACAAACAACAATTACTGCCAGGAGATTGACACGAACAGCACTGAGCCAACTAGACACACACACCACTTACACCCATACATCCCTCACGCACCCCACATCACATACACCACCACATTACTCAACACACTCTCACCAAAACACACACCACACAACACCCATGTCCCCACAAAGCACCCTTGTTTTACTGATGAGGAGTTAAGGGTCATGGTGGAGGAAATTGTCAGGGTAGAGCCACAACTGTTTGGAGTACAGGTACAGCAGATGTCCATTACCAAGAAGACGGAGCTAGGGCAGAGAATTGTGGACAGGGTCAACGCCATGGGACAGCACCCAATAACAAGGGACAACATCAGGGCGTGGTGGAGCGACCTACAGGCAAAGGTACGTTCCATAGCAGCAAGGCAACAGCTCCCCATACAGAGGACTGGTGGTGGATCCCCATCTCTTCCCCCACAGCTCACTGCATGGGAGGAGCAAGTCTTGGTATTACTGCATCCTGATGGACTCGCTGGAGTAGCCAAAGGACTGGACACTGGTAAGTCAACATTTATCACTTATCACCCCCCATACCTGCATGCCATCTCACAACCTCACCCTCACTCCCATCACTCCACTCCAACCCACACATTGCACCTACATATATGACTAACCCCAAAGCCAAGCCCTGCATACCACAACAATGCAGGGACAGCCCTCCCAGCCCTGCATGGACACCCATCACCAAAGCATGCAAAGCATACAGAAACTAACAATCACACAATACATCACCATACATAAGCAAAAGGTGGCATGGCAACAGCAACGATAGAGACCAGGACACAATGGGCCAGATCTTTGACAATGTGTAGGAGAACATGCAGCTGCAGGAGGGACAGTATCAGTGGATCAGGGAGGACTTGCAGGCCATTAACACCACCCTGATCTTCATAGCAGGACTGCTGGCAGACATGGCCAACATCATGAGAGAGGCAACAGAACAGCAGTGGGCACCTAACACTAGTCAGTCCATTGACCAGCCCTCCACTTCCGCTGCAGCTAGTGGGCAGGAGGCCCACCACAGGACCCACAGGCCACCAGCAGCCCTCTCCCTGCAGAAGGTGAACAACCCCGCAAACATTCCCAGCAAACCAGACAGAAGCCAGAGACACTTGACAAGACCACAGCCAGGAAATGAGACTCTCCTGATTGTACCCCTTGTGTCCCACCCTGTCACCTTGTCCACATGGAACTGCCATTGCTCCCCTTCCTATGGCCCCTTGAACACTGGATATGTGCTACAAACAGAGTGGAACAATACCCTGGACTTTCCTCCATCATCACCCCATTCCATTGCACTTTTCCCTCAATTTCATAGCACTACAATAAACACCATTGAACACAACTTGCCTACTAGTAGTTTATGTTTTGAAAATGTGCATTTATGGAAACAGTCACATCTAGTGCAAATGATCTGAACACTATGAGAACATAGAAATACAGACCTGTAGCTGTCTGTAGTCAGCACATCAGTACACAGTTGTTATATCACCAATAGCTCTAAAATGACAAGCCATAGGTGGCAGTAAGTTGAGATGCAAAGGTAGTTAATGCCATCATGCTACAGCCACACAGGATACACCAATAGTCATAGAAATGGTCAGTTGCACTGTCTCACCTGTGTGTCATTGGAAGTATTGAGGGATAACTGATGTTCTGTTGTCCTCAACCTCATCCTCAGCCTCTTCATCCTCACTGTCCTCAGGGTCTACTGCTGCCACAGGGGCATCTCCAGTCTCTTCCTCCTGCAGAAAGCGTACATGCCGTCTGGGGGCCAGGTTGTGCAACATGTAGCATGCCACTACTATCTGTCAGACCTTCTTGGGCGAGCAGGACAGGGATCCACCTGTCATATGGAGGCACCTGAACCTGGCCTTCAGGATGCCGAAGGTCCTCTTGATGATCCTTTTGGTTCACCCATGTGCCTCATTATAACGTTCCTCTGCCCCTGTCCTGGCATTCCTCACAGGGGTCAGCAGCCACAATAGGTTTGGGTAGCCAGAGTCACCTGCAGGTATTGAGGGATAACATTTAGCCTCACATAATGCTATAGGGATGACACCTGAAGGCATATACAAACATATAGTGGGTGGGGACCAAGGCTCACCTATTAGCCACACCCTGTGACTCTGTAGTTGGGCCATCACATTTGGGATGCTGCTATTCCTCAGAACAAAGGCATCATGCACTGACCCAAGATACTTAACATTGATGTGTGAGATGTACTGGTCCGCCAGGCACACCATTTGCACATTCAGTGAGTGGAAAATCTTAGGATTCCTGAACACCTGTTCGTTCTGGCACGGGGACAAACGCAATATGTGTCCCGTCAATCGCCCCAATAATATTGGGGATATGTACCATTGCATAGAATCCGTCCTTCACAGTGGCCAAATCTTCCACCTGGGGGAAAGAAATGTAGCTGCACATGTGTTTTACCAGGACAGACAAGACTCTTGCCAGCACGACTTGAGAACATTGGCTGTGACATTCCTGCTGCCAAGCCCAGTGTCACTTGAAAAGAACCAGTTGCAAGGAAATGGAGCACTGATAGCACTTGCACAAGTGGGGGGATCCCAGTGGGATGACGGATAGCAGATATCAGGCATGGCTCCAGTTGGGCACATAGCTCAGTTATTGTGGCCCTGTCCAGTCTAAGGGTGAGGATAATGTGCCTATACTCCAGTGTAGCCAATTCCACAAGGGGTCTGTACACGGGGGTATGTCTCCACCTTCTATTCATCCACAGCAGTAGGTATCTAAGTGACACAAGAGTGAGTAGGCTGTCACAATTTGAACAATAGAACCACAACTTCAGTGTACATAGTTGTTAGACTTGTCATCCTTGGCGTGGTCTCCCTTAACGTTTTGCCTCTTTTCCCCAGGTTGTTGATGTGTGCTGGATTCTGATTTTACTGTTTTGTTACTCTGGGCACTTTACCACTGCTAACCAGTGCTAAAGTGCAAGTGCTCCTGTTTAAAATGTGTACGTAATTGGTTCTCCATGATTGGCATATTTGTTTTACTGTTAAGTCCCTAGTAAAGTGCACTAGAGGTGCCCAGGGCCTGTAAATCAAATGTTACTAGTGGGCCTGCAGCACTGGTTGTGCCACCCACACAAGTAACCCTGTAATCATGTCTCACACCGGTCACTGCAGTGTCTATGTGTGTATTTTTACACTGTAAATTCGACTTGGCAAGTGTACCCACTTGCCAGGCCTAAACCTTCCCTTTTTGTACATGTAAGGCACCCCTAAGGTAGGCCCTAGGTAGCCCCAAGGGCAGGGTGCAGTTTATGGATAAGGTAGGACATATAGTAATGCAGTTTATATGTCCTGACAAGACAAAGACAAATGTAGTTAGTGAAATACAGCATTGTTACAGGTAGAAATAGCACAGACAAATGCAGTATAAGTGCAGTTGGTTACTTATGTATTAAATACCAGTTTAATCAAACATTGTAAAGTCAAACCACACCACCACCCCATAAAATGTTATTTCAAATCAGGCAGCACAACCTGTAGATACAGCTCTTTGATTTATCTCCATCTGTTTTAAAGGAGACGCTGCTGGTAGTCAGAGAGAGGTGCATTGGTAAATGGAATGATCCTTAAAAAACCTGTAGCAGGAAGGTGGTCCAGAGCAAAAGGAATAATCATTAAAAAAATGAGTTATACTTCTGATATGTCTGCAGTGCACTGCAGCCAGGGTGTCCAGGAGGAAACTGAATTATTTTACCCCTAAAGAAACCGAATGCTGTAGCGGGCTGTGCGCCTTTGCTGGATGGATGGAGAAATAAATGGATGGATGGAGCAAAAAATCAATTAAAAAAAACTTAAAAACAAAATTCAAAATTTACAATAAAAAATAGGAATTAAAAAAATGTAAATTAAAAATTACAAATAAAACAAAAATAAGATAAACAATTAAAATAAAAACAAATAAAATAGCAAATTAAAAAAAAAATTAAAGAAAAAAAAGAAAAAATTGAAGTATAAAATAAAAATTACAAATTAAAAGATAAACTTAAATTAAACAAATGCTCATTAATTGCAAGTGTTTGTCTACAAGCCTACGGCAAAGGGACACTGGCTGGATGCACAAAATGGCTACCAGACATATGGTCAAACAACAACAAGGAGCAAGGAGGCATTGGGATCAAAGAGCACATGCAAACCTGTAGCAAATAAACACTGGATCGATGCAAAAAAGTCTATCAGCCACATGATCGAACAACAACAAGAAGCAAGGTGGCATAGGGACCATAGAACACATGCAAGCCTATGACAAAGGGACACGGGCTGAATACACAAAATGGCGGCTAGCCACATGGTTAAGCAACAACAAGAAGCAAAGAGGCACAGGAAACAAAGAACGCATGCAACCCTATGGCAAAGGGACACTGGCTGGATGCACAAAATGGCTGCCAGATACATTGTCATCAAGGAGCAAGGAGGCATGGTAAACAAAGTACACATGCAAGCCTGCATGGTCAAAAAATAACTGTGAACAAGGAGGAATGGAGAACAAAGAACACATTCAAGCCTATGGACATAGACACACAAAATGGCCCCTGGCCACATGACATGGAGAACAAAGACAAATGGTGGATGATGACAAACACACACTGGCCATAAGGAGGCATGGTGGCAACACTGAAGAAAACACTTACATTAATTCAGCAGTGCAAAACATGAGAATTGAATGAGTTAGACAAAGTTCACAACAAAAGTACACATCCGACTATGCCTTCAAATATTACCCCACAACATATGCACTTTAAAAAAAATCAAATGCAAACTATAGCCAACATTTTTATTGTAATCTAATGCCATCCCTACCCTAACTGAAGTTTTAAAAACATATACCACTGAAACACTGATGACTTTTAGTACTGGGCCTACTAGCTAGATGGCCATTTGGAAATCTAGGCCACATAGTAAAATAATATTGCACCATATGAAAGGTACAGGGCTGTATAACGAATTTCCTTTACAAAAGGTAACAAATTAATGAAATGCAAAATAAACAATAACTAGGCCCATACATAAACTCCAGGCCACTCACGACTATAAAAACTGAAACATCAAATTGAAGTACAAAGAAATACTGGTGGATGCAGAAGCAAACAAACAACACCCTTATACAACTGTTTTTTAACCAAGTCCTTAAATCCAAAGGTATATCCAGGAGACAAAGAGAGTGATCCTTCCACCTCAAAATCCAAGAGAAAAGTGACCAGGAGATGGACATAATAATCAATCAATTAAGGATTTGTAAAGCGCAGCTACTCACCTGTGAGGGTCTCAAGGGAAGGTGGGGGGGTGCTGAGGATCAGTTGAAGAGCCAGGTCTTGAGGTCCATTCTGAACTGTGACATGGTGTGAGATTGCCTGAGGTGGATGGGGAGGGTGTTACAGGTCTTGGCTGTGATTTTCTGGATGCAGGGGATGTTTGCGAGGGCCTGGTCAGCGGAGCAGAGTTGTGTGGCAGGAGTGTAGAAGGAGAGTCTGCGGTTGAGGTAGGCTAGTCCGGCGTCTTGTAGGGCCTTGTAGGCATGGGTCAGGAGCTTTAAGGTGATTCTCTCGTCGATAGGCAGCCAGTGTAGGTCTCTTAGAAGGGTGGAGGTGCGGCTGTGTCGTGGGGCGTTCTTGATGAGATGGGCGGAGGCGTTCTGGATGTGTTGTAGTGTTTTCTGGGTCTTGGCGGTGGTTCCGGCGTAGAGTGCATTGCTGCAGTCGAGGTGGCTGCGGACAAGGGCCTGGGTGACTGTCCTTCTTGCTTCGGTGGGGATCCACATGTAGATTTTTCGAAGCATACACAGGGTGTGGAAGCAACCTGATGAGACTGCACTCACCTGTCGGTCCATTGAGAGTGATGAGTCTAAGATGACGGCAAGGTTGCAGGTGTGGTCGGTGGAGGTGACACTGGGAGGAGCCTGCTGAACAGGAAAGGAAGTTGGAGTCTCTGGGACACTTCCTTCATGTTTGAAAAAAAAAAGGCTTCTCACACTAAAATCCAACTTGAGGGTTTCAGTGGAGAACAAATTCCACTCAAAAATCTATTTTTGACTAGATTTAGATGCATCCTGAGTAGAAAATCTGCTTGAGGTGCATTTGCGCTCTCGAGCAGAACTGTTTTAGCTGTCATCGTGGCCAGAAGCAGTGCGAATAAACGTGAAGTCTCGCGTTTGCTGCCAGAAGCAGCATATTGCAATGAAAAGTCTCAAGCATGCTCGCTAGCAGCCAGAAAGTATCATGGCACTCACTCGCAAGTGACAAAAACACATCTTGCATGAGTGAATAAACTCTGCCCCACGCCAGATGGTGGAATTCAAGAACTCTGTGCTACTCCGCTTAGTGCAATGTGCCCGAATTCCGCAATCTCCACCAGGTCCAAGTTGTGAACATTTCAGCTAAACATAATGTTACTTTAACCTCTGTTTTTTTCAGTGAATTTCTGTTTTTCTTTACCATAAAGTAATATTTTATTGCCATACGTAAAGCCACCCCCACAGTCAGCCAACCCCAAGCTGTGCAGGGCCTTGTGGCAGGGTGGTTTGCCAAAGAGCCTGGTCTGCGGCCATGCCCTGTGTCCAGGGCCTCTGGCCAAACCCCTCTTCCCACCAACCAACACCATATAGATAGATCTATCATCTTTCTTCAAAAATTGCCAAGCTTTTTAATCAAATATATTACAACAACACACACAATTCAATTGATTACTTAAAAAAATATTTTATAAAGGTCTATAAAACTACAAGTCTGTTACTTTATCTTTTTACATGTTTTTTATATTACATTTTTGGCGTGAAAAATTAGTAGTTAGAGGTATATTATTTTGCCTTTAAGAAAAAATAAAAATGGTTGGGAGACTGCACTTTAAAAAAAATGTTTTAATTTCATGGATCCTCCTTGAACTCACAGCATTTTGCAAGCTCCCTGCTGGGAAAGGGTTTCCGCAGATCCCTGTTCCTCAGTCTCTATTGACCCCGGGGACCCACTGCCCTGTGTCAAAAAATGTACATTAGGAGAGGGTGTTGCCCTGCCCCACCATGAGCACAAATGGGACCTGTGTACACCCTCCCCTACAGCCATACAATAATTATAGGGGTAGGGGTCACATGGCCCTCAGCCACAAGCCTTAGAAGGCCTGGGGACCCCATTGCCCTGGGCCAAATATATTTATATTAGGGAGGGGTGCCATGTGGCCACACTCTCCTGGCCCAAATGGGTCCCAGGGACCACATTCCTGGGCCATAAATGAACCATGGGGGAGGAGGGTGCTTGGCCCCCTTCAATGAGCCATAGGAATTGCCCTGGGGCAAACATATTTATATTGGGGAGAGTGGTGAATTACCCCAGCCACAAGCCCATATGAACCCTTGGGATCTGGTCTCCTGGGGCCAAAATTAACTTTGGGGAAGGGGCATGTGGTTGCCGTCCCGGAGCCTTAAGAGGCCTCAAGAATCCCATCTCCCAGGGCCAAAAACATTTATTTTAGGGGAGGAGGCGTGTGTGTCCCTTCTACAAGTCCAAATGGGCCTTGGGGACCCCCTACCCCAAGTCCAAACAATAGTAATAGGGGAAAGGGGTGCATGCAACCCCTTCCTAAGCCTTGTGAGGCCCAGGGGACCCTTCACCTTGGGTCAAAAAGTTATTTTAGTGAAGGGGGCATGTGTCCCTCTCCCTGAGTCCAAATTGGCCCCAGGAGCCCCACCCCGGAGGCCAAACATTAGAAAATATTTTGTGAGCAGCGATTGTCTTATTATTTGAGAGTGTTTTAAATTAATGTGTCTCTCTCTACAGCATTCTTAAACTAGACTTGACCCCACTTATTTCCAAAATGTGGGTAGAATTTCACCACCAGGGTGGAACTTTCTATGCAGAAAAAAAAGGAGCGGTGGAGATGGAGATTTATGTTCATAGGTTTTCGAATTGTACTTTGTAGTACCTGAGGTTGTACTGCTGGGCCATTGCTTTCTGTACTCCAAAACGCCATGTGAGAATAAAGTTTAATTTATGTTATTTCAGCTGATTTATTTTATATGTTATATGATTATATGTTGAACCTGTTTTGTCAGTACAACTATTTTGGTAGATTTAAATGTGCATTTTAAGAATTGCAATAGTCTTTCTCTAATGTGGGTATGTGCTTTGTATTAGAATGGTTCTCCCAAAAAACCTTCTTCAATTTTCTTTAAACCCACTTATTTTGCAATACGATTCCCCATTTTCCAAATCCTTCCTTTTTTCCCTCCCACATTTACTACTATACCCTATACTTACAATTGTGGAGATCTTTGTAACTGGGCTGAAATTCCACATACAGAAACAATTGGAGAGGCAGAGATCAGTGGTCACAATTTTGTGAATTGCAATTTGGAGTATGCAAAGTAATAATTCATTAACTCCAAAATAGCTTTTGTGAATTGGGCCCCAAGAATCTAGCCAAAGAATTAACTTATTGTTTGAAAATATCAGAGTGGAATGATTTGATTTATTCAACTTTTTAGTTACAGTACTACTACCGATGTGATTGAAAACAACTGTCACTTATTCCATTATGATGGATGCACTTCCAAATGCTTCATTAGGGTTTGGGTTAATGGGACCACCAATCACAAGAATCTGCAAGAGCTGAAGGGGGAAACGTGAGGCTTGATTATTGGTTTCAACAGAGGTCCCATCTTGCTCAGCACAATAATTTCAAGTGGGGTTGGTGAGGTGTCGGGTGTTTGGCAGATAGATAATTTCCTTTGGGTGTGATACTGAACCGCTGGGAGTGGGGTATAAAACCAGGAGTCAGTGACGAGCAAAATACACAATTGGGGGACTGTTGGAGATGGGTTGCTGGCAACTGAATAAGCAGATATTGTGCAAGGATCTTGGATGTTCGGGGTACTGCCCTCTTCTTTAGCAAGACAATGAGGAGTGTGCAGGAGCACTGAAGGGGAAGGACTGCCACTGACTAATTGGAGACAAAGTGGTGGAAATCATGGGGCTGGTGGGGGGTGACAGGTGTTCTCCTTTATAACCTTGTCAGTGACAAAAGTGGCAACAGAAACAAAAAAGGACTAATGTGGCAGGCAATCACCTTAGTTTCAGACTTTCTTATTTCAGAGCCTGATTTCTGCAAACATGGCAGTGAGCGCGAAAAGCAAAGGAAAACATTGCAGAGGCTCACTTTTTGTTACTCAAGGGAACACAATTAAGGGTAATTCAAAAGACCCTTTCTTTGCACCCTTGGTACTCCCTTCAGAAGACCATTCTTTGTGGCTTGGGAGCCAATTGTCAGTTTCATTTCCAGGGTGAACTGAGAGCTTGGCAAACTATACAAAAATATTACAGCGCTGGATAATGACACAAACCTTGTTGAAAGCACTGGGAAAACAAGCCAGGAGACCATGAAGGCTCTATACCAGATAATTTGTCAAGAAAATGCATATATTGACTAAATAAAACATGGTCCCTAAATTTAGAAAATGCAGTGCTCCCAAGCCAGGTAAAGGTTTTGGAATGTCTAGAAATGGCGGTGGAAAATAAGTATGCCTTTTTTGTTGCCCTGGGTTTAACTTTGGTTTCTTTTTTGGATGTTTGAATTATGAAGGTTCTAAACCTTCATGTATGGACAGAGGTAGGTTGTTGTGTGCGACCTGGAGAGAAGTGACTGCCTAACTTTGTTTTTCACCATTAGGATCTGAAAACGCATCGTAACAGCAATTCAGTTTAAAAAATAATCTAACTATTGAAGGCTGCAAAATGTGGGGATTACCATATTAGGTACTCAAAACTATGCTGTCTTTATCTTATTGGCTGTTTGTCATGAAGTTCTGAGCCGGACATGTGATGTTAGAAATGGCACAGTTGTTTGTTTTACTGATCAAGTTCAACTATCAGCTACCATAGGGATATGTAAGAAAACCATAGGTTCATGGGTGTTGCATGGGAACGGCCATCGCAAAATCTATGAAACGCCTCCTTGATGAAGAGTAGGGAAGTGCAGTGGTTTGCGCTGCATTGCCTTGCTCCATATCTATGAGGCCAAACAAAGCCACAGAGGGTGACTTTGCATTGCCTCATAGATATGATTGAGAGCCCTGCGCTATCAGGGTGCCTAAAACAGTGACGCCCCAGGCCTCTTGTAAATAAGCACCTTAGTGAGCGCAAGTGGCTGCTTTTTGTTGCTGTTTATGTCCTGCTGCATTTAGATCTATTTCCTTAGAGCAGAATTCATCCTCCAGGATATTTTGGATGCTATGGCGCATTATGTGCTAAGAAAATAGCACTAAATGTTGGATTAGGTTTTTCCACTTAATTTCGCTTAATTTTGCTGTGATTTTGCCTAATTACACTACATCAAATTGTGAACAGGGGTGGGTGAGTTAAGCCCACCCCTGTTTCAAAATAGTTGAAAGATTATATACTTTACATTTTTGAATTTCACAGCACATCTCTCTACTCAAAAATGTTCTCTAACAAACTCAGAGAAGGAACTGTTATGTTGTATTAATGGTTTAAGTGGTATATGTAGGCTCAAATACGTTCAAATTTTTATTTTTGAGTTTATGTCATCTCTTTTATTTATAATTGTACTGATTAAGAACGGCAGTAAGGTCAAGAAGCCATCTGCGTGCTTTCCATGCCATTGATAAACCCGCTTTTATGTAACCGTTCACTTTGGAAATAACAAGGGAATCTTCTTGTGCTTGCTGTCACTTTGATGGTGACAACAAAATATTTCCTGAGCACACAGAGTAGCAAGATTACTCAAACTTCTAATTATGCTCATCGGCATCACTTCCTACGTCACGGTCTGCATCTACAAAACAATTTGCAGTTAAAAAGATGTAAAGGAAGTAAAATGTTTTGGGAAATAAAAATGCATATGTTCTTCTCAATGCTTTTTATTCTCCGCCTTATGGCTTCTTCATTACCCAGCCTCGTGAGAGGTGAAGGTTATTTGTTTAGTTTTTTACTGCGTACTTTCTGTGCTAAGCATGTATGCAAAATGAGGTAAACATTTATATCTTCACTGTAGACACGATTTGAAATCAACAGTCATTACTCGTCTGAAACTACTCATGTAGGTTCAATCACACGAGTTTAGCAAATTGCCATCTTCTTTGCGGATTCACAAAAAGTCCCGGAGAAGTCACGGAAGTATTTGTGCTACATCTTTCCATAGGTGATCCTCCTTCTCTAAACCTGTTTGTGAACTCAAGAGGCACTTCTGCTTTGTAGAGGTGTTATCAGAGGCCTATTCCTCTCTCTAAATAATAGAAATTGCTCTGGCTTACATTAGTACCGGAGAAATGAAAAGAGGCTGCTCGCTACGTACTTAATTGTCTTCAAACTAAGGGTGTTCAAAACATAATTCTACCCTTGAATCAATAACAATGTTTCCGAAGAAGGAAATTCTACACACAGTTGCAATTGAATGATCCCGGAATATTAATTACATGTAAATTGGCCATGTATAATTGAATTAGTTTTCACACCCACACTAAATAAAATAAACGCACATAATAACTACTCAAGAAAGGTGCAATGGCATCTGTAAACAATATGTGACGAGTGAATTACTACTTCTGTGTCACAAAGCACGTCTACCGCGTTGTTCTATGTACCCTGAGTCTGTGCTTTTTATCTTCCCCTGATTTTCCTAATTTCTTTTTTTTATTGTAGAACTGAGCTTTCAGGAGACATGCTTGCTGTATTTGCCATTTAATAAAATAAAGTTTAGAATATGATACACTGAATCAACTGTTAGCTTTGACATGTATTACAAACGGAGCAAAACAGCAACCTCCTAAAAGGTAATTATTGCAAGTACTTGATGTGTAATTTGTAAAAAAAAAAAAAAAGTGCCAGAGCTGCGCCTAGTGCTACCGCACCTGTCACATATTATAATTATGGTGCCTCCCAGTTGTAGGTGGTCTGATGTTGTTGGGGCGGAGCATGAGGGCAGGCTTGTAAAGAAATTGACTGTATGCCAATGTTTAACGTAGGGCATCCTCTGCTGCCAGTTGATACTAAACTAAAATATGACTAAAATGCGATCTCTACCAGCAAACGTAGCAAAAACAGATATGGCCGAATGAAAGCTGCAGGTGATGCTTGCTGAAGAGTACAATAATTACAAGTAGCAGGTTTGTGGCCTACTGAGTTGGTAAATCTAAAAATGTTGGTTTGTAGATAGCTCTCTTTCCAGTGTATTCCTGCTTTCACTTCTTCTTTTGCACCATCTTGAAGAGTATACTGGTTACAATCATCATTTTTAGAGATTAGCACATAAGGAAAACTCTTTTGGAGAGTGCAGTGTGCACATCTGCGATACCGAACTGCTTAAATTCAAAATAAATGACTACTGCAGCGTCTATGTAATGTGAGGAAGAATCAATGAGAAGTTCCCGGTCAAAGGGTTGGTAGGCAACTCAAACAACTAAATGGAATGTAAAAAAGAAGAACACAGAGATACTTACTGCAGAACGTTGGGGTTGCTGTCATTGTTTAGGGGACCCGGGGAGTGACATTTTGGGGAGGACATTGTTTATGGATGGTGGATGGCTTCGTAACAATTTGTTGTTAAGAGCATATGCAGCTCAGCTGAAGGAGGTAGCATTGCCTATCTTGCTCTCACTAAAAGTGGCCTTTTGCTCACAACACAATGGAGTAGCGTACTGATTTCCTGCAAGCTCAAATGAAGCACTAATCTCATATTCCAATATGCGGCTATTACAGAACCTCTCTGCTGCTATAAAAATACTATGCTTGGGTGGAACTCATAGAGATTCACTTTGCAGGATTCTGCGGGGTTACTTAAAAGCTCAGCGAGATTCCCCAGCGTTCAGTGAGTGGGCAGAATATGGGCATGGTGTGCTGCTGGCACTGTTTTGTAGCACTGGGAGCTTGTTCCATGCCATAAATCAGCGTGAATGGCACCATGATGCGCACTGGAGAGTGCTGCTTCTTTCTGCTGCTGGAGTAGATTTTCTACTTGAGTGGCAGCTTTCCTAACATGAATTGTTGCAACCTGCCATGACCTTTGCTGACGCAGATATGTTAATTAGAAATATTTTTGAGTGTTTATGCATTTTGAATAATAATAATAATATGTAGAGGAAAATAATATAGAAAATTAACCACTTCGCTGCCAGGCCTTTTCCCCCTCCTGTGCCAGGCCTTTTTTTGCCTATTTGGGGCAGTTCGCGCTTAGGCCCTCATAACTTTTTGTCCACATAAGCTAACCAAGCCAAATTTGCGTCCTTTTTTTCCAACATCCTAGCGATTCTAAAGGTACCCAGACTTTGTGGGTTCCCCTGAAGGAGGCCAAGAAATTGGCCAAAATACAGTGAAAATTTCGTTTTTTTCAAAAAAATTGGAAAAAGGGGCTGCAGAAGAAGGCTTGTGGTTTTTCCCCTGAAAATGGCATCAACAAAGGGTTTGCGGTGCTAAACTCAGCAGCTTCCCAGCTTTCAGGAACAGGCAGACTTGAATCCGAAAACCCAATTTTTCAACACAATTTTGGCATTTTACTGGGGCATACCCCATTTGTGCAATTTTTTGTGCTTTCAGCCTCCTTCCAGTCAGTGACCGGAATGGTCATGAAACCAATGCTGGATCCCAGAAACCTAAACATTTCTGAAAAGTAGACAAAATTCTGAATTCAGCAAGGGGTCATTTGTGTAGATCCTACAAGGGTTTCCTACAGAAAATAACAGCTGAAAAAGAAAAATATTGAAATTGAGGTGAAAAAAACATCAAATTTTCTCTACTTTTTACTCTGTAACGTTTCCCTGCAATGTCAGATTATCGAAAGCAATATACCGTTACGTCTGCTGGACTCCTCTGGTTGCGGGGATATATAGGGTTTGTAGGTTCATCAAGAACCCGAGGAACCCAGAGCCAATAAATGAGCTGCACCCTGCAGTGCGTTTTCATTCTATACCGGGTATACAGTAATTCATTTGCTGAAATATAAGGAGTAAAAAATAGCTATCAAGAAAACCTTTGCATTTCCAAAAAGGGCACAAGATAAGGTGTTGAGGAGCAGTGGTTATTTGCACATCTCTGAATTCCGGGGTGACCATAGTAGCACGTGAATTACATGGAATTTCTCAAATAGATGTCTTTTTTACACACACCCCTATATTTGGAAGAAATAAATGTAGAGAAAGACAAGGGGCAATAACACTTGTTTTGCTATTCTATGTTCCCCCAAGTCTCCCGATAAAAATGATACCTCACTTGTTTGGGTAGGCCTAGCGCCCGCGACAGGATATGCCCCAAAACACAACGTGGACACATCACAGAAAACAGAGCTGTTTTTAGCAAAGTGAATACCTGTAGATTTTGGCCTCTAGCTCAGCCGGCACCTAGGGAAACCTACCAAACCTGTGCATTTCTGAAAACTAGAGACCTAGGGGAATCCAAGGAGGGGTGACTTGTGTGGCTCGGACCAGGTTCTGTTACCCAGAATCCTTTGCAAACCTCAAAATTTGGCTAAAAAAACACATGTTCCTCACATTTCTGTGGCAGAAAGTTCTGGAATCTGAGAGGAGCGACAAATTTCCTTCCACCCAGCATTCCCCCACGTCTCCCGATAAAAATGATACCTCACTTGTGTGGGTAGGCCTAGCGCCCGCGACAGGATATGCCCCAAAACACAACCTGGACACATCACAGAAAACAGAGCTGTTTTTAGCATAGTGACTACCTGTAGATTTTGGCCTCTAGCTCAGCCGCCACCTAGGGAAACCTACCAAACCTGTGCATTTCTGAAAACTAGAGACCTAGGGGAATCCAAGGAGGGGTGACTTGTGTGGCTCGGACCAGGTTCGGTTACCCAGAATCCTTTGCAAACCTCAAAATTTGGCTAAAAAAACACATGTTCCTCACATTTCTGTGGCAGAAAGTTCTGGAATCTGAGAGGAGCCACAAATTTCCTTCCACCTAGCGTTCCCGCATGTATCCCGATAAAAATGATACCTCACTTGTGTGGGTAGGCCTAGCGCCCGCGACAGGATATGCCCCAAAACACAACGTGGACATATCACAGAAAACAGAGCTGTTTTTAGCAAAGTGACTACCTGTAGATTTTGGCCTCTAGCTCAGCCGCCACCTAGGGAAACCTACCAAACCTGTGCATTTCTGAAAACTAGAGACCTAGGGGGATCCAAGGAGGGGTGACTTGCGGGGCTCGGACCAGGTTCTGTTACCCAGAATCCTTTGCAAACCTCAAAATTTGGCTAAAAAAACACATGTTCCTCACATTTCTGTGGCAGAAAGTTCTGGAATCTGAGAGGAGCTACAAATTTCCTTCCACCCAGTGTTCCCCCAAGTCTCCCGATAAAAATGATACCTCACTTGCGTGGGTAGGCCTAGCGCCGGCGACAGGAAACACCCCAAAGCGCAACGTGGACACATCCTAAATTTTGGAAAAAAACAGAGGTGTTTTTTGCGAAGTGCCTACCTGTAGATTTTGGCCTCTAGCTCAGCCGGCACCTAGGGAAACCTACCAAACCTGTGCATTTCTGAAAACTAGAGACCTAGGGGGATCCAAGGAGGGGTGACTTGCGGGGCTCGGACCAGGTTCTGTTACCCAGAATCCTTTGCAACCTCAAAATTTGGCTAAAAAAACACATATTCCTCACATTTCTGTGGCAGAAAGTTCTGGAATCTGAGAGGAGCCACAAATTTCCTTCCACCCAGCGTTCCCCCATGTCTCCCGATAAAAATGATACCTCACTTGTGTGGGTAGGCCTAGCGCCCGCGACAGGATATGCCCCAAAACACAACGTGGACATATCACAGAAAACAGAGCTGTTTTTAGCAAAGTGACTACCTGTAGATTTTGGCCTCTAGCTCAGCCGCCACCTAGGGAAACCTACCAAACCTGTGCATTTCTGAAAACTAGAGACCTAGGGGGATCCAAGGAGGGGTGACTTGCGGGGCTCGGACCAGGTTCTGTTACCCAGAATCCTTTGCAAACCTCAAAATTTGGCTAAAAAAACACATGTTCCTCACATTTCTGTGGCAGAAAGTTCTGGAATCTGAGAGGAGCCACAAATTTCCTTCCACCCAGCGTTCCCCCACGTCTCCCGATAAAAATGATACCTCACTTGTGTGGGTAGGCCTAGCGCCCGCGACAGGATATGCCCCAAAACACAACGTGGACATATCACAGAAAACAGAGCTGTTTTTAGCAAAGTGACTACCTGTAGATTTTGGCCTCTAGCTCAGCCGCCACCTAGGGAAACCTACCAAACCTGTGCATTTCTGAAAACTAGAGACCTAGGGGTATCCAAGGAGGGGTGACTTGCGGGGCTCGGACCAGGTTCTGTTACCCAGAATCCTTTGCAAACCTCAAAATTTGGCTAAAAAAACACATGTCCCTCACATTTCTGTGGCAGAAAGTTCTGGAATCTGAGAGGAGCTACAAATTTCCTTCCACCCAGCGTTCCCCCAAGTCTCCCGATAAAAATGATACCTCACTTACGTGGGTAGGCCTAGCGCCGGCGACAGGAAACACCCCAAAGCGCAACGTGGACACATCCTAAATTTTGGAAAAAAACAGAGGTGTTTTTTGCGAAGTGCCTACCTGTAGATTTTGGCCTCTAGCTCAGCCGGCACCTAGGGAAACCTACCAAACCTGTGCATTTCTGAAAACTAGAGACCTAGGGGAATCCAAGGAGGGGTGACTTGCGGGGCTCGGACCAGGTTCTGTTACCCAGAATCCTTTGCAAACCTCAAAATTTGGCTAAAATAACACATGTTCCTCACATTTCTGTGGCAGAAAGTTCTGGAATCTGAGAGGAGCTACAAATTTCCTTCCACCCAGCGTTCCCCCACGTCTCCCGATAAAAATGATACCTCACTTGTGTGGGTAGGCCTAGCGCCCGCGACAGGATATGCCCCAAAACACAACGTGGACATATCACAGAAAACAGAGCTGTTTTTAGCAAAGTGACTACCTGTAGATTTTGGCCTCTAGCTCAGCCGCCACCTAGGGAAACCTACCAAACCTGTGCATTTCTGAAAACTAGAGACCTAGGGGGATCCAAGGAGGGGTGACTTGCGGGGCTCGGACCAGGTTCTGTTACCCAGAATCCTTTGCAAACCTCAAAATTTGGCTAAAAAAACACATGTTCCTCACATTTCTGTGGCAGAAAGTTCTGGAATCTGAGAGGAGCCACAAATTTCCTTCCACCCAGCGTTCCCCCACGTCTCCCAATAAAAATGATACCTCACTTGTGTGGGTAGGCCTAGCGCCCGCGACAGGATATGCCCCAAAACACAACGTGGACATATCACAGAAAACAGAGCTGTTTTTAGCAAAGTGACTACCTGTAGATTTTGGCCTCTAGCTCAGCCGCCACCTAGGGAAACCTACCAAACCTGTGCATTTCTGAAAACTTGAGACCTAGGGGGATCCAAGGAGGGGTGACTTGCGGGGCTCGGACCAGGTTCTGTTACCCAGAATCCTTTGCAAACCTCAGAATTTGGCTAAAAAAACACATGTCCCTCACATTTCTGTGGCAGAAAGTTCTGGAATCTGAGAGGAGCTACAAATTTCCTTCCACCCAGCGTTCCCCCAAGTCTCCCGATAAAAATGATACCTCACTTGCGTGGGTAGGCCTAGCGCCGGCGACAGGAAACACCCCAAAGCGCAACGTGGACACATCCTAAATTTTGGAAAAAAACAGAGGTGTTTTTTGCGAAATGCCTACCTGTAGATTTTGGCCTCTAGCTCAGCCGGCACCTAGGGAAACCTACCAAACCTGTGCATTTCTGAAAACTAGAGACCTAGGGGAATCCAAGGAGGGGTGACTTGCGGGGCTCGGACCAGGTTCTGTTACCCAGAATCCTTTGCAAACCTCAAAATTTGGCTAAAATAACACATGTTCCTCACATTTCTGTGGCAGAAAGTTCTGGAATCTGAGAGGAGCTACAAATTTCCTTCCACCCAGCGTTCCCCCACGTCTCCCGATAAAAATGATACCTCACTTGTGTGGGTAGGCCTAGCGCCCGCGACAGGATATGCCCCAAAACACAACGTGGACATATCACAGAAAACAGAGCTGTTTTTAGCAAAGTGACTACCTGTAGATTTTGGCCTCTAGCTCAGCCGCCACCTAGGGAAACCTACCAAACCTGTGCATTTCTGAAAACTAGAGACCTAGGGAGATCCAAGGAGGGGTGACTTGCGGGGCTCGGACCAGGTTCTGTTACCCAGAATCCTTTGCAAACCTCAAAATTTGGCTAAAAAAACACATGTTCCTCACATTTCTGTGGCAGAAAGTTCTGGAATCTGAGAGGAGCCACAAATTTCCTTCCACCCAGTGTTCCCCCACGTCTCCCGATAAAAATGATACCTCACTTGTGTGGGTAGGCCTAGCTCCCGCGACAGGATATGCCCCAAAACACAACGTGGACATATCACAGAAAACAGAGCTGTTTTTAGCAAAGTGACTACCTGTAGATTTTGGCCTCTAGCTCAGCCGCCACCTAGGGAAACCTACCAAACCTGTGCATTTCTGAAAACTAGAGACCTAGGGGGATCCAAGGAGGGGTGACTTGCGGGGCTCGGACCAGGTTCTGTTACCCAGAATCCTTTGCAAACCTCAAAATTTGGCTAAAAAAACACATGTTCCTCACATTTCTGTGGCAGAAAGTTCTGGAATCTGAGAGGAGCTACAAATTTCCTTCCACCCAGCGTTCCCCCAAGTCTCCCGATAAAAATGATACCTCACTTGCGTGGGTAGGCCTAGCGCCTGCGACAGGAAACACCCCAAAGCGCAACGTGGACACATCCACAATTTTGGGAGAAAACAGTGCCTACCTGCGGATTTTGGCCTGTAGCTCACCCGGCGCCTAGGGAAACCTACCAAACCAGTGCATTTCTGAAAACTAGAGACCTAGGGGAATCCAAGGAGGGGTGACTTGCGGGGCTCGGACCAGGTTCTGTTACCCAGAATCCTTTGCAAACCTCAAAATTTGGCTAAAAAAACACATGTTCCTCACATTTCTGTGGCAGAAAGTTCTGGAATCTGATAGGAGCCACAAATTTCCTTCCACCCAGCGTTTCCCCAAGTCTCCCGATAAAAATGATACCTCACTTGTGTGGGTGGCCCAGGTGCCTGCAACATAATAAGGCCCAAAACCTGAAGGGATAGAAGGGATAGCACAGCAAGTTTATAAGGGCATATTCTTTTATACATCTTTAGACGGACTCTGCTTTGGGGACCCACATAAGTGAGGTGTCATTTTACTTGGGAGACTGAGGGGAAAACTGGGGAGTAGGAATTTTGTGCTGGAGCGGTGATCCTACTAAGAAAAATCAGGAAAATATGCTTTTTTATGCAAATTGTGAGGTTTACAGAGGAGTCTGGGTAAGAAAATGTTGGGGGAGCCACACAAGCCACACCTCCCTAAACTCCTTGGGGTGCCTAGTTTTAAAAAGTTTCTGGGTTTTGTAGGTTTCCCTACATGACGGCCGCACCCAGGACCAAAAACATAGGTGGGCCCTCCCCCCCAAACACAGGTATTTTTGGAATATATCACTTTGATGTGTGCACATACGTCCGTGATGTGCCAAACACTAAAATTGTGAAAAGAAACACACTTAGGTTATGTGAAGAAGACCCCTCACCCACCAACCAAGTTGGTGGCATGCTTCATCATCGGGGTCCCACCTGAGGCACCTAGCGTGTCTCAAGTGTGCTGCGACGCCTGATTACAGCGGAGCAGGTTTTGTCATTTGTACCACACATACTGGTTGGATTTGGCACGAGGGTGAGTGATGGTTCAGTAGATCAAATTTTATTAACAAGAGATTTCACAAAAGTGAAATGCACTGGTAATAACTGAAAGGCCAAAAAACTGAACCAATGACTCACAGCTCGTGAGCTGTAAAGCCACGACAAGGCACCAACCGCTTTACAGTCCATTCACACACCTTTCATACATGACATGCACTAGACCATTCACGCCGCCAGCCACGGGCCCAGCACATTACAAGACTCGCATCCACAGACAGCGCCAGTCAAGGGCCCATCACTTTCATACGCCCACATGCCTGATACAGCAATCACACCAGCTGATGAGTGTGTGGACTGGCGTTTGGCCGGCACTGCCAGCCAAGCGCCACCCCACCCACACCACCAGCCAAGCGCCACCCCACACACACCGCCAGCCCAGCGCCACCCCACACACACCGCCAGCCCAGCGCCACCCCACACACACCGCCAGCCAAGCGCCACCCCACACACACCGCCAGCCAAGCGCCACCCCACACACACCGCCAGCCAAGCGCCACCACACCCACGCCGCCAGCCAAGCGCCACTCTACACATGCCATCCCCTTTTTTTTGTTTTTAAACAACAAAGAAACCACTAATCATAAATTAGTACGAAACTACAAACACAAAAGCTCTAACTGAATACATGACTAATGCCAACCGTGAAACCGAACATATAAAAATATAAAACACCAGTTTACGCTCACGGAATTTCCCAATAATTCTTCTGTGTGTGGTAGCTCCTGAAACAGCCACCCACACACAGCCCAGGCTTTGAAGGACAATCAGGGCAGTACATCCTAGTCTCCTTCCTGATACCTCTTCGAGCACAGACTCTACATCTCTTAGCAGGAAAGTTTTTTTTGGCCGTGGGAGGAATGTGCTCAGCAAAGTGACGATCTTTCAATCTAGCCACATCCTCCACCACTGCTTCTCTAGGAACTCTTGCCTGTTCCAGCACAACAAGGCTAGCTATGATAGACTCCTGAAATTTCACAAATGTCATCCTTGACTCTGGAGAACTATCCTTAAACACAACAAAAGCATTAAAAGTTGCCAAGTGGAACAAGTGAAGCGCTAATTTCTTATACCACACATAAGACTTACGAGCAGCAGTGTAAGGTTCTAACCTCTGATCTACTCTATCAACACCACCCATGTGCTTATTATAGTCTAAGATGCACACAGGTTTGCGCACTTCCGCAACCTGACCCCAAACAGCCACAGGTGAAGTACTCTCATCATGGATGGTGCTTAGCATGTATACATCCCTCTTGTCTACAAATTTCAGAGCTAGCAGCTCATCATTCCGCAAGGCACTGCACTGTCCCTTCTCAAGTTTTTTACAGACAAGCTCTTTTGGATAGCCTTTCCGATTAGAGCGGATTGTGCCACAAGCAACAGTGTCCACTCTGAACAACTCCTTGAACAACCGAACTCCAGTGTAGAAGTTATCTACATATAAATGGTGACCTTTGTTAAACAGTCGTCTACCAAGTTCCCACACAATTTTCTCACTAACTCCAAAAGTGGGAGGACAACCAGGGGGGTAAATATTGGAATCCCTACCAGTGTAGACCCGGAAATTATAAACATATCCTGTACTACTTTCTGACAGCATATACAATTTAATTCCATACCGTGCCCTCTTGCTAGGAATGTACTGCCTAAAAACCAAACGACCCTTGAACAGGACCAAAGACTCATCTACAGATATTTCTTTCCCTGGAACATAGATCTCTGAAAACCGATCTACCAAATGATCAAGCACAGGTCTAATCTTAAAAAGACGGTCAGAATCAGGATGATCTCGTGGCAAGGCTAAAGCATTATCTACAAAATGCAACATCCGAAGAAGAAGCTCATACCGGTTATGACTCATGATGGCAGGAAATATAGCAGTTGCCATCAAGGGACTAGTAGACCAATATGAAGACAGCGACGGCTTCCTTATCAGCCCCATCAAAAAAGTTAAACCCAAGAACTTTTTCAACTCTTCCAGATTTGTGGGAATCCACCGGCTAGCTCTAGAGTGTGGCCTAAGTCTGGCAGCGTTGTCCCTCAAAAACTGCTCTGCATACAAATTAGTCTGCTCAACAATCTCTTCCAAAAATATATCGTCCATAAACAACTCAAAAAAGTTGACGGGCAAAAAGTTTTCCGTATTAACTCGACACCCTGGAAAACCAGTAAACGCAGGCAACTGTGGCTGCTCCATGTTTGGTGCAACCCATGCGTCAGGTCTTCCAATGGGAAGCCTTTCAGCCGCTCGCTCCTGCACCATTGGCACATCACTGTCCTCCTCTAAAACAGGCCCTTCATCAGCACTGAGAGTGGCTTCATCATCAGATGATTCATCTCTGACAGAAAATTCACTTCCAGAATCCTGCACTTCCTCCTCTGCCTCAGATGCAGAGTCAGTCTCATATTCATGGTCAGAAGATGACTCAAAAAGCACACTAACAACCTGCTGAGCGGTCATCCTACGGCTGGCCATGATCCTTCCTACTAAAATTAACTGGACAAATACACCACCAACAACCAGCACTGTGTAAGATAAGTAACAAAGTATAGGTTTATCACTAAGAATTATAAACTCAAAAACTATACTGCTCACTTGCCTGAAAAAGCTTGACTCACCAGCAACTACTCTGCACAGCCACAGCAATCACCAACGATATCCCACTAAAAAGAGAAAAAAAAAAGCAAATTAGACATAAGACAACACAATAATCATTGTGCATAACTCTAAGGACAATTTCACACACAATCCTGCATTCAGTACACCACCTACAAACATGTCATTCATGCATTGCAACAATACTCACTTGGAGTAAATTTATTTACTTACCTAAAACATGCAACTACGCAAACCGCAGGACAACTACTGCCAAAACTGCAACAAGCCACAGCAAAGTCAGCAAAAGCTTTGAACTAAAACAAAAAGGAGAAAAACTGTTATTATCATAAAAGTAAATACTTCGCCAGTTGACAAACACTCCGCCACTAACCATTTTTTCATTTTCCCGTGTCTAGTCTTCTCTGCTTGGGGGAAGATGGGCCTAAAAAAAAAATAGGCCAATCTACCCCCAAGGGGAGGGGGCAGAAATCACCCAGATTACATTGCACCCTTTGGGGGGGGGCGACCCTTGCCCAAGGTGCCACACCCCCACACAAAGCACACACACACATACATAGGGGGTCATTACGACCCTGGCGGAACAAGTCCGCCAGGGCCGTGGGACGCGGTGGCACCGCCGACAGGCCGGCGGTGCCCCGCGGGGCATTCTGACCGCGGCGGCTCAGCCGCGGTCAGAGAAGGGAAACCGGCGGTCTCCCGCCGGTTTCCCGCTGCCCCAAAGGAATCCTCCAAGCCGGCGCAGCATGCTGCGCCGGCATGGGGATTCCGACTCCCCCTCCCGCCATCCAGTTCCTGGCGGTTCTCCCGCCGGGAACCGGATGGCGGGAGGGGGAGTCGCGGGGCCCCTGGGGGCCCCTGCCGTGCCCATGCCTATGGCATGGGCACGGCAGGGGCCCCCGTAAGAGGGCCCCTAAAAGTATTTCAGTGTCTGCAAAGCAGACACTGAAATACGCGACGGGTGCAACTGCACCCGTCGCACCTTCCCACTCCGCCGGCTCTATTACGAGCCGGCGTCATCGTGGGAAGGGAGTTTTCCCCTGGGCTGGCGGGCGGTCTTGTGAAGACCGCCCGCCAGCCCAGGGGAAAACTCGGAATACCCTCCGCGGTCTTACGACCGCGGAGCGGTATTTCGGAGGGGGGAAGCCTGGCGGGCGGCCTCCGCCGCCCGCCAGGCTCGGAATGAGGGCCATAGTATCCCTGGCGCTATGGGGATTCTGCCCCCCTTGGGGACAGAAAGGCCTAAAAAATAGGCATATCTGCCCCCTAGGGGGGCAGAACTGCCCAAAAATACATGTGGGCCCCTGGGGGCGACCCTTGCCCAAGGGGCCACCCCCCAACACAAAAAAAAAAAATCAACAATAAAATCCCTGGTGTCTAGTGGCTTTCTGCCCCCCTTGGGGGCAGATCGGCCTAAAAATAGGGCCAATCTGCCCCCAAGGGGGGCAGAAACGACAATAAATACATTGCGCCCCTGGGGGGAGCGACCCTTGCCCAAGGGGCCACCCCCCAACACAAAGCACACATACATACATACTATTTCTGGCGCTATTGGGATTCTGCCCCCCTTGGGGGCAGAAAGGCCTAAAAAAAATAGGCCTCTCTGCCCCCAAGGGGGGCAGAACTGCCCAAAAATACATGAGGGCCCCTGGGGGCGACCCTTGCCCAAGGGGCCGCCCCCCAACACAAAAAATACACATCAACAATAAAATCCCTGGTGTCTAGTGGCTTTCTGCCCCCCTTGGGGGCAGATCGGCCTAAAAATAGGGCCAATCTGCCCCCAAGGGGGGCAGAAACGACAATAAATACATTGCGCCCCTGGGGGGAGCGACCCTTGCCCAAGGGGCCACCCCCCAACACAAAGCACACATACATACATACTATTTCTGGCGCTATTGGGATTCTGCCCCCCTTGGGGGCAGAAAGGCCTAAAAAAAATAGGCCTCTCTGCCCCCAAGGGGGGCAGAACTGCCCAAAAATACATGAGGGCCCCTGGGGGCGGCCCTTGCCCAAGGGGCCGCCCCCCAACACAAAAAATACACATCAACAATAAAATCCCTGGTGTCTAGTGGCTTTCTGCCCCCCTTGGGGGCAGATCGGCCTAAAAATAGGGCCAATCTGCCCCCAGGGGGGGCAGAAACGACGTAAAATACATTTGCCCCCAAAGGGGAGCGACCCTTGCCCAAGGGGCCGCCCCCCAACACAAAAAATACAAATAAACAATAAAATCCCTGGTGTCTAGTGGCTTTCTGCCCCCCTTGGGGGCAGATCGGCCTAAAAATAGGGCCAATCTGCCCCCAGGGGGGGCAGAAACGACGTAAAATACATGTGCCCCCAAAGGGGAGCGACCCTTGCCCAAGGGGCCGCCCCCCAACACAAAAAATACACAGCAACAATAAAATCCCTGGTGTCTAGTGGCTTTCTGCCCCCCTTGGGGGCAGATCGGCCTAAAAATAGGGCCAATCTGCCCCCAGGGGGGGCAGAAACGACGTAAAAAGCATGTGCCCCCAAAGGGGAGCGACCCTTGCCCAAGGGGTCGCTCCCCTACACTAATATTCACTCACACACACACACATACAGAAATCCCTGGTGTCTAGTGGGCATTCCTGCTGCCCGATCGCATCGCGATCGGGCAGCAGGAATGCTCAAAGAGACATCAAGGGAAAGGAAAACCCTTTCCTTTCCCTCGATGCCTCTCTGAGAGCACCCCCACCCCGCAGGAAGGTGAAATACTCACCTTCTCCCTTGACGCGCTGGAAGCAAATGGCTTCCAGCGCGTCATTCCCCGTTTCCATGAAATCAGCGCGCGATCGCGCGCTGACGTCATGGGGGGGGGTGGGGGGGGTGGGCGTGAAAGGGGAAGGGATTCCCCTTTCAGCCCTGGCCTGGGGGTGTTGGGGGGCGGCCCTCGGGGGAAGCGCTAGCGCTTCCCCCGACTGCCAGTCCCTGGACGTAATGGTTACGTCCATGGCGCCACACGGGCGCTGCCATGGACGTAACCATTACGTCCGTGGCGGGGAAGGGCTTAATGTGCACGTTTGAAAAATGTACCGAAGGAGAGTGGCTACCAAAAGTCACAAATTACACTAACAATGACTAAAAATGTAAAATGTTGAAAATGCATAATAATAATTTAGTAATATGACATATTGAGATATATATAATGTATGTTTTACATTATATTGTAGAGCTAACTTAGCCGAAGTTGTGGCCTAGTTTTTGCCAGGCTTCATGCAGAAGCTGAATAATCATGCAATGTAGAGAAGCTAATGTGCTGAACTGACCCTGAACTACTTGTGTTAATAAAGTCTGCTTGCCTAGAATTTTCTGCAATGAACCAACGGACAGGAACTAGAGTTTGTATCAAAAATGGTGTAAAACAGACGAGATGTACTTTCCCAGGACTCAAACAATAAAAACACTGACTGGAAAGAAGATGCAACATTTTCAATACCTGATGAGCCGGATGATGAGGACCTCGTACAGCGAACCAATCGACATCCTGAGAACAGCGTAATATTAGAATTAATAGATTTGTAAAATTAAGGTATTTGGGTAAGGAAATAACTGGTGATCAACTGACCAATTAGGAATTAGGGGATGGACTGGGCAACTTTAATATAATGTCGTGACAAAGGCGGAAAATCTTCAGAACTGATGAGAAGATGTTAGAGGCAGATGATCGGGGATAGACCTTTTGCTGAAATTGATGCGAGACTCTGCCATTGGGATCATGCTCTTGAGAGCCTGATGTGTTGCTGATCGATTGATGACCTAAAGACAAAGAATGACTTTGTTGCTGGTCCATACCTTGGATAGGTAGCTATGACAATGTGTCTGATAGACTTTTTGTGCCTTTTTTTCTAGGTACCAACTTCGCTGTTTTATTGTTTTTCTCCTAGCTAGATGTTTTTTTCCAAATTCATGTTCTAAACTGTTTTCACGTGAAGTCCCACATCCGAATGCTAATCAGGATTAGGTAGGGTTCCTATTTTGAGATGCTAACATATACGGTGACAAATGATTGACAGACTGATTTGCTGAACTCTGCTGCTCATGTTAACACATTCATTGTTATTGACTTATGTTGAGGCATTAGAACACATGTTTTCTCAAGTTCTGATTAGGTTATGTTATTGGTGGTCACTAATGAATTAATCTTGAGTGGATTGAATAAAGTTGAATTAACCTTATGACTTAGTATTGTAACCAATAGGGAATAAATTGTTTAAACGTATATTGGGTTGCAGTTTTCATGATTGTTGACTAATGTTTTGCTTATTGGTTATTGGTTTGTGTATTGATTATTGATGCACATTGGTTACACCATAGCTAGGATACTCCATGCGAATCAAAAGGTTAATCGACCTATACGCATCCTCTTATGAGTTTACTTACTAAGGACCAGGTGCACTAGCACCTTCCACATTGAGAGATCTTGTCAGGAGGCGATCTATCAGCTCAAAACCGCACTAGGGGATGATCGATCTTTGCTCACAAACCTAACGTTGGTGGGCTGCATGTGACAAAGTCTCCGTCACATGGTGGTTGGCAGAATATTTCCAGAACTCTGTGGTCCAAGCGGAATGCGCAGTGGGCAAAACTTCACAAACTCTGTCGGTGGAGCAAACTTTTTCATCCACCCATAAAAATATACTCATACAAGGAGACTGCTGGAGAAAAAGTAAAAGTACACGTGAAAATTATTTCATACAAACTGGCCCACTTGTAATTGTGTTTTGTTTATGATCACATATTCATTAAAGTGTAATGAGGCAGATACACAATGCTGACTAGAAAGAAAGTAACTTATTTAATAGTGGAGTTTAATAAAGCAAGCAATTGAGGTGAATCAACCTACTCACTTAGCAGCTGAACAGAACAGCTTGCTACTTGGGTACTGTATCTCTAATTCAGTTGGTTTCCATATGCTCTAAATGTTCCAATTTTATAATCGAATAAAGAGATGAAAATGTGAAATGACTAAAGAACTTTAAGTTGAGAGCCCTTAGTCTCATTTTAATTTATGCAAATTAGAGCAGATTCTCACATTTTTGGCTCATGGTAAGAAAGAGCAGCTTATGGTTATCAGCTCCACACCAATTCACAAAAGCATGATTTTTTGAATTTTTTGATTGTAAAGTGTGCTTAGAATTGTGAAATATTATTTTGTAGATTATATTTGCACAGACATAAAAATAGACTTATGGAAAGGATAGGGATGATTTGTTAAATGGAAAGTTTCTAAAAGTAAAAGAACACACACCAACCCATTCATGCCTTTTTCAAGTAGTTTCACACTGGAAATGCTCAGACGTTTATTGTGGTGAAAGCAACTCCTTGAATGTCTTTCAGAGTAGGTAAAGAAAGAGTATACACCAATTTGTAATGCGAATGCAGGAGCGGAGGATTCTCGGAAGGGAGAAATGTTTTATCTAGGGTGGAAAAAAATAGAAAAGTGAATTGCTCAATTGCACTATTCATTGTACTTTAGTTATGTAGATTTTCTACCTAGAACAATATCAGCAGGAGAAAGTTTTAAAAATTGGATTCTTTGTGGTTACGTAGAACATCATCCATACATTTCCAGAATAATTCCTGAGATACGTTGAATGAATATATACAAAACTAACCCAAAACTAGTCAAGAATGAGAGGACTAAAGTGTGACTTTCACAATTATGGCTTTGAGAATTAAACTATTCTCCTCTAGAGTTCGTCTCTTTCAATACTTCAAGAGTAATTGTAGCTGTCTAAAATATAATCATCTAATTTTATGCTTCGGTCTTTGACAGAATGTCATTGGTAACATTCTGACAAATTCATGAAGTACACTTGTTTGTATCTTTGTTAAAGGTGGAAAGTGCACATTTACTAGGAGCACACCACTGCTGGACAACCCCAACTCTAATACAGCCTGGATCCCAAGAGTTGGGTTCCTGTGCTTTTACCATTTAAGCAGTACAAGAAGAAGGATGAACTAGCAAAAGCCATTCATTTGCCCATCCAGTGGGTTTATTCTAGATGTTTGATGTAGTACAGAAATAGATCCAAAGAGCAACAGAGTCTGTTGCATGACTCAGTTTATTGAAGCAAGAACATCTAAGAAATAGATTTGTCTATGTAGATCATTCTGGCAAATGAATGTTGGTTGAGATAAGATACAGTAACCAAATTGTGATGGGATGATGGAACTGAGCCATAAAGCTAAGGCAATGCAGGACAGCACACCACACACCTGATTCTTTTACAAGTTTTCAGTTTGAAGCAATGACCCCCAAATCACTAGACTCTTGTTCAATTCTCAATGATTGATATTAACCGGGTACTCTGGATTCAACAGTTTGCAACTTCGGCTCTTGAACACACCTGAATATGTTGTTTAGAATATGACCTGAATTCTCAGACAGCTGAGAAATAACAAATTGGTATTCTTCAAAGATGGGGACCCTCCTAGTTACTGTTTGACCAGTAACTTGGAATAGATGTAACAAGTTGGTCTTATGGAGTATTTGAGAAGATTTACATGTTCACAGACAATAACAGTGTTTGAGTGTCTTTTTCTGTAGGCATGTATTACTATTGTAATCAACTACTATATTAAATGGACTTACCTCAAGTTCAAGTTCTTGGCCTGAAGGAATCATGTTTGATAGCATTTGAAAGCCTTTTGAGTGTAAAGCCAGTACAAGCACTACAGTCAAAAAAGAGTGCTTAGCCCTAATCTCATGATCAATGTCACCTTCTCCAAATCTAGATGTTCCAGACAATAATAGACCAAATTCCCTCCTTACTGCGCCTTCCAAACTAGCTGAAAAATGTGTCAATCGTCATCTCTCGACTTACTTAGAGGTCAATGGGATTCTCCATCCGAGCCAGTCTGGATTCAGACCTAGGCATGGCACTGAGACTGCATTGGTGGAGGTCTCATATCTCATAAAAAGTACCATAGATGCGGGCAGCAAGGCAGTCATTATATTGTTGGACCTATCAGGAGCATTTGATATGGTCTCACATGCCAGGCAGCTCGTACGCTTCCTTAAGACTGGCATTAGAGATAATGCCTGGAAATGGCTAAGGTCCTTTTTTGAGGACAGGAGTCAAGAAGTCTGGTTACATCCTTATTCCTCTGCCAGCTGAAGGGTGTCAGTTGGAGTCCCCCAGGGTTCAGCACTTAGCCCCAGTATGTTCAAAATCTATGTATTCCCCCTAGCTAAGGTGGTAGAATCATTTGGAGATAAGATTATTCCTTATGCAGATGACACCCAGATTTCCTTTGCTTTTAGAAAAGGGTGTTGATTCAGATGATATTCCACACTGTCTCTCAGCTGTTTTCCAATGGTTGAATTGTAACCACTTAAAGTGCAACACTGAAAAGACAGAGATGCTCATCTTTGGAGATTTAGACATCCGTTGACCTGAAGAGGTTCCCTCACCAGATAACCAAGCTGCTTTTACAAAAAATGTAAGGATTACATTTGTCAATAAAATGTAATTTTATCAAATTATCTTGGTGGTTGGTGTATGTTTTGGCATCCTGTGCATGGTAAAAAATGTTTGCACTTTCTGTCACTTTCATCTAAGAATATTGTGGTATTGGCCCTGGTGATGTCCAGATTGGACTATACCAATGCATTATATGCAGACCAGCCAAAGTATCTTCTGAATACACCCAAGACTATTCAGAAAGCAGCTGCTTGGTTGGTTGTTGGTCTTCAAAGGTGGGGACATAGTCCCAGACATTTGCGTAATCTGCACTGGCTCCCCACTGAGAAATGTAATCTTTTTAAATCAGCTCTCTTAATGCGTAGAGCTCTCCATCAGTCTGGCCCGGGATATCTCTTGGCCAGGATTGTCTTTTACAGCCCAGCAAGAGTTTAATGCTCATCTGGTAATCATCTGCCCAACATCCCCAGGATTTGACTGGTTACAGCAGGCGGTCACTGCTTTTCTTTCCGGGCCCATTTGGGGTGGAACAAGCTCCCTCGAGACCTGCATCAAGCAAAAGCTGAGGCTGTTTTTTTTTTTAAACCTTAAGAGTTGGCTTTTCTCACAGTAATTCTCCACTTGCATTTGTTTGTTTCATAGACAGCATAGCACTGGGACACTCCTGCGTAGCCATGCTCTCTAACATTTTTAACCCTATTACTATCACTTATCACTATCACTCCGCTTCAAGTGAAAATGCCATCTGTGGTACCAAACCAAGTGTACATGAGCTATCCATAGCAATATCATGCACACATAGCTTTCCCCTTCCCTGTATGAAAGGGGGTAGACTGTCTTGATGGAATAGAATATTGATGTCCAGATGAGTCAATCATAATATAAACTTCTGAACTGGCATGGTGGGCTGGATGGCAATCCATTTAAATATAGAGAATGCAGACGATGTAATATCAGGGGTAAGGGACCACTGGACCACTAGCCTTGTAATAGCAGTCACTACGGTGTAGTTTCTTGTTTTTCCAGATTGCCTACATTAACTTTTATCTAGTAGCCTAAAGTCATGAAAATGCTCATACTTTAAATGTTTCTACAGTAGCAAGTGATAGTCTAGCTGGAGTTCCATAAAAATCACGGGCATATTGTGATATGTTATTTTTAACTACAGTCATAGATGAATAAAGTTTTGCACCATGTCTGAGCCAATGACACCAATGCTATCTATCTAATAAGTAGAGTAGATTAAAACCAGAAAGCAGTATGCTATATGAAACAAAAAGCATGATGTTTTAACAGACTTGAAGGTTCATGTGCAAGAGCTCATTTTTGGTCCTTATTCAATTGTAAAATGAGATAGGTCAATGATTAAAACGTTTAGCACAAAGTCAAGTCGAGGAATAAAAACCATAAATATGGAAAGTGCAATAAGATATCAAATGATAGAGAGGGACAAAGATTTTTATGCTTGTTAGTTGTGTGTAGTCAGGAAATGTTAGCTGTCAAAAAGTTGGGTGACATTTTTCAAATAAATTCTATTTGTCATGAGTCATATGTAATATCCTGCTCCAGGATGTACATTGGGCAGGTCATCATGGAACAGAAAATGATCAGAGCCTGATGCCCTTCGGAGACCTTCAGGTATGAGATGCCAAGGAGGGACAGGGCACATTTCAGGAACAGTTTTGGGACCACAACGAGATAGGCTGGTGGATACATTCTAAGGGCCTCATTTACAAGGCCTGAGCGGGACACTGCATCACCCGGAGCGTCATTTTCTTTTTACGCTCTGATGGCACAGTGTGCCAGCTCATATTTACAAGGCCATGGAAAGCCACCTTGTGTGTCTTTCCATGTCCTTGTAAATATGGACCCCTTTCACGCATAACATTGTGTGAAAGGGGCATTCCATGGGTGTCGCTAGGGGTGCACACACGCACACCCATGGAACCTGAAGGAATCTGATGCATTCCCAGATTTACAAGTCTGGGAATGTGTCCGCTTCCTAAGGCACCTCAGACGTAGCATAAGAGTAATACAACACTTTCTGCAGCATGCATAAAAAGAGGAAAACACCTCTTATGGTTGTTTTTGTGAAGGAAGGTGTCCCTTCCTGCACAACAACAATCATTCCCACAACAATGGCAGCAATTTGTGTGCCAGTGCAGGGGGAGAGATCAGAAATGTGCCATATCTTGTAGATAAAGTGCATTTGTGCCCTTTCACGGTGCGCAGCCCTGTGCCACGGTCCTTGTAAATGAGGCCGTAAGTCTTTGCTGCAAAGGTCTTTGTGTAGGACATAAAAAAATACTAACAAGTAGCACCTGTCCAGTTGCTGCTTGATGTATCCTTTCCAGAGGGGTGAGGAGACTTGCTGCTGCTGAAAGTAGACATTGAAACTGTCTCTTCATTTTAAACACTGCAAGCTTTACGCTTCATGAAGAATGGATATTTAAAACAAAAAAAACTATAATATTGTGAAATTTTTACAATCCCATATAAAACTCCTAGAACATAACCAAAAGGGGATGATAGGACCATAGTGTGTTATAGGTGAAGGAAAATACATAAAAAATACTCAAGGCAGAGATATTAAGTGACTAGAGGTGCATTTGTTTAAATTTAAAAGGTTGTTCAAGGGAATAAAAAAATAGAAGGAAGTTGGTGGTTTCATTGAGCTGGTGAGTCAGAAATGGGAGAAGTCCCAATTAAAAACCTAAGATATAATATTTGCCAACACCTTTAGTGAGTTTCAAGGATTTTTCTAAGCTGAAAAGTCCCTTAAATGATATTTTGTGTCAATATTCTGCCATTGGTAGTTCTTGGTGGATAGGGGATACACATGTACACATGTTATGTTCCACAGCACTTAATTCCAGTTCTACATTCTTTGCTGCATGACAATTTTGTGATGTATATATTTCATTTTTTTTTAGAACTTGGTGTTGGTCAACAAAGCCTTAAGTTTCTTGTTCCAGTAGGCATGATTCTTTTCTGGTGCTTTTTTTCATGATATGTATTTTACACACATAGGGGGTCATTATGACCCTGGCAGACAGTGTTATGTTGGAGAAAGGTAATGCCAACACCACTCCGTCCGCTAGGGCGGTAACAGCTGCCGGGCTGGAGACTTAGAGCACCAACATACACATGCATACACACACTCATACCCACATCCACTCACGCATGCAGACATTCATTCACACACACATTAACACACACTGACATGCATTCTAGCACACACACATTCACACCACACAACATACATGCACACTCACACCCATTCATGCACACGCGCATTCCACACTCCACACACCCGCATTCACGCATGAACAGACATACACACTCACCCCCACACACACACAACACCCCCTACCCCTGTCAAAGCACCCGACTTACCTTTTGTGAGGGGGTCCTCTGGCAGGCGACAGGACATGGCACTACTGTCAGCAGCAGCGCCCGCCAGCAGACCACCGCCAGGCCGTATCATGTGTCATGATACGGTCTGCGGCTGTCTACTGGCGTGGTGCTGCTGCTGGTAGCAGCGCCACCTTAGCACCATCCGCCGCCATGAATGTAGCTGGAATTCTGCCAGAAGGCTGGGCGAATTCCGGCTACAGTCCCAATTTGACGGATGGTAGCTAGCGACGGCGACGGTGTTTCGGCACCTATCGCCGCAGTGGTAGGCGGTAATTACCGCCAATGTTATAATGGGGGCCATAATCTTGGATTTCCATCTTCTCAGTGGTGAATACTTCCAGGCCCCTATCCATCCCTGTGCTCATATTACCCCAGACTTTGATGCGATATTCATTCTGCCCTAGTCCAGACTTTCAGCATTTTGTGAGACTTCATGCCAATTTTCTAAATTATTTGCGAGCAGAGCCACATGGTGCCCAAACTCTACTGACTTTTTTGGGGGTGAAATCCCCAATCTGAAATGAGGAAATAGGTCCTGGGGTCTTGAGAGGGGAAACCATGAAGCACATATTGGTCAACCAGAGTTCAGGAAGCCTAGCAGGAAGTGTGCACTATGGCAATTAAATCTATCTCAAATTTGAGACTTTAACACAAACCAAAATGGTTCTAGTTGAAGAATTTGACTTTAAAGTATATATGAATATGACATCACATTGGTCCTAGTTGAAGGATTTGACTGTAAAGCATTGATGAATACGACATCACTTTCTGTTGACCTTATAATAGTTTCAGCATATGATTTGTCAAAGTCAAAACCGTATAATGTGGAGATTGTAGTTTCAGCATATGATTTGTCAAGTCAAAACTGTATAATGTGGAGATTGTCCCTGTGTAGATGAAGTAGTCTTAACACATCAAGCACAAAACCTCTTCTTTATAAGTTGAATTGTAAGGAAGGTGTAAGTGACACCGAACCAGGAGGGGTGATACATGATGATCAGCCCTCAAAGTTTATTGGACTGATAGCCTTCTTCCAAACCCCTTCTTTAGTCCACTAGTGGATGTCACTGGAATCAAATCTTGATTCCCCAACTAGGATGTAATATACACAACCTGCACAAAGCAATCCTCTGTGTTAACAAGTGAGCAACAGAGCACATTCACATCTCAGCTGAAGTATTAGCAAATCCTCTATCACTACCCCACGTTTAAGCATCCTATTCCCAAGTCAGGCCAGATTGATGGTTTATTTCAAGTATTCCTACTGAACAAAGCAATGCCCAACAAGCTTAGGAGCCTTGTAAAGCTCGTGTTATCAATCAAAAGTGCCTTACAGAAATACAAGGGTTTGTGCAAGAACCTACATCAAGAATGTATTTCGAAGATGATCCTCATTTACAAAATAATTATATTGCTGATAGTTTCAGTTAAAAATGCATACAATAATAGAGAATATGAGAAAGTAGAAAGTGTTTAAGGTAAAGGATTGTGTCTTGTGTATCAGGTCAGTTCCAGGGTCATGAACCAAAGTCTTGCATCACAGTCAATGTTTTGTGAGGGTGCCTTGTGCACCATAATGGTAGTAGCTCTTTCTGCATCACATTGGTAGTGGGGCTTTGAGCTGAGATGCTGCATCACAGTGAGTGAAAAGTATTTTACACATGGATGATGTTACATAATTTTGGGCATTTGACCTCACTACTTCATGTCATGTCATGTAAAAAAGATTTCATTTGGTAAAAATCCTGTCGTGGCAGCACGGGAACAATACTAATTAACTGAATGTGAGCCACTGTGATTAGCATTGTGGACTATTTTGCACACTTTGTTCGGCATGGAAGGCCTCCATAGTTTAGTTTTGAATGCAAAGTCCCAGACAGGCATTATGTATAGCAAAGTGCACTTTTGTGTCATATTTGGCCATCACACATAATTTCCGCGAAGTAAATTGTGCAATTTTTGCCTGGGTTTAAGCCAGATACCCTCCTCGTTTAAACAAAATCCGAGAAAGTGGCCAATGTCCCCACCTGTTGCAGACTTTTGGGAAGGGGAGATATTTTGAAGTAACATATGGTCTGTTTGGAAATCAATAGAATACATTTCTGGTAGCATTTTCAGCTTGTCCTACATGCCTTCTTCAGGTTGTGGACCCTGAATATTGAACCGGCAAGGTTGGTGTAACAGAAAATCATAGATTTTCTATACCTAACTCCACATATAGGTACCTACACAGTTCATATATCTTGTTAAGGTATGCAGGTGATGAGTTATGAGTAGTAAATCTATACTTCCCTATGTGCACTTGCCTTTCGATATCTTGTCCCTTAAAATCCTGGCCTCGATATTCTTGTTTCTTCATGTTGTTGGTGTCAGTATTCAGTGATGCAACCTTTCTGCGGCAAAGAGTTGGCTTTTTTGATTGGCTTCAAAATTCGAGTTTATAGAAGATGCATTTTGGAACTTGTGGATGGTGACAGCAGAGATGCAAGCAACTAGATGGCCACAAAGACAGAGCTCCCTTTATATCGTGCAGATGCCAAGTGCAGAGAGGCCATTAACTAAATGAGCACAGAGACAGAGTCCCCAATTTACAACTGAGAAAAGCAAGAATGGACTGATAGGTAAAGTGAAGAGTACAACGTGTTGGCATTTCCGCTATATAACAAATGTTTAATTGATTTTGTTACCAGATTTGTAGGCGTAAAACATACCTAAGTCCATTGTTGTGCTACACAATAAAAATATTATAAGCTAAAGTTGTTGGTAAACCATGAGAAAGGCATAAAGCATATTGCAGTTACAAATATTCACTACTAATAGCCCAAGTAGCCAATGAAGTAGAATAAAGTTTATATTTTTCATGAAAAATCACTTGCAAGATATTCAATACTTCTAAGCTGAGATGGCAATGCCAGTAGCTGTCTCACGTAGCGTTTTGAAATCATATTATTCCAGAAGAGATGTTTAATAAAAACAGTATTCCAACCCCACAATCACTGGCCTCATTTCATGGTATATTGAATTTCGGCCAAGAGAGACTGGGCTATAAGGAAATTCGGCTGATCTTCAAAACACAAACTGGGCGGAGACATAGTAAGTGACATACTCATTCACATTCTCACACTTGGGAATCATTCTTAAAACGTCTTCCTTGCTGTCTGTGCACCCCTTGTAGTTTCACCATCAATGGTGCACTATAAGATCATTTACTATGTTTTACTAGTGATGGCATTTTAGTGTATCTTGACACATGTATTCACAATTGTCCCTATTTTTCCATGCTTGAAGAGTTCTCCCTCTTGTCTTGGTCTGTATTCCTTGCTTAGCTCACGCTCTAAGAATTTTAAAGGGTTGTTATATTAAGACTTACCATGTTAGCTTGTAGTTTCCAGGCCGGTTCTCTAAGGCAGCACACCAAAATGCCCCGTCTGATTGCTTACTTTTCAAGTCTGACTTTTTAGACAGCTTTAACTGTGTCATCAGTCTACAGTTTTTTTTTAAATCTACATAATACACATACATGGAGTTATTGAGGTCAGTAGGCTTCATTTATTGGTCTGTTAAATTGCCATTCAGTTTGCTTCCACCCACAACAGCATTGAGCCCTGGATGTCAGTTAGGGATCACCAGGGGTGCCATGCGACATATGGGATGAGACGAGACGTAGGGGAGGAACCTCAGAGCCAGCCAGTCAGAAAGCGGAGCATAGTGTCAAGCCCCTGTAACAGTGAGGGGGGCCTGTAGTGGGGTGTTTTCTGGCTGTTAGACCTCTGCCACTGGGGCCTGCTGGGGCCGGCACGCTTTTCCTCTTTGCCACTTTGCCACAACTCATTGCCACTCTGTTCGTAGTGGCTCTGACATTGTGGCTGTCATGCCTTACTGTGCTGTGTTAAGCCATTTAGAGAGGCATCGGAAATGAGGAGGTTAGGAGCAGGGAAGAGGCTTAAGTGAGGCTTGGCCCCTCGTTCCTGGCCCCTGAAGAGTCCACAAGATCCCCCCTCCTGCCACCCCTCCACAAGTTGGCATTTAAAGTGTAGCAAATAGGAGCGAATACAAGTGCACGGGCAATTAAAGGTAAGCAAGCCATGCAAGGGAGCGACTGGACCCTCCTCCACCCCTTGGTCATTTTAACACCAATTTTTTCAGACCCTGGTCCAGGAAGTGGCTCAGCAAGTAACCACCATGCATGGCAGTGCACCCTGTCATGCAATGGACTCTGCTTACTGAGACTGGGTCACCGTAAGCCTGGCCCAAAAAAACTTGAGATATTCCTAGCACAGCAAGCAGGGCATGACAAGCCAAATCAACGCCATTAATAATGTACCATGGAATGTGGTTGCAATAAAAAAGATTCTTTAGAGTGAGGCTGCACTCACACTTCTTGACAAAGCAGGTATTATCTGCCAACAGGAGACATGAGCATTAACCCCAATAGCTGCTTTCCGGATACGCCGAATTCTTTAATCCTGCAGACAAAAACACACTTGTTTGTGAGGCCATAATGAGGATTCTCAACCTATATCAAACATTCAATAAACTTGACGTACTTGGATCTAAACAGCTGCTCGAGAATGTTCCAAGTAGGCATTTAAAAGGCCTCACAGGCCAAGCCAGCCATTTTTCCATCTTGAGAATTAATTACTGCTTTAAAGCCCATGGTATGGGCACTTTAGAAAAATTGGACCAGCTGACCTACCACTTGGAAAATCTAGCACCCTGGCTTGGAAATCATCTCCCTGGGGCAATGCAACATGCACTACCTGGGGGAGGAAAACGCACACCTCAGGCAGTCTAGTGAATCAGTAAGGTTTAACACATTCTTGCAGTCCTATAACCTCAAATCAGCCCAGGCCATGGGTTAAAAGAACCACCCTTGTGCTATATATCCTCCCTCCTTCAATAAGCAATCTGCCATTAATAACCTCTCCCTGGGTCAGGGCTTAAGTACTTGCATCACCACCCATGAGGTGATCCAATGAACTGAGAACGACCACGCTGCCTTGCTAGTCAGACTGGACGCATCAGCTAAGACTCATCACCGCTTATGTCCACTAGGAAGTATTATTGGGAAGAACATCACAAACTCATGCGGAGGATCAGATGGGCAGCTAGGTCCATAAGGAAGTTTAAAAGATGGAAATCAAGCAGAGTTAGATGATCTTCTGCTCTCCAAAAGTCAGAAATCATTGCGTGCTGGTCTATACTGTTGTCTGATCTGTGCGTACACCTACAAGGGAAACCTCTGATTACAGAAAAATTAACAGTACCCACTCCCTAGGCCCAGCAACAGAGATCAAGAAAAGTACACAGCAACTAAGGGCAAAACAAAGGGCATACAGGAAACTGAATAGTATCTATTCAAAGTAGCAGCTAAGTAAAGCAGCCATCAAACACAAACATCTGTAATGGGAGCATAGGAGGAATGCACAGGAGGCCAAGTGGATCAAAATCTTCGACTTGATTGCCGTGAATAAACATCAGCAATTCTGGCAATACCTCAAAACCATATGCCACATGGACAATAGTAGAGGGAACTCTTTTCAAACAGGGAAATGGATTGAACATGCAAATCCCTTTATTGCAAGTACCAGAACAAACCCTCCCCAAGCAAATCACTTCTCAAGAGGGATGTACAAACAACTAACATAGAGCTGAAACCACCATCAATGGAAAATTCGGCATCGAAAGAATCGGAGATCAACAATGTCCTAAAGACAATCATAAAGGATGGCACCCTGGGAACTAATGACCTTCCTAGGTCACTTTTCAGAGAAGATACGCAGTTCTGTGCCTTGACACTGGAACAACTGATTCCTAATGTAGGCTCATCAAAGATGTCTCGGTGTCATGGAGGGGATCCTTCTTCAGCTTATCTTTAAGAAGGGTTCCAACACTGCCCCAAGAAATTATCGACTAGTAGCACTGTTGGACATTGAGGGAAAAGCCTACCCCAGAATATTACAGCAGAAGCTAGCACAATGTGCCTGCTCAGAGGGCCTAGTTTCCTTCTATCAAACAGAGTTCTTTGCAGGAGGGTCAAACATGGACAACATCAGTGCTATTATGAATCTTGCCTATCAAGCTATAACTCATACATCTCTTCCAGTGTTTGCATGTTCCATCAACTACTCTGCTGTCTCCGACAGAGGTGTCTGGAACTTCTAATGGCAGAAGCCAGAGAGGTAGAACATCAGCCCTAAACTGCTGTGAGATGTCATGTCAACTTACACCAGGACCTGGGTAAGAGTGAAGCTCAAGGGGGAGACAGCTACTGCCAAAATCAACACAGATCGAGGATTAAAACAGGGCTGTATGCTGGCTCCTCTGTCATTCAACCTCTACACAGCTGATTTGGGACCAGCCTTAACCGGTGTGGCCCTACTCATTCCCAGAATTAGTGATAAGAGAATCAAACTTATGCAATATATGCTAGACCACATGAAAATGGGCATGTAAAAAGCCCTCAATACATACAACCTCAGGAATGAGTTTGTGGCCAATGGGAGTAACATAAAAGTAATAATTTTTGGGAAAATATCCACTAAATGATTGCTGGGGTCACAGAGGCTAGACTGTACACAACATTATATCTGTCTTGCTGAATGGCTGTGTGAAACTGGTAAACCATCATTGCTTCTACAAAAAATGTAAATTAAATTAAGAATGATTACGTACACTCTGTGCAAACTAAACACCACCCTCAATAGTCCAACGATCATCATCATACTGAGGGTGGTTTGTGTCAAACTCCTCCCATCAGTTAACTATGCACAGCGGGCTTTCCCAGGTATGTTGGCAACCACATTAGAAAAGATCCAATGCAAAGCTTGTAAGAAGTTGTACAATCTCCCCTTTAATGTAAGGAACAAACTGATCAGGCAGGAATTCAGGCTTGTTCAAAGAAAACTTGAAAACATGACCACCCTGGCAAAATACTACTTCCAGACAATGGCCATACTATGATGGCCCTCATAAAAACAATCTTCATAAGTACCAACAATCCCTTGTCCACAAACCTTACTGCAGCTAAAGAAAGCCTTCAACTAGCAGTGGAGCATCAGGACTTAAATACGATCAACTACAGAAGCATTAAATCTGTAATAATAAAACAACTGCATCATTGATCACAAGAATTGGACATGGAAGCCTTCTAGCTAAGGCCCAAAATGAGTGTCTAACAGCGCCTCACTTGTACAAATCAGCCAAACTTCATCTCGATCAAGCAATGCCAAAACATGCTCTAAACCAAATTCTATCAGCAAGACTAGTGCCACTCCCCAATAGAGAATTGAATCCAACCTGGGGATCCCTTGAAACTATCACCCACTGCAGACTGTGCAATCATAGAAGGGAATCATTGGAACACATACTACTTTGATGTGCAGTGTTGTTTCACACTCTCTGAACCTTCCTGAGGCCTATCTTCCTACAACAGGGCACCCACTCAACCGAAGACACTGTTACTCTTTTATATACTCTGGAATCATTAACTGATATGGTCAAGTATGGGAAATTTATATCACAAGCCCACTATCTATTAATGGGTAAGAACGGCCAAAAGCCCTAGCAGAAAATTGCCCAACATGTTGCACAAATTAGCAGATTAGGATAAAGTGACCTGCACCTTTGCATTAAAGACTTTATAAGCCATGTCCCTCTAAAATCTATATTTTGCACGTGAATGTAACTGGCCACAAACCTGGTGAACATAACTTGGAACTTACCCTCAAGTTGCATCCTTGAGGTCTCTATGTCCGGTATTACCTGCACTGCTTTTTATAGACACTATCATAATTAATTTTAATACTTGACACCACTTTATTATGAATGTGTAGTAGGATCTACATAACCTTTAATGTTTTTAAATGATAATGCGTTTTTAACATGAGATTTCATATTTCCACAAATTCTATAATGATTTTAAGTAATCACACAATAAACTTGTCATTGTCACTTGGTCACTGGGGGTCACAGCTGTGACCACTGGCCTGCCCCTTGCAACCACTGACACTGCTTTTGCAGTCCCTGGCATCAGAGGTGACAAAATCAGTGCCAAGTACACTGGGTCAGAGCGGTTATCCTTATTTCTCCTTTTTGCATTATACTACTGATGAATAATATCCTATTATTAACAATTAATGTAATATAAAATGGAGCAGAGGCAGTTGGAATGGGACCTCTGGTGGCAACTGTGGTAAGTAAAAATATTTTTTAAATGTATGTTGTGTATGTGCTTGGAGGTGAGTGTGTATTTATGTCAGAGAGTGTGTGCATGTGTATGTGTGAGCATGTGTGTTAGTAAGTATGAGTTGAGTGAGAATGCGTTAGATTAAGTGCCAATGCAAGTCAGTCAGTGAGAAGGAACATAAATGAGTGTGAAGGGGTGTAAGTGAGCATGTGAGGATGAATGATGAGTGAGAGAATGAATGAGAGTGAGTGATTGTGACTATGAGCGAGAATTTAATGTGATGTTTACTTGTTTGCCATAGGGCCTAGCATACTGGAAATAATTGCTGTCTTATGTAGATACCTCTTGTAAAATAATGTCACTGGCACACTTGCAGCATTTCTTAACGTGACAGACACCTGTGACTGAAACTGGCATACTGGAGGTAGTTCTTGCTTAAAGGGTGCCAATGGTAAAACACTGGTGCTGGCAGACTAGAGGTAGTTCGAAGCATTGAAGGCAGGAGTTGAAAAATACTGCCATACTTAAGGGAATTCTTGGCATTGAAACACCAGTGGCAGAATGCTGGTAGTAGCATGACAAAGAGGTAATTCTTGGCATAAAGGTGGGTAACCTTACATATGGGCGAGTGGCAAACATGTAAAAATGCTGTCCCTGACAAAGTGAGGTACTTTTTGACATAAGGGTGCCACATAGTATAAGGACTCATTTTATGTAATTTTTGGTATAACGGGGAAACTATGGAATATGGGGGCACTCATGGCATAAAGCTGTCACTGACAGAATGGAGATCATTTTTTACATATGAGGGCTCCTGTGCTACATTTCGATACATCGGGTATGTGGTGTCACTTCTGCTACCTGTAGCATTTTGGTGAATTGATGCCATGCATAGAACATGTGACAATGGGCCAGCCTTCTTTACCTGAAGGCTCCCTTCACTTTAAGTGACAGACAGTGCAAAGCCTGTGCATATTGTTCACATCTTCCATAAAATAGTTTCTTTATCTTCAGTAACAAATCTGGTATAAAATATGTTTCATTTATTTATATATTACAACCAGCTATGCATTTTGCCTGCTCTTTAGGTGCCCTGTTGAATAGGTATGTATTTTCCAGCTTTTTTATAAAGTTGGTATTGGAAAGTGTTTAGATAACATTGAGCTAGATGTACGATGAATTTTTTTGGTCGCAAATGGCCCATCGGGCCGATTGTGACTTGTAAAATGCATGTCCCTATGTACCAATCCTATTTTGCAAGTCTGTAGCTATTAATGACTCACAAAATAGGGTTTGCGAGTCACTATTAGGAAGGGGTGTGCAAAGGGTGTCCCTTCCTAATAGCAAGTCACACTGGTATGCATGAATGTTTTGGAACTGGGAATGCAGTCGCAATACATTCATACTTTACTGACTCCTTGAAGGAGGTGGTGACCCATTTACAAACTGGAACCTTTGTGAATGGGAGCACCAACGTTTTTTTAGAGCAGGCAGTGGTCTTTAAAATAATAAAGAAAACTTTTTATTTTATTTTTTATTTCTCTGGTTTTTCTTTAAGGAATATGGGATGCATTTAAAAAATGCTCGAGTTAGAGCTATTAGCATTGTAAACTATTAAGGCCCTTCTCCCTTCAGAACTTTACTACCTATAAATAAGGGGAGAGGGTGGGCAGGGGTGCGGGTAGGGACGGGGGAAAATTAAAAACAAATAATAAAAATAAATGAGCACAATTGTGCTGTGTAAAACCTCGAATTCGTCAAGAAGCACTAGGATAAACAATAGAAACAAAATGGTAGTCATGAAAAGCGCTCAATTACTGCCCTGAGAGATCACGCTGCCCACAAAATCAAAATCAAAATAGTCCAGAAACCATACGGAAAACAAGGAGCTTCGGAGGACTAGACACCAGAAAAGGCAGGTCCTTTGCGACCCATTTGCAAATCACAAACTGTGAGTCGCAAAAAGTCGCAATTGGAACTCTCACAGTGTTGCAATCACACATGTGGCCCCCTGTAACATTTGTAGATGCCTGCAATTTGAGTTCTTAGTTAGGTGGTGATTTATCTCCATCACTAATAATAATAATAATAATAATAATAATAGTAATATGCATGGCAACTTGAGTAAATGTTTTTAATTGGAATTTGTAAAGCTTATGGCAGCTTCATTAAGGTGGCTGTATTCATTTGTTTTAGTGGCAATTGAGTGCAACAAAAAAAATGAAGTTAAGCATCACACAAGTGAAGGACGATATATTGGGTTTGCCAGTGTTTGTTAAATGTGTTGATTTCGTTCCTTACAAGCAAGTTTAAGAAGCTGGTTCTATCTGTGTGTAAAATATAGTCAAACGATGGAGAGTCCGTGTGAGAAATCCCCAAACACAATGTGCTGTGCAGACTTTATTTCTCTAATAGACTTTAAGTTCCCAGGGACACCTCCTTATCGGACATATGCCCTCATGGAATCTCTATCAGTGGAGGCTCATGAATATGTAGATGTGGTGTGCCTCTGAAAAACATGTTTGACAAAAGAATAGTTAAAAATGAACTGATTCTGGTTAGAAGCCCATCAGCAGGCAATTTTTTATGCCTGAAGAGGCAGCCCATTGCTAGGTGACAGATCGTTAAGACTAGCTACCCAGGCAGCGGAAATGAAGAAATAATGTGTTCCTAATAACCTTCAGGTGACCTTCCAGGCAAAAGGGAGCCTTTAAAGTGCTATCTCTAGTGATATATGTCTCTTGCGCATGTAGGGTTCCTTTCCTCATGATAATAGTCGGATACTGGTAAAATAGAGCGATAAACACTACTGACATGGACAGAGCGTGAAAAGATTTCATCATCTGCCATTAGCATAATAATGAATTATTCAGAGGGCTCTGTCAGTGCTGTGCGTTTCAGTTCATGTTCTGTTGTAAATCCAAACAGTTAGCAAAGGTTCACCTGGGAACGCATCGATCACACTGAGTGATGAGGAATGAGGGAGATGTCTTTATGCTTCTGTAACAGAGCACACCTTGATCTGCAAGAATTATGGGATTAAACATTATTTATGCTGCCGTGCTTATTCGCCCATTCCTCTCTTTTGTAAACATCACATTTTCATGTAAAACTGTCTCATTGAAAGCACAATATCACTGGCTGCAAGTCGTGACATGTGATAGGCTCAGTCTACCGGCTTTTCCCGGGCATTTCCTTTTTTAAAGTTTGGCCAATTGCCAAAATTCTTTTTTCCACAGTGCTTCTTTTTTTCCTCAGAATCCCTGTGAGAGGAAGAAATAGTGTGTCCATAACCAGACCCTGTTTTCTAACCGAGGAAAAGAGACAGTTTTTCCTACTTTTGTACTTTTATCTACTTGTAATCGATGGGGAGAGGGGAGACATGGGTGAAACTCAGTAACAAGTCGTTTATGGAGTTTGCTCAAGGATGTCCCAAAGAATATGTGAATTAAAATTAAAAAAATACTGAATGCTAACAGCAAAAAAGAGAAATGGGTACCAATGTTTTCATCCATAACTTTTTGCACATAAGGTTTATCCATGAAAAAGCATTCCATCAGACATCTGGTCCCTGGAATGTATAGTATTTACAGTGTGTTTAAATGTCCACCATACCCAGAGCCATCAATCATGCTGTGACTTCCAATTTCTTTTTTCACTGTGTACCAAACATGCACCACTAAAAATTAGAAATCTAATGAATAGACATTAGAGGTGAATAAAAGTGATGCATTTTTAAAATGTACCCAAGAAAATAAAGTTAAGGAAATTGCTAATTTGTCCCAATGCAAACTTCTGGACAATCCACTAATCTGGGTAAATCTCAGGACATTTTTCAAACAGTGTTTTTATGGACTCTAGCTGGAGTAGGAAGCCAATAATATAGAAAAATGTGATACATAATTGCAACTGCCTTCCCTTGTTCCCACACTATTCCAGATTAAAATGGTACCTCAAAAGAGTGAATTGGGACTACAATGGGCCAAAATTAACATGGAAAGAGAAAGAAAGAAGTTTGGAATTAGGCAGATTTTTGGAATTTAGATAGTGTTAGAATTGGTTGACTGGGGTGTGAGCCCTGGTCAAGCAGCAACCAAAATTCTTGTCAGGGGCGAAGGCACAAGCAAACTCCAAATTGACCTGTGCTCCCCCTCTGATAGTTTGGCACAGAGAAGTCAAGTTTAGCTCAAAGGCAATGTGTAAAGTAGTTGTTCAATACGTCAAACAGCAAAACAGTAACAAAACCACACTAAAAGGATCCCACACCATATTAGAATAATAAAACTTAATTTAATAATTAAAACAGGGCCAAAACAACAAAATACAATTAGTCGAACTCAAGCTATCAATGTTTAAAGAATATACTGTAGGATAGCACTTACAAGGAAAAAGCCCCATTTGGGAATATCTGGTCTGGGACAAAGTCAAACTTTCAGGCCCACCAAGATGGAAGGTGGTCCAGCAACAGGGACCCAGTTAGGCCCGCTGAATAAAGTACCTTAAATCCTGGTTGTGGAGTGCTATGTGGATCTGAGGTGAAGATGCTTTGATGGTTTGGTTCCAAGATGCTGTGAGGCTGCTTGTGAGGTCCTGTTGCGTTGTCATCGAGGATCCCATTGACAGGGGCTTGCAATGCGAAGCCCGGAGTTAGGGATGCATTGTACAACCGAGGTGATATTTTGGTTCAAATGGCATTGATGCAGTTATGCGGATCTTTGGTGTCATGGTCCAGGCTGCCATCAACAAAGAACATGGGACCTACTCAAGAGAAATGTTGCACTGTGGTGTTTCTGAAGATAATGCAACAAACCCAAGATGCATGATACAACAGCAGTTTAAGTCTTCTATGCTGGCTCCAATCCGTGCAGCAGCAGAGATATATTGGTTCTGCTCGAAGATGTGCCACTCAGCTGGGGAGATGCATCGGTTCTGCTAGGGATGTCCCGCTCAGCAGAGACTAAGGACTTCTAAGTAAATTAACTATGCCTATAGGGTGTATGCAAATGTTTTAGGGGAAGAGCACAAGCACTTTAGCACTGGTCAGCAGTGGTAAAGTGCACAGAATCCTAAGGCGAGCAAAAACAGTCAGCAAAAACAGGAAGTCTAGAGGCAAAAAAATAGGGCAAACCACTACACTTAATACATTTCTGAACTAGGAATAAAAAATTAAATTACCAGGTTCTAAGGAATAGATAGTGAATATCTAGTAGAGGTCTGCTAAATGTGTTTTCCCAACCAATCGGGGTTTAAGGGAGGCCTGACACCTAGCAACAGAAATCCTACGATGTGTAAATGTTGAAAATACATGGTTGTGGTAGGGATCCTTATGGACCAAAAACGCTAAGCCTCTAAATAGGCTATTGCTTTTCAGTTGCTTTCAAATTTTCCCTCAACACCCTCATCCAGTTTATTGTCTCTGGTCATCCCAAACCCATTGGAAACTGATTTATGTCTGAAATGACTGCATTCAGGAAACCGAGGGGAACATAGATATGCACTGGACTATGTCAGGCATTTTTCTGCATGAGGAAAGTTGAAGGAAATTACTTGTTTTGGTGAAAGAACTGCTAAAAATCTGACAAATGGCAGGAAGTGTAGACACTGAAATTATATTTTTGTGGAATGTTTTCATATAACAGAGGAGTGATACTTGCAACCAAAAGACTGGTGTCAAACTAGCATTTCGTGTTAGTAATTTTTGTAATTTTTCTGGACCTGCTAAATCCAGTTCGTCACCACTAGGCACCCCAAGTCCATTGAGATCCCACATGTCTGAAATCCTACACTCAAGTAGCCATAGAGAAGACAAATAATGATCACACCTTTGTAGAGATGTGTTTCTGTCTGAGGAACATTGAAGTAAATTGCCATGTTTTTTAGAAAAAGTACTGAAATTCTGACAAATATCAAGCTCAACAAGTTCCCCAACACACATTCTGAGTGAATACGGTCTAGCATTTAGGATGTGTATATGTTGAAAGCATATGGTTGTGGTAGGTTTCAATATGATAGGGGTGATACCTATGACCAAAAGGTTGGTACCTAACCACCATTTAGCTTCCAGTTGCTTCTACAATTTCCCAAACGCACTACTCTCAGTTTATTGCAGCTTGGCACCAAATACTAATTGAACTCACACACTTCTGATACCATCACATTCAGGATACCCCAAGGAATAGAGATGTGCGTCAAGCCTAGTCAATGATATGCTCTTGCTACAGTGAAATCAGCTGCAAAATGTGGAAAATCTCAGGTTCAATGCAGTCTCATGACTAGCAAGTTAAGATGAGTGAGGTCTGACTGTATGTTGTATAGAATTAAAGTCCAATTATGATACTGGTGGCTTGACCACCAGCATGCAGCGGGGGAGGTCGAGAGGACATTGCCAAGCTGGTGGCCTCCCAACTAATGCAGCACAACATCCCTGCGAGGCTGGCAGTGAAGTCAGTGCTGCCGCATTGACTCTGGCTGTAAGAGCGTGCTGACACCAATGCCAGATGCACTGACTGCACAGCTACCAAGTTGTGTGCACTGTTGCCATGCACCATGTCATGAATGGTAGACAGTGCGTGCACCGACAATGCTGGCAGGGGGACCAGTACAATGCCCAGGACATGGGCATACATGTCCTTGGGCCCCTCCTGTGGCCCTTTTCCTGCCTACTGACCTTTCCATGGTGGTGTTGAACTACGCATGGCAGTGCCGCTCCCAGCACTGCCTCCATGTTGCCGCTGTTCCGACTGCCGTCACCACGGTGGGTCAGAAGTCGGCGGTGGCAGCAGTCTTGTGGTGGTCTGACCACCACCATCCTCATTGGGTAGTAAGACCACTGACGAAGTGGTGGTCAGACCACCAACATTGACACGGCAGTCGCAAGACCCCCGTACTCACAATCGGGCACTAAGCAAGTTTTAGTCAACGATGTACTTGAGTAAGTATTGTCGTAGACTACAGTAAAATGCGACTTGTCGCAGAAAATGCTTTGTGAACCTGCCCTTGACACTGAGGTGGAATTCACATCTAAGGTAAGAGTAAGACAACTTCACATAGAATACGCTTTGTGAATTGTGCACACCGCCACCAATGTTGATTTTGTTCATCATTCACAAGCTTGCTCTGCCTTTTCAGAACATGCAGCAAACTAATGACAGTTAAATTCTTCCCCCACCAAACAAACCCTGCTGTTTAACATGCTTTGTGTGAATATCTGTAGTAAGACTAAAGCCCTCACCTTATAAAAAGAATCTCAACTCCCACCCTTTTCTGAGTTCTGTGTGGACCAGTCATTCAAGCTCTGAAGCTCCAAAAGGTAGCCAGGTGTGCGTAGCTATGTGGGACAAGTTCATATATTCAGTCCTAAATGTGTGTATTTCCTTTGGTTTCAGCATCATTAGCATGATGCCCCTAGCCCTCTAATCAGCATCTTCATCAGTGGTAGACATAATTGCAGTAGTAATAACATGTACAGTAATTATTTATACAATGTTTGTTATCATTGCTTATTATATTGTTATTTAACTATAAGATTACAATTGAAAGTGAGATCTCAAATAATCTAACTACAGATGACTCTTTAAAACATGTTTGCCTTTGGAAGAAGCTGGAGGTCTCATTCCCTACATGTTTACCTGTTGCACACTTTTAATTACTTATGTTGTTTACAATATATTAACATTTACATTTAATCTTTTTACGTTGATGGATGATTCCCCAGCCTTTTTCAAAAACATTCATGGTTAAAAACATTTATAACTAAAAATTCAAGGCAGAGATGTTAAAGAAAAGTATGTTTTGGTGTTGTACCACATTATTGAGCGTCAATACCTTGCAACATAATTTTCCGATGGAACTCTGAATTTCCTGGACTTCTCTGAGCTTTACACAGTTATTCATGGAGAAAAAAACTTTGTGCAACGCATCTTTATCACTGGTTAGGTAAGAATTACTCCTGATGGTAAATTACAACTAGTGGCAAATTACAGATGTACTAAGAATATTGGTAACCTTAAATTACTGCCCATCGGTATAACGCTGCACATCTCCTCAACAGTATGAGCAGCTTTGGATCGACCCAGATCATCCACGACCCTACACACACACCAGGACACACGCTGGACCCCATTTTCCCCTCCAGCATCTGCGTCAAATACAACCATGTTACAGAACTCACATGAACCGATCCCCCCATCATCCACTTCAGCATCTCCAGCCCCGCACCTCCACCCCCAAGGTGGCCAGCGCCCCCCTACAGAGGGGGAACAAAATCTCTGAGACCATCTGGGCGGATGCCCTCAACACTCCAACCCCTCTATTGCCACCAACATCAAACAGGGAGTAACAATGTCAACGTCAGGATCACCAATCGCGCTGGCAGCATTGTCCCCATCAAGAGCAACATCCAGAGAAGATACTTCAAAAAGGCCAGCTGGTACACACAAGAACTCAGAACACTGAACTGAGAGAGCAAACAGATGGAGAGGAGATGGCACGCCAGCAAGGACACCTCTGACGGGACAGCCTTCAAGACTTCCCTCAACCTGTACCACCACCTTCTGAGGGCAATAAAGAAGACAGCCCTTGCCACATGCATTGAAACTAGCAGAAACAACTCCAAGGAACTTTTCAACATCGTTAAGGAATTCTCCAACCCAGCTGCCAGCAAAAACATCACACATTCACAGGAGTTGTGTGACAACCTTGCCCACTTCTTCCACAACAAGATCTCGACCATATTCAGAAACTTTGAACCCCAACCCACATCTACAGACTTCCTCCACAGATACATCATCACCGTAATCGACACAAACCACATACTGACCACCTGGAACACCCTCTCCACCCAGGAAATCTCCTCCACCATGAAATCCATCCACTAAGAAGCTCCCACAGACCATGCCTGCACTACATCTTCAACCTTGGAAACCAAAGGATAGACCAGGAACTCAAAACCCTGTTCAACATCGCAACATTGCCCGACGTCTGGAAAAATGCCAAGGTCGGACTACTACTCAAAAAACCCTCTGCAGACCACAGTGAACCCAAAAATACCAACCAATCTCGCTGCTCCCACTCCCAGCAAAGTTACTGGAAAAGATAATCAACAAGCAATTCATGCCATACCTGGATCAGAACCAACTACTCAGTGCCTCCCAATCCGGCTTCCGCAGCAATTACAACATCGAAACTGCCCAGATCACATCCACCAACAAAATATGAACCCTTCTCTACTGAAGACAAACAACAGCTTTGATCCTCCTTAACCTCTCTGCAGCCTTCAACAACCATATCCCACCACATGCTGATCAAAATACTAAACCACATCAACATCCAAGGGGACATGCTCAGATGGATCACCCCCTTCCTCACCAGAAGAACTCAGAAGATCTACCTCCCACCTTTCATCTCCAAACTCAAGGAGATCACCTGCAGTGTCTCACAGGGCTCATCTCTCAGCTTCACACACATATCACCCCGCTGGTCAACATTGTCAGATCCCGCTGTCTCAACATAATTTCCTATGCAGACGACACCTAACTCATCCTCTGTCTAGACTTCTCCACCACCATAACCAACTTCCACAGATGCATGACAAGTGTCACTGATTGGATGAGGAACAACTGCCTGCAGGTGAACAGAGACAAGACGGAAGTACTGATCTTTGGCAATAGCATCAACACAAAGAACAACTCCTGGTGGCCATCAGACCTCGGACCCACTCCCTCCGACCACACCAAAAACCTCAGAATCATCGCTGACAACGTGCTAACCATGAAATCACAGCTCAATGCAGTCTCCTCTGCCTGCTTCCTCACTTCATGCATGCTTCATAAGATCTTCAAGTGGCTGCCTCCACCCACTAAATGCACCATGACACAGGCCCTCATCACTAGTGGACCTATGTAGGAATCAACACACACTTCCTACAGAGACTTCAGAACATACAGAATGCCACAGCCAGACTCATCCTCAGCCTTTCCCAACTAAACCCACATCATACCCCACCTCAGGCACTCCATTGGCTCCCCGTACAGAAAATATGCCAGTTCAAACTGCTTACCCACGCACACAAGGCTCTAAATAACCAAGGACCCATGTATTTTAATCACTGCCTGAACTTCCACCAACTGTTGAGAAGACTACGCTCTGCCTCCCTTTCACTTGCCCATACTCCCCACATCAACAGAAGCAGAAGTTCAGGACACTCAATATCTCACAAAACCTGGAACAGCCTCTCCACACACTTCTGGACCATCACCTCATTTCCGGAATTCCGAAGGGCCCTCAAGATCTGGCTGTTTGAATAAATATAAATATAAATCCTGATTGATTGATTGATTGATTGATAGACACTGCTAAGCACAGAAGAAAGCTACTGGCATTGATGTATACATTCAATCTGCAAAATACACCACCATTACTACCCATTGTTAATAATATTCTCAACTATTTACTGTGCAAACAAGGGTCCTGCAGGAAAAAACACTGCTGTCATTATTTGGGTGTGTTGTGATGAAATGAAAGATTTTTTTCATATTGTTACCGTCCTAATCTATTTTAAACCTAGATTGGAGCTAAATTGATTTTGGGCAGTAATGCCAAAATTTTGAGGCAGCATTTTTCGTGCTCCAATTTAACCTGTTGTGAGTGGCATTACAGCCCAGTGGTAATTATCCCTCCATTTCCGTTCATAAAAATCATGTACGTTGTTATTGGTTCCAGAAGTAACCATTTGCAGTCGATCAAGAGAAATATGAAACAAGGGATTTCAAGTTTGAAAATATGGAACTATCGATCGAGCGCAATGAATGTAAGCCATCACTCGTGATGCCTCGGTGAAGCTGTGTTTTTTCTTTTTCTTTTTAAATCTCTTTAACTTGTAAACTATGCGGTGTCAGTGGTATTTGTATTTGCCAGCTGTACAAGTCATATCACAGAGACATAGGGGGTTATTACAACTTTGGAGGAGGTGTTAATCCGTCCCAAAAGTGACGGTAAAGTGACGGATATACCACCAGCCGTATTACGAGTTCCATAGGATATAATGGACTGGTAATACGGCTGGTGATATATCCGTCACTTTACCGTCACTTTTGGGACGGATTAACACCTCCTCCAAAGTTGAAATAACCCCCATAGTTATGTACGAATGTGTGTCAATGTAAAGGTTGCAGAAGCTCTAGGCATCATTTTTGTTTATTGCACAAAATGTTGTTTACTGGACTGCCTTATGCAAAATGCACGATGTGGTGCAATATTGTGAAAAAGTCAAACACTGTCCATTTTACTGCTAACAAATGAATATGACATCGGCTTGTAGCGCCAAGTTCAAACAATTCCAAAGCATTTTTGTTTGCGTGATAAACCTATTAATAAGTATTATCACTCACTACATGATCATATTTCGTCAATCAGACTTCGATTGCTAAATCGGTGAAGTGCATTTCGGTCTTAACATGGTTAAATGGAGTATCTGCATTGTCACCACTCTATATTCAGATTTATACGCAGCGAGCTAGAGAAGACAATGTACAGGGTATTTACTAATTGTCCCCTTAATCACCAACAGGTCCCTCGTTTTGTCAGAACTCGAAAAGATGATGCACGTTCGAAACTGTTGTACACAAAATAAATCTGTAAATGTGAGTGTACCTCACGTGCCACGTTGTGTACCCTTTAGCCTTGTTTCTATCTGCGTGTTAGTGACCGATCAATAGGCTACAGAATGGCATTAAACCACTGGTTAATGTGTGCCGGTGGTGAGCATGGACGCTCCTTTTTAGGGAGCAGCACTTATTTGTCATCATTAGGCTTCGGCCCAGAGCATGAGAGATAGAAGCCAAACACGGAGAACGAAGCAGGCAAAGAAAGGTTGGTAAACAATTGAAAGGGAGAAGGAGGTGATGAAAAAGAACCTTTAGGAGAGCTATAAATAGACACGAAGTGTAGGGTAGTGGAAGGAAAACGTGTCATCAAGAGATCCTGGCATTCACCACCGCAAACGGATGGGACGTTATTATTATGATTATTATTATTTTCAGAAATGATGCACTGCAGTAAGGCATTCATTAATCTTTCAAAACGAAACTTTCAGACATAGACCATCTTTTTAAGCAAAGCGTTTTTTTTATAAACCGATACGATGGTACAGAGGCTTGCTGCTTGCGATTTGCAAAGATCACAAGGCACACTCAAACCTTCCTTTGATCCGAAGAATATAAACTGAATTGATAACGTGTGTGATAGTAAAATCTTGTGTGTGTAGCACTTAGAAATGACTGTAGTGGGGGTATAAAGAACTATATAAAATACGTATATTCTTGCATCTCCAGGTCCAGTTTTTGAAGCGCAAAGAATATTTAATGGAAGGAAAGGAAAAGGCTTCGAGAGGTACTCCGAGAGATGACTAGACACGTTACACAAATCTGCATTGCCGGAGCCTCAAGCAAAACCTTCCTTTCAACGCCAAAACGTTTTCCCTCCACGGGCGCCGGGCAGGGATGTAAAAAAGGCCGGCACAACCGCTGTTCCAGCAGATATCCACTAATAGCCCTCTGACGGCGCTCCTCCATACCTACAACTGGGAGCTGCTGACAGCTCAGTGAAAGCAAGGCTATGTTTACCTCAGGAAAGGATGTCTTTCTGACACCGCTCTGCTCTGATGATTCCACTAATGTGAAATTTCTGACCCAATAGGCAGTGATTGCACAGCTCTGAAACTCCTCTCATTATTCATGAAATATGTGCTGCGCAGTGTCAGCCTCTCCCTGCAGACTCGCTGCCAAGCAATTACTCATTTCCATCACTTAGAGTTTTTTCTTCCTCTGTGGTGGGTGTCTTGTATTTTCAGCACACTTCGGCAAGCAAAGCACAGCGCTGGAATGAAAATGATGCTTGTCTTGTTTGATTTTAAAGAGGAAAGCACTTTCAAGTACTGAAAAATTGATGTTGCTTTAAACTTTACAGCAAGCTCCAAGGAGGGTGATGTCTGCAGAAATCAAGGGAGAGCAATCAGAAACGCTCGTGGCTATGTAAATATTCCCGATCGGATGTGAGCTGCGGAAACAAGTGTCACCTCTGTACTTAGATTGGTACCATAGAAACTCAAGAAGGGGGTTTAACAGAAACAATAAAACAGCCTGGAGCGTTACCCATGTCTTAATGCACAATATTTCAGATGTGTCATTTTGAAGAGGCACCTGCTTCTGGCGGCGTTTTTCCCTTAATGACGACGTGGAGACACGCATCCACAGCTTGGCATATGTGGGCAAGTGCTTTAGTGGCCTTGCATTACGTGCTTCACTGTCTCCGCTCAAACATGGACTCTGACAGAAGTCTCACTTCAGCTGCCATTTTACTTCTAAACGGTGACAAACATTGATCCAGCCATGACGGTTTGCAATAAAGGAACATAGCAGTTTAAGAAATTAACACCCAACTCCTAACCTTAAAGTGTTATCTACGGTACATAGGCATAGAGGCAAGAAATGTGTACACGCTATTTCTTTCATTATGTCCTTCCTTTCTAATTGTTATATACATTTTTTTATATTAACCTATTATAATGTAACCGATGCATTCATACTCCCAAAATTGGAGAGTCTCCTATTATGCCAAAAGGGACAGGATGAATTATATCAATAATTAAAAAACTCCCTTTTGTGCAACCTCACTCCTTGAATGTTCAAGGTATGTTTTAATCTTTGTTTTTTATATATGCATATGATTTGGTATATGAGCAATAGACTGTCGAGAGGTTTGTCTACAAAATGTTAACAAACACTACCGATTTTTGTATGATGGAGATAGAGTGGTGAAGGATTATTGCTGTAAACATGCTTTGCGTACATTTTGTGAATGTGTTCATCTTTTAGTGCATTCTAATTAATAACCGGGGAAGATACTAGTCGAATATTTAAGGAGTGAGGTGGCACAGAAGGAAGTTTGTTTAATTATTGATACTGATGCATTCATAGTCATTGCAGTAATACATTCATTCTAACAGGTGCATATTGTTCTAGTAGAAAGGATAGGTCCTAAAATGAAATACAAGTTATACACAAACCTTAACACTGTGTAGGTTTTCGAGGGAGTAACCAGTTAGCTTGATTAATTCATACCTTGGAGTGCGTCCACACAGAGGGGCATACTTATGAAGGCTTTGTGTTGCCCTTGCGCCTTTCAAAGGGTTGTAAGGGCAACGCAAGACCTAAGTCAGATTTATCAACCTATGCAAGGACACCTTGCATGCCCTGCATGACTTGATAAATCCAGAGTAATGAAATGTGGCGCAAATCACTGCTTTGAGTTACTCTGCCTCAGGGAGGTGTTCCATGGGTGAAGCATGCGTGTTCACATGCATCCACCCATGGATTTTTCGCTCATTCCCAGATTACCAACACAGGTAACCCTGGGAATGTGTCAGAATGCTATGTCTCCCAGGGGAGGCGTAACAAGGAGAAATATTTTTATTTCACCTCGTTTTGTCCTCCTTCCATGTGTGCTGCATTCTACAGCACACATAGAGGAAAACGCCTCGATGAATAGTTTTAGGGCAGGAAGGTATCCTTTCCTGCAAATGAACAATCCTGTCTGCAGAGCAGGCACCCTTGTACCATGGCACAAGGGTGCCTACTTTGGTGCTAGGCAGCCAAAAGGGTGCTAGCGCAGGGAAAATATAGGAATTTGTCATATAATGTAAAATAGGTGCATTCCTGCCCTTTCCCTATCACTCAGCCCAGTGCAGCAATGTAGCTTAGTGCACTGCATGATTATTTGATAAATGTGCCCCAGAATGCTCAATTTCCAATAGTGATAAATCGCTGGATTATGCTGGGTAACTAAACATATCTTTTGTTTTTAATATCCCACAGAGAACCTAGAATAAACTACTGATTTAGATATACAAAGGCAGGGATTTCTAACCTATACCGATTCCCTCACCTCATTATTTGTGGGAACTAGCCACCTAAGGGCCTCTTCAGACAGACAGCTAGTTTGCTACTCCTTCATGACAGTTGGCTGAGCTTGACAATCCGATAATGCAGTGTGTCACCTGTGCTGGAGGGTGAGGGTTTGTCAAAACAATTTGTAAGTCTTCAGGCACACATAGTACATCTATTACTGGCACTCATTATGGAGAAATTCCCTTAGGTGGCATCTAGTTGACTATTCACTGAACTAACCTTTGTGTATACTTGGTAACTGAATAGCAATACATCACATTGTTAAAATAAATGAATGTAAATGTAGCTGGACCTGATATGTAAGTTGTAAAAACAGGGAGGAAGGTGTCTCAGAAGTGACATTGATTTGTCATATTTATAATTAAATCCTTTACCAAATGCAGGTGAGAATTAACCAATCTGTTGAGGTGTGCAATATATACATAAAGGTATAGAACAGCAGGATTCACATCAGTTCATATAATTCCTTCCATGGAATATCTTTAGAATTCAGTTCAAAGCAAAAGAGGTAGACTGTCCAGCTCGAGGCAGTTCAGTACAATAATCTGATTTCTTGAATATGAGGTTTGTGATTGTTGACGGCATACACTCCAAAAAGCTCCGACTACATGGAGAAGACACACAAGGAAGTGGAAGCTTTATGGAAGCTTAAAAGCCTTTTAATGGCAAGCATAGCACTCAGACGGCCATGGCTTGTGAGGTATTCCAAAAATTACACCCACACATGGTTGTCCTTATGTGACTGATTACACCTTCGAACTATACCTATTTTGTTTTACTTGATGCTGCTCAGTGTGTTCTGCCACCTATATAAGATATCTCCTTGGCATTCTAAAAAAGCTCATAATAAAGTGTTATTCAATGGCTACAAGAAGATAAAACACGTTGCCTCATCTGCTGATAGTGAATTGCCTATGTTGTATGCCATAAAAAAATATTGCTCATAGATACGTTGGCCAAGACATTGAACAGTCAGAAATCTTTAGACAAAACATATCAGAGAATGATGGCCCTTCCTTCACACAAGTCCATCAGGCAGTGGTTACTTTGAGTGAGTGGATGCATATGGGGCCCTCTTTTTGGAGACTGGGGCTTATTTTTCACTGCCAGAACTTGAACCAGAAAAACAGAGAGAAAGTCAGAAAAGGATGGAAAGAAGAGGGAAAAGAACAAAAGGAAAATTGTGATAAAGGTAGAAGGGTGGGATGAAAAAGAATATGCAGGAGTGATATAAAGGGACAGGGAGTGTCTGGTGGGGGACGAAAGCAGCATGAGGTCGAAACAGGAAAAGATAGTCTTGTTACTTAGCATTATCAACATTTAGCTTGCAGACTCCTAAGTAAAACTTTGGTCCTCAGCACTTATTATTTTATTAAATAAGCACCACCATCAGATATAGGCCACATGCTTACTGTACCACAGGGACTTGAGCCACCTGACTCTCATGAGTCACACTTAGGCAAAATCACCCATCAATTTTCATGTGAGGGCCCTCTTCAATGATGGTGCAGAAGACCTAAAATTCAATACAATGAGGCATTATCAAGGGTAATTATCATGAAGGTTATTATTATTGAAAGCCTCTCCAACAATCAAGCCTCTGTTTTTAAATTTGTCTATCTGTGTGAGACATGAGTACTATGACAGGATCAATGATGGAATATCAATGATAAGAATATCGAATCACAAAAATATCAGAAAATAAATAAGGTTCTCAAAGTTATTGCCTTCCTATAATAAACTAATAATACACACATACCAATAACCAAAATATCGACATTAAAAGAAATATATTTTTACTTTTATTGATAACACAAATATCAGAAACAAAAATATAGTTACCATTAAATACACATATAGGTTGCCAAAAATATTGCAACACACAAAATCGACTACACTAATAGTGCAAAAAATAAAGGCATTTGATTTCAAAACAATATAATAAAATAAATAAATAATAATATATTAAATTGTTTTACATTAACCAAAAAATAAAAATAAAATCTGAAAACATGTATAAATAATCTAACAACATGATAACAATGTATATACCCTAAATAAACCTAAAACACCAAAAATATGCACTTCAATGCATCAAATTATGAGTAAACAAAAAATACTTACCTCTAATAAAATATAAACATTAATAGAAAATAAATGAATATTTTTACATAAATAACACTCAAAATAACATGAAAACAAAAATACATATGTAACATTATGATATGAACACAAATTTTTGTCCACCATAAAAGGCAATAACCACAAAGAAGCTCTAAATTAAACAAATACTAACTAAAAAAAGAAAGCAGTAAAGCAAACCAATTAATAAGCTATTTAATCACTTAAACTAACAGTATAAAAGGAACTCAAAATGTGATCACTTACTACATCAGAAACTACAAAAACTACAAGACAAAAATGCTCTGCTAGATTTACTACAGAAAAGCAGATAACAGAAGTTGAAGAATACGTACAACTACTATTTAAGGTAAGTAAAACACTTAATTAAAGAAACTTAGGGCCTCATTATGAGTTTAGTGGTCGGACAAGCCAAACTTGTGGGGAAGACCCTGCCATCACGCCAGAGGCATCCCACCCCATCGTATTGCAATTTTCCCACCAGGCTGACTACATGGAACATTGTAATACGATGTTCCTGTCAGGCTGGCAAGCGGGAACAGTGCTACGGTATTGGCCTCGGCTCTGAGGGTGTCTGAGGGTGAAACCGTTCCACCTTCAGCATGGAACCAGTTAACTAAACATTAAACAAATAATTTTTGTTCATCAGTCAAAACAACCAACAAGTAAAATAACAAAAAAAGACTAATAAAATAAAATGTTTATTACTTAGTTAAAAACAAACAAATCACCAACACAAAGCTCAAAATTACAAATAAAATGAAATGAAACCAAGTACATACAACACATAAAATATAAAACACTTCTAGTAATGACATCAGCTGCACATACATAATAGCATGTAACATTTCCCACCCAAAACTAATTACACAAATAAATCTTACTATTCTGTAGTTATAGATCTTCGTCCATGTCCATGTCCTTGTAGTACAAATATAATCCATCAAAAAAGGTAAAATAAATCCAAAAAAGACAGAATAAATCCAAAAACGAAAGAGGTTCATTTAAATCCAATGAAGCAATCCATTGTCATAAAGAACCATAAAAAAACAAAAAGTTGTGAAAAAAACACTATTTCTCCAGGGAACCCAAAAAATCTAAAGTAATTAAAATTGGAAAAAATGGTTTACTAGAAGCCAAAATAATGTATTCTTAAAAGAAATTTGAAATCCAAATGTCCATTGTTGGAACACTGGGCTGATTGCAGAACCCCCCTCACTTTTCGCCCCCATTTTTAGCTGATGCCTGTGTTTTCTGACTCTGACTGGGCCATGGGCACTGCTAACCAGTCTCAGGGCCAGTGCTCTGTGTAAAATGGTATGTGCAATTAGGCATTTTTATAATTTGCTCATTAAACCTACCCATAAATCCCTAGTATATGGAAGGGCATATAGGATTTAGGGACCCCAAGCTGAACAGGCCATCCTTGGGTGCACTGTTGTTTTCCCTGGTGTAACTGTAAAGGCAGGCCTGCAGTGCTGTTAAGCTGACCCCAAAATCGACTTTGGAATTTAAAGTACTTCAAAAGTCCTAAACTACCTTATTTTTACATATCAGTCACCCCTAAGATCTGCCCTAAGTGACCCCAGGTTTTGGTGCAGTGTATGGATAAGCAGGGACTTTATAAAATATGTTTTATAAGCCCTGGTGAGGGAAAAACTGCATAGTTAATTTTCCCAATTGTAGTCAATGGGCCCCTTAGGCTAACATTGGAGACTTTATTTTAAAATAAAAAAGTCTAATTTTCAATAGTGGTTAGCTAAATATAATAAGTTTGGTACCAAATTAATGGTATAATAAATCCAACAACTTGCCAATGTTGAAATTAATATCACTAGCACGGGGAAAGAGGTTTAGAACTCTTTCTGAAAGTTACCAAATTCAACCCGTAGTGCACTTTTCTGATTGGTCAACCTCTGGCAGCCTGAGCCAGTCTGCCTTGATGAGGTGTGAATGGGCCTGGGCTGACACAAAGGAAGCATCTGGGGGTAGAGAACTGCTACAACAGGTGGCAGAGCATGGTGGAGGGAGAGTGGCCAAACTTGTCTTCAAGGGAGGGAAGCCACTTGGGACATAAACTGGACCTCCCCATTTCCTGCACCCACAGACAGCTAGGAGCCCCACTGACTAGATTAAGAGAGGGACTGGAGAAGGTGTGGTAGGAAAACCTGACCGCACCAGTGGGTGGGCTCAGCAAGATGAAACCTTCCAGGAGAGATTTCCTCCATGTTGGATTTTTAAAGAATGTTGCTTTCTGGGACTGATTTTTGCCACACTTGAAGGAAGTGGTCACCCCACAGGGTGTTGGCTTGTACCCCATTGGACAGGAGTATTTCTTGTTTTCCACCCCAGGAGCAAGGATACTTATGACAGAGCTGCCCCACAATTCAGATCCCTGCTGGAAGAAGATACTGGAGAAGAAGGAATGTCCTGCTGGACCCCTGGCCTGCACCTGGACACAGCACTCACAACGACTGCACCAGCTGCCTCTTTGGGTTCAACAAGAAAAGGACTTTGCCTTGCTTCTGCAACTCCAGGGGTGGACTCCCTGTGAGCTACAGGAACAAAGGAGCTGATCAGAGTCCCCTGCATAACATGAAGTCCTACAAGAATAGTCCAGCTGACCAGCGTCCAGTGGCCATTTGATGATTCTGACCAGGTACATTCTGGGAACTATAGTCCCAACTTCCAAGGAGCAAATCAGAGCTTCTGGAACCTTGGATCTAGTTTGTGGACACACCAATGACCCAAAAACATCTCTGGAAGAAGATTCAAAACTATGGAGATGTTCGGAGCAACTATTGTAAGCAGCTCCATAATGTTGAAGAGCTGAATTGTGGGAGTTGTAGTCCCAGACCCTAAGAGGCAAACGTGAGCCTCTGAAACCTTTACTGGTGCTGTGGAACACGTTCCTGTATCACAAAACACTTCTGAAAGTAAGTGTAACCGTATTACATCCTGGGTGGCCTGAACTCTGGACGTTGTCCCTGTCAAGTGCGACCTTTTTTAATCCTTTGAGCACTATTTGTTTCTAAGCTCTAGATTTACTTTTAATCTTTCAAAATGTATGTCTTTAGTTCCCTACATTGGATTTTTGTTGTTTTGGTGTCATTTTAAAGATAAAAATGTTTCTTTTTTTATAACTTTGTGTTAGATTTTTATTGTGTGTTGTGTTTTGCTCATTTACTGTTTTGTTGAAATTAAATGCTTTACACATTTGTCTCCTAAGTTAAGCCTAACTGCTCATGGGCCAAGATACCAAGGGTTGAGCGAGGATTAATTTACTGGGACCTTATATGGACCTAGTGGGGGTTTGTGGCCTATTGCTAAGTGCAGGTACCTACCTGCCTTTACCAATAATCCACTTTCCAACATCCATACAATAACTTCAGATCCATAAACCTGCAAAAACATACACCCACCCACAAAAAACACTATGTTCAAACAGTATGTAAAATTACAATAAAAAAGACTATACGACTGATTTAACAAGTTTGGCAGAGGGGGTTAGTCTGTCACAAACGTGATTGATATCTGGTCTGCCTTATTATAATCCCATAATAGCCTATGGAGAGCGTAATCCAGTGGACAGGATATTGGTCACTTTTGTGACGGAGTAACCAGTCTGCTAAACTCTCAATCAGGGCCTATTTCACTATTGAAAACTTTAAATAAAAATTGTTAAAATGTTTAAAAATGTTAGAAAAATGTAAAACATGACAATAAATGTTAAATGAAAACATGAGACAGTTATGTAAAGTATAAAACAAATAACACTAAAAATACAAACAAATTAAATATGGAAATATTATTTATACTATACCTAAATTCTACATAAAAAGATGTAAAAAAATATGTTGAACAAATGTTCATATTTACAAAATATAAAATGTCCATACTTTGACAAATAATGTAAACATAAAAAATGTTAAACAGTGCTCTGAAAGACTATGGGGCTGATCCATAGTTTGGCAGTCCGAGGACCGCCATGTTGGCGGTGGTGGTCTGACTGTCAACTGTCTAGCGGAGAGGACTGGCGTATTATGAGTTTGGTGGTCATAGAAACAGAATGCTGCCAGCAGTCCGCTCCCACCGCTAGGCAGTACAGACCGCCATGGTCGCCTGAAAGCACAAACTGGCCGGCATAGCATGTGTTTCCGCCAGACCCATTACGAGGTTGCACACCGTCAATGTGACCACGTGGCGGTCCAACCACCATGTACAAGCTGGTAGAAAGGGACAGTATAAAGGGAGAAACACCTGCAGGCAGCCTTACACATCCAGAGCCACCAGGGAGCCCTTTGCAAATGTCATGGCTATCCTCCTGTTAATTTGATGACAACAAAATCAATGCTGGAGTGGACGACGCAACCGTAAGTACGCACACCTCCCTGTATCATTAACCAATAAAAACAGCATATGACACCAGGAAACACATCACGGGGAGGACCCCACGGGCAGCAGCTACACGTGTCACACAACAGACACCCACAAACATACATCAACACCAATTTCTGCACACTCACAATACACACATTTTGGCAGCACACACACTGCACTGCAACACTACACAAATACACATGGCCACACAGCTCAGGCACAGGAACACTGAAGGCCCCACAAGATTCTCAACCACAGCAACTTAATAGCTAATGCACATATACAAATACAACACCCATACTCACACCCAACACTGGCCAGGAACTGTCCACACATGCAACACACATATGTCATGGCTATCCTCCTGTTAATCCGATGACAACAAAATCAATGCTGCAGTGGACGACGCAACCGTAAGTACGCACACCTCCCTGTATCATTAACCAATAAAAACAGCATATGAAACCGGGAAACACATCATGGGGAGGGTCCCACGGGCAGCATCTACACGTGTCACACAAAAGACACCCACAAACATACATCAACACCAATTTCCGCACACTCACAATACACACATTTTGACAGCACACACACTGCACTGCAACACTACACAAATACACATGGCCACACAGCTCAGGCACAGGAACACTGAAGGCCCCACAAGATTCTCAACCACAGCAACATAATAGCTAATGCACATATACAACACCCATACTCACACCCAACACTGGCCAGGAACTGTCCACACATGCAACACACATATCCATTTATGTGGCATGGAACACATACAACACCTCCATAACACAACCCTGCAACGGACACACACATCACACACACAGCAGAATGGAAGCACAATAGCATGCACAAAACACAGAGAGACAAATAGACAAAAGAGGCAAAAAACACCCAAACAACAATACCTGCGCAGTTGGGATGGGAACACCAGGACGATACATGGAGGGAGACTGCACTGGGACACATATCACGTTGAAGAGGGCCCTCACACAACATGTGGACAAGAAATAGCCCTACATGCAATACCAAACCCAATTGTCATGCACAGTTACACAATGGGGAAGGGCAAGTCTACTAAGCACATACAACTCCTACACAATGGGACATACCTCTACATGAACTAGCTGCAAGGGTTACACACCTAAATGGACACATGGACACTCAAATGCAAAGCAACGTAGCACAACAGAACAAGCTCCATGTCTGCAATAACAAAACCCAAGAAGACACACATCACATGCATACTATAGCCATATCAGAGCAACAAGTCCAACACCATACATGCCCACGTTGCACAACACAAAAAGAAATACTTACCATAACAAACACTACATGATGCCATGACACCAACATTGCATCTACACACACAGACATATCACACAACAGATATCCTTCTCATGGAGGACAACAGCACTGCACGCAAACTCACACACTGCAAAAACCACCACATGGATCAGCAAGCAGGCACAAACACACAACTACAGACACACAACCAAAGTCACTCAGGTACAACATAAAGCTAGGAAAGGAATTGTAGGACAAAGGAGCACCCAATAAACCAACAACTGGTTGGGTTTATTAAACAAAGGGCTGTGAGTCCAAGGCCATAGGCCAGTCCATATGTTGTCCAAATAATGGCACTGTGTTGTGCTCAAACTTGACTCCTAATTGCCATATAACGTCCACAGTAAGGGGCATCAAGCGAGCATGCAGGCACCTCAGGGATTATCTGGGATGTGAGTGGGGAGGGTTGGAGGGGGGTTTGGGTTTTGGCTTGGGAATAGGGGCTACTTTGTGGTAGGGGTGGGCTTCTTCTTGGCAGGAGAGGGGTATGGGTCTTTGCAGGGGGGCAGAGGAGGCCTTGGAGGTGAAAGGGATGGTCTTGGGGGGGATGTGGACCTTTTGAGAGTGGTACAGGGAGGAGGACAAGGGAAAGGACTAAGTCATGAAGTTTTTTGGACTCACGGGGACGCTCATCAGAAGGGCATCAAGGTTTGGAGGTTGAGGCTTTGGTTGATGTGTAGTAGTGGATGTCTTGGGAACATGCTTGTGGGAGGTATGCTTGTGTGGCGTGGTGGGTGAGTGAGGGCATTTATGTGTCCTGGGCTGAGGGGGGTGGAGGTGCTGGGTGTGGTAGCTGTGTCTGTGACTGTTGTGGTGGTGTCTGTATGTATTCTAGATGTCATATGATTGATACTGGGGGTGGGGGTGTCAGAAAAAGAAGTGACTGTTGCTTTGTCTGCAGATGGATGTTGTTTGTGTGTGTGCTGGTGTGTCCTTTGGTGCTTGTGTTTGTGAGCTCTCCATGTGTCTGTTGGGTTGGATGTATGGGAATCTGTCTGCGTGCTTTAGGTAGGTTGGGGAGTCGGGAATTGGACTGGAAAGAGGGAGGTAGAGGGGGGTCAAAAGACAAGGGGTGACTGACTGCCATCAGTGTGGATGTCAGAGCTTGAAAAGATCTCCATTGGCCAGCCATTACACTGAAAATGCTACCAGGGAACTCGTTTGTCTGCTGGAGTTGGGTTGCCAGCCCCTGGATGGCATTCTCAATGGCGGACTCACCCACAGAGATGTTTCGCAGGAGGTCAGTACCCTCCTCACTGAGAGCAGCAGGGGTAACAGGGGCTGGGGTGGAGGTGCCTGTGGCAAAGGAGACGCCTACCCCTTTGGGTGAGGAGGCATGGCCAACTGGGTGGGTAGCAACAAGGAGGGCAGACAAAGATGGTGCTGGTGGATTCCCTGATTGGTCCACCACCATTAGAGAGTGGCCACTGGAGGCGGAATCTGAGGATGTAGAGGCTGATCTGGTCTCCCCTGTGGCACTCCCCTTGCCCTCTGGGACACTGGGTTCCTCTGTGACAGTTGTATTTTGACCCAAGGTCCCGTGGCTAGATGCTCCCCCCATTCCCCATCTCCTTCACCTGCCTGTGCTGATGCTGCCAAAAGAAAGACAAATAGGGTCACAACATGGACTTGGATATGGGCATGAAAACACTTCAATCACAACTCTGAGTGACCAACCATGCCATCCTGTCAAGTAGCCCCCTTCAAAAAAATGCCACCTAAGTAGCACAATCATGTGGCATTACATATCCCTGCATGTCATCTAGAATTACAAAAATGACACATGAGAAATTCAGGATCACAGACAACTACAATTGCATGGATGAAGTCTAGCAACCACACTAAACATACCACAACTACGACTCCATCCTCAAACCTGTGCCACATGTAGCAGGCCCCAGTGAACTAGTAGCCAACAACAGGATGCCATTTGTAAGGTATTCTACCAAATACACAGACACCAGCTCAGGGACACATCTATTCTGCACTGACGTGATGTACCAACGACATCAGAGGTTGCAAAGGAAATGCAGCTGACACAGATACAAATCTGCAAAAACCTGGAGTAGATTATATGGAAATGCCCATGTCACTATGCACACATCACAACAATGTACAGCTCCACAAGTGACATCTGTACAAAGTGAGTCAAGAATGTAGTAGCAATGACACTCAGACATGCCCCAACTGTGGCACTGGTAGGAACAACAATAAAGCCATGTTCAAAATCTCATGGAGAGCTGTCTCCAGAGTATACACAACAATGATTCTGTAAGGCCTAGGATGGTCACCAGCAATGTCTCACACCCACTACAATGTTCACATCTGAGTGTGTTTGTAGTGAACACTTGTACTGTGCAGGTTGGTGAGATATACAACTTGCAATCACCAACAGAAGGACCCCAACTGGTTGTCCAATGAGAAGCTACATCACTGCCCACATCTTAGACATGGCAAGCAAGGCAACTGTCTGTGGATGAATCCCTGTCCTCAAACACATGTGAGGCAAACATCACTACAAGTTACTCCATTATGCATTTGAACAGTTAGTGCACAATTCTCAATCATTACACAGGTGCAGTGCACTTCTCAACATAACTCCACATCAAGGATACATACGAACATAAAGTGGATCCACACTCTGGCCCTACCTGTCATGTCCCTCATTGCAACTGCAGTTTTACATGACTAATGGCATGCTTTGAGGCATGAAGGTATCTGTCAGATGGCATATGATGGTGACACACTCCTGTTTGTGGCACCACAAGAAATGGTCCAATATTGTAAATGTAGCAGTACAACAACAGTTCCCCATGCACATATATGTAAGAGACTTTAGACATCATCCCATCAACATGTGTAGCACATACATAAAACAGCAGCATAGGTATATATCCTAAGGAGAATGGAACACATGCTGATGTAGACACAAGGCCTGCTGGCTACAGTGATGACACATCATTCATGTCAATGCACAGTCCCCACTTACCAAGGAAAAGTAGTTAGCTACAGCTGTCAAGAATTAGCCTGTAAGTCATGTCACATGTATGATGGACACCTACGCATCACAGACTGCAGTGAGGCACCAGCACCCATCATACACTGAAGATAGCTAGCTCCTGGGTGGCAGATGTTAACCGACACATATTCCCAGGCACATGGCAGAGGACAGTGATCCACATCCTAATTACCTTTGGCCTGTATCATTTTGGAGGAGTGATCTGTTGGAGATAACTAACACTCTCTAGAAGAAGAATATAAATATTTGTTCACTTCACACAACCATATGTGGTCCCTGCCAAGCAATTGGTCTGGGGATTCCCCATAATGTTGTCCTAATTCCCAGGCCCAAAAGGAAAAGCACACTAGTTGGAAACACATGACCTGTCTACACAAATAAGCTCCCAAATGATCTGTGGCACATGATACATCCCTCATTGTCAGGCAGAGCAGTTAGTCCTTCACCCAATCACCCGGCAAAGAGACAAGCAGGAATTTGCCTTTTACTCACTCCCTTGTGGCTGCCGTGCTGCCCTCAAACGCATATCCAACTCCGGGTAGACCACTGCAAAATGCGGGCCATTGGCCATGTGGGTGTTTATTGTCTAACGGGCACCCCGTCCATGTTGGGAGAACCTCCGTGATCTTCCAGGCCCAGCATTTCAGATGCTTCCACTTCTTCCGCCAGTGGGTGTTCCGCCAGGGGCGGCACCTTCTTGGCAATGGCTCTCCAAATCTCCTTCTTCTGATGGACATTGACCTGCATGGATGCAAAAGACAAGACAAGAAATCATGTTAAAAAGTCCCATACAAGATGGCTGAGTTACATAAATGTCAGTGTACCAAGCTACAAACATCCGGTCCTGACCATACAGCCCACGTGTGGCACATAGCAGTCATTAGACACAGATACATGATTACAATCAATTCCCAATATGCTGCCCTACACACCACCCAGCCCAGGCCCTGCACTGACTAGGTAGGTTAACTGTGACCTCTTTGGGACATGAGCTAGCAACCTGACAGAGATGAGAAACACTATACGACACATCACACCAAGTGGTTACGGACAGGTAAGCCCCTCAGCAAGAAATGCACATAAACATTCACTATCCCAGATTATCAACCTCAGCATACAGTCCCTACAGGCCACAGCCAGCCTACACACTCCACTATCGCCCTTGACTCACAATGAAGGGAGTGGCATGGTAGGCACACAGAGAGTCACACCTGTCCATGAGTGGACATATGCAGATACAGATTCAGGTGCATGACGCTTCAGGGGGTGGGGGGGTCTGTGTGTTTCATCAAAAACACAAAACACACTTCTGCCCATGTGTGTTCACTTAACCTAGGGCATCTTTGGAAAGAATGGGCAGGCATTGCACATGTCCTGCAATGTGCCCAAACAACAGAGTCACATATCATGGCTCATCAGTGTGCAACACACTGTTCCATTTATGCAATGACCTAAATGCAATGACCCTGCACAGGACACGTGATCTGGATGAAGGTGACCAAAGGGCTGTGTGTGAGAGGAGTCCTCTTTTTGCATGGTTAGCCACTCCATTTTTGCCTGATGTTGATGTGTCCTAGAAGTTGTAGAGCCCAGGACCCCTGCTAACCAGGTTCCCTGGGACAGAGCTCTTTCCCTAAATCTGTTGTGATGCTTGGCATAATTGAATACACTCTTAACTTTCCCTGCAAGTCCCTAGTAAATGGGTACCCATGAACCCATGGCATGGGGTATTAAGGGTAGGCCCCTGAGGGCAGCAGCACTGATTGTGCCACACTCCAGGGCCCTACACTGAGATGCACCCAGCACTGCCATTGCAGGCTGAATGTACTGGGGAAAACCTAAAAAGGCAAATCCAACATTACATACTATATGTGTGCCCTGTCCACCCTACACTGCATATGTAATGGGTATGTCACCCCTCTAGCAGGCCTTACAGCCCTAAGGTGGGGTGCACCATACTGTATGTGAGGATATAGTTGCATGAGCAATGTGCCCCCACTGTGTCCTTGCCAAACCTGGGACATAGTGAGTGAACAGAGCAGCCATTTTTAAGTACATGTACTGGGCACTAGTCAAACATGAGTTCCCCAGCTACTTGATGGCCACTCTGCACCCTGGGTTGTTTGGTATCAAACAACTCAGGATGACAAATCCAAACTGGTACCACTATTTGATTTATCCCTAAATGTACCCTGGGGTATCCTTAGAGGTGTACCCTAAAAAAGTTAACCTAACTGGCATGGTTGCTGACTGGTTCCATCCAGCATGACACCTCCACACAGCCAATATACAAACCTTTACGGAGAGCCCTGTGTCTCTGGTTTGTAAAACAATGCCCTTCCTGGGTGGAGGAGCTAACACCCCTTTCCTCGTGAATGTGCACTTCCCTGGCGGTGAGCTTTAAAGGCTACTGCCCTTAAAACTCGAACCCTCAGGCCTGCTGCTAGCAGAAGTTGGCTTCCCCCATTGTCAACCCCCACTTTTGGCAAGAACAAAGGTGGGAAACCACACAAAGAGTAGGAGGAGGGGTCTCACTGAGCATGCACCAACCCTAGGGGCTTGCAGGCAATGTGGACCCTCCATTTCATTTTCCTCCATGTTGGATGGCAAGGAAATAGCCAATGAGGTTTAGGGTAGTGACCCTTCCCACAGGAAGTGGTCACTGTAGTGGGTGCAGCCAACCAAGGGTAAGTTTCCCACTGGACACTACCAGGTTCCCCCTAAGACACCCACTAAATTCAATATTTAGTGGGTCCCCCTAGACCAGGAAATTAAATTAATCAGGAAGAAAAGAAGACAGCACCAAGGAACCCGACAGCACAAGAACAAAGGACCTGCTGTACCAAAGGAGACTCCAAGACCCCTGCTTGCTGAACAAAAGTCCCGACAATCACCGCTGCGGAAGAGCTGAACACAGGACCAACTTCAAAACATCCAGATGACCTCCAAGCTTTGCAAATAGCCTGAGATCTCACTCCTGAGTGGAGGCACCACTCAAGAAACTAAAGAAACCTGCAAAGAATTAGCAACCCAGTGAGGGTCACTTCACCGACCTGACGATATCTCCGCAACCGGAAGTTGCAGCTAGACCTGAAAACACACCAACTACAGCCCAGTCAAGACCCATAAGTGTGCCGACTTTGGTGGCACTGTACCCTCCCGTGGCTGAGTTGTGCCAAAACCCCAGGTACTAGTCAGTGCACGTCAGACAATAACAAAAACAGCTCTCCCAGAGCTGCAACTGGATGAGGAGGAAGCCCGGTTGAGGGACTTCAGGAACACCCCAGATCGCCCACCAGAGCACCCTCGTCATCCTGCAAGGCTCCTGGACGAAGACTTACCTCCAGCTCCATAGCATTCAATTGCACACAGCCTGCAAGACCTCCAACTCACCCTGCATCTGGCCACCCTGAGCCCTGCATCACAAAACTAGGTGTGTGCCACAGGTCCCTAGCCCATTGTGACCTTTACAGCCCAACAGGACCCAAAAACACCACCTATAAATCGGCAAATCAGCTCCTTTTCCAGGTGGCCCCTCCAGGAGGCCCAGTGCCAAGAGACATTCCAGCACTGCTCCCGCCGGAACTGGAAGTCAACCAAAACTCTCCAGCTGGCATGGTGTGCCCACCAACACATCGACCATCCTGCAAAAGAAGAAACTGGTAACTCACCTGTGTAATTTTATATGTATTTTTATAGGAGGCATTCCATTGTTTCCTATGGAGCGTAATTATGCACAGAAAGACTAACTTTATTAAAACTTTGAAAAATCATAACTCAAAAAGTACTTAACGTATCTTAACCATTTTGGTCTTAAAAATTATATACAAATCTGAAGTATTTTTATACATTTTATTTTGAGTTATTCATTGAGTGTGTGTGGTGCATGATTGATATTGTGAGTACAACAAATGTTAGCACATTTCCTGGATTAGCCTAACTGCTTGACCAGCTACCTCAAAAACTGGAGCATTAGGTGATCTTATTTTATCTCTTGAAACTAACGTGTAGTTGCCAGGACCTCCTGCACATTGTGCCTCGTTTTGTACACTACATAGAGGACCAGCCTCCTACACTGTGGAATCAAGGGATCTGTCATGATTATGTAACCCACATTGACGAAAATAACATCACAACCGGTCACAGATCACCATCTTGCCCCTTATACCATTTCCTTTCTAATCAGTGGACAGAGGCTCAAAAAGCTGTATGTAAGCACTGAGGCATAATTTGGCATCAGACCATGCTGTGCACAGATACAGGGTGAGGGCACAGTGTCACACTTGCATAGCAAAAATGATTCAATACCAGCCCAGATTATGACAGATACTATGAGAAACATTAGACAGGCCCCGGTCTCTGCAGGATAAGCATACAGACCTACATGAAACACCATATCCACCACTTACATGTATAACAGTACATCATGTACCCAACAGCCAATTGGCATGTGGTGCTTATGTGCGGAGCTGAGGGCATACTAAGTCATAAACTGGCTTCTGAACAACAATCTAACAAGGCCAGATGAGGTTTGAGATTACTGTGCCAGCATACACAGAGCTCAACTTACAATCAATGGACACATACAACATGCATTCTCCAGTCCTGCTGTCATAGCATCGGATGTGATCACAGATTGATTATATACTTTGGTAAGAGATGCCTGGGGATGGCTGTCATGACACCTCACCTAGTTATGTGCATCCACAACAAGCAGGGTCAGGGAACACTCAATACACATTCACAAGAATGTTTCAGAATTCAATGGCCGTCACTTGACACAGAAACATGCCCTTTAACTCACCCATTGATGCACACTGACACCACCTGCATGGCTTTGGCTACACAGTCTGACTAACTGAGCCAAACACTAGGCTGTCTAAAGGTAAGATACGTCAATGTACAGAAAAAACTGTGCACATGGGTCACTTACTTGCTCCTCTGGTGCATCACAGAGGTATCCATACAGGGGTAGGACCTCTTCCGCAAGCTTATCCAGCTCCTCCGGGGAGAAGGCAGGGGCCCTATCACCTGTTGGATGTGGCATGATTGCCTCCAGTTGAGGGCTTGCTGGCAGCAGTGTCAGGAGTCAAATGAGGGATTTTGCAGAACATGGCGGTCATGTCCGCAACCGTCACCACAGGCTGACACAGCCATTGGCCCAATACTGCCACTGGCAAAAACATCAACCTATGGCTGCCACTGTAACATCTCCCTACTGCCATGATGACTTCCGCTGATGGTCACGGCAGTTCCTAATGTCCAGTGGAGTAGGTCAGGCTGCTGCCATTTTAGATAGCACATTATGGCATTTTTTGCTGTTTTGGATGCATTACAAATCCGAAAATGTTGTCCTGGTGAATTATGAGAGCTGACATTGTCTTGTCATGTAGGTCAATCAAATTTGACATCATTTTGGTATGACGCCAAGCACACATGACAACATGATTAGGGGCACATGCCCCCACCCTCTCCCCCCAGGGCAATGTCAGTTTTGAGGCATTAACTCATAGACAGAGTGGCAAATCACATACACATATTGGGCCTCATTACAACCCTGGCAGTCAAAGACCGCCAGGGCTGTTTTGGCGATTGCACCGCTAACAGGCTTCGCACCGCCGGGACCGGTGGTTTTCCACCACAGTGGTCCTGGCGGTTTTAATCCGCCAGGGCAGCGATGCTTGCAGCGCTGCCCAGGGGATTACGAGTCCCCTTCCTGCCAACCTGTCCATGGCGGTAGGAACTGCCATGGAAAGGCTGGTGGGAAGGGGAGTCGCGGGGCCCCTGGGGGCCTCTGCACTGCCCATGCACTTGGCATGGGCAGTGCAGGGGCCCCCAGGCACAGCCCCACACAGCTTTTCACTGTCTGCACAGCAGACAGTGAAAAGCGTGACGGGTGCAGCTGCACCCGTCACACGTCTGCAGCTGCACCCGTCGCACGGCTGCAACACCTCCAGCTCCATTAGGAGCCAGCTCCCATGTTGCTGCCGACATCCCCGCTGGGCCGGCGGGCAGAAACTCAGTTTCTGCCCGCCGGCCCAGTGGGGATGTCAAAATGGGCACGGCAGTTACACCTTGCCGCCAAGGTTGTAATGAGGCCCATTGTTGCTGTCCAGAGAGATGATGAGTGCATATTTGTGGAAATGCCAGGGGGAAACATATTATTTCTGTTGAACTGAAAGTGATGATGTAGACTGTGTATCATCCTCTGCTACTCACATGCCATGTCACTGTTCGTCTATGACATGGATTATGTATCTTGCAAGGGACACATTGAATGACGGCTATGCTCTCGTTTTGTCCTAGATAGTTACCCTGGGAGGGGAAGCATCAGACAACCTCCTGTGTACCATCCACTGGCAGATATTCAGGCAATAGAGGACTGACACATCATCCAGATATACCACCTGGATAGGCAAACGTTTGTGGATCTTTGTCAACAGTTGGAGCCAGATCTGATGCCTGCCATTAGTCATCTAAAAAGCATACCACCCATCACTCAAGTCATGACATTGTTGCATTTCCTGGCCACAGGGTTCTTCCAAAATATAGTGACCCTATTTCCTGGAATGTCCCAGCCTATGTTCAGTCTGGTCTTGAAGGATGTACTCTCAGCAATGTTGAAACATCTGAACAGCTACATCTAGTTTCCTCAAAGTGAGGATTTTGCCCATATGAAGAATGGCTTTCATGGGTTGGCACACATCCAACATGTGGTGGAAGCCATTGATGGTATGCATGTAGCCATGGTTTCACTGTTGGGCAATGAACAAGTCTACTAGAACAGGAAGTACTTCCATTCAATCAATGTCCAAGTTGTTTGTTTGGTGGACCTCTAAATTTCTCAGGTCTGTGCCCGTTGACCTGGATTCAGTCCATGATTCTTTCATCATGCAGAACAGTGCTATTCCACAACTGATGACATGACTGTACCTAGAGAGGGCCTGGCTGGATGGTAAGTCACATATGTCCTGTTTGTTTGCAGGCTATGCCTGCTGCTAGAGAGACGATGCTTAGGACTCATGGTTGCACATATGTCAAATTTGCTTACAGGTGACTCTACATACCCAAATCGTCCATGGTTGTTGACACTGGTGAGGAACCCAACTATGCCAGGGGAAGTCCACTTCAACTAGGCTCATGGAAGGACACGACCTGTTGTGGAGCTGGCTTTTGGGCTCCTGAAAGCCAGATTTTGTTATATGGACAAGACTGGTGGAGCCCTCCTCTACTCACCCGGAAAAGTGTGTAAGATCATTGTTGCCTGCTGCATGTTCCACATTACTATGAGGAGAAACAACCAATATATTCCAGATGAGGAGGAGCAAGCAATGCCACCCAGTGAGCCTCCTGAAATGCCAAGTGAGGATGATAGTGATGAGTAGGAATGTGGAGACATGAGAGCTCATCTCATCAATCACTACTTCACTTGAGTGTAAGTATGTGATGTTATATGATTACTATGACTGTATGGGGAACGTAAGGGTCAGGATGTCTTGAGTAGGGTATCTCTTGTTCCTAGAGACAGGGCATCTCATGCTCTGCATTATACAGGCAAGGTTTGCTAGCTAAGTCAGATTTTAAAATGTGACTACCTTGATGATCTACTTTGTTTTGCTCTGTCTAATTGCATTGTTCATGGATCAACTGAACTTTGAAGTGACAATTGGGTCATATGTATGCCTTTACCTGCCCAAACTCCTTGTATTTTACCCTTTCTTCCAGATTTCTTCACCATGCCATCTTCAAGTGGGCATGTCAGAGTTGTGTCATTGGCAGGTAGCTGTTGCTAGCCTGACATGTGAAGTGGACGCGGATTGATTCCGGTAATGTTGGTCATAGATTTCGAGTGTGCGAGTCCTGTGCCCAAGCAGCCTAGACACTGAATGGGTAGGAATCTGAAATACAGAATACACTTGTTTGCTAAGGTGTGTTGGTCCAGTAGTCATATGTGTAATCATGTGGCCTCACAATACGTCATCCTGTGCAATCCATGCATTCTACCTTCACACTGCATTGACATTCATCCTGTAAGATCTTTTTGTGGCTGTCGATGTGTTTCCTCATTGCAGGCCAGTGTGCCTGTGCTACAACACTGACACAGGTTTGTGACATTCTGCCAGATGCTTGCTGATTGTAATGGGAAGGACCTAGGGTCAGGGAATGTTGTACTGCCCTCTGTCTGTGCCATGCATACGTTAAATTGGTAGATTTGGTTTTGATAAGGTTCAAGTTGGTGAGAACATCCACTACTCTGTTACCCTAATCTATGGGGAAAGGTCTGACAAAGCCTTTTTCTGTGTGGTCTGAGGAATGGTACATTTGGGATATCTGTCCTGACTCAATCTGGATCAGACATTCTTGGCTATGACTGTCCAGACATTTTAGCAGCCTATGTGCAGGACAGTGCAATAAAATATTTGGAGTGACCAGACACTTGTGACATTGTGTTGCTAGTGATCCTCAGCATGACACTACCTGAGACATCTCCCTCCTTCCATTACCTTCTTATGCCTTACTCATGTGCTTCACATGTGATTACCATGCAACATTTCCGAAAGTTAAAAGATTTAGTAAGCAGTGTTTTAGTGATAGGTGTGTTAAATTACATATATATATAAAATAATAGTTGTACTGTAAAACAAGAAGTAAGGTGAAGGGATCAGTCATGTGGATGTAATCAATAGAGTAGAGGCCACAACATTTGAAGTCTAAAGTCCAGTGTTCTACTACTTTGGAAAATGGAATGTGGTTAGAGAACGGTCAACAGAATGAATCTGTGGCACACAAAGGAGTGACTTCAGGAAGTGGTCTCCCACTGTTCATGCATTTCCCGATGGAAGTGCCTATGCAGCTCCTTGATTTCCCTAATTTGGTTAGCACCTGGCTCATCATGCCTTGTGAATGTTGTTAGGCTCCCAAAACCTGGCTGATAGTGTCCTGGCCAGGGTCATTACCAGCAGCCTCTTGCCACTAGGCCACAAAATCCCTCCCATGCACCCTACCTCAACGTGCCTGTGCCCTTGGTACAGCCTGCCCCCTTCCACTGGTTCCAGGTCCTTCATTGTCAGAGTTGGCTGGCTGTGACTCAGAAACCTGGACTGGGGGCACAAGATGTTTGGGACCATCCTCAGGACTCAGGTTTGGGGCTGGTTGTCTGCCTGAGATTTAAAGGGCACATGGCTGGGAGGAGTCAATGTGATAAGGCTGAGTCTCACTGGCGTCATTTGACCAGGTTGCCCAGATGGGCCTGAACTGTTCTCAACAACCACTGGTCCAGGAGTGGTGTCTTCACTGAGGGATTCATCCATGGGGGTAGTTTCGGTCTCTTAAGTGGATTCGGTATTTGCAGTGGCTGCTTGACCTGTTGATGTGAGAGATACAATGTTACACGGTGTATTGTGACATTTACCTCCAATAGTTGACAGTGGCATTGGGCTAGGGCCATGTTCATACTGAATTTGCTGATTTGCCTTATGTGTCAGGTACACATATTATCATTTGTATTGCCTTGACATTAGAGTTACATACCATTTCCATTTCAGTAAACTAGCCTCAGACTGTCTGGATTTTTGGGTTGTTGGAGGGATGGCCATTGACTCATATCTTGCAAGCAGTGCAGGCAAAACAGTGGCAGGGCAGAATGTTGGGTCATCTTAAGACCTAGTTGTTGGTTATTCAGGCAGTGTCAGAACCTTGGATGATATGTGATATTTGTCATCCTGTAGTCAGTGCATTGTGGATTTGGCTTCTGCCAAAGCCATTCAGATGACACATCTTGGGGTCTTATATCTGTCTTAGATGTTAATTCCAAACATTTTGAGCTGTCCTTCCTGTCCACACTATGTTCACATTGGCATAGCTGCTCAGCATGGACCTTGGCATGTTGCCTGTATCCTTGTCCCTCCCAGGTGTGCTAACGTACCTCTGGACAATGTCATATGGACACTGGCTTGGTGTTTGAGGTTGTATATGGCCTGGCCCTAATGGGATTCACAGTGACACTACTCAAAGCACAACTCACATTTTACATTGTTAATCATCTGAGGTGAGCATACTTCCTTTGCAAGTATACCAACAAAGGATATTGTAACATGGGCTGGGTCATTGTATTGGCTAGACAGAGCCTCCTGACATAAGCAGTTGTGTGACTTCCTGTACTAAATGCAGTTCTTCAATGTAATTCCCCCAGGTGTGTGCACTTCATCTGTGAATGTGAGGAAAAGGCCTCTTTTTTACATGGTTAGCCCCCCAGGTTTTGCCTGATGTAGGATGTATCTTAGAAATTGTAGCGCCTAGGGCCCTGGCTCTTTCCTTAAAACTGTTGTGATGCATTGGCACACCTGGATACACCTTTAGCTACCACTATAAGTCCCTATATAAAGGTACTTACGTACCCAGGGCATGGAGCACTAAGGTACTTGGTACCTTAGTACTCCATGCCCAGCACAGCAGCACTGATTGTGCCACCCCCTAAGGCAATGAATCCACATGCACCCAGCATTGCCATCACAGGCTGTGTGTCTTGCTGCAAACTAAAACACAAACTTGACATGGTACACGGCCTGTGTGCCTTATCCACCATACACTGCATACACAATGGATAAGACACCCCTCTGGCAGGCCTGCCAGTCCTAAGGAAGGGTGCACCATATTATATGTGACGGCATAGCTGCATGAGTAATATACCCTCACTCTGTCCTTGCCAAACCTGGGACATAGTGAATGAATAGAGCAGCCATTTTAATACATGTGCTGAACACTGGTCAATATGAGTTTCCCAGCTACATGATGGCCACTCTGAACCCTGGGGTGTTTAGTGTCAAACAACTCAGAATGATAATTCCAAAATGATACCAGTATTGGATTTATCCCTCAATGTACCCAATTTAACCTTAGAGGTGCCCCCTCCAAAGGTTAAATACCCTGGCATGGTTGCTGACTGGTTCTATCCAGCCTGCCACCTTCAGATACCCAATCTACAAACCTTGAAAGAAAGATCCATCCCTCTGATTTTTAGAACAAAGCTTTACTAGTTGGAGTGCCAACACCCCCTTCCTCACGACTGTGCACTGCCCTGGTGGCGAGCTTCAAAGGGCTAACCGCCTTTGGAGCTTGACCCCCAAGCCTTCTGCTAGCAGCAGATAGTAACCCCCAAGCAAAGCTCCACTTTTGGTGGGAGCAACTGTGGGAAACTCAAACAAAGAGTAGGAGGAGTGGCCCCATCTGGCAAGCACCACCCCTATGGTGTTGCCTGCAAGGTGGGCACTCAATTTCGTTTTCAGCTGACGTCGGACACCAAGAGGATCAGCCAACCTGGGGCTGAAAAAGGGCCAGGAGGAAGCCCCAGTTAAGGGACTTCAGAAACACTCTGAACCTCCCACCAGAGTGCCCCCGTTGTCCTGCAAACGACCCTTGAACCAACTTACCTCCTGCTCCAGAGGCATCCTTGCGCACAGCTTCTGGATCACCAATTTGCTCTGCACCCGGCTGCCCTGTGCCCTGCCACAAAGAAACTGCTATGCCCTAAGGGTCCCCTACCCTTTGTGACCTCAACTCTCCAAGGGATCCCAAGGAACCATCTTTTAACTTACCTGTGCAGTGCTTTTCCAAGTGGTCCCCCACAGTGGCCCTGCATAAACTCCTGAGACCTTCCCTCACTGCTCCCGCCTGAATTGGCACAGTTGTCACAGTGTGCCCACTGACAACCTCGACCAACCTGCAAAAGAAGAAATTAGTAAACCAACTGTATGATTTTATATGTATTTTTTATTAAACTTAAAAAAAGTATATCTCAAAAAGTCTTCAACCAATTTTGATAAACGTTGGTCTTAAAAATTACATAAAAATCTGAAGTATTATAAATTGGTCTCGAGTTATTCCTTTGAGTGTGTGAGCTGCAAGATTGATGCTGTGAGTACAGAAAATGCTTTGCACTTCTCCAAGATTGTCCTACCTGCTCGACCAAGCTACCTTAAAAATTAGAGCATTAGGTGATCTAGTTTTTACCCCTGTAAACCAATGGGTGGTTACCTGGACCCCTTGTACATCGTGCCTAGCTTTGCACGCTACCTAGAGGCCAACTTCCTACAGTGAATTCCCAAGAAATTGTATTTTGGCAGGTATACAATGGACTGTTGCTTGGAGTGAGAGTACAGGATCCTCCAATGACTTCTAGCCATTTCACTCCTAGTATCACACACTATACAGTTGTCCTCCTCTCAGATGAGTACAGTTCACTGAGTGAGAAGAGGGAGAAACGTGTTTTGTATCTGGGTACACTGAGTTGGCTGGGGGTAACACTACTATTGCCCCCTGGCCTTAGCACTCCTGTCAGTGCCTGTCCTACTCCCACACACTGTAGAGTTGTCCTCCTCCCAGGTGAGTATAGTTCCATGGGTGAGCAGAGGGAGAAGGGTGTTTTTTATCTGGATACACTGTGCTGACTGGGGGGGTGGTAATACTACTATTGCCCCCTGGCCTTGGCATTCATGACAGTGCCTGTCCTACTCTCACATACTGTACAGTCGTCCTCTTTTCAGGTGAGTACCGTTCACTAGGTGTGAGAAAACAGGGCTGATTGCAGAGACCCCTAACTTTTTGCCCCCGTTTTTCACTTTTTGCTGGTATTTTCCTGACTCTAATGGTGCCTTGGGTACTGCTAACCAGTCCCAGGGCCTCTGCTCTGTGTAAAATCAGTATCCAAATTAGGCTAATTATAATTGGCTATGTCATCCTACCTATAAGTCCCTAGTATATGGTAGGACATGTAGGTTTAGGGACCCCAGCATAGGTTGTGCACCCATAGGTGCCCAGTGCCTAGTGTCATTTTAAAGGCAGGTCTGCCTTGCTGGCTGCTCTTAAATCAAAGTTATATGCAAATTCAACTTTGAAATTAAAAGTACTTCCAAAGTACCTTATAGTTACATATAAGTCACCCCTAAGGTGTGCCCTATGGCTGGGTGCCATGTTACTATGAGCAGGGACCTTATAAAAATATTTTTATAAGCCCGGGTAAGGAAAAACAGCCAAATTTGTTTTCCCTCATTGCAGTGAATGGCCTCCGTAGGCTACAATGGGGAGACTTTATCTTAATTTATAAAGTCCCCTTACGTGACTGATGACTCAAGTTTGGTATCAAATTAATTGTTATAATAAATCCCACAACTTACAATTGTTGGATTTAATATAACTTGTTCAGGTAAATAGTTTTAAACTTTACCTAAAGAGTTGTCAACTTCAGTGCTTTGCTCCGATTGGCCAGCCTCTGGCAGCCTGGCCAGGCTGCCTTGATGAGATATGAAGTAGCCTTGGCTAAACACAAAGAGATGTGCCTGTGGGAGTGGATCTTCCCTTAGCAGTTGGAGAAGCAGGAAGGGGGAGGGCTGCCAAACTGGTCTTCAAAGACAGGGAAGGACATTTGGAGCAACCCAGCACCTCCCTCACATCCTGCAAACCCAGACAATTAGGTGCTCCCCTTATTAGATTAGGAAAGGGCAGGAGAAGGGTGCATTTAATTGTTGCATACACATGATATTCACATATGTTCCAAATCTGTTGAGTCCCAGGTCACATTTACTGTTCAATCTGAGTCTGATATATGTACAATTATACAAGTGGACACACTCCCATTCCCATTTAGTGTACCTTTCAGTACATAGGTTGACAACATGCCAAATATCACGCAATGCAGTACAGCTTCACAATGTAATGCATCAGCATAGGTGTAATTAACAAGCACCCCACAGTCTAAGGACATGTCAGTGTTTGTCGATCCAAATAGACAAACAGATTGGTTCAACGTGTCATCTATTAATGCCCCATCATATACCCATACCATACCTCCCAAATGATCATACCCCATATTACTAACAGTGGTCAGTAAAACTGTCCCAAGTCATGGAATCTTCCACTTACCATGGCCAGGTATCTGTGGCCATGCTACTCACCTATGTCAGTCTTGACACACATACACCGTCGCCTGCCATGAGGAAACACAGTGACAGATACATGCAAGTTAAATAGTGTCATTAATAAACCAATGATAAGGTGGAGGTGATGGAGTTCACAGGATGATATATATCAGAGACACAAGACCACACATATGACGCCATTGGACCCGGAGAACATAGCACACAGGTCTATTGTGTGGAACAGTACACTACCATCCCACTGTCCTGACAGTTTGGGCATGGAACTCAGACACCACCAATATGATGCCATACAGTACCTGGATCAATCCATGTTCACTTCTCAGACCTGAAAATCCCACCTACCTCTGAGAAAATTCAGAATTGACCACATGAGTGTGACCTTGTGAAGAAATCTGCAAAGTAAAAATGTAACACAAAAGGTATAGGCAGGTAATGGTAATAAAGACTCATAAATACATCCTAAGTACAATTTTTACACTGATTGTGCAGTGTGACAAACATTAACAAAGGAGATCATCACAGTAGTCACATCTCCATGTACAATTTAGCATGTACACCTGAGCTATGTACTGCTAAGCAACTAATGAACTGTCTGATGATCATACAAAGACCCTTCACAAAGATCTCTAAGCCCTCCAAAACCCACTGAGTCAACTATCTTACAGAACAACACATACCTACAGTCAAATGAAGTACTGATTTATGAGATCTGCATGGCTGTCTCCACCTTCATCCTCATCACTGTCATCCTCACTTGGCAATTCTGCATTCTCACCCGCTGGAACTGCTGGCTCCCCCTCATCTGGTATATGTGGGATCAAGCATCTCAGGGCAAGGTTGTGGAGCATGCAGCAGATAACTAGGATTTGACACACTTTGGCGGGTGAGTAGAGGAGGGCTCCACAAGACTTATCAATGCAACAAAATCTAGGTTTTAAGAGCCCAAATGTTCACTCCACAACACGCCTTGTCCTTCTGTAGGCCTCAATGAAGTGAACTTCCCCTAACGTTGTGGCGTACCTCACCGGTGTCAACAACCAGGGTAATTTTGGGTAGCCAGAATCCCCTCTAATGAATCATTACATGTGCAAATATAAATATTGGACATCCTTACATTTGGCAGCAGACAGAAGATACTGACATATCATCCATATGACATAACAACCAGCCAGGCCCTTTCTGTGTACTGGCATGTCATCATCTGTGGGATATTGCTATTCTGCATGAAGAAGGCATCATGGACTGAACTTGGGTACTTTGAACATACTAGGGAAATGTAGAGGTCCACCAAACAGACTACTTGGACATTTATGGAGTGGAAGGTCTTCCTATTCCAATACACCTGTTCATTGACACTTGGGGGATCCAAGCCTACTTGTGTACCATGAATGGCTCCCACCACTTGTGGGATGTGTGCCAAATCATAAAAATCAGCCGTCAATTGTGCCAGCTTCTCACGTTGTGGAAATCAGATGTAGCTGTTCAGGTGTTTCAACAGAGCTGAGAGAACATAATTCAGGACCAAACTGAACATGGGCTGTTAGGGCCACTGTATTTTGAAAGGATCCTGTGGTCAGGAAGTACAGCACTGACATGACTTGTACAATGGGTGGAATGCTATTGGGATGATGAATTGCAGGCATCAGATCTGGCTCCAGCTGACAACAGAGATCCATGATTGTCTGCCTATCCAGCCGGTAGATCTGAATTACATGTCAATCCTCCGTGGACTGCAGGTCTGCTAGTGGATGGTACACTGGAGGTTGTCTGGCCCTTCTCATTACAGGGTAACTAGATGAAAGCAAATAAGAAGGTATGTCTATCAGTCATTTTGTCCATTGTAAGTGTGAAAAAAATATGTCACACATGATGCTTGGACATGCCATGTGAAATAGTAAAAACATGGTACACAGGACATACCTAGGGAATTAATGGCTTATTGCTGCAATGTCATCCTCTTAACTCAATTGTGACTTGGAAATGGATACGCATGTCACTGAAAGTCTCAGTGATAATGAGATTATTACAATGTTTCACATATAATAGACATAAATACCATCTATCCAATTGCCATGAGGGTGCAGACTATGGCCCTCATTCTGACCCTGGCGGTTTGTAACCGCCAGGGCAGAGGGCAGAGGAAGCACCGCCAACAGGCTGGCGGTGCTTCCGGGGCAATTCTGACTGCGGCGGTAAAGCCACCGCCATGGGGATTCCGACCCCCTTCCCACCAGCCTGTTCCTGGGGGTTTACACCGCCAGGAAGAGGCTGGCGGGAACGGGTGTCGTGGGGCCCCATGCAAAGCAGACACTGAAAATCGCGACGGGTGCCACTGCACCCGTCGCACCCCAGCAAATCCGGCGGCTCCATTCGGAGCTGGCTTCATCTTTGCTGGGGCTTTCCCGCTGGGCCGGCGGGCGATCTGCTTGAGATCGCCCGCCGGCCCAGCGGGAAAGTTGTGATCACCGCCGCGGTCATTTGACCGTGGTGCGGTGTTTGGGCGGTTTCCGCCCAGCGGGCGGCACCCGCCGCCCGCCGGGGTCGGAATGACCCCCTATGTCACTAATGATACATTACTCACATATCATGAATATTACAACGTATTTAAATCGGATCTCAAAACATGGTTGCTTATAGACAGCACTGAAAACCAAGGAGTAGATATTTTGCTGACCCTGTGGCACATCTTTAATTTACCTTTCCTGACCATTTAACAAACTTAAAATGGAAGCTAACTGACCTACTATACTGGATATCAGGAAATGACCTACGTCTGCCCGCGGAAGTCGTCATGGCTGTAAGCGGATACTACTGCAGTGGATGTTGCCATTGGAAGACATAGCTGCCTTTGGCAGTCTTGGGCCAATGGCGATGACCGCCAGTGTTGACGGTTTCTTACGTGGTGGACATGGCTGCCATTTCATACTTCATCTCTCACTTGACTCCTGATACTGGTGCTAGCAAGACCTTCACGACTTGAGCTGCTGTGTACTGCCTCTGGAAGCAATCATGCCACATTGTACAGGTGATAGGGCCCCTGCCTTCTCACCTGAGGAGCTGGCAAAGCTGTGGAGGAGGTCCTACCCCTGTATGAACAGCTCTATAGTGCACCAAAGGAGGAGGTAAGTGCACCATGTGCATGAATATTTCATTAGCACAACTACAGTTTGTTTTACTAAACAAAGGCTGATGGGCAATATTTCAGTTGTGTCCCTGATGTCTGTAGGGAGCCACAGTTGGGAAAGCATGGAATGAGTTCCTGGTCATGTACTTATGTTCTGTGACATATTTTGAATCCTGAGACAATGTGAAGAGTGTTTGATGTATATTCCCTGACCCACCTTGTGACTGTTGCACAATGTTAGTGGAGTTGGAATAGCAGACTCCTCCTGAAATACCATATTTGCAAATGTGTTTGCTGTGTGGTCATATGTGATAACATGAATGCTGGTGCTGGAGATGCATGTTGTCTGCCTGTTTCCACCTCCCATCTGGCCTGACTGCATATACTCATCTATCAGTGAAGGGGATGGTAAAGACAGTCTGTGCTTGGCTTTTTGTACTAACTACATAGTAACCCTGACTTTTTTTTGTATGGTACATGTGGACATGATATACATTTTTATCTATGTCATCCATGCAGGTCAGCACCCATCAGAAGAAGGGGATCCGGCATACCATTGCCAAGAAAGTGTGGACCCTGGGGATCCCCAGCAGGTGGAGCACCACTGTCAGAAGAGGTGGGAGGACCCTAAGACTCTGGGCCCAAAAGACAACAGAGGCCAGCTAGGGATGTCCTCCCAATGAGGACGAGGTGCCCGCCAGACCATGACCCCCCTAATGGCCCACATTTTGGCATGGAGTACCCTGAGTTGGATGGGTGTTTGAAGCAGCACAGCAGCTCCAAGGGGGTAAGTACAAACCTAACTCATGTTTGTCCTTTCATCACATGACTGAGTGAGGGAACCAAATGTTGGCTCTGACAATGTGGTAAGTTCAAAGTGTTACAGATCTCATGTGTACACATTAATGTACTGTATCCATCTATAGCACAGAAGTGTGCACATACAAATGTATTTAGAGGCGTGTTACTCCTCTATGTTATCCCCTTAATACAGTAGAATATTATATCATGGTGCACATATGACTGTGTCATATGTATACCAGTATACAGCATTTTCAACTCTGGCAATTTAGAATACCCACCAACAGGTCAATCCTCCCAATGTCATGGTGGTAAGGTATTTAGGTCCTTGATCTCTACCCTCTGCAATGTCTCAAGATTCCTCTCTATGTGCAGCATAGAGTCAGACATGTTCAAGTCATCTCTAGTTATCTAATGGTTTCTGATAAGTGATAGCAGAATGTGAGGCTGTGATGTTCATCTGACACGTCACATGTCATACAAGATTAACATCTTCACACCTGTTACAAAGTAATCCTCCTTGTTAAGTGATGGATGTACATTGACAATTGTGAAGTCTTAACAGAGTAGAAAACATGCATGCTGGATAACATTGAGGTGTTGCAACATTTCCATGGACATACATATATTGGTATCAGAGGTTAGGAATGTTACTACCTTGCTAATGTTCTGCTAGTGGAAAGTGGCCACACAACATTGTCTCTGGACATACTGTTGTAGGCATGACTCATAGGCAATGGTAGCCTATTCACAGTTACAATCTTGACAGATATGTATCAACATCATGTCTCAATTGAAAGGGTCAATAATATATCAACATTGGCAATAGGTATGTCTACTTGATTTTGCTATAAAGGGTGTAGAAAATGAGTCCTGGCTGTTTAGGAACCTAATGTTGGTGATGACACCTATGTGGTGCAGGTGCGGTGGTTCGCATACACATGTGTGTAGTATTGTAAGTGTATCTTCGCCTGTGGCTTTCATCATGGTAGGTGTACCAGACATGTAAGCAACACATGTGCTTTGGCCCTGAGAATCCTCCACAGACAGATGCAAAGCTTGCCATGTGTGATATGTGTGCAGTGATGTACCCACTCAGTCAGTGGGCCATTGATGGACTAATTGCGTGAATATGTAGGTCTGAGTGTCATCTTTCTGCACAGTATGTTAGTCCATATGTAAGGTACACTCATTTTGACATCCTGTGGATGTGTGTGGGACATAGGTCTAAGCTTACTTGGCCCTTACTTGACTGATAAAGTTTGTTTTCAGAAGATCAATGACCTAGATGACCTGGTCCACATTGTACTTTCACTCCTTGATACATCACTATTGGTGCATAAGTGTGTGACGTCTTTTGACTCCTTAACCTTAAAATGGAATGTATGACAATTTGAGTTGTTACAGGTTTGCATATGTTCATTGTGTATGGCTGTATGTATGTGACATGAATAAAAGTCACCTTGTCATGGTATGGTCAGTATGATTGGTCAGCTTCATTCATGGTATTGTGGGTGTCAGTTAGGTAGCTTAGCTGGTGTTTCTCAATGTTCATATTGAGGGGACTGCAACCAATTTTTGTTGTGACACAATGTTGGCACTTTACTGGCAGTACCTGGGGTTGCTGGTGACCAGGATGGAATGAGAGCTATGTGTGCTGTATGATGGAAGTGTTATATAGTGAATGTGATGACCATACCAGACTTTCCCTTTTTTAGCATCTTCACCAGCAGGCGAAGGAGGCGGGGCACAGCCGAGTGGGGAAGCTTCTGGCCATGGGACCTCCAGTTATGAGAACACTGACAGCAAGGGACCCAGTGGCCCGGAGGGTTAGCAGAGGTCCATGAGGGAGACTGGATCCAGTATATCTTCTTTGGAATCCTCCTCCAGTGGCCACTCCCTAGTGGGGGAGAACCCATCTGGGATCATTCAGTACCATGTCTGTCCATCACCCCATTCTATCACCATAGCTTCCCACCCAGTTTGCCGTGCCCACCCATCCAAGAGGATGGGCATCTCCTTTCCCGCAGGCATCCGTGCCCCAGCCCCTGTTAGCCCTTCTGCCCCCATTGAGGAGCCTATTAACCTCCTGAGGCTGACCTCTGTGGGTCAGTCTTCAAGGACTGGCAAATCAAATCCAACAGAGCAATGCATTCCTGGAGGGTATTCACGGTGCACTGGCTGGCCTACAGAGATAATTTCAAGCTCTGGCCTCCACACTGACAGCAGCCAGTCACCCTTTGTCTGCGTCCCCTCCCCTTCCTCTTCCCAATTCAAATCCCCCTTTCCCTGACCCAGCCAAAACACACAAACAGACAGGCATGCATCCACCTCAACATCCAAGGGTAGCACAGACAAACATAAGCACTACAAGACACACCACCGACACACACACAGACAATATCCACCTGCAGACAGAGCAACAGTCATGACCTGCCCTGACGGCCCCACCACCACCAGCATCAAAGGCACAATACCTGGCATACCTGCAGACGTTACACCAACATCCACTGATCCAGCCACAACACCTATCCCACCCACAGACAACACCCCAGCAGACCTTCACACATTCACCTCAGCCACCACACCCGCAGATACTACAACCATTGAAATGCCTACATGCAGCATTTCACCAAACCTGCAGTCATCACCCCAACAGACAGCTACCCATTCACCATTGCATCACCCAGCACCTCCACCCCCTCAGCCCAAGACACATAAACACCCTCACTCACCCACACAACAACCACCTACAAGCACACCTTCCACAAACATGCACCTAAGACATCCACTCCTAAATGTCATACAACCACTCCCTCACCCTACACACCCAAACCCCCTTATGATGACCATCTATGTGTGTCTAAGAAATGTTTCCTTTCCAGGTTTGACCTTATACCAACCCCCATGATAGCCCTAAGAGATCTGTTTCCCTTCCCAAGGTCATCCCTTCTACCTCCAAGACCTCCCCCTCCTTACCAGCACCATGCCCGTCTACACGCCAAAAATGATTCCACCCCTCACAAAACGTTCCAACCCCCTCCCAAGCCAAAACTTTACCCCCTCCCAAGCCTAAGCACACATTCCACCTCCCCCATTGCCCCCAATGATCCCTAAGGTGCCTACTTTACCCCTTGATGCTCCTACCAGTGGAGGTTACGTAGTAGTCGGAGTCAAGTTGGGCCACCATTTTGTATATTTAGTGCAACGTTTAGTGCAACATTATGTACATAGGGACTGGCCAATTGCCTTGGACTTCTATTTTTTTTAAAACTTCATTACAATACATTATAACCAACCAGTTGTTGGTTTTCTGGTTACATCTTTGTCCTGCATTTCCTTTCCTATGTTTGAGTTGTTCCTGGTGGCTAATTATTGTGTGGCAGTATTTGTGTGTGTGTGCTGCTTGATGCTTCCAGTATTGTCTGAGCACTCTGTGAGGTTGTGTGCAGTGCTTTTATCCCCCACGGATAGGGTGTGTTGTATGTGATGGATTTGTGTATGTAGCTGACATTTTGCTGTCATGGTGGTGTGTTGTGTTGGTGTTAATATGTGTTTGTTGTAGTGCTGTGTTGATTTGTGTTTTTGGACTGTTTGAGTCTCTGTGTATTGTACATGGCATAGTAGGTTTGGTGTACTGTGAATGTGTGATGTGTATGTTGTTTGCTAGGTTGTATGATGGTGTAATTGTGTGTGTTTCTTCACAGATGGTTGTATATTGTGTTGTATGTGTGTGGTGTCCCTGGCCAGTGTCAGATGTCCATGTTTGACATGTGTTTATATTTGTGCAGTTGTGGTGTTGTTGTTACAAGTTCGTATGTTGTATGTGAATTTGAGAGGCTGGGTCTGTGTTGTGTTGCCATGCATAAGTTTGTGTCGTTGACGCGTGATTTGTGAGGTGGCTGTAGTGTGTGTGGTGTGTATTTGTGAGTGTATTTGTTGCTGTATGTGAGTGTGTGTGTCACCATACTACTATGTGTGAGTATAGCCATTGCACCCCCCTCCCTATAGTATATTATGTAAGAGTTCCAATTCATACATTTCACAAGTATAGCAGGTGAGTGTGTGTACTTACCGTAGTTGTCTTCCTCATCTGCGATGATTCCGTTGTCTTACTTTGAGCAGGAACAATGGGATGACGTTCAGTTGTGGTTCCATGGCGGCTCTAGACGGGTATGACTTCCTGGAGGTGAGTGTCCCATTTTATACTGTTCATTTCCACCTAGTGTTCCGTGGTGGTCCGACCGCGGCAGAAATATGGGCGGTGTGCAACCTCGTAATGAGTCCAGCGGAAACATGTCTCTGCTGGACTGGTGGTGGCTCTAGTCAACGTGGCGGTCTGACCACACTGGCAGTGCCAGAGGTGCTTTGGTGGGATTCTGTGGCACCACTGCCAATGTCATAATTTGGCCGACTTCTTCATCAGCCTGCTGGCGGTCGGACCGCCACCGCCAATATGGCAGTTCTCAGACCGCTAATCGTAATGAGGCCCTATGTTATTTAAATAAATTAAACCTAAATTCCATTTAATACAACATATTTGAATGTATAATCAATAAAAGAATTGTACAAGACATTCAAATGTGACATAGATTATATCAATTATACATTTTTTAATGCAAAATTAAGTAAACAATTGCAGTGAATAAAAACTAACATTAAATTATTATTTATTGCTACAACTAGAGCGTACATTTTTTCATATTATTTTTATTTCACAGTTCAACTTTTATATACATTTAAAACAAAGTACTAAAAATATAAATCACCAAATTAATACATCAAATCTAACATTCATTTGGTAAAACATAAAAATATTTAAAAAAATCAATATTAAAACATTTTTATTATAAAAAACAATAAATAAAAACAAAATTAAAAAATACCAAAACAATATTATGGCCCTGATTCTGACCCCGGCGGTGTGAGACCGCCGGGGCCAGGGTCGGCGGGAGCACCGCCGACAGGCCGGCGGTGCCCCGCAGGGCATTCTGACCGCGGCGCTTTGGCCGCGGTCAGATTTGGAAAACCGGCGGTCTCCCGCCGGTTTTCCGCTGCCCTTGAGAATCCTCGATGGCGGCGGAGCACGCTCCGCCGCCATGGGGATTTTGACACCCCCTAACGCCATCCTGTTCCTGGCGGGTCTCCCGCCAGGAACAGGATGGCGGTAGGGGGTGCCGCGGGGCCCCTGGGGGCCCCTGCAGTGCCCATGCCAATGGCATGGGCACTGCAGGGGCCCCCGTAAGAGGGCCCCACATTGTATTTCAGTGTCTGCATTGCAGACACTGTAATACGCGACGGGTGCCACTGCACCCGTCGCACCTTCCCACTCCGCCGGCTCAATTCTGAGCCGGCGTCCTCGTGGGAAGGCCCTTTTGCACTGGGCTGGCGGGCGGCCTTTTGGCGGCTGCCCGCCAGCCCAGTGCAAAAGCCAGAATCACCGCAGCGGTCTTATGACCGCGGAGCGGTGTTCTGGAGGGGGGAACTCTGGCGGGCGGCCTCCGCCGCCCGTCCGGGTCAGAATGACCCCCTATATTTGTTAAATAAAACAACATTTATATAACAAACAGAACAACAATTATTCCTGATAAATAAATTAAAACAAATTTAAAAAGAGACAAAAATTAATATTTACATTTATTGAAAACAGAAATTTACAAACAATTATCATTCACATATTTTTATAATCTTCAACACTTTCCCTTATAAATCCAACATCTTGCTCCCATAACACAATAATAAGTACAAATATTTAATACAATTTTACAAAAAATATTTTTAGAACAATATTTAAAAACAACACTTTGAACAATATTCTTACCTCTGATGATATTTTTGTATCACAATATTTTCAATTCAATATTTTGGGCCTGATTACTAGTCTGGCAGTCTTGAGATTGCCAGTCTCGCTGTGGCGGTCAGGACTGCTGCTACTGTGGAAGTCCGACCACCACATTGCGACCCTGGTGGTCAGGCCACCAGTGTACCACCATATCTGTCGGGATCGGTGATCCCCACGGGCTGATAGTGGGGGAGGTTGCAATCTGCCAGGGCGCAGCTGCATGCTGTGCCGCCCTGTTGATTATGACCTAGTTCTCTGCCAGCCTTTTCATGCTGGTATCACCACAATGAAAAGGCTGGCAAAGAACAGGTGCAGGGGGCCACTATGGGGCCCCTGCACTGCCCATGCACTTGGCATTGGCAGTGCAGGGGTCCCCTACCCAGCACCCTTGCAATACTCACTGTTTGCTCTGCAGACAGTGAGCATTGCGAGGGTGCTGGTGCACCCTGCGGTGCCAGCATTTCCAGCTGGCTCGATTACGAGCCCATGACACTGCTGCTGCCACTTTCCCACTGGGCTGACATGTGGAAGCCTTGGTTTCTGCCCATCAGCCAAGTGGAAAAGTTGTAATGGGTCCGGCGGGGAGGTAGCCAGCATGGCAGCAACCTCCCCATCGGACGTTCGGTAGACAGGTTATCCTGTCCGCCGAATTCGTATTGAGTCCGCTTGTCCAAAAACCTTATCACATGGGCCCCTTTTTTTCTCTCTAAACCATAGAGAGTCTGGCCCTCATTTTGAATATAGCAGACAGGAAAGCCAGTCCACCAAGCTCCCGACAGGGTGGCCACCGCCATAGTGGCAACCACCCCCTCCTGGACCTATTAGGACCTTTACTCTTTGTGGTCGGGTGGGAACACGTTTGTACCCACCAGCCTAGTGAAAAATAGGCTACAGCATTGTCTCTGGCTCGTAATTGAGCTGGCAGCAATGGTATCCCCTGCAGGGTGCCCCAGCGCCCTTGCAATGTTCACTGTCTGTACAGCAAACAGTGAACATTATGACAGTGCTGGGCAGGGAGATCTCTGCACTGCCCATACCAAGAGCATGGACAGTGCAGGGGCCCCTCTGTGGCCTCCTGCATCTGTTCTCCGCCAGCTTTTAATGGTGGTGAAATTGCCTTGCCAAGGCTGGCAAAGAACAAGGTTGGAATCCGCAGGGCGGTGCTGCATGCAGCACTGTCTTGGAGGAGTACGATCTCCGTCACCTCCAGGTCATCAGGATCATGGATCCTGGGGTTCCTGACGGAGCCCTGGTGGTCAAATCGCCAGGGTTTTTATGTGGCTGCCAGACTGCCACAGTAGCGGCGGTCCTGACCGTCAGCCTCATAATAAGCCTCTAAAGGTCCACCAAATTTATGGTTAAAATAAATCTGAGGCATATTTTCAGTTGTTCGTATTCGTTTTCAGTGAAAATGCATCCTGCAATTCAGGATGAACTGTTTCTTTAGGAAGTAGGACAACAACTGATTTGTAAAAGGTTGAATGTACTCTCTATGGTGCAGTAAGATACAAAAATAATGAGTTGAATAGTTGTTACTGAGAGTTATTACTAAGTCAATATTTTCCATCCCTCATGGTTTCTGTTTTTTTATTCATTAATAATTATATGTAAAGATAAATGTAAAATAATCATTATATCACTGATTACAGAAAGAATAAAGGGACTTTAAGTTAATGTATGGATTACCAATTTTACAAAGAAAATAACTCATGTGTTATTAAGGGAGAGGTCTCTTCTGTGGGTCTTGGGGCACATAGTATTTTACTGAGCAGCATACATTGTGGATATTGTACTGGTGACAGTATTTCACTACTGTCATCTGAGACCCTCAGTTGCTAGTGCAGGATAGAAAAGTTACTACCATTTGCCTCTTTAAAGGTAACTAGGCCAAGCAGGCAGGATTACTTCTGGATACAGTAGTAGATTAGAAACTCAGATAGTGAATGAAACAGTACTCGCACAATATTAAAATGACTGTTCATCTAGGTATATTCCGCTTACAAATAACAGGTCTTTCAATAAACAAGGGAAATATAGGAGAATAAAAAAATGAACAACAAAATAGAGCAGAAGGTTTTAGTACCTTTAGATGTGGCGCAAACTATTTTGAAGAGATTTTCCGGTTAGGTGCTCCAATCCAAATACCACAGGCATCATCCAGGGACAATGTTAACCTATGTCAGTAAATGTGTGAGTACTAGGCTAAATTTATTAACCATACTATCTCACTCCTCTTATTATGTCTTAACTTACAGTCCAAAGTCAATATAAATAAAAGTGCATTACATAATGTTATGACTAGGGATCCCATTTTTATGATATTTATTGTTTAACATTGCCATCTGTATTTATCCATATTTTTACTATTTTTTCTGTATCAATCAATTTGTATTTTGTGTTTAGTGTATAAAAGAAATTGCAATGGGTATATTTTCAAATGTATTTAACTTTTAAATGTATAGTTGCATTTGTTTGCCCTACAGGGTTTAACTTTACATACTACAATGCAGCCATATGAAAATATTTGCCTATATAACAGCAGAAACAGCTCTATGTCTGCACTTATTTAAGCTTTGATACTGTGAGAAATGGGGTTGTTGGCTAAGTGGGGTGTTAACCCTGCTGAAGCAACAGTCCCAATCCCTGTCAGGGTGAACCACAAAAGTCACTAAATTAACCTGTGCTTAACCCTCTGGTAGCTTGACACAAAAGCAGCCAGACTTAACTTAGAGGCAATGTGTAACGTATTTATGCAGCACACAAATAATAATAAATTGAAAACGCAAAACAAGAAAAATCTAATACAAATAGAAAACTAAAGTAAATGTTAATAAATCATTTGACACCAAAATGACAAAAATCCAATCAGTAAAACCAGAGTTATGAATTTCTAACATTTAAGGTTAAATCTAGAACCTAAAAGATCAAAGCACCAACTGCGGGCACCTAGTCATGCAAGACCGGATCAAAGTCCAAAAATATGACTGACCGCAAGGAAGTGCAAGTCTGATACAAGTTGGTTGGGCCTAGCCAGCACTTACCCTTGGACTTAAAAAAAATGTGAAGAAAAAATTCTCTGAGAAGGTACAGCTCAGTGGGGCAAGGATACAGGCAGTGTCCATGGAGGGGCCATCTTTTTCAGGGACCGATGAACAAAGCTGCATTGAAAATTTCTTCATTCAAACTTAGTCCATTTTTTGGAAGTAGAAAATCTCCAGCAGATACCACTTGGCGAATGATCACTGAACAGGATTTGCTGTTGCAGAGAAAAAAGTAGTGGGAGTTGCTGCGAAGTTAGGACAATTAGCGATGCACCTTGGGCAGGTAGATAAGCAGGTTGGTTCCAGTCTTCTCTCGGTTCTCAAAGCAGTTTTTAGCCCAAAACTTTTTAAGTCCCAGGTTTTGCCTTTTGGCTATATGGGTACCTTCAGCACCACCACGAAGGGTCCAGGACTGGATGGACACCACTTGGGGGGATAGAACTCACTCAGGCTGGGCCCAGGAGCGGGTTCAAGATGGTTAGCACCTTTTATGTTCCTGAGGCTCTGATCAGGAGGCCAACCAACTAGCCCTTGGAGTTGCTCTGGTAGTCCTAGGTTCAACAGTGAGACAGTCTCAAGCGGCAGGCCAGGCTTCTGAGGGTTCAAGGCAGGCTTCAGGCAGGAAAGCAGTCATTCCAGGTGTAGCAAACCAGTCCTCTAAAGTGCAGAGCAGGCCACAGCAGCAGGCTGTCCTCTGAGAGTTATTTCACAGATCCAGAAAGTAAACTGAAGGGTGGGTCTGATGGTCCTAATTTTATACCTGGTACCTTCTTTAATGTAGCAGAAGTTTGTATAGAATTCCCTTTCAAGGGCTTGAAGTTTTTTGTTTCCCCTGCCCTGGCTCCAAGCTGGCTGCATGAACAATATAGGGGTGACAAGTCCTATGTATGACAGCAGAACATAGCCTGTACAGTTGCAAGTGGAGCTGCACCCAACTCCGTCCCCCTGTCCTGCCAGTGATGGCCAATCCAGGCACACCTAATCCCTCTGTTGTGTGACTAAGTAAAGTCCTTTTGCCAGCTACATCGTGTCATGTGACCCAGAGGAGGCTGTTGGCACCAAAGAGTTAGGTTAGAACCATGCCAACTTTCTTAAAGTGACAATTTCTAAATTGTAACTTCAAATCTTACTTAACCATTAAAGAGGATTTTTAATTCAAAATTTTCAGATACCAAACAGGAACTACTTACCTATTCCCAACCAAAAGTCAGCACTCACTAAATGAACAATGCAACCCAATACAATCTGCCGTATGAGCTTACTACGGCCTAACTTAGAGGTTTCTTATGTGCAATAAAAAGGGTGTTTAAGGCTTTGCACAGGGGTTATATTGTCAAGTCTAATGTGAAGTTTTAACCCAAGTGTTTATAGACTGCTTAATCTGTTTTTCGTGGTTTAAATTGTGTTTTGGAGAGTGTGTAGCACTGGTATTTGGGATGGTAAAACAAGGTTTATTTAAGTGTGCAAAAAGCATTATTTATTGAATTTAAATTGGGCCTTACCTTCAGGGTTGAACAGGAACTGCAAAGTGTGATTTGTGCTCGTCTGTATCCAATGTGATTGTGAGCTGAACACGATTTCCCATCCGCTCTGCACACCAATTTCTGGTTACCTAATTGGACCAGTCACCTGAGCAGGCCTTCCTTCTTGCCTCTCACTTTGCACTAACCCTTAACCTTAAGGTCACATGCTCTTAGAATGAAGATTGTATTCGCTGTTGCACCTCCTTGCTGATTGGCTCCCAGAGCTAGAGTTTCTATTAGACCTAGGACTTATGAATTGGATTCTGATTGCTTGATAGGGCTAGGGTTCTAATTAGTTACCAGGGTAAGAGTTTCAATTGGACCTAGGGTTTTGGGTTCGGGCTCTGACTGGTTGATAGCAAAAAAGTTCTGAATTGCTTCCAGGGCAGGCTTTCAAGTGGACGTAGGCCTTAGGATTTGGGCTCTGATTAGCTTGATTGGGCTGTGGTTCTTACTGGCTCCCAAGGCTAGGATTATAATTGGACCTATGGTTTAGAGTTTGGGTTCTAATTGGTGAAGAGCACTTAGGGTTGTGATTGATACCTAGGTCCTAGGCTACCAGTGGACTTGAAGTCTAGGGGTAGGATTCTGATTGGTTAGGGCTAGTGCTAGGTTTCATATTGGCCCAAGGTCACTTGATCACTAGGGCTATTTAAACCTTGGGCTCAGGGCATCCAGCCCAGATGTTCAGGAGCACACAAACAGATAATTGTGTTGCCTGGTTAGGCCTGTTAGGGCCTAGAAAGGGCCTAGGTCAAGAAACTCTGCATCTCCATCAAACAGATTTCACGTAAGTGACCACTCACTTACAAAATCGTTATCAACTAACAATCCCTTAACACTTTGCCTATATTGCTACACACTCCTCTTATATAACAACTGAGTAACCTGAACTACCAACAAATCTTCCCATAAACCATCTAATGTTTCAAAAATAAAAATAACAACATCACCACACAACCTATCACAAACAATGCAACAATTATTTAATTACAACCCAAATAACCTACAAACACAATGTCACTTGCCAGAAGGAAACTAAAAATCAAGGGATGGCACAAACATATGATCACAGGGTTCTCTGATCATACCTTCCCAACACACCCTCCACAAATCACAACACAGAAGTTATAACACCAGAACCCAACCAACAACAAACTCAACACAAATGTTGGGAAAAAAACAATAAACATGCAACTGAAGTCAAACACCCCCTCTACAACGGGATCTCCATTGCACAGAACAAACAGATACCAACCAAAACCACATCCAGAGTTGACTACAAAAGGATCACCATATGGTTAATGACAACATGACAAGAATGAAAACACAATTCAAACTACTTCAACGCAATTGGAGAATATCAGGCGATGATACAGACAAAAGCATGCTGTGACACTATAACAGAGCCTACTAAAGAGTCATACGAACTACAAAAGACACTGCTACTCCATGTGCATAAATTAAGCAGACAGCTGTCCCATAAAATTCTAAAATAACTTTGCTATCCAGAGTGCCTAAACACTTTATTAAAGGACTATTGCATGGAGAGTGTAGATTTTGCCTGCTCCAGAATAAAGTCAAATGTACATTGCAAGCGGCCACATGTTAAAACTTTGGGGAAAAGTAAATTGATATACAGATTTATCCATTTAATTTTGTGTCATGGTTGAATTTATCACTGTGAAAGAGAGTGGAAAAGGTTTGTGGAAGTATTTTTACTATGCTGGGTAAAAATAACTCACATGCAATATATATATACTGATTGAAATATGGCGTTTTTAAGTTGACAAAGGCAAAGTGAACAGCCGAAACGCATACTGAGTTGAACACTGCTTATTAAACAAAACTATTCTGAAGTTCGAGTGCAGGTCTTCACTTTATTGGGAATAGGATAAGAATGTTTAAGGAACTTTGGTGGTAGCGCCTCACCTTGCACCACCAGCGAATTGGAGCACAGAGACAGCCGCAACTGTTTGTTTAAATTTGAGGCTGGAGTGCCCCCAAAGCAGGAGCCGGATTATGTGAGGAAGAGAGGGCACAGTAGCAGTGGGAGTTCAACGCCGAGGATCATTAGACTCTCTTGGCGGGGGCGTTTCCTCTGCGGTAAGACCTTTTCCCCTGTAAATTGTGTGGATTTTCGGAGCTGGGTGGAGCGAGAGGCTGTGCTATTTGTTTAAATCTAAGCAGTGCTCATATTTCAGCAAGGAGCCCAGTTCTTGTGACATGGAATGATTTAAAATGGGGCACTGAAAAATATTGGAAGCATTATAATTTTATTTGGATACTTCAATGACAGCACAAGATGGTATGGGTGTGTGACCTTGTATTATTTTGTATTATGATAAGGTGACACATAAAAGGGCAGTGACATCTACCACCCTCAGCTTTTGACTCAGACAGGAGTAAATAATAATCCTATCAAACAATGAGAACCAATAGCCATCAAACAATAACAAAATATGCAATAATAAGTTAGCAATTTAAACACACCTTGACCTATGTGGCCAGGAATCAACACACCAGTTTAGTAAAGTTTAAACATTTATTGCCCTTAAACTAACAATGCTGAAGTCACGTAGATCATGCACAAGACCAAATAATACAAGTACAAAAACAACACATGCTGTCTAAAGCATCTAAAGCTGTGGTTCCTAACCTTTTCACTTCTGTGGACCTCCACTTTATCATAACTGAAACCCGGGGACCCCCACTGAATCATTATTGGAATCCGGGGACCACCCCCTGTGAGTCATTACTGAAAGCTGGGGCCCTAATCTGTTAATATTATTTAATTTTCTAAGCAGGCGCGGATCCCCTGAAGAGGCTTTGCGGACCCCCAGGGGTCCCTGGACCACAGGTTGGGAACCACTGGTCTAAAGAATCTCAATCTTGCTGAAGTATTTAACATTAGACACTCCAAAAGAACAATGTAGAATAACAACAGAATTATGCTAAAAATAGAAACAGCATACATTTAGGGCTGTTGCGGCGGTCCGACCGCCAAATTAAAACCCTTTCCATCAGACCGCCAGGGAAATGCCAGCTCCTGGCAGAGATCGTAATCCGCCAGGGCAGTACTGCCCTGAGGATTATAACCTTGTTCTCAGCCAGCCTTTTCATGGTGGTTGCAGCACCATTCAAAGGCTTGTGGAGGACAGGTGCAGGGGGCCGCAGGGAGGGCCCTGCACTGCTCATGCACTTAGCATGGGCAGTGCAGGGGCCCCCCTGCCCAGCACCCTCTCAATGTTCACTGGCTGCTTTGTTGACAGTGAACATTGCGAGGGCGCTAGTGCACCCTGCTGGCTACAACATTGCTGCTGGCTCAATTACGAGCTGGAGACAATGCTGTAGCCTGTTTCCCACTAGGCCGGAAAATGGAAACTGAAGTTTCTGCACAACCGACTTAGCAGGAAACTCGTATTTGCACCGGTGGGGAGGTTGCAACAAAGGCGGCGGCCACCCTGTCGGGGGTTTGGCAGACAGGCTTTCCCGTCCACCAAACTCAAAATGAGGCCCTCAGTTTGTGCAGTTGAATTAATCGCAATCAATTAATAAACATTTAAAATAAAATATAAGGTCAGGCATCACTAGCTATTACTCTAATTTGCAACAACATGTGTGGGCTACATATAAAAATAAAAACAAGACAAATATTATTTTGGGAAAACATCTAACTATGGCGCTAACCAAAAACATGCAGTTGGATTTCTAAATAGGAAAACCTGCAAAGGAAAAATAAATACACATTGATTGTACCTCTCCTAAATGAAACAGCAGTCAGCAGGGTTTTCACCAGCAGAGCGCAGGAACTGCAGGTCTTCAGAGAGCAGAATCAGGAACATAAAAGAGAAAACATTTCAGTCATAATGGGGCCTAATGTATCTGAACTGTTAGAGAAAAGTAAATTGCAAAGAGCTGAACTGCATGGAGCTGAAAGAAAAACTAAACTCACTCATAATGGAACTAAAATGAATCTGCCTCTCATCACTAAAAACGTTGCTATATTAAAGTTCTAAAAAGTTACTAGCTAGGTTTCTATTGGACAAGTCTATGAGGTGGTTTAGTGCCCAGTCAATAAACTTTCATATGTGCTTCAGATGTATCTCCTTTCCAAGATAGTGTCACGTTCCAGATGGCAGCTTCCCTGTAACAATAATTTAGCTAAACAGCAGCACCAAACATGATATTTAGCTAACATTGCTTTCTTTCAGAAAATAAAACTCAATGTTAAAAGTTGCAATTATTACCTCAAAGAAGTACAACATGAGCAGCAAAAGCAGTACAGAAATTTCCACTGTGTAAGTCACACAGAACGTTTAATAAACTGCTTGCAAAACATTTGAGTGATATCAGCAATGGTTAAACATTGTGCTTCTGGAAAAATACTAAGACATAGGCTTTTTCACTAATGCTACTACACAAAGAAAATAAAGCATTTCTAGTAATTTCAATCATTAGTTTTGTAGTGCATTAATAATTCATCTTCTTCAACACATATAATTATGATAAATCAAAATACATTTCCAAAGACATTTATTATTTTACATTGCACTTCGTTATGATGGCCATCATGTCAGTCACTTTAAAGCTGTACACGTTTTTCAGGTAGGCCTTTAAATACACGTTATTTCACATTACGTTTTAGTAATTCATTTTTATTAATAATGTTTGCCAGGGTAATCTATACATTTATTATGCAGGACTGTGTAAACTGCTTAAGAATGGCATTTTTTTTTTTTTTTTAAGGTAAAGCTTATTTATTGCATGATAGTATAGATTTTGGGGGGTCATTATGACCCCGGCAGTGAGTGCAAATGAGGCAGTAGTATCACCACAGGCTGGCGGTACATACCACCACATTATGAGAATGGCGGGTTGGCTGCAGCCAACCTGCCTCTTCTCCACTCATACCGCCATGGCAGTATCAGCCGCCTGGCCGGAGATTTCAATCTCCAGCCTGGTGGCTGACACAGTACTGCTGGCGGCATTATCAGCCTGCCTCCCACCATGGTTTTTGTGATGTTAGCAACGCCACGAAAACCATGGCGGTAGGCCCTACCAGTAACAGGGAATTTCTTTGGTAGGTGGCTCTCCTATCCCTCCACACACACCTGACATTCCCCTCCATCCGAAGCCTCCCCACCTCCCCATACACACACTAACCCCCCACCACGGCATTCAAATACATCCCTCATCCCTGATCCAAACACACACACACTCCCACCCCCTCAGATCATCGCACACTCCCCACCCCGATCCAAACACACAAACCCACCACCCCCTCCAATCATCACACACACACCCCCACCCCCTCCGGTCATCACACCCCCTCACCCTCTCCGATCATTACACACACACACCCCAATACACACACACACCTGCAGACAAGCACCACGCATACACCCAATCACTCACACTGGCATACACGCATTCATACATGCATACTTCCAGACATGCTTGCACACATTCTTACACACAATCATACTGACGTGCAGATATGTAGTCACTTCACCATTCTTAAATGCATTCACTTACACACATACAACCATACAAACAATACAACACACACAGACGTATTCACGCACTGACTCACACATTCATGCACACACTCAGACACACACACAACACCCCCCACCCTCCCGCCCCCTCCCCTATCAGAAACCCGACTTACCTTGAGCAAGGAGGTCTTCCAGCAGGGAATGGGAAAGGGCACTGCTACCGCCAGCAGAACACCACTAGGCCGAATTACTTGTCATAATACGACTGGTGGCGTTCTACTGGCGTGGCGGTGCTGTTTGTAGCAGCGCCACCTTACCACCGTCCGCCACCATAAACACTGCCAGATTTCCACCCTTCTTGTGGCAGAAGTCCGGCAGCGCTCATAATTTGGTGGATGGATGTTAGCCGCGGTGGCAGTATTTTGGCAGCCGTCACTGTGGCGGTAGTTTTTTTTTACCACCAATGTCAAAATTACCACCTTTGCCTGCTAAAGAACGAAAGCAAATGTACATTACAAGCAGTCACATGTCAAAACTGTGAACAAAGAGAATTTATATACTTCTAGGGATTTATTCATTAAATTTTGTGGCATTGGTTGCATTTATTACTGTGGAAGTAACTAGAAAAGGCTTGTGGAAGTAATTTTGCTTTGTTGGTTGAAAATAACTCACATGCAAATTATATATACTGATTAAAATGGGGCACTTTTCAGTTGACCAAAGCTGAGTAAACAGCTGCAGCGGGTACTGAGTTGAACGCTGCTGATAAAACACTAATCTCAAGTTCGAGTGCAGGTCTTCTCTTTATTTGGAGCAGGATAAGAATGTTTAAGGCTCTTTGGCAGTAGCGTCTCACCTTGCACCACCAGCGATTTGGAGCACACCAACACCCACAACTGTTTAAATATATATATGTGTGTGTGTGTGTGTATGTATATATATATATATATATATATATATAACTATATGATATGTGTATGTATATATCTGTGTGTGTATCGATATGCATATATATGTATTTAGATGTATTTTACCTAGTGGCGGTTGCTACTAGGTAGTTATAGATAGGACAATTTTTACCATGGACGGGGCATTTCTTGTTTTGCCAAACGCTCTGGCACCGTTTAATGAATCTTCACGAAAGTTTCAAACCTTATACTTTGGTCAGTTCAGCTACTGTTTTAAAATTTCGGGGTGATCCGTCAAGTGGGGAAAGAGAAAATAGGGGGGTCCCAAAACACCTTTTCCATATTCTATGTCAATGGGATTTTTAAAATATTTGAACACAACTACAGCCCAAACCGCTGAACTGAATTGCAGCAAATTGAGCAGAAAGCTAGATATTGGTCCTGTGATTTGGTATAAATCTGTTTAGTAGTTTTGGAGAAACTAGAGTTTAAGTAATATAAATATCTGGGCACGCAGGCACTCAGCAGATCCAACCGTCCCTGTGTATCTGACTGACTGTCAACACTTCAGCAAGGAAGTATTGGCAGCCATCTTGGGACTCTGCTTTAGCCGAGTTTCAGAAAACAAAAATTAAAAAAAGAAAAGGGGCTAGGGCAGTGGTGCCCAACCTGTGGTCTGGGGACCCCTGGGGGTCCGCCAAGCCTCCTCCGGGGATCCGCAGTGGCTTAGAAAATTAAAGGATATTACCAGATTAAATCCCCAGCTTTCAGTAATGACTCAGTGGGGGATCCCAGGGTTCCAATAATGATTCAGAGGGGGTCCCCAGGTTCTAGTAATGATAAAGTGGTGGCCCACAGAAGTCAAAAGGTTGGGAAACACTGGGCTAGGGTATTACCAAGACGGACCCCTGCCAAGGCTTAAAAGCATTTTTTTTAAATGTCATAAAAATCCACAGATGGATCCACAGATTTATCTGATATTTTAACAAAATGGGTGGTATCCAGCCATTTTAACAAAGCCCCTGGGTAGGCCGAGTCCAGAGGCATGCCCAAAACTAAGGAGGAGGGCACATGGGGCCTCCCTACTAGGCTTGCCAAGTCCCTGGGGACAGCCACCTCCCCAGGTCAAAATCTGCAAGGAAATGAAGAGGTACCCGGCCCCCTGCAGGGCCTAAAGCAACCATCTTTCTGCGGTAGATTGCAGATTATGCAAATAATTGCAGTTGGCCCACCAAGCCCTCATGCAGCCCTGGGGATCGCCACCTCCCCGGGCATAAGATACATTAGAATATGGGAGGGCTGCACAGCCCCCCCCCACTGCCCCAGGGGCTGCCATCTCCCCAGGGCCAACTTAACAGCAAATGTGGGAGGGCCGCTTGGCCCCTCACAGGCACGGGACCACCACCTCCCTGGTGCACATTTTTTAAATCCTCCCTTAGGGCAAATTTTAATGTTTGAGGGGGGCTGTGCGGCCCACCACGAGGGGCCACAGATGGCCCTGGGTAACCCCATTCCCACAGGGCCAGCTCTTGCTATGTCCTAGTGTTCCCTATGTCCCAGGGTGCCCACCTCCGGGACATAGCTGTTTGCTATGACTTGATGAGAGCTTTGAAAAGAGATGAGATCACCTTTCAGTATGAATCTTAAACTTATGAAGCTTAAAAGAAATTGACCATGGACACACCTGGAGTAGAACCCCAAACTTTCAGTGTGAGGGTCTGTTACCTTAAACTTTAGGCCATAGGTGACTCCTTACTGTGATTCTTCCAGACATACCTATGAAAGTCAACCTATGCATGTAACTGGAAAGAAACACGAATGTTCCATTACTAGGAAGGTTTAACGGTGAAAACACTAGTAAATAGACACACTCACAAGCAATACTAGGATTTGAACCTTCAGCCAACTGAGTGACAGACCAAGACCTTAAATAGGGCGGGAATGACCTTGAGGAGCCACATATGGCCCTGGGGACCGCCACCTCCCTTAGGCCAGCCCTTGTTATGTTCCAGGGTGCCTCTCTATGTAACTATGATACATATATGTCATACTTACATAGAGAGGGCTTTTTCAGTCTTCCCTTTTCTTTATCCATTGGTCTGCTTTAGTGTCGTTCACATTTTGCTTACACCCACCACAGCATAAAGTATGGGGCACAGAGCCTCCATTTGGTTGACCTGAAGTGACAGGGAACCCCTTGCTTGTCTTCAGGCTATAACAGGCTGCACTGCCTGCACAATCAGAGGCACAATAATGCAGAATACAAGGTTCTGCACATACTAAACCTTCCTCACCCATAAGCTGCAGTAATTATATAGCGGTGCAGACTCTACTGTGCAACTCCATGAAGCCTACATCTGTGGTGTACATTTGAATACAAAGCAGGATTCTCTTGACCAGGTTAACAATATCACTTAAGGAGCAACTGAATGGGTGCAATGCCTAAAAATAAACCACTGGTTACACATAATTGCACACACTTTGAGAGTGAGAGAATTTGAACCAATCTGTATTCATCCTGGTGAGAAAGGTCCATTGTCCAATTTGCACCATCACTAAATGAAGGTGAGAAACACCCTTCTGTTCCAACGCCACCTTTTCCAGACTCTGTAGCTGTACACAGAAGAGAGTGCTCCTCCCCTCCTCCTCCCAAGAAATAATAAGTGTTTACTGGAGGAAGAGAGGGGAGAATGAGACGCCTTAGCAGGAGGGGCAGCAGGTTAGTACAAGCATGCTGGTAACTTGCCTAACGACTAAGATACAAGAAACATAGATGAGAGCATGCCAATGGATTTGTGATGGCAACACATGTTTGCTCTCAGTCCCCAAATATCACCTTCCAACAAAACAATTAGAGAAATGGGGAAAGGTAAAGAACTCAGCGCAGCACTGTGAGGCACAATCAACAAACACATCTAATCAACTACAGAAGCAATTTCATTGGTGTATAGATCAGGAAAAGGCATTGCTGAAAGCGATAATGAGTCAATATCCTATGCAAAAATCTTTCAAGCCATTTGCAACACCCATGCAGCTTTAGAGGACAGAATTTAAGGAGCAAGGTTTTTTGTCACGCTCCTCCAAGTTCAGAGAAGTGTTGACCATTTGACAGAGGCAGAAGGGTGTATTTAGTTGGTGACCAATTAGTTGAAGACCCTCCTAAAGAAGATGCCTGCCTGAGAGAGTCCAAATCATAAGCTCAAAAGTGGGTGAAGGACATGAAGGGCAGATCCAATGAAAATAATCTGGGATTCCAGAACAATTCTTTGCAAAATGGCTGACATTCTGGATGCCGCCAGAGGGGGCCTCAACATGCTTTGCCATTTAGAGGGTCTTTATGGCATTGAGACCAAAACCTCCACCAGGAGCACCCCAAGACCCATGACCAACAGACAACTAAACTGTCTAGTCCTATTTACTAAACATTGCACAGCATGCCTCAAAATTGACAAAAGGATAGAAACTTCCAGGATAATGATCTTTCCTGACTGTACATCACAAACCCAACAGCAGTGGAAATGCAGTTAAGTTATCTGTTACTATACCCAGCAAAGCTGAAAGTGATATATTAAGGGAAAGGAAATTCCACTTCTTTGATACGTCATAAAGTGTTTGTGACTGGGTCAAAGAAAGGAAAGGTTACAAACATGGAACAAAGATGATTTTGAGTTACTCTTCTTACACAAAATTCCTTACATTACACCATTATGGCACTTGATGTAATTATGCACCATTTGTGGTAAAAATGTACAGTGAATCACACATTTCATGGTTAAAGTTCAGCACAAATGCACAGGAATATAACATATGTGACCTTTGCTGTCAGTGTTTTTGAATAAATGCATTCTTGCACCAAAAATTGACAGGAGGGTGCATTTCTCTCTAAAATAAATCTTGCATGCGTACTTGCATTTCACGTAATTTCTCTAAATTTTGGTGTAATTTCATTTAAGGCCAAACACCCCTTTTCTGTGCCTTTCTGCACCATTTAGCACCAGGTACAACATGACTCATGCTAAGTCTTGATGGGATTCTAGACCTGGCAATAATTGGGATATTGCTAATCACTGGCACAAGTCTGACCCTCTCTTTCAGAACCTAATGGTTCAACTACCAGTGCCGGACACATTTGCAGATTTGACAGAAACCTGCCTTAATTACTTTTAAGGGATGAGAGGCTCATTGATTCATGTCAAACATGTGTTGCTTCAAGGGCTTAATGACTGGCAGGTTGGTTGCCAGATTGAAGACATTTGACAGCAGTAAAGGGTCAGAAGCAGGCTATGGCCAAGGAAGAAGGAGAACCTGCACTTTTGTTTAAAACAAACACTATGAAAAAGGTATCATTAAGAATGTTCCTGCCCACAAATTCAACACAAAATTAGAATAGTTCCATACACAACAATTGGCTTCCTGATGGCCGGTGTGAAGGACTGAAAGCTGAGAAAGTACTTTGAGTCATCTTCTTCATTGCTTAAGGACAGAATGAGTCCTCCAGTAGCCAGAGTACTGGCCAGTGCCCTATAGTATGCATGAAAGGTGTGCACTGTCTGCTTAGGATGGTCCTAGTTAGGAAGAAAACCGACAGAGAAAAATCCTCCTTAGCAATCTTATAGTTCTTAATTAAAGGTGATGATTCACACTGAATACATTCACAAGACATCAAACTCACTCTGCAATCGGGAAGGAGAAAAGAGTCATGCAAAAGTACTAGGCATAAAGTATAGAAAAAGGTAAAACATCAAGAAGCAAACATTTAAGACAAAAATAGTAATAAAGGTGCTAAGGACTCTATAAAAATAAAGGAATTAATGTGCTATGATGCATCTTCCTCTTGTGATTGCCACTTTATATCTGATTCGAACAAGAGCTGACATTACAGGAAAAGCTGTGCCTAATCTAAGATTGCAAACCATGGATAAAATCCTCTGGACAGATCACCATTTTTGGAAGGGCTTGTTAAAAGGCTGGTCTACACTCATTTTCAGAACAGCAAGTCATGTGTTCAGTAATTGAAAAATAAGCTATGTTTGAAATCATTATTTTTGTGTTGGATTTCCAGGTTTCTGGCACCCTAGGCAGCTGGTGGAACCCCCGAACCTCCAGGTAACCATGAGTGCAGAGACACATATACTTAAAGCGATCTGAGTGGTGCAAGTGCTCAGGATTGCCTTGAAAGCAGTGTTCCTATGCATGCCAAGCAGCAGCGCAAGGAGTGCTCCTTCCCACTTTGAAAGCACACAGTCTTGTGTAAATTCTTAACACTGCTTTCTGCATGGATATAGTAGCCAGTCCCACATAGTTTAGGAAATCAGATTAGAGACACTCCATGCACCAGAATCCACGTCAGATACATTACAAATGGATTTCTTGGATGTGGCAATAGTTTCAACCATAACCTAGCAGCAATGTTTAGATTGTGGACTCCAATTTATGACTATGAAGGATTCCAAGAAACACCCCATATAATTAAATACTTGAAACCAAATCCATTACAAGGCTGAGATGGTTTCATTGGAAGTATCTACATGATGTTCTCCAACCAACAGGACTCACACCTGAAAACCTAATCAATTCCTTCATATAAACCTACGCAATCACTGACAACTGGAGAGGGCTGATTTACCAATATATAGCCCACCACAGGCACCTGGCGTGAGACTGATAAATCAGCCTGGTAAAGGGTGAAATAATATTTTCCAAAATAACTTTTACCCTTAGCCATATTGATACAAAATATGTCATAACAGATTATGCTGCATGATAGGCATACTACTTCCTGAAAGGGAGCATCCAGACAAGTTGGGTTTTGTCTTAGGCTGAGCAAACACAGAAATATGCCTAAAGGCAAATACATCACGAAGGTCACGCTGTTACCATTGACCCTCTCACCTAATGGATCAGGGTGGTTGCCAAGATTCAGAAAGCATCCTTCTTTGTCGGAAATGCATACACTTACTCTCCTGACTGATGATATGGTATTGACTTTAGGGTGCAAAGTACATTTCATTCGAGCCCTCAAGGATCAATTGGCATGTTTTGAGGAAAAATAAACATTTTGAGCAATTATGGGGAAGTTATGGTTTTTAACTTAACTTGTGACCCATCAGAAGTAGCCCTCACGAATGAGCTGTGCACATTTCTTTCGGCAACTAAGACTATCACAAGCCTGAGCATGATGCTTACTGGCTTTATTTCTATTGTTGATAAGGCAAACTTCTAAAATGCTACTCACTGCTTTATGGAATGACTAACATGAACCACTTGTTTATAGGGGTCACACGCACAGCTATCCGAACAGCCAAGGTATGTTTATTTAGCCTTGTCCTCTGAGAGAAACGAACAACAGACAGGCACTTCACACACTGTCATTTGAGACATACTCAGAGATGTTAGAAAAACACAGAACTGTCCCAGAAGTTTTTGCAGGGTTTAAATGAGAAACCATATTCTGGATACCTGAAACTATTGTGCACACATTTGTGTATTATTTTATAATAATGAAAATGTACTAGAACATTAGAATGTTGAGAGCTCCATTTAACACAATGAAGAATCTCTTGGGTTTATAATGCCTGGTATACTGTAGGTCTGGAGCTCCAACACTGCAATATTTGTCTATATTTGGTAGAGCATTCTACCCTTAGTGGGTAGAATCTTTTAATACCCTTAGTGGGTAGAATCCTTTAATAGGCTTATAGCCCTTTTGCCTTTGGCTATACCAGTTAGGCTTCAGGACCTTTAACAACCAGCATAGACCTCTGCAGAGGCCTGTAAGGCTAAAGTATAAAACATGTATAAATAAGAAAATGATCAGATGTGTTAGTAAAATGTTCTTTACTTAGGAGGCACCCAAAGCAGTATTTACAAAAACAATACAATTTGTGAATTTAATCAATTTCAGGTGTTTATATTTTTCAAGTAGGCCATGTGCATAATAGCAAGGCTTCCATACAACATTACTTCTTTAGATTTCTACTTTGATTGACTATATAAAATATCTTGTCAATGATATACATATATTTGCAATATATCTCAAACTTAAAGTTAAATATTAATGTTGACATTGACCTACCATAAGTAACTCCAAAAACATTCTCAGTACTAATATTTAAAATAAATATATAAACTATGTTTTGGTCTTCAACAGCTCAACCTACTCATGCAACGCCACAATAAACAGAGGATGTTTTTGATTCATTCTGTCACACAGAAGCAAAAACTGGTGATACAATGATTACCATCACTACAGAGACAGAGTCGACCCCAGCAGCCAAAACATCATCCCTACATTATTGTGTTCTCTGCAGTAACTAAACAACAACTAATACATCCCTTTTTATTTTAGAAAATGAAAGAAGGTTTGAAGGTCTACTGTAGGGCCCAGAATGAGATAAGGCCAGGAAATACCACTCCGGCATAATTCCATGCACTGGAACAATTAGTTTTAAAAATCACAAGAAAGCCGCCAGCGGAGGGCAACTTCTGAATTGAGTATATGAGTAATAAAATTAGAACAGCTTCTGAAAATAATGCTGTCAGTATATCTTCAAGAATAATCAATGGGTAAAAAGGATATAGTCAGACAAATGGCTGAAGACTCTGTGGCACACATGCATCAACAGAGGCATTATGAACAATTGCCAACAGACATTTGGGCATTCCTTTAAAAGGTTGGCTACAGCCACCTCAACTGTGTGTCTAAGATGTGCTAACATGGAGGTGGAGTTAGAACACAATGGTGCTTATGTAGCAAGGAGCCTAGGTCAAAAAGCATACACCTTAGAGGAAATGCAAACTGCTAATGCAGAAATTAGTGCAGCAAGGTCATCTGGAAAACTGAGGAGGGCTCAAGTGTAGGCAGTTTATCTATTGGTAAGCCAGCATCTTTAAGGTGAGCTAGAGGCCAGAGAGGGCAAAAACAGGGAAAGGACACACAAAATTCCACAAAAAGCCCATAACTGGATGTCTATGGTGCAAAAAGGAAAGTGTACAATTACACTGTTTTCAAGAAATTAAAAAAAAAAAAAATCATTTATTTTGGTTTAAACTGAGAAATTGTGCCAGTTCCAGGATAATATGTTCTAAATGAACATCTTTTTCTTCAATTGAATCTGTAAATAAATGGAAAATATTGTTTACTGAGTGATACACATTGCTTGATATTTATTTTGAAATATATATATGATGTTTAACTTTAAAATAATTGTAAATGACATCATCCCTGCCCACATGTCCCTCTGCAGCCCTTGCATCATCTGGTACTGGAGGTGGTAAGTGTGCTATTCTCTACCATCTTCATCAGATTTATCACCTGCAAGGCCTACTAGAAGTCTCTTACACAAGGCTAGATCATGCAACATACCATATCTGGCTGTGATCTTACATCACATTGCTGAATCACGTTCTAGAGCATCACCAGTTGTGCGCATATATATGAATCTACCTTTAAATAAATCAAATGTCTGTTCAATAGTGCTTGTTTGTTTCTGTGCAGCATTGTAACTCTCTGTCTAGGGGTTCAGAGATTAAATATATAGTCATGATCCATGGTCTTAATGAATAGGAAGTGTCCCCTGAAGTGTAACATAGCTGTTTTAGAATTTATTAAATATCAGTATGTGGCCTCTAAGGCTACTTTAAAATTTCAATTACCTAACAACCATCCATCTTTCAGGATTCCTCTGGGTAGTCGCTCACATAGTCCATAGTGTCTAAAAATGTAAGAATCATGAGTGCTCCCAGGATATCGAGCAACTAGGTCTGTAATCAGATGTGTGGCATTACACTATGTGAATATTTAATTAATTTTGACTTCTATTTTCAATTGTGATCACATTCACTGTTTCAGAGGGTGGACAAATTAGAACACGTGTACCTTCTACATATCCAATCACTTTGTGAAAATGTGAAACTGCATAGAATTGGATGTTCATAGCTTCCAACTCAGCATTGGAACTTGGAAATGTAATGTGTGAATTAATTCTTGTCAACATTGCATCAAAAAAATCAAATCACCCTGCAGAAAGCAGTGTGTGATATCCATCTTGCAACTGCAACATTGCATTGGTAACTAGCAGAAGCTAAAATGTATAAGTTGTGTTATGTAGGCCATCTAAACATAGGGTCAACATCATTAATTAAACTAAGAATGACCTCTATGATAAGCCTGTACCTAGCATAAGCCTCCTCATCTTTTTGTTCAAATAGAGTCACCGTCAGTCTAAATATAATTTCTGTCTTCCCACGTCTCTGTTGAGCTCCAAGAATCTACATCATCCTCACTACAACATAGAGTGCAACCATTATAAAAGATTTCAATGCATTTTCACTATATTTTCATACATCAAGGCCTATGTTCTAGAAAGAAGTTCATAATGTAAAAAAGGCCTTATGCGTGCACAGACTGTTTGTCCCTTACGTTTGTACTGCTAAGCCTCAAGGCCTCAACAATATCACATGACAAATTATCCCCAAACAATATCATGGCAATGCCTGATTGCTTCAAAATTCTTTTGTAACAGAATAGAAAAATAATGACCATTTTTTAAAGACACAACGGCTTTGAAGACTCTGGAAACACTGTGCATTGATGCCACTATTGAAGGATGCAGATTTGATTGGATTGAAAGCTAGAAATCAATTTTAGATCACAAAATGATACCTATCATTTCGTCTACAATTAAATTAGGATTTCTGTGTCTGTTTTTATGAACCCAAAGAGATGATGATAGGTACAAGTAAATAAGGGGCATATATACAAGGAGTTAGTGTCGCCATTGCACCATTTGGTTTGGCGCAACAGTGGCGCTAACTCAGGACCATATTTACAAAGTGACATTAGACTCGTTTAGCACCACTTTCCCTAGGCGTGTGCCATGTTTTAGGAGTGCCACTTCACCCTGCGCCGTCTACCCTCAATGATCTACAGTGCAGGCATTCCCTCCTAAACAAATACAGTAGCCTGCTAGCATCATATTTACAAGCCTCCTGATAAAAGACTCTCTAAGGAGAAATTACACTAGGTCTGACACACAAGGCACCCTGGCAACCCACAGGACAGCATGGACCTTCTACTGCTCCAGCTAGGCACACAGAGACGTTGACATTGATGACACCAAGCACCACTAGCACCACCACATCACTCACCATCACCACAACAGCAAACACAAAGGCAGCACCGGAGAAGAGAGCTAACCCATCGCCAAAGGACATCCCTCACTGGCCTCAGAGAGTTGACAGGCTGACAAAGATGCCACCCCAGACACATGCTGGCCTCTGGCTCCTTTCAGGCAACTGCAGCACAAGTGGGCGGAATATCACAGTCATCCTTTTTTGCCATCCAGCCATCTTGTTAGGACTTGCAGTCACACACGCCCGTTTCTTGCTGCACCCTCACAAAATAAATCAGCATGTATGAAGAACAATGAAACATGTCATGAAAGTGTTTACGGCACAGCACTTCCCTGTAAATTGTGAAGAACACTACATTGCATGTTTGTTTATAATGATAAAAGCAAGTGTTGTTCCATTTGTGAACTGTGTGCCAAGTGGTTTATGGAGACATCGAATTCCTTTATATGAACCATCAGAAGTGTTTGATGACTCATCACCAGCATGTGCCTGATGTCTCATCACCAGAATTCCTTCATATGAATCATCAGAAGTGATTGATGACTCTCCACCAGCATGTGTCTGATGACTCATCACCAGTCTATAAATAGAACTGCCAAGGTGTTTCCTGTGCTTAGCTTCGAGTCTTCCATCGCTTGCAGGTGTTCCCGGTTCAGCTGCAGTTCTGTGATTCTTTCAGGAGTCGTCTTTTCAGTGTGAGGCTTCTTCGGAGCTTCCCTCTCTAGAGCAGATTACTTTTGCAGCAGCTGGAGAATTTACGAACAGTATTCCATCTTCCTCAAATAATCAAAACATTCCAGGAGAAGTCGGTTCGTGAGTAATTCCCCTCTTGTCTCCCTATTTTCAGCCTTCTTGAGTTTAGTGACCTTTTGGTGCATTATGAAAGACATTCGTCGATGCTGAGAAACCTGTGATACAAGACTAATTTCCAAAGGCAGCTTGAGAAGTATTTTAAAAAGCAGCATTGAAGTTAAGTGTTGTGAACTCCTGAAAGCATTGCTCGATATCCATGCAAACTTAAACATTTATTGTGATTGTTTTGGAGCAAGTCTATTGTGTGAAAATAAATAACATAAGACAAATTCATAAGTTTGATTTTATAACAATTTTGTTGTGAGTTATGAAAGCGTGCTTAATAGTTGAGCAATCGAGCGCTAATAATTATTGTGACTTTGTTGAAAGACTAGGATATTGCCCAATCGAATGATAATAATTATTGTTATTTTGCTGAAAGACTCTGTGATATTTGTAGGGCTTTTGTTTTTGATTTGTTTTTGGTCTTAGAATTCCTGCACCAAGCCCTGAGGCAACTTTCTTATAACAACAGTGATGCTCCTTCGCGAACCAGTGTTTTGTTTCTCTTCCCCTGTTTCCTACCCCTCTCCCCCTGAGGCTATTTGCTAATTTCCTGTTCATTTCAGAGACAAGAGAATAGTGTTTAGAGGTGAGGGTTTTATTCTCTTCGCTCCTGCGGAACCTGGAATTAAGGTGAGTGGACATGGTCTTGTCACGTCTGTACTGAACGCCATCATCCGCCTCACTTCTCTCCACATCCTCATCCCCAACACCCAGCAACTGCAGCAGGAGACAAAACAAGGATTTTATGCAATTGCTAGGATTCCAAATGTGATGGGTGCTGTGGACTGCACACATGTGCAACTCGTCCCTCCAGTGGCAACAGAACATCTTTATCAGAATAGGAAGCACACTCACTCTATTAATGTGCTAGTCATTGTGGACCATCAGGGGCTCTTTACCAATGTGCTGGCAAAATATCCTGGCAGTGTGCATGATGCTTATATCTTCCAGCACTCCATTATCAACGAAAGCTTCCAGGATGGATAATAAGCCAATGGCCTACTCACAGGTAAGCTAGCAGCAACTATATAACACATGCAACAAATGGGCATAAGGGGCAAACAATACACACACCACACTGCACAAATCGTTTTGGTGCAGTTGTGGTGTTTGCTGGACTAGCACCAAAAATTGTGGCTCTAATCCAGGAAAGCTCAGGTAGGCCTACAGAATATAGCACTAGACTCAGTTTGATGCTTGCCCCGAGCAGACTATAAATTATGAAGCTAGAATGGTGCAGTGAAACCTGGTAAATTTCACTGTGCCATTTTTTGGGCCTCCCTGTGGGGGAATGTCCCCCTTGCATACATTATACCTGTTTACAATGCTAGCAGTGCACCACTTTGTAAATATGGCACAGGGTGATGGCCTCTTTAGTGCCGCCATAGCATAAAAAGAAATGACATTACAGTGGAACTGAGGGGCTCGTATATATGCTCCATAGTTGGCACATGAGGCAACCCTATGAAGTTGTCATGTCCATGATTCATAGGAAATGTGGCCTATGCATTGTCTGATCCTAGTAAGGCATGTACCATCACCCATGTAGACTTACAAGACATAGCTTGGACACATGGAAAGAGAGGAGTACGTTGAACAGAACTATTCGTAGACAACACAACAATCCACATGACTGATAATATGTCAAAATGAATTCAACAGGACACCACACATATTTACACATATTACAGTCCTTGCGTAAACAAATTGATGTGTTGTCCCAATGCGTGTTTTCTAAAGCTATTACGTCTTCCAAAAATGGCTCATCCCATGTGATGTGTCAGAACGGCCTCATGTTGCATTGTCATGAGACATAAAAAATCATGCACTGGCGCATAGTGTAACAAAAAACGATGCATTGTCAAAAAAGTGACATATCACCACAGGATGTGAGGTACTGGATCTGCCATGCTGCACACCAGGAACTGGAAAGTTATTCTCACTTTCTATTACAGTCACAGTCTTTTTGTCTGTGGTGGAGAGAGGTTGAGTCTTTTGTGAGCTGTGTTTGAGAGTGCTGTTATAGGTGTCTTTTGTGCTGTCATCTGTCTCCATAGTGTCCCTGACATCTGTTTTATTCTGTATATCTGTGTATTGTAATGTTTTGTGACTGTATTGCCAGGTGTATTTGGGGTACTTTTGTATGTTGGGTTAGTTTCAAGGTAGTTTGGGTTGTATTTCCTTTGTTAAGGTTCCATGGGTTTGTTTTAGGACATGTTAGGGAAGGGAAGGGTCCGTCACGTCAGTGCAGATAAATTGGGAGGTTTCATATGGCTGGTCACTCATTACCTCCCTAATATGGTGGCCACACAGGGAAGAGTGATACAGGAATACCAGAGAGAGGCACGCAAGCTGCGGTGGTGAAAGGTCCTGTCCCACATGACCCGTATTTTCACGGTAGAGTGCACTGTCTGCCAAAGAAAACATCACCGGGCCGACCACATCACCAGGGATCGGGACCTTCCGGACCACAGTGGAATCGAGGTCAGTAGAACTGTGTGTGTGTGCCCAATATATGTGGCTGACTCCTGTTTTGCAATTGCAAGTATATGTCTGTTGGCCATAGGGCTTCCTTTACCAAGTTAAGACAAAGGGCAGGGCTGTGAGTAGTGTGTTTGTGCAAAACACCATCCATGACAAGGGCAGCAATACACCATTAAGAAGATAAATGCCAATTCCTGTGCTCGTCCCCTGGGTTTTGCCACTAATTTCTCGTGTGCACCAATGCAGACACAACTGTGTCATGGTGGAAGGGTACATGGTTACCAGGAACACATGTCCATGTCCAGTAAGTGTCTGACTACTACTGTTGTATGTTGCATAGTCATGTACATGGGATATTAAAAAATTATGCAGGAGTAAAGGGTGTCATGAATGAGTATGTTGTGTGAATCATGTATATGCAGAGTGCCATTACAATTAGGTATGCTTGGAAAATATTTCATTAGGGAGTCATCTGCAAAATGTAAACAATGTAGCAGAGACATGTGTGTCAGGTTCCAGCATATATGTGTACATGTTAGCCTGGCCTACCACATATTTCACTGAGACATATCTAATGGCCTATTTGAGTATTCACTAACCTAAATCTTCTATGTCCATTAGCAAATCATGTCTGATGTGCAATAGTTGTCCGTAGTGTTCATTGTGCAACACTCAGAGTGCTATGTCTCATGTGACCTCTTGCAGGTGGTTTCCCAGCCGTACACCATTGGTGAGGTGGCAATCTTTGCAGAACTCAAAGCTACCAGTGAGACTCAATATGTATGTGTAATGTGTAGTGCAAGTATTGTGTGTGCTGTTGCATGTTGTGTGCAATGCCACGTACAAAGTTCATGTATGCTACTACAGACATCGTATGCTATACATGGATATAGACTGTATGGTTGCGTAGGATGTGCATCCCAAGAAAATAATGCACTGGTGGCAACATGTGCAGCAAGGGCCATGTAAATGCTGACATGGTATATGAGCCCAAACACAGTGATGACAGTAAGGACATGTGCCAGAAGCACAGGGTCTTACACATGTATGCAGGTGGTAATACGTTTTTACTAAACATGTTACTGATCTGTGTGCCACACATAGCACAAGATAACTCAGGTCATGCTGTGATAAATGACCATGTGAATAGTTCCCTAAGACCAGCAGGAGAGTGTTCAACATAGCAACCTTGAAAATGCTAAAGTTCTGGCCACCATTGTGCTGTAATGCCTCATAATCTGTGTTGTAGGTCACAACATTTCCAATCCATGTCATCCTCACAGATCTTGTCATGTGTGTTTGGCCAGAGGGATGTCCATACAACATTGTCATACGATATACCATCACTCACAACATCATTAGTTCATGGTGGTTCAAATAATGTCCTTGATGTGATGCAAACAGCTTCACACAATGTACAGCATTAGCCAGTGCTGTTCCAAGATCCCTCTGCATATAAGGTGTAGGGCATGCATGCACCCACATATCAGATGGCGGTGCTGAGTGCTGTTATGCAACATTCTGACTAGAGTTTTGGACACATATCCGGCCAATGTGCAGCACAGTGGGAGACATCAAGTAACTCTGGGACTACGTATCAAATCATGGCACAGCTCACCAGGCACTGACCTGTGTGGAAATGAGAGTAGTGGTATGCTCCTCTGTGTAACATGGGTGATTGTTCCACCCTCCATTTTTACATATGATACCTGTTACATCTATTTTTCACGTAGCAATGTGTCCAGACATCTGTCTTATGAGGCACAAACTGTTGTGAGACCACATTTAACTTGCAGTCCTTGCTCAGATGAGTTAGGTACATGCCAATGGATCCGATGTCACTTGCGCAAGCATGAAGGACATTGAAGAGTAATCCAACATGATGAGTCTGACCTACCATTGTCACATGGCTGATGTCTATGTCAATCTTAGTCAATGGTGACATGGTCCTACGAAGATTTTCCAAGATAGTTCATAGTTATTATGTAACCATAGCTAACCTTGATACCGTGGACATAAGCAATATGGAGATGATGGTTGGTGTGCAGATGTGTATTACCCTTGCCCTTCAGGATGGCACTGTGATATGTGTTGGCCAACGTGTGAAACTGTGTTTTCATTGCATGCCTGTTGTTCATTGGCCTAATAGACATTTGGCTGATATATCCCATTCATGTTGAAGCAGCAAGCATGACCACATCCCAGAAGCGCAAGTTTGAATAGCATGCAGAATGCTTCCAATAGATACGTCAGGTCACAAAGGGCTCCTGAATAACAACACTCATCCTTGCAATACAGGCCTTCTTGCAGCATGGGTGCAAGGGCGCTTGCATTGCAGAACTAAGGGCCAGATGTAGAAAGCTTTTTGCAAGACGTAAACTGTGAAAATCGCAGTTTGCGCCATGCAAAAAGCCTTTTGCGATGCTCATTCAAAAATTGCGAGTCGGTACCGACTCGCAATTTGTGAATGCGACTCGCAAATAGGAAGGGGTGTTCCCTTCCTTTTTGCGACTCGCATCGCAATTCAGAGTTGCTTTGTGACCGCGAATGCGGTCGCAAACCAACTCGCAGTTACCACCAGTGTCACACTGGTGGTAACTCATTCGCAAAAGGGAAGGGGTCCCCATGGGACCCCTTCCCCCTTTGTGAATGTCGACAAAAATATTTTTTCAGAGCAGGCAGTGGTCCTATGGACCACTGCCTACTCTGTAAAAAAACGAAACCAAATGGTTTCGGTATTATTTTCATTTTGCAACTCGTTTTCCTTTAAGGAAAACGGGCTGCAAAATGAAAAAAAAAAATGCTTTATTTACAAAGCAGTCACAGACATGGAGGCCTGCTGACTACAGCAGGCCACCATCCCTGTGAGTGCAGGGACTCGCTATGGGGTCGCAAAATGCGACCCACCTCATGAATATTGATGAGGTGGGTCTTTGCGACCCCATAGCGAGGTCGCAGAAGGTGTCTGAGACACCATTCTGCATCTGTTTTTGCGACTTGCAAATTGCGAGTCGCTCTGACTCGCAATTTGCAAGTCGCAAAAACGGATTTTGCTACATCTGGCCCTAAGTGTGGTTGTGCATTAAGGGACACCTTCCTGTACAATCAGATACTCAAGAGGTGGTTGCATCTTACTATGGGTGGTGCACGATACAGCACACATAACAAGAGGTGGCAAGGAGGATGCGTGGGCAGTTTTCTTCCTTGCATCACTCTTACAACACATGTGGGATGGCATAAGGACCTGACACATTCCCAAACTTGCCAATGTGTGAATGCATCAGGTTGCTACACTGCCTCAGGGGTGTCATTGTAGTGATGATACATATGACTAACATTGTTGTGGGCCTATTTTTATTTATTTCAATGTACGTTGCAATCAGCAACAGACAATGAAAGTGTCAGACAGCATTCCTGTTGTTGATGTTGCAGGATGTGTCCCTTCGTGCACATGTGTAATCAGATCTGCAACACAGGCACCCCTTTACCATGCTCAGTGTGTGCCTGTGTTGTGTTAGGCAGCAGTTTGTGCCCCATCACCAAGAGTAGTGCAGGGATGCATTGCATGTTAGTGACAACTACACATCCCAGCACATCCAAGATGATGCAGCATAGCACAGCAGACTGGGCTGCTGCACTGCACTGCATCATTTAATCATACCTGTTAAACAATGGGCCACATTTCACAGACACTGACAGCACACTGGCCCACCAGAGCATAATTTTTACATTACAGTCCAGTGATACAGTGTGCAAGGCCATATATACCAAGCAAAGAAGACACCTTGTGTTCCTTTTCATGCCCTGGTAATGATGTGCCCCTTTCAGACCTTACACTGCATGTTGGTGGCATTCCATGTGTTTGTGGGGTGTTTCCCACACAACACACATGTAACCCACCCAACTTCTGAAGCTTTCCCCTAGTTTCATATGCTACCTTAGGACCCTCATAGAAGTTAAAAGAGGGTGAGTGTAATCTTTGTTTGTTCCAGTAATGCCATGGTTATATGTGTGCAGCATTGTGCAACACACATTGTAAGATTAAAACACCACTTGTGCCTGATGTTGTGCAGGAAAGTGTCCCTTCATGCACAACAGCAATCATCCCCCAAACACAGGCACCCTTGCAGCATGTTGCAGGTGGGCCTGCGTAGGCACATGGAAGCAAATTGTCCACCAGTAAATATGGTAATTACAGAAATGCCCTGTATGTTGTGTGTATGTGCCCTTTCTCAGTGGTGCAGGGAGGTGTATCACAGCCCTTGCTGACTCGCCCTGTGCTACAGGCCTGGTACATGATGCCCAATAAGAGCTCAACACGGCCATATGGAACAGCTGATATAGTGAAGGGAGTATTGTGAAGTCGTCTGTTCATATACTGGGGGGCAGTGCACATTGCATGTGTTCTGTGGTTAGCCATTATTGTGACCCCTTGCAATCCTTTCACATGCATACAGTGCCTCCCAAGTACCTCACCCTTATGCCATTTGTTAGTTACAACATTGCCACCCAATTCAACTTACCCTGTGTTTGTTGTTGGTCATCAGATACCGCATTGTCCTGTCCCTAGATTCTGGTCACCAACTCCCCAGGAATGACTGCTGCCACCATCTCCTTCCAGCTCGTCCCAGCTGCTCCTCGGGTGCAGGACTTCCATCGGTCTGCAGTGCTGCCTTTTGGTTGCTGGCCAGTTTCTATTTTGTTCTGTACTTGTAATTGTGCCAACGCTTCTTAAAGTCCATCACAGTCCTTTTCACCTCTGCCACACTGTTGACATTATCAACTATGGACTGCCATATGGCTTCTTTCTTACCTATTGGCTATTTCAAGGTGACGAGGAGCTGGTGCTCCATCACCTCTATGATCAGGATGTTGTTCTCCTCCTCATTGAACCTACACTCCCTCTTCCTTTTCCCCTTCCTATGGGAGTCTGTCTGGACATACAGGCTTGTACTGGGTTCACTGGGGTCTCTCTGGGGTCTCTCCTGTCCTGACTTCTCCATTATATCACCTCGTGGCTTCTTCTTGGCACTTTTCAGGGCTTTTTAGATGCTTTAAAGCCCAAAAATGACACTAGCATGAATAGTGTCAAAATGCGTGCCGCTAATCAGGTTAACTCCACTTTTACAGCACTAGCACCCTTTTTTCTGCGACATATCGCAAAGTCGATCATCATTTTTTTTACACTAGCTTTTTCCTACCACCATGGTGTGCCATTTTGTAAATATGGCGTACGACTGGCGGTAAGAAATGACAGTGCGGCATTATAGATTTTGAAGCACAACTTCGCTTTTTTAAATATATTAAAGTATTGAGATTAATTAATTTCATAATTCCAAAACAGACTCAGGGCCTGATTTAGATTTGGCAAATAGGCTACTCCATCACAACAGTGATGGATACCCGAGCTGCCAAAATATAAATCCAGTAGGAAATAATGGTAATTATATTTCGGCAGACGGGATATGCATCACAGTTGTGACAGAGTAGCTCGTCTTCCAACATCTAAATCAGGCCAAGAATTGCCAGGAGTTTATTGCCACAACCTTCTTCACAGTAAACATCCTTCAGCTTCACCAAAGGCCATAGATCCCTGTGGCACCTCGTTCTGGTAAGAACATTTATCCATGAGTCTCATAAAATTAGAACTGACACAGAGAAGCCATCCAGAACATTTGACATTTCTCATTCCACAAGCCCCACAAGCAGTATTTCCATTGACATAGACATCAAGTTCAAGGTGTGAGCAAAACTGAAATGTTGCCTGTGAAGTTTGATGTTCTCGAGAATCTGTACCCCTTTGCAAAGTTAGGTAACATTTTGTCCCTCTCTGAACTTTGCATAAAGTAACATTTACCATCACTCAGCTTCTACTCTCTGCAACTGGATGTTCCACGAAACATAATGTCAGGCTGCAGGGAACTGGCAGCTAATCTGAAAGTTTCCTACACCCCACTCTGGCCTGCATGAAGTGGCAGTGGGAAAATACAATACTTATGGCACAGCAGTGACATGTATCCACTTTTCCATTGCTGGAAGACTAAGGAGGGACTTAAAGCAGTGGGAATTGAATATAAATTCCTTAGGAGAAGATTATAAATGTCTGTTGCATTGTAACGGAGTACTGTCAGACCTGAGAAATGGGAATTGTTTTCTTTTCTTTAGAAGGATGACCAAGGCATTCTCTATGGCCTTGTAAAGCTTGTATTGGACAAATCCTCAGGACCCATTCTCTAACAAACGTATCACTCCGCAGCAGGTGATAAGTTCTATAATAAATTTGGCCATATAGCCAAATCCACTATCCTTTCTGCATTGCAACAGTATGCCAGATCCCTGCTGGCCAAGGTCCTGCTTATTTGGCTCCTAAACCTACTGATTAGTAACTAAGCCCTTGCTGGAAGGTCACAGTAAAGCCTAGGTGGTAAATACACTGTATCTACCAGATAAATAATGTTTAGAGGTTTTTACCAGGAAGTCATTTTTGGGTGAACTTTTGTTATTTTTACTTTTCCTGAAGGCAGATCCTCAAGCAAAACAAATTCCCACACACATATACTTTTGTTCCAGCATACAGGGCCATTTGTGTATTTGAATTGTGTGGGACCACCATATTTTAGATAACAGGCCTGAACAGGAAAAAAGCTAGTGGACATGGTACCAGAAGGACCTTTTATGCTCCTTTAGGCTCTTGTCATGCCATGACCATCAGTGGCTGCCCCTCTGAGAGTAATGTTCTGACAGTGACAGTGGCTCGGAACACTGGAATCCCTGATCTATAAATAAGAAGAGTGATGAGAGATGTGGCACTTTTGGGTTGATTTCCCTTGCACCAACTGCCATCTTCCTCAGAGCTGCGTCTGAGACAGGGATAATTATAGGAAGTCTTTGTAATCCTCTTGTACGTACCTCTGAAATAGTGAAACATTTGGTACAGCAAATGGTTTTGTTTTAGGAAATTCTCTAAAGGGGTGAAAACATTTGCTGAATATTATACTTCTTTAAATATTAGAACTCAGGAACACCTGTGCACTTTCGATCATTCTGAAATTTTGATTTCTGAATTTTTTACAAACTTGTGCAATGTCTTGCCTCAAATCCTGCCATTGGTGAGCAATTGAAGCCCTTGAGACATGAAAAAAACAGCACAGTGGCACACTTTTCTGGATACCTTTACTGATTACAGGAACAACTTTCAAAGTATACATAATGCAGACCCCTTTTATGTTTCATGATCATGTGTGTGTTAAACAGGTGGCGAGTCTGACTTGCTCATTTCAAGATATAGGTTATAGATATAGGTTATGGTATGTGTATTTGTAAAGCACATTATCACCAATGTGAGTATCCTTTGTTTCAAGTGTACTCCCTGCAATATAAATCACGTCACATAATCTTCAGGAATTTCATTGTGCACTACAACTTTGACTAGGGTTAAAATACTCGCAGTCCAATGGTTTAATAGATTGTGGCCTAGGCTCTCTTTTTGATTTTCAATTACACATTTTAAATATAAATTGCTCTGTAAGAATGGCACTGTCAATAACAACATGTATTCACATAGTAAACATAAAATGCAGACTATAAAAATACATTTAGATGGAATGGAAAAAATGATACTTGTTCTATATTTTTTAATTGCAGGCCTTTCAGTGGTAATTTCAAAGCACCCACTAAGCACGTAGACATTAAAATGCATTTTTGAAAATAATAATTGACAACACGAATGAAGGGTTATTTTGAAGGGTGCCATGACAAAATTGCAAAATACACAGGCAGAAATTGTTAGGAAGTTACCATTTTAGAAGATGTGTTCTGCAAGCTAATACTTGACGTGTGCCCATTGCAGCCAAATTTGTGTATACCTGTAATGATTTGCACAGATTACCAACTTCGACTTCATCAAAAACATGTAGGTAACATTACAAACTGGGGGAATATGCATCAGATTGTCATGCAGTGCAGTGAAGCAAGTACCCTTTCTACCTGTGCTGGCACAGAATGGGCTGCCTAGCGCCGATGCAGTATTCTAAGAAGGGATTGAGGATGCTAGGATCTTTTTTACCTCCTCCGACATAATTGCTAGTGTTCCTTTCTGTTGCCAAATTACCCACTGGAAAAAACAGGATATCTCAAAAGGACCACTCCTGCAGCTGAAGGCTGTCAGAATTATACTGTAAAGGGGGAAGTAAGAGCCTTTTTTCAGGAGGGCCAGCCCTCCTGCTTGCTAAAGTATCAGAACAAAGAGAGCCCTACTGTAAACAAAGAATAATGTGGTCTCACTTTTATATACTTTTCTATCCCCTACAGGTAAAAAGTGCTTGGCTTTTATGTGTACAACCCTCACCCACCCGGGTTACCTTTTGGTGGTATGCTTCACCATAGGGTTCCTTCCTTTTCCGTTATGGAACAGGGAGTGCTGCTCCCAATGAGAGACTCAGGGGGACTAGATGATTACTGCCAAATAATGAATATATTGAAGCTTGGAGGGGTTTTCTTAGAGGATTAAAAATACCTGCCTGTTAAGATACCACTAGTTTTATTCAAGTCTTCAGGCGGTCTGATTAAAAGAAGGGGAAGATATGATAGAAACTGATGGTTTCAATGGCCCCTGTTTCTATTGGTTGGCATCTTTCCAGCCTCTCTTTCCTGAGGATTTCATCAGGACCAAGGGACTAAGGGGGTCATTACGACATTGGCGGGCGGCTACCGCCGCCCGCCAAGCGGTAACCGGCATGCGGCCGCACTCCCGCGGCCCCCATTACGACATTCCTGCTGGGCCGGCGGGTGCAAACCAAGTTTGCGGCCGCCGGCCCAGCCGGTATGAGTCCGCAACATAGTAGCCGGCTCCTAATGGAGCCGGCGGTGTTGCGGCCGTGCGACGAGTGCAGTTGCTGTTAGGGGGCCCCTGCACTGCCCATGCCAGTGGCAGGCATGGGCCCCCGGACACCCCTTACCGGCAGCCTCTTCCTCGCGGTGCAAACCGCCAGAAACAGGCTGGCGGTAGGGATGTCATAATCCCCAGGGCAGCGCTGCTTGCAGCGCTGCCCTGGAGGATTATCACTGCGGGGCTAAAACGGCGGGAAACCACCGGCCCCGGCGGTGCGACCGCGGCGCTACCTTCCGCGGTCGTAATAAGGGCCTCCGTACCGCCAGCCTGTTGGCGGTACGGACGCTACATTACCAAATGTGAAACTATTTGAATAGCAACATGTAGACACTGCACATAATCTGCATGGTACAATTAAACGTCCACCATACATTCAACAAAAGAGGGAGGTTCTGGCTGGCATTGAGAAGTCTGTAAAAATGTTGTTTCCCCACTAAACTATTTGCACCAAACTAGTTTGGTCCTCTTGAACATAGACGGGGCATGGTTGTCTACATGTCCTTTGTTTGGAAAAATTAAATGTAAATAACACATTTGTTTTCTATTTTAGGATGAAAAAGTATTTTGATGTGTTCTAACCTAGGGCTGCTTTGCAAAAAAGGGGGGGAATTTTCTGCAGGTGTTTTTATATTTGGGAAAAAGGGAAAAAAACATTTATGTGAAACTAGTAAACCCTGCTATGCAAATGATAATAGAACCCAGTTATCACTTCTATATTAATAAAGTTTAGGAAAATATCTGGGTTAAAAAACACAATGGCCCTCATTACAACCCTGGTGGTAAATCCCGCTTACTGCCATGCTGAAGGCCGCCAACATACTGTGTCCGCGGCGGAAATCCGCTACAGGCATTACGACCCACATCTCGTAATCCGCCACAATACAGACACCCACACAAGTCCTCCACAACAAAGGTCAGTGATAAACTGGCGATACAAAAACCTACACCGTCACGCCAACAGTAATATGCCCACACTATCACGACCCACGAATCAACGCAGCAGTCTTTCAACCGCGGTAATCCATTGGCGGTACACACTGCCGGGCTCAAAATACACACACATTTACAAAACACAACCACATTGGACAATTCCAAATACACACACCTGATACACATCCACACACCACATCCACATGCCCACACCACTATAAAACACACCCCCATATTACCCACAACCCCTTACAGTGACTTTTTTTGAAGACGCAGAGAGAGAGAGAATAGCAAACACAACACCATCATCCACAGGCACACAACACCATCACTCATACAACATCCACGCACCTCAAAAAACACACACCAACACAACACATCACACAGCACAACAAACAGCACCTCACACATCACCCACACCACATTATGGCACCTCAAAGACACCCCAGGTTTTCTGAGGAGGAGCTCAGGGTCATGGTCGAGGAAATCATCCTCGTCGAGCCGCAGCTTTTCGGATCACAGGTGCAGCAGACCTCCATTGCTAGGAAGAAGAAGCTATAGAGGAGAATCGTCTACAGGATCAACGCAGTGGGACAGCACCCCAGAACACGGGATGACATCAGGAAGAGGTGGAACGACCTACGGGGGAAGGTGCATTCTGTGGTATCTATACACCAGGTAGCAGTACAGAGGACTGGCGGTGGGCCTCCACCTCCTCCCCCACAACTAACAACATGGGAGGATCAGGTTTTGGCAATCATGCATCCTGAGGGCCTCACAGGAGTAGCAGGAGGACTGGACTCTGGTAAGGCAAATCTTTAATACTACATCCCCCACCCCACCTGCATGCCATCACATACCCCCACCCTCACCCTCACCCCCATCACTTCAACACCTCATATATGCCCCACCATCAAAACCCACCCATCCCAATACCAAGCCCTCCATGCAACACCTATGCATGGACCCCATCACCAAAGCATGTCCAGTACAGATATCCACCCAGACCCCAAAATCACTAATCACACAAGGGCAAACACAATAATGCAAGCACAGGAGCAGATGGTAATTCACCCATTGCACAAGATGGCACACACAGATACAATAACTATGCATTTACACCACAAGAGGACCCATACCCAACATCACCGGACAGGAGGTGCCAGACATATCCAATCCCCCCACCGAAGAGGCCCACAGTGATGACAGCAGCTCTGCACGCCTGGACCAAGATGACCAGCCCGGCCCATCAGAGACCTCTGGACAGTCGGTTCCCCTTCCACAGTCACAAACCACCACTGAACCTCTCCCCTCAGGAAACACCACCACAGCACCCACCCAGCGGGCCCATCCCTCTGTCCCCAGGACATGTCAATCAGCAGTGTGTCCACCACTACAGGGACCACAGGCAAACCCACCAACCCCAGACAATAAGGGACTTGGGGTCAGTGGCAGTGGGCACACGGTTCAGGGGACAGAGGCACAGGATAACAGGGAAACTGGGAGGACTGCTGTGCAACAGGGGGAGGACAGGCCCAGGGAACCCACTCTCCATGAGGCACTCTCCAACATCATGGGAGCATACCATCATTCCCAGGAGACCATGGGCACGGTACTGGCCAAGTTTCAGGAGACCCAGCGACTGCAGGAGGAACACTACCTGGGGATCAGGGAGGACTTGAAGTCCATCAACACCACCCTGGTCACCATTGCAGGGGTGCTGGCAGACATGGCCAACACCATGAGGGACACAGTGGCACACAAACGGGCCCCTGACACTAGCCTGAACGATGAACAGCCCTCCATCTCCACCGGCGCTAGTGGACAGGAGGTCCCGCCACAGGACCAACAGGCCACCAGCACCCCACCCCCTGCAGAAGGAGAACCAGCCCGCAAACGGTCCCTGAGATCCAGGAACAAGACAGAGAACATTGCCAAGACCCCCACCAGTAAATAACACTCTCCTGATTGTCCCCCTTTTGTATCACTTTGTCACCCTGACAACTTTGAACTACCATCACTCCACTTCCTATGCCCCCTTGGACAATGCACCTGTGATACCAAGAGACTGGACTCTAACATGAACATTCCTCCACCATCACCCCAGCCCATAGCACAGCCCCCTCCACTTATTAGCATAGAAATAAACACCCTTGAATCACAAATCAATCTGGAGTCTGTCTGTACTTTTACAAATGTGTAATTGCAACCTCTCAGAAATATAGCAATGTCAATGTTCATGTTCACATACCAATGTTCAACAGTTGTTGGGCATCAGTAAACATAGCAGAAGGCTGAAAGTGTGGCCTAGATCTGTGAAATAGAAAGCTAAAGTGACATGTCAGGGTCCATACACAGAGGTAAAAAGGCAGATTCAGGCAATGTCCAACAGTAGTATGATATGAGAGGAGCAGTGCCAGTCTCTTACCTGTGTCTCACTGGAAGTATTGCTTGATGATGTTGTTTCCGCTGTCTATATCTTCTTCTTCTCCCTCCTCTTCTTCACTATCCACAGGCTCCACAGCTGCCACAAGACCACCATCTGACCCATCCTCCTACAGAAAAGGCACCTGGCATCGCAAAGCCAGGTTGTGCAGCATACAGCAGGCCACGATTATCTGGCACACCTTCTTGGGTGAGTAGTATAGGGAGCCACCAATCAGATGGAGGCACCGGAATCTGGCCTTCAGGAGGCCGAAGGAGTGCTCTATTATCCTCCTAGTTCGCCCAGGTGCCTCATTGTAGCGCTCCTCTGCCCTTGTCCTGGGATTCCTCACTGGGGTCAGTAGCCATGACAGGTTGGCGTAAGCAGAGTCATCTGCAAATATCGAGGGACAACTGTTAGACATACTCCAACCCTTTGGGACTCTCCCATTCCCAGGCACCTATATCAACTGTGTTGGGACCTTGAGCTCACCTATTAGCCACACACGGTGGCTCTGGATTTGCCCCATCACATAAGGGGTGCTGTTATTCCTCAAAATGTAAGCGTCATGCACTGAGCCAGGATACTTGGCATTCACATGGGAGATGTACTGGTCTGCCAAACACACCATCTGCACATTCATAGAATGGTAGCTTTTGCGGTTTCTGTACACCTGTTCATTCCTGCTGGGGGGGACAAATGCCACATGTGTACCATCAATGCACCAATGATGTTGGGGATATGTCCCAGGGCATAGAAGTCACCTTTCACTGTGGGCAAATCCTCCACCTGAGGGAAAACGATGTAGCTGCGCATGTGTTTCAGCAAGGCAGACAACACTCTGGATAACACGTTAGAGAACATTGGCTGTGACATCCCTGATGCCATGGCCACTGTTGTTTGAAAGGACCCACTGGCCAGTAAATAGAGTACTGACAGGACCTGCACTAGAGGGGGGATTCCTGTGGGATGGCAGATAGCTGACATCAGATCTGGCTCCAACTGGGCACACAGTTCATGGATTGTGGTACGATCAAGTCTGTAGGTGATAATGATGTGTCTGTCCTCCTTTGTCAACAGGTCCACCAGGGGCCTGTACACCGGAGGATGATGCCATCTCATCACCTGCCCCAGCGGAAGTGCCCTATGGAGGAGAAGGGTGAGCAGAGGGTCATACACCACATAGGTTTCACAAGGGTGTTTAGAACAATCGTGATGTAATCGGTGTGTGGCGCTGTCTGTCCGTATTCCTGGCCAAAAGTGCTGTGATGTAGTTAGTTGCTCTGCCATGTGCCCCCCTGAAATGGTGGCTGTCTGACCTGTAAGGAGGGACAAGGGGAAATGAGGTAACTGCGCTGGCATTGTGCAGCGTCGCGGTAGGCGGTCAAAGACCGCAGCGCTAATCAGCATTGGTTATCATTGGGCCCTATGGGTTCCAGGAGCCAATGACGATGTATGTCTGCGGTGACGGCACGCACCCTCACGGACGTGACCGCCATTTTCTATCTGTTCACTCACTTGATACCTGACCTTCAACAAGAGAGGACCTACACTGCAAGTGCTACTGTGACCTGAGTCTGGAAGCGACAATGGCTCATGTGTCTGGGGAAAGGGCCCCTGCCTTCACCGCAGAGGAGTTGGACAAGTTGGTGGCTGGCCAGTGGCACCGGAGCAGGAGGGAGCTGCAACCCACATGGCCCTGGAGGGTGAATTTACAGAGTCTGAAGGCACCAGTGGGACGGAGGGCGAGAGCAGCTCCACGACGGAGACAGGAGGAGACACCAGCAACAGGTACTCCTCCTCTGATGGGAGCTCCCTTGCGGGGGCGGGCACCTCTGTGCCCACCGCATCAACAGGTACAGCCACCACTCCCCCTACCAGCACCGCCCTCCCAGCAGCCCCTCAGCATGGTTCCTGTGCCCACTCACCCAGGAGGGTGGGCATCTCCTTCACCCCAGGCACCTCAGGCCCTGCCCCAGTCAGTCCTGCTGCCCTCAGTGAGGAGGCTATTGACCTCCTGAGATCCCTCACTGTTGGGCAATCAACCATTTTGAATTCCATCCAGGGTGTCAAGAGACATTTGAAGCAAACAAATGCATACCTGGAGGTCATTCATTCTGGTGTGGCAGCCCAACAGAGAGCATTTCAGGCTCTGGCCTCAGCACTGATGGCAGCCATTGCCCCTGTGTCCAGCCTCCCCCCTCCAACGTCCACTACCCAGACCCAATCCCCTCTACCTCAGCCTATCTCAAGCACACGATCAGACCAGCATGCACACTCCTCAACACACAAGAGTGGACATGGCAAACAATAGCAGCACACATCCCACAGGCACTCACACAAGCACCATCCCCATGCAGACACACCAACATCCACTGCCTCCACTGTGTCCCTCTCCTCCACGTCCTCCTTCATCCTCCCAATCTGGTCTCCACTCACACCTGCATGCACCACATCCTCAGCCACTACCTCCATCACCAGCACGCCCATCACCATACACCGCTCACGTGCACTCATCACCCCCACTACCATTCACACGTCCCCTGTGTCCTCTCCCAGTGTGTCTGTGAGCTCTCCTCCCAAACTACACAAACGCAGGCACACACCCACTCAACAGCCATCCACCTCACAACAGCCTCCAGCCCATGCACCTCCCCCTAGGGCCAGGATGTCCAGACCCCAGCCCAGCACCTCAGCCACCAAATCCTCCAGCACTATGGTCCCTGCAAGTTCAGTAACATCGTGGGCGGCACCCATCAGGGCTGCCAGTGTGCCACCTAGCGAGGCCAAGGATCACTCTATTCGGCCACCTGCCAAGGCAAAGAAGGGGCCCACATGCCGTAGGGAAAAGCCACACCAACCCCCCAGCAAGGCCTTCTCCAAGACAAAAGGGGACAGTGCCAAGGTCCCAGCAGCGACTTCCAAGGTGCGGAAGGGACACAAGGCTAAAGGGAAGTCAGCTCAGGGCACGGAACCTCCGGCTGAGAGAATTGTGTCACCCCTTCTGCAAGACAGAACAGCAACCTCTACGGTGGTGGACACCGCCGCAACCACCGCCACCTGCACTGCCACCTGCACCGCCACCTGCAAGGCCACCTGCACAACCACCTGCACGTCTGCTGCCTCAGCAACAGTCCCCAACATCATCCCCAGTGGGCAGCCGTCTGAGGCTGCAGGAAATGTTCTGGACCCTGCACAGACTACATGAGGCACCACAACCAGCACTGTTAGTATCAGCAGTTGGCAGGCAAAGTCGCAGCAGGGTGGAGTGTGTCTCTGACTCCATGGAGTATCATGCTACCTGTTCCCAGGAAATCTCGTGGCACACACACCCATGTGAGGGAATGGAAACTGCCACACAGCATGTGCAGCACTCTGAGCACAAGGCCCCCTCCAGAACCAGTGGACAACAGCATCCACTATCCCAGTCCTAGGCAGGATGAAGCACTCTGGGCACTAAGCCCCCTCCAGAACCAGTGGAGAACAGCATCCACTAGAGAGACTGTGGCTTTGCACTCCCAGGAGCAATCAGTGGGCAACCCACCCACTTGAGAGACCTGTGAGTCTGTGGCTTTGCACTCCCCAGGAGCAATCAGTAGGCAACCCACTCACTTGACAGACTTGAGAGACTGTGGCATTACACTCCCCAGGAGCAATCAGTGGGCAACCCACCCACTTGAGAGACTGTGGCATTGCACTCCCCAGGACCAATCAGTGGGCTAACCACACACTTGAGAGACTTGTGAGACTGTGGCTTTGTACTCCCCAGGAGCAATCAGTGGGCAACCCACCCACTTGAGAGACTTGAGAGACTGTGGCATTGCACTCCCCAGGAACAATCAGTGGGCAAACCACCCACTTGAGAGAATTGTGAGACTGTGGCTTTGCACTCCCCAGGACCAATCAGTGGGCAAACCGCCCACTTGGGAGACTTGAGAGACTGTGGCTTTGCAGTCCCCAGGAACAATCAGTGGGCATTCCACCCACTTGAGAGACTTGAGAGACTTGAGAGACTGTGGCATTGCACTCCCCAGGACCAATCAGTGGGCAAACCACCCACTTGAGAGATTTGTGAGACTGTGGCTTTGCACTCCCCAGGACCATTCTGTGGGCATGGAGCCCCCTCGTGGACCAGTGTTGTCGTCCCTTCATCCAGCTGAGGTGTCCCCCTCCCCTTCCCCCTGAGGTGCCTGTTTATTTTCGAACTGATGCCCCAGCAGTGTTCTCTCAGTTTAGAGGCAGGTATCATGTGTGGGCTTCGCCCATGCATTTTGGGACCACTGGTCCATGGACAATGATTGGAACACTATCGGACTTGTGTAGTTGCTGTATATATTCCAGAGGGTTACGGGGTGTATATGTAATGTTGCTGCATGTATTTATGTGTCTGGTGTTGTGGGTGAGGGTGGGAGTGGGGTGTTGCGTGTTGCGTGTTGCGTGTTGCGTGTCACTCTCTTTTTCCTCCCCCCTCAGCTGTGTGCTAGGTGCAGTACTCACCGTGGTCGTCGCCACCGTCTTTGCTGCTCCTGGTAGAAGAGGAGGTAAACCAACATTGGTAGCACCTGAAGTTCGGGCTCCATGGCGTTCTGGTTCCTGGTAGGGTGTCGAGAGGTGAGTGGTTTCCGTTCCACCCCGGAAAAGGTGGCGGATTGGTGCCTTGTAATACAGTGGGTGGTACATTGTGTTCCGCCTGTCTGTTGGCGGTTACCGCCGCGGTGTTTGTTTCTACCGCCGTGGCAGTCGGAGTGTTAAAGTGGCTGTCTGTGTTGGCGGTTTCCGCCATGGTCGTGATTCCATTTTTTTAACAGCCGACCTGTTGGCGGTATTACCGCCGCTTTACCACTGACCGCCAGGGTTGTAATGAGGGCTAATGTCTTCATAAAAGTTCTCAGTATTATGGTGTAAACTTGTGATTTTAGATAAAGTATATTTTCAGAGGAGGACGTATTCTGTTAATCTAAACCATTCACAATTGCTCATGAAATGTAACTCCTTCTTGAAAAAAAGAAAAAAATGAATAAAAAGAAAGAAAAAAACTATTCATTGAAAAGGGGGACTACAGGCGCCAGGGGTCTGGCAATCAAAATCCAGTGAAAGTGCCCTAAGGTATATTGTCGTTTAGGCCCATTATATGGGTCTTAAGTTCAAATACCCATCTCTGTCCTTTCTCCAAAAGTATCTTGTCACAATTCATTATCTCTGGTACAAGCTCCAAAGCCAGCCATTGGTAATGGGAAACTGTATGTCTTTGTCGTATGTAATGAGTAGATATCTTGATGGTTGCTCTACCACTTCGCAAATTACTCCAGTGTTCTCCTATCCTAGTCTTTACCTTGTGAGTGGTCATTCCCAGATAATAAAGACCACATATGCAGGTTATGAGATATACAAACCTAGCTATGTTACATTTTGTAAAGGTTCTAAGTTCCTTTTTACTCTGGTCATTAAAGGTATTTGTGGCTTTTGTTAGGCTGAATACGCTACATCCGCCACATGGATAATGACCTATCACTTGTGGGAAAATATTAGTAGCTTGTCTCGTATTGCAAAGGGCTCTTGTGTTTGTTTCTACCGCCGTGGCAGTCGGAGTGTTAAAGTGGCTGTCTGTGTTGGCGGTTTCCGCCATGGTCGTGATTCCATTTTTTTAACAGCCGACCTGTTGGCGGTATTACCGCCGCTTTACCACTGACCGCCAGGGTTGTAATGAGGGCTAATGTCTTCATAAATGTTCTCAGTATTATGGTGTAAACTTGTGATTTTAGATAAAGTATATTTTCAGAGGAGGACGTATTCTGTTAATCTTAACCATTCACAATTGCTCATGAAATGTAACTCCTTCTTGAAAAAAAGAAAAAAATGAATAAAAAGAAAGAAAAAAACTATTCATTGAAAAGGGGGACTACAGGCGCCAGGGGTCTGGCAATCAAAATCCAGTGAAAGTGCCCTATGGTATATTGTCGTTTAGGCCCATTATATGGGTCTTAAGTTCAAATACCCATCTCTGTCCTTTCTCCAAAAGTATCTTGTCACAATTCATTATCTCTGGTACAAGCTCCAAAGCCAGCCATTGGTAATGGGAAACTGTATGTCTTTGTCGTATGTAATGAGTAGATATCTTGATGGTTGCTCTACCACTTCGCAAATTACTCCAGTGTTCTCCTATCCTAGTCTTTACCTTGTGAGTGGTCATTCCCAGATAATAAAGACCACATATGCAGGTTCTGAGATATACAAACCTAGCTATGTTACATTTTGTAAAGGTTCTAAGTTCCTTTTTACTATGGTCATTAAAGGTATTTGTGGCTTTTGTTAGGCTGAATACGCTACATCCGCCACATGGATAATGACCTATCACTTGTGGGAAAATATTAGTAGCTTGTCTCGTATTGCAAAGGGCTCTTTGTGGGTGAGTGTGCACTAGTAGATCTCTTAGGCTCTTGTCTTGTTTGTGTGAGAACATAGGTTTTGGCAAATTCAAAGGGTCACTGTTTAGGATCCGCCATTGTTTATTGATTATTTTACTTACTTTGTCTGATGCTATGTTAAAAGTAGTGATAGTCCTTCCCTATTATTATTATTCACACGTTTCATCGCTCGTTCCATAATCCTTTGTGGATATTTTCTTGCTTTTAACTTGGTTGTTAAATGAGCTATTAGCTTTTGATAACCCTTGATATCAGAACAGTTTTTTCTAAGTCTGAGGAATTGTCCAAACAGGAGATTTTCCTTATGGTGACGTGGGTGGAAACAGTTATACAGTAGTAGACAGTTTTTTTATGTAGATTTTTCATGAGTCATAATTTTTAACACTCCTTGATCTGCTTCGATGTTCAAATCCAGAAATACCAAATCTTTATTACTCATAGTGTGAGTGAACTTCAGATATTCATTCTGTGTGTTGAGACAATTCATGAAGGATGCTGCCATTCCGGATGACTAATACATCATCTGCGGCGCTCCCCAGCTGCTGGGTCACTCTCTCCTGTTTGCTGCCTTGTTCTCACTTCCTTTTCTTCCTTTCCCCTGTTTTTATGAGTGCTTTCTCCTGCTTTCTGTCTCGTTTTCACTGCTTTCTCCCTCCTTTCCCTCCATTTTTCTTAGTCCTTTTCCTACCTTCTGCCTCATTTTCACTGCTTTCTCCTCCTTTCTCCTCAATTATCTGAGTACTCCTCCTGCTTTCTGCCTGTTTTCTCTGCTTTCTCGCTTCTAACCTCGTTTTTCTGAATGTGTTCTTCTGCTGTCTGCCTCATTTTCACTGCATTCTCCCTCCTTCCCCATTTTTCTGAGTACTTTCTCCTGCTTATTCCCTCCTTTCGTTCTCTGTTCCTTCCTTTTCCCCCCTTCCCACTCCAGCCTCCTGCCTGTTTTCCTGCCTCCCACCTAGCCCCGCTCACTGTTTCCCAGTGCCCCGCCCCCCTTCCAGGACTTACTTAATAGAGGCCACAGCGTGACCCCATTGAGCAGGTCCCAGGCCAGCTCTTCCCTTCAGCTGCATCACTCTCTCCTGTTTCCTGCTGCAGTCTCACTACCTTCTCTTCCTCTCCCCCTGTTTTTCTGAATGCATTCTCCTGCTTTCTGCCTCATTTTCACTGCTTTTATCCTCCTTTCCCTCTGTTTTACTGCCTTATTTCCACTGCTTTCTCCCTCCTTTGCTCCATTTTTCTTAGTACTTTCTCCTGCTTTTTGCCTCCTTTCTTTCTCTGTTCATTCTTTTTTACCCCATTCCTGCTTCTGCCCGCTGCCTGTTTTCCTGGCTCCCACCTAGCCCAGTCCACCACCTTCCAGTGCCCCTCCCTCCTCCCAGGACCTACTTAATGGGGGCCGCAGCGTGACCCCATTGAGCAGGTCCCAGGCCAGCTCTTCTCTGCTGCTGTATCGCTCCTTCCTGTTTGCTGCCTCGTTTTTACTACTTTCTCCTCCTTTCCCCTGTTTTTCTCAGTGTTTTCTTCTGCTTTCTGCCTCATTTTCACTGCTTCCTCCCTCCTTCCCCTCTGCTTTTCTGAGTACTTTCTTCATCTTTATGCCTTATTTTCACAACTGTCTCCCTCTTCCCCTCATTTCTCTGAGTGCTTTCTCCGACATTCTGCCTTATTTCCACTGCTTTCTCCCTCCTTTGCTTCATTTTTCTAAGTACTTTCTCCTGCTTTTTGCCTCCTTTCTTTCTCTGTTCATTCCTTTTTACCCCATTACTGCTTCTGCCCGCTGCCTGTTTTCTAGTGTCCCACCTAGCCCCGTCCACCACCTTCCAGGACCTACTTAATGGAAGCCTCAGCGTGACCTCATTGAGCAGGTCCCAGGTAAGTTCTCCCCTGCTACTGCATCACTCCCTCCTGTTTGCTGCCTCGTTTTCACTACCTTCTACTCCTCTCCCCTGTTTTTCTGATTGCTTTCTCCTGCTTTCTGCCTCATTTTCTCTGCTTTTTCCCTCCTTTCCCTTTGTTTTTCTGAGTGTTTTCACCAGCCTTCTGCCTTGTTTTTACTGCTTCCTCCCTCCTTTCCCTTTATTTTTCTGAGTGTTTTCACCTGCCTTCTGCCTCATTTTCACTGCTTTCTCCCTTCTTTCCCTCTGATTCTCTGAGTGCTTTCTCCTGCCTTCTGCCCCATTGTCGCTGCTTTCTACGACCTTTCCCTCTTTTTTTCTGAGTGCTTTCTCCTGTCTTCTGCCCCATTGTCACTGCTTTCTACGACCTTTCCCTCTTTTTTTCTGAGTGCTTCTTCCTGCTTTGTGTTTTGTTTTCACTGCTTTCTCCCTCCTTTCCCCCATTTTTCTAGGTACTTTCTCCTGCTTTTTGCCTCCTTCTGTTCTATGTTCATTGCGTTTTACCCCATTCCTGCTTCTGCCTCCCACTAGCCCTGCCCACTGCCTCCCAGTGCCCCTCCATCCTTCCAGGATCCACTTAATGGGGGCAGCAGCGTCACCCTATTGAGCAGGTCCTAGACCAGCTCTTCCCTGCTGCTGCATCGCTCCCTCCTGATTGCTGCCTCCTCTTAACTACCTTCTCCTCATCTCCCCTGTTTTTCTGAGTGCTTTAACCTGCTTTCTTTCCTGTTCACTGCTTTCTCTCTCCTTTTCCTCCATTTTTTCTGAGTGCTTTCTCCTACTTCTGCCTTTTTTCCACTGCTTTCTCCCTCCTTTCCTCCTTTCCTCCATTTCTCTATGTATTTTCTCCTGCTTTTTGCCTCCTTTCTTTCTCTGTTCATTCCTTTTTACCCCATTCCTGCTTCTGTCCACTGCCTATTTTCCTGTCTCCCACCAAGCCCCATCCACCACCTTCCAGTGCCCTTCTCTTCTCCCAGGACCTACTTAATGAAAAACTCAGTGTGACCCCATTCAGCAGGTACCAGTCCAGCTCTCCCCTGCTGATTCATCGCTCTCTCTTGTTTGCTGCCTCATTCTCACTACCTTCTTCTCCTCTCCCCTGTTTTTCTGAGTGTTTTCTCCTCCTTTCTTTCCCAGTTTCAATGCTTTCTTTGTCCTTCCCCCATGTTACTGAGTGCTTTCTCCTGCAATCTGCCTCATTTTCTCTCCTTTCAAAGACCTTGCTCCCTGTTTTTCTGAATGTTTTCTCCTGCCTTCTGCCTCATTTTCACTGCTTTCTATGAACTTTCTACCTGTTTTTCTGAATGCTTTTTCCTTCTTTCTTCCTTCTTTTCACTGCTTTCTCCTTCCTTGACCCCGTTTTTCAATGTACTTTCTCCTGATTTTTGCCTCCTTCTTTTCTATGTTCATTCCTTTTTACCCCATTCCTGCGTCTGCCTGCTGTCTGTTTTCCTGTCTCCCAGCTAGCCCTGCCCACTGCCTCCCAGTGCCCCTCCCTCCTTCCAGGAGCTACTTAATGGGGGTCCACAGTGTGACCCAGACCAGCTCTCCCCTGCTGCTGCATCACTCTCTTCTGTTTCCTGCCTCATTCCTACTAACTTCCACTCCACCCCCTCTGTTTTTCTGAATGCATTCTCCTGTTTTCTGCCTCATTTGCACTGCTTTCTCCCTCTTTTACCTCCATCTTTCGGAGTGCTTTATTCTGCTTTCTGCCTCATTTTCATTACTGTCTCCCTACTTTCCTCCATTTTTCTGAGTGCTTTTTGCTATTTTCTGCCTTATTCCCACTGCTTTCTCCCTCTGTTCCTCCATTTTTCTAAGTACTTTGTCCTGCTTTTTGCCACCTTTCTTTCTCTGTTCATTCCTTTTAACCCATTCCTGCTTCTGCCTGCTGCCTGTTTTCCCGCCTCCCACCTATCCCCGCTTACTGTCTCCCAGTGCCCCATCTCCCCTTCCAGAACTTATTTAATGGAGGTCTCAGCATGACCCCATTGAGCAAGTCCCAGGCCAGCTCTCCCCTGCTGCTGCATCACTCTCTCTTGTTTGCTGCCTCATTCTCACTACCTTCTCTTCTTCTCCCCTGGTTTTTGAGTGTTTTCTCCTGCTTTCTGCCTCATTTTCGCTGCTTCCTTCCTCCTTTCCCTTTGTTTTATGAATGCTTTCAGCTGCTTTCTGCCTCATTTTCACTGCTTTCTCCCTCCTTTCACCCCATTTTCCAGAGTGCTTTCTCCTGGTTTCTGCCTCATTTTCACTGCTTTCTCCCTCCTTTCCGTCCTTTTTTTCTGAGTGCTTTCTCCTGCCTTCTGCCTCATTTTTACTGCTTTCTTCCTCCTTTCCCTCTGTTTTTCTGAGTGCTTTCTCCTGCCTTCTGCCTCTTTGTCACTGCTTTCAATGACATTTTCCCCCATTTTTCTAAGTACTTTCTCCTACTTTTTGCCTCCTTCCTTTCCATGTTCATTCCTTTTTACCCCAGTCCTGCTTCTGCCTGCTGCCTGTTTTCCTTCCTCCCACCTAGCCCTGCACACTGCCTCCCAGGGCGCCTCCCTCCTTCCAGGATCTGTTTAATGGGGACCACAGTGTGACCCCATTGAGCAGGTCCCAGGCCAGCTCTCCCCTTGTTGTTGCATCACTCGCTTTTGTTTCCTGCCTCATTCTCACTACCTTCTCCTCTTCCTCCCTTGTTTTTCTGAGTGCATTCTCCTGCTTTCTACCTCATTTTCACTGCTTCTCCCGCCTTTCCCTCTGCTTTTATGAGTGCTTTCTCCTGCCTTCTGTCTCATTTTCCCTGCTTACTCCTTCCATTCCCCCGTGCTTTTGAGTGCCTTCACCTACTTTCTGCTCCATTTTCACTTCGTTCTCCCTCTTTCTCCCTCTTTTGCCCCCATTTTTCAAGGTACTTTCTCCTGCTTTTTGCCTCTGTCCTTTCTCTGCTCATGTCTTTTTTGCCCATCTGTGCCTGGAGTGTGCCCAGCACCAGGACTCCTGGCTCTTCTATTCCACGAAGATACACCACCGCTGACCTCTGAGCCCTGGACCCCGGTCGCACCAACCACTGCTACCACCTATGCCAGTGTACCTCCAGAGGACCGTTCTCCTGCTGACACTGCCACCTCATTTTCAGTACGGAAGCAACCAACACACCCGACACATTGATTGAGACCACCTCAACACAACTCTAGTGTATCCTACTCAATGCATGTTCACTAGTTAAACATGCCACGAGGCCTGGGACATGATCTCCTCCCTCACCCCAGATATCATCTTAGTCACAGCAACCGGGCTCATCCCTGCCTCCAGACCAAACATCGCCACCGCTGTCCCCAAATGTTACAAGATAACACATCAGGCTTGAACCAACAGGAATCGCATGATGACCCAACACCAGTAGTGGAACACTTCAACTTCCAACTCTGCATCGGTGGAAGAAGCACCATCAGACACACCCTTGCCTACAGACTACCAGGACAATGCTCCAGCCTCTGTAATGCCTTCCCAGGGCTCATTGCACCACAAGCAATCGACTCTGAGCACTACATATTCCTAGGGGACCTCAACTTCCATCTCGACAATCGCAGCAACACCAACTCAATTGACCTCCTGGAAAGCTTGAACAATTTCGACATTAAGCAGCTCGTCACCGACACTACCCACATCGCAGGACACATGTTCAACACTATCTTCACCTGCAGTGACACAGTCAGTCACATCCACACCAAACCACTCACCTGGTCTGATCACGACAGCATACATTTCACCATCTCCAGAACCACATACCCTGGCACCCTGCCCCCGAGATCCACACATAGAACCTGGAAAAGTGTATGAGAAAACGAGTGGAAAGAAACTCTTTGCCTCCACCTCCCAGACTCTACGCTCGACCCTGAACAAGCAGCAAAGAGCTTCTACCACAATGTGCTGATGTCATCGACCTGGCACGATAGCCAAGGTCAAAGAACAAAGCAAAAGAGCAAGCAGGTTCACAGAGAAGTTGCACTTCTCCAAATGCAGCTGCTAACAACCTGACAGGCAGTGGCACATCAGCAATAAAACAGAAGACCGCACCTCCTTCAGGACCACTCTCAACCAGTACCAACACCTTCTGAAAGAAATCAAGAAGAATGCACTAGCAGACTGAATCAAAGCCAGCACAAACCACAGCAAAGAACTATTCACCATTGTGAAGGAGTTCACCAAACCTGCATCCACGAGAACAAAATCACTCCCTCCCAAGAACCGTGTGACATCCTCACGGACATCTTCCACAACAAGATCTCGGCTATCTATGAAAACTTTGAAGCCAACCCTCCACTGCAGGCAGCATCAACCAGCTCCCATGCACATACTTGAACCATGAACACCTTCTCAACCACAGGTAACTCCTCATCACATGATACACAATCTCCATCATGAACTCCATACACTCAAGAGCACCCACTGACTCCTGTCCCTACCACGTCTTCAACCTTGAAAGCAAGACAATTGGCTATGAGTTCAGGAAGGTCCTGAATACCTCTTTCATTGCAGCCTCTTTCCTGGAGGTCTGGAAACACGCTGAAGTGAGGCCCCTTCTGAAAAAAACATCTGCAGACCCAGTCAAATTGAAGAACTACCGGCCCATCTCTCTGCTCCCCTACTAAGCAAAAGTTCTTGAGAAAGCAATTATCCAGCAACTCTTAGAATTACAACCTCCTGGACCCCTCCCAATCTGAATTTCAAGCTAAACACAGCAATAATACCCTACGTGCAGCTACAGATGACATCAGAGCCCTCCTGAACCATGAGGAAACAGCAGCCCTCATCCTCCTGAACCTGTCCATCGCGTTTGACACTGTCTCTTACCACCTCCTGATTAACAGACTCCACCACATCGGGATTCAAGGAAACACCCTCAAATGGATCTCCTCATATCTCCCCAGCAGAACCCAAAGGATCAGTCTCCCACCATTCACCTCATAACCCAGTGGCAGCTGCCACCATTCTAAAGTGGTGGGGTGGGGGGGTGTTAGGGGAATAAAAATAATAATTTAAAAAAAACATACCTGCCACTCCTGGTCCCGCTGCTGGCAACCTAAGTGCTCCTCTCCTCCTGGCAGTCACTAGAGCACAAAGCACAGGCTCCCAATCTAGATGCAGCTCTAATGCCATACCTAACATGAGAGAAGCATCAGTATTGGCTTGAGTGGGCTGGTCTGACACTCACTCAGGCACAGGGAGCCTGTAGCATTTCTCCACCCAGCTTTGTAACACAGAGTTGAAGAAATTTGTTTATGCTGTTTTGGCCGCCTTAAGATGGCCAGCCAAACTGACATGCGCACTTTACGATGGCCATCACTGCTCCTTTCTGCCAAAGCCTGGCCCCTTCTCACCCTAACTTCCATGGCTCAGACAGAGATAAATAAAATGATAATGACTGCCTAACTCTGAGCAGGAGTGCGATGCTTCTCCGCTTCTACAGGGGAGCCACCCATGTCAGCGCCCAAGAAGATCTCAATCAATTAATCAATAAAGGATTTCTAAAGGGCAGCTAATCACCCATAGGGTCTCATGGCTCATCTGTGGAGTCCCTCAAGGATTGTCCCTCAGCCTGACCATCTTCAACACCTACATGATCCCCACAGCCAAAAGCCATCAGATCACATGGACTCAACATTATCTCCTACGCTGACGACACACAGCTCATCCTCTCACTGTCCGAAGATCCCTCCACCACAAAAGCTAACTTCCACAGATGCATGATGAATATAGCAGACTGGAAGAAGGACCACTGTCTCAAACTCAACACCAAAAAAACAGAAGTCCTCATCTTTGGGAACAACACCTCACCATGGACTCACACATGAGGGCCCATAGAGCTCTGCACATCCCCACCCCAATAGACCATGCCCACATCCTCAGCGTCATCCTGGAAAGCAAACTATCCCTGAAGAAACAAGACAATGCAGTCTTATCCGCCTGCTTCCACACCCTTTGCATGCTCCACAAGATCTTCAAGTGGCTCCCTCAAGACACCAGAAAGACTGTCACACAGACCATCATCACCACCAGACTCGACTATGGAGGCATGTTTTACATAGGATGTTTTTTTCCAGTCTGGGGAGGACCTGGCCTGGCAGTTCGGGCTGGACTGTTCCCTTGGAAGCAGGGTCAAGACTGATTTGCATATGGTGGGGTCCAAACTGGGGTGGCATGGTGGCCCAAAAAAATGACCGATTAAACCCAGACCTATGAATGGAGTGAAAGTTTGATTGGTTCAGCATTCCGTCCATCATCTGTTCTTTTTGCTTTTGTCACCCTAAGTGGAAAGGGTATGCCCAGACGTGGGCCCCGTGCTCACTGTGCCACTGGATTCAAGCTAGCTGGCTAATTAGGGCTGATACCCTGAAACTGGTCCCAGGATGCTTGTTTCCAGTCCAGGGACGACCTGACTTGGCAGTTTGGGCTAGGCAGTTCCTGTGGGGACTAGGGTCAAGACTGATTTGTGTATAGATGATTCCGAACTGGGGTAGCATGGTGGGCAAAAAATTGATGGAGAAAACCCAGATCTGCGACTAGGGTTGAATGTTTGATAGGTTCAGCATTCCGTGCATCATCTGTTCTTTTTTCTTACATAGGAATCACAGCACACCTGCTGAAGAGACTCCAGATAAAACAGAACTCAGCAGCAAGACTCTTACTCCACCTCCCAAGAATGACCCTCATCACACCCTATCTGAAAAAAACTACACTCGCTCCCAATTCAGAAGAGATGCCAGTTCAAGATGCTGACCCACGCCTACATGGCCCTACACAACGAAGGACCAGCATACATCAACAAATACTTGACTCTCCATCAACCGACCAGACACCTCTGATCAGTTCTATCTCCCTCGCAGATACCCCATGAATCTGTCGAGCCGAAAGGGGAGGAGGCTCCTTCTCGCAGCTGGCAGCAAAGGCTTGGAAAAACCTTCCCCTGAAACTCAGGACCACACCGCCACGCCAGCGATTCAAAGAGCACTAAAGAACTGAATGCTTGAATGATCATTCCTCCACGCAGCAGCATACAGCTTCATTGCATTGAGACCCCCACAGGTGATTTGCTGCGCTCTATAAAGGTTTGATTGATTTTCCAAAAGAAGACTCTGTTCAGGAAAGGCTATGGGTACTCAGTATTTTGTGTGCTTCCAAATGGTGTACATATAACCCAGCTATGCTCGGTGCAAAGGTACTCTCCGTGCTGGTCTCGTGTTTCTGTAGATCCAAACAAATGACGTGTAGACAACCAGACTAATCTGTGGCAATTAGTTTAGTGCCGAAACAACATTTTTACTGTCCCAGACTAGGCTTTTCAATGCCAGCCAGTACCCTCTTCTTTTGCTGAATGGAACGCAGACGTACACGAGGAACCAGGAAATGGTCCTGCGCATGGCTGACATTTTGAAAAGGTGTGCAGGCTAGTTTAATGTGTGTGGCCTAGTTTACCAACTCAGGAAGCGAGGACATGGGTATTGCTTTCACCCAGCAAATGCAAGATTTTTTCTCCTTTATTCAGCGATAAAAGAATAACGGAGCCAGAAGCATGTTAATTTGTGGACTTTGGTGTTATGTTGTAGGTGAATTCACCGGTACGAGACCTTGATATATTAAGTACTGCATAGCTGAAAAAGAGGGTATGGTGGAGGAGAAATAAAATAATCACTTTAAAATGAATTGTTGCATTTCAATTATACCCTCAGAGTGACTACAGGCTTGTTTGGCCACCAGAGAATTCATAGGGCAAAGACCCTACTTTTTGCATGTATGTATTCTTATCTATTTACGTGTTGTATTGTACTCTTATGTGTTGTGTTGTCTGTTCCTACAGAGATTTTCATACTCATGGTTTGCTCATCATTTTCCACCTAGAAATGCTCACTATAAACACAATGACAACCCGGTGTTTATTACCACTAGGATTAACCACAGAATGTGTGTTGTGGGATAGGGATTAACTCTACCACAGATCTTTCTGATTTATTTCTCCCTATTATTTATTACAAAACATTCCCTACCAACAAGGTGCAACTTTTCCTTGCCAACTGGGTGAGATGTTCACTGTAGCATGCAGACTGTGTGCAGTGTCTACATGTTGCTTTTCAAGTAGTTTCACATTTTAGGAGTGGCATTAGGGATTTAGTCCCCTGGTCCTGATGAAAACCACAGGGAAGAGTGGCTAAAAACATGTCGACCAATAGAAACAGGGGACATTAAAACCACCAGTTTCTATCATATCTTCTCCTTTTTAATTTTTTTAATCATACCACCTAAAGACTTGAATAAAACTAGTGATGTCTTATCAGGCAAGTATTTTTAATCCTCTAAGAAAACCCCTCTAGCCTTCAATGTAATCATTATTCGGAAGTAATCATCTGGTGCTCTTGAGTCTTTCATGAGTAGCATCACGTCCTGTTCCATAGGGGTCCTAAGATGAAGCATGCTACCAAGGGGTAACCCTGGTGGGTGAGGATTGTAGACATAAAAGCCAAGTGGTTTTTACCCGTGGGGGATAAAAAGTATATAATAATGAGACCATAATACTCTTTGTATACTGTAAAGCTGTCTTTATTATGATGCTTCAACTGGTTAGTCAGCTGTTGTCCTACTTTCACCTCAGACCACTGATTTGACTTAGGGTCAGGAATATTATTAAAAACACACTCAAATGGTGTTTCTAACAAATATTGGAAGGTCACTCTAACAACACTCTCTCACTCAAATTATACTAAGGCTAATCATTTATTACCATGCTGAAGTACCCCCATCTAAGGCAGTTAGTTAGAATTAAAAGAGATCTATTAAAATACTGCAACATTCCAGCAAGGTCTTCATGTGTCAGTGAACTATTTACAAATCTGCAGTCTAGCTGGCAGCAGACCTATTGGTTGTCTTCAGAGCGAAAAAATAGAAAACCGAGCAAAAACGCTTTCAACGGATTGTTCAACAGGGGACTGTCAAGATGAAATTGCATTAAAACAAATCCTTGTAAAATGCACCAATTATGCATCCAAACAACCTAACCTTTATTTGTGGTGTCGTCTAGAAAATAAATGACTAGCCACTGTGCATCCTAACAGCATTAAAGAAAACCTCTAAATTTAAAATCGCGGTATCTATTTCAAACAAGAACAATCTGTTTCTTTATTTTCCTATTCCTTCTCTCCCATCTGGACATCTTAGGTTATTTCCTATCAAGTAAATATAGTGCACACACGCTGAGTCTTGTTTAGAAAACCATTAACAACACCAAACTTTAGGTTGGACCAATTTGTTCTGCTGCTTGCTTGAAGCAATTGTTCCTTGTGCATGAGCCAAACTAAAGCATGATAAAAACATCCCTCTCAAGGTACCGCTCAGCGTATTTTTCTCCTGCTGCCCAGGCAAGGAAGAAGGCAAGTATTTCAATTCAAGAACATGAATCTGCATGAGCCACCTTCTCGAGTCATCCCAGTTATTTTGCTGTTTTTCTGGACCCTACTTTTTGCTTGTATTAGGACTTTGTGTACAGTGACACTGCTATTCAGTGCCACAGTATGTGGTCTCTGCCCTAAAACAGATGTATGTAGCTTTCCTTTAAAGCCATAGTAGATGGCACACAAAATGCAACAGTGGCACAGAAGTTCAATGTCATTTGCTGGTTGTAGGGTGTATTTAAAACACCCTCATAAATGAGAAAATTCTTTACCTGCCAGGATCACCACTCTGCCCACGAGGGACTGCAGTTTACGTTTAAATCTATTTTTATTCAGATTTGTTGAAAAGGAACAACAATAAAAATCGTCCCTCACCTACATACACCCACCTGAGGTAAGGAATAGATAGGACAAGGCAGCAGGATCAGGGGAGGACAGGGCAGGGGATATTAGCGAGGACACACAGAGAAAGAACCTTTGGGAAGTATAAGGGTAGTGTGTTTGCCAGCCTTCAGCGACATGTGTGTCAAAGCATTTGAGCTATTAGTAGCATTATGTGAGTTAGGGTTGGGCTGCATCTCTTCTAAGGGGGGTTCCTGCTCCTCTTAGGTGAGGTGGAGCACTCTTAGGTAACTCGGGCAGGTCAATTCTCAAAACGTCTGCGACAGGAAGCGTATGCGGAGTCCCCATGTCTCACTGTTTTGGAATGCAGTTTAAAAGCATTGAAATGACACATGGCAGTCAAAAGTGCTTTTACCATGTGGGAAAACCTATTTACATGTATGAGGTAAATCACCCCTAAAATGTGCCCTGCCAGCCCACACAGCTGGGTGAATAATATGTACAAATATGACATATTACATTTAGATGAGAGCATCCCCTGGCAATGAAATTACCCAGATGCTGTTATCACTGTGTAGGTAAGGCTAGATATTCCATGAACAGGCTACGTATAAATTATATCCTTACTTTATCTCATCCGTTGGGAAAATACTAGCAACATGATTTAATGTATTTCACACTTAGTTTAACATATCTAATTCAATTTCGAGTGTTGATTTTTGATGATATTAATGGAAACAGTATATCAATATACAGTCAAATATACAATATACCGTGCTGCCTGACATAAAATCGTTTAGAAATAGTGGAAATGGTTTAAACTCTCAACCAACTTCTCTCATTATATATTCCTGGTTGGGAGTTAGTGCCCAAGTTGCCAGCGGTCAGTGTGTTAGCCTCTCAACCTAGCAAGGCAGGGGTGATGTCAGTGGTCTGTGAATATGTGCAGTAAACAAGAGGGGAAGTGCTTAAGATTAGAGATATTTCATCGACTTGTTAGTTTTCCACTCATCAAGGACTGGATCCCAGTTTCGGAGAAATGTCCTTGTGATTCAGTCTCAGAACAAAGTACAATGCATATAGTTTTATTTTGCACATTGTATTCTGATCTAAGGAAAAGGTTTGTGATTCCACTCTTAAAACCACTGCAATTTAAACAATGTCGCCCTGCCTTTTCTATTTGCTGACCCTTCCATCAGTCCAAATTTTTTAACGGTTTAGCGGTCTATCTGTGTGCAGTTTTGAAGATGAGATCTTATTTTTAGGTATTATTGAATACGTTTTATATGGAAAATAATTTTTGCTAGTAAATCAGTCTTTTAAACCTTGTATTCATTGTTTTTATCCTGATCTACCGCTTCCAGAAATGATTGATCCTAAATTTTTGTCGTGAATTTTATGTGATAGTTTTTTGCTGTATGTCTTGTTTTATCTATTCTATTTATTCAAGTGGATGTTGATTGGTGTTGTTTGTATATTTTATCTGCTTTTATGGTTGTGATAAACAATCAAATAAAGTGTTTGAATTGAATTGAATTGAAGAGGGGAAATGCAGTATCAAGAGGTGGGGAATTGGTAGAAAATTAGTTGTGCGAAGTCTCCATTCACTGGGTCACCTAAGAGCATAATAATTGCGATTTGTCAGTGCAGTATCAGGAAGAGAAAAAATATGCAAAATGCAAAGACATTGAACTAATGTCAGCATTCTAGCTAGGGACAGGACAAGGATGACATAAAATCAAATCAGGCCCAATTATTTAAGAAGCTGCAAGAGATAAAAACTTCATGAGCTTATACCAGAGTTTTATCAAGAAACAGTTAATAACAAACCCAATTGGGGGTGAAGTATCACTTTTCAGGATCCACTTAGATAGTAAATAACGGGATTCAGACATATTGGGCGTATCAACTTGCAGCGGAAACTGAAGATCAAAATATGTTCCTCCTTTTTGGGAGCTAGGCCACAAGTTGGACACAAGTTACAGGCCCAATCTTTGCTCCATTTACTTGTTAAGGATCTCCATAGTGAGATCGCACATGCAGACTCCTTGCTAATGACAAGACAATGGTATCCAGGAATGGTTCAAAGCACGGATTACTTCATGTTCAAAGAGCTGGTATGCTAGATGCTCTTTGGATCCGTTCATGGCATATTGCTCGTGAACATTAGCCCAGTAGCAAGATTTTAAACCCTTGACCTCAGCTCTGCCAGGGGATCTTGGGTTGACCCATAATCCTTTCAAACCCAACCGTTGTAACCAGTTAATACAAACTTTAACCAAAGGACCCTTGCAGCCCTAAGGGAATCCCTGTAACCAATTTTCTCTGGTATGGACCAAAGGTGGACCTAATAAACTAAGGGCTTTAGTGAAACTAAGACTGATATCCTACGTTTGGCTCACTGGAAGAAGAGTGGAATTAGGGGAGTACTAGCTGGGACTGAAACCAGTGTTCTTATGAAGTTGACAGTGTCAGTACATCCAATACTTCGGCTCCAAAAAGGGCAGAGCTCTGCACCTTTGCTTGATAGACTTATAGTGCAGGGGATATTGAGTGATTGTTTTAGTAGCATTCAGCTCAAGGCCTTTAGATTTACAAAACTCTACAAATGTATCAACTAGGATCTGATGTCCCGCTGCAGCCTTGGATATTAGGAGTGAATCATCTGCAAAAAGGAGAATGGGACCCTTCTTATTATTTAGTACGTGCAAGTAGTTCCTGGAGTCCAAGAGTATGTTCACCACATTGTTAATAAACAGGATGAACAGGGTCGGGCCAGGTCGCACTCCTGATGTTCACCAAGCATAATTGAAATGCAGTCTGTCATTTCACCCTTGCTGCCCCAATGAACCAGGGCACAGTTCTAGTCATGCAGCCTTGTGATAAGTTGGATCAGGTTCCATGGGGCACCCATATTAACCAAAGATCTTTTTGGGGAATAAATTCAAATGTGAGATCTACAAAAGCCACTTATAGTTTTTTTGTTTTTAAAGTAATGCATTATTCCTATGAAGGGTGGCAACTCTGGAAACCTGATCAGAGGTGCTGGTCTTCGGATGGAAACCATTTGAAGTGGAGACATGATGCATTCTTCCTCTGCCCATTTTGATAGTTTGTCTAGGACTTGCATTTCACATACTTTCTGTAAATTATCTCTAAGGCTTATGGGCCTATAGTTAGATGGAATACAGGAGTCGCCCTTTTTATAGATGGGAATTGTTTCTGCCTCTTACCATAGATCAGGCATTTCCCCACTGGCCAAAATAGCGTTGGATAGTTCACATAGCTATCCCAAACTCGGGGCTCTGACCTGTGCAAATCATCTGGTATTTTGTCAGGACCAGGGGTTTTGCTGTTTTTTTAAAGGCAGGTGGCACTAGCAGTGTCCTCTAAGCTGAAGGTTATTTCTTTTTGTCTGAATCGGTTTATTGAGTTTTTATTCATACAGCATAGAGAGGAGCATATCATTTTTGTTCATGATTCAGGATACGTCATTTGAAATAGTTGTAATGATAGAAGGATAACAAAAATAGGGGCAGTGGTTAGGAATCAGAAAACGGTTGTAGCACAAAGTTCAATGATATCACGCAGAGGGCTCGATTTAGGTGTAAAGCTGTAACAATGCAGTAAAAGTTGTTTATTCATTACCGCAGCAGGTGAGGAGAAAGGGGAGGTAGGGCAAATGAATGATTAAACAGTTCCAGACTAATCTTTTCTCAATAATAACAAAACCATAACAGATTTAAAAACTGATGTATTAAAACCATCATTAATGATTCCCTTTATATGCTCTTGCTCCCTTAATCGTTGTGAAATAACTTACATTTCTAGTGCATCACCTATGTTTAAATGCATAAGTGAGTGTGGTCCTGGAGGGGAACCCTATATGACAGGTGGTTAGATGCTTACAGTAGTTTGGTCTAGTGACAAATCAGCTTGACGTTAGTTGAGCGGTAGTGTGCAAGCAGGTGCTAGCTTTACATTTGGATAGAATAGTGTCCTATTAAGTGGCTATTGGATATTTACGGAGCCCTAACTTGTTCTCCCTGTGTAATGCCTCTCTGCCTGGGCCCATGTGAGGAAAGAATTGATGCATCTTTCCACTACTGGGGGATCAGGGGATTTCCATCCCCTGGTTATAAGGTCATTAGCTGTCAGGAAACCTAAGTCTAGGAAGCGAGAGGTAGCTTTTGTGTCTGCTGTAAAGGCCTAGTAGACAGAGTTCTCATGCGTGTAGGTTTGGGCGGTTAGTGCATTTAGACAGAGCAGATGTGCCACCATTCCCTTGGCATGTAAATTCGGGCAGGCCCACATCTGTTTGATGACAGAGAGGATAATCAGCGTCTTTGCGGTGGAAACAGTGGTTGGTTTTGGCAGGGGTAAGGTACGCTCTATGAATGATGTAGCATTGCATGAGTTTGAATCTGGCATTTCGTGGGATATCTGCCTAGATTTCTAATAATGCCGGCCATTCTCTATCTGTGCAGGGACGGGATAGGTCTGCTTCCCAGCATCGACGAAGTGCTGAAAGTGACAGTGTGGTGAGTATGTGTATTGAATCAGCAAACTAGGGCTCCATGTGCCTGGCCCGTGCCCATTACCTGGAGGTACTGGACTGTAAGATGCATTGGGGATTCCTGTGATATGTTGCCCCATTTGTACATGGTTAAAGAGAGCAAGGAATTCTAAATAGAAACTTCCCGGAGGGTAAGCTCTCTGCAGTCATCAATGAGTCAAAAGGGATGAGAGTAACCTCCCAATAAAGATCACACAGTGTATGGAGGCCAGCAGCATGCCATATGATAAGTTCCAGTGCCTGGGTGAAGACGTTTCCCCTAGGTGTACCCAGGAGAGCTAGTGCTGGTGCATAGAGGATTTGGGAGCATGAGTTAGAGGCGCCAACGATAACAGCAGTAAGCTTCATTGAACAGCAAGGGATCTGAAGTGTGAATTTGTGCGCACAGATGAAATAAATGTGAGATAATGGGTAGAGTCCAAGCTGGGAGGGTAGTGGTCGTGTCTGCCAGTTGCTGACTAGCTAGCCATTTGGCTATCCATTGGATTTGGGAAGGAAGTTAGTAGTGTTCCAGGTGGGGGACTGCAAGACCACCTTGACTTAAAGGGGGTGTAGTTTCACCAACAAAACTCTGCTTCTGGAGTTGTGAAAAATTAATTCCTAAATATGGTGGTCAAAGGAGCAGAAAAAGGTTGCTGGAATGTAGAGAGGCAGGTTATTAAAATAATAGAGGAAACAGGATATCAGGAGGGCCGTCAAGCCAGCGTTATTGGGAGTGTGTGCCAAAATGCCATTTGAGATCATAAAGAGGCAACCGTTCACGGGATATTACCATCAAATAGGTTGGCAGAGGAGTGGTAAGTATGCACTCACAAGTAACAGAACGTGCATTGGTGCCATGTGATTCATACCCCGTTGAGGGTGTATTGTGGGTCAGGTGAATCTGGTGTAAATGGAAACAGGCAGGATGTTGACCAGTTAACCCTCAGACCGAGAGGGATACAAACTGTTGTAATATCAGAGCTATCACATCAGGAATGGCATGTATGTTCCTAAGATACATTAGTAAGCCAGTGGTGTATAATGAAACAGTATGGGTTCTGTCTCCTAGAAGTATGCCCCAGGGGTCACGCTGCTGTTGAAGTGCAAGGGCTAATGGTTATATTGTCAGTGAGAAAAGGAGGGGAGACAGGGGTTAGTTTTGTCCAGTTCCTCTGTGTATTTGAATAGGGTCTGAAATCAAGGGACCTGTCTTCATCCTGTTTGTTGGGTAGGTGAATAGTAGGCATGTTAACTTGATGAACTGGGCCCCAGTGCTATAATGTGGTAACGTACTAAACAAGAAGGGTCATTCCAGTTAATCGAAGGCCTTCTCAAGATCTAGAACCAGACAGCCAGCAAGAGGCCAAGTTGGGTGGGAAAAGGCTATAACCCTGAAGAACTGTCTCAGATTCAATGAGGTGCACATTGCTGGGATAAAACCATTTTATTTATCTGGTTGTACCGGAGAGTTGACTAGGGGTGCTAGGCAATCAGTGAGAATTTTGGCCAGAATGTAATAATCTGTGTTGAGGAGGGCAAGTGGTCTGTATGATCCTAACACAGAGGTGTCTCTATCTGGTTTGGGGAGGGACACAGCAGTGCTTCACACTGGGAGGCAGTTGGTTGAGCTCATTTAGTGCCAGCAGACAGGGGCTAGGAGGTGTGTGTGTGTTTTTTTAGAATTCTGTGGGCAAGCCATCTGGGCACAGAGACGAACTAGAGATGAGTGATCATATTGCTTCTTGTATTTCAAATAAGATACTGGGCTCCTCGATCTCTGCCTGTTGGTCAGGCATAAAGTGGGGCAGCAGTAGTGTGGAGAAGAACAGATCAAAGTCAGTGGGGTCTTGCAAAGTAATAGATTGATATTAATGTGTAAAATGGGTGGTCATTTCCTTATGTATTTAATGCTGCGTATACAGTGGTGTACCGGTGGCAAAGTATATCATCGAAATTGGATGTCTAGGCTGGTTTTGGTGAATAAGTCAAGCAAAGAAGCCGACCAGACCTATCGCCTGCTGTATGTGTATGAGTCAAATGGGTGACATAATTTAGGCATCGTAGGCTTTTCAATAAGGCAGTGTGCTCCCGTCGGGCGTCTGAGAGGTGGCGAGTGACAGCTTGATTTCATAGGGTTTGTTTTTCATAACTCAGGAGTTTACATTCAATTTTGGAAATATCTCTGTGGAGTGTCAATTTTGGAAATATCTCTGAAGAGTGTCACATGGTCCATTGGGCCCCTATGCACTGCCTCCATATTCTACCTTCAAATGCATCCCATTCTATATGTTTATTGAACACTGTATCAGTGTTATCAGTAATGGCTATGTTCAAAGAAACATGGAAAGGTGGAACACTAAGATGGTTGGTTGTAGGCGGCAGCTTGGGATTGGGGAGGAGATGTGTGCCATGTGAGCTGTAAGTATTGAGGTTATGATCCAAGTGGGTGCAACCCAAATAGTCAGTATCAGTGATAGTGGGGAGTAAGATAGATGTGCATGGAATTCTAGCTACACAAAAATGTAAGTGAGGTGGTGGAGAGATAAAGGAGTACACCTTCATATCTGGATTACAAAAGCACCAGATGTCAGCAAATGCTTAAGTTGGAGCCAGTCTTGTAAGATTTGGGCATTAAAAGTGGCTGGAGTGCCTGGTAGAGTGGGGAAAAGAGCTGTCAAGTGTTATATCGAGGACACTATTGAAGCTGTCTCCAATGAGCCATGGCAGCCCACTCAAGCACGACTTGATCATTAATAGGTTGTCAAAGAATGTGGCTTCTAGCGGCATAAATCAAACCTAGAAGGATATGTCTACCGGCAAGTCAGCCCCTGACAAATACATAGCAGCCTTCAGGATGTATGGCTGAGTCTTCTGCCACAAAAAGGGTCCCCCAGTTTAACCATAATAATACCCCTCTGGCGTATGAAGAGAAGGTGGCAGCAAATATCTGGCCTTGCCAATTGAGTTGGAGTCTAGCAGCCTCTACTGATGTCAGGTGGGTCTCTTGCAGCAGGTCGATGGGAACTGAGTGACGTTTAAAATATGACTGTATGATATAGTGACACGCAGGAGTGTGCATTCCCCTCACATTCCAGGTGATAATGTTACAGTGACCCTTTATGTGGAGGGAAAGTATTTGTGAGCCATAATGATGGATAATGCTAAAGTGAAAGGAATAACTAAGGTCTGTTTGCACCACATTCATGTGAGTGCATTAAGTGTAAGTGAAGTCATATTGCAATAGTGAGGAGCACCTGTGAAATGAAAGTGGTGAGAGAGACATTAATTCTATAATATAAGTAAGCACCATTCAGCATCTCACATAACTAGATGATAGAGTAGGAGGGTTCAAATAATATCTTATGATGTCTGTGGTTTTATATCAGGGGAAACCAGTGAGTCCTTTCCAAAAAGCCAGGTAATGGGCTTTCTCAACGGTTATGTCCTTGAGTTTCCGCATTTTACGTAGTATAGTGTAGTATAGTGTACCCGTCACAGTAGTAAAGTAATCGGAAAGGATGCTGTCTAGGACTGGCACCATGGGGCAGCTTCCCCACCAGGACCCGGTCAACATGTTCCACTGAGTAAAATTGGGAAAGCATCACCTGAGGGGGCAGTTTATGCATCCATCGTTCAACATATTCACCACATATGATCCCTCTGAGTCCTCCGGCAGACCAACCACTATGACATTGTTTCTTCTGCACCGGCCTGCAGCGTCTTCAGTGTAGCGTTCCAGTTTGTGAACACGCATCATGAAGGTCTGTACTGAGGTGTTCAGCTCCTGCATTTTCAGACGTATTTCAATGAGAATTTGTTCTGCATCTTGGACTCTGTCCACTAGTTTGCAGTGGTCCGTATGCAGTAGTGTAAGGTCCACTGATTGCAGGGTGAAGGTATGTGTGGTGCCAGTAAATGGGTGCTCCCCAGGAGGTCATGTCTCCTGGTACAAATTGAGAGCCCTGCTCTGGTTGCAAATATTTAGGGAGGCCGTGCCCCCAGCTATGGCATCAATTCCTCTGGGCACTGTCAGTGTCTATGAGGTGAGCTGAAGGGAGTAGGAGTGGCAGTGGCTTGCCCAGTTTAATGTCTGGGAGTCCCCATCAGTGTTCACTGCCATCCCCTGGGGCTTCCCACTTACTGGGACTACACGTGGTGAGAGCCTCCGAGGCGGGCTGTAGTCGTACCAGGCCCACCCAGTGCACTTTCTTCTGGGGCAGTGCTCCCATTCACTGTTACTGGTCAGGGAAGGGGGTCCTCCATGTCAGTAGGGAGCTCCCCAGGTCAGTTAGTGTAAGGATGCAGCCCCGCCCACAGTCTCCACAGGTCTTGTTGGCTCATTTCATTGTCCGACCAACATAGTCTTGCAGCACCCGTCACGAGCAGAAGAGACACTGATCACCCGTAGAAGTGGTCACATTAATTCCTCAGTCCTCTGTGGCTATGAGACCACAGTAGGGCCACTGAGCATGCAGGAAGGCTGCAGGTATAATTCAGTTTTGGTTGGAGGAACGTCCTGGTGACTTTGCCTCTGTATTTCTGTCACGCCTATGTATGCTGTGCTAGGTTCTGATGGACCTCAGCATCTTCCTTTTGCCTCCAGCTCTGCAGCACCTCACAACAGGGCATAAGGCGGCACAGTCATGGGCGATCATCTAAAAGAGACGGCAGTTGGCTCGGATGGCAGATATGGTAGGCTCACTTTAAGGACAGCTACGGATTTACAGGGGGAGGCAGCAGAGCTAATTCAGAAGGCATCCGCCATTTCGGCCAACCACGCCATGCCCCCCCCAAGCTGAAGGTTATTAGGAAAAATGAGTGACCCAAGAATCAGCGGTATATGATAGTGGTATGCTCTTGTGCTATCATTGCTAACGTGCAACAGTATATGCCAGGAAGACCTTTCTTCATTAGTTGTGAAAGCACAAAGCAAATCTTGCCCAGTCTTATCATCCCAATCTTTTTGGGCTTTTATGAGATTTGTAAGTCTGCCTGGACTCCATGATCTCCATCTGCTTACAACTCTTGACAGCTGTTCTAAATGCCTGTTTTGCTGTTTTTACACACAGGATTCAACCATGTTACCTCCTTTCCACAGGTTAGTAGTTTATGGTCAGATCCTCTATAGAAGCTATCTTGTAGCTTGGTAAAAACCAGGTTGTGGATGATTAGCATAGGGACTGCAGAGTTAGGAAGGCCTTCGTAATTAGATAGAGAGTACACAAAAAGGCCATATATCTCTGAGTGCTGTTTTTAGATTGACATTACATGGGCCCAGGTACTAAGGTGGTTCAGCCTAGTTGATTCCTCCTTAGGGCTTCCCCTGAAAGGAATACAATCAAGGAGTTGTAATATCTGTCTGTTTGAATTCAACATTCATATAGACTAAAAACAGCCAAAGCCTCATGTCTAAGAGAATGTAATTGATGACACTTGAATAGAGGCCTCTTATAAAAGTTGGCACCCTCTCAGGATCTCAGCTGGTATGCCGATTGCAAGCTCTCTGCCCGAGACCAACAGGTATAGACGCTAGTTGGAGAGCAGGGCCAGAGGGATTACACTGAGACTTTCCTGATCGATGGGGAATATTCCACTGTTCGTCTTCTGCCTCTATTAAGCCATTACCTTAATGTGAGTGCTCAGAGAAAACATTAAATTCTCCTGCAGCTATTACTTTTGCATGTTGCTGGCAGTGTTCAGCTAGTTCGTTTAGGAGAACTACAACAGGAGAATCACTGTTAACAGAAACAGATCTTACGTAGACATTTATTAGTGCTAAGCTCGTACCAGAGGGGAATTTCAATAAAATACTCATAATATCAGGGGACTCAACCCTCAGAGTGCTATGTGAGCACAAAAGAACATTGTTTACTAGAATTAGGAGCCACCACTAGCCAGTCTACATTTTCCAGGGGACTTTGCTTCCACACTATAATTCATAAAACCATTTATGCACACTTTATTGGTTGCCCAAGTCTCCTGAAACATACAAACATTACAATCCCCAATGTAAGATAACCCTTCAGAATCAACCAATTTAAGCTTGATACCAGCAAGATCCCTTGATGTTATAGTAATCCTGGTGAGGGGTCAGAAACATCATTAGAGCATTGGAGATTGCATGATTGTGCAATTATAGCCAAAATGGATTCAGACAAGTTGTCAGCACCACAATCCGAATGTATACCACATGTAACATGCCCTGGTATTGGGATACCACTAGCAGGAGATAGCATTCCTGGCACCGAAAAGTCACTCATTCTAACAGCAAGCTCATCTTGAGATGTCAGTCAATCAATTGCATTCATATTAGACACCTCTGCTTGCACAATACAGTACGCTTCTGCAGACAAGAGCTGAGGTGGTTCAGCGAGCAGTCCAAGGTAGGCTTGTTTGCTGGGGATTTTGACTTTAGACTTATTTCAGTCATAAGCACATCCCTAAGGTGAGAGGTGTACAGTTCAAGGTTTACAAGGTTTTCAGCCAGGAGCACATTATTCAATCTCACTAGAATGTAGTCTTGGGTGGATGAATCAATAGCATATTACCTAGCATAAATAATGTCCGACCTGTTTAAGACAGACAGTTTAGTTTTGTCCTAAATCAATGAATAACTTTGTTTATCAGTGAATCAGTATCTTTAAATTATCTGGAGTGCAGTTTGGGTACAAGAGTCATATAGATAACTTTCCCGGGGAGATCCTCATGGCTGACTTGATATGAATTCCTCTGGGAATGAGGCTGCTGCTGTGGCGCATTTCTCATCGGAAATTCACACACCCCTGAACTAAGCATAGAAGAGGATGGGTCACGATATTCGGCAAGTGGTAGCCTGGGGCCTTGTGGATTGACTCAAGGTGTGGCCACAGGTAGCAAAGGGGTGTGGGCCAACCGAATCTGCTGTTGACACACAGCTTTCTTGTGGTAGTTCAGTCTTACTCTACCACTGTCTTTTGAGCCGACAGGAGCTACTGGGTTTTAACAGCACAGTCTAGCCCCTGAGTATAAACATGTGGTCTGCTCATAAGAGACTCCCCTGAAGTTGGTTTGGGTGGCAATTGTATCCTCTCAATCGTTTTGCCGCATAGACATTCAGCGAGGCAATTTTTAATTTGTATATTTGTGATTTGGTAAGATAAGGAAATAAATAAGCAATTTAGGTAATCCAATTTGTTATGAAGTAGTAATTAATTGCCCCTTAGTCATTTATTCAGTTGTGGAGGACTGTAACACAGTGCTGAGAATCACCAGGGTCGTGCACCAGTGTTGCCTTGAATCGTATGGGGCACTGCCTGTTGCTTCTAGCCTGACCCTGCTGGTGGATTATGATAATTAAAACAAATTCTCAAGGCCTGTATAAATATGTGGCCTCCTAATTATGAGTGTGCTGGTAAATGCAGAAGTGAGCCTCACTGGAATTATGAGCTCTGTGGGAACACCACAGATCTGTTTCTTTTTAAGTTTCCATGTGGCATTCTAAGGAAACATGAGGAATTACTGTTGGAATTGGATCCAAAATCTCCAGTGCCCTTCAGTAACTCCTCATTTCTAAGGAGATTATTGGGGTCTAATTCGTAATCCCCTGTATCATTAACTTTGAGGGTGAGAAGAAACCAGGACGAATAACTTGTACTTAGGGCCTGAAGCCAAAAGCTAAAACCTGGGCAAGGCAGCAAATATGTTTCAACAATGAATCAAACTCTGCAGCTATGAAATTGAAATGTTATCATTGCCAGACATTTTAGTGCAAAAACCAATAGCTTTGTCAGGATCTTGCCTGCTGATGAACTTTGAGGTAAAAATAAAGTGACAAAGTCTCAAATTAAAAAGTTTGACTATGTGAGAGTGTGGATTTTCTAATATGTTTATTAATGATCTGCATACTAAGATGTGTGATGAATTAACGTGTAAAACAAGTAACTTTTGAAAATTATTGTTAGTGTTCGTTTTCTTTTCCTAACTGAGCAAATTTCTAACTAAATGTTGTGGTTATTTTCCATAATTCAAATCTTACCTAAAAGTGTTTTCGAAGTTTAAGTAGATGTGTCCACACCTACCCCTAGTGGGTTGCTGCATTATGTCTTACAAGGTCATGTCTTAACCGAGCATTGGATAAGTTGAAATGCCCTATTGTTTGAGAATGTTACTAATGTTTGGTCTTTCCTTGAGGATGGAAGTAAAGAGAAACTGTAAAAGTTTCTTCCTGAGATGAGGCGTAAGAGAGGCAATGAAACAATGGAGCTACAGACGAGACGGAAGAGGAAATTATACTATTGAAGAAAATGTTTTAGTAAATGTAGAATTGGTGTATTTTAGGTAATCAATTTAGTTGTTGATTGGCTGAAGCGTAACCACCCCATAGATTGACCAATCATAAGCTTATTAGGATTTAGTATAACAACTGAGTGGGATTCCTTGTAGTTAGGAGAATAAGGAGGATAAGGAGTATAGAGGAGAATAAAGGAGAAGAGTGGAGACTAGAAGTTCAAGTCTTATTGGCTGAGCGGGTTTAGCTGTCGTTAGGCCCAAATCTTCTGATGACATAACTGAGGGTGTCCCCTGGCTGAAGCAAGCTTTTGCTGGCTAATATTTGTAACATATGTCATTGTAATGTATGATCTGTCTCTTTTGCTTTTCAGGTACCAGTTGCAACTAATGATTAAATAGCTTCACATGAATAATATGTTTGTTAACTGAGTTAAAGGGTTTTCCTAAATTTGTGTTATTAAATTCTTTTCACATGAAGTCCAACATGTAATGCTAATTTGTGGTTAGTGAGGGAACTAATTTGAGATGCTCATGCCATATCTTGTGATCATTTGAATGCTGAACTAATGTATACTTTGCCATTATTACTGGTTTTTGTATTATTAATAAGTGTGATCCTTTTGGAGATAATTTGTTTGGTTGTCTTAATCAAATTGAGATATTTAAGACGCTCTAATCAACTGCTATTGATCATATATGCTTATCATTTGTGTTTGAAAGTTATTTTTGTGACATTAGCATTGTTAATCTAGGGAAATACATTTTATAATTCTTCTTAATAAACTGGTTTGGTTATTCAGTGAGGTTTAATATTATCGATTGTGTTGACTTTTGTTGATCCTTACATTGCTCACTGATGACATCCCCTCAAACCTATGTCTCTTCAATCCATCATCTCCTAGCGCAGAATCCAGTATTCAGTGTAAACAATACCTAGGATTCCGTGGTGCTGCAGCAACTAGGATGTACCTTTTGGTGTGTCTGAATGTTATTGTGGTTGACCTGAAATGGCCCCTAGGCCCCAGTCAACTGCAGAATTTCTGGTTCCCCTTATTCAATAGTAATCATGTGGATGTCTTTTTACTCAGTACATTTCCCTCTACGTTTCTAGTTGTTTTAAAGTTTTATGTTGTTTTCCTGATTTTAAAATTGCTGCAACTGCTGATGGAGCAGCTATGCTAATTAAATAAATTACTAATCATTATTGTGTGTTTATTAATGAGAAAAATGCATAGAGAAATTCATTTTAGAAAATAACGTGCGCATTTCATAATGTGCCCTCGGAGAGTGGTCACAATGTGTATTAACAGATGCAAAATAATGAAAAATGAATAAGAAAATCCACTAATATGTCATAATGAAATATATAACTTATGTTTTATGTTAATTCATATCCTTAAATTAGCCGGACTAAAAGGGTTAGTTTCACTGGGCCTTGCTTGCTCATAACGTGGAGACTCTGAATGCCTTGCAAGGACTGGTAACTGGAAGGAGAAACCTTGAACCGCTCAGAGTTCAGACGGCTTAGCTGGAACATTCTGCAACGTACCGATGAACAGGAGATGATGAAGACAATTTGATACAACTATGTGTAGTGTAGGCTAAATGTACTTTCCCAGGACTTCAACAATAGAGGCACTGACTGATGAGATAGATGCAACAATTTTGTTACATGAGCCGGATGATGTTCTCATCGCAAGAAGGACCAATCAATTTTATGGGACACAAGACATATGCAAAATTAAAGATTTGGTAAACAAAAACTATAGGTTAGAGTCATAACTTCCGACAGACTGACCAATTATCAATTAGTGGGATGGACTGGGAGACCCTAATAAAAAGTCGTGACAAGGGGTGAGGAACTAGAACTGTTAGGAAAAAGTTGATGACGTCAGGAGACACTGTCCGAGGCGCTGATATTAGGCACGTGCTCTGTGAGCCTGATCTGTAGCTGGCCATTGATGACCTGAAGACGAAGACAGACTTGATGCTGATCCATCATGGATAGGTAGCTATGAAAATGTGACTGACGTTTTTGTGCCTTTTTTTCTAGGTATCAACTGCGCTGTTTTGTAGAATTTCTCTCTTTTAGGTAGATTTTTCCAAATTAATGTTATTCTCTAAATTGTTTTCGCATGAAGACCCGAATGCCAATGCTAATCTTGGTTAGGTAGGCTGACAGGGGAGACGTTGACAGTGACAAATGACTGACAAATTAATTTGCTGAATTACATCATTAATGCTGATATTCATTGACATATGATTTGCATTGTTGCTCATGTTTTCCTTAAAGAAAAGTGTTTTCTTTTGATGAACTAATAAAGATCGATTAATAAAGGCATAATTAACATTTGATTAGAATTGTAATCAATAGGGAATACAAATGGTTAACCTTTTGCATGAGTGATGGTAATTTCTGATTAGGGTGGTTTTTCCTGTGGTACTTAAGGTGTTTTATCTTGTTCTATTGATGTTGATTATTGATTCAGTGATCACTGCATGGCTAGGATACTCCATGCGATTCAAAAGATTAATCGACCTATACACTTCCCCTTGTAAGTTTACGTACTAAGGACCAGGCGCGCTAGCAGTTTTTGGTAGCAGAGGATGGTTAGTTTCCTTGGGGAACTAGTTATATGGTGATTACGGGTTATGATAGTAGTTTAAGGTAGGTTAGTTGTTCATATTCCATGAGGTTTGAATTTTGTTTTTTTTAAATGGCAATTGTAGCAAAGATGATGTCCCCTTAAGCCCAGAAATGAATTTCCTAGATCCTGGGTCCTGCTAGTAAAGTTGGGTATGTTCTCTGCATGTTTTATGATAGTGTGAAAGTGGTAGGTTGCGCTTGCACAGGCTTAAGCAAATTGCAGGTGAATTGTGAGGTATGTGAGGTAAAGTGGGAAGTCTGCGTGCTCCAGTTGAGGTTAGTAGGGGTGTGCGTACTCTGGTACTGTGTAGTATGAGAGTGGGGATGCCGTCAAACTTTATATGTGTGTGGCGCTTTATACTCAAAATAGTTCCACATGGTTGTTGGTGATATACGGACCCTGCATGGTCTAAGACTTCGGAGTAAATTGACAAGTGTAGGGGACACTTGGCTATATGTTGTAATCTGTCTGGTTTAGTAGGTTGATCGGGCGTGGTCAACAAGTTGGTGAGTGTGATAATTGGGTAAAAGAACATTTCGACTGAGATTTGGCGAGTTCTATGTGCACCAGGGCAGACCCATTGATCAGTTGAGGGTAAAATTTGCGGGTCGAATTTTGCTTGCGAATGTGGGAGGCTGAGAAAGAGGAATAGTTATATGAGCCAAAAGAGCCATTAGTGAAAATCCATAAGGTCTCTGAAGAGATTGTGTCCCTTCCTGTAGTAAAACCAGCAGGTTTGTTTTAGTTATTGGGTTTTGGTAAGTGTTTGCAATAATTTGCATTAGTTGTGTGAATCGAGTCAAGTAGGACGAGCCGCAAGACTTTGTCAGCCACTGTGTGTGAGTGTGACGTCAGAGTGTGGGATAGGTTGGTAAGTGAAAAGAGCTGCGAGCGGATTGGCATCCGTCCGTAGGAGGCAATTGGTTGAGTAAGCGGGTGAAGGGAATCTTGGGAGTAAAAGTCATTTCATATTTTGAACCAAAGGTAAACTAAGCAGGTAAAATGAAGTTTTTCAAGACATTTAAGAGTGCAATGAGGGGTGATACTTACATTAAGGCATCAGTGGGGGAGCCGACCCCACCAGAAGATTCTCCGGCTTATATTGTGATGGCGGAGCGAGGTGTAGCACCGTGTTTATGGTTAAAGCAATGGTGTAAGTTAACAAAAAAACAGGGGTCTTTAGCATTTCCGGAGCATGGAACGTTTAATTTGAGAATTTTGGATCAGTTGTGAATGTCATTGTAAGACATGAAGCCATTACCGAGACCAGCACAGTTTGAAGCCTTAGCGGTTTGGGATCTAGTGGCCAGACAGCAACAAGAGATGAATTTCAAGAGGAGGATGAAGAGAGTAGAAAAATCATTAGCTGAAGCTAGATGGGATTGGGAGCAAAAGAGATGGAGAATGGAGAAATTACAGGAGGTCAAGCTATTTCCTGCTATTACAGAGGGAGACGAGGCAGAGAAGGAAGATAGTGCTAAAGAGAATCAGAGTGGAGGGAGTAAGAAAAAGCAAAAGTCTTATGTGGATGATGACGATTCTGATGTTGAGGATCTCATTACGCAGCTGTTAAGAGGTTGACCTCCACCTTTAACAACCTATGCAGGGGGTTCAGGCATTAATGCTACTGCCCCTACCGCAGCTCCGGCACAAGCCCACGGAGCTGAGGGAGCTGTACAGGCAGAAAGCGGACAAATACCAGGGGTAGTACAGAGTATACCTAATGCAGAAACTACTACTGTAGTTCAAGCGCAGATACATCCACCTTTGGTGCAGAGAATCTATCCAGAGGTGCCAGTGCTTGAGACAGTCTTGAATATAATGGTGCCGAGGGAGCAAGTGCTTCCAAAGCCAATGCTGATTCAGACAGATCCGACACCAATGTTATTGCCTTCAGCTCAAGCACAGGGTCTACCAAAGTTTACACCACTGACAGGAACACAGTCTGATATTATACCAGTTATGAATCAGGCAATGGGGATAACATTCCCGCAAGGTGCAGGTGCTAGGGCAGCTCCAGATGTAATATCGTTACCAATTACTGTTGGTCAAGCAGTACCCTTATTTGCACAGAAGAAGTCAAATGCAGGGGAGCAGAATGAAATGTCACAGAGCCTCGTAAGGAGAGGAGTGAGCGATCCTGTATAACTAATGTCATCTGCAGGACAAACTTTCAAGGGAACTAGACCTTTAATGGATCTTAGTCCACTTGTAGCACTTCCAGATGCAGTAAATAGCCCGAATGCTAGTCAGAGTTTGAGACTTCTGACACCAAAAGCTTCAGGTGCAGTGGTGCAACAGTTACCAGTGCCAAATGCAAGTAACATTTCATTACAGCGATTGTCAGCTCAGAAACTAAGTGAGTGGTTAGATAGTCTAAACACACCTCAGAATGCATCCAAGGGCGAGGATCAGATAAATCGTGTAAGGTTGAATAAAGAAGCCACTGAATTAGTCGAGGGAGCAATGGGTGTGAACAGATTAGAATCTTACACAGAAGAAGAGCTGAGGTATTTATGCCCAAAGATTATAAGAGAAGTGAGTAAAATACATCAAAAATTGACAGAGTTAGCAGAAAAACATGACATTGAGAAAACAAAGCATGTGAAACTTAGCTACAGAATAGATTTTGAGGCAAATTATTTCGAATACATGAGATCAGCAGGAATGAAGGCACACTTGAGAGGACTGCTGCAGAGTGCACAAATTTTGGGAGCATTAGAGAAGTGGGAAGGTAGATGGACAAAGAAAAAAGATAATCAAAAACAGGATTCACAAGAAGAGGCTGAAGGTGTCGACAAGGGGGAATCGGTCAAGATGCTTCCAATGAGAGAAATCCCAGGAGGGCAGTTAGTTTATGTTCCACGGCACAGGAGTGACATATTGTCATTTACAAATGATTATCCAAAATTGAGAGAGAAGCTGGTTGAGTGGTATCAACAGACAGAGAGATTTGTGAAGCTGTCCAAATGTTTATGGGAAGACTTGAACACGCTATTAGAGATAGTGGTGCCAGCAGACTTGTGGGTCGAGTGTAAGAGGGCTGTAGATTGGCCAACAAGTGAACCGGAAAGGGATAAAGTAACAGGTGCACCTTCACCCGAGGTAATGAAAAATTATTATAAAGTGATTGAGTTCCTGAAGACAAGGATCTCTCCCAAAAACATTGATTGGCAGCGGATTGATAGAACGATCCAAGAATCTAAAGAATCAATACATACCTACTATGAAAGATTTTCAAAGAGTACAGTGGTAAGGAAGCAATTGAGCTGAAACACTTGTTACATTTTGTGTTCAGGTTTGTCGAAGGTCTGAGGCAAGAGATAGGGCAGATGATTAAGAGTCATTTGATTTGCTGTAAAGCAAAGCCGATTGATGAGGTGTTGCAATATGTGAAATACTGTAGTGACGAAATTGAATTGAAACAGAAAAAGTTGAAAGAGAAAGCGATGGTGATGCAAATAAAGGCAGCTCAAACAGTAGGGCATGGAGCTATAGTACTGCCTATGCCACCGCAAAAGAGAGCTGTAATGTTCCATTCTCAAGTGAGGGGTAGAGGGCATGGAATGTACATGATGCGGGGTCAAGACTTAGGGACTGTGGTTGTTCAGAATGACATGCAAGGTATAAAAAAGATGTTACCGTGTCATTTGTGCAGAAACGTGGGACACTGGAAGCGGGAGTGTCCGTTGATGGCGCAGGATGGCGCTGTTCAGCAAGGTGACATCAGTACAATTCAAACTGTGAAAGTCCCAAGAATGAAAAGATTCATTCCTAATGCCCAGAATCGAGGACAGAATTTCCTACCGGTGCAGCAAATGCAGGTCCCACGTGCACAATTTGCTCCATTACAGCCAGCACAGCAGCAGGTCCCCATGGTACCTAGACAGCAAATGCAAATACCTCAAGCCTGATGGAGCTGCAACAGGTGATGCTTACTCAGCAGGCCACAGGTCAAAGACAAGACAGTAATAATAACACAGTGCATCAGTTTCCATTTTACAGTGAGTATGTAATAATCGAAGAATGGATGAGTGACAGTTCGGATGAAGGAGCCTGTATGCTTGCCGCTTCTTTAGAAGTAGATCAGAGAGGGCCCTTTGTGAAGGGGAAGGTGATGGGTTACAAGGTCTCATTCTTGCTTGATACAGGAGCTATGCGCTCTACAGTAAGAAGCATAAAAGTCCCAAATTCACCTCTTTCAGGCAGGACAGTTCAAGTTGTAGGAGTGGAGAACAGGCAGTTGACAACTCCAATCATGGAACCAGTGCAGGTTGAAATTGGAAATTAACAAGGATTGCATAGGTTTGTGGTGTGCGATTCAAGTCCCGTATTCTTATTGGGTAGAGACTTACTGTGCACGACCAAATGTTCCATCAATTGTTCAGACACAGGTATAGATGTCCAGACAAATAGTGATGATGAAGAAGAACAGGTGACTGAAATAATGGTTAACAATGCCTATAAAGAATACCCATTGATTGAATTTTTCCCAATGTTCACTGTGAAAGAATTGCATGCAGATTTACAGGGAACTGTGAAGGAAGAAGTCTGGGATCTGACAGGAAAGGAAGTAGGTCTGATTAAGGGAGTGGAGCCTATTAAAATCACTTTGAAACCAAATGCAGTATTCCCGCAGCTTCCACAGTATAACATGATAGAGGATGTTTTCATGAAAGTGGCACATATAATTGGAGACTTTTTAAAACAAGGTGTTTTAAAGAGGTGCTGAGCAGTTCATGTAATTCACTGATAATGGGTTTGAAAAAGCCATGTGGAAAAGTACAAGTTGTACAAGACTTGCAAAAAGTGAATGACATGGTGGTTAAATGCTGTCCGATAGTGCTCAATCCAGAAGTGATACTGTTTCAGATTCTGTGCGATGCAGAGTGGTTCACAGTGGTGGATCTGTCACAAGCTTTCTTTTCTCCGCCTCTTCATGGGGAAAGTCAGTTTCGTTTTAGCTTCAAATTCCTAGACAGAGTCTACAGCTGGTGTAGCTTCCACAAGGGTATACGGAGTCACCATCACTGTTTATTCAGATCCTGAAAAATAATCTGGAGTTGTTGGAATTGCCATGCCAATCGACTCTTGTGCAGTATATTGATGATTTGCTAATCTCATCCAAAACAAGGGACGAGTGTAAACATGACTCGATTGCCTTGTTGAATCATTTGGGAGAGTTTGGACATAAAGTCTCACCTGTGAAATTGCAGTATTGCCAAAAGTCAGTAAAATATTTGGGACACCAGATTGAGAAGGGATTGAGGAGAATCTCCAGGGAGAGTATTACTATGATTCTGCAGAGAAGTCCCCCGACTTCATAGAGGGATGTCAGAATGTTTTTGGTAATGGTGGGGTACTGTAGACAGTGGATTCCGAATTTTGCTGAAATTGCCAATCCCTTAAAGCAGTTGACCCATAAGGAGGTCACAGATCCCATTACCCTAGATGAGGACCAGATGAAAGCATTCACTGAATTGTGAGAGTTTGTGCAGAGCTCCAGCGTTGGGAATGCCTGATTACACAAAGCCTTTCACATTGTTTTGTCATGAGTGTGAAGCTTGTTCTTTGTCTGTCCTAACACAGGTCCATGGAGGTGCTTATCACCCAGTAGCTTTTTTTTCCAGCTACTTTGGACCCGGTTGCAGCAGTTTTACCAGGTTGGCTGCGTGCAGTAGCCACAGTTGGTCAAAGTCTTTCCCAATGTGAGGGGATACCCTTTGACAGTAATGGTACCACACTCTGTTGAGATTTTACTGAAAAGGACAAAGACACAATATTTGATGGGAGCAAGAATGACAAGGTATGAGACAAGCATATTGTGTGCTCCAAATGTAACACTGAAAAGATGAACAGTGCTGAATCCATCAACATTACTTCCAAGTGACACTGTTAAAAAATGAAAAGGAGGAAGATATTGAGCATGATTGTCTTGAGGTAACTGAGCTATGTACAAAACCGAGGCCTGACATTAGAGACACAGGTTTGGAAGAAAATTACCAAATTATCTTTGTTGATGGTTCGTGTCTCAGAAATGGAGCAGGCACATTGAGAGCAGGATATGCTGTGTGCACAATTACAGGCATATTAGAGGTTTCATGGCTTCCAAGTGTGTTTTCTGCACAAGTGGCAGAACTAGTAACTCTTACTAGGGCTTGCTATGTTTCCGCAAGGTTAAGAGTCACAATCTACACTGATAGTCAATATGGAATTGGAATTGGTCATGATTTTGGCCAGTTATGGTTGCGACGAGGTTTCATGATCTCTAATGGAACTCCAGTGAGAAATGACGACCGAATAAAAGAATTGTTGTACGCAATTCAGTTACCTGAAGAAATTGCTGTGGTAAAAATGCAGTGCTCACCAAAAGACACAGGATTACATTTCCTTGGGGAATGGATATGCGGATCAAGTCGCAAGGTTTTGCGCATTGAACTGTATATTGTTTAAAGACAAGTGGGAACTAATGTCTGAAGAAGAAATTAATTGTGCAAGTTTTGCTTTGAAAATAATTGACACACTAGAGTAATTGAAGAACTTGCAGGAAAATGCAGACAAGGAAAAGAAAAAGCTTTGGGTAAAATTTAAATGTATTCAAAGACCAGATGAGATTTGGGTTTCTGAGGAGGGCCAGATGGTACTGCCAAACAGTTTGTTGACGCAGATGGTCCGTTACTATCATGGCCAAGCACATATTGGAAGAGATGCCATGGTTAGATTGTTCAAAGTTGATTGGTTTAATCCAAATTTCAGATAAGGAGCAGAGGCAGTATGTGGGAAAAGGGACAGTGGTAAACATGAGCCACATTGGAAGAGAAGGAGGACCATTCAGCAGAATGAAGTTAGATTTCATTGAAATGCCTGCATGTGGTGGATTTAAGTACGTGCTGGTGATTGTGTGTGTTTAGTCATTGGATTGATACAGAAATCAAAATATCCAACAGGGATAAATATATACCAAATATCTAAGCGAAAACTTCAATTTTTCACTGAAACGTGGCACAATCATAGTGGCAACAGATCATCTAATCACCTAAAAACATTATTACACAAAATCTAATTATACAAATCTAACAAAAAACACAACCAAAGATTTCCAAAACTTCACCTTCGGGCACCGTAATACATAAAACATAAGCTGCTTGGCCATCCAGTGGCAAGCAGTCACCAATACAGGTAGTGGCAGTTGTACAAGGAAAGTATCTAGCAGCAGTGAGAAAAGTCAATCACTGGAATAAATGTCCGATACAATCCACAGGTTATTCAATCCCAATGTTCAGGAATTCCAACAGTCACTCCATAGAGGTTATAGCCGACGCGTTTCGGCCTTAACAAATCCGGCATCCTCAGGCAATGGAAACAGTGCCTTAACTCAGTACAATCATGGGCTGCACAAGCGGTGATTCAATAAGAAGCGCATCCACGCTGCTACTTTACATCAAGAAGCTGGCAACCAACTTTCATCAAAGGTAAGAGCTTCGCCGGCTTCTTGAACATTGAATTGATTTAATTGGAATAAAGAAATTAAGTTTCAGTGAAAAATTTAAGTTTTCGCTTAGATATTTGGTATATATTTATCCCTGTTGGATATTTTGATTTCTGTATTGTTATTGTCCCTAATCCAGTGGGGTTATAGGGACCTCCCCTTCGTTTGTTTTGTAGTCATTGGATTGAAGCATACTCCACACGTAGGAATGATAGTCACACAGTTGCAAAGCTGTTGCTTAGAGAGTTAATACCTCGGTTCGGATTTCCGATCTCTTTAGAATCAGCTAGGGGAACACACTTCAATAACTAAGTGATCAGACTCTTAAATGCAGCATTAAACATTGAGCAGAAATTGCATTGCAGTTATTGCCCAGAAGCATAAGGATTTGTAGAGCAATGGAATGGTCCACTTAAATCAAGAATTGCCAAAATGTGTGCTGCATCAAATCTGAAATGGCTAGATGCCTTACCTTTGGTGTTGATGTCAATGTGAAATATACCTGACAGTAAGACAGGACTGTTGCCCCCACAAGATTCTCATGGGCAGAGCAATGAGGTTGCCAGCAATTCCAGCAAATGCTCTTGTCAATATTGAAGATGATATGGTGTTGGACTACTGCAAAGGTCTGGCTGATGTGGTTCGATCTTTCTCTCAGCAGGTGCAGGTTGTTACCCTGCCACCCATCCATGATCCAGGTCACAATCTGAGAGCTGGAGATTGGGTCGCCATCAAAAAGCATGTTCAAAAGACTTGTCTAGAGCCACGTTGGAAGCGCCCATATCAGGTGGTGCTGACAACTACGACAGCTGTGAAATGTGCTGGACTACTGAACTGGATACAAGCAAGCCATACCAAGAGAGTGGTGCGTCCGCAAGATCATGAAGAAGAGTTGTTGAGAGCACCAACAGCAGCGAAACAAGTGACTCTTCCTGAGCCAGAACCAGAGCAAGCTGAGCCTGAAATTGACCCAGAGCTGGTGGAAAGTGAGAGACGAAAGTGCAGAGGTGCAAGAAGGTGAGCAAGAGTCTAACTCAACAGAGACAACCGGAGAACCAAACACTGGAAGGGTTCTCCCAGAAGTAGACGGTGCTGAAACACAAGAAGAGCAAGTGCCAGAACAAGAGGGGGAAAGAGCTGAGACGGATCAAAGCCAAAGTGGTCTGACTCCTCCTGAACCCGTTGCAGGTCCATCAAGAGAAAGCACCATAGAAAGAGGCAAAGAGAAGAGTCTAATTTTGAAAAGAATATTGACAGAAGGATCAAGGAAAGGAGACAATTGGCCTGAGTAGACACTACAAGAAAAGATGAACTAAGTGAAGGAGAATTAGCTGGAGAACGAAGGTTGAAAAGGAAAAGAGAAGCAAGTCGAAGATACGCAGGTCCTGAGTTTGCATATGCAGCAACAAGTGAGTGGCAAAACGAGTTCATGTCCTTTTGCTTTGACAGAGAAGTTCTGAATCAGTACTTTGATGCAACCTGAAGGGAATCAATAGACTGAGTTGTTGAGCTAATCTGAAGAAGAATTTAAAAAGAGTCTGTTGAAATAAACCTGGAAAATACATTGATAACCTGATATGACATTTGAAACCCAGATGTGACAAGCTGCTAACTGATTCTGATAAAGGAAAAAAGTGTTCTGTGTGTGAAACTGAATTACGAGAAAGAAGCTTTTTTGATTATTTTATTTTTATTTTTCCTGTTGCACTTTAACTAAGAGTTATTTCTACTTTCTGATTCTCTACAGATCATGGCTGAATTAAATAATTGTGCTAGAAATATTAGATATTGCAGATATTTGAGTGTTGGAGTGGCAATCATTTGTGGAATAATGTTTATAATAATGATTGTGGGAATGTCTATTCATGAGATGAAAGAAGCTGCTATTACTCCTGATCTTGAAATTACTACACTAACAGCTTTAGAGAGGTTCAAGCTAGATGAAAAATATTTGCACGACTATACTAATGCAGGAGGAGAGCTTTCTTCTAATGTTTTCTATCGGTTGTTGAGTGAATATGTGGAGACAATGGATGCAAAGAATTGTCTTGTGTGTACGCAAATCCCCTCCTCTGTGGCAGAAGGGGTTACGTACCATAGTTTATCTTTGACGTAGGGCATAACTTGTAGTTTGCTATTAACCAGATTCTATAACCAAGAGTATATTCAGTATTGCTACTCTAATCATGAATTAGTATTTTCTTTTGTACCATTATTAGATATTTGAGCAAAATAGCTAAGGAGCATGATATAGTATTAGTTAGGGGAGTCTTTGAATCAACACTAACATTTGGAACTGCTTATGCTCACCGTAATAATCTAACCTGTTTATTAACTCTGTTAAAAAAGAGCGTTATAGGGCATACTGATGATAGAAGGAAGGCATTGAAGGAGAAATTAGAGAAAGGGCTGGTGAAAAGGACTTATAACAATCACTATGCTTACACTGCTATTAAAACGCAAGGGAGATTAGCCTTAGATGCATTACACGTAGGGAAGCTTGGTATATATAGTCCAAAATCACGCACTGACACTTTATTTGTGGGAACGAGTGAATGTAGGCCTATGTGTTTGTTTTAGAGTAAATGGACTTTTATGCTGAATGGTCAGGACCCTGTGATTCCTGTAATTTACTATATTTGTTGTCTCAATGCTTATTACCGTCTGCCTAGAGGATGGTATGGGACATGCTATTTAGGAATAGTTTTCCCCGCTAATTGAAACAAAGGGATAGTTTTCCCTCAGATTTATCAGATAGATAATTTAAAGAAAATACAGAAAGTGACTGAATTACATCATGAGCGAGGAGGGAAACCTATTCTGCAATTGTGGGGGATATTTTTGGTGAAATAATTCCTTCCGTAGGGGTTATTCTGAATGCAAACAAGATATGAAAATTGTCTACTATTGTGGATAATATGCTGACAAACTTTACAGGGGCAATACTCCTGTTAAATACTGAATTGGCTGTGGATAGAGCTATGATGCTTCAAAATAGGCTTGCTTTAGACATAATTTTGGCGAAAGACGTCAGAGTCTGTAAAATGATTAATGCCAGGCACTTTTGTTCATATATTCCAGAGAATGATAAAGAGATAAAAGACTAACCTACTAACGTAACTAATTCAAGCAAGGATTTGAAGGAAATGGAGTTGCCTCTGTGGGAAATTAGTTTAGTCAAATTTGGAATGGAATATTATGGAAAATTGTCCAGGGGATATTATTTGTGATTGTTTCCATATTAGGATTATGGCGTACATGCAAATTATGGCAAAAGATAAAATTAAGGAAATCTGCAAATGATCAGAGGAGGGAAAAATCACCTAGGAGACAAATTTATGGGGAAAACTCAAAAAGAAGGCAAAATACATGTGAGACAAATTTGTAAAGTGTTGACAAGAAAGGTTTGATGACATATTTAGTCGTCAGAGGAGGGATTGATGGAGCAGATATGCTGATTAAAGAAATTACTAATGATTAATATGTGTTTATTAATGAGAAAAATGCATAGAGAAATGAATTTTAGAAAATAACATGTGCATTTGAAATTTTTGAAAAGGTGCCCTTGGAGAGTGGTCACCATATGTATTGACAGATGCAAAATAATGAAAAATGAATAAGAAAATGTACTAATATATCGTAACAACATGTAGAACTTATGTTTTATGTTAATTCATATTCTTAAATTAGCCAGACTAAAAGGCCTGGTTTCACTGTCTCATAATGTGGAGACTCCGAATGCCTTGCAAGGACTGGTAACTGGAAGGAGAAACCTTGAACTTCTTAGAGTTCAGACGGCTTAGCTGGAGTATTCTGCAATGTACCGACGAACAGGAGATGATGAAGACAATTTGATACAATTATGTGTAATGTAGGCTAAATGTACTTTCCCAGGACTTGAACAATAGAGGCACTGACTGAAGAGTAAGATGCAACAATTTTGTTACCTGAAGAGCCGGATGATGTTCTCATCCCATGAAAGACCAATCAATTTTATGGGGCACAAGACATATGCAAAATTAAAGATTTGGTAAACAAAAACTATAGGTTAGAGTCATAACTTCCGACAGACTGACCAATTAGCAATTAGTGGGATGGACTGGGAGACCGTAATAAAAAGTTGTGACAAGGGGTGAGGAACCAGAACTTTGAGGAGAAAGTTGATGACGTCAGGAGACACTGTCCGAGGCGCTGATATTGGGCACATACTCTGTGAGCCTGATCTGTAGCTGACCATTGATGACCTGAAGATGAAGACTGACTGGTTGCTGATCCATCTTGGATAGGTAGCTATGAAAATGTGACTGACAATTTTGTGCCTTTTCTTCTAGGTACCGACTGTGCTATTTTGTAGAATTTCTCTCTTTTAGGTAGATTTTTCCAAATTAATGTTTTTCTCTAAATTGTTTTTGCATGAGGACCCACATGCTAATGCTAATCTTGGTTAGGTAGGCTGACAGGGGAGACGTTGACAGTGACAAATGACTGACAAATTAATTTGCTGAATTACATCATTAATGCGGATATTCACTGACTTATGATTTGCATTGTTAAATGTTTTCTATTGATGAACTAATAAAGATTGATTATTAAAGGCATAATTAACATTTGATTAGAATTGTAATCAATATGGAATAAAAATTGTTAACCTTTTCCATGAGTGATTTCTGATTAGGGTGGTTTTTCCTGTGGTACTTAAGGTGTTTTATCTTGTTCTATTGATGTTGATTATTGATTCAGTGATCACTGCATGACTAGGATACTCCATGCGATTCAAAAGATTCATCGACCTATACGCGCCCCCTTGTAAGTTTCCTTACTAAGGACCAGGCGCGCTAGTACTGCCTGCTGTTTGTTGGCTGGGCAAAGGTCGCCTCAAGAACTGTGTTTGGTCAAAAAGACAGTAATCATTAGGTTGGTAGAGGTACTTCCCAAAATATTAACCCCTTTTCCGACAGGATCCTTTAATGTTTCACACTTGAAAAGAAAAAAATAATGTGGTTGATATTGGAAAATGATTTCAGAGCATTTTGAGCACCATTGTTAACTAGTGTTCATACATGCTGTATTTAATACAATCTATATATAGATATATGTTTTAAAACTTCATTTACTCATTGTTTTAAAAACATAAGCAATGAAAGTTCCCATTTATATTGACACAGTTTGTTTCTGTCAATGAGATTCTTAAAGATACACAGATGCATAGTTGAATAGATAGTAAGCTCCTCAAGACAATAGCAGACAAAAATATGCACTGAACAAAACAATCCACATCGACTTGCCACAAGATTTCAGTTTTAATGTTTGACGCCTTTAACTTATGGTATTTTATAGCTTATGCAATGTGTGGATCTCGTATGAAAAAACTTGGGCCCTCATTACCACCTTGGCGGGTGGGTGAAGCCGCCCGCCAAGATCGGACCTCCCGCCGTGACCATTAGGAGATCCCCGCTGGGCCGGCGGGCGGAAACCTGGTTTCTGCCCGCCGGCCCAGCAGGGATCTCAGCCGCAACACAGGAGGCGGGTCCAAATGGAGCCGGCTGTGTTGCGGCCGTGCGACGGATGCAGTTGCACCCGTCGCGCTTTTCACTGTCTGCCCAGTGGAATGGGCAGTGCAGGGGCCCCCAGGGGCCCGAGACACCCCGTACCACCAGTGTTTTCAGGGGGACTCGTAATCCCCTGGGCAGCGCTGCTAGCAGAGCTGCCCTGGTGGATTAAATCCGCCAGGACCAATGTGGTGGGAAACCGCCGGTCCCGGCGGTGCGACCGCGGCAAAAGCGATGCAGTCGTAATACTGTGGATTTCACCGCCAGCTTGCTGGTGGTGAAATCCGCCACAACAACCCTGGCGGTCCAAGACCGCCAGGGTTGTAATGAGGGCCATAGACACAATAAGGTCATATCACTAAATTGCATCCCACATACCTTTTTCGAGAAACACATGTCGCCAAACTGTTACCTGTAAGTAAAGAACAAATCATACTATAAAGTAAATCAAGTGCTTGGCCAGTGAATGTATAAACTACAGCATTCCATTGGGGTTCCGAGCACAAAAACATTTGTGAATCTAAGGGACAATTTGGTCTAAAAATGACATCACTTACAACTGCCAATTCAACATTGTGTTTGATAAAAGGTAAATTTGCACCTATAAATGTATATACTCTGACACAAAAAGTACACCAAAGACATGCCATTGAACTTTTGAAAAGTCTCTTCACATGGACAGGTTACCAGCATTTCAGAATAGGGAAATCTGCGAAGGTAGCTAATGGCAACAAACTCCATGGTTTGTTGGTATTCACAATTCATTTGCATGTGGTTTCTCACCCTGAAATAGTCACAAATGTAACCCCGACAGAGGCAAGGGAAAATACTTTTTCCAGATAAGAAAGTGGAAGGAACATTTCCAAACTTAGAAGGGAAAAAGGGTTTTGTGAAAGAGAGGACACGTCCAAAAAGTAGATAAAGTCTTTATTATGGCAGCACAGCAAAACCACATTCAAGGAAGGAAGTCAGGCAGTGCTTAGTTTGTAAATAAAAACATGCCGATGCCAAAAGCCCTCACCTTAAACATGCAGCTCCTGCATGTAAATGTCCGAGCACGAAATACTGAAGCAGTGTAATCCTGAAGCCATCTCAGGCCTCTTCAATCCATTTAAAGCCACTCCCTGCCCCTTCAGCTCACTCTTGCAGCTTTCTGCTTTCTACTTTTGTGACGCTTTTTCATTTTTCTCTTCCTCCGCCTCTCCGATATGTGTCTGTTGCTCACAGTAAATGCTTGAGGCATACGACTAAGCGCCGGCCCTCAAAAATAAGTGCCGTGCTCAGCACCGGAAACAACAAGCACAAATTAAGCACTGCAGTCAGGGTTAAACTGTCCAGAATCTGGATTCTATGGAAGATAGAGTCCACAGAATTCAGATTACAAACTAAATAATAACATTGGCATGTGCATTTAACAATTTAAAGACAATGCAACAGATCTTCCTTCTTTAAAAAGAATAAACAAACCAAACAAGACATAAAAGCAAAATGTATATACAAAAAGAGTGCATAGCATGATAAAATATGTACAAAAAGATTGCATGGCACAATGGAAAAAACTATGCAAATCCCACAGACCAAACATGAATAAAAGAACCACTATTTCAAAGATCCAGCAAATTTGATAGGTGGCTGTCTGATCCTGCTTGCACATTTGACTCTTGAGGCTACACAGTATCCCTTGTTATTTCACTGACCAACTCAGACCCAGTGAAATCTCTACATTCACTTGACTTTTCAAGTTATCTTGTTTTGGAAATGTCCCTTTTTGCAGGGTTATCCTCATACTTTTTGCTTTCTTCCTCCTATTTGTTTCTGATCTGTTTTTGCTGGTTTGTTCTCTCAGCACACTTTACCACTGCTGCTCAGCGCTAAAGTTCAAGTGCTCCATATGTAAATTGTATTGGTAATTGGGTTATCCATAATTGGCATATTTTATTTACTGGTAAATCCCTAGTAAAGTGAACCAGTGATGCCCAGGGCCTGTAAATCAAATGCTACTAGTGAGCCTGCAGCACTGATTGTGCCACACACCTGACTAGCCCTGTGAACATGTCTCAGATCTACCACTGCAGTGTCTAGGCGTGCAGTGTTAAACTGCCAATTCGACCAGGCAATTGTACCCACTTGCCATGCCCAACCCGTTTCTTTTACTACATGTAGGGCACCCCTGAGGTTGGCCCTAGGTAAACCCATGGGCAGGGTGCAGTGTATGTACAAGGTAGGACCTGTACTAGTGTGTTTTACATGTCCTGATAGTGAAATACTGCCAAATTTGGTTTTCACTATGGCCTAATTCCATTATGTGCCTCTGCCTGCTTGTGTATTCCACATCTGGGTCAGACTGACAGTTGGGCTTTTGTGAATTCCCTCTAGATAGTGACAAAAAGGCAGCCTGCATATCTTGATGAGTCTCCTGGGCAAAAGTGAGGAGGGAGGAGCCAACACTTACACATGGAAGGTCTGTGCCTGTCCACACATAATGCAGTCTCTGACCCCCTGGAGTGTTTCTGGGGCTAGGCCTGGGCAAGGCAGGATCTTGTCAAAAACAGAGACTTTCCTTTTAAGTTTGCCTTGCCTAATTGAAAGGTAGAACTGGGTATAAATAGTGGACCCCAAACCCCAGACTTTTAGAACACTTCTGGATCAAGAGGAACCTCTGCCAAGGAGAAGAGCTGAAGAACAGGAGGTGGAGTACTGCCCCTTTGCTGTGTGTGCCCTGCTGGGTTGGCCTGCAGGAGCTGCTTCTGCCTTGAACAGGACAAAGACTGGACTACGTATCCTGCTTGTGAAGTTTCTCCAAGGGCTTGAAGTAGAACTTGCCTCCTGTTGAAAATCTCAGGGATATCAAAGACTATAGCTTCATCTGCCTACAGCACTGGAACTGTGTGTTTTGTGCTGCAACAGAACAAAAACCACTGCCATGCTGTCAACTCCACCGCTGACTCCACCGTGACCTGACGACACCACACGGAATCATGCCCCACGTCGCACCGCAATCCTGGTCTCACCGACGATGCTACCTGATGCCGTCACTGAGCCACTGCTTGCACCGTGACCAGTGGTCCCACACTGCACATCACCTTGCTCACACTGCAGCCTTAGAATCCCCGACGGCAATGCTTCACACTGGCACCGATGCAGCTACCTGCATTGTGGCCTATGGACACCACTCATGAGGTACACAAAGCAACGTTCCGTCCAACACCACAGCCCCGGTCCACTGATGCCAGCGCCATTGACTCCAGCATCATCAAAAGACACCCCTGTCTGCACCGTGACCCATGGACACCGCACTGAGTCTGCCCTGTGCCGCACCACTGCCTTGTGCAAAAACAACAGATGATTGTCAGAATGCAGAACAAACCAAATATTCAGCCCCAGTCACAGATCTGAGTTTAATCCATTATTTTTTTTGCAAGCCATGCCATTCCAGTTTGGACCCAGCCTAATGCAAATCAGTCTTGACCCTGTTCCCCATGGGACCAGTCCAGCTCGAACTGCCAGTCCAGGTCCTCCCTGGAACAGAAACAAGCACCCTGGGACCGGTTTCAGGGTATCACCCTTCATCAGCCAGGCTAGCTTGAATCTGGTGGCGTAGCAAGCACAGGACCCACATCTTGGCATACCCTTCCCACTCGGGCGACTAATCCAAGAACAACAGATGATGGACGGAATGTAGAACAAATCAAACATTCACCCCCAGTCACAGATCTAGGTTTAATCCATCAGTGTTTTTGCTTGCCATGCCATTCCAGTTTGAACCCAGTCATATGCAAATCAGTCTTGAAACTGTGGAACAGTCCAGCCCGAACTGCCAGGCCAGGTCCTCTCTGGACCATAAACAAGCAGCCTGGGATCGGTTTCAGGGCATCAACCTTCGTCACCCACGCTAGCTTGTATCTGGTGGCATAGCAAGCCATCGCCACTGCCTTTGGCCTAACAACGACAGCACTTCAACAACACTCCGCTACTGCCTGCACTGTGACCTGTAGAAACCGCATGTCTCACCACCCCGCTTCACACCGCAGCCTTGGTCTCACTGATGCCACACAGCACTGTCACTGAACCGCTGCCTGCACCGTGACCTATGGGCACTGCATTGTACAGCTTTGCACCGCAGCCCCGATGCCTTCTACGCCAGCACTCCTGACTTCGTCATCAGCCCAGAATTCGATCTACAAAGCGTGTGACTTCATAGGCCCGACAACCCCCTGCACCAACCTCTCGAACTGATGCCTGCAACGCCAGCAACACCCGACCCTGGATCTCATTGCGAGGATCATGAGTCCCTGTATTTCCATGGTACTGTTTGCAGGTCTTCCCAACACTGTAGCTGGCCCGCAACACCGCAGCCCCCCTGAACTGTTGGATTTGTTGTTCATGATGCCTTGATAGCCCCAGATGGATCTAGTTAATTCTTGTGGAATTAATTATCATTATTACTGTATGTTGGATTTTTCTCGTTTTGGTCTTGTTTTGCATAGATAAATATTGGCTATTGTTCTAAAACTGGTGTGGTGTCTTTTTGTAGTGTTTTCACTGTATTACTGTGTGTTATGTGGTATGCTTCATACATTGCTTCTGAGATAAGCCGGACTGCTTGTGCCAAGCTACCAAGGGGATGAGCATGGGTTATCTGAGCTGGGTATCTCCCTAATCCTGACTGGAGTGAGGGCCCCTACTTGGACAGGGAGCAAACCAACTGCCAACAAGAGACCCCATGTCTAACATCATACAACATAAAATTCTCATTGTTCACCTCGGTTTGAAGGCCCTGGCAAACTTCCTTATTAAATTTGCTTAAAATAATCATCTGTCCTCATTGTCTGCATCCTCATCATCCACCTCATCACTCACAGGCAATGACCTAGTGTATTTGACCACCTACTTCACATTCCACGGCTTTCTGTCTTTAGTGAATACTTTTATTACCTTCATATCCTTACAAATTTGGAAACATCTTTTTCCCCAATCCTGGTTTAAGAATGCAAACTCAATCTCCTACTTTGATCTCATGTGCTTTCACATTCTTTGGCTTTGTTCTGCTTCCCTTTTCATTGTTTCTGTAACTTCCTCCAAATTGCACATCCTTTCCAATTGATGACACTTTTTTTTTAACCACCATGGGCATAAACTTGAAACCATATATCTGCCTTTAAACAACTAAAAAGGGCTAACTTCAGTAATGATATGTGGAGTTATGCGGTACATCCACAATTTATCCCTCAAAGAAATCTTCGAATCTCCTCCACCTTAATGTGCCTCTGCAATAAAACCCTTCAACCCACGTTGAATCTCTCAACTTGACCAATCTCTTGAGCGTCATACAGCGTTGTAGTCACATGCTTGATACTGCAATGTTTTAGTAAATATTCCATCTAAGAGGATTTCAACTGCACACCATTGTTGGTCACTAAACCAGATAGACAACCCTCTGTGGCAAACACCTCTCAATCACAGTATTGGTCAAGGTTTGCAACACCAGTTTCGCCTCCGGCAACTTGGATTGATAATCAATCAGGACCAAAGCAAACCGTGTGCCCAAGGGAAGAAACTTAAATGGACCGGCTACATAGAAAGCAAAGTTTTTGCCATGGAAACTCAGGCCATTCTTCTGACTTTAGTGGGGCAGTATTGACTTTCAGCATTTTCTCACTGCTGTCACACACTTTGCACTTCTTTACAGTCCTGTCCACCATCCTGTCCATTCTAGGCCAGAACAATTAGGCATGCACCAGCTGTTTGATAGCCGACATCCCTGGATGCACTTTATGGGCCAACTTAGGAATCATCTCCTACACACTACTCAGAGGAACACATTTTCCATCCTTAAATAACAGATCACCTTCAATTTCTAATTTATCTGCCACCTTCAACATGGGTATACATTCCTGCACACCTTTCCTCTATTTATGCCATTTAGGCCAACATTCTAACACGCACTTCTTGGTGGCTTGCCATACCACTTCATTTCTCCCATTCTCATTCCAGTATTTCTCTGAACTACCATCAAACCTGCTTGAAACTATGCCCCTAATGGTGGCAACCATAGCACACTCACTCACATCAGTTCCCTTATCGGACTGCTGGCACATCACCCTAGATAAAAAAAATCAGCTGTCATCTTTCTCATTTCTGGCACAAATTCAGTTCTGAAGGTATAGTCCTGCAATCTTGAGGTGAGCCCAGCAATGATGCTGTGGGATTCCATCCTCCCCCCGGGGAGAATATGTTGGCAAATGACTTGTGATCCATCCTCAGGTCAAATGTGCTGTTCCTAAAGTGTTCAATCACCAGATGCACACCTCTAACACAGCATATTTCCTTTTGGTGTCATTCTCAGTCTGGGAAGCAAGTGTTACTTTCCATTCATCCTTGCCACACCTCTTGGACAATACACCGCCCACACCATACATACTGGCTTCCACTGTGGGCTTAAATCTAAGTTCCATTCTTAAAAGCGCTTCTTGATACACATCAATATCTCCTTGACCATCTGATTGTGTCACTTAAGATGATGTTCTGAAAACCACCTGACCCTCAGATCTAAGACAGTATAAAAATGTGTTTTTTTCCATTCAGATCCCATTACTTCTTCATCAATAGCTTTCACAAACGTAATAAACTTTTCCTTCCACCTCATTCAGGGTATGTGAGGTTCCTTTTATTCTGTAAAAATGTTGCTGATGGATCAAACTGCATGTTGTCTCAAAAACAATTGTTTAGTTTCCCAAAAATGTAAAATTACCCAAACTACCAATGAGAATGTTTATAAAGTATTATAAATTTGTGGATTCAAATAAATAGGACTGACCACAAATACGGTTGAAGTAGATGCTCTGAATCGAAGATACAGATAGTAGTTGCTCATGACAAATCCCTAAAGCAACTAAAATGGAATGAGGATAAATAAAGAGCAAGGTCCTTACCTTCGGTAAAACATTATCTGGTAGAGGCTTTATCTAGCTGCCGATTCCTTACCTTTGAATTTCCTGGCATCAGCTTGGAATGTTTGCTGAGCAGTACCCTGAGCCTGCTGTTGGGTGCCATCGATCGGATCCACATGCGTTATTCAGGTCCGCGTGGCATCGTCAGCATCATTGGAGACGTCTGTGACATCACTGTCGACTATAAATGCACCATCCCGGCATACGTATATTAGTTCTTTTACTCACAAACTTCCATTCAAGAAGCGCAGAGTCATGGATAGAACCAACAGTTTGTGTGTGAAAAACTAGGGCCCTAAAAGGGATAAACCATAACCCTACTCACCATATCTGCAGAGCGGTGACGCATGGGTGGGTGTAAGGAATCTGCAGCTAGATAGAGGCTCTACCAGATAATACGTTACCGAAGGTAAGTAACTCGTTAACCTGATAGAGCCTTCTAGTTGCATACTCCTTACCTTTGAATAGATACCCAAGCCATAACCTCCTGGCAGTGGGCTGTGGATACCTCTACTTACACCAAAAAGTCCTCTAGGTCCGAATGGGCAAAGGGTCCGTCTCTCTGTACCTGATTGTCCAGGCATTAGTGTTTTGAAAATGTGTACAGGAATGCCAACGTTGCTGCCTGACAGATGTCCAGGACTGGAATACCCGAGCCAGTGCAGTGGTAGCAGCTTTGCCCCTTTGCAAAGAACGACACAGCGTGAAATGGTTAGCTTCTGCACTGCCCGACCACAAAGTACCCCACAAAGAGTTGGTCATCCACCTGGAACTCTTTTCTGTGGTCAAGGCAGAATGACAAAGCTCTTTTTGGGTCCAATCAGTGGAGTCGCTCCTCTTCTTTAGAGGGATGCGGTGGAGCAAAGAAGGTGGGCAGGATAATATTCCGAGCCAGATGGCATGGGGTCCCCACCTTAGGGAGGAAAGAGGCACGAGTTCTGAGAACTACCTTGTCTGGGAACATAGTGAGATATGGAGGCTTGGATGAAAGAGCCTGCATCTCACTCACCCTCCTGGTGGATGCTATTGCCACCAAGAAGGGTGTTTTGATGGTGAGCAGCCGGAGGGGACAATTGTGTAAGGGCTCAAAGGAGCACACGTAAGAAATGTGAAGAACAGATTTAAGCCCCATCGAGGCAAAACAAAGGGTGTGGGAGAAACATATGCACAAGCCCTTTGAGGAATCTATGTACAACAGGAGGTTTGAAAAGTTAAGGCTGAAAGGTAGCCCTTGAGAGGACCCAAGGCAGAACCCTACTGGGCAAAATATAGTATAAAGAGAAGGATATCAGAAAGAGAAGCAGAACGAGGATTAATAGGCCTTTCTGTACAACAATATACAAAGCGTTTCCAATGGCAGGCATATACCATTTAGTGGAGGGACGCCTGGTTGCCAAAATAACCTTACAGAGTTTGGGAGGAAGGTCAAAAGCCATAAACAGTCACTGCCCAATCTCCACGCATGTTCATGCAGAGTTGACAGGTAGGGGTGGAGCACCTTCCTGTGCTGCTGCGATAGAAGATCCTCCCGAAGGGGCAACCTGATTAGAGGATTGTTGTTCATTTTCAGAATCGCGGGATACCAAAATTTCCTTGCCCAATCTGGAGCCACTAGGATTACTTGGACCTGGTCATTCTTGATCTTCTTGAGAACTCTGGGCAGAAGTGGTATAGGAGTAAAGGTATACGGGAGGCCTGAATTCCACTTGTGATGAAAAGCGTCGCAGAGTGACTGCCGCCTTGGTAACGCCAGCACGTAATACCACTGACATTGCATGTTCTCTGCGGAGGTGAACAGGTCTGACCAAGGCTCTCCCCACTGCTGAAAGAGTCCTTGTGCCACCTCTGGGTGGAGATACCATTCGTGATCCGCTAGGCACCGGCGGCAGAGTTTGTCTGCTCTGGCATTCAGAGAACCTGCACAGTGTTAAACCACCAGGGTTATTCCCTGCTGTTCCAGCCCTGTCCAGAGACACAGAGCTTCTTGACAAAAGGTCCACAACCCACATTTTGGTGGTGTTGTCCATGAACACCTGCACTATCTTCCCTTTACAACAGGAGAAATGCCTTCAATGCTAGTCGGATCGCCTGGAGCTCCAGTAAACTGATATGGAGTCCACTTTTCCCCGGAGACCAAACACCCCTGATCTCCTCCTCTCCCAGATGGCCACCCCATTCCAGAAGTGACGCATCTGTCACTACTGTGAGATATGGATGGGGAAGGGAGAGGAGACTGCCTCTGACCCAATCGCAGTTCACTAACCACCACTGCAGGTCTTTTGCTGTTTCTTCTGAGATCTGAAACGTTTCAGCAAGATTCCCCTGGTGCTGTGCCACCTGGAACTTCAGGTCCCACTGTAGAGCCCTCATATGCCATCTGGCATGCTTGACTAACAGGATGCAGGAGGCCATGAGTCCCAACAGCCTCAGAGCCTGTCTCACCGAAATCCAGGATAGAGGCCGAAACATCGGTATCATAACGTGAGTATCCTTGACTCACTGCTCAGGAGGATAAGCCTGAAACTACACTGTGTCCCGAATGGCTCTGATGAAAGGGAATTTCTGAGAGGGAGTCAGGTGAGACTTCGGCACGTTTATAGTGAATCCCAGTGAATGCAGGAGGTTCGACATCGTCTGAAGGTGGTAGATGAGAGCCTGGGGCATAGGAGCCTTCAACAGCCAGTCACTGCGGTAGGGGAAGACTGAAATCCCTAACCTGCGCAGATGAGCTACTACCACTGCCATCACCTTGGTGAACACACAAGGGGCACTGGTGAGACCAAAGGGGAGTATGGTAAACTGAAAGTGCTTGTGGCCCACCTTGAACCGCAAGTAGGGCCTGTGGGCAGGCAGGATGGGGATGTAAAAATACGTTGAAGTCCAACGCTACCATCCAGTCTCCTTGGTCTAGGGCATACAAGACATGAGCAAGAGTGAGCAATTTGAATTTCTCCTTTTTGAGGAAGAGATTGATGTCCCTTAAATCCAAGATAGGGTGAAGACCCTTATTCTTTTTGGGAATCAGAAAGTAGCGGGAATAACAACCACTGCCTACTTCTGACATCAGGACCCTTTCTTTCGCTCCCTTGGCCAAGAGAGCTGTAACTTCCCCGCAGAGCAAGATTAAGTGATCCTCCATCAGTCATTCTTTTAATGGTGGTATAGAGGGAAGGAAAGCGTGGAAAGGTAGGGAATAGCCCTTCTGTATGATCGGCAAGACCCAATTTTCAAATGTTACGGACTGCCAGATTAGGGAGATTAAATTTAATCCTTCCTCCAACTGGATGCCTGGGGCTTTGCAGAATCATACTTGGGACTTGTGCACTGTAGGAGAGGGGGGCTGGGGGTGGTTAGACCCTCTGGGGCTTAAGGTACCACAACCTTGTCCTCACACTGGATACTGAGTTGACAGAAAACGGTGGCTGACTTGTGGGTGTCACAGTACCACACCCCTTCTGAAGCCTCAAAAGGGGCGAAAGGCAGACTGCTGGTGAGCAGGTGACGAGAGGCCCAAGGATCTGGCCATAGTCCAAGAGTCATTGAAACACTCAAGCGCTAAGTCTGCCATTTATCCAGATAGGTGTGAGCCATCGAAGGGCATGTCCATAAGATTTGCCTGGACATCCCCCCGAAAAGCCAGACTGTAGGCGGGCGTCGCTCGCCTCGCCTACCTTTCTACAACATTGGCGATCACCAGACGCCTCCGGCTGCCGTCCACTTCGTCAAGGAGACGCGTGGGGGCGGAGACGACAATCGGCCCCGGACTTCCGGTTTGCCGAGCAGAAAAAAAGGAAGACGCCGCGATCGAGGTCAACGAAAGGAGGGCGGAGCAGGAGAGACGCGACGGATCCCCATCGAGGGGAGAAGAGAAGCCGAAGAGAGACCCCGACTGGTAGGAGACGCCCGTGCCGGAACGACCAAGAGGAAACGCGACAGCCTGCCACGGCCCAGGAGGGTCGTGGCTGCACAAGGTACGTGCCCTCTTCAAGGGTAGCCACAATAAGAAGGGAGAAGGGGAGGTAGAGGGGGAGACGGAGGTGGAAAGGGGAAGACAGGGGCAGGGGAACTACCAGGGCACTCTCCCACCCGAGTTTTAGCCTAAGTAGAGCTCAGAACCGCCTACCCTCACAAACTCCTAACTTCCCCACGTAAACACCACCTGTATTAATTGTTTTTCTTGATTGTTCACTTCAATTCCCCTCACACCTCCTCCCCTCCCACACTAAACCCTAAAATTAAAAGATAAGGAAATACCGTCCCACTTACCTGCTGTGTCCTCTTTGTTCTTCCGAGAAAACCGCGATACCAAGAGGAGGACACCCCGAGCTCGCCACCTGAGAGGAAGCAAAGAAAACCATTAAAGACCCTAACCAGCCAAAGCTCACGCAGAAGAGAAACAAAGGAAGAAAAAAAGAAGAGCTACCATTATATTATTTGATCCACCCCTCCTATAACTCAAATAAATCACGTAAAATCCCTGTCAAGGGTTTTGAAATCTGCGTCCGTGTTCTCTGTAGCCTGATCCCTTCCCCACAGTGGTGTCAGAAGTGGGATTTTAGTTTCATACGGGCTACAGAGACAATACTACTATTGAGGTCAAACCCAGTCTCGAAGACATGATCAAACAACTTGCGGAAGGTCAGCGCCACCTCCAGTTAGTTTGGGAAGCGCAACAAAGGGAGGCCAAGGAGGACAGAGAGGCCCTGCAATCCGCTCTAAAAAGTCAGGCCACTATAATGGCCAGTAATCAACTGGTCCATGAGACTGCTTTAAAAAAACTGACCGACACAATCGCTGCCAGCAAGGTGCATCCAAATGTGCCAAGTTCGGTATTACAAAAGTACCAGGAGGGAGAAGATCCCGATTCTTTTTTCACAAACTTTGAAAGAGTAGCCTCCTCAGCTCAATGGCTTGAAGATAGGTGGGGCCAATACATTGCTCCCCTCTTGACGGGCACTCTTTAATCCGCTTATCAGGCTGCCAATCCGGGTGGCACCACCCCATATTCTGAGATAAAGAAAAGTATTTTAGAGCGTGTGGGACATGACACTGAGTATTACAGGGCCAAATTTCGTAAGGTTAAATGGGGTCCCAACGAAGACCCACGTACCTATTATTACCGGGTGAAGGACCTAGGACTAAAATGGCTGGGACCCATAGGGACTGACCGTGAGGACATTATCAAAGTCATTATCTTAGAACAGTACCTTGATTCCCTGCCGCCTAGCACCCGAAATTGGATAAGGCAGCACCCTAAAATAGACACCGAGACAGCTGTTGACCTGGCATGCGCCTACCACAGGTCTGTAGATGTAAAACATCAACAACCCCGGCCCTTGAGTAAACTGCCTATAGCTCCTCCCCATTTCCCTCCCAGACGAACAGCGGAAGAACCAGGACCCTCCCGGAGTACCGAGAGAAATCCCATGCAACAACCTCAGTGTTTCAGTTGTGGGGAGTGGGGTCACATCGCCCGCGGATGTCCAAAAAAACATGAGGGTGTAGAGCCGATGGAAATAGGCGTTACTCGAGGAAGAGTCCTATGCCTAGGAAAAAGTGATGTGTCCTTCAAGCACCCCCTTCGGATAAATGGACTTCCGGTCATGGCCTTGATTGACTCTGGATGTAGTCAGTCGGTAATCCGTCGTAGTATAATCCACCCGGTTAAAACTACTGACGATCATTGGGTAACGATATGCTGCATTCATGGAGACCGTGCTCAGTATCCCCTTTCAGTGGTAGAAGTAGAATGGAACACTCACCTTGACCTCCTCTCCATGGGACTCATGGATAACTTAATAGAGGAGTGCGTCATTGGGACTGATTATCAGAGGTTTAATGAGATCCTGGATAAAACACGGAAGCATAATCCGGTTGATGAGTGGTGGGGTACTGCCCCTTTCTGGGATGAATCGATATGTAGCCCCCCGCAAGGAAAAAGTTAACCCGAAAGGAAAGGAGAGCAGAGAAACAGAGATTTGCAACTAAACAAGATCAGAAGAAAGAGGAGAGATTAGTGGCCAATATAGACAGTGACCCCATATCTTTTAGAATGAGTCAACGCGAAGATCCTACCCTAGTGAATGCCTGGAAGAATGCCAAAAATGCCTCTACTGGAGAGGTAGGTCCCTACTTCTTGGTACACAAGGACTTGCTATATAGAATAACCACAAACGTGAATGGGGAAAAGAGACAGCTCGTAGTTCCCGAACCATACAGAACTCAGGTACTCTTCCTAGCCCATAACCAACCGGGGGGAGGTCATTGTGGCCGGGAGAAAACCGAGGAGTACTTGCTGAGACGGTTCTACTGGCCCGGAGTATATGCGCATATCCGACGATATTGTGCCCACTGCCCAAAATGTCAATTAGTAGAACCGGGAGCCACTAGGAAAGCCCCATTACGATCATTACCGATTATCGATACCCCATTCAAACGAGTTGGTATGGACCTAGTTGGACCCCTTTTGCCATCCAGTAAAGGACACACCCATATTCTCGTCCTGGTCGATTATGCAAGCAGGTATCCAGAGGCGATTCCACTCACCAGTATCACCACTAAGGCAGTTGCACAAGCCATGATAACATTCTTTTCCCGAGTTGGTTTCCCTGAAGAAATCCTTACTGACCAGGGAACACCGTTCGTATCTGGACTTATAAAACAGATATGTAAGTCCCTAGGCGTTCTCCAGATAAAGACGTCAGTATATCACCCACAAACGGATGGTTTAGTGGAGTGATATAATCACACAATCAAAACCCTTTTGAGGAAAATAGTGAGCGAGACGGGAAAAGACTGGGATCAGAAACTTCCCCTAGTATTGTACGCAATAAGGACACATGAGCAATCCTCTACCGGGCATAGCCCGTTTGAACTTGTATTTGGGAGACAACCCCGCAATTTACTAGACATGGCGGCGGAATTGTGGGAGGAGGAGAACAATGAGGAGCGAGCCATCCTAGACTATATTCACAAATTAAAAACCCATCTCCAGACAGTGTGGGAGGATGTAAGACACCATTTAGAGAAAGCCCAAGAAAATCAAAAAAACTACTATGATCAGGGTACCAAACTACGGGTACTACAACCCAACGATAAGGTATTAATCCTACGACCCACCTCTGAACATAAGCTAATAGCCAAATGGCAAGGGCCGTATCGAGTAGTAAAGGCGGTCACCCCGGTTACCTATTTGGTGGAACTAAATAACCACCCAAGACGAACCCAAATTAATCACATCAATCTATTAAAGAAATGGGAGGACCCGGGAAACGACAACAATGCACCTGCAAGGGGGTGCCTGATCACCCCGACAAACCCACTAGGGTTAGAACTATGCCCCACCTCCCAACCAGACCCACAAAAACTCCCCAGTATCAATGAGTCCCTTTCTCAGATGGAGACACAGCAGATAATGGTGCTAATCCAAAGTCATGCCAGCTTCTTCTCTGAACTGCCGGGAAAAACTTCTTTGGTACAACATCATATTCGAACACCTGAGGGCAAAATTGTGCGTCTACGTCCCTATCGAATCCCCGAAGCGAGAAAACTCCTTATAGAGGAAGAGATAACAAAGATGTTATCTCTTGGAGTCATTGAAACATCCACAAGCCCCTGGTGCTCTCCTATCGTATTAGTGCCGAAACCGGACGGTTCGGTCCGCTTCTGCATCGATTTTTGGAAACTCAATGAGGTGTCACTTTTCGATACCTACCCCATTCCCCGGGTAGATGAAGTTTTAGAGAAAATCGGGCAGGCCCGTTTTATGTCCACTATTGATCTGACGAAGGGATATTGGCAGATTCCCTTAGCTCCCTCAGATAAAGAGAAGACAGCGTTCGTTTCCCCTTCAGGGTTATATCAATTTACCGTCTTCCCATTCGGCCTTCATGGTGCCCCGGCTACATTCCAACGCTTGATGGATCGACTCTTGAGACCCTTCCATGACTTTACAGCTACCTATCTCAACGACATTGTCATTTTTAGCTCTACCTGGTCAGACCATCTCCTCCATCTAGGGAAAGTGTTCTCAGCACTGGCAGCCGCAGGCCTTACCGCCAACCCCAAAAAATTGCCTATCTTGGTTATGTCATCGGTAAGGGAGTATTGAGTCCACAAAAAGATAAGGTGGACACCATTAGACAAATACCACTTCCCAAAACTAAGAAGGAACTCCGTTCATTTCTGGGGTTGGTAGGGTACTACCGACGGTTTATACCACAGTACTCGACCATTACGGCCCCCCTTACTGACCTGTTAAAGAAGCAATACTCAAACACCCTTCCTCCTTTTTCCCCCTCGCAACTCCAGGGGTTTCACTGTCTCAAAGAAGCCCTGTCTACTGAACCTGTGTTAAGATGTCCCGATTTTTCCAGACCTTTTCATCTTTTTGCCGACGCTTCCAATGTCGGGTTAGGGGCCGTATTAACGCAGCCGGACGATCAGGGACATGATCACCCTATTGTATATATCAGTAGGAAGTTGTTACCTAGGGAAACTAACTATCCTACCATCGAGAAGGAATGTCTTGCCATAAAATGGGTGATAGAATGTTTACAATACTATCTCCTGGGTCGTCCTTTCATCCTTTACACCGATCATGCACCCTTGACATGGTTGGCGTCCCATAAGGATACCAATTCCCGAGTGTTGCGCTGGTTCTTTGAATTACAACCCTTTACCTTTCAGGTCCGGCACATTCCTGGGTCACGACAATGTCCCGCTGATTTTCTCTCCCGCTGCCCAGACTCCACGGTCCTCTACCAGTCCCGTTCATGGGAAGGGGTATGTAGGCGGGCGTCGCTCGCCTCGCCTACCTTTCTACAACATTGGCGATCACCAGACGCCTCCGGCTGCCGTCCACGTCGTCAAGGAGACGCGTGGGGGCGGAGACGACAATCGGCCCCGGACTTCTGGGTTGCCGAGCAGAAAAAAAAGGAAGACGCCGCGATCGAGGTCGACGAAAGGAGGGCAGACCAGGAGAGACGCAACGGATCCCCATTGAGGGGAGAAGAGAAGCCGAAGAGAGACCCCGACTGGGAGGAGACGCCCGTGCCGGAACGACCGAGAGGAAACGCGACAGCCTGCCACGGCCCAGGAGGGTCGTGGCTGCACAAGGTACGTGCCCTCTTCAAGGGCAGCCACAATAAGAAGGGAGAAGGGGAGGCAGAGGGGGAGACGGAGGTGGAAAGGGGAAGACAGGGGCAGGGGAACTACCAGGGCACTCTCCCACCCGAGTTTTAGCCTAAGTAGAGCTCAGAACCGCCTACCCTCACAAACTCCTAACTTCCCCACGTAAACACCACCTGTATTAATTGTTTTTCTTGATTGTTCACTTCAATTCCCCTCACACCTCCTCCCCTCCCCACACTAAACCCTAAAATTAAAAGATAAGGAAATACCGTCCCACTTACCTGCTGTGTCCTCTTTGTTCTTCAGAGAAAACCGCGTTACCAAGAGGAGGACACCCCGAGCTCGCCACCTGAGAGGAAGCAAAGAAAACCATTAAAGACCCTAACCAGCCAAAGCTCACGCAGAAGAAAAACAAAGGAAGAAAAAAAGAAGAGCTACCATTATATTATTTGATCCACCCCTCCTATAACTCAAATAAATCACGTAAAATCCCTGTCAAGGGTTTTGAAATCTGCGTCCGTGTTCTCTGTAGCCTGATCCCTTCCCCACACAGACATACGGAGCCAGGCGGGGCGTGGAGTAGAAGGGTCATCATCGATGAAATCGCCCTACCCAGCAAGTCGGTCGTCGCCAAACCACACCATATCGTAAATATGGCAGCATCTCCCCCATCTTTTACAGCATGTGTGACAGTGTCCCGCATGCCCTCCTGGACCTGGGGTAGCACCTGTGCCACCGTATCTCACAGTATGAGAAAATCAGCCAAATCAGCGAAGTGTCTATGGATCTAAATGCAAGACTACACGAAGGAAACATTGTCTTTCCAAGCTGATCCAGCCTCTTTGATTCTCTATCTGGGGGAGCTGAAGGGGAGGCACCATAGGAAGTGGAGGCCTGGACCACCAAGCTCTCTGGGGTGGGGTGTTGAGTGAGGACACCAGGATCATTTGGAATTGGTCTATGGCAGCAGCCAGCTCCTGTGCTGGGTTTGGACCACGTCCCCAGCAGGACATCAGTGAGGGCTTCATTAAAGGATAACATTGGCTCCAATGTGAAACCCCCCAGCTGAAGCACCTCAGTCAGGAGGTTAGTCCTAACTGGAACCGTAGGCAAATCTAGTTCCAAGATCTCAGCTGCCCTACGAACCACAACAGCATATGAAGCTTCCTCCTCCACAGCCATAGTAGGAGGTGAGAACATGCCAGTATCTGGAGAACTATCCAGTCCACTGGCTTTCCCTAATTCTTCAGACCGTCCATGTGCTGCAATCCATACTCTAAAGGGTCATAGGACCCCTCCCATTCCTCCCCTGTTCCTTGCTGTTCTAAATAAGCCTCAGGCACTAATCTGGCCCCTGTCGGCACCATCGAAGTCGGAATCGGCATCGTACGATATTGTTCCGGCGCCGGATCATCGGAGTTAAGGATGGGGCTTGCTCCACCGGTGGGTGCTGGCACAGCGGGGAGCGTCGACATCGGAAGCGATGCCCGAGAAGGCCGACTCTATGTGCTCGGTGTCACCCCTGATCTGGCATCAGGTCCTGGAGTCCCCAAAGGTGCAAGGCCGAAGCCTCTGCCGTCGAGTCCGATGGGGCCCCTGCTGACCTCACGAGCCCAAAGGCACGCCAGCGAGGGCGACCCACTCAAATACGAGGCACACAGCATCGTAAAACTCTTTGAGCTGAACGGGGGTCGCTCTGGGTCCCGTAAAGGGTGGGGGACACTCAAAGTCAGCCCTGGCATTGGTTCTGAGGAACTATGCCTGGAACGTCCATGTTCGACGGCCAATGTAGACTGCTCTTTCAAAGCTTTCAGGGCCATGGCCTGGCAGTCGGAACACAACTGCAAGTTGTGGTCTCTGTTGAGGCACCAGAGACATACCTTATTGGGGTCTGTCACCGACATGGTACGATGGCAGGTGCCACAGAGCTTGAACATCAAAAAGACTCGACTCGACAAAAAGGTTAAAAAAAGCCTGCCAAAAAAAGGCAGAGGGTAGCTCGAATCCAGATCTGCGCTTAACCAGCATGGAAGGAAAAGAACTGACATATGCGCACCAAGGTGGTGCCTTTATAGGCGACCGTGATGTCTCAGAAGGCTCCAACGATGTTGACAACGCCATGCGGAGCCCAATGATGCACTCGGATCGGAGCAATGCAACACAACGGCACGTGCAGGGTACTACTTAACAAAAAATTCCGGATTCCATGCTGATGCCAGAAAATTCAAAGGTTGTAGTGAATCCTAGTTCATTTTCATGGGATAACAGGAGTTAGCTTAGCCTCTGGCTTGCAGACTCGTGCCCCCGTCACCTAGTGACTTTTAAACTACTTAGCTTGCGCTGTCTTAGCCCATTTAATTATTTAATTCTTCTAAGATGGCTGCCTTGTTTATAGTTAGGCCACTTGTTATGAGTTACATTATCAGTGTCACCACGCTAAGGCGTCAAGATCAAGCACCAAAGACAAACAAACAGTAGGTATTCACACTTAGGGATTTTCCCTCTCTTTACTTTCGAGGGGTTGTTTATACTAATTGCCGTCCCAAGCATATCTGTTATCTATTGTTTGGGAATACACCTACGTCAGGAGTCCTTGTAGATTTGTATAAATAGTTCGCACTTTAGACAGATAATCAGAGGGATTACGACCAGAGGGCTTCGCCACCATCGCTGATATCGATGCTGCAGTCGTCTTGACGCTGACCCAGTCTCCGTGACCCTGCGGAGTCTGAGATAGAGACCTCATTCCAAGGTAACGAGGGTTGGGGGCTCCTCTCATGGACATGGCATTGGCAGATTAGGTTTAGCAAACCCAGCTCTCCTTTAGGTAGGAGGTTAGGCCTTTCACATTAGGGTATTAGGGTATATTACATCTTGTATGTCTTTTCTATGCATTGCAAGATGGTGAGGGTCTTTATAATAATGACTCTCGTCTTCACAATTCTGTTCCTTGCATTATTCATTATCCTAATCATTGCAGCCCAAGCAACTTATCACAAATTGCAGTTATGTTAAATAAAAACTATTGAAACTTTACTGCATCTTTGTCTGTGTTTGTATGAGACATGATATATCTGTGAGAAAGGGGTAATCTCCGTTTAACCACGACACTCACTGAGATGTTTTATTCTCGAGTCCATGCGTAAAGGCTGCCACAAATCACCTTTTACGGTTGTGTTTCTGGTGAGGAGCTGCTAGTGAGCCGGTAAGGTTGGGACAACAGTTACGACTTGTTGTAGGAAAGGCGTAGTCGCCTGCAAGCAAAATTACTGTCATCCTTTAACCAGCAGTCTTGCCCAGAGCAAGAGTCCAAACTACGACATGGTGCCACCAACTATGGTGTTTAGGCACTAATTTACAGATACCCCGACTATCACTGTCTCACAGAAAACAGGTACGCTAAGTACCATTATACGGAGACGTCCGTGGTCTTTGGGAAAATCCTCCTCAGCTGAAAAGGTAACACCTAATTAAGCTGTAGGTTGTGCGAGCTCAAACTCATAAAAGGACTTTACTCCCCATTTTTGGTGTTCCATTTTTCGAAACAAATATGGCTAACGCCATTGACATTCCTGAAAATGCTAGACAAGCACTAACACAACATTTATTAATGCATGGCCTTACAGATGAGGGCCGGGATGTTACTCTTATAATAGAAGCTAATGAAGCATACCAAACAGAAACATTGTACTGTTGGGTCACCTTTCCTGAGGTGGACCAAAGAACACATACATTCCACACATATAAAATTGCAAATGTACCTCCACGTCACCAAGCATACCAGTATCATGAAATATCGCCCACATACCAAGAGCATCAGAACTCGTTCGAAGGCGCCCTACCACATGTACTACAAAGAGTGAGGTTAGGTCCCTTAAGTAATGACGGACCTACATGGCCTATGTTTGCCAAATACACACCTCACCCAGGCATACAGAATATGCAAATAGCAGATCTGCTAGATTTATATAATGAATTGGTGACATTATATAGACGATTAGTTCAGTTCGTAATGCGAACATTGAACACAACACCAGCGCGTCAGCACCACCAGCACCTGGTGGTTATCAATTGGCTACTAGGATTAATCCACAAACAGTACATACTATTATGGGTAAAGTGCCTGCGGAATGGGAAAAAATACCGTTCTGGATTGCCCAGAAAACGAATCAGCTGGAAGCTGTGTTTCCCCATACGGGACCACAGGAAAAACATAGACTGCTCACTATGTGCTTGCCCTTTGGGATGGTTCCCTCAGTGGATGACTGTGCCACAGGGGGTACAGCCCTGGATTTGGGGATGAAATTAATGCGTAACTTTGATGCCGTATCCTCAATAATACTCACTAATATTAAAGGGGAAGCGGTAGCACTGGCAATTCACCAGCGTCTCCGGGAAACTCCACACCAGGAACAAAAGAGACAGCTACCAAAAATGTTTTCCGATACCTATACTAGTATAAGACGGGATAGTTTGGGAGTCAAACCAAAGAAATTGGGGTTACAAGGTACCACCCATAAGGAGGGTACAAAGCAGGCACAAGAGGGCTCAAAGAAGCGCTGGGACAAACATAAAGATTTAGAAGAAAGAAGAAATACGAGAGCTGATTCTCCACACCCGGAGAAGTTCGAAAGGAGATGTAATCTCAGAAACAGGGAGAACATTAAAACTCCAGACAGATATACTGATTCACATCCCTCTTGTTCCTTTCAGGATGCACCGGATTGATGTAGCGAGAGAGGGGGCCGTCCAGATCGACGTCCTGAATACTTGAAACAAAAGAAAGACTCGCCACATTCTACCATTCAAAAAGAAGAAAAGACTTCTCAGTAAAAGCCACAGTTTAAAAAGAAGAAGCTGGCAGCACTGACAGCTAAAAATGCCAGTATACTTGAGAACACTGTTGAGGAACAAGACGTGGGCAGTGACTCTGTTAGACAGTGCAGCAGAGGTCACAATATGTCGCCAGAGTCTGAAAGATCATCTGGATGCGACAGCAACTAGAGATTTAATGGCAGTTGAAACAGCGGATGGCCGCCTTCTCCCACCCGATAGGGTTTACGATTTAAAAATTCAGATAGAGGGAGACATGTGATATTTTGGGATGAACTTACCAGTGATATCCTATTAGCTGAAAAAGACTGGCCACCTGAATATGTCCGAAAGCTCCCACATGGGGAAGATGTCATTTTGCCTTCTTTCTCCGATCTTGTTCCGGGAGCAGACAAAGAAGCTTATGCTTCTGATTGGGCTTTAGTGCAGGCACCTGCGCTATATCACAATCATGTAGGTTGGGACAAGGAGTCTCCTTGTCATGTTATTCCCGTTAGGTCTACACCCCAACCGCAGCCACAATATACTGTCAAGCATGAAGCGAAAGCTCCAGTGAGGGAAATCCTCACCCAACTTGAGTACCAGGGAGTGATTGAGCCCTGTACATCTGCAATGAATAATCCGTTATTCCCTGTTGCAAAGCCGGACCATTCATAGAGAATAGTCATTGATTATAGACACATAAATAGTCATACACGCATATATGCCATACAAAATTCACACAGCATGGCACTAATAAACAATATCGTGCATAAAAAAACAACATTAGACATATCTAATGGCTTTTTCTGCCAGAATTTAGCACATGAAAGTCGGGACCTGAGTGCATTCTCATTTGGCTCCCAGAAACGCTTTTGTTGTTTACCTCAGGGCTATAAAAATAGCCCAGGGCTATTTTCAGCCTGTGTAACATCAATATTACATGATATTGATTCCGAGGCGTTATCCTATGTGGATGACATATATCTCACAGACGACGTCCTCGACATTCATCTTGCGAGGGTCGATCAGATCATTTTGGGATCTGCAGACCTCGGTTACAAATTCAATTTCAAGAAAAGCAAGATAGCCTTTCTTAGCGTATTATTCCTGGGATATGAGCTATCAAACGAGGGGAAGAGCCTGGCCCGCACTTTATAGAAAAATTTGCTCAACTGCACCCTCCAAACACACTTAAGAAACTCAGTCATTACTAGGTTTCTTTAATGTTGGCAGAACATACATCCCAGAATATGCACAACGGATCAAGCCGCTTTATGACTTGGTTCAGCCCAATTTTTCTAGCACACACTGGACAATTGAACACACACGCATCCTTAAGGAGATGCAACAGGACACGCTAGAAGCTAAACACTTGCACACACGTGACAATAAAACAAATTTGGTCATCAGAATAATTGCTGGTGCCATTGGATTTAATTATGTCACCTTCAATGAGGGTGATACGGTACCAATAGCGTATAAATCACATTTATACTCCAATGCTGAACAGCATTTTGCACCTACAGAAAAGATTCTGACGGCAGTTCAGATGGCCGTCATAAAAGAGAGGCCACTTGCCCAGGGGAAATGTATTATTGTTGTCTCCTCAGTGCCGGCCTTAGGGGCTGTCACCAAAGCAAGTGTTCCTAACGCTAAAGCATTACATCCACGTTGGATTCAATGGGCAACATCTCTAACCGCCACTGTTGTCGATTATATATTCGATCCAAAACTTCAGACGCAAGAGTTTCTCCAGTACGAACAAGATACCCTGCTCCTCTAAATATCTTGTCACTAGACAACTACCATACTGTCATATACACTGATGGTTCAGCACAACCGGCTGTAGGTACTAAACATCAATACTCGTCAGTTTGTGCAGCCGTGAGCGGAGTGATGGAAGATGGAGTTTTCCACCCTCACAATACCTACACACAGACCTTAGGGGACTGCACAGCCCAGTTGGCTGAACTTAAAGCTCTTATTCTAGTGCTCGAACATACTGAGCCAGGTTGCCAGACTTTAGTAGTGTGCGACTCTTATTGCTGCGTCTAGTCATACAATGACTATCTCAATCAGTGGAAACTGAACGGGTTTAGAGATTCTAAAGGGAACATCATTAAACACAAAAGATTGTGGGGGAGGGTGGCTGATCTTAAGGATAAACTTCTGTGTGTCCATGTAGTCCATACATTGGGACACCAACGTGTAGGAGTACATGTTACCGGTAATACATTGGCTGATGAAGCGGCCAAAGCTGCAGTAACTACGGCTTCTGTGGCTGCAGTGACTCGTTCTCAGACGAGATTGGATAATGAAATATGGACTGCCGTTAAAGCTTCGGCAGCAGGCAAGCCCCTTCCGATAGGATACCCTACAAACTATACTTACCATGTCAGTGCGCAGAATGTTGCTTGCACAACAATTCCCGGGGTTGGAGATCGAGTGATTCCCAATGAAGACCAGAGATTAGATCTAATTAAAGCAGTGCATGAGAGTGTAGCTTCTGCACATGCTGGTATACAGGCCGCGATAACACTTATACAGAGACGCTTCTGGTGGCCTGGGTAATGCAGACGAACAAAGCAGTATGTCCTTTGCTGTGATATTTGCCAGCAGATTAGGGGCTCTAATATCAAACGTCCACCGCAGACATCCCTCTTAGTGTCCAACAGGCCACTACAGTGTGTGTACCTGGACCACTGTGATCCCTTACAGCCTGATGGTGCATACAAATATATTTTAGTCACTGTACATTCTTGTTCTAGAGTCCTGTGGGTATGGCCACAGCGGTCGGCTGATGCCCGGACTGTTATAAAAGACGTGCTGATCTTTATCGGTACATATGGGGTTGCAACATTCCATACAGACCAAGGCCCTGCATTTGCCTCTAAGGCATTCAGGGACACCATGGGGACGATGGGTGTTGAACTCCATTACTCCTCACCATACCATCCTGCGGGAAATTTGGTTGTGAAGAGGCGGAATCGTGATCTAAAGCAGTCCTTAACAGCTCGAGTATTAGGTTCAGGCCGCAGTTGGTTACATCACCTATATGGGGTCCAGAGAGCACTGAATAATCTGCCAAGACGGTCCTTGGGGGACATACTCCATATGAGGTTCTCTTTGGGATACTTATGTATGTCCCAGATCTTGATGCCCCTGGTATGGTGGCAGCAGAAACACCATTTGACATAAATGAACGTCTCTCTGCTTAACAGGAGCTTCAGCAATTTCGTGATGACAAATCATCTGCAAGTGCTGCCACCTTAGGAATAAGGGGTTTAGCGAAAACGTCGACTGGCTGGATTCCTAAAAGTGGGGGATCTGGTTCGTGAGAAGATCACAGTGAAGAAGGAGTTCGGTCCGTCATACAGAGCACCTGTACTATTCTTGGGAATTCAAGGCACCAGGACTGTCATCTTACCACCACTGTCTGGTTCTAAGACGAACAGATTCATCTCCATTGATGACATCAAGTTACACCATGTGGCCGATCCTTCACAGTAGACCAAGAGGTCCCTTGGTTGGTTCCCGATCCCCTCTCACTACCCAACAGGACATACATCTACATAGTAGGATGAACATCACTACTACAGACTATGCAACAATGTCAACTGCTGTTCCAGACACCTCATTGACCATGGGGAGGGTGGAAAATGAACTCTTGCTGGTTCCAGTTACTTCTTCAGTGACCACCCCGGTTCAAGATTAAGCTGTTTTTTACACAAACACATCACAGACTAATGACACTGTCTACCAAGAGCCCCCACGTGAAGTGGACCAAAGTACACCGGCTCCTGTGTTTGCAGAGACTGCCTCTGGCTATTTCATTGACATTGATGATTTTTCTTCAGACTCATCCACCACTGTGATTGACAATGTTTCAAAAAGTAGTAAGCTGTATCAATGGCTTAAAAAGAACTATTTGAAATACCCATGGAACTATTTATGGTTCTGTTTGACATTTTTTACATTATTTTTAAGGATTGTTTTTTTGACAGTTTTCTTTTTGCTTATTAATGGTCACTATATTACTGATCGCTCCTCTGTCGAGCCTGTTGATGAAGTTTGAACTCCACATCATTCTTCACATAAGGTCCGAAGAGCCTTGTCCCCTGTAAATTTTACAGCAATACCGATTTCTGATGGGATTGTGTGGGACAAAGTTCCATTCAATATATACGGGCCTACTGAAATTATTCAAATACCATACGTGTTCAAAATTTCAATGACTGATGTAATTCCACCTGATGTCGTCTCTGATGATTGGGATGTCCAAACATTTGATTCCATGCTAACTGAAATGAAGGACTATTCCGCTTTTGAAAGTGATGATGTATATGAACATACAATGAATTATGGGGAAATGTTCTGCTGTAACAATTGGGGACATTACTACCTACACCGTGCCACTAGATACAGGCCAGTATTAAACTACACAGTGGGAACACTGTTCTACACCACCGGTGGGGAGCCCAAAGTACAATAGTGATAAATTTACAGATAGGGAGGCTTTATTTCGAGCATGCCTGATTCCTGTGCAAATGATTTTCTTAAATGACACTATTCAGCAGACATCCTGTCTGGGGTTAGCAAAAATTAAAGACTTAAACACGCCCAGTATCCCCACTCCGGCAAGGTTTAAAGATTGGTAATACTTCCTCAATATCACTGAGAACAAGTTAGATGCAATTGTTAAGGCTGGTATTTATAATTCTTCACTTTCTAGTCCCGGTGGGTGGTTAATCTGGCCCACTGACACTAATGAGTGTGAACTCTTCAGGGGATTTCTCAATTAACAGACCAGACCCTCACTTTGTATCGGGTCAACATACAGGTATAGTTACGACATACAGTGTGGGTAAGATGTGCCAGCAATGGATACAGACCAACACGTTAGCCGCAGTTAAGAAATACCTGAACACTCTTTCTGAAGATGTAGACTTGCAGGATTTTCTTCTGGGTCCTAGGAAACAGACCTCAAAACGGTTTTTATATGCTATGTACAATGACATTTGGAAACTTTCCCAGATTGAGGCTGCTGCACGATTAAGGCAATTGGATAAAGAAAATTTAGAAAAGGCGTTAGCTGTTGTTGACAACGGCATGAATACACTGTCCAACAGGATTTATTCACCATCAAATATAGTGTTGTCTGCTATTGATATCACTCAGACAGACTTGTCCCGGTTATATCAAGGGCATACACAGCTACGTTCCATCATGCAGCTGGGTTACAGACACTGAAAAATGGCTGCATTCCAAGGAAGTATGTTAATGGGAGTGAATTCTTCACTGCTTTTCATTTTTCCAAGGAACAATAGACAATGGCTTAAAGGGAGGCTAGTTTTACCATGCTTTGCATAGAAAAATTAGATAAGTTGCCCTTCATGGTAGCAGCGAGTCCTTCAACTATCTGGCTCTTACATGGCATAATTAATTTACAGATTTTGACCATTCATTTCTCGAGCTGCCTGAAACATCTTGCAGTGGGAAGGTACAAGCAACTAGGAGATAGCTATATTAAGGAAGAGTGGGAGTTGCCCTTTGACTACAAATGTCCGAATTGTGAAACAGAGGTTTTTCTTAGCGGAAGCGAATGTGAGACTGCTGTTCATCATTCCATGATATGCAAGCAGGTGTCTCTTCACGGTCTTTGGAATGCGGGGGTCGTGAATTTGGCCTGTTTGTTGAAGGGTACTCCCGTCCCTTTGATTTGCCCAGTATTTCATGTACTTTCCAATGGAAGTTATGTGGTACTGAACGATCAAAGCTGTTGCGGCATGTAACCAGGAATTGCATATGCAATCTCGGTCTCGAAGGTCGTTACGTGCTGTGGACATGTTTTGTTTCCCCCCACACGAGAGATAAAAGTATCTGACATGGGGCCCCATATAGATACTATTAATGTGAACTATGACAAGCTGAGCAGGCTAAAGGCGCTATTGTTTAAAAAACAGGTCGCCTTGACATCGGCAAAAGAGACGTATGCTCTCCAGATTGCGAGATCATCAGCCGAGATACAATCTCTATTAAATACCAACTTCCCCAAGCACTTTGGAGAACTTGTATCCAGAATATTCAATGCTTCGAGCACCACTGGGATTGTTCACTTCTTTAAGGCTGTCAGGTCTGGTTTCCTATCCATCTTCCAGACTGTCTTCAGAGTCATCCCGTCAGCCATCCATTCGCTCTTTTCAAATGTGTTTGGTGGCTTTCCAATTATTTTGGCTATGATTGGCGGACTACTACTGCTATTTCTTCTGATTCATAGTGGTTGTTTCTTTCCAGCTACGCAGAGCAATGGAGCCGCTCCCTCCAACTCCACTGTGCCGTGAGTGCATGGTTCAGATCTTCGGTGCACCCTTGCTGGTGGAATTGGAGCATGACTGGTCGTTGTCATTTCAGCCCCTTCTCTGGTGCGTACAACCAGTCTTCCGCTGCATATGGTGTCTCTTTGAACATCTTCCTATGGTCTGTCTTGCTGTTGCACCGACATCTCCTGTGAACCACGAACTGCTGATGTCCCCGATGAGGGTTCATACACGGTCATGCCCCTTGAGACTGAGATTGCTCTGCGAGGCCACCTATGAGCCTTCCGTTTTGAGATCTACCATGGACGAGGACACTGCAACGGATAACGTTACACAAGAAAATACTGCTCACTACTGCTCTGTGGATCCGTTTGTCCGCCCAGCACTCGATTTGACATCAGATGATGTTGACTCATTTTTTAGGTCCTTGGTTTGTGACTTCAATGACACTCTTCAAGATCATGCGTACAGCAAATAATTTGATGAATTTACTTGCCATTCCTGATTCAAAATTATGCATTTACATTAACTTGCTTTGGAAGGCTGTGCTTGTCATGGTTGACATTAACATCTCTGTATGTGCTTTAGCAGATTTGTTATTAAAATATCTTTTTAACACATTTTAAAGATTTTTTAGCTTGTTTTCATGCTTTTAGCTTTTAGTTCAGAGCAATTTTAGAGTTTGGGTTCCTGTACCTTCGTCATACCTGTTACGGCAATGGGGAGGGTGTAGCGAATCCTAGTTCGTTTAAATGGGATAACAGGAGATAGCTTAGCCTCTGGCCTGCAGACTCGTGCCCCATCACCTATTGACTTTTAACCTACTTAGCTTTCTCTGTCTTAGCCCATTTAATTATTTAATTCTTCTAAGATGGCTGCCTTGTTTATAGTTAGGCCACTTGTTATGAGTTACGTTATCAGTGTCACCGCGCTAAGGCGTCAAGATCAAGCACCAAAGACAAACAAACAGTAGGTGTTCACACTTAGGGATTTTCTCTCTCTATACTTTCGAGGGATTGTTTATACTAATTGCCGTCCCAAGCATGTCTGTTATCTATTGTTTGGGAATACACCTACGTCAGGGATCCTTGTAGATCTGTATAAATGCATCGCACTTTAGACAGATAATCAGAGGGATTCCGACCAGAGGGCATCGCCACCATCACTGATATCGATGCTGCAGTCGTCTTGACGCTGACCCAGTCTTCGTGTCCCTGCGGAGTCTGAGATAGAGACCTCATTCCAAGGTAACGAGGACTTCATCAGGGCTCAAGCAATAGCTGAAAAGGGCCGCATTTCCATAAGTGCTAAATAAGCTGTCCTGAAGTCCTAACAGAAGTTAACATCCCGTAACACAATGTCATAGCCTATTACAATGAACGGGAGCGCCGCATGATACGTGGAACGCGTTTCTCTTTCTTTATAATTTACGAAGTTACGTACGGGTGTGTATACACACCGATATCGGCACACACGCACAGATTTGGACATTGTGTTACGGGATGTTAATTTCTGTTTGGACTTCAGGACAGCTAATTTAGCACTTATGGAAACGCTGCCCTTTTCAGCTATTGCTTGAGCCCTGATGAAGTCTTTGAGATTATTTTTCTCACAGGACAAAACATGTGTTGGCTGTTGTTTGCTTTAATGGATACCTTGCTTCAAGAATAAATTGAACCATTGCCAATTTTCCTGGTCCGACTTATGTTTGATGGCCATGAACAAGACACCAAGACATAGAATTCATGGATGATTGAACTTATATTCACAAGTGCCTTGGCATCTGTTGCTAGTGAGCCGGTAAGGTTGGGACAACAGTTACGATTGTAGGAAAGGCGTAGTCGCCTACAAGCAAAAGTACTGTCATCCTTTAACCAGCAGACTTGCCCAGAGCAAGAGTCCAAACTACGACAAGGTAAGAAATCTGCAGCTAGAAGTCTCTATCAGATGCTCTTGCACTCTAATGAAATCCTCTCCACATAAACATGGCTGCCACTTTCAGTGTGATGATGTAATGTATCACATTAACTCTCACATGCTACAGTTCTTCAATCAAATTCTGTGAGCTCACGTTGGGCAATACCCGCAGGCTGCACAGAGCCTCTGCTCCTTCCTCCACCTCTGAGGCAGAAGACTGCACTGAGCCTCTGTTTCTCCATACGCTGCGGCAGGTATCCTGTAACATGGGAAACAGCGAGGCAGGAAGCACAGCTGGAAGCATGAGATAACACTTGTCACAATGGTGCTCAAAACCGGAACGCTGGACATGGCACGAGCAGCAGCTGCCTAGCAAAAGGTATGGCTTGCGTTGATGCTCAAAATGGTGCACCCGTTTAAAAATAAAATAACATTCAGCTTGCTTGAAAGCTATAAATTTCAGTCCCAAGTATTCACATATCTACAAATACCATGTAGTATTTCACTGAAAGAGATGAGCAGCAGTTCCAGCATCAAAACAGTTCCTTAAATAAGTATAATCCATATAGATCTGATGGGTTCTCAGTGGTATATCCATTCCTGTACTCATTCCTCAGGATACCTCTGTAACTCATCGGCATTGTTGAAAAGAAGATAAATTGAAACAGATAAAGGCTTTATTCTGGCAGCCCTGCGAAACCACCTTCAAGAAGGCAGTCAGGGATCAACTGTTCATACTTCCACAGAATTCAGAATACAAACTAAGGGGGTCATTCTGACCCTCGCGGCCGGTGGCCGCCAGGGCCACCGACCACGGGAGCACCGCCAACAGGCTGGCGGTGCTCCCACGAGCATTCTGACCGCGGCGGTTCAGCCGCGGTCAGAAGCGGCAAGTCGGCGGGCTCCCGCCGACTTACCGCTGCTCGGGGGAATCCTTCATGGCGGCGGAGCGCGCTCCGCCGCCATGAGGATTCTGACAGCCCCTACCGCCATCCTGTTCATGGCGGGAAACCCGCCATGAACAGGATGGCGGTAGGGGGTGCCGCGGGGCCCCTGGGGGCCCCTGCCGTGCCCATGCCAATGGCATGGGCACGGCAGGGGCCCCCGTAAGAGGGCTCCGCAAAGTATTTCAGTGTCTGCCATGCAGACACTGAAATACGCGACGGGTGCAAACTGCACCCGTCGCACCCCTGCAACTACGCCGGCTCAATTCTGAGCCGGCGTCCTCGTTGCAAGGGCATTTCCTCTGGGCCGGCGGGCGCTCTTTTGGAGAGCGCCCGCCGGCCCAGAGGAAATGTTAGAATGGCCGCCGCGGTCTTGTGACCGCGGTGCGGTCATTTGGCGGCGGAACCTTAGCAGACGGCCTCCGCCGTCCGCCAAGGTTAAAATCAGGGCCTAAATCTTAACATTGCTATTTGCATAACAATAATCTAAGGACAATGCAACATGTTTTGATGTAGAAAAATATTTTTTGTCTGGAGGAAAAACGTTATTCAGAGCAAATGCACTTATATGTTATAAGTAGGTATTCAGAAGTGCACACTTTTTGAATGCGTACGTAAGTGAGCACCTAGGGAGTGGGTAAATTTGGCAGCCTCCGAGATGTACTGTTCAACTGCTGTGAATTTCTAAAAAGGTCAGAAATGTGTTTCAAATTTGGAAGGAACACTACCAAAGAAAAGATCTGACTGTGGTGTGCAAAAGGAATAATACAACCCTTTGAATAAAACCCAAATCTAGCTGCTATCACCATTTGAAAGTACTGAAAAAAGTTCAAACTAGTTTATCTAACAAAATTCAGAAACTGATAGACCTGACAGCCTCAGGGCTGTCACCCCCCCAACTTTTTGCCTGCCTCCCCCCACTTTTCTGACACTGTTTTTGCTGGTTTTAGGACTCTGCACGCTTTACCACTGCTAACCAGTGCTAAAGTGCACAAGCTCTCTCCCTTAAACATGGTAACATGGTAACATTGGTTCATTCTCAATTGGCATATTTGATTTATTGTAAGTCCCTAGTACAGTTTACTACATGTGCCCAGGGCCTGTGAATTGAATGCTACTAGTGGGACTCCAGCACTGATTGTGCCATCCACATAAGTGGCCCTTCAACCATTTCTCAGGCCTGCCATTGCAACGCCTGTGTGTGCAGTTTCACTGCCACTCCCACTTGGCATTTAAAAGTACTTGCCACACCTTAAACTCCCCCTTTTCTACATATAAGTCACCCCTAAGGTAGGCCCTATGTAACCCAAAGGGCAGGGTGCTAAGTAGGTAAAGGTAGGACATGTACATGTGTGTTTGTTTTTATGTCCTGGTAGTGGAAAACTCCTAAATTCGTTTTCCACTACTGTGAGGCCTGCTCCTTTAGGAAAGCATTAGGACTACCTCATATCCTGTTTGAATGGTAGATTCCGATCAGAATGGGGCTAACCAGGTCATATTTAGTATGGCCAGAATGGTAATAAAAAATCCTGCTTATTGGTGAGGTTGGATTTTATATTACTATATTAGATATGCCACCTTTAGAAAGTTAGCATTTCTCTGGACTTAAAATCCATCTGTGCCTTACAACCTGTCTCCAACCAACGTCTGGGCTGGGCTCGTTGACAGCTTCCTTCTGCATTTCATCCAGACAACCACAAACACATGACACACCTGGACTGATCTGCATATTGAATGAGTCTTCCTGGGCTGGAAGGGTGGAGGGCCTGATACTTACATTTCAATGGATAGTGGCCTGCCTTCACACAATGGACTGCCAAACCTCCCACTGGGACCCTGCCAGACAGAACTGTACTGAAAGGGAAACTTGTGCACTTCAAAATCACTCTTTGAAGTCTCCCCCACTTCTTAGCCATTTTTGGGGCTATAAACTGGGTCTCTGACCCCACCAACCCAGACATTTCTGGACTTACACCTGCAACTTGTCGAGAGGAACTGCCTGGCTGCCCGAAGGACTCATCTGGACTGCTTTGTTGCCCTGCCGTTGCCCTGCTGCTCTGCTGACTTCTGACTTTGCTGAGAAGTGCTCTCCAAGGGCTTGGATTGAGCTTTCCTCTTGTATTCTGAATTCTAAGGGTCAAAAAGACTTTGGTGAATATTTATACTTGGCTTGCACCATTTGAGCGTCAAAATGTTTGATGCTAAAACATTGCTTAGCTAACTCCATATTTATATTTTGATGCTAGATCCATCTAGCATCAAAATATTGGAGTTAGGGCCATGTTTAGGATGCACGGAACCACCTTGCATCAATGAGATGCAAGGTAGGCGTTCCCGTCCTAAACACAACGTTAACCCCCTAGCACCATATTTATCTGCTGACGCAAAACCAATGAAGGAAGCAGACTTAAAAAATAGAGCAAAGTACGATTCGGGCCAAAAATTAACACATGGTCAGACCCTGACATTAGTGAAAAGGCTCACTCACCACCACTCATGGCAAAAAAAAACCAGAAGGAGCCTTGGAAACTGCCAGGACAACATGGAAGTGGTACTGCTCCAGCTTGGCACATGTTGCAGACGTCTGCGAAGACAGCAGATCCAACCATCACAACAACCTCAAACCTCACCACAACAACCACAGAGGCAGCGCAGAAGGAGGGAGATAATTTTTAGACAGCAAATCACTATCTTAGGAATGATGGAAGAACATGATGTGGTCAGGATGTACAGATTTAACCAGGAGTCCATCGTATGCCTGCTGCACCTGATAGTGCACCCATTACAAAACTCCTCTCTGTCCTCAGCATGATGGCATCAGGATCATTCCAGACAACGGGTGCTCTAGTGGCTGGTATCTCCCAGTCATCATTCTCCGTCTGCCTACCAAAGGTCTTGGACGCAATCCTACGCCTCTCACCACAATCTATCTGCTACCCAAACACCCAGCAGCTGCAGCAAGAGACAAAACAAAGTTTCTATCAGATAGCTGTGTTTCCACATGCGCTGGCTGCAATGGACTGTACCCATGTCCAACTGGTGCCACCTGCAGCAACAGAACACCTGTACAGGAACTGCAAGCACACACATTCCATCAATGTGCAGGCCATCGTGGACCACCGTGGGTTATTCACAAACACCCTGGCGAAATATCCCAGCAGTGTCCATGATGCATACATCTTTTGCCATTGCACCATCAACCAGCAGTTCCAGGATGGCGAATATGGGAATGGGCTACTTATAGGTAAGTCATCATACCAATTATACTACACAACATACCAACTATCAAGGACAAACAAGACAAACACAGCAAGAAATACACATGCCCAGGTCCACAGGGATGTACAGGCCACAACACATAAGCCACATGCCACACTACACCGCACACATTGCATTTTACAAACATATACACCCAAATCTACATAATACAGCAATACCCTGACTGGAAAACCATGTGTGGACAGATGGAGCCAAGTCTCCTTTGCATGCAGAAGCTGCTTACAAACCACTGCAAGTGTCCACAAGTTGACAACTAAATACAGATCACACACATTACACCAAAAAAAGAAGCGCACAGGCTGTTAAATGGCATTGGCTATGGTCATGTTGAGTACATCACACATAGGCACAGTCCAACGTAAACCATGGTGTGCAAGCCCCAGGCAGAACCTAAATCCAATGCCACCCAAGTGGTACCATAACCAAGTATACATCAGCTACACATACCTCACATACCTGTAGTGTTCACATACACCTGTCTGCTGCATTGTGTCCCATACATATGTATACAAAAACATTTGCCATTGAAGACCATGGGGTTGAATCATGAGAAATGGGCAGCACCTACTCTAGTGCTACCTCACATGTGTCCCTAGTGCCCACTAAGAACACCATGTCTGTTCCAAACACCAGAAATGCTCAACCATGGTCTTGTGTCTGTGAAAAAACACTAACATTCATGGATGACATAGTTGGATGTGGTAAGTGTATAGTGGAGATACCTGACCTTATCTGCACCGTACTAAGGGACCGTGTGAAAAATAGCTGTGGTCCCTCCCAAAGTCTGCACTGTGCATGTGTTAAAAGTGTATGTCAGAAATCATGTAATAAAAGGCAGGAGAAACTTCTGCAACAAATTACTTCATCCTAACAATGTGGGACACACACTCCCATACACTTCATGGCTGGCGCAACGATCATCTGCCACAAAGGGTCACTAGGGCACATAAATCAAGGAAAATGACAGAGTGAAAAGCTGTGCCAAAATGGGCCACGCCGTGGGCCCTCATTTACACAACAAAGGGATGCGCCTAATTTAATTGAATATAGCACACCCCTGTGTTATCCCAAGTGCTTTTGCAACAATTAGCTACCAGCACCAACCCAGGCATCCTCTGTGTCAAGGGCAGTGATTGTTTATGTGTGGGAAGGGTACACCTTCCTGCACATAAACTACCATGTCTGCCATTTTGCCCCTTCAATGCCTGCAGCAGTATGCAGCACACATCAAAATTGAAAAAACACAAGGAGGAATAAAAAGTATTCCTTCTAGTTGCACCTTGCTTACGCCACTCTTGGGGTGGGGTTAGGTATTGGTGCTGCATCAGGTTTACAAAAACTCACAAATCTGAAGCAGCACGAAAATGCCATGGGTATTGCTGTGGCACACCCACAGCAACACCCATTGCATGCCCCTTCCACTCAAAAGGCTGTGTGTAAATGGGCCATAGTCACAAGGTGGCATCAAGCCACAAAAACAGAGCTTCAATAAAAGTGACACACAGGTGGCGCTAGAGGCTCAAAAATATGCCCCTAAGTGTCACACTGCATGCATAGTGGAACATGTTAAAATGGACGGCACAATTGTGCTTTGTAGGGCAACAATGCTGTATCAACATCTGACACCATTGTGCTGCTAGGAAGTGGTATGTGCCATGTAAGAATAGTACACTGCCCCAAATATGGACTACACAACACATGGGCCCAAATCATTACCATCACTTCTGGGAACAACATAAAAACTTCCCAGGCCTTTGAGCCACTACCCAAGTTTGTCATGTCCATCAACACAGCCCAAAGAAACCATTTCACAAGAACAGAAACATATGGTACACCACAAGCAAGTTTGTGTCACAACTCCAACTAAAAAGTACGACTGTCATGGGATGTTGCAAACCACTATCAACACTAACCAACACATCTCCTCTCTATCCTTTGCAGCTGACCAAGGGTATAGTATCAAGCTGTGGGTGATGACCCCTTTGCCAATCCTATAACGGTGGAACAGCAGGCCTACAATGAGAGACACAGGAAAACTCGCAATGTGGTGCACAGGACATTTGGCCTCCTGAAATTCAGTTTCAGGTGTCTGGCACTGACAGGAGGAAGCCTCTCATATGATCCACCACTTGTTTGCAAGATCATCTTGGCATGTGCAATCCTGAACAACATTTGTGTCTGGAAAAATATCCCCTGGGATGAATAAGATGATGTTCCCATCGAGGACGAGGATGATGATGGAGCAGATCATGTGGAGGGGCAACAAATTAACACTGTTGCTGGAGTTCGTAGGAGACTCCACATTGTGGAGAATTTCTACACATAACCACAATACTTTAAACACCACTTTGTAAATAGCACTAATAAATCACTTTGCACCTGAATCTCCTTGGTCTACTCATTCTTCACTACATACTGCATTGGAATGTGACTCTACCCATAATGAGAGGTAGGTAACACAAAGGTGATGAGTATGGTAACAACGTTCGTGACATGAGTGGGTCTGCTGCCATCATTTCAAATATCAGTGACATGCAATTTCCAAGCGTGTGAATCCCGAAGGTCTAGATCCATGCACCACCACATATATTGTCCCGTCAAGTAGGAAAAGTGCTAATATCCAACCCATTCACTACAACAAAACCATGCACAACAGGATGAATGTGAGGGGGTGCACACATGAGGTAGGGGCTGTCAACAAATGGATAACAAGTTATGTAGGAACAGGACACTATCACAACTTATGGTGGCAAGGGTGGTACGTCATTGTGAACTGTGATCCCTCATTTAAAAACCAGGGATTGTAACCAATGTCCCATGCTGAGCCTGTACAGTGTATCCATGGGAATGTGTCCCACCACTGCCAATGTGCACAACCCGGGCACGTGAGCTGTACCTCACGTATGCCGCACAGACGTCTGTGGAGTGCACATTGGGTTTCCTTGACTACATAAGCAGCTATTTTTGCAGAATTACTGGGACAATGCACCACCACATATTCAACTGGGTTGAATGTAAGCAGAGTACCAAATAATCACGATGTACATAAGGTGCACACTTGTCACACAAATTTCCTGTCCTAACACATGGCTAGCCCCAATCTAGGCAAACATGCGCAGACTGATATATGGGGGTATGTTCTCGGTAGCATCCGTTTTGCCAGGATAAACAATGTTTGATGTCTCAGCACATATATCCAGTGTGCTGTGTACCACTACATCACACAGCACAAAGCAATATAAACCACCTATTGTCACCCACATGACAGAACAAGTGCATGATGGCAATATTGACAATTAGTCTCATACATGTCGTGGCCTCTAACATTACAATCAGGTGTGAGATGTGCAACTCTGTCCAGCATTGTTGAAATATGTCTGAGACACAACACCAAACAAAGTGGGCATAGAACTACCCACATGTTGCAATCGGCTAATTAACTCCCCAGCACTGAGATGAAGCAACACCTCAATATCTGTCAGTCATGGTAAGAGTTACCTAGGCTATGCTGTTCTGAAAGAAATGCAAACACATGTACAATAGACATACTGGATGGACTGCTTCCAGACACCCACACATTCTTGCAAATACAACATTGGATGACAAATGGAGACAACAGAAGTGGTGTGGCAGGAGTGATGTTGTGTGTGTGGAACACATGACAACTCACAAATACAGAAAATGGTACCGTATCTATCAAGTTGGTAGGCGAAAGAGATGTAAACATCCTCCATGAATGCAAGTCACATGTTGAATCATGTCTATGTATGTATAGACAATGTTGCAGTATGAGATGTGTGCAAAAGTGCAAACAGACTAAAGAATGGGAGCAATGTAGTTGACAATACATGCTCATCAGTACTGCAGGAATACATGGAGAAGGGGCACACATAGATCAACACTAACTGTATTACACATCAATATCCACATGTCAACATTACACATATGTACAGAGAGGGTGGCCAGGTCAGTACCTCACCCAGTCATGTTGACCACTTGCATACTATGGTATTTACCCATCGCATGCCACCATGGTAGGAGGCTAAAACAGATAACACCATCTGTAACCTGGCACGTTTCCAATGTTGAAATCACAATACAAGGCCAAAAAGATGCCCAAAGGCAATGCTAAGGACATCAAAACATGTCAAGTACGGCAGCGGTAAATGTGAGTTCCAGGACCATATGACCACAATTATACATGTGTCTATCTGCTGGGGAGTGTGCAAAGTACTGCTGAGTGGCAAACATGAAGAGGCTAGGTCCCTGCTCAATGAACCCACACACCACTGCTCTAGCTACATGAACATATCACATTGTCAGGGGCCTGATTCATGTGCCCAGGGGTGTGATTAAATTGGGGCTCCATTGACATACCTCTTCAAATGAAACTATGGCTTTGTGTTGCTATAGGAACTCACACTGTTGTGATGAGGAGTAGGCTAGCAGCTGTGCCTAGACCGCAACACTGTGACACAGTGGCATGCCATTGTTTGTGACAGTCATTACTAACCTGATGTGGACAAATATGGGTGCCCAGTTGATGGCATGCACACATGGACCACCGTATTGGCTCAGCCATGGAAATGTGTATGGAGTGAGAACAAAAGGCATCCTAGCGCAAAAATAGGGCATAGGTGTCACTAGATCAGTGACTAACAGAAATTAGCTACACATGTGTTTCAACATATGGAGACACGGGTGGCCATGATGTGACAACACATGTATTTGTCAAATGGCTACATGTGTCCATGCAGGAAGATAATAATGCAAGGTTTCACATCCCATGAACACACCACTGTCATCATATGTGACAGAAATCACAAAATATATGTCTATATACACACACTGCAGATACCAATCTTGCACAACACATGTGTACATGACAACTCCTGTAACTATGCTGCAAGGGGGCACAAATGGCACAAGTGTAGCTGAGCAAAATGAAGGGAAATCCAACAACACAGCACAGAGTGAACACACACACACAGGCAAATTGACTGGGTTGATGTGATGTTAATGCAGTCCACGTCCACTGAGTACTGTTTGTAGACATTTACATAGTTGTTACATGCATTACCATGTGTTGGACATAGGCCACCAAATATGTCTGATGTTGTAGGTATGTGTACATCTATATCATAGACATAGCAATGTAGTCCACACCAAAATTAGTTTACGTACACATGTACACACACATAGCACACATGTGCCAACATGTCTGTGGACACAGTGTAGCTACACATGCACATGTGCATGAAGTATTGAGTAATCGCATGGAGCAGACTCACAAATGAATCAATAGGTCCAACATACCATTGTCACCGTAATGACAGTACTGGACATACACACACATGTTCACATAACACATATACACATACTTGCACACCCCATGTAACATTTGAATTCACTCAGGGTTTACTCAAGGCACACAATGAAAAAAATCCATGCAATATCGTCATGTGTGAAAACTTTTCATGCATTTGCCATACAATACCACTAAGCTAATAGAAGCATAGTCCCTGTGCGTCTATGGCATGTCCACAGGTCTTGTTCCCACAAATGGTATGAAAATACAACGCAAAACCGTCATGCGGAAAGAAAAATGACATATGACTGGAAAACATGATACATGCGCCCAGGAAGTAATGTACCAGGACATCCTGCCTGCAAACATGCTACAGTGAGTGTAGTTTCACTTTCACTTTACAGTCTGTTTCTCTGTGACTGTGTGAGGTTGTGTTTTTTCGGTGCTGGGGGATTTGCTGAGTGCTTGCTATGTTTAATGTGTACATTGTGCTGTGTCCTGTGTTATTTTGTATGATTATTGTCTCACAACCTGTATTTTGTCTAATGAGTGTATTGTTCTTTTCTCTGTATTGTCAAGAGTTTGTCTGGAGTAGTTTAGTAGTTGGGGTAGTTTGAGTAGTTGGGGTAGGAGTAGGTGTTAAGTTTCATTTCTTTAATATTTGGGTGAACTCCATTCACCACTGGGAATGTCTGGGAAAGGGAGGATGAGCCAGATGTCTGCTGATGAACTCGGGGGAGGAGGTTCATCTGGCTTGTGGCACACTACCTCCCCATGATCCTGCAACTGGGTGGCCGGGTGATTCCAAGCTACCCCACAGATGCAAGGGGGCTGCAGTGGGGCAAGGTGCTCCACCACCTAACCCGGATTTTTAAAACAGTAAGGAATGACCACTAAATCAAGCACCGCTGGGCAGATCTCATGTTGAGGGAGCAGGATCCGCTCGACCATTTCGGAATAGAGATTGGTGAAATGGTTGGTAAGTCTCCCATTGCCATACAACCTCATTTTGTTAGCATGTGCATGACAGTTGCTAATACGTTTGAGTGCTTCATGAAATGGATGCGAACATGTTGTATGAAGAATCTATGCCCCATGTTAGGGCTGCATGTTAATTGTACAACAAGGAAGCAAATGCCGGACAGATGTATAATTTACCATGCACAACCACCTCCAAGTGTTGTGATGCATGCATAGTGTAACTAGGAAATGAGCAGTTACAAATGCAACATGCATGAAAGGGGGCCCCAAAACATTGTTGGGATCCCAAAGTTTCATCCACTGAATCAGAAGATCATTCCCTTGGTATCATTTTCCAGCACTCAGAATGGCTGCTGTGAGAAGCTGTGTAATGTGGGCATACAAATGTATGAGAAGGGCCCTCATTTACTCAACAGTAGTTTTGATGATCTGTTGCATCTCCTGCTGAGTGATTCATTGACCTTCACATAAATAGAAGATGTTGGACAACACATGCATCATGCTGTGACATATTTCTGACTATGCACACACATGGCAGTGAGTAAGGGGTGAACTGAGGGCCACAAGGACAGCATAGATGCAATTGGTAATGCACTACTGTAGTTCTATCGGGCCCTTTGTGCAATAAGCCAAGGTCATGTAAGGGTACTTGATTAAGCAATGGTCCAGACAACTCGCAGTTCCATGTTCCAGTTCATTGTGTATCACAGCCAGCCTATACAATGTCTATAACCAGATACATGTACTGAGTCAATTGTACAGACCTGCCACTTCTCAATGACAGTATGGGGGTGCCCTGCATCAGCTCCATCGCTGGCATACCACTCATTAACCTATACAACCAGATGCATCCTTGACCACTGAGCAAGTGTGTCCGTTTTCAGTCATACTTCTATGCCCATGTACTTATTCCTCAATAGACTAACAATGGTATATCATGGTAACAATGACAGGCCACACACTATTGACACTACATCCATGATTTCATTCAGTCAATGTGCAGGTAGGTAGGTACATCAACATTACATGTCTACACTCCCATAGCTAATTTGAAAGTATGTCTTCCTTGTGATGGCACACTCAGATTACTTACTTAACTGAAGGATGTGTAATGCCATTCCTCAACACCTTGCAATACTCACACAACCCCAGGGTAGTAGTTTGTAAATGACAATGATATAGATGTGTACAACATCTGCTGCAGGCTGAAATGCCATGGGTGTTACAATGTGTCAGACACTGTGACAGCCATTGCATGCCCCTCAGATGGAGTAAACATTATCAAGCAGTCCCATATGGTAATGGAGGTGTCGGGCTAACATACAGCTGCATGACAATGTCATGACAATGTCATGTATGAATGGTGCAGTGAAGAGCACCACAGGAATGTCAGGGACAGTGATGGTTTGTAGGTGCATGGGTCTACCTTATCTTAGAGTATGTGTGAAAGAGTGATCATAGATGTTGGTCAGTTACTCCTGATCTACTACTAGGACTACTACCTCATTCAGCCTTACAAGTTTACACTCTACAATGTTGTCCATGTACTGAAACTTGGCTTTTACACTAAGCAATGTTTTCCATTTATGTCTTGCAGGTGGACCAGAACCCTACACCACAGGAGAGGTGGTGCATATGCAGGATCCCAAAGCAGCCAGTAAGTGTCATATTGTGCATCCTGTGAGCCAAATCAGGGCATGCTGTGAGTCAGTCAGAGGTGTGGAGTGCAATGACAGAAGTATTCGGTCTGTACCGATGATCATAGGAGGATGGAAAGTGACATCATGTATGTTGGAATGTTATGCAATGAGAATGGCTTGTATGTATTTCACAGGCCAACGTGTGCTGGCATAGAATTGTGTGTAATAGGAATAGACCACATATTCATTGCTGTCTACCATAAAGGGTCACAGGGCAGCTGTACATGTATATAGCATGCCTCTTAACAAACATTTTGTCACAGCACTGTTGTCAGTGCTGTGTGCCACACATAACATACACTTATTGACATGAAGGTACAGATGTGGGTTCTATCTGCAGAAGTCACTAGGGGGATTGTGTAGGAAACACACACACCACAGGTGCCTCAGTAACCTTCAGATCTAATGAGTTTGTAGGACATCAAGGAGCCATAATGTACTGCACGACAGTCAGTAGTGTACACAATTTGTGGATAACTCCAGTCCAGACGGTTGTGGGAAAAGGCTATGATTCCCTCACACCTTGGGGCATATTGAAGAGCTCCAAGTGCCGCTGTAGCATCACTTAATGTGACGCTCCAGTCACGCCAACCTCTCCTCCATATTTACGAGAAGGTGTAACACCATTTGTTGTGGCATTACACCTCCTTGTAAATATGGACCCCTCTGATGCAGTTTTTGGCATCAGAGGGGCGTGCAATGGGTGTTGCTGCTGGCGTACCACAGCAAAACCCATTGCATTTTGATCCTGCCACAGATTTACAAGATTCCTTAAACTTGAGGCAGTGCCAAAATCAAACGCCACTCCAGGGGTGGCATTGGTAAGGTGCTACGAGGAGGAATACTTTAACCCTCCTCGTTTTTTGCTTTTTCTATGCATGCTGCATTTTGCAGCACGCATAAAAAGAGCACAATTGCCAACAATTATTGTTTATGTGCAGGAAGGGACACCTTCCCACACATAAACAACCACACCCTTCAATGCAGGCATCCTTGCACAATGGTGCAAGGATGCCTGCATTGGGGCAGACAGTAAAATTTGGTGCCAACGCAGGGAACAACACTGGTGTGCACCGTATCCAATTAAATGCAGCACATCCCTGCGTTGTGAAATTGACGGAGCGCGGCACTGCCAGTTTTGGTGTTGCATCATGCTCCGTCATTTTCCAATAAATATGGGCCCAGATGTCTGCAGTTTTCACAACATGGTCCTGCCACCATGATAATTGTGACTGATAAAGGTCACATCACATATGCATATGATGTGAATTGTGTGTGTGTAGCTGGTACCTTGATGATGTATTACATGCATGTGCTAATGATGTAACACGTTTCAGGATACAGTTGCAGCACCCAATGCAGTGTCAATATCACTGTGGGCTTAAGGCCATCAATACAGCCACATTGTGTGTGCCGCTTTACACATGTGGAACTACATAGCACAGAGTAGGGGGCTTCAGTTCTGTCATGTGTTGACAACTGTGATGTGCAGCTCAGACTTTGCCCAACCATTCTTCTGTCAACATTGCACTCATGTGTACATGTGGGCACATAATGGGAAATGGACTGGCCCCTTGTAACATATGCTCAGGCCAGTCCTTACACCAGGACACATGAATGTAGATTTACCTGACCTCAGAATAGCAGGTTGGTAGTTAGAAGCCACAATGTGATAGGGGCCACACCTTGACTCCATAATGAGTGGTCAGGCTGTGATGTATCACCAGGGGTGTTGAGAAGATGGATAGCATGCCCAGCCCCCTTATGGCCAGGGAAACAGTAAATTCAGACCTGTAGAGGCACTTGATTCTCACAAGTTAGGTGACACAAATGTTGATGAGGGTTGCATTTGTTCCTATCAACTCTGGGCCCTTTTGATTTACTATGGATTGCCGTCATCTCACTGGCATGTACATGATACTGGTGATGTCTGGTTGGTTTTAGACATAGATGAGGATAAAGTAATTGTTGTGGAATGTGTGTGGGACTGTATGTCTTAGTTGCTGTTGCAGTGTAATTTAAAACTCTGTAGAAACTCCACCCAATGCTGATACTGTTGCTTGCTTATCCTCATATTTCAGCTGTTAACATGACTCATGAGCAGAGGTGCCTGTTCATGAAGAGAGCAGAACATTACCGTCACATCCTTAAGGTGGAAGCGGGACACCACAGGATGACCAGGTGTTTCAGGCATGAGAAAGCTTCGGGGGAATGGCGTGCCTTTCCACATGGTGGTGCAATAAAGCAGGCACCAAGGGACACAGGAGCCAGCTCCTCAGGGATGCAGGGGTTCACAGTTCAACCTACACCTTCAACATCAGCACCACCTGTCAGCACACAGCCACAGGTACTGCTACCAGCAACCAGTGTACCAACTCAGTTTGAGCTGGACTTCAGGAGGGACCTGAATAACTGAACGACTGGACAAGCTGGAGGAGGAATCAGCTGCTAACCGTAGAATGTTAGAGTTCATCAAGAAAAAAATCAAAAAGCAGAAAAAATGAACTTTAGGACTTTTGGACTACCTCTGAGGTCCTTCCCCTCCCTATAGAGCTTTTGCTGGTTTTGGGTTCGGTTTTAGATAGTTTTAGGTTAGGGTAGGCATAAGTTAGGTTAAGTATGTTAGGGGGTTGGGTTTTTATTATTATGTTTTTATTGGTGGGGGTTATGTTGAGGTATATATTTTTATGAAAAAAGAAAAATATCCAAAAATGGATATATTTGCACAGGCCATAGGATAAGTTTGTACACGTGTAGCTTTAGTAATTGTTATCCTACTTGTATCTTGTTTCTTAAGGGGATGGGGGGTTCAATGTTTAGAGTGTGGTGTTCCATGTGTAAGATAAGTTTAGATTAGGTTAGATAGATGTATTTGATTGATGAGTATAGTTAGTATAGGTTAGCTTAGGATATGGTAGGTTTTAGTTAATATATAGGTTGGTGTTTTTATAATAAATCCTCTACACTTTAGCATACATTTTGTGTCAGCTGCCTGAGTATCCGGGTCTTCTCATGAGTGCACTAGGCAAATTAAGGGAATGGCCAATGGAATCCTTACTCTCTTGTAAGCCCTGATTTACCATGTACCTCCCCTATTGATGAAGGAGCTTTCACATTGGCTGCAACATCACGTCTACTGGTCCATGCATTTGCCATCCAATGTCCCACCCATTCACAATGTCTATGTGTAGTTGTTCTTGGACAGGTTAGTCTGGTACTTCAGCTTTCATTTGTGGGGCCCTGTAGTTTCAATATTGGGACCTGTGACACATCTGACAACAGGCACAATTGGAACTGTATCCTACAACACTGACAGGTGCCCATCACTGATGAGGTTGGCTACCTCTGTACCACACAAATGAGTTGTTCTGGGACTCCTAGCTGTCTATATTGGCATTGTCTTGGTTCTCAGCCATTCCTGACGTATATCAGACGTAAATGATATATGCAAACATTTTAGTTTTTATACTCAGTTAATTGGTTGAATCAGACAACACCATCATACACCTTTCTCATGTTAGTATCCTTGTGTGTAGCTTGGTGTCCCACAGTCCTGCACTCAGGTACGTAAAGGGACTCTCCAGTGGCACTATGGACTGCGTCGTATTTACTACGTAGCATTACACCACTTATTGTGCCTCGATACAACCTGGTAAAAATCAGCCCCTACCCTTGCAGCACTTTGGGTGGAAGGGGCATGCAATGCCTATTGCTGGGGGCGGCCCACGCCAACACCTATTGCATTTTGACGCTGCCCTAGATTTATGTGTTTTTGTAGATCTGAGGCTGCACCAATATCTAACCACAGGGTTGACATTAGCAGGGCGCTATGTCGATGTATACTTCAATTCCTTATCATGTTTTCCTTTGTCAATGTGTGTTGCATTACACTGCACACATGGACCAAGCAGATTGCCATATCAGTTTGTTGTTGTGCAGGAAGGTGCTCCTTCCTACACAACAATATTCTCCCCCTCAACGCAGCATTCCTTGCACTATGGTGAAAGTGATGCAGCATTGGGGCTGGACAGCTAATTTACCACTGGCACAAGGGTGGACACAGGGATGGCCCATATGCTTTTGAGTTTTGGTCAAGACTGAATTTACTAAATGTCAGTGCGTGATCCAGCCTAATTTGGTACACAGGCCCGACCTTAATTTCCAGCTTGATCAGGCCCTCTATCTTGTTTGATGGTAGGATTGCAACTACTTGTACTACTGCACACATGGGTCCTCATGATGAATTTGGTGGTCCCATGACCACCAGACTTGCAGTGGGCCACTGACACATTGGGATCATGGTGTAAGTGCCACGGTCCAATGGCCTAGCACTGCTAGGTTGCTGCCAGCCTATGGGTTAGCGTTGCCACTGGTCTTGATCCTCCAGGCCAACACTGCAATCAGCACTGCCCTCCAGATTAGTATCCCACTTTCCCACCTGCCTCTGCATGGCAGCCGTCCACTATGCAAAGGCTGGAGGCAAAGGGGTGTAGGGTGCTCGTCGGGGCCCCTGAGTGCTCCTGCACTGCCCATGCACTTGGCATGGGCAGTGCCAGAGCCCCCATGGGTGCCCCTTTGCACTTTCCACTGCCCAATTTACAGGCAGTGATAAGCACACCCCAACATTGGCGCTCGCTATATTACAAGCCAGTGTCAATGTTGTGGTGAGTTTCCCACAGAGCTGGCAACCCGAGACACGGTTTCCACCCACCGTCCAAGCTGGAATATCGTAATGTCTACCATGGAGGGAAGACAGCATTGGTGGTCTTTCCAACACAGGACTTTGGCGAGCAGCCATGCACCATATGTTGTATTTGTTCTATTGTTTGCCCATTCCCGTGTGGGTAATATGGTTGTGTCTGAGATGTTGAGGGTTTACCCTGTATGTGTTGTGTTCCACGCTTTGCAAGCTTTAGTGCAGATTTTTCTATTGTGGCACAGTTCAGGTCAGCAGCAATACGTGTAGCTCAACACTGCATCAGGTTAGTTACGCAGGGAAGTGCCAGGTTTACTGGGATATGGGACAGCCCTGCAATTCCCCCTGCCAATGCACTGATTTGTTCTCCCTGCACTGAGACAGGCATTGTTACGGCAAGATGTAGAAGTGGCTCCCTTAAGGCGTTGAATTGTTTATGTGCAGGGTTGTGTCCCTTCCTGCACATGCACAAGTCATGTTAGCTAAGGTGGCATTTCAATGTGTGCTGCAAGATGAAACACACATGTGTAATGTCAATGCAACAAGAAGGTAGGGAAGCATTATTGCGAGATACACCACCCAGAGCCCACTTAATGTTATTGACTTCCGTCCTAGTCTCAGATGTCTACATTGTGTGGGTACAGGAAGTTTGACAATATGCAAGGGGTATTGTGATGGCACTCCCACAGTATTTACACATCCCTTCCAGCCAATGTCCTGCATATTTACATGGTGGAGTATAGCCCTGGTCATTGGTGTATATCCACGTTGTGTATATGTTGGGGGGCATAGCACAACCAAGGCGTGTGTACATGTGTTACTTGTATGGAGATGGAGCATCTGGATTCAGGGCAGATGTGTCCCCATACACTCCTTTAGCATGCATTCGATGTGTCCTATCTACCTCACGTTAATTACCCCATGCGACTTACCCTGCATTTGTTGTGGTGGTTGGTAGTCTGCTCTGTAATGTCCTTGGATTTCTGTGACAAGCTCTTCTGGGGTGACCGCTGAAACCATCTCCGACAGCTCATCAAGGTCCTTCTGTGGTACAGGACTTCCACCTCCAGTCTGCAATGCTGCCTTTCTATTCTTGGCCAATCTCTCCTTAGTTCTGCACTTGCAATCTTGCCAGCGCTTCTTGCACTCAGTGACAGTTCTCTTCACCTCTGCCACGCAGTTGATTTTGTCCACTATTTGCTTCCATATAGTCTCTCTCACCAATTGGCAATTTAGAGGTGACGAACAGCTGGTGTTGGTGCTGTTGGTGCTCCGTCACCTATCTGACAAAGATGTCGTGCTCCTCCTCACTAATGTGACACTTGCGCTTTTTCTTCTCCTCCTCCAGGGACTTCTGTGGATCCTCCTGGCGGATGCTTGGGCGGCTGGGGTCTCCATGGAGTCTCTCCTGGCCTGATTCTTCCATTTTCAGTTGCACTGCACTCTTTCCTGCTTGTGCATTTTTATTTGACACTAATGCGGTAAACGTTTTTGCGCCACTTTTGCAGCATTAAAGTCATTTTTCATTATGACAGGGCACAATGGTTAACGTAATTTTTTTTGTTATGCTCACCATTCCTTAGCGCTGGCATTAATATGATTAATATGACGCCCGGCTTGCATTCACGAATGGCACTAGCAGGCGCTAATATTATTGACGCAAAACTCTGTTAGCGCAGTTGTGCATCAAAAAGTATAATTATGCCCCTTCATCTCTTCAGGAAACTCCTTGTGCTCCAAAAATCGAGGCACAGCCTGCAGAAAACAATGCACAGCCTGCCGAAAACAATGCACAGGCTGCATTGTGACTGATAAATTGCTGCTGAGCCGAACCAGAACGGCACAGCCTGACTCTCCCGAGTGAAAATTCCACGCAGTGCCTGCCTTGTGATAGAAAATTTGACGCCCGCCCTACTGGATCGATGCACAGCGAACCGGAATGTTGCAGCGATTCTCCGAGTGGAAAATAAACGCACCACATACCTTGCGACAGAAAATTTTACACATCGGCCTACTAGATCGACACAATGCCTGTGACTTCTTCCAGCGCATCCAGGATTTCCCCCCATCGTCCCTGGATGTCAAAAAGATCCCCACATTGCAGTGAGGAACTAAGACTGCGTGCCGAAAAACAACGCAAGCCCCCTTGCAGCGTGGAAAGAAACAACGCATCATCTATGTTGTGTCAGAAAATCCGACACACCCCATATATTTCCACGCATCGCCTCCTCTGCTGTTTTCGTACATGTTATTTCTGATGCAAACCAAACTCTTTTTAACCTCGCAAAAGTGGTATCTCAACCTGTGCTTATTGAATCTTTGTCGTTTTTTACTTTATTTTAGCTAGATAAATATTACCTATTTTTCTAAACATGTGTGGTGTATTTTTGTGGTGTTTGCACTGTGTTACTGTATGATTTATTGCACAAATACTTTACACATTGCCTTTCAAGTTAAGCCTGACTGCTGACTGCCAAGCTACCAGAGGGTGGAAACAGGATAATTTGGATTTTGTGTGACTTACCCTGACTAGGATTGTGGTCTCTACTTGGACAAGGGGTGTATACCTCGACCAACTAGAGACCCCATTTCTAACAGAAACATTTTAGTTCTACCACCCACAATGGTAACATCTGTGGTGTGTGTTCTTTGCTGAGCTGCAATCCTCCAGGTATCTGACAAAAAACAAGCAATTATTGAACATATCAGTGGAGTGGGAAAATGAATAAATCATAACTATTTTAAATGCTCAAAAATCATTTCTAGGCCCTCTTTGTCCTTTGTATCCTGTTTATTGTTATATCCTTGTATAGAGAAAATAACGTACCTACTAGAGAAAGAGAACAACAATTTCTTGCAGATGCCTTCTACAGATATAGTTCAAATGACGTCTGGTATTTGAAGAACCATTAAGTTTCAAGATTGACATGACCTGATGAACAATCTTGACATGACCTGATGAGGCAACATATGCGTCAGACATTACATCTGAGAATCAGAAAAAAAAACTTGTAGAATTGCATTTGACTACTGAAAAATAATTTTGTAATGTAGGAAAAATATCAGAAAACATCTGGGCTATAATCGTGGTGCACACCTGCAAGAAATGGTTTTCTTTACTAAATCTGTGAGTTTTGTTTATGGTTTACTCACATTTAATTTAACCTATAATTTGAAAACACTAAGCGAACGTTACATGGTTTCACTGTACTAGTAAGCTAGAATGTATTTGACAATTTTGTATGGACCTAGAGCTGAAAACTTTGAAGGCCGAAAGAAGCAGTCAGAGTTAAAGCAGGAACAGGACTTTCCAGAAATACGTAACACAGCCATTGCCACAATGCCCTCTCTATGGAATTTAGGGGCATATTTATGATACACCTAGTGGCAGCTTGACCCACATTTGCGTCATTTTTTTTAACGAAAATGTGGCGCTAAGGTGGCATTTCCCCCACATATTACACAAACGGGTACAGGGAGATTAATGGTCCAGTGTACAGCCTCCCAAGGATACTCTACATGAAAAAAGGTACACTGTTACAAAGAGAAATAGACAGAAAGCAAATAGACACAGGGGGAATATCATACTAGAAGCAAGAGCCCTCACACATCCAATTGGATGTCATGCTTCATCATTGCTCCTCGTCAGACCAGCACTGAAATGTCTGACATGCCCCCCATGAAGGGGGCTCGTTGCCGGAGATCTTTTTCCCAAAATCTCTGTGCCATGGAGAGAGGTGTAGCGGACAATGCCGACTTACAAGCACAATATGGACAGGAGAGCAAAGTAAGGATAAAATTGGCTCAACACCTAACACTTCATCATTAGATCAACAAAGGGTATTGGCCAAGATTAGAAAAGCAGGTGGGAGAGTGGAAATAGAGATAATGCTCAATCACTCTCTCAAAAGTGGAAGAGGAAGGACACTACCTTACACCCTCTAACGATGGGTCAACATGTTTCGCGTCTCAAGGGTCCAGAAGGATCCAGCGACGCTTCATCAGGACCAACAACAAACAAAAAACTTTTCCTTTGTAATAATACACAGACCTCAATATGTCTAAATTAACAGTCAACTAGACTCTGGTCACTTACTCCACAAAACTGAGCGTCAGGCTAGTCTGGTAAAAAGGGGTCGCCCGTCCCAATTTGAGAATACGGCTCCCTACGAATACACTTGCCAAGAGACAGGTGCAATTGCGATGTGCACCTAGTCCTTCACTGAAGACCTACCCCGGGGCGGTGTTCCTGTAAATGAACAGGATCACCGCCCCAGGGTAGGTCCTTGGTGATCCCTTTTTACCAGGGAGTAAGTGACCAGAGTCTAGTTGACTGTTAATTTAGACACATTGAGGTCTGCTTTTTTAATCTTGGGCAATATCCTTTGTTGATGTAATAAATAGATGATGAAGTGTTAGGTGCTGAGGCATTCTCCCACGCCATATTTATGAAGGGGCGGAATGCAAACACTGAGCCACTTCCTAAACCCTTGCGCCACATTATGCCTGTGCCAGGCATAATGTATGCAAGCGGGGCTTTCCCACGTAGGTAGGCACAGAAAATGGTGCAGAAAAATTTTACTAAATTCCACTGCACCTTTTTTTGCGTCATTATTAACGTTTGCCTAAGGTAGGCATTAAGATGGCTCTCCCATTGAAAACAATTGGCCAAATTTACAAGGCCCCAGTGCCTCCTTGTGCCACACTAGCATCATTTTTTTAATGCTAATGTGGCAATTTTCACTGCGCCATATTTACAAAGTGGTGCAGTGCATGAATTGCACCACTTTGTGACCTCTTGCGTCACATTATGCCTCCGTCAGGCATAATGTATACATGGGGGGCATTCCGGGGTTAGGAGGCCCGCAAAAATGGCGCAATCAAATCTACAAGATTTCACTGCTCAGAGCAGGCATAAAAATGATGCAACCATATAATAGCCTATTGGCCTCCTTGCACTTTGCTCCACTCGCGTCAACATCTTTGATGCAAGTGGAACAAAACACCACAATAGCATCAAACATTCTGATGCTATTGGTCTAACAACTGCCATTGTGCGCCATGTTATAAATACAGCGCACATATGGTATCATTAGGTGGGGCAGGAGTGACGCAAGCAAACTGGCGCATCAGTACTGATGCACCAGTTTCTTGTACATCTGGCCCGATGGGCCTCCTTCTGCTTGCTGCATTAGTCCAGCAAAGTGCCACTTTAACGCTATAAATTATAACGCTAATATGGACATCGGCGCACACAGGGTGCTAGAAAAGTGGCCCATCAAGAATGTTAAACCTATTTTTCATAAATATGCCCCTAAGTTTCACATGGAATGGTGATTTCTGTTATGGCAAGGTGCAGTAAATTGTGTTTAATTTACTGGCACCTTTGGTGTGTACTTTTCAAAACATATTCGTGTATTCTTAAACTTTAGTGGCAGAGACACATATTTTACTCGAAAACACATTTATAAAGCTCATTCCAGCGATCAAAATGCTAGCGTGTTTTGTAGTGGGACAGTGTGCATGATTAAAAGAACATGTCTCTTTGATTTTGCAAAGTACCTTTTGAAAGAGTCGCCAGACTCACTTTATTTTTCCATCATCACATTTCTGGACTCCTGCTAAGGAAATGTGCCAAGCACATGCTCCTTTCTGTAGCTATGCCAAGTTTCTAGAAGATATAGGGGGTTATTCTAACTTTGGAGGAGGTGTTAATCCGTCCCAAAAGTGACGGAAAAGTGACAGATTTACCACCAGCCGTATTACGAGTCCATTATATCCTATGGAACTCGTAATACGGCTGGTGGTATATCCGTCACTTTACCGTCACTTTTGGGACAGATTAACACTCCTCCAAAGTTAGAATAACCCCCATAGTCCCGCAAAAGAACTTATTGATTTTCTCCCCTGCTCTCATCAACGCATGTAACTGTCCACCTTCACAGGACACAGTGAAGCCTCTGGCCACATTAAAAAATCGAAATGCAAAGTGATGCTCACTAATGGCACCTGGGATTCGATGCCTGAAAGGTTTTCCACACTTCCAAATCCTGTGTGAGGATAAAAACCAAAAATGCAAAGTATCACATACATTTACACCTGACAGTGTCAAAATTGCTTTTTGTTGTGATCTCAAGAGAAATGTGAAAGCAAAGTGACCGTGCTTACACTTTGCAAGTAAATGTACCAATGATTAGTGACCACTTCCATGATCACACATCATTTCATGTTTATAGACTGGCTTGGAAAGTGATAGCTGCCTGAGCGCGACAGCTTCTTCATGTGCCTGTGTGAGCTGCAGCTTCTCCCCAATGCTGCATTGTCAATGAGTCTCCTTTGTGGCACTGAGGCACATGTGCATTTAAATGCCTCCGCTTCTGCATTTGCGGGTCTTTGCAAGCATTCACAAATTGTATCCTACTTGAATTCTGTGACTACCTGCAAATGATCCCTTTGCACTACTATTTTGGGTATATACATATACAGCAGCAATTTCAGGGGCATATTTATAAGCCCTTAGTATTACCTTGCGCCACATTAGCGTAATTGTTTTATCTCTGTCATCTCTTGGCAAGTACTGAAGAAATTTGTTGAAAAAAATATTTAAATCAGTTTATGTATGTCATATTAAACATGTTGGAGCGCAAAATGTGTGGAAACGTGATAGCGATTTTCTCTTTCCTGTAATGACCTGTAGTGCCAAAAGTTAACATGCTGCCATAATAAGCCCTTTTCTACCGCCCACTGATCATTTTGAGAAAAACTGATCAGAAGAACTAAAAATCAGTTCTTGTTTTCCTTGTTTAAACTCCAGCTGTAAGTACGGTTCATGACCGGACTTTCATTTTGGCTGCAGAAGGCATATGGCATCAGAACATAACTGAAGTGATTTATAATTGAGCAGCTGCATCATTTTATTTTCGTATTTCAGGTGACTCAAAAGCTCACTACTCCATTGTTATGCAATTGGAACATGTGAAAAATAGGGTTGTTGGTTAAGGGGAGGCAAACCCGACTCATGCAACAGGCACAATCCTCATTAGGGTGAACCACAAAAAGTCACTAAATTAACCTGTGCTTAATCCTCTGGAAGATTGGCACAAAATACGTCAGGCTTAATTTAGGGGCAATGTGTAAGCACTGAAACAGTAATAAAGTAGAAACACAAAACTTGAAAGATTCACACATCCATTTAGAAAATAGAGTCATTTGTAACAAATTATTTGACACCAAAGAAACAGAAATCCATCAGTAGAATCAGTGTTATAGAGCACCAACCACTGACATCTAGTCAAACGAGACCAGGGCAAAATTGAAAGTTTTGGATGACCATGATGGAGCGCAGGTCAGATACACAAAGTGGATTGGGTCCGGTCTTAACTTACCTTGGAACTAAAAAGAAATTTGGAAGAAAAATGTCTGAGACAGTAAGAATTCAGTGGGGCAAGGCAGCCGGTGGTGTCCGAGGAGGAGGCTTCGTCATCGTGGATCCACTTGAGGACATTGTGCAGAAAATGTTATGTTCGGACATAGGGCCTCATTACGACTTTGGCGGGCGGCGGAGGCAGTCAAAACCGCCAGAACCAGGCTGGCGGTAAGGGGGTCGGAATCCCCATGAGCGCCGCCATGGAGGATTCCTCAGGCCAGGGGAAAACCAGCGGGAAACCGCCGGTTTCCCTTTTCTGACCGCGGCTTTACCGCCGCGGTCAGAATAGGCCTGGATGCACCGCCAGCCTGGGCTGATCAATGAGCTAGTAGGTCCAGACTCCTACTGGTTTTCTCAGCACGTTTTAGCTGAAAATATCCAAAGTTTGGGATGTGGGCTACATGGGCACCTTTAGCACTGTTTACAAGGATCCAGGACTGGAGGGACACCATTTGGCGGTCAGGATTCACTCAGTCCAGTTGTGAGTTCATAATGGTTGGAGCCTTTTCTGTCCCTAAAGCTCTGAACAGAAGGCCAGCCAACTAGCTCTTGGAGTCACTCTGGAAGTCCTGGGTTCAAGGAGAAAAGCAGGGCTCAAGCATCAGGGCAATCTTTTGAGGGCACAGTGCAGGCAGGAGGGCATTCCTTTGTAGTGCAACAAAGTAGTCATCTGAATTACACAGTATGCCACATGCAGTCCTCTCAGAGTCTTTCAGTAGGTCCTGACGTGAATTGAAGAGCAGGTCTGGGGGTCTTATTTTTATACCTGCTGCACCCTTTGAAATGGGAGAAATGTCTGGAAGCTTCCGCCACAGAAGTGTCTGGATTTTCCTGTCTCCCTACCCGGGTCCTACTCTGTATGCAGACACAAAAGGGTGTGTGAAGTTCAGTGTGTGAGAGCTGAGGCACAGTCTTTTGAAGTGCAACTGGGGCTGTGCACAGCTCCACCCTCTCATCCTGCCTGAGATGGCTCATCAAGGCAAAACATAGCCCCTCATTTGTGTGGCTGTCTGGAAGAGATTCATAAAAGGTCAACTGCCTACTACACCTAGCCATTTGACCCAGGAACAGGCTGCAGGCACCAAATGGTTAGGACAAAAGAATGCCAACTTTTGAAACATAGCACTCTCAGAATTATGACTTAAAATCTGACTTTATCAATAAAGAGCATTTTAAATTGTGATTCCTCCGACACCAAATAGGGCTTTTCTGCCTGTTCCTGATCATATGTTTGCACTTAATAAATGTAATAATATTGCCCAAAGTTATCCAATGGGAGAAGTAGGCTTCACAGTACTGAAAACCAGGACATGTAAAAGTTAAACACACATGTCCAAACTTTTAATCACAATGTACCCTGCCTAGAAAATAACTCAGGTGTGACATACGTAATATGTAATAAAGCGGGAGTTTTAGGCTTGGCAATGGGATTGTTCTGCCAAGCTGAACTTGCAGTTTAAAATTACCAACAGGCTGCAGTGGCAGGCCTGAGACATGTTTTAAGAGGCTACTTTCATGGGTGGCACAGTAAGTGCTGCAGGTTCACTATTATCATTTAATTTACCAGCCCTGAGTATATAGTATACCACTTTATAATAGGCACTTATAAGAATTTATATATGCCAATCAGGTGTAAGCCAATTTACCACATTTATGGAATGAGCGGAAGCACTTTAGAGGTAGTTAGCAGTGGTAAAGTGCACAGAGTCCTAAAGCCAACTAAACAAATTCAGAAAATAAAAGGAGAAAAAGCAAAAGGTTTGTGAGGAGACCATGTCCATGCTTTACATCACAGGAGAACCAGGAATTGCTAACAGGTATCTTGTTTTTCCCATTCATGGCTCTTCTCTGATCAGCCATGAAAAATAGAAGCGGTTAGTCTTAACAGTCCACACGTTTTTCAAGAGATTTCTGAACTTTACATAGGAAAATGTCCTTAGGTCCTTCCAACTCTCCTTAAACAACCCTTACATGCTTAGTTCATTTTTAGAGTAATTTTCCTCCCTCTGCAAGTTTCTGTCCACTGCCAGGGCAGACATTGAAAAATGGCTTAAATCTATGTCAGACAATGCCACCAGCCTGGACTCTGGGCCTCGCAGTTGCGGTCAGGACTGCTGCTGCCGTGGTGGTCCGACTGCCCCATTAAGACCCCGGCAGTCAGACCACCAGGGTACCACCAGCACTGCTGGGATCCATGATCCCAAAATCCTGGCAGTGGCGGAGGTCACAATTAGCCAGGATGGTGCTGCATGCAGCGTCGTCCTGCTGATAACAACCTTGTTCTCTGCCAGCCTTTTCATGGCATTTGGCATGAGCAGCGCAGGTGTCCCCCTACCCAGCTGTGCAGACAGTGAACATTGCGAAGGTGCACCATGTGGCTGCAACATTGCCACCGGCTCGATTACGAGCTGGAGACAATGCTGCCTCCTGTTTCTCACTAGGCTTCTGGGCGAAAAACGAGGTTTCCACCCATCAGCCAAGCGGGAAACTCATAATAGGCCCAGCGGAGTGGTCGCCAATACAGCGGCAGCCGCACTGTCGGGAGTTTGGCGGACGGGCTTTCCCATCCATCAAACTCAAAATGAGGCCCTCTGTCTTTCTTAGATTTTGTTTCCATAAACACATTTTTATTGAGTTTTCAGCTAAAATGTCAGTAAAGGCACAGACAACACTGGTGAACAACATTACAGAATACTCAGTCAGGCAGTGTACAATATCAACCAGCATGTAGTAATCAGAGAGCAACACAGTTGACTTGAGGTCAGAGCTCCAAAGACTACTTAAGGGGGCAGTCCCAGCCCTTTTCCCACACATAATAATCATGCTTATGAGGACTGCCCCGGGCCTCATAGACTGGCTGTTCTTTTCGTGCACACCTATCCACCCCTCAACATCAGTTATAGAGGGTGGGAGGTGCAAGATATTTCCAGCGTGCTGCTTATGCTCCAAAGAGCTAGTATGTTTGCACCATACACAAGCTGGAGGATATGGTTATAGTTCTGGGCACAATCAAGGGATCTTGCCAGTCGTCATCCTCGACAAGACCCACCCAGTGTTCCCAGCGGCCTTTAATGTGGTCCAAGTTACCAGGGGCATTGATTCTTAGATCTTAGAGAGCATATAGTGTGAGAGGTTATAAATGCAAACCTTGGATTTAGAGAAACAAACTGTGAATTATAGATTGACAATGTTCAAAGTGTTGATGGCTCTCACACTTTGAAAGAAATAAGACATTCGCTTTTCAACCCCACCTTGAAAGGCAAGTAGAAAAATGTTCATTTAACTAGTGAACAAAACCAACATCCTTCCCTTCTTTAATTCATCCTGGGGGAAGTTTAGATGTCATGGACCAGAATACATAAATGTAAAACGTCTTTAGAATGCAGCTTTCGCGCCATTTGATGCATGTGAAAAATGTAACAGAGCAGACGGAATATGCTATACTACTATTGATTTAACAATGTTCTACCACCACAAACATTGAGAAACACAATAAAACATAATAAAACCAATGCACAAAAGATATCTCTTTTTTTTTTTTTTTGCAAATTGTCTTTCAGGTTTGTTCAGCTTTTCTAACAAGAAAGGGAGCAAAGTGATTTTGCTTCAAGCTCACCTTCATATTTCTTATTGTAAAAGCAGAGAAACTGCAGATCTTCCATTTTCTTTATGTACACAGTGCAAAAACTGAGGAAATTCAGTTTCTTTAATTTTGTGTCCTTGTACAAAAATATTTGTGTGGTATGTACTGGAAGAGCTTTTGTTCTGTTTTTGTAGACAAGTTCCATAAACTAAACATGACCATTGAGTGGAAGGCCTTAAAGAATGCTATAAAGGGGTGAGGCTGGTGAAAGGTGTTAGACCTGACATCCTTGGTGTAGTATTCTCTCAGACCTTTTGACTAACCCGTTATTGTTCTGCTGAATTTGTCTTTTTCTTTGCTTTAGCACTCTGTGCATTATACTATTGCTAACCAATGCTAAAGTGCTTGTGCTCTCTCCTTAAAATATGGTAAAAATGACCTACAACCAATTGGCACATTTAATGTACTTGTAAGTCCCTAACAAATGACACTAACTGTAACCAGGACCTGTAAATTAAATGCTACTACTGGACTTGAAACACTCGTCATACCATCTGCTAAAGTATACTTTTAAAACTAACATGTCTCAGGCCTGCACTGCAACCCTTAGTGTAAATTTAAACTGCCATTTCGACCGCACAAAAGCAACTATTTGACAGGAAATTAAGCTTTCTTTTACCATACTTGTAAGTTGACCCTAAGGTAGGCCCTAGCAGTACATAGAGCAGAGTGCATTGTATTAAAAAAGTAGGACATGTGTAATTAAGTTTTTCAGGTCCTGACTGGGAAAAACTCCTAAAGTTGTTTTTCACTGTTGCAAGGCATATCTCTTTCATTGTCTAAAAGTGGGCTACTTTTATTATATTTAAAAAGTGCTAACTTTAGATTGGGAGAAGATAGGAATATGCTATTTACATTCAAATTAATTGTACTCTAAAACTGTCTTTAATAGTGAAGTTGGATTTTAAGTTACAATTCTGAAAATGACACTTTTATAAACCTGGTATTTTCGTGTCCCAACCACTTGTGCCTTCCTCCATAGTCCTTTGTCACATGAATGTGAATGGCTCTGCTGTTGGGGTTTTTGTATAGGTTCTAGTCGGTAATACAAAGAGTGCTTAGGTGTGGACAGGAGGGACCAACCTGGATTTGCCTCCAGCAAACACAGCGAAACCAGACCATCAGCATGTCCTGCCTTTTGTCACCACCACACAGTTTGGAGCCTTGACTGGGGAAGGGGAAAAACACACAGTTTGGGGCCTTGACTCAGGAAAGGGAAGAAATTTACAGAACCAGAAATGGTGCTAGAACATGGAGTTCCCCCCCCCCCAAACAAGGTCTGACGCAGGTAGAAGCAGTGGGCATCCGGACCCACTCAGAACAACACTCCTGGACCTATGTTAGAAGTTACAGAAGAAGGACTGTTCTGCTGCCAAAGGACTGTCCTGCTGCTTGAAGGAAGAACTCCCTTGCTAAGTGAGAATTAAGTCAGGACCTGCTTCCCTTTATCCTAGACTAACCAGATTGACTTCAAGTGTCAGTTGGCTGACCTACTATGTGAAATACAATGACAGAACAACCTTCAGAGGCCTCCCTGCAGCTGTCCATCTGGCGTGCTCTGCTGGCCTCTGCTTGAGTGAGTCCTAATCCCCAAGAGGTGATTACCCAGGTCCCAGACCCTTGGCTGGCATCACAGTAAACTCTTCCCACAGAAATCATGAAGATTCTGACAACCACAAAATGTCAGTTCGTGCCAAGACTCTGCCATGGCAACAGTAATGACTGGCAACACAGGACCACATTTTGTGCTATAGCAAAGACAACCAGGGATGACTGCCAAATCAAAGCGACATCAACAATGGACAGCAAAGATGGACCAGCTGTTTGTGCTACATTGACAACTGTCCACAATGCCGGGCCTACTCTTCGCACTACAATGACAACAGTCCACAACACTCTGCCTACTCTTCACACTACAGCAACGACAGTGCGTGACACTCCAATGTGAGCAAATCTTTATGCGCTGGACTTTGAAGGTAACTTTTCTCACAAACATGACGCATATCCCATCCTCCTTCTTGCAATTCTGTGTACCCTATTTTCTTGCAATTGGACGGACGGATTTTTCGTCAAGTGGCAAGTACCCATCCGCCAAACTCTTAATTAGGCCCAGAGTGTCAAACCATGTAAGTCAATATTGTGGGGCTTCACGCGTCTTTTGCACTCAGTAATATGCTAAGAATTCATTATTTTTCCTGAAAAATGGTGATTACTAAATGTCATGCTTCGAAAACAATAGTGCCTTTGCCATTATTGTTACAGCTCACACGTTTGCCCTTAGTTTAGTAATGTAGACATAATTCTTCACACAACCCGCCGTGTAATCTTTCTCTCAGCGTTTGTCAGAGCACTATGAAATAGAATTAATTAGAAGTTTTAATGAATCATGTCTGTACTCATTTATTATGCTATGTAATTTTCAAGAAGTGATTAATTATGAGCTACAGATGAGTGAACGGTTAATGTAGTTTCTTAACCTTGCTAAAGAGCTCATCGAGACTTACTTTGACACAAGTATTGACAGATACATACATTCTCATTCCAGAAATGTTAATGTTTCGAAAGAACCTTAGTGACGAGTTAGGGAAAATAGAGAACGTAGTTTATTGAATCTCCCTCTGCCATTCCATATAGCAAATGATTGCTGTTTGCTTTGGTGTCTATTGAAGACATATAACATCTGTTTCTCTGTGATGTGAGCGGACGACTTACCTTTGCATTAGCTTCAGTTTAGTCCACCCATATCATGTCTTCATCCTGGATGTTCCTCTCCGAGTAAAACTGTAGCTAGTCTATGCGGGCTCTGCTTGAATTTGGGGAATTGTAAGCCTGAGTTTAAGGAAACAGTTGCAATTTAAAGTGCAGCTGAATGCGACTGCCAGATTGGAAAGCAAAGTCGGATGGGGCTCTGCTCCCACTGAGCATCATGTGCTAGCAGCAAACTAGCCAACATGACTGCAGTTTCTCCCGAAATGTACTTCGGGAAATAGCAACAATGCTTAATTTGTGCCGGCGTTTGCTTGTGCTCAGCACTTGAGCTTTATTAAGAGGGACGGGCCTTTTGTATTTTTCAGTGATGCTGTCGCTCAGCTTGGGGAGCACTCTGAGGTCTGGTGTAACGGCACAAACTGTCTTTTTAAGCTGACTTGTAACAGTGTAAGTATTTATATGCCCTGGAAAAAGTCTAACAAGTTCTCCATGCTTAACTTTTTTCTATGATATGCCAACCCATCCCTGTGTCACCCTCCACACCCCCATAAAGGAGAGCTCGAGCTCTTCTTTCCAGCATCCCACTGCTCCTTGGGCTGATCTCAGTTAAGGAAGGACCAGGAAGTCCGGCACTCTCTTCCCTTATATTTGCTGCACAGCCCGTGCTCTTTCACTTCTGAGACCTGTTACCCACTAAGATGACATCATACAGGATGTCCTGATTGTGATTCTCTGGGATGGGCTGAGGGTGAGTCAAGCAGTTGTCAGGGGAAGATATATGTTTGAGTCGTATCTTCTTCAGTTGGCAACATCATTTGAGGATGAGAGTGATCGCCAAGTCTGGGTACTGAGTGCTCAGAAGCACCAAAGCAATGGACGGTAAGCTGAGCAAATGAGCACTGACTATTGAGTCAGTCACACGGTCGCGTCCATAAAATAATGACTACGGGGGACAGTGGTTAGATTGAAAACTGGAGTATTACTCAGCCTGTGAAGGCAACATGAGTGTTTTGTTGCTCAGCCTAGGGGAATAACTGCACCTAATTAGCACCAGCACATCTGAGACGTGACTTCTCAGGCTGGAGGGATGGGGCGTTGAAGGGTTAACTCAACTAAATACTGCACCTTCAGCCTCTTCCTTCTACCAGGGAGAAGTATGAGCACTGTATGGGCACAACATACTAATACCCACGACTTTTTCCCACCTTTTTATTTTCGCGGAGCCCTTACAAGCTCCTCTGTTCTGACCTCCTGAACTATATCCAAGAACTTGTTGTATGCTGTATGCGTTGAATTACATGCACTGACGAAGCACTAAATTGTAGTATTCTCTTGTCGTTTGAAAAGTGCTCAACCACGTCTCCGAAATACATTGCCATTCATTCAAGAATTAATTTCCTAGATTGAGGCCTTCATTGATTAAAGATTAATCATGGCTTTTGGATAAGTGCAGCACCATTTGTGGGTCACTAGTGTAGCTGAGAAAGCAAGCAGTATTCCGCTACTATAGATAGCAGAAGGGCTGAATATGTTGAATAGTAGTCCTGATAGACATGACTCTTGAGGACCTCATAGTTCACTACTCTATTGGAGATTAGCATATCACTTTCATATAGCTGTGAATGTCTTTCACTGAAAGGTTCTGATTAACTGTTCTTCTAGACAATCCTATATATCTCTTTCTTAATAATTTGAACCTAAAGAATGGAATGGTCAGGGGTGTTAAATGCAGCGTTTTTAATTCACGAATGAACCCTTTATTTGGACTGAAACCTGACGGGCGCCAATATTTTATGTGCTTCTAGAAACATTCAATGATGCAAAACATCTAGCTCTTCAAAAACCTTCAGCAAGAATGGGATTGTGGAGATCAGATACTACTTTTTGCGATGCATGAGATCTAGATAAATTTCCTTTATCAATGGAGTCACCATTTTATTTTTCAAGGGTTCAAGAATCAACCCAATCCAAAACACTTAAAGGTCAGACTCTCAAGTACAAAAATATTGTGCTAAAACACGAGTTACCAAAATATATTTAACCAAAAAATTACAAAGGCAAGCCTACACAATTATAGATTTAATATTCAGAAATCCACATTTATATACCCTAATTATATAAAATATAGCTTAGTTGCGTATATGTGCAGTAAGATTAGTGTTGTGACGAGTATCATTCTGGAGCAAGAGGACTATATCATGATTTATTTCATTATATTATAACAGCAAAATCATCGAAGGTCATATCAGCAGCTACAGAAATCCACAACTGACAGCCTGCAGGATCAACATTGCTGGCAAAGTAACAGAATACATAAGAATGAACATTCTATAGTAAAGCTGCTAAGGTGCAACAGTATGTCCCTTTTTGGCAAAAAGATCAAGTTTACCTATTAAATAAAGAAACAACATGGAGAACCAAAGCAAGAAATGAAAACAACAAATAACAAAAAGCTACACGGAGACAAAGAAAACACTCAAAACAAATCTTAGCACCTATAAAAAGAAGACAATCACAAACTGTTTGTAGGAGGCTGGCCCTCTATGTAGTGTGCAAAGCTAGGCACACTGTGCAGGGGGTCCAGCCAACCACACGGTTTCCAGAGACAAAAACTAGACCATCTAATGCTCTAATTTTTGAGGTAGCTTGGTCAAGCAGCTAGACTAACCTTTGAGAGGTGCAAAGCATTTGTTATACTCGCAGTATCAATCATGCATATCACACATTCAAAGGAATAACTCAAGACCAATTTATAAAAATATTTCAGATTGTTATATAGATTTTAAGACCAAGATTGTTAAGATTGGTTAAGTTCTTTTTAAGATATGAATTTTTGAAGTCTTAATAAATGCAGTCTTTCTGTGCGTAATTACGCCCCATAGGAATCAATAGGCCATCACTTTTAAAAATGTTTATAAAATCACAGTTGGTTTACCAGGTTCTGCTTTTGCAGGTTGGTCGAGGTCATCTGTGGGCACACTCTGCCAGCTCGAGAGGCTTGGGTGGCTCACGTTTCCTGCAGGAACAGCGCTGAAAAATCTTTTGGAGCAGGTGCAGGGCCACTGAGAGGGACCACTTAGAAAAGGGTGATTCTTGCAGATTTAAAGATGGTGCCTTGGGGTCTCCTTGTGGTGTCAAGGTCATACGGAGTGTGGGACCTTGAGGGCACAGCTGGTCCCTCTTTGCAGGGCTCTGGGTGGCCGAGTGCAGAGCGAGTTGTTGATCGAGGAGCTGTGTGCAACGGAGCACTTTGGAGCTGGAGCTAAGCCTCTTTGAGTGCTACTTACAGGACAACGGGAGCACTCTGGTGCGAGGTCCAGGATGTTCCTGAAGTCTCCTGACTGGAGCTTCCTCCTTTTTCATCTCCGAGGGAGCTGGTTTTCTTATTGTTCAATGTCAGTTGACCAGTACCCAGAGTATTAGTACGGTCCGGCTACTAGGGAGCGCAGTGCCACCAAGCTTGGCACACTTGCAGGGTTTGTCCCAGCGGTTGTCGGTATGTTGTCAGGTCTGGTTGCAACTTCCAGTTCAGGAGATATTGACCGGCCAGTGAAGTGACGCTTACTTGGTTGCTGGTTCTTTGTTGGTTGCAGAGTGGTACCTCCACTCAGAAGGAAGATCTTAGGTGATTGGTGAAGCCTGGATGGCCTCTGGGTTTCTTGGTGTCAGTCCAGTGTCCAGATTCTCTGCAGCGGCGATTGTCGACTCCTGAGTGCAGCAGGCAGGGTTTGGTGCCTTTTTCTTGTGCAGCAGGTCCACAGTTCTTGTGCCTTGGATCTTCTTTGGGCTTGTCTTCTTTGTCCTTTTGAATCTAATTTCTGGGTCCAGGGATGCCCATTAAATATTAAATTTATTGGGTGTTTTAGGGGGAACCTGGAAGTGTCTAATGGACATTACCTTTGGGTGTCTCACCCACTACAGTGACCACTTCCTGTGGGAAGGGTCACTGCCCTAAACCTGAGTGGCTATTTTCCTTCCATTCATGAGGGAAGAAAATTAAATAGAGGGTCCACCTCGCAGGCAACACCTTAAGGGTGGTACATGCAAGGAAAGGCCATTCCTCCTACCCTTTGTTAGGTTTCCCACCTTTGCTCCCTCCAAAAGTGAGGGTTTGCAAAGGGAGATGCCATCTGCTGCTAGCAGCAGGCTTGGGGGTCAAGTTTCAAGGGTGGTAAGCCCTTTGAAACTCACTGTCAGGACAGTGCACATTCCTGAGGGGTAGGGGGTTAGCTCTTCCACCCAGGAAGGGCTTTGTCTTACAAACCAGAGAGGCAGGGCTCTCCCCAAAGTTTGTATATTGGCTGTCTGGAGGTGGCAGCTGGATAGGACCATCCAGCAACCATGCCAGTTTAGTTAGTTTTTGCAGGGGGCACCTATAAAGTGGCCCCTATGTACACTTCGGAATAAATCCAAGACTGTCACCAGTAAGGATTTATCATTCTCAGTTGTTTGATACTAAACAACCTAGGGTTCAGAGTGGCCATTATGTAGGTGGGAAACCTGTGTAGACCAGAGTCTAGCACATGTATTAAAATGGCCGCTCGGTTCACTCACTATGTCCCAGGTTTGGCAAGGACACAGTGGGGGCATATTGCACATGCAGCTATGCCCTCACATATGATATGGATCACCCTGCCAGAGGGGTGTCTTACCCATAGTAAATGCAGTGTATGGTGGACAGGCACACAGGCAGTGTGCCATGTCGAATTTGTATTTCAGGTTTGCACCAGAGCACTCAGTCTGCAATGGCAGTGCTGGGTGCATCTGGATGCCTGGCCCCAGAGGGTGGCACAATCAGTGCTGCGGCCCTCAGGGACCTACCCATAGTACCCCCATGCCCTGGGTACATAGGTACCCACTTACTAGGGACTTATAAACTTTCTTTAAGGGTGTATCCAATTGGGCAATGCATCACAACAGATTTAGGGAAAGACCTCCGATCCAGGGAACCTGGTTAACAGGGCCCTGAGCACTACAATGTCTACAACACATCAACATCAGGCAAAACGTGGAGGGATAACCATGTCAAAAAGAGTCCCTCTCTCACACTGTTGAAAAAGATTTAGTACACAGACTCCAAATACCACTCAATACGGTGGCTGTGAATATGCCTTAGAATTCATCTTACTTTCCAGGACTGTCACTGAATTTGTGACTGTCAACCAAGTAAAGGCGTATGCATGGTAAAGGTTTTGCAAGTAAGTAGAGGTAAGTATTAAGTGGTTCAAGTGCTTATATATGTGTATGTGTAAATACCTATATACATACATATAAATGTTTTTTTAGGCTAGATATGGGTTTTGGGGTGGCAAGGGCATTTTTAGTTTTCGGGGGCTCTGGGTTTTGGGGTGGTGTGTGAATTTTTAGGTTTTCGGGTGGGTATGAGTTTTGGGGCGGCAAAAGGCATTTTTAGGTTTTAGGATGGATATGCGAATTTAGGATACTAGGGTATTTTTAGCTTTTAGAGGGTATTGGATTTAGGGGGCTAAGGTATTTTTAGGATTTAGAGTGGGTATGAGTTTTGGAGTGGTAAGGGCATTTTTGGTTTTAGGGTGGGTAGGGTTTTCAGGTGGTAAGCCTATTTGTATGTTTTACGGTGGGTTTGGGTTTAGGGTGGTAAGGGCATTTTTAGGTTTTAGGATGGGTATGGGTTTTGGAGTGGTTAAGGTATTTTTTTAAGTTTTAGGGTGGGTATGGGTGTTGGAGTGGTAAGGGAATTTTAGGTTTTAGGGTGGGGATGGAATTTAGGGTGGTAAGATTATTTTTATGTTTTATGTTGGGTATAGGTTTTGGAGTGGTAAGGGCATTTTTTAGTTTTACAGTGGGTATGGGTTTTGGGGTGGTAAGGGCATTTTTTGATTTTAGGATTGGTATGGGATTTAGGGTGGTAAGGGATTTATTAGGGCTTAGGGTGGGTATGGTTTGTAGATGGCAACGTGTGTCTGTATATATATATATATATATATATATATATATATATATATATATATATATATATATATATATATATATGTTATACTTACCATTTTATCTTCTATCACTCATATGGCTTTACCAACCATACCTTTACCACTAAATTGTCATGGTAAAGGCATTTTCGTGGTAAAAAAACGTTCATAGTAAATGCATTAGTTGTAATGACGGATGCGTTGTAGTTACCACGTTGAAAGGGCAATCGTGGTAATTGCACTCATGGTCTCATCATCTAACTGAGCATGGCAGCCCATTTAGCACCAGCACAGGTAGAACGGACAGGAATGCTCCATATCTCATACAACACATTCCAGTACTTTCCTTTTGACACATGGCAGCACAGCAAGAATCCCTGCGGCGCTGCCCTGCGCCAAAAACTTGTAAATAAGGCCCCTGGTTTCTTGGTGTGCATCATATCACCACCTGAAAGTAAAAACTGACTAGAATGCTTCATAGAGTTATATTCAATTCTTTGTTCATCCTGAGATTCTACTACTCTTTTGCACCTTTCATTGTCTAAACAAACCTCTACCACCCTTTTGCGAAGCCATTTGGGCATTCAAGCTGGAAACAAAATGTACGTCAGTTTGGTTTATGGCCCCTTAATGTTTCGAAGGGCGAAACCTTTGTAACCGAATGAGGAATGGTGGGGTAGAACAACAGCAGGTATCTGACTACCTGAGTAACACATTATTTTTAGCCCATCTGACATTCCGTCAAAACCCTGTGCTTTCTTTCTACCATACTATTGGTTTGTCAGTGGTATAGATAACTTTTAAGATGTTTCACATGAGGATCAGACAAAAACCTCTTCCATGTCAAAACCTGTAAGAAACTGGGTAATTGGCTGAGGGGCTGGAAGCTCTACTAAGGCAATAACCACAATCAATGTCCGGGTGAACACAAAAACCACTAAATTAACATGTGCTTAACCCTCTGCTAGTGTGGCACCAAAGCAGTACGGCTTAACTTTGAGGCAATTTGTGAAATAGTTATGCAACACACAAACAGTAGTAAAGTGAAAACACACCACAAGAAAAATTCCCAGACTAATTTAGAAAAATAGAGTATTTTTTTTATCAATAAAAGGATACCAAAACAAGTAGAATCCAATCAGTAGATCTCGAGGTACTATTGTTTAAAGTGTTTACGGAAAATAGTGCCTAAAAACAGGCAGGCAGGGGTAAAGTAATAAGTCTATGCAAACAAGATAGAGCAAGTGTCATATAAAGGGACCAGGTCAGTCCCGCTGAAGAGTTATCTTCTCAAGCACAGTGTAAAGTGTTCTGTTTGCACTGGAAGAACTTGTGAGGATGAGGCTTTTGCAGTGAAGAGCAGGTCAAACATTGTGGACAGTCATTGCTATAGCTCAGAGAGGCAATCATCTCTTGAGTCTCGCTTTGGTTGATTGCTACGGATGGCCGATGTTGGTGCATTGTGCAGGTTGAGCATTATGGTAAATCACAGAGTGTCGCTGTCAACGTGAAAGACCTTGCATTGGCGGTCATCATCAGTGGCAGAGGCTTGGGGTCAAGGGGGCTGTTCACAGTTACTAGGAACCCAAATTTCCAAATTTTCACATTTTGCTTCAGGAGGAGCTCTCAGTGATGCCAGCCAAAGGTCGAGGAATTGGGGGTGGGGGTCACATCTTGGGGACCAGGACTCACTCTAGCAGAGGCCAGCACTAGGGCTCAGGTAGGTCCAGGCAGGCCTGTTGCAGCTGGTCAGTTGGGCTGTTGCAGAGAGTCCTCAAGTAGCACATTTTTATTTCACAAACAAGGTCAGCCAACTGACGTTTAGAGTCTCTGTGGCTAACCTGGGATGAAGGCCAGTAGTTTCAAACTTCCTTCCTCAGACAGGAAGGCAGTCTTTTAAGCAGCAGGGCAGTCCTTCTGGCAGCAGATCAGTCTTGCCTCTTACTCTTCTTCAGGTCCAAAGGTGTTCTAATGAGTATTTCAGAAGGTACTATTTTTATACCTGGTGCCGGCCTTTGTGTAGGAATATTCCCTGACCTACCCCCAAAACTGGTTCTGGTTAGTTCTTCCCCTAACCCTGGTCCAGTCTCTAATCTTTCTGGGATGGCAAAAGGCAAGACAGGTCCAATGTCAGCATCCTTTGTATGAGCTGCAGGCAAACACCTTAGAAGTGTACGTGAAGCTGGATACAGTCCCTCTCTATTCAAACTGTTAGGATGGCCCATCCTGTCCACACATACGTTCCTTTGTCTCACTGTCTGGAAGTGATACACAAACCCCAACAGCAGAGACATCCACAGGCATGTGGCATAGGACACTAGCAGACAGGTACAGTTGGTTGGGACAAGAAATTTGCCAACCTTTTAAAAGTGCCATTTTAACAATTGTTACTTAAATCTGACTTCACCATTAAGAGGATTTTAAATTACAATCCATTTGAGTATTAAACAGCACATCTCTATCGGCTCCCAGTCTGAAGAATGAGCTTAATAAATGTATTAAGGTAACCCAATGTTAGTCAATGGGAGTGATAGGCCTTCGAAAGTGAAAACTACTTTAGGGGGTTTTCGCTGTCAGGACACGTATAAGATAAATACACATGCCTTACCTTTTAAATACATTGCACCCTGCCCTGCCCTATCTTAGGGGTGAATGATAAGTAGTAAAAAGGAAATGTTAGGCTTGGCAAAATATTTATTTTGCCGGTCAAAATGGATGTTTAAAAATGCACATAAAGGCTGCAGTTGCAGGCCTGAACATGTTTTATAGCTCTACTTTAGTAGGGTGGCACAATGAATGCTATTGCTATGGAGGATTAAGACCACCGGCACCGCCAGACCGCTGACCAGAGAAAAAGTGGCAGTGCCAGCGGTCGGACCGTGGTGCTTTCGCCACGGTCATAATGTGGCTGTCGGACTGCCACATTGGCGGCGGTCCTAGGACTGCCAGACTCGTAATGAGGGCCTAAATGTTAAATGGTTTAAATGAATACAACCACTGAAATTCCCTAATTATGCTCTAAAGTAACTTTAACTCCATCCCCACCATGCACATTCTTGTCATCAATTATGTAATTTCAGATTTTGCAGTGATATTATCAGCCATGTCCAAGAGCATGTCCTGAGTGATATCTCTGAGGTAATTAGCAGTGCATTGGGAGGATGTGAGTTATGCTTACTTTAGGAAACGAGTTGCAGTTACTTGAAACAACTATAACTGGTGAATTTCAGAGATTTTGATCATTCAAAAGGTATGTTTTAACTGACATTTTCACTTAACTACAAAATCCCCCCAACCTTTGTTTTTCAATGGATTTCTGAGGTTTTTTTAAATGTAAAGCAACATATTACTACAATTCTTTATTTAATATCACTTTAACCTTTAGTTTTTCAGTGAATTGCTTTGTTTTTTTTAAACTGTGAATTAAAATGTTGATCACCATGCATGGCACAGAGTTGGGCGCCCAATTCTCCACAGGTTCGCCAATCCCCTGCAGCACACAGCTTTCAGATGTGTGCAGTGTGGGGTTGGGTGCAGGGCCTGACCTGCAGCCAAGCCCAGCACCCAACCTTCAAAGGCTTACTATGCGATGTTACAATGTAAAGGGTGTTTTTTAAGTAGGGCAGACTTACTAACATTGTAAAAGGGTCAGAACACCAAAATATAAAAAGTGGACATATTGACTTTATCAAGGGGTCAGCATATCAACATGTGCAAAGCAGAACTATTGTTTTTGACAATCACCAATTATTTTAGTCTCATCTCATATTTTATTATTTCATGCATTACAATGGTTAATAAAAGTGAATTTGATAAAAAACATTTTAATTAATTCTTATTAATAAGATCGTGTCTTTTAGTTTTTCTTTTAACATTTTTGAGGCCTCAAAATGCAGCCAGAAAAACACACACAAGGGGACCTTGTACTCCAGCTGAACAGCACAGAGCTCCAGCTCTGAGTACTTTGAAAAAATATGGTAAGTTCTCCCAGGGTCATGGATTTAGTGAACCAGGATAATTACTGTTTTTTCCTAATATTGCTGGGGGCTGTTGTACTCCCTGCAGCCCCCCACACCATTAAACAAATGCATTGTGGTGCCCCTGCCCCTGCTAGAGGCATCATTAGGATCCAAAAATATAAAGAACAACCCCATGCAGAGCATTACGGGAGACTCCATGCTGGAGCAATGAATAATAAATTAGTGGCTCCGGTCACTCATTTATAATCTTTCTTCTTTTTAATGTTTTTGGGTGTTCTGGTGTCCACCAGAGAAACTCGTTTTGTTGGGGGTCATGGGGTGAGCAGCCGGTGTACCATAGCACCACTGGCTCCCTGCAAGCAGCCCCATGTTTGTTCTTCAAAAAGACAAAAAAATCTGGGGTACCGTGGTGCCCAACCCAGGCACTCAACACCATTTTCATAATGGGGGCTGCTGGCAGAGACCCAAGCTCCCTACAGCCCCACCAGTTCCCCTGCCAGCACTCAACCTGGCTGCAGCGGTAGCCAGCATTGCTCCTTCCAGGCAAAGTAAGTTTTTCGTTCTGCTCCCACTGGAAAGGAGGCAGAACAGTGTCTCAGACACCATCTGTGATTCGCTATGGGGTCGCAAAGACCCACCCCATTAATATTAATGAGGTGGGTCGCATTTTGCGACCCCATATCGAGTCCCTGCACTCACATGGATGGTGGCCTGCTGAAGACAGCAGACCTCCATGTCTGTGACTGCTTTCTAAATAAAGCTGTTTTTTTTAAATTTTGCAGCCCGTTTTCCTTAAAGGAAAACGAGTTGCAAAATAAAAAAAATACCGAAACCATTTGGTTTCGTTTTTTCAGAGTATGCAGTGGTCCATTGGACCACTGTCTGCTCTGAAAAATCATTTTGGGCAACATTCACAAAGGGGAAGGGGTCCCATGGGGACCCCTTCCCTTTTGCAAATGGGTTACCACCAGAGTGACACTGATGGTAACTGCGAATTGCTTTGCGACCGCATTCGCGGTCACAAAGCAATTTAGCATAGCGATGCGAGTCGCAAATAGGAAGGGGACACCCCTTCCTATTTGCGAGTCGCATTCACAATTTGCGAGTCGGTACCGCCTCGCAAACTGTGAATGTGCATCGCGATGGGCATTTTGCATGGCGCAAACTGCGATTTTCGCAGTTTGCACCAAGCAAAATGCTTGCTACATCTGGCCCCTGATTCCCAATTAATAAGTGAAATACTGAGTGCATGTTATGAGTGTTTAAGAAAAAATTCAGACTCGTGCACAAACTGCTGTCACTTCTGGTAACTACTGAGTGTGATAAATGTGCATTCTCTGTTAAAATTCAGTAGGTCAAACTTCCTGCAACTTTACTATGACTTGCGGATTTTGGTGTGGTAAAGTTCATATTCATAATATTCATATTATACATATTACTGCCTAAGTAGCCAGAAAAGGTGCTATTTACAGCACCCGATAAATTGCAACGCCAGACTATTGAGTTTTATAGGGTGAAATAAATACCCATCCGTGGCAGTTGCAATCAGCAATCAGGCCCAGAATAAAAGGGATTTACTTCAGTTGATAAGTTCCAAACTCAGGAGAATTGGATTTTATTAGATACAATAAATTCTGTATAGCCTTCCGAGGCATTCTTAGTCGGGCACTAAGTAAATATTGCTACTTAGTAATTAGAGCATTATATTGATCCAGTACTTCATAGTTATTGCATTTTTGTATTTCTTTTTTATGTTCCCTCACACAGTCCTGGCCTGACTCTATAGGAAAACAAAACCCTCTTTCATAAAAGAAAAAACGTTTTGTTTTTTTACTTTTTACAAAGAAGCAAAAGTCTGCCCTCTGCGGAGCTTCAACGCCATATTATTAAAAATAAGTAAAGTATATACATGTACTACGTAAAATGCATACATAAAATCCAGATCAAAAGATGGCAATGTTTATATTCTATTATTTCATGTACCGTTGTTTTTTTCAGTCAACCCAGCTTTGCTTGCCTCTGACAATAACTTGTCTCTATTGAAATTCCGTTTCTACTCCCATTGGACTTAAGGCCTATATTAGTTCTATTACATGAAGTGCACATCTCCATCAATCACAATTCATCACTGAAGCCACCAAATAATTACATTGAGGCTCTTACAATGGATGTCAATCGCGTACAGCTCTCATTTCAACAACCAGGGAACAGTTCAGGGAGTTGTGCACAGCAGCTCCCATAAAGTTTTGCAGACCCAAGAGGCTTGTTGCCTGGGTTGCGCTTTTTGGAATCCCATTCATTCACACAACCAGACACATATGTTTGGGAGGCATATCACTACATGGTCACGTTTCTGTTGTCATCGCTAGACCTTCATGGCTGGACTCTATGGCATTTAAGCCTCTGTGAAAATGCAGCAAAAGCACTTTACAAAAATCAGTGCGTGCATGTAAGCATGCCCTGTCCTTCCAAATTCATTTTTTTGGCTGGAAAGATTTTCTGTAAAAGTTAATTCAGAGCTCTGCTTGATGGTGGAGCACACAGATGTACCTGTCGGTGTTTTTTCTGGATCGAACACCTGCTTTCGGATGCTCGGTAACTTCCTAATGCAGGGTGCTTTTGTGGTCCTCTAGATTTTTTAAATCTTTTTTGGTAGCTTATTTCCCCTCATCCTCATATTCCTTCGGTTCAGGTAGATTTTGCCACAGTCCTCCAGTTTCAGCTATGCTTGTCACATCACTGACCATCTGTAGTGACTAGCATTCATAAACTCAGAAAAAATGTTCTGAGGAACAGTCATCCAGTTCTTACTTTTGATATATGTGGTGCCATAGGAAAGAACTTCACCCTTAGCATCCTCACTTGCATGCATAGTAGGATTACTCAAGTCCTTCATGAGACGTTGGATTTCCTCTTTAAGGAGACGAGTTAGAAGATAAATGCATGGTCTCAATCACAAGAGATGGAGCAAAGGCTTCCTTCTGTTGGTGAGGTATTGAAGACTCCTCTCCCAAAAGAGGTAACACTCACTCTTCATATGCAAGTAGCTGAGCAGATAAGCCCCCTTGCGGTCCAAAATATTCTCTCTCTCATTGCAGACCGTCGCAGCATCAAGGCGAGTCCAACTCCTCATCTGTGCAAAGAGATCACAAGCTGCTGGAGGAGTCAGTTCTCTTTTTAGGCTTGACGCTATTAGCCTGAATCATTCTTAACTCCTGTGGTTATATCCAGGTTTCATGCTAGAAAGTTGAATGTTGAGTAGTAGGACATCGCCCAGTAAGCAAGAGGTCGGCCTTACTGTAAGAACAGCTAGAGATTTACTTCCCCCAGTATATGTGCACACCATATGCCCCCCTTGAAGCAGAGAAGTAACAAACAAAAAGAGAGGCTCCAACAATCATTATCCCACTCTGAGCAAAGCCCTGGGAACACCCAATCGCAGTAGTCTTGCTGGAAGGCCACCCTAATGTTAGAGGTGAACCTCAATAAATAATATTTGATTTTGACTCCCTTTCTTCTGACCCTGACCTCAGAGAAGTAGAACTTAGCAATGGTCTCTACATGCACAGCTGCAGGGCTCACGAAGTCTCCACTAGTATTAGTAGCACATTTCCTTAGATTTCATTGCTGTTGAACGATTCTCTGACTTCACCCCTTCAATGAGCAAATTAATCTGTGTCAGATTCCTCTGATTCATTGGACTAGCAGCAGCTGGCCCAGTCCACCTCTTTTTAGGGTGGCCAGAGAGGAAAGGCCATTGAGAGTCAGAAAGTGCATCCATGGTTTCTGATGAGCAAGCACTTTCACCTCTAGAAATCCTTAGCCAGAGCCCACTATAAGAGGAAATGACTGAGATTCTGGCATTTTGTAGTTCACAGAAACATCAACCCTCTGCTCAGCTGTCACGTCATGACATTTTTGCATCATCTGTCTGAGATGGAGTTACGGGTAGGCATCTGCCAAACTTCGATTATGGCCATTTAGGCCTACCAGAGCAGACAATGTGTATCATTTTTTATTAAAGAAAACAATGCTATTAATAGACATCTGATGGACCTTACATATTTTCCCCTGAATGGGCACGTCAATGCCTCCTGTTACCTAAAGCTCATACTAGCTAGATTAATGCACAAATCATTCAAGCTGATGACCTCATCTGAAAATAAACCTTTTTTGTGGAATATTTTCTTCCTGTTGGGTATAGCATTAGCCAGGCACAAACGTGAGCTGCAAGCCCTTTACTAGTCAGTACCACTGACTGCATGAAATCAGAAGAGAGTGGTCTCAGGAAATATATATTTTTGACATGACAGTTCAGTCACCAGTCCATCCTAAAATGAGATAGTTCTCCTAACATTTGTATGTGGGTATATTCAGGCAGAAGCAGTAGAAACCTGCATTTTCCTGAAAAACACTTGTACCTTTTATAAGCAATGATGTTAACTGAATGAATGCTATCACTACCGTTTCCAGATTGAGAGTTTCAAGTACCATCCATTGTTACACACTCCATCCAGTATCCAAGCTCATGCCATATGGCTAATTGGTTGCTTCCCAATTTACCCTGCAAAATTTCCCTCTGCCACCAAACTAGGAGAATTACTGTAGTTTTGTGGATTGAATGAGCTCTGCACTTGAATCAGATTACATTGCTTATCTGTACAATAATGTAATTATATTTGGTGTTGGAATGAGACTTAAGCTTGCAATAAAAATAACAAAAGCACTGAAAAATGCTAGTTACAGTTTAGTAAAAAAGACTATAACTAAAAAAACTACCACACGCACCTCAATCATGCACTGACCTTCGGCCAGGCCTGCACCCACCACTGTGTAAACATTCCAACCTCTGCCAAGTCTCATGCCCAACCCTGACATTTATCCAACCATCCAACTGCCTACTGCACAATGGGGGTTGGCAGCAGGCTGTGATCAATCTTCTTGTGTTCAACCAAACCTCCACTGCATCCGGCCATCAGCTGTGCACAGTGGGGTTGGCTGCAGGGTCTCCCCAGACCCTGCTTCCAGCCCCCATATGCAGCCACCCCCTATTCACTGTAGCCTTCAGGAGGACCTAGACCCAACTCTCACATGTGTGCAACCTACGAACTGCACTTCATTTGGCCATGCACAGTGCGGGCTGTCTGCTGGGCCTCACCTCTGACCCTGTGGTGTGTAGCCAATGTCCACTGCACATGGTACTCAGCCTTCTGCTAGGCACTGCATCTAATGCCCCACAAGCAGCCAACCAGTGCTGCACATGGCCTTCAGACATGTACAGCATGTGTTGGAGACAGGTGCTGGCCATTGGCCAAGCCCTGAACTCAACTGCAGAGTGTAGCAAACTCCTGTTGGGCATTTCTTAGGCCATACAGAGTGTGATTAGCCTTAAGACGTGTCCTTGGACCAGGCCCTTTGGCCTTCACCTGCATTGGCTAAGCCTCCACTGTGCTCTTGCCTTCAGCTGTTTGCAGCAGTGTTTGATAACATGGCCTACATTTTGAACTAGCTTTGTGCTGAACACCCTGCGCAGTGAACCACTATTGAGCATGGCCTTTGGCATTTGGTCAGGCCCCGCACCAACCCCAAGTGTAGACAAACCTCGACACTCTGCCAACTGCCACGGTATATGGGCTTCAACCATGTGAATTAGGGCCTGGTTGTAAAGTCAATTGTGGTACCATGGGATGGAAGCTTGTAGAGTGGCTCCCACAGAAGTATTGATGTATCTTTTGAAGGGCTGCACTTGGTCCCACAGGAGTACTGTGATACTCATGGCCTACAAAAAAATTAAAATTTTAATAACTGAGAGTGTGGTCCCTCTGGGACACACCCACAAAGTTCAGGGTGCCTCTATCCACCCCCTCATGCCTTTTCCAAAAGCTTTTGAGGATATGGGGATAGAGTCCCTGGGTCCTGTAATGGCTACTGCAACACTTTCATAATCTGTTGCAACTGACTAATCAGAGTACTCAGCATCAGGTTAACTGCCTGGGTACTGTGGTACCCCAATGACTGATGGAAGAAAAGATTTCCTTAGCAGATTGGATTTGAGTATTTTCAAAGGTTTTGGTATGACGGGAGTTCAGTGAGACCCCCGTGGAACACATTATTCCAGTTATCAGTAATTTTTCCAGGATATTAAACAATTCATGATTACTACAAGTGTCTCACTAAATGCAAATTTCTTGAACTCTACCCATCAGATTAAAACCAAACAGTAAAAAGCACCCTTTCTTAGTAAAGCTCTCTCTCCTAGGTTTGTTGTGATTCTGCTAAGGTGTTCTTTCTCTACTGGAGAGAAAAATTTTATGAAAATTAAAATGGAAAACAGATGTTTTAGTTCATCCATTTTTTCATGACCCTGCTTCATGAATCATCATCAAGCTTGATGGATCAGCATTTTGGGGAAATTTTTGTGCAGATTCATCGAATGGCACCAACGTTGTTCAAGAAACAAAAATGCCTTTCCTATGGAATTCAACACTCCAGTCTAAATCATTTCACTGTATGCCACTCCCCTGTATGCTATTACACTGTACACTATTACACTTCACGCCACTCCACTGTACGCTACTAAACTATGTGCTATCACACTCTACATCATTGCACTGTACGCCATTCCAGTCTATGCCACTCCACTCTACACTATTCCACTTCAAGCTACTCCCCTGTATGCTACTCCATTTTAAGCCACTTCAGTGTACTGTTCTCCACTCTATAAAACTCCTCTCTGCAAAACTCTACTACACTCTGGGCCACTCTACTAGACTGTACTCCACTCTGTCCCTGTCCACTCCAAAATCCAAATTTGCACTCAACTCTATTCCCGTAAACTCTAGGGTACATCACTCTCCTCCACTTTATGACAGTTTTCAGCACTGTACGACACAGCTCTCCACTGTACTGTTTGAGATGCCACTCCAATTTATAACAGTTTCCTCGAATTGATGTTGCTGCACTTCAATGTATGCCACCCCACTCTATGCTAATCCTCTGAACCCTACTCCACTCTATGCTACTCCACTGCACACCACTACATTCTACGCTATTCCATTCAATGCCACTTCACTCTTCTACACTTCACATTACAGTATTATGGTATTCCACTCTACACAACTACAGTCTACACCACTCCACTGTACACCTCTTCACTCTACGCCACTCTACATACCTCCACTCTATAAAAGTCTACCACACTTCATAGCACTCTACGACATTCTACTCCACTCCATCCCAGTACCCTCCAAAGTACAGCACTCCATTCCACTATACAACACTTCTCTAATGACACAGCACTCCACTCTACTGCTCAAGACCCTATTCCAATTTATAACAGCTTATGACTTACACTATGCCAGTACACTCCATCCCATGCCACTCAACTCTTTCACACACAAATACACTATTGTAATTTACTATACACTATGTTACACCACTCCACTTGACTGTACTGTACAATACTTTACCTCACTCTTGCCTACTATACAACAATCAACTCTACGCAGCCCCAGTGTTTCACAGAGTACTGAACTCTATGCAACTCCTCTCTACACCAATCTAATACACTGCATGCCACTCTTCAAACACTTTAATTTTGTCTATACCCCTTCACTCCACTATACAACACTCTACTATACTGTATGCCGTTGTGTAACACTTTACATCTTTCTACTCTAAGATACTCTAGTCCAATACACCACGCTGTACAGAACTCTTTGCATGCCACTGTCCTCTACTTTATTCGTCTACACTGACACAGAACTCCACTCTACTCCACTACTCCACTGTGTGCCACTTAATTCTACGCCACTCAGTGCCAATGTACACTATAACACTGTATGTAAATCCATTGTAGCACACTCTAGAACACTGTACTGTAATTAATACCATTCCACTCTACAGAAATCAACTAGACTGTTTGCCACTCTTTTCTACTGTAGTCTACATCACTTTCCAAAAATGTACAACAACCTACTTCACTCTAGTGACTCCAATTTATGGCACTGCAATGTATCGCACTTTACTGGACTGTATGCCACACACAACCTTTCTACTGCACTCCACACCACTATAGTCTACAACATGCCACTCCACTCTGACACTTCACTCCACTCCACTCTACCCCACCCCACTCTAGTATACTCTACTCCACTATACTCCACTCCACTGTACTATAATTCGCTCCCTGCCACTCCACTGTCTGCCACTATACTCCACGCAATGTAATCCCAATCAACAACACTGTACTACACTCAATGCAACTCTATCACACTCTACTCCACTCTGTGCCCATTCACTTTACACCTCTGTACTACACTGTATGATACTCAATAACATGCCATCCAACTTCTCTCTATGATATTCCAGTCCACTGTATGTCATGGCATTCCACTCTACAACACTCACCTCCACTGTTCTCTATGACACTCCACTTGATGGTACTCCATTCTATGACACTGTACTTCAACCTACTCCACTCGAAGGCACTCTACTAGACTCCATGACAGTCTACAAACACCCTACTCTTCTGTTTGACATGCCATTTCCACTGTACAACTCGCTGCTCCAGTCCACAATACTAGAATCCAATATATTAGACAACATGCCACTAAACTATACAACACTTTACTACACTGTGCAAAACTACACCCTACTCTACTCCACTTCATTCCAATCTACAATACTCCAGTCTATAACAATAGACTTTACAAAACTCTCCTCCAATATACTGTACAACACTTCATTTAACAACTCTACACTTGCGACACTGGACACTATGATTGAAACACATTTTTATTAAAAGTGTAAGAAACATTGAAATTCAATGAAAAAGTAAAGGTTAAAACTTAGTTATAGTTAGGAAAACTTATTTTTGACCAAAATTAAACTATAAAATGTTACAAAAACCTAAAGATATAGTTATAACTTTCATTTACAATGTATCCATCACCTTCAAATTATTAAAAGTAGCGGACCTCATTACACACTCTTTCAACTCGCTTACCAGCCAACACTAACTTTAATTCTCCACCCAGGCTGTACAAAATTAAGTAAAAATCTAATATGGTAGTTACCCACCACTATGTAAACTATTAAACTATTAAAACAAACTAATAGACTCATTGGATGATGTAATCAGTGATGTCATTTGAGATGTCATTAGTGATGTCATAAATGATGTAATAGAACATATCATGACTGATTTAATATGTGAGGTCATAAGGAGTACATGGCAGGGGTGCAAAGTATAGTTAGGTCTTTTAGATTTAACAGTGAGTTTCTATGGTTTTGTTGTTGATCAAAACGGTAATGTTGTCAATGACAACAAAACATTACTTTGATCTTTGTTTTTTCAGTGATATATATATCTATATATATATATATATATTGACCTAAAAAAGCAAAGGTTACATGGACGTTAAAGTTAGGCTCACATTTCAAACATACAAAACCATAGAAATTCATCAGTTATAGTTTGAATTATCTCAAGTAACTATAAGTTGAGCCCTAAGATAACTATAACTGGCACCCTCGCCATGCACAGTTTTTACGTCAAAAGTTTTACTGCAAATATTACATTGATATTATCAATTATGTTATCAAAAATGTCATGAGTGCCGTATTTTGTGGGGAATTTGAAGTGCACGGTGACGGCGTGAATTATAACTACTTTAGGGCATGAGTGTGTGAGCATCTGAGTGGGTGTGTGAGTGGGTACATGAGTGCCTGAGTGGGTCCGTGAGTGGGTGCGTGTGGGTCTGAGTGGAGCTGTGAGTGGGTGCTTGAGGGGTTGAGTAGGTGTTTGAGTAGGAGAAAGAGATTGAAACAGAGAGAGAGAGAAAGAGAGAGAGAGAGAGAGAGAGAGAGAGAGGGAAAGAGAGTGAGAGGCAGAGAGAGAGAGAGTTTTTTAAGCTTTGATGGATGAAATATTTAGAATGAGATTTTTCTGTACAAATTGAAAAGAAAAATATATTTGTCTGTTAAAAAGAGTAAGATCACCTTTCAGTACGAGCCTTAAACATTTGAATGAACAAAAAATAAATAAAAGAGGGAAATAAAATGGGAAACACCTGGACTCAAACTCTTAACACTCATGCCCAAATGTGTACTTTTTTAGCGTAATTTTTTGACACAAAAGCGGTGCAAACTTACAAAATGCAATTGCATTTTGTAATTTTGTGCCACTTTTGCATCAAAAAGCTGTGTAAATGTGGCGCTAAAAAAGTATAAATATTGGCCTCATTGTGAAGGCCTGTGTTATTGATTTCAAAAACATGTTTTTTGCCCTTTATGGGCTATCTGGGACCAAGGGGGGAGCCTCAAGGCCTACCCCACAGTCCCATTGCTCCAGCAAGCAGGCAGCTGCTTTTAACAGCAGCTCCCTGGTTGCTGGAGCAATGCTTCCATCTCTGTTCCCCGCATGCATACCTGCGTGCAGAGAACAGAGAGGAAAGCTCCACTTTCTGACAGCAGGACGTCTTTGACAGGTCCTGCTGTAAAAAAGAGGAGTGTTTGCTGTGACTTGGCTGCATCTGTCAAAGCTTCAGCCAAGCCACAGGAAACAGCTATATCCCAAGGGTGGGTACCCTGGGACACAGCAGGAGCCTACTCTTGGGAGTGGTGGTCCCCAGGGCCCTCAGTGGCTCCTTGAGGGGGGCCCCAAGGTCCCCCTCCAATGTGGAGATAGCCCATGGAAGGTAGTGGTACCCAGGGCTGCAGGGGGTCTGAAACGGGCCCCCTTTCTGTTTTTTTCAAGGTGCCCAGGGAAATGGTGGTCACCAGGGCTGCAGGGGGGGCAAGCAGCCCCTCCATGCACACAATCAGATCAATGCCCTGGGGAGGTGGTGGTTCCAAGGGCTATGGGGGGGGCAGGCACTTCCCCACTCGCATTTAAATTAAAATAAGCCCCGGCAAGGTGGTAGCCCTTGGGGCTATAGAGGGGGCTGGACACCCCTCTGTTACACTAAAACAATGCCCTCGGGACTTGGCCTACCCGTGGGGCTTCAAAGAATTTAGCACAGGAACTTGTGCATTATTTGTTGTTTTAAATTATTTTGCCAGATCCACGGATCCTCTATGAATTATGGAAAAACTTTTTTTTTAAAATGTTTATTTGCTCTTGTAGGAGTTGGGGAGTTCCCTCTGGGACACCAACAAGAGAACTAACGATCAGGGTGTACCCTAGCCTCTTTTTTTGTTTTTTAGATTTTTGTCAGGGACTCGGCTGAAGCCAAGTCCTAAGATGGCTGCCAATACTTTCTAGTTTGAAGTGTTGGCAGCCAAACATATCTCAGCACAAGATCAGAAGGGGTTGCGAATCCTTCACGTCCCTAGATGTACTAATTTAAACTTCCTTTAATTTCTCAAAGCTACTAATTCGATTTACACCAAATAGCAAAAAGGGGTCTTTCTGGACCTAGAGTTACCTTTTTGCCAAATTTGGTGTAGTTCCATTCAGTGGTTTTGGCGCTATCGATCTTCAATTTTTCCTATGGGAATAAGCATTGGAAACACTCTACATTTCACCTCCCTCTTTATCTCGGCCCCCACTCCACGGATCACCCTGAAACTTTCTAGGCACCAGCTCACGTAACTGTCATAATTTTTTGGAAATATTCATGAAGTTTTTTCAAGCAAAAAAAAAAGCTTTTATCGACTTGTCTATATCTTTGGCACTGTTTGACAAATCTTCACAATATTTTCCAAAAAAGGTGGCCCGGTGATTCTTGGTGTGCATGAAACGTTTTGGGGTGATCCGTCAAGGAGGGGCTGAGAAAAAGGGGGCTAGAAAAACATTGTGTTTCCCGTGTCAATTCCCATAGGATCTGTCAACAAGTCTACAGCCCGAACCGCTTGATGGAATTATACCAAATTTGGCAGAAAGCTAGCTGTTGGAATGCAGATTGTGGTTTTTGTTAAATGGTATAAATAATGTTCAGTAGTTTTTTAGAAATTTAGGGACATTCAAAATTGTATATCTCTGGCCGCAAAGTATTAGTGAACAAAGGTAAGTTCGTGCAGGGGAATGCACACCTTTGATTGGCTGCCAACACCTCAAACCAGGAAGTATTGGCAGCCATCTTGGGACTCGGTTGAGCCAGGTCCCAGAAAAAATGTGGAAAAAATGAAAGGGGCCAGGGTAAAGACACCTTGACCCCTTAGCACTGGGACCCATCCAGAGCAAAAAAACATTTTTTTAAATTATTTTTTTTGCCATGAGTTCTCAAGATTAACAACCAAAAAATTAAAAAACAGGTGCGGGCTCCTGTGCTTGTTTTTTTTTTTTTATAGGCCCCTGGGTGGCCAGGTCCCAGGGCATTATTAATTTTGTGTAGGGGGACTTCCTAGCCTCGCACAGCTCTGGGGACCACCACCTCCCCAAAGCTTTCATTTTTTAATATTTAGGGAGGAGGCCCCCAGCTACCCTGGGGACTGCCGCCTCCACAGGGCTTCCATTTTCATGTATTCTGGGGAGCCGTGGACCCCGACCCCCAGGGACCACCACCTCCCCGGGGCTTTAATTTTTTATATGCGGGAGCCAGCACCCCCTGGGGCATTAATGAAAGTGTATGCTGGGGGGCCGGTGGCCCCCCATGTCTGTGGGCCCCCACCCCCAAGGGCTTCTAATTAAATACATTTGGGGCCCCCCACTCCACAGGGACCACCACCACCTGGGGCAAAGTGTAAAAAAAAGAAAGGTGGTCCCTCTTTGAACCCCAAACCCCGGGGACCACCACTTCTGGGGCTAAGTAAACATTGGAGGGGGACCTGCACGGCCCCCCTCAAGGAGCCTTTGATGGCGCTGGGGACCACCACCACTCGCGCTGGACACTCGAGTCCAGCTGTTTATAGTTACCTTAGGGTGTGAGTTTTGATTCCATGAAAGAACTCTAACTATAACTGTGGAATTTCAGTGGTTTTGTATGAGTAAATTCAGAACCTAATTATAATGTCCCTGTTACCTTTGTTTTTTGTCCGTGAATGAATATGGGATATGTAGTCCTAAGCTTACTAAAAACATTAAACCTACACCAAATTAGTGAGTTAAATCCACATTACCCCACAACAACCAAATAAAAAAAATATAAAACAAATGTACACATTACACAAATATCTCTTCTCACTTATAGTCACTGGATAGTGTCTTTTGATACTAACTAGTACGTTTTTCTATATACTAATACCCAAGGCAAAAATATAATTTCATTCTCACTTTCAGAGTTATTCTTTATCACTCCTTGCTTCCAGCATTATTAGATCTAATACAGAGAGTAGTGGTCTAGTATCCCCTCTTTCCTCATCCAAACTAACGTATTACTTGTCTATTTCCAATCAAATAACATTATTTCAGATTCATGTCCTGAGGAGGTGGTGGACCCCGGAGCTTCCAAGAGCCTTAGGAGGGAAGCCCCATGCGTCCCCCTCCTTATGTACTAAAGTGACCATGACCCCGGGACCTGGGCCACCCAGGGGCAACATTAAAATCAAGTGCAGGAGAGTGTGCATGCCTTTTTAGGTAAATTCACAGCGAAATTCACAAATATTCACAAACTTCACAGTGAATTTAAAAACGAAATACTTTTTTTGTCCTGGTGGGGTTCCATGGGAACCCCTGGACCAAGGCTAGATTGTTAGGGTAACCGTACCCTTTTCTTTTTTTTTCCCCTTTTTTTTAGGCCTCGGCTGAAGCAGAGCCCCAAAATGACTGCCAACACTTCCTGGATATTGTGTTGACAGCCAATCAAATTTCAGCACAAGATCTGGACTATTCACAAAGTATTCATGCTTTAAGATACGATTGAGAATTTCCTTCAATATCTAGATAACGACTGAACAGATTTACACGAAATAAAAAAATCATGATTTCCAGACCAAAAGCAACCTTTATGTCAAATGAGATGTACTTCCATCTAGCAGCTCGGGCTGTAGTTGTGTTCAAAATCCCTATGGGAATTAAAATGGAAACACACTTTTTATGACCCCCGCATTTTCTCAGACCCCGCTTGATGGATCACTCCGAAACCTTCCATGTACAACTAGACCCGTGGGCACACTTTTTGTAGGAAATTTTGTGAAGATTTCTCAAATGGCGCCAAAGATGAAGCCAAGTCAAAAAAAACATTTTTTTCCGGAAACTAGGTCCTTACTATAATTTTCTACTAGTGACTATATAGTCTCACATCTAACTACCCCAGACATTACATCACTCATGATATCTTCTGTGACATAATTTATAATATCACTGTAACATTTACAGTAAAATTATTGATGAGAAAACTGTTCATAGTGAGTGAGCGAGTTATAGTTACCTCAGGGAACGAGTTAAAGTTACTTGAAACTACTCTTACTATAACAGCTGAACTTCTGCAGCCAACCAACCTATAACCACCCAGCTAAGTGCCACGCATATTATGTAATATAATATATAATATCGCCAGAAGGTAGTTATAGTTAGCACTAATTTCCATAGAATAAGCGTTTTTTTTTATTTGCCTATATCTTTATCCCGATTTGATGAATCTTCACAAACCTTTCCATAAAAAGTGCCCTCTACGGTCAAGTTGTGCATAGAACGTTTTGGGATGATCAGTCAAGTGTGGGTTGATTAAAAGTGGGGGTGAAAACAAGTGCTTTTCCCCATGTTAATTCCAATAGACTCACAAACACACCTGCAGCCCAAACCGCTGGACGGAATTACACCAATTTGGCAGAAAGGTATCTTTTGGTCCACAGATAAGCTTTTATTTTATTTTGTGTAAATCCATTTAGTAGTATATAAGGTCAAGACAAATTCCTGAATACTGCCGAACTCATTCAGAGATCTGATTGGCTGCCAATACTTCAACCAGGAAGTTTTGGCAGACATTTTGAGACTCGGCTTCAGTCTCTAAAATGTTTTTTTTTTTTTAATAAAGAAAAGGGGGCAGGGTACGTTTAACTGAACTCCCTAGCCTTGGTCTAGGGATCCTGTAGGGTCTCACCCCAATTGGTAAAAAGCATAAACTCAGAGTGAAAATTGTGAATATTAGTGATTTTCAATGTGAGTTAAAAAAAAAGTAAGAGTGGTCTCCTGTGCTTGCTTTTATTTTTGCCCTCGGGGCAGGGGAGGGCAGGTCCCAGGGGCATATTAGTTTAAGGAGAAGCACACAGGGCCTCTCTCCCAGGGCTTACTAAAGCCCCAGGGACCATTATTTCTCGAGGGGGATTCATATAAAGTATGCAGGCAAGCCGAGTGACCCCCTGCACCCCAGGGACCACCACCTCCCCGAGGCAAACTACTAACTGAATTTAAGGTGGAGTCCTGTGGACCCTCCCATCCCCTGGGAACCGCCACCTCCCCGGGGCTATAGAATCAATTAGACAGTTAGTTCATCATGGACCCTTGGCTCCAGGGACTGCCACCTCCTCGGGACCAAATTGAAAGAAAGGAGAGGGCCGCATCCCCCCTCCTGGAGATGTACGTTGCCCTGGGAACAACCATACCCCAGGTCCAGCTCCTGCTACCTCCCGAGATACCCACCCTCGGGAAATACCTGTTTGCTTGGTTGGCAGGAGCTGACAGCTCCCACCAAGGAAAAGCAAACATAACTCCACTTTCAGCAAAAAGTAACTATAACTCTTGCTTTAAGGTAATTATGACTCGCACCCTCGCCATGCACTGCTAATTACCTCAGATATTACAGCACTCATGACATCTTTTATAACATCATTGATAATATCACTGTAACATTTGATGTAAAGTTATTCATGAATAATATTTGTACATATTTGTAATTATACATATAGGCCCTCATTAAAACCCTGGAGGTAAATCCCGCTTACCCCCTTGCTGAAGGCCGCCAACATACTGTGGCTGCGGTGGAAATCCGCTACAGATATTACGACCCACATCTCGTAATCCATCACAATACAGACACCCACACAAGTCCGCCACATCAGAGGTCAGTGATAAACTGGCGATAGCAAAACCCACACCGTCACGCCAACAAGAATACGCCCACACTATCACGACCCACAAATCAACTCAGCGGTCTTTCAACCACGGTAATCCATCGGCGGTACACACTGCCGAGCTCAAAATACACACACATTTACAAAACACAACTACATTGGACAATTCGAAATACACACACCTGATACACATACACACACCACACCCACACACCCACAACACTATAAAACACACATCCACATTGCCCACAAACCCTTGCAACAACATTTTGGCGAAGAAGCAGAGAGAGAGAATAGCCAACACTACACCTGCATCCACAAGCACACCACCCCATCACGTATACAACATCCACGCACCTCAAACAACACACAGCAACACAACATTTCACACAGCACAACAAACATCACCTCACACATCACCCACACCACATCATGGCACCTCAAAGACACCCCAGGTTTTCTGAGGAGGAGCTAAGGGTCATGGTGGACGAAATGATCCGGGTACTGCCACAGCTATTCGTGTCACAGAAGCAGCACACCTCCATTTCTAGGAAAATGGAGCTATGGCGGAGAATCATCGACAGGGTCATCGCAGTGGGACAGCATCCAAGAAAACAGGATGACATCAGGAAGAGGTGGAACGACCTACGGGGGAAGGTGCGTTCAGTAGTATCCAGACACCAGATTGCTGTACAGAGGATAGGCGGTGGGCCCCCACCTCCTCCCCCACAACTAACAACATGGGAGGAGCAAGTCTTGGCAATACTGCATCCTGAGGGCCTCGCAGAAGTAGCAGGAGGGCTGGACTCTGGTAAGTCAAAGCTTTACTAATTTATCCCCCCCACCCTACCTGCATGCCATCACGTACCCCACCCATCCCCTCGCCCCCATGACTCCAACACCTCACATATGCCCCACTATCACAACCCACCCATCCCAATACCAAGCCCTGCATGCAAAACCATAGCATGGACACCCATTGCCAAAGCGTGTCCAGTACAGGTACCCACACAGACCCCATACAGTAATCACACAATGGCAAACACAACAAGGCAAGCACAGGAGTAGAGGGTAACTCACCCAATGCACAAGGTGGCACACACAGATACTAAAACTATGCATTTACACCAAAAGGGCCCATACCCAACGTCACCGGAGAGGAGGTTCCAGACCTATCCAGTCCCCCCACAGAAGAGGCCCACAGTGATGACAGCAGCTCTGCACGCCTGGATCAAGATGACCAGCCGGCCCATCAGGGAGCTCTGGACAGTCGGTTCCCCACCCACAGTCACAAGCCACCACAGACCCTCCCCCCTCAGGAAACACCACCACAGCACCCACCCAGCGGGACCATGCCACTGTCCCCTGGACACGTCAATCAGCAGTGTGTCCACCACTACAGGGACCCCAGGCAAACCCACCAACCCAAAACAATCAGGGACCTGGGGTCAGTGGCAGTGGGCACACGGTTCTGGGGACAGAGGCACAGGATAACAGGGAAGCTGGGAGGACTGCTGTGCGACGGGGGAGGACAGGCCCAGGGAACCCATTTTCCACGAGGCACTCTCCAACATCATGGGAGCATACCACCATTCCCAGGAGACCATGGGCACGGTACTGGCCAAGTGTCAGGACACCCAGCGGCTGCAGGAGGAACACTACCTGGTGATCAGGGAGGACTTGAAGTCCATCAACACTACCTTGGTCACCATTGCAGGGGTGCTGGCAGACCTTTCCAACATCATGAGGGACACAGTGGCACACAAACGGGCCCCTGACACTAGCCTGAATGATGAACAGCCCTCCACCTCCGCCGGCGCTAGTGGACAGGAGGCCCTGCCACAGGAACAACAGGCCACCAGCACCCCACCCCCTGCAGAAGGAGAACCACCCCGCAAACGGTCCCTGAGATCCAGGAACAAGACAGAGAACATTGCCAAGACCCCCGCCAGGAAATAAGACCCTCCTGATTGTCACCCTTCTGTCCCACTTTGTCATCCTGTCCACCTTAAACTGCCATTGCTCCACTTCCTATGCTCCCATGGACAATGCACCTGTGAGACCAAGAAACTGAACTCTACTATGGACATTCCACCAACATCACCCCAGCCCATTACACAGCCCCTCCACTTATTAGCACATAAATAAACACCCTTGAATCACAAATCAATCTGGAGTCAGTCTCTACTTTTACAAATGTGTAATTGCAACCTTTTGGAAATCTAGCAATGTCAATGTTCATGTTCACATACCATGGTTACACAGTTGTTGGGCAGCAGTAAACATAGCATAGGGCACAAAGTGGGATCCAGATCTGTGAAATGGAAAGCCAAAGTGAGATGTCAGTGTACATACACAGAGGTAAAAAGGCAGATTTATGCTATGTCCTACAATAGTATGAGATGTGTGAAGCAGTGCCATCCTCTTACCTGTGTCGCACTGGAAGTATTGCATGATGGTGTTGTTTCGGTTGTCTATATCTTCTTCTTCTGCCTCCTCTTCTTCACTGTCCACAGGCTACACAGCTGCCACAAGACCAGCATCAGGCCCATCCTCCTGCAGAAAAGGCAGCTGGCGTTGCAAAGCCAGGTTGTGCAACATACAGCATGCCACGATGATCTGACACACCTTCTTCGGTGAGTAGTATAGGGAGCCACCTGGCAGGCACCGGAATCTGGCCTTCAGGAGGCCAAAGGTGCACTCTATTATCCGCCTAGTTCGCCCATGTGCCTCATTGTAGCATTCCTCTGCTCTTGTCCTGGGAGTCCTCACTGGGATCAGTAGCCATGACAGGTTGGGGTAACCAGAGCCACCTGCAAATATCGAGGGACAACTGTCAGACATCCTCCAACCATTAGGGAATCTCCCAGACCCAGACACCTATTTAAACTGTGTGGGGACCTTGGGCTCACCTATTAGCCACACACGGGGCCTCTGGAGTTGCTCCATCACATAAGGGATGCTGCTATTCCTCAAAATGTAAGCGTCATGCACTGAGCCAGGATACTTGGCATTCACATGGGAGATGTACTGGTCAGCCAAACACACCATCTGCACATTCATTGAATGGGAGCTTTTCCGATTTCTATACACCTGTTCATTCCTGCTAGGGGGACAAATGCCACATGTGTACCATCAATGGCACCAATGATGTTGAGGTTATGTCCCAGGGCATAGAAGTCACCTTTCACTGTCGGCAAATCCTCCACCCGAGGGAAAACGATGTAGCTGCGCATGTGTTTCAGCAGGGAAGATAACACTCTGGACTACACGTTAGAGAACATTGGCTGTGACTTCCCTGATACCATGGCCACTGTTGTTTGAAAGGACCCACTTGCCAAGAAATGGAGCACTGACAGGACCTGCACTAGACGGGGGATTCCCGTGGGATGGAGGATAGCTGACATCAGGTCTGGCTCCAATTTGCCACACAGTTCCTGGATTGTGGCACGATCAAGTCTGTAAGTGATAATGATGTGTCTGTCTTCCATTGTCAACAGGTCCACCAGGGGTCTGTACACCAGAGGATGCCACACTCTTATCACCTGCCCCAGCGGACGTGCCCCATGGAGGAGAAGGGTGAGCAGAGGGTCATACATCACATGGGATTCACAAGGCTGTTTAGCACAATTGTGAAATAATCTCTGTGTGCCTTTCTCTGTCCGTATTTCTGGCCACAATTGCTGTGACGCAGTTAGTTGGCCTGCCATATGGCCCCCTGAAATGGTGGCTGCCTGACCTGTAAGGAGGGACAAGGGGAAATGAGGTAACTGTGCTGGTGTTGTGCAGCGTTGCTGTGCGCAATTCAGCATTGGTTATCATTGGGCCCTATGGGTTCCAGGAGCCAATGACGATGTATGCCGGCGGTGACGGTACGCACCGCCACAGACATGACCACCTTTTTCTATCAGTTCCCTCACATGATACCTGACCTTCAACAGGAGAGGACCTACATTGCAAGTGCTGCTGTGACCTGCATCTGGAGGCGACAATGGCTACAGTGTCTGGGGAAAGAGCCCCTGCCTTCACTGCGGAGCAGTTGGAGAAACTGGTGGATGGGGTCCTCCCCCAGTACACGCTACTCTACGATCCTCCAGACAAACAGGTGAGTACACTGTGTGCATGGTGGATGGGACATGATTGCATGGAGTATCGAGGATGGAAGAGACAGGGGGTGGGACAGGCCAGCATGTCAGGATGATGAGTGTATGTTATTCTGGGCCAGGGTGGGAGGTTTTTGGCCAATGTGTGAGATGAACTGTACGGGGGAGTAACATCCTTTTTTACTTCACTATTCCTCTAGGTCAGCGCCCACCAGAAGAAGGGTATTTGGCGTGCCATCGCCAAGGAAGTGTGGACCCTGGGGTTCTACCATAGATGGAGCACCCACTGCTGTAAAAGATGGGAGGACCTGCGCCGCTGGAGCAAGAAGACGGTGGAGGCCCAGCTGGGAATGGCCTCCCAACGTGGAAGGGGTACCCGTCGCACCATGACACTCCGATGTACCCGATCCTGGCAGTGGCATATCCTCAGTTGGTTGGGTGCTTGAGGGTATCACAGCAGCCACAAGGGGGTGAGTACAGTCTCATTCAGCTGACTCTGCCCGCTTGACGAGGTGTCTGGGTGGGGAGGTGGGCTGTGGGTTCCCCTTGGCCAGGGCAGATGTGCCAAGGTAGATCCATCGTTTAGCAGGCTCAGTCCCACTCCAACCCCAAAGGTGGTAGTTGCCTTCTACACCTAGTCAGGCTCCTATGGCTTCCAGCTGTGCATGAAATGGGTCTAGACAGAATTCCCCATGGGCATGTGCTTTTCCCCTGCACTGTTAGTGCATGGCTTAGTGCATAGGACTGCGCCAGCGGTAGTGGAGCTGCAGGCATTGACCATGTGTCTCTTCTGTCTTTCCCCCTTTTTTGTTTTGTCACCCAGTCATTGTGTGCATTAGTATTATCTGGCGGAGGAGAATTGGCACCGGAGCCGGAGGGAGCTGCAACACACATGGCCCTGGAGGGTGCATTTACGGAGTCTGAAGGCACCAGTGGGACAGAGGACGAGGGGAACTCCACAACGGGGACAGGTGCAGACACCAGCGACAGCGACTCCTCCTCTGATGGGAGCTCCCTTGCGGCGGCAGGCACCTCTGTGCCCACTGCAACAACAGGTACAGCTGCCACCCTCCCTACCAACACCGCCCTCCCAGCAGCCCCTCATCGAATTTCACGTGCCCACTCACCCAGGAGGGTGGGCACCTCCTTCGCCCCAGGCACCTCAGGCCCTGTACCAGTCAGTCCTGCTGCCCTCAGTGAGGAGGCTATTGACCTCCTGAGATGCCTCACTGTTGGGCAGTCAACCATTTTGAATGCCATCCAGGGTGTCGAGAGGCATTTGCAGCAAACAAATGCATACCTGGAGGGCATTCATTCTGGTGTGGCGGCCCAACAGAGAGCATTTCAAGCTCTGGCCTCAGCATTGAAAGCAGCCATTGTCCCTGTGTCAAGCCTCCCCCCCTCCAACTTCCCCTACCCAGGCCCAATCCCCTGTACCTCAGCCTATCCCAAGCACACCATCAGACCAGCATGCACACTTATCAACACACAAGAGTGGACATGGCAAACATAAGCACCACACATCCCACAGGCACTCACACAAGCACCATCCCCACACAGACACATCAACATCCACTGCCTCCGCTGTCTCCCCCTCCTCCACGTCATCCTCCTCCTTCCCTGTCTCGTCTACACTCACACCTGCATGCACTACATCTTCATCCACTACCTCCATCACCAGCACGCCCATCACCACACACCGCTCACGTGCAATCACCACCCTCACTACCATTCACACATTCCCTGTGTCCTCTCAAGTGTGTCTGTGAGCCCTCCTCCCTAAATACACAAACGCAGGCACACACCCACCCAACAGCCATTCACCTCACCACAGCCTCCGGCCCATGCACCTTCACCCAAATTCAGCAGATGTACACCTCCTACAACCACTATCTCTTCCACCACTCCCAAATCCCCTCCATCTTCCCCTCCCAGTGTGTCTAAGAAACTCTTCCTGGCTAACATTACCTCTTCCCTACACCTCCCCCCCATCCTTCCCCTAGGGCCAGGATGTCCAGGTCCCAGCCCAGCACCTCAGCCACCAAATTCTCCAGCACTGTGGTCTCAGCAAGTCCGGTCAAATCGCAGGCGGCATCCATCAGGGCTGCCAGTGTGCCACCTAGCGAGGCCAAGGATCAGCCCATTCCACCACCTGCCAAGGTGAAGAAGGTGCCCACATGCCGTAGGGAAAAGCCGCACCAACCACCCAGCAAGGGCTCCTCCAAGCCTAAATGGGACAGTGCCGAGTGACCAGCAGCGACATCAACGGTGGGGAAGGGACACAAGGTGAAGGGAAAGTCAGGACAGGGCACAGCACCTTCGGCTGAGGGACCAGAGTCACCCCTTCTGGCAACCAGAACAGCAACCTGTACGGCAGTGGACACCACCACCTGCACCGCCACCTGCACCACCACCTGCTTGTCTGCTGCCTCAGCAACAGTCCCCGGCATCCTCCCCAGTGGGCAGCCGTCCGAGGCTGCAGGAGACGTCCTGCTGTGTCCCTCAACGGGTGCTGACACATTCACCACCGCCAGCACCTCCGCCACAGACTGAGGCTGCAGGAGACATCCTGGACCCTGCACAGAGTACATGAGGCACAACACCCAGCACTGTTTGTACCTACAGGTGGCAGTCAAAGTTGCAGCAGGGTGGAGTGTGTCTCTGCCTCCATGGAGTATCATGCTACCTGTTCCCAGCCAAACTCATGGCACACACCCCAAGGTGAGGGAATGGGACCTGGCACACTGCATGTGAAGCACTCTGGGCACAAAGCCCCCTCCAGAACCAGTGGAGAAAAGCATCCACTCACACAGTCCTTGGCAGGATGAAGCACTCTGGGCACAAAGCCCCCCTCCAGAACCATTGGAGAAAAGCATCCACAACCCCAATCCTTGGCAGGATAGAACACTCTGGGCACAAAGCCCCCTCCAGAACCAGTGGAGAAAAGCATCCACTCACACAGTCCTTGGCAGGATGAAGCACTCTGGGCACAAAGCCCCCTCCGGAACCATTGGAGAAAAGCATCCACAACTCCAATCCTTGGTAGGATGAAGCACTCTGGGCACAAAGCCACCTTCAGAACCAGTGGAAAAAAGCATCCTCAACCCCAATCCTTGGCAGGATGAAGCACTCTGGGCACAAAGTCCCCTCCAGAACCAGTGGAGAAAAGCATCCACTCACACAGTCCTTGGCAGGATGAAGCACTCTGGGCACAAAGCCCCCTCCAGAACCAGTGGAGAAAAGCATCCACAACCCCAATCCTTGGCAGGATGAAGCACTCCGGGCACATGGCCCCCTCCAGAACCAGTGGAGAAAAGCATCCACTCACACAGTCCTTGGCAGGATGAAGCACTCTGGGCACAAAGCCCCCTCTGGAACAATTGGAGAAAAGCATCCACAACTCCAATCCTTGGTAGGATGAAGCACTCTGGGCACAAAGCCGCCTCCAGAACCAGTGGAAAAAAGCATCCACAACCCCAATTCTTGGCAGGATGAAGCACTCTGGGCACAAAGTCCCCTCCAGAACCAGTGGAGAAAAGCATCCACTCACACAGTCCTTGGCAGGATGAAGCACTCTGGGCACAAAGCCCCCTCCAGAACCAGTGGAGAAAAGCATCCACAACCCCAATCCTTGGCAGGATGAAGCACTCTGGGCACATGGCCCCCTCCAGAACCAGTGGAGAAAAGCATCCACTCACACAGTCCTAGGCAGGATGAAGCACTCTGTGCACAAATCCCCCTCCAGAACCAGTGGAGAAAAGCATCCACAACCCCAATCCTTGGCAGGATGAAGCACTCTGGGCACAAGGCCCCCTCCAGAACCAGTGGAGAAAAGCATCCTCTCACACAGTCCTTGGCAGGATGAAGCACTCTGGGCACAAAGCCCCCTCCAGAACCAGTGGAGAAAAGCATCCACAACCCCAATCCTTGGCAGGATGAAGCACTCTGGGCAAAAAAAAACCTCCAGAACCAGTGGAAAAAGCATCCACTCACACAGTCCTTGGCAGGATGAAGCACTCTGGGCTTTGAGTGCACAAAGCCCCCTCCAGAACCAGTGGAGAAAAGCATCCACTCACACAGTCCTTGGCAAGATGAAGCACTCTGGGCACAAAGCTCCCCCAGAACCAGTGAAGAAAAGCATCCACTCACACAGTCCTTGGCAGGATGAAGCACTCTGGGCACAAAGCCCCCTCCAGAACCAATGAAGAAAAGCATCCATAACCCCAATCCTTGGCAGGATGAAGCACTCTGGGCACAAAGCCCCCTCCAGAACCAGTAGAACCAGTGGAGAAAAGCATCCACTCACACAGTCGGGGATGAGGCACTCTGGGCACAAAGCCCCCTCCAGAACCAGTGGAGAATGACATCCACTTGAGAGACTGTGGCTTTGCACTCCCCAGGATAAAGCAGTGGGCAAACCACCCACTGGAGAGACTTGTGAGACTGTGGCTTTTCACTCCCCGGGATTAAGCAGTGGGCAAACCACCCACTGGAGAGACTTGAGAGACTGTGGCTTTGCACTCCCCAGGACCAATCAGTGGGCAACCCACCCACTTGAGAGACTTGTGAGACTGTGGCTTTGCACTCCCCAGGATAAAGCAGTGGGCAAACCACCCACTGGAGAGACTTGAGAGACTGTGGCTTTGCATTCCCCTGGATAAAGCAGTGGGCAAACCACCCCCTGGAGAGACTTTAGAGACTGTTGCTTTGCGCTCCTCAGGACCAATCAGTGGGCAACCCACCCACTTGAGAGACTTGTGAGACTGTGGCTTTGCACTCCCCAGGATAAAGCAGTGGGCAAACCACCCACTGGAGACTTGAGAGACTGTGGCTTTGCATTCCCCAGGATAAAGCAGTGGGCAAACCACCCACTGGAGAGACTTGAAAGACTGTGCCTTTGCTCTCCCCAGGATAAAGCAGTGGGCAAACCACCCACTGGAGAGACTTGAAAGACTGTGGCTTTGCACTCCCCAGGACCAATCAGTGGGCAGCCCACCCACTTGAGAGAATTGTGAGACTGTGGCTTTGCACTCCCCCGGATAAAGAAGTGGGCAAACCACCCACTGGAGAGACTTGAGAGACTGTGACTTTGCACTCCCCAGGGCCAAACTGTGGGCATGGAGGTCCCTCGTGGAGCAGTGGTGTCATCCGTTCATCTGTCTGAGGTACCCTCCCCCTCCCCATGAGGTACCTGTTCGATCTGATGCCCCAGCAGTATTATCTCTGTTTGGAGTCAGGTATCATGTGTGGGCTTCGCCCACGCATTTTGGAACCTCTGGACCACTGGTCCACGGACAATGATTGCATTACTATCGGGACTTGTGTAGTTGGTGTGCATATTTGTATATACTGATGATTTAAATTTTGGTCTATCTGTTTTTTCGATGATTACACTTGTTACAATCATTTCATTTTGTCCTTGCGTTCTTCCAGAGGGTGACGGGGTATAAATGTCAAGTTGCTGCATGTGTTTGTGTGTATGTTGTTGTGGGTGAGGGTTGGGATGGGGGTTGCGTGTGTGTGTCACTCTTTTTCCTCCCCCCCTCCCCTGTGTTTTAGGTGCAGTACTCACTGTGGTCGGTGCCGGCATCTTTGCTGCTCCTGGTAGAAGAGGAGGTAAACCAACATGGGCAGGACCTGTAACTCGGGCTCCACAGCGTCCTGGTTCCTCGTTGGGTGTCGAGAGGTGAGTGGTTTCCGTTCCAAAGACTGTTTCCGCCGTGCTTTTGATGGCGTTGGTACCACCCCGGAAAAGCTGGCGGATCAGTGCCTTGCAATACAGTGGGTAGTACATTGTCGTCTTCTACCTGTCTGTTGGCGGTTACCGCCGCAGTGTTTGTTTCTACCACTGTGGCGGTCGGAGAGTTAAAGTGGCTGTCTATGTTGGCGGTATCCGCCATGGTTGTGATTCCATTTTTTTTACTGCCGGCCTGATGGCGGTATTACCGCCCCTTTAACACCAACCGCCAGGGTTGTAATGATGGCCATAGTGTTTTATATATATATATACTGAAAAAACAAAGGTTACAGGGGCATTATAGTTAGGAAGGAAACAGAATTCAAAACAACATACAAATTCACTTAAACAACCACAGGTTACAGATTGTTATAGTAATTTAAAGTGTTAAAAGGACAAACAGAAATTCTCAATTTTGGAAATAATAATCAGTACTCTGCCTCCGTTTGTTGGTCGGATGATCTTTACAAACCTGAGGTTCTACTTCAAAAGGATTGGGGATCTCCACTGGCAGTCCATGGAATAGTGGGTTTAGTTTGAATCTCCGATCATTATACATAGGGTGTTTCAGCAAACTGGCCTCCAATTTCTTTCTAACCACTTTGTGCATTACTGTCCCCAAAGAATTCCAGGATCAGCCAATAACAAATGATTGCACATTCCAAATTTTAGGCTACAGACCAGAGGAGCAAGATCTTTCTCTGTAATTGAAGCAAAAGTTTATGATCACCTTCCTCTTTTTTTTAGAGAAGTGGGAAATTATGCCAGTTTTAGAAATTCCCTTAACACTTTTTACTTTTTCCAAACTCAGTGTGCCATCTAATGGATAATGAGTAGGGGTGGAGGGAATTGGTGGAATTTGATTCCATGGAATTACATTAAAATTTGGTGAAACTGCTCAGAATTGAGCTGCGGGGTGGGGTGGACATTTGGCACTACTTTCTCAGCGCTAAATGCACCCTGGCATCCAAAAATGAAGGTGAGGATGCATTTTGTTTTGAGAAAATGGCACTGCCAAATCCTACATGGTGGCCTTGCGTGCTCTGCAGTGATTATAGCAGAGTAGGTAAGGGTGCCAGCGTCAAGTGGTATGCAGAGGTTTCTAAATCTTAGGAACCACTGCCTATCACTGTGCAATGCATATCTCTTGGCACCGTTGCATACACTGCAGTAATTTCTGTGGAGTACATAAGGGTGCTAAGGCGTTTGCACTTCAGAGTTTGTTTCTTAACAGGACTGCAAGATGGAGCAGAACCTCTATATTTAAAAAACACTGGACAGTAAACTTTAATCTGCCATGATTTTTAAACATAGACGGACTGATCCCGCTTCCTGCTCTCTAAGAAACAAATGAAGTACTGCTGAATAATTCTCCATTACCAGAGTGGAACTAATTATTCTGTCCAGGCCTAATAGTAGAGATGTGACAAATTACTTAGGGCCTTATTTGTACTTTTTGGTGCAAAACTGCACTAAGGCAGTTTTGCCCCAAAACGTTTTGCACCGGCTTGCACCATTTTTTAGCACCAGCTGGGCACCATATTTATGGAATGGTGCAAGCCGGTGCAAAGGGTAGGCTAGATAAAAAAAAAAAAAAAACGTTAGGCAGTTTTGAGTCACAATAAATGATTCTGAACAGATTAGCATCATTTTTTGACGCTAAGGGGCATATTTATACTCTGTTTGCACTGAATTAGCGTATTTTTTTTTTTTACTCTAATTCAGTGCAAAACTAACTCCATATTTATACTTTGGTGCTAGACCCGTCTAGCACCAAATTTATGGAGTTAAAGTCATTTTTTGGAAGTTGAAACCTACCTTGCCTTAATGAGATGCAAGGTAGGCCTTCCCGTGCCAAAAAATGACTCTATGGCCTTAACACCATATTTATACTCCCATGTAAAAATGGTGCAAGGGAGGGAGGAGGGGTCAAAAAATGGGGCAAAGCTTGCTTTGCCCCATTTTTTAAGACCTGGGTCAGAGCAGGCGTTAGGGGACCTGTGGCCCTATTTCCATGGTGGAACACCATGGAATAAGCCCAGAGGTGCCCTCCCTAGGCCCTAGGGGCACCCCCACCCACACTAGAGGGACTGCGAAGATGGGGGACCCCATCCCAGGTAAGTACAGGTAAGTGCATTTTATTTTTGAAAGTGCCATAGGGGGCCCAGAAATGGGCCCCCATACATGGCACAGGGTGCAATGGCCATGCCCAGGGGACCCCTGTCCTCTGTGCTGGCCACTGGGGTGGTGGGCATGACTCTTGCCTTCTCTAAGGCAGGAGTCATGTGGCATGGTAGGTTTAGCACCATAAAATGACGCTAATCTGGTTAGAGTCATTTTTTTTACTCTAACCTGACTAAAGCCATTTTTTGGTGCTAAACCCTCTTCTTCATACTGCCAGCCCCACCCGACTAAAGTCATTTTTTTAAACTCTAGCCTACCCTTTGCACCGGCTTGCACCATTCCATAAATATGGTGCCCGGCTGGTGCACAGAAATGGTGCAAGCCGGTGCTAAACTTTTTGGTGCAAAACTGAGTTAGTGCAGTTTTGCAGCAAAAAGTATAAATAAGGGCCAATATTTTGTAAGTTTGCGCCCCTTTTGCGTCATAAAATGACGTTAATGCGGTGCAAAAAAAGTTTAAATCAGGGCCTAGGTGCTAGATGGATCTAGCACCAAAGTATAAATATGGAGTTAGTTTTGCACCAAATTAGAGTAAAAAAATATGACACTAAGGGGCATATTTATACTCCGTTTGCGACGCAATTTAGACGCAAAACTAACTCCATATTTATACTTTGGCGTTAGACTCGTCTAGCGTCAAAGTCCATGGAGTTTGCGTCATTTTTTAGCGTGGACACCTACTTTGCGTTAATGAGATGCAAGGTAGGCGTTCACGTCTAAAAAATCGACTCCGAGGCATGTGCGTCGGATTTATACTCCCGGGTAAAATTCACGCCCGGGAGTGGGCGGGTCCAAAAAAATTACGTACGGCCGCTTTTGCGCCATTTTTTAGCGCCTGCAAAAGGCAAGCTTTAAGGGACCTGTGGGCTCTGAAGGAGCCCAGAGGTGCCCTCCCATGCCCCCAGGGACACCCCCTGTCACCCTTGCCCACCCCAGGAGGACACCCAAGGCTGGAGGGACCCATCCCAGGGACATTAAGGTAAGTTCAGGTAAGTGTTTTTTTTTTTTTTGTGGCATAGGGGGGCCTGATTTGTGCCCCCTACATGCCACTATGCCCAATGACCATGCCCCTGTAAGTCCCCTGAAGCAGGTTGGTCCCTCTGGGATGCTGGAGCTGGAAGTTTCTAAGTTTTAGTGCAAAGTATGACTTAGGCCCTCATTACATTGGTGGTAACTGCCTCTTACTGCCGTGCAGAAGACCGCAAACACGCGGCAGCGGAATTCCACCACAGCTATTACGACCCACAGCTCGGAATCCGCCAAAATCTAGACACCCACACAAGTCCGCCACACCAAAGGCCAGTGATAAACTGGCGATAACAAAACCTCCACCTTCACGCCAACAGGAATACGCCCACACTATCACGTCCCACGAATCCACGTGGCAGTCTTTCAACCGCAGTATTCCATTGGCGGTACACACCACTGCACTCAACATACACACACATATACAAAACACTACCACATTGGACAATTCCAACTACACACACCTGATACACATACACACACCACTCCCACACACCCAATACAATATAAAACACACACCCACATTACCCACAAACCCTTACTACCAAAAATGTAGATGAAGGCCAGAGAGACAGCACAGAAAAGACAACACCAGCATACAGAGGCCCACAACACCATCACACATACACATCCACGCACAAAACACCACACACCCCTAAACATCACCCTACACATCACAACACACACCACCTCAAACATCACCCACATCACACCATGGCACCGCAAAGACACCCCAGGTTTTCTGAGGAGGAGCTCAGGGTCATGGCGGAGGAACTCATCCTGGTAGAGCCACAGCTATTCGGATCACAGGTGCAGCACACCACCATAGCTAGGAATATGGAGCTATGGCGCAGAATTGTGACAGGGTCAACACAGTGGGACAGCACCCAAGAACACGGGATGACATCAGGAAGAGGTGAAATGACCTACGGGGGAAGGTGTGTTCCGTGGTCTCAAGACACCACACTGCGGTTCAGAGGACTGGCGGCGGACCCCCACCTCCTCCCCCACAACTAACAACATGGGAGGAGCAGGTCTTGGCTATACTGCATCCGTAGGGCCTCGCAGGAGTAGCAGGAGGAATGGACTCTGGTAAGTCAAATCTTAACTATTACATCCCCCACCCTACCTGCATGCTATCACATCCCCCCACCCTCACCCCCATCACTCCAACTCCTCACATATGTCCCACTATCACAAACCACACATCCCAACACCAAGCCCTGCATGCAACAACAAAGCATGGACACCCATCACCAATGCATGGCCACTACATATACCCACACAGACCCCTAAACAATTAGCACACAAGGTCCTACACAGGAATGCAAGCACTGGGGCACAGGGTCACCCACCCATTGCACACCATGGCACACACAGATGGTAAACATCCTTTTTTACGACTTTTTTATTACGAAAGTCGTGGTTAACGAAAGCGTAACAACGCTTTTTTTAACCACGACTTCGTATTTTTGTGCCTTAACTACGTATGTTCTGAACAACGAACATGCGTGGTTAAGGTACAAAGAAGGGAGTTGGCGAAGGTAAGTGGTGGGTTTAGGTTTTGGGGTGGGGTTGGGGGGTCAGGGGGTTTTAGGTTTTGGGGTGGGGTTGGGGGTGTGGGGCGTTTTTGGTTTTGGGGAGTGGCTGGGGGTCAGGGGGTTTTAGGTTTTAGGGTGGGGTTGGGGGGGTGGGGCGTTTTTGGTTTTGGGGAGTGGGTGGGGGTCAGGGGGTTTTAGGTTTTGGGGTGGGGTTGAGGGTGGGGCGTTTTTGGTTTTGGGGAGTGGGTGGGGGTCAGGGGGTTTTAGGTTTTAGGGTGGGGTTGGGGGGGTGGGGCGTTTTTGGTTTTGGGGAGTGGGTGGGGGGTCAGGGGGTTTTAGGTTTTGGGGTGGGGTTGGGGGGGTGTTGCGTTTTTGGTTTTGGGGAGTGGGTGGGGGGTCAGGGGGTTTTAGGTTTTGGGGTGGGGTTGGGGGGTGGGGTGTTTTTGGTTTTGGGGAGTGGGTGGGGGTCAGGGGGTTTTAGGTTTTAGGGTGGGGTTGGGGGGGTGGGGCGTTTTTGATTTTGGGGAGTGGGTGGGGGGTCAGGGGGTTTTAGGTTTTGGGGTGGGGTGGGGTTGGGGGGGTGGGGCGTGTTTGGTTTTGGGGAGTGGGTGGGGGGTCAGGGGGTTTTAGGTTTTGGGGTGGGGTTGGGGGGTGGGGCGTTTTTGGTTTTGGGGAGTGGGTGGGGGGTCAGGGGGCTTTAGGTTTTGGGGTGGGGTTGGGGGGGTGGGGTGAGGGATGTAGGGTGAATGGTGCCTATTGCTAATGATTTTATCAGGAATGCCTTTACAACGAAATATCGTTGTTAAGGCATTCGTGGTAAAATCATTAGTAGTAAGGACGAGGTCGGTGTTCCGACCTCGTTGTTAAGGTTAGTAGTTGTTTTTAATTCGGTGTTCCGTCATATAATCCACACAGATGCAATAATCATGCCTTTACACCCCTGGAGGACCCCTACCCTACGTCACTGGACAGGAGGTTCCAGACATGTCCACTCCACCCACAGAAGAGGCCCACAGTGATGAAAGCAGCTCTGTCCAACTGGGTCTAGATGACCAGCCCGACCCATCTGGGACCTCGGGACAGTCGGTTCCCCTCACACTGGCACAAGCCACAACAGAGCCTCCACCGTCTGGAAACACCAGCACAGCACCCACTCAGCGGGCCCATACCTCTGTCCCCAGGCCACGTCAAGCAGCAGTGTGTCCACCACTACAGGGAACCCAGGCTAACCCACCACCCCAAGAACAGCAGGGACCTGGGTGCAGCGGTAGTGGGCACACGGTTCAGGGGACAGAGGCCCAGGAACACAAGGGAACTGGGAGGGCTGCTGTGAGACAGGGGGAGGACATGCCCAGGGAGCATCTCCATGAGGCCCTCTCCAACATCATGGAAGCCTACCATCATTCCCAGGAGACAATGGCAACGGTACTGGCCAAGTTTCAGGAGACCCAGCGGCTGCAGGAGAAACAGTATTTGGGGTTCACGGAGGAACTCAAATCCATCAATACCACCCTGGGCACCATTGTAGGGGTGCTGAATGAACTCGTGAACACCAGGAGGGACACTGTGGCACAACAAGGGGCCCCTGACACTAGCCTGGACGATGAACTGCCCACCACCTCCGCCAGCGCTAGTGGACAGGAGGCACCGCCACAGGACCACAACACCAGCACCCCACCCCCTGCAGATGGAGAACCACCCCGCAAACGGACCCTGAGATCCAGAACAAAGACAGAGAACAATGCCAAGACCCCCGCCAAGAAATGAGACCACCCTGATTGTCAGCCTTCTGTCCCACTTTGTTACCCTGTCCATCCTTAAACTGCTCCAGCTCAACTTCCTATGCCCCTTTGGACAATGCACCTGTGAGACTAATAGACTGGACTCTGCAATGGACATTCCTCCACCATCACCCCTAACCATTTTACAATCTTACCATTTTCTGGTTTCACTTTTCTTCCCAGTAGCATTCTGGTTGGACGGAGGGGGGTGGGATGAGGGTTGGGTTTGCTGGTCTGTGTTATCTTCCTTAAACACCCTTAAATCACAAAACTATCTGGAGTCAGTCTGTGCTTTCACAAATGTGTATTTGCAATAACTGAGGGAAATAGCAATGTCCATTGTATTGTCAACATACCTATGTCACACAGCTCTAGTCCATGAGGTTACATAGCAGAGGTCACACAGTGGGACCCACTTCTGTGAAATCACAAGGGAAAGTGACAAATCAGGGTCCACACACTGGGTGAAAGTGACAGACAGATGAGAGGTAGAACAATTGATCAGATGTAGGAGGCAGTGATGTCTTCTTACCTGTGTCTCACTGGAAGTATTGATGGATCACAGTGTTTCTGTTGTCTATGTCTGTTGGAAAATGGGTTATTGGTAGGGCAGGTAGGTACCTACACCTAGCAACAAGCCACAAACCTCCACATAAGTACAGTTAGGTCTCAGTAAATTAATCCCAGCTCTACCCTTGGTAGCTTGGCATCGAGCGTCAAGGCTTAACTTAGGAGACAAAGTGTAAAGCATTCAAATATCACAAAACAGTAATTAAATAAAACACAGGAAACAGTTTAAAAATCCAAAACCAATTTATAAAAATAGCTTATATTTTTATCTTTAAAATGACACAAAAACGATTAAAATCGGTTCAGGGGAACCGGAGATATGAATTTTTAAAGTATTATTATTTTCTAGCGCTTAGAAACAAAAAGCGCCAATCGGGTCATCTGGTTGCACCAGGACCGGGGCAAAGTCAAACTTTCAGGCCGACCGCGATGGAGCCCTGCTCGGCTACAAGTCGCGGGAGGCCTCGGTTAAAAAGTTACCTTCTGACTTAGTCTCTTTTTTGATGTTTTTCTTCCCCGGGACGAACCTGCCAGTTGGATCCGACCTCTTGGAGCCCTTGTCCGGATACGCGAAGTCGGTTTCCTCGGTGGTGATTTTTACCTTCGGACTTAGTCGTTTTTTCGAGATGAAAATCCTTCGACCGGGGTAAACCTGGATCTTGATCCGACGTCGGACTTAGTCTCTTTTTTGGATGTTTTTCTTTACCGGGACGAACCACGAAGTCAGGCCGGGTCGCGGTTGAGGCAAGCCGGCTAGAATTTCCGCGTCGGGTCGGTCACTTTATGGAGCTTTTTTTCAAAAATTCTCCAATCTTTTCCAAACTTCTGGGGCTTCACCCAGATGTTCTTTTAAGGTTCTTTTGGGGTCCACAGCTCACCCCAAGGGTCCAGAAGTTCTGTGATGGTCCTTGGGAAGTGCGGACTTCAACTCCCAGAATGCACCTGGCGCAAACTCCTTTTTGGCCACTGGACAGTGGTCAGCTGGTCACTTTTTCAGGAGTTGGTGCAGGGGACTCTGGATAGCAATTTTTCACCTGTAGCAAACAGGGAGTCCCTCCTTGAACCAGTGGAAGCCAGGCAAAGTCCTTCTTGTGGTGAAGCCCAAGTGTGCAGCTGGTGCAGTCTTTCTGAGTGCAGGGTCCAGGTGCAGGCCAGGGGTCCAGCAGGGCAGTCCTTCTTCTCCTTGTAGTTCCTTCTTCTTGAAATTTGGTGGGGATCTGAGGCGTGGGTGCAGGTCTGCCAGTTTTATCCTTGCTCCTGGGTGAAAAGCAGGGGGGCCCTGGTTCTCCAATCAGGGACAGGGTCGTCCCCCTGTGATGACCACTTGCTGGGAAGTGTGGCAAAAATCCATCCCAGAAGGCAACAGTCTCTAAAAATCCAAAATGGATGAATCTGATTTTTGGAGGAGAGATCTGGCTGAGCCCACCCACTGGTGTGGCTAAAAATCATAAACACACCCCTCTCCTGCCCTCTCCTAATCTAATCAAGGGGGCACCTAGCTGTCTGGGGTTGCAGGATGTGGGGGTGTTGCTGGGTGCTCCAGATGTCCTTCTCTGCCTTTGAAGACCAGTTTGGCAGCCCTCCCCCTTCCTGCCTCACCATCTGCTGAGGGGAGATTCTCTCCCCCAAGCACATTCCTTTGTGTGAAGCCAGGCCACTTCACACCTCATTAAAGTAGCCTGGCAGAAGCTGCTGCAGGCTGGCCAATCAGAGCACAGCAGCAAAAACAATGCAGAGCTGAAATTGGCAACTTTTTAGGTAAAGTCTAAACTTTTTACCTGAACTGGTTATATTAAATCCAACAACTGGAAGTTGTGGGATTTATTATAACAATCAATTTGATACCAAATTCTTGGTATGTAACATTTAAGGAGACTTTAAAATTTAAAATAAAGTCTGCCCATTCTAGCCTATGAAGCCCATCTACTTCAATGAGGGAAAAACGAATTTGGCTGTTTTTACCTCACCAGGGCTTATAAATCTATTTTTATAAAGTCCCTGCTTATAGTTACATGGCACCCAGCCCTAGGGGCACATAGGGCACACCTTAGGGGTGACTTATATGTAAAAATAAGGTAGTTTAAGACTTTGGAAGTACCTTTAATTCCAAAGTCGCATTTGCATATAACTTTAATTTAAAAGCAGCCAGCAAGGCAGGCTTGCTTTTAAAATGACACTGGGCACCTCAGCAATGCACCTAGGTGTGCACCACCTATGCTGTGGTCCCTAAACCTACATGCCCTACCATATACTAGGGACTTATAGGTAGGTTAACTTAGCCAATTATAATTAGCCTAATTTGCATATCCATTTTACACAGAGCACTGGCCCTGGGACTGGTAAGCAGTACCCAGGGCACAGCCAAGAGTCAGTAACCACCAGTACCTATCCAGAAAGAGTGGGGGTGATCAGGCAAAAAAAAGGACTTTCCTACAATGTCCTATTCTTTTGCCTCCTCTTCTTCACTGTCCACAGGCTCCACAGCTGCCACAACACCTCCATCTGGACCATCCTCCTGCAGAAAAGGCACCTGTCGTCACAAAGCCAAGTTGTGCAGCATACAGCAGGCCACGATGATCTGGCACACCTTCTTTGGTGAGTAGTAGAGGGCACCACCTGTCACATGGAGGCACCGGAACCTGGCCTTCAGGAGGCCGAAGGTCCTCTCTATAACCCTCCTAGTTCGGCCATGTGCCTCTTTGTAGCGTTACTCTGCCCTTGTCCTGGGATTCCTCACTGGGGTCAGTAGCCATGACAGGTTGGGGTACCCAGAGTCACCTGCAAATGTCAAGGGACAACTGTTAGACACACACTAACCCTTAGGGACAACCCCAGACCCAGAGAACTATTCACATGGTATAGGGTCCTTGTCCTCACCTAATAGCCACACACGGTGCCTCTGGTGTTGGCCCATCACACACGGGATGCTGCTGTTCCTTAGAATGTAAGCGTCATGCACTGAGCCAGGAAACTTGGTGTTCACATCGAAGATGTACTGGTCGGCCAAACACACCATCTGCACATTCATGGAATGGTAACTCTTCCGGTTTCTGTACACCTGTTCACTCCTGCGGGGGGGTACCAGGGCCACATGTCTCCCATCAATGGCACCTATGATGTTGGGGATATGTCCCAGGGCATAGAAGTCACCTTTCACTGTAGGCAAATCCTCCACCTGAGGGAAAACGATGTAGCTGCGCATGTGTTTCAGCAGGGAAGACAACACTCTGGACAACACGTTGGAGAACATAGGCTGGGACATCCCTGATGTTATGGCCACTGTAGTTTGAAAAGACCCCCTTTCCAGGAAATGGATTACTGACAGGACCCTCACTAGAGGGGGGATCCCTGTGGGATGGTGGATTGCTGACATCAGGTCTGACTCCAACTAGGCACACAGTTCCTGGATTGTGGCACAATCAAGTCTGTAGGTGACAATTACATGTCGCTCTTCCATTGTCGACAGGTCCACCAGCGGTCTGTATACCGGAGGATGCCGCCATCTCCTCACCTGCCCCAGCGGACGCGCCCTATGGATGAGAACAGCGAGCAGAGAGTCACCCAACACTGAGGTGTTAAATAGAATATTTATTGCACACATTTGTCAATCCGCTATGTGCCTGTCTTAGTGTGTATGCAAGGCCTAGATATGTGTGACGCATTAACAATTAATGCCATGTGGCCCCCTGAAATGGCGGCTGCCTGACCTGTAAGGTGGGACAAGGGGATATGACGTAAAAGCGCTGGCGTTGTACACTGTTGCGGTAGGCGGTCGAAGACCGCGGTGCAATCCTGCATTGGTTAACATTGGACCCTATGGGTCCCAGGAGCCAATGACAATGTACGTGACCGCCATTTTCTCACTGTTCACTCACTTGATAACTGATCTTCGACAGGAGAGGACCTACCCTGCAAGTGCTGCTGTGACCTCAGTCTGGAAGCGACAATGGCTCAAGTGTCTGGGGAAAGGGCCCCTGCCTTCACATCGGAGGAGTTGGACAAACTAGTGGATGGGGTCCTCCCCCAGTACACACTACTCTACGTCCTCCAGACAAACAGGTGAGTACACTGTGAGCATGCTGTATGGGCAATGCCTGTTTGGAGTGGTATGGATGGGAGATTGGGGGGTGAATGAGGCGTGCATAAAACGACGGTGAGTGTATGTGCGTCATGGCAAGGGTAGGAACGTGGGCCAATGACTGTGACGGTCCGGATGGTTATATCTTCTCCTTTTCCCCTGTACTATTCCTGTAGGTCAGCGCCCACCAGAAGAAGAATATTTGGCGTGCAATCGCCAAGGAAGACCGGACCCTGGGGTTCCACCACAGACGAAGCACCCACTGCCAGAAAAGATGGGAGGACATTCGTCGCTGGAGCAAGAAGATGGCGGAGGCCCAGATGGGGATGGCCTCCCAACGTGGGAGGGGTGCTCATTGCACCATGACCCCCCTGATGTTCCGGATCCTGGCAGTGGCGTATCCAGAGTTGGATGGGCACTTGAGGGCATCACAGCAGCCACAAGGGGGTGAGTACAGTCACATTCATCTGATTCAGCGCGCATTGGAGGGTTGTGGGTACCCCTAGGCCAGGGCGAGTTTTGTAGGCAAGGTCCCTTCGTAAGGCAGGCCATGTTGCACCCCACCCCACCAGTGTTAAGAGCCATCTACCACTAGTCAGGCTCCTGTGACTTCCATGTGTGCAGCAATCGGGCATAGGCCTTGTACCCCATGGCCCTGTGATTAATTAGGGAACTCTAAGTGCATGGCGTAGTGCAGAGGTCTGCTGTGTCTGTAGTGTCCGCCCACGGTAGCGGTATTGCATCCACTGAACATGTCTTTCTACTTTCTTTCCCCCCTTTTTGTGGTCTCCCGGTTCTTGTGTGCATTAGCATCATTACGCGGAGGAGCAGTGCCACCGGAGCAGGAGGGAGCTGCATCCCACATGGCCCTTGAGGGCGAGACTACGGACTCCGAATTCACCAGTGGTACGGAGGGCGAGGGGAGCTCCACAGCAGGGACAGGAGCTGAGACCAGTGACACTGACTCCTCCTCTGATGGGAGCTCCCTTGCGGTGGCGGGCCCCTCTGTGCCCACCGCATCTAATGGTACAGCCGCCATCCCCCCTACCAGAACCGCCCTCCCAGCAGCCCCTCAGCGTGTGCCCCGTGGCCGCTCACCCAGGAGGGTGGGCATCTCCTTTGCCCCAGGCACCTCAGCCCCTGCACCTGTCAGCCCTGCTGCCCTCAGTGTAGAGGCCATTGACCTCCTCAGATCCCTCACTGTTGGGCAGTCAACCATTTTGAATGCCATCCAGGGTGTCGAGAGGCATTTGCAGCAAACAAATGCATACCTGGAGGGCATTCATTCTGGTGTGGCGACCCAACAGAGAGCATTTCAAGCTCTGGCCTCAGCATTGAAAGCAGCCATTGTCCCTGTGTCCAGCCTCTCCCCCTCCAACTGTCTCTACCCAGACCCAATCCCCTGTACCTCAGCCTATCCCAAGCACACCATCAGACCAGCATGCACACTTATCAACACACAAGAGTGGACATGGCAAACATAAGCACCACACATCCCACAGGCATTCACACAAGCACCATCCCCATACAGACACATCAACATCCACTGCCTCCACTGTGTCCCCTTCCTCCTCGTTTCCCTCCTCCCTCCCTGTCATGTCTCCACTCACACCTGCATGCACTACATCTTCAGCCACTACGTCCATCACCAACACGCCCGTCACCACACACCGCTCACGTGCACTCACCACCCCCACTACCATTCACACATCCCCTGTGGCCTCTACCAGTGTGTCTGTGAGCCCACCTCCCAAACTACACAAACGCAGTCTCACACCCACCCAACAGCCATCCACCTCACGACACCCTCCAGCCCATGCACCTTCACCCAAAGTCAGCAAACGAACAACTCCTACAACCACTACCTCTTCCTCCACTCCCAAACCCTCTCCATCTACCCATCCCAGTGTGTCTAAAAAACATTTCCTGTCAAACCTTGACCTCTTCCCTTCACCTCCCCCACCCCTTCTGTCCCCTAGGGCCTGCCTTTCCAGGTCCCGACCTAGCACCTCAGCCACCACATCACCGGGAACAGTGGTGCCAGCAGTAACCGGCTTCTGGAGTGCGCCAAGCAGCAGGGCAGCCAGTGTACCAAGGAGCCAGGCCAAGGACAGTCCCCCACCTCAGAAACATAAGAAGTTGGCCACAGCCTGGAGGGGGAAGGGCAAAACACATGCCACCAAGGGCTCTCCCAGGACTAGAGTTGGGAGTGGCTAGACAGCTGCACCACCATCCAAGGTGGGGAAGGGGCAGAGAAAGAAAGGGAAGTCGCCGCCAACCTGCACAGCGGACAAGACCGCCACTGGCACCACCACATGCACCGCCACATGCACCGCCGCCACCAGCATCGCTTCCCAGGACACCGCTGCCACCAGCACCGCTTCCCAGGACACTGCTGCCACCAGCACCGCTGCCCAGGACACCGACGCCACCAGCACCGCTGCCCAGGACACTGCCGCCACCAGCACACTCACTGAGCCACCCACCAGCACCGCTGGCCAATGAGCACCACAAGCACTGCCGCTACTGAGGCCGCTGCAAGCACCGCCAGCGGCCACGCCACATCATGTGCCAGTGGCACCACCGCAGACATGGCTGCCATCCCCAGTGGTCATTCGTACGAAGGTGGTGGTCAGTTCCAGGGGCCTGGACAGCTTCCATGTAGGCCCACCGTAAGTGGAGTGTCACATCCACTACCTCTGTCCTTGGCAGGATGAAGCACTCTGGGCACAAAGCCCCCTCCAGAACCAGTGGAGTATCACATCCACTACCTCAGTACTTGGCAGGATGAAGCACTCCGGGCACAAAGCCCCCTCCAGAACCAGTGGAGAAAGGCATCCACTACCTCTGTCCTTGGCAGGATGAAGCACTCCGGGCACAAAGCCCCCTCCAGAACAGGTGAAGAAGCATCCACTACCTCTGTCCTTGGCAGGATGAAGCACTCTGGGCACAAAGCCCCCTCCAGAACCAGTGGAGTATCACATCCACTACCTCTGTCCTTGGCAGGATGAAGCACTCTGGGCATAAAGCCCCCTCCAGAACCAGTGGAGAAAGGCATCCACTACCTCTGTCCTTGGCAGCATGAAGCACTCTGGGCACAAAGCCCCGTCCAGAACCAGTGGAGAAAGGCATGCACTACCTCTGTCCTGGGCAGGATGAAGCACAGAAGGGCATCCACTACCTCTATCCTTGGCAAGATGAAGCACTTCGGGCACAAAGTCCCCTCCAGAACCAGTGGAGTATCACATCCACTACCTCTGTCCTTGGCAGGATGAAGCACTCTGGGCACAAAGCCCCCTCCAGAACCAGTGGAGTAAGGCATCCACTACCTCTGTCCTTGGCAGGATGAAGCACTCCGGGCATAAAGCCCCCTCCAGAACCAGTGGAGTATCACATCCACTACCTTTGTCCTTGGCAGGATGAAGCACTCTGGGCACAAAGCCCCCTCCAGAACCAGTGGAGAACTGTTATCCACTTGAGAGACTGTGGCTTTCCACTCCCCAGGATAAAGCAGTGGGCATCTCACCCACTGGAGAGACTTGAGAGACTGTGGCTTTGCACTCCCCAGGATAAAGCAGTGGGCAAACCACCCATGGGAGAGACTTGTGAGACTGTGGCTTTGCACTCCCCAGGATACATCAATGGGCATGGTGCCCCCTCGTGGAGATGGCGTTGTGCACTCATCCGGCTGAGGTCCCCCCTTCCCTTCCCCCTGAGGTGCCTGTTTTATTTCGATCTGATGCCCCTGCAGTGTTCTCTCCATTTTGATCAGGTAGCTTGTGTGGGCCTCGCCAATGCATTTTGGGCCCAATGGTACACGAACTATGTAGGTGCAGTACATGGACTTGAATTCTTGGTGTATATATTTGTTAATAGTGTATATATATTTTTGAGTAATGGATTTTTATTGATTACATTTGTTCAACTCATTTCCTTTTGTCCTTGCGTTCTTCCAGGGGGCTTTGGGGGGTGTAAATGTAATGTATCAGCATGTATTTTTTGTGTGTTGTAGTGGGTGAGGGTGGGGGTGGGGGTTTTGCGTGTTGCGTGTGTGTGTGTGTCACTCTCTTTTCCCTCCCCCCTCCCCTGTGTCGTAGGTGCAGTACTCACCGTGGTCGTCGCCGCTGGCATTCATGCTCCTGGCAGAGGAGCAGGAAGAGAATGGCAGGTAGAATTTGGAGTTCCGGCTCCATGGCATCCTGGTTCCTCGTGGGGTGTGTAGAGGTGAGGGTTTTCCCTTCCAAGTCCTGTTTCCGCCGTGTTTTTGTTCGCGGTGAATCCGCCCCGGAAAAGGTGGCGGATTGGCCTCTCATGATACTGTGGGCAGTACATTGTCTTCCGCCTGTCTGTTGGCGGTGACCGCCACGCTGTTTGTTTGTACCGCCGTGGCGGTCGGAGTGTTAAAGTGGCTGTCTGTGTTGGCGGTTTCCGCCACGGTCGTGATTCCACTTTTTTTACCGCCGGCCTGTTGGCGGTTTTACCGCTGCTTTAACACCGACCGCCAGGGTTGTAATGAGGGCCTAAGTCATTTTTACTGAGATGTTGGGATCGCTGAACAGGACCAAGTTGAAATCAATCTGATGCGGTGGAGCTGTTTGTTGGAAACTTTTCAAGTGGGTCAGGCTGAAGCTCTGGAGGAAAAGAATTCAACATTTTTAAAATTTCTGCTGGTAACCAAACAATCAAAGGAGCATATGTCTAAGTTCCACCCCGAGAAAGTGCACATAGAGACATAGAGAAGTTCATGTGCCATTGGTCAGCCAGGCGATTTAGGGGTAACACTTGCAATGTGTTACGTTCCTGTGACCACACGGAAAGTCAACCAACTGACCCTTAAAGTCCACTTTTTCATCCTAGTTACAAGAGAGAGAATGTGTAATACTTCAGGTCTCCTCTCAGGTCACAGACAGCAGAAACAGTTCTCTTCTGGTCTTCCACTGGTCCAGAAAGTCTTCTGAAGAAGGTTCCTTGGGATGCCTAATTCATGGTTGGCAGTTGCTAGTAATTAGGGGACACTCCTCAGCACTCTTTAAACAATGAACAAATGTTCCTCTGCCATGGCCTACCTTCTTTTTCAGTAAGTACACATTTATTATAAAATAGTAACACAGACTGAATGGTGTCTTAATGCAAGGAGTCCCAAAATGCAGTGTGTCAGGGCAATTCCAAGATGACCATAGTTTTCACACCTACTAAACTTTGGCTCTGAAAGCTGCAGTTGTGTAGGGGAGTTTACAATGGAAACTACTATTGTGCTCCCACATCTAACACTAAAATACAATTTGAAACAGGCCCTGGACCCATACTAAAAAATGAGACAGACACCTTAATTGCCAAATACGGTCCTTCAGAAACAAGACAGGGAATATACAGGAATTGTGTTCTGGTTATATTTGATCCCTTTCAACCATGTTTTACATGTGTCTGAGATAGCATTTGACACTGTTATGCCAACAAGAAGGCAAGCAACCCCAACCCTGAAAGTCTACCTGAGATCATAGGAGTCATCCGTGCCTATTCAGATTGCCAAGTCAATTGAAGTGCTTGCTGCTTGTTTGTCAAAAGGGTTATTTTAACAAGTCACATTGCAGATTTTACAACACAGCTATCAGGCTCCATTTCTAGGTCTGATGTCATGTTTTACAGGCTCACTCAGTGGATGGCACAATAGGTGCGGCAGTCCATAGGTGGCTTTGACTCCCAGGCCCTAGGTGTGTTTTCTTCACCCTGTACTAGAGGCTTACAGACAAGTAACATATGAACGTCAGGGATACATCAATTTAACCATATTTAAAGGGGGAGTTCGGGTATCTTACTCCTGGATAGCAGGGGTAAAATACACAGAGATCTAAAGCCAGGAAAGCAGAGAGTGCACAAATTTGAATGACATCACAAAAAAGATGTCTATTTCCTACTTTCTCATTGCATTTCACCTATATTCATTTATTCAAGCGTACATTTTCAATTCTAAATGCATAGTACTTAGTATTTTTTATATTTATTCCAGGTTGACAATTCAGCTTGCATGAGTAAATTGTTTGAGTAAATTGATTATTTGTTTTGGAACTATCTGAAAGATTGTTTTGCAGGCTTATATTATTTAACATTTTGCTTGTTTCAGTATTGAAGCCACAATATTATTCAAACAGTCATCAATGTTTCACATTGTTTTATATTTGCTGAAAGCACTTCAGTTATCATTGATACATGTAATTCAAATAGTCAAGTACCTTTCATAGAAATAGAAAGATAAACAGGAGAAAGTGTTTTCAGGCCTACTGATTTTGATGAAATTCAATAAGCTGAAAGGGGTATTTAAGATTTGCATAGACAAAGATCAGGGAGAGAGAAACTGTAACTTTCAGGAAGCAGAGGGATAACAGGTCAAACAGACGAAAGCTGTAAAATCCTTATCCTTTTTGTAAGCCTAAAGCAGGCACATTAAGCTGTCAGATTACTCTTATCTATTTGTCAGGGGACAATTTAGCTATTGAAGGCAGAAGGAGAGAGACAGCATCTATTTTTATATGAAATAATATCCCTTGCTGCTAAAATTAGTTTAGTTAGAGGCAAGGAAGAGGGATGGAGAGCAGATGCAGGGAAACTCGGAGATAATGTTTTAATGTTGCATTTTTTCTAATATTCCGTTTAGCAGTTGCTATTGTTGTCACTTTCTGTTTGTTTTCAGAGACGCGACTATATACATTATATGTAGAGGGTGGGCGTAGCAGGTGTAATTATTCATAATTAGTGCAAAACTACTCATAACTAAGTGTAAGTACATGAGAAGCATAATCAAGCATTCAGTGGTGTTTTTACCCTTATGTCCAAAATGAAACAGGGGATGGATTTTTCATGGAATTGACATGAACAGAGGTAGCAAGCAGCCACTTGCATTCTCATAGATCGTTGGTCCTTTGCTCCTGCTCTTAATTATCCTTAATTACGCTGACGTGATATTGCTGGGATTATGTTTTAGGTTTTTGTTTTTGCTTTTTATGTGCCTTATTAAAGTTCCTTCCGTGATTAGATTGTTTTTTAGGTTGAGGTCTGTGTCTTTTAACTTTAGTGAACCACATAACAAGCCTCTTACACTGAGTGAGTGCGGGACGGAGGGGCACCATTTTGCTTTGTTCGACTGTACTGTGGGAGGTGAAGGGCCTATAAGAGCCTGGAGATAGTTGGTCGGCCATATTTGGTGTGCCACTTGACTAAGGCTGGTGGGAGACCAGTCTTTTTCTGGTGCCACCCCTCCCCCGTTCCCCTCATGTGCCAGCAACCTGATTTTAAACAAGGGGGTATGCGCGGTGGGTAAGAACACTGACTTAATAGTGGTACAATTCTGTTTTAGGTTATTTGTTTTATTTGTCTGTACCTTTTTACCGTTCCTTCAGTGACTAGATTGGTTTTTAGATTGAGGTTTGTGTCTTTTCACTTTAGTGAGCAACATAAAGAGGCTCTTACATTGGGTGAGTGTGGGACGGCAGGGCACCATTTTGCTTTGCTCGACTGTACTGTGGGGGGTGAAGGGCCGGTTAGAGTCCCAGGATAGTTGGCTGGCGATATTTGGTGTGCCACTCAACTGAGGGTGTTGGCGGACCAGTCTTTCTCTTGTGCCATGCCCCTTTTTTGCCTCATATGTCAGCAACCTGAATTTGAACTCGGCGGGCCGCAGATGCGCGCAGCGGGCACGCTGCTGGCATGCCAAAGGTGTGCCTAAGTTAAGCCTGTCACGCCCTGCCATGCCTGACCAGGTCCAGGGCCCAGGGAGGCTGCCAGTTTTAATGAAGGAGACTTCCGCCTATACTATACTAGGGAATAGCTCTGGAGCCATGTACCTAAGATATGCTGCAAGGCGGGGGGTTTTCTACCTCGGGTAGAATGCTGGAGATGCAGGCGATTGGAAATTTTATGATGCCCTTACTGAAAGCCAGGTCCTTCCCTGGGAGTTTCACCAGGGGGGAGGAGGAAGGCTACTCAGGATTCTCTCACGTGTGGGTTGGTAAATGTCCACTCCCTAGTTAACTGTATCCTGGAAATAAGGGAAACCATTTTGGAGCTAAGACTGGACTGCCTATTCATGACCGAGATGTGGGCCAAGGAGGACTCTGATCCTGACTTCATGTCAGCATTTCTATTAGGATATGGAGTGGCAAGGTTGTATAGGCCTGGTAGGAGAGGAGGTGGGGTGTCAGTGTAGAACAAGTGAAATTGTAGCTTAGACCCTATGAATAAAAGTACAGAGATTTGTGAAGGAGCATACTTCCCGATCAGGCATGGGAGTGTGTCATGGTTGGAAGGCACCCTTGTTTACCGTCCACCAAGACCAAAAAATAAATTTCTGGAGACCTGGCAGCAAATTATTGAGCCTCTGACAGCTAATGACCAATGCTTAATTTTAGGGATTTTAACTTTCACTTTGAGGATGAGAGGGACAGTGACACCCACACTCTCCTGGACTTTATATCTTGTTTTGGCTGGAGCCAAGGGGTTAAATCCAGGTCTCACACCGCAGGGCATGTATTTGCTGGCATTTTCTCTAAAATGCTGTCAGTGCTGGCAAATGCCTGCGGTTAGAGTGGACTAATCACAACCTTATCCCCTTTGAAGCTAGGTGTGATTGGGGAAAGGAACCTAGGAAGACACATCTAAACTTAGCAGGAATTGGGGCAGAATTGAGAGGGAGGCTTTTTTTTAGCCCTTGATAAACATCATGGTAGGCTATGGGGGGGTCAAGGATCACTGGTGGAGAATTCTGACAACTGGGTTCGGGAAGTGGATGAAGACATTGCCCCACTGAGGGAAGCAAGAACCAGGACCAATAAAAGAGCTCAACGTGCTCCAAAGATTATGCAGGAGACAGAAACGAAAATGGAAATTGGATCCTGGACTGGTGGAGAAAGTGAAGCTCAGGGGAGCTTTGGAAAGATAAAAACATGCTATACAAAATGCTAAAATAAGCTTTTATATACAGAAGATCAAGAGCAGGGGCAATGTCCCTAAAGAATTGTTTAAAATAGTACATGCCTTAGCAGCCCCACCTTTATCTCAGGAGATTGAGAACTTGCAGATTTTTTGTGACAAGGTTATAGGATACTTTAGAGATAACGTTCTCAAGATTCATTCAGAGTTTTCTACCCTATGCATAGTATCTGTGAAGCCTGACGTTGCTATGGAAAGTGGAGTAGATACTGGGGCAATTCTGGCAAACTTTGCACCTCTGACTGCCAATAAGATCAAGTCTATTTTAATCAGGACTAATTCAGGCTCATGGGATGATAGATGTCTGCCAAGGGTGTTCCATATGGAGGTGGAACCCATTGGGGAGGAATTGGAAATGGTGTATTCAGAGGTATTTGAATCAGGGGTGTTACCTCCTACCTGGAAAGAGACAATTGTCATACTCTTGAAATTGGGATGGGATCCAGGTGAACTTAAAAATCTATGTCCCATTTCTGTCCTGCCTACTCTTGGCAGGATTCTTGAGAAACACATCAATCAAGAGCTTGGCAGTTTTCTACTCGCGCATGACTGTTTGGACCATTCTCAACATAGGTTCGGAAAAACCATAGCACTGTATCCGCACTGAATGCCACTACGGATACCATTCGGATGCAGGTAGACCAGGGGTGTGGTGCCATCCCAGTTTTACTGGACTTATCAGCGGCCTTTGATACCATCTTGCCTCAGTTTCATGGTACAACAATTAAATCAGGAAGGACTGAGGGATTTTGCTTTTGAGATTTTGAAGACATTTCTTCAAGGTAGATCTATCACAGTCAGCTGCAGAGATTTTAGACCAACTCTGTTTCAACTCTCTTGTGGAGACCCCCAGGGGTCTTCTCTCAGCCTGCCCCTCCTTAATCTGTATGTGGCTTCGCTGGCTAAATTGGTTCGCTCTTTTGGTTTTCAGGTGTCTTCTTACGCTGACGATACCCATATTATTGTTTCTACTAGAGAAAACTGGGAATGTGTGGCAGACATGTTTCAAACTTGTACGAGGGAAGTTAATAAATGGATGGATTAGAACAGGCTGAAAATGAATTGGGACAAAGTTAAGATTCTTATTTTTGGGGCAAACAATTCTATTTGGACCCACCGTTGGCCCACGCCCTACAGGACTTCACCTACTCCCATTTCAGCAGCTAAGAATCTCAGCGCCATTTGCTACTCTACTTTGACCTTCAACATGCAAGTAAACAGGGTTACGAGTGCATGTTTCTGACTGGTTAAAATCTTAAAAGAGGTTCTTCCTTTTATTCCGCTAAAACTGAAAGCAACAAAAGTCCTCTACTCTCAGGGCTCCAGATGTCTGCAAGATCTTCTATAATGTTTTTTCGGTGGCTGATGCTAAGCTTTGGAATGCTATACCAGCCGTGATTAGAAGAATTACTCCTCTTTTATTGTTACGTATACACCTCAAGACCTGGCTGGTCTCACAGTAATGTCTAACTGGATTGCGTGTTTTTTTCTCTTCTCACTAAGCGCTTCAAAACCTTTGCTCTGAACGCACTATGGAAGTACTAAAATACAATACAAAATACAAATAAAGTTACTCAAGCATAATTTTGGTAATTTCACATCACAAGAGTAATGCATAATTAATTAAATTACTCTCATTACTCTGGCATAATTAAAATTATGCCCAAACCTAATTATGGGTACTAGAATGGAAGCTTGATTTTAATAAAAGTCATAAAATTGTATTCTTAGTGTGCATTCTTGAGTGGGTCTGTTCATGGTGAAAGATGGTTTGGAACCTACTAACAACATGAATTCCTGTATCCCAATGGACTGATCTTTTCACTATACGCACCTTCCTCATGTGATGATCAGGTGGTTTGTGGTTTACAGTCCACTGGGTTCTCTGTCTCATGTTGGTACTTGGTCTGCACTGCCAGAGGGACTATCAATCCAAAAGCTTGGGGGATATTCTGAATAGCTTTTGCCAGAAAGGCAATGTCGATCCACTCTTTGATATTCTGGAACTGCCTTGAGATGGTTTCCTTTCAAATATAATTTTCTGACTGTAGTGCAGGCACAACTTTTGTGTAAGGGGATTGGTCTCACAGCTAGTAGGGATGATGCTGTCTCCAAGCAGGAGTATCCAAACATAGACACAATGAAGTGTTAAGACTGCATGTGGCTGTCATCAGCTTTCCTGAAGCAGCAATCAAGCAAAGACAAAAGGGAAGGCCATGCCCAGAAACATTTTCACCCTTATCAAAAGAATCTCCTGACACAATCCCTCCCTCTACCATACCATCCATCAAACAACAGTAGTTAGGAAAATCTACTCTGCAATCCCCTACTAAAATGTCCTCACTCCAGTGCCTACGTCTCCACCCTCTAGGTTCCAGAACCAGCAAATTCACGTCCACTGTCTGGGGAAACTGTATCAACTCCCTATCTTATGTCATGGTAAACAAGCAGTAATCCAAAATGGATAGCACTAGCCCCAGTGTTCGTATTAGTGCAACACGTAGAGTCGATACATGTCCATACATGTTCCATGCATCCAACATGCATACATGCACTCAACATGTATGCTAAATGCCAGCCCACCGGTCTTGGTTTTACATTTAAGCAAACTTTACATGAATGGAGCTGGTAGGCTGCACTCCTGGAACACAAATTGGCCTGCTCTGGACTATTAATGTATAAAAAAAACAGTATGATACCACCACAACTTTATGTCAGCAACCCACACATGGTCAGTCACAACAGGCGATGTCAATAAAGAGGGCATGCCTTATGTGCACCTCCAAGATTCTGCACCTTGGCTTTACCATGAATGAGGTTAAAACTCCATGTGTGCTCTGGAATCATGTGATGGCTCATCCATCAAAAGTAAAGATACCGTTTCATATGCAGTACAGTCACTCAGGGCCTGGGAGCATAGAGTATGTTTGCCTAGCCAAGTGATTAGCTCTTGGAGAAGGTCTTAAGCCTGGGTCTGTCATAACCTTCTACTTACATTTGGAGGACTAAAGGTCTGTTTGACAGTGGTAACTTACACTTTTGAGGAATTTATAGTTTTGAGTAAATTTACTACTTTTTTGCTGTTCACAAATTTTGAGATTTTTTAGTGCAAATGTACTCCACACATGTAATTCACGTGTCTTCACCTAATTGAAGGGCCTGGGGGGCTATACACTTTTGAGTAATTTACATTATTGAGTAAGATTACAAATTTTCAGCTATTCACAAAATAAGAAGGTAAACTTACTTCAAAAGTATAACTTACTCTTGGAATTTGTGAATAAACTCTTTAAAAGTCGAAGTTAGCTTTGTGAATAAACCCCAAAGTGTAACACTTTAAGTAAAAATTATTTCCTTTTTCCTCCTCCTCTTTCAGGCTCCCACCATTTGCAAGAGTCCCAGCCTTGACAGAGGGATCCAGTTTTGAAAGCTGATTTTGCATTTCGGATACATTTGTATAGTTTGCACCTGATTACCACTTGTTTCTGCAAGAAAATGCCTCTTTTGCATGTTTTTGCATGTTCACCCCCACATTTCTGGACTGATGTTGCTGGTTTTTTGAGTCTGAGAGTGCACTGAGGCCTGCTAACCTCAGTACCTGTGTTCTAACCCTATTTAAATTGCATCTTGAATTGGTTGTGCCACCCCATGTGTGACAAAGTACAAAACGTCCCCAACCTGCCAGTGCAGACTGGAAGGATGGTGTTTTTATTGCCAGTTTGACTTTGCCAATCAGACCAATGGCAAAGCCACCTTATCTCTCAACTCTATATGTAAGTCTCTCTTAAGGAAGGCCCATAAAGCCCTATGGTACAGAGCTGTATTTTTTTAAGTAAGACAGATATTCTTAATGTGTTTCGATAGCAACACTCCCAAATTGTCCACATTGCGGGTAAAGTTAGCAGCCCCAGTGGCAAACACTGGGCACCCCAACCTAGCTACCTTCTGAATGGGACTACCTAACTGAGTCCTATAAGGTATCATATTAATTGTGACATTGATTCCCTGATGCTCAGGTTGAATTTAATACCACTATTAAGGGTAGCAATTTTTAGAATGTTGTCACTTTGCTATCCAGCTAGACGAGTGGCCTCACAAAGGCCCTGGCATACATACAGCTTTCTTACCAACTTCGAGACATGTGAATGACTCCTCAGCACAGGAACAAAGGCAGTTGTTGTGAAGTGAGATATCAGGGCCTCCCTCAGGATGGACACTCAGGGTGTTAGCCCAAAAGGCAAATTTCAGGGATGAAACTGGCTTTGTGCCGGTAGTAGTGACAACACCTGAGCAGCATGCCTTTTATTCCTGCAAAAGTAGAAACAGGGTCAAGGAGAGAAAAGTTGCCTCAAACTGGTTCTACCATAGGCGTGTAGCCCTCTGGTAGCCACACCTCCAGAGTGGGCTACCAAGCTTCTAATGACTGAGGCAGGGTCATGCCAACTTAAAAGGGACAAGAATGTGCCATTCTGGGCTACCCACTTGCCACACATAACAGGAACTTCGTCACTAGGTAGGTGGGAACCCAGTAGCCCATTGGCTAGTGACCCCATGGTTCCCTCAGGGTGCTTTCCTGGGATAAATATGGCAACTCTGACCCACAGATCACACTGTGATTGGAGAAAGGACTGAAGAAGGACTGCCCAGCAGCCCTTGGACGTGCACAAATTGAGGATGCACCATCGGAAGGACTGCACTTGCTGCACTTTGGGCTAGCAAAGTTTGCACATTGCCTGCGGCTCCTGGCTCAGGGAATAGTTGATTCCCAGCCCCAACCTACAGCAGTGACTCCAAGGATCATTTGGCCGATCTCCTGGAACCAGCTCCAGGAACACTCCAGCTCTACGAACATAAGTAGCATATACAGACAAATTGGTAGCCAGCTCAGACGTTTTGTAGCTACCATTCACCAGGCACCGAAGAGGACAAATCTGAGACAGCCTGAAGTTGCAGTCGAGTCTGCCTGTCCTGGGAGTATTACCCAAGTCTGGCTTTGTCACACCCAAGGTACACTAGCCCCCACTTAATAATGCTGCCCCAACTGTGGTGCAGACTGACCAGTAGACAAGCATTGGCTGGGCTGCTACTGCAATGTAGAGGACTTTGAGGGACTCTGATTTCTGTGACCAAATTCACCTCACTTCACCCATGAACCGAGGAACATCCACAAGGACATACCCATCGACCACAACCAGAACATCCTTTGCGCATCTTCTGCCTGCATCCTTCAATATTAGCAACACTGCGTTCTCTTCCTTGGTGATTGTCTTGTGAAGTTTGGTTTGGTTTTTGCTTCAAAAATGCTCTGGTGGCTAGTAACTGCCTAAAGCATCCACTCAGGCTCCCTAGGCCCTTATAGTGGCCACCCAAACTGGGCCAGAGTAGCCAAACTAACTGTTTCAAACTTTTCAAAAGTTCCAACATTTTTGACGACCAATGCTTATTTGTTATGGCATTTAAAAGTGTTAATATCTTCCTAAATCTGTATCTCCATAACCCTCTGTTGGATTTTGTTAATCAAGGTCTCTAAAACTTAATTATTATATAATCTATTATTATAAATTAGTGTATTATTTCTTTTGCATGTCTGTGCTTTCTTATTTCATTATTTTGTGCTGTTAATTGCTTTCCTTTTCGAGGCCTCACCCCTTGCAGCCACAGCTACCCAGAGTTGAGCCTGAGGTTAAGTAAACGAGCCTGACTCCACCCAAAACAGTATTTGTGAGTGTACTGCAGGAGAAGGCCCCCACAGCCATATCATATAGCACACCCAAATCTTCACAGTTCCCATTTGATGATAATTTGTGAATGAAATCTGCCCTATTTGCGGCAGTTCGCTATTTACTAATTCTTCATAAATACGTTTAGTAATTCCTTATTTGGAAATTGTTGTTTGATGTTCGCAGTTCCCACCTGCGACTGGTAGATTTCTTATTCATTTACTCTGCTATTTTTGCAAATCATCACTGTGTGCTGGTTGGAATGGCGGCGTATCTGGTATTTCTGGCTGTAAATAAGATAATGACTGATTATGGATTTTTAAATACTTAGAACACCAGGGCTGATCTATACCTCATGTGTACAAAAAGGTTCAGAAACAGAGCACTTCATTGTCTTTTTTTCATTATCTTTTTAGGTGTCTTACATATTACTTTGAATAGGGGAATATATGCCTGAAGTTGGCTCTCATAGAAGCTTTCTAGTAGGGCAAACACTAGATGAAAACGCTTGTTAAAGAAGTATGTGTTTATTCATTCCTTTTCTAAACCAACTTTCCTGTATACATGAATTATATAGAAAATAGAACTTGCTAAACTTCACAATTTGTCATAAAATATTTTGTCAGTGTTAGTATTAATGTTGTTGTTATGTGTTTTATTATGCTGCTACTTGGCTTTGTGTTTTGTGCTCATCTGTCTGCCGACCTGTAGACTCCGAATAATAAAATGGCTTCTGAGACCTGTGTGAACTAAAATGTTCTGGAATAAGACTACACTTTAAAGTTCTTTCATAATTTCTTTGTTTTTCCTTAGTACAATAGCGAAATGTTTAACAAAGTATAATCTGTGGGTTCTTATGATGCCTGGCCATTTTCTTTACCCTTTTGTAGGCAGGAAAGTGGCCCATTTTAGTGCATGACTATTTCTTCTAATACCGTATAGTTCAAGTAAATGACAAGAAGGTGACCATGCACAGATGTTTATTTGCCCGGGTTGACTGATCTCAACAAAGCCTGCATCACAAAGACTTTTGTGGCAGCTGAGCTCAACTCCCCTTCAGTGACAAAGATTTCTTAATAAATAATCTCTTCAATATTTTGATGCCCTGCTTGAAAGCGAAATATGCCTCTATCCAAAACGTCATCCCCCACGCTGCGTATCCCATTAATATCAAGGCACAAAAGAGACAGCTCAAGTCATTGATCCATTATTCATAACTCAGCTAAAGGAGAACCTTATCCAGTGAGCCACACATGTTTCAGTCAGTATTTGCTAAACTGGTCAAGTGACATTGACAAACTCCTGAACCGAGTGTTTCCCCTGCCTCTTTATGGACAGACCTTTCTTTATGTGTCTTTTAAATAACACTGTTCATCATGGGTGATGTGCCCATCAGAGCACATGAAGAGTTCAATAAGGTAAATAGACGGTAGAAAAGCAAAGCAAACAGTGGAGCAGGGGATGCACGAAATTCCGGTGAGATTGGTGAAAGAGACTAAGGTGGTCATTCTGACCCTGGCGGTCTTTGACCGCCAGGGCGGAGGACCGCGGGAGCACCGCCGACAGGCCGGCGGTGCTCCAATGGGGATTCCGACCGCGGCGGTAAAGCCGCGGTCGGACCGGCACCACTGGCGGGGTCCCGCCAGTGTACCGCCGCCCCATTGAATCCTCCACGGCGGCGCAGCTTGCTTCACCGCCGCGGGGATTCCGACCCCCCCTACCGCCATCCAGATCCCGGCGGTCGGACCGCCGGGATCCGGATGGCGGTAGGGGGGGTCGCGGGCCCCTGGGGGCCCCTGCAGTGCCCATGCCACTGGCATGGGCATTGCAGGGGCCCCCGTAAGAGGGCCCCTACAAGTATTTCACTGTCTGCTGCGCAGACAGTGAAATACGCGACGGGTGCAACTGCACCCGTCGCACAGCTTCCACTCCGCCGGCTCGATTCCGAGCCGGCTTCATCGTGGAAGCCTCTTTCCCGCTGGGCTGGCGGGCGGTCTGAAGGCGACCGCCCGCCAGCCCAGCGGGAAAGTCAGAATTACCGCCGCGGTCTTTCGACCGCGGAACGGTAATCTGACGGCGGGACTTTGGCGGGCGGCCTCCGCCGCCCGCCAAGGTCAGAATGAGGGCCTAACACTGCATCGTGGTCTTTGCTAGCAAATCGGCTAGTGGGTTCAAAATTGCAGCCACGGGTGAGAGGTTACTCTATTTTTGATTTAACTATATCTACATTGTAAGTAATCTGTGAATTTTAAAGGTTTAAATTGATTCATTAATTTATTTTAAGTAGCTATTGGTTTACCATGTTTTGTTTATTTTAGTTTCTTATGTCGTTTTAAAGCATTTTATCATAAATAAAACCCACGAAGTAACATGGTTGTTGTACAGTTGTACAAACTTGGACAAAAGTAATGAGGTTAGCCTATAAATTATTTTTATTACAGGTCCTATTACAAGTGCTCCACATTAAAGGGTGTTAATACAAGATACGGTACCACCAGTACTGGGGACACCATAATTCAGGGTGCAAATGCTATCGGGGGATTACACCATAAATCCTAGTAGACCACTATGCAATGGAGAATAAAATGTTGAAATCGGTGCGTTGATTTCCACATATCGCCTTGTAATACCTTTGCTTTTACTGGGGACACACTACTCCTTGTATGACCTGAGGGTCTGCTCCTAGTAAACTGTGCAGTATTACTGCACCTTTTATGGTTCTCAATGGAACCAGTAAGATGCATATCCACCTTCATCAAGGGTAAGGTGCCACTCGCAATCAGGGCCATCATGTCTTATTACAGAGTTCGAGTAGGAATATCTTCCATTTTCGAAGAAGAAAATAATATTCCATTCTACATTTCTCACCTTTATATTACCAACAAGAATACATTTACATAGCTGGTAAATGCATGAAAGACACCTTATTCTGATCCTAGAAAAACAACATTTCAGGTCTTACATAATTTATCACCCAAAATAAGATCCACTCTGAAATGGTCAAACATTTCAAAACCAGATCACTTAGCATGAGTGTTTGGTGTGTTTTCTGCTGAAAGAATCCTCCCAACTGCCCCTACAAGTTAAATGTATTCTTTGTTATGTGTTTTACCTAGTGATACATTTTACTCTTAGTAGTATTTGATTAGCTGCAAAATATATTGAAATGCATGATTCCTTGATGGTACTTAATCCTTCTCTTTTTACCCCTGTAGGTAATTTGATGCTCTTGGGAGGTATGCACAATATAATATTACCAGGAAGCAATTCAGTAATGACAGAGCTGTACTTTATCTCTGGCAATATATTTTACGCAATGAGGCTCTAACTATTTTAACTATTTACCAGGAAAGTACTGCAATCTTTTGATAAGCAGAAAAGATATTCTAGCAGTACATTCTCTGTACTTTTAGAACACTGCTTCTTATGCAAAATAATTCAAGATCTTGAAATAATACACGTGAAGAATTATTCCTTCTAATCGTCTTCACTTGCCTTGGATTAAGGAGACATCTTTGTCATAAAGAGGGATGAAGGTTTCTGCTGAGCGTATGAGGAACATAAACAGACTGTAAACAGAGGACAATTCACTGGTGGGGTTTTATGCAACAGGGAAAAATATTCCTTTAAGAAAGTCAAACATCATTGTGTTTGCACTCTACATTTTCTTAGCCCTATTAAAAGCCATTCAGTGAAGTCCCGGGTGGCATATTACCACCACAGGTACTCCAGCAAGCAATTCGGTAGTAGTGCTGTTGGGCCTGATGTTCAAAGAGATATGGCGGACACATCCTTGAATTCCAGGGTTGGGGACAGATAAAACACTGAGGGGGTTATTCTAACTTTGGAGGAGGTGTTAATCCGTCCCAAAAGTGACGGAAAAAAGTGACGGATTTACCACCAGCCGTATTACGAGTCCATTATATCCTATGGAACTCGTAATACGGCTGGTGGTATATCTGTCACTTTACCGTCACTTTTGGGACGGATTAACACTCCTCCAAAGTTAGAATAACCCCCTGTTTCTGTTGTGCTAACCTCATTTTGATATTTTGAGAATTTCTTTAAAACCACGAAATGGGTTTAGAAGCAATCAGAAGGACATTTAAAAAACAATTCAATATTTTGCTATCTTCTAGCGTCATGTCTGCTGCTTGGAAACATGCTGGGGTGATTCCTCTCCTTCAAAAAACATCTCTGGATCCTAACATTTTCAGCAACAATAGACCTCTTTCTTTGACTCCTCTTTTGCCAAAATATTGAAAAAGCTGGTCAGTGATCAGCTCCCCAATTATCTGGAGCAGGGCAAGCTATACTCAAATCAATCTGTCTCCTTCCTCACCATAGTACAGAGAAGGTTGTATTGGAGATCTCCGACTAAAATAATGGTCATTAGATCAGGGCAAAAACATAGCACTTAACTTCTGGATCTGTCTGCTGCTTTAGACACTGTTGCCCACACCATTCTTTAGCATTGTCTTGCCAAATTGTTTGTGGTGGGTGCAGCATGGGACTGGTTTAAATACTTTTTGGAATCTAAAGGTCAGCCGGTCTGCATTGCTCTTTTCACGTCTGAAGTGAAGGTTGCGAATTAAGGTGTCCCTAAGGGCTACTCATTGAGTTCTACTCTTTTTAATGTTTATACGTCTCCTTTGACCTCAATAGTAGAGTCATTTGATTGCAAAATCATTTCATGTGCAGAAGACACACAACTGCTTTTTACCTTTGATGGACCCTCTGTCTCAATTGAATCCACCATCAAGGACTGCATGCTCATCAGGCATTGTATGTTCAGTAGAGCACCCCACACTCTTGGAAGAAATTCCCAACATCACTGTTAGTCCTGGCATTTCTTGTGTAGTTTTCCCTCAAACCTTTCCCTTTTCCACTCCTGTTTTGTTGGCCTTAGGAATCTGTGCACTTTGCCACTGATAATCAGTGCTATAGTGTTTACACATTCTCCTTAAATCCTTACAACATGGTAGAATTGGCTTATCCACAATTGGCATATTTAATTAACTTATAAACCTCTACTAAAATGCACTACCTGTTCCCACTGCCTGTAAAGTAAATGCTATTAGTGGGCCTGCAGCACTGATTGTGCCACCCACTACAGTAGCCTTTCAGCATGTCTCAGGCCTGCAATTGCAGAGCCTGTGTGTGCGGTTTTAAACTGCCATATCGACCTGACAAGTTAACCCTCTTGCCATACCCAAACCCTCCTTTTCAATACATATCAGGCACCCTTACGGTAGGCCATAGACAGCCCAAGGGCTGGGTGCAGTATATTTAAAAGGTAGGACATTTACTTTCACGTCTTACATGTCCTAGAAGTGAAAAGCACCTACATGTGTTTTTCACTACTGCAAGGCCTAGCTCTCCCATAGGATAACATTGGGATTGCATATTTACATTTTATAGGTGTAATTTCCAATTGGGAAAGGATTGGACAGCCTGGTTTGGTGTCTAGGGAATCACAATTTAAAATCACAACGTATGATGAAGTCGGACTGCAATTCTGAAAATACCCCTTTTAGAAAGTTGACATTTTCTTACTTTAGCCATTTGGTGCCTACTGCCTGTCTCCAAAACACATCTGGGTTGTGGTGATAGCTGGGCATGTGCAATCCCTCTAGACAGCCACAGACAAAGGGAGCTTAAGTGTGACTGATGGGCCATCCACAGTGTGATGGGCCATCCTGGCTGGATGGGAGGTAGGGGCTGACACTTACACCTGAATAGACTATATCCTGTCCCCAAAGCGCTGTATACCTCCCTGTAGTGAGTCTGGAGCCAGGGTAGGAAGAGTAGGGACTTTGTGCAATTCAATGGCCTCTCTACAAAGTCTCCCCTCTCTAAAGTCACAACTGGGTATAGGTATTGGACATCAGCACCACCAACCCAGAACACTTCTGGACCTGTGGATAATCTGCCAGGAAGAAGGATTGCTGTGCCGGTGAAAGGACTGTCACTCTGCTGGACTCTGCTGTGCTGACCTGCTTCCCTCCTGGCAGTGAGAAAAACTGGACCTGAAAATCTCCAACCCGAAACCAAAGTGACTCCAAGAGCTTGCTGGCTTTCTTTCTGTTCTTCTGAAGTTTCAGGGACATAAAAGATATCCAACTCATCACCTATAGCACCTGGACTCTGCCATATGAGTCTTGCCCTGTCACGTGGTGCCAATCAAGTCCTGGGCCCTTGGAAGTGGATATAAAGTGCTGCTCTAGTCCAAATTCCACACATCAATGCTGTTGTGCCACTCAGGACCGGCGTATTTCCATCAACGCAGATGCAACATCGCTACTTCTAGGACACCACATCACCATTGATACCAGTGTGCCTTGAAGCCGAAGCATCACCTATATTTTCAGGTTCAACACCAGCGTATTGCCTTCTTTGCTCCTCGCGATTTGTTCTCAACATCGAGGCAACTTCGAACCAAGGTACTGTTTCTGCGAGCCAAGGTTGATCCCTGTATCTGAGCCACATTCCATCACGGTCGGCCTGATATTTCAGATTTGGCCCTGTCTATTGTGACCAGATAGCTCCAGTTGGTGCACTACAATTATGGTTGCAGCCCCCTAGTAGTGTCTTAGAGTAATTTTTTTAAACAATTTTTACAATAAGGCACCGCTAACCAGTCCCCCAGAATAACCTATAGTTACAAAGTGGTGCAATGCTAGCATTGCACCACTTTTTTTAAAAACATTTTTTACAATAAGGCGGCGCTAACCAGTCCGCCACAATAACCTATATTTACAAAGTGGTGCAATGGAAGCATTGCACCACTTTGTAACCCCTTTTGGGACATTATACCCGAGTCAGGTATAATGTATGCAAGGGGTGCACTCCCACGCAGGAAGGCCTAAAAAAATGGTGCAGTGAAATTTACAAGATTTGACTGCGCCATTCTAGCTTTATTTTTTAAGGCTTCATCAGGGCAGGCATTAAAGTGATGGTAGTGCTTTAGCCTATGGGCCTCCGTGCGCTTTGCTGGCCTAGCACCAACATTTTTGCCACTAGTCCAGCAAAGCACCACAAAAGCACCAAAAATTCTGATGCTATTGTCCTAATGGGAGCCATGATTTGCTGCATTGTAAATATAGCACTACCATGGTGTTGTTAGGAGGGCGCAGGGTGATGCAAGGAAACTGGCATGTGAGAGCCGATGCGCCAGTTCCTTCTAAATATGTCCTTAAGTTTATTCTTTAACTCCTTAGCTGCTGAGCCTTTCCCCCCAGTGCTGAGCCATTTTTTGTCTCTTTGGGTAGTTTGCGCTTAGGCCTTCATATAATTTTGTCCACATAAGCTATCTACTCCAAATTTGCATCCTTTTTTCCAACATCCTAGGGATTCTAACAGTACCCAGAGTTTGTGGGTTCCCCTTGAGGAGACCAAGAAATTAGCCAAAATACAGCTAAAAATTCTTTTTTTCTCAGAAAAATAGAAAAAAAGGGCTGCTGAAGAAAGCATCTGTTTTTTCCCCTGAAAATTGCATCAAAAAAGGGTTTGCAGTACTAAAATCACCATCTTTCCAACTTTCAGGAACAGGCAGACTTGAATCAGAAAACCACATTTTCAACACAATTTTGGCATTTTACTAGGACATACCTCATTTTTACTATTTTTTGTGCTTTTAGCCTCCTTCCAGTGAGTGACAGAAATGGGTATAAAACCAATGCTGGATCCCAGACAGCTAAACAATTCTGAAAAGTAGGCAAAATTCTAAATTCAGCAAGGGGTCATTTGTGTAGATCCTACAAGGTTTTCCTACAGAAAATAACATCTGAAATTAAAACAAAGGAATCTGAGGAAAGAAATGGCCATTTGTCTTCAAGTTTCACTCTGTAACTTTTTCCTGCGATGTCAGATTTTCAAAAGCAATATATTGTTACGTCTGCGGGACTCTTCTGGTTGTGGAAATATATAGGGCTTGTAGGTTCATCAAGAACCCTAGATACCCAGAGCCAATAAATCAGCTGCACCATGCAATGGGTTTTTATTGTATGTCAGGTATACAGCAATTTATTTGGTAAAATATAAAGAGTCAAAAATAGGGATCAAGGAAACTTTTGAATTTCCAAAATGGGCACAAGATAAGGTGTGGAGAAGCAGAGGTTATTTGCAAATCTCGGAATTCAGGGGTCCCCATACTAGCATGTGAATTACAGGGCATTTCTCAAATACACCTCTTTTTGTTACACACTGCCTTACATTTGGAATGAGAAAATTTAGAGAAAGACAGTGGGCAGTAACACCGATCTTCAATTCTGTGTTCCCCCATGTCTCCCAATAAAAATGGTACCTCATGTGTGTGGGTAGGCCTAGTGCCTGCGACAGGAAACGCCCCAAAACGCAACATGGACACATCACATTTTTACATTGAATTCTGACATGTTTTTTGGAAAGTGCCTAGCCTTGGATTTTGACCTCTAGCTCAGCCGGCACCTAGGGAAACCTACCAAAACTGTGCATTTTTGAAAACTAGAAATATAGGGGAATCTAGGATGGGGTGACCTGTGGGGATCTCAGCAGGTTCTGTTGCCCAGAATCCTTTGCAAACCTAAAACTTTGGCAAAAAAAACACTTTTCCCTCAGATTTTGGTGATAGAAAGTCATGGAATCTGATAGGATCCACAAACTTCCTTCCACCTAGCATTCCCCCACGTCTCGCGATACGAAATGGTACCTCACTTGTGTGGGTAGGCCCAGTGCCCATGACAGTAAGTCTCCCATAACACAACATGGACACATCACATTTTTCCGAAGAAAACGGACACGTTTTTTGCAAAGTGCCTAACTGTGGGTTTTGGCCTCTAGCTCAACTGGCACTTAGGGAAACCTAGCAAACCTATATATTTTTAAAAACTAGATGCCTAGGGGAATTCAGAAAGGGGTGACTTGTGGGGCTTTCACTGAGTTCTGTTACCCAGAATCCATTGCAAACCTCAAAACTTGGCAAAAAAACACTTTTCCCTCAGATTTCGGTGATTGAAAGTTCAGGAATCTGATGGGAGCCACAAAATTCCTTCCACCCAGCATTCCCTACATCTCCCAATAAAAATGATACCTCACTTGTGTGGGTGGGCCTAGTGCACGTGACAGGAAATGCCCCAAAACACAACGTGGACACATCACGTTTTTCCAATGAAATCAGACGTTTTTGCAAAGTGCCTAGCTGTGGATTTTGATCTGTAGCTCAGCCGGCACCTAGGGAAACATAGCAAACCTATAAATTGTTTGAAACTAGACACCAAGGGTGATCCAGGATGGTGTGACTTGTGTGGCTCTCACCAGGTTCTGTCACACAGAATCCTTTGCAAACCTCACAATTTGGCAAAAAAAAAAAAAAAAAACTTTTCCTCACATTTTGGTGCTGCAAAGTTCTGGAATCTGAGGGGAGTCATAAACCTCCTTCCACCCAGCTTTCCCTCAAGTCTCCCAATAAAAATGGTACCTCACTTGTGTAGGTAGGCCTAGTACCTGCGACAGGAAACACCCCTAAATGCAACATGGACACAACACATTTTTACAATGAAAACTGAAGGATTTTTTGGAAAATACTTAGCTGTGAATTGTGGGCTGGCACTTAGGGACACCTACCAAACCCACACATTTTTCAAAACTAGACACCTAGGGGAACCCAAGATAGGGTGACTTGTCGGGCTCTCACCAGCTTCTGTTCCCTAGAATCCTCTGCAAACCTCAAAATTTGGCAAAGAAAATACTTTTTCTTCATATTTCGGTGATGAAAGTTCTGGAATCTGAGGGGAGCCACAAACTTCCTCCCACCCAGCATACCCCCAAGACTCCTGATAAAAATAGTACCCCACTTGTGTGGCTAGGAAGTGCCCGCGACAGGAATGGATCACACAAAGGTCAATGGTAGTCCTTGCATGAGGGCTACTGTTAACCCTGGAGTGATCCATTCCTGATGCAGGCACTAGGCACAGGCACATAAGTGGAGTTGTGTTTTTATCAGGACAGGTGGAGAAACACTGGGTGGTAGGAATTTTGTGGATCCCTGCACAGTCCTGTGGTTTCTGTGATGAAAAAGCAAGGAAAATTAGTGCTTTTAAGAAACGTTTCACTTTTGCAGGGTATTCTGGGTAAGAACACTTTGTGAAATCCAAACATGCCACACTTCTGTGGACTCCCCCGGGTGTCTAGTTTTTAGAAATGTCTGGGTCTGGTAGTTTTCCTTATATGGCCGCCGAGCCCAGGACCAAATACTCAGGTGACTGTCTTAGAAAATCAGGCTGTTTTGTGGTTGGTAATTTTGATGTCTCCACAATCTGTTTTGGGTACTTCCCTGTTGTGGTCACTTGCCCACCCACTAAAGTGAGGCAATGTTTTTCTCTGGAGACCTAGAGAAACACTGGGTGGTAGAAAATCTGTGGTTGCCTGCAGATTCCAGGATTTCCCCTCACTTTAAGCAAAGTTTGTGATTTCAAGGTGATTCTGGGTGAAGGAAAATTGGTGAGAGCCATGCAAATCTTGCGCCCTTGGACTCCCCTTGTACTAGAATGTTAAAGTTAATCCACCACTCACACTGGTTGGTTTTAGCACATCCAGAAATTATAGTTTCAAAGCATGAATACTTATCAAAGTATCTGAATATTGAAACCAGGCCGTCTGAAGATAGGCCATAAAGCCACGTCCAGGCACCAACTTCTTTAAGCTCCATTCACATGCCATTCATGCACAACAAACAGCCCTTTCATACTGACGGCCACGGGCCCATTCCAACCAATCATTGCACTCACATTAACTTACCGCTGCCAGACAAGGACCCATCACATTCATCTGTCACAGGACTGCATAAGTTTGACTACATTTTGCCACCTGTCAAGTAACTGCCTCCTTCTTCCTGAACATTACCAAAGGCATGCCTAATGAACCTTTACTAATGACCCCCATGACAGCCACCTGAGACTCCGAAAGTCATGTTTTCATGCACTTCTAGCACACTCATTGTACTAAATCCAACTCCGTCCACTCTGTGGATGCAAGTTTGGGGTTGTCCAGTATTCCGTACAAAGCGATTCCTCGAACTGAGCGAGCATATCTACCTTTGAAACAAAGACAGACATGCTGGGGAATTCTTGCAATGTTCCCCAATGAGAAGGCCATAGGCTATACACAGGGTAGTCCAAGATATTGTATCACATGTCCCAGCCAACATTATGTGCAGTGCAGTGACTGCAGTGCACTTATCATACAGCAAATTGAACATCTACTAAGTTCTGATGGAGGATGAACCTGAAAAGCAGGTCAAACACCGACCCATACGTGTCATTGTCCTTCAGTGCTGGGCTGGCACCAATGGGTTTGAATCCATAGGTGTAGACAATGTACATCTGTACTACCTCTACTATCTGCCTTCTACCTGTGTATATCCCTGTGAAGGCACATCTACCATGAACTTTCCTTACCTATTCATGTCTCTGTCCTCATTAGAGTCCTGACTAATCCTGTATATTTTCCAAGTGAACCTATACTAGTTTGTGGATGCAAGTTGGGGGTGTCCGAGTATGCCTTGGGAGGCCTATTCCTCGAACTCAGGGAGCATATCTACAGTTGAAACTAAGGCAGACATACTGGTGAAGAAATCCTAAGGTCTCTAAAGTAAAACGTCAAACAAATATCCTGTGGGACTCATTCACTAACACTTCTACTTTTGCTTTGAAAGTGAAGCTACAAATGGAGTTTTCACACTTTCAAACAAGTAGAAATGTTGGTGAATTTGTCCAGCAGAGCATTTGTTTGACTTATTACAATTACTCTTCTTCTCGTTGGCAATCATGGTGGTCCTTGTGTAGCATACATAAGTTCCCTAACAAGGACTTCAAAATTCAGTCATGCCTTTAAAATTTTGCCACACAGGGTACTCTGTGACAATGTGGCATATGTTCTGGACACTAGTATGTGCAGTATGGGGACTATAATGCACGTTAACGGAACGGACCACCAGCCACCTTCTGACGGTGATATAGGTGTCAAGCAGGCCATAAGGAAGTCCATGTATTTACTGAAGAAGATGAAGTAAAATTCTGTGGCTCCTTGCCTAACGGAGCAGTGGCCCATGTACATTCGGTATCCAAGCACGCCACTGAAAGGATTACCCAACAGCAGCTACACCTCAGTCAATTTTCCAAAACTTTGCTTTAGTATGATACAAGTTAAAGCAAGTAGGCCTGGTTGAGATGGGCCCTGGGGACAGTAATACCAACTCGCCTGCTGCTTTCCATACTTCGAGCACACTTTACAGCGACAACATGGACGATCCTTTTTGAGTGTTTTAGGAATGCGATCTGCAAAGTGTCCCTTCTGCAGCCTTGCCACATCCTCTTGAACATATGAGGTGGAGGCTGCTTCTGTAACAGCAGTGAGGCTTTCAATTGCAGATAACTGAAAGTCAGGGAAAGTCATGAGTCTTCTTGTGGTTGTCTGACAATAAACAACATACGCATTGTATGTTGCCATTTGGATCAGGTGGGTAAACAGTTTCTTGTATGGTTGAAGTACCTTGTTGTTCTTTTCCACTCTGCCCATGTACTTATTGTAATCAAGTATACAGATGGGCTTGTGGACTTCGGCCATCTGACCCCAAACCATGATGGGGAAGTGCTCCATCATGAATTGTAGTGAGCATGCATACACCACGCCTATCCAAGAATTTGACTGCGAGCAGTGCATTAGAACGCAACGTTGTACTCTGGAATTTCTGGAGCTTCTTGCAAACAAACTCCTGTGGAAATCCTTTGCGGTTACAATGAACTGTATCGCAGGCCACAGTGCCAGCTTTGAGGAGTTCACTGAACAGCTTTACTCCTGTATAGAAATTTTCCACAGAAAGGTTATAACCTTTGTGAAGGAGTGGCTGGACAAGTTCCCATACAATCCTACCTGTGACCCCTAATGCGGGAGGGCAACCTACAGGGTTTAGGGTAGAGTCCTTCCCTGTATAGACTCTCAAGCTGTACACATAGCCAGAAAAGCTCTCACACAACATGTACAGCTTTATGCCATAGCAAGATCATTTGCTCGCAATGTACTGTCTGAACAGCAGACGTCCTTTCTACAGGATCAAGGACTCATCGACTGCTATATTCTGGCAGACAAATGTTCCACGACAGGTCACCTTTTGAACAACCTGTCATGGTCTGCATGGTCCTGGGGCAATGCATCAGAATTGTCATTAAAATGCAGCATGCACTGCAGCAGCAAAAAAACAATCTCTGCTGAAGTATGGTGCGAAGATGGGGTTACCCAAATTGTACGAGTCTTCCAATAGGATTGCAAAGTGGGTTTCTGCACTAACCCCATTTTGAGAGTAAGGCCCAAAAATATCTTCAACTCCGCCAGCGAAGTGGGAGTCCACTGGCGTGCCCTAGAATGGTGCACTAGAGTGCCTCCATGCACCCTCAGAAATTGGTCAGCACAGAAATTTGTTTGCTGCACATTTTCCTAGAGGAAGTCAACTTTAAAAAATAGATGGACATAGTTGACTGGCAAAAAGGTGGCCGTATCAACTTTACATCCAGCATCACCAGTAAAAGGTGGAATTTGGGGCTGAACTAAATCAGGGGTCTGCCAAGAGAGCACTTTTTCTGTGCTTGCCGACGCACTCACTTGCTCTCTGGATTGGGCTAACCCCCTGTTGTTCCACTGCACAGACTGTTCTTGCGCAGGGACAGCACGACTGTCGTCATCATCTCCCTCAGAATCACTGGCATAGATGTCGTAGGATGGGACTTCGCCAACTGAAAAATCACTACCAGATTCTTCCCCATTGTCCTCTTCCTGAGATGCTGTCTCAGTCTCTGATCCTGCCTTAGAGCTATCTTTGATAACCTGAGTTAGGGCTTGAGCAGCAGTCATCCAATGAGACACCATCTCTGCTACTAGCTAAACTGTCTCTCTAAAGTACTAGTCTACGTAGAAGGCAGATAGAGCCAATAATAAATGTTGTCACCATACCTTAGCTTATTCTCTGATTTTGCAGATTCTCTGAAGACAATGAAAAAAACAAAAAAGACACATTATTACTTCACCTTACCCCATACCCATCATCACAGCCTCTAGCGCTGGAGACACCAAGTGCGACAGTCATTTTTGGTGCTCTGCCTCCCATGACCTCCTCTTCTAATTGCCTCAGTACCACCCAGCAAAAGTGTCCCTCATATCTCCATACCCTCCTCCACATACATTTAATTTGTTTTCAAGTGCAGGTAACACCTGGCTTTACTAATCTACTCAGCTACATACATGTATATCTTTTGGTGCAGGCATATAAACCATCTGTGCTACTTTATTGCATCATAACTGCCACTAGACAAAAGACGGATCTGTTTCTATATAGAAAGAATCTATCTTTCTCTCTATATGTATATATATATATATACACATATATATATATCTATATATATATATATATATATATATATATATATATATATATAACTTTTATATGTGTGGTTTATGGCAAAAAAACAACGTAAATTTCAAAGAGATGAACATGATTGCGAGAAAGGTCAGATTTTAACTTTTGCTCGTAGATTTGAATATTTAAGAAATAATGTGGAATTCAGCCTAATGGCACAAGGCATAATCCAAGCCCAATGAGGCAGAGGTGCCCAAGGCAACAGAGGTCATGGAAGAGGAGGCAGAGGAGGAGACAGAGGGAATGGCACACGCCAAACAGATATCAAAAGCTCTTGAGGCATTCGCACAAGAAGACAAATGACATAAAAACATTGAACAAAACGGTGGTGAACTTATCTACCACCACTTTAACTGAGGCCCAAATAGAGGTTTTATCTCTGGGACTCTCTTTCTGTCCAACCTCACATTTTGAAAACACATCAAGCAGGATTGACTTATTTCACTTTACAAGAAAATTAAAGTTAAGATATTGGTACGCAACAAAAATGAAGAGTGATAGCAATATTATGCATATTAGACAAGCTCCCTCCACTCTTCAAATTAGTGACTTAGAGACATTACAAACTATGGGACATCTTATGGATGACGCAAGCTGGGCAAATGATCCCGTAGGGAATATACAGGAAGAAGGTGTAGGGACCAATTGGGATAGTGGAATGGTGGACATTTTTAAACATAAATCCGTCTTTTGCCCACAGGTATCCAACGCATCCATAGAGATATTTAAAAAACTCATGATTAAGGAATTTCAAAAGTTGGAAAGAAAAAAGAAATTCCAGAGGCGGAATTTAACCAAAGAGCAACTAAAAGCTATGGTTGAGTTACAGACTAATGATGCCATAGTCATTAAACAATCTGACAAAGGTGGCATAGTAGTTGTTTGGTCTGTAGAAAACGACTTGGAAGATGGGGTAAGACAATTAAATGACAAAAACCAATATGAAAGATTTACTAGATCAATTTATCTTGGATCAAATGATACTTTTTTGAAAAAATTACAAGAGTGGTACGATGAAAAAATCATTACAGAAAATGAATATCTATATCTAAAGTGTGATTTCCCCAAACTCCCAGTACTTTATCTACTTCTGAAACTACATAAGAACCCAATAAATCCAAAAGGCAGACCTATTGTTTCATCTAGAGGAAGTAGTCTTGAGAACACATCGAAATATGTTGATTTCTTTTTACGACGATTTGTTGAGGCGTTACCATCTAACATTAAGGATACGGGTGACTTTCTTAGACGTATTAAAAGGGATTGTTTGAGATGACAAATTCTTAATGTTAAGTCTAGATGTTGAGAGTCTATACACCAGTATTCCACAGGAACTGGGTAGTACAGCAATTAGACATTTTTTAAGAGCAAGATCTATCTCCTTTTTGCAACACACTGACATGGTATTGTACATGATCAGAACATGTTTAACAAATAATTGTTCATCTTTAACAATCAGATCTATCGTCAAACCCAGGGAACAGCGATAGGAACATGTTTTGCTCCAAGTTATGTGGGTTTGTTCTTAGGTTGGTGGGAGGAACATGTAGTGTACAATATGAAATAATTTGAAGAGCATGCAGTCTTATGGACTTGATACATAGATGACATTTTTTGTATTTGGAGTGGTGATGAAACATCGGCAGTAGAGTTTGTTAAATACCTGAATGAAAATCAGTTAAATTTAAAATTGACAGCCCACATACATCATTCACAGACAGAATTTTTGGATCTCAAATTACAAGTTATCAATTGGAGATTAATAAGCCGTTTACACCGTAAAAAGACAGCAGGAAACAGCCTATTACATGCTAATAGTGGCCTTCCTAAGAATCTTATTTGAAGTATTCCCTATGGGGAACTATTCAAAGCCAAAAGAAATTGTACAGACAACCAGGATTTTTATTATGAGGCCCAGATAATGAGCAGAAGGTTCCAGGAGAGAGGTTATTCTAGAAATCTGATTAACAATACATTGAGGAAAGTGATGATGATAGATCGTGAGAAGTTATTAGTTCCAAAAGTTAAGGAGAATATAACAGGCACTCAATCGATCAGATTCATTACAACTTATAATGATCAAGCTACAGAAGTCAGGTGTAGCTTGAATAAACATTGGGATATACTAAAATTAGATGACAAATTGGCAAATGAAATTGAAGGAAGACCTCAGATTACTTTTATGAGAAGTGCATCACTTAAAGATAGATTATTCTTTAGTCTCTTCGAAGCTACTAAGGATCTTAAACAAACATTGATACAGGGATTTTTCGTATGCGGTTCATGTAAGGCAGACAAAGGCAGCCATAGCTGCAAACTGATACGATTATCACAATCCACTCAACCTTTTGAGATAAGGAAACATTTGAATTGTAATACTGAATTCTGCGTTTATGCACTATTTTGTCCTTGTGCTAAATGTTATATTGGGAGCACGAAACATAAACCCAAGAAAAGGATATTAGAACACATGAGGGCTAAATCTAAGGAGGATAAAACACATCTCATAGCTAGACATTTTGCACAATGTCATGGCAAAAACAGCTCTCTTTTACAATTTTGTGTACTGGATAGTGTTCCTCTAAGTATACGAGGAGGAAATAGAGCACAAGCATTACGAAGATTGGAGTTGAAATACATTATTAAATATAGAACAACGTCCCCTGAGGGTTTTAATCTTGATGAGGAATTGTCGGTACATTTAGGATAAGCATAATAGTGTGTATTGTGAAAGTGTGATTGGAGGTAATATATAGATGATATTATAATAATATACAATATAAAATATGAATCTGCTGGTATCAACAGGGCAATTGTTTGATGTAGGCACGTATGTATTGCAAAACAGTTTGACTTATTTTTGATTTATTGTGTTTTTGTCTCTACTCAGGTACATCGGATGCAAAAGAGCTATTATACGATGGCCAGTGTGAAAACAACTAAACAGATTCACTGTGATGTATAATTTAGCTTTTTCTTTGTCTCAAATTGTGAAAGTGATTATTATCCTGCGGATCCAGCATACATGTTTTTAAAAAATAGGACAGATTGTAGGAAGGCCTAGAATCTTTATTGCAGACCCTATCAGTATGTGATCAAGTTAGATGATATTAGGTATTGCAGTGAACACAAGATATTGATTTAGGAAAGTATTTGTTGTAATGATTTACTGTGATTATGAGTTAGGGTATTTAAACATAATTTACATGTGATGCAGGAAACTGTATAAATATGCAACAGAGTGAAAAAGTAGACAAATAGGTTCAAATCAAACATGTATTAAGATTATGTTAAAAACATGTTTAAAGATGGCCAACACATTTGCTTTGGAATTAGGTTTTTTTTATAGTCCTTTATTTATGTTGCAAACTTTGAAAAAATATGATGGTGGGCTTTAAAAATGTTTAGGTTGAGGTATGTGTAACTTCCTGTGAACAAGGAGCTTTGGCTCCGAAACACGTTAGGGATTCTTTAGAATAAAAACGCTGACACTGCATTCGTCTCGGCTCGTTTCGTGTGTTGAACGCAGAGAAGGTTTGCGTTCCTCGACCGACGTTACTGTGGGATAAATAAGGGTTCGCTACCCTGCTGAGACGAGCTGGACTAAGAGGCCAGATTAATAGTGACCTGACAGTTGAATATATATATATATATATATATATATATATATATATATATATATATATATATATATATATATATGCACACATACATATTCATGGAGAGATTTGTTTCTCGTTACATATATATATATATATATATATATATACATAGAGAGAGAGAGAGAGGGAGAGAGAGGGAGAGAGAGAGAGAGAGACTGACTCTCTACATCACTTCTTTTTATTATATGTATGCTTCCCTGGGGCTGACCGTGACCCCCATGGCAAAGCACACATGTATAAAACAAGCATTTGCAATGCAATTGGTCTCAAGTTTGTTTGAGTTAAAGCTATTAGCGTTGTAAACTCCAAACCAGGCTTTTCTTGCCACATAAACTGAAAAGAAAAACAGTTTCACATAAGCGAGCCAACAGCCGCTATGAGCGCAAAGCAAACACACAAAAGGAAACAGAAGTCCGCTCCATGGAAACGTATCAGCAAAATTGCAATTATCCATGTAACCAGCAAAAAGGCAAATATCCATGTAACCGGCAAAAGTGCAAACATGTCCATTTGTCTATGCATGCCTTTCACTAATTAAATCAAGCTAATTTTAAAAGGCGAGCCCACAAACCAATCAAACTGATGGGCTTGACATGGGCGTGGTTAAATGACCACAGAGAGATTACACATGGACAGAGAGCTTTGCGCTTGATCCTAAAAATGTCCCCATAAGGGGTCAGACAAAGGGCTGACCCCAACCTTTTCCTTTTTTTTCCCTGGGTGGCACAATAGCCCCACCAGGGAAAACATTTTTTTTTTTTACATAATAAAATATTGCTCCCCGGGGTCAACCCCTGTAGGAAGGGCTGAGCAGCCATTTTCGTTTTTTTTTTAAATAAAAAAAAACATTAATTTTACAATCAGGGGGCATGATTGCCCCCCCCCAAAAGAACCTCAACATCTTTCTTTTAAAAATTATGCCTCCACAGGGGGGCTGGTCCACTTACACCCCTCCTTTCCATCGATGCCTCCCGGCATGTGGGGAAGCTGTTTTGGCCTTTTTTTCCCACAGGAGTGGGGCGACGACGCTCACCTACTCCTCGATCCTCCAGTGGGGAAAAAGTGTGACGTTGGAAGTGCTTTCGTGCAACACAGGGTAAAAAAAAGAAAATGGCACAGCACCAATGGGGTTTAAAATTCATATCTCCACTTCTACTTCTTTGATTTTTGACATTTTGGTGTTTGTTCATTATATTAAGCTCTATTTTTCTAACCTGGTGTTGTATCTTTTTGTGTGGTGTTATCACTGTTTTATTGTTTGAAGTATTGCACAAACATTGCCTTTTAAGTTACCTTAACTGCTGCTACTAGAGGGTGAACACAGGATAATTTAGGGTGTGTTTGTGACACTCTGACTAGGATTGTGGTTCCTGCTTGGACAAGGTGCATACCTCTTCCAACCAGAAACCCATTTTCAAACATCCCCCTTTGACCAGTTTCCCAAGTTCTCACAATTACTATCAGGCATTGCTTATAAACAGGGCCCACTGGTGGTGTCTGGTGCAATAATCTTTTCTGGTGCCCCCCACCATGGCTATCTTCTCGGATTCCATCACTATCAACTGGCAAAAGTGCCCCTCATCTCTCCACAGCACCTCTCTCTCATATATTTCTCAGTGGTGGTAAAAGCTGGGCTTGCTAATCAACTCAGCTATTCACATAACATACAGATCTGTTCTTTTCAGCAGGCATATTAACCCTCTGCGCTACTTTATGACGGAATCAAAACTATCGCTAGGCAAAACTCCGATCTCTCTGTCTAGCAGGAACGTTAATCAGAAGACTTATCTAGACATTTTTATTGCTGCCTGAAAGCTGGGTGCGTAAGGAAGTCTGCAGCACGTGCTTTTAAATAGTAGGTTATGGCTAAACACAGCACCCCATTGAGGTCAGTGTGCTCCCCTCTGTGGCTACACTGGTTGCACCGCCCTGAGTCCGGCACTGCCTATAAACAAATCTTATGTCTTTGAAATTCTTTGTGAATCTGTGGCTGGCTAGTCCTCTTGAGGCACTGACTTAAAAACGTTGATCATCATTTCTTATTGACTCTAGCAGTTTTAAACTCAGATCCATTTTCAATGTAGAAAAAAGTTCTAATAAAATCAAAAGAATACATGCATAGCTCCCTGCAAGAAGCCATCAACGTTTCTTACCTAGAATCATCTGACGCATGCTGATGAAAGTCAGCAGACAAATTCTGTTTCAACCTCAAAGCACCCAAGAAAACAAAATAACATGTTTTGCATTGGAAACTCAGCAACACATTAATGTTATAGGGGATGGCATTATTAAGTGAAAGAAAAAAAATGACTGCATCAAATTACAAATCTGCGCTGCAAACATGGCTTCAAAATGGAAGAGGGGACAAGGTATAACTAAAAAAGGATAACCAAATCATTATATTTAACACCACGGAAAATGCATTTATTTTTGAAGTTGTAGGGCTTGACTGTTAGACTTGTTTCCAGATCTGCACAGTGAACACTGCTATGGAAAATGTATTTGTACAACTCCTGATCATAGGGGCAAACTTATAAATAATTCATGCTTGTTGGGGAACTGCAGAGTGTGAAATAGAGTGATCAAAACAGTGCAATATCTGCTACTTTTCTCTCTCACCTTACTTTTCGATGGTATTAAGAAATCATTGATAGACATTAAAAACTTCTCAGTTTAGAAGGACCATTTACAAAAAAACTTCTAAAATGGCTAACTGACTTCATGATCACCTTGCACATACTAGACAAAAATCATCAGGCAAACTCATTGACCAATCCACTCTATGGTTCCTACACAAGAAATTAAGACATTACCGTTGTGGAGGCTGCCCTGAATGCAATCTCACCACACCCACAACTGAACTAGACTTGAGTCTTCAATATCCATGGAAGCAAAATAGTCACACAAATTTTAACACTCAGGGGGTCATTCCAACCCTGGCGGTCGGTGATAAAGCGGCGGCCAACCCGCCAACAGGCAGGCGGTAAAAAAAAATGAATTCTGACCCTGGCGGGAACCGCCAACACAGACCGCCACTTTAAGACTCTGACCACCACGGCGGGACAAACAAACAGCGCGGCGGTCACCGCCAACAGGCAGGCGGCAGACAACGTACCGCCCACCCTATCACAACTCACCAATCCGCCACCTTTTCCGGGGCGGGAGCACCGCCGATAAAAACACGGCGGAAACAGACTACGAACGGGAAAACGCTCACCTCTATACACTCCACGAGGACAGAGGACAGCATGGAACCCGAATTAAACATCCTACCTGCTCTCGTCTACCTGCTCATCTACCACGAGTACGAACTCCGGCGCAGACGACAACGGTGAGTACCACACCTACGACACAGGGGAGGGGGGAGGAGGAAGGGTTACGGGCACACACATACGCAATACACCCACCCCCCAACTATCTACACACCAATGCAGAGCACCAAGTCAAAGTGACACCACCCAACCCCCCCGGAATAATGAAAAGATATAATTAAAGTGAGAAACTAAATATATTTATAAAATAGGTTCATTGAAGTCATGGTAAAACAGGAAAATGAATAAAAAAAATCAATTGAAAACACTGCGTAACCGATAAATAGAGGCAAGAAGTCCTGCCCAGTCACTGAAATTTCAACTGTCCGTGGGCCAAAGTGTATCAACAAATGGGCAAAGCCCACACAGGAGACCTGAGTCCGTTGGAGAGAACACTGCAGGGGCATCAGATGATAAAACTACAGGCACCTCAGGGGGAAGGGAAGAGGGGGCACCACGGCCACATGAGTCCACGACGCCAGATCCACGAAGGGGCCACCATGCCCGCTGTGCCATTCTGGGGAGTGCAAAGCCACAGTGTCTCAAGTCTCTACAGTGGTTGGCTTGCCCACTGCCATTTCCTGGGGAGTGCAAAGCCACAGTCTATCAAGTCTCTACAGTAGGTGGCTTGCCCACTGTTCAATCCTGGGGAATGCAAAGCCACAGTCTCTCAAGTCTCTACAGTGGCTGGCTTGCCCAATGTTACATCCTGGGGAGTGCAAAGCCACAGTCTATCAAGTGGATAACAGTCTCCACAGGCAATGGAGGAGGCAGGGTGGCCCGAGTGCAGCGTGAACGGTAGCTCGACACAGAACCGGCACTGTCAATGGGCCAGCGGTGCTTGAGACGGCGGGTCCCAGCGGAGCGATGCTTGACAGGAAGGGCCCAGCGGAGCGGTGCTTGAGATGAAGGGCCCAGCGGAGCGGTGCTTGAGACGGCGGGGCCCAGCGGAGCGGTGCTTGACAGGAAGGGCCCAGCGGAGCGGTGCTTGAGATGAAGGGCCCAGCAGAGCGGTGCTTGAGATGAAGGGCCCAGCGGAGCGGTGCTTGAGACGGCGGGGCCCAGCGGAGCGGTGCTTGACAGGAAGGGCCCAGCGGAGCGGTGCTTGAGATGAAGGGCCCAGCGGAGCGGTGCTTGAGACGGCGGGGCCCAGCGGAGCGGTGCTTGACAGGAAGGGCCCAGCGGAGCGGTGCTTGAGATGAAGGGCCCAGCGGAGCGGTGCTTGACAGGAAGGGCCCAGCGGAGCGGTGCTTGAGATGAAGGGCCCAGCGGAGCGGTGCTTGAGATGAAGGGCCCAGCGGAGCGGTGCTTGAGACGGCGGGGCCCAGCGGAGCGGTGCTTGAGACGGCGGGGCCCAGCGGAGCGGTGCTTGAGATGAAGGGCCCAGCGGAGCGGTGCTTGAGACGGCGGGGCCCAGCAGAGCGGTGCTTGAGACGGCGGGGCCCAGCGGAGCGGTGCTTGACAGGAAGGGCCCAGCGGAGCGGTGCTTGAGATGAAGGGCCCAGCGGAGCGGTGCTTGAGACGGCGGGGCCCAGCGGAGCGGTGCTTGACAGGAAGGGCCCAGCGGAGTGCTGCTTGAGATGAAGGGCCCAGCGGAGCAGTGCTTGAGACGGCGGGGCCCAGCGGAGCGGTGCTTGACAGGAAGGGCCCAGCGGAGCGGTGCTTGAGACGGCGGTGCCCAGCGGAGCGGTGCTTGAGATGAAGGGCCCAGCGGAGCGGTGCTTGAGACGGCGGGGCCCAGCGGAGCGGTGCTTGACAGGAAGGGCCCAGCGGAGCGGTGCTTGAGATGAAGGGCCCAGCAGAGCGGTGCTTGAGACGGCGGGGCCCAGCGGAGCGGTGCTTGACAGGAAGGGCCCAGCGGAGCGGTGCTTGACAGGAAGGGCCCAGCGGAGCGGTGCTTGAGACGGCGGGGCCCAGCGGAGCGGTGCTTGAGATGAAGGGCCCAGCGGAGTGGTGCTTGAGACGGCGGGGCCCAGCGGAGCGGTGCTTGACAGGAAGGGCCCAGCGGAGCGGTGCTTGAGATGAAGAGCCCAGCGGAGCGGTGCTTGAGACGGCGGGGCCCAGCGGAGCGGTGCTTGACAGGAAGGGCCCAGCGGAGCGGTGCTTGAGACGGCGGGGCCCAGCGGAGCGGTGCTTGAGATGAAGGGCCCAGCGGAGCGGTGCTTGAGACGGCGGGGCCCAGCGGAGCAGTGCTTGACAGGAAGGGCCCAGCGGAGCGGTGCTTGAGATGAAGGGCCCAGCGGAGCGGTGCTTGAGACGGCGGGGCCCAGCGGAGCGGTGCTTGACAGGAAGGGCCCAGCGGAGCGGTGCTTGAGATGAAGGGCCCAGCGGAGCGGTGCTTGAGACGGCGGGGCCCAGCGGAGCGGTGCTTGAGATGAAGGGCCCAGCGGAGCGGTGCTTGAGACGGCGGGGCCCAGCGGAGCAGTGCTTGACAGGAAGGGCCCAGCGGAGCGGTGATTGAGATGAAGGGCCCAGCGGAGCGGTGCTTGAGACGGCGGGGCCCAGCGGAGCGGTGCTTGACAGGAAGGGCCCAGCGGAGCGGTGCTTGAGATGAAGGGCCCAGCGGAGCGGTGCTTGAGATGGCGGGGCCCAGCGGAGCGGTGCTTGACAGGAAGGGCCCGGCGGAGCGGTGCCTGCCTTGGCGGGGCCCTCTTCAGCTGTGCCTTTCTGGACGGCGGGGCCCTGTTCAGCGGTGCCTTTCTGCACGGCGGGCCCTGTTCAGCGGTGCCTTTCTGGACGGCGGGGCCCTGTTCAGCGGTGCCTTTCTGGACGGCGGGGCCCTGTTCAGCGGTGCCTTTCTGGACGGCGGGGCCCTGTTCAGCGGTGCCTTTCTGGACGGCGGGGCCCTGTTCAGCGGTGCCTTTCTGCACGGCGGGGCCCTGTTCAGCGGTGCCTTTCTGGACGGCGGGGCCCTGTTCAGCGGTGCCTTTCTGGACGGCGGGGCCCTGTTCAGCGGTGCCTTTCTGCACGGCGGGGCCCTGTTCAGCGGTGCCTTTCTGCACGGCGGGGCCCTGTTCAGCGGTGCCTTTCTGGACGGCGGGGCCCTGTTCAGCGGTGCCTTTCTGGACGGCGGGGCCTTGTTCAGCGGTGCCTTTCTGCACGGCGGGGCCCTGTTCAGCGGTGCCTTTCTGCACGGCGGGGCCCTGTTCAGCGGTGCCTTTCTGGACGGCGGGGCCCTGTTCAGTGGTGCTTGTCCTGCAAATCAAGGGAGTCAGACCTGGCCAGGACTCCCTGCTCAGTCGCCCTCCGACCGTGCAGTTGCTGGACCCTTCGGTGACGGTGTCCTGGGCCCTTGGCTGTCCTCCCTCACACCCAGGATGGAGCTTGTGGGGCCCTCCTGGTCCGCGCTCCTGCTGGCTGACTTCTCCGCCCTGCTGCCCTTGCCCTCCTTCGATGTGGCTCTCTGGGCCTTGCCTCCCCTGGATGTTGTGGCAGGTGAAGTGGCAGAACTTTGGTCCTTGGGGGCAGCCGTGTCAGGCTTCTCGTGGCGGCCCCTTACTTTACGGGTCCTCTTTCCAGGGGGGGGGCTGGCTGTCCCCTTGCTGCTGACCGATGTATCACTGCTGGCAAAGGGGGGACTCCAAAATCCATGCACTACGGTGACACCTGAACCCGGGCTGGTGGTGGCTGAGGTGCTCTTGGGACTCTTAGCAGATGGAGGGGGTGGGTCAGGTGAGGGAAAGAGGTCAAGATTGGAGAGGTAAACTTTTTTAGGACCAAGGTAAAGGGTAGGTGCAGTGGTTATGGGAGTGGAGGAAGAGGAGGTGGTTGTTGGAGAGTCAGGTGTGCTGTCCTTGGGTGAAGGTGCATGGGCTGGAGGCTGTCGTGAGGTGGTTGGCTGTTGGGTGGGTGGCTGCCTGCGTTTGTGTGTCTTGGAAGAGGGGGTGACAGACACAGTGGGAGAGGACACAGGGGACGTGTAAATGGCAGTGGGGGTGGTGACTGCACGTGTGCGGACTGTACTGGAGGGTGTGCTGGTGATGGAAGTACTGGCTGTTGGTGGTGTGCATGCAGGTGTGAGTGGAGACGTCACAGGGAGGGAGGAGGGAGACGAGGAGGTGGGGGACACAGAAGTGGTAGTGGCTGTTGGCATGTCTGCATCTGGGTGTTGCTTGGGTGAGTGTTTGTGTGATCTGTGGTGCTTATGTCTGGATGAGCTGCCCTTGGGTGTTGAGGTGTGTGCAGGCTGGTCTGATGGTGTGGATGGGAAAGGCTGAGTAACAGGACACAGAGACAGGGTGGAGGCAGTTAGAAGAGGGAGGCTGGAAACAGGGACAATGGCTGCCGTCAGTGCTGAGGCCAGAGAATTGAACGATCGTTGATGGGCAGCCTGACCCGAATGAATGCCCTCCAGGTATGCATTGCTACGATGCACCTCCCTCTCTACCCCCTGGATGGCATTCAAAAGTGTAGACTGCCCAACAATGATGGTCTGTAGGAGGTCAATGACCTCCTCACTGAGGGCAGCAGGGGTAACAGGGGCAGGGCCTGAGGTGCCTGGGGCGAAGGAGATGCCCGCCTTCTTGGGCGAGCGGGCACGGAGCGAAAGCTGAGGGGCTGGTGGGAGGGCGGAGCTGGTGCGCTGGGTGGCGGCTGTACCTGTAGAGGCGGGGGGCACGGATGTTGCCGCCACCGCTAGGGAGCTCCCATCCGAGGATGTGTCGGTGTCGCTGGTGTCGCTGGTGTCACCACGGGTCCCCGTTGTGAAGCTGCGTGTTGAAGCTCCCCTCGCCCTCCGTATCACTGGTGGCCTCAGTGTCTGTGCCATGGCCCACCGGGGCCTTGTGACTTGCAGCTCCCTCGTGCTCCGGTGCCAATTCTCCTCCGCCTGATGATGCTAATGCACACATGCACAAGAAGATAAAGAAAAAGGGTGGGGGGAGAAATAAAAACAGGTTCAGTGCATGCATTGTCAACACCGTTGGCGGAGAGGACAGACACAGGAGCCTCATGCACTAAGCCGTGCAATCGGGGTACACTACTCAGTACTTGTGACTAGGCCAACAGGTCTACGGACAACAAACGCGCACATGGGTGATGCAGGACCATGGATAGCTGTACTTGTCACCCTACAGAGGTGGGGGGCGGGGGCACAGGGACATGGCTAAAGGAGAGGACTACACTACAGAAAGCGCCCTGGCCTAATGTCACCCACAGCCCTCCTCCCCCACCCAGGCACCTCCACTGCACGTAAAGATAGCTGAATGTGCTGGTACTCACCCCCTTGTGTCTGCTGTGATGTCCTCACGCGCCCATCCAAATCGGGGTAGGCCACCGCCAGGATCCGGGACATCAGGGGGGTCAGGGTACGACTGGCACCCCTCCTAGGTTGGGAGGCCATCCCCAGCAGTGACTCGGCGGTCTTTCTGCTCCCGCAGCAGATGTCCTCCCACCTCTTGCGGCAGTGGGTGCCCCGTCTGTTGTGGACCCCCAGGATCCGGACTTCCTTGGCGATGGCACGCCAAATGTCGACTTTCTGATGGGCGCTGATCTATTTGACATGTACAGGGTGGAATTGGAAATATCATCATTTTTCCGCATGTTAGATGTGATTGCCCCCCCCCCCAACCGTGCCATGTGGCACATGCTCTCATCTGTTGTGCCTTGCACTCGTCATTCTCTCCCCACCCCACCATCTTATATCCACCCCACTCAACACAGGCATAGCCCATTCAACGTGCACACAGTGTACTTACCTCTTGGTCTGGAGGACCGTAGAGTAGCGCATACTGGGGCAGGACCCCATCCACAAGTTTCTCCAACTCTTCTGTAGTGTAGGCAGGGGCCCTTTCCCCAGTCGCAGCAGCCATTGTCTCTTCCAGACCGAGTTCAAAGCAGCACTTGCAGTATAGGTCCTCTCCTGTGGATGATCAGGTCTCGAGTGATTAAGCAGATAGAAAATGGCGGTCACGCCCGCGGCGGTGCGTACCGCCGCGGTGCATACCGCGACCGCCGGCGCACCTAGTCATTGGCTCCTGAAACCCATAGGGATCAATGTTAACCAATGCGGCTTGGCGCCGCGGTCTTCGACCGCCTACCGCCACGGTGTGTCACGCCAGCGCATTGACCTCACATCCCACTGTCACACTTCTCAGGTCAGGCAGCCGCCATTTCAAGGGCCCACATGGCTTAATTTCTACTGCGTCACACAGGCCTAGGCCTTGCATTGCCACTCATACAAGCCATTCAATGCATAGCGATTCGTGTACTGTGCAAGCTGTAGTTACGTACCTGTGGGTTGCTTGACTCTGTACTCCATGTTGTCCTTCCTAGGCACCGTCCGCTGGGACTTGCGAGGAGAAGGAGGAATCCTCCCGTGTACCGACCACTAGTGGACCTGTCGACAATGGAGGAACGTCATATAATACTTCGATACCGACTTGACCGAGCCACTATACATGAACTGTGTGCCCAGCTGGAGCCAGCACTGATGTCCCCCATCCGCCAACCCACAGGAATTCCCCCTCTTGTGCAGGTTCTGTCAGTCCTCCATTTTGGCAAGTGGGTCTTTTCAGATAACAGTGGCCATGTCATCAGGGATGTCTCAGCCTATGTTTTCTAAGATTTTGTCCAGAGTGTTGTCTGCCCTGACGAAATACATGTGGAGCTACATTGTTTTCCCTGAGGAGGGTGATTTGGCCACTGTGAAGGGTGACTTCTATGCCCTTGGACATATCCCCAACATCATTGGTGCCATTGATGGGACCCATGTGGCCTTAGTACCCCCAAAAGACGATGAGCAGGTGTACAGAAACAGGAAAAGTTATCATTCTATGAATGTCCAGGTGGTCTGTTTGGCTGACCAGTACATCTCCCATGTAAATGCCAAGTTCCCTGGGTCAATGCATGACCCGTATGTTATGCGAAATAGCAGCATCCCCTATGTGATGGAACAGCTACAGAGACAACGTGTGTGGCTAATAGGTGACTCTGGTTACCCCAACCTGCCGTGGCTACTGACCCCAGTGAGGAATCCCCGGACCAGGGCAGAGGAACGGTACAATGAGGCACATGGGCGATCTAGGAGGATCATAGAAAGGACCTTCGGGCTCCTGAAGGCCAGGTTTAGGTGCCTGCATATGACAGGTGGATCCCTAATGTACTCACCAAAGAAGGTGTGCCAGATCATCGTGGCCTGCTGTATGCTTCACAATCTTGCATTGCGACGCCAGGTGCCTTTCCTGCAGGAGGATGGTCCAGATGGTGGTGTTGTAGCAGCTGTGGAGCCTGTGGAGAGTGAAGAGGAGGAAGACGACGGGGACGACACGGACAACAGGGACAGAGTTATACAACAGTATTTTCAGTAGCACACAGGTAAGAATCCCCCACGCCATTTGACATTTACTTCAGGCCTCCTGCATCTCTACTTTCTGTGTTTTCCCCCAGTTACTTTCAACTGAATTGTGACTTCCCCTTCCCTTTCCAGAGCTGTATGACCCACTGTGTGACTTCTGCTTTGTTTTCCCATGGAGTAAAGCACATTGACATTGGTATGTTATCATCGCAATGTAACTGAACATTTTTGAACCGTTATGTGTAATACATTTGTTAAGAATACAAGCAGACTCCTGAGTGTTTTAAGTGCAATTAGTGATTTATTTAAAGTGCTACATATAGGTCGATGATAGTAAAAAGGTGATGGGTGGGGATGGAGTAATGTCCATGGCAGAGTCCAGTTCTCAGTCGCACAGGTGCATTGTCCATATGCCTGTGGAAGGATGGAGCAGGGGCAGTTCAAGGTTGGACAGGGTGACAATGTGGGACAGTGGAATGACATCAGGGGGCATCTTATGCTGGCGGGGGTCTTGGCATCCTACTCTGTCTTCCTTTGTGATCTCAGGTTCCTCTTGCAGGGTGGTTGATCTTCAGCAGGAGGTGGGGTTCTGGTGGCCTGTCGTTGTGTGGGGGCCTCCTGTCCACTAGCGCCGGCGGAGGTGGTAGGCTGTTCCTGGTCCAGGCTGGTGACAGGGGCCCTTTGGGGTGCCACATGGTCCCGCAATGTGGTGACTATTTGGTTGAGGGCCAGGACGATGTTCCTGAGCTCCTCTCTGTACCCCATGTACCGTTCCTCCTGATGTGCCTGGATCTCCTGGAACCTGGCCAGTACCGTCACCATCGTCTCCTGGGAGTGGTGGTATGCTCCCATGATGGTGGTGAGGGCCTCTTGGAGAGTCGGTTCCCTGGGCCTGTCCTCTCCCCCTGTCGCACAGCAGCCCTCCCAGTTGCCCTGTTTCCCCGGGCCTCTGTCCCCTGGACGGTGTGCCCACTACCACTGCCCCCAGGTCCCTGTTGTTGTTGGGGTGTTGGGTCAGCCTGGGTGCCCTGTAGTGGCTGACACACCACTGATTGACCTGTCCTGGAGACAGAGGCATGGGCCCGCTGAGTGGGAGCTGTGCTGATATTCCCAGAGGGGGTTAGGTCTGCTGTGGCCTGTGTCTGTGTGTGGGGAACCGACTGTCCAGAGGTCCCCGATGGTCCGGGCTGGTCATCAGGTTCTAGGTCGACAGAGCTGTTGTCCTCACTGGGGGCCTGTTCTGGGGGTGGGATGGACAAATCTGGACCCTCCTGGCCGGTGTGTTGGCGTTCGGGCCCTGCAGGGGTAAAAGAGTATGGTTATTGCTTCTGTGTGTTCCATGGCGTGCGATTTGTGGGTGCCCTTGTCCCCCAGTGCTGGCATTCCCTTGTGGGAGGAGTTGTGAGGGTGGTTTGTGGGGGGGATGGGTATGTGCAGTGGTCATGCATAGGTGATGGGTGTCCATGGTTTGTGTTGGCATTCAGGGTTTGGTTTTGGGTTGGGTGGGTTGTGCTGGTGACACATTGGCAGGGAGGATGTGTGCTGGGGGGGTTGGGGGTGAGGGTGGAGGTGTGGGTTGGCATGCTGGTGGTTGGGGGGGGGAGTAGTTGGGATTAGACTTACCGGAGTCCATTCCTCCGCCTACTCCAGCGAGGCCCGCAGGATGCAGGATGTTCAAGACCTCTTGCTCCCATGCAGTGAATTCGGGAGGAGTGAGTGGTGGTCCGCCGCCAGTCTTCTGCACAGCGATGTTGTGTCTTGAGACCATCGACCGTACCTTCCCCCGTAGGTCGTTCCAGCGCTTTCGAATGTCTTCCCAGTTTCTGGGATGCTGTCCCACAGCGTTGACCCTGTCGACGTTCCTTTGCCATAGCTCTGCCTTCCTGGCTATTGTGGTGTGTTGCACCTGTGTGCCGAAGAGCTGGGGCTCTACCCTTATTATTTCCTCCACCATGACCCTGAGTTCTTGGTCCGTAAACCTAGGGTGTCTTTGGGGTGCCATGGGGTGGTGTGGATGAGGTGTGGGGTGGTGTTTGTGATGATGTGAGTGGTGGTGTGTGGTGATGTGTGCGTAGATGTGGTGTGGTTGATGATGTTGGGTTCCTGTGTGTGTTGGGGTTTGCGATAGCTGTGCTCTGTCTCTCTCTCTCTCGCCTTCTCTCCGATTTTCTAGTAGTGGGGGTTTGTGGGTGATGTGGGTGTGTGTTTTATAGTTGCTTGGATGTGTGGGAGTGGTGTTTGTATGTGTATCATGTGTGTGTATTTCAAATTGTCCAATGTGGCTGTGTTTTGTAAAGGTGTGTGTATTTTGACCGCGGCGGTGTGTACCGCCAATGGAATACCGCGGTGGAAAGACCGCCGCGTGGATTCGTGGGTCGTAATGGCATGGGCGTGTTTGTGTTGGCGGTGGAGGTTTGGTCATCTCCAGTTTATCGCTGCCCGCTGATGAGGCGGCCTTCCGTGGATGTCGGGTTTTCGGCGGTTTGGCAGTTGGAGGTCAGAATGACCGTGGCGGTTTACCGCGGCCGCGGCGGTATGTTGGCGGTCTTCTGACCGGCGGTAAGAGCCTTTTACCGCCGAGGTCAGAATGACCCCCTCAGTGTATGCTCTACCTTATAAGATGCCAATGTTCATATCAGTGTGCTGGCATGATGATAAGGATAGTCAAGAAAAGAATTTGTGAGCATCAAACTAGAGAAACTGACTCAAAATATAGAGGCACTACAAGGACAAACAACACAAGGATTGATATTGACAATGGATTGCGATAGAGAAACTTTCAAATGGAGACTCTAAGGCTCTGCTACGTTTTGTGCAACTTTGGGTATTTCACTCGAAAGCCAAATATTAGGTCTTAAGGATGACAGTGAACAAAACCAATTAAACTGTCCATAGCGATTTCTTACTAAAGATGTTGATCCATATTATGGTTACTTGCTCCCACATAAAATTATACGCATGGCTGATACTTTACATGAGTTTAACTATCAATGCCATATATTGATCAAGTGCCACTCCTGCATGGGTACTGAATGCATCACTGCAGCGTTTTGTGATTCGTAAGGGTGACCTACAATATAGATCTTGTATCCGACACAATGTTCAATGACATTTCCATAACAGGACAAAAACCTATTGAAGGACATGTAGGTTAGGAATAACTCACAAGGTCCTTATTAACTAGGGTATCGTTCTAAATTGATCACAGATTGGTTTCACTACCCCATTTGTGTTTTGATGCTGCCACCAAAGTGCAGAATATGCTATCTTTAATCAATGGGGGCATAGTCACAACATCCATTGTGCGTGCAGAAACTTACTAATGTCAAGTGCCGACACATAGAATATATAACTATTGAGTTTAATACTGGAACAATGACTGCTGGTATCATTATTTAATTCTAAGTGTGCTTAACATTATTTTATTACAGGTCAAAACATGGGACCGCACCAACAGGCAAGGTTTAACCCTTCCTTTCTCTTATACTGGAGTATTAAGATCACAATTGCCCACAAATAAGGATATTGCTATGGATTTTAGGGGACTTTTCTTCCTTCCTTATAAGTTCCTTTTACCTAATGATGCCGCCCAGATCGGGCAGCAACATGTTCACAAAAACTGGGGGGGCTGCATTCTACAGTCCCTTGAGTACACCCCTTTTAACATCTCTTTTAACCATTTGATAGGGAGGGATTAATAAACGTTACTGAGGTAATTCAACTCCCCTACACATTTTAAACCAGAACCTCTTCTGACTTCTGACATGCACCAACTATCCCTCTCAGATAGCTCCAGGAGGATCCACAGTGTGTGCCTTGCAGCCACTTTAAGGAGGACGTGGCCGATGAAGCACGTCACATCGGTACGTGAATGCTTTTGTTCTTTTTAGGGACGTTCTTTAAAGTTGTGTCACGCTCATTTTGCTTTCATAACCCGAACTAGGAGGGATGGTATTTTGCTATTACTCTGTGAGAGGCATTTTGGGGATGCATAGTACTGAGGCAGGATATACTTTGGTAGAGTACACTAACAAATTCCCTTCCCCTTCCTTGTGTAGTAGACAGGGAGGTGAACTAAAATGTGTGCCTTGTTGAGTCAAGCGTAACGTTAGGGTACATTTTTGCTTTTCTAAACCTTTTCTAAGTTTGCATGTATGCTGTACTGTACAACATACCACATTATAAAAATGTTCAACTACCTAAAATCATAGGGGGTCATTCCGACCCTGGCGGTCGGTGTTAAAGCGGCGGCCAATCCGCCAACAGGCAGGCGGTAAAAAAAATGGAATTCTGACCCTGGCGGGAACCGCCAACACAGGCCGCCACTTTAACACTCCGACCGCCACGGCGGGGCAAACAAACAGCGCGGCGGTCACCGCCAACAGACAGGCGGCAGACAATGTACCGCCCACCCTATCACGACCCACCAATCCACCACCTTTTCCGGGGCGGGAGCCCCGCCGATAAAAACACGGCGGAAACAGACCACGAACGGGAAAACGCTCACCTCTATACACTCCACGAGGAATCTGGACAGCATGGAACCCGAATTAAACATCCTACCAGCGATTGTCTACCTGCTCCTCTACCAGGAGCACGAACGCTGCTGCAGGAGACAACGGTGAGTACTGCACCTACGACACAGGGGAGGGGGGAGGAGAAAAGATTACGGGCACACACATACGCGACACCACCCTCCCCCAAATCCCCACACACCAATGCAGAGCAACAAGACAGGTTTACACCCCCCAAACCCCCCGGAATAATTCAAAGACAAAATAAAATGATCATTAAAATAGAAGTATATTAAAGCATATTTGAACTTAAGTGAAATATGAGATTTTTAAAACATATAAATCACAACATGAACAATGTATACATAGTCCAAAAGTCCGGCACATATTGGCTACATGCCATTGTTCGTGGGCCAATGTGCATAAACACATGGGCAAAGCCCACACACGAGACCCGATTCCATTGGAGAGAACACTGCTGGGGCATCAGATAATAAAACCACAGGCACCTCAGGGGGAAGGGAAGGGGGGGCACCTCAGCCACATGAGTCCACGACGCCAGATCCACGAGGGGCCTCCATGCCCACTGTACCATCCTGGGGAGTGCAAAGCCACAGTCTCACAAGTCTTTTCAGTGGGTGGATTGCCCACTGTACCATCCTGGGGAGTGCAAAGCCACAGTCTCACAAGTCTCTACAGTGGGTGGGTTGCCCACTGTACCATCCTGGGGAGTGCAAAGCCACAGTCCATCTGGTGGATTACAGACTCCACTGGTTATGGAGGAGGCATGGTGCCCAGAGTGCTTCGTGAAGCCCTGCCCGAAACAGATCCGGCCTTGCCAATGGGCCAGCGGTGCTTGAGATGAAGGGCCCAGTGGAGCGGTGCTTGACAGGAAGGGCCCAGCGGAGCGGTGCAGAGACGGCGGGGCCCAGCGGAGCAGTGCTTGAGATGAAGGGCCCAGCGGAGCGGTGCTTGACAGGAAGGGCCCAGCGGAGCGGTGCCTGACAGGAAGGGCCCAGCGGAGCGGTGCAGAGACGGCGGGGCCCAGCGGAGCGGTGCTTGACAGGAAGGGCCCAGCGGTGCTTGACAGGAAGGGCCCAGCGGAGCAGTGCAGAGACGGCGGGGCCCAGCGGAGCGGTGCTTGAGATGAAGGGCCCAGCGGAGCGGTGCTTGACAGGAAGGGCCCAGCGGAGCGGTGCAGAGACGGCGGGGCCCAGCGGAGCGGTGCTTAACAGGAAGGGCCCAGCGGAGCGGTGCAGAGACGGCAGGGCCCAGCGGAGCGGTGCTTGAGATGAAGGGCCCAGCCCTTTGGTGCTTGACAGGAAGGGCCCAGCGGAGCGGTGCAGAGACGGCGGGGCCCAGCGGAGCGGTGCTTGAGATGAAGGGCCCAGCGGAGCGGTGCTTGACAGGAAGGGCCCAGCGGAGCGGTGCAGAGACGGCGGGGCCCAGCGGAGCGGTGCTTGACAGGAAGGGCCCAGCAGAGCAGTGCTTGAGATGAAGGGCCCAGCGGAGCGGTGCTTGACAGGAAGGGCCCAGCGGAGCGGTGCAGAGACGGTGGGGCCCAGCGGAGCGGTGCTAGACAGGAAGGGCCCAGCGGAGCGGTGCAGAGACGGCGGGGTCCAGCGGAGCAGTGCTTGAGATGAAGGGCCCAGCGGAGCGGTGCTTGACAGGAAGGGCCCAGCGGAGCGGTGCAGAGACGGCGGGGCCCAGCGGAGTGGTGCTTGACAGGAAGGGCCCAGCAGAGCGGTGCTTGAGATGAAGGGCCCAGCGGAGCGGTGCTTGACAGGAAGGGCCCAGCGGAGCGGTGCAGAGACGGCGGGGCCCAGCGGAGCGGTGCTTGACAGGAAGGGCCCAGCAGAGCGGTGCTTGAGATGAAGGGCCCAGCAGAGCGGTGCTTGACAGGAAGGGCCCAGCCGAGCGGTGCAGAGACAGCGGGGTCCAGCGGAGCGGTGCTTGAGATGAAGGGCCCATTGGAGCGGTGCTTGACAGGAAGGGCGCAGCGGAGCGGTGCAGAGACGGCGGGACCCAGCGGAGCGGTGCTTGACAGGAAGGGCCCAGTGGAGCGGTGCTTGAGATGAAGGGCCCAGCGGAGCGGTGCTTGACAGGAAGGGCCCAGCGGAGCGGTGCTTGACAGGTAGGGTCCAGCGGAGCGGTGCAGAGACGGCGGGCCCTGTTCAGCGGTGCTTCTCACGGCGGGGCCCTGTTCAGCGGTGCTTCTCTTGGCGGGGCCCTGTTCAGCGGTGCTTCTCACGGCGGGGCCCTGTTCAGCGGTGCTTCTCACGGCGGGGCCCTGTTCAGCGGTGCTTGTCTTGTGTTCCTAGGGAACCAGATCTGGGCAATCATTCCCGCTCAGTCGCCATCCGACCTATCGCTTGCGGGGCCCTCCTGTGCTGGACTCCTGGGCCCCTGGGTGTCCTCCGTCACACCCCAAATGGGGCTGGTGGGGCCCTCCTGGGCAGCTCGCCTGCTGCCAGACTTCTGCGCCTTGCTGCCCTTGCCCTCCTTGGAAGAATCTCTGGGGCCCTTGCCTCCCTTGGAAGAATCTCTGGGGCCCTTGCCCTCCTTGGAAGAATCTCTGGGGCCCTTGCCTCCCTGGTGGATGGGCCAGGTGACGGTGCAAGGCTGGTGTCCTTGGGGGCAGCCGTCTCAGGTCTGTGGCGCCGGCCCTTCCCTTTTTTGCTTCTTTTGCCAGGGGGTGGGCTGGCTGTCCCCTTGCTGCTGGCCGATGTTCCTGCCCTAGGAGCTGGTGGACTCCAATAGTCCTGAACGATGGTCCTTGTAGGTGCAGGGCTTGTGGTGGCTGAGGTGCTGGTTGGAGTCTTACGAGATGGAGGGGGTGGGTCAGTTGTTGGAAAGAGGTCAAGGTTGGAAAGGAAAATCAATTTCGAAAGACAGGGACGGGTAGTTGTAGTGGGTATGGGAGTGGAGGAAGAGGATGTGGTTGTAGGAGAGTCAAGTGTGCTGTCTTTGGGTGCAGGTGCTTGTGACGGAGGCTGTCGTGAGGTGGATGGCTGTTGGGTGGGTGGCTGCCTGCGTTTGTGTGGTTTGGAAGAGGGGGTGACAGACACACTGGGAGAGGACACAGGGGGCGTGTAAATGGTAGTGGGGGTGGTGACTGCACGTGTGCGGACTGTTCTGGTGGGTGTGGTGGTGATGGACGTACTGGCTGATGGTGGTGTGCATGCAGGTGTGAGTGGAGATGTCACAGGGAGGGAGGAGGGAGACGAGGAGGAGGGGGACACAGTGGAGGCAGTGGGTGTTGCTGCGTCTGCATGTGGATGTTGCTTGGGTGAATGCTTGTGTGATCTGTGGTGCTTATGTCTGGATGAGCTGCCCTTGGGTGTTGATGTGTGTGCAGGCTGGTCTGTAGGTGTGTCTGGGATAGGCAGAGGAACAGGGGAGTGGGACTGGGTTGAGGAAGTTGGAGGGGGAGGCTAGACACAGGGACAATTGCTGCCGTCAGTGCTGAGGCCAGAGCGTTGAAAGATCACTGATGGGCAGCCTGACCCGAATGAATGCCCTCCAGGTATGCATTGCTCCGATGCACCTCCCTTTCTACCCCCTGGATGGCATTCAAAAGGGTAGACTGCCCAACAATGAGCGTCTGGAGGAGGTCAATGATCTCCGCACTGAGGGCAGCAGGGGCAACTGGGGCAGGACCTGAGGTGCCAGGGGCGAAGGAGATGGCCGGCTTCCTGGCCGAGCGGGCACGGGCGAAAGCTGAGGGGCTGCTGGGAGGGCGGAGCTGGTGCGCTGGGTGGCGGCTGTACCTGTTGTTGCGGTGGGCACGGATGTTGCCGCCACCACAAGGGAGCTCCCTTCCGAGGACGTGTCGGTGTCGCTGACGTCTCCACGGGTCCCCGTTGTGGAGCCCCCCTCGCCCTCCGTCTCACTGGTAAACTCAGAGTCGGTTGCAGGGCCCTCCGGGGCCATGTGAGATGCAGCTCCCTCGTGCGCCAATGCCACTTCTCCTCCGCCTGATGATGCTAATGCACACATGAACAGGAAAACCACAAAAAAGGGGGGGGAGAAGAAAGGAAGACATGTTGAGTGCATGCATTGGCGGCACCGTTGGCGGAGAGGACAGACACAGAAGCCCTCTGCACTACGCCGCGCACTCGGGGTACACTACTCAATGATAGTGACTTGGCCTACAAGTCTATGGAGGACAAATGCACACATAGGTGAGCCCGGGCCATGGATAGCTGTACTTAGCACCCTACAGAGGTGGGGGGTGGGGGCACAGGGCCATGTCTAACGGAGGGGCCTAGCCTACAGAAACCGCCCTGGCCTAGAGATAGCCACAGCCCTCCTCCCCCACCCAGACGCCTCCACTGTGCGCTAATATAGCGGAATGTGCTGATACTCACCCCCTTGTGTCTGCTGTGGTGTCCTCACGGGCCCATCCAAATCGGGGTAAGCCACCGCCAGGATCCGGGACATCAGGGGGGTCAATTGACGACTGGCACCCCTCCTACGTTGGGAGGCCATCCCCAGCAGAGCCTCGGCGGTCTTTCTGCTCCCGCAGCAGATGTCCTCCCACCTCTTGCGGCAGTGGGTGCCCCGTCTGTTGTGGACCCCCAGGGCCCGGACGTCCTTGGCGATGGCACGCCAAATGTCGATCTTCTGATGGGCGCTGACCTATGTGACATGTACAGGGTTGAAAAATAAATATCATCACTTTTCTGCATGGTCGATGTGCGCGGCCCCCCCTCCCCAACCTTGCCATATGGCACATGCTCTCATCTGTCGTGCGTTGCACTCCTCATTCGCTCCCCTCCCCACCATCTTACATCCACCCCACTCAACACAGGCATAGCCCATACTACGTGCTCCCAGTGTACTTACCTGTTGGTCTGGAGGACCGTAGAGTAGCGCATACTGGGGGAGGACCCCATCAACAAGTTTCTCCAATTCCTCAGATGTGAAGGCAGGGGCCCTTTCCCCAGTCGCAGCAGCCATTGTCTCTTCCAGACCGAGTTCACAGCAGCACTTGCAGTATAGGTCCTCTCCTGTGGATGATCAGGTTTAGAGTGATTAAGCAAGTAGAAAATGGCGGTCACGCCCGCGGTGGGGCGTACCGCGGCGGTGCGTACCGCGACCGCCGGCGCACATCGTCATTGGCTCCTGAGACCCATAGGGTTCAATGTTAACCAATGCTGCTTTGCGCCGCGGTCTTCGACCGCCACGGTGTGCCACGCCAGCGCATTGACCTCACATCCCATTGTCACACTTCACAGGTCAGGCAGCCGCCATTTCAAGGGCCCACATGGCTGAATTTCTACGGGGTCACACAGGCCTAGGCCTTGCATTGCCACTCATACAAGCTATTCAATGCATAGCGAATCGTGTAATGTGCAAGCTGTGGTTATGTACCTGTGGGTTGATTGACTCTGTGCTCCATGTTGTCCTTCCTAGGCACCGTCCGCTGGGACTTGCGAGGAGATGGAGGAATCCTCCTGTGTACAGACCGCTGGTGGACCTGTCGACAATGGAAGAAAGACATGTCATACTTACATACAGACTTGACCGAGCCACTATACAGGAACTGTGTGCCCAGCTGGAGCCAGACCTGATGTCCCCCATTCGCCAACCCACAGGGATTCCCCCTCTGGTGCAGGTTCTGTCAGTACTCCATTTTTTGGCAAGTGGATCATTCCAAACAACAGTGGCCATATCATCAGGGATGTCTCAGCCTATGTTTTCTAAGGTTTTGTCCAGAGTGTTGTCTGCCCTGCTCAAACACATGCGGAGATACATCGTTTTCCCTGAGGTGGGGGATTTGCCTACAGTGAAGGGTGATTTCTATCCCCTTGGACATATTCCCAACATCATTGGTGCCATTGATGGGACACATGTGGCTTTGGTACCCCCCAGAGAAAGTGAACAGGTGTACAGGAACAGAAAAAGTTATCATTCCATGAATGTCCAGGTGGTCTGTTTGGCTGACCAGTACATCTCCCATGTAAATGCCAAGTTCCCTGGGTCAGTGCATGACGCGTACATCATGCGAAATAGCAGCATCCCTTATGTGATGGAACAGCTACAGAGACACCGTGTGTGGCTAATAGGTGACTCTGGTTACCCCAACCTGCCGTGGCTACTGACCCCAGTGAGGAATCCCAGGACAAGGGCAGAGGAACGTTACAATGAGGCCCATGGGCGAACTAGGAGGATTATAGAAAGAACCTTCGGCCTCCTGAAGGCCAGGTTTAGGTGCCTGCATATGACAGGGGGATCCCTAATGTACTCACCAAAGAAGGTGTGCCATATCATCGTGGCCTGCTGTATGCTTCACAACCTGGCTTTGCGACGCCAGGTGCCTTTCCTGCAGGAGGATGGTCCAGATGGTGGTGTTGTAGCAGCTGTGGAGCCTGTGGAGAGTGAAGAGGAGGAGGACGACAGGGACGACACAGACAACAGGGACACAGTGATACAACAGTATTTTCAGTAGCACACAGGTACGAATCAACCATGCCATTTTACATTTACTTAAAGTCTCCTGCCTCTCTACTGTCTGAGTTCCCCCCCAGTTCCTGTTAACTGAGTTGTGACTTTCCCTTCCGTTTTCGGAGCTGTGGGCCCCACTGCGTGACCTCTGCTTTGTTTGCCCATGGACTACAGCTGTGTGACAGTGGTATGTTGTCATCACAATGTAACTGAACATTTTGGCACCGTTATGTCTAATACATTTGTTCAAAATACAAGCAGACTCCAAATTTTTTTAGTGCAAGAAGTGATTTAATTCAAGTGCTAAATTTAAGGAATATGATTGTAAAACGGGGATGGGTGATGGTGGAGTAATGTCCATGGCAGAGTCCAGTTCTCAGTCGCACAGGTGCATTGTCCATATGCCTGTGGAAAGATGGAACAGGGGCAGTTCAAGGTTGGACAGGGTGACAATGTGGGACAGTGGGATGACATCAGGGGGTATCGTTTGCTGGCGGGGGTCTTGCAATCCTACTCTGTCTTCTTGTGAGATCTCAGGTTCCGCTTGCGGGGTGGTTCTTCTTCTGCAGGAGGTAGGGTTCTGGTGGCCTGTCGTTGTGTGGGGGCCTCCTGTCCACTAGCGCCGGCGGAGGTGGTAGGCTGTTCCTGGTCCAGGCTAGTGACAGGGGCCCTTTGTGGTGCCATATGGTTCCGCAATGTGGTGACTATCTGGGTTAGGGCCACGACGATGGTCCCCATTGCGGAACTAATGTTCCTCAGTTCCTCTCTGAACCCCATGTACTGTTGCTCCTGCATGACCTGGATCTCCTGGAACCTGGCCAGTACTGTAGCCATCGTCTCCTGGGAGTGGTGGTATGCTCCCATGATGGAGGAGAGGGCCTCTTGGAGAGTCGGTTCCCTGGGCCTGTCCCCCCCCTGTCGCACAGCAGCCCTCCCAGTTCCCCTGTTTCCCTGGGCCTCTGTCCCCTGGACAGTGTGCCCACTACCACTGCCCCCAGGTCCCTGTTGTTGTTGGGGCGGTGGGTCAACCTGGGTGCCCTGTAGTGGTGGACACACCGCTGATTGACGTGTCCTGGAGACAGAGGCATGGGCCCGCTGGGTGGGAGCTGTGCTGGTGTTCCCAGAGGGGGTTAGGTCTGGTGTAGCCTGTGGCTGTCTGTGGGGAACCGACTGTCCCGAGGTCCCCGATGGGCCGGGCTGGTCATCAGGGTCCAGGGAGACAGAGCTGCTGTCATCACTGGGGGCCTCTTCTGGGGGTGGGATGGACATCTCTGGACCCTCCGTGGCGGTGTGGTGGCGTTCGGGTCCTGCAGGGGTATAAGAGTATGGTTATTGCTTCTGTGTGTGGCATTTCGTGTAATGGGTGGGTGGCCGTGTCCCCCAGTGCTGGCATTCCCTTGTGGGGGCTTTTGTGACGGTGGCTTGTGGGGGTGATGGGTGTGTGCAGTGGGCATGCTTTGGGGATGGGTGTCCATGCTTTGGGGACGCACGCAGGGCTAGGTTTTGGGATGGGTGGGATTTGATGGTGAGCCATTTGCAAGGAGTTGGTGTGATGGGGGTGGGGGTGAGGGTGGGGGTATGATTTGGCATGCAGGTGGGGTGGGGGGAATGGAGTAGTGAAGATTTGACTTACCAGAGTCCATTCCTCCGCCTACTCCTGCGAGGCCCTCAGGATGCAGGATGTGCAAGACTTCCTCCTCCCATGCTGTGAATTCTGGGGGAGGAGGTGGGGGTCCGCCGCCAGTCCGCTGTACCGCGATGTTGTGCCTTGATACCATGGAACGCACCTTCCCCCGTAGGTCGTTCCACCGCTTCCTGATGTTGTCCCGATTGCGTGGATGCTGTCCCACGGCGTTGACCCTGTCCACTATTCTGCTCCATAGCTCCATCTTCCTGGCAATGGTGGTGTGCTGCACCTGTGCCCCGAAGAGCTGGGGCTCTACACGTACTATTTCCTCCACCATGACCCTGAGTTCTGCGTCAGAGAACCTGGGGTGTCTTTGGGGTGCCATAGGGTGGTGTGGATGAGGTGAGGGGTGGTGTATGTGTTGTAGAGTGTGGTGAGTGTGGTGGTGTATGGTGTTTTGTGCGTGGAAATTGTGAGGTTGATGTTGTGATTTGCCTCTGTGTGATGGTGTACTCTATGCTGTGCTCTCTCTCTCTGTCCTTCACTCACAATTGTGGTCGTAGGGGGTTGTGGGTGATGTGGGTGTGTGTGTTATATTTAATTGGGTGTGTGGGAGTGGTGTGTGTATGTGTCTCAGGTGTGTGTATTTTGAATTATCCAATGTGGTAGTGTTTTGTAAAGGTGTGTGTATTTTGACCGCAGCGGTGTGTACCGCCAATGGAATACTGCGGTTGAAAGACCGCTGCGGAGATCTGTGGGTCGGAATGGCATGGGCGTATTTCTGTTGGCGTGACGGTGGAGGTTTGGTCATCGCCAGTTTCCCGCTGACCTTTGGTGTGGCGGACTTTTGTGGATGTCGGGTTTTTGCCGGTTTGCCAGTTGCGGGTCAGAATGACCGTGGCGGTTTACCGAGGCCGCAGCGGTGTTATGGCAGCCTTCTGGCCGGCGGTAAGCGACTTTTACCGCAGAGGTCAGAATGACCCCCATAGTATTTTGTACTGAAAGAGTTCCATTCTAATTAAAAACCTATACATGACATCGACAACACAACCTTGCATTATGGTGAATGGATGATTTTGTTGATGCAAAAAACTATTGTTTAAACAAACCTCGTTGAACCCATGAGCAAAGAGAGTGATCCATTCAAGGTTTTTTTGGTACCTTCTATTAAAGAGACACCTTCCTGCACAAAAACAATCCTCAGAGGCATTCTCCTCTTTCCATGTGTTCTGGACAATGCAGCACACGTAGAAAGATGAAAAACAAGGAGAAATAGATATATTTCTCCTTGTTACGCCTTACCTGGGGAGGCATTGCATTTTGATGCGTTCCCAGGACTACCACTAATGATAAAGTTGGAAATGCTCCAAATCCATGGGTGGATGCGTGGACATGATTCACCCATGAAAAGCCTCACTTCAGCAGAGTAACACAAGGCAGCGATTTGCGCTGCCTTTCGTTGCTCTAGATTTAACAAGTCATGCAGGGCCACACAAGGTGGATTAACATGTCTTGATAAATATCAGTTAGGTTTTGAGTTGCCCTTACGTCCCCTTGCGTGGTGCAAAGGCAACATAAAACCTTTTTAAATCTGGCCCTAAATTTTGACCTAATATTACATGAAAATCCTAAAAGAAATGTCCTTTTATAAAATGTAGAGCCACATTCACAGAAAAAACTATTCAAGATGACTGCTTCTGCATAATGAAGTAAAAAAGGATAGAAAATACAAATATCACAGCAAAATTTAAATTAAAAAACAAAACGTTCTTTACACTGAAATGAATGAAAAGTTATTGAGATAAATTGTTTATTAATGTAAACATGTTTTGCACTTCTATTTTGTGAGCAAATGACTTTTGCAGGTTCACCCCCACTCTTTGTCCTGTTTTTGACTAGTATGACTTTGAGAGTGCAGTGAGGCCCACTAACCACATCTCAGTGCCATTGCCCTGACCTTTAAATGTGTATGATTAATTGACGTATACCCAATTGGCATGTTAGCTTACTTGTAAGTACCTAGTATGCGGTACGAAGGGTACCTTGAACCTGTAAGTTGAAGTATACCTGAAACACTGCAATGCCATGAGTGTGCCAAAGTAAAAGATGTCTCCCAGCCTGCCACTGCAGACTGGTAGAGAAGTTTTAAAATGGCCAACTCAACTTTGCTATTTAAACTAATAACAAAGTCCAGACCTGCCTTTTTAATATATATATATATATATATATATATATATATATCACCCGAAAGTTAGGCTTGTCAAGCACAAAGCTAGGGTGTTGTATATTACAAAACAGGAAATGTGGTATTTATATACCCTAGCAGTAAAATCTCCAAATTGTCATCTTTCTCCTTAGAAAGGCTAGTAACCCCATAAGCAAGTACAGGGTTGCAAACTAAAAACCCAGCTGTGCTAACTCCTGAATGGGGCAGCTAACATTTGTACATCAAGGTATCAAGAGAGTGTCAAATTAAACCCAACTTGATGCCAAGCCAAATTTAATGTAGCTTTTGAGTGAAATGCAACATTAGATAGTGGGACACAATAATGGCATGCCATTAGAAGAGGTGGTACCTCTCCCTGGCAGGAAAACCAAATAGGGTGTGAGCCCAAGAGGTGAGCTTCTAAAAAGAAGCCACCTTTGAAGAGCAAATGGTGGACACACACACAGCAAGGGATGCTCTTTGGTTCTGGTAGAGAGGTTGGTATCAGGGACAGAGAGGGGGAAATAGTTGCCAAACCAAATTTCTAATGGATGACTAGCCCTCAAGAAGCCACACCTTTAGGGTTGGCTACCAGGTTCTACATCAAGAGAAGGATTCTGCCATCTTGAGAGTGGGGAGAATATTATATCTGAGACAGATAGGTGCCAAACATTACAGGAAGTAGCCATCATGTGAAAGGGGACCTGGTAGCCCAATTGTTAATAGACCCCACATCCCCAAGGGCAAGTTGTGGGCATACAAGTGGCACGCTTGGCACCCAAACCTCAGATCACATCTGCACTGGAGAGAGGACCGAGAAAGGACGGCTCTGTTCTTCCCGGGACCATACAAAGAGAGGCTGCACAAAATACTGGACTGCACCTGCTTATCCTTGGTCTAGCAAAGAAAGGACTATGCCTGTGATGTCCTGCTCATGAAAAGTTGTCCCCAAGCCCCATCCAGAAGAGATGAACTCCAAGATACAGTTGGCTGGGCTCCTGTTACAACTCCAGGGCCACAAAAGCTGAAGAAGTCACCTTGAGGAGCTGCTAGCCATAATCACTGGGATGCCAAGTTCTTACACTCAAAAGTGGTGCCTGAGTCTGCTGGACCTGGGAGAGTTGTCGGAGTGCAGTTCGGCCACCTAAAACAGGCACTTACCTTAGTTAAAGGGAACTGCTGGTTTCCCAGTGACTGGAGCCCAATTGGCCAATATCAACTGTTTTTTGGCTTGGCTTCATCTGGCAAGCGAGGAACCTTGATCCCTGTGGCCTAAATTACCCCACCTTATTTGTGGACCGAGGGATGGCCTTAGGGAGACCCCATCAACCAGATCAGCATCCACAGCATCTTCAGCATCTTGTATCCCTTGCATCAGGACCACTCCATTAATGTCTTTGGTGGTTTGCCAATAGAGCCTGGAACTGAACTGGAGACTGCTTTGATTGCAATGCAACTGTCCTGTTAAGCCTTACTGGACACTCTGACTTGCTCGATGCTAGAGCTGGTTGCCCAAAGCTAGCAAGAGTTACTGAACACAACTACACAAAGGTTTTTCAAAGTTTTCAAAGTAACCGCAGTAGTTGCCAATGCTTGTTTGAGATTAGAGTGAAAACGCAATGCTTTACAATTTGCTTAATATACGTTATCCCTGGAAACCTTCAGTGGATTTTGTTCATTTTGGTGTCTAAATATTCCTAAATATAAGATCTATTTTTAAACTTTGTGCCAGATTTAATTTCCATCACATTTTTTATTTATGTGTTGTTGTACTTGTTTGTAAGTGCTTTGCACTTGTTTCTTTATTTAAGCCTGACTGCTCGAAGCAACAGCTGTCCAAGGTTGAGTTAAGCTTTTATAAATGAGTCTCACAATACCCAAATTGGTTTATGGGTTTATTAAATGTTGAGGTTGCACAACCACACCATATAATAAACCACATTTCCTCACATACATTTTTCAATGAGCATCTATTTTGTTATAACTAAAATAAACAAATATGTTAAACTTTTCTTAGAAATTATTTGGTATTGAACTATGGTTTTTAAAAATCTTTTTATGAAAAAGTGCTTAATGTTTCTCTAAATATACAAATACTTATATTTACATTTTACTAAATGTAATGTGACAAATGTACCAAATGTTATGTACTTATCATAGTGCTTTCTAGGTAAATGGACCTTTAGAAATTATTAAGATTTATTAATTGTAAAAGTAGTATTATGCACTTACACTACAATTTGTAAACATTTTAAAAAGTTTTGAATAAATTAATACATTTATAAACATAATACACATAGGATGAAATTAAACCATTAATTCAGTTTTTAACATAACATCTATTCAAAGCAGAACTAATATCTTAATAATAATTGCCTAAATAATGTATTTTTACACATACATTTTATTTAAAATCCTACTAATAACTAAATTACTATTTGATGAAAACATAGAAAATACAATTGACTTTGGTTCTTGCATTACTGTAACATCAGACTTTTACATCAAATTCCTACAACAGGGGAAACTCCCAAAACAAGAACTAAAGTGGTGGAAGTGGCATCCCTCAATATTGATGTGTAAGTTAATAGAGAATTACAAATATTTATTGTTCCTGTACTTGAGAACCCTAGCATGGAATTATTCCATTCATGTACAGTATGCATGGTTAAAACTTGTCAAGGCATGTTAGAAACATTGGTGAAATATGCAAATATTGTGCATATTGCGACTAAGGCGTACTTAACAAAACTGAAGGAAGTAATTGAAAAAACTAAGAAGATCCTGTAATTAAAACGTTCTTATCAGGTCTTGAAAATAGATTGTAGCACTACAAAGAGGAAATCAAAATGAAGAATTGTGAAATCAAGAAATTGAAAAAATTTCTTAGAGACAAGAAAATATATGCAGAGGGCAAGATACTGACTTTTGCTAAAAGAGTTGATGCTCTTAAAAACAATTAATCATTGCTCTGACACAAAGACCTCAAGAACTGGTAATAGCATCTGGCTCAGATACAAGCTCAAAGACGCATACCACACCTTGGGCCTCATTGGGCCAGAATTGCAATGGCAGTTGGACTGCCGCCAAAGTAGCGGTCCGGCCTCCATATTATGACTGTGGCAGAGCCTCCAGGGTCTGACAGCTGGCACTTCCAGGTTGCTTCTAGCCAAAAGCCTGGCGGTCTCAGCAGTCATAATCCACCAGGGCAGTGCTGCAAGCAGTGCTGCTCTCTGGATTACGAGTCCCCTTTCCACCAGCCTGACCGCTATGCTAAGGATGGCGGAAAAGGGGTGTTGGGGGCCCCCTGGGGGCCTCTACAATGTATACACTCTTGGCATGGGCAATGCAGTGGCCCCCATGGACAGCCAAGTCATGCTTTTCTCTTTCCGAATGAAGGGCAGTAAAAAATGCAACAAGTATTGTCACACCCGACACTGCAACATTGCTGCCGGCTCGATTATGAGCCTGCATCAACGTTGTGGTGAAATTCCTGCTCAAATGCTGTTTCCGCCCACCAGCCCAGCAGGAAACTCGTAATAGGGCCTGCAGTGGGACAGCTGCGTAGGTGGTCATCCCGTCGTGGGACTTTGGCGGGCGGCCTCCGTCGCCCACCAAAGTCATAATGAGCCCCTTGGTATGTCTAATTTGTAAAGGCTGTGCTATTTTCTGGGAGACCAGAAAACCCTGAAGAGGGTCACACTTGAAAAATGAGGAAGAGGAGGAAGTAACGGATGAGGAAAATGAGAAGGGGGAGCAAAGGACCAAACAAAGTAGCCAAAACATGGACAAAAAAGTTTGATTCTCAAAAATGCGTGTGAGTTCATTGTGGTGAAGTTATAGAGATGTTTGTTGACAGACATTGAGAAATCTGTATTGGAGAAGTGACTCTCCTTCAGTCAGGCTGCAGACTTTGATTATTGCAAGACTAGGATAGATTTATTTCTCTTTATTGGAAATTAAAGTTCTTAAAACTGCATAGGGATTCAAAACTGGATTAAATACTAATGGTGTAAACATGATTGTTTCAGATGTTTTTAATTTAAAAAAAGATGACATTGATGATCTAATGTGCATACATCATCTTTAAACACATATTAAGGATGTAGTCATTCCAGAACATTATTTAATGATCATTGATGAGACCCAAGAAGTTTAACCACCCAGTTTGAAGATCTGAGTCAATCCTTTAGGGATTGATAAAAGTGAAGCTCTAATTGTGATGGCGTTCACAGTAGATGCCTCACCACACATATGTTTTACATCCAAAAAGTAGATTAATTCCCAATTCTTTCCACTATGCAACAGTCTTGTATGATGAAGTTCTTACACATAACCTCACTAAATAACAAATATATGCTTTTAATGAATTGAACAATGTCAACACTCACAGTATCATATCATTTTCCATGTTGGGGGATTTCAGTCTTCACTTTGATAAGGTAGAGAATAAAGCAGCATCTAGGGCCATGGAAACATTGAATGTTTCAGCATTATTCAGTAAGAACAATGAACAGCACATTCTGCGGGACATACTTTGGGCGCTATTTTTGCTAATTGCCATCAGGTAAGTTTCAAAGGAGTACGACCAATAATTTGGTCAGATCATGGAGTAGTGAATTTTGATCTGGATTTCCAGAAAGTAAAAAATATGTATAAGATAAGAGAGAAAGATACATTATTGACAGCTTTGAAAAAGCTTAATAGTGAGAATTTAAGGGAAGTATTAGTAGAAAATATCAACAATATGTCCTAATGAGGCAGAGGAACAAGCAGTAACATGAGAACTAAATGAATGTGACATTAGACTTGGCTGCAGCAAGGAAAAATATAAAAAATAAGCAAGCAGCTCCTTCTGCCCACTGGTTTTTGGAAAAACGTCAATGCAGGATTGTCACAGACAAGAAAACATTTGGAAAAAAGATTATAGGCAGGAGAAAATAGAAGAATATAAGGGACTGATCTGGAAGTATAAATGTATAATGAAAGAGTAAAAAGGGAACTATTTCACTCAAAAACAGATATGGCAAAGAACACCGTCAAATAACTCTTTCCAGTAGTAAGACTGCTTATAAATCATGATAACTCCTCTTATAATGGGTTTACACAGGAGTTCTGTGATAAATTGGCAATTTTCTTTTCATCAAAAATCAGTCATAACACTAATTAATTTTTCTTTTCCAATAAAAATTGTAAGGAAATAGATTGGTAGATGGCACATCCATTAGACGTTTTAACAGTATTAAAAAAAGTTTGACAGAACATCAAATTTCAAATCCTATTTGCACAATTAATTCAGGCTCATCATTGGATTCTTGTCGCCCTTGGATTCCTTATTTATCCCCAGGACCAATTGCTAAAATACTAACAGCTATATTTCACCTGATTGTTGAATCAAGAACTTATGCTGGCATTTGGAAAGTGCCAAAATAATTACTCTCCTTAATAAGCAATCCACTAATCTGTGGGAGTTAAAGTATTATCGCCCAATTTCTCTTCTACCCTTTCCAGCAAAAATCATAGCAAAGCTTTTGAATTTTGAAGTATCTATAGTGCTAGATAAGTATGCAATATTGCAACAGACTCAATCTGGGTTCAGATGTGGACACAGCAAGGATTCGGCATTAGTGGCTGCAATGAATAAGATCAGGTAGATGGTCATTAAGAGAGGTTCTGCGGTACTTGTGCTACTTGATTTGAATGTGGCATTTGATTCAGTCAACCACTCCGTGCTAGTGTCCCGTCTGGTCCAGCTTGGGATTAACGGTAATGCATTACAGTAAGTAGAATCATTTCATACAGGAAGATGTCAGACTGTAGTTTGTAACCAAATCAGTACATCTTTTTTTGGCATGTGGGGTGCCACAAGGATCATCACGATCTATAGGCATACTATGGGCCCGATTATGAGGCTGGCAGCCCAAAGACTGCCAGCCTTGCGATGGCTGTTGGACTGCTGAGACTCTGGTGGTCTGACCACCACATTACAAGGTTGGCAGGCAGACCCACCAACCTACTACCATCCTCGCAAGGATCTAAGATCCAGATGGGCTGACGGTGATGCAGGTTGTAATCAGGTAGGGCGGCGTTGAACTCAGCACTGCCCTGCTGATTACAACCTTGTTCTCTGACAGCCTTTTCATGGAGGTTGAATCACTGGCAGAGGACAAGTGCAGGGGCCATTTGTCCTTTAGGAAAAGATTGGAAACATAGGCCCTCATTATGACATTGGTGGTAAATAACAAATACCGCTGTGCTGACTGCCACCAGCATACTGCCGTCTGCCACATAATGACACAGACATAGAAATTCAACAGATAACAACCACAACCACAAATCCGCCAGACCCACTGAACGTGATAAAACGGCGGAACTGCCACCCACACTGTTATGCCACAAATTCTACTCTCTCCAAATAATGACCCTCCAATCACCACAGCGGACATTCAACGGCAGTGAACCAAAAGACAAAACAAGGCAACATTGGCCACTACAAAAAACCCAAGCGTGACACAATTACACACACCCCCACACCCACCAATAGCACTATTAAACACACATCCATATCACCCACAATCCATTGCTAACATGAAAAGTCTGCAATAGCTAGCCACAGGGACAACTGCAGACACGCCACACAACCACCCATTCAACCGTCACGCACCACACACCCCACACCCCACCACATAACTCAACACCCTCTGTACAACACACAACACCCATGTCCCCACAAAGGCACCCCGTTTCACTGATGAGGAGTTATGGCTCATGGTTGAGAAAATAGTCAGGGTAGAGTCACAGCTGTTTGGAGAACAGATCCAGCAGATCTCCATTACAAGGAAGATGGAACTATGGAGGAGGATTGTGAACAGGGTGAATGTTGTGCGACAGCATCCACGAACAAGAGACAACATAAGGAAGGACTGGCAGTGGACACCCACCTCCTTCCCCACAGCTGACAGTATGGGAGGAGCAAGTCTTGGCAATCCTGCATCCTGAATGACTCACTGGAGTTGCTGGAGGACTGGACACTAGTGAGTCAATCTTACTACCTATCCCCCCATACCTGCATGCCACCACCACCCCTCACCCTGAAACCATCACTCCACTCCACCCCACACAGGGCACCACCACAATTAACTAACTTAAATGCCAAGCCCTGCTTGCCATACCCACTGCATGCACACCCCTTCAAGCCCTGGATGCACACCCACCAACAATGCTTGCACAGCATGGAGAACTAACAATCTCACAATACATCACCATACACAAAGGTGGCAGGGCTACAGCAATAATCAAGGGGAAGCTAGGGAGCAGAATATGTCACAGACATAGCATCATACACCACTTACATCCCCACAGGTGCCCCAGCCAATCTCAGTGGTGAGGAGGTGCCACGGCTACCCAGTTCCCACCAGAAGATGCCCCCAGTGATGAGAGCAACTCTGGAGTACTGGATCTGGATGAACTCAGTGGCCCATCAGGGACAACTGGTCAGTCGGATACCCCAGCCCACACTCACTCCACCACAGTGCCTCCCCTCTCAGTATCCAACACCACAGTAGCCACCCACCATTCCCAGACCTCTGTCTCCAGGACACATCAATCAGCAGTTTGCTCACCTGTACAGGAACCCCAACCCACACATTACAGGCAAGACAATGAGGTTCCTGGGGTCAGCGAGAGTGGGCATGCCATTCAGGCAACACAGGCGCAGGTGGCCAGGGACACTCCAAGGACAGCTGTGCGCCAGAGGGAGGACAGGCCCAGGGAACTGACTGTCCAGGAGGCACTCTCTAATGTCCTGGGGGCTTACCAACAATCCCAGAACAAGATGGGTCAGGTGATAGATATCATGCAGGAGAACTAGCGGCTACAGGAAGAACACCACCAGGAAATCAATAATGAATTGTGGGCCCTCAACACCACCATGGCCTCCATAGCAGGGGTGCTGGGTGATATGTCCAACATCATGGGGGAGTACACATCACCCCAGCGAGCCCCTTCCACTAGCCAGTCAACTGATAAGCCCTCCACATCTGCTGCAGCTAGTAGACAAGAGGCCCTGCCACCATCACTCCTCCCCCTTCAGAAGGTGAACTACGTCACAAACGTTCCCTTCGACCCAGACAGATGGCAGAGACACTTGCCAAGGCCAAGACCACCACCAAGAAATAAGCCCCTGCTGAATGTCCCCCTTGTGCTCCACTTTGTCACCTTGTCCACTTTGAACTGCCATTTCTCCCCTTCCTATGGCTCATTTGACTCTGAACCTGTGCTACAAACAGACTGGACCACTACCCTGGACTATTCCCAACCATCACCCCACTCTATTGCACTTCCCATTGTAGAACAATTTTCAATAAACACCCTTGGACAAAACTTGAGTAATAGTGCTTTATCGACAGGTAATGTACAATGTAACGGAGTGTAATGAACTGCATGATACTGTGTAAATGTCCAGTTACATGTTGACCCATCCAACAAATGTGCCTCAGCATTCTGTACACATCACAGCTGTACACTGTTGGAACAACACCAACATCTGCAAAAAGAGAAGATATAGGTGACAGTCAGGTGGGATGCAAAGGGAATGACTAGCATCATGCTGCAGTCACACAGTACAACACTAAAATAAAGTGCTGCTTAGTTCAACAATCTTACCTGAGTGTCATTGGAAGTACTGCTGGATCAAATGTGACCTGTTGTCCTCATCCTCCTCCTCTTACTCCTCCTCACTGTCATCAGTGTCCACTGCTGTCACTGTTGCAATGTCACCCCTCTCCTCCTACAGATAGGGTACATGCCATCTGAGGGCCAAATTGTGCAACATTCAGCACACAACAATGATTCTGCAGACCTTCTCAGGGGAATAGCATAGGGATCCACCTGTCAGATGGAGGCACCAGAACCTAGCCTTTAGGAGACCGAAGATCCTTTCTACAATCCTCCTGGTACACCCATGGGCATCTTTGTAAAAAAAAAAAAAAATTATTATAATTTTAAACTTACCAGTAACATTGGTATATTGAATTCTCCAACTATACGCCCATACCCCCCTCCTCCCTACATGCATTTACATTTGTATGATGTGATCTTCAGTCGACAATTCTCAATAAGTCCATTTTTAAGTTATCTATGCGCAAAAGCATTAGGTTTCTGGTGTGGTGCCTGGCTCCACTTCAGAGTCCGAGGTGGATGTATCCGCTTCTGCAGTAGGGATTTTGGGTGTCTTCAGCTTCTCAAGTATTGAGTCCTATTGTGTGGCATTGTCTCTGGGTCTTTGCCCTTGTAGTGCTTCTTGCAACAATACGACTCCTTCTATGTCTGCCCATTTCTCCAAAGCATTTTGCCATCTGTTTACTTGTGGTCCTGCTGGGTCCTTCTAATTTGAGGTGACTTCTCTTCTAGCAAGGATCAGTGCTAGGTCTTTGAACTTGTTGGATATTTTAAGAGCTACGGGGCGTGGAAAGTCCCCCAACAGGGCCATTGTCGGAGACTTGTTCAGTGTTCTGTCGGTGCAGATTGAGATTTTTTCGAATATCTCTTCCCAATATGAGTTAAGCTGGGGGCAACTCCAGATCATTTTTCCGAGGCCTGCTGTGAGTTCAGCACATCGGGGGCAGCCTATGGCGTTTGTGTTGTAGATTTTGGAAATAGTTTGCGGGGTTAGGTAGGTCCTATGATAAATATATAGGTTTATTAGTTTGAATCTAGCATTTTTGGACACTGAGTAGACATGGGAGGTAATCTGGTCCCACTGAGATTCTTCAAATGTGATATCTAACTCCGATTGCCATATGGTTTTAAGTTTTGTTAAGGGCAAGCGTATGCTATCTTGTAGGGCTTTATATATTCCTGAGACCACTCCTTTCTGATCCCCTATTGAGCAGATACTATTACAGCTGTTATGGTTGGGGGGTTCAAGAGCTCCTGTTCCCCATGATTTTTGAGCGATTCTAGTAATAGCATTGTGGGTAATGAATAAACCGAGAGGGAGATCATACTGAGTTTGTAGTTCAGTGTAGGTGTAGAGTTTCCCTCTGCTGTATAGATCTCCCAGTTTTGTGATATTGTGAGTCATCAGTTTACTGATACCGGGCAGTGTTTGGTTCCCTAAGATATGTTTCAGACAGGACAGAGGGGCCTTTGGTGCGTATGGAATTTTAGTGCAAGAGCGTTTTAGGTATTGATCCCAGCAGTGTCTAGTCGATTCCCACTCTATTGGTAACTGTTGTTTAGGATTCGTGGGGTTTAGTAATATACCTATTATTCTATCCGCTGGGCAATTTAAGGGTGGACCTGGTTCAGCTGTGACTGGGGGGCTGCTAATTAATTTTGCAAACCATTGCAGTTGCCCTGCCCAATAATGCATTTCCAAGTCTGGGGCAGCCTGGCCTCCCTTGGCCGTGGATCTTTGTAGGGAGCATAGTGCTATTCTGTGTCTGCCCGATCCCCATATGAAATTCGTAGACATGGACTCTATCTCTTTGAACATTATTTTCGGGATTATGAGTGGGATGGTTGAAAAATAGTATAGCATTCTGGGCAGTACTATCATTTTAAGTAGGGCAATTCTTCCTGTAATCGTCAGGGGTAACATCTCCCAGAAGCGCATATTAGCTCTAATTCCTCTGAGTGCTCCCTGTATTTTTTTACTCCCAAGTATTTGAACGTACTTTGGACCAGGGCAGACCCCTTGTGTTATTAGGCTTGGGGTGTCCTTACACATCGGAAAAATTGAGGATTTCCTCCAGTTGGTCTGGAGTCCGGAGGCTGCGTGGTAATTCTCCAGCATCATCATGGCCCCCGGTAAGTCTGTCTCTAGGTTTTGTAGGAAGAGCAGCATATCGTCTGCATATAGAGCGATGTGGTGGGTCCAATTATTGAGTGAGATACCCTTAAAGTGCTGACCGGTTCTGGCCATATGGGCTAGGGGTTCTACTGCTATTGCAAAGAGAAGAGGGGATAGTGGACATCCTTGTCTGGTGCCCCTTCCAACCTGGAACGGGGCAGATGTAGTATTGCCTGTTCTTACTCTTGCAGTGGGGTTGGCATATAGTAATTTAGTCCATCTCACAAACCCCTCCCCTAATCCCAGTTTCAGCATGGCCTGCTCTAGGTAGTCCCACCTTAGGCTGTTGAAGGCCTTCTCTATATCTACTGAGATGATCGCCGCCTGTGGCAGAGTCGGGGGCAGGAAGTGGAGTTCTGATATTAGGCGCCTAATATTGTGAGATGTGCTACATTTAGGTATGAAGCCTGATTGATCTTGGTGAATCAATGATGGCATATGGGGGAGTAGTCTATTAGCTAGGATCTGGCTTAGCATTTTGTAGTCAATATTAAGCATTGAAAGTGGGCGGTAGGAGCCTCTGTAGAGGGCCTGTCAGGTTTCAGTAGGGGAATCATAATAGCCACATTGGTTGTTTGGGGGAGGTTATTTCTACTCCAGGCTTCGGCGTATAATGCGCTAAGGTGGGGAGCTAGTAAGACTTGGTACAGGTGGTAAAACTCTTATGGGAGCCCATCTGCTCCTGGGACCTTGCCCTTGGCCATGCCTTGGATCACGGTTTTAATTTCCGAGGTCGAAATTGGTGATGCTAAGGCTGAGCTCTCTTCTGATCCCAGGTTGGGGAGAGTGAGGTCCTCCAACTCTTGCGCCTGGGTAGTACTCAGTGTTTCGTCCGGAGGCGCATATAATTTTGCATAGTATTTATAGAAGATGGTATTTATCTCTTTTTGTGTGTATACACTTTTGCCCAAAGTTTCTTCGATTTCAACTATGACTGTTTTTTTGGGGGGGGATTGAGCAAGCCAAGCTAGTAAGGCGCCAGTTTTGTCGCCTTCCGAGTGTTGGCTGGTTAAGTATTGCTTGTAATCGAAATGTGCTAGTCTGTTGCTTGCCTCATGTATTTTCGTCTTGGTTTCAGTTAGAATGGGGTGCAGGTCAGGTTGTGTAGAGTGTCTTCGCTCTATGTCTCTAAGGGAGTCTTCTAATTGTTGGAGTTCTGCTTCTATTGATTTCTGGACACCTATATTTTCGGTAATGCATTTGCCCCGAATTACTATTTTAAAAGTTTCCCTTTCAATAGATCTGGAGGACGCCGTTCCCTTGTTTTGTTTGAAAAATTCAACTATAGCTGCATGTAAAGTGTGTTTGAATGCTTAATCTTCGAGCATTTCAGCTCTAAGGCGCTAGGTTGGGATCGTCGGTCTCTCTCTGCCCAATGACAAGGAAGTCATCAGGGGGTTGTGATCAGATATTGTACGGCTGCGATATTCAGCTGTTATCATGTCATTTTGAATTACGGGGGATACTAAGATGGTATCAAGCCTGACATGTAAATCGTGCACTGGTGAGTAATACGTATAGTCTCTTGAGTATGGGTTGGTTGTTCTCCAGCTATCTATTAGTTGCCAGTGGTGTTGCCATTCAGTAAACAATTTAGCGTTTTTTAAAGATTGGGATTGCGACAGTGGCGGGTGTGATCTGTCTAGGTTGTTGCTTGCTATACAGTTGAAGTCTCCCCCTATTATATTTAAGCATGCTAGAAATGGGCCTATTTCTAGAGATAGTCTATCGAAGAATTTCCTTTGGTCATGGTTCGGTGCGTATATGCTGCCTATGGTTACTTCTCTCCCCCCTAGTCTCCCGCTGACCACCACATATCTTCCTTCCTTGTCAATGATCTTGTGGAGTATCTGGAAAAGGACCCCAGGGCGAACCCATATCAACACTCCCCTAGCGCAGGCTAAGTAATTAGTGGCGATTATTTGGCCTCTCCATCTTTGATTGAGGGCTTTGACTTCTTGCTCTACTAGATGGGTTTCTTGTAAGAGAGCTATGTGTATCCCTCTGTGTTTGAGATAGCTGTGTACCTTATAGCGTTAGGACATATTGTTTAAGCCTCTGACATTCCAGGTTATTATATTATACTGTGTCATCATTATCTTGGTTTTTCTTATCTGTATTGGCAGGGTTAGGTGTATGCTTTGCGATATTAGAAGTCAGATTTAATAGCAAGGGTCTAGTTCGAGAGTTATCAACTTTAGTGATAGCATGTGCATGAATTATCCCTTTTCTTAACTGAACGAAAACTTCTCCCAACTCCCTCTCCCCAGGACCGGTTACTGAAACTTTCCCCGTCCAAACCATTATAACTTATCTTAATTCCTATTGGTGGGTGGCGTGCCAGAGACGGAGAGCCTACACTCCAGGCCGTTCCTATGGGAGTTTCTTCCAGCAAGTGTTATGTGTTGTTTATGTTCAAGGGGTTGGTGGGGTGTTCTCCGCTCTGTCCGTGGAGAGTTAAATGATTTCTTCTACTGTTCTGGGAGTTACTTTGGGCAGGCTAGTAAAAGTGTCTCGCAATGAAATTGAAGAACTCCCACAACTCGAGCCATGGTCCGAGCCGTCTCCCGATGTTTGTGAGAGGCGGAGGGCCCCTCCGCTCAGGGCTGCTGCTGCATCCACCGCCTCGTGCATTTCTTGTAGGGATTGATGTCTAGGGGGCGCTATTTCCAGGACCCTTTTGGTGGATCTACTGCGTTTCCTGCCTGGTGTGCGAGGGGTTCTGGTCCGGGAGTCCAGAGGGGCAAGGTTTAGGGTCTCCAGCCAGTCTCACACCAGCTATGTGGTTGAGAAAAAGTGTGTCTTGCCCTCATGTTCTACTCTGAGTTTGGCTGGGAAGATCATTACGTATTTTATGCCTTTTTCACGTAGAGTCCGTTTATGGTCATTATAAGAGGCTCTCTGGGATTGGGTTCCTTTGGTGAAGTCAGGGAAAACCATGATGCGTTGGTTGTTTAACGTGATTTTACCTCTTAGGCGAGTTTGCAAGAGGATATAGGGGGTGATTCTGAGTCTGGCGGGCGGCGGAGGCCGCCCGCCAGACTTCCCCCACCAAAATACCGCTCCGCGGTCGAAAGACCGCTGAGGGTATTTTGGGATTTGCCCTGGGCTGGCGGGCGACCGCCAAAAGGCCGCCCGCCAGCCCAGGGCAAATCAACCTTCCCACGAGGACGCCGGCTCAGAATTGAGCCGGCGGAGTGGGAAGGTGCGACGGGTGCAGTGGCACCCGTCGCGTATTTCAGTGTCTGCTAAGCAGACACTGAAATACAAAGTGGGGCCCTCTTAGTGCCCATGCCATTGGGAGGTCTGGAGGAGGAGGTCTGCTGGGAACCCTATGGGCTCTTTCTTTCGCAAAAAACGCTGAGAGGCCCTCTGGTGGTACAATGTCTTTGAACCAGCTTTCCAGAAATGATTCCATGTTTGCCGCAGAAGACTCTGCTCCTTCTGGTACTCCGACTAGCCTAAGGTTGCTCCTACGAGAGTGGTTTTCAGCGTCTTCTGCCCTGGCTTCCAGTGCTTTGATTCGGGATGTGAGTTCGGCAGTTTCGGTAGACAATGTTTTCTGCGTGGATGTCACCAGATCTAGGGTTTTTTCAGCTGCCCCTACTCTTTCTGTGAGCTTACGATGGTCGACCCTCAACAGTGATAAGTCCACTGTCAAATTGTCTATTTTTTGTTCGAGTGCTTTGCGGGATTCTCTAATGGGCTGAAGGACTGTGTCTAGGGTTGTCTCTTGCTGTGTTGGGGCATTCTGAGAGGTCAAGTTTGGAGGTTGTCCAGGCATCTTGTTGGCCATCATGTTGTCTTGGTCCTGCCCATCGCGTTTTTTTAGTTTGCCCATTCTTTTAAGCCCGGTATGAGTTGGATGAGGTAGGAGGATTCAGTTGTGGTGTTCGGGGGTTCTAAAATTCGGATGTTACAGCGAGGTGGGTCTCTTCGCTTTCTATGCCACCTCCCGTTGAGTGTCTAATTATGGGAAATGTTATTGCTGAGCAGGGGGTTGGTTCCTAATTTTCTGACTAAATTAGTGGGGGTTTCTACCGGGGATTTAAATGTCACCAGCTTGCAAAGTACAGAGGTAGATTCCTGTTAGCGCACGTTACCCCGGTGTGCCAGGGGAGGTTAACCAGTGTGCGATCGGTATTTACGTCTTTACTCCCGTCCTTGTGGGGGTGGTACTCCTATTGGTGGGCCTCTAAGGTGAGTTTATATGGGTGATGGGATGCCCAGTTCCCGATTCCGGCTGTTCGTTTGCTTCACTTCATCCCCCCTTTTAGTTCTTTCTGTGGTTTTTGACTAAGAATTCCCCTATAGTGCCCCGTGGGGAATTCTAAGTGAGGCTGCGGCTTCTCACCTCTCAGGGTCTGCTGGCTTCGTTTTCAGTCGCGTTCCGTGGTTCCGGTTTCAGTTGACCGTTCCGCTTCCTTTTAATTGTGATGTTGCTCATGCTCACCAGGATCCTCTGCTCGTGCCCCCGTCACCTTCCTCTCGCCAGTATTGGCGCTGTGCACTCCGGTGTCTCCTTCCCTCCCCGGTGGGACAGTAGTGCCGCGCTCTCAGGTGAGGGACTCACGCCGTTCCCCCCTTTGGTTCTTGCTGTGGTTTAACTTAGAATTCCCCTGTAGTACCAAACAGGGAATTCCAAGCGTGGCCGCGGCTCCTCACCTCTCTGGGTCCGCGGGCTTTGGCATCAGTCGTGCTCTGTGGCTCTGGTTTCTGTTTGCCGCTCAGAATCCTACGCTCGTGCCCCTGTCATTTTCCTCTTGCTGAGGTCGGTGGCCAGAGCACCAGCCTCCCCTTCTCCCCCCAGCGGGATAGTGGTGCCGCGCTCTCGGGCAAGGAACTCCGGGTTGGAGCGCTCTATTGTCTCACCTCAGCAGGCCGGCTTTCCGATGCGCCCACCATTTTGGATCTCGGGGGTCACGGAGAGCACTTGTTATTTTCTCCTCAATTGTCCGGTCGGTGCTGTTGATACTGCTCCCGCTTTTGCTCGGTCGTCTTCTGAGGCTGGGCCATCGTTTTTTAGACTGTCTGGGCTTATTTAGTGCTGGGATCTGACCGGTTCAGCTTCATCGGCTGCAGGCCACACCCCCCACCCATGGGCATCATTGTACCTATTTTCTGCCCCTATTCTTGGATTCTAACAGGGGTCATGAGCCAGGACAGGTTTGAGTAGCTGGAATCACCTGCAGGAAGTAAGCTACACACATTAGCCCTGCACAATGGCCTGGGCCATGACTCCTGAAGGCAAACACTCACAAACATTGGGTGGGAGGCTTACCTATCAGCCACACTCTGTGCCTCTGTAGTTGTACCATCAGCTATGGGACACTGCTATTCCTCAGGAGAAAGGCATCATGCACTGACCCTGGATACCTGACATAGGAGATGCACTGGTCAGCCAAGCACACCATCTGGACACTGAGTGAGTGGAAACTCTTCCAATTCCTGTAAACTTGTTCATTGGCCCTGGGGAGGACTGAGGCAATATGGGTCCCATTGATTGCCCGAATAACATGAGGTATATGTCCCATTGCATACAATCCAGCCTTCACAGTGGATAAATCATCTACCTGAGGGAATGCGATGTTGCTGCACATGTGTTTGAGCAAGGCAGACAAACCCTTGCAAGCACAATAGAGAACATAGGCTGTGACATCCCTGCAGCAAAGCCCACTGTCACCTGGAAAGAGCCTGTTGCCAGGGAATGGAGCACTGAGAGTACCTGCACAAGAGAGGGGATTGCTGCGGTGCTACGGATAGCAGGTAGCAGATCAGGATCCAATTGTGCACACAGCTCTGTGATTGTGGCCTTGTCCAGACTATAGGTGAGCATGATTTGCTGATCTTCCAGTGTAGCCAAGTCCACAAGGGGTCTGTGCACGGGTGCTTGCCTCCTCCTATTCCTCCACAGTAGTTGGTACCTAAGGGACCCAAATGTAGAAAAGGAGTGTCAACAGGAACCATGAACAAAGTACAGCAGCATACACAGAGGATGTTTGTATGTTGGACACTGGAACTGTGTAGGCGAGTACCTTTGACTACAATGATGCACTTATTAATATGTAGATGTGTACCAGTATTAGAAAATGGCAACCGCCTATCCTGTATTCAGGCACAGGTGGAAGTGACCTCACACTGCTGCCGTTGGTATCATGGCGGAAGGTGGTCCGCACCGCAGTGCAATTCCTCATTGACTAATATGGCCCTCTATGGAGTATGGGAACCAATGACGATCAACACTGGCGGTGATGGTGTTCGCTGCGGCGGACGTGACCGCCATTCCTTTTCTAACACTTCACTTGATTCCTGACTTTCCACAGAACGACATCTCCACTGCGTGTGCTGCTGTGACCAGTGTCTTAAACCTGCCATGGTTTGTGCTACAGGGGATAGGAGTTCCTCGTGGACGGGGTCCTACCCCAGTATGGCCCAGTTGTATGGGCCTCCAGACCAACAGGTGAGTACACCATGGCTACGTTGCATGCTACATGACAGCATGGAGATGTGTGTGTGTGCCGGCAGTGTGTCAGGTGGTGGGGGGGCACGGCTGGTGCCAGTGTCAATGCAGGGGTACAGGTCATGTGTGTGCCTGATGAGGGAAATGCCTTTTGTGTGGCATATGTGTGACATGCTGGATTGTCCGGTTCATGTAGTGCCGCCTTCTGTGTTTCTTCTGCAGGTCAGCGCCCATCAGAAGGGGTTGCTGCGTGCCATTGCCAAGGACGTGTGGACCCTGGGGGTCTATAGCAGGTGGAGCACCCACTGCAGGAAATGGTGGGAGGACCTGAGACGCTGGACCTGGAAGACCACGGAGGCTGGGGACGGTCTCCCAACGAGGAAGGGTTACCCGTCGGAACCTGACCCCTCTGATGGCCCGCATGCTGGCAGTGGCCCACCCAGAGCTGGATGGGCACTTGAGTGCATCACAGCAGCCACAAGGGGGGGGAGTACAGTGTGTATGTCCACCATCTCTGTTGCATGGCATGGGATTTGGGTACAGGATACTAGTCAGTGGGTGTTCCAATATGCCAGTTCAGATATTGCAGCTCAGGATAATAGGGTGTAAAGCAAGTATTAGATAGCTAGGTAAGTGGCTTCCCATGTCAGGCAAGGCTTAACTGGTCCCAGTTGATGGGTAGCAAGTAGTGTTTGGCTCCTACCTGCTGTGCTACTTAGCCAATGGTATGCCATACTGCCCATTCTCAGTCTCAGTGTGTGACAGTGATGTGTCTGTCATCTGTGCTGTTAGTGCTGAGATTGACCTTGTGCTCCCTTTCTCTCTCTCCCCTCTCTCCTTTTGTCATTCTGTCTATGTGTGCATTAGCATCATCTGGCGAAGGAGCAAGGCCACTGGGGAGTGAGGGAGCTGCAGCCCATGGGACCCAGGAGGCACACTCCACTGATGCCGACGGGACCAGTGGGATGGAGGGTGAGGGGAGCAGCACGGCAGGGACAGGAGGTGACACCACTGATTCTGATTCGTCCTCCAATGGAAGCTCCCTGGTGGTGGCGGACCCCTCTTGAACAACCCTGGCTACTGGCTCTATCACCACCCCTATACCAGCACCGTCCTCCCAGTATCCCCCAATCGAGTTGCCCGTTCCCGCTCACCCAGGAGTGTGGGCATCTCCTTCGTCCCAGGCACCTCAGGCCCTGTCCCAGTCAGCCCTGCTGCCCTCAGTGAGGAGGCTATTGACCTCCTGAGATCCATCTCTGTAGGGCAGTCAACCATTGTGAATGCTATCCAGGGGCTGGCATCCCAGATGCAGCAATGCAATGCCTTCCTAGAGGTCATTCACTGTGGCTTGGTGGCCCTAGAGAGATCGTTTCAGGCTCTGGCCTCTTCACTGATGGCAGCCAGTGTCAATGTTTCATCCGTCCCCCCCTTCAACTACCACTATCCAGTCCCAGTCTCCTCACCCCAACCCATACCACGCACACATTCATACAAGCATGCACCCAAAACAACACACAAGACTCACACAAACACAAGCAGCACACTTCAGTCCAAAAGCACTCACACAGCCAACAGACAGATGCACACACAACATCATCCACTGCCTCCACTGTCTCCCCCTCCTCCTCCCTCACAGTCACATCCTCACTCACACCTGCATGCACTGCATCTACAGTCCCAGATCCTGCCACCTGCACAGCCTTGGCCACAGTCACCACAACAGTAGACCCGCAGACATGCATCCCACACACACACATGCGCAGTCACCACCATCACCACCACCACCATTTCATGAAGCACACCCATCTCACTTGCAGACACCACCACAACATCCATCCACATGTCCTGTTTGTCCTCCACCACCCTGTCTGCCCCCTCCAGTAACACACACACTCTCACACTCAGACCCCCAACAGCCATCTAGCTCACACACGCACACTGTCCATGCACCTGTACCCAAGTCCAGCACACCTCCTCCTTCTACAACCACTCCCTCTACCTCCACTCCCATCACTTCTCCCACATCCTGCCCCGTTGGCCCTGAGAAGCTTTTCCAGGCCTGCTTTGACCTCTTCCCTCCCCCTTGCCCCCTCTTGCCTGTAAGAGGAAAGTCACACCACCTTAGGCCAGTACCTCAAGCACCCAGTCCCACACAGCTCCACCCCCAAAGTCACCAGCTGCCACTAAAGGGCACATGAGTGAGTGGCTCCATTTAATGTTGTGTTTCCACCAGGCTTTTGGTGTTGTTGCTTCCGCACCAGAAATCGTGGTGGTGTGCTATGTCATAATTTGGTGGGCAGATCCTTGTCTTCTGCCTGCCTGTTGGTGGCTACCGCCGTGTTCAGTGTACGTACCGCACCCACAGTTGGTGTGGTACAGTGGCTGTCTATGGGAGGGATCATCGTAATGGTCATAATTTGGTGTTCATTCCCGCCAACCTGTTGGCAATGATGCCAACACGTTAACCCTGGTGGTCAGAAGATCGGCAGGGTCATAATGACCACCATAGTTTTTCAAAAGTAGATTATTAATATGGGTGGCTTTGTGTTTTTTTTGGTAATTTTAGTGTACCAGATATTCAAGTGCTGTAAAAAGAGTATTGTTATCATTATTAGTAATATTATCTTTAATATTATTATCATCGTCATCATCAGAAACAGGTGGCAAAATTGTTCTCATGATCAAGGAAGACTAGCCTAAAGAGACAAATAGATGACAGAGTGATGAAACTTGCTACCACACATCACTCAATTAGAGTACAACAAAAAGTTAAGTATCACAACTTACTAGATGACTGTAGAGAATGTGGACTTATTACATTTGATGAATTCAACTTCCTTAAAGTCAACTTAAAGTGCTGACATTTACTTTTTACACAAACAGTGCACAAACACACTTCTCAACTGTCTGGTAGGCCCAGAGTTGCATCCAAGATAGAATTATTGGAAGCAACTGTAATTTATTAAGGCATTATTTGGCACCACATGTACTTGCACTACTATCATACTGTAGGGACACTACAGACTTTCTAAGGAAGATACATGTTATTCATTGGGCGTCCAGCTATATTCTGGCCACGCCGGAAGTTAACTCAATTCATACCACTATTTGAGCAGCTTTTTTTAATGAAAAGAAGATAGACCACCAAGACTGTATATCACACTCACATGTTGAGACTCATGGCAAAGTGTTTCCATGAAGGGAACATGTTTGTATTTGTTGATACTATTGTTAAATCTCCAGGACTGTAATGGACACCTGCTTCACTCCAGCTTCGCAAGTCAGTTTATGGGCTGGTGAGAGAAGCAAGTGGTCTAGACAGAAGAAACTGACCAGTACAGCTCAAAAATTATTTTATGGGTGAGGTTTATTGATGATCTCTTCCTTATTTGGGATTGAGAGTGGGAGAAAGCGGAGGAGTTTATCTGGAAATTGAATCTCAGCTTCACTTAAACAAATCAGTGGTAAAAGTGTGGACTATTTAAATATCCATTCGGAAGTGAAGCAGGATACCTTCACTGCCAGAGTGTATTGCATGGGGACAGCTGGAAACAGCATACTACTTACAAATAGCCACTACCTCAAAAGCTTAAAATGGAGAATTCCCTGTGGGAAATTATGGAATGTAAAGAGAAACTTCTGTAATGGTGACATAATATATATGGAAGAACAAGAGCAAATTCAAGGAGAGAGACTATCCAAACATGGTATTACAGGAGGCGCCCACCAAAGCTGCAACCAGAAAACATGATAATCTGCTTTTCAGTAGAAAGGAAAAGGAACAATCCTGAGAAAAATGCCATGAGGTTCATTATACATTCCAACCAGAAAATCAAGCAGGTGGCGGTATATCGTGAATAAACCTTAAAATATTTTCAAATGTAATTCAATTTTGTGGCCTACACTAGGCCCAAATGTATCCAGGACATATTAAAAAAACAAGGATTTAGAAATGATTTCAATACACAGGCATTTTGAGTAATCTACATATACAACATGGTTCAACAGCGCCAGTGGATTTTACGACTGTGGGGACTGTAATACTTAAAGAACACAGTACACATACACATTGCCTACAGGAAATATCAAAAGATTTCCAAATTCATCACATCTAGGCCCATATTTATACTGTTTTAGCGCCGCATTTGTGTCATTTTTTTACTCAAAAGCAGTGCAAACTTACAAAATACAATTGTATTTTGCACCAAATTTGCGTCAAAAAACGACGCAAATGCGGCGCTAAAAAAGTATAAATATGGGCCCTAGTTCGGAATACTGTGTTTACGTTTTGGAGTGTCAATGCAGGCTCAAAAAATTTTGAAATATGATTTTTACACTAAGGGAAAGGTTTCTGGAGCAATTGTGCTATCAGAAAGAATTATACTGCTTATCCTGTGGTCAGACATTTTAATGAAAGCCATAATGGCAACGCAGACTTACTATTTTTTAGCAGGATTGAGAAGCTGAATCTGGCAGAAATAGAGAAAAGGCCCTCCGGATTTTGGTGGTGCGACGATGATTGGCTTAAATAGTATTTTAATTTAAATGCTTGTCACCCTATTCCCATACAACACCAACAAACCATAAATCATCAAACGAAATTAATAATGTAAGGTAATTAATTTACCCAAATTATTACCCAAATGAATATAAAGTAACTAACATATACATTTCACTAATTTACTGATTAAAAATCAATCACTGCACCTTAATTCCCAGTAAACCCAACAGCCCATTTGAAATAATTAAAATTTGAAAACAAAATACACAATTTAGCCTTCTCATATCATTACAATATTACCTCCAGAAACTCGAAAACCCAATGCAAACAGTTGCATAAATAAATACAACAAAAAGATAATTAATAAAAATATAATGCATTCAAAATACAAAAATATTATTATATATGATATAAAACGTAACCAAGCAAGCGAAAAGAACCTTCTAACAAGAATTAAACATACTTAAAGTAAATAAAAAAACATTAGATGAAATTGAACAAAAAATAAAATGCAACATAACTTTCAATGATTAAATAAACGATCTGATAAACAACAATATGTTTTACAAAGTTGGAAAAAACTATATTGTTTCTATTACTATTATGTTTCATGATTTCCAGGACACCACAATATTTTAGAACCTAAATTATTGTCCAACAATTTTCTTGAGTTGGTATTAATGTGCTTGGTACTGCTGATTCCTATGTGGAAGAGTGTTAAGGGTTCCTGCACTCTACTGTCTAATGGAAATTGTATGCACATATGTATACTGTAAGTCAACAAATAGAAATTGCAAGTCAAAAAATCATCAAATACTGAACGTCTGAATTGGCACAAGCACGTAGGAGTCACCCCTACTAGACAAATCTTAAAGTTAAGTCTGTTTTAAGAATTTGAATCCCTTTCCTTGCACTTAATGCATTTCCTGAAATGTTGTCAGCTGCACACGTTTACCATTAAAATGTCCATTAAGATCAACATTATCCTTGAGAAATGTATTATATACTTATTAATTAAAACAATATTTAACTTCTCATTTGCCAGTGATTATGACTATATAAAACAACTGTGTTCTGGAAACAAATATATGAGAAAGATTTTCTAAACAAACATTTTTTTTACAACGTTCAACACTGATAGGAAGAAAATGTGTTCTTGTTTTTTTTAATTTATGGTTAAAAACCTAGTGGTTTTCTAATAAAAAAATTTTTTTTAAAAAAAGCAGAACTTAGGAAATGTGTTCAGTGCACAAACTGTACTAAAAATAGAAGTACTTATGCAATTTGAAATAATATGTTCTTGCACAATAATTGAAAATGAATCCAAAAATATAACCATGTACACATGCTGAAGGGTTCACAAAAGAACTTAATTTAGTCCTTTCACAGAAAGAAATTCTGGTCTTCCTCTCCCTCCCTTCAACCACTGTTTCTTCAGTCTGCACACTATCAGCTATGATAGCGTGAGTTGAGAGGAAAACTTGCCACTTGATAATAATGTGGGGCCTCATGAAGGCCAGCACTACAACACAACATACCTCTTTTAATGGTTGTAGGTTGGAATATCATTAGAAAAAGTATAATCAAACAGATATATTGTGTCTTAAATATCATTTGCAAATATATTGCCCCATTTGTTTTGGCAAGATGTGAGGCTATGTTATGTTATGTTATGTTATGTTATGTTATGTTATGTTATGTTATGTTATGTTATGTTATGTAGATCTGTAAAGGGCATTCTGACCCAGGAGGGTATCCGAGTGCTGAGCAGATGTGCACCTAGCCAAGCCTAGGGTCGAATGTGATTGTTTGAAAAGCAAGGTCTTCAGCTTTTGGCAGAATGAAGCAGGAAAGGGGAAGGTTCATATGTGAAGCAACTGCTCTTTCCATGCATTAGGAACTATGTAGGAGAAGGCTTGACTGCTGGATCTGATTTTCCAAATCTGTTTGATTTGTGTGTGGCGATGGAGGTTAAGAATTATTCTGGCTGTCAACTTCCTAGTAAGCTGCTTATTGATCCCAGCGTAGAGGGTGATCCTATACTTAACTTGCTGCTGACAAGGGTTTGGGTTACAGTTTTCCAGGTGTTGGTTTGAAGCCATTTGAAATACTTCCTTAGCATTTTTATGGTGTTAAAGCATGAGGCAAGGAAACATTGACTTGGGTGGTTTTGTCGAGTTTGCAGTTGATGATGACCCCTCAAGGTTCTTGGCAGGGGTGCTGGAGGTGGGTGTCGGTCCTAGCTCTGACACTTCAGGAGTTGCACAGTGAGGAGCTTTTCCCAAAGATCATGACTTCAGTCTTGTCAGTATTCATCTTCAGACAGTTGGGCTTCATCTAGTCAGTGGTTTTGGTCATGCATGCCATGAACTTGTTCCAGGTGCTGGGCCTCTTGTCCTTAAGAAAGAGCATAAGTTGCTTGTTGTCAGTGTAGGAGAGGATGATGATTTCTTGAGATTGATGATGCTGGCCAGAGGACTCATGTAAGCACTAAAGAGGGTCAGCAGACTCAGGAAGGATCTCTGAATCCTACTTTTGATGCTACTGAGTTATGAAGCACTTTTGTGGAAAATCATGAATTGGAGATGTATTTCAGCATTGCATCCAGTCATTCCACAGAACTCCAAAGAAGGCCAGCTGTAAAACACCTATAGCCATGAAAACAACGCCAAATATGAACTTGGAGATGTGCTTCACCATGGCATTCCAGACATTCCATGGAAATCTACAAAAAGCCAGTTGTGAAAGGCACATAGCCGTTAAGACAATGCCTTAGAAACATTGGATCACAGCCATAATGATGTTTTGTTTCCCTCCAGACCTATACTTTTTTTGCCATTTATAGGATTGCAACCCCATCAAACCAGTGTGTTATCAACCCTCGCTCCCTAAGCACGCTGAAAAACTTTGTTTGCGGCCAAACATTGCACACTGGGGCAGACAACACCTGGGTTTGCCCTCCATTTTCTGGCGGCACTTGCTGCTTACTTGCAATGTGCTGCTCCAGTTGACATCAGCGCAGCTTCATAATATGCCTATACAACATCAATGCTTCAATTCCAGCCATTTTCACCCACAAATACTGGCTGCCAAGATAGGAAGATGCTGGGGTTTGTTTTAGTGCCACCGAAAAACTGTATTGTAACTGGATGTCAGAAATTTGCTCTCTGGTGCAGTGACACATGCTGGAACGAAATTAAGATCTGAAAACTGCTACGGACTGAAACCTGTCATGAGACAAAGGCACCAGCAGTAGATCTGTCACAATCAATCAATCAATCAATCAAACAAATTTCTTAAGAGCACTACTCATCCGGTAGGGTCTCAAGGTGCTGGGGGGGTTACTGCTCGAAAAGCCATGTTTTGAGGTGCTTTCTGAAGGTTAGGAGGTCCTGGGTCTTGCATAGGTTGGTGGAGAGGGAGTTCCAGGTTTTGGCGGAGAGGTGGGAGAAGGATCTGCCACCGGACGTGGTGCGTTGGATGCGGGGGACTGTAGCGAGGGCGGCAGAGAGGAGCTGTCGAGTTGGTTTGTGGAAGTTGATTAATTTGTTGAGGCAGGCTGGTCCGGTGTCATGGAGGGCTTTGTGAGCATGGACAAGGACTTTCAAAATGATCCTTTTGTTGATAAGCAGCCAGTGTAGTGATCTGAGGTGGGTGGAGATGTGTTCGTGGCGAGGGAGGTTGAGGATGAGACATGCGGCTGCGTTCTGGATTCGCAGGAGTTTTCTCTGAAGCTTGGCCCTTGTCCCTGCGTAGAGGGCGTTGCCGTAGTCCAGTCTGCTGCTTATGAGGGTGTGGGTGACCGTTCTTTTTGTTTCTAAAGGAATCCATTTGAAAGTCTTGCGTAGCATGCAAAGGGTGTTGAAGCAGGAGGAGGATATGGCGTTGATTTGCTGAGTCATGGAGAGATATGAGTCCAGTATAATGCCAAGATTGCGTGCGTGGGTGTTGGGGGTGGTCCAAGGGTGGTCGGCCACCAACAGTCATTCCATCCTTTCTTGTTGGGACCGAAGATGATGGGGGTCATTACGACCTTGGCGGTCTTTTTTCAAGACCGCCGAGGGACTGCCGTGCGGAAGACCGCCTGTGCAGGCGGTTTGCCGCTCGGCCTATTATGACCGTTGGCAGCTCTCCATCCCTTTACGGACGGAGAGCCGCCAACAGCCATACTGGCAGGAGGCGGGGAAGTGGAGATTGCTCCACCGCCATGCCATCAGAACACCGCCCAGCGAATCACGTCCTGTGATTCGCCGTGGCGGTGTTCTGTTGGCGGTGTGGTGTCGGCGGAGCTGCCCCCATGGCTCCTGTCCCCTCCCGGAAGATCGACGGAACAGGTAAGTCGATCGTCCGTTAGGGGAGGGGGGTGGAGGGGTGTTGTGTGGGTGCATGGGGGTGTGCGTGTGTGTATGTAGGGGGTGTGTGAGTGCGTGTATGCTTGCGGGGGTGTTGTGTGTATGGGAATGAGTGCGTGTATGTCTGTGGGTATGGATGTGTGCGTGTATGTTTGAATGTGGGTGTGCGTGTCTGACTGTGTGTGTGGATGTTGGCATGTATGTCGGGGTGTGTGAGTGTGTGTGTTGGTGGTGCCTGCATGCGTGTCGGGTGTGTGTGAGTTATGTGATGTTGGGGGTCAGGGTGGGGAGGGGTGCCCTGCCACCTTTGGCGGGTGGCAGGGGTGGTGGGGGGTGTAGGGGAGGGAGTCGGGTGGGGGTGAGACCCCTATCAGAGCCAGGGAAGGAATTCCCTGGCACTGATAGTGCTTACCGCCATGGATTTCATAGCGGTTCAGACCGTTGGAAATCCACGGCGGTAAGCCGGGTCCAAATACTGCCGGCGGTATAGTGACGGCTGCCGGGCTGGAGACCCAGGTCTCCAGCCCGGCGGTCGTCTCCGCCCTGGCGGGCGGAACGGAGAACTGGCGGATGACCATGGCGGTAACCACCATTGTCATAATTCCCCAAGGTAAGACCGCCAGCCTGTTGGCGGTCTTACCGCTGGTTCTCCGCCATCCGCCAGGGTCGTAATGACCCCCGATGTGTCACAAGACACTGCTACCAAAAAATAGACCATTAGAGTCCGTTTTGCTTTTAACAAAACAAGCTAAAGCTTTTCGACCATAAACAGTGACACATCAAAATTAGACAGAAACAAAGGAAAAGCAGCAAATAGTACAAATCTAATGCCAGCATGTTCCATTTCTCCTGCACTGCCACCAAAATTGGCACCTCAGAGTTGGAAGAGAATCTGTTGGTGAAATGTTGTCCGAAAATGTGGAGAGAAATATATTTGGGGGATTATTCTTAAGTGCTATTTAACAACCTGATAAAGAACAATACCACAGGGTAGGTTATTTATTTGGTGCAGTAAATAACACCTGTTAAGAGTTTGTAGGGAATAACATGAGAGTTTGTCATGTTTGACTTACGAAATTTAATGAAGATTCAGTTATTTAACACAAGCAGTAATTATCAGATGCGTTAAATACCTTCAAACTAGTAATTTCGATGCACGAATAAACAGAGGTTTACGCACGTCGGAATTAACCAACTCACTCGTTATCAGGCCCTTAATGCTCTGTACTTACTCCAGTAGTCCAATAATTTCCCTTGACCACCCATCCTACATCAGAGTCTCTGCACTCTTTATCCTTTGAAAACAGTGCAGACTTGCCAAGGCATGAAGCTTTTACTAGACATGAGAGGCACTTACATCTGAGAAGCTAGATGAAAGTGCTATGCTACAGCAAAATTACTGACGAGTACGAGAATAAATGTAGCTTTTTAAAGTATATGATAAAAATAACTCTAAAAGATGGCTTTAAACACACAACTGTGCTCAATGTATGCATTAATACAGAGAAAACAACTACCTGCAAATGATTTTCACGTTTTCACCATGTTCCTGTTGTGGTACAATGTGTAACCTTTTCCATTTAGCTGCCACTTAGCAGTCACAAAGGTAAACAGGTCTGAATTTGTTGTGCTGGGCAAGATAAATAGCTCTGGCCATTACATGTCGAGGAGAGTAACGATGAGTTATGAAAATGTGCAGCATTATGTTGCCAAAGCACTATAATAAAAGTAAAAGCTTCATTAAGCACCTTTTTCATATCAATCTCTGTTTTTTCTCTCAAATGTCCCTGAAACATCTGTCATCCTCATTGTGCTGTAGTTTCCTTTTGGCCGACATTCAGATAAAAAAGTAAAGTAAGAATAAGCGAAGTAAGCACACATATCAGGCCAGCTGTGCCAGAGTTCAGGCTACAGATTTACGTGTTACAAGAACGTCTATATCTGGAAACATTTGAATATCACAATTGAATTGGCAAAAGCACTTTCCAGCCCCAGAGAGAGGTGCTTTCCTAACCATCTCAGTAGAGCTGCCTCATTATTTTCTTCTGTAATATAATGAGATTGCAAAGTGCTTTTGATATGTTAAGTAGTAAAAACAGTGATTCGCAACCAAGGCCATAATTTGAGCATAGATAATGTTTCATACTAGTAAACAAACATGGCAGCCTACTCTTCTGTCTATAAGGGACATGCATTCTGTTTCATAATGGACATTTACTTTGAGTTTTTCGCATTTCTTTATAACTGAAAGTAACAGGCTGCTGTTGTGGACAGTGCCACACTCGAAGCCAGGATATCAATAAACTGAAGATGAAGAAATGCAGTAATGAACCACCAGAAAGCACCTTCTCTGTTAATTATTGGGTTATTACTTTGAGTGAGGGCGCACCCATCCAAACCCAATAAATCCACTCTGGTTAGTTCAAGATACAGTTCTGAAAGTCTCTGCTACATCCCTGGTAACTATGGCACAAGCAGTGGGCAATCCCCAGAGAAGTGCATGCCACGTGCAAGCAGTACCAACAATTTCAAAGTAAAAAACACAGCACAATATAATTCCCAAACCAGTTTAGAAAAATGTAATTCGCAAAAAGGCGCAAAGCACATAGAAAAAGTCAAGCACTATGGTAAAACAACAAGTCACAGTTGACTGGGACCTAGGCATAACTTGAGGCCAACTGCAATGGAGCAGAGTTCAGACACACCAAGTGGGTTTTCCCAGGGAAAGGTTTTACCTTTAAACCTAAAGCCTGATCTAGAGTTTGGCAGAAGGGGTTACTCTGTCACAAACATAATGGCTATCCCGTCTGCTGTATTAGGATCCTATAATAGCCTATGGAGATCGTAATATGGCAGATGGGATATCTGTCATGTTTGTGACGGAGTAACGTATCTGCCAAACTCTAAATGAAGCCCTTGGTTTCCAACTACTAAGAAAACTTCCTCTTGTTATTCCTGCAGCCCCTTGCTTCTCAGGGAAGGCTTCTGTGCACAAGGTCTCACTCCTACCTGTTTTCCTGCAGACTCTAGTTATTTTCAGATAGATGGGCTTTCTGGATCCAGGAGTCCTGCTGTTTGTGTCCATAATGTAGGGAAACAGTAGACCAACTACTTGATGCTTGGTGAGCAGTTTCAGTCCCTGGATGCCAGCATCATTCACTGGCACTTGAGCCCTCGAGTCCTTCAGTGAGTCCTCTTCTTCTAGCAGGGTTTAGGATTCAGGAATTAGAAGGTAGGAATTGTCTTCCAGCAGGGCCCTCTTCTTCAGATAGTCTTACCAGATGAAGGAATGCCCTGAGGTGGTAATGGAGGGAGTGCTGGATTTATCTTGTGCTCTGCCAGTGATTGGAGAAATTCTACACCCACCCAATCCTAACAGTTTTCTCACAGTTCCTCACTTTTTCATTGTAAAATGACCTAGGAGTTCCAGTTTTGAACTGACAAGACCCAGCTGTCACCAGGCAGGCCTGTCTTCAGTTTATCCACCCCTTCTATAACTAACAGGGGGCAAAACTGTTTTTCTTTCCTATTCTGTCTCTACCCTACTGTTTAGGGGGTCCTGGGGATGAAAAGGAGAATCTCTGTTTAGCATCTCTAAGTTAAAAGATATTATGCTTAAGCTGTCCTTTGTTCTGCCAACTACTCTTTTCCAATCCCAGATACGTAATCCCTGCTAAAAGGAGAACAGCTAACACTCACTACCTTTCCTATGACCAGAAGCAAGCCATTGTCCTTGGAGCAAAAGTTGTTTACTCTGCCAGCCAAGGGTGTGTGTTCCAGATCTGCAGGTGGTGTAGGTGACAGAAATGGTTTTCTCCCTACTATGACTGGGAATGGGCTAACTAGGAGCGTCCTGAGAACCAATAGAAGAAGCACTCCTAGACCGCTCCTTGCCACAAATGTTAGTGCTAAAGCTTCCCTTTGTTCTGTCATCTGTTCCTGATAGCTAAGTACTGCTTGGTGGTCAGCAGGTGACACCCATTGGCCTTTCCTGGGCCTAGAGGCAAGTCATTGTCTTAAGTAAGCATGTTTACACAAATAATATATTGCAGAAAACAACCCATACTGAATGAGGTCTCAGAAGGTCATAAGGCATAAACTGTCCAATAGACTCCTAAGTAAGGGTATATAGATTAGTTAGTTTTGGCCCTAGAGGTAAATATTTGTAAGTCTCATAAGAAAATGAAACAATGTCAGTTTGTCACCTTTTAGGTCAGCTACAATGATGCTACAGTATCATTTTATTTGTCAATGTCACTCATGTCACACAAAAGATGTTAAGATAAAGCAAAGAAAAGCAGTCAGCTACACTCTGGGTGCCCTGTTCACTTATTTATAAAGCTCAAGTGTTCTGTGCCATAGCAGTAAAGAGAAGTAGAAGAAGGCACTAATTTTACTCACTACCCCTGAAATTTACCCACCTCCGAACTCTAAAAACCCTTAATACATCTTTAAGCTACCGTTCCCTGAACCTTAAAAAACAGTTCTTACCACTTAATGTTACTCTTCCCTGAAAACTTAAAACATTACTAACCCTTAATGCTACTCATCCCAGAGCCATAAAAAATCATTTGTATCCCTTAATACTGCCATTCTGTGAACCATAAACTTTCTCCCCATTACCGCCATCCATTACTGAACTATAACAAACACTAGCACCCCTTACCATTATCACAGGAATCCTAAAACTCCTCACTACCCCTTCATGTTACTGTTGCTACTGTTGGACTTGGTCCTTTCTGCAGGGCCATCCCCAAACATTTTACCTCCACCCTCCTGTTTTCTGAACCTGCTGGCTTTTGGACTCTGAGCACTTTACCATTGCGAACAAGTGCTAAAGTGCTGTTGTTCTCTCCTTAAAACACGGAAGGGTTGGCTTACACACAATTAGCACCCAATTAGCACTTCAAACATATCTTAGGTCTGCCACTACAAGCTGTGTGAGCTATTTTTAACTGCCATTTTGACCTGGCAAAATAAACCATTTGCCAGGCCCAAACCTTTCTTTTTAATACATATAGGTCACCACTGGGGTAGGTCACCTGTGGGGCAAACCCTGAACAGCACACAGGGCAGGGTGCAGTGTATTTGAAAAGTTGGACATGCACTTTTAAGTTTTACTTGTCCTGGTAGTGAAAAACCAATTTGTTTTTTACTATTGTATGCTGTACCTCTCCTCTAGGATAACAATGGAGTTGCTTTATTACAGTTAATAAATGGTAACTTTGGATTGGGACCTGGTAGACAGGCAGAGTTTGTTGTCTAAAGAATTGCAGTAAACCACCCTCTTTAAAGGTAAAGTCAGGTTTTTATCACAATTCTGAAAGCGGCACTTCTAAAAAGGTGTCATTTTCTTATCGTAACCATTTGCTGCCTGCAACCTGATCCTGGGTCACATGACAAGGTGTAGCTGGTAGTTGGACTTTGTGTATTGCTCCTAGACAACGAGACAACTGGAAGATGGGCCACTCTGAGTTAATGAGGGGGGGCGCTGTCACCTACCACACTTGCACATCACAAAGGCTCTGCCTGGATACTTTCCCAAATAGTTTGTCATGAGGTAATTCTGACCCTAGACAAGCTGATGTCAGTACAGGGAGGAAGGGGATTCCTGACACTTAAAGGGATAAATACCTCTAGAAGCTTCCTCAACTTCAAACTAGGCACTCTGTATAAATGTTGGACCTCAGACCCCAACTCTTCAGTACACTTCTGGACTTGTGAAAACTTTGCCAGGAAAAAGGACTGCTGTGCTGCTGAAAGGAAGGTCACTCTGCTGGACTGATGCTCAGAAACACTGCTGCCCTGCTGTGCTGACCTGCTGCCCTCCTGCCTCGGTGAGAATGCCAGGATCTGAATCTGTTGGACCTATGAACCCAGAGTTACTACAAAGGCCAGTTATCTGGTCTCCTGATTTGAGCCTCAAGGACAGAAAGCTCAAATATTCTTAGCCCCAGAACCTGGACTCTGCCATCTGTGATTTTACCATGCCAAGTGGTTACACCCCAGGGCTGGATCCTTCAAGGTGGGCTTGCCACTGCCAGCCTCTGTGGACTCAATGGAACTGAAACATCTGGTCTGCTGCATGGCGGAACCCTGAGCAGAACTGACTATTTCCCGCTGCTGCCTGAATTGGACCCATTGCAGAGACCTGCAATATTTCTGCAGATCCCAGCCTCTTAAGAACTTCTGCTGCACAATACATCCCTTGTCAACCGCAGCCTCAACATTATCACCGGAACTCAAAATCGCATCCTCACTGCACCTCAGAACTAATGCTGTGTGACATGCCTTCAACAAGGATCCATGCATGCTCTGCAAACCAGGATTTAAAGTACTTTGTTCAGTGGGCCTACCTCGGTCCCGGTCATATGCCTGCACTACATCGAGGTCACCTGGAATGTGTGACTTTGTCTGGCACCACCAGATAGCCACAGTTTGGGCTTGGTGCCTTTTGCTCTATTTTAACTAAAATCTTTAAAATTTTATATCTCCTGTTCCACTGATTGGATTTTTTGGTCATTTTGGTCTTTTCACTCTATAGTTCTAACTTTGTGGGGGATCCTTCTTGTGTGGTGTTTTTTTATTACTGTTTGAAGTGTTGCACAAATACTTCACACATTGCCTCTAAGTTAAACCTGACTACTCTGTGCCAGGCTACCAGAGGGTTGAGCACATTTATTTCAGGGATGGTTTGTGCCTCACCGTGGCAAGAATTGTGGTTGCCCCTTGACTAGGGCTCACAACCCAATTTCTTACTGCTACCCAATCCTCAACCCTAAAGTACTTTCTACCCACTAACACAATCCTTCTCTGGACACTAAAAGCCACTATTACCCCTCAATGCTTCCTATCCCTGAAACCTAAATATCCCTTCCTCCCCATTAACATTATCCTTCCTTGGGTACTAATAACCACATGCAACCACTTAACGCTATCCTTCCCTATACCCTAAGAACCCCTTACTACCCTGTAAGACTAGCGCACCTGGACCCTAAAAAGGCCTTACTACTCCTTAATACTACCTTCCTTGAAGTCTACAAATCCCTTCCTAACACTTAACACTAGCCTTCACTGAACCCTGAAAATCCCTCAATGTCACACTTTGCTGAAATCTGCAAACACTTTACTACTCCTGAATGTTACCCATGCCTGAAACCTAAACATCTTTTGTACTCCTTAACACTACCCTTCCGAACCCTAAAACCTCCTTACTACTGTTTAATGCTATCCTCTCCTTACCACTAAAACCCCCTTGCTACTACGTAATGTTGCTGTTCCCTGAACTCTAAATAAAAAACGTACAACCCCTTTACATTAATCTTCCCTAAACCTTAAAACCGTTACATCTCCTTAACTCTATCCTCCATTACACCCTTACCTCTGCCTCCTGAAAACAGGGGGAGGCAGAGGGTGAAATACTGTGAAGAGCTGGCTGTCAAATTACTGTTTGTCCTGTATTTGTTCATTTCTATGGCAAATGTTAGTGTCCCACTTGTGATCCCTTTTATTTATATCGCCATCACCATCCCTGAAGTTATTAATTCCCCTTGGACTGGGAATTCTGGGGAAAAATTGCTGGTTGATATCATTGAAGTCACTATAAGAGCCTTAATGGCATTAAGCTACATGTCTCTTTTTCCGCAGTTACTGATGTAAAATTAGTACCAACTTTTTGCTTGTGTTCTAGCACTAAAGGGTATAGAATGTAGAACTTTTTTCTGTATAGGAAGATAACATGTAATGCTCTGAAAACCACTTTCACACATTTCACTGATTTATTAAGAGCTTCCCACATATTCTAAATGTTCCCCAAAAAAGTATGTCCAAGACTGACAAAATACACTAAATATCTGTGCATGTCTAATCTACATTTTTCATAATATTGGCCTATCTTGGTAAACCTTTTTAGTCTAGTGTGTTAGCTGACTGGATGACATATGTTTAGCAATTGTTTAAAGTATGTATAGAATGGTGTTTTACTTGGCTCCACCCAAAGGAGCATTACTCTCTCACCTTTTGCTATCAGCTGGTGAGGTATCATTCTGCATCCATTTGAATGCACAAGGGCTTTTAAATCTGAAACAAATTCAGCTATGCTGCTTGCCACATTCAGTTATTTTTTCTCTTATATGCATTATGCACAGAAAGCAGTATTTTTGCTACTTTCTCCTGCTTTGGAAAAGCCAGTAGGACAGGCATTAATGTGCTAAACAACATTTGTGCTTACAATGCAAGCAAACAGCATTTGAGAATGCCTGTGTTTACAATTGGTGGTACATTAAAGCTAGATGCATTGGCTTTGCCACTACTTGTTTTAAAATGCCACTAGCTTCACACTTTGTGGCACTTTACACATTTTGGAAATGCAAATGTTCACACCCTTTCCAACATGTAGATAGACATGGGGTAGGACAATCCACACAAGCAATGAGGCCGTACCCACTCTCCAGAACAGCCCAAGCATTACTTCAGCCCTAAAGGGGGGGCAAAGTGGGGATTGGCTCGGCATGGCAGAGAGTACGCTATATCCACATATGTTTAAAAAAATTAAAATAATGTTGATTCATCCCCTCCCCCCAAGCCCCAGAGAAGATTGAAGGATTTACTTACAGTCTGTCCCTGGCAGGCAGGGCAGAAAGTCTAAGGGATGCCAGGGATGTACTTTTTCTGAATGGAATGGAACTAGCCTCTTCTGACATCAGGCTTTAAACCCTCATTTAAGACACCAACATGAGTTCTACCTCTCTGTGGCTCATGCCATGTACATAGCAATCAAGAGGAAGTTTGATTCTTTTGGGTTTAGTGTGACATGGGCCAGCCCAGAGGGGGAAAATCCCAATGTTCTCTTACTTGCCATGGTGAATAGCTGCACTATTTTGGCTCCCTGTCACCTAGCAGCCCTATCAATAATGGGCATTTTTGAAACCTAGACACCCAGACGTGTACAATGTGGTGTGGCTTGCCTAGATCTCACTGTGTCTTCTTACCCAGACTGCCCTGCAAATTTCAAACTCTGAATATAGTCAATCCTTTCCCTCACATTTCTGTAAGGGAAAGTTCCAGAATCTATGGGAATCCACAAAACTCTTACCACCCAGCATTCCCACATTTCTCCAAATAAAAATGTTATGGAGTTACAGCAAGGACCATCATTTTTAAGTGACTCTCCTTACAATTCTCTATGTGAGGCATGTCAACATATGTATGACATTACTACAGATTCCTTTTCCATGCATACTTTTACAATGCAGCCTTTATCACGCATGCTGACCACGAGAGTGCACCTAGGGGTTAGGGTGCCTGGGAACTGACAAAGTCTCAGGGAGGGTGGCTACCCCAGACCTTAGGGTCCTTGGGACCCGAGAAAGAGTTGGGGAGTGAGGCAGGGTGTCCCTTCCTCCCACAAGTGACCCCAGTGCCCTAGCCTACTCTTGGGTATTTGTAAGTGCTTACAGACCATACAGTGGCTCAGGATGCACCCCCCCCCCCTTGGGGTTAGGATCTCCAGGGCCTGATAAAGGCTTGGGTATGGGGGCTGCACACCCCGTCCCCTTTTATTTAAACTGTAGTCCCAGGGGATTCGGGCCCCAGGTCCTGATAAAGGTTCGGGGAGGGGGCTGCATGCCCCTTCCTCCCACTAGTGACTCCAGGACGCTAGCCTACTCTGGGGTGTTTTCTTTAAGTGTGCACAGATCATACAGTGGCTCCGGGTGCACACACCCTCACCCCATTTAAGTAAATGGCCCAGGGATGCCGTTCCTTGGGGATTTTACAATGGCTTTCGGATAGGGACATGCTCCCCCCTCCTCTCATACTAAAATACAGCTTTGGGGTTGAGGTCCTTGGTGCCTGATAAAGGCTCGGGGAGAGGGGCTGCACACCACCCTTTTAACTAAATGCAGCCCTGGGAATTACAGTCCCAAGGCTCGATAAAGGTTCAGAGGAGGCTGTGCACCACCCTCCACTTTTACCAAAATACTACCCCAGGGTTTGGGGTACCCAAGGACTGATAAGGGCTCGGGGAGGGTGTTGCATACCCTATCCCACCAAAAACTCACATTGGCAACCCCTGGGCCCTTGCCACTTGGGGTTGTTTTTTCTTTTAAGCACAGGAACTGTTGCCTTTTTTTAATTCTATTGAATTTCTGGTAACATTTTTAAAAATATATATTTTTGGCTCCAGGGTGGGCCCTCAGACCCCCCAAATCCCCCAATAAGGCCAAATGAAACAGAGTATCCCTACACTGCTCCCTTATGTTTATTTCCTGTTTTTTGGATAGGGGACTGAGTCCCCCAAAATGGCTGCCATCACAGCCTTGTTGATGTGGTGGTAGTCAATCAGATGCTGGAGTATTTTCATCCATCGCAGGAATCAGTGTCCTCCAAGGTCAGCAGATATTTGGACCCTGCATAGGATGTGGTAGAACCATTAACACAATTTTCAACACAAGCCAATTACGTTACCCAGCATGACCAATGTGGCCATAAAAGAAAAACTCCAGTTGGGAATAAGGTTAAGTGGGGGTTTATTACAAGCTCGAGCACAAAGTCATGTAGACAATTTGCAAGACAATGTTATAAAGATACAGGATTACCACGGCTTGCCCAAGGTGACAAAATAAATTAACGCAAACTAACATTAAGATAACTAAATATTCAAGAAGTATAATGCAAACATCAACAAGATTTTCTGAGATATAGAAATCAAGCACTGCTCAGGTTTGACAAGCATCAGATCAGTTTCAAACTAGTGTAGTTCAATTTAGCTGGGCACAGAAAAACGTTTACATTTTCAAATCAGGGAATTACATGTGTGGGGCATAACACATGCCGGCAAAAGACAAAAACACAGAGGGAAACAAATTATTTGAAAAAAGGTAATCTTGCGCAACAACCTACTAACTTCGGTAGGCAAGTGATAGGTAAAAAGGGAAAGCATCAGCATTCCTGAAGATTAATCAAGGGTCCTCTGCAGGAGTCAGAAAGAAATTCTCTAAATCTCAATTACGGTATTTCAGAGGGGAAAAAGCAGGGGGAAAGATACCTTTCCAAGGGGCTTAGCATTCAGGATACAGTGAAAGGGGCTCAGCTTTTTACCTTCAAGAAGTGTACTCATCTGGTATCAAACTAATCAAAAGGGAGTCTGCACAAAGTCCAAATGACCATCAGTATGTCAAAGTTCTTCCAGCAATGTGATTCATCAGAATTGACAGTCCATTTTACATTGAAGGGGCATCATCCAATAGAAATCGATCACATGACTCCAAGTTGAAACATTAGCACATCTTCACAGGTCTGTCATGGGAACAGCATTCATCCATGTAGCTCCAGGCGAGGTTGAAATAAATGTTTAATTTGTTAGTTCACAGTACGGGATGTTCCACATCCAAAGTCAAATTGTCTAACTTTCTATGTGTAAAACAGTAGAGGTCTATTACCAAAGATAGTTTTCTAATGGGAACAAAGTCTTAAAGAAAGCACACGTTATGAAAAATGACTTTACATTTTCTGCACAATTACAAAAACAGAGCCTAACAGGCCACACTTAGGCTAATACAAGTGAACTAATACAGTGCACAAATACATCAAATAAGACACATTGTAATACACAAACTGTTAATTTGTCTTTACTATTTCTCCCTTACCATTGAATACAGTAACTTTAAACAAAATGACACTATTGTTTATTAATTTAGTCATTACATTTTAGTCAGTATAACATGGAGCTGCATTTCTCTATTTTTGCAAACATATTTAAATCAATAAGCATACGAAAGCCAATATTGTTTTAATACATACTTAGCCTAGAGTCTAAATAACATTATAATATCAGTTTTATCCTTCAGACACTTTGCCTTAATACCACCAGGGTTTCTAGCAGTATTTTAAATTAATGCACAGTTAAAATGACATCTCAGTGCATCTTCCTACACTTAAACCATTAGTTCTTCTGTGACATGAGGGACAGCACTAAAGTTTCTGCTACATCACAGATCTTAATTAAAAATCTGTTTGCTCCATGGATACTCAGCTATTTGAAATATCTACATTTTCTTAACCCTAATATCTCTCAAACTAGTGAACCAAACTACACCGACTCACAAATAACATGCTAGCTAGCTAGACCAAGATCTAACATTCTGCCAAATTTAGTGTAATTCAGTTTAGCTGTTTTATTTGTAGTTGTCTAATTTTCCTATAGAAAATGAATGGGGAAAATGTGTTTTGGGAACCCCCCTTTTTTCAGTCCCTACTTGAGGGATTACCAAGAAACGTTCCAGAGAGAGGTGGATAGACTTTTATATGTATGAATAATTTTATTCTAAATTAATTTTATATTAATTTGTTTGGGGATAGCCTACTCAAACATTCCAATTTTTCTAAAAATTACTACAAATTACCCATACCACCCTTTACCACCACACACCCCTAAACCTTAAAACTACCCATACCACCCTATACCACTAGCCATCCCTAAAACCTACAATTACCCCTACAACCCTTTGCCACTGCCCACCCCATGCCCTAAAATTACCCTTACCACACTACACCACTACCCACCCCTAACCCTAAAATTACCATCTTTTATCATTGCCCTCTTCAAACCATAAAATTACTCTTCCCACCCTGTACCACTATTAACCCATAAACCCTTACCATCCTATACTACTATCAAACCCTATACCCTAAAATAGATATTGGGGAGGGGGCGTACATAGGGCCCCCATTCCTGATTTTTGCCCTGGGCACCTCATCCCCCTAGGTCCACCAAAGGTGATGGAGACATGTGTCCCTCCCACCCCAAACCAATTGCAGCCTGTGGATCCCATTCCCAGGGCTCTGAATAATTATGGAAGGGAGGTGGATACATGCCCCATCTCACAGAGTCTAGAAAGGCTCTGGGCACCCTATCCCCCGGGGCCACTTGTGAAATTAGTGGAATCTGTGTGGCCAGAATTGATGTAATTCTTTTTTCATTCATGTGTTTGGGGATGTCACTGTATTTAAAAGCACTTTCATTCTAAATGGCATTTTGTTGTGAGCAAGTTTGTGTTTGCAACTAAAGCATGTTGACTTTTCCTCATATATATATATATCGGTACCTCAACTCCCATAATGCACTGCTTATGCCCCTACTTTTGTAAGAAAAATGTAAAAAATGTATTTAATTTTTATTATAAAACCCTTGACGGGCTTTGTGGGGCCTCAAATGCTCCCCCTGCGGTCCCTACTTTTTTTTTATTTTATTTTTTAACTATGCCCTCACGGGCTACCTGGCACTGTGGGGGAAGCACTGCAAATGCTTCAGCAAGCAGCTCCCTGCTTTTAGACAAACAAAGTGCAGGAGCCCACACTTCGTATTTTTCGGATTTTACAAGCAGCTTTGCGGATCCACCCAATCTCCCCCGTAAAAAACAACAAAAAAAATGCTTTTTAGGTCGGGGGTCGTCCCACCACCAGCGCTAAGGGGTCAGGGTGTTCGTACACTGGCCCCATTTTTTTTTTTTTTACTTTTTGGGGGGGACTTGGCTGAAGCCGAGTCCCAAGATGGCTGACAATACTTCAACAGCTTCTGTTATTGAAGTGTTATCAGCCAATCAGATGCCAACACGAGATCATTAGCGGTTGCAAGTCCTTCCCATCCCTAGATGTACAAATTTGGATTTCCTTTAATTTCTCAAAACACACTGAACGGAATTACACCAAAACAAAAGCACTCTTTCTGGACTAGGACCTACCTTCCTGTCGAATTTGGTGTAATTCCGTTTAGTAGTTTTTGCACTATCACTGTTCAAAAACGTGATGGAAAAATGAATGGGGAAAACGTGTTTTGGGACCCCCCTGTTTTCTCTGCACCCTATGGATGGACCACCCCAAAACTTTCCAGGCAGCAGCTGATGAAACTGGCAAATGTTTTTGGAAAGTTTTGTGAAGATTTGTCAAGAGCTGCAAGTAAAAAAACACTTTTGTATAGAAACGTAATCCTACCTATAACTACCTAGTGGTGACCACCACTAGGTTTATATATATATATATATATATATATATATATATATATATATATATATATATATATATATATATATATATATATATATATATATATATGTATATATATATATATATATATATATATATAAGATATATATATCTTTATATATTCACTGAAAAAACACCAAAGGTTATAGGGACATTATAGTTAGGTTCTGAATTTACTCTACAAAACCATTGAAATTCAGCAGTTATAGTCAGTTATTTCAAGTAACTATAACCCATGCCCTAGCCTTCCATAGTTTTCTTATCAATCATTTTATTGCAAATGTTGCAGTGATAATATCAAAGATGTCATAGAAGATGTCATCAATGATATAATATGTGGAATAATTAGCTGTTCATGGCCCTGCAGTCAAGCCCTGGTAACCACTCAATCCCCTGTTGTGCATGGTCTTTGGCAGCAGGGATTAGCCACAGGGTCTGTCTCTGTCAGTGAATTTGTGAGTGGGTGCTTGAATGTCTCAGTGGGTCTGTAAGTGGGTGTGTGAGTCTGAGTGGGGTCTGAGTGTGAGCATGAGTGTCTCTGAGTGCATGTATGAGTGAATAAATTAGTGTATGAATGAGTCTGAGAAGGTTTTTTGGCATATTCTTGAATCTTCTCAATTATTCTCGAATATCCTCGAATAACCTGGAATAATCAAGAGTATTCGAGGATATTCTCGAATATTCAGGATTGTCGCGCATGGTGAAGTAAAATCATTTTAAACCCACACACCTAATCACACCCCTGGGGACAGGGTACCTCCACCCCGACCCCTTATACCACATATAACATAACCATAAAATGGTGGCTGCAACTTTCTAGTCAGGTAGTGGCCAGTCAGTTACAATACTTCTATTCGCACACACATTCAAAAATATGCTTTAGCAGCTCTCTCTCTGTGAAAGCAATGCTGGCACCCACAGAAGGTGGGGAGCCAGCTGGGACCATGGAGGCCTTTAGGCTCCCCACACAGTCCCCAACATTGTGACTGGGTGCCCAGGGAGACACCCAGGACACATAGTTGGGGTCTGGGGTATGTGATTGGCCCTGGTGAGAGGGTGACGTGGCCCCCACCCAAAAATACAAACCAAAAAACAATTAGGCTGGGTCCCAGGTTTGGGGTTCATGAGGCTGAGATCGGCCTGAGGAGTGGGGGCCTCCTTCCTCAAAAAATACATTTTTAGGCCAGGTCGTGGTGTATTGAGTCCCTGGGGCCAACATTGTTCCTGGGAAGCGGGACCATGCAGCCTCCTCCCCTAAAAAAGTAATAACTAGGTTTGGCCCTGGGGGATGGAGTACCCGAGGCTGCGATTGACCTGGGGAGGAGGGGGTCACACGTAAAAATTAATGTTTTGGCTAGGCCCTGGGGGATGGGGTGCCCGGTGCCAAGGTCTGCCCTTGAAAGGGGGGCCATGCACCCCCACCCCAAAAAAAGATTAATAATTAGCCTGGGCACTGGGGTATGGGGTCCCCAGAGTGGAGCTCGGCCTGGGGGGTGGTGGTGCTGTGCAGCCTTCACCCTAACAAAAATTAGATATGAGGGCCAGGCTTGGGGGATGGGGTCCCCACGGCCACAATCAGCCTGGGGATGGGAGGCTTTGCAGGGTTTGGTTTATATAAAGGTTGGCCACAGGAACTGGCCACAGACCAGGCCCTGTTGCCAACACCTGCTGTGCATGGCCTTTGGCCCAGCGCTGCACAGGGTCGGGTGGTTATAGGCGTTGGCAGCAGGGGTTGGCTGTAGGTCTCACCATGCACTGCTAATTATCCGACAAACTACCTCACTCATGACATCTTTGATAACATCATTGATAATATCAATATAATATTTGCAGTAAAGTTTTTGATGAAAAAACTGTGCACGGCGAGGGTGCAAGTTATACATACCTTAGCGCATGAGTTATAGTTACTTGAGATAACTCTAACTATAGCAGGTGAAATTCTATGGTTTTGTGCGTTTAAAATGTTAGGCTAACTATAACCCCCCTGTCACCTTTAGTTTTTTAAGTGAATTTATATGTTATTTAAATTTTCCTTCCGAACTATAACATTCCTGTAACCTTTGTTTTCTTCAAATGAACATATATTTCAGCCAACATAAAAACATTAAGCTGTTGCACGCCAATTTGTATAATGTAGAGCTAATTTATTGGAAATACAGCAACACACCAAAGTGTTTCGACTCTGAACAAGTCTTTCTCATAATCTGTAAGTCCTTCTTTAATTGCAATTTTTATACTGTATGCCCGTCCTGCCCATTAGGAGGCATTCTGGGACATGTAATACATTTAAAACATCATTGTAACAAGCAAACACATTACTATCGAATATTCTTATAGAATGCCACCTCCCACAGGTGCGGGGAGCCAACTAGGACCGCGGGAGCCCTCAGGCTCTCCGTCCTGTGCTGTCAGCAAGCATCTTGCTTGTGTGCCGCTGTGAAGTCATTCTATGGAGATACCATTACAATATAAATATCAATGTTCTCTCCATAGAATTACTTCAAAGTGGCACACAAGCAAGCTGTTTAATACGAATTTTATAGTTACATTTTGATGCAGAGCAGAACAGAGTCATGTCTGGCCTACTGGTAAAGTGCTTGGGTTTGTCACTCAGTAGGCTGAAGGGTCAAGTGTTGGTATCTTATGGCAGTGTGTCTGTTTATTTACACATGTTTAGAATGTTAAACATTGATAGTGATATTTGGTTTGAATGTCATAGAGATTTCTGGACACTGAACACTAAGGAATCATCTGAGGTTTAGTGGCTAAGGTCTCAGACCCTCACACAGAATGTTGAGGGTTCCAGTCTAGGTGCGTTAGTTGTCATTTCTCAGTTTTAACTTCTTTTCGGCTTTAGAAATGTAATGTACATACAGAAAGGTGATTTCACTCTTTTTACTTGTCAAATACATTTTTTTCTATTTGTCAGAACATATCTCATTGTAAGTGGTGTGGGTTGGGTGGCTTTAGGGGCCTGGCAGCAAGGCCTGGCTGCAAGCCCAGCAGTCAATCCCCACTGTGCACGCCGAAGGCTGTGCAAGGTTGGGCGGTTATATATGTCTGGCCACAAGGCCTGGTCACATGCATATCTAATTACCCCAGATACTACAGCTCTCATGACAGCTTTTATAATGTCATTAAAAATATCAATGCAACATTAGCAATCAGGTTATTGAAGAGAAAATTGTGCCTGGCAGGGGCGCGAGTTATAGTTTTCTATGTTTTTTTAATTCCATTTCTTCAACTACAACATCCCTGTAACTTTTTTTGTGAATATATATATATAAATAGATATATAGAGGTAGAATCTACTAGCCACCGCCAGTTCCCATACTTTCCATCAGAAAAGCACTTTTGTTTGGCCCATAACCTTGGCGCCACATGATGAATCTCCAGAACATTTCTGAACATATACTTCAGTCAGTTTTGGGTGATCCATTAAGCAGGGGATGAGAAAATAGGGGGCCACCAAAACGCATATTTGCCATGCACTTTTTCCATAGGGATTTTGAACACAACTACAGCCTGAACCGCTGGCTGGAATTACACCAAATTAGGCAGAAGTCTAGCTCTTGGTCCATAAAGCAAATTTTTAAATATATAAACATAGATAGACCTGGATCTTCTGCAGATCCAGGGGAAAAGCAAGGTCGTGATTGGCTGGTTGTAGCCTAACAGAAAAGTTGTGGTCTCCATTTTGTTTGTCGCATAGGCTGGGGGGTGTTAAAGGAAGAGTGCAAAAACACATAAGGGGTCAGGATACAGGTTCCTGACCCCATAGGGCATATAGAGCTGTGTTGTGAGCAGAAAATTGCTCAGTTTTCTTTTTGTATCTGATCCAGAAATCTGCAGATCCACGGGTGCATTCATGGATACAGAGAAAATTGAAAACAAACCACCCACTTCATCCAACCTCATCTACGCACAGCCAAAGGCCGCACGCAGCTTGGGTTTGGGTGCATGCAGAAGGGTTGGCCGCCAGATCTGGCCAAAGACTGTACTGGGCTCTGGTTATATTTATATGTGTGCTTGATTTAAAAAAACATAGAAACTCACTGAAAAAAACAAAGGTTACAGGGACGCTATAGTTAGGTTCTCAATTTGCTTTAGCGTAGTTTTTCCATCAATAATGTTATTGCAAATGGTGCAGTAATAATATCAATGATGCCATGGAAGGTGTCACCTATGGTGAAATATGTGGAGTAATTAACTGTGCATGACGAAGGTGTAATTTATATCTGCCTCAGGGCACGAGTTACAGTTAATTGAGTTACCCATAACTATAACCGCTTAATTTCTATGGTTCTGTGCAAGTAAAGTCAGAACCTTACTATAACTTCCCTGTAACCTTTGTGTTTTTGAGTATATATATATATATATATATATATATATATATATATATATATATACATATACACATATGTATATATATATATATATATATATATATATATATATATATATATATATACAAATATATACAGATATAGATATATATTTTGCACACACAATGCTGGTGGACCTGGAGGCTGAAATGCAGCTGTCTGAGCAGAGCCCCGGCAACTCCAGTATACTTCACACATGTTACTCTTCTCACTTCAAGAACAGCTTAAACACTCCTGAATGCACAAACACCCTTTATTCGTGACCTCTCCTGTCTCTTTCTCACAGGTTAACAAGAGTTCAGATCCAAATGTGAATATATGTGTAACAACGACATAGTGAAAGGACTAGTTCATCACAGATACATACTGCAATTCAAAGAGCGCCATATTTAAAGGTTATTGTTAACTTAACATGCATTAACAGCAATTCATAAGTTGAATATCAGGCACTAACCTGTTTGTCCCACAGAGACACAATGCTGACTCAAGTTGCTTGTCCCTAACTCCACCTAGATGTTGCGTGCTGCCCACTTACTTGTACGTGATCAGCTCAGGAACGTTCTGGGACAAAAGGGATGGATGAGAGCGAGAGAGAGAAACAGGGACATCGCCTTGCAGGATCAGGACAGGTAGCAGTGGTCTAGGAAGAGCAGATACCTCCTATGATGAAATAAACATTTACTCAAATAATACTTTTCATGTAACCGATATACTAACACCACTCTTCCTCAATTCCCACAAACTAGGTGTATCTGTTAAGGTCCCCTTTCCCACTTTTGATAGCTCTCCCCTCTCTCTAGGGACCTTCAAGATACAACCTGCACCAGATACAATGTTTAGCCTTCTGTACAATCTACATGTATTCTCACTGTGTTCCCAAGTCAATGTGGCCACACTGGAAAACCTACCTTAAGTCTTCCAGAAATTCAGTGCCATCTTGTTCGTTTGGTCTTGATGAGACTTTCTAAAACACATTCAAACTCACAATCATATATATATAACAGGCAAAAAAGAATGACAATCAATTTTCAAGTATTTAGATTTCTCAAATATTCAGGGATTACAGTTCAGTGTTTTAACCACACTGAGAGCATAGCGTTATTATACTAAAGCTCTTTTCTATGTAATTGGTGTCATCACTGTTAAATCACAGTGACAATTGAACATGGTAGTGACGGACCTTTAATTAACTTTTTGAAACTGGCGTGCTCCAAGCACTGAGTGTTCTTTATTGTAGCCAATGATTGGTATCACAAAATAACAATTGTTCAACACGTGCTCAAATCTGTTCTGTTATTGCAAGCTAACAACAATGGGCTTTATTATTCGGACGATAGCAAGTATTTAAGTAACCAAGGACACTGATAACATGCCCCTCTAGTGCTCACTGCCCATCTGAACATCCGGCACTCAACTACCAAAGGTAACAGATAAGAAGCCTCTCAAGCTTGTGCAGCGCGTTACTGCCTTTTATGATGCTAATCTTCTTGATCTCTTCTTTTCTAGGATCGGCATCCGCAATGATGGGCTGTGGAACAGACAATTCAGGAACAAGCACAGAGGAGCAGAAAATCCCATTATGCATCTAAATACTGTGACAGCAAGCAAACCACCTCAAGACTGGTGTGGTTTTAAATACCTGGCACACCCAGACTGAGTCACCTGGCCACACCAAGTCTGAGTCATAAGGCTGCTGTACCTGGCCACACCCAGTCTGAGTCATGAGGATGCCACAAGCACAGGCAAAAAGTTGACATATGCCCTAGATTCGTACACAAGTTCTAAAACAAGCATTGACTCCAGTAAACATTTCTCAAAGGTAACAACAGTTCTTGGCCATTGCAAGGGCAGTTGATTTGCTTCGGGGCACGCTTTACTGAATGCCAGATGTTGGTTCTGGGACATATTTGGGTTTGTAGGCCAGAAAACATCTTCTAAATTCCTACATATCTTTCCATTCTCGATCAAATAAATCTAAGAGCATTAAATGTTATACACAAATCCTGACAGTATTTCAAATGCAAATACTCTCACTTAAACTTTCTCAATAAATGTTCCACATCTTGGACAATGCTACAAAACACATGTAAATAGTAAATGTATCAGGAAAATCATAAATTCAACACAATAATCGTGAAATCAGTCATATAATTGGTATGCACAGTCCAGGATGTGGAGCATTGATATTGTTGGTAAACATATATTCACATTGGGATCTGAAGCCCCGTTAACACGTGAGAAAGACCTGGTGGGCCCGCAATGTACAGGGAGAGGTCACGAATAAAGGGTGTTTGCGCATTCAGGAGTGTCTGAGCAGTTCTTGAAGTGAAGTATACATATATATATATATATATTTATATATATATATATATATATATATATATATATATATATATATTAGGCGCATATATATATATATTAGGCGCCATTGGACAAATCTTCCTGAAACATTCCAAAAAGGTGCTACTTTTTGAATATTTTTAATAAGGAAAGTTTTGGGGATGATCCGTCAAGTGAGGGCCTGAAAAGGGGGGGGGGGCAAAACATGTTTTCCCCATTCAGTTTTCCACATGAACTTTAGAGACTGTAGAAGCCCAAACATCTGAGTGGATTTACACCAAATTTTACAGAAAACTAGATCTTTGTCCAGAGTGTTTTTGTGTTTTGGTGTAAATCCATTCGGTGCTTTTGGAGAAATTAAGTTTTAAAAAGATTGTATAGTCACGCTGCAGAGGATACATGGAAGCGACAGATCTCAAAGTTGAGATCTGGTTGGCTGCCACCACCTCAACCAGGAAGTGGGTGCAGCCATCTTAGGACTCGGGAGGCAGTACTAAAAAATGACATAAGCTGGAGCATTTTCATAATGCCTGCCAAACGGACACAAGCAGAAATCTGCTCCAAGAGGACAGGACCTTGAAAATGCTCCTGCGCATTGGCAGTGAACTTTTGATTTGTTTCCCTGCCCAGGCTAATTTTTGTTTCTTATATTGTCCTGTGGATATAATTTGGTTCCCTGTTATGAAAGAGCCAGCCTAACCCTTCTCCATGTATTATTACTGGCCATTTGCCAATTTTTGTCTTTGGTTGAGCTCCAGCAGGCCAGTGAAAAACTGAAAGGCTGCACCCTAGACTTTCTCTTTCTCTCTCTCTCTCGTTCTCTATAGCTCTCTTTGTTAGATCTCTCGATCACTCTTACTCACTGTTAATCACAGTGCTGGGAGTTTGAAAGTACCCCCCTAGGGCTTCTATGGAGGTGAAATTTTGAAGATATAGGTCGCGAGCAGCCTGCTGTCCACCATGTCCTGGACTGTTTCACTTTAAACAATGAGAATAATAGTATTCACCTTTAAATAAATGGCACGCCCGTGACAGAAGTAAAACGTGTTGCCAAGGAAGCTCCCTACAAATGTGTCTATCTCAGCTAAACACGGAAGACAAAACTGTAAACATATATGATTTGTTAATGACTGCACCTGGAACACAGGTGTCTCGAACCCCTGCTAGAACTTTCTTTGTTCCTGACACTGTGGGCGGCAGGTGAGTTTGGCCAGGTTTGGAGGTGGTCCATGGCAGCGCATAGCTGCCGCCATGTGAAAAGGCAGATTATATGCCTGGACGCCATCACCCTACATTTTGTGCTTGCTAGTTGTCCAGGAGCTCATTGCACAAACTGCCTCTCTTGTTTGATTCAAACTTTCCCAGGGGCGACCCATCCTCAGCATCATGCAATGGAGTCAACCTTAAGTGCTTATACATTACAAATGTTTATTTTTAAATCTCTTTGTCATTTATTCATGTCTTGTTCATGCCATGTAAACCTGTAAATAAAAATATAAATAGATTACACGCACATGTGCACTCACACACACACACACACACCTTGCTAACACTGGTGTCACAAATTATGCTTGGGTCCCATTGTAAAATCAAATCTCCCCCTCCCCATTGAGCCTTCTTGATAGGTGCTTACTCGCTCACTCCCTTATGGGTCCCTCCCTTGGAATTGCATCTATTACACCGTTGAGAGGCTACTGTGCTGAATCATCAATCATGACCGCCAAACAACAAGGAGTTAGAGAGTGAGAAAGAATCAATGGCAAGTCCGGAAATGGACAGAGCGTTCCCTCCTACAGACTGTTATCACGTAGTGCAGACGGCATACAGATGCCTCGATAAAAGGCTGATTGTGTATATCGAGAGCTTCGCCACAGATGCTTTTGGAAGTCACCAAAGAGTACATCAAACAGACAGTGTCAGCCTTTGAGGATAAACCCATGATGGCTCGTGCCGCTCCGCTCTTTCAACTACCTCTGAGGCCGAAGCACAGAAAACAGGAGGAAAGGGGGGACTATTCATCTGCATCCATTGGGAGGGTTCAGACCTTCAAAGCGCTCAGCTGTGGATACAAGAGGGACGGCATTGATTGAAGGAACGAGTTTGAAACAGCCTAAAATAATTACCAGAAAGTTGGAATTGACTGAAGTTTGGCTGAACTATATTTTATCTTTATTGGATTCCCACTGACACAGTAGGTTATGTCAAAGGGAATCTGCATGAATATTAAAAGTAAATGTGGTGTGAATAATAGATGACATGCATTAGATGTACCAGCATGCGGTACTTTTTTCTGTCATCGCTGAAATTAAATTAAAACAAATCTACTTTATGAAAAGCATTATGTTATTACAATCACATTTTCCAAAAAAGTACCTGTCAATGAAAGCACATGTCAATAAGTCTAAGCAGCTTGTTTCCTGACAGGGCTGAGTCATCTAAAAATAATGCAAACACGCACCCGTAGGGTCATTCAGTGCAAATAAAAATACATTTTTAAACAAAGCAAAACTTTCACTGATGATTAAATTGCAACCAATTACAAACATACATCCCATTACAATTCATTAAAAAGTACGTAGAAGAATCGTGACCACAGGAAAATAATAAAAATCATAGGACAATGGCTGATCTTCGGAATAGGAACACAGTCAAATTCATAAAAATGTGCCTGATCATTTGTGGGCAAAAAGAAAAATGTCACGCAACTGTTTCTGAGCCGGCAGCACCTTGCTGCCAGGAAGAGGACACGAAACCAAGCATAGATACCTTACTTGAATTTTGAGCCCAGCTCTTTATGCATAGTGGAGAAGCATCCCGTGTCCACTTCTTTGTTATGCAATTGCTTCAATCAACCTCCTAGGGGCAGTGACAGGAGCCTGTTAATGTCTGCAGGCTCCTCCCATTGCACTCATGACATTGATTTAAAGGGCCACCACGTGCCCATATAAATAATAAGATTTCTAACCTTTGGACCTGATTTCTAGTAGCGAGCAGTGCTCCAGGGTAGAATTCTGGTTGCCTGATCACAACTGGCCCAGTCTTCTGGAAATTACAGCCAGTAAAACCTCAGGGCCCATATTTATATTTTTTAGCGCCGCATTTGCACCGCTTTTTGACACAAAAGCGGCGCAAACTTACAAAATACAATTTGTGAGTTTGCGCCGCTTTTGCATCAAAAAGCGGCGCAAATGCGTGCTAAAAAAGTCTAAATATGGGCCCAGGAATATTGAGCAGGGAATACAGGCACAAACACAGACTGGCCCACCTGACGTTCCTATGGTGCTGGGAAGCATGGATGTTGGTTCCCTACCTGACCCCTGTTACCCTCGCTCATGACACCCTCTCTACCCCAACTTCCTTTTGCTGCCTGATCAAAGTGGATGTTAAATGAAAACATGAATCCACCTGAAATAGGGTTTACACTCATAGTTCTAGACAAAATGGGACAGCGTAGGTATTTTGTATTGGGTTGGAATCAACATGTAACCTTAGATTAGTGGTTGGGTGTTACTGGACTGTACTAGAGTTTATGGGTTTAGAGTTTGCTTCTCTCAGTACCTTGTCATGAGTACCCTGGTACTAAGTCAGGGATGTAAATGTAATTCTGTACTCCTCTGCTCATGTATTTAATGAGAAATGCTGTTCAAGAATGTGCAAGTTGTCCACTTCTATCTTAATTAGTTATCCAACAGCCAACCAGAATGGTACAAATAGAGGGACCTATTCAAAATGGTTAAAGGGCTGCTAATCAACCGGCCTGAACAACAGGTTATTTCATCAATTCGCTCAAACATGCATTTCAACCAATGACAACTGATCACTGCTCATAGAGTATTCTGATTGCTCAGCCACCAGTCAGAATGGTGCCAGCTGTTCAGAGAATGAGCTGTCACTTCTGGGGAGGGTGTCATATTAATCCCTAATAGGTGTAGGGCTTGCTATGGGATTCCACTCTCTACTATCCGTTATTTATGTGCTCTCTGATGCTGAAATACATTCCCAGAAAAGATAGATTTGCCTGGTGGCAAGTTCCAGCCAGCAAACTATGGGCAGAAAAGCTTTCTTCCCACCCATAGCTACTCAGGATTGATGGGAGGTATAATGCTAAGACTTGCAGTGAACTCTGCCTTCTCAAAAAACATCTTAGATTTTTTAAACAATGTTCCAAAATGATCCTCCCCATGATATGCAGTTACAGAAAAGAACTCTGAAGTTAAGGGGAGAAGATCTGTGTAGGTATGTCACCAAGGGCCAGATGCACAAAGCTTTTTTCTTTTCACAAAAAGACTTTCCCAATATGCAAACCCAATTGTGCAATTTGGTGATCTAGTTACCATGTGTGTGGTCGCAAAACAATCGCAGTTAACACCAATTTCAAATTGATGTTAACCCATGCACAAACGGGAAGTGAATAGAAGCAAAAATATTTTTAAGAGCAGGTAGTGGTCCCATGTACCACTGTCTACTTCGAAAAAATGAAAAGAAAACTTTTCATTTTTTGTTTAGAAGGCATCCTGTTTTCCTTTAATGAAAACGGGCTGCATTTAAAAAAAAAAGAAATACTGCTTTATTAAAGAAAAAACATTCACAGATATGGTGGTGTGCTGTCCCCAGCAGGCCACCATCCCTGTGAGTGCAGCTAGTAGAGATCGCGTTTTAATAATAAACTAGTGGCATTGAAGTAGCATCTGGCAGCTAATAAATCTGCAGTTTAAAAGCTGAATAGGGAAAAAATAATGTAGAAATGAAAATGTGCTCCTTTAAATTGTGGTGGACGTTTGTTCCTATCTTTCGTATTTTCACCATCATGTTTTACATGAAGACATGCATTTGTATTTTGCGTGAGTTATTAATAAATATTAACCTTGAAGTATTATTTTTAGGTGTAAACAGTAGAAATAAAATATATTATGAGTATTAAATGAATTATGTGCTTAGAAAAATAAATGCACAATTAAAATTGCTTTGACATAACATGAATAATGCTTCAATAAAAATAATTTGCTTTACATATTTGATTTGAATTTATGGGTGCTCAATAGGTTTTATTAATGTATTGAAGGTGTTAATGTGCATTAAGGTTTCTTAACTTGACTTAGGCCTTAAGAATCATTTTGTAAGCAGTCATGGAAAATTGTATTTGGGCACGCTGCCCTCTCTAATCTGAATTCTTTCGCTAGGCAGCAGGGTTTACAGTTTTTTTACAGTTTTAAATTTTCCTGATGAGTTTTCTCATCAGAATCTTAATTGCATTTTTCTGTTATGTAGTTCAGTACTAATAGGGCCAACTAATTCTGAACTGCTGATCTATCCTATGTGCCGCTTGTGTTCTGCACTGCCCTGATGCTGCTGTCAATCGACGTTAGAAGAGGGTGACGATGAATCCAAGCTGTCTGCTGTCCCATGAGGAGAGGTATAACTAAATGTGGTTTCTTGTTTCCTTTTTCCAGTAAGTAAATTACACCAGCATATGTTTATTGTGAGTTATTCTAGTTAGATGTTTTCCAAATTATTTTTGTCTTTATTTTTGCTTTTGCCCACATGCGTTAGCCTATTCCCACACTTTCAAGTCTTAATTCTTGTTAGTGTTAGGAATGGCCCAATTCTGAAATTACTTGTTGAAATTGAATTTTGATGATTTACTGATGTCACTTTCATCTGATAATGTTCATATTGTGTTGCTGCTAATCTGTATAAGTGTTTTGGAGTGTCTAACAGCATTGATGTTTAGTAGGTTGCATCTTTTCAGATGCCTTGGTCAGGCTATGGTCTTTATGTATGTTTATAATGTAGTTGTGCACATCATTTATGTGATATTGATTTTGGGACTGTAATAAAGCTTTGAAATTTTATTCAGTTTGGAGTTTGATTAAGAGTTAAATTGTTTATGGTGTCCAGCAAATGTTATTGTTTAATTTGATTAATTTGTGATTGAATGTTTCTGGCTACTACCTCCCTCACCAAGTCCAAAGATTCAATCAACCTCCATACATGAGAATTGTGATGGTGTCTCACCTGCACGCTGGTGGATGTTGAACCCGGATTAGGAGACAAAAAACTCCTTTCTGGGGACCGGTGGTGCTCCAGCATGGCCATTCCCAGTGGGGTCACAAATTACGATCTACCTCATGAATATTGATGAGATAGGTCTTTTGTGACCCCATTGGGAATCGCAAACAGTGTACTTAACACTGTTGTACATTTTGATTTGCGACTCGCGATTTGCGATTCCCAAACGGATCACAAATTGCGAGTCAAAAACAAAAGGTCATACATCTGGCCCCAAATGCTTCCAGCTACCCAGTGAACATGAGAGAAATGTTATCACCCACCGCTCCCACAACACTATAGAGGCTTTTCTTTATTTTATAATGCTTTATTTGTAATCAATGAGGAAAAATATTAGCTTTCTTGCAACACCAGAAAAAAGATGAATAATACACCACTTCAGGAATGATTAAAAAATAAGTATACATTTATGAATCACAAAACCAGTACTGATGAGGAAATGAGGATCTGGGAAGGTATGATTTGTTTTGGGACCTTCTGTGAAGTGTATGCTTAATGATGTCATACACATCGAGGACATGATGTCATTCTGATCATTCTTCAGAAGAAGTGCTGTCTGGTGGGTTTTGACTGTTTCTTCCTGCTTCTCTTTTTCATGTTGGTCAAATCGTTGTCTGGTGAAGTATTTGGTGCATTGCTTATTTTTAAGGGTCCATAAGCCTTTTCAATGACATATATATGTCTGCGCAAAATGCATCATCTGTTTCTGTGTGATACTTAAAAGAAGACACCAGCTGTAAAAAGCAATTGCCATTACACTTTTTTCTTGAGTATTCTAAGTTAAATTCAATATAGTATAAGCAAGCATTTGCTTTATAAACTAAATTTTAAATTCAAACTCCTGAACGTTAACCCACCCCAGCTCCCCTCTCTTCCCTTCTGCCCCTTTTCAGTCAGTCTACTTGGCCTCTTTCAGCCTTTCATACTCAACCATTGGGATAGCACTGATTATCACTCCTGAATATAAGCAGCCCTTTGCTCTTTCATCCATCATTGAGCACTGGTCTTATGACCTTGTATCACAACTCAAGATTAAGTGTAAGAAAGTGGGTTGCTGGTTGAGGTGGTTAAAACCGTTTTCAAGCAGCAACCACAATTCTTCTCAGGGAGAAGTGACAAGCAAACACTAAATTAACCTGTGCTCAACCCACGAGTAGCTTGGCACAGAGCAGTCTTGCTTAACTCAGAGACCATGTGTAAGGTATTTGTGCAACACTTTAAATGGTATCACAATGCAACACACCACAAAAGGATCCTAAGACAGATTTAGAGATTTAGAAAAATAGAATATTTTATAATCAATAAAACAAGACCAAAACATTAAAAATCCATTCAATAGAACCGTTGATATGCAGGCTCAAATATTTCAGTACAAATAGTGACAGAAAGCACATAGCCCCAACTGTGTAAATCTGATCACCCTGTACGTAGATAAAGTCAGAAGCTCAGGCTGACCATGATTGAGATCATATCAGCTGCAGGGACCCAATTAGGTCTGCTGAACAAAGTACCTTAAATCCTGGTTTGCAGAGCATTGTGAGAATCCATTGCAAATATGCATTAAGGTCCTTTATCGTCGACGAAGATCCCGTCATCGAGGCCTTGCTACACAAAGTCTGCCATCAAGGATGTGTTGTGCAGGCGGGGCAATTCGTCAGTTTCAAGAAGCTGTGAGGCTGCTATGAGGAGTCAGTTGTCGAGGCTGCCGCTGATGATGGATGCGAGGTCCTGCAGCGGATGCATCATGCAGCAGTGGTTCCCATGGGGTGACAGGCGTTGAAGCTGGTCCTTGCGACAATGCCAATCCACACAGCAGAGGCAATGTGTCTGTTCTGCCCACGGTTGCGCCGTGCAGCACAGGAGTTGCATTGGTTCCACTGGATCCACAGAGGTTGGCAGAGCACCTTAGGGCCACTTCCAATTGTTCAGGATTGTGTGGCACTACTTGGAAGGGTAGACGCACAAATGGCAGAGTCCAGGTGCTGGGTTCAAGGTTATTGGAGTATTCTAACACTTAGAGTCACTTTGGGGTCCTGGGTTCAAGAGATGCAGGTCCAGACCTTCTCACTCAGACAAGACAACATCAGGTTAGCACAGCAGGGTAGCAGTCCTTCAGAGAAACAGTCCAGTGTAGGGGCAGCCCTTTTAGCACCACAGGAGTTCTTCTTTCTGGCTGAGTATCCACTGGTCCGGAAATGTACTGAGAAGGTGTTTAAGATTCAAAACTTATGTCCGGTACTCTTCTTCCCGAACGTGGGAGACGCTTCTAGAGGTTTCACTTTTACGTTCCCATGCAACCTGCCTTCCCTGTCTTTGCTCAAGACTAACTACAAGGGGTATTCTGCCCTTTGAGTGGAGGCAGGACACAGCCTATTTAATTGTAAGTAGCAGTAACAGTACTGACCTACCAGCCTGCCAGTTTTTTGGCCCATCCAGGCATACCTAAGCTCTCTATTGTGTGTGGCTGTCTAAGATGACTACACAAAGCCCAGCTGTCAGCTACACCCAGTCATGTGACCTAAGGACAGGCTATAGGCATTAAATGGCTATGGCAGGAAAATGGCAAATTTCTAAAAGTGTAATTTTCAAAATTGTAATTTAAAACCCAATTTTACCATAAAAGAGGATTTGTTATTAAAATTCCAAATACACCAAACATGAATTGGTTACCTGCTCTCATTTGGCAATTGCAGCTTATTAATTGCAATAAGGTCTCTCCAGTGCTATCCTATGGGAGAAGTAGGCCTTGCAGTAGATTTACTAACAAGGCATGTAAAACTTAAAACTACGTGTCCTACTTTTTAAAATTAGCACCCTCCCTCTTGGCTATCCAGGACCTACCCTTGAAGTGATCTATACGTATTAAAAATAAGGCACAGAAAGGTGGAGCGTGGAGCCTGAGCAATATGGCGACCCACTAGCTGAGCTCCTTCTAGAATGAGGCAACTAGACCCCCTCCTGTCACCATACGGGGTGCAGTTTTCTGCATTTGGGTGCCCCAGCAGCAAACGTCTGCCACTGCCTGTAGGGAGTCACAAACACAACAATGAGACTTTTGCACCACTGGTCCATGGCTCTCACAGACTAGGCCTAGACCTGCTGGCTTACCCTGTGACCCTGTCACTTTTGAGAAAGCCTCACCCCTAGTACTACATTGCCCTGGTCCCAGTGGGACAGAGGTGGGACTTGGGGCTCCCTCGGGACCTTCGAGGCTCTGCTGCAAGTGAGTTATCCTCAGCACACCTGCATCTCTGCACCCTGTAGTGCAGCCGGTGGCCTAGAGGATCCTGTGAGGTAGGGCCACAAGAGGGGGCTAACTCCTTGAGATGCAGACTGCAGCATTCACTAATAAACACTGCAAAAGCTAAACACCACTTCTTTTCACCACTCAACCCCAATTGGGGTCAGAACGTTTTCTGTTGTCTGCCCTCATCTCCGCAAGGGTCAAGTCTGGTGCCGGTGCACCCATCCTTCCGGCCTGAAGCTAAGTTTCACACTTCCCCATGAGAAGTGGCTGAGGCATGGGAAGCCCACACATTTCCTGCTCATGACAGCACGACCTTTCTCAGACTACCTGGCTCCCTACCTCTGGAATGTTGCTCCTTGGGCTTAGCTGCTTGCCTTCACCTCCCTCATGGCAGTCTGTTTTCTGATCCTGCACTTCCTGGAGGATCTGAAGGTGTGGTGGTACTGCCAATATACAGGTGCAGAGAGGACTGCAGGCTACATCACCTTTTGGGACCTGGCTGAGTACACCCCATCAGGTGCTGATCCTGCCCCTCCCCCAAGATGAAACCTAGGAACACTGACATGCTAGGTTCACTTGGGTGCCACCCTCCACCACGCATGCGCTTCTTCATGGTCTTGCCCAGGAGGTCTGCTGAGTCCCTTTTTCCTCATCATTGCGGAGTCCTGGACTTTAATCATCCCTGCTCATCTTGATCTCCCCCTCACGATGATGAAGCCCACCAGGCAGCTCCTGTTCACGGAAGCAGTGACTGGGGGACAGCCTAAGCCTGGAAAGATGCAGACTCTTCTTTGAACTCTGCCCTGGATGTAATTCTGAGGGAACTCGGAACTCTCAAAACCACATTATTGGAGGTGGCGGAGAACTCTGCCAAAACCTCAGTGGACACACTAAGCATCTCGCAGGACATTGGCTCCTTCAATGCCTCTCTGAACCATGGCTGAATCCTGCCAATATCAGAATACAACAAAATGTCAGCCTAAATTGACTGGGAACAAGACCATTGGCACTAACAGAAGAAAATGGTGGAGCTGGAGGGCCTTTCCCATAGGGACAACATTTAGATATCTGGAGTACCCGAAAAGGCAGAAGGAAACAACCCCATGGGATTCCTGGTCTACTTTCTGCTGGCTTCACCAGCCTGTCCTTTAACCCTCCCTCACCCCCCCACCCCCAGAGACCCAGAAGGTCCACACCAGAAGGTAGCGCAGACTACCATTCCATGAGGGCCTGAGGCAAAACATTGCATGCTTCCCGAGGCACCAACAGGCCAGGCAAGTGATCCAAATTGTGAAAAAGAATGGTTCCTTTCTACACAACAGCCATAAAACTATTCTGTCCCAAGATTTTTACCCAGAACCCCAGGACACCTGCAGACATTTTCTCCAGCTGCGGCCTCATCTCCTTTAACTTGGCATTTGCTATGGTCTCCTGGATATGGCGAACATGTTGATAACCAATGGATGGAAAACAATTGAATTCCAGGAGCCTGGTCAACTGGAGGCCTGCCTGGATACGACTGTGCTAACTGACATGGACCTCAGTCCCACCACGGGTCCTGCCAACACCCTGCCTGTACTCAGGCTGACTGGCCTGCTGGGGGCCACTGCAGATGAATGTCAGAGACTGGAAGAAGTTACTAGACAGTGGTCAGGTGGCCTCAAGCCTCGCCTTACTGCAAGGAGCCCCCTTCAGGAGTCCCACTCTTCTCTGAAGTCAACTACCACCGCAGATGAGACATCTCACCCTTGAGCTACTGCTTGGCAAAGTCAGTTTGAGGCACACTTTACCACACCCTCCTATATCCTGATACCCACAGAAACATGGTTGCCCACTGGCCCTTCCCTCTCACTGCTGCTCCCGCATGAGGAATGGAGACATGATGGCTACATCCACTTACACCGCACCCTGCATACTCAGGAGAACCCAGTTGGTGCACCTTGGCACCCTATTATCTCCCCTCCAGCCTGACGAAAGTGAGTTTCCATTTCCTTGATAGAGGGTCACTCCGCGCTCACTCGTCGTGCCCTCTTTTGCCTTCTGTCCTTCTCCATTGCCCCACTTCCTCTCTTTCCCTGCCCTAGTTTTCCATCCCTCTGGCATCCTTCACATGCACTACCTGCAGGGGAAAATGGCCTCACCCCACCAACTGATGGTGATCTCATTGAACGTAAATGGTCTCACCGACTACACTAAATGGCAGAAGATTTTTAGATATACTTGTTCGCTGAAGCCCAACATAGCTCTCCTGCAGGAGACCAATATATCAAATGGAGAGAGTCAGAAACTCTAATGGGAATGAATGAACTGAGAATACCATGTGAGCAAAGCTCAGCCAGGGATGGGGGAGTCTCCCTCCAACAATCTTTATCGCAAAGGTGGTGTCACCATATTGCTGGCTACGCACTTACAAGCCAAAACCTTCAGGTCTGGTGTGACCCACATGGCCACTTCATACTCATTAAGGTATCCATACACAACTGGGTCCTCCTTATCGGTTCCCTATATGCCCTGATCTATTTAAAGAAACCCACCTATGCTGCTCTCACCAGGATCATCCAACAGCACCTCAAAACAAAACTTCTTTCGGGAGTGATTGGAACATGGTCCTTGGCCTCTTCATTGATAAGTCCAACCAACCCTTGTACCACACAACTATTGACAGGGGACTTCTCCACAATCTGGTGTCCGACATCTCTCCGGTGGATCCCTGGAGAGTGCCCCATCCCAGAGCGAGAAATTATACCTATACCTCTGGAGTGCATGGCACTAGGTGTGGAACTCACTTCCTCCTCCTCAGCGTAGTGTTGGTTGGACATCTGGTAGACGCTGCCATAGTCCCCTCTTGGGTTTCAGATCAGGATGTATTGCAACTCTGGCTCGATTTGGGTGCACTTCACCCACCTCCTCCCAATGGGGGCCTGAACCTTTCAAATTACAAGGCCCCTGCAAATAGGGAATGGTTTTGTTCTTATTTGTGCACTTTTCTCAACCCTAATGAATGGTCAATAGGCTTACCAGGTACCCTGTGTGTGGCTGGAAAAGCCATGGTCCAGGGGAATTTAATGCAAGACACCTCCCATCAGAAGCCCCAGGCCTCTGTATGCAGATTGCAATTGAGTCTACCCTCACCTCCCTCACTGTCCCATATTCCGTATCGTACTTGTAGGCTACACAACGGGCCCTGCTGAAGGCCAAGCACAAAAATAACACATTGCATACCTCTCATATGCAGCATCATTACAACAGTGGGGAGAAGGCAGGCCGCTTTCTGGTGCTGCAGATGTGGCAGCAGCACTCCTCCTGTGTCATACTGGCCATTCTGCAAGATAATGGCCAATGGGTGGATGAGAAGCTTTGGGACTTACTGCAAGCCCCTTTATTCCTAGGACACCACATGTACCTCTGAGGATATTGAAGACTTTCTAGATCACAACATCACCCACACCTCTCTGCTGACCAGAGGCTGGTTTTAGAGATGGACATCACCCTGAAAGAAATCCTTGAGGCTATTGATGGTTTGCCCTATGGTAAGGTCCCCAGGTTGGATGATTGGATGGTTGTATCTCTGAATACTATAAGGTGCACACGGATATGCCGGCTCCCTTGCTTTATAAGGTGTACTCTGAAGATGCAACACCATATTGCACCCTTTCTGAGGTTAACAGGGCGTGTATTGTCTTCCTCTCCAAGGCATGCAAAGACCCATTGAGTTACCTCAGCTACCCCTTGATCCCATTGTTAAACGCTGACATGAAAATACTATCTATAGCAATGACCAACAAGCTTAAGCGGGTAATCCCCTACTTGGTCCACAAAGACCAAGCTGGGTTTGTCCCCCATAAAACGGTGCCCCAGCTCTGCCTCCACCTCACATATCCTTTTGGGAGTTTGAAAAGATGAGGACGAAATGCTTGTGGTGTCTCTGGATGCCGTGAAAGCCTTTGACCGGATTTTCGAATTGCTGCACTGCAGTAGAATGGATCTAGGGGGTCTTTCCAACCCTGGCGGTCGCTGTTAAAGCGGCGGTCAACCCGCCAACAGGCTGGCGGTAAAAAAAATGCAATTCCGACCCTGGCGGAAACCGGCAACAGAGACCGCCACTTTAACACACCGCCCGCCACGGTGGGACAAACAAACAGCGCGGCGGTCACCACCAACAGACAGGCGGGAGACAATGTACCGCCCACCCTATCACAACCCACCAATCCGCCACCTTTTCCGGGGCGGTAGCCCCGCCGATAAAAACACGGCGGAAACAGCCATTTCAAACAGAAAACGCTCACCTCCATACACCCCACGAGGAATCTGGACAGCATGGAACCCGAACTACACATCCTACCAGCCATTGTCTTCCTGCTCCTCTACCCGGAGCACGAACGCCGGCGCAGAAGACAACGGTGAGTACTGCACCTACGACACAGGGGAGGGGGAGGCAAAAAATTACGGGGACACACATATGCGACACACCCACCCTCACCCTCAACCACTACAACACACACATCAATGCATAGCAAAACATCACAGTTACACCCCCAAACCCCCCGGAAGAATGCAAAGGCAAAAGGAAATGATTATAAATATAGAATTATATTGTAAGACTGAGTATAAAATATATCACGCATCTATAACTTTATATACATAAATTGTCCAGTCCGATATGTCTATCATCCATTGTTCGTGGGCCACTGGGCCAAAACACATGGGCAAAGCCCACACAGGATACCTGCCTCCAACGGAGAGAACACTGCAGGGGCATCAGATAGGAAACCTACAGGCACCTCAGGGGGAAGGGAAGGGGGGGCATCTCAGCCAGATGAGTCAATGACACCAGATCCACGAGGGGCCTCCATGGCCACTGTGCCATCCTGGGGAGTGCAAAGCCACAGTCTCACAAGTCTCTACAGTGGGTGGGTTGCCCACTGTGCCATCCTGGGGAGTGCAAAGCCACAGTCTCTCAAGTCTCTACAGTGGGTGGCTTGCCCACTGCCATATCCTGGGAAGTGCAAAGCCACAGTCTCTCAAGTCTCTACAGTGGGTGGCTTGCCCACTGCCATATCCTGGGGAGTGCAAAGTCACAGTCTCTCAAGTGGATAACAGTCTCCACTGGTAATGGAGGGGACTAGTGCCCAGAGTGCTTCGTGCAGCCCTGCCCGACACAGATGCGGGCCTGCCCCTTCCGCCAATGGGCCAGCGGTGCTTGAGATGAAGGGCCCAGTTTAGCGGTGCTTGAGATGAAGGGCCCAGTTCAGCGGTGCTTGAGACGGCGGTGCCCAGTTCAGCGGTGCTTGAGACGGCGGTGCCCAGCGGAGCGGTGCTTGAGATGAAGGGCCCAGCGGAGCAGTGCTTGAGATGAAGGGCCCAGTTCTGCGGTTCTTGAGACGGCGGTGCCCAGCGGAGCGGTGCTTGAAATGAAGGGCCCAGCGGAGCGGTGCTTGAGATGAAGGGCCCAGTTCAGCGGTTCTTGAGACGGCGGTGCCCAGCGGAGCGGTGCTTGAGATGAAGGGCCCAGTTCAGCGGTGTTTGAGATGAAGGGCCCAGTTCAGTGGTGCTTGAGATGAAGGGCCCAGTTCAGCGGTTCTTGAGACGGCGGTGCCCAGCGGAGCGGTGCTTGAGATGAAGGGCCCAGTTCAGCGGTTCTTGAGACGGCGGTGCCCAGCCGAGCTGTGCTTGAGATGAAGGGCCCAGCGGAGCGGTGCTTGAGATGAAGGGCCTAGTTCAGCGGTGCTTGAGACGGCGGTGCCCCGCGGAGCGGTGCTTGAGATGAAGGGCCCAGCGGAGCGGTGCTTGAGATGAAGGGCCCAGTTCAGCGGTTCTTGAGACGGCGGTGCCCAGCGGAGCGGTGCTTGAGATGAAGGGCCCAGTTCAGCAGTTCTTGAGACGCCGGTGCCCAGCGGAGCGGTGCTTGAGATGAGGGGCCCAGTTCAGCGGTGCTTGAGATGAAGGGCCCAGTTCAGCGGTGCTTGAGATGAAGGGCCCAGTTCAGCGGTGCTTGAGACGGCGGTGCCCTGCGTAGCGGTGCTTGAGATGAAGGGCCCAGTTCAGCGGTTCTTGAGACGGCGGTGCCCAGCGGAGCGGTGCTTGACATGAAGGGCCCAGCGGAGCGGTGCTTGAGATGAAGGGCCCAGTTCAGCGGTGCTTGAGACGGCGGTGCCCAGCGGAGCGGTGCTTGAGATGAGTGTCCTGGTCAGCGGATCCTGCCCAGGCATGGATGTCACTCGCCACCTGACATGTGGCTGGCGGGGCCTTCCTGCCCATCTGTCTGGTGGCTTGCGGGGCCCTCCTGGGCTGCAGTTTTCGGCCAGTGGGTGTCCTCCTGCCCACCTGGGACGTGGCTTGCGGGGCCCTCCTGGGCTGCAGTACCGGGCCTGTGTGTGTCCTCCTGCACACCTGGGATGGGGCTGGAGGGGCCCTCCTGGCCAGCTGGCCTGCTGCCGGACTTGTCGGGCGTGCTGCCCTTCCCACCCTTCCCTGCACGCTTGTGGCCCTTTTCCACCTTTGGCGGTGTGCCAGGTGGCACCCCACTTCCTGACGGAGCCAATGTAGGGATTTTGGTCCCTGGGGTCTTTGGTCGCTCGCGCCGGGCACTGGCAATCTTAGGATGCTTTTCCAGTGGTGGGCTGGCCGTGCCTTGGCTCCTAGCTGAACTGGATGCCCTTGAGGGTGGGGGACTCCACAGTCCATGGACAACAGTCTTCACAGGTCCCGGTTTAGTGGTGGCTGAGGTGCTGATTGGAGTCTTATGAGATGGAGGGGGTGGGGGAGTTGTTGGAAAGAGGTTAAGGTTGGCAAGGAAAAGCAATTTGGAAAGAGAGGGACTGGTAGGTGTAGTGGGTATGGGAGTGGAGGAAGAGGATGTGGTTGTAGGAGTATGAAGTCTGGTGTCTTTGGGTGCAGGTGCTTGGGCTGGAGGCTGTCGTGAGGTGGATGGCTGTTGGTTGGGTGGCTGCCTGCGTTTGTGTAGTTTGGAGGAGGGAGTGACAGACACACTTGAAGAGGACACAGGGGACGTGTAAATGGTAGTGGGGGTGGTGACTGCACGTGTGCGGAGTGTTCTGGTGGGTGTGCTGGTGATGGGCGTAGTGGCTGAAGATGTTGTGCATGCAGGTGTGAGTGGAGACGTCACAGGGAGGGAGGAGGGAGACGAGGAGGAGGGGGACACAGTGGAGGCAGTGGCTGTTGGTATGTCTGCATGTGGATGTTGCTTGTGTGAATGCTTGTGTGATGTGTGGTGCTTATGTCTGGATGAGCTTCCCTTGGGTGTTGAGGTGTGTGCAGGCTGGTCTGTAGGTGTATCTGGGATAGGCAGAGGTACAGGGGATTGGGTCTGGGTGGAGGAAGTTGGAGGGGGGAGGCTAGAGACAGGGACAATTGCTGCCGTCAGTGCTGAGGCCAGAGCGTTGAACGATCGCTGATGGGCAGCCTGACCCGAATGAATGCCCTCCAGGTATGCATTACTCTGGTGCACCTCTCTTTGTACACCCTGGATGGCATTCAAAAGGGTAGACTGCCCAACAATGATGGTCCTTAGGAGGTCAATGACCTCCTCACTGAGGGCAGCAGGGGTGACAGGGGCAGGGCCTGAGGTGCCTGGGGCGAAGGAGATGCCCACATTCCTGGGTGAGCGGGCACGGGGCAAACGCTGAGGGGCTGCTGGGAGGGCGGTGCTGGTGCGCTGGGTGGCGGCTGTACCTGTTGTGGCGGGGGGCACGGATGTTGCCGCCACCACAAGGGAGCTCCCTTCAGAGGACGAGTCGATGTCACTGACATCAGCACGAGTCCCCGCTGTGGAGCTCCCCTCGCCCTCCGTCTCACTGGTAAAATCCGAGTCAGTTGCATGGCCCGCCATGGCCATGTGAGATGCAGCTTCCTCGTGCTCCGATGCCACTTCTCCTCCGCCTGATGATGCTAATGCACACATGAACAGGAAGACCACAAAAAAGGGGGGAGGAGAAATAAAGACATGTTGAGTGCATGGATTACCGCTACCGTTGGCGGACAAGACAGACATAGAAGCCCCCTGCACTACGCCGCGCACTTGGGGTCCACTACGCAATCCGTGGGACATGGCCTACAAGCCTATGGATGACAACTGCACACATAGATGACACAGGGCCATGGATACCTGTACTTGGCACCCTAAAGAGGTGGGGGGTGGGGGCACAGGGCCATGCCTTATGGAGGGGCCTAGCCTACAGAAATCGCCCTGGCCTAGGGATACCCACAGCCCTCCTCCCCCACCCAGACACCTCCACTGCGCGCAAAGTCAGCAGAATGTATTTGTACTCACCCCCTTGTGTCTGCTGTGATGTCCTCACGCGCCCATCCAAATCGGGGTAGGCCACCGCCAGGATCCGGGACATCAGGGGGGTCAAATGACGACTGGCACCCCTCCTACGTTGGGAGGCCATCCCCAGCTGAGCCTCCGCCATCTTCCTGCTCCCGCGTCGGATGTCCTCCCACCTCTTCCGGCAGTGGGTGCCCCGTCGGTTCTGGACCCCCAGGGTCTGGACGTCCTTGGCGATGGCACGCCAAATCGTGACTTTCTGGTGGGCGCTGACCTATGTGACATGTACAGGGAGAGAAAAATTGTCATCACCTTCTGCATGCTCGATGTGAGTGGCCCCCCATCCCCACCCTTGCCATGTGGCACATGCTCTCATCTGTCGTTTGATGCATGCCTCAATCGCTCCCCTCCCCACCATCTTTCATCCACCCGACTCAACCCAGGCATTGCCCACTAAGCATGGTCCCAGTGTACTAACCTGTTGGTCTGGAGGACCGTAGAGTAGCGCATACTGGGGGAGGACCCCATCCACAAGTTTCTCCAACTCCTCCGCAGTGAAGGCAGGGGCCCTTTCCCCAGTCACATGAGCCATTGTCTCTTCCAGACCGAGGTCACAGCAGCACTTGCAGTGTAGGTCCTCTCCTGTCGAAGATCAGGTATCGAGTGATTAAGCAGATAGAAAATGGCGGTCACGCCGGCGGCGGTGCGTACCGCGGCGGTGCGTACCACGACCGCCGGCGCACATCGTCATTGGCTCCTGAAACCCATAGGGTTCAATGTTAACCAATGCGGCTTAGCGCCGCGGTCTTCGACCGCCTACCGCCGCGGTGTGCCACACCAGCGCATTGACCTCACATCCCACTGTCGCACTTCACAGGTCAGGCAGCCGCCATTTCAAGGGCCCACATCGCCTAATTACCAACTGCGTCACACATACCTAGACCATGCACCAACACTCATACAAGCCATTCAATGCATTGCGAATCGTGCTATGTGCAAGCTGTGGTTACTTACCTGTGGGTTGCTTGACTCTGTGCTCGCTGTAGTCCTTCATAGGCACCGTCCGCTGGGACATGCGAGGAGATGGAGGAATCTTCCCGTGTACAGACCGCTGGTGGACCTGTCGACAATGGAGGAACGACATGTCATACTGACATACAGGCTTGACCGACCCACTGTACAGGAACTGTGTGCCCAGCTGGAGCCAGACCTGATGTCACCCATCCACCAACCCACAGGGATCCCCCCTCTAGTGCAGGTGCTGTCAGTACTCCATTTCTTAGCAAGTGGGTCATTTCAAACAACAGTGGCCATATCATCAGGGATGTCCCAGCCTATGTTTTCCAAGGTGTTGTCCAGAGTGTTGTCTGCCCTGCTGAAACACATGCGGAGCTACATCGTTTTCCCTGAGGTGGGGGATTTGCCTACAGTGAAGGGTGATTTCTATGCCCTTGGACATATCCCCAACATCATAGGTGCCATTGATGGGACACATGTTGCTTTGGTCCCCCCCAGCAGGAGTGAACAGGTGTACAGGAACCGGAACAGTTACCATTTGATGAATGTACAGATGGTGTGTTTGGCTGACCAGTACATCTCCCATGTTAATGCCAAGTTCCCTGGGTCAGTGCATGACGCCTACATCCTGCGGAATAGCAGCATCCCGTATGTGATGGGTCCACTCCAGAGGCACCGGGTGTGGCTATTAGGGGACTCTGGTTACCCCAAACTGTCCTGGCTACTGACCCCAGTGAGGAATCCCAGGACAAGGGCAGAGGAACGGTACAATGAGGCCCATGGGCGGACTAGGAGGGTGATCGAGCGAACCTTTGGCCTCCTGAAGGCCAGGTTCAGGTGCCTCCATATGACAGGTGGATCCCTAATGTACTCACCAAAGAAGGTGTGCCAGATCATCGTGGCCTGCTGTATGCTTCACAACCTGGCTTTGCGCCGCCAGGTGCCTTTTCTGCAGGAGGATGGTCCAGATGGTGGTGTTGTAGCAGCTGTGGAGCCTGTGGAGAATGAAGAGGAGGAAGCTGAAGAGGACGACATAGAGAACAGGAACACAGTAATACAGCAGTATTTTCAGTGACACACAGGTAAGAGTAGACACCGGCATATTACATTTACTTAAAGACTCCTAACTCTACTGTATGACTTTTTCCCCCAGTGTATGGTAACTGTGTTGTGACTTTCCCTTCCGTTTTCAGAGCTGTGTGCCCCACTGCGTGACATCTGCTTTGTTACCCCATGGACTACAGCTGTATGACAGCGATTTGTTACCATCACAATGTGAATGAACATTTTGGCACGGTCATGTCTAATACATTTGTTCTAAATCACAGCCAGACTCCAGATTGTTTTGTGCAATAAGTGTTTTTATTCAAGTGCTCTAAATTGGATGGGTGGTTGCAAATCGGTGAGGGGGGATGGTGGAGGATTGTCCATGGCAGAGTCCAGACTATCAGTTTCACAGGTGCATTGTCCAAATGCCTGTGGGAAGTGGAGCAGGGGCAGTTTAAAGTTGGACAGGGTGACAATGTGGGACAGTGGGTTGACAATCAGGGTGGTATCCTTTGCTGGCGGGGGTCTTGACATCTTACTCTGTCTTCTTCCTGGATCTCAGGGCCCGCTTGCGGGGTGGTTCCCCTTCTGCAGGGGGTGGGGTTCTGGTGGCCTGTTGGTCTTGTGTCGGGGCCTCCTGTCCACTAGCGCCGGCGGAGGTGGTAGGCAGTTCTTGGTGCATGCTAGTGTCAGGGGCCCTTTGAGGTGCCACAGTGTCCCGCAATGTCGTGACTACCTCATTCAGGGCCACTACGATGGTACCCATGGCGGAACTGATGTTTCTTAGTTCCTCCCTGAACCCCATATACTGTTCCTCCTGCAGAAGCTGGATCTCCGGAAACCTGGCCAGGACCGTCGCTATTGTCTCCTGGGAGCAGTGGTATGCTCCCATGATGGAGGAGAGGGCCTCGTGGAGAGTGGGTTCCCTGGGCCTGTCCCCCCCCGTCGCACAGCAGCCCTCCCAGTTCCCCTGTTTCCCTGGGCCTCTGTCCCCTGGACCGTGTGCCCACTACCACTGCCCCCAGGTCCCTGTTGTTTTTGGGGTGGTGGGTTAGCCTGGGTTCCCTGTAGTGGTGGACACACCGCTGATTGACGTGTCCTGGGGACGGAGGTATGGGCCCGCTGGGTGGGTGCTGTGCTGGTGTTCCCAGAGGGGGGAAGGTCTACTGTGGCCTATGGCTGTGTGAGGGGAACCGACTGTCCCGAGGTCCCCGATGGACCTGGCTGGTCATCTAGATCCTGGGAGACAGAGCTGCTGTCCTCACTGTGGGCCTCTTCTGGGGGTGGAGGGGACATTTGTGGACCCTCCTGCGCGGTGACGTGGCGTTCGGGTCCTGCAGGGGTATAAAAGTATGGTTATTGCTTCTGTGTGTGTCATAGCGTGCAATGGGTGGGTGCCCGTGTACCCCAGTGCTGGCATTCCTTTGTGGGGGCTGTTGTGATGGTGGTTGGGGGGGGGGGTTGTATGTGTATGTGCAGTGGGCATGCTTAGGTGATGGGTGTCCATGCTTTGTGGACGCATGCAGGGCTAGGTGTTGGGATGGGTGGGTTGTGATGGTGAGACAGTTGCAAGGAGTAGGATGTGATGGGGGTGAGGGTGAGGGTGGGGGTATGATTTGGCATGCAGGTGGGGTGGGGGGAGAAGTAGTTAAGATTTGACTTACCAGAGTCCATTCCTCCGCCTACTCCTGCGAGGCCCTCAGGATGCAGGATGTTCAAGACTTGCTCCTCCCATGTTGTAAATTCTGGGGGAGGAGGTGGGGGTCCGCCGCCATTCTTCTGCACCGCGATGTTGTGCCTGGATACCATGGAACGCACCTTCCCCCTTAGGTCGTTCCACCTCTTCCTGATGTCGTCCCGATTTCTTGGGTGCTGTCCCACAGCGTTGACCCTGTCCACTATTCTGCTCCATAGCTCCATCTTCCTGGCAATGGTGGTGTGCTGCACCTGTGCCCCGAACAGCTGTGGCTCTACTCGTACAATTTCCTCCACCATGACCCTGAGTTCATCATCAGAGAACCTGGGGTGTCTTTGCGGTGCCATGGGGTGGTGTGGGTGATGTGTAGGTTGGATTGTGTGGTGCTAAGTGTGGTCATGTGTATTGTTGTGTTGTGTGAAGTGCGTGCAAATATTGCTGGGTGACAGTGAATTGGGCGTCTGGGTGCTCGGATGTCTTTTCTCGGTGCGTGTTCACGAATCTCTAGGAGTGGAGGTTTGTGGGTGATGTGGGTGTGTGTTTTATATTTAATTGGGTGTGTGGGAGTGGTGTGTGTATGTGTCTCAGGTGTGTGTATTTTGAATTGTCCAATGTGGTTGTATTTTGTAAGTGTGTGTGTATTTTGAGCGCGGCGGTGTGTACCGCCAATGGAATACTGCGGTTGAAAGACCGCCGCATGGATTCGTGTGTCGTGATAGTGTGGGCGTATTTCTGTTGGCGTGACGGTGGAGGTTTGGTCATCGACAGTTTCTCGCTGCCCTTTGGTGTGGCGGACTTTTGTGGATGTCTGTATTTTGGCGGTTTGCCTGTTGTGGGTCAGAATGACCGTGGCGGTTTACCGCAGCCGCGGCGGTGTTATGGCGGTCTTCTGAACGGCGGTAAGCACCTTTTACCGCCGAGGTTGGAATGACCACCCTATTGTTTTTGAGCCAAATCCGAAGGCTGTACTATCATCCCATGGCCACAGTTACCTGCAATGGCCACACCTCCACCCCCTTTGAGGTCCACAGAATTACTGGACATGGTTACTCTTTGTTTCCTCTTCTCTTTATTCTGGCCCTGGAACTCCTGGAAATCGATATTCGCACTTCTGACATTCACAGCATTCCTCCCCCAGTTGGAAGCACAAACTCTCCATGTACACAGATGATATTCAGGTCATCCTCACTCACCCCACTACCTCACAGTGGGCCCTCATCACTCTGATCACACATTTCATTTCTCTCTCTAGGCGTAGGATAAAATGTGGTAGAAGTGAGGCCCTTCTGCTTACAGACCACACGCCTCTGACTGCCTTTGCAGGACTGCCTTTTAAATGGTCCACCTCCTCCATGAGATATCTCGGAATGTAGGTCACCCCTGGTTTCTAATATGATGGAATGTAACTTAGACCCCCTACGCATTAGCATAAAGGCTGATTGGCCTGCTGGTTCCAGCTTGGGCTCTCCCTTTTGGGGGAAACACACAAATACTCAAAATGAATGTGATGTCCCTATTGAACAAGGTGTTTAACATGCTCCCACTCTGCTTCAGGGCCCCCTTGATGGATGGTCAGAGGAAAACCCTGAAAACATTTTCTTGGGGGGGGGGCCTTAAGCCGAGACTGAAGCTGGAGAAGCTCTATTCCACAACTGAAAAGGACGGTATGCAACTACCAACATCCACTGCTACTGGTTAGCAGCCCAGTTGGTGTCACTTAAATACATTGTCAATACTACACCGGACATGCCCAATTGGGTGCTGCTGAAGTCAACCCTCCTAGATCCCTTAGGTGCACTACAATGTTGTACACTGCAGACGTGCTCAGACTGGTTGCATCCCATCCTGTTGTGGCCACCATAATCTAGGCATGGTGGAAGGCTCACCTGCTACAGAGAATCCCCCGTCATTTTTGTTCAGACCCCTTTATAGTGTAGCGCATCTTTGATGATCAGGGGTCAGATCCCAACTGGCCAGCGCCCCAATACAAAGGTCTCCAACACCTCTCCGACCTGATCAAGGATGGGACCAATAAGTCTTTTGCAAAGACTCAGAAACAGTATAGCCTCCTCCTGAGACACGTCTATGACTATCAATGCTTGCAGTGCTGTCTTAAATAAGCCCTGCTAATCCTGCCTTCTTCCCCACTGATATACTCCCTCTAACAGCAGGGCACCTATAAAGAGAAAGTTTTCGGGCTATACCAGATTTTGGTGGACCGCCTGTATTCTCTGCCACTGGCCAACTCTCTGCAGGAATTGTGGACAGACAGGTTGCAGATTATATACTCAGAGGCTGACTGGGGAGATCTGCTCACTAACAATGATAGGTGCCTCTATGAGGGCTGTCTCAAATTCAGTTATTTTACAGTCCTGCTTCATTGGTACTGGTTGCTTGTCTGGGTCCAGAGGTCTTCCCTTCTTCCATCTGCAATGTGTTGGAGGTGCAGTTTAATGGATAGGGATATCATTCAGTTCCTCTGGCGATGCCCTGCCCGCTCGGCCTACTGGTCCTCTGTCATCACAACATCTAGACAGGCAGTGCCGCTCACCAGGGAATTAAAAGTAGGAACTGCCCTCCTCCATGCCTGTGCTTGATGTCTATTCATCACAAACCAACAGTCCCGATGGCTTGCCATGGCCCTGGCCACCACCAAGATCTTCATCCTGAGACTTTGGTGATTACTCTGTTGTCCGACACCAGAGGACTGGCTCCAAGAATTATTCAAAGTGGCTGTTTTTGAGCAGATTGTTGCTAGACTCATCAACCATTATGACATATACCTGAACACACTCAGAGCCTTTCCCTGAGACGACTGAACCACATCCTTTCCAATGCATGGGCGTCTCTCTTGGTAGCTCCCCAGGGACTTGCGGCCCCTGGTCGCCTCTGACCCACTTCCCATCCCCTTCATACTGTGACTTGTCTCCTCTGCACCCCCATGTTACACTTCCAGAGGTGTCCGTGGAGAGAGACTGGCCTCCATGGAGAGGGTCCCACACTGGCCCGTTGCCCCAAAAGCCTGGCTGGTTCATGTGGGCTACTTGCTGTGCTGCCTGATTGATTGGTTATCTCGCTGTGGGATGCTTGACCTTTTTTTCTTCCCTCTTCTTGATGCCCTAACAGACACCATCCCTGTACCCCACCTTTCCCCTCCCTACCCCTCTCCAGCCCCCTCACCAGAGAGCCTTATCCCGTCCTTCACGCATTGACCACTCCCCCATTCTGATTGTCCAAAGGCTAGGTGGATCCTTTCGCATCTTTCTCATCTTCTTCCAGGATCCTGACAGACTGATTTGATGTTTGTACAGGCCCCTCTTACTGGCCTCTCCCCACCTGGAATCCTTGGCTCTCCATGTGGTTTATAGCGACGTTATGTTTATCTTATTTGTGGTCATAATCTATGTTTTTATGTGTGTAGTTATTATGTGCTCTCAGCTTGTATCATTCTTGTTTCTTTTAACAAAGGAAGGTCAAAAAAGGAAGGTTTGGGCCTGAAAAATGGTTTATTTTGCCAGGTCAAAATGGCAGTTTACAGATAGCACACACAGGCTGCAATGGCAGGCCTGAGACATGTTTCAAGAGGCTACTTAACTGTGCGGCATAAGCAGTGCTGCAAGTCCACCAGTAGCATTTAAATTAGAGGCCCCAGGCACATATAGTACCACTTTACTAGAAACTCAAGGGTGAATTAAATTTGACAATTGGTGATAAGCCAATGTTACTTAAGGCGTGAGCAAATGTACTGTATCACTGGTTAGCAGCGGTAAAGTGTAGAGTCTAAGGCCAACAAAAATGGAGAAGGAAGGCAAAATAATTGGGTGAAGACCACCCTAAGGCTGACAGGTCTAATAGTAAACAACCTAAATAAGTAATATGCTGCTCAATCTACACACACTCATTGAGTAGTTGATACATAATTAATTGCGTAAGAATTCTGAGCGTAAGACCATTACCAGGACATCAGCAGAAACTTACTATGTAAAAATGAAGGCAATCATTAGGTTTAAAATATGCTCCTCTGGCGAGAGAAATAGTTCTTAAGTAATCCTCAAAACGAGCAGTAGCTGGAGATGCTGGACAAGGAAATGTAAATCTAAAAAGAACGGTTTAGAGGGTAATAAACACATCCACATATTTGATCCGTGAATAGAACCAAGGAGTGGCTAAAACCAAAGGGCTCCTCTAGGTGAAATTTTTATTATCATGGCAGTAAAGCACGTCTAAGCAAAGCAGTCAAACCGGCATTTCTGATGGGAATGTGGCCGCTGTTATTCTTTATCCCAAAGGCAGCTCGATGGGGTTTTTCCAACGAGCAGTACAAGTTGGCCCCAGCAATGCCACTCCAAGTAGGAAGTTCTACCTCCTCAGATCAACCAATCCGCTTCTCCAAATAGCCCATCCACAAATTACACCAGCTGTTTGTCACTAACCTTACACAATGATACTAAAGGTCAACACAACAAAACAAACTCAAAGGAAATATGAGAATACCCTTAAAGAGACAAAGTGTATCCGAATACGTTTTAATTTAATGTAGTCCCAGTCCATTTTGAGGCATATTAACGACTTTAAAATGCAAAATAACTAGCTACAATAATTACTAATATCAGCTCTTTAATTGTGGTGCAGTAGTAGCATAATGCAAACCTATACTATCAAATAGGTGCTGGCTCTTTTCGTAATGTACATTTTCTGTATGAGTTGTAAAGATATTCTCTACAGCGGTAAATCAGTATTGCATTAGCTGAGTCTCTCTGATTATAGATATTTAATAAAAATTAGTTTAATGGCGAGAAATTCTGCCAGAACTAATGTGGTGATCATATGAAATGAAATAATAAGCAGGGCGCCTTTTAGGGTTTCGGGAAAATTATATGATAATTATTTCTGTAGCTGCAACATATTAGGCTCCACTTTCACTTGGAAGGAAAATAGAGGGAGGATATTGTTCAATGAACTGCTATGTCATTTACTGCCTTAATTGTGTCTCATTACAGCAAGGCAATCATTACTCTGCTTGTCTGCCTGATTTAGAGACCACTAAATGTGTCCTGTAACAAGAAGCCGTCTCCCCTGCAACCTTCCTTTAGCTCTCTCCCTCATTACTCAGAATCTGTCCAATTATTTGTCATTAAACGCAATAAAAAGGACTGCAGCAGCAAATGCGGGAGGTAATTGTGGAGAGGCTGCTCGGAGAAAAAAGCACACTGTTTTCAAGGCAGTGGGAAGGTGACATCGCTAATTAAGTGTTGGAAAATATGCAAATCAGTCACATTCTCAGGAGACTGTGAAAAAACAGGGAAAACATTATTATCACTTGATGCACAGGGAGTGTTCTGCCGTCAGTAACGTTGTGTCGTCAGCTTCTAATGCAAGTGGGAAAATAAGAAATGTCACGAACAATATTTAAAGACAACGCTGTCACAAGGATACTGCTTTTCAGCCACAGGTTTTGCAATGGTAGGTGGATCTTTGGACGCTATGGATATAGACATTGTTGAAAGAGCAACATGTATTTTTGATCATTTCTGCACGCCTACTGCTATTTTGTGTCAGAACGACAATGGCCTTGTTCATGCAGTCCCTTCTGTACTAGATATTGCATGAGTGCAAATTTGGCACATAAAGATTGTTCCTTGATTTGTATGTACTGCCTCCGTAACCATATTATTAGTGGAAGAGCATAATCATTTTCTTAAATGTATGCTTACACATTTGGGAGGGTCAATGCGGATGCTAAGGACACTCCCTGCTCCCCTCCACTTCCAGAAGAAAGCTACTGTATTACTGCACAGACACTGACTGTCTATTAGCGTTTACACTGTCAGTATCTTCATGGAGACCCCAGACACCCCAGCATCTTGATGGAGGCCACAGTGGGTGAATGCATACTGTGGATACGGCCACACTCATGAGGTTCTCAAGTCCTCAACAGTGAGGTAGCACTTGGACCCGAGCACAGAGTGCAAGCTGAACTCTTGCTTCATGTTTTTGGTAAGATGTGTTGTCTTCTGCACATGCTCTTATTCTTTAAGTAAGTATGTGGACTGGACACACAGCACCTTTTTTGCTAACGTCTTGTTGTATGATATGTGGCTGGTGCTTCCAGTTCTAGCTCCCTCAGATGCAAACTGGGACAGTTGTCCAGTGAGTAATAAAGTTCCAAATTAAGCAGTGTTTTAGAATCTAAAAGGAGATATTTTAGACAATATTAACCAAAACAAAGGAGATACCTGTTAACGTCCTTAGCTATGGTGGGTTGATATGCATTAACCAATCCACAAATCCTTCCATGGGTCAAACTTGCTAAAGTCTTTGAGGATCGGGCAGGGCCTTATCCGGTTTCTAAGGGGTTTGAAAGGTCAGTTGGCTCACTAAGGGTTACGACTTGAGCACGTATTTTTTAGAACATTTTTAGAGTTTCCTAGGGCTAGATGCTTCTGGACAAATTCACTTTTAGTGGGTATTTAGTTTGTAGCAGTTCAGTATTCATCAGAAACATAAATGTCATAAAATAAAGACAAACCAGGCAGGAGTTTGTTGGTGGTTGGTCCGACACAAATTTACAGTATGGGCATCTGACTACAGGAGGACGAGCATCCAGCATCTACTGGGGTAACTGGATCAGGCAAGAAGTGATTCACATCGAGGTATCATAGGAAATTATGGGGCATATTTGTCATGGCTTTGTGTCACCCTGGCACCATGAAACAGAGCACAAGGGTGACGCAAGTCCTAAGTCAGATTCATCGAGTCTGTAACAAAGGCACGCTAACACCATGTTGCAGGGATGCCTGGATTGGCTCAAGGAAGCATATTCTGCGACAGCACAAGGAAAGGCCGGGAATGCGCCATATCATGTTGACTACAGCACATTCCTGCTCTTTCCCTTTCATGCAGTACAGCATTATGGCTTGCTGTGCTTCACTACAAGAAATAATGATTAGGGTGGGCGGTAAACTCAGCTTCACCAGAGGAGTTCACAGAGTTTCGCCCACTCCACTCTCCACTTGGAGTGCAGAGTTCAGCAAAAACTCTGCCTTGGAGTTTACTGCCCACCCTCAAAAATACAATGGAAGATGTTAAGTGAAACACATGAACGCTTACCTAATCTTTTGATGTGTCTCGTTATGACGGCAAATGCTGTTAAATATAGAAGAGACGCTTCTGGAAGTGCAAGTGTGAGGTTCTCATCACAGCTAACTTGTAGGTGTATATGTACCACAAGCACTTGCTGAACTAATCAGCGTGAATTGATATTGTAGTTCATATATGTGTCATGTAACTTGAAATTGTAGCTCAAACATGAGTCATGTGACTCCTGTATGAACTACAATTTCAATTGTCACTGAGGCCCTCATTACGAGTGTAGGGGTCTTAAGACCACCACACTCACGGTTGCGGTCAGACCGCTGCTAAAGTGGCGGTCCAACCTCCACATTACAACTGTGGAGAAAGCAACAGTGCCGGACCGCCGGCACTGCCACTTTTAGGCCGGCCGACACCCTGGCAGTGCCGTTGTCTTAATCCACCAGGGCAGCACAGCTAGCAGCGATCCCCTGTGGATTACTACCCCCATGCCCACCAGCTTTTTGCCACCATGCAAAGGCCCCATGGACAGCCCCGTTGCGCTTTTCACTGCCTGAATTACAGGCAGTGAAAGGTGTGACTGGTGTTGTCGCACCCGACATACCGCAGCATTGCCGCCTGCTCGAGTACGAGCCCGCGTCAATGTTGTGGTGAATTTCCTGCTGGGCCATTGGGTGGAAACACTATTTCTGCCCGCTGGCCCTGTGGGAAACTCCTAATAGGACCAGCGGGCAGAAAACTGGATTGATGGTTTGCTGGCCTAAAGAGTCCACCCGCCAAACTCATAATGAGACCCTGATTCTTGAAGTGGTAACTTTGTAGTGTGGTGAGCTCCATTTCAAATGATATCCTCCTAGAACTATTACCAGCCATCCTTTGTGCATTTATGGCATGCTCTGTATTCACACTCTTTTTATGTACTTGCTAGGATGTCACCAGTGCCATGTTCTGTTCCTTGCAGGGATGGAGTACCATTAGTCTTTTGATATTGTCAAACTTGCCCACATAAAGTAGCTTAGGACAGCACTTGGGGTTATTAGGAGCAGTGACAGTGTCCGTAGCAGGCGGTTGGGTGTCCTCGGATCACCTGAGTGTGGGATTTACCTAATTACTGACTGTGAGAGTAACCCACTGGCCCACCTTAGTGCAGGTTCACTCTACCATATCAGACAAAGGACTATTGGAGACACAGAAGGAAGAATCCATTGCATTTCTGGGTGGGCAGAACTTTGTGGAATCTTGCAGAGGTTTTATGAAACTCCACAGCATTCAATGGATAAAAACTCCATGAGCTAATTTTACCCCTAATAATAATAAATCTGCCCTATGATTCTAAACAAGTCACCTCAATGGACTACAAAAGGCATTATGTACACAAGCAGTTATAAAGCTGAAAGTCCTTGCGTTTTATGGAAAAATGCTTACCCCCATGGCTGTTTTTGCTTTCCTGACAACTCTGTGAAATTACCTCTCTGTGAACCCAACATGTTTGAGAAAAATACATGATTTTGTTCTGTTCCTCCACAAAAGTACAAACTCCAAAAGCACCCGTGTACCCATGGAGAATGGAGACTGACTGTTGTTCTTTCACTAGGCAGTGGTTAGGCTGATAATTTGCTCCAACTGAGCAAAAATGCAAGGTCACAAACCTTACTACCTGTATGCCAAAAGATAATCCTTTAAATCCTTTACTGATGTACGTCACTTGCTCCATATAAATGCATTGGGTGAAAGAATATGGTATATGTTTAGCATTTTTATGTTGCACGTTGATGAGATGAGTAAATTGTGGCCTCTGCCAGGAAGCAGTAATTGCAGTGCAAGATGAAGGTTCCACTTCTGGTTGTGCTTCATACATGACAGCATACATGTTATCTTCTTAACAGTAAGCCCTGCTACACTTTTGGAAAAGATGAGGCAATCCACATTCCCGTTCTGACATAAGCAGTGGGGTAAGTGCGCTGTTGGTCCATTAGGAAGAAATTGTGGTGAAGTGGTCCTTTTATATCTCTGGTTCTTGATGCACCTGCTCCACTAATCATAGTTACATCCATGCTGGCAGTTAAGAGCACTGGACTAATAAAACTTGGTTTATCTTTCAGGGTAGCTCTTTCCACTGTCCATTGAACATTTGAAGAGGCTTTGAATTTCCCTGCTGTGTCCCACAGAATAGAAGTCAACTGTCTCACCCTTTGTTCTATGAATGTGTCTGAAACTTGGAGAGACCCCAGTCAGGATGTCTATGCTGTGTTTCTGTAACCCACATCACAGCTATCCACTGTCGAAATATACATTTCAAATATAGCATATAGCTTGTTTCGTTAGTGATTGGTTAATGAACACATTTTAACATAAGCATTGTACCTCTGAGTCAGACTGTTTTATTTGGATACATTTAGAAAGAGCTACAGGACCTGTGTGGAGAGAGATTTGACTATGAAACAAAAGTTTGGAAACAGTTGTTATCCTTATGATGATACTATGACATGGATCCTAGTGAAGCTTTCCAGCTGTGTTGTACCAGCGAGATGTGATGCTGGGGTGCCTCAGAGAGACAAAGAGTTCCCATGACCTAGACAGCAGGCTCAAGTTCTAATTAAATAGGATCTGTATGGAAGCCTGCACTAAAGCCATTAGAGTCTGCAACCAGCTGACTGTGTCTGAGATTCAATACATGTATGCCACCTGAGGGTCAGGGGCATGCTAAGATCATTAAAGGATTGTACATGTCCACAATCCTGTAATGCAACTTGATCCTCTTTCAACCCATCTGACATCCTAGGGCATTACCTATTGGCTCATACTTTTCATCCTGATTATGGAACCCAACAGTTCTAAAAATACTGCAGGTTAAATGTGTGATAGGACCCTAAACGTAAAACTCTGCTTGTCCCACTTGCCTGTGGAAACCCAAATGGATGACTTCCAGTCCATTAGTTGTCTCCATTAATAAAACATTTTGACTGTAGCTAGTCATTTTAAAATAAAGGCCTCTAAAGTTTATTTCCTGGGAGATTCTATGTTGGGTGTTCCATTTTTACCCAGGAACAGCAGCTTCCCCTTAAGAACATTGATTTGGCGCATCAGGGATGTAAATGGTAACCCTGAACTGTGTCATTTTCTCCTCTCATCAACCACCATGTCTCCCAGGGCAGAAATTCCTCCCAAAGGAGTACATAAAGATATGACTCGTAGCTTACCTTTCTAAATACTGAAAAGTCATAAAGTTAAACTTTTGTTCTAAACTTAGACCAAAAGTATATTGTTACCTTTCTAAATTGGTCCCATGGGCCTCATTACGAGTTTGGCGGTCCGTTGCTCTCAGGATGGTGGTCGGACCGCCGTATTACAAGTCATGCTTGCCTATGGAGCAAAGATGCCTGCAGTCTGCCCGGCACCGCCAGGCAGCACAGACTGCCACAGTCAAAAGGCAGCACAAACAGGCATGCTGTTGAAGGTACACTAGCACATCCAATAGCTTGATTACAGTTAGATGCTGTTGCTTGCAACAATCAAACCTATTTGGGTATATTCATTACATCATTGAATGTCAAGTTTGCAATAACCAATGCTTATTAAATGATTCATTTATTATAACCAATGTTTGTTGATTATGCACATTTCATTCCACCTGCTCCAACTGTAACGTCCAAAACGTGCTCTTCACAATGTGATCTGTACTGAACATGTGCCACAATCAGGAGGATAATTGTTCATTTCCTTAAGAAGCAAATAAACTGCCTTTCTACCTACTTCAACTGTGACTGTCAAAACATGTGCTCTTCACAATGTGGTCTGAATTGAACATGTGCCACAATCAGAAGGATAATTGCTAATTTCCTTAACATGCTTGTGAGTCTGAGGCCTTGCTTAGCTTCATACCTATTATTCTGCTTACCAGTTTCCAGTCAAGTCGAGTTCCTTGTCCTCCAGCCTACCTCCATCGAGTTCCAGTGCAAGTCATGTTCCTTGTTCTCCAGCCTGCCTCCAGTCGAGTTCCAGTGTTCCTCGTACCCCGACCAGCTTCCAGTCGAGTTTCAGCGATCCTCGCCCTCCGGTCGCCTTCCTGTGGAGTAGGGGCTCTCCCCTTTGGTCTTCTGCTGATGATCCTGTATTTCCTGTAAAAAAGAGAAAATAAGAAAGATGAAAAAAACAAGTTTCTTTTCTTTTTAAATTTTCAAGCAAGTAACATCATTTAAAGGTAAAGAAAGATTAATGGCTTGAATGAAACAAAACAGAGCTGTGTCTTTTAAATAATTTGTGACAATAAGAACTAGCATGATTTATTGTTTGGGTGGGAATCCAATATACCACAAAACAAACATTAAGGAAATACGCATTTCCTGCAACAAGCACTCCCCTGAGAATTAGGAGATAGAGCAAGTTTATTAGAACTATCACTAGCAAGAGATTACGCCAGAACACAAAGAACCCTCCAGTCAAGTTGATTGTTTTTGCGTTTGGACATTGCTTCTGAGACTCTGAAAGTATTATAAAAAGAGGAAGAGTCTTGTTCAGCCTTATAGAAACGTATGCACAATGTGTCAACAATAACTGACATTATGCAATGTACAATAGTTTATGCAAGTTCAATATATTAATGAAGTAATTCTTTTGCAGTCCAGAATCCTAAAAAACCAAGAACCCAGTATTTTGGGAAATTGAAAGTCCTGACACCCAACACAACACGCAGTCCAGATTTCAGCAATTGATTAACAGTACATGAAGCAGAAGCTGGAATTTTTTTCTTTTTCTCCTCCCAAAACCCTTTTCCCCTTGAGGACTTGTGAGAGGGCAATATACTCTTCATTGCGGTCATGTTAGTCCTCACCGGGATTGGGGAATTGCCATCACCCCTTTGGAATGCGTGGTACTCAGGTGAGTGGCTTGCACAGAATACCGGCAGAGACAGTGTTTCCGTCAGACACACCACAAGGTTGCACACCACCAATGTGATGGTGGCAGTCCAACCACCACATCTCAGCAGGTGGAAACGTGGACTATAAAGGGAGACACTGACCTGAAGGCAGCCTCACACATACGCTGCCACCATAAAGCCCATCATGCATGTCCTGCTGCTGTTGTTGCTCATTGATGAAACACAAGATCCACCCAGCCGTGGGTGCAACCATCCATAAATGCACACACCTACCTGTGTTATTAACCATAATATCAGCTTGTAGCACTGTCATCCACATCATATAAGGGTCATGCTACGGGAACAAAGTACATGTCTTATTGCGTACACAGTCTAAATCAGCCATAAAGATAGACACATTCACAGTCCCAATTTGCCCCCTTTGGGCAGGTCACTCACACTGCATAGCAACACTACACAAAAGCACACTGCTGCTCATCTCAGGCACAGGGATTGTGAAGAGTACACAACATTATCTCACAAAACAGCAACATACCAACATGACATATACAAATACAACTCACATCCATACAATCCTCACAGGCCATTGACTGTCATCACATAGAGCACACATATGTATGGATGTGCCATAAAACACAAGCATTAATTCTATTAAACAGCTCTGCAATGGACACACATGTCACCCACAATACAGCACAATGGAAAGACAGTGGCATGCACAATAGACAGAGAAACAAATAGACAAATAGCACCAAGCTAACAATATCTGCACAATAGGAATGGGGGAATCAGGAGCTCTCAGTGAAGAAGACTGCACTGGGACACATATCACTTTGCACAAGCCCCTAAAACAATATTTGCATAGGAAATTGCCCTACGTGTGTCACAGAGACAAACCGTACTATACCCAAATGACATGCCTATCTGCACAATATGGAAGTGCAAGTCAAAGCACATACAACTCCAACTGCATGAGATATATATCTAATGGAAGTAACTGCAAGGTACACACAGCTTAATGGACACATGCACAGTCAAATGCAAACAAAGATAGCACAATTGATCACACTCCATGTCTGCAGAAACAAAACTCAAGCTGCCACCCATTAGGTGAATCCATAATCATCAGGAGGACAAGTCTAACACCATACATTCTTACATTGGACAACAGAAGCTGAAATACTTACCATACCAAACAGTACCCAATGCTATGACACCACCGTTGCATTTACACCCACATATCAATACACTCAACATATACCTTTTTCTTGGGGGACATCAGCACTGCCCACAAAGTCAGATCCTGCAAACCACAGCAAATGGATCAACAAGCAGGCTGAAACACACAACTGTAGACACACAACACAAGTTACTTAGGACGAAACATTAAGGTAAAAAAGGAATTGCAAGACGGATGTGTACCCGAAACAAAACAACTTTTGGGGTTTATTAAATAGTGGAGATGAAAATTCCAAGGCCATTGGCCAGTCCAATACAATTTTCAACAATAGCACGGTGTTGTGCTAAGACTTGACTCCCAACTGCCATGGAACCTCAGCAGGAAGAGGCATCAAGGGGGCAGGCAGGCACCTCAGGGATCATCCTAGGATGGGGTCGGGTTTGTGAGGAGGTGTTTGGAGTTGGGCCTGGGAGGGGTGGTCTTCTTTTTGGGAGGGGTGGGCTTCTTATTAGGGCAAGAGGTATGGGTGCTTGCAAGGGGGCAAGGGAGACCTTAGAGGGGGCCAGGAGGTGGGTTGGGGCCTCTTGGGTTTGGGACAGGCATAAAGGGAACAGGGGAAAGGTTAAGGTCAAACAAACTTTCTTATGGATACGGGTAAGGTCATCAGAAAGAGGTCAGTATTTGGAGGTCTAGGGAGTGGGTGTCTGCTATGTTGGTGTGGATGTCGTGGGTGCATGCTTCTGGGACGTATGCTTCTGTTTGGTGGGTGTCTGTTGGGTGGGTGAGTGAGTGTGTTTGTGTGTCTTGAGTGGCTGGGAGGTAGAGGTGCTAAGGGATGGAGTGGTTGATGTATATGTGACTGTTGGGATGGTGACTGCAGGTAAACTTGATGTGGTGGATGTTTGTGTGTGTGCAGTTGTGGTGTCCGCAGGTGCGGTGCTTGTGGTGGATGTTTGGGAGTCTGCTGGGGTGGTGTCTGCAGGTATGATGGGTGTGGTGGGTGTGTCACTGACTGTTGGTTTGGTGCCTGTGAGTATGCTGGATGTTGTGGATGTGTGGTGGGGGTGTCTAGGGAAGTTGTGACTGTTGTTGTGTCTGTGGGTGGCTGATCTTTGCTTGCATGTCAGTGTGTTTTTTGGTGCTTGTGTTTGTTTATGCTCCTCTTCTGTGTTAATGTGTATGTGTGCAGATCTGTCTCTTTGCTTTGGCTAGGTAGAGGAAAGGGGGATTTGGAGTGCAAGGAGGGAGGTGAAGGGGGGTCAGGAGGTGGGGGGTGACAGGCTGCCGTCAGTGTAAAGGCCAGAGCCTGAAAAGATCGCTGTAGGCCAGATATTGCACCATGAATGCCTTTCAGGAACGCATTGGTCTGTTGCAGCTAACTTGCCAATCCCTAGATGGCATTCACAATGGCTGGCTGACCCACATAGATACTTCTCAGGAGGTCAATAGCCTCCTCACTGAGGGCAGAAGGGGTGATAGGGGCTGGGGCAGAGGTGCTTGGGGCAAAGGAGATGCCCACCTTCTTGGGTGACTGGGCTCAGCCAACTTGATGGGGAGCAACAGGGAGGGCAGTGATAGAGCAGGGATGGCAGACAAGAATGATACAGGAGGATGCCCTGATGGGTCCGCCACCACTACGAAGTGTCCACTGGAGGAAGAATCCAATACTTCTGATGATGTTGCAGTCTCCCCTGTGGCATTCCCCTCACCCTTCAGGCCACTGTGTCCCTCTGTGTAGGTGGGGTCTTGACCCAAGTTCGCATGGCCAGATGCTTCCCCACTTGGCTGTCCCCCATCTCCTTTACTTGCCGGTGCTGCTGCTGCTAGGGTCATCACATGCCCATGGTCACACATGAACAACAGCTTAGATCAGCATACAGTACCATGATGTCAAGTAGGCCCCAGCAACAAACTCCACCTAAGTGAGTGGCCCAAACATGCGTCATATCATATGCATTCATGCCATCTGAACTGTCAACAGTTGCTGACAGGAAAATCAGGATCTCAAACAACTCAAATTGCATGGCTGAAGTTGTGCAGTGACAATAACCATTCAACCATTAGGAGACTCCATCACCCTCAAAGCTTTGCCCCATGGAGCAGACATCAGTCACCTGTTGGCATGCAATAGTAGGCCAATGCAAAATGCATTTCCACAGATCCCACACAAGGTCATGCACACATCTATTTGTCAAATACATGATGACCCAAAATGAGAAATGATGACGCAAAATCATGCCATTTTAATGACAATAGTACAATATGCTGGAGAAGGTGACATAGAAATACCCATGTCATACTGGAAACATATAAAAAATGTACACTTCAGCAAGTGAAATTGCCCCAGTAGAGTCATGGAGATAGTATTAATGTTGCTCAGATAGGCCACACATGTGGCATGGAAAAAGACACCGCAGACATCATGTGCAACATGTCAGGGAACGATGTCCTCAAAATTCACAACACAATGAATCAGCAAGCCCCAGTGTAATCACCAATAATGTCAGGCATGCCTTACTATGACATACTCTGAGTACATCAGTAGAAGCTATGAGTCCACTGGATGTTGGAAATGCCCTAAGATTTGCAAGTACTTGTTGAAAGCCTTCAACATGTCGCTCAATTGGAAGCTACATCACTGTCCATGCTTTGGTCATGCAAACATAGATGTCTGTCTTTGGATGAATGCTTGTACCCAATACATGTGATACGAACATAACTACAAGTCACTCCATGATGCATGCCAACAGTCAGGGCACACACATTACCCATTACATATGTGCTGTGCACTTTTCTACCTGATGCCACATCAAGGGCATAGATATTCACATTGTGGCTCTCAACCCTAGGTTTATCTGTCATGTCCCTCATTGCTACTTCAGTTTTACATGACAAATGACATGCTATGATGAGTGAGGGTATGTGGCAAGAATAAATCAAAGGTACACAGTTCCAAAATAAAAAGGGAACTACCCGTCACCTAATCAGGGAAGTAAGTGTTCACAGATGAACAGATATGTCGGAGAGTCCCTCACTCACCATTTGGTGGCATGCTTCGTCATTGGGCTATGCTCAATATCAGGCCGGTGCTGCCATGCCTGATGAACCCTGAGCAGCTCTTTGCCAGAGATCTGTAGATCAGGGTTGCCGGAATGGGTGCATTGTGGAGAGGACCAGAAAGAAGTGCAATTAAAATTGACTATAGGTTTGAGGATACATAATTTAATAGAGACAAATATGAGCCTATGTCAAGATTGAAATAATGGAACAGTAACAATGAAGGGACTGGCATAGTGGGTACAGAAAGTGTTTACCCTATCCATGTGTGGACATGTAGCCTAACAAATGCAGAGTCATGCCACTTCAGGTAGTGGGGTTCTGTGTTATGTATCTGTGCCACAGAACACTCTTGTGGACATATGTGTCTATCCTACAGAGAGGCATGTGTTGTACAGTTTCTGCTAAGTGACCAAGCTACTGAATCACATATCATGGCTTCCAAAGAATCAACACACTGTCTGCACTGTGGTACTGTAATTTATGCAATAAGCCTGCACAAAACAAATATGACCTGTGTGAAGGTGACAACAGGGCTGTGTGAGTAAGGGACCTGTTATGAGTCAAGGACACACCTTGGCAATGATGCTAAGTGCACATGTGGGCTAGATTAGTGACCTACCTCTGGACCCAATCATAATCTAATCAAAGGAATGATGTATTCTTTGCAGGATTTTACACCAGAACCTCATATTGCCCATATGACAGGATCTGCTGGCGTAGAGGGAGTGGGCACAGTGCCACAGTTGTGTGTTAGCCTAGACTAAGAGCCATACTGGGAGATACATGTGACAGGCCCTGGTCACTGCACGCTGAGCAGACAGAACTTACATGACACTGTATTCTCATCACTTCCATGCATAACAGTACATTATGTAGCCAAAAGCAAATTGGCATATGGTGTCAGTGGCAACCGGAAGGGCAAAGAGAGTCATGTAATGCCTTCCAAACAACAGTTTACCAAGGGCAGATGTGTAAAGAAATTCACAGTACACATTGGTCAAAATACACATTGTTCACATTGCTCACAACTGACATACAACACGCATACTCAGCTCATGCTGTCATGCCCAGACATGTTGTCAAAAACATATACAACAATCATGAGGAAAGTGATGTCAGTGGTTGTCAGAAATGTCCTCTCACCTAGTTATGTACATCCAACACAAGGAGGATCTAGGAACCCCAAACCCCACACAACACAATGTGAATGAATTTAACATAAGGCGCTGGCCACCAATACATGCACATTGTCCCTCCCATTGATGCCACGCAGACTGCACCTACAGGCACATGAGTAGACAACCTGGCACACATGGCAACATTCTAGCCTGTGATGAGGGAAAGATGGTGAAGTACAGAGAAAACTCTGCACATGAGGTACTTACATGATCCTCTGGGGCACTAAAGAGCTAGCCATACAGAGACCTCGTCCACTAGCCCCTCCAGCTCCTCTGGAGAGAAGGCAGGGGCCCTATCACCTGCTGGACATGGCATGATTGCTCATGGTACACAGCAGCTAAGCGACTGTATGTCTTGCTGGCAGCAGTGCCAGGAGTCACGTGGGTGTTTGTGTTGCTAAAATAATATTGGAGCATGGTTGGATACAAGCAGTGAAGGGTTCAGTCATGGTGGATGAAATCATTGGAGTGGATGCCACACAATTGTAAATCCAAAGTCCAGGGTACTCCTCCCATAGGAAATGGAAAGTGGTTGCAGAACAGTCAACAGAGTGAGTATGTGGCACACAAAGGAGGTCCTTTATGAAGAGGTCACTTGCTGGCAGTGGTGGGTGTCTTACTCCGACAACAGGACTCCCTATTTAAAAATAAGGGTGTTGTAATTACAAAAACAACACCCAGGGCTACCCTAAAACATATTGGTGAACCTCCCAGGGCTGCACTCATAAGAAATATATAACAAAATCAGATATATATGACAAAATTAGAGGAGGTTGGATAGTGATAACTTTTTATTATGATTTTAATGGCTAACAAATATTTAGTTAAGTGAATCTAAATATAACACATATGTCATACAAATCGTAACCACAATGTCCATATTTTCCAATTATACCTGTTTTAAAGATACAAATATATGAAACATAGGGAAAAAAAAATCATTTTAATAAAAACCTCATACATAATCCAACTACACACCATATGTTCATTTAGATCGCATTCATACCCTCATCACCTCTTACTTGAAAACCTTCACCATGGATCAACATGTAAATCTATACCAACCTCTGACCAGTTCCATTTGTCAATACCATCATAGGATTATTTCACTGAGATTAAAGAATCTCAAAAAATTCTGATCGAGCTATGAACTTGACTTATCTTCTCTCTTTTTGGCTATTAACTTGGCTTCTCTTCTCGATGTGTGTTTTGGCAAAACTGCCTTCCTCAGGAGTAGCTAGCCACCTTATTTAATTATCCTTTATGTTGCCTCTCGATTTCTTATCTTCTTATCTAAAAACCCAATAACAATAATCACAACTCCCTCTACCAGCCACATTTCTATTGATAACTGTCATTTCCATGCAACATGCAGATTTCAACAGGGCACTGTAGTGCAAAACACCAAACTATTTCTACAAATCTCATTATCTTCATGCTCCCATGCTTAGGTATCCGACAGCTAATAAAGTCTTCATGCTTGATATGCTTCAAATGTGCACAAAATGTTTATGTGCAAACCAAACCAAAGTGGGGCTCTCCCTTCCTATTAAATACATTTTAAAATGCTTCTTTTGTGCTTTTTCCTCTAGCCAATTTATATCAACCCGATCCTGCTGAACCACTACTGTCTCCTTGGTGGATCTTCACTATATATTTAAAAAATACAAAGTCCTTAATCCACAGAATCTAAATTTAAATATCATAATTCCTTTGTTTCTGCAACTTTCATTTTGATATAGTATACTTTAAAATTCGCAAAATTACTCCTCATTAATTTTTCTCCTCCTTCCAACCATCATCGACAACACCTCAGATTTTATCTTCAGCAGCTTTCCACACAAATCTTCCCTTCTCATGGGGTTACTTTGGACTTACTGAAAACATTAATTTCTGGATACCTTATGCGTAGAGAGCCTTCTACAAATCAAAAAACAATCTTACCATTAATAAGACCATTATAACTTTCCTGTCCTCTTCATTTGCTTAAATGGCTGTTTCTACACAAGCTTCCCCTCCTAATTCTATTGTGCCTGCACCCTGTTTCTCCTTCCTTGTGCACAGGGTGGTGCCTACAGCATTCACTCTTTCAACTGCCCTGTCTGACATTTTCATTTTCCTACTGAGAGGAGTGTGCTGCACTTGTGCTCCAAACAATTGTGGCTCTACTCTTGTGATTTCATCCACTATGACTCTTAACTCTTCATCTGAGAAACAGGGATATTTGGAACGTGACATGGTGGAAATAAAATAAAAAATGTAGAAAAGTGACAGTGACTTACTAGAGATGGGTAGTGTAAAAGGGTGTGTCTGGACAAAAGTGTGTGCAGGGTGTTGTATGGGCTGGCGAAAAAAATGTGTTGTATGGATTGGTGAAAAAGTTGCTCTGTCTTGCTGGAACTTGCTGTCGAAATGCAAAGGTTTGTGGCGTGTGAAGGGGTGTGTTTTGTAGGTTCCTTTGCAAGTGTGTCCGGTGTGGCAATGTGTGTCAGCTGTGTTTTTTTCAAATCCATCCAATATGCCATTGTGTATTGCTTTTGTGACTGCCATCTGCTGTGGTTCGGACCACCATTGACTGACCACAATGTTTTCCTGCCACTGCGACTTTGGGCTGGTAATATGGTCAGTGGTTGATCACTGTGCTATTGGGTCGGAAGTTCGGAACACCATTTTCTGGGCCTCCGCTCCACTGCCCGTCTGACTTTTTTGCTTGGCGGTCCTGCCTGTGTAACTCATAGTATGGTGGCCTGTAAGATGGGCAACATGGCAGTCTTTTTGGGACAGCCAACATGGTGGTCTGACAGTCTGACCATCAAACTCGCGAGGAGGCTCCAAGTCTTCTATGCCTCTGCCATTCTTGTTGATATAAATTAAAAAGTATCCTAATTAATATTCTTTATGGACAAGTAATTTGCTAGGGTATTGAAAATGTGATTTCTAATTTGAATTCACTATGGCATTTTAGGTCTAATAAAATGTTTTTAAAATATTCCAACTTTAGGTAGGTAAATGGAATAATGCAATACATCTAGATCATCTTTAAAGTTTTAATCAAAATAAGGCCCTGAACTATTGTATGATTATTTACTTTGGAAATAAATACTAATTGATTCTCTGGTTTGGTTGCATTAGCTAACTTTACTAGAATTCTTAGAATTTAGGGACATGGAGCAATCTTAAAATCAATTATAGAGCATGGTAGATATCGGGCATTGAAATAAAAACAAATATTTTCACGTGTTATTTGTATATGCTTATTTCAACATGTATTAAAAAAGGGGGGGTTGCCTTATCTTAGAGGGCAGAATATGAAAATAGCCAATGAAGACCTGATTCACATAAATGTACACCTTTGTGTAAGTGCATGACTGTTTGCTATTCACAATTTTACTAGTAGTATCCTTACGACTGCAGAGTTTCTGCACTTAAAAAAATAGGACAGCCCTATCTTCGTATGTAAAGAGACTACACACTTGTAAAGATGCTACTAAGAAGAATTATTTTGTGAACAGCAATCAATCATAAACTTACACAAAAGTGTGCCTTTAACTTGGTGAATCAGCCCCTGAGTGTTTGTATCTATTTCGGTTTGTAAACTTTATTCAGCATATACAAAATAGCCATAAAAGTACATAAATAAGTATATAAATAAGTTGTTAAAAATAGACCCGGACATTATATCTGCATTCATATAATAAATAGTTAAAATCAAATGAACACAGCCAATATAAAAAGCTATTTTCCTCCAATTGCAGAGGTAGGCTCTTGGTGTAGCCCCAGAGACCATCTCCACAGGAGGCCATAGGCACAACTCGGGCCGTACAGATATCTACCATTTTCCTTAAAGGGTGACTATCTAGTTTGCTGGGAAATCTGAAGATACCACACATGTTCCTGCACATTTTGTTTGTTGAAAATAGGACCCTCAGATAGCTGAAGGAATTAACAGTGGTAACTGATCTATTCTGTATAAGAAGCTTTTGCATTTTTGTGCCGTTTGTCCACAAACCATTGTAAAAGATTTTTGATTTATTAATCATTATACCCCTTAAAGTCATGAATTCCTCGAAGACATTCATTAGCTTCTGAAGTCCCATCAGAATCTTAGAAATCAAAACGGCATCATCTGAGTATAATAACACAGATATATGGTGCCCTGCACACGTGGTGAGTCATCTTGGAGGGCCTGCAAGAAGTTATCCACCCTGTTAATAAATAAGGAGAATAGCAGCTGGGCTAGGACACAGCCTTGCATACAACTCTCTTAAAGGCTCAATTCTCCCATTAAACCAAAGCAGACTTTGCATGATAGATTTTCATACGGGGGCCAGAAAACCAATAATTTCACTCAAGGCACCCATTTCCAAAAAAATAGGCCACAAACTAGTGTGCTGAACAAGGTCAAATGCACTACTAAGATTGACAAAGCAGAGCCCCTGATTTAGCCCTTGCATACTTCCCAATCAGCAGATCTAGATTTACACATTGATCAGGGGAAATCTGTTGTAATTCTGTACCCACTCTTCCAGTCTTGCCAGTAAGAACCTATCTTGTATCTTCATAGACGAGTCCAATAGCAATATTGCCTGGTCATTTTTAGGATCTGATTTAGCACCCTTTTTGTATATTGGTACTATGATAGAGGGGGACCATGATGGTGGGATCTCTCCAGCCACTACCAAGTTGAACACCCTAGTAAGAACAGGACCCCAAAAATGTATAGATGATTTGAAAACATCACCAGTACCTCATCAGGACCGGGTGCCCTACCCCCAGCATTATCTTGAAGTGCTAGAAGTACCTCATCAATAGTGATATTTAAATAAATGGGGTTCCCGTTCCCAACTCCACAACCCCAACTAAGTCACCAACCACCCTATTATATTGAAACTCTGGAAAAATGGGCCACCCATGTCGAGCAGGAAACAATGGAACCTATATCAGGAGACGCCTTAGTGGACAGGAAACGTGCATTGACTGTTTCCCAAAACAACTTATTATCATTTGTCTCCGCTGCCAGAGCAAGTTTTGTCCACGCTTCCTCCTGCAATAACGTCTTCCTTGATGCCAAGGTCTCCCGGTACTTAATGCGCAGGGTCCTAATAAACACAGGGTCTCTAGGAGAATTTTGGAGGGCAAGTTTAAGTTCCCCCAAGGCTTTAGTGCATGCATGGTCAAACCCTCCTCTTTTCTTCCCAGTCTGCGTAGTATTAGTTTGACGTGTTAAAAGTGCCTTAATAAAGGAAATAACATGTTCAAAACAACTCAGCCTATTTGGTTCTACTTCAGCTTGTAAACAGTAATTAAGCTCATACAGACTCCCCTGCACAATATCATGATTAACACCTTCAGGGTCAATATCTCTCCAATTTAATCTCACCAAATTAGCCCTAAATGTATAAACCTGGTTAATTTTTGTGGCAGACTCTCGCCTGGGGCCCCAAATTATGAACAGGAGAATAATGGGATCATGATCACTCAGTACAGATTGTGCAATTCAAGGGGTGCCATACAAGCTATTAGCAGCAGAAGACATTAAACGTGGTAAATGACAGATGAGGAATTTCTAACCCTGAAAAATTGGATCACCTTCCCATTTTTACCACGTTTACATCTCAATAATAATAAATTGTATTTGGATACAATTGAATTTAACACATCTCCATAGTCATTGTGGCAAATAGATCATACCCCACCCCATTCCGATTGTTGAATATTAAAATCACCGGCCCATAAAATGATATAGGTTGAATAGATGGAACATATACATTTTTGCAGGCCATTATCCAATGCATGGGCTACTCCCCTACGAGTAGAATCAAAGACATTATTATAAAATTTAATTAGCACCACCTCCTTTCTGCCCTTGGAGGTTAGCCACAGTAATTGAGAGTGGGGGCCCACCCAGGAAGACTTTTTAACTATTACAGGAAGCTTGTTAGAAATGAGTACCTAGGGCCCACCTTTTACCCTCCAAGAAATGGAAGGAAAACCCCTGTACATGTATGGGAGTAACACACAATGGTGGTCATTACAACCCTGGCGGTCGGTGTTAAGGCAGCGGTAAGACCGCCAACAGGCCGGCGGTAAATAATCAGCAATTACGACCGTGGCGGAAACCGCCAACAAAGACAGCCACTTTAACACTCCGACCGCCACGGCGGTACAAACAAACAGCGCGGCGGTCACCGCCAACAGACAGGCGGAGGACAAAGTACTGCCCACAGTATCACAACAGGCCAATCCGCCACCTTTTCCGGGGCGGATTCACAGCGGATAAAAACACAGCGGAAACAAGATTCTGAAGGGAAAACGCTCACCTCTACACACCCCACGAGGAACTAGGACACCATGGAGCCGGAACTCCAAATTCTCCCTGCGATAGTCTTCCTGCTCCTCTACCAGGAGCACGAACGCCGGCGGCGAAGACCACAGTGAGTACTGCACCTACGACACAGGGGAGGGGGGAGGGAAAAAACAGGGACACACACACACGCAACACCCCCACCCCCACCCTCACCCACTACAACACACACACTAATACATATTTATACATTATAGTTACACCCCACCAACCCCCGGGAAGAATGCAAAGACAAAAGGAAATGAGTGTAACCATTGTAATATATTTAAATCCAGTACGCAAAAATATATATATACACCATGAACAAAATGTACACCAAGTTTAGTAGTCCTGGAAGTGCTCCAATTAAGTCAGTGGAACACTGGGCCCACATGGTATGGGCGAGGCCCACACAAGATCCCCGACCATGACGGAGAGAACACTGCAGGGGCATCAGAGAGCAAGAAAACAGGCACCTCAGGGGGAGGGAAAGGGGGGGCACCTCAGCCAGTTGAGTGCACGACGCCAAATCCACGAGAGGGCCACATGCCCACTGTTCCATCCTGGGGAGTGCAAAGCCACAGTCTCTCAAGTCTCTACAGTGGGTGGGTTGACCACTGTTCCATCCTGGGGAGTGCAAAGCCACAGTCTCTCAAGTCTCTTCAGTGGGTGGGTTGACCACTGTTCCATCCTGGGGAGTGCAAAGCCACAGTCTCTCAAGTCTCTTCAGTGGGTGGGTTGCCCACTGTTCCATCCTGTGGAGTGCAAAGCCAGAGTCTCTCAAGTCTCTACAGTGGGTGGGTTGCCCACTGTTCCATCATGGGGAGTGCAAAGCCACAGTCTCTCAAGTCTCTGCAGTGGGTGGGTTGCCCAGTGCCATATCCTGGGGAGTGCAAAGCCACAGTCTCTCAAGTGGATGCCTTTCTCCACTGGTTCTGGAGGGGGCATTGTGCCCAGAGTGCTTTATCCTGCTAAGGACAGAGGTAGTGGATGTATCTCTCCACTGGTTTTGGAGGGGGCATTGTGCCCAGAGTGCTTCATCCTGCTAAGGACAGAGGTAGTGGATGTAACTCTCCACTGGTTCTGGAGGAGGCTTTGTGCCCAGAGTACTTCATCCTGCTTGTGACGGACTCAGTATCGTCAGTGACCTTGGCGCTCATTGGGCCAGCGGTGCTGGAGGCGGTGGTGCCCTGTTCAGCGGTGCTTGAGGCGGCGGTGCCCTGTTCAGCGGCGGTGCCCTGTTCAGCAGTGCTTGAGGTGGCGGTGCCCTGTTCAGCGGTGCTTGAGGCGGCGGTGCCCTGTTCAACGGTGCTTGAGGTGGCGGTGCGGCGGGCTCCTTTGCAGTGACTCAGCTGCTGGCGGTCCTCTCTGTCCCAGCAGGGCTTGTGCTGGCGGTCCTCTCTGTCCCAGCGTGGCTTGTGCTGGTGGCCCTCTCTAGCTCAGCGGGCTTGTGCTGGCGGTTCTCTCTGGCCCAGCGGGGCTTGTGCTGGCGGTCCTCTCTGTCCCCGCGGGGCTTGTGCTGGCGGTCCTCTCTGTCCCAGCGGGGCTTGTGCTGGCGGTCCTTTCTGACCCAGCGGGGATGATGGTGGTGGCCTCCTGGGCAGCGAGGATGATGGCGGTGGCCTCCTGGGCAGCGGGGAAGATAGCGGTGGCCTCCTGGGCAGCGGGGATGATGGCGGTCCCCTCCGCCACGCTGCTCTTCCAAGACTTTCCTGGTTTCTTGTGGCCCTTTCCCACCTTGGAAGGTGTCACAGCTGACTCCACACTCCCACCGGGACCCCTGGGAGTGGCTTTGGTGGCTGGAGTCTTCCCCCTCTCCTGCCGGGCACTGGCCAACTTTTGATGCTTGACAGGTGGGGGACTGTCTGTGCTGTGGCTCCGTGCCACACTGGCTGCCCTGGTGGCCGGTGCACTCCAGATTCCGGTGACTACAGGCACCACTGGTCCCGGAGATGTTGTGGCTGAGGTGCTAGTTCAGGACCTAGGAGACGGACGGGGTGGGGGAGGTGTGGGAAAGAGGTGAAGGTTGGACAGGAAAAGTTTTTGGGAGACACTGGGACGGGTAGCTGGAGAGGTTTTGGGAGTGGAGGAAGAGGTTGTGGTTGTAGGAGGTGTTCGTTTGCTGACTTTGGGTGAAGGTGCATGGGCTGGAGGCTGTCGTGAGGTGGATGGCTGTTGGGTGGGTGTGTGCCTGCGTTTGTGTAACTTGGGAGGTGGCGTCACAGACACACTGGGAGAGGACACAGGGGACGTGTGAATGGTAGTGGGGGTGGTGACTGCACGTGAGCGGGGTGTGGTGGTGTGTGTGCTGGTGATGGCAGTAGTGGCTGTAGATGTAGTGCATGCAGGTGTGAGTGTAGACAAGACTGGGAGGGAGGAGGGAGACGAGGAGGAGGGGGACAGAGTGGAGGCAGTGGATGTTGGTGTGTCTGCATGTGTCTGATGCTTGCGTGAGTGCCTGTGAGAAGTGTGGTGCTTCTGTTTGCCTGAGCTTCCCTTGTGTGTTGACGTGTGTGCATGCTGGTCTGTAGGTGTGCTTGGGATAGGCTGGGGTACAGGGGATTGGGTCTGGGTGGAGGAAGTTGGAGGGGGGAGGCTAGAGAAAGGGACAATGGCTGCCATCAGTGCTGAGGCAAGAGTCTGAAAAGCTCGCTGAAGGGCCGCCTGACCAGAATGAATGCCCTCCAGGAATGCATTTGTCTGTTGCAATTGCCTTTCTACACCCTGGATGGCATTCAAAATGGTAGACTGCCCAACAGTGAGGGACCTGAGGAGGTCAATGGCCTCCTCACTGAGGGCAGCAGGGGTGACTGGGGCAGGGCCTGAGGTACCTGGGGCGAAGGTGATGCCCACCCTCCCCGGTGAGCGTGCACGGTGCAAAGGCTGAGGGGCTGCTGGGAGGGCGGTGCTGGTAGGGGGGTGGCGGCTGTACCTGTAGATGGGGAGGCACAGAGGTTGCCGCCACCACAAGGGAGCTTCCATCAGAGGACGAGTCCGTGTCGCTGGTCTCAGCTCCTGTCCCCGCCGTGGAGCTCCCCTCACCCTCCGTCCCACTGGTGAAGTCCGACTCCGTATTGTGGCACTCCATGGCCATGTGGGATGCAGCCCCCTCGTGCTCCGGTGCCACTGCTCCTCCGCCTGATGATGCTAATGCACACAAGAACAGGGAGACCACAAAAAGGGGGGGACGACAGAAGAAAGACATGTTGAGTGCATGCTTACCGCTACCGTTGGCGGACACAACAGACACAGAAGCCCCCTACACTACGCCGCGCTCTTGGGCTCCACTGTCAAATTCCTGGGAAATGGCCTACTAGTCTATGGACGACATCTGCACACATGGATGACACAGGGGCATGACTAGGTGTACTTGGCACCCTACAGAGGTAGGGTGGGGTGCCACATGGCCTGCCTTACGGAGGGACCTTGCCTACTGAACTCGCCCTGGCCTAGGGAAACCCACAGCCCAACTCCCCCACCCAGACACCTCCACTGCGCGCAAAATCAGCTGGATGAGAGTGTACTCACCCCCTTGTGGCTGCTGTGATGCCCTCAAGCACCCATACAACTCCGGGTACGCCACCGCCAGGATCCTGAACATCAGGGGGGTCATGGTGCACCCCTCCCACGTTGGGAGGCCATCCTCAGCTGAGCCTCCGCCGTCTTCTTGCTCCAGCGGCGAATGTCCTCCCATCTTTTCCAGCAGTGGGTGCTCTGTCTGTGGTAGACCCCCAGGGTCCGGACGGCCTTGGCAATGGCACGCCAAATATCTATTTTCTGGTGGGTGCTGACCTACATGAATTGTACAGGGGGAAGAGAAACTTATTACCAAGTGCACCGTCACAGTCATTGTCCCCCATCCCTACCCTTGCCATGTGGCACATGCACTCACCGACGTTTCATGCACACCGCAATCTCCCCCCCCCTTCTTACATCCACCCCACTCCACACAGGCATAGCCCATACAGCATGCTCCCAGTGTACTTACCTGTTTGTCTGGAGGACCGTAGAGTAGCGTGTACTGGGGGAGGACCCCGTCCACGAGTTTCTCCAACTCCTCCGATGTGAAGGCAGGGGCCCTTTCCCCAGACACTCGAGCCATTGTCTCTTCCAGACCGAGGTCACAGCAGCACTTGCAGTGTAGGTCCTCTCCTGTCGAAGATCAGGTATCGAGTGATTGAACAGATAGAAAATGGCGGTCACGTCCGCGGCGGTGCGTACCGTCACCGCCGGCGTACATCGTCATTGGCTCCTGGGACCCATAGGGTCCAATGTTAACCAATGCAGTATTGCGCCGCAGTCTTCGACCGCCTACTGCGACGGTGTACAACGCCAGCACAGTTACCTCACATCCCTTTGTCCCACTTTAGAGGTCAGGCAGCCGCCATTTCAGGGGCCCACATGGCTTAATTTTTAACTGCGTCACACATACCTAGGCCTAGACTCAACACACATACAGGCCACTTTTTGGATTATGATTCGTGTTCTGTGTAAGCTGTGGGTACGTACCTCTTAGTTGGTTGACTCTGTGCTCGCTGTTGTCTTTCATAGGCACCGTCCGCTGGGATATGTGAGGAGATGGCGGCATCCTCCGGTGTACCGACCGTTGGTGGACCTGTCGACAATGGAGGAAAGACATGTGATCATCACCTACAGGCTTGACCGTGCCACAATCCAGGAACTGTGTACACAGCTGGAGCCAGACCTGATGTCAGCTATCCGCCATCCCACAGGAATCCCCCCTCAAGTGCAGGTGCTGTCAGTGCTCCATTTCCTTGCAAGTGGGTCATTTCAAACAACAGTGGCTATTGCATCAGGGATGTCCCAGCCTATGTTTTCCAACGTGTTGTCCAGAGTGTTGTCTGCCCTGCTGAAACACATGCAGAGCTACATCGTTTTCCCTCAGGTGGAGGATTTGCCAACAGTGAAAGGTGATTTCTATGCACTGGGACATATCCCCAACATCATAGGTGCCATTAATGGGACACATGTGGCTTTGGTTTCCCCCCCCCCGCAGAAGTGAACAGGTGTACAGAAACCGGAAGAGTTATCATTCCATGAATGTACAGATGGTATGTTTGGCAGACCAGTACATATCCCATGTTAATGCCAAGTTCCCTGGCTCAGTGCATGATGCCTAAATCCTGCGGAACAGTAGCATCCCTTCTGTGATGGGTCAACTCCAGAGGCACCGTGTGTGGCTATTAGGTGAGCACCTGGAAGCAAGACAGTGGAAATGGTTGTCTGGGTCTGGGAATATCCCTACAGGTTAGTGTGTGTCTAACAGTTGTCCCTCGCCATTTGCATGTGACTCTGGTTACCCCAACCTGTCATGGCTACTGACCCCAGTGAGGAATCCCAGGACAAGGGCAGAGGAACGCTACAATGAGGCCCATGGGCGAACTAGGAGGGTGATCGAACGGACCTTCGGCCTCCTGAAGGCCAGGTTCAGGTGCCTCCATATGACAGGTGGATCCCTATTCTACTCACCAAAGAAGGTGTGCCAGATCATTGTGGCCTGCTCTATGCTTCACAACTTGGCATTGCGACGACAGGTGCCTTTTCTGCAGGAGGATGGTCCAGATGGTGGTGTTGTTGCAGCTGTAGAGCCTGTGGACAGTGAATACGAGGAAGCAGAAGAAGAAGACATGGACAACAGGGACTCAGTGATCTAGCAATATTTCCAGTGAAACACAGGTAAGAATACAAACCTGCCTACTACATGTACTTTAACACTACTACCTCTCTACTGTCTGTCGTTTTCACCCAATATATGGTCACTGACTTGTCACTTTCCCTTACGATTTCACAAATGTGGGTCCCAATGTGTAACATCTGCTTTGAATCCTCATGGACTACAGCTGTGTGACGTAGGTATGTTGACATTACAAATGAAAGAGCTTTTTGGCACTGTAATTGCTAATACACTATTCCGAAATCACAGACTGACTCCAGATTGTTTTGTGCTTTAAGGGTGTTTATTTTAGTGCTCAATATTGGAGGGGGTAGCAAAATGGTGAGGGGTGATGGCGGAGGAATGTCCATGGCAGAGTCCAGTCTATTAGTCTCACAGGTGCATTGCCAAAATGGGCATAGGAAGTGGAGCTGGGGCAGTTTAAGGATGGACAGGGTGACAAAGTGGGACAGAAGGATGACATTCAGGGTGGTCTCATTTCTTGGCGGGGGTCCTGGCATCATTCTCTGTCTTTGTCGTGGATCTCAGGGACCGTTTGCGAGGTGGTTCTCCCTCTGCAGGGGGTGGGGTGCTGGTGTGGTGGTCCTGTGGCGGTGCCTCCTGTCCATTAGCGCCGGTGGAGGTGGTGGGAAGTTCATCGTCCAGGCTAGTGTCAGGGACCCCTTGTAGTTCCACAGTGTCCCTCCTGATGTTGAGTACTTCCTTCAGCACCCCTACGATGGTGCCCAGGGTGGAATTGATGGCTCTGAGTTCCTCCCTGAATCTCAAATACTGTTCCTCCTGCAGGCGCTGGGTCTCCTGAAACTTGGCCAGTACCGTTGCCATTGTCTCCTGGGAGTGGTGGTAGGCTCCCATGATGTTGGAGAGGGCCTCGTGGAGAGTGGGTTCCCTTGGCCTGTCCTCCCCCTGTCGCATAGCAGCCCTCCCAGTTCCCCTGTGTTCCTGGGCCTCCGTCCCCTGGACCATGTGCCCACTACCACTGCCCCCAGGTCCCTGTTGTTGTTGGGGTGGTGGGTTAGCCTGGGTTCCCTGTAGTGGTGGACACACTGCTGATTGACGTGTCCTGGGGACGGAGGTATGGGCCCGCTGGGTTGGTGCTGTGCTGGTGTTTCCAGAGGGGGGAATCTCTGGGGTGGCCTGTCCCAGTGTCAGGGGAACCGACTGTCCCGAGGTCCTCGATGGGCCGGGCTGGTCATCTAGATCCAGTTGGACAGAGGTGCTGTCATCACTGTGGGCCTCTTCTGTTGGTGTTGTGGACATGTGTGGACCCTCCTGTCCGGTGATGTTGGGTAGGGGTCCTGCAGGGGTATAAAAGGATGTTTATTACATCTGTGTGTGCCATTGTGTGCAATTAGTGGGTGATCGTGTACCCCAGTGCTTGCATTCCTGTGTGGGACCTTGTGTGATGATGGTTTAGGGGGGTGTATGGGTATGGGCAGTGGCCATGCTTTGGTGATGGGTGTCCATGCTTTGTTGTTGCATGCAGGGCTTGGTGTTAGGATGTGTGGTTTGTGATGTTGGGACATTTGTTAGGAGTTAGAGTGATTTGGTGAGGGTGAGTGTGGGGGTATGTGCTGGCATGCAGGTAGGGTGGGGGATGTAATAGTTAAGATTTGACTTACCAGAGTCCATTCCTCCACCTACTCCTGGGAGGCCCTCAGGATGCAGAATCGCAAAGACTTGCTCCTCCCATGTTGTTAGTTGTGGGGGAGGAGGTGGGGGTCTGCCGCCAGTCCGCTGAACCGCAAGGTGGTGTCTTGAGACCACAGAACGCAACTTCCCCCGTAGATCGTTCCATCTCTTTCTGATGTTCTCCCGATTTCTTGGGTGCTGTCCCACTGCGTTGACCCTGTCCACTATTCTTTGCCATAGCTCCATCTTCCTTGCAATGGAGGTGTGCTGCACCTGTGATCCGAATAGCTGTGGCTCTACCCAGACGATTTCCTCCACCATGACCCTGAGCTCCTCCTCCGAGAACCTGGGGTGTCTTTGCCATGCCATGGGGTGGTGTGGGTGATGTGTGGGGTGGTGTGTGGGGTGATACGTGTGCTGATATGTAGTGGTGTGTAGTGTGAGGTGCGTGGAAGTTATGTGGGTGATGGTGTTGTGTGCCTGTGGATGCTAGTATTGTTGATGGTGGTGTCTCTCTCTGGCCTTCTCTCAGTAATTGTGGTCGTAGGGGTTTGTGGGTGATGTGGGTGTGTGTTTTATATTGTATTGGGTGTGTGGGAGTGGTGTGTGTATGTGTATCAGGTGTGTGTATTTCGATTTATCTAATGTGGCAGTGTTTTGTATGTGTGTGTATATTTTGAGCGTGGCGGTGTGTACCGCCAATGGAATACCGCGGTTGAAAGACCGACATGTGGATTCGTGGGTCGTAATGGTGTGGGTGTATTTCTGTTGGCGTGACAGTGGAGGTTTTGTTTTCGCCAGTTTATCACTGACCTTTGGTGTGGCGGACTTGTGTGGGTGTCTGAATATTGGAGGATTCCGTGCTGTGGGTCATAATAGCTGTGGCGGATTTCTACGGCCGCTGCAGTGTGTTGGCGGTCTTCTGCATGGTGGTAAGCGGCTTTTACCGCCAATGTTATAATGACCGCAATGTCACTTGGGTACAGATGATATCAAGATTGTTAATAATATTATTTCACTCCTCTGTCCTTATTCTGGAACCCTCCCACGTGGCAAATTTATAACTCCCGTCCTCACACTGCTTACAGTTCCTGTTCCCAGGTTCTACCCCGGTCAATCTGGGGGTGGGCAAGTTCCTCTCTAATACTTCCGCTTCAATAATATTAATACTTGGCATACTGGCTGCCTCAGCTAACCCCATAAAAACTTCAGAGTCACTTATGATGCTATCAGTTATTATTACCAATTTGGGTCCCCCAAAGTAAAGCCCCTCAACTTCGTTATCCTCCTGGACACAATGACTTGGTCATTCATTAGCAGGTAATGAGCTCAGAGCCTGATACCTATTACTTATAGGCACAGACGGGAGGGTGGGATGATTATGCTGTACTAATCTCCTCTTAGGCGGCAGCCACATTGGCTTGGTGCGGGAATAAACCAAGGGTTGCAGATGGCGGTAAAAGAAGCCCAAAGGGAAAAGCGTCAGTGACGTGCCATATGGTGGGCAGGGAATTGCCATAGATATTTCCCCTACAAGTCTAGGACTCTGAAAGTTAACAACAACACAATCACCCCCAAAATTCTTCGCTAAAAGGCCACCTCACTCTCCTGGTTAAGAGTAGTTGCTGAACTCTGTGAGGAGAAAATAAGTTATTTAAATCCAGCCAGTGCATAACTTTTTTCTTCAAGGTCTCAGAAGATTTGGTCTGGCTTGGATGCAAGGGCAGAACATTTACCATAACAGCAACATACTAGCAACAGGCTGGTGGTAAATCGATGGTAGTAGGCTTGCCCAAGGGGGTAAGCCAACAGGATCATCTGTCTCCCTATTGCAGGACCTCTCTTGGTGATTGAGTTAGAACTCGAATTACCCACTCCTGGGAATCGTAGTTGTCCACAGGGAGGCATGTTCCACCCCATAGTTTGCCCTACTTTGAACCCCTTTCTGGTTTTCTTGGTATGTGGGGCTCTCAAACAAGTCCCCTCTATGTTACCTATTAGGTTATCTGCTACCTACCTGGTTATTACATTACCTTTCCCATTTTATTGCAAACCTGCTAGACCATTAAAGACCAAAGTCGAGGAGGAGAGTTTCTGACATAAAGCAATAACCTTCCCATCCTCCCCTTCTAATTTGTCCAATTTGTCTTGAAGAGGTGTCAGCAAGTCGGTATTGGGGGTTTAGCCTGATATATCTTAATGTATATTCTTGTTGTTTAAGATTTGATTGAGTAATGATTTTGAAGGATGAGCTACAAAATATGTCTTTTACTAAGTCTAAGATCATAATACTAATCATGAGGCTAATGTTTCTGCTGATGTAGATGTTATAATTGATCATTCATAGAAAGGAACCATGAAAAACACCTATTCATATTTTTTTTATTGTGGTGTATTCAATAGGTTGCTGTAACCCAAAATTGAAATAAACTTTTAATCCTTCATAGCTGGTTATATTTTTGTGAGACAACATCATCATCATACGAGGAATCGGCGCACTTTCATTGGGCAATAGCACAAGTGGAGATTGCCTGCATAAGTGTCAATACAACCTGCTCCCTGTGGTGTTCTTTCCCTGTTCCTGCTAGCCTCTTGTTAGCCAGTAGCAACTTTTGACTTTAGTACCCAGACACATGAATCTCTCCTGGTGTACTGTCATTAACCTGGATTCTGGTATATTCACAGTGTGGCTCAAAAGGAAGCCCTACTCATCTAATCCAGTTTTACTTCTGCAAGCAGGGGGGTAAAAAGAATCACTGGGTTGCTGACTGAGATATACTAGCATCAGTGCCAGCAAAGACATTCATTTAAGGTAAGCTGGGGTACCATGGTGAGGTTCAAGAGGCTGGGATATAGAAAGAGGGGAAGAGTGTTGTGAAGGAGGAAAGTGGAAAAAGTATCATCTTTAAGATGATGGAGTGCCAAGGCAGGGCAGAGTCTAAGACGGCATAAATCTGCAAGTAGGTAACTGAATAGCCATTACAATAGATTTTGTGGAGCTAAAATATTTAGCTTTACGTGGAAACTCGCAGCATACATTTCCTGCCCAAATTGTGTGTTGTACCCCATTTGTCCAACCCACTTTGCACCCAATTCTGTTACATTTTTCTATACTTTCCCTGTGTACATTGGGCTATCTCTTGTCCACTGTCTACCTACAGGAGTGAACACCTATATTTTATGGGAATCCCATATGTAAATGACCCTCACTGTAATTTGAGCCAATCCATTCTATTCCAGGCAACCTATTCCAAAACACTATGATGTGAACGAATACTAGAACTGCAAGGTCTATATAAACTTCCCGGGGGATGGGGAGGGGGAAGGTGAGGGGGAGGCACCAGTGGAGTTGGAGGTTCCTGCTTATATCAGATATTTGCACTGCAAAGCTCTGTTATCTGAGGCCAGACCAACATGTAAATACCACCTAATTCGGATCACGTTTAATGCATGTACATCCGAATAGATCAAGATAAAGCCTAGTCTGTTTCTGATTTAGCAGGCATATCTACTTGACTGTGTGGAACTTATAAATCTAGTTCTAAATCAGTCTAGTAATCATAGATTCTGTGTGCAGTTAACTCATTTGCCTTTTTCTTATCAAAAACATTGTTGTAATGTTAAGGACAATAAGGTAACAAGATAGCAACCCCAACAGCTGGCACAATATCCACTCCTGCAAGAGAAGCAAGGGTGGCGATATTCCTACCAGATATGGGAAAGCATAATACTATTCAGAATTTAATTGAACTCTCATGTTGGCCCAATCAATAAAGAAATTATATATGCCATCCACATCTTACCCAGAATCACTTTAAACTGAGAAGCATCAATCAGATCATACAAAACATTTTCTAGGTGACTTCCAAAACTAATCAATGAAATCATATGTGTATGAAGTCTCCGTAAAGTTATAAATAAATTAGAGCCATTCATTGCCTTAACATTCTCAGAAATCCTTTTCTTAACCACTGGTATTTGTAGGGATTGAGGAAACTTAATATCCAAATAGTTTAAGCTCCACAATTTGTAAGTCTTGACACCACTTTTTCTTGTCTTCTAAGAACACAATCTTCCTATGAATCATTATATAAATCACTGCTTACTGTGTGCTATGCTGAACTCATCTGTAACCTAACTTAATTACTGACATTTGATTCTTCAATTCTTGAATTTAGTTCTAGACTCCTTTACAAATTGTTGTGAAGTCGGCAATGCAAACACAAAATATTTACACATCTTCTTTATATATTGACTGTATTGTTCCTCCTAAATGCATATTTTCAGGAATCTCCATTATTTTGTTCACTATCTAGGCTGGACTAGGTTTCTCTAAATTATGTCAAGATTCTTTTTGGTCTAACTGCACTGTTAAGTGTATAGGCTGAACACACTCAATAGAAGGACTAACCACCTCTGCCAAGACATCTTTAATGCACTTTAAAGACCTTGATGAAATAATTTTGCTCCGGCCACTGAGTTTCAACTACCAAAATATAAAATATGGTAACACAACTAAGTATGTTCTGATGGAGTTGTTTTGCCCGCCTATTATCTAAAGAAAAAGTATGTGACTTTGTTTTAAATCATTTCTGCACCTAATCACAAAAGGCAGTAAACATAAAGCAAAGGATAATTTCTCTCTACGCAAAGTTGCTTTGTGTGACCTCATAGATATGATTTTGTTGTCTGTGTCTCCAGAGCGTCACAAAAAGGGATGCTTCGGTGGACAGATGAGGCTCATAAATATGCCCCTAATTATCTTAACTTAAGTGTAACTGCAATTGTTAATAGACATACCTGAGCACTATTTCTCTGTGCCCAAATCCCAGTTGTTCAATAAGTGATGAGTATTTTTTGTAAAACTAAGCACGCATAAATTGAGTATCCCAGGGATGCATGTACATTTGTACTTTTCCCTGTGTTTAGGATAACAATTTCAAGCTTTGATGCTACACAGGCTTTGATGAAGGATGAGTTATATTTTGACTGTACTTCCGTAGAAATTAAAACTTACCTAAATGGTTAATAACCTTTTTTGTTTCTTGATCTTGGCAATAATATAAGCTTACTGAAAATTTACAACATAATACTCAACATCTGTAACAAATGTGTGAAAATATACATCAAGAGTCCTTCCTGTTACATCACAAAGTAAATATTTCCAGTTTAATTACTTTTATAAATGTTCAAGAAAATAGTTAAACATTTGTTTAATCAACAAAATGACTTAAGGGTGTTTGTCTGTGGTTCATTTGTCCATTCAAAACAATCCTTTGAAGAACAACAAGTCCTTGCAAGGAAACTGAGAATCCATGTTGCGCAGTCCTGGCTACTGTAACATTATAGCATGATTGCCTAGCAAAAGCACCATGAACCACAATGAGAGTTATACCTGATAATCCAAGATGGTGCCAACCCTCTGGAACACACAAGAGCTTGTGTCCACACAATGCAGCAATCACAACCTGCATCCCCACTTCCTGACATCAATCCAGCAATCTTAAAAAACAAAGCTTCAGCAGAGGCAACTGTAGGTGGGGGTTGGTAGTAACATCTTCTATGCACTGTAAGTTGCCATCCAACAGCTGTGGAAGTGCAGGGTTAGAAATCTCAAATCAGGGCTCTTACTCTGCACTTGTGAAGACAAACTTGAGAAAACTGAATTAGTAAGCTTATCCCAAGAGGCCCTAGTCAAGGGAGGAGTCTTACATTAGGCCCTCCAAACTACAAAGCAAATGTGATCATAGACTTATAGGAACTGATCAATTTCCTGCTGGTCCAGATGTCAGCCCACAACCTGTTAGCAATTTTAAGTGTGTAGACTCACCTGCTTAGGAATCTTTATAAAGAATGGTCAGAAATTACACTAATAAAAGGAGAAAGTCAAATTCATAACAACAAACACATCTGCCACTGAGACTAAATAAGAGAGCAAACAAAACTAACCAGAGTCTGGCAATTATGCAACCAACACATTGTCACCACTGCCACCAGGCAACAACTCTGTTCTGACAGTAACTGTCACGGTTTCAGGCAGGTCTGATCAGGACTCTGGTTAGGGCACCCCTTGAGGTCACAGAATATCCCAAAGAGGTAGTGTACTGAGGCAGAAGAGCAGCTAAAGACATACACGGGAAAGGACAGCTATGACAAGGCACAGGAAACAAGAAAGTAAAAGCAGAGAAACCTTAGTGTGAACAAACAGGAAACAGATTACTAATGGACAAACACACAGGGGTTACCACTAATGTTGTACACAGGCTACGGCTCACAACTTCCCGGAGCAACGCCTCTGTGCATATTGCTCTTACAGATAGTCACAGATAGTCACCCCGCAAGCCGCATAGAAAGGAGGCAGCAGAAGGGATTCTGGCCCTCATTACAACCCTGGCGGTAAAAGGCGCTTACCGCCGTGCAGAAGGCCGCCAAAACACCGCCGCGGAATTCCGCTACAGCTATTATGACCCACCTCTCGGAATCTGCCGAAATTCAGACACCCACACAACTCCGCCACACCAAAGGTCAGTGTTAAACTGGCGAAAACAAAACCTCCACCGTCACGCCAACAGAAATACACCCACCAAATCACGACACACGAATCCATTCGGCGGTCTTTCAACCGCGGTATTCTATTGGCGGTACACACCGCCGCACTCAAAATACACACACATCTCCAAAACACCGCCACATTGGACAAATTGAAATACACACACCTGATACACATACAAACACCACTCTCACATACCCAACACTATATAAAACACACACCCACATCACCCACAAACCCCTACGACCACAATTCACGGATGACGGCCAGATAGACAGAGAGCACTGCAACTGAGAACCCCACCACACAGAGGCACACAACACCATCACCCATACAACATTACACGCACAAAACACCACACACCACTACACATCAACACACACATCAACACGTACACCACCCACACATCACCCACACCACCCCATGTCACGCCAAAGACATCCCCGGTTTACCGAGGAGGAGCTCAGGGTCATGGTGGAGGAAATCCTACGGGTAGAGCCACAGCTATTTGGCTCACAGGTGCAGTACACATCCATAGCCAGGAAGATGGAGCTATGGCAAAGAATCGTGGACAGGGTCAACGCTGTGGGACAGCATCCAAGAAATCGGGAGGACATCAGGAAGAGGTGGAACGACCTACGGGGGAAGGTGCGTTCAGTGGTCTCCAGGCACAACATCGCGGTACAGCGGACTGGCGACGGACCCCCACCTCCTACCCCACAACTAACAACATGGGAGGAGCAAGTCTTGACCATCCTGCATCCTGAGGGCCTCGCAGGAGTAGGCGGAGGAATGGACACTGGTAAGTCAAATCTCAACTATCATATCCCCCTCCCTAATGCATGCTGTCACACACCCCCACCCTCACCCCCTCCCCTAACACTCACACTCCTCACTAATGTCCTAATAACACAATCCACTCATCCCAACACCAAGCCCTGCATGACACAAATAAGCATGGTCACCCCTCACCAAAGCATGCTTACTGCAAATACCCAGAACAATCCCCTAACCATCATCACACAAACCCACACACAGGTATGCTTGCACTGGGGTACACAAACACCCACCCATTGCACCCCATTACACACACACATGCAATAATCATGCTCTTATATCCCTGCAGGACCACTAAGGAATGTCACCACACCTGAGGGTCCAGACAACTCCACTCCACCCACAGAAGAGGCCCACAGTGACGACGGCAGCTCTGCCCTACTGAATCCTGATGACCAGCCTGGACCATCGTGGGCCTCGGGACAGTCGGTTCCCCTTGCACAGGCACAGCCCAACACTGACTTTCCACCCTCTGGTAACACCAGCACAGCACCCACCCAGCGGGCCCATACCTCCGTACCCAGGACACGTCAATCAGCGGTGTGTCCACCACTAGAGGGAACCCAGGATAACCCACCACCCCAACAACAGGGACCTGGGGGCAGTGGTAGTGGGCACACGGTCCAGGGGACGGAGGCACAGGAACACAGGGGAACTGGGAGGGCTGCTGTGCGACAGGGGGCGGACAGGCCAAGGGAACCCACTCTGCACGAGGCCCTCTCCTCCATCATGGGAGCATTCCACCACTCCCAGGAGACGATGGTGACGGTCCTGGACAAGTTTCAGGAGACCCAGCGCCTGCAGGAGGAGCAGTATTTGGGCTTCAGGGAGGAGCTCAGAACCATCAGCTCTGCCCTGGGCACCATCGTAGGGGTGCTGAAGGACATACAAAAGACCATGAGGAACACCGTGGCACTCCAAGGGGCCCCTGACACTAGCCAGGACGATGAACTGCCCACCACCTCCGCCGGCGCTAGTGGACAGGACGCCCCGCCACAGGACCACCACACCAGCACCCCAACCCCTTCAGACGGACAACCACCACGCAAGCGGTCCCTGAGATCCAGGAACAGGACAGAACAAGATGGCAAGACCCCCGCCAAGAAATGAGACCACCCTGATTGTCATCCCACTGTCCCACTTTGTTACCCTGTCCATACTGAAACTGACCCAGCTCCACTTCCTATGCCCATATGGGCAGTGCACCTGTGAGACTAATAGACTGGACTCTGCCATGGACATTCCTCCACCGTCCCCCATCACCATATTACTATCCCCCTCCATATTTGGGCACCTAAATAAACACCCTTGAACCACAAAACAATCTGGAGTCAGTCTGTGATTTGGTAAATATGTATAATCAATGGCAGTGTCAAAATGCGTTTCCAATTGTAAAGCCAACATACCTATGTCACACATCACAAGTCCTTGAAGGATGCAAGTAGATGACCCACGTTGCTAACCACACCTGTGAAACCGTAATGGAAAGGTACAACTCAGTTACCAAATACTGCTATGATATGACAGACAGGATAGAGGTAGAAGTGTGAAAGTGAATGTTATGGTAAAAAGAAAACTGTTCTCACCTGTGTGTCACTGGAAATATTGCTGTATGACTGACTCCCTGTTGTCTATGTCTTCTTCCTCAGCGTCCTCCTCATCACTGTCCACAGGCTCCACAGGCTCCACAGGCTCCACAGGCTCCACAGCTGCCACAACACCGTCATCTGGACCATCCTCCTGCAGAAAAGGCACCGGCGTCGCAAAGCAAGATTGTGAAGCATCGAGCAGGCGATGATGATCTGGCACACCTTCTTCGGTGAGTAGAATAGGGAACCACTTGTCACATGGAGGCACCTGAACCTGGCCTTCAGGAGGCCTAAGGTGCGTTCGATCACCCTCCTAGTCCGCCCATGGGCCTCATTGTAGCGTTCCTCTGCCCTGGTCCTGGGATTCCTCACTGGGGTCAATAGCCAGGACAGGTTGGGGTAACCAGAGTCCCCTAATAGGCACACACGGTGCCTCTGGAGTTGACCCATCATATAAGGGATGCTGCTATTCTGCAGGATGTAGGCGTCATGCACTGAGCCAGGGAACATAGCATTTACCTGCGAGATGTACTGGTCTGCCAAACATACCATCTGTACATTTATCGAATGATAACTCTTCCTGTTCCTGTACACCTGTTCACTCCTGTGGGGGGGGACCAAAGCTACATGGGTCCCATCAATAGCACCTATGATGTTGGGGATATGTCCAAGGGCATAGAAGTCATCTTTAACAGTAGCCAAATCCTCCACCTGAGGAAAAACGATGTAGCTCCTTACATGTTTCAGCAGGGCAGACAACATTCTGAACAACACGTTGGAAAACATAGGCTGGGAAATCCCTGATGCCATGGCCACAGTTGTCTGAAAAGACCCACTTGCAAGGAAATGGAGCACTGACAGCACCTGCACGTCAGGGGGGATTCCTGTGGGATGGCGGATTGGTGACATCAGGTCTGGCTCCAACTGGGTACACAGTTCCTGGATAGTGGCACGGTCAAACCTGTAGGTGATGATCAAATGTCGTTCCTCCATTGTCAACAGGTCCGCCATCTTCTCAAATGTCCCAGCTGACGGTGCCTAGGAAGGACAACAGCGACCACAGACTCAACAAAACTCCAGGTATGTACCCACAGATACACAGAACACGACACCAAAGACAAAAATCTCCCTGTATGTGCATCAAGTGTAGGCCTAGGTATGTGTGACGCAGTAGTAAATGAAGCCATGTGGGCCCCTGAAATGGCGGCTGCCTGACCTCCAAACTGGGACAATGGGGTGTGAGGTAACTGCGCTGGCGTTGTACACCATCGCGGTAGGCAGTCGTAGACCGCGGCGCAATGCTGCATTGGTTAATATTGGACCCTATGGGTCCCAGGAGCCAATGATGAATTGCGCCGGCGGGGATGATACGCACCGCCGCGGACGTCACCGCCGCAGACATGACCGCCATTTTCTATCTGTTCATTCACTCGACACCTGATCTTCGACAGGAGAGGATCTACACTGCAAGTGCTGCTGTGACCTCGGTCTGGAAGAGACAATGGCTGCTGCGTCTGGGGAAAGGGCCCCTGACTTCACTGCTCAGGAGTTGGAGAAGCTAGTAGAAGGGGTCCTACCCCAGTACACGCTACTCTACGGTCCTCCAGACCAACAGGTAAGTACACAGGGAGTACGTTGTATGGGCTATGCCTGTGTGGAGAGGGCTGGTTGTACTAGGGAAGGGGGCAGAGTTCAGGGAACATGAATGAGTGTGAATGCATGTGCTACATGGCAAGGGCAGGGATGTGGGCCACTCACTTTGACGGCGCAGTTGGTAATGACTTCTCTTCTTCCCCTGTGCATGTCATGTAGGTCAGCGCCCACCAGAAGAAGGACATTTGGCGTGCCATCGCCAAGGACGTACGGACCCTGGGGGTCCACCAGAGACGGGGCACCCACTGCCGTAAAAGATGGGAGGACATTCGCCGCCGGAGCAAGAAGACGGCGGAGGCTCAGCTGGGGATGGCCTCCCAACGTGGGAGGGGTGCCCGTCGCACCATGACCCCCCTGATGTTCCAGATCCTGGCGGTGGCATACCCGGAGTTGGATGGGCGCTTGAGGGCATCACAGCAGACACAAGGGGGTGAGTACACCCTCATTCTGGGGACTTTGCGTGCAGTTGAGGGGTCTGGGTGGGGGAGGAGGGCTGTGGGTTTCCCTAGGCCAGGGCGACTTCCGAAGGCTAGGCCCCTCCGTAATGCATGCCATGTGCCACTCCACCCCACCTCAGTAGAGTGCCAAGTACAGGTATACATGCCCCAGTGGCATCCATGTGTGCAGATGTCCACCATAGTGATGTAGGCCAGATCCCAGGAATTGCAGCTGTAGAGGCCTAGAGCGCGGCGTAGTGCAAGGGGCTGCTGTGTCTGTATTGTCCGCCAACGGTAGCGGTAAGCCATGCACTCAACCTTTTTTTCTTCTGTCATCCCCCCACCTTTTGTGCTCTCCCTGTTCTTTTGTGCATCAGCATCATCAGGCGGAGGTACAGTGGCACCGGAGCACGAGGGAGCTGCATCCCACATGGCCATGGAGGGCCACACCACGGACTCAGAATGCACCAGTGGGACAGAGGGCGAGGGGAGCTACACGTCGGTCACCGGATCACCAAACAACGACACAGACTCGTCCGCCGATGGGAGCTCCCTTGTGGTTGCGGCACCATCTGTGCCCACCACTTCTACAGGTGCAGCCGCCACCTCCCTTACCAGCACCGCCCTCCCAGCAGCCCCTCAGCGTTCGCCCGTGCCCACTCACCCAGGAGGGTGGGCATCACCTTCGCCCCAGGCACCTCAGCCCCTGCCCCTGTCACCCCTGCTGCCCTCAGTGAGGAGGCCATTGACCTCCTCAGGTCACTCACTGTTGGGCAGTCTACCATTGTGAATGCCATCCAGGGTATAGAAAGGGAGTTGCAACATGGTAATGCATTCCTGGAGGGCATTCATTCTGGTCAGGCTGCCCTTCATCGAACCCTGCAATCTCTGGCCTCAGCACTGATAGCAGCCATTGTCCCTGTGTCTAGCCTCCCCCCTCCAACTTCCTCCACCCAGACCCAATCCCGTGTACCCCAGCCTATCCCAAGCAAACCATCAGACAAGCATGCATACACCTCAACACACAAAAGTAGCTCAGTCAAACATAGGCACCACCCATCCCACAGGAACTCACACAAGCATCACCCACATACAGACACAGCAACATCCACTGCCTCCACTGTGTCCCCCTCCTTGTCGTCTCCCTCTTCCCTCCCAGTGTCGTCTACACTCTCACCTGCACGCAGTACATCTACAGGCACTAGGACTCGCACCAGAACACCCAGCACCACACCCGCTCACCTGCACTCACCACCCCCACTACCATTTACACGTCCCCTGTGTCTTCTCCCAGTGTGTCTGTGATGCCCCCTCCCAAGGTACACAAACGCGGGCACCCACACACCCAACATCCATCCACCTCACGACATCCTCCAGTACCTGCATCTGCACCCAAAACACCTAAAGTGACACCTTCTACAACCACCTCCTCTTCCTCTACTCCCAGACCCCCTCCAGCTACCCATCCCAGTGTTCGTCAGAAACTCGCCCTCAGCAACGTTGACCTCTTTGCCCCCACCCTCACCCCTCCAAATCATAAGTCACGTAGTAGCACCTCAGCCAGAAAGACTCCAGTACCAGTGGTGCGTGTTCAAGGTGTGTGGAGTGCACCGGCCACCAGGGCAGGCAGTGTGACACGGAGCCAAAGCACTGCCAGTCCACCCCTTGTAAAGCATCTCAAGTTGGACAGGGTGAAGACTCCTGGCGGAAAAACTGCTCACAAGGGTCCCAGGGGGATTGCAGAGTCAGCTGTGACTCCTCCAAAGGTGGTGAAGTGCCAGAAGAAGTCTGCGCAGTCTGGTAAGAGCAGCACGGCGGAGAAGGGCGCCATCCTCCCCGGCGGCCGGGACGCCACCACCAGCACCGTCGTCACTGGTCAGGAGACCACCGCCGGAGTCAGTGCCCAGGAGGGCAGGAGTATCGTCACTGGTCAGGAGACCACCACCGGAGTCTGTACCCAGGAGGGCCCCGGCAGCCACATCCCCGCTGGGCAATGATGGACCGTCATGCCACACACCAATGCACAGGTCAGAGACCGCCATGGCAAAGCACCGCTGAACAAGGAACTCACCGCCATGGTGAAGACCGCTGAACATGGCAAAGCACCGCTGAACAGGGCAGAGAACCGCTGAACAGGTCAGAGACCGCCATGGCAAAGCACCGCTGAACAAGGAACTCACCGCCATTGTGAAGTCCGCTGAACAGGGCAAAGCACCGCTGAACAGGGCAGAGAACCGCTGAACAGGTCAGAGACCGCCATGGCAAAGCACCGCTGAACAAGGAACTCACCGCCATGGTGAAGACCGCTGACCAGGGCAGAGCACCGCTGAAGAATGAAAACACCGCCACATCAAGCATTGTTATCCCATGTACAGCTGGGACAGTGACGGAACAGGAAGCGTCACGGGGAGCCTGATGCAGTGTGGGCACCATTCCCCCTCCAGAACCAGTGGAGACTGTTATCCACTTGAGAGACTGTGGCTTTGCACTCCCCAGGATATGGCAGTGGGCAAGCCACCCACTTGTGAGACTTGAGAGACTGTGGCTTTGCACTCCCCAGGATGGAACAGTGGGCAACCCACCCATTGTAGAGACTTGAGAGACTGTGGCTTTGCACTCCCCAGGATGGAACAGTGGGCCACCCACCCACTGTAGAGACTTGAGAGACTGTGGCTTTGCACTCCCCAGGATGGAACAGTGGGCAACCCACCCACTGTAGAGACTTGAGAGACTGTGGCTTTGCACTCCCCAGCATGGAACAGTGGGCAACCCACCCACTGTAGAGACTTGAGAGACTGTGGCTTTGCACTCCCCAGGATGGAACAGTGGGTAACCCACCCACTGTAGAGACTTGAGAGACTGTGGCTTTGCACTCCCCAGGATGGAACAGTGGGCCACCCACCCACTGTAGAGACTTGAGAGACTGTGGCTTTGCCCTCCCCAGGAAGGAACAGTGGGCAACCCACCCACTGTAGAGACTTGAGAGACTGTGGCTTTGCACTCCCCAGGATGGAACAGTGGGCAGCCCACCCACTGTAGAGACTTGAGAGACTGTGGCTTTGCACTCCCCAGGATGGAACAGTGGGCAACCCACCCACTGTAGTGACTTGAGAGACTGTGGCTTTGCACTCCCCAGGATGGAACAGTGGGCATGGTGCCCTGTCGTGGATCTGGCGTGGAACTGTCATCCGGCTGAGGTGCCCCCCCTTCCCTTCCCCCTGAGGTGCCTGTTGTATTTCTATCTGATGCCCCAGCAGTGTTCTCTCCGTTTGTGGACAGGTATCTAATGTGGGCCTCGCCCATGCATTTTTGGCCCAGTGGAGCACTTACATTGATATGTGCATACCTGCACTACTTCTTGTAATGTATAAGAGCTGGAATGTGTATATATATCTGTATATATTTGGTGACTGTATTTTGATACATTACAATTTTTTTTAACCTGATTTCCTTTGGTCTTTGCATTCTTCCGGGGTGGTTGTGGGTTGTTCCTGTGATTTTGGAAATGCATTGGTGTGTGTGTTGTAATGTGCGAGGGTGAGGGTGGGGGTGGGGTTGTTGCGTGTGTGTCCGTGACTTTTGCCTCCCCCCTCCCCTATGTCGTAGGTGCAGTACTCACCGTTGTCTTCGGCGCCGCCGTTGCTGGTGTTCTTAAATGAGTAGGAAGACAAGGGCAGGTAGGATTTGTAATTCCGGCTCCATGGTGTCCTCCTTCCTCGTGGGATGTGTAGAAGGTGAGCGTTTTCCCATTGCAAAAGCTGTTTCCGCCGTGTTTTTATCCACAGTGAATCCACCCCGGAAAAGGTGGTGGATTGGCCGGTTGTGATACTGTGGGCGGTACATTGTGTTCCGCCTGTCTGTTGGCGGTGACCGCCGCGCTGCTTGTCTGTACCGCCGTGGTGGTCGGAGTGTTAAAGTGGCTGTCTATGTTGGCAGTTTCCGCCACGGTCATGATTCCCTTTTTTTGTCCGCCGGCCTGTTTGCGGTATTATCGCACCTTTAACACCATCCGCCAGGGTTGTAATGACCCCCTCTGTCTCTGCACCCTTAGAGCACAAACAAGGATTGTACTTACATACACAAGACAAGTCCTCGTGGGTCCAGCTGGAAACACAGTGGCAATTCCTGAAAAAACAGCAATAGCACACTGTCACTGTTAGGCACTAAAGACTACATATAACACTAGATAAAGGATTGGGTCTGGAATTGCCTCCTGGAAACCAGGAACCAACCTCAGTACAAAGGAAAACACTTATACAGAGGTGAATACTGATAGCTCACTTACCAGACACAAATACCCAAGAGGAAACGGAAACATAAGGAACAAACTAGGAGGCATCAGCAGGAACTGGGAACAGGCTCAGGCTGAAGCAAAGGCAGGAATAAGACTGGAAAACAGAGCACAAGTTCTGGCTGGAACAAGCAGGCACAGGAATAGGAAACAGAGAGCAGGCTCTGACAGGAACAAGCAAGAACAAAACTGGAATACAGGGAGTTGGAACAAGCAGGAAACAGGACTGGGAAACTGAGAGCAGGTTCAGGCTGAAACAAGTCAGGAACAGGACTTAGAAACAGGGAGCAGGCTCTGGAAGGAACAAACAAGACCAAAGCTAAGAGCCAGAGAGCAGACTCTGGCTGGAACAAGGAGGAACAGGGCAGAGAAACAGAAAGCAGGTTGAAGCTGAAACAGAACAGGAACTAGACTGGAAAATAATCAGATAAAGGGTCTAGAACACAAAGGAATCGAACTCCAGTGCATGATGAGGACCTTGAGGAAATGGCTGCTTATAAGTAATTCCAGGCTGCAGCGAACCCCAGGTGGAATCACATGACTGGGCTGCACAGGAGAGGTCTCAGGTGTGTGCAGTTTCAGACACTCAGAAGTCCTGGAGGAGAGAATCCAGTGAAAAGGAGCAACTGGACTTCTCCCATATAAAGCAATGTATAGGAGAATCCAGGCTTTCCTGATTACCAGGCTGTGCATTATGGGATCCGCAGTCCGAGGAAGCAAATGTAATTCCACAAAAGCATACCATAGCAAAAAGAGAAACAAAGGGGAGTCATAAAGGGACTCTAGATGAGTGTTTAAGGTGATTCCCAGGCTATAGACAGTCCCTTTACAGCGCCCACTAGAGATGAGACGACAGAGTCGTAACAGGAACAGGTGGTTGTGGTTCCAATAAGGAAGTAACTGGAACAGCCAAATTATGCAACTGAAGAATGAGACGTCCTAATGTCCTTTCAGTTCCAAGGTAGAGAACCCCACTATGAAATTAAAGAGTACAATGCCACTAATCATGGCTAACATCACAAATACAAGTTCACTCTTTGAGGATGAGAGGAACATGATTATTGCAAATGTAATGTGGAAGCTCTGGTCAGGGCTATTGAACAAGAGCACTGGGAGACTGAGGTGCAAAGGTGGACATAAATATGTGTGGGCATGTGACTTCAAATACATTAAGGCCCTCATTACTGCCCTGGTGGTAAATGCCGCCTACCACCGTGCTGACGGCCGCCAACATACCGTGAGCTCGACGGTAATGCGCCATGGGCATTATGACCCACACATAGAAATCCGCCACAATACAGACACCCACACAAGTCCGCCAGACCAAAGGTTAGTGATAAACTGGCGATAGCAAAACCCACACCGTTACGCCTACAGGAATACGCCCACAGTCTCACAACCCACGGATCACTGCGGAGGTCTTTCACTCGCGGTAAACCATTGGTGGTACATACCACCACGCTCAAAATACACACACACATACAAAACGACACCACTTTGGACAATTCAAAATACACACACCTGACACACATACGCACACCACACCCATATACCCAATCCAATATAAAACACACACCCACATTACCCACAACCCCTTACAGCAAAAAAAAAGAGATCAAGCACATAGAGACAAGCAAGGAGCACCCACTCAATCAGAGGCACAGAACACCCTCACCCATACACCATTCACGCACATCACAACATACACCACAACACATCACCCCACACATCACCCCACACATCCTCACACATATCACTCACACCACATCCATGGCACCCCAAAGACCCCCAGGTTTTCTGAGGAGGAGCTAAGGGTCATGGTGAAGGAAGTCATCCAGGTAGACCCACAGCTATTCAGATCACAGGTGCAGCAAACGTCCATTGCAAGGAAGATGGAGCTATGGCGGAGAATCGTGGACAGGGTCAACCCCGTGGGACAGCACCCCAGAACTAGAGATTACATCAGTAAGAGGTGGAATGACCTACGGGGGAAGGTGCGTTCCATCGTTGCAAGACACCAGATTGCTGTATAGCGGACTGGTGGTGGACCCCCACCTTCTCCCCCACAACTAACAAGATGGGAGGAGCAAGTCTTGGCGATCATGCGTCCTGCGTGCCTCGCAGGAGTAGCAGGAGGACTGGACTCTGGTAAGTCAATTCTCTACTACTACATCCCCCACACTACCTGCATGCCATTACATACCCCCACCCTTAACCTCAGTTCTATCACTCCATCACCTCACATATACCCCACCATCACAACCCACCCATCCTAATACCAAGTCCTACATGCAACAACAAGGCATGGACACCACCCACAGACCTGCATGGACACCGATCACCAAAGCATGCCCAGTAGGGAGACTCAGCCAGCCCACAAATTCACCACCCACGCAAGGCCAAGCTAACAGGGAAAGCACAATCATACAGGGAAACACACCCATGTACAAGATGGCACACACAGATTTATTAACAATTGATTTGCATCCCAACAGGACCCCTACTCAGCGTCACCAGAGAGGAGGTGGCAGCTCCATCCAGTCCCTCTGATGAGGCCCACAGTGATGACAGCAGCTCTGCACGCCTGGATCTGGATGACCAACCTGGCCCATCAGGGGCCTCTGGACAGTTGGTTCCCCTGCCACAGTCCCAACCCACGAAAGAGCTGCCCTCCTCAGGAGACACCAGCACAGTACCCACCCAGCGGGCCCCTGCCACTGTCCCCAGGACACGTCAATCAGCAGTGTGTCCACCACTACAGGGACCCCAGGCAAGCCCACAAACCCAGGACGATCAGGGGCCTGGGGTCAGTGGCAGTGGGCACACGGTTCAGGGGACAGAGGCACAGGACAACAGGGAAGCTATGAGGACTGCTGTGCGACAAAGGGAGGACAGGCCCAGAGAACCCACTCTCCACAAGGCACTCTCAAACATCCTGGGAGCATACCACCATTCCCAGGAGACCATGGGCCAGGTACTGGCCAAGTTGCAGGAGACCCAGCGGCTGCAGGAGGGACAGTACCTGGGGATCATGGAGGACCTAACAAAAATATACACCATCCTGGTCACCATTGCAGGGGTGTTGGCTGGCATGGGCAAGACCATGAGGGAGGCAGTGGCACAACAAAGGGCGCCTGACACCGGCCAAACCGAGGAACAGCCTTCCACCTCCGCCGGCGCTAGTGGACAGGAGGCACCACCACAGGAACAACAGGCCACCAGCACCCCACCCCCTGCAGAAGGAGAACCAACCCGCAAATGGTCCCTGCGATCCATGCAGAAGACAGAGAACATTGCCAAAACCCCCGCCAGGAAATAAGACTCTCCTGATAGTCACCCTTCTGTCCCACTCTGTTACCCTGTCCACCTTGAACTGCCATTGCTCCTCTTCCTATGCCCTCTTGGACAATGCACCTGTGATACCAAGAGACTGGACTCTAACTGGACATTCCTCCACCATCACCCCAGCCCTTTGCACATACCCCTATACTTATTGGCACATAAATAAACACCCTTGAAACAAATACCATACTGGAGTCAGTGTAATGAATCTCAACTGTATTAGTACAACATTTCCAAAGCATTGAAACGTATATGTACAGTGAAATCTACTACACAATGACCTTTGGTGGGCAGCAGTACATATAGCAGGAGCCAGAATGGGGCACACAGATCTGAAAATAGAGAAGCCAAAGGGAACAGTCAGTGGCCATAGACTTAGGGTAAGAGGATACCATGCACAATGTCCAACAGTTACTGAAATGTTAAGTTAAGTTGCTGTGTCTTTCCTGTGTGTCACTGGAAGTACTACTGTATTTTATTTGTTCTGTCCACAAGCTCCACTTGCTGCCACAAGACCATCTCCAGGCACATCCTCCGGCCGAAAAGGCACCTCTCAAGGCCAAGTTGTGCAACATGCAACATGCAACGATGATCTGGCACACCTTCTTGGGTGAGTAAGACAGGGAGCCACCTGTCAGATGGAGGCACTGGAACCTGGCCTTCAGGAGGCCGAAGGTTCTCTCAATTATCCTCCTTGTACGCCCATGTGCCTCATTGTAACGTTCCACTACCCTTGTCACTGGGGTCAGTAGCCATGAGAGGTTGGGGTAACCAGATAGGGTGACAACTGTTAGATACACACTAGCCCTTAGGGGCATTCCCATACCCAGACACCAACTGATACTCAGTGGGGACCCTTGGCTCACCTATAAGCCACCCGGTGCCTGTGGAGTTGGCCCATCACATATGGGATGCTGCTATTCCTCAAGATAAAGGCGTCATGCAAAGAGCCAGGATATTTGGCATTTACATGGGAGATGTACTGGTCCGCCAAACACACCATCTGCACATTCATCAAGAGATAGCTTTTCCTATTCCTGTAAACCTGTTCATTTTTCTGGGGGGGGACAAATGACACATGTGTACCATCAATGGCACCAATGATGTTGTGGATATGTCTCAGGGCGTAAAAGTCAGCCTTCACTGTGGCCAATTCATCCACCTGGGGGAACACTATGTGGCTGCGCATGTGTTTCAGCAGGGCAGACAACACTCTGGTCAACACGTTGGAGAGCATTGGCTGAGACATGCCTGATGCCATGGCCACTGTAGTTTGAAAGGAGCCACTTACCAGAAAATGGAGAACTGACAGGACCTGCACTAGAGGGGGGATACCTCTGGGCTGGCGGATAGCTGACATCAGGTCTGGCTCAAACTGGGCACGCAGTTCTTGGATTGTGGCACAATCAAGTCTGTATGTGATGATAATGTGTCTGTCCTCCATTGTCAACAGGTCCACCAGGGGTCTGTACACCGGAGGATGCTGCCATCTCATATGCTGCCTCAGCGGTTGAAGCCTATGGAAGAGAACGGTGAGCAGAGGGTCATATTTCCACATATATTGCACTAATGTGCATTTGTTTACTTTACAGAAACAGTATGTGAACTCAAGAGTTTGTTGATGTGCCAATGTCTGCTGTGACACAGTTAGTTGCCATGCCCTGTGCCCCCATGAAATGGCTGCTGCCTGACCTGTGAGGAGGAACAAGTGGAAATGAGGTAAGTGCGCTGGCGTTCTGCGCCGTTGCGGTAGGCGGTCGATGACCACCCCACAGATTTGCATTGGTTATTATTAGGCCCTATGGGTTCCAGGAGCCAATGGTGATGTATGCCGGCGGTGAAGATACGCACCACCGCAGACGTCACTGCCATTTTCTAACTATTCACTCACTTGCTACCTGACCTTCAACAGGAGAGGATCTACACTGCTAGTGCTGCTGTGACCTGTGTCTGGAAGCGACAATGGCTCGTGTATCTGGGGAAAGGGCCCCTGCCTTCACTGCGGAGGAGTTGGAGAAACTGGTGGATGGTGTCCTACCCCAGTACATATTACTCTACGCTCCACCAAACAAACAGGTGAGTATACTGTGAGCATGATGTGTGGGCAATGCATGTTTTGAGTGGTGCTGAGTGCTGGCTTGAGTGCTGCATGAGAGGTGGTCAGTGTATGTGCATCAGAGCATGGGTGGGAACTGGTGGGCAATGAGTATGCAGGTCCGGACGGGTGAGTAAATTCCTTTTCTGCTGTCTTTTCCCTCCAGGTCAACGCCCACCAGAAAAAGGGTATTTAGCTTGACATCGCCAGGGAGGTGCAGACCCTGGGGGTCTATCACAGGCGGAGCACCCACTGCTGCAAGAAATGGGAGGACCTGCGCCGCTGTCCAAGAAAACGGCAGAGGCCCAGCTGGGGCTGGCCTCCCAACGTGGAAGGGGTGCCTGTCGCACCATGACCCCCCTGATGTTCCGCATCCTGGTGGTGACCTCTCCGGAGTTGGATGGGCACTTGAGGGCATCACAGCAGCCACAAGGGGGTGAGTACAGATTCTGAAAGCTGATTTTGCACACTTTAGGAGGTAGCTGGGTAGGGGATGTGAGCTGGTGGTGCCCCTAGGCCAGGGCGATCATGGCAGGGTAGGTCCCTTGTTGGTCAGGCTCTGGGCACTCCTACCCCAATGGTGTAAGTGGCCATCTACTACTGTGCAGGGTCCTGTGGGTTTCAGGTGTGCAGATGCTGGCGCTAGGCATTGTACCCCATGGGCTGGTGTCTATCTCAGTAAATGGTTGGGCATGGTATGGTGTGTTGTGTACGCCAATGGTAGTGGTGTTGCTGGCATTGACCAAGTGTATCGTCTGTCTCTTCCCCCCTTTTTTTTTCTCGCCCTGTCCTTGTGTGCATTAGCATCATCTGTCGGAGGAGCAGAGGCACCGGCGACAGAGGGAGATGCATCCCACATGGGCCTAGAGGCCGATTCCACCGAGGGTGAAGGCACCAGTGGGACGGAGGGCGATGGGAGCACCACGATGGGGACAGGAGGGGAGACCACAGACAGTTACTCCTCCTCCGGTGGAAGCTCCCTGGCGGTGGCGGACACCTCTTTGCCCACCCTAACAACAGGTACAGCCGCCACACCCCCTTACCAGCACCGCCATCGCATCAGCCCCTCAGCGTGTTTCCCTGGCCTGATCACCCAGGACGGTGGGCATCTCCTTCGCCCCAGGCACCTCAGGCCCTGCCCCAGTCAGCCCTGCTGCCCTCAGTGACAAGGCTATTGACCTCCTGAGATCCCTCACTGTTGGGCAGTCAACCATTCTGAATGCCATCCAGGGTGTCGAGAGGCATTTGCAACAAACAAATGCATACCTGGAGGGCATTCACTCTGGCGTGGTGGCCCAACAGAGAGCATTCCAGGCTCTGGCCTCAGCACTGATGGCAGCCATTGTCCCTGTGTCCAGCCTCCCCCCTCCAACGTCCACTACCCAGACCCAATCCCCTCTACATCAGCCTATCCCAAGTACACCTTCAGACCAGCATACACCAAAATCACCAGACAAAAGTGGCTCAGGCAAACATAAGCACCACACTTCATCTCACAGGCACTCACACAAGCACCATGCCCTTGCAAACACACCAACATCCACTGCCTCCACTGTGTCCCACTCCTACTCCTCATCCACCTCCCTCCCAGTAGCATCTACACTCACACCTGCATGCACTACATCTTCATCCACTACCTCCACCACCAGCACGCCTATCACAACACTGCCCTCACAAGCAGTCAACACCCCCACAACCATGCACACATCCCCTGTGTCCTCTCCCAGAGTGTCTCTGACCACTCCTCCGAAAGTACACAAACGCAAGCACCCACCCACCCAACAGCCATTAACCTCACAACAGCATCCAGCCCATGCACCTTCACCCAAACTCAGCAGACGTACACCTCCTACAACCACTCCCTCTTCCTCCACTCCCAAACCCTCTCCATCTTCCCGTCTCAGTGTGTTTAAAAAAAGATTCCTGGCAAACATTGACCTCTTCCCAACGCCTCCCGTTCTCTCCTCGGGCCAGGGTGTCCAGATCCCAGGCCAGCACCTCAGCCACCAAGTCGGTGGATGCTGTGGTACCTGCAAGTTCCAGAGGATCAAAGGGGCACCCGTCAGGGCAGCCAGTGTGCCACCGACACATGCAAAGGACCAACCCATTCCGCCACCTGCCAAGGTAAAGAAGGGGCCAGCATGCAGCACAGCCAAGAAGCACAACCCACCCAGCAAGGCCTCCTCCAAAACTCAAGCTGCCAGTGCCAAGGTTCCAGCAGCATCTGCCAAGGTGGGGAAGGGGAAGAAAACCCAAGGCAAGGCACTTCAGGCCTCGGAGGCTCAGGGTGAGGGACTGGTGCCCACCATCAGTACTGTCAGCCCCGCAACCTGTTCCAGGGCAGGCACCGACACCTGCACCGCCATCTGCACCGCCATCTGAACCGCCACCTGCACAGCCACCTGCACCGCCACCTGCCCTGCTGCTGCCACAACAACTGTCAGCCTCATCATCCCCAATGGGCAGCCGTCCGAGGCTGCAGGAGACGGCCTGGTGTCTCCCTCCACCACTACCAGCACCTGCACCATGCCCAGCACCGGCAGCATCCCCACAGCAGACACCGCCACAAGCACCGCCACCTGCACCGCCATCTGCAACGCCACATGCCCAGCCGGTGCCACAACAACTGTCAGCAGCAACATCGCCAGTGGGCAGCCATCAGAGGCTGCAGGAGACGACCTGGAGGCCCCCACCACCACTTGAAGCACCCCCACCAGCACCGGCACTAGCACCAGTTTGCAGCCTTAGTCGCAGCATGATGGAGTCTGGCCCTGCCTCCATCGAGTATCATGCTATCTGTTCCCTGCAAATCTTGTGCCTCAGACACCCAGGTGAGGGAATGTCAACTGACACACCCCAAGTACAGCATCACTGGTCACAATGCCCCCTCAAGAACCAGTGGAGAAATGCATCCACTATCACTATCCTTAGCAGGATGAAGCAGACTGGGCACAATGCCCTCTCCAGAACCAGTGGAGAAGCCATCCACTTGAGAGACTTGAGAGACTGTGGCTTTGCACTCCCCAGGACCAAGCTGTGGACAAACCACCCACTAGAGAGACTGTGGCTTTGCACTCCCCAGGACCAAGCAGTGGGCAAACCACCCACTTGAGAGACTGTGGCTGCACTCCCCAGGACCAAGCAGTGGGCAAACCACCCACTGGAGAGACTTGAGAGACTGTAGCTTTGCACTCCCAGGTCATCGCTGTGGGCATGTTGCCCCCTCCAGGAGCAGTGGCATAGTACCATCTTCCAGCTGAGGTGCCCCCCCTTTCCCCTTCCCCCTGAGGTGCCTGTGTGTTTATGACCTGATACTCCTGCAGTGTTCTTTCTGTTTTGAGGCAGGAGTCAATTGTTGACTTCGCCCATGATTTTTTGGCCCAGTGGGCCATGGACATTTGCAAGGGACAGTGTACGGCCTTCTGTACATATTGTAAATATTTGTATACACTGTTTTTCAAATTGTTAACTATATTTGCATAGTTCAAAATATCACTGTTTCAACTTAATTCCTTTTGTCCTTGCATTCTTCTAGGGGGTTACGGGGTGTAAATGTATGTTGATGCATGTTTTTGTGTGTATGGTGTTGTGGGTGAGGGTGGGGGTGAGGGTGTTGCATGCTGTGTGTGTGTGTCACTCTCTTTTTCCTCCCCCCCACCCTTGTGTGCTTGGTGCAGTACTCACTGTCGTCACCACCACCTTCTTTCTATTTCCTGGTGTAATAGTAGATACACCAACATGGGGAGGACCTGCAGCTTGGGCTCCATGGCGTCCTGGTTCTTCATTGAGTGTCGAAAAGTGAGTGGTTCCCCTTCAGTGTACTGTTTCCGCAGTGCTTTTGATGTTGTTGGTACCGCCCCGGAAAAGGTGGTGGATTGGCCTGTCATAATACAGTGGGTGGTACATTGTCTTCCGCCTGTCTGTTAGTGGTGACAGCCGCCATCTTCCTTGCAATGGACATCTGCTGCACCTGTGATCCGAATAACGGTGTCTCTACCTGGATGATTTCCTCCACCATGACCCTTAGCTCCTCCTCAGAAAACCTGTGGTGTCTTTGAGGTGCCATGGATGTGCTGTGCGTGATATGTGTGAGGTGATGTGTGTGGTGATGTGTTGGGATGTATACTGTAATGTGCGTGGATGGTGTATGAGTGATGGTGTTCTGTGCTTCTGTTGGGTGTGTGCTCTTTGCTTGTCTCTCTGTGCTTGGTCTCTTTTTTTTCATTGAAGGGTTGTGGGTAATGTGGGTGTGTGTTTTATAGTGCTGTGAGTGTGTGGGTGTGGTGTGTGTATGTGTGTCAGGTGTGTGTATTTTGAATTGTCCAATGTGGTGTACTGTTGTAAGTGTGTGTGTATTTTGAGCATGGCGGTGTGTACCGCCAATGGTTTACTGCGATTGAAAGATCACTGCGTTGATTCGTGGGTCGTGATACTGTGGGTGTATTCCTGTTGGTGTAACGGTGTGGGTTTTCTATCGCCAGTTTATCACTGACCTTTGGTGTGGCAGACTTGTGTGGGTGTCTGTATAGTGGCGGTATTCTCTCTGTAGGTCATAATACCCATGGCAGATTACCGCCACGGTAAAGACACAGAGGCACTCATTACAACCCTGGTGGCTGGTGTTAAAGTGGCGGTAATACTGCCAAAAAGCTGGCAGTAACTACTGCCAAACTATGACCATGGTGGAAAGATCTCCGAAAGACAGCCAATGTATCAGAACGACCGCCAGAGCAGAAGCAACAGCCACCACGGCGGTAGCCGCCTACAGCCAGGCGGAACAATGTTCCGCCCACCACATTAAGAACCTGGAAACCGCCACCTTTTCCGGGGCGGTACCAATGACATCAAAAGCCTGGTAGAAACTGAGCTCAGAAGGGAAAGGACTCACCATTGGAGACAAAGGGAACAACCACGCCGCCATGGAGCCTGAACTGCATGTCTTCCCCATGATCTTCTACATTCTGCTCCACCACGAACACCAACGCTGACGAAGACGAGGACGGCGAGTAGAGCCGCCTAGCACACAAAGGAGGGAGGGAGGAAAACGAGAGTGACACACACACCCCCACACCATACACACAATCAGCTGCATTACAAAACAATTTAACACCGTAACTCAGATGAATAATGCAAGGACAAAGTGATTTTGAAAAAGTGAATGTAATGAGATCAACACAGCATGAAAAATAAGGTAGGCAAGATAATAGATATATACATATGTACAGAAAAAGGGACACAGCCCAGCCCACAATGTTCGTAGGCCACATGGCCACAGGCCAAAGACCATGGCCATACATCTCACCTGCATAAACCAAGTGAAAACACTGCAGGGGCATCAGTTGGTAAATAGGCAGGCACCTCAGGGGGACAGATGGGGTTTCAAGGTCACAGTCTTTCAGGTGGGTGTCATACCCCTGGGTGTTGGAGTGGACAGGCCGCACAGCAGCCCATGCAGGCAGGTTTACATACCATCTGCCGGCGGTGACGGCTGCTCAGAGGAGGTGGTGGTGGTGCTGCTGGTGGGGGGAGGCTCCTGCCCATCCCCTGCAACCTTGGACAGCTGCTCGGTGGAGGTGGTGGTGGTGCAGGTGGGGTTAGGCTCCTGCCCATCCCCTGCAACCTCAGACAGCTGCTCAGTCGAGGTGGTGGTGCTGCTGGGGGGAGGCTCCTGCCCATCCCCTGCAACCTCAGATGGCTGCTCAGTGGAGGTGGTGCTGCTGCTGGGGGGGAGACTCCTGTTCATCCACCACAACTTCGGATAGCTGCACAACCATGGTTAGTGGTGGGGATTCCTTCACAGTTCCTGCCACAGGCCCCTTGGTCTTCCTGCCTGCTGGTGCAGGCTCCTTGGTCTTCCTGGCAGCTGGGGTAGACTCTTTTCCCTTCTTACCTGCTGGTGCAGACTGCTTGGTCTTCTTGGCAGCTGGGGCAGGCTCCTTCACCGTCTTCCTGCTGGTGCAGGCTCCTTTGTCTTCCTGGCAGCTGGGCAGACTCATTTCCCTTCTTGCCGGCTGGGGCAGCCTCCTTGCTCTTTCTGGCAGATGGGGCAGGCTCCTTTCCCTTGAGGCTGCCTGGTGCAGGCTCCTTCACCTTCAGGTCATGTGGCCTGGATCCTTTTCCACCACAAGTGGGTGTGGTGACGACTGGGCACATGGACTGGGTGGCTGAGGTGCTTGGCTGGGTTCTTCCAACCCTACCCATATGTGCAGGAGAGGGGTAGGGGTAGGGAAGAGGTCAATGGTGGATAGGAACAGTGTCTTAGGGACATTGGGGCGGGAAGAGGCAGAAATGAATGGGAGTGGAGGAAGAGGGAATGGTTGTTGGAAGTGTCTGTCTGCTGCTTTTGGGTGTAGGTGCATGGGCTGTATGCTGTTGTGAGGTGGATGGTGGTTGGGTGTCTGAGTGGTTGCATTTGTGCACCTTAGGAGGGGGGCAGAACCAGTGGGAGAGGACACAGGGGACGTGTGCATGGCTGTTGTGGAGGTGTCTGCCAGTGAGATGTGTGTTCTGCTTGGTGTGGTGTTGTTGCTGGTAGTGGATGATGATGTAGTGCATGCAGGTGTGAGTGTAGACGGAACTCAGGGGAGGTGCAGGAGGAGGGGGAGACAGTGGAAAAAGTAGATGTTGGTGTGTCTGCATCTGGATGGTGTTTGTGTGAGTGCCTGTGGGATGAAGTGTGGTGCTTGTGTTTGCATGTACCACTCTTGTGTGTTGTCTTGTGTGCATGCTCGTCTGCCTGTGTGCTTGGGATAGGTTGGGGTTGAGGAGAATGGGACTGGGCATAGAAGTTGGAGGGGGAGGGTAGAAACAGGGACAATGGCTGCCATCATAGAGGAGGCCTGGGCCTGGATCGATCTCTGTTGGGCCACCAATCCAGTCTGAAAGCCCTCCCAGAATGTATTAGTCTGTTGCTTCTGGGCTGCCAGCCCCTGGATAGCATTCACAATGGTTGACTACCCTACAGAGATAGATCTCTTGAGGTCAATAGCCTCCTCCCTCAGGGCAGCAGAGCTCACTGGGGCAGGGCCTGAGTTGCCTGGGGCGAAGGAGATGCCCACTGTCCTGGGTAAGTGGGCACGGGCAACTCGATAAGGGACTGCTTGGAGGGTAGTGCTGGTATGGGGAGTGGCAGCTGTACCTGAAGTGGGGGTGGTCACAGAAGTGTCTGCCACCACCAGAGAGCTTCCATCGGAGGAGGTATCTGTGTCACAACGGTCCCCTCCAGTCTCCACCGTGGTGCTCCCCTCACCCTCCATCCCACTGGTGCCCTCAGAGTTGGTGGACTCTGCCTCCTGGGTCCTGTGGGACGCAGCTCCCTCTATCACCGGTGCCACTGCTCTTCCGCCAGTTTATGCTAATGCACATAAGGACAGGATGACAAAACAAAAAGGAGGGAAGAGACAAAGGATACACTGGGTCAATGGCTGTACAACACCACCGTTGGAGTACACAGCACCCTCACACACAGAGAACAGGCCTACTCAATATGCCATAGCACTAGTGGAGAAAAAGCTTGTCACCAAAGCATGGGGAGGGTCACTCACCGCCAGGTGCAGCACACCTGGGACCCACACAGCCCTGACCAGTAGTGGATGCCCACAAGCTAGGTAGCAGGATTATCCCTTCAGAACCCTAACCACCAGGGGACCTACACTGCAATGTCAGGCCTGCCTAGGGGCACCCAGCGATATACATCCCCCACACGGATAACACCCTGCCATGCGTAAGTTGTAATGATGGGCATTGTACTCACCCCTTTGTGGCTGCTGTGATGCCCTCAAGTGTCCATCCAGCTCAGGATAGGCCACTGCCAGTATGCGGGCCATCAGGGGGGTCAGGGTTCAACGGGCACCCTTTCCTCATTGAGAGCTGATCCCCAGCTGGGCCTCCTCCGTCTTCCGTGCCCAGCGTCTCAGGTCCTCCCACCGTTTGCGACAGTGGGTGCTCTGCCTACCATAGACCCCCAGGCTCCACACCTCATGGTAATGGCACACCATATACCCTTCTTTTGATGGGTGCTGACCTGCAGAGGCAATACACACAGAAAACTAGAATTAGACAAACAGTCCTGCCTGTTAAACATATGGCCCACCATACCCGTTTGCATCACCATTTACACACACATGGCCCAGCACACAACCTATATGCCTCCCAGAGGACATCCACCCACTCCCCCTTACACGAGGCCTTCACACACACAACTCCATGCATTCCATGCACATGTATCATGCACACAGTGTGCCCACCTGTTGGTCTGGAGGCCCATACAGCAGTCCGTACTCGGGTAGGACCCCATCCACCAGTCTCTCCAACTCCTCTGAAGAGAAGGCTGGGGCCCTTTCCCCAGTCAACTGGGCCATGGTAGGTTCCAGACACAAGTCACAGCAGCACATGCAATGCAGATCCTCTCCTGTGGTAGATCAGGTAGTGAGGGATCAGATAGAAAATGGCGGTCACGTCCACAGTGGTGCATACAGTCACTGCTGGCGTAGATCACCATTGGCCACTGTAACCCATTGGACCCAATGTTAACCAATGAGGAGTTGCACGGCGGTTCCCGACCGCCTCTCGCAAAGGCGCACAATGTCAGCGGAATTACCTCACTTTCACCTGTCCCTCCACACAGGTCAGACGGATGCCATTTCGGGGGGGGGGGCAGGCCCTGGAAAATAGCTGCATAACTGGTGAAATTAGGAGATACTGGGCAAATCACACTGACCCATTACAAGTTAACAGCATGCAAAGGTATGTTGTAGCTCCATTGTACAGTTTGTGACAGGCTCCTCACTTTTTTGCCCCATAGATACCTACCTCTGTGGATGAATAGGAGATGGAAATATACCCCTGTGTACAGACCCCTGGTGGACTTGGCAAAAATGGGGGACAGGCACATAATACTCACCTATAGACTTGACAGGGCCACAATCACAGAACTGTGTGCCCAATTGGAGCCTGACCTGATATCTGCTATTCGTCATTCCACTGGGATCCCCCCTCTTGTGCAAGTTCTATCAATGCTCCATTTCCTGGCAACTGGTTCTTTCCAAGTGACATTGGGCTTGGCAGCAGGAATGTCACAGCCAATGTTCTCAAACGTGCTGACAAGAGTGTGGTCTGCCCTGATTAAACACTTGTGCAGTTACATCATTTCCCCCCAATTAGAAGATTTGGCCACAGTGAAGGCCGAGTTCTATGCAATGAGACATATCCCCAACATAATTGGGGCGATTAATGGAACACATATTGCATTTGCCCCCCCAACCTCTGCCAGAATGAACAGGTGTTCAGAAATTAGAAGAGTTTCCACTCCATGGATGTACATATGATGTGCTTAGCGGACCAGTACATCTCCCACGTCAGTGTTAAGTATCCTGGGTAGGTGCATGATGCCTTTGTCCTGAGGATTAGCAGCATCCCAAATTTGATGGGCCAACTACAGAGGCACAGGGTGTGGCTAATAGGTGAGCCCTGGTTCCAACCCGGTATATGTTGGTGTATGGGTATGGTGTGGGCCATAAGGTATAGTGTGTGGCTAAATGTTGTCCCTCGATATTTGCAAGTGACTCTGGTTACCCAAACCTATCATGGCTTCTGACCCCTGTGAGGAATGCCAGGACAAGGGCAGAAGAAAGTTATAATGAGGCACATGGGTGAACCAGAAGGATCATTGAGAGAACCTTTGACCTTCTGAAGGTTCCGGTGCCTCAATCTGATAGATGGATGCCTGTGCTACTCACCCAAGTAGGTCTGCCAGATAGTGGTGGCTTGCTGCATGTTTCATAACCTTGCCCTCAGACTCCATGTCTCATTCCTGCAGGAGGAGGAGGTTGGAGATGCCCATGTGCCAGCAGTGGACCCTGTGGACAGTGAGGATGAGGAGGCAGAGGTTGAGGATGAGGACAACAGAACATCAGTGATCAGACAATACTTCCAATGACACACAGGTAGGACATTGTCACTTCACATTTCAATGACATTTGTTTGCATTTCTGTGACACTGACATGCTAATATTTCCCACTTCTATGGCCACTTACTCTTCCCTCTGGCAAATTGTTTTGCAGCTGTTGGTGATCTCACATACACTCCTGGTGTGATCACTGCAGCCAGCTACAGGTCATTAAACTATTCTCATTTTCTGTACAGTTGAATTGCAGAGTTTGTACCTGTTTCAATGAATAGATAATTGGAAAACATGACATACTCCAAACTTTTTTTGTTTGTTTATTGAAGTACTAAAATATAGAGGAGCACGTGCTAGGGGATGGGTAATGATGGGGGAAAGTCAAGGGTATTGTTCTAGTCTGTTTGTAGCACAGGTGCTTTGTCCAAGGGGACAGAGGAAGGGGAGCAATGGCAGTTCAGGGGGACAGGGTGACTGAGAGGGACACAAGGGTGACAATCAGGAGAGTCTAATTCCCTAGCGGGGGTGTTGGCAAGTGTCTCTGGCCTCTGTCTGGATCACTGGAAAGTCTGTGGGGTGGTTCTACTTCTGCAGGGGGAGGGGTGCTGGTGCCTGTGAGTCCTGCGGCTGGGCCTCCTGGCCACAAGGGGCAGCGGAGGTGGAAGGCTGTTCAGATGTCTGGCTAGTGGCTGGTGTGAGACTGCCTCCCTCATAATGTTGGCCATGTCTGCCAGCACCCCTGCTATGGAGATCTGGGTGGTGTTGAAGGCCTGCAACTCCTCCCTGATCCCCCGGTACTGTCCCACCTGTAGCCGCCTGTTCTCCTGCACATTGTCCAGGATCTAGCCCATCGTGTCCTGGGAATGTTGATAAGCTTCCAGGATCTCTGCAAGTGCCTCATGGAGAGTCGTTTCCCTGGGCCTGTCCTCCCCCTGGCGCACAACTGTCCTCCCAGTTTCCCTGTTAGCCTGTGCCTCTGTCCCCTGAACTGTATGCCCTCTGCCACTGACCCCAGGTCCCTGAATGTCTTGGGAATGAGGTGTCACCTGGGATCCCTGTAGAGGTGGACACACTGCTGATTGACGTGTCCTGGGGACAGAGGTGTGGGTATGCTGGGTGGGTGCTGTGGTCGTGTCTCCTGATGGGGTAGGGTCTGTGGTGGTGTGTGACTGGGCCTGGGTAACAGGCTACCCAGAGGTACCTGATGGGCCATGTTGGTCATCCAGATCCTGAAAACCAGAGTTGCTGTCATCACTGTGGGCCTCTTCAGTTGGGGGACTGGATATTGCTGGCACCTCCTCACCTCTGACATTGACTGGGATAGCTGTAGGGATGTAAATGATGTGTTATGGGTTCTGTTTCTGGTATATTATGCTTCCATGGCTTCTCCTCTATGGTTGTGTTTGCCCTGTCAGCTTTCACTTTTGTATGTTAATGTATGGTGGGATTGTTAGTTCTCTATAGTGTGCATGCTTTAGTGATAAGTGCCCATGCAGGGCTGTGAGTGGTGTCCACGCATTGGTAGAGCATGCAGGGCCTGGCATTGGGATGAGTGATATCTGATGGTGGGGTGTGTGGAAATTGGTGGAGTGATGAGAGTGAGGGTGGGGGTATGTGATGGCATGCAGGTAGGACGGTAGTAGTAGTAGTAGAGAGTTGACTTACCAGAGTCCAGTCCTCCTCCTACTCCGGCCAGGCCCTCAGGATGCAGTATTGCCAAGACTTGCTCTTCCTATGCTGTTAGTTGTAGGGGAGGAGGTGGGGGTCCACCACCGGTCCTCTGTACAGCGAGCTGGTGTCTTGCTGCAATGGAATGTCCCTTCCCCAATAGGTCTTTCCACCTCATCCTGATGTCATCCCTAGTTCTTGGGTGCTGCCCCACGGCATTGACCCTGTCCACGATTCTCCGCCATAGCTCCATCTTCCTAGCTATCGATATCTGCTGCACCTGTGCTCCAAACAGCTGTGGCTCTACCCTGATGATTTCCTCCACCATGACTCTTAGCTCCTCCTCTGTGAAACAGGGGTGTCTTTGTGGTGCCATGGGTGTTGTGTGAGGTGTGTAGTTGAGGGTGTGTTGAGTAATGTGATGGGGTGTGTGATGTGGAGTGCGTGAGTGGTGTATAGGTGGGTATAGTGTGTGGCTCTGGTTGTGTCTGTGGTCTTGATGCCTCTCTGCTGGCATTGCCGTGTGGTCGTAAAGGGTTGTGGGTAATGTGTGTGTGTGTTTTATAGTGGTGTGGGTGTGGTGTGTGTATGGGTGTCAGGTGTGTGTTGTTTGAATTGTCCAATGTGGGGTTGTTTTGTATGTGTGTGTGTCCATGTTAAGTGTGGCGGTATGTACCGCCAATGGTTTACTGCCTCCAAATGTCCACTGTGGTGATTCGTGGGTCATAATGTGGTGGGCGTAGTTCTGTTGGCGGGATGGTGTAGGTTTTGATACCGCCAGTTTATCACTGACCTTTGGTGTGACGGATTTGTGTGAGTGGCTGAATACTGACAGATTGGGGTGTGTGTGTCATAATATGGTGAACGGATATCCTCTGCCACAGCGGTAAGTTGGCAGCAGTTAGCATGGTGGTAAGTGGGATTTACCACCAATGTCATAATGAGGGCCAGACTGTATTACTGCAGGATGATACCTGAGCAACTTGTATACGTTCTTAAAATGATACAGCCATAAAATGCAGTATTAACTCTTATGTGAATTAATCTTTGCTTAATCAGTATTAGAATTCAAAGACGCAGAGAGTTCAATATCTCTATGTAAGTACTTCAAGCCTGGAACTTGGTTTAATTATACCCTTTTTTCAAAACCAATAAGTCTACACTTTCACTTGTATGACCCCCAAGGTAATTTATACTATACAATCCTATAGTATATACAATTCTATGAATCAGAGCTAAACCTATTGTTCGCATTAAAATTGTATTTTATTCACTTAAATATTAATTCACCTACCCAAACATTTAAGTGGCTCAAAAGCACTTAAAATATATTTTGTTAAATGAATATATTATATACTTTAGTTTGAAAATGACTTATTCTTATGTGTTTTAAGCCTTTTATGTGCTATGGGTTTGCTATGCACACACTACGTATTACCTCCAGGATGCTAAGCATATGTCCAGCATTTCCTACCAACAAGGCCTGGAAATTTCTTTAGCGCTCTCAACTGAGGCATTTCCTCCTCTAGTCCCCTCCTTGGGGAGAAGGGCAAGAGCCACTTATTCAGCTCAAAGCTTCTTACTGGTTTGAATGGCATGCACCTATTATCAAAGCATGATTGCAATCAGATGGAGCCTTTAAATGTCTACTGCTTTTATTGTAATCTGTGCTCAAGGGACTGCTCAGCTCCCCATGCACTGATTAAATTGGGAGAAGTACAGTTGAAAGTAGAGACTTTTCTCTTACCACTGGTACTTCTTCCTAGTTGATTCCAGATCAGAGATTGCTGTAGGAGGGCAATTTCTGAAGAGGGACCATTCATTTGAATATTTGTAACAGACCAAGTCATGCCGTTACCAATTGCTCTCCCCAAGGGCCCGTACGGTCTTTCTTACCCCCTTGACATGGTTGATTTGGGATTTACCCCCATTTTGCCCACACCAGGGATGCATCAAGAAGCAGTAGATACCAGGCACCTGTTTTAGTTGAAAAGGGGTGTTCACTGTTCCATCCCAGGAAGACACATAGGCCCTAATTATGACAATGGCGGTATAAGCCCCCTACCGCAATGGCGATGGCCGCTAAAAGACCGTCAAAGCGGCTACCATCTGTCCGCCAAATTATGACCACATCCAGACTTCTGCCACAAGAGGGGTGGAAATCTGGCTGTGCCCATACTGGCGGATGCTGGTAAGGTGGCGCTTCTTCCACCAGCACCACCATGCCAGTAGACCACTGCCAGCTGTATCATGACACATGATACGGCCTGCTGGTGTTCTCCTGTCGGGCGCTCCCTTTCGATGTCTGGGGTAGAGTTTGAATAGTATGTCTGCAGTCCCCAAAATTAAACACTTTCCTCGGTGGTAGCTGAGTTGAAGGTAGTGTTGTAGACCTGCACCCAACTGCACAAATTAATCACTTCCCCTAGTGATTTGAGTTAGAATACACAATTTGATCCCCATAAAATCAATCACTTTCTGTAAAGTTATTTGGATTGAAGTTAATATATTAAGGGGGTCATTATGACCCCGGCGGTAGGTGATAATGTGGCGGTAGTACCGCCAACAGGCTGGCAGTACATATCGCCACATTATGACATTGGCGGGTTGGCTGTAGCCAACCCGCCAATTTACCATTCCTACCGCCATATGTAGTATGGAGAGTCAGCAAGTGACATGACTACAACTACCAGGAGGCCATGTTTCTGTAACTCAAACCAACAGGCCATTCTACACCTGCCCAAATACACCTGTATGCCATCTCTCTAATGATGTACCCTCCCCTTGGAATTTAGCATTTTTGTAACATGGGGAGTCTGCAAGTGACATGCCTAAAACTAACATGAGGCCTTGTTTCTATAACTCAAACCAACCTGCCATTCTACACTTGCGCAAATGCACCTGTGTGCCATCTCTCAAATGATGTAACCCCCCCGGTAGTTTAGCATTTGTGTACTGTGGGGAGTCAGCAAGTGACATGACTTCAACTACCAGGAGGCCCTGTTTCTGTAACTCAAACCAACAGGTCATGCTGCACTTGCCCAAATACCTGTTTGCAATCTCACAACTGATGGTCACTCGCAATGTGAGTGAGCAATCTACATATCATGCTCAACTCACAGACATGTCTGCCTACCTACCTTGTTCTTGTCCAGGTATACCAAAATTAAACTATTGAGGACAGGAATGACACCTTACCAAGTATGTACATCAAGAATTCCTAAGCCATTAAGCTTCTTCATCAAATTTGTAGTGCCAGCTAACACCTTGACTCAGCACTGCTCATATGACGGCTACAGCCACATCTACTACAAAGTTGTGTGTTTGCCTTTATCTCACACAACTAGGCCTTAGCAAGGTCAAATACACATCTTTCCTCACCACTGTATTGGCTTACCTGTTTGCAAGATATCATGTTCATTCCCTCATCTAAAGTGTAACTGATCACCACAACTAAATGGCTGCTTGAGCCTAATAGCTTCTGCAATCTTCACACATGTCATGTCAACAACTTCAATCTCATGGTAACGTAGCACAATCAGCAAACCTACACTTACCTGTGTACAAGGTATCTACATACAGTGACAGAAAATCTTTGGATGTAGATTTCACACTTCAACCAATAACGATTTACTATATTTCTCAACAGGTTGAGCTAGTAGAGCATCTGGTGGAATGACACAAAAAAATGTCAGTGATGTGCCATGGGCACTTTGGCCTACAATGATGAAACACATCAACAGCTACATATAGTTAATACAAAAAGAGTGTTTAGCCAATGTGAAGGGAGACTAACATGATCTCGGCCTAGGACTGCATGTTTCCTGCCCACATGATGACACACATGGTGCATCAGGGCCACCACACAACAAGGAACAAGTCCAATGGAGTCTTCTAAACTTCCATCCTATCACTGTGCAAGATGTCTTGGCACAAGCCTTAGATACCCAGCCCTCATGTCGAGTTTGGTGGAAACCGGACCGCCACGCTGGTGGTTGTGGTGAGACTGCCACCAGGCTGGTGGTCTAATACCGCCACATTACGACTACAGCAGTGAACCCAACGCATCACAGACAACTTACCGCCAGTAGCGCCACTGTGGTTGAGCCGCCGGGCAGTGGCTGTAGCCATCTTCAGCCTGGCGGGAACCAATGTACCTCCCACCATATTACGAGTCACCAGACCTCAACAAGAAGCTTGGCGGAAACAGAAAGTATAAAAGGAGACACTCACCTCCAGGTACACAGACGTGTCCTCGGCAGCCATGGTGAACAAACTGCAAGTTCTCCCAGGCACCTCAGGGGTGTGGGGGCAGTGGGGTTGGCTTGGGTTTGGAAGGGGGGTGTTTCTGTTTGAACTTGGGAGGGGGGACTTTGGCTCTGGGAGGGGTGGACTTCTTACTGGGTAAAGGAGCAGGGGCAACACCAGAGTGGGTAGTGGAAGAATGGGAGGTGGAATGGGAAAATTATGTTTGGGGGCATAACGGGGTGGGACAGGAGTTGGGAACAGGTCAAGGGCGCCATGGAAGACTTTTTCAGGTACATGGGCGGGCACATGAAAAAGGGATGGGAGTGGAGGGAGAGGGAGTACTTATGTGACATGTTGGTGTGCTGTACGTGGATGCTGTTGTGTGCAATGTGTGCATGTGTGTGGTGGGTGTATGTTGGGTGGGTGAGTGGGTGCATGTTTGTCTCTTGGGAGGAGGGAGGAGAGATGCAGGGAAAGGGAATGGAAGACATGTGTGTGAATGTTGGGGCGCTGTGTGCAAATGAGGTGGATGTGCTGCAGGTGGTGGAGAAGATGGTCTTGGTGAGTGCGGATGTGGTGTGTGGGGTAGGTGTCTGTGAATCTGCTGTTGTGGTAACTGTGGGAATGACAGGAATACTGGCAGGAGAAAGGTATGATGATGCTGTGACAGTAGGTGTGAGTGGTGATGCGACTTTAAGGGAGGAGGTGGTGGGGGAAGCCATGTGGGAAGTGTCTGTTGTTGTGAATGCAGATGTGTGTTGTGTGTGTGCATGACTGTGGGTACTTTGTGGTGCTTGTGTTTGTCTTTGCACATCTTGTCTGTTGTAGGGGTGTATGCTGGACTCTAGGTGTGCTCTGGATGGGTGAAGGGAGAGGGGTTGTGGATTGGGAACAGGTAGCTGGAGGTAGAACAGAAGATGAAGGGACACTGGCTGCCGTCAACGAGGAGGCCAGAGCCTTAAACGATCTCTGTAGGCCAGACAAGGCACTGTGAATGCCTTCCAGGTAGGTATTTGACTGCTGCATCTTGGATGCCAGTCCCTGGATGGCATTCCTGATGGTTGTCTGCCCCACAGAGATGGACTTCAGGAGTTCAATAGCCTCCTCATTGAGGGCAGCAGGGCTGACAAGGGCAGGGCAGAGGTGCCTGCTGCAAAGGAAATGCCCACCCTCCTGGGTGAGCGGGCACAGGCAACTGGGTCGGCAGCTACAGGGAGGGTGATGCTGGAAAGGGGGGTGGTGGACAAAGATGGTGCTGGGGTGGTCCCAGATGACTCCGCCACTGCCAGGGAGCCATCATCAGAGAAGGAATCTGAAGTAGATGACGTAGTAGCTCCAGTCTCCCATGTGATGCTCCCCTCACCCTCCGTCCCACTGGTCCCCTGGGCTCTGCTGGTGCCAGCCTCCTGGGTTTCGTGGGTTACAGCATCCGCACTTGCTGGTGCCCTTCCTGCTTTACCAGATTATGCTAATGCACATGCTAACGCATCCCGTTATGATAAATTATTACATATTGGGACTCGTTTTAGGCCAATGAATCTTTTGACCCTGTTTAGAGACACCTTAGGACGAGATCACTAATCAACATGTCAATTAATACGTCAATAATGTCATCAATATTTATTACAATAATACATTTCACTTTAGTCAAAGACATTAATCAAACTCAAAACACTACCATGACCTTGCAGCCATGAATAACCACACCAGTTTAGTATGAATTTCATAATGTTTATTCCCCATTAGTTACAATACTACTAGCAGATTTATTCATCTCAACACCAAGAAACATAATAGCATAGTCACGATATGGCAACTCTGATAAGATTTCATCAAAGCAAGAATCACAAACATCAGAACATAGCAAAGCGTGAACAGAAACTATTTTAGCAGAGTATCGTCAACAAAGCATTGGTTCAGTAATTTGTCTATTTTGCGTCAGTCTAGTGAACCACTCACCTAACCTCGAATTAGCATTGGCATGTTGGGCTTCATGCAAAACAATTTTAGAACACCAATTTGGAAAATGTATAGCTATGGTCTCTGTCAAAAGAAAAAAAGCAGTTGGTACCTAGAAAGGAAAAGCAAACAGACAATCACAATTTCATTGTCATATAGTTACCCTCCCAGGCTTGGGTCAACACTCAGGTTAGGTCTTCATCTTCAGGACATCAGTTGATTCGTCATCAGTCAGGAACTCAGCTCTCAGGTAAGTAAGGGGCACTTCCCTCAGCAGGGGGTAAGGTGTAAATGGGCAATCTAAGGACAAGTATGGTTCTAGATAAGTCAGCCAGTCACTAATAAAAGTGAAAAAGTTTCTGGATCATAAAATATAGCATCAGCATCTCCCCCTCTCCTAGTTTCCTACTCCCTGATTCTAATTCACTTCCTGGTGAAAGGGGTTTTTATCCCCTTTTTGTTGTACATTCCCCAAAAATTTGGTTGGACAAAAGTTGCACCCTACTATCTTTAACCAATTAAAAAACACATTATGTCATTAAATCTTTCACCCCACATTAGTTCTCAGGCAGTTTATTGGTCCATATGACTTACGTCTTCAGAGGTAGAATGTCCGGTATGATTTTATCCTTTTGTAATTCTTTGCGCAACTTCGGTCAGTAGCTCCATTGTCTGTACCGGTTTGGTCGACCTTGTATTCAACATTAGTCTACACTGTTGCATTTAGCTAGTACATTTCTACAAGCAATATGAATTTTCATGAGAACAGATCTACTATACTTACATTCAGCTTCTAGTTTGGAGGAAAAACAAGAGTTCATGTCCTTTAATGAGTCAGCATACTGCACGTTAGAAAAATACATTTAATATGAGAGTCAGGCAGCTAGGCCTCAACTCATGCTAACTAAAGCCTACAAGATTTATTAACCAAACTTTAATAACATAATCATTAATAATTAGTGTAAAATTATTTAAATTCAATAATTCATAAACATTAGTCATTTTCATTAGTCCCCGTATACATTGACGGCCACTCCCCGTGGTCACATTTCGAATGCACGTTTTGACAAAACATGTTAATTGAGTTTCTATGCGGCATTATTATACATTAGTTCATAAACATTTCCTGTTAATATAGATTATATAAGCTACGCACTCTCACACACATAGACGTGACAGAGGTGGATAGAGAAGGAGGGTGGGAGCGAAAGAAAGGGAGGAAAGGGGAAATAGCTAAACATCTAGTACACATACAAACAATACACCCATTTACCCTGTCATGACAACAAGAGCCCATATTACACTTATGAACAATAGAGTCCTGGAAGCCATTACCAAACTAATCACCTATTACCACACCTCAGCAGCCTACACACATGATTTAACATCCTACATGCCTGTCAATTGTCTAACTCACTTATCTATCAATTTAATCAATGAACATACCGAACTACATGTCACTCGTTACAGGATGAAACAAATCTGACTTCAGAGGAACTGTGAACACTAACAAAATGACAGGTATGTGCAGAATACATTCTGTACATATGTCCAGTGATATTCTAATGATACAAATGTCAATTTAAGCTACCCTTACTTGTCATTAACCAAATGCAGTGCCAATAAGATCACTTTGGACTGGTACAGCAGACTCAGGGATGGAGTATGGAGGCAGCAAAAAGCCTCAACAATGGAGTAACTTACATGTACATTACTGAACCTAGCCAGACGTGGATTGTAAGGCACAGAAGGATTTAAGAGCAGAAAAATGCTCACTTTCTAAAAGTGTCATTTCTAAAATAGTAATATTAAATCCAACTTCACAAGTCAGGAGGATTTTGTATTACCATTCTGGCCATACTAAATATGACCTTGTTACTCCTTTCAGATCAGGAGCTACCACTCAAACAGTATATGAGGGTAGTCCTAAGGTTAGTCTATGAAAGGAGCAGGCCTCACAGCAGTGTAAAATGAATTTAGGAGTATTACACTACCAGGACATGTAACCTACACAGGTACATGTCCTGCCTTTTGTCTACACAGCACCCTGCCCTATGGGTTACCTAGGGCCTACCTTAGGGGTGACTTATATATAAAGAAAAGGGGAGTTTTAGGCTTGGCAAGTACTTCTAAATGCCAAGTTGAAGTGGCAGTGAAACTGCACACACAGCCCTTGCAATGGCAGGCCTGAGACATTGTTAAGGGGCTACTACAATCAGTACTGCAGGCTCGCTAGTAGCATTTAGTCTACAGGCCCTGGGCACATATAGTGCACTTTACTAGAGACTTATAAGTAAATTAAATAAGCCAATTGGTTATGATCCAATGTCATCATGTTTTAAGGGAGAGAGCATATGCACTGGTTTGCAGTGGTAAAGTGTGCAGAGTCCTAAAACCAACAAAAATAGTATCCAAAGAGTGGAGGGAGGCAGGCAAAAAGTTAGGGGTGACGACCCTAAGGCTGTCAGGTCTAACATGTGTGTCCCCCAGCTGAAAGTGGGGAGGGCTACCCAACCTCCTGGGAGCTCTCATTGCTAAGTTTGAAGTATCTGGAGAGACTATCAGCATTGGCAGGGTCAATCCCTGGGCGATGCTCCACTATAAAGTCCATCCCCTGTAGGGAAACGGACAACCTCAAGAGTTTAGGATTCTCGCCCCTCATCTGCATGAGCCATCTGAGGGGCCTGTGGTCTGTCTGAACCCGAAAGTAAGTCCCAAACAGGTATGGTCTCAGCTACTTCAGTGCCCAGACAACAGCAAATGCTTCTCTCTCAATAGCCCTCCACCTCTGTTCCCGTGGTAATAGTCTTCTGCTAATAAAGACTACTGGTTGGTCTGGGCAATCCTCATTTAACTTTGCTAGAATAGCCCCTATGCCATGCTCTGAAGTGTCTGTCTGCACAATAAATTCCTGGGTGTAATCAGGGGCCTTGAGCACGGGGCCGTGCACATGACTTCTTTCAGGGAGTCAAAGGCTTTCTGACAAGCCTCTGTCCAATTCAACAACCCAGGTTGCTTTTTGGAAGTAAGTTCTGTCAAGGGTGACACAATGGTTCCATAGCCTTTGACAAATCTACGGTAATATCCTGTGAGGCCTAAGAAGGCTCTCACCTTTGTTTGTGTTCTAGGCGGTTGCCAGACATTCATAGTTACAATCTTGGGCTGGAGGGGTGCACCTTGCCACCACCTACTAGGTGTCCCAAGTACACCAAGGAACCCTGCCCAATCTGGCACTTACTGGCCTTGATGGTCAGGCCTGCCTGTTGCAGGGCCTGAAGCACCTCTTTGAGGTGGAGCAGGTGTTCGTCCCAGCTGGAACTATAGATGGCTATGTCATCTAGGTAGGCTGCACAGAAGGCATCTTTGCCAGCTAGGACCCCGTTAACCAACCATTGGAAGGTACGGGGCATTTTTCAATCCAAAGGGCATTACTTTGAACTGGTAATATCCCTCAGGAGTGGAGAAAGCAGATCTCTCTTGAGCCCCTTTAGTCAGCACGATCTGTCAGTACCCTGACGTGAGGTCAAAGGTACTAAGGAACTTGGCAGCGCCGAGCCTGTACACAAGCTCATCAGCTCTGGGGATGGGGTGAGCATCTGTCTTCGTGACAGAGTTGAGACCCCAGTAGTCTATACAGAACCTAAGTTCTGGCTTGGCATCGGGAGCAGCAGCCCTGGGAACCACACCACTGGGCTGGACCAGGGACTGCTGGACTTCTCTATCACCCCAAGAGCCACCATCTTGGAAACCTCATCCTTGATACTGGACCTCACTTTGTCTTACACCCTGTAAATTTTATTCTTCACAGGTAGACTGTCTCCTGTGTCAATGTCATGGACACACAAGTGTGTGAGTCCAGGAGTGAGGGAGAACAGGGAAGAGAACTGCTCTAACAGCTCATAGCAGTCTCCTCTCTGATCTAGAGTTAGGGAGTCAGAGTGATTGGCACCCTCCACTGACCCATCACCTGCTTTGGCAGAGAGGAGGTCAGGGAGAGGCTCACTCACCTCTTCCATGCCCTCATCTGTCACAAGGAGGATGCCCACCTCAGACCTCTCAAAATGAGGCTTTAGTATGTTGTGTCAGAGAACCGTTAGGGGGTGTGTAGGAGTCTTGAGGTCCACTAGATAAGTCTATAGTCTATAAGCCTATAAGTCTATAAGCCTTCCGCTCCTTGATCTCAAATGGGCCAGTCCAGCAGTCCTGGAGAGCTCTTGGCTCTTCTGGCTCCATCATCAAACTTTGTCACTAGGTGAAAATTCAACCAGAGTGGCCTTCCAGTCATACCACTCCTTCATCACTTCTTACATGGCTTACAACATTGAGCCTTATCCCATGTTTTTTTCCCTCTTAAGGTCATATGTCAGTTTGCAAGATGCTTACTGAAAAGCCGGTTGGCACCTTTGCCATTGGATGTTACTACAATATGGATGTACTCACACACCTGCTGGATATTCCTACTACATCTGTCACTTTGACATTCTTGTAGTCCAGATAGGTGTATTTGATTCTTGCTTCTTAACAGAAATGCCACTTTAAACAATGAAGACACATACACCATTACTTGTGCTCATTGGTGTTTATTGAGTGTTTCACATAACAGTTCAGAGGAGAGGGGACATGGTTTCTGTGATCACCTGAGTGGGTGGTCCAGCTGTATGTTCCACAGGTCCTGTATCCATTTGCCTTGGGATGATGGGAACTTGCCATTGGACAGCCAACAGGGTGTATCAGTGGCACACAAGGGTGACAATTCAGGAGAGGGATCTCTTCCTGGTGGGGGGTTTGATCTTGGCTTCAGGTTCTGCAGAATGTCTGGCTGGTCGACCTCTTTTAAGGGGGGTACCTGAGCTGCAGGGGTAGGGGTGCTGGTGGCATGTGGGTCCTCTTGCTGGGCCTCCATTCCAGTAGCAGGTGCTGCTGTAGAGGGCAGAGGTGTTGTGTGACTACTGGATGGGACCTGCTGTTGGGTGAGGGACGTATACAGGATGGTGTTGAGTTCTTTGAACACCCCTAACACGAGACCATGGTGACATTGTGTGCCTGCCGCTAATGCATGGCCTTCTGGTGATTTCACCCTGCAGCCTTTGGTTCTCCTGCAAGGTGGTGAGTATCTGGCCCATCTTGTCCTGGGATTGCTGGTAGGCTTCCAGGACTCTGGAGACAGCCTCCTGGCCCGTTGTGTCTTGTTGCTGCCTCATCCCTTGGCCCACGATTGTCCTCCCACTGGCCCTTGCCTGCTGTGCCCCCTCCCACTGATACCAGGACTGTCATTGTCTTGGGTTTAGAATGTTGACTCATGATCTTGTATTGTGGGGCACACTGAAGTTTGATCTGTCCTTGGGACACAGGCTTGGGAAGGTGGCCTCTGGTGTGCAATGGATGCCCCAGGGAGGGAGGTTCAGTTGTGGGCAGGGTAAGGCTTCTGGTGGTGGACTGACCAGTCATACCTGGGCCAGGTACATCTTCTCTACCCAGACATCCAGGGGATTCCTACTCTATTGGACCTGCTTTCATAGCTGGGCTTTCTGTCTCTGGCATCATGTGCTGTGTTACAGTGCTTGGGAGCCCTATGTAATGAGAGGAATTGATGATGGTATTTTACTAGTGGTGCACATGGTTGTATGCCATCATTGTCTGGATTTGCTGAGCAGCAATGGCATTGACAATTTCTTGATGACTGCTTATGTTTGCAGTTGAAAGTTGCTATGGTTCTATTTTGACCAATAGTTGGTATCGGTCTTGCCTACTGTCATTGCCATGTACTGATGTGCATTCCAATTTCTTGTTGGTGAAGGAGGTTGACATGGTTTAACGTGCAGGTGTACAGATGTGGAGTGGATTTAGCAGTCATGCAAGGGTAGGGAGTGCTGCATTGTTGTAGTTGCTGCAGTGTGGAGAATCCATGATAGGGGCGCCTATAAGGGAATGGTCTTAGTAGGGAGCTGTGACATGCAAGGGAGGGTCCACAGTGAATTTGTGCACATGAGGGTGGTGTGAGGGGGTAACAGGGTGCTGAGGGTACATGCTGTGCAGAGGTACACGGGGTTCAGTGAATATTGTTGACTTACCAGAGTCCAGTCCACCTGGTATTCGCATCAGCCCCTTTGGGTGTAGGATGGCAAAGATCTTCTCCTCCCATGATGATATTTCTTGGGGAGCTGGTGGGGGCCCACCACCATTCTTCATGACGACAATTTGGTGTTGTGATGCCATGACCCGTACCTTCCCCTGTAGGTCGTTCTACCTCTTCCTAATGTCGTCCCTTGTCTGTGGATGGTTTCCCACTGCGTTCACCATGACAACGGTCCTCTGCCATAAGTCTATTTTCTGGGCTATGGATGTCAGCTGGACCTGTGCTCCAAACATTTATGGCTCTACTCTGAAGATTTTGTCGACCATCACCCTCAGCTCCTTGTCTGTGAATCTTGGTTTTTTTTGTGGTTCCATGGTGGTTTTGTTGTGGGTGGCTGAGTGTGTGTTGTGCAGGGATGCTCGGTGTGCTGTTTGTTGGTTTGAGGTTGAGTGCTAGGATGTGCGTGTGGGTTGTGGTGTTTGTGTGCAGTGATGATGTGCGTGTTGTGTTGCTCTTGATGTTGTGTATTGCGTGATGCGTGTTCAGTGTGATGGTGCCTGTGATATCTGGTGCAGTGCCTTCTGTCAGCGTGCTCTTGTCCTGCAATGTCAGACTTTCTGTGTGAAAAGGATTCTGGGGATGTGTGTGGTGTGTGTATGTGTATCAGGTGTGGGGTATTGGTATTGTGCAACGTGGTGCAGTGTTCTGGTAGAGGTATGTTTTTGTCCGCAGCGGTTCGGACCACCAATGGATCGCTACGGTGCCAAGACCGCGGTGCTGATTTGTGATTCATAATTTGGAGGCTGAGATGTTGTCGGCGTGGTGGTGCTGTTGGGGGAAACTCCTCTTTCACGTCATCGCTCAGGCCGACGGTGTCGGTTTTTTGTATGTTTTTTGGCGTTGTTGTGTTGGTGACTAGTAACATGGCGGTCTTCTGTTCGCCATCACTGGTGGTCTTTCAGCAGCCGCTTACACAGTAGTCTTTGGAAGAGACTGCCAAAGTTGAAATGAGCACCCCAATGTCTTTGACATACATTTCCAGGAACAATCCATGTCTACTTTGTATGTCCCAACAGCATCATATACCTGCCAATGTCACAACTCAGAAGTGTTCCAATGAAGATGTCATGATGAAGGTACCTGAACAAACGCAGAAACAAGGAGTATAGTTATGAAACCATACCTGTGACACAATTCACATAGCAAACATCTGGAGAATGCAATATGTGTTATAAATCTCACATAAACAAAGCAACCTCTTCAAAATGTAATTGTGTCAAAAGCTTCCCCATCAGACACACTTTGCAGGTATTTGCCAGAGCTTCGGTTTTCGAACATTTCCAACAAAGATATTCCTCACATCATTACAACAAGAGTTAATTGTGTCAAGTCATGACATCTCATGACACACTTACACTCATGAGATGAAGCAAGTCTGCTCTTTCCTCTTCACCACTATCATCTTCATTTGGCATGTCCTGACTCTCAATCAGTGGCACCACAGGCTCCCCCCTACTCTGGGATGTAAGGGATGTAACTTTGCATGGTGGTGTTATGGAGCATGCAGCAGGCCACTGTGATTTGGCACACCTTCCCAGATGAGTAGAGGAGAGCTCTCCCAATCTTGCCCTGACAGCAAAATCTGGCCTTCAGGAGCCCAAAGGCCCGCTCAACTGGACGCCGCGCTCTTCCATGGGCCTCATTGAAGCGGGCTTCCCCTGGCGTAGTTGGGCTTCTCAACCATGTTAACAGCCAAGGACGGATGGGATATGCTGATACTCTTCTTTTGTGAAGAGACATATGTGCTACAATGAGTCACATACTTCCTGATTGTAGCTCCTGACATTGCAAACACAAGATCAGAATAGATGTGATTTACCAACAAGCCAGGCCTTCTCTAGTTGCAATTGTGACATCAGCTGGGGTATGTTCTCCATAACAAAGTAATCATGGCTGAACCCGGAAATCAGGCACAAACGTTTGAAGCATACATATCTGACAAGCACACAACTTGCATGTTGAGAGAATCGTAGTACTACCTGTTTTGATAGACTTATTCAATGGCATGCAGTGGCACCAATGCAATATGGATGCTATCAATGGCTCCCACAACATGTGAGAGGTGGGAGGTGACCAAATCTATAGAAGTCAATCTTCACATTGGCTAAATCCTCACGGCTGGGGAACCTGATATAGCTGTCAATGTGTTTCATCATTGCTGATAGGACGTCTTTTAAAACACCGCTGAACATAGGTTGTGACATACCACCAAATATAGCCACTTTATATTAAAATGACCCTGTGGCCAGGAAGCAGAATACTGCCATGAGCCTCACAATGGGTAGTATACATTTGGATTATTGTTATGAGGCTTGAAATCTGGCTCCAACTTACATAAATCTTTGATTGTTTGCCTATTCAGACAGAACTGCTTCATTACTTCAAGTTCTTCCATGGCCTGAAGGTCTGGAAATGGATGGTAGACTGGAGGTTGTTGCCTCCTCCCTCTCCCAGCGTATCTATTTGTGGAATGAGATGAGTTGAAGCAAAAGTCACTATGTTCCGACCAACATATTTGATGAGTAAGACCAAAGTTGCATGACAAAACATTTCTGACTGGAAATACATTACACCCATTACACGTCAAAATGGTTTACTACTTAAGGTCCAGCTATGATTCCCATGGTTGTCTAGACATATATGTGCACACCTATGTGCTCCTCTTGCGCCGCTTGATATTGTAAAGTATGTTGTGACCGCTAAAAATACCGTCATCGTTATGGAACAGTGCACCATGGTTAAATGACATCTGTGACCGGCAACGCACTACACTGATGGTTGTATAGGTGAATCTATATATCAAGGGAGCTTTAAATATGTTGAGATGTTACTACACATTTATAAATGCTGTGACACATTTAACAGTCTCCAAAACTGTAGTTTCAACTGCCAAAATGGCGGATGCCTGACCTTGCTCACTGGACTTTAGGAACGTCCTGCCGCCGGTGATAGTCGACTGCGCAGTGGGCGGATTCAGCAATGGCGGACACAACCATAGGCTAATGTTGTTACTGTGACAGCCGTGGACCAATGGTTGTGCCCGTCACTGGTGATGACCGCATAGGTGGCATACATGTACGCCGTGGTTTGGAAAACAACTCAAGACCATCGTGTTGTTTGATGTGTGATAAGCCCTAGAAGCCTTCTGTTGCATTCATATGTCTAGGCAAGTAAACATTATAGCCAAACAATGATATATCTGATGATCTGATGATGATAAATGATACCATATATGTATTTGTATTGCAACATGAGATGTGCATGTATACTTTTTGAATCAGTAGATGATGTTGATAGCAATGTGTAAAGTCCCACAGATCACTCAACCCAGATCAGGCATTGCCAAACTGTCGTAGGAGAACAATGTAAAACTCACTGAGCCCTTCAGAGTGCCACACAACCCTGCACTCACATATAGGATGGCCACAAGCTGTACTGTCATGCATGGAAGTGATGGAAATGTGATCTTCATAGGTTCTGTATGCTCAGCCTGCAGAGAGCAAGGCCTGTCAAAGCCCTTTCACAGAATGGGACAAAGCCCATTCTGGTGCACAGTAACAGTGGCTATGCAACTGAGGCACCGGGTCCACTCCTTGTATACCTGCAGATCCTTGGATGTGGCCAAGTTGAGTCTTCAGAAACAAGATTTGGCCTGAATGCTTTTACATTGATAACATTAGGAATGGGGACCACCTGACCTGGTGCTTATTTCCATTGGCCCTGATTGTCAATGTGTGTCATTGACTTATGACAGGCCCCTTACACCCACAGGTAGGTTGTCACCTTTCCAGAAGTCTTGTTTGTACAGTACAGGGCTACTGCACAAGTGACAAACCCACAGTGCATATAGTGGGTAAATCAAGGGAAATAATGACATGTAAATCACTAGGTTTGTTACATGCAACCAATCAGACCAAGCATATCTTGGTATGTTGAATGTCATTTCTGTAGGAGTGCCACATATGGTAAAAGGTGTCTCCAGTTATATCAGTACATACCACACAAACCCATTCAGAAGCGGCATGAGAATACAATAAGTAGACCACATGTCCACACATCCACAGAGAAGAAGCTTTCAGTGACACCCATGCCAGCCCTTTCATTGTCATCTAAGTATTAGGGTATAGTCTGTACCATGGTAGTTGCCTGTATGGACCGCATGCAGTGAGTCAATGGTCTGGATGCAAAGATGTCTGTACAGTCATGTACAATTAGTTTACCTTTCAGAAGGTCACAATGGTGTGATGTGTTTCATAGTGCCTCATATCACATTACATGTTCCTTGGCCCTGGGCTACATGATATCAGTGGGCTAGCTTAGTCAGTGTAGGCCATGACCAGGGTTATGGATAGTCAGCAGATGACTCCAAAAGTGTATATGTGTGTCCCTGTACTTACCTATCATGGGTGCTTTATACATGAAGTGTGCTAACAATTACAAAATGCTTGTGATAGGTGTTTTCCAAAATATGTGTTAAACAACCAGTTACCGAAAAAAGTGCAATTGTGACCTCTTCATTTGTCTATTGCATCCATTCAGATCAACACCTATCAGAAGCAATGGATTTGGAGAGCCATCGCCTGGACGGTGGGGACCCTAGGGGTCTGTCGTCGGCAGAGGACCTGAGACTGTGGGCCTGGAAAATCACAGAGGTTTAACTGGAGCTGTCCTCTCAATGTGGAAGGGGCACACATCAGACCCTGACCCCCCTGATGGTCTTCACACTGACTGTGGCCTGTCCGAAGCTTGATGGTCATTTGAGGGAAGCAAAGCAGTTACATGGGGGTGCGTCCTGGTCAGATTCCTACCTGTTACATTTCCATGTTGATGTGTTAGAGGCAGCACAGCCCTCTCTCCATGACTATTGGAGATGGGTCATGTACAGTACACAAGATGTGTTATTATTTGTGTAGTTATGTTATTTGGTGCATGCTGATGTGCCTTGCCTATTGTCCTAGTGGCCAGGGACACAAAGGAGTATAGTTCACTACCATAATACTCTCTTGGGCAGACACATGGCTGAGTACATCGGTCAATCATCTCATGTTGTTTCATGTTGTGGGTGTCATTTGTACCAACCAGTCCACTTATCTTTTGTGTGTCAGCCCCAACCCTCAAACCACTTGAGGTAATAGATCACTGTACTCAGCCATTTGTCTTCACAAGAGAGCATAGTGACATCTGTACCCAACAGGCCACTTGTCTTCAGTGTGTCAAGAGTGCTGGTGCGTCACCACTGCCACTCATGTGATCGTGGCCATCTTACATGGGGCATAACATACATTATCCTTTGCATGCAGACAATGAGCAATACTTGCCCTTGGTAAGTAGAGAATATACAGTTATATTATTTGGGTAACATCACTGTTGGCATCAGTATTTATGCCTACAAGTTAGCATGTGTACCTCGCATTTTTTGTGGTATCACTTCTACTGCTGTTTCATACATGACCTACTTGTCTTCATGGGATGATGTCCGATCCATGACATATATGTGCATGCCAAAATCTCTTGCCTTAGGCAAGCCCGTCTGTGCCCGTCTGCACCAAAATGGAACTCTCAGAGAGTTTTGTATACTCTTCTTATACTCTGTACGCACTCAGACCCCCATTATGGAAGCTTGTCAGCATATTTCTCTCACAGGCTCCTTAATATGGTCATGTACCAAATGTCACTGGTTATTACAATCTGAATCTGTTACAGCCCCATGTGCTCAACACAGGCCCTCCAGTCTGTTCCTTCTAATTAACTGTTGGTCCCTTGCTGTGCACAAATTAGTCATACATCTTCTCCTAGATGAGCTGCATCCACATGGCTCCATGAGGACTCCTCTCCTGATGTAGTCCTCACGCTTCCCCAGGGCTACCTGACAAACAGGTTGGACAGAGTCAATGCCAGAGGTGGTGGAATTGGCTTTATATATAAGAGGACATTAAAATGCAATTTCCATCCTCTAACTCTCCCTGGCTGTGAAAGCATGTATTTCTCCATCATTCTTAGCCCCTCATATACATTTTCTGGTGCTTTGATATATCACCCCCCTGGCCCCTCAGACATTTTTATTAAATCCCTTCCTGATCTGGTCTCAGACTTTGTTTGCAATAAACCAAATTTTACCTTCCTTTGGGGACTTTAAAATTCATGTAGACGATGTATGCAATTCAGCCGCCAAAAGTCTTCCATTAAATCTGGCAGCTCGAGGATTTTTTAAGCTAATTAGCAGTCCGACCCACTCCAGGGGTCATATTATTGACCTTGTCTTCAGTAATGTTATCTACTTGACTTCCCTGCCCCCTCGCTGTTTGGTCTGGTTTGACCACTCACTAATCACATTGGGGCTTCCCACCTCTCCTGTTCATAGAACACCCACTACAATAAAACGACTGCAGTGCCGCTGGCATGAGCTCAATCCTAATGACTGGGTCACTGCTCTAGAAGGTCTTAACCCTAATCTTATGGACCACCCCACTCTCCTCTCTGAGAAGTTTAATGGATAGATCACTGATGCTATTGACACAATATTACCGATAGCCACTATATAAAGAGGTCGACATAAAACAAGTGTCCCTTGGTTTTCTCCCCACCTTTATCTTTTAAAAACGCCTCGAGAGGTGCTGGAGAAAGACCTATGACATCCTTCTAAAAGATGAGTATCAGAAAACAATCATACACTTTCACTCAGAAATCAGAGCAGTACATTCCTCAAATACCCCTAAGGAAATCTTTCAAATTTTTAAAGAGATTGACTACCCCCCATCGCATTCTGACATTCAAGATGCTTCACAAGAACATAACAACAATTTTGCCTTCTTTTTTCAAAGGAAAATCCTTGACATTTCTTCTGCCTTTCCGGATAATCCTTACCGGTCAACAGATTCATTCAGCCTTTCTGAGTCTCAACTTCATACTATCTCATCCTTCCTCTCCTCACAATAGATCTTGTTACTAACTTCGTCAGTCTCTAAAGTCAGGCTCGCCTCTCGAGCCAGCACCTCACCTCATCTTGGCCTTGGGGTCAGCAGTCATGGCTCTGGTCCTGACCGATCTTCTCAACTCTTCCCTTACCTTGCGTTACGTCCCACATCAGTAGAAGCATGCCATTGTTAAGCCCCTGTTGAAAAAGCTCCACCTTGATGCAGCTCTTCTTAATAATTACAGGCCTGTCTCATTGTTGCCCGTGGTGTCTAAATTAATTGAAAAACAAGTGACTAGACATCTGACAGACTTTCTTGAGGATCATAATATCCTTCATCCCATGCAAATGGGTTTCAGGCATCAACATAGTATTGAGGCTGGAATTCTCGCAGTTATGGAAGAGCTTAGAAGGTGCCTCGATCAAGGAGACACAGCAGCCATCATTCTACTTGATCTCAGTGCGGCCTTCGACACGGTTGACCAACCCACGCTGATCCAGAGAATGTCGATGCCGGAATTTCTGGCAAAGTGTTAAAATGGCTCTCCTCCTTTCTAGAGGATAGGACTTTTCAAGTTCTCGATCATTCCCATTTTTTTAACTGTGTTTCATTCAATTGTGGGGTCCCTCGGGGTTCTTCCCTGAGCCCTACTTTGTTTAGTCTTTACATGTATCCATTAGTGCAGGTTATAAAACCATTTGGCCTAATGCTGGTCTCCTACGCTGATTGTTTTTTTCTTTCTCCACTAAATTTAATACCGATCACTCCTCTCTGACCCCTTGTCTCCAAGCAGTGACCAAATGGATGTCTGACTGCAAACTAAGACTTAACTAAGACAAAACAGAAGTAATGTTATTAGGGAACCACCTCTCTCAAGGACTCCAGTGAACTATTCCAGAGTCTCTGAAAGCCCTGCCTCTTCCTAAAGATAAGATAAAAAGCCTGGGAGTCTGGTTCGACTCACGGCTTATCATGGACCATCAATCCAAAACTACAGCTGCTACCTGTTTTAGCCTTCTAAGACTTTTAAGGAAAGTTTTCAAAATCCTCCCAGTCTTAGCCAGGAAGTTCTTAGTTCAGGCCCTGATTATCTTGCGTCAGGATTATGGCAATGCTCTTTACCTCGGCTCCCACAAGTATGTAGTAAAAAGACTGCAAATGGTCCAGAATGCTGCTGTGTGGCTCCTCTTTAACATCCCCAGACATCAATCTGCTAAATCTTCTATTTCCCTTGTACACTGGCTCCGGGTGGAACAACGGATACAGTTTAAATCACTCTGCTTGATGTATGGAGCCTTATACAATAGAGGTCCATCCCTACTAAGATCTATTGCCTCCTTTTATATGCCTTTCAGGTCTCTCAGAGCCCCAACGTCGGCCTTAGTTCGGCTTCTTACGGCGGTAGATCCTTGTCCTAATTAGGCGCTATGCTGTGGAACTCCCTTCCACAAGAGCTCTGGCTAACTAGTCAAGAACCGCCCTTCTGTAAAACTCTTAAAACCTGGAGGTTTAGACTATAAACCCTTCGTTGGTCTGTGCAGTTTTGCCTTAGGGCTGGGGTGCCTCTGGGCACCCATGCGCTCTACAAAAACTCTAAATTAAACTAAACTAAGCTAAAATTGTTTTATATGATTGACATACAATTAATGTGGTACCACAGACAGGAGTGTGTCAACATTGTTTGTTGGGTCACACATACCCTAACCTGGTACTCCATGTAATTTATCATGAACAATTGCAGAAGCAATGAAGGACATGACAGGTAGCCCTTCAGTAATTACTCACAATGTACATTTACATGCCACTGATGTTAAATAATTTGGCTAAGTGGAAGTTCATTACCTGACTGTTGACATGCATCAGGGAGTGACATGCAGAAATTTTGGAATAGTATGTGAGTGTGCACACTCAGTAATCCAATGGAATCTGTGTTTGCATGACAAAAAGGTAAAGTGGTGTGCCTTCCCATTGAGAACCATGTTAAAGGCCCTCTTCAGATAAAGGAGATTCCCTGATCCACCACAACATTCAATAGACTATTGCCTTTTAGTTATGCAATGTGAGAAGGGTGTTCTCAGCAGCACCAATCGAGAGAGGTGTTTTCCCTAGGCCTAGCTCATTCACCCCAGACATTTTGACCTGATTGTTTCCAGCATTCTTTTCTGTGCAAGATGTTTTATCTAGAAAAGCAACATTAGTACAACTTCCATGAGACTATTTAGGCAATGGACATATTGTGAGGTTACCATTGGTGAGTTTTTACAGTGTGATATGGGTGTTTCCCTGTCACCTTCTACTGGCTACTGTACTTCTTACTGCAACAAGGCTGGATTATTTGCCCGTCATTTCATCACAATGTGGTATTGTGTATATGAACATGACCTTGTGTGGAATATGTGAGATTGAATTTGGCATTGCAATACAATTTGATGCCAACAGGTTACAGAGGGGTGCTGCAAGGTCTCATTCTTGATCCATGGGTATTGTGATTGGACAACTTCACTCATGCAATTGAAGTTCTCTGTGATTCTGATTTTCCTGTGGGCAGCACTCATGGGGTGTTGTAAATGTGAAAGCTTACCCGGAGGACCTTGTGGCTGGGGGCTACAATACATCATTATAATGTTTTGTAATCAAATCTGTTGTTCAAGTGTGTTCAGGCACATAGAATGACCCTATTTGTATTTGTCATTTCAGCATCATCACAGAAAAAGTGGAGGAGACAGAGCCAGCGTCAGTGGGGAAGCAGCTGGCCATGCTACCTCCAGTCATGAAAATCAGACTCTAAAGGACCCAGTGGCCCAAAGGGTGAAGGGAGTGCCACAGAGGACACCGGTTCAACATCTTCTTCTTCCAAGTCAAACTCCAGTATACACTCCCTAGTGGTGGTGGAACACTGAGGACCTACACCTGTTCCATCCTTGTCTGCCACCCACAGTTCCATCTCTACCCTTCCTGTTGCTCCCCACCTAGTTGGCCGGGCCCGCTCCACCAAGAGGGTAACCGTCTCCTTCACGCCAGGTACCTCATCCTGTGCCCCTGTTAACCCTGCTGCCCTGAGTGAAGAGGCTATTGATCTCCTGAGGAACATCTCTGTTGGCCAGGCTGCCATTCTGAATGTCATCCAGGTGCAAGGCAGCCAGCTCCAACAGATGGTTGTGTACCTGGAAGGAATTCACAGTGCTATGTCTGGCCTACATAGATTTTCCAGGCTCCCTAATGGCGTCCTTCCACCTCCCATAATCCTCACCACCTTCCTCTTCTTCATTGAATTTCCCTATTCCCAATCCGGTCCTGTGCACACTCATGCATATGCATGTACACACCTCAACAGCCACAAGCAGTACACATAAACACAAACACCACAAGACACACAAGCACACACGCCCTCAACAGACACTTACTCCACTCTCACCTACTGCCACACACACCATACCCAAATACACCACTCCAACCACAGGTAAAGCCACCACTCACCCCATACCTCCAGATACCACCCCAACACCTACAGACACAGCCACCACTTACACCATACCCCTACAGCCACCACTTACACCATACCCCCAGACACCAGCCCAATACCCACAGCCACCACTCACAACATATCCCCAGATACCACTCCACCCACACAGATTCATCCACCACTACCACCTTACCCATCACATCCACATCATAGCCCACCAAGAGATTCAAACATCCACATTCACACATGCAATACACACCAGCAAAACACAAACATACTTCAGACACACACACATCAGCACAAACAACAGCCACACCCACACCTTACACAACCATTTACTCAGCCTCCCAACCCCTAATCCCTCCTAAAATCCCTTCCCATTTTCCCCAACACAAATAGTGCTTTGAGGCATGAGCAAAGTGAAATGTGTCCCAGGACAGTAGCTTTCCTGGGGTCCTTTTGATGCCGCCATACCTGTTCTACAGGGATTGCTTAAATTGTAAGCTTTTGATGTTTGTCACACAAATGATTCTGCATCCCATTTACCTTACATTCTCTTGAAATGTGGGTGATATGTGTGAGTCCATGACAAGGATTTTGCAGGGAAGGTGTGTTGGGGTCCAATGACACATCCATGATGTATATGGTGTGTCGCAGCAGGTCATGGCATGTTAACAACGTGAGGGTGTCACTTCAATTTTTAATTGTGATTTTGAGAAAGATGTGTTGTTGTGTGACACAATGTTATGAACTCATCACTATCCCTGAAAAAGGGATGTGCACACATATCATGTTTTGTAGAGTGTGGTGATGCAGTGTCAGTGATCTGGCCAAAGGGAGCGTAATGGGGCTCTGATTGGGTCATACGTTGTGTACAAATCTTAACCGGGGCACACAAAATATATTTGGGCCACGGAGCACAGCCCACATACCAAGTCAATGGCGGCCCATTGTTTTGCTGTGGAATTGGAGGAAACAGGTAATTGTTTGGCTAATCATTGGTTGCATCCACGATGTCGTTTTTGTGTGCCATCGAGCAGCACAAGCAGTAGCAGGATCAGATCCATGTCAGCACAGGAGTTTCTGCCTTATATCCCTCTGTTTCTGCAAGCTCAGGTCTGGTGGTGGGACAGCCACAGTCACATCAGCAGAAAGCAACATCATAATTGGGCCAGCAGAAACACTAGCGGTCTGCACTCCAACAGGCGTGTTGGCCTATTTCACTGACAACGCGGTCCAGTGTTGCTGCCAGTCTCGGTGGAACCGCAATGACCTTTCATCTCTGCAACTGCAAGTATCATAATACGGCGGTTGGATCCCCAACACGGAGGTGGCAGGATCGCAGCCGCCATGGAGGCAGTCCGCACAAAGCAAAACTCATAATTAAACCCATCGTTTTTAAAAACTACCAACACTTCAACATTAAAATGAAACATCAATTTAATTAAACTACATATGAAATGCATCATCTTTCATTAAAAATGATGTATATAGCAAAATAATCAAGTACAATAAACAATGTAATAGCTTAATATCAATATTAAAAAGTACAATGTATAACAGCATTTTTAATTTACTGGTAGATTAATAAATTACTCCAATTGTTAATTCAACAAATAGTATAAAATAATTAATTATACATACAATTAAGAATTACTTTAATTACGACACTTTCTGCCTTGTTTCCCTGCAAGCCTAAAAACACAGAAGTAATCAATTAAACGTAATGATTTATATAAGTGGTTTATCATGATAATAATTTAATTCATTCATTCATTATCAAATAAATAATAAAATAAACATAGCATTAATGTACTGTTTAGAAAACTTCCCACCGTATTCCCCAACATCCCATTAAATCACTAAAATTGAAAAACAAGGTAAATAATGTATCTACTTAATACGACAAACAATTAATAAAATATGTATGTGACTAAATTTCATTCCAAAATACAACTCACCATATTCTCCTACAAACTCAATAACCCATAAAATAAGTGCAGGCAGGGTAAGGCATGATGTGAGAGAGATAGGGTCATGGAAATGTACAAGGAAGCAGAGGTGCAGGTTGTGTGAGGAACGGTCTGAGAAAGAGGTGCAGACTGGGAAAGGAGTGGCCACCTGGAGATGCAGCTAGAGATGGGTGGGGTGCCGAATGGGTGAAGGCTGACAAAGGAGTGATAGGGAGATGTATGTGCAGGGGAATGTACAGTTAGTGAAAGGGACAGACATGGAGACGAGTGAGTAATACGAGTTACGGTTGGAAACAGGTGTGACCGAAAGATGAAAACTTTGCCCTATTAAAAAACGAAATAGAAAAAAGGATTGAATAAAACTCTTTACTGTTGTTCAAAGTTGAAATACACCACATATGTGCAAGATTATGATTTCAAGAGATGCATACTGTAGTAACAATATTTGCATATTTGCTGTAATATGAAAATGCATGCTATCTCAGAGAAAACTATAAAAATAGCAGTTTGGTTCATTTTGCAGAAACCCTGACACATATAAGCCACACTTTGCAGCTCAGAGACGGCAATAATCCAGAGAATGTGTGGTCCCACGCTCATTGCAGCGAACGGTGACCAATCTGATGATCCACTTCGATCGGTCCTTGACTTTCAACACTGTCAACCACCAAATGTTTCTAAATATCTTTACTGCTAGCATGGCCTGCAAAAAGCATTTAACCCCACTGATTTCCCTTCCACCTGTTCAATAGGTCGCAATACATCCAAAGCAACACTACATTTCCCAGTACAAGTCAGAGGCACGAGGAGTATTCCAATGATCCCTAGTGTCTTCTACTATTAACTTATACATGGAAGTTTTCTCTCCACGTGTAGCCAGGCAGTATAATAAAACTTGCACGTACTCTTAAAACAATGATATACATTAAAATCTCTGCAACTAACATCATCAGCCAACTGTCTCTCAAACATCCAAGCATGAATGCAAAGTGCCTATCTAAACCTAACTTCCACCAAGACTGAGTACATCATCATTGTAAAATGAAGGCCAAGTTCAGAAGAGCACTACAACATGACCTTGGGCAGACTGACACCTTACATCACTATAAATGCTACATTTCTTAGATATTTCATACATATTACCTTTGGATTAGAAATGCATTCACATCATGCAAGCTATCACTGTCTATGAATCAGGAACTAAGGGCTAGATGTAGCAAGATACGATTTTGCGAATCGGAAATTGCGAGTCGGTGCACCTCGCAATTTCCGATTCGCAAACTCGTATGCAGAATGGTGTCTCAGACACCTTCTGCGAATCGCAAGGTTGTCGCAAAGACCCACCTCATTAATATTAATGAGATGGGTCGCAATATGCGACCCCCTTGCGATTCCCTGCACTCACAGGGATGGTGGCCTGCTGGAGACAGCAGACCTCCATGTCTGTAACTGCTTTTTCAATAAAGCAGTTTTTTTTTTGTATTGCAGTTGCAATACAAAATAAAAAATGAAACCATTTGGTTTCGTTTTTTCAGAGTAGGCAGTGGTCCATTGGACCACTGCCTGCTGTGAAAAAACATTTTGTGCGACATTCACAAAGGGGAAGGGGTCCCATGGTGACCCCTTCCCTTTTGCAAATAAGTTAGAACCCTCTTCACTTGGGTACTAACTGCAAATTGCTTTGCGACCGCTTTCGCGGTCAAAAAGCAATTCTGCATCGCGGTGCGAGTCGCAAATAGGAAGGGAATACCCCTTCCTATTTGCGAGTCGCATTCCCATTTTGCGAGTCGGTACCGACTCGCAAAATGGGAATGTGCATTGCGATGCCCGTTTTGCATGGCGCAAACTTCGAAAATCGCAGTTTGCGTCATGCAAAACAGTTTGTACATCTGACCCTAACTTCCTAAAGGTCACTTTGGAATAATTTTGTAAGCCCTGATCCTCTCCTACTTGGATGGTGTTATAGTTCTGCTCCCCAGAATTGTCATTGCCCAAGAATAACTACAACACTTGGTAGACAGAGCTAATCCAGAGCAATGCAAAATTTTCCCTGGTTCATTATGGTCTTCATCAAATTGAATAAGGGAGGGGCTAGAAGTGGAATGTTGTTTATGTTGTGCCATTTTCATAGTTTCTTGACACCATTAATGTGACCCCAACACACTATGCTATTCTTGTCACATTGCTTGCAAGCTGGATCATGTGACCAATCTGGGAATTTCTAGAGGACATGTCTGAGGAATGATCCAGATTTGGTTCTGTGCAAAGCTGTGTTTATATGGCATAGAATTATACGACTGACAGATGTGCTTTCCTATAACATAGCTTGATGTGGTTGGTAGTTTGAGATAAGACCATTCTTGTAGATTTCCACCATATTTCTCATGCAGCAGCATCCACCTCTATCCTTATTCCCTGTGAATTGTATTGACCCAAGTAAAGCCTATGGCGATACTATTAAATAGAGCTCCAAACAGGCCATTTAAAAGAGTTAATACTTCTGGTGGCATTGCATCTGGAATGTTGAAAGGTGGTCAACGCTGGATTAACAAAAAAATTTATATCAAAGCTTGAAAGACTTCAGAACTAGGCAGCCAGATAGGAATATGCCTACTCAAATAGGAGCTCATCACCCAGCAGTGAAGGCTCTTCATGAGCCTCTGGTGGAAAATAAACTTACATTTAAAACTCTCCACGTAACACATATCAACTACTCAGGCAAAGGCTTGAGCTGGACTTGAATTCTTGCATTATCCTGTTAGTCAATTTACTCTGTGCATGTTTGCTTAGACGCTTGTGGCACTAAGGAAAAATAAAACATTGAGTACACAGAAGCAGCCTTTCCAACTACTTCTGCACACAGCCACAATTTGGAGATATCAAATATATCTACTGTACCAACCCTGAAGTTGTGAACCAAATTTGTTGTCAGCCACAGTGACCTCACTACCATTGATAACACTTGCTATCAAATACTTTTTGTGTGATGATCTTCGGGAACAGTCAAATCCAGTGGTTGTTACCCCTTGTTTGCTGCAGTTATAACACAATTGATTGATCATTGCCTAGATTGGGATACAAGTCATAGTTGTACCTCCTTTATTGTTAGTATGACAGGAATTTTAACCAGAGGCAGCAAATTTTCTGACGTTCTTTTTTCTAGATTTGGGCCCTCTTTACAGCCCTGGCAGTAAACGCCACTTACCACTGTGCTGACGGCCGCCAACATGCCGTGACCGCAGTGGTAAACCACCACCGGTATTATGACCCACACATAGAAATGTGCCACTATACAGACACCCACACAAGTCCACCAGACAAAAGGTCAGTGATAAACTGGCGATAGCAAAACCCACACTGCTACGCCAACAGGAATATGCCCACAGTATCACGACCCACAAATCAACGCGACGGTCTTTCAACTGTGGTAAACCATTGGCGGTACACACCGCTGTGCTCAAAATACACATGCACTTACAAAACTACACCACATTGGACAATTCAAACTACACACACCTGACACACATACACACACCACACCCACACATCCAATCCAATATAAAACACACACCCACATTACCCACAACCCTTTCAACTAAAAAAAAGATTGTGAACAGAGAGAGACACAAGCCAGGAGCACCCACTCAATCTGAGCCACAGAACACCATCACCCATACACCATCCACGCACCTCACAGCACACAACACAACACAGCACCCCACACCTCACCCCACACATCCTCACACATATCACTCACACCACATCCATGGCACCCCAAAGACACCCCAGGTTTTCAGAAGAGGAACTAAGGGTCATGGTGGAGGAAATCATCTGGGTAGAGCCACAGCTATTTGGATCACAGGTGCAGCAGACATCCATTGCAAGGAAGATGGAGCTATGGCGGAGAATCGTGGACAGGGTCAATGCCGTGGGACAGCATCCAAGAACAAGGGATGACATCAGGAAGAGGTGGAATGACCTACAGGGGAAGGTGCGTTACGTGGTTTCAAGACAACAGATTGTTGTACAGAGGACTGGTGGTGGACCCCCACCTCCTCCCCCACAACTAACAACATGGGAGGAGCAAGTCTTGGTGATCATGCATCCTGAGGGCCTCGCAGGAGTACCAGGAGGACTGGACTCTGATAAGTCAAAGCTTTACTACTATGCCCCCCTACCTGCATGCCATCACAAACTCGTACACCCACCCCATCACTCCACCAACTCACATATACCCCACTAACACAACCCACCCATCCCAATACCAAGCACTGCATGCACCCCCAATGCATGGATACCCATCACAGACCTGCATGGGCACCCATCACCCCAGCATGCACAATAGCCACCCAGCCCACAAAATCACCACTCACACAAGGCCAAGCCAACAGGGAAATCACATTCATAGAGGGAGACACAGCCATGCACAAGATGGCACATGCAGATACATTGACAATGTATTTTCCTCCCAACAGGACCCCTACCCAACGTCACCGGAGAGGAGTTGCCAGCCACATCCAGCCCCCCCAGAAGATACCCACAGTGATGACAGCAGCTCTGTACGCCTGGATCACGATGACCAACCTGGCCCATCAGGGACCTCCGGACAGTCAGTTACCCTACCACAGTCCCAACCCACCACTGAGCCTTCCCCCTCAGGAAACACCAGCACAGCACCCACCCAGCGGACCGATGCCACAGTCCCCAGGATACATCAATCAGCAGTGTGTCCACCACTATAGGGACCCCAGGCAACCACACAAACACAGGACGATCAGGGACCTGGGGTCTGTGGCAGTGGGCACACAGTTCAGGGGTCAGAGGAACAGGACAACAGGGAAGCTGGGAGGACTGCTGTGCGACAGGGGGAGGACAGGCCCAGGGAACCAACCCTCCACGAGGCACTCTCAAACATCATGGGAGCGTACCACCATTCCCAGGAGACCATGGGCCAGGTACTGGCCAAGTTACAGGAGACCCACCGGCTGCAGGAGGGACAGTACCTGTGGATCAGGGAGGACCTAACAAAAATATACACCATCCTGGTCACCATTGCAGGGGTGCTGGCAGACATGTGGAAAACCATGAAGGAGGCAGTGGCACAACAACGGGTGCCTGACACTAGCCAAACCGAGGAACAGTCTTCCACTTCTGCTAGTGGACAGGAGGCCCAACCACAGGACCAACAAGCCACCAGCACCCCAGCCCCTGCAGAAGAACCACCCCGCAAACGGTCCCTGCGATCCAGGCGGAAGACAGAGAACATTGCCAAGACCCCCGCCAGGAAATAAGACCCTCCTGATTGTTGCCCTTCTGTCCCACTATGTCACCCTGTCCACCTTGAACTGCTATTGCTCCACTTCCTATGTCCCCTTGGACAATGCACCTGTGATACCAATAGACTGGACTCTAACTGGACATTCCTCCACCATCACCCCAGCCACTTGCACATACCCCCATACTTATTTGCACAAAAATAAACACCCTTGAAACTAATACTATACTGGAGTCAGGGTCATGAATGGAAAAATGTATTAGTACAACATTGTCAAAGCATTGCAACGTATATGTTCAGTGAAATATACTACAGGATGACCTTTGGTGGGCAGCAGTACATATAGCAGGAACCAGAATGGGGCACACAGATCTGAGAATAGAGAATTCAAAGGGTACAGTCAGTGTCCATAGACAAGGGTAAAAGGCTGCCATGTACAATGCCCAAACAATTACTGAAAAGTAAAGTTGAGTTACAGTCTCATACCTGTGTGTCACTGCAAGTACTGCTGTATAATGTTTGTTGTGTTGTCCACATCTTCTTCATCTGCCTCCTGTTCCTCACTGTCCACAGGCTCCACAGCTGTCACAAGACCATCTCCAGGCTCATCCTCCTGCAGAAAAGGCACCTGACGTCTCAAGGCCAGGTTGTGCAACATACAGCATGCCACGATGATCTGGCACACCTTCGGTGAGTAGTATAGGGATCCACCTGTCAGATGGAGGCACTGGAATCTGGCCTTCAGGAGGCCGAAGGTTCTCTCAATAATCCTCCTTGTTTGCCCATGTGCCTCACTGTAACGTTCTTCTGCCCTTGTCCTGGGATTCCTCACTGGGGTCTGTAGCCATGATAGGTTTGGGTAACCAGAGTCACCTGCAAATATTGACGGACAACATTTAGCCACACACTATCCTATATGGCCTCACCATACCGATACACCAACATATACTGGGTGGGAACCAGGGCTCACCTACTAGCCACACCCTGTGTCTCTGTAGTTGGCCCATCACATTTGGGATGCTGCTATTCTGTAGGACAGAGGCATCATGCACTGACCCAGGATACTTAGCATTTACGTGGGAGATGTACTGGTCCGCAAGGCACACCATCTGTACATTCATAGAATGGAAACTCTTCCAATTTCTGAATACCTGTTCATTCTGACGGGGGGGGCGAATGCAATATGTGTTCCATCAATCACCCCAATTATGCTGAGGATATGTCCCATTTCATAGAAGTCGGCCTTCACTGTGGCCAAATCTTCAACCTGGGGAAATACACTGTAGCTGCACATGGGTTTAATTAGGGCAGGCAACACTCTTGTCAGCACTATAGAGAACATTGGCTGTGACATTCCTGCTGCCAAGTCCATTGTCACTTGGAAAGAACCATTTGCCAGGAAATGGAGAACTGATAGGACTTGCACAAAAGGGGGATCCCATTGGGGTGACAGATAGCAGATATCAGGTCAGGCTCCAATTGGGCACACATCTCTGTGATTGTGGCCCTGTCCAGTCTATAGGTGAGATAATGTGCCTGTCCTCCAGTGTTGCCAAGTCCACCAGGGGTCTGTACACGGGGGTATGTTTCTGTCTCCTATTCATTCGCAGCTGTAGCAATCTATGAGGCAAAAGAGTGAGGGCCCAGTCACATACTGAACATTGGAGTTTCAACAGAACTTTGCATGCTGTTAACTTGTAATGTGTAAGTGTGATTTGTCCATAATGTCCTAATTTCACCAGTGACGCAGCAATATTTGAGGGACTGCCCCCCCACTAAAATGGTGTCTGCCTGTCCTGTGTGGAGGGACAGGTGGAAGTGAGGTAATTTCTCTGACATTGTGCACCATTGTGGGAGGCGGTCGGGAACTGCAATGCAATTCCACATTGGTTGACATTGGGCCCTATGGAGTACAGTGGCCAATGGTGATGTACGCCGGCGGTGACGGTATGCACCACTACGGACATGACTGCCGTTTTCTATCATATTCCTCACTTGCTATTTCAACAGGAGAGGACCTACACTGCATGTGCTGCTGTGACCTGTGTCTGGAACCTACCATGGCCCGTATGACTGGGGAAAGGGCCCAAGCCTTCACTTTGGAGGAGTTGGAGAAACTGGTGGATGGGGTCCTACCCCAGTACAGACTGCTGTATGGGCCTGTAGACCAACTGGTGAGTACACTGTGGGCATGATGCATGCGGCATGAATGTCTGGAGTGGTGTGTGTGAAGGCCTCGTGCAAGGGGGTGGGTGGATGTCCTCTCTGCGGCATATAGGTGGTGTGCTGGGCCATGTGCCTGTAAATGGCGATGTGAAGAGGAATGGTGGGTCATAATTGTAACAGGCAGTACTGTTTGTCTAAATATATTTTCCTGTGTGTATTGCCTCTGTAGGTCAGCGCCCATCAAAAGAATGGTGTGCCATTGCGAAGGAGGTACAGACCCTGGGGGTCTCTGGCAGATGGAGCACCCACTGTCGCAAACGGTGGGAGGACCTGAGACGCTGGGCACAGAAGAAGGCAGAGGCCCAGATGGGGATTGCCTCCCAACAAGGAAGGGGTGCCCATTGAACCCTGACCCCCCTGATGGCCTGCATACTGGCGGTGGCCTATCCTGAGCGGGATGGGCGCTTGAAGGCATCACAGCAGCCACAAGGGGTTGAGTACAGTGCCCATCATTACAACTTACGGCTGATGGGGTGGTATCTGGGTGGGGGATGTGTATCAGTTGGTGCACCTAGGCCAGGCCTGACATTGCAGCCTAGGTCCCCAGTGTATGAGGCTGGCCTGGCTTATAGTGGGTACCCAATGGGAGTTACACCTTGTGCCAGGTCCAGTTATCCCTTATTAGTAGATTAGTAGTGTTCTAGCAGCTTAGGCTGATAGAGGTAGCTGTAGCAAAGCAGCTTAGGCTGAACTAGGAGACATGCAAAGCTCCTACTATACCACTTCTATCATATAGCACTATATCATAAGAAACACAATACTCCCTTAGGAGGTAAATACAATATACAAAATATACACACAAACCAAAATCAGGTAAGTAAACAGTTAGAAAAGTAGTGCAAACACTGTAGAATACAATCGGATGCAATAGGACACAATAGGCCTAGGGGCAACACAAACCATGTACTCCAAAAATAGAATGCGAACCACGAATGGACCCCAGGCCTAGTGTAGTGTGTAGAGGGTTGCTGGGAGTGTAAGAAAACACTAAGGGTGTCCAAGACACCCCACTCCAAGACCCTGAAAAGTAGGAGTAAAGTTACCCTACTACCCTAGAAACACAGGAAAGTCGTGATAGGGGATTCTGCAAAGGCAACAACTGACTGCAAATCACTGAAAATGGATTCCTGGACCTGAGGACCTGTAAAGGAAGGGGACCAATTCAGAGAGTCACGCAAGTGTCCAGGGGGGCAGGAGCCCACTAACCCTGGGATGAAGGTGAAAAAGGGCTGCCTTCGGGTGTAAGAAGCTGAGGATTCTGCAACAACAGAAGGTGCCAGGAACTTCTCCTTTGCACAGAAGATGTCCCACGGCATGATGGCGGATGCAGAGTTGTTTCCACGCAGAAAGGCCGCAAACAAGCCTTGCTAGCTGCAAGGGTTGCAGTTGAAGAAAATGGGTGCTGCCCGGGACCAGGAAGGACCAGGAGGTTGCCCCTTGGAGGAGGAGACAGAGGGGCGCTCAGCAACACAGAGAGCCCACACAGAAGCAGGCAGCACCTGCAGAAGCACTTGAACAGGCATTCAAGAAATCTGAGCACAGCTGTCATCTCAACACAACAAAAGAGGGTCCCACGAAGCCGGTGGTCAATTCAGCAAGTTGAGCAATGCAGGGCAGAGTGCTGGGGATGTGGGCTGTGCTGTGCATGAAGGATTCCTTGCAAAAGTGCACAGAAGCCCTAGCAGCTGCAGATCATGCAGTGCACAGGATTACTGTCTGGCGTGGGGAGGCAAGGACTTACCTCCACCAAATTTGGACAGAAGGACCACTGGACTGTCAGGGTCACTTGCATCCAGTCCCGTGTTCCAGGAACCACGCTCGTCAAGATGAGAGGGGACCCAGAGGATCGGTGATGCAGATGTTTGGTGCCCGCGTTGCCAGGGGGAAGATTTAGTCGACCCACTGGAGATTTCTTCTTGGCTTCCAGTGCAGGGTGAAGGCAGACAGCCCTCAGAGCATGCACCACCAGGAAACAGTTGAGAATGCCGGCAGGATTAGGTGCTACAATGTTGCTGGTAGTCGTCTTGCTACTTTGTTGCGGTTTTGCAGGTGTCCTGGAGCAGTCAGTGGTTGATCCTTGGCAGAAGTCAAAGAGGGAGATGCAGAGGAACTCTGGTGATCTCTTGCATTCGTTATCTGACGAGAAACCCACAGGAGAGACGCTAAATAGCCCTCAGAGGAGAATTGGCCACCTAACCAGGTAAGCACCTATCAGAAGGGGGCATTGACGTCACCTGCTGGCACTGGCCACTCAGAGGCCTCCACTGTGCCTTCACACCTCTGCATTCAAGATGGCAGAGGTTTGGGACACACTGTAGAAGCTCTGGGCACCACCCCTGGGGTGGTGATGGACAGGGGAATGGTCACTCCCCTTTTCTTTGTCCAGTTTCGCACCAGAGCAGGGGCTGGGGGATCCCTGATCCGATGTAGACTGGCTTATGCAAGGAGGGCACCATCTGTGCCCTTCAAAGCATTTCCAGAGGCTGGGGAGACTACTCCTCCCCAGCCCTTAACACCTATTTCCAAAGGGAGAGGGTGTAACACCCTCTCTCAGAGGAAATCCTTTGTTCTGCCTTCCTGGGACTGGGCTGCCCAGACACCAGGAGGGCAGAAACCTGTCTGAGGGTTGGCAGCAGCGGTAGCTGCAGAGAAAACCCCAGAGAGCTAGTTTGACAGTACCCTGGGTCAATGCTGGAGCCCCGGGGATGCATGGGATTGGCACCCCAATACCAGATTTGGCATGGGGGGACAAGTCCATGATCTTAGACATGTTACATGGCCATATTCAGTGTTACCATTGTGAAGCTACATATAGGTATTGACCTATATGTAGTGCACACGTGCAATGGTGTCCCCGCTCTCACAAAGTCCAGGGAAATTGCCCTGAACAATGTGGGGGTGCCTTGGCTAGTGCCAGGGTGCCCTCACACTTTGTAACTTTGCACCTAATGTTCACTAAGTGAGGGTTAGACATATAGGTGACTTATAAGTTACTTAAGTGCAGTGTAAAATGGCTGTGAAATAACGTGGATGTTATTTCACTCAGGCTGCAGTGGCAGTCCTGTGTAAGAATTGTCTGAGCTCCCTATGGGTGGCAAAAGAAATGCTGCAGTCCATAGGGATCTCCTGGAACCCCAATACCATGGGTGCCTAGGTACCATCTACTAGAGAATTTTAAGGGCGTTCCAGTGTGCCAATCAGAATCGGTGAAAATGGTCATTAGCCTGCAGTGACAATTTTAAAAGCAGAAAGAGCATAAACACTGAGGTTCTGGTTAGAAGAGCCTCAGTGATACAGTTAGGCACCACACAGGGAACACATATAGGCCACAAACTATGAGCACTGGGGTCCTGGCTAGCAGGATCCCAGTGACACAGGCAAAAACAAACCGACACACAAGTAAAAATGGGGGTAACATGGCAGGCAAGATTGCACATTCCAACACCTGGGTGACTAGGGTACAGAAGGGCAAATCTTGCTACCTAGCTCGTAGGCATCCACTACTGGTCAGGGCTGGGTGGGTCCCAGATGTGCTGCAGTTGGCAGTGTATGCCACTCCCCATATCATGGCTGCTAAATATTTCTCTGGGAGTGCTATGGCATATTGCGTAGGCCTGTTATCTGTGTGTGAGTGTGCTGTGTACGCCAACGGTAGTGTTGGTGCAGCCATTGACCAAGTGTATCTTTTGTCTCTTCCCCCCTTTTATTGTTGTGTCAGCCTGTCCTTATGTGCATTAGCATCATCTGGTGGAGGAGCAGAGGCACCAGCTACGGAGGGAGCTGCATCCCACAGGACCCAGGAGGCAGAGTCGACCAAGGCTGAGGGCACCAGTGGGACGGAGGGCGAGGGGAGCACCATGGCGAAGACTGGAGGGGACAGTTCAGACACAGATCCCTCCTCTGATGGAAGCTCCCTGGTGGTGGCAGACACTTCTGTGACTACCCCAGCTACAGGTACCACCGCCACCCCGTACTATCACTGCCCTCCCAGCAGCCGCTCAGCGAGCTGGCCATGCCCGCTCACCCAGGAGGGTGGGCATCTCCTTCGCCCCAGGCACCTCAGGCCCTGCCCCAGTTAGCCCTGCTGCCCTGTGTGAGGAGGCTATTGACCTCCTGAGATGCATCTCTGTAGGGCAGTCAACCATTACGAGTGCTATCCAGGGGCTGGCAGTCCAGATGCAACAGACTAATGCATTATGGGACTAATGGGCAGGGTAGGAAGAACCCAGCCAAGCACTTCAGCCACCCGGTCCACGGACCCAGTCGTCACCACACCCACTTGTGGTGGAAAAGGATCCAGGCCACATGTCCTGAAGGTGAAGGAGCCTGCACCAGGCAGCCTCAAGGGAAAGGAGCCTGCCCCAGCTGTCAGGAGGAGCAAGGAGCCTTCACCAGCAGGTAGGAAGACCAAGACGCCTGGGGCAGGAACTGTGACAGAGTCCCCATCACTAACCATGGTAGGGCAGCCGTACGAGGTTGCAGGGGATGGGCAGGAGCCTCCCTCCCAGCAGCAGCACCACCTCCACTGAGCAGCCGTCTTAGGTTGCAGGGGATGGGCATGAGCCTCCCCCTCAGCAATAGCACCATCTCCACTGAGCATCCGTCCAAGGTTGCAGGGGATGGGCAGGAGCACCCTTCCAGCAGCACCACCACCTTCACTAAGCAGCCGTCTGAGATTGCAGGACATGGGCAGGAGCCTGCCCCCAGCAGCACCACCACCTCAATTGAGCAGCCGTCTGAGGTTGCAGGGGATGGGCAGGAGCCTCCTCCCAGCAGCACCACCACCACTACTGAGCAGCCGTCACCGCTAGTGGACGTCATGTAACCCTGCCTCCACGGGCTGCTGTGTGGCCTGCCCCCAGCAAATCCTGTGGGTATGACACCCACCTCAGAGACTGTGACCTTGCACTCCCCAGGATCAAGAGCACAGGGCACGATGCCCCCTCCAGAACCAGTGGTTGTGACACCCACATGCCTAACCCTCCCCAGGATCAAGAGCACAGGGCACGAGTCCCCCTCCAGAACCAGTGGGCAAGTCACCCACTCAAGCGACTGTGGCCTTGCACTTCCCAGGACCAAGCACATGGCATGTTGTCCCCTCCAAAGCAAGTGGACAAGTCACCCACTCGAGAGACTGTGGCCTTCCACTCCTCAGGACCAAGCACAGGGCAAGTTGCCCCCTCCAGAGCAAGTGGGCAAGTCACCCACTTGTGAGACTGTGGCCTTGCACTCCCCACGACCAGGCATAGGGCATGTTGCCCCCTCCTTAGCAAGTGGGCAAGTCACCCACTTGAGGGACTGTGGCCTTGCACTCCCCAGGACCAGGCACAGGGCATGTTGCCCCCTCTATGAACCAATGGTCTTCTTACATCTCCCGGCTGAGATGCCACCTGTCCCCCATCCCCCTGAGGTGCCTGCCCATTTACCAACTGATGCACCTGCAGTATTCTCTCCGTGTTGATGCAGGTGTCATGTGTGACCTTGGACTTTGGCCAGTGCCCATGTGGCCTACGAACATTGTGGACTGGGCTATGTCCCTTTTTGTGTACATACGTATATATCTATTATCTTGCCTATCTTATTTTTCATGTTGTGTTGATCTCATTACATTCACTTTTTCGAAATCGTTGTGTCCTTGCATTATTCATCCGAGGTACGGGGTCAAATTGTTTCTGTAATGCAGCTGTTTATGTGTGTTGTGTTGGGGGTGTGTGTGGTGCGTGTGTGTGTCACTCTTTTTTTCCTCCACCCTTCCCTTGTGTGCTAGGCTACTGTACTCACCGTTGTCATCTTCACCAGTGTTGGTGTTTGTGGTGGAGCAGAAAGTAGACCATCATGGGGAAGACATGCAGTTCGGGCTCCATGGCTGTGTGGTTCTTCCCTGTGTCTCCAATGGTGACTCCTTTCACTTCTGTGCAGTGTTTCTGCCAGGCTTTTGATGTTGTTGGTACCGCCCCGGAAAAGGAGGCAGATTGTCTTGTCATAATATGGTGGGTGGAACTTTGACTTCCGCCTAACTGTAGGAGGCTACCGCCGTGGTGGCTGTTGTTTCCACCCTGGCGGTCAGTGTGGTACATTGGCTGTCTTTCGGAGATCTTTCCGCCATGGTCATAATTTGGCAGTAGTTATCGCCATCCTGTTGGCGGTATTACCACCACTTTACCACTGACAGCCAAGGTTGTAATGAGGGCCAAAATTTAATATAGAGAAAAATATGTTTAACAACATAGTAAATGGTAAAGAGCTGATTGGATGAAATAGTAAGGCAGGGACAGGTGAAAAAATAGAAAAAATGTTCAAGTACTAGTCTGTTAGAAGATTACCTGACCTGCTTACTTGAGTTGCAACTCAAGAAATATGAAAATTCAAAAGTGAAAAATACTCGGAAATGACAACAAGGCAATACATTTGTTTGTTTGTTTCTAGTTGCATATATACTTTGCTTTCCCTCTCATGATGCCTCCCTTTTGAAAGCTGGTAAAATTCAAAATTTGTTGTGTGTAACTAAGAGAAGGTCAAAAAATATTTGGTTTTAATATTTGTAATTCTTAAATTTAGTTTAGTTTTATTAATGTAGTATGTGGAGTTTGAAACATGTTGTATTTTATTTGATACTGGGTGGGGGTTTATAATGGCAAAATGTGGTAAAACTACATATCCAAGAATGCCCCATAATGGCATATAATAGGAGAACCTATAAATGAAGTTGTAAATGGATCACTTACCCACCATGATCAAGACCTTTCTGTTGGAAGAATAAATTTAAAACACAAGGATTCCTGTGTGTGCCGTGTATGACTTTGTGTCACTTGGTGGAGAAGTTTCTACAGGGGTGGCCCATCCCGGACACGAGCACCGACTTAATGGAGCGTGCCCTGAGAGGGCCGTTTGGAGGAAAAAATATATATATATATTACAACATATAAGAGCCATTGTCAATGATGATCAGAGCTATCCGATAGCTCGACATTTTGAGATTTTTCATTAGGGTGATCCCACTGATCAGAGATACAGCTGCATAGCACAAGTTCCTAGGAACAAACAAGGGGGAGATAGGGAGAAGGAGCTCTGTAAACTGGACACATTTTTCATTTTGGAATTGGATAAAGGAACTACATGGCTTTAATATTGATGAGGAATTATATACATGCCTCTATTAAGGCGTAGGCTCTCTCATGGTTCTTCTCCAGGATGTTTTCTTTTGTTATTTGTCTTTTAATTTCAGACATGAATTTACTGCACTTCTTGGTTCATGTGTTATTTATTTAACATTTTTATTGCGTATTTTAAGGTTCTTGTATAACCACAGAGATGAGTACCGATATTCCATTTTAGGTTTCTGTTGGCATAAGTATAAACAGGTTATGAGGAGTCTTTTTTTTGATGTGCATTGATTGGGAGCTTCATCATCATTTTATTTTACTTTACCCACTTGGGTTTGCTACTATAGTTAATTTATATATTGCTCTCCGGCTGCAATATGGAGTGCTTATTATATGCACATCAAATAGGCATTGAACATTGCACATGGTTGTGTAAGACAGTGTGATTAGAAGTGATACTCAATAGGTGCGAGTGAAATACATGAATATGATTCGTTATACCATTTACTGTGCAGTGGTGAGAGCCTTTTATTTAAAAAAAAAATTGTATTCCTATTCTAATACATGGGTTGGCACTTGACACTTTAATGGTGGTTTGAGTATGTTAGAGCTGACATTAGAGAGGCATTGTGCCATCACTTGTTATTTTAGCAATGGAGCATTGAAACATGAGCATTGATATTTAGATTTCATGTTTATATCTAAATAATGATTTTTTTTCTTAATTTGATTCCCCAATGTGTACACTATAATTGTGTTCATAATGTGTCTCTGATTTAGAATTCTAGAAAATGAAATGTCTATTCTTGTTTTTTTAATTCATTAGTTTATCTATTTATTAAGAGACTGCGATGTTTCTCATTATGATTGGATTTATAAATGTCTTAGAGAACCAAGGAGTCTTACTAATGAAATTAATTAAGATTTCTTTATCTTCTCAATGAACCTTTAAATGTTTTAAGATGGTGTTGTTCAGCTTGAAGTGATTTCCGCCATGTAGCCTCTTGTTTGTGTCTATTATACAAGTTGTATCTTTTTAAAGAAAATAACAAAATGGCATATGGCATATGCTGTCGTGAGCAAAGCTGCAGGTGCCAACTGAAACACATTGACTTGCCATTTCCTGAATTAATAAAGATGTTATTTTGGGGGGGCAATGTGGAGTGCCGTTCTCTTCCTTAACGGAGATTAGAGACAAGTTAATGTGTGTGTGTTTGTGTGTGTGTGTGTGTGCGTGTGCATATATATATTTGTTGTATTACTAAATTAAAATAATAGCAATTATAAAATAAATTAAAATTATTATTTTAAAATAGCATGTATGTTTGTTTATACAAGTATATATTTATATTTTTTATATTATTTAAATATATTTAATTTCCATTATATCACTGTTACATGTTAATATATTTAATGTTTACTATTTTGAACTATATATATAAAAATAACAATATTTTTGTATGTATTTTTTGATATTCATGTAAAACGATTTCTGATATTTTTGTATTTTCAGTTATAATTATAGGATAACAATATTTTTTTGTACAATATTTTTGTCACAATATTTATGCATCATGATATTTAGGGTTTCGATATTTTGTTAGTGAACCCATGAACAGTCTGGGGAATAGGTCTGTTATGTTTTTCTCTCAAATTATGTCATAAAGGTATCCCATAAAACCTGATATCAGCATCATTACTTGACATAGAAGCACCTGAATACAAATTTGCTTCAAACTTCTAAAGCTGAAGGATCTTTTGGAATATAAGAAAAAAAAACTCAATTCCATTACATGATCTATAATTGTGACAAGATGGTGATGGAAAGTTGTTCTAGCTCACGATGGAGTGCTCTATTTCGAAACAGTTTATAGGGTAAGTGGATACCAGATTGGTTATAATGAAAGTCAGTGGAGGACAAGCCCTGTCAAACTGTGATATTTTCTAGTGGGTGTGCATGCTCATAATAGTGATGCAAGGGTCTCAGTAGCAAAGTTCAGAAATTGGGGTGTGCACTGAATAATTAGATAAATTACTTCTATACAATTGTTTAAGCCATGGGTAATTTGAGGAAGTTTTAGGAAAATGTTATCGCAATCTGATTATACTATTTGCATTTTGTGTTTGAGAAAGGAAATTTGTAAGTATATTTTAGAAAATATTTCAGTTCTGTTTTATAGCTACAAAATGTAGAAATCCAAAATAACAAACTTATTAATGAAACAAAATCATATTTCTTTATTTCTTTTAAATAAGCAAGTATGGATATAATTTTGCAGAATATGGCTCCTACTTTCTGTCAATATATCGGCCAGTTTCAGGTAGGGTCGGCAGAAGATCAGAACACACCTTGCATATTCATCATAGTTGTGTTTGACTTTATTGCCCCAGATTACAAGTTGCATGGTATTAGAGAAGTGCAAACTCTGCACATGAAATTTAATGTTACAGTGTGATAATACCATCCCAGTGCCATAAAATTACAAGTTAATCCTCTTAAATGGGGAATAACAATGAACACCCAGTTTTATGGGGGGGAATTCTGCATAGTTTTCCCTGGAATTTGTTACATCCCCCACAGCCCAATAGCATGAACATGAACACACCACACACAACCCTTGTATATTTAACACCTTTACTCATCAGTGTATAACATGTACCCGAACTGCCAATATCTCAATAAGTGTTAGGACCACACCATAAGAACTCCCAGCTCGATTGCAGAATTTCCTTTATGAGTCCGCCACTAGTCATGGGATCCTAACACGTACAGTAATAAGACACCACATTTGCCCTATGTTAATTAAAAAAGACACAAACAAAATATATGAAACAATAACAGCATCACATTTCAGCCGTCTGGGTGCTTGTACAGTTCGGCCAGACATTGTGGTATGAAGTAGTTTAGCTGTACCCCGGGTGGACCCTAGGATTACAGGGTTTAATGTTTGATTGGAGTTTTGAGGTCGAGCTGTTTCCTCTGAATCTGTAGGTATTAATAATTTATGAGACAGATGTCGGAATTGGGATGAGTCCCATGAGATGAATTTTCCCAGATGATGCGCTGTTATCCTTTTGTGTCACAACTTTTAAAAGTTCAATCAAACAGAGGATCTGGCTTTCGCTTTTGCTTTTGTTTGACGAGAACTAAATCACCTTCATTGAACTCTCAAGTTTGATGACATTGATCAGCATACTTCTTCATCTGATGCTTCTGAACAGCATCAGTGGCATGGACCACATCATCATATGAGGTCCACTGTGGTAGTTTGGTTCTCATGGCTCTCTCAAACATCAGAGTGGCAGGGCTCTTGTCTGTAGTGAAATGAGGGGTTGATCAATAAGCACAGAGGGCTTGTCATAACATCTGACTCAGATCAAGGCCCCTATTGATGCACACTGTATCACCCAATTCCAGAGTACCCATAAATTGTTCCATGAACACTACTGACTTGAGGCCACAAAGGTGTGCTTTTATGATGTTTGTTGTTAAGACCGGCTAGAAACTCCTTGTACTCCTTGCTGTTGAATGGTAGACCATTGTCAGACTTGATAATGTTCAGTTTGCCCCATACTGCAAAGATGTTATCTAGACGATCAATTAATTAATCATGAGTTGGGGATGACATGTCTTCTACCAGCTTAAACCAGGAATGTCTGTCAATTTTCACCAGAAGGTGATAGTCATTGGACAGAGTCCCAATGAAATCACTGGCAATTCTTTCCCATGGATGCGCAGAGAGATTGGACACTGTCAGGTAACTTAGGAGACAGGCAGTTGCATAAATGACACTCCTTTAGTTCCCTCTCCCCCTTCTCATCCAAGCAAGGAACTACACACAATCCTTCAATGCCCTTTTGGTGGTCACAATGCCACAATGGCCTTCATGGGCGAGTTCAACAACTTGAGGTCTAAAACTCATAGGCATGACAATCCATGATCCTCTCAGCACAATTCCTTCTTTAGTGACAGAGAGTTCATCTTGTACATTGCAATATTTGTGAAATTCAACATCATCACTCAAAGGTCGAACACTCCATCTCCAGCACTGGGTTGCAATAATGCCTTCAAGGGCACATGTCCTTATCGGCATTGGTAGCGACAATGATCTGCTCAATGGACAGAACTACAGGTGTGCTGGACTTTACAAAGACTTTACAATTGAACTGTGCCGCTGTAGGGGTACTTGTGAGAAATAATCAGCAGGGTTTTGATTTTTGGTTGGCTTGTGCCCATTTGTATAGTCGTACTCTTGTAGATCCAAACCCCACCTCTCAATTCGAGGGGGCATTTTGGATTTTGAGTTGTCAAAAATGGTAACACCTGGTGGTCAGTGACAATCCTGAAATGTAAAATGATGGGTCTCATACTTTATCAGGATCAAGAGTCATGCCTCTACCAAAATAAAATATGTCCAAAGAGATTAAGCTTTTTTTATGAAATTCACACTTTTTGTCATTTAAGGTGAGGCCTGCATCTGTGAGTAATTGACACACTTGCTTGAGGGCTTTATCATGCTCCTTCTGTGTTCCACCAAATACCATCACTGTAATAAGGCATGTATCAAATGCTGAATAATCCTATGTATGACATCTTTACATTTGTCTGCAAATGAGGCATCTCCAAAGCTTCATCTTTTGTATCTAAATAAACCAACATGAGTCACAAAAATGGTATTGTATCTGCAGGTCTCTTCAAGTTCAAGCTGATGGTAGCACTTTTTCAGGTCAAGGCAGGAATTTTTTTTGGCTTCATTTAATTGCATGATCATATCTGCAGTGTGAGGAATGGAATGTCTCTCTCTCTCTCTCTCCCTCTCTCGATTGCTTTCTTGGCTTGTCACATTTCCACGCAGATGCGCACTGCACCTCCACTTTCAGCACTACCATGATGGAAGACAACCATGATGTGAGACCAGTAGACCTCTCAATAATGTCATGCTCCATCTCAACCAGTTCTTGACGGTGAAATGTTATCCTGCAGTGTCGCTGTGCAACCGGACTTTCATCTTCATTAATGTGAAATTGCACCTTCATCGTCTTGAGCCTTCCTAGACCATGAAACACTGAAGGGAACTGACTCACAATTTCAAGTTATGTATTAAAGTTGCAATTGATGGATATCAGCCCCAAGTCAACAGCAGTTTTAAATCTAAGTAGGCATGCACTAGATGGAGTACCTTGAAGAATGTGAATTGGGGCCTGTACAGACTTCTTGCTATGCTGCAGGGTCGCTATGAATGATCCCTGACTTCACAACAGTTTGGTATCAGGTCATGTGTATACCGTCATACTTGACATTTTGAATTACGGTACAGGTGATAGAGTGTGAAACTGTTCAACTGAAATCAATATATCTCTATTGATAACAAAAGTTACCAGGCAACCATTGACTTTCAGTTTGAATTTGGGACAATGTCCACATGAGTTCCTTTGTTTTCTCAGCTCATTTGTTTTAGTCCTTCTTTCATCTTCTGTGTAAACAGCAAGACACACTTGTGTATGTTGTTCTCTTTTATCTGTGATCATCACACATTGACTCTCTTCACTCTCTCTTGACAGTGACGTCAAGGAATTCTTGCAGGATGAACTTGATGTTGATCGACTTCATTTAGTTTTGACCTGTCGCAGTTGAGGTCATTTTTTGTCTTTGTGGATGTGGAGAGACTGCTTCTGGAACATTCTGGCATCCATCTTCTCCTCCTCCTATGACTCACTTCTTTTTTCCTTCATTTTACAAATGGTTGTAAAGTAGTTCTCCCATCTGCCCCCTTTACACGTGTGTCCATTGACTGGACATTTATTCTACTGTGGAAATGGAAATCCAGATTGAAAACACAGAATTTCTTTTCTTTCTTTCCTTTTTTCGGAGGAAGTCAACTTACAGGCATCTACTTTGTGCTGGTGCCTGCTCTTTATGACTAATACTGATTCACCTTTTGCTGTTCCCGCTTCCATGTTGGCAGCTTGAGGAGCAGATTGTTCTTCGGCTCTGGCAGCCATTAATACCTTTTCTAGGCTGAGGGCCTCATTACAAGTTTGGTGATCTGATGGTAAGACCACTGCAGTGGTGACCACCAAAAGACCGCTATGTTGGTGATCATATAGACTGCCATATTATGAGTTACACCGGCAGGACCGCTGAAAAACACCAAAATGCCAACACTGCCAGGACTCTTGAGGGTGGGAAGGAGGCGGTTTGACCACTATCACCGCCAGCTGTCAGAAATTCCCTGAACCAATTACGACCCACAAATTACAATAGTGGTTCGCCCATGGTGGAAAACCAATGGCAGTGCGAACAGTGGTCAGCGGTCTACACAGTAATACACTACACCACACTGGATAGTTTGAATTCCACGCACCTGACACACATCCACACACCTGACACACCTACAAACTGCACTAGAAATCATACCCCTTCACACACCAGAATCCTTTGCAACCAGAGCACCACACACAGAAGACAGAGAACCATTTAAAAATACACAACCATAGATTAGGAACCCCTCACCACTCCAAATACCACTCATCCCATACTTGCACATCATACATATCAAGCAAATGTTTCCTCTACATATCGGACACTACCCATCACCCACTCACAACACAGCACCCACGCCTCATCACCCCAATTTTTGTTTTACCTTTTCATGTTATACACTACCACCATGTCCCCACAAAAACATCTCCACTTCACAGACGATGAGTTGAGGGTCATGGTGGAGGAAATCATCAGGGTCGAGCCACACCTTTTCGGAGCCCAAGTCCTACAAACCTCAATTGCTAGGAAAATGGAGATGTGGCAAAACATAGTCAACAGGGTGAATGCTGTAGGCAGCTATCCACACACAAGGGAGGACATCAGGAACAGGTGGAACAGCCTCAGGCGGAAGGCAAATTCCACGGCTGCCAGTCACCAGCTGGTGGCCTGCAAGACTGGTGAGCCCCCACCTCTTCCCCCAACGTTCACATCATGGGAAGAGAAGGTCTTGGACATCCTGCATCCTGAGGGCTTGACAGGAATACCTGGGGAGTTGAGTCAGATAAGTCACAACACTGAAAATGACACCCTGAAGTTGTGTCTTGCATGCTCACTGATCACCCTTTGACATCTTAACAGCCAACACACTCACTACCCCTGTGTCCAGCTGTCCAAATACCCCTCTCTGCCATACCACATGTCAACTAATCACATCTTGGGGAACAGTGTCTGTGTATGGCATAGGTAGTACAGGGACTGACAGCACTATAACTCCCAGCAGGCACTGTTCTACCATTAGGGTAGCCAGAACAGTGTACCTCAATGAAAGCAACCCTGCATGTCAACTACACAATCCACTCAACCCACCTTAATGACTTACATTTTTACAGTCTAGAGCAATGACAGAAATGCCATGGACATCTGCCAGTACAATACCACCAACACACAGCTACTGCTGTGTCCTGTGATAAAATGGCCCCCTTAGCTCCCATCACCATTGATACTCACCTGGGGGTTACACACATATCTGCAGTGTGCTGTGCCAGGTGTAACATGAAATATAAGGGAAGGTAGAATGGTTACTTCTAAACTGATAGACCGGTCAGTGTCCACTTTACTTTCTGCAGCTGTCTTGTGACTCAATATTTACCTACTGCTAACTAGGAGCTACTATGAAAAACAAGCTATACAGCGCCAAGACATGCGTCTATTGACAGGCCTCCAACTGCCAAGCTAATCTGATATCCTGTAGCAAGGTTATGACATATGAATCCCTGTATCCCATATGGCTATACCCCAGATTTGAAAGCAGGTGTCACTCTCATATCAGAGGATCCGATTAAGCCTTCCTGTACATGGCTCAAAGCATATCCACCTGTCAAAGTATGATACCACATGTTGCATGATAATCTGTAACTGTCTGTTTCACTTTTCCAAGAGGTCATGTACCCATTGTGAGCATGGAGAAGACACCTGAGACAGCCACATCCCCCCTGGATGAAGCCCTTAGTGAGGACAACAACCCTGGATGAGAGGACAATGAGGATGACTCTGGCCCATCTGGGATACCTGGTCAGTCTAAACCTGTCAGCCTCACCCTGCCCACAGTTACTCCTCCCAGCCCTGTGGCTTCGACATCCCAGGCATCTATTTGCCCTCAAACCTGTGCCCCTAGGACAGTTGATAACATCATGTACCCCTCAGTGCAGGTCACCACTAGAGAACCCACACAATGAAGGACATGGCACAGTGGAAGTGGGCAAACTGTGCCAGGAGCATAGGCATGTGGTGGAAGTGGTCATGGGAGGGATGCAGTGGCCCAGTAGGTTGAGGCTGTAAGGGATACAAATGGCCAGGACACCATCTCCCAAATTTTGGGAGCCTACCAACAGACCAAGGCGTCATGGGCCAGGTACTTTGCATGATGGGGGAGATCAAGCAGCTGCAGAAGGACAACCACCAGGAAGTCAAGCAAAAGTGGGAGGCCCACAATGCCAACATGGCCTCCATAACAGGGATGCTGAGAGACATTAACGCCACCCTGAGTAGGTTATGTCCACCACAGCAGACCCCTTATATTGGCCATGTTGCATTAGGTTCCTCAACATCTATGGCAGCCAGTGGAATGGAGACTCTGCAAGGGGAAGGACATGCCTCAGACACCCCTGCCTCTGTAGCTGAAGAACCCCCTACAAATGTGGACTTCCACTTAATCATCCAGAAGGAGCATATGCCAAGACCACAGTCACTGCCAGGAAGAGATCCCCTACACATTGGTTTACCTTGTGTGTGACAGATACACTCTGTTGACTGTTTTACCACCACTCCCCATTTTCCAAAGGCACAAGGACACTGGACTTGAGACTCCAAATGTTTCAGCAGCTACCCTGATGATTACACCCACCATGACTCAACCCTTCACTGTTTGCACTAATGATTTCATCCCATTCATATCACCTACCTGTGCACATGTAAATAGCCATAACTAAACCACTTATCTTGGTGGAGAGTCATTCCTTTGCTGTATTAAATAGTGAACTGTTAAAAATGTTATATACACATGATATTTGCATGTGTTCCCATTCTCTAAAGCTACAGCTCATGTGTACAGTTGAATCTGGGTCTGATATGTGTACAAGTGTACAAACTGACACCCTCCTTTTCCCATTTAGTGCACTTGCCAGCACATAGGTTGACAACAAGCCAAATATCACACAGGGTACTATAGCCACACAATGTAAAGCTTCTGCATAGGTGTAAATAACAAGAACCCCACAGACTACTGAAGTTAGAGACATGTCGGTGTTTGGCTGTCCAAATAGACAAACAGATTACTTCAATGTTTCATCAGCTAAGGTCTTATCCCATACCATGCCTCCATAATACCCATACCCTATACTACTGACAGAGGTCAATACAACTATCCCCAGTGATGGAACCTTCCACTTACCATAGTTAGGTATCCGTAGGTATGCCACTCACCTGTGTTAGTCTTGACAATGACATGCACAGTGGCCTGCAATGAAGAAACATAGTGACAGCTACATACAAGTTAAATAGTATCATTATCAAACCAATGAGAAGTATAAGGTGATGGAGTACTCAGGTTAACGTGTCAGAGACACAAGGCCACACATATGACACCATTGGACCCGGAACACATGGCACACAGGTCTACTTGGTGGAACAATACACTACCATCCCACTGTCGTGCCAGTCTGGGCATGGAACTCAGGCACCACGAATATGATGCCATACAGTACCTGGATCTATCCATGTTCACTTCACATTTCAGACATGCAAATCCCACCAGCTTGTGACACAATTCAGATTTGAGCACATGAGGATGACCTTGTGAAGAAATCTGCAAAGTAAAAATGTAATACAAAAGGTATTGGCAGGTAATGGTAATGAAGACCCATAAAGACATGTTCCAAATACAATTGCCATACTGACTCTGTAGTGTTACAAACAATAACAAATGAGATCATCAAGATAGCACAACTCTGTTTATAATTTTTCATCCACACCTGAGCTATGTACTACTAAGCAACTAACTAACTGTCTGGCGGTGGTACTAAGACCCTTCACAAAAATCTCTAAGCCCCCCAAATACCCATTGAGTGAACTATTATACAGAACAACACATACCTACAGTCAGCTGAAGTACTGATGTATGAAATCTGCATGGCTGTCTCCACCTTCATCTTCATCACTGTCATCCTCACTTGTCAATTCGACATTCTCACCATCTGGAAATGCTGGCTCCCCCTCATCTGGTATATATAGGATCTGACATCTCTGGGCAAGGTTGTGGAGCATGTAGCAGGCAACTATGATTTTGCAGACTTTGGCGGTTGAGTAGGGGAGGGCTCTACCTGACTTGTCAATGCAATGAAATCTGACCTTTAGGAGCCCAGACGTCTGTTCCACAACATGTCTTGTCCTTCTGTGGGCCTCATTGAAGCTAACGTTCTCTGTCATTGCTGGGTACCTCACTGGTGTCAACAATCAGGGACAGTTTGGGTAGCCAGAATCCCCTGTAAGGAACCGTTACATGTGTGCAGACATTAATATTGGACATCCTTACATTTGGCAGCAAACATCAGATACTCACACTTATCACATATATGACTTACCAACCAGCCAGGCCCTCTCTGCATGCTGTCATGTCATTAGCTGTGGGATATTGCTGTTCTGCATGATGAAGGCACCATGAACTGAACCCAGGTACTTTGAACCTGTTTGGGTAATGTACAGGTCCACCAAACAGGCAACTTGAACATTTATAAAGTGGAAGTTCTTCCTGTTCTGATACACCTGTTCATTGCCATTTGGGGGAACCAAGGCTACATGCGTTCTATCAGTGGCTCCTACCACATATGAGGTGGGCGCCAAAGCATAAAAATCTTCCTTACCATAGGCCAAATCATCACGTTACGTAAATCAGATGTACTTGTCATGGTGTTTTAACAATGCAGAGTACCTTCTTCAAGACCAGACAGAACTTTGGGCGTTATTACAACTTTGGAGGAGGTGTTAATCCGTCCCAAAAGTGACGGTAAAGTGACGGACATACCACCAGCCGTATTACGAGTCCATTATATCCTATGGAACTCGTAATACAGCTGGTGGTATATCCGTCACTTTACCGTCACTTTTGGGACAGATTAACACCTCCTCCAAAGTTGTAATAACCCCCATAGTCTGGGACATCCCTGCATTTAGGGCCACGGTATTCTGAAAGGACCCTGTAGCTAGGAAATGCAGCACTTACGTGACTTGTACAATAGATGGTATGCTGTTTGGATTACCAATGGTAGGTGGGAGATCTGGCTCCAACTGATGGAACAGGTCCATGATTGTCTACCTATACAGGCAGTAGATCTGGATGACATGTCGATCCTCCATGGCCTGCAGGTCTGCTAGTGGACGGTACACTGGAGGTTGTCTGACCTTTCTCATTCTAGGGCAATTTGATGAAGTAATACAAGAAGGTATGTTGATCAGTCATTGTAGGAGTGAATGCACATGTGTCACACATGATGTGTGGACATGCCATATGACATAGTTAAACATTGTGCACAAGACATACCCAGGTAAATGAAGGCCTATTGTTGCAATGTCATCCCCTTACCTCGATTATGACTAGTAAATGGATTTGCATGTCACTAAAGTCTCATTGATAATTACATTTACATCATGTTTCATACATGATAGGCACTAATACAATCTGTCCAATTGTCATGAGGGTGCACAGCATACCACTAATGATACATGACTCATATATCATGTATCTCACTACATATATATTTAATCATATGTTAAAAACATGGTTGCTGTCAGCCAGCAGTGAATACTGTGGCATAGATATGTTTGTGACCTTGTGACGCATCTTTATTAGGACTTTTCTGAACATCTGAGGACCTTAAAATGGCAGCTGCCTGACCTACTATACTGAACATTAGGAAGTGATCTACATCCACTGACAGAAGTCATCATGGCGGTAGGCGGATACTACTGCAGTGGGAATTGCCATTGGAACACTGCTGCCCATGGTGGTCTTGGGCCAATGGCAATATCCTCCTGCAGTGGCGGTGTCCTACATGACAGACGTGACCGCCATTTCATATACTTCATCTCTCACTTGACTCCTGATACTGCTGCCAGCAAGACCATCACGATTTGAGCTGCTGTGTACTGCCTCTGTGAGCAATCATGCCACGTCCTACAGGTGATAGGGCCACTGCCTTCTCACCAAAGAAGCTGGTGGAGAAGGTCCTACCCCTGTATGAACAGCTCTATGGTGCACCATGTGCACTAATATTTACTTATCCCAAGTATACCTTGTGAAACTAAGCTGGTGGCAGTTATTGAATGTTTGCTTAACATCTGTAAGGTGCCAAAGTTGTGAAAGAATAGAATGAGTACCTGGTCATGTACTGATGTTTAGTGACAGATTGTGAGTCCTGAGACATTGTGGAGAGTGTTTGATGTATGTTCCCTTACCCACCTTGTAACTGTTGACAGGGTTAGTGGAGTTGGTATACCAGCCTCCTCCTGATATTGCATATTTTCAAATGTGTTTGCTGTGTGGTAATATGTGATGAAATGACAGCTTGTGCTGGAGATGCATGTCGTCTGCATGTTTCCACCACACATCTAACCTGTCTGCATATGCTCATCTATCAGTGTAGGGGATGCTAATGGCAGTTTGTGTTTGGCTTTTTTTTACCAACTAGTTTTAACCCTGCAAGTTGTACTATGGTATATGTGTACATGGCATACTTTCTTATCTATGTCATCCATGCAGGTCACCGCCCATCAGAAAAAGGGGATTTGGTGTGCCATCACCTAGAAAGTGCAGAGGCTGGCGGTCAATAGCCAGTGGAGCACCCACTGTTGGAACAGGTGGGAGGACCAGAAAGGCTGGACCTGGAAGACCACAGAGGCCCAGCTGGGGACATCTTCCCAGCGCCAGCGAGGATGCGGTGTCCCTTGGACACTGCCCCCCACCCCAAAAGGGCAAGCATTTTGTTGGTGGCCTACCCGGAGTTAGAAGGGCATTTGAAGGCAGCACAGCAGCCACAAGGGGGTAAGTACATACCTACGTCTTGTTTGTCCCCTTTACCAGGTGATTGAGTGAGAGAACTGGATGTTGGCTCTGACAAAGTGGTAAGTCCAAAGTGTCACAGATTTCCTGTGTGCACATTGATGTACCGTAGCCATATGTGGCACACAGGTGTGCACATATAAATGTATTTAGAGGCTTGTTACTCAACTATGTTGTACAGTTGCTATAATGTTGCACCTATGACTGTGTCATATGCCTCGCATTATACTTCAAGTTCTACTTTGTTGATTGTAGATACCCACCAACAGTTAATTCCTCCAAATGTAATGGTGATAATGTATGTAGGTCCTTGTACTCTGTCCTCTACAATGTCTCAATATTCCTCTTTATTTGCAACATAGGGCAGACATATACTATTCATCACTAGTTTATTAATGCTTTCTGATAAGCGCTGCCCAGCATGTGAGGCTGTGATGTCCATCTGACATGTCAAATGACCTAGATGGTTAACATCTTCACACCTGTTACAAGGTACTCCCACTTGGTAAGTGAAGGATGTACATAGACATTTGTGATCTCTCATCAAAGTAAACAAAATGCATGTTGGAGATCATTGATGTGTTCCAACAATTCTAGGGACATACAAATGTGGATATCAGAAGCTAGGAATGTTACAACCTTGCTAATGTTCTGTGAGTGGAGAGTGGCCACAAATCATTGTCCTATGACATGCCGTTGTAGGCATTACACAAAGGCATTGGTGGCATATTCACATGTACATACTTGACAGGTGTGTATCAGCATCATGTATCATTGGAAAGGTTCATGGAAGAATCAACATTGCAAATTGCTATGTATACTTGCTCTTGCTGTGAAGGCTGTGGCAAATGAGTCCTGGCTGTTTGGGAGACTAATGTTGGCATGGATACCTATGTGATGCTAGTGTGGTAGTTCACAAATACATGTGAGTAGTAATGTAAGTGAATCTGGGCTTGGAACTTGCATCATGGTAGGTGTACCTGTCATGTTAGCAACCCATGTGCTTTGGTCCACAGAATACTCCCCAGACAGCTGTAAAGCTTGGCATGTCTGATGTGTGTGTAGTGATGTACTCACTCAGTCAGTGGGCCAAAGATTGACTGATTACATGATGAGGTAGATCTGATTGTCATCTTGCAGCACAGTTTAGTTGTCCATATTTCTGGTACACTCTGATTCACTTCTTGTGGCAGTGTGTGGGACATAGGTCAGAGTCAACTTGCCTCTTACTTTACAGATGATGTTAGTTGCCTGAAGACCAATGAGCTAGATAACTTAGTCCACTTTTTTTCAGTCTATGATACATCATTATTGGTGCATGTGTGTGTGACATGTTCTTACTCCTTTAACTTAACTAGCAATGTATGGCAATTTGAGGACTTACAGGTTTGAATAGGTCCATTGTGTATGTTTTTAAGTATGTGAAATGAAGTAGGTTTGGCTTGTCTACACCAGGCTTGCTTGCCTTTAATTTCCAACATCTGTCATAGCCTTGTACATGACATCATGTTACAAGTATTTGTATGTGTTGAGTATGTGTTCATGATCAGTCTTGAGCAATTTCTCTTTCCTAAACTATTGCTTCATTGCTGCTTGACAATGTTGTTGTGGATAGGGAACCTGTATATTGTGGCAAAGTCACCATGTAATGGTATGGTTAGTGTGATTGGCATACTTAATTCATGGTATTATAGCTATCAGTTAGATAGCTTAGCTGGTGTTTGACAATGTTCATATAGAGGGACTTCAATCAAAAGTTGTAGTGACCTGATGTTGACCATTTACTGAAACCACCTGGGGGTATGGGTGACCAGGATTTAATGTGAATTATGTGTACTGCATGATGGAAGTGTTATCTTGTGAATGTGATGACCACACCTGATGTTCTGTTTTTCAGCATCAGCACCAGCAGGCAAAGGAGACGGGGCACAGCTGAGTGGGGAAGCTTCTGCCACTGGACCTCCAGTCATGAGAGCACTGACAGTGCGGGACCCAGTGGCCTGGAGGGGGAAGGGGATTGCCACGGGGGAGACCGTATTCTGTACATCTTCTTCAAAATCCTACTCCAGTGGCCACTCCCTAGTAGTGGCAGAGCAATCGGGGACCACCCCAGTACCATCTCTGTCTGCCAGCCCCATTCTATCACCACCCTCCCTGTAGTTTGCCACCCAGTTGGCCATGCCCGCTCATCCAAGAGAGTGGGGTCTCCTTCACTGCAAATACCTCTGCCCCAGCCCCTGTTAGCCCTGCTGCCTCCTGAGGTCGACCTCTGTGGGTCAGTTGACCATTGTGAATGCCATCCAGGGACTGACAACTCAAATACAACAGAGCAATGTGTTCCTGGAGGGCATTCACGGTGCACTGGCAGGGCTACAGAGATCATTTCAGGCTCTGGCCTTCACAATGACAGCAGCCAGTCACCCTTCATCTACTGTTCCCCGTCCACCTTCCTCTTTCCAGTCCAAATCTCCCCTTCCCTGACCCAGCCAAAGCACGCAAACAGACAGGCATGCATTCACCTCAAAATCTAAGACAAACATAAGCACCACAAGACACACCATCAGCATGCACACAGACTACATCCACCTGCAGACACAGCAACAGTCATGACCTGCCCTGATACCCCCACCACCACCAGCATCACACACCTAACACTTGGCACACCTGCAGACACCACACCTATCCTAACTGCAGACATCACCCCAGCAGACCCTCAGAAATCCACCCCAGTCACCACACCCACAGACACCACAACCACTGACATGCCTACACACAGCACATCTACCATATCTGCAGTCACCACCCAACAGACAGCCACCCACCCACTAGGGCATCCCCCAACACCTGTGTCCCCCTCAGCACAAGAAACATAGATGTCCACACTCACCCAACAGACACCCACCACCCACAAGGGCACCTCTCTCAAACACACACCCAAAACATCCAAACCGACACATTCTACAACTACTCCCTCACCCTCCATACCCAAACCCTCTTCAGATGAGCATGCTATACCCCCCTCCCAAGCACATCCTAAACCCCCATTCCAAGTCTAAGCCCAAACCGCCCTCTCTTCCACCCCCGCAAGGATCCCCAAGGTACTTACCTGCCCCATTGATGCCCCTTCCTGTGGAGGTTAGATGGCAGTCAGAAGTCAAGTGGGGCACCGTGTAATGCCTTTGGTGCTGTTTGCAGCAGCTATGGACTGGCCTTTGGCCTTGGACATTTTCTTTAAACAACGTATTTCACATATAGGTTAAACCAACCAGTTGTTAGTTTTAACGCTCCATCTTTGTCCAGCCTTTCCTTTCCTAGGTTTGAGTTGTTCATGGCTGACGTTGGTTGTGTGGCAGTATTTGTGTGTGTGCTGCTTGTTTGTTCCATTATTGTCTGAGCAGTCTGTGATGCTGTATACAGTGCTTTTATCCCCCACAGATTGTGTGTGTTTTGTGTGATGGTTATGTGTATGTAGTTGATTTGTTGCTGTCATGGTGGTGTGTTGTGTTAGTGTTGATATGTGTTTGTTGCAGAGGGGGCGGGAATGCAGGGATGCGGGGACGCAGCGGCAGGGGTCGAGGGGAAAAGGAAGAACAATAGAAAAAAGCACGGGCACCTGGAAACAGAGGCAGCACCGGCACGCGGTGCAGGGGAGCGATCCTTGACCCTGTTTCAGGCAGGTCGCTCCCCTGCACCGCATGCCGGTGCTGCCTCTGTTTCCAGGTGCCCATGCTTTTTTCTATTGTTTTTCCTTTTCCCTCTCAACCCCTGCTTCTGTGTCCCCGCGGCCCCACCCCCCTCCCTCCAGTTCAGTTTCGCTTTTACCGCCGCTGCATCCTTGCTGCCCCGCCCCCCTGCTCTCCCATTTGCTGTTCCCCTCCCTCCTCCCTGCTGCTACTCCCTCCCACCTCCCCTCATAAGGCAGCCGCGGTGCGGATGCGCGCCTAAGGCAAGCCTGTCTGCGCCCGTCCGTGCCCAGACCGTGCCCAGTGCCAGGACCCCTGGTCCCCAAGACCAGCACGGCCAGCAACGCCGTTACACCGCCAGCACCCTCCGCGCACTCAACAAGCACACACCTGCTTCCTGGCCTCCCCTAAGCACACCCAGGGACCTTTCACCTGCCAGAACTGCAGCCTCAGAAGCCTCCAACTCACCAAACCTCCTGCCGAGCCTGACCGCAACTACCTCCGATGCATCTTACTTAACATCCGCTCCAAACGCAAACACGCTGTCGAACTCTGGGACCTGCTCAACACCTCCACCCCGGACGTCGCCTTCCTGACGGAGACCTGGATGAACTCCTCCTCAGCCCCAGACATCGCTATAGCCATTCCGGATGGCTACAAGAGCACCCGCAGGGATCGCACCAACGGAGTCAGAGGCGGAATCGCCATTGTCCACAAGAACACCATAAGGATCACGACCTATACCGACGACACCCTCAGCGCCACCAAAGACCTGCACTTCCAGATCCACACCAACCCCAACACCACCCTCAGGGTACCCTCATCTACAGACCGCCTGGACCTCGGCCTCAGTTCTGCGACGCCATCGCTGACCTTGTCGGCAGGCACGCCCTAGCCTCCGAAGACTACGTCCTCCTCGGCGACCTGAACTTTTACCTGGAGAATAACAACGATCCCAACACCACCACCCTAATCGACAACCTTGCCACCCTCGGACTCAGACAATTTGTCACTACCCCAACACACTCCGCTGGCCACACGCTGGACCCCGTCTTCTCCGCTAGCCCCCACGTCACCTTCAGCCACACCACCGAACTCCCATGGACCGACCACCGCTGCATCCATTTCACCTTCCAGAAACCCACCATGCACCACCGCACCCAACAGATCCCCCGCCGCAACTGGAGCAAAATCAGCCAAGACCAGCTGAACACAAGCCTCGCCCAAAAAACACTCACTGAACCCACCAATCCCGACCTCGCAGCCTGCAACCTCTGGCACTCGATCGACAACTGTGGCAACACCCTCGCCCCGCTCAATAAACCGTCCAACAGAGGTGCCAACAAGAGAGCAAGCTGGTTCACCTCGGACCTTCAAGTCTCCAAGCAAACCTGTCGGAAACTAGAGAGAAAGTGGCTCCTCGAACAGACTCCGGACAACCATGCCGCCTTCAAGAACGCCATCCGCAATCACCATCACCTCCTCAGATCGGCCTCGAAGAAAACAACATCCTGGACCAATCCCAGTCAGGGTTCTGCAGCAACCACAGTACGGAAACTGCCCTCATCGCCAGCACCGACGACATCAGGGCCCTGCTTGACAACAGCGAAACCGCAGCCCTCATCCTCCTGGACCTCTCGGACGCCTTTGACACCGTCTGCCACCGCATCCTACGCACATTCCTTCACAATGCAGGGATCCGGGACAAGGCTCTGGAGGGGACCACTTCCTTCCTCTCTGGCAGAACCCAGAGCGTCCGCCTCCCCTCTTTCCACTCCGAAGTCTCCAAGATCATCTGCGGCGTTCCCCAAGGTTCGTCCCTCAGACCTACACTTTTCAACATCTACATGGCCCCGCTCGCCCGCGTCGCCCAGCTGCACAACCTCAACATCATCTCCTACGCCAATGACACTCAACTGAACCTCTCCCTCACCAAGGACCCCCTCACCGCCAAATCCAACCTCCATGAAGGAATGAAGGCCGTCGCCGAATGGATGAGGGACAGCAAACTGAAGTTGAACTTAGATAAGACGGAGGTCCTCATTTTCGGCGCCAACCCCTCAGCCTGGGACGACTCCTGGTGGCCAACCACTCTGGGAGCAGCCCCAACACCCACCAACCACACACGCAACCTGGGCATCATCCTCGACTCAACACTCTCCTTGACCAAGCAAGTTAGCGCTGTCTCCTCAACCTGCTTCAACACCCTCCGCATGCTCCACAAGATCTACAGATGGGTCCCCACAGATACAAGAACAGTCACCCAAGCCCTCATCAGCAGCAAACTTGACTACGGCAACACCCTCTACGCAGGAGCCCCAGCCAAACTCCTCAAATGACTGCAATGCATACAAAACACCTCCGCACGCCTGATCCTCGATGCCCACTGTCACAGCCACATCACCCCCCTTCTAAGAGACCTACACTGTCTCCATGTCAACGAAAGGATAACCTTCAAGCTCCTCACCCACGCACACAAGGCGCTCCACAACACTGGTCCAGCCTACCTCAACAGACGACTCACCTTCTACACCCCGTCCCGCCAACTCCGCTCAGCTGACCTCGCCCTCGCTACCGTCCCCCACATCCGAAGAGTGACTACCGGAGGCAGATCCTTCTCCCACCTCGCCACCAAGACCTGGAACACCCTTCCCTTGCCCTTACAGCAGACCGAAGACCTGCTGACTTTCTGGAAGTGGCTCAAAACCTGGCTATTTGAGCAGTAGCAGCACCCTCCACCCCCTCAGCGCCTTGAGACCCTCACGGGTGGTAGTGCGCTCTACAAATACACACTGATTGATAGTGCTGTGTGGCTTTGTGTGTTTGCCCTGTTTGTGCATGGCATAATAGGGTTGGTGTACTTTGTGTGTCGGATGTGTATGTCGATTGCTAGGTTGTATGATGGTGTAATTATGTGTGTTTCATCACAGATGACTGTATATTATGTTGAATGCGTGTGGACTTCCTGGCCAGTGCTGGTTTCAAGTGTTTGACATATGTACATATTTTTACGGTTGCGGTGTTGTTGTTAAATGTTTGTTGTCAATTAGTGGGGCTGACCCTGTGCTGTGTCGCCATGCATAAGTGTGTGTCCTTGACATGTGGTGTGTGTGTGTGTGTGATGGCTGCAGTGTGCATGCTGTTTATGTGTGGGTGTGTTTGTTGCTTTATGTGTGTGTGTGTGTGTGTCACTGTACTGTTACGTGTGAGTATAGCCCTGGCACCCCCCTCCCTTTGGTATGTTATGTAACAGTTGTAAATCATACATTTTACTAATGTAACAGGTGAGTGTGTGTACTTACGGTTGTTGTCTTTCTCATCGGTGATGAATCCATTGTCTTTCAGAGGGCAGGAGCAGTGGGAAGATGTCTACTATTGGTTCCATGGCAGCTCTGGACGAGTATGGCTTCCTGGAGGTGAGTGTCTCCTTTCATTCTGTTTGTTTCCACCTGGTATTCTGTGGTGGTCCAACCGCGACGGTTTTGTTAGCGGTGTGCAACCTCGTGATGAGTCCAGTGCAAACATGGTCTCTGCCAGACTGATGATGGCTCTACTCGACAGTGGCGGTCTGGCTGCACAGGTGGTTCCAGCGGTGCTTTGACAGAACCCTGAGTGCATCACTGCCAATGTCTTAATTTAGCTCTTTTCTCCACCAGCCTGTTGGCATTTAGATCGCCAACATGGCCGTACTCGGACCTCGAAACTCGTAATGAGGCCCTGAGTGTCTCTTGCAACATGCATCCAACAAACAACCATCAATGACTCTGGTGCACATGGCTTCTTCATCATTAAATTCACAAACTTCCAAATTTGATGAGCACATTAACTCTTTCAACAAGCTCATCCAGTATTTCACCAACATGTTTCACTTTATAAAAAATTAACCTTTCATAGTCAATCCCTGGAATCAGGTCGAACTTGGATCCTAACGCTTCTTTGATTTGACGGTAAAACATTGTTTCAGTTTGTGGGGGTTTCCTTATCATTTCTTTCACTCCATCACCAGCAAGATTCTTTAAGTATTTCATGATTTTCTCATCACCTACTTCTTATGGAGCATCTATGAAATCATTGAAAGTCTTGATCCATGCGGTCAAACTGGTGACAATATTCTGTATTTTGGCAGTATTGAATGGTGGCAGAGGTTTCAGGAAAGCAGCTGCTGTGTACCTCACCTTTCTTTCTTTTGGCATTGAGAGTATGTGCTGTTCACGCAGCGCTCGTTGTAAACCTGAATATGAGCCTTCTGGAAGTACCAGCTCCCAGTGCTTAATTTGTAAACAAAAATGTGCCGGTGCCCAAAACCCTCCTCTTAAACAAGAGGCTGCAGCAATTAAATGTGAGAACACGGAATACTGAGGCGGCGTAATCCTAAATCCATCTCGGGCCTCTTCAACCTATATAAAGCCACTCCCTGCATCTTCAGCTCACTTTAGAACCTTTCTGCTTTCTCCCTTTGTGACGCTTTTTCATTTTTCCTATCCTCCGTCTTTCCCATGTGTGTCTTTTGCTCGCAGCAAATGCTTGAGGCAGAAGAACAAGCCCCGGCCCTCAAAAATAAGTGCTGGTGCTCAGCACCGGAAACAACAAGCACAAATTAAGCACTGCCAGCTCCGCACCTGTGCTTAGGTCACCGGACCGGCCCAGTGGTTGTGCTGCACATTCTTCACTTTTGATGGTGAGTGCATTTTTTGTTTCTTGCATGCTCTGGTCTTTGTTTCCATTGTTGTGTTTCTCTTGAGTCATTTCTTTGTGCTATTTGTGCAGCATTCGCTTTCAGGCCCACCTCATGACTTTTATAGCAGTGGGCTGTGTTCTTGAGCTGCCTCTCAAAGGGAGATTCTGAATGTGGTGAATGCTACTTTGCACATATCGGCCTCTCCAGCAGGTCTCAACCAGTGTGTCTGATGCCTCAGTTATGATCGTTGTCTTACTGGTGAGGATCTATTTATTTGTTGTACCTGGTATTCGCTGCCTTATAGCATTTTCTTTGTATGAGTGAAGGCTTGGTGTTGTGGTGCAGCACCATCTTTTTGTCCTTAGCCTTGCCAGCAAGTTTTGGTGAGCTTTTGTAATGGTGCTCCTTTGTTGGGCTTTCAACTTCTCCACGACGCATAGTATGGGCTTGAATGCTGCTTGCATTCCATACACGCCAACTGCAGGCTTATTTGTTTTGTCTTGGAAACACATGGCACCCACAAGAAGTTTGCGTTTTCTTGTAAAGTCTCAGGGAGAGAATTTCTATTTCTTTGGAGCACATATCCTACCATCGTCACCAGCTGTTGCATCCTTCCTAGCCTAGTAGCATGCACAAGAACACACCACACACGGAGCACATAGTTAACATCTGTAATCATCAGCGTACAACATCAAAGTGAACTCTCAATATCCCAGTAACCCTTAGGACCACACTCTGACACCTCCCAGATCGATTACATAATTTCCTTTATAAGTTCACCCCTAGTCACAGGGTCCTAACACATACAGTTCTAAGAACCTACAGAATTAATGCTCACATTTTACCATCTTCTCTAAGTAGGTTGAAAATGTGAGCTGGCCGTTAGGTGTTGTACTGGGGTGGAAGGAGACTGGGAGATAAGGAGAGGGAATTGGGAGTAAGTTGCACTGGCATGGAAGAGCATTGCATGATCCCACCTTGCCTAAAAATGGTCAGACAGGGACGGGTGCTTGACTGCCATTGTATCCAGAGCCTCATGTGATTTGGATGGAATTACCAGACAGCAAAATGGAGCCAGTGGTCCTACACACGGGAAAACCGAGTTCAGGACCACCGTTCCAGCCCTGATCAGGCAGACAGGTATGCCTCCCTGCCATACCACTTTGCCTAATTCACAATGAAGGATGTAGTAAGGAATGTGGAGTGAGACTTAGACAGTCAGTCTGAGTAAAGTATACGGTACGAAAATGAGGAGTTAAATTCTTTAAAAAATAAAGACCAACGACCCCACCATGCTGCTGGATACCGCACCGCTGTCTGGCGTACATTTTAGTAATCTCGAATGCCTTATTTTCCAACTGATCGTGCTGCACACAATAAGGCCCTAGAGGTTTTATGTACAAAGCCTTGCTGATGCAATCCAGTATCTCTGTAATAATGCCACAACACCCTCTTAATAACCGCACAACGTTTCCGAAGAGACATTAATATGAAAACATGCTGCCAATTTTCAGCTGAAAACAATACAGAAACTAAATTAATGCAGAAATCTTTTAGCTAGTTAAGCATTTTAACAGAAATCGAAGAAAGCATTAGGCCCAGGTCTTTACCTCTTCGTAGTGTATGGGAAAATGATGAATTGTGTGTGTATCTCCATGAAATTAGATTAAAAATGAATTCGTTGTGACCTAAGGGTTTATATTTTGCAGATTATTTCTATTGGCACTGCTGAAGAGGAAGCTAAACACAGCAGCTTACATCACGTGCTTCATGGTCTAAATTTGTGAATAATGTTGATGCATTCTAGTGGAATAAAATCCATTCCACAGTAGGTCCTGCAAGTGCCTCCATGTACACTAAATAAAAATCTGTAACATGCACTTCAGGACTGGAAAATATAGAGTGATTCCTACGAAGCACCAGTTGAGTAATTTTCTTTCAAACTTCACACTTTCTTTGTTTACCAGTGCTGTCTTTGCTTAGTACAGATTGTCCTTAAAATATGAACACGGTGCATTGTTCTTTCTTCAATGGCAAGAACGAAAACCTCAAAATGTAAATTGTTGCTTTTTGCTATTTGAAAGCTCTACAAAATGATGTGCTAATTTATGAACTTTTTTTTAGGGTCAAGCAGAAAGCGCTCTGTCCCTGGTGTAATCTCTCTATGGGCTTTTAACCGTGGCGATCAGTTTGGTCGGTTCGTGGGCTTGCCTTTTAAAATGTGCTTGACTTAATTAGTTAAAGGCATGCACAGGTCATGCCTATTCTGGTGTTTAGCCAGCCTCGAGCACACGGGCCAGCTACTGAAACATAAGAGGCTCCATGTTTTCCGATTAGTTCTGGACTACTTTTTTTCTATATTTCGCAGGCAGCACGATCTCGCTGGGCAATAGTCGAGTGCTCTACATGACATCGACCCGGTTACATGGCTAATTGCACTTTTGTCGGCTACATGGCTAGTTGCACTTTTGCATGTATGTTTTACTGAGAGCGAACTTCAGTTTCCTTTTGTGTGTCTCTGTAACGCTTCAGGGTTGCCATGGGCTAGCATATGTGAAACTGTTTTATTTTTCAGTTTATGAGGCAAGAAAAGTCCGGTTAGGAATTTAAAATTGCACATAGCTCTAACGCGAGCAAGCGTGAGACCCGTTGCATTGCAAATGCTTGTTTACATCTGAAGCCATATCATCACGTTCATAACATTAGGAGTCTTTATGTTACAGGGAAGTTTTCAAATCTTTACATAGGGCATCATTACATTGCAGGTAAGTACTAGCGATTTATTACATATATTCTAAATATACTTAATACTTTATTTTATCATATATTACATGTTTGGCTGCTTTTGTTACACAAACTGCACTGATATAAAATCCCACACTACACAATGAACCAGGAAATATGGGAAAAATTTCAAGATACCTGTGAAATGCAGAATTCAGTATCGTAATTGCAGCCCCCAAAGGACTCTGCATAACTTTTCCACTGTTACTGATGCTAGATTTATGCAGCATGTCTGGACCAAATAACACGGCAAAGCTTTTCTAAATATGCGGAAAAATGTCAACCATGTGAAATGTTTTCCAGCAGTATTATTTTCATCCATTTTAGGTAGAAACAGAATTTTGTGGGTAATATACAAATTATGTGGTAAATTATGTATTAAAAGCAGAACATTGATGTTATGCAGTAAATTCTTGCAAGCTGTGGTAAATGGCCCTTTCTGCAGGGTTATCTCCAAACGTTTTGCTTTTCTTCTCCTATTTTTCTAACCCTCTTTCTTTGGCTTTAGGGCTTCAGGGACTTAACCATTGCTAAAAGTGCATGTGCTCTTTCCCCTAAAACTTGGTATGATTGGCTTACACCTGTTTGGCATACTTAATTTACCTGTACATTCCTTGTAAAGTGGTTATACCATACACCCATGGCCTGCAAATTAAATGTAAGGTGCTGTATATATAAAAGGTAGGACATGCACTTTTATGTTTTACATGTCCTAGTAGTGACAAACAGCCTATTTCGTTTTTCACTACAGTGAGGGCCGCTCCTCCCATATGTTAGCATTGGGAATTCCCTTCTATATATTTAAGCAGAACGGTAGCGAGAAATCCTGCTTACTGGTGTAGATGAATCTTACATTACTATTTCAGAAAGGCCACTTTTAGAAAGTGGGAATTTCTCTGTGCTTATAGCTCTATGGCTCAGATTTAAGAGGGCCTAGCTTCTCCTTGCGCCTCATTAGCATAATTGTTTTATCCTAATGTAGCTCAACGAGGCCAAAATCACAGCACTCGATTTACAAAGTGGCGCAATGCGTGCATTGTGCAACTCTGTAACCCCTTGCGCCATATTATACCTGCGCCAGGTGGGTGTTCAGAAAAAAAGGCACAAAGAAATCTAAAAGCTTTCTTTGCACCATTTTTTGCTACATTTTTAACGCCTACTCAGAGCATGCTTTAAAATGGGGCACAACATTATTTATAATGGGCCCCTAAGTACTGATCAGGGTTACTGCCAAGCCTTTGGTGGTAATCCTGAACAGTACATCAACAGGGCCAAAAATGTTGACGCTATTGCCCCCTACCCTGTGCCATGGAGTGCTATGTTTTAAATATGCAGCACACATGTAGCAGTAGAGAGGTGCTAGGGGGGGCAAGAAAAGTGGTACTGCACTGGGAGCAGCGCCACTTTTCCTAAATTTGCGTGTATGTGCTTTGCAGCCTGACTCCAATCCATGTCTGGGGCTGAGTGACAGCTACACTTGGTGCATACCTTCCAGACAGCCCTCACACAGGAATAGCTGGGTGCATCTGCATACTGATACTCTTCTTGGGCTGGGAGAGAGGGAGGCAGGGCACACTTACATGTCAATAGGTTGTGTCCCTGCCTCACACATGAGCTCAATTAACCCCTACTGATGTCAGGAGCCAGGGCTGGGTGGACAGGGTTTATGTTACACTTGAAAGGGTTCCTTTGAAGTCACTCCTTGAACAAGGACATATTGGAGTATAAGTACAGGGACTCAGATCCCATGTTTTGAGTGCACTTTTGGAACTGAGACTGAACCTCCGTCAGAAAGACTGCTGTGCTGCACAAATGACTCATCTGGTCTGCTCCTCTGCTGTTGCCCGGCTGTTGCCCTGCTGTTGCCCTGCTGTTGCCCTGCTGTTTGCTATCTGCTGGGTGGCATAAAGGCCTCACTGGATTTATTTTCCACTTGTTGCCCTGCTGCCAGCTGCTCTGTGATGTTGGCTTCCCTAGGCACAGCTGGTGCTGTCAGGAGAAATCACCGTACGGGCAATTTTTTTATGGTGCAAACCTACTTGCCTGCTGAAGTGGTACCACCCTACTCAAGGAAACCCATGTACTGGCCTGCTGCATACTTGCCCTGCTTTGTGCCTAAGAGTTCTCCTGGGCTGGGCTGATGGTTACCCCAGAATTGGCTGTGGGACTCTTGAGTCCGGCCAACCAAGTCATTTTTTCCACTTAGCGTGGATTGAGAACTTCATTTTTAATAGCTCCTCAGTGTGAGGAGGCCAGCCGAGGGTGCTTCATTATAGAAAAGGGGCCTGCTGATCACTGCACCAGCTGAGAGGGACCAGCACAGGCTGAGCACTTCACTGGAAGTTACAACAGAGCTGTGCATTTTCCCTCCAGTGCTGTGCTTTCCAACAGGAGAGGCACACCACCGTCCCTGACAAAGTCCCAGCCAGTGGTCTAGAGAGCAGCCCAGTGCCACAGAGGTTCTCCATTGATGTCCTGCCTCCCAGGGTGCACCATGACCCAAACTGCATAGGCTCACTGCATAGATCCACAACTTTGCACAAACAAGCATGAACACAGAGAGGCCCAGAGTGCGCTTGTGCCCCAGACTGGTCTATCTTGCAGAGTCACATCTCAGTGCGGCTTCCCCCTTCTGAGGCAGGGAGGGAATCCTTTTACCAGGACAGGGACTGCTAAGGGGAAGTTTACCCTGTGCTTGTAGCAGCTGCCCTCCACATGTGCGGGCAGCTGTCCTTGGTGATATTATGTGCAAAGGGGGCCCATGGAGGGTCCCCCCAAGATATGCCACTGTGTGTGGGTACCCTCCCCCCTCCTTACCTTGGCAGTTCCTAGGGGCATAGTTTTCAGGGGAGATGAGAACCTCTGCAGAGGACACAGAGAGATGCGTGGGTTCACCTCCTTAAGGACTGCAAATATTACCAGATAACCACTAATAGGAGCACGGGTGCTCCTGTGCCCTATGCTGTTTCATGGTATCATCACCATTATCACTGCACAGCGCCTAAGATCACCTTTTATTCTGAAGCACCTTCGCCACCCACAGGGATCCTACTATCAGTGGTAAAGTAACTATACTATGCATAAGTTCCCCTAACATATCACTTCAGGGTGACGTGCTGAGTTATGTATTCATAGTGTCCTGCCAGTGATTACGCAATGATGACAATGGGTGATTCACGTTCTTTTCTCTAACTGTTACTTGCATGACATTCACTACTATAAGATACATGATGATTAGTATATTGTGGTGATAGATGTAATTTTCCTGTGGCAAAGTCTGACCTGCATTTAATGGGTAACTTGCCTATAGCACATCTTGCAAGGTGTCTCCCGTTTAGTACATTCTGGCTAATTTATATGCATTACTTCTGAAATCATTTTGTTGGGGCATTTTGATTGTGCATGCTAATGAGCATTGACTCAGAATTTGCATAGTGTACACAGCATTTATGAATAATGTCTTTTTGGTCTATGGTATATTTGATATACACTATACAGTTTTATACAATCTTCTGTGGAGTCTCCTTTGTAGTGTATTTATCGTGTTACTGGTGTGAGCGTGTTGCGGAAATGTTTTACACATTGCCTCTAGGGATATGCCTAACTGCTCTGCACTACGCTACGAGGAGGTGAGCACAGGTTATCTTTTGTGTGTAACTTACTTGTCCTGACTAGAATGGTTCATTCTGCCTGGCTTAGGTGCTTACTCTAGCCAACCAGAGACCACATTTCTGACAGTAACCAATTAAGTGAATGTAAAATAGGTAGGGCAGAAGAAATCCAAGGAGCAAGGAGCCTCTGGATCTGTTGAAAATGCCAAGAAATAAAATAACAAGTTGCAAGCCTTGCATCATTCAAAGCTGAGATTTACAATCATCTTCCTTCCTCAGAGAGAAACGGAAAGATCAGTGTTACTTTGTGCAGATGCAGTGCCCATGACAACACAACTGGTGAGGTTTGAGACTTAGGTGGTCATTATGACCCTGGCGGTCGGAGACCGCCAGCGGTAATGTGACGTCCATACCGCCAACAGGCTGGCGGTACGGAGGCCCTTATTACGACCGCGGCGGTAGCGCCGTGGTCGCACCGCCGGGGCGGGCGGTTTCCCGCCGTTTGAGCCCCGGCGGTGATAATCCGCCAGGGCAGCGCTGCAAGCAGCGCTGCCCTGGGGATTATGACACCCCTACCGCCAGCCTGTTTCTGGCGGTTTGCACCGCCAGGAAGAGGCTGGCGGTAAGGGGTGTCCTGGTGCCCGTAGGGGCCCCTGCACTGCCCAGGCCACTGGCATGGGCAGTGCAGGGCCCCCCTAACAGGGCCCCGGCCAGCTTTTCACTGGCTGCATAGCAGACAGTGAAAAGCAAGACGGGTGCTACTGCACCCGTCGCACGGCCGCAACACCGCCGGCTCCATTGGGAGCCGGCTCCTATGTTGCGGCCTCAGGCCCCCTGGGCCGGCGGGCGCAAACTTGGTTTGCGCCCGCCGGCCCAGCAGGGATGTCGTAATGGGGGCCGCCGGAGTACGGCCGCATTGGCGGCCGCACGGCGGTTACCGCTTGGCGGGCAGCGGTAGCCGCCCTCCAAGGTCGTAATGACTCCCTTAGGCTCAGATTTAAGAGGGCCTGGTGCTTCCTTCTGCCAGATTAGCGTAATCTTTTTATGCTACTGTGGCCCATTGAGGCCAAAATCCCCATGCCAGATTTACAAAGTGGCACAATGCATGCACTGCACTACTTTATAATCCCTTGAGCCACATTATGCCTGCACCAGGCATAATATATGCAGGGGGGGCATTCCCCCATTAGGGGGCTGAAAGAATGGCACAAAGAAATATAAAAGATTTCTTTGCACATTTTTTGTGGCATTTTTAACACCTGCACAGAGCAGGCATTAAAAGAAGGCACAGCATTATTTATAATGGACCTCAATGTGCTTTGCAGGATTAGCATCAAAATCTTTGACGCTAATCCTGCAAAGCACCAAACTAGTTCCCTACCTACCGCCATGGTGCGCAGTATCTTAAATATGGTGCACATATGGTGGCGTTAGGGGGGGCGCTAAGGGGCACAAGAAAAGTGGTGTTGGATTGGATGCAAAGCCACTTTTCTTAAATCAGGCCCTTCATTTTTTAACATAGAATCAAACTTGACACTAAGATTCTTTACAGTAGGCTTTCCAAAGGGAAAGGGGCTAGTTTGCAAGGATATATGGAAGTGGCCCCTGCATAGTGATTGTTACCAGTCACTATGACTTTGGTCTTTCTAGATTGATTTTACTCTAGTTGGAATCCACCAATGTTTTAAGTGTGCATAGGCAATTCATTAAAGCATGATGTTGAGTACATGGTTCAATTAGCTGGAAAATAAGTTGGTTGGCATCAGCACATGTATAAAAGGAGCATCCATTATGCTTGATGAGTTTAGTAGAGGATGTATGTATATGGTGAACAAATTAGGTGAGACTATGGAACCTTCAGGAACGTCAATGTGTCAAGAGATAGATAGTAAAAAGAAGATATTAACCATTACCTTTTGTGTTCTCCCCCCAAGAAAGGAAGGTCTTTCTCTTGATGCTACATTGTTCAAGACTAGTATGCAGAAACAGATGAGCCACAATGTCAATAAAAATCAAAGTATGGGTGGCCAGTTTAAGGTTGCCAATTACAGCAAGAAGGGCTGATTAATGCTCGTACATGCCACAACAAGGTATTGTTTAGAAAGGAAGAAGTGTGTTGACTTGCCATTAAACTTTCCAATGTTTTTCCTAAGGCTGGAAAGAGCATAATGGGTCAATACTTAGCCACATCTCGGTGGTCTCAGCTGGCCTTCTTTAGCAGGGGTTTGACTAGCCCCTCTATTAATTCAAAAGGAAAAATGTCGGAATTCAGATATAGGCCCTCATTATAAGAACAGCAGTAAAAAACACCTACCGCTCAAAGATTGTCACCGTGGCTACCAGCTGTCTGCCATATTATGACCACAGCAGGATTTCTGCCACATGAATGGTGGAAATCCGGCTGTGGCACACTGGAGGATGGCGGTAAGGTGGCACTGCTACCACCAGCAGCAGCACGCCAGTAGACCACAGCTATCAGTAGACAAGTGATATGGCCTGGCGGTGTTCTGCTGGCGGGTGCTGCTGGCGATAGCAGCAACTGTCCTGTCTCCTGCCGGAGGACCCCCTGGATCCAGGTAAGTCAGGCCTCTGACTGGGGAGGGGGGTGAGGGTGTTGTGTGTGTGTGTGTGGGGGTGTATGAATGTATGTGTGTGCATAAATGTGGGTGTATTTAGAGTGTTGAATGTGTGTGTGTATGTACGGACATGTGAATGCATGTATGTTGTCTGCGTGTATGTTTGGAAGTGTGTGCGGATGTGTCTGCGATTGGATGTATGCATGTGTGAATGAGTATGTGTGTGTGTGAAATAGGGCGTGGATGTAGAGGGGGTGGGGGGTTTGGAGAGGTATGGGGAGTATCTGGAGAGCTGGGGGGAGACCCCTATCAGGGACTGGGAATGAATTCCCTGTCACTGATATGGCCTAACGCCATGGTTTTCGTAGCATTATGAACCCCTCGAAAACGATGGTGGTGGGCGGGGTCATAATCGCGAAGGTGTCATAATGGTGGCCGCCAGGCTGGAGATGATTACTGCTGCGGTGGTGGAAGTGGTACATTGGCAGGTTGGCTGAAGTCCTAATGTGATGGTACATACCACCAGTCTGTTGGCGGTACTTGCCGCCACATTACCACCGACTGCCGGGGGCATAATGACCCCCTTAGTGTTGTAATTTAATAAATTGCCCTGCGGAAAATATTTCATGTTACAGGATCAGTAGGAGATACTGATTTACATTCCATGATATGCTAGTTAGTCGGAGCAAAAAATAGAATATGTAAAAAGAGTAAGGATGACTGTTCTCTTTACTCCTGTTGCCTATGGTGTCCTTAGATAGAGGATTAACTAAGTGAGAGAGAGGTGGAGACATTATTTCTAATACTATCTTGAATAAGAGAAATTATATGCATAAGAAATAAGGATATTTTATCACAAAAGGGTTGCAAACAAATAACGGGAAAAATAAAAAGGAGTCGTAAAGATATTCTCAATAATTTTGAAAGGTTTCTTTTTTTCTTTTTAGCCAGAACTAGAAACGAGAAACAATGTATTTTCCTTGCATCCAAAATGGGCGTTATACATGTCCACAGCATGTTTTTATAGATAGCCTTAGAATAATTACAACACCATTTCTATTAGTTTTTTTTCAATTTAACTTTAACCTATTAAGGTCTTCTGAAAATCATCGAGCACATATGATTTTATTTGATAGGATGTGATCTTGTACATTATAGCTAATGACCAACTTAAATAATCAGCATAACTTTTATCTAGATAACTAAAATCAGGGGAGGAAAGAAAAGAAAGCAGGATTTAGAATGTCTTAACGTATGCAAACGTTTTATCCTTTTGGAGACTACTTGTATGAGTGTGGCTGAGTACAGTGTTCTTGTCAAAAGTGGCAAGTAAATAGCCAGCTCAAGTTTAAGGAATCATCACAAAATTCCTATTAGTACTTGGAAGGGCCCAGACTAAAATAGCAACCCCATTAGCTGTAAGGACATTCACAAATTGTGGAAGCCCTAAGTGATCACAATAGGTGGGGAGTTGTTTAACCAAAGAATCGTCCGTATTGTCAAGGTGCGTATTATTGTGACCAAAATGATACAATAGGTACGAGTGGATATGAAATTAGTAATAAAGTCATTAAACTCTGAGAGAATGAAGATAGAAAGAGATGGAGACCAGTAGAACAGCAGAAGAACTTCAGACTGAGGATATAATTTTTGTTAATCAACAAAGTTACACCACCACCTCTTTAGGAACCAAGGAAGTTGTGTCACTGAAGTGAAAAGCCCTGTGGTATAAAATCATTAATTATAATCAAGAGCATCTTTCACCCAGGACTGCATAATTCTAAGGATGCCCAAATGCTGAGTTTGAATTGCATCATTAACTTCTATTGTATATTTCACCCATGAGCGAGCATTTATAGGAATCATTTTATAAAGTTTTGTTTAGTGATTTAAAAGCTTTATAGAGTAAACGAGCGAAGGAACCTGGATAAAATGCACTTCGGAATTACGTTTGCAAGCAAATACCTTTTCACCTAAGTGTACTTACAATTGATGTCAGTAGAGAGAAAGATGCCATTCTTACACTATATAGCTCAGTGCTTGAATAGGAGATTCTGGGCCTGATTACGAGTTTGGTGGACGGGATGACCCATCTGCCGAACTTCCAACGGGGAGGTTGCTGCCATACTTGCTACCTCCCCACTGGACCCATTACGACTTTCCCGCTGGGCTGACGGGCGGAAACCTAGGGGGGAAGTGGCGGCATTGTTACTAGCTTTTAATCTGTAATCGAGGCAGTGGCAATGCTGCTACAGCGTTGGGCATCAGTACCCTCACAATGCTTAGTGTCTGCACAGCAAAGCAGACAGTGAGCTTTCTGAGGGTGCTGGACCAGCGGACCCCTGAACTGCCCATGCCAAGTGCACAGGCAGTGCAGGGGCTCCCCTGTGGCCCCCTGCACCTGTTCTCCTCCAGCCTTTTCATTAAGGTGATACCGCCATGAAAAGGCTGATAGAGAACCTGGTTGTAATCAGCAGGGCAGGGCTGCAGGCAGCGCCGCCCTGGCTGATTCTGATCTCTCCCACTGCCAGACCATCAGGATCATTGATCCTGGTGGAGACAGTGGTATCCTGCTGGTCTGACCTCCAGGGTCATAATATGGCGGTCGGACCACCACAGCAGCAGCGGTCCTGATCTGACAGCCACAGTGAAGCTGGCGGTCTCAAGACCACTAACCTCTGTCTTTCAGGGAACTAGAACAGAAGGTTGTCCTGGAATATGATAGAGATATAATGGCCAAACCCTGCTTCTTGTCAGCCCTGGACAGGCCCATGCTGGCTGGCCTTTGGGGAGTCTTTGCCGGGACTGGCAGAAAGAGAGACATGTAGTTGCCAAAATGACGAATGAGAGCTGTCCACCTATGCTAAAATAAAGACTCCTTTTGAAAAGGCTGTTGAAGACCTATTGGTCTTCAAACCTATGGTATAACAGTGCTTGAGCATTTTCATTCTTCGCAGCAATCAATGCTCAATGAGGTCAATGGATCTTTGGACCCTGTATATGTTGTGGTAGAACCAAACACCAAAATTTCAATACAAACCACTTATATTACACAGTATGACTCATGCGGCCACACAAGGAACACGTTAGTCAGGAATAAAGATAAGGGATTTATTACAAACCTAAGCTTAGAGTCATGTAGACAAATTGCAAGGCAAGATTATAAAGATACAGAATAAGCAAGGGTTGACCAAAGTGACAAAATAAATTCAGGCAATCTAGCATTAGGAGAACTAGGCACTCAATAAAGGCAGTGCTAAATATCAACAAAATAAACTGATGTACAGAGAATAAATGATGCTCAGGATTAACAAGCATTCGGGAAGTTGAAATCATAAAAAAAAGTGTAGGGCGGAGCACATGCGGGCAAAAAACAAAAAGAACAAAAAGAAGTTAGAACAAAAAGAACATGGAAAAGGTAATCTGGGGCAAACCGTTACTAACTATGATGGGCAAAAGATAGGTAAAAAGAGAAAGCATGAACATTTCTGAAGCTTGATTATGAGCCTTCTGTAGGGGTTAGGAAGTAAATATTTAAGTCTCAATAAGACATTTCAAAGGGGTGAGAGGCAGAGAGGAAGATACCTTTCCAAGGGGCTATACATGCAGGGTTCTTCTGGGATCAGCTGGGATCTCTCACCATCTTGTCAAAGTCCTGCTGGGCATTGACATATCAAAGTTCATACAGCAATGTGATTCATCAGGACAACACTTCATTTGACAAAGAAAGGACAACATCCAATAGAAATCGATCATAAAACTCCAACTTGATACAGCTCCATACTTTCCCATGTCTGTCATGAAAACAGCACCCATCTGTGTAGCTCCATGCAAGGTTGAAACAAATGTTTAAATTGCTAGTCTACAGTCCAGGATGGTCTACATCCAAGATCATATTCCTACAACTATTTATGTGTAAAACAATAGGCATCTATTACCAAACTAGACCCCTTGTGGGATCAAAGTCTGAAAGAAAAGTACACGTTAGCGAGATGAGAACGCTTTCTGCACAGTCACGAAGGACAGGACCTAGCAGGCCTCACGTAGGCTAGTGCAAGTGAGTTAATAGAGCACATTAATACATGAAATAAAGCACTTTTTAATATGCAAAGTATAAATTCTACATTAATAACTCTCCATTAACATTTTGGGTGCAGAAACTTTAAATGAAATGACTCTATTAATATACATTTCAGTCAACATAACACAGAACTGCATTTCTCTATCTTTACAAACATTTTTAAAACATGAATCATTAGAAATTCAATATCGTTTTAGTGCAGACTATTAGTTTAGAGTCTAGATGATAACACAATATCACTTTAATCCTTCTAACATTTAATTACATTTTAATAATACCTGTATTGAAATCTACAGTCTAGATGAATACACATTTAAAATGGCTTCTCAGTGCAGTATTCTAAAATCAAACTATTAGTACCTTGGTTAACATAATGCATAAACAGTCATCATTAGGTGATCTCTGTGACATGAGGAACAGCACTATAGTTTTTGCCACATCAACAGCTTCAAGGAGCAGACTCTTACCACCAGCCCCAAGAGTGGTAATGAAGTGCTATCAGTGCGATCCACTAATACTTCTCAAAAATTGTCAAGTGAACTCAGCAGCAAAAACTAATTTAAAAACGAAGTTAAAAATAGATAGAATATCATGACAATGTTAGCATGTTGGCACATATGTAAATATTTGCTGATATATTACTAGGAAATTATCTTTAGCCTTGCTCAGGTGATTGGAGAACCACTTTAACCCCATTGTGTCTTGCAACTTAGCGGACGACTCAAATATCAACTGAGGCTTTCTTCTAGTGTCTAATCAGGACATAGTCACCCATTTGTCTGTGCTCACCTCATAGCACAAGACATCAATAAACTCCCTCAGTATTTTAAGTCAATGCTGGACTGACATGGACGACCTAGTGATATTTATCCAAACATCATTTATGAACAAAGAAATGTTGTTTTCCCAACCTCCAAAATCCATATCACTTATCTCCCTGCACTGCGTCACTGACATCACCAGAGCAGTGGAGACATCAGACAGCCCTCATTGTGAGAATCCTTATGTGGAACATTTGAGAAGACACAACAGGCTGGCAGTACCTTTTCCCAAATGATGACATTGCCGGTTTGGCTCAAGCCAAACCGCCAATGTACTGCTCCACCCGCCGGGCTGGAGACTTTGGTCTCCAGCCCGGCAATCGTCACAATCCCACTCTCAGGATTATGGCCCCGCCTACCACCATGGTTTTCATGGCAATCTTATTGTCTCGAAAACTGTGGTGGTAGGAGCAATCAGTGCCAGGGAATTCTTTCCCTGGCACTGATAGGGGTCTCCCCCGCCCCCCTCCCCAGAGTTCTCCCCTACCCTCCACCTCCCCCTCCTGACCCCCCCAACATCCACACGTGCACACATATACACTCATACACACACGCATACCCTCATCCACCCACACATGCACACATACATACTCACACACCGCAACACACACTAACATACATTGTCGCACACATGCATTCACAACACACAACACACATACACTCACATTCAGTCAAAAACACACACATTCCACATGAGTCACACCCACATGCACACATACAAAAACAGACCCCCCCACACACAGTCACACACACCCCCACACACGCACACAACACCCCCATTCCCCTCTCCTGTCAGAGAACCTGATTTACCTGCTTGTAGGGGGCCCTCCGGCAGGAGACGGGAAGCAGCACTGCTGGCAGCAGCATGCCACGTCAGGAAAACACTGCTGCCATGGCCATCGACGGAATTCCACCAGCCTTCAGGTGATATTCCGTCTACGATGATAATGCGGTTGGCGGTTGGAGGCTGGTAGCCAGGGTGACAGTATGTTGGCATCTGTCGCCGTGGTGGTAGGTGGCATTTGCCGCCAATATCATAATGAGGGTCATAATCCTCTTTTCAACAACAACCAGGGTTATCATCTTCCCTCTTTCTGCTGTGTCAATTTCTCTCCAAGTGGTTCCCATGTCATTTCTGCCATGTACTGTGGGTTGTTAGTTATTTCAATTCTTTTTAACTTGTCTTTTATTAGTTATCTCTGCAGGTGCCACTTCCTTTATTTAGGAGCTGTACCTATTTCTCCGAAATGTGATTCCTACTGGCCAGATCAAATATGTCTCTCAGACCTAGATTTATGTCCACAACCCAGTCCAGTTTGCTTCACAGTAATGTCATGTCTGTGTATGAATATGTGTGATCTGCAAGAGAAAAAGAGCATAGCACTTAGCATCTGGGTGCGTAAGATGCCAAACATCAAATTCCCTTAGTTCTAGTAATTTGATTTTACAGCTTGGTGGCATCTCTCTACCCAGCCACAATCATGATGTCATCTGCTGCAGTCCCTACTTGTACACTGGTTGAAATCTCTTCCAAGCATGATGCTCCCCTGAGCAAACCCAATGGAACTTTATCCTCACCTCAGCTACAAATCTGACCTGATCCTGGCTCAGCACATGCATTGAGGCTATAGTGAGCACAACTCTAACTTTCCTAAAATTTACAAAATAATACAGGGCCAGATTTAGAGTTCAGCAGACAGGTTGCTCGCTCACAAACATGATGGATAGACTGTCTACCCTATTACATGTACCATTGTATATAGTGTACTTGTAAAATAGCAGACGGGATATCCGTCATGCGGAGTAAACCGTCTGCCGACCTCTAAATCAGTACCCATAGTCCCTTTGTTTATATTAGTGTTTCCATTATCTTTGTCACTAGTGAGTTTATGAAAAGGACCATAATGTGCACACCTTATTGGTGGTTACGACACATGCCTGTTGCTTGTACCAGGACATGTTCAGTTTTATTTCCACCAGCTCATTGTGCACCCTGGATCCTTTCACAAAGAAATGCAAACACATCATGTTTAGTGTGAGTACTTTAAACGTGGGTTACGTAGATGGAATTCAATTTAGAGACATTCCCCATTTCTAAAACCACCCTTCTGACTGGTTCTACCTTCACTACATAATCACCCCAAAGTTTTCTCCAACAAACCAGAAACAGATACTGAAAATACTAAAAATACTAAACTTAGACACAATACCTGCAAAAACATAAATCTCCAGCAACACAGTCTGTGGTGAACTGGCAGCCAACACAGCCTGTGATGTAGTAGAGGCCAATACAGCCAGTGGTGCACTGGTAGCCTCCATGGCCATGTAACTTAATAGGCTGCAGCCCTAAGCCCTTCTTAGCATGCTTCAGAGCTTACAGGCAACCTAAAGACAAATGTATTAGCCATCACAAATGTGTTAAATATTCCATCCACTAAGTCATAGACCTAATAGCTTTTGATACCTCACAGTCATCTCCTTAAGGTCTTTATTCAAGGAATCCTTGATTTGAAGAGCAGTTCTTTTTCATTGTTCTACCTCACCGATGATCTCCATCTTCTTTTGGACCAACTACTTGGTTTTATCACACATTGTTGCCAGAGTTTGATAAAGCTGCTGTTGACTGGGTGGTTGTTGTCAGTTCATCTTGATGCTGCACACCTTTTTTTTTTTTGGTCCTCATTTTGATACCAACCCCGCGAGAGGATATAAGGGGGGGGGGTCATTAATACAGAGTGTGCTATGATCAAACGCTGCCCAACTCCGCCAACCCTTTCACCTGCCCGGGAGTATGGCCTCACTATACCCACTCCACGTACCGACGACGGCCGGTGGTGGTACATTGGAGGCATGTTTAATCATTGGACCGTGCCAGATCAAAATGTGCTCCCTTATCCTCCCCCATCCTCACCCAAATCCCACCACTGCTTCAATTGATTCCAGAATCTATTTTTTTTTTACAAGTCTTACTCATTTCCAGCTTTAAATTATACATCAAAGCATCTTTCCAATCCATAGGAGCTGGGGGTGAGGCATCGATCCATTTTTTACAGATCTCTCTCCTTGCCACCAGCATCATATAAAACAACAACTTAGAGCCATCCCTATTTATCTGCTGAGGTCCTATCAAACATCCAAAAACCACCACAAGTGAGGTGCTTACCTTGAGTTTTATAGAGAGTATTTCACTAATAGCATCACCAACCTCTATCCAGAATTTACTGAGCTTGGGACATTCCAGGGACATATGGATGTCGTCTACCGCCAGGGTCCTGCACTTCGTGCATCCGACCATATTGTCCTGGTCCATTCTAGAAAGCTTTGCTGGTGTCCAAAAAACTCTGTGAATTGAAAACAGATGATTCCTCCTTAACGCAGCAGGCTTGACAGTATTATATAAAAGTGTAGTAGATACTTGCCATAAATCTTTGCGCTGGTGCTCCGGCAAGCATTCTCCCCATAGCTCCTCTGGTAAAGTGAAATCACCGTCCACGATATCCATAAAAAGCCAGTACCATCTGGCCACCTACTTCTTCAATGGGATTTCCAGGTGCCACTGATCTTCCAACTCATTTGTGCCTCCCAACTCCACTTTTAAATCTTTCGCCCAGCTAATAATCTGAAGTTACTTGAACTTAGACAAATTACCTCCCCATTCAGATTTTCAAATTATCTAACCTCTCCATTATAACAGAGTTGTCCCCAATATAAAAAACCTGCTGCCTTTAAAGGGGTTGTCAATGCATCCTTAGTCCACTCCGGTGACCCTGGGGAGTCCCAAATAGGTGCTTTATTACTATAGTAAAACAGTTTTGTGGCTCTCCTGATCACACACCACATCCTCGCTAAATTTTGTAACACCTTAAATCTGATTTTCTTAAAGTACTTAGGGTCACCAAACTTATACAAAAAACATGTCTGTAACTCCTTATCCTCTGCCATTGTGATCAGAGCCTGCCCCAGCTTGGACCGACGTGGGGGTGATTAAAGGTCTCCCTCGCATTCTTCAAAAAGAAGGCCCACGCATAGAATTGTATATCTGGCACAGCCAACCTTCCTTTTTCTTTCCTCCTCCTCAGTTTTTTCCAAGAAATATGTACACCTTTAGATGCCCAAATAAAGCTATAAATTTTTCCTTGAAGAATCCTTAAAGAATCCTTGCTAAACATTAATGGTATTGAATTGAAGATAAATGTAAACTTGGGGACAATCACCATCTTACTTAAATTATCCCGACCAATATTAGTTAAAGGTAAATTTAACCATCTCTTCAGTAGGATATCCACCTCCCTCATTACCTTCCTAACATTTGACTCTGCAAGTTTATTTATATCCTGTGTTATGGTAATCCCTAAGTATTTAACCTCCTCCTTCTTAATTACAGGACTACCTACCTCCATATTCCAAACCATCATCTCCGTCTTTCGATTATTAACTGCATACCCCGAAATACTCCCAAAATCTCTCATCAGTTCTTCCAATACCAAATTAGTCTGGGTTAGGTTAGAATTGTAAATCATCAGGTCATCTGCATACAAGGACACTTTCATAGAAAAATTCCCACTCACAAAGGGGAGAATTCGCTGATCATTCCTAATTCTAGTAGCAAGTGGCTCAATGTACAAATCAAACAGTAGCAGGGATAACGGACACCCCTGCCGCGTACCCCTTCCTATCTTAAATGAGGAAGTGAGATCACCATTAACCAAAATTCTTGCACAGGGATCAAGATAAATTTTTTGTAACGTCCTAATAAAGTGTCCCCCAAGATTATAACCTTCACATACCACCTTTAAATACTCCCAGTTAACTCTATTAAAAGCCTTGGTTGCATCAACCATCACAACTGCTAGAGGGGAGTGACATGTGATGGTCAAATCGACCGAGGCAACCAACCCATGTGCCAAATCCTGCATATATCTTCCTTTCAAATACCCCTTCTGATCAGTATGTATCAACTTCCCCAAAACACCCCCTAATCTGTCTGCCAAAATTTTTGCAAAGATCTTATAGTCACAGTTTAGGAGGGATATTGGCCGATAAGATTCACAACACCTGGGATCCTTTCCTGGTTTTAAAATTATTGTGATAATAGCTTCCCTCCAAGGGGGGGGGGGGTCTCCCATCCGTCAAAAGAATGTTATTGAAGAGTTCTCTAAACAAAAACATAATACTACTGCCCAAAGCTCTATAAACTTCGACGGCCAACCCATCAGGTCCTGCCGCCTTACCTAATTTACCCAAATTTATTGCATGCTCAAGTTCTACCATATCAATTGGCTCGTTTATCGCCTTATTCTCCTCCTCACTTAAAGATTCCCATTATACTCCCTCTAACCATCCCTTCACTGAGTCTGCTGATACTTCTAAATCCTCAGTATAGAATTCCTTTAAAAAATGTAAGAAAATATCTTCCACCTCTTTCTTACTCTTCCTAACCTCCCCCGAGATTCCGGCCCAGATTTCTCCCACCCGGTTCCTAACTATACCAGTTTTTATCTTCCAGGCCAACAGTTTGCCGCTGTTCTCACCATATTCAAAATGAGACGCCCTGTTGGTCTCACATCTCATTCGGATTCGATTATCTATAACTGCTACTAAATCCAAACAAGCCTCTTGATCTTGTTTATATAGCAGATTAACTTCTTCCTCCTCCAAATCCAAATCCATAGCTGCCAATCTCTGCTCAAATTGCCGAATCACATTTTCTAGCCTACTTATTTCTTAATAGTACTTTTTCCTTCTGGATGCAGCCGCGCTTATCAGCTTCCCCTTAAAAAAGGCTTTGAACGCATCCCATACTACCGCAAGCGAGGCTGACCCTTTATTAAGATAGAAAAATTCTTCAGTCCCTCTCCGTAGTTCTTCTACGACCTCATCTTCCAATAATAGCGTTCTATCCAGAGTCCACCTTCTCTCTCTCTCTTTTCCCCAAACCAATTGAGCTTCAAGGTCACTACTGAATGATCCAAAAGATGGGCCCCAATATGTAGAACTTCTTCCACAGCCTCCTTTAAACTTTTATCAATTAGAAAATAATCAATCCTAGATTGATGTCTATATTTTTTGTTGTTATAGGTATAGCCTCTTTCACACCTGTTCTTTTCTCTCCAAACATCATATAAGCCAAATTGTGACATCATTAATCAAAACTGAGCATGCATTTTCTCATTAATTCTTGACCTACTCCGTGAAGACCTATCCAATTCATAATTCAGCACTACATTGAAGTCCCCCACCCATATGATAGGGTCCCAATATTGGAGCAAACAAAGTGAAAGTTCTCTCAACGGAGCTATATCATCCCGATTAGGACCGTAATACCCCACTAAAGTAAATGCAAAATCATACACCATTAATCTCCCCACCACCCATCTCCCAGACGTATCCACCAGACCCTCAACAAAAGATATATTAGCATGGTTTTTTATTATGATGGCTACCCCCTTACTACCCCTGCATAATTAGAACTAGCTATCTGCTGTACCCATCTACATGATCGAAAAACTTCCACACACTCTTCCTCAGAAAGATGGGTTTCCTGCAAGATCAACACATCAAATTGAGCATCCTTCAAATATTGTATCATTCTCTTTTGTCTGCTCTTCACCCGGAGGCCATTAACGTTCCAGGACAGGAACTTAAAATCAGTTCTCAACATCCTCCCTCAAGGGACCCACAGCCCCTGTAAGACCTCGTATTTCCCCACCTTCCTCTCTATCCATCACAACACCATGACCTTTTTTTCCTTTTTCCCTATACTACATTCCACCCAGTGCTCCCCATCACCCCCACCCCCCTGACCCACCCCCATCCTCCCGACCCCAACAGAACCCTCCCTATCTTCATAGACCGGCGTTAGCGCCTATGTAGGGTCATCATGCAGGGCTCAGAGCCTCATATCACCATAACCAGCTAACTGATGTTAGAGGAGGAGGCCTATACCACACCAGAATCTTGCTCTAATTTCTTGATCAAGTAATCAACATCATTAAAATCATTGAAATTATCCATCTTATTATTTGCCATTACTCTTAAGGATGCAAGGAACCTTAATTGGGCCGTTGCCCCAAGACTTCTCAATATATTGATTCTTTTCCCCAGCTCCCACTGCTTATTTAAGGTAATAGATGCAAGGTCCGACCTAACCTCAAATGGAGCACCATTCACCAAGAGTGACTTCTTCTTCAATGCCATCTGCAAAATGCATTCCTTAAGCCTATATGTGAGAAAGTAAACCAAGATTTTCCTTGGCCTGTCCCTTTTGGGTGGCATTTTTGTGGGGACCCTATGTACCCTTTGAATATCTTTTGGAATTTTGACTCCAGCATCATCAAATTTTATTTCCTGGGTTATTTGTTTTTACCACAAACCCCTTCAGATCATCTCCCTCTAAACCCTCGGGACTCTGAGGAACCTCAAGTTATTTCTCCTTTGATTGTTTTCCAAAGATTCCAGCTTAGCCAGCACCCCTGCTTCGCCTGATTTCAAACCTCTTATCTGCTCTTTATTTTCCTCCACAACAGCCCTCAGATCTCAAACCTCTTCCGCCAAGGCAGCTGTCCGACCTGCCAAATTGTCTATTTTTTTACCAAGATCTTCACACAAATTCCTGATCTCCTCCTGATTAGATTTAGATGTTTTAAAACCGTCCTTCAATTCCATGGCTAGGGCCTTCAACATATCCGTAAAAGAGTCACTGGGTAAATTTACATCCCCACCCCCATTCAAGGAGTCAAGCTCCCCTCCAACCTGTAAGTTAGCTTGACTGACACCCTGTCCTCCTCCAGTAAGTCCGTCCTCCCCAAAGCAGGTTCCAGGGATATTTTGTTTCATTGAGTCCCCATTAACTGTTGAGATGGATATTTCCCCCCTTCCTAGCAAGAGCAATCCTGCCTCTGTCCCTTGCGCACTTGACATTTTCGGGGTTCCGGGCAACACCCTAAAATAAGTTCTTAATGAGGGGATGACCTTTATTTTCCTATTTGTAACGGAACCTAAGTTACTTAGAATACTTTTCCTCTTGCCTAAATTATTAATTTGCTCTTCCTTACTGTTCCCCTTGGTCTGCTTCTGAGAATTCTCACCGGTTTTCACTTCTATCCGCTTTTTCATCGCCTTCGCACTCCGTAGGGAATAGGCTACCCCACCTCTGCCACCCCTGACTCCTATCTTCCTTTCTCCTCTTCTGGCCCGGCTCAGAGCCACCCCCTCTGCCTTATCCACCATAGGACCTTGAATTGCCGGAGAAATAACGTTATTCCTTACTTGCAGTCTGATATTTATAAAACAAAAAGTACCTCCCACACTCCTTTGGCATTCTTGCTCACTTCTTGCAGCCCCAAATGTAGAAAACGCCTTCTCATCTTCTCCTAAGTCTTTTCCTTTGCCTTTGCAAATGCAGCTGGTGCTGACTCTGCCACACCTCCCCTGGAATGGAATCCTTGCCACTGCCTCCCTTCCTCTGAACACTTCCGAACCAGCTCTCAGCTTGGGCACCGGCCGCTTCTGATTGTAAGTGCTCCGGGCCCCCGCCACCTTCAGAGGAGAGAAAAAACTATCCCTCTGGTGAAATTACCGTCACGGCGCCTCCTCCGACCCTCCCGTTAAGTGGCTATTATTCATATCACATTCCGCGAGTTACACGCTCCGAGCCCTGCTGAGCACTCCACGCCCGGCCTCTCAGCCGGCCGCCATGTTCTCCCACGCTGCACCCTTTTGAGCATTTGGAGGATGAACTATTTGAGACAAGCCTGTCCCATAGATGCTGATTTTTTTCTGATCATTGAACTGTCAGGATTTGCAGCCAAAATCACCAAATTTGGAATAAGCAAACTGAGTGAACAATGTGTAGTGTTTTTTACCACATTTTTAAATATTATGGAGTTGGCTGCTTCATACTGGCAGTAGAGTATAGCCATGATACTGGTGCTTGCGAGCTCTTGCAACTTGTGTCATATTTTATATGAGCATGATCTAGTATGAGTACAAATCACGTACCAAATGTGAAGATAACACAGCTAGCTCTTCTCCGAATTAGGATCTTTCTAATATAATTCTGATGTATGTATTAGATCATGTTGCACATACGTACACAACCAGGGATTGATTAAGTTGAATTCTTAGTGCTATCCCTCATGTCACAGGCGTCATCTACATGTGACAGCTTATGCCTTATATTAATCAAAGTACTACTGGTTTGAAGGTAAAAGATGCACTGACAAGTCATTTTAAATGTGCATTTGTTTAAACTGAAGAGTTCGACATATTTGGTATTTACAAGAAATCAAATGTTAGAAGGATTAGACTTATACTATGATGTGAATTAGACTCTAGACTAGTAGAATGGGTTTAAAAGATATTGATGATGCAACCCTACTCCCTTGTGCTACAGTACACTCATGTGTAATAATATAACACAATTGGATGTGCTTGCAGTGTTCATGAATTAAGTTATGCATGCATGATAAAGTCATGGCATTGTGTCACTCCGTGGTGCCCTTTTGCACTAGGGTGTTTGTATTCATGGTTCACGTTGTATGATATGTTAAAGATCAGTCAGTTGAATTACATTTTGTGAAAGATCATTGTTTTGTTTTCTAAGTATTCACAAAGTGCTATGAGCATATGGCATGATGACTCATCCCTAGGTACATGGAAAGCAGCAAGCGGAAGAAAACATGACTCATCCTTGATTAATCACAGCAAGTGGAACAAAACATGACTCTTCCTTGATTAATCACCACCACGTGTTATATATATATTGCAAACATGACGACTCATCCATAACTAAAAACCAGCATATGTCATGTACATTATGCAAAAACAGGATGACTTATCCCTATGCACACAAGCAAGTAAGCCACTGCACAAGGAAAACAACAAATAGTTACTTGCGTCCCCAACAAGACTTTTTTATTGTGCCCATGCTTGGCCACATCTCTACTCCTTACCTGCATCCCCCTTTAGTACCTGCATCCCCCTTTTAGCATCCCCCTTTCAGTATCGGTTCCCTGGGCACGTCTCCCAGCTACCATCCTCCATGGAGCCTTGGCTCTATGCCTTCCGAATTGCAGGAAAAGGGACAAGAACTCGGTTATACCAAATACGTGGACTCACAATGTGCGATGTTTGATGATCAACTACCCAGCACAAACACAGTATGGTTTATTTGGTACTTTTGAGGAAAAATGATTGACTGAATAATGGAAGTTCTTGCACTTCTTGCAGAGTGAGTAGTACCAGAAACCCGGAGTGCTTCAATTTACTGTTTTGTGTTGTTTGCATACAATGGACTCTTGAACACTTCCTGATTTTATATGTATATAAAACATTATTGATCATTATGGCTAGCAAAGACTTTCTTCACTGCTGTGAAGAAACAGGAGCCCAGGTTTGGTGGAAGACTAAAGTATAATGTCTTTGAGAACTTTGTTTGTTCCCTGTGACCCAGCCAGAAGCCACAGACACTTGCCAAGACCCCCGCCAGGAAATGAGACTCTCCTGATTGTCCCCCTTGTGTCCCACTCAGTCACCATGTCAACTTTGAACTGCTTTTGCTCCCCTTTATGGCCCCTTGGACACTGGACCTATGCTACAAACAGACTGGAACAATACCCTGGGCTTTCCTCCATCATCACCTCATTCCATTGCACTTTCCCCTAAATTTCTTAGCACTATAATAAACACCTTTGAACACAACTCAACTACTAGTATTTCATTTGTTAAAAATCTGTATTTATGGAAACAGTTACATCCATTGCAAATGAACTGTACATTGTGAGAACATAGAAATAATGACCTGTAGCTGGCAGTAGTCAGCACATCAGTACACAGTTGTTATATCACCAACATCTGTAAAATGACAAACCATAGGTGACAGTAAGTAGAGGTAAAAGGAAGTTAATGCCATCATGCCACTGCCACACACATTGCACCAATAGTAATAGAAATGTGAAGTTGCACTGTCTCACCTGTGTGTCATTGGAAGTACTAACGGATAACAGATGTTCTGTTGTCCTCATCCTCATCCTCAACCTCTTCATCCTTACTATCATCAGGGTCTACTGCTGCCACAGGGGCATCTCCTGTCTCCTCTTCCTGCAGAAAGTGTACATGGCGTCGGAGGGCCAGGTTGTGCAACATGCAGCATGCCACTACTATCTGGCAAACCTTCTCGGGTGAGTAGCACAGGGATCCACCTGTCAGATGGAGGCACCTGAACCTGGCCTTCAGGAGACCGAAGATCCTCTCGATGATCCATCTGGTTCACCCTGTGCCTCATTATAAAGTTCCTCTGCCTCTGTCCTGGCATTCCTCACAGGGGTCAGCAGCCACAATAGGTTTGGGTAGCCAGAGTCACCTGCAAGTATTGAGGCACAACCTTTAGCCACACACAATTCTATGGGCTGAACACAAGAGGCATACATTAACATACAGTGGGTGGTGACCAAGGCTCACCTATTAGCCACACCCTGTGCCTCTGTAGTTGGGCCATCACATGTGGGATGCTGCTATTCCTCAGAACACAGGCATCATGCACTGACCCAGGATACTTAGCATTGACGTGGGAGATGAACTGGTCAGCTAGGCACACCATCTGCACATTCAGTGAGTGGAATCTCTTACAATTACTGTACACCTGTTCATTCTGGCGGGGGGACAAACGCAATATGTGTACTGTCAATATTATTGGGGATATGTCCCATTGCATAGAATACGGACTTCACAGTGGCCAAATCTTCCACCTGGGGGAAAGCAATGTAGCTGCACATGTGTTTTACCAGGGCAGACAACACTTTTGCCAGCACGATTAAGAACATTGGCTGTGACATTCCTGCTGCCAAGCCCACTGTCACTTGGAAAGAACCTGTTGCCAGTAAATGGAGCCCTGATAGCACTTGCCCAAGAGGGGGGATCTCAGTCATGTGACAGATAGATGAAATCAGGCCAGGCTCCAACTGGGCACACAGCTCTGTGATTTTGGCCCTGACCAGTCTAGATGTCAGAATAATGTGCCTGTCCTCCAGTGTAGCTAGGTCCACCAGGGGTCTGTACACTGGGGTATGTCTTCACCTCCTATTTATCTGCAGCGGTAGGAATCTAAGGGACACAAGCGTGAGAAGGCTGTCACAATTGGAACAATAAAACCACAAATGCAGTCCACATTGTGCACTTATGTTTTGGGACAGTGTTAATGGCGAAGTATGTGCCAATCAATTCTATGATGCAGTAATTGTCAATATGACTGTTCCCCCCCTGAAATGGTGACCGCCTGTTCTATATGTGGGGACAGTTAGAAGTGAAGTAATTTCACCGACATTGGGAGTTGTGGCAGAAGGGGGTCTTGCACCGCCGTGCAATTCCTCATTGGATAATATGGGGCTCTATGGAGTACAGTGGCCAATGAGGATCATGCGGCAGTGACGGTGTACACCGACGTGGACGTGATTGCCATTTTCTATCTGGTTCCTCACTTGTTTCCTGACCTTCAACAAGAGAACACCTAAACTGCGTGTGCTGCTGTGACCTGTGTCTGGAACCTACCATGGCCCGTGTGACTGGGGAAAGGGCCCTAGTCCTCACTTTGGAGGAGTTGGAGCGACTGGTGGATGGGGTCCTACCCCAGTACGGACACCTGTATGGGCCTCCAGACCAACAGGTGAGTACACTTTGGACACAATGCATGTGGGAAGGGTGCATGGAGATGTGTGTGCAAGCATCGTGTAAGGGGGTGGAGGGATGGGGAAATGTCATGTGGTGGTGTACATGGTGTGCACTGGTCTATGTGTGTGCCAATGGTGATGGAAACGGGTATGTTGGACCATTTATGTGAAAGGCTGGACTGTATGTTTAATGGTGTTCTCCTGTCTATTTTGCCTCTGCAGGTCAGCGCCCATCAAAAGAAGGTAATATGGCTTGCCATCGCCAAGGACGTGCCGACCTTGGGGGTCTATGGCAGGCAGAGCACCCACTGTCAGAAACGGTCGGAGGACCTGAGACGCTGGGCACAGAAGACCGTGGAGACCCAGCTGGGGCTGGCCTCCCAATGAAGAAGGGATGCCTGTCGGGTCCTGAGCCCCCTAATAGCCTGCATACTGGTGGTGGCATACCCTAAGCTGGATGGGCGCGTGAGGGAATCACAGCAGCCACAAGGGGGTGAGTACAGTGGGTATCATTACATACTTTGGCTGGTGGGGTGGTATCCGGGTGGTGGATGTATGTTAGTGGGTGCCTCTAAGGCCAGGCCAGACATTGCAGCGTGGGTCATCTGAAGGGTAATGGGTGTATGGCACATACAGGTAACCTAGCTTGTTAACAGTCCATTTCTCCCAGGGCATCGTGGGTCCCAGGAGTGCTGCAGTCGGCGGTGTGTGGTCTTCATCTTGCCTTAGTGACTAGCCATATCACTGGTAGTGCAATGAATAGTGCTTAAGCCTGTTCCCTGTGTGTGACGTGATGTGTATGCTAATAGTGGTGTTGGTGCAGTCATTGACCTAGTGTATCCTTTGCCTCTCTCCCCCCTTTCTTGTTTTGTCATCCTGTATTTGTGTGCATTAACATCATCTGGTGGAGGAGCACGGGCACCGGTGACAGAGGGAGCTGCATTCCACAGGACCCAGGAGACAGAGTCCACCGACCCGAAGGAACCAGTGGGGTGGAGGGTGAGGGGAGCACCATGGCAGAGACTGGAGGAGACAACACAGAGTAAGATACCCCCTCTGATGGGAGCTCTCTGGTGGTGGCGGACAGCTCTGTGACCACACCAGCTGCAGGTACAGCCACCACCCCTGTAACAGTACCACCCTCCCAGCAGCCCCTCAACGAGTTGCCCATGCCCGCTCACCCAGGAGGGTGGGCATCTCCCTCACCCCAGGCACCTCAGGCCCTGCCCCATTGAGCCTCCTGCCCTGAGTGAGGAGGCAATTGACCTCCTGAGATCCATCTCTGTAGGGAAATCAACCATTGTGAATGTAATCCAGGGGCTGGCATCTCAGATGCAGCAATGCAATGCATTCCTGGAGGGCATTCATGGTGGATTGTCGGCCCAACAGGGATCGATTCAGGCTCTGGCCCCCTCTCTGATGGCAGCCATTGTCCCTGTTTCTACTGTTCCCCCTCCAACTATCACTTCCCAGTCCCATTCTCCTCAACCTATCCCAGGCACACATACAGACGAGCATGCATACAGGACAACACCCAAGAGTGGCACAGGCAAAAACAAGCACCACACTGCATCCCACCAGCACTCACATAAACACCATACAGTTGCAGACATGACAACATCCACTGCCTCCACTGTCTCCCCCTCCTCCTCCTCCACCTCCCTCCCAGTCACGTTCACACTCACACCTGCATGCACTACATCAACATCCACCACCAGCATCACCAACTCACTAGCAGACACCTCCACATCACCCATGCACGCGTCCCCTCTGTCCTCTCCTACCCTGTCTGTTCCCCCCTCCTAAAGGACACAAACGTAAGCACCCACACACCAAACAGCCATTCACCTCACATCAGCATACAGCCCATGCACATGCCCCCAGATCCAACAGACATACACCTCCTACAACTATTCTCTCAACCTCCACTCCCATCACTCCTCCCTCCTCTTGCCTCACCGTCCCTAAAAAGCTTTCCCTTACCCAACTTGAGCTCTTCCCTCGGCCCCGTCTTGCCCGTATGAGCAGGGTACCAAAGACCCAGCTCAGCACCTCAGCCAAACAGTTCAGGGGGACAGTGGTAGCACCACTTGCTTGTAGTGGTAAGGATACATCTCCATCGAAGAAGGGGAAGGAGCCTGCACCTACAGGCAAGAAGGGGAAGGAGCCTGCACCTCCATCCAAGAAGGGGAAGGAGCCTGCATCTCCATGCAAGAAGGGAAAGGAGCCTGCGCATCCAGGCAAGAAGAGGAAGGAGCCTACTCCTCCATCCAAGAAGGGGAAGAGTCCATCCACCCTTGCCAGGAAGGGTAAGGAATCCACGTCCCATGTAATGGAGGAGACGAAGCCCTCTACTCCAGTGGAGGCTGTTAGGTGACACCTCTACCACCACCAGCTGTCACAGGGCCCCCACCACCAGCTGATGAAGTGCAACCATCAGCAACTACAGAGGCTGCCCAGTAGGCACCTCCATCCACCACGACACTCCAGCCATCAGCAACTGCAGAGGCTGCCCAGAAGGTACCTCCATCCGCCAACACACTGCAGCCATCACCGCGAGCGGACACCATGCAGGCCACCCTCCAGGGGCTGCTGTACAAGGGGCATCATCCAGAACCAGTGTGAAAGTCACCCACCTGAGAGACTGTGGCCTTGCACTCCCCATGACAGAGCAATGGGCAGGTTGCACCATCCAGAGCTAGTGGACTTTTCCCCGCATCCGGCTGATGTGCCCCCCTCCCCCTGCCCATTTGCAAACTGATGCCCCTGCAGAGTACTATCCGGATGAAGTCAGGGTTTGAGTTGGGCCTTAGACTGTGCCCTGTGGCCATGTGGGCCCTTTGAATATTGGCCTGGGCAGTGTCCCTTTGTGTACATGTGTACATATCAGTTTCATTGACAAATCAATTAAGTTTTTTAGATGTTGATTTGATTACAATCACTTTCATCCATTCCTGCATTATTCTACTGTGTATCTGGAGAAATTGTTTTTTGTGTACAGCTGGTTGTGTGTAGGGTGTGTGTGTGTTGGGTGTGTGTTGTGCCTGTATGTGTGTCACTTGTTTTCCTCCCTCTCTCCCTTGTGTGCTAGGCGGCTGTACTCACCTTCTTCATCTTTGTCAGCGTTTGTGTTTCAGGTGGAGCATAACGCAGAAGATCATCGGGAAAAACTTGCAGTTCGGGTTCCATGGCGATGTTGTTCTTCCCCTTGTCTCTGATGGTGAGTCCTTTCTCTTCTGTGATGCATTTCCACCAGGCTTTTGATGGTGTTGGTACCGCCCTGGAAAAGGTGGCGCATTGCAGGTTCAAAATATGGTGGGCGATACTTTGTCTTCCGTCTGGCTGTTGCTGGCTACCGCCGTGGTGAGTGTTGTTTCTGCCCTGGCGGTTGGTGGGATACATTCACTGTCATGGGAGTTATCACCGCCATGGTCATAATTTGGCGGTACTCACCGCCAGGAGCGTAATGAGGGCCACACTCTTGTTAATGTTTTGTACTCTTCTTATTGAATATTTCGTTTTTGTTAATGTTAGCTCACCTGAACTTATTTTGTCACCTTGGGCAGCCTTTGGTGATCCTGTATCTTTATAATTTTGTCTTGAGAGTTATCTACATGACTTTGAGCTTGAGCTTGTAATAAATCCCTTAAGTTTATCCCTCGCTGAGGCTTTCCTTCAATGGCCGCCTGTTTATGGTGTGTAACTTAATTGATTGGTATTTGAAATTCTGTTAGCAGTTCTACCACACAGTATGCTGGGTCCAAAGATCCATTGACCTCAAAAGGGCATTGATTCCTGTGAAGGATCAAAATGCTCTAGCAGATCGGGTAGCAGTCAAATGGTTTAGTCCCTCAACGGGTGAAAACCATTCAAGTGTGTGGTGTAAGGAAGTTATGGTCATTTGCCCAGCTCAAAACTTGTCTACCCCAAATTCTGTCTTATGGTCTGTTCTGGAGACTGATGAAGTTCCAGAGTCATGCGTACAAATGACGAATGTGTGAGTATTGATAGGGTTTTTCACTTAGATCACTTTTAGCTGGAAGATTGCGGTAAAGTGTGACACTGTGAAGTGTTTTGCAGAGTCATAGTGCTCAAAGTGATTATGGTGCCTGGTGCACAAAAATGTTCACAGTTGTTGTTGACAGGTCCATCATGGCCTAAGTTCCTGGGATAATGCACAAGTGTAGAAGACACTTGGGTAATTTATTTTCTGCAGTGAGGTGCTTGTAATTAGACATCGTTGACAGTGCCAACAGTTTTCCCTGAGTGAGTGTGAGTTATCAGTTGGTATTAAGTGAATCCTGCGGGAGGATCTGTTCAACCGCAATGAGAGTTTCTGGTCAAGTTAAACTCTGTGTGATTGTGAAAGCTACAACAAGAAAGTTTGTCTCCATACAGCTTTGAAGTGCTTGAGTTTTGTTCGCAATATTTTGCAGTGGGCATGTGTGAGCGATTGTGTGAGAGACAATTATGAAGTGACTGCATCGTTGAGAGAAGTGAGTGCAACATCACTTTTTGCTGCACTGATATAGATCGGTTTGTCTGGGGCTGCACTGGAATTGGTGGACAGTGCTGCATTGCTATTGGTTGAGACATCGAGAGTAAAGGATTTTGGCATGGAATTTACTTCCTTATTTGATCAAAAATTATTGTATTTAATTTAAATTGACCAAAAATGAAATTCTTCTAAGCATTCAAGAGTGCTTTAAGAGGGGATGTGTTCATTCCAGTTATAGAGGGTATGGAGACCCCACCCAAAGGAACTCTAGGTTATTATGTGTTGTCTGTCAAAGGATTTCATGTGTGTGTGGCTTGAACAATGGTTCAAGATTACTGAAAAAGAAGGTGCTCCCGTTATGGAACATTTACTTTGAGAATTTGAGATAATTTGAGGTGAGTACTGCAGGAGATGAAGCCCCCTCTAAGACCAGCACAATTTGAAGCCTTTAGTATTTGGGAACTCATAACAAGAGAACAAATGGCAAGCAAATAAAATAATAGAATGCAGAAAGCAATTAAGACACTTGCAGAAGCTAGATGGGATGCATAACAGAAAATATGGTGATCAGACATGCTTGAGGGAGTCAGAATATTCCCAGTAACTTCAAATGAGGAAGGTGGAAGCACTAAGCCTTAGACTAGGAAAAAGACAGAAAAGATAGAACAAACAACCGAAGCTGAGGATAAAAAGACAGTAAGTTACGAGAGTGATTCAGAAGATGAGTTTATAAATTAGATCCTGATGAATCGTCTGCCTCTCTACAATTCAGTTGATATAGGAGCGAGAAATGAAGCAGCACAAAATGTAACCCTGAATGTGCCAACTGCTCCAGTAACACAGACACCAAATCAGAGAGTTCCAGGCACACCTACAATTTCAGTGACACAAGTTCCTGTAATTAATCAACCTGTACAGAGTTTCAACGTGATTCAGCCTGTTGCAAGTCCCGTTGTGAAACAGGTTGTGCCAAATTCTAATGAGAATCAGATGATGTAGTCATCCTATGTGATAATGTTTAGTCCAGTTCCGTCAATGCCAAATGTTATCCCGAGTCAAACAGGACAAAGTTTCAGTATTGTCTTAACAGGACAGAGTGCATAAATGACAGTTCCTCAGAATCAGGCACATCATATGGGTCCAGATAAATTACCACTTTCTGTGACAATAGGTCCTGTTGTTCCCTGTATGCTCTAGGTACGTCCCAAAGCAATGCCCATTCGATAAATGTCACAACTGTTCCCGATACACCAGTTACATCCGTTGGGATATCACCAGTTGGTATGCAGTGACCAGGGTATTCAAACAATTCAGAGATGGAGAGAACAGCTTCTGTTGTTAGACTATTGACCCTTACACAAATTGCAGACCCAAACCCAATTTTAAATCGGACAGAATTTACTCCTGCTGCAAGGTTTACTTATGGAGCCCACCTTATTTTATGCTCAGACCTGAACAGAACTTGAATGTAGCACTGACGAGAGGAGTGCCCTTTAACATGCCAGAGAGTATGATATATTTTAATACCCTGAATTTACAAAATGTAGGATCGGTGATAGCAGAAGTACCATAGAATAATAATATAAGCATACAAGGTTTCACTGCATAACAGTAGACAGATTGGTTAAATAAATTGAGTCCTCAAGGTACAACAGGTATGACAAATTGCAATTTGAGAACAGAGAGAGACAGATCAGTGACTGTGCCCAGATTGAAATTGGAATTGAATGAAATTATTTTGGGAATGTTGGACAGTGCTTAACTGGAAGGATTCACAGAAGACGAACTACGGTTCATGTGCAGAGAAATTACTCAACGTGCAGGACATGTTTATCACAAATTAGCTGAAGTAGCCAATAACTATGATATAGATTTAGAAAAGTCAAAGCCCCTAAAGCGAAGCTACAGATAAATGTTCAGCACAAAGGACATAGCTAACATGAGATCTTCTGGAATGAGAATGCACATTAAGGAATCGATTTAATACATTCAGAAATGGGGAGCCATAGATACGTGGTAGGGTGGATGGGTGAAGAGAAGAAAAAAAGCAAACCCAAATTTGTCTCTGGCAGGAGCATATCAAGCTGAGGACAATATGAAAATAATGCCCATGAGAGAAATACGAGGTGGAGGTTATATTTATGTATCCTGGAGTAGGAGTGATATTTCGTAATTCGCAAATGATTACCTGAGATTGAGAGAGAAACCTGTGGATTGGTATAAGTGAACAGAGATATTCGTGAAACTTTCAAAAAGCCTGTGGGAGAATTTGAATATGCTGTTTGACATTGTGGCTCCAGCTGATTTGTGGACTCAATGTAAACTAAACCTCAAAGAGATCCAGTAACAGGTGCACCATCTGAAGAGGTGATGAAAACGTACTACGAGGTGATTGGGTTTTTGAAAAATAAATTGTCCTCAAAGTATATTGATTGGCAGAAGATTGACAGGAGCTTTCAGGAGTCAAAGGAATCAATTCATGCTTATTACAAAAGACTGTTGTAGGCTTTCAAATAGCATTGTGGTGCAAAGGATACAGAAGCTAACAATATGGGTCATTTTGTGTTCAGATTTGTGCAGGGATTGAAGCCAGGCATAAGTGAAATTTTTCAGCAGCATCTGATTTGTTTGCAGAATAAACTGATTGATGAAATCCTGTGATATGCAATGTATTGCAGTGATGAATTGGAAATGAAGCAGAAGAAATTGAAGGAAAAGGTGGTCATGCAAATGAAAGCTGCACAGAAAACTAATCAGAGTCCACAGATGAAGGTGAACACTGATGGTGTTCGAGAAGTACCACAGCAAGTAACAAATGTTGTCCAGCCTAGAGGTAGAGGACATGGTGTTCAGGTAGATCAAAGTGGAGGTGTTCTTGATGTTCAGTCTTTTAAGATAACTAGTCTGTGTCATGTGCGCAGAGATTATGGTCATTGGCAACAGGAGTGTCCATATAATAATTTGAAAAATCAAGTGCAGAATGTTGGAGTTGCTCAGATTCAAGGCAAAAATCAAGTTAAATTTCAAAGAGTTCAAAGGCCCTAAGTGCAAAATGTAAATGTGTCCCTAGGACAGCAGATGCAGGTACCACAAGCTCATATCGCTCAACAGCAAATGATTGTTCCCAATAAGACATGAATCAAATTGAAAACACAAATGTGAATCTAGCATCACAGTGTCTCCTAATGGACCCGAGTGATGAGGAATTGTCAGAAATTCTTCAAGCTGATAACTCTGATAATAAAGATTGCATGTTAGGTACATCATTAGAAGCAGATCAACATGGTCACTATGTAAATGCCAAGGCCATGATGTGTCATTCCTAGTTGACACAGGATCTACACATTCCACTGTCAGCACAGCAGAAGTGCCATACTTGCCCCATTCAGGTAAGAGGATCCAGGTTGGAGACGTTTCAAATAAGCAAATGAACAACCATGTAACAGAGAATGCCCCTGTAACAATAGGTTCATTTGAAGAAGAACACCAATTTGTGGTCTGTGAATCAAGCCCTGTAAGCCTGATTGGAAGTGACCTATTGTGTAAACTGAACTGTTGAATTATTTGCATACCTGAGGAATAGAAACTCAAATGAATGAGGAAGATGGGCCTGTAAAATTGTAGAGCAGTACCTGAGTGTCACATTGCACCCAATGTATAATGCCTGATTATAACAATGTAATGAATTGCCTGAAATAGTGACACCTGAGGTTTGGGATTTTTCAGAAAAAGAGATAGGACTCATCAAAGGAGTTGAGCCTGTTAAAATAACAGTGAAGCTAAAAGCAGTGTATCCAAAAACACCTGCACTTGGTGCTATTGCAAAGGACTGGCTGATGTGGCTCAAAGTTTGTCCTATTAGCTTGGAGAAGCTACATCACTGATGCAGCAGAAGCTTTGTCAAGATCTATGTCCATGAGACTCGGTTATGGTCAAGAAGCATGTGAGGAACAAATGCTTGGAACCGTGTTGGAGAGGCCCTCACCAGGTGGTTTTGGTAACCACTAGAGGTGCACACAAGTCACACTCGCAAAATCCAGATCCCCTAGATGAAACAGCACCTCTCCCAGAAGAGTCAGTTACATTGAGCTAGCAGGATCAGGTTAATCTAGCTGTTGGGACTGGACACGTGACTGCTACAGCATGGTCTGATGGTGGTTCTGAGCGAGTCAACTATGTGGATAGTACAGAAGGGTTTAGATGGAATGAGTTGAGTCGTGCGAGCTCCAATGCTGACTAAGGGCCAGTTGCTCTCAGTAAAAAGAGCTGTACCTGGAGACAACTGGTCTAAAGAGCAATCTGTGCCAGCAGTACAAGTCCCTCTGCCTATTGCTGAAGAAGCTGAAGAGTGAAGTCAAAGTGATAGCGATGCTGAGGGTCAATTAAGCAAGAGGTCAAATAGAAAAAGAGTGTCAAGCCGAAAGTACATAGTACCTGAACTGACATATTTTCCTGCCAATAACATGGAGAAGGAATTTGCAAGCTTTTGTTTTAAAAATTCAAATCCAGTTCAGTATACTTGAGTTTGAAATTGCATTGAAGTTGAACTTTAAAATCCCACTGCTGCTTGATAAACAAAAACATTACATTTTGGAAATGATTATCTGTAATTATAAACTGTCTTTATTAGAGACATTTATACTCTTAGTAGACACTTTTGAACATTTTTACAAAGAGAAAACTATTGATTAACTTTCTAGAAGATTATGGAACTTTTTGTGCATAATTTGCACCTTTAAAAGTCACTATTTTTTTATTTTGCTCTGCTCATAAATATAAAGGACTGAAAAGGGACAGTGATAATTTAAAGCTGCTGTGCTATTTTTATTTTTGAATTTTTGAATTTAGATTTTTGGTCTGAAAATAGAGAACTCAATGAGTTGATTCAAAATAGAAGTAGTAATTGTTTAGTAGTAGTGATAGTTATCATTATTATATTAATGCTTATTGAATTAATGTTGCTGTCCATAGCAAATTATTCAGAAAAGATTACACCTACAAGTTCCTTCAATTTAGCAAATTCCACTGCAGATCAGAAAACACTTTAGAAAGATGAGAAGTATTTATGCACTGATGGTTCCAGAGGTGATTTATCAACAAATGTATATTGTAAACTGCTTAATGAGTATTTTGACACTATGGAAGTTAGAGATTGTTATGTTTGCACACAGTTGCCTTCATCGGTAAGTAGGGGAACCACACACAATAGTTTGCCCCTGGCCAATGGGCGTTCCTATAGCTTGCTACAAACCCTGTTCCATCAGCAGGCATACTATCAATACTTCTATTCAAATTAGTATTTGGTGCTTTAAATTGTACCTATCATGAAACATTTCAGGTACATTGCCAAGAAAAAGTACATTGACACCGTGGGGGTGTTCTTTGAGCCTACATTGACATCTGGTACAGTTTATGCCCATAACAACAATTTAACCTGCATACTTAGTTAGCCCTGTAGAAAAGGAATTCATTGGGCAAGTTGAGGAGAGGAGAAGAGCAATGAAAGCAAACGTAGAAAAAAAGAAGTTTTACAAATTTGGGAAAAATATGAAACTCACACAGTTGCTGGAAATCAAAGATTCATGGTTATAGAATGGCAAAAGGTGGGGAAGTTATGTATATATAGACCTAGATCATCGACATATACACATTCTGTAGGAACTAATGAATGTAGACAATGTTTTTATAAAATCGCCTTGCGCTAGACATCCTCCTCACAAAGGAAGGTTTGAGGTAGCAAAATGTTACATGTGCAACAATGTTACACTTACATACCTGACAATATGAAGGAGATAAGAAAGTACATCTCAAATTTGACTCACTTAAAACATGACCTGGAAGAGTTAACAGCAACAGGTGTATAGGTAGCAATAGGTAGTAGTTTTTCAGCTATTGGAAGGTGGTTGGAAACTTAGGAAGAATAATTGTGGGAACTATATTGAGGCCCCTATTGATCATGGTTTTACAAACTATACAAGAAGCTGAAAGAGAAAAGAGAAAAGAGTAGACTGAGAAATGGGGAGATTAAAATGGAGGCTAGGAGAAGAATATGCTACAATAACATCAAGCAGTTAGAGGACTTCAGAAGACTTTACCTGAACAAGCATCTGAAATCTTGACCTGTCTCTTTGAAAAGGAGAGATGGAGTATGCTATGATGACTTGATTCACCATCAGTGGGGCAGTGGGGTGGGCTGATGTAGTTGAATTGGTAGTGCCATCTCTCAGAGCAGTCATCTACATGTAACAGTTTATGCCTTTTGTTAATCAAGGTACTTATGGTTTGAAAGTAGAAGATGCACTGACAAGTCATTTTAAATGTGGATTTGTTTCAATTGTGGATTTCGACATAGGTGGTATTTACAACAAATGAAATGTTAGAAGGATTAGGCTGATACTATGATGTAATTTAGACTCTAAACTATTAGAATGTATTGAAACGATATTGAATTTCTAATAATTAATTAATTACATATGTGTGCAAAAATAGAGAAATGTAGCTCTGCGTTACACTGACTGAAATGTATTGACAGAGTTATTCCTTTTAAAGTATTGAAATACATATGCTAATGAAGAATTACTAATGTAGAAATTATAGTTTGCATATTAAAATGTGTCCTATTTTATGTATTATTGTGCTGGATTTGTTCATTTACATTAACCTAAGTGAGGCCTTCTAGGCCTGATTTTCATGACTGTGCAGAGAATGCTGATTCATTTCTTTAACATGAACCTTTCTTTCAGACTTCATTCCTATGAGAACACTAGCTTGGGCAATAGGCTCCTATTGTTTTAGACATAGACAGTATTGCAACAATGTCTTTGAATGTAGAACATCCTGAACTGTGGACTGACATTATATACAAATGTTTCAAATTTGTGTGGGGTGACATGGATGGATGATGTTCCCATGACAGACCTGGAAAAAATGTATTGATGTTGCAGTTTGGAGTTGTGTGATTGATTTCTATTGGATGATGCCCCTTCAACGTAATGTGGACTGTCTCCTTTGGTGAATCAGAATGCCGTATGAACTGTGATATGTCGATGACCAGTTGGATGTTTTTAGATCTCCAGATGCTTACCAGAATCCACCAGATCAAGATCCCAGAGAGACCCGTGCTGATGAAGAATCCTGCATGCTGAGCCCCTTGGAGTGGTACCGTCCTCTCTGCCTTTGCTCTTTGAAATACTTTATTGAGACTTCGAGATTTCTTCCTGTCCCCTACAGAAGATTCTTGATCAAGCTTCTGAAATGCTGATGCTTTCCATTTTTACCTATCTTTTTCCCACCTTGGTTAGTAGATTGTGGCCTGAAATTACCTTTTTCTAAATTCTTTTTATCCTTTTTGTTCTTTTTGTCTTTTGCCCGCATGTGTTCCAATCCACACGTTTCCCTGAGTTGACCAACTGTAGGGTTTCCCTTTACCCAGCCAAAATTATAACTCTGTTGATTTAAATTGACTGATATTTGCCAAACTTGAGCAGTGCTTGATAGCTGTACCTCAGATAACCTTGTTAATATTTTGTACTCTTCTTATTGAACGCTTAATTTTATTAGTGTAAGTTTCCTGGAGCTTACTTCATCGCCTTGGGCAACTTTTGGTGATCCTGTATCTTTATTTTTTTGCCTTGAGAGTTGTCTATATGACTTTGAGCTTCTGTTTGTAATAAATCCCTTAACATTATCCCTGACTGGAACTTTCCATCCATGGCCACATTGGTCATGGTCTGTGTTAGACTTTTCATCCTGGGGGAGGTCCCTGTGCTGTCGCAGTGGCAGCAGGAAGGGGGACCCACCAGGGAAGCATTCTGCACAGCGCAGAAGGAGTGCCCTACTGTTGAGGGGCTACGGCAGCAGGCTGCAGCCCAGGCAGCTGGCAAGGTGCCAGGTACTCACCTGATTTATTGGGAGGATGGCCTCCTGTATAGTGAGCCTAAGGTTCCTGAGCATGGGTCAGCTCGTATGCTGGTGGTACCCCAGTGCTTCAGGGCCTTCCGAATGGGTTTGGCTCATGATGTGCCTTTGGCAGGACACCTAGGGCAGGACAAGACCTATAAGAGGCTTGTCTCCCACTTTTACTAGCCCTTGATGCACAAGCAGTCAGCTGCTTATTGTAGGTCTTGTCAGACTTGTCAGGCAAGTGGCAAGAGTGGGGGGAAATGCAAAGCTCCCCTCCAACCTTTACCGGTAGTCAGTACTCCCTTTGAAAGGGTAGGAATTGACATTGTTGGGCCTCTGGATCCCAAGACAGCCATGGGCAACAGGTTCATCCTGGTCTTGGTGGACCATGCCACACGGTACCCAGAAGCTATTCCTCTAAGGACGGTCACTGCCCCTGTGGTGGGACGTGCCTTGATGGGTGTTTTTACCCGCATGGGGTTCCTCAAGGAAGTGGTATCTGATAGAGGTACAAACTTCATATCCACTTATATGAAGTCTCTGTGGAAGGTGTGTGGGGTAACGTACAAGTTCGCCACACCTTACCACCTCCAAAGTAATGGTCTGGTTGAGAGATTCAACCGCACCTTGAAAGGCATGATTCAGGGCCTGTCAGAGCCCTTGAGGCGTAAGTGGGACGTCCTCTTGCCATGCCTTCTGTTCGCTTACAGGGAGGTGCCTCAAAAGGGACTTGGTTTTAGCCCCTTTGAGCTCATCTATGGCCACCCTGTGAGGGGACCGCTCAGTCTGGTGAAGGAGGCTTTGGAGAAAGCTCCTAGTAAACCACCCCAGGATGTATTTAGCTACATGCTGGCACTAAGAAACCAGACTGCCCGCTTCAGGAGTCTCGCTCAGGAGAACCTGGAAGCAAGCCAGGAGGATATGAAACAGTGGTACGACCAGAATGACACTCTGGTTGAGTTTCAGCCTGGACAAAAAGTGTGGGTCATGGCACCAGTGGAGTCTAGGGCTCTCCAAGATAAGTGGATTGGGGCTTTTGAGGTGGTGGAAAGAAAGAGCGAGGTCACCTATCTCGTAGACTTGCAATCCCCCAGAAACCCTTTGAGGGTCCTACATGTCAACCGCCTCAAACCACACTTTGAGCGAACTGAGCTATCCATGCTCCTAGCGACAGATGACGGGGTGGAGGAAGAGAGTGAGCCTCTTCCTGACCTCCTGTCTGCAGGAGAGAAAGATGGGTCTGTGGAGGGAGTGATCCTCTCCCCCTCCCTGACTGAGGAACAGCAGAGGGACTGCCGCCACGTGCTGGGACAGTTCCCCACGCTGTTTTCCCTGATCCCAGGAGTCACACACCTGTGCACACATGATGTGGACACTGGGGACAGTACACCTGTTAAACATAAGGTTTACAGGGTGACTGACAGGGTCAGGGCTTGCATTAAGGAGGAAGTCTCCAAAGTGTTGCTGTGGTCTGGGCACTGAAGAAGCTAAGACCCTACTTGTTTGGGACTCACTTCCGAGTTCAGACCGACCACAGACCCCTCAGATGGTTAATGCAGATGAGGGGTGAGAATCCAAAACTGTTGAGGTGGTCCATTTCCCTACAGGGGATGGACTTTACGGTGGGATAAATTTCCTGGTACAGAGCACGCCAATGCTGATGGTCTGTCCAGGTTCTTCCGCCTTAGTGATGAGAACTCCCATGAGGTTGGGTAGTTGCTCCCCACTTTTAGCTGGGGGGGACCCGTGTTAGACTTTTCGTCCTTGGTGTGGTCTCCCTTAACTTTTTGCCTCTGTTCCCCAGGTTGTTGATGTGTGCTGGACTCTGATTTTACTGTTTTTGTTACTCTGGGCACTTTACCACTGCTAACCAGTGCTAAAGTGCAAGTGTTCCTGTTTAAAATGTGTACGTAATTGGTTCTCCATGATTGGCATATTTGTTTTACTGTTAAGTCCCTAGCAAAGTGCACTAGAGGTGCCCAGGGCCTGTAAATCAAATGTTACTAGTGGGCCTGCAGCACCGGTTGTGCCACCCACACAAGTAACTCTGTAATCATGTCTCAGACCAGCTACTGCAGTGTCTGTAAGTGTATTTTTACACTGTAAATTAGACTTGGCAAGTGTACCCACTTGCCAAGCCTAAACATTCCCTTTTTTTACATGTAAGGCACCCCTAAGGTAGGCCCTAGGTAGCCCCAAGGGCAGGGTGCAGTGTATGGATAAGGTAGGACATATAGTAATGTGGTTTATATGTCCTGACAGTGAAATACTGCCAACTTCGTTTTTACTGTTGCAAGGCCTGTCTCTCTCATAGGATAACATGGGGGCTACCTTTAAATATGATTAAAGTGTAGATTCCCCTAGAGAGTAGATGGACATGTGGAGTTTGGGGTCCCTGAACTCACAATTTAAAAATACATCTTTTAGTAAAGTTGATTTTAAGATTGTGCGTTTGAAAATGCCACTTTTAGAAAGGTAGCATTTTCTTGCTTAAACCATTCTGTGACTCTGCCTTTTTTGTGGATTCCCTGTCTGGGTCAGTTTGACAGTTGGGTTGTTTTTCACCTCGCACTAGACAGTGACACAAAGGGGGCTGGGGTGTAACCTGCATTTCCTGATTAGCCATCTCTGCTAGGAGGGAGGGGTGGAGTGGTCACTCTCATCTGAAAGGACTGTGCCTGCCTCTGACAATGCCGGCTCCAACCCCATGGTGTGTGTCTGAGGCCTTGCCTGGGCAAGGCAGGATTTCACAAGTAGGTGTGAGTCCCCTTTGAAGAAAAGGTGATTTCAAAGACTAAAATGGGTATAAGATGGGCACCCAAATCGACAGACTTTAGAAACACTTCTGGAACCAAGAGGAACCTCTGCCTGGAGAAGAGCTGATAGCTGAGGAAGAAGTGCTGCCCTGCCTGTGACTGTGCTTTGTGGAGATTTCCTGCAGTGCTGCTTCTGCCAGAGTAAGAGGGCAAAGACTGGACTTTGTGTGCCTTCCATCTTGTGAAGAAATCTCCAAGGGCTTGATTTAGAGCTTGCCTCCTGTTGTTTGAAGTCTCAGGGACAGCAAAGACTTCTCTCTGTCAGCACCTGGAATCTCTGGAGAGACTCCTGCTCTGACAAGTGGTGCCCTATCCAGTCCCTGGGCCCTTGAAAGAAAAGCTGGTGGAAATCCAAGGAAATCGACTTCGGACGACTTCGGACTGACGCAGCTGCTGAATCTGGTAACGCCACCTGCACCTGACGCCGTGACCTTCGCTGGAACGCAACGCTCTTCGCAGGCCCGACGCCGCAGCAGCCCCGCTGAAGTCCGCGACTCCGTGGAAGTCGCCGCACCACGTCGTGACCGACGCCGCTCGAAGTGCACGGATTCAACGTTTCGCACAGACGCCGCGATTCCCGACTTCGCGCATTGGCTTGTTTTCACTCTTCACCAAAGGTACTGTACTTGGGGGTGTGCACGACTCCGTGTCCGGCGCCGCTGGTGTCGGCTTGTTGGGAACGACTCCGTCACAACGCCGTGTTAACATCTCATCGAAGCATTTTTGTTTCTAAGCGATATTTTTGAGTTTAATCTTTAAAAATTCATAACTTGACTTGTGTATGTTGGATTTTTGTCGTTTTGGTCTTGTTTTGTTTAGATAAATATTTCCTATTTTCCTAAACTGGTGTTGTGTCATTTTGTAGTGTTTTTCATTAAGTTACTGTGTGTGTTGGTACAAATACTTTACACCTAGCACTCTGAAGTTAAGCCTACTGCTCTGCCAAGCTACCAAGGGGGTAAGCAGGGGTTAGCTGAGGGTGATTCTCTTTTACTCTGACTAGAGTGAGGGTCCTTGCTTGAACAGGGGGTAACCTGACTGTCAACCAAAGACCCCATTTCTAACAGTCTGAAACTTAAATGATTGGTATTGAAAATGTTAGTGGTTCTACCACACCCTATGCTGGGTCTAAAAATCCGTTGGCCTCAAAAGAGCATTGAATGCTGCGAAGGATGAAAATGCTTCAGCAGGATTGACCAATGATGCAGCCTTCACAGTAAGGGATGCAGGTTTAACTGTAGGTAATGCGCCAAAAGTTAAACAAAGTCCTGCCAGAAGTTTACAGTAACACACCTTTCTTATTAATGCCAGTTGCTTCTTTACTGGTCGGAGTCCATATCATTATTTTCTTATTTTGACTCTTCTCACCTTAACTGTGACTATTCTGTCTCCAAGTTACATTTTCAGGATCTCACTGATGATCTCTTACACAATAGGTATAGAAAGAATTCTGGCATAAGCTTCTTCAGCAACATCTACTAAAACCCATATCACTGATATTTGTGCATCGTTCATACATGGTGTGATGGATGGATTTCCAGAGTTAGATGCTGAAATTGCCAAATGCAGTGACAGATGTCAGTGAAGAGGGTTACAGTTTCTAACACTTGGCTAACACAGCCCTTGAAATCTTCTTGGAATCCCTCCCACAGATTCCCTTAAGTGGGTTTCTGTTTGGAATAATACATTAGGATTCATAGTGCTGTGAGGCATATCATAAGACATAAATGCCCTCATTACGACCCTGACGATGGGTGATAAAGTGACGGTAATGCCGCCAACAGGCTGGAGGTTAGTACTACCAAATTATGACCATATCAGTGATAACTCCCATAGATACCCAATGTACCACACCAACCGCCATGGTGGAAACAAAAGCCACCACTGCAGTAGCCGCCAACAGCCAGACGAAAGACAAAGTACTGCCCACCATATTTTTACCGTGCAATCCGCCACCTTTTCCGGGGTGGTACCAACGCCAACAAAAGCCTGGAAGAAACAGAGCTCAGAAGTGAAAGGACTCACCGTTGGAGACACAGGGAAGTACCAAGCCGCCATGGAACTTGAACTGCATGTTTTCCAGATGATCTTCTACATTATGCTCCACCTGGAACACCAACGCCGATGAAGATGACGATGGTGAGTACAGCTGCCTACCACACAAGGGAGGGTGGGAACAAAACGAGAGTGACACACACATGCACCACACACACCTGACACACACACACAATACACACAATCAGCTGCATACGAAAAACAATTTGTCCCTGTAAAACGGCAGAATAATGCAAGGACAACAGGAATTGACTAAAGTGATTGTAATCAGATCAACATCAAAAGTATTTGATTTGTCAATGAAACAGATATGTACACATGGTCAGAAAGGGACACTGCCCAGTCCAAAGTTCAAAGGGCCCACATGGCCACAGGGCACAGTCTAAGGCCCAACTCAAATCCTGACCATTATCTGGATAGAACACTGCAGGGGCATCATTTTGCAAATAGGCAGGCACCTCAGTGGGAGGGGGGCACCTTAGCTAGATGCGAGAACAAGCCCACTGGTTCTGGATGGGGCTCCATGCCCATTGTTTTGTCCTGGGGAGTGCAAGGCCACAGTCTCTCAGAAGGGTGACTTGCCCACTGGTTCTGGAGGGGGCAACATGCCCATTGCTTTGTCCTGGGGAGTGCAAGGCCACAGTCTCTCAAGTGGGTGTCTTTCCCACTGGTTCTGGAGGAGGCAACATACCCATTGCTTTGTCCTGGGGAGTACAAGGCCACAGTCTTTCAGGTAGGTGACTTGCCCAATGGTTCTGGAGGGGGCAACATGCCCTTTTCTTTGTCTTGGGGACTACAAGGCCACAGTCTCTGGAGTGGATGTCTTTCCCACTGGTTCTGGAGGGGGCAACATGCCCATTCCTTTGTCCTGGGGAGTGCAAGGCCACAGTCTCTCGAGTGGGTGTCTTTCCCACTGGTTCTGAAGGGGGCAGCCCGCACAGTAGCCCCTGGAAGGTGGACTACATGGCGTCCACCAGCGGTGATGGCTGCACTATGGTGGAGGTTGGAGGAGGCTCCTGGGCAGCCCCTGCACTCCCTGATGGGTGCATGGTGGTGGTGGTTGAAGGAGGCTCCTGGGCAGCCCCTGTACTCACTGATGGCTGCACATCCACAGCTGGCGGTGGGGGTCCCGTGACAGCTTGTGGTGGTGGTGGTGTTAGGCTGACAGTTTCCACTGGTGTAGAGTGCCCCGTCTCCTCCTGTTCATCGGTCGGGGATCCCTTACCCTTCCTGGCAGGGGTGGATGGGCTCTTCTCCTCTCTGCCTGGTTGTGCAGGCTCCTTCTCCTTCCTCACAGCTGGTAAAGGCTCCTTCCCCTTCTTCACAGCTGGTGCAGGCTCCTTCCACTTCTTCACAGTTGGTGCAGGCTCCTTCCCATTCCTCACAGCTGGTGCAGGTCCCTTCAGTGTCGTAGGTATGGTACCCTTACCACCACGAATAGGTGGTGCTACCGTTGTCCCCGTGGACTGTTTGGCTGAGGTGCTAGGCTGTGTCCTTGGTACCCTGCCCATACGTGCAGGACGGGGTAGGGGTAGGGAAGAGATAAATTTGGGAAAGAAAAAGCTTTTTAAGGATGTTGGGGCGGGCGGAGGGAGGTGTAATGGGAGTGGAGGATGAGGGAGTGGTTGTTGGTGGTGTATGTCTGCTGGATTCGGGTGCAGGTGCATGGGCTGTATGCTGATGTGAGGTGCATGGCTGTTGGGTGTCTAAGTGCTTGCGTTTGTGTCCTTTAGCAGGGGGGACAGAAGCGGTGGGAGAGGACACAGGGGATGCATCTATGGGTGTTGTGGAGGTGTCTGCCAGTTTGATGTGTGTTCTGCTTGGTGTGGTGATGCGGATAGTGGATGTAGAGGTGGTGCATGCAGGTGTGAGTGTGGACGTAACTGGGAGGGAGGTGCAGGAGGAGGAGGGGGAGACAGTGGAGGCTGTGAATGTTGTCGTGTCTGCAACAGTATGTTGTTTGTGTGAGTGCCTGTGGGATGAAGTGTGGTGCTTGTGTTTGCCTGTGCCACACTTGTGTGTTGCCTTGTGTGTATGGTCATCTGTCTGTGTGCTTGGGATGGGTGTGTATGAGGAGGTCAGACAGGGTAGGAGAGGACACAGGGGACGCATGCATGGGTGTTGTGGAGGTGTCTGCTAGTGAGGTGTGTGTGTTGCTTTGTCAGGTGATGCTGGTGGTGGATGTTGGTGCAGTGCATGCAGGTGTAAGTGTGAGGGTGGACGTGACAGGGAGGGAGGTGGAAGAGGAGGAGGCGGTGGAGACAGTAGAGGCAGTGGATGTTGTTGTGTTTGCAACTGTCTTTCGTTTGTGTGAGTGCTTGTGAGGGGAAGTGTGGTGCTTGTGTTTGCCTTTGCCACTCTTGGGTGTTGTCCTGTGTGCATGCTCATCAGTATGTGTGCCTCGGATGGGTTGGGGTTGAGGAGAATGGGACTGGGAAGTGGTAGTTGGAGGGGGGAATGGTAGAAACAGGGACAATGGCTGCCATCAGAGAGGAGACCATAGCCTGAATCGATCTCTGTTCGGCCACCAATCCACTGTGAATGCCCTCCAGTTGTATTGCATTGTATTGCTGCATCTGGGATGCCAGCCCCTGGATGGCATTCACAATGGTTGCTTGCCCAACAGAGATGGATCTCACGAGGTCAATAGCCTCCTCACTCAGGCAAGCAGGGCTGACTGGGGCAGGGCCTGAGGTGCCTGGGGTGAAGGAGATGCCCACCCTCCTGGGTGAGCGGGCACGGGCAACTCGCTGAGGGGGCTACTGGGAGGGTGGTGCTCGTACGGGGGATGTGTCCGCCACCACCAGGGAGCTCCCATCGGAGGAGGTATCTGAGTCTGTGTTGTCACCTCCTGTCTCCGCCATGGTGCTCTGCTCGCCCTCTGTCCCACCTGTTCCCTCAGTGTCAGTGGACTCTGCCTCCTGGGTCCTGTGGGATGCAGCTCCCTCTGTCACTGGTGCCCCTGCGCCTCTGCCAGATGATGCTAATGCTCACAAGGACAGGATGACAGAACAAAAACGGGGGGAGAGAGACAAAGGAAAAACTGGGTCAATGACTGCACCAACACCACTGTTGGCATACACAGCACCATCACACACAGGGACAGGCTTAAGCACTATGCATTGTACTGCCAGTGATATGGCTAGATGCTAAGGCAAGATGAGGGCCACACACCTCCACCGGAACCCCTCCTGGGACCCACGATGCCCTGCCTGAAATGCTAACAAGCTAGGTTACCTGTATTTGATATACACCCATTACCCCAGAGTTGACCCACGCTGCAATATCTGGCCTGGACTTAGCGGCACCCACTAACTCACATCCACCACCCGGATCCCACCGCACCTGCAAATATGTAATGATACCCACTGTACTCACCCCCTTGTGGCTGCTGTGATTTCCTCAAGCACCCATCCAGCTCAGGGTAGGCCACCGCCAGCATGCGGGCCATCAGGGGGGTCAGGTTCTGACAGGCACTCCTTCCTCATTGGGAGGCCATCCCCAGCTGTGCCTCTGCGGTCTTCCGTGCCCAGTGTCTCAGGTCTTCTCACTGTTGCCAACAGTGGGTGCTCCGCCTGCCATAGACCTCCAGGGTTCAAACGTCCTTGGCAATGGCACGCCATAGTCCCTTCTTTTGATGGGCGCTGACCTGCAGAGGCAATACAGACAGGAGAACACCATTAATCAAACAGTCCAGCCTGCCACACAAATGGCCCACTATACCCGTTTCCATCACCATTGGCACACATATTGCCCGGCACACACCATGTACACCACCACAAGACATGCCCCTCTGCCTCCCCATGACACGATGCTTGCACACAGATCCCCATGCATCCTCCCCACATGCATTGTGCCCAATGTGTCCTCACTTCATGGTCTGGAGGTACATACAGCAGTCCGTACTGGGGTAGGACACCATCCACCAGTCGCTCCAACTCCTCCAAAATGAAGGGCGGGGCCCTTTCCCTGGTAACACGGGCCATGGTGGGTTCCAGACACAGATCACATTAGCACACACAGTATAGGTGTTCTCCTGTTGAAGGTCAGGACACAAGTGAGGAATCAGATAGAAAATGGTGGTCACGTCCACAACGGTGTACACTGTCAATGCCGGCGCAGATCCCCATTGGCCACTGTACTCCATAGATCCCCATATTATCCAATGAGGAATTGCACAGAGGTGCAAGACCGCCTTCCGCCACGACAACCAAGGTCAGCGGAGTTACTTCACTTCCACCTGTCCCTACATACAGGACAGGCGGTCGTCATTTCGGGGGGGAACAGTCATATCAACATTAACTGTGTCACAGATTAGATTGGCACATACTTCGCCATTACCACTGTCACATTACATAATTGCTCCAAGTATACTGAGGTTGTGGTTCCATTGTTCCAATTGTGACAGCCTACTCACTCTTGTGTCCCTTAGATACCTATGGATGAATAGGAGGTGGAGACATATCCCCATGTACAGACACCATGTGGACTTGGCTACACTTCAGGACAGGCACATTATTCTCCCCTATAGACTGGACAGGGCCACAATCACAGAGCCATGTGCCCAATTGGAGGCAGACCTGATCTCATCTATCTGTCATCCGACTGTGATCCCCCCCTTTTGTGCAAGTGCTATCAGTGCTACATTTCTTGGCAACTGGTTCTTTCCAAGTGTCAGTGGGCTTGGCAGCCGGAATGTCACAGCCAATGTTCTTAATCATGCTGGCAAGAGTGTTGTCTGCCCTGGTAAAACACATGTGCAGCTACATTTCTTTCCCCCAGGTGGAAGAATTTGCCACAGTGAAGGCCGGATTATATGCAATGGGACATATCCCCATTATTATTGGGGTGATTGACGGTACACATATTGCATTTGCCCCACCCGCCAGAATGAACAGGTGTTCAGGAATTGTAAGAGTTTCCACTCACTGAATGTGTAGATGGTGTGCCTGGCGGACCAGTACATCCCCCACGTCAATGCTAAATATCATGCATGATGCCTTTGTTCTGAGGAACAGCAGCATCCCCAATGTGATGGCCCAACTACAGAGGCACGGGGTGTGGCTTACAGGTGAGCCTTGGTCCCCACCCACTGTATGTTAGTATATGCTTTCAGGTGTTAACCCCATAGGATTGTGTGAGGCTAAATGTTGTCCTTCAATACTTGCAGGTGACTCTGGCTACCCAAACCTATTATGGCTGCTGACGCCTGTGAGGAATGGCAGGACAGGGTCTGAGGAATGTTATAATGAGGCACCTGGGCGAACCAGACGGCTCATCGAGAGGACCTTCGGGCTCCTGAAGGTCAGGTTCAGGTGCCTCCATCTAATAGGTGGATTCCTGTGCTACTCACCGGAGAAGGTCTGTCAGATAGTAGTGGCATGCTGCATGTTGCACAACCTAGCCTCCAGATGCCATGTACCTTTTCTGTAGGAGGAGGATACTGGAGATAGCCCTGTGGCAGCAGTAAACCCTGAGGGCAGTGAGGATGAAGATTTTGAGGATGAGGATGAGGACAACAGGATATCAGTTACCTATCAGTACTTCCAATGACACACAGGTGAGACAGTGCAACTGCACAATCCTCTGACTATTGGTGTAGTCTGTGAGGCTGTAGCATGATGGCATTAACTTCCTTTTTATCTCAACGTTATGTCACCTATGGTTTGTCATTTTACAGATGTTGGTGATATGACAACTGTGTACTGATGTGCTGACTACACAGTTCATTATTTCTATGCTCTCACAGTGCGTAGTTCATTTGCACTAGATGTGACTGTTTCCATAAATACCCATTTTCAAAATATAAAATACTAGTAGTCAAGTTGTGTTCAAGGGTGTTTTTGTAGTGCTACAAAATTGAGGGTAAAGTGCAATGAAATGGGGTGATGATGGAGAAAAGTCAAGGGTATTGTTACAGTCTGTTTGTAGCACAGATGCAGTGTCCAAGGGGCCATAGGAAGGGGGCAAAAACAGTTCACAGTGGACAAGGAGACTAAGTGGGACACAAGGGGGACAATCAAGAGAGTCTCATTTGCTGGCGGTGGTCTTGACAAGTGTCTCTGGCTTCTGTCTGGTTCACAGGGAATATTTGCAGGGTGGTTCACCTTCTGCAGGGGGAGGGGTGCTGTTGGCCTGTGGGTCCTGTGGCGGGGCCTCCTGCCCACTAGCTGCAGTGGAAGTGGAGGACTGGTCAGTGGACTGTCTAGTGGTAGGGGCCCGTTGGTGTACTGTTGCCTCCCTCATGATGTTGGCCATGTCTTCCATCACCCCTGCAATGGAGATCAGGGTGGTGTTAATGGCCTGCAAGTCCTTCCTGATCCCCTGATACTGTCCCTCCTGCAGCTGCCTGTTCTCCTGCACGTTGTCAAAGATCTGACCCATCATGTCCTGGGAATGTTGGTAGGCTCCCAGGATCTCGGAGAGTGCCTCCTGGAGAGTCGGTTCCCTGCTCCAGTCCTCCCCCTGGTGCATAACAGTACTCCCAATTTCCCTGTTGGCCTGTGCCTCTGTCCTGTGAACGGTGTGCCCAGTGCCACTGATCCCAGGTCCCTGATTGTCTTGAGTATGAGGTGTGGACTGGGGTCCCTGTACAGGTGGGCACACTGCTGATTGACATGTCCTGGGGACAGAAGTGTGGGTATGCTGGGTGGGTGCTGTGGTGTTGGATCCTAATGGGGGAGGCTCTGTGTTGGACTGTGATTGTGCTTGGGTGATCAACTGTCCAGTGGTCCCTGATGGGCCAGGTAGGTCATCCAGATCCTGAAGTCCAAAATTACTGTCATCACTGGGGGCATCTTCTGTTGGGGGACTAGATAGTCGTGGCACCTTGTCTCCACTGACACTGGCTGGGGTACCTGTGGGGATGTAGGTGATTTTTTAGGCTTCATGTGTGTGACATATTGCACATCCCTGGCTTTCCCTCTATCTTTGCTTTTGCCCTGCCACCTTTGATTGTGTATGGTAATGTTTTGTGGTATTGTTAGTTCCCCTATGCTGTGCAGGCTTTGTGATGGGTGTCCATGCAGGACTGGGAGGGATGGGAGGGCTGGGAGGGCTGTCCATGCTTTGATGTGGCATGCAGGGCTTGGCATTGTGGTTAGTCATATGTGTAGGTGCAGTGTGTGATATGTAGTAGAGTGAGGGGAGTGAGGGTGAGGGATGCAGGTATGGGGGGTGATAAGTGGTAAATGTTGATTTACCAGTGTCCAGTCCTCTGGCTACTCCAGTGAGTCCCTCAGGATGCAGTAATGCCAAGACTTGCTCCTCCCATGCTGTGAGCTGTGTGAAGGAGGTGGGGATCCAACCCCAGTCCTCTGTTTGGTGAGCTGGTGCCTTGCTGCCATGGAACGTACCTTCCCACGTAGGTCGTTACACCTCTTCTTGATGTCGTCCCTTGTTCTTGGGTGCTGTCCCACCGTGTTCGCCCTGTACACGATTCTCCGCCATAGCTCCATCTTCCTTGCAATGGATATCTGCTCTACCGATCCTCCAAACAGCTGTGGCTCTACCCTGACAATTTCCTCCACCATGACCCTTAACTCCTCATCAGTGAACCTTGGATATCTTTGTGGGGACATGGGTGTAGTGTGGTGTCTGTTGGTGAGAGTGTGTTGCCTAATGTGGTGGTGTGTGTGAAGTGGGTTGTGTGATGGATGGATGGGTGTAAGTGGTGTGTGTGTCTAGTTATCGCAGCGGTCTTGGTGTCAGTCTGGTGGCAATGATTTGTATTCATAAAGGTTTGTGGGTAATGTGAGTGTGTGTTTTATAGTGATGTGAGTTTGTGAGTGTGGTGTGTGTATGGGTGTCAGGTGTGTGTCTTTATTATTGGCCAATGTGGTGGTGTTTTGTATGTGTTTGTCCATTCTGAGCGCAGCGGTATGTACCGTCAATGGTTTACCGCTGCTGAATGTCTGCTGTGGTGATTCATGGGTCATAATGTGGTGGGCGTTGTTCTGTTTGCATTACCGTATGGATGTTGGGACCTCCACATTATCACTGACCTTTGGGCTGGCAGATTTGTGTATGTAGCTGTATTTTGTCGGATTGGTGTGTGTGTGTCATAATATGGTGAATGGATATTCGCCACAGCAGCGGTATGTTGGCAGCCGTCAGCGTGGCGGTAAGTGGGATTTACTGCCAATGTCATAATGAGCGCCATAGTGTAAAATTAATAAAATGACTCAGAGGTTAGGATTTACCCAATGTGAGATGTACATGGAGGTGGATACAAGCATGTACCTTGGAGCTGTGGTGATCTTTTTACGTTTACAAACTGATTTCCAAAACTGAGAGAAAACCTGACCTTTGCTTTATCCAGGTTGACATGTTCATGAAGATTTCAATGGGACTTTGGGAAGATTGAATACTTTCTTTGAAATTGTTGTCCAAGATGACTTGTGGGCTGAGTGAAGGTGTCTGTTCAGTGGCTGAACACAGACCCTCAGATGGATGCTTAAACCAATAATCCAGTTGTTATTGAAAATTATAATCAAGTGATCAACTTGTAGAAAACTAAGGTTCTGTGAAAATAGGATGACTTGTTGGAGATTTGTAGAACCACCCAAGAGTCTAAAGATTTGTGCGTGCTTATTACAAGAGGTTCATGAGGGTTTTTCACCAGCATAGTGGTGTTAAACCCCTGAACAAGGAAACATTAGTTATTTTGGACCCATATTTAGTGTTGAGGCATCCTTGTGCCTTGCCCCACACAAGCGAGAGCAAGGATGACTCAACACTAAAGCCAAATTTGTCAAGCCACACAAGGCCAAGGCTTGATAAATCTGGATTAATGGAAGGCAGCGCAAACCTCTGATTTGAGTTACTCTGCTCCAGGGAAGCTTCCCATGGGTGGATCGTGGGTATTGCCACATATTCAACCAAGGATTTTGGTGCATTCCCAGATTTACCATTAGTGGTGGACTTGGGAATGTGTCAAAATGGTACACCTCGCCAGGGGAGACATAACAAAGAGAAATATCTTTATTTCTCCTTGTTTTTTCTCTTTCTATATGTGTTGCATTCTGCAGTACAAAAGAGAAGAATGCCTCTCAGGATTGTTTTTGTGTAGGAAGGTGTTCCTTCCTGCACACAAACAACCCTACTTACAAGTCAGGCACCCTTTCAACATGGCGCAAGGGAACCTGCATTGGCACTAGGCAGTCAAAAGTGTGCCAGCGCAAGCAAAGGACAGGGATGTGGCATGTTATGTTAAATACGGCAGAATGTGATTTGTTGGAAATCAAAGCCTTTAGACGAAATGCTGTGATAAGCAGAGTATTGTAGTGATAATTTGGAAGCAAGGCAGATGAAAATCAAAGAGAAATACATGTTTGCTGAAATCAAAATTAGCCCAGAAGGTATTTCGGAATGGTCCATCCATGGTAAATCCTGGTTATGGTTATGGTGTTGGTGCTGTAATACAATGTGGTAGAGGAAAAGGAATGCTTGTGGATCGTATTTCAGGAATGGATACAGTCAATTTAAATAAACCTACATATGCCACAAGCCCTGTCAACGCAGCATAATCTGAATAACCTGAGATTTAATGTGAACCCAGAATTCAATAGAACCCCTTCAAGCATTCTAACAATTTTCAACAGTTCCCAGCCTGAGAGGGGAGGAAGATAGCAAGCCTGGCGTAGTGTTTGAGGTACACTAGAGTGGTGGCCCATATGTGGATGGAGAAATTAATGGCCTCCCTGTGTAATTTCTTACACTGGTGCTACCCATTCTACTGTGTGAACTGTAGAAGTCCCACACCTACCGTTCTTAGGAAAACAAGTCCACATTGTAGGTATCTCAAATAAGTAGATAGTGACTCCTGTGTCATTTAGATTCCCCATGAAAACAGGTCCTCTAGAAGAGGACCATCAGTTTGTGATATGTGATGCAAGCCCAATTATTTAAAAAAAACTGTAATTTTAGCTAGAATTACACGAACAATATGTAAACATGTAAATATTAAAAAAGTTAAAAACATTAGAACATTTAAAAAAGTTAATAGTCAATAATTTTAAAATTGTTTACACAATTTGTTATAAATTATCAAATACTATTCACGATTTTGCTAATTAAAAACAAATCTGTGTTATAATTTAACAATTTTTAAATAAAGTAAATTTACCTAATAACTGCCATCTCAAACGTGAAAGCGCGAAAAAGGTGGAAAATGCCGAAGTTGCTTGCACATCAACAAAAGTTAAACAAATGTCCATAAGTAGTAGTCCTTTCCTCGAGCAAATGTTATTAGTGGGTGCCAGGCTAGCAAAACACCTGCCACCTCAGGTGTCAAAAGGCTCACACACTGAAGGCAGTGAGTGGAAACCTAAACGATAAGAACACAAAGGCCAGGGCACACCAAACGTATGATGTTCATGTAGTATATCCAAGTGGTGATTCAAGAATTTAGTCGAAATCCAGGTAAGTAGGTGACACAAGAAAATTTATTGAAGTTGAAAGCAAATGGTCACAGTTCCAGTCAGATGACCATGTATGATATAAGTCCAAGACAGCAAAACAGGCGACACATGTTTCGTCTTCCATACTTTGTCAAGGCTTTAGCTTGTGGATCTGTTAGGATGAAGACAAGTGCATTGGAGTCCCGAAGGTTCATATGCTAGAAGAATGGCTCCTGATAAGCCAATCAAGTGTAAGTACTGGTAGCAACAAGGGCTATGATAAGCCTTGGAGAAATTGTAAATGATGCCGTGCCGATTGCGTCGGTAATGAGTGTAAGAGCCATTCTTCTAGCATATGAACCTTCAATAAATTTTCTTTTCTTTGTGTTCTTACCATCTCAAACCTGTTAAATTTACAAAAACATTGTTAAAATTACAATAAAACTTACAAAATGAATTAATAAAATAACATGTGAATATTTAATATAAAATATTTGTGGAATATTTCGTAAACTTGAACAAAAATTAAATAGAAACAAATCATTAGAATGATAAAAAATGTTTTTTAAATTACTATCAAATTAAAATACTGAGAAAATAATATTCATATAATATTATTTTCAAAAGTGTAAATATATAAAGTTCACAGATCCATTTAAATAAACAATATCAGATAAAAACCGAAAGACATATCAAATTCATTTTCTCCAGGTCAGCATTCAAACTAACACATAAAAATTGCAATGATGAGTATTAAAGTCAATAAAACCAGAGGATAAATCATTAAATTGAGTTATTTCAGCTGTGTTTAAACAACAAATTGTGAACACAAATACAAAAAGCATGCCAATAAATCAATAAATTATGAATTTTTGAACAACGGATTTAAAAAATAGGCCTACACCTTAACATACCTCTGGACAATCCAATGTTTGCAAGTAGATCAAAGCTGGTCTAAATGTAAGCTTCCTAATAATTGCCACTAAATATCTTCTTGCAAGAGGCTGATAAATTTTACAGAAGAAATTAAAGTGTAATAAACCCTGGGAGGAAACTTTGTCACAAGGACAATTGAAAATACTGTATATCTTGAACTGACCCTGAGGAAAGCAAAGCAATCATCTAATAGAAGCCATTCTTACCCTGGTCAACAATATCTGTCCCCAAGTGCTGCTGATTAGATCTAGGAGAGGCTCCACCTCCACCACTGTTTGGCTCAAGTATTATTTCTGTATGAAAGATTTCATTAATCCCTTTTATCCCCTCCTTCTTCGTGATAGTCATAAAGTGTTCCCTGATTCACCCTATATCCTTCTTAGTTAGTTCAAGAGGGTTTTGGAAGAAGATACAAGGCAATGATGTTGTCCCTAATATATTGGAGCCAGGGTATTCTGTCACTGTGATCACATGAGAGACAATATTTTATTATGTCCTTATTTAAACAGACTTGACCATTACTACAAATCTACCTCAACAATTGCAAAGAAACAAAATTTAAAAGATCCTTGATGTAATTCAGTCTGAATTCTTGGTGGATCACAAAACGCGAGCTACTCAACAGGACACCAAATATAGGCCTTGAGCCAAGCATAATATTGATACCACTTTGAGCGGTTTCGGTTCTAATATGATTTATTGGCAAGGTATGGGTGCCTAGAGATGAAAATATGTGATAGCAAGTCATAACTCTTTCCCCTTTGTTAGTTACCACTCCACTCCCAAGATACCTTGACTTAAATGGAAATGAGTCCATAATCTTTATTTTTGTGAATTTTATTATTAAAATGTACAATTACAGTAAATGTGATTATATAAATTGATCGCAATTATAATAGCAATTATGATTCTATTACGTACACCAAGTAAAATATATACATCTTTTAATTCATTTCTTTTTCCAGAGCTTGTGGTGAATAACCATACAGCATAATGAAGAAGACTGAAACAAGCACATCCTGTTCCTCTGATCCCCAATGTGTAATTCAATTATGGTCAACTGTCCAACATGGAGTTATGCTGACAAACCCATAGGACTACTCATCATGGAAAACTTTGTGAGAGACACTTCAAGTAAGGAATCACATTCCACTTCTAGACATTGCGAGAGATGTGGAAAGCAACATGGTTCCGCAAGCATATTATCACAGAAGGTGCAGGAGCCTGGTTACTATGAATAGAAATGTACAGACTATTAAGTGAAAAGCTGAAACAAGTGTCAGTGATGATGCTGGAATGAGTGAGTGCAGGAGTAAACGCTTAAACAGAATAACATAATTAAAGTCAAATGTCTATGCTGAAGAATGTATATTTTGTTGAAAGATAAAATGTTACAAGGGAACATGAATGCGGGAGGAATTAATCAAGGCCACCAAGCTTACAGTTGACAAAGGCTTCGAGAGAGTGCAACCATTAAATGTGATTCAAAGATCTAAGCAGTTTGTGCTAGGGACATAGTGGCTGTAGAAGCCCATTATCATGCATCTTGTTATAGGAACTATATAATGGTTAAAACAAAGGAGGAAGATCATGCATCTAGCGTTCAAACCAATTATCACTACAAAAATATTAGAAATGAAGCATATGATAAACTATTTCAATAGATTAGAACTGTGATTAATTCTTACAAAGGGGTAATACGTATAATGACTCACTGACAGGCTTGAGACCCTCAGGACATGCACAGGAATACAGGGAACAGACAAATCAGCCCAGAAGCATATTAGAAGAAAATTCCAAGTTTGCTGACAGCCTCCACATATTCCCAGACATTCAAGGAAAATGATTGGCCCAACCTGATGGTGTGATGCTGCAGGACAATGTAAGAGAAAGCCAGAGTTTGAAAAGAGAATTATCAGTTTTAAAGGTTAAGTCAACAGACATGAACAAAATCATTGATCAAACATCATCACACGTAAAAACAATGATTCAAACAAACTTGACATCAACACCATGGCCATATCATCTATCAGACATTGATAAAGATTAATTTACAGTGCCTGATTACCTTAAACGGTTCCTCTTAGCACTTCCGACTAGAGATCCAGAAAACACAAAGCCATCTAAAAGGGTTGAATTACTTATGCAATCATTCAGTCAGGATATTACATGTGTAGTCACAAAGGACCAGCAGAAACCCCCCCAAGCAATTGTTGCTTCCCTATGCTGTAAAAATACTGACAGGCAAAGTTTAAATCATTCGGACTCTAAACAGACTTGGTCATGAGATTTCATACTCACAACTGGAAGAAAATGGTACTGCCTTGTGTCTTCAGAAACTTGCTGCTACCTTAAATGAGGAAATTGTTCTTCCAGCTGAAATTCAGCCTCATGTCTTCACTAACTTAGCATTGGACAACATTAATAGGCTGGAAGACACTCTTACTGCTAAGGGGACACCCCACTGAGTTAACAGTATAGCTGTGAAACCCAAGTTGTTTGGACCACAACCTTTTAAAGCTCCTCTCCCAAGCATTGAGAAACAAAAGCAAAGAACATTGACACCACAAATACAGAAGAATTGTTCATGTATGTTTCTGGTGAACAAGTTGGGCCTCAGCAGTGAATAACAAGTACTGAAGTCATGCTGAAAAATGTTGCCCAAATGAAGTTTGCACAAAATAAAAACATAATTCTGGGTTGTTACAAGACAAGAAGCGAGCCTCGCACAGATACTACCAAGTACTAGAGATCTAGTTAGTGTATCATAGGATTCCATTGGCTACTTGCCCATCATTTATGCCCCTGCAACTGAGTTGACAACTGTTAGTGAAATTTTAAAACAGTTAGAGCTGATAAGGGAATCACTGCATTTGGCAAAAATTGTAGTGGCCATGCATCAAGCTCTCTGTGCAAAAGCAACTGAGATCAAGTGAAAGCATAAATCAAAGTATCACGGAATCATTGTTTGAAAGGGCACCTTTCACATCATTTGCAATGTCATATCCATTCTTGGAAAATGTTTTCAAGACACTGGCCTGTGCAACCTTTGCATTGAAGCAGACATGATAACAGAAGGATCAACATTATCAATACTGAAAGGTTGCTTATACAATTGTGTTGTTTGAGAACACAAGTACTTGTAAAAAGCTATGTTGAGACTGGGTTGGTTGGAATTGCAAAGAGAACTTTCAGGTAGTCTACCCCTCAATTGAGGATGTTTCTGACTTTGCAAAAGACCCATTCCACCAGAGATTAGACGACCTCTTGCCGAATGCTGCCTTTGTCGAGGTAAAACAGCTTTGGGATGTATTCCTGGAACATCTTCATCAGGACAATGGAAATCTCTCTGCATTTTGGATGTTGTATGTGGATATTATTGAAAATGTCTTGCTGGCTCTGCTGCATGTTGCTTGAGAAGGAAATTGCTTCCACCATTCCCTCTATGATCCTATGGAGTTTTGCGTATGGCAAGATGAAATACTCTAGATATCTTTCTGTATACTATGCCAAAATGACATCACTTGCAATGAAACATCCGGAGATACACCACAACTTCATTAACGGATGGCTTTCAATTCAAATGTCAGATGTTAATCTGTTGGGATTAATCCCAGTCGATCAAGCGATAAAGGTAACGGTCAACAAAGACACAGGCGGTCGGCGGTCGCCGCCCGCCAAGCGGTTCCCGCCGAAAGACCGCTCCGCGGTCAAAAGACCGCGGCGGCCATTCCAGCTTTCCCGCTGGGCCGGCGGGCGACCGCCAGAAGACCGCCGGCCGGCCCAGCGGGAAAGCCCCTTCAACAATGAAGCCGGCTCGGAATGGAGCCGGCGGAGTTGCAGGGGTGCGATGGGTGCAGTGGCACCCGTCGCGATTTTCACTGTCTGCAAAGCAGACAGTGAAAATCTTTGTGGGGCCCTGTTAGGGGGCCCCTGCACTGCCCATGGGCAGTGCAGGGGCTCCCAGGGGCCCCACGGCACCCGTTCCCGCCATCCTGGTTCTGGCGGTGGACACCGCCAGAAACAGGCTGGCGGGAAGGCGGTCGGAATCCCCATGGCGGTGCTGCAAGCAGCGCCGCCATGGCGGATTCCCTGGGTCAGCGGGAAACCGGCAGGAAACCGCCGGCTCCCCTTTTCTGACCGCGGCTTTACCGCCGCGGTCAGAATCGCCCAGGAAGCACCGCCAGCCTGTTGGCGGTGCTTCCGCCGCCCTCTGCCATGGCGGTCATGGACCGCCAGGGTCAGAATGACCCCCACAGACTCCAGGAGGTACAACAAGGTTCAACCTAAAGGTGGGTGCTGTAAAAAGATGTAATATTTGACAGCTGAGCACAAAAGCCCCTTTTTTGGGTCAGATATGGGAAATGATTCATAACGACAGATCAGATCTTACTCATGCATACCAACATAAGTCCGAATTAAAAAAGACGAAGATAATGCTAAAAGAGCTGTTAGTCTGGTTCAAAGCTGGATAAACCCATTTGTTGGGTCTCAGTAGTCTCTCCACTGCAAAAAAGGCATCTCAAGACATAATAGCCGACATAATGAGAGCGCATAAAATAGGTGAATGGCAAAACTGTGAAAATTATGCATATAATCTATATCAATAAATGAGGAATACCATGGTTTTTTTGTTATTATTGTAAGGACTATATTGCTATTATTACAAGTAATAATCATAATTATTTTAAATTATATTTAATTTAATTAATCTGGTGGAATTATATTTATTTTTTCACGTTATGATGAATTTGTATGCTATTTATCAAAAATATGTCAAACATTTTTTCGGCTATGGTCGCTAATCCAGTAATATCAGACAAAAGGCAAAGAGTGATGACTTGCTATCCCATATTTTCCATCTCTAGGCATCCAGACCTTGCAAGAAAAAATCATGTTAGAACCCAACCTCCTGAGTCGTACCAATGGCCTAACTTTGGGGTCCTGGCTCATGGCCTAATGTGCATCTACAAGTTCTATTCTCTTCTGCTTGGATGCAACCCAGATCCTTATTTCCCCAAATGACCACACCATATGTTAAAATGGGAATGCATTTTCTCATATATTTCCAGCAAAGGGGTAATACGCTATTACCCTTTGTTAGGTGTAGGGGTAAAAATGGTACTAACGGCTTGTAGAAACATTAACCCCAAGTATGGGTATGATAGCACTTCAGATCCTGAACATAGCCCTTTTAAAAAACTGGGACAATTATTACTGAGTGCCAGGAGTGGAAAAGGGCAATTTTATATGCACCATTAATGGTATTGGGAGGGATGGGTGCCCAAAACACTGGATTATCCTTTTAGAGGTCCAAAGGAACCCCATCTGGCACTGGAACCTTTTTCAATGGACTATTGTTTATGTCATCTGTTACTTCTTTCAACGAAAATGAAATATATTTTGGGAAAGGAGAAAATTCCCTAACAGTGAGATCATAAGTACTATCATCAAGACAATGTATAGTATGAAAACGATTTTCCCACTTACCAGATTCAGTATTCAGCGTCAAAATGTTCTTCGGGTTACAGGGAGATATGTTAGAGTTGATTAGATTCTAAAATATATATGTGTATGTATAACATCTATATAGTATAAGTAAATAGTTAAACAAATTATAGTACTGAAAATGTAATTTGAATGTAAAATTATCAATGTGAAAACATAACTAACACACCCCACCCAATTCATATGCCTATAAAACATCATCCTGCTCCTAAAACATTTAAATATTGGTGTAGAATAAAACACATATAACATTTATACTACAAAAGTATAGAATAAACGATATTACATCATCTAAGTGACATAAAACCGAGCGACTGAGGCAGCTGATAAGTCATGTTTAATATTTTCCAAGAGTTATATTTATTTAATGTAATTGGTGTGTGCGGCTTTAACTGGAAACCATTAGTTAGCATCAATACTGTAGTCATAAGGTCAAATGTAAGGGCTTACCACCCTTATAATCTCTTACATCGCCCAAATCTTCAGAAACCTGAGCAAAGCACAGGAGGGGAAGATTATGGGCTGCTCTCTCTGGTAGTAGACATGAAGAAGGTGGTGGGTTGAAGGGGTGCGCTGTTGCTCCACCATCAGCTGTTTCTGCTGTCAGCTGTATTCTTGTGCAGGCTCACAGTCCACTGCTGCCTAGTCTCACATCTGAACATCGATCCATGCTGACATAGAACACTGAGAGCCATTGTCGCACGAATGATGCTTCTCTGCTTTTATGGTCCTACTCATCAAACGCTACTAGGGTTTCACCCACAACTAACTTTAGTGCACTCTCAGAGAAAAGGGATCGATACTACCGATTGCGTATCAGCTCAATACAGATCTGAGAATGAACCCTAGAAGGCACCAGGGTATTTGGTAGCTCTGTAAGGACACACTGATGGCATACTGTGCACTATAAAGTACCTGCAACACAGCATAACGTTTGCAATGCCAAACCCACCGCCACACATCAATTATGCACACGTATTTCCCATGTACACACCTCACGACTTCGTAAATTCGTATCTATTTCCAGATTTTCCTCAGAGCCACCTACGAACACATTATTTTTTTGCTCATGTATAAACAGAAGTGTAAAAAACTGTTGTAAAGAGCTAAATGCCTTAAATAAAACAGCAATGGGAAACAATTTGGCACTGACTTGAATCATGCACATAAAATAGTGACAAAAGGAAGTGCTCGTTCACTTAAACTGATTTTTAATAACAAAAATATGCAACTCATCTGTTGATCAAGGTTAACTGGTGATGTTAAGTGGGTGGAATACATTTTGAGATCAAAATGTTATATATTTTCACATATATACTTCGAACGGGTTATGCTTTTCTTACGCGAGATGAACAAACTTTTACTTCCAAGTAACATTTTGACACAGAACATGCAAGACTTCAAATAAAAGGACATCACCTGCCAGAGTTAGATAAAGTTTTGTACCGAAATTACAAAGGCATTCTCCGGCAGCAGTGAATAGAACAAACACAAGCCTGGCAGCATCTAAAAGAGTAATGCCACTGTGTTCTAAGGCAATCCCTCTCCTATTCAAGTCATTGTTGTTGTGCCTACAGGAGATTTAACCCCTTAGCTGCTGGGCCTTTTCCCCCCCAGTGCTGAGCCCTTTTTTGGCTATTTGGGGTAGTTCGCGCTTAGGGCTTCATGACTTTTTGTCCACATAAGCTAACCACGCCAAATTTGCGTCCTTTTTTTCCAACATCCTAGGGATTCTAATGGTACCCAGAGTTTGTGGTTTCCCCTGGAGGAGACCAAGAAAATAGACAAAATACAGTGAAAATTTTGTTTTTTCCAAAAAAATGGGAAAAAAGGGCTGCTGAAGAAGGCTTGTGGTTTTTTCCCTGAAAATGCCATCAACAAAGTTTGGTGTGGTCTGGTGCTGAAATCACTATCTTCCCACCTTTCAGGAACGGGCAGACTTGAATCAGAAAACCACATTTTTCAACACAAATTTGGCATTTTACGGGGACATACCCCATTTTTACTATATTTGGTGCTTTCAGCCTCCTTCCAGTTAGTGACAGGAATGGGTGTGAAACCAATGCTGGATCCCGGAATGCTAAACATTTCTGAAAACTAGACAAAATTCTGAATTCAGCAAGGGGTCATTTGTGTAGATCCTACAAGGTTTTCCTACAGAAAATAACAGCTGAAATAAAAAAATATTGAAATTGAGCTGAAAACAACAGCCATTTTTCTTTATGTTTTACTCTGTAACTTTTTCCTGAGATGTCAGATTTCTGAAAGCAATATACCGTTTTGTCTGCTAGACTCTTCTGGTTGTGGGGATATAAAGGGCTTGTAGGTTCATCAAGAACCCTAGGTACCCAGAGCCAATAAATGAGCTGCACCCTGCAGTTGGTTTTCATTCTATACTGGGTATACAGCAATTCATTTGCTGAGATATGAAGAGTGAAAAAGAGGTATCAAGAAAACCTTTGCATTTCCAAAATGGGATCAAGATAAGGTTTTGAGGAGCAGTGGTTATTTGCACATCGCTGAATTCCGAGGTGCCCATACTAGCATGTGAATTGCAGGGCATTTCTCAAATAGACGTCTTTTTTACACACTCTCTTATATTTGGAAGGAAAAAATGTAGAGAAAGATAAGGGGCAATAACACTTGTTTTGCTATTCTATGTTCCCCCAAGTCTCCCGATAAAAATGATACCTCACTTGTGTGGGTAGGCCTAGTGCCCGCGACAGAAAATGCCCCAAAACACAACATGGACACATCCTATTTTTTTTTTAGAAAACACAGCTGTTTTTTCCAAAGTGCCTACCTGTAGATTTTGGCCTCTAGCTCAGCCGGCACCTAGGGAAACCTACCAAACCTGTGCATTTCTGAAAACTAGAGACCTAGGGGAATCCAAGGAGGGGTGACTTACGGGGCTCGGACCAGGTTCTGTTACCCAGAATCCTTTGCAAACCTCAAAAAGTGGCTAAAAAAACAAGTTTTCCTCACATTTCGGTGACAGAAAGTTCTGGAATCTGAGAGGAGCCACAAATTTACTTCCACCCAGCATTCCCCCAAGTCTCCCGATAAAAATTATACCTCACTTGTGTGGGTAGGCCTAGCGCCTGCGACAGGAAACGCCCCAAAGCGCAACGTAGACACATCCAAATTTTGGGAAGAAAACAGAGGTGTTTTTTGCGAAGTGCCTACCTGTAGATTTTAGCCTCTAGCTCAGCCGGCAACTAGGGAAACCTACCAAACCTGTGCATTTCTGAAAACTAGAGACCTAGGGGAATCCAAGGAGGGGTGACTTGCGGGGCTCGGACCAGGTTCTGTTACCCAGAATCCTTTGCAAACCTCAAAAAGTGGCTAAAAAAACAAGTTTTCCTCACATTTCGGTGACAGAAAGTTCTGGAATCTGAGAGGAGCCACAAATTTCCTTCCACCCAGCGTTCCCCCAAGTCTCCCGATAAAAATGATACCTCACTTGTGTGGGTAGGCCTAGCGCCTGCGACAGGAAACGCCCCAAAGCGCAACGTGGACACATCCAAATTTTTGGAAGAAAACAGAGGTGTTTTTTGCGAAGTGCCTACCTGTAGATTTTGGTCTCTAGCTCAGCCGGCACCTAGAAACCTACCAAACCTGTGCATTTCTGAAAACTAGAGACCTAGGGGAATCCAAGGAGGGGTGACTTGCGGGGCTCGGACCAGGTTCTGTTACCCAGAATCCTTTGCAAACCTCAAAAAGTGGCTAAAAAAACAAGTTTTCCTCACATTTCGGTGACAGAAAGTTCTGGAATCTGAGAGGAGCCACAAATTTCCTTCCACCCAGCGTTCCCCCAAGTCTCCCGATAAAAATGATACCTCACTTGTGTGGGTAGGCCTAGCGCCTGCGACAGGAAACGCCCCAAAGCGCAACGTGGACACATCCAAATTTTGGGAAGAAAACAGAGGTGTTTTTTGCGAAGTGCCTACCTGTAGATTTTGGCCTCTAGCTCAGCCGGCAACTAGGGAAACCTACCAAACCTGTGCATTTCTGAAAACTAGAGACCTAGGGGAATCCAACGAGGGGTGACTTGCGGGGCTCGGACCAGGTTCTGTTACCCAGAATCCTTTGCAAACCTCAAAAAGTGGCTAAAAAAACAAGTTTTCCTCACATTTCGGTGACAGAAAGTTCTGGAATCTGAGAGGAGCCACAAATTTCCTTCCACCCAGCATTCCCCCAAGTCTCCCGATAAAAATGATACCTCACTTGTGTGGGTAGGCCTAGCACCTGCAACAGGAAACGCCCCAAAGCGCAACGTGGACACATCCAAATTTTGGGAAGAAAACAGAGGTGTTTTTTGCGAAGTGCCTACCTGTAGATTTTGGCCTCTAGCTCAGCCGTCACCTAGGGAAACCTACCAAACCTGTGCATTTCTGAAAACTAGAGACCTAGGGGAATCTAAGGAGGGGTGACTTGCGGGGCTCGGACCAGGTTCTGTTACCCAGAATCCTTTGCAAACCTCAAAAAGTGGCTAAAAAAACAAGTTTTCCTCACATTTCGGTGACAGAAAGTTCTGGAATCTGAGAGGAGCCACAGATCTCCTTCCACCCAGCGTTCCCCCAAGTCTCCCGATAAAAATGATTCCTCACTTGTGTGGGTAGGCCTAGCGCCTGCGACAGGAAACGCCCCAAATCGCAACGTAGACACATCCAAATTTTTGGAAGAAAACAGAGGTGTTTTTTGCGAAGTGCCTACCTGTAGATTTTGGTCTCTAGCTCAGCCGGCACCTAGAAACCTACCAAACCTGTGCATTTCTGAAAACTAGAGACCTAGGGGAATCCAAGGAGGGGTGACTTGCGGGGCTCGGACCAGGTTCTGTTACCCAGAATCCTTTGCAAACCTCAAAAAGTGGCTAAAAAAACAAGTTTTCCTCACATTTCGGTGACAGAAAGTTCTGGAATCTGAGAGGAGCCACAAATTTCCTTCCACCCAGCGTTCCCCCAAGTCTCCCGATAAAAATGATACCTCACTTGTGTGGGTAGGCCTAGCGCCTGCGACAGGAAACGCCCCAAAGCGCAACGTGGACACATCCAAATTTTGGGAAGAAAACAGAGGTGTTTTTTGCGAAGTGCCTACCTGTAGATTTTGGCCTCTAGCTCAGCCGGCAACTAGGGAAACCTACAAAACCTGTGCATTTCTGAAAGCTAGAGACCTAGGGGAATCCAAGGAGGGGTGACTTGCGGGGCTCGGACCAGGTTCTGTTACCCAGAATCCTTTGCAAACCTCAAAAAGTGGCTAAAAAAACAAGTTTTCCTCACATTTCGGTGACAGAAAGTTCTGGAATCTGAGAGGAGCCACAAATTTCCTTCCACCCAGCGTTTCCCCAAGTCTCCCGATAAAAATGATACCTCACTTGTGTGGGTAGGCCTAGCGCCTGCGACAGGAAACGCCCCAAAGCGCAACGTGGACACATCCACATTTTTGGAAGAAAACAGAGGTGTTTTTTGCAAAGTGCCTACCTGTAGATTTTGGCCTCTAGCTCAGCCGGCACCTAGGGAAACCTACCATACCTGTGCATTTCTGAAAACTAGAGACATAGGGGAATCCAAGGAGGGGTGACTTGCGGGGCTCGGACCAGGTTCTGTTACCCAGAATCCTTTGCAAACCTCAAAAAGTGGCTAAAAAAACAAGTTTTCCTCACATTTCGGTGACAGAAAGTTCTGGAATCTGTGAGGAGCCTCAAATTTCCTTCCACCCAACGTTCCCCCAAGTCTCCCGATAAAAATTATACCTCACTTGTGTGGGTAGGCCTAGCGCCCGCGACAGGAAACGCCCCAAAGCGCAACGTGGACACATCCAAATTTTTGGAAGAAAACAGAGGTGTTTTTTGCGAAGTGCCTACCTGTAGATTTTGGCCTCTAGCTCAGCCGGCACCTAGGGAAACCTACCAAACCTGTGCATTTCTGAAAACTAGAGACCTAGGGGAATCCAAGGAGGGGTGACTTGCGGGGCTCAGACCAGGTTCTGTTACCCAGAATCCTTTGCAAACCTCAAAAAGTGGCTAAAAAAATAAGTTTTCCTCACATTTCGGTGACAGAAAGTTCTGGAATCTGAGAGGAGCCACACATTTCCTTCCACCCAGCGTTCCCCCAAGTCTCCTGATAAAAATGATACCTCACTTGTGTGGGTAGGCCTAGCGCCCGCGACAGGAAATGCCCCAAAACACAACGTGGACACATCACATTCTTTCATAGAAAACAGTGCCTACCTGTGGATTTTGGCCTCTAGCTCAGCCGGCACCTGGGGAAACCTAGCAAACCAGCACATTTTTGAAAACTAGAAACCCAGGGGAATCCAAGATGAGGTGACTTGTGGGGCTCGGACCAGGTTCTGTTACCCAGAATCCTTTGCAAATCTCAAAATGTGGCTAAAATAACACGTTTTCCTCACATTTCGGTGACAGAAAGTTCTGGAATCTGAGAGGAGCCACAAATTTCCTTCCACCCAGCGTTAGCCCAAGTCTCCCGATAAAAATGATACCTCACTTGTGTGGGTAGGCCTAGCGCCTGCGACAGGAAATGCCCCAAAACACAACGTGGACACATCACATTTTTTCATAGAAAAGTGCCTACCTGTGGATTTTGGCCTCTAGCTCAGCCGGCACCTGGGGAAACCTAGCAAACCAGCACATTTTTGAAAATTGGAAATCCAGGGGAATCCAAGATGAGGTGACTTGTGGGGCTCGGACCAGGTTCTGTTACCCAGAATCCTTTGCAAACCTCAAAATGTGGCTAAAATAACACGTTTACCTCACATTTCGGTGACAGAAAGTTCTGGAATCTGAGAGGAGCCACAAATTTCCTTCCACCCAGCGTTCCCCCAAGTCTCCCGATAAATATGATACCTCACTTGTGTGGTTAGGCCTGGTGCCTGCGACAGGAATAGATCACACAACGGTCAATGTTGGTCCTTACGTGAGGCAGCTGTTGACCCTGGGGTGATCCATTCCTGACACAGGCACTAGGTGTAGGCACTCAAGTGGGGTAGTGTTTTTATCAGGACAGGTGAGGAGTCACTGGGTGGTAGGAATGTTGTGGATCCCAGCATATTCCTGTAGTTTGTGTGACAGAAATGCGAGACAAATTGAGTTTTTTTTCAACATTTCAGCTTTGCAGGGTATTCTGGGTAAGAAAACTTTGGGGAATCCACACAAGTCACACCTCTGTGGACGCCCCCGAATGTCTAGTTTCCAGAAATGTTTGGGTTTAGTGTGTTTCTCTATATGGCCGCCGAATCCAGGACCAAAAACACAGGTGCCTGCATTACAAAACCAGTTTGTTTTGCCATAGACAATTTTAATGTCTCCACAATATGATTTGGGTGGTGGAATTTGGGGCTGAACTAAATTGGGGAGCTCCCAAGAGAGCACTCTCTCTCTGCTTGCTGCCGCATTCACCTGCTCTCTGGGTTGGCCTAACCCACTATTACCCAGTTGCACGAACAGCTTGCGAAGGGACAGCAGGACTGTCCTCATCACCTCCCTCATAATGTACTGGAAGAGGAGTTATCGGGACTCCTCTGACTGAAAAATCACTCCCAGAGTCTGCGCCATTGTCCTATCCCTCAGATGCTGTCTCAGTATCTGATGTCTCAGTCTCTGATCCTATGTCAGAGCGGTCCTCTATAACCCGTGTGCAGGCAGCAGTCATCCATCAAAATGCCATCTCTGCTATTGGCTAAACTGTTGCTCTTAAACACTAGCCTACGTAGACAGTCACAAAATCGATGGTGTGTGTGAGATACATGCAACAGTAGAGGCCACCTTACCTGCGCTTCTTCCCTCAATCAGCACGTACTTTCAAGACACTCAAAAAACACCTTGTCACATACCATTCGTCACAGTCTTTAGCACCTCCTGCGCCCAGTCCAACAATCATTATTGGTGCTCCCACTCCCTCCTCCTCAGATTCCCTCATTACCACCCAGCAAAAGTGCCCTTCATCTCTCCATAGACTTTACTAATGTACTCAGCTATTTACATAAAATACAGATTTGCTCTTTGCAGTAGGCATATAAACCTTCTGCGCTTCTTTATGGCACTAAAACTGCCACTAGACAAGTCGGACGCTTTTCCCCCCAGGGAAACCACACACATATTGACAAAAGTGATATATATATGACAGCCAACCACCTGAAACTCAACTCAAGCAAAACCGAAATAATCCTCTTTGGGCCAACAAAAACACCTGGGACCCCTCATGGTGGCCCACCACGCTAGGCCCTGCACCCACCCCGCCAACCACGCACGCAACCTCAGCATCATCCTAGACTCCTCCTTCTTGATGACCCAACAAATCAACGCTCTTACCTCCTCATGCTTCAACACACTCCGTATACTGAAAAACATTCAAATGGATCCCCACAGAGACCAGAAAAACTGTCACTCAGGCACCCATCAGCAGCAGGCTTGATTACAGAAACGCCCTCTACGCCGGCACCACTCTAAAACTCAAGCGCAAACTACACGCATCCAGAACTCAGCAGCACGACTCATCCTCGACCTCCGCCGACACAAACACATCTCTCCACACCTCAAATCCCTCCACTGGCTCCCCATTAACAAAAGGATCACCTTCAAGATCCTCATCCTCGCACACAAATCACTCCACAACACAGGCCCTGCCTACCTCAACGAGAGTCACCTTCCACACCCCCACACGAAACGTCCGCTCAGCTGACCTCTCTCTCGCCTCTGTCCCCCGCATCAAACACACCACCACCGGGGGCAGATCCTTCTCCTACCTTGCACCCAAAACCTGGAACGCCCTCACAACCCACCTTCGCAAGACCCAAAACCTACTTCTTTTCAGGAAGGGCCTCAAAACCTGGCTTTTCGAACAGTGAACCTCCCAGCCCCTTTCCCTCCCCCCGTCCCCCCCGCAGCGCCTTGAGACCCTCACGGGTGAGTAGCGCGCTTTATAAATCTCTTTGATTGATATAGATCTACCTCTATATATATATATATATATCTATCTACATAGATATATCTATAGATATATCCATGTACCTAGATATATCTATCTACATAGATATATATAGATCTATATATACATCTATTTTTTTTAAAGTTGTTGTATGGTTTCCTTGGGGGCCAAAATGGCCCCCAGGGAAACCCTACAACATCTAAAAAAAAATATTGCCCCCACAGGGGGTCACCCTGCCCACGGGCGACCCCCTGTCATTTTATTTTATTTATTTTTTTTAAAAAGAAAAAAAAATCCCCTGGGGGGGGCGCGATTGCGCCCCCCCCCCCCCCCCCCAGGGGGCACCTACCTTTTTTTTTTAATAAAAATTATGCCGGGGGGGCCGCCCGTTTTCCGGGGGGGCCGCCCCCCCAAAATGAAATCCCTGGTGTCTAGTGGTGTTTCCTGGCCCTCGATCGCAGCTGTGCTGCGATCGGGGCCAGGAAACACTTTCAGAAGGCCTCGTAAGAAAGGGGAGACTCTCCCCTTTCTTACGAGGCCTTCTGAAACTGGGAGCCAGAAACAGTTTCAGAAGGCCTCGTAAGAAAGGGGAGAGTCTCCCCTTTCTTACGAGGCCTTTTCAAAGTGTTTCCTGGCCCCCCGATCGCAGCTGTGCTGCGATCGGGGGGCCAGGAAACCTGAAAGTGTTTCCTGGCCCCCGATCGCAGCACAGCTGCGACCGGGGGCCAGGAAACACTTTCAGGAAGGCCTCGTAAGAAAAGGGAGACTCTCCCCTTTCTTACGAGGCCTTCCCGAACGTGGGAAAGGCCGTTTTCCCCATGAAAGCAGGAAGCGGCCGCAAGGCTGCTTCCTGCTTTGATGGGGAAAACACCTTTGAAACGTCAGCGCGCCTCGCGGCGCGCTGACGTCACAAAGGGGCGGGTGGGGGGCGGGGGGAGACACGGAAGCTTCCGTGTCTCCCGGGGGAAGTTTTAAAAAAAGAAAATAATCCTCGGGTGCAACGCACCCGAGGATTTATTAATACCCTTCCTGGTGTCGGCCACTGGTCGTGACCCGCACCAGGGAGGGTGTGTGACGCCCGCACCCAAAAGGTTAATAGAACACAAACAGGAGGATTGAGAGACAATACAGAGCAAAACAAAGTTGTTTGTCTGGAAATAATGAACTATATATGTATATATATATATATATATATATATATATATATTTGCCTAAAAACCAAAGGTTACAGGGACATTGTAGTTAGGCTCACATTTTGAACGTGCAAAACCACAGAAATTCACCTGTTATAGTTAAAGTTATCTTAAGTAACTATGGCCCTCATTCCGAGCCTGGCGGAGACCAAGACCGCCCGCCAGCCCAGGGGAAAACTCCCTTCCCACGATGACGCCGGCTCGTAATAGAGCCGGCGGAGTGGGAAGGTGCGATGGGTGCAGTTGCACCCGTCGCGTATTTCAGTGTCTGCTTTGCAGACACTGAAATACTTTTAGGGGCCCTCTTACGGGGGCCCCTGCCGTGCCCATGCCATAGGCATGGGCACGGCAGGGGCCCCCAGGGGCCCCGCGACTCCCCCTCCCGCCATCCGGTTCCCGGCGGGAGAACCGCCAGGAACTGGATGGCGGGAGGGGGAGTCGGAATCCCCATGCCGGCGCAGCATGCTGCGCCGGCTTGGAGGATTCCTTTGGGGCAGCGGGAAACCGGCGGGAGACCGCCGGTTTCCCTTCTCTGACCGCGGCTGAGCCGCCGCGGTCAGAATGCCCCGCGGGGCACCGCCGGCCTGTCGGCGGTGCCACCGCGTCCCACGGCCCTGGCGGACTTGTTCCGCCAGGGTCGTAATGACCCCCTATAACTCCTGCCGTAAGGTAATTATAACTCGTCCCCCCGCCATGCACAGTTTTTTGGTCAAACATTTTACTGCAAAAATTACATTGATGTTATCAATGATGTTTTCACAGATGTCATGAGTGCTGTAAATTGTGAGGTAATTAGCAGTGCATGGGGAGGGCCATCAAATATCAGCATGGGAACAGTTGGATCCGCAGAGGATCCATGTCCCTATATGTCTATGGTGGTCATTACAACATTGGTGGTAAAAGCCGCTTACCGCCATGCAGAAGACCGCCAACACACCGCAGCGGAAATCCGCCACAGCTATTATGACCCACAGCACAGAATGCGCCAAAATTCAGACATCCACACAAGTCCGCCACACCAAAGGTCAGTGATAAACTGGCAAAAACAAATCCTCCACCGTTACGACAACAGAAATACGCCCACACTATCAAGACCCACAAATCCACGCCGCGGTCTTTCAACCGCGTTATTCCATTGGCGGTACACACCGCCGAGCTCAAAATACACACACATATACAAAACACTACCACATTGGACAATTTGAAATACACACACCTGATACACATACACACACCACTCCCACACACCCAATACAATATAAAACACACACCCACATCACCCAAAAACCCCTACGACAACAATTACTGAGAGAAGGCCAGAGAGAGACACCACCATCAACAATACTAGCATCCACAGGCACACAACACCATCACCCACATAACTTCTACGCACCTCACACTACACACCACTACATATCAGCACACTTATCACCCCACACACCACCCCACACATCACCTACACCACCCCATGGCACGGCAAAGACACCCCAGGTTCTTGGAGGAGGAGCTCAGGGTCATGGTGGAGGAAATCGTCCGGGTAGAGCCACAGCTATTCGGAGCACAGGTGCAGCACACCTCCATAGCTAGGAAGATGGAGCTATGGCAAAGAATAGTGGACAGGGTCAACGCAGTGGGACAGCACCCAAGAAATTGGGAGGACATCAGGTAGAGGTGGAACGACCTACGGGGGAAGGTGCATTCCGTGGTCTCAAGACACCACCTGGCGGTTTAGCGGACTGGCGGCGGACCCCCACCTCCTCCCCCACAACTAACAACATGGGAGGAGCAGGTCTTGGCGATTCTGCATCCTGAGGGCCTCGCAGGAGTAGGTGGAGGAATGGACTCTGGTAAGTCAAATCTCAACTATTACATTCCCCACCCTACCTGCATGCCAGCACATACCCCCACCCTCACCCTCACCCTCACCCCCATCACTCTAACTCCTCACAAATGTCCCAACATCACAAACCACACATCCTAACACCAAGCCCTGCATGCAACAACAAAGCATGGACACCCATCACTAAAGCATGCCCACTGCACATACCCATACACCCCCCTAAACCACCATCACACAAGGTCCCACACAGGAATGCAAGCACTTGGGTACACGGTCACCCACCCATTGCACACCATGGCACACACAGATGTAATAAACATCCTTTTATACCCCTGCAGGACCCCTACCCAACGTCACTGGACAGGAGGGTCCACACATGTCCACACCACCAACAGAAGAGGCCCACAGTGATGACAGCACCTCTGTCTAACTGGATCTAGATGACAAGCCCGTCCCATCGGGGACCTCTGGAGAGTCGGTTCCCCTCACCCAGTCACAGGCCACCACAGACCTTCCCCCCTCTGGAAACACCAGCACAGCACTCACCCAGCGGGCCCATACCTCCATCCCCAGGACACGTCAATCAGCAGTGTGTCCACCACTACAGGGAACCCAGGATAACCCACCACCCCAACAACAACAGGGACCTGGGGGTTGTGGTAGTGGGCACACGGTCCGAGGGATGGAGGCCCAGGAACACAGGGGAACTGGGAGGGCTGCCGTGCGACAGGGGGCGGACAGGCCCAGGGAACCCATTCTCCACGAGGTCCTCTCCAACATCATGGGAGCCTACCACCACTCCCAGGAGACGATGGCAACGGTACTGGCCAAGATTCAGGAGACCCAGCGCCTGAAGGAGGAACAGTTTATAGGGGTTCAGGGAAGAACTCAGAGCCACCAATTTCACCCTGGGCACCATCGTAGGGGTGCTGAAGGAAGTACTCAACAACAGGAGTAACACTGTGGTACTACAAGGGGCCCCTGACACTAGCATGGACGATGACCTGCCCACCACCTCCACCGGCGCTAGTGGACAGGAGGCACCGCCACAGGACCACCACACCAGCACCCCACCTCCTGCAGAGGGAGAACCACCTCGGACACGGTCCCTGAGATCCAGGACAAAGACAGAGAACGATGCCAAGACCCCTGCCAAGAAATGAGACCACCCTGATTTGTCATCCTACTGTTCCACTTTGTCACCTTGTCCATCCTTAAACTGCCCCTGCTCCACTTCCTATGCCCATTAGGGCAATGCACCTGTGTGACTAATAGACTGGACTCTGTCATGGACATTCCTTCACCATCAACCCTCACCATTTTGCTAACCCCTCTCCAATATTGAGCACTTAAATAAACACCCTTAAAGCACAAAACAATCTGGAGTCAGTCTGTGATTTTAGAACACTGTATTAGCAGTCACTGTGGTAAAAAGCTCTTTCATTTGTGTTGTCAACATACCTATGTCACACAGCTCTAGTCCATGAGGAATGAAAGCAGATGTCACACTGTGGGATCCACATCTGAGAAATCCTAAGGGAAAGTGACAACTCAGTGACAATACACTGGGTGAAAACGACAGACAGTAGAGAGGTAGTAGTGTTTAAGTACATGTAGTAGGCAGGTTTGTATTCTTACCTGTGTTTCAGTGGAAATATTGCTGGATCACTGATTCCCTGTTGTCCATGTCTTCTTCTTCTGCTTCCTCATCTTCACTGTCCACAGGCTCCACAGCTGCAACAACACCGCCATCTGGACCATCCTCCTGCAGAAAAGGCACCTGTCATCGGAAAGCCAAGTTGTGAAGCACACAGCAGGCCACGATGATCTGGCACACCTTCTTTGGTGAGTAGAATAGGGATCCACTTATCATATGGAGGCACCTGAACCTGGCCTTCAGGAGGCCGAAGGTCTGCTCGATCACCCTCCTAGTTCGCCCCTGGGCCTCATTGTAGCGTTTCTCTGCCCTTGTCCTGGGATTCCTCACTGGGGTCAGTAGCCATGACAGGTTGGGGTAACCAGAGTCACCTGCAAATGGCAAGGGACAACTGTTAGACACACACTAACCTGTAGGGATATCCCTAGACCCAGACAACCATTCCCACTGACTTGCTTCCAGGTGCTCACCTAATAGCCACACACGGTGCCTCTGGAGTTGACCCATCACATAAGGGATGCTGCTATTCCGCAGGATGTAGGCGTCATGCACTGAGGCAGGGAACTTGGCATTCACATGGGAGATGTACTGGTCTGCCAAACATACCATCTGTACATTCATTGAATGATAACTCTTCCGGTTTCTGTACACCTGTTCACTCCTGTGGGGGGGACCAAACCCACATGTGTCCCATCAATGGCACATATGATGTTGGGGATATGTCCCAGGGCATAGAAATCACTTTTCACTGTAGGCAAATCCTCCACCTGACGGAAAACGATGTAGCTCCGCATGTGTTTCAGCAGGGCAGACAACACTCTGGACAATACGTTGGAAAACATAGGCTGGACATCCCTTATGCTATGGCCACTGTTGTTTGAAATGACCCACTTGCTAGGAAATTGAGCACTGACAGCACCTGCACTTGAGGGGGGAATTCCTGTGGGATGGCGGATAGCTGACATCAGGTCTGGCTCCAACTGGGTACACAGTTCCTGGATTGTGGCATGGTCAAGCCTGTATGTGATGATCACATGTCTTTCCTCCATTGTCGACAGGTCCACCAACGGTCGGTACACCGGAGGATGCCACCATCTCCTCACATGTCCCAGCGGATGGTGCCTATGAAGGACAACAGCGAGCACAGAGTCAAACAACTCAGAGGTACGTACCCACAGCTTACACAGACCACCAATCATAATCTAAAAAGTGGCCTGTATTTGTGTTGAGTCTAGGCCTAGGTATGTGTGACGCAGTTTAAAATGAAGCCATGTGGGCCCCTGAAATGGCGGCTGCCTGACCTGTAAAGTGGGACAATGGGATGTGAGGTAACTGCGCTGGCGTTGTACACCATTGCGGTAGGCGGTCTAAGACCGCGGCGCAATGCTGCATTGGTTAACATTGGACCCTATGGGTCCCAGGAGCCAATGACGATGTACGCCGGCGGTGACAGTACGCACCGCCGCGGACGTGACCGCCATTTTCTATCTGTTCAATCACTCAATACCTGATCTTCGACAGGAGAGGACCTACACTGCAAGTGCTGCTGTGATCTCGGTCTGGAAGAGACAATGGCTTGAGAGTCTTCGGGAAAGGGCCCCTGCCTTCACATCGGAGGAGTTGGAGAAGCTCGTGGATGGGGTCCTCCCCCAGTACACGCTACTCTACTGTCCTCCAGACAAACAGGTAAGTACACTGGGAGCATGATGTATGGGCTATGCCTGTGTGGAGAGGGGTGGATGTAAGAAGGAAGGGGGAGAGTGCGGCGTGCATGAAACGACAGTGAGTGCATGTGCCATATGGCAAGGGTAGGGATGGGGGCCAATCACTTTGACGGTGCAGTTGGTAATAACTTTCTCTTCCCCCTGTACAAATCATGTAGGTCAGCGCCCACCAGAAAAAACATATTTGGCATGCCATTGCCAACGACGTCCGGACCCTGGGGGTCTACCACAGATGGAGCACCCACTGCTGGAAAAGATGAGAGGACATTCACCGCTGGAGCAAGAAGACGGCAGAGGCTCAGCTGGGGATGGCCTCCCAACGTGGGAGGGGTGCCCGTCGCACCATGACCCCCCTGATGTTCAGGATCCTGGCGGTGGAGTACCCGGAGTTGGATGGGCGCTTGAGGGCATCACAGCAGCCACAAGGGGGTGAGTACACTCTCATTCTGCTGGTTTTGCGCTCAGTGGAGGTGTCTGGGTGGGGGAGGTGGGCTGTGGGTTTCCCTAGGCCAGGGCGAGTTCCGTAGGCAAGGTCCCTCTGTAAGGCAGGCCATGTGGCACCCCACCGCACCTCTGTAGAGTGCCAAGTACACCTAGTCATGCCCCTGTGTCATCCATGTGTGCAGATGTCGTCCATAGCCTAGTAGGCCATTTCCCATGAATTGAACAGTGGAGCCCAAGAGCGCGGCGTAGTGCAGGGGGCTTGTGTGTCTGTCGTGTCCGCCAACGGTAGCGGTAATGCATGCACTCAACATGTCTTTCTTCTGTCGCCCCCCCCCCCTTTTTGTGGTCTCCCTGTTCTTGTGTGCATTAGCATCATCAGGCGGAGGAGCAGTGGCACCGGAGCACGAGGGGGCTGCATCCCACATGGCCATGGAGGGCCACACTACAGAATTGGACTTCACCAGTGGGACGGAGGGCGAGGGGAGCTCCACGGCGGGGACGGGAGCTGAGACCAGCGACACGGACCCGTCCTCTGATGGGAACTCCCTTGTGGTGGCGGCAACATCTGTGCCCCCCATCTACAGGTACAGCCGCCACCCCCCTTCCAGCACCGCCCTCCAAGCAGCCCCTCAGCCTTTGCCCCGTGCCCGCTCATCCGGGAGGGTGGGCATCACCTTCGCCCCAGGCACCTCAGGCCCTGCCCTAGTCACCCCTGCTGCCCTCAGTGAGGAGGCCATTGACCTCCTCAGGTCCCTCACTATTGGGCAGTCTACCATTTTGAATGCCACCCAGGGTGTAGAAAGGCAGTTGCAACAAACAAATGCATTCCTGGAGGGCATTCATTCTGGTCAGGCGGCCCTTCAGCGAGCTTTTCAGACTCTGGCCTCAGCACTGATGGCAGCCATTGTCCCTGTCTCTAGCCTCCCCCCTCCAACTTCCTCCACCCAGACCCAATCCCCTGTACCCCAGCCTCTCCCAAGCACACCTCTAGACCAGCATGCACACACGTCAAAAGGGAAGCTCAGGCAAACATAAGCACCACACATCCCACAGGCAGTCACGCAAGCATCACACACATGCAGACACACCAACATGGACTGCCTCCACTGTGTCCCCCTCCTCCTCATCTCCCTCCTCCCTCCCAGTCTCGTCTACACTCACACCTGCATGCACTACCTCTACAGCCACTACTACCATCACCAGCACACCCACCACCACACCCCGCTCACGTGCAGTCACCACCCCCACTACCATTCACACGTCCCCTGTGTCCTCTCCCAGTGTGTCTGTGACGCCCCCTCCCAAGATACACAAACGCAGGCACACACCCACCCACCCAACAGCCATCCACCTCACGACAGCCTCCAGCGCATGCACCTTCACCCAAAGTCAGCAAACAAACACCTCCTACAACCACAACCTCTTCCTCCACTCCCAAACCCCCTCCAGCTACCCGTCCCAGTGTCTCCCAAAAACTCTTCCTGTCCAACCTTGACCTCTTTCCCACACCTCCTCCACCCCGTCCATCTGCTAGGTCCCAAACTAGCACCTCAGCCACAACATCTCCGGGACCAGTGGTGCCTGTAGTCACCGGAATCTGGAGTGCACAGGCCACCAGGGCAGCCAGTGTGGCACGGAGCCACAGCACAGACAGTCCCCCACCTATGAAGCATCAGAAGTTGGCCAGTGGCCGGCTGGAGAGGGAGAAGACTCCAGCCATCAAAGCCGATCCCAGGGGTCCCGGTGGGAGTGTGCAGTCAGCGGCAACACCTTCCAAGGTGGGGAAGGGCCACAAGAAACCAGGAAAGTCTGGGAAGAGCAGCACAGCGGAGGAGACCGCCATCATCCCCGCTGCCCTGGAGTCCACAGCCGTCATCCCCGCTGACCAGGAGGCCACAGCCGTCATCCTCGCTGACCAGGAGTCCACAGCCGCCATCCCCGCTGACCAGGAGTCCACAGCCGTCATCCCCGCTGACCAGGAGGCCACAGCCGTCATCCCCGCTGACACAGAGAGGACCGCCAGCACAGGCCCCGCTGGGCTAGAGAGGACCGCCAGCACAAGCCCCGCTGGGCTAGAGAGGACCGCCAGCACAAGCCCCGCTGGGACAGAGAGGACCGCCAGCACAAGCCCCGCTGGGCTAGAGAGGACAGCCAGCACAAGCCCCGCTGGGCTAGAGAGGACCGGCAGCACAAGCCCCGCTGGGACAGAGAGGACCGCCAGCACAAGCCCCGCTGGGCTAGAGAGGACCGCCAGCACAAGCCCCGCTGGGCTAGAGAGGACCGCCAGCGCAAGCCCCGCTGGGACAGAGAGGACCGCCAGCGCAAGCCCCGCTGGGCTAGAGAGGACCACCAGCACAAGCTCCGCTGCAACAGAGAGGACCGCCAGCACAAGCCCCGCTAGGACAGAGAGGACCGCCAGCACAAGCCCCGCTGGGACAGAGAGGACCGCCAGCACAAGCCCCGCTGTGCTAGAGAGGACAGCCAGCACAAGCCCCGCTGGGCTGGAGAGGACCGCCAGCACAAGCCCCGCTGGGCCATGAAGGACCGCCAGCAGCTGAGTCACTGCAAAGGAGCCCGCCGCTCCAAGCACCGCTGAACAGGGCACCGACGTCTAATGTACCGCTGAACAGGGTACCGCCGTCTCAAGCACCGCTGAACAGGGCACCGCCGTCTCATGCACTGCTGAACAGGGCACCGCCGTCTTAAACAACGCTGAACAGGGCACCGCCGTCTCAAGCAACGCTGAACAGGGAACCGCTGTCTCAAGCACTGCTGAACAGGGCACCGCCGTCTCAAGCAACATTGAACAGGGCACCTCCGTCTCAAGCACCGCTGCCCCATGAGCGCCAAGGGCACTGACGCAACTGAGTCCGTCACGGGCAGAATGAAGCACTCTGGGCCCCATGCCCCCTCCAGAACCAGTGGAGAGATCAATCCATTACCTCTGCCCTTAGCAGGATGAAGCACTCTGGGCACAATGCCCCCTCCAGAACCAGTGGAGAGATCCATCCACTACCTCTGTCCTTAGCAGGATGAAGCACTCTGGGCACAATGCCCCCTCCAGAACCAGTGGAGAGATCCATCCACTACCTCTGACCTTAGCAGGATGAAGCACTCTGGGCACAATGCCCCTCCAGAACCAGTGGAGAGATCCATCCACTACCTCTGTCCTTAGCAGGATGAAGCACTCTGGCCACAAAGCCCCCTCCAGAACCAGTGAAGAGATCCATCCACTACTTCTGTCCCTAGCAGGATGAAGCACTCTGGCCACAATGCCCCCTCCAGAACCAGTGGAGACTGTTATCCACTTGAGAGACTGTGGCTTTGCACTCCCCAGGATTGAACAGTGGGCAAACCACCCACTGGAGAGACTTGTGAGACTGTGGCTTTGCACTCCCCAGGATGGAACAGTGGGCAAACCACCCACTGTAGAGACTTGAGAGACTGTGGCTTTGCACTCCCCAGGATTGAACAGTGGGCAAACCACCCACTGTAGAGACTTGAGAGACTGTGGCTTTGCACTCCCCAGGATTGAACAGTGGGCAAACCACCCACTGGAGAGACTTGTGAGACTGTGGCTTTGCACTCCCCAGGATGGAACAGTGGGCAACCCACCCACTGTAGAGACTTGAGAGACTGTGGCTTTGCACTCCCCAGGATGTAACAGTGGGCATGTGGCCATCTCGTGGATTTGGTGTCGTGCACTCAACTGGCTGAGGTGCCCCCCTTTCCCTCCCCCTGAGGTGCCAGTTGTCTTGCTCTCTGATGCCCCTGCAGGGTTCTCTCCGTCATGGTCGGGGATCTTGTGTGGGCCTCGCCCATACCGTGTGGGCCCAGTGTTCCACGGACTTAATTGGAGCACTACCTGGACTACTATGCTTGGTGTATATTTTGTTAATGGTGTATATATATATTTTTGCCTACTTGCTTTTAATATATTACAACAGTTACACTCATTTTCTTTTGTCTTTGCATTCTTCCGGGGGTGTTGGGGGATGTAACTGTAATGTATCAATATGTATTATTAGTGTGTATGTTGTCGTGGGTGAGGGTGAGGGTGTTGTGTGTTGTGTGTGTGTGTCCCTGTTTTTTCCCTCCCCCCTCCCCTGTGTCGTATGTGCAGTACTCACCGTGGTCTTCGCCGCCGCGTTCGTGCTCCTGGTAGAGGAGCAGGAAAACTATTGCAGGGAGAATTTAGAGTTCCGGCTCCATGGTGTCCCAGTTCCTCATGGGGTGTGTAGAGGTGAGCGTTTTCCCTTCGGAATCCTGTTTCCGCCGTGTTTTTATCCGCGGTGAATCCGCCCCGGAAAAGTTGGCGGATTGGTACGTTGTGATACTGTGGGCGGTACTTTGTCCTCCGCCTGACTTTTGGCGGTGACCGCCGCGCTGGTTGTTTGTACCGCCGTGGCGGTCGGAGTGTTAAAGTGGCTGTCTTTGTTGGCGGTTTCCGCCACGATCGTAATTGCAAACATTTTACCGCCGGCCTGTTGGCGGTCTTACCGCCGCTTTAACACCGACCGCCAGGGTTGTAATGACCACCTATATTTTTTAACTCTAATTGCTCCAAAACTACTGAAGGGATTTATATCAAATCACAAGCATGCTTTGCTGACCATGAGCTAGCTTTCTGCAGAATTTGGGGTAATTCCGTTCAGAGGTTCTGGCTGTAGTCGTGTTCACAAATGTAAAAAAATCCCATTGACGTAAAATGGGGAAAAAGCAGTGCAAAGGATAAGAAGAGGTGGTAGACCTCAGCAGACTGAACACAGGCTTTCTGTATCTTGAAATCATGCTCCTACTTTTTCTCACTGGTCTTGCGAGTACCGTGAATGGAGAGATGTGGGCCAATGCTGAGCGACTGCACAACTTCCACCTAATTATACTTTTGTCTCATCACATGCTTTGCTCCGAACACGGCACATGTTCCCACTTTACTGTGTGCCTGGGGGATGTATTTACCAGCGGAACCATAAGTGGGGAGAGGAGAGGGGAAGGCAGACCATTGTACGGGATATTGGTTGGTGCTGAGATTTAGGTAATGTTTTGAGCAATGCATAAATCACCTGATATGGGAAGTCATGGGCATGGACGGGTGGCGGAGGTACATATGCTGCAAGATTATTACTGATGCTCCGTGTAAACCGGGCTTGGGCATACATTCCAAACACTGCTTCCTTGTGGAAGCGGAGCTTTGAGTGTTGAAAAGTTGAGCATAGATAAGTGGTTGGAGTGACAAGTGTAATAAAAGGCAGATGGGCAGGAAAGACGAACACAAAGGCAGGGTAGAGAAGAAACAGACGTAGGAGAAGGGTGAAAAGGAAAATCAGCAACACGGATAATGGAGACTGAGATGGAGTGCTTGAAAGCAAATGAAAAAATAGCTCCAAATACTGGGGGCAGTGGAAGGAGACATGTACTTACCCCGTGTTCTATGGGAGGGCCAAACACTGGAAGAGTGCATGACACCCGCATGCTATGACGAATGGCATCAGAGCAAATTAGAGCAATGCTGAAGATTACCAATAGTAGGCCATGAGAGGGCAGTAATCCCACAGATTGTACACAATACGTCTCTTCGAGACAGAGCATGTGTTGTCAAGCTGAAACCTAAAAATAGGTACTTTTTTTTTTAAATAACATCCTTGCTAGGTACTAGGGCAGTACACTCGGGGAGCCAGGCTGCATCATTCCAGTTCGGCGTGCAGTGATTTTCTCACTGTGATGAAGGCCTTGCGTTGTTTCTGGCACGCTGTGCGTCACAATTTCGCCGCACAGGGAGTTCTTTACAGAGATGAAGTCTTTTTGGCCCTGAGACTTTAGAAAGCAGGAGGCAAGCTCAATCCAAGCCCTTGGAGAGCACTTCTCAGCAGAGGCAGAGGGCAGCAAGGCAGCAGGGCAACAGCAAGCAGCAGTCCTTTTCAGCAAAGCAGTCAGGTGAGTCCTTTGGGCAGCCAGACAGCTTCTCTTGGCAGATTGCAGGTTCTGGTTCAGAGTTGTTTCCCCAGTGGGATCTTGTCCAGAAGTGTCTGAGTTGGTAGGGTCAGAGGCCCTGTTTAAATACCTAAATGTGCCTTTGAAGTGGGGGGGACTTAAAGAGTGGTTTAGAAGTGCGCAAGGTCCCCTTTCAGTTCCATCTTGTCTGCCAGGGTTCAAGTAGGGTGTTTGGCAGTCCACTGTGTGAGGGCAGGCCACTGTCCTTTGACATGTAAGTGTCAGGCCCTCAACCCTCCCAGCCCAGGAAGACCCATTCAGTATGCAGATGTGTGTAGGTGTGACTGAGCATCCTGTGTTTGGGGTTGTCTGAGTGAAATGCACAAGAGAGCTGTCAACTAACCCAGCCAGACTTGGATTGTAAGGCACAGAATGATTTAAGTGCAGTGAAATGCTCACTTTCTAAAAGTGGCATTTCTAAAATAGTAATATTAAATCCAACTTCACCAGTCAGCAGGATTTTGTGTTACTATTCTGACCATACTAACTATGACCTTGTTACTCCTTTCAGATCACACTCTACCACTGAAACAGTATTCAATGGTAGTCCTAATGTTCGCCTATGAAAGGAGCAGTCCTCACAGCAGTGTAAAACAAATGTAGGAGTTGTACACTACCAGGACAAATAAACTACACTGGTACATGTCCTGCCTTTTACCTACACAGTCCCCTGCCCTGTGGATTGCCTAGGGCCTACCTTAGGGGAGACGTATATTGTGAAAAGGGGAGTTTTAGGCTTGGCAAGTACTTTTAAATGCCAAGTTGAATTGGCAGTGAAACAGCACACCCAGGCCTTGCAGTGGCAGGCCTGAGGCATGGCTAAGGGGCTACGAATGTGGGTGGCACAATCAGTGCTGCAGGCCCACTAGTAGCATTTAATCTACAGGCCCTGAGCACATGAAGTGCACTTTACTGGGGTCTTACAAGTAGATTAAATAAGTCAATATTATGAACCAATGTCACCATGTTTTAAGGGAGAGAGCATATGCACTTTAGCACTGGTTAGGAGTGGTAAAGTGTGCAGAGTCCTAAAACCAGTGGAAATAGTGACCAAAAAGTGGAGGGAGGCAGGCAAAAGGTTATGGGTGACCACCCTAAGGCTGGCAGTTCTATCAATTGTTTTGTGTTACCCTTGCATTACACATGTTTCGCATGGTCTCACATGAGTGGTGTAGTGTATCCTATAGTGTAGTGGAGTGACATGTTGTACAGTGGAGTGATATGTTGTACAGTACAGTTTAGTACTGGGCTGTGGAGTATTGTTGACTGTAGTGTGGTAGAGTGGAGTTTCATCGATTAGCATAGTGTTGAGTAGAGTTTGTTACAGTAGAGGGAAATAGCTTAGAGTGGAGTGGCATACAGTTGAGTGGCATACACTGTAGTGGCACACACTGGAATGGCATACAGTAAACTTGGAGAGAGTGAAATGACAAAGAGTGGAGTGGTGTAGAGTGGAATTGCATACAGTAGAATACAGTGGAGTAGTGTAGAGTGGAGTGTTATAGACTGAAGGGGGCATACAGTAGAAAGTCATATAGTGGAATGACGTTGAGTGATGTAGCGTACTGTGGAAAAGTGTTGATTGCAGTGGCATAGAGTTAAGTGTCATACACTGGAATGGCATAGAGTGTAGTGGCATAGGCTGGAGTAGTGTAGAGTGAATTAGCATGCAGTGAAGTTGCATACAGTAGAGTAGCATACAGTGGAGTAGTGTAGAGTGGAGTGCCATACTGTGGAACATTGGAAAGGTGTGTACACTGGAGTGCCATACAATGAAATAGCATAGAATTATGTTTTGTTGAGTAAAGTGGCATATCGTGGAATAAAATGGAGTGCAGTAGCATAGAGTGGAATACTATACAGTAAAGTATAGTGACGTGGCAGTGCAGTGGTTTATAGTTGAGTGGTATACACTGGAGTGGCATACAGTGGAGTGCGGTAGAGAGAACTAGCATACAGTGGAGTGTCGTAAAGTGAAGTAGCGCACAGTGCAGTGGTATACACTGGTATAGAGTACAGTAAAGTGCCATAGAGAGGACTAGCATGCATTGGAATATTGTAGAGTGTAGTGATGTAAAGTGGAGTGGCATAGAGTGGAATGGCATATAGTGGAGTAATGTACAGTGGAGCGGGGTACAGTGAAGTGTCATCCACTGGAATGGCATGCAGAAGAGTGTGGTCGGGGGGTATACCATAGAGTGGAGTAGTGTAGAGTATAGTTGCGCCCCATGGAATAGCGTAGAGTGGATTTGCATACAGTGTATTAGTGTGCAGTGGAGTGTGATAGAATGAAATAGCATACAGTTAAGTTGAGTACAATGTAGTTGCATATAGTCAAATAGCATAGATTGGAGTGGCGTACATTGAAGTGGCATACAGTTGAGCGGCTTACAGTGGACTACAGTACAGTGGAGTAGCATACATTAAAATAGCATGCAATTGAATAGCATAGAATGGAGTGATGTAAAGTGGAGTGGCATACAATGGAGGACAGTAGAGTAGAGTTGAATTACTTTGCTAATGAGAATATTTGATTGCAATCTAAAACAGTTGCTTTTCAGTGTCCGTCCATCAGTGGACTGAACTGATTATACAAAAGATTTAGGGAGAGTAATATTTTTGTTGTTTTTGGTTTACTTTTCCCGTTTTTATCTCTCTTTATATTTGTTGAGGGACCCTGGTGTTTACTGAGTTGGGTATACTTACAGCTTTTGCTGACAGGGTGTTTTGTGTACTTATAAATATTTAAACATTAGTTGTTTTGAGTGTGTTTGTTTCCCCTTCCATTGCGTCTGTTCACTTACCCGCGATTGATCCAGTGGGAATTTTGTTGTTGTTATCTGGTCATTGCTTTAGGTTGGGTCTGGGTTCTTGTAGTGTTTTTTTTGTAATATTCCATCTAGATGGAGAGTATCAAAACTTTTGGCTTTTCAGAGGCAGATTTTGTGAGAATTGTGGGTAGCAGTTCAAATACAGGGTCTGAATCCCTTTTCTCCCACAGTTTAAATAACGATTGGTTAAAACTTTTGAACTTAAAGAAAAAAACCTGCAGAACTGAAGCCCATGCAGAATTCCTTTTAGAGTATCTGAAAGCAGGCACGATCCCGAATGGCCTGAGAGTTAGGAATATTCCTGGTTTATTCGTGGAGATAAAACAGTTTCTAGAGAAATGGTCTTTGATCTCGAATCATTGCTCAAGGGATTATATGTTATTGATCACTGAAACAGTGAGAGAAATTGTGTCTGCTCTACTTACTGAGATACAGGAGTTGGAGACCAAACTAAAGTAATCAACAGCAGTAGAAGAAGCGAGAAAGAAGCTTGAGGAAATATCTATAGATTTTGAGTCCTTCAATCAATATCTCATTAAGAGAAAAACTGATAAGTTGAAAAAAGACATTAGGTACTTTACCTTAGAAAGGACATATCCGTATTTGGCAGAACAGTACTATAAATCACCCTCTGGGCTGACAGGCGAGAGACAGAACTGGACCTCGAAGAAGAAAGTTATGAGGGAGAGGGCAGTTCGAATAGCTTTGATACATTTGGCAGTAGACACATTCAGGGATATTATTTTCAGGCCAAAACTCGTTTTTTAGGCAATCGCAGACAAAATTACAGATCCAGATTCCGGCAGAACCGTGGGTCCAGACCTTCGAATCCAGATCTAACATCACATCTATTACAAACAAGACGCAATCAGTACTGGAGGGATTGAATAGTATTCCTATTTTTAATCTAAGCACCAGTTCTTTAGACAAAAGCTCAGAGCGTCTATTGGCAAGGGGTCTGTCTTTTGTACCCAATACGGTTATAAACAAGTTTGAATTGATGAAAAACCTGCAAGCCTTTTTTCGACATATTAGGCTCAAAAAGTATTTCTCCTCGTCTCCATCTGCATCTGTCCTCAATAGATCAGGTTTGAAGCCTCAGTCATTTTTTACTCCTAATTTGGAAGCAGTTGGGTCGGAAATGGCCATTTTTGAGAAATCAGTGGTACAGAAGTTTGAGAATATGCTTAGACACATACCCAGCTCAGAAGATAACCTAGATAAAGAGGAGATGAACTCTTTGCGCAATTTAAGAGAAAATAACAAGATCATAGTCAAACCTTGCGATAAAGGGGGATGCATCGCCATACTAGATATGTCAACATACTCAGAGATGATGTTAAGTATGCTTCGATGTTCGGAATTTTATAGAGAGGTACCTGGGAATCCCTTGAATTTGATGAAAAATCGCATTAGGGCATTGAATTTGGCTGCTTTGGAGGCGGGCCTTATATGCCAGAAGGAGTATGAGTATCTGACACCGGACTATACGAGAGTTCCGATTATATACGGACTACCTAAAGTCCACAAAGATGTGAGGGATTCACCATTACGCCCCATTGTTTCGATGATTGGTTCTGCTATCGAACCATTGTCCAAATATGTTGACACTTTCTTAAAACCTTTAGTTGCACAGTTACCTTCATACATTCGTGATACAGGTCATTTTATTTCAAAACTTGAAGGTTTACAATATCAACCCGGCCAAGAAATATTAGTCACGATGGACTTGGAGGCGTTATAGTGATCAGAGATTCACTCAAACGAGCAAAGTATTATAATCGGGATGCTCTGTTTTGAGTGAAAGAAAAAAGTAACATTGATAGATTAGTTTGTGTAGTACATCACTCGACTTTGAACAATCAGATTAGAAAGATCATCAATTCAGAATGGCATATCTTGAGTACCAACATGAATGAAGTGAGATTGGAAAATCCTCTGTTTGCTTTTAAAAGGAACAAAAATTTGCGAAATATTCTGGTTAAATAATCTATGAGTTGGTCGTCTGATCCAATTCAAAGGTCTATTACAGGTCTGGACCCAGAGAAGGGCAACTTCAAATGCGGCAGTTGTCATGCCTGCGAAATGGCGATAGTCACCAGTGATATTACGCACAATGAGAAGAAGGTTTCCCTCACTACAATGACGAATTGCAGGTCTAAGAATGTGATTTATCTCATTTTGGGCCAGATGTACGAAAAAAGCAATTTGCGACTTGCAAATTGCGAGTCCCTGCGACTCGAAATTTGCAAGTCGCAAATTGCAATGCAGTACGGTGTCTCAGACACCGACTGCAACTCGCAATGGGGTCGCAATGACCCACCTCATGAATATTCATGAGGTGGGTCGCAAAATGCGGCCCCATTGCGAGTATAGGCACTCGCTAACATGGAGGCCTGCTGACGTCAGCAGACCTCCATGTTAGCGACCTGCTTTTGAATAAAGCAGTGTTTTTTTTTTTAAGTGTAGCTCGTTTTCCCTAAGGGAAAACGAGCTGCACTTAAAAAAAAAACCGAAACCTTTAGTTTCGGGTTTTTTTCAGGGCAGGGAGTGGTCCCTTGGACCACTCCCTGCCCTGAAAAAATATTTTGGGCTCCAGTCACAAACTGGAAGGGGTCCCATGGGGACCCCTTCCAATTTGCGATTGGGTTACCATCCACTTGAAGTGGATGGTAACTGCGATGCCATTTGCGATCGCATATGCGGTCGCAAATGGTACTGCATCCCAATGCGACTCGCAAATAGGAAGGGAACAACCCTTCCTATTTGCGAGTCTGAAATGCATTTTGCGAGTCGGTAACGACTCGCAAAATGCATTTCTGCATTGAGATACGCGTTTTGCGACTCGCAAATTTTGCCCTTTGCGAGTCGCAAAACGTTTGCTACATCTGGCCCTTTATGTCCATGTAATCAGGGATATGTGGGTGAGACCTCCAGGGAGTTCAGAGTTTGGTTGTCAGAACATAAGTCCTCTATTAGAACTCGGAAACCCAATGCCCCCTTAGTAGACCATTGGATAGCCCACAATCATGATGAAAATCAGATAAGATGGGTAATACTGGAAAAAGATAGCGATAATGATGACAGGAGTGCAGAACAATCTGGAAAGAAGAAGGAAGTCTTTTGGATTTTCTTTTTAGAGACCTTCAAGAGAGGCCTTAATGAGGAAATCCTGTGGTGTAATGCCCTGCAAGTTAACCCTGGGGAGTCTCCCACTTGTGGATCCATTTCTTTTCCTGTATTTGGATCTATCTGATGTATCTGCAGCAGAGCAGCACTTAGTTAGGGTGCTCTTGTTCTATTTCTTTTGTTGATTCTTTGAGTGCCACATATATATCTTTTTAGGTACTCCCTTCTGTATACATGGACATAGGGATCTATAGGAGAACATGCCTAGGCTTGCTATGGGCCTTGCTCCCTTTTGATTGCTCGTTTTCCTTTTTGGAAAAAAAATTGTGAGTAATTAGATATGTTCTTGTTTGATCTTAAAATACATAATGAGACTCACTATTATGGATAGCAAGAGCACTGCCTCTTTCTTGTGACAGTTTTTCCGGGTTTCTTCATCATCTCCAATAGTGGTTTGGATTGTGGTACACATGAAAGTACAACGTACAGTGTGGTGTGCCTTTGTTAAAATGGCCGCCGTTTTGGAAAAAGATACAAGGACACTGTGTTTGTGTCCCATCTCCATGTGGATGATATTGGTTGTGCCGCGTTGGATCGGTGCGTTTAAAGCAGGGGGATATGCGGCAGCTTCGATTTATTGCTGCCGGACGTATGCTGCCTAATCCTCGTTACCTCGTTTGATCAGGTAAGCGGCCGTTTGGTTCTTACTTTGCAGAATAAAGGACTACAATTTCGATTTAAAAAGGCCCCGATATTACATAAGAATCGGGTTGACGACAGGATGCTTTGGCGGTGTCCGCGTTACTCTTTTTATGAACAGGTGTGAAGCATCAAGATAGAATTGAGGACAATTTCATAAAAATCCGAGTGTTGAAGCTTTATTTGTTTATGTTAAGCATCCGTGTCTAGGAATATTTTGGTTGGTTTTCTTTGGGCTCTTTGTGCTTGGGGCTTTAAACCCTGTGCAGACACTTGGAAAGCGTGGTGATCTGCATGTATTTGTTGCATGTGACCCACATTCTCACTGTCTCTAATTGTGGGTGTGGCAGAACAGACGCATTGTATATGTTTGAATGTGTTTTCGAGAGATTTCATTCAGGTTTATTGTTTTTGCTATTCTAGCGAGAGATCTTATGAGGAGACGATATTATGTGCATTATCATGTTTTGAAAGCCCTCATGAAGGTGGTTGTTACTAAGGGGCCTTGACCCTGAGGTACAACTCCATCGAAACGCGCGTCGGCTACTCCAAAAGCGCATTCTTGGAAGTTTATGTGAAATGGACTTCATGATGATCTAAGAAGTGCTTTACAAATATCAATTGGAGAAAGTGACTATTTTCTCAGTATAGACTGGATGGAGTAACATCGGCTTACATTTGAACTGTTATTTTCAACAGCCATTGGTGTGACGTCCTTTCCAGCAAAAATACTTTGGATGTTTTTTGTACAACTATTTAAATTCATATTTGATTATATTTCATTTGAATGTAAATATGGGTAATATTGGAGTTTTAAATGTTTATTTGTCTTGACGGTGTTTGTTTTGTATGTCTTGGGTGTGTATACATTTGTGACGTTGTGTACAAGGAGTGGATTTGATTGTTTTGTGTTTGTCTTTTTGTATACTGGTTTTGGGGAAGGGGGTTTGATGATCAATAATTAAAAATATTTTTCTATCATTTTGTTGAATTACTTTGCTAATGAGAATATTTGATTACGATCTAAAACAGTTGCTTTTCAGTTTCCGTCCATCAGTGGACTGAACCGATTATAAAAAAGATTTAGGGAGAGTAATATTTTTGTTGTTTTTGGATACTAGAGTGGCATACAGAGGAGTGGTATGGAGAGAAATAACGTACAGTGGAGTAGTGTACAGTGTGGTGGCATACAATGGAGTGTTGTAGACTGGAGTGGTATAAAGTGGAGTGGAATAGAGTGACGTTGTGTCAAGGGGAACCATACGGATGTAGCCTAAATTTGTCAGGAATGTAGAGTAGGGTATGCAGATTAATGCAAGACAGCAATTTCTGCTGCTTTGGGTTTCTCCAACTTTACCAAGCAAGGCAAGGCCAAACATAGTGCCCTACATAGCTTCTTAAATGTGGCTTATATCGTGCTGCCCATGCAAGACCATGCATGATGCAAGGGTAACACAATACAATAATACATGTGTTCCTTAGTTGTACAATGTGCCACTGTATACCTCAGGAAATTTTGCAGTATAACACGGTATATGCCAAAGACAAGGTAGTATATAATTACTTTTGGCTGCTTTTACGAAGTTAAAAAGTAGATGTATTCTTATTTAATACACTTTACCTGTGTTCTGTTTAGCACATTAATAATAGTTAAGTATCAGGTTTTAGTATTAATTCTTACCTATTACTACTTTATTAAAGTGTTAGTAGATAAGGAAATTATTTCATAATTTTCTATATACTGTTAAAAAAACGTTTACAGTGTACCACACTAGTACCTAAGAAGTACCTTATTTGTTTTCAAAAATATACCTATATTTTTAATTGTTATCAAGTTGTGTGGTACTTTCTTGGTATTTCTGCAGTACTCTGTCCACTTTTTCATAATGAATTAAAAATAGAAAAACACTGTAGTACACTATGGCCCTCATTACAACATTGGCGGTGAAAGCCGCTTACCGCCGTGCAGAAGACCGGCAACACACCGCCACGGCCGCGGAATTCCGCCACAGCTATTATGACCCACATTTCGGAATCCAACAAAATTCAGACACCCACACAAGTCCGCCACACCAAAGGTTAGTGATAAACTGGCGAAAACAAATCCTCCACCGTCACGCCAACCGAAAAACGCCCACACTATCACGACACACAAATCCACGTGGCGGTCTTTCAACTGCGGTATTCCATTGGCGGTACACACTGCCGCGCTCAAAATACACACACTCTTACAAAACACAGCCACATTGGACAATTCAAAATACACACACCTGATACACATACACACACCACTCCCACACACCCATTACAATATAAAACACACACCCACAAACCCCTACGGCAAAAAATTCAAAAAGAAGGCCAGAGAGAGACAGCACAAGCAACAATACTAGCATCCACAGGCACACAACACCATCACCCACATAACTTCTACACACCTCACACAATACCCCACTACATATCAGCACACTTATCACCCCACACACCACCCCACACATCACCTACACCACCCCATGGGACGGCAGAGACACCCCAGGTTCTCGGAGGAGGAGCTCAGGGTCATGATGGAGGAAATCGTCCGGGTAGAGCCACAGCTATTCAGATCACAGGTGCAGCACACCTCAATAGCAAGGAAGATGGAGCTATGGCGAAGAATAGTGGACAGGGTCAACGCAGAGGGACACCACCCAAGAAATCGGGAGGACATCAGGAAGAGGTGGAACGACCTACGGGGAAGGTGCGTTCCGTGGTCTCAAGACACCACCTGGCGGTTCAGCGGACTGGCGCCGGCCCCCCACCTCCTCCCCCACAACTAACAACATGGGAGGAGCAGGTCTTGGCGATTCTGCATCCTGAAGGCCTCGCAGGAGTAGCTGGAGGAATGGACTCTGGTAAGACAAATCTTAATTATTACATCCCCCACCCTACCTGCATGCCAGCACATACCCCCACACTCACCCTCACCCCCAGCACCCCAACTCCTCACATATGTCCCAACATCACAAACCACACATCCCAACACCAAGCCCTGCATGCAATAACAAAGCATGGACACACATCACTAAAGTATGCCCACTGCACATACCCACACAACCCCCTAAACCATCAACACACAACGTCTCACACAGGAATGCAAGCACAGGGGTACACGGTCACCCACCCATTGCACACCATGACACACACAGATGTAATAACCATCCTTTTATACCCCTGCAGGACCCCTACCCAACGTCACCGGACCGGAGGGTCCACACATGTCCACACCACCAACAGAAGAGGCCCACAGTGATGACAGCAGCTCTGTCCAACTGGATCTAGATGACCAGCCCGGCCCATCGGGGACCTCAGGACAGTCGGTTCCTCTCACCCAGTCACAGGCCACCACAGACCTTCACCCTTGTGGAAACACCAGCACAGCATTCACACAGCGGGCCCATACCTCCGTCCCCAGGACACATCAATCAGCTGTGTGTCCATCACTACAGGGAACCCAGGATAACCCACCACTCCAACAACAACAGGGACCTGGGGGCAGTGGCAGTGGGCACACGGTCCAGGGGACGGAGGCCCAGGAACACAGGGGAACTGGGAGGGCTGCTGTGCGACAGGGGGCGGACAGGCCAAGGGAACCCACTCTCCACGAAGGCCCTCTCCTCCATCATGGGAGCCTACCACCACTCCCAGGAAACGATGGCAACGGTACTGGCCAAGTTTCAGGACACCGGTGCCTGCAGGAGGAACAGTATATGGGCTTCAGGGAGGAACTCAGAACCATCAGTTCCACCCTGGGCACCATCGTAGGGGTGCTGAAGGTAGTACTCAACACCAGGAGGGACACTGTGGCACTACAAGGGGCCCCTGACACTAGCATGGACGATGAACTGCCCACCACCTCCTCCGGCGCTAGTGGACAGGATGCCCCGCCATAGGACCACCACACCAGCACCCCACCACCTGCAGAAGGAGAACCACCCCGCAAACGGTCCTTGAGATCCAGGACAAAGCACGATGCCAAGACCCCCGCCAAGAAATGAGACCACCCTGATTGTCATCCTACTGTCCCACTTTGTCACCCTGTCCATGGCACGCCAAATATCTTTTTTCCGGTGGGCGCTGACCTACATGAAATGTACAGGGGGAGAAAGAGAAGTTATTACCAACTGCACCGTCAAACTGATTGGCCCCCATCCCTACCCTTGTCATGTGGCACATGCATTCACCGTCTTTCATGCACGCAGCACTCTCCCCCTTCCTTCTTACGTCCAGCCCTCTCCACACAGGCATAACCCATACAACATGCTCCCTGTGTACTTACCTGTTTGTCTGGAGGACCGTAGAGTAGCGTGTACTGGGGGAGGACCCCATCCACAAGCTTCTCCAACTCCTCTGATGTGAAGGCAGGGGCCCTTTCCCCAGACACTTGAGCCATTGTCTCTTCCGGACCGAGGTCACAGCAGCAATTGCAGTGTAGATCCTCTCCTGGCGAAGATCAGGTATAGAGTGATTGAACAGATAGAAAATGGCGGTCACGTCCGCGGCAGTGCGTACCGTCACCGCCAGCGTACATCATCATTGGCTCCTGGGACCCATAGGGTCCAATGTTAACTAATGCAGCATTGCGCTGCGGTCTTCAACCGCCTACCGCGACGGTGTACAATGCCAGCGCAGTTACCTCACATCCCATTGTCCCACTTTACAGGTCAGGCAGCCGCCATTTCAGGGGCCCACATGGCTTCATTTTCAACTGCGTCACACATACCTAGGCCTAGACTCTACACACACACAGGCCATCTTTTGTGTAGGAATGGTGTTCTGTGTAAACTGTGGGTACGTACCTCTGAGTTGTTTGACTCTGTGCTCGCTGTTGTCCTTCATAGGCACCGTCCGCTGGGACATGTGAGGAGATGGCGGCATCCTCCGGTATACCGACCGTTGGTGGACCTGTCAACAATGGAGGTGCGACACGTGATTATCACATACAGGCTTGACCGTGCCACAATCCAAGAACTGTGTAGCCAGTTGGAACCAGACCTGATGTCAGCAATCCGCCATCCCACAGGAATTCCCCCTCAAGTGCAGGTGCTGTCAGTGCTCCATTTCCTTGCAAGTGGGTCATTTCAAACAACAGTGGCCATAGCATCAGGGATGTCCCAGCCTATGTTTTCCAACGTGTTGTCCAGAGTGTTGTCTGCCCTGCTGAAACACATGCGGAGCTACATCGTTTTCCCTCAGGTTGAGGATTTGCCTACAGTGAATGGTGATTTCTATGCCCAGGGACATATCCCCAACATCATAGGTGCCATTGATGGGACACATGTGGCTTTGGTCCCCCCCCACAGGAGTGAACAGGTGTACAGAAACCGGAAGAGTTATCATTCGATGAATGTACAGATGGCATGTTTGGCAGACCAGTACATCTCCCATGTGAATGCCATGTTCCCTGGCTCAGTGCATGACGCTTACATCCTGCGGAATAGCAGCATCCCTTATGTGATGGGTCAACTCCAGAGGCACCGTGTGTGGCTATTAGGTGAGCACCTGGAAGCTAGTCAGTGGGAATGGTTGTCTGGGTCTGGTGATATCCCTCCAGGTTAGTGTGTGTCTAACAGTTGTCCCTCGCCATTTGCAGGTGACTCTGGTTACCCCAACCTGTCATGGCTACTGACCCCAGTGAGGAATCCCAGGACAAGGGCAGAAGAACGCTACAATGAGGCACATGGGCGAACTAGGAGGGTGATCGAACGCACCTTCGGCCTCCTGAAGGCCAGGTTCAGGTGCCTCCATATGACAGGTGGATCTCTATTCTACTCACCAAAGAAGGTGTGCCAGATCATCGTGGCCTGCTGTATGCTTCACAACTTGGCTTTGCGACGACAGGTGCCCTTTCTGCAGGAGGATGGTCCAGATGGCGGTGTTGTTGCAGCTGTGGAGCCTGTGGACAGTGAAGACGAGGAAACAGAGGAAGAAGACATGGATAACAGGGACTCAGTGATCCAGCAATATTTCCAGTGAAACACAGGTAAGAATACAAACCTGCCTGCTACATGTACTTATACACTACTACCTCTCTACTGTCTGTCTTTTTCACCCAGTGTATGGTCACTGAGTTGTCACTTTCCCTTACGATTTCACAGATCTGGGTCCCACAGTGTGACACCTGCTTTGATTCCTCATGGACTAGAGCTGTGTGAAATAGGTATGTTGACATTACAAATGAAAGAGCTTTTTGCCACAGTTATTACTAATACAGTATTCCGAAATCACAGACAGACTCCAGATTGTTTTGTGCTTTAACAGTGTTTATTTTAGTGCTCAAAATTGGAGGGGGTAGCAAAATGGTGAGGGGTGATGGCGGAGGAATGTCCATGGCAGAGTCCATTCTATTAGTCTCATAGGTGCATTGCCCAAATGGGCAAAGGAAGTGGAGCTGGGGCAGTTTAAGGATGGACAGGGTGACAAAGTGGGATGACAATCAGGGTGGTCTCATTTCTTGGCAGGGGTCTTGGCATCATTCTCTGTCTTTGTCCTGGATCTCAGGGACCATTTGTGAGGTGGTTCTCCCTCTGCAGGGGGTGGGGTGCTGGTTTGGTGGTCCTGTGGTGGTGCCTCCTGTCCACTAGCGCCGGCGGGGGGGTGGGCAGTTCATCGTCCAGGCTAGTGTCAGGGGCCCCTTGTAGTGCCACAGTGTCCCTCCTGGTGTAGAGTACTTCCTTCAGCACCCCTACGATGGTGCCCAGGGTGGAATTGATGGTTCTGAGTTCCTCCCTGAAGCCCATATACTGTTCCTCCTGCAGGCGCTGGGTCTCCTGAAACTTGGCCAGTACCGTTGCCATCGTCTCCTGGGTGTGGTGGTAGGCTCCCATGATGGAGGAGAGGGCCTCGTGGAGAGTGGGTTCCCTGGGCCTGTCCGACCCTGTTGCACAGAAGCCCTCCCATTTCCCCTGTGTTCCTGGGCTTCCGTCCCCTGGACCGTATGCCCACTACCACTGCCCCCAGGTCCCTGTTGTTGTTGGGGTGGTGGGTTATCCTGGGTTCCCTGTAGAGGTGGACACACTGCTGCTTGACGTGTCCTGGGGACATAGGTATGGGCCCGCTGGGTGGGTGCTGTGCTGGTGTTTCCAGAGGGGGGAAGCTCTGTAGTGGCCTGTGACTGGGTGTGGGAAACCGACTGTCCCGAGGTCCCCGATGCGCCGGGCTGGTCATCTAGATCCAGTTGGACAGAGGTGCTGTCATCACTGTGGGCCTCTTCTGTTGGTGGTGTGGACATGTGTGGACCCTCCTGTCCGGTGACGTTGGGTAGGGGTCCTGCAGGGGTATAAAGGCATGATTATTGCACCTGTGTGTGTCAAGGTGTGCAATGGGTGGGTGACCGTGTACCCCAGTGCTAGCATTCCTGTGTGGGACCTTGTGTGATGATGGTTTAGGGGGGTGTATGGGTATGTGCAGTGGGCATGCTTTAGTGATGGGTGTCCATGCTTTGGTGTTGCATGCAGGGCCTGGTGTTGGGATGTGTGGTTTGTGATAGTGGGACATTTGTGAGGAGTAGGAGTGATGGGGGTGAGGGCGAGGGTGGGGGTAGGTGATAGCATGCAGGTGGGTGGGGGATGAAGTAGTTAAAGGTTTTACTTATCAGAGTCCATTCCTCCGCCTACTCCTGCGAGGCCCTCAGGATGCAGAATCGGCAAGACCTGCTCCTCCCATGTTGTTGTGGGGGAAGAGGTGGGGGTCCACCGCCAGTCTGCTGAACCGCCAGGTGGTGTCTGGAGACCACGGAATGCACCTTCCCCCGTAGGTCGTTCCACCTCTTCCTGATGTCCTCCCGATTTCTTGGGTGCTGTCCCACTGCGTTGACCCTGTCCACTATTCTTCTCCATAGCTCCATCTTCCTTGCAATGGAGGTGTGCTGCACCTGTGATCCGAATAGCTGTGGTTCTACCCGGACGATTTCCTCCACCATGACCCTGAGCTCCTCCTCCGAGAACCTGGGGTGCCTTTGCCGTGCCATGGGGTGGCATAGGTGATGTGTGGGGTGGTGTGTGGGGTGATAAGTGTGCTGATATGTAGTGGGGTGTTGTGTGAGGTACGTGGAAGTTATGTGGGTGATGGTGTTGTGTGCCTGTGGATGCTAGTGTTGTTGATGGTGGTGTCTCTCTCTGGCTTTCATTCATGATTTGTTGTCGTAAGGGTTTGTGGGTGTGTGTTTTATAGTGTATTGGGTGTGTGGGAGTGGTGTGTGTATGTGTATCAGGTGTGTGTATATTTGGAATTGTCCAATGTGGCTGTGTTTTGTAAGAGTGTGTGTATTTTGAGCGCGGCGGTGTGTACCGCCAATGGAATACCGCGGTTGAAAGACCGCTGTGTGGATTCGTGTGTCGTGATAGTGTGGGTGTATTTCTGTTGGCGTGACGGTGGAGGTTTTGTTATCGCCAATTTATCACTGACCTTTGGTGTGGCGGACTTGTGTGGGAGTCTGAATTTTGGCGGTTTCCGAACTGTGGGTCATAATAGCTGTGGCGGAATTCCGCGGCCGCGGCGGTGTGGTGGCGGTCTTCTGCACTGCGGTAAGCGGCTTTTACGGCCAATGTCATAATGAGGGCCATATTGTTTTAATAAATGTCTCTGAATTTTATTTTACATTTTTCAGATCATAAACTATAGTCATAACACAACCACAAGACAGCCTTCTTTTCTTGTATACATTTTCAGGATACATAAAACACAGCCACAGTATCTGCCTTGAGATGGAGCTGCACTCCCAGCTGTAGTGAAACAGCTCCAGCTTGGGAAATGTTTCAAAAAAGTATGATAAGGTCATAGTTTCAATTACCCAGGATGCTTACTGTTTTTTTAATTAATGTTGCTTGAGGTCTGCAAAACTCTCTGAAGACTCCTACTACAATAATAAAAAATGTAAGTGCCCCTGCTTCTTGAAGGAGCATTGAATACTATAATGTTTTGCCCTTCCACAGGGCTAACGCAGCTTTTTGCTCCCACCCAGTGGGAGAATATTGTGTTTTTCCTTCCCGCACCCGATGCACATAAAAAGATGGTGTCCAGGGAGTTGGGGACCCTGGGACATTGTCCCAGAGCTGACCTGAGGGGATGGTGTCCATAAGGCCATTGTATGGCTTATGGAGGGCGGCCATGCAACCCAGTCCTTCATCCACTGATTTGGAGCCCCAGGGCATAGGGTCCTGGGGCATCTTCTGGCTCAGGGAGGGGGCCTTCTGATTTATTAAAAACATAGCCTTGGGGGATGGGGTCCCCGTGGCCTTTTTACGCTTGGGAGGGGTGCTGTGTGCCCTCTCCCTTTTAATTGCTTTACAGCCCAAAGCCATGAGTACATGGGTCTTTGAAGACACTGAGATGGGAGGCTGTGTAACCCCCACCCATTCATTAGAATATAAGCCCCAGGATGTGGGGTCACTGGGGCCTCTTAGAGACTTGGGGAGAGGGCCATGTACCCCCCCCATAACTTACAAATAAACCACCCCTCCTGGGCCCTGGCACAACCTGGGTTCCTCCTCAAACTTGTGGCAACATTTTTTATAAAATTATTTTTGACCTCCCCACCAGGCATAGGGTGTCAGGGTATACCTACGATGCCCCCTTATGTTTTTTTGTAACATTTTTCTTGAGACTCAGGATTGATTCCCGAGTCCTAAGATAGCTGCTGCCACATCATTATTAATGCAGTGGCAGCAAATCAGTTCTCAGCATAGGTCTATTGACTCCACAGATTCTCTACGGCATAAAATATACATCCTTTTTGAGCATTAATTGCTCAAAAACTACTGAACTGATTTACACCAAATCCCAATAAAACACTCTTTATAGACCAAGATCTAACTTTCTGACAAATTTGGTATATACCTGTTTAACAGTTTGGGTTGTATCTGTATCTAAATTCCAATGGAAAAATGAATAGGGAAAACATGTTTTGAGACCGCTCCTTTTTATCAGCCCTCACTTGATGGATCACTGTAAAACTTTCCAGGAATGAGCTGAGGTGATTTTCTTTTTGTTTAGAAAAGTTTGTGGTGATTTTTCAAATATTGCAAAAGATATAAGCAAACCAAAAATACATTTTCTATGGAAACACGATCCTAACTATTATTACCCAGAGGCAACCGCTACTGGGTAATATAAATACATATAATGATATATAGAGATATATAACGATATAGTGACATTGGTGATGTCATAAATTATATCAAACATCATGTTATGAATGATTTAATATGTGAGATCAAAAGCAGTGCATGGCGGTGTTCACGTTATAGTTAGATCTGGCAACTATAAATAGTGAATTTCTATGTTTTGTTTAGTTCAAAATGTTAATGTCGTTATTGACAAATTCATCTAACTGTAATGCTACTTTAATCTTTGTTTTTTTTCAGTGAATTTGTAAGGTTTTGTGTTTTTAAACATAGAACTTTTATCACACATATCTATAATATTAGTTTAACCTTTGTCTTTTTCAGTGAATTTCTAGGGTTATTGCATTTAAAGTAAATTACCTTTTTTTAGTGTGTATATGGAAGAATGACTAAATAATATATCCTGTGTGCACACATCATTTTGAAAAAGGGAATGGCTTATTATTACAGAACAGGAAAGGGTGCACAGTTTGCAAAATCTTTCTAAAAAATGACATCTAAGTATAATGTGGTGTGATAAGACAATATTACAATTGAGATTGTTCATCTCGTCAGTGCTGGTAACTGTCACATTAAAAGATCATCTCAGCAAGTTCATTAATAATCTAATGGCAGATTTTTCAAGAGCTTTGTATTTTTTTTACATTAAAGAGGTAATTATGAACAATAAGGTGTGTGGAGGGACTAACCTCTCCACTGAGTCTCCTTTCTTGGATGACAGGTGTGCCTAGTCGCATGTGGGGAGAGAACAGGCTCTCCGGTGAGTCTCTCCAAGGTTGCATGTGTGCACAGTAGGGTGTAGAGACGCAGTGGCCTTTTACGTGCTACCTCTCACTTGGATGACAAGTGTGCATAGTAGGCCTGGGTGAAACATTTGGCTTCGTTCACAAAGTTTGTGGAATTCGGCAACTCCACGTTCCGCAGAGAATGCAGAGTGACCAATAGATTCCGCACTCTGCAACAGAGTGGAGTTTTTTCCTGTTGGAGAGTGCTTTATGTCATTTCGCGAGTGCAGGAATGTGCGAGGAGAGAGATGCCGGGCACTCAGGAGCACAAACAAGATTTTCTACCTACCTGTGACTTCCGGCACTTCTTTTGTGACATAGACAAGTGTGAATGAGTGCGCAATCAACTGCAGCTGGACCCTAAAGAAGCTCAAGCAGCTAAATCGCCTCAAAAAGACAATTTCAATTTAAAAACCTTCTGTAATGGACTGTTTGCATTGTTTTTTTTGTGCGAGGAGTACTTTTTTAATTTACTTTGTTTTTCAACAAGAAGAAGTTCCCCTAGAGGCTCCAACTTCCTGTTCCTGTCCAGCAGACTCCTTCCATTGCTTTCTCCATCTCCTGGTCACTTTTCAATCTGGAAGGATCACAATTTTTGTCTCCTGGCTATATCATTGAATTTAAGAACTTTGTTATATTGCCGCACCCTCAAGAAAGCCTGGCGCAAGGACCACACCGCAGATAACATGTCTGGCCTCAAGAACGCTACCCGCGAACACCACCAACTGATCCGCGCCACCAAAAGAAATTCCTTCACAGACAGACTGGACAAGAACACTCACAACAGCAAAGAACTCTTCAACATTGTCAAAGAGCTCTCCAACCCTAACGCCATCACGCCCTCACAAGACCTCTGCAACTCCCTCGCCACCTTCTTCCATCGTAAGATCACCGACCTACACGAACACCAGACCCAGCCAACCACCACCAGGGATGTGGAATTCCTATCACCCGACACCCGGGACATCTTGTTTGGGGTCAAGGGCAACAAGTTTTTATGTTTACTTTGTCCTTGGGACAAGTAGGCCCAACCCTCTGCAGCACAAACCCTTTAGCTGCCTGTTTACAGAGAGTGGAACTCTCTGCAGTTGAGGTAATGTGTTTCCAAAAGGTAATGCTGTTCAAACTTGTATTTATGGTTCATTATTTGAAAACCTTCATTATTAGGGTGAGTGCTGTAAATAAATGTTTTAAGGTCACACTTCACTACTGACGTTGGTTCCAGTACAAAAAAAAAAGTGTATACACATGTTTGAAAAGTTTAGGCTATGAGGCTAAGTATAATGCTCCCAGAATGCTCTCTGATTAGATGCAAATGAAGTGTCATTTAGTAAAATGTTTTGATGCATGCTAGTATTTCCCAAAAATATTTCTAATGGAAAATCAGTGTAACCATTTTCAACACGATTATGGGAAGCATGAAAATAAACAAACACTGACAAAGCCAACTGATCTGACATCTTTTTATAAGTCCTTTAGTTTCATCAATGCGTGTCTTGTTTTGACATGGCTTTTGTAACACTTTATTGTTGTGGGAGCTACCAGGCCTTCAACATTGTAACAAACACTGGCAAAAAAAAAACAAAACGTTTTTGAACTCTAAAAGCACACGTTGCCACCAGTGGCATAACAAAGGCCCCGCAGCCGCCCTCCAGGGGGCCCCTTCAGCACAGCACCTGCCCTGAGTGAGTCTGGAGAGGGGGCTCCTCCATGTTCTTTGCAAAGGGGCACCCTCCAGTTTCGTTATGTCACTGATTGCCACTGTAGTTCCTGACACTGAACAAAACTACTTTGTGTGCCAATATGCTCCTTGTGGAAGAGCAGAATGCGATCACTCACAGTAAAGCCATCCGAAAGAGAGAGAAATAGAAGTTTAATAAAAACAAAATGTCTTTGTTAACACCAGACCTAATTAGGGACCAAGACCCACATGTAGGTAGCTTTTTGCATGTCGCAGACAGCGACTTTCGCTGTTTGCGACGTGCAAAAAACACATTGCGATGCACAAACCCAGTTTTGCGTTTCGGTAACCTGGTTACCGAATCGCAAAACGGGTTTGCGACTCGCAATTAGGAAGGGGTGTTCCCTTCCTAATTGCGACTCGCAGTGCAATGTAGGATTGTTTTGCGAATGCGGGAGCAAACCAATCGCAGTTTGCACCCATTTCAAATGGGTGCTAACACTTTCGCAAAAGTGAATGTCACTGTAAACATTTTTTCAGAGCAGGCAGTGGTCCTCCGGACCACTGCCTGCTCTGAAAAAGTGAAACGAAAACGTTTCATTTTTCGTTTTTGTAATGCAGCCCGTTTTCCTTAAAGGAAAACGAGATGCATTACAAAAAAAAAAAATGCTTTATTGAAAAGCAGTCACAGACATGGTGGTCTGCTGTCTCCAGCAGGCCACCAGCCCTGTGAGGACCGCCATTCGCAAGGGGGTCGCAAATTGCGACCCACCTCATGATTATTCATGAGGTGGGCATTTGCGAAGCCCTTGCGAATCACAGATGGTGTCAGGGACACCATCCTACATTCGGATTTGCGACTCGCAATTTGCAGGTCGCAAATCTGAACCTACCTACATGTGGCCCCAAATTCTTAAAGAAAGTCACAAAAGTGCACCCATGGTATATGTCGTACCCCTATAAAATATTTGTGAACTGTATTTTAGCATGGATAAATACGCATGTGTAGATTTGCTCATGTGAAAATCTATTGAGCATTTGCAAGTTCATTTTCCCTCCAGCCACTTTCTTCCCAACCCTGGAAGAAGTTCTAATTCTGCCATTGTCAGGAGTAAATGTCCAACCTTTCTTATTATGGGAAAATATTAGAGAGAAGCTGGTGAAAATCTTTAAAACATGCAGGTTAGTAGGTTTGCAGACTCAAAGGCATTCCAGCCCTGGAACTATTGCTTACTGCTTCCTCCAGCCCCAGTATGCAGATCTGCAGAAAGGTGGCAAAATAAGGAAATTGCTACAGTAGGGATTGAAACTGCAAGTATTCAAGCCCTACTATGGTAGTAGCCCTGGCATAATCAGAGAGGCTATTATCAGAGCTCTTACATAATGAGATTGCTGCCATAATTTGGTGCCACACTACATGGCACCAAAGGGACAAGTAGATCTTTTTACAGGACAAGTAGATTTGAGAAGCAACCTGTCCCCTGGACAAGTAGATATTTTAATAAATTCCACACCCCTGCACCACAGAACCTACAACCCCAGCCATCACCCTTAACGCCTGGACTCACATCAACACGGAAGAGACCAAAGCCACCATGAACTCCATCCACTCCGGTGCCCCCTCGGACCCCTGCCCACACTTCATCTTCAACAAGGCTGACGACATCATCGCCCCGCATCTCCAGACTATCATCAACAGCTCGTTTGCTTCTGCCACCTTCCCCGAGAGCTGGAAACACGCAGAAGTCAACACCCTACTGAAGAAACCTACGGCGGACCCCAGCGACCTGAAGAACTTCCGCCCCATCTCGCTCCTCCCCTTCCCTGCCAAAGTCATAGAGAAGACCGTCAACAAGCAACTTACCAACTTCCTTGAAGACAATAACCTACTCGACCCCTCTCAGTACGGATTCCGAGCCAATCACAGCACAGAAACCGCCCTCATCTCAGTCACTGACGACATCAGAACTCTGATGGACAATGGAGAAACAGTCGCCCTCATCCTCCTCGACTTTTCGGCTGCCTTCGACACCGTCTGCCACCGAACTCTAATATCCCGCCTCCGCTCCACCGGGATCCAAGGACAGGCCCTGGACTGGATCACCTCCTTCCTCTCCAACCGCTCCCAAAGAGTCTACCTCCCACCTTTCCGCTCAGACCCCACTGAGATCATCTGCGGCGTCCCACAAGGCTCCTCACTCAGCCCGACTCTCTTCAATGTCTACATGAGCCCCCTCGCCGACATCGTACGCAAACACAACATCATCATCACCTCCTACGCAGACGACACTCAGCTGATACTTTCCCTCACCAAGGACCTCACCAGCGCCAAGACCAACCTGCAAGATGGAATGAAAGACGTTGCAGAATGGATGAAACTCAGCCGTCTGAAACTGAACTCAGACAAAACGGAAGTCCTCATCCTCGGAAACACCCCGTCCGCCTGGGACGACTCCTGGTGGCCCACGGCCCTTGGCACCGCACCAACCCCCTCAGACCACGCACGCAACCTCGGACTCATCCTGGACCCACTTCTCACCATGACCAAACAAGTCAACGCCGTATCATCCTCCTGCTTCCTCACCCTACGCATGCTCTGAAAGATCTTCTGTTGGATCCTCGCCGACACCAGAAAGACCGTGACCCACGCCCTCGTCACGAGCCGCCTGGACTACGGCAACACCTTATACGCAGGAACCACAGCTAAACTCTAGAAGTGTCTGCCGCGAATTCAAAACACCTCCGCCCTCCTCGTCCTCGACATACCCCGCAACAGCCACATCTCCACCCACCTGAGACACCTGCACTGGCTTCCCGTCAACAAAAGGATCACCTTCCGACTCCTCACCCACGCACACAAAGCCCACCACAACAAGGGACCCGAATACCTCAACCGTCGCCTCAGTTTCTACACACCCACCCGTCAACTTCGCTCCGCCAACCTCGCTCTCGCCGCCGTCCCTCGCATCCACCGCACCACGGCAGGTGGGAAATCCTTCTCCTACCTGGCGGCCAAGACATGGAATTCCCTCCCCACCAACCTCAGGACCACCCAGGACCACCTCGCATTCCGGAGGCAACTCAAGACCTGGCTCTTCGAGCAGCATTAACCCCATCCCCCTAGCGCCTTGAGACCCTCACGGGTGAGTAGCGCGCTTTATAAATGTTTATGATTTGATTTATATTTGAGATATCACAAGTAAGTTAAAAAACACTTTTATCAGGGTGTTGTACAAATTGTTAGTTTAATACAGGGCATGCACCAGGATTTAGCTGTACTTTTATTTGGTTTTTACATTTTATTGTGGTGGGTGGCCTGCAGTTTCAGTAGGGGCCTAGTTATTGTTCTACTTCCAATTTTTCTTCTTTAAAGGAAAAATGTTTCACAGTTCAGTTTTCTCCATGTTTTGTAAATTTGCAATATTAATTTAATTCACTATGTTATGTGGCCTACTCTGCTATTGGAATAGGCATTCCAGCTATAAGCCCAGTACTCAGTCATGAGTACATGATGAAACAACTGTTTGTGGTGTCTGTTGAACTGAAATATTTAGACCATGAATGGTATTGGATTAAATAACTTAAAAATGTTATTTGGCGGTATTTCTCTTTTTTTCTGCAAACAGTGTATGGTGGGGTAATATATTTGATGTGTGTTGTTGTAAATTGTAGTTTTTAGCCCATTTAATTTTTGTATTTGGAATTTCTGACTTAATGCTGTTTTTTCTCCTGTATAAACGCCTCCTCCTTTGTCTGGCCAGTGTGTGAGACTGTTTGTCAAAGGTCACCATTTGTCTTTGTTCCCCATGCCATGTGGCCAGGGGCCCTTTTTTGTATAGTCAATTATATTCTTATGTGAGTTTTCTGTTTTCTATTCATCCTGGTTGTTGTTTGACCATGTGGCTGGTGGGAAGTTTGTATAGGCAGCCATTGTGCTTTTTCTTTTGGCCTGCACCTTATTTGTTGTTGAGGCCATGCATCCTTGCTTGTTCTTGTTGCTGTTTGACCATGTGGCAGGCGGCCATTTTGTGTATGCAGCCAGTGTGTTTTTAGGCCTGCACGTGTTCTTTGTTGTGGTCATGCCTCCTTGCTGTTTGAATATTTGGCTGGTAGCCATTTTATATAGGCAGCAATTGTGCTTTTTTTAGGCCTTGCATGTGTTCTTTGTTGTGGTCATGTCCCCTTGTTGGTTGTTGCTGTCTGATTATGTGTCTGGCAGCCATTTTGTGTAGGCAGCCAGTGTGCCTGCATGTGTTCTTCTTTGTTATGTCCATGCCGCCGTGCTTGTTGTTGTTTGACAACGTTGTTATTTTGTGTGTTTTGCTTGAGGCCTAGTAGCTCAATGCTCATTACTAAATGTACTGTATGAACAGTGTTTTATATTATTTTATATACTTTTTTGCGTTTTTCACCTGCACCATTCCTTGCCTCCCAAATCCCAGTGGTTTTTCCATTGTAGTCCTGTTGCCCTTATACATCAGCAATTGTATTTTTTTTTTTTTTTAACTATTTTTAATAACTTGTTTCACAAACATTATTTAATTTAATTTCTTACAATAATTAATATTGTTTTCTTAATTTTAGAATTAAAATAAATAAATACATTTGTTTTATTTATTTTATTTTTCCCAACCGCTCCCATCTGCCTTAGGAGCTCAGTTGCACAACATTATTCAAGGATTATTCCATTTATCACCAGCACCTCCCGGAGTGCAATATTCCAATAAAGCTAACAGTTACATGTTGTATGTTGTAGTTGTTGCTCTTTCTTATCCTTCCCAAGTGTACATGATAGTGAAAATTAATGTTGGTGTGGTTTTACAAATGGATACACTTTATTGTTAATTATTTATCATTTAAGTAACCACTAAATAATATTGTTTCTGCAAAAAATTCAACTGCAACAATGCCACATTTTACTGATGGTCTTGTTCCATGTTTGCCTTTAGGTGCATGAAGAGAAAGAGACATCACCCACAGTATTGCCAGACAGAAGGCCTGTGCACGACGTGACGAGTGACCACACTCATGACACGGACATGTCTTCAGCTTCTGAAGCTAAGTGTTACTGCCAACTGACAGCTTCAATATGGCTCCAAAGAAAGTTGCTTCCAAGAAAGCAGACAGTGATGAGAAGAAGCTTCCGACCACTGCTATGTCACCACAGACCTTTTTGGGGGGAAAACGTGTGCCTGCTACACCGGCCTCTGGGGAGCAAGCAGGGAGCAGCACTCCTGCAGCAGTGGCTCCACTCCAAACTAGGCCCAAGTCCATGTCTGACACAGAGGCAGGCTCTCTAATCATGGGAACACCTACGAGCAGTGACTTTGAATTGGACTTATCTCTTTCTCAAAGTAGTATCCAATCATTGCTGGAAACTCAACTCAGTGGACAACAACAGCCGCAACCAGCAATAGTTGTTCCTCCCAAAGGAGGAGCACATCAGGAGGATATTGAGCCTCATGCTGAGGAAGTCGAAGAAGCCCCTCTTTCATAAGAACCACTGTTATCTAGATTTCCACCATTTTCTTCTTTAAGCTCTCCTTCTGATGATAAAGACTCCACTTGAATGCCACCTCAGTCTGAGACACACCAGGAAAGGAAAGGAGTGAAAAGGAAGTTTTCTGAATGCCTTAGAGTTATGGATGAAGAAGAGGAGGATGACAAGTCTGACAATGAGCCAGTCATCATGCATGTTAACCCAGCCCCAGTGGAGTCTGACATTACCCCATCTTTTCAACCTACTCTGAGGGATGAGGTAGAGATACCACCACCACCTACAGCTTCCATATTTACAACAAGGCGCCGGCTGCGACCTACACCCACAACCATCTCAGTAGAAGCAGGCACTGCAGAGAGGCAAATGTCATCAAAACACCCACTTGCCGACACTTTATCTGACATTAGCAGTGGCACCAGTGTGAGAAATTTGACCTCCCCAGTTTGGGACTTCTTTACGTTTAGGGAAAAGTAGCTGAACATTGCCATATGCTCCATTTGCCTAGTAAGTGTTATTCGGGGTAAGCTTGGTACAAACTATAGTACCGGAGGCCAAACAACCCATTAGAGAAAACACCACACAATCCATTGGGAAGTGCACCTTAGCGGCCAAAAGCCTGCAAGTGGTGTTGGTGAAGGTAGGGAGAACAGGGAATCTGATCTGATCATGGTGGAAGATGAAGGTGAAGAAAATGGTGTCATTTTTGTTACACAAATCGATCCTGTCCCCAGCATTGCAGTAGTATTGTCACCCACATCAGCAACATAGCAATGTCACAAGAAGACTCAGAGTCAGATCGAGGCAACAAGGCAAGAATATACAGTGGCTGCCCTGCTGAGATGCACATTGAGTCTACCACCACATTCTGCTTTGAAGTTTCCTGCATCAGTGACACCAGTAAAGAAAAAAATCCTGGCTACTATTACTGGCATGTTTAGGCAGGAAGAGCAGTATGAACGCAACCACTCAACGGTGCGTTTGTAGAACAGGAAGCTCGCTAAAATATTAGTGCTGGACCTCCTCCCTTTTTCTTTTGTGGAAGGAATGGATTTTCTAGAATTTGTGGTGGCCATCTGCCCAAAATGGAAGGTTCCCAGCCGGACCTCTTTTGCCAGGGTTGCTGTTCCAGTGCTACATCATGATGTGCTGGAATTGGTTGGACAAGCTTTGCAGCAAAGTGCTGTCCACACAATCCAACTGACGACAGACATTTGGGCCAATTGCCAAGCCACTAATTACATGTGCATCATTGCACACTGGATCTCGTTTGTGGGGGTTAGAGGAATGATATCTGCAGGTGTTTATACTGCTGAAATTTGTATTGGTGCTTGGAAGCATGCAACTGTAGCTATGTTTGCCATGGAGAAATCCCAAACAGCTGTAATCATCTTGGATGACTTTAACAACAATGTCTTCGAATTCCTGTGCCCTGTAGGGCTTAACATTAGATCTGTTGCCACAGACAATGGCATTAATATAGTTAAGGCCATGTCAGATGGTGGCTGTTTCAAGGTCCTTTGTTTGGTGCACTGCACCAACATCATTGTACAGGACTTTCTCAAAAAAAGAAACCTGAGTCAGCAACTTACTGTCCACATGCAGAAGGTTCTGCACTCGTTTCAGCCATTCTTTTAAAGCCTGGTAGCGGTTGAGGATTATCCTGCAAGATAATAGAATGGCAGTTAAAGCACTCATGCAGGAGGTGTCAACACGTTGTAATTCAACTTATTACATGTTGCAATGTCTATTTGAGCAATACAGACTGATCAATGAATATGTCATGCAAAGAGGGGATGCAACTGTGAAAGGTATGATCAATGAGATGGACCATTGGGGCCTGGTCAAATGCCTGACAGAGATGCTGCTTCCTTTTCACATTTGCTCAGGGGAAGTCAGAAAGGAAGACTGTACCATGGGCCAAGCTATCCCATTGTTGCATAAGCTGCATAAACAGCTAAAGGAGGTGTCTGAACTTACGCAGCTGTGGATGAAAAAACAGATGCGCAGGTGTTGACAGAAAGATTAATCCTTCGCCTAGCTGTTAATACAAGGTTGCAAAGAGACATTGTGTCATTCAAACATTACATCTGTGCCACAATTCTTGATCCACGGTACAAACAATTACTGGCCACTTTCATTCCTTTTTCAGATGGGGATGTTTCATCCTACAAGGCGTGGGTTGCTAAGCAAGCCAGCAACTCAGAAACACAATGACTGGGAATTAGAGGCCCATTCACGGGCAGAGGTACTGTGTTGCAGCCTACAACTTCCACAGAGCCTGCAGAAAGTGTTGTTGGCTCACAGCAGCCAAAACCAAAACCAGCAACAACAACAGGAACAGGAGCAGCAGCCCCAAAATCTGCACTTAATTAATTTCTAACGGCAGGGCTTAAGTCCACTGCAGAGGTGAAGGCAAAAGAGGTCAAGTAAGGTGGAGCACTAATGACTATTGAGAGGATGGTCCAGGCCTGCCTAAATGACCTAAAGGAGGTCTATCTGGATCAAAACCCATTGGTGTACTGGCATGGGAAGAAGCACCAGTGCTTAACAGGCTGGCAATAAAGTTTAGTGTGTCTGTTGAGTGTGTGTTCAGTGCAGCTGGTGCAGTTGTCACAGTGCGAAAGAACAGTCTCTCACCCCAAAACACTGAGAGATTGACCTTGATCAAAATGGATAACCACTTTAAACCCCCGAATTACAGCATAACTGCAGTACAACAGGAGGCAGATTAGGGTGATTTGTCAGACTCAGGTCATAGTAGTGTGTTAGCTGACTAACTTCTGGGCGAATACCTGAGTTTGAGAACAAACTCTACTTCCCTGCTACTTAGTACACCTGGGCCACCATAGAACTTTCTTCTTTCTATCAACAAACTGCTTTGAGAAAAAAAAGAATATAGCTAGCTGGGGGAACATTATTAGTTGTTTGTTTGTGTCTCACTGACTAATGAACCCCCACCATTTTAGCCCAATATATGCCCAGATTGGAGTTGGACCAGTGTGCAGTGAAGAAGCCTCTCACCCCTAAACTCCCTTCAAGGTTATTGGAGAGACAATGCCTGTCTCCATCCAGTTCTTGTGCTTATCCTTTCTTTTATCCCATAACATGACTGCTCCAGATATTTGATTTACAACTTACTGACCAATATGTGTTTGGTTTTGTGAATCAAACAGGATCAACAATGTACCACCATGAGTGATTGGAACAGGTAAGTAATGATATGCACCAACGAGTGATATGAGTGATTCTTGTTTCAATTTTGTGATGATTCATGTGGTGGCAGATAGTGAGAGTGGGTGTTTATTGGTTAACTATAATTATTACACTTGATTGTGTTTGTGAATGATTTACACTGTTGGTGGCCTAATGGGTGATCATTTTTGTCCTTCTCTTTTGATACCCAGCAACCCAACCAGTCCATTTAGCTAACAAACACAAATCTAGTCCACACAAAGAAATACTTAGGGGGTCATTCCGACCCCGGCGGGTGGCGGGCGCTGCCCGCAGGGCGGAGACCGCCATAAGACCGTACCGCGGTCAAATGACTGCGGCGGTCATTTTGACTTTCCCGCTGGGCAGGCGGGCGACCGCCAAAAGGCTGCCCGCCCGCCCAGCGGGAAAGCCCCAGCAACGATGAAGCCGGCTCCGAATGGAGCCGGTGGAGTTGCTGGTGTGCGACGGGTGCAGTGGCAACCGTCGCGATTTTCAGTGTCTGCTTTGCAGACACTGAAAATCTTAATGGGGCCCTGTTAGGGGGCTCCTGCAGTGCCCATGCCAGTAGCATGGGCACTGCAGGGGCCCCCAGGGGCCCCACGACACCCGTTCCCGCCAGCCTCTTCCTGTCGGTGTAAACCGCCAGGAACAGGCTGGCGGGAAGGGGGTCGGAATCCCCATGGCGGCGCTGCTTGCAGGCCGCCGTGGAGGATTCCCTGGGGCAGGGGAATACTGGCGGGAAACCGCCGGTTTCCCTTTTCTGACCGCGGCTTTACTGCCGCGGTCAGAATTGCCCCTGAAGCACCGCCAGCCTGTTGGCGGTGCTTCCTCCGTCCCCGGCCCTGGTGGTCCATGACCGCCAGGGTCAGAATGACCCCCTTAATGTTTCTTTGTTATTAAACACAGCTACGTGCTACAGGTCACTCTATCTGAATTGAGTTGGGAGACTGGGACTCACTGGAAGAGTTGGTACGTAGTTGTACATAATCTTTAATCAGAGTCAGGAGGATGATGGAAGGACTTAAAGCATGAATTGACAACTTCAACAACTGCCAGAAGAAGGGAGATATCAAATTCATGGAAATCCACATGGATGATGAGCCTAAGAGGTCTGCTCAACTCTGTGGACTGGTGAGAGGCGCGTTGATTACTTGATTTGGGAAATGAAATGCTGCTGAGTGTGTGTGCCGGCTAGCAAAAAATTGAAACTTTGTGGTTGGGTGGGGGGGGGGGCTGTTGTTGTAGGTAACTGGAGGAGACAGACGTGTAATGGATGATGTTACATCTTTACATTATGCATGTAATCCAGGCTAAATGTCATGATGAGGATCATGACAGCTGCAAGTTTGACCATCCCAATATACATGCCGTCACTTGTCTGTGATTGTTGGTTGTTGTAATTGCTCTCACTTAATTGATCGCACATCAGTCATAAAATGAATGATTGCAAAGGCTTATGCTTGTGCTCTGCCTCCTCTGAGTCTTCTTGGTAAGCTACTCCTCATAAAACTTACCTTCCATTCTATCCTTCTTGATTCCACAATATCATGATAATCATTTCTGTTTTACAATCTACAGGCCTTCTCTTCTCCTGCATAAAGGGCAGAAGCACCATTACGCACATGCTTACATTTTCAGACCTCTTCAGTTGGGCAGGCACTCAAGATTGATAGGGCAATCCAAGAAGAATGCATATGCACCTCTTAATATGGCAATACAGACTAATATATTTTTTCTTTTAATTATCTTTTTTCAGAACTGTGTGTGTTAGCTTCACTCCAAATTTGTATTTACTATTTTTCAAACCTAGGTGACAGAACATTTATATATATAAAAAGTTGGGTCTCTGTGGGGCTGATGGAATGTTTGCAAACCATTTAAGTTAACTGTGTCATACTCATTCCTTTCTATTCCTCCCACAATAGGCTGCTGATCATTGACCAGATAAATATTGTGTTTGTGTAGTGTTTGTCTTTTTGTCACACCTTTCCCTAAATCCCCTTTCCCATCCATTCATCAAATCCCAAACCCTCTTCCCCCAGGCTGTGAGATTCATGAGTTGTGACTTAATAATGTATATCATTAATTAATCACATACTTGGTGGGGTGTATGTGGTGGAAGCAACACCAACTCAGTGTGCAGAATCTTTGTTTGAGGTCACCTAGGTGGGAGTGGGACCTCGCTTCTGATGCATTCACTATTAGTGTGCTAGCATGCTTCTACTACCAACATGATGGCATATTGGGAAACCATGCGGCCCTCTATTCATCTATTCAGGTAAGAGAACTATGGAACATTGTTGTACTTTTAGGCAATATAACAGGCAATGGCAAACCTCCCACCCCTTCCTTATGGGTCAATTATAGTTGCAGACTGCAGTGCAGAGACTAGGAGAATATTAGGACAAAGGTACCAAACCACATAACTAATTTTTATACGTTATCAGCAGATTTAAAAAAGAACGCTGTGCTAAAAAGCAGCAGTGTGGAGTAAAACACCCCAAAAAAGATTTGATTCATAAATAACATCAAATAAATATTTGTTAACCGCAACAAATAGGATGTAATCCCACCCCTTCCACCCACAACTGGCCCACCCCTTGCCCCAAACAAATCTCCCTGTCCCTAACCAATGTCCCAAAAAATTCAACTGTCCATGATAAAAGAAAACAAAGTCCAACAGTCTCGGATCAGGTACCAAAAACCCATTCCCACCCTCTTCACCCACAAATCCGACCCATTTAAAACCGCGTACCTGCCTGGCTTATATTCACATCAGCCTTCACAGGACACAGCATTGCAAAGTACTGTCTGGGGGGACAGCAGAGATGGAAAGGTGGCTGCCAGTGGTCTGCGGCACCGGAGTTGAGACTGAGATGCTGGAGGATCTGGGGCCTGGCTGGAGCCCTGGGCATTAGCAGCTACCGCTGCTGCCTCCTGCTCCTCCTCCTCCTCCAGGAGTACTAGCCACTGATATTCAGCCCTGATGGCCCCCAACTTCTGGTGCCACAGCTGGGCTATTTCCTGCCATGAAGGTGGACCAGCAGGAATAGCTATATTAAGAAAGAAAAATTACAAATTGTAAGCAATGTTCTGTGCTAAACACTTGAATAAAATCATGTAGTGGCACAGTAGCAGTACATTTACTGGTCACCTCAGGCCATTCTATTTTGATGTGATTAGAGTCAAAGCCATTCTGCACTATGGAGTACAAGTAGACTTCTTTCTCCTGTGGTGTTAAATTAATAGAGGCATGCTATTTCAGCTGGCGCCCTAGTTGTACTCATTACTGTCTGCAGCTGGGCAGCTGTAATAGACAATTATCTATTCCAATGATCTGCTCTTCTCCAAAATGCCTTTCAATTGTGCCCTGACTACAAGGCAGATAAATACTAAGAATAATACACGCCACGTACTATAATAAAATCAATCATGAAGACATCCTGTCTGCCGTAAGAGGATGGTAGGAAAAGCGATGTACTACAGTACAGGGAAAGGATTAAGGAACAGGATATATAGATTGTATTTGGCACTTTCGTCACAGAATATTCCTTCTACAAAAGTCAAGGCAGTTAGTCCTACTTTACTCCTTGTCCTCATCATCCTCCTCCACCACACTTTGCAATAATTACTTTTTTTTTTGCAATGAAATACATTTGCTTGGCGGGAAGGAAAGGAATGTTAACTTGCCTTGCTGCAGGGTACGTTAGAGAGGATTAGGCTGGTTAAGTAGAGCAGACACTTTATTGATCAAATCATCATCATCATCATCATCATCATCATCATCATGTGCCTAAGGTTTGGCTAGTAGTGTGAGCCACTGTGGTTGGCAAATGTTGAAAGGGAACAATTTGAACAGTCATTAAGTCATAATTAAATATATCACTTGGCTAGAACATGTAGTGCAAGCAAAGAATGGATTTTACAAATGTTTCGAAAGGCTGGGCCAGAACTTAAGAATGATTAAAGGAGTGAAGTACTAGGAAAAGACGAAGTGACTGACTGAGTGGGCACTGGGAGGGAAGGGAAAACCACCTTTTGTTTAGCATTGCCACGCATTGGAAACTTTTAAAATAAATGACAAATTAATGTAACTTAAGGAGATACACATTGCATAGCCAACATTGCAGTGCAGTTTCTGCTGAATTGAAACATGCATCTATTAGGTCATTACGGGTGGCACTGGTGAAATGTCATAGGTAGGGAGGGACGTGATGATTAATGCTGATGGGTTACATGTTATCTGTCTTGCTTGAAAAATACTGTAAGTCAAGGGAATAGTCAGGAATACCGCCCCACCCCTTTGAATCAAACCTTTTATAAAACCATTCCAAGCAAGTAAAGTAGATGAGAAGAATGTCCCTCTCCTGAAAAGCTACCTTTTTCTTCATTCCAACCATGTATCCATTCATCATTGCATTGTTCTTCTACCATTCTTATTCTTCACCCTTGGCTTTGATACACACCATTTAAGCTTTACATTCTCTCATCCAGTCTCTCTCCATTGAAAACCATCCAAATTCCAAACATAGCTATCAAGAAACCTTTCCCCAACATCTATTTACCTAATACCCATCCATTCATCCTTTTACCCTTTCAACCATCCAAGATCAAACCCATCCAAGGTTTTCTTTCACCCATCCAGTCATACATCCTTTCATACATTAGCTTTCACCCACCAAGGGAGGCATCCTTTCATCCGTATACGTTTTTATCTATCCTACACCCACTAATGCATCCTATGACCCACCTGTATGACTATTATCCACCCTTTTGCCCACACATCTTTTCACTCATACTATATTTCACCCACCCTTTCTCCTACCATCCTTCTTTAAATTTTCCATAAACCCATCATAGATAAAGTTCACTGTGAACCTTTGTCTGCTGAGTTGCAGATAGAAGAGGCAATTAATACTCCACTCCAGCTTTATCTGCTTAAGCTGGGTGTTTTACAAGTTATTGAACAAACTTTGTACTCCCTTCCAGTGAGTATATTACTAATTGTCAATAAGCAAGCAATATTACTTACCAGCGCTCGTCACTGCCGAGACACCTCCTTCTAACACAGGCACTGCCGCGTCTTTGCTGGTGCTGTAGCTGCTGGCCTCGGCACTGATAGTTGGTATGGCAAGAGAAAAGCATTACACATTTTAGATGCCAGATACGCCTCCCCATTTTATTTATTTTTATAGCAAAATACAACCACAATACATCACTACAATTGGGTTACAGACTTATCTTCAATCAAAATATCAGGTGGGCATTTTGTTGGTTGGCAGTTTTTGAAAAGCTAGGTAGAGAAGCCAAACAAAAACTTTTTGCAATAGAGAGGCAGAGCTATTGATGAATCTGAGTTTTTAAAGAGAAATAAAAGGGTGCATGAATAGGTCAATGAAGGACATATGGGGGGGTCATTACAACATTGGCGGTAAAAGCCGCTTACCGCCGTGCAGAAGACCGCCAATACACCGCCGCGGCTGCGGAATTCCGCCACAGCTATTATGACCCACATCTCGGAATTCGCCGAAATTCAGACAACCACACAAGTCCGCCACACCAAAGGTCAGTGATAAACTGGCGAAAACAAAACCTCCACCGTCACGCCAACAGAAACACGCCCATGCGATTACAACAGACGAATCCACGCGGTGGTCTTTCAACCGCGGTATTCCATTGGCGGTACACACCGCCGCGCTCAAAATACACACACATCTCCAAAACACCGCCACATTGGACAATTCAAAATACACACTCCTGATACACATACAAACAAGACTCCCACACACCCAATACAATATAAAACACACACCCACATCACCCACAAACCCCTACGACCAAAAAATAGAGACGAAGGCGACAGAGAGAGCACAGCAATATACAACCCCACCACACTGAGGCACACAACACCATCACCCACACAACATCCACGCACAAAACACCACACACCACTACACATCACCAAACTCATCACCACATATACCACCCCACACATCACCTACACCACCTCATGGCACGCCAAAGACACCCCAGGTTTTCTGAGGAGGAGCTCAGGGTTATGGTGGAGAAAATCGTACGGGTAGAGCCACAGCTATTTGGATCACAGGTGCAGCACACCTCTATAGCTAGGAAGATGGAGCTATGGCGAAGAATCGTCGACAGGGTCAATGCAGTGGGACAGCACCCAAGAAATCGGGAGGACATCAGGAAGAGGTGGAACGACCTACGGGGGAAGGTGCGTTCAGTGGTCTCCAGGCACAACATCGCGATTCGGCGGACTGGCAGCGGACCCCCACCTCCTCCCCCACAACTAACAACATGGGAGGAGCAGGTCTTGACCATTATGCATCCAGAGGGCCTCGGAGGAGTCGGTGGAGGAATGGACACTGGTAAGTCTAATCTTAACTATCATATCCCCCACCCTACCTGCATGCTGTCACACACCCCCACCCTCACCCTCTCCCCTATCACTCCAACTCCTCTCTAATGTACTAATAACACAAACCACCCATCCCAACACCAAGCCCTGCATGACACAACAAAGCATGGACACCCATCTCTAAAGCATGCCCACTGCACATACCCATAACAACACCTAACCATCATCACACAAGCCCCCACTCAGGAAAGCTAGCACTGGGGTACACGCTCACCCACCCATTGCACACCATGACACACACACATGCAATAATCATGCTTTTATACACCTGCAGGACCACTACCTAACGTCACCAGACAGGAGGGTCCAGACATCTCTACCCCACCCACAGAAGAGGCCCACAGTGATGACAGCAGCTCTGGCCAACTGGATCAAGATGACCAGGCCGGACCATCGTGGGCCTCGGGACAGTCGGTTCCCCTCGCACAGGCACAGCCCAATACTGACCTTCCACCCTCTGGTAACGCCAGCACAGCATCCACCCAGCTGGCCCATACCTCCATTCCCAGGACACGTCAATCAACTGTGTGTCCACCACTACAGGGAACCCAGGATAACCCACCACCCCAACAACAACAGGGCCCTGGGGGCAGTGGCAGTGGGCACACGGTCCAGGGGACGGAGGCACAGGAACACAGGGGAACTGGGAGGGCTGCTGTGCGACAGGGGGCGGACAGGCCAAGGGAACCCACTCTCCACAAGGCCCTCTCCTCCATCATGGGAGCATACCACCACTCCCAGGAAACGATGGCAACGGTCCTGGCTAAGTTTCAGGAGACCCAGCGCATGCAGGACAAACTGTATTTGGGGTTCAGGGAGGACCTCAGTACCATCAGCTCCGCCCTGGGCACCATAGTAGGGGTGCTGAAGGATATACAGAAGACCATGAGGGACACCGTGGCACTCCAAGGGGCCCCTGACACTAGCCTGCACGATGAACTGCCCACCACCTCCGCCGGCGCTAGTGGACAGGACGCCTCGCCACAGGACCACCACACCAGCACCCCACCCCCTGCAGACGGAGAACCAGCCCGCAAGCGGTCCGTGAGATCCAGGAACAGGACAGAGCACGATGGCAAGACCCCCGCCAGGAAATGAGACCACCCTGATTGTCATCCCACTGTCCCACTTTGTCACCCTGTCCAGATTGGAACTGTTCCAGCTCCACTTCCTATGCCCATATGGGCAGTGCACCTGTGAGACTAATAGACTGGACTCTGCCATGGACATTCCTCCACCATCACCCCTCACCATTTTACCACCCCCTCCAATAATTAGCACTTCAATAAACACCCTTGAAGCACAAAACAATCTGGAATCAGTCAGTGTTTTTTAAAATGTGTATTAGCTATGACAATGACAAAATCCATTAGAAAATGTAATGTCAACATACCTATGTCACACATCACAAGCCCATGAAGGATGCAAGCAGATGACACACGTTGGTAACCACACCAGTGAAACCGTAATGGAAATGTACCACTCAGTTAGCATATACTGCTTCAAATTGACAGACAGGATAGAGGTAGAAGTGTGAAAGTAAATGTAATAGTAAAAAATGTGTTCTCACCTGTGTGTCACTGGAAATATTGCTGTATGACAGAGTCCCTGTTATCAATGTCTTCTTTCTCTGCTTCCTCCTCATCACTGTCCACAGGCCCCACAGCTGCCACAACACCGTCATCTGGACCATCCTCCTGCAGAAAAGGCACCTGGTGTCGCAAAGCAAGATTGTGAAGCATAGAGCAGGCGATGATGATCTGGCACACCTTCATTGGTGAGTAGAATAGGGATCCACCTGTCATATGGAGGCACCTGAACCTGGCCTTCAGAAGGCCGAAGGTCCTTTTTATCACCCTCCTAGTCCGCCCATGGGCCTCATTGTAGCGTTCCTCTGCCCTGGTCCTGGGATTCCTCACTGGGGTCAGTAGCCATGACAGGTTGGGGTAACCAGAGTCCCCTAATAGCCACACACAGTGCCTCTGGAGTTGACCCATCACATACGGGATGCTGCTATTCCGCAGGATGTAGGTCGTCATGCACTGAGCCAGGGAACATAGCATTTACCTGGGAGATGTACTGGTCTGCCAAACATACCATCTGTACATTCATGGAATGATAACTCTTCCGGTTCCTGTACACCTGTTCACTCCTGTTGGAGGGGGACCACAGCCACATGGGTCCCATCAATGGCACCTATGATGTTAGGGATATGTCCCAGGGCATAGAAGTCACCTTTAACTGTAGCCAAATCCTCCACCTGAGGGAAAACGATGTAGCTCCTCACGTGTTTCAGCAGGGCAGACAACACTCTGGACAACACGTTGGAAAACATAGACTGGGACATCCCTGATGCCATGGCCACTGTTGTTTGAAATGACCCACTTGCAAGGAAATGGAGTACTGACAGCACCTACACTTGAGGGGGGATTCCTTTGGGATGGCGGATTGGTGATATCAGATCTGGCTCCAACTGGGAACACAGTTCCTGGATTGTGGCACGGTCAAACCTGTAGGTGATGATTAAATGTCACTCCTCCATTGTCAATAGGTCCACCAGCGGTCGGTACACCGGAGGATTCCGACATCTCCTCACATGTCCCAGCTGACGGTGCCTAGGAAGGACAACAGCGACCACAGAGTCAAGCAACTCAGAGGTATGTACCCACAGCTACACAGTACACGAAACATAACACACTTACAGACAACTTTTTGGATTGAGTCCAGGCCTAGGTATGTGTGACGCAGTTGTAAATGAAGCCATGTGGGCCCCTGAAATGGCGGATGCCTGACCTCTAAACTGGGACAATTGGATGTGAGGTAATTGCGCTGGCACTGTACACCGTCGCGGTAGGCGGTCGAAGACACAGGATCACCACACCAGCACCCCACCCCCTGCAGACGGAGAACCAGCCCGCAAGCGGTCCGTGAGATCCAGGAACAGGACAGAGCACGATGGCAAGACCCCCGCCAGGAAATGAGACCACCCTGATTGTCATCCCACTGTCCCACTTTGTCACCCTGTCCAGATTGGAACTGTTCCAGCTCCACTTCCTATGCCCATATGGGCAGTGCACCTGTGAGACTAATAGACTGGACTCTGCCATGGACATTCCTCCACCATCACCCCTCACCATTTTACCACCCCCTCCAATAATTAGCACTTCAATAAACACCCTTGAAGCACAAAACAATCTGGAATCAGTCAGTGTTTTTTAAAATGTGTATTAGCTATGACAATGACAAAATCCATTAGAAAATGTAATGTCAACATACCTATGTCACACATCACAAGCCCATGAAGGATGCAAGCAGATGACACACGTTGGTAACCACACCAGTGAAACCGTAATGGAAATGTACCACTCAGTTAGCATATACTGCTTCAAATTGACAGACAGGATAGAGGTAGAAGTGTGAAAGTAAATGTAATAGTAAAAAATGTGTTCTCACCTGTGTGTCACTGGAAATATTGCTGTATGACAGAGTCCCTGTTATCAATGTCTTCTTTCTCTGCTTCCTCCTCATCACTGTCCACAGGCCCCACAGCTGCCACAACACCGTCATCTGGACCATCCTCCTGCAGAAAAGGCACCTGGTGTCGCAAAGCAAGATTGTGAAGCATAGAGCAGGCGATGATGATCTGGCACACCTTCATTGGTGAGTAGAATAGGGATCCACCTGTCATATGGAGGCACCTGAACCTGGCCTTCAGAAGGCCGAAGGTCCTTTTTATCACCCTCCTAGTCCGCCCATGGGCCTCATTGTAGCGTTCCTCTGCCCTGGTCCTGGGATTCCTCACTGGGGTCAGTAGCCATGACAGGTTGGGGTAACCAGAGTCCCCTAATAGCCACACACAGTGCCTCTGGAGTTGACCCATCACATACGGGATGCTGCTATTCCGCAGGATGTAGGTCGTCATGCACTGAGCCAGGGAACATAGCATTTACCTGGGAGATGTACTGGTCTGCCAAACATACCATCTGTACATTCATGGAATGATAACTCTTCCGGTTCCTGTACACCTGTTCACTCCTGTTGGAGGGGGACCACAGCCACATGGGTCCCATCAATGGCACCTATGATGTTAGGGATATGTCCCAGGGCATAGAAGTCACCTTTAACTGTAGCCAAATCCTCCACCTGAGGGAAAACGATGTAGCTCCTCACGTGTTTCAGCAGGGCAGACAACACTCTGGACAACACGTTGGAAAACATAGACTGGGACATCCCTGATGCCATGGCCACTGTTGTTTGAAATGACCCACTTGCAAGGAAATGGAGTACTGACAGCACCTACACTTGAGGGGGGATTCCTTTGGGATGGCGGATTGGTGATATCAGATCTGGCTCCAACTGGGAACACAGTTCCTGGATTGTGGCACGGTCAAACCTGTAGGTGATGATTAAATGTCACTCCTCCATTGTCAATAGGTCCACCAGCGGTCGGTACACCGGAGGATTCCGACATCTCCTCACATGTCCCAGCTGACGGTGCCTAGGAAGGACAACAGCGACCACAGAGTCAAGCAACTCAGAGGTATGTACCCACAGCTACACAGTACACGAAACATAACACACTTACAGACAACTTTTTGGATTGAGTCCAGGCCTAGGTATGTGTGACGCAGTTGTAAATGAAGCCATGTGGGCCCCTGAAATGGCGGATGCCTGACCTCTAAACTGGGACAATTGGATGTGAGGTAATTGCGCTGGCACTGTACACCGTCGCGGTAGGCGGTCGAAGACCGCGGCGCAATGCTGCATTGGTTAACATTGGACCCTATGGCTCCCAGGAGCCAATGAGGAAGTGCGCCGGCGGTGATGATACGCACCGCTGCGGACGTGACTGCCATTTTCTATCTGTTCAATCACTCGATACCTGATCTTCGACAGGAGAGGACCTACACTGCAAGTGCTGCTGTGACCTCGGTCTGGAAGAGACAATGGCACGTGCGTCTGGGGAAAGGGCCCCTGCCTTCACTGCACAGGAGCTGGAGAAGCTTGTGGACGGGGTCCTCCCCCAGTACACGCTACTCTACGGTCCTCCAGACCAACAGGTGAGTACATAGGGTGCAAGTTGTATGGCCTATGCCTGGGTGGAGAGGGCTGGATGTAAGTAGGAAGGGGGCAGAGTTATGCGAGCATGAAGGAGTGTGAATGCATGCGCCACATGGCAAGGGAAGGGATGTGGGCCACTCACTGTGACGGTGCTGTTGCTAATGACTTCTCTTCTTCCCCTGTACATGTCATGTAGGTCAGCGCCCACCAGAAGAAGGATATTTGGCGTGCCATCGCCAAGGACGTCCGGACCCTGGGGGTCCACCAGAGACGGAGCACCCACTGCCGTAAAAGACAGGAGGACATTCGCCGCTGGAGCAAGAAGACGGCGGAGGCTCAGCTGGGGATGGCCTCCCAACGTGGGAGGGGTGCCCGTCGCACCATGACCCCCCTGATGTTCTGGATCCTGCCGGTGGCCTACCCTGACTTGAATGGGCGCTTGAGGGCATCACAGCAGCCACAAGGGGGTGAGTACACTATCATTCTGCTGACTTTGCGCGCAGTGGAGGGGTCTGGGTGGGGGAGGAGGGCTGTGGGTTTCCCCAGGCCAGGGCGAGTTCCGTAGGCTAGGCCCCTCCGTAATGCAGGCCATGTGCCACTCCACCCCACCTCTGTTAAGTGCCAAGTACAGGTATACATGCCCCTGTGTCATCTATGTGGACAGATGACACTCATAGCAATGTAGGCCATATCCCAGGAACTGCATCTGTAGAGGCCAAGAGCACGGCGTAGTGCAGGGGGCTGCTGTGTCTGTATTGTCCGCCAACGGTAGCGGTAAGCCATGCACTCAACCTGTCTTTCTTCTGTTCCCCCCCCCCTTTTTGTGCTCTCCCTGTTCTTTTGTGCATCAGCATCATCAGGCGGAGGGACAGTGGCACCGGAGCACGAGGGAGCTGCATCCCACATGGCCATGGAGGGCCACACCACAGACTCCGAATACACCAGTGGGACGGCGGGCGAGGGGAGCTTCACGTCGGTCACCGGATCAGCAACCAGCGACACGGACTCGTCCTCCGATGGGAGCTCCCTTGTGGTGGCGGCACCATCTGTGCCCCACACTTCTACAGGTACAGCCGCCAGCCCCCTACCAGCACCGCCCTCCCAGCAGCCCCTCAGCCTTCGCTCCGTGCCCGCTCACCCAGGAGGGTGGGCATCACCTTCGCCTCCGGCACCTCAGCCCCTGCCCCTGTCACCCCTGCTGCCCTCAGTGAGGAGGCCATTGACCTCCTCAGGTCACTCACTGTTGGGCAGTCTACCATTGTGAATGCCATCCAGGGTGTAGAAAGGGAGTTGCAACACAGTAATGCATTCCTGGAGGGCATTCATTCTGGTCAGGCTGCCCTTCATCGAACCCTGCAATCTCTGGCCTCAGCACTGATGGCAGCCATTGTCCCTGTGTCTAGCCTCCCCCCTCCAACATCCTCCACCCAGACCCAATCCCCTGTACCCCAGCCTATCCCAAGCACACCATCAGACCAGCCTGCACACACCTCAACACACAAGGACAGCTCAGGCAAACATAGGCACCACACATCCCACAGGCACTCACACAAGCATCACCCACATACAGACACAGCAACATCCACTGCCTCCACTGTGTCCCCCTCCTCGTCGTCTCCCTCCTCCCTCCTCGTGTCGTCTACACTCTCACCTGCATGCACTACATCTACAGCCACTAGGACCCGCACCAGAACGCCCAGCACCACACCCCGCTCACCTGCACTCACCACCCCCACTACCATTTACACGTCCCCTGTGTCCTCTCCCAGTGTGTCTGTGACGCCCCCTCCCAAAGTACACAAACGCGGGCACCCACACACCCAACATCCATCCACCTCATGACAGCCTCCAGAACATGCACCTGCACCCAAATCATCTAAAGTTACACCTCCTACAACCACCTCCTCTTCCTCCACTCCCAGACCCCCTCCAGCTACCCATCCCAGTGTTCGTCAGAAACATTTCCTGAGCAACGTTGACCTCTTTCCCACCACCACCCCCTCCAATTCATAGGTCCCGTACTAGCACCTCAGCCAAAAAAAGTCTGGTTCCAGGGTTGCGTGTTAAAGGTATGTGGAGTGCACCGGGCACCAGGGAAGCCAGTGTGACACGGAGCCAAAGCACTGCCAGTCCACCCCCTGTAAAGCACCGGAAGTTGGACGGTGGCCGACGGGAGAGGGTGAAGACTCCTGCCGGTAAAGCCGCTCACAAGGGTCCCGGGGGGAGTGCTGAGTCAGCTGTGACTCCTCACAAGGTGGTGAAGGGGCAGAAGAAGTCTCCAAAGTCAGGGAAGAGCAGCACGGCGGAGAAGGCCGCCATCCTCCCCACTGGCCAGGACGCCACCGCCAGCACTATCGTCACTGGTCAGGAGACCACCGCCAGAGTCAGTGCCGAGGAGGAGACCACCGCCAGAGTCGGTGCCCAGGAGGGCAGCCCAATCGTCACTGGTCAGGAGACCACCGCCAGAGTCAGTGCCCAGGAGGGCAGCACAATCGTCACTGGTCAGGAGACCACCGCCAGAGTCGTCACTGGTCAGGAGACCACTGCCAGAGTCAGTGCCCAGGAGGGCAGCACAATCGTCACTGGTCAGGAGACCACTGCCAGAGTGAGTGCCCAGGAGGGCAGCACAATCGTCACTGGTCCGGAGACCACCGCCAGAGTCAGTGACCAGGAGGGTGCCACCGCCAGAGTCAGTTCCCAGGAGGGCAGCACAATCGTCACTGGTCAGGAGACCACCGCCAGAGTCAGTGCCCAGGAGGGCAGCACAATTGTCACTGGTCCGGAGACCACCGCCAGAGTCAGTGCCCAGGAGGGCAGCACAATTGTCACTGGTCCAGAGACCACCGCCAGAGTCAGTGCCCAGGAGGGCAGCACAATCGTCACTTGTCAGGAGACCACCGCCAGAGTCAGTGCCCAGGAGGGCAGCACAATCGTCACTGGTCCGGAGACCACCGCCAGAGTCAGTGCCCAGTAGGGCAGCACAATCGTCACTGGTCAGGAGACCACCGCCAGCGTCAGTGCCCTGGAGGGCCCCGGCAGCCACAGCCCCACTGGGCACTGAGGGACCGTCATGCCACACACTGCTGCACAGGTCAGAGACAGCAAAATCGAGCACCGCTGAACAGGGCAAAGACCGCCATGGCAAAGCACTGCTGAACAGGACAAAGACCCCCATGGCAAAGCACCGCTGAACAGGTCAGAAACTGCAAAGTCAAGCACTGCTGAACAGGGCAAAGACCGCCATGGCAAAGCACCGCTGAACAGGACAAAGACCGCCATGGCAAAGCACCGCTGAACAGGTCAAAGACCGCCAACTCAAGCATCGTTAGCCCATGTGCAGCTGGGACAGTGACGGAACTGGGACCATCACGGGGAGCGTGATGCACTCTGGGCACCAGTCCCCGTCCAGAACCAGTGGAGCACTGCATCCACTACCTGAATCCTTCACAGGATGAAGCACTCTGGGCACCAGTCCCCCTCCAGAACCAGTGGAGACATGCATCGACTTGAGAGACTGTGGCTTTGCACTCCCCAGGATGGTACAGTGGGCAAACCAACCACTGTAGGGACTTGAGAGACTGTGGCTTTGCACTCCCCAGGATGGTACAGTGGGCAAACCAACCACTGTAGGGACTTGAGAGACTGTGGCTTTGCACTCCCCAGGATGGTACAGTGGGCAAACCAACCACTGTAGGGACTTGAGAGACTTTGGCTTTGCACTCCCCAGGATACATCAATGGGCATGGAGGCCCGTCATGGATCTTGCGTGGTGCAGTCATCCGGCTGAGGTGCCCCTCCTTCCCTTCCCCTGAGGTGCCTGTTGTATTTCTATCTGATGCCCATGCAGAGTTCTCTCCGTTTGTGGACAGGTATCTAGTGTGGGCCTCGCCCATGCATTGTGGGCCCAGTGGTCCACGGACATTGAAATGTGCATACCTGCACTACCAATCGTGATGTATATATTTGGAATGTGTATATATTTCTGTATATATGAGCTTACTGTATTTGGATACATTACAATGGTTCAAGTTATTTGGTTTTGTCTTTGCATTCTCGTGGGGGGGTTGTGGGTTGTTCCTGTGATGTTTGGAAATACACTGGTGTGTGTAGTAGAGTGCGAGGGTCGGGTTGAGGGTGGGGGTGTTGCGTGTGTGTGTGTCCCTGACTTTTGCTTTCCCCTCCCCTATGTCGTAGGTGCAGTACTCACCGTTGTCTTCGGCGCGTCGTTGCTGATGTTCGTAGAAGAGCAGGTAGACAAGCGCAGGGAGTATTTGGAGGCCTCCTTCCTCATGGAGTGTGTTCAGGTGAGCGTTCAGGTGAGCGTTTTCCCATTGCAAAAGCTGTTTCCGCCATGTCTTTATCCACGGTGAATCCGCCCCGGAAAAGGTGGCGGATTGGTGTGTTGTATTACTGTGGGCGGTACTTTGTCTTCCTCCTGTCTGTTGGCGGTGACCGCCGCGCTGCTTGTCTGTACCGCTGTGGCGGTCGGAGTGTTAAAGTGGCTGTCTATGTTGGCGGTTTCCACCACGGTCATAATTCCCTTTTTTTTTTTCGCCGGCCTGTTTGCGGTATTACCGCCGCTTTAACACCGTCCGCCAGGGTTGTAATGACCCCCATGGTGTTGGTTGGCAAATGCACTGGGCCGTCCTCCTCATATTTTCAACCATGGTGCAAGGTCATAAACTGCTGGTATACTATAATAATAATATAATACATACACAACATTGGAGGGTCCAAATACATGTGCATATCGAAACACTCTTTTTTTTCTACTGATTGAGCTGGAGCAAGAAAAAGAAAGCCTTCTCAACAAACATGTGTTGATTACCTTACTTGGGCATGCAGTCCTCACAGTAGACTACATGGGTTCTCTGAGCCTTACCAGTCCACAAGATATATAAGGGGAGAGAGAAAACTTCTGACAAAGAATAAGAAAGGGAGCTACTGGCAGACTAGTACAGATAGGCAGTTTGAAGTAAAATACATAAACTTGAAATATAGAAAATAAGTAAATAGGATAATGCAGGGATAAGAACAAATTAGGAAACAGATATATTGAAGAAGAGTTGGAAAAAAATTAGGAGACAGGAACAGTAAAAAGGTAAAGAATATTCTAAATGTGGAGCGGTCAAAGTTAGGGAAATAAATATTAATATTAACAACAGGAGGACTTACTGGGCTCAGCAGAGCCATCTGCCCGGCACTTTGGAGGGGGCATCTCCAGCTCCCTCACCTGCCTAACCAGCCCTCTTCTTGCCCCTCGATGCTGAATGATATAAGAAAAAAAGATTAGTGGTAGATTTAATAATAATCTCTCCAAAAATATTTTTGGAAATTAAAAGGCAAATGCAGTAGCTTTTCTAAATCACAGCGCCTGTATTGTACTAGTATCATAAATCATTCTATTCCAACTTTTTTAACCCTGTTCTAAATTTCCTAAACTGCATTTTGAAATTATTAATAAACTGCAATGAATGATTTTTGCTTCTCATCTCATTCTCAATCTCTTAACAACCTTTGACAGGCCGACTAAGTCTGCATTGCATGCATGCATAACTACACATCACTGTAAAATTGCTTGGCGCTGTACGAGCTACAAAAAAATAAAGGCACAGAGAAGTGAGAGAACTTGCTAACTCACTAATACTAATAACTATCACTATGTTAGTGACAGGACACAGTAGGAGTCTCTGCATTACTTCTTAAGTAATTAGCCCAAGCGCGTGCCAACAACAAGTACGATTAGGTAGCGCTGAGGACCTGTCTAGATGACGATCACATAATATTTGTAACATAAAGTTAACTTACCTGTATGTGAGCAGCATGCTTGCTATTTGGGAAAAAAATAATAGCATAGAACACAATTAATAATTATTTATTACTCACTGAGCCCAGCAACCTCCACGCCTAGCAGGTGAAGCAGGTCCATATCCCGATCTAGGATCTAGGCCCACCAATGCGTCATCTGTTGCTGAGTGTGCCGGACCCCCGAGCTGTGGTACACAGCTTGGGTGCACTCTCTCCCAGTGCTGCAGGTGCTCCCGGAGGCCTACCTACTGCCAGGGTGAAGGGGAGGTGGTGCTGCATGTAAAAAACTAGTGCTGCCATCTCCGCTTCAGAAAAATGGTGCGGGCTGCACCCCTTTGCGGTGCTGGCACTCATAAGAAAGGCGGTTGCGGGTGGTGGTTTCGGGTGACCTGGTGCTGCCACTCCCCTGCTCTGCCATGGCACTGGGCACTTGCGGGAAGCTAGAAGAAATGAAAAAGAAGGAAGAAAAAAATAAGAAAGTCATGAAAGGACACAAACAAAATTGAAAAAAACAAAGAGAAAAGGTAAGATAATAAATAGAAACTATGGAAAAATAAGTTTTAGAAGTGTAGGATGGAAGAGATTAATAAGGGATAAAAGTAGGCCCCAGCACCATAACTAAGCAAAAATCATGTTGGCCACGTCCATGCGAACCGCATGGTGCTGTTTACTCAAGTATTCCAGTGCGAGAACACACTTCATGTTGCCAGTGATGTTAAATGTCATGCGAATAGGAGCAGCAAGAAAAACTGCCCGCTCGTGGAACTTCGCGCAGCGACATGGAGATTATTCTCCACCTTGTAGAGTTCTGTGTAGTGCTACTACACAAACTCTGCCCTGGCCTAATGCATGGTAGGGTGTGGGGAGGAACTGCCCTCTGTGTTGAAACCTATCCCTTAGATGGCAGAAGTACAAAGCAGTGTAGGTCAGGCAATGGCCCCTCACTGACACCTCTGTCCCCCACCTTGGACAGTTTTCTCCTCAATAGTTTTACTGCAAATATTACAGTCATATTATCAGTCATGTTATCAATGATGTCATAATTGGTGCAGGGACGGTATAGTTAGGTTCTGAACTTACTCGTACAAAACCATAGAAATTCTGCAGTTATAGTTAGAGTTCTTTCAAGTAACTATAACTCGCGAGACCTAAGGTAGCTATAACTCGCGCCCCTGCAATGCAGTTTCTTTATCAATAATATTGTTGCAAATGTTGCAGTGATATGACAGATGCCATACAAGATCTCATGAATGGCATAATATGTGGACTAATTAGTTGTGCATGGCAAAGGCACGATTTATAGATACCTTAGGGTGCAACTTATAATGACTTGACAACTTTCAAAATATATATATATATATATATATATATATATATATATATATATATATATATATATATATATATATATATATATATATATAAAATATATAAAACTTAGTGGCAGTTTCCACTAGGTAGTTATTAATTAGGACAATGTTTCAATAGAAAAAGCTTCTTTTGACTTGCCTATATCCTGACACCTTTTAATGAACCTTCACAAAATGATGCCAAAAAATACGTGTGCCGGTAATTCTTGATGTGCACAGAAAGTTTGAGGGTCATCTTTCTAGTGGGATCCAAGAAAAGTGGGGGGGGGGGCAGTTGTGTTTCCATGTTAATTCCCATAGGACCTTTGAACACGACTACAGCCTGAACCGCTGGACTGTATTACACCAACTTGCGCTTTCACTTTTTTGGTGTAAATCTGTTAAGTAGTTTAGGAGAGATCTAAGGAAATGTGTATGTCTCTGTCAGCAATTACTTTGAGATGACTTTGCGGATAATAATGAGCTCATGCAGGGAAATGCACAGCTCTGATTGTCTGCAAACACTTCAAACAGGAAGTGTTTGTAGCCATCTTGAGAGGCCGCTTTAGCTGAGTCCCTCAAAAAAATGAAAAAAAAGGGTCCAGGGCAGAGAGACCCTGAACCCTTAGCTCTGGTGCTGGGGTCCTAGAGGGACCCCGCCAGGGTAAAAAAAGCATGTTTTAAAAACAATTGCAGCGAATTTGCAGCAAAAAATAATATTTAAAAAAAAGTGTGAGCTCCTGTGCATGTTTTTTTTAAAGCCCCCAGGTTGGTCAGGTCACAGGGCTTTTCAGTGTCCCAAGGACCCCCATCTCTCCGGGACTACTTTTTCATTTAATGTGGGGGGCCATGCACACCGAACTGTAGCTGCGGAGACCATCACCTCCCCGGGGCTTGACTGTATTTGAATGCAGGGGCCATGTGGTACCTCCACAGCACCAGGGACAGCAACCTCCCCTGGGCTTCCTTCTCTTTCAATGTGAGGGGGCTGCATGCCCCCCCGAAGCCCCGGGGACCACCACCTCCCTGAGGCAAACATGAGAAAAAAAGAAATAGGGTTTGTTTCGGGCCCCAGCGAGCCACCCGCCCTGAGCTATATTCATAGTTTGAGGGAGGCTGCATGGACCCACTTGATGAGCCAATGATGGCCCTGGGGATCACCACCCACCCAGGCTGGCTCCTGCTATTTCACTGGGTGCCCATCCCCCACCCCCCGGTGACATAGCTGTTTGCTTTTGCTTGGTGGGAGCTGATAGCTCACACCTAGCAAAAGCAAAAAAAATCCTCTTTCTTCAAGTAAGAGCTGTCAAACAGCTTTCACTTGAGAAAGCAAAGTTTTCATCTGTCTTCACTGCATGCAAATATGTGTGTAGGAAAGACAGAAGAAAACATTGCTCCTGCAAGCAGGGAGCTGCTATTAAATCTAGCTCCCGGCTTGGCCGAGCAATGCCGGCTCCTGCTGGATTCAGGGAGCCGGATAGGACAGCCAGGGCCTTGAGGCTCTCGGTCCTGTCACTCTCTCTTCCATCCCATATTGCGATGGAAGAGAGAGATTGTCATTGCAATGGTCTCTCCATTCATTGACTTCAAAGCTTTAAACTGGCAAGATGTTTGTTACAAATGTTATAGTTACATGTTACATGTGTATGCAGAGTCACATCTGGCCTAATGGTCAAGGTCTTGTGTTGCCATTCAATAGGCTGAAGGTTCATATCCTAGTATCGCTTGGCAGTGTGTTTGTTTATTCACTAGTGTTTTGACTGTTGAACGTTCCTAGTGATGAAACATTCATGCTTCTTTCCTATCACATGAGTGAGCTGAATGTCATAGGTATGTCTCGAATCAGCTGGATAAGGAGTCACCTGTAGTGTAATGGTTAAAGTCACAGACGCTCACACTGAAAGTTGAAGGTTCTACTCCAGGTGTGTCTGTAGTCTTTTCTCTTCTTTAATTTATTTTAAACTTCAAATATTAAAAAGTTCATACTGAAAGGTGATTGCTCTCATTTTAAATGACAAAGACACTTTTCTTTTTAATTTGTTCTACAATGTCTCATTTATCAAAGCCTAAATCTCTCTCTCTCTCTCTCTCTCTGAACCTATCAATTACTCTCTCTCTCTCTCTCAGAGCTGAATGGTTAGCGGATTAACGTATAGTAATGAAAATTACTTTACATTAAAAAAAAACATAGAACCCCACTGAAAAAACAAAGGTTACAGGGTGTTATAGTTAGAAAATACAATTAACAAACATAGAAATTCACTTAAAAAACAAAAAGGTTACAGGACATTATAGTTAGGTTCTGAATTTACTCATACAAAACCATAGAAATTCAGAGGTTATAGTTATCTTGCGTAATTATAACTCATGTCCTACGGTAACTATAACTCATGCCATGCTCTACTAATTACCCCCACAAATTGGAGCGCTCATGACATCTTTGATAAAATCATTGATAATGTCACTGTAACTTCTGCAGTAAAATTATTGATCAGATAACTGCTTGGCGAGAGAGTGAGGTATAGTTCCCTTAGGACACGGGATATAGTTACTTGAGATAACTCTTCTTATGACTTTTGAATTTCTATGGTTTTGTACGAGTATATTCAGAACCTAGCTATAACGTCCCTATAACCTTTGGGCTTTTAAGTGAATTTCTATGTTTTTGCAAATTCTATTTCCTAACTATAACGTCCTTGTAACCTCTGTTTTTTTTTACCTTATTCTCTCTCTCTCTCTCTCCCCCTCTCTCTCTCTCTATATATATATATATATATATATATATAGATAAATATATATATATGTGTCATCCAACATCCAAGCAGGTCGCACACTCATGGAGAACTGCTGTATTCAGAGTTCGTTCACCTTAGAACAGAAAAAAGAACTTTGATAAACGCGTTTTGACGCTCAGCCTTTATCAATGTCAAAGCGGCCAGCTTCCTCTTCCCATTTAAATACACAAATCAATTTAATTTGGCAGCAGAAACAGATCATAGACAAAGTCTACGCACTCAGCACACTGGCCATCAGTGGCCTACAATATCATGGTGGCCGTTTTAACATACAGAAATTTCATTATAAAATGCATTAATTGGTGAAAAATATGCCTTTGTGTCAAACAAATTGAAACATGATCCACTAAATATCTATAGTATACTCATCCAAAAATGCAATATTAGCAACAAAAATGATAAATAAAAAATAAGACTGTCACATTACAAAATATCAACTGCCACCACAATCGGTGGTAGCCTGCCAAATGCTTTGAATAATCATCAACTCAAAATGGGCTGAATGTTAGTATGAGGTATTTACAGCAGACAATTATCATCCCAATGGATGCCCTCAATAAGTCTCATGAAATCTGTTGAGTTCTTTATATAGGAACTTAAATCCTGACAAAGGGAAATAAGACAAAATCAACACATATTGAAGCATTTTCCAAGAGAATTCTCTTGGGTGACACAATCAAAAGCCCTGGTGGAACCTCTGTATTCTAATGGATCTTAGGTAGGTGAATGAACGTTGGAAAGCATGGATGCTCAACGATGAGAGGACTCCCAGATTCCTCCAACTCTCCCAAAGATCATAGAAGTCTTAAATACTCCTCAAATTGTGTTCATTCATAATGGGTTGATATCAAATCCTGTCCACAAGTTTTCTTAAAGCCTCTTTAGTGTATTGTTGTCCTGTCTGCAATGCCCCCCCCTATATTTGACAGCCTAATTACCACTGTCATGTCATTCTTGCGATCCAATAATGATTTCCAATTCTTAGAGCATTCTAGTTGCTTGTAGATCCTCTCCTGTCAGGGTATCAGTGGGTTCAGGAATTTCAAACTCTTTTGAGGATGCAACAGGTGCACCTTCTTGAACTTTAGTTTCCTAAACAAAAAAGAAGGAAGGCAGACAAAAAAAGAAGGAAGAAGGACAAAAAGGGAATGAATGCAAAAAGGAAGAAAGGGAGGGAGAGAGAGAGGAAAGAAAGAAAAAGAAAGAGGTTTCACAGTATAAAGTAATGGATACTAAAACCCAAATTACATCCCACCTATGTTTAAATAAAACTGTTACAAGTGTGTTGCAAGTTAAACAGCATAAAGTTTGGTTTTGTTTTAGGGCAAATTTTGTCAAAGAACCATCAGTGATCCTGAGTTCAGGAACACAATATGGTTTGCTGTGAAAAAGCAGCAGTCCACTTCAAAAGGACTTCCCAACAGCACTGGAAGGAGATAGGAACTTATATAGCTTTAATGTGCCCTGTATTCATTTCAAATATGTGCTAATATCACATCAGGCAAGACTGGTACAAAAGGAAAATACTTGTGTGCGGATGTGCACCTTGTGAAAAAGGAAATGCAGTCACTGTAAGAACCAGAGGCTTATGTCAGCAGACCCTTTGCCCCATACTTAATGCTGTAGTGGGCGGAATTAAAATGGGAATGACAGAATAAAGGACCAATTGAAGAAGAGAGGTAGCTGAAAGCCCCTTTCAGTAAATATTTTATTTTAGTAAAATCAAAACATCTTTGCTATTACCAGACGTACAAATAGGATACTACTTCGCTTCTTTCACCAATGGAGAGTGGAATTGAAAGTTATCTGTATAAGCTGCCAAACATTTCACAAACAAGAGTCTCAATTTCTCAGAGACTGGTTTCCTCATATCTGTCCAAAAAAAAAATGAACGTTCAATTATCTGCAGCAGGCATCATTCACATGCTTAAAGCAACTAGTGATAAATGGGTGAAAATGTTTTTGTTTATGACATCCGAACTAACAATAATACTGCCAATATAAAATTTAATGCTGCCCAAAAATATCTGTTGCAGCCAGGAAAGAAAAAGTTAGGGCCTGATTTTGAGTTTGTGGGACAGGTTACGGTCACTAACATGACAAATATTGCATCCACTTTAAACTGCATTATATTGTATGGTACTTATAATAGGGCAGATGGAATATCTGTCATGTTTGTGCTGGAGAAACCTGCCCACTAAACTCAAAATCAGGCCATTGGTTGTTAGAAATGTAATCTAACAAGACATACACGGTTTCAGAGCTACGGGTGCCTTTATTTTTTCAGCATGATAAGGTCACTTGGGGCATTATTATACATTGTGTCCTTGTACCAACTCTGGGCACAATGGTGTTACTGAAGAGGCTGCAGATGCATGTGCATCTCCTTCAGTAATAATGATAGGGCTGGCACCCATTCAGTGCCAGGGCTAACATGAGCGCACATTCTCTCTTTTGAAGGGGGGCATTGACCCATGCAAATGAGGGTTCACTTTGCCTCTACGCCCACACCGTGTTATGGGTGTGGGTGCGGAGGCAAGCATGCCCTTAGGAGGCACACTGAAAATGGAATACAAAAAGGTGGTGGACTTTCAGAGTGCAAGTGGTATTCATCCTGCACTGTGAAACATGGAGCCACTTTAAAGCTCTTTATTTCACTTAAATGTGCTACCCCAAGCCCAGCACAAGCTCACAACTGTTCTGGGGCCGGCTCATTCATTCTAATATGGTACACTGTCCCTGCCTGCACCCTGCACACCTTCTGAAAAGTGTACAATGACGCAAACAGGAAAAGTGCATAGTATACATAATACAGTCCCTAGTGGAAATGGCAATATTAGGTGAGTGCATTGCAAGAAAATAGGTTAACCTAACTATATCTTCAGACACCTCAAAACAGCACAGTACGTCCCAATATACATCTCAAAAAAGACTATCTTTAGGTAAATGACGTGCAGTAATTTCACATCATGATGGGTGTCTGGCCCTCAGGGCCGGGCATTTGGGGGTGAAGCCCTAGTGGTCCAAGTAAGCTTAGTAAAAGGAGATTGTCCGACTGGTGTCACATGACTACTGAGTATCTGTGAGATAGTGGTAAGCTCAAACAGGCACAGAAAAAAGGACTGACAGTTTTTCCGTGCTTCAGGATGCAAATTTATCTAGACCTCAGTCCTAGTGTAAGTTCAGTACAGCATCTAGGTGCTAACCTCCTGCCCTTGCTATCACAGCTTTTAGCTGGTCAACAGATGAAATGTCATTGCAAGCCTCAGCATATCTCCTTTACCTCTGGGTTGAGAAATAAGCCCATCCAATCAGCCACCAGCAGTTCCTTGACAGCCCAATACATACTCTGCGCCGATGCGAGATCTCGTAATGACAGTGGAGTTAAAGAGCTTTTGGTTGATTCCTTTCTTCCCTGAAATACTGGGGATAGCTAACAGAACGTGACTTGGATTTGGTGTCTATTGCTTTGTCCATCCACCATCTGATGCTGTCTATAACAGGGGATGATGTGGAGCTAGCAGGCAGGCACTGTTGAACCACAGAGTCAAAAGCCAGGATCAAGATCTCCCCCCAGTAAGTAGGATGCGTGAGCAAGGCAGTGGAAATCAAATTGAATGTCTGTGTGCATGTAATTGTGATCATGTTTAAGAGTGTGTGAATGATTTAGCAGGTGTGAGTGATAGTGTGAGTGTACTCTGTATGTGTGAACATGTGTGAATTTGAGTCAGGGTGATAATGTGTGTGCACATGTCTTCCTCTAAGTATGTGTTGTGTTTGAGTGTGCACCCATGAGGGGCCTGCCTACAAGAATGAGAGCTGGAACGGATTGGACAGCTTAAAATAAATTCTGGTATGTTGTCACCCTGGTCATTTTGGACACTTCGTCTATTCCTGGCGTAGGAGTTGCTTTTGCTTTATTTTTTGTGAGTATTCTTGTTTACGTGAAAGCTACCTAAGTTATGATGGTGATGCTTAATCCAGATATTGTTGGGAGTTTTTTAACCACGTTTTGGCAATCCCTCATACAGTGTTGGCCAATACTTAAATATTTTGGCCATTAATGATAACATTTTTACTTGTATAATAATGAGTGGTGTATGTTTTTTACACACAACAACATTTTATCTGTCACTGGCATCAAAGTGATATAATGTTTGATAAATTGTGCACAATGTTGAGAACATAGGGCCTTATCCACAAAGAATCTTACCCTTTTGTGTGAGTTTACTACTTTTTGATATTCACAAACTTACTGAAAAAATGTAAGTTACTTGTCTCCACCCCCAGTTTATAACAATTGGCTTGCTCTTGTATGGGTTGGTAATGTTCCTTCCTAAATTCATCCTCCCTAAATCTCTCTTACTCCTTTCTTGTGTTGTAATCAACTTGCCTCTTTTTCCACCCACTCTCTGTCTCTCACACATTTCCTACTAAAACATATATTTACATGTGTGAGACTCCGTAATTGAGCTGGAGAACTCCAAATGCATGCAGATTTGTGAATAGTGTTATGTAGTAAATTTGCAGTTCTAGTATAGCACTGCAGTTTTTTAAATCAGGTGCATTGGGTCCACATCTGGGTCCATCTTCATTAGTCATATGGGACTCCTGAAGGAGCACTATATGTACTCCATGCCTCTTTAAGAGAGAATGAATCTGATAGCATTTTGCCAGTTTTTTTTCATGCCCCTTATATTCCAAATGACAATGGTGCATTAGTTTAGTTGAGTTCTGGTGAAAGCTATAGATACAGTAGGTTAAATGCACCCCACATCATACTCCCCCTCCCCATTATATCATCCTTTATCTCCCGTCAGGAAGGGAAATTATGGATGAGTAGTCAAAAATTTGTTTTTGACATCAAAATCCGTAGAAAGAGAGAGAAACAAAACATGCAACAATAACCAGCAAGGGCATACCAAAATTGCCATATAAACAAGGGGAGAACGTCCAACACATTCATTTGGGAGTTAGTGAGACACATTCTAAAAAACTCCAGTAACTCAGAAATGTTTTTTTTAAAACCCAATCTCCCATCCTTATGTCCATGAAGGCCTTTTTCAACCAAAACCCATAAGAGCAAGAGAAAAAACTAGAAGACGTACCTGGCTTAAAGGATTCAATTACTGCCCAGGCATGCTTCCATTGAACGAGGAGAGAACAGTCTGAGTGATAAGAATACAGTTGGATAAGCCTTTTAACATCTATTTTAAACAAAGAATAGGGGGGATTACTTGCCTTAAAATCACCAGCATCTAGTCGCCGTTTACATTCATCCAAGAAATAGGAAGAAGTTCATTTTGATTTCAACTCACTAATTTCTTGCCACAAGACTGCCTCCAGTTGACCATCCGTGGCCTGATGCACTTTATAACAAAGCTTCAAAAAAGAACCAGCACCAACTGCCACCAAATCCGGAAGCCCAAATTCCAACCGTACCTGCGCGGGTGAAACCAGGCGCAGAACATGAAAGACTCTCTTGTAGGTTTTATTGACCAGCCTATTTAATAAGCAAAACACTTTGCCCAACAAAATTTCTTGGGGGGATGAGAGTTGACGGCGTGAAGAGACGTTGACAAGTCTGCAATAAACAGATGAAAAAGAAGAGAAGCAAGTACACAACCCTGTTTCACACCACGGGTGGTGGGAATTTTTCTAGAGAGGGAGCACCCATCACCAAGGTTAATACGGACCCAGGTCTTTGTAAGGAGTTCTATGATAGCACCCAGGAGGCCCCGGTTTTGTAGTTTGGCCCACAGGGCATACTGGGGGATCCGATCGAATGCAGCCTTAAAATCCACAAAACAACAATTCAGCATGAGGCCTGACAAAATCTCCCTGTCGATCAGAATAGAAAGTGCTAATAAATTAGTTGAAGTACCTGAGCCAGCAGAAAACCCTGTTTGGACAATGGAAACTAAAGCCTTCGATTCGGCACAAGCACGAAGATCTTGCAACAAAAGACTAGCATAGAACTTAGCCTCATTGTCCAGCAGGGCTATCATCCTAAAGTTGGCGGGGTCTGACCTTGAACCACTTTTCTATAGAGGATCAAGGATGGCACCCTACCAGGACTCAGGTATTGTTGAAGTCAAGAGGCAGTGCTCGAAAAAATATGCAAAATGATTAGCCCAAAAGAGAGGATCCTGTTTGAATAGTGCCTGTGGGAGACCGTTGGGACCGGGGGCTCCAAATTGCTTAGCCCTCAAGATGATATGGGGGAGACGTAATTGAAATAACTTTTTCACTCCCTGCGAGGGATCTAAAAACCCTGTAAACAAGGGACACTTTTTAAACGAAGCAAGAGTAGATCTATGGGCCCCCTAATCCAGCAGTTTCCCATCCTGCTCGCTAGCGGAAAAGTGGGTAGTCAAATAAGACGTCCAAGCCCCTTCTGAAATATCAACAACATCAATGCCCCTTTGGTTGCTATGGTTGACCAAAATTTCATAGAATTTGGATCTTTGATTGCGCTTAAAAGTTAAACCCAAAACTGATTAAGATAGGTCTGATAGTCATCATAAACAGCCTTCCTATAATCTTTCCTCAATTGTTTGAATTCAATGAATAAACGGAATCAGGGCTTTTTCTAATTGCTCTTGCTAGCCTATTCTGCACTTTCTTTAGATTCCTGGTTTCCCTAGAGATGACAAAGGACTGGTGTGGGGCACGGTTATGTGTAGATTGGTGGAACTTTGACCATAAAAGGCAAGAAAGTTTAACCCATAACAATTGGGGACACACACAGCCTGATCCCTCAGAGTAAAAAAAAATGTATACATTCAGTCAATACTATGCCGCCAATAGGAGCATTCCATTTTATATGCTTTAGTGACTCAAAACAAACACCGCCACCCACTACCCGCATGGCATAGTGTACAGGAAATCTAGATTTGATGGATGTAATTTGTGGACAATGATCGCTCTCACTTTGTGAGGAAATCAGAAACCTTTCAATGAGAGGAAACAATTCAATATTACAAATAGTATAGTCTAAATAGGAGAAGGATCGACCATCTTCTCCACCGGGGGCAGGGGGGAGGCATTGTCACGTAAATGGCCATTCAAAACTTTAAAGCCCATGCTGTTAAGGTGCATTACTAAGTACTGTCCCGACGGGCAATGCAGACAACCCTGAGGCCTTAATTGTTTGGGAATTAACTGGCGGTTACCACAATCAAGACCCTCAAGAGCCTCCATTGAATTCTGAATCAGGTTCGTATTAAAATCACCAGTTATAAGATAATTAGCACATGGGTATTCCCCAACTAAGTTGCTCACAATCTGCATCAGTCGAGACAGCCTGCCCCTTTTTTCCTTTGTTCCAGGAGCAATGTAAACATTAATTACTATAAGGGTCTGCTGCACAGTCCCGTTCCTGATAACAATCATCTCGATCCAGTTATCATCCCAAAGCAATGGCAATATACTCCCATTTAATTTAACAGTTACATAGATAGCCAATCCTCCCTTGGCACGGCCCTTCTTGCTCGTTCTATGGGCAGATTTCTATATTTCTAAATACCCTGGCAACGGACAGCTCTGCTCAGCCCAGGTTTCCTGAAGAGTGACTACATTGTATTTGTTCAAAAATGTTAAAAGGTCAGCCGAGGAAAACTTATGCGCAACCCCATTGATGTTCCATGAACATAAGGACAGACATCCAGGTGTTTGAACAGAACTACCCACCCGTAGGTGTCAATGGGGACGCCCATGCAAAAAGGTAGATGGCAGCTAATCCCAATTAGAAGACTCCTAGGAACTGGTACGAGGAGTGCCATTAAAAATAGAAGTGCCACCTAGGGCATTTTTGAAGATTGAAAAAGTCTTCAATACTATGGGAGCCGGTGAACATTGGGATTCTGACAGTAACACAGGATAACCAGACTCCTTGTAGGGAGTTACTGTGATGCGCCCCGAAAGAAAGAAATCTCTCATGGAGAGAATAGACTGAGCTATTGTGGCAGAAATTAACAAAACCAGGGTGGAGCCCCTTGGGTAGGGCCCCCTAGAGTCCAAGAATTCAATGAAAGCAATGTCCTTAGAACCAATGTAGTTAAGATCTGGGATGACATTAAAGAGTCTTAGAATATTCCCCCTATTCAATGTGTCATGAGGGCCCCTGGAGTGATATTCTGGGGGTAAACACAAGTTTAAAAGTTGAGCATTCCAATGGAGTCGTAGAGGGACACGGGGAATGAAGGCTGTAACTGTTCCTCCACATTGAATGGGCCCACAGGGCCTCTCAAGGCCGGAATATCAGCAGAGATGGGCCAGAGGCTTGATGGCAAAATTACAGGAAGGCTGCTTCTGTTATCAGATGGCAAATTAAAGAAATTGGGAGAACCAAAGTCCAAAACATCACCGTCAGTATTCCCATTAACAGTTTTGGGTGCAAACAGTGTGGCGGCAGGGCGAGCAGGCACTCCACTACCCCAATGTGGGGCTATCGCAACTGACACACTGCCTAAGTTGCCTTTCTCAGCCGAGATCAAATTGTCCTAGAACAGGAGTTTAGTTTCCTGCACAATAGTGCCAACCGAAGGGTCCTTAGCAGGCTTAATCTGGAGGGAAAGGCAAACGGGTGAGGTCAACAATGGATTGGCTGGTGAAGTCACCCTAGGGGCCACCTGCAACTGCAAGAGCTGCTGAGCCTCAGGACGAACGGTCAGTTGAACTTTTGTTGAAAATCCTTGAGGGGGTTGGCTCCGCCTATTGTTCTGCTGTTTACGGAGTCTTTTTTTTCCCTCTTGTTCAATGGATGTTGAGCCACCTGATCAGATCCTGAGGGCGTTGGTTGAACTAAAGCAGGTTGTGCAGGAATGCAGGGAAGATGGGACTTAAGTTCAGATAAAGGAGAAACCATGGAAGCAAAGTTGGCCACAATGACATGCTCCAGGACTCCAGTAGCAACTGGCGGAGAAAGATTGATGGGGGTTACACTCTTGGCTGGAGGGAAATAATCGGCCAATGTTTTTGGTTGAGTGGGCTCCTGAGCCAAATCAGAGAGGGAGCTTAGATTTGGCGGGGGCACCGGAGGTACAGGACCTGAAGATAGCCTCCTGATTTTATATACAACCAAACTTAAAAAGGTGGGTAAAGATGAAAGGCTTTCAATGATTGGAGAACAGCAGCATGTTGGTTGCATAAAATTGGAGCTTGTCTGTGCTGCAGTAATTAGCTGGTTGAGGTTTTCAATTTTTTTATCAATACCAGCTACATAAGAGGCCAGTGTATTCAGCAGATCAACTTGGATGTCCAGTTTGTTGGAGTGATAGTTCAAAGCCAGCACAGTGGATTGGAGTGTTTGCAAAAGCTGAGGCCAGGCAGAGCCAGTTACCGTGATCATAGGAGAGGGCACAGGGTTGAATTCCCTGTCAGCACCGCTCATGGAATCAGATTGAAGACAGGAAAGTTCAAGGAGCGATTAGTCATTGAGCTCGCTTTCAATTAACTCAGTTTGCGGGCTGAGAACAGACCCGCTAGAAGACCTTATTGGTAACATTGGATGAATGCTGCTGATAACGCGTCCCGCCTTTAATAATTTAACTTACCCTGGGACTCGTTTTAGGCCAATTAACCTTTTGACCCTGATTGGAGACACCTTAAGACGAGATATCTATTCAGCATTTCAATCAATAGATCAATAACCTCATCAATATTCACAATAACAAATCAATCAAATTAGTTAATCGGATTAATAAAATTGAAAACAAACCATGACCTTTCAGCCATGAATAGCCACACGAATTTGGTAAGATTATGATATTTATTCCCTATTTGATACATTCTACTAGCGTGTTTATTAGTCTCAATACCAGAAAACACATCCACAATGTCACAATATGGCCACATGAATATGACTTCATCAAAGCAAAGATCATGAACATTAGAACAAAGCACGACGTCAACATGAATCAACTTTAGCAGAGTACCATTAGCGCATTTATTCAACAAAGCAAAGGTTCAATCATTTGTCTGTTTACATTCATTTTAGTGAACTCTTTAACTGACCTCGGATTAGCATCCGCATGTTGGGCTTCATGCAAAACAAATTTATAACACAAATTTAGAAAACCTCTAACTATGGACTCAGAAGAGCAGTTGGTACCTAGAAAGAAAAGGCAAACAGACAATTACAATTCATCATCATATAGTTACCCTCCATAATGGGTCAGCATACAGAGTCAGTTTTCGTCCTCAGGACATCAGTTGGTTCGCCATCAGCCGGGGTAAGCAGCAAAGTCTCAGTGAGTCAGGGCAATAAGGAACACTTCCCTCATAAGGAGGTGAAGTAAATATCGGGCAAGGCAAGAAGAGTGAGGATGGTTTAAAGTATCAGAACAGCAAAGACTAAACCGGAATGTCAGAGTAACAGCAGGGGTGTCCCTCTAATGCCTCAGTAAAGGCGCGAAATGGTTGAGTAAGAGTGGCAGGATAAAAGGCACGCAATGGCTGATTCTCCTTGTGACACGTTGTTAAATTGAATTTGCCAGACAAGTCTCTAATTTCCATTGGTCAATATTTGGTGCACCACTATTTCTGTCCAATGATCCGTTGATCACCTCACTAGAATTTTCACCTAAGGCAGTTCTCATGCAGCTTATTGGTTCCTGTGATTTACGTCTTCATCTGGTAAAATGGCAGGTAAGAAAAGTTACACGCGTTGCTCCAGTCAGTAGTTCCATTGTTTTTACCAGTTCAGGCAACCTTGTACCTGTTGTGAATTACACTGTTCCATTTGGCAAGAATGTCTCCTTGAGCAAGTCGGGTCTCATGAGAAAGAATTTACTACGGCTACACACACATCTCTAGCTTCTGGAAAAGTACAGTTTGATGTCCTTCAGGAAGACAGCACATTGCACGTTAGAAAAACACATTTAATATGAGACCAGCCAGCTAGGCCCAGACCTATGCTAACTAAGGCCTAGTGACTAATTTAGCAAAATCTTAATATATAACTTTCAAAGCTAATACAAAATCATACATTAGTACATTAATAATTCATTATTAACCAATTTCATTAGTCATCGTATACATTGGTGGCCACTCCCCGTGGGCACATTTCAACTGCATATGTTAATATTAGTCTGTCACGTTTTCTATGCAGCTTCATTACACATTATTTTGCAAGCAGTTCATGTTAATTTTGATTACAAAAGCTATACTCCAACAATCCCTCCTCTGATGACTCTTGTCATCACACAAAATCCCTTTCTTCACAATTAGTTCACTTTCTTATCTCTTTCTTTTCTATTTCTTCCCCTGATTTTGTCTTTTCATATTTTGCTCTTTTCTTTTCTTCCTTCCTCGCATTGCATGTTGCCAAATTTGCTTTAATCCTTTTACTAATTTTGCATGATAACCATAGCCCAAATAAACAAGCCAGAATAATCACTATTCCCTGTATTAATTTTCCCAATATCACATGCCAAATATTACTAAACCAGATCCCACTTTAGCAAGTCCGTTTCCAACCTTTTCCGAAACTCCTGGTTCTTTCAGTTCCTTCAAATCTGCACTATCTCTTGTTAGGTTAGTAAGCATCCTTCTAATCTTATTACTATTGTCAGGTATGTAGGCACAGCAGTGACGCTCATTAAGAATCTTACAGACTCTGTCATTTTTTGCTAAAAGATTGTCTAAAGCAAGCCTGTTTTGAAGAGTCATAGCCCTCTCCGCAGCAAGTTCAGTATCCATCAGGAGTATAGGTCCTGTGAAGTTTGTCAGCATGTTATCCACAATAGTAGACCATTTTTGAATCTTTATGGAGTTTAAGATAACCCCTACTGAAGGAATTATTGCTCCAAATATGTCTCCTACTACACCAGCAGCAGTTTTTCTCTTTTATGTAGTACGAAGTAATTCAGTCACTTTCGGGAATTTCTTCAAATCTTCTAGCTGGTAAATCTTTGGGAAAACTATTCCCAAATAACATGTCCCATACCATCCCTTTGGAAGACGGTAATAAACATTAAGTCCATAAATATAATAGACCCCTGGGATCGCTTGATCCAGTCCATTTAACATGAATGTCCATTTACTCTGAAACAAAAACACATGCTTACATTCACTCATTCCCACAAACACATTGTCATAATATGACTTTGGCTGTGTTATGCAAAGCTTACCTATATGTCGTGCATCTAAAGCTAGTTTACCTTGTTCCCTAATTCCATTGTGACTACCACTATTAATGAAGGATCGTTGCTGCAAGCCTTTTTCTAATTTCCCCTTTAAAACCCTTCTTCTATCTTCAGTGTGATCTAAAAAGCTTTTCTCTGCCGGTGGAAGCAAGCATGTCAAGTTATTGCGGTGTGCATAAGATGTACTAATTGTTATTCTAGGTTCGAAGAACCCTTTAATCAGCTTTATGGCATAATATTTAGCTACACTATTCAAATCTTCTATGATAGGCACATAAGAGAACACCAAGTCATGGTTGGAGTAAAAATATTGCACTTCTTCTTGGTTATAGAAACGTGTTAGTAGCAAACGACAACTTATCCCATAAGTTAGTGGCAAACTGTGATATGTAACTAACTCTTGAACTGAAACAGGAATTTGTGTACACACATAACAAGCTTTCACATCCATCGTGTCAACATACTCACTCAGCAAGCGATAGAAAACATTAATAGACAGTTCCCCTTTTGCGTTAGTTTCCTCATGCAGATACCTCGTATCTTGCTCAAACCTCTCATAAGGTGTTAGTGTAGCAGTCTCAGAAACTGTAGCATTGTTAGCTTCATTCTCATCCACCAGTCGCACCTCCGCAAACAAAGCTATAATGAATATCACACATACAACACCCAGAGCAACACCCAAATATTTACAACGCCTACTCCCCTCACTATCATCTCCTGTGCCAGGCATGATCTGTAAAGAATCAGAAAGTAAAGTGCTATAAGTGTAAGCAACTAATTGAGGATGGCTAGAGACTGTTTCTTTTTTTTTTTTACTCTTCAGCAAAGCTAAGCAAAGTCTCTCTTCAGCAAATATTTACAGCTTTCTCATTGAGTCCCAGGATCCTTGTCAATTTAGGTTAGCAGCTCATCAAAATAATTTTTCAAAAGTCACTTCAGGTTAACAATGTCACATCCGGTAATTTTATTAGTCTCCTTTCTCAGGTTTCTTTAACTCAATTTCGGCTTAACACAGTCTCTTTTCCTCGTGGCCCAACTTAGGTACCATAGTATTGACCTGGGACTTCTCAATCAAAACAGAATGGCAAGAACTCTTGTTGCCACTCAGCTGACGCTGCAGAAGCCCATTCAGGGCCTGTGTATCTTCTGTTTGCTATTCTCATTCTTTTCAACTTGTGGTCACCTTGCAATTCTCCTTCTCTCAGGTCTTCTTTCCTTGTGGTATCGACCTCTTCCTCTATTGTTTCAACAACCACCTTTCCTTTTGTCACCTGCGATTCTGGCCACTTACCTCCTTTCAGTGTCCCTTTATTGTTTGGCTTTCCTGGTTGGTGTTCAATGCCCTCCTCTTGTGCTATGGTGTTTTCTCTTGCTGGACCTGCAAGAATCTCAGGAGGAGTCTGGACACTCTGACTTCCCTCTGCCTCAACTCCTTCGCCTTCTGGGTCTGTCAGAGGTTCAACTTCAAATCCGTATCTGTCTGCTACTGGGAGAACCTCTCTTTGGGTCGGTCCTCCTGTTGCCTCAGTTGAGATAGGCTCACCGTCACCCCTCTGGATCTCGTTTACTGTTTGAGTGACCAAGCCGTCCTCAACGGGCTCTCCTCTAGTCTCAGTTCCCCTTTGATTACTCTCCGGCCCTGAGACTTCATTTTCTGTAGCTGTTATTTTCGACAACTCAATTTCCTCATCAGTTGGACATGTCACCTTCTTTGTGTGACTGGCATGGGCCCAGTTTGGATTTCCCGCACACTTCACAGCAGTAGTAGTTGTTAATATCACTTGATACGGCCCCTTCCAACGTGGTTACAAACACGACTTCCTCACGTGTTTATTGACAACAACCCAGTCACCAGCTTTTAGGTTGTGACCTGGATCATTTATCGGTGGCAGTGTGGTTGCTTCCACCTGGTGAGAGAAAGAGCGGACCACGTCAGCCAGACCCTTGCAGTAGTCCAACACCATATCATCCGTGATATTCACAAGAGCATTCCCAGGCACTGCGGCCAATCTCATAGCTCCTCCCATGAGAATTTCATGAGGAGACAGTCCTGTTTTCTTGTTGGGTGTATTTCTCATTGACATTAGCACTAAGGGCAATGCATCAGGCCATTTCAAATTTGTAGCTGCGCACATTTTTGCCATTCTCGACTTCAGGGTACCATGCATCTGTTCCACTAATCCTGGTGCTTCAGGACGGTAGCTACAATGCAACTTCTGCTCAATGTTCAATGCTTCACACAAGAGCTTAACCACCTCATTGTTGAAGTGACTTCCCCTATCTGATTCTAAAGAGATTGGGAACCCGAAACGTGGTATCAATTCCCTAAGCAGCAACATCGCTACTGTGAGGCTGTCATTCCTACGTGTGGGGTACGCTTCAATCCAGTGACTAAAGATGCACACAATCACCAACACGTATCTCAAACCTCCACACACAGGCATCTCAATAAAATTCAATTGCATTCTGCTAAATGGACCTTCTGCTCTCCCAATGTGGATCAAATTTACCACCGTCCCTTTCCCTGCATTCATCTGCTGACAGATGATGCACCGGTGACAAATTACTTCTGCGGCTTGTCTGAATTTCGGATTGAACCAATCACTTTTGAACAACCTGATCATGGCATCTCTCCCAATATGTGCTTGCCCATGGTAGAACCTTGCAAATTGTGACAAAAGGCTGTTAGCAAAACCATTGTCCCCTCATCTGAAACCCACAAATCATCTGGCCTTTGTACACATTGCATCTTAAGCCATAAACGTTCTCTTCTCTGCTGACACGTCCCTGCAACAATTTTAATTCTTCCATCATGTCAACCACCCTCAATGCGTAACCTGTGCATGTCTCATTTTCTGTTTCAGGTAACAATTCCCACTGATCCTTGAACGATATACAATTCAATGCACAAAACCTTGTGACTTGATCTGCATATCCGTTTCCCATTGACACAGTCTTGTGATTTCACATGAGCGCTGCATTTCACCACGGCAATTTCAAGAGGTAACTGAATCGCGTGCAACAACTCCTTAATTCTTTCACCATTTTTCACGGGAGAACCAGAAGAGGTCATGAAACCCCTCTGTGACCATAGCTGGCCAAAATCATGGACAATTCCAAATTCGTACCTGCCTTCAGTATAAATTGTGACTTTCAATTTGTCAGCGGCATGGCACGCCCTAGTAAGAGCAACCAATTCAGCCACTTGAGCAGAGTATATTCTTTCAAGCCAAGATGTTTCTAGGATACCAGTGATTGTACATACAGCATATCCGGCTCTCAGTTCTCCTACTGAGTCTCTCAGGCATGAACCATCAACAAAGATAATGTAGTCATTTTCTTCCAATTGGGTGTCTTTAATGTCAGGTCTCGGTTTGGTGCACAGTTCTGTTACCTCAAGACAATCATGTTCTACCTCCTCAGCATTATCAACATCTGTATTCTCATTGGGAAGCAAAGTTGCTGGGTTTAACACAGTACATCGTTTCAGTGACACATTTGGTGTCCCCAATATAATTGTTTCATACTTCGTTAATCTGGCATTTGTCATGTGCTGAGTTTTGGTTCGGGTTAGCAAAATTTCGACTGAATGTGGGACCATAACTGTTAAAGGGTGTCCCATCACTATGCCTTCACACTGTGTGAGGCTCCGACCAACTGCTGCAACTCCACGCAAACAACCTGGTAAGGCTGCTGCGACTGGGTCCAAAGTAGCTGAAAAATATGCTGCTGGTCGGTTTGCACCTCCATGGACCTGTGTCAGGACAGACAAAGAACAAGCATCACGTTCATGACAAAACAAGACAAAAGGCTTAGTGTAATCAGGCATACCTAAAGCTGGAGCCCTGCACATACACCCTCAACTCAATGAATGCCCTCATCTCTTTCTCGGACATAGTTAAGGTATGTGGGCCATCCTTAACCACCTTAATGGTCAGTCTGACCAATGGCTTAGAGAAAACCGAGAAGTTCGGGATCCACTGGCGACAGTAGCCCACCATTCCAAAAAACATCCTAACGTCTCTCTTGGATGTCGGGGGGGTTCATCTGCAATATGGCTGTCACTCTTTCTTTGGATATCTTCATCGACCCCTTCTCAATCAGGTGACCTAAATATTTCACCTCTTTCTGACAGTACTGCAGATTCTTTGGGGACACTTTGGGCCTGATTCTAACTTTGGAGGACGGTGTTAAACTGTCCCAAAAGTGGCGGATATACCACCTACCGTATTACGAGTTCCATAGGATATAATGGACTCGTAATACGGTAGGTGGTATATCCGCCACTTTTGGGACGGTTTAACACCGTCCTCCAAAGTTAGAATCAGGCCCTTTATGCCCATTCTTTCCCAAGTGGTTCAGTAAGGCAATAGTATCATACCTGCAGTCATCTCTCGTTTTGGACGCTATCAACAAATCATAAATGTATTGCACCAAAGTCGAATTAAAAGGCAAATCCAATGATTCCAAGTCCTTCTTCAATATCTGATTGAAGATGGAAGGCGATTCCGAAAACCCTTGAGGAATTTGACACCAACTGTAAACCTTGTCCAAGAATTTGAAACTGAAGAGAAATTGGCTATCCTCACAAAGAGGCACAAAAAAGAACGCCTGAGACAAGTCCACAACTGTGAACCACTCTGCCTCACATGAGACCTGGAACATAATCACAGCTGGATTTGGCACTATTGGGCAACACTTCACGACTGTCATTTATTTTCCTCAGATCTTGGACAATTCGAACTTTCCCACAAGGCTTTCTCAGACCCATTATGGGTGAATTACATGGGCTGCTCATCACTTGTCTCAGGACCCCCTGCTTCACAAAGTCTGCAATTATCTGGGTCACCTGCATGAGGACATCCTGTGCCATGTGGTACTGCGGTACTTGGGGAAACACGGCATTTGGCTTTACATCGACTTTGACTAGTTCTACTCCTTTTATCAATCCTTTCCTGTCAAGTCCCACACTTTCTCTGTGACTGTTCCCTGCAAGTCCGCGGGCAAGTCAGTCACCGTGAACATCGGAAAGAAGCTTATCAAGGGATACTCTTCATCTGTGTTCTCTGTTTCTGGCTCTGAGATCTGACCATCATCCCCCTCATCATCACTGTTTGTCTGCACCTTAATTCCCTCATTAGAACAGGTGATAGAACACCTCGTCTTGCACAATAAGTCTCTTCCCAGTAGGGACACGGGACTTGAATCACAAACCACAAATATGTGCAATCCCTGGAAGGTACCAATCTCAACCTGAACCGGATCTGTAATCGGGTTAGTCAGGAGCTGGTTTGTCACTCCCACTACCTTTATTTTACGTCCTGAAAGGGGCAACTTCTGAACCTCTGCACTTCTGACTGTAGAGCGTGTAGCTCCTGTGTCAACCAAAAATGAGACCTTGTGACCCATCACCTTTCCTTGCACATAGGGTCCCCTCTGATCTACTTCTAGGGACGCTGCAAGCCTGCACTCCTCACTCTCCGAACTGTCATCCGACCATTCATCATTTATTCCATTCTCACCACGCAAAGGGAACTGTTGTACTGTTTTATTGTGACCCATTCCTTGACTTGTGACCTGTTGAGGAAGCATCACCTGTTGCTGTCCCATTGGTGCTAAGGGCAACTGCATTTGCTATCTAGGTACCACGGGAATCTACTGCTGTATTTGTTGCATCTGCACTGGCTGTACACGTGGCATCTGCCTTTGTTGCATGGGTTGAAGACCCTGCATCTGAACAATGTTATTCTGAAAATTCGGATTTGGACCCCACATTCTAGGTCCTTTAACATTTTGGAATGCATTGACATCATTGCTTTGTTGAACAGCACCCTACTGTACCATCATCGAGCATTCCCGCTTCCAGTGTCCCACGCCCCGCACGCGTGGCATGGCAATACCTTCTTTATCCCTTGTACATCATTCTGAACCACTACTGTATTCAAATCTGGACCACGGTGCACAAAACCTCTTCGACCTCTGCCTTTCGCTTACATCTGAATCATTCTGTTTCCTTGCGGCTGTTGCACTATCTGCTGTACTCCATTCCCCTGCATCCCTGCTTGCGCTGATTTATTTTGTATCACCACCTCTTTCAGCTTTCTCTGCTTCAACTCAATCTCGTCACTACAGTACTTTGCATACTGTAACACCTCATCAATTGGCTTCGCTTGCCAACAGATCAAATGATTCTTAATCATCTGGCTAATCTCTGGTCTCACCTCTTCAACGAACCTGAACACTAGGTGATTCATGTCCGTTGCCTCTATGACCTCTGCACCACTGTAGTGCTTGAATGCCTTCAACAACCTCCCATAGTAAGCATGTATCGACTCTTTGCCTTCCTGTGCCGTTCGATCAATCTTTTGCCAATCAATATTCTGCGGCGACACCTTCTGCTTCAAAAACGCAATCACCTTGTAATAATACCTCATCACCTCAGGAGACGGTGCTCCTGTTACTCTGTCCCTTGCCAGTTCTTCCGTCGGCCAATCCACACTTCTCTCGCACTTGAGCCACAAATCAGCTTGAACTATGATCTCAAACAATGTATTCAAGTCTTCCCAAAGACATTTCGCAAGCTTCACAAACCTGTCTGTCTGCTGGTACCACTCTATTGGCTTCTCCCTCAGCCTGGGGAAGTCATTTGTGAATGACAGAATGTCACCTTTAGACCATGGTACATGGATAAGAACCCCTCCAGCTGTTTCTCTCATTATACCGGGAGCGAAATATATGCTTCCCAGAATGTGTAGTCAAAAAACGCGGGGAACGCGCTCCGAGTATCGATATCGTGTTCCATCCGCGAGGACAGAAAGAGACGCCGCGTCTGAGTGCAGCGTTACATCTGGAGGAACCCCTATCGGACTGAAGTCTAACAGGGACCTCGACCTTTCTACCATCTGTTCCACTGGGGTCATTCCTTGAGAGCTCCCTACGAACCCTCCTCTTGTCATGTCCTGGGTCATTACTCCCTGATCACATACCCTAGGCTTGTCCTGCGCGTACAATGGTACTGGTGGACCAACCGTAATAGGTAAGGATATAGCGGCTGGTGTTGGCTTATTCCCCACGCTCTGTGGAACACTGGCTCCCATGTTCTGATTTATTATCTGTGCCGTAGCTAACTGCGGTCATGTGACCGAAGTATAACTCAGAACCCTCTGTTGCTGTGGCTGGGGCAGTAAAAGTGGAGTTGGTTCAATCTGCACTAATTTTGATTGCGCAGACGCCTGGTCAGGCGCCACCATCAAGCTCGTAGTGGTTTCTAATACTGGGACATCAGGGTAGAGCCTCTGAACTGGTGGTGGCTGCAAGTGTAATTGCATCTCTGGAGCAGTAGACACACTAACAGTATTCTGTATCGGCGCTCGTGTCGCAACAGTGTTTACCTTCACCTGGTTCGTTGATCCCTGGTTCTGTGTTGAATTTACAGGACCTGCACTAGTGCTTGGTCTATTGTCATCCATGGCATATGGCGGTGGACGATCATAGAACAACTGATTAAGGAACTCATCATCATCTAAGTCATCTGCATCTACCCAAGACTTTTTAGTCTCCTTCTCTTTGCTAGAGCCCTTGTCCATTTTACAAGTGGCCTTTCTTCCCTGCGTGTCGGTTTCTTGAGTTATTGCCGGAAACATCCTAACACCGTCTATTATTTCTCTTCTCCACATTCTGTGTTCACTATCCCATCTAGCCTCCGCTAGTGTCTTTTCTGCCTTTCTCATCCTCCTCTCAAACTTCTGTTGCTGTTGTCGAATGGCCACCAATTCCCAAATTGCTAACGCCTCAAACTGTGCTGGCCTCGGAGGTGGCTTTTGCTCATTTAATGCCTTCCGTAAATTCTCTAGAATCCCGATGTTGAATGACCCATTCTCTGGGAACGCCAAACACCCATCTTTCTCTGTTAATTTGCACCATTGCTTTAGCCAAAGACATGGCGCGACTCCCTTCTCCTCCATTACGGCGTAAGCCGGAGTATCCTCTGGCGGTGTAGGCTCCCCCACACGTGCGGTAATGTACACATCTCCCCTCAAAGCGCTCCTTAGAGCCTTGAAGAACTTCATTTTTGCGTCTTTTATTTCGTTTATGACTGAATCAGGAAGTGACTTTAATTCCCAGAACACCCTTTGCCTACCTTTTTAACCAATTGCCTCTCACGGACGGCTGCCAATCCTTGTGCAACCCTTCTCACTAACTGACCTATCCCAGCGCGGCTCCAGTGATGTCACACTCACACACACTGCGGCTGACAAAGTCTTGCAGCTTGTCTCCCTCACTCTCGGTTCACACAAAACTAACGCAATATATTGCGAGCACTAACAACACTCAAATTTGCCGGTTCACTACATGAAGGGTAACACAATCGCTTCATAACTTTACAGAGATTTCACTTTAAGCCTCGGCCGCTACTCTCTCCTTCTCAGATCCTGCACTCGCAAGCAGAATTCGACCCGCAAATTCTACTCTCGACTTGTCAATGGTTCGTCCTAGTGCACTTTAGAACTTACCAAATCTCCATCGAAGTTTGCATTCACTCACTTTTGACTCAACTCGACGCGTCAATCACGCACGATTGACCTATTAAACCGCGCAACTCACAACATAATCCAAGTGTCTCATACACTTATCAGTATACTCCAGAGTCTTAGACCACGCAGGGTCCGTACATCACCAACAACCACTTGGACAATTTTTTAGCACAAAGCGCCACACTCACATGAAGTTCGCTGACTTCCCTACTCTCATACTGTGGAGTACGTACACTCCAACTAAAACATCACCTGGCCTAAAATTCGCACAAACCTCACAATTCCCCGGCGGTATGCATGAGCTGTGCAAGCGCAAACCGTACGTCACTCACTGTATCACTAGAACGCCGAGAACATACCCAACTCACTTTAGCAAGCTCCGGGGTCCCGGGAAAGTCATTTGGGACTTAGGGGAACATCATCTCTCCAAATTGCATTATTTCAAACACAATTCTAAAACAATGGACCCTCGTCTTAGGGCCCCAAAGGGGCTGTAACCATCCTCTGCTACCAGAACTGATAACGCGTCCCGCCTTTAATAATTTAACTTACCCTGGGACTCGTTTTAGGCCAATGAACCTTTTGACCCTGATTGGAGACACCTTAAGATGAGATATCTATTCAGCATTTCAATCAATAGATCAATAACCTCATCAATACTCACAATAACAAATCAACCAAATTAGTTAATCAGATTAATAAAATTTAAAACAAACCATGACCTTTCAGCCATGAATAACCACACGAATTTGGTAAGATTATGATACTTATTCCCTATTTGTTACACTCTACTAGCAAGTTTATTAGTCTAAATACCAGAAAACACATCAGCAATGTCACAATATGGCAACTTGAATAAGACTTCATCAAAGCAAAGATCATGAACATTAGAACAAAGCACAACGTCAACATGAATCAACTTTAGCAGAGTACCATTAGCGCATTTATTCAACAAAGCAAAGGTTCAGTCATTTGTCTATTTGCATTCGTTTTAGTGAACTCCTTAACTAACCTCGAATTAGCATCCGCATGTTGGGCTTCATGCAAAACAAATTTATAACACAAATTTTAAAAAACTCTAACTATTGACTCTATCAAAAGAGCAGTTGGTACCTAGAAAGAAAAGGCAAACAGACAATTACAATTCATCATCATATAGTTACCCTCCATAATGGGTCAGCATACAGAGTCAGTCTTCGTCCTCAGGACATAAGTTGGTTCACCATCAGCCGGGGTAAGCAGCAAAGTCTCAGCGAGTCAGGGCAATAAGGAACACTTCCCTCATAAGGAGGAGAAGTAAATATCGGGCAAGGCAAGAAGGGTGAGCATGGTTTAAAGTCTCAGAACAGCAAAGACTAAACCGGAATGTCAGAGTAACAGCAGGGGTGTCCCTCTAATGCCTCAGTAAAGGCGCGAAATGGTTCAGTAAGAGTGGCAGGATAAAAGGCACACAATGGCTGATTTCTCCTTGTGACACGTTGTTAAATTGAATTTGCCAGACAAGTCTCTAATTTCCATTGGTCAATATTTGGTGCACCACTATCTCTGTCCAATGATCCGTTGATCACCTCACTAGAATTTTCACCTAAGGCAGTTCTCATGCAGCTTATTGGTTCCTGTGATTTACGTCTTCATCGGGTAAAATGGCAGGTAAGAAAAGTTACACGCGTTGCTCCAGTCAGTAGTTCCATTGTTTTCACCAGTTCAGGCGACCTTGTACCTGTTGCGAATTACAGTGTTGCATTCGGCAAGAAAGTCTCCTTGAGCAAGTCGGGTCTCATGAGAAAGAATTTACTACGGGTACACACACATCTCTAGCTTCTGGAAAAGTACAGTTTTATGTCCATCAGGAAGGCAGCACATTGCACGTTAGAAAAACACATTGAGTATGAGACCAGGCAGCTAGGCCCAGACCTATGCTAACTAAGGCCTAGTGACTAATTTAGCAAAATCTTAATTTATAACTTTCAAAGCTAATACAAAATCATACATTAGTACATTAATAATTCATTATTAACCAATTTCATTAGTCATCGTATACGTTGGTAGCCACTCCCCGTGGGCACATTTCAACCGCATATGTTAACATTAGTCTGTCACGTTTTTTATGCAGCTTCATTACACATTATTTTTCAAGCAGTTCATGTTAAATTTGATTACAAAAGCTACACTCCAACACTGCCAGTTGAGCTCTGGGTCCATTGGGCTGCCGGGGGACTGGATGGCAGGGGGATGCTGTGCTCCTGCGGGGAGTCACAGCAGCCTGCAGTCAGCCCATCCTGCCCGGCCAACCGATGGAGAGCTGCTGGAGAGGCTGCTAAAGAAGGCACCCACTCCCTGTATTTAAAGAATGGTCATTGGAGATAATAATTGGTGACTGTTTGTGTCTCGGCAAAAATGCAGCCGGCTGGTCCTCCTGAGGTGGTGAAAAGCTCACTACACCCTGAGATGCTAACTGGGAAGAGACTGGTGGAACTGAACAATGGACATGTGTCGCTGTTGTCAAATAACCACAAGCAATGGGTAAAGGATCAGTGACTGCAGGCTCCATGGAAACACTTCGGCCTAGCTCCGGCTTGATCTCCCCACCATTTGCAAAAAGTTCCACCTTAGGTTTTTTCTTAAAATATGTCAGAAGAGAAAACTCGCTGAGCTTCGAGGGGCATGGATACGGCGTATGGACAACAGAAAGTTGAGACTTCAAAATTGCTAAACTGGTGGATCAGCAGCCACTAGAGGAAGTGCCGCTGTAATTACAGTGGGTGAATGGGGATAAGTCCACTTTTCAGAGGCTGATGGTGAATGCGAGGTGGCATTACCCACATCGACACCACGACGGCACTTCTTGCGCTTTTGAGGCTTTGGGTGCTCCTTCCTTACTTTACCAGCCCTCATAGTGCGACAGGCTCCAAGGTCCTTCCTTCAAATCTGGGGAAGCTCAGGGGAAGGAATAATGTCACTCAGCGTAGGTAAGTAAATCCTTAAAGAGGTGCTTTGGGGTACTTGTGAGATATCTGTGCTCCAGTTGAAGACTTACAGAGTTGGAATGAAGAAGGAATGAAGGAGACCCGTTTAGGTTAAAGGGCAGAAGGAGGCAGGAGGGCAGGAGGAGCAAGGCAACATGGTCCAGACAAGCCACACTGGCCTAACGCCAGCCCCTTCGTCAGAAACCAGGTACCTACAGCCTAAGCTACAGTTTTGTGCGCTCCCCAACACTTTGTGCGCTCCTCGACACACCTCCCCTGGACTTCGAAGAGACATTGAAGTTCTCTTTTTTTCTTTGTCTTTCCTTCTCTGTCTCTCCCTCTCAGTCTGTTTCATACTTTCTCTCTCAACCTCCCCCTCTCCCTCTCTCATTTCTCATTTTCTCATGCTTTTTCACTATTTTTTCACTTAAGAAATTTGGATTGTTTAATAGGAACATGCCAATCAAACCACAGTTGTGTTTAAAAAGCTCCTACTTTTTAAATTAATGATTGATAGTTTATTTTTCTGTCTTGTTAATGATATGCCTTTTTTAAATTATTATGAATATCAGCTCAGCTATTTAAACTATCTAACAAAGTTTTATGATGGACTATTAAAATCACTCATAGCTTTTACTTCACCATACACAAAACCAATCCTGCGGGATTTAACCCAGTGAAAATCACGATTATGCTTGAAAACAGATAACATTTTTAAAGGGTGGCATTAAACAAGAACATATTTAAAGTTTAGAACAGCAGCATGACAATTGACAACGTACATAGCGACATATTTAAATGTGTTCCTTTTCATCCCCAGAATCTGTAAAACTACCAGGTGGTAATTTAGAGGATGATATGTAAACCTCTAAGCTGTGGACATTTAATCAACCATTTCCGAGCCACAACTATGATGCAAATAATACAAATAACTTTCAGTTTTCACTAGGTCAAAACAAGGGTACCGAGGTTAACTTAAACAACCTGCAGACAACACGATGAATCCCATTGCATGATCTCTGATTCTACTTTTACACTTGCGGTCGTCAGGAACCTCCACATCATGATTAGGTTACAAGTGCCCCTGGCTATAACTTTCTTAATTTCAAATTCCTGAACTTTTTTTTTCAATGGTTGAACATGTCTTTAATGAAAAACACTTAATTTATTAGACAAGTTTAAATTCAACAGAAAGCATTTTGTTTGTTCCTTTGGAACTGTGTTGTCAAAGTGTAACTTCCAGAGAACAGTAACTGCACATAAGGGATTACATTTATCTTTTTTAACTGCTGATCATTTGCAGACTTCGCAACTTGGCAAATGCAGTGCACTGAGGAATACTTCAAGCAGAAGAAACAGACCCTGACTGGACTTGACTTTCCTTGCCTCCATCTATCTTTCAGCTACCTGCAGCGTTTCACACAGGCTCCAAAATTACTTTTATTGACCTGGAAAGTCGAAAGATATATTTTTACCAATCCGAAAGGACTCAGCAGGACTTTGACTAGATACTCAGTGGTTTGGAAAGATCGCTTCCGTAGCCTTGTTAGGTATGTTGTTAGAACCTTACAGTAGTTTGGATTCAGCTACAGTGTGACATGTTCATTTTGCCCTCTGAATGATATGCACACACAGTGGAAAGTATCAGTCCCCTCGCATTACCACACCAAGTTCTGAAATGCCTAGAGATCTTTACACTGTTTGTGAAGTGGCTTGTGTTTCTATCACGCATTACAAAGATTATATAAATATAAATAGTATTAATAACTATGCATTTTAAATGATCTTTCCACCCTGGGGCTTGCTACGAGCCCTTCAGTAAAAATGATGATTTCTTTTAATACCATACATTAAACTACTGATACAGCAGGGTGTGGTATTTCCCCTGTGAAGTATTATTACTTTATTATGAGTTTGGAAGATCAAACTCAGGTATTATTCCCTCATCCTGGAGAAAGTCAATAATTGTGCCACTAAATCAAAAAGGTTCTAGGGACCTTGTGTCCAACTATCGGCTGATCTCATTGCTTGCTGACATGGGCAACATATTTGGCAAACTGAGGCTATCTCATCCGGAGCAGTGGCTCAAACAAAGGGATTTAACATAATGTTCCCAAGCAGGTTTCAGGAAGAGACAGAGGCGGTCACCGCCGAATGACCGCCCCGCGGTCAAAAGACCGCGGCGGCCATTCCAACTTTCCCGCTGGGCCGGCGGGCGACTGCCAAAAGGCCGCCCGCCGGCCCAGCGGGAAAGCCCCTGCAACAAGGAAGCCGGCTCCGAATGGAGCCGGCGGAGTTGCAGGGGTGCGACGGGTGCAGTGGCACCTGTCGCGATTTTCACCGTCTGCTAAGCAGACAGTGAAAATCTTTGTGGGGCCCAGTTAGGGGGCCCCTGCACTGCCCATGCCGGTGGCATGGGCAGTGCAGGGGCCCCCAGGGGCCCCATGACACCCGTTCCCGCCATCCTGGTTCTGGCGGTGAAAACCGCCAGAAACAGGGTGGCGGGAAGGGGGTCGGAATCCCCATGAGGATTCCCTGGGCCAGGGGAAAACCGGCGGGAAACCGCTGGCTCCCCTTTTCTGACCGCGGCTTTACCGCCGCGGTCAGAATAGCCCTGGAAGCACCGCCAGCCTGTTGGCGGTGCTTCCGCGGTCCCCGGCCCTGGCGGTCATGGACCGCCAGGGTCGGAATGACCCCCAGAGTATTATGGACCAAGTTTTTAGGTTGAACCTAATCTGTTCTAAATATTTATATTTTAAAAAGTCCCTGCTTTACCTGATAAATATTGAACTTAAAACAGCTTCCACCAATGTAGATCATCCCATACTGTGGCAAACTTTGCATGACATGAGAGTCCCAGGAAAATATTTTGAGACTGTAAATCGAATTGCACTCCGGCAACATTACTGGGGTTAGATACAGCACCAGAGGAGAATATACAACAGAAATCTCAATCCAGTGAGGTGTTAAACAAGGCTGTGTCTTTGCACCAACCCTTTTTATTTGCTATATAAATGCTGTCGTCAAAACATTGAAGGATCTCAACTTTGATATGCCTAAACTATACAATGAAAGTACACCAAGATTGCTTTTTGCTGAGGATGCAGTGTTGCCGGCCAGTACCCAGATGTCAGTGTACCGTATGTTGAAAGGGTTTCAGTCTTTCTGCACTACCAAAAAACTGACTATTAATGTTGGGAAAACAAAGTATATGATTCTTAACTGCGTTCACTGCTGGGCCTCCCCCCCTTGCTAAGTCCTTTTTTGGCTATTTGGGTTAGTTTACGCTTTGGTTTTCATAACTTTTGTACACATAAGCTATCCATGCCAATTTTGTGTTCTTTTTTTCCAACATCCTAGGGATTCTAAAGGTACCCAAAGTTTGTGTGTTCCCCTTAATACAGCTAAAATTAAGTTTTTTCAGAAAAATGAGAAGAAAGGGTTGCAGAAGAAAGCATGTGTTTTTTTTCCCTGAAAATGGCACCTGCAAAGGATTTATGGTGCTAAAATCACCATCCTCCCAGCTTTCAGGAAAAGGCAGACTTGAATCATAAAACCACATTTTTTAACACAATTGTGGCATTTTACTGGGACATACCTCATTTTTACTATTTTTTGTGCTTTTAGCCTCCTTCCAGTTAGTGACAGAAATGGGTGTGAAACCAATACAGGACCCCAGACAGCTAAACATTTCTGAAAAGTAAACAAAATTCTGAATTCAGCAAGGGGTAATTTTTGTAGATCCTACAAGGTTTTCCTACAGAAAATAACAGCTGAAAAAAAAACATATTGAAATTGAGGTGAAAAACACAGCCATTTTTCTCCACGTTTTACTCTGTAACTTTTTCCTGTGATGTCATATTTGCAAAAGTAATATACCGTTACATATGCTGGACTTTTATTGTTGTGGGGCTATATAGGGCTTATAGATTCATCAAGAACCCTAGGTACTCAGAGCCTATAAAGGAACTGCACCTTGCAATGGGTTTTCATTGTATACCGGGTGTACAGCAACTCATTTGGTGAAATATAAAGAGTGAAAAATAGGTATCAAGGAAGCCTTTGAATTTCCAAAAAGGGCACAAGATAAGGTGTTGGAAAGCAGTGGTTATTTGCACATCTCTGAGTTCCGGGGTGCCCATACTAGGGTGCCCATACTAGCATGTGAATTACAGGGCATTTCTCAAATAGACGTTTTTATTACATACTGTCTTCCATTTGGAAGGAAAAAATGCAGAGAAAGGCAAGGGGAAATAACACTTGTTCTGCTATTCTGTGTGTCCCGTAAGTCTCTCGATAAAAATGGTACCTCACTTTCGTGGGTAGGCCTAATGCCCGCGTCAGGAAATGCAACATGGACACATCACATTTTAATATTGAAATCTGACGTGTTTTTTGGAAAGTGCCTAGCTGTGGATTTTAGCCTCTAGCTCAGCCGGCACCAAGGCAAACCTACCAAACCTGTGCATGTTTGAGAACTAGATGCCTAGGGGAATCCAGGATGGGGTGACTTGTGGGGCTCTGCCAGGTTCTGTTACCCAGAATCCTTTGCAAACCTCAAAATTTTGTAAAAACACTTTTTCCTCGGTGCTGCAAAGTTCTGGAATCCAAGAGGAGCCACCAACTTCCTTCCACTCAGCATTCCCTCCAAGTCTCCTGATAAAAATAGTACCTCACTTGTGTGGGTAAGCCTAGTGTCCGCGACAGGAAATGCCCCAAAACACAACGTGGACACATCACATTTTTCCAATGAAAACGGAAGTGTTTTTTGCAAATTGCCTAGCTGTGGTATTTGGCCTCTAGCTCAGCCGCCACCTAGGGAAACCTTGCAAACCTATACATTTTTGAAAACTACACATCAGGGGGAATTCAGAATGGGGTGACTTGTGGGGCTCTCCTCGGGTTCTGTTACCCAGAATTCTTTGCAACCCTCAAAATTTGGCAAAAAAACACTTTTTCCTCACATTTTGGTGATAGAAAGTTCTGGAATCTGAGAGGAGCCCCAAATTTACTTCCACCCAGCATTCCCCCGAGTCTCCCGATAAAAATGGTACCTCACTTGAGTGGGTAGGCCTAGTGCCCGCAACAGGAAACACCCCAAAATGCAACATGGACACTTCAAATTTTTACATTGAAAACTGACGTGTTTTTTGGAAAGTGCCTAGCTGTGGATTTTGGTCTCTAGCTCAGCCGGTACCTAGGAAAACCTACCAAACCTGTGCATTTTTTAAAACTAGACACCTAGGGGAACCCAGGATGGGGTAACCTGTGGCTCTCTCACCAGGTTCTGTTACCCAGAATCCTTTGCAAACCTCAATATTTAGGGGAAAAACACTTTTTTCTCACATTTCGGTGATAGAAAGCTCTGTAATCTAACAGGAGCCACAAATTTCCTTCCACCCAGCATTCAACCAGGTCTCCCATAAAAAAAAGGTACCTCACTTGTTTGGGTAGGCCTAGTGCCCGCAACAGGGATAGATCACACAACAGTCAATGTTGGTCCTTACATGAGGGCAATTGTTGACCCTGGGGTGATCCATTCCTGACACAGGCACTATGTACAGGAACTCAAGTGGGGTAGCGTTTTTATCAAGACAGGTGGGAAATCACTGGGTGGTAGGAATTTTGTGCATCCCAGCATATTCCTTTAGTTTGTGTGACAGAAATGCAAGAAAAAAACGAGTTGTTATTCAACATTTCACCTTTGCAGGGTATTCTGGGTTAGAAAACTTTGTGGAATCCACACAAGTCACACCTCTGTGGACTCCCCTGGATGTCTAGTTTACAGAAATGCCTGGGTTTGGTAGGTTTCCCTATATGGTCACTGAGCCCAGGACTAAAAACGCAGGTGCCTGCCTTACAAAATCAGGTTGTTTTGTGACAGATCATTTTGATATCTCCAAAATATGATTCTGTGAGTAGAATTTGGGGCTGAACTAAATTGGGGAGCTCCTAAGAGAGCACTCTCTCTGTACTTGCTGCCGCATGCACCTGCTCTCTGGGTTGGGCTAACCCGCTATTGTCCCGCTGCACAGACTGTGCCTGAGAAGGGACCGCAGGACTGTCCTCATCACCTCCATCATAATCAATGGAAGAGGGGTTATCAAATGGGACTCTTACGACTGAAAAATCACTCCCAGAGTCTGTGCCGTTGCCCTATCTCTCAGATTCTGTCTCAGTATCTGCTGTCTCAGTCTCTGATCCTACATCAGAGCTGTCCTCTATAACCCGAGTGAGGGCTTGAGCAGCAGTCATCCAACAAGATGCCATCACTGCTACTGGCTAAACAGTCACTCTAAAACACTAGCCTACGTAGACAGTCACAAAATTGCTGGTGGGTGTATGTGTGTGATACGTGCAGCAGTAAAGGTCATCTTAGCTTAGCTTCAATCAGCACTTTCTTTCAAGGAACTCAAAAAAAGACACACTATTACTTCACCTTGTCACATACCAATCGTCACAGTCTTTAGCGCCTCTAGCGCCAAGTCTAACAATCATTATTGGTGCTCGGATTCCCTCACTGCCTCCAAGCAAAAGTGCCCTTCATCTCTCCATAGCCAGCACTGCACTTACATTTCATTTGTATTATAGCACAAGTAATGGCTGACTTTACTAACCTACTTAGCTATTTACATAAAATACAAATTTGATCTTTGCAGTAGGCATATAAACCTTCTGCGCTACTTCAGGGCATCAAAACTTCCACTAGACAAAAGTCAGATCCTTTTGTAGCAGAAACATAATCACAAGACTTACTTGACTTTTTCATTGCTGCCTAAAAGCTACAGTTGAAACTCATCAGTTGAAGTATGTGCATTGCTTTAAAGACATAAGCTGAAACTTCAAGAGAACTGGTGGTGAAAAAAAAAATATATATATATATATATATATATATATATATATATATATATATATATATATATATATATATATATATATATATATTGAGAGAGAGAGAGAGAGAAATCACTTTTATATGTAGGTGTGGAGTTCCTGGGGGCACACCAACGTTGACAAAAGTGACCTCTCTCTCTCTCTCTCTCTCTCTATATATATATATATATATATATATATATATATATATATATATATATATATATATACAGACATCTATCTATATGTGTATATATATATATATGGACGTATACATATAGATAGATAGATAGATAGATCTACATAGATATATATATTTTCTCCCAAGAGGTCCAATTAAGGCGCTTTTTTAGTCGGTGCCCATGCCAGGGAAGGACCTTTCCCTTACATTAATCACCACACAACTTTGACACTCGGTTAATGACCCGGCACTCACAGGATTGTCAATTCTTCTCTTTAATGTGCATAAGTGATACCTCCAACAACCACCAATGCGTTTCAACCCACAAGGTCTTGATCACGGTAATACATGAGTCCATTTTGGGCTATATATACTATTTATCTCAACATGCCTTTATGTGGCATTCTGGGAAATGTAGTTAGTAACAATATACTTGTGAATAAAAGGAAAACACCAAATTGTAACAGAAACTCAAGTGCAACTACATCATTCTTATATACATTTATATACATTTTCCTAAAAAAGTAAATAATATGTGAAAACATAGCGAGATAAAAAACTCTACTTGTTGCTTGTTGCTTGTTCTAGCCACAACCTCTATTCTTATATATCACTACATCTATTGACAACAGATATACATCTACGTAATATTATATCATTTTATCACATCATTATTTTTATATGCCCATTATGTTGCTATTACTTTTCTTGGTCAAATTTCAACTTGCGTGTCTAGTACCCCATCAACATACTTCAATTTGATTTCTCCAATATTATGGTTAGTAACAACCCTATTCACAAACAATGGTGCAATTAATCCTTTATGTGAGAGTATCTCTTATCATATTCCTATGTTCTATTCATATTTATAGGTGACAATATAATTCCTCATCGCCATTAACCCCAAATGGAGTCTTAGTTTTTAATCTAATGATGTACCTCGATTTTAAACGTCTCAGTTTCTGGACTCTGTCCCCTCCCCGTTCTTATTTTTTTCTTGTTGCAATGCCATAATATCTCACATGTAACCAATCTGATTCTGGATGGCTTTTTAGATGTTTGGTCATGGCATAGTTGTTTTCATCATTTTGTACTGCCCTAATGTGCTCCAAAATACGCTTCTTCAGAGGGCAGATAGTACTGCCAATGTATCTTAAACCACATAGGCATTCCATGACATATACAACAAAAATTGTTTCATGTTTGATTCTATCTCTAATCTGGATCTTCTTACCCCGAAGATCTGTCACTGCCTTTTTATTGCAACCAATTTTGCATGCTTTGCACTTGTTGCAACAATAGAAACCCTTATTCCCATCTAGTAACCAATTAGAGATCATTGGGGTCTCGAAATGACTTCTCACTAATATATCCTTCAATGCTGGCACTTTGGAGATGGACATAATAATGAGCATTTAAAGGAATATATATTACGGAGAAATCACTGCCTTTACTGCAACCAGAGAAATAGTGTGCATAATTGTAACCTTTAAGGTACTTGTCTGAGTTTGAAGTTCCGGATAGATGGGGTCGGAGGACACAATAAAAACGGCTGAAAACTTCTACTCAGGTGATTCCTTTAAAAAACAAATTGAAATCGCTTCCCAGTGGTAGTTACGAGGTGAGAATAATATAAAGCCTTAGGCCCGTATTTATACTTTTTTTGCGCCGCATTTGCGTCGTTTTTTGACGCAAAAACGGCGCAAACCTGCAAAATTCCATTGTATTTTGTAGGTTTGCGCCGTTTTGCGTCAAAAAGCGGCGCAAATGCGGCGCTAAAAAAAGTATAAATACGGGCCTTAGTATCTCCACAGGATCAACTATTACAGGAAAGGAATATTGCAACAAAAGATACCCTACAGAGTGGAAGAACTTGTAAAAAATCTATAATTATTACTTGAATAACTTTCTAGTCACAAAGTTACAACAAATTGGTAATAAATTGGTGACAAAATGGAGGAAAGGTTGGCTAAATGTATACAAATTGTGGAATCAGTTTTTTGCGTTACAACCGATACACAAAATAATGGCAGGTCTCAAGCAAACGTAGAAATGGCAACTGAGGAAAATATAAAACAATTATATTAGCAACTAGAGCGTCTTATAAAAAAGGAAATCTCAAAAAGTTGGGAGGTAATTACATTACAGAAATGTATACAAGTGGGGACAGTTCCAAGAGGATTGAGAATTTTTACCCTGCTGAATCATCCAGATACAAGTCCAGAAATGTTGGAAGAATGGGGAATGAATAGCATGGAATGTTCAAAACACATGATGGAGATTATTATTATTTATGCCAAGAAAGATATTGAATAGTTGAGACAAAGTATGAAAGACTTGGGTCCAGATGTAGGTACATTCTGAATTGCGACCCGCAAATTGTGAGTCAGAGCGACTCGCAATTTGCGAGTCGTAATTCAGAATGTTGGATGGTGTCCCTGACACCATCTGCGATTCGCAGGGGGGTCGCAAAGGCCCACCTCATGAATATTCATGAGGTGGGTCGCAATTTCCGACCCACTTGCGAATGGTGGCCCTCACAGGGATGATGGCCTGCTGCGGACAGCAGACCACCATGTCTGTGACTGCTTTTTAATAAAGCAGTTTTTTTGTTTTTTTAATGCAGCCCGTTTCCCTTAAAGGAAAATGAGATGCATTACAAAAACGAAAAATGAAACGTTTTTGTTTCATTTTTTCAGAGCGGGCAGTGCCTGCTCTGAATTTTTTTTCGCAGTGCCATTCTCAACGGGGAAGGGGTCCCATGGGGACCCCTTCTCTTTTGCGAATGGGTTACCACCCATTACAAAAGGGTGCAAACTGCGATTGGTTTGCGACCGCGTTCGAGGTCACAAAGCAATCCTGCATTGCACTGCGACTCGCAATTAGGAAGGGAACACCCCTTCCTTATTGTGACTCGCAAACCAGTTTTGCGATTCGGTAAACAGGTTACCGAATAGCAAAACGAGGTCTGTGCATTGCAAAGTGCGACGTGCAAACTGCTTATCACATATGGCCCTTGGAGAACAAGATCCATTTGGTAGATCAGGAAGAGTAGAAAGAGAAGTGTAAGAAAGTAATGAACACATTTCTCGATAAATATGAGAATCAAGTAGAGAAACGCAAAAAATCAAGTTCATAAGGGATGCACAGGATTATGAAACAGGACGTATTTTAACCTTCGCTAAAAGATTTGAAATCTTGAAACAACAATTCCATTCTGGGAATATGGATTTAGAACAGGTACAAAATATAGAAACCAGTGGGTCTGAGAAGGACCTCAGCGAAGGGGAAGGAACTAGTAGTAATGTAAGGAAAACCACTTTTTTTAGACGAGATGAAGTTAGTATACCTGGATCAAGCGACACCAAGAAACAGAGTAAGGGGAGGAAGGGGCAGAGGCCGATGTTGGGAAAAATCCAAATGAGCAGAAAGACGAGAAGAGGAAAAAGGAAAAGACTACATGTTACACAGTGGGATGAGACAGTAGATCCCGATATATAATTGGTAAAAACAGAGAATTTGATTGTAAACTTATCAAGATATCAGCTAACAAAGGGGAAGAGAGTGTCTTGTAGAAAGGCCTCAGCTTCTGCCCAGAGAAACATCAGGATTTTGCACAAACAAGGATTGACATATATAAGTTTGTACGAAAATTGAAACTAGCTAAGTATTTTTCAAAAATTTGACCTGCAGGAACATCAAAAGAGGTGTCTAACACTTGTGATTCGAAACTGACTATAGAACAAAGTACTGATTTGAAAATATTGTATGACCTGACTCATGATTTAGAAGATGACCAGATGACGGAAACACAAATACTAACTACGTTAGGCATTGACATAGGGCTAAAAGAAAAAATGAAATTCAAACCGAAATCCAAGTTTTGCCCATCATTGTCTCCAGGCAATAAAATAGATGTGTTCCATGATCTTGTCATTAATGATTTGGAAACAATACAGACTTATAGCAAGGGAAGCAAGGAGAATCTAACCAAAAGTCAACGAGATGCACTAAAAGGTTTGATGGAAAATCAATTAATAATAATCAAACCGGCGGACAAAGGAGGAAACATAGTAATTTGGGAGAGAGATGATTATATGGTGGAGGCATATAGTCAATTAAATGTAGAGTCAAACTTTATAAATTAGCCAAGAATTCTATGAACAAGTTATTGGTGGACTTGAATGAGAGATTGGAAAAATGGTACTCAGAAGGATTAATAAATTGTGATGAGAGAACATTCATGATGAATGAAAATCCGATTATGCCAACCATATATTTCTTACCGAAGATTCATAAGACTTTAAAAAAAAAAAAACAGGGAGACCTATTATCTCAAGTTGTGGAGCATTGTATGAGGGGGTGTCGAAATATGTGGATCACTTTCTGGCACCTATGGTCAAAGACTTGAATTCATATGTACAAGACTCAGGGGACTTTCTTAGACTACTGGATGGAGTGGCATGGCAATCTGATTATCTTCTAGTCACTATAGATGTTGTTTCCCTATATACCTCAATTTCACAAGAATTGGGTATGAATGTAGTGAAATTTTTCTTGAGACAAAGAAGTATTAATTTCTTAAGACATTCTGAGATGTTATTGGAAATTACAGAGTTGTGTTTAAGGAATAATGTATTCATGTTCAATCATCAGATATACAAACAGACTTGTGGGACAGCCATGGGAGTTTCCTTTTCTCCAAGCTATGCGAACCTTATGATGGATTGTTGGGAGAAATTCATAGCTTGGGGTCAGGGGAATGAGAGATACATGGAAAAAGTGGTGATGTGGTTACGGTATATAGATGACCTATTTTTGATCTGGAATGGAACGGAGGAATTGTTTAAGGAATTTTTCATTGGCTTAAACATGAACAGTGTTGGATTACAATTCACATGCAAGACAAGTAGGGCTTCCATTGAGTTTTTAGATGTATTGGTGTATATTGAATTGAACGTATCACAGACAACATTACATAGAAAGCCTACTGCAACTAATAGTATCCTACATGGATCGAGTTTTCATCTGAGGTCACTTATAAAAAGTATTCCATATGGGGTATTTGTTCGAATCAAGAGAAATTGCTCAAATGAACAAGATATGAACATGAAATTTAGGTAAACTAAACAGAGATTCTTAAAGAGAGGATACCAATTGAGGGAGGTGAATCAAGGAGAGGTAAAGGCAAAAACAAAAACACAAGCACAGGTATTGGTGAAAAACCAAAAAGTGTCAGATGAGACAATGCTAGAAACTGACGAGATAAGACTTATCTTGGATTACAGTAAAGAGAACTAACAGATATTGAATATTCTAAACAGACATTGGCACATGATTAAAAGGGATGGTGATATTGGACAGAAAGTGGGTACTCGTCCATCAGTCATGTATAGGAAAGTGCCAGCATTGAAGGATATATTAGTGAGAAGTCATTTCGAGACCCCAATGATCTCTAATTGGTTAGTAGATGGGAATAAGGGTTTTTATTGTTGCAACAAGTGCAAAACATGCAAAATTGGTTGCAATACAAAATGCAGTGACAGATTTCCGGGGTAAGGAGATCCCGATTAGAGATAGAATCACATGTGAAACAACTTTTGTTATATATGTCATAGAATGCCTGTGTGGTCTAAGATACGTTGGCAGTACTATCTGCCCTCTGAAGAAGCGTATTTTGGAGCACATTAGGGCAGTACAAAATGATGATAATAACTATGCCATAACCAAACATCTAAAAAGCCATCCAGAATCAGATTGGTTACATATGAGATATTATGGCATTGCGACAATAAAAAAACAAGAACGGGGAGGGGACAGAGTCCAGAAACTGAGACGTTTAGAATCTAGGTACATCATTAGATTAAAAACTAAGACTCCATTTGGGGTTAATGGCGAAGAGGAATTATATTGTCACCTATAAATATGAACAGAACATAGGAATATGATAAGAGATACTCTCACATAAAGGATTAATTGCACCATTGGTTGTGAATAGGGTTGTTACTAACCATAATATTGGAGATATCAAATTGAAGTATGTTGATGGGGTACTAGACCCGCAAGTTGAAATTTGACCAAGAAAAGTAATAGCAACATAATAGGCACGTAAAAATAATGATGTGATGAAATGATATAATATTATGTGGATGTATATCTCTTGTCAATAGATGTAGTGATATATAAGCATAGAGGTTGTGGCTAGAACAAGCAATAAGTAGAGGTTTTTTATCTTGCTATGTTTTCACATATTATTTACTTTTTTAGGAAAATGTATATAAGAATGATGTAGTTGCACTTAAGTTTCTGTTACAATTTGGTGTTTTCCTTTTATTCACAAGTATATTGTTACTAACTACATATCCCAGAATGCCACATAAAAGCATGTTGAGATAAATAGTATATATAGCCCAAAATGGACTGATGTATTACCTTGATCAAGACCTTGTGGGTTGAAATGTGTTGGTGGTTGTTGGAGGTATCACTTTTGCACATTAAAAAGAAGAATTGACAATCCTGTGAGTGCTGCGTCGTTGACCGAGTGTCAAAGTTGTGTGGTGATATATATACCAGCCTCTTGTTACGGTGAGTCACAGGCAGGGAGGCGACCCTTCACACAAGGAGTTAATTCTCCGAAACGCGTTAGAATTCTCTTTTCTTTTGTTTAAGTAAAGCATGTTACTCTGCACTGAGTGCTGGCTTGTTGCTTTTCATCACCGGGGAGTTATTGTGTGATGTTCTGCCAACGTTGGATGGATACATATATATATATATATATATATATTAGTAACACAAAAGGATGATGGACGGAGTGATGACAATGCAAACACTCACCCCCAGTCACAGGTCTGGGTTTAATCCATTGTTCTTTTGCTCACCATGCCACCCCAGTTCAGACCCAGCCATATGCAAATCAGTCTTGACCCTGTTCCTCATGGGAACAGTCCAGCCCGAACTGCCAGGCAAGGTCCTCCCTGGACCGGAAACAAGCATCCTGGGACCAGTTTCAGGGTGTCACCCTTCTTCAGCCAGGCTAGCTTGATTCCAGTGGCACAGTGAGCAAGGGACCCACATCTGGGCATACCCTTCCCACTAAGGGCAACATTAGTAACACAAAAGGATGATGGACGGAGTGCTGACAACGCAAACACTCACCCCCAGTCACAGATCTGGGTTTAATCCATTGATCTTTTGCTCACCATGCCATCCCAGTTCAGACCCAGCCATATGCAAATCAGTCTTGACCCTGTTCCTCATGGGAACAGTCCAGCCTGAACTGCCAGGCCAGGTCCTCCCTGGACAGGAAACAGGCATCCTGGGACCGGTTTCAGGGTATCACCCTTCTTCAGCCAGGATAGCTTGATTCCAGTGGCACAGTGAGCAAGGGACCCACGTCTGGGCATACCCTTCCCACTTAGGGCAACATTAGTAACACAAAAGGATGATGGACGGAGTGCTGACGGAGTGCTCTATATATATATATATATATATATATATATATATATAGATAGATATGTATGTATCTATCTATCTATCTATCTATATATATATATATATATATATATATATATATATATATATATATATATATTATTTTTTTTAATAGCTGTATGGTTTTCTTGGGGGAAAACATACACCTATTAAGAAAATGATTGGCCCCACAGGGGGTCACCCTGCTCACGGAGGACCCCCTGTCAATTTCATTTTTTAATATTATTATTATTATTTTAATTTGTTAAACTCCTGGGAGGCGCGATCGGGCCCTCCAGGGGTAAACCCACCTTTTTTTTTAAAGAAAATGCCCCCGTGGAGGGGGCCGTCCCATTTTTGCAAGGGGGCCGACCCCCCCAAGTAAAATCCCTGGTGTGTAGTGGGGTTTCCTGGCCCTCGATCGCAGCAGGAAACTGGTTCAGGAAGGCCTAATTTGAGAGAGGAGAATATCCTATTTGGGTCTGTTTTCCACACTGAAGCATCCTGCTTCAGTGGGGACAACAGATAGTGATGTTGCTAACGCGTCCCAATTTAGATAATTTACTCACTCTGGGACTCGTTTTAGGCCGATGAATCTTTTAACCCTGATTGAAGACACCTTAAGACGAGATAACTGATCAACATATCAATCAATAAGTCAATAACGTCATCAATAGTCACCATATCAAATCAATTAGATTAATCAATAACATTAATCAGACTCGGAAACTGCCATGACCTTTCAGTCATGAATAACCACACCAGTTTAGTGCAATTTTATGATGTTTATTCCCTATTGATTACAATTCTATGAGTAAGGTTATTAGTCTCAAAACCATGAAACACATCAACATTGTCATAATATGGCAACTCGAATAAGATTTCATCAAAGCAAAGATCACGAACATTAGAACATAACACGACATCAACATAGGTTAACCTTAGCAGAGTATCATTAGCGCATTATTCAACAAAGCACTGATTCAGTCATTTGTCTATTTGCGTCAATTAGTGAACCCCTTAACTAACCTCGAATTAGCATTGGCATGTTGGGCCTTATGCAAAACAATTTAGCAACACTAATTTAGACAACATCTATCTATGGTCTCTGTCAAAAGAAGCAGTTGGTACCTAGAAAGGAAAGGCAAACAGACAATTACAATTTCATCATTATATAGTTACCCTCCGTTATGGGTCAGCATACAGTCAATCTTCATCCTCAGGACATCAGTTGATTCGCCATCAGCCAGGGAACACAGAAAAAGTTCAGCAAAACGGGGTAAGTAGGGACACTTCCCTCATAAGGAGGAGAGGTATAGAACGGTCAAGATAAGGGTGAGGATGGTTTGAAGAACCAAACAGCAAAGTCTCTAGGCAGAGTGACAGTGTCTGGGTTATAGCAAAGGTTCGCAATGGCATCTCCTAATGGCTCCTCGTGTCAAAGGTTTTCATCCCTTTTCTATTGTACAGTCCCCTAATTTCTAATTGGGTAGGGTTGGCACCCCACTATCTCCATCCAATGAGTCTCCAGTGGTACCATCAAAATTGTCACCTCATAACAGTCTTCACGTAGTTTATTGGTTCTGGTGATTGACGTCTTCACCGGGTAGATTGTCCGGTATGATTTCATCTTCTTGTGGTCATCTCGCATCCCCAGTCAGTAGGTCCATTGTCTATACTGGTTTAGGCGACCTTGTACCTGTAACAAGCCTACACTGTTGCATTCAGCAAGAATGTTTCCTTGAGCAAGTCGAATTTCATGAGAACGGATCTACTACAGTTACACTCATCTTCTAGCTTCTAGAAGAATATGATTACATGTCCTGTAGCAAGTCAGCACACTGCACGTTGGAAAAACACATTTAATATGAAACCGGGCAGCTAGGCCCGGAATCATGCTAACTAAGGCCTAATGAATTAATTAGCAAAACCTTAACATATAGCTCTCAATACCAACACAATATCATACATTAATACATTAATAACTTAATTTTAGTCAATTTTATTAGTCCCCGTATATATTGGTGGCCACTCCCCGTAGTCACATTTCAGACTCAAGTTTAGTACAACACATTAATACATTTTCTGTGCGGCATTATTATGCATTAGTTCATAAACATTTCATGTTAATTTTGATTATAAGAGCTACGCTGCATCAATCCCTCCTCTGATGACACTTGTCATCACACAAAACCTTTCCCTTCATAACCTTTCACTTTCTTAAATGGCGCATTTCAATTTCTTCTCCCATCCTTAATTTTTCATAAGTCTCTTTGAATATTTTCTCCCTTTTCTTTTCCTCTTTTCTTTTATTGCATTTTGCCAATTTTTCTCTAATTCTTTTACTAATTTTGCATGATAACCATAGTCTGAATAAACAAGTTAGAGCAATCAATATACCCCCCCATTATTTTTGCAAGGATCCCATTCCAAATACTACTAAACCAATTCCCTACTTTATCAATTCCCTTTCCAACCTTTTCCCAAACTCCAGGTTCCTTCAGCTCCTTCAAATCTGTACTATCTTTTGTTAGGTTAGTAAGCATACTCCTAATCTTATTACTATTGTCAGGAATGAATGCACAACAGTGACGCTCATTAAGCATCCTACAGACTCCGCTGCTCTTCACTAAAAGGATATCTAAAGCAAGCCGGTTTTGAAGAGTTTTAGCTCTTTCCGCAGCAAGTTCAGTATCCATCAGGAGTATAGCCCCTGTGAAATTTGTCAGCATGTTATCCACAATAGTAGACAACTTTCGAATCTTTATGGAGTTTAAGATAACTCCCACTGAAGGAATTATGGCTCCAAATATATCACCTACGACAGCAGCTGCTGTCTCTCTCGTTTGTCTATTATGATGTAATTCAGATGTTTTAGGTAGTCGCTTTAAGTCATCAATTTGGTAGATCTTTGGGAAAACTATTCCCAAATAACATGTCCCATACCATCCCTTTGGAAGACGGTAATAAGCATTAAGTCCACATATGTAATAGATCCCAGGGATCGCTGGATCCTGTCCATTTAACATGAACGTCCACTTACTCTGAAACAAAAACACATGCCTGCACTCATACGTTCCCACAAATAAAGTGTCATGCTCAGATTTTGGCCTAAATATACAAAGTTTTCCTACGTGTAATGCATCTATAGCTAGCTTGCCTTGTGCCTTTATTGCACTATAAGCATAATCATTTGCTAATCCATTTTCTAGCTTTTCCTTTAACGCTTTTCTTCTATTATCAGTGTGATCTAAGAAGCTCTTCTCTACAGGCGTTAGTAAGCAGGTTAGATTATTTTGGTGCGCATAAGCTGTCCCAAATGTCAGTGTCGGCTCAAAGAAACCTCTAACTATTTTTATGTGATGGTCCTTAGCTATTTTATTTAGAAACTCAATTATAGGCACAAAAGAAAACACTACATCTAAATTAGAATAGAAGTATTGAACATGTTCTTGATTATAGAATCTTGTTAATAGCAAACTACAGCTTATTCCGTAGATAAGCAGCAAACTATGATAAGTAACCCCTTCTTGTACTGACAAAGGAATCTTTGTGCACACATAGCAATTCTTCACATCCATTGTTTCAACATACTCATTCAGCAAGCGATAGAAGACATTAGTAGATAGTTCCTTTTTCGTATTAGTTCCCTCATGCAAATACTTTGTATCCTGCTCAAACCTCTCCCATGGTGTTAGTGTAGCAGTTTCAGGAGTTGGAGCATTGTTAGTTGCACTCTTATCCACCAATGGCATTCCCACAATCACACCTATAATTATTATTGCACACGCAACACCCATAATGACACTCAACCATCCAAAAACCCTACCCCTATTATTATTATTTCTAGTGTTACTCATGATCTGTAAAGAATCAGAGAGCAGAATAATATAAAGCAAACAATCAACTTGAGGAAGATTTAAAGCTTTTTTTTTTCTTCGTGCACAATCTCTCTCTCTTAGCAAATATTTACAGCGTTTCACTCACTCCCAGGACCCTTTGTCAAATCAGGTTAGCAGCTTGTCATAATCGGTTTTCAGAGTCAATTCAGGTTAACAGTGTCACATCCGGTAATTTATCAGTCTCTTTTCTCAGGTTTCTCTCTTTATTTAATTTCAGCTTTAACACAGTCTCTTCTATGGTTGATTTCAGGTACCGTAATATTGACCTGGGATTTCTCTATCAAAACAGAAAGGGAAGAACTCTTGTTGCCACTCAGCTGTTGTCGCATAAGCCCATTCAGGACCTGCGTACCTCCTGTTTGCAACTCTCTTTCTTTTCAGTTTGCGATCACCCTGCAACTCTCCCTCACTGAGATCTTCTTTCCTGGTTGTGTCAATTTCATTAAGGACCACTTTCTCTTTTGCAGCTTGTGGTTCCGGCCAATTATCTCCCTTAAGTGTTCTCCTACCGCTCGGCCTTTCAGGATGTTGAACAGTGCCCTCCTCTTGTACTATGGTGTTTTCTCTTGATGGAGCTGCAAGCGGCTCAGGAGGAGTCGAAACACTTTGACCTCCTTCTGCCTCACCTCCCTCACCTTCAAGGTCTGTCAAGGGCTCAACTTCAAACCCATATCCGTCTGCTTCTGGGAGAACCTCTCTTTGGGTTGGTCCTCCTGGCGCCTCAGTGGAGATAGGCTCACCGTCACCCCTCTGGATTTCATTTACTGTTTAAGTGACCAAGCTGTCCTCAACGGGCTCTCCTTCAGTCTCAGTTCCCCTTTGATTACTCTCCAGCCCTGAGACTTCCTTCTCTGCAGCTGTTGTTTTTGACAATTCGAGTTCCTCATCAGTTGGACACGTCACCTTCTTTGTGTGACTGGCATGGATCCAGTTTGGAAGTTCTGCACATTTCACAGCAGTAGTAGTTGTCAGTATTACTTGATACGGCCCCTTCCAACGTGGCTCCAAACACGACTTCCTCACGTGTTTCTTGACAACAACCCAGTCACCGGCTTTCAGGGTGTGACCTGGATCAGTTATCGGTGGCAATGTGGTAGCTTCCACCTGGTGAGAGAAAGAGCGGACCACGTCAGACAGACCCTTGCAGTAGTCCAACACCATATCATCTGTGAAATTCACAAGAGCATTTACAGGCACTGCGGGCAATCTCATAGCTCGGACCATACGAATCTCATGAGTAGACAGTCCTGTTTTCTTGTTGGGTGTGTTTCTCATTGACATCAGCACTAGGGGCAATGCATCTGGCCATTTCAAATTTGTGGCTGCACACATCTTTGCCGTTCTCAATTTCAAAGTACCATTCATCTGCTCCACTAGTCCTGCTGCTTCAGGGCGGTAGCTACAGTGTAACTTCTGTTCAATGTTCAGAGCAGCACACAAGAGCTTAATCACCTCATTGTTGAAGTGACTTCCCCTATCTGATTCTAAAGAGATCGGAAACCCGAAACGTGGTATCAACTCCCTAAGCAGCAGCTTTGCCACTATGAGACTGTCATTTCTACGTGTAGGGTAAGCTTCAATCCAGTGACTGAAATTGCACACAATCACCAACACGTACCTCAAACCTCCACATACAGGCATCTCAATAAAATCCATCTGCATTCTGCTAAAAGGACCTCCTGCTCTCCCAATGTGGTTCAAATTCACCACGTCCCTTTCCCTGCATTCATCTGCTGACAGATAATGCACCTGTGACAGATAAACTCTGCAGCTTGTCTCAATTTTGGATTGAACCAATCGACTTTAAAAAACTTGATCATTGCGTCTCTCCCAACATGTGCTTGACCATGATAAAACCTTGCGAACTGTGACAGAAGACTGTTTGGCAAAACCATTTTCCCCTCCACTGAAACCCATAGATCATCAGATCTCTGTACACATTGCATTTTGACCCAGGAGCGTTTTTCCTTTTTGCTGGCACGTCCCTGCAACGATTTCAACTCATCCAGTGTGTCAACCACCCTTAATGCATACCCTGAGCATGTTTCAGTTTCAGGTAACAATTCTCATTGGTCTTGAAACAATATACAGTTCAATGCACAAAACCTTGCGACTTGATCTGCATATCCATTTCCCATTGACACAAAGTCTTATCATTTAACATGTGCACTGCATTTTGCCACAGCAATTTCAAGAGGTAACTGAATCGCGTGCAACAATTCCTTAATTCTTTCACCATTTTTCACTGGAGAACCAGAAGAGGTCAGGAAACCTCTCTGTGACCACAGCTGGCCAAAGTCATGGCCAATCCCAAATCCGTATCTACTATCAGTATAAATAGTGACTTTCAGTTTCTCAACAGCGTGGCATGCCCTAGTAAGAGCAATTAGTTCAGCCACTTGAGCAGAGTATACTCTTTCAAACCAGGATGCTTCTAGGATACCAGAGATGGTACACACGGCATATCCAGCTCTCAATACTCCTACTGAGTCTCTCAGGCATGAACCATCAACAAAGATAATGTAATCATTTTCTTCCAATTGGGCATTTTTAATGTCGGGTCTCGGCTTGGTGCACAGATCTGTTACCTCTAGACAATCATGTTCTACCTCCTCAGCATCATCAATGTCTGCATTTTCAATAGGAAGCAAAGTTGCCGGGTTCAATACAGTGCATCTTTTTAAGGATACATTAGGTGACCCCAGTATAATTGTTTCATACTTAGTTAGTCTCGCATTTGTCATATGTTGAGTCTTTGTTCTGGTCAACAGAATTTCAACTGAATGTGGGACCATTACTGTTAAGGGATGTCCCATCACTATTCCTTCACACTGAGTGAGGTTTTGACCAACTGCTGCAACTGCACGCAAACAACCCGGTAAGGCTGCTGCGACTGGGTCCAAAGTAGCTGAAAAATATGCTACTGGGCGGTTTGCAACTCCATGGACCTGTGTCAGGACAGACAAAGAACAAGCATCACATTCATGACAAAGCAATGCAAAAGGCTTTGTGTAATCAGGCATACCTAAAGCTGGTGCCCTGCACATGTTTTCCCATAGTTCAATGAATGACCTCATCTCTTTCTCAAACATGGTTATGGCACCCAGGCCATCCTGAATTTCTTTGATCGTCAACCTCACCAACGGTTTAGAGATAATCGAGAAGTTGGGAATCCACTGACGACAGTAGCCCACCATTCCCAAAAACATCCTAACGTCCCTCTTGGTTGTCGGGGGATTCATCTGCAATATGGCGGTCACCCTTTCTTTGGATATTTTCCTTGACCCTTTCTCAATCAGGTGACCTAAGTACTTCACCTCTTTCTGACAGTACTGTAGCTTCTTTGGGGACACTTTATGTCTGTTCTTTCCCAAATGATTCAGTAAAGCAATAGTATCGTACCTGCAGTCATCTCTCGTTTTGGATGCAATTAACAAACCATCAATGTACTGTACTAGAGTCGAACTAAAAGACAATTCTAGTGATTCCAAATCCTTCTTCAATATTTGATTGAAGATGGAAGGTGATTCAGAAAATCCTTGTGGAATTCGACACAAACTGTAAACCTTGTCCAGGAATTAGAAACTGAAAAGAAATTGGCTAACCTCATGAAGAGGCACCGAAAAGAATGCTTGAGACAGGTCCACGACTGTGAACCATTCTGTATCACACTGAACCTGAAACATAATCACGGCTGGATTTGGCACTATGGGGCAACATTTTACCACAATCTCATTAATTTTCCTCAGGTCTTGAACAATTCGAACTTTCCCACAAGGCTTTTTCAGACCCATTATTGGTGAATTACACGGGCTGCTCATCACTTCTTTTAGAACCCCTTGTTTTACAAAGTCTGCAATTATGTGCGTCACCTGTATTAGAACATCTTGTACCATGTGGTACTGCGGCACCTGGGGAAACACTGCTTTTGGCTTCACTTCTACCTTGACTGGCTCCACTCCTCTTATTAATCCTTCTTCCTTTCCTGTCAAGTCCCACACTTTCTCTGTCACTATTCCCTGTAATTCGGCTGGTAAATCAGTCACTGTGAACATCGGGAAGAAGGTTATTAAAGGGTATTCTTCATTTGCGGTCTCCGTCTCTGTCTCTGAGATCTGACCATCATCCCCTTCATCATCACTGTTTGTCTGCACCTCAATTCCCCCATTGGAACAGGTAATTGAACACCTCGTCTTACACAGTAGGGGCCAGATGTAGCAACCCGTTTTCGAGTCGCAAACGGCGAAAATCGCCGTTTGCGACTCGCAAACGTGGGTTTGCTATGCAGAAATGCATTTTGCGAGTCGGATCCGACTCGCAAAATGCATTTCAGACTCGCTAATAGGAAGGGGTGTTCCCTTCCTATTAGCGACTCGCAATGCTATGCAATTCCATTTGCGACCGCGAAAGCGGCCGCAAATGGACTCGCAGTTACCATCCACTTGAAGTGGATGGTAACCCAGTCGCAAACGGGAAGGGGTCCCCATGGGACCCCTTCCCCTTTGTGACTGGACCAGATATCAATTTTTCAGGGCAGGGAGTGGTCCAAGGGACCACTCCCTGCCCTGAAAAACCGAAACTAAAGGTTTCGGATTTTTTTAAAGTGCAGCTCGTTTTCCCTTAGGGAAAACGGGCTACACTTTAAAAAAAAAAAAACTGCTTTATTGACAAGCAGGTCGCTAACATGGAGGCCTGCTGACGTCAGCAGGCCTCCATGTTAGCGAGTGCCTATACTCGCAATGGAGCCGCAATTTGCGACCCACCTCATGAATATTCATGAGGTGGGTCATTGCGACCCCATTGCGAGTTGCAGTCGGTGTCTGAGACACCGTACTGCATAGCAATTTGCGAGTTGCAAATTGCGAGTCGCAGGGACTCGCAATTTGCAAGTCGCAAATTGCTTTTTTCGTACATCTGGCCCTAAGTCTCTTCCCAGTAGAGATACGGGACTCGAGTCACAGACTACAAATCTATGTAATCCCTGGAAGGTATCAATCTCAACTTGGACCGGATCTGTAATTGGATTTGTCAGGAGCTCATTTGCTACTCCTACCACCCTTATGGTACGCCCGAAAGTGGCAATTTCTGAACCTCTGCACTTCTGACTGTAGAGCGTGTAGCTCCTGTATCAACTAGGAATGAAACCTTATGACACATCACCTTTCCCTGAACATAGGGTCCCCTCTGATCTACTTCTAGGGACGCTGCAAGCCTGCACTCTTCAATGTCTGAACAATCATCCGACCATTCCTCGTTTATTCCATCCTCACCACGCAATGGGAACAGTTGTACTGTATCATTTTGACTCATTGTTTGACCTGTGACCTGTTGAGGAAGCATCACCTGTTGCTGTCTCATTGGAGCTAGTGGTATCTGCATTTGCTGTCTAGGTACCATGGGAATGTGCTGTTGTACCTGTTGCATCTGTGCTGGTTGAACACGTGGCATTTGCATTTGTTGCATAGGCTGGAGGCCCTGCATCTGCACCATGTTATTCTGGAAGTTTGGATTTTGACCCCTCATTCTTGGATCCCTCACATTTTGAAATGTCCCAACATCATTGCTTTGTTGAACAACACCATCCTGCACCATCATTGGGCACTTCCACTTCCAGTGTCCCACGCCCCCGCACGCGTGACATGGTGACACCTTTTTCATTCCTTGCACATTATTTTGAACCACAACAGTATTCAAATCTAGACCACGGTTCACAAAACCTCCCTGACCTCTGCCTCTTGTTTGCGTCTGAAACATTCCGTTTCCTTGAGGTTGTTGTTGTCCCACCTGCTGTACTCCTTTTCCCTGTATCCCTGCCTGAGCTGCCTTAATTTGCATCACCATCACTTTTTCTTTCAGCTTTCTCTGCTACAATTCAATCTCATCACTACAGTATTTTGCATACTGCAACACCTCATCAATCGGCTTTGCTTGCCAACAGATCAAATGATTCTTAATCATCTGGCTAATCTCTGGTCTCAACCCTTCAACAAACCTGAACACATGGTGATTCATGTCTTTCGGCTCTATGACCTCAGTGCCACTGTATTGTTTGAATGCCTTCAGCAACCTCTCATAGTAAGCATGTATCGACTCTTTGCCCTCTTGTGACGTTCAATCAATTTTCTGCCAATCAGTCACCTTCGGCAACACTTTCTGCTTCAAAAACTCAATCACTTTATGGTAATACCTCATTACTTCAGAAGACGGTTCTCCAGTAACCTTGTCCCTTGCTGGTTCCTCTGTCGGCCAATCCACACCCCTCTTGCACTCAAGCCATAAGTCAGCTGGAACTATAATCTCAAACAGTGTATTCAAGTCTTCCCAAAGACACTTTGCAAGCTTCACAAACCTGTCCGTCTGCTGGTACCACTCTATTGGCTTCTCCCTTAACCTGGGATAATCATTTGTGAATGACAGGATGTCCCCCCTAGACCACGATACATGGACTAGAACCCGCCAGCTGTTTCTCTCACTGGTAACATTTTTATTGTCCCTGTGTCTTGTGCAGCTTTCGCCTGCTTCAGTTTCGGGCAGTCACCTTTCTCTTTATCTCTCTTCTTTGCCCATCTGCCTTCCCACTTCTCTAATGCTCCCCAAATTTGAGCACTCTGCAATATCTCTTTAAGATGTGCCTTCATTCCAGTGGATCTCATGTGATCAAAATCTTTAGGTTCAAAGTCTAACCTATAGCTCCTCTTCAACTGCTTAGTATTGTCTAAGTCTATGTCGTATTTGTCCGCTAGGTTTGCCAACCTCTGATGCACCCTGCTCACTTCTTTGGTTATTTTGGGGCACGGGTACCTTAATTCTGCTTCCGTGTATGACTCTAACCTGTTCACCCCCATTGTCCCTTCTACTAATTCTGTGGCTTCCACACCCAGCCTCACAAAATTCAGATATTCCTCTCTTTCTGACCTCTCTGCGGTCACTGTAATGTGCAGAGTGTTGAGCTTGTCTAACCATTCATTCAATTGTTTCACTGTTAAGCCTTGCAACAAAATATTTCCAGAATGCATCATTGATGTCTGTGACATATTTGCACTCATCACCTGTGGGGTTAGTGTACCCAATCCTGCTTGCCTCATCGTCTCCAAAGGAACCCCAATCGGACTGAAATCCAACAAGGATCTAGACCTTTCAGCTGACTGTCCTCCCTGTGTCCTTCCCTGCACGTTTCCTGTGAACCCTCCTCTTACCGCCTCTTGGGTTATTATTTCCTGGTCACATACGCTAGGCTTAGCTTGCGCATACATCGGTACTGGCAGACCAACAGTAATTGGCAATGATATAGCAGCTGGTGACTGTCCAATTCCCAAACCCTGTGGAGCATTAACTCCCACAGCTTGATTCATCATGGGTGCTGTAGCTACAGACTGCGGTCCTGTGACAGAAGTGTAATGCGGAACCACCTGTTGCTGCGGCTGAGGCAGTAATTGTGGAGTTGGCTCAATCTGCACTAACTTTGCTCTTGTGTATACTGGATCAGGCGGCACCATCAAACTCGTAGTCTCTAATACTGGGACATCAGGATAGAGCTTCTGAATTTGTGGTGGCTGCAACTGTATCTGCGTGTCTGGTGCAGTGGGTACACTGACACCATTCTGTATCGAAACTCTATCACTTGTCTGTACTGTATTCGTGATTCCCTTATTTTGTGTTTCTGATCTTCAGGACCCGCACTAGTACTCTGCCCATTATCATTTATGGCATATGGTGGCGGGCGGTCATGTAACAACTGATTAAGAAACTCCTCATCGTCTGAATCATCTGCATCTGCCCAAGACCTCTGAATCTCCTTTGGCTTACTAGAGCCCTTGTCTGTCTTACAAGTGGCCTTCTTTGCCTCTGTCTCGTCTTCTTGTGTTATTGCCGGAAACATCTTAATCCCGTCAACTATTCGCCTTCTCCACAACTTAGTCTCATTTTCCCATTTAGCCTCCGCTAAAGTATTTTCTGCTCTTCTCATTCTCCTCACAAATTTCTGCTGCCTATGTTGTATGGGCATTAAATCCCAGACCGATAATGCCTCATACTGAGCTGGTCTCAGGCGGTTTTTGCTCACTTAACACCCTCTGCAAATTTTCCAAAATCCTTCTATTAAATGTTCCGTATTCCGGAAACGCTAAACATCCCTCTTTCTCTGTCAATTTGCACCACTGCTTTAACCAAAGGCATGGCCTTCTCTTCCATTACGATATAACCTGGAGTATCCTCTGGCGGTGTAGGCTCCCCCACAAACGCTGTAATGTATGTATCTCCCCTCAAAGCACTCTTTAGAGCCTTGAAAAACTTCATTTTTGCGTCTTTTATTTTGTTTAAAATCTAATCAGGATGTGACTTTAATTCCCAGAACACTCTTCACCTACCTTCTCAACCAATTGCCTCTCATGGACGGCTGCCAATCCGTGCGTGACCCCTCTCGGCAACTGACCTATCCCGGCGCGGCTCCAATGAAGTCACACTCACACACACTGTGGCTGACAAAGTCTTGCGGCTTGTCTTCCTCACACAGACACTAATGCAATATATTGCGAGCACCGTAACAATAAACTCAAATTTGCCGGTTTACTACAGGAAGGGTAACACAATCGCTTCAGAACTTTACAGAGATTTCACTTGAAGCCTCGGCTGCTACTCTCTCCATCTCAGTTCCCGCACTCACAAGCAGAATTCGACCCGCAAATCCTACTCTCGACTTGTCAATGGTTCGTTCTATTGCACTATAGAACTTGCCAATTCTCCATCGAAGGTTTCACTCACACAATTTGACTCAAACTTGACTCGTCAACCACGCCAGATTGACCTATTAAACCGCACAAATACAACATAAACCAAGTGTCTCATACACTTATCAATATACTCCAGAGTCTTAGACCACGACGGGTCCGTACATCACCAACAACCACATGGACAATTTTTTAGCACAAAGCGCCACAATCACATGAAGTTCGCTGACTTCCCTACTCTCATACTGCGGAGTACGCCCACTCCTACTAAAACATTACCTGGCCTAAATTCACACAAACTTCACAAATCACCTGCGATATGCATAAGCTGAGCAAGCGCAAATTCTACACCACACATGCTAGAACGCTGAGAACATACCCAACTCACTTAGGCAAGCTCCGAGATTCCCGGAAAGTCATTTGGGACATAGAGACACATCATGCCTCCAATTTGCATTATTTAGAAAAACACTTTTAAACAATGGTCCCTCGTCCTAGGGCCCCCAAAGGGCCAGACCATCGCTCTGCTACCAAAACTGCTAACGCGTCCCAATTTAGATAATTTATTCACTCTGGGACTCGTTTTAGGCCAATGAAACTTTTGACCCTGATTGAAGACACCTTAAGACAAGATAACTGATCAACATATCAATCAATAAGTCAATAACGTCATCAATAGTCACCATATCAAATCAATTAGATTAATCAATAACATTAATAAGACTCAGCAACCGCCATGACCTTTCAGTCATGAATAACCACATCAGTTTAGTGCAATCTTATGTTTATTCCCTATTGATTACAATTCTACGAGTAAGTTTATTAGTCTCAAAACCATGAAACACATCAACATTGTCATAATATGGCAACTCGAATAAGATTTCATCAAAGCAAAGATCACGAACATTAGAACATAACACGACGTCAACATAGGTTAACCTTAGCAGAGTATCATTAGTGCATTATTTAACAAAGCACTGATTCAGTCATTTGTCTATTTGCGTCAGTTTAGTGGACCCCTTAACTAACCTCGAATTAGCATTGGCATGTTGGGCTTCATGCAAAACAATTTAGCAACATGAATTTAGACAACATCTATCTATGGTCTCTATCAAAAGAAGCAGTTGGTACCTAGAAAGGAAAGGGAAACAGACAATTACAATTTCATCATTATATAGTTACCCTCCGTAATGGGTCAGCAGACAGAGTCAGTCTTCATCCTCAGGACATCAGTTGATTCGCCATCAGCCAGAGAACACAGCAAAGTTCAGCAAAACGGGGTAAGTAGGGACACTTCCCTCATAAGGAGGAGAAGTATAGAATGGACAAGATAAGGTTGAGGATGGTTTGAAGAACCAAACAGCAAAGTCTCTAGGCAGAGTGACAAAGTGTCTGGGTCATAGCAAAAGTTTGCAATGGCATCTCCTAATGGCTCCTCGTGTCAAAGGTTTTAATCCCTTTTCTATTGTACAGTCCCCTAATTTCTAATTGGGTAGGGTTGGCACCCCAATTTCTCCATCCAATGAATCTCCAGTGGTACCATCAAAATTGTCACCTCATAACAGTTCTCACGTAGTTTATTGGTTCTGGTGATTGATGTCTTCACCGGGTAGAATGTCCGGTATGATTTCATCTTCTCGTGGTCCTCTCGCATCCCCAGTCAGTAGGTCCATTGTCTATATGGTTTAGGTGACCTTGTACCTGTAACGAGTCTACACTGTTGCATTCAGCAAGAATGTTTCCTTGAGCAAGTCGAATTTCATGAGAACGGATCTACTGCAGTTACACTCATCTTCTAGCTTCTGGAAAAATACGATTACATATCCTTCAGCAAGTCAGCACAGTGCACGTTAGAAAAACACATTTAATATGAAACCGGCCAGCTAGGCCCTGACTCATGCTATCTAAGGCCTAATGAATTAATTAGCAAAACCTTAACATATAGCTCTCAATACCAATACAATATCATACATTAATACATTAATAACTCAATTTTAGTCAATTTAATTAGTCCCTGTATATATTGATGGCCACTACCCGTGGGCACATTTCAGACTCATGTTTACTAAAACACATTAATACATTTTCCATGCAGCATTATTATGCATTCGTTCATAAAAATTTCATGTTAATTTTGATTATGAGAGCTACGCTCCATCAATGTCAGCACGCCTCGTAGCGTACTGACGTCACAAAGGGGCAGTTGGGGGGGCGGGCGGGGATACAGAAGATCTTCTGTGTCTCCTGTTTTAAAAAAAAATAAAAACAAATCCTCAGGTGCAACGCAACAAGGATTTTTTAACCCCCTCCCTGGTGTCAGCCACTGGCCGACACCCGCACTGAAGCGGTTAATCAAAAACAGAAGCTGCAAGCTACTTTCAAGGTTTGTAACAAATCATTGGACCAGGTATCTACTTAAGACTATCTAGGTATCTGCGTGGATGGAAAGCTTTTGTGGGCTCAGCGGCTATCCAAAAGCAATATTTCTTTGCCCCACCAAGCTGGAGGAGTTCAAAGTTTCTTAAAATTGTGTGGCAATCATTCTGTGAGGTCGGCATTACTGGCTTAGAAATTGAAGGTGAGAGCGGCATGCCTTTACGGCACCGATATCGGGGTATATATGAATACCCCAGTAATACAAACCACAGAAAACAATTTTAAATGATGTCTGCTGCATCTGGGTCACTGAACACCAGTGGATGCAGTGATAATAGATTTGCATATAGGAAAAATCACAGACTATGTTGCATTGGCACCAATAAAATATTGGTTCCGTATTTGGTCCAAAAGGGAACTTGCAGCATACAAAGCAGCTTTAATAGACATCATGAATGCTCAAGACCATCATAAGATGCCTTGGTTTATCCACTTGTCAAATGTCTTAGTCAATATTGGCCTAGTAGTATTTTGGCTTAATCCAGAAAGTATTATGAAGGCCAATTTAGCCGTGGTCAAAAAGGCATTCTCAGACTATTAAATCCTGACAGTCTATAACCAACAAAACTCCCTGTTAAAATGCTACCTGTCACTTAACCAAGAGCACGATCCAGCCATCTTTATTGATGATATTTACCCAATGGAAAAAGGATACCTCTCTACAATATAGTCTGGGAGTACTACCGGAGGCCACAGTAACTGAGAGGTAGTCTCCATTCTTTGTGGAGGGGGCTGATTGCTGTCTATGTACTTTGGATGGTCGTGAAACACTACCTTCTTTTCTTTTGTTGTGTCATTTAACACTTTGGCCCTCATTACAACATTGGCGGTAAGTGGCGCTTACTGTCATGCTGACGGCTGCCAACATACCGTGACCGCAGCAGTATACCGTTGCCCGTATTATGACCCACACATAGGAATCTGCCACTATACAGACACCCACACGAGTTCACCAGTCCAAAGGTCAGCGATAAACTAGGGGAAGCAAAACCCACACCAGTACGCCAACAGAAATACGCCCACAGAAGCTTGACCCACGAATCACTGTGGCGGACATTCAACTGCGGTAAACCATTGGCGGTACATACCGCAGCGCTCAAAATACACACACACTGACAAAACAGCACCGCATTGGACAATTCAAACTACACACACCTGACACACATAGACACACCAGACACACAAACCCACAACACAAATTAAAACACACAATACCCACAACCCTTTACGACCCAAACATATTGCCAAGTGAGGGAGAGACAAGCCAGGAGCACTCACTAAATCTGCACCACAACACACCATCACCCATACACCATCCACGCACCTCACAGCACACACCCCAACACATCACCCCACACACCCTCACACATACCACTCACACTACACCCATGGCACCACAAAGACACCCCAGGTTCTCAGAGGAGAAGCTAAGGGTCATGGTGGAGGAAATCATCCGGGTAGAGCCACAGCTATTCGGATCACAGGTGCAGCAGACATCTACTGCAAGGAAGATGGAGCTATGGCGGAGAGTTGTGGAAAGGGTCAACACTGTGGGACAGCACCCAAGAACAAGGGATGACATCGGGAAGAGGTGGAACGACCTATGGGGAAAGGTGTGTTCCGTGGTAGCAAGACACCAGGTAGCTGTACAGAGGACTGGCGGTGGACCCCCACCTCCTCCCCCACAACTAACAACATGGGAGGAGCAAGTCTTGGTGACCATGCATCCTGAGGGCCTGGCAGGAGTAGCAGGAGGACTGGACTCTGGTAAGTCAAATCTTTACTACTTTATCCCCCACCCTACCTGCATGCCATCACAAACAACAGCCCCTACCCTTACCCCCATCACCCCACCACCTCACATATACCCCACCATCACAGCCCACCCATCCCAAAACAAAGCCCTGCATGCAACAACAATGCATGGATCCCCATCACAGACCTGCATGGACACCCATCACCACAGCATGCACACTAGTGACAATCACTTAGCCAAACCAATAACATCTCACACAACTCAAAGGAGCCTTGATAATAACAACCATAGAGGGAAACATATCCATGCACAAGATGGCACACGCAGATACAATAACACTGCATTGCATCCCCACAGGACCCCCACTCAACGTCACTGGAGAGGAGGTGCCAGACACAATCAGTCCCCCCCCTGAAGAGACCCACAGTGATAACAGCTCTGCACGCCTGAATCACGATGACCAACCTGGTCCATCAGGGATCTCTGGACAGTTGGTGACCCAGCCACAGTCCCAACCCACCACAGAGCCTCCCACCTCAGGAAACACCAACACAGCACCCACCAGGGCCATACCTCTGTCCCCAGGACATGTCAAACAGCAGTGTGTCCACCACTTCAGGGACCTGAGGCAACCCCACAAACACAGGACGATCAGGGACCTGGGGTCAGTGGCAGTGCGCACACGGGTCAGGGGACAGAGGCACAGGACAACAGGGAATCTGGGAGGACAGCTGTGTGACAGGGGGAGGACAGGCCCAGGGAACTGACTTTCCATGAGACACTCACCAACATCCTGGGAGCATACCACCATTCCCAGGAGACCATGGGCCAGACACTGGCCAAGCTGCAGGAGATCCAGCGGCTGCAGGAGGGACAGTACCTGGGGATCAGGGAGGACCTGAGCGACATCCACACCACCCTGGTCACCATTGGCGGGGTGCTGGCAGACATGGCCAACACCATGAGGGAGGCAGCAGCACATCATCGGGCCCCTGACACTAGCCAAACCGAAGAACAGCCCTCTACCTCCACCAGCACTAGTGGACAGGAGGCCCTGCCACAGGAACAACAGGCCACCAACAGGCTACCAACACCCCACCCCCCTGCAGAAGGAGAACCACCCCACAAACTGTCCCTGCGATCCAGGCAGAAGCCAGAGAACATTGCCAAGACCCCCGCCAGGAAATAAGACTCTCCTGATTGTCACCCTTCTGTCCCACTCTGTCACCCTGCTTAGCTTAAAATGCCATTGTTCCCCTTCCTATGCCCCCTTGGACAATGCACCTGTGATACAAATAGACTGGACTTTCCTCCATCAGCAACCCAGCCCATTGCAATACCCCCTCCAAATCTTAACACATAAATAATCACCCTTGGAATAAATTCAAGTATGGAATCTGTCAATTGTTTGACATATGTATTAGTTTAACAAACTGTAAACATTGCAATTGAAATGTACTGTAATATTTACATAGGTATGACCTCTAGTGGGCAGCAGTAAACACACAAGGAGCCAAAGTGGGGCACAGAGTTCTGAAAATAGAGATGCCAAAGGGTACAGTAAGTGGCCAGAGAAATAGGGAAATCAGACTGCCATGTTCAATGTCAAACACAAAACTGCATTGAAAGGTGAAGTTACAGTGTCTTACCTGTGTGTCAATGGAAGTACTGTTGAACTAGTGTACTTCTGTTGTCCACATCTTCGTCCTCTGCCTCCTCTTCATCACTGTCCACAGGCTCCACCGCTGCCACACGACCATCCCCAGGCTCATCCTCCTACAGAAAAGGCACCTGGTGTCTCAAGGCCAGGTTATGCAACATGCATCATGCAACGATGATCTGGCACACCTTCTTGGGTGAATAGTACAGGGATCCACCTGTTAGATGGAGGAACCGGAATCTGGCCTTCAGGAGGCCAAAGGTTCTCTCAATGAGCCTCCTTCTTCACCCATGTGCCTCATTGTAACGTTCCTCTGCTCTTGTCCTGGCATTCCTCACTGGGGTCAGTAGCCATGAGAGGTTGGGGTAACCAGAGTCACCTGCAAATATTCGAGGGATACCTGTTAGCCACTCACTCACCCTTAGTGCCAAACCCACACCCATATACCTACATCAACTGGATGGGGACAATGGGCTCACCTATTAGCCACACCCTGTGCCTCTGGAGTTCAGACATCACATATGGAATGCTGCTATTCCTCAAGATAAAGGTTTCATGCACGGAGCCAGGATACTTGGCATTGACATGGGAGATGTACTGGTCCGCCAAACACACCATCTGCACATTCAGAGAGTGAAAGCTTTTTCTATTTCTGAACACTTGCTCATTTCTCCTGGGGGACAAATGCAATATGTGTACCATCAATGGCACCAATTATGTAGTGGATATGTCCCAGTGCATAAAAGTCAGCCTTCACTGTGGCCAAATCCTCCACCTGGGGGAATACGATGTAGCTGTGCATGTGTTTCATCAGGGCAGACAACACTCTGGTCAGCAAGTTTGAGAACATTTTCTGAGACACCCCTGATGCCATGGCCACTGTCACTTGGAAGGAACCACTTGCTAGGAAATGGAGCACTGACAGGACCTGCACTAGAGGGGGATACCTGTGGGGTGGTGGATAGCTGAAATCAGGTCTGGCTACAATTGGGCACACAGTTCTTGGATTGTGGCCCCATCAAGTCTGTAGGTCAGGATAATGTGCCTGTCCTCCATTGTGGCCAGGTCCACCAGGGTTCTGTACACCTATTCATCCTCAGCGGTTGAACTCTAGGGTGAAAAACAGTGAGCAGAAGGTCATATTCACACATATGTCAATATTAATATGCATTTCTTCCTTTACAGAAACAGTATGTGAACTCGTGACTCAGGTGATGTGCCAATGTCTGCTGTGACGCAGTTAGGTGCCATGGCCTGTGCCCCCTTGAAATGACGTCTGCCTGACCTGTGAGGAGAGACAAGTGGAAATGAGGTAATTCCGCTGGCGTTGTACACCGTTGCGGTCGGTGGTCGACAACCGCCACACAAGATTGCATTGGTTATCATTGGGCCCTATGGGTTCCAGAAGCCAATGGCGATGTACGCCGGCAGTGACGGTACGCAACACCGCGGACTTGACCGCCATTTTCTATCTGTGCACTCACTTGCTACCTGACCTTCAACAGGACAAGACTTACACTGCAAGTGCTGCTGTGACCTGTGTCTGGAAGCGACAATGGCTCGAGTGTCTGGGGAAAGGGCCCCTGCCTTCACTTCAGAGGAGTTGGAGAGACTAGTGAATGGGGTCCTACCCCAGTACACTTTACTCTATGGTCCTCCAGACAAACAGGTGAGTATACTGTGTGTATGATGCGTGGGTCATGAATGCATGGAGTGCTGTGTGTGTTAGCCCCATGTAGGGTGGGGTCTGAGGGGTCCTGGGCAGAGTGCTGCATGTATGGTGGTCAATGTATGTGTGTAAGGGGATGGGAGGGATATGGTGGGCCATGAGTATGACAGTCCAGACAGTATGACTAATCCCTTTTCTGCTGTATTTTATCTGCAGGTCAGCACCCATCAGAAAAAGGGTATTTGGGGTGCCATCACCAAGGAGGTGCAGACCCTGGGGGTCTTTGACAGGCAGGGGAACCCACTGCCGCAAACGGTAGTAGGACAAGTGCCGCTGGGCGAGGAAGACGGCGAAGGCCCAGCTGGGGCTGGCTTCCTAACGAGGAAGGAGTGCCCGTCGTATCCTGACCCACCTGATGTTCTGCATCCTGGCGGTGGCCTATCAGGAGTTGGATGGGCACTTGAAGGCATCACAGCAGCCACAAGGGGGTGAGTACAGAGTTCGAATCATGACTTTGCACACGTTAAGGTTTTTATCTGGATTGGGGATGTGGGCTGTGGGTGCCCCTAGGCCAGGGTGAACATGGCAGGGTAGGTTCAATGATGGGCAAGTTCAGATGTACTCCAACCCAATAGTGTTAGTGAGCATCTACTACTGGGCAGGGTCCTGTGGGTTTCAGGTGTGCAGCTAATGGCGTTAGGCATTGTACCCCATGGGCTGGTGACTAGTATTTTAGTAGTAGAAGCTGGTAGTGAATGGCCTAGTGCATAGGACTGTTTCCTGTATGTAGTATACGCCAATGGTAATGTTGTTGCTGGCATTGACCAAGTGTATCCTCTGTCTTTCCCCCCCCTTTTTGTTTTTTCACCATGTCCATGAGTGCATTAGCATCATCTGGCGGAGGAGCAGAGGCACGGGCGACGGAGGGAGCTGCATCCCACATGGGCCTGGAGGCCGAATTCACCGACAGTGGGACGGAGGGCGCGGGGAGCACCACGAAGGAGATAGGCGGGGACACTACTGACAGCGACTCCTCCTCCGATGGAAGTTCCCTGGCGGTGGTGGACACCTCTGTGCCCACTCCAACAACAGGTACAGCCACCACCCCCATATCAGCACCACCCTCCCAGCAGCCCCTCAGCGTGTTTCCCGTGCCCACTCACCCAGCAGGGTGGGCATCTCCTTCGCACCAGGCACCTCAGGCCCTGCCCCAGTCAGCTCTTCTGCCCTCAGTGACCTCCTGAGATCCCTCTCTGTTGGGCAGTCAACCATACTGAATGCAATCCAGGGTGTAGTAGGGCATTTGCAACAAACAAATTCATACCTGCAGGACATTCACTTTGGCGGGCGGCCCAACAGAGAGCATTCCAGGCTCTGGCCCCCACACTGATGGCAGCCATTGTCCCTGTCTCCATCTTCCCCCCTCCAACTTCCTCTACCCAGACCCATTCCCCTCAACCTCAGCCTATCCCAAGCACACCTTCAGACCAGCAATCACCAAAATCAACACACAAGTGGCTCAGGCAAACACAAGCACCAGACTTTATCTCACAGGCACTCACACAAACACCATCCCCATGCAGACACACCAACATCCACTGCCTCCACTGTGTCCCCCTCCTCCTTGTCGTCCACCTCCCTCCCAGTAGCGTCTCCACTCACACCTGCATGCACTACATCCTCATCCACTACCTCCATCACCAGCACGCCTATCACTACACGCCCCTCACTGGCAGTCACCACCCCAACATCCATGCACACATCCCCTGTGTCCTCTCCCACTGTGTCTGTGAACCCTCCTCCCAAAGTACACAAACGCAAGCACACACACACCCAACAGCCATCCACCTCACAACATCATCCAGCCCATGCACCTGCACCCAAACACAGCAGACTGACACCTCCCACAACCACTCCTTCTTCCTCCACTCCCAAACCTTCACCGTCTTCCTGCCCCAGTGTCCTTAAGAAGCTTTTCATCACCACCATTGACCTATTTCCTACCCCTTCCCCCTTCCCCTGTCCTTCACCTCGGGCCAGGGTGGCCAGAACCCAGCACAGCACCTCAGACACCCAGTCCACGGCCACTGTGGTTTCTGCAGCTGTGAGAGGCTCCAAGGAGGCACCCGTCAGCCCAGTCAGTGTGCCAGCACCACCTGCCAAGGCCAAGAAGGGTCTGCCACCTGGCAAGGGCAAGAAGGGTACACCATCCAGAAAGGGGATGGAGCCACAACCAGCCAGCAAGGGCAAAACAAAGACTCCAGCTGGCAGAAGCAAGGAGGCACCACCATCTGCCAAGGGCAGGAAGGGGCACAGAACACCAGCCAGGGCACTTCAGCTGTCTGAGGCTGCAGGTGACGGCCTGGAGGCTACCACCACTGCGGCCAGCACTGCCACCTGCACTGCACCCACCAGCACCACTTCCAGCAGCAGCAGCCCCAGTGGGCAGCTGTCCGAGGCTGCAGGTGAAGGCCTGGAAGCTACCACCACCACTGCCTGCACCGCCACCTGCACCGCGGCCAGCACCGCCACCTGCCCCGCCGCCAGCAGCACCACTGGCAGCAGCCCCAGTGGGCAGCCGTCTGAGTCTGCAGGTGATGACTTGGAGGCTACTACCACCACTGCCTGCACCTCCACCTGCAGCACAACTGGCATCCACTGAGCAGCCGTCACCGCATGGGCTGCAGTGTGTCCTGGACCCTGCAACACCTGTCGGTGTGACATACAGCTGATAGACTGTGACCTTGCACCATCCAGGATAAAGCACACTGGGCACAAGGCCCCCTCCAGAACCAGTGGAAGAAGCCATCCACTCAGCCACTCCTTGCCAGGATGAAGCACACTGGGCACAAGCCCCCCTCCAGAACCAGTGGAAGAAGCCATCCACTCAGCCCCTCCTTGCCAGGATGAAGCACACTGGGCACAAGGCCCCCTCCAGAACCAGTGGAAGAAGCCATCCACTCAGCCCCTCCTTGCCAGGATGAAGCACACTGGGCACAAATCCCCCTCCAGAACCAGTGTAAGAAGCCATCCACTCACCCCCTCCTTGCCAAGATCAAGCTCACTGGGCACAAAGCCCCCTCCAGAACCAGTGAAAAACTGGCACCCACTTGAGAGACTGTGGCCTTGCACTCCCCAGGAGCAAGCAGTGGGCAAACCACCCACTTGAGAGACTGCAGCCTTGCACTCCCCAGGACCAAGCAGTAGGCAAACCACCCACTTGAGAGACTGTGGCTTTGCACTTCCCAGGACCAAGCAGTGGGCAAACCACCCACTTGAGAGACTGTGGCCTTGTATTCCCCAGGACCAAGCAATGGGCATGGAGCCCCCTCCAGGCCAGTGGCGTTATTACATCTTCAGGCTGAGGTGCCCCCCCATTTCCCCTCCCCCTGAGGTGCCTGTGTGTTTTCGTTATGATGCCCCTGCAGTGTTCTCCCCGTATTGAGGCAAGAGTGAAGTGTGGCCTTGGCCTATGTGTTTTGGGCCAGTGGGCCACGGAAATTTTTGAGTGGGCATTGTCCCTCCTTTTGCATATATTGTATATATTGTACATACTGTTTATTTATTTATGAACAAATTTCTCAAAATTTCTAATATTACACACATTTGACTCCATTCCTTTTGTCCTTTTGTCCTTGCGTTATTCCTGAGGGTTACGGGGTGTATATGTAATGTTGTTGCATGTGTTTGTGTGTATGGTGTTGGGGGCGGGAGGGGCTGTTGCGTGTGTGTGTCACTCTCTTTTTCCTCCCCCCTCCTGTGTGTACTAGGTACAGTACTCACCGTGGTCGCCTTCGCCGGTGTTCATGCTCCTGGTGTATGAGAAGATACACCAGCATGGGGAACACCTGCAGTTCCGTCTCCATGGCGTCCTGGTTCTTCCTTGTGTGTCGAGAGGTGAGTCATTTCCCTTCTGTGTTCTGTTTCTGCCGTGCTTTTGGTGGCGTTGGTACCGCCCCGGAAAAGCTGGCGGATGGGCATGTTAAAATGCAGTGGGCTGTACATTGTCTTCTACCTGGCTGTTGGCAGTTACCGCCGCTGAGTTTGTTGCTACCGCTGTGGCGGTCGGAGTGTGAAAGTGGCTGTATGTGTTGGCGGTTTCCGCCATAGTCATGATTCTAATTTGTTTACCACTGGCCTGTTGCCGGTATTAGAGCCGCCGCTTTATCACCGACTGCCAGGGTTGTAATGAGGGCCTTTGCCTCCGTAAACATTATTCAAGTCCATGTTTTAAAAAAAAGTAAAAGATCATAAAGTGTAAGGAGGCAGACGTTTTGTGCATGCGTTCTGGTACAAGAGATGTTCACCATATATCTTTTTTAGCATGGAAACAAAGATCAGACACTCATCAGATAATATCCTCAGATATATGACATTTATTAAGTTGTAATGAGACTTCTGAACCCGACTATTTTATGAAATTATTGTATTTTTGATCTGATGTTTAAAATGGAGACTGTATATTTAACTAATTGTTATAGCCAGCTAGGCTGAGACAACAAAGATTTTGATTGATTTGATTTGAACTCATGTATATCATGCAATATTGGAGATTTTATACCTATTAGCATATGCTTTGCCTTTCCCCAACCAATTTTTCTCATATTTCCCAAGATTTAATCAGTATTTTCCTAGTGTAATGTGCATGGCAAAAGTAACTCGAAAACTCTGTAATTCTTGAAAATGTATCTTAATTATTAGGGCAAACACTCCTGTTTTCATGTAATTTTAAATTCTAAGGGACTCTGATTAATCCCGACATTTGTGTTTTGAAGGCATTATGGGCCAGATGTAGGTAGGTTTCCTTTTGCGAGTTGCAAATTGCGAGTCCCAGCGACTCGCAACGCAATTTGGAACTCGCAAAAGGAAATGCAGAAAGGTGTTTCAGACACCTTCTGCGACTCGCTATGGGGTCGCAAAGACCCACCTCATTAATATTAATGAGGTGAGCCGCAATTTGCGACCCCATAGCGAAGGAAAACGAGCTGCACTTTGAAAAAAAAAACGAAACTTTTTGTTTCGGTATTTTTCAGGGCAGGTAGTGGTCCATGGGACCACTGCCTGCTCTGAAAAATGATTTTTAATGCCAGACACAAAGGGGAAGGGGTCCCATGGGGACCCCTTCCCGTTTGCGACTGGGTTACCATCCACTTCAAGTGGATGGTAACTGCGAGTCCATTTGCGACCGCAAATAGGAAGGGAACACCCCTTCCTATTTGCGAGTTGGAAATGCATTTTGCGAGTCGGTTCCGACTCGCAAAATGCATTTCTACATCTCAAAGTGGCTTTAGCGACTCGCAAACAGCGATTTTCGCCATTTGCGAGTCGCTAAAGCTTTCCTACATCTGGCCCTAAATGTATTACTGCCAGTGTTCAACAAGTAAAGCATAATTGTCTGACATATAATGTATTTGATTGCTGAAATTGTCTAAATTGCCTTTTCGTGTGGAAGTACTTGCTGAACGTATTGTTTCAGCCGCAGTATTAATGTTGCTTTCAGAATTTCAAAAGGTGCTCATCTACAAAATTCAAGTGTAGAGGGTGATTGTCTCTGCATAAAAAATAATTATCACAAAAGTTAAAACATGCCTTTCTTCTTCAAAGGCATAGAGAAGTATGTAATAATGTTTGCATTTAAGCATTGCTGGGGATCATCAATTCCCTATACTACTGACTTGGGGCCTAATTTAGATGGTTCGGGCAGCCTGTGTCTCCATCGGAGAGATGGATTAAATTATTCCATCACCCTGATGGAACTGCTGCCTGCCAAATTGAGAAAAGACCACAATGTCTGCGTACCTTCACTGGGGGTCACTGGCACTGCTCTTTTTAAGCCCCTCTACTAACTTTCCTGAGTGTTGAAATGTTGTAGATGAGCACCTGTCAATCAGTCAGCCAGAAAACTTTATTCAATTATAATCATGTCCTGGAAGACAACTTGGAAGAAATCCATGCTGGCCAATGCTGACTCCGATGCTAACGCCGACGTTCCTTGCTGCTCGCCCACTGCGGGAGCTTCTGCCTCACTGCCTTGTGGTTCACCGCTGTTTTTCATCTCATGGTTCACCACTGTTTGTTACCATTGCTGTCCCCGTACAGCTTGAGCACTGTGCCAATAGGGCCCGCCTGCATTCTTGCATCAGCACCCTGGTCACTGTGGTGCAACTTGGATTGCCTGGGGCAAGGAAGGAATATCAACCAACAGCAGCAGCAGCAGACGGTGATGACCCGGTGCCAGCATCCTGTGATTTGTGCCATGGGCTGAGGAAATGGTGTTCTGGCACTCAGAGACAGGCGAATGGGGTGAGAGAGAAGAGTTGTGTTACAGACAGTGGACTTTGGAAAAGAATGGAATCTGGATATTGTGGAAGCAACAAAGCTAGTTCTGTGGTGCGGCTTGCTCTCTGCTGTGTGATCCCCAACACCTGGGCCTAGTCCTGGGCATAGAAAACCTTTAGCCCCTTCACAATCTTTGTATTCTGTGGATACGCATTACTAGTGGGCAGAGTTGTGAAAAAAGACTGCCATTAAGCGCTCTCCGAGTATAAGGCTACTTTGCTTCTTTGAATTAATAATATGACAGCCCAGAAATTTCACTTGAGCAGATTGATTTCTCTAAGGGCCTGTAAAAGACCAAATCCAACTCTCTTAAAAATAATGCAGTGCACCTGACCATAATGAAGGGTTCAAGCTTGAGTTTCTCCTTCTTCCATAAAGAGAATGTGGTGCATGATGACCTTAGCTCTAAATCAGAGGTTTCACATACTCCTACGGCAGCAGGGTCAAATTTAGATCTCGCTCTTTCTCCCACTCTGCATTCGTCTACCACAGATAATGTGAACTTAGTGTCTGGGAAGAATCACAAATACCATAACGACTCATCAGATCCAAATTCAATAAGAATTCTAGCTGGATGCAATGGTCACCCTGTCAAATCTCTAATTTAAAAGGGCTCTTCGAGAGCGCCATATATTTTTTAGGCCTTTGGAAAGTTGACATTGTCAACTTCTTCTCCCAATTCATGAAGCAGATCGCAAAGGATGATTGACCAATGTATTACAAGCCTTCCTAGAAACCATTATGTCTGCCACTCCTTTCCTTGAATAAGGAAATAAATAGATTGATTACAATGCAATTTCAGTTTCTTTCTGTCTCAAAGTAAAGAGATAGACTTGTATCTCTACTGAAGAGGAAAAGAAGGGGGGCGTGGTGGCCAGAATAGACGCAAGTTACTCAGTTCCGTGCCACCCACCTAGAATCCTGCACTAACTCACCAGGCCCGGGAGCCCTTATCGCCCAAACATGGAGGAGACCACTCTCTGTATCTGAGAGAGGATTATGAAAGTCCCAAAATACTGTGCATGAAGTGGAAGCATGAGCTGGGAGACCGCCCAGAGTGATAGGCCGCTCTGGCCCAACTGCAGTGAGGAAGCAACACCTTCTGGCATGCAGGCTGCTCTTTGCCCGACAGCACCGGAGTGGCACGGGGAATCGCTCAGGAGACAGAAGGGTGACTGGAGGTGTCCCCGTAGATACCTTGGATCTTTGGCGCCACGGTGCTGGTGCGGTGAGGGAACTGCCCGACCAACACGCTCCCTGTTCCCAGCGGGCGGAAGAGTTGAAGGATGACATTGTGAGGGTGCAGGGGTGCAGTCCACAAGATAGAGGGAGAGACCGGGGCAGCCCAGAGCTTGTGACTACAAAGGTCCATTTTGATGGAGGAAAGAGAGAGACGAGCCATAGACCACATGGTGTGATCAGTATAGCACCTCTGGTTCACTTCGAGTGGTGGCCGGCGAGGTGCAGAGCCTGGACTATTAATGCAGGAACACATGTCCATAGCCTTACTACCACGACACAGTGCAGAGCAGTATTTTAAAAGAGGAGATCATTGTCTATATGAGAAGACACTGCACACTGATAGTAGAAGGAGTCCATGAAATCTAGGAAGGGGGCATGAACCGGACAGAGGTGGGTGCATCAACCAGCTATAGAAACACTAGTGTAATTGAGCCAGATCAATGATTAAAGGCTGAGCCTCGACATTCCGATTGTCAGAAGATGATAGAAAGGAGATCAAGCTGGTTTTATATGGGCGAAGATACCCAGCTCAGCCCACAAAACCAGTATATATGCACAACAGTAGATATGAGTAAGCCCTCCTGCCAGCCACAACAATATCATGACTGACATGAACCAGCCACAATATTTGCCATATATAATACAATAATCCTTATCACGGAATAATAAATAAACTAAATGCTGTGGACCCACCTGCTGTTTGCTGCTGCTGCTGAACTGGATGGCCTACCAGTCGCCATGATGGTCTGCCCCAAACACCTGAAAACTATAGGACAAGACGCGACGGGGCCCATGACAGGGGAATCTTCAGAGCACCAGGCTGGATGACCCACTTAACAGACTGGATACTACTCTTCGCAGTCACTCTACACAGTTTGAAAAAATACTGATGGTGATAGCTCACTCAAAGAATGCGCTGGAAGCCAAAATTGACACAGTTTCCATTGAAGTCAACCTCCCTAGGGCAGATCTTCATAAAATAACTGAGAGAGTAGATGACGCAGAGTCAGCGCTCATCACCATGAGACCCACTCTAAAGGGACTACGATCACAAGTACAGGAACTACAAATGAAATCAGACATACTTCACTGACGAGTGGTGGACGCAGAGGGTCGGTCCCGCATCAACAATGTTTGATTTCTGGGTTTTCCAGAATGCGCAGAGGGGCCAAACACCGAGCTGTTCTTAGAAAATTGGCTAACAAAAACAGTGCTCATAGACAGAATTCCTAAATTCTTTTCAGTGGAAAGGGTGCACTGGATCTCAGCTAGGCCACTTCCACCAGGGGACAACCCTCGTCCATTGATAGCCCACTTTCTCAACTATCAAGACCGGGACTTGATACTACAACTGTTTCGCTCTAAGGGACCATGGCACTATGAGATTTACTCAATAATGCCATTCCCTGATTTCACAACAGAAGTGAAGAAACGTTGTAACGCCTACAATGTAGTGAAACAAAAGCTTCGAGACCTCTCACTAGCATACGCCCTTATTTTCTGACCAAGCTGAAAGTAGTGTACGAGGAGACCTCACTTTCTTCTCGTCCCCAGAGGACGCTTGCACTTGGCTCCACGCCCTAAGGCCTAGCAGAACAACAGATGCGGATCTGGCGGAGGAGGGTGGTCGCAACCCCAACGTCACTGGAGCAGAAAAACACCACTATGACCAGACCAGATACAAGCAGCGAGGGCTCAGGCGAAAGTAGTGGAGGAGGTGACGCTTATCAGCGCAAACTCTTTTGCACCACTTGATTCACCTCACTCGTCGGATGCCAGCTCTGTCATAGACAGATCAGAGACCTCATTGAATGCTGAACTCAGGGGCACGGATTTTACACCTGGTATGGCAGATGATTTGCTTTGAAAAAGGGACATCATGCACACCTTAATCTTCTTGGACCAGTGGGAAACAGAGCCCAATGATCACCCAAAGGGGGCGCTGGGTACTAGGGCCTCAGGCAATAACTGTGATGTATACCAGGCAGGAAAACAGGTCTAACATCCATTGAGGTGCACCACACCCCCAGAGCAAAAATGGATGATGTTTATATTCAAGAGAACTCAGATACTGTTTAATGACACAAAGGTACTTTGGGGTACTTTAGGCTTGAGCCTGTTAGTCTCTTCAGCAAGGGGGTTTGTTCAGTTTCAAATGTTCGCTCTACACTTTCTTCCTTATCTGTATGCTGTAACTCTTCTAAGGTGCTGTGTAGCATGGGATTGTCGACATAAGTTGAAGGTACCGACCAAAACATTATATCCTGAACCTAGAGACATGGAGTTTCCGGGTCCTGGAGATGAGGAAGGGCAGCTAGCTCTTCTCTATGGTATTCCTAAGAGAAGGACACACACACAAACACTTAAATATCTACATGGTTGAAAGCATAAGTGGTTCCATCTGCCAATACAGATTTCTCACATGGAATGTCAGGGGATGGCTAAAATAACCAAACGATGTATGATACAATCATATCTTAAACGCTGCCAAATATATGTGGCAATGTTACAGGAAACACATCACACAGCCTACACTAATTGCATACAAAAAAGATGGAGGGGACAGGTATAAGCACTACTGCCTCAGCATATGCCAGGAGTGATGGTATGGATCACGCCATATGTGCCCTATGTGGTGACAACGGCCAAGATAGCTGCTATATTGGAGGGATCGCTGGATGGCTCTCCTTTAGTGATAGCAGGGATATGTGCCTCAAATGCAGGCCAAATGGCATTTCTGGATACCCTCACGCCCACACTATTACTATACCATCAGACACCGGGTATATGGGGGGAGACTACTGTATAATTGTGTACCCAATCCAGTGGATAAATCAGTACCCACCCTACCAGGATCGGCGTGCATTCATGTCTTGCGCCACTTGCCGGACTGATGGCACAACATAATTTTTGCAGTATGTGGCGACTTCACCACTCTTTGTCAAGAGAATACTCCTATCAATCACACATTCACATGAGACTCAAATTATTCCTGTGCAGTGAATCATTGGGAGGGAAGACCAAGGCAGTCGAATATCTGTCACGCACACTATCCGACCACTCTCCACTGATGGACTTGATACAATGGGGTAGGGAACGATCAGATATCTCTACGTGGCAACTCCAATCGGAGGCTCTTTTAGATGCTCCTTATTGGGTGGACCTTTTGACATAACTGACCACCTGCTTTGAGCTAAATCACAATATGTCAATGACCCAGGCTTCAGAATGGGAGGTGCACAAATCGTGGTGTGTGCCCATTGTTTGGGGGCTACATAGGGTATCCAGAAATTACTAAGTGCCAAAGTGACTAATCTAGAAGCAAAGTTGAGAATTCTGGAGGAGGAAGTAGTGGACCATCTTGCGGTAGCGGAGAAATTGCATAAATTAAGAGAGGAATACAAAGATGCGGATCAGAGACTAGGGAGACATGGCTACAACACACGTAGAGGGAGACCATTCTGGTCGATTGTTGGCTTGGCTGATCCAGAATGACGGACTTAGGCATCCAATAGGAGTGACCTGACTGGACAATGGATGAATTGCGAATACGCAGACTGCCATAAATTCTGCGTTTCTGGCATATTATCAGTCGCTATATAACACAATGCCTCGTCCTTCAGGAGACCACATACACAATTACTTAGAAGCCTGGTCAGTTCCCATGCTTTCACCAGCACATAGAACAGAATTAGAAGCACCACTACAACCGGCTGAGGTCCAACTAGCAATACAGCAGATTGTCACAAACAAGACCCCGGGGACCAATGGTCTCCCCATCAAATATTATGCGCAATACACAGCAATACTAGCTCCCAAATTATTAAAGGTTTTTCACGAGGCCAAACAGACAGGTCAACTACCCAGGACTCTCCGGGAAGCTCTAGTGGTGCTACTCAAACGTGACAGAGACCCACTGAATGTCCACTCCTACAGGCATTTGTCACTATTAAATCAGGACTGTAAAATATTGGGGAAAATACTATCCAACAGGTTGCTATCCATCATGGGTAGGATGGTACTCCCGGAATAATCAGGTTTTATCCCAGGCCAGAACACCTTTATCAACATTTGGAGATTGCTTCACCTTTTGGATCTACTATAGGAACATGGAAGCAAGATGTATGTGGTGTCACTGGACATCGAGAAGACCTTCAACACACTGGAGTGGGGGTTCTTATGGGCCACACTTGAACAGATGGGCTTCAGGCCGGTATTCATAAGCTGAATTAAAACATTGTATGGAGCCCCAACGGTGAGGATAAGCATGGGCAGTGTCATATCAGAGGCCTTCCCTGTTTCTAGAGGTACTAGGCAGGGGTGCCCATTATCGTCGCTGTTGTTTGCGCTCGCTATGGAGCCTCTGGCACATGAACTGCGAATCCAGGCAGTCTTTCTGTGCGCAGATGACGCATTGATATTTTTATGTGATGCCCGCTCTGCGCTCCTGCGACTAATGTCCTTGATGGAGATATTCAGAGAGCTGTTAGAGTTGAGTGTAAATTGGAATAAATTGTGTATTTTCCCACTAAATCCATTCCTACTGCAGGAACGAGACACTCTCCCTAATTATCGCTTAAGATGGTGTCATGAAACCTTTAAATACCTGGGAATACAGATCTACCACAGTCCAGATGACCTCAGAGAGGTTAATCTAAACAAAGCCCTGAAGGGAATATGCAAATCTTTACCCCTTTGGACCTCCTTGCCATTGTCCCAAGTAGGACAAATTGCAATAGCTAAAATGCTAGTTTTACCAAGTCTCCTCTACTATTTTGCAGCTCTCCCACTCTTCCTGCATACGGTCTTCTTCAGAGAAGTGCATAGTGTTTTAATTGAATTGATTTGGGGTGATGACAGGTGATGGGTGGCTTTCCCTGTGCTACAGACACAACAATTATAGGGAGGTTTAGGAATACCTAAGTATGAATGGTACTACACAGCGGCCCAGTGGTGGCTGATGCGGTGGCTGAGTTCCAAGGACTGTCCGGAGAAACTCCAGATGCAGAGACTCCTGAATGGCAACCTCTGGCTAGTGTCCTCAAAACTCCACAAGACTGGGGAATGTAGACAGATGAAGGTAGCATGCTTGTGTTGGGCTAGGTATGTTGTGGGACGCAATACATCCCCACACTACTCTCCCCAAACTCCCCTATGGCAGGTGCCAGCCTTGCATACTATGCCTGGACGGACAGTGGCTGAATTATGGAAATCAAAAGGTCTCTCGACTTTAGGTGATCTATACAAGGATTATGCCCTTTTATCATTTCAGGAACTCCACAATAAATTTAAGATACCTGTCGGTCACTTTTTGATGTATTATGAACTATGACGATGGCTATTGCTCAAATGGGGTGAGGAGAGTAGGGATCCCTCTTGCTCTCAACCGCTGCACACACTGCTCACAAATGGGGACACTGGGCGGGACATTGCTACCATTTACCAGACAATGCAAAGTACAGCGACTTAAAGAGATACACACACCCGGGAAAGATGGGATATGGTATTGGCTTCCCCATTGACAGACACTCAATGGACACCGGCGCTGCAACAGATAAAAAATGCCAGTCGCAATGCACACTTCAAATATACTCAATTCAACTATTTGCATCAAACACACTTATCCCTGCACAGAATAGCATGCATGTTACCAGCGACGAACGCTACATGTCCTCGATGTCTATCCCCAGGGGTGACTTTCTACCACATGGTATTAGAATGTCCTATTCTTCAGTACAATTGGGACATAATTGTGAGAACTATTAGGAAACTCACAGAGCATGCTTTGACACATACACCGGAATCCTGCATATTGGGGATTCGCCCACGACACCCAAAGGCAATACAAACTCATAGATTTATCAACTTAGCATTAATCCTATTTTAACGTCAAATAGCCATGAATCAGGAAGCATCGACTGCCCCTCCGGTGAAGGAAGTGGTTTACAAAGCTTTTGGTATGGACACGAGCGGAAGCTGCCTACTACTCTAATATGAAACTGAAGTCGATGCAATACACGGGGAGAGCTTGGACACTTTTGTTATTAACTGGAAGCTAACCATGATGAACAGCATCCCTGAACATGGTCCATTTCTGCACAACACACTCCAGTATACCATAGCATCAGCTCCAATCCTAATATGGGATAACCCAGGCGGCGAGGCTGTGTGATTGAATTAACTGTTGACATTACTATACTGTATGGTCAAGAACGCTAGGAACTAAAGCTGTGTTATTAATCAAATTGTTAACCAATCGCCATGCCACTGTACAAGGTACTGGTTTAGTACATGTAATATAGAAAAATACAGGCCCTTTCATCTCTCTCTTCTCTTCTCATCTTTCTTTCTTACTTTTGCAGTCGTTGCTCCTTGATGAATGTAAGCACGATATGTGAAGAAGAGTATTGTTGAGCTTTGCACGGTCAATGATTATTGTCTACGCCCCATATACATAACATTGCCTTACATAGCAATTGTACTGAAAGTAAAGACAACTGTTATGTGCAAAATGTAATCAAACAAATATAAAACTAAAGAGGAAAAGAAGCCAATTGAAGGCTGGTATAGCAAAGCAGAATACAGATCATGGGCAGGTCGACTTAAGAGAAGCAGCCTATATGAAAAATGTGAGAAGATTATGGGACATCATCACGGACAGTCGTGGGTCCAGAGTCCAGAGTGAAGTTCTACCCCACCTCCTATCCCTGAGGAAGTATAATTTGGTTCCATTTCAGTTCTATACATTCAAAGAATCCAGGAGTTCAAATTAAAATTGAAGAAATGCCTGCTGGCCCAGAGTTGGTAACAGCTAGTTGTGGTCCTTTTTCTGTGGGTGAAATCAAGTCTTAGATCCAGGCAATGCATTCTTTTGGTGCAATGTGGCCAGACAAAGTACCGACATTGGTTATAAAAAAGGGACACTCCAGGAAACAATATTTTTTCTGCTCTTCAAATATTCTTACTTTAAAGTTACAGTGCCCCCTTCACGAACCAGTATTGTAATTATTCCACTTTATATAAAGGATTACAGCAACTCGCCCGGTAACTATAGCCAAATTGCTCTGCTAGATGCAGTAGGCAAGGTCTTTACTAGGTGTCTATTGGACCAACTTAGTGACTGGCTAGAGGGCAATATGATTATACCATTAAAACAAACATTTTTTAGAGAAAACATGGTAGCCTAGACAATATTGTGGCCTTACAGGTTATTAAAAAAAATATGTGATCATCTCAGGCTTCTCAGTATGTGCTGTGTTTATTGACCTTTCCAAAGCCTTTGATAAAGTCGATCACCCAACCTTGTGGAAAAAGTTATCTAATCTTGACATGCCAGGAACCCTACTGCATCTAAGTATTGCCTTGCTCTCCTCAGCCTGGTGTCAAGTCTTGCTAGGTGAAGATCAGGGTTTATCCATGGGCTTTCCAACAAAAAATGGTCTGAAGCAAGGGTGTTTACTTGTGTTATTGTTATTCTCTTTATACATATAAAATGTGGCCAGCTTCCTTCCAAAGGTTCAGACTTTCTGCCAAGTATTGGGGGTTGATCATTAACTTGCCTACTTGCAGATGACATTGTAATTCTTGATCTAACCCCCAAATGTTTAAATATTCTTAACTATTGTGTGGCTTCTCTAAGAAGGCAGCCACAGTCAGTCTTTTATTCCCAAATACAATGACTATTGTATAAGAATGGCATTTTTCAAAGCTCTTTGTTCATCTACTTGATATGGATACCACAAGACGCAACATTTTTACTACAAATTTGAACGTAGAACCCTATCCTTACAAAGGTTTCCACAACTAGAGCTGGGCAAGGGAGCAATCTCACGACTAATAAAATGGGCATAAGTAATACCCAAAATAGGCTGCAGCACCTTAGAGAAAGGTTAGAGAGAGACATTGGAGAACTGAAGGATGAAGACTTGGGTGGTACGCTTAGACACCTGAAAGTTGTCACCGTTATATCTAATGCCAGTCTTATACAACTTCAAATATTTCACAGAAGGTTTTACTACAAGACATCTCTTCAAGATGGGTCTGACCTCTACCAACACTTGCCTCAAATGCACAGTGAAAGAGGGTATGTTCATACACAGGCTTTGAGAATGTAGGGTGATACAAACATTCTTGTCACCAATAGAGAGGGACATGTCCGAAGTCACTTGAGAAGATATACAACATAAGCCCAAACAGACCAGACTTGGGCGGGTCAGGTGCAGAATAGGGTTTCCCAGATACAGAACTATGCTCTGCTTTTCAGAGTTTCTGGTGGTGAAAAGAGACATTATGAGACTCCTCTGCATGGGGGCTGAAAGACTGATTTATGAAGGGACTGGATGTCTAAGAAAGTTCCAGAAAATATGCAACCTGTGGAGAGAACACAAGGACCTGGCTAATGAGGTGTAACCAAGGAGGGAGGAAAAACCTCCATGGACAGTATTTACTGAAGAGGGTTGAGGGGGGGCAACAAGTAGCTTAGCTGTTAAAAGAACGTGACATTCAGATGTGACTAAAACGACGAATCTGAATGGGCCATAACCTGTCTTAGATGTTGGAAATGTTTCATGGTTGATATATAAAAGAAATTCAATAAAATTATTATTTTAATAATTTTTCTATGACTTGAGCCCAACAACCCATTTATACATCCTTCACACTCTTCTAATTAAGCTGTGCATCTAAACTGAATAGAGCAATATAGCTAAAAACGTTGAACTCATGAAGAGTGATGTATTTATACTGGTGAGTTTTGCATAATGTCCAGTTACAGGGGGAAGATTCAGCATTTCTCTGAGGTCTTTTTTTCATTGTGCCTCATGTAGCAGCATGAACCAACGAGTCTTGTACGTTGCAACCTCTTTTGAAAGAGAAAAGGGGTTTGGGTATACTCAATGGGGCTAGTATTTTCCAGTTCCTTCCGATAATTGATCTTACTCTGTTTGCCTTAGGGTTATATGTTAAGACTCAAGTCAAATGTACCTCTCTTGTATGCTCCTTAGGAGTCAATAATTCTTCCCTGGGGTGTACCATGCTCTCTTACAGTCTTCTTTTACATGTTTATTAGGATACCCTCACTCAATCAATCTAGACACCAAATTCTTCCTTGTTTGTATAGTTTCTTCGGATACGCAGAAACTGGCCATACAGTAAATTCTCCATCAAGGTGCGGGGATGACTGCTGGAAAAATTTAGAAGTGTATTTCTATCTATAGGTTTTGTGTATAAGTGCACTTCAATGTGTCCCTCTCTTGACTGTACCCCTAGGTCTAGACAGTTGATAAGTCTGAAATCACTAGTCATAGTGAATCTCAAATCAGGCGTACGTTGGTTGAGCCACAAGTGGAAGGAGGAGTGTCCTTATCACCTTCCCATATCATGAAAATGTCATCAATATATCTGAGCCATTGTATGACATGCTTTTGGAAGGGGTTGTTGATATTGTAAATCCATCGCCTCTCAAAGCAGTCCATAACTAGATATGCAATATCTGGGCCAAAGCTACAACCCATCGCTACACCTTTTATTTGTAGATATGAATCTTTCCCAGATGTAGAAAAATTACTTTTGAAGCAAAGCGAAGCAAGGGTCATAATGAATGCCATGGGAACCTTGTATGGTGGAGCCCTGGACTCTAAGAAAGTTCTCATTACTCCAGGGCCTCATCATGTGGAATGTTAGCATAAAGAGCTTCAATAGTGTAACTAGTATATGTGTTTGCTCATTAAAATTGGTTCCTTCAGGTTTATTTATCATGTCCATGGAGTTACGTATGTAGGCCTGAGTAGCCCACACAAATGGTTTCAAGAAAGTATCCACATATTGGGTGAGTATCGATCCATATGCCGAGATTATAGGTCTGCCTGGTGGATTGTTAAGAGCTTTATGGATCTTGGGTAGAATGTATAATGTTTATCACTCTGATTAAGAAAGTCAGACTCCTTTTTACATATTTAGCCATGCACTAATGCCTCGTTTGTGGCCTCACTAATGATACCTTGTAAACGTTCTGCAGGGTCTTCTGAGATAGAGCAATAATGATCATGATTTCTGAGTTGTCTTAGTACCTCGTTTTCATACCTAGTCCTGTCCCGCACTACAATCCCACCTCCTTTATCAGCCGGTTTAATAATGATGTTATCATTGTGGGACAATGTCTGAATAGCTTTCAATTTATCCAGAGTGCAATTATGGTTAAAATATTTTTTTTGTTAAGTAGGTCAAGTTCTCTTAAGACCATGTCTTCAAAAATATGTCCTTCTGGTGGCATAGTGCTGTTTTCTGGACAAAATGTAGCTTTTAATTTTAGTCCACTGTAATTTTTTTATGCTGATTTGGTGTCTGCAGTACCACTCCACTAAGCAAAAGAAGCACGTAGTCTATTTTTACGAAGAAATTGTAAAGTTTCTATTCTAGTGTCAATTGGATCTTGAATTTCAGTGGGTACAAAGGACAAACCTTTACTCAATATTTGACTCTCAGCTTCTGAGAGCATGTGGCTCAACAAATTATAAATAAGAACAATGTCCTTCTCTTGATTTGACTTGTTCATCATCATCTATACATCCTTCTCCTTGTGCGGAACTCCCACTGTTCTTGATAGTGGCCCTTTCCTTGTTCCTGATAGTGGTTTGTCCCTATACCACCCTCTCGTCCTCTGTGCCTGCCTCTGTTGAAAAAAGGTTGGGCTCCTGAGTATTGAAATTTCAGGGTGGATTGCACCGAAGGCTCTTGTTCTGAATCAGAGGAAGTGTCTGAAAATTTAATGAACCTCATTTGTGATATAGTTGTTGTTGTTAATTCAAATCACTGGGGGTTATTGAATTTGTAGAAGTCTTCTTTGAGGAAGGGATACACTTCCTCTATTTTGGAATCTTTTATATCTCTTGCAGTTTTTATAGTTTTTTGGTTCACTGTACGAATCTTAAATTCAGCTATAGTTTTACCTACCAACTCTAAAAGTTGTTTCACATCCTGAATTGTTTGATCCGGTGCAATTTCTTGTTCCAGAGATTCAATTTTTTTCAATTCAGATTCACTGATTCACAAAGCAGTCTCTCTAGACCAATGTTGTGGTCCACAGCAACTAAATAGCCTCAGTGTCCAAAGCAACCAAATAGCCGTATTTGTTGCTATTTTTACTTTAAAAGTTAAAAACTCATAACTCTAGTTCAATTCAATGAACTTTTGTCATTTTGGTGTCATTGTATTTCTTAAAGTAACTCTTTCTGAATACTAAATTGGTTTGGCATTTTTTATGTGCTGTGTTTTCTCTTTAATTTGTTTGAGAGCTGTATAAATGTTTTACAGATTGCCTTTCAGTTCAGCCTCACTGCTTTATGCCAAACTACCAAAGGGTTAAGCACAGATTTATTTATGCATTTATTTCCTCCCTGCCGCTGCAGCCATGCTCATGCCTACCTACCCTCTTCGGCTCTTGCCAATGCTGGATCGCTCTTGCTGATGCCGATGCAGGATTGTCATTGCCTTGCACTCCAGCATCGATGTGCTGTTCTGGGTCAGTGCAAAGCCAGGAGGGATGGCAAGTCTTCAAGGGGGTGGAATTCCCCTTGAGCCAGCTGAGGTGAACTGAGGAAAAGCCAGGCGTTTCCAGGAGGGAGCGTGTCTCTTTGCTGCACTTGGCATAATTGGGATGAAGCCTTGGCAGGTAAATGGTGTGTGTTGCCCTCCTCTACTGTGTCTTGGCCCTCAGGGAGATGGGGGATCAGATGTGCAGCATTCCACTCCTCCTGAACCGGTACCCGGATCCCTATGCTAAGCTGTGTGCCCCCAAGTCTTGCAGCCTTTATCCTCTGCTCTCAGTAAGACTTGATTGACATTTTCAGATGGACGTCCCTTGGCAGGAAACGGACTTTTCTTCTCCTGGCCCTACTGACTTTAAAGACTGCTAAGCAGCGCTGGGCAGAACAGCTAGTGATGTGGTGTTGGCCACAGCAGTGGACTCCCATTGGAGTGCCAAAGGAGCAGGTAAGCAATTTTTCTTTCCCAGTTGACTCCCGACTTTCCTTCCTCTTTTCTTAGCCTACTGTAGTAGTTTTTTTTCCTCGTTTTGCTTACTATGGATCCTGCCCCTCACATTTTCCGTCCCGATCTAGACCTTAACAGAGTCCTGCCTGGTATGTTAAAATGAAAAGAGTGGAAGAGGCCCTGCAAAAGGAGAAAGGCAGGGGGCAAAAAGCAAAAGATCAGATTGACTCTTGTTCCTATATATTGGAGGGTCCATCTGTATCAAATGAGACAGCACACCCCTCACCCCTTGCCACATCAATAAGGAGTTTTGCTACCAAACCTTTTAGCATTAGCTCTCTTTCTCCATCAAGAGTGGCCAGTGGGACTCCTAGTGACCAACGCTTAGGGACAGAGAGGTAGGCACCAACAGAAAAAAAAGACCAAACGGACATCATCCTGGAGGACTCCTTGCTGTTGACCTTGGGTGAGGGCCCAAGACTCTCATCCTCACCCCGTCTTAATATATTGTTAACCCCTTCTGTGGTTGAAGTTTCCAGAGCCTTCTGGTCTGAACTAGCAAGGCTTCTAGGATCAGAGTGGCCAATTGTCTCAAAAGGACTCTTTTCCCAGGGTGATCAATGGAACTCAAGGCTCTCTGGGAGGGACAACAAACATTGAGCCATCCAGCTGTCCAGTTACTCATCCTTGTGTAATGCTGCCTACGAAAAATACCTTTCATCACATCCCTGAAGCCCTTGTGGCCATAGGCTCAAACCAGGTGGACCAGGCAAAGTATTTGAATAATATTTTGGTAGAACTCCCTAGTTCCAACAAAGGTTTGCTAGTGGCAAGTGAGGGAGCAGAGACTAACACACTTCTTTCTGGGGATGCTCAGGGCCAAAGGTCAAGTGAATCAGAAGGGAGAGGGGCTTCATCAAATCCAAAGGGCTCAGTTTGTATTTCAAAACATGCAATGCTAGTTAGGAAGGGGTATTCTATCTTTGCACCCCCCATGTTTTTCCTTGAGCTAATACCTTTCCCAGAGGTTTAGAGGTAGAGGAAATGAACAGCAAAACCTATTAAGTCAAAAGTGGGTACAGAAAAGAATGAATAGTTGAAGGCAAGGTCAGCACCCCCTTGTCAAGAGGATCCCAGGTTGGACCAGCCCCACACTTCTCCCATCCCGCCTAGCAGCTCCTCATCAGCGCTAACCACTCACACTCAGGCTGTAGTAAAATCTCATGTCAGAAGCCTGTCAGTTGTATACTCTCAGTCATCAAAAGGTTGTGCCATTGCTCACACAATCATTTCTGTGCCCGTCAGGGGAAGGGGAGCAAATCCATAAAGTGCTGAACATTTTAGTAAAGAAACAATCATTAGCCAGAGAAATTATCCAACCTTGGGCCAGGCTCTTACATATTGATAGCAGATTTAATTCACTGGGGGAAAAAGCCAAATAAATGACACATCTTGAATCACTCAAGTATTTTGATTAGAATCCAGCAAATTTCCTTGCTTTCAGGGAGATCCTCAGATAACTAGGTTTCTGTGGGGTTCCAGGCTGGGGTGCAAGGAGAAAATCTATCAAAAGTGACATTTATTCCCCCTGTATTGCTCTTTTGGTAATAAATACTGAAGTTGATCTTGTACAAGTCAGTTGTTCCTCTAGAGAGACATAAGTCATCTGTCCCAAATGTAGAGCCATCCCCCAACTCTTTTTTAAATATGCAATGTGGGCTAGCCACCAGTCAGTGGGAGGAGATTATACCCTATCCCTATGATAGGCAGCAGCCAACGGCTAGGAGGGCAGGGCAAGGTAGCCAGACCCCTAAGAATTTGAGAGTGGTACTTGTAATTGATCTATTGACGGAGCAGAGAGGGGTCCCAGAGCGGGAGCAGGGTAAAAGATTTGCCCCCTTGATGCAACTTCCTGACACTTGGGACTGGGAAGACTGGCATGCTGGGTCATAGAGTGAGGCACCCTCTCCCGATCTGAGAATCCAGAGCTGGAACATACACTGGTTTGAGCGTCTTAGGAAGAGAGGATAAGACTATTGAAGGTTTCATAGTATTGAACAATAAATGCTCTAGGTGAGGAAAGGATAGATCCTCAGCAGGGGTCCTAAATATAATATGTACCAAGGTCATTAAGAAGCCACTGAAGGTTATTAAAGTATCCAGTGGAATGTAGCTCCCTTTGGTTGAACTTGGGTTGAGCGACAATGATTGCAGATATTTTTTATTAATAAAAATATATATCAATAGGGAGGAGAATCAGATACTGGAACGCTGGCAAGAGTCTTTTGGACAATCTTTCCAGGACATCATAGGAAAACTCCCAGAAGTGACTATAATAATGGCTGGGGATTTTAATGTTCATTTGTATCCTGGCCAGTTGGACACACAGATGGAAAATGTCCTGGACTGTTATAATATCCCCCCAGCATTGTTTCTCTCCGGCCCTATCAAGAGGGAGGCTAAGGTTTTGAGCCAATGGTTGGTGAACAATGGTGTGGTTTACTTGAATGGTCACTTTAAAAATGGTAAGCCAGCAGTCACAACATTTTAGCAGGGCCTTCCAGTGGGCCTGGTTGACTATATGTTCACCCTCCTGGCAGTTCAGACTCTTTTCTCACCTTAAAGTGGCAAACTATGAGGGTAGTGACCATTGGGCCTCATCGGCTGTTCTATATCCCACAAGCTAGAGGCAGTGCAGAAGGCACTGCCTCTGGGGGTATTCTACCCACAGAGGCTCACAACTCACCTTGAACCCGCCCTCCTTCAGCCTTTAGCAGCATATCAACTAACAGAAAACACTGAGGTGATCTCTGTGAGTCAAGAGAATAGAATCCTGTGGTTTAATTGGTTATTAAGAAATGTGTTAGACTGCATAAGTGTAAATATAAGAAAGGGTGGGTCTCAGGCAACCTGTTATGTGAAAGGGATGACATGGTTTGATTCAGGCTGTCAGCAGGTGAAAAGCCTGGTGAGAAGAACAACCAAACAATCTAGACAGTGCTCAGAAGGTGGTTTAAATCAGAAGTTGGCCAGCTGATCAAAGGGAAAAAGGCCTCTTTTTATCATAACACGTTGGATGAGATACTGAAGATTATTCAATCAGGGGATCAGCAAATGTTCTAGGAGAAAGTAACTGAATCCAGCGGCCCTAAGGCAGAGACTATCACATGTATTATTCCTACGGATACATGGGCAGCGTAATTGGTTTGGCTGTTTGGTAGCCCTCATATCTCAGCCAGTCTCAAATGTTTTGTTGATATGAATCTCCCCTCTATCTGGTTCTCAGTAAAGGAGGTAAGAGTGGTAATTGATTAGCTTAAGCTATCAAGAGCTGCAGGCCCCAACAATATCTCAACATTGATAATCAAGTCCAAAAGTGATTGGTGGCCAAGGGTGTTCTCCATTCTTTTCTGCTGGATAGCCTCGAGGGGCTACTAGCTCCAGTCACGGAAGGAGTCAGTAGTTAAGTCCATATTAAAAAGGGGAAATGGTTTGTGTCACAAATGGGGTTTCTGGGTATCTAGGGTATGCACCTCAGCCAGGCAGAACCCACCACTCTAGTCAGGGCGAGTAAGTTACACACCAAAGATAACCTGTGCTTACCCCCAGTAGCTTGGCACAGAGCAGTCAGGCTTATTCTCAGACGTTATGTGTAAAGCGTTTGCACAACGCACTCACAATAGTGACACAATAAATACACCATAAAAGAGACAGGAATATATACAAAATATAGTATATTATTCATGACATAGAGCAAAACAACTTGGATCATAAATACTGTACATTCCAAGCAAATCCTGGGAGGGTACTTGTTATCCTGACACTGCAAGAATCAAAACAACATACATCATAACATCAGAGCATGTGCTGTCAGTAAGGTCAGAGGGAAAACACATAAATCACCAAATATCCCCATAAGTATATCAGTAACAGTAAGGAAACATGAATTAAGGAATACCTGCCCTTCTACTAGCAGGGTCATAGTAATCACTATGGGCCTACTGAGACTAGTGGATTTATGAATAACATATAGGGCACAGGAGCACTTACACGCCTACTACCTATGATACAGTAATTTCTGTAGTGCAATTACCACCAGACCCAAACAATAGGAATACAGTTTAGACCTTTAAAGTTATACACATCAAGATAGTACTCATCATTCTTTACAGAATAAGGTCAAAATGATGGAAACCATGTATGTACTTTTCACCTTCTCATGTTTCTTGAATATTGCCTTTGCTAAATACCAATCAATCCCCCAGTGCTTAATCCATCTGGGCTCCTATTAGAGCCTTTTCAGTAATTGATTGTGACCCAAGTACACGAGTTGAAGCCGGAACTCCAAGTGCCCCTATGTGACTTAAAAGTAGGGACGGGAATAAAAGTCAGCCTAAATGTTGCCTGCGATGTCGAGTGGTCAGCAAGAATGGCACAGTGCCTGCGTCTCTTTACCTCTGGGTATGGATACAGTTGCTGGGAGGTGAGGTGTGCAGTGGTCAAGCTCGGAAACAATGGTGGTGCGGTGCCACGCATGCCGTACAGAGGCTCCAGCAGTGCTGTTCACCAATATACAGGTGTCCTGCTCACCAGGCGATCATAAAGCACTCCGCACACGCTAACCTTTTTCTGGCCAGAGCGGCACTCCAGAGTAGATGGCACGTTAGCTTCCTTCAGGAAGGGCTTTGCACGGGGATCCTTAGCAGTTTGCCATGATGTCATGCACAGACAGATGGTACCTCAGCATGGCAACTAACATTAGGACTGCTGTATGTTGCCCCTCCCATGCCTAGTGGGCCACCATGAAGAACCCACATGAAGCCACTCTGTTCCTAAAGGGGAAAACGCTCCATCACTCTAGCTTGAAACAAGGTTCTCCCTGTGTTGGTTTAGTGAAACAGCAATGAGGTGCTCCACACATGCTGGGGAGAGAGCAGTAAGGTGCTCACCGCACTTGGTTAGCAAAATTGCGAGGGCCAGACTTATGAGTCCCATGCAGTATATAAATAGTGAAGAGTCAGGGAGCAGCTGGCAGCAGGGCAACAAGCAGAAAAGCAATCAAGGGAGTCCTTTATGCCACCCAGCAGCAGTAGGTAGCAGAGCAACCACAAAATAGCAGTCCAGATGAGTCCTTTGTCATGATTTAGCTTTGGCTTACCGTCCAGATCGGATGGGGATGGCGTGCGGCCTTGGTTCTTGCAAGTCTTGCTTTGGCCGACGTAGGGGCGACCCCTTCTGGTAGCCACAGTGCTGCTGACAGTAGTATGCCACCACAGTCAGTGCCCTCCAGAAGGAGTCCCAGAGGAAAAACCCCAAAGGGAAAAAAACTCTTAGACAGGAACTCCCTCGAACAGAAGGAGGACACAAGAGAATCAAAACTGTGATGCCTGGAAATCACTGGAAGACAGGAGAATAAACAGGAGCAAATAACTGAAGTCCAAAAGAAGACCAGCCGGAGCATGCTCTTGGTGGATAGTGTATACCCAAAGGTGTCTAAACTGTTAATAGTTTTTTACTTGCTTCCTGAATGTCAAACTCTACTTGTCCCATGTACTCATGGATAGTGTTATCTTTACTCCTATTTGTATTAAGTTTTAAGACCCTTTTTTTTTAAATACCGAAGTTTACAAAAGTTGGAGGCAATAGAACTGTTGTCTGAAATGCTCATTTCATACTTACTGTCAACCAGAGTTTTGGGCATAGATTTCTATAGGATGCACTCCTTATTGAGGGCTTGCGGTTTTAAGTCAATGATTTATTGTACAGGTGTTTTTATTGATTTAGAATATTTTATGGATAATTGTTATAATAAACGTTGTATATCACCCACTATTGACATTTGTGGATCACCCTGAAAAGGCCTGTGGTTGTTACTTGAATGGGGCTCTCAATTAATAATGTTGTTACCAGGAAAGTGGTAAAAACATGCAACGTGATACTCAGGGATGTAATGAAGCAGAGAAAATCTGTTTTAATGGTGATAGGTCGACCAGTTTAGTTTTTACCTGCCCACCCTGTGTGTAAAAACCATAGATGATTGAGAGTTCATTGAACAATGGGTTATGGGAGCAAGGAGACGATGTTTTTACTGTCAGTTCACATGGCTAAGGTGAAAGAGAGGAGATTTTTATTCCACATCTTGAAGGTGTTGAACAGTTTTCTGAAGGTTTTAATAGAGACCTGTGGAAAGTTGGCAATTGACTCAAATGTGAAGATCCAGGTGAACATGCTTTGACATGTTGGTTTGAACAAGAGTTACGTTAGACATTTATGGGCATTGGGGATCAAAGATAGATGGCACTGTGGAATATGCATGAACTGTTATAGTACTTGAAGCAAGGGCACCTTAGTGAACAGTCATATGTGAGAAAATTATATCTGAATGTTGGTTATATTGCTGTACCAAAACTGTCAATTTCCATGAACAACAGACATCCCTTACAGAATTTTCATTTTTTGCATTGTGTTTATTACATACAGGTTGCTTTACAAAAATGTGGCTCTTTAGGAAGACCTATTTGTAGTTTCCAGTAGGTGTAGCAACACTGATTGACATCATAAGGGCAGGAGTTGGTAAAGTCTGCTTGGTTACTGGTTATAAATGCAAGTGTGTTTCTTTGAGACAATGAACTATAAAGTCCTTACTTCACCAGTGAATGTGCTGGTGGAATATGTTAAGGGAATTCATAAAACAGTCAAGAGGTTCTCTTCCTTTGGTGCCTTTGTTAGCCAGACAGATGGGATATGTTAGGAACCTTCCTTAACATATCAGGTTTGCTGCTTTGGCACTTTTGTTATGTGGGCTGCAAAATGTTTTTTTTATGTATGAGAGGCCCATTGCATCTGAAATGGACAGACTGCAGGACTTAGCACTCTGCAGTGAAAACGCAGAAAAACTTACTAGCTTTCAGCCTATCTGATCATGCCCATGGGATATCTGGGACCCATTGCTGCCCTACCTAAGTTCCTAAGTTGGGGTTGATCAAGCATAGGATGTACGATGAAGATGATGGAGGAAGTGTGACTAACCACATTTTTTCTGATTATAATTTAAGTCTATTGATTAAACATACTGCCATATTATAATCTAGGAACTATTGTACTTGTTACTGTTACTTGTGAGATATGGACTATTCATGAGATATAGAAATTATTTTTGAGAAATGTTCCTGTATTTGCTAAGCTGCATAGGATGGTTTAATGTGGATCAAGGCCTTGCAAACCAATAAAGCATATTGCTTGGTAGAAGAGCTCCCATTCACTGGTTGCACACATCTGCAACAAAACAATTTTGATGATACTGCATAACCTCACACGTCGAAAGAGGTAAGGCCTTTTCCTTGTTTGCCACCATCCTCCAGAACTATCTTTCTTTCCAGCTGAGATTGCCTCCTACACACTTGACCCTGAGGGGAAAACTCAAGACTCTCCTCCAGTCCATTCATTATTGTCCTCATAACCCCCACAGCATCTTTATTTCTGTATTTGGACTATTTAGACCACTTCGGTATACATACCTCACTGCATTTGTAAACCACATGGCCAATATATAAATACTCCCAGTAAAGAGAGAAATGTAAAACAATGCACTTCGTCACAAGAAATATAGCGGGTATGAACTTAAAAGGCTCTGGTCTACACCTTGTCAGAGCTGTTAATGAGCACAAAAAAATTAAATAGAGTTGGTTGAGAGTGTGTTTTTGTAGTTAAGATCTAGTTACCATAAGACATCAATGTTTTTCATTTGCTAATACCTTTGACTCCATTTGACAAATCTTCATGAACCTTTCCACAAACAAATCATCCATCTCAGCTCCTTCCGCAAAGCAGGGGCTAAGATAAAGGGCAGTGAGGGTCACAAACAGCAATCTCTCCTACACATTTTGCATAGGGACGTTTTAGCAGCACTGCCACCAAAACAGCTGAATTGAATTGTACCAAATTTAGCAGCAAGCTAGATCTTTATACAGACAGTGTGCTTTTTTTGATTTTAGACAGTAGATTTACAGAGATTAAGGTTCACATTATATAGCTATCTGGGCGGTAGTATATGTGGGACTCATGCAGGAGTCCCAGGATCATGCAACTTCAAGGCTTTTTTTTCCTGTTGGCTGCCTCACTCCCACAGGAATGAGAGGCTCCTGTGAGTGTTGCATGAGTGAGAGGTTCCCATGTGTCTTGCAGGAGCTTGGGCTTTGGCTGGCTGCAACATGAAGAGAAATGTTGTGTCCACCATTATAGGAAACAAGGATTTGATCCCTGTGCCCTGCAAATTGAAAAAGAGAAGGTACAAGGGAGCTGGGTAGGTGTACCCTGAGCCCTGGACCTTGTGGGGGGTCCCAGAGAAGCAATATCTGGGGCCAAAATGTATAAGAAAATTAGGGTTGCTGCACTTCTATGGGGCTACCGCCCAAGCCAGCATGAGATTAGCTCCCACAGGAGTTTTGCAATATTGTAAAACCATTTAAATGAAAAGTGGTCATGAGTGTCTGTGGTTGGTTAGATGCCTATGGGCGGTTGGCCCTGCGGCTAACTCATGCCAACACGATCAAAGACCCGGCATGGTGGGGGTTGATTACTCAAAGGTGTTGGTGACAGGGCTGGGCCAAAGGCCAGGGCCTGCGGCCAATGAGTGGAGGTCATGAAGCCAACCCCACACCAAGCATTACTTTACTGTAAAAATTTGCTGGAAAAAACAAAGGTTAAAGTAATGTTATAGTTAGGTATGATAATAATATCTTACTTTACATGAAATAGAACCTTAGAATTTTACTGAAAAAAATTAAGGTTACATTAATGTTATATTTAGATGAAAAGGTCAGTTTTAACGTAACATTTTTAAATTAAACAACACAATGAAATTCATCAATTGTAGTTAACTAAAGTGTTTATATATTACGTCCTTGCAATGCACTTCTTATGAGCTCACATATTACATCACTCAGGACATGTTCTATGACATCCATGATATCATCATTGATGATATCTGAAATGACATAATTAATGAAAACACTGTGTTTGTTGGGCGTACATTGTTCTATGGCACTTACTCCGAAGGACCAAACCATATACATCGCACATCATTCTGTCTCTCCTCCATGTCTTATTCTCCGGGTACATAGGAGTGGGGGAATGGGTCTGGGACTGAGCATGCATGTAGGCCGCTGTCCAGGATCAACCTCAAGAAGGTGGTTGTGGAGGTGATGTTACGAACACACAATAACACACTCTAGATTGTGATAACTAATTTCTGTTTTTTCTTTAGTGATGTTTTCATCATATGTATATATAATTTGTTGGAGTTTGGTGCAAACTGTATCTGATGATGATGTAGTTGTAAAACATGTGATCTTTTAAAAAAAAAGGTTATTCTTTTGCCATTTTCTCAGTGGATGAGGAGTCGTCAAATCGGGCACATCCTCAAACTATAGGAAAAAGAGTGATCACATAGGAGCATTTGTGTTTTACTCCTCCATTCGAACCACTGACCTGGTGTGATTATTAATGAAGGCATTTCCCAGGGGACTTCCACACAGAGACTATGAGTCAGTTCTAGCTTTGGATGCAAAGGTCAGCATTGCAGGCTCGTGTCTAGGCTGAGCTACTTGACCTCTAGATTTAAAAAGCTGATCAAATTTAACCTTTGCCTTTTCTCTTGCCATTCCGGCCCAGACTTGACCTCCTACTAGCATTCTCTGGCTATAGTGGTGGTTTGCCACCTTAATTGTTTATTCTTTCTAAGGTTCCTTTTCTTTTGTGAGCTAATTGTACTATGTTTTATACTAGCCACATTATGAGGAGTATACTTAGGCGAAGATATTTGTGGTGTTGAGTTTAGTTTTAGTTGTATTATATTTGAGGGTTGTTGTCGCATCATTCTCTCTTGATCAGATGTCTCTTGATCACCTGGTTGCATTCTTGAAGTCGGGAAAGTGAGTCTATGGCATTTGACCCCTGTTTTACCCGAAGAGTGGGACGAAAGTCCAAAATATATTCAGGGCAAGTCGCTCTCGACACTGATTACTCTGCGACTGACCCTCTGGCTGCATGGGGGTGAGATTGCAGGCCTCATTTGGTGCGTCTTGCTCAGTACTCCAAGAAGGTAGTTGTGCGGGCGGTTTCACTTGTTGACTCCATTGACTAAATGCTGTTTTTTCTATTGGTATATTTCGTCATGTGTGATTTATTAATGTGATTGATTTTGATGCAGGCAGCGTATCTCGGGTGGTAAAGTTTTAAAATAAACAGAACTGCTTATAAATCTGTTAATCCAAGATCTTGTTTTATCATTGGCTTGTGGAAGAAGGGTGGTGCCACATTTGGCCGATTCTTCATGCTAATTGGCCAGCAGTCCAAGAATCACAGAGCAGATAGAAAATACGTCACCAACCGATGATACGGGAATACCAACAGGCTTTTAACCTCCGCTGAATGTGAGGTAGACGACTGGCTGCTTAGCTCCTGCTTTGTTTTCGGCTAGCTGTCACGCGTTTAAGTGACGGCTTTACTGGCTAAGCCTTAAGGTCGAGATTTCTTTGTGATTATTGGGCGTCTTTATTCGAGGCGCATTGCTTTGCCTCTAGCTTACCAGAGTCGAGTTCCTGTAATCAGACACTGCATGATCTCCAGCCAGGCGGTTAGATTTTTATTAGGCTGATCTGTGTTGGACTCAAATCATAAAAGCTTCACGCAGCAGCGTCCTATAAAAAGCACTCCCACACACAAATATAAAACACGTTCATATTTCTCTGCGACTGCAGTCTCATGGGTGCTGGGGATGTCACCGACCTTTTGAAAAAATGCTTCCAACGTTTTATGCAGAGCTGTGCTATTTTTGGAACATAATTCCACAACGCTTGCTAATTGTGCGTCTCCATAACCATCTTAATTTATTCACCCCCCACATTAATTTGCATAATAAAAACATTGCTTCAATTTAGTTCAAATTTCCTTACTGCTTCATTACATTAGACTTCCCCCGCTGCTTCCCACCCTCGCTGCTCAGCTCTGAGATGAATACACACAGCCCCCGCTCGGTCTATCTCCTTTTAGCAATAATTTGCACATAATAGAACCGCCAGAGGGGGGTGTGATCAATGACCTCTGTCTCGGAGATGCTGTTAAAAGGGAAACACATCTGCCAGCACAAAGTATTGGAGCGATCATAGCTCAGTGAGCGTCCTAATAAGCAACTGTTACGCCGCAGCCATCAGTCATGTTCAGTTACAGACCTGAAAGGATACGGTACCTCGGGGACCAATGTCCTTCCATAAATTTAGGCAGCAATGAAGAATGATTTGCAACCAAGTCATAAAAGGCGCCGAAAGAGGTCCGCCATGCATACAAAACATCCAGTGCAGCTGACAAAGGAAATAAAAAGCCTTGGCATTGTTTGCTCATTATGTAAACTCCACAGCTGTCCAAGCAATTAAGATATGAATTTGGGAATTCGCTCGTAAAAATGTGCTAGCAGTGCTCCCACTTGTGAAAGTGACATTCTTTAGCAGTGGAGTGCATTTCATTAAGGCAATGATGGCAGCGATTGTTTAACCTTATGGAGGAGATACGTAAACATCGTGAAATAAAACGTCGTTTCATGCACCGGGAGAGGGTATTTGAATTACTGACAGGACCTTGAAGTACATTAAAATAGAAAAGGCAAGGATAGCGTTTTGATAGGTTGGCTTCTACCGCTCAAAAGTGTCCTTGTGGCACTTCATTAGCATATAGGTTTGGAAACAGAACGATGCATTGAGAACAGACTTTAGAAACGTCTTTTTCAGAGTTTGTTCGACAGAATACGCCGTAAAAAATGTGGTGGAAGTCCTGTCCGCTAAATTTAGAGTAGGCCTTTGTGAAATTGGCGATTTTGGGGGAGTGGGCATAATGCCCTATCCCCCCTGGAATCTTTTGCGCAACGGGTAGGGTCCTAAGGCAAGGTACAATCAGGATTGATCAAGGGTGCGGGGACAGGAGGGCTTTTGAAATCTAGACAAGGGACAGTTAGTAGTAGATGCCATTTTAGTGTAGGTACACCACGGCTGGCTTAGGGACAGTTGTGGTTTTTCTATTGTGGCTTTCCACTTTTGGGCCTACAAGTCACGTAATTGAGGGCAGCATATCCCAGGCTATCTAAATACTAAGGAAGGCTAGCAGGTTGGACTTGCTGGTTGCAGGGGCTCTACAAAGTGGCCTGGAGCAAGGTGAGAAGTGCCCAAAGTGAGGTGATGCGGGTGGTGTGGCTGCGGCCGTAATGGCTTGTGCCTTGCCATCGGTCAAGGTTGTAAAGGTACTGGTGAGTTGGGGCAGGAGCTACAAGCCCCAAGGGCATGGATGGCAGTGGCAAAAGTGGTCTGTCAAGATGAAAGACGGGCACAAAACCCCTTAGCGGGTATGGAAGAGGTTGGGGGGAGGCATTAGCATTTCCTTCACCTGTGTGGCTCAGTTATCAAGGCAAGGGATGCAGGGACGAGGACGGGCTACAGTTGCCCGAGGTCCAAAGGAGTGGGGGAGACGATGTGGCAGACCGGGTGAGCGGCAAGAGGAATCGGGCACCAACAACCTGTGGCCTTACCTGGCACTGGGGGTACACGGAGACGGGGGCCCACACACAGGAACGTGGGAGCAGGCCTGTAGGCGCTGGCAGAGCATGGGCCCTGAGAGCGCTGTGACGTCCCATGCCAATGGGGTGTGGCACTTCCCTTAGGAGGCAGGAGGCGTGTTTAGAGAGTTCCAGAACTGTCTAGTCCAGGCAGGCAGGCCTAGCACGAGGTGGCAGCCATATTCGGTCAAGAGTAGGGAATTAATACAGGTGGGTTTGTATTGCAGCAGCCCCACCTGTCAGAGGAACTGATTTTTTTTACAGCTTGAGGCCATAGAAGTGAGCAGATAGTGGTGGCCCACGCTTTATCACCTTACAGGGCGCAGAGCTGCCAGGTGCCTGGAGCAAATGAGGACATGGGTGGTCATTGGTTACAACAGCAGGTGTCAGGCCCAGAACGAACCCAACGAAGAGATAGGGGTAGGCCATCCATACAGGAGGGCCTGGAAATGGTGCATCCAGGGATGAACACCAGAACAGTCATGTGGTTGGGACAGGAGGCGTTTCACGATGGGGGACCTGGCAGGTGGGTATGGTGCTATGGAGGCACCCCGAGCAGTACAGGGCAAGTGGAGCAGGGGCAGCTTAGCATCAGCCAGGGGCGAAAGGCAAGGATGGTGACATGGACAGTCGAGAAGGTCTAGTACAGCCTGCCAACCTCGGCCGGAATGCAGAGCATGTGTCTGTGAAGCCAGTTCTTGGACAACGTTGGACCGACACCAGGAGAAGCATGGATTGGGCGGTGCACCCACCATGGAGGACCTTGAATTGCCACAGGAGTTGTACGATGCCCAGTATGGGAACAGGGGTGTGGGTGATGGAGAAGTGCCTGGTACGAACGAGGAACGGGAGGGCCTGGATGCAGAGGCTGTTGGGGAGCCTGATTATTTAGGAGAGTAAGCTGGAGGAGGGGGAGATTTTGGATGGTGGCGAGGACGAGTGGTGGACAAGGTCACAATTGCTCAGCAGGGTGGGGGGCTTGATATCAAGAGGAGAGGAATTTGTGTTTTACAGATGTCCGCAGCCATGCCTGGGGTGTCTGAGAATCGCAGGACACATGCAGCAGTGGGACAGATGGCTTCTGTTTGGGCCCAGACATTAGGGAATGGTACGACACGCAACGCTACCTGTGCAACAGAGGAGGTCGAGATGAGGATACAAATGGGGGCCACTATGGCACTGTCAACGGGGGACCTTCGCTTAGTTAAAGGCACGTATGTTCAGTATCAAGGCATGAATGCAGAGGTTCCAGAGAAGGGGTTGAATTCCAGGATAGTAAATTTGGGGGAGCAAGAAACAGGTGAGAAAAAAGAGAGCAAAGAAGTAAGATGTAAGAAGTTGCCTTATGTATGGGTGTCACTAAACCTTTGAGGGCTCATTTGATGCTGGTTACCAAAGAGCACATCTGGAAAGGGGAATGTATGGAGCTTTTCAAGCTGTTGCACAAGAAGGCGCAGGCTAAGGATAGTTGAAAAGAAGAATATGAGCTGTATCGCCGACTCAAGGTGACAGTCAACATAGAGAATTGGACAGCAGCATTATTAATTTATCTGAGTGTGTACTGTGAAAAGTTTCCAGAATAGTGTGTGGCACTCTTTAAATATTTGGACGTGGTACAGAAGGCACAGGTGACTTTTGGGGGTTGGGTATGGTTTAGATATGATGAGGATTTTTGAGCCCGCTTGGCTGAGAAGATGGGGTGTGGGGACAGCTTGATAATGAGTTATTCTTACAGACCATGACTCCTGCGCGGCCAGCCCCATTGACTTAGACGGCAAGCGGCTGGCCAGTCATCTAGAGGCCCTTTCCAGGCCATCTCACCCTGATGGGGGTGGGTGCAACAGGCAGGGGGAAAGGGAGCTCAGGTGCATGCTGGCCGTTTAATAGAGGGAAATGTGTGCCAGAATACTGCAAGTATCACCATGAATGTTCAAAATGCGGGGGAAAACATGTGTTAACTCAGTGTAGAGCACATGGGTCTGGTTTCAGCCAAAAAGGTCACACAGGACAGTGGGGGGAGCTGGAAGCAAGGACGGGGCAGGGGAGGCCACCATCCAGTAAGAAATAGTGCATACACCAGTTAAGCTCAAAGGTTGTACTTCTGGTTGCAATTGGTGATGTCCCCACATGAGACAGAGTTGTTACTATCAGGTTTTCAATATGGTTTCCCAGGGCTCAGGGTTCAATAACGAGCAGAGAACTTGAAGTCAGTCTGTGGGCATGAGGATCTGATCTGGGACAAATTGTTGAAGGAGGTATGGGAGGGGCAGATCGAGGGGCTATTCCATGATTGTCTGTTGAAAAATCTAAAAGTGTCCCCACTTGGGTGCCCAAGAAGGATCTCTGTGAGTTTCACTTGATCCATGTTAGAAATGGGGTTTTTGGTTGGCAGTCAGGTTACCTCCTGTCCAAGCAAAAGCCCTCACTCTAGTCAGGGTAAGTCACACACTATCCAAGATTATCCTGTGCCCACCCTCTGGTAGCTTGGCACGAGCAGTCAGGCTTAACTTAGAAGGCAATGTGTAAAGTATTTGTGCAATAAATCATACAATACCACCATATAGCACCACAAAACTACACCACACAGTGTTTAGGAAAATATATAATATTTATCAGGATAATTGTAGGTCAAAAAGAATAAAGTTGCAATGGAAAATTGTAGAAATATCACAGGGAAGTGATATAGAGTGTCTTAAGTCTTTAGAATGCAATACAGTGTCTTTCAAGCACAAAGTACCTGGTTTCTGGTGAAAAATCTCCTCAGAGGGCCACAGGAGAAGAGATGCGTGGAAAAAGGGGTGTGTGCGTCGATTTCTCCTCAGCACACACAGACTTGCGTCGGTCTTTTCCACGCGGGGAAGTCGGGCGTCGTTTTCCGGCGCGCAGACAGTCTCTTTTTGTGGATCGCGGGGATTACCAGATGTCCCGGGTCTGTGCGTGGATTCTCCTGCTTGTTTTCCGGCTGCGCGTCGTTCTGCGGGGCTGCGCGTCGAAGTTTCGATCTCACGGTAGGCGTCGCGTCGATTTCTCCTTGAAAGTCGGGCGGCGTTGTCCTTGCGAGGCCGTGCGTCGAAAGTTTGGTCTCACGGCAGGCGTCGCGTCGATTTCTCCTTGGAAGTCGGGCGGCGTTGTCCTTGCGAGGCCGTGCGTCAAAGTTTCGCACTCACGGTGGGCGTCGCGTCGATTTCTCCTTGAAAGTCGAGCGGCTTTGTCCTTGCGAGGTTGTGCGTCGAAGTCTCGATCGTCCCGAGGGCGTCGCGTCGATCAGCGTCGGTGTGCGGCGTTTTTCTCGCCGCGAAACAAGCTGTGCGTCGAAATTTTCGGCGCACGGAGCGTCCGAGTGAAAGGAAGAAGTCTTTTTGGTCCTGAGACTTCAAGGAACAGGAGGCAAGCTCTATCCAAGCCCTTGGAGAGCACTTTCACAGCCAGACAAGAGTTCAGCAAGGCAGCAGGGCAACAGCAAGACAGCAGTCCTTTGTAGAAAGCAGACAGGTGAGTCCTTTGAGCAGCCAGGCAGTTCTTCTTGGCAGGATGTAGTTTCTGGTTCCGGTTTCTTCTCCAGCAAGTGTCTGATGAGGTAGGGCAGAGGCCCTGTTTTATACCCAAATGTGCCTTTGAAGTGGGGGAGACTTCAAAGAGAGGCTAAGAAGTGCACCAGGTCCCCTTTCAGTTCAATCCTGTCTGCCAGGGTCCCAGTAGGGGGTGTGGCAGTCCTTTGTGTGAGGGCAGGCCCTCCACCCTCCCAGCCCAGGAAGACCCATTCAAAATGCAGATGTATGCAAGTGAGGCTGAGTACCCTGTGTTTGGGGTGTGTCTGAGTGAATGCACAAGGAGCTGTCAACTAAACCTAGCCAGACGTGGATTGTAAGGCACAGAAGGATTTAAGTGCAAAGAAATGCTCACTTTCTAAAAGTGGCATTTCTAGAATGGTAATATTAAATCCGACTTCACCAGTCAGTAGGATTTTGTACTACCATTCTGGCCATACTAAATATGACCTCCCTGCTCCTTTCAGATCAGCAGCTGCCACTTCAACAGTGTATGAGGGCAGCCCCAATGTTAGCCTATGAAGGGAGCAGGTCTTCCAGTAGTGCAAAAACGAATTTAGGAGTTTTACACTACCAGGACATATAACTACACAGGTACATGTCCTGCCTTTTACCTCCACAGCACCCTGCTCTAGGGGATACCCAGGGCACACATTAAGGGTGACTTATATGCAGAAAAAGGGGAGTTCTAGGCTTGGCAAGTACTTTTAAATGCCAAGTCGAGGTGGCAGTGAAACTGCCCACCCAGGCCTAGCAATGGTAGGCCTGAGACAAGGAAAAGGGGCTACTTAAGTGGGTGGCACAATCCGTGCTGCAGGTCCACTAGTAGCATTTAATCTATATGCCCTAGGCACCTGGAGTGCACATGACTGGGGACTTATAAGTAGATTAAATAGTTCAATCAGGTATGATCCAAAGTTACCATGTTTACAGAGAGAGAGCATATACACTTTATCACTGGTTAGCAGTGGTAAAGTGCGCAGAGTCTAAAAACCAGCAAAACAGTATCCAAAACGAGGAGGGAGGCAGGCAAAAAGTTAGGGGTGACTACCCTAAGGCTGTCAGGTCTAACATGTGTCCCCCCCAGCTGAAAGTGGGGAGAGCTACCCGACCTCCTGGGAGCTCTCATCGCTAAGGCGGAAGTACCTGGAGAGACCATCAGCATTGGCGTGGTCAACCCCTGGGCGATGTTCCACCGTAAAGTCCATCCCCTGTAGGGAAATGGACCACCTCAGAAGTTTTGGATTCTCACCCCTCATCTGCATGAGCCATCTGAGGGGTCTGTGGTCTGTCTGAACTAGGAAGTGAGTCCCAAACAGGTAGGGCCTCAGCTTCTTCAGGGCCCAGACCACAGCAAAAGCTTCTCTTTCAATAGCACTCCACCTCTGTTCCCGTGGTAATAGCCTTCTGCTAATAAAGACTACCGGTTGATCTTGGCCCTCCTCATTTAGCTGTGCTAGGACTGCCCCTATGCCATGCTCTGAAGCGTCTGTCTGCACGATAAATTCCTGGGAGTAGTCAGGGGCCTTGAGCACGGGGGCCGTGCACATGGCTTCCTTTAGGGCGTCAAAGGCTTTCTGACAAGCCTCGGTCCAATTCACCAACCTAGGTTGCTTCTTGGACGTGAGTTCGGTCAAGGGGGACACAATGGTACCATAGCCCTTGACAAACCTGCGGTAGTATCCGGTGAGGCCTAAAAAGGCTCTCACCTCAGTCTGGGTTCGAGGTGGTTGCCAGGCCTTGATAGTTTCGATCTTGGCCTGGAGTGGCTGCACCTTGCCACCACCTACTAGGTGTCCCAAGTACACCACGGAACCCTGCCCAATCTGGCACTTACTAGCCTTGATGGTCAGGCCTGCCTGTTGCAGGGCCTGAAGCACCTCCTTGAGGTGGAGCAGGTGTTCCTCCCAGCTGGAACTGTAGACAGCTATGTCATCCAGGTAGGCTGCACAGAAGGCATCCTTGCCAGCCAGGACCCCGTTAACCAACCGTTGGAAGGTAGCGGGGGCATTTTTTAATCCAAACGGCATCACTCGGAACTGGTAATGGCCGTCAGGGGTGGAAAAGGCGGACCTTTCCTTAGCCCCCTCAGTCAGGGCGATCTGCCAGTACCCTGAAGTAAGATCAAACGTACTCAGGAACTTGGCAGCGCCTAGCCTGTCCACGAGCTCATCAGCTCGGGGGATGGGGTGAGCATCAGTCCGGGTGACTGAGTTGAGACCCCGGTAGTCCACACAGAACCGGAGCTCTGGCTTCGCACCTGGGGCAGTAGCCTTAGGGACCAATACCACTGGGCTGGCCCAGGGACTACTGGATTTCTCAATGACCCCTAGAGTCAACATCTTGGAGACCTCCTCCTTGATGCTGGCCTTCACCTTATCCGACAACCTGTAAATTTTGTTTTTCACAGGGAGACTGTCACCGGTGTCAATATCATGAACACAGAGGTGGGTCAGCCCAGGAGTATGGGAGAACAGGGGGGAGAACTGCTCCAACAGCTCATAACAGTCTCCTTTCTGATTTAGAGTCAGGGTGCCAGACAGAATGACCCCGCTTACTGACCCATCACCTTCTTGGGCAGAGAGGAGGTCGGGGAGAGGTTCACTCTCCTCTTCCGTTCCTTCATCTGTGACCAGAAGCATGTTGATCTCCGACCTCTCACAATGAGCTTTTAGTCGGTTCACATGGAGCACCCTTAGGGGATTCCTAGGGGTTTTGAGGTCCACTAGGTAAGTGGCCTCCCCTTTCCGCTCCTTTATTTCAAATGGGCCAGACCAGCGGTCCTGGAGAGCTCTGGGCTCTACTGGCTCCATTACCCACACTTTGTCTCCAGGTTGAAACTCTACCAGGGTGGCCTTCTGGTCATACCATTGTTTCATCACCTCTTGACTGGCCTCAAGGTTATCTTGGGCTTCTTTCCAGAAGCGGGTCATCTGGTTGCGGAGGGCCAACATATAGCTGACCACATCCTGAGGGGGTGCCTTTGGAGCTTTCTCCAATCCCTCCTGGACAATGCTTAAGGGTCCCCTGACAGGGTACCCATAGAGAAGTTCAAAGGGACTGAACCCTACCCCTCTCTGGGGGACCTCTCTGTAAGCAAAGAGAAGGCATGGTAAGAGGACGTCCCACTTACGCCTCATGGCCTCAGGAAGGCCACCAATCATGCCTTTCAGGGTCTTGTTGAATCTCTCCACAAGACCGTTCGTCTGGGGGTGATAGGGTGTGGTGAACTTGTAAGTTACACCACACGCATCCCACAGCGACTTCATGTATGCGGACATGAAGTTAGTGCCTCTGTCAGACACTATTTCCTTGGGGAACCCCACACGGGTAAATATCCCCATCAGGGTTCTGGCCACCACCGGTGCAGTTACTGTCCTTAGAGGGATTGCCTCTGGGTAACGGGTGGCATGGTCCACCAAAACCAGGATGAACCTGTTGCCTAAGGCAGTTTTGGGGTCCAAGGGGCCAACAATGTCGATGCCCACCCTTTCAAAGGGGGTGCCAACGACAGGAAGTGGAATCAGGGGGGTTTTAACCCTTTTTCCTGCTTTACCACTGGCCTGGCAGGTAGGACAGGATCTGCAGAACTTGTCTGAGTGTGTCCTCATTTTGGGCCAATAAAAGTGGGTGTCAAGCCTGTTAAAGGTCTTGCCCTGCCCCAAATGTCCTGCCAGGGGAATGTCGTGAGCCAGACCCAGTAGGAAGGTTCGGTAACATTGGGGGACCACCAGCACACGTGCTGCCCCAAAGCCCGGAACCTTAGGCTCACTGTAAAGGAGATCATTCTCCCAATATAGGTGGTGATTGCCAGAGGCGTCGCCGGCTGCCTGGTTTGAGGCTTGTTTCCTCAAACCTTCTAGAGTGGGACATTCTTTCTGCGCCTTGCAGAAGTCCTCCCTGGTGGGTCCACCCTCAACTTGCCAACCAGCAAGCTCAGGTAAGTCACCTAGGGCGGCGATGTCTTCCCCAGTTGGCTCGGAAGCCTCCTCCTCAGGAGCCCCGTCAGCCACTGTGGGAACAGCGGGGGCCGGTTTCCCGCACCCCTGGTCCCCCCTCCTGGCAGCTCTCTGGGCCATCGTTCCAGGCTCCAGATGCCCTTGACTTCCCTCTCGGTCAGCCATGGACCGTGTGGTCATGCAGACCCACTCAGGTAACCCTAACATCTCCAGGTGAGACCTGAGCTCTACTTCTTTCCAAGCAGTGTGCTCAAGGTCATTGCCTAACAGACAATCTACAGGCATGGCAGGACTCACAGCTACTTTCAGAGTACCAGAGACCCCCCCCCACTCAAAGGGAACCAGAGCCACCGGTAGGTGACTCTCGCGATTGTCAGCTACTCTGACCTGGTGGAATGTATTAGGCATTATCTGCTCTGCTGACACCAGCTGACTCTTGATAGTAGTCATACTGGCTCCTGTGTCACGTAGAGCCTCCACCCTCTGCCCATCAATGGTGACCCACTGCCGGTACTTGGAAGTATTTCTAGGCATGTGGGCCTTGGGCACCATTTCTCCTTCTCCCAGGGACACTAGGGAAATCTCTACCTGTTCCCCAAAGCTAGTTGGGTCCATCTCCCCCCCGAGTGCTACACTAGTCAACCCAGGTGCCTGTCCGGTAGTGGACGGTGCCCTCTTGGGGCACTGAGGATCGCCTTTGTAGTGACCATATTGGTAACATTCCATGCATTTGGGGCTAGATTTTCCTGACTTGTCAAATGTCCCTGGCTTTCTCCCAAATTTGGAAAAGGAAGGGTTGCCACCCCCTCCCTGGGAATTCTTTTGGGGGCCTTTAGAGAGTTCCTTATCTGTAAGTTTATCTCCCCCCTCTTTCTTCTGTTGGGAACCCTGACCACCTTTGTGGGAGTCCCCCCCAGGTACCTTTTTGGACACTCTGGTGCTAACCCAGAGGTCCGCCTCCTCAGCAAGCTTCCTGGGATCAGTCAGCTTACTATCCACTAGGTGCTGGCGCAAATCTGTATAAGTAACATTAAGCATATGCTCTCTCAGGATCAAATCATATAAACTTTTATAATCTGCTACTTTGTTGCCCCGCACCCATCCATTCAGTGCCTTACTAGAGAAATCAAAGAAATCTACCCATGTTTGTGTGGTTTGTTTGGTGCTGTCCCTGAACCTCTGACGGTATCCCTCAGGGGTCAGCCCAAACTTGGCAAGTAAAGTGGCTTTCTGGAGTGGGTATGTGTTTTGATCCGGTGGATCCAATGTGAGAAGTGTGTCCCTCCCCAATGGCGGCACATAGCCCCACATAGCTACCCCCATTGCCCTTCAGGAACCTCATGAGCCCTTAGTGCAACTTCATAAGCAGCTAACCATTTATCTATGTCATCTCCCACCACAAAACTGGGCACCACATTTTTGGGTATACGAACCTTCTTTTCTCCAGCAGGTCCTGTCTGTATGCTGCCACCATTATTGCTGGATTCAGACTGTCTTGCCTTGATCTCCAGCTCCTTGAGACTCAGTTCATGAGCCAACAATAGTTTCTTTTCAGCCAAAGCTCTTTCAGCTTCCACTTGTTTGGCTGCTCTTTCAGCTTCTGCTTGTTTGGCTGCCCTTTCAGCTTCTGCTTGAATCTGTTTGGCTGTCCTTTCAGCTTCAATCTGTTTGGCTGCTCTTTCAGCCTCAGCTTGTTTGGCTTCTCTTTCTGCCCTCCTCTCCTCCTGTTGCGCCTCAATTTTCATTTTTGCCATTTGCAATTGGAACTCCCTTTCCTCTCTCCTTTCCTCTGCGGTCAGGCTTTGCATGGAGACACTGCTCCCTGGTCTGGAAGGGTGCACAATTGCAGTGGTAACACCATCCATACATAGTGAAAATCCTTCTGAGGGGCCATTTTCTGGCTCCCCTTCCTCATCATCCTCTAAATGGGCTTCTGCCCAGGCCCTCAGCGCCACTTGAAAGTCCTCCTTTCTGGAGGCCCCTTGGGTGGGTACCCTCAATGCCCTGCAGAATCCTCTTAGTTGTTTGACCGTGTATGTATCCAACTGGACTAGGTCAAAGTCCCCTGTCTGAGACCCAGTCAGAGACATGTTGAGTGAGGATTTAGTTTTTGAAAATTGTCAGGAAAAAACGGATTTTCAAAAAGAGATCAAAACCAAGTTGACCTTCAACTGTGGGTAGGTAGTGAGATACTTAGCTACTGTATGTCACTGCACAAATACAAGTCCTATCCTCACCGCTGATCACCAATGTTAGAAATGGGGTTTTTGGTTGGCAGTCAGGTTACCTCCTGTCCAAGCAAAAGCCCTCACTCTAGTCAGGGTAAGTCACACACTATCCAAGATTATCCTGTGCCCACCCTCTGGTAGCTTGGCACGAGCAGTCAGGCTTAACTTAGAAGGCAATGTGTAAAGTATTTGTGCAATAAATCATACAATACCACCATATAGCACCACAAAACTACACCACACAGTGTTTAGGAAAATATATAATATTTATCAGGATAATTGTAGGTCAAAAAGAATAAAGTTGCAATGGAAAATTGTAGAAATATCACAGGGAAGTGATATAGAGTGTCTTAAGTCTTTAGAATGCAATACAGTGTCTTTCAAGCACAAAGTACCTGGTTTCTGGTGAAAAATCTCCTCAGAGGGCCACAGGAGAAGAGATGCGTGGAAAAAGGGGTGTGTGCGTCGATTTCTCCTCAGCACACACAGACTTGCGTCGGTCTTTTCCACGCGGGGAAGTCGGGCGTCGTTTTCCGGCGCGCAGACAGTCTCTTTTTGTGGATCGCGGGGATTACCAGATGTCCCGGGTCTGTGCGTGGATTCTCCTGCTTGTTTTCCGGCTGCGCGTCGTTCTGCGGGGCTGCGCGTCGAAGTTTCGATCTCACGGTAGGCGTCGCGTCGATTTCTCCTTGAAAGTCGGGCGGCGTTGTCCTTGCGAGGCCGTGCGTCGAAAGTTTGGTCTCACGGCAGGCGTCGCGTCGATTTCTCCTTGGAAGTCGGGCGGCGTTGTCCTTGCGAGGCCGTGCGTCAAAGTTTCGCACTCACGGTGGGCGTCGCGTCGATTTCTCCTTGAAAGTCGAGCGGCTTTGTCCTTGCGAGGTTGTGCGTCGAAGTCTCGATCGTCCCGAGGGCGTCGCGTCGATCAGCGTCGGTGTGCGGCGTTTTTCTCGCCGCGAAACAAGCTGTGCGTCGAAATTTTCGGCGCACGGAGCGTCCGAGTGAAAGGAAGAAGTCTTTTTGGTCCTGAGACTTCAAGGAACAGGAGGCAAGCTCTATCCAAGCCCTTGGAGAGCACTTTCACAGCCAGACAAGAGTTCAGCAAGGCAGCAGGGCAACAGCAAGACAGCAGTCCTTTGTAGAAAGCAGACAGGTGAGTCCTTTGAGCAGCCAGGCAGTTCTTCTTGGCAGGATGTAGTTTCTGGTTCCGGTTTCTTCTCCAGCAAGTGTCTGATGAGGTAGGGCAGAGGCCCTGTTTTATACCCAAATGTGCCTTTGAAGTGGGGGAGACTTCAAAGAGAGGCTAAGAAGTGCACCAGGTCCCCTTTCAGTTCAATCCTGTCTGCCAGGGTCCCAGTAGGGGGTGTGGCAGTCCTTTGTGTGAGGGCAGGCCCTCCACCCTCCCAGCCCAGGAAGACCCATTCAAAATGCAGATGTATGCAAGTGAGGCTGAGTACCCTGTGTTTGGGGTGTGTCTGAGTGAATGCACAAGGAGCTGTCAACTAAACCTAGCCAGACGTGGATTGTAAGGCACAGAAGGATTTAAGTGCAAAGAAATGCTCACTTTCTAAAAGTGGCATTTCTAGAATGGTAATATTAAATCCGACTTCACCAGTCAGTAGGATTTTGTACTACCATTCTGGCCATACTAAATATGACCTCCCTGCTCCTTTCAGATCAGCAGCTGCCACTTCAACAGTGTATGAGGGCAGCCCCAATGTTAGCCTATGAAGGGAGCAGGTCTTCCAGTAGTGCAAAAACGAATTTAGGAGTTTTACACTACCAGGACATATAACTACACAGGTACATGTCCTGCCTTTTACCTCCACAGCACCCTGCTCTAGGGGATACCCAGGGCACACATTAAGGGTGACTTATATGCAGAAAAAGGGGAGTTCTAGGCTTGGCAAGTACTTTTAAATGCCAAGTCGAGGTGGCAGTGAAACTGCCCACCCAGGCCTAGCAATGGTAGGCCTGAGACAAGGAAAAGGGGCTACTTAAGTGGGTGGCACAATCCGTGCTGCAGGTCCACTAGTAGCATTTAATCTATATGCCCTAGGCACCTGGAGTGCACATGACTGGGGACTTATAAGTAGATTAAATAGTTCAATCAGGTATGATCCAAAGTTACCATGTTTACAGAGAGAGAGCATATACACTTTATCACTGGTTAGCAGTGGTAAAGTGCGCAGAGTCTAAAAACCAGCAAAACAGTATCCAAAACGAGGAGGGAGGCAGGCAAAAAGTTAGGGGTGACTACCCTAAGGCTGTCAGGTCTAACAATCCATCACCTCTGTTGACCAGAGGGAGGGTCAGTGAATTATTTTACAGCTAAGTATTGTATCAGGGTGTGATACATGTGCATCTGGTGTATGCCATGTTCTCTGGAACCTGGATGGTGAAGTGTGATGTTAAGTCTGCTTTTCGCTGAATACCAGTGCACCCGGAGGACCACAAGCTTTTGGATATACAGTTTGGAGGAAAGCTCTTTGTGGATAAGGCACTTCCCATGGGTTGTTCAGTTTCAAGTTCATTGTTTGAGACTTTCAGAACTTTTTTGCAAAAGGTATTCTCGCACAGGGCAGTAAAAGAGGTGATAATACACTATCCATGTGATTCTTTTCATGGTGAGTGCAGTGCAGTCTGATGATTTTCATGTAAGCCTCTGCTTGTTTCAGGAGTTGATGGAGGCCCTGGGTGTTCCTTTGGCCCCAGAGAAGATGGTAGGCCCGATCCAGGTGATCACCTTTCTCTGTATTGAGTTTGGATTCTGTTAAGATGGAAATCCATCTTTCTGTGGAAAAGAAAAGTTGGTGCATTGTATTGTTAGACAACATGTTATCAAAAGAGAAAGCACAGGTCAAAGTCATACAAATTCTCATGGGCCACTTGAGTTTGCATGTAGGGTTGTCAGAGCAGGAAGGAAATTTTGCAGGAGGCTAGGTTGGGCCTTGGCAGGCACATCCTTCCCAAACCACCGGGTGCGTCTTAAAAAGGGGTTCTGGAGGATTTGAGGACTGTGAAGGTTTTTTCTGTGTGAATGCAATGGCACCCTCGTGGGGTATGGGGGAACAGATGGAATGGTCTGTTGAGCTGTTTTTTGATGCAGCAGGCAGACATGGTTTTGGCATATTTTGGCAAGGCTGGTGGTGTTTGGAGGAATGACTCGATGTATGGAAAAGAGGGGGCTGCAGCATCTCCTTTTTGGAATTTTTTCCTCTGCTGGTGGCAGTTTGTTTGTGGGAATGGCAGTTTGCGAATAAGATAGTTCTTTTCAATGTGGACAATACGTCTGTGGTGAACATAGTCAACCGGCAATTGGCCTGGGACAACAAGGTTTGGCAGCTGCTATGGTGTTTGTTCTAGAATGTTTACGATCAAATGTCATTTACAGAGCACAACAAATTGCTAGAATCCAAAGTAATGTTGCCAATGCTTTTTCTTGTTTTCACTGGATGAGATTCCGTGGGCTTGTTCCTTGTGCAGATGAGAAGGAGACGGAGATTACAGACCACTTCTGGGCTGTGGGAGAGAGCGTGTGATACAACTCATTATGGGGTCTTTATTGAAGTCCACACGCAAGGCATATGGTTTGGCATGGGATGAGTTTGTTCAGTCAGGGACGGTGTGGCGTTCCACTTCAGAAAGGGACACATGTCATGATGATGTGTTCCACTTGATTAAAAAAAAAAAAACAGCTGGTTTGTGCAGTGCTTTTGGTTAAATGTCTCCTTGTACCAGAAAGTGCCACTGGCTTACAATACTCATTAACTTTAGTGTCTGGGATTATGACAATATCTTGCTTGTGTGCAGAGTTGATTAGATTGGGCCATCTACAAAGGTTTTTTGTGCCAACTGCATTATTATCAATTTCAGATCCTCCAACTTAGCTAGAATAATGCTTTTTCACATTTACCTAGGGCTGTTGAGGCAGAGACCATTGCTACTACGCCCCTTATCTTTTTTTTATAGACATTGAATTCCCAAGCAGGCCACCACTAATTACACGTTACAAACCTCTTGTAATGCCCAAGGAGAGGCCAGTGCTTTTTGCAACAACCAATATGAACCGCTAACAGATGCTAATGAGATGGATTGATGTCCAAGGGCATCAAGACCATCAATTAAAGCTTTTTGCTCAGTTGAGCAACCCAGCGTTCATACTAAAATCTTGCCACTGAGGAGTGTGTCAACTGATACTCATGCCACCCCGTTTTTTCCCATTTTGAGCTCCAACCAGCCACTGAAGCACCTATTGCTCTTGCTCCACCCAGCTTGTCTATGGGAAGTTTTAGACTTCCTTAAAGCTGATTAGTTGGAACATTGTGGGTTTTGAGGTGAAAATGGAGAACCAGGCCTGGTTTGTCTACATGCACAAGACTGATTTTATCATGCTGCAAGAAACCTTGTCAATGGACACAATTATTTGGGCTGGCTTTCAAAATGTTTTTATTCCTGCTACTAGAACGGAAAAAGGCAGAGCTAGGAGTGGCCTGACTTATTATGCTTTGTCTGTACATCTAAGGATTATGTAATCATCCTGTGCCTTTAACCATACTAATATTTAAATCCTATGGGTGTTTTGTTCTGCCAAGCTTAACTTTTTCATTGTGAATTTCTATAATGCTGTCTCCTCAATTGAGAAGGACTGTCAAATTGATAACCTCTTTTCTGCTTTGCAGTGTCTAGAAGAGAGGACCTCTCTTGTGCTAGTGTCACACACTCACCTGGCTCCAACCACGGGACAATGCTGGACCTCCAATCCCAACTGGGGCTGACATGACTGAAGTGGTATGATCCTCACAGATCTAATTTAGTAAACGCAGTGGACGTTAAAACCTGATTGAGCAAGAATGAGTATGAGAGGCAATGGATTCCTGTTCTTAACAGTAACCCTATTCAGAGACCTATAGTCTATGCACACCCTTAACTCACCATTCTTCTTTAGTACAGAAAATAGCGATGAAGAGGCTGGAGAGGTAGACTGGGAATTAATCCCAGAGCTAATAATACATCCAGATATATTTTAAGGCATTTTGGGGGTCATTCCGAACCCGGCGGGCGCCGCCCGCCGGGCGGAGTCCGCCAAAAGACCGCACCGCGGTCAAATGACCGCGGCGGTCATTCTGACATTCCCGCTGGGCCGGTGGGCGATCTCCAAAAGATCGCGCCGGCGGATTTGCAGGGGTGCGACGGGTGCAGTGGCACCCGTCGCGATTTTCAGTGTCTGCAAAGCAGACACTGAAAATCTTTGTGGGGCCCTGTTAGGGGGCCCCTGCACTGCCCATGCCAGTGGCATGGGCAGTGCAGGGTCCCCAGGGGCCCCACGACACCCATTCCCACCATCCTGTTCCTGGCGGTAAAAACCGCCAGGAACAGGATGGCGGGAAGGGGGTCGGATGGAGGATTCCCTGGGCCAGGGGTAAACCGGCGGGAAACCGCCGGTTCCCCTTTTCTGACCGCGGCTTTACCACCGCGGTCAGAATGGCCCAGGAAGCACCGCCAGCCTGTTGGCGGTGCTTCCGCGGTCGTTGGCCCTGGCGGTCGGTGACCGCCAAGGTCAGAATGACCCCCTTTGTCTCTTGCTCGGAAAGAGAGTAGATGTGACTGCAGGGAAGTGTCCAGCCCAGATTTAAATCAATGTGGAAATCATTTTCTCTGTGAAGAGGTCGCTGCGTAGCCATCTGTTCATCAAACACATCAACAAAATCCTGGTATTCTAAAGGAACCTGAGCAGTATATGCTTGAATCAATGCATCATACGTCAAAGGAGCTATGACTTCCTCTGCCTCCTTTTAACAATGATTTCGACAAAAATGCAAATCTAGGATGAGAAGGCGACAAGACCAATCAATGAACAGATTGTGAAGCTGAAGCCAAGGGACCCTAAAAATAACGCTGTTCATAATGTTTATGAAGTCAAAGATCAAGGACTCCATATGCCCATTTTCACACATAACAGTGATGGTAGCCCTTTCATATGTGATCATTTTGGAAGAGAGCTCAGAAGCATCCACAGCCCTAATCAGTTCTGTTTCTTTCCTCCTAACATGAGGCATGTGTAAAGACTCAGTTAGTGCTACATCCAAAAAGTCTTCTTAAGCTCCTGAACCTAAAAGTATAGGTAATACCTTCCACTGTTGATTTGAAAGTATTGAGGTAACAAAAATGGTGAATTGTCATGGAACTTTCTTTGATGTGTTTGCCAAAAGGTGGGGGATCTGCACTAGGACCTTCCCCAACTGGTTGACCCCTATGTCAGTCGTTCTCTCAAGTTTTTCTATATTGAACTAGATATAGTAGCAAAAAATGTTTGAAACCCTTTAGGTTTGGCAGAATAACCATGGGTCAAATGCCCTGCATTGCCGTAATACAAACACAGATTCAACTTTCTTCTTCAATATCTTTCTTCTGTAGTTAAGGGGTCACCTAAACGTTGCATAGGATCATGGTTACTCTAATTCTTAGTCCCTATCCCTCTGCATTTTGGAGGTGTCACTAACATTGTAGGCTCCCCACAAGAGCATTCTCTCTCACGTTCTGTTAAGCTGTGATCAAACCTTACAATTAAATCAATAAACTCAGTACAGTCTGTTGGAAGATTCACAATGTGTGCCAAAGAGTCTTTCAGGACCACCATATAAATGAGGGAAGTTTGTTACTCTTCTGACTATTGGGTTCTGTAACCAGTTTAGGGAAGGTGGTGATATAAGTCAACAAATCATGCCCTGTCCTGATGTAAATTCAAAAACACGTTTTCATAAGCCTGAACAAAGGTGTTTTTAGCAAAGAGGCGGTACATCCGGTCTTTGAATTTTCCAAAATTGTGCAATACAGGATCATTGTTTTCAGTTGGAAGCTGTGCCCCCAAGATAGGAGATTATAAAGGATATTTTAGCTGTGTCAAAAGGGAAAGTTCTGGGTTTAACTAAGAATTGCAGCTGGCACTGACTCCAAAAGGTATCAAACTTATTACAATCTTGTTACAGTGACATATACAGGATTAACAATACCCAGGGAAGGCGTACTTGTGGTATTTTTCATTTCACCAAAGTGTGATGGATTTAATCGACTTCATGGATCTTGAGGAGTAGCCCCAGCCCCCGCATCAGCTACCCAAGGTGACTGGGAAGGGTGGTATCTAACTAACTCATCTTTAAGTGACAGAATTTCCTGTCACATGGTTTACATCTCAACCCTTACATCAGATAATGCCTGAGCTAAATTGTCCACCTGCAAATGGTTGTCTATATCGTCCCAGCATTTGAAGGTGCTAGGCTTGGCCTTCTGACATGCACCTACCTGGTTCCAACTGCAGGGACAATGCTAGACCTCCAATTCCAACTGGTACAGAGCAGTGTAACAAGTACGACTGTCTGGTTCCACTGACAAGCTCTTTGAGGAAAGGGGATTTGGTAAAACAAGAATAGGAAGAAACCACATCACTGCAGGAACTGCTTGACTGCCTCATACACTGCCTAGAAGGTTGGGGCTCTCTGGACCTCACTACTTCTATGCAAATGCGATACATTACAAAAAACAAAAAACAATGTTTTCTACGATTCCCTTCTTAGAACCCTAACAATTATTCATGCTTCAGATACACTTATAGCATCATCATAAATACTACATGAGAGAGAGAACTGCAACCAATTCAAGAATAAACAAAGAACTTTCGGAACTCCGGAAGATTCAGGAAATCCGAGTCTGAACACATACAACTATAGTCTCTCGGAACTTATTCCAAAGTGCTGATACCACTTGTCCAGAACACAATGACAAAGGTTCAGTTCATATATATGAAGAGTTTAAGGCAGTACAACAAATGTTTATAGCGCTTGGCCAAAGGGGGTAGGCTCAATACTCAATGTTCAGAGTTTAAAACAGGATAACATCTCGGGAAGAAAGCTTTGAAATATCACAAGTCTATTGGTTTAGTGCGCACTAACCTGAGAGTTAGGTACTTAGCCTTAAGGGTACTGGACTACTGCCCTTCTCCACTTAACTGTCTTAGACAGTGGGTTGGAGATCATCAGTACTTGATGAGCGTGGGGTAGAGGCTCATTCATTGATTACCTTTTTGCCTCCCCCTTTGTGGGTGAATTTATGCATTTTGTTAACATCTTACTCCATTTGTATAGTGATCACAATCCCATTGAAGTGGTCAACTCCCTCCCTGTAACCTTAAACCTGCCCCAATACACTGCTGGTGATGTCTAACAATGATCATTAGAGTGCTAAGGTTAAGACTGCATAAGCTGAACATCACTGCATTATTGATTACAGTGGTACATTCTAACTCAGCTTTGTTCTTAAATTACCTTTTATCATTACATCAGTTTAGCAAGTTGATAGGGGACACCTTTGTGTTATTGAATGCAAAAATCAAAGGATGCCTTTTGCGTCCAGCAAAAGTGCATATAAAACTACATTCTGGGTGGTTCACTGAGGACTCCAAGGTGGCCCAGAAGAGGCTTTTGGATTTACTAAATGGCATTCCAAGGGATATTCCCTTAATAGACATGCGAAAGTCAGAATATAAAACTGTGATTAAATTAAGCAAGCTTGCAGCTAAAAATATGCTTAACGACGAATTTGTAGAGTGACTACAAATCAAGTGCACCAAAGGCTTCTGGAAAATCATTAATCAGCTCTGCATGTTAGGGGAAGGGTTTGAGGGATTAGGAACCAATATTATTGCTGATCAATGGGCTGCACACTTAAAAAAACCTCATACTTATTTGGGGCCCTCCTCTTCCGTCTCCTCTTAAAATCAACCTGTTTTCCCCTTGAAAACTGACAGTGCAGTAAGTATGGAAAACAAAATGGTAACAAGGAGATTTCTTTACCATTTTATTTTTTATTTCAGCTGAGCTGAGTGGCACTGCTGGGCCATAGCTGCTGGTTGGCAGCAGGCAGAAATGTTGCTGGCTGCTCCAATTTAAACTAATCATGTCACTTTGGCCGGCTGTCTTGCGATGGCAAGCCTGACATGGGCATTTTAATCTTCTCCACTTAACTGGCTTAGTCAGTGGGTTGGAGATCATCAGTACTTGATGGAGCGTCATGGCAGACCAAACCAAACTATCCTGGCGCTTCCCTCATGCTGCTTGCATTATCAGCAGCATGAGAGCAGCGTCAGGATTAGTGGAGGGAAGCTGGCTGAGGCTCCAGGAGGACTCCCGTTGACTGCATTCAAGAAGAACCTTGAAGTTGAGGATGAGGATGCGTAGGCAAGTTCTGTTTTTTTTTTTTAATTATTTTATTAGCAATAAAAGAGCGATACCGAAAGGAGCTAAGCACGAATCGCCCTTTGCGGGCTATACAATATTGTTTACAGAAGAAGAAAAGGCATATATTTATGCATATATATGTCTCCAATTTCTATGCGTTAGAAGAATAACTCAACTTGTATTGACTATATCCTTGATTAAACACCATCAATCATGATCTCTTGGGTGCTAGGCCTGAGTAAATTCGAGGAAACAGTGGTCGGGGGGGGGGGGGGTAAGGAGGGAGCGGGTTGGGGAACGTGCAGGCCATGCCACGGAACATTGGAGAATGTAATTGCGGGCGCGCCGGGCAGCTCTGTGTTAGTAGGACTGTGCGAGAAGTACGAAGGGATGTACAAAATACAACGTGTCACTTAGGTATTTATACGGTTATACAATAGACCGTGAGGAAAGAGTGGGTGAGTGTTGAAGAAAAGTATGGGGGGTTATGGATGATCTTAAAGAGGCAGAATTTCAGGCGAACCTCGCGAACACCTCTGTCTAACGCCTCCAGTAGGTCCACCCAGTCTTCCGCGTCAAAGGATCTCTGCAGGCGCGTTTGCCATTGTAAACGTAGGGTTTCTAAAAGGTGTTGTGAGAGTTTATGTCGCGTGAGGACCTCGTATAGACCTGCCATAACACCCTTATGTTTTCCCCATGTTCGGAGGTACTGCATCACAGGTGACGATTTTGATCCTTGTTGAGGAATGTTTGTGTTATGTTGCAGGCAGTGTTGGAGTTGCAGGTACCTCCATTCTTGTCGCGGGTGGAGACCAAAGCTCTCCCGTAGTGAGGCAAAAGTCCTGATCGCTCCGCCCTGCAGGTTCTGGCCCAGATGGACTATATCTGCCTCTCACCACGACAGCCGTGTAAAGGCCCTCCCTCCTATCCTCAGCCCGTCGTTGTTCCATAAAGGTGCCTGGGTGTGCAGAGAGGGGTGAACTCCAACTAGGGAGTGGGCCCTTCTCCACACTGTTCGCATCAACCTTAGTATCGGGTTCGTAAGTGGAGGAGAGGCTGAGTTAGTGCAATAGAGACTCTCTGTGCTGCCTCCATGGGGGAGCAGGGCTTTCTCGATTGCTACCCACTGAGGTGGTTCCCTCATGTCCAATGCTAGTGTGGCCAAGGGCGACAGGTGTAAAGCTAGGGCATAGTATTCTACCGAAGGGAGGCCCAGACCCCCGTAGGAACGACCCGCCATACGTTTGGCGGGGCCAGGCGTGGTCGCATGGTGCCCCATACAAAGGTTCTAATCGCTGCATCCACTGACTGGAGTAATGGGAGAGGTATCTGGAGAGGTAAGAGGCTGAGGTCATAGCTAAAGCACGGTACTGTAACCATTCTCACCGCTTGTACTCTGCCCCACATGGAGAGGCCCAGATGGGACCACTTGTCAAAGTCTAGTCTCATGCATGTAATCAGAGGGGTAAGATTATCCATCACCATGTGGTCCAGTCCTCTGTTGACCAGTATTCCCAGATATTTAAGATGTTTTGGTGTCCATCGAAATAGAGATCTGTATATGTCGTCTTTCGTTGTCATTCGTGAGAGGGGAGGACCTCGCTTTTTCCCCAATTCACTCCATAGCCAGAGATGGGGGCAAAGGTCTCAATGGTCTCCAACAGCGCAGGGAGGGAGTGCCCGAGGTCTGCTACTGTGAGTAGGATGTCGTCGGCACAGAGGTACATTTTTGAGATGCCGCCGGGCAAAGTGAGTCACGTTATCGAGGGGGAAGTACGGATAGTGGCTGCGAGTGGCTCCATAGCCAGTAGGAATAAAAGAGGTGAAAGGGGGCAACCCTGGCGGGTCCCTCTTTGAATAGGGAAGGGTTCTGAGAGAAAGCCCCTGCAATTAACCCGCGCTGTTGGGTTATCGTATAGGAGGCGAACTTTGGAGATGAACTGTTCTCCGAGGCCGAACCTTTTCAAGGTCGCAAATAAGTATGGCCATTCGATGCAGTTAAATGCCTTCTCTGCATCTATGGATAAGGCTAGAGCAGCTTCCGACATATTTCTAGATGTCCATAGTGTGTGGCAAAGGGTACGCAGATGATTTCTGGAGGTAGGGCCTGGCACAAAGCCCACCTGGGATTGGTGTATAAGTGAGGGTATAACTTTGCGTAGACGGTTCACTAAAACGCTGGCTAGGATATTAATGTCCCCGTTTAAGAGGGAGATTGGCCGGTAACTGCTACAAAGTAAAGGATCACGTCCAGGTTTTGGTAGGACCGCTATCATAGCAGTGTTGGAGATCATGCCTATGGAACCCGTCCGACAAGCTTCGTCCAGTGCTCCATGTAAGACATCAAGTGCTTCATCCCCTGCCCATATGTAAAATTCCACTGGGAAGCCGTCTTTGCCAGGCGATTTGTGATAGGGAAGGTCAGAGATGACCTGTGATATCTCCAGTCGGCTAATGTCTCCCTCTGCGCCCCTCTGGAGGGTGCGCCCTTCTGCGGAGAGGGAGGGAAGTTCTATACCATTTCAGAAGGTCTCTATGCTTTCGGGTGTAGTTGTCGACTCGGAGGTATAGAGATGGCTGTAGTAAGATGCAAACTCATTAACTATGTCTTGTGGGCGCGTAAGCGCTGTTCCGGAGCGGGCTGTCAGCACTGGTATGGCCATGGCTGCTGTTCTCTGATGGAGTTGGGCCTCAAGCAGTCTCCCCACTTTCTCCCCCTGCTCGTAATGCCTACCCTGTATATGTTGGAGAGCGTACTCGGCCCACATGGTGTGCAAGTCATTGAGCGCCATGCGGGCGGCTTCCAAGCACCCGCGCACGGGGAGAGAGGGGTGGTCTGTGTATCGCCTCGTCAACTGACGAACCGATTCCTCCAGGCTTGCTTGTTGTACTTTCCTGTCCCGGTTCGCCAGCGCTGTGTTCCTCATCATCTGCCCTCTCACAGTCTCCCTAGCCACCGCCCACAGGAACCTCTGAGAGTCAGTAGAGCCTTGATTATTCTGGATGTATTTGGACATGTGTTCTCGTAATCGTTCCTTGCCCTGTGGAGAGCGGTATCGGTGGACTGCCAATCTCCAGGGTTTACGACCGGGGGACCCCAGACCCAGTTGGATCTCAATTTGCACCAGGGAGTGGTCCGATAGACCACCCTCCAATATCCGGGCATCCGTGACCTGCGCCGCCAGGCCATGTGAGATGAGGAAATAATCCAGACGGGATTGGGTACCATGGACCGGTGACAAAAAAGTATATTCTTTATCAACCGGGTATGCCATTCTCCAGTAATCTACCAAACCATTGTCTTGCATTACATCAGACTGTAGGGCCCTGTCCCCGTTGTTGGCCACATCTAAGGGGCCCGTTCTGTCTAACACTCCATCTCTGGCCAGATTCCAGTCCCCTCTTATTACGGTTCTGGTAGCCCCTATTTCCGACAACAGACGATTGAGTCACAGGAAGAACAGACGCTTGCGGCCCGTGGGGGCATAGACAGACCCCACACAGAGGGAGGAGTCTCCAAACTTGAGTTTAACAAACACATATCGACCCTCTGTATCTATCCATGTTTTGGAAACCAAACAGGGGATATTTTTCCGTACTAGTATGGCGATGCCACATTTGCGTGGGAAACCCTTGTCTCTCTCTTCAGGGGAAGGGCTGCAGCTGTACAACACCGTCCCTACCCAATCCCGGTGCAATCTGGCAGATTCCTCCTTGTCTAGGTGGGTCTCTTGTAGTAGAGCAATGTCTGCTTATTTCAATTGGAGGTATGAGAGTATCTTTTTACGCTTAATGAAATGGGTCAGGCAGTTGACGTTCAAGGAAATGATCCGCACGGGGGTAGAGGTGTGCTGGGAGGATCCTGCCGTATGAGGGCGATCGTGTGGGGTTCGTCTGAGTATTGGTAGAAGAAAGCAGATGTATACGGAGAAGAGAAGGAGAGGTACAGGGGTACTTAGGGGTTAGAAGCGAGAATAAGTAAACTGTGGAGGGGAAGCAAGGGTGAGTACCTGCACTAATGCAAGAAGGCAGACGAGACGAAAGACGAGGACAAGGATCAGAAGGGGGGGTGGGAAGAGTGGATGATGGGGAGGTGGGGAAAGTCGCAGTAGATGAAAAGTGCAAAGCGGGGACGGTACCAAGATAAGACAATCAAAGGGCCAGATCAAGAGAGGACGACCGAATAAGAGGGGAAGAAGAGAAAGAGAGAGAGAACAATAGTAAAGACAGGCGGCTGAAATAGGAACAAAGAGCTGTGAGGAAAAGGAGGGGATTGTGCAAATGGGTACACGAGCTAGTGGTAGCTAGGCAGGAGTGAGGAAAAAGGAGAGGCAGAAAAGGATAAAGGGGGGGGGAGAAAGAATGAAAGGAGCTGAGGCAGAGCGCTATAGCTCCACTCTGTGGAGTCTGTAGTCTGCGGGTCTAGGCCCAGACCGAGAAACCCCATCCCGACCAGCGGGCCCCACAACCAGGAAGGGCAGGCGCCCCTGGGATAGCAAGGACGTTGGAACCCCCCTGTTCTGTTTCCCTATCTTCAACAACAGTATCCTACAGCAGGAGCCCTCGTAACCCTCTTGCAGTGAGCGACATCCTCTCTTTAGTACTAGAAAGAAGGGAGAGAGAGGGGGCATGGAGAGGGAAGTCGTATCTTGTGCAGCAACTTGGTGTACCGGTGCGAGGGGGGGACAGAGGGGGGAGAGTTTTGTCGAAAACTAGAAGTAACCTTGTTGGGGGCACCCAACAGCCGCCGCGGGCCACAAAATCATCAGCCGTTCTCCCTGCGGGAGGAGCCACGAGGAAAAAGAATCAATGAATGCAGGGCCGTCCTGAGTGCAGCATGGGATAGCTAGGGGGGTGGGCATGGAGCGGGGTATCAGAGTATCAAAGTGGGACCAGGGGCTGGTGTGTAGCCCAGTGGAGATACAACCCAGGTCCAGAGCAAAATAAACAAGGATAACAGTTCACAATGGGAGAACTAAATGCAACACTCATCTGCCATTCGTCGTGGCTGTAGGTTCAGAGCAGGTAGGTACGGGGCTTGAAGAATGATGTCGCCTCCTTCCACTTACTGCAGGTTGTACATCCTGTACTGTTCTTTCCCTCTCAGGTAGGTGCTGGGGAGGGCTTTGAGGGAGAGCGGGACTTGTCCCTGTCTGTCCCCTGAGTGTGTTTGGCCACTGTGTGCAGTATTTGACCCCTGTCATCATAGTTCTTAGAAAGTCTTTCAAGGTCTCTTCCTCTGTTGGAAGTTTCTGAGGGGTTGTAGTGTGGTTAGTTTTACGTATACTTTGCGCATTAGCTTCAGGCTTTAGGCCTTGTGTACTTTGCTCTAAATGCTTTTTATTAGGCTTCGTACTGTTATTTTTCAAATAGCCAGTTCTACGGTGTTGTTTTTTATGCATATCACACTGTTTTGCCTACGTCAGCACTGGAGTTCTCCATAACATATTCACTCTGTGCTTCAGTCAAGGATACAGTCTGGTACATTGCCGATAGACGTGGTTGGAGTTTAGATTTGGCATTCCTGCGTAGGGACATTTTGTGATCACGATGACATGTTAGTTATAAAATCACTTCCTTGTCCCAATACATGGAAGAGGGAGATTCCGACCAGAGACCCACAGCTAGACGCTGACTGCCTCGTTGCAGATGCTGAACCAGATCACAGGCCTTTGCTCAGGTATGAGGGCGTATGTCTCCCCAGTGATTCGGAAAGGCAAGCTAGAAGCTTAACATGCTGTGCTCTAAATAGAACAAGCAGAGGGAGAGTAGAAACTGTTAGGAAATATGATAGCTTTATTCTTATGTTTTACTCTCCTGGTGACTATATCAATCCTACTATGTTGTATTGTTCTGGTTATTGCGGCTCACGCCTTATTATCTAAAATACAGTAGTTTTATTAAAACATTATATAAAACTTATACTGTCTTTGTCATTTGTATATGAGATCCTATTGTAAATGAGAGAGTTGGTTCGGATCTGAGTGACCACGACTTCCCTGAGAAGTTCCAAAGATGTCATGCGCTCGGCTGCCTAATCATTTCTTCCCCGTGGGAGAAATGAGGCACTGCTAGTTAGCCGGAGCAAAAACCGGATTTAGGGTGACAGAGTTCCTTACACGTGGGTCAGACTCAGTCCCCCACACCGTTATCGATCCTGCTGCCTAGAAATCCAGTAGTCTCATTTAGGATAATGAGAGCCCACGCGACATGGCGCTGCCAACGTTTGGTCTGGCTCTAATGTTTAGGTCCGACTGACTCTCTTGGTCTCATATATATTTTGACTCCTCGGTTCCGTATACGGAGACGTCCGTGGGGCTGAGGCTTTCCGCCGCCACAGGATAGGTGCTTCCTATTGCTTAGTGGTTGGTTGTTCAAGCTTGAACTTTGAAAGGAAAACCCCGATATTGGTGTGCCTTCTCTGACCTGGAGCTATTTTTTATAAATGGCGAATCCTAATGTAGTGAATATAGCAATCAATATGCATCAACCGCTCGCAGGACATCTGTTGGCACATGGACTGACGGTCCAGGGGGGTCCAGTCACTTTTGTGGTGGATGCCCATGCAGCCTATAGAACAGAACTTTTTTATTCTTGGGTCGGATTTCCAGCAGTGGATGGGGGTACAAATACTTTTCACGAATACACTGTTGCGAATGTCCCTGGACAATACAGGGCTTACGCTTACTTAGAAATACCTCTATCTTATCAAGAACACAATAATTGGCTTGATGGCGCCCTCCCACACACAGTTGCACAAGTTAGGTTAGGTCCACTGAGTAATGATGGTCCTACCTGGCCGTTATTGGCTACGTATACACCTCATCCTGCGGTTGCTCAATTGGCAGTGGTTGAAGTTCGTCGTTTATATACAGACTTAACGGCTACATATAGACGATTAGTTCAGTTTGTGATGCAGACACTAAATACAAACGCAGCGCGTGCTGCTCCAGCGCACCCACAGGCAGTGGTTCCGGGTATTAATCCGGCCACTGTACACTCAGTTATGGGTAAGGTACCGGCTAAACGAGAGGAGACTCCATTTTGACTGGTGCAGAAAATTAATACGCTGGAAGCAGTATTTCCCCATACGGGACCTCAGGATAAACATAGAATTTTGACGATGTGTTTGCCGTATGGAATGGTTCCTCCGGTGGACCTTTGTAATACCTGGGGCATGGTGTTTGCAGCGCTCTACACTACGGCACACGGTACACCGACATTAGCTAATTTACCGGACGTGCTTAAACAAATTCAAGATGAATATGGGGCTGCCCCTGCCTTAGATTTGGGCATGCAGTTGCTGGGCAATTTTGCGACAGTTTCTTCTATTATTTTGAGTAATCTCAAAGGAGAGGCATTAGCACTAGCGGTGCGAATGCGTCTTCGGGATGTTCCGCTGCTTAATCAGGAGCGGGAACTTCCGAGAATAATAGCGGAAACATATTCTAGTATTGGTCGAGATAGCCTAGGTGCTAGACCACAGAAACCCCCGTTACAGGGTAAAAATAATAAAGATAATGCTAAACAGCAACAACCTGTGGGTTCAAAAAAGCGCTGGGAAAAGAAACAGCAAACACCTAAAAAAGATGGTGGGCAGTCTCCGCAACCGGAGACCCCACAGAATAAGTATAATCTCCGGAATAGGGATACTTTGAAGACGCCTGATAGATATCAATATACTGATACACGCCAATCTCGTTCCTTTCAGGACTCCTCGGAAAAGAGAAGTGAGAGAGGTGGGCGGTCAGAGCGGAGGACGGAGTACGTGAAACCGAGACAGGATTCACAACGCTCGGCAGAGGTTTCTATTAAACAAGAAGAGAAACCGCTGCAACAAAAACAGCAATTTAAAAAGAAGAAAGTGGAAGCAGTCTCAGTTAGACATGCCGCTCAAGAAGAGAGTTCTCTTGACGAACAAGACATGGGCGTTAGCACGGTTAGACAGCGTGGCAGAGGTCACAATAGTTCGCCGGAGTCTTCTAGAGCATCCGGAGGTGAAAGCAACTGATGACTTCATACAAGTCGAGACGGCGGATATGCGAGTCTCTGATCCTGATAGAGTATATGAAGTGACTCTGCGATTGGAAGGGGACATTGACCGTATTATAAATGCAATTTTTTGGGACCATGTCATAAAATCATATGATGTTCTGCTGGCCGAACAGGATTGGCCACATGACTTTGTTCGCGACTGTCCGATTGGGGAGGAGGTTATTACACCTTCCTTCTCACCACTTGTTCCGAGAGAACTAGCGGAGTCCTATAGTAAATCAAGGGCTCTAGCACAGGCTCCTGCCTTGTATAGAAATAACGTGGGGTGGGACAGACAATCACCTTATCACGTAATTCCGATAAAGGGCGAACCTCAGCCACAACCGCAGTATCCTATTAAATTTGAAGCAAGGGCATCAGTTCGGAAAATTCTTACACAATTGGAGTACCAGGGTGTAATTGAGCCCTGTGTTTCGCCGATGAATAATCCCTTATTTCCGGTTGCTAAACCGAACCATTCATATAGGATAGTGGTGGATTACAGACATTTGAATAGTCACACACGCACATATGCAATACAAAATTCACTTAGCGCAGCGCTTATGAACAATATAGTGCGTAAGAAATACAAAACAACGTTGGATATCTCGAATGGATTTTTTTGCCAAAATATAGCGCCCGAAAGTCGGGACTATACCAGTTTCAGTGCGTTTGGCTCTCAGAAAAATGTTGTCGTTTGCCTCAGGGGTATAAGAATAGCCCAGGACTGTTTTCGGCTCGTGTAACTGAAATGCTGCACGAGTTGGACCCTGAAGCGTTATCGTATGTTGATGACATATATCTGACAGACAATGAGATTCTGCAACATCTAAGGTGTGTATCGCGCATTGTTGTGGGGTTTGCTGATATTGTCTATAAATTTAATTTTAAGAAATCAAAGATTGCCTTCCTCAGCGTCATTTTCCTGGGATATGAGTTGTCGAGTAAGGGAAGGAGCTTAGCGCCAAATTTTTTGGAGAAATGTGCTTTATTGCAGCCTCCTAATACGGTTCGGAAGCTCCATTCATTGTTGGGGTTTCTGAATTTTGGCAGAACTTACATTCCTGATTATGCTACGCGTATAAAACCATTATACGAACTGATTCGCCCGAATTTTTAGAGTAGATTTTGGACGATTGAGCATACACACATACTGCGAGAGTTACAGACTGATCTCTTAGCAGTTAAACATTTACATACACGGGACAATAAGACACATTTAGTCATCAGGGTGATACCTGGGGCTGTTGGGTTTACGTATGTCACCTTTAATGAGGGTGAGACAGTCCCGATTGCATACAAGTCCCACTTGTATTCTGCTGCAGAACAACGATTTGCACAGACTGAGAAAATACTCACTGCAGTACAGATGGCTGTGATTAAAGAAAGACCGCTTGCCCAGGGCCAACGCATCATTGTCGTTTCCCCGATTCCGGCCTTAGAGGTTGTTACAAAAGCGAGTGTTCCTAATTCGAAAGCTTTAGACCCGCGATGGATACAATGGGCTACGTCTTTGACAGCCACTGATGTAGATTATGTATTTGACCCTAAACTGCAGACTCAAGAATTTCTTCAATATGAATAAGTACCCAGTTCCTGCTGTCACATTGCCTATTGACCAATATCATGTGGTCATGTATACCGATGGCTCTGCGCAACCAGCGGTTGGGACTAAACAACAGTATTCTGCTGCATGTGCGGTGGTGAGCGGCACTGTGGAGGGGGAAGTGTTCTGCCCCCGACATACTTATACTAAAACTTTGGGAGATTGCATGGCGCAGCTGGCTGAGCTCAAAGCTCTATTGTTAGCGTTGGAGCACGCGGATCCGGCGATTTTGACCTTGCTGGTCTGTGACTCCTACTACTGTGTACAGTCTTTCAATGAATATCTACACTATTGGAAGATGAATGGGTTCAGAGATTCTAAAGGCAACACCATTAAACATAAAATGATGTGGGGTAAGTTTGCGGATCTGAAGGAAACGCTTCCTAAGGTCCATGTTGTGCATACACTTGGACACCAGCGCGTTGGAATACACGTTGCTGGGAATACTTTGGCTGATGAAGCCGCAAAGTCGGCAGTGGCTATCGCCACTGTGGCCGCAGTGACTCGTTCGAGTTCCAAACCAGACACAGAGATTTCGGCTGCCATAAAAGCTATGGCTGATGGCACACCGTTTCCTAAAGGATTTCCTTCTAAATATAGTTACTGCTTGAGTGGTGCGCTAAATGCTGTTGTTAATATTCCAGGCATTGGTGTACGTGAACTTCCCAATAGAATTGAGAGACCTCGATTAATTTCTGCAGCACATGAGGGGGTGGCATCTTCACATGCTGGTGTGGCTGCCACGATTTCACTTTTACAGGCTCGTTACTGGTGGCCTGGTCTCTATAAAGATACTAAGCAGTATGTCCTTTGTTGTGACGTCTGTCAACCAATTAAAGCATCGTCGGCTAGACGCCCGCAGCAGACGCCCCTTCTGATTTCAAACAAACCGTTACAGTGTGTGTACTTGGATCATTGTGGACGGCTGACACCAGATAGTGGATACAAATATATATTGGTTGCTGTAGATTCGTGCTCCAGATTTGTGTGGGTATGGCCTCAACGCTCGGCTGACGCTCGGACTGTTATTAAAGATTTGCGCATCTTTGTCGATACATTTGCAGTTGCGGCTTTTCATTCGGACCAGGGGCCTGCTTTTGCCTCTAAGGCATTCAGGGACACCATGGCTTCGTTGGGGGTCCAGCTCCAGTTGTCGTCTCCATTTCATCCAGAGGGAAATTCTGTCGTGGAGCGTTTAAATCGTGATTTAAAGCAATCCTTAACGGCCAGGGTTATAGGTACGGGTCGTAGTTGGCTAGCCCACCTATATGGAGTACAGAGAGCACTTAATAACTTGCCTAGAAGGTCACTGGGGGGTCGTACTTCATATGAGTGCCTGTTTGGAACACAAATGTATGTTCCTGATCTAGATGGTCCTGGTGTGGAGGCGGCGGTTACGCCCTTTGACATAAATGATCGTGTCACTGTTTTGCAGGATTTACAACAATTCCGTGAAGATAACTCTTCTGCAAGTGCTGCCTCCTCAGGAATTAAGGATGAGCCAGTAACACCTACTGGTTGGATACCCAGGATTGGGGATCTAGTGCGTGAAAAGGTCGCAGTAAAGAAAGAATTTGGTCCTTCTTATCGAGCACCTGTCCCTGTGTTAGGGGTGGGCGGCACGAGAACTGTGATTTTACCGCCGCTGCAAGGGGCCAAAGGAAATCGCTTTGTTTCTATTGATAATGTCAAGTTACAACATGTGGCCGATTCTGCACAGCAGACCAAGAGGGACACCCAGTAGTTCCGGCATCCCTCTCACTACTGGGGAAGAAGTCCCGCTGCAGGTGATTTACACCGACGCTGTTTCCTCTCCGAGCTTGGGGAGGGTGGAAGATGATCTTGCGATTGTTCCACAGACAACAATTAATGTGGAATCTTTTGATCAAGTTGCTGTACGTTCTACTGATGTTTCTGAACATGTGGTTTATAGCGTGCCTAGGAGAGAGCCTCCATCTGCTTCTTTGTTCACAATTGCACCTTTTGCAAGAACTGCCTCTGGCTGCTTCAACGACGCTGATGAAGCAGTGTCCAGCTCCTCGTCCTCGATGTCTTCTGTCCGAGGTCCACGTAAGCTGCTGAGTTGGCTTAAACGCACATATTTTGTTTTTCCTTGGAACTATTTATGGCTTTGTTTGGCTGTAATGACTTTTTTTTTTATGGTTGGGATTTGTAGTTACTTTTTTTCTAGTGATACATGGTCATTTTCTTCCTGATCGATCTGACATTGAGCACGTGGAGACTGTGTTGAGACCACATTTTTCGTCTCATATGGTTCGAAGAGACTTGTCCAATGTGAACATTTCTGCAATACCGATTCCGGATGGGATTGTATGGGATAAAGTGATGTTTGATATATATGGTCCCACTGAATTGATTCAAATACCGTATGTCCTCAAGTTATCAATAAATGATATTGTTATACCTGGCATTGTTTCTGATGATTGGGATGTGAAGACAGTAGATTCTATGCTAACAGATTTGCAATATTATACTGTCTATGACGATGAAGATGCTTACCAATTTAGAGATAATCATGGTGACATGTTTTGCTACAACTATTATGGACACCACTTTATTCATAAAGCTAGTAACCCTAAGTCCATATTTAATTATGTGCAATGGGAACATTGCTCGACTCCTCCACAAGGGAGTTCAAAAACGTATTATGATAAATTTGCATATTTTTCTGGGCATGATCAACGAAATGCTAGGTCTTACTATTTTAAAGTTACTCCGTATTCCAATAAGCAAATGTTACTGACCGATACTAAATTACTGTATTCAAATTTGTTTGTATCTAAACTTTCGGTCGAGGGGTATGAATACTGGTTTAAGACTGTTGACTTGAAAAGTGTTTGGGGTACAAAAAATTGGCAGATACAAGGCAGGGATACATTATTTAGAGCATGTATTATCCCTGTACAGATGATTTTCCTCAATGACACAGTACAACAGACTAGCTGTTAGGGCTTAGCGACAATTAGAGAGTTGACTTTGCCTAGTATACCTGTCCCTTGCAAATTAAACAACTGGCAGCACTATGTGAATGCTACTTTTAGTGAATTTACGCATTGGGTCCAGAATGGTACGCTTAACACTTCATCGTTACATCCGGGCGGGTGGTTATTATGGCCTGTAGACACTAATCAGTGTCATCAACGTTTTGTCACCTCTTCAGGGGGGTTCAGGACTAGTAGGGCAGACCCTCGTTACATTTCACCAGAACATGCTGATATTATAACTACGTACAGCGTGGGGAAGCTTTGTCAACAATGGTTGAAGTCATCCACGCTGGATGCAGTTAAGTCACATCTCAAGTTACTGTCTAATGGTACTGATTTACAAGATTTTTTGTCAGGTCCCAAGGTACCACGGAAGAAAAGGTTTTTATATGAAGTTTATAATGAGATTTGGAAACTTTCACAACAGGAGGCTGCAGCCCGGTTGAGGCAGATTGATCAAGAAAATCTACTGCAGACTTTGGTGGTCATTCTGACCCTGGCGGTCTTTGACCGCCAGGGCGGAGGACCGCGGGAGCACCGCCGACAGGCCGGCGGTGCTCCAATGGGGATTCCGACCGCGGCGGTAAAGCCGCGGTCGGACCGGCACCACTGGCGGGGTCCCGCCAGTGTACCGCTGCCCCATTGAATCCTCCGCGGCGGCGCAGCTTGCTGCACTGCCGCGGGGATTCCGACCCCCCCTACCGCCATCCAGATCCCGGCGGTCGGACCGCCGGGATCCGGATGGCGGTAGGGGGGGTCGCGGGGCCCCTGGGGGCCCCTGCAGTGCCCATGCCACTGGCATGGGCATTGCAGGGGCCCCCGTAAGAGGGCCCCTACATGTATTTCACTGTCTGCTGCGCAGACAGTGAAATACGCGACGGGTGCAACTGCACCCGTCGCACAGCTTCCACTCCGCCGGCTCGATTCCGAGCCGGCTTCATCGTGGAAGCCTCTTTCCCGCTGGGCTGGCTGGCGGTCTGAAGGCGACCGCCCGCCAGCCCAGCGGGAAAGTCAGAATTACCGCCGCGGTCTTTCGACCGCGGAACGGTAACCTGACGGCGGGACTTTGGCGGGCGGCCTCCGCCGCCCGCCAAGGTCAGAATGAGGGCCTTTGTCTGTTGTTGATAATGGCATGCATACCCTTTCTGACCGTGTTTACACGATTGACAGCATTGTTTCCTCTGCTATTGACATTATTAAATCAGACATGTCTTCTTTATATCATGGGCAGAGTCAGACACGGTCCATCATGCAGCTGGGTTGGACTCTTCAGACCTTGAAGGCGGGTCGCGTTCCATGGCAGCACATTCGTGCCAGAGAGATCTTTGTCTCCTTTAATTTGACTCGTCAACAACAGTTGATGGCTAAAAAGGAAGCGACATATGTTATGTTGAATATTGAGAAATTGTTGAAACTGCCTTTCACGGTGGCTGAGATTCCGTCAGCTGAGTGGTTGATTCATGGGGTTATTAATTTGCCTATTTCCACTCTACAATTTACTTCTTGTTTGAAGCACATTCCGGTGGGTAGATATGAACTACTGGGAGACAGTTACATACACGAGGTGTGGGAGCTTCCCTTTCAATACAGATGTGTTAATGGTTTGAGGGAGGTTTTTCTTAGCGGTAGCGAATGCGAAGCTTCTGTCAGCCATTCCATGGTTTGTAAACAGCTGTCCTTGCACGGAGCGTGTAACGCTTCGATTGCTAACTTAGCTTGTTATCTGAAGGGTGTTCCAGTCCCAGTTATTAAAAACACTTTCCAGGTGCTTTCTAACGGCAGTTACGTTGTTCTTAACAGCGAACGCTGCTGTGGCATGCCTGCCGGAATAGTCTACGTTGTCGTTGTCAACAAGGCCGTTACGTGCTGCGGGAATGTGTTGTTTCCCCCCACTCAAATTAGGGAGGTAGCGGACATCTGGCCTCATATTGCTACTTCCAAGGTTGATTTCGACAAGTTGAGTAGGCTGAAAGCTTTATTGTTTTAAAAGCATGTGGCTCTTACATCTGCTAGCGAGACCTACGCACTTCAGGTGGCAAGGTCATCAGCGGAGATACAGTCCCTTTTGAATACTAACTTTCCAAGTCACTTCGGTGAACTTGTGGGACGTATATTTAATGCATCCAGCACTGCTGGTATTGCTCATTTTTTTCAAAGCCGTTGGTGTTAGTTTCGCTCACACCTTCTCTTCCATATTCGGTTTGATACCTTCGGCTATACACTCTATTTTCGGAAGCATTTTTGGGGGTTTCCCGATTACTTTGGCTTTGTTGGCTGGAGTCTTGCTATTGTTGCTATTTTTTCGCAATGGCTGTCCCGCCACGGCGAAATCCTATATTGCTGCTCCCGTCAGCGCAGCTGTGTCGTGAACGCATGATGCAGCATTTTGGAGCTACACTCCTGAGCCATTTGGAGTGTGACTGGTCTCTGTAATTCAGACCGGTTTTGGATTGTGTGCAGCCCGTGTTTCGGTGCCTTTGGTGCTCGTTTGAACATGCACTGGCTCTCTGTCTCTCACTGCAGCGCTCTCCAATGGTCGATACTGATCTGTTGATGTTCCCGAATAGGGCTCATTACCAGACTTGTGCACTACGGATGCGCTTGCTTCGTGAGGCGGTTTATGAGATTCTCTTCCTGGAGGAAGATGGTATTGTCTCTTTCATAGGCCCTGCACGGGGTGCCTCCCTGAATGGTTTTGGGGCTTTGGACCACACCTGCTCCATGGTACTTTGTGGCGTGGATCTTCCGGTATTAACATATATCGAAGTGGAGGAGCTCCTACGTTCTATTGCTTCTGTCTGACAATTGGATTTTTTTCTCCAGCAAAATTGACACTATATTGAATTTGGCTTTATCATCACATGTTTCCTAAATTTATGACTTTGTTGTCTTCTTACCTTGTCGAAATATATTGTTTATATTTGGGGCATGCTTTTATATTATTGGAACCACTTGCTACCGACAAGGGGAGGGTGTAGTGTGGTTAGTTTTACGTATACTTTGCGCATTAGCTTCAGGCTTTAGGCCTTTGTGCACTTTGCCCTGAATGTATTTTATTCATTTGCTGACAGCTTAGAGCCTCTGTGCACTTTGCTCTAAATGCTTTTTATTAGGCTTCGTACTGTTATTTTTCAAGTAGCCAGTTCTACGGTGTTGTTTTTTTATTCATATCACACTGTTTTGCCTACTTCAGCACTGGAGTTCTCCATAACATATTCACTCTGTGCTTCAATCAAGGATACAGTCTGGTACATTGCCGATAGACGTGGTAGGAGTTTAGATTTGGCATTCCTGCGTAGGGACATTTTGTGATCACGATGACATGTTAGTTATAAAATCACTTCCTTGTCCCAATGCATGGAAGAGGGAGATTCCGACCAGAGACCCACAGCTAGACGCTGACTGCCTCGTTGCAGATGCTGAACCAGATCACAGGCCTTTGCTCAGGTATGAGGGCGTATGTCTCCCCAGTGATTCGGAAAGGCAAGCTAGAAGCTTAACATGCTGTGCTCTAAATAGAACAAGCAGAGGGAGAGTAGAAACTGTTAGGAAATATGATAGCTTTATTCTTATGTTTTACTCTCCTGGTGACTATATCAATCCTACTATGTTGTATTGTTCTGGTTATTGCGGCTCACGCCTTATTATCTAAAATACAGTAGTTTTATTAAAACATTATTTAAAACTTTTACTGTCTTTGTCATTTGTATATGAGATCATATTGTAAATGAGAGAGTTGGTTCGGATCTGAGTGACCATGACTTCCCTGAGAAGTTCCAAAGATGTCATGCGCTCGGCTGCCTAATCATTTCTTCCCCGTGGGAGAAATGAGGCACTGCTAGTTAGCCGGAGCAAAAAACGGATTTAGGGTGACAGAGTTCCTTACACGTGGGTCAGACTCAGTCCCCCACACCGTTATCAATCCTGCTGCCTAGAAATCCAGTAGTCTCATTTAGGATAATGAGAGCCCACGCGACAGGGTCATGATCCTGGCGTTCGAGAGCTGTTTCCATCCGTAGTGGATTCTGGGCCTTTGTGGCCTGGGTTTGAGGTAGGATCCGGCTGGCTACGTCTATTGGACGGTCCGAAATGTTGTTGAGGTAAAGGCTCAGGTCCGTCGGGTCATAGAAATGCTTAGATACATTATTTTTTGTGATCCACATTCTTGCCAGTTCAAAGAGGCCGAACTTGATCTCCAGTTGTCGCGGGTAGGGACGTAGGGCTAGAAATGTTTTTCTACGCTCACTAGTCTCTTTGGAGAAGTCGTCCGACATCCGTATCTGGAGGTCGTTCATACGGAAAGGGCCCTGCATGCGCGCTCTTTGTAAAAGTTGCCGCGCCTGCATGTGTTGTAAGAAGCAAGCAATGATAGGCCGAGGGTGATTGGTCACCTCTCGTCGTTTGGGGCCCAGTCTATGTGGTCTTTGAAACTCTAATGTGGTGTCAAAGGTGAGGCCACTGAGTTGAGGTAAAGTGTTCTTTAAGAAGGACTGCACGTCAGCTCCCTCTATCTCCTCCGGGAAGCCAAGGAAGCGGACATTGTCTCTGCGACTTCTGTCTTCGAGATCGATGACTTTGCTGAGGAGGTATAAGAGCCCCTGGTCCCTGTCCGCAGCGAGAGTGGCTTGCTTCTCCACCGTCATCACCCGCTGCTCCAAAGTGGTCACTCTGGACTGGAAGCCCGCAATGTCCAGACGCATTGACTTTGTCTCCTCTGTTAGGGAGTTCATCCTGCTATCCATTCCCTCGAGCCCACGGGTGATATCTCCAGCAGGATACGGTCCATTGTTGCACCCTGTGAGGCATCCGCCATGTCACTAGACTGGTTGGTTAGGTGCTCCTGGGGTGCCGGAGGTGGGGCTCTGTTCTGTCTCAGAGCTTCCTAGAAGAGCAGCTGTCTCACTGGTTTACCCAGGTGTTTGTTTGATGGTTTGCTTCCTGGCATCACCGGATGATGGCATCGGAGGTGTGGTCTCGTCAGTGAGAGGCTGCGCAATCGATGGGTGGGCACTCCCCATGACGTCAGGGAGGGTCACTGCCGTGGTTGTCATGGGCTCATACAAGTCTCGGTCTGCGTGTCCGCAGATGTGGTGACAGACATACCTAGGCCCCGTCTAGTGAGGCAAAATGAGGAGGGCAGCGGGTGCGGGGTAGTGCCCAAAGTGCTGGGGATCTTCTCTCCATGGTGTAGGAACGCGCCAACAGCTGTCTTGCTATGCCTACCGTTCCTCCTTCCTGTAGCAGTAGTGACCAGGTGCAGTCATACAGAGGCTAGATAGGGTCCCCTCCTCATGCAGTGTGAGAGAGTTCTTCTTGGTAGGGAGGAGGGGAGAGGGGATGAAGGGGGGGGGCGAGGAGGGCTGGAGTATGTTGACCTGGCAGGGGATGTTGTGAGTCTCTGCAATAAGCAGCACGTGGATTTGTAAATGTCTGCTCTCCTCGTTGATGTTCTGTAGTCCTGTGAACCAGCAATGTACTCAGTCCAGGCCCCTTATAGGGAGGGATATGCAGTGGGGTCTCGGCGATGATGTGGCTAAATGGAAGCTTCCTTCTTCAGCTGATCCGCATCTCAGGGAGTGAGGTTGGGTCCCCCGCCGCACCAACCGAGGGATCCTGCGGATGCCCCGCCCCTCACAGGCCCCCTACAACTCTTCCAGGGGGGCCATCTAGCACCAGGACGTCTCCCTGCCCGATCCGGGGCCCGCCGGCGAGCGGAGCAACCCGACTAGGCAGCCATGTCTTTGCGTGGCCAGACCACGCCCCCATTTTTATTTATTTTTATTATTTTAGGTCATGCTATTTAAAAAAACAACATACTACTCTGTGATGAGCTCAAATGGTTAGTAGGGGTGTTTTGGTCTCCCTTTCTTTGTAGAACAGGGACATGCAGAGAGGTGAAAGTTTGAATAACCTAGAGGAATGAGGGGCTGGATGTAGCACTATATAAATGATCCATAACATAACACCTGGTGCAGTTGGATACAGCTGGTGAACTGACTGATATTCTATTGTACAGAGTGAGCAAGTCAAAGTGCAAGGTGATAGTTTCTACTGTGAAAACTGAATTCTGAATGCTATGGGGGTTAAGAGGGCATATGATAAAGTAGCAGGACAGAAACTATATAAACCTGGCAACACAATACATAATTCACTCAAAATGGTTTCTAGGATTATTTATCCTGGTGCTGGCCATGTGTACTCTCATTCCAAAGAATTAAAAAGTGTCAGTCATTTCATAAAGGAGAGTAGGGCATGATTTAGAATTGCTGCTAATGGAAAAATTGGGACACATGCTAATTTGACAGGAGAACTTGCTAGCTGCTTGGTAATCTTTAAACTATTTTCGCTCCACGTTTCTTTTAATCCTTGTACAGTATACAAAGCTCGTACAACACTACTGTACAGGTGGTTGTTTTTTTTAATTTTAATTAGCATTTGTTTCTCTGTTTTGCACATATTTTACTTCTCTATTTTTTCACATATCTCTGAAGAGCTTGGAAACCAGGGCTCTGGTTTTGCTTATTTCTTCTCTCTACTGCTGCGAGGGTGTGGAGTGCTATCTGTTGCTCCACTTCACCAGAACCTCATGCTCATCAGGCATATCATGTAGCAGTCCGTGGCCTTCTGGGAGTGGCGTCATTATATTGCAGCACAGGAGGGGAACCTGCTAGTTGCTCAACAGCCTTTTACCTTTACTTCCGCCATATTTATATTGCATCTGTTACTGGAGAGCCTAGCCCAACACAACTCTACTTATAGTATTTTCTTCTTTCATTAAAACAGGAGGATGTGTGGGTGAGGGTTTCTTTCATCCTGACAGCAGAGGGCTCTGTGTGCGCTAAATCAGCATTGTTATCTCAAAGTATGTTATGAAGTTCAGTGGTTATGCTAAATGAGCAGCTGCTTACGTCATTATCATATGAAATCTCTTTATTGATGTCATAAGTACACTTTCCCAATTGCTTTTTTAACCTTCTTGCTTACTCAAATTTACTTAAAAATGCACCATTTGCCCACTATTGTTTCAAAATTTCTTCAGGGGGAGAAGCCTCCTCCCCCCCGAACCCACCTTATGACGGTCACTCTCGCTCGCTATGCTCACTCGCCAACCGGCACTCGTTCCAAAGTTTTACGCCCCACCACTTTCAAATGTCACTAGCTTCCACAGATAAGTTAACATGGTGTCAAAATATTTGTTTGAGTCAACTTTCATTGAAAGGCATAGTTGTATATATTGAACACAAAGAAGGTAGACATTATCTGTGGGATAAATTACTTGGGTCGCAATCCCTGTCAAAGGTCAATCATTTGAAAAGGCTTTAAAATATTCAGTTGTCAACTTTCCAAGTCATCTTTACCTTCCAAAGATTTCTAGGAATGGGTCTGGCAAAGGTACATGTAAAAGCTACCTGCCCTTTTGTTCTGTCAACTTAACAGGATTTGTAAAGCCAATACATCTCGTTACTAAAACGTATTGGCAATTCTATGTTTTCAGCTTATGTAGTCACTGAAAATGTGTGCACATCTGTGTTGCCATCTTGGAACAAGTTTTAAACATTACAAAATGTTTTTAAAAATGGCCACCTTGAATGCATTTTGCAATGCTTTATTAAATGGCCTTTATAGATCGTTGTCGGGATGTGCTTGCCTCTGTGGCAGAAATCTTTGAATGGGATCTGTTAAAAATAATACATACCCATTCATAAATGCCTGCTGAGCCTGCATGCCTGTGCAGTAGGTAGACAACCTTCTTGTAATGGCAACACATTTTAAGATGGCTGTTCATTGGCTACAAATTAGCAAGGGGATGGGAGGAGCAAAATGACATTGACTTGACGAGTAGGGATGAGACGTGGTAAATAAAGAAAGACATGGGGTGAAAAGAGAGGTGTAAAGTGGAACATAGAGAGGGACAGGAGTGCAAGGGCTGATATATTTAGAAGATAACTTGAACCAATCAAAATGATGTGCAACATAAATGCTTCTGGCTGACAAAACACAAGAATAGTGAGGAAAGGAATCAAATCACGGAAGTGGGCTAGACAATAAACCCATTCAATCAAGAGCAAAGGGTTTACCAAAATATACTCCATATACATGTAATGCAGTGTAAATAACAGCTTTGCCTACATGCAGCTAAAGTTTTCTGTAGGCATACAGAAGAACCCACATGTTAAGGAGATATTTGGCAAATGTCACCCACAAACATTAATTTATTGTGAATTCCATTTCAGAAAGTTGAAGCATACCTGCTAAGTGACCTGGGGACGTATTATACAAAGTGCCCAGGGCGTAACGGGCATGTGCACCCTCTTTGCATGCCCCCGGGGCACTTTGGTATTATAGAAATGGCTTGTGAGAGTGTGAATTTTCTAGTATGTTTTTAATGATTTTGTGTAATTAAAACGTGTAATGAATTAACATGTAAAACAAGTGACTTTTGAAAATGATTACCGATGTTCATTTTCTGTTCCTAACTAAGCAAAACTCTAACTAAATGTTGTGGTTATTTTCCATAATTCAAAGCTTACATAAAAGTATTTTCGAAAAGTTGGAGTAGATGTGTCCACAGCTACCCCTAGTGGGTTGCTGCATTATGTCTTGCAAGGTCATGTTTTAACTGAGCATTGCATAAGTTGAATGTCATATTGTTTGAGAATGTTACTAATACTTGGTTTTTCCTCGAGGATGGAAGTAAAGTGAAACAGTAAAAGTTTCATCCTGAGACGAGGCATTTGAGAGGTGATAAAACAATGTAGCTACAGACAAGACTGAAGAGGAAACACTATTATTGAAGAAAATGTTCTAGTTAGTGTAGAATTGTTGTATTTGAGGTTATCAATTTAGTTGTTGTTTGGCTGAAGCGTAACCACCCCATACATTGACCAATCATAAGCTTTTCAGGATTTAGTATAACAGCTGGGGTAGGATTCCTTGGTGGGCAGAAGATGACCAGAGGTTCTATATTAGGGACTTGAGAGATAGATGCTGATGGTTCTAGTCTTATTGGCTGAGTGGGTTTAGCTGTATTTAGGCCCAAATCTTCTGATGATATAACTGATGGTGACCCCTGGCTGAAGTGAACTACTTGCTATTTCTTCTTCTATTATTGGTAATGTATGTCATTGTAATGAAATATGTCCCTCTTTCGCTTTTCAGGTACCAGCTGCAACTTATGATTTAATTGCTGCATATTAATAATATTTTTTATTATTAACTGAGTTAAAAGAGTTTTTTCTAAATTTGTGTTACTAAATTCTTTTTACATGTAGCCAAATATGTTGATGCTAATTCGTGGTTACTGAGGGAACTAATTTGAAATGCTCATGACATATTTTGAGATTATTTGAATGTTGAAATAATGTATACTTTGCCATTATTGCGGGTTTTGGTGTTATTATTAAGTGTGATTCTTTTGGAATTAATCTGTTTGCTTGTCCTAATCAAAACGAGATATAGAAGATGTTCTAATCAACCGTTATTGACCCTATACGCTTACCATTTGTTTCTGAGAGTTATTTTTGTGACCTTAGCATTGTTAATCTAGGGAAATAAATTTTATAATTCTTCTTAATAAACTGGTGTGGTTATTGAGGGAGGTTTAATATCATGGATTGTCTTGATTTTTGTTGATACTCACATTACTCATTGACGACATCCCCTCAAACCTATGTTGCTTCGATCCATTGTCATCTAGCGCAGAATCCACTATTCAGTGTAAATAATAGCTAGGATTCCGTGGCACTGCAACAGTTTTTGGTTGCAGATTACGGTTATGTCATTGTTTTGATGATGTCATAATGAGGTTGTGAGGTTTGGGTGAAAATAAAATTGTTGGGTTTGTTGTTTTCTTTTCTAAAATGTTATATGGATTTTGCAAGATGAGTTGCTAGTTGCCTCAAGTGACTTTCCCCAGTTCTCGGAGACCCCCTAGGTTGAAGGATATGTTCTTAGCGGTGTTTGGCTGAATTGAGTGAAGTGGGTTTTTTTTGCGCTTGCACAGCTTCAGCTAATTTGCACATAATTGTTTTGAATATGAGTCCAGATGAGTAGAGATTCTCAAAGTAGTTAAATGGATGGAATGGGCATACTCCTATAGACCTGAGAGTAGGGAAGCAGTGTTCTTCATTTGAGGTTTGCACTTGATGAAGGAAAAATTATCCACGTGGTTGTTGATGACAGACCTAAGGAGAGGTCTGGGACTCCGGAGTATGTTGATAAGTGTAGTGAGACACTTGGTATATGTTGTAATTTGTTCATTTAATAGACTGATCTGTTGTGATTGGTAAGTCGAGTTTGTGAGAAGTTGGTGTGAATTAAATCATACTGAAGACTTGGTGAGTACTAAGTGCACTAGACAACAATCCAAGAAACAGTGGAGATGTGAAGTTCGCAGGTCGAATTTTACTCACGATTGTGGGAACTGTGAAAAAGAGTATGTGAAAGCTGAAGGTTACTTTGGAAGGTTCTGTAGCAATTGTATTACCCTACCTGTAGGGCATGAGCAAATTTGTTTTCTTATTTTTTGGTTTAAGTTAGCTCGCAAATTAATATTGTGTGTGGGTTGTGAAAATTGGTATGACAGACTTTGTCAGCGTCTCAGTGAGTGTGCTGAGGAGGGGTGAATGTGTTGGTGTGATGTAGTTAATGCCGCTCTGAGATTGGTTTATTGGTGGAAGGAGTTGCGCACAGATTCGTCAATCAGTCGGTCAATAGAGTTACGCGATTGGAAGGTGAGAGTGTAGAAGAAAATTGTGGGATTGTAGTCACTTTCCATGATCGGTTGTTCTTTCTTTACTTTTGTTTGTTGTTTGTATTTGCTTAGTTTAATTGAGTTTGTTAATAATTTTTGTTGTGGACATCAGGTTTGAATAAATTTAGTTGAAAATTAAGTTTTTCAAAGCTTTGAGAAGTGTGCTGAGGGGTGATGAGTGTATTCCGGCACTCAAAGGAGAGGTTTGTCTGCCAGAAAATATTCCGGCATATATTGTGTTTGAGGGGAGAGTTGCAGGAGCATACCTTTGGTTGAAACATTAGGTCACGATTACAAAGAAAGAAGGTTGTCTGGTTTTCCCAGAACATAGTACATTTAATTTGAGAATATTAGATGATCTAAGGTCAAAGATGTACAGTTTAAAACCTTCACCAAGGCCAGCACAATACAAAGCTTTAGCGACGTAGGAGCTGGTAGCAAAGCAGCAACAGGCTTTAAAATTTGAAAAGAAAATGAGAAGAGTAGAAAATACGTTAGCTGAAGCTACATGGTCGAAGAGCGGAAAAGGTGGAGAGTTGAAACCTTACACAGGGTTAGATTGTTTCCTGCTAGAACAAAGGAGGATGAAATTCAAACAAAAGATGGAAAGAAAAAGAAAATGGGTTCAACAGACATTAAAGAAGAAAACATGAAAGACTCAAAAGAGTCATGTTTAATGATGATGATGAAATGGAGGAAGACAAGATAATTTCTCAGATTTTAGAGACCTATCCTCCACCAAATGTGAGACAGCAGAATGATAATAGATCGAATGGGAGTGGAATTAGTAATACAATTCCTACTGCACCACCGATTTCAGAATTGGCGAAGAGTATCCTTGTCAATGAGAAGGTTCAGATGCAGAGTAATTTTAATGATTAATCGAGTAACAGACAACAGTTTGAACTGAACATTCCTGAAATTCAGCCAGAGGCTCAGATTGTGGGGACAACCACTAATTTAGTGTTGTCACAAGGTCAGCAAGGGATGAATTTAAGGGAGCCTGTTCAAATACAGATTCCGCAGATGCAAAGCATCGGTGAGGACAGATGAAGAGGGTTGGATCCTTGATTAACGCAGATGCAATTACTGTACCTATTACCATGGGTCCGGTAACTCCATTATATGCTCGTGTAGATAGCAGTGGAGTGAATTAATTAATACGTGTGCAGAATAGACAAGGACCAAGTTTGAATAAGACAAATTCTTTGATAGATTTGTCACCTGTTGAGAATTCTGGAACAATATTTTGTAATAATCAGGGACAGAGAACAATGGTTCCGCAACAATGTGCGAGTTCAGGACAAGAGCGAGATACAGATGCACAAGCTAATGGGGTTTCATTGAAAGGTTCGTCTGCACAAAAAATAACAAAGTGGTTGGAAGATTTAAACAATTTAAAACAACAAGAGAGAAAAGATAAAGAGGAAGAAACTGTGAGTTTATCAGCAGTTACAAGAAGTAGCAGATGAGTATGACATTGACATGTCAAAAATGAAAACTCTGAAAAGAAGTTACAGATTAAAATTGGAGGAGGAAGATTTTATTCACATGAGATCAGCAGGAATAAGAACTCATCTTAGAGAATTACTTGAGAAAGTACAGGTTTGGAGAGCATTAGACAAATGGAAAGCAGATGAGACAGGACAAGAGAAAGACCAAAGAAAGATGATGTGACACAGGCAGGAAAAGCAGTTCAGATGCTGCCAATGATAGAAACACCAGGAGGGAATTTTATACATGTACCTTGGAATAGGAGTGATATTATAAGTTTCATGAGTGACTACCCAAGGCTGAGAGAGAAACCGATGGAGTGGTACCAGCAGACAGATAGGTTTGTTAAACTTTCAAAGTGTCTGCGTAAAGACTTGAATATACTTTTTGACATTGTTGTCCCAACAGATTTGTGGATTGAATGCAAAAGGAGTGTTGATTGGCCGACAAGTGAACCGCAAAGAAATTTAAAAACAGGCCCGCCATCTCCTAAAGTAATGAAACATTATTATAAAATCATTGAGTTTCTGAAAACGAGAATTTCGCCCAAAAATGTTGATTGGCAACGCCTGGATAGAACATCACAGGAAGGAAAGGAATCAGTTCATGCATATTATGAAAGATTTTTGAAGGCGTTCAAACAATTCAATGGTGTAGAAACAATTGAGAAAGAGAGTATGAATCATTTGGTGTTCAGATTTGTTGAAGGGTTGAAACCAGAAGTAGGTCAAATGAATAAGAATCATTTAATTTGTTGGCAAGCAAAGTCGAATGACGAAGTGTTACAGTATGCAAAATACTGTAGTGATGAAATTGAGTTGAAGCAGAAAAAGATGAAAGAGAAAGTGATGGTAATACAGATTAAGGATGCAAAGACAGGATTACAAGGACATTTTCAACAACTGCCCCAGGGAAATGGTTTGTTTCCGAGTCAAGGTCGAGGCAGAGCTCAAGGTGGAATTATTATTCCGGTAGTCAATAAAAATTTGGATTTGAGTTTAGTGGTGAGCCAGGATGAGCAGCAAAGGCGAAAGGTTTTACCTTGTCTTATTTGTGGATTAGTTGGATATTGAAAGAGACAGTGTCCAATGTTAAATTAGGGAGGAACAGGTCAGCAGACAAATGGTGTCAATTCATTTCAGAGCATGAGAGGACCTAGAATGGGAGGCCAAAATCAAAATTTCCAGAACAGCGTAAATAATAAGCAAGGTTTTCAGCCTTCATAGCCAATGCAGCAGATGCAGAATGTACAACCTCAGGTACAACAGGTACAAATGCCACAAACACAACAAAATGCAGCAACGGGTGCAGTTGATGCCTGTACAGCAAATACACATGCCGAGACAGGTTCAAATGATACAGAGCCCAATGGAACAGCACCAATGATGCTTTCGCAAGTAAAAACAAAAGTGTAAAAATAGTCAAACAATTTTCTTTATACAGTGAGAATGAAATAAAAGCTGAATGGCCGTTGGATAGTTCAGACGAGGAGGAGTGTATGATTGCCGCATCATTAGAAGTGGATCAAAGAGGTCCTTATGTGAAGAGTGAAGTACATGGTCATGAGGTTAATTTTTTCTGGTTTACACAGGAGTGACATGCTCAACAGTAAGGACAATGGAAGTTCCAAACATACCAGTTATAGAAAGGATGGTGCAGATAGTAGGAGTTACAAATAAACATTTGGTCAACACCCTTACAGAACCAATTCTTGTGAAAATTGGGCATTTTAGAGATTACCATAGCTTTGTTGTTTGTGATTCTAGTCCAGTATAATTATTGGGAAAAGACTTACTGTGCAAGATAAATGGTTTAATTTTGTGTTCAATGGAGGGAATTACAATTGAGACAAACAGTGAGGAGGAGAAAGATTTGTCAGTTGATGTTGGGCGAAGGACGATGTCTTGTGAATTAGCTTTGCTGAATGTTGAGGATGATCCGGTAGATGACATTAAGCAGGCAAATGAAGATTACAATTTGTAAGACTTATTTAATTTCTTTCCAATCTTTGAAAAAAAAGATTTGCCAATCAATTTGCAGCAAAGAGTTAAATCAAAAGTTTGGAACCTTTCAGGTAAGGATATTGGTTTGATTAAAGGAGTTGAAGGGGTCAAAGTGGCAGTGAAAGAGAATGTAGTGTTTCCACAAACTGCACAATACCCAATGATAAATGAGATAACTGAAGGGATAAGACCTTTGATAGAACAATTTGTGGAGCACGGGGTTGTGAAAGAAATGATTAGCAGTCCATGTAATTCACCAATAATTGGTTTGAAAAAGACGAATTTGTTGTGTTCAGGACTTAATGAAAATAAGTGACATTGTGGTGAAGTGTTGCCCCATTGTGCCAAATCCAGCAGTGATAATCTTTCAGATTCCATGTGATTCAGAATGGTTCACAGTCATTGATTTGTGCCAAGCTTTCTTTTCAGTACCTTTACATGAGGATAGCAGATATCTCTTTTGTTTCAAATTTCTGACCAGAGTCTACTGTTGGTGTAGAATTCCTCAAGGGCTTTCTGAATCACCATCGATTTTCAATCAAATTTTGAAAAAGTACCTAGAGTCATTGGTAATGCCTTACCAATCGACCTTAGTACAGTACATTGATGATTTGTTGATTGCATCAAAGACAAAGGAAGGTTGTAGAGAGGATACGATTGCATTGTTGAATTTTCTGGGAGACAATTGTCATAAAGTATCCCCTGCTAAGTTGCAGTACTGTCGGCAAGAGGTGAAATATTTGGGACATTTAATTGAGAAAGGGTCGAGGAGAATTTCAAGACAGAGAGTAGCGGCAATTATAAAAATGAAACTACCAAGTTCACAAAAAGAATTGAGGATGTTTTTGGGAATGGTAGAATATTGTCACCAGTGGATTCCACATTTTTCAGCCATTTCAAAGCCACTGCAGAGACTGCCACATTAGGATGTTTCAGATCCCATAATGATGGATGTGGAATGCATGAGAAGATTTGCTGAATTGAGAGAGAGTTTGTGTCAAACACCAGCTTTAGGTATACTTGATTACACAAAACCTTTCTTATTTTTTTTGTCATGGGAGAGATAGATGTTCTTTGTCTGTCTTGACACAAACACATGGTGGTGTCAATCGTCCAGTGGCATATTTTTCAGCTACTTTGGATAATGTTGCAGCAGCCTAACCCGGATGCTTAAGAGCAGTTGCAGCCGTTAAGCAGAGTATAACTCAAAGTGAAAACATTGTGATGGGTTATCCTCTGACAGTGATGGTACCTCATTCAACAGAAATTCTATTGACTAGGTCAAAGACACAATACCTGACAAATGCAAGACTGACATGATATGAGACAGTGATTCTTGGAGCGCTAAATGTAACAATAAAAAGGCGCACAGTGCTTAACCCAGCAACATTATTACCAAATGAAGTAGAAGATCTGAATAGGATGGACAATGTTGAACATGATTGTTTGGAGGTGACAGAACTATGCACCAAACCAAGAGATGACATTAAAGACACTCGTTTGGAAGATAATGATGAAATTCTCTTTGTCGATGGTTCTTACTTAAAAGACAACAGGGGTGCCGTAAGAGCAGGATATGCAGTGTGTACAGTCACTGGCATACTAGAAGCTTCATGGCTTAAGGGTGTAATCTCTGCACAAGTCGCAGAATTGGTGGCTCTTACTAGAGCATGCCTACTATTGTACCAGATGAAAATAACGATCTATACTGATAGTCAATATGGATTTGGTATTGTACACGATTTTGGGCAAATCTGGTCACAAAGAGGATTCCTGACTTCTTCACGTTTACCTGTGAGAAATGGGGAAAGAATACATGATTTGCTACAAGCTGTACAGAAACCCGATAAAATTGCCATGGTCAAATGCAGTGCACATCAGAGAGGACAAGAGTATGGAACATTGGGAAATGCTTATGCAGACCAGTTTGCAAAATTTTGTGCTTTGAATGCAATTTCATTCAAAGGAAATTTGAAAATGATGTCTGAAAATGATGAGATATATGCAAATTTAACTATTCAAATAGCTGAAACATTAGATGAGCTGAAAGCCATACAGAACAATGTTCCAGAAGAGGAGCGTAGTGATTGGATAAAATATCGTTGTATACAGAAAGAAGATGAAATTTGGGTAACAATAGAGAGAAAAGTAGTCTTGCCAAACAGCTTGTTGATGCAAATTGCAAGATACTACCATGGTCAAACGCACATAGTAAGAGTTGCAATGATCAGGCTTTTTAACCTGTTCTGTACCGGGGACGTAATGGTTACATCCACCGGCACAGTGCTCCTGTGCCAAGGATGTAACCATTACGTCCTCTGCACTGAGCGCTCCCTCTGTGGGCTTCCCTCCCACCCCCTCAAGGCAGGGATGGAAGGGGAAGCCCTTCCCCTTCAATTTCCCCACCCACCCCACCCCCCTTAATGACATCAGCGCGCAATCGCAAGCTGACATGATTACACGGTGCCGGTCGCACTGGAAGCCATTTGCTTCCAGTGCGACCTAGGAGAAACAGGTGAGTTTCTCCTCCGGCGGGTGGGGGATTTCAATCAAAGAGGGACCGGGGGAAAGGAAAGGGTTTTCCTTTCCCCCGGTGTCTCTTTGAGCATTCCTGCTGCCCAATCGATCGGGCAGCAGGAATGCCCACTAGATGCCAGGGTTTTTTTTTTTTTTGTTTTTGATGTATTTTGTGTCAGGAGCTACCCCTTGGGCAAGGGTCGCTCCCATTTGGGGGGCATGTTTGCTGTGGCCATTTCTGCCCGGGCAGATCGGCCTATTATTTTTAGGCTGATCTTCCCCCAAAGGGGCAGAAACCACTAGAACACCATGGATGTTGTTCATATGTTTATTTATGTGGGGGGGGGGCTCCTTGGGCAAGGGGTGCCCCCCCCCAAGGGTGGCATTGAACTGTTGGCCATTTCTGCCCCCTTTTACCCACTTAGGCACCAGGGATAGTCTGTGTGTGTGTGTTTAGTGAATTTTTAGGCTGATGGGGCAGAAACCACTGGAACGCCAGGGATGTTTTTTTATGTGTTTATTTATGTGGGAGGCATTGAACTGTTGGCCATTTCTGCCCCCTTTGGGGGCAGATGGACCTATTTTTTTTAGGCCCATCTGCCCCCAAGGGGGGCAGAAGCCACATAGGCACCAGGGATAGTGTGTGTGTTTTTTTTGTTTGGGGGGTGGCCCCTTGGGCAAGTGTCGCTCCCCATGGTGACATACTACTAAAGGTATTTTCTGCCCCCCTTGGGGCAGGTAGGCCTATTTTTTAGTAGGCCCATCTGCCCCTATGGAAGGCAGAGTACACTTAGGCACCAATTTCTAAATGCTGGATGGTGTGGTGTTTGTCAACCGGCAAAGTATTTGCATTTGTGATAATTAGTTTTCTCCTTTTTGTTCTAGTTCAAAGCTTTTGCTTTCTTTGCTGTGGCTCCTTGTGGTTTTAACGGTGGTTGACCTGCGGTTTGCATAGTTGCATGCTTTAGGCAAGTACAAACAATTTACTCCAAAGAAGTATTGTTGCCATGCATGAAGGACATGTTTGAAGGTGGTGCACTAAATGTAGGAGTGTATGTGAAATTGTCCTTAGATTTGTGCACAATGATATTTGTGTTGTCTTATTTCTAATTTGCTTTTCTTTCTTTCTCTTTAGTGGGATATCATTGGTGATTGCTGTGTCTGTGCAGTGTAGTTCCTGGTGAGTCAAGCTTTTTCAGGCAAGTGAGCTGTATAGTTTTTGAGTTTATAACTCCTACTGATAAAGCTACACTTTATTACTTATCTTACACAATGCTGGTTGTTGGTGGTGCATTTGCCATGTACTTTTCATAGAAAAGATCATGGCTAGCCACAGGATGACCACTCAGCAGGTGGTTTGTTTGTTTTTTGAGTCATTGTCTGATCATGATTATGAAACGGACTCTGCATCTGAGGCAGAGGAGGAAGTGAGAGATTGTGGCAGTGAAGTTTCTGTCGGAGAGGAATCTTCTGATGAGGAAGCCACTCTCAGTGCAGCTGGAGGGCCTGTTTTAGAGGTGGACACTCATGTGCCATTAGTGCAGCAACCTGGAGCTGAAAGGTTTCCCGTTAGAAGACCTGAACTCTGGGTTGCCCCAAACATGGAGCAGCCAGAGTTGCCTGCCTTTGCTGGTCTCCTGGGTGTGGAGTCAATACAGAGAACTTTTTGTCTGTCAATTTCTTTGAGTTATTTGTGGATGATGTGTTTTTGGAAGAGATTGTGGAGCGACTAATTTGTATGCGGAGCAGTATTTGAGGGACTACGCTGCTAGACTTAGGCCACATTCTAGAGCTACCCAGTGGATTCCCACAAATATGGAGGATATGAAAAGGGTTTTGGGTTTGACTCTTTTGGTGGGGTTGATAAGGAAGCCGTCACTGACTTCTTATTGGCCTACTAGTCCATTGATGGCAACAGCTATATTTCCTGCAACCATGAGTCGTAATCGGTATTTGCTTCTTCTTAAGATGCTGCATTTTGTTGACAATGCATTAGCGTTGCCGCGAGATCACCCTGATTCTGACCGTCTTTTTAAGATTAGGCCTGTCCTTGAACATTTTGTAGATCGGTTTTCAGAGGTCTATGTTCCAGGCAAAGAAATAGCTGTGGACGAGTCTTTGGTCCTCTTCAAGGGTCGTTTGGTTTTTAGGCAGTACATTCCTAGCAAGAGGGCACAATATGGAATTCATTTGTATATGCTGTCTGAAAGTAGAACAGGATATGTGTATAGTTTCCGTGTCTACACTGGTAGGGAGTCCAGTATTGACCCCCCTGGTTGTCCTCCCACTTTTGGAGTTACTGAGAAAATTGTGTGGGAACTTGATAGACAACTATTCAACAAAGGTCACTATTTGTATGTAGATAATGTCTACACTGGAGTGCAGTTGCTCAAGGAATTGTTTAGAGTGGACACTGTTGCTTGTGGCACAATTTGTTGTAACCGGAAAGGCTATCTAAGGGAGCTTGTCTGTAAAAAACTTGAGAGGGGACAGTGCAGTGCCTTGCAGAATGATGAGCTGCTAGCTTTGAAATTTTCAGACAAGGGGAATGTCTACATGCTAAGTACCATCCATGATTAGAGTACTTCCCCCTTGACTGTTTGGGGCCAGGTTGCTGAAGTGCACAAACCTGTGTGCATTTTAGATTATAATAAGCACATGTGAGGTATAGATAGAGTTGATCAGAGGCTGGAACCTTATACTGCTATTCGTAAGTCTTACGTTTGGTATAAGAAGTTAGCAATTCACCTCTTCCACTTGGCAACTTTTAAAGCTTTTATTGTGTTTAAGGATAGGTCTCCAGAGTCAAAGATGACATTTGTGAAATTTCAGGTGTCAGTGATAGAGACCCTTATTGTGGTGGAACAGGCAAGAGTTCCTAGAGAAGCAGTGGTGAAGGATGTGGCTAGATTGAAAGATCGCCACTTTGCTGAGCACATTCCTCCCACGCCCAAAAAATACTTTCCAGCTAAGAAATGTAGAGTCTGTGCTCGAAGAGGTATCCGGAGGGAGATTCGAATATACTGCCCAGATTGTCCTTCAAAGCCTGGGCTGTGTGTGGGTGGTTGTTTCAAGAATTACCACACCCAGAAGAATTACTGGGAACTACCATGAGTGTAAACTGCCTGTTTTATATTTTCACGTGTTCAGTTTCATGGTTGGCATTTCTGTCATGTCCTTAGTTAGAGCTTTTGTGTTTGTAGTTTTGTAATTATTTCTAATTAGTTAGTGGTTTCTTTGTTTTTAAAACAAAACAAAAAAGTGATGCCATTGTGTGTGAAGTGGTGCTTGGCTGACGGTGTACTTATTGATTTGTTGTTGGCTACAGCAACACACTGCCAGCCAAACGGCAGTCCACACACTCCCATCAGCTGGTGTGATTGCTGTTTCAGGCATGTGGGCGTATGTAAGTGATGGGCCTTTGAGTGGCACTGTCTGTCGATGCGAGTGTTGTAATGTGCTGGGCCCGGGGCTGGCGGCGTGAATGGTCTTGTGCATGTCATGAAAGGTGTGTAAAAGGACTGTAAAGTGGTTGGTGCCTTGCCGTGGCTTTACTGCTCACAAGCTGTGAGTCATTGGTTCCGTTTTTTGGCCTTTCAGTTATTAACAGTGCATTTCATTTTTGTGAAATCTCTTGTTAATAAAATTTGATCCACTGAACCATCACTCACCCTTGTGCCAAATCCAACCAGTATATGTGGTAAAAATTACAAAACCTGCTCCGCTGTAATCAAGGGTCGCAGCACACCTGTGACACGCTAGGTGTCTTGGGTGGGACCCCGATGATGAAGCATGCCACCAACTTGGTTGGTGGGTTAGGGGTCTTTTTAACATAACCTAAGTGTGTTTCTTTTCACAATTTTAGTGTTTGGAACATCACATACGTATGTAGACACACCAAAATGATCTATCATAAAACTACCTGTGTTTGGGGGGGGGCGGGACCTATGTTTTTGGTCCCGGGTGCGGCCTTCATCTAGGGAAACCTATCAAACCCAGACATGTTTTAAAAATAGGCATCCCAAGGAGTCCAAGGAGGTGTGGTTTGCCTGGATCCCCCAACATATTCTTACCCAGACTCCTCGGCAAACCTTAAAATTTGCTTAAAACATTTCCTCAATTTTCTTTGTAGGATCACCGTTGTGGCACAAATTTCCTACCACCCAGCGTTCAGTCTCCCAAGTAAAATGATACCTCACTTGCGTGGGTCCCCAAAGCAGAGTCAGCCTAAAAGATGTATAAAAGAAAAATATTTGCTTATCAACTCGCTGTGCTATCCCTTCAATCTCTACAGGTTGTTGGCATTTTTCTGTTGCAGGCACCTGGGCCACCAACACAACTGAGGTATCATTTTTATCAGGAGACTTGGGGGAACGCTGGGTGGAAGGAAATTTGTGGCCCCTCTCAGATTCCAGAACTTTCTGTCACTGAAATCAGAGGAAGTATTTTTTTGGCCAAATGTTGAGGTTTGCAAAGGATTCTGGGTAACAGAACCTGGTGAGAGCCCCACAAGTCAGCCCATCTTGGATTCCCCTAGGTGTCTAGTTTTCAAAACTGTGCAGGTTTGCTATGTTTCCCTAGGTGCTGGCTGAGCTAGAGGCCAAAATCCACAGCTAGGCACTTTGCAAAAAACAGCCCTGTTTTCTTTGTGAAAATGTGATGTGTCCATTTTGTGTTTCTTGTTGCGGGCTCTAGGCCTACCCATGCAAGTCAGGTACCATTTTTATTGGGAGACTTGGGGGAACACAGAATAGCAAAACAAGTGTTTTGCCCCTTGTCTTTCTCTACATTTTTTCCTTTCAAATGTAAGACAGTGTGTAAAAAAGACGTCTATTTGAGAAATGCCCTGTAATTCACATGCTAGTATGGGCACCCCGGAATTCAGAGATGTGCAAATAACCACTGCTTCTCAACTCCTCATCCTGTGGCCATTTGGGAAATACAAATGTTTTCTTGATACCTATTTTTCACTTTTTATATTTCAGCAAATTAATTACTGCATGCCTGGTATAGAATATAAACCTATTGCAAGGTGCAGCTCATTTATTGGCTCTGGGTACCTAGGGTTCTTGATGAAACTACAAGCCCTATATATCCCCACAACCAGAAGAGTCCAGCTAACGTAATGGTATAGTGCTTTAAAAAATCTGTCATCACAGGAAAACGTTACATGGTAAAACGTGGAGACAAATGGCTGTTTTTTCACCTCAATTTCAATATGTTTTTATTTCAGCTGTTATTTTCTGTAGGAAACACTTGTAGGATCTACACAAATGACCCTTTGCTGAATTTAGAGTTTTGTCTACTTTTCAAAAATGTTTAGCTCTCTGGGATCCAGCATTGGTTTCTTACCCATTTCTGTCACTAACTGGAAGGAGGCTGAAAGCAGAAAAAATAGTAAAAATGGGGTATGTCCCAGTAAAATGTAAAAATTGGGTTGAAAAATTGGGTTTTCTAATTCAAGTTTGCCTGTTCCTGAAACCTGGGAAGATGGTGATTTTACCACCACAAACCCTTTGTTGATGCCATTTTCAGGCAAAAAACCATAAGCCTTCTTCTGCAGCCCTTTTTCCAATTTTTTTGAAAAAAAACAACCTTTTCGTTGTATTTTCGCTAATTTCTTGGTCTCCTTCAGGGGAACCCACAAAGTCTGAGAACCTCTAGAATCCTTAGGATGTTGGAAAAAAAGGACGCAAATTTGGCATGGGTAGCTTATGTGAACAAAACGTTATGAGGGCCTAAGTGCGAACTGCCCCAAATAGCCAAAAAAGGCTCGGCACAGGAGGGGAAAAGGCCTGGCAGCGAAGGGGTTAAAAAGTTCTGGTACAGTCCAAAATTCAGACAAGTGACGGAGCTGGTTTGCCATAGATGTATAATTTGCCCACAAATGAATGGTGGTAAAGGAACAATTGTCAACATGGGACACATAGATATTGAGGGAAGTCCATTCAGTAGAATGCAAATGGATTTCTTTGAAATGCCTGCCTGTGCTGGTTTGAAATACATATTGGTGATTGTGTGCATTTTCAGTCACTGGATTGAGGCATACCCACATGGAGAAATGATAGTCTTACAGTAGCTAAATTGCTTTTACGAGAACTAATTCCACGTTTTGGTTTTCCGGTTTCAATTGAATCAGATAGGGGGACAAAATTAGAGGTGATAAAATTGCTTTTTTCTGCATTAAACATCCAGCAGAGACTACATTGTAGCTATCGCCCAGAAGCTTTAGGTCTTCTGGAGCAGATAAATGGAACATTAAAATCATGATTGGCCAAAGTGTGTGCATCAACATATTTAAAATGGCCAGATGCTTTACCAGTAGTGCTAATGTCAATGAGAAGCACTCCTGATAAGAATACTGGGTTGTCTCCAATGAGATTTTGATGGGGAGAGCAATGAGATTGCCAGCAATACCTGCAAATGCACTTGTGAATATTACAGATGATATGGTGGTAGATTACTGCAAAAGCCTGGCTGATGTAGTTTGGTCTTTCTCTCATCAGGTGGAAGTTACAACAGTACCACAAACGCAAGGTCAAGGTCACAGTTTGAGAGCTGGAGACTGGGTGCGAACACAGAAGCACGTAAGAAAGTCTTGCCTGGAGCCACGGTGGAAGGGACCTTATCAGATTGTGCTCACTACGACGACAGCTGTGAAGTGTGCTGGTTTGCCGAATTGGGCGCATGCGAGCCATAGGAGAAAAGTGCATGATCCAACAGAAAGAGAAGAAGAACTGTTGAGATTACCAACAGTTGAGAACATTGGGAACAAAGAGAAAAAAAGTGAGCAAAATGTCGTAAATGACAGAGATGTGCCTACTCCTATAACAGATGAAAAAGAGCGTAGTGAAGAAGTAGAGCAAGCTGCAAAAGGAGTAGAAGAATCAGTCCAGGAAGAAAAAGATAAGACTGATTTCGATCTGAGAAGGGTGTCCTCGAACAAGGGTGAAAAACAAGAATCACCGGAAGAAAGATCTGCTCAGAGGAGGGTGACCTCAGAAGGAGGTGGTTTGACCTACTAAACCGAAGAAAGGACAGACTCCATTGGGAAAGGAATTGAGGATAATCCTGCTCAAGTGGATTATACTCTTCCTGAACCAGTTGCCGGAATGTCGGAAGAAAAAGGTCCAAAAACAAGTGAAAACTCAACATTGAGAAGGTTGTTGACGAGAAAGACATTGAAAGGAGATAATTGGCCAGAGAAAAGTTACGAGAGTGGAAGAGTTGATGTAATTCCACCAATTCAAGAAGAAAAATAACTGAAAGAAGGGGAACTTACTAGTGGAGAAGAAAGTGAAAGTGGTAGGAGACCGGAAAGGAAAAGAGTTGCGAGCAAAAGATATGCTGGAACTGAATGGGCGTATTTAAACACAAATGACTGGCAGGAAAAAAGTATGAGCTATTGTTTTGACAGAGACATAGAAAATGTTTGCTTTGGAACGTGAAAATTGCAAGAAAGAGACTTGGGAAAAGAATAATCAAAAGTCAAGCTTAAAAGTTCATACTGTAAAGACAAATATTACTTACTGGATTAGACAAATAAATATCTGGCTCAGACAAGCTGCTATACTAAAATTAACAAAGAGACTGTCCAAGAGTGAATGAATTATTGAAGAAGAAAAGAACAAATTTAGGAGGGATTTTTGAAGTATTTTGTTTAATTTTGATTTTTTTTTTTTTATATAGAAAATATGAGTAACTCACATAACCAAAACAGTAGGATTAGTTATTGTAAAGTGTTTAGTATTGGATTGGCGGCAGTGGAGTGTTAATATGTTTATTGTTGTTTATAGGAGTGTTTGTTTATGAGATGGATGGAGCCAACCAGACTACAAAAATTATAGTTCTTTAGATTTGACTGATATGTCACTAACGAAGGATAAATTTAGAATAGATGTCAAATACTTACACAAAGAGAAAGAGCTTTCTTCTAATGTTTTCTATCGCTTATTGCATGAGTATGTTGGTGTGATGGACGTGAAAGATTGTTATGTATGCACACAGATTCCGACTTCAGTGGAAGAAGTAACTACTTATCATAGCCTGCCTATGACTTACGCTATAAGTTGTAGTCTTTTGCTAACACATTTCTAAAATCAAGAATATATTCAGTATTTTTATTCAAACTATGACATGGTATTGTCATTTGTATCTACTAGAGGTTATTTGAATAAAATAGCCGAAGAAAATAACATAGTAATTATGAGAGATTTCTTTGAGCCTACTTCAACTTTTGGTACAGCTTTTGATCATAGGAATAACTTGACCTGTTGACTAACACCGGTAGAGAAGAAGTTCTTAGATAACATGGAAGATAGAAGAAGAGAGATAAAGGCAAAGCTAGATATGGAAATTATAAGTAGAAAGCCTGGAATAGATTATGCTTATACTGACATTAATAAACAAGGAAAACTAACAATAGATGCTGAGCATGTAGGAAGACCTTGTATATATGGACCTTGGAGTAAGAATGTTCGAGTGTTTGTTGGAAAGAGTGAATGTAGACATGTTTTTATGTTCAGGAGTAAGTGGAATTTTATGATGAATGGACAGGACCCCCCAGTACCTGGGATTTATTATATTTGTGGGAGAAATGCATATTACCATCTTCCTAGAGGATGGTATGGAACATGTTATCTGGGAATAGTCTTTCCAAAAATCTATCAGTTGGAAGACTTGAGTAAGATTCCTGAAACAATGAAATTTTAAACGAGACACAAGCGAGAATCAATTTCTAGCATTGCGGAAGACATTTTTGGGGTTATAGTTCCTTCAGTGGGAGTAGTCCTGAATTCAATCAAAGTACAGAAGTTTTCTACAATAGTAGATAACATGTTGACAAGATATTCTGGAGCTATCATTCTTCTAGATACAGAATTGGCTGCTACAAGGGCTATGGCCCTTCAGAATTGCCTTGGGTTAGACATTCTTTTGGCGAAAGAAGGTGTTTTTTGTAAATTACTTGGTTCAAATCACTGTTGTTCCTTTTACCTGATAATTCGGGTAAAATTAAAGAGCTGATTAAAAATGTAACAAATACTAATAGTGAAGATTTAAAAGAACTAACAGAAACTACAGTTTGAGAAAAAGCTGGCAAAGGGATTAAAGCTGTGGGGAATTGGTTTAGAAATGTGTGAAGAAATATTATTTTGACAATAGTTAAATAGGTATCAATAGGTATCAATAATTGTAATTTGTTTAATTGGCATTTGGGGAACATATAAATTGATAAAATGTTTTAATAGAAGGAAATTGGAAAAGAATAGAAGACATTTTGAAATTCAAATGAACAAATTCTACAATTGGAATAAAAGAATAAAGAGAAATAATGCAAAAATAAATTAAATTTTTTTTTGAAATTGATGATAAATGAATTTATTTTGGATTGGCGTGATGACATAAATAGTCATCAGAGGAGGGATTGTGAGAGTGTGAAATTTCTAATATGTTTATAATGATTTTGTGTAATTAAAATGTGTAATGAATTAACGTGTAAAACAAGTGACTTTTGAAAATGATTACCAATGTTCGTCTTCTGTTCCTTACTGAGCAAACCTCTAACTAAGGGCCAGATGTAGCAAGGTCAGAATTTGCGATTCTGAAATTGCGAGTTGGTGCGACTCGCAATTTCAGAATCACAAATCCTGATGCAGAACGGTGTCTCAGACACCGTCTGCGACTCGCTATGGGGTCGCAAAGACCCACCTCATAAATATTAATGAGGTGAGTTGCATTTTGGGACCCCATAGCGAGTCCCTGCACTCACAGGGATGGTGGCCTGTGGAGTCAGCAGACCTCCATGTCTGTGACTGCTTTTTCAATAAAGCATTTTTTAAATTTATTTTGCAGCCCGTTTTCCTTAAAGGAAAATGAGTTGCAAAATAAAAAAAATAACGAAACCATTTGGTTTAGTTTTTTCAGAGTAGGCAGTGGTCCATTGGACCACTGCCTGCTCTGAAAAAAACATTTTAGGCAACATTCACAAAGGGGAAGGGGTCCCATGGGGACCCCTTCCATTTTGTGAATGAGTTACAACCAGTGTGACACTGGTGGTAACTGCGAATTGCTTTACGACCGCATTCGCGGTCACAAAGCAATTCTGCATTGCGATGCGAGTGGCAAATAGGAAGGGAACACCCCTTCCTATTTGCGAGTCGCATTCACAATTTGCGAGTCGGTACCTACTCGCAAATTGTGAATGTGCATCGCAGAAGGCTGTTTGCATGGCGCAAACTGCGATTTTCGCAGTTTGCACCATGCAAACAGCTTACTTCATCTGGCCCTTAATGTTGTGGTTATTTTCTATAATTCAAAGCTTACATAAAAGCATTTTCGAAAGTTTGAGTAGATGTGTCTACAGCTACCCCTAGTGGGTTGCTGCATTATGTCTTACAAGGTCATGTTTTAACTAAGCATTACATAAGTTGAATGTCATATTGCTTGAGAATGTTACTAATACTTGTTCTTTCCCGGAGGATGGAAGTAAAGACAGTAAAAGTTTCATCCTGAAATGAGGCATTGGAGCGGCGTTGAAACAATGGAGCTACAGACGAGACGGAAGAGGAAACATTATTATTGAAGAAAATGTTCTAGTTAGCGTAGAATTGTTGATTTTAGGTTATCAATTTAGTTGTGGATTGGCTGAAGCGTAACCACCCCATAGATTGACCAATCATAAGCTTTTTAGGATTTAGTATAACAACTGAGGTAGGATTCCTTGGTGGGCAGAAGATGACCAGAGATTCCATATTAGAGACTTGAGAGATAGATGCTGATGGTTCGAGTCTTATTGGCTGAGTGGGTTTAGCTGTCGTTAGGCCCAAATCTTCTGATGACATAACTGATGGTGTCCCCTGGCTGAAGCGAACTACTTGCTGTTTCTTCTTTTACTATTGGTAATGTATGTCATAGTAACGAAATATGTGTCTCTTTTGCTTTTCAGGTAACAGCTGCAATTTATGATTTAATTGCTGCATATTAATAATATTTTTTATTATTAACTGAGCTAAAAGATTTTTTTCTAAATTTGTGTTACTAAATTCTTTTCACATGTAGCCAAACATGTTGATTCTAATTTGTGGTTAGTGAGGGAACTAATTTGAAATGCTCATTACATATCTTGAGATTATTTGAATGCTGAACTAATGTATACTTTGCCATTATTGCCGGTTCTGGTGTTATTAATAAGTGTGATTCTTTTGGAATTAATCTGTTTGGTTGTCTTAATCAAATTGAGATATATAAGACGTTCTAATCAACCGTTATTGATCCTATACGCTTACCATTTGTATTTGAGAGTTATTTTTGTGTCCTTAGCATTGTTAATCTAGGGAAATACATTTGATAATTCTTCTTAATAAACTGGTGTGGTTATTCAGGGAGGTTTAATATCATGGATTGTGTTGATTTTTGTTGATACTCACATTACTAATTGATGACATCCCCTCAAACCTATGTCACTTCGATCCATTGTCCTCTAGCACAGAATCCACTATTCAGTGTAAATAATAGCTAGGATTCAGTGGTGCTGCAGCAGGCTGTAGATGCTTTAGCGGTCCTTTCTGTAATACAGATAGTGTTGGGGCACTTATAGCACTAGCACTATCACCAGAGGGTGCTGCCTCATATGCATGGGGAGGGGCCCCATGCAAATTAGAGAATCCCTTTGCCTCTGTGCCAGCGCTGTATTGTTGACACAGACGCAGAGGCAAAGAGGCTGTCAGGAGGTGCACTAAAAGGTGCACTGTCAATGTATCCCCTGAAGTCAGCCTTCTGGAGGGGGAAGGGAGCCCTTTGGACCCCCAAAATTCCCTTTCAGGTTGGTTCAGTCACTCACTGCACCCACCTGCAAGAAAAATCTCTAATCCCCTTAAAAGTGCAGGCGGGTCTCCGCCTGCACAGTGAAACACGGAGCAGCTGCTTTAAAGCTGCTTTGTTTTTCATTTGAATGCACTGCCCCCAGGGCAGCATAAGTTTGTGGTTGCCCTGGGAGCAACACATTCAATCTAATAGGGCACACTTTCTCTGTTTTCACGTGGCGCACCTGTTTTAAAGTGGGCTATGGTGCAAGCAGAGAAAGTGCACCCTATGTGTAGTAGGGCCCCAGATTTCATAGAGTGACCCTTTGGCCAATCTTGACTTTTAAGGCAACAGCATCTTGTACACTAAAATATGCCATGAAGATTACGGGTGCACAAATACTGCCACAGATAGCTAAAGAGCGAGGCTGGCAGAAACCCTCATAAAATGGGGCTAATTAGCAGCTGTGTTGAAAGTTTCATACATTCCGTTCATACAGTTAAAGGTGGGACGCTATTTACATTTGTGGGATAACAAATGTAGAGCACTTCCCTAACATTTCCCTCCAATCTGTTTGAAAAAATGAGACATAGGACCTCGGAACTGCAGGCTAGGCTCACCTTCAACATAGCTAACGAGGCTGCTACTAGCAGGAACCTCTCCTCTTGCACTCAGTTTGGTTGCTATCCACAGAGTGTCACCAGCAGCATTCTGGATGATACTGTTTTAGGTGTTTCATGTTGCAAATAATATTGAGTATTATTGAATTTTATGATGAATTGTAGTTGCAATAACGAATAATACATTTGCAATTGAATCGTGCTCTATGTATAAGTCAGAAGTGTGTTTAGTAATGTATTTAGGTAGGCCACATTTTAATGTAAACTGCAATATCGGTTAAATGGATGCTGTTTCTCTCTCTTTATCTTCACTCTCGTTTTCTCCCCTCCAATCGGGTTTTCTGTGATTCGCCTCGCCTCACAGGAACTGCAGAACAAGAAATAAAATAATATCACGTAGTGTTTTTCCAAAATGTCAAGGTAATGTGAATGTTCTTTCTGGTGTTCGAATACTGTTGTCAAATGTTGCCATAGACCAATAACTTTTCCGCTGTAATTTTGCTGATCTGATGGGTTAGCCCTCTGAACTGGTGCGTGGCCCATTATTTTATGAATGTTGTGTTTTAGCTAAACGTCTTATGACGATGTGTTGCTGAGGCTGCTCGAAGATTACTTAGATATGGGTTAGTGTTAGAATTATCTGTATGACATCAAAGCTTCTGATTTGCACAATACCGATCATGGCATGTTGAATCTGTGCTTTCAGCTAATTTATTATGTGAAAATGTGTATAAAAAACGTGATTTTGGGAAAGAGACAGAAGTTTTTGAGCTTTCCTATGTCTGACTTTTATTGATTTTGCTGCTCATTTAACACTAGAATGATTTATTGACTTTTTGACTATTCAATATAACTGCAATTTGGACCTTCATGGCATTTATCTGTACTGCTTTGTTTTGAGATGTTTTACTAAAACTCTGTAACGTTTCCTTTGATCCAGAACTCAGTGAGTGGTTTTCATGACTCATTTTGTTTTTGCTAAACTGATGGAGGTTGGGAGTTCTCTTACGCAAGGTTAGTTCTGAAGTGGACCCTCTTGAGGTAAGTGGTGAGATTTTGAAAATTAGGGCTCTCATGATCACTGGTGTACCATTCTAAATATTGGGGAATAGGGTTCCACTCCCACAGTGTCATGCTAGCTGGTGGTGGGCATGCGTGACCCCCACCTCCAGTACCTCTTAACAGTCACAGACCTTATAATAGACAACATGATCTCTCATCTAAGACTACTGGCTGTCTATTGTACTATCCCAGGAAGTGGGGTCTATTGCAAAGCATGAGGGGATATGTCACATCTAAAGTACAACCAATCATCACACATTTAGGGCCATATGTACGAACACTTTTTCCCATAGACATAGAATGGGTAAAAACCTTTGCTACATCTGGCCCTTAATTCTTTATATTATGCAGGCATCATACTCAAAAAGCAATCCTTTTTATTTATATTTTTTTCACAATGCAAAGTGAACCTGTCCTAAAGATGCCTGTCTAATTGCTTTTTTATGTTTATACATCAGGTTTTTATGAACCAAAAATGTGCAATTAAACTAACCGTGATATTAAGACTAGGGTGGTCATTGCTTCTCCGCCCTCCTTTTCACTGTTCCACTGTCACTAAGCAATCCCAATGCCTGCTCTCCAACCTTCTTGTTTTCATGGTCCATGTCAGTTCAAGCTTATGCTCTTCCCTGTCCTCCTTGTGAGCACTTCACTGCGACCCACTGCAGTTCCTGCTGTTGGTTGTCTCTGCCTGCACCCTACAGCTCCTCTGACAGGTTTGCCGTGCCACTCATTTCTTTTCAGTACTAATTGCCCTATAGCCTCTAAAATGTGTTTCCCAGTCTGCCTGATTGGTATGCGGAGCACGTGGCAGCCCAGAAGGGTAATGTTTACTAGATTATAACTGTAGGAGATCTTGACAATATAATGCATGATTACTACCACTACCATCATTATGATTGCCACTGCCACATGACTATTACCATAACTACCATCACCATTACCATTACCACTGTTGTCATTATACCATTTCTATCACCATTACCACCAATACCATGAGCAGTACGACTACAATTGACACTACCTTTACCAACATCATTACCACCATCATATTCACATCACCATTACTACCATCAGCAACACCATTACCACTACTGCCTTTACCATTACCACCACAACCACCGCCATTACCAACATTATCATTAACACCAACAAGTTGCCAGCAGCAGTTACTACCACCATGATCATTATCATGTTCCATCTCTAACTCCATCATGAAGTTCTCATGTAGTGGTTTTCAACTGGAACACGGGGACCTCCACTGAATCAATATTGGAATTTGGGGACCTCCTACTGAGCCATTACTGGAGTGCTGGGAATCCGGCCTGAGCATTGTCAATGATTTGAATTGCAAAACGACATAAAAAAAATACAGTAACAAGCATTCATCAAAGAAATAAACACATTATAACATATTTTACTTAATTTGCAAATGAATATAAATTACAAAAAAAGAAAAATAAATAACTTTAACAGGAAGTTTGGAGCTTTTCCAAATTCTATTGAAGCCACCTATCATTCATACTATATTCTGTTTAGTGTACTGCTCCCACTAATCAATCTAAGGATACTCATTGAGGCCCAGATTTAGGAGCGCCTAGTGCCTCCTTTTGCCACGTTAGTGCCATTGTTTATGACACTATTGTTGCCCAACAAGGCCAAATTCACAGTGCTATATTTACAAAGTGGTACAATGCATGCATTGCACCACTTTGTAACACCTTCCGCCACATTATGCCTGTGCCAGACATACTGTATGCAAGGGGGCAGCTATTTTTAATGCCTGCACAGAGTAGGCATCAAAAGGGGGCCTACCATTGTTTTCAGTGGGCCCATATGTAGTCTGCCGGATAAGCACCAAAAGTTTGGCGGTAATCCTGCACGGTACATCAATAGCGTCAAAACGTTTGACGCTATTGCTCCTCCCTGCGCCATGGTGCACCATATGTTAAAGACGGAGCACACATAGTGGCAGTAGGGAGTTGCTAAGGGGTGCAATAAAAGTGGCACTGCATCTTATGCAGTGCCACTTTTCCTAAATTTCAGACTTAAGGTTCAGCCTTCAATGTTAAATACCTTGACAATTACAGTACGTTTTACAATTTGCAATTGTGCATTTAGCCTCTTTATTAATAATATTTAGTTTTCTAAGTAATTGCGGACCCCCTGTGGGGGCTTTATGGACCCCCAGGTGTCCCTGGACCACAGTTTGGGAACCACTGTTCTGGTGTATTTTTTTGTTTAAAAACATTGGCTGTTTGACAGTGCTATATGCATGTGTAAGAAGAAGTGGGATGTGGACATGTGAGTCAGAGACATTATCTGTCCGCTATCAATAATAGAAAAAACATTGATAATGCCAATATGTATGGATTTAATATAGGAAACTCATGAAATCAGCATGCCTGCTTGCTTGTGTTGACATGAGTTAACCAGATTATAGAAAGCTGTGTTGGCTTTGCTAGTGTTTGCTTTTATCCTGCCATTCTTTTCCATCTTACAGCTGTGGGCTAATGCTCAAAGTGCACGCAGGTTCAGTTCACCAACCGTTCATTATATAAATAGCTGAGAAGCTGGGATATTTTGACACGAGTGACATATTGCTGACATTAATTACTGCTCCAGCCCTCTCAAATCCATTGATTATGAGGTGTGGGTACCTCAGCGGCGTAGTCGTGCACAATCTACAGGCTAGGAGGAAGATGGACTGCTGCAATATCTGGATTTTAGCGATTGAAAGAAAAATCACTGCAAATTTTAAAGTATTTTTCGTTCATTTTTATTCTGAAATAGTCCTGGGTGGATGGGTGGAATGTGACAGTGTCTTGTAGCAGAAAATGTACATGACGCTGTCCCTCTAAGTTAAGTTGACAAATGAAGAGGCACATATATTTTAGAGTATGATATCTGATGTTTTACAATGCCCACAAACTCTCTCTGTAACTCTAGCCAAAGTACCCACTCTACAAGACTCCAGAAAAACAAACTGTTCAAAAACACCTTCAACAGAGGCCAAATAGGATGCTGTTAATAAGGAGCATTGATAGGAGAACTGCTTTGAATTTTGCCCAGTCTTTCTGGCCTCAATCCATAACATGAGATGCCATGACTACCCAATATTTCCATTCTGTCACTACACACTCTTCAATAAGGCGTTACTAATAATGTCTCTCTTGACCCATAGATACCGAACTAAGAATATAACCCAATGTGGTTTGTATATGCGGCATGTCTGAATGAGTGACAGTCACAAAGTTTAAGGCTCACACAAAACGTGTACATGTTCCAGAAATAACAGCCTATTGAGGCCCATATAAGTATCTAGTCTTGGTCCTGGTGGAAGCTAATTGATATATGTAGGCAAGGTGTATTGGTTGAAACACGCAGACCTGCAGATGCTGGAGATAATAATATTCTCCAAGAGCATTCCTACCTGTTTTTAATATTGCCAGTAGACCCTGCAATAAATTAAGATTAGTAATGGGACACCGCTAGATAATTATATTCCGTGATCCCTCCCTAAAGGAAAGAAGTGCTCCCTAGATGATCAAGGTTGAGCCCTCCCAAATTCAGGTGGTATCTGGGTGAGAATAAATGATGAAACATGCCACTTGGAATTCTAGCGGGTGAAAATTATTTTCTTTTAAAACCATAAAGAACGACCCTTCTAGGTTAGGATGAGAGAGACTGAACGTTAGTCTAAGTGGGTTCCTTCATTTTTGATTAATTTAGGTTCTAAATTGAGAAGTGAGTGGACCCACTATAATTCTTCTAACTACACCCCTTTTTGATTGTGAAGGCTTAGCAAGAATTTAAAATGGGTAGGCTTGTGTGGACATAGGCATGCCAGAACAGACAAATTTTTGTATTTCTTTCAGTACCTTTTAATTTGGGAAATATTTGGGAAGGGATGGGGGACTAAGTAAGAGCTGATTACTCAGCAGCATATTTTGTCATTTGCTGGTGATTATACAAGTAAGGTTATAGTAATATTATTTAGTGGGGAATGCAGCTAACTCTTATAGGGCTGGGTAGTCATGGTAACTAATGAAATGGGTTGAGGCCAGTTAGACTTTGGACAAAATACAAAGCAGGTCTCCTAACCACGTTCCTTATTAACTGCATCCTATCAGCTCTCTTTTCAAGGTGTCCTTGAATAGTTTGTTTTCCAGTAGTCTTATAGGAAAATATCATTCCTTTGAAGCAGTAGCAGAGAAGATCATAGTTACCTCACAATCATTGTGGTTAATGGTTTCATTGTGCATATGCTGCAACATGCCAATGCATTTCTTGGGTGGGTTCATTTTGACAACATTACACAACCATTTTAGAGGTCCACTTTCTGTGTTGCTTAAGAATAGTTGGCATTAGTAAAGCATTACATTGTACCATGATTCCATTCACATTAGCTTTTAAGTGGGGGATGCATAATACATCTTTAACAAAGATTCCTTTAAAATTCCTCACATTCTGTACTGGGATCGGTTATCTCCTGAATGTGGAGGGCCAATAAAAAGTGAATGTTTCACATTTCAATCCCAACCAATAATAGAATTTTAGTTCAGTAGTTCAGAGGGACAGGAAACCTTCCCTCATTCATTTGTAAATGTGATTTAGACAGTTTGTGGTAATGGTTTGATCTACATCTTTGACCACCCTATGAAATGCAAGCACACCTAGAATTGTCAATAGCATTGTGTGGTGCAAACCACATGCCATTATGGGTTGCTCAAGTCAGACAACATGGGAAAGGGAACATGCTAACAATAAAAGAAGAGATGTTTCTAACCCTTAGTGACATCTTGGTTCCAGGGTTACAAAGATAGTCAGAGGTTACGGATCCTAGCTGTTGAAGTTGCATAACACTGTGCCTGAGGCTACCATACTACTGGACCCCAAACAGAATAACCAACAAGTTTATTTATAAAATTGATTTTAACCTGACCCCTTGGTCTACATCGTTATTGTCAATGACAAGATAAAACGAATTGATTATTGGTAAGTAAAATCTGTATTTCAAATACTCCTTCACTCCAGAAAATCCCTCACTCAGGAAGTTATAGTGAGTCACCTAGACTATGGTAACGCCCTCATAATAGTAGCCAGTGAAGCTAACCTAGCAAAACATCAGGTAGAACAAACACAGCTGCCAGCCTGGTTTGTAATTGGTCACCCATTCCCCCTTGGAGCCCATGCTTAAATCTCTGCATTTTCTACCTATAAAAACGTTCTTGCCTCAAACTCCTCTGCCTGTGCACAAGTCCCTATTTGGAAACAGCCCCCGCTACCTGCATAACAAGCTGCAGCTTTATGTGCCAACAAGCAACCAAACTTCTAGTGAGCAAGCTTCACTACGCCCTCGCGTATAATCACATTTCCTTAAAATATTGATGAAAAGCAAATAAAATATTTATATATTTAAAACCACCCTTTACTTCACATCCATATGTACTTCACTTCTAATTCGTCCTCACATCTCTCTCACTACCTCATCTCTTTCTACCCAACCAATATCTGTCTCCCTACAAAACTTCTAAATTTATCTCAGAATTCATTCACTAACTCACTCTCTATCTTCCCTCTCTTGTTCTACCTTTGTGCACTTGCCTCTTTGACTACCTTATTCCATTCCTTCTATCTCTCTTTTCTACCTCTACCTTTATCTCTTTTCTTTATTATTATCTCCCCTCTTTGTCTGTCTCATTTCTCTCTTCACCACCTTCTCTATTTCTACTCACCATTTCCCCAGCATATCTCTCTTTATAAGTCTTCCTATCACAACTCTCTACTTTTATTTCCACCTCACAGCTCTCCCTGTCTCTGCATCAACATTACCAAGTTCTCTACTTTACCTATCTCCCCATTTCACCTAGTTGTTCTCTATTCCACCACTCTCTAATCTTCCTACCACTCTCACCAGCTTTCTCTCTGCCTCACTACTGTCTTTAAGTGATTTGCCTTTCTATGTCTTTTCATTTTTCCCCTCTCTACCTCACTGCTCTCTCTCTGCTTTACATTTCTCGTATGTTTCTGTCACTACTTGACCTCTCTAGTTGTCTCCTGCTACATCTCTCTACCTCTGCCTCTTCACATCTTTCTCATCTTTCTGCCTTACATTTCTATCTGCCTCACCTCTGGTGTACCCGACCCATTTGCATATCTCTACATTTAACTCTGCCTATCCCTATGTCTTTACCTCTATGCCTACCTCTTCCTCTTTGTACTCATCTATATCTTCTCTGTTTGAATACCTAACCTCTCTCTCTCTTTTCTTTGTCTCTCCATACCTCACAAATTGCTATTCTCTACGTCTCTCCTCTGTCTACTTCAGCTCTCTTGTTAAATTGTTCTCTTTATCTCTGTATTCTTTTCTTGTCTCCTCACCTTCCATTTTTCCCATTTAGAATAGTCAAGGGCAAGTCTTATCAGATGAGTCTAGGACTGTAGATTGGCCAGACGATGTTTTTAAATTACTTGATAACAGAGAGTATTCCCTCTCTGACATGGCAATTAACAGAGGAGAACTGACAAAGTAACTACTTGTTCAGGAGTTAAAATCAGCAGCCCACAGAAGTGTCTCAAATGTGCGGAGTGGCACAGTGGTGTCTCCCTATGGGGAAAGACCTATGTGGCACTATTACAGAGGATGCACAGGGTGGTCTGGAAACACTAGATGGTGACTGCACTCCGATAGACCCTCAGCTGCCCATCATTGGTTCAATCCTGTGTTGTGTATTTCCTGCCATCTTCAGCCACAAAACCCTAGATCAGAATTAGCAGCAAACAGTGACAATAGATGGATCAATATTCACATTGTAACAGTCCCTGCCTGCCAGAATCTATGATGTGTGAGCACAAAAATTGTGCTATGAGGACTAATGGGAACCTTCAGAGATATGAAATTCCTGCACCTCAACTGAGCATCAAAAGTGGGACCTTTGCGGCAGATCAACAGACCAAGAAGGGAAAAGAACTTCACATTCACTATTAGAAAATATTCAATTCAGTTCGAAATGAGTCAATAATGAGAGTTTGATCATATTTCAAGATTTTATTAAATCATTAAGTTATTTCTTTATTTGCAAATCATTCAATCTCATTGCAGTAAAGAACAAAGCATGTAGTGTGTTTCACAAAATCTACGCCATGTTCTAAACTAATTTCAAAATAGATAGAGATCATCAGTAGAACTAACAAAGAGCTCTTGCCTCAGATGTGATAGCATAAAATCTTTAATTAAAGCTTCTCATAAAGAGGAGTCTGATAGATCCAGTAAAAGTTCTAACAAATACATTCAAAGCAGGATGAAGTCAATCTCAGAATAAATCCAAAACTCATTAGCAAAGAGAATACGTCAACATGTGTCAGAATCAGAGTGCACTCTCTGAAGGAAAAGGGTCCCTCTATCTCAGTCTGGGAACACATATTTATGCATATTTTACAATATAAACGGTTGCAGGTTTTCAGTAGATAACTTCTGGTTCCATCCAATCGGAGGGTGATGTCTTCATAGGAACAGGACTTGATATTGAAAGTTTAAACAAAGAACATTTGAAAAGCAGGGTACATGTAACTAAATTCTGAAACAAAATGAAACATCCTTATTTCTTCGCAGCATCAATGGAATATAAGACAAACACAAGTCAACGTAAGAACGGTGCATTCCGGGATTAAATCACTTCCGTTCTTACATGGTTTTACTAACAGTGCCTATTCATAAAGAAACAACTTTAGGATTACATTGGTCAAACGTTTAAGAAGCAAAGTTTTTAACACTCTCTCCATTCATTCTATGGTTGGAGGAAAGCTTTGGCGTCATGAAAAAATATATACACTTGTGACCATAACACGTGGCATAACTTACAAAGAGGAAAGGAAGAGGAAAGAAAAAAAACTAAGTTATGTGCTGATCAGCAATGTTAAGCAAAATGCATGTCTCCATGCGAACTTTGAATACAATGTCACTTTTATGTGCAGTAATTGACTTAGGCTTACAAAATATCATTAATTAATGATTATTATTAACTAGTAAAAATGCTCCCAAAACCTCCTCCCTCTGATGGTTTCACAGTTGTATCCAGGGTTTACCTCATCTTCTGTTGATTCTCTCCTTTTAATCTTCAAATTCTCTCTTTCCTTTAGTCTGTTATAGTCTTTGTTAATATGTCCACTCAATTCTAAATCTGTTTCCTTCTTCAGCAAAAACTCTTTTATAGTCTAATAAACTGCTAGTGTAAATAGGAAACAAACAACTACTATTAGTATGGGAACTAAAATGGCTTTGAGGATTCCTCCTCCTGCAATTTTAATCCAGTTGCCTATAGCAGAAACTCCCTTAGCGAAGCTTTGTACTATACTAGTGTTTTTAAGGATTCCAAGTCAAGTATTTAGATCAGTGCATATTCCACAATGTTCTTACTCTCATCAGGGAAATAGGTGCAGCAATTCTCTTTCTTCAGCATCTTGCAGACTCTGCCCTTCTCTGCGATTAAAATGTCTAAAGCATATCTGTTTTGTAGAACCATTGATCTAATAGCTATTAGCTCTGTGTTTTCAACTAATAAAGCTCCACATGTACTAGTTTCCCAGCTTGTCCACTACTATTGAAAGCTTTCTAATGTTCTCACTCCTACTGCTGGTATAATTACTTCAAATATGTCTCTCACTTATTGTGTTCCTTCATTCACACTGTGTAAGTATTTGTGTGCTGGTGTTAGTTTCAGTGCTTCTAAGCTTTGTATATAAAACATCTTTGGAAAAAGCAAGCCCAAATAGCAAATTCCCTCCCAGTCAACTGCTAATCTAAAGTAAGGTTTGTTCTCCACAAACAAAATACTCTTTAGGTATAATTGGATCGGCTTCCGGCAGAATTTGCCACGTTTCTCCAAACAGTTCAAAAATGTGTTCACAGTTACTATTCCCTACTGGTGTTTTTTTCCCCTTGATTCCTCTTTTAAACACACTCTTTCCTTTAGTGTCTCTTATCTAACTTCAGTCTAGAAATAGACATTTTGGCCCAGATTTGTATTTTTTTTTTGCGCCGCATTTGCGCCATTTTTTTACGCAAAAGCGGCGTAAACTTACAAAATACAGTTGTATTTTGTAAGTTTATGCCGCTTTTGCGTAAAAAAATGATGCAAATAAAAAGTATAAATCAGGACCTTTCTTTTCTAAACTCGTTTTCTTCTTTTCTCTAAACATTCTTCAAAGCATCATCCTTTTTATAAGCATTATGTGCAAAATGAGTTATTCTTTCTTTTAATATCACAATAAAAATCTTTTGAAAGGGGCTTGTTATGCAGGTTAAAGTGTTTTCATAAGTCTTTACAGAGTCTATAGGAAGGAAAGCTCTAAAATAATGCCAAGCTGTTTCCATTTCTTTTGCCTGTGGGTATAAATTATTGCTCTATAACAATAGCAGCTTTGAAAGAATCACGTCAAAGTTGGAATAATAGTATTTAAATTTGCTTTGCCTATATATTTTAAGCTTAGGAAAATGCTGCATGATGTAGCATAAGAGAAAGCAATATGATGAAAGGCCACTTCTTCATCAGCCGATGAAGGTAAGTGTGTGAATACATAACAATTCTTTACATCAATAGTTGGTGTATACTCTTGGGATAATCTAGAATTAGCATTAGTTGAATAATCTTCTTTCATATAATTTACAAATGATACCTTCAACTCACCCTCATATGTCTCTTCTACATCAGGTTTTGATGTTGTGTTAGTGAAAGTAGATATAGACTTTTCAATGTCTGGTGTAAAATGGATCGGCAATAGTGTTGCTATAGCTAATAAAACTGTGAGTGAAAATGTAACACCAATTATATTATTTCACCTTTTTCTCCTTAATACACACATTTGTCTAGAGTGAAATCTTTAAAATAAAATGAGGAGTGTAACAGCTAATATCCTTAATTATAATATGCAATACTCTTTACTATCTTCTTTTACTTCTTGTAACTTGTTTTAGTTTCTTGTTGCTTTAGTTACAGCAATCTTCATATATTCTTCCTTAATCCTACTCTGTGTTCTCCTAAAATGTTATCCCTACTCTACTACTACTGCCTCAGGCCTAGGTAATCTTCATACCCTCTTAGTAGCATTTCATGTTTTATTTCGTACAGTTTATTTAATGATTTCATCTCAATTAAATTTTGCTTTTGGTAATTCAAGGAGATTCAGGCAACTTTTTATTCCAATCGATCAGATCTCATATTGGAATGCTTGAGACTTGGCTCACAGTAGGTCCATTCAGGGTGTGGAATACTTTTCACAAGGTACTCTGGCTCTTTCAGATATTATGAGTGTTTGTTGACCTTTTTCTGTGTCACTTATACCACTCAACTCTGTCTCCTCATCAATTATCTGGGGTATTGATCCTACTGATGCATATCATCTCAATTTCTTCTGGCTGTAAGGTTTAGACCATTTGGCATTGTGAACATCTCTTTTTGTTCTTGATTTAGTGCTTGTCTCTTCTCCTGGATCCTCTTGTTGTACTGGTGGTGTCTCAGTTGTAACCTCAGCTTGCCTTCTCACTTCTCCACTCTCTACACCAAGTGCTCCTATGCCACTCTGTGAGATATCTGACAATTGGACTTCTTCGCCTATCTGAGGTTCTTGACTCCTTTCTTCTTCTTGTCTTAATTGACAAACTTGAGTAACTTGAACAACTTGTGGTTGTGCATTCATCAGGGACCTGGGTTCTGGCTCCTAGAACACTATTTCTTTATATGGATCTCTTGTTCTCTAGGTATGAGAGGCATGTACCCAGCTTGGCATATTGTGGCACTGCTCTTGATGCAGATTTGCAGTGACAGCTTCAATCTGTCGAGAGACAGAACTTACCACATCAGTCAATCCTTTCCAGTAATCGAGTACCATGTCATCTGTTATGTTCACAAGTGCATTAAAGCAGGCAGTCTCAGAGCTCTGATGATAAGAATCTCATAGGGGAATGAACCTGTCTTCCTATCAGGTGTGCTTCGAAGACTCGTCAGCACCAAAAGTAATGCATTAGGCCATTTCAATGAAGTGGAAGCACAGACTTTCTCCAAGCAGGACTTAATAGTTCCATTGATCTGTTCAGCAATTACAGAAGCTTCTGATCCATAACTGCATCGTAGATTCTGTTCAACGTGCAGCACTGCACACACCATCTTAATGATCTCACTAATAAAGTGAGTCCCTCAATCTGACTCCAGAGAAATTGGTATGCCATACCTAGACACTAACTCCTTCAGCAGCAACTTGACCACAGTAAGACTGTAATTTCTCCTTGTTGGGTAGGCTTCTACCCATCAAGAGAAAATGCATACTATAACCAGGACATATGTCAGCCCATTAAAAATTGGCATCTCAATGAATTCCATTTGCATCCTGTTAAAGGGAATATCTGATCTTCCTATATAAATTATTGTAACAGATGTTCACCTTCCCACATTCATCTGTTGGTGTGTTACACAACAGTGACATAGTTCTTCTACTTGAGCTCTGAATCTTGGGTTAAAGCAATTCTGTTTGAATGACTTAATCGTGACGTCTCTGCCTAAGCGTATCCATGAAAATGTTGTATCATCGGTGATAATAAACTGTCTGGCAGTACTGGTCTTTCATCTGCTGAAACCCAAATGTCATTTTCATCCTTTCCACATTCTGCTCTAATTCACCTCTGCTGCTCTGCTTCAGTTAGATTCTCTTGTATAGCTTTCAGGTCTTCTCATGTGTCAGCCATTGTCATCCACATTCAAAAGGCAGTGTCTTCTTGACATTCATCTGTGAATGAACCATTAAATGCACAGGCCACAATTGCACAAGAGCGTGCCACTCCGTCTGCATATCTGTTGCTGACAGTAATATAACCATTGTCTCTCCTGTGTGCTGCACATTTCACCACCTCAACTTCAGTTAAAAGTTGCAGTGCTTCCAGCCATTTTATTAAATGTTCTCCGTTTCTTTTGGGAGAACTGGAAGATATCACAAAACCTCCTTTGGACCATAACTGTCCAAAATCATGGACTACACCAAAGCCATACAGACTATCTGTAAAAAATTGTCACTCTCATTTTGACTATTAAGCAGCAAGCTCCAGTGAGACCAATCAATTCTGCAACTTGAGCTGAACAAACTGCTTGAAGCCATGAAGCTTCTATAATTTATTGCACTGTACAGACAGCATAAGCTGCTCTTAAAGAACTATCATTTGTTCTTAGGCATGAGCCATCCCCAAACAGGACATAATTGGGACTTATTAAATGCTTATCCTTTATATCAGGTCTTGGCTTGGTGCATACCTCCCTGACATATAGAGAGTCATGCTCAAATGTATCTGTTTTTTTATTTTCTGGTAAAGGCAGAAGCATACTAGGATTTAAAATCTGACAACACTCCACCTCTACATTATTAAAAGCCAGAATTTGTTCCTCATACCTAGTCAATCTGATGTTCGTTATGTATTGAGTTGTTGCTCTGGTAAGCAGAACCTCTGCAGAATGATGGACCATAACAGTTAAAGGATGTCCCATCACTATGTTTTCACACTTTTCCAGGCTTTCACTGATAGCACACACAGATTTAAGACAGCCACCAATGTGGCAGCGAGGGGGGCAAGAGTAATTAAAAAATAGGTCACAGGCCCTTCCGATTCTCCAAGTGTCTGGGTAAGCACTAAGGGGGTCATTCCAACCTCGGCGGTAAAAGGCGCTTACCGCCGTTTAGAATACCACCATAACACCGCTGCGGCCGCGGTAAACCGCCACGGTCATTCTGACCCACAACAGGCAAACCGCCAAAATACAGACATCCACAAAAGTCCGCCACACCAAAGGCCAGCGAGAAACTGGCGATGACCAAACCTCCACCGTCACACCAACAGAAATACGCCCACACGATCACGACACACGAATCCACGCGGCGGTCTTTCAACCGCGGTATTCCATTGGCGGTACACACCGCTGCGCTCAAAATACACACACATCTCCAAAACACCGCCACATTGGACAATTCAAAATACACACACCTGATGCACATACACACACCACTCCCACACACCCAATACAATATAAAATACACACCCACATCACCCACAAACCTCCACTCCTAGAGATTCGTGAACACGCACTGAGAAAATACATCCGAGCACCCAGACGCCCAATTCACTGTCACCCAGCAATATTTGCACGCACTTAACACAACACAACAATACACATCACCACACTTAGCACCACACAATCCACCCTACACATCACCCACACCACCCCATGGCACCGCAAAGACACCCCAGGTTCTCTGATGATGAACTCAGGGTCATGGTGGAGGAAATTGTACGAGTAGAGCCACAGCTGTTCGGGACACAGGTGCAGCACACCACCATTACCAGGAAGATGGAGCTATGGAGCAGAATAGTGGACAGGGTCAACGCTGTGGGATAGCACCCAAGAAATAGGGACGACATCAGGAAGAGGTGGAACGACCTATGGGGGAAGGTGCGTTCCATGGTATCCAGGCACAACATCGCGGTGCAGCGGACTGGCGGCGGACCCCCACCTCCTCCCCCAGAATTTACAACATGGGAGGAGCAGGTCTTGAACATCCTGCATCCTGAGGGCCTCGCAGGAGTAGGCGGAGGAATGGACTCTGGTAAGTCTCATCTTCACTACTTCATCCCCCCCACCCCACCTGCATGCCAACTCATACCCCCACCCTCACCCCCACCCCATCACACCTACTCCTTGCAAATGTCTCACCATCACAACCCACCCATCCCAACACCTAGCCCTGCATGCGTCCACAAAGCATGGACACCCATCACCAAAGCATGCCCACTGCACATACACATACAACCCCCCCCCCCCCCCCAAACCACTGTCACAACAGCCCCCACAAAGGAATGCCAGCACTGGGGTACACGGGCACCCACCCATTGCACGCTATGGCACACACAGAAGCAATAACCATACTTTTATACCCCTGCAGGACCCGAACGCCAGGTCACCGCGCAGGAGGGTCCACAAATGTCCACTCCACCCCCAGAAGAGGCCCACAGTGAGGACAGCAGCTCTGTCTCCCTGGATCTAGATGACCAGCCCGGTCCATCTGGAACCTCGGGACAGTCGGTTCCCCTCAGACAGCCACAGGCCACAGCAGACCTTCCCCCCTCTGGGGACACCAGCACAGCACCCACCCAGCGGGCCCATACCTCTGTCCCCAGGACACGTCAATCAGCGGTGTGTCCACCACTACAGGGAACCCAGGCTAACCCACCACCCCAACAACAACAGGGACCTGGGGGCAGTGGTAGTGGGCACACAGTCCAGGGGACAGAGGCCCAGTGAAACAGGGGAACTGGGAGGGCTGCTGTGCGACAGGGGGGGGACAGGCCCAGGGAACCCACTCTCCACGAGGCCCTCTCCTCCATCATGGGAGCATACCACCACTCCCAGGAGACGATGGCCACGGTCCTGGCCAGGTTTCAGGAGATCCAGCTTCTGCAGGAGCAACAGTATATGGGGTTCAGGGAGGAGCTAAGAAACATCAGTTCCGCCATGGGTACCATCGTAGTGGCCCTGAATCAGGTAGTCACCACATTGCGGGACACTGTGGCACCTCAAAGGGCACCTGACACTAGCATGGACCAAGAACTGCCTACCACCTCCGCCGGCGCTAGTGGACAGGAGGCCCCGACACAAGACCAACAGGCCACCAGAACCCCACCCCCTGCAGAAGGAGAACCACCCTGCAAGCGGGCCCTGAGATCCAGGAAGAAGACAGAGTAAGATGTCAAGACCCCCGCCAGCAAAGGATACCGCCCTGATTGTCATCCCACTGTCCCACATTGTCACCCTGTCCAACCTTAAACTGCCCCTGCTCCACTTTCCACAGGCATTTGGACAATGCACCTGTGATACTGATAGTCTGGACTCTGCCATGGACAATCCTCCACCATCACCCCTCACCGATTTGTAACCACCCATCCAATTTAGAGCACTTGAATAAACACACTTATTGCAGAAGGTAGGAGTCTTTAAGTAAATGTAATATGCCGGTGTGTACTCTTACCTGTGTGTCGTTGAAAATACTGCTGTATTACTGTGTTCCTGTTCTCTATGTCGTCCTCTTCGCCTTCCTCCTCTTCACTCTCCACAGGCTCCACAGCTGCTACAACACCACCATCTGGACCATCCTCCTGCATAAAAGGCACCTGGCGTCGCAAAGCCAGGTTGTGAAGCATACAGCAGGCCACGATGATCTGGCACACCTTCTTTGGTGAGTACATTAGGGATCCACCTGTCATATGGAGGCACCTGAACCTGGCCTTCAGGAGGCCAAAGGTTCGCTCGATCACCCTCCTAGTTCTCCCATGGGCCTCATTGTAGCGTTCCTCTGCCCTTGTCCTGGGATTCCTCACTGGGGTCAGTAGCCATGACAGGTTGGGGTAACCAGAGTCCCCTAATAGCCACACCTGGTGCCTCTGGAGTTGACCCATCACATACAGGATGCTGCTATTCCGCAGGATGTAGGCGTCATGCACTGACCCAGGGAACTTGGCATTAACATGGGAGATGTACTGGTCAGCCAAACAGACCATCTGTACATTCATGGAATGATAACTCTTCCGGTTCCTGTACACCTGTTCACTCCTGCTGGGGGGGACCAAAGCAACATGTGTCCCATCAATGGCACCAATGATGTTGGGAATATGTCCAAGGGCATAGAAATCACCCTTCACTGTAACCAAATCCCCCACCTCAGGGAAAATGATGTAGCTCTGCATGTGTTTGAGCAGGGCAGACAACACTCTGGACAACACCTTGGAAAACATGGGCTGGGACATCCCTGATGATATGGCCACTGTTGTTTGAAAAGACCCACTTGCTAAAAAATGGAGTACTGACAGCACCTGCACTAGAGGGAGGATCCCTGTGGGTTGGCAGATGGGTGACATCAGGTCTGGCTCCAGCTGGGCACACAGTTCCTGTATAGTGGCTCGGTCAAGCCTGTATATCAGTATGACATTTCGTTCCTCCATTGTCGACAGGTCCACCAGCGGTCTGTACACGGGAGGATTCCTCCATCTCCTCGCATGTCCCAGCGGACGGTGCCTATGAAGGACAACAGCGAGCACAGAGTCAATCAGCCCACAGGTACGTAACCACAGCTTGCACATAACACGATTCCCAATGCATTGAATGGCTTGTATGAGTGTTGATGCAAGGCCTAGGTATGTGTGACGCAGTAGAAATTAAGCCATGTGGGCCCTTGAAATGGCGGCTGCCTGACCTGTGAAGTGCGACAGTGGGATGTGAGGTCAATGCGCTGGTGTGGCACACCGTGGCGGTAGGCGGTCGAAGACCGCGGCGCAAAGCTGCATTGGTTAACATTGAACCCTCTGGGTTTCAGGAGCCAATGACGATGTGCGCCGGCGGTCGCGGTACGCACCGCCGCGGTACACCCCGCCGTGGGCGTGACCGCCATTTTCTATCTGCTTAATCACTCGATACCTGATCTTCCACAGGAGAGGACCTACACTGCAAGTGCTGCTGTGACCTCGGTCTGGAAGAGACAATGGCTCATGCGACTGGGGAATGGGCCCCTGCCTTCACTGCGGAGGAGTTGGAGAAACTTGTGGATGGGGTCCTCCCCCCGTATGCGCTACTCTACGGTCCTCCAGACCAACAGGTAAGTACACAGGGACCATGCTTAGTGGGCAATGCCTGGGTTGAGTCGGGTGGATGAAAGATGGTGGGGAGGGGAGCGATTGAGGCATGCATCAAACGACAGATGAGAGCATGTGCCACATGGCAAGGGTGGGGATAGGGGGCCACTCACATGGAGCATGCAGAAGGTGATGACTATTTTTCTCTCCCTGTACATGTCACATAGGTCAGCACCCACCAGAAAGTCGCTATTTGGCGTGCCATCGCCAAGGACGTCCGGACCCTGGGGGTCCACAACAGACGGGGCACCCACTGCCGGAAGAGGTGGGAGGACATCCGACGCAGGAGCAGGACGACGGCGGAGGCTCAGCTGGGGATGGCCTCCCAACGTAGGAGGGGTGCCAGTCGTACTTTGACCCCCCTGATGTCCCGGATCCTGGCGGTGGCCTACCCCGATTTGGATGGGCGCGTGAGTACATCACAGCAGACACAAGGGGGTGAGTACAAACACATTCTGCTGACTTTGCGCGCAGTGGAGGTGTCTGGGTGGGGGAGGAGGGCTGTGGGTATCCCTAGGCCAGGGCGATTTCTGTAGGCTAGGCCCCTCCGTAAGGCATCGCCCTGTGCCCCCGCCCCCCACCTCTGTAGGGTGCCAAGTACAGGTATCCATGGCCCTGTGTCATCTATGTGTGCAGTTGTCGTCCATAGGCTTGTAGGCCATGTCCCACGGATTGCGTAGTGGACCCCAAGTGCGCGGCGTAGTGCAGGGGGCTTCTGTGTCTGTCCTCTCCGCCAACGGTGTCGCCAATGCATGCACTCAACATGTCTTTAGTTCTCCCCCCCACCCTTTTTTGTGGTCTTCCTGTTCATGTGTGCATTAGCATCATCAGGCGGAGGAGAAGTGGCATCGGAGCACGAGGGAGCTGCATCCCACATGGCCCTGGAGGGCCATGCAACGGAGTCTGAATACACCAGTGGGACGGAGGGCGAGGGGAGCTCCACAGCGGGGACTCGTGCTGATGTCAGTGACAGCGACTCGTCCTCTGAAGGTTACTCCCTTGTGGTGGCGGCAACATCCGTGCCCCCCGCAACAACAGGTACAGCCGCCACCCAGCGCACCAGCACCGCCCTCCCAGCAGCCCCTCAGCGTTTGCCCCATGCCCGCTCACCCAGGAAGGTGGGCATCTCCTTCGCCCCAGGCACCTCAGGCCCTGCCCCTGTCACCCCTGCTGCCCTCAGTGAGGAGGTCATTGACCTCCTGAGGACCATCATTGTTGGGCAGTCTACCCTTTTGAATGCCATCCAAGGTGTAGAAAGGGAGGTGCACCAGAGTAATGCATACCTGGAGGGCATTCATTCGGGTCAGGCTGCCCATCAACGATCGTTCAACGCTCTGGCCTCAGCACTGACGGCAGCAATTGTCCCTGTCTCTGGCCTCCCCCCTCCAACTTCCTCCACCCAGACCCAATCCCCTGTACCTCTGCCTATCCCAGACACACCATCAGACCAGCCTGCACACACCTCAACACCCAAGGGAAGCTCATCCAGACATAAGCACCACACATCACACAAGCATTCACACAAGCAACATCCACATGCAGACATACCAACACCCACTGCCTCCACTGTGTCCCCCTCCTCCTCGTCTCCCTCCTCCCTCCCTGTGACGTATCCACTCACACTTGCATGCACAACATCTTCAGCCACTACGTCCATCACCAGCACACCCACCAGAACACTCCGCACACGTGCAGTCACCACCCCCACTACCATTTACACATCCCCTGTGTCCTCTCCCAGTGTGTCTGTCATCCCCTCTTCCAAACTACACAAACGCAGGCAGCCACCCACCCAACAGCCATCCACCTCACGACAGCCTCCAGCCCAAGCACCTGCACCCAAAGACACCAGACTTCACACTCCTACAACCACATCCTCTTCCTCCACTCCCATACCCACTACACCTACCCGTCCCTCTCTCTTTCGAAATTGCTTTTCTTTTCCAAACTTGACCTCTTTCCAACAACTCCCCCACCCCGTCCATCTCATAAGACTCCAATCAGCACCTCAGCCACCACAAAACCGGGACCTGTAAAGACTGTTTGCCATGGACTGTGGAGTCCCCCACCCTCAAGGGCAGCCAGTTCAGCTAGGAGCCAAGGCACGGCCAGCCCACCCCCGGAAAATCATCCGAAGATTGCCAGTGCCCGGCGCGAGAGGCCAAAGACACCAGGGACCAAAATCTCTACCATGGCTCCGGCAGGAAGTCGGGTGCCACCTGGCACACCGCCAAAGGTGGGAAAGGGCCACAGGCGAACAGGGAAGGGTGGGAAGGGCAGCAGGCCCGACAAGTCCGGCAGCAGGCCAGCTGGCCAGGAGGGCCCCACCAGCCCCATCCCAGGTGTGCAGGAGGACACCCACAGGCCCGGTACTGCAGCCCAGGAGGGCCCCGCAAGCCACGTCCCAGGTGGGCAGGAGGACACCCACAGGCCCGGTACTGCAGCCCAGGAGGGCCCCGCAAGCCACGTCCCAGGTGGGCAGGAGGACACCCACAGGCCCGGTACTGCAGCCCAGGAGGGCCCCGCAAGCCACGTCCCAGGTGGGCAGGAGGACACCGACAGGCCTGGTACTGCAGCCCAGGAGGGCCCCGCAAGCCACCAGACAGATGGGCAGGAAGGCCCCGCCAGCCACATGTCAGGTGGCGAGTGACATCCATGCCATGGCCGGATCCGCCGACCTGGACACTCATCTCAAGCACCGCTGAACAGGGCACCGCCGTCTCAAGCACCGCTGAACAGGGCCCTTCATCTCAAGCACCGCTGAACAGGGCACAGCCGTCTCAAGCACCGCTGAACTGGGCCCTTCATCTCAAGCACCGCTGAACTGGGCACCGCCGTCTCAAGCACTGCTGAACAGGGCCCTTCATCTCAAGCACCGCTGAACTGGGCCCTTCATCTCAAGCACCGCTGAAAAGGGTACCGCCGTCTCAAGCACCGCTGAACTGGGCACCGCCGTCTCAAGCACCGCTGAACTGGGCCCTTCATCTCAAGCACCGCTGAACTGGGCACCGCCGTCTCAAGCACCGCTGAACAGGGCCCTTCATCTCAAGCACCGCTGAACTGGGCCCTTCATCTCAAGCACCGCTGAACTGGGCCCTTCATCACAAGCACCGCTGAACTGGGCACCGCCGTCTCAAGCACCGCTGAACAGGGCACCGCCGTCTCAAGCACCGCTGAACTGGGCCCTTCATCTCAAGCACCGCTGAACTGGGCACCGCCGTCTCAAGCACCGCTGAACAGGGCACCGCCGTCTCAAGCACCGCTGAACTGGGCCCTTCATCTCCAGCACCGCTGAACTGGGCACCGCCGTCTCATGCACCGCTGAACAGGGCACAGCCGTCTCAAGCACCGCTGAACTGGGCCCTTCATCTCAAGCACCGCTGAACTGGGCACCGCCGACTCAAGCACCGCTGAACAGGGCACCGCCGTCTCAAGCACCGCTGAACAGGGCCCTTCATCTCAAGCACCGCTGAACTGGGCACCGCCGTCTCAAGCACCGCTGAACAGGGCACCGCCGTCTCAAGCACCGCTGAACTGGGCCCTTCATCTCAAGCACCGCTGAACTGGGCCCTTCATCTCAAGCACCGCTGAACTGGGCAACGCCGTCTCAAGCACCGCTGGCCCATTGGCAGATGGGGCAGGCCCTCATCTGTGTCGGGCAGGGCTGCACGAAACACTCTGGGCACCAAGCCCCCTCCAGAACCAGTGAGACTGTGGCTTTGCACTCCCCAGGATTGAACAGTGGGCAAACCACCCACTGAAAAGACTTGAGAGACTGTGGCTTTGCACTCCCCAGGATGGAACAGTGGGCAAACCACCCACTGTAGAGACTTGAGAGACTGTGGCTTTGCACTCCCCAGGATGGAACAGTGGCCATGGAGGCCCCTTGTGGATCTGGCATCGTGGACTCATCTGGCTGAGGTGCCCCCCCTTCCCTTCCCCCTGAGGTGCCTGTAGTTTTGCTATCTGATGCCCCTGCAGTGTTCTCTCTGTTGGTGTCAGGTATCCTGTGTGGACTTTGCCCATGTAATTTGGGCCTTGTGGTCCACGGACAATCCCTGCAAAAATTATCAGACTTTTAATATTTATGTATATAATAGTTTTAGATGTGTGATATATTTATAAGCCAGTGATACAATATATTCGACTGTTTATGATCATTTCCTTTTGTCTTTGCATTCTTCCAGGGGGTTTGGGGGGTGTAACTGTGATGTATTGCTATGCATTGATGTGTGTGTTGTAGTGGGTGAGGGTGTGGGTGGGTGTGTCGCGTATGTGTGTGCCTGTAATATTTTCTCCCCCCCCCCTGTGTCGTAGGTACAGTACTCACCGTTGTCTTCTGCACCGGCGTTCGTGCACCTGGTAGAGGAGCAGGAAGACAATAGCTGGGAGGATGTGGAGTTCGGGTTCCATGCTGTCCAGATTCCTCGTGGGGTGTATGTTTCCGCCGTGTTTTTATCGGCGGGGGCTACCGCCCCGGAAAACGAGGCGGATTGGTGGGTTGTGATATGGTGGGCGGTACATTGTCTCCCGCCTGTCTGTTGGCGGTGACCGCTGCGCTGTTTGTTTGTCCCGCCGTGGCGGTCGGAGTGTTGAAGTGGCGGTCTCTGTTGGCGGTATCCGCCAGGGTCGGAATTCAATTTTTTAAACCGCCAGCCTGTTGGCGTGTTAGCCGCCGCTTTAACACCGACCGCCAGGGTTGGAATGACCCCCTAAGAGAGATTAGCCCTGACTCTCACTGCAAAACAATTTACATTTCTTTGAATAATTAGACATTCTTAGTGCTAGGGCATGAAAGAGACTTTCTCTGAGCTCTAAAAAAACTTTCATGCATTTGTTGTTCCATGGAATCAGATCAGGCTCATCTCTTTGTGTTAGCCTCAATAAAGGCTTTGCTACCAATCAAAAGTTGGGAATGCACTGTCTACAGTAGCCAACCTTTCCCTAAAAAAGCATTCTGCCATCTCCTTGCATTTTTGGAGAACCCCTCCACAACATTGCCTCCGCTCTTTCTTGTTCCTTTTTCAATCAAATGTCCCAAATATTGGACTTCTTTTTGAAAATATTGCAATTTACTTCAGAATGGACACTTTGGGCCTCATTATGAGTTTGCTGGTCTGACGGTAAGACTGCCACAGTGTCGGCCGCCAAAAGACCTCCATGTTGGCGGTAATCCGATCGCCATATTACGACTCACACAGCTAAATCTGCCAAAATTCAGATTCTGCCAGAACACTGGAGGGTTTTAAAGAAGTGGTCCCAGCACCAGCACCGCAAGCACACCAAAAAACCGCTGATCCAATTACGACCCACAAGTCACGATAATGGTTCTTCCATGGCAAAACACCAATGGCAGTGTGAACCGAGTGTGGTCAGCGGTCACATCAGTAAAACAGCACACAACATTTGATAATTTGAAAACCCCACACCTGACACACGTCCACACACCCAGCACACTTACACACTGCACTATAAAACACATACCTTCACACTCCACAATCCTTTGCAAACAGAATGCCAGACACTGCTAGATAGAGGCCGCACAAAAAGTAATAACAACCAAAGATTAGGCACCCCTATGCACTTCACATAGCACTCATCCCACACCTGAACAACACACCCAACACAAACATTATTATCCCACACACTCAACAGCACTGGTCAGCAACTCACATCACAGCACCCATTCCTCACCACCAATTTTATAAAATATTATTTTATTTTTCCTCATCGTGTCGTTCACCACTACTACTTCCCCACAAAAACATCCCTGTTTCACAGATGTTGAATTGAGGGTCATGGTGGATGAAATCAGAGCCACACTTATTTGGAGCACAAGTGCAGCAAACATCTATCGTCAGGAAAATGGAGATGTGGCAAAGAATAGTCAACAGGTTCAATTCTGTAGGCAGCTATCCACGCACAACAAAGGACATCAGGAAGAGGTAGAATGACCTCAGGGTTGAAGGTATGTTTCACTGCTGCCAGGCACCAGCTAGTGGTCCTCAAGACTGGTGGTGGGCCCCCACCTCCTCCCCCAACTTTCACAGCATGGGAGGAGAACGTCTTGGACATCCTGCATCCTGAGGGCTTGACAGGAAAACCTGGGAGAGTGGAGTTTGGTAAGTCACAATACAACAACTGTCATCAAACTGCTATGTCCTGCATGCTCCCTGATCACCTTTGGCCACCTTAACAGCCAACCCATTTGCCACCCCTGTGTCCAAATGTCCAAATAGCCCTCTCTGTCAAACCACATGTCAGCGAAACTCCCCTGGGGCACACTGTCTGTGTATGGCATAGGTAGTACAGTGACTGACAGCACTATAAGCCCCAGCATGCACTGTTCTAACATTTAGGGAACCAGAACATTGTACTACAAGTTAAATAGCATTGTATGTGAAAGTAACAATCATTTCAACCCACCTGACTTCTCCACTATTGTTCAGTCTAGGGAAATGACATCAATGCTCTACCCATCTGTCAGTACTATTATAAGCAACACACAGCTACAGCCAAGTTCCCTACTGAACTGGCCTTTAAATCACCACCCAAACAATGTCATGTACTCACCTTTAGGGACACCAATATAGGAAGCTGAATGTACTTGGAGTACACCCATGCAGAGGGCCAGGTATAATGGTTAAACCTATACTGTTGGTCAGCACTGTTACCATAGTACTTTGTGCAGCTGTTAGTTGACTCAATGATGCTATACGCCTAACTTGGAGATCACTTTAAAATGCCCAGTAATTAATCAGACAAATATGAGTCAATGAACAGTCATCTAACCACCAAGACACTCCAAAATCGTGCAGCAAGGTATATGAGATTGGAAATATCTGTGTCCCAAATAGCCCTAATCCAGATTTGATAGCAGGTGTCATTGTCATATCAGGGGACCAAGTAAAGGCTTTGTGTGTATGGCACATAGCATGCCTTTTGCTCAAACCTTGATATCACTTGTTGCATTACTTTCAGCAACTGTGTTTTCCATGTTTCCTGCAGGGAACCTAGCCAATGTCACTATGGAAAGGACACCAGAGACTGCCACTACCCTTCTGGATGAAGCCCTCATTGAGGAATACACCTCTGGATGTGTGGACATGGAGGACAAAGTTGGCCCATCGGGGACACCTGGTCAGTCAACTGTGAGCCGCAACCTGCTCACCGGCATGTGGGGGTAGGGTGCTTGGGAGGAATGGTGTGGGCCAGAGGATGGAGGCCCCTAGGGACAACCTGGCCAGAACACCATCTCCCAAGTCTTGGGAGCTTAACAACAATCCCAAGTCGTGATGGACCAGGTACTTACCATGATGGGGGGAGATCAAACAGCTGCAGAGGGACAATGACCAGGAAGTCATGCAGCGGTGCCAGGCCCAAAATGACCACTTGGCTTCCATTGCAGGGGTGCTGAGACACATGAATAGCACACTGAGCCAGTTTTGTCCACACCAGCTGGCCCCTTCCACTAGCAATGAGACACAAGACCCCTTCTACATCTGTGGCTGCTGGTGGAATGGAGACCCTGCCAGGGAAAGGACATGCCTCAGACACTCCTGCCTCTGTAGCTGAAGAACCCCCCCTGCAAACATGGATATCTCCCAAAACATTCAGGAGGAGCAGATGCCAAGATCAAAACCACTGCCAGGAAGTGAACCTCTACTGATTGGTCCCCCTTGTGTGGCATAGATATACCCTGTTGACGTTTCTGAAACCTATCTCCATTTTCCTATGGTACAGGGACACAGAACTTGTGTCTCTAAATGTTGTAGCAGCTACACTAATGATTTTATCCACCATGACAGAACCCTTCACTGTTTCCTTTGTGTCATAATTGTTCAAATTCGCTATTTTTCTATTTCTCTCACTAAATACCACTTTCCCACAAATCATGTCAGAGAGTCATATCTCAACCATGTTTAACTGTCATCTATGACACTTCTTGCACAAAAATGTTTCTCACAAATGTAGGATTTTGTAATGTTCCTTCTCATGTGTATTGTTTAATCTAGGTCAAATTTGCACTGAATAATAATGTTAGACATAACTCAAATCACTTTCATTGAACTTTTCTACATATAGGTTTGGAGAAAGCCAATGATCACACAAGGAAGTACTGCAGCTCACTTCAGTGTTTCAGCACAGGTGTCAATCACTACTAGCCCACAAACGTATGAAGTTACGGACATGTCAGTCTTTCACCATCCCAATAGGCAAACATATTGTTTCAATGTATCATCAGCTAAAGCCTTATCACATACCCATATCACATCTCCCAAATGACCATACCCCATGATACAGACAGAGTTCAATACAAACACCCCCAGTTATGGAAACGTCCACTTTCCATGGCCAGGTATCATTAGGCATGCCACTCACCTATGTCAGTCTTGATACTCATGCACAGTGGCCCCCAGTGAACGAACACAGTGAAAGCTACATACAAGTTAGTTATTACGAAGACAAACCATTCTGATGGGTGAGGGTATGGATAGCACAGGATGACATGTGTGAGAGACAAATGTACACATACATGGTACCATTGAACCTCAAATGCCAAACAGCTCTATTAAGTGGAATTGGACACTGTCATCCCACTGTCCTGACAGTCTGGGAAAAGACTCACATACCACAAATCTCATGCCTGACAGTACCTGGTTCAATCCATGTTCACTTCAGTTGTCAGTCTGCAAATCCCACTTGCCTGTGACACTATCTAATATTGCCAAATGAGGATGACCTTGTGAAGTAATCTGCAAATCATAAATGTCAAACATAAGGTATAGGTCACATTGAAACAATTACATTATAAAGCCAATTCCTATATACAATCGTAACTCAGACTGTGCATTATGAGAAAATCAGACTATGTTTATCAAAAAGCTGCACACTACTCCATGTAACAATCTGCATGCACATCTGAGTCATGGGCTTTGGAGCTACTTATGACCTGCCTGATGGTCATACTAAGACCCTTATCAAGCATCCCTAACCCACCAATACCCCACTGAATTACGTAAATAACATAACAGCACATATCTAAAGTCAGGTGAAGTACTGATTGATGAGATCTGTCCTGATGTCTCCAGCATCATCCTCATCATACTTATGCTCACTTTGAAAATCTGCATTCTCACCCGCTGGAACTGCTGCCTCCCCCTCATCTGATATGAATGGGATTTGATCTCTTAGGGTGAGGTTGTGGAACATGCAGCAGGCAACAATGATTTGACATACTTTGGTGGGTGAGTAGAGGAGGTCTCCACCAGACTTATCAATGCTACGGAAACTTGCCTTCTGGAGCCCAAATGTCTGCCCCATGACTTGCCTTGTCCATCTTTGGGCCTCCTGGAAGTGGACTTCTCCTGGCGTGGTTGGCTACGTCACATGTGTCAACAACCAGGGACAATTTGGGTAACGACTTGTAAAGAAGAGTATAGGAAGGCAAACATCCACACATTTGTTAGCAGATAAAGGTGAAAGACACACATGGCATATGTGACTTACCAACCAGCCGGGCCCTCTCTGTGTATTGTGCTGTCATCAGCAGTGGGATATTGCTGTTCCACATGATGAAGGAATCATGGACTGACGCGGGGTACCTTTCACAAACTTGTGAAATGTAGAGGTCAACTGAACAGACCACTTGGGCATTTATGGAGTGGTAGTTTTTCCTGTTCCTACATATCTGTTCATTTGCACTTGAGGGAACCAAGGCTATATGGGTGCCATCTATGGCTCCAATGACGTGTGGAATGTGTCCCAAATCAGAACAATCAGCTTTTACATGGCCCAAATCTTCATGTTGTGGAAATCTGATGTAGCTGTCTAGGTGTTTCAACAATGCAGACAGTACAGCCTTCAAGACCAGACTGAACATAGGTTGAGACATCCCTGCAGTTTGGGCCATTGTATTTTGAAAGGAGCCTGTGGCCAGGAAGTGCAGCACTGACATAACTTGTACAATGGGTGGTATGTTATTGGGATTACAAATGGCAGGTATCAGATCTGGCTCCAGCTGACGACAGAGATCCATGATTGTATGCCTATCTAGGCGGTAGATCTGGATCACATGTCGCTCCTCCATTGTCTGCAGGTCTACTAGTGGACAATACACTGAAGGTTCTCTCACTATTTTCATGCCAGGGTCACTATGTGGGAGAAAAGCAGAATGTATGTCTATCAATCATTCTGTAAATCATTAGTATGATCATACCTGTGTCACATATAATGCTCTGAAATGCCACATTAAACTGTTGAAACGTTCTACACTGAACAGACCTAGGCAAATAATAGCCTCTTTCTTCTATCATGTTTCATAAATGGAAACGCATGTCACTGATAGCCTATGGGACATTGACATTCTTACCATGTTGCACATATATGGGACATATATACCATATGTCAGATTGACATTGCTTTGATGACTATGATACTACATTTACATTACTTGCAACACATCAATTTAACATCCTATACATAATTCATACACATTTCTACATGTTTGCTCAAAGCCAGCACTGAACACAATGGTGTTGATATGTTTCACAGCTTATGACACAACTTTAAAATAAAAAATGGCGCCTGCCTGACCTACTGTATGGGACATTAGGAAGTGACCTTAGTCCGCCAGCGGACGTCGTCAATGCAGTAGGCAGATACAACCACAGTGGACAATGCCATTGGAATGCATTGCTGCCTTTGGTAGTCTTTTGCCAATGGCGATGTCCACCGACAGTGACCATCTTTTACGTTGCGGATTTTACCACCATCTCATACTTCATCTCTCACTTGGCTCCTGACACTGCTGCCAGCAAGACCTCCATGACCTGAGCTGCTATGTACTGCCAATGGGAGCAATCATGCCACATCTTACAGATGATAGGGCCCTTGCCTTCACCCTAGAGGAGCTTGGAAGCTAGTGGAGGAGGTCCTGCACCTGAATGAACAGCTCTATGGTGCACCTGGGGAACAGGTAATTGCAATGCAATTGCAATGTTTTAAGGGTTAAATGTATGATGATGTCCAGGAAATGTGGTGGAATGAAAGATTCTGGTAAAATGTGTGGGTTGATTCGCATGTGCTTATGTGTACAGATAGATTGTAATGAGTTATAAACATACTTCTTGTTGCATTTTTAGATGTGTTTTGAGTCATTGTCATATGGAAACCTATTATTTGAACTGACACCAATGTGGTGCAGATGTGGTAGTTAACATACACACGTGAGTGGTATGGTATGTGTATTCAGGCATTTAGCTGGCATCTTGGTGGGTGTACCTCTCATGGTAGCCTCAGATGTGGTTTGTCTCTCAGAAATCTTTCCCAAACAGATGTAATGCTTGTCATGTCTGATGTGTGGATAGTGATGTTGCCACTTAGTCATTGGGCTATTGGTGGAATGATACATTAAACTGTATGTCACCTTCATGCATATGATAGGTGTCTGTTGACTTAAAGGAGTAGATATACTACATGTGGTTATGTGGGAGTAACTGCTCTGAGCTTGTTAGACCCTTATATGAGTGCTATACTTTGTTTTCAGGAGGACAATGACTTAGATAAATTAGCCCACAAAGCATGTATAATCCTTTCCTACATCACTATTGGTACATGTGTAGGTGACATGTGTTCTGACTCTTTCATCTTCTAACATTTGGTTATTCCAATTAGAGTTGTTGTATGTTTGAACATTTCCATTGTGAAGGTTGTGAAGTCAGTGACATGAAGTGGGTATGGCTTATGTGCAACATGCTGTCTTGTGTTTGCTACACCATATGTTTCCTTGCCTGGTACATACCATCAGGCCAATTAGTTAGTATGTGTTTACTTTGTGTATGTGATGCGTGGACATCTATGTTACATCTATTTCCCATAACTTGGTTGTTGGTTTACTATGTTGCTGTGGATAGGGACCCAGTATCATGTGGCCAAGTCATCTTGTCAACGAATGACTAGTGTGATGGCTCTAGTAATATCATGGTATTGTAGGTGTGAGATAGCTTAGCTGGTGTGTGACAATGTTATGATTAAAGGATGTACATTGTATCTAGCTGTGACATGATATTGGCACTAAACTAGTACTACCTGGGGGTGTTGTACAAATTGATGTGATGTTACTAATGTGCACAATATGATATAAGTTGTATGTTAAGGATGTGATGACCCTACCTTACTTTCTGTTTGCCATCATCAGCATTGGCAGGCGAAGAAGACAGGGCACAGATAAGTCAGAAAGCTTCTGGCCATGATACATCAAGTCACAATAACACCAACACCGAGGGCCCCAGTGGTCTGGAGAGTGAGGGGAGTGCCACGGGGGAGACTGGATCCAGTTCATCATCTTCACAATACTCTTCTGGTGGACACTCCGTGGTGGTGGCGAACCCATCTGGGACCACCCCAGCACCATCTCTGTCTGCCACCCCTCTTTCTATCACCGCCCTACCTATAGCTCCCCACCCAGTTGACCGTGCCCCCTCACCCAAGAGGCACCTCTGCCCCAGCCCCTGTTAGCCTTACTGTCCTCATTGAGGAGGCTATTGACCTCCTGAGGTTGATCACTGTGGGTCAGTCGACCCTCGTGAATGCCATCCAGGGACTGGCAGCTCAGATACAACAGAATAATGCGTTCCTGAGGGCATTCACTGTGCACTGACTGGCCTACAGAGATCATTTCAGGCTCTGGCCTCCACACTAATGGCAGCCAGTCATACTTTGCCTACCATCCCCCTCCACCTTCCTCTTCCCAATCCCAATCGACTTTCCCAAACCCAGCCAAAGTACACAAACAGACAAGCATCCATCAACCTCAACATCCAAAGGTAGCACAGACAAACATAAGTACCACAAGACACACCACTAACATACACACAAGCAACATACACTTGAACACACAACAACACTCACAACCTGCCCTGACACCCAGCATCACAGACACAACACCTGACACACCTGCAGACACTACACCAACATTCATTGATCCAGCCACCACACCTACCGTACCCGCAGATATCACTCCAGCAGACCCTCAGACATCCACCCGTCATATCACCCGAAGACACCACAACCACTGACATGCCTACATGCAGCACATCCACCATACCTGTAGTTACCACCCCAACAGACACCACCCTCAGCCCAAAACACATAAACGCCCTCACTCATCCACCCAACTGACACCCACCACCCACAAGCATACCTCCACCAAACCTGCACCCCAGATATCCACAACAACACCTCAGACAACCACTCCCTTTCTCTCCACAACCAAACCCTTTTGGTATGACCATCCCTGTGTGTCTAAGAAAGATTTCCTCTCAGAGTTTGACCTTTTCCCTACTCGTCCCTATGACACCCCTGGATGATCAGTTTCCCTCCCCAATGCCACCCCTTCTACCTCCAAGGCCTTGCCTAACCCCCTGCCAGTACCCCTGCCCCTCCCCCACCAAGAAGTCTACTCCTCCCAACCCTCCCCCAAGCCTAAACCAAATCCCCCCTCCCAAGCCAGAGGCCAAACCCCCACTCCCTTACAACCCCTGCAGGTCATCCTTGAGTGCCTGCCTATTGATATCCCTACCTGTGGAGGTTACTTGGCAGTCAGGAGTCAAGTTGGGGCACCATATAGTGCCTTTTGCGCACCAAAACCTTTTTATGTTGGACTGGACAATGGCTATAAAGTTTATTATGCCATAAATGAACATACAGGCCAACCTGTTGCTGGTTTTTAGGGTTACATCTTTGTCCTTGTTTTCCTTTCCTAGGTTTGTGTTGTTCCTGCCTGACATTGGTTGTGTGCGAGTATTTGTGTGTATGTGGTGCTGTATTGTTTTGGCAGTATGTGAGGGTGTGTGCAGTGTTTTTGTCCCCCAGGGATTGGGTGTGTGTTGTGCGATGGGCATGTGTTTGTTGCAGACATGTTGTTGTGATAGTATTGTGTGGTGTTTGTGTTGACATGTGTTTGTTGTTGTGGTGTGTGGTTTTGTGTGCTTTGACTGTGTGAGTGTGCGTGTATTGTGCATGGTATAATGTGCTGTGTGTGTGTGTGATGTGTGCGTCGATTGCTAAGTTGTATGATTGTGTGAATGCGTGTGTTTGTTCCCTGTTAGTTGTACGTTGTGTTGTATGTGTGATGAGTCCCTGTTCAATGTCGGTTGTGAGTGCTTGACAATGTGTTTGTGATGGTGTAGTTGTGGTGTTGTTGTGACATGTTGGCATGTTGTATGGAATGGTGTGAAACTGGGCTTATACTCTGATGCCATGTGTCAGTGTATGTTCTTGACGTGTGGTGTGTGTGTGTGTGCTGGCTGCAGTGTGTGTGCTCTATATGTGTGGGTGTCTTTGTTGTTGTATGTGAGTGTGCATGTCAGTGTACTGGTATGTGTGTGTGTTGCCCTCGCAGCCCCATCCCTATAGTTTGTTATGTACGTGTACAAAATGTCACAATACACAACTGTAACAGGTGAATATTTGTACTTACGGTTGCTGTCGTAGTCGAAGATTCTGTTGTATTTCAGCGAGCAGGAACCCTGGGATGACATCTAGTTGTGGTTCCATGGCAGCTCCAGGCGAGTATGGCTTCCTGGAGGTGAGTGACTTACTTTATACAGTTTGTATCTGCATGGATTTACAAGGTCATCCGACCACAGCGGAAATGCTGGTAGTGTGCAACCCCGTAATAGGTCAGAAGGATACTTGGTCTCCACCGGCCTGCTGGTGCCTTCAATCGTCAGCGGCAGTCTGACCACACTGGTGGTGCTGTGGGTGTTTTGGCGGGATTCTGAATGCATCACTGCCAAAGTCATAATTTGGCGGTCCTCTCCACCAGCCTGTTGGCGTTCTGACCACCACTGCTAAACTCGTAATGAGGCCCTTTATGTCCATTCTCGGCCTGGTAGTTGAACAAAGCAATGGTACTTCTTTACAAGATTCTCTTGTTTCTGATGCCACCCATAGGTCATCAATATACAAAACAAGGACTGAACTACAGAGTATGATCAATGTTTCCAAGTTTTTCTTTAGGATCTGATTACATTTTGAAGGACTTTCATTATACCCTTTGGAACTGAACACCTTCCTAATACTTTCTCCCGAAACATGAATGTGAATAGAAATTGACTATCATCGTGTAATAGAATCAAGAAGAAGGCTTGACAAAGAGCCATGGCAGTGAACCACTCTGCTGAACATGAGATTTGGTAAAGAATGGTGACTGGATTCGGTACCACAGGACAACATGGGATTATGATGTCATTTATTTTTCTCACATCCTGCACTGTCCTAAACTTACCATTTGGCTTCTGTAATCCCATTATCAGTGAGTTGCATGGACTCACGATTATCTCAGTTAGTATTCCTTTTTGTGTCATGTCCTTAATTATTGGTGTTATCCCTGCTGTTATTTCTGGAGTCATGTGGTAAGATGGTGTTCTCAGAAAAGAGGCATTTGGCTTGACTGTAAATGGGACTGGTTCTACACCCCTTAATTAGTCTAATATCTTTTCCTGTGAAATCCCACATGCCTGGGTTAACAGTTTCTTTTAAATCTGGAGGTAAATCTTCTATCATCATTGGGTAGAGCCCTACTGCTTCTTGTTGAGCCAAATTAAGCCCAAAGTCCTCATCATGAGTCTTTCGACTGCTTTTGTAGTACAATAAATTGAGCAATTTAACTTGTATAACAAATCACATCCCGGAAGATTTACTGGACTTGAGTCACTAACAACAAATTGGCAATTTTCTTCCAAATAACCTATTTTTACAGGGACTTCTTTTGAAACTGAATTGGAAATCTGTTATTACTACAACTTTGATCTTCTTTCCTGAGAGGCGTAGGACTGGGATTTCTGAGGTTCTAACAGTCTGTAAACCCTCTCATTGCACTACACAACCATTTCCTATAAATATCTGATTCTGCAAAGCCTTCCGTGCCGTCTTCATTTGTGCTAACATAAACTTCCCTTTCACCTTCCCCTGCTTCATCTCCTGTGCATTACTACAATATTTTCCGTATTTCAAAAGCTCATCCAACAACTTTATTTGCCAACAGATCACATTCTGCTGAATATGCTATCTATTTTCAGGTCTCAAACCAAGAACAAACTGTGAAAAGAAAAATCCCATAGCATTCAGTTTAAGATGCATTTGACCTATATGCTGCTGAAATGCCTTCAGCAATCTCTCATAATATTCATGTACTGATTCTTTCACCTCTTGCTGAATCCTGTGTCCTGTTCAATCTCACTTAATCCATACCTTAAGGAGGAATTCTGTCTATCAGGAAAGTAATTACCTCATTGTATTTTTCCATCACAACTGGAGATGGTGCACCAATGCCCAACTCTCTTACTATTTCTGTATCCTGCAATTTTATATTCATAACACAAATCGTTCAGGACCATGATGGCAAAGAATGTATTCAAATCAATCCACAAAATCTTTGAAATCTTCACAAACCTTTCGACCCGTGTGTTCCACTGCATACGGTTTTCTCTCAAATTGGGGGAAATTGTAAATTATGCTAGATATCCCCTACTCAAGGCACATGAACATATCCTCCACATGGTACTTCTCTCAATGGGATGTCTGGCAAAATATCAAAACACACAAATATCGTGTTAAAAATATAAATTACAAAAATATTATCTTTGTATGCTTATAATGGTAAGCACAAAATTATAGGAACAAAAATATTGTTTACACAAATATCATTAAAAAATATTGATTTTGATCATATATAGTATAAAATAGTAAATCTTAATCAAATAATATTATTAGAATGTAAATATTTTTTTTTCATAATACGTATATATATATATATATATATATATATATATATATATATATCCTTATATAAAAACACCCCCAAATATGGGAATATGTTTATATATACATGTATATAATGTAACACTATTAGCAACAATATATGTTTGAATTTATATTGCATTTTATGAATTAATTGTTTTCATTTACTACTATAAAAGCATATACATATAAATGCATATATAGTTATATATATATATAACTGAAATATAAAGACTATTTAAAAAACAAGCACAAAGCCGTAAAATACATTACCAAATTATTTAAAAATATAAAGTATAAATTTACACAAAACAATACAAATATTTAAAAATGTATTATATTTAAAATGTTATTAATTTATTATTTGAATTTCCCACTATTCTCCCACAAACCTAGCAGCTCACACTTACAATATAACTTAAATAAAATAAATAACTATCAAACAATGAATGTATTTAATACACATTAAATATGTATTATTAAATGAATAATTAATTGTTAATTATTTATTGCTTAAAAAACTTCCCAGCCTCTGCCCCTACAAACACAATAGCCCACACCTAATATATCAATTTAAAAATACAATTATTACACAATTTACATAATTACAAAATTATTAATAATACATTATTAATTAATTGTTAATTAATTATACTTAATTAACTTCCAACCTTGTATCTCTACAAACCCCACAACCTGCTACAACACTATAAATTACTATTAACAATTAACTTAAAAATGATAAGTCACTTAAAAATACAAACTACATTTAAATATTGACAAAAATTATACACACAATATTTAACACACAAAAGTAATATATCAACTAAAACACATAAAGATAATTAAAAATAATAGATATTTTTTACAACTATATTATTGAAAACCGTATTAACAAAACAGATATTCATTAAAAATTACTTACCTAAACAATCGAAATTCTTGCCAACAATATTTCTGCATCTCAATATTTTTGTATTACAATACTTTTACCGATATTTCTGTATCTCGATATTTAAAACTCAATATTTTTTTCAAATACTTCTAAATGGAATAGCTGAAGCTTCTCTTCTTCTAGGTTTTTGTGGATGTGACTTTCTTTTTGTTTCAACCTCCTCTGTAAATGTATCCTTCTTTTCATGTTTCTTTGCCCACAGGCTCTCTAAGTTTTCACAATCACTCCATCTGTGAACACATTTCATTTTACCAATTCAATAATATGTAATCGGTTTCCTGAAGATTGAATTGTTCCAATTGCTTCATCATCTATCTGTGTCCTAAAACTTTTCTGAAATGAAATGCTTCTTCAAGTATCAACATCATATTTATTTGCCAATTCAGTTAATCTTTAATTGATAGATGCAGTTCACTTTGTAATTTCTTCACACAAGTAAATTAGTTATTTTTCTTGATACTGATTTACATGTTCAAAATACAAAAATCCTTGAATTATTTCTTCCAATTCTACCTTTGATTTTATAACATCTGATGTTTTTCCCTGTACTTTTACTAGTACTTGGACTCTCTACTCTCTCCATCTTGGCACCTTCACTGATGATCTCATTAAAGCCTGGTAACACAATTCTGTCTTCAGACAAGTTCATTACACCTTGTAATGGTTGTGTCGTAAAGACACTTCTCCCTCCTCTCCACTCCTCTCCTTCCCCTAGTGCCTGACAGGTGTGTGGTGGTGTCCATGTGGCAATTTGAGAATTCTGTGATTTCGGAATAAATCCAGTCGCTGTTGCTCTTTCGGTAGTTCCCTGAGCCGCCACATTTGTAGCCACAAAAGCACACACCTCTACCGGTTGTGTTGTTGCAACCCATGCAACAGGTGCTGGTACAGTCACAATAGAATCAGTCTCATAAGCAGGCATTACTCCATGGATGGGATCAACTAGAACAGGTACCTTATTTGGAATAGCAGATTGAACAACAAGCTGTGTCATGGCAGGTTTCATTACAGTAGACGGAGTTACAACACGCTGTACTATCTACTATTCTCTCAATCTGATATATATTTGGATTGACACGAGCTGTAGCCACAGTTCTATTTCTAGCAGTCTTCATGTTAGTATTTGTCTCAGTTACATCTGTTCCAGTATCCAGATAATGTGGTGGACGTGCATACAATAGTTCTTCCAAATATCATCACCCAAATCAGTATCAGTACCTGAATTTGCTTCATTATTTGCATCTGATTCCACTTTTATCTTTTTCTTTTTAGGCTTTTCAGATTTTTCAGACTGCTCTTTTTTTCTCATTTACACTCGACTATGTTTTTCCTCCATCTTTGCCGGTGATCATCCCAAATTGCATCTGTATAATTTTTCATTTGCCTTTTTGTTCACCTCTGATACATTTCTTTATCTCTATTATGAGCCATCTTATCCCATGCATTTAGTGCTTTGAACTGTGTTGGTCTAGGAGGAGGGTTTATTACACAAGGTGTTTCTCGTAATCTGTCAATAATTCTAAAATTGAAAGTACCCTATCTATGAACCTTCTTTTTCAATGATCTTGCACCATTGATGAAGCCATACACATGTGTGTAACCCTTCCTCAATCATCATATGATGTGCTGGCGTACTTTTAGGAGGCACCTTTTCACCCTCCCAAACAGGAATAGTCCCATCACCCCTCATTAGACTTATAATAGCTTTGAAAAATGTCATGATTTCAAATGTAATCCAATGAATTACAATGAAATGAAATACACTTCCCTCAATATTTTAAATGAGTTTCACAATGTCAGTATTCAGTAGACCTTTTTCCCAATCCCAGCACATTTCAGTATCTCTGCAGCCAGCCACTGTATAGCTCTCCATACAGCTCAATCATTTGAAGCACAGACTTTTACACCAACCGACCATCACCAGTGCGGCTCAATGTGACACAGCCACCTGCTCCTTGCTGCGCCTCACCCTCCTTTTCAATTTCTCTGTATTTGCACAAAGCATCAATTCTAATAAACAATGCAATATAAAATAAGTCTTTTGCCTGCCTTTTCGAAAGAAATAAAAAATTATTTATAACTGTAATCTTTCATTCAAAAAGAGTTTTGGGACACACAAATGAAATCTTGACAAGCAGGAGATCACCCGATCAACACAGTGTTACCTTTGCTTATCAGGGTCCACCAACACTGACCAATATTAGTAAAATAACAATAAATTATTACCGTCCCTATTTTAAGGTATAGTCCACAACATCTCATGACTTGCACCGCAACTCATTGGCAGACAAGAATATCATAAATCAACTACTATTTATCTATCTTGGGATCTTGGACCACTTTTGAGTCCAATACCATCTTTATCTTCATTAACAAAAGCGCATAGACATTAGCAATACCATTCAAACAACAATAATGATACTATTGGTCACAATTAAATATGCAATCATAAATTTCAAGAATCATCATAAATCCGGTGCATAACCCTGTTGATACTCCCACCTGAAATCAGAAAATCAGCAATCTGCAACAGCAACTGCTTCAGAGACCATACTCCATCAATCTTCGAACTCAAGCTTTGGGCAATGGGCATTGAGGGACTTATCTAGAAAGAATTGGCATAGAGCAGTGCCGCAAGTCATTTTGTTGCACTGCACTACGCCAATTTAAAAGTACAGGAATGCACTATATCTACAAGATACAGCGCATTCCTCTCCTTTCAGCCAGCGCACATATTGCACCATGGTGCAAGGGTGTTTGTGTTGGTGGCATGATTGTTTTTGTGCGGGGAAACATTCCTACACAAAAACAATCACAAGAGACTTTTTTTCTCATTCTATGTGTGCTTCAGAATGCAGCACATGTGGAAAGAGGAAATAACAAGAAAATGTAAACATTTCTCCTTGTTACACCTGGGAGGTGTATATTTTTGGTGTCCCCTTCCCCCCCAGATTTACGCTATGTTGTAAATCTGGGGCAGTGTCAAAAACTATTAGTGTTGAGTGGGAATATCCACAGCAACGCCCATGGCAAGTCTCCCCAACTTGCGCTGCGTTGCCTTACACCTTATCTACAAGGCCATGAAAAGCCACGTAGAGTGGCTTTGTGTGGCCTTTTAGATATGGGTTTGCACTGTGCGCCATGGGAGTATAAAAAATCAGTGCTCCAGTGGTGCAAGGCGGCTTGTGAACAAGCCCCTCAGCATTTATCTTATCTCAGGGCACATATTAATTTTGCAGTTCTTATTTTCAATTGCCTAGCCATAACTTTACTATCAAACTTTTGTTCGTGCAAAACATGTGCTCTTGATGACTATTCGGAGCCTTCAGAGATATGAAATTCTTGCACATCAACTGAGCCCCCAAAATGGGACCATTTTAGGTAGATCAAGAAGGGAAAAGAACTGCATATTCACAATTAAAAAATAAAATATTCAATTTGGTTAGATTAGGAGTCAATTATGAGAGTTTGATTATAATTCAAGATTTTAATAAATCATTAATTTCTTTATTGGCAATTGTTTAATCTCAATGCAATACAGAACAAAGCATAAGGTGTGCTCCATAAAATCTAAGCCCTATACTAAGCTAATTTCAAAATAGATAGTGTACATCAGTAGAACCCACAAAGAGCTCTTGCTGCAGGAGTGATAGCATATAGGGCCTGATTTCGAGTTCGAACGTTCGACGGGGAGGCTGTCGCCATTCTGGCTACCTCCCTGCCGGGCCCATTACAACTTTCCCGGTGGGCTGAAGGGTGGAACCAAGGTTTCCACCCATCAGCCGAGCAGGAAAGTGGCAGCAGCATTGTCACCAGCTTGTAATCCAGCTGCCGGCATTACTGCCGAACGCAGGGTGCACAAGCACCCTCACAATGCTCACTGCACAAAAGACAGTGAGCATTGCGAGGGTGCTGGGCAAGGGGGACCCATGCACTGCCCATGCCTAGTGCATGGGCCATACAGGGCCCCCCCTGTGGCCTCCTGCCCCTGTTTTCTGCCAGCCTTTTCATGGTGGTGAAACCAGGTCATAATCAGCAGGGTGGCGCTGCCCTGGCTGATTCCAACCTCCGCTACCGTAAGCCTGTCGGGATCAAAGATCTTGGTGGCGACGGAGGTAGGTTGGCGGTGCAGTCCGCCAACCTTGTAATGTGGCAGCTGGACAGCCAGTGATAAATGGCCTCTTTTTGACATAGCCCCCACTTTTTGCCTGATGAATGATGTCGCCTAAAAATTGTAGTGCTAACCATGTTCCCTGGGCCAGAGCTCTTTTCCTAAAACTGTTGTGATGCATTAGCACAATTGAATACACGTTTAGCTACCACTATATGTCTCTAGTAAAAGGTACTTAGGTACCCAGGGCATAGGGAACCAAGGGTAGGCTCCTGAGGGCAGCAGCACTGATTGTGCCACCCTCAAGGGCCATGCATCCAGCACTGCCACTACAGGCTGAGTGTCCTGGTGCAAACCAAAAACACGTACTCGACATGGCACACTGCCTGTGTGCCCTGTCCACCATACATTGCATAAACTATGAATAAGACACCTCTCTGGCAGGCCTGCCAGCCCTAATCCAGGGTGCATAATATTATATGTGAGGGCATAGCTGCATGAGCAATATGCCCCCACTGTTTCCTTGCCAAATATGAGGCATAGTGAATGAACAGACCAACCATTTTAATACAAGTGCTTGACATTGGTCAGTACGAGTTTCCCAGCTACATAATGGCCACTCTGAACCCTGGGCTGTCTGGTATCAAACAACTCAGAATGATAAATCCTACCTGGTACCAGTATTGCATTTATCCTTAAAAGTACCCAGGTGTCACCTTCTAGCTGCCAGCTGCAAATGCTAACCACCCCGGCATGGTTGCTGACTGGTCCTATCTAGCCTGCCATCTCCAGACACCCAATCGGCAAACTTTAAGGGAGAGAACCATCTCTCTGGTTTGTGGAACAATGCCCTTCCTGGGTGGAGGTGCTAACACCCCTTCACTCAGGAATGTATACTGTCCTGACCACCTTGGAAACTCGACCCCCATGCCTGCTGCCCGCAGCAGATGGTCAACCCCTTTGAAAACCCCCATTTTGGTGGGAGCAAAAGTGGAAAACTACACAAAGGGTAGTAGAAGTGGCCCCACCTGGCATGCACCACCCCTTGCCTGCACGCTGGACACTCCATTACATTTTTCTCCATCTTAGATGGAAGGAAAATAGCCATTCAGGGATAGGGAAGTGACCCTTCCCACAGGAAGTGGTCACTGTAGTGGGTGTAGCCACCCAAAGGTAGGTGCCCCATTGGACACTACCCGGTTGCCCCTAAAATGCCTACTAAATTCAGTATTTATTGGGCATCCCTAGACCAGGTAATCAGATTCGACAGACAAAAGAAGACTAGCACCAAGAAGAACCAATGCATGAGAACTGTGGACCTGCTGCACAAAGAAAAGGCACCAAACCCTGCCTGCTGCACCCAAGCCCAGACAATCGGTGATGAGGAGCTGCTGGACACTGAAAAACTCGACAGAATCCCAGAGGACCTCTAGGCATCAAAAATCACCACTCTTCAACTAAGTTGAAACAAGCAACTCATTGAGGGTCACTTCACTGACCAGCTACTAACTCCTGAACCAGAGGTTGTAGCTGGACTGGACAAAACACTGCGAACTGCAATGACAAACCCTGCAATTGTGCCAAGTTTGGTGGCACTGCATCCTCCAGTGGTCAAACCATACCAATACCGTGGGTATTGGTCAGCTGACGTTGGACTCCAGGAACACCAGCCTGCCCGGGACTGAAAAAGGACCAGGAGGAAGCCCTAGTCAAGGGACTTCAAGAACACCCTGGACATACCACCAGAGCACCCCTGCTGTCCTACAAATGCCCCTTGAACTGACTTACCTCCAGTTCCAAAGGGCATCTTTGCACACAGTTCCTGGCTCATCGGTTCGCTCTGCATCCGGCCGCCCTGTGCCCTGCAACGAAGAACCTGCTGTGCCCTAATGGTCCCTCATCCCTCGAAACCTTGATATCCCAAGGGGACCCCAAGGAACCACTTCTAAACTTGCCTGCACAGACCTTTTCGAAGTGGTCCCCTGCAGTGGCTCTCCACCATCTTCAGAGACCTTTCTCCGCTGCTCCTGCCAGAACTGGGAGCCACCTGAACTTCCCCAGGTGGCACAGTGTGTCCACTAATGACCTCAACCAACCTGCAAAAGAAGAACTTGGTAAATCAACTGTGTGATTTTATATGTATTTTTAAATGTGCCTTTCCATTTATTCCTATGGTGCGTAATTACGCATGAAAAGACTATTTTTATTAAACTTCAAAAAGTCATATCTCAAAAAGTGCTTAAACGATTTTGATATTCTTGGTCTTAAAAATTACATAAAACTCTGAAGTATTTGTATGAATTGGTCTTGAGTTGTTCTTTGAGCGTGTGAATTGCATGATTTGCACTTCTCCAAGATTGGCCTAACTGCTCGACCAGGCTACCTTAAAAATTAGAGCATTACGTGATCTAGTTTTTACCTCTGTAAACCAACATGCAGTTGCTGGACCCCCTGCACAGTGTGCCTAGCTTGCACACTACATAGAGGGCCAGCCTCCTACACCACAACAACAGTGGCAGTCCGACAGCCACTGCGAGAGTGGCGGTCTGAGGACCCCCACACTTGTAATCAGGCCCATAGTCTTTTATTAAAGCATCTCGTAAAGAGGAGTCTGATAGATTCAGTAGAATCTCTAACACGTAAATTGAAAGCAGGATAAAGTCAATCTCAGGATAAATCTGAGATACATTAGCAAAGAGAATGAGTCAGAATTTGTCAGAGTGCTCTCAAGGAAAAGGGTCTTTCAAGCTCAGTTTGGTAACACGTCATTATGCTTATTTTACAATATAACAACTTGCAAATTTTGAGTAGATTACTTCTGGTTTCATTCAAACGTAGGATGATGTCTTCATGGGGAAAGGACAGCTTGAGTTGATCTTGCAAGTTTAAACAAAGAACATTCTAAATGCACAATACATTTAACTAAATTCTGAAATAATATGAAACATCCTCCTGTTTTCTCCCCAGCATCCATGGACAATGAAACAAACACAAGTCAAGGCAAGTACAATGCATTCTGGGATGAAATCACTCCTGTTCTCACATGGGTCTATTAACAGTGCCTATTCATAAAGAAACAACTTTGAGATTTGTCTAAAATTTCAGTCATCCTTACATCAGTCAAACGGTTATGAAGCTAAGTTTTTAACAGTCTCTCCATTCTGTTGTTGCAACCAGCCCTTTGCGTCATGAAAAGATATACAGGTGTGACCATGACACATGTCATAACTAACAAAGTTGAAAGGAAGAGCAAAGAAAAAATTTAAGTTATGTGCTGCTCAGCAATGATAAGCTAAATGCATGTCTCCTGCAAACTTCAAATGCAATGTCACTGTTGTGTGCAGTAATTTAATTAGGCCTACCGAGTATCTTTAGTTTAATGGTTATCACTATTACCTAGTACAAACAGTCTGACAGAGTCTAAAGGAATTCAATTCTCGGGGATTCCTGTCAGTGGGGATCTCCCACCATCAACGCTGGGGGTAGACCTGCACAATGGTGGAACAATATGAATTCTGTGTATGTAATACAACCCTAGGTTCTCAAATAATCCCAGTTAAGTAATCTAAGTCGAGGGCTCTAATTTTCTTGGGTAATGTGAGTACAAGTGCTCTGGTACACTCAAAAATTTGAATATTTTACTCCCCTTTCCCCTAAAACAAAATTAATAAATTAAAAACTGTTCAACTTTATGTAGGAAAACACAGCAGCATTCTGACATTTACAGCTTGGAAGGAAGGAGAACAGACAACATTATTAAGTTATGTCCGTTGCGAACCGTGGAACTTAAAACTTGATATCACAATTGGTAAAACCAAAACCCTGCAGGGGAGATATTTACTGAAAGATGTAAGTTAGGAGTAGATGAATACAAACAATAGAAAACCTGTTCCATAACATTTCATCTTGGATTGGTTGTTTTTATACATGGATTAATAAAACATTGGGAGGATGGAGTGACTATGCCTTCCTGCTGATGAACATGTCTGCATTAACTAAACAAGATCGTTCAATCCGCTGACTGACACTCAGTTCATGAGACCGCTGATGCAAATGTGCTAATTAGAAATTATTAATGAATGTTTATGTGCTTGGATAATCAAAAGTTTGTAGAGAAATTAATGGTAGCGTAAATAAAGTGCACGTTTGAAATTTTGACCACGGGGAATGGCAGCCGTTTATACGAAGTTAAGCTAAAATAACTAACGATGTGTGAAATAATGAAAATGTGAAAGAATAACGTAGTAATATGTTATATTGAAATGTATAACTTATGTTTTGTATTAACTTGTAGTAGTTAACTTAGCCGGAGTTAAGGCATAGTCTTTTCCAGGCCTCGCACAAGGAGCTGATATTCTAGCGCACTGCAGAGAAGCTAATGCATGACTTGTCCTTGAGCCACCCGATGTTAAAGTTGCTTAGCTAGAATTTTCCGCAGATGTACCGACGGACAGGAGATGATGAAGTCAAATTGATACAATTATGTGTAGAGTAGGCTAAATGTACTTTCCCAGGACTTGAACAATGAGAGCACTGACCGAGGAGGAACATGCAACATTTTCGATACCTGAAGAGACGGATGATGAGGACATCGTACAGTGTACCAATCTGTGTGCTGAGAAAGGACTAATATTAAAATTCATAGATTTGAAAAATAAATATTATAGGTAAAAGTCATATCTGTTGCCTGACCGACCAATTGGAAATTAGGGGGATTAACTTGGAGACCCTAAAAAAAAGTCATGACAAGGGGCTAAAACTTCAGATGCAAGGGGAGATGTTGATGACGTCAGGAGACGCTGTTCAAGTTTCTGTCGTTGGGCTCATAATCTTGAGAGCCTGATGTGTTGCTGATCAATTGATGACCTTGAAAATGAAGACAGACTTTTTTGCTGATCCATTCCATGGATAGGTAGCTATAACAATGTGACCGATTAAATTGTGAATTTTCTTTTAGGTACCAACTGCGCTGTTTTATAGTTTTCTCATAGTGAGATGCTTTCCAAATTCACGTTTTCTAAATTGTTTTAGCATGAAACCCCACATGCTGTTGCTAATCTGGGTTAGGTAGGTTTCTATGGGTGACGTTGACAGTGACAAATGATTGATGGACAGATTGCCGAACTCTGCTATTAATGTTGTTATATTCATTTTGTTGGCAAATGCTAAGACTCTTGATCATATGTTTTCTCAAGTTCCAATTAGATTGTATTATTGGTGGTTGCTAATAAACGAATTCTGAGCTGATTAAATAAAGTTGAGTTAACCAAATGCATTAGAATTGTAATTAATAGGGAACTAATTATTTTTTAACCTTTTAATTGAGTTGTGGTTATTCATGAAATGATGGCTGTAATTGTTCGGGTGACTAATGTTTCTCTTAGTGGTTATTGATTGATTCATTAATTATTGATGTCATTGGTCACTATGTGATTAGGATACTCCATGCGATCCAAAAGGTTCATGGGCCTATATGCGTCCCCTTTGTAAGTTTACTTATTAAGGACCGGGCGCTCTGACAAGACTAACACAGGTTGCGTCACTTATCACACGGGAGGCAGCGCAAGACATGCAGTCAATGGAGAGCATGCACACCTTTTGGTAAAACGCATCATATGCGTCTGGATAAGACAGTGGGTCTCTTGCTTTATGGTTGTAGCTTCAGTCCTTCTCCTACATATGTAACAGCAACTAAAGTTTGTTCTTTAATCCGCCACACATATAAAAAGTAAAGGAGATGTTCTATACTCCTAATGGTACCTTTAGGAATTGTTAAGAGTGCTGTATTATAAATCCTCTTTTACGACACAGAGAATGCTTCTGTTTGATATAACGAACAACTAGATATTTCTAGAACTACTGGGTTTGTGGCTGGATGTAAAACATTTGTAAAAGTCTGTAGAGGCAGTCGCTTACCTCACTCGGTGCCAGCCTAGGTGAGTGTGTGCTGCGTGTATTACAAAGAGACACTGAGCCAGAGTCAGGATTAATAGCCTGTAGCACAAGAACTGCCCTTGCAGCCCCACCATCATCTTTTTATTGGGCGCAGTACATGGCACGCAGGGAATACCATAAGACTCATGTCTGTAAGTGGTTTTATTGGTCTCCCTTGACGTTCATACTGCACCAGTACATCACTTCTTTCCTCCTTACCTTTCCAAGAAGAAATATGAAACACAAACACTTCAGTTCAATGGATTAAATCAATCTTTGCGAACTGGTGGCACATGCAACAAGGATAAAACAGGTTACTACACAGTGTTTACTCTTCAAATCACACAGTCCTTGAGCAGGGTGGAAGGTGTCCAATTTTGCCGCAAATTATGCTTTTTTTGGTCACTCCTGCCACTCTACCTTGGCTGACTGGCACTAGACTCACTGGTGGCAGTCGAAGAATTTGTCAGTGTGTGGTTCAGGTTTTGAGAGTTCTTGGTTTTGGGAGTGCTAGCAGTGGAGACTTGGTTCTCTTCACTTGATCCCTCATGTGCTGGTAGACACATGTCAGTTTCCTCCTCAGGGGATTCTGGGTCTGATGCAATGTGATTGTGTCTTTCCTCGTCGTCTCTTCTTGCTGGCTTGAAAAACAAGACACTCAGGCCCTCATTCCAACCCTGGCGGTCTCTGACCGCCAGGGCGAAGGGCAGCGGAAGCACCGCCAACAGGCTGGCGGTGCTTCCAGGGCTATTCTGACCGCGGCGGTAAAGCCGCGGTCAGAAAAGGGGAACTGGCGGTTTCCCGGCGGTTTTCCCCTGGCCCAGGGAAGCGCCGCCATGGGGATTCCGACCCCCTTCCCGCCAGCCTGTTTCTGGCGGTTTTCACCGCCAGAACCAGGATGGCGGGAACGGGTGTTGTGGGGCCCCCTAACAGGGCCCCATACAGATTTTCACTGTCTGCTTTGCAGACAGTGAAAATCGCGACGGGTGCCACTGCAAACGTCGCACCCCTGCAACTCCGCCGACTCCATTCGGAGCCGGCTTCCTCGTTGCAGGGTCTTTCCCGCTGGGCTGGTGGGCGGCCTTTTGGCGGTCGCCCGCCGGCCCAGCGGGAAAGCCAGAATGGCATCCGCGGTCTCCTGACCGCGGAGCGGGCATTCGGCGGTGACCGCATGGCGGGCGGTGACCGCCGCCCGCCGCGGTCAGAATGACCGCCTCAGTGTGAGTTCCTCCTCGTTGTGCCTAGCAGTGATCGTTGTGGTGCAGCGTTGTGTGACAACCTATAAATGGTATTTAAAGAGAAGTCTTTCATGAGGAAAAGGTCCCCTGGGCGAATGCCTGATGCTCGGGCACCTTGGTGTATGTTTGCTTTAAGATTAGTGTTTCTCCTTCTTTGTAGCATTTGATCACTATCAATGGGGGGTGGCTCCCACTCTGGGTGATGTGGAATTGTGTCTGTTAGGATGCACCCCACGCTGGCACATGTCTTGGAGCTTGTCTGGAAGTTGAGTTTGGGGTTTGGCAATACTCTTGCAGGACTGCAGAGATGGACCACTCTAACAGTTCCTGGTCTGTGTATGTGATGTGTATCACTTTGTTAAATATTTACCTTTTATGTTCCATGATTGTAGATACATGGCAAGCCCCTGGCTTTGAAAAGGGGGCCCATATGTGGCTATCATCTTCTTGAGCTTGAGGATGACTTCTGCAGCTGCTTGAGATGTTAGCATCTCAACCTCTAGGTATTTGGTTAAGTCATCCATCAAGACAAGGAAGTATCACCCATCTGGCAAGCATCTGAAGTCTAGAAGTCTAGACTGATGTACACCCATGGCTGTTGGGGCCTTGTTCTCTGATAATGGGTGGAGGTGCCTCCGGCTGACCTGAGACTTGGCACCATCAGCATGACCTCACTATGGTGTTGACCATTTCATCCATGAGAGGGAACCAAAGTTTTGTCCTGAGGTGGTTCTTGTTTTTACCATGCCTTGTGGCCATTGTGGGCTAATTTCACTGCCTGAGCTGTGAGGATGACAGGTATCACCAGATGGGGTCACTGTAGTAAGCATCCACCAGCATATTTCACATGCTTGTGACACACATGTTATAGTGATTCTAGAGTCCTCTTGGCCTCTGATGCTTGGAGTGCAAGTCCACTTCCACATTTAATTGCGATGAGGGCTAGTTGTAGGCATTCGGCCTGCTCTGCAGCATTTCGGATTGGGTCTAGGGACAGCAGTAGAGGTATGGCTCTCTCTACCACATACTCTTTGGTCTCTTCAGCATCCTCCCTTTCTTTCGCGGTGGCCTCCCACAGGTGCTGGGATGGGTACTCAGCTGGATTGATAGTGGCATGTCTGTACTCTACCTTGCAATCATACTCCTTTAGCTGAGGCACCTATTTTTCAATGCATGGAGGCAGTTTGGACCCTGAGCTTTGAAAGTAGGGTATGAGTGATTTGTGATCGGTAGTTCTGACAAAAGGATGACCATAGGTTTATAAGTGAAAGTGTCGACAGGCCCAGGGGAATGCTATTGCCTCCCTCTCAATCTGTGAGTACTTTTGTTTGGTGGTGGAGAGGGATCGACTGACATAAGCTACTGTTAGGGTTTGTACACAGCAAAGAGCATGTCCCCCCTCACTGCACTAGTGGGTTCTGTAATAGCTCCCTTTTAAACTTACTATTGAAAGCCTTTCTTGTTATCTCACATTCCCCCCCCCCTAGGCTTCTGTGTATGTTGTTTAATGTGCTGTTTTGTGTACACATTGGGCCTTGCTTTTACCAAGGCTTCTTTAAAATACTCCTCCCTAGGCCATGTGTTAATCCAACTCATTTGTATAATAACGGAAACTCTGCACACCTTTCAAGAACATGTGCAGCATGTGAGGACCACACCCAGCTCTTCAAACCACACCCAGCTCTGCACACCTTCCAAGAACATGTGCAGCATGTGAGGACCACACCCAGCCCTTCAAACCACACCCAGCCCTGTCTATAAAAGGCATCCCCCGAGCCACACCCAGTGCTTGTGCTCGTCTACCTCCCGCTTACCTGAGAACAGATGCCTCGGCGCTGGCACTCCTGCTCTTTACAGACTTTCATTGACTTCAATGGGCGCAGCTTCTGGCTCTTCCTTCTTCCGGTTTCCGGTTCCTCCTTGCTTCAGCCTCTCTCCTATGAGTAACCTGCAAAAGAGAAAGAAGACAAGGTTAGACTGATCAGTATCTCTTGCCAGCAACAAGTAAGTGCAAAACCTTTTATTACCTGAAAGAACTTTGACAACAATTTCTGGATTCGTGTATAGACAATTTGAAACGAAATACCTTCCACGAACATTGTGATTCAAACTCTTTGTTACAAGAATATTTTGCAGAACTTTGTGAAGCAAACATTGTTTTTTCTCATGGAACTTTTAAGAATCGAACAGTGGAAACCATTAACAGCAAGGCAAACAGTAAATCAAGGACTTGCACAAATTACATGCTGTATTTTGATGTAAAAGTACAGTATTTGTTTTATAAAAGATTCTGGAAATATGGGAAAAGTGAGTCTGCTATTGGGAATTTAGGCTTTAGTTATATTATGATGAATGTTTGATATTGGTAATTCTGATAACGGTATTTGTTTAATGTTTTAGAAGCTTTACAGTAATAGAAAACACATCCCAGAGCAGTAACACATTCCAAACCTGGAAACTAGAGACTAGGATCCAAGAGGTACTTTTAGAAGAGAATTTCTAATAAAGGGATAGTCAGGAACCCATTTAGGAATAGGTTGCACTTATCTGTTCTTTGTTTATGTTTCATTAGGCACCAGTTTCTACAGAAGTCAGAAAGGGCCGCAGATTTGTGTAGCACTTCAACAGTGGAAACGCAAGAACGGTGTTGTCTCTTTTTTTTATTTTATCCACTTCCCCCCTTCCCTTGAGCTTCTGTTCTTAGTGCACTGTTTTAAAAACTAGTGTGCTGGAACAAGCAGTTTCAGGGTGGGGTCGGATTGTCTTCAACCTCCATCAGAACTGAACAAGAACTCAGGTGAGCTGGGCTTTGACTGAAGCACAAGCCTTAAAAAATTTCAGTTCTGGTGGACGATGAATACCGGGGAAGAAATAGAGGGCATTGACGTCACGGATATGGCGCAGGCCCTAAATGAGGACTTGGCTCATAATGAATCAGTGTCTGGCATCTTGCAACATATGCAAGAGGAAATAGAGAGATTAAAGATGGAGAATACCTCTTTAAAACAGGATTTAAGCAGGTATAAATTTAGGGGATCTCAGTGGAACACAGCTTCTACGCCTTTGTTTAAAACCTCCTCAGAGACAGGGGCGCCATCAAAACATACAACTTTGCCTTCCCCAGTTGAGGTTACTGTTAATGTTCCTAATGTTGTGCCCTTAGCAGCACCTGAATGTTTTCATGGAGATAGTAACAAATTCCATGTTTTTATCAATCAATGTCAATTACACTTCATTTGTAATCCACAACAGTTCCCTACTGATGATACGAAAGTGGCATTCGTCTTGTCTTATTTGGGTGGCACAGCAGCCAATTGGTCAATTCCTTTCGTGGATAGAGATGATCCCATCCTCCATAATTGGAATCAATTTAAACGTACCATGACCAGCCTTTTTGCAAAACACACTTTCATGCAGGCAAGTGATAATGAGCTTTTAAATCTTAAACAAGGTAACAAGGATTTATTGACCTATCTCACTAGTTTTAATCGTTTACTCACCGAGACACACTGGCCAGAAGAAAAGCGTGTCTCCCTTTTTTATAAAGGTTTGAGAGACGAGTTAAAAGACGCGCTGGCTCATATCGTTGATTTGCCAAAAGACTATTCGGACTTTGTAGATTTAGTTGTGAAATTAGAACATAGACTAGGAGAAAGAAAGGGAGATAAATACAAACTGGAATCACGGTTAACTTTTATTAGACACGAGAAGAAAGACACAGATAATAAACTCCCTGAACCAGAGCCTATGCAAATAGGGACACTCAGAGGTCCACTCACATCAGAGGAAAAAGAAAGAAGGAGAACATTTCAATTATGTTTATATTGTGGCAGGGCAGGTCACTTTGCCAGAGAATGTCCAGTAAAGCCTAAAACTCCACGAAAGGGTGCTGTTTCCTCCACCTCCTCAACTGAATCGGGAAACAATTAAGCTCGACAAGGGGAGAGGTTACTTGTTCGAGAAAACATCTTAATCAAACCTCTAATGCTGCAGCCTTCAGGGTACCGCACATACCTAGACATTTCATAATTCAGGTCGTTTTAATTGTTACTACCCAAGTGAGGCATTCTCTCCCTGTCCTACTGGACTCAGGCGCGACAGGAAATTTTGTGGATAATAAGTTAGCTGAAATCTTAGGACTTCCTATGTGCCTAAAGCCTTGTCCAGAAGCAGTATGTGCAGTGGATGGGTCAGAATTGACCTCTGGATTAATCACAAAACAAACAAGTCCACTTGTTATGGTCTGTCAGAACGGGCACACAGAGGTGATTAGCTTTGATCTGATAGATACTCCTAATTTTGGTTTGATTCTCGGGGTACCCTGGTTAACAACTCATAACCCAAAAATTGATTGGGTGAATAGAACTGTTACTTTGGATTCCTCTTTCTGTAGAACCAATTGCTATCAAGAAGCAGGTACAGAACAGAGCACAGTATTACACTGTGCTAGTGTTACACAAGATGAACCAAGTCTCCCTCCTGAATATTCTGACTGTAAAGACGTCTTTGATCCAGTAAAGGCTAGTGTGCTGCCCCCACATCGGTCTTATGACTGCCGTATAGATCTTATCCCAGGGGCCCCTTTACCTAATAACAGAGTATATGCTTTGACTGACGAAGAAACCAAATACTTAAGAACCTACCTAGATGACCTACTACAGTCTGGGTTCATCCGTCATTCCACATCTCCGGTGTCATCTCCACTCTTTTTTATCCCGAAGCCGGATAAATCCCTGCGCGCGTGTATCGATTATAGAGGACTAAATAAGGCTACAATAAAGAATAAATATCCTCTTCCTCTAATACCTGTGTTGTTGGATCAATTAAGACATTCTACTGTATACACTAAACTAGATCTGCGGGGAGCTTACCACCTGGTCCGAGTAAAAGAGGGGGATGAGTGGAAGACAGCTTTCAAGACAAAGTTTGGTTTATTTGAGTACACAGTAATGCCCTTTGGGTTATGTAATGCCCCTGCGGCCTTTCAGTTCTTTATAAATGAGGTCCTACACGAATTCCTGGACGTTTGTGTCATAGTATACATAGACGACATCCTCATTTACTCTAAGAACTCAGAAGAACATACCCAACATGTTCGTGCAGTATTATCAAAGTTAAAAGAAAATCATCTTTTTGCTAAGTTAGAAAAGTATACTTTTAATGTCAACAAGGTGGACTTTTTAGGATACTGCCTGTCACCTCAAGGAATAACTATGGATGTAAAGAAAATCAGTGTTATTGCTGATTGGCCAGAACCATCCTCTGTAAAAGATATTCAGAAATTTCTGGGTTTCGCCAATTTTTATAGGAGGTTTATTGCACATTTTGCAGACATTGCGGCCCCAATAACTACCTTGTTGCGGAAAGGGCAACGATTTCTTTGGACTGATGAGGCGGCACACGCCTTTCAACTCCTAAAACAAAAGTTCACTTCAGCCCCAATTCTGAAACATCCTGATCCTGACTTGCACTTTTTTGTTGAAGCGGATGTTTCACAAGTAGCTTTAGGAGGAGTTCTCTCTCAACGAGATGCAGTAGATGGCCAGTTACATCCTATAGCCTTCTATTCTAAAAAGTTATTGCCAACCGAACAAAATTACACTGTGGCTGAAAGGGAACTACTAGCTATCAAAGTAGCCTTTTCAGAATGGAGGCACCATTTAATGGGAGCCAAGTACCCAGTTACAATCTTTTCTGACCATAAGAACCTACAGTTTTTTGGATCACTTAAAGCACTAACACCACGTCAGATGCGCTGGTTAAATTTTTTTAGCACATTTGACTTTCTTATAACCTATAGACCAGGTGCACAACAAATTCAATCTGATGTGTTATCTAGATACGGACATACCTCAGACATGAAACAAGATAAAATAGGAGAACCCATTATTCCTCCCCAAAAGTTGTTGGCACCAGTACAACAGAAGGATTTCATCACAGATCTATATAATGCACACATGCAAATAGCACCTCAGGATTGGTTAAAGGATTCCCATAACACAATACAACGAGGTTTATTGTATCACGACAACATGCTGTTAGTGCCCACCTCTGAATTACAAACACAGGTGATAATTTGGCATCACGCCTCACCGTTGGCAGGTCATCCTGGTTGGGTAAAAACCCTGTAAAATGTGCAAAAACACTTTTGGTGGGACACTATAAGAAAGGACATTAAGCAATTTGTCACTACCTGTCCAATTTGTGCAAGACATAAATCTTCTCATAAGGCTCCTGACGGCTTGTTAATACCAATGCCAACACCCAAACAACCTTGGCACACTGTGAGCGTAGACTTTATTGTAGGTTTACCACCTGTAAAATCCTTCACAACAGTGTTGGTTATAGTGGATTTTTTTTATCTAAAATGGCACATTTTGTACCATTACGGGAATTACCCACAGCAGCAGAATTTGCCGATATTTTTATAAGGGAAATTGTGCGTTTACATGGTTTGCCAAGCAAAGTGGTGTCAGACCGAGGGAGCCAGTTCAACTCCAGATTTTGGAAAAAATTATGTGAAAAACTGAAAATAGATGTGGCCTTATCCACTGCTTTCCACCCAGAGACAGATGGACAGACTGAACGACTGAACCAAACCTTACTTCAAACGCTACGTTGTTTATTGGCTGATTATTCTAGTGAATGGTTGGAAGCTCTCCCTGTAGCAGAGTTTGTTTATAATAATACTGAGCATTCAGCTCTACTTTGCTCACCATTCTATTTCTTGCAGGGGTATCATCCAAGAGCTATACCCATTTTGTTAGAAGATTCCCTGTTGCCTACAGTAACGGATAGACTAACGAGGTTAGGTGACATACAAGACAAAGCCAGGAAACTTTTATTAAAGTACAAGGAAAGCATGAAAAGACAAGCAGACAAACACAGGTCTGAGGCCCCAATGTATAAAATTGGTGACAAGGTATGGCTCTCCACAAAGAACCTAAACATAGAGGGATCCCGAAAGCTGCAACCACGTTTCATTGGACCCTTTAGTATAACTGCCATAGTAAACCCGGTAACAGTAAAATTAGATTTACCAAAAGAATATCCAGTACATACTACATTCCATGTGTCCTTGCTTAAGCCATACAACTCAAAAACCCGACCTGAACCACCACCTCCACCCATACCAATTAAGGGAAACCTGGAATATGAAGTGAAAAGCATAAAAGACTCAAAAAGAATTAGTGTACGTCTGTTTTATTTAGTAGAATGGAAAAGATATGATGAATCTGAGAATTCATGGGAACCAGCATCATATGTACATGCCCCACAGCTGATTAGACGGTTTTATTTAAAAAATCCAGGAAAACCCCGTCCTGTAGGAGGGCCTTTGAGGGGGCAACTGTTAGGGTTTGTACACAGCAAAGAGCATGTCCCCTCTCACTGCACTAGTGGGTTCTGTAATAGCTCCCTTTTAAACTTACTATTGAAAGCCTTTCTTGTTATCTCACCTTCCCCCCCCCCTAGGCTTCTGTGTATGTTGTTTAATGTGCTGTTTTGTTTACACAATGGGCCTTGCTTTTACCAAGGCTTCTTTAAAATACTCCTCCCTAGGCCATGTGTTAATCCAACTCATTTGTATAATAACTGAAACTCTGCACACCTTTCAAGAACATGTGCAGCATGTGAGGACCACACCCAGCTCTTCAAACCACACCCAGCTCTGCACACCTTCCAAGAACATGTGCAGCATGTGAGGACCACACCCAGCCCTTCAAACCACACCCAGCCCTGTCTATAAAAGGCATCCCCCGAGCCTCACCCAGTGCTTGTGCTCGTCTACCTCCCGCTTACCTGAGAACAGATCCCTCGGCGCTGGCACTCCTGCTCTTTACAGACTTTCATTGACTTCAATGGGCGCAGCTTCTGGCTCTTCCTTCTTCCGGTTTCCGGTTCCTCCTTGCTTCAGCCTCTCTCCTATGAGTAACCTGCAAAAGAGAAAGAAGACAAGGTTAGACTGATCAGTATCTCTTGCCAGCAACAAGTAAGTGCAAAACCTTTTATTACCTGAAAGAACTTTGACAACAATTTCTGGATTCGTGTATAGACAATTTGAAACGAAATACCTTCCACGAACATTGTGATTCAAACTCTTTGTTACAAGAATATTTTGCAGAACTTTGTGAAGCAAACATTGTTTTTTCTCATGGAACTTTTAAGAATCGAACAGTGGAAACCATTAACAGCAAGGCAAACAGTAAATCAAGGACTTGCACAAATTACATGCTGTATTTTGATGTAAAAGTACAGTATTTGTTTTATAAAAGATTCTGGAAATATGGGAAAAGTGAGTCTGCTATTGGGAATTTAGGCTTTAGTTATATTATGATGAATGTTTGATATTGGTAATTCTGATAACGGTATTTGTTTAATGTTTTAGAAGCTTTACAGTAATAGAAAACACATCCCAGAGCAGTAACACATTCCAAACCTGGAAACTAGAGACTAGGATCCAAGAGGTACTTTTAGAAGAGAATTTCTAATAAATAAAGGGATAGTCAGGAACCCATTTAGGAATAGGTTGCACTTATCTGTTCTTTGTTTATGTTTCATTAGGCACCAGTTTCTACAGAAGTCAGAAAGGGCCGCAGATTTGTGCAGCACTTCAACAGTGGAAACGCAAGAACGGTGTTGTCTCTTTTTTTTATTTTATCCACTTCCCCCCTTCCCTTGAGCTTCTGTTCTTAGTGCACTGTTTTAAAAACTAGTGTGCTGGAACAAGCAGTTTCAGGGTGGGGTCGGATTGTCTTCAACCTCCATCAGAACTGAACAAGAACTCAGGTGAGCTGGGCTTTGACAGCTACTAGGGCCCATTAACCATTATTTTCATGCTGTGTGTGAACAGCTCCCAGCCCTTTTAGGCTAGGGTCAACTGCAATGGTGGTCTGTTTGGCGGGGTCAATGTAGGTCAGGGTTGTATCAGCAAAGAGAGCTTCATTGGCCGCTTGGAATGCTTGTTCCTGCACTGTGCCCAACACTGACGATGTTGCAATTTTCGTGAGGTCTCTTAGGTGCTGCGTGAGGCTTGTTAGGTCAGGTATGAATCTCCCACAGTAGTTTGCCATACCTAAGAAACTCCTCACCTCCAATACATTTGTCAGTGTGGGAGCATTCCGGACGTCTTTCATTTTGTCAGGGTCATAGGCCACTCTGTTCACCGAGAACACGTATCTGAAGAAGCAAATGTGCTGTTTCATAAATTTACACTTCTCCAGTACAGAGTGAGACTTGACAGTTGGATTCTCTTGAGTAATCCACAGAAGCATTTGGGGTGTCCCTGAACTGATTTGGCAAAAATCAAGATGTCATCGCTGACATTAATGACACATAGTAGCGCTGCGAATAGCTCATAGATGGTGTTCTGGAATATTTCTGCAGCACTTGATATTCTGAATTTGAGGTATCTGTAGTGCCAGAGCCATTGTGGGCAGAGACTGTGGTAGTATATCTTGACTCAGGGTGTAGGGGCATCCCGATCACAGATATACTTTTGAGAACCACTGGACTTCATTGAGCTCTCTAAGGATGTCATTGATGGTGGGGGTTACATGGTGCTCACACTTAATGGCAACATTTGGGAGTTGAATGCTGACACACATGCGGACCTCCATGGGGTTTTTCTGTTTATTTGTCACTACAATGGGTAATGCCCAGGGTGAGGAGGCAAGTGACCTTTTCCATTATGCCAGCTCAGTCTAGCTTGTCAAGTTGTTTTTCTGCCTTTGGTCAGAGGTGGAGCACAATGCAACAATATTGTAGGGTTATTGACCGTATTGGCTTGTCAATTTGCAATCACAACTCTGTTCTTTAGACAGCAGATGCTGTTGATAAAACATGCAAACTCATTGATAATGTGTGAGAGTTCTTTGAGCTGCACCCCAAATGTAAATGGACTAGGCCTAGGGCCTCAGCTGTGGCACAGCTTACTAGCATTCCTTGTCCTTCTTCTGCCATGTAGAAGGTGATTTCAGTGCTTTTGTCTTCATGTGAAAATGACGATTTGAAGCACCCTAACATGGGTAGAAGCTTTGTTTCACCATAGTCAAAAACCATGACTTTAGCCTTAGCCAGTGCCGGAGGTTCCAGCATGTCCTGGTATGTGTCCACAGACATTAGGTCAATGAATACTCGTGTCAATGATTATAGTGATGGGGCATTGTCTGATTCAGATTTGATTTTGTATAAAGGGCCTTCCAGTGGCCTTGTTGTGCCCAACCATAAAAATACTCTGGACAGTGTATTCTGCAACATCGTCATCATCCATGTCTTCTGTCTCGATTCCCACTTCTGGGAGAACCTGGACAGATTCTTTGGTGGCTTTGTGTTTCAATGGCCTGCACACTATGGTGAAACGGTTGTACTTGCCACATGCTTTGCTTTTCTTTCCTCTGGCTGGGCAATTGGCTAGCCTGTGTGATGGCCCTCTGCAGTATCCGCACAGTCTTTTGGTATCAGGAGGTCTCCATAAGGGCTGGGCGGGATGCTGTGGTTGCACTGCGTTGACTGGTTCTTGATTGTTCTGCGGAGGGCGGTCTCCATGTGTGATGAGAAAGCTGTCAGCAGCTCTTTTCATCTCCAAAGTATGAGTAGGTCTCTTAATGATTTTCCATATTCTTGGAGAATGGCTTCCCTCAATTTGGAGGAGGCACAGTCTTGAATGATTTCTCCCCTGATCTCCTCTTGTTTATCATTGAAGCCACAGGTACTGGCAAGTTCATTAAGTCAGACATAGAAACTTGCACCCAGTTTGGCAACCACACCTTTTGCCATGGGCACCAAAGACTTCATACTCATAGGAGATCTTATCTTTTATCCCGATAACCCCACAGACTTCAACTCTATGGACTTGCAGGAAAGTCTACAGAACATCAGTCTCACCCATCTCATACAAGGCCCTACCCACATCCCCGGACAAACATGTACTATTGGCTACCAACATATAGACATTGTCCAAGCCTCTCTACTGGTGATTTTCATGTTATTGTCTGGTGACTACTGCACTGTCAAGCCAGATCATAAAAATGAAGCAAATTTAGTGTACGAATCAGGAGACATGAAAAAACAAATGCGAAGACTTCCTTGCATTTAAGGCACTTTCTAATGTAACCTTTTGCAACCGAGCCTTGAATGCACTTTTTAAAAAGTGGGCACAAAGGTGCAGCAACACATTTGTTTTCGGAGCAAAGCACTCTAGCAAGTACATTTAAATGTATTACAGTTTTTAGATAAATGCTTTTAGTCCAAAACACAGTTTAACTCTCTTGCAGAGTGTGTCCATGAGCCAAAGGCACTGCAACTTCTGGGCTAATGCTTCAGATATCCTCACTTTTCAGAAGATTTTAGACACCAGTCGAACAATTAATTGGGGGACAGGCTGTTCAATCATTCTTTTCTTGACCGCAGTCTAACGTCCAGTGCCAGTTAGTCTAATTGGTTGTCTGCAAGACAGCACAATGCACTCTTTGCTGACCCCTTCTTTCCTCTCAGACTTAAGAGGAGTCAGTCACCACTAGTGCCCCTTTCTGGATACGTCCTTTAACCTTCTTGATCAGCAAAGACTCCAACCAAAAACCGGTCATTAGTGGTGTGCTAGTTCCTTTTCCAATTTGCCCTAAGCCCATTATATTCCTGTGTCATTCCAAAGACCAGCTTCCCTGATACTTGAGAACAATCTTCAAAATTATGAGGTCAAAGTAAATCAGGCTTCAAGTCCTTATGAATTCCTCAGATAGATAGGGGTACTCCCACACCACTCTTCAATTAATCTTCTCCAAATCCTAGCAGTGTTCTGTTCTCCATGAATGAACAACGTATATTTTAGTTGTGGCTCAGTACACTGTGATAACACCACTTGACATATCACTATGACTTTTCAGTCCTTCCTTTCTTTCATGGTCAAAACTACATAGAAAGCAGAAATTTCAACAAGCATTGCAAACACAATTGGTTCTGCCTAAGCAAGATGTATTGACTTTGTCAATGTTTTTTTAGACATGCTGCAAAGTGGCTTAAAGTAAAGAAAAAAGCACCATAGCGCAGCCATCAATGACCATGCCATAGAGCTTTTTTCTTCAAGCCATGCTGCATAGCAGCCTGCTCTGCTGTGTAATATGTCTAAAACAGCACGGGGCAAGTAACACAAGGGAGGTGTTGGGGAAGAAGGAGAGAATGCAAACAGTGGACAGTAGGAGAAGCAACACCAGGGAGGTGCATGTGAGGAGGGAGGAAGCAGCAACAGACAGCAGAAGGGCAGGCAGGAAGCAACATGAGGGAGCTGTGCATGGGGGGAGGGAAGCAACAACAGACAATGGGAGGAGGGCAGGGGGGGAAGTATAGAGTGCCATACACTTTTTTAAAAAGGTGCCTGGGGGATTGGGTGGCCAGTAGAAGTACACTGCCCACAGGCAGGAAGCTGTAAAAGATCCATGCTCCACAACAGGGAGGAACACTGAAGCGGTGGGAGGAAAAAGGAGGTGCAGACCATTAAGTAATGAAATGAGAGGTATTTGAAAGACAACCAATTGTTAGTATTGCCAAGTAATGGATGGACTCTAAGCCCATTTTAAGCTTCTTTTTGTTACCAAGCGATTTTGCTGACAGCACATTCATTCTATCCCAGGTGAAACCTAACAAGGGAGCCTCCAGTCAATTGATCTCCATGGGCTCCTAATAAATGCTGTTGAACTGGACCTATTCTAATCTTTGGGTACAAAATATAAAGTATAGTTGGAAGCACTTTAAGAAAAGTACATTCAAATTCAATTTCAACAGTCCATGGTGGTTGTAGCAACTTCTACATTCTTCTTCCATCCATCCAGAGGAATCAGATTACAAATTTTTGTAAGAATTGTCACATTTCATTTTGCAATTTTCTTTATAAACATCTCTTACAGAGATTCGGTTAGCCAAGCTAGGGCTGTCAAAGATACAAACAAAAATACTTTTTACAATTAAATCCATCGTAATCCCAATACACCAAATATAATCTTCACTTAAACTCTTCTAGTGATAATAGGGGGTAACACAAAAACACAAAGCATGCATAAAAAATTATAATCTGAGTATAATGCATCTCACTCCTTTGTAGCCTACCAATATAATTGTCACTAGACCATAAATATTACACAGAATTACAGAATTACAGAGTAATGTATAATGTAATGGTGGACCTTTGTCCAAAATTCAAGGTTTCTAGCAGGGCCTTTGTTTTAAATGTTGCTGTGCCTCAGCTGCGCTGTTAAGTACTTAACTTGGTTGCTGACACAATAAAGGTGAATGCTGTGGAGTTCATCCATGTCCCTTCACCAAGGTGTACCTGTTGTTGAAGCTACTGTCTCCATGTGCATCACTGCACACTGAGGGGCATATTCAAGAAAAGTGACGCTGCACACAGTGCAGCACCACTTTTCTTGCGCCCCTTAGCACCTCCCTAATTCCACCAGGTATGGGCCATATTTAAAATACGGTGCACCATGGCGGTAGTTAGAGGGCTAGCATTAGAATTGTTGACTCTAGTCCAAAGCTTTGCAGGATTAGCATAAAACATGTTGACACTAATCCTGCAAAGCTCATTGAAGCCCATTGTAATCAAGGGTGTTCCTTCTTTGAACGCCTGATCTAAGCAGGCGTTAAAAGTGCTGAAAAAAATGACACAAAGAAATCTGTTCTATTTTTTTGGCCCTCCCAATGGGGAAATGCCCCCTTTGCATGCATTGCACCACTTTGTAAATATGGCGCGTGAATTTTGGCCTCGTTGGGCCACATTAGTGTCAAAATAAATGACGCTAATATGGAGCAAGGAGGCGCTAGGGGCTCTTAAATATGCCCCGAGTAACCCCATCTGCCAAACCCTAAATCAGGCCCATAGTCGCATATATGGCATTCCTACTGTTAAAGTTTGAGTGACATGTTAGCTGTATTCTCTGAGTGCCCACCTCTACTACTTTGGTATTTTTGATAAAGTTACAAGCCAAACAATTACAACACTTACCATGACCCAACACAGCCCCCATTCAACAGATATAGTTTGTGATCTAGGTCTTTCTCTATATGCTTGCACTATAATAATCCCTGATATTTTTGCTTCTTTAATAGGCAAACACGGAAGGAGGGGTCATGATTTATTTTAATCAACAGTGGCCAGTGTCTCCTTATGATTTTCTAGATTTTGTTACTGACAGGACTGAAGGTCGAAACTATGATCATCAGGCAAGTTGTATAGCATAATAAAGACTTTTGTCAATGGGTTTTGATATAGTGACGCATGTAACATGTCTCTTCTGTGCTTGACCAGGAAGTCCAAATAGCTTGTTTCTTCAATGCTCTGATTACAAGTGAATCTCTGACCCGTGCTCTGTCTGTTAAGCAGTCCAAAAAAAAAACCAGAAAATACTCTGACCCCTCCCATGGCATAAAAATATCATCAATGTACCATCTCCACAGCACACTGTTAGATCTGTAAAGTTAGTGTTACTCATGATCGTGGTAGTTTCAAACTTTGCTACAACCAAATGTGCTATGTCAGGGACAAAACAAGCCCCCAGGTTTACACCTTTGTTCTGGAGAAAATAAACATATTTTTGAACCCAAAATACTTCCTTGTCAGGTCTATCTCTGCCTATTGTAGGATGAACTTAGTGGGCATCTGTCTGTCTCTCTATGTATTAAGTACTGTCTTCAAGGAATCCAAAGCCATGTCTAGTGGAATATTCATATATAGCTATTCTATTTGAAATGTGACCAAAATGTGTCGCTTGGTATCAAATTCAGTACCTTCTACAATACTGATAAACTTAATTGAGTTCTTAGTTTATGAACCAATTTTAGGTCAAAAAAGTCTTAACGTAATGGTGCACACATTTACACAGGGGCTCAAGTTCAAAGCCACAGCCTGAGACAATTGGGAAACCTGGTGGATCTTCTTGATTTTGTGTATTTTGAGTAGAGTGAAAATGACTGGGACTTTAGGGCGGGCCTATTTAGAAATGGGTGTACCTTTTCATCAATGAAACCAATATTGAGGCCCATGTCAGTGGTAACTTTGATGATAGCCTGTATATCTTGTAATAGATTGCCTGTCCATTTTCAGTAATGATCCTTAATACGGAGTTGCCCAGAAATTTCCTCATCATATTTCACTATGCTTTGGATAAAGATAGCTGTGTCTTTATCGACCAGCTTGATGGTGATATCACTATTGTGACTATTGTGACACAGGTTATTCCGGGCAGGTCTCTCAGCTTTAAGTATGTTAGAGGGGGTGAACTTCTTTGTAGTCTACAAAGCAAGAACTCCTTTGGTTATTAAGGACCTAATTTCTAATTTTGGGTGCGGTCTATCGTTTTGCCAGGGATGCGGTAATTAGCAGTGCGTAGTGAGGGCGTGAGTTATAGCTACCTTAGGGCATGAGTTATAGTTACTTGAGATGGTTTGCTACATTTAAAATATAAGTCTAACTATAACATCCCTGTAACCTTTGTTTTTTAAGTGAATTTCTATGTTTCTAAGTAAAATGCACGGCCTTTGGCAGTGTCTGAGTGGGTCTGTGAGTGGGTGCGAGAGGGTTTCAGTAGATCTGTGACTGGGTTTGAGAATCTGAGTGGATCTGTGTGTGGGTGCATGACCGAGTAGATCTGTGAGTGGGTGTGTGAGGGTGTGAATGGGGCTGTGAGTGGATGACTGGATAAGTAAATGAGAGAAAGAGATTGAAAAAGAGAAATTGACAGAGAAAGAAAGAGTGAGAGGGAGAGAGATAGAGAGGTTTTTAGGCTTTGGTGAATGATATATTTGGAATGAGATATTTTTGGACAAATTGAAAATAAAAATGTATTTGTCAATTAAAAAGAGTGAGATCACCTCTTAGTATGAGCCTTAAACTTTTAAAGTTTCAAATAAATTAAAACTAAGAAACAAGCTCAGACACACCTGAATTGGAACCCTCGACTTTCAGTGTGAGAGTCTGTGACCTTAACCACTATGCCACAGGTGAAGGATTAGTGATTTTAATATCATTGCACGGAGAGACTCTTGCAATGACCATCTCTCTCTCGCTACCCATTATGGGATGAAAGAGAGAGAGTGACAGGACCGCGAGGGGAGCCTAAAGGCCCCGCGGTCCTAGCCGACTCCACATATCCTGTGGGAGCCGGCATTACTCCTCCAAGCAGGGAGCTGATTTTAATAGCATCTGCCTGCTTTCATCTCTCTGTCATATTTGCGTGCAGCAAAGACAGATGAAAACTACACTTTCTGCAATGGAGAGATATTTGACAGCTCTCTGTTGCAGAAAGTGGACTTTGTTTGCTTTTGCTTGGTGGAAGCTGCCATCTCCCACCAAGCAAAAGCCTACAGCTACGTCCCAGTGGTGGGCACCCCGGGACATAGCAGGAGTTGGCCCTGGGGGAGAGGGGTGGAGGCCCCTTGGCCATTTGTGGCTCTTTAAGGGGAGTCGCATGGACCCCCCTCCAATGAACTTTGCCACGGAGAGGTGATGGTTCCCGGGTCTTAGGGGTCTAAAATGGATCCCCTTCACTTTTCTTCGTGTACCCCCAGGAGGTGGCAGTCTCCAGGGTTGCAGGGGGGCTGTGCGGTCCTCTACACTGTATAAAATTATAGCTCCGGGAAGGTTTGTGGTCCCTGGGGCTCTGGGGGGGCTGTGTAGCCCTCTACATTCAATGGGATTTAAGCCCCAGGGAGGGGGCGCTCAATGGGGCTATGGGGCGGGGGAGTATGACTCCCCCACACTGTAAAAATTGATAACCCCAGGGAGGTGATGGATCCCTAGGGCTGTGGCAGTGGGCAGCGCCCCCACATATTACTTTAAAGCACCAGGGAGGTGGTAGGTGCCCCCCTGTTACAATTCGTGAGCGCCTAGGGTAGGTGGCGGTCCCTGGGGTTGCATGCACCCCTGCATCATTTTGCTTCAAAGCCTCAGAGAGGTGCTGGTTTGCGGGGCAGCAGGGGGCCAGGTAGCACCCAGCACACATACCTTTTATTGCCTCAGGGAGGTGGCAGCCCCTGGGTCAGCTGGGGGGTCAACAGGACCCTGCATTTAAATGGGAAAGCCCCCGGGACATGGGCCACCTTCTGACTTATCATACAACAAGCTTGGGACTCTGCGCTTGTTTTTTGTTTTTGTTTTTTGTTTTCACTGGATCCAGGGATCTGCAGCAAAAATGGGAAAAAAAATACTTTTTAGCTCTGGGTGTTCCCTCTGGGAACCCAGCACCAGAGCTAAGGGGTCAGGGTGACTCTACCCTGGCCCCTTTTGGGATTTTTACACTTTTTTCTGGGACTTGGCTACATGGCTGCCAACACTTCATCATTGAAGAAAAGTGTTGACAGCCAATCACATCTCAGCATGAGATTGGGAGGGATCATGAAGCCTTAAAGTCCTTATATATACAAATTTGGATTTTCTTTAATTTCTCTAAAACTACTGAACAGATTTACACTAAGTAATTAAAATGCCTCTTTCTGGACCGAGAGCTACCATTCCACCACTTTGGTGTAATTCTGTCAGGCTCAAATTGAACAAGACGGAGATCCTGATACTGTGCCCAACCACTGCAGCATGGGACGGCTCCCTGGTGGGTAAGCGCCCTCAGAACTGCCCCTTCTCCTACTGACCAGGCATGCAATCTCAGCATCATCATCGACTTGTCACTATCCATAACCCGCCAAGTCAACACTGCCTTATCCTCATGCTTCAACACTCTCCACCTACTCTGGAAGATCTTCAAGTGGATACCCATCAATGCAAGTAGGACAGTCATTCACACACTTGTCAGCAGTAAACTTGACTACGGCAACACACTCTGTGTCGGCATCAAAAAGAAACTCCAAACTATACTTCAGAGAATACAGAACACTGTGGCAGACTGATTCTGGACATCCCCCGCCACAGCCACATCTCTGCCCACCCGAGAGGCCTACACTGGCTGCCCGTCAACAAACGCATCACTTTCAAGCTCCTGACTGTTAAAAGTGGGATCTCTAGTTGGCAGTTGGTTTGCACCATGTCCAAGTAGGAACCCTCACTCTAGTCAGAATAAGGGAGATACCCACTCACATAACCTTTGCTCACCCCTTTGGTAGCCTGGCATGAGCAGTCAGGCTTATCTCAGAAGCAATGTGTAAAGCATTTGCACATAACACAGATTAACAAGTGAAAACACTACAAAAGGACACCACACCAGCTTTAGAAAAATAGCCAATATTTATCTTTGTAAAACAAGACCAAAACTAGAAAAATCTAACATACAGTGCTAAAGATATGAATTTTGGAAGATTTGACTTAAAAACACAGTTCCTCGAAGTCGATAGCTCCACTTGGGCTATCACAGCATCGTGATCAACCAAACCAACAGTTCAGGCCGGCCGCAGTGTCGCAGGCCAGCTACAGTGTCGGGAAGACCCGCAACCCGTACTTTTGGATTTGGAGGACGTTGTGATCCTTACATTGAGCTCCGGAAAGTGGCATCTCTGGCGTCGCTGTCTCATTTGTGGATCAAACTCCTGGTTGATGTAGTCAGGAGCGCTGGCGTGGATGGAGTCGGGCTGTGGTGTGAAGCGGGATGATGCGACGACGGGTACCCACAGGTCATGGTGCAGGCAGTGGCTCGGTGGCGGTGTCCAGTGGCGTCCGTGAGACCAGAGCAGCGGCGTGAAGCGCTGTCATCGGTAGGCCCAAGTTGGTGGTGTGGTGTGGTGCAGGAGAGCGCTGGGCGGAATCTACGGGTCGCGGTGCAGACAGGGATGTCTGTTGACAACACTAGAGTCAATGATGCTGGCGTTGGTGGACGGGGGCTGTGGTGCGGGATGGTACTTCGTGCAGCTCATGAGTGGTGTCCACAGGCCACGGTTCAGGCAGCGGCACCGGTGTCAGCAGGAGCAGCGTTATCAGGGATGCCCAGGCTGCAGTGAGAGCAGGCTATGCTGGAGGTGCAAAGCGGGGCAGTGCGGCTCTGTGTGGCATCGGCAAGTCACGGTGCAGGCCAGCGACTTCGTTGACAGCATCAAACTAATTTTTCTTCTCTTACAGCACAGAACACACAGTTGCAGGTCGAGGAAACTGAAGTCTTTGGTGTCCCTGAGACTTCCAACAGGAGGTAAGCTCCACTCCAAGCCCTTAGAGAACTTTCTCAAGCAGGATACACCGCAAAGTTCACCCTTTGATCTCTTTCAAGGTAGAAGCAGCTACAGTAGGCCAATCCAGCAAAGCAACGCAGCAAAGGTACTGTACTCCTCCAGCTCTTCTCCTTGGCAGAGATTCCTCTTGATTCCAGAAAGATTCTAAAAGTCTAAAAGTCTTGCGTTTTGGGTCCAATACGCATACCCCTTTCTGCTTTTGAAGTTGGCAAACTTCAAAGGAAAGTCTCAGTTGGTTGCAAGATCCATCCTTGCCCAGGCCACAGAAACACAACAGGTGGTTGGAGACTGCATTGTGTGAGGGCAGGCACATTCCTTTCAGTGTAGGCGACCACTCCTCCCTCCACTTTAGCTCAGATGTCTCATAAGGATATGCAGGCTACACCCCAGATCCCTTTGTGTCACTGTCTAGAGTAGAAGTGTAAACAGCCCAACTGTCAAACTGACCTTGACAGGCAATCCACACACAGGAAGAGTCAAAGAATGGTTCAAGCGAGAAAATACCTACTTTCTAAAAGTGGCATTTTCAAACTAACAATCTATAAACCAATTTCACTAAAAGATGTATTTTTAAATTGTGAGCTCAGAGACACCAAACTCCCAATTTCTATCTGCTCTCAAAGGGAATCTGAACTTTAAAGTTATTTAAAGACAGTCCCCATGTTAACCTATGAGGGCGATAGGCCTTGCAACAGTGAAACTGAATTTGGCATTATTTCACAGTTAGGACATGGAACTGATGTAGGAAGAATAGGAACACATCATATACATCACATACATACAAACATAAGTTCCCAAACCCCAATACAAACATTTGAGGATAGGGAGAGTTATAAACCAATGTAAGTAGTGAAAGGCTTAATACATGACATGCTAAAAAAAAGACATATTGTGGGGTCAATAGAAAAGGCAGGTCATATTTAGGACAAACAAACACTTATTATTTAGGAAACTTATACACATGCTGCATTGTTAAGTTAGCTGTGCTGAAACACTTAAGAGGCACAAGCCACATTAGAATGAAAGTTTTTCTTTAAAGCTGCACCAACTGTCACTTTCAAAATCTTCACTTAGCACAAACAGGGTGGAACAAAAGGGTGTATCGTGCTTAGCGCAAGGGTCCTAAAAACCACAAGTCATTCATATCTTGGTGAGGGGAACTGTGTAAGGGTCAGATAAGCATTTGCACAAGGCAGGGCTACCGTGAGCATCCTGTAACATATAATCACTTTTCGTGCAGAAAGATAGAGATGCTGAATGACGTCAATGTTACTTACCCACCCATGAGGTGACCAATAATCGTGAATGTGCTCTTGTCAAGACGTACCTCTCGCCTATTATCTTATCTGTACTGCTTGTCCTTGCTTACTTCAATGATGAACTTGTGACCATAGTTTTTTGTGGTTTTTACAGCATAAATAACACTGCTTGTGAACTAGAACTTTGAACTTCAGTCATAGCCTCTATGTTGGGACTGCCTGTTGTTTCCAGCTGAAAATCGATTAAATCTATATTACTTTGTGAAATTGATATGTCTTATTTTATTAACAGATTTCCCTCTAACATATTGGCCAGCTAAGCCAGGAGCTCTACTTTGATCTCACCAACTTCAGGACTAGGGGCCCTGCCTGTCTCCACGAGGTGTTTTGTGCACTTTTTAAAGAGGTAAGGGAGATGCCAACATTTAAGTAAAAATCTCTGATTTCATGGGGACAGATGGCACTCAGGTGTTTGGCAGTTAAGGTGGACAATGTAAAAGGTCTGTTCCTTTTATTTTATAAAGACATTTATAATTTTGATACGGTAATGTATATAATTTTGGTGTTTGCATGCAAGATTGTGTATGAATTGATACAATATTAAGGGATCCCGGAGGTAAGTCCCGAAGGTAAGACACAGGGAGTTTGACTAAGTAAGTCAAAAGTGGTCAAGAGTAGTGTTGGACTTGGGGCTGAGCAATCAGTGTATGTTCTAAAGAACATTCAAGTCAACCTAACCCAGACCTTAAGTCTGGAAGTCACAAATTGTAGTTGCAAATAGTGAAAAGTTGTCCCCTCTATGAATCCGGAGGGAAGTGACCAGTAGTATTTTGTTTGCCCTAGTATGAAATTAAGAATTACTGTGTATGTATATGCATGTATAGATAGAAATGTGGCCACATAATAATGTCAATATATAAGTTTATGTTATTTAGTGTATAATTTAGGAATAAGTATCAGACCTCCTATTCTTATGAAGGTTTAGTTATAACAGAATACTCAAAAGTAAAGTAATTGACTGGATTGAGCAAATGTCAGAAAAACGTCAACTAATTAATTCCACATCCCTGAATTAATTATTCATTTTTATAATGGTCAGGCTGTCGCCCTCTGCAACAGAACTGACTTTAGTAGACCAACAATATCAATACCATAGAGTCATTTTTTTTAAGTCAGAAGTTTATGAATGCCTAGGTATGTATAGTATATCACCTCTAGGCCTTAAAACAACCTCATGAACCTCATAACAAATACTGACACTACTAACTATTATCCCCATTATGAAACTATAGAGCCTCAGGATTGGAGGCAAGATGAATTATCAAACAGTATAGACTGGGACATATACACATATCTTGAGGGTATACAAATAAAAGAAGAATTATCATCTACTATACATACAAATATATTTAACTACCTTTCAGATAGATGTGAACAGGACCTTCGCATAATTAGAATAAAAGAGTTTGTTTTGAAATCTACAAAACCTGTTGCAGTTGTCTTTCCAAGAGTGAGGCACCCCTTTGAAGGCCTCTAAAATATTCCGTTTAATTTTTCATGTGTGACACTGGTGCCACCTTGTGGTCAGAAAGTGAATATATTGAAGTCACTGCAATTATTCAGTGGAACCATAGGCAACAGTCAAGTGAATTCCCTGCAATAATAACAGACTCATATTTAGCATTAGACCTCCTACTGTATGCATTTATTAGGGACCTCCCAGTGTGGTATTTAGGATATGAGTAACTTATAAATATGTATATATATATATATCACAATAACATTATTGTTTGTTGTGTCAGGCAAACAAACCACTTAGACCACACATAAATGCACCTACCTAATATATATATATAAATGAACAAAGTCTTTCAGAGATTAGGGATATATATATATATATATATATATATATATATATATATATATATATATATATATATATATATATATATTTCATATTAACCTTCACAGCCTAATAACAGTTTATGTGAAGTCTGGAAATACCCTAGGAAATAAATAGAAGTCCATTTAGAGAGCAAACCATATAGTACAAAGGATTAAGTTCACTAAACAGACATGGGGTCTCCTTTAGAACACATGGTTAGAGTGTTCTCAGGAGACAAGGACAGGATAGGAAAATAGTGTAAGGAATGGCACAAAGCAACATTAAAACTTGCACATGCATGGCCCAAAGAGGGCACATTTGATAATACAACAATAGAACACATGGCCACCTTCCTACAGAGTACATTCAAAGGAAATAAACTAGAGAAAATGAAGATCACACTAGACCTATGGAGGGTCTTTTTTGAAACATATATGAATGAGTCAAATACAAAGCCTCAGACCCTCCCTTCGGCTCCTCCACCTCCCTATCAAGACGTGCAATTAAGGTTAGGCAGTACAAAGGTAAAGGGCATGTATACGATGCAACCTGGTACCCCACAATCACTACCCACCTCTTCACATCCCCCTGCTGTGGGATATACAGACCCAGAGTATAGCTCTCACCATTAGAATCTTTTTTTGAACATAGAGAATATGTCCACCCATCTCCATGTCCTCAAATGGCCAGTACACCACGGAAAATGTTAGGTGGGGACAGTACTAAACACAAAGGGACAGTAGATGCCATATTTACACTTCATTTGGAAGATGAGATGTCCCCCACTAGGAAAAATGAAGGTATACCTAATGAGGGGTCTAGAAAGGCACAGAGAATGGATGGGGCTAGAAAAAAGAAAGGTGTTTTGCAAAAATCAAGTACCAACATTAAAAATGAGACAAGAAAGTTAGCTTACACACCAGAAAGTCCTCCCACAGAGTGCTGGAGGTTCATGCACCCAGGGGCAGAGGAGAATAGTGTAGGCAAGGGGGTCACAGTGCAGGAAGATGGACGGGTAGACCAAAGAGTGACTTAGGAAAAGGGGGAAGGGCCCTTGAGGCAGTCAAGGGCCCTCACTAGGCCACAAATGATTGAACAAGAAGGACTAGAGGACACACTCTCCACACATAGCAGCTTAGGTGAAGAAGATCTGGATTTAGAAAAATCCTACAAAGGATCAGAGGGGGCATTAGATAACATCACTGAACATGTTAAAAGAATGTCCCTTCTTGAGGACCATAACAGGGAACAGTATGCTTGTGAAGGAGAAGAAAACAAGAAGACAGGAAAGACTTTACAAAAGAAGCCAAGAGAATTACAGAGATTAGTATTTGATGGGGCGCATACACGTCCATATGAGAGAAAGGGACCATTTGATATGGCAGGAAAAATGACACTGAGGAAAGACATGGCACATGCATTCCCTGTATGCCCTGGCAATAATTTGACGACCAATGAAATAGTAGCTCAGTGTGAAAATAGTTGGTATAATGTTGTCCCTTTTTCTGACAACCTAGCAGGTTGGAGAGAAGGATTGGCATCACAGATGACACCATGGCCGTGAGAGGGTTCCTTTGAACCCTGAGACATGGCTAATGCAGAAATTTGCATTTTTCATGGCACAGGGGATCCTTACTGGGATTATCCCTATAAGCAGAAAAGTCTAAGAGTGTGGCAGAAATATGCTCGTAAGTATGACTCCCATCACCCTACTGGAAATAGGACTACAGTCCTGTCACTACTGCCCTTGATATTCAAGGGCCCAGGGGCGCCTCAGTATATACCATGGCCCCAGATGGACAAAGAAAATCTTAAAAAACAGTTGCCACAACTTGCTTAGGGTGCTGGGAAATGGATAGCAGCTCTTGAAAAACATACCGCAGGGATTACTCTTGCAATAGGGGACAGTAAGAGTTTACTAAGTTCCCTTATTGGAGATGAGACAGACCTTCACAAAGGCAGGTGTAAAGGGTGTGACATTGACCAACCCAAAATGTGATGGGGCACCCTTTAATAGAGTAAGGGGAATTGTTTGGAAACAACTGAGGTACATGTATCCAGACAGGCCAGACAATGGGTCCCTTATGGCACAAACAATGCAGCCAAATGAAGACCCAGCCCAATTCCTTTGCAGAATGAAAGAAAAAGGGACACAGGAAGTGGGGGAGAGTTGGGATGTAACTGGACAAAATGCAATACTATTTTACAATATAGTGAAAAAGAGTCTGCCAGCTGAAGTGCAGGATAAATTAGATAATATGGTGGCCTTAGAGGCCAAACCATGGATAGAGATACAAGCACACATATTACATTTTTGTAAGAAGAGACAAGAAAAGGAAAAGAGCGAGAAAGATAAAATAGAGAAAGCAGCAGCTAAATTGGTCCAGCAGAAACTGGCTAAAAAAACAGAGGAAGGAATTGCCACTGCCACCACCCAGTTAGCTGCAGTGTCCCTGGGAGTGCCCTCTTCAGGCACCCCAATGCAACCTTACCAGTATGCCCAGAGAAAAAATAACAGGAATAATGGAATAGGAGGGCGAGGAAGGGTTGGGGGGAATAGAGTAAACACATTCCAGAGTGGACAGACATGCCACTATTGCAAGATGACAGGACATTTCATTAGAGACTGCAGGTTTAAAAAGGAAGATGAACTTAGCAACCAGACAAGGGCAAATTATGGCCAACAAATGGCACCGCCTGCTGGCATTGTAGCACAACCTGCCACGAGTCCCCAAGCGATATATCTCCCACAGCCCCAAATACAACTGCAGCCTCAACCACAGATACAGCCTCAGCAGTTACAGCAATCAGTGCCCTAAGTACAGTATGGGCCACAGCAGACAGTGCAGCCCACCTTGCAGCAGCAGATCTACAAGGAGGGGTAACTGTCAGGGGAGGGAACCCATTCCAGCAAAACTACATGTGAGGATATGCCCAATGAAGGTGCCCAAAGAGAAGTCTCATGTGTCCAGTCTTATCGGTAATCCACAGGGCAGATGAGTGTAGCCAAGCAACAGAAGACCCCATTCCAGGTAGTGTTGTAAATTCTGTGAATGGGTCTTCCACAATAGATTAGGACACAGGGGTAAGACATACAGGTGCTGCAGTGGTCAGAGCGATGCAGCACAACTTTTCAGACACACTGCAGATAACTGAACAGATAACTTTGCCATCTCAATATTCAGCCCAGGCTGCTGAATTAATAGCTTTAGTGAAAGCCCTCAAACAAGGGGAAGGAGAAACAATAATAGTATTGTCTGATTCAGCCTATGTCACTACAACAGTGCATTCCAGCATTATGCGGTGGAACAGACGTGGATTTCTCAAGTCTGATGGAAAGCCCTGTCATGCACTGCCCCCTTTTAGAGGACTTGATACAAGCTTTAACACTGCCACATGCAATTGCAGCCCACACTAAAGATCAGGATTTTGTGTCCCGTGGAAATGCCCTGGCTGATTGGGCAACCAAAGATGCAGCAACACGCCTTCTTAGTGACACACATACCACAATTTTGTTAGCTAGTGAAACATTGACACCTTCAGACCCTTTGAATGCATCCAGACATTACACAGAGACAGCTCATCTGCATATAAGAGAGATACAAGAAAATGCCCCAGAGCATGAGAAACAGTTTTGGGAAGCCAGAGGATGCACACAGACAGGAACAGATTTAATATACAGACAAATGTCAACAGGGAAGCCTGTCATGCCCCAAGCATTGCTACTGATAGCTCTAAATCATCTTCCTTCACATACTACTAGAGACAATATGTCCCTCCAAATACGTCAGGATTGGTTTGTCCCTAACTTACATGAGATGATTACAATATACATACACACCTGCACAGTGTGCCAGCAGTATTCACCAAGTCCCACATCTAAGGTAATAGCTTACACAATACCTTGCCCACAAGGTCCCTTTAAGGAACTGCACATTGATTACATTGATAGGATTGACAGATGCAATCATTATCGCTATCTTAAAGTTGTAGTCTGCCCATTCTCAAGGTGGATTGAAGCAGGACCTTGTGTTCACTGTGATGCCAAGTCTGCTGCTAATTTTTTGATCCGTGAGGTAATACCGCGGTGAGGTGTCCCTGAGGGGATCAGATCTAACAATGGCACCCACTTCGTCAATAATATTGTTTCTAACCTCACCACCTTGTTAGGAATAACACATAAATTGTCCTCAGCTTATCATTCGCAAAGCAATGGAATTGTGGAGCGCCTTAATGGCCTCCTCAAGAACAAAATAAGTAAACTATGTATGACATTGAAAAAGAAAGGGCTATACTGCCTCCCATTAGCACTCTTTGCTTTGAGAAATACCCCAGGATCAGATCACTATTTGACTCCTCATCAAATAGTGACAGGTAGAACAATGAGCACATTTGTGCCATCAACTAGACATAAGTTGGAGACTGAGAGTGCACCTGAAGTTATACAAACTGAAATGAATGAATACATGTCTGAGCTAACCAAAGTTTCAAAGTTCTTCTCTAAACAGGTTACACATGCAGCCAAGAAACACGCCCACGCATCTCCTGTAAAGGATCAACAAACACCATTACCTTTGGGAACTTTAGCATATATTCGCAATTTTGTAAGGAAGTGGAAGGATTGCAAATTCAATGGACCCTTCCCAGTGACAGACAGCACGACTACAGCAGTGAAAGTCCAAGGCCACAAACCATGGTACCACCTCCAGGACATCCGTCTGGCCCCGACCATGCCATCCATCCCTTTGAACACTGAGCAGGAAAAAGAGGGGGGAGAACAGGAGAAACAACCGGAGTAAAGCCTCCCTCTAAAGCTCCAATATTAGACAATTCTTCTTTCCAGTTATGTATTTTATGTTTGTTTTTCCTCCTCGGTGCACTGATGTTGATGTTTTTAGCCCCTGGATATTTTTATTTTTTCGATCCTATATCAATTATTACACGCATGCGTAGAACTGTTGATAATGATATTGACCATCATCCTCTCCATACTGCTTTGTTTGATAATATGTGTTACCAGCACATGCATAGTATAGGCACATCCACGTCCAACACCAGATGTTATGTATGCTCTCTCATCCCCCATGCTGCTGGAATAGATAGATTGCATCTCCCAAAAGAGGTATTCCCAAACATTACACATTGTCTCCTGCACCTATTTTTATGCAGAATGAGAGCACAGCTACAACCAACACACGTTAGACCTGTTACTGCACTAGTTAACACAACTAGATTTGACACCACCCCAAAAGTCCTACAAGTCCTGACAGGAAAACAAGAGATAATGGAAGAGATATCAAAAATGAAGAAAGCAGGGCACAAAAGGTCTTACCCAGATTGGGAAAAAGGGGTTATTACATCAAGGTATTTTTGGAAGGTCTTACCAATCATCTGAATGTAGTAACTAGTTAAACCCCTTCCCCCTGATTGCACAGGCAGGCCAGTTCTTAGTATCACAGGACCAGTAGTTGCCCATGATAAATGGCATACCAAGGCCAAGGTCATATGTAGAGCAATATCATTATGGAATGGCACTGAGACACAAGGTCCACTAAGTTTTAATAAGATAATAGGCCAATGTCAGGAAATATGGAATGCGAACATACAGAGATATACATGGACAGGAACTACCATACACGCTAGAATAGCTATGAAATTAAGACAGTTTTCTCTTTGTTTCAGAGGGAACGGGACAGTGAATGTGGGAAATAACCTCAACTGCAACATCACCACCTACAACACTGATATGCAGGGTGGCACCTCCAGCCTGATGGATCACTACTGGATTTGTGGGGCCCAGCTCCACATAACACTATCTCCGAACTGGAATGGCCTCTGCTTCCTAGTGACTTTGCACACCCCCTCCCTGGTGATACCAGGTGTGGACATCTCTCAGATACATGACCATCCCATGAGCCATCCAACAACCTTGCTTCACCATTACCGGACAAAACAAGCTGCTGAGTTTTTTGGTACTGCAATGTGGAAAGATGTTCCACGCGAACATAGACTATTTAATGATGCCCAAATCTTTTTTGGTAGCGACCTACCATTTATTCAGGTGAAAGCAACTGCACGCTGGCTGCAGATCACGCGCTTTGAATTGATGAAGACCATAAATGCAACCGAAGATGGGTTCAATGCTATCAAGGAAGAACTCCGAGCCCTTAGGCTGATGGTAATGCAACACAGATATGTACTTGATTTAATGACGGCCATGGAAGGAGGGGTGTGTAAGAAGATTGGAACGGCCAATGATGCAGTCAATGGGACATTAACCCAGGCAATTCAGACATTGCATGATCTACAAAAGAAAATGATCGATGAGGGGGGGTGCCCCTGATGGGTTGTTTGAGGGCTGGTTCGAATGGGTGCCGTCCTGGATGTCGGGGTTGTTCAAGGCCTTGTTGCCTTTGATCATGTTGTTGCTCTTGATGTGTCTTATTTTTCAGGTAACAATAGCATGTTGCAAAAGGATGACAGCTAAATTAGGAGGGACAGAGTAGTGGGTATGTGGTGATTCCCCTAGTTTCATTAGTAGATGGGAAGGTAGGAAAAGTAGATGAATAATCAACTAGAGGGGGGAATGATGTAGGAAGAATAGGAACACATCATATACATCACATACATACAAACATAAGTTCCCAAACCCCAATACAAACATTTTAGGCTAGGGATAGTTGCAAACCAATGTAAGTAGTGAAAGGCTTAATACATGACATGCTAAAAAAAAGACAGACTGTGGGGTCAATAGAAAAGGCAGGTCATATTTTGGACAATCAAACACTTATTATTTAGGAAACTTATACACATGCTGCATTGTTAAGATAGCTGTGCTGAAACACACAAGAGGCCCAAGCTACATTAGAATGAGAGTTTTTCTTTAAAGCTGCACCAACTGTCGCTTTCAAAATCTTCATTTAGCATGAACAGAGTGGGAAAAAAGGGTGTATCCTGCCTTAGCGCAAGGGTCCTAAAAACCACAAGTCATTCATATCTTGGTGAGGGGAACTGTGTAAGGGTCAGATAAGCATTTGCATAAGGAAGGGCTACAGTGAGCATCATATAACATATAGGGGGTCATTCTGACCCTGGCGGTAATTACCGCCATGGCGGAGGTCGGCGGTAGCACCGCCAACAGGCTGGCGGTGCACCGCTGGGCATTCTGACCGCGGCGGTTCAGCCGCGGCCAGAAACGGAAAGTCGGCGGTGTACCGCCGACTTCCCGCTGCCCTTGAGAATCCTCCATGGCGGCGGAGCGCGCTCCGCCGCCATGGGGATTCTGACACCCCCTACCGCCATCCGGTTCCTGGCGGTTCTCCCGCCAGGAACAGGATGGCGGTAGGGGGTGCCGCGGGGCCCCTGGGGGCCCCTGCAGTGCCCATGCCAATGGCATGGGCACTGCAGGGGCCCCCGTAAGAGGGCCCCACGAAGAATTTCAGTGTCTGCTTTGCAGACACTGAAATTCGCGACGGGTGCAACTGCACCCGTCGCACCTTCCCACTCCGCCGGCTCCATTCTGAGCCGGCGTCCTCGTGGGAAGGGAGGTTCCCGCTGGGCTGGCGGGCGGACTTTCGGCGGTCGCCCGCCGGCCCAGTGGGAAAGCCAGAATGACCGCCGCGGTCTTTCGGCGGGAACCGCTTGGCGGGCGGCGACCGCCGTCCGCCGCGGTCAGAATCACCCCCATAATCACTTGTCGTGCAGAAAGATAGAGATGCTGAATGACGTCAATGTTACTTACCCACCCATGAAGTGACCAATAATCGTGCATGTGCTCTTGTCAAGAGGTACCTCTCCCCTATTATCTTATCTGTACTGCTTGCTCTTGCTTACATCAATGATGAACTTGTGACAGTAGTTTTGTTGTGGTTTTTACAGTATAAATACCACTGCTTGTGAACTAGAACTTTGAACTTCAGTCATGGCCTCTATGTTGAGACTGCCTGTTGTTCCCAGATGAAAATCGATTAAACCTATATTACTTTGTGAAATTGATATGTCTTATTTTATTAACAGATTTCCCTCCCTCTAACATAACACACATCAGTACATGTCCCACCTTTAACATACACTGCACCCTGCCCATGGGGCTACCTAGGGCTTACCTTAGGGGAGCCTTACATGCAGTGAAAAGGAAGGTTTAGGCCTGGCAAGTGGGTACACTTGCCAGGTCGAATTGGCAGTTTAATACTGCGCACACAGACACTGTGTTTGTAGGGCTGAGATATGTTCATTGGGCCACTTATGTGGGTCGCAATAATCAGTGCTGCAGGCCCATTAGTAGCATTTGATTTACAGGCCCTGGGCACATCTACTGCACTTTACTAGGGACTTACCAGTAAATCAAATATGCCAATCCTGGCTAAACCAATCAATAGTACAATTTCTATAGGGAGCACTTGCACTTTAGCACTGACTACCAATGGTAAAGTGCACAGAGACAATAAACCAGTAAAAACAGAGCTCAGTACACTGTAAAAACAGGAGGTCAGGAGACAAAAAGGCAGGGGAGACACGCCAAAAAGCTGCCAGGTCTATCACTGACACACGCATACAAGGCCCTTCACAACATCGGTCCTGCCTGCCTGTCCTTCTACATACCGTCCAGGCAACTCCGCTCTGCTCAACTGGCCCTGGCCACCATCCCCAGGATCTGGAAGAACACGGCTGGAGGACGATCCTTCTCATACCTCCCCGCGCAGACCTGGAACACGATGCCACTCTACCTCAGGCAGTCCCCCTTGCTAGTTCAGTTCAGGAAGGACCTCAAGACCTGGCTCTTTGACTGACCCGCATCCCCCAGCTAGTACCTCGAGACCCTGCTGGGTGATGTTGCGCTTTATAAATGCCAATTGAGTGGTTTAGCGCTATTGCTGTTCAAAATCCTTATGGAAAAATGATTGGGGAATATGCATTTAGGGACACCCCTTTTTCTTGGCCCCCACTTGATGGATGACCCAGACAGAAGCTGAAGTGAAGACTGTTGTTCTTTTGGTAAATTTTTTGAAGATTCATCAAACAGCGCCAAAGTTATTAGCAAAACAAAAAACAATTTTTCTATGATAACTAAGTCCAAACTATAACTACTAAGTGGCGACTGCCTCTAGGTAATATAAATATATTATTTTCAGCTCTGACAGCTCCCACCAAGACAGAGCAAACACTCCTGTTCCAGCAAGCGAGAACTGTCAAATAGCTCTTGTTTGCTGGAAGGGGAGGTTTCCTCTGTTCCCCTGCCCACAGAGATGTGGGAAGGGAAATAGAGGAAACAATTTATCTCACAGACAGGTAGCTGCAGGTTTAGCAGCTTCCTGTCTGTAACAGCAAAGTCAGCTCCGGCAGGAGCTGGGGAGCTGGCTGGGACAGTTAGGGCCTTGAGGTTTTCCCCAATGATCCCATTGCACACATGGTATCTTGGAGGGCACCCAGAAGAGATGGCCGGGGTTCCTCCCCCCCACAAAAAGTATGTGGTTATGCCAGGCCCTGGTGGATAGGGTCCCCGTGGCTTAACTCAGCTGGGGGAGGGGAGCCACGTGCCCCCTCCCAAAAAATAAAATATTTTAGGAAGCCGGCCCTGGGGCTGAGATCGGCAAAGGGAAGGGGCTGCACAGCTCCTTTGCTAAAAGAATGTCTAACGCAAGGCGGTTCTGAAGAGTTATAAATCTTCCATTTCTGTATCCACAAGGATCATGTCTCCTGAAAAATGTGTTAACATGTTAACCACATTATTAGACAACTTTCAAATCTTTATAGAATTCAGAATAACTCCTACTGAAGGAATCATTGCTCCAAATATATCTCCCACTATACTAGAAGGAGACTCTCTCTTTTTTTTAATGTAATGTAATTCAGCCATTTTCGGTGTTCCTTTCAAGTCCTCAAGTTGGAATATCTTTGGGAAAACTATCCCCAAGTAACTTGTGCCATACCATCCTCTTGAAAGACGGCAATAAGCATTTAGCCCACAGATGTAATATATACCAGGAATTGCTGGATCCTGTCTGTAGGAAGCTGGCTCTGTATATACTATATCAAAATTTCCAAAAATGATTGTAATCAGTCCAACAATGAAATGATAATTCTGATTGGGCCATGATACAGATCTGTACACGTATATAATAAAGGGACACTGCCCAGTTCATAGTGCAAAGGGCCCACATGGCCACAGGGCACAGTGCAAGGCCCCACTCGAATCCTGCACCAATCCGGATAGAACACTGTAGGGGCATCAGTTGTCAAATAGGCAGGCACCTCAGGGGAGGTGGGGCACCTCAGCCGGATGTGGGAACAAGCCCACTGGTTCAGGAGGGGGCAACATGCCCATTGCTCTTAGTCCTGGGGAGTGCAAGGCCACAGCTTCTCAAGTTGGGGTCTCCCACACTGGTTCTAGAGGGGGCAACATGCCATGTGCTTTGTCCTGGGGAGTGCACAGTCTCTCAAGTGGGTGTCTTGCCCACTGGTTCTGGAGGGGGAAACATGCCCTGTGCTTTGTCCTGGGGAGTGCAAGGCCACAGTCTCTCAAGTGGGTGTCTTCCCCACTGGTTCTGGGGACTATATAGTGTCTTCCACCGGTGATGGCTGCACTGTGGTGGTGGTTGTGGAAGACTCCTGCTCAGCCCCTGTACCCTCTGATGGCTGTACTGTGGTGGTTGTTGTGGGAGGCTCCTGCTCATCCCCTGCACCCTCCGATGGCTGCACTGTGTTGGTGGTTGTGGGAGGCTCCTGCTCAGCCCCTGCACCCTCTGAGGGCTTCACAACCACGTCTGGCGGTGGGGGCCCTGTGACAGCTGCTGGTGGTGGGGGTGTTTGGCCCGCAGCTTCTGCTGGCGTAGAGTGCCTCCTCTCCTCCTGCTCATGGGTTGGGGATCCCTTACCCTTCCTGGCACTGATGGATGGGCTCTTCCCCCCTCTGCCTGCTGGTGCAGGCTCCTTTCCCATCTTAGCAGCTGGTGCAGGCTCCATCCCCTTATTAGCAGCTGATGCAGGCTCTTTCCCCTTCTTAGCAGCTGCTGCAGGCTCCTTCCCCTTCAGTATTGTTGGTGCAACTACTGGGCCCGTGGACTGTTTTGCTGAGGTGCTTGGCTGGGTCCTTGCTACCCTGCCCATATGTGCAGGATGGGGGTAGGGGTAGGGAAGAGGTCAATCATGGAAAGGAAAAGCTTTTTAGGGACGTTGAGGTGGGAAGAGGGAGGAGTAATGGGCTTGGAGGATGAGGGAGTGGTTGTTGGAGGTGTTTGTCTGCTGGATTTGGGTGCAGGAGCATGGACTGTATGCTGTTGTGAGGTGGAGGGCTGTTGGGTGTCTGAGTGCTTGCATTTGTGTACTTTAGGAAGGGGGGCAGACACGGTGGGAGAGGACACAGGGGACGCGTGCATAGATGTTGTGGAGGTGTCTGCCAGTGAGGTATGTGTTCTGCTCGGTGTGGTGATGATGCTTTTAGTGGATATTGATATAGTGCATGCAGGTGTGAGTGTAGACGCAACTGGGTGGGACGTGGAGGAGGAGGGGAAGACAGTGGAGATAGTGGATGTTCTTGTGTCTGCAACTGAATGGTGTTTGTGTGAGTGCCTGTGGGATGAAGCGTGGTGCTTGTGTTTGCCTGTGACACTTTTGGATGTTTTCCTGTGTGCATGCTCATCTGCCTGTGTGCTTGGGATGGGTTGGGGTTGAGGAGAACGGGACTGGGAAGTGGAGGTTGGAGGGGGGAGGGGGAACGGTTGAAACAGGGACAATGGCTGCCATCAGAGAGGAGGCCAGAGCCTGGACTATCTCTGTTGGGCCACCAATCCACCGTGAATGCCCTCCAGGAATGCATTAGAATGCTGCATCTGGGCTGCCAGAATGGTTGTTTGCCCTACAGAGATGGATCTCAGGAGGTCAATAGACTCCTCACTCAGGGCATCAGGGCTGACTGGGGCAGGGCCTGAGGTGCCTGGGGTGAAGGAGATGCCCACCCTCCTGGGTGAGTGGGCAATGGCAACTCGCTGAGGGGCTACTGGGAGGGCAGTGCTGGTATGGTGGTGGCGGCTGTACCTGCAGCTGGGGTGGTCACAGTGGTGTCCGCCACCACCAGGGAGCTCCTATCTGAGGAGGTATCTGAGTCTGTATTGTCCTCTCCAGTCTCTGCCGTGGTGCTCCCCTCACCCTCTGTCCCACTGGTGCCCTCAGCATTTGTGGACTCTGCCTCCAGGGTCCAGTGGGATGCAGCTCCCTCTGTCGCCGGTGCCTCTGCTCCTCCGCCAGATGATGATAATGCACATAAGGACAAGATAACAAAACAAGAAGGGGGTGGAGAGAAAAAGGATACACAGGGTCAATGACTGCACCAACACCACCGTTGGCGTACACAGCCTCCTCACACACAGGGAACAGGCTTATGCACTATGCAGTGCACTACCAGTGAAATGGCTAGTCACTAAGGAATGAGGAGGGGCACACACCGCCAACTGTAGCACACGTGGGACCCTCACAGCCCTGCCCAGGAGTGAATTCTAACAAGCTAGGTAAGCAGTATTTCCCATTCAGAGCCACCAGAGGACCTACGCTGCCATGTCTGGCCTGGCCTAGGGGCACCCAAGGACACACAACCACCACCCGGATTACAACCCCACCAGCCGTAAATTCTAATGATAGCCACGATACTCATCCCCTTATGGCTGCTGTGATGCCCTCAAGTGCCCATCCAGCTCAGGGTAGGCCACCACCAGCGGGCCATTATGGGTTCAGGGTCCGATGGGCACCCCTTTCTCATTGGGAGGCCACCCCCAGCTGGGCATCCGCGGTCTTTCTTGCCCAGCGTCTCAGGTACTCCCACTGCAACAGTGGGTGCTCTGCCTGCCATAGACCTGCAGGGTCCGCACGTCCTTAGAGATGGCATGCCACATTCCTTTCTTTTGATGGGCGCTGACCTACAGAGGCAATACAGTCAGGAGAACAACATTAAACAAACGTCCAGCCTGTCACACAAATGGCCCACCATACCCGTTCCCATCACCATTGGCAAACACATAGCACAGATCACAACATGTACACCGCCAAGAGGACATCCACCCACCCCCCTTACACGAGGCCTTCACACACAACTCCAAGCATTCATGCCCCATGCATCGTGCACAAGGTGTACTCACCTGTTGGTCCGGAGGCCCATACAGAAGTCCCTACTGGGATAGGACCCCAGCCACCAGTCGCTCCAACTCCTCAGAAGTAAAGGCTGGGGCCCTTTTCCCGGTCACACGGGCCATGGTAGGTTCCAGACACAGGTCACAGCAGCACATGCAGTATAGGTCCTCTCACATGGAAAGTCAGGAAACAAGTGAGGAATCAGATAGAAAATGGCGGTCATGTCCACAGAGGTGCATACCGTCACCGCCGGTATAGATCCCCATTGGCCCCTGTACCTCATAGGGCCCAATTTTAACCAATGAGGAGTTGCATGGCGGTTCACGACTGCCTACCGCCACAGCGCACAATGTCAGCGGCATTACCTCACTTCCACCTGTCCCTTCACACAGGACAGGTGGTCGCCATTTCAGGGGGGGTGGACAAGCCTATCGATTTTTCTTGCGTCACAGGATCAATAGGCACATACTTCACTAATTACACTTTCCCATTACATGTTTGCACATTGTGGAGTGCTGTTGTGGCTCCATTGTTCAGTTTCTTACAGCCTACTCACTCTTGTGTCCCATAGATACCTACTGCTGCGGATGAATAGGAGATGGCGACATACCCCCTTGTACAGACCCTGAGTGGACTTGGCTACAATGGACGACAGGCACATAATACTCACCTATAGACTGGACAGGGCCACAATCGCAGAGCTGTGTGCCAGATTGGGGCCTGACCTGATATCTGCTATCCGTCACCCCACTGGGATCCACCCTCTTGTGCAAGTGCTATCAGTTCCCCATTTCCTGGCAACTGGTTCTTTCCAAGTTACAGTGGTCTTGGCAGCAGGAATGTCACAGCTAATGTTCTCAAACGTGCTAACCAAAGTGTTGTCCGCCCTGATAAAACATGTGCAGCTACATTGCATTTTCCCAGGTTGAGGATTTGGCCACTGTGAAGGCTGGATTCTATGCAATGGGACATATCCCCAACATAATTGGTGTGGTTGACGGAACACATATTGCATTTGTACCCCCCACCAGAATGAACAGGTGTTCAGGAATCATAAGAGTTTCCACTCCATGAATGTGCAAGTGATGTGTTTGGCGGACCAGTACATCTCCCACATCATTGCCAAGTATCCGTGGGTCGGTGCATGGTGCCTTTGTCCTGAGGAATAGCAGCATCCCAAATGTGATGTCCCAACTACAGAGGCACAGGGTGTGGCTGATAGGTGAGCCCTGGTTCCCACCCAGTATATGTTGGTGTATGGATATGGTGCTGGCCATATATAAGGATAGTGTATGGCTAAATGTTGTCCCTCAATATTTGCAGTTGACTCTGGTTACCCAAACCTGTCATGGCTGCTGACCCCTGTGAGGAATGCCAGGAGAAGGGCAGAAGAACGTTATAATCAGGCACATAGGCAAATTAGAAGGATCATAGAAAGGATCCTTAGACTACTGAAGACCAGGTTCAGGTGCCTCCATCTGACAGGTGGGTCCCTGTGCTTCTCACCCAAGAAGGTCTGCCAGATAGTAGTGGCATGCTGCATACTGCACAACCTGGCACTCAGACGGCATGTACTTTGTCTGCAGGAGGAGGTGCCTGGAGATGCCCCTGTGGCAGCAGTAGACCCTGAGGACAGTGAGGATGAGGGGGCAGAGGATGAGGATTTGGACAACAGAACATTGGTGAAATGTAAGTACTTCTGACGACACACAGGTGAGACAGTGCAACTCTACATTTCTATGACTATTGGTGTATTCTGTGTGGCATTGCCATGCTGACATTACCCACTTCTTTGCCCTACTTACTGTTACCTCTGGATATTAATTTTCCAGATATTGGTGATATGGCACATTCTCCTGGTGTGATCACAAAAGCCAGCTACAGGCCATTATTTCTATGCTCATTCTATGTACAGTTCATTTGCAATGGCTGTAGCTGTTTCAATCAATACACATTTGCAATGCATGAATTACTAGTAGTCGATTTTTTCAAAGGGTGTTTATTGTAGTGCTAAAATCTAGAGGGAAATGTGCAATGGAATGAAGTGAGGAAAGTCCAGGGTATTGTTCCAGTCTGTTTGCAACACAGGTGCATTGTCCACAGGGACATAGGAAGGGGATCGATGGCAGTTCAAGGTGGGCAAGGTGACTGAGTGGGACACAAGGGGGACAATCAGGAAAGCCTCATTTCCAGGCAGTGGTCTCGGCAAGTGTCTCTGGCTTCTGTCTGGTTCGCAGGGAATGTTTTTTGGGTGGTTCTCCTTCTGCAGGTGTTAGGGTTTGTACACAGCAAAGAGCATGTCCCCTCTCACTGCACTAGTGGGTTCTGTAATAGCTCCCTTTTAAACTTACTATTAAAAGCCTTTCTTGTTATTTCACCTTCCCCCCCCCTAGGCTTCTGTGTATGTTGTTTAATGTGCTGTTTTGTTTACACATTGGGCCTTGCTTTTACCAAGGCTTCTTTAAAACACTCCTCCCTAGGCCATGTGTTAATCCAACTCATTTGCATAATAACTGAAACTCTGCACACCTTTCAAGACCATGTGCAGCATGTGAGGACCACACCCAGCTCTTCAAACCACACCCAGCTCTGCACACCTTCCAAGAACATGTGCAGCATGTGAGGACCACACCCAGCCCTTCAAACCACACCCAGCTCTTTGAGCCACACCCAGCCCTGTCTATAAAAGGCATCCCCCGAGCCTCACCCAGTGCTTGTGCTCGTCTACCTCCAGCTTACCTGAGAACAGATCCCTCGGCGCTGGCACTCCTGCTCTTTACAGACTTTCTTTGACTTCAATGGGCGCAGCTGCTGGCTCTTCCTTCTTCCGGTTTCCGGTTCCTCCTTGCCTCAGCCTCTCTCCTACGAGTAACCTGCAAAAGAGAAAGAAGACAAGGTTAGACTGATCAGTATCTCTTGCCAGCAACAAGTAAGTGCAAAACTTTTTATTACCTGAGGAAGCTTTGACAGCAATTTCTGGATTCGTGTATAGACAGTTTGAGGCGAAGTGCCTTCCACGAGCATTGTGATTCAGGCTCTTTGTTGCAGGAGTATTTTGCGGAACTTTGTGAAGCGGACATTGTTTTTTTTTTTTTCATGGAACTTTTGGGAATCGAACAGTGAAAACCATTGACAGCAAGGCAAACAGTAAATCAAGGACTTGCACAAATTACATGCTGTATTTTGATGTACAAGTACAGTATTTGTTTTATAAAAGATTCTGGAAACATGGGAAAAGTGAGTCTACTATTGGGAATTTAGGCTTTAGTTATATTATGATGAATGTTTGATATTGGTAATTCTGATAACGGTATTTGTTTAATGTTTTAGAAGCTTTACAGTAATAGAAAACACATCCCAGAGCAGTAACACATTCCAAACCTGGAAACTAGAGACCAGGATCCAAGAGGTACTTTTAGAAGAGAATTTCTAATAAATAAAGGGATAGTCAGGAACCCATTTAGGAATAGGTTGCACTTATCTGTTCTTTGTTTATGTTTCATTAGGCACCAGTTTCTACAGAAGTCAGAAAGGGCCGCAGATTTGTGCAGCACTTCAACAGTGGAAACGCAAGAACGGTGTTGTCTTTTTATTTTTTATTTTATCCACTTCCCCCCTTCCCTTGAGCTTCTGTTCTTAGTGCACTGTTTTAAAAACTAGTGTGCTGGAACAAGCAGTTTCGGGGTGGGGTCGGATTGTCTTCAACCTCCATCAGAACTGAACAAGAACTCAGGTGAGCTGGGCTTTGACAGAAGCACAAGCCTTAAAAAATTTCAGTTCTGGTGGATGATGAATACCGGGGAAGAAATAGAGGGCATTGACGTCACGGATATGGCGCTGGCCCTAAATGAGGACTTGGCTCATAATGAATCAGTGTCTGGCATCTTGCAACATATGCAAGAGGAAATAGAGAGATTAAAGATGGAGAATACCTCTTTAAAACAGGATTTAAGCAGGTATAAATTTAGGGGATCTCAGTGGAACACAGCTTCTACGCCTTTGTTTAAAACCTCCGCAGAGACAGGGGCGCCATCAAAACATACAACTTTGCCTTCCCCAGTTGAGGTTACTGTTAATGTTCCTAATGTTGTGCCCTTAGCAGCACCTGAACGTTTTCATGGAGATAGTAACAAATTCCATGTTTTTATCAATCAATGTCAATTACACTTCATTTGTAAGCCACAACAGTTCCCTACTGATGATACGAAAGTGGCATTCGTCTTGTCTTATTTGGGTGGCACAGCAGCCAATTGGTCAATTCCTTTCGTGGATAGAGATGATCCCATCCTCCATAATTGGAATCAATTTAAACGTACCATGACCAGCCTTTTTGCAAAACACACTTTCATGCAGGCAAGTGATAATGAGCTTTTAAATCTTAAACAAGGTAACAAGGATTTATTGACCTATCTCACTAGTTTTAATCGTTTACTCACCGAGACACAGTGGCCAGAAGAAAAGCGTGTCTCCCTTTTTTATAAAGGTTTGAGAGACGAGTTAAAAGACGCGCTGGCTCATATCGTTGATTTGCCAAAAGACTATTCGGACTTTGTAGATTTAGTTGTGAAATTAGAACATAGACTAGGAGAAAGAAAGAGAGATAAATACAAACTGGAATCACGGTTAACTTTTATTAGACACGAGAAGAAAGACACAGATAATAAACTCCCTGAACCAGAGCCTATGCAAATAGGGACACTCAGAGGTCCACTCACATCAGAGGAAAAAGAAAGAAGGAGAAAATTTCAATTATGTTTATATTGTGGCAGGGCAGGTCACTTTGCCAGAGAATGTCCAGTAAAGTCTAAAACTCCACGAAAGGGTGCTGTTTCCTCCACCTCCTCAACTGAATCGGGAAACGATTAAGCTCGACAAGGGGAGAGGTTACTTGTTCGAGAAAACATCTTAATCAAACCTCTAATGCTGCACCCTTCAGGGTACCGCACATACCTAGACATTTCATAATTCAGGTTGTTTTAATTGTTACTACCCAAGTGAGGCATTCTCTCCCTGTCCTACTGGACTCAGGCGCAACAGGAAATTTTGTGGATAATAAGTTAGCTGAAATCTTAGGACTTCCTATGTGCCTAAAGCCTTGTCCAGAAGCAGTATGTGCAGTGGATGGGTCAGAATTGACCTCTGGATTAATCACAAAACAAACAAGTCCACTTGTTATGGTCTGTCAGAACGGGCACACAGAGGTGATTAGCTTTGATCTAATAGATACTCCTAATTTTGGTTTGATTCTCGGGGTACCCTGGTTAACAACTCATAACCCAAAAATTGATTGGGTGAATAGAACTGTTACTTTGGATTCCTCTTTCTGTAGAACCAATTGCTATCAAGAAGCAGGTACAGAACAGAGCACAGTATTACACTGTGCTAGTGTTACACAAGATGAACCAAGTCTCCCTCCTGAATATTCTGACTTTAAAGACGTCTTTGATCCAGTAAAGGCTAGTGTGCTGCCCCCACATCGGTCTTATGACTGGCGTATAGATCTTATCCCAGGGGCCCCTTTACCTAATAACAGAGTATATGCTTTGACTGACGAAGAAACCAAATACTTAAGAACCTACCTAGATGACCTACTACAGTCTGGGTTCATCCGTCATTCCACATCTCCGGTGTCATCTCCACTCTTTTTTATCCCGAAGCCGGATAAATCCCTGCGCGCGTGTATCGATTATAGAGGACTAAATAAGGCTACAATAAAGAATAAATATCCTCTTCCTCTAATACCTGTGTTGTTGGATCAATTAAGACATTCTACTGTATACACTAAACTAGATCTGCGGGGAGCTTACCACCTGGTCCGAGTAAAAGAGGGGGATGAGTGGAAGACAGCTTTCAAGACAAAGTTTGGTTTATTTGAGTACACAGTAATGCCCTTTGGGTTATGTAATGCCCCTGCGGCCTTTCAGTTCTTTATAAATGAGGTCCTACACGAATTCCTGGACGTTTGTGTCATAGTATACATAGACGACATCCTCATTTACTCTAAGAACTCAGAAGAACATACCCAACATGTTCGTGCAGTATTATCAAAGTTAAAAGAAAATCATCTTTTTGCTAAGTTAGAAAAGTGTACTTTTAATGTCAGCAAGGTGGACTTTTTAGGATACTGCCTGTCACCTCAAGGAATAACTATGGATGTAAAGAAAATCAGTGCTATTGCTGATTGGCCAGAACCATCCTCTGTAAAAGATATTCAGAAATTTCTGGGTTTCGCCAATTTTTATAGGAGGTTTATTGCACATTTTGCAGACATTGCGGCCCCAATAACTACCTTGTTGCGGAAAGGGCAACGATTTCTTTGGACTGATGAGGCGGCACACGCCTTTCAACTCCTAAAACAAAAGTTCACTTCAGCCCCAATTCTGAAACATCCTGATCCTGACTTGCCCTTTTTTGTTGAAGCGGATGCTTCACAAGTAGCTTTAGGAGGAGTTCTCTCTCAACGAGATGCAGTAGATGGCCAGTTACATCCTATAGCCTTCTATTCCAAAAAGTTATTGCCAGCTGAACAAAATTACACTGTGGCTGAAAGGGAACTACTAGCTATCAAAGTAGCCTTTTCAGAATGGAGGCACCATTTAATGGGAGCCAAGTACCCAGTTACAATCTTTTCTGACCATAAGAACCTACAGTTTTTTGGATCACTTAAAGCACTAACACCACGTCAGATGCGCTGGTTAATTTTTTTTAGCACATTTGACTTTGTTATAACCTATAGACCAGGTGCACAACAAATTCAATCTGATGTGTTATCTAGATACGGACATACCTCAGACATGAAACAAGATAAAATAGGAGAACCCATTATTCCTCCCCAAAAGTTGTTGGCACCAGTACAACAGAAGGATTTCATCACAGATCTATATAATGCACACATGCAAATAGCACCTCAGGATTGGTTAAAGGATTCCCATAACACAATACAACGAGGTTTATTGTATCACGACAACATGCTGTTAGTGCCCACCTCTGAATTACAAACACAGGTGATAATTTGGCATCACGCCTCACCGTTGGCAGGTCATCCTGGTTGGGTAAAAACCCTGGAAAATGTGCAAAAACACTTTTGGTGGGACACTATAAGAAAGGACATTAAGCAATTTGTCACTACCTGTCCAATTTGTGCAAGACATAAATCTTCTCATAAGGCTCCTGACGGCTTGTTAATACCAATGCCAACACCCAAACAACCTTGGCACACTGTGAGCGTAGACTTTATTGTAGGTTTACCACCTGTAAAATCCTTCACAACAGTGTTGGTTATAGTGGATTTTTTATCTAAAATGGCACATTTTGTACCATTACGGAAATTACCCACGGCGGCAGAATTTGCCGATATTTTTATAAGGGAAATTGTGCGTTTACATGGTTTGCCAAGCAAAGTGGTGTCAGACCGAGGGAGCCAGTTCAACTCCAGATTTTGGAAAAAATTATGTGAAAAACTGAAAATAGATGTGGCCTTATCCACTGCTTTCCACCCAGAGTCAGATGGACAGACTGAACGACTGAACCAAACCTTACTTCAAACACTACGTTGTTTATTGGCTGATTATTCTAGTGAATGGTTGGAAGCTCTTCCTGTAGCAGAGTTTGTTTATAATAATACTGAGCATTCAGCTCTACTTTGCTCACCATTCTATTTCTTGCAGGGGTATCATCCAAGAGCTATACCCATTTTGTTAGAAGATTCCCTGTTGCCTACAGTAACGGATAGACCAACGAGGTTAGGTGACATACAAGACAAAGCCAGGAAACATTTATTAAAGTACAAGGAAAGCATGAAAAGACAAGCAGACAAACACAGGTCTGAGGCCCCAATGTATAAAATTGGTGACAAGGTATGGCTCTCCACAAAAAACCTAAACGTAGAGGGATCCCGAAAGCTGCAACCACGTTTCATTGGACCCTTTAGTATAACTGCCATAGTAAACCCGGTAACAGTAAAATTAGATTTACCAAAAGAATATCCAGTACATACTACATTCCATGTGTCCTTGCTTAAGCCGTACAACTCAAAAACCCGACCTGAACCACCACCTCCACCCATACCAATTAAGGGAAATCTGGAATATGAAGTGAAAAGCATAAAAGACTCAAAAAGAATTAGTGGACGTCTGTTTTATTTAGTAGAATGGAAAGGATATGATGAATCTGAGAATTCATGGGAACCAGCATCATATGTACATGCCCCACAGCTGATTAGACGGTTTTATTTAAAAAATCCAGGAAAACCCCGTCCTGTAGGAGGGCCTTTGAGGGGGGAAACTGTTAGGGTTTGTACACAGCAAAGAGCATGTCCCCTCTCACTGCACTAGTGGGTTCTGTAATAGCTCCCTTTTAAACTTACTATTAAAAGCCTTTCTTGTTATTTCACCTTCCCCCCCCCTAGGCTTCTGTGTATGTTGTTTAATGTGCTGTTTTGTTTACACATTGGGCCTTGCTTTTACCAAGGCTTCTTTAAAACACTCCTCCCTAGGCCATGTGTTAATCCAACTCATTTGCATAATAACTGAAACTCTGCACACCTTTCAAGACCATGTGCAGCATGTGAGGACCACACCCAGCTCTTCAAACCACACCCAGCTCTGCACACCTTCCAAGAACATGTGCAGCATGTGAGGACCACACCCAGCCCTTCAAACCACACCCAGCTCTTTGAGCCACACCCAGCCCTGTCTATAAAAGGCATCCCCCGAGCCTCACCCAGTGCTTGTGCTCGTCTACCTCCAGCTTACCTGAGAACAGATCCCTCGGCGCTGGCACTCCTGCTCTTTACAGACTTTCTTTGACTTCAATGGGCGCAGCTGCTGGCTCTTCCTTCTTCCGGTTTCCGGTTCCTCCTTGCCTCAGCCTCTCTCCTACGAGTAACCTGCAAAAGAGAAAGAAGACAAGGTTAGACTGATCAGTATCTCTTGCCAGCAACAAGTAAGTGCAAAACTTTTTATTACCTGAGGAAGCTTTGACAGCAATTTCTGGATTCGTGTATAGACAGTTTGAGGCGAAGTGCCTTCCACGAGCATTGTGATTCAGGCTCTTTGTTGCAGGAGTATTTTGCGGAACTTTGTGAAGCGGACATTGTTTTTTTTTTTTTCATGGAACTTTTGGGAATCGAACAGTGAAAACCATTGACAGCAAGGCAAACAGTAAATCAAGGACTTGCACAAATTACATGCTGTATTTTGATGTACAAGTACAGTATTTGTTTTATAAAAGATTCTGGAAACATGGGAAAAGTGAGTCTACTATTGGGAATTTAGGCTTTAGTTATATTATGATGAATGTTTGATATTGGTAATTCTGATAACGGTATTTGTTTAATGTTTTAGAAGCTTTACAGTAATAGAAAACACATCCCAGAGCAGTAACACATTCCAAACCTGGAAACTAGAGACCAGGATCCAAGAGGTACTTTTAGAAGAGAATTTCTAATAAATAAAGGGATAGTCAGGAACCCATTTAGGAATAGGTTGCACTTATCTGTTCTTTGTTTATGTTTCATTAGGCACCAGTTTCTACAGAAGTCAGAAAGGGCCGCAGATTTGTGCAGCACTTCAACAGTGGAAACGCAAGAACGGTGTTGTCTTTTTATTTTTTATTTTATCCACTTCCCCCCTTCCCTTGAGCTTCTGTTCTTAGTGCACTGTTTTAAAAACTAGTGTGCTGGAACAAGCAGTTTCGGGGTGGGGTCGGATTGTCTTCAACCTCCATCAGAACTGAACAAGAACTCAGGTGAGCTGGGCTTTGACAGCAGGGGGCGGGGTGCTGGTGGCCAGTTGGTCCTGTAGCGGGCCTCCTGGCCACTAGCGGCAGTGGAAGTGGAGGGCTGTTCAGATGACTGGCTAGTGGTAGGGGCCCCGCTGGTGTGACACTGCCTCCCTTATAATGTTGGCCATGTCTGCCAGCACCCCTGCTATGGGGATCAGGGTGTTGTTGATGGCCTGCAAGTCCTCCCTGATCCCCTAATACTATCTCTCCTGCCGCCGCCTGTTCTCCTGCTCGTTGTCTAGGATCTGGCCCATTGTGTCCTGGGAATTTTGGTAGGCTCCCAGGATCTCAGAGAGTGCCTCCTGGAGAGTCGGTTCCCTGGTCCTGTCCTCCTCCTACCACACAGCAGTCCTCCCAGTGTCCCTGTTAGCCTGTGCCTCTGTCCCCTGAACTGTGTTCCCTCTGCCACTGACCCCAGGTCCCTGATTTTCTTGGGGGTGAGGTGTGGCCTGGGGTCCCTGTACAGGTGGGCACACTGCTGATTGACATGTCCTGGGGACAGAGGTGTGGGTACTCTGGGTGGGTGCTGTGGTGTTGGTTCCGGGTGGGGGAGGCTCTGTGGTGGTATGTGACTGGGCTTGGGTGACCGACTGTCCAGTGGTCCCTGAGGGGCCAGGTATATTGTCCAGATCCAGAAGTCCAGAGTTACTGTCATCACTGTGGACCTCTTCTGTTGGGGGACTGGATAGTGGTGGCTCCCTCTCTCCACTGACATTGACTAGGGTACTTGTGGGGATGTAAATGATGTATTAAGCTTCAGGTGTCTGATATTTGTACTTCTGTAGCTTCCCCTCCATGGGTGTTGTTCCCCTGCCAGCTTTTACTCATGTATGTTGGTGCATAGCGGTTATGTTGGTTTCCCTATGCTGAGCATGCTTTGGTGATGAGTGTCCATGGAGGGCTGGTAGGGGTGGCCATGCATTGGTACAGCATGCAGGGCTTGGCATTGGGATTAGTGTGATGTGATGGTGGAGTGTGTGGGATGGAGTGGAGTGATGGGAGTGAGGGTGTGGGTGTGTAATGGCATGCAGGTATGAGGGTGATAATTGTTAAAAATGTACTTACCAGTGTCCAGTTCTCGTCCAGCTATGCCCAGGCCCTCAGGACACAGTATTGCCAGTACCTGCTGCTCCCATGCTGTGAGTTGTAGGGGAGGAGATGGGGTCCACTGCCAGTCCCTGATAGCGAGCTGGTGTCTTGCTGCTATGGAACGTACCTCTCCCGTAGGTCATTCCACCTCTTTCTGATGATTCCTTGTTCTTGGGTGCTGCTCCACGGCATTCACCGTGTCCATGATTCTATGCCATAGCTCCAACTTCCTTGCTATTGACATATGCTGCACATAGCTGTGGCTCTATCCGGCCGATTTCCTCCACCATGACCTTTAACTCCTCCTCAGTGAAATGGGGGTGCCTTTGTGGTGCCATGGATGTTATGTTATGTGTGTTTGTGAGGGTGTGTTGGGTAATGTGTTGGGTGTGTGTTGTGGAGTGTGTGAGGGGTCTATGGGTGTGAGTGGTGTGTGTCTAGTTGTGGCAGGGGTCTTAGTGTCTGTCTGGTGGCAATGATTTGTATTCATAAGGGGTTGTGGGTAATGTGGGTATATGTTTTCTAATGGTCTGGGTGTGTGGGTGTGGTGTGTATATGGGTGTGTGGGTGTGGTGTGTGTATGGGTGTCAGCTGTGTTGTTTGAATTGTCCAATGTAGTGTTGTTTTGTATGTGGGTGTCCATTGTGAGTGCAGCAGTATGTACCGCCAGAGGTTTCCCGCCACTGAATGTCTGGCATGGTGATTCGTGGGTCATAATGTGATGGGCATTGTTCTGATGGCGTAACGGTATGGGTTTTGGGACTGCAACTTTAGCACTGACCTTTGGCCTGGTGAATTTGTGTATGTGAGTGTATTCTGTCGTATTGGTGTGTGTGTGTCATAATATGTGGACGGAGATTCGCCAGTGTGGAGGTAAGTTGGCAGACGTCAGCTCAGCAGTAAGTGGTATTTACAGCCAATGTCATAATGAGGGCCATAGGGCCATATGTACGAACACATTTTCCCATTGACACAGAATGGGAAAAACCCTTTGCTACATCTGGCCTAAAGTGTGCACAGGGTCCATGGGTTCCCCAAGAGGCTTGACAGAGGCAATAAGAGATAATACTAATGCTTTATTTGTGGTAGTGTGGTCGAGCAGTTAGGATTATCACAGGGTAGTGTTAAGCATTTGTTGTGCACACACAAGCAATAAGTGAAAACACACACTCAATGACTTAACTCCAGACCAATAGGTATTAATATTGAAAAATATATTTTGTTAATTTATTTCTAGAACCATAAGATTCAGTTTGCAGGTAAGTACATTAAATGAAAGATACTTTACATAGGTAAGTTCAGTACTTTGTGTCAAATCAACAATACATACAGTTTTCTTTATAATGGCAAAAGGCTATTTTAAAAGTGGACACAGTGCAATTTTCAACAGTTCCTAGGGGAGGAAAATATAGTACAGTTTTGGAGGTAAGTAAATGACTTGCAGACTCAGTCTCCGGGGCATAGGTAGCCCACCATTGGGGGTTCAAGATAACCTCAAACACCCACCACCAGCAACACAGGGCTGGTTAGGTGCAGAGGTCAAACAGGAGCCAAAATAACGTGGGCGCCTATTGAGACAGGGGCTACTCCAGTTCTGGTCTGCTTTCAGGTAAGTACCCATGCTGTTGGAGGGCAGACCAGGGGGGTTTAGAGGAGCACTGGGGGGCACCAAACACGCACCATCAGCGGCATCGGGGTGGCTGGATGCAGGGTGCAAACAGGGCTTTGGGTTCCCAATAGAACTCAATGGGTCACTTAGATGCTGCAGGCAAGGCACGCGGGCTTCTTGGGCAAGCCACCAACTGGACAGGAAGGAAGCTCATCTGCTGGTCACTTCTGTACTGGTGGTCAGTTTCTCTCAAGTCTGGGGGCTGCGGGTGTCTTTGTCCCGAGCAGTCGCAGTCAGGGAGTCCCCAGGATTCCCTCTGCAGGCGTCTTCGTAGAGGGGTGGAGAGGTCAGCCCAGGGTGGACACTTGGTCCAAATCGCCTGGGGGTCCTCTTTGGCTGTTTGGTTCCTCTGGACACAGGCCAGGGGTGTCGGGTACAGAGTAGTTTTGGACTCACACTTCTGGAGTGAGGTGGGAGTCCCTTTAAAGATGGTTGCTTTTTCTTCTTGTTGGACAAGGCCATTGTCCACGGGAGTTTCTTGGTCCTTGGTGATGCAGGCAGTCCCCTGGAGGCTTTTCAGGGCTCACTGGTCCTGTAGAACGCGTCACTTTTCTTCTGCAGGGTCTTTGAAGCAGGAGATGGTCCGGTAGGGCTGGGGCCGAGTCAGTTGTTGTCTCCTCTTCTCTGCGGGGTTTTCAGCTCAGCAGTCCATCTTCTTTTCTTGAGGTCTTCAGGAATCTGAAGAGCTGGGTTCAGGGGGTGTTTTAGGGTCAAGGGGCAGTAGCCAATGGCTACTGTCCCTGAGGGTGGCTAAACCCTCCTTGTGCCCACTCCTTCTTGGGAGGGGGGCACATCCCTATCCCTATTGGTCCTACTCCTCCAAAGCAAGATGGAGGATTTCTCAGGGAGGGGGGCGATTCAGCTCTGGGCACCTTAGGGGTGGTCCTGGCTGAGGGGGTAACTCCTCCTTGTTTTTCTCATTATCCCACTGGACTTGTTGCCAAAACTGGGGGCTTATTCTGAGGTTTAGGCATCTCCACTAGCTGGAGTGTCCTGGGGCACTGTAACGCCAGGCCTGAGCCTTTGAGGCTCACCCCCAGGTGTCACAGTTCCTGCAGGGGGAGGTGTGAAGCACCTCCACCCAGGACAGGCTTTGTTTCTGACCACAGAGTGCACAAAGGCACTCACCGCATGTGGTCAGAAACTCGTCTGGAATTGGCAGGCTGGCATAGACCGATCAGTCCTATACTACCAGGCTGGCTGACAAACAGGGGGCATCTCTAAGATGCCCTCTGTATGCATTTTTAAATAAATCCCAAAGTGGCATCAGTGTGGGTTTATTGTGCTGAAACGTTTGACATCAAACTTCCCAGTGTTCAGTGTAGCCATCATGGTGCTGTGGAATTCGTAATTACGAACTCCCAGACCATATACGCAGTATGGCTACCCTGTACTTACAATGTCTAAGAATTGACTTAGACACTATAAGGGCATAGTGCTCACGCATCTATGCTCTCACCTGTGGTATAGTGCACCCTGCCTTGAGGCTGTAAGGCCTGCTGGAGAGGTGACTTACCTATGCCACAGGCAGTGGTTTGTGGGCATGGCACACTGAGGGGAGTACCATGTCGACTTTGTCTTTTCTCCCTACTAGCACACCCAAGCTGCAAGGCAGTGTGCATGCCTTGACTGAGGGGTCCCTTAGGGTGGCATAATACATGCTGCAGCCCTTAGGGACCTTCCCTGGCCACAGGGCCTTTGGTACTAGGGGTACGTTTTAGAAGGAACTTAACTGTGTGTCAGGGCTGTACCAATTCGGTAACAAAGGTACAGTTTTTGGGAAAGAACACTGGTGCTGGGGCCTGGTTATTAGGGCCGCAGCACACTTCCAATCAAAGCTGGCATCAACACTAGGCAAAACGTGAAGGGGATAACCATGCCGGCAGTGGCATTTTCTTACACAACCCCCTCAAATGAAGGCGGATGAGGCTATCCATTCCCAAGAGAGTCGTGATTGTCTAAGAGGAAGAACCTGGAAAGGCCATCTGCATTCGCATGGGCAGTCCCAGGTCTGTGTTCCAGTACAAAGTCCATTCCATGTAAGGATATGGACCCCTCAAAAGTTTAGGGTTCTGTCCTTTCATTTGCATGAGCCACCTCAGTGGTCTGTAGTCAGTTTGAATAATAAAGTGATTGCCAAACAAGTATGGCCTCAACTTTTTCAGGGACAAAACCATAGCAAATGTCTCCCTCTTTATGGCACTCCAACTCTGCTCCCTGGGGAGTAACCTCCTGTTAATGAAAGCAACAGGCTGGTCAAGGCCATCATCATTGGTTTAGGATAGGACTGCTCCTATCCTATGTTCAGAGGCATTTGGCTGCACAATGAATTGCTTAGAATAATCCGGAGCTTTTAGAACTGGTGCTCAGCACATTGCTTCTTTTAAGGTGTCAAAGGCCGTTTGACAGTCCAGGGTCCAGTACCTTCTTACGCATTTTCTTAGAGGTCAATTCTGTGAGGGGAGTCACAAGGGACCCATATCCATTCACAAACCTCCTGTAAAGCCAGTCAAGCCAAGGAGTGCCATGACTTGAGTCTAGGTTTTTGGAGCCTCCCAGTCCAGAACTGTCCGGATCTTGGGTTATAAAGGTTGCACTTGGCCTCCACCTACAAGGTGGCCCAAGTAAACCACTGTGCCCTGCCCTATCTGGCATTTAGATGCTTTGATAGAGAGGCCTGCTGCTTGCAGGGCCTGCAAACCCTTCCCCAGGTGGATCAGGTGATCCTGCCAGTTGGAACTAAAGACAGCAATATCATCTAGATATTCTGCACTAAAGGCCTCCAAACCAGCAAGGACTTCACCAACCTTTGGAAGGTGGCAGGGGCATTCTTTAAGCCAAAGGGCATAACAGTGAACTGGTAATGCCCATTAGGTGTTGAGAATGCTGCTTTCTCTTTGGCTCCAGGTGCCATCGTAATTTGCCAGTACCCTGAAATTAAGTCAAAGGTATGTAAGAATGTGGCTGCACCTAATTTGTCAAGAAATTCATCTGCTCTGGGTATGGGGTGAGCATCTGTCTTAGTGACAGAATTGAGTCCTCTGTAGTCTACACAAAATCTAATTTCTCTCTTTCTATCCTTGGTATGAGTTTTGGGGACTAAGACCACTGGGCTAGCCCAGGGACTGTCAGAGTGCTCTATTACCCCTAACTCCAGCATCTTGTGGACTTCCACCTTGATGTTCTCTTTGACTTCGTCAGACTGTCTGAATATTGTGTTTTTGACAGGTAAACTGTCTCGTGTGCCCACATCATGGGTACACAGGTGGGTCTGACCGGGGGTCAAAGAGAAGAGCTCAGCATACTGCTGCAGGACTTGCCTACAGTCAGCCTGCTGTTGGGCAGAGAGGGTGTCTGAATAGACCACTCAATCTACTGTCCCATCTTTAGGGTCAGTTGAGAGGAGGTCAGATTGAGGTCTGCCTTGTAATCCTCATCAGTAACAATCAGCATGATTATGTCTGCCCTTTCATTGTAGAGTGTGAGGAGGTTAGCATGGATCACCCTTTTGGGGGTCCTGCTAGTGCCCAGGTCACCAGATAAGTGACCTGACTATTTTCCTCAATTACTGGGTAAGGGCCACTCCATCTGTCTTGAAGTGCCCTGGGAGCCACAGGCTCCAGAACCCAAACTTTCTGCCATGGTTGGAATTCAACCATTGCAGCCTTTTAGTCATACCACAACGTCTGGAGTTGTTGGCTGGCCTCAAGGTTTTTGGATGCTTTTTCCATATACTCAGCCATCCTTGAGTGGAGGCCAAGCACATAATCCACCACATCTTGTTTAGGCTCATGGAGAGGTCTCTCCCAGCCCTCTTTAACAAGTGCCAGTGGTCCCCTTACAGGATGGTCAAACAGAAGCTCAAAGGGGGAAACCCTATTCCCTTCTGTGGCACCTCTTTGTAGGTGAAAAGCAAGCATGGCAGGAGAACATCCCATCTCCTTTTGAGTTTTTCAGTGAGCCGCATGATCATGCCCTTCAATGTCTTGTGAAACCTTTTAACAAGGCCATTGGTTTGTGGATGATATGGTGTGGTGTGGTGAACTTATAAGTCACCCCACATTCATTCCACATGTGTTTGAGGTAAGCTGACATGAAGTTTGTACCTCTGTCAGAAACCACCTCCTTCAGGAAACCCACTCTGGTAAAAATGCCAATTAGGGCCTTGGCTACTGCAGGGGCAGTAGTCGACCTAAGAAGAATAGCTTCAGGGTATCTGGTAGCATGAACCACTACTACCAATATGTATTGGTTCCTTGAGGCTGTGGGATGTTCAGGTGGGCCCACAATGTCCACACCAACCCTTTCAAAGGGGATCCCCACCACTGGAAGTGGAATGAGGGGGTCTTTGGATGGCCACCTGTCTTGCCACTAGTTTGACAGGAGACACAGGAGCTACAAAACTCCCTTACTTTCTGGGACATGTTGGGCCAATAGAAATGGTTCATTTATCTGTCCCATGTCTTGGTTTGTCCCAAATGCCCAGCTAGGAGCATGTCATGGGCCAATGTGAGGAGGAACTCTCTAAACACTTAAGGCACTACCACTCTCCAAGTGGCATCAGGTTTGGGATCTCTTGCCTCAGTGAAAAGGGGTCCATCCTCCCAATAGACCCTGTGGGAGCCATTGACATCTCCCTTCTCCTGTTCAGCAGCTTGCTGTCTCACGCCTTCAAGATTGGGACAAGTCTTTTGTCCCTGGCACAGCTATAAGCTTGAGGGTCCCCCTGGGCCCAAGAGCTTCACCTGGTAAGGTTCCAGCTCCATGGACTCAGTTCCCTCAGGGGATTGGACATCCTCCTGGGAAGAGAGATCCTGTTTCTTTTGCTGTACAGAGGCTGGTCCCCCAGTCCTCTTACCTTTTCTCTTGGAAGGCTGGGCCTTTATTCTAGGTTCCAACACTTCTTTTTCACCATGTGCTCTGCTCTGTACTCTTGTTTTTACACACACCAGTTCAGGGATACATAGCATGGCTGCATGGATTTTGAGTTCTACCTCAGCTCATGCAGAGGCCTCTGAATCAGTCCCTAGCAAACATTCTCCTGTGATTACAAAAGAGACTACCACCTGTTTCAGGCCAGTAACCCCAACCCATTCTAAAGTCACCTTAGCCATGGGATGGATTTTAGTTACATTATCAGCATTGGTAATTGGATGTGTTTGTCCAGCCAAATACTGTCCAGGGGAAACCTGTTTCTTTGTCACCATGGTGACACTGACACCCGTATCCCTCAGGGCTCCTACTTGTGTCCCATTTATTAAGAGCTGCTGCCCGTTTTTTTGCATGTTAGGCAGCCAGGCAGCTAGTGTGGCTAAATCAACCCCACCCTCAGAGACTAGAGTAGCCTCAGTGTGAACCCTGATTTGTTCTGGGCATACTGTTGATCCCACCTGGAGACTGCTGGCTATTCCATTATTAACTGGAGTGGTGCTAGTGGGACTTTTTTGGGACAGGCTATGTCTCCAGTTTGGTGTCCATGCGGTCTACAGTTGTGACACCAGGCCTTCTCGGGATCAACGTTTTTACCCTTATACCCATTTGTGGACTGTGAAGAGGCTCGGGCCCACCCTCCTGAGCAGTTTTTTGGGGCCCTTAAGAAGGCTCTTTAGTTTTGTCCTTGGATGTCTCGCCATCCTTCCCCTGGGGAGGCTTGTGACCCCTTTCTTTTGGTCACGCCCTGTGGAAGTCTTGGTCACCCTTGTCTTGACCCAGTGGTCTGCCTTCTTTCCTAATTCTTTGGGAGGAATTGGACCCCGATGTTCTTTCATAAATACGTTAAACAGCCCATCATAGTCATGCACTCCACTGCCAGTTATTCAACCATCTAATGTTTTGACTGAGTAATCAGCAAAATCAACCCAGGACTGGCTTGAGGTTTTGTGAGCCCCCCTGAACCTAATTCTGTACTCCTCAGTTGAGAATCCAAAGCCGTCAATCAGGGTAGCCTTCATGAGGTCATAGGATTCTGCATCCTTACCAGACTGTGTGAGGAGTCTATCCCTACACTTACCAGTGAACAGTTCCCACAGAAGAGCTCCCCAGTGAGATCTGTTGAACTTTATGGTTGCACAATCCCTCACAAAAGCTGTGAACCATTCGGTGATGTCATCACCTTCTTCATATTTGGAGACAATTCCTTTAGGGGATTTTAGGATGTCACTATTCTCTCTGACCCTATTTATGGTGCTGCCACCATGTATGGGTGTTCAACCCATTTCTGCTCTCTCCCTTTCTATAGCTAGGAGCTTTTTCTCCAAAGCTAATCTTTTGGCCATCCTTGCTAAAAGGAGGTCCTCCTCATTGAGGCTGCCCTCATTGTTTACAGAGGAACTGGACTCCCCTGTGAAGAACCAGATCTTGTGAGTATTATCTGTGGAGACAGGGATCTTGGAACCCTGGTCTCCCTAGTTTGGTTAGAAGGGGGAGGTCTACCTCCTGATCCCTAACTTCTTCCCCATCTGAGGGTAGGTCCTCCTCCTCAGTAGGGTGGTCCCTGATCTAATCTGCCAAGAGCTCCTGGAGCTTCACCTTGGTAGAGTTGGAACCAGTTTTAATATTTCTTAGCTTACAGAGGAAACTTAGCTCTACCATCCCTAGATGGAGGTAAGGAGTGAGGTTGAGTTCCATCACTATATCCTCTAAGCCATTCATTATGTCTCTAAAGTTGGAATTACTTTTTAAGAAACTAAAACTACTTCTAGTAACTAAATCCTAACTTTAATAAAAGACTTTTAAACTAAAAAGAGATGCTAACAGGGACTTACACAAGGCCTTAGCAGAACGTTTACAAATTTAGAAAAATAGTCAAAATTCAAAAATCTGTTTTTTAAAAGCAATTTTGGAATTTATTTGTGTGGCTGAGTAGTCCAGCCAATGCAAAGTCTTAGACCCCACCGCTGACCAACATAGGAAGCTGGCTCTGTATATAGTATATCAAAATTAGATATTGGCCCTCATTATGTGCATGGCGGCAATCACCGCCAACCACTGTGGCAACGGTGAACAGAAGACCGCCAATGGTGGAAGACTGGAAACCACCAAATTATGATGCAAAAAAGACAAACCTCCAAAAATCATGCATCCTCCACCCACCGCCTGGGACTACGATGGCAGAAAGGCTGTACACCCCACCACTGTCATGCAGATAAATCCTCCGCCCACCAAATAATAATGCACAAATCAGCGAGGCAGATAGTGGATGCTGAACGACCATTGGCGGTACGGCCAGCAATGGGACTCAACAACAACATATGCACACATTGGCAACTTTGAAACCCACACACCTGACACACATCCACAACACTGAAAAACACTCACATACATACCCCACAATCTTTTGCATCGGCAATAGCATGAGTGAGATTGACTACACAACAGGCATACATAGAACACAACATAACAAAAGTCACACGCACAAATACACCACCAAAACACACACAAACCCCAAACACCCTTATAAGCCAAATACATAACCACACAACAGCACCCTCACCAATACAACCACAGCACACCACCCACAACACACACCATGGTACCCCCTTAGCACCCTCGCTTCACAGATAGGGAGCTAAGGACCATGGTGGATGAAATACTCATGGTCGAGCCACAACTTTTCGGGGCACAGGTTCAGCAGACACCCGTCGCCAGGAAGATGGATCTATGGCAGACGATTGTCAACAAGGTCAATGCATTGGAAAACTATCCACGTACAAGGGAGGACATCCCAAAGAGAGGGAATGACCTGTGCGGGAAGGTGAGGTCTATAGCATCCAGGCACAACATCGCTGAGCAAAAGGTTGGTGGAGGACTCCCACCTACACCCCCCAACTGCACCTACTGGGAGGAGAAGGTACTGGCTATCCTGCACCTGGAGGCCCTCACTGGACTCACAGGATGACTGGACTCGGGTAAGTCAACTACAATACCTTAACAGTCACCACACCTATAATGCATGCAACACCCCACCCCTCTCACTACCACCTGGACCCCATCCCCACCCAGTCCACAACACCCACATCCAATTACCCTACATGCCCACAATCCCACAAACAGGCTCCCATCCTGCTCAGTGTGCACGGTCACCTACCCCTGCATGGATTACCAGTGGCACTACAGCACCCACAATTCACCTCCACCCCCACAAAAAATGCAAAAATAAGTACACAAAAGGACACTGCATGCCACGGCAGGGGAATAAAAGCACAAACGACCCCACACCAGTGTCTCCTGGTCACAGACTGGTGCCCCACATGTAGAGAGGCCAGAGTCTCCACCCACCAGCAGGCAGGATGATGAAGGGTCCAGTGCAAGTGGGACTGCCAGACCTGTGCAGGGGACGCAGGCACAGGGGAAAGGGCCAGTGGGAGGGCATCAGTGACCCAGGGGGGAAGCCAAAGGATGGATGCTACAGCCCAGGAGGTGATTTCTGAGGCCCTGCGAGCATACCACCATACCCAGGACAGGATGGGTCAGATCCTGGCCACCTTGGAGCACAATCAGAGGCTGCAGATAGCACACCACCTAAAGGCCATGGAGCAATGGAAACAGCTCAATGCCACCATGGCCACCATTGCAAGGGTGCTGTAGGACCACTATCCTAGCCAGCCTGAGACCTCCATCCACCTGCAAGCCCCTACCACTAGTCAGGATACTGCCCTGCCATCTACATCTGCAGCATCTACTGGACTGGTGGCACTGCCAGAGGACACACTGGAGGCCAGCCCCCCTAGCCCTGCAGCCCAGCTCCAGTCACTGAAACGTGCCCTCAGACCCAGACATGCCACTGGAACACCATCCAAGACGAAGGCCACCGCTAAGAAGTGACTCTGCCCTGAACTGTCTCCCTTGTGTGTCACTGTGCTACCTTGTTGACTTGCCACTACCATCACACCATCTACCAATGGACACATGGAACAAACCCAATGCCACCAACAGCTGGGCATATGCACCTGAGTATGGATATGCACCATGAGCCCACTCCCTATCACTGTCCAACGAAATACGTAATTTGTGTCACTTAATAAAAACACCTATGCACTCAAATCATATGTCCCTCGTCATTATGAGATATCAATTGTGAGTGTGTATGCATTAGTCAGTCAATTTCGTATTCATACCTTTATTGCAGGAGGCGGTCCCACCCACTAAAGTGTCTGAAGTAAGTCACACTGTACACAATATTGGGTTCCCTGGCACATGCCACTTCAGTCTTCTGTAAACAGTGTCAATGAATATAGACACCACATTACCAATTACATGAGTCAGACTGAAACTATGCAGTAAAGACAACAGCATCATTGAAAAATACCTTAGGGTCACTGGAAGTATAGGCGGATCAGCTAGGTCCTGGAGTTAAGATCTTCCCCCTCTTCTTCCTCACCATCACTCTCATCCCCTCTCTGAGGTTGCTGGGCTGGTTGGACAGCACCCTCCTCTTCTAGAAGGGGGATAGCTTTCCTCACAGCCAAGTTGTTCAGCATGCAGCAGGCCACCACTATCTTACACACCTTGTCAGGGACATAGCACAGGGATCCCCCAGAGAGATGGAGGCAACAAAATCTAGCCTTCAGGAGACCTATAGTGCGCTCAATCACCCTCCTAGTACGTCCATGGGCCTCATTATAATTTCTCTCTGCATCTGTCCTGGGATTCCTGACTGGTTTTAGGAGCAATTGCAAGTTGGGGTAGCCAGAATCACCTGCAAAAGTGGGCGAAACAGGACCACAATGAACTGACTTCACATACATATTGGCTGGCTGTCACCTATGTACAGATCCATTGTCATACACACCCACCTATGAGCCATCCTCTGTCCCCTTGTAGTTGTTCCATCAAGTGTGGTGCACTGCTATTTCTCAAGACAAAGGGATCATGCACTGAGCCTGGGAACCTGGCATTGACATGTGATATGTACTGGTCAGCAGTACCCACCAGTTGTATATTCATGGAGTGGAAGTTCTTCCGATTCCTGTACACCTGTTCATTCACTCTTGGGGGTATGAGAGCTATGTGGGTTTCATCAATGGCACTAATCACATGTGGGATCTATGCAAAGGCATAAAATCCAGATTTGATGCCAGGAAGGTTAGCCCTTTGGGGGAACTGGACATATGTCTGCAGGTGTTGGTTGAATTCATCCAGGAATTTTGACAGGATGAGGCTAAACATTGGCTGTGAGACCCCTGCACTCATGCCCACTGTCACCTGAAATGGAGCCCAAAAATGGAGTATAGATAGCACTTGCACTTCAGTACGGATGGCATGCTGATTCCGATTAGCTGGTTTCAGTACAGGATCCAGTAAAGCACAGAGGTCATGGATTGTAGCACGAGTCTGTAGGTGACAATGATGTGACGTTCCTCCATAGTTTCCAAATTAACCAGAGGTATGTACACAGATGGGGCCCTCCCTTGCCACATGAGTCTGTACCTATGGGGAAGGAATGAACACATATTAAGGATTAAGGGCACACATATACCTGCAACACATGATGTTACTGTATCAATTGATGTGCGACAAGTAGGTTACACAGACAGACGCTAAGTATTAAGTACACCGTCAGGCATATGTGTGCAGAGTCAACTCTGTTGTAATGGCATCCCAGTGTGGACACATTTCCAAAGATGGGGTCATGTGAGGATCAGAAACTCATGTCAGCAAGTGACTAAGGTCAGAGATTAGGAGGCCCTGGATGAGGCCCCTGGCCGTACTATGATGACGTGGTGGTAGCATGATGGCAGCCTCCTGCCATCCAGGTATGAGGGAGTGGAAGTGACTTCATTCCGCTGGCAGTAGTCATCATGGCGGAAGGCAGTGTTCACCGCTATGCACCCATTCATTAGATTACATGGCTGTCAATGGGGAACCTGGACCTATCATGATTGCCGCCGGCGGTGACAAAGCACACCGCCACAGAAGGTACGCCATGTCATCAGACCCTTGATACTTGACTCCTGATTCCCATGCAGGGCAGTACTCCACTGCATGTGCTGCTGTGTCCTGACTCTGGTCACTGAGATGGCGCGGGTCATAGGAGAACGGGCCCCAGCCTATACCACGAAGGAGCTGGAGAAGCTGGTGGATCGGGTCCTACCCCTGTATGCCAAGTTGTATGGGCAACCAGAGGAGCAGGTGAGTTGGCATCTGTCATCCTTGGATGTGTGTGATTTTGGCAGATACCTGTTTGCATGTGGGTTTGATTTGTGACTGCCCAGCCGTAGACTGTCTGGCATGTCCTGTATGTGAGTTGATGACATGGCTTTCAAGAATGGCCGTTCCATAGGGAATGACATGTCATCTGTAGTCGGAGCACACATACTAACGTCTGTTTCTTTACTCTGTGTGTCCCATGCAGGTCAGCGCCTATCAGAAGAGGGGACTGTGGCAAGCCATCACCAAGGAAGTGCGTACCCTGGGCATCTACTACCGTCTAAGCACTCACTGCAGGAAGCGGTGGAAGGACCTGAGGCGCTGGGCCAAGAAGACCGGGGAGGCCCAGCTGGGGAAGGTCTCCCAATGAGGAAGGAGTGCCCGTCGGACTCTGACCCCCCTAATGGCCCGCATTCTGGCAGTGGTCGATCTAGATTTAGATGGGCGCTTGAAGGCAGCACAGCAGCCACACGGGGTGAGTAGCAACACTGTTGTGATACCACTTTGATGGATGTATTTGGGTGCTGTGGTATGTATTCTGTCCAGTGCCAGGAACTTGGACAGGTGTGTTCCTTCAGTCCTGCCCTCTCAAAGACCTAAGGATGGTGTGAGGGGTGTTACGGCAGTCCCAATAGGCCGATGGGGGGTCCCCTTTCTGTAATCTGGGAAGCTTGGTGGGCTCATTGACTAGTAAGTGCATTGGCTGGGCATGGTCTCCCATGGGTGTACCCCACACAGTCTATCAGGTCTGTGTTTCCTGTGGGTAATGTGGTGTATTCTGGGGTAATGGCCACTAGTCATTGCCACAGTCATGACTAATGTTGTAGGTGCTGCGTATAGGTGTGTGACCTGGATGGGAGTGTGTGTCAGCCAGGGATGTTCATATATTTAGGTATTTACAAAGTTCTCCCATGTTTTGTCTCTCCACCCCTGTGCTCTTGTGTCCTTCGTGTACATCAGCATCATCTGGTGAGGGAGCAGTGGCACCGGCAAGTTAGGATGCAGCAGCCCACGGTTCCAAGGAGGCAGAGTCGGCGGACGCCAAGGGGATCAGTGGGTTGGAGGGCGAGGAGATTACCACAGGGGAGGCAACTACCACTGGCGGTACCTCCTCCGAAGGCAGCTCCCTGGTGGTGTCGGACCCTACTGGGCACACCCATTCTATGTCATCTTCCACCACCCCCCCATGCCATCACCGCCCTCCCAGTTGCTCCCCTCCCAGTTGCCCATGCCCGCTCATCCAGGGGTGTGGGCATCTCCTTCGCCCCAGGCACCTCATCCCCTGCCCCGGTCAGCCCTGCTGCGCTCACGGAGGAGGGTGTTGACCTCCTGAGGACTACCTCTGTAGGGCAGACAACCATTGTGAATGCAATCCAGGGGCTAGCATCCCAGATGCAGCAATACAATGCATACCTGGAAGGCATTCACCGTGCCATGTCTGGCTTGCAGAGATCTTTTCAGGCTCTGGCCTCCTCTTTGACGTCAGCCAGTGTCCCGGGTCTTTCCATCCCCTCTCCCACCACCTCTATCCCTTCCAACACCCCACTACCTTCATCTATCCCAAACACACATACAGACAGCCATGCACACAGATCAACACACAAGAAGCACACAGAGAAACAGAGGCACCACACTTCCCACCACAGGAAGGCACACACCCAACATACTAAAGCACACACAACATCCACCTCCCCCACTGTCAACCTCTCCCACCTTCCTGTCTGTCACCCCACATGCACACCCACAAGCACTGCACCCTCAGTTATTGCTGATGCCACCATTCTTGCAGTCACCACAACATCTGACATCCAGACGTGCAGCCCAGAACCACACCTGCACTCACCACAACTACATTGACAGACACTTGCAGCAGACTCACCAGACCTACAGACACCCAGACAACATCCAAGTATACTGGCAGCCTATCTTGTCCCACTGTGTCCACACCCCTCCTCCCAAAACACTCAAACATTTGCAGACATCCACACCACACATCAGCATACTTTACATGCACCTGCATCCACGTCCGGCACACCTACACCTGGTACAAGCACTCCCTCAACCTCCACTCCCAGACCTGCCTCCAAATCCCCCCCAACTGCCCCTTTTCCTGTCCCGTATTGACCTGTTCGAACCCACTGGCCCACCCCGTCTCGTCCCTAAACGTGCCCATCTCCATGCCCAATCCACTCCTTCCACGTCCAAGTCCACCCCAGTCTGCCCTTCCCGTTCCCGTGCCCCTTTCCAAGAGAGGAAGAAGCCCTGTGTTGCCCAGGGCCCTCTGCCACCCCCAGTCCAAGCCCTCTCCCCCACCTTCCAAGGACAAGCCCAAAACCCCTCCACCTCCCAAACCTAAGCCCAAAACCCCCCTTCCAGACGTAAGTCCCCAACTTGCCACCCCCTGCTCCTGTTCCCTGAGGTGCCTGGCTGCCGCATTGATGCCCCTTTACAGTGGAGTACCCTTTACACATGTGGGAGTCAAGTTTGGCCTATATTGGGACTTCAGGATTTCCACATGGACTGGCTAATGGCCTTATTCAGACAGTATTGTTCTTTGTTGCTAATAAGCTTTGAGTGCCCAGTAGTGCTGTTGGCACAATATAGTGACGTTGTTCATCGTTTCACTCTGGGGTTGTGGTCTGCACATGTGTGTACTTTGGTGCAGGTCTTTGTTGCCCTGTGTCGGGCAAGTACATCTTGTTCTGGTGTGTGTGGTGTGGGATGGTGGGAGGGCTTGAGAGTGTGTTGCAGTGTGGTTGGGGTGGCTGTGTAATTGTGCCCTTTCTTCCCATGTGTACTAGGTTGCGGTACTTGCCGTCGTCATCTTTGTTGGTGGTCTCAGTCGTGGAGGTATATGGCGAGGAGCAGCACTGGCATTATTTCCAACTCTCCCTCCATGTTTGTGTCGGAGTGTTGTGTTTGACTCCGGTGAGTGTTTCCTTTTATTTTGTTTGTTTCCGCCACAGTGGTTCCTGCTGCAGGTCTTGTGCTTCATTATTTGGTGGGCAGTGGCTCCTTTCCGCCAGCCTGTGGGAGCCATTCTCCATCCTCGTCGGGACTACAAAGATGGCCGTGTGTGGATGGACCGCTACTTGTTTCTCAAGTGCTTCATTATTTGAGGGCTAAAATAACGTGGGCACCTCTGGAGACAGGGGGTACTCTGGTTCCGGTCTGCTGGCAGGTAAGTACTCTAGCTGTTGGAGGGCAGACAGGGGTGGTTTTGAGGCACACTGGGGGTCCCAAGTAGGAACCAAACATGCACCCTCAGCGGCACCTGGGCGGCCGGGTACAGGTTGCAAACAGGGTGTAGGGTTCCCAATAGAACTCAATGGGCAGACCCGGTGGTCACTTAGGCGCCAGGCACAGGGGGGCTTCTTGGGCAAGCCACTGACTGGACAGGAAGGAGGGCCACCTGCTGGTCACTTTTGCACCAGTGGTCATTTTCTCTCGAGTCTGGGGGCTGCGGGTGCCGTGCTTCTCCAGGCATCGGATATCTTCATCCCCGTCAGTCGCGGTCAGGGGGTTCTTCAGGATTCCCTCTACAAGCGTCATCGTGGAGGGGTCAAGCCAGGGTGGACACTTGGTCGAAATCGCCTGGGGGGTGCTCTCTGGCAGGTTGGTTCCTCTGGACACGGGCCAGGGGCGTCAGTTGCAGAGAAGTTTTCGGACTCTTCAGTTTCTTGGTCCTCTGTGATGCAGGCAGTCCCCTGGAGGCTTTTCAGGTGTCGCTGGTCCAGTAGAACATGTTGTTTTTCTTCTACAGGGTCTTTGAAGCAGGAGATAGGCTGGTAGGGCTAGGGCTGAGTCAGTTGTTGTCTCCTTCTCTTCTCTGCAGGGTTTTCAGCTCAGCAGTCCTTCTTCTTTTCTAGAGGTCATCAGGAATCTGAAGAGCTGGGTTCAGGGTTGCCCCTGAATACTAAATTTAGGGGTGTGTTAGTGTCAGGGGGCAGTAGCCAATGGCTACTGTCCCTGAGAGTGGCTACACCCTCCTTGTGCCCACACCCTCTGGGGAAGGGGGCACATCCCTATTTGTCCTACTCCTCCAAAGCAAGATTGAGGATTTCTCAGGGGGGGGGGTCGCTTCAGCTCTGGACACCTTAGGGGTGTCCTGGCTGAAGGGGTGACTCCTCGTTTTTCTCATTATCCCTCTGGACTTGCCGCCAAAAGTGGGGGCTTGTCTGGAGGTGGCGGGCATCTCCATTAGCTGGAGTGCCCTGGGACACTGTAACATCAGGCTTGAGACTTTGAGGCTCACTGCCAGGTGTTACAGTTCCTGCAGGGGGAGGTGTGAAGCACCTCCACCCAGGACAGGCTTTGTTGTTTCTGACAACAGAGTACACAAAGCCACTGACCCCATGTGGTCAGAAACTCGGCTGGAAGTGGCAGGCTGGCATAGACCAGACAGTCCTATACTACCAGGCTGGCTGGCGTACAGGCAGCATCTCTAAGATGCCCTCTGTGTGGATTTTTCAATTAATCCCACACTGGCATCAGTGTGGGTTTATTGTGCTGAGAAGTTTGATACCAAACTTCCCAGTGTTCAGTGTAGCCATCATGGTAATGTGGAGTTCATAATGACGAACTCCCAGACCATATACTCAGGATGGCTACCCTGAACGTACACTGTCTAAGAATTGACTTAGACACTGTAGGTGCAAAGTGCTCATGCAGCTATGCCCTCACCTCTGGTATAGTGCACCCTGCCTTAGGGCTGAAAGGCCTGCTCGACGGGTGACTTACCTATGCCACAGTCAGTGGTTTGTGGACATGGCACTCTGAGTGGCTTGCCATGTGCGACTTTGTCTTTTCTCCCCACTAGCACACACAAGCTGCAAGGCAGTGTGCATGTACTGAGTGAGTTGTCCTTCAGGGTGGCATAATACATGCCACAGCCCTTAGGGACCTTCCCTAGCCACAGGGCCCTTGATACCTGGGATACCTTTTACAAGGGACTTAACTGTGTGCCAGGGCTGTGTCAATTGGGTAACAACGGTACAGTTTTTGGGAAAGAACACTGGTGCAGGGGCCTGGTTAGAAGGGTCCCAGCACACTTCTAATCAAAGCTGGCATCAACACTAGGCAAAAAGTGAGGGGTAACCATGCCAGCAGTGGCATTTTCCTACACTGTCCATTCATCATAAATGTCCATTTACTCTAAACAAAAACACATGTCTACATTCACTCATTCCCACAAACAAAGTGTCAGTACTAGATTTAGGCCTATAAATACAAATCTTTCCTACATGTTGCACATCTAAAGCTAACCTCCCTTGTGTTTTTATTTCACTATAATTGTAATCATTTCTAAAAGTCCTTTTCTCTAAACCATTTTCTAACTTCTCCTTCAATGCCTTTCTCCTGTCTGATCTAAGAAGCTCTTTTCTAGCGGTGTAAGCAAGCATGTCAACTTATTTTTGTGAGAATATGCCATGCCAAAAGTTAATGTAGGCTCAAAGAATCCTCTCACTAATTCTATATTGTCCTATTCAGCTACTCCACTTGAGTACTTAATTATGGGGACAAACAATAACAGAACATTGTGGTTTGTAATTGAAATACTGAATGTACTCCTGGTTATAGAATCTGGTTAGTAATAGACTACAACTTATCTCATAAGTGAGGGGCAAGCTATGATAGGTCACGCCTTCTTCGACTGATGAAGGAATCAGCATGCATACATAACAATCTCTCCTATCCATCTTCTCAACATACTCACTCAATAAGCGATAGAAGGCATTAGAAGAAAGTTATCTTTGTGCATTGCCTATGTGCAGATACTTCACATCAAACCTGAACTTTTCTATTTCTGCTAATGCGGTAGTTGTCTATAAAGCTGAAGTATGGTTGGCTTTACTCTTGTCAAGAACAATCATTCCCACAATCAGTGTCAAGCACAATACCATGCACACAATTGCCAACCCAATAATCATGTATATACAGCACCTATTCTTTCTACCCTGCTGGCTAACTTTACTCATGATCTGTAAACAATCAGAAAGTAGAAAAGAAAAGCAGTAACTATGCAGCAAAGTAAAAAACAAAATCTTCAATCTTCTTTCAGCGATTACTTACAGCTTTTAGTCTCATTTCCAGGACCCTTTTTCAAAATCGGTAATATTGTCAGAAATTGGTTTGCCAGCTTCTCAAATCAGGTAATCTTGTCAAATCAGGTTTTCAAAAGTATTTTCCAGTTACTTTCAACAGTCACTTTTCTTTTTACCTTTCTCAACTTGTAGTATCAACAGTTCAGTTCATTAGTTTCCTTCATGTGCCAAAATATTGACCTGGTATGTCTCAATCAAAACAAAAAGACAAAAATGATCTTTGCCATTCACTTGCTGTCGCATACGCCCATTCAGGACCTACGTACCTTCAACTTGCTATTCTCTCTTTTTTCAACTTTCGATTTCCATTCAATTCTCCTTCACTCAGATCACTCCTTGTTGTATCTACTTCTTCCTCAATTGTTATCACAACAATTGCTTCCTTTCTCTCTGCTTGTGACTCCGGCCACTTATATTCTTTCAGTGGACCCTTTGTCAATGCTCTTTTCAGTGTTGAACTTGAGACTTCTTCTTGCTCTGCAGGATTTTCTCTTGATGGACCTGCAACTAGTTCAGGAGGAGTCAGACCACATTGGCTTTGAACCGCATCAACTCCCTCCCCCTCGGGGTCTGGCGTTTGCTCTGTTTGTTTCTCAAAATCTTCTACTCTTGGGAGAGCCCTCCTTAGACTAGACTCTCCTGCTGCCTCAATTTAGGTGGGCTCACTGTCACTCTCCTGTAGGTCTTCTCTTTTGTCTCTCACAGGAGTGTCTGAACAGTTCTCAATTTGCTCAGATCCGGTCTCAATTCCTCTTTCTTGTCTTTCCGGCTCTGAGGTAGGTCTGGTCATTGCTGGTACTCTCAACAACTCCTCTTCATTGTCCAGAGGACATGCCACTTTTCTCATATGGCTTGCGTGGATCCAGTTTTTGGAACTCCAGTGCACTTCACAGCTGTGGTAGTGATCAGAACTACCTGGAAAGGGCCTCTCCACTGAGGCTCCAAACACGTCTTCCTCACTTGTTTTCTGATCGCAACCCAGTCACCAGCTCTCAGGTTGTGCCCTTGATCTTGAGACGGTTGCAGTGTGGTGGCTTCCACCTGATGAGAGAAAGAGCGAACCACATCAGCCTGGCCCTTACAGTTGTCCAACACCATATCTTCTGTTCTGTTCACAAGAGTATTTGCAGGAACCACTGGCAACCTCATTGCTCTGCCCTTGAGGATCTCATGCGATGACAATCCTGTCTTCCTTTCGGGTGTGTTTCTCACTTTCATCAGAACTAACAGTAGTGCGTCTGGCCATTTCAGATTCATGGACGCACACATTTTCTCCATTCTTGATTTCAAGGTACCATTCATCTGTTCCACAAGTCCTGGTGCTTCAAGGCGGTAACTGTAATGCAACTTCTGCTCAACGTTTAAGACTACACATAGTAATTTAATTACTTCATTGTTGAAGTGACTTCCTCTATCTGATTCTAAAGAGATCAGAAACCCAAAACGTGGTATCATTCCCTAAGCATAAATTCGATACTGTGAAGCTGTAATTTCTTTGTGTAGGGTAAGCTTCAATCCAATGACTAAAGATGCAATCACCAACACATATCTCAATCCTCCACACACAGGCATCTCAATAAAATCCATCTGCATTCTGATGAATGGACCTCCTGCTCTCTTAATGTGGTTCAAATTGACCACTGTCCCTTTTCCCCCGCTCATTTGTTGATAAATGACGCAATGATGGAAAACTGCTTCAGCAACTTGTCTAAATTTTGGATTGAACCAACAATCGAATCATGGCATCCCTCCCAACATGCGCTTGACCATGATAATATCTAGCCATTTGAGTCAACAAACTAATCGGAAAAAACAACTGACCCTCTTCAGAAACCCACAGTGATCCTGTCATACACATTTCATTTTGCCCCATGACCATTTTTCCTCCTTGTCAACATTATTTTGCAATGTCCTCAGCTCTTCCAATGTATCTATAACATGCAATGCATAGCTTGGACATGTCATATCTTAACAATTCCCACTTATCCTTGAATGATATACAGTTCAATGCACAAAATCTTGAGACTTGATCTGCTTATCCATTTATCATTGACATTGACACAAAATCTTCCGATTTTAGATGTGCACTGCGTTTCACCACTGCAATCTTTTCAGGCATTTGGATAGCTTGCAACAACTCTTGAATTCTCTCACCATTTCCTAGTGGTGAACTAAAAGAGGTCAGGAAACCTCTCAGAGACCACAACTAGCAAAATTATACACTATTCCAAATCTATACTGGCTACCAACATAAATGGTAACTTTAAGCTGTGCTGAAACAAGACACGCTCTAGTAAGGGCTACCAGTTCTGCTACTTGTGCAGAATATACTCCTCAAAGCTAGGACGCTTCAAGTATACCAGAAAATGTGCACACAGCACATCCTGCTCTCAGTATCACCGTATTGTCCCTTTGACAGGAACCATCAACAAAGACAATATGGTCATTTTCTTCCAATCGGGTGACTCTAATATCAGGTCTCGGTTTCGTGCGTAGATCCGTTATTTCAAGACAATCATGCTCAATGATCTCCAATTTTTCAATTTCAACATTTTTATTTGGGAGTAAAGTTGCCGTCTAAGCACTGTACATCTCTTCACTGACACATTAGGTGACCCTAAGATGCTCGCCCATAGCGAGTCAATCTGGCACCTGTAAGGTATTGCATTTTTGCTCTTGTAAGTAAAACTTCAACTGAGTGAGGTACTACTGCAATATAGCTGTGACCATTTCTCCAGATATTTTCCTTATTCTCTTCTCAGTCTGGTGACCCAAGTATTTCACTTCTTTTTGACAATATTGTATTTTAAGTGAGGATACTTAATGACCATTCCTTCCCAAGTGGTTCAGTAAGGCAATTGTGTCATACTTGTACTCTTCCTTCGTTTTGGATGCAACTAACAAATCATCAGTGCACTGTACCAATGTCGATTGGAAAGGCATTTCCAGTGACGCCAGGTTCTTTTTCAAGGCTTGATTGAATATGGAAGGTGATTCTGAAAACTCTTTAGGAAATCTACACCAACAGTGAACTCGCTCTAAACATTTTAAACAAAAGAGAAATTGACTATCCTCATGAAGAGGCACAGAAAAGATGGCTTGTGACAAGTCTATGATGGTGAACCATTCAGCATCACATGGAATCTGAAACAAAATCACAGCTGGATTTGGTACTACGGGACAACATTTGATCACAATGTCATTTATTTTTCTCAGATCCTGAAGAATCCAAACTTTTCCACTGGACTTTTGCAATCTCATTATTGCCAAATTACATGGACTGCTCAACACTTCTTTCAAGACCCCTTGGTTTACAAATTCTGCAAATATGGGAGCAACTTTCTCAATGATGTCCTGAGGCATGTGATACTGGGGAATCTGGGGAAATATTGCATTCAGCTTTACCGGAACTTTAACTAGCTCAACTCCCTTTATCAGGCCAATGTCTTTCCCTTTCAAATCCCACACTGTCTCTTTAACTGTTCCTTGTAAGTCAGGTGGAAGATCCTTTACTGGAAAAACTGGAAAAAAATAATCAGAGGATACTCCTCATTTATTGTCTCACATTCTGTCTCTGGAGCTGGATCACCCTCATCATCACTGTTCGCCTGTATCTTGATTCCATCATTTGAGCAAGTAATCAAGCATCTTGTTTTACACAGCAAGTCGCTTCCCAATATGGATACTGGACGGAATCACAGACTATGATTTTGTGTAATCCTTTAAAGTTGCCAATTTTAACCTGAACCGGTTCTGTGTTTGGATTGGTCAAATACTGATTCTCTACTCCTACAATCTGAACTGTTTTTCCCGAAAGGGGCGGGTTTGGGACTTCTGCAGTTCTCACTGTAGGGCGTGTAGCTCTTGTGTCAACCAAGAAGGAAACTTTATGGCCCATTACTTTTCCCTTCACACATGGACCTTTCTAATCTACCTCAAAAGAAGCTGCAGGCACACATTACTCTTCATCAGAACTCTCACTGACTCAATCATCGTTTATTCCATTCTCACTGTGTAACGGGAATTGGTGTACTGTGTTATTACTGTGGTTGAACAAATTGATGTCACTTGTTTGCTGAACAACACCTTCCTGCACCATCATTGGACACTCCAGCTTCCAATGTCTGATTGCTCTGCAAGCGTGACAAGGCGATAATCTCTACATTCCCTGCACATCATTCTGGACCACTACAGTGCCCAAATTGGTACTACAGTTTCTGTGTCCCATTCCTCCTCGACCTCTGCCTCTTAACTGATTTTGAAATACCACATTTCCCTGTTGTTGCTGCTGCTGCTGTTGTGGAAAATGTTCCTGCATCCCTGTAGGTGCCGCTCTAATCTGCATCACCATCACCTTTTCTTTCAGCTTTCTCTGCTTCAACTCAATCTTGTCACTATAGTACTTTGCATACTGCAATACCTCATCAATCGACTTGGCTTGCTAACAAATCAAATGACTTTTAATCATCTGGCTAATTTTCAGGTCTCAATCCTTCCACAAATCTAAACACAAAATGAATTGTGTCTTTTGGCTCAATTGTCTCTGTACCACTGTAATGCTTAAACGCCTGCAACAATCTCTCATTATATGCATGTATTAACTCCTTTGCTTCCTGAGCTGTTCTGTCTATTCTCTGCTAGTCAATGTTTTGGGGTGAAATTCTTGTTTTCAAAAATTCAATCACTTTGTAGCAATATTTCATTACCTCGGAAGATGATGCACCTGTAATCGGATCTCTCTCTGGTTCTTTTATCAGCCAATCTATACTTCTCGTGCACTCCATCCATAAATCAGCTGGAACTACTATCTCTAATAGAGTCTTCCCACAGTCATTTTGCAAGTTTCACAAACCTGGCTGTCTGCTGGTACCATTCTACCTGTTTCTCTCTCAACCTGGGATAGTCATTTGTAAAGGATAGAATGTCACTTCTGCTCCAAGGGATGTGAACAAAATTCGCTCCTGGCCTATCATGGGTAACATTTTCACCGGACCCTTACCCTGCTGCACATTTGCAGTAAGATTCATGGAATCCCTTTTTCTTTTATCTCTCTTCTTTACCCATCTGCCTTCCGACTTGTCTAATGCTCCCCATGTCTGGACACTATGGAGTAGTTCTCTAAGGTGTGCCTTCATTCTTCCAGATCCCATGTGTTCAAAATCTTTTGTGTCAAAATCCAACCTGTAACTCCTCTTCAAATGTTTTGTATTCTCTATCTCTATGCCATACTTCTATGCCAGGTCGGCTAGCTTTTGATGCACATTGCTCGCTTCTCTTGTAATTTTTGGGCACAAGTATCTCAGTTCTGCTTCAGTATAGGATTTGAGTCTGTTCACACCCATAGTTCCTTCAATTAGCTCACTCGGTTCCATCCCCAGTCTAATATAGTTCAAGTATTCCGCTCTCTTAGGGGCACTCTGCGGGGTATTCAGCTTTTCTAACCATTCAGTCAACTGTTGGGCAGTCAAGCCTTGCAGCGAAATGTTGTTAGGCTGTGCATTAGGCAAAAGGTTGCACAATTACATTTGGAGACTGCGGTGCCAGTAATTTCAGGCTATGGCTGACGTTCGACCCTATTACAGTATCCAGAGGAACTCCGGATGGACTAAGGTCCAACAATGATCTAGTTCCATCAAAGGGCTGTGCCACTGGAGAGACTATTAGAGTATTCTCATTGAGTCCTCCCCTCATTGAATTCTGACTCAGGACTCCCTGTCTGTTTGTACTGTTATTTTCCTGTGCGAACAAAGGTATGACTGGACCAATGGTGACAAATATAGCATCTGGGCTTGGTCTAACATTTGGGTTCTGTGGGTGCCTAATTCACGTACTCTGGCTCATCATTACAGACATGTCTGTCTGCGTCCCTGTTATAGGAGTGTATTTTGGCATTGCTTGTGGCTGCACTTGGGGCAGTGAGAGTGGAATTGGTTCTGTCTGAACCAATGTCGGTTTTGGGAAAATCTATAATTTTGGCAGTATTAGGTTTGTGGCAGTTTCCCCGATGGGTACATCAGGGTAAATCCTCTGAACATTTGGCTGTGGCATCTGATTTTGTGTTGCCGGTGTAGTAGGCAGATTAGGACTGCTCAGCATTGAGCTCTGTGTCATGCTAGGATGAATCTGTACTGGACTCATCGTTATGTTAACCGGTGTTGGTGCTGAAGGGTTTACACTAGTGTTCGGACCGCTCTCTTGTGCTGCAAATAGTGGGGGGTGATTTCTCAATAACTGTAAAATGAACTCATTGTCATCTGACTCTTCCTCAAGTGTAAAAGATCTCCTATACTCCTTTGATCCCTAGTGGATTTCCTTCCTTCTCTCTCGCTGTCCTGAGTAATTGCAGGAAACAATTTACTCCCCTATAAAGTCTCCATTCTCCAAAACCTCTGATCGCTGTCCCATCTAGAATGCGCTAGGGTCTTCTCTGCCTTTCTCATCCTCCTCTCAAATTTCTGTTGCTGTTGCTGTCTAGCTACTAATTCCCAGATTGCTAATGTCTTGAATTCTGCTGGTCTCGGAGGAGGTTTCAAGTCATATAGCACCCTCCTCAAATTCTCTAGGCTCCTCAAATTGAATGTTCCATGGGCAGGAATTCTTTCAGCCAAAGAAATAGTGCAGCACCCTTTTCTTCAATTACAATGTACGCTGGCGTACTATCTGGAGGTAAAACACTCCCTATACTAATTGTAATGTATGCATCTGCCCTTAAAGCACTCTTTAAAGCTTTGAAAATTTTAATTTTTGTTACCTTTATACTATTCTAAATCAAATCAGGAAGTGACTTTTAATCCCAGAATCCTCATGCCAACCTTCTCAACCAATTTGCTCTCACGGTTGTTCACCAATCCGTGTGAGACCCTTCTCAATAACCAACCTATCCCTGCGCAGCTCCAATGACATCACACTCACAGGTACTGTGGCTGACAAAGGCTTGTGACTTATCCTCTTAAACTCAGATTCACAATAGACTAATGCAAAATTATTGTGAGCACTAAACAAAATCAAGGCCCAATTTGTCTGTTTACTACAGGTAGGGTAACACAATTTCTTCAAAACGTTACAGAGTTTTCACTGATGGCGTTTCGTTCTAGCAGCTACTCCTTTCTCAGTTTCCCTGATTCACAAGCAAAATTAGACCCGTGAATTTTACTCTCAACTGATTAGTGGGTCTGTCCTGGTGCACAAAGCACTTGCCAGATCTCAGTCGAAAAGTTATTTTCTCTCACTTTGACTCACACTCTGACTTATCAACCATGCACGATTGACCTATTAAACCAAAGTACAACAAAAACCAAGTGTCTCATTCACTTTTCAACATACTCCGTAGTCTTAGATTAATCAGGGTCCGTATTCCAACAACCATGTGGACAATTTTTTAGCACAAAGTGCCACACACATGTGAAGTTCGACGACTTCCCTACTCTCACACTTGGATGTGTGCACACTCCTTCTACAACTTCATTTGGAATACGCAAACTCCCTAAATCCTCACAGACATCACAATTCACCTGTGATTTGCATAAGATGTGCAAGCACAAAACCTATTTCATTCACACTGTCACTAAAACGCCAGGAACATCCTCAAACAATCATTGTCAAGCTTCAAGGTTCTGGGAAAGTCATTCTAGGCTCGTAGGGATACATTTTCTCTACACTTTGTATTATTGAAATGTGAAAATCCAAACTTCCACCAATTTCTCTTACCAAATCTGTGAATTACTCTGCTTTTAGTAGGAGACTAACCATTAACCCACTACCATCTCTGCGAAAACCTGCTTACCATCTCTGGGGCAAAATACTCTTCTACCTATCTCTAAACTTTATGATGGGCTCTTAAAGAGACACACCAGGTACCAGGTCTTTATGATGGGCTCTTAAGGAGACTAACCATCATACTCTGCTACCATCTCTGTTAGCGTGACTGACCTTATTTGGTTAATTGCCATTAATTTATAAGGGGATGCGTTTGTAGGTCGATGGACCCTTTGACTGCGCTTAGAGTAATTCCCAACATGAGACTTCGTACTAATACACTCAATTGCAATGACAATCAATAACCATAGGAGTAAGTAATTTCCACACACCATGACCTCTCGGCCACAAATAATTACACCTTTATGTAAAAGTTAACATTTTTATTTCCCTATATTAACTAGGCTAACATCATGTAACTTAGTCTCAAAATCAAATGATCAGCATACAGAAACAATTCTGGCTGCCCAAATCTCCTAAAGAATCGCAGTTTAATCAAAGCTTGGATCACTACACATTCTAAGGTTACAGTACAAATCAATAGCAAGAACAGCTGCGCAAAAGAAATGGCGTACATTTAGATTCAGCAAAGAAAAGACAACAACTGTCATTACATTTAGCGAGCATCATCAGTGAGTACTCTAACTAACCTTCAGATTAGAAAAGCATGTTTGGGCTTCATGCAAAACAATTTAGTCAACACAAATTTGGAACAACATCTAACTATGGCTCTATCAAAATTAGCAGTTGGTACCTAGGGACAAAAGCAAATAGACATAACAATCAATAACATTGTATTATACCTTACCTCAGTATGGTTCAGCAAGATGTGACAGTCTTCGTCAATTGAAAATCAGTTCGGTCAGCAAGGCATCAGAAAAAGTCTCTTCATGCAGTTCAGAAAGATATCTGAACACTCAAGAAGATTGGGGAGAATGGCGTATCTCCTCTCGGTGCAGTCTGCTAAGTTAGATTTCCTAAAACTACTTCCCACGTTGCTACTGGTCAAAGAATCGTACGTTTACATTTAGTCCAATGAAAGTAGAACCCCAAATCTAAGAATTTACCAGACCACTGTTTACATGGTGATGATTGGCTCCTCTTCTCCTTTTCCCGTCGTTAGGCTTGTCAGGTAACAAATTTGTATCAGCTTATACTCCAGTCAGTGCATCCATTGTCTGCTCCTGGGAAGGTCGTCTTTACACACACTAAGTTATACAATGTATCCCTAGCTGGTACAACATATTCTAGCAAGCAGTTCTCATGGCAAAGAATTTCAGCTACTAATGCAATGGAAAATCAAAATTTAATTCTCTAAGCAGCCATTTTAAAGTGCGCCTAAAAAATGCAGCTTGACATGAGGCCGTGCAACTAGGCCCGGGACCTCGTTAAGGCCTATAATTAATAAAGCAAATACATAAAAAATTACCATTAATATGACATACTACTACAATAATCCAAACATGAGCTCAACAATTTACATTAATAACCTGTTAATAAGTACACTGTGTGAATATTAGTGGTCACTCAAGTAGGCACAATTTCAAATGCATGTATTATTTTACTGCGCTAACTCATTTTCTATGTAGATTCAATACTCAGAATACATGAATATTCATTAATAAAAATTCAGCATTAACATGGTCCAACTTAGTTCACATCTCAATCTTTCAACGGGCTACAGATAAAGGATATTGAGTAGTATGAATCTATGCACACCACTCAACACGGCAAGTTGGAAGACTTTGGCCCATCCGACCATGAACCTCAATCCCCCGTTATGCCACATATAGCAGTGGTCGAGAATAATGAGTCTAAGATCCCAGTACAAAGCAAGAGGCAGAGAAAAAGAGCCAGGAAAGCAAGAAACAATTGTCATTGTCTATTGAAATCAAATATCCTAAACAAGGAACTCTACTCAATTTTTAAAGCAAAGCAGGAACAGCAAGCATCAAACACAGCAAACACCCCTCAGACTTCGGCAAAGGGCAGTGACCTTAGGGGGCCAGTAGCTATTCATGTATCATGGCACTCTTTGGACTCATCACAAATAACAGTGGAAGTGTCTAGCACTCTGAGTAAATAACTGAAAATGGACATCTTGTGGCCTGCCCCTGGACAGTGTTCGCAGGACAGGAAGTGGTGTGATAGCCCTCGTGAAAATATACAAATTTAAGAATCAGATAGCACAATGTCTTTGGCAACAACAAGGACCTAACGACATGACCCCAGTGCAATAAAGAAGTGCCCCCCTATAAAGACTAAAGACTGGAAGTGGCACTAGGACAGAAGACATGCATGCAGAATTACCTGCAGAACAGATTGCCGTAGCCCCTAGAATCCTTGAGGAGGAAAACTAGGCTGCTGCAATCCGGTTGGGCCTTTCTTCTCTGGCCTCCTTCCCAGGCGATAAGATCACTGTAAGCACCAAAAACGAAGGAGCAACTAATGCAAGGCATTTACAAAATTCTGCTTTAGACATTTCTGCCCACTTTTCTACTTTGGTTACAGCCACGTGAATAACAGAGGAAACAAGCAATCAAGTCTTTTTAATCCCGCTGTACATCTTGGCAAGGTCAGCAGGGCATCCTCAACAGAGGAAGTATGTTGAGGTTGCTGGTGGTAGTACCCACACTGAGGCATGTAAAATCATCACATCTGCTATAAATTAAATTCCTCTCACAACTTCACAACTGCCAATCCAAACAAACTTTTTTGACTTGGAGGACAGAGGAGATAGCAGCACTGATACTCTCTGCAAGTCAGCAAATTTGAAACCTGGGATATAGTGCTTTCTAAGCCTATAAAGCTGCGATACCCCTTACCTTTGCTTATCTCAGTTCGTGTCTCATGGAACAAGTCAGGGTTAGTTCCAGTTTACTCAGTGCTATGCAATGTGTGTGGCCCAATAGGATCAAATGCTCATCAAAACAAGACACAACCAAAGGTTAAGAAACAAGAATAAGGGCAGTGACTGGCATCAACTCTAAACCTGTCAGGAAACAACTGCTTTCCTGAATCTGGGCACCTTCATCCCAGGAAGAAGCATTAAACATTGTCGCCTGGAATATTGCAGGATTAAAAAACTAAGGGGGTCATTTTAACCCTGGCGGTCAGAGACCGCCAGGGCTAAAGTGGCGTCCGTACCGCCAACAGGCTGGCGGTACGGAGACCCATATTTCGACCGCGGCGGTAGCGCCACGGTCGCACCGCCGGGGCCGGCGGTTTCCCGCCGTTTTAGCCCCGGCGGTGATAATCCGCCAGGGCAGCGCTGCAATCTTTTCACTGTCTGCACCCGTCGCACGGCCGCAACACCGCCGGCTCCATTAGGAGCCGGCTCCTATGTTGCGGCCGCATCCCCGCTGGGCCGGCGGGCGTAAACTAGGTTTCCGCCCGCCGGCCCAGCGGGGATGTTGTACTGGGGACCGCGGGAGTTCGGCCGCACGGCTGTTACAGCTTGGCGGGCGGAATGACCCCCTAAATCCATAATGGTGCACCTTTGTCAAGGTGGGGCAAATATGAGATAATTGCTCTTCAAGAAACCTGGCAAGTTGAACCATTGCAGCTAGTAGGTTATGTTCTTCATCATGTTGCGACCAGAAAGCCTCATCGATTCAGGAGACCAATGGGGAGCCTAGCGGTCTACATGTTGACAGCTTTGGACATCACTTCAGAGCAATTACCTCTTTTGCAACCCTATCTAAAAACTATCAAGTTCACTATGAGTCACAAGCCGTTCTTGAAAACAGTATTTTTGATTAATATATGTGCCCATCCCAACGTGCAAAAAAACTGTGAAATTCCCAAAAATATTCTTTAAGATGATAGAAATTAAATTCACAAATCCTACTTGAGAAATAATCGTGACAGGTGATTTCAACTCCAATTTACTTTTAACTCTGGAAGATGATTAACTCCTGGCAATTGAGAAGGACATATGGGCAGTAGTGCCTCAGGTAGACCATCCGACAAAATGTAAGGATCACAAAGGTCAGGAACTAGTCATTGCCTTGGAGTACCTGCATTTGAGAGTGAAGGAAGAAAGATAAGCCGCCCAGACACATCTATTTCAGCGCAAACTCAAGATCAATAATAGATCACACTATTCTCTCATTATTACTTCTGCAGCATGTAACGAAACACACAGTCAAATATACTACTCACAGCAATCACTCATACCAGCACCTCAAGATAATCTTTTACTCTTCTAGGCATGTGTCTGACCTGTCTGACATTGGCCTTTTGTGTACTACCAACCTGAAGCTGTCAGAGATGGTCTTACCACTTATACCGAGATTGTCTGCCATTGCAAAGGAAAGTGCTCATCCGGCGACTCTGATTCAGAGTATCCCCTTTGGGGAGTTACTACGAGCCTGGAGAAATTGCAGTGAAACAGCAGATTTTCATCAGGAGTGTGAAGTGATGTGTGAAAGATTCAGAAGCAGAGGTTATGGAGCTAAAGTCATAGATCAAGCAAGACAGAAAGTGGAGAACTTGAGTAGAGATGATGCTCTATATGGGATAAACAAAACTCAGAGGAAGGATAATGATCTTATTAGATTTATTACAACCTTCAGTGATCAATCTCGTAGAGTAAGGTCTATCTTGAATAAGAGTTGGCATATCTTACAGACTGATCCAGTTCTGAATAATTGGATCAATGATAGCCCCCAAGTGACGTTCAGAAGGAATAGATCTTTAAAAGACGATCTGTGTCGTAATGATATAAGATCGAAAGGGACTATGAAGAACATTACAGGAGGGGGCTTCTTTTGCTGGATGAAGTGCAAAGCGTGTAAAACCAGTAACAGCTGTAGTAAACTGAAAATTCCAGGAAGAATGGAAAGTTTTGTGATCAAAGGAAGTTTTGACTGCAATACAACATATTGCGTGTACTGCTTGATCTGTCCATGCGATAAGCTATATGTGGGTAGTACAATCCACAGTGCGAAGAAGAGAGTTCTGGAGCATAGACGTGCTATCAAAAACTATGATAACAATTATCCTGTAGCTAGGTATTTTTTGAACCAGCATTTTGGCAATGAGAATTTGTTGAAGTTTGTAGTTATTGACCAGGTGGTGACTAGCAAAAGGGGCGGTAATAGAGAGAGACTATTACGTATCATGGAATCAAAATACATAATAGACTTTGAAGCATTGGAACCTGTGGGGTTGAACTCTAGGGAGGAGTTAAGTATCCATCTGTGATAAGTATTATTTATTTTTAGTGGGTTGGGGCAATATGGTGGCCTTTTCGAGGAGAGCAATATTTTGTAATATTTATGACATTAAGGTATTTAGCATATTTATGTAAATTGAGGCCTGTCATGGAGAGGGTGTGAGTTTTCATAGTTAGTTTTTATTTTGCACACCCAGTAAGCTGATATGTTTATTACTTGGGGTGTCATCAATCTGATATGTAAGTATAGAAGTGATAATTTTAAAGGACGTCAGAAGGATTAGTGGTCCCTTTTTATAAAGAAGTGGTATTCCTTTTCCTTAAGATCTTTTTTATTGAATGCACATACCCACTTGGGCATTATGGAGTCTGATAGAAAGTTTCAGACATATTTAGAAAATATGTGTATACAATTCAATGAAATAGAGAGTACTTATATGTATTTTTTGTACAGAATATATTGTTTGTATATAATATATTTTTTGTATTGAGTTTTTTAACTGATGCCCTATAAACACTTTAATGAATATCAGTGATGAATTTATTTAATATTCTATTTAAAATACACAGGCAGAGGGCTTTTAACATAAATTATTACATAAATTATTGCTCATTTATGTCAAAATTGAATACTGAATGATGGCCGCTGTTTTTGTAATCTCAATGGTGTGTTTTTTGGTGTTGTGTCCGTCTTTTATGTTCATGATAAATGTGGGTTATTTATTTGTAACAATATGGCAACAATGTATCCGTGATAAAGGCTGGTGCCGAAACGCGTTGGATTTTTGCTGTAATAAATTGAATTCTTTACATCGGAGGTGTCCTGGTTCTCCTGTTATGTAAAAGGAGTGAAGAAGGATATTTAGGGGGCCTCGCGCCTTTCCAGGACTGCTGTGCTGTGCTCCTGCATTTCGGGACTAGTGTTGTGTGATATATATATATATATATATATATATATATATATACACACACACACACGTGTGTGTGTATGTATTTGTGTGTGTGTGTGTATATATATGTATATATATATAGAGAGATATATTTCTTTTTTTTACTGAAAAACACAAAGGCCAAGTAAATTCTGAACCTAAATATAAGTGCAACCTGTGTTTTTTTCAGTGCATTTCTAGTTTTTTTTTAACATAAAGTAATTTAATTACTATATGTTAATTCAACCACCGCCACGCATGGCTTTTGGTCATACACTGCGGGGGTGCAGCCAGGCCCTGCGTCCAACCCTCATTAACCACCCAACCCCACGCCACATACGGCCTTCATCTCTTTGCATCAGGGGTTGGCCGCAGGACTTGGCCCTGCCACCACCCCCCATAACCATCCACTCCCACACCATGCACAGCTGAATGGTCTGTCTCTCTGGGTGTGAGAATATGTGTGAGAGGGTGCCTCTGGGTGTGAGAGTGTCTGTCTGGGTGTGAGAGTGGGTGCATGAGGGTTTGAGTTGTTCTGTGAGTGGATGTGGGATGGTCTGAGTGGGTCTGTGAGTGGATGAGTCAGTGTCTGAGTAGGTCTGTGAGTGGGTGTGTGAGTGTCTGAGTGGGTCTGTGAGTGCATGCAGGAGGGTCTGCGTCAGTTTGTGAGTGGGTGCGTCAGTGTCTGAGTGGGTCTGTGAGTGGTGTGTGAGTCTCTGAATGGCTCTGTGAGTGGGTGTGAGAGTGTTACTATGAGTGAATGAATTATTGTATGAATGACTGTGAATATTTTTTGTTGTCACTGACATTCATGAATTCATTGCAGTGATACACAGGGGGCCAGTGCTGAGCATCATGCAATATTTGCAAATATTGTGGAGCATGAAAAAAAATTAAGGGCATAATTTGTCTCCTAAAGACCCACTACCTTAAATGTAAGCTGCAACATTCTGGTCATGCTGCGGCCAGACAATCACAGCATTCCTGGTGTTGCAAGCAGTTGCGAATATGTCATGATCGGCGTGAAATCATTGCAAAAGATCCCTGGCACTAGATATCTAAATCTATTTTCCCTTTAATTTCTCCAAAGCCTCTGGACAGATTTACACCGAATAAGCGAATGTGTAATATGCGTACCAAAAGCTAGCATATTTCTGCCAACCCTTCTTGAAATATGTTGTGTGGTTTGGGCCGTAGTCTTGTTCAAAGGTCCTATGGGAATGAACATGGGAAAGGCACTTTTTTTCAGGCCCCGCGTGACAGATCACCCCTAAACTTTCCATGCACAACACGCTTTTTCTTGGAAAATTTTGCTAAGATTCGTCAAATGGTGCCAAAGGGATAGTCAAGTCAAGAAATACAGAGTTCTTTTTCTGTGATGAAGTAAGCAAGAAGAAGTGTACCATGAGCCAAATCGGCCCATTTCTGCACTTGCTGCAGGCTCATTTACAGAGGGTGGAAAAATCATATACTAATGTCGATGAATCACTGGTCTGGTCAACACCCTAATCCTTCATCTGGATGCACATCTCAGGCTGCAACAAGACAGAGGGGGTCATTACAAGCTTGGCGGGCGGCTGCCGCCGCCCGCCAAGCTGTAACCGCTGTGCGGCCGCCAATGCGGCCACACTCCCGCGGTCCCCATTACAACATCCCCTCTGGGCCGGCGGGCGCAAACCTAGTTTACGCCCGCCGGCCCAGCGGGGATGCAGCCGCAACATAGGAGCCGGCTCCTAATGGAGCCGGCGGTGTTGCGGCCGTGCGACGGGTGCAGTAGCACCCGTCGCGCTTTTCACTGTCTGCTATGCAGTGGCCCCCAGGGCTCCCCTTACCGCCATCCTCTTCCTGGCGGTGCAAACTGCCAGAAACAGGCTGCCGGTAGGGGAGTCATAATCCCCAGGGCAGCGCTGCGTGCAGCGCTGCCCTGGCGGATTATCACTGCCGGGGCTAAAACGGCGGGAAACCGCCGGCCTCGGTGGTGCGACTGCAGCGCTACCGCTGCGGTCGAAATATGGGTCTCCGTACCGCCAGCCTGTTGGCGGTACGGACGCCACTTTAGCCCTGGCGGTCTCTGACCGCCAGGGTTAAAATGACCCCCACAGTGTCTTCTGAAGAGTAAGGGGGTTATTACAACTTTGGAGGAGGTGTTAATCCGTCCCAAAAGTGACGGATATACCACCAGCCGTATTATGAGTCCATTATATCTTATGGAACTCGTAATACGGCTGGTGGTATATCCGTCACATGTGGGACGGATTAACACCTCCTCCAAAGTTGTAATAACCCCCTAAATGTCTTCCATTATACTGGATCCAAGATAAACTAGCTCTATCTACTTTCATTCCTTTTTCAGCATTGGGTGCCTCAATTTATAATAACTCTGTTTTCAAGAAAGTGAATAAACTGTGGGATAGAATATGTTGTCCCTTCAGCTTTCCCCATAATTCACTCTCCTGCAGGTTTCTTTTAGTAGCTGGTCTTTTTACGTTTGCCATGCTTGTGTTTTCCTAGTTTGCTGGATTAGTTGCCCTTACCGTACCCATTCTCACAATGCCCTTTGCTGCATTGCTGCCACAGGTGCTCCACCTCTGTTGTCCATCAAGATCTGTGCTGTTTTGCCTTCCTACCTTTTGTGTAAGTTGTTCTAGGCCATGGATACTCGCAAACATTTTCCAAGGCTCCTCAGAGTTTTGTCTGTGGTGTGATCAAGGTCCACATTGATGGCAACAGGGGGGCAGTTTGGTTGACTATTGGGTAATAGAAGCATGTGCATCCAGTGACTGAATTGCACAATGTGAAACCAGAAAAACTGGGCTCAATCCCGGCGTTCCCACTTTACCATTTTTAGAGGACTGCGAAATACATGGCTTCAGGATGTGCACTTTATAAAACCTTCTCCTGTGTTTGATTTAATAAACTTTAATTTTGTTCATGTTTAATAGCAACCCAGGGCATTGAAAGGGAGCACAGAATAATTGACTTGCCCCTTAGTTCTCTGTTGAAATTGTCAGAGTGCGGAAAAGCATGAATGCTTCTAAACTCATTTTTGAAAACTTTCATTTTTTAAAAAATACTTCTCAATGCAACCCACTGATATAGTCGGGTGTATTAAAGTGAAATAGTTCTGTGTTGTTTAATTTTTTAATTATGAGGATACTTTATCATATTTCTAAACGTTTGCAGCAAGATAACTTTGAAACTGCAGGTGTTCAGAAAGTTAAGTGGTGCAGGACACTGTAGTTACTTCCCTTGGTTACCATCAATTAACCTTAAACTAAATGCTTGCCAATTTATTTAATATATGTAAAGATCAAGAGGGCCGCATGCAGCCCCCGCCTTACTTTGAATATCACTGTTCTAGACTGTGGCCCCATTTAGTATTTCTGAATTTCGATACATTTGTGATGTCATGCCACAGAAAGCAACCATGTCTTCTGTTACAATGCCCTGAAGCAACAAATATAGGGGGTTATTCTAACTTTGGAGGAGGTGTTAATCCGTCCCAAAAGTGACAGAAAAGTGACGGATTTACCACCAGCCGTATTACGAGTCCATTATATCCTATGGAACTCGTAATACGGCTGGTGGTATATCCGTCACTTTACCGTCACTTTTGGGACGGATTAACACTCCTCCAAAGTTAGAATAACCCCCATAGTCCTTGCACCTGAGCCTGCAAGTCTTTTAGAAGTGATTGTGCTATCTGTGTCGCATAGAAGCTGAATCAAAATTATTTCCACTTTCTTACTAATAAATGTTGCACTTTGTAAGCATCAGGAAATCTTCCTTAAAGATTTTCAGAGGATATTCGTAAATCAGAAATGTTGATTTCACCCCAGTCCTGTACAAGGGTATTGTGGCATGTATGACCATTTTGGGAGGTCTAGCTATAAAGGTTTACCCCGACCATCTCCATGTGAGGCTCCATGAACTACATTTCCTGGATGTCTCTTTCTTAGCACTCCATGTTACACTATCTCTTGTTAATTGTTAAGTGTTCTGCAGCCACGGTGAATAGGTAAAAACTAAATAAATGTGTACATTCCTCCTCCTTTTCCTTCTACTACTACTAATATTATAGTGAGTGACCACCTCCAGCAACATAAAGCTCAAGTGGTTCATTGGGCGAGTCTTACACTGCTTGCCCAGGGAGTAAGGTACCTCTAGTGCTTTTTTCCCAATTTTTGCCCCTCCACGTGCATCGTGTGTTGATAGCATTATTGCACGAATTATATAAAATTGCACAAATATTCTTCCAGCCTTGATGCAGTTCTATCAAGCCCTGTCCGAATCAGGTTGGGCTTAAAATGCAAAATACACAAATCAGCTGAAGTTCTGCAACTAATAAAATGCACCCCATGCTGGAGTGTAGGCACCAGCTGCTTTCCAAAATGTTCCTCATCACATTGAGGGCCCAAGGATCCTTTTTATGGTCTTCCCCCTTGCTACTTCTATTGCAGTAACACACACCACTAACAGGTGTGATAGTGGGATCAAAGGCTTTTTTAGAAAGCGCTCTGAGTTTCTACTTCAAGGCAAGAAACACATTCCAGCAGAGCCCAGAACCGGGGAATCTGACTGGCGCCACCAACATCTCCCACAGAATAAGAGTGTAATATAGACTGAAAACCAGTGCATGGGCAGAAGTGGAGGCCAGATAGATAAAAAAAATGATGACTTAATGAAAGAAGAGGAAAGTACTAAGAATCCAGGAAGGAGGATAATCCAAGGGTGGAATCTCATTTTCTCAAAATGTTATATGCACTTTTCTTTCTCTGGGGTAAAGGGTTCACGCTCATAAATTAATGGCTGTAGCAAGACAGCTTTACGAAGTGGTCATTTATTTACATAATAATATAAATGTGAGCTGCTTTTGTGCATCTTTCACAGTGCACCATTGTCCACTTCCTATTTCTTGCATAAAGTGGTAATGTAAAGTATTTGCCAACTCCAGACTTGAAAAATCTTTGGATATCGTCTAGAAAATGTCTGCTTCTCAGTTCATAGAAAATGCATGCATATGAAACAATTTAAACAAAATGTTGTCCCTTGTTAGGTGAATTAAAGGAATTGCAGATCGGTCGTGCAGCCCAATTGGGATTCTAAACTGGGTCAGATCACCGCAGACTTACCTTCTGTACGTTTTGCCAAGAAAAGTCTGCTGAAATCTGTACAGGGAAGACGGTCGAGAATCATAGGCGCAACAAGGGCCCTCGCAGCCCCCGAGCTCCAGATCCCGCCCCCCTACCCGCCACAAGCCAATCCCTGGTCCGAGTGAGTTCAGAGGGGAGGAGGGGCTCCATGTTCTTTGTAAAGGGGGAGGGGCTCGTGGGGGGGGGGGGGGGGAGGTGGCTGTTTTGTTACGCTACTGTCGACAATGCTTGAAAAAAGCTGTGGGTATCAATGTGAAAATACTGAATCCCTTCTGCAAGACCCTTTCCTTTGCGGATAACTCGTATGAGGTGGTATTCCTACACCTTGTAATTATTTTACCCCTGTAATTCCGAGTGCTTAATTACAAGATAGTGTTCTGCTAGAGCTTGCAATAACTCATTTTGTGGTACACTTTCTCGTCGTATAGCTCAACTGCTCTTGCTTTTTTAGTCTTTGAAGTGTCTTTTCAACAAAGACAAAAACAATGTTTCTGAAAGTTCCAGAAAGCCACAGAAATAATTCGTAGACTTTGAAACTGTTGTTGATGATTTAAGAAAATGTACGAGTGAATAGACCAACACTTTTTATATGTCCTCTTGTGCTTATGTCAAAGCTGAAAAAAATCGGAAAAGTACCATTCATTGCTCTTTCACTTACACGTCCCTTCCATTCATCTTTGAGAATGCAATGCTAACCAGCCTCCAGAGAGGTGTAATATTGCTTGCAGAATGAGTCAGCAGATGGTGCTTCATGTTGTAACAGAAGGCTGTAATTACACCTGAACTCTGCAGAAACTCCAACTGAAACAGCAGAACATGACAAACGGATGACCTACAAATGTGTGCATATTTCTCTATTTATCTCTTTAACTACCTTTGGGATCATAGTGGAAAGTTAACCTGTGTTCTCACATTCCAGATTCAGGGTTGTTTAGATTTCCAGCCAAATGGATATTAAGGTAACATCTATCTATATAGGAAAGTAAGGAAAAAAACAGATGTTACAACTGGACACATTCAGTCTGGTTTATCAGTACGGGAAGTAGTACTTGAATAATTCTCTTTTACATATTGCTAGATGCCTCAGTGAAAAGCCCTCCTAAACGTCCAACTTCCCATCAGTAAAATTGCAAAGACAAAAATAGAGGGCCTGCCATAAGAAACTGGTTTATTTTTTGGAGTGGATGATTACTCACCTCAAGGCGTAATCACAACCCTTATCAGGGTGAACCCTCAAAGTCACTAAAGTAACCAGAGCTCAACTCACAGGTAGTTTTGGCACAGAGCAGACAGGCTTAACTTAGGGCAAAGTGTAAATATGTATGCAATTCCAAAACAATAAATAAGTTGAAATACAAAAAGATAAAAATCCCAAGCTGAAATTAAGAAAAATAGTGTAAAATGTAATAAACAAAATAAATGGCACGGATTACAAAAATTAAATAAGGGAAAACTGAGATATGAATCTTTAAGGTTTGAGTAGGAATAGCACCAAGAAGCATAAGGTATGCATGACAGTCGATGGTTGCAGTAGATCCCTCTGGAGCACAGGTCAAATACACCAACCTGGTGTGCCCTTTTTTGTACGCTCTCATGTTAGTCCCTTAAGTCTCAATCTACCAAAGGAGTTCACTTCTGAAGCACCCAGGATCTCAGGGCAGGCACTTAGAGACTCACAGGGTGTCAGGCAGGCTGCATTCCAAGTTCAGTTGCAACTGATCAGCTGGGCAGTTGCAGGAAATGCCTCTTGTATTGTGTTGTATCCCTGTAGTTTGAACAAGAGGCCCGTCTTATGACCCTTGGAGTCCATGTGTTTGTCCTGGATGCAAGAGGAAGCAAGTCTGCCCCTATAGGACTCCTCTCAGATCACAGGCAGCGGGTCCAGTCCTCTTGTGCTCTTCCTCATGTCAAGGAGTGTTCCAAAGTAAGCCTGGAGGTACCACATTTATATCTGGCACCAGCTAATTGATGAGAATGACTCTAGGGCTCACACTAACCAAATGGGCACAAGTTCCCCAGGTCAATCCTACATACTGTGGGCCTTTTCAAGTTGGCAAACATCTTCAGTCACACTGAACATGGGCTTGGAGAGCTTGAGGTGTAGGTGGGGAGTTTACTATTATAATCCTGGTGTCCTGAAACTAGTAACATTAAAATCCAGTTTTGGACAGCCATCATACCCACAGCTCAGAGACATAAGTCAGGTAGCACAAAAGTGGGGTTTTCCAGCAGTCAAACAGCTCATTGAAAAATGGTTTGGAATTCTGTGTCCCTTCCCTTCAAATGTGACCCCAGTGTTAAATGTAAAACCCAGAGGAAGGAATCTTGGAGAACAAAAATAGGGTTTCCAGCAACAGGACAGTGGAAACACAAAAATTGTTTTGGCATGTGAAATGACGAGGAGACGGAGAGTGAGGTGAATATTTCTATCTTTATTGTCTTTATTGCCCCCAACGGTCATCCTCCACCATTTTCCCTCCACCAACAAGGACCGCATGCAGTATAAGCCGCGTGCACAGACACACGAGGTAAAAACAGGGGGAAGGGGAAACACATGATACACGGGGCTAAATGACTACATTATGTTTCTGCGCTATTGCAGAACACTACATCTTTTCCCTTTTATCAACAATTAATTCAGTACATAATCCCTGAACCTGACAGGCGGTACAACAGCTATTTTGGTCATTACATCGCTCTTTGGACTGGTTACAACTGTAGTTGAAGACATGCTAGAAGGGTTATCATTTGCGGCATTCTCATGGTTTGTTTTACATTGCTCACTGTAGTTTGCAATTTGGCTGTGTTCAGGCAAAATATTATGAACAACTTAATTGTCCCTGCCTGGTTCTGGTAATTTAACGCTGACTACATTCGATCCATTCCACCATTGACCATTATCCAACAAGACAGCTGTGCTTTTAGTTTTAACCACCCACCTCGGATCACTGTATTTGCTCATATTAACTCCTTTTTTCCGATATCTCACTCTCCAATTCACAAGCACACACATTCATTTCCTTGACTGCATTTCTAGCATTATAGTTGCTACACATGCATTTTTGACATTGGTAATCTAGCTTTCTCGTCTCAATCTCCTTTTCCTTTAAGCTTTTTTTTTCCATTTCTTCCATGCCAATGACCTGTATGGCTACAATTATGTGATGGCCACTTTACCCCTGAGCAACTCGAAGGGTGTTCTGCCTGTGGTGTTGTGTGGAGTGTTGCGATATGACCATAGTCTAGTTCTAAGAGCTGCTTCAATAGGAATGTGAGACCTTAATGCCATTTGAATGGTTTCTTTGACTAATCAATTGGCCTGCTCAACCTGCCCATTGCTTTGGGGGTGGTATAAGGATGACCATATGTGCTCCATGTTATTTAATTTCAGGAACATGGTCATGTTCTGTGGCAGGAGTTGCACTCCATTGTCTGAGACCAGCTGATGTGGAAAGCCCTCCCTACAAAACACCTCTTTCAGGAATGTTGTCACCTCAAACGTGGTGGGCTGTGATACACGCTGTGCTTCAATCCATTTGCTAAAGTAGTCAACAATAACAATGACATAACACATTTTTAGGGGTAGAACATTCATTGGCCCAATAAAATCAATTCTGATTTTTGTCCATGGGCCTTCAGGCAACTCAACAGATAACAATGGACAATGGTGAACAGACATGGTTTTATCCACTTTAACACATACGGAACATCGGCTGACAAATATGTCAACGTCACGATTCATGGCTGGCTACCAATACCTTTCCCTGAGCTTTTGTGTAGTTCCTGTCATTCCTACATGACCTTCATGTGCTAGGGCCATCAACTCCCTCTCAATGACATTGGTGCAATAAGGGTTTGACCTCTAAGCAGGACCTCATCAACAATGGTAATGTCATCTTTAATTTTCGAATATGGTTGCAATGTTTCCTTCAATCACTTTTCACGCGCCCAGTCTTCAATTATATACTTTTTTATTTCTGTAAATATGTTGTCATTTCTAGTGGCCTCTTCCCACTCTTGTTTTGTAATAGCACTATAGAGCTCTTCACTATTAAACAAACATGCAAACATGCAAACAGAACATAACCATCATACTTATTTTATTCACAATCAGTTTCACTAACACATGGTGCACGTGACATTTAGTCAGCAGTAACATTTACTTTGCCAGAAATGTGCTCTGTTCTGATTTGGTACTCTTGTAATTTACATACAAGCTTTTCTTGTCTTGGAGTAGGTTTACTTGAAACTTTTCCATCTAGGATGCTGACTAATGGCTTGTGATCTGTATGTGAAATGTACTCTTTTCCCCAAAGAAAACTTTAAAACTTTGTAATAGCCCAGACACAGGCTAAAAGCTCACATTCAATTACTGAATACTTTGGCTCAGCTCTTCTCAGTTTTCATGAAGCAAAAGCAATACTTTTCGCCTCTTTAGCCACTCTCTGGCCAAGCACCGCCCCCAACCCAACTTGACTAGCATCAGTGGGCACTATGCTCTGTAGTTTTTCACTGAAAGACTATAAGGAAGGTGCTAGCTGAAGTTATTTTTTATGTTCCTTTTTTATGTTTCTCATGCTTTCTTCACATATCTCATCCCACACAAATTCTGCATCCTTCTTTGTTAGCTTCCAAAGTGGTTCCACTCTTGTTGCATAATTCTGTATGAATTTTGAGTGAAATTCACACATTCCTAAAAATGATGCAAGTTCTTCTCTGTTGCTTGGGGTTGGTGAGTTTGAAATTGCAGATATTAGGGATGGCTTTGGTCGAACAACTTGTTCATCAATAAGATGACCAAGGTACTCTACTGTTCCTTTGAAAAATTTACATTTGTCTTTTTGTAGCATTAGACCACTGTCTTGAATTCTCCATAATACTTTAAACAAAATAGACAGGGTTTCTTCCTCCGTTTTACTGTATGTCATCCTGAAATGACCTTACACCTTCCATATCTGAAAAAAGTTGATTCATTACTCGTTGGAAGACCGCCAATGCCGAACGCAGCCCGAATGGTAATCTTCAGAATTGGTAAGCTCCTTCAGGCAAGATGAACGCTGTGTAGCTCTTTGAACCTTCCTCCAACTGAACTTGATGATAAGGTGCACTGAAGTCCAGAGCAGTGAAGAATTTTGCTTGGTCCAAAGTCATCACAATCTCATTTATCAGAGGCAGTGGTCGACAATCAGCTACCACGTGATTGTTGAGTTGGCGAAGATCAATGCAAAAATGGATTGAGCCATTCCTTTTCTTAGCTAAGACCATGGGCAACAGCCACTCGGATGCATTGATGGGTTCTATTATTGCCTCATCACACCAACTTTTTAAAATAGCCTTGACCTCAGAGTGGGCAGACAAAGGTATATTTCTTACACTTTGTTTCACAGGTTGCACGTCTTCCTTGAAAATTATTTTACGTTTGAAATTCTTTAAGCACCCAAGTTTTCCACTGGATACTTCCTTGTATTCTTCAAGAATATTTTCCAAGCTGTCTTCTTGGATATTGAACACGTAGGGCGGTTGGCGTGGGTTCAACATCCTCAGGCTCTCCAACCAACCAAGGATGTTGACATTGTAGTCTACCACAGACACCTTTGAGGATGTATTTTTGTCCTTGAACTTCAAATCAGCATTAAATACTACTTCTAGCTTTATTTTGTGACCTCCATAGGCTCCTGGAATAATCTTGCTAGCCTGTAGCGGTGCTTTACATTCTAAGGTCTCATAAGTGTTCTTTGACAAGATAGTAATTCTGGATCCCATCAAATAGCATTTCCACACTTTCCCCATTACATGAATGTTGCATTTGGGTTGATTATGTAAGTCTTCCTTACTGATGATGGCCACAAGTAACACTAAATTCTCCATCATTTCACTGTCGTCTGAGTCTTGGTCTGTTTTATATCCTTCCACCTTGAAGACTTTCTTCACATGAGAAGATTTGCAAACCTTAAGGAAGTGTCCAACCTTTCCACATCCCTTGCAAGTTTTGCAGATGGCAGGACAACTCCTGCTAGATGCTAAATGGGTATCGGATCCGCAGCGGTAACATGTCATCTTGTTGCTGCTTGAATTTGAACTGCTTTTCCTATTGTTTTCTTTATTTGACTTGTAGATGATTCACCTTCTTTGTGGATCAGATTGACATCCGTTGAATGGTTATCAAGTTTGCGCAGCAATTTTATTCCCTTTGGAGATCTTTCCATACATTTAATGGTTGATACCACCTTTTACAAGCAGGGGTTGTGATGGCACAACAGTTTTTCTTGTGCTTTAATACAAGTGGTGTGCATAACTACCTGATCGCATTTCATCCATGTCTCTGAATGAGCATGTTGTAGCTAAGGTTGCGACATATGACTCAATTGACTCTCCTGGATCTTGATAACAGTACTATAAATTATGGTGGTCATTCTGACCCTGGCGGTCTTTGACCGCCAGGGCGGAGGACCGCGGGAGCACCGCCGACAGGCCGGCGGTGCTCCAATGGGGATTCCGACCGCGGCGGTAAAGCCGCGGTCGGACCGGCACCACTGGCGGGGTCCCGCCAGTGTACCGCGGCCCCATTGAATCCTCCGCGGCGGCGCAGCTTGCTGCACCGCCGCGGGGATTCCGACCCCCCCTACCGCCATCCAGATCCCGGCGGTCGGACCGCCGAGATCCGGATGGCGGTAGGGGGGGGTCGCGGGGCCCCTGGGGGCCCCTGCAGTGCCCATGCCACTGGCATGGGCATTGCAGGGGCCCCCGTAAGAGGGCCCCTACAAGTATTTCACTGTCTGCTGCGCAGACAGTGAAATACGCGACGGGTGCAACTGCACCCGTCGCACAGCTTCCACTCCGCCGGCTCGATTCCGAGCCGGCTTCCTCGTGGAAGCCTCTTTCCCGCTGGGCTGGCTGGCGGTCTGAAGGCGACCGCCCGCCAGCCCAGCGGGAAAGTCAGAATTACCGCCGCGGTCTTTCGACCGCGGAACGGTAACCTGACGGCGGGACTTTGGCGGGCGGCCTCCGCCGCCCGCCAAGGTCAGAATGAGGGCCTATATCTTTCCATAATAACGCTCATAGTTGTATCAAAGTAGTTTTTCATTCTTGCCTTGGCTTCAGTGAACACATCCCATTCTTGATCTTCCTCCTCCTCTTTCTCAACAGGAGCTATGTGATCAAACAACCTTCTTCCTTCTACCCCCAGACATTTATACATCATGGCTTGTTTTCTTGCTGGATCATACTTGGTTCCATCAATAGCCTCCAAGTGCTAAACATTTGATCCTTTGTGTCCAGCTTTCTGCAGGTGATCCTGGGACATCTAAAAAGGTACTTGGCATTGCCACTGCATTCATTATGCCAGCCATGATAATGTTAATTTTCTGGGGTTTTATTTATAATTTATACGTAATGATCTATCAAATTGTTTAACTTCTCAAGTTAAGATTGTACAATGCCTTTGTTTAGCTTTAAATATCACTTTTTAGGATCTGGCTCCCTCCTGTGGCGGTTTAAAGTATAGCACATTAGTTAATTCAGGGCAGGTAAAGAGTTACTCACTCACAGTTCAGCTCATAAAGTCATCTCAGAAGCCAGAAGTCAGGGTCAAAAGGTCATAACTTGCCGGCAGGAATTCAGATGCCTGAGTGGATACGAGCTGACACACCTCAGGCTCCTCACATGGCTTATGCTCAAAGAATGCACTTGGTAAGCCATTCCAGAGCTGTGAACACAGCCTGACCCTCGTCAAATGGATTTTTGTTTCTAATCCTGTCCTTAATCGCCAAATTTCCTTATGTAATGACGAAGAGACAGAGAGTGAGGTGAATCTGTCTATCTTTATTGTCTTCTTCCTCCGAATGCCCCCAACGGTCGTCCTCTACTGTTTTCCTTCCCCCCAACATTCCAAAGACCGCATGCAGCATAAGCCGCACACACAGACACATAAGGTAAAACAGGGGGAAGGGGAAGCACATGATACACGTGGCTAAATGACTACATTATGTTTCTGCGCTATGACAGAACACTGCACATGCTGTTTCCCTTCCTTTCAAGTGTGCCCCAAAAGCGTTATATGTAAAATCAGCAGACATTTCAATCAGAATTGGGCACTGAAGATGGATTTGACACTACAATGTCAAAAGGGATGCTCACAGCCCCACCTTGCATAGTCTGTCGGGTCTGAGGAGTCATCTCTGCCAATTCTGGTCAGCCTATTGTTTGTTTCTTGGCTGAACTTTGCACATTTTTTCACAACCTATTCAAATGTTAATTACTGTCAGGGAGAAGTAAGAGAGCAAATGCTAATTTAGCCTCCAAGAACTTCAGGAAGAAAGAGGGTAACTTCCTTAAAGTTACTTTTCCTCAATATTAATGAAAAATCTGACTTCACTATTAAACTGGATTTTAATATCTAATGAAAATAGGTGTTTAATTATTTTTCTAACTAGTCCCATTCCTTAAATTCGGTACTAGGATATTTAGGGGCTGACTATGACTTTGGCGGTCCTATGACCACCATATTGGTGGTGGAGGTCCAACCACCAACAGGCAGGCGGAGCAGACAACCATATTATGAGTTTGATGATGGGGCAACCAGAAGACTGACAGTAGTCAGCCGGTACCGCCAGTCAGTGTTACAGCACATTGACACACACTCACATACAGCATCAAGGAATACCACACACACACAACATTCATACCTCAGCCCGCACACACAAACACACGGTACACGTCAATACCACACATACACGCATGGCAACACACACAGGCCCAGGCTCGCGAAATCCCACACAACATACAAACTCACAACAACAACGCAACTACTCCACACATACATATACAATTCACACACTCACAGTCAACATTGGCCACGGACTGGACACACATATAACACACATATGCATCCATGTGCCACCATTGACACAAAATATCTCCATCAAACCACACAGCAATCAACACACAGCACACAGGTTAAACTAGGCCATGCACAATAAACACACACACCAACATACCAAACACACAAAGCAACACACCACAACAAGACCAGTACAGCAGCGAAGACAGCAGCATGACCACACATGGAAGGAGCCCGTATTGGTACAGATGTCATTTACAAGGCCCAAACAAACATATCCACATGACCTGGCCACATTCATAACTCGGGACAAGTATTACCAATGACAAAGGTACTGCTCAGCCATACATATGGGTGAAGGGGAAGTACACAAAGCATACACCACTTCTGACACCATACAAAACACCAGACAGCCCCGAGGGACAAACACCTAAACAGTCACATGCACCCAACGGCAAAGCAGAAAAGCACAACTCAACCCACTCCATGTATGCACTGACAAAACTTCACAACACACACCACATCTACACAATAGCCACATCAAGGTACAAGACATACACCAAACATGTCCACGTTGCACATAACCACATCAAATACATACTACTACAAACACAACACAGTATCATGAGAACAACATTTATGATACACATACAGACCTGACACACTACACACGCCCTTCACTTGGGGGACCACATCACTGCACACAAACCCAAATACATCAAACCACCACACATTGATCTGCAAGCAGCACACACACACAAATACTTACATTCAAACAATGTATGCTGTGTGTATTGTGTGGGTGTGAGATATGTGGATGAGAAAGTTGGAGGGGTGCCTAATCTTTGTTTTGGGTATTGTTTCTTGCCTCTGTGTGTGGCTTTGTAGTTGCAAAGGATTGTGGTTTGTGGAGGGGTGTTTTTAATAGTGTGGTTTGTAAGTGTGTCTGGTGTGTATGTGTGACAGCTGTGTTGTTTTTTAATCCATGCAGTGTGGTGTTGTGTTGTACAGGAATGACCGCGGACCACCGTGGTTCAGACTGCCATTGGAGGACCGCCATGGAATAACTGCCATTGTGATTTGTGACGCATAATAAGTTCAGTGGTAGGTTGATGGGCTGGCAGTGCTGGTGGTTGGACTGCCTCTTTCCTGCCCTCCCGAGTCCTGGCAGTGTAATATTTTTGGCTGGTTTTGGCGGTCTTGGCCTTAGAACTAGTAATACGGTGGTCCATGTGACTGCCAACATGAAGTTCTTTTGGTGGCCACCACCCCGGCGGTCTTGCAGTCAGACCGCCAAACTTGTAATGAGGACCATACTCTGTATTGTGGTTTACTATATAGTACCTCTAGGACTGCCACAGTGAAAAATAGCTTTTGGTTACTAGTCACAGTAAGGATATGATAACATTACATTTCTACATGTTCTACTTTAAAATACCATGCATCCTGCCTTGTGGGCAACTAGACCTAAACAGAGGCGACTTAGTAATATTTAAAAGGGAGGTGTTGACCTGTCAAAAGGGTTTATTTTGACAAATCAAATTGCACTTTTTTACGTGTCAACAGTCAGGCCACACTGTTAGGCCAAAGCCATATTTGACACTTTCACTGTAGTGGATGGCACAATAAGGGCTGCAATCCACTAGTGGAATTTAGCCTAGACGCTTTGTGTACATTTTGTACCATGTACAAGAACACTTAAATGCAAATAAAATACCACTTAGGAGGATACCAACTTGTTCATGTTGAAAGGAGGAGCACAGGCAATGTATCTTTGGTTAGCAGGGATAAAATGGCCAGAGTTCTACAGCCAGTAAATACAGTCAGATCAAAAATGTGAGGGTACACCACACACAAATTGATCATCCCTACACCTGCTATCCCTCAAAGTCATAAGATCAATGTTTAACAATAACTTAACAACTACTGAGCACGTCTATATTCTGAGTGGCTCTCGGAAAAGATGTAATTTTGTTTCCACACAAGCACTGTCCATTTGATAGTAATAAAGTGCTTGATGTCTATTTGTTATGTACTAACCTCATGGTATGGCTCAGTAACAGGTTATTGGATTGCAAAATGGGTCTATAAAGGCTTAGTGAATCATTATGTGGAAGGGGTTTGTTTAGGACTTTTCTTCCAAATAGTGATTCTTTAAGGGATGGGCGGGAACAGTGCTACGGTACTGGCCTCGGCTCCTTTAAGTGAGCCGAGGCCAATATTATAGTACCCCAGCACGCTCGTAATGCGCACTGTCTGCAGAGCAGACAATTCACATTACCACGATACTGGGCAGGGAGGCCCCTGCACTGCCCATGCCATGGCCATGGCAAGTGCAGGGGCCTCCCTGTGGCTCTCAGCACTGGCTTACCACCAACCTTTCCATGGTGAGATCCCCTCCATGGAAAGGCTGGCAGTAAGTGGAGTTGTGATCAGCACTGTGGCTATGAGTTCAGCACCACCGTGGCTGAGCACAACCATGACCACTGTCAGCCCGTCAAGAACAATGTTCCTAGTGGAGACGGCAGTCTTGAGGTGGTCATGCTTGCCAAGGTTGTAATGTGGCAGTGGGACTGCCTGGACTGTGGAGGTTCCCCCGCCACCATGAGTCTGGCAGTCTGAAGACCGCCACACTCATCATGAGGGCCCAAGTGATTTGCCCAAAATCACAGGATGTCAAACTGATTCAGAAATTTGATCCAGATTCCCCAGTTGCAAAGTCTGCAGCTCTGGCTGTAACACCACATCATCTCCCCTGAGTGAAACCTATAATCAAGTGATCAACTGGATAAACAAAAACATAAAAATGGCAAATAATTTTAAAATGCTTTGTCACTACGTGAGAACCCAGAAACTATGCCCTCATTTTAGCTTTTTTAGAGCACTAACCATAATTTCTGTGGAAATAAGACCCTCTCATTTTTATAATTTATAAAGAAAGTATTTTAGGTATTACAGTTATGATTACATAAGATGATAGAGGGTGTGCCACACTTTTGTAATAAATATGGAATATTAGTAAACTAGTTGTCCATTAGAATGCTGTCGGGAAGCAGAGGTCAGAGGTACAGACTTGGATAATTGAGGGCAGTTAGAAGGGTGCAGAGGCAAAACATTGGCCATGTTGGACAGACAGGAGGGGAAGTGGCAGCACGATGGACCATGGAAGGAAGGGGAAAGGGGGTCAGGGAAACAAACCAACCATGCACGATAGGCAAGATAGGCTGTGGCATTATAACAGACCATTGAAGAAAGAAGGAAGAGGCGGTGGCAGTGCAACCATCAATGTCGATTGAGGCAGGAGACTCCCAATGTTTTTAAGCCCAAAAGGGTTTATTTTATCTGCCTCCTGCCTAAAATCTTTTCCTTCTCAATAGAAGTCAATGGGCAAAATCAATTCCCCAGGTTTTCTGTCAAAATTCCATCTTACCAAGTTCAAATTGTTGGTATGTATGTTACATTGGACCACAGAGAGCAGAAGGAATGGGAGTATAACAGACTATGGAAAGCAATAGGGAGGGGACAGGACCATGCACATGAACATCAGAGAGCAGAGGGGAAAGAGGCAAGGGCAGCAAGCTGACAATACCAGAGAGACAGGAGGGACAGTTGCAGCATACCAGACCACGAAGGGTGATAGGGGGAAGGGCCACAACAATGAACTAGACAAGGCAGGAGCGACAGGATTGGGGGCCGCACATGGAAAGCGGAGGGCAGGGGGGCTTGGCAAGGCAGCAAGATGACTATGATTGGCAGGTGGATGGGCACAGGAAGCACAACACACCTTGGAAGGCAGCAGTGAGACTACAACGGCATACAGGCAGACAACAGAGGGGAGGTGGGAGAGGGTCATGGGCAGCAAGCTGACCACAAAGGGCAGGTGGGAGGGGCTGCGGCAGCACAGAAGACCATGCATGGCAAGCGAGATCGGTAGTAGCAGCACAACGGTTATGATGGGCAATAGGGAGTGGGCGGGGGCATGCACAAAGGAACATTTAGGATAGAAGAGAGAGGTAGGGGCTGGACACAGATAAGAGAGGACAGGATAAGGGGCGCACAACAAACCACTGAGGGCAGGCAGGAGGAGCAGGTGCAGCACAACAGAGCATGGAGGGCAGTATGGGGTGGCAGCAAAATGGACCAGGGAGGACAGTAGGGAGGGGTTAGGGGTATGGAACTCAGGCAGGGTAGAGGTGGCAGGGACAAGCTGCAGCCATGTGGCAATGCTACACAGGTGGGAGGAGCAGTGGTAGCTCAAAAGAACACTCAGGGTAGATAGGAGGGGCAGTGGTAGGTCCTTGGAACATGGTGGGAAAAAAGGTGGGAGCAGGTGCATGCACACACACATTGGAAGGCAAAGGACGGAGGGTAGGGGCAACATGCTGAGCATAGAGGATAAGCAGGAGGGCAATGATGAGACATAGAATTGGGTAATGAAGGGCAGAAGGGGTGGGAAGGGACAGTATGCTAAATGGAGGGCAGTGGCATCAGGCTGAGCAGGGCAGGAGGGAGTGGGTTGGTGCATGACTCAGACAACAGAGGGTAGGGAGGAGGTAGATGGGTTAGCATGCTACCTGTTCAGGGGAGGCAGTAAGGGCAGTGGAAGAACAATGGCCACGCAGGGCTATAATCAGGGACATAAACTTGGACAATCAATGGCAAGGAGGATGGGGGCAGGAGCAGCAAGCTTGGGTGGGGCAGCACAATGCCAGGCCAATCTCAGCATTCAATCTCCTCCCCCACCATGCATTGTGATATACATCTTACATAACATTTTTTTTAAACTAGAAATTCACAGGAAAAACAAAGGTTACAATGATGTAATTAGTTAGGAAATAGAATTAAAAAAAACGTTTAAATTCACTAAAAAATCAGAGGTCACAAGGACATTATAGTTAGGTTCAGATTTTATACGCACAAAACCATAGAAAATCAGCTGTTATAGTTAGAGTTATTTCAATTATCTATAACTCGTGCCCTAAGGTATATATAAAATAGAGTGGGATTATGTGCAGTAGAGTGGAGTTTAGTGGAGCACACTGGAGTGGGGTAGTGTACAGTGGACTAAAGTGGCCTAGAGTGGAGTGACGTGTTGTAGACTATAGTGGCGTGGAGTGCAATAGAGTGGAGTGGTGTTGCATACAGTAGAGGAAAGTGTTATAAATTAGAGTACTGTGTTGTAGAGTGTAGTGGGATGTCAGACATTATTGTAAAGTGATGCAGACTACAGTAGAGTAGAGTGGCCTAAAGTCTAGTTGATTTTTGTAGAGTGGAGTGGTGTACAGTACAGTGTTGTATAGTGTGGTACAGTGGATTGTCATACAGTGTTATACAGTATAATGGCAATGAGTGACATAGAGTGTGGTGGCATAGAGTGGAGTAGTGGAGTAGAGTGGAATACTGTGTCAGAGAAGAGTGTAGCAAAGTGGAATGGAGTCACAAACAAAGAGTTGCAGACAGTGTTGTATAATGGACTAGGGTACCGTAGAGTAGAGTGGAGTGCCATGTTATACAATTTCATACTAACACTTTAGTTTGATGTTGAGAGCTAAAGGAATACCATTGGGCTGTTAGACCTAGTGATGTCAGGGAGCTGTCCAAGTAAAGCCTGGCTAGGTAGTGGGCCTGCCCATTCATATCTGCCCATAGGAGGGAACTTAGCATGCCAGGAGTTGCTGTCTTGAGTTCATAGCAGAGCTTGATGAGTGTGTCCTTCCTCGCTAATGATTGTCTATCTAGTCAAACTCATGGCACAGCTGGGTAGGTGACATATAAGCTGGAGAACATTGATTTAAAGAGCCCGGTAATGATATTCTCCAAGAATACCCCATCCCTCCTCCTTAGGATTACACTACCATATACAATGGTTGGGACCAGTTTAGCCTGGATTACTTTTAGCCGGGTCGGTATGTTGAGGGGCCTATGGCTACTTTGATATGTTTAAATGCAGATGTGAGGGATTTCTGCTGTAGCAGATCCAAATGTGGCTTGAAAGTTCAATTGCTGTCCAGGAGACTTCCCAAGTGTTTATATTCCTGCACCTATTCCACTTTGTTGTTGCCCAAGTATCGCTGATGTCAATTCCACTGTAGTCTTCTGAAGATTTTTTCAGATTGTTTATCAGGGCATTCATGGTGGAGTACTCAGCTGTGAAGTTCAGAAGCCTTTGTAGTCCAATTATGGTTTGGTCAAGGAGGATCAGGTCATCTGCGTACATCAGACATAGCAGATCGGTGTTCCCTAGTTTCGGGGCGTGAGAGTTAACATGTGATAAGCTGGTTGATAAGTCAGCTAAAAAATATTAAAAAGAACTGGAGCTAACACACACTCCTGTCATAGGCCCTGAGAGATTGGTATTTCTCTTGAAAGATGGGCGCCATCCCCAGCATCATTCTCACCTAGGTGTTTGTGTGGAGAAGAGTTATTGCTCTCAGCAGATGGTTAGGGTTGTTCCACTTTGTGAGCTTGGACGATAATTTGCCTCTGTCTACCTAGTCAAAAGCAGCCTTGTAATCTATGAATGATAAATATAGGGGTAGCTTAGTGCACCTGCTGTGATCAAACAGCAAAGATGTGGCCAAGAGGTTGGCAGATGCACCTGCTCCTTTGGAGAAGCCTGTTTGATTCATTGGAATTAGATCATTATCTGACTCCCAGGCTTCCAGTTCCTCCAGGATGCAGCCCACAAAGTACTTAGATTGGATGTCTAAAATGACTATGAGGCAATAGTCATATGGATCATTCACTGAGCATTCTTCAAAGATCAGGGTGATGATTAAGCCTCTCCATTAACGCGGGATGGAATTGGATGATGCTATACGATTGTCAACTGTTACCAAATGAGTTGCCCAGAAGGATCAGTCCTCTTGAAAAAGAGCAGCAGGAATTAAATTAGGGCCTGGAGCCCCCTCTCTCTAGCTTTTGGTTATTCGCTGCTTAGCTGCCTCTGGGTGAATAAGTAGCATTCTTAGGTTTTGTGCCTTTGTTTGGGTGGCCGTAGCTGTCAGGCTGACAAAGCTCAACTCCTGGGTTTTTGTATGACTTGAGGAGCCAAAGTGCTGAGAAAGAAACTGGTGCCAGGTAGCTTCATAGATGTTAATTATGGCTTTTGACTGTGGCAAGCCATTTAGACTGTTCATCTACTTCCAAACCCTGTGTGCCTGTTCTGCTTGAGATCATGTAGGAGCTTGGTCAATAAGTTAGTTGCAGCTTCTCTTTGAATTTCCTCCAGATGGTTCCTGTAAGATTTTCTAGATTTGGACAAAAGCGCTTTTGAAGCTTCATCTCTTGGGTTTCGATGGAGTAGTCATAGAGCTCTATTTAGGTTTTGTTGTAGCACCTTGGTTTCCCAGCTTGTTGGTGATCCTGTGGTGCGGCTAGTATGCCTGGGTTGTCCAGATTGATGCAGGCAGTGAGCCACAAAGCTCTTTCTCAAACTGTCCCCAAGCCATTTTTACGGAGCTAGCACAACCAGATATTTTGACCCACATACATTTGGCCTCCTCTGATAGGCAGAGAATGGCATCTGATGACCAGTTAGGCTTCTTGCTGTTGATTGAATACATCATGCGCTGAAATGCACCTGTTGGCTAATTGTTGTCAATGGCCGTGGTGGGGAACATTTCTTGTGGTAAGTGATCGCTTTCACTTCTTGCAGTGATCTGGAACCTGAAGACTTGATGAAACAATAAATTCCAGATAATTGATTAGTGAGCTTCCAAGTTTGTCAGCCTTAAAGACTTTGCTTGAAACTTGGTCGGAGATTTGCCAGAAAGCATTCTGAGCCACAACAGCTCCTTCAATGCATTTGGTGCCCAGCAGGTTTATATTAAAGTTTCCAGAGAGAATTATTTCAAAAGGAGAGGGACCGTCCTGCAGCTCCAGGATTTCCCTGACCAGATGGACTTAAGCGGCCAATTTGTGATCCTTTTTTAGAGGAATGTAGATATTCATGAGAGCTAAATTGAGGCCTTGAGAGCCATGGTTCTGAGAAAGTAGGACTGTTTCTAGGCTATTCCAATTAGTTAGATGCATAAGGTGGCTATCTTGTATGGCGGAATGGATGTAAATCGCTAAGCCTCCACTTGGGTGACCATAACTGGCACTTTTTGTTGATGGCACATAGTAGTTGGTGTGCCCTGGAATCATCATGGGTGTTTCAGCCCGTGTTTCTTGCAGCATGATTATTTGAAAAGAGACTAGATAATTCAGTGTCCCTTTGTTGCCTAGTTTATCAAGTATATGATTGATGTTCCAAGAACATACACTGAGCTTTCCTGTTGGCCCTAAGGCCACTGTTGTTGATTTGCTTATTTATGATTGCCTTGCTGTTGGATTCGTGGCCAGCTCCAGTTATAAGAACAAGCAAAGTACTTGACGAGTTGTGGCAGTGATGAAAAGACTTGCATGGCGGGGAGCAATAGTGATTTGCTCTGAGCACTCTTTAGAGTTGCAATAGGGACATTGTTTGGGGATGTAAGTCCCTCATTAGCTGTTCTTGAGAGTAAGAAATGGTGTATGCCAGTTCAATGACGGAAGTAACCTGAATGCCTGGATTCCTAAAGACTCCTGCTGGACCCAAAACCAGGTTAGTGGCAGCACTGGTAGTCTAGGTCACCTTAGAGGTTTCATTTCCTTGTGTTGAGCCAGCTGGGAGAGATTCGACCGAGGCTCTATCAGCAGTAGTAAGGTTTGCAGTGTTGGGTATTTGGCTCAACAGGCAAAGAACGTTACTCAGTTGAGTAGGTCAAACGGTGCTCTTGACTTACATTGTGGTTACATTAGGGTTGCACTACAGCTGTCTCAGCTGAGGGAGAATGCTGATAACAGCATTAAGATGTAAACCGGAGCCTGGGTCTTCATGTCATTGGTGGCAAGCTAAAGACATCTAGGTGCTTGGTTCACAGATGTTATTAGTGCTTTGCAGTTGGAAACCTTGGGCACTGAGTTGGCGGCTCCAGGGTAGGTCAAGTCCTGTGCAGCCTATGCGTGCTTTGTTTGTGTGATCAGTGGTCATAGTAAGTGTCGTACTCCCACTTGCAAAGGAGGGTCTAGCAGTGAGAGCTCCATTTTGGAGAAGGGCCCTATTTCCCGGAAGATCTGTGTTTGGCTGACCAATAGGCCCAGTGAGATCTGGAGGTCCCCACCGAGGAAACATGGTTGCTTGTTTTTGAGAGCCCCCTGGAGCTGCCTCTTGGGACTGTGTTGTGCTGTGCTTGTAAGGTCCTGAGTAGGCTCAGGGATGTGTTGTTTGACAATTCTGGATCTCTCTTGTGCTGTGCTGCATTGGGCCTATATACTGATATGGGGTGGTTATTTTGACTGGTGAAGAAGGAATGGATGGTTTTCCTCACTCCCTATATTGTCACCATTTTGCCAGTTCTTCTTTGGTGACTCTTCCAACTAATGTAACTGGACTATTGATGGAATATACCTTGAGGCCAAAAGGCTGCTGTTGGAATCGACATCATGGTCTGAGGGGAGGCTGGTCTGAGAGCGATGAGGCTGTGACACTGCTTCAATGGATTCTTCCGATTGCAAGGTAGCCACAGGCAGCTGTGAAGCATTCGTAAGGGGCCCCAGGCTCGCTCCTGGAGGACTCATGGAAGGAGAAGGCACTGGGCATGGTACCTGTTGCGACGTGCTGCTGGCAGCTTCTGTAGTGTTGTTATTTACTGAAGCATGGTGCATCAAGGAACTCTTTTAATCCTTGAGAATGTCACTTAATATGCCTGGAAGGGTTTCTGATTTGTTCAGAATTGGAGAGCAGAAACAGGAACCAGTCGGTGTCCAGACATTGGCCATCTTTTGGGCTTTGCTTATTCAGTGATTGAGCTTAGCGATTTTTGCATCAGTCCCAGAAGTGAAGACTGTAGTGTGTTTAATAGCTGTATATGGGTGTCCATTTTCGTGGACTGATAGTTGAGAACTTCAACTGTCAGTTTCAGAGTGTTTAGTAAAACTCCCCAGATGTCCATTGAGGTCGGCCCCGTGGGGATGTTAGGGCATCTGTTGGCCCGCTCTATGGGGTCCTCAGGGAAACGCAGAAGGGAGTTTGTATGGTTCAGCTCACCATCTCTCTACATAGCAATCATGGCCTCCCTCTCCATGAAGGTTAGCGAGGAAGGATTCTGTAAGGACTTCTCCCCCAAGGAATCCTAAATAACCAGACTGCCAGGGTAGAATCTGTCTAGGCGAGACTGAGTTGTGAGATCTTGTGAAAGAGGTTGGTGGTGCTCGGGGGTGGTGTGACTTTGATTAAAGTGGTTATTGTTAGGGTGGGCCCCTGAAATTTGGCAGGGGGCGGCAGCCTGTAACAAGAGATGGGCTAGGTTGGAAGTTGTTGGCTTTTGAGAGGACCAGAGCTGTGACTGAAGATCAGTGGTTTCTCTTAAAAACACAAAGTCATCCTCCGGGGCACCAGCTCCACTCTCATGGAGGATTGACAGGATCTCTACCATGTCAGCACTTGAATGTACTTGTACAATGGTGAAAGGGGCAGCTAGAGGAGTGTGAATGTTGTCATTTAGATTGCTCAGCCACACAGTAGGGTAACTCCAAGCCTGCAGGGTCTTCCGGTTCTGTGGTGCATTTGGAGCATGCTTGTTCACCCCAGCATTGATGGTGGTTCTGTTGAGCTGACTTCCGTTGGTTTTTGGGGCGGAGGATGAATCTGCTCTAAGAGCTGCTTGGGTGCTAAATACAGAACCACTATCTGTAAGCTGTGACGTGTCCTTGTTGTGCATAGGATGCAATGACACGCTTTGGGTCAGTCCACAGGCGGCTATATGGTTCATAATTATTGGATCCAATGGAGCTGGTAAGCCTGTGATGTTTGAATTGGTTGCATAAATTGCGGCCACCGGGTCTTTCAGAAAAGAAAATTTGGTGTCAAGGTTGGATTTAAATTCTTTCCTGAAAAAGGACTTTGTGAATAGGCCTATTGTTTGCTAAGTCAGACTGGGCTAAAGTTGTTAGGGCCGCAGCACTGTCCGTACATGTCATTGGCCCTGAGGACAATGGTGTAACAATAACTGCAGTAGATTCCTCTGTGGCCTCTGATCCCCTGATCGGAGCTAGTTTTCTTTTTGGGCACATCAGAAGAGGGCCCCTTGTCTTGCCAGATCTCATATTGAGGATTGAGTCAGCTTGAGTCAGAGTTAATTTAGCACAGGGTGCGTTTATGTGGGGATAAACTGGATTTAGGAACTGGTAAAGTTGAGATTACCAGGGCTAAGTGAGCCAGTGGTGGCCTTGATTGTTGGTAGCACAAATACGTTTGATCTTGAGACTTTGATAAGAAGCACAGTGCAGATGGAGGTGGCAAGAATGTCTGCATAGAGGGGTGTGATAGCACCCCTGGCCGCAAGCGGCACCCTACCTAGCCGGGCCACAAGCAGCATCGAACCTAGCCGGGCCACTTCTGTGATCAGAGGGCTCAACCAGGTAAAATGGTTAGTCAACCACCATTCTTCCCTCCAAACTTCATGGTTTGGCTGCGATCCAACTTGTCCCCTTATCACCAATGCTCTCAAATTCTCTTCATTTGCTTATGCCATTCTCGCTATGCTGTTCCCTTGCAGACATAACAGCTCAGCACACTTCGAGTCTTCCTCAGCCTTAGGAGTGATAAGGTGAAGAGTGGGATGGGCTAAATCTGGGCCTGGATGTCGTCCTAAGTATAGTCCTTGTATCCTGATAACACTTAGGGCCAGATTTATGGAGCCCTTGCGCCATTCCAATGCCACATTAGCATCATTTTTTTATGCTAATGTGGCGTTAGAGGGGTAAAAGCACTGTGCCATATTTACAAAGTGCCGTAATGCATGCATTGCACCACTTTGTAACCCCTTGCGCCACATTGAGCCTGCACCAGGCATAATGTATGCAAGGGGGTGGTCCGGCACCGGGGGGGTGTAAAAATGTCACAAAAGAATCTTTGAGATTCCTTTGTGCCATTTTTATTGACATTTGTTTTATGCCTGCTAAGTGCAGGCGTTAAAGAGAGGCTCCCATTGATTGCAAAGGGCCTCTGGGTGCTTTGAAGGATTAGCGTCATCATTTTTAATGCTAGTCCTGCAAAGCACCGGACTGGCATCAATTATTATGACGCTAGTCACCTTAACTACCGCCATGGTGCGCCATATTATAAATACCGCGCTACCATGGTGGCATTAGGGGGCGCTAAGGGGCTCAAGAAAAGTAGTGCTGCCACTTTTCATAAATATGACCATTAGTTTGAATGATTGACGGTTGAGGTGAGGAGCAACAGAGGCTGGATCTTCCCCTGGTCCTAGACTCACAGCATGGTGTTGTGTTGACCAAAATTGCCCAGAGCCACTTGCTGCTGCCCTTTCCCTGCCCTTTCCCCCGCCATGGCTGTGCTGCAAAATACTGCAGGCAGTCTGCGGACAAGCAGCCTGCTTGATGAGGCCCACCTAGCTCACTCACCACTCTGTACTACTCTTCAGATCCAAGAGGGGGAGCACAGAAGCGGGGGAGAGGCGCAGTCACAACAGGCAGCTGCAGCAAGTCTGTTAAGTCCAGCAACCAATGGCTGGTGTGTGGATCTGGAGTGGCACGGTGCTCCTGCTAACTCAAAGCCAGCCCAGCCCAGCCCAAAGTGGTTCAGAGGTCCCACAACTTGCTATTTTTTCACTCGCTCAGCTCAGCTGGGTGCCACTCCCCTCGCTTTCCTCCCACTCCACGCTCCATTTGCAGTCTTCCTCTCTGCGCTTTGCATTAGCGACATTAGCATGACAGCGTGAACCATACCAGGAATAGACAAATGTTCAACACTTTCCACTGTTTAGATTACATAGGAGTGAGATTCATTCATCTATACCTTCAAAGTCCAACACTTTCTTCAGTGCCGCCCAGATTAGAATGTGAATAGTAAATCTATCCACAAAGTCCAACACTTTATCCAAAGTGTCTTTTTGCCTAATTTCGACTTTGACGGTTCCACCACGGGACCGCCAAAGCCGCGGGGAGGATGCCACCCTGCCCTTCTACAATGTTACCATCAGTCTGACCACTAGGAACATTGCAATAGAGCGTTCCCACCGGTCAGACCGACAGGAACAGTGCTACAAGATAGCACTCGACTCCTTTAAAGGAGCTGAGTGCTAGCTCATAGCACAAAGAAAGAGGGCTGACTAGCACCCTCGGAATGCACACTGTCTGCAAAGCTGGGCAGGGGGAACCTTGCACTGCAATGGGTATGGCCAGTGCAGGGGCACCCCGATGGCCCCAGGCACAACCTCACCACCAGTTTTTCCAGGAGGTCAGTGAAACTGCCATGGAAAGGCTGGTGGTGAGGGGAGATGTAATCAGCCAGATGGTGCTGTGCTCAGTGCCGCCCTGGTTGAGTACAAATCTGAACATTTTCATGCCATTGGGAACCATGCTCCCAGCAGGGATGCCGTCCTCTGGCTGGTCTGCCCGACAGGGCTGTAATTAGGTGGTCAGACCGGCCAGAGTGAGGAGGTGCAACCAATAACACGAGTGTGGTGTTCCTCGGTCTGCCACACTCGTAATGAGGCCCTTAGATTGAAGCGGGAATTGTAAATCTACACCCCCTCAAACTTCAAGACTGTTCCCAGTTTAGGTTAGATTGGAGTGGGAATAGTAATTCTACATCCCTCAAAACTCAACACTATCCCCAAAGTGACTTAGATTGGAGTAGGACTAGTAAAGCAACACGCCTGAAAGTCCAATACTTTCCCCAATGTGGCTTAGATTGAGGTGAGAATAGTAAATCTACATTCTTAAAGTCCAACACTTTCCTCGATGTGGCGTAGACTAGAGTGGGGATAGTCAATTTATACCCTTCAAAGTCTAACACTTTCACTCATGCCGAGTTACACTGGAGTGTGAAGAGGAAGTTTATGTGCTCTTGAACTGTTGTGTTTTAATGTTGTGGTCTGTAGTTCTGTGGTCTAAAATATGTGCAAAAGGTAAATTATTAATTAATCTATACTATTTGCTTATGTGAAACTGAATTCAAGTTTGAATCACTACACGTTATGGTGGTACCCTGCATTTCATTTTTACATATTTTCACTTTTATTACATAAAGTGATCCTTTTCTGTACATTTTAGCACGTTTTATTTTGTACAATTTCTAACATATTTTAAATTCATCTTTTATAAATCATTTTTTATAAACAAACTTTTGTGACATATCAGTTTAGAATTTTGGTACACATTTATATTTTTACATCTTGTATACATATTTCAACACATATATTTTATTTTCTCTTTTTCCAACATATATTTTTCAAACAACCTTTCTATAAAACAGTAAACATTTTTAAACAAAGAAACCCTTTTTATAATGCTCTTTATAGTGATATATGTCTTATATATAAATAACTGGTGCAAATCTATACGTTTAATGTCTATAGTACTTTTTTATGTTTTTGAGTAGGTATATTTTTAGAATTTAAAAACAAACTTGTGTATACATTTTTTCATATTTTTAGCTAGTACACAAAAGTAAATGCAAAGCATGTGTTTTTTACCATTGTTTCTGAGGCAGTAGTAATCTTATTTTTATGTTTATTTAGCAACCATTTTGTTCGCTGCTTTCTTTATTTTTTAGTCCGTCTTCCTTGTTTGGGTGTTTGAGCTTCTATGTGGCTGCAATTACCCTTTCCTGCTTTTGTTGTCAGATAACACAAATTTCAAGTTACTTTGTGAGGTTTTAGTATTTGGGTATATGTGTTTAAAATTTATTTACTTTTGTTTAATGTTTGTTGGCTGCTTAGTAGATATATGTTAAGGTATTAATTTAGGTGTGTTAGTCAAGTGTGGAAGGCCTCATTATAGTTTGTATGTTTTATTATATCTTTGTTTGTAATGGGTAAAATAAATGTGTTTATGAGTTATTAACATTTAAATTATGATTCCTATGAAGATGTTTATGTTGTGCTGGTGGTTATTGTTTGTTTAGTTATAGGTCATTCATTTTTGTCCTAGGTTTTTCATATTTTGGGATACATCTTTGTAAAGCAAACACATTTGATTAATTATTGACCAATATAATTTTTTGGTTTTCCTGGATGTTTTCTTTATATTTGTTTGGGGATGTGGATTTTATTGTTTCAATTTTTGCATGGTCTTCGAGTTTTGTTTTTCTATATTTTTGTGGATTACATTGTTTTTGGTCTTTTTTCTTTTAATGGAATTCAGCTGCAGAAATGCAAGTTACATTTTATTTTATTATTTACAGTGTAGGGAATGTTTAAGTGCTTTAAAGTGTTTTTGTGATTAAATTATTTGCGAATGTGTTATGTATTTTATTTATTTATTGGTTTCTGCATCGTGTGTTGCAATTTCTAAAAGCTGTTATTGGTGTTGTTCATTTATTTATTGATTTACCAGTATTTCTTTTAAATGTTTTTAATGTTTACTCTCAGCGTATGAATTGTTTCAATTGTATTCATAAACTAATATTTTTGAAAAATATGTATAGGATGTTTACAGTAGTTTAGCTTTTCTGAGTATTTTTTTTTACATGGAGTCTAGGTATGGTCATCGTTGATTATTAGCAACAGGTAGGCCTTTGCTTTGTAAGAGTTTGTGCATTTGTTTAGTTTATTTTGATACTTTACATTTTAGTTGGGTTATAGATTATTCTATTCTTAGTTTTTAATCAATCTTCTTCTCTTGTTTAATATTTTAAAAAGTGTTGAAGTGTAGGAAGGCTTTGCCCATTGGCCAAGTGAACACACCTGCAAAGGACAATAGTAGGAAAATAAAAATGTGGGATAGGTTTGTTGACAGACTGAATGCTGTAGGCACCACCCTGCTCACAAAGGAGGATATCAGGAATGATCTCAGTGGCAAGGTCTGTTCCCTGGTCTCCAGGCACCAGCTGCAGGACAAGATGACTGGCAGTGGCCCTCCAAGTGCTCCATTAATACTCTTTTACACTTTTTCTGGGAGGGGAACGTCTTGACCATCCTTCATCCTGAGGGCTTGACAGGAAAACGTTGAGGAGTGCAGTCTTGAAAGTCACAACACAAAAATGTCACAAAAATGCAATGTTATACATGCTCATAGCTCAGATTTGCCACTGTCTTATTCATATACTTCAACAATATTCAAAACCCAGAGAATCTAAGTATTAACACTGTCCATCTGTATCATTGGGCCCAACATCACAGTTACCAGGGCCCTTCAATTGCTTTGTGTCCAAACGGGCCTGAAAATCTCACAATATAAGAAACACATTCCAGGATCCATGGCATGTTCCAACATGTAAATGTATGCAGAAACATAAATGCAGCCTTCATACAGATATGTAATACACAACAGTTGTCAAGTATTGGGCAGTAATGAAAGTGGCCTGACAACAACTTCCAGGAGGCACTGTTTCAGCAAATCCAAGCACCAGCCCAGTATTCTCTTGTCTGATGACCCCTGTTTGTCAACTCAAAATTAACTTCACTCACCTGAGGGGATAACATTTGTATAGTGTGTATAGAAGAGATAGTGGCATAACTGCAACTCCCAGGAGGCCTTGTGTCTGTAGCTCCAACTACCAGCGCTGTGTTCACTTCTCCATATATACGTGTTTGTTGACTCTCAGTTGAATTGTACTCACCTTTTGTTAAGTGTTGGGAAGTAGGGGGGCTGACCAGAGTTCAAATCCCAGGAGGCCCTGTTTCAGTAACTCCAACCACCAGCATAAGGTTCATTTGCAAATTTGCCCATGTTTGTCCACTCGCAATTGAAGTGTACTCACCTGGGAGAATACCATTTTTGTAGTGTGTATAGGAGAGAGAGTGACCTGACTACAACTCACAGGAGGCCTTGTGTATTTGACTGCACACACCTGCTCAGTTTGTACTTGTCCAGTTACCCCTATGTCTTAACTCTCAATTGAAGTGTACTCACCTGGGGGGATACCATTTGTCAAGTGTGTGCAGTACAGGGGGAGACCTGACTGCAGCTCCTTGCAGGCCCAGTTTCTGTTACTCCAACCACCAGCATAGTGCTCACACGCTCCAATACATCTGTTTGCCAACTTTCAAATGAAATGTATTCACTTGGTAGTATGCCATTTGTGAAGAGTTAGGTAGCAGAGGGATTGACCTGACTGCAAAGCACAATAGGCCTGGTGTCTCTAATTCCAACCTCCAGCCCACCGTTCACTTGCCAGTATACCCCTGTTTGTTAACTGTCATATGAACTTTACTCACCTGGGAGGATACCATTTGTCAAGTGTTAAAAAGTAGAGGGAGAGATCTGACTACTCTTCCAGGAGGCCTTGTTTCTGCAACTCCAACAACCAGCACGGTGTTTATTACCCGCATGCCCCTGGTTGTTAACTCCCAATTGAATTCTACTGACCTGGAAGGATACCATTTGTCAAGTGTTGTGAAGTAGAGGGACTGACCTGACTACAACTCCCGCGAAGCCCTTTTTCAGTAACTCCAGCCACTAGCACAGGGTTCACTTGCACAACTACCCTTGTTTGTTAACTCACAATTAAAGTGTACTCACCTGGGAGGACACCCTTTGTATAGTGTGTGTAGTGGAGAGAGTAACCTGACAGCAACTCCCAGGAGGCCTTGTGTCTGTAACTCCAAACACCAGCACAAGGTTCACTTCTCCAACTACTCCTGTGTCTTAACTATCAAATGAAGTGTACTCAAATGGGGGATTCCAGTGTGAAGTACAGGGAATGACTTGACTGCAACCCCCAGCAGGCCCTGTTTCCATTGCTCCAACCACCAGCTTAGTGGTCACATGCCACAATACACCTATTTGTCAACTCTCAGGTGAAGTGTACTCATCTGGGGGGGATTCCATTGGTCTAGTGTGTGTAGTACAGGGAGTAACCTAACTGCAACTCCCAACAGCCCTCTTTCTGTTACCCCAACCACCAGCACAGTGGTCATATGGCCCAATACATCTGTTTGCCAACTCTCAAATGGTTATACTCATCTGGGGGGTAACATTGGTCTAATGTGTGTAATACGGGGAGTGAACTGACTGTGACTCCTAAGAGGAAGTGTTTCAGCAAATTCTACCACCAGCACAGTGTCCTCTGGTCAAAAGATCCCTGGTTGATTGCTCACAAATGAAGTGTACTCAACTTGTGGTGAGCACAGATTAAGCCTAAATCAGAGACGTGCCTGCACACCTAGCTTCATCTTGACTTGCTAACCCAAGATGAAACTATTGAGGACAGGAAGGACAGCTTACCCAGTGTGTGCAAAAAGTATTCTTAAGGTCTCAAGATGCATTACCAGACTGGCAGCAATAGCAGCCACATTGACCTCGCACTGTGTACATGATGACTCCAGTCACATATGTAACCAAGTCCTGAGTTTGATTGCATCCAACTCAACAAGGCCTCCAAATGGTCTAAGGCATATGTTGACTCTCCATTGAGTTGGCTTCACTGGTTTGAAGATGGCATTTTCAAGCCATCCTCCCAAGTGCAACTGATCTGCACATCTCAGAACCTGCTTTAGTCTAAATGAGTTGTCATATTTCACACATACACCCAATACCATGGTTACTTGTCACAACTGGTTTAACTACAACTTAACTTTGTACAAGCTCTCTGTTTATTGTAACTCTAAACCTTTGGAGGTAGATGTCACAATACAACCAGTAACAATCCACATTTTACATCAACATGTGGATCTGCTGCTGGGCACACAGAGGCCTTGGAACAGACTACCACTACTCCCCTGGGTGAAGCCCTTAGTGAAGACAAAACTCCAGGACGTCTGGACTTGGAAGATGGTTCTGACCCATCAGGGCAACCTTGTCAGATGACAACAGTGAGTCTCACTATGCCCACAACGTCACCTCCCAGCCCTGTTGCTCCAACATCACCACCAACCATTCACCCACAACATATGTCTTGAGCACAGTGTCTACAATCTCTTGCCCGCCAGTCCTGGAACCTGAGGTGCAGCACAACACTTCAGACAATGAGGGTCCAGGAACAAGTTGGAGGGGGCAACCTGTGTCAAGGGCCTAGGCCCATTGGGATATGGTGTCTGAGAGGGATGCTAGGGGCCAGCGGGGTTAGGCCATTGGGGCTGCTCTTGGGCAGGACACCATCAACCATGTCTTGGGGGTCTATCAGGAGTCCCAAGGTGTGATGGGCCTGGTGTTGTCTGAACTCCGGGCAATCAAGCAGCTACAGAGGGACATGCATCGGGACATGCAGGAACAGATGGAGGCCCACAATAATAAGATGACCTCCCTAACACAGGTGTCAAGAGACATACATACCACCCTGAGCAGGGTTTTTCAACACCAGTCTACCCCTTCCTTTGAGTGATCAACAGCTGGCCCACCAACATCGGTTCCAGTCACTGGGAGGGAGGCCCTGTCAGAGGAACACCAAGGCCTAAACACCCCTGCCTCTGTAGCAGTAGACCCCCTCCCACACAAGCGGGGACATCCTGCAAAAAATCCACGAGGTGCAGATGGCAAGACACCCACCACTGCCAGTAATAACCCTCTTGCTTAAGGACCTCCTTTGTGTGTTACACATTCACTCTGGACCAATTCTGAACCACCTACCATGTCCAATGGAAGGATTATTCTGGACTTTGGACGCCCAATGGTGTGGCATCCACTCCAATGATTTCGTTCACCATGACTGACTCCTTCATATTTGATTTTTTGTTAAATCGTGTCACATCGTTCTTTTGTCAGTCATAGCTGCACAATAAAATCACCTTCACCGTCTGCTGATTTTTATTTCATATTTAGCCGTGTAGATATGTCAGACTATGTAAACCACACAATGATGATCCAAGCTACTTGTCCAGGATGAGATATGTTGCATGTACATAGTGTCCAGCTCAGGATTAAAACCATCCCACCCAAAAGCATACATACAAGTGTCTGCTTAAAATTAAAAAAAAGATATTACAGTGTGCAGCACCTAGGCAGTCAAACTGTCAGGACTATTGGAGAGCAAAAGTGATTGACGCATACTGAATAAATGAACATGTTGACAGGTACAGACCTCCAGAGCACAATAGGAAGGGATTTGTCAGACATTGTCCTGTAAAATAGTCAGACATTGATGCGTTTTATGTCAGCAGCTTGACCCTTAACACATACTACATCAAAGTAATCCAACATCACATAATCCAAAAAACAGACAGATGGCAGTACAACAGTCTCTGATCACAGGGCTATCAAAATCCATTGTCCATGCATCTGGTATTATGACACAAACATATGTCATTGTTGTGGTACATGCACTGTGGCCCACAATGATGAAACACATCTACAGATACATACGGGTCAGGCAAAAAGAGCATTTAGGCAATGTGAAGGAAAAATGACTTGGTTGTGAGCTAGGACTACATATTTCATGCCCACATGACGATACACATGATGCAATCAGAGCACCACATCACACAAAACAAGTCCAATTGGCACTTCTGACCTTCAAGCCAAACACTATGCAATCTGTCTTGGCATAAGAATCAAACACTCAAAATCTGTGACCTACATTTCCTGGAACAATCCATCTATTTCGTATGTCAAAACAGCATCACATACCTGCCAATGTCACAACTCTGAAATGCCCACATCAAGATGTCATGATGAAGGTACTTGTACAACAAGCAAACCAATGAGTATAGACTTGAAACCATACATATGACACAACTCACATAGCAAGCATCTGTAAAACAAAGTAAATTGCAAGGAAACAGACACAAGCAAAGCAAAATCATCACAATGGGGATGTGTCAAAAGCTATGTCATCAAGCATCCTTTGACTGATTATTGCAGAGTATTAGCCCCCTAACTGTATCCAAAACACTCAACTCAAAACATTGTCACAACTACAGTTCATCACACAGTCACAGTCATGATATCACAAGACACACTTACACTCATGAGTCGTAGTTGTGGAGGAGATCTTTTCACAAGTCATCTCCTTCCTCTTCACTACTGTCATCCTCAGTTGGCATTTCAGGATTCTCACCCGGAGGTACTGCAGGCTTCCCCTCCTCTGGGAGTCCTCTGCAGGGTGATGTTGTGGATCATGCAGCATGTCACTATGATCTGACACACCTTCCCGAGTGAGTAGATTAGGGCTCCACCAGTACAGTAGGAGGATGGCAAAACCACAAAAGTCTGCCTCTATATTGGCTAAATGCTCATGTCGGTGAGATAGCTGTCAGTGTGTTTCACCATTGCAGAGAGGAAATCCTTCAACCCCAGACTGAACATGGATTGGGACAGACCAGCAGATAGGGCCACTGTATGTTGGAAGGACCCTGTGTCCAAGAAGTGCAATACTGACATGACTTGTACAATGGGTGGTAAGCAGGTTGGATAACTAATAGCTGGCATCAGATCTGGTTCCAACTGACAGCATAATTCCACTTTTGTTTGTCTATCCAGGCGGTATAACATAATTATATGCGGCTGCTTCATGGTCTGAAGGTCTGGCAGTGGAAGGTAGACAGGAGGTCGTTGCATCCTCCCTCTCCCAGGATACCTATCGGTGACAAGACATGATTTATAACATTAGTCAGCATGTCCGCAGCAACATACGTGATGCATGCCAACAATATCATGTGACAAAGCATTTCTGACTGGAAAAACATAACACACACTACACATCACAGCTGGAAACTACACAAGGGTCACATGTGAACCCCATGGTCATCAACACATGTGTTCACAACATGGATTTGGATGAAACTCAAATATTTGCTACACAATTGCCCCTCAAAATGTGACTCAGCGCCATCTTTTACCTCCTCACAGGCTACAATGTGCCTCTGTGTGCCAGTTAGACTTCTTATACACCTGTTGTTGCAGTCTGTGTGGCTGTGTGGCATCAATGGGACATAATGGTGGCCAGTACTATATGCTATGTTCATTCAAATTGTGTTGTGTGAGATTTATTTTTGGTCCTAGATCCTCCTTGTGTTGGATGCACATAAATAGGTAAGGGTACTTTACTGCCATCCAATAGCATCTCTTTCTTCATGATTGTTGTAAATGTTGGACAACATGTATGTGCATGACAGCATTAGCTGTGTATGCATCTTGTATGAGTCATTTGAGGATCGTGTAAGCAATGTGTATAGTACCACAGATCTTTCAACCCACATCTGGACTTGCCAAACTGCTATCTGGAAGCCATATCCTGACTCACTCTTCCCTTCAGGTTGCTACACAAGCCACATGCCAAATCGCAGATGGCTACATGATATACTGTCATGCATGGAAGTGATGGAAATGTGGCTGACATGTAGGTTATGTATGCTCAGCATGCAGAGACCAGGACCTGTCACATTTACCTCCTAGTATGGGACCTAGCCCAGGCGGTGGAAGAGTCAATGTGGCACTGAGCCCACCCCCTGTACACCAGCAGATCCTGTTATGTGGACAATATGATGCTCTAGTGGCAAAATATGACCTGAATGCCTCAGGCCATTGATTAGATTAGGAATGGGTACTGAGATACATCCCAAAAGTAGTCCATGTGTGCATTTTGCATCATTGTCAATGTGTGTCTTTGACTCATGAGAGTTCCCTTACTCCCACAGCTCTATTGTCACCTTCACATACGTCATCTTTGCTCTGTACGGGCTTATTGCATGAACAACAGTCCCACAGTGCAGACACTGTGTTGATTCCTGTGAGTCTATGATATGTTACTAAACCTTGGTCACAAAGCAGAAATTGTACATTGCATGCCTTTGTATGCTGAATGCCATCTCTGTAGGATACAACCATATGTCCCAAGGAGTGTTTTGTGGTAGAAGCACATACGACGGAACACACCCCCTGAAGTGGCAGAAACCACATATGTGTGTAGTGTTTCATTGTGGCTCACATCACAGTGCATGTTGCTGCACCATGGTCTACCTGATGTGAGTAGGCTTACTTAGTCATTGTAGGCCTTGAGCAGGGTAATGGGTTAGTGCTCAGATGGATACAAATATCTGTAGTCATGTCCCTGTACTTATTGGCTTGTGTGCTTTACATTTGTGGTGTGTTGACAAATTGAACTTTTCTATCTTAGTGTTTTCGAGATGTGTGTGACTCAATCATTTGTGCCAAAACTTATCATTGTAATCTCTTGATTTGTCACTTGCATCCATGCAGGTTAACACCCATCAGAAGAAGGAGATATGGATAGCCATCACCCAGAAGGTGGGGACTCTAGGTGTCCACAGGTGGTGGTTCACCAACTTTCGGCAGAGGTGGAAGGACCTGAGACGCTGAGCAGACATCCACCACATCCACCATACCCACAGACACCACCCCCAACAGACACACAAACATCCACAACATCCAGCATACCCACAGACACCACCCCCCCAATAGACGCACACACATCCACCACTCCCACATCATCAGGCAACTCCACCTCCCAGCCCCCCAAGACATGCAAACATCCACACTCACACATGCAACAGACACCACACAAACAAAAGCATATCTCACACAATCACACACCCAGGACATCTACACCCACACACCAGATGACCATTCCCTCAACCTCTGAATCCTCAACTCCTTCTGATGTACAGCCCCTGTTACCTCCAAACCCCATCCTAAACCCAAGAGGTTCCCACCCACATCCCAACCCATCCCTTCTGCATCCAAGTCCTCCCCTGTCACACCTGCTCCCCCTGCAAGCACCCATACCCCTCCACCCCAAGAAGAAGCCCACCCCTCCTAAGAAACAGTCCACTCCTCCCAAACCCAAACCTAAACCCACCTATCCCAAATTCAACCCCCTAAGGATGGTCCCTGAGGTGCCTGCCTGCCCACTTGATGTCCCTTCCTGTGGAGGTTTCCTGGCAGTCATAGGAGTCAAGTGTGGGCAAGGTACTCTGCAGAGACTTTAAAATGGACTGGCCATTGGCCTTTGCTAGAATGCATTTTCACTTTAATAAACCCAAATGGTTGTTTTTATGGGTATACATTTGTCCTGCAATTTCTTTTCTTTTCTTTACTTTCTTTATGTTGTTCCTGAGTAACTTGTGTTGTCTGCCTACAGTTGTGTGTGCTTCAGCCTGCTTGCTGATCCATTTGCAGTTGTTTGCACTATCTGGCTTAGTGGGCAGTGCTGGTATAGATATGTCGGTGTTAATGCAATTGTGGTGTCCTTGCACTGTGTTCTGCATGGTATGGTAAATATTTCAACTTGTGTGGTCCAATGTTAGCATGAATGGTGTTGGTCCTGTCCCTCTGATATAGACTGTAAGTGTGTCTCATGTGCGGCAGCCTGAGTTTTCTTTGTGCAGACATGAAAGGTGTTCAATTGTGCTAGCTTCCTTTGCATTTGACTATGCATGTGTCCATTCTGATGTGTGTACCTTGTCGCTACTCCCTCTAGATTTATGGTCCATGCTGTTGCTGTTGTATGTGCTTTCTTGACTAGCACTTCAACATTATGCAGATAGGCATGTCACTTGGCTCTAGTAGTGTTTGTCCCTCAGATCCCTGATGGACCAGTTCCTGTACAAATGTTGTTTTAGGGGTGTGCAAAGTGATATGTGTCCCAGGGCAGCATCCTTCCCTGAGTGCCTCTGATGCTCCCATCCCTGTTGTGCAGGTATTGTTTGTATAATGTAATGTGCTTAGGCTATTTGTCTCTCTGACTATTGTGCATCCCATTGTCCTTCCATTGTGTTGCAATGTGGGTGATGTGTGGGTCCATTACAAAGAAGTTTAATGGGAGGGGTGTTTGTGTTAAATGACACATCCATACATATCAGGGTGTCAGTTGTATTGGTAGATGTGATGTTTCTGTGTTGTTGCTGTTGTGTGACATAATGTTGTGTATACATCAATGTCCCTGTGCCTAAGATGTGCAGACGTGAGGTTTTGTGTAGTGCTGCAGTGCAGTGTGAGTGACCTGCCCAAAGTGGACGTTTAATCACTGTAAATATGTCCTTCTTTGTGAATGACGCCGACTGTGTATACAATGAAAAGTGTACTTAGTGCCCAAAACATGAGCCCCATAATGTGTGGATGACGGTGTGACGATCTGTTGTTGAGTGTAATGGCACAGGTAGGTGTGTGTACTTACTGTCGTTTGCATCTGCCGCGGCCTGGGTTTTGGGCACCTTCGATGAGAAGCAGCAGCAGTAGGACATGTGTAATGGGCTCCATGGCGGCACGACATGTAACACTGACTGCAGGTGAGTTGCACCCTTTATACTCTCCTGCTGGCATGTGGTGGTGGGACCACCATTGTCACATAGGCGGTATGCAACATCATAATGAGTCCAGCAGAAACACTGGCTTTGCCAGCCTCTTTGTCCTGCCTTGTCACCATGGCGGTCTGGGTTGCCTGTGAGTACTGGCAGAACCACAGCAGTCTTTTCTTCATAGGCCTGCCAGGATCATAATACGGTGGTCTGACTGCCAAGCCGATGGCAGTCAGACCTCTGCCATGGGCATGCACGGACTGCCAAACTTACAATGAGGCTCTTAGAATTTAGACGAGTGTGCTTGTGTACTGTCTGTGACCTGGCCAAAGAGGGCTGAAGGAGCTGAAATTGGATCATAAATTCAAAGCTTCTCTAAACAGGGGCCCACAAAATACATTTTGCCCAGGTCTCCCAAAATCCTTAAGATCTCCCTGAAATTGTATCAACGTTTTTTAAAGTTCAAAGTTTTTGTAAAGTTCATTAAAAACATTGAAAGCTGACATTATGCTGACAGGAAATAAACATTTCAAATGTAGGTTTTGTGGAGGAAAAACAAAGAGCAGAACAAATTACTTAGTGGGAAAATGTCTTGATTTTTTTTTTAGAGCAAATGCTTTTATGTGCAAAGCTTTGTGAAGTTTACAAAATGTGCCCACTTTTCACACTGTGAAGTTTTTAAACTTTCAAAATTTTCGAAGGTGAAATTTTAACTTCACCCATCCCCCAACTAGGTAGCACTATTTGATTTTTTGAGGAAAATGAAAGTCGTCTGACACACTTCAGGTAAAATGAGTGCTGTCTGACGCACTGCAGGCATCATGGGCATCATTCTTTAAGCACAAATGGACCCAGTTTCATTTTACTTGAATCACCTGGACATGTAGTTATAATGCTTTGAATGTAAATAGCTCAATGGCTGGGTTGAACTAACAGCATTTTGCCACTGTTTTCTGCATTTCCTGATCTCTGCTTCACAATCCTCTTTGACACTGTTGTGCTACTGCGCCCAACCGAAAGCACAGTAACACAATCAATATAATACAGGACACTGGATTGCTGTTCAACGGGTTTGGCACTAAACCACAGCCCTTATTTATTTACTCACTCCTTACGTAAGGGGCACACCACCTTTACACTCGGAGACAGGGGGAAACACATCATGGACTGGAGCTGAAACCCCTTCCAGGTGAACTAGTCCATGCCACAACATAACATTCCTCCTTTAACCCCCAAAAAATAAAAACCACGAAACAATACTGCAAAACTAAACAAAACCAAATGCAATGGCCCGACCACTACAGACATACTTTTGACAAGTCCCCGGAACACCCATATTACTATCAATAACAGCTCAGCACAGTACTTTATTAAATAAATATGAAATCTTGCAGCTTACTGGACGGTAACAGCCGAGGCCTGAGATGGTATCTCCCAGCTCCTGCCCTGGAAGAACACTCATCCCAGTCTCTGCAGTACCATTTAGTCCTGGTGTTTCTTGCTGGTGGTCACCCTCCCATCCATCAGATGTGACCCCTTGAGTTCCCATATTGTCTTCTGGTAAATCACCTTGGTGTGTTGTGACGCCAGGGTGTTTAGGCAATCATCCCCAGATTCCCTACCATCAGAGTCATGGGGTGATGGAGTGGCATCACCATCTGCAAGAGTGGTGTCGGACCCGTAGTGCTTGAAAAATGAAATGTTCCGAGTCACAGACTCTTGGCCTTTTTGCTGCAGTGACCATGGTACCTCAGATCCTCACAACAGTCCATGGCGTCAGCTCAAACGGGAGCCTAAACCTTCCACCAGGATGCTGGTTCCTAATCAACACCTGGTTACATTCTTGAAGAGGCGAAACTCTCGCCCATTTCCTTCTTGACACTTGACCATTGGCAGATCCACACTGATGCAATCTCTCACTCGCTTGCTCCTACAGGGCAGTAGCAACGTCACACTGCAGGATGGTGTCTTCCACCTGTCTGTTCATACAAAAAGCGCTTGGTGATATTTTTGTGTTAGTGTGAGGTGTGAGTCGATACTCCCTCAGGAATGCATACAGGGCACAGTCAATGTTGTGTGCTTTGGCCACCGCAATCCTCAAGACTTTATTCAAAGTTCGCATGAGGCGTTCAGCCTCACCGTTGGCTTTAGGCAAGCATGGTGTTGTTTTACGATTGGTAATGCCATGCACGACGAGATACCCCGCAAATTCTTGACTGGAGAACGATGGGCCATTGTCCGTTCTGAGTTCCTGAATGATGCTATAAGTAGCCAAGATTTTTTCCAACCAAGGAATGACCTGCCCAGCCGTGGCCGTGTCTAGTATCTCCACCTCAGGATACTTGGAAAAGTCATCAATGAACACCAACATGTCAAGCAAGGTACCCAGGTCGGCACTGGCCCGATTCCATGGCCGGGATGGGATTGGTTCAGTGACTATGGGTGCTGGAGGCTCAGATGGTGACAGTGTTTCACCACTCTTTCTACTTGACGATCCAGCCCTGGGAACCATACTTTGCAGCAAAGTTGGGCTTTCGTCTTAACCACACCTTGGAGAGCCAAATCCACTATGCATGATTGCAAAGACTGGAGAACCACCAGTCGCAGCCCCCGGAGCAAATACCCCTCTGGCAATGCCGACAGCTCCTGCCGGACATAATGCAAAGCAGCTAAGGCGTGTCCAGCCTCCTCAGTCCATCTTGATAAATTGTGCACCATTTCATGCCACCTCCCTGTACGGACAGCCACTATTGCAAGTTGGAGGCATTCATCCCTGTGAGTGGCCTCCGTGAACTCCTGCATGGACACCGGCAATGGTCGCAATCGCTCGATGTAGTCCTCCACAGCGTCCACCACGCCCTCCTCAGGGGCTGAGGCCAGTCCGGCATGCCTCGACAGATAGTCTGCGGGATTCTGGAATCCCGGTCGATATATCACCTTGAACTGATAGTCTTGTAATTGTAGAATCCACTTTTCTATCCAAGGGGGAGAAGTGGATGTGGACCTGTTGAAAAGCAGTACAAGAGTTCTGTGATCCGTCACCACTGTGAAAGGCTGGCCATAGAGATAGAGGTGAAAATGGCAACAACCCCAATGGTCTCTTTTTCAATATGGGAGTATAGTTGTTCCGTCTCCGTCAAGGCTCGACTAGCATAGGCCACCATTGCCCATTCCCCTTGTACGCTACATTGAGACAGAATGGCACCAAGACCCACCGGACTTGCATCCACAGACAGCTCAGACTCTTTGGCTGCCTCGAAGTAGCTCAATGTGGTGTCCTGGAACACCACTGGAGATCCCAAAGCTGTGGTGAGTGTACCTCCAGAACCCCACATGTGTGGAAAATGTGGTGATGGCTCTTAATTCAGGGTCAGGCATGAGCTGGTGGTAGCCTGCCATCTGGTCCATTTTTGAGAACCACCTCGATCCACTCACTTCGGCCATGATGCCATCAATGGTTGGGGTTAGGTGGCATTCAAGTCGAATAGCAGCATTGGGCAGCATCATATCTACACAGATCCTCACCTCCCACGCTGTTTGGGCTTCTGGGTGACCACAATCGGCAAGACCCAAGGCGTGGGTACCTCCACTCGCTCAATGATGCCAGCTGCTTCCAGTTTTCGCAACTCCTCCTCCACTTTGGGGCGTAGATGGGATTTGACCCTGCGATGTGTCAGGGTCACTGGCTGTATGGACTGGTCAATGTGGAGTTGTATGAGTCTTTCTCTTCAAACACCCAATTCCATTGAACAGTTGGGAGTGTTCTGCTATTAACCCTTCAATACTTTCTTGTGTACACTAAATGCAAATGACACCAGACCCAGCTTCTTGCTGTCCGACAACTCAGTAACACTCCTAAACCAGTCTTGGTGACGTAGACATTGATGCTAACAGTCTGAGCCTCATGTGTGATGTCATTCCTGACCACTCCCACCAGAGGAAGCAGAGTAGATGACCCAAATGCAAACACTTTTGTGGTGGTGGTACGAACCATCTGTTTAAGTTGAAGTGTCTTCATTACCTGGAGAGCAATGATATTGATTGAGGCTCCTGTGTCTATGAGGGCTACAACTGCTTTGCCCCCCACTCGTAGGATGGATTTTGGGATGCGTTTCCTGGGATTGCCTCCCGGTTGCATGACGTGAATCACATGGACGGTGCCTTCTGATTCGTCATCATCCATATCTCCATCACCTTTCTTTGATGTGTGGATCTGTGCGGCCTGTACTGTCTTGGGTTGATTTGACTTCTTGGAGGAGGTGGACCTGCAGACCTTGGTGAAGTGGTTTGGTTTATTGCAATTTGTGCACCGTTTTCCCTGGGCAGGGCACTGTCCTTGATGGGGATATGACCCTCCGCACATATAGCAAGTTCGGTTCCCTGCATTCTCCTTCTGTTGTAATTTCTTTTGGCCCACGTGGGCGGTGGTAACCTTGTTCACCAGTTCAGTTTTTACAGTTTTTGCAGGGCTGCCTCCATATGAGCTGTGAGTACCTTTGATAGCTCCTTGGATCTCCCCAGTGTGAGCATGTTAGCCATAGACATCCCCGGTACTTGTAGAATATTCTCCCTCAGCTTTACTGAGTGAGCCTTGGATAAATTATGCTCGAATCTCGTCCTCTGCATCTGGCAGGTGCGCGCCAATTTCCAGAGTCTCGCATAGAAGGTGTCCACCGACTCCTCAGGGAGCTGTTGAGTCTCTCGTAGAAGGAACCTTTCGTAATCCGTGTTGGCTAACGGTTCAAAATAGGCTGAAAGAGCTCTCTTGGCATGTGAAAGGGGGCCCTTCCTCTGTGATAGACTTACTAATTTTGTGGATGGCCGCTCCTTCCAAATGTTGGTCATTGACTAAGGTGACGGCCGCAAAGTATGTTTCCAGTCTTTCAACTCATTCTTTCCAACTAGCTGCCTGGGCTGATGGTGGGCCGTCAATTATGAAGGGATCCAGAGCAGGTATGGATGACATTGTGCGGCCCCAATGATGTTAACGCCCCTCCCAGTGATCTGTCCTGTGATAAGCATTCCGTTAGCCACCGAAATGAGGCCCCTGCCCTTTGCCTGTATTTCACAGGTTCTTCGAAGTGGGCCCTCCTCAGGTTAGACTGCGGTTAGTGAAAGAGTTAATGTTGACTGGGAGAGGTGTGCTCCTGGGTGAATGATTGTCTTTCTGCAGGCCGTAGGGGTCCCAACCGCCCTTCCACCTTGGTGATACCCAGGCTGCCCGTGGCCTGGGGCGCTTCACACACTTACTGCTTTATCTTGTGTGCAGCAGCAGCTCAGCAGATGTCTGTCCTCTAACAGATCGGAAGATTGCAGAAATCTGAGCTCTCCTCTCTGCTGCCAGCAGGGCAGGCCATGTGCCTGTCCCCAGCGTGCCTTGTTACGGCACGGTGCTCACAAAAGGGGGGCGGGGCCACCGATCCTTCCAGTAACACGCGCTCAGCTCCGCTGCCAAGAGTGCTGCTCCAGTGACCCAGACTAATACATGCGGTGTCGTGGGTTGTGTATTTGAAACACCTCCAATAGGTGGGGGCACAACACCGCAGAGCATGTGCACACACACGGCAAATAGACACCGTGTGATGATGTGGTGGACACCCATGCTCGTCGCCAATTTGTTGTGCTACCACACCCAACAGGAAGCGTGGTAACACAATGAACATAACACAGTACACCGGATTGCTGTTCAACTGGCCTGGCACCAAACTACAGTCCTTATTTATTTATTCACCCCTTACGTTAGGGGCACACCACCTTTACACTCGGAGCCAGGGGGAAACACAGCATGGACTGGAGCAGAAACCCCTCCCAGGTGAACTATTCCATGCCACAACATAACAGACACTACTGCTAGAATCCCACTCTTTGGTTCTCATATAAGTGCACTTGATTACAAATGAATGGAGACAACGATCTTTAACTGTGTGATATGTTCATAATTATTTTCCATTTCATGGAAGCAACATTCTCAAGTGTTTCTGACAGACATCTCTGATCATATGGAATTATACTGAAGCATTTTAAGGCGTGAATGCTACACAGTCATATGCGAGGGGCTGGATGTAGCTGTCAGATCTTCGATGTCTGTTTGTGGCGCACATAGGGGCCTATATACAAGCCCCATGCACCACTTAGTGCCTCCATAGCATCATTTTTTTAATGCTACGGCAGCACTAACAAGTCCCCCACCTTGTGCCATATTTACAAAGTGGTGCAACGCTAGCATTGCGCCACTTTGTAAAACCTTGCGCCACACAATAGCTGCACCAGGTATAATGTAGGCCAGGGGGGGCATTTCCTGGTAGGGAGGCCCAAAAAAAAGGGCATAGTGACATTTACAAGATTTCACTGTGCTATTCTAACATCATTTTTAATGCCTAGCCAGGGCAGGCATTAAAGTGATGCTAGACTATTTCCTATGGGCCTCACTGAGCTTTGCTGGACTACTGTTAAAACGTTTGAGGCTAGTCCTGCAAGGCACCACAATAGTGTACAAAATGTGGACGCTATTGTGCTAACGTGCGCCGTAGTATGCCTTATTGTAAATACAGCGCTACCATGTTGTCATTAGGGGGGCTCAGGGTGACGCAAGGAAATTGCTGCATCGGAGCCAATGCGCCAGTTCCTTGTAAATATTCCCCATAATGTTCTGCAACTGCAAATAAAAATGGCCACCTGGTATCCCTGAAGGAGTTTTGAAACAGATAAACAAAAGCATTGGCAATGCCAATAAATCTAGCTTGCATTTTGGGTTCTAACTAAAATGTTTTAAAAACCTGCTGCTGCAGTGAAAGGAACAGAACAAAACAGATGCTTTCTCCAGGTTTAAAATGCATACATGCGATTAAGAATGAGATAAAGAATTTAGTAAGCCATGATTCAATGCACTTTTGATATTTGAAAAGATCTCTCTTACACTGCAGTGTTAGCACTACACCGGAGGTGAGATAGGAGACAAATAGCTTGAGGTGAGAAAGAATTACACTCCTGAAGGAGCCACAGCTCAATCTATTATATGTTAAAGAATCACTAGCAATAGATCTCCAAGACAGGTGCATTGTCAATCTTATAAGGTTTCTTAATTCCTAACAAGACATTAAAAAAAAAACCAAATATATTTTATAAACAAGTGGCTATACAACCGTGTGACTACAAATAAATTTAACATTTTGTCAAATCATCAAACAATATTGGCACACAAAATAAAAGTTTCAAATTCTAGAGTTAGTGACCCAAGTACTCTTCAGATTAGCAGACGGTGGTCTTAACCTTCTAATGAAACACTGTCAGTGCTGTCTATGTTGCTGTATGATAATGGTATGTTTACATTTTTGGTAAACATCATAGTCTCTGTGTTCTGCTAACGAAACTTAAAATAATTAGATTTTTTATGCATATTACCTCTAGAAGGGTTCCTCTTCATTCTTAGTCGATGTAGATATCTTCTTTCTGGCAGATGCTTAATCCAGGATGCAGTTTGGAAATCTATACTAGCTAAAAGCCTTCCATCAGTGGTTTCTTCTTCACTGTCAAAGAGCAGAAAGTAGCTGTGTGCTGTAGCAACAGTGGATGCACGTGTCTTTGTAGGAAGACATATGTGAAAAGGAATAAGCCCAGGTTGCTGTGCTTTTTAGGTGTGGCTTATGACGGAACAGCTGTCAAATATGCTTTTTGCTAACATTTGGGTTTGATCCTTTCAACTATTGGCTTTATTCGAACCAGTGCTTTAAATGGATATACAAAAATGCAAGTACTTACTACTTATAGTACCTGTTTGCTCCTGAGAAGTGCCAGTAATCTCTCCTTAAATGCACCGCAGGAGTGCTGAGAAGTGCAGGTACTCTCCATTTCAAGTTGAAGAAGTGCAGGTACTTAGTGCCGGATAGTACCTGCCCATTTAAAGCACTGATTAAAACAATGGCGGTCATTATGAACATGGCCGGAAAGACCGCCGACCGCCGTGGCGGCGGTGAACAGAATCCCACCGGCGAATGGAAGCCCGCCATATAATGAACAAAAAACCCAACCCCGCCAAACATTCCCACACCACCACTCCCAGCCAGGACCCTGTCGGCGGGAATCCCGGCCCACCCCATCCCGCCACTGCCAAGCACATCCACATCCCGCCCTCCAAATAATGATGCACATATCACCTTAGCGGACAGTGGAGGCTGGACGACCATTGGCGGCTGGGAACGCCACGGGCGGCAAGTGGGCCCAACAGCAACCTGTGACACATTGGTTAGGCTTAGCACCCACACAGCTGACACACATCCAGAACACCATAAAACACTCCCAGACACACCCCACAATCCCTTGCAAGGAAACCAGAAGACGGAGAGCACCAGAGCCAGACAGAATTCCAGCAGACAGGACACGCATAGCGACCCACACAGGAGCACCCAAACACCGTCCCCAGTCCCGACGCCGCACACCACCCTCACCATGTCCCTCCCCAAAAATCCACGCTTCACCGAAAGGGAGTTAGGACCATGGTGGACGAGATCCTTAAAGTGGAGACACAAATATTCGGTTCCGAGGTGCAGCACACACCCATCGCCCAGAAAATGGAGCTGTGGTAGACCATTGTCAACAGGGTGAATGCAGTGGGACACCATCCATGCACCAGGGACGACATCCGCAAGAGATGGAACAAACTGTGGGGGAAGGTCTGGGCCATGGCATCCAGGCACCACATCGCAGTGCAGAAGACTGGGGGAGGACCGCCACCCACACCACCCGACTACACCGACTGGGAGGAGAGGGTACTCACCCTCCTGCACCCAGAGGGACTCACTGGACTCACTGGAGGAATGGACTCGGGTAAGTCGTCTACATTTACCGCATATACACCATACCTGTAATGCATGCACCACCCCACCCCACCCACACCCACCTAGACCCACACACCTCCCAGCCATTACCCACCACATCCACCACCCTGCATCACCCACAACTCACTACCAGGCCCACATCACTCCCGCTGTGCACAGCCACCCACCCCTGCACGTACCCACAATGGAATAATAACCCCCACCACAATGTAACGCCACCACTGCCACTAAATGCAATGTCCACCTCACAAAGGCACCCCTGAAGGCCACTGAAAGGCACACTAGCACTAAATTGCACAGTACAGTCCAACTAAAACCCTCATGCATATGCAACAAACATTTCTATGTCCCCCATCAGGCACCACCACCCATGCAACCCTAATGGAGGGGACAGGGAGTGCCACAGCATTCCAGGGAGACAGAGGCACATCACAGGACACTGGTGAAGGATCCCTGGACACTGATGAGCAGGCAGGCCCCTCACACAGCCCTGGATGCTCACCATGCAGCAGCCCCACCCAGGAAAACACTGTCACCCCTAACACCCAGTCAAGACCAGCAGGCCAGGGGATGCATGCCCACACCAGTGGACCCGGGGCACAAACAGGTGGAACAAAGCAACAGAGGCCACAGTCTCCCACCCCCAACATGCAGGAAGACGAGGGCTCCAGTACTAGTGGCACATCAAGACCTGCGCTGGGGACACAGGCACAGGCAAGGTCAAGTGCCCCACTGGGTCAGGGGGTAGGGCACCGGATAGATGCAGCAGCCCAGGACATCATTGCAGAGGTATTGGGGGCATACCAAAATACCCAAGATAGGTTGCCACAGATTGTAACCACCCTGGAGCAAAGTCAGAGGATGCAGCTGGAACACCACCAACAGGCCATGGAGAAGTGGAAAGAACACAATGCCACAATGGCCACCACTGCTGGAGCACTGCTGCAGTTAGTCAACAAACTCTCAGACACCCACACCGGACAAGAGGCCCCCACAACAGCCCTGGACAACCAGCAACAGTTGTCCCAAGCAGCTGAAACAGCACAGGAAATACCCTACCAGGAATCACAAGGGCCAATGATGTCACCCCAAGTAGCTCCACAGCAGGCGCCCAAACGTAGTCTCAGGCCAAGATATGGCAATGGAAACCCAGCTAAGAACAAGCCCCCTTCCAACAATTGACACTGCTACTACTGCCAAGCAACCATCCCACCCATTCACCAACTGCACTTAGCTGAGGGCTAAATTAAGAGCTAAACTACAAATAGTACCCACCTATGATATCAAACAGGCCTGCCACCAAGACGGTTTTGAGGACACCCAACCATTATGACTTCCATCCCTGTACATAGCACATTTCACTGAATTCCACCAATAAACAACATATCTCACCTGTACCACTGTCCCCTGTCTTCAATGTTGAACAAAGTGGAGTAATGATGCAACAGGCAGGGATCAACTTTATTGTCAAATTGTGCATGGTGGTGGTACAGTGTGTTTCAAAATAGTCAAGAAGGGAATGCATATATTGTCTGTCTGTACCATGCTGAAGAGGTCCATGACTCTCATATCATGACCAATTCCCCCTAGTTGACATGGCACACTTACAGTATCAGTCACTAACCACATATACAGGCTGAAGTCCCAGACAGTTATTGGAAGTAGAGTTGTATCAGTTGGTTTCTGGAATTGACATCTTCCCCTTCCTCATCCTCACCATCACTCTCCTCACCTCTCTGAGGTAACAGATCAGGACCTATAGCACCCTCCACCTCCAAAAGGGGGATTGAATGTCTCACTGCCACGTTGTGCAGCATGCAGCACACCGTGACAACCCTACACACCATGTAAGGCCCATAGGCCAGGGAACCCCCAGAGATATGTAGGCACCGGAATCTAGCCTTCAGGAGACCTATGGTATGCTCTATCACCCTCCTAGTACGTCCATGGGCCTCATTGTATTTCCTCTCTGCATCCGTCCTGGGATTCCTCACTGGTGTCAGGAGCCAACGCATGTTTGGATAGCCAGAATCACCAAGAGAAATGGTCAATACAGAGTCGTCATTGAAATGTCCTTAGTCTGACAGGCTGTTTTTTTGCAATGTGTCAGTTAGTGACAGGCACACTTACCTATGATCCACCCTCTGTCCTCTTGGAGTTGTTCCATCTTTTGTTGCACACTGCTGTTCCTTAAAACAAATGAATCATGGACTGAACCCAGAAACATGGCATTCACATGGGATATGTACTGGTCTGCTGTACATACCAGTTGGATGTTCATGGAGTGAAAGTTCTTCCTGTTTCTGTACACCTGTTCACTCACTCTTGGGGGGATGATGGGTATGTGGGTTTCATCAATGGCACCAATAACATGGGGAATGTTTCAAAGGCATAGAAGTCTGACTTGATGTCAGGGAGCTCAGCACTTTGGGGGAATCGCACATAGGATTGCAGATGTTGTACAAATGCGTTCAGAAACCTTGTCAGTACCTGGCTGAGCATTGGATGTGAGAAACCAGCACCCATGCCTACTGTCACTTGAAAAGAGCCTGTGGCTAGGAAATGGAGTGCGGAGAGCACATGCGCCTCAGTTGGAATGGCATGCTGATTACGATTTCCGGGAGTCAGTGCAGGATCCAGTAATGCACATAGGTCCTGAATAGTTGCACGTGTGAGTCTGTAAGTGATAATGATCTGACGCTCCACCATGGTCCCCATATCCACAAGTGGTCTGTACACAGATGGTGCCCTTTCTCGCCACAAGGGGCGGTACCTGTGAGGGTTAAGAACAAGGAGTCATGTGCACACATACACTGGCATATTTGCTAAACACATTCACTGCATTCTTCATAGTAGTGTCTGTACAATAACTGCAACCTGACAGATGTACATTGACATCACTAAGAGGGAACGGAGTAACTCATGTGTGATTATATACTCTATGGATAGAGACATAGGTGCTTCATATGGCTACTAGGCCCAGCATTGTGAGTAATTTGAATTTCAATATGCGTAGGTGATGGCAAAATGTCTGCCCAATGTAGTTCTGCCCCTTTGTTGTGGAACTGACCTAAGACCGATAGCGGTTGAAGTCACAGCATACGGCTGTTCGCCCCCTCATTGGCTAACATGGATGCCAATGGGGAATCCTGGCGTATCACGATCGCCGCCGGCGGTGACGATGCATTCCGCCGCGGAACGTACGCGCGTCCGTCATTGTGTGATCACTTGACTCCCTGATCCTGTGCGCACAAGTACTCCACTCTGTGTACTGCTGTGGCCTGCGTCTGGCTATGAATGTTCCATGTGGTGCAGGGGAAAGGGCCCCGGCCTTCACCCAGGAAGAACTGGAGAAACTGGTGGAACGGGTCCTGCCCCTGTAAGGCAGATTCTACAGCTGGCCAGAGGTACAGGTGAGTCCGGGTTTGGGGGGCACTGTGTGTGTAATGGATGGAGTGGATTTCTCAGATGTGCGCTCCTGTGAGCCAGGATGGGGCTTGTTGCATGGAATGCTGCGTGCCACTGTCCTGCATGTCTGGGAGTACTGTCTGTCCTATGTCTAACAATCAGCCAGCTATTGCCATCGTGCAGGTGCCTGACCTCTGTGTTTCATTTCTGTGCCTCCCTACTAGGTCAGCGCCCACCAGAAGAGGGCACATTGGCATGCCATCTCCAAGGAGGTACGGACCCTGGGGTCTACAACCGGCGGAGCACCCTCTGTCGTAAGAGGTGGGAGGACCTGCGGCACTGGGCACGGAAGATCAGTGAGGCGCAGCTTTGGAAGTCCTCCCAACGTGGTAGAGGTGCCCATCGGGCACTGACCCCCCTCATGCGAAGGATCCTGGCGGTGGCATACCCAGACCTGGATGGGCACTTGAAGGCTGCACAGCAATCACAAGGGGGTGAGTACTCACAGCTCATACTTCAGCCTGGAAAGATGAGTGTGTGTGCGATAGGGCTCATGGTGCTTAGAGCTGGGTTTTTGACTGGTGTCCAGCTACTGTCTGCTCCCCAAAGGGTGTAGGGGTGTCCCTGTCAGGTTTCACCTACCTCAGCTTCAATGCAATGACAGGATATGGGTGTAGGTCACTATACTGCTCAGTAGTCAGGGCCAACGGTCATGGGCCTGGTGCACGGTGCTGCCTGTTGGGTGTGTCTGCTGGGTAGGTGTATGTCTGGCCATTGTGTATCAGCATTCAGCTAGTCACAAGTGTCTCTCCTGTTTTGTCTCCCCATCCCTGCTCTCTTTTGTGTGTCTGGTACAGCATCAGCATCAGGCAAGGGAGCTGAGGCACCGGCTAGTGGGGAGACAGCGGCCCACGGATCCTCCGAGGCAGAGACAACGGACGCCCAGGGGACCAGTGGGTGGGAGGGTGAGGGGACTTTCACGGTGGAGGCTACTACCACAGGGGGTAGTGACTCTGAAACCTCCTCCGATGGGGGTCCTCCGGCAGTGGCGGACAATAGTGGACAAATCACGACCTTGAGATATTCCACCACCACCCATACCATCAGCCCCCTTCTTTCTGCTCCCCACCGAGTTGCACGTGCCCGCCCGCCCAGAAAGGTGGGCGTCTCCTTTGCCCCAGGCACCTCCTCCACTGCCCCATTCAGCCCTGCTGCCCTCACAGAGGAGGCTATTGACCTCCTGAGAACCATCTCTGGAGGGCAGACAGCCATCGTCAATGCCATCCAGGGGCTAGCATCAAAGGTGCAGCAGACTAACACCTATCTGGATGGCATTCACTGTGCCGTGTCTGCCCTACAGAGATCTTTTCAGGCTCTGGCCTCCTCTTGGATGCCAGCCAGTTTCCCTGGCCATTCTGTCCCCCCTCCAACCTCCTCTACCCCTTCCAGCACCCCACTCCCTTCACTTGTCCAAGGCACACATTCAGACATGCAGTCAAGCACATCAACACACAAGAAACATACTTCCAAACACAAGCACCACACATCCCACCACAAGCATTCACACAGCCAACAGACACCTGCACACACAACAACGTCCACTTCCCCCAGTATGCCCGTCTCTTCCGCATCCCTGTCTGTCCCCTCAACAAGCACACCCTCATACACTGCACCTTAACTCACTGTTACTGCTTCTCTTCCTGCACTCACCACAATAGCAGACAGCCATACATGCACCCCATACACCACACCTGCACTCACCACCTCCACTGTAGTTGACACATGCAGCACACTCACCCGACTTGCAAACACCCACCCAACATACATCCACACTAGCTGTCTGTCTTCTCCCACTGTGTCCACCCCCCCACCTCCCAAAACACTCAAACGCACCAAGACACCCACCCATCAGACATCCACCACACCACAGCATACTGAGCAGTCTCCGGCACCCACTACACGCACACCTACACCCCATACATCAACTCCCTCTGCCTCCACTCCCACATCCACGCCCTCATCTACGCCCACCCCAATTGCTCCTAAAAAACGTTTCCTCTCCCGTGTAGACCTGTTCGAACCCACTGGCCCACCCCGTCTTGTCCCGAAATGTGCCCACCTCCTTGCCCTTTCCGCTCCTTCCACATCACAGCCCACCCCGGTCCAGCCTTCCCATTCCTGTGCCCCTTCTCCAGTTAAGAAGAAGGCCCGCTCAGAGCCTAAGGCATCCTGCTCCACCCGAGCCAAACAGCCCCCACCCCCTTCAAACTAGAACAACCTCCTCACGCAAGTCTAAGTCCCACCCCCGTCGTAAATCCCCACCCCAATCCCCCATCCCCGCATTCCATGAGGTGCCTGGATTCCCCTATGGTGCCCTGTTGAGTGGAGTACCCAGCACTTGTGGGAGTCAGGTGTGGACAGTTGTGGCCAAGGACAACTGGCTTTTTATGGACTGGCCATTGGCCCTGTTATCATCATTTAGCTCAATGAGCTACTGAATAAAGTTTCTGTGTGGCCTCTGTTTGGGCTGCACGCAGTTCCACCCTGGTACTTGTTTAAATAATTTATGGCTGTGGTGCTATTGTATGTCCTATGGCCAAGTTGCAGTGGCCTTCGGTCGGGTACGTCCCTCTTGGTGTGGGGTGTCTGACTATTGCTTCTGGGAAGGGTTGGGGCGGCTTTGCGGGGTGGGTGGGTATGTAACTTTGCCCTTTCCTCCCTTGTTTTGTAGGTTGTGGTACTTACCGTTGTCGTCTTCGTCAGTGGTCTCAGTCGTGTAGATATATGGCAAGGTGCAAGGCTGGCATGATCTGCAGCTCTCTGTCCATGTCTGCCGTTGCACGTTTTGTTGACCTCCGGTGAGTGTTTCCTTCTATTTGTTTATTTTCCGCCTGGCTTTGTGTGGCGGTGGTTCCCACTCCGGAACTGACAGCAGAATGGTGGTTCATAATTTGATGGGTGGGTTGGGCCTTTCCAACGGCCTGTGGGCGGTCTCTGCCGTCATCAGCGGGACTCCTTTCCTGGCAGTGGGTGGTGCGCGGGATGCGTGAGTTTCGTTTGGTTCATTATTTGGCAGTCCGGACCGCTCCTCTGTTGACGGTTTCTACCGCCACTACCGCCATGTTCATAATGAGGGCCAATGTCTTTTAGCCATTGGCTTGAGACTTCGTCGATCAGGTCTTGGCTCAGCACATTTGAGTATTCATCTTTCATTTAATGTTAATGGTTGTTTGGATGTATCTTTTTGCCGCTACTCAGATTCAACTTCATGGAGGACTACGTTAAAATTATAGCTCTCTCTCTCACTGCTCCTGATGGTTCCCCTGAATGTGCTAATGCTGAGTGAACTAGCACATTAAACACAGACCTAGTGGCTTTCTCAGTGTTTGCTAAAATATCTGTGGCAAGCTTGTCAAGAAGAAATTCATCATCACCTAATCACTGTTGTAAATATTTGATTTGTCAGTGATGGATTGAAACATAAACAGCGAGTATTTGTGCACCATGTTAATGAGAGAAAATACTTCATATAGAGAATTCTTAATTTCACTTAATTAAAAACAATCACAAATGCTTAGCCATCAAGACCACTAATGGGCACTTAATGACATTCATCAAGAGACAGAAGAAGATGCTATTGACTAGTACTCAGAGAATTGAGGCTTCTGCAAGCAACCCCATTGTGCATCATGAAGGTTTATATTGACTTTAGAAATGTATTTTAATAATCCAGATAAAGGCCAACAAAATTCAAAATCATGGCTGAGGCCCACTTATAATGACGGTCAAAAAATAAAGTTTGAGAAGTTTGGAAAAAGTCACAAAATGTACTGAATTGGGGTTGACTCTAACCTCTCTCATGAATTTAAGAACATATATTAAAATGGCTCCAGAAATGAGCAGTAATTATGGACCATAAAGATTTCAATATTTAAAAAGGCTGATGATGCTAACATTACACTATAAATCCGAGAGATACTAAGCTCCAATTCATGTTTTTTTTTACCCTGTCCTTTCCATTAAACATCAACTGTAATCTGATTTGCTTAAAGGAAATGAAGCAGGACTATAACTCATAGCATGTGAAATGAACTACTACGAATGAGTACGTAGTGCCCCAAATATTATGGAGCCAATTGGTAACCATGAAGTAATTTTACAACATGCTCTATTTTCTTCAGATGCATTTTTGTCTACACCATTTCCATTATCAACCGTGCTATTCAAAATTCTTTGTCAGGACCGGAGGCAAGGATTATGCTATCCTTTCTTCACTTTATTGAATAACAGCCATTTACAATAATAATAATAAACTACTATTCCCATGAAACCTTGGGAATCAAAGTATAATAAAAAAAAACATCCAATAGGAAGAAGGTGAATAACATAGCCAATCAAATAGTAGTAGTCCTGAACATAGTCCATTATCTGTTTTTCCTCCTCCTCTTTCTTCACAGCTCGCAGCTGAGATAAGTTCACTCAATTTTTCCATAATTATTTACCACTGTTTATTGCTATTTATATGGTAATTATATGGTGTTTTGCTTAAGACAATTCATTTTGCTTACTTTACTGTATATTCTAAATTTCTATCTCATTATTATTAGCCACGGGAACAATTCCACTCCTTCGCGGCTTTTCCTTTTATGGCACGGCTCCTGCAGTTTTCTTGTATCTTAACGGCCTCTAGGTGGTGCACGTTTAGAACGCTCGCACTGAAGTAAACGTGCAGCTTCGAATTCCCTCATATCAGTAACGAAGCTGCGCATCTAATATATCGAAGCCTTTCCTGCCTGGAGAGTTACGCCCCAGTTTATTTGGGGTCTGTAGTAACAAATAATTCTCATTTTACGCTTGTGCTACTACACAGGGTCTATGCAGTTCTCTTTACGCCCAGTTGAGGTCTGTAAATTTGGGCATAATATTAGCCCTTGTGGGACACTCTACCAGGCAGAAACCCCTATTAACATATTTTTAATGCACCAGGGGTGAAGTGTCCTTGGGTGAGACCCTCTATTAGTGTGGGTTCGCTCACACATATTTATCCAAGCTGACACCCAGCCCCGCTCTCACTCAACCAGGTTTTGCCCAAATATATTTCATACAGGTGTTTTCTCCAATCCACCTCTACTACCATTTATAGTGGTATTTGACGCCCTAATTATTTCTCAATCGTATTGGCCAAAAGCAGGTTAATGATGAAGAGGAATTCTATGATGCTGTAGATGCATCTATTTACCTGGCAGTGCCTGAGGCCATTGGTCCCCTTGAAGACAGGCTTTGGCAACAGATCGCACGTGAGTGTTTTTGCAACAGATCGCACATGAGTGCACCAAGCTATCACTTCCTCCCTAACTCCCTCAACACCTCCTTTACCTCCAAATGATTCCCAGTTGTCATCTAATGGCGCAACTCCGGCAAATCATTGGTGCAATGCAGGAGTTGATCACAATGGCAATCATTATGAACATGGCGGTAAACAGCATTGACCGCCGTTGCGACGGCGAACAGAAGACCGCCGTTGGTGGTAAACAGAAACCCGGCATACAATGATGCTAAAATCAGAAACCGACAAAAATCCCCCTGTCACCAGTCGCCACCAGGACCATATCGTCGGAAATGCTGGACCTCCCACCCCACCACCGCCGAGCACACAAACACCCCGCCCTCCAAATAATGAAGCACAAATCACCACGGCGGTCAGTGGAAGCCGTACGACCATTGGCAGTACAGACTGCCAAGGGTGGCAAGTGGACCCAACAGTAAGAAATGCATACATTGACAAGTTTGAAACCCACACACATGACACACATCCACAATAATATAGAACACTCACAGACACACCCCACAATCCTTTGCATTGCCAATAGGAGAGGTCAGATGGACAACACTACAGGCAGACACTGAACGCCACATCACACGACTCACACACCCAACCACACAGGAGCACCCTCACCTAGATCCACACAAGACACCATTCACAACACACACCATGGCACCCCCCACACACCCACGCTTCACAGAAAGGGAGCTAAGGATCATGGTGGATGAGATACTGAAGGTTGAGCCACAATTATTCGGGGCACTGGTCCAGCACACACCCATCGCCAGGAAGATGGAGCTATGGCAGACAATAGTCAACAAGGTCAATGCAGTAGGACACCATCCACGCACCAGGGATGACATCCACAAGAGATGGAACGACCTGCGTGGGAAGGTCAGGTCCATGGCATCCCGGCACAACATTGCAGTCTAGAAGACTTGGGGAGGACCTCCACCAACACCGCCCGAATACACTGACTGGGAGGAAAAGGTACTGGCCATCCTGCACCCTGAGGGACTCACTGGAGGTATGGACTCGGATAAGTCGTCTACATTTACCCCATAGCCATCACACCTGTAATGCATGCACCACTCCACCTCTCCAACAGCCAACAGGACCACTACCCCACCCAGGCCACAATCACAACATCCAGTCACCCTGCATGGCAACAAACCCACTAACAGGCCCACATCCCTCCCCCTCTGCACAGCCACCTACCCCTGCAAGGAATCACAAAGGACCTACACCACCCACAAGACACCCCCATATCCAAAGCAAAATGCATTGCAAACCTCACAAAGGCACCCTGCATGGCCCCAAAGTGTGAAAACCTGCACAAAACAGCCCAGTCCTGTGCACCCCATCCGATCATGCAATTGTAACAGACGTGTCCATTCCCCCAACAGGCACCACCACCCATGCCACCCTGATGGACAGGACAATGAGTGGCAGTGCCCCACAGGGAGACAGAGGCACCTCCCAGGACACTGGGGATGGAACCCTGGACATTGCTGATCATCCTGGCCCCTCACACAGTCCTGGACTGTCATCATCCAGCAGCCCCACCCAGGACACCACTGACACCCCTACCACCCAGCGAACAACATTAGCCCAGGGCAACCGTCCCCACACCTGTGTATCCAGGCCACAGAGTGGTGGGACACATGGACAAAGGCCACAGTTACCCCATACCAACAGGCAGGAAGATGATGGCCCCACTACAAGTGGCACAGCCAGACCTGTACAGGGAACACAGGCACTGGGGGCAAGGCCCAGTGGGAGGGCATCACTGGCCCAGGGGGGAGGCCACAGGATTGATGCTGCAGCCCAGGATGTGAGCTATGAGGTCCTGGGAGCATATCACCATACCTAGGACAGATTGGCCAAGATAGTATCCACCCTGGAGTGGAGTCACAGGATGCAGGTAGCCCACCACCAAGAGGCCATGGAGCAGTGGAAACTGCACAATGCCACAATGGCCACCATATCAGGTGCACTGCTGCACCTTGTCCCAACACAGCCTGAGGCCCACACAGACCAGGAAGCCCCTACTACAGGCCAAGCTACAGACCGGACAACAACAGCAGCACCAACAACTGGACATATTCCACCATCGCAGGACACACAGGAGACATGCATCTCAACACATAAAGGCTAACACCAGCCACCCAAATGGTCCCTCAGGCCCAGATATGGCACTGGAACATCTGCCAAGACCAAGCCCCCTCAAAGAAGTGACTCTGGCAAGAACTGTCCTCCACGTGTCCCACTGAACCAATGACCAAACCGTGTGAAAACAACAACAAACACTTGAAAACGTAGATGGACATACCACTACTGCCAACAAATGCTGAGACCATGTTGCCATGTTGTACAACCACCAGTAGCCCACTCCCATCACTGTAAACTGCACAATGTAATCCCTGCACCTATTACAATGTCCCCTGTCATTATGTTTAAACAAAGTGAAGTATGGATGCAACTGTATTGTAAATCATTTATTATTATCTGAGTAGCAGGAATTGCACCACACGCATAAAATTATGTTGTGCCTACAGATGTGTTGAACTATTATACTATAATGTTACCTGTCCTCTGTAGACCTGGTCACAGTAGCAATGACTATTGACCCAACACTCCCTAGATGAAAAGGAACACTGACAGTTTGCTGCACAGACAGCAATCTCATTGATTAGTCCCACATAGTTACTGGAAGTAAATGTTGTATCAGTTGGGTCCTGAATGCACATATTCCCCCTCCTCATCATCACCATCACTCTCATCCCCTCCCTGAGGAAGCAGGTCTGGATATACAGCACCCTCCTCCTCCAAGAGAGGGATAGAATTCCTCACAGCCACGTTGTGTAGCATGCAGCAGGCCACCACTGTTCTACATACCTTTTCAGGCCCATAGGCCGGGGAACTGCCAGAGATATGTAGGCAAAGAAATCTAGCCTTCAGGAGACCTATTGTGCGCTCTATCACCCTCCTAGTCCGTCCATGGGACTCATTGTAATTCCTCTCTGCATCTGTTCCCAGATTCCTCACTGGTGTCATGAGCCATAGCATGTTGGGGTATCCAGAATCACCTAAAAAAGGGGCAAAACAGAACTGTCAATGACAACCCTCAGTGGCAGACCGACTGGCTGTCTGCTATGTGGCAATAAATGTCAGAAACACCTACCTATGATCCATCCTCTGTCTCCTTGTAGTTGTTCCATCTTGTGTGGCACACTACTGTTCCTTAGCACAAAGGAATCATGGACTGAACCAGGGAACATGGCATTCACATGTGAGATGTACTGGTCTGCAGTACATACCAATTGAATGTTCATGGACTGAAAGTTCTTCCTGTTTCTGTACACTGTTCACTGACTCTTGGGGGTATGATAGCTATGTGGGTGCCATCAATGACACATATCACATGGAGTATGTTGGCAAAGGCATAGAAGTCTGACTTGATGGCAGGGAGGTCAGCACTTTGGGGAAACCTCACATAGGACTTCAGATGTTGGACAAATGCATTTAGGAATCTGGACAGTATAATGCTAAACATTGGCTGTGAAAAACCTGCACCCATGCCCACTGTCACTTGAAATGAGCCCGTGGCCAGGAAATGGAATGCAGAGAGCACCTGTACTTCAGGAGGGATGGCATGATTATTCCGATTAGCCGGTCTCAGTGCTGGATCCAGTAATGCACAAAGTTCATGAATAGTAGCACTAGTGAGTCTGTAATTGATAATGATGTGACGCTCCACCATAGTTCGCAAATCAACAAGTGGTCTGTACACCGATGGGGCCCTCCTTCACCACAAGGGTCTGTACCTAGGAGGAGTTGAGAACACACGTGAGGAACACACATACATCTGCACACATTGTTTCTTATTCAGCACTGCTGGCATGATTGTCGATGACACAAATGCTTAGTATGTGTGACATTACATCAACATGACCACAATGATATATCAGGACTGTTCAGGTGAGGTAATGTATATTGTTTCATGCCCATGGGTGTTTAGGAGACAATAGGGCCTGCATGGTGCTGATGAGGATTTTACAACTGTGTAGTTAAGGCCAAAATGTCTGCCCCCTGTAATCCAGAAGTGTTGTGGTGGAAGTGACCTCATACCGCTAGCGCCTGACATAATAGCATAAGGCGGTGTTTACCGCTGTGTGCAAATTCAATGGTTAACATGGTTGTCAATGGGGATTCTTAGCGTATCATGATCACTGCCGGCGTTGACAGTGCACACCGCCACGGCGTGTACGTGAACTCGTCACCCCAACTTCACTTGACTCCCGGATCTCTTGCATGCAGGTACTCCACTGAGTGTACTGCTGTGTCCCGCCTCTGGTCATGGAAATGGCATGTGTGGCAGGGGAAAGGCCCCCGGCCTTCACCAACGAGGAATTGGAGAAGCTCGTGGATGGGGTCCTGCCCCTGTATGCCAAGATCTACGGTCGGCCGGAGGTACAGATGAGTAGGAGGATTGGGGTGCAATGATGTTTGTAATGGTGGTAGATGGCTGCATACATGTGTGCACGTGTGACACTGTATAGTCCTGGGTTACTGACATGCTGCGTGTGTGTGTGCTATTAGGCTGTTTGAATTGTCCATCCCATAGTGGAAGTATAGCCAGCTGTATATTATTGGCCATTGTCTGACCTCAGTGTTACTTTTTCTGTGTGTCCGTTATAGGTAAGTGCCCACCAGAAGAGGGGACTTTGGCATACCATCGCCAGGGAGGTGAGGACCCTGGGGGTCTACAACCGGTGAAGCACCCACTGCAGGAAGAGGTGGAAGGACCTGCGGCGCTGGGCGAGGAAGATCTGTGAGGCCCAGCTGGGGAAGTCCTCCCAATGAGGAAGGGGTGACCATCGGGCACTGACCCCCCTTATACGCTGCATTCTGGCGGTGACGTACCCGGACCTGGATGGGCGCTTGAAGGCTGCACAGCAGTCACGAGGGGGTGAGTACAAATACCATACTTTGGCTCCTTGATGGATGTGTGTGTGTGTGGTCGTATTTATGCTGTATAGTGGCAGGGACTCTGACTGATGTCCATCTACATAATGGCCCCCTTGAGGAGTAGGGTTGTAAGGGTCAAGTCTGCAGTACATCAGGTCCTTCAGTGCTGTGGGGAACGGCTGAAGAGCAAGGTCGTGGCCACTAGTCAGGGGCATAGCCATGTGTACAGCGGTAGGTGCTGCCTGGTGGAATATTTTCAGGGTGGGTGTATTTGTGAACCAGTTATGCACCTCCATTCAGCTATTTACAAGTGTCTCTCCTGTTTTGTCTCCCCATCCCTGTTCTCTTGTGTTGCCTGTGTATCTCAGCATCATCTGGCGAGGGAGCTGAGGCACCGGCAAGTGGGGATGCAGTGGCCCACGGTTCCTCGGTGGCAGAGTCGTCTGATGCCAAGGGGACCAGAGGGTTGGAGGGTGAGTAGGTACCACGGGGGAGGCAACTACCACTGGAGGTAGGGACTCTGATACCTCCTCCGATGGGAGCTCCCTGGCGGTGGCGGACCCTAGTGGGCCCACCCCTTCTGTGTCATATTCCGCCACCCTCATACCATCACCGCCCTCCCATTTGCTCCCCACCAAGTTGCCCGTGTCCGCTCACCCAGAAGGGTGGGTGTCTCCTTCGCCCCAGGCACCTCCTCCCCTGCCCCAGTCAGCCCTGCTACCCTCACGGAGGAGGCTATTGACCTCCTGAGAACCATCATTGTAGGGCAGACAACCATCGTCAATGCCATCCAGGGGCTAGCATCAGAGGTGCAGCAGACCAATGCCTATTTGGATGGCATTCACAGTGCTGTGTCTGGCCTACAGAGATCTTTTCAGGCTATGGCCTCCTCTTTGACGGCAGCCAGTGTCCCTGGTCATTCCGTCCCCCCCTCCAACCACCTCTACCCCTTCCAACACCCCACTCCCTTCACCCGTCCAAAGCACACATTCTGACGCGCAGGCACACATCTCCACACGCAAGCACACTTGGAAACACAAGCCTCACACCTCCCACCACAGGCATACACACAGCCAACATACACATGCACACACACCAACATCCACTTCCCCCAGTGAGTCCACCTCTTCTGCCTCCCTGTATGTCCCCTCTACATGCACACCCACAGGCACTGTACCCTCATCAATGTTGCTGGCCCTATCCTTGCAGTCACCACAATATCAAACATCCATTCATGCACCCCAGACACCACACCTGCACTCACCACAACGACTTTAGTTGACACATGCAGCACACTCACCAGACTTGCAGACACCCAGACAACATACATTTACACTGGCAGCCTGTCTTGTCCCACTGTGTTCTCCCCACCTCCTCCCAAGACACTCAAACGCACCAAAACACCCACCCATCACACATCCACTACACCTCAGCATACTGTCCAGTCACCTGCACCCACGTCACGCACACCTACACCTCTTACAACCACTCCCTCTACCTCCACTCCCACGCCTTCCTCCAGGTCCACCCCAATTGCACCTAAGTAACTTTTCCTATCCTGTGTAGACCTATTTGAACCCACTGGCCCACCACGTCTCATCCCTAAATGTGCCCACCTCCTTGCCCTGTCCACTCCTCCCACGTCACAGCCCACCCCTGTCCGCCCATCCCATTCCCGTGCTTCCTCCTATGAGAGGAAGAGACCCTGTGCTGGCCCAGGAACATCTGCCGCACCCCAGGCCAAGTCCACTCCACCAGCTGCAAGCACAAAACCCAAGCCCCCAAACGTAAATCTAAGCCCATCTCTCCCAGTCATAAGTCCCCACCCTCACCACTCCCTGCCTCTGTTCCCTGAGGTGCCTGGATGCCCCATTTTTGCCTCTATGAGGTGGAGTACCGTTACACTTGTGGGAGTCAAGTTGGGGCCATTGTGGCCCATCAGACTACTTTTACTCTGGACTGGCCGTTGGCCTTATATGCACTTATTGTCAACACCAGGACAGTGCGCGCTCTACGGGCATCTAGAATGCAAAAACCCAACACTCGCAAGATAATGTAATTTATGCATTGTGATGATATGTTATTGTTTAACCTTTTGCATTGCAGAATTCCATCCAAAAGATTCATTTTTAAGGTGCTTATAAATACTGTAAATTTGCAATGTATTGCTGCAGACATTCAGAGTGTGTTAGGGTGTGGTCCCTTTCCAGGGCCTTCTAGAGACTTTCCCTGCAACATGCCTGGGCATGGTTCTAGACTGGGCCAAGACTCTATAAAAGAGAGTCAGCCCAACTTCCAGTGCTCACTATTCAGAGGTCCCGGTGCAGAGCAGCAGCTTCTTCCTGAGCTCCTGTCCCGGCGGCCTATTTGTAGTTTCCAGTCTTCTGCTCTCATCTCTCATTGGTGATCACTGTTTCCAGGAGGTAAGACAGTGTTTGGACATTTCCCAACACCGTAATTGAGAATTTTCATATTCTTGATTTTAATTCTTAAATGAACAACAGATTACTTGTGCGCTGCCATTTTTTGACATTTGTATGGTGGTTTGCAAATAGGGAGGACGCGCAATTTATTCCATAAAGATTTGACTTCGTTATTACATGGTTGTTCATTGCGCGCTGATATTTCTTGACATTTACATGATGTTTTACGAGTTGGCAAGACGTGCAACTCGTTTCATGAGCACTTAACTTTGTTGTTCATTGCGCGCTACCTTTTCTTGACATTTACATGGTGGCATTCGAATCGGCGAAACGCGCGATTCACTTCTCATGTGTAATTCATGCTGTTCATTGTGCGCTACCATTTTCTGGCATTTACATGGTGGCATTCGAATCGGCAACACGCGCGATTCTTTCCTTGAGTGTTTTTTCATGTTATTCATTGTGCGCTACCATTTCTTGGCATTTGCATGGTGGCATTTGAATCGACAAGACGTGCGATTCTTTCCCTGAGTGCTTTTCATGTTGTTCATTGTGCGCTACCATTTCTTGGCATTTGTATGGTGGCATTTGAATCGGCAAGACGCGCAATTCTTCCCTCGTGTATAAATAATGTAAATTACTGTGCGCTACTATTCTAAGACATTTTCTTAGTAGCATTTCAAGTTGACACGTTGCGTGATTTATTCCTTGAATCTACGTTGTGTGATTTCATGGTGCACAATCCTTTATGGTGTTTAATACTCATATAAAAATCTGCAATGTGCGCAATTCACTTCCCAATGTTTTTTCTGAGATGAACACAACAATACCAGAGTTCTAGATGTAATGCTGTGTGTTCCTGATTTGTATTCTTAAAAGGAGATTCATATGGTTGTTTAGAAATTGCTCAGAGTGTTTCCTGATTCTCATGCTAAAGAAAGTACTCGAATCTGAAAGTCCTATTTAACTTTTCCTGTTTCCTCCTCAGGTATTCGGTCATCTAAAGCCTAGTCAGTTTTAGGACTATTCTAGGGTTGTTCATGTTTTTCGGAAAAGACGCAGCTTAGAGTTGTAGCATGGTACTGAATTCATGAGATGTAATTTTGATGTTGTGTTTTAACCTTTTGCTTCCTACAGGTCTCCTTCCCAGCTGTTCCCGTCCTAATACCCTTTTCCCCACTTGGACTCTCTTAGACTCTGTGATAAATCTAATCAGAGTATTGGAGCTGTCTTGTGGTGGAAGTGTTGGGAACATGCACAGACCCCGAGGATCTGGTGACTCTGACACTATTGCTCATTGAGCAGAATAAAAGTTAATGTGTGGCCTGTGTTGTTTATGGCACACTCTGGATCCGTGATTGATTGTTTCATTGTTTGGGGGTGTTGAGCACATGTGTGTACTTTGGACAGGTTGGATTTGCCTTGTGTCGGGTAAGTACCTCTTGCTGTGGGGTGTATGGCTTGTGTTGCTGTGAAGGGTTGGGGGAGCTTTGCACTTGGGTATGTAACTGTGCCCTATCTTCCCTTTTTTAGTAGGTTGCTGTACTTACCGTTGTCATCTTTGTCTGCGGTCTCGGTCGTGGAATTATATGGCAGGGAGCAGGGCTTGCATGATCTGCAACTCTCTATCCATGTCCGCTTCGGCGTGTTTTGTGAGCCTCCGGTGAGTGTTTCCTTAAATTTGGTTTGTTTCTGCCTGGCTTTGCGTGGCAGTGGTTCCTGCCCCGGAACTGATGGTGGTCTAATGCTTCATTATTTGATGGGTGGGTAGGGCCTTTCCGTCGGCCTGTAGGCAGGCTCTGCCATCGTTGTCGGCACTCCTCTGCTGGCGGTGAGTGGTTTTCAGTCTGCCTGTTTTTAAGGTGGTTCATAATTTGGCGGTCCAGACTGCACGTCTGTTGGCGGTTGTTACCGCCATCACCGACGGTGCCGTGTTCATAATGAGGGCCAATGTTTTTGACCGTGTCAAACCCTCTCTTTTGTCCCAATTAGAACCCTCTCTTTCCCTAGATCCCTCAGGTCTTCTATCTGTTCAATCCCCCCACTCCCATACTTATCGGTATACTGATTCTTCATATGATCCGGGTGACATGCCAGTCCACCTAGACCTTGGCTTCCTTCTTCCTAGCCTTCTCCTCAGGATTCTGCACCAGACATTTCTGATATGCTGGATCCTGATGAAATACTTCATCCTCAGTCTTCCTAATGGGACCCGTCCAACAAAGTTGCGCATTATGTAGAGGGATGCATCCGGAAACCGTTGGAGAAGGAATCCCATAATTGCATCAGAGCTCAGTGCCCCGACCTTCTTCAATGAATAAGGTTGCCCTAACACCTGAACAGGACCCTAGAATGTCCACATTCTTACAAGCCTTTATTAAAGACCCAAAAACAGAATTGATAGGTCCTGGCATGCAAGTCAGGATAAGCTCCTGGATGTCCTGGACTCGTTGACAAAAATCGTAGACATGGCTGAACCTCAGGTTCCTTGATATCTCCAGAGATTTTCTCAGGTTGGGTGCAACGCCTTATTATTTTGCTGGGTAATGCAACTGTGCCCTTTCAGCTGAGTGTCACTGCTCTTTGTTAATAAAGGTAGACCCTAAGCTAGGAGACCTGGCTGATTCCAAGGCGGGGGCTGTGGGTCAAGGAGGATTATTCGGAGTATCTTTAATTAATGAACTGGGAAAGTTTGTGAACACATTCACATCATTAGATAAGGCACAATCTTTGATAACAATGGGTCCTTCGCTCCCAAATTTTCAAAGGGCCATTGAGGCAGGGGTTGCTCGGATGGTCGTGCTCATGCACAGAACTCTTTTAGAGGACAAGGCTCCTGACAAGGACAATTCCAAGATCAGACCCATTTCGCCAATTTCTACCCAAGAAGAGGGTGGCGTTTCCGAGGTCGAGGTGGTAGAAGAGCATCCGCTGCCTCCTATTCCAGTAAGTGTTATCCCTTCTTCCCTTATAAAAGTAGGGGGTCGCTTGGTGAATTTTACCCATGCCTGGATGTGAATCACAAGGGATGTGAGGGTCTTACAAATGATCAGAGGCTTTCAGATAGAATTTTATGGCACCCTCAGACAGGACTTACATCCACGTCCCATTAGTTTTTCCTCTCACAATACTGCGTTGGATGCAGAGGTTGCAGCATTGATAGACAAAGGTGCTATTTCCTCTGCAATGCCACATCTTCGCGGTTTCATCAGCAATCTGTTCCTGGTCAACAAAGCCGATGGGAGTCAACGACCAGTCATCAATCTACGTGAATTCAAAAAATGGCTGGTTTATCGCTATTTCAAAATGGAAGGTATTCATCTTCTTCGTGATGTCTTGCATCCTCTCAACTGGGTAGTGTGTCTCTATTTAAAGGATGCTTATTCGACTATACCTGTTTTCACACCACACAGACGTTTTCTCCAATTCGTCTGGTGAAACCAAACTTTTGAATTCACAACCCTACCATTCGGTTTATCCTCAGCACCATGGTGCTTCACAAAGGTTCTCAAACCAGTGGAGGAACACCTCAGGGCGCAGGAGATACGGCTAATTATATACCTCAATGACATGCTACTTTTGGCTCAGTGTCCCAGAAAACTCTCCCTCTAATTGCAGGTGGCTGTCAACTTACTACAACAGCTTGGTTTTGTCATAAACAAGTCCAAATATCTGGTATTCCCTTCTCAAAAAGCATTTTTTCTAGGTGTCATCATAAATTCAGTCTTTGCCACGCAAAATTACAAAGATACGTCAAGAATTGCGGCGCACTCTGGCCAAACAACATGTTTCACTTCTGCAGATAGGTCACCTGGTAGAACTACTCTCGTCTTCTTTCCAGGCAGTCTTTCCTGGCACTCTCCACTATCAAATTCTGTCTAAATCTGCACATCTTCAAAGAGATTTGACATACTCTCAGACAGTTCTCCTGTCAGGGGAATAACGAGAGGAGATCCGTTGGTGGCTTTCACACATGGAGGCCTGGAATGGGAGAGGAATCTTTGGCTCTGCCCCAGACATCATCATAGAATCAGATGCCAGCAGATCAGTTTGGGGCGTGTTATGTGGCAATTTTTCCACCAAAGGACTATCGTCTCTGGAGGAACAAACTTGGATATAACCTGTCTGGAACTTTAAGCTGGTTCTTTTGCATTCAAGTGCTGGACCAAAGATCTGATTCAATCATGTGTTCTCCTGAAAATTGAAAACGTGTCAGTATTACGTTATATCGATTACCTGGGGGGCACCCGTTCCAAGACCTTTTCCAACCTGGTAACCAGTTTTTGGCAATATTGCCTGGAACACCAAATTTTGGTCACAGCTCAATACCGTCCTAGCCAAGAGAACCTAATTGCAGATTTCCATTCCAGACACTTCTGAGAGTCCAGTCTGTGGAAACTCCATCCAGATGTGTTTTCAAACCTCTAGAATCTATTGGGTCAGTTCTTGGCAGACCTATTTGAATCCAGATTGGAACATCAACTTCCCATATTCTTCAGTTGTAAACCAGATCCCCTGGCGACAGCCACGGATGCTTTCCTTCGAGACTGGAGCCAAGAGAGTGGATTTGATTTTCCTTACTCAAACATCCACTCAAGTCCAAGGCCAATCTGGTCTTGATTTCTTCTGGCACTTTCTTGGGATTCTCCAGTCTGACTCCCAATATTTCCCTTGCTTTGTCTCAATCCAGAACAAATGCAGCATCATATGGTTCTGGAGGGATCTTTATCTCTGATGGTGTGGCGAATTTCCGGAAATGATGGTCGGTCCCGGCCCTTTCCCAACAAGCTGAAGAACATTTATTCAACGCATGGGCTCCCAACATATCTAAACAGATCTGCATGGGCTTGATGGTCCCGTTGGTGTTTGTGACGATGTCTCCATCCCGTGGACGCTGATGTAGTGCATGTACTTAATTTTTTAGTCAGCCAGCAATTTCAGCTGGACATTTTATGGTAAGTAGTGTGTTGACTCCTTTGAGGAATCAGACTTTCCCTTCCACCAGAACCTCGTTATTCTTCACTTTGGGATGTCAATCAAGTACTGGATCTATTTTTGTCCGGGCAACCTAACCAATATCTGTCCAGAAAGGAGCTTTCAGCTAAGTTGGCTATGCTTTTCTGTCTCATATCCTGCAGAAAAGTCTCAGATGTCCGTGCCTTAGATATTTAAAATAGGACTTTTTCTACATTTGGAGTTTCCTTCACAGGAAGTAGATGAACGAAATGTAACACCAGAGTGATCTCTTATCATGCTTTTCCAGACTTCCCAAAGCTATGTGTTGTTCATTGCCTCAAAGTATATGAGGAAATGTCTTTGAAATGTCGTTCCGCTGGGGAACATCAGCTTCTCGTTGCTTTATGAAAGCCACATAATGCGGTATCCTCAACCACTATTGCTCGCTGGGTTTGTTGAGTGATGCCAGAAGCTGGAATCAATTTGTCTCTTTTTGGTGCACATTCAACACATGGAGCCATGGTTTCAAAGGCGTTCATTCTAGGTGCTTGATTGGAAGATATCATGAATGCAGCACACTGGTCTTCGACTCGACATACAAAAGATTTTAAACCATTTTTTGATATGGCTCAAATAGTTGTGGACAAGCCTTGAACTAGCATATTCCTCGCCTCCGGTCCTGACATAGAATGAAACATTTCCAGGCTATCCTAACAGAAAGTTTCAATTCTATTAAGGACATGGAGGCGAGGATTATCCCTCCCTAGTTTTTATTTCATTCAAAAGAACCCTCCCTGTATCTAATAAGCACTAATCTGACTACTCATTCATATTAGTTCTTATGATGGTTTCTCATGATGTTTTCTCAATTTTATGAATTCAACACCTATTGTATTCTCTACAAGGTTTTTTACCTTTACAATTCCAACTTCTTTATTTTAAAAAGTGGTCCTTTCTTCTTAGGAACTGAGACGGTTAAACAAGATGGATAAGAATGAATCACGGCATGTCTCATGCGATGAAAGAGGAGGAGGAGAAACAGATAATGGACTATGTTCAGGACAACTACTATTTGATTAGCTATGTTATTCACCTTCATCCTATTGGATGTTTTTCTTTTATACTTTGATTCCCAAGGTTTCATGGGAATAGCAGTTTATTAATATTATTGTAAATGGCTGCTATTCAATAAAGTGAAGATAGGATAGCATTATCCTTGCCTCTGTGTTTTTAATAGAATTGACACTTTCTATTACTATAGCTAGGAACTTTTTTATTATCAACCAGAATACTCATACTAAGAAATCCAAAATCTAAGCTCAGTTTCCATATAAAATCAAAACAAGGGAGACTGTGAAAAATAGCATTCAAACAAAGAAAATAATAAAGATCAATCATTATATACTCATCCAAAATGACTATTCATTGTCTTTGTCTGCCATAATGCATAATTTGTTGCCAGAGGCAGTTGCAAATGCCCTGGATTGCCCTTTGGCACCTCCAACAATATCCTTGCTGTCCTTACCAGTACGAAAAAAAGGTAAACGGTGATCCAGCAGCTGTTTACTTTCCCTACCTTCTAGTCCTCGCTCATTCCCTCCTACTTCTACAAAATATAGTTAGATGGTGGGAGGCTAAAGGTGGGTGAACTGATCAAGGCTGCAATGTCATCAGTATGTTAAAGTATTTGTGAACTCTTTTGAGCTACCATGGATGGCTCAACTTTATAATAATACAGTTAACCTACACTGAACCCAATACAAATCACTTAGAATCACCTACTGCAATTTTGAAACCTTTACAGTTATGTGTTATATCTCATGATAGCGTACCATTTTAGGTCTTTGCTAAGTCTATTGGCATGACCTATTGTTTCCAAATGCATAACATATACTTATATTGTGCTTTGGGCCAGTCACCTGCTTATGATTGGACAGTTGTGCAATATATCACAGTTTTCAGCCTGAATAAACAGAGCAGCAGATGCATTCTATTCTGGTTTAAAAACACATTAGGACCCAGAGGGCGTGTGTATAAAAGGGCCATTCCTCTATGTATTCAAACTAAATTTGCAGTCAGTCTAAATAGAAAGTACAATGTAGGCATTGCCTGGTAACTTATAAAGTCAGTAAAGCCCCAGTGGGCACACTGCATGTCTTGGCTGACAAAAATGAGAAAAGAAAGTTGAACCAAAGTTGTATATACAAAGCTCACAGGCTTCTGGACTAATATTTCTAAATTTCATTGCTGTTGAACAATATAAATCATAAAAGACAGAATACTGCTATCAGGCAAACAAAAGTACCTGTGCAGGTTTGCATTCTTTTCTCCTGAGTTACACTGTCCAATTACAGCCTCTGATATTGTGCGTGTAAGAAATTGGACTGTTAGTTAAGAGGAGTGTAAGCCCTACTCAGGCAACAACCACAGTTCTTGTCAGGGTGAATGACAAAAGTCACTAAATGAGCCTGTGCTTAACCCTCACGTAGCTTGGTAAATAGCAGTCAGGATTAACTGTGAGACAAAGTATAAAATATTGATTCAGCACTAAGACAGTAATACAGTGAAAACACAAAATAATAAAAATCCAGTCAGAAGAACCTGAGATATAAGCTATCTGTTGAAAATAGCAGAAAAATGCACAAAGTGCCAACAGCAGGAATCTTATTGTGCTGGACCGGGATAAAGTCACAAGTTCAGGCTGACTGCGAGAGAACACAAGCTAGCTGCAGAACAAAGAGCAGCCCTCTGGGAGATTTACTGTTTTTGTCCTTGGGGCTGTGGTGAGAGGTCCTGCATTAGTCTGAGTGGTGCTATATCAGTTCAATTGAGTTGCTGAACAGGATCTGCAGGAAGCTGTGATGTGAGGTCCTGCATCAGTCTGTGTCACTGCATCTCACTACATTGGTTCCAGTGAGCCCTCCAATCTGGAGCTCTGAGGTGCTGCAATGCAAGGTCATGTGCCTGGCTGCATCACATTACACCAGTTCTGGTAAAACCTTCAGTTGTGTCAGGAGGGGTACACTCTGACTCCAGCCAAAGTTTTGGGGACCTGCATGAAGGCTCTTGATGGGTCAGGACTCACTACCACATGTAGCTGGTCAGGTCCATTTTGGTCAGGTCCTCTGGGAAGCAGAGGAGGACTCTGGAAGCTGATTGTGTTCCTCTAGCTGGCACAGGAGGTCAGCCAACCCATGCTTGGAGTCACTCTGGGAAGCCTGTGATCAAATCAAACTAGTCTAATCTTCCTTCTTCAGACGGTAAGGAAGGCCTCCAAGCATTAGGGAAGTACTTCTAAATCTTCCATGGGTCCAGAAGTGTTCTGAAGAGTGGTTCTGAAGCTCCTATTTTTAAGCCTTGTGCCAGCTTTTGTGTGAAGAAGTTCATGAGCTATTCTCAAAACTGTTTCTGGTCAGCTCTTCCCCTTTCCCTAGTCCTGGCTTCCAATTGTCTAGGGTGGCAAAAGGCAGGGCAGGCCTGGTGTGAGGTTCCTTTGTGGGTGCTGCAAGCAGAGCCCTTTGAAATGTAATCAGGGCAGGGGACAGCTCCTCCCCAGTCATCTTGTCAAGAAGACCCACTTCCCTCACTCCTAGGTTCCATTACTATTGTAAGGCATGTACCTTTCTGCAGGAGTGAAATGGGCATGACATAATGTTGGAAAGTAGATTATTGGCAATGGCAGGTAACTACCTACCCTTAGCAATAGGCCGCTAACCCCTACTAGGTCAAGTTAGGTCTCAATAAATGAATCCCAGCTCAACCCTTGGTAGCTTGACAACGAGCGACAAGACTTAACTTAGGAGACAGGTGTGTAAAGCATTTGCAAAACAATCACAAAACAGTAAATAAGTAAAACACAAAACACAACAAAACTCTAGCTCCAATTTATCAAAATAGACTATATTTTTATCTTTAAAATGACACCAAAATGATTAACATCAAATAAGAGGAGCCGGAGATATGAAGTTTTAAGAAATAAATGCTTTTTTAGCGCATAGAAACCAAAAGCGCCAATCTGGACATCTGGTCACACTCGACAGGGGCAAAGTCAAATTTTGAGGCTGACCACGATAGAGCCCTGCTCAGTTACAACAAGCGGAAGGCCTCGGTCAGAAGTTTACCTTCAGACTTAGTCATTTTCTTGAAAAATGTTCTCACCGGAGCAAAGTCAAAAATCCAATCCGACCTCTTCGGATATGCATCACAGCAGACCTTGGTGAAGAATTCTACCTTCAGACTTAGATGTTTTTTCAGAAAGGAAATCTTCATCTTTCTCAAGCTGAAATTGGATCTGACGTCCCTGGAGCCCTCCCCAGATACTCTGTACGGGAAGTCCCTGTCAACTTTTTACGTTCGGACTTTGTCACTTTTTTTGAGCTTTTTCTTTTCGGTCTCAGACGACCCTCCACAGCAAGCCGATTTCGAGTAAACGTCATTGGATTGCGTTTCAAGGAGCTCCTAGTGAAATCCTGGAAGTCTGGGGACACAGTGTTTTTCAGTGGGGCGGACCTGCACGTCAGGCCAGCTCGCGGTCTACATAAGCTGGCTTGACTCACGACTTCAGGTCTGTCCCTTTACGGAGCTTTTTTCCAAAAGTTCTCCAATATAATTCATACTTCTGGATCTTCTTACAGAGGGTCTTTGAAGGTCCTTTAGGAGTTCACAACTGACCCCAAGGTTCCAGAAGCTCTGAGTTGATCCTTGAGGGATGGACTCTAACTTCCAGACTGCACCTGGTTCAAATCCAAAAATGACCACTAGCCACCGGTCAGCTGGTCATTTTCTTCAGGTTTTGATGCAGGGGATTCTGGTCAGCTATTTTCTACCTGTAGCAAACATGGAGTCCCTTCTTGCACCAGTTGAAGACAGACAAAGTCCTTTTAGTGGTGAATCCCAAGTATGCAGCTGGTGCAGTCCTTCAGAGTGCAGTGTCCAGGTGCAGGTCAGAGGTCCAGCAAGGCAGTCCTTCTTGTTGTTGTCTTGTTCCTGGTAGGGATCTGAGGTGTGGCTGCAGCTCTGCCATAGTTATTCTTGCTCCTGGGATGGAAAGCAGGGGGAGGGGGCAACTGTCCAATCACAAGCAGGCTACCGCCCTCTTGGATGACCACTTTCTGGGAAGTGTGCCAAAAATAAATTACACTGAGCAATATTTTCTAAAAATCCAAAATGGCAGATTCTAATTTTTGGAGGTTAGGTCTAGCTGAGTCCACCCACTGGTGTGGCTAAAATTACTTAATACACCCCTTTCCCGCCCTCTCCTAATCTAATCAAGGGGGCACCTTGTTGTCTGGGTTTGCAGGAAATGAGGGAGGTCCTGAGCTGCTCCAATGTCGTTCCCTCCTTTGAAGACCAGTTTGGCTGCTCTCCCCCCATCCTGTTTCACCATCTGCTGAGGCAGCTTTCTTCCCACAGGCACTTCTTTTGTGTTCAGCCCAGGCTACTTCACACCTCAGCAAGGCAGTCTGGCCAGGCTACCAGAGGTTGGCCAATCAGAGAAGGGCTCTACAGCCCTGATAACTTTCAGGTAGAGTTTTAAAATGCTTTCCCTGAGTGAGTTATAGTAAATTCAACAATGGCAAGTTGTTGGATTTCTTATAGCAATAAGTTTGCTACCAAACTTGAAATATCTGGCTCCTTTACAGACTTTATTAATTAACAATAAGGTCTCCCCATGTTACCTTATGGAGCCCATTCACTACAGTGAGGGAAAATAAATGTGGCTATTTTTTACCTTGTCAGGGCTTATAAAACAATGTTTTTAGGTCCCTGCTTATAGTTACACTGCACCCAACCCTGGGGGCACCTAGGGCACACCTTTGGGGTGACTTAAATGTAAACATAAGGTAGTATAAGACTTTGGAGGTACGTTTAATTCCAAAGTCGAATTTGCAGGTAATTTTAATCTAACAGCAGTCAGCAAGGCAGACCTGCCTTTGAAATAACACTGGACACCTCAGCAGTACAACTATGGGGGTACTATCTATGCTTAGGTTCCTAAACCTCCATGCCCTACCTTATACTAGGGACTTATAGATAGGTTGGCATAGCTAATTGTAATTAGCGTAATTTGCATACTTATTTTGATCAGAACACTGCCCTAGCACTGTTTAGTAGTGCCCAGGACACCATCAGAGTCAGGAAAACACCAGCAAAAAGTGGAAAATGGAGTCAAAAAGTTAGGGGGCTTTTGTAATCAGCCCAATTTTCCCTCACATGGTTTCCAACTTTCCTATGAATAAAACTGACTCCAAAAGAAGTCACGTCTGACCCACGGGGATGAAGGGAAGGACCTTAATCTGACCAGATCTGACTTCCACTGTGTGATGTCAAGTGTCTTTTCAGTTTTCTGAAAGCATAAGAACAACCTTTGGTACCTAGAATACTCAGTTTAACTTCTTACCAATTTTATGTAACTCACGTTTGATTTACCTAATGTCCCCTCTCCCTCTCTTTTAGGTGCTGGTTCCTGTAGGCTGAATTGGCTCCACAATACTTCTAAAAGCAAATTTAAGATGGTTAATTATACAGGTATTTGTCTCAGGTATTTGCAAACAAATAATAGTTCACACTAGCATCTACCCAAATATATATGCTTTACACACCTAGGTAATCAAACATCTGTCCTTTACAATGGATCAGGGTTCTAAGAATGATTCTTAAGCGTAATAGTCTTTCATCTCCTGAAATCATAAATACATAGTGTGTCATTAGTCTAATTAAAAGTCACTGTGCATCTGTGCATTAAATTATGTCTTAGACAGGTACTAATAACAACCTTTCTGAGAGTCCTTGATATTTACATATATATATATATATATATATATATATATATATATATATATATATATATATATATATATTTATACACACACATATATATACATATATATACCTATAAACCAAACGTTGCTGATAATAGATGTCTTCTCTTTCCTTAGACAGAAACAACAGAAAACAGACTTCACCAGTCTTTTGTGACAGGATTCCTTTGGATAAGTATTCCTTTACTGTTTTAGCATAAACCATAAATGTCACCAATCTGTAGAGGTTGCTGCTTGAATAATGTCATTGGGTTCTCTTTTTAGGATTTTGGCAGAGGGAAGCAGCATGGAAGAAGGGATCCCGATGAATTGACGGAGAGCAAGAAACCGCTGTGCGATAGACGGTGAGCACTCAGAGGGACGAGATGGAAGAAGGACGGTGCCTCGACACAGGTAAGTACAGGTGGAGGGAAGTTGAAGATGAGCAGTCATCGTAGTGCAGCGTGTAGCCTTAAAGACTACATGCTCCACCTTAAAGGGACACCCCATTATGCATGTGGAGCCCCCATGGCCTCTCCCACAGGTTTGAGCTTGTCAGGGTACTGTCAATGAAAGAGGCACAAATGACCGGGAGTGTGTACATGACATACAGGCTCCCCTGTGCGATCCCCGGGTCCATATCCCTTCCAAAGAATCAAGTAATATAATCTGTGCCATTCTCGCTTGGAATTCAGAATTGCCTCCACTTCAATTACAGGTTCATCATCTAACATCACCACTGGGGTTTATTTGGGGAGAACAGTTCCAGGAGTAATAGGTTTTAACAAAGACACATGAAAAACGGGGGCAGTCGTTACTGCGGAGGTAAGTCTAGGTTCATGGCAATATCATTAATTCTTTTGAGAATTGGATAAGGACCTGAATATCGTTGTTGACATTTTTCTGGTCCCTTCAACTTAAGATGTCTTGTGGATACCCTTACTTGATCTCCTGCCTGATATTCGGGACTTGTTCTTCAGTGTTCATCCGCATTCTGTTTATATGTGAGTTCTGCTTGATCCAAATTATCATGTGCTGTTCATTGTAAATTTTGTATATGCCATTTTAGAGGACATGCCAACTGCAACCATTACTGAAATATAACTGTGGGCTGTCTTGGGTAATTTCACTATAAAATCAAGAGAGATTGTATGTCAAGGGTGTGGAGGAGTGAGTAAGGGATGTAATAAACCAGCAGGTATCTGATGTGGATTTTTGTACTGAGCACTACTAGCACACCTTTGTACAAACTGTTTAGTGTCTCTCGCCAATGTGGGCCACCACAAATGGTGTCTAACCAACTCTAATGTCTTCTTTTCTCCTGGGTGTCCTGTCAGAATATGATTATGAGACCAGAGGAATGCCTGTTGCTGTACAAACTGAACTGAGAACAAATAATCTATTCTGTACGTGATACATATTATTAATTACCTTATTTGCTTGTCTTTGTAGGATCTCTTGTGCTTCTTTACTATGCTGTGCAGCAGCTACATCTGCCAGAAAAGATTGATCAAACATAATACCCCCTAAAATACAGTCAGAGGGTATGACAGAAGGGCTTTCAGATTCCTGTTTCCCTATTTCATATCCGTAGAGTGACAATCTATCTGCTTTCCCCATGCTGTCGGCCTGCTTGGAATTGAATAACAAAATCATAGGCAGTGAAAATTGGGTCCAGCATAACTGTCTCATGGCTAAGGCTTTAGCTGATTTGAGGAATTTGAGATTTCTATGATCAGTAATGACAGTGACAGTGTGCAGGGTGCCCATCAAATATTGACAGCATTCCTCAAAAGCCTTCTTCATGGCCAGTAACTCTTTATCACCAATGGGAAAATGTATTTCAGCTAGACTGACTTTGTGGGAGTAATAAGCTACATGATGAAGTTCTCCCATCTCCTTGTTTTTCTGGTATAGGACTCCTCCCACTGCCTCCTGAAAAGCATCATCCTCCACAATAAATGGTTGTGACAGGATGTTGCAGGATGGGAGCATTCATAATAAATTATTTTAAAAGCTGGAAAGTCTGTTCTGATGCCTCAGTCCTATGACATACTATTCCCTTTTTTAGCAATTGGGTTATGGGGGATAACAAAGTGGAAAAATTACTTATGAATCACCTGTACAAATTGGTGAATCCAAGAAAGCTTTGTACTTCTTTTTCAATTTTAGGAGATTTCCATTGTACAATAGCATCAACCTTATGCAGGTCTATGCTAACTCCTTTTGAAGAGAGAATATACCACAAAATGGTGACTTCATAAGCATGAAGCTCACATTTCTCCAATTTGACAAGGAGCCTATTATCTCATAGTTGATGCAATACTGCTCTGACATGCTTCTCATGTTCAGTCATGGATGAAGAATATATCAGGATATCATCCAAATAGGGCACCACACACACACATCCAAACGTCTCTCAATAGCTCATTTATAAAAAACTGAAAGGCAGCAGGGGCATTATAAAACCCAAATGGCATCAGACGGTATTCATGCAATCCAAGCTGAGTACAGAATTCCGTTTTCCACTCATCTCCTTCTCTTACCCTTACCAGATGATAAGGCCCTCTCTGATCTAATTTGGTAAGCACCAGAGTGTTGTTTACTTGGTCCATGAGACTGGAAGTAAGAGGCGGACGAGAGCAGTATTATACAGCAACATCATCAGGAGCACTGTGGCCAATGCAGATGAGCAACTCACCCCCCCCCCCACCTTCTTTTGTACAAAAAAATAAAGAGGAAGAAGCTGGGCAATGAGACGGCCTGATAAAGCCCATCTTTAACATCTCATCTAGATAGTCCCTCAACCTCAAATGGATATTTTCTTTTTCAGTGAGTGCATATATAGGCTGAATTGGCTATGCAATAATTCTAAAAGCAAATTAAATACAATTAATTCACAGGTAATTGTCTTAGACAAATGACTTTTCACACTAGCATCTACCCAAGTATATATGCTTTACAAACCTAAGTAATCAAACATGTGTCCTTTACAATGGCTCAGGGTTGAAATAATGATTCTTATACGTAATACTCTTTCATCTCTTGAAATCATAAATACACAGCATGTCATTACTCTGACTAAAAAGTCATTGTGCACTAAATAATAAGACAAGTATTAATAAAAACCTTACTGAAAGTCCTTATAAAGTCCTTTATATATAAAAAAACACTACTGAAGAACAATAATGGATCTTTTTTCTTTCCTTAGGTAGAAACAACAACAGAAAATAATAATTGACTGCACCAGTATTCCTTCATTATTTTAGCATAACCCATAAATGTTACCAATCTGTAAAGGTTGCTGCTTCAAAAATGTCTTTGGCTTGTCTTTTTGAGGATTTTGGTAGTGGAAAGTAGTGTGGAAGAAGGGAACCTGATGACTCGAAGGAGAGCAAGAAACTGCTGTGCGAGGACACCGGGCACTCAGAGGGAAGAGACGGAAAGAGGACAGCGCCTCCACACGGGTGAGTATGGGGGAAGGGAAGCTGACGATGAACAGTCATCATGGTGCAGCGGGTAGCCTTAAAGGTTACATGATCCACCTTAAAGGGGCTGCTGCATTATGAGTGTAGTAGCCGACAACTTTAAAGTGCCTCCTCAAAGTGTCTTGCAAAGTAGTAGGGTTGGTTTTTGTTGTTGATAGCCTTCTTACATTCTAAAATCGTCCTACTTACTTAATGTATAGTTCTAGCAACATACCTCTTGTTGCAGGGACACAACAAGAGATAAATGTAACAAATTTGAACTACAAGTCAACAATTGTACTATCTCTTCGTATATGGATCTAGATATTCCTTGACACTGCTGCTGTTTTTTGCATGCCTAGCACTTCCCACATGGGTGAAAACCTCTATGTTCAGTCACCTTAGTCATAGGTTTCTTGGTACTGTCCCTCTGCATAAGTATGTTGCTGATGGCAAGACTTTTCTATAAGTAATGTTAGGTTTGCTGCTCAGAATCCTTGCTACAGGTCAGTCACTATTCAGTTTATTCCAGTTCTTCTTGATAATGTTCTCGACCTAACTGAATTATTTTGTGTATATGTAATCAATCCTATTTCATCTTCTTGAGGATTTCCATTCATATTGTTAGCCTTAAACAGTATTTCATCCCTACTCCTGTTTTTACCCTCTCTCTTGCCTTCTTTAATACTCTTAAGCCCATTGAGAATATCCTCTTTCTCTAAAATTCTGAATCATGTGCTTTTGTTCTTTCAAGAAAATAGCCTCTGTATTAAAGTTGGGTCTTGCTATCAGCAGTTACCTGTAAGGTATGATCCATTTGAAAGACTACAGGTGACTGCTGAGAGCATACAAAAGACTGTTATCTACAGCTGGCTTTCTTGATAAGCTGGTTTGTAGTGTATTCCCCAGCACTAACATATTAAATAACACAATTCGTCGCTGATCACAAATAAAAAGACTGGGTTGAGGGTACTGTTCTTAAGTTTCTGCACAAATGACATTGCTGAATCTTTAGTTTATCATCTATAAATCTAAGTCAGGCAATTATGTGTTTCAGCACTGACACCATGTTTGAAGCCATAGGCCCATGAACAGGTTGGCATAGCAAGGGGCAAAGCAGGTGCCTATTGCAATCCCCCAAAGCTATCTGTACACAATCCTATAAAACATGAAAATGTTGTTTTCTAGGCATTATCCCATCATGTCCAAAAGCATGTTTATGTGTTTGAGACTGTGTAATAGTCTCTTTCTCAGGAACTATTGAAATGTGTGAATTCCATTTATTTTTCTAATAAGGGTGTACTAAAAGGATATATATATAAGATCATGGGAGGCTACTCCTTCTCTCACATTATCCTTTCTATCCCACTGAGAAAGCCTTTGGTGTCTCTAATATATGGTGGGAGTGCCATTACATAGTTCTTTAAAAATAGTTCATATAGCTGGAAGTATTTTCCAAACGTGATAGGTCTACCAGGTAGATTGTTACTATCCTTGAGCACCTTGGAAAGTAGATTAAGTATAGGGAGATGTGGATAGTCACATTTAAGGTAATTTAACTCTTCCTGTTCTAACATACCCTGATTTTTCCAACCCACAAGTTTGTCTCAGTATTGAATGATTGTCTTATTATATGTCTTTTTGTCAATAGTCATGTAACAGTTTGTGTCAGAAAGTTGCCTTTGGGCTTCTTTGATATAAATATTCCTGGGTAAGATCACTAAGGGGGTCATTATGACCTCGGCGGTCTTTTCAAAAGACCGCTGAGGCCGCGGGAGACAGAATACCACCATTGCCGGCGGTATTTCTGTCTCCCTATTATGACATTTCCGCTGGGCCAGCGGAAATGTCACATCAACATTGATGCCAGCTCGTAATAGAGCTGGCGGCAATGCTGATGTGCAGCGGGTGCAGTAGCACCCGTTGCGCATTTCACTGCCCGAAATTCAGGCAGTGAAATGCACGACAGGGCTATGCCTGGGGGCCCCTGCCCTGCCCATGCCAAGTGCATGGGCAGTGCAGGGGCCCCCAGGGGCACCCCAAGTCCCATTACCGCCGGCCTTTCCATGGCGGTGTGTACCGCCATGGACAGGCCGGCGGTCGGGGACTCATAATCCCCAGGGCAGCGGTGCTGGCACCGCTGCCCTGGGGATTATGACCGCCAGGCGAAATCCTGGCGGGAAAGTGGAGGGGCCGGCGGTATGGCCGTGGCAATTCCGCCACGGTCATAATTGCTGGCGGAACACCGCCAGCCTGGCCGCCAGGGTCGTAATGACACCCTATATTTCCTCCAATATCACCAGGGTCAATGACAATGTTTGTGTTATAAGAAAAAGTCTCAATGGACTTTTTAACACTAAGATAAGTTCAAATTGTTCATGTGTTTTTTCAATTCTCTAATCAAATTCTCATGAAATGTATTGATAGCATCATAGAGCATTTGCAGCATGAAGCAAGATTTAGGTTTAAAGTTGCTTGGCAAACACTTTTCATAGGTTATGCCTCTTTTGTCCAAAAAAGGTGAGGGGAGACAAGCAAAACTGATTAGATTGAGTAAATAATTGCTGTTTTCCTGTAATGGCCTATGGGTACCCTATGAGACACAGACAAAAAGGAAAAAAATAAATAATCTAAAATTGCTGACGTCAAACCAGGACCAATAAGGAACCTAAGGGAGGCAGGAGGAGGCACACGAATAGGAAGTAAATTATTTAAGAGTAATACCTGGTATTCTATCCTTTTAGTGCATATTGGTCAAAGGCAAAAATTGAATAAATTAATCAAAAATAGCAGGCTGCTGCAATCAACCAAATGCACAAATAATTATGACAGTAGAAAACAAAAACAAAATGAACATAAATGACAAGGGCTTCTTCTATCAAAGTTAGTAGAAAATGGCTTTTAAACACTGAAAGAATTAGCAAAACACACATTGGCTGCACAAAATAATGTTTTTTGGGTGGCCTGCAAAGAAGGAGGCACAGAAACAAAGACAAAATGGTCACTACACACACACACACACACACACTCACTCGCTCCAAAAAATGGTGGTCACTGCATTGCCAGCAAAACATAGAGGCATGGAGAACAAAATCATGGCTGTCCGATCTTACATAGAGCACGTTCTCCCCCTCCAACTTAAAAAAAAAAAATCTGATAGCATTGCTCTGAAGGATTCCACAATTATATATATACAAAGGCCCTCATTACAACCCTGACGGTAAATCCCGCTTTCTGCCGTGCTGAAGACCGCCAACATACCGTTGCAGCGGCGGATTTCGGCTACAGGTATTACGACCCACATCTCAGAATCTGCCACAATACAGACACCCACATAAGTCCGCTACACCAAAGGTCAGTGATAAACTGGCGATACCAAAACCTACACCGTCACGCCAACAAGAATATGCCCACACTATCACGACCCACGAATCAACGCAGCAGACATTTACAAAACACAACCACATTGGACAATTCGAAATACACACACCTGATTGATACACATACACACACCACACCCACACACTCACAACACTAAAAAACACACACCCACATTACCCACAAACCCTTACAACGTAAAATTTCGAAGAAGGCCAGAGAGAGAGATTAGCAAAAACAACACCAGCATCCACAGACACACAACACCATCACTTATACAACATCCACACACCTCAAACAACACACACCAACACATTCCCCCTCACATCACAACAGACAGCACCTCACACATCACCCACACCACTTCCTGGCACCTCAAAGACACCCCAGGTTTTCTGAGGAGGAGCTCAGGGTCATGGTGGAGGAAATCATATTCGGATCACAGGTGCAGCATGTCTAGTACAGATACCCACACAGACCCCAAACCAACTATCACAAAAGGGGAAACACAATGATGCAAGCACAGGAGTAGAGGGTACCTCACCCAATGCACAAGATGGCACACACAGATACTAAAACTATGCATTTACACCCCAACAGGACCCATACCCAATGTCACCAGACAGGCCATGGAGAACATTGGCTGGGACATCCCTGATGCCATGGCTACTGGTGTTTGAAAAGACCCACTGGCCAGGAAATGTAGTACAGGCAGGACCTGCACTGGAGGGGGTATTCCTGTGGGATGGCGGATGGCTGACATCAGGTCAGGCTCCAGCTGGGCACACAGTTCCAGGATTGTTGCACGATCAAGTCTGTAAGTGATAATTATGTGTCTGTCTTCCATTGTCGACAGGTCCACCACGTGGCTAGACACCGGAGGATGCCGCCATCTCTTCAAATGCCCCTGTGGACTTGCCCTATGGGGGAGAACGGAGAGCAGAGGGTCATACAACACTTAGGTATCACAATGCTGTTTTGCAAAAATGTTACATTTTCTCTATGTGCCTTTGTCCGTCCGTATTTCTGGCCTAAGTAGGTGTGAGATAGTAATTTGGCCTGCCATGTGGCCCCCTGAAATGGCGGCTGCCTGACCTCTAAGGTGGGACAAGGGAAAATGAAGTAACTGCGCTGGCGTTGTACACCGTCGTGGTAGGCGGTTGAAGACCGCGGCGCAATTCAGCAGTAGTTATCATTGGGCCCAATGGGTTCCAGGAGCCAATGACGATGTACGCCGGCGGTGACGGTGTAGGAGGCTGGCCTGGCTTAAAGTGGGTGCCTTGTGGTACTTACACCTTGTGCCAGGTCCAGTTATCCCTTATTAGTAGAATAGAGATGTTTCTAGCAGCTTAGGCTGTTAGACATAGCTACGGCAAAGCAGCTTAGGCTGAACTAGGAGACATGCAAAGCTCCTACTATACCACTTATCTCATATAGCACAATATCATAAGAAAACACAATACTCAGAGTTACTAAAAATAAAGGTACTTTATTTTAGTGACAATATGCCAAAAGTATCTCAGAGGATACCCTCACTTAGGAGGTAAGTAGTATACACAAATTATATGTACACAAACCCAAAACAGGTAAGTAACAGTAAGAAAAGTAGCGCAAACAATGTAGAATCACAATAGGATACAATAGGTAGACATAGGTCTAGGGGCAACACAAACCATATACTCCAAAAGTGGAATGCGAATCACAAATGGACCCCAGACCTAGGGGAGATTTTAGAGGGTAGCTGGGTCTGTGAGAAAACAGTAAGGGTGTCTGAAATACCCCACTCCAAGACCCTGAAAAGTAGGAGTAAAGTTACCCTACTACCCCAGAAAGACACAATAGTCGTGATAGGGGATTCTGCAAGAACCACAAGCACCAGCAAAACACAGAAGATAGATTCCTGTAAAGGAAGGGGACCAAGTCCAATAGTCACGAAAGTGTCCAAGGGGGGGCAGGAGCCCACTAAACCCCAGATGAAGGTGCAAAAAAGGGCTGCCTCCGGGTGGAAGAAGCCAAAGATTCTGCAACAATGTAAAGGGCTAGGAACTTCTCCTTTGGATGGAAGGTGTCCCACGGCATGCTGGATGCTGCAGAAGTATTTCCAGGCAGAAATACCGCAAACAAGCCTTGCTAGCTGCAAGAGTCATGGTTTAGGATTTCGGGTGCCACTGGGGACCAGGAAGGACCAGGATGTTGCCCCTTGGAGGAGGAGACAGAGGGGGCACTCAGCAACTCAGTGAGCCCACACAGGAGCAGTCAGCACCCGCAGAAGTACCAGAACAGGCACTTAGAAAATCTGAGAACAGCAGTTGACTCACAGCCACAAATGAGGGTCCCACAACGTCGGAGTCCAACTCAGCGAGTTGGGCAATGCAGGATGGAGTGCTGGGGACCCAGGCTAGGCTGTGCACTAAGGAATCCTTGGAAACGTGCACAGAAGCCGGTCAGCTGCAGATCACGCAGTACACAGGATTACTATCTGGCGTGGGGAGGCAAGGACTTACCTCCACCAAATTTGGACAGAAGGGCCACTGGACTGTGGGAGACACTTGGACCCAGCTCCTGTGTTCCAGGGACCTCGCTTGTCAGGATGAGAGGGGACCCAGAGGGCCTGTGATGCAGAAGTTTGGTGCCTGCGTTAGCAAGGGAAGATTCTGTCAACCCACAGGAGATTTCTTCTTGGCTTGCAGTGCAGGGTGAAGGCAGACAGCCCTCAGAGCATGCACAACCAAGAAACAGTCGAGAAAGCCGGCAGGATGAGGCGCTACAATTTTGCTGGTAGTCGTCTTGCTACTTTGTTGCGGTTTTGCAGGCGTCCTGGAGCAGTCAGTGTTCGATCCTTGGCAGAAGTCGAAGAGGGAAGTGCAGAGGAACTCTGGTGAGCTCTGGCATTCGTTATCTGAGGAATAGCCCAGAGGAGAGACCCTAAATGGCCAGAAAAGGAGGTTTGGCTACTAAGAAAGGAGGCTTGGCTACTGAAAGAGGTAGGCACCTATCAGGAGGGGTCTCTGATGTCACCTGCTGGCACTGGCCACTCAGAGCAGTCCATTGTGCCCCAACACCTCTGAATCCAAGATGGCAGAGGTCTAGGACACACTGGAGGAGATCTGGGCACCTCCCCTGGGAGGTACTGGTCAGGGGAGTGGTCACTCCCCTTTCCTTTGTCCAGTTTCACGCCAGAGCAGTGCTGGGGGATCCCTGAACCATCTGTGCCCATCAAAGCATTTCCAGAGGCTGGGGGAGGCTACTCCTCCCCAACCCTTCACACCTATTTCCAAAGGGAGCGGGTGTAACACCCTCTCTCAGAGGAAATCCTTTGTTCTGCCTTCCTGGGCCTGGGCTGCCCAGACCCTAGGGGGGCAGAAACCTGTCTGAGGGGTTGGCAGCAGCTGCAGTGGAAACCCTGGAAAGGCAGTTTGGCAGTACCCGGGTTCTGTGCTAGAGACCCGGGGGATAATGGAATTGTCCCCCAAATACCAGAAGGGTATTGGGGTGACAATTCCATGATCTTAGACATGTTACATGGCCATGTTCGGAGTTACCATTGTGATGCTACACATAGGTAGTGACCTAACTGTAGTGCACGCGTGTAATGGTGTCCCCGCACTCACAAAGTTCGGGGAATTTGCCCTGAACAATGTGGGGGCACCTTGGCTAGTGCCAGGGTGCCCACACACTAAGTACCTTGGCACCTAACCTTCACTGAGTGAGGGTTAGACATATAGGTGGCTTATACGTTACTTATGTGCTGTGAAATAACGTGGACGTTATTTCACTCAGGCTGCAGTGGCAGTCCTGTATAAGAATTGTCTGAGCTCCCTATGGGTGGCAAAAGAAATGCTGCAGCCCATAGGGATCTCCTGGAACCCCAATTCCATGGGTACCTAGGTACCATATACAAGGGAATTATAAGGGTGTTCCAGTGTGCCAATGAGAATTGGTAAAATTAGTCACTAGCCTGCAGTGACAATTTTAAAGCAGAGAGAGAGCATAAACACTGAGGTTCTGGTTAGCAGAGCCTTAGTGATACAGTTAGGCACCACACAGGGAACACATATAGGCCACAAACATATGAGCACTGGGGTCCTGGCTAACAGGATCCCAGTGACACATATCAAACACACTGACAACATAGGGTTTTCACTATGAGCACTGGACCCTGGCTAGCAGGATCCCAATGAGACAGTAAAAACACCCTGACATATACTCACAAACAGGCCAAAAGTGGGGGTAACAAGGCTAGAAAGAGGCTGCCTTCCTACACAACCTCCCCTCCCCCCAAACGAAGGACAATAAGGCTAACCTTGGCCAGTTGAGTCTTTATTGTCTAAGTGGTGATAAGTGGAGAGTAGCTCTGCAATAGATTGGTTACTCCCTTTATCATCCACTATATGGTTACTTCCCTGTGGGGATATAAACAAACCTGTTTGAAGTTTTGTTTTTTAGCTAGCCAGCAATGTGAAGTTATATTTTCAGAGTTCCTATTAGTATGTTTTAGTTTAGAGTAGTGGGAATTGTCCACTGGACCTATATCAAGTGATGAGAATGCCAGACAGGGATGCTGTCTCAGTAAAGCCATAGCTGGGAAAACACTTTGTCCATAAGGCTGTAAGAGAGAACAGGGATGCTGTTTCTCTTGAGTTGGAGCAGGGCAGGGATGCTGTCCTATGAGCTCCACAGAAGGGCAGGGCTGCTGTCCTAAGTGTTGTGAGGCAGTGCAGGGTTGCTGCACTAACGTTTCTCTGGGAGGGTTGGAGGGATGCTCCATGTTAACTAAAATGGTGCACTTTTTCTCACCAATATTAGCTATCCCACAGAGAGGTACTTCTACCTCAGGGAGTTCAGCTGTGCTAGCTGATGGTTCCCTTGGTGCAGGTGTCACCCCAAGAGAGGTTTCTCCCACCACAGGAATGGTATCCTGAATGGCAGGGTGGGTAGGGAATACTTTGATGCCCTTTTTACCTGTTGTTGGAGAAGGATCCTGAGTTTTCAGGCCTTTTTCTCTCCTTTGCTTTTTCATTTCAGCTGAAATGAGAGGAAGCAATTCCTCAGGGATACCCAGCATGGCTGCATGGGTATTGAACTCTACCTTAGCCCAACCTGAGGCCTCTAGGTCATTACCTAAGAGACAGTCTACAGGTAAGCTAGGTGATACTACCACCTGCTTAGGGCCAGTAACTCCACCCCAACTAAACTGAATTATAGCTAAGGGAAGAAACTTAGTGGAGTTATGGACATCAATAATCTTGTACTGTTGTCCAATGATGTGTTGTTCAGGAGACACTAGGTTTTAAGTCACTAAAGTTACACTGGCACCTGTGTCCCTGTAGGCCTGAGCCTCAACACCATTTATTGAAACTGTCTGCCTGTACTTATCCATTGTAAGGGGACAAGCAGCCAGTGTGGCAAGGCCAATGGCACCAGGTGTGATAGAAACTGTCTTGGGACTGACTACCCCAATTTCCATGATGGACCCATAAGTGAACCCAACTACACCCTTATTTTGACTGTTGCCAGCAGTCCCACCACTATTACCACTACTGCTAGGGGCATTAGAGTTTGATTTATTAGTGTTGGTAGGCGCAGGGGGTTTACCTGGGCAGGACTTATCCCCTGGCCTATGGCCTTTATTTTTACACACATAGCACCAAGGCTTTTTAATGTGTGTGGGTTGTGAAGAAGAGGAAGAATTTGATTTATCTCCACCACCTGAAGAGTGTTTAGGATTTGAAGAAGGATATTTAGTTTTACCTTTATCCCCATGCTTATCCTGAGATTTCTCACCATATTTCTTCTTGCCATCCTTGTCACCTCCTGTATGAACTTTTCTGTTCACTCTTGTTCTGACCCATTTGTCTGCCTTCTTTCCCAATTCTTGCGGAGAGGTCAGATCTGAGTCTACCAAGTACTGGTGCAACAAATCAGACACACAATTGTTATAAATCTGCTCTCTCAGGATCAGATTATACAGGCTTTCATAGTCAGAAACTTTACTGCCATGTAACCAACCTCCAAGGCCTTCACTGAACAGTGAACAAAATCTGTCCAGTCTTGAGAGGACTCTTTTCTGGTGTCTTTGAACTTAATCCAGTATTGTTCAGTGGTTAAGCCAAATCCATCCAAGGGTGAATCCTTAAAAACTTTGCAATTATTGGCATCACTTTCTCTGGCAGTAAGGAGCTCATCCCTACCCTTTCCAGTGAAAGATAGCCACAAGATAGCAGCCCACTGCCTTTGAGGGACCAACTGTACCATACAGGTCCTCTCAAGTGCAGCAAACTGTAGTGTGGTTAGTTTTACGTATTCATTGCGCTTTAGCTTCAGGCTTTAGGCCTTTGTGCATTTTGCCCTGAATATATTTTATTCATTTGCTGATAGCTTAGAGCCTCTGTGCACTTTGCTCTACATGCTTTTTATTAGGCTTCGTACTGTTATTTTTCAAATAGCCAGTTCTACAGTGTTGTTTTTTATTCATATCACACTGTTTTGCCTACTTCAGCACTGGAGTTCTCCATAACATATTTACTCTGTGCTTCAGTCAAGGATACAGTCTGGTACATTGCCGATAGACGTGGTAAGAGTTTAGACTTGGCATTCCTGCGTAGGGACATTTTGTGATCACGATGACATGTTAGTTATAAAATCACTTCCTTGTCCCAATACACGCAAGAGGGAGATTCCGACCAGGGAACCACAACTTGACGCTGACTGCCTCGTTGCAGATGCTGAACCAAGATCACAGGTCTTTGCTCAGGTATGAGAGCTGATGTCTCCACAGTGATTCTAATAGGCAAGCTAGAAGCTTAACATGCTGTGCTCTAGATAAAACAAGCAGAGGGAGAGTAAAAACTGTTTGACAATATGATAGCTTTGTTTTTATGTTTTACTCTCCTGGTAACTATTACAATCCTACTGTGTTGTATCGTTCTGGTTATTGCGGCTCACGCCTTAATATCTAAAATACAGTCGTTTTATTAAAACATTATATAAAACTTATACTGTCTTTGTCATTTGTATATGAGATCATATTGGAAATAAGAGAGTTGGTTTGGATCTGAGTAACCACGACTTCCCTGAGAAGTTCCAAAGATGTCATGCGCTCGGCTGCCAAATCATTCCTTCCACATGGAAGAAATGAGGCACTGCTAGTTAGCCGGAGCAAAAACCGGATTTAGGGTGACAGAGTTCTTTACACGTGGGTCAGACTCAGTCCCCCACACCGTTATAGATCCTGCTACCTAGAAATCCAGTAGTCTCATTTAGAATAATGAGAGCCCACGCGACATGGCGCCCAACGTTTGGTCTGGCTCTAATGATTAGGTCCGACTGACTCTCTTGGTCTCATATATATTTTGACTCCTCGGTTCCGTATACGGAGACGTCCGTGGGGCTGAGGGTTTCCGCCGCCACGGCGTGGTGCTTCCTATTGCTTAGTGGTCGGTTGTTCAAGCTTGAACTTTGAAAGGAAAAAACCCCGATATTGGTGTGCCTTCTCTGACCTGAAGCCGTTTTTTATAAAATGGCGAATCCTAATGTAGTGAACACAGCACTTAATATGCGACATCCGCTCACGGGACATCTATTGACTCATGGACTGACAGTCCAGGGGGGTCCAGTCACTTTTGTGGTGGACGCCCATGCAGCCTATAGAACAGAACTTTTTTATTCTTGGGTCGGATTTCCAGCAGTGGATGGGGGAACAAATACTTTTCACGAATACACAGTTGCGAATGTCCCTGGACAATACAGGGCTTACGCTTATTTAGAAATACCTCTATCTTATCAAGAACACCATAATTGGCTTGATGGCGCCCTCCCACACTCAGTAGCACAAGTTAGGTTAGGTCCACTGAGTAATGATGGTCCTACCTGGCCTTTATTGGCTACATATACACCACATCCTGCGGTTGCTCAATTGGCAGTGGTTGAAGTTCGTCGTTTATATACGGAATTAACGGCTACATATAGACGATTAGTTCAGTTTGTGCTGCAGACATTAAACACGAATGCAGCGCGTGCTGCTCCAGTGCACCCACAGGCGGTGGTTCCGGGTCTTAATCCGGCCACTGTACACTCAGTTATGGGTAAAGTACCGGCTAAACGAGAGGAGACTCCGTTTTGGCTGGCGCAAAAAATGAATACGCTGGAAGCAGTATTTCCCCATACGGGACCTCAGGATAAACATAGAATTTTGATGATGTGTTTGCCGTACGGGATGGTTCCTCCGGTGGACCTTTGTAATACCTGGGGCACGATGTTTGCCGCGCTCTACACTACGGCACACGGTACACCGACATTAGCTAATTTACCGGACGTACTTAAACAGATTCAGGATGAATATGGGGCTGCCCCTGCCTTGGATTTGGGCATGCAGTTGCTGGGCAATTTTGCCACAGTTTCTTCTATTATTTTGAGTAATCTCAAAGGAGAGGCAGTAGCACTAGCAGTGCGTATGCGTCTTCGGGATGTTCCGCTGCTTCAACAGGAGCGGGAGCTTCCGAGAATAATAGCGGAAACATATTCTAGTATTGGTCGTGATAGCCTAGGGGCTAGACCACAAAAACCCCAGTTACAGGGTAAAAATAATAAAGATAATGCTAAACAGCAACAACCTGAGGGTTCGAAAAAGCGCTGGGAAAAGAAACAGCAAACACCTAAGAAGGATGATGGGCAATCTCCGCAACCGGAGACCCCACAGAATAAGTATAATCTCAGGAATAGGGATACTTTGAAGACGCCTGATAGATATCAATATACTGATACACGCCAATCTCGTTCCTTTCAGGACTCCTCGGACAAGAGAAGTGAGAGAGGTGGGTGGTCGGAGCGGAGGACGGAGTACGTGAAACCGAGACAGGATTCACAACGCTCAGCGGAGATTTCTATTAAACAAGAAGAGAAACCGCTGCAACAGAAACAACAATTCAAAAAGAAGAAAGTGGCAGCTGTCTCAGTTAGACATGCCGCTCAAGAAGAGAGTTCTCTTGACGAACAAGACATGGGCGTTAGCACTGTTAGACAGCGCGGCAGAGGTCACAATAGTTCGCCGGAGTCTTCTAGAGCATCTGGAGGTGAAAGCAACTGATGACTTCATACAAGTCGAAACGGCGGATATGCGAGTCTCTGATCCTGATAGAGTATATGAAGTTACTCTGCGATTGGAAGGGGACATTGACCGTATTATAAACGCCATTTTTTGGGACCATGTGGTAAAATCATATGATGTTCTGTTGGCCGAACAAGATTGGCCACCTGACTTTGTTCGCGACTGTCCAGTTGGGGAGGAGGTTATTACACCTTCCTTCTCACCACTTGTTCCTAGAGATCTCGCGGAGTCCTATAGTAAATCATGGGCTCTAGCACAGGCTCCCGCTTTGTATAGAAATAACGTGGGGTGGGACAGACAATCACCTTATCATGTAATTCCGATAAAGGGTCAACCTCAGCCACAACCGCAATATCCTATCAAATTTGAAGCTAGGGCATCGGTTAGAAAAATTCTTAAAGAATTGGAGTATCAGGGTGTAAATGAGCCCTGTGTCTCGCCGATGAATAATCCCTTGTTTCCGGTTGCTAAACCGGACAATTCATATAGGATAGTGGTGGATTACCGACATTTAAATAGTCATACACGCACATATGCAATACAGAATTCACACAGCGCAGCGCTTATGAATAATATAGTGCGTAAAAAATATAAGACAACATTAGATATCTCGAATGGATTTTTCTGCCAGAATATTGCGCCCGAGAGTCGGGACTATACCTGTTTCAGTGCGTTTGGCTCTCAGAAAATATTTTGTCGTTTGCCTCAGGGGTATAAGAATAGCCCAGGACTGTTTTCGTCTCGTGTAACTGAAGTGCTGCATGAGTTCGACCCTGAAGCATTATCATATGTCGATGACATATATCTGACAGATGATGAGATTCTGCAACCTCTAAGGCGTGTATCGCGCATTGTTGTGGGGTTTGCTGATATTGGCTATAAGTTTAATTTTAAGAAATCAAAGATTGCCTTCCTCAGCGTCATTTTCCTGGGATATGAGTTGTCGAGTGAGGGCAAGAGCTTAGCGCCACATTTTTTGGAGAAATGTGCTGTATTGCAGCCTCCTAATACGGTTCGGAAGCTCCAGTCATTGTTGGGGTTTCTGAATTTTGGCAGAACTTACATTCCTGAATATGCAACGCGTATAAAACCCTTATACGAGTTGATTCGCCCGAATTTGTCGAGTAAATTTTGGACGATTGAACATACACACATACTACGAGAATTACAGAGTGATCTTTTAGCAGTTAAACACTTACACACTCGGGACAATAAGACACATTTAGTGATCAGGGTAATACCTGGGGCTGTTGGGTTTACTTATGTCACCTTTAATGAAGGGGAGACTGTCCCGATTGCATACAAATCTCACTTGTATTCTGCTGCAGAGCAACGTTTTGCACAAACTGAGAAAATTCTCACTGCAGTACAGATGGCTGTTATTAAAGAAAGACCGGTGGCCCAGGGTCAACGCATTGTTGTCGTTTCCCCGGTTCCGGCCTTAGAGGCTGTTACAAAGGCGAGTGTTCCTAATTCGAAGGCTCTACACCCGCGATGGATACAATGGGCTACGTCTTTGACAGCCACTGATGTAGATTATGTATTTGACCCTAAACTGCAGACTCAAGAATTTCTACAATACGAAATAGAATACCCTGTTCCTGCTGGTACATTGCCTATTGACCAATATGAAGTGGTCATGTATACAGATGGCTCTGCGCAACCGGCGGTTGGGACTAAACAACAGTATTCTGCTGCATGTGCGGTGGTGAGCGGCGCTATGGAGGGGGAAGTGTTCTGCCCCCGACATACTTATACTAAAACCTTGGGAGATTGCACGGCACAGCTGGCTGAGCTCAAAGCTCTATTGTTAGCGTTGGAGCATGCGGATCCGGCACTTTTAACCTTGCTGGTCTGTGACTCCTACTACTGTGTGCAGTCTTTCAACGAATAGTTACACTATTGGAAGACGAATGGGTTCAGAGATTGTAAAGGCAACACCATTAAGCATAAAATGTTGTGGGGTAAGGTTGCGGATCTGAAGGAAACGCTTCCTAAAGTCCATGTTGTGCATATACTTGGACACCAGCACGTTGGAATACACGTTGCTGGGAATACTTTGGCTGATGAAGCCGCGAAATCGGCAGTGGCTGTCGCCACTGTGGCCGCAGTGACTCGTTCGAGTTCCAAACCAGACACAGAAATATCGGCTGCCATAAAAGCTACGGCTGCTGGCACGCCCTTTCCTAAAGGATTTCCTTCAAAATATAGTTACTGCTTGAATGGTGCGCTAAATGCTACTGTTACGATTCCAGGCATTGGTGTACGTGAAATTCCGAATAAAATAGAGAGACCTCGATTGATTTCTGCAGCCCATGAAGGGGTGGCTTCTGCACATGCTGGGGTGGCTGCCACAATTTCACTTTTGCAGGCTCGTTACTGGTGGCCTGGTCTCTATAAAGAGACGAAGCAGTATGTCCTTTGTTGTGACGTTTGTCAACAAATTAAAGCATCGTCGGCTAGACGCCCCTTCTGATTTCAAACAAACCATTACAGTGTGTGTACTTGGATCATTGTGGTCCGCTGACACCAGATAGTGCATACAAGTATATATTGGTTGCTGTAGATTCGTGCTCCAGATTTGTATGGGTATGGCCACCACGCTCGGCTGACGCTCGCACTGTTATTAAAGATTTGCGCATCTTTGTCGATATATTTGCAGTTGCGGCTTTTCATTCGGACCAGGGCCCTGCTTTTGCCTCTAAGGCATTCAGGGACACCATGGCTTCGTTGGGGGTCCAACTCCAATTCTCGTCTCCATTTCATCCCGAGGGAAATTCTGTCGTGGAGCGTTTAAATCGTGATTTAAAGCAGTCCTTAACGGCCAGAGTTATAGGTACGGGTCGTGGTTGGCTAGCCCACCTATATGGAGTACAGAGAGCACTTAATAACTTGCCTGAAAGGTCACGGGGGGGTCGTACTTCATATGAGTGCCTGTTTGGAACACGAATGTATGTTCCTGATCTAGATGGTCCTGGTGTGGAGGCGGCAGATACTCCCTTTGACATAAATGATCGTGTCACTGTTTTGCAGGATTTACAACAATTCCGTGAAGATAACTCTTCTGCCTATGCTGCCTCCTCAGGAATTAAGGATGAGCCAGTAACACCTACTGGTTGGATACCCAGGGTTGGGGATCTGGTGCGTGAAAAGGTCGCAGTTAAAAAAGAATTTGGTCCTTCTTATCGAGAACCTGTCCCTGTGTTGGGGGTAAGCGGCACGAGAACTGTGATTTTACCGCCGCTGCGAGGGGCCAAAGGAAATCACTTTGTTTCCATTGATAATGTCAAGTTACAACATGTGGCCGATTCTGCACAGCAGACCAAGAGGGACACCCAGTAGTTCCGGAATCCCTCTCACTACTGGGGACGAGGTCCCGCTGCAGGTGATTTTCACCGACACTGTTTCCTCTCCGAGCTTGGGGAGGGTGGATAATGATCTTGCGACTGTTCCACCGACGGCGATTAATATGGAATCTTGTGATCAAATTGCTACTTCCAAGGTTGATTTCGACAAGTTGAGTCGGCTAAAAGCTTTATTGTTTCAAAAGCATGTGACCCTTACATCTGCTAGCGAGACCTACGCACTTCAGGTGGCAAGGTCATCAGCGGAGATACAGTCCCTTTTGAATACTAACTTTCCGAATCACTTCGGTGAACTTGTGGGACGTATATTTAATGCATCCAGCACCGCTGGTATTCCACATTTTTTCAAAGTCGTTGGTGTTGGTTTTGCTCATACCTTCTCTTCCATATTCGGTTTGATACCTTCGGCTATACATTCTATTTTCGGAAGCATTTTGGGGGGTTTCCCGATTACTTTGGCTTTATTGGCTGGAGTCTTGCTGTTGTTGCTATTTTTTCGCAATGGCTGTCCCGTCACGACGAGATCCTGTACTGCTGCTCCCATCAGCGCAGCTGTGTCGTGAACGCATGATGAAGCATTTTGGAGCGACACTCCTGGGACATTTGGAGTGCGACTGGTCTCTGTCATTCAGACCGGTTTTGGATTGTGTGCAACCCGTGTTTCGATGCCTTTGGTGCTCGTTTGAACATGCACTGGCTCTCTGTCTCTCATTGCAGCGCCCTCCAATGGTCGATACTGATCTGTTGATGTTCCCGATTAAGGCTCATTCCCAGACTTGTGCACTACGGATGCGCTTGCTTCGTGAGGCAGTTTATGAGATTCCCTTCCTGGAGGAAGATGGTATTGTCTCTTTCATAGGCCCTGCACGGGGTGCCGCCCTGGCTGGTTTTGGGGCTTTGGATCACACCTGCTCCATGATACTTTGTGGCGTGGATCTTCCGATATTGACATATATCGAAGTGGAGGAACTCCTGCGTTCTATTGCTTCTATCTGACGATTGGATTTTTACAAAATTGACACTATATTGACTTTGGTTTTATGACCACATGTTACCTAAATGTATGACTTTGTTGTCTTCTCACCTTGTCGAAATACTTGTTTTAGGTATTGTTTATCTTTAGGGCATCCTTTTATATTATTGGAACCACTTGCTACCGACAAGGGGAGGGTGTAGTGTGGTTAGTTTTACGTATTCATTGCGCTTTAGCTTCAGGCTTTAGGCCTTTGTGCATTTTGCCCTGAATATATTTTATTCATTTGCTGATAGCTTAGAGCCTCTGTGCACTTTGCTCTACATGCTTTTTATTAGGCTTCGTACTGTTATTTTTCAAAAAGCCAGTTCTACGGTGTTGTTTTTTATTCATATCACACTGTTTTGCCTACTTCAGCACTGGAGTTCTCCATAACATATTTACTCTGTGCTTCAGTCAAGGATACAGTCTGGTACATTGCCGATAGACGTGGTAAGAGTTTAGACTTGGCATTCCTGCGTAGGGACATTTTGTGATCACGATGACATGTTAGTTATAAAATCACTTCCTTGTCCCAATACACGCAAGAGGGAGATTCCGACCAGGGAACCACAACTTGACGCTGACTGCCTCGTTGCAGATGCTGAACCAAGATCACAGGTCTTTGCTCAGGTATGAGGGCTGATGTCTCCACAGTGATTCTAATAGGCAAGCTAGAAGCTTAACATGCTGTGCTCTAGATAAAACAAGCAGAGGGAGAGTAAAAACTGTTTGACAATATGATAGCTTTGTTTTTATGTTTTACTCTCCTGGTAACTATTACAATCCTACTGTGTTGTATCGTTCTGGTTATTGCGGCTCATGCCTTAATATCTAAAATACAGTTGTTTTATTAAAACATTATATAAAACTTATACTGTCTTTGTCATTTGTATATGAGATCATATTGGAAATAAGAGAGTTGGTTTGGATCTGAGTAACCACGACTTCCCTGAGAAGTTCCAAAGATGTCATGCGCTCGGCTGCCAAATCATTCCTTCCACATGGAAGAAATGAGGCACTGCTAGTTAGCCGGAGCAAAAAACGGATTTAGGGTGACAGAGTTCTTTACACGTGGGTCAGACTCAGTCCCCCACACCGTTATAGATCCTGCTACCTAGAAATCCAGTAGTCTCATTTAGAATAATGAGAGCCCATGCGACAAAACCACTTGTCAATGTCATCCCCCTCCTTGTAAGGGGGGACTATTTTAGGCAGGTTTCTAGAATCTTGCTCTCTAACAGGATTACTATCTGAAACACTGCTGCTTCCACCATGGGGACCTAACCCCATTCTCTGTCTTTCACTCTCTATATCTAGGGATTCCCTGTCTAAGGCCAGCTGCTGCTGTTTAAGCTTCAGTCTGGTCTCTTCCAACCTCAGCTTTCTGAGTTCCCTTTCCATTAAGTTATCCTCAGGGTGGGAGGCTTGGGAATGTTTGGATACAGAGGAGATTTGGGAATTGGCAGAGAGAGACCTGTCCCTAACTGGCTGGACCCTAGTAACCTAGCCTTTAGGAATGATAGATGCCCTACTAATGTGTGACCCTCTAACACTACCAGTGTCACTAGGTGGCCTGCTGGGGGGCAGAACTTTGTAAGAACCCTCCCCATCATCTTCAGGGAACTCCTCTGAGTCTGACTGTGAAGCCTCCCCTTTTTCTACCCTCTCCTGAGATGGGCCAGACTTGTTCTGGTCATCCTGTAAGAGCAGGTTAAAGAGAGACTCTTTTGTTGGATTCTTACCTATGCTTAAACCTCTATCCAGGCAGAGACTCCTCAAACTCTTGTAGTTTAAACTTTCATAAGTTGCCTGAGCAACCTTGGAAGTAGCCTCTACTGTAGACATGATAGAAAAAGGTTTAAGACACAGAGAGAAAAAGTTTTAGAACTTTTGAAAGTACAGAGAAAAAACTTTTTCAAACTTTTAGAAAACTTTTTACAATTTTCTAAACTTTTCAGAAACTTAGTTGTAAGTTTTAAAGCAGAAAAGTCAACTGTTTTGGTTAAATGTACATATACTGAACTATTTGGTATAAGATTTTCTTATGAAAAGCACCAAATGACAAAGTGGTAAAGCAGTTGCAAGTACTCATCCCACCACTGCACCACCGATGTAGGAGGCTGGCCTGGCTTATACTGGGTACCTTGTGGTACTTACACCTTGTGCCAGAACCAGTTATCCCTTATTAGTAGAATAGAGGTGTTTCTAGCAGCTTGGGCTGTTAGAGGTAGCTATGGCAAAGCAGCTTAGGCTGAACTAGGAGACATGCAAAGCTCCTACCATACCACTTATATCATATAGCACAATATCATAAGAAAACACAATACTCAGAGTTACTAAAAATAAAGGTACTTTATTTTAGTGACAATATGCCAAAAGTATCTCAGAGGATACCCTCACTTAGGAGATAAGTAATATACACAAATTATATGTACACAAACCCAAAACAGGTAATTAACAGTAAGAAAAGTAGTGCAAACAATGTAGAATCACAATAGGATGCAATAGGTAGACATAGGTCTAGGGGCAACACACACCATATACTCCAAAAGTGGAATGTGAATCACGAATGGACCCCAGACCTATGGGAGATTGTAGAGGGTCACTGGGACTGTGAGAAAACAGTAAGGGTGTCCAAAATACCCCACCCCAAGACCCTGAAAAGTAGGAGTAAAGTTACCCTACTGCCCCAGAAAGACACAATAGTCGTGATAGGGGATTCTGCAAGAACCACAAGCACCAGCAAAACACTGAAGACGGATTCCTGGACCTGATGACCTGTAAAGGAAGGGGACCAAGTCCAAGAGTCACGAAAGTGTCCGGGGGGGGGGGGGGGGGCAGGAGCCCACTAAACCCCAGATGAAGGTGCAAAAGGGCTGCCTTTGGGTGGAAGAAGCTGAAGATTCTGCAACAACAAAAAGGGCTAGGAACTTCTCCTTTGGATGGAAGATGTCCCTCAGCATGCTTGATGTTGCAGAAGTGTTTCCAGGCAGAAATACCACACACAAGCCTTACTAGCTGCAAAAGTTGCAGTTTAGGATTTTGGGTGCTGCTGGGGACCAGGAAGGACCAGGATGTTGCCCCTTAGAGGAGGAGACAGAGGGAGCACTCAGCAACTCAGAGATCGCCCACAGGAGCAGGCAGTACCCTCAGAAGTACTGGAACAGGCACTTAGAAAATCTGAGGACAGCAGTCAACTGAGAGTCACAAAGGAGGGTCCCACGACGTCGGAGTCCAACTCAGCGAGTTGGGCAATGCAGGATGGAGTACTGGGGACCCAGGCTAGGCTGTGCACAAAGGAATCCTTGGAAAAGTGCACAGGAGCCGGAGCAGCTGCAAATCACGCAGTACACAGGATTACTGTCTGACGTGGGAAAGCAAGGACTTACCTCCACCAAATTTGGACAGAAGGGCCACTGGACTTTGGGAGACACTTTGACCTAGCTCCTGTGTTCCAGGGACCACGCTTGTGAGGATGAGAGGGAACCCAGAGGACCACTGATGCAGAGGTTTGGTGTCTGCGTTAGCAGGGGGAAGATTCCGTCGACCCATGGGACATTTCTTCTTGGGTTCCAGTGCAGGGTGAAGGCAGACAGCCCTCAGAGCATGCATCACCAGGAAACAGTCGAGAAAGCCGGCAGGATTAGGGGCTACAATGTTGCTGGTAGTCGTCTTGCTACTTTGTCGCGGTTTTGCAGGTGTCCTGCAGCAGTCAGCTCTTGCATTCGTTATCTGAGGAATAGCCCAGAGAAGAGACCCTAAATAGCCAGAAAAGGAGGTTTGGCTACTAAGAAAGGAGGCTTGGCTACTGGAAGAGGTAAGCACCTATCAGGAGGGGTCTCTGATGTCACCTGCTGGCACTGGCCACTCAGAGCAGTCCATTGTGCCCCAACACCTCTGAATCCAAGATGGCAGAGGTCTGGGACACACTGGAGGAGCTCTGGGCACCTCCCCTGGGAGTTACTGGTCAGGGGAGTGGTCACTCCCCTTTCCTTTGTCCAGTTTCGCTCCAGAGCAGGGCTGGGGGATCCCTGAACTGGTGTAGACTGGCTTATGCAGAGATGGGCACCATCTGTGCCCATCAAAGCATTTCCAGAGGCTGGGGGAGGCTACTCCTCCCCAGCCCTTCACACCTATTTCCAAAGGGAGCGGGTGTAACACCCTCTCTCAGAGGAAATCCTTTGTTCTGCCTTCCTGGGCCTGACCTGTCTGAGGGGTTGGCAGCAGCAGCTGCAGTGGAAACCCTGGAAAGGCAGTTTGGCAGTACCCGGGTTCTGTGCTAGAGACCCGGGGGATCATGGAATTGTCCCCCAAATACCAGAAGGGTATTGGGGTGACAATTCCATGATCTTAGACATGTTATATGGCCATGTTCGGAGTTACCATTGTGACGCTACACATAGGTAGTGACCTAACTGTAGTGCACGCGTGTAATGGTGTCCCCGCACTCACAAAGTTCAGGGAATTTGCCCTGAACAATGTGGGAGCCCCTTGGCTAGTGCCAGGGTGCCCACACACTAAGTAACTTGGCACCTAACCTTCACCAAGTGAGGGTTAGACATATAGGTGACTTATAAGTTACTCATGTGCTGTGAAAATGGCTGTGAAATAACGTGGACGTTATTTCACTCAGGCTGCAGTGGCAGTCCTGTATAAGAATTGTCTGAGCTCCCTATGGGTGGCAAAAGAAATGCTGCAGCCCATAGGGATCTCCTGGAACCCCAATACCATGGGTACCTAGGTACCACATACAAGGGAATTATAAGGGTGTTCCAGTGTGCCAATGAGAATTGGTAAAATTAGTCACTGGCCTGCTGTGACAATTTTAAAGCAGAGAGAGAGCAAAACACTGAGGTTCTGGTTAGCAGAGCCTCAGTGATACAGTTAGGCACCACACAGGGAACACATATAGGCCACAAACTTATGAGCACTGGGGTCCTGGCTAGCAGGATTCCAGTGACACATATCAAACACACTGACAACATAGGGTTTTCACTATGAGCACTGGGCCCTGGCTAGCCGGATCCCAGTGAGACAGTAAAAACACCCTGACATTTACTCACAAAGAGGCCAAAAGTGGGGCTAACAAGGCTAGAAAGAGGCTACCTTCCTACAAAGGATACGCACCGGCGTGTACGTGGCCGCCATTTTCTAACTGTTCCCTCACTTGATACCTAACCTTGAACAGGAGAGGACCTACACTGCAAGTGCTGCTGTGACCTGCGTCTGGAAGCGACAATGGCTACAGTGTCTGGGGAAAGGGCCCCTGCCTTCACTTTGGAGGAGTTGGAGAAACTAGTGGATGGGGTCCTCCCCCGGTACATGCAACTGTACGGTCCTCCAGACAAACAGGTGAGTACACTGTGAGCATGGTGGATGGCACATGATTGTATGGAGTGTCGTGGATGGAAGAGGAGGGGGACAGACAAGCATGTGGGGATAGTGTGTGTGTATGTATGTCTGGGCAGGGTGGGAGGTTTTTAGGCAATGCGTGAGAAGAACTGTATGGGATCGTAACATCCATTATAACTTCACTTTTTCTCTAGGTCAGCGCCCACCAGAAAAAGGGTGTTTGGCGTGTCATCGCCAAGGGAGAGTGCGGACCCTGGGGGTCTACCATAGATGGAGCACCCACTGCTGGAAAAGATTGGAGGACCTGCGCCGCTGGAGCAAGAAGACAGCAGAGGCCCAGCTGGGGATGGCCTCCCAACGTGGAAGGGGTGCCCGTCGCACCATGACCCCCCTGATGTACCGGATCCTGGCGGTGACATATCCAGAGTTGGATGGGCGCTTGAAGGCATCACAGCAGCCACAAGGAGGTGAGTATGCTGTCATTCAGCTGACTCTGCGCGCTTGACGAGGTGTCTGGGTGGGGTGGTGGCCTGTGGGTTCCCCTAGGCCAGGGCAGATGTGCAAAGGTAGATCCATTGTTTTGCAGCCTCATTCCCACTCCAACTCCAAAGGTGGTATTTGTCCTCTACACCTAGTCAGGCTCCCATGGGTTCCAGCTGTGCATGAAATGGGTCTAGACAGAGTCCCCCTTGGGCATGTGCTTTTCCCCTGCACTGTTAGTGCATGGCTTAGTACATAGGGCTGCTCCCTTTGTATTGTGTCTGCCAACGGTAGAGGTGTTGCATGCACTAACCATGTGACTCTTCTGTCTTTCCCCCCCTTTTTGTTTTGTCACCCTGTTCTTGCGTGCATTAGCATCATCTGGCGGATGAGCAGTGGCACCGGAGCAGGAGGGAGCTGCATCCCACATGGCCCTGGACGGTGAAGTAATGGAGTATGAAGGCACCAGTGGGACGGAGGGCGAGGGGAGCTCCACGACGGGGACAGGAGCATCCACCAGCTTCTCCTCTGATGGGAGCTCCCTTGCGGTAGCGGGCACCTCTGTGCCCACCGCATCAACAGGTACAGCCGCCACCCCCCCTACCAGCACCACCCTTCCAGCAGCCCCTCAGCGTGTTTCCCGTGCCCGCTCACCCAGGAGGGTGGGCTTCTCCTTTTCCCCAGGCACCTCAGGCCCTCCCTCAGTCAGCCCTGCTGCCCTCAGTGAGGAGGCTATTGACCTCCTGAGATCCCTCACTGCTGGGCAATCTACCATTTTGAATGCCATCCAGGGTGTTGAGAGGCATTTGCAGCAAACAAATGCATACCTGGAGGGCATTCATTCTGGTGTGGCGGCCCCACAGAGAGCATTTTAGGCTCTGGCCTCAGCACTGATGGCAGCCATTGTCCCTGTGTCCAGCCTCCCCCCTCCTACTTCCTCCACCCAGACCCAATCCCCTGTACCTCAGCCTATCCCAAACACACCGTCAGACTAGCATGCACACTCATCAACACACAAGAGTGGACACGGCAAACATAAGCACCACACATCCCACAGGCACTCACACAAGCACCATCCCCATGCAGAAACACCAACATCCACTGCCTCCACTGTGTCCCCCTCCTCCACGTCCTCCTCCTCCCTCCCTGTCTCATCTCCACTCACACCTGCATGCACTACATCGTCAGCCACTACCTCCATCACCAGCATGCCCATCACCACACACTGCTCATGTGTACTCACCACCCCCACTACAATTCACACATCCCCTGTGTCCTCTCCCAGTGTGTCTGTGAGCCCTCCTCCCAAAGTACACAAACACTGGCACACACCCATCAAACAGCCATCCACCTCACAACAGCCTCCGGCCCATGCACCTTCACCCAAATTCAGCAAACGTACACCTCCTACAACCACTACCTCTTTCTCCACTCCGAAAACCCCCTCCATCTTCCTGTCCCAGTGTGTCAAAGAAACTTTTCCTGGCTAACATTGACCTCTTCCCTACACCTCCCCCCCGTCCTTCCCCTAGGGCCAGGCTGTCCAGGTCCCAGCCCAGCACCTCAGCCACCAAATCCTCAAGCACAGTTGTCCCAGCAACTCCGGTCTCATCGCAGGCGCCACCCATCAGGGCTGCCAGTGTGCCACCTAGCGAGGCCAAGGAGCAGGCCATTCCGCCACCTGCCAAGGTGAAGAAGGTGCCCACATGCCGGAGGGAGAAGCCACACCTACCAGCAAGCAAGGGCTCCTCCAAACAAAAAGGGGACAGTGGCAAGACACCAGCAGCAACATCAAAGGTGGGGAAGGGACACAAGTTGAAAAGCAGGTCAGGACAGGGCACGGTGGCTCCGGCTGAGGGACCAGAGTCACCCCTTCTGTCAACCAGGACACCAACCTGTACGACGGTGGACACCGCCACCTTCACCGCCACCAGCACCGCCACCAGCACCACCACCTGCACGTCTGCTGTCTCACCAACAGTCCCCAGCATCATCCCCAGTGGGCATCCATCCGAGGCTGCAGGAGATGTCCTGCTTTGTCCCTCAACAGGTGCAGACACATGCACCACCGCCAGCATCTCCGCCACAGACACCGCCGCAACCACCGCCACCAGCCCTGCGACATGCTCAAACAGTGCCACCACAGCTGACATGGCTATCATCCTCAGTGGCCAGCCGTCCAAGGCTGCAGGAGACATCCTGGACCCTGCCCAGCGTCCATAAGGCATGACTCCCAGCGCTGTTTGTACCTGCAGGTGGCAGGCGAAGTCGCAGCAGGGTGGAATGTGTCTCTGCCTCCATGGCGTATCATGCTACCTGTTCCCAGCCAATCTCGTGGCACACACACCCAGGTGAGGGAATGGGACCTGCCACATTGCATGTGAAGCACTCTGGGCACAAAGCCCCCTCCAGAACCAGTGGAGAGATGCATCCACTACCTCAGTCCTTGGCAGGATGAAGCACTCTGGGCACAAAGCCCCCTCCAGAACCAGTGGAGAGATACATCCACTACCTCAGTCCTTGGCAGGATGAAGCACTCTGGGCACACAGCCCCCTCCAGAAACAGTGGAGAGATACATCCACTACCTCAGTCCTTGGCAGGATGAAGCACTCTGGGCACAAAGCCCCCTCCAGAACCAGTGGAGAATGACATCCACTACCTCAGTCCTTGGCAGGATGAAGCACTCTAGGCACAAAGCCCCCTCCAGAACCAGTGGAGACTGACATCCACAATGGAGACTGTGGCTTTGCACTCCCCAGGATACAGCAGTGGGCAACCCACCCACTGGAAAGACTTGAGAGACTGTGGCTTTGCACTCCCCGGGATACAGCAGTGGGTAACACACCCACTGGAAAGACTTGAGAGACTGTGGCTTTGCACTCCCCAAGATACAGCAGTGGGCAAACCACCCACTGGAAAGACTTGAGAGACTGTGGCTTTGCACTCCCCAGGATACAGAAGTGGGCAAACCACTCACTGGAAAGACTTGAGAGACTGTGGCTTTGAAATCCCCAGGACCAATCAGAGTGGCATGGAGCCCCCTCTTGGAGCAGTGGCGTCGTCAGTTCATCTGGTTGAGGTGCCCCCCCACCCCCTCCCCTTGAGGAGCCTGTTTATTTTTCATCTGATGCCCCTGCAGTGTTCTCTCCATTTCAAGGCATGTATCTTGTGTGGGCTTCGCCCATGCATTTTGGGACACTGATCCACGGACAATGATTTGATTAATATCCGGACTTGTGTAGGTGGTGTACATATTTTTATATACTGATTTTTTTAATTGCCCTATCTGATTTTTATTGATTACACTCATTACAATCATTTCCTTTTGTCCTTGCGATTTTCCAGGGGGTGAGGGGTTGTATATGTAATGTTGCTGCATGTATTTGTGTGTATGGTTTTGTGGGTGAGGGTGGGGGTGTTGCGTGTTGCATGTGTGTCACTCCCTTTTCCCTCCCCCCTACCCTGTATTGTAGGTGCAGTACTTACTGTGGACGTGGACGGCGTCTTTCCTGCTCCTGATACAAGAGAAGCAAGACCAGCATAGGCAGGACCTGTAGTTCGGGCTCCATGGTGTCCTGGTTCCTCGTTGGGCATCGAGAGGTGAGTGGTTACTGTTCCAAGTCCTGTTTCCGCACTGCTTTTGATAGCGTTAGTACCGCCCCGGAAAAGGTGGCGGATAAGCCTCTTGTAATACAGTGGGCGGAGCCTTGTGTTCTGCCTGTCTGTTGACGGTTACTGCTGCGGTGTTTGTTTCTACCGCTGTGGCGGTCAGAGTGTTAAAGTGGCTGTCTATGCTGGCGGTTTCCGCCATGGTCGTGATTCCATTGTTTTTCCGCCGGCCTGTTGGCAGTATTACCGCTGCTTTAACACCGACCGCCAGGGTTGTAATGACGGCCAAGATATGTCTGGGTCCACCCACAGGACTGTGCTGAATCTTATCACCACCAGTAAATCAGTAATTTCAAATACAATGCACCTTAGAAATTACCCAGCTACAAACAACTAAAGGCAACATCTACTACTTCTGCAAAATACTTTAATCAACCATCTTACATGTACACAAACTCACAGAAAATGGTGGACAAGCACATGGAAAAGACGGTAATTGAAAACAAAGGTAAATCAATGTCTAGTTACATGGCCCTGGACTCCAGGAGTCACCAACGGACACACACGGGAAAAAGTAACTCAGTGTCAGGAATATAAGGCCATCCATAAGCCTGTAAAATTATTTTAAAGAACTATAGCGCAGCAGCAGTGAGAATATGAAAAACACATTAAAAAATACACACCAAACCTACTGCAGGACAGGCCAGGCCAGGCCCCAAACAGTTAAACAATAACACAGTAAAAGTATGCACAAAAGTGTACAAAATTCACAAAAAACATAAATAAATGGGGACTCATTAGATTATAATCCCAGGCCTCGACCATCCAAAATTGTGCTAACGTTATCTCCTAAAAAAAAAGGTAATCCTACAAGGGCCCCTACAGGCTATTCAACAGATAAAAAGAAAAAAAATGCAAAACGATAATAGAGCAAAACTAGTTCTGCCTTCTCTCCTTCAGACAACAAACATTTGCAAAGTATTTTTTTCTAAAAAGTGAAGATTTCCCGGGTGTGGATGCGGCAAGACTGCAAACAAAAAGAGAGTGACGCTTTCCCTCCAAAATCCAACTCCATAATGATCAAGTTCTGAAAAAAGCAGAGAGAGGAGTCGCCAGGATAGAAGGAGGAAGTTGCTCCTGCTTGTACAGAATCCCACCAATGTTTATAGCACTTCCCTCCTTTAAAAAAAAAATTCTGCACTAAAAAAATATTAGAAAAGTTTGCTTAGTTACCAATTCAACTAAAATATGTATATTTGAGTTGATTTTCATGTGCCTGCATCAAAACAACTACAGCTCGAGTTTGTAACCAGTTTCACACTAAAAAAATTACCTGAACTGTCCACTTGGGGAAAAAATCATCCTGAAATCTGTTGACCATCTGCATTAAAGAACTCCCACATGCATTTGGGAAATGCTGCTTGCGACTGTGACATTTGCATTGTTTCTGTGCTTCTGGCATTGAGATTTGCGCGCAAATAGTATTCTCTCTAAGCAACGTGATGTAACGGCATAATTTCTGTAACAATGCATAAATTTCATTATGAGAAATGATCATAATGACAAGAATTATGATTGCAAATTTAAAATTTTGCTTGGGCCTACATGAGAATTCCCTTGCACACCCATATAAAAGCCCAAAGCCATTCTACTTCCTCGTGATTACCTTCTAGACCAATTAATACATCTCTTTATGAATTAGAAGCATACTATCAAAACACACAATAAACGTAATGCATGTAATGCACATTATTGTACAATAATAAAAATAAATGCATCAGATACTGAAAATAAAGGATGCCTTACGTGGCCTAAGCAGATAAGTAAATGCACGACAAAAGAGAGCCCCTAAAAGAAGCATAAGGCAAAATACATGACAGGTTTAAATTAAAAGAGATCAGTGACGTGCATTCAAAGCATCAATGTTATATGAGCTTCACACAGGAGCAGCCTAATGAAAGCGCAGCTTCCCAACCTGTACAAGAGTAATGTGAGTTATTAGGGACCACTGGGGGCGTTAGGTATGTAACCCATTGGAAGAAGCAGCCTTTCAACTGCACCAAGTGAAATAGAAGCTTATTGGGTCCATCCAGTAGTGGCAGAGATGAGGACCAATCAAAGACATGGCTTCCAAGGGCCATTATAAGTCATTTGATTGTCTGCGATTCATCCAGTTATTTCACAGGTTATTTTAGGTCCTACCTGTAATAGATGAACATCACATTTAGAAAATGCAGTAAGATTACTATATATTCTGCTGAGATTGATGCCCGAAAATATGAAGCTACATCCACCTCTGCTGCAAGCTTGTTACTCATTGAAAAACTAGTCTAGGATAAAAAGTAGGCCTAGGCGAAAATTAAATCGTGCCAGTATAATTGCTATATTTTGGGGAATTTCACTTCGTGCTTTTTATGACAAATTACAAAAATAAAGTAATTACACCACTTCATGTAATTATGAGACATTGGCTATAAAAAAAAATACTGCAAAGGTGCCGTGGCAGAAAAATATTTTCCACATACACACAAGAACAACAGAATGCGAGCGACTGTTGTTCATAGTAGGGGGTTTTGCACTATTTGTTTAGAGAGAAACGCATCATTGCATCACAAATTGATGGAAGCACACATTTCGTGTTGAAATATACCAACTAAATTATGAATATGCATTTTGTGTAATTAAGAATAACCACGTAAATTTGGCACTCCCCTAATAAGCAGAGGTTGCAGATACAACTGCGGCCATTTTGACCAGCTCCGCTTCTTCCCAGCTCTGGCCACAGTGACTCATTTGGGCATGGCTTCCAGTAATACTGGCCCCTTTGGCTTCTTCCTGCACCCACGGTATGGACGATTGTGAGGTGGTACTGCAGCATGTCTCTGCTTCCTAGTCTTGTAGCCATATAGAAGGAACAGACAGAATGCAATGATAAAAAAATTACACAGGTTTCTTAATAAGCAAACTATGCATATCTACAATGTTACTGACCAACAAAAAAAAATATTTTAATTTGCATGGGAACTAACTTTTTTAATAGAGTCCTTTCTAGTCTCCAGCATGAAACTGTGTAAAACATAGTGTGGCTTTCCCTAGAAAACAGACCTGCATGTACAAACTTCTTGAAATAAAAGGTGTACTCTTCTTGTCTTCATTATTTGTATATGTATCTTACTGGGGAGCACTGTAGTAATTAAGACTTTGGTCCATAAAAAGAGACGCAATTAGTGGCGATGAGACAATTTTCAGAGGGGGTTTTCTGGACAGTAACGTCACCTCATCTAAAGTATGGGGATACGTCACATCCTGTATTTGAAAACACAAAAATTCTGCCAGAACAAAAAAAAAATACGTGAAGGACTCCTATACTGTTCATTTTCCATCTGAACACTTTCAAATTTTATGGTGGTGCTGCAGCACCTCCCGCACCCTTGATTCCAGCGCCTCTGGTGACGCAAAATAGTTGTCATTAATCTAAGAGAATATATAAAAGAAGACAACATTCTTTCCACCTGGTTGAATTAAATAATTAAATATACGCAATGTACATTTCGGTTTCATGCTGACAAAAGCATTTCACGAAGATTTTTACACAATATAAGTAGAAATGTTCACTACCGCGTGAAACAATCAGCAGCGAAGATGTGTGTGGCGAGTGATCTGTTGCAAAGTGTCAGGCCTGTCGTGTATCCGAGTAACGACGTTAGTAGCTTTTGAACCTTTATTTTTTTTTAAAGGTGGAAATTTGGTAGCAGATGACGGAGTCTGTGACAAGTAACACAAACCACATTTCCACAGAAAAAGACGTTGTACCAGTGATGTTGCCTGTCGACTTTCAGACAATTTCCAGACATATATACCAAAAATAGAACACAATCACAGATAAAACACGAATACGTTCTTATTTTCCTTGGTTATTAAAATGCTGTGTTTGACTGCCCGAATCACAGAGGTTTGTAGTTTTTGACGATACTCTTACAGGTCTAAGCACACGAATAAAACTTAGATCCAAACAAGTGCGCATGTCTTCATCACTAGGCTGTTGTTGCCTTGGCAAAAAAATATCACGTAGCTATTTACTTTTTCTCGCAGCCTGCGAATTTCCCCTTGAAAGTACAAAGACAGCTTAACTTCGTCGTTCTCTGTGTGTCATACCGCTTTGCCTTGTTTCTATTTTGCTTTGTGCAGTTCAGTCCAAGCACGTCCAGAATGAATCTCTCCCAGGAATTAGCTTCGTTTTCTTTCTCAGCCCCGTACACCCATCATTTGACCTGCAGGCAAATGAAGCAGTTCAAATGTTTGCTTATTTGTCATCTGTTCTCATCGGACCTTGCCATTCCTGTCATGCCCCACATGTCAGCGTAAGGCGTAACGTCATTAATACCCCCAGTGCCCTAATGGATGCTTCACACATGAGCGCGTAAATGAAATGTGTTATTGTTTTCCCTCACAGGACATTAGCAATCGCCCTCATGCCGGGCCCTGGAACCCTGCGGGGTTGCTGAAAACCGCCAGCTAGCAAATGAACCCTCAATTACGCCTCAGTGACTTTTAAGTTCAAGTTTATCGCCAGAGCGTCGCTCATGTGAGGAAAGGATACACGCCTCCGAGGCCTTTCAGGCGAAGCTTCAATTACCATAAAGAGTAACACGAGGGGCTGCTGCGAGTGGAGGAAGCGGCGGCCTATAAATGAGGCCCTGTCAAGATAAAATAGGAAGGAGCTGGGTGTCACTGCCGTGATTTGTTTCTTGTTTTCCCCCTTTGTCTCTGGGCCGATGGTTTGAATAATGTACGCGGGATTGGCTTTCTTCTCGAGTATACAAGCATGGGTGGTCTAGTTTCCGGGTGGCGCAGCTGAAAGATTTAAAAGGGATTTAGGTTTCACTGCAAGGGCAGATGTTCAAACGGGATGCGTTAACTATAAAAGATGCGGCAAGGATTTCCTGGCAGCTGCATTATGCAGCCGGAGGTAGGGACAGAAGTAAGATCAGCTCCTCGGTTATTTAAATACTCTTAATCATATGTATTTGACAGTAATTACTAGATGTTATGCATTACAATTACTCTCACTATTATAATTATTATTAGTAGTAATAGTGGTATGTAGAGACCTCAACACGGACATTCCTATCCATGCCAATATCGTTGTTGTTATTATTATTATTGATAATAATCTACCTCCTTATTAACTTTCTCATTGAGTAGGTAGTATTGTTAAATAAAAGCGTATTTCAATTAGTAGTTGTTGTAAAAAAAGTCTGCATTTTATGCGCTTTAATTGGGTAGCCCTAGGAATGGAGTACAGAATGTCAGCAATATATGTGGACTTTTATATTGCCTTTGGTGCGTTCATTAGACGCTAAAAATGTAATTTTTATGTATTTTTGTTGCAATCTATTGCCACGCCAGAGTTCACTGTAAGTCTGCTGCCTTCTATCACCGTATGGAAATGTCAGCCCTGCGTAGTCCTGCACTTGCTCACTGGCACTTTCAGTAGCTCATCACCTACTGTGGGAACCCCTTCATAAAACCGTAGGCAGACAGAGGCTTCTGGGCCCAAGTGGAAGCAACAACGGCCTCTTGTCTCTAGTGTAATGGGGTTTGAGCGCATAACTGAGCAGCAAGGGCACTCCTTCAGCACTTCACTCTCTCGGTAGAGAGGTCGACTAGTCCAAGACTAACTCATGGGGCTAAAGACTCAGAATGCAGACAAGTATTTCATGTTACTAAATAAGTCATTGTTCAGTCAATGTTTTAAACGTTATTTCTACCGCAAAGCACAATGCTGCGGAATTTGGAAAAAACACACGTGGTTTAATTACAAAAGTCAAAGGAGCAATACGAAATGTTAAAATGCAAATGCAGCGACAGTGTCATTTAAATGCATAAAGTAATTGCCATGAAGGCCCTCAGTAATAGAACAGTGTAGAATAATAGCAAAAATCAGAAATAGACCAAGTCTTAAATGTGTACCAAAATCATTGGAAAAGCAGGCAGCATCCCTAAGGGTCAAGTAAAATCTCCTGACTCAACCCCAAACAGGAGGGTTTATATGCAGTTTTCTTGCACAAGAAAATCTGCAAAGTCAACATGACATGATCATGATTTAAACAAATCACAGTTTTACATTCTAACATAACACTGTTGGGAAGGAAAATCCCTCTGTGGGTAAGAGATGTGCCCGTGACCTGAATGCCCATCTGTACTTTTGCCTGGATTCTTAATGCTGATTTTTGTCATAGGCAAACAAAGATCATGCACGTGTGCCATGACATAGGCCTGTCTCACGCATTGCAGTCTTTTTGACCAAGAGGTGCGCCCAAAGCAATACCCTCATAGTGATTGAAGGCTACCCCCTTCACTAAGAGATAAGCAGCATAAGTGCTTTAGTGGCAGCATGTTGTGTAGTAATCAGTAGGCGTGAACAGGTACTGTTTACCCTGTGTCAATTGAGTGAGGCCTGCAGGCTCATTCACCTTTTTAAAGTTCTGCTGCTGTGTGCTCAACTCGCCCTGGACCTACATCAGGTAGGCCCGGCAGTTTTAGGAGGGAGGGGGGCGGACGGGCAGCACACTCACACTTTCACACACACACATTCACGCATGTATGCACATCCGTTAACAACACTCATCAACATTCAAACATACACGCACGCACCAAACATTCATTTAAAAAGATCACACACACACACACTTACCTTCAGCATCAAAGGTCCTAGGAGGGTTGGGACTACAACCTTCCCTCATTGGCTGACCTTAGGGAAGCCAATGAGGGAAGGCAGCAGTCTCAACTTCATCACAGAGTGGGACTGGGGCAGTGAAACTGCTGATCCCACCCAACTCTGTGACGAGGTGTCACTGATTGACACTCACCCTGGGCGCTTCAGGGCTTAAACCTGAAGCGCCCAGGTCAAAGTAAATGGGTGACGCTTCCCTCATCACCGATGGGAGGGCCTCGAGGCACCTTTGCTGAGCCGAGGAGGTTGCGCCCACAGGAGCTGTGACCTCTTCAGCCCAGCAAAGTTCAGCGGATGTCTCGCTCCTGGCTGCCTGACCTGAACACGAAGAGTGTCTGTCAGGCTGACCTTTGTTCAGCCTGACCGGCATTCTTCATGAGGGGCAAAAGGAGGAGGGGGCGTGGCTCCTCCACCCTAAAGGACGGGCCGCACCTGATGGTGAGTGTGAGCTGGAGCCACAGGAATCAATGCCTGATGAGGTGAACGGATCTTTGGACCCAGGGTAAGGGTGTAGAAACCCAGACAACAAATATCAGTACAAACAAATTCAATAACACAGTATGATCAAAGTGACCATACAAGGAAAACTCCAATCAGGAATAAAATGAAGGGGTTTTATTACAAACTTAAGCTCAAAGTCATACAGACAATTCTCAAAACAAAGTTCTAGAGATACAGTATCACTAAGGGGTGACCAAGGCAATGAAATCAGTTCTGGCGAACTAACATTAAGAGAACTCAGCATTCAACAAAGGCAATACAGAACATCAATAACATTATCTGATGAACAGAAAACAAGAGTTGCTTAGTTTTAATAGGCACAAAGGCAATTCACATCATCAGGGTTATGCTTAATTTGTACAAAGGAAACCCTACAGATTATCCAATCAGGGAATTACATGCTTGGTGGAACACATTCAGGCAAAAGACATACAAATTTGGAAAAAGGTAATGTCAGGAAACAGGTCACTAACTAAGATGGATAAAAGTAATTAAAAAGGGAAAACATCAGCATTTCAGAAGCTTAGTAAAGAGTCTTATTTAAGTTATGAAAAATCTCTAAGAGCCTGATTTAGATCTTGGTGGTTGCATTGCCAAACTGCGACAATGTCAGACCCAAAAAGCCGTATTTAGATGTTACAGTTCTGCCCGCCGTATTTAGATGTTACAGTTCTGCAAGCGGATTGAATGGGGACAGATTGCTGATGGAGAGAGACAGCGGCGGAACCCAAGGGAACTCGTACAATAGCAGGGGCTATGGGAGAGAGGTAAGTGACACACACACTGTCCCTTATCCATAGGTATGCACCCTGCACTACACACTGCACAACAACACATTAACACAATAATACATTGCCATTCCAACACTACACAACCCCTACATTTCAAAAACATACATTGACATAGATCTATGACACAACATACACACACCATTGACACTGCATCCACATATGACACAACCATGATAGCCAACATAAATACACACCAATCTACACAAACACACTCGTACACACAATTACACACATCTCACAGATATCTGTCACACAGCAATCACACTCACCTAAATGTGTAACACGGCAACACAACATACATAACAATATTGGTCTCATATGCAAGTGACACACATACAGGCATGGCCACATCACCCACTCCAGCCCCTCCACCTCAACCAGCCAATCTCATTGCACATACATTTACACATACTGACTCACACACACAACTCGCAGCACAACATGACAGGTACAGCTCTCCTGGCAATGTGCAAACATGGAAACGGTTGTCATGGTGTGAGTGTACCATCATTGTGGTGCCAGCATTTATTTGCCCATGAATGCTGACACCTTAATGACAGTTGTATATGTGTATGATATGTGTTGTTTACTAGTGTGTCCCCATCCGTGTCTTACCCACTCATGTCTCTGACATATGCATGTCACAGTGATTTAAAAAAGTTACAGTGACATATATATGTTTGCAGTGATGCAACCTCCCATGCAGTGTTCACCCAGCGTACCCTGGCAATGCGGCTTCCCTACCTTCAAGTCCAGTGATGGGAGGGTCATGTTTTCTCCTGGGTCAGTGGCAGCAGTGATGGCAGGTGTAGTCAGGTCATGTTCAGTCGAAGACAGGGGTGAAATGGGGAAAAGAGGTGAGTTTTCACTCCCTTACGCCCCCAATCGGGCCAACTCAGGCATGGAGGACGGACCTCCACTTTTTTCTTGACAGTAAGGCACATCCAAATCTGCACTGTAGGAAGGGTTTGGTGTTCCGCCATCAGCCACTTTTCCTTATTGCGCCATTGACGCAGTCGGTGTTTCTTGGCAAAGACGGTGGTTTGAATGGGGGCTTTCATCTATGGGAACCACCAAAATCTAAATATGGTGAGCAGACTGAGTTTTCAATCAAAAAGTCTACGGCAGGACATTCCCACCAACATATAAATCAGGCCTTAAGTCTGAGCACGGCAGTTCAAATGGGCAAGGGTAACAGGTGAGGGACCGTACCAAGAACTATTCGATCCATCCACAAAGTCCTCATGCTACACTCCCCCATCCAAACCCTCCCAGTGTGAGGTGGGAAGTTGCCCCGGGAGTGACAAGAGACAACCATGCGACGTTCTTGGGTTAGGGAACATAACCATTCTCTGGCTGTATTTATTACAATAAAATAAGCATGACATAAAACCATTTCCACAATTTTCTTACATATTATTTACAAAATGTACAGCACTTCATTGGGGATAACTAATACATAGAATCTTCTAACAATGGTTCTCAAAGGAGTCATGGTTGACCATCCCCCAGACACCTATAGCAATGACTGTTCCAATTGTCTCTAGGGCCATGATCCCCCAAACAGTTGCACATCACAAGGCAAACTCATTTGCTCCTCCAACATATAGAGAGCATGGTCCAGCATGAAGTGTGGACCCCAAGAAACAACCATGCCAGAGCCAACCCAAGAAGGGATTCCCCCTGACATCCAATGGGAGATGGACCTGAGCAACTGGGCTATACCTTGGTCCCCTGGCACAGTCACCATCCTCCGACAACCATCCCCAGGGCAATTTAATGAAGTACCATAGGAGGCTACGGACAATCACTGTGGCAGGTGTCCTAACACCCTCACTTTATGCTGAGTACTGCAGCCTGTGTTTGTGCCAAAGCTTCCAATTCCATCTTGAGTTCACCTTCATTTCTATTCCTGATGCCAATGTTGTCCACCTGTTGTGTGTAAAATGACTCCTTCCCTGCCACAGACCTGGATGGTTACCAGACCAGCCAGGCCACTCCCTGAAAAAATGTCCCACCTAGCGTTGAGAAAAATTCTGTATTGTACAGGCAACCAACCTGTGGAACAGTGACTTCTCCCATGGATGCACCCATGAGGAATGGTCCTTAACCATGTTGTATTGAGTAGTTACTTAATTCTGCTAGTCAGGTGCCTGGCAGACTCTTTAAGGCCCTTAGTGGATCTGCCTGACCTCCATATTCATCTAGGTATGATTTTGGACCATGCAATGACAGAAACTGGCGCCTTTTAGCTAACCAAGCAATTTCCACCATTAAATTCTTGAATAGGGCTCTTTTGCCCATTGTTGCCAAGTCATTGCTGGCAGTGTAAAACTTCCTCGATTAGTTGATGCTAATCCTCCAGGCGCAAACCACCTTTACTAAACCAGTGGAACTGAAAACCCGCTCTACCACCTGCCCGCGATACTAGTTGAAAAACATCACCACCCGTCAAACAAAGGAATGACCAAGCATCCAAATGCTCCCTGGAGCCATGTAACCTCTGGAAAACAGAGAGGAGATACAAAAACAGAGTGTTACTCATTTTGTCCTGAGAGACAGCAAAGAAAAAGTTAATATCATGTGGAATTGCACAGAGTACTTACAGCAGTCCGACTTCTACCTGCCAATCCCTTTGACTGTTTTGATGGTAAGTCCTGCCCCCACTGCTGATGTAGCTGCACCTATCCTGAAGGAATGGGAAACGAATTTCCCTTGGATGCCAGCTGCCTGCAAGCTTTGTGCAATACATAAGCAAACTGATATCTCATGAGAGGCATGCCTGATGCATTGACAAATAGAGATGTGGATGCCGCAAGGGGGAGAATCTGTAGAAATCTGTGAATTGCAGCCACTGGGCACCCAATGAAGTCGCCAAGAGTAACTGTTTCCCTCTACTCAACCGGTCCATATTTGAATGTGGTATGATAACCACTAAGTCATCCCCCTCCAACGTATCTGGCTGAGTAAAAGACCCCTATTAGTATCCTGCTTAGGGTTGCCGTAAGCTCAGAGACCCAAAAAGACCCATAAAAAGTGAATGCAAAGGCTGCTGTGAACAGGGTGACCTACCATGATAAAAGTACTTTATTACTTAATAAAAACCATAAAACACATGGAAAGAACAGGCCAAGTTAGCAATACCAAAAGTAATCTTCACCATTCACCCATAACCCTCTTCTGTTGACATGCAAAAACTCTTATATTCAATAAAGTGCAAATGCAAAGGAGTCAAGTAAACATACACATACTAAAAATATCATAACACAATCATGTTAAAAATACCCCATATTAAGAACACCTAGCACCCAGGAACAGTTCTTAGGCTGAGATCCTACTGTCCATTATGACATTACATATCACATTTGGTCTTTGCAAGCCGGGCTATTGTACTCACAATCCCAAAATGCAGTACCTCATATTAAAAACACCTATAACCCGTGGATGACTCTTAGGCTATGATGCTACTGTCCATTACGACCTTACATATCACTTTTAGTCTTTGCAAGCAGGGCTGCCCAACATTAAAACAGTAATTCATCATAATAAAACAACACGATCATAAAGACATCTGTGTCCCTCGCACACCATGGCATAGGGTGACAGCCTCTGCTCCTTTATTAGAGGGAGCAAGGAGAGGCGACAAGAGAAGCAAAGATTCTCAAGAATTGGACTAACCTGATGTTTAACATACCGTTACTTGGATCTAATGCCGACATGACCACTGGCCTACAGGACCGAACTCCTAGGGCATTAAATTCCGTTCTCAGTAGTTTGCTTCTCTGTCTTTGGAGAACTGGACATATACAGACCACATGGATCAATGTCTCCCTAGTCTGGTCGCATAACCTGCAATCCTGGAATCAAAAACTCCCAATCTATGCCATAACAGGCTCTGTTTAAATTGCGGGGGTAAAGGAGCAGACAGAATGGGTGATTCCATACCTAGTTTATATGAGTTTAAAACCAACCATCCATGAGATCTATTGGATAACTCTTCCATATCTCCTAGCCAGCTTGAGATTTTAGCTGATTTATTTACTGCTTTATTAAAGGCAGAGGATGGCAATGATTTACCCCATAGTTCACCTAGCTCCAACTGTGCTATGCTTTTTTCCAAATGCTCCCTGAAGTTACTAATACCCCTTTCAAAATTAATTTCCTGCCAGACTAGGTTAGCTAGGGTTCCCTCAGTAGCATTACATAATTTATAGCAAGCCTTAATAAAAGTGGCCAAACTACCCAGGGATTGCTTTACTAGGGAAAATTCCAATCTTATGTAGCCGAAAGACCTGTTTATATGATTTGATTAATAGCCTATCTAACAGGGACACCCCTCTCCCTTCATTGTTTTTGTACCATAGGTGAGTGTAGGTAGTAATTTGGCTCTCATAACCATGGTCATAGGCTTAAGAGGGTGCCCAAGGATTGATTTTGCTAGATTCCCAAACGCACGATTTAGAGCTTAGGCCTTTACCCCAATTAGTTCTCTGTGGCCTGCCAATGTACCTTTGAGTCAATCCTGACCCCGAGATATGTATATACTGCCATTTCCTCTATATGACGCCCATTCAAATACCACTTACGAGATATAGAGGGTTTATGGTTAAGGGAGATTATTTTCGTTTTACCTTAATTTATTTCCAGCTCATTGGCCTGCACATATCCTCCTAAACTAACCAGGAGTTTCTGTAGACCTACCATAGACTTGCTAAACAGCACCAGGTCATCTGCGTAAAGTAGGTTAGATATTTGGCGGCCGCCAATGGAGGGGGAGTGGGCTGACTGGTTGTCTAGGACTGGAGATAAGTCTGATACATATATGGATTAAAAAGGAGTGGAGCTAAAACACAACTCTGCTTCAATCCGGAAGTGGTCTTAATAGACCTGAATAGGTGGGAGCCGTCCCCAAGTTAGATTATTACCCAGGTATTTGAATAGAGCATAATAATGGCATTCAATAAATTTGCTGGGAGCCCCCATTGCTGTAATTTTGCCCACAGTTTTTTCCAAGGAACACAATCATACACTCCTTTAAAATCCACAAAGCACATATAAAAAGGCATCCCTGTAGCCGTTGCTCTGGTAACTATTAAACTAAGAGCCGTAAGGTTAGTTGCAGTGCCCTGCTTCTTAGTAAAGCCTGTTTGGTCAATGGGGAGCATACCACTGTCTTTTAGATGATAGTTGGATGGTTGGGACGCTTTCCCTCCCTTATAAACAGGATAGATTGTCGAGCCCCTCCAGCTGTCCGGGATTATACCTGTTGCCAAGATGCAATTAAATATAACAGTAAAGAAAACCACACATCTTGCTGTCAACTGTTTAAACAGGGCCTGGGATAGATCGTTGGGGCCAGGTGCACAGTCTGTATGTGATTTTTCTCTTATTTCAGTTAGTTCAAGCGGGGTAAACATGATGGAATCCTGGGCCTCAGACCCACCAGAGTCCCTCTCCAATTGAGCTGGGCCACCATATGCCGAGGATGCTTCCTTCATGTGGGATTTCAAGTATCCCACCCATAATCCTCGTTAATATTTGCATTGTTGGCTGCCCTTGGGCCTTTTTCAATACTATTAACTAATCTTCAGAAACGTCTAGAGTTTACCGATGCCGATGCATGATGCAGTTTTGCCCATATCCGTGTATATATACTTTACCTAAAATACATAAGGGGTTATCTTTCCCACCGGGAAGACCTATTGTATCTGGTATACTTGGTCCCACGGAAAAGCTGTCAGAATTTGTGGACTGTTTCCTGCAACCATTTGTGCACAATCTTCCTTCTTTTATTCGAGATACCACACACATTCTTAGTATTTTAAGTGATGTTGAGTGGGATAGTAACATGCTCTTGGTAACTTTAGATGTTTTATCACTTTATACTTGTATCAAACATGATCTTGGCTTAGAAGCCTTGAAATATTTCCTAAATAAGAGATCAGCTAGTTTGTGGGATCATACTAAAATGATATTGGATATGATCAACATGATTACTAAGAACAATTTTTTCTGTTCAACAATGAGTGGTTCCGACAGAAACAAGGTGTAGCTATGGGCTCCAAGTTCTCTCCATCCTATGCGAACTTATTCATGGGGTGGTTTGAACACATATGGATTTGGGGCCCTAGTGCTGTTGCTTGGCAAACATTTATTCTATTCTGGGGCCGTTACATAGACGATTGCTTAATGATTTGGACTGGTGGTAAAGAAAAACTTGTTGAATTTTATAATTTTTTAAATTCCAACCAAATGAATGTCAGATTTACATATCAATTTAGTGCTGTCAAGATTGAATTTTTAGATGTTGAACTCTTTATTATTGATGATAAAATTCATAGCAGACTATTTCGGAAAACAACTGCTTGTAATTCTATTTTACATGCCAAAAGTGCTCATCCCAGACATCAGGTGGCATCAATTCCTTTTGGTGAATTCCTGAGGGCACGACGTAACTGTAGCATAGATGATGAATTTGTTGCCCAAATGAATGACATGGAAAGGAGATTTGCAACCCGTGGCTATTCAAATAAGACTTTAAAGAAAGCTCGATACAAAGCTAGATATTTAGATAAAAATGAAACTTTGAAACTGAAAGCACGGATTGAGACTAAGGTGGCATCTAACGTGGTAAGGTTCATAACTGATCATAATGATGCATCCCTGATTTAGAAAAAATTTATCACCAAACACTGGAATTTACTTGTACAAGACACATCACTCAAGGAAGTGGTATCTGATACAGTAGTCACATCATTTCATAGAGGTAAAACCCTTAGAACTTTATTAAGTCCTAGCTATACTACCATCTCCCCCAAGAGAACATGGTTATCCCAAAGAGGTGTCGTTTTTTTTAAATGTGGTTCTTGTGGAGTGTGTCGCTGGGCTTGTCATAAGATAAAAGAATGCTCCCATGAGGGCAAATCATATGCAATCTGTTCTACTATGGATTGCAATTCTAATTTTGTGGTATATATAATACGCTGCAAATGTTCTGGTATTTATGTTGGAAGTACTATACGACCACTCAAAATGAGAATAGGAGAACATATGAGGGCACTCAAGAATGTGGATGTAAGACACCCCTTGGTAGCACACATGGTTTCTTGTGATGCACAACCAACTCACAAAAGTTTTGAATTCTTTGGACTTGAACATATCACTTGTGACCCTGGGGTTGGGAACAGGGAATTACGCTTACGCAGACAAGAAGCACTATGGATAATGAGATTAAGAGCAGTCGAATCAGGTTTAAATTCTGATAGAGAATTGGAATTTTTTATGGGTGACTAATTTTAGACTTCATATGTGTTAATATGTTTGCATTACTCACACTGATTGTGTCAATTCTATTTTTGTGCTTTAACATGTTTTGTTTGGGTGCATTGCTGTACAATTATTGGCAAAATTTCAATAAAAATGTATTTGTATTAACGAGTGCAGTGCCAAGATTCTCAAACGTCAATAATGCAATGAACTGGGGAATGTCCCCCTTTTTGTTCAAATCTATTTTCCTTTCATTATCTACAATTTCCTCTTCTTGTTCTGTACAGTCTGACAGCTTGGAGATAATTTGAGTGTGTCCAACGTAATTATAGCTATGGATGTTCCAGCAATTGACATTAGCGATTTTATTTACAACCAGTCTGACAATTTTAGCTGTTATGGCGCTCTCCTCGATCTATTATGTTTTTGATAACAGGCATGCCATTCAAGCATTTTATTTGTTCCATTATCTTCCAATCCTCTGGGTACAGCGGAGCACTTGTGATTTATACGATACTTTTGCCTACGATTGACACATTTCTATTTTTCTGTGCTGGGTGCGATGCGGGGCAAGTATTGAACTAGCGGATTTCTATAGCATAGGTGTATTTACTTTTCGGGCTGATCGGCAGTCCGTCATTTATTTTTATTGTCCCGAGACTCAAATGAACGAACCCGGAAGTGTATTTAACTTCCGAGTTCATTTACGCATGGCTAGCGTACTCGCTGGACGTCCTGTTACTTAGACGCCAAAATTAGGATTATGGAGTTAAGAGCTAGGTACATTATGGTGAGTGTGATTACTGATTCGATAAGGTGTGAATAATGATTTTGATTCAATAATTTAAACAATCGTTGTTTTGTGGTATATGTAACTACAATGGCGAATTCTAGAATTTATTAAAGTCTTTGTTACGAGATTACCAGGCACTAATCTTGGGTGATTTATTACTGATTTCCTGATGACATTTATTATCACTTGCTACTCTATGTTAGGGTAAACATGTGTTAACTTTATCTCTCTGAGACGGTTCTGTTTTTCTTTTGACAGTGTATTTAACTTTTATTCGGAGAATTGTTATATGGCAACATATCGTTTTTGGATTAACTGACACTTATGTCTAGTGCTTTAAGTGATATTGGATTTTGAAGGTATTGTTTTATGTTAGTTTTATATTGTGGTGGTTGCTTAGCACCATGGGTTGCATGGTTTTGGTTTTAATTAAGATTTGTCACATATATATAATATTTCTACTGATATAGTGGTTGTGGGTAGTTGTTTTCTTGATCTACGAGGGTGTTTGAATTTGCAATAAATTATCTTTTTACACTGTGTGGGTGCTTGACTATTTTTCACTATTCACCTCCCTTTGGGTTCTGATATTTATTTGGAACTAAATTGACGGTTGAGCATAATGGTCTTAACTCGTGTGTGCTTGTGATTTCTAGCCCTGGAGAAGTCGCAAGGGATATTAATAATTCCCAAAGACGAAACACGTGTTGGCTGGAAAGCTGGAAGTACAAATTTCTATGGATTGCTGAATATGAAATCAGATCTTCAATAAATTCTGGACTGATTAATTTATTCTAATAGTTGACTTCAATGAACTATAAGATGCATCATGGACTGTTGTGTGTAACTATATATATGTGAACTATATATTTCATGATTTTTGTATAATTTAGGGGGACCTCATTGTGTTGAAAATAGTTTTGCCCATAGCTTTTCTTGGTTTGATTTTTTAAAAAGCCAAATGCCCCATTTTAGGAGCTTCCTTTCCTCCGTAGAGATTTTAAGATGGATCCATCTTCTGGTCGTTTCTTCAGTTGCCTCAAAAGTCTCTTTACCACCGATTTCCTCAACCGTACTGCACTTGGCATACGTAAGTTGTTACTATGTCCCAGATATGCACCCCATACCTGCCCTTTGCCAACGATTGATTAACAAGTTTATTTGAGAATGATTCCCATATTGCAAATACATTCTGAGATTTGTTCGCCATGTTTTCCAGGATCACGACTACTTCCTCTGCTTGTGTTTTCACCGAACGGGAACTCCATTTTAGTCTCTTTAGATTTTCAGAATGGAGCTCATCCTTAGGGAGATTTGATTCTTCCTGGATATGTACTTTGCTCTGAATTGTAATTATGTGCAGGTTATGGTCGCTACCTGGATGATCTTGTATTTTGAAATCACTCACAAAATGAAATAAAGAAGTGCTTACCAGGGTATAGTCTAGGTGTGAAATCACCTTTTCCGAGGTTCTTGTCCAGGCAGGCAGAATGTCTGATGGCAACCGACAATTCAGCGCAAAGAAACCTGCTAACTCACAGTTCTTAATAAACTTTTCACTGATTTTATCTTTCTTCCTCAGAGGAGGCAGGGATTGAGAAGGCAGTGGGACTGCTATTTGCACATGATACTCACTTGGTGAATGAAATAGATTAAGTTTAAAATCACCTGAGACAAGCTAGTGGGCATAGTTGAATGAGTTTTTTATGTGAAGCAGATGATCTACAAGTTTATTGGCTTTGATCTTTTTCTTTTTGGGATTAACATAAACATTAATTAAGATCAAAGGATCACATGTGCTTTTTGCCCAGTCATCCAAGCAAACCGGCAGGAATGGCTGATCTCCTTTCTGTAGATCTTGCATCTTGGCCTTAAGTCTAGTGCTAATGTAGGTTGCTAAACCTCCTTTAGCTCTTTCAAAAGTGTTGTGTTTTACTGCGGGCTTGCTAAATTCCTCGTCCCCAATTAAGGGAAGGCTCCTTAGTGCCCATATTTCCTGCAACATTATAATATCAAAAGAACCCAGAAATTGAATAACCCCTGGGTCTTGGCGCTTGGACTCTAGGCCCCCTATGTTCCAAGAGCGAATACTCAATGAACCTTGCAAATGGTGCAGTCGCTGGGCTATTGTTCAGCTTTTTGGAGATGACCTGGAAGCTAACGCCATCAGAAGCCAAAACCAATTGTCTTTGGACTGGCCTTTTATGCATGATTGTCTGGGTGTGACCCTTCTTTGGGCCTCTTCTTCCTGTGTCTCTATTTTCAGATAGAGTTGAACTGTCATCCCTTCTCCAGTTACTTCTTTGGCAGACTCACCGGTATTGGACTTACCATTTGCTCCTCGCAAAACTGACCAGGGCGTTACTTCCTTCTTTTTTAAGGGGCAATCCTGCAGTAGCGGATATGGGTATCTTTCCCCTGAATAGGGAACAACCTCTATTCCCCAGTCTTTTAGGTTATTTTTCTTTTCCAAAATTTGCAGTGGGAGGTCTGGTGATGCAAATACTCCTACTGTAAAGTGTGACCTCATATTCTGAATTGCATTCCCCGGCCAGAGTCCTTAGGATTCTCTCCAACTTGTTAATATTGATGGAACGCCTCTGATCTGATTGTGCTCCCTCCAACCTTTCCCACCCCTTGAGTACCTGCCTAACAAGAAAGGACTGGAAATTATCTGTACTTCCCTTAGCTTTGTGAAAAAGGGCATGGCTGAGATGTAACGTCTACCACCTGATACTGATCTACCTTGCACTCGCACTTGCTCAAGAAAACCCAACCAGCTATCCAAAGAGAAAGGCTGCACTTGGGGGTTGCCAAAGGTGTATGTAATGTAACTATGAAACACCTTTTCTTGTGCAGTCCTCTTTTTAGGCGTGAGGCTGGCTGCCACTGAATCTGCAAGGGGTGACCCCCAAGGTTCCACAGGTATTTCAGTAAATATATGGGTTCCAACTCTGCCCCTTGGTGGAAGAGCTGAAAATCCTCTAGCTTGAAACGAGGCATTGCATCAGCTGCGTTATTGAAAATACCTGGTACATGCTTTGGTTTAAACAGAATATTATTCCTTAAGCAGACTAATACCAATTCCTTTAACAAGCTCTATCCTCTTTTGCAGTTAGCATGTAAAAAATTAATGCATTCAATCACAGCTTGTTGTCAGACCAAAAGATAATGAATTGATTGTGAAAGTGGTCTACCAAAATGTGTAATGCCACCACTATAGGAAATAGCTCCAAGAAGGTGATGTTCTTGACCAACCCGAAGACCGCCAAGGCTGAGGCCAGGTTTTTGCACACCACCTGGTCCCTGAAATTACCCCAAAACCAGTGCTGCCTGCTGTGTCAGTGAACAAACCCAGCACCTGATTGGATCGTAAAGCTGCCGGCCATACAATAGCCCTGTTGAAGTCCTTAGAAACACCAGCCAAATCCTTAAATCTTACTTTACATCAGCAAACAGGCGGGTTCAATTCTGCTTCTCTTGATGCCGACTTGCTTGAGCTATAGAGCAGGGGTAAAGGCGACCCACTGAGATTTTCTGTAAGGCAAAATTGAGCTGTCCCACTAGCACCTGTAATTGGTGTAGAGTGACATTTCTGACCCCCTGAAAGCATTCACCTTATCAAGATGTAGTCTACACTTCCCTGTCACTCAATCAATTTCTATCCCTAGGAAAACGAATATAGTAGCTGGCCCTGTTGTCTTTTCATTAACTAAGGGTATCCCAAAATCTGCCTTTAGGGACTTAAATGTAGTCAAAGACTTAGCACACTCATCAGGGCACCCCGGTCCCAGAAACAAGAAATCATCCAGGTAGTGAATAAAAGAATATGACCCAGATGCTTGTGTGAAAACCCATTCCAAGAAGGCATTAAACTGCTCAAACTATGTCCAGGAAACTGAGAAACCCATGGGCGTGCATCTGTCATAATAGGACTTCCCCTGGAATTGTAAACCCAATAAATGGTAGTCATCTAGATGGATTAGCAACATCCAGAAAGCCGACTCCGTATCTGCCTTTGCCATGGGAGCCCCTGTATCTAGATGTCTTAATAATGTCAGGGCGCCATCCAGGAATGCATGCTTCACAGATCAGATAACTGGGTCAATTGAATCATTGACTGGTGCTCCCCGAGGCGCTGAGAAGTTGTCTATTGACCTAAATTCACTGGGGTCCTTTTGTGGTGCCAGACCTAAGGGGGAGCAGACAAAATTGACCAGTGGGGGGCTGTCAAATGGTCCCACTATTCTGTTCAAATCCAATTCTTTCTGTATCTTCTATTTGGCCACCCCCTGCTTCAGGAGTTAAGGAGTGTTGGTTTTTACAGACTTCAGGTCCCTGTACACCCGGTTCTGGGATCAGGAAGCCATAGCGAAAGCCCTCATAAAATTGTTGTGCAGCTGCCTGACGTGGGAACAAATTCAGCAAAGGGTTCAAGAATAAGAGAGACACTGGCAATGGATCACCCAAAACCAAGGAAGGTTGACCCTCACTTCTGGCTCCCCTTTCCCATTGACTTCTTGAAGCATCTGGACTGTGGGTGTCCCACAAAAGGAAGAACTGTGCTTGAATTTGGACTACCCCTGAGGTCTGGTACATGTTTTGTTGCCAAATGCCCAACATGCCCCTTTGGGCTCCTGCCTCCAGTTGAAGCCCAAAACGGCGACTGGCCAATAGTCTCAGGTTTCTTCAGCATGGTATATCACAACCATGCATTCACATTAGTCTGATCCCAACACATGGATGGGTTTGTGGCCTTCTTTAACCTGAATGCCTTATTGTAATCCTTCCAACTGGACCCTCCAGACTCTTTAAAGTCGCCCACTATATTGTTCAGATAATATGCAGTCTGTGGGTCCAATCTGGGAATTTTTCAAGCATTACTGACTGCTAAATTGTAAAACCTTTGATCCAGTTCATTATGGTTTCTTCAACTTTAGGTTTCTTCCATTCATGAGAATAATCCTTACTTTTTTTTACTGTCCTCCTCTGGTACTTTTACAATGGTAAGCTCAAAAAGGTCTACATGTGCCCCCCCTTTTAAATCTTTGCCCTTATCTCCTCAGACAGTTGGAGGCCTAACTGGTCCCTGGGTGATAGCACCTGGTCATGTGGGCCACTAGATTGGGACTTATTCTCACCTGTAGGCTCTGCCACAGGCACACTTGAGCAACCGGGAGGTGGGGGGGCTGCCGTGGCCGACTCAGCTGATGCCCCTGCCAGATCCTTAAGTACCTCCCTGGTTACTGCTGTTTCCCACTGTTGCTTGGATCCAGCTCACTCTACCAAACATCTTGCTGTAGCCAGTGCTGCACTTTCCCCTGTTTGCTCTACCCGGCTCCCATTGCTCAGTCTCGATAATCAAGGCAATACCTTGGCTAAGCTGTTCACTAGGTCTTCTTCGTCAACCTGCTCATTGGCTGACTTTGTCCCTCACTGGCTGAAGACTGTTACCTCATCAATCACAGCTATGTCTGATTACCTGTCCATTTGCCCCTGACTGGGCACAGGTTACTTCACTAAAAATGTTCGACCTGTAGCGGGCTTCTTCCCACCAACCCTGCGTGCAACTTTTTAAGCCCGTTTCAAGATGGGAGGGAATGCAGCTTTTGGCGGAACTCCTGCCATCCTTGAATGCTCCTCCCTATTGGCTGTGGTATCCCTATGCCCACATGGAATATTCTCAGGTTGCTAGTTAGCCTCCTTCTGCGTTAATGTGGCCAATGCTAGTTGCACAAGGGCAAGCACCCTATCCATAGTGTCAAGGCACCCATAACTACCTCCATGTCAAATTTGCACTTTACTTACTTGCGAGGCATGTTGACCACCAGTACGTTGCTAAAATCCTTTGGAACAAATGTCAAATGTCAATGTATCTAAAACTGTGCCTGTGCCCTCACAGGGATATGTTGTGCTAGGAAATAAAGCCTGGACAAACTCCAATGCTATTGCCGTGACACACATTGCCCTTGGGCCCAAAAACGGAAAATTAGAACGAGTGACCCAGAAATATGCCGTCCATTTTCCCCATGAAAAAACACAACATTGACCAAAGAAGCCTAATGTATCAACCAGCTTTGGAGTCCTGCTGATGTGATGAGTCTGTAAACATATGGTTCGTATCCAGCAAGCCTAAAACCGATACATCAGCAATGGCTAAAACAATCAATCAGTGAAATGAGTGATTACAATACTAAAACAACTGAGTATTTAGATAAAAGACCCCATAGCACCACCTAATTGGTAATCATTGTAGTGCTGTTAACCGGACATGGAAAAATAAACAAAGTAAATAGAGAAACCGGAGCGTCATAGCTGACTTTCTCCTGTTGCTCCCGAGGATGATATTGACTGGTCCACCTGGTCCCCTACTCACCATGCCACAGAAAAACACTCTCTCCCCAACCCAAACTCAAACCTGCCTTACCTTCTTTGGGTTAAAAAAGCTCCAGTCCCTGGTCCCAAATGACAGCAGCCAGCAGGATGGTGTGAAGGGAAGCAAATTTCCAACGAGGGGCTCCTTGAGGCTACTGCCAGTCATCACCTACAAAGCCCAGGGAGAGGCCGGAGGATCAAGAAGTCACAGGTGGTCTGGAGAGGAACAACAGCCACTGTCGGGGCTGGTCAAAGGAGCACAAAAACAGTGAGTTCTTGGTTGTCCAGAAGAAAATGCAGGGATCCCAGGTGCAGACGTATCAGCAGTTGTCAGGGGCAGCCAGGCGAAACCAGGTAGTGGTGAGTGGGACTGTGCCCCTCATTTAAACTCACCTGGCTGTCCCTGCTCTGCCGTCTGCACAGGCAACCCGGTCACCTTCTGCCAGTCAATGGCTGGTGCTGCAAGTACCCATGGTGAATTCAAAATACAACACTGCGGCCACCGTTGGCTTCTGGGTTCAGCCGGTCTGATACTGCCCGCACTTGTCTTTGGGGCCCGCCAGAATGGCATTGCCCCTCGTCCAAGAGGATACTACTTCTCAAAGTCCAAGAGGTTCAGCATGCAGCGCAGAATAACAGAAAGGGCTCTGCTCTTCAATCTTTTGGGAATCTGACCAAGTCTAGTGAGGCTTTCACATATTAAAGTTCATAGGGCAAATGATTTGTCAGTTCATCAATCCACCTGATGTTGAAGGGGCAAACTCCATTAGAAATCAGTCATGTAAGTCCAACTTGAAACATTGGTATGGTTTCCCAGATTTGTCATAAGAACAATGTCCATCTGTACTCTTCCATGCAAGATTGCAACAATTTATGTATATTGCCTGTCAACTCCCTAAACTAACTATGTGTAAAACAATAGTCATCTATTACCAAGCTAGCATTCTCCTGGATAAAAAAGGTATGTGTTAGCAAGATGACTTGACATTTTCTGCACTGTCACGAATACAGGACCTAGCAGGCCTCATTTAAGCTAATGCAAGTGGATTAAAACCGCACATTAATCATTCAAAGAAACACATTTTAATACACAAACTATAAATTCAGCATTAATAAACCTTCATTAGCATTCAGGTTACAATATCTTTAAACAAAATAACTCTGTTAGAACATTTCCACTAATGTGACTCAGAACTGCATTTCTCTACTTTTGCTTACAAATTTAAAATACTTTTCATTTAAAATGTAATATCGTCCTAATGAAAACTAATAGATTAGACTCTAAAATATAACATAAAGACAGATTAATTCTTCAAACATAATTTAATCTCAATACCACATAGGTTACAGTGAATGCACGCTAATATAGCTTCTAAGTGCATCACATTACATTCAAACTATTAATACTTTGATATACGTAATGCATAAACTTTCACGTATAGATGATCACTATGACTTGAGGGATAGTACTAAAAGTTCTGTCACCCCTCTGATAGCAAATCAAGCCATCACAAAATACTCCAACTCTTACTTTCAATGACACAGCTCAAAATTTCAGAGTTAGTTCCACGTAAGGTCTTCTGGACTCGTATATCTGCTTGATTTTACTATAGTATATGTTCATCCTAGCCTCTATCCTAATCTCCTCTTTTCTCCTTTTACTCTTGGCTCTTTTCTCTTTCAGCTTCTTGTATAATTTATACAGACTAACTTCAACTAGGGCACACAAGGCCATTTTCAATAGGGGCCTTAAAATTGTTACAACAATTCCTCTCCCTAGATTTCCAAAACACCTTCCAGTCACTGTAAAACCATTACCTATTGCTTTCCCTGCACCCGTTCCTGTTATCTCCTTCAGGTCTTGTCTCAAAATTGTCATGTTTGAAATGTACTTCCTTATCACCTTACTATTATCAGGAATACAAGTGCAGCACTGTTGGGTTTGCAACATTTTGCAAACTCTGCCCTCTTTTGCAAGAAGAATGTCTAAGGCAAGGCGATTTTGTAAAATCATTGATCTTATAGCAACCATTTCTGTGTCTATTAATAAAATGGCACCTGCTGTGTCTGTAGATAATTTATCTACTATTGTTGACAACTTTTTTATTTTGAGATCATTCAAGATAACCGCTACTAGTGGAATTAGGGTACCAAAAATATCTCCTACAAAATTATCCCAGACTGGATCATCAAAATGGTCTACATGACATATCTTTGGAAAACAGTCTTTTGGCAGCTTGTAAAAGGTGTTCTTTCTACAAATGAAATAAACCAATAGCATGGTGAGGTCTTGTCCACTCAACATGAAGGTCCAAACAATCTTAAACAAAAACATGTCTCCATTCATAAGTCCCTACAAAATGTATGACAATCTTTGATCTAGGTCTATATACACGTAACTTCCCTATGTGCTGCCAATCTAAAGCGAGGGGTCCTTGACTTACAGCTACTGAATGTGTTTATTCTTTTTCCCAATTTTGTAAAACTATTCCCTTCTTTACTTTAGCTTTCATAGCTCTTCTCCTTTCTTCAACTTGTCTACTGAACTTCTTCTCTACTGGTGTAAGATTACAGGTCAGAGTATTTGTATAGGCGTAAACTGTACCAAATGTCAATGTAGGCTCTAAGAAACCTCCCACTGTGTCAATATGTTTTGGCTTTGCAATGTTGCTCAAATGTTTCATGATTGGGACAATTGAAAACACTAGTTCATAATTTGAATATTAATACTGATAATATTCCTGCTGATGCAAAAGTGTTAATAGCAGGCTACAGAAAATTCCATAGGATAGGGTTTGTTAGACCTGACAGCCTTAAGGTGGTCACCCCTAACTTTTTGCCTGCCTCCCTCCACTTTTTGGACACTGTTTTTGCTGGCTTTTAGACTCTGCACACTTTACCACTGCTAACCAGTGTTAAAGTGCATATGCTCTCTCCCTTTAAACATGGTAACCTTGGATCACACCCAATTGGACTATTTGATTTACTTGTAAGTCCCGAGTAGAGTGCACTATATGTGCCCAGGGCCTGTAGATTAAATGCTACTAGTGTGCCTGCAGCACTGGTTGTGCCACCCACTTTAGTAGCCCCTTTACCTTGTCTCATGCCTGCCATTGCAAGGCCTGTGTGTGCAGTTTCACTGTCACTTCGACTTGGCATTTAAAAGTACTTGCCAAGCCTAAAACTCCCCCTTTTTCTACATATAAGTCACCCCTAATGTGTGCCCTAGGTAACCCCTAGAGCAGGGTGCTGTGCGGGTAAAAGGCAGGACATGTACCTGTGTAGTTTACATGTCCTGGTAGTGTAAAACTCCTAAATTTATTTTTACACTACTGTGAGGCCTGCTCCCTTCATAGGCTAACATTGGGGCTGCCCTCATACATTATTGAAGTGGTAGCTGCTGATCTGAAAGGAGTAGGAAGGTCATATTTAGTATGGCCAGAATGGTAATACAAAATCCTGCTGACTGGTAAAGTTGGATTTAATATTACTATTCTAGAAATTCCACTTTTAGAAAGTGAGCATTTCTTTGCACTTAAATCTTTCTGTGCCTTACAATCCACATCTGGCTGGGTTTAGTTGACATCTCCTTGTGCATTCACTCAGACACACCCCAAACACAGGGTACTCAGCCCCACTTGCATACATCTGCATTTTGAATGGGTCTTCCTGGGCTGGGAGGGTGGAGGGCCTGCTCTGACACAAAGGACTGCCACACACCCTACTGGGACCCTGGCAGACAGGATTGAACTGAAAGGGGACCTGGTGCACTTCTAAGCCACTCTTTGAAGTCTCCCCCACTTCAAAGGCACATTTGGGTATAAAACAGGGCCTCTGCCCTACCACCTCAGACACTTGCTGGAGAAGAAACCTGAACCAGAACCTGCACCCTGACAAGAAGAACTGCCTGGCTGCCTAAAGGACTCACCTGACTGCTTTCTACAAAGGGCTGCTGCCTTGCTGTTGCCCTGCTGTCTTGCTGAACTCTTGCCTTGCTGCAGAAGTGCTCTCCAAGGGCTTGGATAGAGCTTGCCTCCTGTTCCCTGAAGTCTCAGGACCAAAAAGACTTCTCTCTTGCAATTGGACTCCTTGTGAGGAGAAAAATTCGACGCACTGCTTGCTCCGCGGTGAAAAATTCACCACACGCCCGACCGGAAAGACATCGCTCGACCCTGCGAGGAAAAGATCGAAGCGACGCCTGCAGTGCGACCGGAACTTCGACGAACGGCCGGCCTGGACAACGCCGCCTGACTTCCAGAGAGGAAATCGACGCAGCGCCTGCCGTGAGGGAGAAAATTCCACGCACAGCCCACCGGAACGACGCGCAGCCGGACTACAAGCCTAGGATTCCACGCACAGACCCCGGGGCGTCTGAAAACCCTGCGACCCACAGAGGAGACCTGTCTGCGCACCGGAAATCGACACAACGGCTTCCCCGCGTGAAAAATAACGACGCAAGTCTGTGTGTGAAGGGGCAAAACCGGTGCACACACAATTTTCCATGCACCTCCTCCTCTGCGGCCCTTTGCGGAGATTTTTCACTCCAAACCAGGTACTTTGTGCTTGAAAGAGACTTTGTTTGCTTTTTAAAGACTTAAGACACTTCATATCACTTTTCAGTGATATCTCTACAATTTCTTATTGCATCTTTTATCGTTTTGACCTGCAAATATCCTGATAAATATTATATATTTTTCTAAACACTGTGTGGTGTATTTTTGTGGTGCTATATTGTGTTATTGTATGATTTATTGCACAGATACTTTACACATTGCCTTCTAAGTTAAGCCTGACTGCTCAGTGCCAAGCTACCAGAGGGTGGGCACAGGATAATTTGGATTGTGTATGACTTACCATGACTAGAGTGAGGGTCCTTGCTTGGACAGGGGGTAACCTGACTGCCAACCAAAGACCTCATTTCTAACAGGGTTAAACTATGGTAGGTGATTAGCTCACTCACCAATGAAGGCAAATGGGTGCACACATAACAATTTCTAACATCCATGGGGTCTGCATATTCATACAAGAACATATAAAATACATTTGCGGATAAATCACCTGTAGAACCATCGCTGTGTAAGTATTTCTCGCCCTTTTGTAAGGGATTTTGAACTGCTATGGGATTTGCAAAGCACGGGACACTTGTAAAGGTACCTTTCTCTGAATCACTTGTCATGAGCAGGCTTAGTGCAATGAGCAATAATATAATCAAAATAACTGTCACAACCACTAAACCTGTATATACATATGTGTTTACACTTACTACCTCTATTTCTAATTTACTCCACAAGTTCTTTCATTTCAGAGCAAAAGTTCAATTTCAAAAATGCAAAATGGCTTTAATGTGTCACTGTCTCTTTTCAGTCCTTTTCATTTGTGAGAAAATACCAAAATAGTCTATTCAAAAGTTCAAATTAGTCACAAAAAGTTATTTGATCTTCTAGAATGTTCATCAATAATTTTCGCTAGTGGCAAATGTTCAAAAGTTTTCTAATAAAAGTTCAAATGTCTCTAATGGAGGCACAGCTCATAATCACTAATAATCACATCCAAAATTAATGTCTTTGTCCATCAAATAGCAATGGGATTTCAAAGTTCAGTTCCACCTCAATCTCAAGCTCAACAATATTGAACTTGATTTGAATTGTTAAAGCAAAAGGTTGTAAACTCCTTCTCCCAGTCATTGGCAAAAATAAGTCCATTCAGGTGCTGAGTATTTTTGTCTTGGTACTCCTTTTCTCTTTGATCTTCTGTTTACTCGACCCTCAGCATCACTGTCACTTTGACTTGACTCTTCAGTCTCCTCAGCAATTGTCGGAGGCACTTGTTCAGCTGTCACTGTTTGCTCACTTGGACAGTTGTCTCCTGGTACAGCTCTTCTATCTATAGCAACTGGTCCTTTATCAGCATCTGAGGTTGCATGAGTCAACTGATTCTGTCTCGACCCTTCTGTAGCATCCAGAGATGTTGACTTACTCAGACCCCCCCCCCCAAGACCGTACTGGTGCTGTAGCAGCAACCTGTCCAGCCCTAACAGCTTGAGTAACCTGATCCCTTTCACTCACTGTAACTGGCCCTTCTGGTACAGGTACTGTATCATCTAGGGGACCTGAAACTTTGTGAGTGTGACTCACATGTATCCAGTTAGGGAGACCAGCACACTTTACAGCTGTGGTAGTTATCAAAACCATCTGGTGCGGACCTTTCCACAATGGTTTCAAGCAGGATTTCCTTATGTGTTTTTTTCACCATTACCCATTTGCCTGGACATAGGTCATGGCAAAGCTCCTTCTGTGGCTGTACTGTAGCTTCTTCAACCTGATGAGACAAAGAATGAACTCTATCAGCCAGTCCTTTACAATAATCCAGTACCAAGCCATCTGTAATGTTCACAAGTACATTTGCAGGCACTGCTGGCAATTTCATGGCTCTCCCAAATGATGATTTCATGTAGGGATAACCAGTCTTTTGGTCGAGCGTACTGTCCATACTTATCAAAATAAAAGGCAAGGCATCTGGCCATTTCAAAGTAGTGGATGCACATACTTTCACCAGCCTAGACTTCTGAGGGCCATTAAGTAGCTCCACGAACCCGGAAGCCTCAGGTCTGTATCTGCAATGTAATCTTTGCTCAACTTGTAATGCTGCACATAATAATTTCAGAACCTCACTTGAAGTGGGCTCCTTGGTCCGAGAAGTCGGGAATACAAATCTTGGTATCAACTCCTAAGTATCAGCTTCCCTACTGTGAGGCTGTCATTTCTCCTGGTCAGATAGGCTTCAACACAATTGGAGAAAATGCATACAATGATTAAAACATATCTTAAGGTCTTTGCACATGGGTAGTTCTATGAAATCCAGCTGCATCCTGTTAATCGGGCCTCTTGATCTGCCCATGTGATGCAATGTAACAACTGTGCGTTTTCCTACATTCATTTACTGGCATGTGATACACGCATGGCACACAGCTTCTGCAGTCAGCCTGAATCTAGGGTTGAACCACTGTGGTCTGAAGGTTGTAGTCATAGCATCTCTATGTATGTGTGCCTGTCCAAGATAGTGTTTAGCCATGGGAGACAACAAGCTACGGGACAACAAAGCTCTTCCATCACTTGAAACACAAAGATCATTCTCATTTCTCTTGATACATCCTGCTTTGACCCAACTTTGCTGTTCCTCTTCTGTTACTTCTTCCTACAATCTTTTAGCTTCCTTCCATGTATCAACAGCAGTTAACAGGAAATTTCTCACCATTTGTATCACTGTTCCACTCTCCATTAAAGGAGGCAGAGCTTAGGGCACAATACCTCACCACCTCATCAGTGTAAATATTTTCCAAAGTTACATAGTCAGTAGATTTTGTTTTGTGAGTGACACGCTTGACTACAGCCATTTTTGCAGGCAGCTATAATGCATTCAACAGAATATAAATCTTATCTCCATTGCGAATAGGGGATCCAGAGGAGGTCATGAACCCTTTCTGGGACCAAATGTGTCCGAAATCATGAACAACACCAAAACCATACTGACTATCAGTGAAGATTGTCACTTTCAGATGTTCAGAAACACAGCATGATCTAGTAAGAACAATCAATTTGGCTAGTTGGGCAGGAAAGACTCCACGAAGCCACGAAGCTTCAATTACACCTGAGACCGTGCAAACTGAATAACCAGCCCTCAGAGTACGATTCTTATCCCTTAATCGGTTCTGTGCCGCGGACGTTATGGTTACGTCCTGCGGCACAGTGCTCGTGTGCCCATGACGTAACCATTACGTCCTGGGCACAGAGCTCAGAGGGAGCGCTAGCGCCCCCTCCTTGGTCTTCCCTCCCACCCCCCAAAGGCAGGGATGGAAGGGGAAGCCCTTCCCATTCCAACCCCCCTGACCTCCCCAGTGACATCTGATGATGTCAGCGCACATTTGCGCACTGACCTCATCAGAGGCCACTTCCCCATCGCGCTGGAAGCTCAGCTTCCAGCGCAATTGGAAGAGAAATGCAAAGCATTTCTCTTCCAATCATGTGATGGGGGGCCTGAGAGGCTTCAAAGGGAAGGAAAGGAATTTCCTTCCCTTTGAAGTCTCTCAGAGCATTTCAAAAGCCAGATTGTAAAGCAATCCGACTTTTGAAATGCCCACTAGACACCAGGGATTTCTTTTAGAACTGAAATTGGCATGAGGGGAGTGACCCCTTGAGCAAGGGTCGCTCCCCAGAGTGGCAATATTTTTCAAGGCCTATGGGCCTATTGTTAGTCTGATCTGCCCCCAGGGCTCATTTTTTGTTTTTTTCGTTAGGGAGCGACCCCTTAGACAAGGGTCGCTCCCTAGGGGGAAAATTATATTTAGGCCATTTCTGCCCCCCTTGGCCTACTTTTATGAGGCCAGTCTCCCCCCAAGGGGGGCAGAAACCACTAGACACCAGTTTTTTTTTTTACGCCAAATTCACAGAAGGGAAGCAAACCCTTAGGTAAGGGTCGCTCCCCAGGGGGGCAAATTTATTTTAGGCCATTTCTGCCCCCCCCTGGGGGCAGATCGGCCTATTGTTATTAGGCCGATCTGCCCCCGGGGGGGCAGAAACCTCTAGGCGCCAGAGCTAAAAAAAAAATTGCCCTGGGGAGCAAATTGTAATTAGACCATTTCTGCCCTCCTTGGGGGCAGATGCGCCGATTTTTGTCCAATCTGCCCCCAAGGTGGGCAGAAACCACTAGGCACCGGGGATCTTTTTTTTGTGCCAATGTCACGCAAGGGGAGCGACCCCTTAGGCAAGGGTCGCCCCCGGGGGGTGGGGGGAGGGTGGTAAATTTATTTTAGGCCATTTCTGCCCCCCTTGGGGCAGATCAGCCTATTGTTATTAGGCCGATCTGCACCCGGGGGGGCAGAAACCTCTATGCACCAGGGCTAAAAAAAAAATGTGTTTTTTTTTTGGTTTGTTTTTTAGAGATGGGGTGTGACCCTTTAGGCAAGGGTTGCTCCCCAAGGGGGTGGGGGGCAATTTATTTTAGGCCATTTCTGCCACCGCCCGGGGGCAGATCGGCCTATTGTTATTAGGCTGATCTGCCCCCGGGAGGGGGGGGGGGCAGAAACCTCTAGGCACCAGGGCAAAAAAAAATGTTTTGTTTTGTTTTTTTAGAGATGGGGTGCAACCCTTTAGGCAAGGGTCGCTCCCCTGGGGGCAAATTGTAGTGAGACCATTTCTGCCCCCCTTTGGGGCAGATCGGCCAATTTTTGTTAGATCACTCTTTCCCCAAGGGGGGCAGAAACCACTAGTCACCGGGGATCTTTTTTTTTGCGCCATTGTCACGCAAGGGGAGCGACCCCTTGGGCAAGGGTCCCTCCCCGGGTGGGGAGGAGGGCAAATTTATTTTAGGCCATTTCTGCCCCTCCTATTGTTATTAGGCCGATCTGCTCCTGGGGGGGCAGAAACCTCTAGGCGCCAGGGCAAATTCTTTTGTTTGTTTGTTTGTTTTTTTAGAGATGGGGAGCGACCCATTAGGCAAGGGTCGCTCCACTGGGGGACAAATTGTATTTAGACCATTTCTGCCCCCCTGGGGGCAGATCAGCCTATTGTTAGTAGGCCAATCTGCCCCCAGGGGGGGGGCAGAAACCTGTAGGAGCCAGGGATTTTTTTTTTTAGGTCTTTCTTTTTTTTTTATAGGTTTTTTAGCGGTGGGGAGCGACCCCTTAGGCAAGGGTCGCTCCCCTGTGGGGCCAATTTTCTATTTAGACCATTTCTGCCCCGTGAGGGCAGATTGGTTGATTCTTTTTTTAGGCCAATCTGCCCCCTAGGGGGGCAGAAACCACTTAGGCACCAGGGATTGGTGTGTGTGTATACGTGTGTTTTCTTTAGGGGGCAGCCTTTGGGTAAGGGTCGCTCCCCATGAGGGCACATTACTGTTGGCCATATCTGCCCCCCTTGGGGGCAGATAGGCCTATTTTTGGAAGGCCCATCTGCCCCCAAGAGGGGCAGAAAGCCCACCAGAGGCCAGGGAACTTTTTTTAGCCATACCCCCACCCCAAATAAATGGGGCCAAAGTTGTTCTGCCCACCAGTGGGCAGATGGGGCAATTACCCCTGATCCACACCCCGGGGGGCAGAAAGTCTACTAGATGCCAGGGAATTTTTAAAAACAAAAAATATTGGGGTGATGGCTACCAACCAGTATGGGCCTGGTTATGCCCCCTTCCCAACTGAAGGGGGTAACAGTCTTTCAGCTCTCCCCCGCACTCTAAAACATCTTATCATACAGCAAGCAAGAAGACATTTGATTATTTTGGGTTTTGGTTTTACATTTGGTCCATGAGAGCTTGGCTAACTCAAAATCGTCCCACTTGGAATGGTGATGGCTGCACTTTATGGACTTTGGGACGCTGCCATATAGAAAAATCCACAAGACCTAGACACATCTGAAAACTACACATCTGGGTGATTCCAGGGTGGTGTGTTTCACATGCACGCGCACCATTTTCATACCCACAATGCCCTGCAAACCTCCAACTTGGCTGGAAATCACACATTTTTCCCACGTTTTTGTGATGGAACCTTCCGGAATCTGCAGGAATCCACAAAATTCCTACCACCCAGCATTGTCTCATCTATACTGATATAAATCCTGCTGCACTTGTCAGCCTAAAAATGTTTTTTTTTGCAAACTGCCCTTTTGGACCCCCTTTGGTTCCCCCTCAATATCGACATGTTTTTGGCTCTTCCTTTTCACAAGCACTTGGCCCACCTACACAAATGAGGTATCATTTTTACCAGGAGACTGAGGGGAACGTTGAGTGGTGTGAAATATGTCCCAGTGCGGTAATCCCACACAGAAATGTTGGAAAAATTTGATTTCTTAGCTAAATTTGAGGTTTGCTGGGGATTCTGAATAAGAAAACATTGGGGGATCCACACAAGTAATACCTCCCTGGACTCCCTCGGGTGTCTAGTTTTCAGAAATGTCTGGGTTTGGTAGGTCTCCCTAGATGGTTGCTGAGCCCAGGACCAAACATGCAGGTGCCCCCCGCAAAAACAGGTAGTTTTGTTTTTGGTAATTTTGATGTGTCCAGATACTGTTTTGGGGCATTTTCTTTTGCGAGCAGTAGGCCTACCCACAAAAGTGAGTACCATTTTTATCGGGAGACTTGGGGGAACGCTGGGTGGGAGGAAATTTGTGGCTCTTCTCTGATTCCAGAACTTTCTGTCACCGAAATGAGAGGAAAAAGTGTTTTTGGGCCAAATTCTGAGGTTTGCAAAGGATTCTGGGTAACATAACCTGATCAGAGCCCCACAAGTCACCCCATCTTGGATTGCTCTAGGTGTCTAGTTTTCAAAACTGCACAGGTTTGCTAGGTTTCCACAGGTGCCGGCTGAGCTACAGGCCAAAATCCACAGCTAGGCACTTTGTGAAAAACACCTCTGTTTTCTGTGGAAAAATGTCATGTGTTCACGTTGTGTTTTGGGCCATTTTCTTTCACGGGCGCTAGGCCTACCCACACAAGTGAGGTACAATTTTTATCGGGAGACATGGGGGAACACTGGGTGGAAGGAAATTTGTGGCTCCTTTCAGATTCCAGAACTTTCTATCACCGAAATGAGAGGAGAAAGTGTTTTTTTGGCCAAATTTTGAGGTTTGCTAAGGATTATGGGTAACAGAACCTTGTCAGAGCCCCACAAGTCACCCCATCTTGGATTCCCCTAGGTGTCTAGTTTTAAAAAATGCACTGGTTTACTAGGTTTCCTCAGGTGCCGGCCGAGCTAGAGGCCAAAATCCCCAGGTAGGCACTTTGTAAAAAACACCTCTGTTTTCTGTGGAAAAATGTGATGTGTCCACGTTGTGTTTTGGGCCATTTCCTTTTGCGGGCGCTAGGCCTACCCACACAAGTGAGGTACCATTTTTATCGGGAGACTTGGGGAAACACTGGGTGGAAGGAACTTTGTGGCTCCTCTCAGATTCCAGAACTTTCTGTCACCGAAATGAGAGGAAAAAGTGTTTTTTGGCCAAATTTTGAGGTTTACAAAGGATTCTGGGTAACAGAACCTAGTCAGAGCCCCACAAGTCACCCCATATTGGATTTCCCTAGGTGTCTAGTTTTCAAAAATGCGCTGGTTTTCTAGGTTTCCCCAGGTGCCGGCTGAGCTAGTGGCCAAAATCCACAGGTAGGCACTTTGTGAAAAACACCTCTGTTTTCTGTGAAAAAATGTGATGTGTCCACATTGTGTTTTGGGCCATTTCCTTTCATGGGCGTTAGGCCTACCCACACAACTGAGGTACCATTTTTATCGGGAGACTTGGGGGAACGCTGGGTGGATGGAAATTTGTGTCTCCTCTCAGATTCCAGAACTTTCTGTCACCGAAATGAGAGGAAAAAGTGTTTTTTGGCCAAATTTTGAGGTTTGAAAAGATTCTGGGTAACAGAACCTGGTCAGAGCCCCACAAGTCACCCCATCTTGGATTTCTCTAGGTGTCTAGTTTTCAAAACTGCACAGGTTTGCTAGGTTTCCTTAGGTGCCGGCTGAGCTACAGGCCAAAATGCACAGCTAGGCACTTTGTAAAAAACACCTCTGTTTTCTGTGAAAAAATGTGATGTGGCCACGTTGTGTTTTGGGCCATTTCCTTTCGCGGGTGCTAGGCCTACCAACACAAGTGAGGTACCATTTTTATTGGGAGACTTGGGGGAACGCCGGGTGGAAGGAAATTTGTGGCTCCTCTCAGATTCCAGAACTTTCTATCACCGAAATGAGAGGAAAAAGTGTTTTTTGGCCAAATTTTGAGGTTTGCTAAGGATTCTGGGTAACTGAACCTGGTCAGAGCCCCACAAGTCACCCCATCTTGGATTCCCCTAGGTGTCTAGTTTTAAAAAATGTGCTGGTTTGCTGGGTTTCCCCAGGTGCCGGCTGAGCTAGAGGCCTAAATCCCCAGGTAGGCACTTTTTAAAAAACACCTCTGTTTTCTGTGAAAAAATGTGATGTGTCCACGTTGTGTTTTGGGCCATTTCTTTTCGTGGGCGATAGGCCTACCCACACAAGTGAGGTGCCATTTTTATCGGGAGACTTGGGGGAACGCCGGGTAGAAGGAAATTTGTGGCTCCTCTCCGATTCCTTAACTTTCTGTCACCGAAATGAGAAGAAAAAGTGTTTTTTTGGGCCAAATTTTGAGGTTTTCAAAGGATTCTGTGTAACAGAACCTGGTCAGAGCCCCACAAGTCACCCCATCTTGGATTCCCCTAGGTGTCTAGTTTTCAAAACTGCGCAGGTTTGTTAGGTTTCCCTAGGTGCCGGCTGAGCTAGAGGCCAAAATCCACAGCTAGACACTTTGCAAAAAACAGCTCTGTTTTCTTTGTGAAAATTTGATGTGTCCACGCTGTGTTTTGGGGCATTTCCTTCGCGGGTGCTAGGCCTATCCACGCAATTGAGGTACCATTTTCATCGGGAGATGTGGGGGAACACAGAATGGCAAAACAAGTGTTATTGCCCCTTATCTTTCTCTACATTGTTTCCTTCCAAATGTAAGACAGTGTGTAAAAAAGACGTCTATTTGAGAAATGCCCTGTAATTCACATGCTAGTATGGGCACCCCGGAATTCAGACATGTGCAAATAACCACTACTTCTCAACACCTTATCTTGTGGACATTTTGAAAATACAAAGGTTTTCTTGATACCTATTTTTCACTTTTTATATTTCAGCAAATGAATTGCTGTATACAGGGTACAGAAGAAAAACCCATTGCAAGGTGAAGCTCATTTATTGGCTCTAGGTACCTAGGGCTCTTGATGAACCTACAAGCCCTATATATTCCCGCAACCAGAAGAGTCCAGCTGATGTAACGGTATATTGCTTTAAAAAATCTGACATAGCAGGGAAAAGTTACAGAGTAAAACGTGGAGAAAAATGGCTGTTTTTTTCACCTCAATTTCAATATTTTTTTATTTCAGCTGTTATTTTCTGTAGGAAACACTCGTAGGATCTGCACCTTGCTGAATTAAGAATTTTGTCTACTTTTCAGAAATGTTTAGCTTTCTGGCATCCAGCATTGGTTTCTTACCCATTTCGGTCACTAACTTCAAGGAGGCTGAAAGCACAAAAAAATAGTAAAAATGGGGTATGCCCCAGTAAAATGTCAAAATTGTATTGAAAAATTGGGTTTTCTAATTCAAGTCTGCCTGTTCCTGAAAGCTGGGAAGATGGTGATCTTGCCACCGCAAACCCTTTGTTGATGCCATTTTCAGGGAAAAAACCACGAGCCGCCTTCTTCAGCCCTTTTTTCCAATTTGTTTGAAAAAAACAAAATGTTCATTGTATTTTGGCAAATTTCTTGGTCTCCTTCAGGGGAACCCACAAAGTCTGGGTACCTTTAGAATCCCTAGGATGTTGGAAAAAAAGGACACAAATTTGGCGTGGGTAGCTTATGTGAACAAAAAGCTATGAGGGCCTAAGCGCGAACTGTCCCAAATAGCCAAAAAAAGGCTCTGCACAGGAGGGGAAAAGGCCTGGCAGCGAAGGGGTGAAGCAGGATTTATAAATAAACATGACAGTCATTTTCAGTTAGGGAAAAGACTTGAATATCAAGTCTTGGTTTAGCACTCAGTTCAGTCACATTAAGTGAGCCATGCTGAAGCTCATCCACACATTCATTGGCATCTTCAAAAGGGGCAGGTAACAGAGTAGCAAGGTTCAGAAATATACATGTCTTTAAATTAACATTGGACGAGGCGAGAATGACCTGCTCATAATGGGATAAATGTGCACTGGTCAGATACACTGTCTTTGTTTGGGTTAACAAAATTTCCACTGAGTGGAGAAGAAAAACATTCAGAGGGTGACCGAAAACAATGCCTTTGCACTGTTCAATGTAGACGCTTAGGGCAGCGACTGCCTTCAAACAAATAGGCTGCACAGAGGCCACAGGATCAAGTGTGGCAGAAAAATATGTGACTGGCTTGCTCGTATTTCAATGCAACTGAGTGAAAACTGATTGAGCGTATCCATTCCTCTCACAGCAAAACAAAGAAAACCGTTTGTTATAATCAGCCATTCACAAGGCTGGGGTGCAGCATAGGCTTTCTCTCAACTCTGTGAAGGCACAACGCTGTTGTCATCGAATAGTACTGGATCAGACACATCCTTGTGTGTCAGCCTCTGTAAAGACTTGGCCAAAAGGGAAAAGTTTGGAATCCACCGGCGACTGTAGCCAGCCATTCCCAGGAACATTCAGACTTCTTTCTGGGTGGCGGGGGGGGGGCATTTTCGTGATTGCTGAGATTCTTTCCTGTGACACCTTCCGCACAGCTTTCTCAATGTGGTGACCTAAAGAAATTACTTCCTATTCCAATACTGTAGTTTTGCTGGGGAAACGTTATGTCCATTTTCTCCTAAATTAATTAAGAGTGTAATTGTGTCTCTCCCGCATGCTTTTCACTTGTTTGGTGCCACAAGTAGGTCATTAATATACTGCACTAACACTGAATGATAGAGCATTTTAGGTGACTCCAGATTCTTTTTCAAGATCTGATTAAAAATGGATGGACTCTCATATATCCTTGTGGAACTCATCACCGTGCCAAATCATGACTTTCAAATTTAAAAGCGAAGAGTAATTGGCTTTCTTCATGCAGTGTTATGTAGAAAAATGCTTGGCACAGATCAATTAAGGTGAACCATTCTACTTATTGTGGAATTTGGAATAAAATCATTGCAGGTTTTGGCACCATGGGACAACATGGGACAACTTCCTTGTTAATTTTTCTCAGGTCCTGGACTATGCAGTACTTTCCATTGGGAATCCACCGTCCTAGAATCGGAGAGTTACTTGGAATTCCCATTATCTCCTTCAGAATACCTTGTTCAATTAGGCAATCAATGAAGGGAGTAATTCCAGCAATTGTCTTAGGGGTCATGTTATATGGGGGAATTTATGTATAATCTGCATTTGGCTTCACTGCTCCTTTAATTAGTTCCATCTCTTTTCCTGAAAAATTCCACACCTCAGGTGTCACTGTGTCTTTTAAATCTTTGGGCAAATCATTACATGTCAGTGTTGGTTACTGTTAGAAATGGGGTCTCTAGTTGGCAGCGGTATACACCCTTAGCCAAGTAGGGATCACAATCATAGTCAGGGTAAGTCACAACACAATCAAAATTATCCTGTCCCCACCCTCTGGTAGCTTAGCACTGAGCAGTCAGGCTTAATTTAGAAGGCAATGTGTAAATACATTTGTGCAGAACTTACACCATAACACAGTGAAAACACCACAAAAAGACACTACACAGGTTTAGAAAAAATAGAGAATACTTATCTGAATAAAATACTGTTGAATCGAGGAAAATCCAATGTACAAAAGCAAAGTTATGAATTTTTAAAGATGAAATCCAACTAAAGCACCTAGAAACACAATCACTCTGATTGGGGCTATCACGACATTCCCAACAATCCAACACCACCGGTGCCAGTCACGGAGTGACACGGACCCCAAGGTACAGTTCCCTTTGAAAACAAAAAACAAGGACGTCGCACAAAGTCAGAAAGAGACATCGCTGGAGTTGGTGCAGCGTCAGTCACACACAGCTTCTGAGGAAAGGGGTGTTGGTTCTGCGCTGTAAATCAGGTAGCGATGAATCGTCGGTTCCGTCCGGATGTAGGGGGAGGTGATGCGGCGTCGTCTGCGATGAGTCGCTTCCTTGTGACCCACCCAAGTCGCTGGTTCCGGTCAGTCAGGACAGGGTGTGTTGACTTCGCAAGGTTGCGATGACCCTGAATGACATCAGCGGAGTTGCGCCAATGTCAGATTTGCGTCACAGGGCATGGTAGTTGCTTGCAGCGAGGTCCATGGAGCAGGATCAGGCTGCAGCATCACTGGTATCGATGAAGTCATTCCGTAGTCGCTGGAGTAGGGTACTAGAAACCACGCCACCCCAGTTTGGACCCAGCCATATACAAATCAGTCTTGACCCTGTTCATCATGGGAACAGTCCAGCCCGAACTGCCAAGCCATTTCCTCCCTGGACCGAAAACAAGCATCCTAGGACCAGTTTCAGGGTATCACCCTTCATCAGCTAGGCTAGCTTGAATCCAGTGGCGCAGTGACGTGGGTCCTGTGCTCCCTATGCCACCAGATTCAAGCTAGCCTGGCTGAAGAGGAGTGATACCCCGAAATCGGTCCCAGGATGTTTGTTTCTGGTCCAGGGAGGACCGAGCCTGGCAGTTCGGACTGGACTGTTCCCATGGGGGACAGGGTCAAGACTGATTTGCATATGGCTGGGTCCAAACTGGAATGGCATGGTGAGCAAACATATTGATGGATTAAACCCAGATCTGTGACCGGGGGTGAATGTTTGATTTGTTCTGCATTCCGTCCATCAACTATTCTTTTTGCATTTGTCACCCCAAGTGGGAAGGGTATGCCCAGACGTGGGTCTGTGCTCCCTAGGCTACGAGATTCAACCTAGCCTGGCTGAAGAGGGGTAGTACCCTGAAACTGGTCCCAAGGTGCTTGTTTTTGGTCCAGGGAGGACCTGGCCTGGCAGTTTGGGCTGGATGTTCCCCTGGGGAACAGGGTCAAAACTGATTTGCATATGGCTGAGTCCAAACTGGAATGGCATGGTGAGCAAAACAAGTGATGGAGTAAACCCAGCTCTGTGATTGGGGGTGAATGTTTGATTTGTTCTGCATTCCGTCCATCAACTGTCCTTTTTGCATTTGTCACCCCAAGTGGGAAGGGTATGCCCAGACGTGCTCCGTGCTCCCTGTGCCACCAGATTCAAGCTAGCCTGGCTGAAGAGGGGTGATACCCCAAAACCGGTCCCAGGATGTTTGTTTCCGGTCCAGGGAGGACCTGGCTTGGCAGTTCGGGCTGGACTGTTCCCCTGGGGAACAGGGTCAAGACTGATTTGCATATGGCTGGGTCCAAACTGGAATGGCATAGTAAGCAAAAAAATTGATGGATTAAACCCAGATCTGTGACTGGGGATGAATGTTTGATTTGTTCTGCATTCCGTCCATCAACTGTTCTTTTTGCCTATGGGTTACCTAGGGCATACCTTAGGGGTGACTTATATATAGAAAAGGGGAGTTTAAGGCTTGGCAAGTACTTTTAGATGCCAAGTCAGAGTGGCAGTGACAGGCCTGAGACATGATTAAGGGGCTACTTATATGGGTGGCACAATCGGTGCTGCAGGCCCACTGGTAGCATTTAATTTACAGGCCCTAGGCACAGGTAGTGCACTTTACTAGGGATTTATAAGTAAATCAAATATGCCAATTGTGGAATAACCAATGTTACCATGTTTAAGGGAAGAGAGAGAGCATATGCACTTTAGAACTGGTAAGCAGTGCTAAAGTGTGCAGAGTCCTAAAACCAGCAAAACGCTGTCAGAAAAGTGGAGGGAGGCAGACAAAAAGTTGGGGGATGACCACTCTAAAGCTGTCAGTTCTAACAGTTAAAATGTGACACTCTGGTACTGCTTCACAATTTTACAGGGCACATCTTCCTCATTTGTTTGTATGACAATTCCCTGAGGTGTTCAGTTAATAGAACAATTTAGCTCACATAGTAGGTCACATCCAAGCAAGGTTACTGGACTTGAATCACACACTACAAATTGGTGATCATCTTCGTATGAACATATTTTCATAGGGATAGATTCTGTCACAGGGTTAGTCTATAGTTTATTTGCAATCCCTAAAACTTGGATTCTCTTTCCAGAAAGGGCAAGTTCGGTACTTCTGCTGATCTGACAGTGGAGCGCGTAGCCCCGAGTGTCAACCAGGAATGACACAAAGTGAACCAATACGTTAGCATTTATATTGGTGCTACGGATATCTACTTCTACGGATACACCTAGCATGTAATCCTCATCATCTAAGCTGTCTGCCTGAAGGATTTCTGAAACTTCCTCATCACTCAGGTCCATAAGGGAAATTGCAATGCAAACTGATTTACATTTCCATTCGTAATTTGATTTAGATTTTATTGGGGAATAGCCATTTGCTGTTGAGTCATCAAGGCTTGCAGTATCTGCATCTGCTATCATTAGGACACATTTACATTTTGCATTTTGGGTCTTTGAACTCTCTGAATTTTAATTTGATTGTTGCCTTGTACTTGAGCAACTCCATTAGTCTGCACCTGATTATTCACATTGTTATGGGACACTCCCTTCACCAATGGCCCAAATTTCTACACAGATGATATGGGTTAGTCATCTTCAAAGCCTAGACATCCACAACACCAGTCCGATCTATCTGAACCCCACATCTATCTCTAGGTTGGATAACATTCATTCCCTTCTGTTATACTCCTTGCATACCACCAGTGTTCACCATCATGTGCGGGCTTTGACTAATCTTCTGTGCAGCTTTCAATTGAATGACCATAACCTTTCTTTCAGCTCTTTCTGCTTCAATTCCAATTCATCACTGCAGTATTTTGCATCCCCAAGGATCTCATTAATTGGTTTATTCTGTGAATAAATCAAATGTTGCTGAATCATCTCACTTATGTCTGGTTTCAATCCCTGCACAAATCTGAATACAAAATCACCCATATCTTTAGCGTCTATGGTTTTTGTACCACTGAAATGTTTGAAAGCCTGCAACAGTCTCTCATAGGAGGCATGAATCGAATTCTTCGATTCCTGAGTCGCCTGTCAATCCTCTTCCAATCAATGTCTATCAGAGACACCTTGTTTTACAAGAACTCAAAATCTTTTAATACTTTTTCATCTACTCTTCCCACTGTGCCCTCATTGCTAGGTCTCTTGGTGGTTCACAGTTTGGCCAGTCAACATTTACTTTACATTCAGTCCACAAATCACTCAGAACCACAATGTCAAACAATGTATTCAAATTTTCCCACAGGTATTTCGAAAGTTTTATATACCTTTCTGTTGGCTTTTACCATTCCACTGGTTTCTCTCTAAATCTTGGGTAATCATTGGTGAATGATAAAGTATCACTCCTACTCCAAGGTACATGAACATAAACCCACCTGATATTTCTCTCTCGGGCAGCATTTTTAAAGTTGCCTCAGCTTGAACTGCTCCTGCCAGAGGCACATCTGGCTTTGCTGTGTTGTGATCACTTTTCTTTGCACATCTACCATCCCACTTATTTATAGCTTCCCATTTCTGAATGCACATGAATAATTCATCATCATCAAGATACTTTATTCGATTGAGTAAACAATCATAAAAGCAGATAATTCATATAAAAAAAAAAATCACTCAATATTTGAAATAGTATAAAAACAGTAAGTCAAACCGTATCTAAAGAACCATGTAGCGAGATTGCATTACAAAGAGTTAAATAAGTTCACATAAGAGCCACAGTTTAAAAACATGACAAAAAAATAGATATAAAAATGTGTTTTAAAACAAGGACTGTTGTTATTATAAAATACGTTTGAGATTTATACAAATGGGAAAACCCTGTCTAAGTAATTTGATAATATGGTCTGGCCTTCATCACTGCACATAAGAATGAAGCTATTCCATTGCAAATCATAATTGATGGTAAGGACAGAAGATAATTAAAAGCAGGGCGACATTGTTTAAAATGCATTGATTTTAAAAATGGGATCACAAACGCTTTCCTTAGGTCTGCATAGAATTTACAAAAAAAGAGAATGTGTATTGTACTTTGCTCAGACACTAAGGCCCGTATTTATACTTTTTTTGCGCCGCATTTGCGTCATTTTTAGACGCAAAAGTGGCGCAAACTTACAAAATACAATTGTATTTTGTAAGTTTGCGCCACTTTTGCGTTAAAAAGCGACGCAAATGCGGCGCTAAAAAAAGTATAAATATGGGCCTAAGTCGCAGGGACATTTTACCAAGACAGGGGTCCAATCGTTAATACACGGGAAGCTAACAAGACGATGGAAAATCTCTAATCTTAAACACGTAAGGACAAACCGATGCCTTGGATTCAGTACATTACTCAAATATAGTTCCATGCCATCTGTTTGTTGCAACATGAAATTCCTCATTACGCTGGGTTTCTTTTCCTCAATGGCCCTCTTAAATCGGCCAGGTGAGTAAGACAAATATTTTTCAGTTCTTTACTGGAAATTGTTTCCAGTTTTACCGGAGTGAAGTATAACTCAGGATATCCCAGCTCTGTGAAAAAGATCTTTATATAATTTAGCCATGGAATTTTCAGCGGGTAAGATAATGCCAATGCATCTTCTATGATTGCCCTATTCAACCTAGCGGAATCAGAAGTCCATACCTTATGCCATAATAGGATCGGTTGGATACAAATTAAATCTGTAAAGTACGATACCCCAAATTCCATATGGCATACCAATGTAGAGGTAGATTTTGGAGCGCTTAAAATAAACTTTAAAAAATCGTTTTCAGCTAGCTGTAGGTTGTTGCAGTTCCTATATCCCCAGATTCCTGCCCCGTACAATGCAAGAGAATCACATCTTGCATTGTACAATATCATCATATCCTTGGGAGTCGGTATACCAACCCTTTTCAATTTTTTTTTACAGCCATGATAGTTTTAGTGAATAAAAGCTTCCTTGATTTTATGGCTTGTGACCATGTCCCTTCATTATCGAACGTAATGCCTAAGTATGAAAATGTTCCTGTGTCATCTAATTTCGTGCCTTTTAGCGTAATCTGGGGTTTCTTAATAGAATTTCTACTACATGTCATCGAGAAAGTTTTAGAATGGTTGATTCTAAGACCTTGGGCTTCCATATACTTATCAAAGGTTGCAAGTAGCCTCTGCAATGCTACTGGGGTGCGGGCCATCAAAACGGCATCATCCGCGTACAGGAGTGCTGGGATCTTTCGAGAATCAACTTGTGGGAGATCACAGCAAGCATCAGATAATACCCCCTCTAATTTATTAATATATAAGGCAAACAGTAGTGGCGCTAGTACGCAGCCTTGTCGTACCCCCCGTTCAATAGGAAAGGCTGTGGTGCATTCACCCTGAAGCCCATATCGCACCTTGGCTTTAGCTCCAGCGTATAGTTCCCTAATAAAATGAACAATAGTTAGGTCTACCCCCATGTCCAATAACATAGGCCATAATTTACTGTGGACCACACAGTCAAATGCTGAAGTCAGATCGACAAACACTAAATATAAGGCTCCGGCCTTGGCCTTCATGTATTTACTGAGTATAATGTCTAGGTTCAGAGCCTGCTCCATGGTCCCTATTCGAGCTCTAAAGCCATATTGCAAGTCCGAAAGAATATTATTTTCTTCCGTCCAATCTCGTAGTCTGTTTAAAACAATTCGTCCAGCAATCTTTGCGAGAGTATCAAGCAGAGAAATTGGGCGGTAGCATGCAGGATTTTGACGATCTCCCTTTTTGAAGATAGGAACAATGATGGTCTCAGCCCAGGTCGGTATAAAGCCTGTGGCACAGCAGGCACGTAAAACTTGAGTTAATAGTGGGCCCCCAAAGTGAAACATTCGACTTATAAATATCAATTGGGACTCCATCTGGGCCTGGTGCTTTCCCGCTTTTGCTAGCGTTAATTGCCTCTATAACCGCATTAAGGCTAAATGGTGGAGAGATAGATTGAAGAACTGGTCTCAGAGAGTTTGATTCCAAAACCAAATCTTTAGCGGAGCATATACTGGAGAAAAAAGAAACCCAATCCTCTTCAGTAATAGCTGTTTTGATTGATGGTAATGTTCCATCGCACAGAAGAGGAGAGTTTACAATTTTCCAAAATTTAGCGTTGTCATTCCTAAGGCTTGCTTCATGGAGAGAATGCCAAGCCTCGTTTTTTAAATTCTGTTTTCTTCTTATCGCCTTTTTATACTCTTTCCTCCGAAGTCTGATATCATGTCTATCAGGGTTTTGTCTGTGTAAGCACTGTTTGAGATTTTTATAAGCTTGGGTACATTCGCTGGCAAACCATCTTTTGCCTACACAAGGTCTAGATTTACCAAAGCTAACTGTAAGAGAGTTTTTAATTTCAGTAGTTATTGCAATAAAAGCATTAATACAAGCCTGCGGACAAATGTTGTCTGAAAGACAAGTTTCAAACTCTTTAGAGAGTTTGCTCATTAATTGATTCATAAACTGCGTAGGCTCAAGCTGTGACCAGCGGATAGTGTAGCCATTTCTTGTTCCCAATTCTATATTCTCTACCTTCTCCGTTGGTTCCTTGTGTTTGGTGATGGCTTGGGGAAATACAATGCTTAAACTTTGAGGGTAGTGATCACTAAACAAAGCATCTTGAATTTTATATTCAGACACATAAGTAGTAAAATTATTAGATAATAATATAAAATCAATTATTGTATTAGCGTATCTGCCATTGAATGTGGGTTTTAACTATGGTTTACAATGATTTAAACTATTGCACAAGAGGAGATTAAATTTAAACATCGTTTCATTTAGCAAATTACCATGATGAATATGTGTAAAATTGTATGAGTCGTCATCTCCACCCGTGCCAAAAAGACAAAATATTTCCACGGATTGTGGACACAAATGTGTGTTAAAGTCCCCCCCCACACAATAAAAGTCTCATTATACGCTGAGTTGCATACTCGGTCCAGATCTTCCTGCAACAGCTTGAGAACAGAGAAAAAACTTTGTTGAGGAACATTATTGTAAAAGTTAATAATCACCATTTGTGCAATGATTCTTAATTTACATAAAATCAGTTGATAAAATGAGTTAGAAATTAGTCTTACATCCTTAATTAAGTTGAACTTGTTGGAGATGAAAGTGCACAGCCCACCTTTTGCCCTGCCCCGTGAGCAAGGGACGGCGGGGGTGTGAAATGTCCTGAAACCGTTTATGTGGATAGGGTCCACAGACCAAGTCTCTTGTAAACTCACCCAATGAAAGGATCAAATATATTCTAACCAATCTTCATTCTTACTTTTAGAACGCAGACCCGCCACATTCCAAAATAAAAATGAGTACTCCTCTCTCCCAGTTCTAGTCCCTTGCCCCACGGAAGACTGATTAGTTACTGTGGGCATGATTACAACTTTGGAGGAGGTGTTAATCCGTCCCAAATGTGACGGATATACCACCAGCCGTATTACGAGTTCCATAGGATATAATGGACTCGTAATACGGCTGGTGGTATATCCGTCACTTTACCGTCACTTTTGGGACGGATTAACACCTCCTCCAAAGTTGTAATCAGGCACTGTGTCTTTTGACTGGATGGAGAATCCACTTATTGGCACTACGTTGTAAGCAAGTTGACTCGGTTCAACATCCATCTCCATCTGTCCAACTTCATTGCTCTCCACCAAACCATGCCCACTCTTTAGTGGATCGGAGACTGGGATTAGCGTAGTAGTCGTAGGCCCACCCATTTCCTGATCAACGGTTAGTCATTCGACACCTTCCAGAGAGAGGGCATGACATCTATTTTTGGTTGGGATCGAATAATATCTTTCTGACCTGGTTGTCTGTTTGTCAAAATTAGGACCAAGACGGACCTGGTCAATGTTGTGCGCATAAAAGAAACCCAGAGGCAACAATATGGTGCCATAGTCCGTAATCTGCTGCGGACTTAGATGGCTCAAAATGTCTTCGACCAGTTTCGGAGATTTAAAAGAGAGTACCACACAGTCACCCCTAAATAACTTCTGATTCTTTCCCACCCATTTTACCCTCCTGACCATTTTAATATCCTCAAAGAGAACTTCTGTCATGCCAGATTTAATTCGGGTTCCAATCCAATTCAAGGATTTATTCCTCAGCGCTGTCCATGATTCCCCGTGGTCCCCAGAAAGAGTTAGGACGTTTGCCAGGGCTATCACATAAGTAGTTGCCACTGGTGGCAGATCTAATGTATCTCTTGATGTTAAAGAAGGATCTCGGGAAAATTTCAGGCTGGTCAATGTTTCCCCTCTATTTAGCCGTGCTTTTTGAAGTGGGGAACTACTGGTACTAACTAGTGGAGGGGATAAATCTACATGTCTATGAATGGGCTGATGCGTATGTGGTGGCTGGTTATGCACTGGTAAGGGGTTACTGTTTGAACCTAGTTCGTCGCAATGTTGAGTAGTGACGGCTGTTACACTTGCACTTGCAAACTGAGCCTTCATTAATTTAAACATTGTCTCCACGTTTTCCTCCAATCGTGTTAAACGTTAAATCATTTGGTTAAAAAGGGGCCTGACTAGTTGTTCCAGAGAGTTAATAGTCTCTAGGGGATTGATTTCCGTATTCACCATAGGTTGTGCATCCCTATGGCCATGTTTTGAGTTCTCGCAGCAAGTATGTGCGTGTTGAGTAGATTCAATGAGTGAGAGTCCAGGATTATCTCGTCTAATCCTATCACGAGGCTCTTCACTGGGGCCTTTATCCTTACTAAGTAATTTGGGTTTCCTTAAACGTTTAGGAGGAGGTGGATGGTCGCCATCATCTGAAATAAAGTCAGTTATATCCTGTATGCATCCATTCTTACCTCTAATTTGAGGTCCAATTACCGGTAAATTAGTCGAATTTAGTGGAGGGGGAAAATGGGGAAGGTCCGAAGATTGAGTTAAAATCCTTTCCTCGACATTAATAATTTGTTTGTCAATTGCCCCCATAGCTCCTGAAATAAATTTTAATATTGTTGAGTGATCTTTCTGGGAGGCAGTGTCTTTTAAACTGGATTGCTTCCTTTTACCCATTCTTGCCAATTGTTTGACCTTTCAAAAAAAAAGAAAAATAATTATACCAAAAATACAGTGATCCTTGCTGATAGAAGTAGTGAAGCTGAGTAGAAAAAAATGCTATATGTCTATAGCAGAAATGAGGGGAAAAAAAGGTAACCTCCCACAGTGCTGCGTGCTGTTTTACGAAGTCAGAGAGGCAAAATTAAAGCACTACTTCAAAAAATCAGAAAAGAAGGATAAGCAAAAGTACCTGTTAAGGCTTGGGTGCCCAAACCAGTGATTGCAGAGAAGATGTCAGGGGGGTGGCCCAGCCCAGCCTCTGCCAGGCGCTGACGGGCGCAGGATGGGCTCGCCCTTGGTTCGGGCTTTGCCCGGGCGCTGCCCGCGCGCGTCCCGCGGGGCGGGAACGCAAGATCAAATTTAAAGGGCTCCTGCCCCTGTTCTGCTGGCCGCCGCCTCCTCCTCTGACAGGTCGCTCTTCCCACAGGGTGGGAGCGCGAGATCAAATTTAAAGGGCTCCTGAGCCCCTGTTCTGCTGGCCGCCGCCTCCTCCTCTGACAGTTCGCGCTTCCCCACGAATAATTCCTTAAGGTGCAACTTCATTCAATGGGATCACACATTAACTATATCTTTAGTGCTTAACTTCAATCTGTACCTTTTCTTTAAGCGTTTTGATTTCTCCAAATCCACATCATATTTCTGAGGTACTACAGCTAATCTTTCATACTCCTCACCTACACGCTGTGTAATGTCTTTGGACATGAACTGCAGTTCATCTTCTGTATAAGTTTCTAATTGGGCTGTGTCTAACATTCCTAATATAATTTCATTTAATTACAAATTCAGTTAGGGTACATTCATTGATCTCTCTCTCTCTGGGGTCACTTCAGTTCTTACATTGCAGTTAGTTATACCTGTCGAACCTTTAGGACTGAACCTGTTCTGTCCATTTCTGAGTTATTAGAATATATTGATTTCTGCACAGCAATTAGTGACATCCCAGTGGATGTAACTGGTGTATTAGGAACTGTCAGGGCATTTAATAAATGTGTATTGCTTCCAGATTTACTTGGAGCATACAAGGGAACAAAGGGACCTATAGTCACAGGAACTGTTAATGCATTTGGACCAATATGATTTGTCTGTTTCTGAAGAATTGTCATTCCTACACTCGGTCCTGTTAAGACAGTATTGAACGTTTTTCCTGTTTGTGTCAGTGAAACATTTGATATTGACTGTTCTGTGCTAAAAAGTTGCACAGGTTGATTCACAATAAAATTTGGCACAGGCAGATTCGCATAGGGTGTCTTCATGGACTGGTTCACATTAGAATTTGGCCCAATCTGATTCACAATAGGACTTGGCACAGACTGAACAATGTTAATGCTATGAACAGGTTGATTCACTTCAGGAATTTAGGTTGCTGTATTTTCAGGTGTATCTGGTACTATCTGATTCGGGGTTTGTGTAACTTGGGCACTAGGCACTCCTGGGGTTACATTTTGTGCGGCCTACCTTCTTGCTCCTAGCTCCACTGAATGGTATGAAAGTGGACGATTTAACAAGATCTGATTTATGGACTCGTCATCTGAATTACTCTCCTATGCCACTGTCTTTTTATCCTCAGAATCTGCTGTCTGCTCTGCTTTTCCTGTATTTTTCTTGGTCTTAGGTTTAGTACTTTCTCCATCTTCACTAGAGTTAGCTGGATACTTTCTAACTCCTTCAAATATGTCTGTTCTTCAAGCCTTCTGCTTTTCATCCCATCTTGCCTCTGCAGTTATTTTTAATGCTTTCTGCATTTTGTTCTCATATTTAGTTATCATTTTCTGATGTGCTATGTGTTCTCAAATACTAAGAGCTTCAAATTGTGTGTGTCTCAGAGACAGTTTTATCTCATAAAGCATCCACCTCAGATTATCTAAAATGTTTAGGCTAAAAGTTTCATAACAGGGAAATGCTAATGCATCTTCTTTCTTAGTAATCTTGCACCATTGTTCAAGCCACACACATGCATGAAAACCTTTTTCGGATGATACATAATGACTTGAAGTACCTTTGGTTGAGGTCTCTATACCCTCTCCAACTGGGATAAACACATCTCCCTTTAGTGCACTCTTTAACCCATTAAAGAACTTAATTGTCAATCAAATTCAATGAGTCACAATAAGTTTTCGTTTGAATCAGGAAGTAAGTTCAATCCCACATTCTTTTTTCCTCGCTGTTCTCAACCAATAGCATCACAGCACTGTCCACCAATACCAGTGCAGCTTCACATCAACTGACCTATGCCAGCACAGCACACAATAACATCACACTTACTCCTTTCAGCAATACAGCCACTTCACAATTGTCTCTCACGCAATCATTCACACACACAATGTAAAAATATTGCAAGCAAAAGGCCAACAGCCTGTCTCAACACTACAAGATAGGAACTCAAACACTTCAAAGCTGTACGGAGATATGCTTCCCGGCTAAAGCTTTCATAATTACACAAAGAGTGAAACTTGACCAGCAAACCTCACTCCAGTTGATACAGATCCTCCATGGGCCCTCAGGATTCATTTAATACCAACCACAACCCACACTCATTCAGGTAAAACTTTTGGCACTGTCAACGATGTCTCATGACAAGCACTTCACTGCAGACAATACATTAACCAAGTGTCTTCTACACTTGTGTGTTATCCCAGGATCTTAGGCCAATATGGACCCATCAACAACAACAACAGACATTTTTTAGCAACAAGTGCCACAAGTACTCGAGTAAGACGACTCCGTAAAACACTTCACAACATCACACTTTACCGCAATCTTCAGGCAATGGGGGCAAACCATTCCTCGGCTACCAGATCTGCTGGAGCATTCTTCCTTTGCCGGAATCAATGTCCAGTGAGGTCAACAAATCTTTTGACCCAGTATGAGGGTTTGGAATACAGACAACAAATTTCAACACAGACCAATTCAATAACACAATATGATCAATGTGACTTTACAAGGAAAACTCCAGTTGCGAAACAAGTTAAGGGGGTTATATTAAAACATAAGCTCAAAGTCATGTAGACAATACTCAAACAAAGTTATAGAGAATCAGCATCACCAAGGATAGACCAAGGTGACTAAATAAGTTCAGGCAAACTACCATTAAGAGTACTTAGCAATCAACAAAGGCAATACAGAAAATCAGGAAAATAATCTGATGGACAGAAAACAAGCATTGCTCACTTTTATATTAAGCATTAAGGCAATTCAGTTCATCAAGGTTAAGCTTAATTTGGACCAGGGCAAACCCTATATATTAGCCAATTAGGGAATAACATGTACTAGGCAGAACATATGAAGGCAAAAGACAAATAGAACAGAACAGGCAAAAAGAATTTGGAAAAAGGTAATCTAGGTCTACAGATCACTATCTAAGATGGGTAAAAGTATGCCAAAAAGGGAAAACATCAGCATTTCTGAAGATCTGTTAAGAGTGTTCCTCTTCAGGCTAGTGAAAATCTCTAAGTCTCAGCAAGGCATTTCAAAGGGTCAAGGGCAAAGACGATAATACCTCTCATAGTCCAAGGTGTTCAGCATACAGTGAGGAAAGACAGGAAGAGTTTTGCTCTTGAATCTTTTGGGAATCTGACCAAAGTCCAGCAGGGCATTAATATATTAAAGTTCACAGGGCAAATGATTTGTCAGCTCACCAGTCCACCTCACGTGGAAGGGGCAACATCCAATAGAAAACGATCATGGTCAACATCCAATAGAAAATGATCACGTGACTCCAACTTGAAACATTGGTAGGGTTTCCCAGGTTTGTCATGAGAACAGTGTCCATCTGTACTCTTCCATACAAGATTGCAACAATTTATGTATGTTGCCAGTCCACAGTCCTAAATGTTCAACCCTGAAGGTCAACTTCCTAAACTAACTATGTGTAATACAATAGGCATCTAGTACCAAGCTAGCATTCTTGTGGGAACAAAATCTGAAACAAAGATACACATTAGCAAGATAACTTGACATTTTCTGCACAGTCACAAATACAGGGCCTAGCAGATTTCACTTAGGCTAATGCAAATAAATTAAAACAACACATTAATCATTCAAATAAACACATTTTAATACGCAAACTATAACTTCAGCATAAATAATCCTTCATTAGCATTCTGCTTACAATAACTTTGAGCAAAATAACCCTGTTAGTACATTTCCACAAATGTGACTCCAAACTGCATTTCTCTACATTTGCATAAGAATTTAAAACACTTTTCATTAGAAAGTTAATATTGTTTCAATGCAAACTATTAGATTAGACTCTGAAATATAACATAATGACAGATTAATTCTTCAAACTAACTTAGACTAATTTAGTCTCAATACCACATAGGTTTCAGTGACTAGTCTAGGGTAAATGCACATTAATATAGCTTCTCGGTGCATCACATCACAAACAGCATAAACTGTCACATATAGATGATCACTGTGAGATGAGGGACAGTAGTAAAAGGGCTGCTACATCATATGTGTGTTCTAGTGGTGTGTGTTTGCAAATAGCATTCCCTGGTTCAATAAAGAGAGGCAACAATAATGATCAGTGCACACATTGAATGTGTGGGCTGAATTTATGTATTTTTGCAGTAGAACAATGCACCGAGATAACAGTATTGGAGAGTATGTGTGCTGTGAAAGTATACTGAGCACAAGGGTGCCTGCAATGGTACATTACATGGAGGGCCCTTGGTTCCATTATGGGAAGCCCACGCCTGCTTGGTGAGGACATGAGGGATAGAGAAATCCTCCTCAGAACAGATTTGTGCATTGCTGCCTTCCTGTGAACTGGGCGGGACATACACTGGAGAAAGAAAGAAAGAGAGAAAAAGAGTCCCCCTTAACACTTTAAAAGGTTTCTCTTTGATTCAGTGATAGAGCTCAAGGAACGGGTTTTGGGACAGCTCAGGAAGGTGATGGGACAGTTAAGGAATCATAAAGAGTGGGCTGGGAGCCCAGGATTAATCTTGATAAACATAGCACCGTGGCTTACACCCAGGTGTGAATTTCTGTCCGTCCCATAGCCTGTGATGTGGGACAATCAGCTTCAGAGTCTTTCCTGCTGTATCAGCCAGCCTTTCAAGAGGAAAGAAGACAAAGAAAAGTGTACACTTCAAAAGAAGTCAAACCCCAAAATAAAACTCCAAAGAGTCACATCCAAAATCTCATTTGTTGTCTGGAAATGGACTGTTGGACCTGGCCTTTCTGCAGGGTCATCCCCAAACTTTTTGCCTTTCTTCACCCCATTTTCAAGAATTTGGTTTTGTTGGCTCTAGGACTCTGGGCACTATAAGACTGCTAATCAGTGCTAAAGTGCATGTGTTCTCCTCTTAAAACATGGGCATATTCGCTTGTCCACAATTGGCATATTTAATTACTTATATGTCCCTAGTAAAGTGCCCTATACGTGCCCATGGCCTGTAAATTAAATGCTACTAGTGGGCATGCAGCACTGATTGTGTCACCCACTACAGTGGCCCTTTAAACATGTCTCAGGCCTGCCACTGCAGAGCCTGTATGTGCTGTTTTAAACTGTCATGTCCACTGGTAGGTGCCCCCGTTTGCCAGGCCCAAACATTCCTTTTCATTACATGTGAGTCACTACTAAGGTAGGCCCTGGTTAGCCCCAAGGGCAGGGTGCAGTGTTTTTAAAAAGTTGGACATGTACTTTTAAATTTAACATGTCCTAGTAGCGAAAAGTTATTAAATTTGTTTTTCACTACTGCAAGGGCCATATCTTCCGTATCTTCCATAGGTTAAATTTGGGGTTACATTGAAGCAGCCTTTAAGTGCAACTTACAATTGGGAAAGATAGAAATGTGGAGTTTAGTGTCTGTGGACTCATAATTTAAAATAACAGCTTATGGTGAAATCAGATTTTATATTCTGATTGCCCATCACTAGGTTGATGGACCTTCTTGGGTGTGAGAAAAGGCCTCTTTTTAACATGGTTAGCTGACACCTTTTGCCTGATGTATGATGTACCCTAGAAATTGTAATGCCCAGGGCCTCTACAAACCAGGTTCCCTGGGCCAGACTTCTTAGCCTAAAACTGTTGTGATGCAATTTGATATACCTTTAGCTACCACTATAAGTCCCTAGTAAAAGGTACTAAGGTACCCAAGGCATGGGGTACTGTGGGTGGGCCCCTGAGGGCAGCACCACTGATTGTGCCACCCTCTAGGGCCATGCATCCAAATGCGCCCAGCCCTGCCATTACAGGCTGGGTGTACTGGTGCATGTGCTGGGCACTGGTCAACACAAGTTTCCCAGCTACATGATGGCCACTCTGAACCCTGTTTTTTTTTGGTATCAAACAACTCAGAATGATAAATACAAACACGTACCAGTATGGGATTGATCCCTAAATGTAGTCAGTGGTGCTCTGAAAATCTAACTACCCTGGCATGGTTGCTGGCTGGTTCCATCCAGCCTGTCACCTCCAGACACTCAATCTACAGACCTTGGGGAAGAGCCCGGTCTCTCTGGTTTGTGGAACAATGTCTTTCCAGAGTGGAGGTGCTAACACCTCCTACCTCAGGAATGTGCACTGCCCTGGTGGCGAGCTTCAAACTCGACCCCCAGGTCTGCTGCTAGCAGCAGATGATCTACCCCTATGCAAACCCAAAGTTTTGGTGACAGCAAAGGCTGGAAACCACCCAAAGAGTAGGGAGAGTGGCCCTACCTGCGCTGTACCACTCCTACGGTGTTGCCTGTGAGGTTGGCACTCCATTTCATTTTCCTCCATCTTAGATGGAAGGAAAATAGGCAATCAGGGATAGGAAACAGACCCTTCCCGCTGAAAGTGGTGACTATAGTGGGTGTAGCCACCCAAAGTTTCCCATTGGACACTACCAGGTTCCACCTTAGATGCCCACTAAGTTCAGTATTTAGTGGGCATCCCTAGACCTGCTAATTGGATTCAAAGGACACAAAGAATACCAGCACCAAGAAGATCCAAGACACAAGAACTGTGGACCTACCACACAAAGAATAGGTGCCAAACTCTGCCTGCTGCACCGATGACCCGACAATCGCCACTGAGGAGAAACTGGACAACTGGACTGACCTCAAGAACCCCAGAGGACCTCCAGGCTTCACCATCCACCCAAGAACTCCATCCAGGAGTGGAGATACCACTCTTCAACAAAGAAGAAACCAGCATCCCAGTAAGGGTCACTTCACTGACCGGATGCTAACTCCCAGATTGGAAATCACAACCAAACCTGACAACACATAAACAACCATGAGGACAAACCCTGCAAGTCTGCTAAGTTTGGTGACACTGCGCCCTCCAGTGGCCGAAGGTACCCATTCCCTTGGTACTGGTCAGCTGATGTCAGACACCAAGAAAACCAGCCTGCAATGGGGCTGAAAAAGGACCAGGAGGAAGTCCCAGTCAAGGGACTTTAGGAACACCCTGGACCTCCTGCCAGAATGCCCCTGTTGTCCTGCAAACAACCCTTGAAGTGACTTACCTCCAGATCCAAAGGGCATCTCTGCACACAACTCCTGGCTCACCAATTCATTCTGCACTCCGCCGCCGTGTGCTCTGCAGGGAAGAACCTGCTGTGCCCTTAGGGTCCCTCACCCCTTGGGACTTCGACACTCCAGGGGGACCAAAATAAACCCCCTCTAAATTTACCTGCACAGACCTTTTCCAAGTGGTCCCCCAGCAGTGGCCTGCCCAGCTCCAGAGACTTTTCACTACTGCTCCCGCTGGAACCGAGAGCCATCCAAACCCCTCTAACTGGCCTAGTGTGCCCAACGATGATTTCGACCAACAATGCAAAAGAACTTGGTAAAGCAACTGTGTGATTTTATATGTAGTTTTAAAGGTGACTTTCCATTGATTCGTATGGTGCGTGATTATGCACAAAAAGACTATGGTGGTCATTACAACCCTGGCGGTCAGTGTTAAAGCGGCGGTAAGACTGCCAACATGCCGGCGGTAAATTTTTTTTAATTACGACTGTTGGGGAAACCACGAACATAGACAGCCACTTTAACACTCCGACCGCCACGGCGGTACAAACAAACAGCACGTCTGTCACCGCCAACAGACAGGCGGAACACAATGTACCGCCCACAGAATTACAACCTACCAATCCGCCACCTTTTCCAGGGCGGATACACTGCGAACAAAAACACGGTGGAAACAGGACTTCGAAGGGAAAACGCTCACCACTGCACACCCCACGAGGAACCAGGACGCCATGGAACCAGAGCTCCACATTTTTTCCAGCCTTTATCTTCTTGCTCCTCTACCAGGAGCACGAACGCCGGCGGCGAAGACCACGGTGAGTACTGCACCTATGACACAGGGGAGGGGAGGGAAAAAACAGTGACACACACACGCAACACCCCCACCCCCACCCTCACCCACAACAACACACACTACTACAACATGATACATTACAGTTACACCCTCCAACCCCCCTGAAAGAATGCAAAGACAAAAGGAAATGAGGTGAACGATTGTAATATATTAAAATTCAGTATTGAAAAAATATGCATACACAATTTACAAATATATACACCAAAAATATTAGTCCACGATTAAAGTCCGTGGGCCACAGGGCCCAAAATGCATGGGCGAGGCCCACACAATATACCCGAACAAGACGGAGAGAACACTGCAGGGGCATCAGATAGAAATAAAACAGGCACCTCAGGGGGAAGGGAAAGGGTGGGCACCTCAGCCGGTTGAGTGCACAACGCCAAATCCACGAGGGGGCCCCATGCCCACTGTTCAATCCTGGGGAGTGCAAAGCCACAGTCTCTCAAGTCTCTACAGTGGGTGGTTTGCCCACTGCTTTACCCTGGGGAGTGCAAAGCCACAGTCTCTCAAGTCTCTACAGTGGGTGGTTTGCCCACTGCTTTATCCTGGGGAGTGCAAAGCCACAGTCTCTCAAGTCTCTACAGTGGGTGGTTTGCCCACTGCTTTATCCTGGGGAGTGCAAAGCCACAGTCTCTCAAGTCTCTACAGTGGGTGGTTTGCCCACTGTTCAATCCTGGGGAGTGCAAAGCCACAGTCTCTCAAGTGGATGTCAATCTCCACTGGTTCTGGAGGGGTCCTTGTGCCCAGAGTGCTTCATCCTGCCAAGGACAGAGGTAGTGGATGTATCTCTCCACTGGTTCTGGAGGGGGCCTTGTGCCCAGAGTGCTTCATCCTGCCACGAACAGAGGTATTGGATGTATCTCTCCAGTGGTTCTGTAGGGGGCCTTGTGCCCAGAGTGCTTCATCCTGCCATGGGCAGAGGTAGTGGATGTATCTCTCCACTGGTTCTGGAGGGGGCCTTGTGCCCAGAGTGCTTCTTCCTGCTCGTGGTGGCCTCAGTAGCATCAGAGCTTTTGGTGCTCATGGGCCTGCGGTGCTTGTGGCGGCGGTGTCCTTGGCAGCGGTGCTTGTGGTGGCGATGTCTTTGGCAGCGGTGCTTGTGGCGGCGGTGTCCTTGGCAGCGGTGCTTGTGGCGGCGATGTCCTTGGCAGCGGTGCTTGTGGCGGTCCTGTCCTGGCCAGCGGGGCTGCTGCTGGCGGTTCTGTACTGCCCGGCGGGGCTGCTTCTGGCGGTCCTGTCCTGCCCAGCGGGGCTCGCCCAGCGGGGCTGCTGCTGGCCGGCTCCTTGGCAGCGGGGCTGCTGCTGGCGGTCCTGTCCTGCCCAGCGGGCTGCTGCTAGCGGTCCTGTTTTGCCCAGCGGGGCTGCTGCTGGCTGGCTCCTTGGCAGCAGGGCTGCTGCTGGTGGTCCTGTCCTGCCCAGCGGGGCTGCTGCTGGCGGTCCTGTCCTGCCCATCGGGGCTGCTGCTGGCTGGCTCCTTGGCAGCGGGGCTGCTGGCGGTCCTGTCTGGGGCAGTGGGGCTGCTGCTGGCTGGCTCCTTGGCAGCGGGGCTGATGGCGGTCTTCTCCGCCGTGCTGATCTTCCCAGACTTGTCTGTTTTCTTGTGCCCCTTCCCCACCTTGGAAGCTATTGCAGCTGACTCCACACTCCCATCTGTATCCCTCAGAGCGGCTTTGGTGGCTGGTGTCTTCCCCCTCTCCCGCCGGGCACTGGCCAACTTTTGATGCTTGACAGGTGGGGGACTGTCCGTGCTGTGGCTCCTTGAGACACTGCCTGCCCTGCTGCCTGGTGCACTCCATAATCCGGTGACTACTGGCACCATTGGTCCTGCCGATGTTGTGGCTGAGGTGCTAGGTTGGGACCTGGAGAGTCGGGCCCTAGGAGACTGATAGGGTGGGGGAGGTGAGGGAAAGAGATCAAGGCTGGCCAGGAAAAGTTTCTTAGGAACACTGGGACGGGTAGATGGAGGGGGTTTGGGAGTGGAGGAAGAGGTAGTGGTCATAGGAGGTGTCCGTTTGCTGACTTTGGGTGAAGGTGCATGGGCTGGAGGCTGTCGTGAGGTGGATGGCTGTTGGGTGGGTGTGTGGCTGCGTTTGTGTACCTTGGGAGGTGGGCTCACAGACACACTGGGAGAGGACACAGGGGATGTGTGAATGGTAGTGGGGGTGGTGACTGCACGTGAGCGGGGTGTGGTGGTGGGTGTGCTGGTGATGGACGTAGTGGCTGAAGATGTAGTGCATGCAGGTGTGATTGGAGACAAGACTAGGAGGGAGGAGGGAGACAAGGAGGAGGGGAACACAGTGAAGGCAGTGGATGTTGGTATGTCTGCATGTGTGTGATGCTTGCGTGAGTGCCTGTGGGATGTGTGGTGCTTATGTTTGCCAGAGCTTCCTTTGCGTGTTGATGTGTGTGCATGCTGGTCTGATGGTGTGCTTGGGATAGGCTGAGGTACAGGGGTGTGGGTCTGGGTGGAGGAAGTTGGAGGGGGGAGGCTAGAGACAGGGACCATGGCTGCCATTAGTGCTGAGGCCAGAGTCTGAAAAGCTTGCTGAAGGGCTGCCTGACCAGAATGAATGCCCTCCAGGAATGCATTTGTTTGTTGCAACTGCCTCTCTACACCCTGGATGGCATTCAAAATGGTAGACTGCCCAACAGTGAGGGACCTGAGGAGGTCAATGGCCTCCTCACTGAGGGCAGCAGGGGTGACTGGGGCAGGGCCTGAGGTGACTGGGGCGAAGGTGATGCCCACCCTCCTGCGTGAGCGGGCACGGGGCAAAGGCTGAGGGGCTGCTGGGAGGGAGGTGCTGGTAGGGTTGGTGGCGGCTGTACCTGTAGATGCAGGGACACAGATGGGCCCACCACCGCAAGGGAGCTCCCATAAGAGGACGAGTCCGTATCACTGGTGTCAGCTCCTGTCCCCACCTGCTCCGGTGCCACTGCTCCTCCGCCTGATGATGCTAATGCACACAAGTACAGGGAGACCACAAAAAGTGGGGGGAGACAGAAGAAAGACATGTTGAGTGCATGTATTACAGCTACTGTTGGCGGACACGACAGACACAGAAGCCCCCTGCACTACGCCGCGCACTTGGGGTCCACTATTCAATCCCTGGAACATGGCCTACAAGGCTATGGCCGATATCTGCACACATGGATGTCACAGGAGCCTGACTAGGTGTAGTTGGCACTGTACCCAGGTGGGGTGGGGTGCCACAGTGTCTGTCTGAAAAAGGGGACGTAACTAGCACACTCGCCCTGGCCTAGGGGAACCCACAGCCCACCTCCCCCACCCAGACACCTCCACTGCGCGCAGAATCAGCAGAATGAGAGTGTACTCACCCCCAGATGCACGAGCCATTGTCTCTTTCACACTGAGGTCACAGCAGCACTTGCAGTGTAGGTCCTCTCCTGTCGAAGATCAGGTATCGAGTGATTGAACTGATAGAAAATGGCGGTCACGTCCGCGGCAGTGCATACCGTCACCGCCGGCGTACATCGTCATTGGCTTCTGGGACCCATAGGGTCCAATGTTAACCAATGCAGAATTGCGCCACGGTCTTCGACCGCCTACCGCGATGGTGTACAACGCCAGTGCAGTCACCTCATATCCCATCGTCCCACTTTATAGGTCAGGCAGCCGCCATTTCAGGGGCCCACATGGCTTTATTTTTAACTGCGTCACACATACCTAGGTCTTGGCTCAACACTCATACAGGCAATTTTCGGATTATGAATAGTTTTCTGAGTAAGCTGTGTTTACGTACCTCTAAGTTGGTTGACTCTATGCTCGCTGTTGTCCTCCATAGGCACCGCCCGCTGGGACATTTGAGGAGATGGAGGCATCCTTTGGTGTACAGACCACTGGTGGACCTGTCGACAATGGAGGAAAGACATGTAATCATCACCTACAGGCTTGATCGTGCCACAATCCTGGAACTGTGTGCCCAGTTGGAGCCAGACCTGATGTCAGCTATCCGACATTCCTCAGGAATCCCCCCTCAAGTGCAGGTGCTGTCAGTACTCCATTTCCTTGCAAGTGGGTCATTTCAAACAACAGTGGCCATAACATCAGGGATGTCCCAGCCTATGTCTTCCAATGTGTTGTCCAGAGTGTTGTCTGCCCTGCTGAAACACATGCGCAGCTACATCGTTTTCCCTCAGGTGGAGAATTTGCCTACAGTGAAAGGTGACTTCTATGCCCTGGGACATATCCCCAACATCACAGGTGCCATTAATGGGACACATGTGGCCTTGGTCCCTCCCCGCAGGAGTGAACAGGTGTACAGAATCCGGAAGAGTTGCCATTCCATGAATGTGCAGATGGTGTGTTTGGCAGACCAGTACATCTCCCATGTTAATGCCAAATTCCCTGGCTCGGTGCATGACGCTTACATCCTGCGGAATAGCAGCATCCCTTATGTGAGGGGGCAACTCCAGAGGCACTGTGTGTGGCTACTAGGTGAGCACCTGGAACCAAATCAGTGGGAATATTTGTCTGGGTCTGGGGATATCCCTAAGAGTTAGTGTGTGTCTAACAGTTGTCCCTCGCCATTTGCAGGTGACTCTGGTTACCCCAACCTGTCATGGCTACTGACCCCAGTGAGGAATCCCAGGACAAGGGCAGAGGAACGCTACAATGAGGCCCATGGGCGAACTAGGAGGATTATAGAGTGGACCTTCGGCCTCCTGAAGGCTTTGCGACGCCAGGTGCCTTTTCTGCAGGAGGATGGTCCAGATGGAGGTGTTGGAGCCAGTGGACAGTGAAGACGAGGAAGCAGAAGAAGAGGACATCGACAACAGGAACTCTGTGATCCTGCAATACTTCCAGTGAGACACAGGTAAGAAGACAAACCTGCCTACTACATGTACTTTAACACTACTACCTCTCTACTGTCTGTCATTTTCACCCAATGTATGGTCACTGAGTTTTCACTTTCTCTTACGATTTCACAGATGTGGGTCCCACTGTGTGACATCAGCTTTGTTTCCTCATGGACTAGAGCTGTGTGACATACAATTGAAAGAGCATTTTGTCACTGTACTTGCTAATACACTAATTCGAAATCACAGACTGACTCCAGATTGTTTTGTGATTTAAGGTTGTTTATTTAAGTGCTCAATATTGGAGGGGGTTGTAAAATGGTGAGGGGGGTGGTGGAGGAATGTCCATGGCAGAGTCCAAGCTATTAGTCTCACAGGTGCATTGTCCAAAGGGGCATAGGAAGTGGAGCTGGGGCAGTTTGAGGATGGACAGGGTGACAAGGTGGGACAAAAGGATGACAATCAGGGTGGTATTATTTCTTGGCGGGGGTCTTGGCATCATTCTCTGTCTTTGTCCTGGATCTCAGGGACCGTTTGCGGGGTGGTTCTCCATCTTCAGGGGGTGGGGTGCTGGTGTGGTGGTCTTGTGGCGGGGCCTCCTGTCCACTAGCGCCGTGGAGGTGGTGGGCAGTTCATCATCCAGGCTAGTGTCCGGGGCCCCTTGTTGTGCCACAGTGTCCCTCCTGGTGTCGAGGACTTCCTTCAGCACCCCTACAATGGTACCCAGGGTGGAATTGATGGATATGAGTTCCTCCCTGATGCCCAAATACTGTTCCTCCTGCAGCCGCTGGGTCTCTTGAAACTTGGCCAGAACCGTTGACATCGTCTCCTGGGAATGATGGTAGGCTCCCATGATGTTGGAGAGGGCCTCGTGGAGAGTCACGAGCAGCCCTCCCAGTTCTCCTGTTTCCCTAGGCCTCTGTCCCCTGAACCGTGTGCCCACTGCCACTGCCCCCAGATCCCTGTTGTTATTGGGGTGGTGGGTTAGCCTGGGTTCCCTGTAGTGGTGGACACACTGCTGATTGACGTTTCCTGGGGACAGAGCTATGGGCCCGCTGGGTGGGTGCTGTGCTGGTGTTTCCAGAGGGGGGAAGCTCTGTGGTGGCCTGTGACTGTGTGAGGGCAACCAACTGTCCCGAGGTCCCAGATGGGCCGGGCTGTTCGTCTAGATCCAGTTGGACAGAGCTGCTGTCATCACTGTGGTCCTCTTCTGTTGGTGGTGTGGACATGTCTGGATCCTCCTGTCCGGTGACGTTGGGTAGGGGTCCTGCACGGGTGTAAAAGCATGATTATTGCATCTGTGTGTGCCATGATGTGCAATGGGTGGGTGACCGTGTACCCCAGTGCTTGCATTCCTGTGTGGGGACTTGTGTGATGATGGTTTAGGGGGGTGTATGGGAATGTGCAGTGGCCATGCTTTGGTGATGGGTGTCAATGCTTTGTTGTTGCATGCTGGGCTTGGTGTTGGGATGTGTGGTTTGTGATATTGGAACATTTGTGAGGAGTTGGAGTGATGGGGGTGAGGGCGAGGGTGGCGTATGTGATGGCATGCAGGTAGGGTGGGGGATATAGTAGTAAAGATTTGACTTACCAGAGTCCATTCCTCCAGCTACTCCTGCGAGGCCCTCAGGATGCAGAATAGCCAAGACTTGCTCCTCCCATGTTGTTAGTTGTGGGGGAGGAGGTGGGGGTCCGCCGCCAGTCCTCTGAACCGCAAGGTGGTGTCTTGAGACCACGGAAGGCACCTTCCCCCGTAGGTCGTTCCACCTCTTCCTGATGTCATCCCTATTTCTTGGGCGCTGTCCCACTGCGTTGACCCTGTCCACTATTTTTCGCCTTAGCTCCATCTTCCTAGCTATGGAGGTGTGCTGCACCTGTGCTCTGAATAGCTGTGGCTCTATCCGGATTGTTTCCTCAACCATGACCCTGAGCTCCTCCTCAGAGAACCTGGGGTGTCTTTGCCGTGCCATGGGGTGGTGTGGGTGATGTGTGGGGTGGTGTGTGTTGTGATGTGTGGTGTGACATTTAGTGGTGTGTTGTGTGAGGTGCGTGGAAGTTATGTGGGTGATGGTATTGTGTGCCTGTGGATGCTTGGTTGTAGTTTGTAGTGTCTCTCACTGGCCTTCGTTCCGAATTTTTGGTAGTAGGGGTTTGTGGGTAATGTGGGTGTATGTTTTATAGTGTGTGGGTGTGTGGGAGTAGTGTGTGTATGTGTATCAGGTGTGTGTATTTTAAATTGTCCAATGTGGTTGTGTTTTGTACATGTGTGTGTATTTTGAGCGCGGCGGTGTGTACCGTCAATGGAATACCGCGGTTGAAAGACCGCCGCGTGGATTCGTGGGTTGTGATAGTGTGGGCGTATTTCTGTTGGCGTGATGGTGGAGGTTTTGTTATCGCCAGTTTATCACTGACCTTTGGTGTGGCGGACTTGTGTGGGTGTCTAAATTTTGGCGGATTCTGAGCAGTGGGTCATAATGACCGTGGCGGAATTTCGCTGCCGCCGTGGTGTGTTGGCGGTCTTCTGCACGGCGGTAAGCGGATTTTACCGCCAACGTTGTAATGAGGGCCTTTTTTTCTTAAATTTCAAAAATCCATATCTCAAAAAGTACTTAAACAATTTTGATAGTCTTGGTCTTAAAAATTATATAAAAATCTGAAGTATTTTTATGAATTTGTCTTGAGTTATTCGTTCGAATGCGTGAGCTGCATGATTGTTACTGTGAGAACAACAAATGCTTTGCACTCTCCAAGATTGGCATGAATGCTCGACCAAGCTCCCTTAAAAGTTAGAGCATTAGATGATCTAGTTTTTACCTCTGTAAACCAAAGTGTGGTTACCTGGACCCTTTGCACAGTGTGCCTACCTTTGCACATTACATAGAGGGCCAGCCTCCTACACTGGATTAGATGGGAGGGAAGAGCTGACAGACCTGAATACGTCTGTGCCTGCCTCCACACAAAGAGCTGCATAACCCTCTGGGAAGGAATGGCAGGGTCCTTGGGCACTTCAAAGGTCTCTTTGAAACCTCCCCCACTTCAAAGGCTTAACTGGGTATAAGTACTGGACATCAAACCCCACCAAATCAGAACTCAACTGGAACCAAGGGCATTCTGCCAGGAGCAAGAACTGCTGTGCTGCCAGGAAGGACTGCCTTTTTGCTAAGTGCATTGCTGTGTTGGCCGGCTGCCTGATGATTGCTGTGCTGGAGGAGGAGCTGTCACTTTGCTACCTACTTTGTTGTGTTGGCCTGCTGCTTCTTGCCTGGGAGTGAGAAGGACTGAACCTGCTCTCTACATCCAAAAGCTTGTTGGCTTGCCCCCTCTTCTTGAAGTCTTGGGCCATCAAAGACTTGCCTCCACTTTGCTTCAGCTGCTGGGCCATCTGTGTGTCCTCACTTTCCTGAGGTTTCAGTCCAGTCCTGGGCCTCAAAAGTGGATCCTGCAGCTTTTTCTCTGCAAGAATCGACACATCCAGGCAACTGCACTCTTCAGAATCAAAGCAGTGCCCTTCAAAGCCAATGCAGTGCCATTTGGAAAACAAAGCAGGACCTGGCTGTGAGGTTCGACGATGACACAGTGCAGATCCGAGGACATCCCTGCACAGCTCGACTGTGACGCACCTACCCGACTGCGTGTATTGGAATCAACGTATTGAGTCTTTGACATCGATGCTTGCTTCATCTAAGGTACTTTTTCAGCAGACTCTGCATGAGTCTCATAGCCGGCCTGCCCTCCATTGTGATCAGCCCGAACTTTGAATTTACCCTGGTCTAGCATGACCTCAAGTAACCTTTTAGCACTATTGACTTCTACAGTGGCGGCTGGTGACATTTGAAAGTGGTGGGGCATAATAGTGCGGGCTGAGTGCCCAGTGGTGAGCATGTGTAGTGAGTGAGCCCGACCGTCACAAGGGGGGCTGGGGGTGGGGGGAAGGTTCTCCCCTGGGAAATGTTTGAAAGAAGAGAGGGCAAATGGTACATTTTCAAGCAAATTGGAAAGCAAGAAGGTTAATAAAGCAATTGAGAATGTAGTTATTACATCAATAAAGAGATTCCAAATGATAATGACGTAGGTAGCCGCTTATTCAGTATAACCAGAGACTTTCACTTCACAACCCCCAAACACACCCACTCACTTATAAGCACTATGTATTTATTTACTTTTGCCTTCTCAATATTTTGATAACTGTGCACCTCCTTCGCACACAGTTGCACAGAATCACAATTGCAACTGGAATAAGTGACTATTACTCTGTTTGTTCAGTAGAGAGGCCAGGGACCCATTGACAGGTACTGTGAGAAATTTGTAGTGCCTTCAGCCTTTACTTCAGAGCTCTCAATGGTGGCCCATTTAAAATGCCTGAGGGCAACTTAGTTCAAAGTATGCACTGTACATAGAAATAAGCTACACAAAAATACAGAAATACAACATCCTGGAAATACTGAGCACTCTTAAGGAATGCAAGATTAAGTAAAACATGCGAAATATAAACAGGAACAGAGGGCCATATGTATGAACACTTTTTCCCATAGACACCGGATGGGTAAAAACCTTTGCTATATCTGGCCCTAAATCACCGACATGGAATACCTTAACGTTTTATGCATTCATTTGTTCAGAAATTGATCAGTGTTATTTGCCAGTTGTGGATGGATGGATTGGTGGATGCATGCAGGTCTGTATGGATGGATGGATGGATGACTGGTGATGTGGATGGATGGGTGAGGGGATGGTTGTGTTTGAAGAGGATGAATGGATGAATAAGAAAATATGTTGATGGGTTAATGAATGAATGGGTGGGTTATGGATGGATGGAAGGATAGATGAGGTTGTGGGGTGAATGGAAAGAAGGGGTGGATGGATGAATTGGATAGAAGAACAGATGGTGTTGTGGAAGGATGGATAACCTGGTGAATTGAAATATGGCATGGATTGATGAGTGAACGGATGGTCAAACAAATAGTTTTGGTGGCAAGATGGATGGAATAGATGCTGGAAGAGGTGAATTCATTCATGGATCCCTAATGGAAGGGAAGGAGGGAGTGCCACACAAGGGTAGGATTGAGACTGGGCGGTCGAGCCCTTTGCCCTGCAGGGTACAGAAAACGTCAGACCCAGGCAAGGGTACGGGGTTGGGTTTTAATGGCCCCGGTGCAGATGGCATGTCTGTGTCCAGCAGTGCAAGGACATGCAAAGGTCACGTGGCCCCTTATCCCAGAGAGAAGCTGGCTCCCCTCTGCAGTTACAAACTGGGGGGAATTTTAATGTCCCCTGAAGCAGATGGCATGTCAGTGTGTGCAGCAGTGCCAGGACATGCAAAGGCCATTCGTGCCCCTTATCCCAGAGAGGAGCTGGCTCCCCTCTGCACTATTAATACTGGGGAAGTTTTAATGTCCCTGGGAGGAGATGTCACGTCAATGTGTCCAAGAGTGCAAGGACGTGTAAATGCCAGGTGTCGTGTCCGTGAGGCCAGAGAGAAGCTGGCTCCCACAGTGTCCAACTGTGAAGGGATGTGCAGTGCAGAGACCACCTGATTCCCTAGTCCACAGAAAGCAGCTGGCTCCCATCTACACGTATGGGACTGGGGGAGTTGGAACGCTCCGAGGCAGAGATGGCACGTCACTGTGTCCAACAGTTCAAGGAAGTGCACAAGCCACCAGTGCCCCTTGTCCACAGATGACAGCTGGCAGTCTGTGTGTGTGCTGTATGACACAGGAGACTAATGAAAGGACCTGCACAGACCCCTCCTTGGACAGCCATAGACCATCAGCACTACTTTCAGTGCCATAAGCGCCGCCACCAGAAACAGGTCGCCCGGATTACTATGACATAGCTAATGATTTAACTTCCATCTTCCGGATTCTGAAATTTTATACAGGAAGAAAGTTTACGTCCTGAAACGTTCCTTTGCAGGCAGAAACAAGGCTGCTGTTTTACCTAGTTAAAAACACCAAAGGGGGGTTGAAATGAAACCCACAAGTACACCCCAGTGTGAGGGATCGGAAAGAGGTGGGCATTTCAGCACCAGGTGACACCAGACGAGAAATGAGCCAGCCTAGAAGGCAAGAGCGCATCTGTGCTTTAAACATATGCGTCAAGCAGGATGGCCTCTGAGCTTTCAACGGACCAGCTCGGCCTGTTCAGGCCCTGGTAAGAGGCCAAAGAATTGACTGGGTAACCCTGATGACCTCCCAGGCAAACACCGGTCACCAACAACAACAACCCCTTTGACACAGACATACTAACACACACACGCTATCCTAGGCAGCAGCTACACACAGGTATATATGATGTGTGCTGAGACTTGTGACCTTAGGCATGCGCGCACGCAAATACACACAGACACATACTAACCCACACATGCTAACACAAACACACACACACACAGCAACACACGTGGGCATACACAGATTAACACACTCGTACGCCATCCTACACAGAAGCCACACACAGAGGTATACGGAATCTGCGCTGAGACTTGTGACCTTAGACAGGCACGCAGGCAAATACACACACATACTAACCTTCAGCTACTACACACACAGTAACACGTGCGCACACACTCTGATACACACAGACTGTCACTCATTTATTTTCCACTCAGAAGAATATAGATGTGTTTGATATAACAATTGGACACAGTACCACTGACTACAGCACACCAAAACCTAGAACACACACTTATTTCCACGTTCTGTCTTCCACCCATAGACGGGGCAATTCACAAACACAAGTTCAGTTTAGGGGCACAAACATCTCAATTTATAGGTTTAAAGCCACATACCATGGTACTTGTACTGGGGTAGCAACATTTCCGAGCTGCAAGCAGGCCCTCCAACGCAGTGCTTGAAATGGAAAAATTAAAGTGCAGGTACTCTGTGCCAGAGTACCTGCATGTTTCCGAGAAGTGCTGGTACTCTCCAATTAAAAGTATTACGTTTTTCTGGAGATGTGCCAGTACTCTCCCTCTCAAAATAAAAAAGTGCCGGTACTTAGTACCGGAGAGTACAGGCCCATTTAAAGCACTGCTCCAACGATATGTCAAGGAAAGCGGGGCTGGTGCTTAGCCAAGTCTTCATCTGCTGCCTCCATGTCAGCGCGTGAGCCCCAAACGATGCCACAGCTCCTGCTGATCAAGCAGAGAGTCAGTGCACTCGAATGAACTGTGTCATAAAGAAGCGCCATGTTAATATGAAGCCCGCCCACTGACAACCTTGCTGATTGACACACAGTCTTAGGCAGAACAGGGCGTAAGCCTAATGCGCCCACGCTGTGTTCAATCAGCGAGGCATGCCTTTCATCGCAGAGGGGTGTGGCTTTATGGTCTCGAAGCCCAAAGAGGACCAGGGCTATGAAAATATAAACCCTGTTAAACCTGCGACAAGTGGAACATGCGCACTAAGCACATGTGCCAGTGAAACTTGCCTGACCCTGCCTGGTGAACCTGTACACACGTAATGTATCATGAAAATAATAAAATAAACAAGATCAAAGATAGGAAATATGGCCTGGGCGGAGCCCCTACGCCCTCATGAAAAAACCGCCCCTGGACTTCTAAGCACTACATTGCAGTTTATTCTTTAAAATGCATATCTTGAATTCTACTTAATGGATTTGGATCACTTTGGTCTCATTTTCATTCATAAATTCATTCATTCAGCTAAAGAATCTCTATGTTTCTAAATTGGTATGGAGTTATTTTGTGGTGTTTTTACTGTGTTTGTAATTTAAGTGTTGCAAAAATACTTTAGACATTGCGCCTTAAGTTAAACCTGACTGCTATGCGCCAAGTTTCCAGAGGGTGAGCACAAGTTAATTTAGGGTGTGTATCTGACTTACCCTGACTAGGATTGTGGTCCTTACTTGGACAGGGTACACATCTCTGCCACCTAGAGACCCAATTTCTTACATGGACTATATGAAGGGGAGGTGGAGACCCTAAAATTTGTCAACTGACAAGCAGCCAGATGGGGTGTTTGTGAAGGGGTAGCTCTGCAAGTGGAGCCCAAGGCCTACTATTTACTCTGCTGGGTGAGCGATCATCACCCAGGAAAACCAAGGCCACCTGCCCTGGAGACTGGAGCACCAGCATCTGCCTGCTTGCCAAGATCAGTGTGCCCTGTGAGTAAGAGGACAGCATTTGAGGGAGTAAGGTCCTGTGGGGAGCACTAGTGAGAGAACTCCTTGAACGAGGTGTGAATAAATCGTTGTGCACCAATCAGGTCATTGTCCATGTGCTGGAGTCATCCTACATCCCCCGTATGCCATTAGAGGGTCGCCATGGACTGAACAAGGTATTAAGTGCTGTGTGGGAAGTGCGACACCTGTACCGTCTTGTTGCCTTGACCCCATATGCCAAAGGAAGCCACCGCTGGTGTTGAAACTTGGGTCCCCATAGTGGTAACATCATACACCAGAAGAGGTCTGCCATGGCGTAGTCAAATTCACCAGAGAAGTCTGCGCCTAGGCTGTAAAACTTCCAGCAACCCCATATGCCAGATGGTCTGCCTGTATCAACATTAAGGATGGGCAACGAATTCCGCTCCGCTGGCAGAGTTCACAGAGTTTTGCTCACTCTGGGCTCCTTACGGAGCATGGAGTTCTGAAAAACTCTGCAACGTGGAGTTTTTCCTCTCTCGCGGCTCGCCAATGCTAGGTTGGCAAGTGAGAAATATCACACACAAGACCACCTCCCAGCGGAATTTCTCAATGTGGGCAGTAGTGGCAGGTTGCTACCGCTTGTGTTGAGAAACCTGTCACTCATGTTAAGGAAGCTGCCCCTCAAGTAGAAAATCTACTTGAGTGGCAGAAAGAAGCTGTGCCCTCTTGCACTCCACATTGTGCCATTCGTGATGATTTTACAGCGATGGGACAAACTCCTGGTGCTAAAAATCAGCACGAGCAACATGACTTTCTGCACTTCACTGCTCACGGAACTCCACGGAGCATGGCGGAGTATTTTCAGCACTTTGCGGAGTTCCTTTCAGCACTTCACTGAGTTCCACGTAGCAGAACTCCGTGAACTCTGCCCAGGCCTAACCAACATTGTAAGAAGTTCGAGACATTGCCCGAGAGAAGACTGTGGCTGTGACTGCAGGTTGAGCCCACACTGTCCCTGGCTAACCCCCCCATGGACTGTGAAGTAAACTGTGGAAGACATTGCACAGTCCCTGGGCTCTGGTGAGAAGCTGGAGGATCGATTCCGCCCTCCTCTGTGGGGTAGAATGACTTACCTCTTTTTTGCAACTTTGGAGCATCTGCAGTCACTGAGAAAGGTTGCTAGAGCTGTTTGAGGGAGAGAGCCTGTGCCTGTCAGGTGCTGCCACATGAACTAAAAGCAGCCCAACTTCTCTGAACTGGATCATGACATGTGAGCACCCATGGACATTGCACTTGTTGAACCACAGAAAGCTTCTGTGCTGCAGGTAAGGCTTGAATTGGGCCTATGAGGCCCCAGAGCACTCACTGTTGATGATGCTGCAGCACCATTAAGACATTTGTCTAATTCCTAAACAGTCAAAGATGAACATTCCCTGGGTGTAGCCATATCTGAATAACCCCACCCATGTTACAGGAAAGAGGGTGGAACAGAGATTTCTCTAGCTAACGCAGGGGCCCTGACTTCATGGGAATTGTATTATTGCTTACGATTGTTGTTATTCCTTTGAATATGTAGAATAAATAAAGTATGTTTTTTTCTTATGAAAGCAGGTATTTGACTGGACATTGATTTATTGGCAGTACTGTGTGAATGTTGCGTTAAGAGACATGTTCACCCAGCTGTATAGCTGCATCTACACTTCCCCCTGATGGAGTCTTTGACTGCTCATCAACAACTACCACTGAGAGCCAAATGCAGAAGGGGTACTTGGACCAGTTGCATAGGATCCATAGTAGGTTAGAATCCGAGACAAAAGTAGTAAAAGGCCATAACCACCATGGTTGGTCCGAATAGCCTCTGCGTGCTCCATTGCCCTCTGAAAGGTGTTCTTGCAGTCACAAAATCCTGTCACCTTAGCACTAACCCACTACATAAATATTAATTCACCAGGAAGGCAATTGTCGTCTGAATGTGTCAGAACATAATAGCTACATAAACAACAGTGAGCAATTGTGAAAGAACGCAATAACGCAAGCAAGCGAAAGGACCTTCGAAAATGTTACTAAAGTTCCCCCTAGTAGACTCTTTGAGAACAATAGGATTCAGAAATAACTAAATCCACATACTGCTGCACTTAGTGCCAGACGAGAAATGTCAAAACAGAATAAATCTTAAATTATGATACAGAAGCAATTTGAGACAAGGTGGCATAAAGGCCTAACAAAGGCCTAGTTAGCTTAAGCAATGAAATACACGCTAACCTGTTGTAGCAAGTTTGATTTTATGAGAATTAACATGTAACTTTGAGTGTAGATTAATTGCTCTGCAAACTATTATTAATACACATTTTGATTTAAGTTCACAAACGCCCTTGCACATTCAATGACATGGGCATTGAACTACCTTAAATTAAACCCAAATAGGACAGAATTTCTCGTATACTCAAAAAGTGCCAAACAACCGTTGATTTAAGCCATATTAGCAGGCATAAGCCTTAGCGGCATCACTCCCTTGCTAACAAAAAAATGTACAATTTAATGGATTAACCTTTGACATGGACCACCTTTATGAAACACTTCACTAGTAAAAAGAAAAGTGTCTGGTACCAGCAATCCAATATGAATAAATGTGTAATCCTTCCAATCCTTCCATTCAACTCAACAATGCAAAGATAAGTTCTCTTCATCCTCAAAGGAGGTAATGCTTTGCCTAAATGCCTCCCCTTTGTTAGTTCCCTTTAAAAGGCATTCTGAATTGAGTGATTGCTCGCATCAAGAACCTGAATAAAATCTGACCACATCAAATTAACACCAAAAAACCTTACTGGCTCTGCCTATGCCTGTGTCATGATCGATACAAACTGTATCACGTAGAAAGATATAAGCCTCAGCAGCATCACTCCTTAGGGGCATCACCCCCTTGCTGACAAAAGATGCAAAATTTCATGGCTTGACCTTTGACATTGACCATCTTCAAGAAACACTTCACTAATAAAAAGAAACTGTCTGGTACCATCAATCCCAACTGAAAAACCATGTAATCCTTCCAATCGGATCAACTGTGCAAAGATGGGTTCTCTTCCACCTAGAAAATTGGCCACTTAATGGTCTCTCCCTTTGTTGGTTCCCCCTTAAAAGGCATTCTGAATTGAGTGATTGCTCGCATCAAGAACCTGAAAAAAATCTGACCACATCAAATTAACACCAAAAAACGTTAGTGGCTCTGTCCTACTGTCTGTGTCACGACCAAACTGTATCACTTAGAATGGCATCAGAAACAAATCCCATCAGATTTTGAGGTTTGAGACCCGAATAAATATCAAACACCCATAAGGAAAGTAAACATGATAAATCTCTTACACCAGTAATGATGTTGGGAGAAACATTTTAATTTAACAAAAAAGAGGAACCTATAATGAGGAGACCAGGGCAACAGCCCACACCTTCTATATCTGCATCACTGCCCAACTCACCCAAAAGCACCAAGTTATCCAGAACACAACTGCAAGACACACACTCAAACTCCCACAATGCACACACATATCCAAACACCTCAAAGTCCTCCATTGGCTTCCAATCCACAAGTTCACCCTTCTCAAACTCCTCACACACACCTACAAAGCTTTACACAACCAAGGCTCAGCATACCTCAACAACTGTATCCTCTTCCAAGTTCCGGAAAGAACTTCACACAGATACAATAACAAGAATCCAATGTGGCCAAAACAAAAACTCTAATAATTGTCTGGTAGCGAGGCTGTGTTACATCAGAGACCCCTCCCTAATGCGCTCTTTAATAATTTTAATAATAAGGATAAATATATTTTGAATTTGGGTGGTGATGTACCAGTGGTGGAGACCAGACATGCCAGTTTCTGAATTTTCTGTGGTGATCTGGCTATCGTAACAAGATTGAGGACTGCAATTAGTACCTTACTTGTGGGGCTCTACCTTTGTTAGCGTTAAAGGAAAATGATGATAAATATTGACAAGAAAACAATGCTTAGATTTTTTCCTAAACATCCATTCAAAAACTAATGGTTTATTAGAACAAGATTGGGCAAGTAACACCACAGATTATTTGGAGGGTCCCTTTGTGGAGAATTAGAAGTGGTATCCCCAGATCACTTTTACCCAGTGACAAGCTTCTCCACTACGTTGACTATTCTCATCTTATGGGAGCCATAATACAAGTAAAGCAATTAAAGAATATAGACTAGAAACAGTTGCATCCACCGCCCATGACATACTTATTTCGGCCATTCTCAAGCACCAGATTTGGTGGTAGTTGAAAAAGATTCCTAAAGTATTACTAGATGAAAAGAGAGATATTGCATTAATAATTTTAATGAAACTAGGGTTAATTATCATTGAAACAAATGTTACATATGTGTCGATGGTCTATTGGAAGAAAGGATTGGTATCAATCAAACAATACAACCCTAGGTCTACAGATGGCAGAGTTAAGTTTCCCAGTCTTTAACTATATAGCGAATAAAGAAAATAGAGGAATTGAAAATTAGGTTTTTAATGCATCCTGCATTGAAACGAACATCTTTAAATCCAAGTGTCATTAAGAATAGTGCCTCCATGTGAAAGAGAAAGTAGCTGGATGTGACTGTCGAACTATTTGTCTAAATTGCATCACCGTAAAAAATCATTACTTTACATATCATTATTTTAACACCTCTCTAAAGCAACACATTAGAACCTTTAAGGATCTGATTGTTAATGTGTTTCCAGTCCAGAGTAAAGTTAGCTCAATTAGCACATGTTGAATATATTTTAAGATCTTGGTCAATCTGAAATATAGTCCATACAAAGGTCTCTGCTAGATCTCCTAGAACAATGATGTGAGATCTTCTTGAGGTAATTTTGCTGGCGATATGGGTCTAGTTACGAGTCATGTATTATAGCAATTATAATAGTTGGAAAAATTAGCAATTGCTTTCAATTGTATAAAGATGTTGTATGTTTTTGCCGCTGGTGATGACAAAATATTCAACAACAATTAACAATAAACGAATTAAGTTACAAATCACTTACATTTAACTTCCATTAAGCTGTGGTCTGTTACTTTTTTTATTCGAATCCAAATAAACATAAGGGGTCAACCTACATAAGTCCCACTAGTGCAAAACTATTTTGAACTGGATCCTGCTATTTTCTTTGATCAAGGGCATTTCTACATTTTGCACTAGCCACTTGAAACCAATGTTAATGCATGCATCATCCGTGAAAATATCACTGAAAAAGAGCATGGCAATGGTGTAAAATTGCCCAAAACCAGTGCCAAACGTATCACAACAGTGCTGCTCACGTGAGGTGGCCTGAAGAGAACTGAAACTTCTTGTGAGGTGGCTTCAAGAGAGCTAGAACTTTTTTCCAATTTTATATCAAGTTTACAACATATGTGTTTTAAGGTGTAAGTGCTCTAGGCATGGAAAGGGGTAAGGATAATGCTATATATCAACCAATACCCCACAATACAGTCTTCCTCAATCTTTACACTTTTTCTTCAGATGCTATATGCGATCCTTCGAACAGTTTTCTCCTTTGTTTCCAAGGCCTGCTAGAAAGTGACATTTCCAGTCCTTCTCACTTGCTTTTCATACTTTTGTCAACATCAGTGTCACAGTCTCTCCAGTGAGTTCCCAGGTTAGTTTCTGAACCGGTCAACTGTTCTCAACCTTCGCGGTGTCTTGATCGCAGAGCCATTGATGGGAAAGTGCGTCGGACTAAAATGATAATTGCTCTGTATTGCTTCCCTCTGTTAAGAAAAGCGAGTTTGAGTTGCATTCTTGTCTTTTTAGGAGGGATCGCAGCTGCTCCACTTTGCCTTATTTTAAATTTAATGTTCATGTGAACTTGTCGGAGATAGTATCGTGTTGACAGACAGACGGCACGTGCTGTTACCCCCTGCCTCTCGTTCCTTTCTGAAAATTGCTTTCTCCCTTTAAGGGTTCTTACGCTAGGCCTGCCAGCACAGTGGACAGTCTGATTGCTAGAGAATTATCGCTTCAGTCGTGGTGTCACTGCAGTAGGGATAGCAGTTGATACTTGTGAACATTAGCTTCCTTGAAATGCACAGGTGTCGTCTAAAATATTACAGGCTGAACACTTCATAAAGTAATGTAGCTGAAAACACAAAGTGCTACAGGCTACCGGAACATTATTCAGTACATTCAAACATATGGGTAGCAAGGTCAGCCCACAGATCTAAAAATAGAAAATCAGCATTTACCATAACATGTCCATTAAATATGTTGATACGTGAGTTACTATGTTCTCAAAGCAGCAACCACCCACCACCTCCCCCAATGTCATGGATGCTATGCTACTGTCACGATTGTCTTATGGGGGTATATTAATTAAAACTATTGAAGATTGTACAAAATTACAGGGAGTGCAGAATTATTAGGCAAATGAGTATTTTGACCACATCATCCTCTTTATGCATGTTGTCTTACTCCAAGCTGTATAGGCTCGAAAGCCTACTACCAATCAAGCATATGAGGTGATGTGCATCTCTGTAATGAGAAGGGGTGTGGTCTAATGACATCAACACCCTATATCAGGTGTGCATAATTATTAGGCAACTTCCTTTCCTTTGGCAAAATGGGTCAAAAGAAGGACTTGACAGGCTCAGAAAAGTCAAAAATAGTGAGATATCTTGCAGAGGGATGCAGCACTCTTAAAATTGCAAAGCTTCTGAAGCGTGATCATCGAACAATCAAGCGTTTCATTCAAAATAGTCCACAGGGTCGCAAGAAGCGTGTGGAAAAACCAAGGCGCAAAATAACTGCCCATGAACTGAGAAAAGTCAAGCGTGCAGCTGCCACGATGCCACTTGCCACCAGTTTGGCCATATTTCAGAGCTGCAACATCACTGGAGTGCCCAAAAGCACAAGGTGTGCAATACTCAGAGACATGGCCAAGGTAAGAAAGGCTGAAAGACGACCACCACTGAACAAGACACACAAGCTGAAACGTCAAGACTGGGCCAAGAAATATCTCAAGACTGATTTTTCTAAGGTTTTATGGACTGATGAAATGAGAGTGAGTCTTGATGGGCCAGATGGATGGGCCCGTGGCTGGATTGGTAAAGGGCAGAGAGCTCCAGTCCGACTCAGACGCCAGCAAGGTGGAGGTGGAGTACTGGTTTGGGCTGGTATCATCAAAGATGAGCTTGTGGGGCCTTTTCGGGTTGAGGATGGAGTCAAGCTCAACTCCCAGTCCTACTGCCAGTTCCTGGAAGACACCTTCTTCAAGCAGTGGTACAGGAAGAAGTCTGCATCCTTCAAGAAAAACATGATTCTCATGCAGGACAATGCTCCATCACACGCGTCCAAGTACTCCACAGCGTGGCTGGCAAGAAAGGGTATAAAAGAAGGAAATCTAATGACATGGCCTCCTTGTTCACCTGATCTGAACCCCATTGAGAACCTGTGGTCCATCATCAAATGTGAGATTTACAAGGAGGGAAAACAGTACACCTCTCTGAACAGTGTCTGGGAGGCTGTGGTTGCTGCTGCACGCAATGTTGATGGTGAACAGATCAAAACACTGACAGAATCCATGGATGGCAGGCTTTTGAGTGTCCTTGCAAAGAAAGGTGGCTATATTGGTCACTGATTTGTTTTTGTTTTGTTTTTGAATGTCAGAAATGTATATTTGTGAATGTTGAGATGTTATATTGGTTTCACTGGTAATAATAAATAATTGAAATGGGTATATATTTTTTTTTGTTAAGTTGCCTAATAATTATGCACAGTAATAGTCACTTGCACACACAGATATCCCCCTAACATAGCTAAAACTAAAAACAAACTAAAAACTACTTCCAAAAATATTCAGCTTTGATATTAATGAGTTTTTTGGGTTCATTGAGAACATGGTTGTTGTTCAATAATAAAATTAATCCTCAAAAATACAACTTGCCTAATAATTCTGCACTCCCTGTAGTACAATTGTGCATCTAGAAAATTAGGCAAATATATTGCAAACAGCACTGCAGTGGTGGGGGTTGTTTGTTTTTTCCTAAAAGATCCTGCAGGGTCCTATGGCTAGAGATGTTGGATGAATAAGGTGGTCAAAAAATATTCTCACCAACAGCAGGCATAACACACAGTGTAAGGCAGACAACAATCAACACAGTTTGAAGAATGGAGTGGACACTTACAGAGGTTGATTTAGGAGTTGTCTATAAGAGGAAATCTATGGCTGCTATTGTTTGTATCATAGACTACTTGTGTTGAGGTGACAGCTGAGTTATTTGTAGTGAGGGGTTATGGACAGGAGGAGGGGCTAGGCCGAGGAGATCAAAATGAAAGTTAAATGTTGTTTTAGCTAAATCAATGGAGGCAGGGTAGGCCTCCTTTCACTACATTGTTTCTTTAACCTGAAATGTTAACTAAAAAAAAGCAAGGGCCTCTATAATTAAAAAAAAGAAAACTGGGCTCAGATGGAGGGGTGAGGATATAGGATTCACTCAGGCCAGGATAAATTATATTTTTGTTGTTGTCAGGAGCAACTTACCAAGTGCTTAATCTCACACCATAGCATACTTAAGATGTATTCGCTATGATCTAAGCCAGCGGTCTCCAACGAGTAGCTTGCGAGCTACTAGTAGCTCTTGAGCTACCCATAAGTAGCTCTCCTTTGTGTAGCCCACCCTACAAAAACTGAAAGGGTTATATTGTGATGTGATCAGTATTCAAATTCTAATATTATTCATAGCTCTGGGTGATTTTCACCAACGTAAGTAGCTTTTACTACAAAAAAACCCATGTCTTGACTAGGGTTTATCTAATTAGGGTTGCCCCCTTTGGAGTCTTCGGCAGAATGGGAGGTTTATGGGGCATGAACCACTTTTCAAAAGTTTGGGCTCCAGAACTAGATGTAATTTGGGCTTTTTGCTCAGGCTGCCAAACTTGATATCTTTTTCATTTCTTTCCTCCCTCATGAGGTGTATTTGTACAGCAGTAGCCAGGGTCCATGCCTTTAAAAATGTTTAGGGCTATGACTGATGTCGCCAATTCCCATTCTTGCCCTTTTGTACTCATAGGGCAGCATCTCTGTGTGTACATGTTGCATACAGATTAACTGGTTTTCTCTGGTTACCCCCTATTTTAGTGGTGCACAGGCACTTAGTACTACACCAGGGTGGATTTATTAATTCTACTGGCCGAATCAGAGGAATTTGGTAATTCCGTGTTACTCTTGTAATTTGGAATTACTTATAAATTCCACCGCTCTGTTGGAGAACTTAGGTCCATATTTATACTTTTTGACGCAATCAGCGCTAGCACAGATTTGCATCGAAAAGTTTACCGCCGGCTAACGCCATTCCACCGCACCAGCCGGGTGCCTTATTTATGAAATTACGTTAGCCGGCGCTGCGGCCTGGTTAGTGTCAAAATAAATGACTCTAACCGGGCAGCGGAGGCATAGGGAAGAATGAGGATTGTGCGTCAAAGAATGGTGCAATTCAGGTTAGAGTCAAACCTGACTGGCGTTGTCATTTTTTGATGCACAACCCCCATGGAAATGACTCCTGTCTTAGCAAAGACAGGAGTCATGCCCCCCTCCCTGCCCAATGGCCATGCCCAGGGGACTTCTGTCCCCTGGGCATGGCCATTGGGCACAATGGTATGTAGGGGGTTCAAGTTAGGCCCCCTTATGCCACTTTACAAAATAAATAAAAAATACTTACCTCTACTTACCGTAGATGGGTCCCCCCATCCATGGTTGTCCTCCAGGGGTGGGCGAGGGTGGCAGGGGGTGTCCCTGGGGGCAGGGAAGGGCACCTGTGGACTGCTTCCATGGTCGAAGACCATGGAAATGAGCCCACAGGTCCCTTAATGCCTGCCCTGACCCAGGCGTTAAAAAATGACTCTACACTGGTTTAGAGTCATTTTTTAAAGCCCTCTACCTCCCATGCGTCATTTTTACACAGGAGTATAAATAAGGCGCAAAGGCCTTTGAGTCATTTTTTGCCCTGGAATGCCTACCTTGCATCTCATTAACGCAAGATAGGTTTCCACGGTAAAAATTTTACTCAAAATCCATAAACTTGGCGCTAGACGGGTCTAGCGACAAAGTATAAATATGGAGTTAAGTTTGCGCCGGATTTGCGTAAAAAAATGACGCAAATCCGGCACAGACAGAGTATAAATATGCCCCTTAATCTGCATTAAATGAATGTTTCTAAAGAGGGCTACGTTTAAACATATCTGTAGATAAAGCTTTAATCTGCAGAGTTTTTTAAACATAGAGGGACTGCTCCAGTTTTTGGCCCTGCTTAAAAATCACTGCACATCACAGCAGTGCATACCTCTTGATGCCATTACATACCCTGCAGTGATTACTGCAGAGTATCTAGAGGCATTAAGTGAGATGCACAGCAGAGTGGCATAAAGTGGTTTGTAAAGTTTATAAACCCCTGCATACCTCTCAGTGGCAACGCCCTGCATACTCTGCATTAATCAATGTAGAGTATGTAAGGGTGCCAAGTGATGTTTGGCTGAGCTATTTTCTTAGCGCAAAATGCATCATTGCATGCTCGCATCCATTTTTAGATGCAAGGGTGCATTTTGCACTAAGAAAATAGCACCAAATGCCTACTCTGTGCTGTTGTGGAATTCCATTGAATCTCATGGAAGTTTAATAAAAATCTGTGAAATTTGTCAGAATCATATTCTGCCAATTCAACACACCCCTACTTAGCACCCCATTTTCCCTTTGCTATTTTGATGGTGCGTATCTGGCTATCTGTTTTGGACCTAATTAACGTGTAATTTAGATGTCTGTCTCTCACACCTCGCATGCACAACACCAAAATTCTCACCACATAGCATCACAAGTACAACTGCCAGCCATGCTTTTCCCCTTGGTGTAGCATACTACCCATCCCAAAAAAAAATCAGCATCCCACACAACAGGGTATGAAGTACTATTTAAATGCTAAGATTCAATACAATACATTTCACTCTATTGGTGAAAGGCACAGACGTGTGTCCACTTCAGTTTCTAAAAGGCAACTCCAGCTGTGCTTGAGATACCACAAAGGCATGAAGACTTGACAGAGATTCTAAATTAATTATATTTCAATCTTCGACAAGCGATTCAAGTGCAAATCTCTGAGTCGTTTTAAGGAGATGTGGGTATTATGATGAAAAGTTCAGGTATTTTGAAATAGCTCTGTGACTTATGCTTGGTTTGTGACTTTGGCTGGGCTTACAAAGAGTGAAACAATGCTGACCTTTGGATGGAGTGAAGAGAATAATTTGAGCGTGAAAAGGGAAAAAGAAACATGCAAAAAACATTTTGTTTGGAAACTTTATTTGGGCCAGCTTTGATTTCCTCTAGATAACACGTCACTTTACTTTTTTATTGGTATTTTAATTTTACATTTTGTCCCTGGATGTGGTGGTGTAGCATTAGGGGCACCTCCGGTAAGTGTCAGCATTTATGGGAGTGCTGGCTTGGCTTTGCATAGGGACGTCTGAAAATGAATAAAGATACAAGTAGTATTCACTTGGAAATTTCAAGTGAGGCGTGGACACTGCCCGCTACTAGCAGAGATCACCATTGTGAGATCATTTCTTTATGCCTCAAACATGGGGTGCCATACAATATGTTAGGTTTAAGTCAAGGGGGCAGTCTAAGGATGATTGCTTATTGGTAATGACAACATTGCTTGACGGCCGTCGGTGCTAAAGTAGAAGAGGTAACATCCCCACTCCTCCACAAATCTAAAGCAGCATCTGTGGGTAGTATCAAAAGTAATATTTGCATTTATTTACACCAACAGCTAACCATTGTTCATCTGCCAACTATTATCCTTCCTCTCAGCTATCTTTCCTCGCCAGTATTCATGAATGTTCTAAAGACTCCTCATCTACTTCCCTAGTGGTTACCTCCATGATCCCCCCAAGTGTGAATTTCAGGATCTCTACGAATTTGAGACTGTCTGACTACACGTCTCTAACCTCGTCATGACAGTTCAGTTCAACCACCAGCCTTCCATTCTAACTCAACGGAACCCATCAGCTGCTTTTGATATTATTCACAATTCCCTTGTGATGAACACTCTTTACTCTCTGGGTATCATTAGCATAGTCAACGAATGACCCTCATCATACTTATATTTAAAGGTATCTGTCTTCTTCTGCTCTGTTCTGTCATTACTGACTCCTCTCTATATGGCTATCACTGATCAGTTCCTCCTTGGACTGTCGTTATCTCAATCTACACTTCTTTACAATCACATTACCATTACTTATAACCTATAAGTGGATAATAACCAAACATTTGTCTCCTTCTTTTCTTAGTGACTGAGTCATCTAATTGCCACAAGCACTGAATGGACGTACAATATCTTGTGCTCACCTCCTCCAAAATTGAAAGCACCTACACCCATGCGTCATTTAACCCCTCTCCATTAACCTCACTCAGTCCACGTCCCCAATGCTCTCTTCTCTCGCTGTCTACCTTATTGCTTTCTTTTGCTCAGGCCTGAAACTGAAGTCTTTCATAACCCACATGCTCCTCCTGTTCTATACTGCTAAGTCTAGACTCTTTAAGGATGAGCACATTGTGCTAATGTAAAATATTACTAGTTGGGTTTTGTGCCTATTGATAAAATCATTAACGTTACCACTTGCTTATTGTTCTTTCACCCCTGCTCAAACCGCATCTTAACTGCAGACTGGCTTGCTGTCTGCTAAAGGACAGCAGAGTTTATTGTTCTCACCATGCTGTTCAGCGATATTGATGTCCTATGCCATCCCTACAGTGCTGAAACATTGACTAAGCAAATACCCACACATGCTCTACAATCAGTGTACATCAACCATCTCTCACCAAAAACCTATTTTGTGCACTGTCCTTCTTTCACTTCTTCTCTCTCCAGCACCATAGTGCTCTCCACTTTGGTCTCAGGCTCACATTGTCCTCAAATGTATTGTAATTTGCATTGAAGAAGACCATCGGTTTTAAAATAAGGCCACAACCATGATAGGGCCGATAGACATTTACCTAGATGTAGCTCTTGTTGAGGCATTCTCTTATTCGTCATTGCACCTGTCTCTTCATCTATCCATCACAACTCCCTATAACGCTGTCTTTTGCTACTCATCATCAACTAACTAACTGCATAACATACGTGACTGATGTGTACTGATGTGAACCACAAAAGAGCATAGGGCCAGCTTTAGAGTTGATGCGCCCAGTCCAGCACTCTTTGTCGGCACCCTCACCCTCTGCAATGATCTACTTCTTCAAGGATTCCCTCATTATCACCCTCAGATGGTACCACTCATCTCTGTGGCCTATCTCACATTCATTTATTTTATAGATCTATTCACTCTATTATAACGTGTCGGAAAAATGTAGATCACAAACATATTCTCCAGAATCAATAAATCATACCAGTGTTGAAATCAATGTATAACAACTGTTATTTAAGACAATGACGACTACAAGTGGAGAAGTCATGTTATCCTTATTGGTAGGCATTAGGCCCTCATTACAACCTTGGCGGTAAATGCCGACTATCGCCGTGCTGACGGCCGCCAACATACCGTGACCGCAGAGGTATTCCGCTACGGGTATTTTGACCCACACAGAGAAACCTGCCACTATACAGACACCCACACAAGTCCGCCAGACCAAAGGTCAGTGATAAACTGGCAGTACCAAAACCCACACCGTTACACCTAAAGGAATACTCCCACAGTATCACGACCTACGAATGACAGCGGCGGTCTTTCAACCACGGTAAACCATTGGCGGTACACACCGCCGCGCTCAAAATGGACACACACAATAACAAAACTATACCACACTGGACAATTCAAACTACACACTCCTGACACACATACACACACCACACCCACACACTCACACCACTATAAAACACACACCGACATTACCCACAACCCTTTACGACCCAAACATTTTGGCAAGTGAGAGAGAGAGAAAGCCAGGAGCACCCACTCAATCAAAGCCACAAAACAACCTCACCCATACACCATCCACGCGCCTCACACCAAACACCCCAACACAGCACCCCACACACCCGCACACATATCACTCACACCACATCCATGGCACCCCAAAGACACCCAGGTTTTCAGAGGAGGAGCTAAGGTTCATAGTGAAGGAAATCATCCGGGTAGAGCCACAGCTATTCGGATCACAGGTACAGCAGACGTCCATTGCTAGGAAGATGGAGTTATGGTGGAGAATCATGGAGAGGGTCAACGCCGTGGGACAGCATCCAAGAACAAGGGATGACATCAGGAAGAGGTGGAATGACCTACGGGGGAAGGTGCGTTCCGTGGTTGCAAGACACCAGGTAGCAGTACAGAGGACTGGCAGTGGACCCCCACCTCCTCCCGCACAACTAACAACATGGGAGGAGCAAGTCTTGACAATAATGCATCCTGAGGGCCTCGTACGAGTAGCAGGAGGACTGGACTCTGGTAGGTCAAATCTTTACTACTATATCCCCCACTCTACCTGCATGCCATCACAAACTCCTACCCCTACCCTCACCCCATCACTCCACCACCTCACATATACCCCACTATCACAACCCACCCATCCCAATACCAAGCCCTGCATGCAATACCAATCCATGGACCCCCATCACAGACCTGCATGGACACCCATCACCACAGCATCCACACTAGTGACAATCACTTAGCCAAACCAAACACAACTCACACAACCCAAAGCTGCCTTGGGAATAACAACCATAGTGGGGAACATACCCATGCACAAGATGGCACACGCAGAAAAATTAACACTGCATTTGCATCCCCACAGGATCCCTACTCAACGTCATCGGAGAGGAGTTGCCAGAAACATCCAGTCCCCCCCCAAAAGAGGCCCACAGTGTTGAAAGCAGCTCTGCACGCCTGGATCAGGATGACCAACCTGGCCCATCAGGGACCATCGGACAGTTGGTTACCCTGCCACAGTTCCAACCCACCACAGAGCCTCCCCCCTCAGGAAACACCAGCACAGCACCAACCCAGTGGGCCCATGCCACTGTCCCCAGGACACATCAATCAGCAGTGTGTCCACCACTACAGGGACCCAGCCAACCCCACAAACCCAGGATGATCAGGGACCTGGGGTCAGTGGCAGTGGGCACATAGTACAGGGGACAGAGGCACGGGACAACTGGGAAGCTGGGAGGACTGCTGTGCGACAGGGGGAGGACAGGCCCAGGGAACCGACTCTCTAGGAGGCACTCACCAACATCCTGGGAGCATACCACCATTACCAGGAGACCATGGGCCAGATACTGGCCAGGCTGCAGGAGATCCAGCGGCTGCAGGAGGGACAGTACCTGGGGATCAGAGAGGACCTGAGGGACATCCACACCACCCTGGTCACCATTGGAGGGGTGCTGGCAGACATGTCCAAAACCATGAGGGAGGCAGGGACACAACAACAGGTCCCTGACACTAGCCACACTGAAGAACAGCCCTCCACCTCTGCCGGCGCTAGTCGACAGGAGGCCCTAACACAGGACCAACAGGCCACCAGCACCCCACCCCCTGCAGAAGGAGAACCACCCCATAAACGATCCCTGCAATCCAGGCAGAAGCCAGAGAACATTGCCAAGATCCCCGCCAGGAAATAAGACTCTCCTGATTGTCACCCTTCTGTCCCACTCTGTCATCCTGTCCACCTTGAACTGCCATTGCTCCACGTCCTATGTCCCCTTGGACTATGGACCTGTGATACAAATAGATTGGACTCTACCCCGGACTTTCCTCCACCATCACCCCAGCCCATTGCACATCCCCCTCTACTTATGAGTACTTAAATAAACACCCTTGGAACAAATACAAATCTGGAGTCCGTCAAATGATTCAAATATGTATTAGTACCACATTATCAAAGCATTGCAAGTCATATGTACAGTTAAATTTTCATTGGAATGACCTTTAGTGGGCAGCAGTAAACACACCAGGAGCCAGAGTGGGCCACAAAGATCAGAAAATAGAGATGTCAAAGGGTACAGTATACAGACGTAGGGAAATCAGGCTGCCATGTACAATGTCCAACAGAAAACTGAAATGTAAAGTGAAGTTACAGTGTCCTACCTGTGTGTCACTGGAAGTACTCCTGTATTATATTACTTCTGTTGTCCACATCTTCTTCCTCTGCCTCCTCTTCCTCACTGTCCACAGGCTCCACCACTGCCACAAGACCATCTCCAGGCTCATCCCCCTGCAGAAAAGGCACCTGATGTCTCAAGGCGAGGTTGTGCAACATGCAACATGTAACATGCAACAATAATCTGGCACATCTTCTTGGGTGAGTAGTAGGGATCCACCTGTCAGATGGAGGCATCTGAACCTGGCCTTCAGGAGACCGAAGGTGTTTTCAATTATCCGACTTGTTCGCCAATATGCCTCATTGTAACATTCCACTCCCCTTGTCCTGGCATTCCTCACTGGGGTCAGTAGTCATGAGAGGTTGGGGTAACCAGTCACCTGCAAATATCAAGGGACAACTGTTGGACACACACTAACCCTTAGGGACAACCCCATACCCAGACACCTACTTATACTGGGTGGGGACCTTGGGCTTACCTATTAGCCACACCTGATGCCTCTGGAGTTGGCCCATCACATATGGGATGCTGCTATTCCTCAAGATAAAGGCGTCATGCACAGAGCGAGGACACTTGGCATTCACATGGGAGATGTACTGGTCCACCAAACACACCATCTGCACATTCATAGAGTGATAGCTTTTTCTATTCCTGAAAACGTGTTCATTTCTCCGGGGGGGATGACAAATGCCACATGTGCACCGATGCTGTTGGGGATATGTCCCAGGGCATAAAAGTCAGCTTTCACTGTGGCCAAATCCTCCACTTGGGGGAATACGATGTAGGTGCGCATGTGTTTCAGCAGGGCTGACAACACTGGTCAACACGTTGGAGAACATTGGCAGAGACATCCCTGATGCCATGGCCACTGTAGTTTGGAAGGAACCACTTGCCAGGAAATGGAGCACTGACAGGACATGCACTAGAGGGAGGATACCTGTGGGCTGGCGGATAGCTGACATCAGGTCTGGCTCCAATTGGGCACACAGTTCTTGGATTGTGGCCCGATCAAGTCTGTATGTTATGTTGATGTGTCTGTCATCCATTGTTGCAAGGTCCACCAGAGGTCTGTACACTGGAGGATGTCACCATCTCATATTCCGCCTCAACGGTTGAAGCCTATGGAAGAAAACGGTGACCAGTGGGTCATATTCACACATCTATTGCACTATTGATGCATTTTTTCCTTTACAGAACTAGTATGTGAAACCGAAAATCAGTTGCTGTGCCAATGTCTGCTGTGACGCAGTTAGGTGCCATGCCTTGTGCCCCCCTGAAATGGCGGCTGCCTGACCTGTGAGGAGGGAGAAGTGGAAATGAGGTAATTCCACTGGGATTGTGCGCTGTTGCGGTAGGCAGTTGAAGACCGCCACGTAACTTCGCTTTGGTTATCATTGGGCCCTATGGGTTCCAGGATCCAATGGCGATGTATGCTGGCGATGACAGTACGCACCGCCACGGATGTGACCGACGTTTTCTATCTGTTCACTCACTTGCTACCTGACTTTCAACAGGAGAGAACCTACACTGCAAGTTCTGCTGTGACCTGTGTCTGGAAGTGACAACGGCTCATGTGTCTGGGGAAAGGGCCCCTGCCTTCACTGCGGAGGAGTTGGAGAAACTAGTGCATGGGGTCCTACCCCAGTACACGTTACTCTATGGTCCCCAAGACAAACAGGTGAGTACACTATGAGCATGATGCGTGGGCCATGAATGTAGGGATTGCTGTGTGTGTAAGCCACATGTGGGGGGGGGCAGAGGAGCCCTGGCCAGAGTGTTGCATGTATGGTGATCAATGTATGTGAGTCAGGGGATGGGAGGGATCTGGTGGGCCATGAGTGTGACAATCCGACGGTTCACTAATTCCCTTTTCTGCTGTCTTTTCCATACAGGTCAGCGCCCACCAGAAAAAGTGTATTTGGCGTGCCATCGCCAAGGAGGTGCGAACCCTGGGGGTCTTTGACAGACGGAACACCCACTGCTGCAAACAGTGGGAGGACCTGCGCCGCTGGGCAAAGAAGACGGCGGAGGCCCAGCTGGGGCTGGCCTCCCAACGAGGAAGGGATGCCTGTCGCACCATGACCCCCTGATGTTCCGCATCCTAGCGGTGGCCTATCTGGAGTTGGATGGGCGTTTGACAGCATCACAGCAGCCACAAGGGGGTGAGTACAGATTCTGAATCCTGACTTTGCACACCTTAAGGGTTACCTGGGTGGGAGATGTGGGCTGTGGGTGCCCCTAGGCCAGGGCGAAGATGGCAGGGCAGGGCAGGCTCTGGAGCACTCCAACCCAAACGGTGTTAGTGAGTATCTACTACTGGGCAGGGTCCTGTGGGTTTCAGGTGTGATGCTATTGGCATTAGGCATTGTATCCCATAGCCTGGTGATTAGCATTGTAACTGGTAGTGCATGGCCTAGTTCATAGGGCTGTTCCCTGTGTGTTGTGTACACCAACGGTGGTGTTGTTGCTGGCATTGACCAAGTGCATCCTTTGTCTCTTCCTCCCCTTTTTGTTTTGTCACCCTGTCCTTGTGTGCATCATCTGGCAGAGGAGCAGAGGCACTGGCGACAGAGGGAGTTGCATCCCACATGGTCCATGAGGCCAAATCCACCGACGGTGAGGGCACTAGTGGGACAGAAGGCAAGGGGAGCACCACGGCGGAGACTGGAGGGGACAGTTCGGACAGCGACACCTCCTTCGATGGAAGCTCCCTGGTGACGGCAGACACCTCTGTGGCCACCCCAACAACAGGTCCAGCCGCCACCCCCCCTACCAGCACCCCCCTACCAGCACCCCCTTACCAGCACCGCCCTCCCAGCAGCCCCTCAGCATGTTTCCTGTGCCCATTCACCCAGGAGGGTGGCATCTACTTTGCCCCAGGCACCTCAGGCACTGCCCCAGTCAGCCCTGCTGCCCTCAGTGAGAAGTCTATTGAACTCCTGCGATCCATCTCTGCTGGGCAGTCAGCTATTGTGAATGCCAACCAGGGTCTGGCAGGCATTTGCAACAAACAAATGCATTCCTGGAGGGCATTCACTCTGGCATGGCGGCCCAACAGAGATCATTCCAGGCTCTGGCCAACTCCCTGATGGCAGCCATTGTCCCTGTCTCTAGCCTCCCCCCTCAAACTTACACTACCCAGTCCCATTCCCCTCAACCCCAGCCTATCCCAAGCACACCTTCAGACCAGCATGCACCCACATCAACACACAAAAGTGGCTCAGGCAAACACAAGCACCACACTTCATCCCACAGGCACTCACCCAAGCACCATACAGATGCAGATACACCAACATCCACTGCCTCCACTGTGTCCCCCTCCTCCTCGTCGTCCACCTCCCTTCCAGTAGCGTCTCTACTCACACCTGCATTCACCCTCTTCTAGACCCAGTGTCCCTAAAAGGCTTTTCCTCTCCACCCTTGACCTATTCCCTGCCTCTCCCCCTCCCCCGTCCTTCACTTCGGGCCAGGGTGGGCGGAACCCAGGCCAGCACCTCAGCCACCCAATCCACGGCCACTGTAGTTTCTGCAGGTACTGCAGGTGTGAGAGGCTCCAAGGAGACACCCGTCAGCACTGCCAGTGTGCCTGCACCAGCTGCCAAGGGCAAACACGGACCACCAGCTGCCAAGGAGGCACCTCCAGCTAGCAAGGGCAAGAAGGGACCACCAGCTGCCAAGGGCAAGGAGGCACCACCAGCTGCCAAGGGCAGGAAGGGAACACCAGCTGCCTGAAGCAAGGAGGCACTACCAGCTGCCAAGGGCAGGAAGGAAACACCAGCTGCCAAGGGCAATAAAAAAGGCACAGACGCCGCAGGCAGGATGGATCTGGTGCCTGGTGCTGGAGCAGCATCTGAGCAAACAACACCAGCCATGGCACGTCAGCCCTCTGCGGCTGCGGGGGAAGGGCTGGAGCTTCCCCCCATAACTGCCAGCACCGCCACCTGCACTGCCACCAACACCACTGCCAGCAGGAGCAGCCCCAGTGGGCAGCCGTCTAAGGCTGCAGGGGAAGGGCTGGAGCCTCCACCCACCACTGGCAGCACTGCCGCCAGCCCCGCCACTGCCACCACTGATCAGCCATCACCGCCGGCGGGCAGTGTGTAGTCGTGCCTCCATGGGCTGTAGTCCTGGCCCCTGCAACAACTGTAGGTGTGACACACAGGTGAGAAACTGTGACCTTACACCATCCAAGATCTGCATCAGTGGGCCCAAAGCCCCTTCCAGAACCAGTGGAAGAAGGCATCCACTCACCCCCTCCTTGCCAGGATGAAGCACACTGGGCACAAAGCCCCCTCCAGAACCAATGGAAGAAGGCATCCACTCACCCCTCCTTGCCCGGGTGAAGAACACTGGGCACAAAGCCCCCTCCAGAACCAGTGGAGAAGCCATCCACTTGAGAGACTGTGTCTTTGCACTCCCCAGGGCCAGGCAGTGGGCTAACCACCCACTTGCGAGACTTTGGCTTTGCACTCCCCAAGAGCAAGCAGTGGGCAAACCACCCACTTGAGAGACTGTGGCTTTGCACTCCCCAGGAGCAAGCAGTGGGCAAACCACTCACTTGAGAGACTGTGGCTTTGCACTCCCCAGTGCCCCTCTTCCTCCTGAGGTGCCTGTGTATTTTCGACCTGATGCCCCAGCAGTGTTCTCTACGTATTGAGGCAGGAGTCAAGTATGGCTTTTGCCTATGTGATATGGCCCTGTGGGCCACAGATATCTTGGACTGGGCATTGTCCCTCCATTTGTATATATTATTGACACTGTTTTGTGCTTTGAGGAGGTATTTCTTGAAATGTATTTTATTACACTCAATCAATCAATCAATCACTTGTTAAGCGCGCTACTCACCCGATAGGGTCTCAATGTGCTGGTGGGGGGTTGCTACTGCTCGAATAGCCAGGTCTTGAGTTGTTTCCTGAAGGTCAGGAGGTCCTGGGTCAGACGTAGGTAAACCGGGAGGGAGTTCCAAGTTTTGGTGGTGAGGTGGGAGAAGGATCAGCTGCCGGTTGTGGTACGGTAGATGCGGGGGTCAGTGGCGAGGGCAAGGTTGGCAGAGCGGAGCTGGTGGGTGGGAACGTGGAAGCTGAGACACTCATTGATGTAGGCAGGGCCTGCGTCCTGGACAGCCTTGTGAGCATGGATCAGCAGTTTGAAGATGATCCTCTTGTTGACGTGGAGCCAGTGAAGGTCTCTGAGGTGGGCTGAGATGTGTTCGTGATGAGGGAGGTAAAGGATGAGGTGTGCGGAGGTGTTCTCGATGCGCTGAAGTTTCTTCTGGAGCTTGGCCATTGTTCCCGCATAGAGTGCGTTGCCATAGACCAGTCTACTGCTGACGAGGGCGTGGGTGACCCTTCTGGTTTCAATAGGGATCAAACTGAAGGTCTTGCGAAGCATGCGGAGGGTGTTGAAACATGAGGATGAGATGGTGTTGACTTGCTGGGTCATGGTGAGCGAGGAGTCCAGTATGAAGCCAAGGTTGCATCCGTGGGTGGTGTGAGTTGGAGCGGATCCCAGTGTGGCAGGCCACCAGGAGTCGTCCCATGCTGATTGGTTGGAGCCGAGGATTAGGACCTCAGTCTCATCTGAGTTCAGTTTGAGGCGGCTTATCTCCATCCAGTTGGCAATGGCGTGAAGTCAGTTTTGAAGATTGGTCTTGGCGTTAGCGGGGTCCTTCGTGAGCGAGAGGATCAGTTGGGTGTCATCCGCGTAGGAGACGATGTTAAGGCCGTGGGATTGGACGATGTTGGCGAGCAGCACCATGTAGACGTTAAAAAGGGTAGGGCTGAGAGAGGATCTTTGGGGGCATTCCACACATGTTCTTGGTGGCTTTCGACAGGAACGGAGGGAGGCGGACTCTGTGAGTTCTGACGGAGAGTAAGGATGTGATCCAGTCCAGGGCCTTGTGGCGGATTCCGGTGTCGTGGAGGCGTGTGTGAAGTGTGTGGTGACAGACAGTGTTGAAGGCTGCTGAGAGGTCAAGGAGGATGAGGGCCACGGTTTCACCTTTGTCGAGCATGATCCTGATGTCGTCGGTAGCGGCGATGAGAGAGGTCTCTGTGCTGTGGTTCTTGCGGGAGCTGGACTGGGAGATGTCGAGCAAGCTGCTGTCTTCCAGGAAGCGTGATAGTGCCTGTTGATTATCTTCTCGATGACCTTCACTGGGAAGGGGAGGAGGGAGTTTGGCCGGTAATTCTTGAGGTCTTCAGGGTCTGCCTTGGGTTTTTTGAGCAGGGCGTTGACTTTGGCGTGTTTCCAGCTCTCCGGGAAGGTGGTGGTCTCGATGATAGTACGGAGTTGGGGGGGTGATGATTTGGCTGGGCCTGTTGAAGACATGGGGAGGGCAGAGGTCGTCGAGTGATCTGGAGTGGATGGTGCTCATGGTCTTGGTGGTGTCCTCATCATTGGTGTGGTTCCAGACGCTCAGGAGGTTGGTGTGTTTGGGTGCGTTGGGGTTAGTGTTGGCCGTGGTGTTCATGGGGATCGGGGAGGCGAAGCTGGTGTGGATGTCTGTGATCTTGCGGTGGAAAAAGGTGGAGAGGGAGTCGCAGAGGTCTTGCAAGGGGGGGATCGATGGAGCAGGAGAGTTCTTTGATGATGCTGAAGAGCTCTTTGCTGTTGTGCGCGTTGTTGTTGATTCGCTCTTTGTAGAATGATCTTTTGGTGGTCCGGATGAGCTGGTGATGCTTGCAGGTGGCTGTCTTGAGGGTGGCGTGGTTGCTCTCTGTTTGCTCGTGGCGCCATATCTTCTCGATTTTCCGGCACTCCCGCTTGGAGGCCTGAAGGTTGGTGGTGAACCAGGGTGCTTTCTTGCTGGTGCAGGTGTTAGGTGGTTTCATAAGTGGAGCGAGGGTGTTGGGGCAGTCATCTAGCAATTGTTTGAGGTTGAGGGCAGCAGTGTTGGGGGTCGCTGGTGTTGGGGGGCGGGGCGTGGGCGAGGGTGGAGATCAGTTGGTCCTTTGAGATCTTGTTCCAGCTTCGGTGAGGGATCCATTGCTGGTGGTGGTGAGCGGTGGGTTTCTGGAAGGAGAAGTGGACAAAGGGGTAGTCGGTCCAGTGGAGTTCGGTGGTATGGGTGAAGGTGATTTGGCTGCTGGCGGAGAAGATGGGGTCGAGTGTGTGGCCGGCTGAGTTATGGCGAGTTGTTTGAGACCGAGGTTGGCGAGGTTGTTGATCAAGGCTGAGGAGTTGCTGTCGTTGGTTTTCTCTAGGTGAAAATTCAGGTCGCCGAGGAGTGTGTAGTCCGTAGAGGCAAGGGCGTGGGTGCTGATTGTGTCGGCGATAGCATCGTAGAACTGTGGTCCCGGTCCTAGGGGTCTTTAGACAAGGGCTCCTCTGAGGGTGGTATTGGTGTTGACGTGGATCTGGAAGTGCAAGTGTTCGGCGGCATTGATGGTGTTGAGGGTGTTGGTTGAGATCCTGATGGTGCTCCTGTGAATTATGGCAATTCCTCCTCCTGGTTTGTTGGTGTGGCCTCTGCGGGTAATCTTATAATCTTATAGCCTTCCAAGATGGCTATGGTGATGTTGGGTTCCGAGGAGGGGTTCATCCAGGTTTCGGTGAGGAAGGCGATGTCTGGGGAGGTTGAGGTGAGAAGGTCCCAGAGTTCGATGGCGTGCTTGTGGACGGAGGGGGTGTTGAGGAGGATGCAGCTGAGGTGGTTGTTGTGGGTGGAGCTGCTGTGGTGCTTGGTTGCTTGGGTACAGGTGAAGTTGCACACCAGTCAGAAGGGTCCATGGGTGAGCTTTACTCACTTCTTTTGTCCTTGCGTTATTCCTGACGCAAGGACATGTATGCAATATTGTTGCATCTATTTGTGTGTATGTTGTTGGGGGTGGGGTTGGGGGTGTTGCATGTGTGTGTCACTCTCTTTTTCCTCCCCCCCTCCCTTGTGTGCTAGGTGCGGTACTCACCGTGGTCGTCTTCACTGCCGTTCGTGTTCCTGGTGTAGGATGAGGTATACCAGCATGGGGAACACCTGCAGTTCGGGCTCCATGGCATTGTGGTTCTTCCTTGAGTGTCGAGAGGTGAATTGTTTCCCTTCTGTGTTCTGTTTCCGCCGTGCTTTTGATGGCGTTGGTACCGCCCCGGAAAAGCTAGCGGATTGGCTTGTTGTAATAGAGTGGCCATTACATTGTCTTCCGCCTGGCTGTTGGTGGTTCCTACCGCGGTGCTGGTTGCTACCGCCGTGGCGGTAGGTGTGTTAAAGTGGCTGTCTGTGTTGGCGGTTTCCACCGTGGTCAAAATTCCATTTTTTTTACCACCAGCCTGTTGGTGGTATTACCGCTGATTTAACACCGACCTCCATGGTTGTGATGAGGGCCATAATGTTACTATTTCCCCCCCGTAAGCTCAGGATTTTGAAATGTAGCACAATTGTTGGGAGTATCATTATAATAAAACGGTATTACTACCCAAAGGAACCATTTTTAGCAATCATAGAGTAATGAAACATTAAGGAAAAAACAATACGTTTCTAAACCTATGCATGCAGTTTTCATGCAGTACTTTGATGCCCATTCATAACTCAATGTGCTACACAAGAAGCATTGTAACTCATAAACTCCAAGTAACAAAGTGATCTTTGTGTCAAAAGCAGTACCTCAGTAACTAACTGTACTAACTACATAAAGTACAAGTCTATGATCTGCATGTTACACTTTGTGCTTTGCAGCGGGAATATTAACCCTCTATGTTACTTTATCATGAGTCAAAACTGTAACTAGTCAAGTCACAGATCTCTCCATCAAGTGCATTACCCAGATGAGTTATTATGCTGTTGCTATTATCCCCTGAGAAATGCCAAGCACTCAGAGATTTCTTGAGGCTGCTCTTATCTCGCTTTAGCCCATCATGCGGAGGGTGCTCCCTCAAGCTTGGTGTCAGCAACACCGGTCACACCTCCCTAAAGCTGACATAGAAAGAACATATCTCAAAGCTTGTGGAGTTATTTTTGTCAATAGATTGTTGAAGAATTAAATAATAAAGGAAAGATAAAGCCTCATTGAGTGGCTTAAGATGTGTCCTATGCACTTACTGTCATATGAAATGGGTGATTGACATTTGCCATCCACCCTTGGCAACTTCCTGTTGCCTTCACCAGTTCAGTTGGTGACAAGTCATTGCTAGTCTGTAGGAGTTCAGTACTGTTGACAATATCCTCTTGACTTGCATAGAGTGCCTAGTGTATGGTAAAATGATCCACATGAGTGAAAAGGTAGCATAGGCAGGAATATCCTTGAACTGCTCCTGGTACGAAATCACAGCACAAGCAGTGCGGCAGTGCTATTTCTGCCTTTTGGCGGAACTCAGAGGAATCTCATGGAGTTTTTAGGTAGCTCAGCAGAACTCCAATGAGTCAAATTCTGCAAGTTACGCTCATTCCTATTCAAAATCCAGCAATAGTGGTTTAATCATTTAATCCTGATATTAGTATGAAAAGGAGAACAATAGAGAAAATGAGATTCATTTTAAATGTGATCCTTTTTTGTTTAACTCTTTTTATTTAGCGTTTTTGAGTTTGCAAGGAGAAAAGAAAAAGAAAATGAAGACAAACAAGAAAGCAGTACATAGTATCCATAAACAACTTTGTAACAAGAGATCACGTAACATTCTCATTGGAGTTCTAGTATCTGAAATGAGAACTTTACTGGCCCATGATATGGAAAACCCCACGGCCCCCTATTATAATTTTCCAATGAACATGAGTATTTCTATTTTTATTCAATTGGTACTAATCGATAACACCAATCCCAGATAAAATGTAATCATTTTTCATTCAGCATTACACATACTTTGCATCAGTAGTCAACCTGTAACTAAAAGCTATTTCAAAATCACAGAAAAATAAATATATAAAGGATACAATAGATCTTTTGCAGCACCACTTTTGATTCCAAAAATTATCTTTATCTTCCAGTCGGAAGAGCTTTGTCCTCATTCTCATTCTAAAAACAGTGAAACCCTACCCCAATCAAATCAATTCTAAAACCTCATCACAAGATGCTAATCGCTAACAATATTGCTCTATGTCTTTGCAGCTCACCCCTGCCCTTACCTCAAATGTACTTCCATCTCTTCATCCATATTCAACCCCATTGGGTCCAGTGTCTCATTACCAATAATGATCTTTGACTCCAGTTTCCTCAATTCTAAAATTCTATTGCCTCCTCTCTCATTCACAGGGATCCCGTCCAACACCTCAACCTGTAGCCTATCCACCTTATAACCATGCAATTCTTTCAAATGCATAGCTACTGGATACTCCTTATCTTCATGCAATATAGCTCTCATGTGCTCCAAGATCCTGTTCTTTACTTTATGAATGTTACCATCTACATAATATTTGTTGCAAGGATATTTCAGAGCATACATACTATAATCCGAATTGCATGTCAATGCTTTGTGATGTGAAAGACTCTATGAGCTGTTGGAAACTCAACACATTTAGGCCCTCATTACAACAATGGGGGTAAATACCACCTACTGCTGGGGTGACAGCCGCCAAAAGAACATTGCAGCTGGTCCCAGCCATCTGCCATTATGACCACAGCTGGATTTCTGCCAGAAGGATGGCAGAAATCCGGCAGTGGCCATGCCGGCGGATAGCGGTAAGGTGGCGCTGCTGCCAGCAGCAGCGCCACTCCAGTAGACCGCCACCGACTGTATCATGACACATGATACGGCCTGGCGGTGTTCTGATGGCGGACACTACTGATGGCAGCAGCGCCCTGTCCCGACTCCAGCCGGAGAACCCCCTGATAACAGGTAAGTCGGGTGCTCTGACAGGGCATGGGGGGCAGTGGTGTTGTGTGTGTGTGGGGGGTGTATGTTTATGCATGTATGCGGGTGTGTGTTGCATGTTGTATGCGTGTGCATGTCTGGATGTGTGAGTGCATGTATGTTGTGTTGTGTGAATGTGTGTGTTCTTGTATGTCTGTGTGTGGATTTGTGAATGAATGTATGTATGCATGGTGGAATGTGTGTATGCCTGTGTGAATGAAGGTGCAGGTATGAAGGAGGAATCTGGAGAGGAAGTGGAGAAACCTGTAGAGGCAGAGGGGGGCAGGGAAGACCCCTATCAGTGACAGGGAAGGGACGGTTTTTGTGGCGGTAAGGTTGCCACGAAACCCATGGCAGTAGGCAGGGTCATAATCCTACAGGCGGGCAGGTGACGGCCGCCGGGCTGGAGAGTGAAGTGCCCAGCCTGGTGGTCGTTGCTGCCGTGGCGATCGGTGTGGTACATTGGTGGTTTGGCTTTAGCCAAACCGCCAATGTCTTAATATGGAGGAAAGTACCGCCAACCTGGTGGCAGTACTTTCCTCCATATTAACGCCGTCCCCCGGGGTCATAATGAAGGCCTTAGTGTTCTTGCTGGATTTGCAAGCCTTACATTTCCCACATATATCAAAACCCCATACGGAGCTTCTATTGTCCAATTGTATGACCAAACTCTGACTCAAAATATCCTTCTACGAAGGGCTTCTCTGATAAGTAACCATCGGAGAATCTGATACAGTATGGACTAAGTCACATTCGTTTGCAGTACCGGCCAATATCTCCTAAGATGTTTTCTCATATCTCTTGCTTGGCTATTGAATGTGGGATTAAACCTGGGACAGTTTTTCTCACCAGAGGCCTTCTTTTTTGGCACCAACAGATCTTCATGTTTCACCAACCTTACTCTTTCACGTGTTTTCTTAATCTCTGACGATTTATATCCTCCTTTAACAAATCTTTGAGTCATAACTTCTACCTCTGCTTCATAAGCCATATCTGAACTACAGTTCTCGCTTGCCCTTAACAGTTCTCCATATGGAAGACTCTTAATCAGACTTTTCTGGTGACTATTACTTGCCTGAAGTAAACTTTTGCCAGCTGTTTCTTTCTTGTGCAGCATGCTCCCCAACTTTCCATTCCCAATCATTATATACAAATCCAGTGATTTGATGGCCTCTGCATTCATTTGGCAGGAAAATGTCAAACTGAAATCATGCACTTTCAGAGTCCTTACAAACTCCTTAGCTCAGTTATAAGTACCATTCTAGATGCAAAATATACCGTCAATGTAACGAACCCAGAGTACTGCATACTTTTTCATAAGGTCACTACAATACAGGTCACTACAACACAACTGCTCCTCCCACTAACCAGGTACAACCCGGCATGGCTTGTGGCAAAACAAGTACCCATCACAGTCCCCTGGGTTTGATGAAAAATCTCTGTGTTAAATACAAAAACATTTTTGGTTAAACATATATTAATCATCTCTAATACCATTTCCATATGTAACAAGTACGACATCGATTTTGCTCTCAAAAAAATGTGTAATGCTTTTAACCCCAAACTCATGTGATATATATGTGTATAGGTTATTCATATCCAAACACATCAAAAAATAATTCTCCTCCCGTGAAATGTCATTAATCAGTCTTAAAAAAGCATCAGTGGCTTTAATATATGATGGTAGAGTCTCAATGAAGGGAAGTATAAAAAAGTCAACGTATTTGGAGGTATTCTCCAGCAAACTGCCTCTAGATGACACAATAGGTCTACCTGGGGAATTTTTATATTTTTATGCAGTTTGGGAAGAAAAATAAAGCGCTGGTAGCTTGGGAAATTCACACTTCAAAAACAAATATTCACAATACACCAGAGTGGTATCGAAGAGTGAGCATGAGAAGAGCAGGAGTGGGGAGGGAAGGGATAGGAAGGAGACAGCAAGACAGCCAGTAGGAACAAGAAGCAAGAAATAGAGACTAGTAATAGCATGGGAGAATTGGAGTAAGGATTGGTTGGGGGATGAAGAAGGTGGGAGGAGGACAGCATAATTGGGCTGGGTGGGGGGTAAAATGGGAAGAGAGAGTGGTAGTGGTAGTTACATCTAATGTATGGTTGTGTTGGCGATTAATTTGTCTAGTTTGGAACAAATTCTTTGTTTGTTTTTAAAGTGGTTTTAAGGTAAGAGTTTAGGGAGTTATCAGCTCCTTTGTTAAATTGAACCCATTCCTACTAAGTGTGGACCGAAAGTTTGAAGCAGTCTTTCCATTAAGATGGGATGGCTTTAGGAACGGTTAAAATTAGAATATTGCATAGAATGCAATCTTCCCTGTCCAGTCTAAAGTGTATATCAGAAGGGAGTTTGCTAAGAGCAATAGAAGAAAGGTTGGAGGTCTAGTTTATCTGTAGAATTTGTGAGCTGGTTTCACCGAGTTCTAACCAAAAGTTTCTAGAGAAGATACAGTTAAGAATCATTTAATATAGGTCACCTTTCTTTTTCTTGCAACACCAACAGGTGTTCGAGTCAAAGAGTCCTAACTTAAAACGTTTGGCGGTGTCCAGTGGGTCATATACACATTCCACAACCTACATTATTCTAAGAATAGAGTGATCTTGTTGGAAGTTAGGTTAGCCCAGATGGATGGCCAATTTAGTGGTGTTTTATGTGAATTTTCTGATTTGTCTAGGAGTGACTCCTATTTTTTTGTATTGATTTTATTATAGAGGAGGTTCTGGATGTGAGGATAGAGTATAGTTTTGAAGCTATGTGTCCCCCTTTTGTAATGGTCTTTATAGTGTTGGGGAGGTCGGGAGAACCTCCCCAACACTATACACTGAGGATAGAGTATAGTTTCAAAACTGTGTCCCTCTTTTGTAATGGTCTTTATAGTTTTGGGGAGGTCAGGAGAACCTAGGAAATAATGCATGAAAATAATGTTTTTTATTTTTAGAAACTGGCAAAAGTCTATGGGGGTCATTCTGACCCTGGCGGTAAATACCGCCAGGGCGGAGGTTGGCGGTAGCACCGCCAACAGGCTGGCGGTGCTCCGCCGGGCATTCTGACCGCGGCGGCACAGCCGCGGCCAGAAGCGGAAAGCCGGCGGTGTACCGCCGACTTTCCGCTTCCCATGGGAATCCGCCAAGCTGCGCCGCCATGGGGATTCTGACACCCCATACCGCCATCCTGTTCCTGGCGGGTCGCCTGCCAGGAACAGGATGGCGGTATGGGGTGTCGTGGGGCCCCTTCAGGGGCCCCTGTAAGAGGGCCCCACAAAGAATTTCAGTGTCTGCAACTGCACCCGTCGCACCTTCCCACTCTGCTGGCTCCATTCGGAGCCGGCTTCCTCGTGGGAAGGGTGTTTCCCACTGGGCTGGCGGGCGGACTTTTGGCGGTTGCCCGCCAGCCCAGTGGGAAACCCAGAATGACCGCCGCGGTCTTTTGACCGCGGAACGGTCTTCTGGCGGTTCCCGCTTGGCGGGCGGCTCCTGCCGCCCGCCAAGCTTAGAATCAGGCCCTATGTCTTCTAGATCAAATTTAAATGTACGGTGGGAGAAGGGTATCACATTAGAGGGTAATCTCAGAGTCCCTATGAATAGGATGCCTTTTTGTGCTCATTCCTCTAGGTAGAGTGTTTTCCCTTTTGATTTGAGGTGCTCATTATGGCACAGGGAGGCTGAGTGGGAGGAGCGCATTTTGTTAGAGAGATTGGTATACATTTTTCAAGGGCTTGTGCTGGAGAGGTAAATTGAGTTACGCTAATCAAAAAGTTGATAAAGGGGCTGATCATCATTTTGATGGATTCTATGTGCCCCCACCAGGTGATAAATTTGGGGGACCATTTGTCAAGATTGTCTTTAATTTTGTTCAGGGTTGTCTTTTCAGTGTAGTCCATTGACTCCCTGAGGTTTTAGGTGAACCAGATACCTAGGTATTTTATTTTGTCAGGGGCCCATTTATGACCATAAAGCTCAATGATAGAGCTATTGCAGTGGATGTTTAAGGGTAGGACTTCAGTTTTGTTTCTATTAAAGGATAAGCCTGACACTTGGGCATAGTCATTAATGGTTGGTTTTACGTGAGATAGAGCTGAATCAGCTTGGGTTATATAGAGAAGGATGTTGTCTGCATATGCCACCAATTTTTGTGGGCATGCAAAAAAGGGAATTCCAGTAATGGAGGGGTTCTCTCTTATTTTTATAAGGAGAGATTGTAGGAGGCTGGCCTGGCTTGTAGTGGGTACCAGAGATACTTACACCTAGTGCCAGGTCCAGTTATCCCTTATTAGTGTAGAAGAGGTGTTTCTAGCAGCTTAGGCTGATAGAAGGTAGCTATGGCAAAGCAGCTTAGGCTGAACTAGGAGACATGTAAAGCTCCTACTATACCACTGGTGTCATATGCACAATATCATAAGAAAAAACAATACACAGAAGTACTAAAAATAAAGGTACTTTATTTTTATGACAATATGCAAAAAGTATCTCAGTGAGTACCCTCAGTATGAGGATAAGTTATATACACAAGATATATGTACACAAACCAAAATTATGCAAGTAATAGCAAGAAAAGTAATGCAAGCAGTGTAAAGTTACAATAGATTGCAATAGGAGCACATAGGTATAGGGGCAACACAAACCATATACTCCAAAAGTGGAATGGATCCCAAACCTATGTGAGCTTGTAGAGGGTCGCTGGGACTGTAAGAAAACAGTGAGGGTTAGAAAAATAGCGCACCCCAAGACCCTGAAAGGTAGGTGTAAAGTGCACCTACTACCCACAGAGAGCACAGAACCTGTAAGACAAGGGGACCAAGTCCAATAGTTGCGACAGTGTGGAGAGTGGGCAGGAGCCCAGGAAATGCCAGCTTAGGTGCAAGGAAGCTGCCACCGGATGGAAGAAGCTTGGAGTTCTGCAAGAAAGAAGAGGACTAGGAACTTCCCCTTTGGAGGATGGATGTCCAACATCGCAATGAAGCTTGCAGATGTGTTCCCATGCAGATAGACTGCAAACAAGCCTTGCTAGCTTCAAGGGTCGTGGTAGAGGTTTTTGGATGCTGCTGTGGCCCAGGAGGGACCAGGATGTCGCCATTTGGACGAGGAGACAGAGGGGGCACCCAGCAGGTCAGGGAGCCCTCACAGAAGCAGGCAGCACCCACAGAAGTATCTGAACAGGTACTTGGAAGAAGAGTGAACCGGAGTCCACGCAAAGTCACAAAAGGGAGTCCCACGACGCCGGAGGACAACTCAGAAGGTTTTGCACTGCAGGTTAGAGTGTCGGGGACCCAGGCTTGGTTATGCATGAAGGAAATCCTGGAAGAGTGCACAGGAGCCGGAGCAGCTGCAAATCACGCGGTATCCAGCAATGCAGTCTGGTGCCTGCGGTTGCAGGGGGAAGATTCCGTCAACCCACGGGAGATTTCTTCAGAGCTCCTGGTGCAGAAAGGAGGCAGGCTATCCCCAGAGCATGCACCACCTGGAAACAGTTGAGAAAGCCGGCAGGATGAAGCAATACAAGGTTGCTAGTAGTCGTCTTGCTACTTTGTTGCGGTTTTGTAGGCGTCCTGAGCAGTCAGCGGTCGATCCTTTGGTAGAAGGTGAAGAGGGAGATGCAGAGGAACTCTGATGAGCTCTTGCATTCGTTATCTGGTGAGATCCCCAAAGCAGAGACCCTAAATAGCCAGAAAAGGAGGTTCGGCCACCTAGGAAGGAGGATTGGCTACCAAGGGAGGTAAGAGTCTATCAGAAGGAGCCTCTGACGTCACCTGCAGGCACTGGCCACTCAGAGCAGTCCAGTGTGCCACAGACACCTCTGTTTCCAAGATGGCAGAGGTCTGGGACACATTGGAGGAGCTCTGGGCACCTCCCCTGGGAGGTGCAGGTCAGGGGAGTGGTCACTCCCCTTTCCTTTGTCCAGTTTCGCGCCAGAGCAGGGCTGGGGGATCCCTAAACCGGTGTAGAATGGCTTATGCAGAGATGGGCACCATCTGTGCCCATCAAAGCATTTCCAGAGGCTGGGGGAGGCTACTCCTCCCCAGCCTTCGCACCTGTTTCCAAAGGGAGAGGGTGTTACACCCCCTCTCACAGGAAATCCTTTGTTCTGCCTTCCTGGGCCAGGGCTGCTTGGACCCCAGGAGGGCAGAAACCTGTCTAAGGGGTTGGCAGCAGCAGCAGCTGCAGTGGAGACCCCTGAAAGGCAGTTTGGCAGTACCCGGGTTCTGTGCTAGAGACCCGGGGGATCATGGAATTGTCACCCCCAATGGCAGAATGGCATTGGGGTGACAATTCCATGATCTTAGACATGTTATGTGGCCATGTTCGGAGTTACCATTGTGACGCTGTACATAGGTAGTGACCTATGTACAATGCACGTGTGCAATGGTGTCCCCGCACTCACAAAGACTGGGGAATTTGCCCTGAACGATGTGGGGGCACCTTGGCTAATGCCAGGGTGCCCACACACTAAGTAACTTTGCACCTAACCTTCACCAGGTGGAGGTTAGACACATAGGTGACTTATAAGTTACTTAAGTGCAGTGGTAAATGGCTGTGAAATAACATGGACGTTATTTCACTCAGGCTGCACTGACAGGCCTGTGTAAGAATTGTCAGAGTTCCCTATGGGTGGCAAAAGAAATGCTGCAGCCCATAGGGATCTCCTGGAACCCCAATACCCTGGGTACCTCACTACCATATACTAGGGAATTATATGGGTGTACCAGTATACCAATGTGAATTGGTAAATTTAGTCACTAGCCTGTTAGTGACAAATTTGGAAAGCAGAGAGAGCATAACCACTGAGGTTCTGGTTAGTAGAGCCTCAGTGAGACAGTTAGGCATCACACAGGAAACACATACAGGACACATACTTATGAGCACTGGGGCCCTGCCTGGCAGGGTCCCAGCGACACATAGACTAAAACAACATATATACAGTGAAATTTGGGGGTAACATGCCAGGCAAGATGGTACTTTCCTCCAGAGATTCTACGGTTAATAGAAGTAGTAGATGGGGCAGCCTTGTCTGGTACCTTGTTGTTGGTTAAATGTGTTGGACAGTCTACTATATCTCTTTGTTCCTTGGGCAAGAATCATTTTAGAGAAGTTGGGACCTACATTGTATGTGATAAGAGTGGCATGTAAGAAAGTCCAAGGGACCTTGTGAAAGGCCATGTGTGCATCTAATGCGACCACGCAGGAAGGGTGATTGAGAAGGTGGGCTTTCTAGATAATGTGACTAAAGAGTCTTCTGTTGTGTGCAATGAATCTGCCTTTAATATATCTTGTTTGTGATGTGTAGATAATTGTTCTAAGGATGGATTCCACTCTGAGAGCAAGAAGTTTTGCATAGAGTTTGTAGTCAATGTTTATTAGGGAATTTGGGCAATAGTTTTTGAGGGTGGGAGGGTCTTTACCTTCTTTAGCGATAACAATTATGTTGGCTTTTGCTGCAGTGCCGGTGACCTACAGGTGGAAGAGAGGTGATGAAACAAATCCTCTAGAAGGGAGATAAGGGAGGGCCTCCTGCCTTAGTAAAAGGAGGAGGGTAGCCATTTGTGCCTTGTGCCTTTCTTGCTTGAGTAGTATAATTGGTTTTGTAATTTCAATAGGAGTATAGATTTATTTCCAATATCTGTTTTGGTGATGAGGATTGACTCAATAATTTAGATGTGTTTCATAGGGAGTGACATTGCTTTTAGAGGAAAGGTTGAGTTAAAGTTTTCAAAGGAGGAGAGAATGTCCTTTTCGTTGGTGCAGTGTGTACCGTGTTCGATGGTAATGGAGGTTCTCCTGGAAATATGGTGAGTTTGTTTTAGATACGAGAATAGTAGTCTTCCAGATTTATTCCTACCAGAGAGTAAGATACCTATGTGTCTTTGGACAATTAGGTAAGCTTTGGTGCTTAGTATTTTGTTGTATTCATTCTTTAATTTTGTTAAGTGGTTTATTTGTGTTCTGTCTCGGGTTTGTTTAAGATTTTTTCCTTAGGATTTAATTTGATTTTCTAAGATATCTAGAGATCGGTTATCTGGTTTGTTCTTCCATGTCATCAAATTGATCATGTGACCACAGATGGTGGATTTGAGGGCATCCCACAGAATTTCTGTTAAATTCTATGAATTGAATAATTTCTTTCTCAATCTTGCCTCTGAAATTAGGGTTCTCTGTGAGAAGGTTGTTTATTCTCCATGATTTGGGTTTGACGGGGTTCGCAAGATATCATATAGGATGCATATATATAAACATGATTGGATGCTAAAATTGGTTAGATGGTAATGTTTGAGGTAAACGGAATATGACTCTCATCAACCACTATGTAATCTGTGCAAAAAGGGAGTTGTGGAGGTGAGAATAGAATGTGAAGTCTCTGCCAGTAGGGTTAAATAGTCTCTAAACATCTTTCAGTTTGTGTTCACTACATAGATTTAGCATTTGTGAGATTTGTGAGGTCTGAATGTGCAGCTATGACATCATCCCATGGGAGTTGAAGTCATCCCCCCATGAAAATTCTACTTTGAGGAGGCCTGATCAGCAGTTTTTTATTTAGTTGTGACCAGAATGCAGGATGGTCGCTATTGGGAGCTTACATGTTCACAGCAATAATTTTGATGTTGTATTTTTGTAGTTTAGCTATGAGCCATCTTCTTTCAGGGTTTGCTTCCAATGATGTGATACTGAGACCAGAGGAACTGGTTATAAGGGCGGTATGCCCTTTTTTCTAATGAATGAATGGGGCACATGACAGGTCACCGACCTACGTTTTCTTTAGAAGGGTAGCTGTTTTCTGGGCAACTGTGGTGTCTAAAGTAGGAGTATTAGGTCTTCTTTGAGTTTATTGATGCAGACTAGTATTTTCTTTTGTTTATTTGGGGGATTAGGTCCCTTAACATTAAGGGCTAATACTCTCATGTTGTGCATATTTGTGAATCTGGGGCTTGCAAATGGTTTTGCTATTTGATCATTGGAGTGAATGAGTTGACGTTGAAAGTGATGCCAGTGGGTCCGAAGGGGGGAGAAGGGTGAGTAGAGTTGGGGAAGAGATGGTCGCAAGGGGGTAGAGAAGAGGTAAAAGTAGTGATGGGTGAGAAGAGCAAGGTCAGGAGGGAGGATGACAGGTGAGGAGGGGAACAAAGAGGAACGGAGAGAAAGAGAGAGAAAGAAAAATAGAAGAAGAGATAATATTCATGAGGAGAGGAAGAACCAGTGTACCAAGGAATGGTACATGATAAGTCCCATACGGAGGATAGACGGTAGAGGCTATTCGGGGTCAAGCCTAGATTCACAAGGCTGGGGGCCACACCCTTAGGATGGTCTATAAGGGAGCAATAAGGGCACCAAAATTAACATATGGCAAAGGTATGACTAATACAGTGAATTGTACAGGATAAAATAACACATTAGTGTATCTGATGTCAGGGAAGTTGGTCTTAGTGTAAATGAGACTTCCTAAGAGGGCACAAGGCTCAATATAACAACATAACAAAACAGCATAATAATATAACACATAATTAAGTAGTGCAACTGTGCAAACATTGAGTAACAACCTGTGGAGGTTAAGTTCTAGGCAACCTTTGCAGGATGTGTTATTAGGGGGAATAATTTTTTATTAGTTAGGGAATGAGCTGATACACATCCTACATGGGATGGTTAAATTTAAACTTTCATCATGTTTAGTAAACTGGGGTGAACAGATTAGTAAGTAGAGACAGAGTAGGACAGGCTTCTGATCCTATCAAGGCTTGTTGGAGCATATTGACAATGTAAAACAGCATTTCAGGTTGGTGACTTAGAAGTGTTAGATGGTTGGGGGATGTTAATAGTGACCATTATGTAGTAATTAAAATGGTTACAGTGTATCTTAAGGGCCAGAGGGAGATAAGATCTAGAAACAAATGTATACATTTGGAGAGATATTAGCCAGATTTGTCTTGGAGAATAGAGTAAATAGTGGGTAGTAGAGCATTCAAGCATAGAAATAGCTGTGGTGCTATCACTAAGTGTTCCTGTTTAAGTCCTGGAGCTCTGTGATGAATGAGTCTAGTTCCATGGGGTCTTCAAAAAATGGTCACTTTTCCATTATCAGTGGTCTTCAGGTGAGTTAGTCCTAGGAAAGAAATTTGTATTGCAAGGTTTGTAAGAGTTTTTCTCTGGGGTAGAAACGCTTTACTTTTCCTGATATTGTCTTTGGAGTAGCTGTGGAAGATTCCAATGGAGGAACCTTGCCAGTTGATCTTCTGTACCTTTTTCTCTGCTTGAGAATTGCTCTGGTGCATAAGTATCGAAGAGGTCTGAAGATTAGAAATCTTAGTGAAGTGTTGTTTTTTGCTTTGAAGGTATGAACTCTGTGGGCACGTTATTTCAAAATCTTTTGTGAAGTTTAAATCTAAGAGCTGAGGAATCCATTTTTCTACAAAGGCGGTGTAGGATGGTGCATGATCTTCTGCACCCTCTGGGAGTTCAATGATTCGTGGGTTGTTCCTTTGATGTCTACCTTCTATGTCTGTGATTCTTCTTTCCAAATGGGACATCCTCAAAGTAGCGGTTGTCAATTTCTTTGAAGAACTCTGTATGTGGTCTTCCATAAGGCTAATGTGCGATTCTGCTTTGATAACTCTGCCTCCTAGAGAGTGGATATCTTTTTTTGTGGCAGAAACGCCATTTTGCATGGATTCTGTGGTGGCCTTTGTGGATTAGGCAAGGACATGCAGTGTGTCAAGCTTCTGCATAGTTAGGTCTAGAGAGGTGTTATTGACTACTTTCATTTTAATTGTGGCGTCAGGGATGGGTGGGTCCTGTTTAGATTTTTTTTGCTGGTTTGGAGTCTTTAGGATCCCCCTGGCTTCCCTAGGATCATGTGTTCTGAGTTTAGCCTTGTTAGTGAGGAGTGTAGTTGTTCTTGATCCTTTGACAGGTTGGAGTCTTTAATCTTGGCTATATGAAGCGGCTGCTTGCCAGTTGTATACCCTGTGAGGGCCCATTATAGACACTGGTGTTTCTCGATTCTGCCTCAGCTTTTCGGCAGTTGTGATGTCAGCTGGCCTGTGTCATCCACTGCCTGAGCTGCCTGAGCAGCCCAAGCCGCATACAGCATACTGCCAGTTTGCCTCCCATTGTATGCGTGGAGGAGGAGCCTAGCCAAGACGCACTCCAGCAGTCACCAGCAGCTCCTCCTACAACCTCCAAGGACAACTGAGGCTCACTGAGGAAGGGGAGGCAGTGCACCAGGCAAAGGACTTAATAAGGTAAGAGCTTCTAATCGGGGTGGGGGAGGGAGACTAGCTGCGGTTTAGGTCCCACTGCTTGTTGATCGAGCCTTGGCACTGCAGAAGTGGCCTTAATGCCAATCAATTTCAACTAGTACAATTACCCATGAAAGCAGCCATCAGGGCACAGCAGGCAGGCACACAAGAGGGGTTGGAGGATATAGCACAAGCAGAGGCCCCCTGTGCAAAAGGCCTGTAATTCCTTCTCAGTGTACTAATACTACTACTACTATTATACCAAAGACCACAACAAGAATGATAGAAGAAGGGCAGAATTTGGTCCCAGGCAGTTGGCCCTAGTTGCCCAAAATTACTGTGTGCTTAAAAGGAAGCCTGCCACCCTGTCTAAATCTATCTCTGAGGAGAAAAGTGGGAAATGGCTCTAACCCCTTCAGCTACCCGCAACATCCAAAACACATGGAATACAGAGAACAATCAGACTGCTGCTCACACGCACCCAGCCCCGAAGACACCCCAAAGGCAGCAACTGCAGACCCCATCAGGCAGTTCTTTTTTGCACCCCTTCTAACCAGGATTGCCTCGCTCGCACCGCCTGCTCCCCTCATTCGCTAATCCATTGGGAAAGTGGGGCATCTTTAATTTCAGTAAGTCACCTTCCCAACATGACAAGAGAGTCTCGAGTGGTAAACACAGGTCCCACTCCTGCCCAATGTTGGGCAGCATCTCAAGCAGCGACTCTACAGACCCTACAGACCCCTGGCAATCTCACAACATTACCACCAATACCTTGGCCATGGATCCCCAGAGGGAAACACAGCCAGACTCAGAATCCGTGCAGGGTGTTGCAAGTGCCCCATGACATGCCTAGGCTATCACCACAGAAATCTACCAACACCAACAGCTTACCTCCATGCCTCCACTGAGGCAAGTTCCCTCTAGTTACTTATAGTAAGTTCACGCAAGTTTGGGGTTTCGGACGGTCTCTAGATCTAGGGTGCCCTTCCAGCATCCGTTATTCACAACCTGGAGTCTAAAATCGAATTAACTCTGGAACTCACTCTGATGTTGTTTGGAACTCCTGAAGGAACTAGTCAGTTTTTCCTTGGAACTCAAGACATCGCCAGAATGGGGAACCGCCAACTAACCTCCATCGTTGTAGCACAAAACTCCATGGCACTCTTCCAAAATGGAGTTGCAACTGGATCTCCAACAATCAATCGCATAGCGGAAGTGGATCTGAGCTCCAAGGTGAATCACATTAAAAATAAAATTTGCTCAAGTCAAGAAAAGTGGTTGTATACTTGCTCATGCGGAACCATAATTGATAAATGAGCGACAGTCCCAGAAGTGTTCACTGAACTCGCTGCCTCAATTGGGGGAATAGCAGGGTCTTCCGCAGTCAGCAGACCACCAGCCCATGGCAAAGTTTGGCGGCCATTAGCTTAGAAGGTCCGCACCCGATCCAACAATAAATTGAGTAGACAGTCCTTCACCCACCCTAGGATATCCCACCCTCTACTGTCATTGATTCAAGTATCTGTAACAGCACTCAGCTAACAGACAAGGATAACATGAATGTTACTGATAGCACGGAGGGGCCATCCGGTTCAGTGCAGTCAGGTGCAACACTTCCAGGAGGGCCAAGAAAAAGCTTAGAAAACAAAACAAAAGAGCTACAACAGCTAAAGAGTGGCATCTTTGCTAATTTCTCATCCTCAGCCCCCCTCAGAATCAAATGGTCCCAACCAGCTGTATTCAATCTTTGATCCCAGGCCAGGCCCTAATATACAAACAACCTCAGTGGCAGGGGGCCTAATGCCAAAACTTCATCAACATTGACATCCTCAAAAGGAGGGCAAGGAGCTGGCTCAAAAAGCTTTGCTCTTGTTAATACACCACCTTCACCAACAAGAAGAAAGAGGGAGGATGCTGGCACACAGGCAGCGATGACTGGAGAGCAAATACAATTCCCATCCACAAGGAAGGGGAAGGAGAATGCCAGTACTCAGGTCACGTTTATTAGTGGGTCCTGCATACACATCAATGCAAGCCACACCAGGGACCTTACAAATAGGCCTGCATTGACTCACCCATGGCCAAACGAGTTGCCAACTTCTGACACTACTTGAAAGGCACCCTCAGTAGTAGGGGTTTGGCTGCCACCTTAACCAGTACACCCTGGGCTAAAAGAGTGCAAGATATAGAATCAGGTACTACAGAGATGGGGTCGAGTGCTCTTGAGATAGTGCTAACCCCCAGATATTATATCAAAGGGCAACATGACAGGGGCAACGTCCTGAGCTTACTTAAGCATATTCCCTCCCTGGCCCGTATTGGATCGAACAACCTTGCCTGGGTCTGGTTTTTGAGCCTCCCTGGAAGACTCTCATGGCAAGTCGACAATCATAGGACTGCATCAACAACTTCACCAGGATACCATGCTTACGGAAGCACCTTTGTTGCAGAATTTGGAATCGACGTCAAACCCTCCACCCCCAAAACAGAGAAATATCCATTTGTTCTCACAGCACCTACTCGGATGAAGGGAGGTCATTCAGTTCTAGGAGGCACACATAGTAACTCACACGGTTGGCCAAATCAAGTTGATCTCAAGCCCCCTAATGCCTTTAGAATAACATGTGTATACAACTGTAGAGCTGTGCACCTTTGCAATCTGAGGACCAATACTGAATTTGATCACATGGCTCTGTCTGGCATTCCTGACGCAGCTAACGGGAGAACCCAAAGCAACCACGTCACTGAGGCCAGCTCCAGTACACACCTAACAATAATTTCCTGGAATGTGACTTGCCTCAAGAAACTCAGGGGGTCATTCAGACCCCGGCGGGCGGCGGGAGCCGCCCGCCTGGCGGGAACCGCCGAATGACCGCACTGCAGTCAAAAGACCGCGGCGGCCATTCTGTGTTTCCCGCTGGGCTGGCGGGCGACCGCCAGAAGGCCGCCCGCCAGCCCAGCGGGAAACCCCTTCCCACGAGGACGCCGGCTCCGAATGGAGCCTGCGTAGGGGGAAGGGTGCGACGGGTGCAGTTGCACCCGTCGCGAATTTCAGTGTCTGCAATGCTGACACTGAAATTCTATGTGGGGCCCGCTTACGGGGGCCCCTGCAGTACCCATGCCATTGGCATGGGCACTGCAGGGGCCCCCAGGGGCCCCCTCGACACCCCTCACCGCCATCCTGTTCCTGGTGGTCAGAACCGCCAGGAACAGGATGGCGGTGAGGGGGTCGGAATCCCCCATGGCGGCGCAGCAAGCTGCGCCGCCATGGGGGATTCCTCAGGGCATCGGAAAACCGGCGGGACACCGCCGGTTTTCCTGTTCTGACCGTGGCCAAACCGCCGCGGTCAGAATGCCCTGCGGGGCACCGCCAGCCTGTTGGCGGTGCTCCCGCCAACCCCGGCCCCGGCGGTCCTTGACCGCCGGGGTCGGAATGACCCCCTCAGTGTTGTTGATCCAGTGCTTGACTACCTCCACCACGGTGACATTATGGCCCTCATTACAACCCTGGCGGTCGGTGTTAAAGCAGCAGTAATACCGGCAACAGGCCGGCGGTAAAAAAAATGAGATCACGACCACAGCAGAAACCACCAACATAGACAGCCACTTTAACACTTCAGACCGCCACGGTGGTAGAAACAAACACCGTGGCGGTAACCCCCAACAGACAGGCGGAAGACAAGGTTCCACCCACTGTATTACAAGAGGCCTATCTGCCACCTTTTCCGGGGGCGGTACCAACGCCATCAAAAGCACGGAGGAAACAGTCTGTGGAACGGAAACTACTCCCCTTTCAACACCCAACGAGGAACCAGGATGCCATGGAGCCCGAGTTACAAGTCCTGCCCATGTTGGCCTACCTCCTCTTGTATCAGGAGCAGCAAAGACGCCGGCGACGACCACAGTGAGTACTGCACCTAGCAAACAGGGGAGGGGAGGAGGGAAAAGAGAGTGACACACACACGCAACATGCAACACCCCCACCCCCACCCACAACACCATACACACAATTAGATGCAGTAACATTACATATACACCCTGTCACCCCCTGGAAGAACACAAGGACAAAATGAAATGATTGTAACAGGTGTAATCAATGAAAAATCAGATAGGCCAAATTAAAATATCAGTATATACAAATATGTACACCAACTACACGAGTCCGGATAGTAATGGAATCATTGTCCATGGACCAGTGGTCCCAAAATGCATGGGCGAAGCCCACACAAGATACCTGACACGAAACAGAGAGAACACTGCTGGGGCATCAGGTTGAAAATAAACAGGCACCTCAGAGAGAAGGGGAGGGGGGCACCTCAGCCGGATGATCGGACGATGCCACTGCTCCACGAGGGGGCTCCATGCCCACAGTTTGGTCCTGGGGAGTGCAAAGCCAAAGTCTCTCAAGTCTCTCCAGTGGGTGGTTTGCCCACTGCCTTATCCTGGGGAGTGCAAAGCCACAGTTTCTCAAGTCTCTCCAGTTGGTGGTTTGCCCACTGCTTTATCCTGGGGAGTGCAAAGCCACAGTCTCTCAAGTCTCTCCAGTGGGTGGTTTGCCCACTGCCTTATCCTGGGGAGTGCAAAGCCACAGTCTCTCAAGTCTCTCCAGTGGGTGGTTTGCCCACTGCTTTATCCTGGGGAGTGCAAAGCCACAGTCTCTCAAGTCTCTCCAGTGGGTGGTTTGCCCACTGCTTTATCCTGGGGAGTGCAAAGCCACAGTCTCTCAAGTGGATGTGATTCTCCACTGGTTCTGGAGGGGGCATTGTGCCCAGAGTGCTTCATCCTGGGATGTGATTCTCCACTGGTTCTGGAGAGGGCATTGTGCCCAGAGTGCTTCATCTTGCCAAGGACTGAGGTAGTGTCAACATCAGGGCAGTGCGTGCTCTACTGGGACTAGAATGCAAAAACCCATCACTTTCAAGATAACGTAATTTATGCGTTGTGCTGATATGGTGTTGTTTAACCTTTTGCATTGCAGAGTTTAATCCTGAAGACTTATGCTCAAGGTGCTTATAAATACTGTTCATTTGCAATGTACTACTGCAGGCTTTCAGAGTGTGTCAGGGTGGGGTCCCTTTCCAGGGCCTTCTAGAAGCTTTCCCTGCAGCATGCCTGGGTGTGGTTTGTGGGCTGGGCCAAGACTCTATATAGAGCCAGCCCAGCTCCATGTGCTCACTATTCAGAGGTCCCGGTGCAGAGCAGCAGCAACTTCCTGAGCTCCTGTTCCGGAGGCCTACTTTGATCTTCCAAGCCTTGCCCTTTCACTTTGTCAGTGATTCTTCATCAGGGCGGTAAGCCGGAGGTCAGGCTGGGCCCCGATCCCATTCTCGAAGGTTTTCGAGTTCTTAGGCCTAATTTGCATGATAAAACAATTTTGCTCTTGTGCGTGTGAATGTGTGCTTGATGTTTTATGGCATTTACATGCTGACACTCGAATCGGCAAGACACGCGATTCTTTACTCGTGTACAAATCTTGATATTCATTGTACGCTACCATTTCATGGCATTCACATGGTGGCATCCGAATCGGCAAGACACGCAATTCATTTCTTGTGCTTAATTCATGTTATTCATTCTACGCTACCATTTCTTGACATTCACATGGTGGCATCCGAATTGGCAAGACGAGCGATTCATTTCTTGTGCTTAATTCATGTTATTCATTGTGCGTTACCATTTCTTGGCATTCACATGGTGGCCTTTGAATCGGCAAGACGCGTGATTCATTTCTTGTGTTTAATTTGTGAATATTCAGTGTGCGCTACCATTTCATGGCATTAACGTGGTGACATTTGAATCAGCAGGATGCGCGATTCATTTCTTGTGCTAAACTCATGTTACTCATTTGTGCGTTACCATTTCATGGCATTTACGTGATGACATTTGAATCGGCAGGACGCGCAATTCATTTCTTGTGCTAAACTCATGTTACTCATTGTGCGCTACCATTTCGTGGCATTCACATGGTGGTATTCGAATCGGCAAGAGGCGTGATGAATTTCTTGTGCTGAAATTCTGATGTTCATTGTGCACTACCACTTCATGGCATTTGCTTGGTGGCTTTCGAATCGGCAAGACGTGCAATTAATTTCTTGTGTCTAACTCATGTTATTCATTGTGCACAATCATTTCATGGCATTTATAAACCCTTGTGGAAATCCGCAATGTGCACAATATATGTTCCTGCATTTTAAGAAAACAAAAGTGTTAGAATTCTAGATGTTATATTGTATGTGCATAATAAGTCCCTTAAGTACAACTCATATGGTGTTATAGAAATCATTCAAATTATTTCTTGGTCCTCATGCTAAATACTATGCTTGAATTTGAAAGCGTAATTCTAGAAGGTTCTGATGTTTCTAATCGATGAGTGACATTTCATTGAGAGGTTCATTGGAAAGTTGTATTAATCTTTCTTGACTCCTTCACAGGTATCCAGACATCGTGAGGCCTAGTTATTTTAGTCCATGCTTAAGTTATCCATGTTTCCTGTATGACAATGCTTAGAATCATAGTCAAGTAATGATTAATATGATATAATCTTGATGTTGTGTGTTTTAACCTTTTGCTTCCCACAGGTCTCCTTCTCAGCTGTTCCCTACCTATTCCCCTTTTCCCCACTTGGACACTGTTATACTCTGTGACATTCTAATCAGAGTATTGGAGCTGTCTTGTGGTGGACGTGTTGGGAACGTGCACAGACCCGAGGATCTAGTGACTCTGACAGAATAGTGAGCCCACAAATTAATATTCTCCTGGTCTGTGTATGTTCTCAGCATGGCAACACTGGACGAGCTAGTCAAGGCTATCACGCAGCTCCAAGCAAAGGTGGTGTCATCCAAAGATTTGGCAGCTAGCCTAGCTGAGAGAGTGAGTCAGTTACAGGATAAGGTAGAGAAGAAGGAACAAAATCCCACAGGTGTGTCTTGGCCAGGTCCTTCTTCTCAGACTTCTGGAGGTAATCCTGTACAACTGGAGAAATTTTGTTCGTGAGTTTGAACGAGTATTTGATCTCAGAACTGTAACATTGTCGGCAGATCGTGAATTATTAGACTTACGACAAGATAACCAGGATTTAGTGACATTTTTAGCCAACTTTAATCGGCTGGTAGCCGAGACATCCTGGCCGGAAGAAAAGCAAGTGACCTTGTTCTACAAGGGACTCAAAGAGGAACTAAAGGATATTCGAGCTCAAATAGACCCGCAGCCTACAGACTGTCAAGACCTGATAAACCTTGTTTTGAGACTGGATCATCGTTTAGCAGAACAAAGGGGAACATGCAAAAAGACTGAAAAATATTCCTGGCATGTTCACGATAATAGAGACTCAAGACCTCAGAAAGAAAGAATGCCAGAACCTATGGAAATTGGAACAATCAGGAGACCATTGACCAAAGACGAAAAGGACCTACGTAGAAAGAATGGACAATGTCTTTATTGTGGGCGCAAGGTTCATTTTGCCAAAGAATGTCCAATCAAACCAAAGAGCAAATGAGGCCCTGTCCAGAAAGTTGCAGCCAATGCACAAGTCGAATCGGAAAACTAAAACACCCAAGATGTAAAGAAGGGTTGCTCTTGGGTGTCACGTGGACCCTTCACAATCTAGACATCTTAAGCTGGGCATAAAAGTTCAAGTAAAGAAAAAGACCTATTTCAAGAAGGCCCTAGTAGATTCTGGGGCTACCGGGAACTTTGTTGACGCCCAATTGGTTCATGCATGGGTGATCCCATGTATTGAGAAGAAGACTCCAGAAATAATACAGGCAGTAGATGGAAAACTCTTGACTGGAGGTCTGGTAACTCTTCAGACTGTCCCCTTGTCGGTGATCTGTGAGGGTAAGAACCAAAGAAATAAACATAAAGAAAAACTCATCCTTGACGTGATCCATGCTCCCCAGTATGGAATTATCCTTGGCTTACCCTGGTTAACTCATCACAATCCTGAGATTAATAGGGCAAAACGAAAGGTCTTGTTCTCATCAGCGCTATATAAAGAACAATGCCTCCAAAAGTCTCAAGTACCAAAAGTTTGCAACTCTTACATAGCCACTGCCGCGGAGAAAGAAGTTAAATTGCCCAAACAGTATTCATCCTATGAAGATGTATTCGATGAAAACGAAGCAGAAAACTTGCCTCCTCATAGACCTTATGACTGTCAAATTGATCTAATCCCAGGTGCGATACTTCCCAACTGTCCCATGTCAGAATATGAAAATCAACATTTACAAAAGTATCTAGATCAATTCTTGGAGAATGGTTTCATCCGCCCTTCTAAGTCTCCTGCAGCCTCTCCTTTGTTTTTTGTTCTGAAGACAAATGGAGATCTTCGATCTTGTATCGACTATAGGGGTTTGAACAAAGTAACCATCAAGAATAAATATCCCTTACCCCTAATTCCGGTCTTGATGGAACAAGTAAAGAAAGCTAAAATCTACACGAAGCTTGATCTACGAGGTGCTTATCATTTGGTCAGAATGAGAGAGGGCGACAAATTTAAAACAGCGTTCAAGACAAGATATGGCCTCTTTGAATACACCCTCATGCCTTTTGGTCTGTGTAATGCTCCAGCAGCATTTACATTTTTCTTGAATGGCCTTCTTAGAGAGTATCTCGACATATTTGCCATAGTCTACATCAATGACATTTTGATCTACTCTGACAATGAAAATTAACATGTACAACATGCCAAGAAAATTCTTGCAGCCCTTCGAAAGCACCATTTATATTGCAAACTAACCAAGTGTGAGTTTCATGTTACCACAGTTGAGTTTTTAGGGGTTATCCTTACCCCTCAAGGTATGTTGATGACAGAAAGAAAGTAAAAGCCGTATCTGATTGGCCCACCCCAAAGACTGTTCGTGATGTACAATGTTTCCTGGGGTTTGCAAATTTTTACCGGAGGTTCATAAATCATTTCTCCCAGACAGTGGCCCCAATCACTAAGCTATTAAGAAAGAAAGAAAGAAAAAATGTTATGGTCACCAGAAGCTGACCAAGCCTTTTCAACTTTGATGGAAGCATTTTCCACTGCCCCAGTCCTGACTCACCCAGATGCGGATCGTCCCTTCATAGTGGAAGCTGATGCTTCAGATGTGGCAATAGGTGCAGTCTTGTCACAACAAGGCAAAGACACTGGCTAACTTCATCCTGCAGCTTACATGTCTTGGAAACTGAACGAAGCCGAACAGAATTATGTCATTGCTGAAAAAGAGCTTCTGGCGATTCGTGACGCCTTTAAAGAATGGAGACATCATTTGTTGGGTGCCAAATACACTGTCACAGTATATACTGATCATCGCAATCTCCAGTTCATGAGTTCTGCCAGACTTTTGACTCCTCTGGATACTGTTTTTTGCCGAATGTGATTTTGTGGTAACTTTCCGACCTGGTAAAAACAATCGCAAAGCTGACGCCTTGTCCCGCCAAGAGTCTACTACGTTGCCTGCAGTTCAAACCTCCAGAGCTATCATTGCTCCAGACAAAGGTGGTCATTACAACCCTGGCGGACGGTGTTAAAGCGGCGGTAAGACCGCCAACACGCCGGTGGTAAAAAAATGGGAATTATGAACGTGGCGGAAACCGCCAACAAAGACAGCCACTTTAACACTCCGAACGCCACGGCGGTACAGACAAACAGCGCGGTGGTCACCGCCAACAGACAGGCGGGAGACAAAGTACCGCCCACAGTATTACAACCTACCAATCCGCCACCTTTTCCAGGGCGGATTCACCGCGGATAAAAACACGGTGGAAACAGGAATTTCAAAGGGAAAATGCTCACCTCTACACACTCCACGAGGAACGACGACACCATGGAGCCGGAACTCCAGATTCTTCCTGCACTAGTCTTCCTGCTCCTATACGACGATCATCAACGCCGGCGGCGAAGACAACGGTGAGTACTGCACCTACGACATAGGGGAGGGGAGGCAAAAGACAGGGACACAAACATGCAACACCCCCACCCCCACCCCGACCCTCACCCACTACAAAACACACACCAATGCATATCCAAACATTACAGTAACATACCCCAACCCCCCCGGAAGAATGCAAAGGCAAAAGGAAATGAGTGGAACCATTGTAATATATCAAAATACAGTAACCAAATAAATACATATATATATATATATATATATATATATACACACATTAAACAAAATATACACCACAATTAGTAGTGCAGGTAATGCACCATTCATTGTCCGTGGACCACTGGGCCCAAAATGCATGGGAGAGGCCCACACTAGATACCTGATCAAAACGGAGAGAACACTGCTGGGGCATCAGATAGAAATACAACAGGCACCTCAGGGGGAAATGAAGGGGGAGCACCTCAGCCGGATGAGTGCACCACGCCAGATCCACGAGGGGGCTCCATGCCCATTGATGTATTCTGGGGAGTGCAAAGCCACAGTCTCTCAAGTCTCTACAGTGGGTGGTTTGCCCACTGTACCATCCTGGGGAGTGCAAAGCCACAGTCTCTCAAGTCTCTACAGTGGGTGGGTTGCCCACTGTACCATCCTGGGGAGTGCAAAGCCACAGTCTCTCAAGTGGATAACAGTGGGTGGTTTGCCCACTGTACCATCCTAGGGAGAGCAAAGCCACAGCCTCTCAAGTCTCTACAGTGGGTGGGTTGCCCACTGTACCATCCTGGGGAGTGCAAAGCCACAGTCTCTCAAGTGGATAACAGTGGGTGGTTTGCCCACTGTACCATCCTGGGGAGTGCAAAGCCACAGCCTCTCAAGTCTCTACAGTGGGTGGTTTGCCCACTGTACCATCCTGGGGACTGCAAAGCCACAGTCTCTCAAGTCTCTACAGTGGGTGGGTTGCCCACTGTACCATCCTGGGGAGTCCAAAGCCACAATCTCTCAAGTCTTTACAGTCGGTGGGGGAGTGCAAAGCCACAGTCTCTCAAGTCTCTACAGTGGGTGGGTTGCCCACTGTACCATCCTGGGGAGTGCAAATCCACAGTCTCTCAAGTCTCTACAGTGGGTGGGTTGCCCACTGTACCATCCTGGGGAGTGCAAAGCCACAGTCTCTCAAGTCTCTACAGTGGGTGGGTTGCCCACTGTTACATCCTGGGGAGTGCAAAGCCACAGTCTCTCAAGTCTCTACAGTGGGTGGTTTGCCCACTGTACCATCCTGGGGAGTGCAAAGCCCCAGTCTCTCAAGTGGATAACAGTCTCCACAGGTTTTGGAGGGGGACTGGTGCCCAGAGTACTTCATCCTGTGAAGGACAGAGGTAGTGGATGCATGTCTCCACTGGTTCTGGAGGGGGACTGGTGCCCAGAGTACTTCATCCTGTGAAGGACAGAGGTAGTGGATGCATGTCTCCACTGGTTCTGGAGGGGGACTGGTGCCCAGAGTGCATCACTCACCCCGTGACGGTCCCAGTTGCGTCACTGACCTGCCGCTCATGGGCTAGTGGGGCTTGAGTTGGCGGTCTTTGCCCTGTTCAGCAGAGCTTGCCATGGCGGTCTTTTCCCTGTTCAGCGGTGCTTGAGTTTGCAGTTTCTGACCTGTTCAGCGGTGCTTGCCATGGCGGTCTTTGCCCTGTTCAGCGGTGCTTGAGTTTGCAGTTTCTGACCTGTTCAGCGGTGCTTGCCCTGTTCATCGGAGCTTGCCATGGCGGTCCTTCATTGCCCAGCTGGGCTGGGGCTGGCGGTCCTTCATTGGGCAGCTGGGCTGTGGCTGCCGGGGCCCTCCTGGGCAGCTGGGCTGTGGCTGCCGGTGGCCTCCTGGGCACTGACTCTGGCGGTGGCCTCCTGGCCAGTGATGATCGGGCTGCCCTCCTGGGCACTGACTCTGGCGGTGGCCTCCTGGCCAGTGACGATCGGGCTGCCCTCCTGGGCACTGACTCTGGCGGTGGCCTCCTGGCCAGTGACGATTGGGCTGGCGGTGGCCTCCTGGGCAGCGGGGATGATGGTGGTCTTCTCCGCCGTGCTGCTCCTCCCAGACTTTGGCGATTTCTTCTGCCCCTTCCCCACCTTGGGAGGAGTCACAGCTGAGTCGACACTCCCCCCGGGACCCTTGTGAGCGGCTTTGCTGGCTGGAGTCTTCACCCTCTCCAACCGGGCACTGTCCAACTTCTGGTGCTTCACAGGGGGGGACTGGCTGTGCTGTGGCTCCGTGTCACACTGGCTGCCCTGGTGCCCGGTGCACTCCACATACATGTAACAACAGGCACCACTGGTCCCAGAGATTTTTTGGCTGAGGTGCTAGTACGTAACCTATGAATTGGAGGGGGGGTGGGAAAGAGGTCAAGCTTGGTCAGGAAAAGTTTCTTAGGAACACTGGGACGGGTAGCTGGAGGGGGTTTGGGAGTGGAGGAAGAGGTAGTGGTTGTAGGAGGTGTACGTTTGGTGACTTTGGGTGAAGGTGCATGCGCTGGAGGCTGTCGTGAGGTGGATGGCTGTTGGGTGGGTGTGTGCCTGGGTTTGTGTACTTTAGGAGGGGGCGTCACAGACACACTGGGAGAGGACACAGGGGACGTGTAAATGGTAGTGGGGTGGTGAGTGCACGTGAGCGGGGTGTGGTGGTGGGTGTGCTGGTGCGGGACGTAGTGGCTGTAGTGGTAGTGCACGCAGGTGAGAGTGTAGACGAGACTGGGACAGAGGAGGGAGACGACGAGGAGGGGGACACAGTGGAGGCAGTGGATGTTGGTGTGTCTGTATGTGTGTGATGCTTGCGTGAGTGCCTGTGGGATGTGTGGTGCTTATGTTTGCCTGAGCTTCCCTTGTGTGTTGACGTGTGTGCATGCTGGTCTGATGGTGTGCTTGGGATAGGCTGGGGTACAGGGGATTGGGTCTAGGTGGAGGAAGTTGGAGCGGGGAGGCTAGACACATGGACAATGGCTGCCATCAGTGCTGAGGCCAGAGTTTGCAGGGTTCGATGAAGGGCAGCCTGACCAGAATGAATGCCCTCCAGGAATGCATTTGTGTGTTGCAATTCCCTTTCTACATCCTGGATGGCATTCAAAATAGTAGACTGCCCAACAGTGAGTGACCTGAGGAGGTCAATGGCCTCCTCACTGAGGGCAGCAGAGGTGACAGGGGCAGGGGCTGAGGTGCCTGGTGCGAAGGGATTGCCTACCCTCCTGGGTGAGTGGGCACAGGGCGAAGGCTGAGGGGCTGCTGGGAGGGCGGTGCTGGTAGGGGGGTGGCGGCTGTACCTGTAGAAGTGGGGGGCACAGATTTTGCCACCACCACAAGGGAGCTCCCATCGGAGGACGAGTCCGTGTCGCTGCTTGCAGATCCTGTGACCGCCGTGAAGTTCCCCTAGCCCTCGGTCCCACTGGTGTATTCCGAGTCCGTGGCGTGGCCCTCCATGGCCATGTGGGATGCAGCTCCCTCGCGCTCCGGTGCCAGTGTACCTCCGCCTGATGATGCCGATGCACACAAGAACAGGGAGACCACAAAAAGGGGGGGGAAGACAGAAGAAAGACAGGTTGAGTGCATGGCTTACTGTTACCGTTGGCGGACAATACAGAAACAGCAGCCCCCTGCACTACGCCGCGCTGTTGGGCTCTACAGATGCAATTCCTGGGACATGGCCTACATGGCAATGGTCGACATCTGCACACATAGATGACACAGGGGCATGTATACCTGTACTTGGCACTCTACAGAGATAGGGTGGGGTGCCACATGGCCTGCATTACGGAAGGGCCTAGCCTACGGAACTCTCCCTGGCCTAGGGAAACCCACAGCCCTCCTCCCCCACCCAGACACCTTCACTGTGCGCAAAGTCCACTGAATGATGTTGTACTCACCCTCTTGTGTCTGCTGTGATGCCCTCAAGTGCCCATCCATCTCAGGGTAGGCTACCGCCAGGATCCGGAACATCAGGGGGGTCATGGTTCGACGGGCACCCCTCCCACGTTGGGAGGCCATCCCCAGCTGAGCCTCCGCCGTCTTCTTGCTCCAGCTGCGAATGTCCTCCCATCTTTTACGGCAGTGGGTGCTCCGTCTGTGGAGGACCCCCAGGGTCCGGACGTCCTTGGAGATGACACGCCAAATATTCTTCTTCTGGTGGGCGCTGACCTACATGAAATGTACAGGGGAAGAAGAGAAGTCATTAGCAACTGCACCGTCGAAGTGAGTGGCCCACATCCCTAGCCTTGCCATGTGGCACATGCATTCACAGTCCTTCATGCACGCAGAACAGTGCCCCCTTCCTTCTTACAACCAGCCCTCTCCACACAGGCATAGCTCATACAACGTGCTCCCTGTGTTTTTACCTGTTGGTCTGGAGGACTGTAGAGTAGCGTGTACTGGGGGAGGACCCCGTCCACGAGCTTCTCCAACTCCTCTGCAGTGAAGGCAGGGGCCCTTTCCCCAGACGCACGAGCCATTGTCTCTTCCAGACCGAGGTCACAGCAGCACTTGCAGTGTAGGTCCTCTCCTGTTGAAAATCAGGTATCGAGTGATTAAACAGCTAGAAAATGGCAGTCACGTCCCCGGCGTTCACGTCCGCGGCGGTGCGTAGCATCACCGCCGGCGTACATCGTCATTGGCTCCTGGGACCCATAGGGTCCAATGTTAACCAATGCAGCATTGCGTCGTGGTCTTCGACAGCCTACCGCAACAGTGTACAACGCCAGCGCAGTTACCTCACATCCATTTGTCCCACTTTAGAGGTCAGGCAGCCGCCATTTCAGGGGCCCACATGGCCTAATTACCAACTGCGTCACACAGACCTAGGCCTTGTCGCACAACACAAATACAGGCCAGATTCTGTGTATGAATGGTGTTCTGTGTAGACTGTGGGTACATACCTCTGAGTTGTTTGACTCTGTGGTCGCTGTTGTCCTTCCTAGGCACCGTCCGCTGGGACATGTGAGGAGATGGCGGAATCCTCCGTTGTACCGACCGCTGGTGGACCTGTTGACAATGGAGGAGCGACATTTGATCATCACCTACAGGTTTGACCGTGCCACAATCCAGGAACTGTGTACCCAGTTGGAGCCAGACCTGATGTCAGCAATCCGCCATCCCACAGGGATCCCCCCTCAAGTGCAGGTGCTATCAGTGCTCCATTTCCTTGCAAGTGGGTCATTTCAAACAACAGTGGCCATGGCATCAATGATGTCCCAGCCTATGTTTTCCAACGTGTTGTCCAGAGTGTTGTCTGCCCTGCTGAAACACATGCGGAGCTACATCGTTTTCCCTCAGGTGGAGGATTTGCCTACAGTGAAAGGTGACTTCTATGCCCTTGGACATATCCCTAACATCATAGGTGCCATTGATGGGACCCATGTAGCTCTGGTACCCCCCCACAGGAGTGAACAGGTGTACAGAAACCGGAAGAGTTATCATTCCATGAATGTACAGATGGAATGTTTGGCAGACCAGTACATCTCCCAGGGAAATGCTATGTTCCCCGGCTCTGTGTATGACGCCTACATCCTGTGGAATAGCAGCATCCCTTATGTGATGGGTCATCTCCAGAGGCACCGGGTATGGCTATTAGGGGACTCTGGTTACCCAAACCTGTCATGGCTACTGACCCCAGTGAGGAATCCCAGGACCAGGGCAGAGGAACGCTACAATGAGGCCCATGGGCGGACTAGGAGGGTGATCGAACGCACCTTCAGCCTCCTGAAGGCCAGGTTCAGGTGCCTCCATATGACAGGTGGTTCCCTATTCTACTCACCAAGGAAGGTGTGCCAGATCATCTTGGCCTGGAGTATGCTTCACAATTTGGCTTTGCGACGACAGGTGCCTTTTCTGCAGGAGGATGGTCCAGATGACGGTTTTGTGGCAGCTGTGGAGCCTGTGGACAGTGATGAGGAGGAAGCAGAGGAAGAAGACATTGACAACAGGGACTCAGTTATCCAGCAATATTTCCAGTGACACACAGGTGAGAATACATTCCTGCCTACTACAAGTACTTTCACACTTCTACCTCTATCCTGTCTGTCGATTTCAACCAGTATATGGTAACTGAGTTGTACATTTCCATTACGGTTTCACAGGTGTGGTTTCCAACGTGTGTTATCTGCTTAGATTCCTCATGGACTTGAGATGTGTGACATAGGTATGTTGACATTACATTTGAGAACGCATTTTGTCACTGTCATTGCTAATACACATTTTCAAAATCACAGACTGACTCCAGATTGTTTTGTGCTTCAAGGGTGTTTATTGCAGTGCTAAATATTGGAGGGGGGGTTGTAAAATGGTGAGGGTTGATGGTGGAGGAATGTCCATGGCAGAGTCCAGTCTATTAGTCTCACAGGTGCATTGCCCAAATGGGCATAGGAAGTGGAGCTGGGGCAGTTCCAATATGGACAGGGTTACAAAGTGGGACAGTAGGATGACAATCAGGGTGGTCTCATTTCTTGGCGGGGGTCTTGGCATCGTGCTCTGTCTTGTTCCTGGATCTCAGGGACCGTTTGCGGGGTGGTTCTCCATCTGCAGGGGGTGGGGTGCTGGTGTGGTGGTCCTGTGGTGGTGCCTCGTGTCCACTAGCACCGGCGGAGGTGGTGGGCAGTTCATCGTCCATGCTAGTGTCAGGGGCCCCTTGGAGTGCCACAGTGTCCCTCCTGGTGTTAAGTATCTCCTTCAGCACCCCTACGATGATGCCCAGGGCGGTGCTGATGGTTCTGAGTTCCTCCCTGAAGCCCAAATACTGTTCCTCCTGCAGGCGCTGGGTCTCCTGAAACTTGGCCAGTACCGTTGCCATCGTCTCCTGGGAGTGGTGGTATGCTCCCATGATGGAGGAGAGGGCCTCGTGGAGAGTGGGTTCCCTTGGCCTGTCTGCCCCCTGTCGCACAGCAGCCCTCCCAGTTCCCCTGTGTTGCTGGGCCTCCGTTCCCTGGACCGTGTGCCCACTACCACTGCCCCCAGGCCCCTGTTGTTAGGGTGGTGGGTTATCCTGGGTTCCCTGTAGTGGTGGACACACAGCTGATTGACATGTCCTGGGTACGGAGGTATGGGCCCGCTGGGTGGGTGCTGTGCTGGTGTTACCAGAGGGTGGAAGGTCTGTGGTGGCCTGTGACTGGGTGTGGGGAACCGACTGTCCCGAGGCCCACAATGGTCTGGGCTGGTCATCTGGATCCAGTTGGACAGAGCTGCTGTCATCACTATGGGCCTCTTCTGTGGGTGGGGTGGAGATGTCTGGACCCTCCTGTCTGGTGACGTTGGGTAGTGGTCCTGCAGGGGTGTAAAGGCATGATTATTGCATCTGTGTGTGTCATGGTGTGCAATGGGAGGAGGTGGGTTCCGCCGCCAGTCCGCTGTACCGCGATGCTGTGTCTGGAGACCACGGAACGCACCTTCCCCCCTAGGTCGTTCCACCTCTTCCTGATGTCGTCCCTATTTCTTGGGTGCTGTCCCACTGCGTTGACCCTGTCGACTATTCTTCGCCATAGCTCCATCTTCCTAGCTATGGAGGTGTGCTGCACCTATGATCCAAATAGCTGTGGCTCTACCCGTACGATTTCCTCCACCATGACCCTGAGCTCCTCCTCCGAGAACCTGGGGTGTCTTTGCTGTGCCATGTTGTGGTGTAGGTGATGTGTGGGGTGTTGTATGTGGTGATAAGTGTGGAGATATGTAGTGGTGTGTGGTGTTTTGTGCATGGAAGTAGTGTGGGTGATGGTGTTGAGTGCCTGTGGCTGCTAGTTTGTGGATGGTGGTGCCTCTCTCTGGCCTTCTTTCAGATTTTTTTGTCGTAGGGGTTTGTGGGTGATGTGGGTGTGTGTTTTATATAGTATTGAGTGTGTGGGAGTGGTGTGTGTATGTGTATCTGGTGTGTGTCTTTCGAATTGTCCAATGTGGTGGTGTTTTGGAGATGTGTGTGTATTTTGAGCGCAGCGGTGTGTACCACCACTGGAATACCGCGGTTGAAAGACCGCCGCGTGGATTCGTGGGTCGTGATAGCCTGGGCGTATTTCTGTTGAAGTGACGGTGTCGGTTTTGTTTTCGCCAGTTTATCACTGACCTTTGGTGTGGCGGACTTTTGTGGGTGTCAGAATTTTGTCGGATTTCGGGATGTGGGTCATAATAGCTGTGGCGGATTTCCGCAGCCATGCGGTGTGTTGGCGGTCTTCTGCACGGCGGTAAGTGGCTTTTACCGCCAATGTTGTAATGACCCCCAAAGTCCTATGTATCATAAAAACTGAAGATTTCTTTGAAGACATCCGTAATTCTGTCACTATTGAGAAATGGCAGACATGGGCCAAAGCAGATCCCAAAGGGTCAATCAAACAAGGATTACCTTTTCATGACGCTTGTTTTTTTGTGCCCACTACCAAACTTCAAAAGATAGGGCCAGATGTAGGAAAATTGCAACTTGCGACTTGCAATTTGCGATCCTTCCGACTCGCAAATTGCAAGTCGCAATTTGCAAAGCAGAGAGACACCGTCTGCGAGTCAGTATGGGGTCGCAGAGACCCACCTCATTAATATTAATGAGGTGGGTCGCAAATTGCGGCCCCATACCGACTATAGGCACTCGCAAACATGGAGGCCTGCTGTAGTCAGCAGACTTCCATGTTTGTGACTGCTTTTATATAAAGCAGTTTTTTTTTTTTTAAGTGTAGCCCGTTTTCCTTAAAGGAAAACGAGCTGCACTTAAAAAAAATCCGAAACCTTTAGTTTCGGTATTTTTTCAGGGCAGGTAGTGGTACCTTGGACCACTACCTGCCCTGAAAAAATAATTTGGGGTCCATTCACAAAGAGGAAGGGGTCCCATGGGGACCCCTTCCAATTTGCGAGTGGGTTACCATCCACTTGAAGTGGATGGTAACTGCGACACCATTTGCGAACGCATATGCGGTCGCAAATGGTATTGCATACCACTAGGAATCGCAAATAGGAAGGGAACACACCTTCCTATTTGCGATTCTTAAATGCATTTTGCGAGTCGGTCCCGACTCGCAGAATGCATTTCTGCATTGGAAACACGCATTTGCGAGTTGCAAACGGCAGATTTTGCCGTTTGCGACTCGCAAAGTGTTTCCTGCATCTGGCCCATAGTGTTTCATTGGTTGCATGTTATACCTACGAGAGGTCATCCAGGTACTCCTAAAACTCTTGAATTAATCCAACGCTATTTTTGGTGGCCTACCCTGACAAAAGACGTAAAAGCAATGGTAAACAACTGCGAAGTCTGTGCTCACATTAAAACAAGTCATTAAAAACCGAAAGGGTTGTTGCATCCACTCCCAACTCCAAGTCGTCCTTGGGAGTACATTTCTTTAGACTTTATTACAGGTCTACCAGTGGTTCAAAAACATTCAGTAATCCTGGTGGTAGTAGATACTCTCACAAAATATGGACATTTCATTGCCTGTAAGAAATTGCCCACCTCCAGTGAACTGGCAACTATTTTACTGAATAGAGTGGTCCGTTATCATGGACTGCCGAAAATGATCCTCTCCGATCGAGGGTCGCGATTTGCCTCCAATTTCTGGAAGACATGGTGCAAAGCACTTCAAGTGACATCCACACTAGCTACTAGCCATCACCCTCAAACAGATGGTCAAACTGAGAGACTAAGGCCCTTGTTACAACCTTGGCGGTCCAAGACCGCCAGGGCTGTTTTGGCTGAAGCACCGCCAACAGGCTGGCGGTGCTTCAGAGGGGATTACGACCGCGGCGGTAGTGCCGCGGTCGCACCGCCGGGGCCGGCGGTTTCCCGCCACATTTGCCCAGGCGGTGATAATTCACCAGGGCAGCGCTGCTTGCAGCGCTGCCCAGGGGATTACGAGTCCCACAACCGCCAGCCTTTTCCTGGTGGTTTGAACCGCCAGGAAAAGGGTGGCAGTACAGGTAGTCGCGGGGCCCCTGGGGACCCCTGCACTGCCCATGCCACTGGCATGAGCAGTGCATGGGCCCCCTGACAGGGCCCCGTGCAGCTTTTCACTGTCTGCATTGCAGACAGTAAAAAGCGCGACGGGTGCAACTGCACCCGTCGCACGGACGCAACACCTCCAGCTCAATTTGGAGCCGGCTCCCATGTTGCGGCCCACATCCCCGCTGGGCCGGCAGGCGGAGACTCTGTGGGGATGTCAGAATGGGCACCGCGGGAGTGCGGCCGCATTGGCGGCCGCACGGCGGTTACAACTTGCCGGGCGGCGGTTGCCTCCCGCCAATGTTGTAATGACCCCCTAAATCAGACTTTGAAGCAATACCTGCGTGCTTACGCCGAAAAAGCACTTCATTCTTGGACATCAATTCTCTGGTTAGCTGAGTTAGCCTATAATAACTCATTCCATACTTCCACTGGTGTTACACCCTTTTTTGGCTTATTTGGATATCATCCTGACACCTTGCCCATCACGATCCCTCAAGAATGTTCTATTACACCAGCTGTGTCAGAAACCATTCAACATCTTCATCAAACCCAGAAATTGATTCAACAGCATTTAGAAAAGGCCAAACAAAAATACAAAAAGCATTATGACAAGAAACATTGTGAGGGACCGCAGTATCAACCAGGTGATAAAGTGTGGCTTTCTACAAAACATATAGACTTCAAGAAGAAGCACATGCTCAACCCTAAATTCATAGGTCCCTACACTGTCCTTCAGCAAATCAATCCTGTGACCTATAAACTGCAATTGCCAAGATCATTACAGATTCATCCAGTGTTCCACACTTCCCTCTTGAAAAAGACAGTCCAGAAGGTCCGCCCTCATCCGGCTCCAGTTCAAGTACAGGGGGAAGTAGAATACGAAGTCAAGAAGGTGTTGGATTCCAAACTGAGAGGGCGTAATCTATGGTACTTAATCTCATGGAAAGGTTATGGCCCTGAAAGTAACTCATGGGTTTCCTCATCTGATATTCATGCTCCAGTACTTGTGAGGCATTTTCATCGTCTCAATCCAGACAAACCAGGCCTTAGAGCGCATCTGGGAGAGGGGAGTACTGTCAACATCAGGACAGTGCGCGCTCTACCGGCTACTAGAATGCAAAAACCCAGTACTTTCAAGATAACGTAATTTATGCATTGTGCTGATATGCTGTTGTTTAACCTTTTGCATTGCAGAGTTTAATCCTGAAGATTTATGTTCAAGGTGCTTATAATTACTGTTCATTTGCAATGTACTGCTGCAGGCTTTCAGAGTGTGTCAGGGTGTGGTCCCTTTCCAGGGCCTTCTAAAAGCTTTCCCTGCAGCATGCCTCGGTGTGGTTTGTGGGCTGTGCCAAGACTCTATATAAGGGAGCCAGCCCAGCTCCACGTGCTCACTATTCAGAGTGCAGAGCAGCAGCAACTTCCTGAGTTCCTGTTCCGGAGGCCTACTTTGATCTTCCAGGCCTTACCCTTTCACCTTGTTGGTGATTCTTGATCAGGGCGGTAAGACGGAGGTCGGGCTGGGCCCCGATCCCATTCTCGAACATTTTTGAGTTCTTGGGCCTAATTTACATGATAAAATAATTTTGCTATTGTGCGTGTGAATGTGCGCTTGATGTTTTATGGCATTTACATGCTGACACTCGAATCGGCAAGACGCGTGATTCTTTACTTGTGTACAAATCTTGATATTTATTGTACGCTAGCATTTCATGGCATTCACATGGTGGCATCCAAATCAGCAAGACTTGCGATTCATTTCTTGTACTTAATTCATGTTATTCATTGTACGCTACCATTTCATGGCATTCACATGGTGGCATCCGAATCGGCAAGACGCGCGATTCATTTCTTGTGCTTAATTCATGTTATTCATTGTACGCTACCATTTCTTGACATTCACATGGTGGCATCCGAATCAGCAAGACACGCAATTCATTTATTGTGCTTAATTCATGATATTCATTGTGTGTTACCATTTCATGGCATTTACGTGGTGACATTTGAATCTGCAGGACGCGCGATTCATTTCTTGTGCTAAACTCATGTTACTCATTTGTGCGTTACCATTTCATGGCATTTACGTGGTGACATTTGAATCGGCAGGACGCGCAATTCATTTCTTGTGCTAAACTCATGTTACTCATTGTGCACTACCATTTCGTGGCATTCACATGGTGGTATTCGAATCGACAAGACGCGCAATTCATTTCTTGTGCTTAAATCACGATGTTCATTGTGTGCTACCACTTCATGGCATTTGCTTGGTGGCCTTCGAATCGGCAAGACATGCGATTCATTTCTTGTGTCTAACTCATGTTATTCATTGTGCACAATCATTTCATGGCATTTGTAAACCCTTGTGGAAATCCGCAATGTGCGCAATTCATGTTCCTGCATTTTAAGAAAACTAAAGTGTTAGAATTCTAAATATTATATTGTATGTGCATAATAAGTTCCTTAAGTACAATTCATATGGTGTTATAGAAATCATTCAGATTATTTCCTGGTCCTCATGCTAAATACAATGCTTGAATTTGAAAGCGTAATTCTAGAAGGTTCTGGTGTTTCTAATCCATGTGTAACATTTCATTGAGAGGTTCATTGGAAAGTTGTATTATTCTTTCTTGACTCTTTCACAGGTATCCAGACATCGTGAGGCCTAATTATTTTAGTCCATGCTTAAGTTATCCGTGTTTCCAGTATGACAATGCTTAGAATCATAGTCTAGTAATGATTAATATGATATAATCTTGATATTGTGTGTTTTAACCTTTTGCTTCCCATAGGTCTCATTCCCAGCTGTTCCCTACCTATTCCCCTTTTCCCCACTTGGACTCTGTTAGACTCTGTGACATTCTAATCAGATTATTGGAGGTGTCTTGTGGTGGACGTGTTGGGAACGTGCACAGACCCCGAGGATATGGTGACTCTGACAGGTAGTGGATGTGATTCTCAACTGGTTCTACAGGGGGCATTGTGCCCAGAGTGCTTCATCCTGCCAAGGACTGGGGTAGTGGATGTAATTCTCCACTGGTTCTGGATGGGGCATTGTGCCCAGAGTGCTTCATCCTGCCAAGGATTAGGTGAGTGGATGTGATTCTCCACTGGTTCTGGAGGGGGCATTGTGCCCAGAGTGCTTCATCCTGCCAAGGACTGGGGTAGTGGATGTGATTCTCCACTGGTTCTGGAGGGGGCATTGTGCCCAGAGTGCTTCATCCTGCCAAGGACTGTGGTAGTGGATGTGATTCTCCACTGGTTCTGGAGGGGGCATTGTGCCCAGAGTGCTTCATCCTGCCAAGGACTGGGGTAGTCAATGTGATTCTCCACTGGTTCTGGAGGGGGCATTGTGCCCAGAGTGCTTCATCCTCCCAAGAATTAGGTGAGTGGATATGATTCTCCACTGGTTCTGGAGGGGGCATTGTGCCCAGAGTGCTTCACATGCAGTGTGGCAGGTCCCATTCCCTCATCTGGGTGTGTGTGCCACGAGATTGCCTGGGAACAGGTAGCATGATACTCCATGGAGGCAGAGACACACTCCACCCTGCTGCGACTTCGCCTGCCACCAGCAGGTACAAACAGTGCTGGGTGTCATGCCTCAGGTACGCTGTGCAGGGTCCAGGATATCTCCTGCAGCCTCGGACGGCTGCCCCCGGGGGATGATAGCCATGTCAGCTGTGGTGGCACTGTCTGAGAACGTCACGGGGCTGGTGGCGGTGGTTGTGGCGGTGTCTGTGGCGGAGATGCTGGCGGTGGTGCATGTGTCAGCACCTGTGGAGGGAGACAGCAGGACGTCTCCTGCAGCCTCGGACAGCTGCCCACTGGGGATGATGCTGGGGACTGTTGCTGAGGCAGCAGACGTGCAGGTGGCGGTGCAGGTGGTGGTGTCCACTGCCGTACAGGTTGATGTTCTGGTTGACAGAAGGGTTGACTCTGGTCCCTCAGCCGGAGCCTCTGTGCCCTGTCCTGACTTGCCCTTTGCCTTGTGTCCCTTCCCCACCTAAGATGTTGCTGCTGGTCCCTTGGCACTGTCCCCTTTTGGCTTGGAGGAGCCCTTGTTTGGTGGTTGGTGCGGCTTCTTCCTCCGGCATGTGGGCACCTTCTTCACCTTGGCAGGTGGCGGAATGGGCTGATCCTTGGCCTCGCTAGGTGGCACACTGGCAGCCTTGATGGGTGCCGCCCGCGATGTGACTGGACTTGCTGAGACCACTGTGCTGGATGATTTGGTGGCTGAGGTGCTGGGCTGGGACCTGGACAGCCTGGCCCTAGGAGAAGGACGGGGGGAGGTGTAGGGATGAGGTCAATGTTAGCCAGGAAGAGTTTCTTAGACACACTGGGACGGGAAGATGGAGGGGGTTTGTGAATGGAGGAAGAGGTAGTGGATGTAGGAGGTGTACGTCTGCTGAATTTGGGTGAAGGTGCATGGGCCGGAGGCTGTTGTGAGGTGGATGGCTGTTGGGTGGGTTTGTGCCTGCGTTTTTGTAGTTTGGGAGGAGGGCTCACAGACTGGGAGAGGACACAGGGGATGTGTGCATGGCAGTGGGGGTGGTGATTGCACGTGAGCGGTGTGTGGTGATGGGCGTGCTGGTGATGGAGGTAGTGGATGAAGATGTAGTGCATGCAGGTCTGAGTGGAGACGAGACAGGGAGGGAGGAGGAGGACATGAAGGAGGGGGACACAGTGGAGGCAGTGGATGTTGGTGTGTCTGCATAGGGATGGTGCTTGTGTGAGTGTCTGTGGGATGTGTGGTGCTTATGTTTGCCATGTCCACTCTTGTGTGTTGATGAGTGTGCATGCTGGTCTGATGGTGTGCTTGGGATAGGCTGAGGTACATGGGTTGGGTCTGAGTGGAGGAAGTTGGAGGAGGGAGGCTGCACACAGGGACGTTGGCTGCCATCTGTGCTGAGGCCAGAGCCTGAAATGCTCTCTGTTGGCCCGCCTGGCCAGAATGCCCTCCAGGTATGCATTTGTTTGCTGCAAATGCCTCTCAACACCCTGGATGGCATTCAAAATGGTTGATTGCCCAACAGTGAGGTATCTCAGGAGGTCAATAGCCTCCTCACTGAGGGCAGCAGGGCTCACTGGGGCAGGGCCTGAGGTGCCTGGGGCGAAGGAGCTGCCCACCCACCTGGGTGAGCGGGCACAGGAAACTTGATGAGGGGCTGCTGGGAGGGCGGTTGTGGTAGGGGGGTGGAGCCTGTACCTGTTGATGTGGTGGGCACAGAGGTGCCTGCCACCGCAAGGGAGCTCCCATCAGAGGAGGAGTCGCTGTCGCTGGTGTCTGCTCCTGTCCCCGTCGTGGCGCTCCCCTCGCACTTTGTCCCACTGGTGCTTTCAGACTCCATAAATTCACCATCCAGGGCCATGTGGGTTGCAGCACCCTCCTGCTCCGGTGCCAATGCTCCTCTGCCAGATGATGCTAATGCACATAAGGACAGGGTGACAAAACAAAAAGGGGGGAAAGACAGAGGAGACACATGGTCAATGCCTGCAACACCACTACCGTTGGCGGACACAACACACAGGGAGCAGCCCTATGCACTAAGCCATGCACTAACAGTGCAGGGGAAAAGCACATGCCCAAGGGGGACTCTGTCTAGACCCATTTCATCCACAGCTGGAACCCATGGGAGCCTGACTAGGTGTAGAGGTCAAATACCACCTTTGGGGTTGTAGTGGGAATGAGGCTGTAAATCAATGGATCTACCTTTGTGCATCTGCCCTGGCCTAGGGGGACCCACAGCCCACCTCTCCCACCCAGACACCTTGTCAAGCATGCAGAATCAGCTGAATGAGAGTGTACTCACCCCCTTGTGGCTTCTGTGATGCCCTCAAACACCTATCCAACTCAGGATATGCCACCGCCAGGATCCGGTACATCAAGGGGGTCATGGTGCGACGGGCACCCCTTCCACGTTGGGAGGCCATCCCCAGCTGGGCCTCTGCTGTCTTCTTGCTCCAGCGGCGCAGGTTCTCCCATCCTTTCCGGCAGTGGGTGCTCCGTCAATGGTAGACCCCCAGGGTCCACACTCCCTTGGCGATGGCACGCCAAATACCCTTCTTCTGGTGGGCGCTGACCTAGAGTAATAGTGAAGTTAAAAAGGATGTTACTTTCCCGTACAGTTCTTCTCACACATTGGCTACAAACCTCCCAAACTGTCACAAAAAAACATACACTCAGCATTCTCACATGTTTCCCCGTCTCTTCCATCCACGACACTCCATACAGTCATGTCCCATCCACCATGCACACGGTTCACTCACCCGTTTGTCTGGAGGACCGTAGAGTAGCGTGTACTGGGGAGGACCCCATCCACCAGTTTCTCCAACTCCTCCGCTGTGAAGTCAGGGGCCCTTTCCCCAGACAGTGTAGTGATTGTCGCTTCCAGACGCAAGTCACAGCAGCACTTGCAGTGTAGGTCCTCTCCTGTTGAAGGTCAAGTATCAAGTGAGGGAACAGATAGAAAATGGCAGTCACATCAGCAGCGGTGTGTACAGTCACTGCCGGCGTACATCGTCATTGGCTCCTGGAACCCATAGGGCCCAATGATAACCAATGGTGAATTGCGCATCGGTCTTCGACCGCCTACCGCGACGCTGCACAACGTCAGCGCAGTTACCTCATTTCCCCTTGTCCCACCTTACTGGTCAGGCAGTCGCCATTTCAGGGGGCCACATGGCAGGCCAACTAACTGCGTCACATCTGTTTAGGCCAGGAATACAGACAGACAAAGGCACATAGAGATAATTTCACGATTGTGCTAAACAGCCTTGTGAAACCTATGTGGTGTATGACCCTCTGCTCACCCTTCTCCTCCATAGGGCACATCCGCCGAGGCAGGTGATGAGATGGTGGCATCCACCGGTGTACAGGCCCCTGGTGGACCTGTCGACAATGGAAGACAGACACATCATTATCACTTACAGACTTGATCGTGAAACAATCCAGGAACCGTGTGCCCAGTTGGAGCCAGACCTGATGTCAGCTATCCGCCATCCCACAGGAATCCCCCCTCTAGTGCAGGTCCTGTCAGTGCTCCATTTCTTGGCAAGTGGGTCTTTTCAAACAACAGTAGCCATGGCATCAGGGATGTCACAGCCAATGTTCTCTAACGTGTTGTCCAGAGTGTTATCTGCCCTGCTGAAACACATGCACAGCTACATCCTTTTTCCCTCAAGTGGAGGATCTGCCCACAGTGAAGGGTGATTTTTATGCCCTGGGACATATCCCCAACATCATTGGTGCCTTTGATGGTACACATGTGGCAGTTGTACCCCCCGCAGGAATGAACAGGTGTACAGGAACCGGAAAGCTACCATTCAATGAATGTGCTGATGGTGTGTTTGGCAGACCAGTACATCTCCCATGTGAATGCCAAGTATCGAGGCTCTATGCATGACGCTTACATTTTGAGGAATAGCAGCATCCCGTATGTGATGGGGTAACTCCAGAGGCACTGTGTGTGGCTCATAGGAGAGCCCAAGGCCCCCACACAGTTTAATTAGGTGTCTGGATATGGGAGATTCCCTAAAGTTTGGAGGATGTCTAACAGTTGTCCCTCAATATTTTCAGGTGACTCTGGTTACCCGAACCTGTCATGGCTACTGACCCCAGTGAGGAATCCCAGGACAAGGGCAGAGGAAGGCTACAATGAGGCACATGGGCGAACTAGGAGGATAATAGAGCGCACCTTCGGCCTCCTGAAGGCCAGATTCCGGTGCCCCCATCTGACAGGTGACTCCCTATACTACTCACTGAAGAAGGTGTGCCAGATCATTGTGGCATGCTGTATGTTGCACAACCTGGCTTTGCAATGCCAGGTGCCTTTTCTGCAGGAGGATGGGCCTGATGGTGGTGTTGTGGCAGCTGTGGAGCCTGTGGACAGTGAAGAAGAGGAGGCAGAAGAAGAAGTTGTAGCCAACCGTAACAGCATCATCATCCAATACTTCCAGTGAGACACAAGGATGGCACTGCTTCCCACATCTCATACTATTGTAGGACCTAGCATAAATCTGCCTTTTTACCTCTGTGTATGTACCCTGACATGTCACTTTGCCTTTCCATTTCACAGATCTGGGTCCCACTTTATGCCCTCTGCTATGTTTACTGCTGGCCAACAACTGTGTATGTGAACATGTACATTGACATTGCTATATTTCTGAGAGGTTGCAATTACACATTTGTGAAAGTACAGACTGACTCCCGATTGATTTGTGATTCAAGGGCGTTTATTTATGTGCTAATAAGTGGAGGGGGGTGTGCAGTGGGCAGGGGTGATGGTGGAGGAATGTCCACGGTAGAGTTCAGTCTCTTGGTCTCACAGGTGCATTGTCCATGGGGGCATAGGAAGGGGAGCAATGGCAGTTTAAGGTGGACAGGGTGACAAAGTGGGACAGAAGGGTGACATTCAGGTGGGTCTTATTTCCTGGTGGGGGTCTTGGCAATGTTCTCTGTCTTGTTCCTGGATCTCAGGGACCGTTTGCGGGGTGGTTCTCCTTCTGCAGGGGGTGGGGTGCTGGTGGCCTGTTGGTCCTGTGGCGGGACCTCCTGTCCACTAGCGCCGGCGGAGTGGAGAGCTGTTCATCCTCCAGGCTAGTGTCAGGGGCCCGTTTGTGTGCCACTGGGTCCCTCATGGTGTTGGCCAGGTCTGTCAGCACCCCTGCAATTGTGACCAGGGTGGTGTTATTGGACTTCAAGTCCTCCCTGATCACAAGGTAGTGTTCCTCCTGCATCCACTGGGTCTCCTGAAACTTGGCCAGTACCGTGCCCATGGTTTCCTGGGAATGGCGGTATGCTCCCATGATGTTGGAGAGTGCCTCGTGGAGGGTCGGTTCCCTAGGCCTGTCCTCCCCCTGTTGCACAGCAGTCCTCCCAGCTTCCCTGTTGTCCTGTGCCTCTGTCCCCGAACCGCGTGCCAACTGCCACTGACCCCAGGTCCCTGATTGTCTTGGGTTGGTGGGTTTGCCTGGGGTCCCTGTGGTGGTGGACACACTGCTGATTGATGTGCCCTGGGGACAGTGGCATTGGCCCGCTGGGTGGGTACTGTGGTGGTGTTTCCTGAGGGGGGAGGGTCTGTGGTGCCTTGTGGCAGGGGAACCAACTGTCCAGAGGTCCCTGATGGGCGGGCTGGTCATCTTGATCCAGGCTTGCAGAGGTACTGTCATCACTGTGGGCCTCTTCTGTGGGGGGACTGGATATGCCTGGCACCTCCTGTCCTGTGATGTTGGGTATGGGTCCTGGTGGGGTGTAAATGCATAGTTTTAGTATCTGTGTGTGCCATCTTTTGCATTGGGTGAGTTACCCTCTACTCCTGTGCTTACATTATTGTGTTTGCCCTTGTGTGATAGTTGTTTTGGGGTCTGTGAGGGTATCTGTACTGGACATGCTTTGGTGATGGGGATCCATGCATAGGTGTTGCATGCAGGGCATTAGTATTGGGATGGCTGGGTTGTGATTGTGGGGCATATGTGAGGTGTTGGAGTGATGGGGGTCAGGGTGAGGGTGGGGGCATGTGATGGCATGCCCGTGGGGTGGAGGGGATATGGTAAATAAGATATGACTTTCCAGAGTCCAGTCCTCCTGCTACTCCTGCGAGGCCCTCAGGATGCAGTATTGCCAAGACTTGCTCCTCCCATGTTGTTAGTTGTGGGGGAGGATGTGGGGGTCCACCGCCAGTCCTCTGTACTGCTATCTGGTGTCTGGATACCACTGAACGCACCTTCCCCCATAGGTCATTCCACCTCTTCCTGATGTCATCCTGTGTTTTTGGATGCTGTCCCACTGCGTTGACCCTGTCGACGATTCTCTGCCATAGCTCCATCTTCCTAGCAATGGAGGTGTGCTGCACGTGTGATCCAAAAAGCTGTGGCTCTACCCGGATGATTTCCTCTACCATGACCCTGAGCTCCTACTCAGAAAACCTGGGGTGTCTTTGAGGTGCCATGATGTGGTGTAGGTGATGTGTGAGGTGCTGTTTGTTGTGCTGTGTGATGTGTTGTGTTGGGGTGTGTTGTGTGAGGTGCGTGGATGTTGTATGAGTGATGGTGTTGTGTGCCTGTGGATGCTGGTGCTGTGTGTTTGCTATTCTCTCTCTCAGCTTTTTCAAAAGAATTTCGTTGTAAGGGTTTGTGGGTAATGTGGGTGTGTGTTTTATAGTGTTGTGAGTGTGTGGGTGTGGTGTGTGTATGTGTATCAGGTGTGTGTATTTCGAATTGTCCAATGTGGTTGTGTTTTGTAAATGTGTATTTTGAGCACAGGGGTGTGTACCGCCAGTGGATTACCGCAGTTGAAAGACCGCCACGTTGATTCATGGGTCGTGATAGTGTGGGCGTATTCTTGTTGGCGTGACGGTGTAGGTTTTGTTATTGCCAGTTTATCACTGACCTTTTGTGTGGCGGACTTGTGTGGGTGCCTGTATTGTGGCGGATTCTGAGATGTGGGTCATAATACCTGTAGTGGATTTCCCCCGCGGCCATGGTATGTTGGTGGCCTTCAGCACAGCGGTAAGCGGGATTTACCGCCAGGGTTGTAATGAGGGCCTATATGTCTTCAGGATACTGGACCACAGAACCTATGCTGCTCCCAGTATACTATGAGATTTTTGTTCCAGCAACAAAGCGTAATAGTTCAGCCAGCCATCTGGTGGTCTCCCTATTTTCATCAAACATGCCTGGAAAATGGGCACGATCATAGTTCATACCAATCTGCCTGCACTCCAAGCCTTGCTCATTAAAGTGAAGAGAGGGAGCATAAGCTTGTCGAACTTCTGTTGAACAACTGCTATGTTAACCTAGCCCAGCATGTGAAAAAACTTGCCTTAACCTCCCTTACATCCAAAATTGAAGAACTTCTGAACAAATACATCTTGTATTCCCGGTAATCAGTGGGGGGGGGGGGAGTTAACATCAGGACTCTGGGCAAGTCTTACAGTAACTCTAGGCTCCCCACAGAAATTGCATCCCTACAGAGCTTTTCAATACTCACAGAGGATCCTCCACGCAATCTCTAAAATAAGAACACAACCCTTACTAACTTACAGGAATATTTCTACCTTAATGTACACCCCCATTAGTGAATTGCTGTCTTCCAATCTATGTAACTTTGGGGTGGATTACAGGAGCGAGATGGACCACAGGCGCCTGCCGGCTGTGCAGCAGCTAGCTGTCAAAGCTACTCTGCAGTTACTGTCCCTGGGGGAAGAACTGGAGAAGAACATTACAAGGTCCTCCTCAGAATCAAATGGTCAACAAATCTTGGAACTGGGGAGACCCCCTGGGATTCCCTTCAGAAGGAACCTACTCCATCAATCTTCCCCACTCATCCCAACAAAGGAGCTTCTTGCAAGCAAGCTCAGTCCCCGAAGGGCCCTTCGGACTTTCTGGCAGCAAAGAATCAAGCGTAACGAAGCGGAATGATTGAAGATCTTTACTCTCCTAAAAGAGAAGGGTCATGCCTCTGGAGGCACATAAATAACCTCGACAAGTCCACCCTGATCAAAGAGGATAGCATGGCAGAACAGGTGTGGGTGAACTATGTTAAGCAATTAGACACCAAGGCCTCGGGTGCAGCAACCATGTTCCTCAATGCATCCGCCTCCTGAGACTGCCTTGTTCATCAAGCCACTTTTTTCAGAGGCCTTAGTAATGGGCAAAATAAAAAAAATGAGGAACGATAGGGCCCGTGGGCCAAACATGATCCCTGCTGCAGTCTTCAAAACTGCATCTGCCTTTTTAGCAGGGTTACTCACACCGCTGTTAAATCAAAGTCTCGCTACCACAATTATTCCAAACTCATGGAGTGGGGTCAATCCTTTTCCAAATCCATTAAAATGAGAGACCACATGAACCTGGCAAATAACCGGCTCATTGCCTTACTGGACTTGCCGGCAAAAGCTTATGCACGGCTACTCCTAGAAGACCTAGAAGCTTGGGCCCAAGAGAACAGTATCCTCCCTTTTTCCAGTCCGGTTTCAGGCCTGAAAGTTCCTCAGTGAAAAACATAATCTGTTACATCGAGCCACATGGTGCAAGCAACTCCCATTATTCTGCTGCTTCATGGATTACAGTGCGACCTTTGACCAGATGGATCGGGAAATGCTGTTGGAGGAGTTAACAGCCTGGGGGATTCCTACCCAGCCCCTCAAAGCCATTAAATCTCTATATCAGGGGACCTCGGTTCAGATAAAATCAAGTCCCACTACAGCCACTGTAAGAGTGCCCACCGATAACGACCTCAAGCAAGGTTGTGTGTTGGACCCTCTACTTTTTAATCTTTACACAGCCATCCAGGGCAAAGCAGTGGAAGGCAATAGTTTATTACCTCCAAAGCTGGGCAAGGTGCGTCTCCCAATCCTGCAGTATGAAGATGACATTGTTATAATGGATCACTCCAAAGTCGGATTGCAGAGTGGCCTTAGAGCTCTACATAGTTACAACCAAGGAAACAAACTTATGGTGAACGAGGGAAAGACCAATGTTGTCATTTTCGGGACTTACCCATGTAAGAGACAAGCCGAGTGGCAGCTAGAATTAAAAATAACCACAACTGTACACTACAATTACTTAGGTGTCTGGCTTTCTGATGGGCTAAACTAGGGGTTCATCTAAAACACCTCAGAAGCAAGGACGCTTGGGTAGTTTACAGCCTGAAACATCTCAATCACCCTCTACACAGTACAACTGGGGAACAAATGTTAAAAGTCCTAAGAGCAAAGTTGATTCCACCTCTAAACTATGTCCATTTAGCCTTTTATGGCCTATTGAACACTCTTCTTATGTCCTTTAAAATCTCAGCATCCAAAAATTATATAATGCTCTACGACAGGCCAGCAGAGCAAGGCTTCGGGAATCTAGACCTTATGTGCCTCAGAGATCTAGTCAAGTACTACATCAGAACGTTGCAAGCCCTGGATACCACCCTCAAAGCAGAAACTAAAACAATCTTTGAAGAGAAGGGCTCCCCATAACCTCTGCAGCTCATAGTGGCTATCAGCTGCTAGGAAATTGAGACCACAAGTCTGCATAATCAGGACATTGTTTTGCAGACTGGAAGAAAGCAGTGAATGGGCAGGTCATGAACATCTCATTCAAACATAATAATGATAGACTTCGCCACAGAACCCCTCGTGGAGCACTGGAAGCATCTTACACTCTGCAAAAGGCCCGTACGTATTTTGAGCAACCCCTTTCTGCCCAAACACAAGGGAAGATTATTTACATGGGTCTTGCTGCCCTGACAATTGCAGTCTTTAATCCAGCCTGGGCATGGTGCGTTGAAGCAAAATCTTGCCAATTATACAATTATTGCATATATTTCTGGCTACACCTGCTGTGCTGCTGCTCAAAATTCACCAGTGATTGACACCATCTCTTATTCCGTTTATGCTGGGCCAATCTCACCAGACACTGTAGAGAAGTTTTGGACCTGAGTTTTACCACCAACTCATGACAGACCATTGCCTACCTGAGGAAAATAACATAGATACGATGTGCACTTCTTAACGGCAAAACCAAGTGACACCTGTCTAGACACTGCAGTTTAGTCTGGGCCCAGTGGCTAACCGTCAATACACCATGGATCGCTGCCCAGTCAGGGAAACCCATAAAGTGTGTCCGACCTATTTTTACCCAGTGCATCAACTGGGAACAAACTGCTGCACTGTGAGATAACAGTACCTATCTCCTTTGTTTCTTGGGGCCCAAGCTCAGCTTGCCAAACATTAAATGGGACACAGTAAAGTTAGCCTGCCATTGCAGACCCGGTGCATTGGAACACTAGAACTCTGCCCCCCTAAGGGCTTTTATCACAGTTCTCTAATGCTATCACTTTCCTTTTAAGCAAACATTTTACTGGACATATCTTTTATCTAATTTTTAACCTTTTCTACTATGGTATATATAAATTGTTGAGCTCTGAGTAATTCATCATTAATAAAGAAATCAACCCAAATAAGTCAAAAACTACAGAGATGAGGGAAGCTTATCAGTGCTATAAGACCTGGCAAGTGAGATGGAGTCAGGCCATGTCAACAGGTCAGACTATACAGTATGTAGCTGCAGGCAGGGCTGCCACCCACCTCAAATCTGCATCAGACTGTACATCATACGCCTCTTTCTGAGTTATTTTGCAGTTAGGAAGGAGCAATCACTCTTGATAGGTGTTTTGGAAGTTTGTTATGTTTAGTTGAGGGGCCCAGAAAAGACCATGGAGACCAGGACAATTTTAGGAGGTTAGAAGAGTGCCAGAGATAGCCATTTTAAGGCCAGGCATTGCCTCAGGCATCCTGAGGCAATGAAGAGCATGGATAGTGCTGTGGGTAAGTGAACACCTACCTAGTGTTGAAGGTGGTGTGTCCTGTGAAGTGCTGGGGCCGCAGAAGGGTCGGCATGAATTAGTGATGCTTGGAGTGGCCCTGTTAAAGGAGAAGTATCTCGATGGTGGCCTTCTTGCAGCCAGGCACGTCTCACACAGGCACCATGTAGTGAGGAGCTGGGATTAAGATCACATGTGGCAACAGGCCAGAGGATTGGTGGGGAAAAATAGAAGGCACTTTAGATGCACTGCATCCTCAACAATTCAATTGCACCTCTGCACTCAAGGATCTGCCCCTCTGGTCGAAAGGCAAGTCAGCGAAGAAGTCGAGCGCAGCAGAGCGAAGTGACTAGTTGGCCATCTTACCTGGCAGTAAGAAACAGTTCAATATTATTATATGTGACCCATCCAAGTTGAGTGTGCTGACATGTAGTAATTTCTCTGACAGCACTTGCTTCCCAGGGCCATTGGAGTGGTTAATCATGGTGGAGACATTGTAGTCTCTGCTGTAATTAGCCTGAAGGTCCACCCACATCTAAATGTGGCCAGCGGACCACATTCTAAGTGGTGAAGATACTCCATTGCCATACAGCAGAGTATCCTTACTGCCAAGAATTAAATCAGGCCTTTAAGTCTACATCAGCAGGTATTGTCAAGGCATTGTACAAGCTCAACTGGATGTGGCAGTCTTGATCTGAAGTTATTATGTTTCATGCTAAGACAACAGAATACTAACGAAATAAGATGTAATATGTTTATTCTAAACTCTGCTGCTTTCCACACATACCATATGTCAACATATTAAGTGAGGTCATGACTCTTTTCTAACTTTCAAATCACTTAACCACCTGTCATTTTAACTTTTCAGATCCACTACCAATACTCTATGGCTTCACCATAAGCTGTGTAAGCTTTGGTGTCTACATCATCTGGTTCTCTTTCACCAATGGTCATATCTTTTATATGCATCTGTTCTTCAGTGCCATTAACTCCTCCACAATGATATTCATTGAACTCTAAGTGATTTCAAAATTTCCATCACCCAGCCCCACTTTTGCAAAATTAGGAGACTAGAATGTTTTCCATGTTTTCTGGGAAATGCAACTAATCCTGTCTTGTAACTTCCCTTGTAGGCTACTCTTACTCTTAGGTGACTTGTTGTCTTTACGCCCATTACTGCTTGTATCACTAGGCAGTCTTTCTGGTGGCAATTTGTCATATGTGTGATAAATAGTCCATTACTTGGCAATTGTAAAACTAAGTGATGGACATTAAACAAAGGAGCAGAGCCATACTGATGCATTTAATGGCCCTTAATCATCTTGTTTTCAAACCTGCACACAGTAATGGTGGATGGTGGATGATGAGTTTGAATGGTTGTACTGGATGCTTATGGTAAGCATAGGAATAGGCATACACACTCTCCCACTTCCCTGCTACTAAAAGCTTCTGATAGAGGGAGATGAACATCATCAGACTGATGCAAAGGAGACATCCATTTTATTCAGTGCACCTGCTTGGTCTAACCTCACCCCGCCATTCTCCAGTCTATCCTTGAACCAAACACATTATCAACTACAACATCCACACAGATGGAACACATGTTTGACTTTATTGTTGATTAATTAAAATAATAAACAGTTTCTTGCAAAATAGCACATAAAACCACTAAAACCCATTACATTTTTGTATTAGTTTCAATCAGTTGCCATTTGCAAGGGCATGAGCTTGTATTTCGCCAATGACACCAGTGTTGTCTGAATTGTTGTGCCAAAGCTCATTCTCTTCTTTTAAGCAAATAAAAATGTTGCCCATTATCAAGAATGAGCCAACTCTGTAAACTGTGCCCTCATGCTACTTGTTGGATGACATTAAACACTTAGAAGTATTGTTGTATCCACACTTTGACATAATGAATCCACCTTTAAATAAGAGAATCAATGACTCATGACTTGTGATTTAGTGGAGGACGTTCATGAAATATGTCGCAAAATGAGCTACTGTTCCTGCCTATAGCACCATACGTACAGCATGGAAAACAAAGAATGTTCCACTGGAGGAAACTCTTCTAGCTCCTGGGGGAAATAATTCAGCAAGTGGCAAATTAATCACATGAACATGAATGACTGAACCACTATCATGTCTAATGGTGTAATATCAGTGAAAGTGTGCCACATCCTCAATAATAAACAGGTAGCCCTTCATATTATAGAAAACATCCCCATCATTTTAGGTACACAGGATAAGTGGGCACTGAAAATGTACAACCCCTTTGTGACTGCATGTGCATTACTCAAATTTGCTGGTGGCACTTATGCCAGCAACAGCATGCTTTGCGGAATTTTCTGCTGGAGTCTTTATCATCTAAATGGACTCCCTAGTGTTGGATACTGCCACTTAGTGGGAGAAACATCCACTGCCTACATTTGGCTACCTTGGTGAAGTTTCATCAAGTTTCACTGAAATGACTGACAGAATATCTGGGTCTGTATTACAGTAATTGCCCCAAGGGTGCAACGGGTGTGCGAGCCCACTTTTTATGTAACATGATACTTTGGTATAACAGAAGGCTCCCGCATAAGCTTGCACAGCCATTTCTATACTACAGATTGTGCCAGCACCACAAATGTGAAAGCATAATCTCAAAGGGATATTGTTGTACGGTCCATACTTGGGCCCTCATTACGACTTTGGCAGTCTTCCATGAAGAACGCTAAAGGCGCGGTCTCCCGCCCACCATATTGTGGGTACTGGTTTGAACGGAAATCCGGCAGTAGTCATGCTGGCAGGCCCGTAGGACACCGCCCCCCATATTATGGGCCATAATAGGGCCTGACGGTGTCCTGCTGGTGGGATGCTGCCGGCGGTGGAAGGGGTGGTATGATGGGGGTTGTTGTGTGGGCGTGTATGAGTGTGGGGTGTCTGTGTGCATGAATATATGTGTGCGTGGTTGTATGCATGTCCGAATGTTGAAGTGAGTGTGTGTCTGCATGTCTGTGTGTATGCGTGTGAGTAGGTGTGTTTGAATGTGTGTGAGTATGTGTGCATGAATGCATGTATGAATGGAATTGTGAATGTGTGTATGGATGTTGTTGTGAATGTGTGTATGGATGTTGTTGTGAATGCGTGTTTGGATGTTGTTTTGAATGCGTGTGAGTAGATGCTTGTATGTAAGTGTAGGTGAATGGTTTATGCGTAGTGCATGTGAGTGTCTGTCTGCATGTATGCGGGGGTGGGGGAGGAAGTGATGTGGCTGAAAGGGGGGTCTAGTGCTTGCTAGGGGGGAGCTGTCTACCGGTGACAGGGAAGGAATTCCCTGTCACAGGTAGCCCTTTCGCCATGGTTTTCATGACGGTGCTACTGCTGCAGAAACCATGTCAGAAAACCGGCTCTTAATACTGCTGGCGGTCATCTCTGGCTGCCGGGTTGGAAATTATCTTCTCCAGCCCGGTGGTTCCAACCACCATGGGGGTATGAGTGGAGAAGTGTCGGGTTGGCAGAGGCAGTAGTCTGTTGTTGGTGGGACCACCACATTTATCTTGGTGGTCAGAAGACTGCCAGGGTCAAAATGACCCCCTTATTCTCCATTGTAGATTCCCTTTTTCCTTGACATCTTTTTCTAGCGGTGACTTTTTATATATTTTCTTCTAACATGGGAATGTGCTACACATGCATTTATTCGTGGTAGGCATTGTTGCCTGGTAGTCTGCTCGTTTAGTTCCAGGGTCATACAAGCAAAACACAATGCCCTTGTTTTATTTTCTGTGCTTGTCAGAGACAACTCTTTAATGCTAGACACACTAATGAGCTGTACTGCACTACTGCACAGTGCAATAACAACAGTGCTTTATTATATAAACAGCATTCATTCTATAGTTGGTGAGTGGAGCACTTCATGCTGTGGTTATCATATAATCTCTGAGTGCTGTGACTGAGATGCAGCCCTGCTTCATCCTGAGAAGGAAGATCGCCTATACACTTAAAAGGGTGCATTTGTGAATGCACTGAGACTGGCGTCCTGAAACATAGTACCAATGTACTTTGGCAGAATAGGTATTAGTGACAGATAGGTTACAGTAACATTAGTAACAATTAGCATGGTTGAATTGTTTATATTTTTCACCATTCTAATAGTGCTTACTATAACACTGTGTCTCGTCTGCTTAATCATTGTAGCTCAGTCGTTATTACAAAAATACAGTCTCTTCAATAAATATTTGAAAATGTATTTTCATATTGTTCTTGTTGATACCTTGGGGCATGCAAAAGTAACAATTGAAAGGATTAGATCTGTTTCTATGAATTCCTTGGGGATCAGAGTGGTCATGCTCGAGGTTGCCAATAATATCACTTCTCCTGGTCAGGTTAGGGGTTTAGATGTGGTACTGTGAGCTGGTCAAAACAAAACAACAGTTACTGATGATATAAGTAGAGTAAGGGCCTGATTTAGATGCTGGCAGTAACGGGTCCGCAGCCACTTTTTTCACTGAAACCCCATTCGCCTGCTTGGTTGTACACCCGCCAGATTTAGATGTTGGCAGTCCCATAGACTTTAACCCGCCTGAGTCTTGCCGACTTCGCCAAGGATTCCCATCTGCCGCAATAGTGCCATACGAAATAGTGTCTGGCAGAGGGATGCCTGCCACACTCACCACCATGCAGAGTTGGGTGTGTCTTACTGCCAAGCACAATGTGGTGGTCTGATGTCCATTTCTGACTTGATGGATTTGGGAGAGGCTGAGAACTCACCCTTTTCCCCATTTCACTTCAGTTTCTGGCTGGACACGACTGGACAACACCCTTTGTTACTGATGCCACTGGACCACGGAAAAAACACAACCCCCTTGTTCCTGGACATGAAGGTAGGGAACCTCTATTGACTATCTCTATCTCTATTGAACCTCTATTGACTGTGTACGTTAGGGGGTCACTGCACATGAGCTCAGGACCACTACAGACATATACATGCCACAGTAATTTTTACAAATTATTTTCATATGTACATGTCAGGAGAACAATTGTAGCAGAAATGGATGCGGGCACACTGGCACACATCACATTTTGCACGAATACACATATGTCATTTTGGTGTCAGTATCCATTGGCAAATGAATGCTGGCACCACAATGGTGGAACAATCATACCTGTCAACTGTGTCCATGTGTGCACATTGCACAGGGACCTGTACCTGTCATGTTGTGCTTAGAGTCAATACGTATATGTGTGTGAGCGATGCAATTGACTGGATGAGGTGGAGGGAGCTGGAGTGGGTGATGTGGTTGTGTCATCATCATAAAAACTTTATTTTGGCATCCAGTGTCATAAAAGTCGCATAGCGCCACAAAAAATAATGGGTTAGAATTCATAAAATAGGTTGGGTTGAAATAAATAAGAAAAACAATAGTGCACGAAATGCAGTACAATAAAAAGAATATGGCATAACACGGTAGAGTATTGGGACAAAGATAGACATGTATAACTACAAAGACTTGGGGCTAGACTGTCTTAGTGTCCTTCTGGTGCGCCACATTCCCCCAAGAAATTTGCTGACTGCAATGGCAATGGCGGACTGGAGTCTGATTTTAAGATTCTCATGGCCACAGCATGATCTCAGTTCCAAAGCCGTTTGCAAGTTGGCGTGAGCCATTTACTTCATTGATGAGTGTAGTATGGACAAACAAAGAAAACATGGGCAGTTGACTCCTGGTACAGGGTACAGCAGGGGCAAAAGTTGTTACTTGGGACCTTGTTTTGCCATCTGCTGGTAAAAGTATTAAGAGGGAGGGAATCAAATCTGAACTGCACCTAGAGCTTCCTGTCGGTCGGATCTAAAATGCAGTCCAGGTAAGGTTGTAGCGACCAGGTAGGTTTGAAGTCCAGAAACTCGCTAGATAGACGCCCTAGTGAGAGCGAGCGAGCGAGATATGGACTGGGATACCCACTCCCAATAGCAGGACTTCACTCTTTCTTTGGTCTGTAGTGGCCCTGTGTGTGGAAAATTCCACGAGTTCCCCATCCCAATGGCAATCAATGCTGACTTAACTGAGTGGAAACACCTGATCTTGTTGTAGGTATCCAAAGAGCAAACTTCCCTAAGCGCGGTGGCATAGGGAGAATGTTCGGGAGTTGCCATGATTCTCCTCCAGAACAGCAGCGGCCTAAGACCAGCTATATCGCCTAGGAATTTGCGGGCCAGATCCATGTGCAGAGGAAGAAGCGGGGTGCTTGGGGGCAGAGAGGTGAGCTTTCTCATAAACATATTCTCTATACGGGTGAGTTCCCCTTACATCCTCGAAGCCCCAGAGTTCATCCCTATATAGAGCTGTGCTAACGGACCATTTTCTAGATGTGGAGAGCAGCAGCTATTGGTCGTGATGAGGAGGCATGGTGCTCCCTTAAAAGGACACCCACTACCTGGCCGAATTTTTATGATGTGAAGTTGATATGGGCTTTCCAGGACATTGAGTCTGATAGTTTGAGCCCCAGGTAATCAAAGGTGTTGACTAGTTCTAGTTTGGACCCACCTAGGAAAAGATTCCCCCTATGGGACCTGTGGGGGTTCACGACCATGAACTTGGTTTTAGAGGTGTTTATTTCTAGGCGACTTGTGGAGCAGAAGTCTTTAAATCAATTCAACGAGGATTGGAGGCCCATCAGGGTTTGAATACTATCAGGGTGTCATCTGCGAACAGAAGTGTTGTGATCTTTTCGTTGCCTAGGGCTGGTGCATCAAAGGGTTGTGTCAGTATGTACGCCACTTGCAAATGGTATTGATGTTGATGTGTATGCTATGTTGTGTGTTGTTTTGCTGCGTTCAATATTCAAGTGAGTGTTGTTGTGTGGCAGTCCTTGTCATGATGTGTGTAGTTGTGATATGTGTGTGTTTGTGTGGATGAGTGTGTAACCTTGCTGGTTGTGGTGGTTGTGTCATGTGTGGGTATAGTGTCAATTGTGTGTGTATGTTGTGTCATGAATGTATGTCAATGCCTGTCTGTGCATTGTACATGTTGTGTTGTGGTAGAATGGCAATGGACAATAGTGTATATGTGGTGTGTTGTGTCATGTGTGAAGCAGGGGGACAGATATGGCCAAGGTACACAGACTGTGTGTGGTGTGTGTGTATGTGAATTACTTCTATTCCATAGCTAATGCCATTGTCCAATGTCCATTTGGTCCAGCGACGGCCTCCCACTGTCAGAAAACCACAGACAGTACACCGCCTGCAGGAGTGTAACATGTAAATAAGGCAGATGGAATACTCCCTACTTGACAGTCTTCTCGGGGCCACTGCCACAGCAGTTTGGTGGTGACACAGCCAAGATCTAAATCAGGCCCTTAAGTGTCTCTATTGTGAAGTTCTTGTTGACATAAGACACAGTCCTATGAAACTCGTAGGAACAATATAATAGTATTCCCCCTTTCATGGAGATGCGGTCCCATGCAGATGAATAAACACTTTGCCTCTGCTCCTGAGCAACGATTCAACTTTGTTCCTGAGCAGTATGAAAGATGTGGGTACGGTGGCAAAGCAGATGTCAGTGGGCACCCTGAGGGTGAACCACATTGAGTTGATGCAAAGTCATTGTACACCTGAGGGTGCCCGATGAAATGGGGGGAACAGAGTCCTACGTACCTACAAATTCATGTGCAGGTGGGTGCAGTCACTTATTGCACTCATCTGTAGGGGGGTTCTTTGCTCCCCTTTCCAATACAACCACATTGTTGTATGGATAGTGCAAGGCTTCATACAGCCAGTCCGTCTTTTATCAATGCATGGTTTTCACTGCAAGCACTAGAAAAGGGCATTTTGTATTATGATATGGTCCACTGGTCCCCTCTTCACCAGGCATACACACTTAAGTGCTCACCATGGCACAGAGAGGGAGAGTCCAGCATAACAAAACTACAGCCCGAGGGGACCACTATATTTGTGAGCAACTCAATTTCTTTGTCTGTGAGCACTCATCTGTGTTCATAAGTGTGATAAGTTTAGACATGCAGCATTGGAAGTTGTCTTTGAATTATTTATTAATTACAATGGTTGTTTCCCGGAAAGACAAAATGACACAGCCTGTGCACTTTCAGGAACTAAACACAGTAAAAGAAGGGCCAAATTCGAAACAAAACATTAAAAAAAACAATCTGAAAATCCAGTGGGGATTTCCAAATTGTAATAATTAATGTTCTAAATAAAGTAAATGAAAGATGTTTAATTCTCAATCTTTTTACCCAATATAAATTCATTTTGCTAATCTCTTCTTAATAAAATAACTTGAGTTAATAACTTAGGTCCTGATTTAGATCTTGTCAGTAACAGTCCCGCCGTTGACTTGTTGACAAAAAACATGTCTGCCTTGATGGTCTGTCCATGGTATTTAGATGTTGGTATCCCATAGGAGAAAGCCCACATTTGAACCGCTGTCTCTGCCAAGAAACATCGCCCACATCGATGGCAGGAGAGGGAACAGAGGATGCAGACAGGAATCCAGACACCATTTCCCCTGTGCAGGTGTGGATGTGTCTTGCCACCAAGCAGAAAGAGTCAGTCCGACCGCCATACCCGATTTGGCAGATTGGTGGGAAATTGGGGGGAAAACTTACCTTTTTTCCACTCCCCCCTGTCTTTGACTGGACACGACTGGACTACACCTTCTGTCACTGCTGCCACTGACCCATGGTGAAAACATGACGCCCCCCTCCCCCAGTTGCTGGACATGAAGTTTGGGATGCTGCATTGCCATAGTATGTTTGGTGGGCATTGCACAGGAGGTTAGGACCACTGCAGGCATATACATGTCACAGTAATTTTTTTAAATTACTGTGGCATGCATATGTGGGGTACAGGATGGCGTCACACATGGCTGGGGCACACTTGTACATCACACATATTGCACACATACAAAACAGTCATTGTGGTGTCATCACTCATTGCAAATTGAATGCTGACACCACAATGATGGTATATTCACACTGGACAACTGTGTCCATGTGCACACATTGCAAGGGGTCCTTTATGGGTAGGTTGGTGCTATCTGTTGTGTATGCAAGTGGGTACCTGTACGTGTGTGTGTACATGTGTGTGGATTGGCTAGATGAGGTGGAGGGAGCTGGATGGGGTGGTGTGGTTGTGTCTGTAAGTGTGTCAATTGTATGCGAGACTGATGCTGTGTATGTTGTGTTGCTGTGTGCAACATTCAGGCAAGTGCTGTTGTTGTGTAGATGATGTTGTCATGATATATGTAGTTGTGCCTGTGTCTGAGTGTTGCTGTAGCTGAGTATGTAGTTGTGTTGGTTGTTGTGTTTGCGTTGTGTGGGGTGCAGTGTCAATGGTGTGAGTATGTTGTGTCATGGATGTATGTCAGTGTGTGTTTTCAGTATGTATGGGTTGTGTTCTGTCAGAATGACAATGGATTGTTGTGTGAATGTGGTGTGTTGTCTGTAGCGTGGGAGTACACATATGGTTAGGGGAACAGAGAGGTAAGTGTGTCACTTACCTCTTGTCCGTAGCCCTACCAGTGTACAAAGTCCACTGGGTCCCACCGCCATCTCCCTCCATCAGCAATCCCTCACCAGTCAATCCACTTGCAAAGCTGTAACATCTAAATACAATGGGTGGAAGATTATCAACTTGATGGTCCGTGGCAGACACGTCTTGGCAGTGCGACTGCCAAGATCTAAATCACACCCTTAGTTTTGGTCCAAAGTCTCAGTGGATTTGATAGTGAAAGGCCAAAACATTTTATTTCAAAATTGCTTACTATCAATGATCACTTCTCTCTACACACTCCATGAAAGGCTTGCCATTTTCCACCACGGTTATCATCTCCCCAGGATGTGTGAGATGCTAGAAGTTTGCAAATTCTACTTCTTCATCAAATAAGAGTTGAGCTTGTATTTTAACTTACCTAGATCTCTTCAAAGGTCACTAGGATTATTTTCTGAACCAAAAGACGACGTTTCAGATTTCATCAGCTCCACTTGTACAAAGATTTTTTGTGTGATAAAAGGACTATGCTTTCCCTCTGGTGTAGGAATTGAGGATTTCTCATATAGTATAACCTCTGTCAACATTGTATCCATTCTCCCTCTCTCAGAAATGTAAATATTGAAATTCGACAGCCAACCTTTATTTAGCCATAGTAGTGATTGGCAAAGGGAATGTGGTTCATACACAGGCATAACTGGAGAAGTGCTGTATGATCTCATATGCACCCAACTTCCATTTTCACTGAAGATGCTTTAGCTGTCCAAATCTTGGTAATGCAAATAGCTAAATTCTGGAGACAGCCTATTACTGTTGCAGCTAAACCTGGAAGATAGTGTAATATCTTGAAAGCTTGCTGAATCAGCCCCTAAATGTCCACCAGACACAACTCATTTATAAATTTGAACACTGTGGATCTATCCTTTTGATTCCACATACCAGTAATGCAGAAGCGGTCTACCTTATAATTAAGAAGAACAATATTATCCCTAATAGTTATATACATCATTGCATTCATTAAACAAACACTCTTGGGCCAAGTGCGCTAAAGCTTCTGCACCAAAATAATTTGGTAAATATATACTAACCAGAAATAATGTCATATTCCAAAACTTGGATTATCAAAAAAGACTTATTATTTTCCTATTCACATTTTCCAGAAAGACAATGGGTGAGACCATTTTGGGTGTGGATGCAACTCAGCTTAAATTAATTTAAAAAAATCAGTGACTTTCAGATGCATCAAATCTTTGCTGCATGTTTTTCGTCCACCTTGAGATGAAGATAAAAGTGTTTTTCTTGTTTTCCGCCCCAAAAAAACAAATTGTTTTCTCTCTCTATGGGACTGTAAATAGCATTGACAGCACAATCAATAATTTTGTGAGATTGCACAAGTCAGCTCAGCTTTATGATCATTACATTAGTTACCTGTGAAAAATTAAAATTACCTTAAGAAGCTGTGCTAAGTACTCTGTACCGCCAATGACATAATTCCTTTTTATCTGAGGAGCAAAATAAAATGTACACTTGTAGCATAAATGTGTGATCTATGTCGAGCAACCACATGTTGGCTTTCAGCATAACTGAATAAAATTTGACAGCCAACCTTTATCAAATCCTTAAGTTTCATACAACCATGATATTTAGGAGACTCTGATTGTGAGTTAACATTATGTATTAGAAAAAGACATACAATTTAAGTTATGGTTTTACATTATAGGGTTCCCAAGTGAGTTTCAGGAGCAAGAAGTGTGGGCTTGGAATAGAGAAAATTATAAGAGATGGCTTCTCATGTGATTTTGGAAGTGTGAAATTTTTGTGTGATCCTGAGGTCAAGAGGCAGAGTATTCTAGTGAAGCAGGGCAAAAAGGTGGAAGTAGCAATTCTGAGAGTAGTTGCGGGGAGGAAGGCTGGGAGCAGTGAAGAGAAGAATGACAGAGGGAATGAGTGGGGAGATGCATCATGGCGGAAGGTTCCAGCAGATAAGGCTCAAAAGTTCTTGAATTGATTCAAACACCAAGATGAGGATCTTGTACAGATCTCTGTCACTTACATTAAGAGATCCAGGGGCATATTTATACTCTATTTGCACCACATTTATGTCATTTTTTAATGCAAATTCATAAAAACTAACCCCATATTTATATTTTGACTTTAGACATGCCTAAGGTCAAACTATTGGAGTTTGCACCATTTTTTAGATGCATGAACCTACCTTGCGTCAATGAGATGCAAGGTAGGCGTTCCCATCTAAAAAATGGTGCTAGCCCCATATTTATCCCCAGTGCTACAATGATGCACAGGTGGGAGAAGGGGCTAAATAATTGAGTAAAGCTTGCTTTGCACCATCATTTAATGCCTGGGTCTGACTAGGCGTTAGGGGACCTGTGGACCCACTTCCATGGCAAAACACCATGGAATGGGTCCGCAGGTGCCCTCCTCCAGTCTGAGGAACTCCCCTACCCACACCAGAGGGACACCAGCAGTTTTTTACCCCTGACCAGCCTAACGTAATTTTTTGGTGCAAAACCCCTTTCTCCCATACTGCCACCCCAACCCAGCTAGCGGCATTTTTTTTACGTTAGCCCACCCTTTTTGATGCAAAACTGCGTTAGTGCAGTTTTGCATCAAAAAGTATAAATATTTCCCCAATCTGTCATTGAAAGGTAGAGGATGGCTGATAAGAGCATACAGGAGGCAAACTCTTTAACACTGTCAAGGGTAAAGAATATATTAATGTGTGAAGTAGCCTAGTGGAAAGGGAAATGGGGCAGTTTTGTGGATTATGATAATTGATAAGTGGTCACAGATGCTCCGGAGAGCAGTGAATGGATATAAATACACATTGGTGTTTTCGGCATAGGGAGGAAGATGTAAGGAAATCAAGAGGAAAGAAGATACATCGAGTGATAGAATATGGGGATGGGTTAGAACAAGCCAAAAATAGATGATTTCCATTTTTGATGAACTGAACATTAAAGATTGCAGTGACCACTAGATGAGATACATTTGTGGAGCTGAACATGAAACTAAAGTGTTAAAATGTAAGAAGAATATTTGATGGTCAACAGTGTAGAAGTGGTAAGAGAAGCTGAAAGAACAGATGATATCATCCAGGAAAGAGGGAGAAATGTAGAGGAAAAGACATATTTATAATTTTTTGATGCAGGGCAGCACCACAAGCCTTCTTGCTGCACTGCCCTGCATCAAAAGAAAAGGGCAGGAAAGTGCCATATCTACAAGACACAGTGCATTCCTGTCCTTTTCCCCTGTGCTGGTGCACAATAGGCTGCCATGCACCAATGCAGGCACTCTTGCACCATGGTGCAAGGGTGTCTGTGTTGATGGGATGATTGCTTTTGTGCAGGTAGAAATGAAGATATTTCTCCCCATTGCATCACTCTTACATCACCACTGAGGTGAGGAAGGAATCTGACGCATTCCCAGACTTGTAAATCTGGGAATGTATCAGATTCCTTTGGGTTCCATGGGTGTTGAATTGGAACACCCCAAGCAACACCGATGGAACCACCCTTTCACGCAGTGTAATGTGTGGAAGGAATCCATATTTACAAGGCCATGAAAGGCCAGGCAAAGTGGCTTTGTGAGGCCCTGAGGCCCTGTAAATATGGGCTGACACAATGCGCTACCGAAGCGCAAAAGAAACAATACTCGGGTAGCGTAGTATGCTCCTTCTTATAAAAGACATGAAGAATAAAAACAGAATCTGTAGTGGGAAAATAAACACACCTGAATCCAGTTAGTAATTTGTTGCCAATACATATGAAAGTCAGTGCAATGTAAACCATATTTTTTTTTAAAGGCTGTAGCTAAGTGTGAGAAGTAACATGCACAGACTTTTTTCTTTGCTTAATAAACTACATTGTGCAAAAGATAAATAAGATCCCATAACTATCTCCTTTCTGCTGAGCACTGTTCATTTTAGAAAATAATATCATAAGACAGAAAACCCAGCTCTTGTTTTGATTGTTTAAACTCCTGCTGTAATGTTGCCCTGTGACCTGATTTTCACCTTGGCTGGTGGCTCTGGTAGCAAATATTATGATGGTCAAACTCAGCTGTAATAAACAGTAATTACAGTTGAGCAACTGCATCTTTTTCATATTTCATATGACTAGAAACATAACAACTCAACTGTAATAAGGAAAGTAGAGGCCGGTTGTAGCACAGGTATTGCAGGTTCCAATGTATTAAAATGGCACACATGCCCTGTGATTACTTTTTCGTATGCCTTTCAATACACAGAATGATGAAACATCTGAAAAAGCAATCTGAGAAGAATACACTGTGAAAGCAAGCAGCAGAACTACCCAATGTTATTGTAGAAAAGGGAGTAAACAACAATGGGTCGCAGGGCATTTTAGACAAGCTAAACCTAGACATAAAAATATGGCTCTCCAGAGAGAAGATCTTTTGACACAATGTATTATCACAAAGACCTCTTAAAACAAAATGAATAGATTAATGCTGCATTTTAGCTAACATGCATGATTTTGGGATGGGGTTCATTATCTGATATGCCTAAAAAAGCCAACATGGGGATGTTAAACCTGAGAAGGGCTGGAATTATAAAATGGTTTCTTTGAGCATTAATAAAGTAAACATGAAAAACAATAAAAACCCAAAGTGAATTAGAAAAGTAGAGTAAAACTGAATAAACAGAATTCCCTCAAAAAACAAAATAATTTAATAGAGGGAACTGAAAACGCCAAGAAGCAGAAAGTGGCAAAGGTAGTCTTACTTGACCTGGGTACAAGTGAGTCCTTCTGGACTCTTCTCAAGTCACAGATAGAAAGTTCAGTCCTCTTATGTTCTTCTCCAGGTCTAACAGTGTTCTGAAGTGGGTGCCTGGAGAGGTCAAACTTACTACTGGGAGTAGCTAGTGGGTGAGAATGACTCCTGGGCCACCCCTAACCAATGGGGTAATAGTTCCTGGGCCCAACCCTACCCACTTTGGATTTTAGAAAGATGATGAATAATGTCTTCAGCCTTATTCAACTCAGGCTCTGTGGCTGGGGGCTGTACGGACTGTATTATGGTAATTCCAGTGTCCCACTGCATCTATCAGTAAAATTTAGCTTGAGGCACCCACTGAGCCCCTATTAAACCCAGAGATAGAAATCTGGTAGGACAAAAGCAGGGCTGTCCAGCTACCAGGCAGTGGATACTAAAGGAATGTCTTGCATCCCATTTCCTTCCTTTCAAATTTGCCCCACGTGTTATATGTGAAACCCAGAGACAGAAGTCTTGGAGGACAGAAGTAGGGATGTGCAAAGTTCACATAAATTGCACAAAATTATAAATTTTTATGCTAAATGCAAATCTGTCATTTTGTGCAATGTTTTAGAGCAAACTGCATCAGTGCATCAATTAATTTTTGGCAAAAAGACACATGTAAACAAAAGAACTGCAAAAAACAGCAACTCATGTTTTGTTGTTCTGGAGCTTTTGCAGTAATTGTGTGCTGAAAATTACCAATAATTGCAAAGTGGCGCAATGGCATAGTTTTGCAAATTTTGCGTAAGAAGTATAATTCAAAATTCCTGAAATTATGTGAATTATGCTGGTGCAATTTAAATTTTGCCCTAAACAAAAGCAAGATTTTCCAGCAACCAGATAACATTCACACATGAATTGTCTTGGCAACAGTTTTCCTCCCTTCAAGCACACCCCAAGTGTTGTATGTAAACCCTATCCGACTTGTCAAGCAGGATTAGGCACTCCAGCAGGATTTGACACTGTTATGTCAGAACTTATGCCCAGAGCCCCCACATTGCATATTCTGTGAGGTTCAGAGGAACATTCTCAGATGATTCAGGTCAGCCTATTGTTTTCTCCTGGAAGACATATCACTTCTTTTTCACACCTACTCAAATGCTTATCACAGGTTTGATGAAGTTGGAGAGCAAATTAGCCACCAGGAAGTTCTGGCAGGGAGAAGATAACTTCCTTAAAGCTCCATTTGCCTAATACAAAATCAGACTTGATCATTGCATTGGATTTTTAATAACTATTAAATAACTTTTATAGCTAGTCCCATTCCGAGACACAGAACTAGGATTTTGATCTGTATTTTGGTTTTCTACATGGAACTGCTACGCCTGCCACGTTGAAAGAAAAATCTTTTGAGTGCTTGTAAACAACATGTTAACATTACATTTCTACATGTCCTACTTTTAAATACATGTACTCGCTTTGTGGGTTAGAAGACATACACTGGGGTGACTTACTGTTAGAAATGGGGTCTTTGGTTAACAGTTAGGTTACCCCCCTGTTCAAGCAAAGACCCTCACTCTAATCAGGGTAAAAGAGAATCACCCTCAGGTAACCCCTGCTTACCCCCTTGGTAGCTTGGCAGAGCAGTAGGCTTAACTTCAGCGTGCTAGGTGTAAAGTATTTGTACCAACACACACAGAAACTTAATGAAAACACTACCAATTGACACAACACAGGTTTAGAAAAATAGAAAATATTTATCTAAACAAAACAAGACACCAAAACGACAAAAATCCACCATACACAAGTCAAGTTATCAATAAAAATGCAAAAAGAGTTCTTAAGTAGTTTTAAACACACAATAGCACTGCTAGCGTGAAAATGGACCTGGTGCGCGTCAAAATAACCCCGCACGGGCGAGTGTGCGTAAAAAATAACCCCACACAGCGGTACGTGAGTCGGAAATCCAGCCGCATGATGATCCGAAATCCCCGCAGCGCAGGTTGTGATCTCCCAGCCTCCGTCAGCAATGCTGCGCGTCGTTTCTCCTGCTCCGTGCGTCGATTCTTCCGTCGTGTTTCCTGCGCGTGTCTTTTTCTCAGCTGCGGAGCCGGCGGCGAGTCGTTTTTTCCGCCGCAGATCGGAGTCGAGTCAATTTTTGCATGGATTTCCTTGCCTTTTGGCTGCCAGCTTCTCCTTTCAGGGTCCCAGGAACTGGATGGGCACCACAGGGCAGAGTAGGAGTCTCTCCAGAGACTCCAGGTGCTGGCAGAGAGAAGTCTTTGCTGTCCCTGAGACTTCAAACAACTGGAGGCAAGCTCTAGATCAAGCCCTTGGAGATTTCTTCTCAATATGGAAGGCACACAAAGTCCAGTCTTTGCCCTCTTACTCTGGCAGAAGCAGCAACTTCAGGATAGCTCCACAAAGCACAGTCACAGGCAGGGCAGCTCTTCTTCCTCAGCTATTCAGCTCTTCTCCAGGCAGAGGTTCCTTTTGGTTCCAAAAGTGTTTCTAAAGTCTGTGGTTTTTAGTGCCCCTCTTATACCCAATTTCTCCTTTGAAGTAGGCCTACTTCAAAGTAAAGTCTCCTTTGAATGTGAAATCCTGCCTTGCCCAGGCCAGGCCCCAGACACTCACCAGGGGATTGGACACTGCATTGTGTGAAGACAGGCACAGCCCTTTCAGTTGTAATTGACCACTACTCCCCTCCCTCCTAGCACAGATGGCTCATCAGGAAATACAGACTACACTCCAGCTCCCTTTGTGTCACTGTCTAGTGTGAGGTGCAACCAGCCCAACTGTCAAACTGACCCAGACAGGGAATCCGCAAACAGGCAGAGTCACAGAAATGGTATAAGCAAGAAAATGCTCACTTTCTAAAAGTGGCATTTTCAAACACACAATCTTGAAATCAACTTTACTAAAAGATGTATTTTTAAATTGTGAGCTCAGAGACCCCAAACTCCACATGTCCATCCGCTCCTAAAGGGAATCTACACTTTAATCAGATTTAAAGGTAACCTCTGAGAGCGACAGGCCTTGCAACAGTGAAAAACGAATTTAGCAATATTTCACTGTCAGGACATATAAAACACATTACTATATGTCCTACCTTATCCATACACTGCACCCTGCCCTTGGGGCTACCTAGGGCCTACCATAGGGGTGCCTTAAATGTAAGAAAAGGGAAGGTTTAGGCCTGGCAAGTGGGTACAGTTAAAACTGCACACACTGACACTGCAGTGGCAGGTCTGAGACATGATTACAGAGCTACTTATGTGGGTGACACAACCAGTGCTGCAGGCCCACTAGTAGCATTTGATTTACAGGCCCTTAGCACCTCTAGTGCATTTTACTAGGGACTTACTGGTAAATCAAATATGTCAATCATGGATAAACCAATGACATACAATTTTGCACAGAGAGCCTATGCACTTTAGCACTGGTTAGCAGTGGTAAAGTGCTCAGAGTTCAAAAGCCAACAGCAACAGGTCAGAAAAAATAGGAGGCAGGAGGCAAAAAGATTGGGGATGACCCTGGAAAAAGGGCCATTTCCAACAATTACTAATATTCAAAAGTGAGGTTTTGACCTGTCCAAAATGTGCATTTTGACAGGTTGAATTGCAGTTTTTACACTGCTATGATCAGGCTTCGATGGTAAGACTGAAGTCATGTTTGCACTGCCACTCTAGTGGAAGGCACAATAGATGGTGCAGTCTACTTGTGGCATTTAGCCCCAAGGCCCTGAATACACTTTGTTCCATATATACTATGGACTTACAGGCAAGTTAAATACACCAATTAGAAACATGCCATTCGGACCATGATTAAAGGGGAGTGTTGGCACCTCATTAGGGATTAGTAGCGGTAATGTGCACATAGTTCTAAAACCAGCAAAAAACAGGGCTCAGCAAAAGCCAAAAAATCCAGGGTGACCACTCAGAGAAGGTGGATTGCCGACAGCCCGTTAACATCTATGTAAACCTAAGCAGTTCTCTTCCCCAATCATCCTTGTTGGCCTCATAGCACTATGAGCACAGTGGTGTAAGGGTGGCCTTCTGGATGTTTTTTTCAGGGATATCAGTCATGGTAGACAGGTATCCTTTATTCTGTGTAACAATGGGTTTGGGTGGTCTGGTTTATAGTGATGGATCCTACTGGTTAACGGAGGACACCTCTGTGGCCCTGATGCGTGCACACAGAATCTTTACTGTGTGCGTTTTGTGAAAGTGCAATGTAGAACTTTGTGGAAGTTGGTTCTCCATTTTTTAGAAATCTTATAAAAGAAATAAGCAATGCCATTTGCCTTCAGAGACTGTGTGACAAAGAGGATTTCGTAGTCATCAAAAACACGTACACATTTTCAGCATCGTACTAGAAATATCTCAGTGGCGTGAGAAGTTTAGGAACAGGTAGGTGATATTGTTAAATTCCGACCTCTCTCTTCGATGGCGATCTTTTGAGTTGATTCGATTCGGACATCTCAAAATTTCACATTTTGTTTATGATTTCCACGTTTGATCAGTGAACTGTAAAACCTCATTTCGGAGATTGTTTATTTCAACTGCCAAGTAAAGTGTTTCAAACCAAGTACGCTGCTATGATATTACTTGATATTTTGTATTCTACCTGTATTTTACCCATTTTATCAGTGTGTTTATTTGTTCAAATCAAAATGCAAGGCCGTGTCTTAAAATATTTGCCCTCCGTGTTTTCTATAAATATTCATACGAGACATGAAATATTCGAGGCAATATTTTGTCTGAATCCTATCAAACAAAGTTGTTGAAGCGTGAGGACTATATAATCAGTGAAGCAGAAGGCCACGCTATTACATGGATAAATGCTTCAGAGTTACTGAAGCAACACAAAAACAATCATAGAAACATGCTTTTCTGAAGCCTCCTAAGCAACTGCTTTTAGAAAAAACAGGCTCACTGCAGAGTAGAAAAGGTCTGTGCAAAATGTTTGCATAATTAAAAAGAATTGCATGGGCGGCATGTTTCAGACAGACGTGAGCCAGGAATAGAAGCCATTTAACTACTGCCCCAGGGCATCATTTATTTTGATTGTTCTGTCGTTTTATTCCTTGGGCAAAAAAATCGTCCTGAATAGAACCCTAAATGACCTTTAAAGTCTGCATGGCAATCATTTTTATTTTTCTTGAGCGGTCCAATGAAAAAATCAATTCCCTTCAAACTGGGAATAAGTAGACTCAATCTGTAAGGTGTAAATCAATCGGGATAACTTGGATGTTCATAATTATTGTAATGTAAGAATTGTATTCTGCAGGATGCAGTCATATCTCCACATGAAGGGTCTGGGAATATGCACAGCTCCAAATTAGGATGTCCTTAAGTGTATGAAAGTGAATTTCATTAACATCCACAGAATATTTAACCCAGTGCTTTAAGTGAGAGTTAAAATGTTGCGAGTTTCTAAAAGATGGGTGGCTACAGAAGCATAGCTAAGAATTTTTCACAAAAGCAGGGCCTATAATAATATGGCTACATTTCTGATTCAGTCCCTTAAACCCACTTCGTCCACAACTCCCTTCTCTGAAGTCAATCCCTCTGTCTGTCTCACACTTCAGCTCCTTCCTCTCCGGCATTGTCTTTTTACTCTTTCATCCTGCACCAATTTCCTTTCGTCTCTTTTTCACTACTACTTTCTTACACAAACACACAGAAATGCACGCATCCCCGCCACACACACCCACACACAAACGCATCCACATACACGCATTTTTTTAAAACTGCCCATTTTTCAACAGTTGTGTACTCCTTTATTCATGTTCCCATTCAATTGTACTTCTGTTCACAAATAGGATACTATTGGGTGCTTTGAAGAAAGGCCAAGGTTTTGGATGAGCATGTAATGTGAATGATATTATGACACATCTGCAGGTATTTTGAGAAAACCAGAATGTTTTCAGTCTGACCTCCAGAACTCTCAGACGTGTACCATTTATGAACACACATCCACACCCTGAATTTACCCAGACGCCTAGAGGTGGCTCGGTTTTCAATGTATACTATTGGGGTCATAAATGCTACATGAAAAAGAAAACTACAGAAACAGTGCATCTGGAGAAAGAAGACACTCTTAGCGAGTATGGGCACATACACAATTTTACATGAAATAAAATGTGACATGTAAATAGGTACTGCATCGTTGACTTTGATTAACTCAAGAGTTCTTATACTAGTCGATAAAGAGATCCGTGTTTTACTTGTGATGTTCAGGGCATGAGTATAGCGACCAATAGGGACCCGTTTCATTTTAAATTATTGTGAGTGCTAAACATAGGCAGCAGTGCTTAATTTGTGCTTGTTGTTTCCGGTGCTGAGCACCGGCACTTATTTTTGAGGACCGGGGCTTATTCTTCAGCCTCAAGCATTTGCTGCGAGCAAAAGACACAGATGGGACAGACGAAGGAAGGGAAAAACGAAAAAGCGTCACAGAGGGAGAAAGTAGAAAGCTGCTATAGTGAGCTGAATGGGCAGGGAGTGGCTTTATATGGATTGAAGAGGCCCGAGATGGCTTCAGGATTACACCCCCTCAGTCTTCCGTATTCACACATTTAATTGCAGCAGCCGCGTGTTTAAGAGGAGGGCTTTGGGCACCGGCACGTTTTTCTGTACAAATTAAGCACTGATGGGCAGCTTAGACACACTTAAAGCGCTGAACGAATTTCCAGTTTACATGTTGGAAATGGTTTGTGCTTGATCTAGCTGTAGCATATTGATCCAGTTGTGGTGTTCTGTGTGGGTTGGCATTTATTTGCAAGTAATGCTCCGAGGTTTTTGCGTGTTAGAATAATGTTTTAACGTTCATGTGGCATAAATGGATAATGAAGAGACAATTTGCAAATGGGCAACTGCAATATTCCTAATGGAAGACTTTAGTGGTAAGGTATGTTTTCTTCTTTGCCCTATGTTCTAAAACATATTTCCTTAGTTACTTACTGCACATGACTTATAGCTTTGACCTAGCACTACAGCTTACACCACCAACATGTGTGGCATTTTGCTGCTGTAATTTTAGCATATTATTAAATGCCCTTCAAAAAGTCTTCAATTAGCTCCACATGAACACAAATACTCAATTAATACAACTAAGGGAGTGATGCATCAAAATAGGGTTGTCACAACATAATCAATGTTCTATGGTACCTAACAGCTGTTGATTTATTAAGCACAGCAGGCACCTATAATGGACACAATAGGAATTGTATTTAGCTAACATTTGTTACAGCTTAGTACCTTGGTATTGATACATGCAAACAGCAGGATGCACTCACATTTCAATCAAGAGGCACCTATTCCTCTAATTGAGTTACCCCGAACCAATCTGCAAACCCCATCATAGCAGTGTCAAAAACTAATGAAGTAGCCAGCTGTGCCTACCCACTCAGCATAGGAGTGGGAGGGAATGAGAGACTCTCTGACCATGTGACCTGCCCAAAAGCAACAATAAGTGAATCTGACAAATCGAAGGCTCTGTAATGCCATCTCTGTGCCATCATCAACAGACGATTCCTTGAATTTCCAAATGACTCATGAACTTAGAAATTGACAACTGAAGAGGAAACCATCTCTAAGAAATTCAAGGATGTTTAGATGCATAAACAGCAGAGAAACAAGGTCCTTTTCTCCAACCTTATGCAGAAAGATCAATAATGGCAGACATGGGCTTTCAAAGTTTGCAGAGCTGTTATAATTCTAATGCTAGAACTCTAAAGCTGGAGCCATAGGCTCAAACCTCTCAACTTGATGCCACACATGCTGAGCTCCAACATGTTGCAGAGGCTCAATGCTCAAAATTCTGGAATGCAGTGGGGCATTTCACTCTTTTTCCAGTTCTATGAGATGAAGTAGGGGAAACTACAATTTCCGGCACCCAAGGAGAATTACCATCAGCATCAGAAGACCCTCAGCTCTGACCTTGTTGAGAACACTGTCTTTAAAGGGAAAATGGTGTAGGACAAATGGATGACCCTGTGGTGTTGAAAATGATAGTGCATTTATGTTTCATACCATCAGACCCCATGGGGCCAAAGGGAAGATTGAGGTGATTTTCATCAAAGTCAATCACGTTCATGTATGGAGATTGCAAACTTTACACAGCTTAGTCAACACGTTGATAGGTTGCGAGAGTTGTCTCAGGAACACAAAAACATCTGATTTATGGAGTGTCATGGCTGGCCCTGCTGTGCCATGTTGCATGTCCTCAAATATTTCAACCATGGACGAGTAAAGATGACAGCATGCACAAAATTCATTGGCCTCACATTCCCATTCTTTTGGAAACAACCTTCTGCACTGCAAGATGTTGCAAACCCTTGCATTACCACTAGGCCTTGGATGGAGAAAAACTATAAAACAAAAAGACCCCAGTACCCATATTCCAACAAAACCCTTTCAACCGATATTTCAACTGAAGATAAGATCCCCCTCTTTTCCATTGTGGCTGTACTTTTTCCTGGCACTTCCTTACTCATCACAACATACGGGGAATCATATCTTTGTCTGAACTGTACCTCAGCAGCAGTCAACTGTCTGTGTGGCCATTTTAATGCCTCATTTATTACATCTATGTCTTATTCTGTGTCTTTCACAGCTTGGTACCATCAAACAAAAGAAAGTTATTATTAATAGGAGCACACAATTTTACAGCAGAAACAGCAAAGTCATATGATTAATCTTTGTCTTTCAAAAGCTTTATTAGGAAATTATACATAAAAATTGCTTTCAGGTTAGTGGATACAAGATGTGGCAAACTAGAAAGAGTGTAAGCAGAAAGAGAGTACAAAGAGAGTCAGGAGAACTATCAGGGAATCTGACAAGAGTATCTAAAAGTACATGTACCAAAAGAAAAATGTTAGACTGAAAAGTGTTAGGACAGTGGATCCCAACCTGTGGTCGAGGGGGTCCACAACTGCTTAGAAAATTAAATAATGTTAACAGAATAATAAAATGTATATAAATAAAGTGGCTAAATGTACAATTGAAAATCTTAAAACATACTGCAAACGTCAAGAAATTTGAACAGGAAGTAAAAAAATAAATTAGTATCCTCAGATTGATTTGTGTGAGCAGTGCAGGTGCATCAAACAGAACATGATGTATGACTTCAATTAAATTTAGAAAACCTTTCTATTAAAATAATTTTTTTATTTATATTTGTATGCAAATTAAATAAAATGTGTTATCATTTGTGTATGTGTTTGGTGAATGCTTGTTTCTGTATTTTATTGTGTATTGTTTTGAGGTTCGAATCATCAACAATGGTTGGGGGGTCCATGGCTTCCAGTAATGACTCAGTAGGGGGAGGGGTCCCTGGGTTCTAATAATAATTCAGTGGGGGTCCCTGTTCCAGTAATGACAAAGTGGGGGTCCACAGAAGTCCAAGGTTTGGGAACCACTGTTTTAGGGCAATTACATTTCAGCAGAAATTGTGAAAAGAGAGAGGGACATCACTGTCAAAGAGATCACCAGTCCAGCTGTTCCCTTTATGTAGCCATGTTTTCCAGGAAAGAGGTATATTATTAATTTTAATAAGAAAATAATACCTAATAGCTACCTGGGACAAAGGTAACCCGATTTAATTAAAGAGAGTTGAGAATGGATCAAATGTACTGAAAGATTGGAGATGATAAAAGAGATGGATGATAGGGCTAAAAGAGAGAAAGCAGAGATTAAAGCTGTTTCTACAGTCAACCAAAGAGCTAAAAAAGGTGAAGAGCTATTGAAAAGCCAGAGCGATGCTTGTCAAAGAGCAAAGGCTCTATTATGTTGTCAGTAGTCAGGGAAATTGACACCACCACTGCATTTGCTATGCTCAAATTTAAATAAGGACACTATTATTTTCTTGTTCCATAAACACTTTTACAGAAGTGAATCAATCTTCCTAATGTAGATCTGAGCAATATGTACTGGAATCATGGATAAAGTGTAAGGAACAACAGGTGAGATCATTATCATAATGAAATCTAATAGACCCCACCAGGATAAGAAAAAGGGATTGCATTTGGGGATTAGATCGTCAAACTTTAAAAAAAGGCTTTAAAATTAAGAGAAACACATCTCTAAATGTTTGGTACGTACAGGAGCCCACAGAAAACACGAGGAGATAAATAAGTGTTTACCACAATATTTATTCAAGGGAGGATTTCAGTTTTATTAAGATTAATGTTCTGTTCTGAGACATCTGAAAAGGAAAGAATTTCTTAAGGAAGGGCTTCTAAAGATGCATCAGGGTTTGACAGAAAAAGAAGAATATTGCAAGCATATGTAAGTAGCTTGAAATGATGATCATCATACTGGAAACCAGATTTCAGCGTGTTTTGCCTAATTTTGGAGAGAAATGGTTCTAGTGCAAGTATAAATAAAAAGGGAGATAAGTGACAACCTTGCTAGACACCTCTTTAGAGCATGATGTATGGGGAAGATAAAGCATTAACCATAACAGAACCTTTACAGGAATCATACAAAGTGGATCTTAATGAAGGAATTTTATAGCCAAATCCAAACCATTGTAAAACTGTAAACACAACAGACCAATTAAGTCTATCAGAGCTTTTTTTGCATCAATAGTAATGGTAGCCAGAGGATAGTAGAGAAAAGAGGCTTTAATTAAAACATTGAAAACATTAAAAAATAGTCTAGGGGTTGCCGGACTACCACTCAGCAGCTGATGCGCCTCCTGTCTCCAGCTCTCCCTGCTGGCCTCAGGACCATACCCCATAACACCACTTCCTTTCCTAGGGACTCTGGGGCGCGATGGCATAACAAATCTTGAGGGAGCCCCCTGCAAAGTACCTTGATGGGGCCCCCTTCCTCCTAGACTCAGTCAGGGGCTGACCTGAATGCTGTCTGTGTCCATGGCCCCTGTGTTTGCCAGTGGCCAGGCTCTCTGCCTCCCTCTGCCTCCTGCTCCCAGGCTGATGAGGACAGTGAAAGTTGGGAGTCCTGGATCCTGAGCAGGGTCTGGTGCTGCCACTCAGCAGCAGCTCAAAGGAAACTGACAGAAAGCAAAGCCTTCGCTAGAGGTCTCCTTGCCTGTCGTAGGGCAAATATTGTCATCATTTTGGGAAGAGCATAAAGTGCAGCCCTGTTATGGGCCACACAGCACAAACTGGTGAGCTCTGCTCTGCTGCGAGGGTAGCAGAGTTTTAAGCTGAAGTCCACACTCCAAACAGGGCGCAGAGTGCGAAAAACTCTGTTAAGTCTGCCAGCGGAGCTCACCTCCCACCCCTACCAATAAGATGGGACAATTGCTTTTACATAAAATAGGTTCTTTATCCTCTTAGGGAGATGGCTGCTTCTAAAAAGTATCCTTCAGAGATGTAGAAGATGAGAAAGATAACAGTAACTTGGATATTTTGGGCAGTAATGGAGTTTTAAAATGAGAGGAGAATTAAACAGTAAAACCATCAAGACCAGGGGGCATATTTATACTCCGTTTGCGCCGAATTTGCGTTGTTTTTTTCTACGCAAATTCGACTCAAAACTAACTCCATATTGATACTTTGGCGTTAGACGCGTCTAGCGCCAAAGTTCATGGAGTTAGCGTCATTTTTTTGCGTGAACACCTTCCTTGCGTTAATGATATGCAAGGTAGGCGTTCCCGTCTTAAAAAATGACTCCGATGCATATGCGTCGTATTTATACTCCCGGGCAAAAATGACGCCCGGGAGTGGGCGGGTCAAAAAACCCCGCATTAGCGCCGGATTTTAGTGCCTGGGTCAGGGCAGGCGTTAAGGGACCTGTGGGCTCAGAATGAGCCCAGAGGTGCCCTCCCCTGCCCCCAGGGACACCCCCTGCCACCCTTGCCCACCCCAGGAGGACACCCAAGGATGGAGGGACCCACCCCAGGGACATTAAGGTAAGTTCAGGTAAGTATTTAAAAAAAAAAAAAAATGTGGCATAGGGGGGCCTGATTTGTGCCCCCCTACATGCCACTATGCCCAATGACCATGCCCAGGGGACATAAGTCCCCTGGGCATGTCCATTGGGCAAGGGGGCATGACTCCTGTCTTTGCTAAGACAGGAGTCATTTCAATGGGGGTTGGGCGTCGTAAAAAAATGGCGCAAATCGGGTTGAGGCGATTTTTTTGCCTCAGCCTGACTTGCACCATTTGTGGACGCCCATACGCCATTTTCCCCCTACGCCGGCGCTGCCTGGTGTACGTCGTTTTTTTTTAACGCACACCAGACAGCGCCGGCAGCTAACGCCGGCTAACGTCATTGAATAAATACGGCGCCCGCATGGCGCTTCAGAATGGCGTTAGCCGGCGCTAATTGTTTTGGCGCAAAACTGCGTTAGCGCAGTTTTGCGTCAAAAAGTATAAATATGGCCCCAGGTGTTTTGCCTTTCTTTAAAAGATGTTTGACTAACTCAGAAAGAGAAATATCCTCTCCCAAACCAGAGACATCAAGTGTAGGATCAGTTGGTTTTTTAAAAGATTGAAGAAAGGAGTCATTATCGAACTCTGTAGGGGGAAATTCCAAAGAACAAAGAGTTTAATAAAAGGTAATGCATTCATAAAGGTTGTCACTAAGATTTTATTTTTGTATGATTTTTCCATATTTTAAGATAATTGGCTAAAACCTTACCTACTTTGTTATGGCCCTCCAAGTTACGAGTACTACTCCTTAAAAAAAGGCAGAGGAATTATCAGACGAGAATTTCTCAAAGTGTATTTTACCATGACAATATATAATGAAAAATGTTCTTTGACGTGGCAGAATAATACTGATGTTCCACTAGTATAATGGAGGTTAATAGATAATTGTGATCATAGATAAGATTTTCTTTCTAGTGATAGGGTGGGTGATCAGAACACAAGCATTAAAAGTATCCCATAGTAACTCTGGGGAACTTTGTGGGTCACCATGAATAAAGAAGTCCAAGGCAAACACAATAATAGAAGAAGAAAAATGATTATCTGATAATGAAACACTATTGAATCACCATCTATGCAATGTTTTATGAGCAGATAAGAGATCAAGGTCAGCTATCACAGGAGTATGATCTGAATCAATATCGGAGCAATATCAACCTGAAAAAGGTGCTTTAATGGGTGTTTACTAAAGAGTAAGTGATCTAGTACGATGAGTGAACTAAGTGGGGGGGGAAAGGTATATTATTGTGCGGTGGGGTTGCAAAACCTCCAGCAATCTGCTAAATATCAGTTTGTTGTTAAATGTACAAACTCTTTTGTACATTTTGTGATAGATACATTTGACTGAAAATTGACTATCCAAGATGGGCTCAATTATCTGATTACAATCTCCATCAAGGATAAAGTACTCATCATCAAACTGAATACATTATTTTCAACATTAGGCCAAAATATGTGCCCTAAACTTTAAAAACAGTTAGCGTGATTTTATAAAAAGTAAGCTTAATAACAATCCATCTACCATCAGTATCAGTTTTTTGTGAGAAAACATAAACATCTACATGTTCACTACAAAGAATAATAAGATCATTTTTCTTGTTTTGTGTTCAGGAAACAAGCAAATGGCCTGCACAATACAGTGGGGTCTCTTTAAGAAATACTACATTCCAAGTGATAACTTTCAAGGAACAACAAAAGCCAAAATACTGATCAAGAATAAAAGAAAATAGACAAGAAGGGAAAGAGGAAAAGGATAAAGAGAAAAAGGTAAGCTGTCAAACAGGTGAGAGGGGGAAAAAGGAGAAAACATGAAGGTGTGAAAAAGGAAGGCAGTATAGGCCATAAATACGGTGACTGAGAAGAGAATCTGTTTGATATGGAAAAAAGGGGAGGGAGTGGTGACAGCACATCATGAGGATGGCAGACATGGGGAACTACAAACACCTGACAATCACAAACAAAAGAGATAGGCTACTGAAGAGGAGAGGGTGAGAATCAACCTGCAATTAGAAAAAGTGACATTAGCTGTTTAAAAATAAAAAGTTAGAAGAAGCCATATGATACAGGACACCAAAAAGTGAAATATCATCAGCATATTGGTAATAAAAAGCAATGAACATTATTGAAGTGAAAGAAAGAGAACATGAATAAACATTAACAATTTGAAATACTAGGATTCTCCATGGAAGCACTTGCGTTGTTATCAGTGAAATTTCTAACTTTTGGGGGGTCTGCAATAGTAAATGAGTCATCCTTATAAATGACTTTGAAAACAGATGGATAAAGCAAACCAAAGCAAGCTGCCATATTCCTCAATGTTGGTTGGAGAGAGACAAATTCCTTCCATCTGTGGACAGCAGACTTAGCAGCATCCTGTGTAAAAATAGCGTGTGACCAGATGAAAATATTAGCGTTTTCGTCTTTGAGGCTTGTCGAACTTTGAGTAGGTTCATATATTCCAGGAAGAACATGATAACTCCTCTATGTAAAGAAAAAATACCATGTTTACAACCAAGGCGAGCTCACTGCACATTAAGGGGGTCATTCTGACCCTGGTGGTCACCGACCGCCAGGGCCAACGACCGCGGAAGCACCGCCAACAGGCTGGAGGTGCTTCCATGGGCATTCTGACCGCGACGGTACAGCCGCTGTCAGAAACGGGAAACCGGTGGTGTCCCGCCGGTTTCCCGCTGCCCCAGGGAATCCTCCACGGCGGCGCTGCTTGCAGCGCCGCCATGGGGATTCCGACCCCCTTACCGCCATCCTGTAACAGGATGGCGGTAACGGGTGTTGTGGGGCCCCTGGGGGCCCCACATTGATTTTCAGTGTCTGCCAAGCAGACACTGAAAATCGCGACGGGTGCCACTGCACCCGTCGCACGCCTTCAACTCCGCCGGCTCCATTCGGAGCCGGCTTCCTCATTGAAGGCGCTTTCCCGCTGGGCCGGTGGGCAGCCTTCTGGCATTCGCCTGCCAGCCCAGCGGGAAAGCCAGAATGGCCGCCGTGGTCATTTGACCGCGGTGCGGTCATTCGGCGGCTCCCGCCGGGCGTGCGGTTACCGCTGCCGGCGGGAGTCGGAATGACCCCCTAAGTTTGGGTGAGCTCGGAAGATCAAGAATCTCTATGAAGAAGGTGTGTAAGGAAGGTGATGAAGGAAAAAACAGTTATTGCCTTCAACACCTTTAGGAAGATGATAAATGTAAAGATTGTTGTGCCTATTTATGGTTTTAAGGTCTTCAGCATGCTGTTTAAGTAATGTAGGGCCAGATGTATCAAAATAAATTGCACTTGCAAACAGCAAAATCGGCCGTTTGCGAGTGCAAAATAGTGGTCTGCAATGCATCAAAGGCATTCGCAGACCACAAAATAGAAATCGCAAAAATTTTGATTTTTTGCGTTGCGACCTGGATTTTGCGAATCGCAATTTGCGATTCGCAAAATCCAGGTCGCAAGGCAATTCTGCAAAAAATCGCAAATTGCGATTTTTCGCAGAATGGTATTTTGCACATGCAAAATACCATGGTCTGCAACCAGGTGGTAACCTGGTGCAAAAATTAAAAATGCAGTAAAACTGCATTTTTAAATGTAACATGTAAAGCACACATGCCCTTTTGGCATGTGTGTACTTCACATGTTAAAAAAAAAAAAAATTGGGGTGCAGGAGTGGGGGCCTTAGGCCCCCAGCACCCTGCCCTTTTGCATTTCCAAAATTGCGATTTCTTGTTCAGAAATCGCAATTTTGGAAATGCAAAAAATTTGCAGCTATGGGCCAACAGGCCCATAACTGCGAATGGGGCCAGTATCGCAATTTGCGATTCGGTAATTGCATTTGCGATTTTTAAGAAATCGCTATTACCGATTCGCAAATGTGATACATGGCCCTTTGCGAGTCGGTAATAGCGATTTCTTAAAAATCGCAATTACCGAATTGCAATGGGCCAGAATCATACATCTGGCCCGTAATCTGTTCCTGCATAGTGACAATCTTGGTGGTTTCATGTTGAAGGTCACTGTTTCTTTGTTTTACTTCAGCGATTCGGGATTCCATCAAGGAGCATTTTGCAATCTAAATTCTGCATTCTGAAATGTATCCTCCACAAATAGATGAAGTACCCATATTTCCTCTAATAAAAGGTCCATAGAAATGGAGGAAGATACTTTATTAGGTGAGTGAGTGTCCTGTTTAAGATGCTTGGCAGATCCTACCTGTCCAGGATTTGAAAGAAATTGCATAAGGCATGTTATCCAACAATGGAGTGGTTGGCATTAAGGTAGTATTTTGTGACACTACACAGTCAAAATATAAAATACCTGGTGACTTATAAATAGATTTGAGTTTCCTCAATTTCCCCACACAGAAGGGAATAGTAGAGCTTAGAGTTTTAGTCACACAGCTATAATTAAAGTTAGAGGAGTGCAAATTAGGAAATAAAATGAGAGTGCAAGTAGCTCAAAAAATAATGGAAAAAAACAAAGTCATGAAGTAACAAAAACTTAAGACCAGCAGCATGAGGTAATAAAAACTATATGTGCTTGAAGAAAAAAACTTAAGGTTATCAACTTATAAGTTAAATAGTTCAGAGCAGTCTTCCAGCAGGAAAAACATTCAAAGAAGCAAAAAGAAGTCATCATGGCTCTGTACCTCAAACATATGTAACATACCTCAAAGATGATCCCATCTGCTGAGAATCATTTGGCGATTGGAGATTACCAGGTAAATACATTATTAGGAAGAAGTTCACAGGGCCGGCAGGAGGCTGAAACAATGACATGGAGAAATCACAATGGCTGCTCCAGTTCTGATGAGAGGAGTGGGTGTCACATACTGGCTGCAGCTGGCAGAACTAGGAGAAAACAGGAGGAAAAAGTAGCCATCCCTCATACTCCTGAGGAAAAGCAAGGAGATTTCCCCACAGTTTCCAGTGAGGCAAACAATGTGAGGAAGGTGCCTGAGACAAAGGTTGCATAGTGCAGCTCTGAGTTCCCTCAACCCATGCCCATCCTACTCAGTGTCCTAGCCATGCCTCCCACTCCTACATGGTTCATGTTTAAAATTAAGTGAAAACAATAATGAAAGGTCTGCACCAGTAAGCAATACAGCAATAAGGAACACAAATCTTACATGGAGTAACAAGGCAACATGTTTGGGGAGGGGGTACATGGGCTATTGAGACCCAAATCAATCACTTAAGTCCTACTGCCTCTCATGTCCTTAGCCTTTCCTGATATAAAACCATACTAATAAATCCAAAATTGAGAACCAATATACCCCTTTTGCATTTAACCCTTTAGGATAGCAGGGCAGAGCAGTCCAGTGCCGGGACACTCTTGAGTAGCCGTGTGCTTATAAATCCCATCACTAAGGGAGAAGGCGTGGAGTTAGATAGAGACTAAGAAATCAGCAATTAACCAACTGATATAAATACCTTTCCACTCAGCTCCCTCTCAGCCTTTTAGGGGATACGCCTCTGGGACAAAAAGAAGCTGGAGAGGGGCAGAGACTAACCTTACATTTCAAAGTAGTCATGTCTCCTGTCTGCCAACACCATGATATTCACCACAACATCCTCTGAAATGCATTGAGGAGCCTAGCGATTCACATTGATGTCTAGCAGGTGTTCTCCACCTTCAGGCACTCTCCATGCTTATCCTGCTGCACTTACACAATATAAGCATACATGTGACATCCATGTGTAAACGGATTGGGCAATCGTCCCAGTTGCAGGGGCTCACAGCCCATTTATAGACAGAAGATTACTGTAGACAATTCTCCCTGCATAGGCACAGGTAAAAAGGCATACTTTCCTAAGGTAATCAGTTGCTGCCATCACTGTCAGCCCTATACTGCCAGGTAAGCTGATGATGGTTATAGGCAGTGAAGGAAGAGTCCATATGGTGTGCACCTCAAGCCCACAGAGCCCTGGTCTGGCTCGCAGTTCTTGTCACATTGAACTGCCTTAAAACATTTGTCATTGTCATGGGTGCTGAGGTGAAAAATGAAATATAACAATATACTTGAGACTTTGGTAACTCAGGGGCAGGGGCGTACACTGTCCAGACCCATGCAGGGAACATTACTGCACCAAGAGCAAATAGACTTAGGGTTTTTATTACAAGTGTTTTGATTCATCTAATGTAACATGTAAGAGGGGTTACACACACCATCAGGATTATGAGATCCGTGATAAAGCCATAGAACCAGTTTGTTTCATCTAGACGCTTGATTGAGTGAAACTCCTGTGGAAAATGTTGAAATACCAGAGAATCGGCTGCAGTGTTTCCATTTCTCTTGATAATTCCTAATTTCTGAGGGTCTAAGGGTAGAACCCAGAATCCCACAGACCCCCACATCCCCACTAGGAGTTATTGGAAACCTGGGTAATGGTAAGTCTAGCAGAGTTTGGATAAACTACTGGGCCATTGTATGATTTGTAAGGAGGTCCTACAGAGGGATAGTGCATAGCATTAAGTAAAACCTGAGGGCCTCATTTACTAGGCCGTACCGGCACACTACGCCACCGGAGCATCATTTTTTTATGCTTCGGTCATGCAGTGTGCTAGCCCTTATTTACAAGGCCACGCAAAGTCATCTTGTGCGGCTTTACATGGCCTTGTAAATATGGATTCCTTTCATGCATAACACTGTGTGGACGGGCGTTCCATGGGTGTTGCTGGGGGTGTTCCCACGCAACACCCAGGAACCTGAAAGAATCTGATGCATTCCCAGATTTACGAAGTCTGGAAATGCATCGGATTCCTACACCACCTCAGGAGTGGCATAAGCATGAAGCAACTGAAAGAAATATCTTTATTTATCCCTGTGTTTCTTCTTTCTATGTGTGCTGCATCCTACAGCACACATAGCAAGAGGAAAACACCACTTGTGGTTGTTTTTGTGCAGATAGGTTTCCCTTCCTGCACAAAATCAATCTGCTGACAATGCAGGCACCCTTGCACTATGGTGCAAGGGTGCCTGCATTGGAGCTAGGCAGCAGTTTGTGCACCAGCGAAGGGAAAGAGGACAGACTGTGCCATATCTTGTAGAAACTGCACGTTTCTGCCCTTTCCCAGTGGCACAGGGTGGCGCAGCAAGCTACCTGCTGCGCTGCGCTGAGCCACAAGCCTCATAAACGAGGCCCTGAGGATTACAAAAATCCAAGGAAAATAATAATAGGCCTGGGTGAAATTTTAAGTACACTGATGTAATTGGAGTAATTTTGGTAATTTTACATAATACAATTTATGCATACTTACAGAGATTATGCCATCATGCCATGCCGCATAACAAAACTTCAGCTTGGGGAGAAATTATTGTAATGCAAGATGCATTGAAGCAATACAATCAATCCTGACATAAAGGGCAGTAATTTAATGCACATGATCAACACATTTTTTCAGGTTGATATGTTGCCCTGTAGAATGATCAGGTGTTTTTTATAGCATGAAACCATAAATCTCAATGTCAGTGGCATTTATTTAACTGTGAGCAACTAAAAACTCAACTCAAAATGATATTGTTGATTTGATTTGAATTTTCAGCCAAACAGAACGTTTAGGTAATGTTTTGAACAAAAAGCATATTTTTATTTTTATTTTTTTAAAGAGTCGGAGGCTCCTGTACATCCTGAAGATTCTTCCCTCTGCTTTGTTCTTTGTAGTTCACTACTGTTTGTTTGTTTGTTGTTGTATAGGTGCTTTTGGGATTAAGTTGTTTTAAGGGATAATATTTGCACAGTTTTGGGATGGTGGAGGCCTGATATTTTAAATAAATTTCTCCATTCCCTTTCTGTTTTTTGAGGATTTTGAACAACCTTATTATTCATTTCACTGTGTTGTTGTTTGACTTTTTAGGGCATAAACTGCCCTGCATTACACGCTGGGTGTATTTTTTGAAGTTCTTTTCACATTATTCACTGCTGCTGTGCTCTATGATCTTTATATCATTTTTAGGGCTTATTGATTGCATTGTATCAAATGCAATTGTGTGTTGTTTTTGTCTGCATGTGCTTGTTGTTGGCTAGAGTCTAGAAGGCTTCTGGAGTCCAGGCTCAGGTACGCAGACACGTTCCTTTGTTCTCAGTAATCATCTTCCTCATGGGTTTGGCAACCATTATTTGTGAGTTAGTGTTTGTATGACATGTTTGCTATTGTGATTTAATTTTTTAGGCAACTTCTAAATTAGTGTGGAGGGGTAATGAATGTAGCCTTGGGCTGTTTGTGTTTGGCGAACTTTATGTAATTTTATTTTCCGACATTGCTGATTTACTGTTGGTGGGTAAATGGCAGTTGCATGTGTGTGCCCAGACATGTTTGGGGGAATTAATAATTATCAGCATAAACATCTTCCTTGCAATGCAACAAGATCTTTTTTTGGGGGTAGGGGATCCTGATCAGGGAAGGTTAACCATGTTCTGTTTTCTCCATGTTTCCTTCTTTGCTGACCACATTTTGTGTGATCATTGTGTGCATTGGTCATAGGCCACCATTTGTTTTATTCATCCATGCCTCCATCTTTGCTAACCAAGCAATGGTGATTTTGTGTAGCCAGTTTGTGTGTGAGTGTGCATACGTGTTTGTTTGCATGTGTGTTTGGGTGGGTGTGCATGTGTATGTGTGGTGATTTTATCTGTGCATCTGTGCTCTCAGTGCCTTCTTTGTTTGCTAGCCAAGCAGTGATCAACTTTTTGTGAGCCAAGGAGTGAGTGTTCGTGGCCATTTTGTCATTGTTTCCCATGCCTTCTTCTCTACGTGCTCTGTGGAGTACGAGCTAGCAGCCCCCATTTGGTGCAGCCCGTGTGTATTTCAATTCTTTTATTCCACTTTTAAAAGCAATATTTTAAGAAAAGGGAAAACGTGATAGAAGCCCATGTCATTTCTTTTCATTTTTCGATGTCTCCTGATGTATTTATTTGTGTTTTGTGTGATTTTTGCCGGACCCCACTTCCCAGAGGGTCTGCATAGGGTTTGGAGGTGGCACCAGCAATTATTTAAATAATTAATAAAATTTCTGCCCCCCCCCATCTAGAATAGGCTTCCAATGGGCCTAAGAGGGGCCCTAGCAATTATTTAACTATTTTATTTGATTGTTGTTGACCTACTCTGCCTCCTATAGCGTCCCCAGTGGCCCTAGAGTGGCAGCAACAATTATTTAATTTATTTTATATATTTTTCCTTGCTCCCGCTGCCTTCCATACGGTCCTCATTGACCCTGCACGAATCCCTAGCAAATATTTAATTCATTTATTTGATTTTTTTATTTGTATGTACCACCCTCCCCCTTTGTTCGGGTCACCATGGGCCCTGGAGATGCATCAGCAATTAATTAATTCATTTTTAGATTTTTGCCTGGCACTACATTACAAGGGGTCCCATGGGACATGGAGGTACACCAGGAATTATTTATTCCACTTGTTTGATTTTGTCACCAAAAGCTACTTTATTCATTTTACATTTTTTTGCCTGCCAGCCCCCTGCATCAAATTGGGCCCCACAGACGCTAGAGGTGCACCAGTAATTATTTAATTACTTGACAACATGTTTTTCTTGTCCCATCCACACCTTCCATAGATTCCTCATGAGTGCGGGAGGTACGGCAGCCAATATTTTATCTATTAGTTAGATTTTTTTACCATCTTGCCTCTCATGGGGCCACACGGGCCTGAAATAATTTGAATAATGTAATCAATTTTTGAAAGCCCCTCTGCCTCTTAGTGGTATCCATGGGCCCTAGAGGTAGGCCAGCAACTATTCAATTCATGTGTTCAATTTTTGCCTGCTCACTACCTCCCATGAGCCCTGGAGAGATAGTAGCAAGTATTTTATTTTTTAAAATATTTTTGCCACCCCTCCATCTCAACATAGGGTCCCCATTGACACTGGAGGAACACTAGCAATGAGTTTATTGATTTATGTGCTTTCTACGTGTCCCCTAACTCTCATAGAGTATGTATTGGGACACCAACAATTATTTTATTTGTTTATTATATTTTTGCCTGCCCCCACCCCACTTTTCATGGGCATTGGAGGGACATGAACACTCATTTTATCAATGTATTTATTTATTACCTGCTTCCACCTCCCATAGAATCCATGTAGACCCTGAAGGGGCACCAGCAATTCATTAATTCATTTGTTTGATTTTTGCCTTCCCTTCACCTCCCAAAGGGTTCCTAAGAGCCCTGGTGGAACACCAGTAGTTATTTTATTGAAATAATATTTTTGGTTTATGCATGTCCCCTCTTTCATAGGGTCCCCTTGAGGTGCAAAAAGATAGCTTTTCCTGTGTAGCAGTTGCAAAACATGGTTAGTTTATGCATGAGTTCACTAATGTTAGGAATAGATAATGATAATGATGACTTGTTTTAAATTGGCTAGTTTGTCAAGTCTCACTGCCATCCTGCTTCATTATTACTGCTTGAAGGAGCACAAGATGCCATGTCACACACAATACTGAGATGAGGAGATGTCTGTGCATTAGCTGACAGCGACACCTGAATCCTCTGCTAAATGCCTCTGCTTCTGCTAAGTGCTAACCCGTAAAAATAATAAAGAAGATGGTCTCAAAGAAGGTGGTTCCTGCTGAGATAGTGACCAGTGAGGACAAGAAGAAGTCCTTTGCCATTGCCACTACTGGCTTCTAGCCCTTCTCATTTTTCCTTAACTATGATGTTCACACTGCACCATTGTGACTGCAGTCTGAACTTGAATTGTCTTCGCAGCAAACCAAATTATCACAGAGAAGTCATGAAGACGTACCACAGTCTGCAACACTTGATCTTCTGGAAGTTGGTCTTGCTGCAGAGTTGGGTGCTAATTTGAATACTCTTACACTGACCACATTGATTTCACGATCTCTGGCAACAAACAGAGTACTCCCCTATCATCTCCAAACCTCCCTTCCAATGATCTGGATATGGATTGGAACCTAACCAAGACCCATGAAAAGCAACAAGGAAAAAGAAGGTTCCCAAAATACACGAAAGTGAGCCAGTTGATGATGCTCCAGTGATTATTAGTATGGAGAGTGGCACTGAGGAAGTATATCTAACTTCTATTTAACCTGATCTTTATGTTGCTCCACCAACATCACTTGTTTCCATCTTTTCAAGTCCCCTGAAGATTGGCAGCAACCACCACCCCTACTGTAGTCACAGCTCACCCTAGAGAAAGGCCAACACAACCACCTAACCCCACTTCAACAGGTTCTTCAGGTTCTAATACACTAAAACATCTCTACCACCCAGTTGTGGACTTCTTTACATTCAGACCATATGAGGAGCAAATCGTAGAGTATTACGTTTAAAATAAATGTGCCAGACTGTCCCTTTGATAAAGGGCAGGACATGGTAGACAGGACTTCAAAGAAGTCTACAGCCCAACAGGAATATCAAAAGGACCAGGCATTAAATCCGTGCCTGAATTTGGACTATAAAGATGGGACCATCAGTCCCACAAGTTGTTCACCAGCACTGTTCAACAGGAGGGAAGATCACCAAGACGTCTGGCTGCTGGAACCAGGATTAGGACCGTCTCCCTACTGAGTGATGGACCTTCACCCAGGAAATCAAGACCACTTGCGCTGAGCCCGGACTGCTAGCCTTCAGCCTACTTGTCAACCTTGGTGGACTCTTGGAAGAAGAATAGAGTGCCTGTAGGCAGCAAAGCCCAGCAGGGATTCTGCTGAGTCGATCCAGGTGAGTGAAGTGTGAGATACATAGTCTGGTTGGGACTGCTGCAAGAGTGCAGGCCATCTGCCGGTTTTGACAACATTAACAACTCCCATGTGTCAGGAGGGGGCCACTGTGCAACTAGGATCATCACCCATGTGCAAGCAAAATCAATGACCCCATGTATCAGGAAGATGATGCCGTGAATCTAGGGCCACTGCCCTTTCTCTTGTGAAGTCAGTGACCCCCAAATTGCAGGCGCAGGTCCGCTGTGAAAGTAAGACTGTCACTCTTCTGCAAGCAAAACTGGTGACTCCCCTGTACCAGGAGGGTACTATCATGTAGGCAGGGCAGGCACCCTGCATCGCCCTACCCAGGCTACTGTGAAGAATACTTACCAATTGCCGAAGGAGTTGCAGAGAGGTTGTCTGACACACACACACTGCCAGGTCTTTCACATGTGATAACTAGTGTGAAACTTAGCTAGTTTGTTGCACATGGGTGAGGGGACCAAAGAAGGCCCTATTTTACTCAACATCATGGCTATGGATATCTGGGAGAGGGATCCAGATGCCCTGAAGCACATTCGTCCTAACATGATGGGGTTTGTGCAGGACATCAGTATCAGTGAGAAGAAGGTGCCTGCCCTGAAGGATACTGGAGCTTTCAGTACTATGGTTAAGATTTTCCCTAGTTCCAAAGATACAGGTTTGGTAGCCAGTGGCAAAGCATAGAGTACCCACTTTTCCGAGTTGAGGCAGAAAGCACTGGCAAGGCAGCCATGGTAAATGTAGGGGTGAAAGAGAAGCATGAGACTGGTTGTCTCATGGGCAATGATTTGTTTGCTACTGGCCAAGTGTCAGGGCCAGAAGCCTTTATAGCTTGAACAGATTCAGCTTTGTTGACCCCAGCACAGGCTGTGCAACAATCTCAAAAGGAGAGTGAGATCATTCCCGATTTACAAGGACCAGGACAAGGTAGTTTACAGGAAAGGACAGACTTAAGAAAAGCACAGGCCGTAGAACATATTGATTTTACTTCAGAGCTAGGAGGAATAGGCTTCCTGACTGGACCACGCGGTGGAGTCTGGGTCATTCCAGAGGTGCAGGATTTCCTAGCTGCTTTGGATATCTGGGACTATTTCCCCAAAGCACAGAAGGAATGCCCTAAGCTTGTGAGGCTACACATGGACACCCAGGAACAGGTCAGCAAAGGAGTGGTCAGGAAACACTTTATTGCCTGAGAAGATGGCCTACTTTATAGTGACCCAGTGAATCCTGAACCATGTTCAAGAAAGACGTCAGTGGTCCGTTGGTGCACAGGCACTTCCTCTTGTCTCTGGACAGTGCAGCACCTTTGGCAGGTAACTTGAGCATTAGAAAAACCCACAGCAGTTTATATCCTATTTTCTAATGGCCTGGAATGTGCAGAAGCATAGCGATATTCTGCATGACCTGTCCCAAGTAAGTGTTAAGTTAAGAGGTAAGACAAAGGAACTGCTAGTGCCTCTACCAGTTGTAGGTGTTCTATTTGAGGAGGAAGAAATAGATATTGTAGGTCTCTTAGACTCCTCTCACAACCAGGCAACAAGTATATATTGGTTCTTTGTGGGTCAAGCCACCAGGTATCCTAAGGTGGTACCCCTGGGTGTTTTTTACTTTTTAAGTGCAGCTTTATAAGAAGCCACTAGCCTGTAGCATATTAGTTCTTTTTCAATCTCATAACTGTGCTTACAGATAGCATAGTCAAAGTTTAGTAGATAAGTCAATACCCATAAAACATTAAAATGTGTCTCGCATCAATCATTTCTGCTTCACTTATTGATAGAGTAAAACAAAACATTGTAATATGAGTATACGAGACAGTGCAACATACATTTTACCCTCTCAATAAATAACATTTTATACATTTCAAGCTCCCACTAGGCATTGTTAAAAGTCAATCGTCTTTCTCGGGAGACCATTTGCACATGACATCAACAAAGAGCTAAATCTTGAACCTGTTCTGCCACACAAATTGCTTTTTGATGGAAAAATGCCATTAATTAGTACTAAAACATTAGTCTGTATAAATGCATAAATGCTAACCAATAATTCATACTGATCATATGGTCTTCTTGTGCATTTCCCATGGCTGCAGCTTATTGGCTATAGGTAATTCCTGCAAAGGAAAACCAACAATTCTTACTTCAAAATGAAAACAGGATGTCTAGAATTTCTCTTGACTTCCATGGACATCATTTAGGGGTCACCAGGGGTCGCATCTGTGCCCCTGCCTTGTCTCTTGCTACCCCTGGCACTCCCTTTTGTGACCTAAGGTGTCAGAGGTGGCAACATCAGAACCAAGAGCACAGGGCTACCTCATCCTTGCAGACATTTGTTAGAGATCCATTTTCCTTCTTTTCTATCAGTGTTTTATTACACTAATAGTGAATAACATATTATTCACCAATAGTGTAATAAAGAATGAAGTACAGTAAGCTGGAATATGACCGTCACTGGCATCTGAGGTAAGTAAACATACTATTAAATGTATGAGGAGTGCATGCTTGCGGGTGAGAGTCTGTTTATGTGGAGGTGTTTGTGCATGTGTATATGTAAAAGTATGTGTTTGTAAGCGTGTGTGTGAGTAAAAGTAAAGGTTAAATGGCGTGTGATGTCCCTTCCACTACCCCTGGCATACTGGTGAATTGACGTTCATGTTTGCTTCACAAAGGAATGATAAACTGAATTATTTACTATCATTTTGAACATTTCTAGATAAAAACAAATTAAAAATAACTAAGAAAGGGCCATTCTCTTGATTGCATTGTAACAACTCTAACAATGCAATTAATTGGTAATTGTCCATGCCAGAATCAAACTTAAAAGCTTTACCAAGTCTGACTCCAGATCTGTCTCTTTGACATCACTTATTGCTGCAGACTCCTATAAAGACAAAAAAACTAGAGATGGAGTCAGGACAATAACTTTCACACCAAATATCTGAAACTAAATGTATTTTTTAATGCCCGCTAATAGTCAATAATTCTTGGTGCAGTGGTACAGATTGGAGAGGATAGTATTCAGCTAAGGAAATAGGAGCAGATTTAAGGCAGGGTGTTAAATGTAAAAGTGGTGATTTTCAGTGGAAGAGAAAACAGAATTAGTGCTACCAAAACGATAGTGGGATAGTATGTCTTCCAGTGGATTGTCCACCCCCTTTTAACTCAACCACCTAGTCTTTGGTCAGTGCATTGTTTTATTTCCTAGAAGCTCTTGAAACATTAGGGAAATCGCACAAAGTCCAACAAGAAAGGACCAGAGCCAGTTGTCTTTTGCTTGAAGTACTGAAAATGTAGGGGCATATTTATCAAATACTCATGCAACCCAGCAAGCCACTGTGCTGTGCCGCTTGAAAAAAAGATGGTAGAATTGTCCTGCATTTAACATTTTAAGGTGCATTCCTGCACTCTGCCTGAGCTGCCACACAAACTGCTGCCTAGTGCCAACACAGGTACCCTTGGACTATAGTGCAAGAGTATTGAAGACAGATGGGGGTTTGAATCCGGGAAAGTGAAGAAGGAGAAAAGGGTGAAGCCCCCAGTAGAAAAGAGTAGTCATGGTAACAATTTTCTTTGTGTATGTTGTTTGTGAAAAAACAAATATAACTGAAAATTGGAGCTAAGTTATTCAATGGTGAACGCATTGCATTGTTTTGTCACCCAGTTCAAACTTAAAGTTCTTTATCTGAAGTCTGGTGATGAACCATGCTTGGCCTGAACATGTAACCTGCAGTGAATATTTAACCTTCTCAGCTTTGCTAAGATGGAATTTCAACATCCACTAAAACTTTTAATTGTGACAGGCAGTTATTTCACAAAAACCTAATGGAATTACAACTCCACACTTCTCATAATGAGGACCTAAGTGGCCAAAGAGAATGCCTGTTTGGAGGGTTGGTCGGAACTGACAATGCTTTGCACTGATAGTATCAGAACCTACAGAAGCGGATGGCACAGTCAAGAGGCATTGCTATTGGTACGTTCAAAGATGTTGCTCAGGAAACATTGAGTCATGCATTGATTAATATTTCAGAGAGAGACCTGAGTCGAACCTACATAATTGTCCTTCTGTAAGATTTCTTCACCCGAGGTAGGCCTGGTTGGAATTAGTCCCATGCACAGCTGGTGTGTCACTTTTTTTGATGCTCATGCAGCGCAGAGTCTAGACCCATATTGTCTTGGGGTTATTTCAGCATTTTGGTTGGGCACATTCATTCTATCTCTAGGCCGGAAGCCTGTGCCCTTTTACCTAGTCCATTTCATGTATTCATTTTTATTATTTCAGCATGGCTTCATTTTAGTGAAGATGTTTTATTAATTTGATCAGTTGCTGTTCAACACAGAATTTGTTATTAGTTCTTTTTGCATGACATTTCATCTTGTGCTCTGAAAGTGAAGATGTTTATCAGACAACTGTGAATTATGGAGAAATGTTTTGCTACCACCATTATAGACATTTGGCCTGATTACAACTTTGGAGGAGGGTGTTAATCCGTCCCAAATGTGACGGATATCCTGCCCACCGTATTACGAGTTCCATAGGATATAATGGACTCGTAATACGGCGGATGGTATATCCGTCACATTTGGGACGGATTAACACCCTCCTCCAAAGTTGTAATCAGGCCCATTATTTTCTGCATTGAGCCAGCACCCGAGAACTATTTGTAATTACACACAATGGGAACACTGTCCGACCCCATCAGTAGGCAGTTCAAAAACACATGTAGAAAGTTTTCATATCTTACTGAGCATGATGTTAAAGATTCTGAGTCTTATTTTTTTAATTGCCATCTTCAAAAGTATGGAAGATATTGTTAACTGATACTAAATTGATTCATTCTGATTCCTTTGTTTCTCAGCTGGCTATAGATAGGAGAACTACAGATTGGCAAATAGAGGGTAGGGAAGCTTTATTTAGAGCATGCCTTACACCATTACAAATGATAATTCTCAATAAAACTGAGTTGCTTAAACTTGGCAAAAATTAAAGAATTGAATGCTCTCTGTATTCCCTCACCTTCTAAGTTTGAAAAAGGGCAAAAGATTTTAAATGTCACAGAAAACCAGTTCAAAGGGTGGGTCCAGAATGGAACCTTTAATTTAAGACTGTCAGGTCCCATCAGGTGGTTTTTGTGGCCAGTGGACACAAACGGGTTATTGTGTGCATTTTGTTAACACCACATGGAGTTTTAGAGCGAGCCATCCTGACCCTCGTTGCATCACCACTTAACACTCTGGAATTGTCACCACAAAAAGGCCCTCATTACGAGTTTGGCGGTATCCAGACCACAATGCTGGGTTGTTGTATAGCTATTTTAGCTATATTTTAGGTAAGTTGGCAAAGAATAAATAACAAACAATAAAAACATAATTCATTGTCAACGATAAAACCAATAAAATCTCTCAATGCATATCCCAAGGCATACATAATTATAAATTACAGTAATTTTAAAAAATGAGTCCGTATATACACCATGCAGCCACAAGGAACTTGCAGCCACAAGGCATACATAATTATAAATTACAGTAATTTAAAAAAATGAGTCCGTATATACACCATGCAGCCACAAGGAACTTGCCACAAGGAACCTGGATCAAGATAACAGAGGTATCTCTCTTTAAAATCCTAAGGGCAGTAGCAAATTGTCTAAAGCCCAGCATCTGACAAACTGGACGAATCCACTTACGTCGGGGGAGGACATCCGCTTTGCAGAAGAACATGAAATGTTCAACTGATTCCAAAGCAGTATTACAGCATGGACATAAGTTAGGTACCGGCGATGACCTCCAACTGCCAGCTAAAGACAGTAGCGGTAAGCACCCATAGCGAAAGCGGGCATACAAACTCTTTCCCAGAGTGTCGGGTATAAGATCTAAATAGGACTCAAACTTGGGATACCATTTAAAACTGAGAAAAGCATTGGTCAATCGTCCATGTGATGAGCCAAGGAGATAGTTATTACTAACATAGAACCAGTAAGCTATTTTTAAAGTCAGTTTATGGACCTTCTCTAAGCCCTGTGGGTTCTCCCAGTAGATCCCAAGCCCTAGGTTGTGAAACCAGTTAGACACATGCCTAAACCATGGGATAGAGGCTACATTAGGTCTTTTTAAGATGTCAAGAAGAGAGTCCCTATAAATAACAAGCTGGGGAGTCGTCCAAATTCTTACCCAGAAGAGTAACGGTCTTAAGGCTACCGTATCAGAGAGACGATTAAAGCCAAGGTCCAAAAAGATGGGGATCAGGGGAGTGCTACCTGGGCACCCAAGTAGTGCTCTAGCAAAGTTATTCTCACCCACTGATAATTTAAAGGTTTTACAAAAGCCCCCACCTCAGAGCCATAAGCAGCAGCATTTTGTGCTTTAGCTAAATAAATCTTTAGAGCCGGAGAAATGGCTTTCATAGCTATACTCTTATAAAAGTGAAGAATGGTCCCAGATCTATGTTGAAGGAGGGACACACTCTTGTTAATCTGTTCTTCCCAGAACAATTTATTAGAGATCCTCACACCTTGTAATTGATTGAGCTTACTTCCCCCAAAGGAGCCCCAGCTAAAGTGATAGTACATCTCCTGGCTGATCCTGGGCTAAACACCATAAATTTAGTTTTGCTAGCATTTAGTTCCAGCCCATGGTCAGTACAGAAGGTTATAAACTTATCCACAAGGGTCTGGAGTTCCATTGGGGTCTTGGAAATGAGGGGAGAATCATCCACAAAAGGCAGTATAGGAATTTTTTGCTTATTTAGGAAAGGGGCATCATTTTGACAAAGAGATACAGCTTGTACCAACTCATTCATATATAAAGTAAATAAAGTTGGTGCCAGAACACATCCTTGATGAACCCCCCGTTGAATAGCAATATGATCTGTCAATTCACCCTGATTGCCCCACCCCACCTGGGCGTATGTACCCTCATGTAACCGCTGTAGGAGATTAATTATATTAGTTGAAGTACCTATTTTGTATAAAAGATCCCATAATTTCCCTCTAGGGACCATATCAAACGCAGACCGAAGGTCCACAAAAGAAACATACAGTTTTTCTTTGGCAAGCGTTACATATTTCCAGTATAAGAGTGCCAGGCTAAAAACCTGATCCACAGTACTAATTTTGGGGCGGAAACCTGCCTGAAGTGGAGACATCTCATAGTGGGTATCAGCCCAATCTGAAAGCCTTTCCAGAAGTTGTTTGGCAAAACTTTTTTGAAGGTTGTCAATGAGGCTAATGGATCTATAATTGACAGGAGAACTCACCACTTCCTTGTTATAGATGGGAACTATTTCGGCCCCTTTCCAGGTACTGGGTATCAAGCCCCCCGCTGCTATTGCATTAGATATCATGTTTTTATAACTGGACCAGAACACTGGCTCAGACTTTTATAGATCCCCCGGTATCATATCTGGACCTGTGGATTTAGAGGGCTTCAGGGAATTAATCGCAGCAAGTGTTTCCTCCAGGGTAAAAACAATGTGGTCATCCTGTTTCCACACATCCGTTCCTGGGTCACCAAATGGTAGGCACACTGCATAAGAGATTTGAAAAGTGATCGACCCAACTCTCAGGTTGGATATTGGTACAAATTATGTTCTTACCCTCTCTATGTCTATCAGACAGTAATTTCCAAAAAGACATATTATTGTTGAGTCTGGCAGCGTCCAACAGATTCTGCCAGATTAAGTTGTCCCGGCTTTTCTTTGCCTGTGCTATAGCTTTATAATAGGTTAGTCTAGCTGTTCTTATCACCCCCTGGGAACAGGACACGATGGCTAGCTTTAGTGAATGTTTGGCCTTCGAGCAATCCTTGTTAAACCTCTCTCTATTTTTAAGAGGGTGATCAAATTGCTTAGTGGGAATTTTCTTGTAAAAAATGTTCTGCAACTTATGTATCATTATCTCATGGACGGTAAGAATTGGAATATTGGCAACTTCATGTCCCACATAGTCCGCCATAACACCAATAAACAATTTATAGATCTCCCTAATCATATATGGGTTGGACAGCACCTTTGGCCAACTAACATGTGTAAAACTATTATTCAATTGTGGCTCAGGGACAAAAGTGTGATGAGTATTCAAGGACCTCCTAAATTCAACACTATGGCCCTCATTTCAACCTTGGCGGTTGGACGAGGCCGACCGCTAAGGCTGAACTGCCAATCGGCCGCCCATGCGGCCAGAAACCCGCCGGCCACATTTGGACATCCCTGCTGGGCCGGCGGGCAGAAACAGAGTTTCATGGAGCCGGCGGCAATGTGGTGGTGCGACGGGTGCAGCAGCACTCATTTGCGCTTTTCACTGTCTGCCAGGCAGACAGTGAAAATCACGATGGGGCTGTGCCTGGGGGCCCCTACACCGCCCATGCCAAGTACATGGGCAGTGCAGGGGCCCCAGGGGCCCCGCAACTCCCCTTACTGCCAGCCTTTCCATGGCGGTGTTGACCAAGGGGAGTCAAAATCCCCAGGGCAGCGCTACCCTGGCGGATTCTAACCGCCGGGACATCCATGGCGGTAAACCGCCGGTCCCGGCAGTGTGACCGCGGTGCTACTGCTGTGGTCATAATATGGCATTTTGTACTGCCAGCCTGTTGGTGGTACGATCGCCACTTCAACCCTGGCGGTCGGTGACCGCCATGGTTATAATGAGGCCTTATGCAAGGTAAGAAGCAAGGAGTTGTGGTCGCTATCATGGCGAAATCCCACCTTCATATCCTCCAACATTGGACATAACCTGATATCCAATAGAAAATAATCAACAACACTAGACAATTGGCCTTGTTTGAAGGTGGACGCAATGTTTGGATCAGAGAGCGTTCGACCATTACAGGCCCTAAGACCATACTTAAGGCACAATGATGTTAGCTGTAGGGCAACACGGAAACAGCTACAGAATTACTCATTCACCAAATGAGGAATACCCCATTGTTCATCCTCTTCAACTGTTAGGTCATTGCTTAAATAAGAGGGTTCAAATGTGCAATTCATATCCCCTGCAACCACTATCTTGGTGTTGGGAGACAGGGTATCTAAGTATTCAGACATTTGAATTAAGGTCTGTGACTCCTGTCCCCATAACATCAACCTTGCATAAGTATTAATTATAATAATCTTGAAACCTCTATTAAATACAAGCTGCACACCTAGTAAATCTGGGGCATCCATTTTTAATACTAAGTGGTTGCACTGCAACCTCTTGTTAAGCAATATTAATAGACCTCCCTTGGCACGACCAGTATTTCCTTCTGCAGGTAGGGCCATCACCTGGTATATGTATTATTCCTGGTGACAGAATGGTGGGAATGTTTTGGTGTTTCACTCTCCTTGTCACAATTTTGCTTCTAGTGTGTTTTATCATCCTAGTTATTGCAATACATGCCATATTATCTAAGATGCAGTTACTTCAATAAACCTTATTGAACTATACTCTGCTTCAGTTAGTCTTTGCCTGTGTGAGGCTAATGTACTGAGAGAAAGGGATGAGATCTGAACGACCACGATCCCCCTGAGGAGTCCTCCTTGTCATGCGCCCTGTTGCCACAATCATCCCCACTCTCGGGTGGAGATGAGGCACTTCCAGTTGGCCAGAGAAACCCAGTTTAGGCCGACAGGCATCGCATGGTGTGGGATTGTACTCACCTCCCTACAATCCAGGTGACTCTGCCACCCAAATCCAGTAGCCTCAATGGGATAATTAGAACCTACGCAACATGGTGCCACCAATGTTTGGTCAGGCACAAATTTTTGGATCTTCCCAAGTATCTCTCTCTCACTGTCTGCTAAAGGCACGTCAATACTATGGCCCTCATTACAACCCTGGTGGTCAAAGACCGCCAGGGCTGTTTCGACGGAAGCACCACCAACAGGCTGGCGGTGCTTCCCATGGGATTACGACGGCGGAAGCACCGCAGTCGCACCGCCAGGACCGGCGGTTTTCCTGCCACATTGGTCCTGGCCGTTGTAATCCCCCAGGGCAGCGCTGCCCAGGGGATTACAAGTCCCCCTCCCACCAGCCTTTTTATGGCGGCATGAACCGCCATGAAAAGGCTGGCGGAAAGGGGAGTTGCGGGGCCCCCTGCCACGGCCCCATGGAGCTTTTCACTAGCTGCATAACAGACAGTGAAAAGCGCGACAGGTGCAACTGCACCCGTCGCACCGCCGCAACACCGCCGGCTCCATATGGAGCCGGTTTCCCATGTTGTGGCCGAAATCCCCGCTGGGCCAGCGGGCAGAAACTAGGTTTCCACCCGCCGGCCCAGCGGGAATCTCCAAATGGCCACTGCAGGAGTGCTGCCACATTGGGGGACGCGCAGTGGATTCAACTTGGCGGGCGGCACTTGCTGCCCGCCAAAGTTGAAATGAGGGCCTATATGCGGAGACGTCCGTGGAATTGAGGATTTCCTCCTCAGCTAAGTAGGTAGTACCTAACTAATGCTGTAGGTTGTTCAAGCTTGAACTTTAAAAGGATCAATCCCCATTTGGTGTCCTTATCTCTGAACAAATACCTTTACCATCATCATAGCGAACCCGCAACGGGTAGTAATTGCAGAAAAATAACGACCCACCCCGCACACTTATTGGCAAATGGCCTAACAGGCCAGGGGGTTCAAGTTACATTTGTTGTTGAGGCTCATCGAGGCTACAGAACAGAAACATTTTATTCTTGGGTCACTTTTCCAGCAGTTGATGGGAACACAAATACATTTCATCACGACACACCTGCTAAAATACCTGCACAATACAGAGCATATGTATATTTAGAGGTACCTCTATCTTATCAAGACCATATTAATTGGCTTGATGGCACCCTACCACATACAATATTACATGTTAGGTTAGGTCATCTGAGTAATGATGGTCTGACCTGACCTTTATTGGCCACCAACACACTGCACCCTGAAGCAGGAACCTTAGCGGTAGCTGAGGTTTGCCCCTACATACAGAGCTCGCAACAATATACAGACTGTTAGTACAATTTGTAATGCAAACATTAAATACTAACCCAGCATGTGCTGCCCCAGTGCAACCAGAGGCATTAATCCTGTGACTGTACATTCAATCATGGGTAAAGTATCCACCAAGCAGGGGGAAATTCCGTTTTGGTTAGCTGAAAAAATGAATACGCTGGGAGCAGTTTTTAACCATACGGGTCCTCATGATCAACATTGAATACTCACTATGTGCTTGCCATGTGGGATGGTTCCCACAGTAGATAACTGCAATACTTGGAGCATGGTATTTGCCATGCTCTTTACTAATGCACACAGTACACCAACACTTGCCAATCTTCCTGAGGTGTTAAAACAAATTCGAGACGAATCCAAGGCTGTCCTGGGCCTAGATTCGGGGATGCAATTGATGGGCAATTTTGCCACAGTGACCTCATTAATATTGAGTAATCTCAAAAGGGAGGCAGTTGCACTAGCAGTGCGTATGCAGCTCCGGGATGTTCCTGCACAGGATCAAGAACGTTGGCGGCCAAAGATTATTGCTTAAACCTACTCTAGTATTGGTCAAGATAGTCTGGGTGCCAGATCCATTAAACCGCAATTACAGGGTAGATCTAATAAAGATTCTACCAAGCAAGTACCTGAATGATCTAAAAAACGCTGGGATAAAAAACAACAAACACCTAAAAAAGAAAGGGAAATCCCTCTAAACCGCTATTATCTTAGAAATCGAGATATTTTTAAAAAGCCTAACAGATATCAATATACTGATACACACCAATCTCATTCCTTTCAGGACTCATGGAAAAATGCAGTGAGAGAGGTTGGAGGTAAGAGCACCGAACGGGTGAAACCAAGAAAGGACTCACAACGCTCGTTTGAAGTTTCTGTTAAGAAAGAAGAGAAACTTCCCCAACAAAAACCCCAATTCAAAAAGAAAAAAGTGGCAGCAGTTGCCATACGACATACCACTCAGGAAGAGGGCTTTACTGAATAACAGGAAGTGGGCACTAGCACTGCTCGACAGAGCAGCAGAGGTTACAATAGTTCATCTGGATCTTCAAGAGCATTTGGAAGTGAAAGCAACTGATGACTTCTTACAAGTTGAGACTATGGACATGCGTATCCCCACGCCTGATAGGGTGTATAAAGTAACTGTACAGTTAGAAGGAGAGATTGAACTCAAAATCTACCCATGTTTTGGGATCTCATCATTACCATATAAAATATTTTGCTGGCTGAGAAGGATTGGCTACCAAAATTTGTCTGTAATCTCCCTTATGGGGAAGAAATAATTGAAAAGTCTTTCTCACCCCCTGTTCCTGAAAAGCTCATAGAAATTCACGCCATTGATTGGACACCGACGCGACAGGCAGCTGTAACTCCGACATCCTGGCGGTGAAGACTGCCAAGTTATGACCATTGCGATCTTCCCAACAGTTCACAGCCAATAAACCGCAGTACCGCCACTGCTATCAGGCCACCGCGGATGGCAGTAGGCACCTTCAGACTGACACAGACCATGCTTCCACCTGACATATTACAAGGCTGCACACCACCAGGTTTCCGCTGCGGTCTAACCGTCACCAAAACCCTGGCAGAAACCAACTCTATCAAAGGAAACAACCACCTTCTGGAACACAGAGCTACCCGGAGCCGCCATGGAACCTAAACTCGAAGTCCTCCTACTGCTCTTGCTCGTACAATGACTCCGGAACAAGTGACAAAGACAACAACCGTAAGTACACCCACCTAGCACACCCTGTAGGGAAAGGCATTGGTGATGTAGCATGCAGGAGTGGGGCATTAGGTGAGTGGGTCAGAGGTGTTGCAGGAGATGGAGTGAATTAGGGAGTGTTTGGTTGGTGAGGAAGCATGCTGGGCAGGACAAATTAGTGCCAGGGGAGTGTTAGTTACTTACCAGAGTCCAGTCCTCCAGGTATTCCAATCAGGCCCTCAGGATGCAGGATGTCCAAGACCTTCTCCTCCCACAATGTAAACTCTGGGGATAGAGGTGGGGGCCCACTGCCAGCCTTCAGTACTGCCAGCTGGTGCCTGGACACCATGGAACGCACCTTCCCCGTAGGTCATTCCACCTCTTCCTGGTGTCCTCCCTTGTGCGTGGATGGGTTCCCACTGAGTTGACCCTGTCACCTATTCTCTGCAATAACTCAATTTTCCTGGCTGTAAAGGTTTGCTGTACCTGTGCTCCTAAGAGTTGTGGCTCTACCTTGATGATTTCATTGATCATGACCCTCAACTCATCGAAGCTTGGGTGCTTTTGATGTAACATGGAGTTTGTGTTGAGGCTGAGTGTTTTGTGTGGAGGTTGCAGTGTAAGGTGCTTGGTGAGGTGGGGATGTTTGGTTGTGAGTGCTGGTAGGTTGTGATGTTTATGTGTAGTTGTGATATGTGTATAGGTGTTGGTGGTGCAGTTGTGGGGTGAGTGTGAAGTATATATGTGCCTCTAGTGTGTAGGTGCTAGACTTTTGATTGTGGATGCTCTCGTCCCTTGATCTGTGGTTTTAGTCGCAAAGGCTTGTGGGTTGTGTGGGGGTGTGTTATATGGTGCTGTGAGTGGGTGTGTCTAGTGTGTGTATGTGTGTCAGGTGTGGGGTCTTCAAACTGTCCAATGAATGTCGTGTTGTGTTCTGACAGTAATGTGTTCCATCTGAGATGGTTCGCACCGCCAATGGTTTTCTGCAGTGTAAAGACCGCTGTGCTGATTTGTGGTTGAATATGATGGGCGGAAAGTTGTCGGCATGGCTGTGCTGGTGGTGGAACCACTTCTTTCCCTTTAGCCAGTGTCCTGGCGCTGTCGGATTTGTGGCTAATTTTTGGGGGGTCTTCATTGTGGATTCTTAATACTGCGGGTGGGATACAGGCAACACTGGCGGTCTTTTGGCGGTTGCCACCGCGTCAGTCTTACCAAAAGACCGCCAAACTCATAATGAGGGCCATAGTGTGGGCAAACTATGTCAACAATGGTGAAAAACGTTCACACAAACAGCCATTAAAGAACTCCTTAATCTCCTGTCAGAAGATATAGACTTTCAAGATTTCTTGTTAGGGCATAGGAAACCACACACAAAGTGTTTCTTATATACAATACATATTGAAATTTGGAAGCTTTCCCAAAGGAAGTTGCTGCCCAGGTAAGGCAATTAGATCAGGAAAATTTGCAGAAAGATCTAGCCATTATCGATAATGGTATAAACGTATTGTCCAACCACATTTACGCACTAAATTACATTGTGTTGTCTGCAATTGATGTTAGTCAAAATGGCATCTCATTTTTACATCATGGACAGAGTATACTTAGGCCTATTATGCAGTTGTGTTGAATGTTACAAGTTCTTAAAAGTGGCTGTGTGCCCTGGCAGCATGTTAACTCCAAGGAGTTATTTTCCTCATTTAATATGACATGCAAGATAATGCCTAACATTGAAAAATTGGAAACATTGACTTTTACTGTGGTGGAGAATCCATCAGCAGTGTGGTTACTAAACAAAGTAATTAATCTGCCTATTTTAACATTTTAGTCTAGTTTGTGTTTGAAACACTTTCCAGTAGGCTGAGTTGAGAGGTTAGTATATAGTTACATTCATGAGGTGTGGGAGCTACCCTTTACTTACAAATGTTTCAGTGGTATGAAAGAGGTCTTTCTTAACAGCAGCGAAATGCAAGACTTCAGTGAGCAATTTGATGACTTGTAAACAGCTGTCCTTGCATGGAGCTAGTAATGCTTCAGCAGCAAACTTAGCATGTTATCTGAAGGGTGTTCCTGCAGCACACATAGAAAGAGTCTCCCAGTATTGTTTTTGTGCAGGAAGGTAGATGTCCCTTCCTGCACAAAAACAATCCTGCATGAAATGAAGGCTCCCTTGTACCATAGGGCAAGGGTGCCTGCATTGGAGGTAGGCTGTCAAAAGGGCACCAGTGCAGGGGGAAAGGACGGAATTGGGCCATATTTTGTGAATACAGTGCATTTCTGCTCTTTCCCTGTTGTTCAGGGCAGCACAACAAGGTCACTTGCTGCACTGCCCTGCTCCACTTTAATGTAAATATTCCCCAAAGTTACCAAATAGTCATGAAACTAATATCCTTTCATCATTGTACACAGATGGCATACACATCTCTTGCCTGTCCCCGTAGCGTAGCGGTAGCTCTGTGGGTCACAATTTATATCAGACACCTGCGCAACCTTTAGGTCACAGGCCTGAATCTTTAACCCTCAAATGCCAGCCATCCTTTCAGTCTTTGAATATAAATAATGTCAGTGCCATTGACATGTACTGTATATTAGAAACACCTCGCAGTTAGAGCGTCAGAATACTTTGCTGTGGGTACAGCGATGCTCCCACTTTCCCTTTTCGTGGAAGGACACTGAAAGGCTTTAATGCAAACAGGTGCTTTTTGCAGAAATCTTAGGGACAGATTTATAACAAAGTGATGTGGAGCAGCAAGTCACCTTACTGCATTGTGCTGCATCACAGGGAAAGGGTAGGAATGTGGTGTATTCAAAAGAATATGGCACATACCTGTCTTTGTCCCTGGGCTGGTGCCGTTTTGGCTGCCCATTGCCAGCACAGGCACCCTTGCACCATAGGGTTCCTGTGTTGCAGACAGGATTGTTTTTGTGCAGGAAGGGACACCCTTCCTGCACAAAAACCATTTCCTGTGGCAATTTGCTCTTTCTATGTGTTGCTGCATAATGCAGCAACACATAGAAAGAGGAAGTAACAAGGAGAAATAAAGCTAGTTCTCCTTGTTACGCCTCACCTGGGAAGGCATAGCATTTTTGCGCATTCCCAGGTCTACCCTTTTGGTAAATGTGTCACAAATCCATGGCTGTTGTGTGGGAACACCCATGCAGCACTCATAGGCTGCTTTCCTGGTGTAGAGTAACGCAATGTAGCGATTTGCGCTGTGTTGCTTTACTCCAATTTTATGAATCCACTCAGGCCCATGCAAGGTAGCCTTGTGTGGCTTCAAAAATCTCATTTTTGGGCTTGCGTTGCTCATGCACCACATTGCGTGGTGCAAGTATGACGCAACTGTCATCATAAATATGGCCCGAGGTGCATATTTAAGAGCCCTCAGCGCCACCTGAGTGTCATTTTTCATGATGCTCCGGTGGCGCTAACCACTGCTCCATATTTACGCCTCCTTTATGGGCCTCTCCAACGCAGTTTTTTGTGTCCGAGGGGCTTGCAATGGGTGTTGCAGTGGGCATGCAACTGCAACACCCATTGCTTTTGATGCTGTCCCAGATTTAGGACAAATCATAAGTCTGTGGCAGCACCAAAACACTAAGGCCACCCCGGGGATGGCGTTAGCATGGCAAAACAAGGAGGAATGTTTTATTCCTCTTTGTTTTTTTGCTTTTTCTATGCGTGCTGCATTCTGCAGCAGACATAGAAGAAGCAAAATGCCATGAATGATTGTTTGTGTGCAGGAAGGTGTCCCTTCCTGCACATAAACAATCATTTCAAAATTACGCTTTGGAACGTCTATGTGTGCTGCATTTTGCAGCACACATATAAGTGCCAAAGTGACAGTAAAGATTGTTTATGTGCAGGAAGGGACATCTTCCTGCACATAAACAACCTATCCCCTCAAAGCAGACACCCTGGCACTGTGGTGCAATGATGCCTCCGTTAGCGCAGGCAGCTTCATTCATTTCAGGGTCAGGGGTAAATGCAGGGGGGCACTGTATTCTTGTAAATACGGTGCATCCCAGCGTTTCAAAAGTGGCTCAGCACTGCTATTTTTGGCACAGCACCACACGGCACTGCGCTGCACCACTTTGGCATAAATCTGGGCGTCAGTCTGATGAACAGGTTCTCTCAACTTGTATTCTTTTGAGTGCTGGAGGTAGAGTATATTATGTAATGTGTTCCATTCTTCCTTTATTTCTTAGTTATGGATTAACTCGATTTTTGCTTCAAACTCTTAAGAACAAATTGTATCGCAGGTTACCTCATATGAACTGTATATTTAAGAAACTGGTTCAATCAAACAAGGTGAATTTGAGGTGATGTGTATTTGCACTTTCTGAAACTAACATGTAACAAACGCTAATGTTACTCTACAGTCATAGTATTCTTGTAAGATTTTATTTTTTGTAGGGTTTGACCTAACTTTCGGAGTACAGTCATATGTATACAATTCTGACAGTGAGGTAATATTACAGATAATTTGCATTCTTGGTGAATATGTGCGGTTTCAGGCCAATCAAATTATAATGGAAGTCCGCCTTCAGCTGGTATAAATAGTTTCGTTTCCTTATACGTTGCTGCACTCCCGTGGTGATTTGGTAGAAATGCAGTTGAATACACTTATTCAATAACATGCTAACAATATTTCACAGTTTGTTCTAGGGTATGAGTACTCGCATTTTCCTGGGGAGCCACTGAGTTTGGTATGTGATGTGACCGAAGGCCGCACTGATGGCAGCTGCATAGCGGTCGGGGGTTGGAAGTAAGATGGGTGTAGAGGAAGCAAAGCATATGCATCTAGAGTTTGAATTTTACCTGAAACCATAAACTTCGGAATAATTAGGGCTTCTCCACTTAACCACTCTGTGATGCTAAGCAAATGTTTTATTTCACTTTCCCTGCATTTTGTTTACTATCACATATGAGGACTTCCAAATACATGATGTGTGAGGCATAAAGCTTTCTTATGATTGATTTAATAAACTATAGTGTTCATAGTTAACAGAATCCCAGGCCACCCAAAGAGTGCATTTAACAACTGACTTGCCTCTTATTTCACCATTGGCATTGTTGTCAGGATGGGGGCGCAGAAGGAGTGATTTTCTACATTTTTGTTAGAAATTATCACTTTAAAAAACCTATGGGGCATATTTACAAGCCACTTGCACCCCTTAACGCTGCCATAGCATACTTTGTTTTTATGCTACGGTGGAGCTAACCAGACCCCCAACCTGCCATGGTGTGCTATATAGTAAATACAGTGCTACCATGGTGTTGTTAATGGGGCGCAGGGAGATGCAAGAAAACTAGTGCATCAAAGCTGATGCGCCAGTTCCTTGTAAATATGCCCCTATATTTCTTCAATGCGCTGATAAAATCTGGTGTAGTAAGGTGAAGGTTCTGCATGTTTGAACTATGAACAGACTTGATCATGTTTTTATAATTTTGCTTCAAATATGTCTTTAAAAATGAAGGTGTTTCTGAAGTGAAGTTGTGCAGGACACCCTAGTTACTTCCTTTCTTTAACTTTAAATCACCTTAAATAAATTCTTGCCTGTTTATTTACAATATTTTTAATGTTCATGCTGAGTCCAGTAAACAGACAGCAGCCCAGTGCTGCTGTTAACAAGGAGGCCGCATGTAAAGGTCAGGAGAGCCGCATGCGGCCTCTGGCCGTACAATGGGTATAACTGTTCTAAGGATTTTGGGGCATATTTACAACCCCTATGCGCCGCAATGCCATTTCCGTGGCTTTTCATGGTCTTGTAGACATGGTGTAACACAAAGCAGTGCAAGTCGCTGCGTTGCCTTACACTGAGTCATGGAGGCGTGCCATGGGCATTATGATGGCTGTTTCCATGCAACACCCATGGGTTTTGACGCATTACCAGATTTTCAAGAAACTGTAAACCTAGAAACCCTTCAAAACTGTACACATCCCCAGGGCAGGCGCAACGAGGAGCAATATCTTTATTTCCCCTTGTAGTTTCCCTCCCAACAACAACAGGGACCTGGGGGCAGTGGTAGTGGGCACACGGTCCAGGGGACGGAGGCACAGGAACACAGGGGAACTGGGAGGGCTGCTGTGCGACAGGGGGAGGACAGGCCAAGGGAACCAACTCTCCACGAGGCCCTCTCCTCCATCATGGGAGCGTACCACCACTCACAGGAGACGATGGCGATGGTCCTGGACAAGTTGCAGGGGACCCTGCGGCTGCAGGAGGAGCAGTATTTGGGGTTCAGGGAGGAGCTCAGAACCATCAGCTCCGCCCTGGGCACCATCGTAGGGGTGCTGAAGGACATACAGCAGACATTGAGGGACACCGTGGCACTCCAAGGTGCCCCTGACACTAGCCAGGACGATGAACTGCCCACCACCTCCGCCGGCGCTAGTGGAAAGGACACCCCGCCACAGGACCAACACAGCAGCACCCCACCCCCTGCAGACGGACAACCACCACGCAAGCGGTCCCTGAGATCCAGGAACAGGACAGAGCAAGATGGCAAGACCCCCGCCAGGAAATGAGACCACCCTAATTGTCCTCCCACTGTCCCACTTTGTTACCCTGTCCATATTCGAACTGGCCCAGCTCCACTTCCTATGCCCACATGGGCAGTGCACCTGTGAGACTAATAGACTGGACTCTGACATGGACATTCCTCCACCATCCCCCCTCTCCATTTTACCACCCCCTCCAATAATTTGCACTTAAATAAACACCCTTGAAACACAAAACAATCTGGAGTCAGTCTATGATTTCGTACTTTGTATTATCAATGACAGTGTCATAATGGCTGTACCATTGTAAGGCTAACATACCTATGTCACAAATCACAAGCCCTTGAAGGATGCAAGCAGTTGACACGTAGGTTACCACACCTGTGAAACCGTAATGGAAGGGTACAACTCAGTTAACAAATTGTGATTGAAATAGACAAAAAGGATAGAGGTAGACGTGTGACAGTGAATGTAATGTAAAATCTGAAAATGTTCTCACCTGTGTGTCACTGGAAATATTGCTGTATGACTGACTCCCTGTTGTCGTTTTCTTCTTCCTCAGCTTCATCCTCATCACTGTCCACAGGCTCCACACACTCCACAGCTGCAACAACACCGTCATCTGGATCATCCTCCTGCATAAAAGGCACCTGGCGTCGCAAAGCCAAATTATGGAGCAGGCAATGATGATGTTGCACACCTTCTTCGGTGAGTAGAATAGGGATCCACCTGTCATATGGAGGCACCTGAACCTGGCCTTCAGGAGTCTGAAGGTGCGTTCGATCACCCTCCTAGTACGCCCATGGGCATCATTGTACCGTTCCTCTGCCCTGGTCCTGGGATTCCTCACTGGGGTCAATAGCCAGGACAGGTTGGGGTAACCAGAGTCCCCCAATAGCCGGTGCCTCTGGAGTTGACCCATCATATCAGGGATGCTACTATTCCGCAGGATGTAGGCGTCATGCACTGAGCCAGGGAACATAGCATTTACCTGTGAGATGTACTGGTCTGCCAAACAGACCATCTGGACATTCATGGAATGATAACTCTTCCTGTTCCTGTACACCTGTTCACTCCTGCGGGGGGGACCAGAGCTACATGGGTCCCATCAATGGCACCTATGACGTTGGGGATATGTCCAAGGGCATAGAAGTCCCCCTTCACTGTAGGCAAATCCTCCACCTGAGGGAAAATGATGTATCTCCTTACGTGTTTCAGCAGGGCAGACAACACTCTGGACAGCACGTTGGAAAACATAGGCTGGGACATCCCTGATGACATGTCCACTGTTGTCTGAAAAGACCCACTTGCAAGTAAATGGAGCACTGACAGCACCTGCACGTCAGCGGGGATTCCAGTCGGATGGCGGATCGGTGACATCAGGTCTGGCTCCAACTGGGTACATAGTTCCTGGATAGTGGCACGGTCAAACCGGTAGGTGACGATTAAATGTCTTTCTTCCATTGTCAACAGGTCCACCAGCGATCGGTACACCAGAGGATTCCGCCATCTTCTCATATGTCCCAGCTGACGGTGCCTACGAAGGACAACAGCGAAGAACCAGTCACTATTCCTCCAGGTATGTACCCACAGTTACACACAAGACTACACCACTCACGAAACCCTTCCTGTATGTGTGTTGAGTGTAGGCCTAGCTATGTGTGACGCAGTAGTAAATGAAGCCATGTGGGCCCCTGAAATGGCAGCTGTCTGACCTCTAAACTGGGACAATGGGATTGTGGGGTAACTGCGCTGGCGTTGCACACCGTCGTGGTAGGCGGTCGTAGACCGCGGCGCAATGCTGTATTGGTTAACAGTGGACCCTCTGGGTCCCAGGAGCCAATGAACAGGTGCGCCGGCGGTGATGATGCGCACCGCCGCGGACGTCACCGCCGGGGACGTCACCGCCGCGGACGTCACCGCCATTTTCTAACTGTTCAATCACTAGATACCTGACCTTCGACAGGAGAGGACCTACACTGCTAGTGCTGCTGTGACCTCGGTCTGGAAGCGACGATGGCTGCTGCGTCTGGGGAAAGGGCCCCTGCCTTCACTGCACAGGAGTTGGAGAAACTTGTGGATGGGGTCCTCCCCAAGTATACGCTACTCTACGGTCCTCCAGACCAACAGGTTAGAACACAGGGAGCACGTTGTATGGGCTAGGCCTGGGTGGAGAGGGCTGGGTGGAAGAGGGAAGTGGGCAGAGTTGATTGAACATTAATGCATGCGAATGAATGGGCCACATGGCCAGAGTAGGGAGGGGGCCACTCACAACGACGGTGCAGTTGGTAATGACTGTTCCTCCTCCCTTGTGCATGTCATGTAGGTCAGCGTCCACCAGAAGAGGGACATCTGGCGTGCCATCGCCAAGGAGGTCCGGACCCTGGGGGCCCACCACAGACGGGGCACCCACTGCCGGAAGAGATGGGAGGACATTCGCCGCTGCAGCAAGAAGACGGCGGAGGCTCAGCTGGGGATGGCCTCCCAACGTGGGAGGGGTGCCCGTCGCAACATGACCCCCTGATGTTCTGGATCCTGGCGGTGGCCTACCCGGAGTTGGATGGGCGCTTGAGGACATCACAGCAGACACAAGGGGGTGAGTACAACCTCATTCTGTGGACTTTGCGTGCAGTGGAGGTGTCTGGGTGGGGGAGGTGGGCTGTGGGTGTCCCTAGGCCAGGGCGAGTTAGGTAGGCAAGGCCCCTCCGTTATGTAGGCCATGTAGCACTCAACCCCACCTCAGCAGAGTGCCAAGTCGAGGTATATTTGCCCCTGTGGTATCCATGTGCGCAGATGTCCACCATTGCCATGTAGGCCATAACCCAAAAATTGCGTGTGCAGAGTGCAGGAGCACGGCGTAATGCAGGTGGCTGCTGCGTCTGTCTTGTCCGCCAACGGTAGTGGAATACCATGCATTAAAACTCTTGTTCTTCTGTCTCCCCCCCTTTTCCTGCTCTCCCTGTCCTTTTGTACATCAGCATCAACAGGTGGAGGTACAGTGGCACCAGAGCACGAGGGAGCTGCATCCCACATGGCCATTGAGGGCCACACCTCGGACTCTGAATGCACCAGTGGGACGGAGGGCGAGGGGAGCTTCACGTCAGCCACCGGATCACCAACCAGCGACACGGACTCGTCTGCCGATGGGAGCTCCTCTGTGGTGGCGGCACCATCTGTGCGCACCACTTCTACAGGTACAGCCGCCACATCCCCTACCAGCACCACCCTCCCAGCAGCCCCTCAGCGTTCGCCCCGTGCCCGCTCACCCAGGAGGGTGGGCATCACCTTCGCCCCAGGCACCTCAGGCCCTGCCCCAGTCACCCCTGCTGCCCTCAGTGAGGAGGCCATTGACCTCCTCAGGTCACTCACTGTTGGGCAGTCTACCATTGTGAATGCCATCCAGGGTGTAGAACGAGAGTTACAACACGGTAATGCATTACTGGAGGGCATTCATTCTGGTCAGGCTGTCCTTCAGCGAACCCTGCAATCTCTGGCCTCAGCAGTGATGGCAGTCATTGTCCCTGTGTCGAGCCTCCCCCCTCCAACTTCCTCCACCCAGACCCAATCCCCTGTACCCCAGCCCATCCCAAGCACACCTACAGACCAGCATGCACACAAGTCAACACCCAAAAGTAGCTCAAGCAAACATAGGCACCACACATACCACAGGCACTCACACAAGCATCACACCCATACAGACACACCAACATCCACTGTCTCCACTGTGTCCCCCTCCTCCTCTTCTCCCTTCTCCCTCCCAGTCTCGTCTACACACACACCTGCATGCACCACATCTACAGGCACCAGGAATCGCACCAGGACACCCAGCACCACAAGCCACTCACCTGCACTCACCACCTCCACTGCCATTTACACGTCCCCTGTGTCCTCTCCCAGTGTGTCTGTGACACCCCCTCCCAAAGTACCCAAACGCCGGCAATCACTCACCCAACATCCATCCACCTCACGACAGCCTCCTGTACCTGCACCCAAAACAGCTAAAGTAATACCTCCTACAACCACCTCCTCTTCCTCCACTCCCAGACCCCCTCCAGCTACCCATCCCAGTGTTCGTCAGAAACTGTCCCTGTGTAAAATTGACCTTTTTGCCCCCACCCTCCCTCCAATTCATCAGTCCCGTCGTAGCGCCTCAGCCAAAAAGCCTCCAATACCAGTGGTGTAAGTTCAGGGATTGTGGAGTGCACCGGCCACTAGGGCAGGCAGTAGGACCCGGAGCCAAGGCACTGGCAGCCCACCCCCTGTAAAGGCTCTAAAATTGGAGAGTGGACGACGGGACCGTGTTAAGACTCCTGGTGGGACAGCAACTGAACTGGGTTCGGAAGGGATTGGAGAGTCAGCTGTGACTCCACCAAAGGTGGGGAAGGTCCAGAGGAAGTCTTGCCAGCCTGTTGTGAGTGTCACGGCGGAGAAGTGCGTCATCATTTCCGGCGGTCCAGACATAACCGCCAGCACCGTCATCACTGGTCCAGAGACCACCGCCAGAGTCACAGCCCAGGAGGGCCCAAGTATCGTCACTGGTCCAGAGACCACCGCCAGAGTCACAGCCCAGGAGGGCCCAAGTATCGTCACTGGTCCAGAGACCACCGCCAGAGTCACAGCCCAGGAGGGCCCAAGTATCGTCACTTGTCCTGAGTCCACCGCCAGAGTCACAGCCCAGGAGGGCCCAAGTATCGTCACTGGTCCTGAGTCCACCGCCAGAGTCACAGCCCAGGAGGGCCCTGGCTGCCACAGCCCCGCTGGGCAATGATGGAACGTCATGCCACACACCATTGTCCGTACCAGAACCGCCATGGCAAAGCACAGCTGAACAGGGCAAAGACCGCTATGGCAAAGCACCGCTGAACAGGGCAAAGACCGCCATGGTGAAGACCGCTGAACAGGGCAAAGACCGCTATGGCAAAGCACCGCTGAACAGGGCAGGCACCATGTAGGAATGGATGGACCGCCACATCAGGCATCGTTATCCCATGTGCAGCTGGGACAGTGACAGCACAGGAACTTTCACATGGAGACTCATCCAGTATGGGCACCAGTCCCACCCAGTACCAGTAGAGAACTGCGTCTACTTGAGAGACTGTAGCTTTGCACTCCCCAGAATGGCACAGTGGACAACCCACCCACTGTAGAGACTTGAGAGATTGTGGCTTTGCACTCCCCAGAATGGCACAGTGGGCAACCCACCCACTGTAGAGACTTGAGAGACTGTGGCTTTGCACTCCCCAGGATGGCACAGTGGGCAAACCACCCACTGTAGAGACTTGAGAGACTGTGGCTTTGCACTCCCCAGGATGGCACAGTGGGCAAGCCACCCACTGTAGAGACTTGAGAGACTGTGGCTTTGCACTCCCCAGGATACGTCAATGGGCATGGTGCCCCGTCGTGGATCTGGCTTCGCATTCATCTGGCTGAGGTGCCCCCCCTTCCCTTCCCCCTGAGGTGCCTGTAGTATTTCTATCTGATGCCCCGGCAGTGTTCTCTCCGATTGTGGTCAGGTGTCATTTGTGGACCTCGGCCATGCATTTTTGGACTGTTGGTGCACGGACATTGTTGTGTACATATCTGCACTACTTCTCGTATTGTATATAATTATGAGTGATTTTATAATATATATCAGTATATTTTTGTATGACATGTATATTGGCACATTATAATGTTTGACCGAATTTCGCATTGTGTTTTCATTCTTCCGGGGGGATTGTGGGTTGTTCTTGTGATTTTTGTGAATGCATTGGTGTGTATGTTGTGATATGCGAGGGTGGGGGTGGGGGTGTTTGGTGGGTGTCCCCCTAACTTTTGCCTCCCCCCACCCCATGTCGTAGGTGCAGTACTCACCGGTGTCTTCTGCGCCTATGTAGCTGTTGTTCGTAGAGGAGCAGAAAGACAAGGGCAGGGAGTATTTGCAGCTCTGGTTCCATGGAGTCGTCGTTCCTCGTGGGATGTGTTCAGGTGAGCGTTTTCCCGTAGCAAAAGCTTTTCCGCCTTGTTTTTATCCACGGTGAATCCGCCCCGGAAAAGGTGGCGGATTGGCGGGTTGTAATAGTGTGGGGGGTACATTGTCTCCCGCATGTCTGTTGGCGGTAACCGCCGCGCTGTTTGTCTGTACCGCCGTGGCGGTCGGAGTGTTAAAGGTGCTGTCTTTGTTGGTGGTTTCCGCCAGGGTCCTAATTCCCTTTTTTTGTCCGCCGGCCTGTTTGCGGTATTCCCGCAGCTTTAACACCGTCCGCCAGGGTTGTAATGACCACCTTAGTGTGCCGGCCATCTTACTTTGGGATCAGTTGTGAAAAGAAATGTGTGGGTCAGAATTTAAGGCAATTGTTGAATAACAGTTGCTTAACATTTCTCATTTTCTTTAAGAGGCACTACATTCCTGGTAGGTGGTAAATTTTTTGTTATAAATATTTGTAAATATTCATATTCATGGCTACTACTCAATAAGTTGTTCAACTTCCATAATTTTTACCACTACATGGGAAACCTAAAATACCGTGGAGAATTTGGTATCACTCGTTTGAAAATTATCTAATCGCTATTGATGCTGAAATCTATCCTCCTAAGAGAAAACTTGCAGTACAGTTTGGTTATCTTGGCACTGAAGGTCAATAAGTTTTTGATAAGTTACCCATTGTGGCACCCATATCTAGTGATGGAGATAATTGGACTGTGCATACAGAGGCAATGGAAATGCTAAATTAAAAAAATGTTGTAAGAGCCAAATGTAATGCTGGAGCGTTTTAACTTCATGAAAAGAAAACAAGAAGTGGACGAGACTGTGGAGGAGTACATTTCTGCTCTTAGAAATTTGGCTGCAAATTGCAATTTTGGTCCAGTGCTGGATACTTACACTAGAGATCAGTTTATGTACAGTTGCTTCTCTGATAAAATACAAGAGAGGATCTTAAGCTACAGGGATCCTCCTTTTTCTGAAAAAATGTATATGGCAAAAGGAATTGAAAGAGCAATGGTGTCATTTAAATGTATTTCATCGGTGTCACCTAGTAACTGTGTGGTTAATTCCATCCAAGGTTCTGATTCAATTAATGCATTTGCGTTCAAAACTAAGGTTGCCAAACCTGTATAAAAAAAAAACACTTTAGTATGCTCCAGATGTGGTTCCACTTCACATGTAGGTAACAGTCCTAAATGTCCAGCTTCAGGTAAAAAATGCATTAAATGTCACAAAATAGGTAATTTCCAATATGTGTGTGGAGGTAAAAGTGTACTTCAGGTTAGTAGTGTTTCAATGCAGGATGATATTGTCCTCTGCAGAATGATTTTGATAAAATGGTTTGAACTGTGGAGTCTGCAGATTCTATTCAACCAGGTTTCAAATATAAAGGTCCTTTTTGTCAAGTGATCATTGCTAATTGCTACACATTGAATATGATGACTGATTCTGGTGCACCTGTTTCTATTATCTCAAATCAACTTTATTACGCTCAATGGTCTGAAAGGTTTCACTTGTATAAAACTGATATTTCTCCCAAGGCATATGGGGACAATGATATTAATATGTGAGGATTTTTCATAGAAACCATGTCATGTTTGGGCAGACAAATTACTTCCAAAATCAGTGTTGCTAATGTCAAATATTTTGGGCTGGCAAGACTTAACAAAGATGGGTTTGAAACTTGTTCCTGGTCATGACAAACCTGTACAAGTATATACACTCAGATTTCTTACATATATGACACTATTGTCGATTGTGTTTTAAAAACACTGCTAGATGACTTTCAAGATGTTTTTAATTCAAAAATTTGAAAAATAGACACGTTTGTGCACGTGATAAGATTGAAGCATAATGTTATTCATATAGCACATAAAGTCAGAGCTATTCCATTAAGTGTGAGAGAGGATTTAAAAGAAAATGGATAATTTAATCCTTGAAGGTGTAATTACTACCACTGATGCTTCTAAATGGGTCAGTCCCATTGTTGTAGTGCGCAAAAAGGATGGTGAGATTTGTTTATGTGGTGATTTTAGATCTTTTAACAGGAATATCATAGTTGATTGCCACCCTCTGCAAAGATTTAACATCTTCTTGCAAATATTGGTACTGCAAATAGTTTTAGCTTATTGGATCTAAAATCTGCATATGACCAAATTCCTTTAGCGCCAGAGTCAACTGATCTCACTACTTTTGTGACTCCATTTGGAGCATATCAATGTTTTAGATTGCCTTTCGGTCTGGCTTCTGCTGCCAGCGTCTTTAAATAATGTATGGATCACAGTTTGAAAGGAATTGATGGTGTGCAGGTGAGAGAGCGTAGCACTTATACTCAAAATTAACATGAAATGTTTATGAACTTATGCGTAATAATGCCACACAGAAAATGTATTAATGTGTTTTTGCTAAACGTGCGCTTGAAATGTGCCCACAGAGAGTGGCCGCTAATATATACAATGTCTAATGAAACTGACTAGTAATGAAATAATACTACGTTAAATGTATGGTTTTACACTGATATTAAGAATTATATGTTAAGGTTTGCTAATAAATCATTAGGCTTAGTTAGCATGAGTCGAGGGCTAGCTGCCCGGTTTTCATATTAAATGTGTTTTTCTAACGTGCAGTGTGCGGGCTTGCTGAAGGACATGTACTCGTACTTTTCCAAAGCTAAAGGATGAAGAGTAACCGTAGTAGATCCGTTCTCATGAAATTCGACTTGTTAGAAGAAACATTTTTGCTGAATGCAACACTGTAGACTGATAGCAGGTACAAGATCGCCTAAACCGGTACAGACAATGGACCTACTGACTGAAGATACGAGAGGACCACAAGAGTATGAAATCATACCGGACATTCTGCCCGCTGGAGACGTCAATCATAAGAACCAATAAACTACATGAGGACTGTTATGGGGTGACAATTTTGATGAACTCATTGCAAACCTATTGGATGGAGATAGTGGGGTGCCAACCCCAACCAATCAAGAATTAGGGGACTGTACAACAGAAAAGGGATAAAAACCTATGACACGGGGAGCCATTTAGATAGAGGAGGGGGAGATGCCGTTGCGAACTTTGATATGACCCAGACACTTTGTCACTCTTCATAGAGACTTTGCTGTTTGGTTTTTCAAACCAACCTTGCTGTTGCCTTGCCCGTTTTATACTTTTCCTTCTTATGAGGGAAGTGTCCCTTCTTACCCGTTCTTGCTGAATTCCCTGGCTGACGGCGAATCAACTGATGTCCTGAGGACGAACACTGAATCTGTATGCTGACCCAATACGGAGGGTAACTATATGATGATGAACTGTAATTGTCTGATTGCCTTTTCTTTCTAGGTACCAACTGCTTCTTTTGACAGAGACCATAGTTAGATGTTTTCTAAATTGATGTTACCAAATTGTTTTGCATGAAGCCCAACATGCCGATGCTAATTCGAGGTTAGTTAAGGGGTTCACTAAAACAGACGCAAAGAGACAAATGACTGAATCAGTGCTTTGTTGAATGATGCGCTAATGATAATCTGCTAAGTTAACCTATGTTAACGACGTGCTATATTCTAATATTCATGAGTTTTACCTTATTGAAATCTTATTCAAGTTATCATATTATGACAATGTTGATGTGTTTCATGGTTTTGAGACTAATAATCTTGCTAGTAGAATTGTAATCAATAGGGAATAAATATCACAAAATCATACTAAACTGGTGTGGTTATTCATGACTGAAAGGTCCTGGTGGTTTCTGAGTCTTATTGATGACGTTATTGACATATTGATTGACATGTTGATCAGTTACATCGTCCTAAGGTGTCTTCAATCAGGATCAAAAGATTCATTGGCCTAAAACGAGTCCCAGAGTGAATAAAATATCTAGAAAGGGAAGCGTTGGCAGTTTTGGTAGCAGAGCGACGGTTAAGGCCCTTTGCGGCCCCAGGACGAGGGACCATTGTTGTTTAAAAGAGTTTTTTGAAATAATGCAAATTGGAGGAAATGACGTGTCTCTAAATTCCCCATGACTTTCCCGGAATCTCTGAGCTTGCTTGAATGAGTTGGGTATGTTCTCGGCGTTTTAGTATGTGTGGTGTAGGATTTGCGCTTGCTCAGCTTATGCATATTGCAGGTGATTTGTGAAATTTGTGTAGATTTAGGCCAGGTAATGTTGTTTTAGTAGGAGTGGGCATACTCCGCAGTATGAGAGTAGGGAAGTTGGCGAACTTCATGTGAGTGTGGCGCTTTGTGCTCAAAAATTATCCACATGGTTGTTGGTGATGTACGGACACAGCGTGGTCTAAGACTCCGGAGTATATTGACAACTGTAGGAGACACTTGGTTTATGTTGTAATTTGTGCAGTTTAATAGGTCAATCGAGCGTGGTTGACAAGTCGAGTTTGAGTCAAATTGTGTGAGTGAAACCCTCGATGGAGATTTGGCAAGTTCTAAAGTGCACTAGAATGAACCATTGACAAGTCGAGAGTAGGATTTGCGAGTCGAATTCTGCTTGCGAGTGCGGGAGCTGAGAATGAGAGAGTAGTGGCCGAGGCTTCAAGTGAAATCTCTGTAAAGTTCTGAAGCAATTGTGTTACCCTTCCTGTAGTAAACCAGCAAATTTGGGTTTTTGTTGTTAAAGGTGCTCGCAATATATTGCATTAGTTTTGTGTGAGGAGGACAAGCCGCAAGGTTTTGTCAGCCGCATTGTGTGTGAGTGTGATGTCATTTGAGCTGCGCTGTGATAGGTCAGTTGCTGAGAGGGGTCGCGCACGGATTGGCAGCCATCCGTGAGAGGCAATTGGTTGAGAAGGTAGGCGAAGAGTGTTCTGGGAATTAAAGTCACTTCCTGATTAGATTTAAAACAAAATAAAAGACGCAAAAATGAAGTTTTTCAAAGCTCTAAAGAGTGCTTTGACGGGAGATACATACATTACTGCGAGTGTGGGGGAGCCTACACCGCCTGAGGGTACTCCAGCTTATATCGTAATGGAGGAGAAAGGAGTGGCGCCATGTTTTTGGTTAAAGCAGAGGTGCAAACTTACAGAGAAGGAGGGATGTTTAGCATTTCCAGAATACAGAACGTTTAATGTAAGAATTTTAGAAAATTTACAAATGATGTTAAGTGTGCAAAAACCGTCCCCGAGACCAGCTCAGTATGAGGCAGTATCAATCTGGGACTTGATGGCCATACGACAGAGACAGCAGAAATTTGAAAGGAGAATGAAAAAAGCAGAAAAGACTTTAGCTGAGGCTAGATGGGATAATGAGACCAAGATGTGGAGAAGGGGAATAGTTGATGGACTTAAGATGTTTCCGGGAATAACCCAAGAGGACGAGACACAGGGAAAGAAGGCTACTTGTAAGACAGACAAAGGCGCTAATAAACCAAAGGCGACTTAGAGGTCTTAGGCAGACGCAGATGATTCAGACGATGAAGAGTTTCTTAATCAATTGTTACATGATCGCCCACCACCATCTACCATAAATGATAATGTACCGAGCACTAGTGTGGGTTCTGAAGACCTGGCATAAAATAAGGGCATTACGAGTACAGTGTAGACAAGTGATACAGTTTTGATACAGAATGGTGTCAATGTACCCTCTGCGCCAGACACACAGATACAGTTGCAGCCACCACAGATTCAGAGGCTCTATCCTGATGTTCCCGTATTAGAAACAACTACGAGTCTGATGGTGCCGCCTGATCCGGTATACACAAGATCAAAGTTAGTGCAGATTGAGACAACTCTGCAATTGCTGCCCCAGCCGCAGCAACAGGTGGTTCCGAGTTACACTTCTGTTGCAGGACTGCAGTCAGTACCTACAGCACCTATGATAAATCAAGCTATTTGAGTTAATGCTCCACAGGGTTTGGGACATGGCCAGTCACCAGCTGCCATATCATTGCCAATTACTGTTGGTCCACCAGTACCGCTATATGCGCAAGGTAAGCCTGGCGTATGTGATCAGGGAGTAATGACCCAAGAGGCAATAAGAGGAGCGTCCACCGGAAACTTGCAGGGAATGACACAGGGAGGACAGGCAGCTGAAAGGTCTAGATCCTGTTAGACTTTAGTCCGATTGGGGTTCCTTTGGACACAATGAGGCAAGCAGGGTTGGGAACACTAACCCCACAGGTAATGAGTACAAATACGACACAGACACCAATGATGCAGTCTGGAAATCTCTTGTTGCAAGGTTTAACAGCTCAACAATTGAACAAGTGGTTAGACAAGCTCAACACTCAGCAGACTACTACAGTGACCGCAGAAAGGTCAGAAAGGGAGGAATACCTGAATTTTGTGAGAACAGGTATAGAAGCCACGGAACTAGTGGAAGGAACAATGGGGGTGAACAGGTTAGAGTCATACAAGGAAGCAGAACTGAGGTATTTGTGCCCCAAAATAACCAAAGAAGTGAGCAAGGTGCATCAGAGGTTGGCAAATCTGGCATACAATTACGGCATAGACATAGAAAGTACTAAACATTTGAAGAGTAGCTATAGGTTAGACTTTGAACCTAGAGACTTCGATCATTTGAGGTCTACTGGAATGAAGGCACATCTCAAAGAGATACTGCAGAGTGCTCAAATTTGGGGAGCATTAGAGAAGTGGGAAGGCAGATGGGCAAAGAAGAGAGATAAAGAGAAAGGTGATGGTCTGGAACCAAAACAGGCGAAAGCTGCACCGGACACGGGGACAATAAAGATGTTACCAATGAGAGAGACAGCTGGAGGGGTTCTAGTCCATGTACCATGGTCTAGGGGTGCCATCCTGTCATTCACAAATGATTATCCCAGGTTGAGGGAGAAGCCGATAGAATGGTATCAGCAGACGGACAGGTTTGTGAAGCTTGCGAAATGTCTCTGGGAAGACTTGAATACCCTGTTTGAGATCATAGTTCCAGCTAACTTATGGCTTGAGTGCAAGAGGGGTGTGGATTGGCCGACAGAGGAACCAGCAAGGGACAAGGTTACTGGAGCACCGTCTTCTGAGGTGATGAGGTACTATCATAAAGTGATTGAGTTTTTGAAGCAGAAGGTGTTGCCGAAAGTCACTGATTGGCAGAAAATTGATTGAACGTCACAGGAGGGCAAGGAGTCGATTCATGTTTACTATGAGAGGTTGTTGAAGGCATTCAAACACTACAGTGGCACTGAGGTCATAGAACCGAAAGATATGAATCACCTTGTGTTCAGGTTTGTTGAAGGGCTGAGACCAGAGATTAGCCAGATGATTAAGAATCATTTGATCTGTTGCCAAGCGAAACCGATTGATGAGGTGTTGCAGTATGCGAAATACTGTAGTGACGAGATTGATTTGAAACAAAAAAAGTTGAAGGATAAGGTGATGGTTATGCAAATTAAGGCAGCGCAAGCAGGGATGCAGGGAAATGGAATACAGCAGATGGTACAGCAGCAACCGCAGGGAACTGGAATGTTTCAGGCACAACCAAGAGGTCGAGGAGGTTTTGTGAACCGTGGTCCAGATATAAATACTGTTGTGGTTCAAAATGATGTGCAGGGGATGAAAAAGATGTCACCATGCCGAGGGTGCGGGGGCGTGGGGCATTGGAAGCGGGAATGCCCAATGATGGTGCAGGATGGTGCTGTTCAACAAACCAATGATATCAGTACATTTCAAAATGTGAGGGGTCCAAAAGTGAGGGGCCAAAATCCGAATTTCCAGAATAACATAGTACAGATGCAGGGTCTCCAACCCGTGCAACAAATACAAATGCCATATGTTCAACCAGCACAAATGGAGCAGGTACAACAGCAGAAACCCATGGTACCTAGACAGCAAATGCAAATGCCATTAGCTCCAATGGGACAGCAACAGGTTATGCTTCCTCAACAGGTCACAGGTCAAGCAATGAGTAAAAATAACACAGTACAGCAATTCCCATTGCGTGGTGAGGATGGAATAAACGATGAATGGTCGGATGATTGTTCAGACAATGAGGAGTGCAGGCTTGCAGCGTCCCTAGAAGTAGATCAGAGGGGACCTTATGTGGAAGGAAAGGTGATGGGTCATAAGGTTTTGTTCTTAGTTTATACAGGAGCTACACGCTCTACAGTCAGAAGTGCAGAGGTTCCGAAATTGCCACTTTCGGGGCGTACCATAAGGGTGGTAGGAGTAGCAAATCAGTTCCTGACAAATCCGATTATAGATCCAGTTCAAGTCGAGATCGGTACATTCCAGGGATTACATAGATTTGTAGTCTGTGACTCGAGTCCCGTATCCCTACTGGGAAGAGACTTACTGTGCTAAACAAGGTATTCAATTACCTGTTCCAATGAAGGGATTGAAGTGCAGACAAACAGTGATGATGAAGGGGACGATGGTCAGTTCTCAGAGTTAGAGACGGAGACCGCAAATGAAGAATACCCTTTGATAACCTTATTCCCGATGTTCACAGTGACTGATTTACCACCCGAATTACAGGGAACAGTGACGGAGTAGGTGTGGGACCTGACAGGAAAAGAAGTGGGTCTTATAAAAGGAGTAGAACTAGTCAAAGTAGAGGTAAAGCCAAATGCAGTGTTTCCCCAGGTACCGCAGTACCACATGGCACAAGATGTCCTTATACAGATGACGCAGATAATTGCAGACTTTATAAAGCAAGGTGTCCTAAAAGAAGTGATGAGCAGCCCGTGCAATTCACCAATAATGGGTCTGAAAAAGCCTTGTGGGAAAGTTCGGATTGTTCAAGACTTGAGGAAAATAAATGAGATTGTGGTGAGATGTTGCCCCATAGTGCCAAATCCAGCAGTTATCATGTTTCAGGTTCCGTGTGATGCAGAGTGGTTCACAGTTGTGGACCTGTCTCAAGTATTCTTTTCGGTGCCTCTTCATGAGGACAGCCAATTTCTTTTTAGTTTCAAATTCCTGGACAAGGTTTACAGTTGGTGTCAAATTCCTCAAGAGTTTTCTGAGTCACCTTCCATCTTCAATCAGATATTGAAGAAGGACTTGGAGTCATTAGAACTGCCTTTCAGTTAAACTCTAGTACAGTATATTTATGATTTGTTAATTGCTTCCAGAACAAAAGATGACTGCAGGTATGACACAATTGCCTTACTGAACCATTTGGGAAAGAATGGACATAAAGTTTCCCCAAAGAAGTTGCAATACTGTCAGAAAGAGGTGAAGTACTTAGGTCACCTGATTGAGAAAGGGTCAAGGAAAATATCCAAAGAAAGGGTGACAGCCATATTGCAGATGAATCCCCCAACAAATAAGAGAAGTCAGGATGTTTTTGGGAATAATGGGCTACTGTCACCAGTGGATTCCCAACTTCTCGATTATCTCTAAACCTTTGGTGAGATTGACTGTTAAGGAAATTCAGGATCGCCCAGATGGCATAACCATGTCCGAGAAAGAAATGAAGGCATTCATGGAATTGAGGGAAAGCATGTGCAGGGCACCAGCTTTAGGTATGCCTGATTACACAAAGCCTTTTATACTGTTTTGTCATGAATGTGATGCTTGTTCTTTGTCTGTCCTAACACAGGTCCATGGAGGTGCAAACCACCTAGTAGCATATTTTTCAGCTACTTTGGACCCAGTCGCCGCAGCCTTATCAGGTTGTTTGCGTGCAGTTGCAGCAGTTGGTCAAAGCCTCACACAGTGTGAAGGTATAGTGATGGGACATCCCTTAACAGTAATGGTCCCACATTCAGTTGAAATCCTGTTGACGCGAACCAAGACACAGCATATGACAAATGCGAGATTGACAAAATACGAAACAATTATACTGGGGTCACCTAATGTGTCCCTAAAAAGGTGTACTGTGTTGAACCCGGCAACTTTACTTCCTATTGAAAATGCAGACATTAATGATGCCGAGGAGGTAGAACATGATTGTCTTGCACCAAACCGAGACCTGATATTAAAGATACCCAATTGGAAGAAAATGATTACATTATCTTTGTTGATGGTTCATGCCTGAGAGACGCAGTAGGAGTTCTGAGAGCTGGATATGCCGTGTGTACAGTCACTGGTATCTTAGAAGCTTCCTGGCTCGAAAGAGTATACTCTGCTCAAGGGGCTAAATTAATTGCTCTTACTGGGGCATGCCACGCAGCTGAAAATCTGAAAGTCACTATCTATACTGACAGCAGATAAGGATTTGGAATTGTACATGGTTTTAGCCAACTATGGTCACAGAGGGGTTTCCTGACCTCTTCTGGTTCACCAGTTAAAAATGGCGAGAAAATGAAGGACTTGTTGCATGCGATTCAGTTACCTCTTGAAATTGCTGTGGTGAAATGCAATGCTCATGTTAAGTCACAAGACTTTGTGTCAATGGGAAATGGATATGCAGATCAAGTCGCAAGGTTCTGTGCATTGAACTGTATATCGTTCCAAGACCAATGGGAGTTATTACCTGAAACTGAAAATGAAACATGCTCAAACTATGCATTAAGGTGGTTGACACACTAGATGAGTTAAAATCATTACAGGGACGTTTCCAGTAAAGAGGAGAAACGTTCCTGGCAGAGAATGCAATGCGTACAGAGATATGATGACTTATGGGTTTCAGAGGAGGGGAAAATGGTTTTGCCAAACAGTCTTTTTTCACAATTTGCGAGGTTTTACCATGGTCAAGCACATGTTGCGAGAGACGCAATGATTAGGTTATTCAAAATTGATTGGTTCAATCCAAAATTCAGACAAGCTGCAGAAGTCATCTGTCACAGGTGCATCATCTGTCAGCAGATGAATGCGGGGAAAGGGACCGTGGTGAATTTGAGCTACGTTGAGGGGAGCAGGAGGTCCATTTAGCAGAAAGCAGATGGATTTTATTTAGATGCCTGTGTGTGGAGGCCTGAGATACGTGTTGGTGATTGTGTGCATTTTCAGTCATTGGATTGAAGCTTACCCTACACATAGGAATGACAGTCTCACAGTAGCAAAGCTGCTGCTTAGGGAGTTAATACCACGTTCCGGGTTTCCGATCTCTTTAGATCAGATGGGGGAAGACACTTCGACAATGAGGTGATTAAGCTCTTGTGTGCTGCATTGAACATTGAACAGAAGTTGCATTGTAGCTATCGCCCTTAAGCATCAGGACTAGTGGAGCAGATGAATGGTACTTTAAAGACGAGAATGGCAAAAATGTGCACAGCTACCAATTTGAAATGGCCAGATGCATTGCCCTTAGTGCTGATGTCAATGAGAAACACACCCGACAAGAAAACCGGACTGTCTCCTCATGAAATTCTTATGGGCCGAGCTATGAGATTGTCCGCAGTGCCTGCAAATGTTCTTGTGAATATCATGGATGATATGGTGTTGGACTACTGCAAGGGTCTGGCTGACGTGGTCCGCTCTTTCTCTCACCAGGTGGAGGCTACCACATTGCCACCGATAAGTGATCCAGGTCACATCCTGAAAGCCGGTGACTGGGTTGTTGTCAAGAAACACGTGAGGAAGTCGTGTTTGGAGCCACGTTGGAAGGGGCCATACCAAGTAATACTGACAACTACTACTGCTGTGAAATGTGCAGGTCTTCCAAATTGGATACATGCCAGTCACACAAAGAAGGTGACGTGTCCGACTGATGAGGAACTTGAAGTATCTAAAACAACAGCTGCAGAGAAGGAAGTCTCAGGGCCGGAGATTAATCAAAGTGGAACTGAGACTGAAGGAGAGCCTGCTGAGGATGGCTTAATCACTCAAACAGTAAACGAGATTCAGAGGAGTGACAGTGAGCCTATTTCAGCTGAGGCAACAGGGGAACCGACACAAAGAGAGGTTCTCCCAGAAGCAGACGGATACAGGTTTGAAGTTGAGCCCATAACTGACCCTGAAGGCAAAGGGGGTGAGGCAGAAGGAGGTCAAGGTGTTCTGACTCCTCCTGAGCCACTTGCAGATCCATCAAGAGACAACACCATAGTACAAGAGGAGGGCACTGTTCAACATTCTGAAAGGCCAAGTGGAAAGAAAACACACAAAGGAGATAACTGGCCGGAGCCACAAGCTGAGAAGGAGAGAGTGATCCCTAATGAAACAATAGAGGAAGAAGTTGACACAACCAGGAAAGAAGATCTCAGTGAAGGAGAGTTACAGGGTGATCGCAAACTGAAAAGAAAGAGAGTTGCAAACAGAAGATACGCAGGTCCTGAATGGGCGTATGCAACATCAGCTGAATGGCAGCAAGAATTCTTGGCATTCTGTTTTGATCGAGAAATCCAAGGTCAATACTATGGCACCTGAATTCAACCATAGAAAGAGACTGGGGTAAAAGTTGAAATTAAAGAGAAAGAAATCTGAGAAAAGACACTGATACATTACCGGATGTGACACTGATAACCTGAATTGACTTTGAAAAATCGATTATGACAAGCTGCTAACCGGATTTGACAAAGGGTCCTGGGAGTGAGTGAAACGCTGTAAATACTTGCTAAAAGAAAGAGACTTTGCACAAAAAGAAAAAAGAAAAAAAAAGCTTTTAGTCTACCTCAATTTGATTGTTTGTTTTATCCTATTCTGCTTTCTGATTCTTTATTGATCATGGCTAACACTAGAGATAATGATAGAGGTAGGATGTGTGGTTGGTTGAGTCCTATTTTGGGTATTGTATGTGCAATAATAATTATAGGTGTGATTGTGGGAATGCCATTGGTGGATAAGAATGTGACTAATAATGCTCCAACTCCTGGAACTACTACTACACTAACACCATGAGAGAGGTTTGAGCAGGATACAAAGTACTTGCATAAGGGAACTAATTCAAAGGGGGAACTATCCACTAATGTCTTCTATCGCTTGCTGAATGAGTATGTTGACACAGTGGATGCCAAGAATTGCTATGTGTGCACAAAAATTCCTTTGTCAGTACAAGAAGGGGTTACTTACCATAGTCTGCCACTTACCTACGGGATAAGCTGTAGTTTGCTATTAACGAGATTCTATGATCAAGAACATGTTCAATACTTCTATTCTAACTTAGACGTAGTGTTTTCTTTTGTGCCTGTGATTGAGTTTCTAAATAAATTAGCTAAGGAACACAGCATAAAATTACTTAGGGGTTTCTTTGAGCCGACACTGACATTTGGAACAGCTTATGCGCACCGCAATAATCTAACTTGCTTACTTACGCCTGTAGAAAAGAGCTTCTTAGATCACACTGATGATAGACGAAAGGCATTAAAGGAAAGGTTAGAAAAGGGATTAGAAAAGCAAACGTTTGCAAACGATTATGCTTATAGTGCAATAAAAACACAGGGCAAATTAGCTATGATGCATTACACGTAGGAAGGCTTTGTATATATAGGCCAAAATCTGAGCATGACACTTTATTTGTGGGAACGAGTGAGTGCAGGCATGTGTTTTTGTTTCAGAGTAAATGGACATTCATGTTAAATGGACAGCATCCAGCGATCCCTGGGATCTATTATATATGTGGACTTAATGCTTATTACCGGCTTCCAAAGGGATGGTATGGGACATGTTATTTGGGAATAGTTTTTCCAAAGATCTACCAGATTGATGACTTAAAGCAACTTCCTAAAATGTCTGAATTACGTCATACTAAACAAAAGAGAGAGACAGCGGCTGCTGTCATTGGTGACATATTTGGAGCCATAATTCCTTCAGTAGGGGTTATCTTAAACTCTATAAAGATTCAAAAGTTGTCTACTATTGTGGATAACATGCTGACAAACTTTACAGGGGCTATACTCCTGATGGATACTGAACTTGCTGCGGAGAGGGCTATGACTCTTCAAAACCGGCTTGCTTTAGACATTCTTTTAGCGAAGAGTGGCGGAGTCTGTAAGATGCTTAATGAGCGCCATTGTTGTGCATTCATTCCAGATAATAGTAACAAGATTAGAGGTATGCTTACTAACCTAACAAGAGATAGTGCAGATTTAAGGGAGCTGAAGGAACCTGGAGTCTGTTAAAGGGTTGGAAAAGGAATCACTAAAGTAGGGAATTGGTTTAGTAGTATTTGGAATGGGGTAATTGCAAAAATATTAGGGGGTATATTGATTGTTCTAACTTGTTTATTCGGATTATGGTTATCATGCAAAATTAGTAGAAGGTTTAAAAGAAATCTGGCAAAACGCAATAAAAGAAAAGAGGAAAAGGACAAGGAGAAAATGTTACAAGAAATTTGGGAGAAATCACACAGGGGGGAAGAAGTTGAAATGCGGGTACTAAGAAAAATGAAAGGTTGTGAAGGGAAAGGTTTTGTGTGATGACAAGTGTCATCAGAGGAGGGACTGAGAGAGCGTAGCACTTATACGCAAAATTAACATGAAATGTTTATGAACTTATGCGTAATAATGCCGAATAGAAAATGTATTAATGTGTTTTTTCTAAACGTGCACTTGAAATATGCCCACTGAGAGTGGCCGCCAGTACATACAATGACTAATGAAACTGACTAGTAATGAAATAATACTACGTTAAATGTATGTTTTTACACTAATATTAAGAATTATATGTTAAGGTTTGCTAATAAATCATTAGGCTTAGTTAGCATGAGTCGAGGCCTAGCTGCCCGGTTTTCATATTAAATGTGTTTTTCTAACGTGCAGTGTGCAGACTTGCTGAAGGACATGTACTCGTAGTTTTCCAAAGCTAAAGGATGAAGTGTAACCGTAGTAGATCCGTTCTCATGAAATTCGACTTGTTAGAAGAACCATTTTTGCTTAATGCAACACTGTAGACTGATAGCAGGTACAAGGTCGCCTAAACCGGTACAGACAATGGACCTACTGACTGAAGATGTGAGAGGACCACGAGAGTATGAAATCATACCGGACATTCTGACCGCTGGAGATGTCAATCATAAGAACCAATAAACTACGTGAGAACTGTTATGGGGTGACAATTTTGATGAACTCATTGCAAACCTAGTGGATGGAGATAGTGGGGTGCCAACCCCAACCAATCGAGAATTAGGGGACTGTACAACAGAAAAGGGATAAAAACCTATGACACGGGGAGCCATTTAGATAGAGGAGGGGGAGATGCTGTTGCAAACTTTGATATGACCCAGACACATTGTCATTCTGCATAGAAACTTTGCTGTTTGTTTTTTCAAACCAACCTTGCTCTTGCCTTGCCCGTTTTATACTTTTCCTCCTTCTTACCAGTTCTTGCTGAATTCCCTGGCTGATGGCGAATCAACTGATGTCTTGAGGACGAAGACTGAATCTGTATGCTGACCCATTACGGAGGGTAACTATATGATGATGAACTGTAATTGTCTGATTGCCTTTTCTTTCTAGGTACCAACTGCTTCTTTTGACAGAGACCATAGTTAGATGTTTTCTAAATTGATGTTACCAAATTGTTTTGCATGAAGCCCAGCATGCCGATGCTAATTCGACGTTAGTTAAGGGGTTCACTAAAACAGACGCAAATATACAAATGACTGAATCAATGCTTTGTTGAATGATGCGCTAATGATACTCTGCTAAGTTAACCTATGTTGACGACATGCTATATTCTAATATTCATGATTTTTACCTCATTGAAATCTTATTCAAGTTATCATATTATGACAATGCTGATGTGTTTCATGGTTTTGAGACTAATAAACTTGCTAGTAGAATTGTAATCAATAGGGAATAAATATCACAAAATCATACTAAACTGGTGAGGTTATTCATGACTGAAAGGTCATGGTGGTTTCTGAGTCTTACTGATGACGTTATTGACATATTGATTGACATGTTGATCAGTTACCTCGTCCTGAGGTGTCTTCAATCAGGGTCAAAAGATTCATTGGCCTAAAACAAGTCCCAGAGTGAATAAAACATCTAGAAAGGGACGCGTTAGAACAGGTTTACCATGATGACGTACTTAGTTTATTCAAAGTCTGTTGCTGAAAATCTAGTTATCTTAAGAAAGGTTTTGAATGTGTTCCAAAAAGTTGGCATCACTCTAGGTCTTAAAAAGTGTACATTTCTAACAAATGAGTTGGATTATCTAGGTCATTCTATTTTTTCTGAAGGGATTAAACCTAAATTGTCACTTACTTAAGCCATCACTGATGTTTCCCCACCAAAAGATAAAGATACACTTAAGTCATTTCTGGGCATGACAGAATATTATTCTTTTTTATTCCAGGTTATGCTCAAATAGTACAACCTCTACAGTCTTTGATAAAAAACGCTGTGTCTTTTGTTTGGGACAGTTCTTACGTTCAAGCTTTCAATGATGTCAAACAGTTGATTGTAAAGTCACTAGTTCTATCGTCATATATTTCAGGTCTTAAATCTAGTTTCACAGTTGATGCTAGCCAACAAGGGTTGGGTGCTGTCCTTTGTCAATGGGTTTCAGGACAGGAACGTTCTATCGGATTTGCTTCCAGGAGTCTGAAGCAGACAGAGGCCCTCATTACAACCCTGGCGGTTGGTGGAGAAATGGCGGTAATACCGCCAACAGGCCGGCTGAAAAAAAATGGCATTACAAGCATTGCTGTGACCGCCATGCTAAACCGCCACTTCTCCACTCCGACCGCCAGGGTGGTAATGACCGCTGGGCTGGAGACTTCGGTCTCCAGACCAGCGGCTGTCACTACACCGCCGGCTGTATCACGACCCCGCATACCGCCATGGATTTTGTGGGGTTCTGTACCACCATGAAATCCATGGCCGTAGGCACTATCAGTGCCAGGGAATTCCTTCCCTGGCACTGATAGGGCTCTCCCACACCCCTAACCCCCCTAAGACCCCTCAAAGGTGGCAGGACCCCTCTCCCCACCCCCCAACATTGACACACACCCCCCTACACGCACACATACACTACAACTACACATACCTGCACACATACAAACAGACATTCCAACAGACACACACACAGACATACACGCACACATACTCACAGACATACACGCACACATACACACAGACATACAAACAGACATACATGCACACATTTTAAAAACACACAACACCCCCTGCATGCATACACGCACTCAAACACAACCCTTCTACACACTCACACGCACACCCCCATGCACGCACACAACACACAACACCCCCCCACCCCCTCCCCTAATGGACGATCACCTTACCTGGTCCGGTGATCTTCCGGGAGGGAACAGGATCCATGGGGGCTGCTCCGCCACCAGCTCCCCGTCACCAGAACACCGCCACACCGTATCATGGAATGTGATTTGGTGGGTGGTGTTCTGATGGCGTGGAGGTGGAGCAGCCTCCACTTCCCCACCGACCGCCAGTATGGCTGCTGGTGGCTCTCCGTCCGAAAAAGGACTGTGGGCTGCCAGCAGTCATAATACGCTGTGTAGAAAACCGCCTGCACTGGCGGTCTTCAGCATGGCGGTACCTCGGCGGTCTTGCAAAAAGACCGCCAAGGTTAAAATGAGGGCCAGAGTCTCATTATAGTACAATCGAGAAAGAAGCTCTTGCGTGTTCTTGGGCTGTTGAAAAGTTTAAATTTTTTACAGATTTAAACTGTTATTACATTTGTTGAATAGAAACGGAACAGGCAAAGCAACTTCAAGATTGGTTTGGTTGCTTTCTCGCCTACAAGAGTTCAATTTTGTAATTCAATGTATTTCTGGAGGTTGAAATGTCAGGGCAGACTGTCTCTACACATTGTCAGTCTAGATGATGAAAATGAAGAAATAGAATGTGTTGTGGCTACCATTGAGGATGTTTTGGACTCTGTGAGAGGTATTCAATATAAAGATAGGGTGGATGCATCTCAAACAGATGTAGTTTTGCAGAAAGATGTAAGAGAAGTGTGGCCAAAAGAACGCTCTCTGCCTGATTCTTTCAAATCTTTTGCTCAAATGCCAGCTGAACTTTCATTAGTTGAAGGAGTTTTGATGCATGCAGATCATTGTATTCCACCTGTATCTTTACGCAGTAGATTAATTGAGTCTGCCCATCAAGAACATTTAGGTATCGTAGGTACTTCTAGAATCTTAAAAGAATATTTTTGGTGGCCTTCAATGTATAAACATGTTTCTCAGTGGATTGATAAATGTGAAACATGCTTGTTATCTGATAAACATTGGAAAACTTCACAGACACCGTTACATTGTGTTCCTGTCCCTTTTGAGTCTTGGAACAAGATTGCATTGGATTTTGCAGGTCCTTTCAATGTTTTACCCTCTGAACAAAGATTTCTAATATTAATGGTTGACTACTATTCGAAATGAGTTTACTTTGAGTTCAGTAATATGCCTAACACAGCATCTGTTTTAAAGGTTTTACACAGGACTTTTAACATTGAAGGAGCACCAAAAGAATTGGTAACAGATAATGGTTCACATTTCACCTAAACTCAAATGAAAAACTTTTTAGATTCATATCACATAAAACATCTCAAGGCTGCACAGTATTCCCCTTCTTCAAATGGTCTGGTAGAGAGAATGAACAGATTTTTGAAGGAAGGGATACAAACTACGCTGGCCGTTAATACGTCGGTGGAAAGTTTTTTGAATAAAAAAGTTTGGTCTTATCTGATTATCCCGTACTCCACTACAGGGGTTTCTCCTTTTGGTCTTTCATGAAAAAGAGACCCTAGGACTGTAGTTTGTCCTGATTGGATTAAAGACTTAGCAGGACAACCAAAATGTTATTCATGCTTAGACTCAAATAAAATGAGAATTAAATCAATGATTAAACCGCATTTGCAGAAAACTCACTTTCGGGAGAATTAACCTGTTCTGTGCCTTGGACGAGGTGACCTCGTCCAAGGCTACAGTTCCTGTGTGCCTAGGACGAGGTCACCTAGTCCAAGGCACGGGAACTTGGGGGAGCACTAGCGCGCCCCCCCTGTGCACCCCCCTCCCACCCAAGGCGGGGATGGAAGGGGAAGACCTTCCCCTTCCACCCCCGAAACCCCCCCCCCACCACCCCTGTGACGTCAGTGCGCGAGCGCTCGCAGATTTGTCACAGGGGCCTCCCCCATCGCGGTGGAAGCTCTGCTTCCAGCGCGATTGAAAGAGAAATGCTCAGCATTTCTCTTTCAATCACGTGGGGGAGGCCCGGAGGGGCTTCAAAGGGAAGGAAATGTATTTCCTTCCCTTTGAAGTCTCTCCCAGGGTTTCAAAACCCGGATTGCTTGCAATCCGGCTTTTGAAACCCCACTAGACACCAGGGATTTGTTTTGTTTTCTTCCAGAAAGTGACAAAAGGGAGCGACCCCTTGGGCAAGGGTCGCTCCCAGGGGGGGCATTTTTTTGGGAAGGACTTTTCTGCCCCCCTGGGGCAGATCGCCCTATTATTATTCCGATCTGCCCCCAGGGGGGGCAGAAACCTCTAGGCACCAGGGATCTTTTTTCTTTTTTTTTTCTTTTTGTTATGTTTTTTTTTTTTTTTTAGGTGGGGAGCGACCCCTTAGGCAAGGGTCACTCCCCTAGGGGGCAAATTATATTTAGGCCATTTCTGCCCCCCTTGGGGGCAGATTGGCCTATTTTGATGAGGGGGGCAGAAACCACTAGACACCAGGGAGCTTTTTTTTCTTTACGTGAATTTCACGCAAGGGGAGCGACCCCTTAGGCAAGGGTCGCTCCCTGGGGGGGGGGGGGGGAATTATTTTAGGCCATTTCGGCCCCCCTGGGGGCAGAAACCTCTAGGCGGCAGGGCAATTTTTTCTTGTGTTTTTTTTTTGTTTGTTTGTTTTTTTAGAGTTGGGGAGCGACCCATTAGGCAAGGGTCGCTCCCCTGGGGGGCAAATTGTATTTAGACCATCTCTGCCCCCTTGGGGGCAGATTGGCCGATTTTAGGTCAATCTGCCCCCAAGGGGGCAGAAACCACTAGGCACCGGGGATTTTTTTTTTTGCACCAATGTCACGCAGGGGGAGCGACCCCGTAGGCAAGGGTCGCTCCGGGGGGGGTGTGGGGGTTGGGGGGGCAAATTTATTTTAGGCCATTTCTGCCCCCAGGGGGGGTCAGAAACCTCTAGGCGCAAGGGCAAATTTTTCTTGTGTTTTTTTTTTTGTTTGTTTGTTTTTTTAGAGTTGGGGAGCGACCCATCAGGCAAGGGTTGCTGCCCTGGGGGGCAAATTGTATTTAGACCATTTCTGCCTCCCTTGGGGGCAGATTGGCCGATTTTAGGTCAATCTGCCCCCAAGGGGGCAGAAACCACTAGGCACCGGGGATTTGTTTTTTGGTGCCAATGTCATGCATGGGGATCGACCCTGTAGCCAAGGGTCGCTCCGGGGGGGGGGGGGGGGGGTTGGGGGTGCAAATTTATTTTAGGCCATTTCTGCCCCCAGGGGAGGAGGGGTTTGGGGGAGGGTGGGGGGTCAAATTTATTTTAGGGCATTTCTGCCCCCCCCCTTGGGGCCGGCAGAGCTAGAGGCCAAAATCCACAGGTAGGCACTTTCCAAAAAACACCTCTGTTTTTTTTTGTGAAAAAATATGTTGTGTCCACTTTGTGTTTTGGGCCATTTCCTTTTCCACACAAGTGAGGTATCATTTTTATCGGGAGACTTGGGGGAACGCTGGGTGGAAGGAAATTTGTGCCTCCTCTCAGATTCCAGAACTTTCTGCAAAAGAAATGTGAGGAACATGTGTTTTTTTAGCCAAATTTTGAGGTTTGCAAAGGATTCTGGGTAACAGAACCTGGTCAGAGCCCCACAAGTCACCCCATCTTGGATTCCCCTAGGTCTCTAGTTTTCTGAAATGCACAGGTTTGGTAGGTTTCCCTAGGTGCCGGCTGAGCTAGAGGCCAAAATCTACAGGTAGGCACTTTGCAAAAAACAGCTATGTTTTCTGTCAAAAAATGGGATGTGTCCACGTTGTGCTTTGGGGCATTTCCTGTCGCGGGCGCTAGGCCTACCCACACAAGTGAGGTATCATTTTTATCGGGAGACTTGGGGGAACGCTGGGTGGAAGGAAATTTGTGCCTCCTCTCAGATTCCAGAACTTTCTGCCACAGAAATGTGAGGAACATGTGTTTTTTTAGCCAAATTTTGAGGTTTGCAAAGGATTCTGGGTAACAGAACCTGGTCAGAGCCCCACAAGTCACCCCATCTTGGATTCCCCTAGGTCTCTAGTTTTCAGAAATGCACAGGTTTGGTAGGTTTCCCTAGGTGCCGGCTGAGCTAGAGGACAAAATCTACAGGTAGGCACTTTGCAAAAAACAGCTCTGTTTTCTGTCAAAAAATGGGATGTGTCCACGTTGTGCTTTGGGGCATCTCCTGTCGCGGGCGCTAGGCCTACCCACACAAGTGAGGTATCATTTTTATCGGGAGACTTGGGGGAACGCTGGGTGGAAGGAAATTTGTGCCTCCTCTCAGATTCCAGAACTTTCTGTCACAGAAATGTGAGGAACATGTGTTTTTTTAGCCAAATTTTGAGGTTTGCAAAGGAATCTGGGTAACAGAACCTGGTCAGAGCCCCACAAGTCACCCCATCCTGGATTCCCCTAGGTCTCTAGTTTTCAAAAATGCACAGGTTTGGTAGGTTTCCCTAGGTGCCGGCTGAGCTAGAGGCCAAAATCTACAGGTAGGCACTTTGCAAAAAAACACCTCTGTTTTTAAAAAAAAAAATGGGATGTGTCCACGTTGCGTTTTGGGACGTTTCCTGTCGCGGGCGCTAGGCCTACCCACACAAGTGAGGTATCATTTTTATTGAGAAACTTGGGGGAACATAGATTAGCAAAACAAGTGTTATTGCCCCTTGTCTTTCTCTACATTTTTTCCTTCCAAATATAGGAGAGTGTGTAAAAAAGACATCTATTTGAGAAATGCCCTGTAATTCACATGCTAGTATGGTCACCGTGGAATTCAGAGATGTGCAAATAACCACTGCTCCTAAACACCTTATCTTGTGCCCTTTTTGGAAATACAAAGGTTTTCTTGATAGCTATTTTTTACTCTTTATATTTCAGCAAATGAATTGCTGTATACCCGGTATAGAATGAAAACGCACTGCAAGGTGCAGCTCATTTATTGGCTCTGGGTACCTTGGCCCATATTTATACTTTTTGACGCAAAACTGCGCCAACGCAGTTTTGCGCCAAAATAATTAGCGCCGACTAACGCCATTCTGAAGCGCCATGCGGGCGCCGTATTTATTGAATGGCGTTATCTGGCGTTAGCCGACCGGCGCTGCCAGGTGTGCGTGAAAAAAAACGACGTACACCAGGCAGCGCCGGCGTAGGGAAAAATGGCGTTTGGGCGTCCCAAAATGGGGCAGGTCAGGCTGAGGCAAAAAAATCGTCTTAACCCGATTTGCGCCATTTTTTTGGGGCGCCCAGACGCCATTAACATGACTCCTGTCTTAGCAAAGACAGGAGTCATGCCCCCTTGCCCAATGGCCATGCCCAGGTGACTTTTGTCCCCTGGGCATGGTCATTGGGCATAGTGGCATGTAGGGGGGCACAAATCAGGCCCCCCTATGCCACAAAAAAAAAATATATATATACTTACCACAACTTACCTTTTCTTCCCTGGGATGGGTCCCTCCATCCTTGGGTGTCCTCCTGGGGTGGGCAAGGGTGGCAGGGGGTGTCCCTGGGGGCAGGGGAGGGCACCTCTGGGCTCATTCTGAGCCCACAGGTCCCTTAACGCCTGCCCTGACCCAGGCGTTAAAAAGAGGCGCAAATGCGGGGTTTTTTGTCCCGCCCACTCCCGGGCGTCATTTTTGCCCGGGAGTATAAATACCACGCACATGCCTGGGAGTCATTTTTTAAGACGGGAACGCCTACCTTGCATCTCATTAACGCAAGGTAGGTGTTCACGCAAAAAAATTACGCTAACTCCATGAACTTTGGCGCTAGACGCGTCTAACGCCAAAGTATAAATATGGAGTTAGTTTTGTGTCGAATTTGCGTCGAAAAAAACGACGCAAATTCGACGCAAACGGAGTATAAATATGCCCCCTAGGGTTCTTGATGAACCTACAAGCCCTATATATCCCCGCAACCAGACGTAACGGTATATTGCTTTTGAAAATCTGACATTGCAGGAAAAAGTTATAGAGTAAAACGTAGAGAAAAAATGATGTTTTTTTCACCTCAATTTCAATATTTTTCTTTTTCAGTTGTTATTTTCTGTAGGAAACCCTTGTAGGATCTACACAAATGACCCCTTGCTGAATTTAGAATTTTGTCTACTTTTCAGAAATGTTTAGGTTTCTGGGATCCAGCATTGGTTTCATGCCCATTTCTGTCACTGACTGGAAGGAGGCTGAAAGCACAAAAAATTGTAAAAATGGGGTATGTCCCAGTAAAATGCCAAATTTGTGTTGAAAAATTTAGTTTTCTGATTCGAGTCTGCCTGTTCCTGAAAGCTGGGAAGCTGGTGAGTTTAGCACCGCAAACCCTTTGTTGATGCCATTTGCAGGGGAAAAACCACAAGCCTTCTTCTGCAGCCACTTTTTCCATTTAAAAAAAAAAAATATAATAAATTTCACTGTATTTTGGCTAATTTCTTGGCCTCCTTCAGGGGAACCCACAAGGTCTGGGTACCTCTAGAATCCCTAGGATGTTGGAAAAAAAGGACGCGAATTTGGCTTGACTAGCTTATGTGGACAAAAAGTTATGAGGGCCTAAGCGCGAACTGCCCCAAATAGGCAAAAAAAGGCCGGGCACAGGAGGGGGAAAAGGCCTGGCAGCGAAGGGGTTAAGTCCTATAAGTAAAGGAAGAATCTGATCTCCGAAGCAAGCTTCTAGGCTAAATACCAGTAAAGGGTCTCTCCAAAGAAGTGACTTAAGCTCTTCCAGGCTATTTATGATGTAAACACTTCAGTGTATTTCTTACACATGAAACAGGTCAATTTCTTAATGGTTTCCACTCAGAAATTGGCTCCATTGGGCCATTATTTGGGTTTCTTACTTGTAAATATAAGTCAGTTTCCTGGAGTAGGATAGAGGAAGTGTGGGATAGTTGGGCATTCATGTGTGCCTCTTAGTTGCAGTTAGCGGTCAGTGTCATGTCATGTCATGTCCTTGTTGTTTAATTCAATCTTGTTTTATTACCCATATAAAGCTTCATCACATTCCCTTTTGATCTTTGCTACAATGCTTGTTACAGCATTTCCAGCTCAATGTTACATCGCTGTTGACAGTTGTAATTTTGTTACTAGTGCGCTGAGACGTGCTGTTGGGCTCTTCCTGCTACTTCAAATAAACTTTAATCTCTTCTATTCACTGTCTTTGCTTGGTGCTTCCTGGTCACCTATCTACCCACCACATATTTGGCGAGGAGCTTTGTGAATTCGACAGAAATAAGTGATTTAGCCAAAACCTTGTGTCAAGGAGAGCCCACGTACTGTGTTATTCTGTTATCGGATAGATTCATAGGAGGAAACGTCCTTGGCAGAGCTTGGCAGGATTGACTGGTCTGCAACACCGATTGCTTTTGTGTTCTGGTCTGACTTGGAGGTCAGACAGCAGTGGGCCAAAGTGTGCTTCCTGGGACCTAGTTCGACGCATCAGTCTATATATTGGTGTATTGTGCCAACTAAACAAGAAGGCGAACCTGAATCATTTAAGGTACTGTGCTGTGATACACCACACTTATACAATGATAGGTTAACAATGAATGGCATGTTGTGCTTATCAAGGAGAGCTCTTTAGGTATGAGCACTGGAGAATAATAGCGCAGCACAAAGGGGTCAAACGTTCAGATACAGCGCTCTGCTGCACCAGGAAAATATTTTTTGCAGTATGTTATTTTATTAAAATGAAAGAAGTAGAGTAGCTTGTTTGTCAACTGAGGTATAGAAGCAAACATGTTTTGTTAAGGTAGGGATTCATTTATTCCATTTGTTGCCGAAAGACTTATCATCCAGGCCCTTATCATCTTGCGTCTAAATTATGGTAATGCTTTGTACATTGGATCCCCTAAATTTGTGAACAGAAAGTTGCAGGTGGTGCAGAATGCCACGGCCCGTTTGCTTCTAAATATACCGAGGCATGTGTCAACCAAATCAGCTATTTACTCACTCCACTGGCTCCCTGTTGAACATCTCATAGATTTTAAAACCTTTGCTGTGTTCACAGAGCACTGTATAATAGAGGTCCTTCCTTGCTTAGGACACTAAGGGCTTCTGTTTACATACCTGCTAGACAGCTTAGGTCCTTGACAGCTGCCCTGGCCCTTATTCCTAGAGTAAAGAAGTCTAGATGAGGTGGAAGTTCTTTGGCTTTTCGTGGTGCCAAGTTATGGAATTCCCTATCTCTCAGCCTTCGCCTTACCAGCAATGAACTCTCCTTTCGGAAAGAACTCAAACTTGGCTTTTCAAAGCAAACCCTTCAGTCTACTTTTCAGAGTTTCACCCTCAGCGCTGAGAGGCCTTTGGGTAGCCATGCGCTCTATAAAGTGACATAACATAACATTAGAGAAACTGATTTTGCTATTCATAGTGAATATACTACTGTATAATTAAGATCTCTGAGTTTTTAGTTTTTTTAGATATATTGGGGCATATTTATGAGGGGCTTGCACTGCCGGAGCATCACTTTTATTGATGCTCCTGCGGTGCAAGTCTTCCAGCCATATCTATGAAACCATACAAAGTCACTTTGCGTGGCTTTACATCACCTTACACATGCGGAGTAAGACAAAGAAGTTCAATGCATTGTGCCTTCCTCTGCGGCAGGAAGGCGTTTCATCGGAGTTGCAGTGACTTTTCCTATGCAACACCCATGGATTTTGACGCTGCCCCAGCTTTACTTAATCACGTAAATATGGAAGAGCCAAAACTTTATGCCTCCCCAGAGCAGGCATAATGAGGAGAAATATTTTAATTTCTCCTTGTTTTTTCCTCTTTCTATGTGTGCTGTATTCTGCAACACACATAGAAAGAGGAAAACGTTTCTCAGGATTGTTTTTGTGCAGAAAGAATCCAGGCAGCCTTGCACCATGGTGCAAGAGTGCCTGCGCTAAGGCCAGGCATCCAATTGTGAACCAGCACAGGGGGAAAAAACAGGAATGCAAAGTGACCCAGATTTATGAAAAGTGACTCATCATGTCAAGATGCGCCACTTTTCTTGCACCCCATTGCGCCCCCTTAGTGCCACCATGTGTGTACCATTTATGATACAGCGCACCATGTCGCACGTTAGGGAACTAGCATTAAAAAAATTGACGCTAGCTTGGCGCGTTTGCAAGATTAGCACCCGAAAAAAATGGGCTAATCCTGCAAAGTGAAAGGAGGCCAATTGAAAACAATGGGAGCCCCATTTTAATGCCTGCCTTGGACAGGCATTAAAAATGGTACTAAAAATGGCACAGTGAACTCTCACAGATTCCACTGCGACATTTTTCTGGGTCTCTGTAGGAAAGTACCATCTTGCCTGGCATGTTACCTCCATTTTCACTGTATGTATGCTTGTTTTTGCCCATGTGTCACTGGGATCCTGCTAGGCAGGACCCCAGTGCTCATAATGTATGCCCTGTATGTGTTCCCTGTGTGGTGCCTAACTGTATCACTGAGGCTCTGCTAACCAGAACCTCAGTGTTTATACTCTCTCTGCTTTCTAAAATTGTCACTGCAGGCTAGTGACTAATTTTACCATTCTCATTGGCACACTGGAACACCCATATAATTCCCTTGTATATGGTACCTAGGTACCCAGGGTATTGGGGTTCCAGGAGATCCCTATGGGCTGCAGCATTTCTTTTGCCACCCTTAGGGAGTTCTGACAATTCTTACACAGGACTGCCACTGCAGCCTGAGTGAAATTATGTCCACGTTATTTCACAGCCATTTTTCACTGCACATAAGTAACTTATAAGTCACCTATATGTCTAACCCTCACTTGGTGAGGGTTAGGTGCCAAGTTACTTAGTGTGTGGGCACCCTGCCACTAGCCAAGGTGCCCCCACATTGTTCAGGGCAAATTCCCCGAACTTTGTGAGTGCGGGGACACCATTATACGCGTGCACTACACATAGGTCTCTACCTATGTGTAGCGTCACAATGGTAACTCAGAACATGCCCACGTACCATGTCTAAGATCATGGAATTGTCACCCCAATACCATTCTGGTATTGGGGGTGACAATTCCATGATCCCCCGGGTCTGTAGCACAGAACCCGGGTACTGCCAAACTGCCTTTCTGGGGTTTCCACTGCAGCTGCTGCCAACCCCTCAGACAGGTTTCTGCCCCCTGGGGATTTCCTCTGAGAGAGGGTGTTACACCCTCTCCCTTTAGAAATAGGTGTAAAGGGCTGGGAAGGAGTAGCCTCCCCCAGCCTCTGGAAATGCTTTGATGGGCACAGATGGTGCCCATCTCTGCATAAGCCAGTCTACACCAGTTCAGGGATCCCCCAGCCCTTCTCTGGCGCGAAACTGGACAAAGGAAAGGGGAGTGACCACTCCCCTGACAAGTACCTCCCAGGGGAGGTGCCCAGAGCTCCTCCAGTGTGTCCCAGACCTCTGCCATCTTGGATTCAGAGGTGTTGGGGCACAATGGACTTCTCTGAGTGGCCAGTGCCAGCAGGTGACGTCAGAGACCCCTCCTGATAGGTGCTTACCTCTTTCAGTAGCCAAGCCTCCTTTCTTAGTAGCCAAACCTCCTTTTCTGGCTATTTAGGGTCTCTCCTCTGGGCTATTCCTCAGATAACGAATGCAAGAGCTCACCAGAGTTCCTCTGCACTTCCCTCTTCGACTTCTGCCAAGGATCGACCTCTGACTGCTCCAGGACGCCTGCAAAACCGCAACAAAGTCGCAAGACGACTACCAGCAACATTGTAGCACCTCATCCGGCCGGCTTTCTCGACTGTTTCCTGGTGGTGCATGTTCTGAGGGCTTTCTGCCTTCACCCTGCACTTGAAGCCAAGAAGAAATCTCCTGTGGGTCGACGGAATCTTCCCCCTGCCAACGCAGGCACCAAACCTCTGCATCACCGGTCCTCTGGGTCCCCTCTCATCCTGACGAGCGTGGTCCCTGGAACACAGTGTCTCCCACAGTCCAGTGGCCCTCCTGTCCACATTTGGTGGCGGTAAGTCCGTGCCTCTCCACACCAGACAGCAACCCTGTGTACTGCGTGATTTGCAGCTGCTCCAGCTTCTGTGAACTTCTCCAAGAATTCCTTTGTGCACAGCCTAGCCTGGATCCCCAGCACTCCGTCCTGCAGTGCTCAACCCGCTGAGTTAGAGTCCGACGTCGTGGGACCCTGCTTTTGTGACTCTGAGTTCACAGATCTTCTAAGTGCCTGTTCCGGTACTTCTGCGGGTGCTGCCTGCTTCTGCATGGGGCTCTCTGAGTTGCTGAGTGCCCCCTCTGTCTCCTCCTCCAAGGGGCGACATCCTGGTCCTTCCTGGTCCCCAGCAGCACCCAAAAACCTCAACCGCAACTTTTGCAGCTAGCAAGGCTTGCTTGAGGTATTTCTGTCTGGAAACACTTCTGCAACATCCAACACGCCTGAGACATCTTCCTTCCCAAGGAGAAGTTCCTAGCCCTTTTCTTTGTTGCAGAATCTTTGGCTTCTTCAACTCGGAGGCAGCCCTTTTACACCTTCATCCATGGTTTAGTGGGCATCTGCCCCCCCTCGACACTTTCGTGACTCTTGGACTTGGTGCCCTTCCTTTACAGGTCCTCAGGTCCAGGAATCCGTTTTCAGTGTTTTGCTGGTGCTTGTGGTTCTTGCAGAATCCCCTATCACGACTATTGTGTCTTTCTGGGGTAGTAGGTTAACTTTACTCCTACTTTTCAGGGTCTTGGGGTGGGGTATTTTGGACACCCTTACTGTTTTCTCACAGTCCCAGCGACCCTCTATAATCTCCCATAGTCCAGGGGCCCATTCGTGATTCGGATTTCACTTTTGGAGTATATGGTTTGTGTTGCCCCTAGGCCTATGTCTACCTATTGCATCCTATTGTGATTCTACATTGTTTGCACTACTTTTCTTCCTGTTACTTACCTGTTTTGGGTTTTTGTACATATAACTTGTATATATTACTTACCTCCTAAGTGAGGGTATTCTCTGAGATACTTTTGGCATATTGTCACTAAAATAAAGTACCTTTATTTTTAGTAACTCTGAGCATTGTGTTTTCTTATGATATTGTGCTATATGATATAAGTGGTATAGTAGGAGCTTTGCATGTCTCCTAGTTCAGCCTAAGCTGCTTTGCCATAGCTACCTCTAACAGCCTAAGCTGCTAGAAACACCTCTATTCTACTAATAAGGGATAACTGGACCTGCCACAAGGTGTAAGTACCACAAAGTACCCACTATAAGCCAGGCCAGCCTCCTACATTGGTGGTGCAGCGGTGGGATAAGTACTTGCAACTGCTTTACCACTTTGTTATTTGATGCTTTTCATAAGAAAATCTTATACCAAATAGATTAGTATATGTACACTTAACCAAAACAGTTTACTTTTCTACTTTAAAACTTTTAACAAAGTTTCTGAAAAGTTTTGAAAACTTGTAAAAGTTTTCAAAAAGTTTGAACAAGTTTTTTCTCTGTGCTTTCTAAAGTTCTAAAACCTTTTCTCTCACTATCCTTAAACCTTTTCTATCATGTCTACAGTAGAGGCTACTTCCAAGGTTGTTCAGGCAACTTATGAAAGTTTAAACTACAAGAGTTTGAGGTGTCTCTGCCTGGTTAGAGGTTTGAGTATAGGTAGGAATCCAACAAAAGAGTTTCTCTTAAATCTGCTGTTACAGGATGACCAGAACCAGTCTGGCCCATCTCAGGAGAGGGTGGAAAAAGGGGAGGCTTCCCAGTCAGACTCAGAGGAGTTCCCTGAAGATGCTGGGAAGGGTTCTTACAAAGTCCTGCCCCCTAGCAGGCCACCTAGTGACACTGGTAGTGTTAGAGGGTCACACATTAGTGGTACATCTTTCACTCCTAGAGGCCTGGTTACTAGGGTCCGGCCAGTTAGGGACAGGTCTCGCTCTGCCAATTTCCACATTTCCTCTGTGTCCAAACATTCCCACCCTGAGGATAACCTAATGGAAAGGGAACTCAGAAAGCTGAGGATGGAAGAGACCAGACTGAAGCTTAAACAGCAGCAGCTGGCCTTAGACAGGGAATCCCTAGACATAGAGAGGGAAGGACAGAGATTGGGGTTAGTTCCCCATGGTGGCAGCAGCAGTATTTCTGATATCAATCCTGTTAGAGAGCAAGATTCCAGGAATCTGCATAAGATAGTCCCCCCTTACAAGGAGGGGGATGACATTAATAAGTGGTTTGAGAGGGCCTGTATGGTACAGTTGGTCCCTCAAAGGCAGTGGGCTTCTATCTTGTGGCTATCTTTCACTGGAAAGGGTAGGGATAGGCTCTTTACTGTCAGAGAAAGTGATCTCAATAATTACAAAGTTTTGAAGGATGCACTCTTGGATGGATTTGGCTTAACCACTAAACAATACAGCATTAAGTTCAGAGACACCAGAAAAGAGTCTTCTTCAGACTGGACAGATTCTGTGGAATGTTCAGTGAAGGCCTTGGAAGGTTGGTTGCATGGCAGTAGAGTTTCTGACTATGAAAGCCTGTATAATCTTATTCTGAGAGAGCATATTCTTAACAATTGTGTGTCTGACTTGTTGCACCAATACCCAGTAGACTCTGATCTGACCTCTCCCCAAGAATTGGGAAAGAAGGCAGACAAATGGGTCAGAACAAGGGTGAACAGAAAAGTTCATACAGGGGGTGACAAGGAAGGCAAGAAGAAGGATGGTAAGTCTTCTGAGAAGGGTGGGGATAAAAGTAAACATTCTGAGTCTTCATCAGGCCCACAAAAATCCTCTGGGGGTGGTGGGTCCAAATCCTCTTCAAACAATCAGAAAAAGCCTTGGTGTTATTTGTGTAAAGTCAAAGGCCATTGGCCATTCCACTTGTCCAAAGAAAAACACCAAACCTCCCACCACCATAACCCCTACTGCAACCTCTAGTGCCCCTAGTAATAGCAGTGGTGGTGGGAAATCTACTACAAATAGCCAATCCAAGGGTGTAGCTGGACCTACTATTGGCAATGTAGTTGGGGTTGGTCTTGTTAGGGAGACCACAGAAGCTGTTTTAGTCTCTGATGGTGGCATTGACTTTGCCACTTTGGTTGCTTGTCCCCTTAATATGGGTAAGTACAACCAACTACCCCTAATCAATGGTGTTGAGGTTGAGGCCTACAGGGATACAGGAGCCAGTGTAACTATGGTGATAGAAACACTGGTCCACCTTGATCAACACCTACTTGGTCAGCAGTACCAAGTGACTGATGCTCATAGCAACACTCTTAGCCACCCCATGGCTGTTGTGAATCTCGTGCAAAAACAACAAGGGGAGGTGTTACTGGTCCATAGAAAGTTGTGGTAGCCACTTAATTACCTGTAGATTGCTTACTGGGCAATGATTTGGAAACATCAGCTTGGGCAGAAGTGGAGTTGGAGGCTCATGCAGCAATGCTAGGCATTGCTGGGCATATTTATGCTTTGACAAGGGCTCAGGCCAAGAAGCAAAAAGGACAGGGAAACTTGGATCCTTGAACAATAGACCAAAAACTAGGGGTAAAAAGGGTATATCCATGCCCACTATCCTTCCCTCTACAGATGATTCCCCTTTTGAGGAAGAGGAATCCACTCCCTGTGCAGAACATACACCAGAGGAGCTGGCAGCAGATACTGCTGAGCTTTTGGGTGCAGGGGGGCCTGGGAAGAGCTGAGTGTGGCACAGCAAACCTGTCCCACATTAGAGGGTTTAAGACAGCGAGCTGTCAAACAGCAGAATGGGGATGTCAGTGATAGCCATAGGGTGTACTGGGAAGACAACCTCTTGTACACAGAGTCAAGGGACCCTGAACCTGGAGCTGCCAGGTGATTGGTAATTCCCTTGTAGTACAGAGAGTTTCTTCTCATCTTGGCTCATGACATTCCTTTGACTGGGCATTTGGGCCAGACGAAAACTTGGGAAAGACTTGTCCCCTTGTTTCACTGGCCTCATATGTCAGAGGACACAAAAGAGTTTTGTCGCTCATGTGTGACCTGCCAAGCCAGTGGCAAGACCGGTGGCACTCCAAATGCCCCTCTAATTCCACTTCCAGTGTTTGGGGTGCCCTTTGAAAGGGTAGGGGTTGACATAGTTGCCCCCCTTGAACCTCCAACAACTTCAGGCAATAGATTTATCTTAGTGGTAGTGGACCATGCCACAAGATACCCTGAAGCAATCCCCTTAAGGACCACTACAGCTCCTGCAGTGGCAAAGGCCCTCCTGGGAATCTTTTCCAGGGTGAGTTTTCCTAAGGAAGTGGTGTCAGACAGAGGTAGCAATTTCATGTCTGCATACCTAAAAGCAATGTGGAAGGAGTGTGGTGTTACCTACAAGTTCACCACCCCTTACCATCCACAAACAAACGGTCTGGTTGAGAGGTTTAATAAAACTCTCAACGGTATGGTAATGGGACTCCCTGAAAAACTCAGAAGGAGATGAGATGTCCTGTTACCTTGCCTCCTTTTTGCTTACAGGGAGGTACCCCAGAAAGGAGTGTGCTTCAGCCCATTTGAACTCCTCTTTGGGCACCCTGTGAGAGGTCCACTTGCTCTTGTGAAGGAGGGTTGGGAACAACCTTTAAAAGCTCCTAAACAGGACATAGTAGACTATGTACATGGCCTAAGATCCAGAATGGCTGAGTATATGAAAAAGGCCAGTAAAAACCTTCAGGCCAGCCAGGAGTTACAAAAGCAATGGCATGACCAGAAGGCTGTCCTGACTCAGTACCACCTAGGACAGAAGGTGTGGGTATTGGAGCCTGTGGCCCCAAGACCACTCCAGGACAAATGGAGTGGACCCCATCTAATAGTTGAAATGAAGGGTGAGGTTACCTATTTGGTAGACCTGGGCACTGCCAAGAGTCCCCTTAGGGTGATTCACGTCAATCGCCTAAAACCCTACAATGACAGGGCTTATCTCACCCTGCTCATGGCAACAGATGAGGGACAGGAGGAAGAGAGTGACCCTCTCCCTGATCTCTTCTCCACCACTGAAACTGATGGTTTAGTGGAGGGAGTTGTCTTAGCAGATTGTCTTACTGCAGAACAGAAAGACAACTGTATCAATCTCTTAAGTCAGTTTTCAGACCTCTTTTCACTTGTACCAGGCACAACTTCCTGGTGTGAACATACAATTGATACTGAAGACAGCCCGCCTGCCAAAAGTAAAATTTATGGGCAGCCTGACTATGTCAGGGACTGCATTAAACAAGAAGTTCAGAAAATGTTAGACTTAGGGGTGATTGAGCCTTCTCAAAGCCCCTGGGCTAGCCCAGTTGTGCTTGTACCAAAACCTCACACCAAAGATGGAAAGAGAGAGATGTGGTTTTGTGTAGATTAACCAAGACAGATGCTCACCCTATACCCAGGGCAGATGAGCTCATAGATACAATGGCTTCTGCCAAGTATCCAAGCACTTTTGATCTAACTGCAGGGTATTGTTAGATTAGACTATCAGCAGATGCTAAACCCAAGACTGCATTTTCTACCATTGGAGGGCACTACCACTTCACAGTAATGCACTTTGGTTTGAAAAATACACCTGCCACTTTTCAGAGGTTGGTGAACACAGTCCTGTAAGGGTTGGAAGCTTTCAGTGCAGCATACCTAGATGATATTGCTGTCTTTAGCTCAACCTGGGATGATCACCTGGTCCACCTATGGTACGTTTTGGAGGCCCTGCAAAAGGCAGGCCTCACTATCAAGGCATCAAAGTGCCAGGTAGGGCAGGGGAAAGTGGTTTATCTGGGCTACAGGGTTGGTGGAGAACAGATTGCACCACTACAGGGGAAAATCCAAACTATCATGGATTGGGTTCCCCCTACAACTCAAACCCAGGTGAGAGCCTTTTTATGCCTCACAGGGTACTATAGGAGATTCATAAAGAATTATGGCTCCATAGCAGCCCATCTTAATGATCTCACTAGCAAGAAAATGCCTAAGAAGGTATTATGGACAGCCTGCTGTCAGAAAGCTTTTGAGGAGCTCAAACAGGTCATGTGCTCTGCACCTGTCCTAAAGAGCCCTTGTTACTCCAAGAAATTCATTGTTCAAACTGATGCATCTGAATTAGGGGCAGGGGTAGTGCTATCACAACTGAATTCTGAGGGACAGGATCAACTAGTTGCTTTTATCAGCAGAAGGTTGACCCCTAGAGAAAAGTGTTGGTCTGCCATAGAGAGGGAGGCCTTTGCTGTGGTCTGGGCACTGAAAAAGTTCCATGCCTGTTTGGTACTCACCTTATTATTCATACATACCACAAACCTTTACTATGTCTAAAACAAATGAAAGGTGAAAACCTTAAATTGTTGAGGTGGTCCATATACCTACAGGGAATGGACTATATAGTGGAACATAGACCTGGGAGTACCCACTCCAATGCAGATGGACTCTCCAGATATTTCCACTTAGACAATGAAGACTCATCTGGGCAAGGTTAGCCTTATTATCCTTCGTTTGGGGGGGGGGGAGGTTGTGTAGGAAAGTACCATCTTGCCTGGCATGTTACCCCCATTTTTACTGTATGTATGTTTGTTTTTGCCCATGTGTCACTGGGATCCTGCTAGGCAGGACCCCAGTGCTCATAATGTATGCCCTGTATGTGTTCCCTGTTTGGTGCCTAACTGTATCACTGAGGCTCTGCTAACCAGAACGTCAGTGTTTATGCTCTCTCTGCTTTCTAAAATTGTCACTGCAGGCTAGTGACTAATTTGACCAATTGTCATTGGCACACTGGAACACCCATATAATTCCCTTGTATATGGTACCTAGGTACCCAGGGTATTGGGGTTCCAGGAGATCCCTAAGGGCTGCAGCATTTATTTTGCCACCCTTAGGGAGCTCTGACAATTCTTACACAGGACTGCTACTGCAGCCTGAGTGAAATAACGTCCACGTTATTTCACAGCTATTTTTCACTGCACATAAGTAACTTATAAGTCACCTATATGTCTAACCCTCACTTGGTGAAGGTTAGGTGCCAAGTTACTTAGTGTGTGAGCACCCTGCCACTAGCCAAGGTGCCCCCACATTGTTCAGGGCAAATTCCCCGAACTTTGTGAGTTGGAGGACACCATTACATGGGTGCACTATACATAGGTCACTACCTATGTCAGTGGTTCCCAAACTGTGCGCCACTGCGCCCTGGTGCGCCATCAAACCAAGACAGGGGCGCCATGAGCTACATCACTACCAACAGCAGTGACCTAATTCTGCAGCTGAATATTACAACTTAGATAATCCCCTCCATTAAAAAAAAGTCAGAAGCCGTTTTCCTTGTTTAGAGTGCACAGCTCGTGATTGTGGAATTTCTACTGAGAAATTGAAATACAGCAAGGAAGGGCCTTGAAGTTTAATCCTCAAACACCATCTAGTGGAAGTAATTATAGTACATACTAGTTCTATTCACAAAAACCTGCATAATGAATGTGTACTAGGTCTTCGGCTAGAAAATTAGACAACCAAGCATTTTCCAATGCCAAGGCCGAAAATGAATATGGGAAGAATGTGGTGAGTGGTTTAATTGATTTCATTTCTTATGCTCCTTGTAAAAGCAAGGATGTATATTTGGAATGCCAGAGTACCCCCATCCTCGGCTGAGTTATTCTGTTCAAGACAGCAGGTAGGTATTGGTACACCCAATCGAGACCAAAAGCTTTTTAGTTTAACCAAGGAGATCCTACTTTGCCACAGAGTCCTGGTAGTCCAGCCAGTCCATATTTATCTTCTTTTCTGCAGCTCCTGCAGACATCTGTGACCTATATGGCAAATGACGTACATGGCGTGAATTTCAAGTTATTTTATTCATGATTACCACCACTTTCTGACTGTATTTTATGTTTGAGCGACTAGTTGAGACAGATTTGCTGCCACCAGCAACAGTGATTACCACAAACTTAACGCAGTGCTAACTTGTCAGAGTAGTAATTAAAACAGCAGTACTTGATCCCCAATTTTAACAGAAATTAACTCTTCTCTAAAGACCAGTAAATTACTACTCGTAGTATTTTACCACTAACATAAGAAGTGCTATTCCTTCTGTTACTTTTATTTTAAAAACTGTTATCTTGGTGGACAAGTGAAAGACTAATATAGTAAAATGCTGACAGAAGGAAACCTACAGCAATAAAAATATTCAGTTGGCAGAAAAAATACAGGTCAGCATTATTTCATAGGTAATGTATACTACTGTAATCCCCCAAAGGTAGCAAACCTAGATATACCATATTTTTAATTCTTAGCTCCTCAACCCAATAAAGATATGAGAATGAAATAAGAGAACATGCATTGATGGTAAAGTCATCCTGAAAAAAAGACCATTACACACTATTTATAGTACTCAAAGGGAAATTGACATACAGGCTCAAGTTTACTAAGATTTCAGACAATGCGATGAAACTTCACATTTTGGTTTGCATTGTTGCATTAAAGAGAAAACAGAGCGCATCACCATATATGCAAAACTTTGCATGTTGCTGGTGTCACTCCCAGATCTAGCACACAAATAGGCTGCTTTGTGCGACACCCAGTCAAACACCAGAGTGCAGAGGAGAGCATATGATGTCTAGCATAGGATTAGCACTGGAGACATTCCCCTCCAGTATAGATTTCTAAGCATAGTTTATATTGTTTCTCACTTAACCAATTATATATTTTTTTAATTAAACAACTGGTATATTTTTATGTTCTTACATCTATGATTATAATACCACCATTGGCTTTATCCCAATTATTGTCAGCGTGAAAAATGTAAGTACTCCTGAGGCCCTGCTCACATCCCCCCCACCCGCCCAAAAGAAAATAGCATAATGGGGAGCTGCGGCAAATAGCCAATAGGTCAAGGGAGCACGGGTCAAAAACGTTTGGGAACCACTGACCTATGTGTAGCATCACAATAGTAACTCCGAACATGGCCATGTAACATGTCTAAGATCATGGAATTGTCCCGCCAATACCATTCTGGTATTGGGGGACAATTCCATGATTCCCTGGGTCTCTAGCACAGAACCCGGGTACTGCCAAACTGCCTTTCTGGGGTTTCCACTGCATCTGCTGCTGCTGCCAACCCCTTAGACAGGTTTCTGCCTCCCTGGGGTCTGGGCAGCCCAGTCCCAGGAAGGCAGAACAAAGGATTTCCTCTGAGAGAGGGTGTTACACCCTCGCCCTTTGGAAATAGGTGTGAAGGGCTGGGGAGGAGTAGCCTCCTCCAGCCTCTGGAAATGCTTTGATGGGCACAGATGGTGCCCATCTCTGCATAAGCCAATCTACACTGGTTCAGGGATCCCCCAGCCCTGCTCTGGCGCAAAACTGGACAAAGGAAAGGGGAGTGACCACTCCCCTGACCAGTACCTCCCAGGGGAGGTGCCCAGAGCTCCTCCAGTGTGTCCCAGACCTCTGCCATCTTGGATTCAGAGGTGTTGGGACACAATGGACTGCTCTGAGTGGCCAGTGCCAGCAGGTGACGTCAGAGACCCCTCCTGATAGGTGCTTACCTCTTTCAGTAGCCAAGCCTCCTTTCTTAGTAGCCAAACCTCCTTTTCTTGCTATTTAGGGTCTCTCCTCTGGGCTATTCTTCAGATAACGAATGCAAGAGCTCACCAGAGTTCCTCTGCACTTCCCTCTTCGACTTCTGCCAAGGATCGACTGGTGACTTCTCCAGGACGAATGCAAAACCGCCACAAAGTAGCAAGACCACCAGCAACATTGTAGCGCCTCATCCGCTGACTGCTCCAGGACATCTGCAAAACCTCAAAACAAAGTAGCAAGACTACCAGCAACATTATAGCACCTCATCCTGACGGCTTTCTTGACTGTTTCCTGGTGGTGCATGCTCTGAGGGCTGTCTGCCTTCACCCTGCACTGGAAGCCAAGAAGAAATCTCCTGTGGGTCGACGGAATCTTTCCCCTGCCAACGCAGGCACCAAACTTCTGCATCACTGGTCCTCTGGGTCCCCTCTCATCCTGACGAGCGTGGTCCCTGGAACACAGGAGCTGGGTCCAAGAGTCTCCCACAGTCCAGTGGCCCTTCTGTCCACATTTGGTGGAGGTAAGTCCTTGCCTCTCCACGCCAGACAGCAAACCTCTGTACTGCGTGATTTGGAGCTGCTCCGGCTTCTGTGCACTTCTCTAAGTATTCCTTTGTGCACAGCCTAGCCTGAGTCCTCAGCACTCCGTCCTGCAGTGCTCAACCCGCTGAGTTGGACTCCGACGTCGTGGGACCCTCCTTTTGTGACTCTGAGTTCACAGATCTTCTAAGTGCCTGTTCCAGTACTTCTGCGGGTGCTGCCTGATTCTGCAGGGGCTCTCTGAGTTTCTGAGCAACCCCTCTGTCTCCTCCTCCTCCAAGGGGCGACATCCTGGTCCTTCCTGGTCCCCAGCAGCACCCAAAAACCTCAACCGCAACTCTTCCAGCTAGCAAGGCTTGTTTGCAGTATTCCTGTCTGGAAAACACTTCTGCAACATCCAGCATGCCGTGGGACATCTTCCATCCAAAGGAGAAGTTCCTAGCCAATCTTTGGCTTCTTCCACCTGGAGGCAGCCCTTTTGCACCTTCATCCGGGGTTTAGTGGGCATCTGCCCTCCCTGGACACTTTCGTGACTCTTGGACTTGGTCCCCTTCCTTTACAGGTCCTAAGGTCCAGGAATCCACCTTCAGTGTTTTGCTGGTGCTTGTGGTTCTTGCAGAATCCCCTATCACGACTATTGTGTCTTTCTGGGGTAGTAGGGTAACTTTACTCCTACTTTTTAGGGTCTTGGGGTGGGGTATTTTGGACACCCTTACTGTTTTGTCACAGTCCCAGCGACCCTCTACAATCTCCCATGGGCCTGGGGCCCATTTGTGATTCGCATTCCACTTTTGGAGTATATGGTTTGTGTTGCCCCTAGGCCTATGTCTACCTATTGCATCCTATTGTGATTCTACATTGTTTGCACTACTTTCCTTCCTCTTACTTACCTGTTTTGGGTTTGTGTACATATAACTTGTGTATATTACTTACCTCCTAAGTATGGGTATTCTCTGAGATACTTTTGGCATATTGTCACTAAAATAAAGTACCTTTATTTTTAGTAACTCTGAGCATTGTGTTTTCTTATGATATTGTGCTATATGATATAAGCGGTATAGTAGGAGCTTTGCATGTCTCCTAGTTCAGCCTAAGCTGCTTTGCCATAGCTACCTCTAACAGCCTAAGCTGCTAGAAACACCCCTATTTTACTAATAAGGGATAACTGGACCTGGCACAAGGTGTAAGTACCACAAGGTACCCACTATAAGCCAGGCCAGCCTCCTACAGTCTCCTAATGCCAGAACGGCCCCTTGCATACATTATGCCTGGCGCAGGCATAATGTGGTGCAAGTGTTTACAAAGTGGTACAATGTGTGCATTGCACCACTTTGTGAATATGGCATAGCGTTTTTGTCAACCTAATCCCACATTAGCATCATAAAAAAGATGCTAATGTGGCACAAGGTGGCACAAGGGGCTTCCTAAAACTGGCCCAGTATTTTATATACACAGCGTATTCCTGCCCATCCACATTGGCGTAACGCAGTGCAGCAAGAAGGCTTGCGGATTTGCCCTATGCCAATTCCCCATAAATATGGCTCCTTGCTTGGGAGCTTTCTGCTGTCGTTTTTGGCCTGGAATCCGGAAATAGTGTTCAAACTATTGCATACTTTTTACAAACTTCTGGCAAACCAGTTCTCAAATGGAAACAGTGGCTGCTTGTTTTTGAGAATTAGTTGGTGATTATAGGTGGAAAAAGATATGAACCTAGAAAAAAGTTATATTTTCAATTCAGCTGTCTAGGTAACGAGGCACAAAAGATTTTTGATTATCTTTTGAAAGTACAAAAAATTCGAGTTATTTTTGCTTTGGGTAAGCATTCTGGTGCACCTAAAAGCTTAGATAAACATTTTGATGAAAGATATAGCATTGTTTTTTAAACACATCGGGCCATATTCATACTTTTTGATGCAAAACTGCGCGGACGCAGTTTTGCGTCAAAAATGTTACCGCCTGCTAACGCCATTTCTTTGCGCTGCTCGGGCGTCAAATTTATACTTTGACGCACGGCGGCGCAAACCACTGGTGAGAGTCATTTTTTTTTACTCAAACCAATGCGTCACGTCGTAAAGAAAAACAACGTTAATGCGGCGAAAATGACTGTGAGACAGTTTACGACATCGCAAACCGGATACGCGCCTTTTTTTACGCAATTCCGTCAAAAAGCAGCGCAAACACAGCAAAATGTGCTAAGGAGAGCCAAAATGGATCCCAGATGCTTGCACAGACCCCAGGAAGATGACAACAGACAAGGAACCAGCCAGGAGGACCCACAGACGACCCAGGACAGGGAGAAGAAGAGAAGAAAGTGTCGCTTCAGTGCAGAGGAGCAGGAAATTCTGGTGAAAGAGGTGACGGAACACCAGCACCAACTGTTTGTCACCTCAAAGTTGCCAATCAGTAGGAGAGAGGCAATATGGCAACAAATTGTTGACAAGAAAAACAGTGTGGCAGAAGTACGGAGAACAGTCATCGAGTGCAAGAAACTCTGGCATGACTTCAAGCGCCGGACCAAGGAAAAGATGGCCAGGAACAGGAAGGCAGCACTGCAGGGTGGAGGTGGGAGTCCAGCACCGCAGGAGGCCCTGGACCACATGGAGGAGATGGTGGCAGCCGTCATCCCTGAGGAGATTGTCACAGGGATTCAAGGACAGGACAGCGCAGACTTCCAGGAGACAACACAGATGCAGGGTAAGTCACATGGGGAATTAAAATGCACAAATGTTAACTGAAAGCGGGGGGACATACCTACTACACAATGCATGTAAGTCATGATATTCAGGGAGTGGCATGGGTAAAGGGCACGGCACTGGGCATGGCCTGTTCAGAGGAAACCTGGGGCACATTACTACACTACACCAACAACCTTTGCATGGGGGTATGCTGCCATGCTAAGGATGTTGGAAAGGTAAAGATAGGCCACGAGGGCAGTGTACAACGTTAAACTGGCCTGCTGCCACACGTCAGCTGGTATTCTCCCTACATGAACTAGGGCTAAATTCAAAGTCTCAGGCCATATCTGCAAGTGGAATTTAACATTGACAACAGTTGCCACTACCACCTTTGCTGTGTGTGCAGGTCAAGTAGCTAATGGCAGTAACGTCCCCATGGATCAAACACACCCACATTAGAGGGTTCAGGATGACAACGTTATCAATCCCCTGAAATCAATACAAATGTTCCAATCCTGTCAAATGTGATTGTCCACAGTTGCTACAAACATCAGCCATTGTCATAAACATTATGAAGTAGCAGCCAACACAGAGGAGCCACCCACCACCCCAATTGTACGACCTGCCAGCTCCAACCCAGCTGAGGACTCTGACGACACTGGCACCAGCTTTGAGAGAACTGTAGTTGGAGTATAGCGGGAGCTGGCTAAGGAGGTGTGGGTTGGGATGGAAAATATGGCATCCAGCATAATGTCAACTGCAGAACAGGCAGCAGCCATGCAAGGGCAAACATCAATCTTGCAGGAACTCGAAAAAAGTGTGAAGGAAATCTGCACAGCTGTAAGAGAGTTGACACAACACCTGTCAATCCTGTCAACGCGTGCACAAATGTAATATTGACCCCCTCAGGGCCAACCTGGCTGTCTACCACAGTGATGTGGCTGCTATACTTAAGAACCAGCAGCTCCTCCTTGCTGCAGTACTGCCCTTAATAGCCCCACAGTTGGCAGCTACCAGGATGTCTGACTCCACGTCTTCAAGCACAGAGGTGTGTGTTGCCCCTTCACAACTACCACCACCAAGGACTAAGGAGACAACACACACATCAGAAGATGGAGCCATGGAACAGATCACCTTCACCCATAAGAGTACCCAGTAGCACTAGTCCCTGCCACATGGCAACCTATAACCAAGGTCTTGTGCTTTGTAACATGCCAGTCTTGCAACAACTGCACTCAAGCACTGTTCTTCAGCCCACTGTTTATCTTGTCACTGTGCCCTGTGATTGTCTCTCACTAACTCATTGGCAAATCCTGTCACTCTGTACTGTCTGACACTTCACCCCAGCATGTCCAATGACATGTCCTTTTGCACCTGTGTAGGATCACAATGAAAGGTGTCACACTAATGGACTCACAATCATGGACAATGCACATATAGCACTACAGCACTTTAAAATAAATAGCACTCACACAACAACTTTGTCTCTGTGTAATGTGACATATCAACCGTGATGGCCATCAGTGATGTTTACCTCAGGTCAATGATTATAGATTGTCAATACAACTGACCTGAAAGAATGTTGGCTGATAACTATGCTCTGTGGTCTGGATTGTACAATCATATGCCCTTCCTGAGGGTTAATTCTGAGGAAAATAGAAACTACACACCACCATGCTGTGTTGGACAGAATAACGCTTCCTGAAGGGATGTCTAAGCCAAACATTATTGCCTTCAACTTTTTCTCAAGCCAAAAATTACGTATGTGACATTTGACCCACATTTTACCTAAAACACACCATACTGCGTGAATGGATGTGTATGAGTGTACGTACAAATATGTTACCTGGCTGAACATTGTAACAAATGATAGGTGTGAGTTATCTATACCATACTACATGAGATCATTCTACCACTCAACTTATAAGGCTTCGCTTGGACATCAGGCTGCAGGCAGACTTAACACAGTGTCCTCAATACCAATTCTGGTCGCAAAGTATGTGAGATTGAAAACATACATCAAAAATTAACAATACTTTGGGATACATAGTAACCTTGAATGGTGGGTGCAATGGATGGCAGAATCTTAGCAAAGTAGCCTTGGTGTAGCTGCCAATGTAACAGCTCAATTGGGATTTGGTTGCAGACACTGTTCACCCATGCCAAGGCCCTGATCCCCAAGCATGTGACACATACTGTAAAAAGTTACCTAAATATTTATTTAACAGTAAAAACAGAAGCTAAAACCAAGGGAAACACCTTACCTAACCTAGCCTATCCTAACTACATATTACCCACAACTGGCCCTCACTAACCTAAGCTAAACTTACTTATCACATTTAACTAAACACTCTAAACATCAACCCCCCTCACCCCCTTTATAAGACGGGACACATGGAGGACAACATAGGCTAACCTCAACACATACTATCTTATCCTAAACAAATATATTTATTTTTTGTATTTTTATATATTTTTTTAAACAATAAAACCCCAACATCATCCAACACACATAATAAAAAACAGATATTAAAAGTATCATACCCCCACCCACTACTTCTAACTAAACTAACAGCCTATTCTAACCTAACGCTAAGCCCCCTAAACCCACTAATGAAAAGAACCAGGAAAGAGGATGGAAGGGAGGGAATCATGGCTGAGGGTACAATGTTTACATTTTCTCCCTCCACAGGGTCTTCCTTATGGCACGCACCCTCCTAATCACTTGTGCCACCTTCTGCTGCAGCCTGTTAATTTTCCTCAACATACGGTCAATGTTCCGTTTCATCCACTGAAAATCTGCTGGGTCAATGACTGCAGCAGGAGTGGTCTGGGTGCCAGTTGAAGATGAATGTCCCCTTGTCGGTGCCATGCATGTAGGAGGAGGTGCAGGTAGTGCTGTGACAAGTCCTGGAGCAGTGGAGGTTGACGGTCCAGCATAGGTGCCTGCTATGGTTGGTGCCACCTGGGTGGTAATGGTGGTGCTGGTGGCTGTGGTGGACACCGAAGGGCCCCCTTGGGCAAATACCCTCCACACTCCGGAGGCTCTTTCATGGTGATAATACCTTGCCATGTTGCGGAACCCAGACTCCACATCCGGTATGTGGCGGTAACGCATCGTCCTGCGCTGAAACTCCAGAATCTGGATGGGATTCATATTGGCAGCTGTTAAAAAAAATATAAAACCAAACATTAGGTACTTCATTGTGTGATATGGCTCCAGAAGTAAATCAGACAATACATCTAATGTACCAGAAACAGGCCATATCATCATACAGATCACTGATTATCCCTGAGGAAGTACATGCCAACGCAGCCTACACATGTCCTATCAAACAGCACAGCAATGTTCTAAAAGATGGGTAACAACTTAAGTGACCTATGCATCATTGTTCAGCCATTTCTCGTGTAAAAAATGCTGCAAGTCCTCCACATGTGACAGGCCAACTAATGACCAACTTCTGGATGACAATCAAGGGCCACATGATCTGTGAGTTGTAAATGGAATTGCCAGGATAGAATGCAGTTGCTAATCATGAGTGGGTATCCTACTTTTGGACAAGTGACTTACAGATTTACATGTCTCTGTACTAGACTTGGATCATCAGTCCTAGGTACACATTTCAGAACCCTACGCCTAGGCCTGAGGGGGGGATGGACAAGCAACAAATACTTTCAAACATCAAGGACACCCAGGAAGCTTTGGACAGCTGTACATGGGTTTGGGCAGTCCACCACAGGTAAGGAGGATGTCCAACTAGGATACACCCAAACCTTGGACAACCCCATCCATATTTATGTTTAGAAATGCAGACATTGTCAACATCATTTCCTACCAGTAACACATGACTTACAACAAGCAGATAGATGCAAGCACACATCTGGCCATGAGCTGCATGCACACCTAGGCCATTGTACTCAAGTGCCTCAGACACGTAGCACAACATGTGGAGCTACATGCTACTAGGAAGTCAAACATACAGTCAAACATGTTCATTAGTGAATAGAGACGCTCAAGTCTGTGGGTAAGATTTTAGCATCCCTATTCTGTGAGAATCAGGGTCTGAATTGCTGACTAAATCACAAAAAGGGTCCTCTGCTACATTTTTTTAATATAAGTTTTATCCACAAAGTCACCCTATTCACATGGCCGTGCCTACAGGACTGCCCTACAATCCCAAAATATGACTTTACGCTAATGATTGCCCAACTCAAAGATAGAAATAAAATGATACTCCACTCAAGGAACATATCCGATCATTGACCAGCGCATCATACCTTGCTATGTGTCCAACACACAGGAGACAATCACACAACAGCAGCAAACACAACACAGAACAGAAATATCAACACTTCCAAATACAATTACTGTGTGTAAGATTAAATCAGAAAGTCAAGCCTCTCAGGCATGATGATACTGCATCCTACAAACCACTGCAAACATGTACAGACCTGGGCACTCCAGTGAGTGATAGACACATATCTGCACACATGCAGTCGCACTAACTATCATGTGGTGGCAAACAAGCTCCATCATTTGTTTGCAGACTCATTTATAGAGTTTATTCCTCTCATCATGTGTATCCATGAGAGACATGCAAAGCCATTTTCCTGGAGGACTGCTATACCAGTCACTCAGGTATTGTGGCTTGGGCATCAAAGGACAATCCTTTACTGTGATACGCACCTGTGGGTTGAATTAAGGGCATGGTTTATCATGCTTTCCATGGTCCCTTACTTGTAGGGCCTGTGTTGTGTCTAGGTTACATATGCTACATTAACAGTGTACCCTGAGCCACATATACCCCCTATGACACCATAATGGCAGGGATCCTGTGCATTATTTGGTGACAGTTTGAGGCTAGGCATGGATTGAGCAGTTTTCATATTTCGATACAACAAGGAGATATATGTTGACAGTGTATATTGTATTCATCCATGACAGAATGCATGGGCACAGGTGTAGTCATTGCACCTGAAATGTGTCTCTCATTGCCCTGTTTACCCAATATGGGTTTTGGAATTCATAGATGAGCCACATTCATCATTTTACATTTGCCAATTTGGTTGATCAGCGGATCTATAGCAAACTGACACCGTGATATTATTAATACATGGTTTAGCAAATGTACCAGTGTGTCAATCATGATGATGTAGTTTTCAATTTGTATGTACCTTCAGGATGAGAGCAGTCACAGGAATGCTGGTCTACTGATCTTAGCATACACCCATGTCAGTGATAGCCTCCATACTGGGAGGTTAGTTAATAAACATATGCTACACTTGATCAGCATGGGTGTGCCAAACTAAGCTAGCTAAGTATTAGTCAACTTTATATGTATGATGGAATTGGTCAGTGGTCCCTTGCATGACCTCATGCACTTAATCCATTGTGATCATGCATTCCCCAACGTCACGTATCCCATGATGATCCCATAACTTATGAAAAGTACATGGCAATAGAGTAACACAGATGGCAAATGCATTAGCTCGGGCCAGCTATTGTGACTAAAACCAATGTAAAACACACAGGTACAATGTACAGAGGGCCAGGGATAGTTGTTACCCCTCAATTTGTATAATTTGCTTAATTTTATTTGCCACAGCTATGGTAAGTTGCACCATACATTTTGATATGAACCCGTGTGCATTACTTTTGGCATCCATCCCTAATTTAATTGTGTCACAACAAAGTCCAAATATCAGTCTAAGATGTTACCTGAGGTCAGCTATAACTTGTTACGTATGTGTCAGAATCCAGTTAAGACATGTATCAGAAATAATTGAGGGACACATTATTTCTTGAAAATATCTGGATTAAAAACATGTCTTTCCTGGTACACTCACAGACCATGCATAAAACATATGTTAGAGCCACATTTGCATCATCAATTGATGTGAAGACAGCACTAATTTACAGGCACCTGTTGTGTTTTGTAAGTTAGTGCAGCTGTTGCAGCAACAAATGAAGGTAATGTGTAGGAATTATTGTATAACTCACGGCAACTGTATGTTTAACTTGCATTCCACATGTCCAAAAACATTGCCTGAAGCATATGAACAAATCTGCTACCGTCACTACAGAGTATTTAAATGTGCATATTACTCTGATTTGTACTCTCCAACAGGGCCACCAATCACAATCCCCAGGTGGTCCAGCAGGTCTTGCTCCCTGGCAACCAGGTCAGCCCAACGGTGTTTCAGCTGGTGGTCGTTGCACGGTGTGTTGTAGATTCTTTGAAGATGGTACAGGACCTTTGCCCATTGGAGCCTTCTTGCCTCTGTGTGATACCCCTGTATCACACGGCCTCTTGCTTCAATCATTAATGGTAGGAAGTGGCACACCAGCCAAATAAATCCACCAGCTCGTCCTCTCCCATCCTACTGAGACGAGGCCTACCCAACATGCTTGAAAAAAATAATTTAATAAAGGGGTACAGAGGATAATGAAGGGAAAGTAGGAGAGGGAAATGAAAACAAATTAACACTAAAACAGACCAACTATCCCAAAACTAACACTACCCACAACATACTCCCAACAGTACAAAGACAAATTTAGACACCAGAAATGACAAAAATACACTTACACAGGATACCACAGAAACTTAGGAAACACCAAAAGACAATTTAAAGACCACACAGAAGACAAATTCACAAAATGCACAGAGAGACTAGTCAAAAGACAGCCACACAGTCAGGAAATATCACAGACTGCAAAGTGAAAGTGAAAGTGAAAGTACACCCACTGTACCAATTCTGTAAAAAGCATATCCTATTACATCACTTCCTGCCTCAAATGCGGTGCGTTTTTATTCTTATGCATCAAAATATTATAACGCTTACAGTCTGTGCGTCATTTTTTTCATTCACATGCTTAGAAATTACCCCGCATCCATATTTTCAAATATTTTTCATAGTTAACCAATTTTATGGGGCACAGTGTGGGAATTACCGGCCAGGGCCAATGGAGGTATCATGGCAGTGGGCGTCATTTTTTGACACATATGCTGCATTTGTTTTACGCATGTGCGTCTTTTTTTATGCGTATGCATCAAAATTTCTGTCTTTGACTGGGTTTGGGTCATTTCTCATTTTTAATAGTACATGACAGGTGTGACAATACAGACATATGCAGTTTGCACCTATATTGTGCATTCCGGTGTATGGGCACATGTGACAGATCATTCTACTGCGGACAATGATCCCCTAGTTGTTGTACCGGATTTGCACCCTTCACTGACGCAATAGATGGCCAAACGTGTGGAATACAAATAAGTATTACCCAGTTTGGGCATGTTTTGCGTCAATAGAGGATAGCAAGGCTACACAACTCAATACAATAACTCAATGCCTGTGTGTCAATGTGTGTGAATTGGCTCTTACTAATGTAGTTGTTCCACTGTGTGAACATCACAAGACGCATTTTCTCAAATCTGCTTGTATGCATGTGTCGTCAATGTGTCCAACCATCAGATGCTATTCAGTGTGGAAATGAGAAAGGAAATGTGTTTGTCATACGCGTAGCAACAAATGCTGTGTGAACTTCCCAGGTTTTTTGGAACATAAGCATCACCAATGACAAACCATGCACAGGATAGAAGACAGCTGATCATGGCAAAGTTCCAATGCAAGGCCATCACATGTCCTGGAATGTTGGATACCTCTTCCTGGGCACTTGTTTGTATACTACCCATGAGTCAGGCATTGGAAAATGCTATGTGGGTACGGTGTTTGTGACACGAGTCCCAAAACCAATCTACAAATGTCATGTCACGCCACAGTTTGAGTCATATAAATGAGCCATGTTTCTCCTGTGGCAGTGGAGCACCAGCAGACCAAGCAGCACGTGTGCACATATCTCCAGTGGTTAATTGCACAAAGGTGTCCAGTTCAAATGTGTAGGGCCATGCGTAGCCTGAGTCATTATTTGGGTCCATGTTGTCACAGTTACGTGCAGGTCTAGTCATGAGTGTGTGGAGTCATTTCCTGCATTTACAAAGTATCCTTCACAGCTGAATTGAAGGACAGCCGGAGAGGAATTGAGAACGCACATGGGGATAGTCCAGCCATGGCACTGGAGACATGTTATGAGACTGACAACAGGGCAACCTTGGTGTGCTGACAAAGTTAATGGATAAGAAATTTAAAACCGGCAGGTTTCCTCACAACATTTGTACACAGGGTGGCCCCTAAAATTCCCACTGCAGCCGGGAACATCAGTGCCTCTGTGCTGATTAATCTCACAGCTATTCACCACGCAAGCCCCATCAATATGTTGGGGGCAATGTGAATCAGTGTGTGGACTGTCAGGGTACTAACATGTGTTGACATTTCATGCACATTATCTGATGTTGTTTGTTATGCTGTAGGCACCATACCCAATCCATGCATACAGCCATGGTACTGGTCACTATTTGCCACTCATGCATACATGAAACCCAGACAAGGGATGGACCATGATTAGGCTATTTGAAGCCAAGTTCCACCCCATGATATGATAAGTAAACTGATTACGCTATACAATGTATTTGAGTATTCATTGTAGACCTACATGACACAATACCCCAGGAGGAAAGTGAGGGCATGGAAAGCAACTATGAGACAAATGTAGCCACAGGGAACCTTTATGGTGATGCAAAGACAGGAACCAGTCAGGCTAACAGGACGCAGGGTCCATCAGGAACAAAAATGAACAAGGCAAATACACAGTGAGCAGACTGAGACTGGTCAAAGCTGGAACAACACTGAGGAAAATTAAAACTGTAGTTGTCCTGTCTGTTGGAACGTAACACAATAACCCAAGGCCTGTGTTACACAAGTTATTTATACGGCAATGCATAACAGTGTTATACATATAATGGCAGTTTCTCTGCCATTCCAGGCAGCTGCAAGGGCAGTGCATGTTCAAATGGCTGGTCTGCATGGAGGTGCTCACGGGTGTGTGCAGCTTCAGTCTCTCACAAGTCCTGTACGTGAGAATCAAGTTCAAAGGGCCAACAGTACCTTTCACATGGGAAGCAATGTACAGGTGATTGCATGTCCTACAGATTACAAGGCAGTGCATTATTGAACCAGAAGTCCATGCAGACAGAAGAACAATGACTATGGCATACCATACTAAAGAGGGAAGCACACTGGATTCAGAATGTGAGGCTGGGTGTGTCTAGATGAGGGATTATCTGGGTACAAATATTCCATTTCCAGGGCAGGAAGGGTGGGGTGAGACAGGGAACATGGCAGTGACGGGATTGATGACCTGGGATGGCATGTGCAGGGGATGTCTTGTTAGCAATGCTAGTCATACCTGGGGCACTCGTGCTATCCATTTGATGCTTATATGGAATTCTTGTCACACATACTCCTTGCAAAGATAGCTGATGTAACAGTTACTGGGTCCAACAAGGTCTGGTCATACCTTCTTACTTACCAATGCAATAGCACATCCACTGCCTTATGCATGAGACATTTTCTTTCCATATTGAATGATGGTGTCTTAGTTGTGTGCCATATGCTGCAATGAACCATTTTGCCAACATGTATGTGTGAAATAGCTGTGCTCCTCTGATATTGACCTTCAAATGTGAAATGGACAGGATATATGTCATTTACAGTGTGTGTGAAATTGGGTGAACATTCATACCCATCAAATATGATGTGGATTTTTCTGTATCCTAATCTGTATTTCTGCAATGCTCCATGAGGCTACATTCTGATTATGATTCTTAGGGATAATGTTATGCAAAAATGATTAACCAGACCATGATATAGTGAATATAATAGATGTTTATTGACATATGGTAAGACAGTGGTGATGGTGATTAGAGTTCAAAGAAATTTTGGACAATATGGTGTCTCCGATGCAATCCTGCAGCTGTGTTTGGATGGTCCCCCTCATGTTGATGTACAGCATGCTCCTCTTCCTCCTCTTCGGGCATTTGTGGGTCTGGTTCATATAGGGGACTGTTCCTCCTTACACATATGTTGTGCAGGATGGCACAGGTCAAAATGATTTTGCACAACATTTCAGGTGAGTATAGAAGGCTGCCTCCAGTGATGTCAAGGCACCTGAATCTTGACTTCAGGATGCCAAAGGTCCTCTCGACTATGGTGCGTGTCCTCTGATGTGCCTCATTATAGGCACACCGCTCTGATGCTATGCTTGGGTTTGCAAATGGGGTCATGATCCATGGCTGGATCCCATACCCCTGATCAGCTGAAAGAGAAAATGAGTGAGAAAATGTTGATGTTGCTTGCACCATAATTTTCACTTTGCATGGCAGTTGTTCTCTTGTGTTGTCTGTGACTCATCGGTGTTTGTGTTATTGTGTGGAATCCTAGGCTTCTAGGATGTACCATCAGCATTAGGTTGTTTCCTTATCTGAACTGGTGTTTGGCTGATTGAGCGGATGTCAGCGGTATTTTTGTAAAGTTGCAGTACATTGTGTACTCCCTTGCATTATGTCATGTGAAAGAGGTGTCCATGTGTCTTAACTGGAGGTGCATGATACTTCCATACACAGAAGCAGTTCCACAGTGGTGGTAACACGGTTGCAACTATATGGCCTGGACATCCCATCCAATTTAACATATGAAATAGAATTAGTTAAAAATCAGAGAGGCCCTTAGATTTGGCAAGGTGACAATGTACAACACATCTCCATAAGTTGTCAGCACTGACGTGTTGACAATTGACAATGCACAAATATCCCATGGGTGACAAATTCTCTGCAGACCTATTTCTCTGCCCTTGCCAAGTTGACTCAGGTTCAAACGTGTACCTATACTACTGAACATGTTCTAGTTCAGCTGGCTAACTTGGTTGTGAGGTTGTCATTTACAGTGTCAGAAGGTCCATATGCTTGTACATCTGTTGTGTATATGTGTAATTGTCTCAATCCGTATGTGTAGGAATTTGCACTTTGCAATATTGTCACATCAATATGTGTTCTTAGCACAGTCCACTTGCTTATTGGTAGTGGGCAATGTCAGAGCAGGAGTGATATGAGATATTGGTACGGCCTCAATGATTCCATGTCACCTTCATTGTAGTCACCATCATGCTATTTGTGTCATGGTGTTTGACCTGCAGCAAAACACATTACACACCCCTTACACAGTACTTATTGCTTGTAAGGATGTTTGATTGAGTGTTATTGATGTGATATTGAAAGATTAATCTTCCAAGTTGTACTGCCAGTTGAGGCCATGTCATTGTCATTGTGTTGTTTTAAAGTATTCCCTTGTGTCTGTGGAGTGGCATCTATTGTTATTTGGATCTGTCATTTGTCCATAGGTGTGTTTCCAAATGGGTGAGGATATCAAACATGCCTAGCGGTATCACAACCTCAGTGTTTTCCTGGCCACATGTCAATGTAGTGGTGTATGTGTTGTTTGTCCTAATGGGTTGCTGTGCAGTGTGTATATAAGTAGGTTTCTGTACTTACCAACAAGTAGGCCATTTCCATATCGTCCATCCTGGAAGTGTTGATTGATGGTGCAGTGGCGGAAGATGAATGAATCATGTACACTCCCAGGATACTTTGCCACGATGTTGGTGATCAATCCCCGGTAATCGACAATGGCCTGCACATTGATGGAGTATGTGAGCTTCCTGTTGCGGTATAGATGTTCGGTTACAGCAGGTGGCACAAGGCGTACATGTGTGCAGTGAATGGAACCAAGCACGTGTGGGAAGCCGTTGATTTGGTAGAAGCCCCGTTTGGTCTCCTGCTGCTTCTGCTGTGTGTTGGGCAAACTGATGTGGAGGGTGTGAGGAAAATGATGGCATCCAATACCTTGGGTAGGAAGGCAGAGAATGAGGGCTGTGAGATCCCAGCAACCAGAGCACCAGTAGTTTGAAATGAGCCACTTGCCAACATGTGGAGTACAGCTAGCAGCTTGGTTTCTGGTGGAATGGTGTGGGGTGTCTGCAAGCTGGGTGCCAACTGTGGCTCAATGTTGCGCAGCAGCTGCTTTAATGGCTTGCCAATGGACACTGTACCTCTGGATGATGTCTTGTTGCCGGAGTCCCAGAAGGGTTGCCCTGGTGCAGAATATCCTCTCCTGCCTTCTGCGTTGCCGTTGGGGTCCCTGCTGGTGTTGTAGAAGCTGCTGTTGTTGGTCCTGTGCTCTGCGTCGGCGTGCATGCTGGATGAAAAGCACCTCCATGTCTTCCTTCTGGAGCTCTGCTGTTCCTTCTGTGTGTTTTCCTTAAGTACTGGTGTGTTTGCCCCATTTTAACCTCTGCCCTGACCCGGGCGTTATTTTTTTACGCAAATCGGGCTGTGTGTAATTTTCTAACTCCACCTCCCGACCGTGAGGGATTTTTGTGCGGTGAGGTGTTTAAGTCATTTTTTGGACAGGAACGCCTACCTTGCATGTCATTAACACAAGGCGGTTTCCTGCATCCAGAAAATGACGCATACAGCAGAATTTTGGCATTTGCGGGTGTCAAAGTATAAATATGGTGCACGGTTTGCGCCGAATGTGCGTCAACATTTTTGATGCACATTCGGCGCAAACAGAGTATAAATATGGGCCATAGTGGCTTATTTATGAGAGCTTGTGGCGCTGGAGTATCACTTTTTGCAATGCTCCGAGGGGCCAAATCTCTCATCTGTATCTATGAGGTCACGCAAAGCCACTTTGGCCCATATTTATACTTCTTGACGCACACCAGCGCCAGCGCTTTTTTGCATCAAAAAATGTACCGACGGCTAACGCCATTCCAATGCACCAGGCAGGCCCCTTATTTATAGATTGAAGTTAGCCGGCGCTGCGGCCTGGTTAGAGTAAAAAAAAATGACTCTAACCGGGCAACGCAGGCGTAGGGAAGAATGGGGGTTGTGCGTCAAAAAATGGTACAAGTCAGGTTAGAGTAAAAAATCATGGCTCTAACCGGACTTGCACCATTTTTTAGACACACAACCCCCATTGAAATGACTCCTGTCTTAGGAAAGACAGGAGTCATGCCCCCCGCCTAATGGCCATGCCCAGGGGACATGCGTCCCCTGGGCATGGTCATTGGGCACAGTGGCATGTAGGTGGGCCCACAGGTCTCTTAACGCCTGCCCTCACCCAGGCATTAAAAAACGGCACAAATCAGGCTGGGCGCTATTTTTTAAGGCCCATCCCCTCCTGTGCATCAAAATGACATGGGAGTATAAATAAGGCGCACATGCCTTAAAGTCATTTTTTGGACGGGAACGCCTACCTTGCATGTGATTATCGCAAGGCGGTTTCACACATTCCGAAAATGACACACACTGCTAAATTTTGACGTTCGCGGGGTCGGGCGTCAAAGTATAAATATGGTGTTAGGTTTGCGACGAATTTGCGTCAAAACGTTTGATGCTAATTTGGCGCAAACAGAGTATAAATATGATAAATATGCCCCTCTGTGTGGGTTTGAATGGCCTCATAGATATGTAGTAAGACAAAGCAGCTCAAGTCACTGCATTGCCTTAGACTGCACCAGGGAGGCATTCCCAAGGGAATTTTGACACGACCCCAGTTCTACTTAATCACATAAACTGGGGAAGTGGCAAAACTTGACGCTTCCTGAGGTATTTCACTTTGTTTTTTCCTCTTTCCATGTGTGCTGCGTTCTGCAGCATACTTGCAAAGAAGAAAACGCCTCTCAGCTTTGTTTTGTGCAGGAAGGTGCTCCTCCTTGCATAAAAGCAATCTTGCATGCAACACACATGCCCTTCCACCATGGTGCAAGGGTGCCTGCAGTGGCACTAGACAGCCAATTGTGTGCCAGCAGAGGGGGAAAGGATAGGAATGCACTGTATTGCGTAAGTATGGTGCCATTCTGCCCTTTAACATTGGCGTCGGGCATGCAGCAAGAAGACATGCAGTGCTGATCTATGCCAATTCCGCATAATTGTGGGTAATTGTTACTCCAAGAAAGTAGGTGAGTGCTTTTTGTGCTGTACCAGGCTTTCTTTGGAAGAACAAATAAAACTGATACAGGAATTGAGAGATCACTAGTATTGGCATTGGTGAGTCTTCCATTTGCACTTCTGCAAGGGCTGTCAGCAGAGAGAGTAAGTTCCACAGGGATATTGGCAGGACCAGGGATTGTTTTTTGTCAGAATAATTGTCTTGCTACAGATATAGAAATAGTTCAATTTGTCCTTCCATTGACAGAACATGTTGTAAAAGGGTGGAGCATTTAATTTATTTGTGTTACAACTTTTCTAGTTCTGTGAGGGTGAGTAATAATTTCAGTCAGGTGAATAGTGTGGAGAACGGTGCATTCAAGCTTGTTTTAGCTATGGGTCTGGATGTTGAAGGAGTTGCTGTGTTGGTCAGCAAATGTGGACCATTTTGTGATTTGCTGAATGGTAATCTGGGGGTCAAAGTAATGGCTGACTCTGGTTCACTGGTCACAATGATTTTGGATGAACCGTTTGAGTGATTTTGAGTGCGGGCAATGTTTAAGCCCTCAGACATTATACCTTTGACTTATGATGAGCACAGCATGAAATGTTGGGATTCTTGAAGATTAGTTAATGTGTAGGGCTCTCAAGATATTTCCAATATTCATGTGTTGCCAAAAAAGCCAAGGATATCATGGACTGGATTGATCAGGGTTGTCTGGGCATTGTGCTCAAACGTAGCACCATTCATCTGGTAATGCTTGTGAAATGTCCTGAGGATGGATTGGAGTATTTTCCTGTATGTTTGAAGAGCACATAGGATGCGTGACGTGTTTTGAACATGAAATAATTTTTGAAGAATTGCATGTAAAGTTATGGATGTGCCTTTGAGTGTAAAAGATGACTTAAGGAAGTTGCTCAAGGATCTATGTGATCAAAAGATTATAGAGCCTGTGATTGCTTCTGAATTAGTTTCAGCTATAGAAGGGAGTGCAGCTTTGTTTATATGCAGATTACTAAACAGATATTTTATAGAGGAATTCTATTCATTCTCAAGGTCCGAGAAATGGTGCACTATTGGTGGAGGTCGAGTGATTCACTAATGTTTATTTGTAGTCTGGAGGTGCAGGTATGTCTTGAAAGAGCATACCAAATTCTAACTACCCTTATAACGCTGTTTGGTGGATATAACTATCTCTGCTTGCAGGTTGGGCTTCCATCTGTCTCAAGCATATTCCAGTAGGTAATCGCTGGTGTTAAGGCATTCCAGGATGACATTTTGTCTTGTCATATGCTAAGGCATGTGAACAGCTTAATGCTAGCAGGAACAGGATTCTGACTTTTTGGTGAGGACTATGGATGATTTGGTGAGTGCAATATTAGAGCCACCAGTTTCAAAAGATAAGGACCAGCTCAGATCTTTGGTATATGTAGCTACTACTTAATATTCATTGAAGAATATGTTTCACAAGATAAGGACCAGCTCAGATCTTTTCATTGTATATGTCAAAACTACTTGAGATTCATTGAGGGATGTACTGTTCTTATGGAACCACAAAATTGTATGTATGTTTAAACAAATGATAAATCAAAATGGACTGAAAATGATCCTCACATGTTTTAACAAGTTTAGTTATTGCTTTTCAAAGTGACTACATTGAAGACTTAAGTTAGTGGTCACCACTACATCGTTATGGTCAATGCTAATATAGTGGGTATCAGTGCAGTAGTATGCTAAAATGTTAATGGAACAGAAAAACACTGTTGTTTGTGTTCAAGAACTTTAAGGGGCACCAAGAAGTGGTATTGCACCATTGAACGTGAGGTGTTAGTATGTTCATGTGGGGTAGAAAAGTTCAAGACTTAGGTTTGGGATACACATTTTCTTTGTGCACTGATCATAAGCCATTCATGCATACGTTAGGTGACAAAGACTGTGCTAATCCTTTAGCTAGTCTGAAAATTTTTAGTGTTATCCAGGTAACCATTGCCAAATGCCATGAGTGGAATTTCAATTGATGGTGCTATTACAGAGGTTTTTGAAGGAGACATCAGTGAGTGTGAATGGATGGAGGCATTAAAGAGTGACAAGTGTTTGGTAGAGGCAGGCAAGTGGGTGCGTACATGCATGGCCTGAGCTGTAGAAATTGAATGGCAAATTACATAATATCGGCTTTTTAATAAATGTTGGTGCTCCACCAACAGTGTTGTGTCCCTTACTGTTACTAGAGAAACAATGGGAACATGTAGCTGTTGATTTTGCAAAGCCCTTCTGTTTTCCTTCCTTTGGAAAACATTGTAAGTTTCTGTTGGTTGGTCTTTCTATATTAATTGAGTTTTTGAGCAATGCCTTTGCTATCAACTGGTTGAATTGGTTTCAGATATTGAGGTGCAGCTTGTCTTTGTTTAAATGGATTTGTTTTTAAAGTAAATGGGCCCTAGTTTCAAAAGTAAATTTACACATGTAGATTTACTACAGTTAAATGTATTCTTACAATTTTGAGCAACTACTACTACTTTTGGCTATTCACCATTAACAAATGCAAAGTTATTCAAAAGTAAAGACTTACAAGTCCCTATCCCCTGAAGTCAGAGCTTGGTGCTTAATTTACGATTGTAAAGTTACTTCTGATGACTTTTGACAACTAGGAAGTACAAAGTTAAGGGAAAGTTTTAAAAGTTTAAACGTTGATTAAACTTAATACAAATAGTAAACTTTTAAATGTTAAATAATAATATAAACACATTTGTAGTTTGAATGTAGAACACAATTGAAAAATGCTACAGCATTAATATGTAATTTTTTGTTAGTATGTGATTATTTTATACATATTTAAAAATTATACTTTTTCGTAAGATTTAAATAAGAAAATCGAACCTAAAGTAGAAAAAGTTTATTGATTTATTGTATAGTAAAATTATGTAAAGATATGTATAGAATTTAAACAAGTTTTTTTTAAATGTTCTACATTTAAGTAAGGGTATTCACATATTTTATGATAAAGTGATAATCATGTTTTATTTATACATGTAACTTTTTAACATTAAATTAAATGTATTTGTATTAATAAAAAGTTAAAACTTTAGTTCCTTTGGCGTTTTGTTTTAGGTCTCCATCACTATTATTTTCTATGGAAGGGTGTTGTAGTACCAATGATTGGCAATGGGTGGTGATAGACATAATCCAGCTCTGAGTTTGAGTATATTTAAACCTTTTTTAAGTCTTTTTTGGCTGGAGTAACCATTGACGTGCTTTTTGTGAGTAGCAATAGGCTTAATAATTTGTGGTTTGTTTCATATTCCTCCCTAACTACCCCTAGCTCTCCCTAAAGTCATCTTTACTCCTTCTAAAACCCCTTCTCTTCAGTAATAAGTTTCCACATTTACTCCTAAAAAGTATATCTATATATACAGAGATCACTGCAGTTGGGTCTGAGATATCCACACATAAAGGATAAGAGAGGAGAAGGTGTTGACTACATCATGTAGGTTAGTGAATGGCATTTTATAGTACATTAGAAGTACTAGTATAGGGCTACTAAATGCATTAACAAGGGCAGTTTGTGAATAGGACCCACCAACGTTAAACTTTCAACTTTAACTCTTTATCTCCAATGGACTTGTGGAAAGAGTTGGTAGATTGATGAAAGGTGTAAAGACCATTTTAGCCAATATTTTGGACATAAATGTGTTTTTAGGAAAGAAGTTGTTAGCTTATCATAATACCAACAAACATCCACTGGTATCAGCCCTTTTGCCTTGTTAAAGGGATACGTTTTGAGGACTGAACTTTTACCAACTTAGATGGATGTCTGTGTATATACCTCGTACGATTCAAGTGATTTAGTAATTAACAAAAAAGAGTGTGTGTCCATCAGATTAATTTGAAAGTATATTTTGATGATTCTATGTGGGGTCAAACAGTATGTTAGTAAGTGCACCTCTTTGGTGTTACTGTGGAAAAGGAATTCTAATTTTCACTAAACTAAGTCAATCATGGTGGACCTTTTCTTGTCATGCCAAGAGGGCTGCTCAAAGTTCTGTTTTACTGGAAGATGGAGGGTAGGCTCTGTTTGTAATTTGGTACATTTTACTGATAATCAAAGGAATATTATTTCCTTGGACATACAGCAGTTGATGTAGTTACCTGGACAGAAAACTGGCCTCGCAACATGACATACATGATGAAGTTACCAGGGATTCCGGTCGCACTGCTGCCGGTGAGTCTGGGGGTGGATGCGTACTTGAGTAAATCATTGTTTGCAAGTGAAGTAGTTGATAATGGTGATGAGTGGTGTGAAGAGATTGTCCCTAACAGCGCTAGTGTTTTAAAACATCCACAGTTTAAAATTATTTTGTTTCAATTCAGTTTCCTTTGGATAGAGGGGCAGATGTGCTATGTCTGTTGTGTTCAGTACAATCCAAAATACTATTAGTTTGAAAGAAATGTGTGTTTTATTCTTGAAGTCCACTAACAGCGACTGCACAGCCAGAACACTGGTTCCAACTGCAAGACTTTTAACAATCATACGCTCCTTTCACGTAGGTTTTCAGTCCTAATGAGACTACTGGGTTTGGGTGGCAGACTCACCTGAATCGTAGGGTACTGAGTACAATGCCACACCCAGTGACATCTGTCGGCCCAATCCAGGTTTTCATGGCAACTAGCAATGCCTCATCTCCACCCGAGAGCAGATGATTGTGGCAACTGGGCGCATGACAGAGATGACTCTTCAGGGGAATAGTGGTCGATCAGATCACATCCCTTTCTCTCAGTTACATTAGTCTCACACAGACAAAGATAAACAGAAAAAGAGTATAGCTCAATAAGGGTTATTGAAATAACTGCATCTTACAAAAAGTGGCATATATTTCAATAGCTAGGAGGATAAAACACACTAGAAGCAAAATGTGACAAGAAGAGTGAAACACAAAAATAGTCCCACCATACTGTCTCTAGGAATGATATAAATATATTTCCTTATCTAAGCTATGTTATAGCACAGCGTGATAAGCCCTAACCCGCCCTTTAGTTTTCACCCCTGGGAAGACATCATCCCCCATAACTGAACAAGGAAACCTGTTGTCTAAAAAGACACAGGCCCTTATTACAACGGTTGCCGCCCGCCAAGCTGTAACCGCTGTGCGGCCGCACTCCAGCGGTGGCCATTATGACATCCCCGCTGGGCGGAAACTCGCCCAGCGGGGATGTCGGCTGCAACATGGGAGCCAGCTCCAAATGGAGCCGGCGGTGTTACGGCTGTGCGACGGGTGCAGTTGCAGACAGGGAAAAGCTTTATGGGACTGTGCCAGGGGCCCCCAAGGGCCCCATGAATCCCCTTTCCGCCAGCCTTTTCATGGCGGTTCCTACCACCATGAAAAGGCTGGCGGGTAGGGGACTCGTAAACCCCTGGGCAGTGCTGCAAGCCTGTTGGCGGTGCAACCTCTTAGACTGCCAGGGTTGTAATGAGGGCCACGGTCTCCATATAGGTCAGGGATTCAGCAGTCTAAGCAAGCAGCTGTAGCAAAGAAATTCAGCAGTCAACATGCAGTCATGGTCATCTGGCTGGAATCTCCCTCCAACATGTATGGGACAGAGAAGTGTTTTTATAATAAAACAGTTGATGTTCTAAGAAAAGGTCCCCACATAAGGATACGTATGTTTCTGTGAATGTCGGAGACACAGCGTAACACTTTCGCCGGCAACCATATCTGACTGCAGCCTTGAGGAAAGCACAAAGTGAAAGGAATGCTGTGCTAAGAACATAATGCTTTCCTATGTGAAAAGAACAACCAGATAGAGAAAATAAAACAACAGCGCAAATGTGGCTAGTGCTAGATAAACAAAGTAATGCTGAATAAAATGTAACTGGTCTAAAGTGCACCATTATCACCACCCACCAAATGTCTACAATTAACCATGTGACCCATATGCCATTTGTGACCATCACTAAATTTGGCAAAATGTTGGAACAATTCTGTTTCTTGCAGGGGGGATAAAAATAGACCTTCTCCCTTCTTGACTTTAAGAGGCTTCTTTATGTGTACCATATCTCCTTTTTCCAATAAAATAGACTTGGCAACAGTTTTTTTATCTTGATTCTCCTTATAAACGTCCTGTGCCTTCCTAATATTCCTCTTGTCTACATCAGGTGACCTTAATTCCACTACTCAACTCTGGTTATCTTTTGCAAAAGGCACTTTTCCATGCATGATGGTGAAGGGACTGTACCCTGTAACAGTAGGGTTAGTCTGATACATCCAGAGCATTTTGTACTGCCAAGAATCCAAATAGATCTCCTACTCCTGGCTAATTACAACACACCCTTACTCGCACTTGTTGAACCTTTTCACTTTATTCTTTCCAATGGGATGATAAACAGATGTAAATTTATGGTAAATCATATTACGCTTCAAAAACTCTTCCACCACTCCTGTTCTTAATGAGTACCATTAATCATAAGAATTTTTTATTGGTAAGCCTTTACTCAAGAAATGTAACCACATTCCCTGTACTAGCAGAATTGGCAAATGTGACATTGGGCCATTTGGAAACATAGGCCCTCATTATGACATTGGCAGTAACGGTGCAGCCGTGCGGGTGATGGCGGTCGAAATGCCACCAAGCCGGCAGTGCAGAATGCCATATTACGACCACGGCGATCAACCCACTGAAACAAAGCCATTTGCCGACAGTACCACCAGTGCGGCCAGACCGATGCGACGGCGGTCTCCATTCCCAGGCTAGCGGTAGCCACTGCACCGTCCACCCTATTACAATACTGCAGTCCGCCACGATTTCCGGGGTGGGACTCCCGCCACAAAAGCCTGCCCGAAACAGCAAGTAGAAAGGACTCACTCACCTCCAGGGACACAGACAACTCAGCAGAAGCCATGGAACACCACTGTGAAATCTTTCCAGTGCTCTTCCTCGCCTTCCTCCTCTATGACCACATCGGTGAGTACACCTGCAGAGCACACAAGGGTGGAATGGGAGAGTGACACACCCACACACAACATACACACCATGCACGGACTCCAACGTGCACACACGTTCACACATGCAACACCCATACACACACACACACACAAAACACAGCCACACCAAACACACATGTCACATACACACACCCAGAATCACAACTACACCACCACACCAATATCACCACCACGCAGAGATACACAAACCAATACAAAGACACAACACTAAATACAATGCCCAAATACAAGAAAGAACAGTAAATCTGAATGAAGAAATGCCTAGAACTACACATTGATCAACACATGATAGATGGATGGAAACTCACCAGTAAACAAAAAGACTTGACAACTGTATGGTGAGGAAACCAACAGGAATCTTATTGTGTAAATATATTAAGAGCAAATGCAAAGTAAATGTGTAACAAAAAGCACCAAGGCCCGTAGGCCAGTTTAATGTCCAATTAGCAAAACCGTGCCTATCAAAGGCCCCAACTTGACTCCTGACAGCCTAATGGCCTCCTCAAGGTAGGGGCATCAATGGGGCAGGAAGGCACCTCAAGGGTTTGAGGGTGGGGGTTTGGGTGGGGGGTCCTTGGGCTTTTGCCTGGGAGGGGGCTCCTTTGGCTTTGGTCTGGGAAGGGGTGGGGTTTCAGCTTTGCTCTGGATGGAGAGGCAGGGGCTTTAGATCCATGTTTTAGGGCAGGTTTTTTTGGGGGACTGGTGAAGGCTTTTTTACAGATGGAGGGGCAGCACAGGTAGAACGGGGGTCATGGGAGGATTTGAAGGTTGAGGACTTGGCTTGACGAGGGAACCATGACGGCGAGGGGCAACACAGGGTGGGACAGGGTCAGGGAACAGGTCAAGGCGGGCAATGAAAAGCTTCTTAGGAACTAGGGAGGTGGATTGGAAAACTGGTTTGGGAGTGGAGGTAGAGGCAATGATAGTAGGACGTGTAGGTGTGCTGGATATGGGTGCAGATGATTATGCAGAGTATGTATGTGTGAGGTGGAGGAATGTTGAGTGTCTGAGTGTGGGCATTTATGTGTTTTGAGAGGGGGGAAGAGAGGCTGAGAGAGGACATTCAGGTTGTATGGATGTATGTTGGGGTGGTGTCTTAATGTAAGGTGGGTGTGCTGTGTGTATCAGTGATGGTGGTTGTGGTGAGTGCGGATGAGGTGCATGGAGTACACGTCTGAGTCTGCTGTTGTGGTGACTGAGGGCAAAGTGATTACATGAACTGGGAGTGAGGATGCAGTGCTGGCAGGTGTGAGTGGTGATGTGACTGTAAGGGAGTAGGTGCTGGGGGAGACAGGGGAGGTAGTGACTGATGTTGTGTCTGCTTTTGTATGTTGAGTGTGTGCATGCTTGTAATATGATTTGTGGTGCCTGTGTTTGTCTTTGCGTACCTTGTCTGTTGATTTGGTTGAGTGCTTGTTTGTATGTGTGGCTTTGCTGGGAGAGGGGAATGGGCTTTGGGATGGGGCACAGGTAGCACGAGAGAGGAGGAAAGTACTGGGGACATTGCCATCAATGAAGAGGCTAGAGCCTGAAATGATCTCTGTAAGCCAGTCAAGGCACTGTGAATGCCCTCCAGGTAGGCATTAGTCTGCTGCATCTGGGATGCCAGGTCCTGGAAGGCATTCATGATGGTTGACTGCCCTGCAGAGATGGACCTCAGGAGATCAAGAGCCTCAGCAATGAGGGCAGCAGGGCTAACTGGGGCAGGGGCAGAGGTGCCTGTAGTTAAGGAGACGCCCACCCTCCTGGGTGAGCAGGCACGGGCAACTGGGTGAGGAACTTCTGGGAGGGCGGTGCTGGTAAGGGGGGTGGCAGATGAGGAGGGTGCTGAGATGGTCCCAGAAGGTGCCTCCACCAGCAGGGAGCTTCCATTAGAGGAGGAATCAGTATCAGTGGTATCTGCTCCAGTCTCCCCGTGGTGCTCCCCTCACCCTCTAACCCACTGGTCCCCTCGACTTTGGTGGTCTCTGTCTTCTGGGTCCCATGGTCTGCAGCCTCCCCACTCACCGATGCCCCTCCTCCTTTGCCTGCTGAAGCTAATACACACAAAGATAGGATAGTACAAATAGGAGGGAAAAGGGTGAAAATGATGGGAGTATGGGGTCAATACCAATCCACATTGCACATTTGTACATTCCAACAACATGACTCATTGAACATTCCTGAATGCACTCACCACAATGTCAATAGACATTTCCTCACACCCACTGTTTATACGCTCTGATGTGCATACAAAATCATGTAATCTCTACAATTACACTCAGATACTACTCTACACTGTAAGGGCTCTTGTATACAGGATAATTACTGTGAGAAGTCAGTCCATGAGTGACATTTGTACAGTGTCATGCCTACCTGTGTCATCCATAATGGACAAAAATAGATATGTGTGGGAACCAACTTAAGATCTTGTATGACCATGTCATATCCTACAATTTGACACTGTACAGATGCCATGGCAACCTGTTGCACAGTTGACAAAAACATAATTTGATAGCCTCACTACTCATTTCCATCATGGACATGTGATGAGTTACGCCCTGGGGCAGTGTAAATTACAATCAGGCAGTATAAACTTGGAGTGTGCCCAGATTCAGAAAATGAGATCATGACAGTTTGGGAATACACTTACATGTTGATGGGGACTGAACACTAGCAGTGACAGATAAGCATCTTACTAATGTCATTCAGGAAAATCCCATATGTACGTGCAATTAACATGGGAATTTCAACAGCTCAGCGCATTGAAGTTTGCTTTGCAAGCAGCAAGTTGTAGCAGATGTAATGTTGATTCTCCTTTTGTGACTCTGCAGTAGGATGCACAAAATGTAATATTTGACACACTTGTGTTGTATGCCATGTGTGGATGCTGACCACTGTGGAGGGCGAGGCATGCACCTGTGTACCGGCCCATGGCTGACTTGGCAATGATGGAAGAACGCCACATCATATCCCACTATCAACTGAACCGTACTACAAACAGGGAGCTGTGTACCTAGTTGGAGTCTGATCTGCTGCCAGCCATTCGACAACCTACAGCCATTCCTCCAACTGTACAGGTGCTAACCATCCTCCACTTCTTGGACACTGGCTCATTCCAAAGGATAGTGGGAATGGCAACAGGCATGTCTCAACCTATGTTCAGCAATGTGTTGAGGAATGTCTTGTCCGCCTTAGTCAAACATATGGACAGCTATATTCAATTTCCTAATCCTGTAGATTTGGCCAGTGTGAAGCCTGGTTTCTTCGCAATGGGATATCCCTCATGTGATTGGGGCCATAGGTGGCACCCACATTGCATTAATACTACCCAGGGCTGATGAGCAAGTGTACAGGAACCGTAAGAGCTCTCACCCCATTAGTGTGCAGATGGCCTGCTTAGCTGACCAGTACATCTCCCAGGTGACTGCAAGGTTCCCAGGGTCTGTCCATGATTCATACATCCTCAGGAATAGCAGTGTCCACGGTTGATGGCACCTCTACAAAGAGTGAGGGCCTATCTCATCGGTGAGTATGATGAGTGTATATGTAATTACTGTTCCCCCAGCCTTCCTTCTCAGTTTGTTTGTGACATGGTGGATTGTAAATGTTAGTTTACCATATCCACAGGTGATTCAGGTTATCCCAATCTCTCCGGCAAAATGACACCGGTGAGGAATCCAAGGACCAGGTCCGAAGAACAGCACAATGAGGCTCATGGGAGGACAAGAAGGGTGATGAAACAACATTCGGTCTGTTGAGGCAAGGTTCAGATGTCTGCGCATTTCAGGGGGGGGGGCGTTACCTGCAGTACTCACCACAGAAGGTAGGTCAGATTGTGGTGGCCTGCTGCATGTTCCACAAGGAGGAATATCCCATTGGTTCAATAGGTAGGAGTACGGGACAATCCGGTGGCAGAAGAGGGAGGAAATATGAGTGAAAAAGATGGGGATGAAGAAGCTGTAGGCACAAGGACAGATCTCATCCAGCAGTACTTCAGCTAAGCTTGTGGTGATGTTTCATTACGCTTCCCAGTCTGCTACCTGAGGACCCAGGGATGTGTGGACACTGACCTTGCTACAGGGAACCTGATGACAGGATGATACATACACATCTTCACTGCGTTTAAAGACTCAATTTCTGTGACATGTCACACATTTTGTTCACTATTACAACGAATAAACACATAACACCATAACTTGTGTGTAAGTGTAGTTATTGTATCTATCAAAGGGTGGATAGGGTGCAAAGCAGTGGGACCATGGTGTTCAACTCCATCAGTCTGTAAGCATGACACCACTGGACCCACATACCATGTCAAACAGGTCTATTGTGTAGCACAGATCTCACTGTCCTGACAGCCTGGGCATGGGACTCATGCACTTCAGAAATATGCAATACAGTACCTGGATCAATCCATGTCCACTTCACATGTCAGACCAGCTAAAGCCACCTGCCAATACCACAACTCAGAAATGTCCACATGAGGGTGGCATTGTGAAGAGACCTGGAAGGAAAAAGTGGTAAACAAGATGCTTAGGAAGGTAAAGGCTTAATGACGTAGAAAAATCTGTTGCAAATATTATTGTTTCCAAGATTCTGCTTTTTGACTTTCCCAAACGAAGGAGATCGTCACAAGAGTCACAACTCCAATTTCAAACTTGCCCGAAAATCTGAGTTGTATACTGCAAAGCATCAAATGACCTGTCTGATGGTCACACAGAAACCCTTCTCAACCAGTTCTGACCCCCACACTACCCCCATGGAGTCAGTGAAATTACAAACCATCACATACTTACATTCAGGTGAAGTACTGATTGATGAGATCTGCCCGCATGTCTCCACCTTCATCCTCATCACTGTCATCCTCACTAGGCATTTCTGCATTCTCACCCGCTGGAACTGCTTGCTCCCCCTCATCTGGGATTTAGGGCATCTGTCACCTCATAGCAAGGTTGTGGAGCATACAGCAGGCCACAATGATCTGACACACTTTAGCTGGTGAGTAGAGGAGGGCTCCACCAGACTTATCAATGCTGTGGAATCTTGCCTTCAGAAGCCCAAAAGCCTGCTTCACTACACGCCATATCCTTCTTTGAGCCTCAATGAAGTGGACTTCCGCTGATGTGGTTGAGTTCCTCACTGGTGTCAACAACCAGGGACAGTTTGGGTAGGCAGAGTCCCCTGTAAGGAATCGTGACATGTGCAAATATGAGTCCAGGACATTATCACATTTGGCAGCAAACAGCATACAAACACACATGACACATGTAATGTGCCAACCAGGAAGGGCCTCTCTGGGGACTGTTGTGTCATCAGCTGTGGGATAGCGCTGTCCTGCATGATGAAGGCATCATGGACTGAACCTGGGTACCATGCACATACTTGGGAAATGTAGAGGTCCACCAAACAGACTACTTGGACATTTATGAAGTGGAAGTTCTTCCTGTTCCGATAGACTTGTTAATTGCCATGTGGGGAACCAAGGCTACATGTGTACCATCAATGGCTCTCACTACATGTGAGATGTGTGCCAAACCAGAGAACTCTGTCTTCACATGGGGCCAATCCTCATGTTGTCTAAATCAGATGTGGTTGTCCTTGGGTTTCAACATTGCAGACTAAGCTTTGATTTAGTTAGCCTAGGCTTAGAGGCAGTATGTCAGAATGTGTTATTAAAGACAAGTAGGTGCTATTTGTGTGTTTAAATGGTTGAGTTCATGGGCATGTACCTATGTGAAGTGACAGGTTTAGAGTCTTGAGTCATTGTGGAGAGAGTGCAATGGGTGTCCCCTGACCCACCTTGTGACTGTTGCACATGGTTAGCTGAGGTGTCATGACAGCCTTCACCAGGTAAATCGCATCATCAGATGTGCTTGATGTGTGATCATGTGGCCTAACATGACTGCAGGATGTATTGATACATGTTGTTGGCCGGTTTCTCACCATACTTGTTCCCTTTCTGTATCTGCACATAAATCTGTGGCCACATCTGGCATTGTTGTAGTGTTCTACTGAAGTCAGCTAATGACACTCTCTGGCCCTAAGCTCAGCACATTGACAGCCATTGTGAATTGGCTATGAGATACATGAAGTACCGTGATGCATCTAACCTTTTGGAACAAGGACGTTTGTGTTCATTTGTGTGATCTGCCTGCAGAGCCAGTTGCCTTTCAATTGCCACTTTTTGTGAATATTGCCATCTGGACTGTTATTGTATAGCTTTTGCACTGCAAGTGTGAGCCTGTAGCCACACCCTGTATCCATAAACAGCATGTGAAGGTAAAAAATGATGCCTCACTACTGAGGTTCATCAATTTCAGCCTAGGCCCAATGTATACCATTGTCATGACACTGGGGACATGATGGAGAGCTGTGACTGATGTGCTCATAACAACCCTGACCATTTGTGTTACATGTCCTTGGCAGGTCCCATGATCACACTGCCCTGTTGGCTTCTTAATCCAGCTCTGATTCATACTGTGCATGCTCCTAGTTTATTGGGCATTGAACTTATGTAAACAGTGTGTTGTGAACTGATGTTCCATGATATTTGACCCAGTGTTTTGGACATGTCAAATTCAAGGCCAGGTGTATCTTTCTTTGACATAGTTTTTTGTGTGCACACACATTTTGGAAGTATTGTTCATATTTTCTTGACTAACACTAAGGCCCTCATTCTGACCTTGGCGGGCGGCGGAGGCCGCCCGCCAAAGTCCCGCCGTCAGGTTACCGTTCCGCGGTCGAAAGACCGCGGCGGTAATTCTGACTTTCCCGCTGGGCTGGCGGGCGGTCTCCTTCAGACCGCCAGCCAGCCCAGCGGGAAAGAGGCTTCCACGATGAAGCCGGCTCGGAATCGAGCCGGCGGAGTGGAAGCTGTGCGACGGGTGCAGTTGCACCCGTCGCGTATTTCACTGTCTGCACAGCAGACAGTGAAATACATTTAGGGGCCCTCTTACGGGGGCCCCTGCAATGCCCATGCCAGTGGCATGGGCACTGCAGGGGCCCCCAGGGGCCCCGCGACCCCCCCTACCGCCATCCGGATCTCGGCGGTCCGACCGCCGGGATCTGGATGGCGGTAGGGGGGGTCAGAATCCCCGCGGCGGTGCAGCAAGCTGCGCCGCCGCGGAGGATTCAATGGGGCCGCGGTACACTGGCGGGACCCCGCCAGTGGTGCCGGTCCGACCGCGGCTTTACCGCCGCGGTCGGAATCCCCATTGAAGCACCGCCGGCTTGTCGGCGGTGCTCCCGCGGTCCTCCGCCCTGGCGGTCAAAGACCGCCAGGGTCAGAATGAGGGCCTAAGACCCCCACTTCCTGAGGCAGCATGTGGGTGCATGCCTATGTGCATAGGTACACATATGTAAAGGCTTGCCTGTTTGTGTGCACAACATGTGACTCCCTTGTATGTTGTCCTGGCAATATGGGCCTGTCTGTAGACTAGCTGTGTCCTGTGGGGACCATATGCAGCTTGTGATCATCAGGGGTTGTGGACGTATGTGTGCAATGCTTGCTAATTGGTGTAGCTGTCACTTGCCACTTGTCACAGCGTCCACTGTTGGAAGAAGTGGGAGGACCTGAGACGCTGGGCCCGTAAGATCACTGAGGCCCAACTGAGGCTGTCCTCCCAACAAGGACGGAGTGCCCATCGGACCATGACCCCTTTAATGAACTGCATTTTGGCGGTGGCCTACCCTTAGTTGGATGGGCGTTTGAGGGCAGCAAAGTAGCCACAAGGGGGTAAGTACAGACCTAACAAATGCTTGCTGTTTTTACCAAGTGATTAAGTAAGACAGAATGCTAACTCTGACAATGTGGGAAATGTAATGTGTCACAGATCTAATCTTCTCACATTGGTGTACACAGGTCATGTATTTAGCAACATGTGTGCACATTAATTTTGTTTTTTAGACATGGTACTGAACTATGGGGACCCCTCAGTCCTATAGCACAGAATGGAGCACATATGACTGTTTGTGTTCCAGTAATCTGCTTTTACTACCCTGTTGGGTGTTAGTTCCTACCAACAGATCACTCCTCATTAATGTTACACTAGAAAGGTGGGTAGGTTCTTGCTCCCTGTCCTCTGCTATGTATCAGAGAGTAAGTCTATGTGTGATTTTAAGTCAGGCAAGAGTAAGTCATCTCCAGTGTTTGTTGGTTTCTGATGTGTCACAGCATTATGTGATGCAGTGGTTTCCCTCAAACATGTCACATGGCATGCATAGCTAACAAATTCACAGCTGTAGCAAGGTAATTCCCGTTGGTAAGTGAGGAATGTACATTGACATGTGTGATGTCCCATCAGAGTTTACAATATGCATGTTGGCTACCAGTGTGCATCTGCTACATTTCCTCTGGGACACATATGTTGGTATCAGATGTAAGAATGTGATTGCCATGCTGATGTCCTGAAAGCAGAAACTTGTCACATATATTGTCCATGATAAACTTTTGTAGATATGATACGTAGGCAATGGTTGTCCACTTACAGCTATGGCCCAGACAGTACTGTGTCAACATCATGTGCATTTTGACAACAAAATGCATGCCTCACTGTTGTCATTTATCATGTGTACCTGCTGTAGCTATGAAGGATATGACATATGAGGCTAGGGTGTTTGGGAACTTCATGTTTGACAATAAACTTATTTGGTGCAGTTGTGGTGGTTTATAAACACCTGTGTGTAGGTTGGTAAGTGTGACCTGACTGTTGGCTTACATCATGGTTGGTGTACCAGTAATCTTAGAATCATTTATGCTTTGCCTCTGGGAATCCTCCTCAGACAGATGCCAGACTTCCCATGTCTGATGTGTGGGTAGTGATGTTGCTTCTCATTCTGTGATAGTTGCCTAATGTTAGTGTTTGAAAGGTCTGGTTCCCTCCTTTCTGCATGGTACAGTAGTCTATTCAATACATTCACAATATAGTAAACTTCTAAACATGTGTGGGATATTGGTGTGAACTTACTTGGTCCTTACATGAATGATATTGTTTGTCTTCAGGAGACATTTATCCTAGATATTTTGGACGTGAGTCCATTGTTACTCCTTGCTACATCACAATTGGTGCATGTGTGTGTGTGGCATGCGTACTACCTCCTTGACTAACACTTAGCCGGTGTGACAAGTTGATATGTCATTTGATAGTATGTGTCCATAGTGATGTGGTTGAATCTATGTCACGTGATGAAGTTATGACTTGCTTGTAACAGGGTTGCAGCCTTTACTTGGCAACATATGTTATTGCCTGGTACATGACATCAGGGTAAGGTATTTATGTGGTAAGGATTGGGTCTGTGTGTTTGATAAGCTACCTTACAATGGGACTCCATTGCTTGGCGACTGCTTGCTGTCTTGCTCTGAGTATGGCACATGTATTGGATGAAATAGTTTCCTAGTCATGGTATGGTCAGTATGATTGGTCAACTTCATTCCTGGAGTTGTAGTTTTCTGTTAGCTTGCCTTGCTGGTGTGTTACAATTTTGAAAATGAGGGACAAGCATTGTATTGTGTTGTTACATGATGTTGGCACTCTACTGGCACTTCCTGCGATGGTCAGTTGACATGATGGTATGTGATTTCTCTCTGATTTGTGATGGAAGTGTTATCATGTGTATGTTATGACTTCACTGTCTACTTTCAGCATCAGCACCGGCAGGTGATGAAGATGAGGCACAGCCAAGTGGGGAAGCTTCTGGCCACGGGACCTCCAGTCACCATACAACACACACTGATATACCCAGTGGTCCGGAGGGTGAGGGGAGTGCCACAGGAGAGACTGGATCTGCAACATCTTCATCTGAGTCCTCCTCTAATGTCAACTCCCTCGGTGTGGTGGACCCATCGGGGACCACTTCTGTACCATCTCTGTCCGCCACCCCCTGTTCTATCACCACCCTCTCTGTTGCTTCCCACCCAGTTGGCCGTGCCCGCTCTTCCAAAAGCGTGGGTGTCTCCTTTGCTGCAGGCACCTCTGTCCCTGTTCCCCCTTCTGCCATCAGTGAGGATGCTATTGACCTCCTGAGATCCATCTCTGTGGATCAGCCCACCATCGTGAATGCCATCCAGGGACTGGCAAGGCAGGTCCAACAAAGCAATGCATTCCTGGGGGGCATTTACATTGCAATGGATGGCCTACAGAGATCTTTTCAGGCTCTGGCCTCCACACTGACAGCAGCCAGTCACCCCTTGTCTACTATCCCACCTCCACCTTCCTCTTCCTAGTCCAAATCCCCCTTTCTCCGACCCAACCAAAGCACACAAACAGACTGGCATGCATCCTCCTCAACAGATAAGGGAAGAGCACACAAACAGAAGAACCACAAAACATACCACACACACAAACAACATCCACCTGCAGACACAGCAACAGTCACAACTTTCCCTGACACCCCCACCACCCCCAGCATCACAGACACAACACCGGGTACACCAGAAGACACCACACCAACGTTCACTGATGCAGCCACCACACCTATCCTACCTGCAGACACCACCCCAACAGACACTCAGACATCCACCCCAGTCACCACACCTGCAGACACCACAACCACTGACATGCCTACATGCAGCACATTCACCTTACCTGCAGACACCACCCTAACATACAGCCACCCACCCACCACGGCATCCCCCAGCACCTCCACCCCCTTCAGCCCAAGACACATAAACACCCTCTCTCACCCACCCAATAGACACCCACCACACACAAGCACACCTCCCGTCACATCAGACAACCACTCCCTCACCCTCCACACCCAAACCTCCTTCTGAAGAATGTCCCCATGTGTCTAAAAAAATTTTCCTTTGTAACCTTGACCTTTTCCCTACTTGTCTCCCGTGACACCCCAAAAGAACTGTTTCCCTCCCCAAGACCAGCCCTTCTATCTCCAAGGCATGCCCTTCCTCCTGCTACCACCCATGCCCTCCCCTGCCAAGAAGAGGTTCACCCCTCTAAAGAAAGTTCCCCCCTCCCAAACCAAAGCCAAAACCCACCCCTCCCAAGCCCAAACCCCCTCCTCCTCCACCACTCCCCAATACTCCCTAAGGTGCCTGTCTGCCCCCTTGATGACCCTACCTGTGGAGGTTACATGACAGCCAAGAGTCAAGGTGGGGCACCATTATGTGCCTTTGTTGCAAAAATTTAGAATTATGGACTGGCCAATGGCCTTGGACATTTATATATTTTGGAACTATCAACATATTATAACCAACCAGTTGTTGTGTTTTGGTTACATCTTTGTCCTGCATTTTCTTTCCTAGGTTTGAGGTGTTCCTGGCTGACATTGGTTGTGTGCTAGTATTTTGTTGTGTGTGCTGCTTGCTGCTTCATGTTTTGTTTTAGCAGTATGTGAGGTTGTGTGCAGTGCTATTGTCCCCCAGGGGTAGGGTGTGTGTTGTGTGATAGGTATGTGTATGTAGCTGAAATGTTAGTGTCATGGTATTGTGTAGTGTTTGTAGTGAAATGTGTTTGTTGTAGTGATGTGCAATGTGGTCCTTTATAGTGTATGCCTTGTCCCCTCATGTTGCTGTTGTGTGCATGTGATGTGTGTTGTGGAGGTTTTTACAGTGCAGACATAGAGTTTGTTGAGTTGTGAAAGTGTGGTTTGCTTTTGTATGCTTGTAACTATTTAGGTTTGTGTCCCTCAGAGCTGGCTGGTGTCTTGTATGGTATTTGTAGTGGTGTCTTCTTTGTAGCCTTTCCCTTCACCCATATGTGTGACTATGCATTACATTTGTTGTTCATAATGCTTGTCCACAAGATCTGAATATAGCCTGTTCGTGTGAGCATGTTTTTGTGGGCCTTGTTCAACATGAGATGTGTCCCAGTATGGCCTCCTTCCATGTATGGTTTTGCCGCTCCCATCACTGCTGTGCCGGTCTTGTTGTGATGTGTCACTTTATGTATTTTGACTGTTTGAGTCTGCATATAATGTGCACGGCATAATAGGTTTGATGTGCTGTGTGTGTGCATGATGTGTGTGTTGATTGCTGGGTTGTATGATGGTGTTGATGTGTCTGTTCCATTATACATGGATGTACATTGTGTTGTATGTGTGTCAAGTCCCTGGTCAGTGATGGGTGTGAGTGTGTGATGTATTTGTGCAGTTGTTGTCTCTTTGTTACGAGTTTGTATGTTGTATGGGAATCTGTGACCCTGGGCCTGTGCTGTGTTGCAGTGCGCAAATGTGTGGTATTGGTGTGTGGTGTGTGTGCTGGCTGAAATGCACATGATGTGTATGTGTGGGTGTCCTTGATGCAGTATGTGAGTGTGTGCGTCGCTATGCTGTTATGTGTGAGTGCAGCCGTTAGCACCGCCCCCCCATGGTATGTTATGTAACTGTACAAATTTATGCATTTTACATATGTAACAGGTGAGTGTGTGTACTAACGGTTGTTGTCGCCCTCATCGACAATTATTACGCTGTCTTTCTGCAAGCAGGAGCAGCAGGATGACCTCTAGTTCTGTTCCATGGTAGCTCCAGACATGTATGGCTTCCTAGAGGTGAGAGTCTCCTTTTATACTGTTCGCTTCCACCTGTTGCTCCATGGTGGTTAGACCGCGGTGGTCACATTTGCGGTGTGCAACCTCCTAATAGGTCCAGTGGAAACATGGTCTCCGTCGGACTGTTTGTGCCTCCAGAAGACTGCTGCGATCTGTAGTGCCTGGCGGTGCCGGTAGACCATTGGCGGTCTTCTGTGTGCACCACTGCCAAATTCATAATTTGGTGGTCTGCTCCGCCAGCCTGTTGGCAGTCGGACCACCAACATGCCGGTCACAGGACCGCCAAACTCATAATCAGGCCCTAAGTCCAAGGTATACTTTTGACTGTGACCTAATCACACCACATCACTGAGGTCACAAAAAACTTTCGCTTTGTCCCGGTCCAGCCTAACCAGATAGCCATGAATAGTGTTTTAAGTTTTTTGGCACTAGAATGCACATTTTTCTATTTAATTTTTACAAATTCACATCTTTGGTTCCCTAAATTGAATTTGTGTTGTTTGGGTGGCACTTTAAAGATAAAAATATTCTCTATTGTTATAAATTGGTATTGGATTTTTATTGTGTTGTGTCTTTTACTTATTTATTGTTTTGACAATATATTAAATGCTCTAAACATACCTGAGTCCTACGTTAAGCCTGACTGCTCATTTGCCAAGCTACCAAAGAAGAGTCATTTCTTGAGGCTTGACTGCACCTATTAGTGATTGGGAAATTATTACTGGGTGAAGGTGAATCCCCTCACCTACTAATAATCCACTTTCCTACATTTGGAGTGCAGTGGTGCGGTCCAGAACTTGTTTTTGATAGCACCAGTTAGTATTTAAGTTGGACACCTAAAAATACTCTAAATTGACTTTCTGCAAAAAGCTGTTTTTGATTTGTAATTTGGACTAATATTAATTGATTCATTTTTGATTTTTTATCGATCGTCTCAATTCTTGCAAATGTTATTGTGACCCATGTCTAAGGGATACAATGGAGCTTGATCTAGCTAGTCTACACACACTCCAAGTCACAGAGTTTAGGGTCTTGTGTAGGGCTACAGGATTACCAGTACCCTCTAATTGTGACAAGGCAGTACTAATAAAGGCCTTCATATCTTGGACAGAGGCCAAACTACATGATCAGATCTCTAAAACAGAGGAAGCTCTAGAAATAGATGGACAGTGGCAGGAAGACTCCATATATCTCAGTGATGAGGAAGATGAATGCCTCTCCATACACACAGTGACCATGGCCCTGTCTAGAGCTAGTGGGGGAAGAGCACCCACCAAAGGAGAGCCAGAAAGCTTGAGCCATATCTATCCTATGTAGCCATAGAAACAATGAAGTTGGCCCTGGCCAAGAAGAATTGCGCATGGGAGGAGAGGAGAACTACAGGGGTGGTAAAGAGGAAAATGGTAGCAGCAAAGATGAAACAGAAGTATCAAGGTATGGTGGATTTAACCCAAGACTACACAAGGGGATTGTCCCTAAGTACTTGGAGGGTGATAACATTGACAAGTGGCTGACAACTTTTGAGAGGCAGGTGAGCTCTCAGTACTGGGGTTCACTCTTGTGGGAAATGATTCCGATGGTAGGGAAAACTAGGCTCTTGGCCATAGAGGGAGAGGAGTCTGAATGATATCCCCACATGAAGCAAAGCTTAATCAGAAGGTTTGATCTAACTCCTGAACAGTACAGACTGAGACTTATAGACACTGTTATGAATGGGGTATCTAGTTGGCAGCAGTAGACCCTTGTCCAAGTAGGGACCACAATCCTAGTCAGGTTAAGTCACAATCCAAATGATCCTGTGCGCACCCTCTGGTAGCTTGCCACTGAGCAGCCAGTCTTAACTTAGAAGGCAATGTCTAAACTATTTGTGCAATAAACCAAATAGTAACACAGTAGAAACACCACAAAAATATACCACACAGGTTTAGAAATGTATCTATTATTTGTATGAATAGAATACTGTCAAAACAACAAAGATCCAATAGGCACAAGTTGAGATATCACTTATAAAAGGTTTAAAAGAGTCAGTCCTTAGAAATTAAAAACTGTCTCTTTGTTACACACAGTATCTGGTATGCGTCAAAAATAACGACACACGGAGACCACAGCGGAGGAGATGTGTGTAAAAATAAGGTGGTGTGTCGAATTCTCTGACGGGGCACAGAGGATGAGTTATTTCTTTCCACGTTGCAAGGGTTTGCGTAATTTTTCGGCACACAGTCTTGGTTCCTCACTGCAATGCGGGGTAGTTTGAGGCCCAGGGATGATGCAGTGAAAAATCCTTGATGTGCTTGAAGAAGGCATGGGCACTGCATTGATCCTGTAGGCAATGAGTCAAATTTTCTATCGCAAGGCAGGCACTGTGACAAATTTTGACTCAGGAACTCAGACTGCGTCGTTCCGGTCAGCTGTGCAGCAATTCCTCGGTCACAATGCAGGCTTTGCGTCGATTTCAGCAGGCAGTGCTTTGATTTTCGATGCAAAAGGAGTTTCCGGAAGAGATTAAGGGCCTCATTCTGACCCTGGCGGTTGAAAACTGCCAGGGCAGAGTGCAGCGGAAGCACCGCCATCAGGCTGGCGGTGCTTCATGGGCAATTCTGACCGCGGCGGTAAAGCCGCGGTCAGAAAAGGGCAACCGGCGGTTTCCCGCCGGTTTACCCCTGCCCCAAAGAATCCTCCATGGTGGCGCTGCTCGCAGCACCGCCATGGGGATTCCGACCCCCTTCCCGCCATCCTGGTCCTGGCGGTAAAAACCGCCAGGAACAGGATGGCGGGAACGGGTGTCGTGGGGCCCCTGGGGGCCCCATAATGATTTTCAGTGTCTGGAGAGCAGACACTGAAAATCGCGACGGGTGCCACTGCACCCGTCGCACCCCTTCAACTCCGCCGGCTCCATTCAGAGCTGGCTTCATTGTTGAAGGGGCTTTCCCGCTGGGCCGGCGGGCGGCCTTCTGGCGGTCACCCGCCGGCCCAGCGGGAAAGTCAGAATGACCGCCGCAGTCATTTGACCGCGGTACGGTCTTCTGGCGGTTCCCGCCAGGCGGGCGGCTTCTGCCGCCCGCCGGGGTCCGAATGAGGCCCTAAGTCTTTTTGGCCCTGAGACTTCAGAAAACAGAAGGCAAGCCCTTGCAGAGCACTTTTGTGGAAGGCAGAGTCCTTCTCAAAAAAGTCAGAGGCCAGCAGTGCAGCAGGGCAACAGCAGGGCGGCAATCCTTCTCAGCAAAGCAGTCCAGATGAGTCCTTTGGGCAGCCAGGCAGTTCCGCTTGACAGATTGTAGGTGTATGTCTAGAAGTGTCTGAGTTGGTGAGGTCAGAAACCGAGTTTATTTACCCAAAAATGCCTTTGAAGTGGAGGAAACTTCAATGAGTGATTTTGAAGAGCACAATTCCCATTTCAGTTCAGTCCTGTCTGCCAGGGTCCCAGTAGGGGGTTTGGCAGTCCATTGTGTGAGGGCAGGCCACTAGCCTTTGAAATGTAAGTGTAAGGCCCTGCGCCCTTCCAGCCGAGGAAGACCCATTCAATATGCAGATGAGTGCAGGTGTGACTGAGTGTCCTCTGTTTGTGGTTGTCTGGGTGAAATGCACAAGGGAGCTGTCAACCAGCACAGACTGGACATTGATTGGAGACTGGCTGTAAGGCACAGATGGTTTTAAGTGCAGAGAAATGCTCACTTTCTAAAAGTGGCATTTCTAAAATAGTAATATTAAATCCAACCTCACCAATAAGCAGGATTTCCTATTACCATTTTGGCCATACTAAATATGACCTGGTTACCCCATTCGGATCAGAATCTGCCACTCAAAAAGTTTATGAGGACAACCTTAATGCTAGTCTGTGAAAGGAGCAAGCCTCACAGTGCTGGAAAATGAATCTAGGAGTTTTCCACTACTAGGACACATGGAACACATGTGGACATAACCTGCCATTTACCTACATAGCACCCTGTCCTATGGGTTACCTAGGGCCTACAGTAGGAGTGACTTATATGTAGAAAAAGAAAAGGGGAGTTTAAGGCTTGAAACTGCACACAGAGGCCTTGCAAGGGCAGCCCTGAGACATGGTTAAGGGCTACCTATGTGGGTGGCACAATCAATGCCGCAGGCCCACTAGTAGCATTTCATTTCCAGGCCCTGGGCACATGTAGTGTACTTTACTAGGGAATTATAAGTAAATCAAATATGCCAATTGGGGCTGAACAAATGTTACTAAGTTTGGGGGAGAGAGAATATGCACTTTAGCACTGGTTAGCAGTGATAACGTGTTCAGAGTCCTAAAACCAGCAAACACAGTGTCAGAAAAGTGAAGGGAGGCAGGCAAAACATTGGAGGTGACCACCCTAAGGCTGTCAGGTCCAACAGACACCCATAAAGTCAGTACCCAAACCTGGGTTTACTTTGTAGACATATATTTCAACGTACTAGAGAGTTGGATACAGACTAAAAAGGTAGGTACTTATGAATGCCTATACAATTTGATGAAAAAGCCCATATTGGCCAATTGCCTCTCAGAAAAGCTATACCAGTATCTAGTTGACTCTCAGCTGTCTAGTCCCAGGAAACTGAGGGAGACGGCAGATGAATGGTATTAGCCCGGGCACCCTTGTGTGGTCTTGCCTGTCTTTTTTGCCTTTGCTGTTTTTGGTACTCTGAACACTTTACCAATGCTAACCAGTGCTAAAGTGCAAGTGCTTCTGTGTAAAATGTATGTGTAATTGGCTTTCCATGATTGGCACATTTTATTTACTAGTAAGTCCCTAGTAAAGTGCACTAGTGGTAACCAGGGCCTGTAAATCAAATGCTACTAGTGGGCCTGCAGCACTGGTTGCGCTACCCACATAAGTAGCCCTGTAAACATGGCTCAGACCTGCCATTGCAGTGTCTCTGTGCAGGTTTAACCTGCCAATTCAATCTGGCAAGTGTACCCACTTGCTAGGCCCAAATCTTCCCTTTTTATACATGTAAAGCACCCCTAAGGTAGACCATAGGTAGCCACATGGGCAGGGTGCAGTGTATGTTAAAGGTGGAACATGTACTGATGTGTTTTACATGTCCTAACAGTGAAATACTGCCAAATTCAGTTTCCACTGTTGCAAGGCCCATCTCTCTCATAGGGTAACATGGTGGCTGCCTTTAGATATTTTTAAAGTACAGATTCCCTTTAAGAGCAGAAAGAAACATGGAGTTTGGTATCTGAACTCACAATTAAAAAATACATCTGTTAGTGAAGTGATTTTTTAGACTGTTAGTTTCAAAATACCAAATACCACTTTTAGAAAGTAGACATTTTCTTGCTTTAACCATTTTGTGACTCTGCCTGTTTGTGGATTCCCTGTCTGGCTCAGACTGACAGTTGGGCTGTTTGTGAATCTCCTCTAGAAAGTAAAACAAAGGGAGCTGGGGTGTAGCCTGCATATCCTTATGAGCCATCTGAGCTGGAGTGGTGGGAGGAGTGGTCACTCACACCTGAGTGGGCTGTGCCTGCCCTCAAACAATGCAGTGTCCAACCCCCTGGTGTGTGTCTGGGGCCTGGCCTGGGCAATGCAGGATATTGTGAACAACAGAGACTTTCCTTTGAAGTTTGCCTACTTCAAATCAGAAAGGGGTATAAGTAGTGGACCCAAAACCCCAGATTTTATATTTCTTCAAGATCACTTATGAATTTAAGAGGAACCTCTGCCAAGGAGAAGAGGTGAAGAGCTGAGGAGAAGTGCTGCCCCTGCCTTTGACTGTGCTTTGTTGGGTTATCCTACATTTGCTGCTTCTGCCTGTGAAAGGGGACAACGACTGGACTTTATTGTGCATTCCTGCTTGAGAAGAATCTCCAAGAGCTTTGACTGAGCTTGACTCCTGTTTTGAAGTCCCAGGGCCATCAAAGACTTCCTCTGCCAGCACCTGGACTCTCTGTTGAGACTCCTGCCCCTCCAAGTGGTGTCCTATCCAGTCCCTGGGCCATTGAAAGGTAAAATTGGCAGAACAAGAGCTGAAATCCAAGCACAGAACGCCGTGCAGGGTCATTTTCGACGCACCATCTGCAACACGGCTAATAAATGATGAGCTACCAGCTTCGCGACCTGCATCGCAGCTGGGAGATCGACGCATCACGGCTGCAGAAATGACGCATCGCGACCTGGCTGGAGAAGAAACAACTCTCGACCTCACTTGCGAGTAGGGAATCTACGCATCGCTGACTTTTCCAATGCATGCTCGCCCGTGCGGCTTTATTTCTGACACAAACCAGTTACTTTGTGTAAAATCAATGCTTCCATTGTTTTCTATTGAGTAAGACTCTTAGGCCCATATTTATACTTTTTTAGCGCTGCATTTGCACGGCTTTTTTTACGCAAAAACAGCACAAACTTATAAAATACAATTGTATTTTGCAAATTTGCACCGCTTTTGCGTCAAAAAATGACGCAAATGCGGCGCTAAAAAAGTATGAATATGGGCCTTATTCTTTTGAAAATTCATATCTTGATTTGTGTATGTTGGATTGTTGTCATTTTGGTCTTGTTTGATTTAGATAAATATTGCCTATTTTACTAAACTGGTGTGGTGTCCACTTTAGAGTGTTGTTATTGTATTACTGTGTGTGTTGGTACAAATACTTTACACAGTGCTTCTGAGTTAAGCCTGCCTGCTCGTGCCAAGGTGGTGAGCGGGGGTTAACCAGGTGTGTTTCTCCTTTGCCCTGAATAGAGTGAGGGTCCTTGCTTAGACAGGGGTAACCTGACTGCCAACCAAAGACCCCCTTTCTAACAAGTTGGTTTACACCAGGGTGACCAAGAAGAAAGAGGGAGGTAATCAGAAGAAAGGAATACAGACCCCCCCCCCCACCCAAGGGAAACCCCTGGGAAACCAAGATAAAAAATTGAAAAAGTCCTGAAAGAGTCCTTAAAAGGTCCCCAAAAACCAGCCCATGTGGAGAGTTCCCAGAGCCAGTCCACTTGCAAGGGAAAGGGGTATCAAGGAAGAAATTCTGACCCTACAAAGGTGGGGTTGTGTTTTTGCTTACAGTCAGGACACCTAAGAGGAGATGCACTGTGCACAAAGAAGCCCCCCACTGGTAGGTTGTCCAAGGGAATTGCTAGTGTAGGTGTGGGGGTGGAAGGTTGCCCAGAGATGGGGAAAAGGTGTACAGAGGTGACCCTGGTTTCGTGGTTGGGGTGGAAGTTGCATGCCTGGAAGCTTTATCTCCAAGCATGGAACAGTACAAACAAAGGCCTAAGATCAATTGGACTGATGTTGTGAGGAATACAGGAGCTGGTGTGACCTTGGTGATGGATGACTTAGTTTCCCCAGAGCAGATCCTACCTAGTGTATTTCACCAGGTAACCAATGAAGAAGGCAATGGTGAGCTTGGAATGTGGAGGTGTGACCGGCCCAAAGAAGGTAATTGAGTCTCCTGCCCTCGCAGAACTTATTTTGAAGTTTCTGAATAGTCAAGGGTGGAACGGCAGGTCCATGCTCAGATGCTGGACCTCCCTGAGTGGGTTTGTGCTGTGTTGATGGCATAGGCTGCACATCAGGGAAGTAATGGACGCTAAGAACGTGGAACTATGGCCCAAGTCTCCAAGAACAATTGAAAGGGCAAACGGTCTGTGGGACCGATTCAGCCCAAATAACTGTCAGATAGCACTATTACTGAACAGAGAGTGACCAACCTGTAAGAGCTGGCCTGGCGGGAGTGATGCACGACTCTATTCCTTCCACACCCCATGATGCTTAATAAAGCAAGTTATACACATACTCACTCAGTGGGAACACCAAGGGGAATGGGGGAATGGGACAAAATAAGAAAATAACTAACCACTGAATATATGACAGCTTCCTTGTATCACCCTGCAGGTTTGTCTGTCATCTGACTCTCAGTATTTGAGTGCCTTAACGACAACAAGAACAAATATTTTTTCTTAAACCCCTTTACCACTTTTGTTTTAAAGTTTCAATCACTTACATTGTTTCTCTCAGTATAGACTCAATATACTTGTTAATTCACATAACAATCCTTCAAAACTTTAGTTAATTTTACTGAAGTTCAATCATAATTACTTTATCTCAAATCCCTGACTTGCATGCCTGCATGAAGAAGGTAAACATTAAACAATGCTTAGCTTTCTCTTGTCTCTTTTTATCTTTTGCAGATCATCATGAACTCTCTCCAGGAAGTACAAGGTTCACAGTGGCTGTGTAGGTAAGCTGGTTTGGCCAAGGGACAAGATCAACGAGCTGCCTTCATTAGCAAGTGACTACTCCTCAGAGAGCAAAGATGGAGTGCTATTGAGAGGGAAGCCTTTGCAGTGGTCTGGTCCTAGAAGAAGCTGAGGCCATACCTCTCAGATGGTTCATGCAGATTAGGGAGGAAAATCCACAATTACTGAGGTGGTCAATTTCCCTACAGCAGAAGAACTTCACAGAGGAATAAAGACCTGGGACTGCCCATGTGTATGAAGATGGACTTTTCCGGTCTTTCCATGATGCTTGAGTTATAGTTAACATCCCTGTAACCTTTGTTTTTCTCAATAAAGTTGTATATATATATATATATATATATATATATATATATATATATATATAAATATATATATATGTATATCAAGCTAGATAAAGACAAAGTATTTTGCCATTTGTACAGCAAAGTCTTTAAGCACAGGTTTGACACAGTGTCAACCTTGCCAAGCTGTAAAATGACAAAATACATTTATCACTCTAGGCACAGTATTACAGCTTTAGACTGGTAAAGTACCATCCAAGCCAACATGGAAGGAGTAAAAGCAACCCCTGACACGTGTTTCACTCTCATTAGAGCTCCTCAAAGAGGATTAGCTTTGTCCAGACACAAGGGAACACCTAGTATAAGTCAAAACAAATCCCTTTCAGGGTTAGAGTGACGCATAAATTATGCAAAAAAGAAAAGAGAACTCTGGGTAGAATTTGTCCTTATCTAACTCGGCATGGATAGCACTGGATAAAAACTTTGCTAGATAAACAGACATTTGAGGTGAGCAAATCTAGAGTGTTGCTGGTGTTGCAGGGTGCTCCACACTGGAGCTGCTCTCCACCTAAACTTAGGAACTACCCAGAGTTCTCTTTTCTTTTTTGTATACATATATATTAACTTTGTCCACCTGTGTTGTATTTTTGTTTATTCTGTTTTTTTGAAGGAAGTGGTGATGGGGTTCAGTTGTCCCACCCGAAAGAGAACCTGAATAGGGTTGTTGTACATTAACATTTTGTTCTACATTAAAGTATTGAATGACCAAATTATTTCTCTCCTCTGTAAAATGGACAACATGAAATGCAAAATTAATTAATAGATTTATTTGATGTGCAAGGGGCACTTTTGTTGGTTTCAATAAATTCGACATGGGCATCAAGTTGGGTTCAATGCAATAATGAATTTGATACCTTGCAGTACCAATTTTAGTAATCCAATTCAGAAGTTAGCTGGACTGAGAGGTAGTCTGGTAAATCTGTGTCAGCCAATGGGGCTACCACCATGTCCACAACAAAAATGACTACTTGGAACTTTTGTTATTAGGACATGGTAAATATATATGTCCTCCTTAGGAATATACTACCTGCCTCAGGGCTTCATAGTCTTTCCTTTGGGAGACTACATGACACAAGGGTGCCTGCATTGGCGCTAGGCTGCACTGAGTGCGCCAGTGCCAATAGAGAGCAGGAATTCACCATACTTTGATCGATATGGCACATTCCTGCTCTCTCAAGTCGACGCACCGCAGTGCAGCAAGTTATCTTGTTGCATTGTACTGCATCAAAGTTTGATAAATCTAGCCCCTTTGTTTTAATCTCTTGTGCGTGTTTACTCCATGTGCTCTTTCATCACTACCTGAACAAATTAAAGGTTGCACGTTGCATGTGCTATTCAATAGTTGTTTATTTCTGCATATGGCAACTATGTAAGGCCTCCTCATGGAATTGCACTTTTAGGGAGGGTAAAAAGGAGAATTAGCTATTCTTCCCCCATATCTGGCCAAAAACTCGAGAGTCTGGAAGAGATGCCCTCTCAAAGACATGCTGACATTGTCATCAATATTGGCAGCTGGCATAAATACATTGAGACTAAGGATGTAAATTATGGTGTGACCAATACACATGCTCGCTTTGGTCTAGCTGCGAGTCAACATGCTACATGCCATGAATGCATGCCACCAAAATGTCAGATTTGTGGTGTAAGTGAACATAAATATTCCAAGGGAAAATATATCAGGGGTCTTAACACTATTAGGAAATTACTAAGGTGTTAGGTGAATATTATTAAGGCTAAAGTTAAGTTTACTGCTAGGGTATGGGATAGGTGTGTAATTATATTTGTGGAAAATACTATGGGGAGGATGCAAGAAAAGTGGTGTTGCATCCAATGCAGCATCACTTTTCTTGCTCCCGTTAGTGCCTCCCTAACGCCACCATGATTGTGCCATATTAAAGATATGGTGCACCATGGTGGTAGTTAGGGAACTAGCATCAAACTTTTTGACGCTACTTGGGCGCTTTGCAGGTTTAGCATAAAAAATGTTGACGCTAATCCTGAAAAGCACATTGAGGCCAATTATAATTATTGGTGTGCTTCCCTTTAACACCTGCTCTGTGCGGGCATTAAAAATGCCACAAAAAATGGCGCAAAGAAATCTTTTAGATTTCTTCGTGCCATTTGTTCGGCCCCCTGACTGGGGAATGCTCCTGTTGCATACATTATGTCTGGCACAGGCATAATGTGGCATAAGGGGTTACAAAGTGGTGCAATGCATGCATTGCACCACTTTGTAAATCTGGCTGGCGATCTTGGTTTCGTTGGGCCACATTATTGTAAAAAAAATGACTCTAATGTGGCGCTAGGAGGCTCTAGGCCATCTTAAATCTGGTCCTATGTAATTTTCGCTTTATATTGGCTACACTTATATAGTATGTATAAACCACAAAGATAATGTGGCAAACTATATGAAAGTAACCTGTATTAAGGTAAAATCTATAACATATGCTAAAAATGTCATGTTTTTGTGCCTGCAATACAAATGTACCACTAAATTCAGGCACTGGATATTGTTTCAAATAGCCACTGTGAATTTATACAATTAAATCATGTAGATTAGGGTGCTCTGCTGGAAGCAGTGGAGAAGGTGCTGCCATTGCCAATTACATTTGTTTTTGGTAAGAGGCAATGCTTTCACCATTAATGGTGGGACTTCTGCTTCCAATTCTTGCAAGATAAACTGTTGATTTTGGCATCAGCTCCTCCTGATTTTTGTTTGTTAACAGGAACAAGAGTAATTTGTACAATAAAAAGTAATTTAACCAACAAAATAATTTTGCATTAGAATATTGTCTTCCTTTATTATTGACACAGGTGAAGCCCTACGCTGCATCGTATGTTTCACCTGCTCCCATAAGCTGGACAAAAACAGAGGAGAGAGGATTTTGAAAAGGAGAGGGTAGATTCTTAAGCTAAGGGGCTGCTCACCATGCAGTCTAGTGTCCATGGGACACATGTACGAACTTCTGGTTTTGCGACTCACAAATTGCGAGTCATAGCGACTCGCAATTTGCGAGTCGCAAAACCAGATGCACAACAGTGTCAATGACACTGTTTGCGATTCCCAATAGGGTCGCAAATAACCTACTGCATGAAAATTCATGAGGTAGGTCGGAATTTGCGACCCCATTGGGAATGGTCACCCTGGAGACAGCAGACCACCATGTCTGTGACTGCTTTTAAAAAAAGCTGTTTTTTTTTAAATGCAGCCCGTTTTCCTTAAAGGAAAACGAGATGCATTTCAAAAACAAAAAAATGAAAAGTTTTGTTTTCATTTTTTCAGAACAGGCAGTGGTCCGTAGGAACACTGCCCGCTCTGAAAAAATATTTTCGCTGCCATTCAGAAAGGGGAAGGGGTACCATGGGACCCCTTCCCTTTTGCGAATGGGTTAGCACCAGTTTGAAACTGGTGCTAACTGCGACTGTATTGTGACCGCATTCGCGATCACAAAACAGTCATACACAGGACTGCGGCTCGCAATTAGGAAGGGAACACCTCTTCCTAATTGAGACTCGCAAACCCTTTCTGCGATTCGGTAAATAGACTACCGAATCGCAAAAATGGGTCTGTACATCCCAAATAGCATTTTCCACGTCGCAAACGGCCCGATTCGCTGTTCGCAGCGATTCGGATGAGTCCAGAGACAGTGAGGTGGGGTGACTGTCGGAAGCCCTCAATGAGTGGTTCTTGCAGTGCCAGTTGGACTCCTCTGGCATCCATCCCTGGGTTGCTGTACAACGTGTACTGATTTTTGCTTGATATGGGGTTCTATGCTATACAAAGATGGCTATATGATAAAAGTACATAGATGCAGTGTCTTTTTAAGAATTTTTGGGGCCCGGAGCCAAACATTTTTGGAACCCCAATTCAGAACAACCTTGATTTTTAGTGCCTGTTTTCTAACAACTTAAGCCTACTTGAAGGAAGCAATATAAAAAAAAATGACAAAGGTGAGATCGAGTCATTGAAAGATCTCATTAACAAGGGGACCCTGGGAAGGTGGGGGCACTTGGAAATTGCCCACTTTATTCATGCCTTAAAACGTTTCTGCATACTTGTGGAGCTAAGCACAGTATAGCTATAACTGCTTTGTCAATATCCTGGTAGTCGATATTCTAGATACAATATTTTCATAAGTTGATGTAAAAAACGCCATAAAATGGTAGAACACCTTGTTAGGGCTCTCAATATATAGTACGTAATATAACCTTTGGTGGTGAGCAAGGAAATTCTTATTTGTATTTGGCCACTTTCGAATGAACACTGCAAAATGCATTAATCACTGAAAAAGCTAATAGGTTTCTATTTCATGTGGTGCATGTGCACTGAAACATACATTGGGCCAGATTTCACCATGCCATATTTACAAAGTGGTGCAATGCTTGCATTGCGCCACTTTGCGACCTCTTGTGCCACGCTATGCCTGCGTCAGGCATAATGTATGCAAGGGGGTGTTCCGGTTTTAGGAGGCCCGCAAAAATGGCACAGTGAAATCTACAAGATTTCACTGCACCATTTTGGCATCATTTTTAACACCTGCTCAGAGCAGGTGTTAAAATGATGCACCAAATGAAATCAATGGGCCTCCCTGCACTTTGCTGCACTAGCGTCAACATTTTTGATGCTAGTGCAGCAAAGCGCCACCAAAGCGTAATTTTTTTTGATGCTATTGACCTAATGACCACCCGGATGCACGTACTGTAAATATGACGCACCCATGGTGGCGTTAGGTGGGGCAGGGGCGACTCAAGAAAACTGGTGCATCAGTCCTAATGCTCCAGTTTCTTGTAAATTTGCTCCATTGTTCCTTAAGCATTGTCATAGATCACACATACATTCACATGCGCAGAGACGGCAACACACCAACATACGTCTAAGCATTGCTTAATTTGTATTGGCACCAGGGCTTATATCTAAACACTAGAACTTATTTAGGGGAATCCACTACAATGCGGTGCTGTGTGTCTATTTTTTAGAATTATAAAACAAGCCATCCCTATAGTTTAATATGATCTAGAATGTTTCAAAACATCGTCTTTTTTAGAGTGTGAACCTCAGTGGTGTGAGTGTATTGAGGCGGCACCCCCGGCAAATGACTACTGTGACATAACTTGGGCCCTGGCACTTAATTTTTTTTCTCACAAATTAAGCACATTCATAGACTCACACATAGACTCACACTCACACGAACACACACACCTATATTTACGCAGGCAGACAGGCAGATAGGCCAACAAATATATCACCACACTACACATGGAGGAAAATATACAGGTACCATACATTAATGAACACACGCAGACTCACATACAGACCACAAAAATTCAGATATGCCATCCCACACACCACACGCTGAGTCAGAATACACACGGGCAAGAGTACAGTTGGAAAAGGGTCTGCAGGACAGAAAAACAGGGATAATTTGGACACGAGTGGATGCTTGAAGTCTCCTGTGGAAACCCTGGCTCTGCACATAACGCTTATATTTTACTACGGAGGAAGTCATATTATTCCACTAGGTTCTTTTTATTTATTAATATTTTATTATTCTCTAATGCTTATTGATTCTTTGGTATTTTCAGTATATGAAATCACAATTCGTGCGCCTTCCCTCTCGGTCTATCCCTTAAGTTAAATAATACATAGGAACAGAGGTATATACAAAAATAAATGTATCTTTGCGTGTTGAACAAGCATGTTCGAGCAAACGTTTAGTTTTAGAATGGAAGCCTTCCATTGCTCAGACAGATCTGAGAGGTGGATAGAGCAGTTTTTACACTATCTTATTTAATAATACACATTAATTGGAAGCATCCTCTCCCCTTGCAATTGTGCAAAATACAGAATAGCCTTTGAAGCAAGTTCGAAATTTCAAATATGTTTGAACAGCTTGATTAGCTTGCTAATTTACAGAAAATATCAATTTCATGCTAGTAAAGGAAGGGACGCAGACACGGTGGTAGGGTAGTACTGAACTGGCCTCAGGCACGTGCGCCTGGCCTCTTTTATTGGCAGGGTCACCTGACTGGTGACGCCTGTGTTGGGTGGGTGTGGGTTACATCTGTAAGACCAGCCCTCAGCAGAGTGGCTGGCAGAAAGACTAGAATGAGTCCAGCTGGACTCTACATCCCTCCCAAACTTTATTGAGGAACCAAACAAAAGTCCAACCTGTAAAAGAAACAATAACAAAGCACCACAATCAGTCTCTCGGCCTCGAAAAGGCAGACTGCAGACTTGCAGTGGACATGGTGCAGCTGGGAGCACCCGGACACCTCCGCACAAGTCCATAATTTAACCAGGTACAGCTGGGCACGAACACTGTGTGGATGAAGTCCAGATACTTCAGTCGCTTGTCCACGACCTCACAGTTCGCTGGATATTGTCGATCCGGTCCTGCCTGGGCTCATGTGGTCAAAGTCTATTTACAGTTTCTGATGCGGGTGCATCTGGAGCAGTGGGGAGTCCACTGTACACAGTTCTGGACGGCATTCTGACTCTGGAGATTGTCTACCTCCTAAAACTGCAGATGACGTGACGGCCTGGGGCACCTGGGAGTCCAGCGGCAGAGAAGCGGCAGTCTTCTCTCTCGTGCCAGATCTCCATCAAGCAGGAGTCTCCTCGAGGCCCTTTCACGGGCTTCCACGGAACTGTGTGGACTGTGCTTGCCTATCTCAGGCCCAGCAAGGACGTCTCAGAGGAACAGCCTACAGGACCACATCCTAGTCTCGCATGGAGCCACAAGGGTTGTTGATGCAGGGTCCGATTGCTCGAGCCATCCGGATTCAGGTGCTCTGGCCACGGTGCAAAGTCTTCAGGTGACCAGTCTCTCGATATGAGACCTCCGTGCTTCCGGATGCCTGATGTGGAGCTGTCTCAGATGCATTCTCTCAGCGATATTCCGCTCTCACAGGAATTTGTTGGAGGCCCTTGTCCCTGGATTGCGGCGGGACTGCGTGGGCTGTGCGGGCCAACGTCGGCCACGCCAAAGGAGTCTCTCTGAACTCCCAACAGGGCCACGTCCTAGTCTTGTGCAACCCCAAGGGTGGATGGTCCAAATGATCTGGTCTGCTCTCACCGGCAGGGGTCTGGTTCACGGAGCTCATGGCAAGTGTTCAGATGATAAGTTTCTACGTTGCCAGACATGCCTTGTCAGCATCGGTTCTTGTTGCTGACTGTCTCCACTCAGGTGGTGCTGTGCTCCTCCTTCGATGATTGGGTGATGCACCTCATCATGATAATGATGTTTCTTATCATCGTTTTGCAGATCAAACAGGTGGCGGCGGCTTCGTCAGCGGAAGGACCACTTGATGGACGTAGCGGCCACAGCGGGTCTTGTGTGGCCTGTGCAGTCGGCGTCAGGGATGGCATCACAGCCAAGCAGCCGGTGACAGGTGACAGGACCGTCGCACTGGTAAGCGTGGGGGACCACCCGCATCGCTGTCTTCAGTGACGTCTGCTCACCCCGGTGGCTGTCTTGTACTGATGGGTGCCTCCTCATCTGCTCGCACGAGTCCTCAGTTGTGTCACTCTCCTTCCTTCCACTTTCACACCTGCGATGAAGTTGATCTGTGGTGTGACCGGTCTGTCACACTCCTCTCCTCATTTCTTGTTGGCATCGTGCCACACTCTCTTCTCCTTGGTGTGGCGTCGTGCCACAGGTCACATGTTGCGGCACATGGACCTTGCGCTGCACCTCTGCTGGTACATCTTCCTCTTTGTCCTCGACGTGGCGTCGTGCCACAGGTCTCATGCTGCTTCACACGGACCTATCACTGCACCTTCGCTGGTGCATCTTCCTCTTTGTCCTCGATGTGGCGTTGTGCCACAGGTCGCATGCTGCGTCACATGGACCTATCACTGCACTTCCTCTGGTGCATCTTGCTCGTTCGCAGCCTCTCACAGGCTGAGTCCTGCGGGTAGGACATGATCTGCTCTTCAAGCAGACCTCTCCCGGTCTGGTCCGTTCCCGGATCCTCTTGGTGGACCTCTCTCTGGCAGGAGGGTCCCCGCTCTCTTCCTCCTTCTCTTCACTCGAGGGCGCCGCTCTTGCGCCTCGAGGCTGCGCTGTTACGGCGCTCACTCCTGCCATCTGCTCTGGCAGGGTTGGTCAGTTCAGATGACCTGCTCACTGATGGGCCAACAGTGGCCATCTACCGTCGCTGCGCGGCCAGCTGACATGGCCTCTTTTCCCATGCGTTACGTCACGCTCTCGGGTACTCTCTCCATCTTCACGGACTTTACCCATGTCGTCACATTCTCGGGCGCAGCTCTCTGTGCATGCTGCACACGTGTCAGTCTCTTTTTTTTTCTGGGCGTCCTGTGACAACGCCTGGCATGTCCCTTTCTTGTCCTGCGGTGATGACCATCACTGCTGGGGCATGTGGCGCTCTTTCGTCGGTGGTGGCGGACGGCCACCAGGGGCTGCGCAGACCATGCGCGCTCTCTTCGTACCTCAAGTGGCACTTGCGTCCGTTTCTCACCGTTGCAGCTTGGCTGGGACAGCTGCAGTCTTCTCCTTCCCTTTTGCGGCGTCGCCCACGTCGCTTCCTTCTTTCTCGCCGTTTCAGTCTTCTGCGCCGTTTCTGTCCACGGGCGCACTCTTGGTTTGGAGCAGTCACTTTCTGAAGGTGCTGCTGTGAACTTTCCTTCATCCAAGCTTCTCTTCCCTTTAAAACAGAAATAGGGTGCAATACCAACTCTGGCCACTGGATGCCAGTAGTGCACTTTTTTTTCTAGCTTGAAAGACAGTCTTTCCTGTTACCGGCTCGTTTGTTTGAACAGATGCCAGCTGGTGAGGAGGGTGTGCTGCTGGGAGGACTTCTCATGCTGGTGGGGGCTGCAGGTAAGTGCAATTTTATATATTTTCTTTCTCATCTCTCCCTTTTCTCTTCCTCTTTTTTTTTCTTCTGTCCACTTTTTTTCTCTTCTAAAACTGCACAGCCTCGTTTGAAGAGGCGTGCAGATGGCACGAATTTTAGTGAGGGGGTTGGGGGCTCCGGGTACTGTTTTTTTTTTCTTTCTAGGTGCGTGTGAGCACCTCACTTCTTTATTTACTTCTGGGAGGTGGGGGCGAGGCCCTGGGCACCTGGTGCTTTGGTGCGTGTCTGCACCATGTTATTTCAAATTTCTTTCGGTGCGTGTCTGCACCTCTTTACTCGGTCCCCACAAGAGTTGGTGGGGGAGGCTCTGGGCATTTTATGTCTTTGGAGGTGCATACCAGCACTGTCACGGATCTCTTGTTGCGGCCGCAGCAGTCCTCCGTGCTGCGGCCGTTTTTGCGGCATTTCTGGGGTGGGGGGCGTCCCTGGGCATTTTCTTTGGTGCGCGAGTGCACCATTCTTTATAAATAAATGAAAAGGGGCGACCGCCCAGCACAATTGGGCATCGCACCATATTTTTTTCTTTTCTGCGCGCGCGGCGGCTTTTTACCGTAAGCGGCACGTTGCAGGCTGCATTCTTTCCTATTTTCCCGTAGCACAACAGCGCCTTTTCCTCCCCACATACCACGCGGACCCAGCAGCTTTCTCTCACGCTGCGGGCTGCGCTGCGTCCGACTTTTGGGGGGCGGGGGTGGCCTCACAGCATTTTGTTTCTTGGGCTGGGGAAATCAAATCTGCGCACTTTGTAGCGCTTTATTTTCGGCGCCCGCAGCCGTTTTCTTTTCTTTTGCAGTGCTGCGGGACGCGCTTATCAGTAGCACTCACCCCCTTCTTTTACTCCAGTGGGACTGGGGCTGCGACGGCCTCACTTCTCCTCTTTCATCCACCGATTAGGTTCATGTCTGCAACCACGTGGGGTTGCAGATCCCACTCGTCGCCATTGTAATGTGGGGCCCTAGGCCCTCATGCTAGTAAAGGTAGGGACGCAGACACGGAGGTAGGGTAGTACTGAACTGGCCTCAGGCACGTGCGCCTGGCCTCTTTAATTGGCAGGGTCACCTGACTGGTGACGCCTGTGTTGGGTGGGTGTGGGTTACATCTGTAAGACCAGCCCTCAGCAGAGTGGCTGGCAGAAAGACTAGAATGAGTCCAGCTGGACTCTACATTTATGTTCGCTAAAAAAAACAATAGATTTGTATTTGGTATTTTATTATATCTGGAATTAACATTTGGAATGTTCCAATTCGTTCACCATTTTCCAATAGATACATGAATCTCATGGTTTATAATCACAAAAGATCATGAAATATAACAAAATAGATGAGATACTTTCATAAATACCTATATACATACAATGTTCCTACCCCTGCGACCCTGTTTGGACAGAGGGGCAGATCTACCGACATTTTGCGCTGGGTTTGCATCATGAAAGTGAAGCAAACCAGTACATGTTTTTTCTATTATGTGCTTTCCAGTTAAACACTTGTTTTGCGCTGGAAAATGATGAAAAGTAACAAAAAGTAGCGCGAGGTGCTGCTTTGCATTACTTTGGGTCAAGGGGGCGTTAAATGGGCGCTTCTCCTTTCTTTTCCTACTTTGCATGCGTGCTGCACTGTGCAGCACACATACAAAGTAGGAATTTCTTTTGAAGGTGTCTAGGCCTATTATTTTATACTGGAAGGATACCCTTCCAGGATGAAACCTATACTTGACCCTCGCACACATCCTTGCGTTAAGGCTTAAAGGTGTGTGTGTGGCGCACGGCAGCTGAAGTCAGCGCCAGCCCTGGGGAAAGGGGAGGAGAGAGACATATCTCTGCAGTTATGGCACTCTCCTGCTCCCTCCTTCTTGCGCAGTGCAGCACAGACATTTTGGCTCCTGCGCTGTGTTGCAGGGAAGGATGGTAAATTTGCCCCAGAGAGTTGTAGTTTGAGTTGTATATCCACTGCACCCTCATTTAGAACATTTTAGTAAAACCAGGAGGAATGCCCCCATCAGCAGCAGTACCATTAAGAATAGATCTTATCACTGATGTGGAATTCCTCCAGAAACCATTAGAAATAAATTAAGGTAACATGGTTACTGTCAATATATTCTGAAGTCTCACTACAATTACTGTGACTGTTACAATACATTGTTAGAAATGTCTGCTAACCCGTACAATACATTCTACTACTGAGCCTTCACATAACCTTGTTCTATATAATTGACGGAATTGATGGCTAAAATGGGACTTTAATTCATTGAAATGATCTCTCTTACAGGTTATAAATAAAAATTGACATAGAACTGTTATCACACTAAAAATTGTTAAACACCGAATACAATATATTCCTGTTTTCTTTATAAATAAAGTAGAAATGCAAAGGCTATAAACTTTACAAAAATGGAATGCAGACTAATTAAATACAATGACTTTTGAGATTACCTTCTCATAAATTTGAATGTAACATTGTTCTTTGGTGTTTTGAAAGGTAATAGGAATTGCCGTTTTGATGTCCCTTTTGAAGGACAGCCAAAAATAGTTAGACCTTCAATATGGCCCAAGACCATCATCACTGTGGAGTAGGTGCCTGTCAGTGAAGACCACACCGTCTACGTGGTGGGGAGGTAAATTGTGTGAGGTTTGCAACAAAAGGCACAACAGCGCCAGCTGCTATGCTGTGTTTGTGTGTAAAAGGTTGAGTTATTAGTAGACTACCAGTTATGGTCATGCCACAGCCACTTCTGGGTGGAGTGTAATCTGAGATACAGTGGTAGAGAGCCATATTTTTTTAAACAAATTCTGATTTCTATTTTTTTTTAAACCACTTACTAAGAGGTGGAAGAAAAAGAGTTTCACATCGTCGCCGACTTTACAGTTTTTAAAACTATTTGAGATTGTAAACTGTGGATCAAGCAATTAGGAGCAGAACAATTATGCAATACCTAAGATCTCGGCCTTTTCATGGAATTTCTTATTAATATAGTGGGTCATACCCACCTGTATGTAGGCCTAAAGGAAATAGATCATGTGTTTCAAGTGCATACTAACTGCACATCAGTTTAGCAATGTGTACAATCCAACTGTACTGCAATGGACAAAGAGATTATCTAACAAAGCAGACAAAGTATAATATGTTCAGAGGTGCAGTATAAATATTTCTCAGGCTGGTAAAGTTGGATTCTTACTAGAAGACTGTGTACCTATGGACAGAAGCAAAGAAAGTCAGCCATCGAAAATCAAAGTTTGGCACATGGTTATCCGCCCGTACAGTTTTTTGCAGCCATCGATTCCAACAGGAAATACAAATCCTTCATAAATGATCATTGCAGTATAGACAGGAGCAATGCTTCTGGGGAAAATACGTATGTTTAAGAAGTACAGCAGTTCTTCATTTGTGAGGATTTTTTGGAGGGTGTCCCACTGAGGTTGGTCACCGACTCCCGATGTTCGTCTCGATCGCATCTTTTCTTCACATCACTGAGAAATAATAATTAAATGCACACTGTTAGCTCTGTGTGGATTTCAAAGCAAGGCCGTGTATTTTATATTCAATACAAACTATATTTGTTTCGGATAATATACTATACATGTGTATTCAACACATCCTGCATAAAAGCTTTTGATTGCATGCTAAGCTGACTACACATTATTAATCATTTTTGTATAAACATGCGCAGTTCACATAACCTTTATTACGCTAGAAGTTTGGTAGAATGAAGTCACTTCTTTTCAGCTGTAAATTGTTAAATCCTGACAGTTATATAAGGGTCCAATCTGCATATTACCTCGTCCCTTTAGGTTCTTAAAAAAAATGATGATTTTAAGAGTCTATAAAAATCAACATACGCTATTGTTTCAAATAGCTAATACCATACATGTTTCACAAACCTCTGAAGGGCTAAGAAATTAAGTAAAATTAAATTAACATTAAAGTAATTAAGTAAATTGCTTTATAATTATGTAAGAAAGAACAGACGCAGTCGACATTCACAGCAGATGGTACCTTCTCTTTTCACTACATGCTTTCCTTTAGACGTCACCAACCAAAACCTGTTGTGTCGGTACCAAAGCAAGTTATGTTTGTTTGAATTTTAGTATGTTTCTCCTTGTTGCCTTTTATGCATTTCTCACCTCCTTTAGAGAGAAACAACGGAAGAATATCTTACCCAGGCCAGTTATGTTAACAATTGGGGTTTATAAAGGTATTTGTCATTTTCTTGTAGCTTTGATCTTATGCGAATATATTTCGTGAGAGATGATTTATTGTTCATTGTAGAAAACATTTTTTAAACCACAATGACAAACATGAACTGTATTTTAGGTACGGCCATACCTGAAAATGGCTGCGTGAGCCCTGTCGGGAGGCTGGATGTAGTTCACTTGAACTGTTGGACTGGCGTACCTTGCACTTAGCAGATGGTCGCCATTAGTTGCTCCACAGGCAGGAGCAGCAGAGGGGGACACAGATGGCTGTGTTCCAGTGAGGTGGTCACATCATTCAGAGGTGCCAAGGCAGAGGGCTAAAAAGCGCAGTGGGCCAGGTATGCAGTCATTTACAATGACCACCTCGTTGCAAGCACCTCCAAAGCATTTGGACCTAAAGAGAGGGACGCTTCAGAAAAGATCGCCCACCCACACCTGGACTACAAAAAGTGGACTATTAGCTGGTTTTGTCCCCTTGACAGGGAAATGATCTTGATGGGCACAGGGCTTGCTGGAGGGGGGACTGCCATGCTGATGGTCCTGGACCTTTCAGCCCAACCCTTGGCAGTGCATGGTGAGGGTGTGAGTTATAGTTACCTTAGGGCACGAGTTATAGTTACCTGAGATAACTATCACTATAACAGGTGGATTTCTATAGTTTTGTACATTTAAAATATGCCCCAGTGCTCCTCTTCTAGGCACGAGGAGTGCCTCTTCTTCAAAAACCAGGTACTTTTTAGGAGATATTGTCTCAGTGAGCCTAGTATGAACCTTGGGGGGAGGGTTATATGTTCCTACCTGATTTCATGACACTACATATGTGCTGATGTTCCTTTTATGGGCATGACACGCTGATATGTATTTTTTATGACTTGTGATATGTTCTCTAATGTTCCTTTTATGGGTATTTACGAGGTATTCATGACAAGTGCATAGAATTCTTACTGTAATTCCTGACTACTGCTTATGTTGCAGAATCCTGAGTACTTACATGTTCTAATGTGACAACTGCGTATTCTTGCAGAGTATGAGTAACTTGTGTAACGTTCTGACTACTGCTTAGGTAGCAGTGTATTACTAATGTGTAATGTTGGTGTAAATATGTTTTGTGCAATACAGTTTATCTGTACATAGTTCAGCGTTGTGTTTACTTTGTGATGTCATTTTTGTGTCGCGTGTGTTGTGTGTGTTGTGCAAACGCTTTACACTTTGCTTCTGGGTTAGGCCTGACTGCTCGTGCCAAGCTACCAAGGGGGTGAGCAGGGGTTATCTTGGACGTGTAACTCCCTTACCTTGACTAGAGTGGGTGGGTTCTGCCTGGTTTAGGTGCATACCCTAGCCAACCAGAAACCCCATTTCTAACAGTAGGTACATGAGTATCTGAGTGCAACTGTGATTGGGTGCACAAAGGTCTGAGTGGGTCTGTGAGTGAGTGTGTGGGGGACTTACTGAGTCTGAGTGGGTGCTTGATGGTCTCAGTGGGTCTGTGAGTGAATGTGTGAGTTTCAGAGTGGGTTTGTGAATGGGTATGTAAGGGTCTGTGTGGATCTGTGAGTGGCTGCCGAGGCTATGAGTGGGCCTGTGAGCAGCTACATGAGGCTATGAGCGGGTATGTGTGTGGGTATGTGAGTTTCTGAATGGGTCTATGAGTAGGTGCATGAGGGTCTGAGTGAGTCTGTCAGTCGGTGCCTGAGGATCTGAGTGGGTCTGTGAGTGGGTACCTCTCCATAGGAGGATTCATGTTATCATAGAATTCTGGAGAAAGACGCACGAAGAACAATCACATTGCCAAAGGCACAAAAGGTTTCTGGTGACATTTCCTTATGGTCCATTACACAGCTGTAATGTAGAATACACACTGGACATTTACCCAAGTAGGCAGAAAGACCTGCACGTGGGTAGATATTTTGTACAGAGCTTGTTGTATAAAAGGGCAGGTGAGATCCATTTGTTACTGAGACACTCACACAGTTACTGACACACCCACACAGATCCTCACACACTCACTCACAGACACACTTGGAAACATCATGTCTCTTCACCTTGCTGTTGGAGGCGAGCAAGCCAGCAAATTAATAGGGAGAGCCGAGCCTGAGGCAAGCCAATAGCCTGGCATGTCTCTAAGAGCCCAGGCACAAGCTAAATAAACCATGAAAACTTTAGCATGTAAATCATGCAACAACGACCATGTAAACATAGGATAAGACTCTTTTATTGCGCTGTGCCCCATTGTATATAATTGTGTTATCATGTGGCTGTCCAGGTGTTATTTTGTTATGTTATGTTGCTTACTTTAGACACGTCAACAAATGCTGCTACATTTTCAGCCAAAATGCAGCACATGCCATTAAAGATTCTAGGACAAGCAATCCTTTACCACTATCTAAGGTGATAAAATACCATAGTTCCAGCTCTTCAGCTATTTAAGACAATAGCCAACCTAACACAACTTTGCATTATAGCACACCAATACAGCACAGCACAACAATAAAACACAATAACACACTTTTCTTCATCTTTTTTTGTATTCTACTCTGCTATACATTTGTTGTGTTTTTATTTTCCTTTTTGTTATTTTATTATGCCGTGCTCTGTAATAGTAAAAGAAGTGTTTAATTTCTAAATGTCTTGTGCACATATTTCAACAATATCATACCCCATACAAATTTCTGTTCTGCACCTTTCCACATTCAAACAGATTCTAGTCAATGTAGGCCTGTATTTTAAAATAGGGCTCATGTAAGTCGATTCATTTGTTTGTAAAAGGTGAACATTTACTTTCTTGAAAATCTGTAGCAATTTGTCTTGTTTCTCATGCAGTAAAGAATGTTTTGTGTCGGGTGGACCTTCTTAATTGATTAGAGGCTGTTGGCTATACCTATAAGTGTGAGCACAACGTGTCTTATCTGCTAGTTTGATGGTCACAGTCAAAGCCTGCTTGCAAAAAACTTGTGTATATTATAATGATACTGTGATTCTGGAAATGTATCTTTTCTGTCTTCACTTGACTGTGTTTGGATCGTTGGAGAAATTACCTATTACTTATAATGTTAGAATTCAGCAGTTTTAAGAATGTGTTTGCAGCATTTTAGACAGAAACCGCTTTTAGCTTCCTTTAGAGCAGATTCCATTTCCTCTTCCTTTTGTGGGAGATCACATTTTTGCTTCCTTTGAAGCAGATTACCTTTTCCCTTACCTGAAGAGACTTAGGGCCATATGTACCAACGAATTTTCCCATAGACAAAGAATGGGTGTAACCCTTTGCTACATCTGGCCCTTAGAGGCATATTTATACTCTGTTTGCACCAAATTAGCGTCATTTTTTTTACTCTAATTCGGTGCAAAACTAACTGCATATTTATACTTTGGCGCTAGACCCGTCTAGCGCAAAATTTATGTAGTTAAAGTAATTTTTGGGACGTGGAAACCTACCTTGCCTTAATGAGATGCAAGGTAGGAGTTCCCGTGCAAAAAATTACTCTATGGCCTTAACGTCATATTTATACTCCTGTGCAAAAATGGTGCACAGGAGGGAGGAGGGGTCAATAAATGGTGCAAAGCTTGCTTTGCCCCATTTTTTAACCTGGGTCAGGGCCGGCGTTAGGGGACCTGTGGCCTATTTCCATGGTGGCTTACCATGGAATAAGCCCACAGGTGCCCTCTCCAGGCCCCAGGGACACCCACACCAGAGGGACAGCAGAGGATGGGGACCCCATCCCAGGTAAGTACAGGTAAGTATTTTAATTTATTTTTTAAAGTGCCATCGGGCCCCCATACATGGCACAGGGTGAAATGGCCATGCCCACGGGACCCTGGTTTCCTGTGCTGGCCACTGGAGTGGTGGGCATGACTTCTGTCTTTTCTAAGACAGGAGTCATATGGTATGAATGATTTTGTCTCAGAAAATGAATCTAGGCAGGTTAGAGACATTTTTTTAACTCTACTCTGCCTAACGTCATTTTTTGGTGCAAAACCCCCTTCTTCCATACCGCCAGCCCCACACAACTAACGTCATTTTTTTTTTACACTTGCCTACCATTTGCACCAGCTTGCACCATTCCATAAATATGGTGCCCGGCTAGTGCACAGAAATGGTGCAAGCCGGTGCTAAACCTTTTGGTGCAAAACAGCGTTAATTCAGTTTTGCCCCAAAAAGTATAAATCAGGGCCTTAGCCTTTCAAAGGCTACACACACTGACACAACTTTCCGACTTCTCCCTACCTTAGATGAGTAGAGCTTTTCCTTTGTGGTAAACTGGCTATGTTATGTTAATGTTGCTTGTATAGCGCATGGCTACCCGAAGGCCTCCCAGTGCTAGTCCTGAACCTGTGCGACAAAGTCTGAGGAGCAAGATCTAAAAATGCCCAGTTGTGAGTGCTTTTTCGGAAGTTAAGTTCATGGCTGGTTAAACGGAGGCTAAGGGTAAGAGAATTCCACAATTTGGCTCCGAGGTATGCCATAAAACTACCTCCCTATCTTGATTTTTTTACTCTGGGGATAACGGCCAATGCCGCTATTGAAGACCTGAGATGTCTGCTTGGTTTATAAAAGGGGGCAAGGGTCCTTAGAAGAGGGGGACCTCTATTATATAAGGATCTATGGATACAACACCACATTTTAAACTCTATTCACTGTTCCACTGGGAGCCAATGAAGAGAGGAAAAAGCTGATTTGACAGATTCCTGCCTAGATATCTCCAAAATAAGACGGGCCGTGGCATTCTGAACCACCTGCAACTTCCTTTTCACATACTTAGGGGAACCTAGATACAATCCATTGGCATTTTCCAAGCAAGAGATGATAAGAGCCTGGATAATAAGGCCCATATTTATACTTTTTTAGCGCCGCATTTGCATCATTTTTTAATGCAAATACGGCGCAAACTTACAAAATACAGTTATATTTTGTAAGTTTGCACTGCTTTTGCGTCAAAAAATTACGCAAATGCAGCACTAAAAAAGTATAAATATGGGCCTAAGTCTTTTTGCCAAAAACGGAAGCATTTTTAAAACCTTCCTTAAGAGCCTAAGTAAACCAAAGCAAGTTGAAGAAATTTCTTGGCCTGATGTTCCATGGTAAGTCGGGGATCAAGCCAGACTCTTAAACTTTTAATGTAATGCTTGGGATCGGGCCTCTCCCCCAAGGATTCAAGCTGCGAGGGATTCATACCCGGACAGGAGCAGTGTTCCAATATCATCACCTCGGTCGTATCTCCATTTAGTTTCAGCATACTTTCAGCCATCCATCCTGACACTGCCTGCAGGCAGAGAGACAATGAAAGTCCATTGGTGCAGGTGCTAGTAGAAAACAAGACCACTAACTGAGTGTCATCTGCATAGTACACAAATGAAACTACGAATGGCTCCACTATTTTAGCCAAGGGGGACATATAGATATTAAATAAAGCAGGGCTAAGGAACTAGCCCTGTGGCACACTGCAGATACTTTTAACACAGCTGGAGAGGAATGACCAGTCAAGCACCTGAAATGATTTACCCTCCAAAAACGAGGAGAGTCAACTCATTTCCCCTCCCGTGACTCCAATCTCTATCATCCTCAGAAGTAGTATATGGTGGTCAACTGTGTCAAAGGCAGCATTAAGATCAAGAAGAACGATCGCCAACAAAAAACCCTGATCCATACACTTCCTGGCCTCTTCCATGACTGTAATCATAGCCGATTCAGTGCTATGGAGAGGTCTAAATCCCATCTGAGTAGAATGAAGGATGTTGTTATCCTCAAGAAAGCTTGAAAGTTGAGGATTGATGTGTTTTTCAATTATTTTTGATACGGATGGCAGCAGTGAGATGAGTCTGTAATGATTAAACACTGTTGTGTCAAGGTTGTTTTTTTTCAGTAGGGGTTTAACTTTGGCATGTTTCCACTGATCAGGGACTATTCTCTTAGATAGTGAAGAATTCAATAGTTCAGTCAAGACTGGGACCATAGCCGGTGCTCCAAGGGCCAATACAGAAGGGGGAGCAGGGTCAAGTGGGGATCCTGACTTAAGAGTAGAGAGAAGATAGGCGACCCAATCCCGGGAAAGAGGGGAAAATTGCAAAAGAACAGCGGCACAGTTATGGTGGTGATCCAACGCAGCCTGTGAATAATGCATACTGTTCAGAAGATTCAAGTAAATATCTATATTTTTTTTCTGAAAGGACAGTGCTAAATTATTACTATGCTCTTGAGAGGCTTCCACTAATTCACTGTCAGAGTGTGGTTGTAAAATTTCTGTGAGTAAATGGAAAATTTCTTTGGATGAGTTGGAAGACTGTTCAATTCTAGTAGCATAGTAAGTACTTTGTGCTGATTTAATTTCAGCATGAAGAAATCCAATAGCTTTCCTGTATTCTACCCTAAGTGCGATATCATAGGATTTTCTCCATCTTCTTTCCAGACGTCTACATTCCCTTTTAAGATTTTGAAGGTGAGAGGTAAACCACAGGGTGCTAGATTTCCGGCGACCCCCAGTTTTAGTACTGTAGGGAAGTTGGATGTCTAAGCAGTCAATCACCCATTCATTGAAGGATTCTAACCTGCAGCCCTTATTTTCCAAGAAGGAGGGTTTAAGACGTTCCAAGGTATTAATCCAGTCACTAGCATTGGATCTGTGCCAGCGCCGGAAGGGTTGGATTATTGACTGAGATAATCTGCATGTGGTAGGGATAGCTAGATTTAATTAAATTAAGAAGTGGTCTGACCAGGCCAGAGGGAGAGGAGGCATGGAAGATAGACCTGCTAAATTACTGAAGACTAAGTCAATGGTCTGTCCTTTGTCATTAATGTGGCCTCTGACCAATTGAGCCAGTTCCAATGCAGCCATGTCAATAAGAAGGATTTTAGCAGCCATGCTGTCTGTATTATCTACATGAATATTAAAATCACATTAAATAGTGACATTGTTTTTTTTTCATATTAACTCAGCGAGCTGATTCGAGAATGATTGAAGAAAGTTTTCCGAGGGGCCAGGAGGGTGGTAGACTAGAGCTCCAGAAAATGTGAATTGGGGATTTAGCGTAATAGAAAAAAACATACTTTCACAGTTGAGTAACTGAAGGGGCCAAGAGGTGAGCTTAACTGACTGCTTATAGATAATAGCAATTCCGCCCCCTTTTGAGGTAGCTCTGTCTACCCTAGTTATTAAATACCCTTTGAGTAATGCCAAAGTTATATCAGAGGATGACCCCTCATGAAGCCATGTCTCAGTGAGAAACAAGGCAGTCAGAGTAATATCACTTAAAAGAAGGTTAATGTTGAGTTTATGAGCCGCCAGAGAACGGCAATTTACCAGTAGGAAAACACTATGTGGACCTTCCTTAGACGGTAGGTCCATGGTCATTCCAGGCTGGGGGGGCCAGTGACAGAAAGAGCCAGGCCACTTAGTTTTAATGGGGTCTGCTTTGATTTGTTTTGTGGCAACTTTATAATAGTTTGTTATTGCTGTCAAGATTTTGAGTTGCTTTGAATTATATTGACTAATGCATTCGTGTGCTGGCTAAAGAGTTACAACTAATTTGATGATTTTCATTTGTAACTTTGCCAACCTTTTTTTAATAAACCTTAATGGATTGAAAATCTGATAATCTCTATGATCTTTGTGGGTTCAAATCTGCTTCACATTATTTTATTGCATTGATTTATGTTGAGTAGCCTCGGTCTGGAAGTGCAGCCTAAACAATAATTTGCACCAGAAGTGTGCATGGTGCAAAGGGCTGCATAAGTAGTCACAGGCAAAATCAATTATTTAATGCATGGTGTAGTGGTATCAAATTATGACTTGAGGACTTGAACGATTTAAGGTACCATTCAACCCCAATCAATGACAGACAACATGTATTAAATTTTCAATTCCACTGCTCGCCTTATGTACTCCAGCCTGCCGTTATAGATTGTGGGCCACATCTACAATGTTTTTGAGCAGGGCAGTGCCGAAAGCCTTCTTGCTGCACTGTCCTGCGTCAAAAGAAAAGGGCAGGAATGCTCCATATCTACAACATTCAGCACATTCCTGCCCTTGTTGCCTGCTCTGGCACACAAATTGCTGCCATGCACTAACGCAGGTACCCTTGCACTATGGTGCAAGGGAGCCTGCATTGCAGGGATGATTGTTTTCGAGCAGGAAGTGACACCAAAATGCAGCACACATAGAAAGAAGAAAAAATGGGGAGAGATAATGTTATTTCTCCACTTTGAACCACCCTTACACCGGAGTGGCGTAGGCTTTTGACACGTTCCTAGGTTTACGAAACCTTGTAAATCTGGGAATGTGTCAAAAACCATGGGTGTTATATGGGAACCCCATAGAACGCCTCCCTGACGCAAAGTAAGGCAACGCGGCGACTTTCGCTGCATTGACTTACTGCATATCTGTATAGATATGGCCCTGCTTCCTGCACCGCCAGTGCTCAGAAAAAGTATATACCGGTGGTGCAGACCACTTGTGAACATTGGCCTGTGTCTTTTGCATTTCTGATCAAAAGAATGTGCTACATTTCAGCTAGTAACTTCAAGTATATAAGTCAGTGAACGAAATGATATGGATATACTTAATAATGCCATCAACAAGTCTTGTACATTGTATCATTGTGCTTTCTGCAGCTTTGGATAAAAGTCGGAGCTGGCTGTTCTGAAATAAATGCGTCAGAAAAGGAACGACGTGAAATAAAAATGTATATAGCAATCAGAAAAGTAACTGCACTTCCGGAACATAAATGTGACACACATGAGAATAAAGCATAGACAGCTCCAAAGCAAACTATTCAGAAAATAGTTGTTTTTTTCCCCTCAGACCATAACATACCGTGCAAGATGAAGAACCGCTTCCACAACGTTTGAGCCTTCCTTTGCACTTGTTTCACAGAATAAAGCATTATATGTCTGTAGAGGAAATGAATAAATACATCTATCATGAAACTGCACTTTTCTTTAATCACTACGTTTGGCTGCTTGACAGATAAAGAAGAGAGGGACACGATTACAGTGTAACCAAGTGCCAAACTTGGAGAGTTGCCTCAGTAATATTTGCAAAGTTCCCACGTAGGTGAAGGCAGTATACAATAATTTTGAGATTTGTGCATTGTAATATGAATCTCCTTCAATATGTTTGTTCAGATTAGAACATTGGCTAGGAAAAGAGGCGGTGGGATGTTAATGAAGGGAGTAGTGGGAAATGTTTTCAATAAATTATATAATGTGATGCATTATAATATTAATGGCGAGGATACGCCCTATTTGGCTTTGGTCTGGTTAATATCATGTTCCTTTCTAAAAAGACCAGCCTAATGTCATGCACCTTCCACTATAGAGAAGCTATAATTGTCTGTAGGGGAGCCCTAAATAGAGGATTAAAAAGAGAAATGCTTTTTTTTTTTGCAAACAGGACACACTGGCCCACCAGACCCTGGCACAGAGCAGGAGTATTTTCTGTGTGGATGACCACATTGTGCTTGGGAAGAATACCATCACTAACACAGAAAGTAGCCAATGGTTAAATTGGGCTGACCCGTTGCTCAGTGCTCCATGCTTTCATGGGCATGATGACACTATAAAACACCAATGGATGATGAGGACTGGCCCGAAAACCCCTATATGTATGTATGTATTTATATATGTATGTATGAATGTATGTATGCTTAGGTATGTCTTTTTAAGGATGTTAATGGAAAAACAAAATGTCCTGGCTAATGTCAGAGATAAAAATACCTATACATAAACAATATAACCGAATCGTTCTGCCTTAAAAAAGAAGCATTTATTTTCCATATCTGAGAATTTCTAATCCACAATTACTACCATACAGAAGAAAATGAAATCCAAACAAACACATTTAAATGGCACGGTAAAGTGGTAGACTTTGTTGCACACAGTCACCTAGACTGAACACTTTTCGCTCAAGTGGAGCCTTACAAGTCTCCACCAGGCAACTGATGTGTCCCAGTTGTGCCCTATGCTTCCACAACTAGCTCATGATCCTGTTCTTTTTTCTTAGCATCACACCTCTTCTTCAATCCCAATTGAACATGCAGTAGCCCCACTCAAACTTAAATCAGCTTACATAAAACACTAATAGAAAAATATAACACTTCTTTAGAGAAACCTTAAAACCACAGACACATCCTAATATTCCATCGGATCCCTACAACCTATTCAGTCGAATGGGTCACCAGCAAAAACAGGGCATATTCATATCAGAAGCTATAGCTGACCTCTTGTGATTCAGATTTGCACAATCGAAAGGTATAAAAGAATCCCTGTCCAACAAAGGAGATCACATCATTATACAACAGTGTTCAGACAGAGCTGGATGTCTTGACCTACCAGTGAATTCAGTCCTGTGAACCACCACATCATAACAGACCAACTGCATACACCCATTTAAAAATCAGAAATGAGGGCATTGTAGGTGTGGCAAGGTGGCTAACGTGGTAGATGCATAGTGTAGGAGCTTGAGACTAATGGGCCTATTCACGAGGGCAGTTGCATCGTGTTTGCACCACACTATGTAGTACATGCCCGACACAACTCTAAAACAAGGTTTATTAAGTCTCGCAAGGCCACTTTGTGTGACCTCGAGTGTTCCCATAAATATGGAGTAAAGTAATGCAGCGCAAATCGCTGCATTGCTTTACTCTGCGTAAGGGTGGTGTTCCATATGCGTTGCATGGGCATTCCCATGCACCTCCCATATGTTTTTGATGCATTCCTAGATTTACCAAAACTGGTAAATGTGGGAAAGCGCCAAAAAAGACTCCTTCCCAGAAGAGGCGTAAAAAGGAGAAATATCTATATTTCATGCTGTTACTTCCTCAGTCGTTGTGTGCCACAGCACATATAAATAGAGGAATATGCCTCCCAGAATTGATTTTGTGCAGGAAAGTGTCCATTCTGGCACAAAAACAATCCTGCATTGGTGCAAAGCAGCCAAAAGGGCACCCAGAGCAAGGAAAAAGTCAGAAATACACTGCATTATTTTAAATACGACAAATTCCTGCCCTTTCCCTGCTATGCAGTGCACTGCAGGAGAGTGACTTACTTTGCTGCATTGCGTGACAATCCACACAAATAGGCCCTTAATTGTAGATATGTTTGTTTTGATGAGGCTCTCTTTGCATTGTTATCCTACCCACTGACTGAATTACTTTTCCATGTTTCTTGATATTTCTGCATTGTTCACTTGGCCCTCAATATGCCTCTGATTTAGTACTCCCAACGACCGTCCTCCTTGTTTTAATTGACCCCTTCACCTTCACAGATCATCTGCTGCCTTATCATCCATCCCTCTCTAGATTTAATTATTGACTCAGTTTCCTAATCGGTGTTACCCAAGGTCACAAAGGATGGTATATAAATGCATCTTCCTCCATTGAAGACGGAAGGTAGGTGTGGCTGCGTGACCTAAGGACCAGCACCTCCATAAATAGACAGACCAAACCCAAAATGCTATTAATTGACAAATATTTGATGTATGTCATCTTACTGAGAATGTAGTCAGTTGCAGTTGGGTCACTGAAAGTTTCAGAATAACTTGTGATTGTGCCACATTTTACATTAATCGAATGAACTAAAGTTACAAAAAAATGAGCCAGAATGTTCTGCCCCTCCTGTACTTAACTACTGACTATCACAAAGCTTCACTGTGGCACCTTTCTGTTCAACCTATGCCTCAGCCTGTATAAACCCTCTCATGTGATCCTTCATTTTCATGTGTTTCCCTTAAAATGATAGCGCTCACATCCCATATATTCATAACAAGTTATGCAACTACCATCACTTCCTCAAGCATTTGACTTAGTTGGAGGGGGATCCCTTCAATCTGATGGCCTCATTACGAAAATACTCCACCTCCGAATGAACCAACACTATGAACCACCCAGCTCTTGCATGTCATTTTCTGTTTGCTGTACATCCACAGTGTCAAAGTTCAAAAGACTGGCAGCATGTTACTCTGTTGTAAGTCTTCATGCTTTGGTTTGGGGAATTGATTGTCCACTTTGTGCCAAAGGCAGTGGTATATCTTGAATACCTATCCCATGTGAGTTAGTGGCATCAATTTACTTTCCTTCTAAAACCACACTCTTGTTCATGAATCCCCAACCTAGACTTGCATCTTCCACGACTTCGGAAAAAGGCTGCTGAGTCAGTCAAGTCCCACCTGTCCCCTCCATCAACACCAAGGAACACTCCACCTTGTTTTGTTGCCTTTAAGTAGATCCACATTCCCACTCCCTTCCCAATTACCTGCAGTGCAACTCACATTGGTCAGCTGGTAATCTTTAAGCATATGCACAAAGCATGTGGGAAATCAGGGAAGAGAACCTCTGGAATTAGGGATAACGGATCCAGTATTTCAGATTCTGCATGGTAATTCAAACAAAACTCATAACTGCAGATTGCAGGTGTGATATTGCACCTATGCATCCTGCAAATTATAAGCAGGACCTACAGCATCATCAATCTGATGCATTAAAATGTTGTGAGTTTTCTAAAATACCTAACTTTAGTGATTCACAAATGAACCAACTTTTAAACCTAGCCACAGAGGCATATGTCGGAAAGTAGACTTTTTGTCAAAATTGCAAATGGGCTTAAAAATTGCTAATTTGGAAATTACTAAATTTAGTTGATTGGAGAAATCGCAAACTATTTTCTTTAGTCAGCCTGTGTTTTCCTGGATAAACTCTTTAATGGCTTTAATATGAGCCTGCCTGACGCAACGCATTTGATGCACCTCTGTCAGGGCATCAAACACCTCATGAATCCAGTTTTAGGAAACAGTGCAGAACAAGAACTCCAACTCTAACAGGGATTCATGACACTATGGGATCATTTGCAAAGATGACACTTGCATTCCTGGAACATCTAGACCTCATAACAGCTTTTGATGGAACTGACCATTCGACTGATCAACATCATGTGAAAAAGGATGCGATTCAATAGCAATGTCTTGAGCAGCTTCCATTCTATCTTAAGAGCAGATCAAACTTAATATGAATGGGTGAAATCTCATCTCACCTTTCCTTGTTTACGAATGGTCCATTTTGTCCCCCGCTATCTTTAAATTACGCTTTGAGCCCCTGAATGAAGAACTAAAAGGGCTTCTTCTATACATCGACCACTAATGTTATTGAGAAAAGCAGCTCTGCCTTAAAATATATCCAGATCAATTTACTGAAACACTGACAATGTATATAGAAAATATTAAAATGCCTACGCATCAGGTTCCTACACTCATTCTATCCAAACAGAATTCCTGCTAATTTCACCCAAATCCAATGGCATCCAGACCAAAACTGGACCGCAAGTGCATAACCACTCAGTATGTATTCACCCCAAGCGGTTGTCAAGGCATAATTCCTAGGTTGTGTACTGGATGATAATCTCTCCACTACAACACAATACGCACAACTAGAAACACATACTGACAACTTTGCACCTTTATATACATGAAGGTTTTATTCACTGAGGAAGTATTCTGAACACTGATACAATCACTAGTTCTGCCTGGGATTCATTACAGGATTGCCATAATCAGTGTATTTCCCAATTCTAGCTCAACGTACATCAGGGACTTACAAACAGTAAACAATGTAAGCCCTGTCAATGCAAGCTAGTATCCAATTGATTCAGACAGTGTTATTTGTACACCTCGGCATGCAGAACATTCTGCAATATTTGTGCAGGCGAAGGAGTAAATTCATTTCGAATCTTCATATAAAATACTAGCTATTCCTCCATTAACTGTGATTGTTTATTAGTAAGAGAATGTGTTTTTATAATGGGTTATACCGCTCTTCTGCCTTTAGTGGGCGCTGAGTATGGAAGGATGACAGACCATATTTGCCTTACCTCGCTACAAACATGTCTTTCATATGAATGCATTTTTAGCAGGGAGTGGTGAACTCACTGAGCTATATGACAGTGCTTACTGCTAAAGATGAATTGCACAATATTTGATTGGTTTACCTGTGCAAGTCTTGGTCTATTACTACTAAAGTAATACATATTGGTACTGGATTTCACTAATCAATGAATGTGTATATATTGGCACTGGATTTAATTTCTAAATGAATGCAAACAAGGTTTGGCAAAGACAATGGCAATTACTGAAATTTGCCAGTACATGGAAAACGCACAAGCACATATCTGTGATGGTATGCAATACCAGAGTAAAGTCAGATCTTTTGGCTTTGCCAATGATTGTTTTCATGTAAATCAACACTAACACACGGGCACAATTATTGACCTTTGTTGTAACGTACCACAATGTTATATACTGATTTTATTATATACGCGTATTAGTAAAAGAGTAGAAAGTGAGTCTCTAGCATTAGACACAGTAAACTCACCATAGCCAGTTTTTCTCCGTAACTGGTAGGAACACATTTTGGCCCTTGCTCTGCTCCCACTTGGCGAAGGTCCGCTTTGTTTCCAACCATCATGATAGGGACATTGTCCTGAGTAACTTCCTGCCAGGAAAGCGTAAACAAAAGTATATTTAGACATTCAAGGGAAAGTATGTTTATATTAGCACTGGTGGAACTAATTGACCAATGGGGAAATTAACTCAAAGACAATTATCAGAATATAACAGGTGATCTGTTTATACATAACTATTGCAGCAGTTATCTTTTTGTAAACCTGCCATTTTTTGATGGAGGAGAAGGACAATATTGATTCTTTGATTTTAAGTCCTCCAGCTAGCTACCTTAAACATCCCAGCTCGTACCCTCCATATATCCAATGAGCAGCCACATAACTTTTTTCCACTTTGAGGTCCTTGAAGGTTATGCTGAAGTGGCAAATAAGCAAACAACTCCATCAATGACCATCATATACTTTGGAATTTACAGAATGGCCTGTTGATCGCGATCAAATGCAGACAAATTGGCCAGAAAAAAATGTCAATATTATTTGGAAGAAGAAAATTAAATGCATACCTAATTCAAAATGACGGGGACCTCTGTCCATACAGTGGAGCTACCAGTCAGGCAGCTCCACTGAAGACACTGAACTTTGCAGAGTAACCACTATGGTTGTAACACATGCCAGGGAAACGTTTAGCTTTCAGGAAGCCAACTCCTGGAGCAGGAGATTTTTCCTAAAAATATATTCCAATTGCACCGATATCCAGAGAGTTTTCTCTTATGTGTTGCAGTGACTATTTGACCTCTTTGCCTGAGATCACCATGTCTCGCACGACAGACCCAGGTAGGGAATGCTAGTGATATTCTCCATACCTTAATTAGCAAGAGTACCTGCTGCAATGACTGGTGGCCCGATGCCAAAGGACTGAGAGGTCAATGGTTTATGTCAGCAGAGCCAGCTGAGACTTTGCCAGTGTAAACTGGCACTTCTCACATGATTAAATGAATTTGGAGTGTGGTAGTCTCACTGAAGAACTCAGTGTAATTGAAATCTAGCTGATACCCTGACATCTGTTTTTGTAATATGTCTCTAGAAGGAAAAACGTTTTCGCTAATGCCATGTCACCAAAATAGTAAAGTAAAAAAGTTTTCACTAGTATAACAGAGCTGGAACAAGTGAATTAAATGTATAAGGATCACAATTAGCCCCTCTCAAATACCTCAAAAGCTAATCCCACCTGCTGGGCAATAATTCTGGTCCTCCTACTTTCTGCAATACGCCAAGCTAAGACCATTCCCCTTGCACCAAAAGACTTGTTTTTGGTGTTTATGTTAAAAAAGTGACCATGCAAACTACAAGAATACTGCTTCTTGGCAATGGTGTATGCTACCGAAAAATCTTTGCAAACAATATTTTCAAAGAGTTATAGGCTAGGTATATAAAGTATTTTTAGGACCGCAAACATACCAAGTCAGTGTGCGCAACCGCAAACTGCTATTAAAATGACAAATGCTATTTAAAAGTGGTATGTTGTAGGCATCCCTTCCAAATACCAATTCAGCAAGGCAATGTATCAATATTTTGATATCAGAAAACAATGAAAAGTTACCAACTCCAACACTGGAGGGGTAACCCATTTACAAATGCAAACGTGCTCCCTTGAGGCCCCTTTTCAAATCTTAGAAAACAATTGTTGGGCCATAGACAGCGGTACAGTGGACTACTGCCAACTGTCAAACAGTTTTCCTAAAAAGTGAACTTTATTTTTAAACAAGGCCCTATTTCCATTAAGAAAGAAATCTGCATTAAAATATTTTTTAAAAGATACTTTAATGAAAAATGGCTATGGCGGTCTTCTGAAAACTCCAGTAAGAACCACCAATCAGTGATCACAATTTGAGATGTACCTTATTAATATTCATGTGGTAGGTCAGATTACAATGTACTCTGCTTTGTTATTTTACAAACCAGCCTATTAGTATGTAGGTAAGTGTACTAAATGCAGAAAATTTGCTAAAGATCCCTCTGCGACTCCAGATGTTGGTAAACGTCCTTGAGGCTCATGCAAAGAGGAACCATCTAAAAATCAGTATTATTAAAATTTAGGTATTGAACTTGAACACAGAAGGAGAGGGTATGTTGGAGACTCTGAATTTAAATTGGTTGAGGAATATAAATAGTTAGGAATCCAATTTGACTCCGATAGGCTGCTGAACTATCCCTGCTGGGACATTTGTCAAGGTGAAAGCAGTGAAGTGATAGCGTTTGCTCCTTTTGAGACCTTCGACTCTTTGGTTGCTGTGTTAGTCCATATTTCAAATTTGAGTTGACTCTCAAACTAAGTCGGACTGCTCCAAACAGTTTATCGACCTGGATCTGACCTGACCTCTAGCTAGCTCTTGGTGAGAAATACGACCACAATATGATTTAGTATAGGGGTGGGATGGAAAGGTTTGGTTTTCTTGAAAAGATTGATACTAAACACTGACACTAACTCACATTGTGTAAAGACTTAAGAGAGAAGTCCAAATTAAATCAATAAATTAATACACTTAAGGCCGTGCCAGTTCAAATTTTATCAAATCATTGGAGCGTGGCTGGGAATTAAGAAGGGAGATGGCTAATGTTGTTAGAAACATACAAGCTCATTAGAGTAAAGTTGATTGAAGCCCCTTCTATGAACGAGACAACATGAACCTAGTACAACTTTCATAAAATGTCATGAACAAAGGCGCCCAAAGCAAATTTTGTAGTTGTTTATTTTGATATTCCTATTTCAAAAGTTGATGTTTCATAATGTGTTGATTCTATGTATTTATATATTTTACATTCTTGATCTCAAACTTGAATAAACTTATTACAAATAAATACATTCATTAAATGTATTCCGTAATTCTGCTGTCAGACAACTATAATATTTAAAAGAGAATATTTTCTTTCTTTTGTTATGGGAATGATTCTTAATTATTTTTCATTTCAAATCTTCAATTAAGTTACCATGGTGAATCTATTGTGCCTTAAAATATATTTAGAACGCAAATCAAACATGTGCCACCTAAAGGAAATTTTCAAATTTGCGAGACTTGTTTAATGAACAGTGATCACACATCACTCTTGAGGTACGCTTTTGTCATTAAAGTAAGACCACATCACGATGTTAAGCCCCACCTATCAGTCAAGCTGCACTGTTGCAGATTAAATGCCCTGTGAATTTTGAGTAATGCTCGATTTGTGAGTGCCTCAAGACAACAGACTAAACACATAGTGAGAATTCCGCAAGCCAATTTATCTCCAATTTAAAAAAATTCCAATTGCTCAAACTGGGCCAGAAATGTAAGAATATTTATTTTGATATCAACTAGCTTTTAACCTCGGCGACCTGCTGATCAAGAACTCTCGAGGTTGAGGGTAAGGGTATTGTGAGGAGATGGGAGCGATACATTTTCTGTATTGCTCCTAGATGCTGATGTAATGATTACATTCATGTATTTGCCTTTTGACTTTTCATTTTTTTTAAATCACTCTTTTATTGTGAGCAATCAAAAGTTATGGCCTACTAAAATAACCACAGAAGAAGTAGGTCAGGCAATCCAAGATCTTGCCCACAAAGAGACGCTTGGATTAGATGGCCTACCTCTTGAGCACTATAGCACATTTTTGACTCTTTTGAACCCCCCCTTGCTGCAATATACGAATCAGAACTGCCAACAGGGGAACTCCCTCCCTCAATGTGTGAATCCCTCTTAGTCTCCCTAAGCAAACCAGGCAGAAACCCCATAAAAACATCACCTGAAAACGATCTTGGGTGCAGATTATACTATACTCTGGAAACTCCTTGCCAGTCGCTAAACTTACATCGTCCCACAATTTATTTTATAGATCAGAGTGGATTTGTTCTAGGACGCAGCACATCACAATACATCTGCCATCTCTTCCATATACAAGACTATGTCCGGGGATGATTTATGCAAGCAGAGTGGCTAATTGCAGACCTGGAAAAGGCATTTGATCCACATTTAGAGTACGACTAGGTCGCTCTGTCTCTTTATCCTTTCCAGTGCACCGTAGGAACAGACAGGAGTGTCCTCTATTGACTCTGCTATTTGCTCTCACAATGGAACTGTAGCAAGGTGAAGGTATTTTATGGTATGACTAGGTAGTCTTACTATGGAATACAAACACAGTACCCAGTTAGTGGACCTCACAGTAAACCCTGGCTCAGTCCTGGTAGTGTGGCAGAGTGCAGTCAGGCTACTTAGAGTAACATGTGTAAAGCATTTCACATTACTAACATGGATGATAAGTAAATGACATGACTTGACAGAAATCTGACACCAATTTAGAAAAATAGATTAGATTTTAATCTTAATTTAGAGAGTACTTTGTAGCTTTTGTACAACCAGAGTTGTGAATTTTTAAGTCCTTAGAAAATACAGTACTTTGCAGATTTAAAGGGCTTCCATTGAAGTCAATGGGAAAAATAGTAGTGTACACTTGGGCACTTCTGAAGTGAGTTCCAGTGAACCCACGGGAACGTAAGGTGCTGTGAGGACATAGACCAAGAGCCAACAGTCAAACTTTTGCTACCAAGCCCAGGGAGTTGGTTGCAGAGGTGACTTAGCTGTCCTTGGTGCGTAACAGTTTGCAGTGGCTGGTGCATTTTCCACTCTGTGCAAAATTGGACTTGGGGATAGACTCACACTCAACCCTTCAGATGTAGAGGTCTTTGGGGGGTCATGACCAGGAATTGATGCATGGATCTTCACCAACTCATCAGGTGGCTCCTGGTGCAGAGGTGGCACCTATCTGTCAATCACCAGGCTTGGAGTGCCAAAGCTGCTTTGATGCTCCAGTCAAAGTCACTTCCTTCAGGCTATAAACCCACAGGTCGGGAGTCATTGGAGACATTGGTCCCTATGCTGGGAGGGTGCTCTGGAGTCGGAGTAACGTCGTGTGGCTGTCGGTTTCCGTGCAGGTGACAAACAAGCCTTGGTAGCTGCAAGGGTAGTCCACGGGCTTTCTGATCGATTGAGGGCGTTTGGTGGGGAGTAGAGGCTTGAAACTTGGCATGGACCTCATTCCCACTCCTTAGATGCTGGACCTTCTTGTCCAGGTATGATCTAAGTTCTGATGCTACGGGAGACCCCTTAAATCCTGGTTTAGGGAGTGTTTAAGGGTGTGAGGGACAGTGACCAATGGGCTACTGTCCCTGTGGCTAGTCCACCCTGCAGTAATGACTTCTTGTGGGGTGTTATGTCACTTTCTACCCAGAACCCACTATTCTAGGTGTCTGCCAAGATGGCAGAACCCTTCCTTGGCTGTGCAGACCTCCTAGCCCACCCTAAAAAATGTGGCAAGTTTGAGGGAGCTGCACGCCTCCTGCATATCTAATTTCCAACCTGCCTGGCCAGGCAGGTCAGGAAGGCTTTGTCCTCTAGAGGGGGGACAACTACTTGCACATCAAAGGCGGATGAAGGGTTTGAGGATCACCGCCCTGATGCTTCTCTTACTAGCCAGCCTGGGAGGGAGGGAGGAGGTGTGACCTCCTTCTGCCCGGGCCCTTTGTCTTACATCCTGCCAAGGTGCTAGCACCACCAGGTCAGACATCTGTCTGTGGTGGGTAACTCAGTGGGCACCCTCTGTGGGTGCCATCTGGGCATCTGCTTTTTAAACCTAAACATGGACATCGTGTTCAGGGTTAAAAAACACAGTGTTTGATACTAAACACAACAGGATTCGGCTGGGCCATTGCAGAGCTGGATATCTGAGCAGTGGCCAGATGCAAACCCTTGTTATCCGATGAACCACTGATTACTTGGGCCAGCATTGCAGTTTAAATGCCAGCACGGGGCATATGTGCTCTAACACAGATGCCCTCACTCATAGAACAGTGCACCCTGCCCCTAGGCTAGAGGGGGCCTGCCTTAGGGGTGACTCGCCTGTCCCTGGGCAGTAACAGGGACTCTGTCTGCACCTGGTGTGGGCAGAGTCTCACTTGAGCAGCAGGCTGCTCATGCAGGCTGACATGGCAGCTTTTACTTGGGGTACCCAAGGTGGCACAATCAGTGCTGCAGCACTGGTATCCCCTTTACCACTCTTGCCCTGGGTACTCTGAGTGGCATTTACTGGGGACTTACAGAAAGGGTAAGGTGCTTGCCAACTGGCCTATGCAATTTCACATAGCCTTTTAGGGAAAGGGCATTGGTACTGGGGCCTGGTTAGCAGGCCTCAGTACACTAATAGGTCAAAAATCACAGCATTTGACAGCAAAAAGTGGGGGGTGTCCATACAAAAAGGGGCACTTTACAACAGGAACCACACTCCGCTTGACATGTATGATGGTAACCTTCGCGCAGCGTTGCCAGGCATCGGGGCACAAATTAATTTCTGGCAGTCACTCTCTTTGGCTCCAACTGAATGGCTAGCCCTGGCAAAAATGGTTCTATTACCACAACTCTTTTACTATTTTTCAAATCTTCCAGTTGTCCCACCGCACCCTTTCTTCAAAGAATTTGATACCTTGCTGGGTAATCTTATCTGGGGCATCAAGTACCACTTTGAAAACTACAATTACTGGTGGACTGAGGAGGTCTGGGCGCTCTATTGTTTGAGGTCTAATATTTAGCAACTCAACTGCAGTGGCTTTCACGATGGACTGCCGGACGGTATATGGGCGAGACTGGCGGTGACAAAGGAGTCCTTCCTCCAACTACAATTTGCAGCATCCTGTTCCAAAATCCACACCTCCCCCTTCACAGCTATTATAGGTGGCGGTGGCCCGGACGACGGTATCCTGCACACATGGATTAGGAAAGAGTAAGCTGGCATATGCCCCAGCGTTCCCTCTAGTTGATCTCCCACAATTCCCTGACACCTACACACAACGAGCCATGACAGCTTGAACAACCCATATCCTCCCACTGGGTGATTCTTTTAACACACTTTCTACAGCTTACTAAAAATGACAACCTTCCCCCCAAACCATGCAGACCCTCCTCACCATATCCAGCCCTGCCAGAATCTCTGAACCATACCTAGTTTGCAGAATGTACCGCTGTGGCTTCCCAACTTCAGCCCTCCCTGATGTGCTCGTCCCACCTCACTCTCCCTCACTCCTTCTACGATTGTGTCCAGCTGCACCCCCCTCCATCCCTCCCCATTTAATTCACCATGGTTTATGAACCTACTCCCCAATTCGTTACAGTACACTATTATTTCCTTCAGAGTCTAATTGATTATGATTATGCTTGTCGTACACTGTTGCTAAACATGCCTACTTCAGACTGTCAGAATGCAAATGTTCATCTCATCTGTAAATTATATATTTACTAACTTTTTTGTGCGCTGTAGTAGGAACCAGTTGATGTTCTTGAAAAACCTAATAAAATGCTTTAAAAAAATAAAGATATGATCTAAAGATAGTAATTAAAATGTTTGTGAAGAATTTGATTTATTTATTAAAGAGTTTTGTATAACACTACATGTCACTTGAGACACTTGGAAGTGCTGAAAGAAAAACAACAACGTTGGAATTACTAAAAATGACTCCTTAAAGATTTCGGTTTGCCTAGATTACACTTTATTTGCAATGTGCATTGACCCAAAAAACGCAGAAATGGACAAACATTTGCCAAATTCTCATTTGGAAAACAACATTAAAATCACATCTGAAAATCTGAAAAAACAGGATCATCCCAAAATTTCTTGTCATGCAAATGTGTGGCTATATTCTTCAAAGTCTGAGAACACAATTATACTTAAATTGAAAAGAAGGTCACCAATTGAGACCACCCTGATTACTACAAGAACAAACTCCATCAATATTAAGTGAACTTTATTTGTATTGCTTCGGAATGCTACTGATCCTACACACAACAAATTACAATTTTAAAAAAGAGAAACACTACTGTCCGATTCTAAAGCACACCTAAACTCTGTAATATAAAGTCCTCCTCCAAGTGACTGGTACTCACCTAGCTCCTTACTCAGCTTTTCCCCCAGCCTTGTGTCTAGGGTTTGGGCCTAAAACTAGGTTTTTTGCCATGGGATTCAAAGTTATGTGAACTCCCTGATATGCTTTCTTACTGAAAGGGCATAAAACCTATGCAGATGTGCTGCATACTAGGCAAGCAGAGAGTGGTAGGTATATACATCTAATTGAAATACGATTATAAACAGAAGGACAAAAGAATAGAGCACAAAGAACATTTTCTGATGAAACTTGATTGCAATTAAGCCTACACTCACACAATATTTCCTTCTTCTGAATAGGAGACTGATTTAGAGATTGGGCGGGTTACTCTGTCACAATAGTGATGGATATTACATCCTCTGAAATCTGAATCCCATTAAATCCTATAGGATCTAAATTTCGGTGGATGGGATATTTGTCACCGTTGTGAGAGAGCATTCCATCTGCCAATAGCTAAATCAAGCCCTAGATGGCTAGATGAGTTCTTAAAAGGGATGTGGAATAAGCAAAGGTTGCTTAGCACAGAAAATTCTTCATGCTACTGCTTAATTACACGCCACTTGGTTTGTTTGAAATTCCTATGTTACACCATTGGTATAATAATTATGGGTTCCTTACCGAAATCATGTCAACCCATTCTCTCACATTTAGAAAGCTTTTCTCACATGATACATCATACAGCAGCAGGACTCCATCTGCTCGTCTGAAGTATGATTTAGCAATACTTCGAAATCTAGAAATAAGGAAAAATGCATGCTTACATCAGATCACAGCACATACTTTCTCTGTGTGCACTTTAGAACAGTTAGATACATCATATATAAAACATATTTCTTGATCAGGAGGTGTTATATGTTTCGCAACCTACTGAACTCTGACTAGCATATTCATACAAGATTAGCATATCTTTTTAGGTTTTGCTACAGACAGCTCGAGTTGTCCCAGTGAACTTCGTCTTTCTTTTCTTCATCTGATTACTGTTATTATGATTATTATTATTATTAATATTAGTAGTAGTAGTAGTAGAAGTATTAGTATTATCATCATCATCATTAGTAGCAGTAGTAGTAATAGTAATTGTTGCAATAGTAGTAGTAGTAGTTGTACTACTAGTAGTATTTTTATTATTACCGTTAAAAGTTTTTGCCCATAGTGTCTTTGTACTCCATAGAGTGTCAGACCACTATACACAAAACAGTTCAACCTTTGGTAGTGTTTTGGAAATTCATTTAAATGTGCATGTTAATGGCTGAAGTGAACATAAGATGAGCAGTAATGTATATTAACAAACTCATAGGAACTAGAGAATTTAAAATGAAAGGAGTATGAAATGATAAGAATCAGACATTTTAGGAAAGAAGATATCTGCTTACTTAATTCATTATAGATCTAGAAGATGCCAAATGCACACCAAATAAAGTCCAATAATTTGTCAAGCACTCTCCATAGTAAGGATGTATGGGTGCCAAAAAGAGGATTCAATTCATCTATTTGTAATGAATTCTTCCACTTTTGTCAAAGTTCCAACACAACAGCTGACATGTGTTTTATCACAACAGTGACTTTTTCAAGGCAGCGAAAGTATAAAACCAAACCAAATATAATGAATCAAACTTTATGACAAAGAACAATCCAAAAAATAATACAAGTTGAGCATGTCAGCCGACCAGAGTCAAGCCCGAGGGTCCACCCAAAGAGCCATGCAAAAACAAATAGAAAGTGAGTACCAGAAAATCAGAAAGCCACTTGGACACAGCAACAAAGTGTAGAAATAGAATGCCAACATGTGTGACTATGTGAGTCACCAGCAGCTTTAACAAGCTAGGGTTGAGTAAAAGCAGAAATGTATGCCCACAGAAAAACATCAAGTTTAACCAAGAAGAATTGGAATCCAAGTGTGAACATGTGTGAACACTGGAAAAGGGAAAGGAGTATAACTAGGAACACAGACAAGTGAGAAAAATGTGCATTGCGCTAACCTAATATAAAGAGGGGAGTCAAGCCACGATTGAGACAAAAAATAATCCCAAGAGATGCAGATATAGTAATCTATAGTCCTGAAAAACAAGAAGCATACAAATATGCATGTTAATACATCTAAAAACTACCACTTTCTTTGCACAAAAATTGTTGGTACACTAACCTCTCTAGGATACATGAGTAAGCCCAAAAGGTTCAATATGAAAAATGTGCCACTACTCCAAATCTTTCCATAGGAATCTTCAGTTAGTTGAATTAAAAAAAATGAGTGCCTGCATGTAATAAGAATGTTCAAAGTCATAAATAAATAATTAATATTTTTAAAAGACGAAAAATGCAAAAGCTAACGTGAAAATATGGCAAGTAAGTGACATACCCTATAGTACCAGGCGTGTCCCAAGTAGTTGACAATAGCAATTCTTGAAAATTGATAAGCCCTAAAAAGGAAATTTGGGGAAATTGCTGTGACGTGCGAATATGTGAAACCGAGCTCCCTGTAGGGCATTTTAACGTAAGGGAGTGGATAAGAAAAATGGCAGGCTTATGAAAACAACCTCTTTACCTTGTGCCCTAAAAGTCCCAAGAAGATGATGCCAGATGTTCACAATAAAGTCCAGCAATGGTGGCACAAAATGTAATCTCTTATTAACACTTACCACCCAGTTTCAAATTCTGCCTGAAGAAAGGAATGCGGATCATACAAAGTCCCAAAAACCATGCCATTATATAAAGATCAACTTCTGAGTACGTAACTAAGGGAAAACAAAGGACCGACTAGTGCAAGTCATTGCGGAGAGCAGGGAGCCAGCACCGTATTGCAGACTCCAAAATTATAACATGACTAGCAAAGAAGCCTTGTTTTTGGTCTTAGAAACTAGTAAAAAACAAAAGACACTTACACTTTTAAAGCTAATAACATACAGGCCAAAGAATTTGTGGTCAAGCTCTCAATCACGTCTACTGGGAAAGTCTGTCAGTGGACTGGAAAACAAAGACCCAAACACCGCACCAGTGAAGAAAGATCCACTTCTGTTTCTGGCACAATAATTGAAGTGTTTTGTGGATTCTCTATGTGTATATATTCTCTCAAATACAACAATGTATTTAGTGACATTACCAAACTTTTTGAGTCATGATCTCCTGTCTTGTTGTAACACTTTGAATACATGTTAAAAAAAATAATCCATGTGAAATGATCAGCACATTGTCATTATTTCCGGTGTTTAGACGTTTCTCATTCAAACTATTAACGTCACTGTGGAGGTTTCCTTTACTTTATATACTCTAGAATGGCTCACATTTCTGGGACATCAGATCTCTCTAAACTGTTCTGGTTTGAATAAGTGACGCGTACAACGTGGTTTTTCACATCGCAGTGCCAGCGTTGATAGCACTTTTTGTTATTAGTTTCTAAGACAAAAAACAAGGCTTCTTTGCTTGTTCTGTTATAATTTTACACTTTACAATATGGCACCCGCACCCAGCTCTATGTAATAACTCACATTAGTCTGCCCTTTGTTGTTTCTTAGTGATGTACACAGAATTGGTAATGATGAATATTTATTTTATTAGTTAATTAAAACTATAAAGTATTCCTTCAACATAGAATAAAGCAAAACATTATTAGTGCAATAAAACATTAATATTGCAATAAAACAAGAGATAATTAATACATTGTGCAGGTTAGCCCCACTTAACTCTGATTACTATTATAGGGCTTAATTGCAGGGTTAGTTAGAAACATGTCTGCATTAATTAACTGCCCTTCCTCTTTCCAACCTGTTTATTTATAGTAGGCAGATTTCGTATTCCGTGGTGGAGTGGTTTTAGCACCCCTGGCGTGGTTCCTGTCCCTTGTCCACTAATTGTTTTGGTGGGACAAATTATGGAAATAAACATTTCCAGAAATTGAACAAGCCTGATATTCAGTATGGTGCTTCTTGGGTTAAGTGCTTCAATTAGAGCTTGTCTACATGGTCTGACCTCTAATTCATTTAGTTCTTTCTTCAGTATTTGTCTTCTTTCAATGGCCAAAGCTGGACAAATGCAGACCACGTGCACTAAGTTTTCTACCACCTGATGACATAGGCAGCATTCCTGGTTGTCTACTTGCGACCCCTTCTTCCGTTTTGGCATGAGGTCTAGCGTTGGCACATCACCTAGCCTTAGCTTTAGAAAGCTTTGTTTAATTTTCAGTGAATGGGGGGCAGCCAATAGTGGTGATTCTTTATGAACTTTATATGAATTAAGAACCAACCAGCCATGAGACCTTTTAACCAGTTCTTCCCTGTCTTCTAGCCAGCTGTGTAATTTGCTTGATTTATTCACTACATGATTAAAAGCCAGGCTAGGAAGTGACTGATCCCATACATCACCTAGGTTCAGATGTGTTAGGTTTTTTTCAAGATACTTTTTAGAATTACTATTACCTCTTTTTAAATTAATTTCCTGCCACACTAAGTTAGCCAATGTCCCTTTTGGGGCATGACACATTTTGTAGCAAACTTTTATATATGCAGTGGGTCGAGCCAGTGACTGCTTGACTAGCATAAATTCCAGTCTGACCTGGGCTGGGGAAGCATATCCCGATAACCGGAAGACACGCTTGTAGGCCTTTACCAAGAGTTTGTCCAGGAGAGCTTCCTCCATTCACCTCATTCTTTCAGTCCCATAGGTGAAAGTTGGAAGTAATTTTGCTCACATTTTGGCTGTCAGTGGGTTCAGAGCACGGCCACAAATGGTATTCGCGAGTGTTCCAAAAGCGTGAATGATTCCATGCGCCTTGTTTTTTATCGCTTCTTTTACAGGCAGGTAATTGCCTCTAGCATCTATCATGACTCCTAGGTATCTGTAAAAGGTTACTTCCTCTATGATGTTTCCGTTCAGATACCACTTGCGTTGGCTAGAGGGTCCACAGTTAAGGGCAATAATTTGAGTTTTACTATGATTTATTTCTAATTCATTTATTCTTGAATACCCTTCTAGGTTATTCAGCAGTTTTTGCATGCCAATTCTGGTGTTGCTATGCAATATCAGGCCATCTGCATATAACATGTTAGATAATTGTTGACCACCAAGAGAGGGGGAATGGGCTGACTGATTGTTTAACTTGGTAGAGAGGTCTGCTATGTATAGATTAAAAAGAACTGGTGCCAGCACACAGCCTTGTTTTAAACCAACTGTTGTTTTGAATGCCCTAGATAGGTATGAGCCTCCCCAGGTTTAACCTTCACCCATATATCAGATTAAATCAATTTAATGCCATTTAAAATGGTTTCTGGAAGCCCCCATTGCTGTAGTTCAGCCCATAGTTTGCAGCGGGGACACAATCAAAGGCAGCTTTAAAATCTGCCTGCACCCAGCTTTATTCAATGACTCACACTAGTTCGTCCTTCGTTTTCCCTCACTGATGTACACAGAAGTTAATCTTTATTTGCTCGTGTGGTGTTTGGGCCTTTGTTTGAATCACAGTCCTCTCTTCAGGCAGAACATGAAACTGGATGTTAAGTGTTACTAAGAGATCACGTTTTTATGCCATGATTACTGGAATTAATTGTGAACATATGTCATCATCTTCTTGGGACTTTTGGGGCATACAGTAGAGAGGTTGTTTTCCTAAGCCTGGCATTTTTCTATGGGGAGCTCGGTTTCACATATTCGCTTGTCACAGCAATTTTCCCAAATTTCCTTTTTAGGATTTATCATGATCCAGAATTGTTGTCAGCATCTACTTGGGACACGCTGGTCCTATAGGGTATGTCACTTACTTGGCATGTGTTCACCTTAACTTTCAGATTTTTGGTCTTTTATTACTATTAATGGTTTATGTATGACTTTGAGTGTTCTTATTACATGCATGCGCTCAATTTTTCAACTCTACTAACTGAAGATTTCTATGGAAAGATTTGGAGTATTGGCACATTTTTAATCTCAAACTATTTGGGCTTACTCCTGTATCCTAGAGAGGTTAGTGTACCAATAATTTTTGCGCAAAGACAGTGGTAGTCTTCAGATTAACATACATATGTGTATGCCACTTGTTTTTTAGGATTATAGATTACTATATCTGTATCTCTTGGGATTACTTTGTGTCTCAATCGTGGCTTCACTGCCCACTTGATATTAAGTTAGCGCAACGCACATTTTTCTCACTTGTCTGTATTCTTAATTATATTCCTCTCACTTTTCCAGTGTTCACACTTGTTCATACTTGGATTCCAAATTCTTCTCGGTTGAACTTGATGTTTTTCTATGGGCATACATTTCTGCTTTTACTCCATACTTCCTTGTTAAAGCTGCTGGTGACTTTTCCCGGATATGCATGTATGCATATCTCTGACTGACTCATGTGGTCACAAATGTTAGCATTCTGTTTCTACACTTGGTTGCTGTACCCAAGTGGCGTTCTGATGTTCTTGGAATCACTTTCTATATTTTTTTTGCATGACACTTTGGGTGGACTCTCTGGCTTGACGCTGTCGGCTGACATGCTCTACCTGTATTATGTTTTGGATTGTTCTTGGTCATATAGTTTGATTCATTACATTTAATGTGTATATACTTTCACAGCCTTGAAAAAACACTGTTGTGATGAAACACAAGTTGGCTGCTGTGTTGGAATCTTGAAAAAATGGAAGAACTGATTACGAATAAAGGAATTGAACCCTCTTTTTGGCTCCCATACGCCCTTACTACATAGAGTGTTTGATTAATTATTGGACTTTGGTGTGCATTCAGCATCTTCTAGATTTACATTGTGCACTGGACCCTTTTGGGTACACTGACTATCAGGTCTTTGGCAGTAGAGCCTGTATTCCAAACTGCACCCAGGATTTACTGTGTGATTTGCTGTATATTGATTTGCCCATTACTTCACATGTCAACCGAATACGGAAATGCAATTGCAATACCACTACTGCCATTGCATATTATTGTAGTTCATTCATTAGAAGGTAAGAAAAAGCATGATGTCTTCTAGAATATAGTTACACTCAACAAGGCAAAGGAGCACTGAGGAATGATTTAGGTGCAGATACATTTGACTGGAGCATCAAAGGGCTTTTCACAAAAATTAATTCTGAGTCAAGAGCTCTGGAAGTAATATAACCATAGATGTTAACTATAAGTTAAGTGTAACTTACATTAGAATGAAAGTGTATCAGCAACATGGAGGAGTGGAAAATGTTCTAGAGAAAGAGTAAAACAAAAGTGGAAGGAGAAAAAGAGTTCTGGATTAAGATAGCTGATCATCCACACAGTAAAGGAAGCAGAGAAAATTACTTGGACTGTTAAGTGCAGATTAAGGAGTAATGTTCTGATTTTTGTTCAGAACATTACATTGTCCTGTGACATCTTATGTCTTCAGGAAGAGGGTTCTGTAGTCGGAAAGAGGAGAACTGAAAAATGATTTAGTGACAGCAAAGTTTGATATGACTTTATTTTGATTGCAAGGCATAAATGAGAATATTTACAATAAAGTGGTGCAGCGGGTCGCTGTGCCATAATTGGCAGTGCGGCAACACTTTAGAAATGCAGGGATCCACCTTATTAACACTGCTGTACTTGCCCCTGTACAGATGCTAAACTGGCTGCTAAGCGCCAACACAGACACCCTTGCCCCATGGTGCAAGGATGTCTGGATTGCAGGAGAGATTGTTTTTGTGCAGGAAAGTACACATTCTTGCACAAAAACAATCTTCAATGGTGATTTGCACTTTCTATGTGTGCTGCAGCATGTAGCACACATAGAAAGAGCAAACAATAGGAGAGATTAAAGCAGTTCTCCTTGTTGTGTCATGCTAATGCCACCCCTTGGATGGCGTTAGTTTTTGGCGCTGCCTCAGATTTGCAATTTCTGGTAAATCTGTGGCAGTGTCAAAATACAATGGGTGTTGCAGTAGAAAGCCCATAGCAACACTCAATGCACGCCCCTTCCACGTAAAGTGCTGCGTGTAAAGGGCTATATTTACAAGGTGGTGTTTAGCCACAAAAAGTGGCTTAACCCATTGGGTGCCCAGGATGAGGTGATCTCGTCCTCGGCGCCGGTTCCCCGGTGACGAGGACGAGACCACCTCATCCTGTTATGGCCCCCCTGGGGGAGCGCTAGCGCTCCTTCCGATGGCCAGGCACCCCCCTCCCCTGGGCAAGGATGGAAGGGGAATTGCTTATCCTTCCACCCCCACCCCCTGTGATCCCCCTGTGGCGTCTGATGACGTCACCTTCCCCCCGGCGCTGGAAGCTCAGCTTACAGCGCCCGATTGAAGGAGAAATGCTTTGCATTCCTCCTCCTTTCTCCTCCGATCACGTGGAGGGGGCAGAGAAGCCTGAAAGGAGAGGAAAGGCCTTTCCTCTCCTTTCAGGCTTCTCTGTGCATTTCTGCAGCCTGATCGCGATGCGATTGGGCAGCAGAAATGCCACTAGACACCAGGGAATTTATTTGTTTTTTATTTACTTGACAAGGAGAGCGGCCCCTTGGACAAGGGCCGCTCTCCGGGGGGCAATTTGTTTTTTGGCTGTTTCTGCCTAATACAATTAGGCCGATCTGCCCCCAGCGGGGGCAGAAACCCCCTAGACACCAGGGATTCTTTTTTTGATTTTAGTTTTTGTGTTTTTTATTTGTGGAGAGCGACCCCTTAGGCAAGGGTCGCTCCCCTGGGGGCAAACATTTTTCTAGGCCATTTCTGCCCTCCTTGGGGGCAGATCGGCCTATTTTTATTACGCCAATCTGCCCCCAAAGGGGGCAGAAACCACTAGACACCAGGGATTGTGTTATATTATTATGTGTACACATAAGGAGATCGGCCCCTTGGGCAAGGGCCGCTCCCCGGGGGGCAAATAATTTTACGGCTGTTTCTGCCCCCCTTGGGGGAAGATCGGCCTAATATAATTAGGCCGATCTGCTCCTAGGCGGGGCAGAACCCCCTAGACACCAGATATTTTTTTTTGTTATATGTGGGAAGCGACCCCTTAGGCAAGGGTCACTCCCCTGGGGGCAAAATTAATTCTAAGCCATTTCTGCCTCCCTTGGGGGCAGATCGGCCTATTTATATTAGGCTAATCTGCCCCCAAGGGGGGCAGAAACCACTAGACAACAGGGATTTTTTTTTTTTGTCAGTTTCACTTGAGGAGAGCGACCCCTTATACAAGGGTCGCTCTCCTGGGGGGGCGGCACATTTGTTTTAGGCCATTTCTGTCCCCCTTGGGGGCAGTGCGGCCTATTGTAATTAGGCTGATCTGCCCCCAGGGGGGCAGAAACCTCTAGGCACCAGGGATTTTTTGTTTGGTTTTGTTTCATTTTTTTATATGTGGGGAGCGACCCCTTAGGCAAGGGTCGCTGCCCTGGGGGCAAAATTATCTTTGGACCATTTCTGCCTCCCTTGGGGGCAGATCGGCTTATTTTTATTAGGCCAATCTGCCTCCAAGGGGGGCAGAATCCACTAGACACCAGGGATTTTTTGTTTTTTTGCGACAATTTCACACAAGGGGAGCGATTTCTTAGGCAAGGGTCGTTCCCCTGGGGGGCAAATTTATTTTAGGTCATTTCTGCTCCCCTTGGGGGCAGCTCAGCCTATTTCTATTAGGCCGATCTGCCCCCGGAGGGCAGAAACCACTTAGGCACCAGGGATTGGTGTGTGTGTTTTGTTTGGGGGGCAGCCCGTTAGGCAAGGGTCGCTCCCCATGGGGGCACATTACTGTTGGCCATATCTGCCCCCCTTGGGGGCAGATCTGCTTATTTTTTAAATGCCCATCTGCCCCTAAGGGGGGCAGAAAGCCCACCAGAGACCAGGGAAGATTTTTTGCAAAATAAGAGGGTGGGGGTATAGCCATACCCCCACCGTGAATAAATGGGGCCAAAGTTGTTCTGCCCACCAGTGGGCAGATGGGGCAATTACCCCCGATCCACCCCCTAGGGGGACAGGAAGTCTATTAAATGCCAGGGAATTAAAAAAAAATAGTGGGGTGGTGGCTACCAACCAGTATGGGCATGGTATGCCCAAACCCCAGCTGAAGGGGGTAGCAGTCTTTCAGCTCTCACACTAAAACATCTTATCCCACGGCAAGCAAGTGGACATTTGATTATTTGGGGTTTTGGTTTTACATTTGGGCCATGAAGACTTGGCTAACTCCCAAAATCGTCTCACTTGGAATGGTGAGGACTGAACTTTTTGGACATTGGGACGCTGCCATGTAGAAAAATCCACAAGACCCAGACACATCTGAAAACTAAACATCTGGGTGAGTCCAGGGTGGTGTGCTTCACATGCGCCCCACACCATTTTCTTACCCACAATGTCCTGAAAACCTCCAACTTTGCTGGAAATCACAAATTTTTCCTACATTTTTGTGATGGAACCTACGGGAATCTGCAGGAATCCACAAAATTCCTACCACCCAGCATTGTCTCATCTATACCGATAGAACTCCTGCCCCACTTGTCAGCCTACTTTTTTTTTTTTCCAAACTGCCCTTTTGGACCCGCTTTGGTTCCCCCTCAATTTTGACATGTTTTTGGCTCTTCCTTGTCACAGGCACTTGGCCAACCTACACAAGTGCGGTATCATTTTTACCAGGAGACTGAGGGGAACGTTGGGTGGTAGGAAATGTGTCCCGGTGCGGTGATCCCACACAGAAATGTGGGAAAATGTGATTTTTTAGCTAAATGTGAGGTTTGCTGAGGATTCTGGGTAAGAAAACACTGGGGTATCCACGCAAGTCACACCTCCCTGGACTCCCTTGGGTGTCTAGTTTTCAGAAATGTCTGGGTTTGGTAGGTGTCCCTGTATGGCTGCTGAGCCCAGGACCAAAAACGCAAGTGCCCCCCGCAAAAACAGGTAGTTTTGTATTTGATAATTTTGATGTGTCCAGATAGTGTTTTGGGGCATTTCCTTTCGCGGGCACTGGGCCTACCCACACAAGTGAGGTACCATTTTTATCGGCAGACTTGGGGAACGCTGGGTGGAAGGAAATTTGTAGCTCCTCTCAGATTCCAGAACTTTCTGTCACAAAAATGTGAGGAAAAAGTGATTATTTTGGCCAAAGTTTGAGGTTTGCAAAGGATTCTGGGTGACAGAACCTCGTGAGAGCCCCACAAGTCACCCCATCTTTGATTCCCATAGGTGTCTAGTTTTCAAAAATGTGCAGGTTTTGTAGGTTTTCCTAGGTGCCGGCTGAGCTGGAGGCCAAAATCTACAGCTAGGCACTTTGCAAAAAACATGTCAGTTTTCAATGTAAAAATGTGATGTGTCCATGTTGTGTTTTGGGGCATTTCCTGTCGCGGGCGCTAGGCCTATCCACACAAGTGAGGTACCATTTTTATTGGCAGACTTGGGGGAACGCTGGGTGGAAGGAAATTTGTGGCTCATCTCAGATTCCAGAACTTTCTGTCACCGAAATGCGAGGGAAAAGTGTTTTTTTGGCCAAATTTTGAGGTTTGCAAATGATTCTGGGTAACAGAACCTGGTGAGAGCTCTACAAGTCACCCCATCTTGGATTCCCCTAGGTGTCTAGGTTTAAATAATGTGCAGGTTTGGTAGGTTTTCCTAGATGCCGGCTGAGCTGGAGGCCAATATCTACAGCTAGGCACTTTGCAAAAAACACGTCAGTTTTCAATGTAAAAATGTGATGTGTCCATGTTGTGTTTTGGGGCATTTCCTGTCGCAGGTGCTAGGCCTACCCACACAAGTGAGGTACCATTTTTATCGGCAGACTTGAGGGAACGCTGGGTGGAAGGAAAATTGTGGCTCCTCTCAGATTCCAGAACTTTCTGTCACCGAAAAGTGAGGAAAAAGTGTTTTTTTGGCCAAATGTTGAGGTTTGCAAAGGATTCTGGGTAACAGAACCTGGTGAGAGCCCCACAAGTCACCCCATCTTGGATTCCCATAGGTGTCTTGTTTTCAGAAATGTGCAGGATTGGTAGGTTTTCCTATGTGCCGGCTGAGCTGGAGGCCAAAATCTACAGCTAGGCGCTTTGCAAAAAACACGTCAGTTTTCAATGTAAAAATGTGATGTGTCCACGTTGTTTTTTGGGGCATTTCCTGTTGCGGGCGCTAGGCCTACCCATACAAGTGAGGTATCATTTTTATTGGCAGACTTGGGGGAACACAGAATAGCAAAACAAGTCTTATTGCCCCTTGTCTTTCTCTAAATTATTTCCTTCCAAATATAAGACAGTGTGTAAAAAAGACCACTATTGAGAAATGTCCTGTAATTCACATGCTAGTATGGGCACCTCTGAATTCAGAGATGTGCAAATAACCACTGCTCCTCAACACCTTATCTTGTGCCCATTTTGGAAATACAAAGGTTTTCTTGATACCTATTTTTGACTCTTTATATTTCAGCAAATGAATTGCTGATTACCCGGTATAGAATGAAAACCCACTGCAAAGTGCAGCTCAGTTATTGGCTCTGGGTACCTAGGGTTCTTGAAGAACCTACAAGCCCTATATATCCCCGCAACCAGAATAGTCCAGCAGACGTAACAGTATATTGCTTTCAAAAATCTGACATTGCAGGAAAAAGTTACAGAGTAAAACGTAGAGAAAAATTGCTGTTTTTTTCACCTCAATTTCAATATTTTTTTATTTCAGTTGTTATTTTCTGTAGCAAACCCTTGTATGATCTACACAAATTACCCATTGCTGAATGCAGAATTTTGTCTACTTTTCGGAATTGTTTGGGTTTCTGGGATCCAGCATTGGTTTCACACCCATTTCTGTCACTAACTGGAAGGAGGCTGAAAGCATAAAAAATTCATTAAAATGGGGTATGTCCAAGTAAAATGCCAAAATTGTGTTGGAAACTGTGTTTTTCTGATTCAAGTCTGCCTGTTTCTGAAAGCTGGGAAGCTGGTAATTTTAGCACTGTAAACCCTTTGTTGATGCCATTTTCAGGGGAAAAACCACAAGCCTTCTTCTGCAGCCCTTTTTCCCATTTTATTTTTAAAAAACGACATTTTTACTCTATTTTGGCTATTTTCTTGGCCTCCTTCAAGGGGAACCCACAAAGTCTGGGTACCTCTAGAATCCCTAGGATGTTGGAAAAAAAGGACGCCAATTTGGCGTGGGTAGCTTACGTGGCCAAAAAGTTATGAGGGCCTAAGCGCCCACTGCCCCAGATAGCCAAAAAAAGGCCTGGCACCTGAGGGGGAAAAGGCCTGGCAGCGAGCGAAGGGGTTAATGCCACCTTGTAAATACAGTAGATAGCACAGCGCCACCCGAGCGTCATAAAAAAATACGCTTTTTGTGGCACTAGGGGCTTGTAAATATGCCCCTAAGTTTCTTTATAACTTAGGTTTCTCTTCGATCCAGAGATGGAGAGACAGGAGAAAAGCTAGGTGGATGGTTTTAGTTTTGGGACTTTTAATGTCATACAAGCTTCTTTGAATTTGTTACTTGCCTCCAAAAATAACTAGGGAAGGTCTCTCAGTACTGGTGTTACATGAGCATTATCAATGATAAAAATACTTTAAAAAGTACATATAAGAAGCAGCACAGAGAAAATTGGCAATGGATCAGCCCCTGTTGGCTCATATGTTGTCATTGGTTAGATGGGCTATCTTTCAAACCATGGCATTTTGTGGAAGAGTATATTGTTCTATCATTGTTCCCATTAGAAGCTGGCAATAAGTCACATTTCATGTAGTTTGCACTCCCTTTGTCTCCCATGTCAATCACTTGCTTTCCCTTGCTCTTTCATCCTTACTTCTTGTCATCTCCACTGACAGCAGCTATCGCTCTCCTTGCTCCTCCTATCCCACCCCACTGTTACGATACTCCTCACTATAATTACTTCACTCTGATTATACTGCCTTGCTTATTCCAGGACACAACTAACTACCTGCTCCCTATGTAAAGTAGATGTAATTTTCACATAGAAGTGACTGCACTATCTGTAGCTGTCAGGGTGGCTTTTCTGAAATCTTACAGAGCCCTGTGAAAGTGAAAATCATTAAAGTTGCACAACTGAATATGCACATTTCTATGTTGAAGCCATGCCACTATGATTTTTTTTGTCAATATTTCTCTACACTTTGAAAAAAAGAGGTATTTAAGGGCGCCCAGTCTGTTCATAATCCTCTGGTAGCCTGAGATTGAGGTGGCTATTATGGAAGCTGATGGGAACTCTCGTACAGGCTTAGAGTACTGTATCGTACTACAACAATCATATATCACTGACTCGAGGGACCTCTAGTATTGACTTATGATACTGCACCCTGCTTTAGAAATGACTTGCATATGACTTGAGGATCCTCTATTAATGGTCTAACGTACTGCAGCCTTCATCAGGAAAGTGCTGATATAAGTTCTTCGAGTGCAAATTAGAGTTTTAAACACTAGAAAAACACTTAGATAAAGAGAAACATTAGCTTTTCCAGTGCTCATTTCGATTTAGAAATGAGTATGTAATATTAACTGTTCTGATGAGTCACTTTTTAAAACAGTTGTAAAATGCACAGTTACAGTCTGTGGTGTCAAGTTCCATCTGTACCACACTACGTCTTCCCAATACAGCGAAAGAACCACCTCAACTTCGCAAAGTTGCCCTTGTTTACAGGAGGCTTAGGTCTAGGACAGCATCAAGGGAGAAAATGTTTTCTCTGTTATGGTGCTTTGCGCTTTGTATTCTTGCCTCCTAATGGTGGGCAGATGACTCACATGAAAGCGGGCAAATCAATTGACCTTAGGTTAAGTACGTGCACGAAAATCTTATTGAGTATTAGGTGTAGTAGTACGTTACTATTGTCTGGTGCTCAGTCAACTGTGATTCTTTCTGACCACTCTTTGAATGGTCCTCCTATTTTTTTTAGAAAAGTTAAATACAGATGTTTGTATTGGCAGGACTTGTTGCTGATGATTTCCTATTCAGTACAGCAGTAAACTGCAGGCAGACTAGACTGTATTGTGACCTGTGTGAAGAATCAGGTGCCTGTGGGAGGTATCGATGAACTATTAACATAAGAATTGTTAACTAACAAGTAATTTGACATGGAGTTAAATTTGTGAACATTCAATGTAACTACCTTTCTTGCCCTGCAGTATCCCATAGCTGTAGTATTGTCGGTTCTCCATCAACCACCAGCGTTTTCATGTGAAAATCAACTCCTTTAAATTTAAAAAAATTTGATTTTAGTATGACAATACAATTATGCAAGGAAACAGTGTAATATCATTAATGATTACTTTGGATTCAAAAACGCCAACTAAAATCAATTAGGCTGAGTTCTTCTTGTGCTTGATATATTTAGACAATTATTTTTTATTTTTCTGTTTATTGTTTTGTTTATACAAATCAGCAGCTACAAGTTGAAGAAGGGGTCTTGTCTCCCTGTAGCAAGGAGTGACAGGTACTGATGTGAGAAAACTCCCTGGATGTAGTAGCATTTTTGTTTAGAGAAAACAGTCTCCCACTTTGGTGTCAGCTTTTCTGTAAACTAAGGTATTTGGAGAGTGAGCACTATAAACATGGCTCCCTTATTCAGCCCTTCAGTGCTGTGATTGGTGTCACTGTAGTGGTGACTCTCTTCACAACATGGAGATGCTGCCAGGCTAGTAGGTAATTCTAAATAGGGCGACAGTGTTCCACGAAGATGGCAGAGGGTAGAATACAAGAGAGTATCATGAATAACATATTGGCTGACAGAAACATTGTGCCTGTAAGTGTTGTCTACAAAAACATCACCCCATTCGAGAGAAACAAAGAAATCTACACCCAATTGAGGATATTTTTGTAAGCAATATTGTGCACAAAATATATTTGTCAAAAGATATTTTTCTAATAATATTCTGATATACAATCATAGTAAACGCAATGGTCAACACATACATAGACAGCTCAAACACAGATTCAGAAACATATGCTGTAAAACTATATACCCTACATAACTATCATACAATGATGTAAGCACGCACTAAACATACAGTTATTCACTTGCATCCAAAAATTTAAATATTAACAAAGCCAGTCGCACAATAGGTAGAGACACAGTCGACATTTTCGGTAGGATATATTTATTATGAGCTATTTTTGAGCTTATAAGTTTGCTAACTACGTTTTTTTGTCATTTTGTTCAATGGGAACCCTGTAGGTCTAAGTATAGATCCAAGGTGTTTAACCTTGGTGTTAATTTGTACTTCAACAACACATAAATGGGCTTAATCAGGAAATGGGCAGGCCAAAGCCCTAACAACTAGCTATGATTTGGGCTGGGGTTAAGGCTTACTTCGACATTGCTCACTTGTTTAGCTTATATTTCCATACACACCATCAACTTCAAAGGTCCTAATATGCACTTAGGTCTGAAAAAATCTGATGAGGACTTGCGATCTAATTTCTCATTATGCCCTTAGTGGCCAGTGCCTTATTAGAAAAGCTCTGCATTGGTTCAAAGAAGCAAGGAAAATTCATTTGCACTAATTTTACAATTTGAAACAGAAGACACAGATTTTTTTCAATTCAGATCACCAGAGGACTTTGAAAACAGGGCAAAAAAGGCAAAAACGTATTTGTGAAAAATATGTAAGACAAACAGAGGATAGATTGTAAGTGAGAGTTTAACAAATAAATCATAACCGAGTAACCCTTACAAAAAATAAATTGCGCTAATTAAATTTACACAATTTGGTGACCCCCGTTTAAAATGTCATATACTGTTAAAATGTATTGACATCATCCATTTCTTTTTCAATTAACCTAAACTGAATTTTCTAATCTGAATAATCCTCTGTGCAGTGTTAGAAACTACGCAGTTAATTTGATGTCATTTTACCCAGAGGCTAGATGCAGACCTAAAACCTACATAACTTCAAGAACTTACCCAAGGTGGCGCTGGTGTTCCCCCGAAATTCATTTTTGCAAAGTCGCGTGAGAAAACTAGATTTTCCAACTGCAGCATCACCCGCCAGAACAATTTTATAAGCCTTCGCCGGTTTAGATTTGTGATCTCGGTCTGTTATATTTTCCTTAAAATTAAATAGAAGTCAAATCTTTTCAGAAACGTCACTGATATACAAACAGATGAGTATAAAACAGCAAAGGCGAGTATCACACAGGTATATTTTTGAGAACAAAGATGATAGGAGCTTTGTGCAGCAACAAAGCATAGAGAGAAGAAATAAATGAGGTGGTTTGTTTTAAAGTTTGAATATCACTATGATTCATAAAACATTGCCTGACTGTGAAAGCAAACTACCTAGAATGCAGAATATATTGGAAAACCTTATTTAAGGATCGGTTAAAGTTAGAACCTAGAAACTAGAAACAAGGTGCTTTCTATCGAGGAAGCAGGGTTGTAATTGACCTTTAGATCTTGCGTTCTTGTCACAGTACTGACTTCTAAGGTTAAAACCTCCTCCAGACAGGAAAAAGAAACCAGGAAATGCTGCAAAACTAAACCCAGCACATTCCCCCTAACACCATATATTACTTGGGTTTACCAACATTCTCCTGCTTTGTTTTTCCTTTCTCCGACTTCGCTCATAAGACACAGGAAAATGTAGGTAAAAGGCTGTGAGCGGTCTTGGGTCTTTTACATAAATAATTTTTAGTTTTGATGTGGTTCACAGATTGTTTTATCCATCTACGCTTGAGCATCAGAAAACCAATTCATTAAAACATATACCACCGCAATATCCCAAATAAATTCCTTCTGGGGTTTGATTTATGGGTATTCTGTAAGTGTGTCTACAGCTTTCTGCAAAGCTTGAAGTGATTAAAATATACGGCCTGCTAACATAATATTTATGGTTTCTCCTGTGAGTTTTTGGGGCTGGTGGGAGGGAGTTGGAGGGTGAATCTTAAATTTCTCAACCAAAAAAGCAGTGTCCCCCAGGGTGAATGAGTGAGGTGATCAAGATTCGGGAATGGCTGCTCCCAAGTAGAGCAGAGTCAGTAATGATTTAAATTAATTGAGCCTCCAGGGCTGATTTAGAGTTTGTCAGACCAGTACTTAAGGTTACATCAATGGAATAAAATGTACTCTGTCAGTGAAAAAACAACTTCAACTGCCCAAAAGAGTAGGTGTCATCAGAAGTAATCCATCCCGCTGTCCACCCTATTTAGAGAGGGCAGTCAGATGGCTTTTATTTTTACTGCCCGTCACCACCAGATATATTCAGGTGGCAAAGGGAACAGTAAAAAAAGAAAAAGTACTCCCACAACCTGGAAAAAAATGTTGTGCGGGGAGGGGGAATAGTCGTCGTTTTATTTTTCGAAAACAAACTCCTGCTTTGGGAGTTTGTTTTTCAAAAATAATAACACTTTGGAAAGATTTGACAGACAACTGTTTTGTCTGACATAGTTGTCCATTAAACATTTCCTATACAGAAAGGAACTGCCCCGACGGAGGTTCTGTCCAATGAATAGAGATATCTGCCAGTCTAGTGTATATTTCTAATTTTACCTTAAAGGCAGTAAAGTCATATCCCCCACCCTGTCTGCCTCTGTGTGCTATAATCCTAAATCAGGCCTTCTGTCTGAAGTGGCACAGTGGGCCAAAAAACAGTGGTTTGGAATGTCGACCCAAGGGATCGCCAGTGAGTAGATATTTGCAAGCATTCGTCCCATTAACTTTTTGTTGTTTAATTGCCTGTAATATGACTGGAAAGGTGATACTTGGTTAGCTTTTAAAGCTTTCTATGCCAATGTTTGTGAATTTTAAATAATACATCCATTCCAGGAGTAGATCCATGGGCGCAGATTTGCTACTTTTCTGGTAAACTGGTCACTATGGGGCATATTTACAAAGAAGTAGAACAATGCAGTGTGGCAGGAAAAGGTGCTGTGCTGCATTGTGTCACCTGAAGAGAGCAGAACTGCAGCATATCTTCAAAGAAATGGCACAGTTTTATTCTCTTCATGCTCAAGTGCAATTTGAGCTGCTTAGGGGCAGAACAGGCACCCTTAAGCCATAGCGGGAAGATGTCTGCATTATGGTCAGGATAATTTTGTGCAGAAAGGTACAAAATCCAACATCAGGATTTTTTTTCAGAATGAAGCACACATGCAAAGAGGAAATAACAAGGTGAAATAAATATATTTCTTCTTGGTACACTAACTTTAGGCAGGCCCACCATTTTGGCGCAAACCCATGTCTAAGACTCTTTGGCAATATAGGTTTTTGCCAAAATCCATTGGTGAATGCACAGGAATGCCCATGCACCAGCTTTGGAATGCTTACTTGATGCACAGTAATGAATGGCAGCACAATGCACTGTTTTGAGTTAATCTATCTCACAAAGCCACACAAATTGATATTTGCATGGCTTTGTAAATGCAAAAAAATGTTTGCATCAGAGGACTTTCTTAAACTGATGCAATCCCAAAACAACATTTTTGTAAATCTGACCCTAGACATATTTAAGTTCCTGGTTCAAAAAATATATATGTTAAAACCTCTTAGTGAAATCACCATGACAAGAGGAACCAACACAGACATAGCAGACCCGACTCAGGACCTCCAGACCCAATTACCAAGCCAAGAATGCATTTATTTGGAGGGTATCACTAAGCTCCTGGGCTTCTCTCTTAGTTGGATATGCATTCAGTTCTGGCCCAGGCTCACCCTGGTAATCGTGCACGATGCTCAGATCAGAGCAGTGCTCAGTATTTCTAATATTGTCCTACATGGCAAATTCACATGAATGAATCATTTGGAACCAATTTGCCACTATGTTGGCCTTGTTAAAAAATGAAATCTTTTATCTACTTTCAATGTAAATACACTCTGCCTCCTCCTTTAGCTACTTTGTGCACATGTTTTAAAAAAAAACCTTTACATAAAACAAGTACAGTTTATTTTGAACAAATATTCATTTTAACATTGTATGTACCATTGGAAGATAAGCTTAAAAAGTGTTAAAGTGATGACCAATTTCATGAAGAAAAAGTAATGAAAAGGTACCTAGATTAGAATGAAACAACATATCTAATAACTCGTACTCTAGCCAATAAAGCAAAATCAATAACATAACCGCTGGTCACGAGAGAAGAACAAGACAAAAGTGTCAATAGACCTAAATTGCCTCTTCATATAATTTTTTATGTTTTCTGTCCTTTATATATTCAACAATGCAAAGCCCAATTCTGAAGGACATTTGTGCACCAATGTTCGAAATACATGCACACGTGCTTAATACGTGGAAATAGAAGACGGGGCTTTAAAAATGTGTCTTTACACTTCTAAAAATACACTATGAAGGCTTTTAACACCCTCAAAGTGCATGTGCAGTATATGCTGGTATGCATAAACATTTTCAAATCCTAGTCCCATCTGGGGGACGGTTACAAATGTACTCCTATTAAGGGCAGTAGTACTGTATACCTGTGTATAGAAACATTTCCTGGTGAAAACAACAAGGAACTTCATGTATGCTAATCATTTCTAGATAACTAAGCAAAAACGGACTTCACATACAGTACCTATGAACAGATCATAAATCAGACCTCCATTTCATCACAGAAACCTATTTAGTGGGTATTGCAGCACTTATTCTACATGAAGCAATCCCTGGCAGTTAAGTAACTATCATCATAAATTGACCTAAGAGGATAACTGGAAGATAATTAGTGATAGTCCATAAAAATACACTTCCCACATCCTTCACTGAAGGGTACAATATTTGAGAACACAAAACAATACTCATTAACTGTTATCTATCTCTAACATTAATATATCACCATTTTGCGTATACTGGATTGGTCTCAAATACATAGATGTGCCTTCCTCAAATATTATAAACCTTGTTCCTTCTGCTGGTATTCATTATATAGTTGTACCCCTGGTAACATGTTGTAATTTTTTGAATGACACTTATTGGCATTGTTATATGTAAACCCAATGGTATCCTGGCGCTGAGCAGGTGTGTGTGCCTAACCTTGTCTATAGTAGGTTGGTTATTTGAAAAGCCAGGTCTTCAGCTTTTTGTGGAATTCAAGAATGAAGGAGGAGGAGGCTCTTATGTGGGGTAGAAGGCTGTTCCACACTTTAAAAGCAATGTAAGAGAATGCCCATCCTTCTGATATGGGTCTGTTTATGCATGGGAGATATGCGAGCAGGAGTCCTACATATCAGAGTTCTCTAGGTAGTGGTGGAAAGAGATGCAACTGTTCAGGCAGGTTAGGCCTGCATTGTGTAGTGCATTATTGTCAGTTTAAAAAGTTTGAATTGAAAGCATTTCTGAACAGGGTATCAGTGGAGCTCCCTGAGGTGCATTGTGATGGGAGTTCTGTGTGGGAGCCTGAGGATGAGTCTGGCTGTTGACTTCTGAATAGGGTGCCATCTTCTAGTGAGTTGCTTGGTGATCCTCGCATAGAGGGTGTTAACATAGTCCAACTTGCTGTTGACAGGGCATGGATGACAGTTTTTATAAAGATGCTTGTGAGCCATTTGAAGACCTTCCTCAGCATCTTTATGGTATGGAAGCGGGATGCAGTGATGGTATTGACTTGTGCGATCATGTCCAGTTTGCTGTCGATGACTATTCCAAGGTTCCTGGCATGGGTTCTGGGTGTGGGTCAAAGTTCGACTGTCCAACAGTTGGAGCACCATGGAAAGGTATTCTTGCCAAATATCACTACTTCAGTCTTGTTGGTGTTAGGTTTGAGAGGGTTGGCTTTCATCCAGTTAGCGACTTCAGTCAGGCAGGTGGTGAACCTGTTTCTTGTGTTGGAGCTCTTGTATGAGGGGGAGAGTATTAGTTGCATCAGCATAGGAGAGGATATTGATGTTGTGTACTCGGATGATACTGGCCGGAGGGATCATGTATGCGTTGAAGAGGATGGGGCTGACTGATGAACCTTGAGGCACTCAACAGCTCAGCTTTGTTGCTATCAAATATGGATTTTAATATGTGTGATCAACTCTTGTGTTCTGATGAAAGCCTAATTGTGATTTGTTGTAAGAAAGAAGAAACATGCCCAAGATTTTGGTTGTTATGACATGCATGAACACTTCCTCTGGAGATATTATGGGTCTGTTGACTTTTCAAGTTATAAAGTCTTTGATTTTTTAATTTGCAGCCTCATTCAAATGTGTTTTCTTATACGTACGTTCCTGAATAAAACGTTACAGAACTGATCATATCAGATGCTTGACCAGAATAAAAATAGTGCATGTTGTTTTTAGCCCTTCACACTCTTGAGTACTAACGAGGCTCTACAGTGATGGACCACAATGCTTTTAAAGATTATTAGGTTATTAACATCTAACAATTGTGACATTTCCACTAAGGGATACGTGGAAAATAGACTAGTAAAGTATTTTACCTGCTGAACTTTTATTTTCTCTGTTTAATCTCTACATTCCAGTGAATGTAATTTTTGTAGTTCTTTTAATAACTTTCGTCAGAAAATTGATGAATTGGAGTATGAGGTGCTCAGACTAATATCATGGCACATCACTCAGCTTGCACCGCATGGAATCAAGGTCGTGCCATTTGGTAGAAACACTAGAGTTGTTTACCTGCGGTGAAAGAGCTGAAATGCACTTCCGTGTTGATGCTCCAGAGCTGCTTCGACTGACAGGCTGTGAAGGTTTCCAATCTAGCAAGGTACTGCCATCAAGCCCATCTGACTCTTCATCTCTTATTTCTGGAACCTGATGAAAATAATTAAACTGATTTGATTACATCTCAATAACACCAAACTGATAAATAATATTAGATTTTGATGCTCAGATGATCATCATTTGTATCTACTCAAATCCTCCAGTATAACTCAGGTAGCTGACTACCACTGTTCTACATAGATGTATGTATTTGGTTGAATACTTAGGGCTTGGATAGGATGCCCCGGATTTAGAGCAGCAATATTGCATTAGATATATACTATTATCACAGGGTGCAATGTTTGCCAGCTGCAGTATTACTTCCCTAGTTTGTCCTCACAGAATGGTGGTTAATATGGTAATACAGCATGCTGTCCCCATGTTCTGAGCATTAAAACACAGAATGTGGGGTATGTTCTAAGCACTCATGCTACACTCTTCATGTGGCATAATTTGTTCAAAGGAAAAGTGCACAATTAATGTGCAATATAATCCCTCAAATGGTTTTACCACGGAATTTCACACACAATATGTGAGAGAAAAATTTGAAAACAAGTGAAACTGCAGATTTGAAGTGTAAGACCCCATTACTCATGTTATGTTCATTGTATGCCCCTTTCTGAGAAGGAACACATAGAACAGTGTAGTGTTTATTTTATCCTGCAAATGCTCCTCCCTGTGGTATTGGTATGAGGCCTCTGTTGAGTGCCACCCGACCTCTACCATATGTTTTAACAACTCTGCACTGTAAGGGTTAGGCACAGATTAAAGAGATAAATAAATGGGCAAGTGGTCACTCAGGCCTTTGCCCAATAGTACAGTACAAGTGTGCAGTAGCTCTTTCCTTGTGCCAATTACTTGCTGCTGCGGTCAGGGGTGCAATTGACCTCAGACATCAGGCCACAACCATTGCACTAGCAATGAGGTCAGCGCAGCCCAGACTATCAAAACCCTGCCTCCAGGCACTGAAGAACATCACACTAGCCAGTGCGCATAGAGCTGGGTGACCCGTCAACAGCTGCCGCAAACCTGCCGTCTACCAGGGTGATCAGCACACACACTCGGATGAGCTCCTACTCGTCAGGTGAGTCCTGCTGCACTGCTACACATCCCTGCTGCAGGTGTTGCTCCCCTGACAAATTCATCAGCCGCCTCAGTCCCAGGCCCTGCCTGAAGCCCGTACTAAGTCCTGGCTGTAGAGATGTGCCCCCACCGTGCACCCTGAAGAGTCAAAGCATATCCACAGCCCAAGCTGCACATCAGAGTATGGAAGAGGCCTCCCTTCTCGCCATGTGTCTCACTGGCCCACGTAGCCTGCTTGCTGCCCGCCTGCCCTCTCCTGCTTGATGTTGCCCCAGTGCCCACACTCCTACTACCCAGGAGTACTGAAACTGATTATGCCCCCAGGCCTTGTTACACATCTCGCCCCACCATGATGCACTAAATTTCGGAGACTATTTTGAAGGAAAAAAAACAAGAGACAAAAATAAGTGGAAGAGGAAAAGAATGGGCTAAAGAAAAAGAAAAGAAATAACAACAAGAAAAAGGACAAAAAAGGTAAACAAAGAAGGACACAATCACAAGCTACCTGCACCCCTGGAACAAAAAAATATAGAAGACACAAACAAAGAAACAAAAGAGAGGGACATAAAATGCAGAACACAACTGAAGTAGACCACAAGAACCTAAGAAAAACAAAAGAGGGTACAGGCAATAAGTCACATATATGAGCGAACAACAGCATGTGCAAGCCCACCCTAGTACAGCCCCATATGCACACGCCTCAGTAACAGCACTGCCACCCTTCAGTGAATTCTCGGACCTGGCCACAGTGGCACCAAGATGGCACTCATGGATTGGACATCTACAGCATTACTTCCACGCCATGTGGGAGACAGATGGCACCATCAAGACATCACTAGTAATGTACTTAAGGGACACAGAGATCTACAAGTTGTTCAAAGCCCTAGCAAATACAAGGGATGATGCAGATTATGAATCTGCTATAAGGGCACTAAACAGACAGTTTGTCCTGCAGGTTAATTCAGACTATGAGCGTTTCATGCTGCCTCAGGCCAAGCAGAATGACACAGAGTCCATCTGCAAGTTCTATGCATGTTCTAGAAAACTAGCAAGCACATGCATGAACATCAACCAGCAGGAGGAAATACGAGCTCAGATCACACAGGGCTGCAAATCACCGATCTTGAGGCAGACTGGAATTTGATTGGAAGACATACTGGTCTTGGCCCGCTACCACGAGCTGTCGAACAGCCAACCAAAAGATATGGAAGCTGCCATATGCAAAGGTGCAGTCACAAGTGGGTCCCAGAAGACTGTCCACATCAAAGAAGAATAGGTTGACACAATTCAGAAATGTCCAGGGCCTGAAAGTCCATCAGGTGCCTTAAAGCAACTGAGTGGTGGCTGCAGCAACTGCGGGATAGAGCACAATAACCCAGGGGAATGCCAAGCCAGAAGGCAGACATGCTTAAAGTGTGGGAAATCAATCACTTTGTGAAAGTGTGCCAAAGTGGAAAACAAGGAAACAACACGCGATATCTAAGGAAGACTACCACAGCCTTGCAAAAGCTATCCCTCCAGGAAGCTTCAGACACCCAGCGGCAGTGGGACAGGTGTTCATCGGCATGAAGAAGAACATGACAACTTTGTGACTTCATTCGCTAGGAGGGAAGGCAACAGAAAGAGACCACTTCCCATGTACACAGTGAAGATTGGAAGCATCCCCAATCACAGCGCTCAGGTGCATTGGTTAACGTAATGGGCTCAGACCAATTTGATCGGCTTACATCAAGCCCATCACCCAGTGGGGCAGAAATCTACACCTATGAGGGAATGAAGCCCTTGCCCCTTAGAGGAACAATGGAAGTTGATAACAAGCAAAAAAGTCTATATAAGGGATGGGGGCACAGGCACACTGCTGTGTTGTCACACAGCTGAAGACCTCAAACTAGTATTCTTTGCAGAAATCGCATGCAGATGCCGTGCTGGACAAGTTTCCCCAATTATTCACTGGCCTCGGGAAGCTAAAAAGGAAGCAAATCAAACTGCACATCCCAACTACAGGGTTGTGACATTAAAGGGTCCCCTTCAAATCTAAGACCACAAGTGGAGCTAGATCTACAGGCCCTTGAAAAGACTGAGTCATAAAGAAGGTGACTGGCCCTATGCCCTGGGTATCCACGCTAGTCTTTGCACCAAACAACACAACCAGAAGCAATATGACTATGTGTGGATATGAGGTTCTCAAACTGGGTCATTTGAAGAGAATCTCACGTCACACCGACCATGGATGACATTGTGGTGGACCTCAATGGTGTAAAATGGTTCTCAAAGCTGGACCTCTACTCGGGATACCATCAGTTGGAGCTCGCACCAGCTAGTCACTACATTACCATGTTTTCTATGTATGTGGGCCTCAGGCAGTACCAGAGACTATACTTCAGCATCTCGTCCGCGGCCGAGGTATTCCAGAACACCATCAGGGAAACACTCTCTGGGAGGATAGGAGTAATCAACATCAGCAATGACATCCTGATCTTCCCTGAGAGCCTTAAAGAACACCACATGAGGTGGCAAGCCACCTTCCAAAGACTGGTAGACTGTGGCTTGATGCTATATCAAAAGAAGTGCTCAATCTGCCAGGACTCCATAGAGTTCTTTGGCTACATATTCTCACAAGAAGGCCTGAAGGTAGACCCAAAAAAGGCAGAAGCCATACGGAATATGTCCATACCCCAGAACCCAATTGAAGTGCCGAACGTCTTAGTGATGGCAAAATATTGCTAGAGATTCATCCAGAAACTGGCCTCACTGTCTGAACTGTTAAGAGTACTGACCAGATCAAATGCTCTGTGGGAGTGGACCTTGGAAGCTGAGACACCGTTCTGTGCCATAAAAGGGGCACTCCTTGACAAGGCCACCATGGCATATTTCCAACTGCAGTGGGAGACAGAGCAAATGGTCAACACCAGCCAAGTGGGACTGGGAGCTGTGCTCCTGTAGGAAAAGGCAGACAGAGAATGGGTGCCCGTCGCATAACACAGCCCTGCACTCTCTGACAATGAGACCAGATACTCTTAAATCAGTCAATCAATCAGTTCTTTTAAAGTGTGACTACTCACCTGTTGGGGTCTCAAGGCACTGAGGGGGCCAAAAGTGTACCGTTCACTGGTGGTTCTTAAAAAAGCCATGTCTTCAGTTCCTTTATGAAGCTGAGAAGGGAGGTGGTTTGTCTGATGTGGAAAGGAAGGGCGTTCCAGGCGGTTGCTGCGAGGTAGGAAAAGGAGTGTCCTCCTGTTCTGGTTTTCCTGATGCGGGGTAGTTCTGCGAGAGTGAGCTCAGCAGAGCGTAGAGTCCTGTGGGGTATGTGGAGGTTGAGTCCATGGTTCAGGTAGTCTGGTCTGGTGTTGTGGAGGTCTTTGTGTGCATGGGTGAGGATTTTGAAGGTGATTCTTTTCTCTATGGGAAGCTACTGCAGTGTATGCAGATGTTGCCAGAAATTGGAGTCTAGGATGATCCCAAGGTTGCGGGCTTGCCTGGTGGGGGTGGGCAGGTTTCCGAGGGTGGGCGGCCACCAGGAGTCGTTTCTCGCATTGGGTTGAGGGCACATGATGAGTACTTCTGTCTTGTTTGAGCTGAGTTGAAGGCAGCTGTTTCTCATCCAGTTGGTGACTGCTTCCATGCCTTTGTGGAAGTTGTGTTTGGCTTTGTTGGGTTCATTGGAGAGGGAGAGGATGAGTTGGGTGTCGTTGGAGTAGGAGAGGATGTTGATTCCGTAGCTTCTGACGATGGTGGCTACCGGGGCCTTGACCATCTGTTAGGCATGCTGCCATTTTCCTCTGTATCTATGCGGTCGGCAGCACAGTATGGTCACTGACCACAAGCCTCTTATTCCACTCTTCACTGTAGCCCCTCTGAGAATTGAAAGGAGGGCCATACAGCTGCAACCTTACCCCTTTGAGGTTGTCTACAGCCAAGGGGACAACAGCCCGCCGATTTCTTATCAAGGAACCCTTCCCCTTTCAAGGGAACAGAGGATGGCAAAGGTGCCAAAAATTGGTGCAGATGTCTGTGCAGTAGGTCTGCCCTAGGGCACTCATCATCATCAAAGAACTTTGTGAAGCAACCAAAGGCCCTGGCCTGAATTCATGTTAAATGCATAATAAATGAGAATCTATTAATCCATATTACTGGTTCTATAACAGTAAAGGAGCAATTTTGGGAATGAGTGGGAAGACACTCGGCCCATATTCTTGCTTCTCTTCTTCTGATAGACCTTTTTAGAAGTCCATAGGGGTGAGGAAAGCTAAAGTCCACATTTCAAATCAATTAACAATAAAACCTATTTGGAAACATACTAAACTGAGGAGGCAGACAATAAAGTCCAAACGTTTATTACACATTTAGAGCAAAATTGATATAAATGAAACTCAAGAACATGCTGTATAAGTACAGAATCTTTAAAGGTTAAATAAAGTGTTGAACAAAATTAAAGTTTATAAGCATAAGGCACACAAGAATTTCAGTAGATGCAACACAAATTATGAGAAATAGGATTTGGTGATCAGTATACAAGTAGCAATGCTCCTGATTAATCATGGTAAAAGCTAAGTTAACCTAGTTCCCAAAACTAAAGTACAGGAAATCTTTGTTGATTTTCTGAAAATAAAGGCATTAATAAGAATATTGGAAAGTGTCAGAACATTGAAAACCTCTGTAGGAGTTCTGATAGAGAGGTGATGTATACCATGAAACCACACAAAGGAACAAGTATAGAGAGGTTTGTACCCCTCCAAGTCAATAAGAGATCAGCTCTCACCAATGGATAAAGGGAATCTGTTTTCTTCTAACTAAGTGCATTTCAATTAAACCCCACAGAAATTTCCAGCCGTCTACGTCATCCAGACCTGTAGTTTTCCATTTTCTTAGCACGGTTGGTTCTGGCAATTACCATTAAACCTTGCATCCCACGATTTGGACAGCAGGATGACATTGAAGTCTCTCTGTACCCGGTACACAAACAGGAGTTCTTTCTTCCCAGTTTATTTCAACCCTGACAAAGTATCCTCCTATTCCCCACTTTCTTTCACACACAACATGCCTTTCATTTATTGTAGACTCTCACAAACGTACCTGTACAAAAAGAATATTATAATACAAGCAAAACTCCACGTTGAAGGTTAACACTAGAAATGTAAAATTTCAGGCCTTCACTTATGCTAACCTAACATGATAGTAATGCATATTTCAAACATGTTTACAAGTACATTTTGCAATTGTAACAAATATATGACTCATAAATGAAACAGATTTAAATGTGATTACATCGTAATACTATTCCAAAAATACTTGACTATAGGTGCACATTCATATTATATTTCAGCATGTTAAAATCACACATTAAAACACACATGGATATAAGTTCCTAGGGCCACATGTACGTAGCCTTTTGCATGTCGCAAACGGTGAATCGGGCCGTTTGCGATGTGCAAAATGCACTTTCCCATATACCAAACCATTTTTGCGATTCGGTAAACTGTTTACCGAATCGCAAAAAGAGATTGTGACTCGCAATTAGGAAGGGGTGTTCCCTTCCTAATTGCGACTCGCAATCCCATGTATGATTGTTTTGTGACCGTGAATGCGGTTGCAAAACAATCGCAGTTAGCACCAGTGTCACTGGTGCTAACCCATTCGCAAACGGAAGGGGGTCCCGATGGGACCCCTTCCCCTTTGCGAATGTCAGTAAAAATATTTTTTCAGAGCAGAAAAGTTTCATTTTTTGTTTTTGAAATGCATCTCATTTTCCTTTAAGGAAAAGGGCTGCATTTTAAAAAAAAACTGCTTTATTTAAAAGCAGTCACAGACATGGTGGTCTGCTGTCTCCAGCAGGTCACCATACCTCTGAAGGCGGCCATTCCCAAGGGGGTGGCAAATTGCGACCTTCCTCATGAATAGTCATGAGGTAGGCATTTGCGACCCCCTTCGAGTCGCAAATAGTGTCCTTGACACTATACAACATTTGGTCGCAAAACCAAAGGTTGATACATGTAGCCCCTAATTCCTTATAGTGAACATACCTTTAGTAATATGCCTTAGGTATTTCACGTTACATTAGTAACACTAAAACACACAATATATGTATTGTCGATTTCATTATCATGTCACTTCTGTGATGTATGTCGGCACTACAAAATTTCAGCGTTGCCAATCCCCCACAATTAAGTCATCACAATCATGCTAAAATCCCTTCAATGAGGCCAACTAGAACTTTGTTTTTTTCGTCAATTTCCTTCTAGACTCCTCCAGATGCTTCATGCCATCATAATATTTACACTAATCTTTTTCTAACTCAACATCCACTTTTTTCTCTTCCATTCCTGCTCAACCCTCATCCTCTGATAGATTTTGAAAAATACACAAATACAACTATTACACATGTGGCAATATTCAACAATGGTTTCAAAACAAACCTGCAACTCCACTCCCAAAGTTTTTCCAAACAATCTACCTAAAGCAGCAATTCTATCTCCATTTGCTTTCCATGCACCTGTAGCTTTCAACTCCTTGAAATCCTTCATCAAACCAGAAATGTTCTAAATGTATTTCTCCGGATCCTTACATTTGTATGGCAGGTAAGGACAGCATTGCTGAAGTTTTAGCATCCGACAGACTCCGCCCTCTTTTGCGAGCAAAAGGTCTAATGCAAGTCAATTCTGCAAAACCATGGATCTTATTGCTATGTTCTCAGTAGCCACAAGCAATAGAGAATTTGCAGTACTTGTGGCAGTTTATCCACTATCATAGACAGCTTTCTAATTTTCAGATCTGCTGGGTTCTAAATCAGGTCCTTTATGTCCATTCTCAGCCAGGTGGATCAGTGTCACAATAGTATCTTGCTTACAGGTTTCCTTTGTATTCGACACCAGCATTAGGTTGTTGATCCATTGGACCATGACTGAGTTACAAGGCATGGCCAAAGACTTCATATTTTTCTGAAGAATCTGTTTAAAAATGGAAGAACTGTCCATATTGTGGGACTCAGCATCAAGCCAAAACATGATTGCCATACCGAAATGCAAAGAGGAACTGACTGTCATCATGCAAGGGTATAGGGGTATGGAGAAGAAAGACAGACATAAATCAGTAACGGAGAACCACTCAGCCTCACATGGAATCTGAAACAAAATTCCAGCTGGATTTGGTACCACAGGACAACAGAGAAAGACAATGTTGTTCACTATTCAAAGATCATGGACAATGCATACTTCCCACTTGGCTACTGTAATCCCTTAATGGGTGAATTCCAGGGACTTTCCATAATCTCCTTCATGATCCGCTCTAGGATCATAGACTCGATTACTGAAGTAATCCCAGCCATTATTTCAGGTGTTCTCAGGTATTCAACATTTGTTTTTACTGTGATTCTAAGGCTCAACACCTTGGATCAAACCAATGTATTTTAATGAAAAATTCCAAACCTCAGACTTAACTATGTCTTTGTGATCTGATGGTCAATCATAAATGGTCAGCATTGTAAACAATGTAACGTAGGAACCATCATTCGCCAATTTGAAGGAGACATCCCCATCATGCATTTGCATCTCAATGCCTTTCAGTGTGCAATAGATGACACAGTTTAACTTACAAAGGCGACATCGTCCCAAAAGACCCACTGGGCTAGAAGCACACACCACAAATCAGTAATTCTCTTCAAAAGATCCTGGTGTCACAGGCACTTCTGTCATCTCTTCTGTTGTCATTTGTTTTTTCACAATTCTTATAACTTGGACCTCATTATGAACATGGCGGTCTGTTCTGCGCCGCCGATGGTGGATGTAGAAACCGCCAACAGAGGAGCAGACCGAGCCGCCAAATAATGAACCAAACGAAACACAGGCATCCCGCAAACCACCCTCTGCCAGTAGAGGAGTACCGACAATGACGATAGAGTCTGTCCACAGGCAGACGGAAAGGCGTAACCCACCCATCAAATAATGAACCACCAGTCCACCGCCAATTCCGGGGCGGGATCCACCGCCACGCAAAGCCAGGCGGAAATGAACCAAATATAAGGAAACACTCAACGGAGGCCCACACAATGTGCCTAGGCAGACATGGATAGAGAGCTGCAGATCATGCCAGCCCTGCTCCTTGCCATATACCTCCACGACCGAGACTGCCAACAAAGACAATGATGGTAAGTACCGCAACCTACTGAACAAGGGAAGAAAGGGCACAGTCACATACCCACCCACCCTGCTACGCCCCCCAACCCTCCACAGCAGCACACGTCATACACCCCACAGCAAGAGGTACTTACCCAACACAAGGCTAATCCAACTTGACCATAGTACATACAAGTGCCCCACACCCATGAACAATGAAACAAAAGGACAGGGTTCAACGGCATGCCGCCGAAACACAGGTGAAACAGAAACTTTAATGTGAAGCTCACAGAGCCAAACAGTCAAAACAGGGCCAATGGCCAGTCCGTATGGCTACAATTGCCATGGGCCACAACTGACCCAACCTGACTCCAAGTGCATGGTACTCCACCTAATGGGGCAACATATGGGCATCCTGGCAACTCACGGAATGGGGGCAGGGGGTGGTGGGGGTGGGGATTTGCGACGGGGTGGGCCTTGGACGTTCATTTGGAAGGTGGTGGGTTTGTCCTTTGAAGGGGGTGGGGGCAGTTTAGATCGGTGGAGCTAGATGGATTCGGCTCAGTCTGGGCCTTTTTTTTATCTGGGGAAGGGGCACGGGAATGTGAAGGGCGGACAGGGGTGAGCTGTGATGTTGAAGGAGTGGAAAGGACAAGGCGGTGAGCACATTTAGGGACAAGACAGGGTGGGCCAGTGGGTTGGAAGAGGTCAGCACGGGAGAGGAAACGTTTCTTCGGAACAATTCGGGTGGTCGTGGATGAGGGCATGGGAGTTGAGACAGAGGGTGTGGCTGTATGTGGTGTAGGGGTGCATGTAGAGGGTGCAGGTGACTGGGCAGTATGCTGTGGTGTGGTGGATGTCTGATGGGTGGGTGTCTTGGTGCATTTGTGTGTTTTGTGAGGGGGAGGGGGTGAACACAGTGGGAGAAGACAGACAGCTAGTGTGGATGTATGTTGTATGGGTGTCTGCAAGTCTGGTGAGTGTGCTGCATGTGTCAACTACAGTAGTGGTGGTGAGTGCAGGTATGGTGTATGGGGTGCATGTATGGATGTCAGCTATTGTGGTGAGTGAAGGAAGAGGTGCAGCAACAGTGACTGAAGGTGCAGTGCATGAGGGTGTGGATGTAGAGGGGACAGACAGGGAGGCAGAAGAGGTGGGCACACTGGGGGAAGTGGATGTTGTGTGTGCATGTGTCTGTTGGCTGTGTGAATGCTTGTGGTGGGAGGTGTGGTGCTTGTGTTTAGAAGTGTGTTTCTTGTGTGTTGATGTGCTTGACTGTGTGTCTGAATGTGTGCCTTGGATGGGTGAAGGGAGTGGGGTGCTGGAAGGGGTAGAGGAGGCTGGAGGGGGGATGGAATGGCCAGGGAAACTGGCTGCCGTCCGAGAGGAGGCCTGAGTCTGAAAAGATCTCTGTAGGGCAGACATGGCACCGTTAATGCCATCCAGATAGGCATTTGTCTGCTGCACCTCTGATGCTAGCCCCTGGATGGCATTGACGATGGTTGTCTGCCCTACAGAGTTGATTCTCAGGAGGTCAATAGCCTCCTCTGTGAGGGCAGCAGGGCTGACTGGGTCAGGGGAGAGGTGCCTGGGGCGAAGGAGACGCCCACCTTTCGGGGTGGGCAGGCACGGGCAACTTGGTGGGGAGCAGAAGGGAGGGCGGTGATGGAATGGGGGGGTAGTGGAAGATGTCACGGTAGTGGTGTGGGCACTAGGGTCCGCCACCGCCGGGGAGCCCCCATTGGAGGAGGTCTTGGATTCACTACCTCCTGTGGTAGTTGCCTCCCCCGTGTAACTCCCTTTGCCCTCCCACCCACTGGTCCCCTGGGCGTCGGTTGTCTCTGCCTCCGAGGATCCGTGGGCCACTGCCTCCCCACTTGCCGGTGCCTCAGCTCCCTCGCCAGATGTTGATGCTGTACCAAACCAACACAAGAGAACAGGGATGGGGAGACAAAACAGGAGAGACACTTGTAAATAGCTGAATGGATGTACATAATGGCCAGACATACATCCACCCAGAAGACACAGTCAACAGACAGCACCGTACACTATGCCCATGGCCATGCCCCTGACTACTGACCAGAGTACTGCTCTACACCAATCCCCTGGAATACCTAAGGATGCGACGTATGGGAGACCTGACAAAGACACCCCTACACCCTTTGGGGACCATAAAGTTGATGGACACCAGTCAAAGTCCCTGCCTCTAAGCAGCATGAACCCTAATGCACACCCAGACATCCTTCCAGACTGAAGTATGTGAAATGAGTACTCACCCCCTTGTGACTGCTGTGCAGCCTTCAAATGTCCATCCAGGTCTGGGTATGCCACTGCCAGGATCCATCGCATGAGGGGGGTCAGTGCCTGACGGGCACCCCTTCCATGTTGGGAGGACTTCCCCAGCTGGGCTTCACTGATCTTACGCGCCCAGCGCCGTAGGTCCTCCCACCTCTTTCTACAGTGGGTGCTCCGCCGGTTGTAGACCCCCAATGTCCGCACCTCCTTGGCGATGACATGCCAAAGTGCCCTCTTCTGGTGGGCGCTGACCTAAAAGGGCGACACAGAAATGGAACACAGAGGTCAGGCACTTGCACAATAGGAGCAGCTGCCTAATTGTCCACTATGGGACGGACAGTACTGTCAGACATATAGGACATACGCACTCAGAATGCCATGCACCATGGCCCATGCAGGAACAGAGGTGCCCACAAATGTCCAATACCATCCATTACACACACACACAGTGCCCCCCAAACCCAGACTCACCTGTACCTCTGGTTGTCCGTACGGTTTTGCGTACAGGGACAGGACCCCGTCCACTAGCTTCTCCAGTTCCTCCTGGGTGAAGGATGGGGCCCTTTCCCCTGCAACACGAGGCACATCCATAGCCAGAGGCAGGCCACAGCAGTACACACAGTGGAGTACCTGTCCGCACGAGATCAGGGAGTCAAGTGAGTAAACGATGACGAACACACATATGTTCCGCGGCGGTGTGCACCGTCACTGCCGGCGGCGACCATGATACACCAGGATTCCCCATTGGCATTCACGTTAACCAATCAGGGTGTGAACGGCGGTAAACACCGCCTTACACTGTGATGTCAACCGCTAGCAGTATGAGTTCACTTCCACAACGAAAGGGCAGAATTACTGTGGGCAGACATTTTGCCATGACCTATGCATCTAAAATTAAATACTTCTCACAATGCAGGCCCTACTAGCCACATGAAGCACCTAGGCCTCTGTCCATTCAGTATTGTAGCACACATGAAATTCTCTGTTCCCGCCTTGTGATGTACATGTATATCTGTCAGGTAGCAGTTAATGTAGAGACACTACAATGAACAATGCAGTGCACAAATGATGACAAGTGTGCCTATGTATGTGTCTTCATCACACCTTTTTTAAACCCCTCGTAGGTACCAACCCTTGTGGCGAGGAAGGGCACCATCAGTGTACAGACCACTTGTGGATATGAGGACCATGGTGGAGCATCACATCATAATCACTTACAGACTCACACGTGCAACAGTTCAGGAACTTTGTGCTTTACTGGATCCTGCACTAACTCTGGGAAATCGTAATCAGCATGCCATCCCAACTGAAGTGCAGGTACTCTCCTCACTCCATTTCCTGGCCATGGGCTCATTTCAAGTGACCGTGGGTATGGGTGCTGGATTTTCACAGCCAATGTTCAGCATGGTACTGACAAGATTTCTGAATGCATTTGTACGACATATGCAGTCCTATGTGAGGTTTCTCCAAAGTACTGACCTCCCTGCCATCAAGTCAGAATTCTATGCCTTTGCCAACATACCCCATGTTATAGGTGCCATCAATGGCACCCACATACCGATCATACCCCCAAGAGTGAGTGAACGAGTGATTAAACAGGTGTACAGAAATAGAAAGAACTTTCACTTCATGAACATCCAATTGGTAGGTACAGCAGACCAGTACATCCCACATGTGAATGCCATGTTCCCAGGTTCAGTACATGATTCCTTTGTGTTGAGGAACAGTAGTGTGCCACAGAAGACGGAACAACTCCAAGAGGACAGAGGGTGTATCATAGGTAAATGTGCCTGTCACTAACTGACACATTGCTGAGAACCAGCCTGTCTGACTAAGGGGCATAACAATGACGACTCTGTATTGCACCATTTTCTAGGTGATTCTGGCTATCCAAACTTGCGTTGGCTCCTGACACCAGTGAGGAATCCCAGGACGGATGCAGAGAGAAATTACAATGAGGCCCATGGACGTACTAGGAGGGTGATAGAGCGAACTATAGGTCTCCTGAAGGTTAGATTTTGTTGTCTATGTATCTCTGGGGGGTTCCCTGGCCTATGGGCCTGATGAGGTGTGTAGAATAGTGGTGGCCTGCTGCATGCTGCACAATGTGGCAGTGAGACATTCTATCTCCCTCTTGGAGGTGGAGGGTGCTATAGGTCCTGATCAGCTACCTCAGAGAGGTGAGGAGAGTGATGGTGATGATGAGGAAGGAGAAGATGTAAATTTCAGGAACCAACTGATACAACTCTACTTCCAGTAAATGTGTGGGACTTGAGCGTGACATTGGGGTTTGTGACAAATACTGTCAGTGTGCTCAGTCATATAGGGGGGGTCGGTAATGATAGGCGATACATGGCCCACTTCTGCATGGGACAGATTGAAATGATATGGTTTTCCTCATTGCCACCATTTAGGCACACAGGACTCCCTTCATGCACAGATTTGATAATAAAGTAGTTCTCGGCCAGTTACATCCATACATCACTTTTTTACAATTTCACACAGGGGACAGTGTTACAGGTGTGATATGTGTTTTATTGGTTGAAGTGAGTGAATAGTGCTATTTACAGTGATGGCAAGTAGTAAGGGACGGTGTTGTCAAGACCAACATGGTGGCACCCTTGTTGGTAGTATTGATGGGTCCATCTTGTCTTACAGTAGTTAATATTGCCTCTTAGCAATGCGTGGTTGGTGATTGGGTGGGATGGTTGCAGTGCATATTGTTGCTGAGTTACTTTTTGAAGGGGGCCTTGTTCTTAGCTGGGGTTCTAGTGCCATATCTTGGCCTGAAGGAACTTTTGGGCGCCTGCGGTTGATCTTCAGGGGATGACATGGTAGGCCCTTGGGTTTCCTGTGAGGGTAGTTCCTGGGAAGTTTCTGCTGATGGGGTAATCTGATGCTGGTTGCCCGGTGCTGTTGTGGGGGCTTCTTGTCCTGTGTGGGTGTCAGACTGGTTTTGGACCAGCTGCAGCAGTGCTTCTGCTATGGTGGCCATTGTGGAGTTGTGCTCTTTCCACTGCTTCATGGCCTGTTGGTGGTGTTTCTGCTGCATCCTCTGATTGTGCTCCAGGGTGGACACAATCTGTGCTAACCTGTCATGAGTATGCTGGTAGGCCCCCAATACCTCTGATATCACGTCCTGGGCTGCTGCATCCATCCTGTGGCCTCCCCATGGTCCACTGCCACCCTTGCACTTGCCCTAGCCCCCTGTGCCTGTGTCCCCTGCACAGGTCTGGCAGTACCACTTGTACTAGCACCCTCGCCTTCCTGCATGTTGGGAGTGGGAGACTGTGGCCTCTGTACCTGTGTTCCACCAGTCTGTGGCCTGGATACACTGGTGTGGGGACACCTGCCCTGGGCTGCTGGTGCTGACTGGGTGGTAGGGGTGACAGTGGTTTCCTGGGTGGGGCTGCTGCATGGTGAGAGTCCAGGACTGTCATCGCTGTCTAGGGATCCTTCACCAGTGTCCTGTGAGGTGCCTCTGTCTCCCAGGGGGACACTGGAACTCCTTGTCCCGTCCGTTAGGGGTGCATGGGTGGTGGTGCCTGTTGGGGGACATAAACATGTCTGTTACAGCTGCAGGAATGTTTGAGGTGAACAGGACTAGGCTATTTTGTGCTGTTGGTATTTTCAGTGGCCTTCCAGGGTGCCTTTGTGAGGTTGACATTGCATTTAGCGCCAGTGTGGGGTTGCATTGTGGTGGGGGGTGTCGTTCCATTGTGGGTACGTGCAGGGGTAGGTGACTGTGCACAGGGGGAGAGATGTGGGCCTGTTAGTGGGTTTGTGGTCATGCGGGGGCTAGATTTAGTGGCTGATGTCTGGGTGGGGTGTTGGTCCTGGTGGGTGTGGGTGGGGTGTTGCATTCATTACAGGTATGGTGTATTTGGGGTACATGTTGATGACTTATCCAAGTCCATTCTTCAAGTGAGTCCAGTGAGTCCCTCAGGGTGCAGGATGGCCAGTACCTTTTCCTCCAAGTCTGTGTATTCTGGTGGTGTTGGTGGCAGTCCTCCCCCAGTCTTCTGCACTGCGATGTGGTGCCTTGATGCCATGCCCCTGACCTTCCTCCACAGGTCGTTCCATCTCTTCCGGATGTCGTCCCTGGTGCGTGGATGGTGTCCCACTGCATTGACCCTGTTCACAATGGTCTGCCACAGCTCCATCTTCCTTGAGATGGGTGTATGTTGCACCTCGGCCCGAATATTTGTGGCTCCACCTTCAGGATCTCATCCACCATGGTCCTTAACTCCCTTTCAGTGAAGCGTGGATGTTTAGGGGGTGACATGGTGAGTGAGGTGATTGGTGTCGGGGCTGGGAACGAGGTGAGGGTGCTCATGTATGGGTCAGTGTGCGTCTCCTGTATGATGGCTTTTGCTGTCTGCCTCTGGTGCTCTCCGACTTCTTGGCCTGGTTTTGTTGCAAAGGATTGTGGGGTGTGTCTGGGGGTGTTTTATGGGGTTCTGGATGTGTGTCAGGTGTGTGGGTCATACGCCTATCCAATGTGTGCACTTCTTACTGTTGAGTCTACTTGCCACCCGTGGCGGGCCAGGCCGCCAATGGTTGTCCGACCTCCACTGTCTGCCAAGGTGATTTGTGCATCATTATTTGGAGGGCGGGATGTGGGTGTGCTTGGCGGTGGCGGGGTGGGGAGGTCCGGGATTCCCGCCAACAGGGTCATGGCGGGGATTTTTGGCGGGGTTGGAATATTCATTCATTATATGGTGAGTTTCCATTCACCGCCAATGGCGGGATTCTGTTCACCGCCACCATGGTGGTCAGCGGTGTTTCCCGCCATGTTCATAATGACCGCCTATGTTTGGGACTTTTACTATTCTCAGAGTAGAATAGGTAGCACCAGTGTGAACTAAAAATGACACAGATTGGCCATTCACTTTATCATCTATGAATGGACCACTCTGCTCTATCTTCAAGACTGGGCTAAGTACACAATCTTTTTCCCCACTCAGGCACCATCAGGCCGACTGATCAAAGCCATAATTCTCAAATGCCTCAACAATAGAGAACTGCTGGAAAGGATCATTATCCTGAAACACATTCATATGCATTTTTGAAACTTAATTTGCATTCAATCTGGGATCATTTGCGTTTTGTTGTGGCATCAGGGTTTTGGAACCTGTATCACTGGAGCTTGTGGTATATTGAAATTGTGCTCTTTCTGTCTCTGAACATTTTGCATCTGTGTGGAGTTGTTATTCTGGGGTTGCACAAACCTGAATTCTGAAGCTGATTGGCTGGATTAAGATGACATTCCTGCTTCCAATGCCCAAATTTATACAGTAATGACAAGGTGTTGTCTTCTTCAAACAGCCTATATCCATTCCCACCCACTCCTCTGAGTAGCCTTCATCTGGGCACCAATTAACTACTCTTTCAGCGTCTTCTGTTTCATATCCATTCCATCACTAAATTACTTTGCATACCTCAAAATTACATCAACTGATCTACTCTGCCAACAAATCAAAAGCTGTCGAATCATCATGCTAATTTCAGGTCTCAATCCTATCACAAACCTCAACACAAAATGTCCCATATCCTTAGGCTCAAGCGTCTTGATTCCTCTACACTGCAAGAGCATGCCATGAAAAGCATGAATCTATTCTTTAGGTTCTTGAGTCGTTCTGTCAAATTTAGTCCTATCAATATCTTTGGGTGACATCTTTGACTTCAAGAATGTTGATACCTTTTCATCACCAGTGGAGAAGGGTCTTTCATTACTAAGCTCCTCTGCAGTTCTGACTCAGGCCATTCAACAGTTGCTTTGCATTCCCCCAAAAAGTCACTCGGAACCACAATGTCAAACAACGTGTTCAAATCACCCCGCAGAACTTGTGAAATCTTCTCAAATCTCTCAACTTGTTTGTACCACTCCACTGGCTTTTCCCCCAGCTTTGGAAAATCACTGGGGAATGATGGAAGATCACTTCTACTCCAAGGTACATGAAAATAACCAGCACCAGACACTTCTATCAATGGAAAATTTGCTGCACTCCTGTCACAGGAGGAGGTGGTTCACCTGTCTGCTTCTTTGGTTCTTTTTTTTCTTCACCCACTGACTTTCCCATTTATGTAACTCATTCCACTTTCAAATATTCTGAATCAGCTCTTCAATGTGAATTTCCATCCCTGCAGTTCTCACACACACAATATCTTCCTTACTAAAGCATACACGATAACTCCTCTGCAGTGCTTTGGTCTTATTCAAATCTATCTCATATATTTGAGCCAGCTCTGATAATTTGTCATAAACTTCTCCTGCATGTCTGCTCACATCCTTACACATGAACACAAGCTCATTTTCTTGGTCTAAACGAGTCATTTCAAGATTCCTACCAATCACCTTATCCAATTCTAACTTCAGTTTAGCCACACCCACAAACTTCTCTCTCCCAGGTGACTGAATCGCTCCCTGAATCAACTCAGAACTTCTGCTATGACTTGAAGGAGTGTTAGTATTGAAAGCCTTCACCCACTCGTCTATCTCTTTGGCACAGACACTTCTTGACACTGCAGGAACCCTTGGAATATTCCCTCTTCAATGGGTACCATCACTAGAACTTAAAGGTGGCTCCCATATGGGTGTACCAGAAGTTGGTATTTTCTAATAAGTACCTATGGAACTACACTATGAAAGATCCAAAGTTGAATCACCGCTCAACGCACATGGAGAACTTGTGTGTGTAGGGATTAGAGGAAAAAGTCTTCTGGAATAGAGAATTGATGCAGCATTACCTGAAGCACTTGCTGCACTAGGGACAGCCAAATTATAAGTTGTCGTTCCTACAAAATCAGGTTCATACATCGGACTACAGGACCAATATTAACTGAAACAGTAAGTGCATCAACAGTGTTTGGAGCAATAGTGTTAACAGGGGGACAAACTCCTGAATATTCTCCCATTGGTTCACAAATTACACTCACCTGAGCAAATCGCACTGGACCAGGATTCACATTTATTGGGCAGCAGCTAATTCAATTTTCCCACCATCGATTGTACTATCATCTCCTCCATTTCTCATTTTACAGAGGTGGACGTTTTGACAATAATTTGTCCAGGATCCCACCGTCAGAATCACTATTGCTGACCTGACTCATATCATTTGCATCGTTTTGCTTTCCATCTTTGGTTTTCTTATCCTTTTCCTTTCCTTACCTTCCTTGAATGCTTTGCTTGTTTAGGCTGTGTAAATAAAACTCCCTCTATCATATCAGTTCTCCACTTCTTTTGCTCAGCACCCCATTTAGCATTTGCATAAGTACATACTGCCTTTTTGAGCTCTTCCCTCATATTTCCCTTTCCAGCTAGCATGGGCAACCTGTTCAGTATCTCATACCTCATACTGTACAGGTCTAGGAGGTGGCTTAATCTCATATTACACCCTCCTCACGTTTTCAATAATTCTCATATTAAATATGCCATAACGTGGAAACCTCAATGGACTTTCCTTTTCTGTGATCTTGTGCCATTGACTAAGCCAAATACATCTATAGAGCTTTACATTTATAGCCATGTAATGACCTGGGGTATCTTCGGGAGGGTCCTCTTCTCCGCTTCTGCTAGGTACAAGGACATCTCCTCTAAACACGTCTTGTATTGCCTTGAAACAATTCATGTTTCTACCAAATATCAATAATCACAATCAGAATTTTGTTCCAGACCAAGAAATACTTTTCCATTCACAGTTTTTATTCACCAACAACAGCCAATTTCAGCATGGCCCTCAGTGATGTACACAACCAATACCATTGCACTATACCAACTAACTAATACCAGCGAGACACACTGTGACGTCAATCTTGCTCCGTGCAATGGTTTACCCTCCTTCGAAATCTGCATACCCACACTCTTCTCAACATCAAACATGTATAACAAAATGCAATGCAAACTTTTATCTGCTCCAACAGAGAAATTATAGTATCCAGTCTCACTTCAAACAAAACCTCAACCTGTAGGGTATCATTCGGATTGGTACAGGTTCTTACATCTCATTAAGATCCGATATTCTAACCGCATCTCACATTCACACAAAGAAATGTACCTATCTCAATTGTGCTACCCACGATGTCTCACAACAACTACCACCAAACTTAGCAGACAATTACAACATAGTGTCTTTTACAATTTTAATACTAACCCAGGATCTTAGGTCACATTGGACCCAATAACAACTCAACTTCTTTTACCAAACATCACACTCACACAACATTCAAAACATCTCTGCAAAACACCATCCGAACTCAACAAAACACCGCAAACTATGCATGAGCCACTGCAATTTACAACCCTATTTATACTCACTTCTCCACTGCTGCCACAACTATCTCTCGAATCTCCGGAACTCTGATAATCCTTCAAATTCTGGACATGGAACCTAGGGACTGGGCTCTGGGGACTAACTAATGTTGAATAGGGTTCTATGTTCTCTTACTGTGGGATCCTTACCACCATCACTCTGCTACCATCAGAAGACCTCAGGCCCATATTCTAGCTTCTCTTCTTCTGATTGACCTTTTTAGGAGACCCGAGTGGTAAGTGTAGTTGAAGTCTACAATTCAAATCAATTAACAGTGTAACCTCTTTGGTTATATATTAAATACAGGAGGCAAAGTATAAAGGTCAAAAGTGTGCTGTAAATTCAGAGCGAAAACCGATATAAATGAATCTCAAGAACATGCTGTTTGAGTAAAGAATCACCAAAGGTGAAATAAAGCATCAAAAAATTAAATCTTACAAGCATAAGGCTTACAATACTTTTGGTAGAAGCAATACAAACAATGAGAAATAGGATTCGGTGACCAGTAAATAAGTTGTGGTCCTCTTCATTATTCACTGGAAAATCTAAGTTAACCTAGTGCCCTGAAGTAAACTGTAAGAAATCTTAGTTGATTCTTGGGAAACATGGGCATTAATAAGAATAACAGAAAATATCAACGTACAGAAACCTCTATAGAAGTTCTGATAGAGAGATGATGTATAGTTTGAAGCCACACAATGGAATAAGAATAGAGAGGTTTTTACTCCACCAAGTCACTAAGAGATCAGCTCTTGCTAAAGGGAATATGTCCTCTTCTAACTAAGTGTAGTTCAATTAAGTCCCACAGAACCTTCAAAAAGTCCATGTCATCCAGACCAGTAGTATTTCAACATCTTTGCACGGTTGAATCTGGCAATTCAAATCAAACCTCACATCCCGCAATTTGGACATCAGGATGACCTTGAATGTGTCTCCCTACTGGGTACACAAACAGGAGTTCTTTCTTCTCTGTTCGCTAGCACCAATTTTGTACTTTCCAAAGTATGCTCCATATCCCATTTTCACACAAAACATGCCTTTCATTAACTGTAGACTCACAGAAAAGAAAGAATATTACAAAGCAAGCAAAACTATACATTGAAGGTTAACACTAGAAATTAAACATTTCAGACCCTCAGTCATGCCAACTCAGCATGACATTAATGCAAATTTGCAAATTTTAAACACATGATTATAAGTGCATTTTGCAATTGTAACAAACATATGATTCATAAATGAAACAAATGTTATGTGATTACATCATAACACCATTGGCAAAAATACATGAATATAGATGTGCATAGATATAATAATAATTTAGCATGTCAAAATCACAGATTAGAACACACATGGGTATAAACTCATAATTCCCTACAGTGACTATACCTTTAACAATATGATTTAGGTCCTTCACTTTACATTAGTAACATTAAAACACATAATATATGTATTGTCGAATACACTATCATGATACTTCTGTGGCGAATGTTGGTACAGCCAAAATTCAGCATTATCAGTGTGTCTATCATAACTATTTCATTAAAGCTTCTCTCTGCCTGCAGTCTTTGTGTGTGATAGATTGGCAAAGAAAAATTAAATAAGAAACATACAATGAGGGTAAATTTGTAAAGTCTGACCATCCTGATACCAGAATGTACTAGAAAAGATTTACAGCACAGCTGAAATGAAGATGACAATAAAGGAAAAATATCAATGGATCTTAATTCTGGTCCCCTCATTGATACAGAATGGAGCAATGTACTATAGTTCAAGGTGCTGTTTTAATTGTCTTAACAGTCACTAAAAATCTAAAGGAAGTACAAATGAAATCATTCTACAACGTCCAGGTAAGAGCCCCATATATTAGTGGGTTCTACATCATAGTAGTGTATAGACACTCCTGTTTATTTTTTTAATTCAACCATAAATTATCCTTCATATATATATATATATATATATATATATATATATATATATATATATATATATATATTAAATTAACATTAGGGCAGTTGAAACAGTGATGTCAACATTCTTTCAAATATGTTTTGGAAGGTGTTTTATCCCTCCTCGTCTATTTTCTATGTAATGTCAAGATTTTATTCTGTAATTTACCAAAAAAGAAACCAGTCAAAGGCTAAGCTCTGCCCTCTTCTGCATTACTGATACTTGAAGTGGTGCTAATGGTAAAATTCACCACTTACTTAGCACAGAACAACCTCTTCAGTGGCCTTAAGTCACTAGTCTGCCCATAGAACAGAACCTAGACCACCTTCATGAAAACAAGGGAATTATTATTCACCTTGTGTGACAAAGGGCAGGCTTAGCCACAAACTCTCTTTGATGCTTTGGTAAAATGTGACATCGCCAATCACAAAATCCAATTGCAATCAAATGGTGAAGTTGTAGTAACTGCCCCTGAATGAGGCACATCATTTTTTAATCATGTGTCACCAATACAAAATGGCAACTCTCCCTGCTTATTCACACCTTTAGAGTCCCTGAAGGATGGGTTCTGGCGCTGCTACTTTTCAACATTTACTTGGAAGTCATATTGGACATCTTTGCTGGCACTCATATTTATTTTGGTGATACGCAGATATGCATGAAATTATCCAGAGAGCTTGGATGTGGTTGGCGAGTTGTTGACTACCTTATGCACTTCAAAAATGAATGCAGAACAATTGGTTCTCTCCCAATGTATAAAATATAAAAGTAAAATATGGAAGTCTTGTTGCTGCTGCTGACTTCTGTTCAAATACCACACTTATGTGTGTCCCAAAAGCCCGAATAAAAAAGGTCCATGACCTGGGAGTTACTTTCAATGCCAATATGTTTCTAGAACCTCAGTTAATGAAAGCCTCTAGAAATAAATCCTTTTGTCTATCCTTCTTCCATGACACCTTTGCACTCCCCCTAAACCCCACTCAAAAGATCTAAAACTGGTGATAGTGATTAATAATGATTTGTCCATAAATTTGAGGTTAACAATATACAAAAAATGTATGATCTGCCTCAATATATTGCCATGGTGATCACTTGTATTAAATATTGCAGCCGTTACTACAGTGTTCTTTCATTCAAGTTGATGATCAAGCACCACCAAGCACAAAACTAAATATTCCATGATGCCAATACAGTGTGATACCATTACAGTGAAGCAAACTGATTTGCTCTCTCATACACCTATATTCTATATAATCTTTTATTGCTTAGTTGTTTTTTGTTTGACTCATGACCTTATAGTTCTGAGAATAGTTCTCCATTGCATAATGCCTCCTTAAACGTCCTTTCTCCTCCACTATTGAGCATGTCTTCATTAAGAATCACCCGTGTGGCCAGTGTTCTCCCCTTTTGTTCTTCTACTCATGAGCAAACCACTTGCTTGTACGGATTCTTCGTTAACCTCTCTTTTCAAGACGAGATTGTGTAGTTGCATCCTGCTGCCTCCTAATGTAAGCAATCATATTAGGAAGATGCCATGTAGTGTTGTCCATGGAGACTTGCCCCATCTGTGCATCGAGATGGCAACTCATTATGCTGCATTATTAATCATCTTCCTTGTGCACCACTTCAACAGTGGAACATATCACTAGCTTCACTAACTAGGTAAGCACATTGAAATGGATCTCCAGGCAGTTAGTTGTGATCCCCCCTAACCTCCTACTAGTGTACTTATATTTGAATTCAGTAGGCACCACATCTACTACTTCTTCCCTGTAAGTAATATGTGGTGCACAGGTGATGCAAGTTATCACTCCAGTCATGGGTTTAGTTTACATTAAATGCTTTTTTCCTACCTTTTTCAGTTATCTGTGTCTGAAGTCAAATCCCAGGCCTACTTCAAATACCTAAATTTTGACCTTTTCTATGAATTTCCTCAAATGACTTCTTCTCATACCTAATACCAGTAAGTAGGTCTGCTCCCCAGAAGACTCACGTCACCACCTTCAATCACAATTTCATCCCATGCCTACTAATAATATTAATTTGTCCTTTCTCTTCTTAGCTATTGAATGATTCTCTCTGGGGTGATTGACCAAAAAGTAAGTTGTCCATTGGCTTCCACTAATTATGTGGCTTTGGCCAGCTTAGTTGTTCTATTTCCATTCCACATCCTTCTCAGATCTGGTGATAACCTTTTACTCCTGATATGGTCAAAAAATTGTTGACTCTCATACAATCAGGTTCTGAGACAGCCCTTTCTGGTGCACATAAATTTCATTGGGAATTGTTTGCCTTTGATTAGCCCCTTTATTTTATGAGTTCTGAGTGGGCTATTCTTCGCCTGTAGACACACTCTGCTCACTTTGCCACTTGCTCATTGTTTAATTACCTTTTGAGCACCTATTTTAGTGACTTTGCAGTTATGTATATATGAATAAAGTGCTTCCCTTGCTCAACTCTTATTAATGTTTTGTGAGACTATGATACAACTTATGTAGCTTAGTGATGAAGTCATATATCAAATTGCTGATAAACCAGAATTACATTTCTTGCTTCTGATGTAAGAATGCAAGGCTCTTGAGTGATATCCCTTGTTATATGTAACCACTTCCTCTCTGTCACATCTCTGTATCTCAATCAAGTGAAGGGTTGAAATTTAATACACTACCTAATTCTCAAGGCCGTGCTTAGTTGATACATTTGTCGGGTTAGGAGACAGAGGTTGCCAGTGCAAACCATTTGTTCAATATGATAGAAGAATGTAGGGTGCAGAACTCTGCACGAACAAGACAGGTTCCTTTGCAATACACTTCCACTGCCTCACTGCCACTCTATGTGAAATTCTGAAAAGACAAGAAAGCTCCCTTGTTCTGGTGGGTGTATGGACTGAATTATAGCTGGATTCATTTTTGGTCTATGTCAATTTTCCATAGCTACCTTTTATCAATCTCGAGTCAACCAAGTTCTGCTTTCCTTTTTAAAGGCAAATTTCATCCCACCCCACAGCACATCGAAGAAGCCACCTAACACTGTTAATGTGAAATACAATGGAATAAAAGCACCTCTACTGTCTGTTGGGCTGTACTCCTTACTGCCCTCACCAGGATTTGCCACAACGCATATTCTACAGGATTTAATGATTCTGTATTGGCATAAATGTAGGACTCAGCATTGTACAGGGTTAAGTCCAAGCAAAAAGTCTACCAGTGACAGAAGAAGTAGCTGGGGTGTAGACAATTAATATGCATCTTATAGTGCGCATACATCCTAAAATGAAGAGGGTTACAATTACTTGGAGTTTTACCAGAGAAGGATTTTTAACATGAAGAGGTAGGGTAGAAAATATACAATGGAAAAGCAGGCTGAGATGGGAAAAATAAGGCTACAAAGCGGAAAAATAGGAGACTGTGGAAGGATATGTATGTGGTACCTACTGTAAAGGCAATGAAGAACTGTCCAGAGTCAAAGTCAAAGACACAGTCAACAGGTTCTCAGACAGTTTAACGGCTTCTGGGAGCAGCAGTTGACTGTTAATGCATTGTGAAATGTTTCTGGTTGGACTTATGCAGGGTCATTCCCAATCTTTTTGCCTCCTGCCTCCTATTTTTTCTGACCTGTTGCTATTGCCTTTTCAAACTCTGAGCACTTTACCACTGCTAACCAGTGCTAAAGTGAATTTGCTCTCTGTGTAAATTGTATTGTTGATTGGTTTATCCATGATTGGCATATTTGATTTACTAGTAAGTCCCTAGTAAAGTGTACTAGAGGTACCAGGGCCTGTAAATCAAATGCTACTAGTGGGCCTGCAGCACTGGTGGTGCCACCCACATAAGTAGGTCTGTAATCATGTCTCAGACCTGTCACTGCAGTGTCTGTGTGTGCAGTTTTAACTGTAAATTCAACTTGGCAAGTGTACCCACTTGCCAGGCCTAAACCTTCCGTTTTCTTGTATGTCAGACACCCCTAAGGTAGGCCTTAGGTAGCCCCAAAGGCAGGGTGCAGTGTATGGTTAAGGTAGGACATATAGGGGGTGATTCTGACTGCGGCGGACGGCAGTCGCCGCCCGCCAAGCAGTTCCCGCCGAAAGACCGCTCCGCGGTCAAAAGACCGCGGCGGTCATTCTGGCTTTCCCACTGGGCTGGCGGGCGACCGCCGAAAGTCTGCCCGCCAGCCCAGCGGGAAACACCCTTCCCACGAGGACGCCGGCTCAGAATGGAGCCGGCGGAGTGGGAAGGTGCGACGGGTGCAGTTGCACCCGTCGCGAATTTCAGTGTCTGCAAAGCAGACACTGAAATTCTTCGTGGGGCCCTCTTACGGGGGCCCCTGCAGTGCCCATGCCATTGGCATGGGCACTGCAGGGGCCCCCAGGGGCCCCACGGCACCCCCTACCGCCATCCTGTTCCTGCCGGGAGACCCGCCAGGAACAGGATGGCGGTAGGGGGTGTCAGAATCCCCATGGCGGCGGAGCGCGCTCCGCCGCCATGGAGGATTCTCAAGGGCAGCAGGAAGTCGGCGGTACACCGCCGACTTTCCGTTTCTGGCCGCGGCTGAACCGCCGCGGTCAGAATGCCCAACGGTGCACCGCCAGCCTGTTACCGGTGCTACCGCCGACCTCCGCCATGGCGGTAATTACCGCCAGGGTCAGAATGACCCCCATAGTAATGTGCTTTATATGTCCTGAAAGAGAAAAATTGCTTACTTCGTTTTTCACTGTTGCAAAGCCTGTCCCTCTCATAGGTTAAAATGAGGGCTACCTTTAAATATGATTAAAGTGTAGATTCCCTTTGGGAGCAGATGGAAATGTGGAGTTTGGGGTCTCTGAGCTCACAATTTAAAAATACATATTTTAGTAAAGTTGATTTTAAGATTGTGTGTTTGAAAATGCCACTTTTAGAAAGTGAGCTTTTTTTTACCTTTACCATTTCTGTGACTTGCATGTTTGTGGATTCCCTGTCTGGGTCAGTTTGACAGTTGGGCTAGTTGCACCTCACACTAGACAGTGACACAAACGGAGCTGGGGTGTAGTCTGCATGTCTTGATGAGCCATCTGTGCTAGAGGGGAAGTGAGGAGTGGTCACGTACACCTGAAAGGGCTGTGGCTGTCCTCACAGAATGCAGTCTCCAACCCCCTGGTGAGAGTCTGGGTCCTGGCCTGAGCAAGATGGGATTTCACATTCAAGAGAGACTTTGCTTTGAAGTAGGCTTACTTCAAAGGAGAAATTGGGTATAAGAAGGGCACCCAAAACCACAGACTTTAGATCACTTCTGGAAATCAAGACAAACCTCTGCCTGGAGAAGGGCTCAAGAGCTGAGAAGTGCTGCCCTGTCTGTGACTGTGCTTTGTGGAGCTATCCTGCAGTTGTTGATTCTACCTGTGCAAGGGGACAAAGACTGGACTTTGTGGCATATTCCTGCTTAAGAAGGACTCTCCAAGGGCTTGGACTGAGCTTGCCCCCAGATCTGAAGTCTCAGGGCCATCAAAGACTTCCCTTACCAGCACCTGGACTCTCTGCTGAGACTCCTGCCCTGACAAGTGGTGCCCTATCCAGTCCCTGGGCCCTTGAAAGGAAAAGCTGGTGAAAATTCAAGGAAATCTACTTCGGACGACTCCGGACCGATGCCGCTGCTGAATCCGGTAACACCGCCTGCAACTGACTCCGTGATCTTCGCTGGAATGCGACAACCTTCGCAGGCCCGATACTGCTGCAGCCCTGCCGAAGTCTGCGACTCCGTGGAAGTGGCCGCACCACATCGTGACCGAAGCCACTAGAAGGGCACGGATTCAAAGTGTCACACGAACGCCGTGATCCCCAACTTCGCGCATCAGCTTGTTTTCACTATTCACCAAAGGTACTGTACCTGGGGGTCTACGTGACTTCGTGGCCGGCGCCATTGGTGTCGGATTGTTGGGAACGACTCCATCACGACGCCATGTTAACACCTCATCGAAGCATTTTGTGTTTCTAAGCACTATTTTTTTATTTAATCTTTAGAAATTCATAACTTGACTTGTGTATGGTGGATTTTTGTCGTTTTGGTCTTGTTTTGTTTAGATAAATATGTTCTATTTTTCTAAACCTGTGTTGTATCATTTTGGAGTGTTTTCATTAAGTTACTGTGTGGGTTGGTATAAATACTTTACACCTAGCACTCTGAAGTTAAGCCTACTTCTCTGCCATGCTACCAAGGGGGTAAGCAGGGGTTAGCTGAAGGTGATTCTCTTTTACCCTGACTAGAGTGAGGGTCCTTGCTTGAACAGGGGGTAACCTGACTGTCAACCAAAGACCCCATTTCTAACATGTCTTCATTGTTTTCCTAAACTGAAGGGGACTGGGTCGATCCTGGTGGTAATGGGTATGCTGTTCTAGGTCCTGGATACAAATGTGGCAAGTCCTGTTGCCTTCTTCACAGAACTTGACATGCATAGTTGTGACTTCTTATAAGTAGCTCTTTGTAACATTAACATGGCTTTAATATATTTTTTGTGTGTATGTGTGTATTGTATTTCTATAGCACAAATCTAGCCAAAAACCAATGGACGACTGTATAGGACCAAAGACATGCACAACCTCAACTAGTGATAGGAGAGATAGCTTGTTTGTGGACAGTTAATGCACTGTAATGCAGTGTTCCTTAAGCATGTGAATCTTCAGCTTTCCTAAATTGGAGCAGTGTTGAGGTGGTCCTGATGGAGGAATATTTGCATGTTTATGTATGTTAAAGAGAAATAGGGAATGTGAGTGTGTGTATGAGATATATAGAATGTGTGCACACGCATATCTGTGGGTGTATAGCTGTGAGACAGTGTTTGTGTATGCCATGTGTGGCTTTGTGTGTGCTTGAATATGTGTACACTTATATAGTGTACAGCATGGAATAGAGAGAGGGGAATCCGTAGCTTTTCTAGGTAGGCAACATCATTAGCACCAAAGAGTCCCTAGTAGTGGCAGTCTAATGCCACCCTCCAAGCTCCAGCACAGAGGTTGCCTGCTAGTACGTTGAAGGACTAGCGGGCGGGGGAAGAGATACTGGCACAGCAGATTTTGAGAAAAGTCTTTACTATTGTCAACTATGATCAATATCTATGTGTTTCTAAATATGATGGAGACAAACCCTTTCACCAACATTAGAGAGGGACATGCACACATTTTATTTCACTGTATTCAGTTCTTCAAACTCTTTCCTCAAATGTAATATTTGAAATGAATTTATAAAGGTCATGGAACTTACATCTGTGTCAGATGCATCGCCTCCAAAGCTCTCGTTCCTAAACTGTGATCTTCGATGATTCCTTGGTGGCTTGTACTCTGCTTCCGAGTCATACTCATTTGAGTCTCTCAGGGTGGATAAGCCACTGTCAATGCAGCTCTCAGGCAGGCTGTCCACCTCATAGTTCATCCTTTGCATAGGGTCACATATTGCCAAAGAATCATAATCCTCATCCATGTACGACGAACGTGGGGATCGGCTGAAAGAACGCAAATTGAAATTAAAGAATGTCCTTGAGTGATTACATTCATGATTATTACATCTTCTGTTCTATGTTAACAATCCAATGAAAGGCCCGAAAGATAACCCTGTATTGCATTTTTTACAGTTCATGTAATTAGTGCTGGGAGTAGTGCATTTGATACAAACTTTCATGTGAATGTCAGATGTTACTTCACGGACATTTTCTTCGGAAAATGAGAAGAGGTCTAAATGAAGCCATCATGGAAAAGGATATTGGGGGCTGAGGATGTGAGTTGTGTCATTATTGATATAGATGCAATTAGTCATCATTACCTGCTGTATATAGCGATCAGTCAACAAATATCTCCTTAGACCAATTGCACCGAACAATGCAAAAAGCAGGAGCTAGTACTGCAAAAACGCGTCACTGCCAGTTAGGCCAATTTATTCAACCCTGACTCAGTTAGGTAAATGCAGAAGAGAAGTGAGGAACAAGGGAGCCGGCTCTTTTTATGCTCCTTCTGGGAGGCGGAAACACATCCACCTCAACGGAAGAAGGAGGTTTGGGGCATTTAAACCATTCTAACATTGGGGTATGGCCTTTTCCCTATCTCTGAGATAAAAAGCTCCATGGTTGTTGTACCACTTCATGACCCTGTCACTGAACTATGTCTATTAAGCTCATTGCCCCAGTTCCCAGTACCAACTGTTGAAATGTCCCCAACTTTCCGTGATTTTTCTCGATGCACATTAGGGACATGACGAAGGATTTCCATAGGACATGGATGTTTCTAGCCATTTTCATCATTGAGTTGGTCGTACTTTCTACCTTTCGAAATGGGGTGAGGGGGAAGCAGAAGAATACCAACAGGACATTACTGACCTGCTTTAAATGAGGCCGTTGATAAAGCACACAAAAAACAACCATAATTAGCATACGCAGGTGATGTATAATAAATTACAGAACTTGGTTCGTCTTATTTAGATCTAATTATTGTATTTTGACTGAAGGAAAACTTTAGCAGATTTTGATGGAGTAAATGATTTCTTGAGAACTACAAATACTCAGAAAAAGTAATAAATACCAAAAACATCGTACCCCTCATACAGTGGAATTTGAAGATTCTGGCTTTCATTGAACCTGGGACTGTTTCTGGAGATGGTATTCCCTGGAGAACCATTGCCTACATGCTGGAATACACAAACATAGTTATAATGAGTCATAATTTGCGTATAATTTCACATTTCCCGTGTGATTTCTGATGATTATTGTCAATTCTTTATTGCCACAAACCATGTGTAACGAACTCATATAAACCTGCAGTGCAACAAAACTTGAAACGTCCACAGCCCTTCCATAATGTATTATGGCTCTGATTAAGAGTGCTCTACACCTGATAAATTGTCATGCTTCGGCGCACATTATTGATCAGATGTTATAAGCATCACGTGTTAGCCTCCAAAATGGGGCATAACATAGAGATTAGGCGCATACCACACCAAATTTCACATGTCCTGGTATTTACCAACCCTTCTCCTGGATAAATAGTGGCAGGTTTTACCTGTCGAAATGTATTGGATGGGGCACTTTCTATTGTAAAACGTATAATTCCGATATGTGTGCATAGGACGTATCTCACATATCAAAGTATACCAGGTGACTAGTAGTGAGGGACAAGCATGTCTTGCACTGATGCTTATATAGAGATGCTTAGACCATGTCATCGGCGCTCAGCGTCGATAAATAGGTTTTGCACTGGTGCCCATTTGGTGATTCCTGATGCATTATGGTCCGTATTTATACTTTTTTAGCGCCGCATTTGCGCCGCTTAACCTACAAAATACAATGGTATTTTGCAAATTTGCGCCGTTTTTGCGTCAAAAAACGACGCAAATGCGGCGCAAAAACAGTATAAATACGGGCCTATATATTTGTACCTGCCGTCCTGTACAATACGCAATACGCTTTGCATCGCTGCAAATGCACAGCGACCTAGAATATTCCATATTTCCACCTTTTATCTTGTAACGTATTAAAATATTTTGCATTGGTTCAGTATAGAGATGCCTGCAGAACTTTTTAGATACTCCTGATGTACTATATACTGCATACAGTATTGTAAAAGTAATTTTTTAAAAGTTGTATAACTATATCCTGAACGCGCTAAAGGACTATCCTGCTATACTGTGAATCTGGTATAAAAAGCCTGACAATAATATGAAATTATGTATTAAATGTTAAATATTACATATTCGTGGAATATCTTATCTCGCTCCAAGAAAAAAAATGTAAATCAAGCCCGCTATCTGAAATGGTATGTGTGTTTGATTCCAAAGTGAAAGTATTCTTTAAAGTGATTTTACATGTTTTCATTTTAGTTTTGCTAGTTCGTTAAATATTTTTGACTGCAACGTTACATATTGCACAAAAAGGCACCGGGTGCTCTGTAGTAGCTGGAGTGTTTGGCCAGCTGATGCTATCATCCTTCCTGCAAGTGTTTGCTTATGGCCACAGCATTTCTGCCGCCATCTTGCCCCTTTCATTGTTTTAGATGGTTGCATTGCTTCTTTTGTGAAAGATCACGAGTGTGCGCAGAGAATTTTGTATTTACAAAAATGTTTCGACTTAATAGCTATATTTAATTTCAAACGGGAGTGAAGCTCAAGCAACGATGATCACAAAATATTCAGCGTAAGCCACCCTGTATTATTTTCAGATTTGCATGGAAAGTTTGGTTATATCTTCTTCACTAGATGTGACAGTTCGAACTTGGATGGAACTCACTAACATAACTTTTTGCTATTATTTTCTTATAAACTTTGTTATTTTCAAATACTTCGAGTCAGTGGTGGAAAGTGATCTTTGGGGCCTAATACCAGGCAAGACTTCACCCCTTTTTGTTTCAAAATGTGCCTAATCCGTACTTGCTGCCTCTTACACTTACTCCTTTCCCTCTCTCTCAAAGTCGAATTCTCTCACTTACTCATGCTCACTCTTACTCACTATCATTCACTGTTTCTCACACAAAAGTACTAATAATCACTCGTTCTCTTTCTCACTAACACACTTACAGACACTCACTGACTCTGGGCCCTGGTGTAACTGCATCTGCTGCACCATGGATAGCTACACCCTTGACTCACTTCCACTTCCTCTCACAACCTCCAATTAGTCACTCGTTCTAACACAATCACATTTATTCACTCACACCGTTTTACTCACCTTCATTATTCATCTCAAACTCAGACTCCAACTCACGTTCACTCCCATTGACACTCTCAAAAACACACACACACTTTCACTCAATTCCATTCACTCTCAATCAATGACAAACACATGCATAGAGAAATATTATTTATTTACTCAGCTTTCTTACTTAGCTGGAAACTTGGAGGCTCCATGGCAGCAGCAGAGCAGGGATCTGGTGCTGGGCACTGGACCCAGCACAATATGATTCCCACTGAAGAGCTAAATGAAGCAGCAAGGGCAGGTATGCAAAGGAGAAGCCCCACCTCAATCCCTTTCCCAGACTGGAAGCACAGCCCTATAAGAACATGGGATAGTACTAGGGATTCTGCCCCTGCTGCTCTGAGTGGCTTTTCATTGCCTTCAGGGATGCACTGATGTGCACTCTGACAGGCACTTTTTAGCAGTAATACTGTGCTACCTGAGGCATGTTCAGTATGGCTGCTAAATTAAATGGATTGTGCCTGTGAGAGGGGATCATTGTTGACAGCCATCTTGGGACTCGGCTTCAGACGAGTCCCTCCAAAAAAGTCTTTGCTGCAATTTTGCGACAACGTTACAAATGTGTAGGAAAAAAGTAAAAAAGACTAGTGTGGGCTCCTGGGCTTGTTTGGAAGAAGCCCCCTGTATGCTACTAGAGGCATGTGCAGTATGGCTGCTAAATTAAGTGAATTGTGCCTGTGTGAGGGGATCAGTGTTAGCAGCCATCTTGGGACTAGGCTTCAGGCGAGTCTCACAAAAAGAGTAAAAAAATAAGAAAATGAGCCAGGGTAGAATCACCCTGACCCCTTAGCTCTGGTGCTGGGGTCCCAACTGGACCCCACCAGGGCTACAAAGCACTTTAAAAAAAATATATATTTGCCGCGATTTTGTGCAACGTCGCATATTCGCAGGAAAATTGTAAAAGACAAACAAGCACGGTCTCCTGCACTTGTTTTGAAGAAGCCCCCGATGGGCCAGGGTCCTTGGAGTATGAACATTTTAAGGAGATGGGTGCACGGGCCCCCCTCCTAGGGCACCTTATTGTCCCGGGGACTAGCACCTCCCCGGGGCTATTCTACTAATGTAGGCAGGGAGTCCGCATGCCCCCGCACAGCCCTGGGGAACGCCACCTCCCCGGGACCAATTAGAAACCATATGCAAGGGGCGCAGCCCCCATGCAGCCCCAAGGACAGCCACCTCCCTGGGGATTTAGTGGAATACAATGCAGGTGGCATGTGCCCCCTCTCGCAGCCCAGTGGACCACCACCTCCCTGGAGCTTTAGTCAAATACAATACGGGAGGGCCATCTGGCCCCCCTGCAGCCCCGCAGCCCGCCACCTCCCTGAGGCTTTAGTCAAATACAATGAGAGGGGCCCATATTGCACCTCGCAGCACCAGGGACCACCACCTCCCCGGGGCTTTAATAAAATATAATGTAGGGGGCCGCACAGCCCCCGCAGCCCTGGGGACCACCACTTCCCTGGGGCTTTAATCAAATATAATGTGGGGGCGCGCAGCCCCCCTGCAGACCCAGGGACCACCACCTCCCTGGAGTTATTTTACATTGGAGAGGAGCCATGTGCCCCCCCCTCAAGGAGCCATAGATGGCCCTGGGGACTGTTACCCTCCAGGACCAATTCCTGCTATGTCCTGAGGTGGCCCCACCCCCGGGACATAGCAGTTTGCTCTGACTTGGCGGGAGTTCGACAGCTTGAGCCAAATCAGAGCAAATACTTCACTTTCTGCAAGTGAGAGCTGTCAAAGAGCTCTCATTTGCAAAAAGTGAAATTTTCATCTGCTTCCCTGCAAGCAAATATGTGTGCAGGGAAATAGATGAAAACATTGCTCCCACAAGCAGAGAGCTGCTATTTAAAGCAGCTTCCTGCTTGCTAGAGCAGTGCCGGCTCCTGCTGGAAATGGGGAACCGGCTAAGACCTCGGGGCCCTCAGGCTGCCCCTGCAGTCCTGTCTTCATTTCTCCCTTTTCAGCCCATAAAGGGAAATATTGTTATTGCAATGGTCTCCCTATACTTCAGAGAGTCAGACTAGCAAGATGTTTGGTAAGAATGTTATAGTTATGTTTGGAAGCAGAGCAGAGCAGAATCACTTCTGGCCTAATGGTCAAGGTCTTGCGCTGTCACTCAAAGGTTCAAATCTTAGTATCACTTGGCAGTGTGTATGTTTATTGTCTAGTGTTTTGACTGATAAACATTCCTAGTAATGGAAGATTGAAGTCTTTTATCCTTCAAAATCTGTGGGTTGAATGTCATAGTTAAGCCTCAACACTGCACAGTAGGGTGTCACCCCTGCCCCAGTACTTAAGGTCTCAGACATGCACACTAAAGGTTAAGGGTTCTAGTCTAGGTGACTCTGTGGTCATTTCCTGCTTTAGTGTCTTTTCAACTATAAAGCTACATATTGAAAGACTATCTCTCTCTTTTTAATAGACAAAACATTTTTCTTATCAGTTTGTCTGGAAATATCTCATTCTAAGTATATCATTCAATGAAGCCTAAATTGCTGTCCCTCTCTCTCAATCTCTCTCTCTCCCTCAAGGTTCAGGGGCTTTGGGGGGATGGCCACAGGGACTGGCTGCAGGCCAGGCCTTGTGGCTAATTCCACCCCTTATGGTTGAAGACTGTGCGTGGCACAAGGTTGGGTGGTAATAGGGGGTTGGCCACAGGGCCTGGCTGCAGGATTGGCCCTGCAGCCAGCCACCGCCACCCACAGATGAAGGCCTTGTGCGGCGGTGGTTGGATTATTGTATAGTAATGAAAATTACTTTATGTAAAAAAAACTAAAGGTTACAGGGACGTTATAGTTAGGCTCACATTTTAAATGTACAAACAAAATCATAGAAATTCACCTGTTATAGTGAGTTATCTCAAGTAACTATAACTCGTGCCCTAAAGTAACTAAAACTCACATCCTCGCCATGCACTGCTAATTACCCCACAAATTATGACACTCATAACATCTTTGATAACATCATTGAACATATCTAATATATATATATATCCACTCCAATATATAGATATCTATACCCAATCCTAAACCATAAAAGCAGTCTTACCACCAAAATACACTTACCTACCCTAAAACCTAAACTACTTTTACCCGAATACCCTTATCCAGCCTAAATCCTAAAAGTACCAATAATACCAAAATACCCTTACCCACCCTAAACCCTAAATATACCATTGCCACCTAAATACCCTTACCCACCCTAAACCGATAGCCAGCAGTTAGTAATAGTTTTTAATAACTTTTCCCACAGACAAAGCATTTTATTTTTGCTAATAACGTCGGCGCCTTATGACGAACTTTACAAAATTGTCAAAACTAGTTTGCCACTTACTTTAGCTGCTGCTTGGGGTGATTCATCAAGCAGGGGGCTGAGAAAAAGGGGACTCAAAACGTGTTTTACCCAGTGCAATGTCTATGTGGATTTTGCATTTTTTTAACACGACTACAGCCTGAAACGCTAAATGGATTTATACCAAATTTGACAGAAAGCTAGATCTTGGTCCAGAAAGATCTCTTTTTGTAATTAGTTTCTGACTTATTAAAGTAAAAAACAAATATGAATATCTAGGAAGGCGAATCCTCCGCGAATCCATTCACGGGGGATCCGTAGATCCCGGGGCAGAAGCCGGACCTTGACTAGCTGGCCACAATCTGAGAGAAAAGTGGTGGCTGCCATTTTGTTTCTCTGTCAGCCACGGGAAGGAAGATATTCTGATGCTATAGGACAGATGGAGGGGTCCCTGAGGAGCCCCCCAGTGGCAAGAAATTTCCCAATTTCTTCTTTTGCTCGAACCGCGGATCCACGTCTTGCCCGTGGCACTCAGTGCTGACCCCACTGTAAGTTTGTGAGGGAGTCACAGATCCTAGCAACAATGGAAAAAATACACCCACAAACACCAAACCCCCTTTGCGCACAGCTAAAGGCCATGCACAGCGTGTTGTTGGCTGCATGCAAGGTTTGGATCGCAAGTCCTGGCCTGGCTCGCAGTGGTTGGATTAACGTTTGATAATTACATATTACTTCAAATTAAAAAAACTTTGAAATTCACTGAAAAAAACAAAGGTTACAGGGACGTTATAGTTAGGTACACATTTTGACCACACAAAACCATAGAAATTCAAAAGTTACAGTTATAGTTATACTTATCTGAAGAAACTATTACTTTTGCACTAAAGTAACTTTAGGCCACAAGTTACAGTTTCTTAACAAGCTGGTACAGTAAGACAAGTGAGGGTTGGATAGATAGGGCATGCAAACAAAAATGGTGTTAGCACACATTAAGTAATGACCCTCATATCCATTAAAGCAGACCTATTTTGGTGAATAATTACAGTCCTCACCTAGTACGTAGGAACAACTTACTCTCAGATCACAACGTTGTTATTCCAATGAAAGTATTCTACTTTCAATATTCTGTAACATGTAAATCAGTCTTACCAGTGATTTGTTGTTCTTCATCGAACCGTTTTCCAAGGCCATCCTCAATCCATCATTACTGTCATGCAGTTTTCTGTTTGCTGTTCTAAATACCAATCAAGAGAAAATGTAAGAATGCATCTTTGATATTAAGAGCGTATTAGAGTATTTTCTTAATACATTCTTAATCAGGCATGACTGCCCTTGGCAGGCATACCTAGGGCCATATTTATACTTTTTGACGCAAAACTGCGCTAACGCAGTTTTGCGTGAAAAAAATTAGCGCCGGCTAACGCCATTCTGAAGCGCCATGCGGGCGCCGTATTTAATCAATGACGTTAGCTGGCGTTAGCTGCCGGCGCTGCCTGGTGTGCGTGGAAAAAAACGACGTACACCAGGCAGCGCCGGCGTAGGGGGATATGGAGCTTGGGCGCCAAAAAATGGGGCAAGTCAGGCTGAGGCAATTTTTTCGCCTCAACCCGATTTGCGCCATTTTTTACGACTCCCAACCCCCATAGAAATGACTCCTGTCTTAGCAAAGACAGGAGTCATGCCCCCTTGCCCAATGGCCATGCCCAGGGGACTTCTGTCCCCTGGGCATGGTCATTGGGCATAGTGGCATGTAGGGGGGCACAAATCAGGCCCCCCTATGCCACAAAAATTTTTTTTAAAAATGACTTACCTGAACTTACCTTAATGTCCCTGGGATGGGTCCCTCAAGCCTTGGGCGTCCTTCTGGGGTGGGCAAGGGTGACAGGGGGTGTCCCTGGGGGCATGGGAGGGCACCTCTGGGCTCCTTCAGAGCCCACAGGTCCCTTAACGCCTGCCTTTTCCAGGCGCTAAAAAATGGCGCAAAAGCGTGCGGACGTCATTTTTTTTGACCCGCCCACTCCCGGGCGTGAATTTTGCCCGGGAGTGTAAATAGGGCGCACATGCCTCGGAGTCAATTTTTTAGACGGGAACGCCTACCTTGCATCTCATTAACGCAAAGTAGGTGTCCACGCTAAAAAATGACGCAAACTCCATGGACTTTGGCGCTAGACGCGTCTAACGCCTAAGTATAAATATGGAGTTAGTTTTGCGTCGGAATTGTGTACAAAAAAACGACGCAATTCCGGCGCAAACGGAGTATAAATATGCCCCCTACTATCCAACTGCTTTCATCGACAGTAATAATACTAAGATGAGCATAAAAATCCAGAAACATAATCAGATAAACAATACAGCTCTCAGTTGCTAAAACATATTAGGGCTGATTCACAAAGTTCTTGTAAATGAGTGCCTTTGAGAACTTGACAAGAAACTTAGAACTTTGAAGTATTAAAAGTGCAAAGAGGAAACAGTACTTTCTACTTGCACTAATTGTACAAGGGTATAATCGTAATATTCCCATTTTAGATGCTTTGGGTGAAATCAAAAAAGCATTTACAAGTACAAAAAGTAGTACTACAGGAGTACCACTTCCCATACCCATAAATACCTTTGTGATATGACCCAATAATTTGAAAGTTCAAAGGAACTTAGAGGGAAAATTGAAATAACAGAGGGGGTTGTGCTTGGGTGTTTGATCAATTTCAGCTACCCTATTGGCATCAATGTGAGTTGAACGTGGGTAAATAAGAAACAGCAAAGAGACACATATATGTGTTGAATATGAAATAAGGAACAGGTGAGCATATCACTGGCTTTCTCACAAAGCGTATGCTTTTGCATTAACATGCATTTTATATTTTGTTTCATGATTTAGAAACACATCTGTACATATTCTTAGATTATAGTTTCTTATGTGTGAGCTTCCTTGTGATGTGTTGCTGTAGGCAATAAGTTTCTCGGAGAAAACAATCCTCTCTTAACATAGTGCAATTTATATGAAGCCATTTTACATCCCTTTATATTGTACATGTAGAGCTTTCCTTGCATGTTCTTAATCTCCAGAAGTGTTGTCACTCAATTGATAAGCTAAAAACATGTTCTTTTTCTCTCTTGCATGGTATAAAAGAGGATATCCGGATGAATAATCAAAGGAGTGGTATTAAAAGTGATAGTAAATTTAGAAAGTCTTAAAATTGTTGCGTATCACAGGCACCTAACCAATCAATGCTCTTCACTTTTTCTTATCTGTCAGGCGTTTTGCACAGCACTAGAAATCTATGAATGAAACACCAGCACTTGCATTTAACTGCCATTTATATATGAATTTTGATAAGCTGATCAGGTTATAAGCCGTATATGGTCTATATGCTTCCAGAAGATGCGTAGTATTCCGATGGTGAAATCTATGACAGAAAGGAGAGGCTGTTCCTGCAGAATAGCTTCCCATTTGGGAATTATGTTATCAGAATCCGGGAAGCAGTCAGTGGTTCCGAGGACCACTGTCTGTTCCCTCCGATGTAATTCCGAACTGGGAACAATTTTTTAAAGCAGACATTTTTTAAAACAGCACCTATTATTTTTAAATTGCAGTCTCTCCAATTAATATTCATTAGGCAGTTTTTTTCCAAACACTTATGAATATACAAGTTGTAATGCGATCGATTAGTATGCAGGTCGTATCGTAAATTGTATTACCATTCGCAAGCCAGTTGGTGCACAACTGCATATCTTGCTATGTAATCACAAAAAGGCGATGGCAATTCGTGTACCGACATTTTTGCAACCAATAAATTATTTTGCAAACCTACCTATAAAATAGCTATTAAGGGCGTGTCACAGAACAACCTGTCTAATAAGGCAGGACAGAAAATGCGACTTTCTTCAACTGACAGCAAAGACAGGGATGGTGGATGCAAGGGACGTCAGACCGCATGTATGCCTTTGCATTTCAAGCTGATAACGTTTTTTAAAGCAGCCTATATTCCTTAAAGGCACAAGACTGTCCGGTTGCCCTAAAGGAAATAACGCTGTTTTTTGTTTTAAGATTTTCAGTTTTGAAAAACCTCAGTGAGAGCAGGCAGTGGTCCTTTGTCAACTGCCACTCCCCCTGAACAGTGGCCCCCTCAGCCCCCGTGGTGAGGGGGGGCACGCGAGCCTCAGGGGGCCTCTTCAGCACAGTACACTGTGCACGGACGGCAGGCACCTGAATGGGTAGAGGGCGAGGGGGCACCTCCAGGTTCTTTGCAGGAGGGCCCCCATAAGTTTGTTACTCCACTGCCCCTGAAGCTGCCATCCAAACACGCAAAGGGAAAGGCGGTGTTTTGCGAATGAGTTAACACACCAACTGGGGAGTCGGTGAGTTACCAATGGTTTGCAACTGGAATTAAGGTTGCAAACCATTGATACCTAGGGTCCCAATTTGGTATTTGAAAAGGATATCTAAAATACCACTCTTTCAAAAACTGAATCAGTGACCATTTTCAGCCACATTTTGCAATTCGGAAAATAGTGAAATCTGATTAGTATATTGGAAATTCTGCGATTTGTCAAATCCGATGGCTTGCAACTGGCTAATAAACCTGGCACATCGCTCTGAGGTCCACTTTGGAAACAATTCCATTGATAGCCACTTGATGGCTCCCTCTCCCTGTAAGAAGCATGACATTTCAAATAACCGCCCTTCCAAAGAATTGTGCTTGTGACGAGAGCATGAATCTTAAAGTCTAAAACTTTGCAAATAGCGGGATATGCTCGAAGTAGCGGTGTTTGTGGCATATTTTGGTTTATTACCCTGAAATCAATATTTAAATATCATAAACCTGTCAATATGGATATTTGTAGAACTTGGTTACTCTGGGAAGAATACATATTACTAAGGTTTTATCGGAACCTACCGCTTTAAAGTTCAACTGCAGCATAGCATTCACATAGTGCTGGTTATGTAGGACACTGCCCTGTTCTCTGAAAAAGCTATTAGCTTCACTGTTCCTTTGCCATATTGTGATAATTAAATTTTCCCCCTGCTACTAAGCAGTATAAGAGAATAGCAAGAAGAAATAAAGATATTTCTCCTTGTTACGCCTCTCCTAGGGAGGCGTATCTTTTTTGGCGCATTCCCAGGTTTACCAGGCTTGGTAAATCTGGGAATGACTCACAGCCATGGGAGTTGCTTGGGAGCACTCAAGCAATGCCCATGCACAAAGTACTGTAACACAGTGATTTGTGCCTCATGCGTTACTCCAGATTTATGAAGCCATTCAAAGCCACGCGAAGCAGCTTTGTGTGGCTTCAAAAATCTGAGTTAAGGCTTGCGTCGCTCTTGCACCACATTGTGTGGTGCAAGAGCGACGCAAACGGGTCATAAATATGGCTCTAAATGTATAAGAATACAACGTGTTGTCATGTTTTGTGGTTGCAGGATCTCTACATCAGTTTCACTCAATGCATTTCTAAATGAGTTTTCTTTTTACCAAGCAGACGTCCACTGCACCAGTTCAAGGACCTTTTCAAGAGAAACCCCTCTTTCCCGATCAAAAAAGGCAAAATTAGATGCATATTTACAACAGTTTGGCGTAGGGCAGCACAGCAAGTCTTTTTGCTGTGCTATCCTACGCCAATGTGAAAGGGCCGGAATGCACTGTATTTCTGGAATACAGTGCATTACGGCTCTCTGACCCAGCACCAGCACACACTTTGGTGCCTTGCGCCAATGCAGGCACCCTTGCACCATGATGCAACAGGATTATTTTCAATCAATCAATCAGTCATTGCTTGTAGAGCCTGGCTTGTCATCCATGAGGATACCCAGGCTATGGGTTGCTAGGTTAGTCAAAGAGCCAGCTCCTGAGTTTCTTCCTGAAGTCTGTCAGTGAGGATGATATTCGAAGGTGGAGGGCATTCCTAACACATAAACAATCCAGAGAGGCGTTTTCCTCTTTCCATGTGTACTGTAGAATGCAGCACACATCGAAAGAGGAAAAACCAAGAAGAAATAAAAAATATTTATCCTATGTACGGCTGCCCTGGCAAGGTGTAAGGTTTTGGCGCTGTTTACATCATTTAGTAAATCTAGGACAGTGTTAAAATCCATGAGTGTTGTCCATGGAACGGCCGCCTGACACAGAGTAAGGCCACGCAGCGACTTGCGCTGCCTTGCCTTACTCCATATCTATGAGGCCAATCACAGCCATGCAAAGAGGTTCCGCGGGGCCTCATAGATATGGTTGAGAGGTTTGCACCACCAAAGCGTCACAAAAATTGATACTCCTGTGGTGAAAGTCTCTCATAATTATGCCCCTAAATATTTTCCTCTGATAAACCCTTCCTATTTCTAAACATAGCTTTATTAAATTGTGTGTGTTTTATTTATCAAGCTAAATAGAGTTTTTTTTTCTTTAGTGATGTCTGTCGAATAGCAAAACCTTCTTAAATAAGACGCATATACCGCAAACAAAAGTAATTTCATTAAAATTAAAAGGATTTTAAAATACTGTTTAGGGAGTTGGTTACAAAATCATAGAAAAAACCGTTCAAGCTGATTTGCAGAAAGTCTTTTAAATATCAACTTGTATCTCCTTCCTTAGTATGGATTCTGACAAAATCAGTCACATTTTCGCATTCCATTTTTTGAAAGCATCATAATCGAAGACAAAAGCACCCAAATAAAACAGGACCAATAAGACCACGTCATTCCAATGCGCACTTTACAGTGAGTGGCAAATCACCATGCGTTGTGTTTAAAGACTTTATGAAGAACAAGCAGGATATCCTTCATGCAAATTCTGTCCCTCCTCTTAGCTCGACCTGTAACAGTGCACAGCACAACTCAAGAAAGAAATTCCTAGAAACTATAACCGTGTTTATTCATCCATATAAGCCAACAATTATCCAAGCAGCCCACACGTACATGCAAGAACATGTTGTTATGTATAAAAAAGAACGTACTTCAGCATCTCGATTTGTCTTGCCAGGTTTTCCCTCTCTTCTGTGTACTCATGAATTATTTCCAAATCCCTGAAAACAAAATAGATATTCGGTTGAAATGTCCCTTCTGTGTGACAAGATTCACACCTTACCCGTGAAGCCTGTACAGTGGTTGGAATAATGCAATTCTGCAGCCACGTCGTTTTCCGCATAATTATGGATTTTCCCCACTTCCCCTATAATCCATCCCCTTCTGCATACTTTACATATTTTAACAAAACAATCGTTTCTATTTCAAATAGATTAAGAGTTACAAAAAACGCTGCCGCATGTGTTGCCCTGCAGCGCCAGCCACTTTATTGTGGAGTAAGAAGTGTCTTTCATTTTCTGATTGCTGAATATTTAGGTTTATAAATGAAACTAATGAAGTGTAACCGCTGCCTAGAAAAATGATAACATTTTAAAAATTAATAATGAAGTCATACTGTCATACAATATGACACTTTACGTTGCATGATTTGCATTTTCTTGTAGCATAATTTACTTTGCCCTGCCACATACGCTGTCCTTCCCTGCCACATAATTCCAGTGGCACTGTCATTACCTTTCTGAACTCAGACTCTGGTCAGCAAAATCGCTTTTCAGCGCATCAAGCTCGCTCTGAAGAAAAGCAATACTTGTTTGTGATTCAAGAAGATCTTTCCGAAGTTTTTGATTTTCCTAATGGAAATAAGTTATTGAGATTAGAAAGTTCAGTACAAATATGATCATCATTAAATGTTTCTTTTGTTAAAAATGACCACTTGTAATCGAAGTAATTAAATGATGGATCCAAACTGGTAGAATTATGGAAATATGCCACAGTAGGCTGCGACCTGGATGTTAAAATAGCTTTCAAAACTGGTAGTAGGGTGTGAAGGTAGCAGTACAAACACTATTAAATCACATTTTCTAGATTTGTCATTGAAATCACACTAATCGTGAATCAGAATTAGGATCAATCATCTCCAACATTTTTCAGAACTCTTCCTTACATGAATTTTCATGGTATAATTCTATGCCATAGCCTAGAGTTGATTTAATTCTTCACTTCTAAAAAATAAGCACAATAGAAAACAATTGATAGTTACCATGGTTAAATCATGTAACCTTTTTTTCAAGGACGCCACGTCTTCCTTGAGGTTTAATGATTTGGATTGTTCTTCCAGCTGCAAAAGTACAAATAAAAGTGTGGAGTGAATTTGAAAGAATGTCATAATTGTGCTTTGTGTGTTACTAAATTCCCTGTCCAAATAAAAGGATTTCATAAGATGTTCTTAACTGAATCCATAATGAAAAACAGAGCATATTTCCACATCCCAAATTCTCCCTCCTCTCCTGCTGTGTCTCCACACTCTCAGTCCATCTGAGAAGTTTTATTGACGCAAAACTCTCCCAACAGCATTTTGCATGAAGCAAGGGATTTCTTCCATTTTCAGCATTCACAAAAGGAAGAGAAAAAGCTTATTTCCTTTACATTAATGAGTGAATGGGTCCTAAGTAATGGACAAGTCATCATGACAGAAATTAAATTACATGGCCTTTACGTGACACTTCTAGCTATTGTAGGCCTATTCCAACCAGCAATTAACATTTATTTAAAGTTCAATATGACATGCAGTATCCTGTAAATGTATTCTACACTACAAGAATGTCCAACACCTCCTGAACAACATGGACCACCCTTTTCAAGAAAATTCACTGCATTGTGGTGAAGTATAAAATGACCATCAATTTACTTTCACTATATTTAAGCAGACTTTGTCAATGAGGTTTTGCTAGAGATAGATGACATCTAATGACATTAAATTATGTACTTATCTTCATTTGTGTAGAGCGGGTCTGATAAGGTCACAGGATGGAGAACTAAGTAGTCTATGTTCCCTGCTCCTTTCAATTGTATTACATTCATGGACATGCCTGTGTGCTGTGTGGGTGCAGTGAAAAAAGGGACAAAAGTCCTCAATCAGTATAGAGCCTGCACCTTCCTTGACCATTTTTCTCTCACCCCCAGCAGTTCTCATGGATTATTTTTGCTTTTTGCCGAGTTCAGGGCCCCAAGTTCTCGAGGACACCCTCAAATGTCAGATCGGGTGTTTCTCCTGGAACATCCTTGGTGCCCGCTGAGAATGAAGAGAACTTTGTTGTCTCAGTCAAGTATCTCCCCTTGAATCTATCTGCAGAGATAGCTGGCTGATGGTAGATGTTCATAGCTTTTCTAAGGTGTCAGGGGTAATCAGAGAAGTAGTCTAATTCTCTGATTACCCCTCAGTGTAAACTGAACTGAGAGACTTGGAGCAGACAGGGACCATTGTGCTGCTTATTAAATAATTGAGATGCTCATTAACACTCTGTTCAGTGCTCGCAGGTGCAACCCTTTGCAAACATTAGAATGAATAGTAAGCTTAAATGGTCTATGAACATTACTGGTGTATGTCTTTAAGAGTATCCATATTGGTTTATAAATCACCAATTCAGACTAAGAAAGCAGCACATGCGGAAAGAGGAAAAAAACGTAAAGGCATGGGAAGGCGTAGTATTTTGATGCATTCCTAAGTCTCCCACTCATGGTAAATTAAGGAATGCACCAAAATCCAAGGGTGGATGCATGGGAGCCCCTACCCTTCACCCATGGAATACCGCCATATGGGCAGGGAACTACAAGGCAGTGACTTCCGTTGCATTCTGTTACTTCATATTTACCAAGCCACTCAGGGCCACACAAGATGGCCTTGCAAGGCTTTGTAAATGTCCTTCTAGGTTTTGCATCACACTGCGTCCCCTTGTGTGACACAAAGGCAGCACAAACCTCTGATAAATCTGGCACTGTATCTTATGTAGAGGACAATGTAGCCATGGAATTCAAGTCCTCAAGAGGCTGCCATTCTTGTGATCGACCAGGGCATAGGAAGTGAACCTGTCCAGAATTAAATCATTTGAGAGTCCAGATGGATTGTGACCTGTTCCCTTAGATAGAACTATGATTAGTGTTGCTAGCTGCCTGGGAGAGAGTAAATAAACCAATTTTTCAAGTACCTTGAACACCAGCATCTTCATAGATGCTGTTTTGTGAATTACAAGTGTCTGCTTGGACTCCAAATCAACAGTGCAAGCTACTTAATGGTACACAGTTACGCTATGATTGAAGAGCAGTACCTTCATGAAGGCCCACTTTTGGGAAGAAATTTAAGTATACCCAGCATAAAGTGATTTGTAGGTTGGAAAGAGGTTTCAAAGGTTTGTGGAGAGGGTGTCTGATGACGTTCTTGTGGAATGGCTCTTATGGAACGTCTCATATGCACAATATGATCAGGTTTGGCAGGTAAGTGCTGATGTGGGTTGGATGTCAAATACCACCTCAACGACTCAAACAATGTAGATTGGATTCAGCCATGAGGGTTCCTCAAATCCCACTGTGCTCTCTAGCATGGGAGAAACAGTACCAGGAAAAACAGTACCAGTACCAGTTCAGAGTGGACCCTGAGCACCCTGAAGTGTCTTCCTTGAAGAGTCTGCCAGCTCACATTAAAGGTGTAACAAAACTGGAAGGGCCCACCCTGCACAGAACATGGAGGGCTCCCCCCTCTGGACTCACTCAGGCCAGGCGCTGTTCTGGAGGGGCCCACCAGGAGCTTTGGCCCCCCCCACTGAAGGACTGCAGGGGCCCTTTGTTACACCCCTGCACAACATGTTGATGTAATGGCTGGATATATGCTGACCCTGTAAGTATATTGAGGAGAAGATGGAAGAGTCAGACACAGCTGAAGTGCAGGTGGGTTGTAAACTGAAACGGCTGCTCACCTTTTTTAGCTTTTTTATTGTCACTTGCAGATCTGCAACTTCTGACTCATGTTGGCGCTTTAGGTCAGTAAGCGAGTCTTCAGCTTTTCGTTTCTCCTAAAATGGATGACATTTTGTCAGCATACCATATGTTGAACGTACAGATAATACGTTCTCCTCCAGGCACATGATCATGTTTGCTTTAACAACACATTAAAAACAATATATGTTTCTTTGCCAAAACATTTACAAATTATGCATATTCTCTATCTTCAACTTTTAAGACTCCAGACCTACAGTGAGCGACAGCAGCCTCAGTATGATCTTTTCAACAAATGCTGCTGGTCCGGTTTTTGAGGTAAATATTGCTATACAGCAACTTTACCAAATAAATCCTAAGCCACGTGGCACACATGAGTCCCTTTGTACTCAATAAAGTGTGCACCAGGATGCATTTGCAAACGAAATGCAGGGTGTCACAACAGGGGTCATATAAGATATTTTGCATATCGAGGAAAAGCACAGCTGATGCATAAGGAACCCCACTGTACATCTCATTTCACAGCTGTGAAAACTACTATGAAAACGCTACACTGTAAAATTCACTTGTAGCTGTTCTGTGAGCACCCTGCTCTGCCAGAAATATTGTTAGAAGTTACTTTGCTTTCCGATTAGGGTAGGTTCAATTTCTGACTCTATTCAAACTCATTGTGGATAAATACCTCTAAAAAATGCTGGTGTTGGTTTCACTGGTGCAGAGCCCCGCATGTGTTAGGCTCTGCAGCCAAACTATGCACCAGCCTGACTTCTGAGTGAGTCTTTAGGAGAGTACCAAACTCCATTCTAACATGAGAGTATGAAGTAGGCCCTGAATGTGCGATTGTTTTATGGTTCATCCAAGTGAGCTTTTATGGCCAGCTGCCTAATTTCAAATTATTAGTCAAGCTCAAGGTCAAGGAGAGAGAGAGAGAGAGAGAGCAGAGATCGAGAGAGAGAGAGAGAGAGATGAGGAGAGAGAGAGAGAGAGAGTGAGAGAGAGAGAGAGAGAGAGAGAGAGAGAGGAGAGAGAGAGAGAGAGAGAGAGAGAGAGAGAGAGAGAGAGAGAGAGAGGAGAGAGAGAGAGAGAGAGAGAGAGAGAGAGAGAGAGAGAGAGAGAGAGAGAGAGAGAAAAAAAAAAAAAAAAAAAAGGTAAAATGTCAGGCTATGTCTTCTAACAAATTGTTGTTGTTTTTTAGTAGATTGTTGTTTACAAATTCCCTCTCATTTTGCAGCAAAGAAAGAAAAAGCAACGTGAATTATGCAACAATTATGCTGGAGTACAGATGTGTGAAAGGAAAGGCTGTGAGATGTCGTTTATGAAACAAAATGTAAACACCTGTAAATGAACTGTAACATATTCAGCAGTTAGAAAAGCAAGAATGAAGCTCATTTTTTAAAATAATCTGAAGTCTGACGGAACCAAAGACTTTAATAGGATCAGAACAAATGAGGACACTTTACTTGGTGGTGCCCAGCTGATAAATATTCATTGAAAAACGATTTCCACGCATTATCATTGTGTGCAGTATAGTTTTATCTGTAAAACTGTATGTCTGTGTAAAGATAGTGGGCAGTTCAATGGGAAATGTGCTGTCTGTAAATGACAGTGCGCTACCAGATAATGCTTTAATTACATAAAAAAATCATGCCTCATGTCCATTAAAGGTAGGTGGGTCGCAAAAGTTTGTTTTTCCCAAATTTGGATAGTGATTCTTCAAGGTGTGAGAACCACTGATGTAGAGGATATCAGCATCTATAACAAGGTGCACCTTTGCAGTTCTGAGACGTAGTTTTCCTGTCTAGATCTATTGGAGCTCTTTCTCCTATTCTTACACGCATTGTTGTACCTGCCCCTTTTTTGCAGGGCCATCCCCAGTCTTTTTGCCTCCTTCCTAATTATTCTGACCAGTTGGCTTTAGGACTCTGGGCACTTTACTAGTGCTAAAACTGTGCTGAAGTGCATATGCTCTCAGTGTAAATTGTACTATTAATTGGTTTATCCATGATTGGCATATTTGATTTACTGGTAAGTCCATAGTAAAGTCCACTAGGGGTGCCCAGGGCCTGTAGATCAAATGAAACTAGTTGGCCTGCAGCACTTAGTTAGTAGCCCTGTGAACATCGCTCAGACCTGCCACTGCAATTTGTGTGTTCAGTTTAAACTGTCAATTCGACTAGGCAAGTGTACACATTTGCCAGGCCTAAACCTTCCCTTTTACTACATGTCAGGCACCCCTACGATGGACCGTAGGTAGCGCCAGGGTGCAGTGTATGTTTAAGGTAGGACATATACTAATGTGTTTTATATGTCCTAACAGTGAAATACTTCCAAGTTCGTTTTTCACTGTGCAAGGCCTATCTCTCTCATAATTTCCTTAAAGTGCAGATTCTCTGTGAAAGCAGATACAAATGTTGAGTTTAGGGTGTATGAACTCACAATTTAAAAATACATCTTTTAGTGAAGTAGGTTTTTAAACTGTCATTTTGAAATGCCACTTTTAGAAACTAGGCATTTTCTTGCTAAAACCATTCTGTGACTCTGCCTGTTAGTGGATTGTCTGTCTGGGTCAGTTTGACAGTTGGGCTGTTTTGCACCTCTCTAGACAGTGACACAGAAGAGGGCAGGATGTAGCCTGCATATCCCGATGAGCCATCTGAGCTAGAGGGGAGGGAGGAGTAGTCATTCACACCTGAAAGTACTGTGCCTGCCCTGACACAATGCAGTCTCCAACCCCCTGTTGTGTGTCTGGAGCCTGGCCTGGACAAGGAAGCATCTCACAAACACTTGAGGCTTTGCTTTCAAGTTTGCCAACTTCAAAGCCAGGAAGGGGTATAAGAAGAAGACCCAAAACCCCAGACTTTTAGAATCTTTCTGGAATGAAGTGGAATCTCTGCAAGGAGAAGAGCTGAAGAGCTGGAGGAGGAGTACTGTCCCTTTGCTGTGTTGCCTTGCTGGACTGGCCTGCAGTTGCTACTTCTGCCTGAAAAGAGTGCAAAGGGTAAACTTCGCTGTGTATCCTGCTTGAGAAAATTCTCCAAAGGCTTGGGGTAGAGCTTGCCTCTGGTTGGAATTCTCTGGAATATCAAAGACTTCAGTTTCAACTTCCTACAGCACTGGGAGCTGAATGTTTTGCGCTGTTCAAGGAAAAAAACACTGCAACGCCATCAACGATGCCGCTGGCCTGCACCGTGACCTGCCAACGCCACATGGAGCCATACTGTCTTGCTTCGCACTGCGACCCTTGTCTTACTGACGCCATCAGACGACTTCACCGAGCCACTGCTCGTGACCTGTGGGCCCCGCACTCCCGCATCATCTGCTCAGACCACAGCCTGGGCATCCCCAATGACGATGCTCCTGCTGACACTGGTGCCGCTGCCTGCACCGTGGCCTATGGACACCGCTCGTGAGGAGCACAAAGCACTGTCCTATCCCGCACCACAGCCCTGGTCCACCAACGGCAGCACCATCAACTGCTTCGTCATCAACAGACGCCCTGTCTGCACCACGACCCATAGACAGCTCCCAGAGCCGTCACGCGCTGCAACGCCAACTTGGGCCTACCGAAGACAGCACTTCAGCAACGATGACGACACTGCCTGCGCCGTGACCTGGTGACACCGTACGTCGCACAGCCCCGCTTCACACCACAGCCCTGGTCTCACTGATGCCGCTGGACGACCATCACCGAGCCGCTGCCTGCACCGTGACCTGTGGGCACCGCATGGCGCACCATCCCCATTTGCACAGCAGCCCAAATGCCATCCGCGCCAGTGTTCCTGACTTCTTCAGCCCAGAGTTCGATCCGCAACGTGTGTGTCCTCAGGGGGTTAACGACTCCCGCACCAACTCCGGAACCGACACCACGGCGATACCCTACAAATCCAAGGTACTGTACGTGGGTCTTCCAGACACTATAGCTTACCCACGATGCCGTGATAGCCCCAGGTTGAGCTATTGACTTCAAGGAACTGTATTATTAAGATAAATCTTACAAAATTCATGTCTTTAGCACTGTATGTTGGATTTCTATCATTTTGGTCTTTTTTTACTCAGATAAATATTAGCTATTTTTCTAAAACTGGTGTGGTGTCCTTTTGTAGTGTTTTCACTGTATTACTGTGTGTTATGTGCAAGTGCTTTAAACACTGCTTCTGAGATAAGCCTAACTTCTCATGCCAAGCTACCAAAAGGATGAGCAGGGGTTACCTGAGTGGTATCTCCCTTATCCTGACTAGAATAAGGGTCCCTACTTGGACGGGGTGCAAACCGACTACCAACTAGAGACCCCATTTCTAACAAGCACCAACCTTCCATGATCAATACTTCATAAAGCAAAAGGCTGTTATTCCTCTCTCCATTGCCTTCACATTTCTCCCTCATCTGTTCTTGCAACTTACTTTGCTCTTTCCCTCTGTATGCCCTCCTTCCTTAATTACCTATTCTCTGCAGCTTATTTCCTGCCCATTCCATAATGTGTGTCTCACCTATCTCTCTCCCACTTTTCAACTAACCCTCACCTTGCCTAACCCTTTTGCTTTTCAGTTTCTTTACCATGACCTTTGTATTTTCCTTACTCAGGCTCTCTGTCTCGCTTTGCTTCCCCATCTATTACCACTGCATCACCTACTTCCCTCCCCAAATATTACCCCCAAAATAAAATAAATAACAAAAACAATTCAGAGTGCACTTATGCATGGACAATGTCATGCACGGTAAGCACTGTGGGCCTGGAGCTTGTTCAGATCCTGCCCATGGTCCCGATCCTGTTTTCAGAGCCCAGAGTCCACGGCCAAGGGCTTTGAACAGCTGGTTGAATTACATAGTTGCCAGTGCAGTGCCTATCTTCAAGCAAGGCTCTGTTTCCAAAGCCAAAGGGCATACACAGCTGAGTCAGTGGCACAGGTCATGGTCACAGGTCTGGCCCTCAGCAAAGTGCAGACTTTGTGCTGCCAAAGCTGTCCAAGCATTGTTCATTGGTGTGAGGCCGTGGGACAGAGGAGGACCCAGAGCTCATCACAAATGGCTTAATACAAGCATATCCTCTACATGGAGCACAGGTGGCTGGGTGAATAAGTGTTTGGGTGTGTGGCCTGTTATCAACCACTGCTGCACAGGGCCAAAGACATTCTGTATGTTGAGCACACGGCATTGCTTAAGGCAAGGTCTTGCAGTCAACCACTGCTGCTAATGCCAAAGGCTGTGAACAGGCATGGGTGAAATCATGGAATGTTGTGCATGGGGCCCAGCTACAGGCCAGGCTCTAAATTCAACCCACATTTTGCAAGGTCATTGCTTTGTGAGGCCTAGGTTGGGTACTAGGGAGGTTGCACACCCAACACTTGCAGTGCACGGCGCAGCAAGTGTTGGACATGTAGGATGTACGGCATGCAGAAGGTACCGCACACACATGTGTCCCTAACCGCCACTTTGTATGGCAGAAGGCAGTATAAACACGTGTGGGACTCAACAAAGTAGATTATCAAACAAATCAATGAAAAAATGTTGTTAATGTTACAACATAGTGTCTTCTTCTCATAAGACAGTCATGTTTGTTAAATAAAATCCCCTTAAAAGGTAAAGTGAAGTTATGGTCACTAAACAAAACTAATACTCCCTGAAATGGGCAGCTACGGTTAGCCGAGCAAAATATAATACAAGCCCTCACCATGTAAACCATAACCCCAATTCAAAAAGCAACACCCGTGACCTCACAATATTTATACCAATAAACAAGAGGTGATATGTTATGTCACCATTAGTGCTCTCAATGTCATTTGTGATGTCATCTGCCAGATCCTGGTAAGGGTATGAGGACTTGATCTGAGTTGCGTGTTATGTTTGCAAGGCAGTAGCGTGAACTATGTCTTGCTCACCTAACATCATATGACAAATTTGGGGCAGAAATTGTTTGTCTTTAATAACTATAACCACTGTTACTGTGTTCTAGACTGGTATTCCTGATGTTTTTAACTTCAGATGTTAATGTAGCATAATCAAAAGAAGCCTTAACTTAGTATTAACATTTGTTTTAAAAAACATCAAAGTCTCAAGTATTCAAGAGTATTAAGACGATGAGAAAATACTAAAAACTTAACAATGATTCATTTCAGACGAAGTCCTTTAAGAAAACGAGTATTGATGTCTTCTTAAGCCTCTTTCTGTCTTTCAGTTACAGTATGTTTGTTCACGGAAGTATTAGGTGTTCAAAGACGTCACGCAAACCTTTGTCAGAAGGAAAATTCTGTTTGTACCAGGAAGAAGAAAGAGTCAGATTTCCTTGTGCTTTACCTGAGCTATGGATATGGATTAAAGTTATGTAAATAATTGCTTGTGAGGTCTGTTCTAGGATCAGCATAATTTGGTTTGCATTAAGGAAACCAGCGTTCTACACAATCAATAGAGCATTACCAAATGGTAAAGTGCAAAATATACATAGGACACTATAAAAATAACTATTTTCTTCTTTGATCCATTTATTGTTGAATTTTGCAACATTTGCCTTAATTTCAAAGAGACAGTCTACAAAGTATAATTTTATTCCATCAGAGCCAGAGAAAACCCACAACAGTTAACAATGGAAATAAATATGCCAAGGTTTTAATATTTGTTAGTTCTTTTTTATTACGTCAACACATCAGCAAAGTGCTGTAACCGAGACTCTCCAGCAAACATACACTTTAGCAGGAGAGTATTAAATCCAGACCGATCTCGTATAACTACAAGGTTATGTCCCAATGTCTATTTTACATCTAGCACAATTGCTTCTTGGTAAACCTCTACCTTGGTTGATGTTTTCCCAGGCACAAAATCCATGTTTCCCACCTAATAGACTCTGCTAATATCTAGCTTTCATCCAAGGGTCCACATGTCAAGCTTGTGCATCAATTCTTCTCCCTTTTCATTGTCTCCTCTTTCCTGGCATACCTATCCTCTTCCCTGGTCCATCTCCCCACTGACCACCTCTTAATTTTTCTGTGCCATCTCCGGTCTAATGTCACCTGACAACGTATCACACCTCTTGCCTACCATTCTCACAGGAATGTTAATGTTTGCTCATCATCTAAAGGAAAATTTTCTGTTGGCCCCAGTTTCATCTCCCAGATCTCTATACATTGTATCTTCAGGGGTAGGAGAATGGGCCTGCATCAGATCAGTCACCATCTTCCTTCCACGGGTCATTACTGACTTCCTTTCTATGCGTTTTACATCGTTTGCAAGAGATGAGGACTCCAAGAATAAATCTCTTTGCATTCAAGTCAAATGCTCTTATCCCTGCCATCTGTTTAGTGGAACCATTTGCTCATCCATGGCAGTGGATATTCTCTCTCGTCAGTAGCTTCAGTTCCTTCTTTATTCTTTTCCACCAATCCCAATATTTACCTAAGGTTTTGAAAAAGGGTTCTGAATATGTTCTGGGAAAGAGAGGATGGAGATGATGGTGGTGACACAAATCTAGTGCAGTAGTGTACTACTTCTTTCCATGGCACTAGAGTCATGTTGCAAACTTCCAATAATTGCATATAGAGTTTTGTGTTTCTGTCAACTCAGATCCTGAAAAGTCTCTGTCTAAGAGTATGGAGCTTGAGCAGGACGCATTGGAGTATTTAGGAGGTTGAAGGAAGGGGCAATGATTTAGATTTATTGTCCACCAATGTTTTGTTTTCAGTAACATTCACTCCTCTCACACAGTAGGGTAACCTCAGGCCCTGTTAAACCATTAGTCATATTTATAGTTCTTTGAACACAAACTGTTTTTACTAACTAACAAGACGTATAAGTCAAAGGTATCTCAAGCTTTTATTCTGAATGAGTGCTGATTCTTCCAGTTCTCTATGCACAGGATAGGTTCTAAGAAGAAAATGACTTACATTGCCTAGATGAGTTAAGGGTATGATGGTTTATCTAGACTGATGGCTTCATTTCGGAAGTGTGATGCTTTTTTGTGAAATCTGGGACTTCAGGAAGAGATGGGAAGCTTTCTAAAATAGCCCCAGTAGTTTGGATTCACATGGCAATAATAATCGCATATGAAGTGAGGGAAGTGCTGTTTCCAGGTGAAGTGTTAGCCATATCCACTGGAAGGTCTTCGTGGATTGAGCTGAACTGTGTTTTTTTGCATGACATTATTTGTGCACCTATATGGTCATTCCTTTGTTAGGCATTACAAGTTTTCTCTGCAAGTTTTGGTCTGGAGGTTCTAAATACATTTATTTTGTTTCCTTTGTTTCAATAGCTCGGTAATACTCAAAAATAAGGACTGGGACCAGGAAGAGGAAGGCATAGAGGAGATGGCAGTGTTTGCATTGCTTACCAATAATTCAAATCTAGACTCACTCGTCCATGGTCTTCGCATCTGTCCTCCTATGGTTTAACCTTCCCTGGACGTTTCATTTACAGTAAGAGTGAATGAATGGTACAATGTTAAAGCTGGGGTGGGGCAACACATGTTATACACTTTAAAAAAAACATTGTATGGAACAGCTTAGTAAGCCTATCCTAGAGTAATGATACTAACTCAAAGGTAAGAATTTGGGTGAGGAACTCTAGAATTAATGCAAAGATTACCTCTATGTAACTGCAACATTTTCTACGGACAGATCTGGGGGAATGTGAATGGGATTTATGGTGCCAAAACAAGCATTAATGTATACAAAATGTGATGGTTGGAATGTCTGAATTAATCTCAGCTACTGCTAATTACTCAGTCCACACCCCAGCCCATTGTTATTTTGCACACCATACCACTTCAATATGGACCCTGCCATGTACAGTTCAGTCGACTCTGCTCCAATGGAAGCAGTCCAGCCCAAACTGCCAGGCCATGTCCTCCTTGAACTGAAAGACAAACAACCAAAACCCAGTTCACCCTCATTAGGGCCAGGGGCAGACTGTCCTACAGGTCAGCAGTTGTTTAGGTGAGCTGGTAGAGTGTGATTTTTTTTTCACTTTATGGAACTGGAAGGACATGCAAATATTTATAATTCAATGCCAAATTGCAGCCAACAGTCAAACCTTCAGCCTCCAAGTTCAGCTGCTTCTATTTCTGGTATCACCCCTATTCCATTTTTCACAAAAAAAAAAAAACAATGCAAAACTTAAAGGGCTCTAGTGCTGTATATTATGGATGTTCTTAATGTTCTCATGATGAGGGGTGTGTTTAAGAGATCTTTTTAGATTGGATTTGTGGCTCTCTCTGACTTTTGAGCCTTCACACATTCTTCCAGCAGGCTCTTGGAAAGGGTTCAATTACATTTTTGAATCAGTTTTTTTAACTGCACTGTTTTCAGAAGAATGCACAGCAAATCAAGCTATGTATGTTCTTACTAAAAAACACTAAGAGCATTTTTTAATATGAAGAGTGAGATTCTAGGTGTCTAATTCGATAGGAGTGTCACTGCCACTAAACACGAAGGGTATCACTTGGGGGATATAATACGTTACTCATTCTTTATCAACAGGAGAAAACTCACGTACTGCCTTTTGTATATATTTTCATTGAAATATATGCAGTCTGGCATACAGAAGCAAATAAGCACAAAGGTGCAATACTGATGAGATTCCATAGGTATTGGATATGTCCCTGTACATCAGATAAAAAGCATAAGATCATTCAAAAAGTTCACAAGGTATGTGAAAACTGAGTAAAGCAGATAACTATTAGCAATTTAAAGAAGTCCCTCCCCGCTTAAGGAAATAGAGCATTATGTCAGAGGTGTATAGTTCACACAGAAATGTGACACAGAAGTATATCCGCAATTGTATCTTTATTTATTGTCCGTTGTAAACGTATGTTTTTCCAATAGAAAATCCCTTTCACTGTACTGCAGTCAGTTCTGATGGCGTTCCCTCTTCATTCCTGCCTCAAAAATGTATTTTTTCCTGTTATCGAAAGAATTGCACCTGTGTACGTTTGCAGTGGAAACTACATACACAATATTAGTAAAAACTCACAAACGTTTTCAAAGTTGTGGGTCTTCGTCAACTTTTACTGGTGGTCCCAGCCATGAATGCTCAAAAAATGTCACTAGTATGAGTTCTGGTGCAATTCCCTTTTGAGCGAATAGATTTTGCAGGAGTAAAATTCCAGGTTCTGGAATAAGATTTTGCTTTTGCAAATGCATTCAAGGCTATATCTACGTTGCACAAATTGCATTCTGATTCGGCCCTAAGTGACTACTCAAAAATATCCCACCATGCTGGCAGAGCAAGTTATAATTAGCCTGCGACCTTCAACATACAAACATCTGATTTGCTTAGGTGGAAAATGCAGACGCACTGTGTGCCAGAGGTGGAACACCGTTGTAAAGTTTCTATTTACCAGAGGTTCTGCGATTTACAACACACTACAGGCCCACAAAGTAAACAGTGCAGCTTGATTGTCTGTTTGTTTTGTGGGCGATTTTCTGTCTAAAAAACACATACCTAAAGGAGTCAAGATAGCTGAAACACAGCATGGACGGTTTGAAAAGAAGTGCACTCGTTATTCAGAATACCTTGTCCCTGGTACCTTGATACCTCTGTTCGTTTCCCAGAACTCACTTTAGACAAACTACTAGGTACTACGTTGCCGTGGTGTGTGAAGTCCCCGCTGATATGGTTGGCAGTCCTTGTAAGATATAATCTTACTACAAGAGAACAGGAGTTGGATGCCAGCTGGAATGGCGCTGCAAAATGTCACACAACAACACGACATCCTTGTTGACCGCAAGAGGGATAGGTTGAGCGATGGATAGGTGAAGTTCAGTTCGTGCACAGTCTTCTTCCACCCCGATGCGAACGTAAATTTCGACTGTTTGTGGCCAAGAAAATAAGATTTGGACAGTGTTCCTTATACATATATGCCAACAGGCACGATTCTAGCGAGGGACTCACGATTTTTTAAACAAAAATGGCTTTCTATTAGCTACCTCCCGCCTAAAATTGCCTCTGCAATGATTTAAGTCAGTGGAAAAAATACATTTCCCCGATTGTAATTTCAGAATGTCCCATTTTTCAGTTGCAAAATGTTTGTTTGTAGTGCTAGCAGGTTTTTTAGTCAATGACCGAGTGAGAGGGTGGCAACTGCAGTCTTTTAATTGAGTGGTGTTAGACTTTTCATCCTTGGTGTGGTCTCCCTTAACTTTTTGCCTCTGTTCCCCAGGTTGTTGATGTGTGCTGTACTCTGATTTTGCTGTTTTTGTTACTCTGGGCACTTTACCACTGCTAACCAGTGCTAAAGTGCAAGTGCTCTTTTACAAAATGTGTAGGTGATTAGTTTATCCATGATTGGCATATTTGATTTACTAGTAAGTCACTAGTAAAGTGCACTAGAGGTGCCAGGGCCTGTAAATCAAATGCTACTAGTGGGCCTGCAGCACTGGTTGTGCCACCCACATAAGTAGCTCTGTAATCATGACTCAGACCTGCCATTGCAGTGTTTGTGCGTGCAGGTTTACCTGTAAATTCGACTTGGCAAGTGTACCTACTTGCCAGGCCTAAACCTTCCCTTTTCTTACATGTCAGAAACCCCTAAGGTAGGCCCTATGTAGCCCCAAGGGCAGGGTGCAGTGTATGGTTAAGGTAGGACAGTGGTTCCCAACCTTTTGATTTCTGTGGACCCCCACTTTAACATTAATGGAAACCAGGGACCCCCACTGAATCATCATGGAAATCCGGGGACCCCCGCCTTGGTCATTACTGGAATCTGTTGACCTAATTTAGGAATATTTGTTAATATTTTTTAATTTTCTAGGCTCTCGCGGACCCCCTGAGAAGGCTTCGTGGACCCCCAGGGGTCCCCGGACCACAGGTTGGGAACCACTGAGGTAGGACATATAGTAATGTGATTTATATGTCCTGACAGTGAAATATTGCTAAATTCGTTTTTCACTGTTGCAAGGCCTGTCCCTCTCATAGGTTAAGATGGGGGCTACCTTTAAATCTGATTAAAGTGTAGATTCCCTTTGGGAGGGGATGGACATGTGGAGTTTGGGGTCTCTGAGCTCACAATTTAAAAATACATCTTTTAGTAAAGTTGATTTTAAGATTGTGCTTTTGAAAATGCCACTTTTAGAAAGTGAGCATTTTCTTGCTTATACCATTTCTGTGACTCTGCCTGTTTGTGGATTCCCTGTCTGGGTCAGTTTGACAGTTGGGCTGGTTGCACCTCACACTAGACAGTGACACAAAGGGAGCTGGGGTGTAGCCCCCATATCCTGATGAGCCATCTGTGCTAGGAGGGAGGGAAGGAGTGGTCACTCGGACCGGAAAGGGCTGTGCCTGCCCTCACACAATGCAGTCTCCGAACCCCTGGTGAGTGTCTGGGGCCTAGCCTGGGCAAGGCAGGATGTCGCATTCAAAGAGACTTTACTTTGAAGTAGGCCTACTTCAAAGGAAAAACTGGATATAAGAAGGGCACCCAAAACCACAGACTTTAGAAACACTTCTGGAACCAAGAGGAACCTCTGCCTGGAGAAGAGCTGAATAGCTGAGGAAGAAGTGCTGCCCTGCCTGTGACTGTGCTTTGTGGAGCTATCCTGCAGTTGCTGCTTCTGCCAGAGTAAGAGGGCAAAGACTGGAATTTGTGTGCCTTCCATCTTGTGAAGAAATCTCCACGGGCTTGATTTAGAGCTTGCCTCATGTTATTTGAAGTCTTAGGGACAGCAAAGACTTCTCTCTGCCAGCACCTGGAGTCTCCGGAGAGACTCCTGCCTGCTCTGACAAGTTGTGCCCTATCCAGTCCCTGGGCCCTTGAAAGGAAAGCTGGTGGAAATCCAAGGAAATCGACTTCGGACGACTCCAGGCCGACGCTGCTGCTGAATCCGGGGACACCGAATGCACCTGCCGCTGTGACCTTCGCTGGAACGTGACGCTTTTCGCAGGCCCGACGCCGCTGCAGCCCCGCTGAAGTCCGCGACTCCGTGGAAGTCGCCGCACCACGTCGTGACCGACGCCGCTCAAAGTGCGCGGATTCAATGTTTCGCACAGACGCCTCAATCCCCGACTTCGCGCACCGGCTTGTTTTCACCCTTTACCAAAGGTACTGTACTTGGGGGTATACGCACATCCATGTCCGGCGCCGCTGGTGTCGGCTTGTTGGGAACGACTCCATCACGACGCCGTATTAACACCTCATCGAAGCATTTTTTTTTCTAAGCGCTATTTTTGAGTTTAATCTTTAAAAATTCATAACTTGACTTGTGTATGTTGGATATTTGTCGTTTTGGTCTTGTTTTGTTTAGATAAATATTTCCTATTTTTCTAAGCTGGTGTTGTGTCACTTTGTAGTGTTTTCATTGAGTTACTGTATGTGTTGGTACAAATACTTTACACCTAGCACTCTGAAGTTAAGCCTACTGCTCTGCCAAGCTACCAAGGGGGTAATCAGGGGTTAGCTGAGGGTGATTCTCTTTTACCCTGACTAGAGTGAGGGTCCTTGCTTGAACAGGGGGTAACCTGAGTGTCAACCAAAGACTCCAGTTCTAACAAGTGGTTTTCAGGGTTGCCGCACTCCAAGCATTTTTTTAATTTTTACACCAGACTTATCATTCTCATGTGGTTTTGCTTAATGTTATGGCGGCTCCTCCACATGCCAGGATGTTGCTCCCTATTACGTGGTGAAACTCAGATTGCCAGGACCTTGCTCAAGTGTAACAAGGCTGCTGCTTAACAGGCCAATATGCTCTCCCCATTACGTAACAGTGTTGTTAAATACTCCAGGGTGCTGTGTAATATGCCAGTCCACGAACAAGGGATATTCAAGTTCGGTCTTACAGGCCCAAAGTGTAATACATTGTTGTAACAAATTGGCATCTTAAAACACACTTTTAAATGTAATTAAAACCTCTACTGTATAATACTAGTGAAGTCCTAGTTTCAGCAGTCATTAATGCAGCCTAATGACAGTAGAGAGTGATTATATTAATCTGGATCTGGAATTCAAAGCACAGAACACTTGCAAGCCCAAAAAGGTTTGTGTTTACTGCCAAATATAAACACTACAGGATGTATTGCTGAAAGTGGCCCTGCGCACAACAGACATCAGTTCTTTTTCTACATTTCTAGGGGCCCATTGAGAGTACGTAAGGGCCTGGAGCTGTTTTTGTGGCCTAGTCTGTAATCGCAATTGTGTGGGATGGATCTAGCTCAAACTGCACTAAGGGCAAAGGATACTCCCTCATTTTCATGGAGGTATGGTCGACTGTAAATGAGGGAGTCCATTTGCCTATGGGCACACTTCATATCACTGAGATAGGTGCGGGTCAAAAAGATCCTGGGTGGAAATGCTAAATGTGCCCTATTTCGAATGTTGCCCACATTTTTGGTAACTCCACAGTACTTTTGGGATAGAGTAGAGATGGTCTCAGGGACCTTCTGAAGCTTCTCTGCAGGGTGCTGCATTCATGAGAGTATTTAGTTGTACCCCTGCGTTAGTACTGGCCATTTGGCAGGGGTCTCTCTGTCTCTTTCTGTGGATGGGCATGCTACATCTTTGACACTGGCGATGCATCCTAAAAGTCTGGTCAGGGATTTTAACAATCTGACACTTTCCTCGCCTTTATGTTGGCTACACACACAAACACTAAAGAGCTGCCAACTTGGACTCAATGTTTTGTGCTGTGCTGTCTGCAAAATATCCACGAAAACAAAGAATCACCATAGGTGAGCCTTTTGTTAATGTAAGAGCATGAAGCTCCTATCTGCACTATACAAACACAGTGTAAATTCTCACTGATGCAAAGAAAAGCCATTTACCCATTGCCAAAATGGCGCTTGGTATGTTAAGGGAAAACAGAAAAGCCAATTTTGTGGATCTCACCAAATTTCTTGCCAAACAGTATGCAATAACTATAAATTAATCTTACTCGTTCGTCTCATCCACTCTAGACCTGTCTGTAGCTAGCTACCTCATGGTCATTGTAAGCGTTCTATTTCCAGTAGGGGAATGCATCTTGGTTTTAGTTAAGAACTCAAGACCCTGGGAATGCAGAAAGCAAAACCTATTACAGGACCAACTAACCAATAACTGTGGCAGAGTCTAGGTGATGACATCGAGCTCCTTATTCTAAGAAAGGTAAAATATTATCTGCTGCATAAACTTGCTCAAGTCAGCATATTTAAGGACAAAGTTCCACTAAAAAAGAGGGTCAACCAGGTAAGTCTCAGACAGGAGGAATTACATTATTTCCCCACAATGGATCTGCTTAAAAAAAGGAATACAACTTTGCTCTTCCTTTTGGACAGTTTTAGTTTATTCAGTCGTACAAAAGAGGATTTATAGTTTTTTCAGGTTATCTGGGAATTCATGAAGCTACTTCCTCTTAAGTCAAGCACCATACGCTCATCTATGAATTACTCCACATTTGACATTCAAAAAAACATTTTCACACAGGAGACTGTGCTCGATGCCTGCAGTTAAGAAATAAAGGGGCTTAGTTATAGTTTTTGACACAATACTGCGCTAATGCAGTTTTGCGTCAAAATTCTTAGCTCCTGTTAGTGCCATTCCATAGCGGCAGCCGGGTGCCATATCTATGAAATGGCACACGCTGGCACTATGGAATGGCTAATGTCTATAAAAAAGACACTAGCAGAGGGGGAGGGATGACGGTAGGGAATAATGTGCTAGTGAGTCAGAAATGACTCTAGTCTGGTTAGCGGCAATAACTATGCTGCCAACCAGCCTAGTGTCATTTTCTGACGCACTTCTACCCCAAAATGACTCCTGTCTTAGTAAAGACAAGCGTCATGCCCATTACCCCAATGGCCAGCACAGGGGACCAGTTTCCGGTGCCAGGCAGGGGCCCCTATGGTACACTCACCCAAAAAATACAACTTACCTATAATTACCCACGAGGGGGTCCCCCATCCTGTGGTGTCCCTCTGGTGTGGGTAGGGGTGATCCTGGGGTTTGGGGTGGGCATTAGTGGGCCCATTCCATGGTGTTTGGCCAAGGAAATGGGTCCACAGGTAACCTAACGCCTGGTCTGATCCAGGCATTAAATAATGGTGCTAAGCTGGCTTAGCGCCAATATTTGAGTCCGCTTACTCCATGTGCATCGTTTCTGCACAGGAGTATAAATATGGTTGTAGGTGTGTTAGCGTCATATTGTGGACGGGAACGCCTACCTTGCATCTAATTAGTGCAAGGTAGTTTGCCGCATCCACAACATGACGTTATCTGCTATATTTTGATGCTAGATGGGTCTAGCGTCAAAATATAAATATGGAGTTCTGTGTGCGTTGTTTTAGCCTAAAAGAAAATTACGCTAACATGACACAATCAACCATAAAGACTTTATAGGTCCAGACCATGTTCACTTAAAAAGAAAAAAACAATATAAATAAAACATAGAGAAAACTACCTAATAAAACAGTTAAAAAATAAATGAAAAAAACAAATGATAAACTCCTAGAAATGTTACAATAACTTTCATGGAAAGTTTAAAAATACTGGCATACTTACATGGACACAGATATCCTTGTGGCCAGCATTTGAGCACTCATATGTTTAAAAGGTGGGGCTTTGGCTCAATTAAAGATTTGGACCAGAATCTCAGAAACAGCTATGAGGCAAACCATTTGCAGATTCCAGCCTGACTCAAAAAGATACTCTGTTCAAGTAGAAAATGGGGTAATATGGGGTCATATGTCTTGGATGTGTCGTCGAACAAGTGTGGACATTTGGGTGAAAAAACTTAAAAAGGTAAGAGGTCCCATAAGAGGCTAACCCAAGCATGCCTCATACATAGTCGTAGTACATTTTCCAGACTAGCAAGTTATATCTTCCATTAGGAAACTTTTTTAGACCTCGGGGATTTTCACTGGGCCTAGCCAGTTGTGTGTAGCCAGAAACATTGCTTCATAATTGGACACCCTCAGCTTAAATATTACTAAAACCTTTTGGGTGGATCTGAAATACTTCAAAGCTTACACAGTACAAGGAGGTTGCTGAGGATGGAGATTTGGCTTGAAATTGTAAAAAGTATAATGGATATTTGATGTAAGTCTTGTGGACTAATCTTTCAGCATCTAGTCCACTTAGCTCTGGGCACTGTGATTTGGACTTCCCAATAGATACCGTGCCTTTTTACCTTCCCTACTGGGAACAGATCCATTCCAGTAGGCAATTTTACGCAACAGAGACAACTCAAAATATTCCTGCCCACCAGGCCAAGAAACTGCCTCCCACAGTTCTGTAAGAAGGTCCTAAGCACAGAGTTAAGTTGGGGGCAGTAGGGACACTCTTTCAGTGTTTCTCTGCACCAACTGAATGTGCGACAAAGCTGTCAGCTTTTAAGTGCAGTCTTAAAACCTGACAACTAAAAATGTTGAGGTAAATAAACCCTCTGAGAAAATTCAGGAGAAACACAAGCTGTTCTCTTTTAATCCTACTGATTTACAAAGAGTTGCTTATCATATTTTGAAAGATCCCATTGTCAGCCATGCACTGTCATAGGTTCATAGTAAGCTTAAGAATATAAGGGAATACCATTTTCATAAAATATATGGGACGGTGACATTTTTAGCAGACATAAGCACAAAGCAGCTGTCAAAAAAACAAAGTGCCATGCAGTTGTTCATTTATAAGATAATTAGTACCCGGGCCTAAGATTTTTCTCAGGAAGCCACTGCAGCTTGCACCATCTATGGTCTGTGCAATCGTTGTTAAATACTTACTACACATTTACGACTATATTCCTAGAAATGAATGTGACAATTTGGACAACACTCTGTGACGCAGTGCTGTAGGAATAGCCTAACCACCACAATATTATTATTATTTTTAATGCTCTTCTAAAAATACACTGATGGCGCCACCATTTGGGGGAACTGCTATAAATATGTGCCAGTGTTACTAAATAAGCTTTGGTGCCGTGCACCGGCAAACACTGAGACAAATGAAGCACAGGTGCAAACTGGATGCATTTTGTTGCAGCCAACGTGTGAGAAATTGGTGATCACAGTACTTGGACACAAAACAGAAGAAATCTTCTACGACAACATAGACACTGCAGAAAATCTGCAACACAAACTCCCATCACTCCACAATACTGCATGAAAAATGTTTATCAGAGTAATGAACTTTCCATCACAATGTTACTATTGGTTCTTGGCAAAAAATATGCAGTAACGTTGGTCAACACTGAAAGACCAAAATCCACAATATACTGTCAACAACAAGACCATCTTCATAAGAAGGAAAGTGATCCAAAACACCACTAAAATATGGCAGGTACTCACCCAAAATAGCAGAGCATCCTCCCCAAAGAAATTTGATCTCATAACTGAACTACAGCAATATTACAGTGTAGAGATACTCAAAAGGCCAAGAACTCCTTGATCATTGAAATCTTCAAAATGTTCCATGCACTGTTTCACTTTCTCAACTCTTCTGTTCATTTACCAACACACTATTAAAGATTAAGTTGGTTTAAATTGGTTCCTCATCAGGAGAACATCACAATTATGAATTCACCACCCAAAAACTCTTCACAACAAGTACACAAAATATGGCTGATCTTGAATATGCCTTACAATGACAAATTCCCAGAATTCAACATCATATACTAATTCACAAAGAACCTAGAATTTCATATACTGAGCAATTCAAAGGTCACCTTCTGCTCAATGACGGCCGTAAAATAAGTTGTAATTTCAATATAGGCAAACTTGAACCTTTCCAGTGGCAATATTATTACTAGAATGCAGATCCTAATAGACTAGTCTGTTGCCATTGACACTGTGTGGAACAGCACTATCTAAACCAAGCTTCAAAGCCCATGAATACTTGATGTACCAGCTACTTTCTACCTCATTCAGAGTAAAGTACTTGGCATAGGAAAAATCCAAAGTATACAAACTAGTGCAGAATAAATGCTCCTTCACGTACAACCAAAAGAGCACATCTTTGTGGCCATGCAATCTCTTCAATTGTTACTGGCAATTAACAAGATTTCTGCAGAATGTGATGCTTGATTGGCAAATGAGACAATATCTGGACACAAACAGAATCGGGGGGTGGAGCAAGGTTATTGGTAAACCAGAAAAACAATACTTCTTGTGGAGTTTGGAGATCCTTCAAGAGAAGGGGCCAAGGAGCTTCGGTTGGCAGTTACATCAGTGTAGAAAGCTGGTCTTCTTTGCAGATACCCCTGTGAGAGTGTGAATTTTGTAACATGTTTTATTAATGATTTTGGTATATTAACCGTATAGCGAATTAACATGCAAAAATGTGTGACTTTTGAAAATGGTCGCCACAGTTCATTACTATTCCTAACTGAGCAAAATTCTAAATAAACATTGTGGTTATTTTCCATAGTTCAATGCTTATATAAAGTGTACTAGATGGTTTACTAGATGTGTACACAGCTACCCCTACTGGGTTGCTGTGTTATGTCTTGCAAGGCCATGTTTAACCAAGTTCTTGCATAATTTGAATGTTCTATTGTTTGAAAATGCTACTAATGCGTGGTTTCTTCCTCGAGAATGGAAGTGAATGTTACAAGAGAGAAAGTTTCTTCCTGAGAAGAGAAGTTTAGACCGGATGGAACAATGGAGCTACAGACGAGACGGAAGAGGAAAAGTTACTGTTGTGAATATATCCTGGTTAATGTGACATTGTTTTATTTTTAGGTTATCAATTAGAATTATTATTGGTTGAATCGTAACCACCCCATCTACTGACCAATCATAAGCTTTTTGAAGATTATTATAACAACTTGAGTAGAATTTTCTTTAGTCAGAATTTTAGTTAGAGAAAAATCTGAGACTGGAGATGAGATTTCTAGAGTCTAGGGAGGAGATGGTGGGTTCAAGAGTTCCTGTTGATATTTAGAGTCATAAAAGCAGTGTGGGTTTAGCTGTCGTTAGGCCTGATTCTCTGAAGACTTACCTTATGGTGTCCCATTGCTGAAGTAGACTGCATGTTGTTGTTCTAAGTGTTAATGTATAAATTGATATGTTGTTTGTGTCTCTTTTGCTTTGCCGGTACCAGCTGCAAATTATGATTTGACTGCTGCATACTAATAATGTTTTTTATAATAACCTGAGTTAGAGTGACTTTCATAAATTTATGTTTCTAAATTCTTTTTACATGAAGCCCAACATGTTGATGCTAATTTATGATTGGTGAGGGTATTAACTTAGAATGCTCAAGTTTTATATTGACACTCTTTGAATGTTTGTACTAATGCATACGTTGCCATTATTACCGATTCTAGTATTGCTAATCAGTGTTATTATTTTGGACATTATTTGCTTGATTGTTTTGATTAAACTCAGATATATTAGACGTTCTAATCAGCCATTATTAATTCTATATGCTTATTGCTTGTGTTTGAGAGTTATTTTCCTGTCATTAGCATTGGTAATCTAGGGAAATAAAATGTATAATTCTTAATAAACTGGTGTGGTTATTGTGTGAGGTTCAAGATCTTTGATTATATTGATTATTGTTGATTATTACATTCCTCATTGATGACATCCCCTCAATCCTATGTCGCTTTGATCCATTGACCTCTTGCACAGAATCCACTATTCAGTTTAAGCAATAACTAGGATTATGTGGTGCTGCAGCACCTCCCGCCCACTTTTAGCACCCTTTTAGCACTACTATATGCTGATGTTCAACTCTGACAGTGCACCGATGCCTGCTAATTAGACCTCAGTGCTGGTGCTCTTGCCTTAAAACAAAGTATGCCTGATTGTTTCACAATTGGCACAGGACTTTAGCACCACTGTAGGTCCCTAGTAAATGGTACCCTTGGTACCATGGGCATAGGCAATAAAGAGGGCCGCTTATGCCACCCTAAGGAACCCATACAGAAGTTGCACAAAGACTGCCATCACAGCCTCATGTCAGGGTGTAAAACCTGAGTGAAAACACAACATGGCATACTCGTTGTGTGCCACTCCAAAGTCATTTTCGGCATTATAAGTACGTCACCCCTACAGCAGGCCTTAAGAGCCCTAAGGCAGGGTGCATTACAATACATGAGAGGACATATCAGCATAAGCAGATATGCCTCTGTGATGTCTAGTTCTATTCATAGACATTGCAAGTGACTGGGCAGCCATCTAAAAGCATCTATTGGACACTGATCAGCACGAGTGACCCAGCTACATGATGGCTGCATCGAAAATAGTGGTGTTTGGCATCAAACAACTCATCTTAATGTTAATAAATCCATACTGACGCAAGTATTGGAGTTATTATGACATGCTCCCAGAGGGCACCTTAGAAGTTCCCTCTACAACCTACTAGCCCTCTAGTGTGTTGGCTGATTGGTATCGACCAGCCTGCCACAACAATTGAGTTTCCGATCCCCTGCAGGTGAGAGCCTCAGTTCTCTGAGGTCAGAAACCATGCCTTCTCTGGCAGGAGGTGATATCACCTCCACCAGCAGGATGGCTATTAAATCTACATACCAAGGCCAGGGACTTTAAAGCCCAATCTGTCTTTGGTATGTGACCTCCACCTCCCCCAGACCTAGGAGAGGCAACAGACCTCTAGGGTGACCAGCCTGAAGTGAACACAAAATTAGGAATTCTGCCATCTTGTGTGTGGAATTAGGAATTCTGCAACACTGTGATGCCCACTCCCCAAAGAAAGTAGTCATCTAGGGGGTGTAGTGAACCCAGGTAAAGTATCCCATTGGCTACTACCCTTCACTCCCCTTAACACCCCTGAATTGAGTATTTAAGGTACCCCCTAATACCACCAACCATGCCTGCCTGCTGTCCCCAACAATCGTGGAAGAAAGAGTCTCCAAGAAACCTGGAGGGCTGCCAATGTTTCGCCCATCACCAAAGAATCATCCTTGGACTACAGGAGCTACTCCCCTGCAGCCCAAGGCACCAAAGAAGTAAGGTCCGGTTCACTGTCCTTCTGCCTACCAGGACTACTGATGCAGCAGCCAACCAGGAAGAGGTCACCATGCTCCTAGAGGTCAGCTCCATCTTCCCTCCTAGTGTCAGGAATCCCCATGGTGCCTCCTGTGTTATCTGTCAGCATCCCCAGGGATTAAGGTTAAATCATATCTCTGTTCTTGTTTAAACCTTCATGTTTCTAAGTAAACATAATGTGTTGTGTTACACAATTGGTTTTATCAATGCTTGTTTTACCAATGCTTGTTTGCTAATGTGAGCAGGTGTAGATATGTGCTTCTAATTGGGTGTGGTGACTCATCCACATGTGGAAACTCAACTACTTTCCTGATTGGCTATAAATAGCAGAGTGACGCATGCCTCCCTGCTTGACTTTGTTTTGCTTCCTGATCTCAGCATCTGATTTGGCAGTCCAGCCCCTGCTGTCATCCTCGTATTCAGGAATTTGAGGCAATTCTTTTCTTAGTTCCTGTACCAGCTGACACCAGGCATTCCTCCAGCACTCCGGAAAAACTGCAGCTAAGTGACTAGTATTCTCCAGAGAGTTTGTTCTTTGAGCGCCGCGCTTTCCTAGAACAGCTGGTGTATTTCAGACCTCGTATTTTGACAGAGTGCTTATCTTGAAGAGACAAATGCATTTCTGAACATTCTACATTATTATTGTAGTTACTTGCCTAAATGTGCTTCGGGAAATCGGCTTGAGCTCAAGTACTACAAAAAGTGACAGTGCAATTTTAAAAGAGCATTTACGTGACTTTTCTTTATCTAATAGCATAACTCTTGGATTTAAATTGTGTCATTCATGCCATTGTTCCAGGTTTGAGGAATTTGCTTTTGAAGGGTTTTTCACACACATTGAAACCAAACCAAACTGTGCCACCCTAACTGTTTAAACCCAGAGTGGACATTTGTATTTCTTGGATTGTTTTTGTTCCTTTTAGTTTAACCGTATGCATGCAGGAAAGTTATATGTGATATAATGAATGCCCTTGTTTGTCTTTCTTGTGCATGATAAGTGCAACCACAGTTCTAATTGTAGTGTGCAACAGTAAATCTCTGTAAAGCCAGCCCTAGTGTTGCAGTACTTATTGTTATGGTACTCAGTTTGGGTTTTTGGTAATACAGTGTTAGTAATGGTGCCAACAGTTATTATTATCCAAAAAAAGTGCTGGAGCATCCCGGTTTTCTTCTACTGCTCCTGTCCCCATATCAGAAAGAGAGATTCAGGCCCATATTTATACTTTTTGACGCTAAACTGCGCTAACGCAGGTTAGCGTCAAAAAGTTTTGCGCCGTCTAACGCCATTCTGAAGCGCCATGCGGGCGCCGTATTTATGGAATGGCGTTAGACGGCGCAATCAGACCGGCGCTGCCTGGTTTGCGTGGGAAAAAACCACGTAGACCAGACAGCGCCGGCGTAGGGGGAAAATGGCGCATGGGCGTCTTAAAATGGGGCAAGTCAGGTTACGTCGAAAAAATCGTCTTAACCCGACTTGCGCCATTTTTTAACGACGCCCATCCCCCATCAACATGACTCCTATCATTGTAAAGATAGGAGTCATGCCCCCTTGCCCAATGGCCATGCCCAGGGGACTTCTGTCCCCTGGGCATGGTCATTGGGCATAGTGGCATGTAGGGGGGCACAAATAAGGCCCCCCTATGCCACCAAAAAAAAATATAAAAAATAAAAAATTATACTTACCTGAACTTACCTGAATGTCCCTGGGGTGGGTCCCTCCATCCTTGGGGGTCCTCCTGGGGTGGGCAAGGGTGGCAGGGGGGGTCCCTGGGGGCATGGGAGGGCACCTGTGGGCTCATTTTGAGCCCACAGGCCCCTTAACGCCTGCCCTGAGCAGGCGTTAAAAAGTGGCGCAAATGCGCCGTTTTTAGCCACGCCAACTCCCGGGCGTCTCTTTTGCCCGGGAGTATAAATACCACGTAAAGGCCTGGGAGTCATTTTTTAGACGGGAACGCCTCCCTTGCATATCATTAACGCAAGGAAGGGGTTCACGCTAAAAAATGACGCACATTCCGGGAACTTTGGCGCTATTCGCCTCTAACGCCATAGTATAAATATGGCGTTAGTTGGCGTTAGTTTTGCGTCGAAATTGCGTCAAAAAAAACGACGCAATTTCGGCGCAAACGGAGTATAAATATGGCCCTCAGTTTCAAGGAAGTTGAGTGCACTAACTCTACTATCACACTGTCAACAACGACCTGTCCCCCGAAGATACAGGGTGCCTGGCTGGACCGGCAAGACATGGCAGTGTTTTGTCTCTTTCTCTTCCACTACCCCTTTCCTTTTGGGACACCTGCCAGGGTTTCTGTGTCCACCAGGAAGTGCAGAGAGGTGTTCCAGGAGTCAGGGGGCATACCATCGCCCCTGCAGACATCCTGCTTTTCAGGTGAGTCACCCGTCTCCACACCTAGTGTGGAAGCAGCAGGACAGACCAAGGAGGCACAGCACTGACACCCAGGGTACCGGACCCCTTGCAGCAGCCAAGGATTGTTGTGCCCAGTCTGGACAACACTGAGGAAACCAACCTGCACATCAAGGAAATTCCGTGGCAGTGAGACCCACATCGATTGTCCCAGCTGACCTGCTTGCCCCCTTCTGCAGAACCAAAGACAAAGAGTGTGTCCCTCACTACCACCACCCAACACCTTAAAGTGCCTCTGCGCCCACATCCCACAGCCCGAGTCCGAGGGAAGAAACAGTGTCTACAGGGTCCTCAGACCCACAAAAGCTGAGTCCATCCTTGGTTCTGGCAAGACTGGACTTCCAGTCACTGCCGGGAGCCTCTTTCTGCAGGCCCAACCTCCAACCATGAGAGACTCCAGCACACAAACCTGATGCCAAAAGACACCACTTCACCTGAGCCCCTCCAGCCCAAGGAGAAGTGAACCAATGGTGTCCCTATGTGGCAGAGCATTTTAAGGGTTGCACCCCCCTTTGGGTTACCCCAGACTGGCACCCCAGTCCCTGCTTGCAGCCTTTTTTTGACTAGACCAATCTCCTTTGAAGTGAATGGGGTACCCAACGCTATAACACACCTCTGCACCTAGATGCCCCAGAGTCCCCTGAGGTGACATGTTGTGCGCCCTGCTTTGTATCTTGCCAAATGCTCACCTCAATTCCTGAAGAACTGCCCTGTAAGCTGCTGACACATGCCTTAATGCAATACATGTTTTCCCCCATAGGATAATATCACAGCTCCAGAAATCACTCTGTTTCGATTTTTGAAACATATAAAAATTCATGTCTCGGAAAGTACACACCTGATTCTGATGATCTTGGTATCTAAATGCACATAAGTGTTACTTTTATAAATTGGTGTCAGATTTCTTTTTTGTATCTCGCTTACTGGCTCTCTTTGTGCAATAAATGCTTAACACTGTCCACTAATAAGCCTAACTGCTTGCCCACACTACCACAAAAGAGAGCTTTTAGGGTTATTATTTTAATCTGTCAGCTAATAAGGGTCCCCCTGGACTATATGCATAGTGTCCTCTTACATTGCTATACTACATAGATAGCCAGTTTCCTTCAAAGACACTGCGTATGGCTTCTAAGAAACTAGGTTCAGCTAGTTTGCGCAATTAATCCTCAAGGGTAAGAGTCGCTCCACTGCAGCTTACTATAGTAACTCCTATTTTGAAGAAACCAAAAGTAGTTCCTTCTATTTTAGCGACTTTCCACCCTCCTTCACTGTTGTCAGTTCCTCTGAAAATGCTAGAAAGGTTTGTAGATAAAAGTCTTATGTATGTTAAAGACTTTCAATCAGTGCTGGACCTGGTATAATCAGGGTTTTGGCCCAGATATAGTACTGAGTCAGTTCGGGTTGAAGTAGTGCATGAGTTGAGGTGGACCTTGGACACAGGGGGTTGTGTTACTTTGAGTCTTCTGTATCTAAATATTAAACAGTGTAGGGTTCAGGGATGAACCTTGCTGGACATCAGACTTGATTGAAAGTTCTTCAGACAATGAAGTGCCCATTTTTACTTTCTGACGGTGAGCACTAGTGTAAGAGATATATCATTGTAGACCCAAGCCCTGACACTAGGTTTCAACAGAGTCTCCTATACCTTCATTCTAACCATATTGAGAGAGATAGGTGTCCAGCAAGGTTCATCCCTGAACCCTACACTGTTTAATATTTATGTAACCCCACTGGCAAAACTTATAGGATATCATGGGGTTCATTTTATGATGTATACAAATGACAACCAGCTGGTTATTCCGATTGATAGTGGCTAAAAACAGAATTGTGAAACTTTTAAAACCTGTTTGTGAAGACACCCAAATGGATGAGGGAGATTGTGTTTGAGCTCACCTCGGTCAAGACAGAAGTAATGCTATTAGAACAAGATAAAAATTTCTGGTCAGACATACGATGGACCGCAGACCTGGGTTCCACTCTGGTCCCTAATACAGTAGTCAAGGATTTGGGGTTTATCTGGATGACAAATTCTCTTTTCAAAACCAAATAAGTAAGGTTATCTCTGTCTGTTTCCTCTCAAGCTATTGAAGAAAATTCTGCCCGCTTTCAAGGGCAGAAGTTGGCAGTACAGGCTGTGATCTTACCAGGGATAGACTACTGTAATAGTTTCTATCTAGGTATGAATACAGCAGAGATTAAGAAGCTTTATGAAATCCGTAACGTAGGGGTTCAAATAATTTTTAAGCTATCAAAACAGAGCACGTCTCCTCTCACTGGAAACCAGTACTTTGGCTCCTGATTAACAAAAGAGTTCAGTTCAAGGCTTATGGCAAATTCCTCAAGCAATACAGAAAAAGGCCCTCATTATCTCCAGAATAGAGTTCACTAATACCACCACCATCTTTGCCTCTTTGCTAGCTTTGTATAACAATTTTAGAATTCCACACTTTAAATGTATCCGTTGTGGAGAATGTTCTTTCAGCCACTTAGATGCCAACACTTGGAATACTCTTTCTCTCACTATAAAGGGGATATATTCATATCATCCCTTCAGAAATGCTTTAAAAACGTCCTTATTTGCATGGTTCAATGGAGGGAGTGGCTTGTTCCAAAATGGTCCAGCTCTGGGACACCCCTAAAGGGCAACACTTAGGGCCTCATTACAACATACTGCCGCCGTAGCTACCAGCCATCAACCCGTATTATGACCACCGATGGTATTCCGCCAGAATTCTGGTGGAACACCGCCTACGGTCATGGCGGCAGGCGGCAGACGGCAGTAAGGCGGCGCTGCTGACCGCAGCACCACCACGCCAGCAAAACACTACCGAGCGTATCATGAGCAATGATGCGGCCTGGCAGTGTTTTGCTGGCAGACGCTGCTGCTGACAGCAGCGCTGCGGACCATCTCCAGCCTGAGGGCCCCCTGCAAGCAGGTAAGTTGGGTTCTCCGACCGGAGAGGGGGGTGTTGTGTGAATGTGGGGTGGGTGTATGTTTTGCAATGCGTGTATGCGTGTGTGAGTCACGTTGGATGCACGCATGAATGAGTGATTGTGAGTGTTGTGTGTTTTGCGTGCATGTGTGTGACAAGCTATGTTGGTGTGTGTTGTGCTGTGTGGGTATGCATGTGTGCATGCGTGGGTGGTGGTGGGTATGCGTGTGTGCATGTGTGTATATGGGTGCGCGTGTGGGTGTGTATATGTGCGGGGGCATGAGCGGCAGTGGGAGGGTGGGGGAGGACCCTGGGGAGGGGGAAGGTGGCGGGGGGCGACCTCCATCAGTGCCAGGGAAGGGATTCCCTGGCACTTATAGTGCCTACCGCCATGGTTTTTGTGGCAGTAAGTTTGGCATGAAAACCATGGCGGTAGGCTGGGTCGTAATCCTGAGGCTGGGATTGTGACGGCCGCAGAGCTGGAGACCAAAGTCTCCAGCCCAGCTGCCGTTACCACCTTAGTGGTCGGTGTGTTAAAGTGGCAGTGTTGGATGGCGGTAACCGCCAGGGTCCAAATCCCATTTTTTTTACCACCGGCCTGTTGGCGGTATTACCGCTGCTTTAACACCGACCACCAGGGTTGTAATGAGGGCCTTAATGCTTTATGAAAATCCTGTAATATGACATACCAAGTAAAATTTAAGGCTCTACCAACTGACCTTAACCATATTTCCTCCTGCACCACCAGTCCAATGAAAGATAATCAAATCAAAATCACCCAAACTAGACAAATTTCTTTCAGAGTCCATTGTCATTGGACCCTCTGCATAACACCTTGGAGGTCCTGCATCTACAATTACTGATATTAACAGTTGCAGTAATTTTGGTGTCTGTGAATACCATGGGTTTCCAAATTTGCCCCAGTAGCCTCCTGCAAAATTAGGAATTACCACAGAAGCCAGGAATACCATACATGGTTCTTGCTATAATTCCAACTTTCTGGCCCATTCACATTCAGAAATTTTACCAGCTCTCTGATGTGAAATGTCCAGGGGGAGATTACTAGCAAAGTGGTGTTCACACTTACCTTGTATTTCTCAATTCAGCTATTAGCATGTTTGCAGCTGAATTCAGAATTACACAGGATCAATGACACATCACATAGTAAAGAAACAAAATTCCAACCTTTGTTCCCATGACTATTAACCTACCAGACAAACAGAACCCAAACTGTCATCTAGACCTATAGCTCATTCCAGCCAACCAATTGCTAACAAAATCAACCACAATTCATGTCAATGACACCAATGAACAGTATGAAATTCAAGAAAAACCCACTCCATCACAGTATATGGACATAAGTACCACATTACAAAAATGCACAGCAGCCTATGGCAGATGAGCCAAGGTAGGGCTACCAAGAAGACACAAAAATGGGAACACATAGATACAAATGCTTAGAGAATAGAGGAACAAGACGACTAGGACACAAGGACACATACATCTGACAGGTGAACTTTAAATAAAGCCATGATGCAAAGATATAGGAGACTTAAGTTCACCAATCAGTAGGAATTCAGTTACAATAACAGCAGGGCATAAACAATAGGGAGCAGACAAAAGTTAAGGGAGCGTGAGAAGCCACCTGACAGCCAGGCACAGGCAGAAAGATGGGAAGTGGAGACAGACTGAAATGGGTTGCAGACAGAGAGGTAGGTAAACCAGAAGGAAGAAGGGATCACAAACCTTGGAAACATTAAAAGACAGTCACTGGGCAGAAGGCAGCACAGCAACAGTCCAAAGAAAACAACATAATGCAGCATTACACATTATACCAGATATAATTCATGATTCCAGAGACACCCCCAAGCTTATTCACACCACAATGTTCTTCACAATATAACCATGCCATGTCATACTATCAACACAATGCAATGCACACTTTGTTAAACAGGAGCACGTTGGTCAATGCCTTACATTTACTCATTACACTACAGTAAACTGTAACATGACAAATTACACAAATCTAGTACCAAGTCACATTATACTACATCAGCTTACCAAACCTCAAGTGCACAAAATAAACAATTAGCATCGCCCACCACACAAATTCCATAATACACACAAACAACACTCCCCATGTGACTCCATACATCTTCATAAGGCAGTGCATCAAACATTTTGCATGAAACCATAACAAAACAAACTATAAATCACAGTATAACACCATACTGCACAATATGAAATTGCAATACAAGTTACAGCGCCACATTGTTCAGGTCTACTCCACACCTTTCAAATGAACATCACTCCAAATGGCATCACTCAATTCCACCAAATGCACCACATCATCCCACATAAGCCCTATACTGCATTTATACTGTGTGACACCACAACATCCAACAGCATACAAATTTGCACCACAACTACACTATCTTAGCAGACTACACAATGCTCAAACCACACATAACACCATTACTAATCACTGTACCATTCATATCACCCATGCCCCCATCCCAGTCAAAATACACCTCAAGAATCCACGCTACATCTTATGTCACCATTCTATAATGCTACCTACCAACACACCACCCTTATCACTGCAACCAAAACATATCCAAATATACCACGTATATACTATACTATAAAATATCACATCTCTTCTCCATGCCACCATACCACTCCACAGCACTACACACTAAGGGCCAGATGTAGCAAAGGTTTTTCCCCATTCTGTGTCTATGGGAAAAAGTGTTTGTACATATGGCCCTAAATCCACTATATAATGTGGCGCATTACACTTTCCTACACTGCACAGCAGCAAATCACCCCTCTAAAACCACAGCACGCTGCTGCACCTCACATAACTTCTCCAAACCTACACCTTTCCACAATACTCCACACCAATCTTGAGCATGTTATTCATACAGGAAAAACAAAGGGAGATTGAAGGGTAAGTAATGATGAGACAAATCTACGAACTTTCATGAGAAAGAATTTCAGTATTTTGGGACTTGCCAAGGACACCATAGACTAAATATGTGAGTTCTCCCCTTGAAGAGTCATATATTATTAAGGGAAATCAGTATCTCTATTAATGCCAAGGGAGGTGTCCATTTAGCATGGACATTAACTAATAACCAGGGCAATGCCATCTGCCATGGGGTTTGGAAGAAAAAAGGCTTTCACATGTACCTACAGCACTACACCAACCTCATTATGAGCTCTTCTCAATTCATTCAGTCATAAATGAGATGTCACTTCTAGATCTCAGGGAGAACACATGGTCACAACCTTAAACAATATCAATAAAATCACTAACAGAGAACCTACAAAGAATGATGCTCTTACCATTACATGCATTCTCATCTTGTCATACTCTTTAGGGTGGATATTATTTGAAAGACCAGTCTCCCCACCCCATGCAGTTATCTATAAAAATGGACTAAGAATGCATGGAATGCATAGAAAATAGGAGTGAGAATACACTAAGACAAATACAGAGAGATCTAATTGGAAACTTTGCTCCTAGGTCATCCAGTAAACATTATAAAGGGCTACAAGGAAAAAAACATAGGCTAGGCTCCACTACCAGGATGACAGCACAATGAGGATCATTGAAAACACAGTGAACTTCGCACTAAGGAACATTTCTATAACATAACATGAGACAAACTCTTGTGAATGTGAAATAAAGTTATAACTTTACATGTGTTCACCATTTATGCGTTACCCAGACCCAAAAGCTCTGATGGGAACACCATTGTCCACTCCTTGGTTACAACTACCTTTGAGGACAACTTAATTTATCTAGTAGACTCTAAGCAGTTGCACGTGCAGCCTCTACACAGAAATATCTGTAGACACAGATTTTGTGAATCAAGATTTTGGATTTCCAAGGGGAAATGTTATTTTTGCTTATATATGTTTCTCAAAAAAATGCTGGACATAAGGATATGTGACTTGAGCCCATAATGGGTATGCCATTCAACAACTAGCAATGAGGGAAGTAATCTTTAAAAGTCTGAATTGAACTCACAAAGAAAATAATTTGTTTATTCTACAGACCAATGTTAATTAAGTTTCTATTGTCATAAATCATACTTGACACCATAAAGACTGCAAAACTCTTTTTATGATCTTTCAATATTAGAGGTGTTTAAAAGCCAGAAATGTGATAGGGTAAAGGTTGGGTTTTACAGCACCCAGGCAAGGGAAAGACAAGAATTGTCCTCACATCCTCCTTTCAAGAGCACCAAACTGTCACATGTGGCTCAAACAAACTTGTGATGAAGGATTTGGCACATTGGTGTCAAAAAGGATGTCCACATTGCCAACCCTGAAGTCATCAGTGCCCTTTGAAGTCGACACACTGTGTAGCTCCTTGGGGGAACTTCACACCTCATTCACACCTCCCTCATTCAAGGTTGAACATATTCTAGGTTTCGGCAAATGTTAATGCAAATTAGCCTTTAGAAACACCAGCAAGTTAAAAAGTAACTTTCAAAAAGTTACTTTTCCTACATTTTAAAATCTGACTTTAACATTGAATTGGATTCTTAATAATGAAACAAAATGGTTTAATTATTTTTCTAGCTGGTCTCTTTTCTGAGTAGTCAGTATTAGTATTTTAATCTTTACTATGGTTTTCTACATAGGACAGGTAGGCCTGTAATAGTGAAAACCGTTTTGGGGCCTTCTCCCTGTGGTCCCTGTAGGGACATTGTCATTTATTTTTTTGCCTGTCTCACTTTTAAACTCCTTCATCCATGTAACAGTTCAGTTTCACTAATCTATTATTAAGGACAAAGACTCACCTCTGTCCTTATTTTGTGTTCGGCAGCTTGTATCCGCTGTTCCATCTCCTCTTCCAACTCACTCAGCTGCATTGCTGCTTTGTCCTGAGCCCTAACATGAAAACATGAACATGTGGTTGTGATGAAGGGTTCCCAAAGATATACTTTCATGGAAAATTGCACATACACTCAGCATATGAGTAAGTAAACTAAGATAATAGCATGAGAATGCAAAGAGTAGGCTGTCAAAAGACAATGGCATCAAATTACATTGCATGGCAGATTGGGTGGCAATGAGTATTTTTGCTTAACGTGTACTACTGCAGAAGCACTTTCTGCAAAAAATCTTCACCGACTTGGCATGAATCTTTAAATCTGGCAGATCAATCATTTCCCAGAGGCTTTATCATCAGTTGCAACAAGTAAACCAGATTGCTGGCTAAAGATATCAATTTAGCACTACAAGTCCTAACTCAAATGCTCAAAATGTGAGGGCCTGATTTGCAAAGGTCTTAGTTCAACTATGGGTAAACATGATGGGTGAAATTCAGTGTTTTTGATCCTGATTTCCACATGTCCCTATTTACAGAATCTGGATAAGTGAAATGTTAGACTTCTAAAGAGCATTTACGATGAAGGGAAATCTGACAGTCTTACAGTTGTTTCACCATCTTACGTTTGTGAGCACTAAGAGGCATATTTATACCTGCTTTGCACCATTTTAACATCATTAATTTTGATGCTAAAACGGTGCAAACCTAACGTCATATTTATACTTTGATGCTAGACCCATCTAGTGTCAAAATATTGGACTTAGTGCCATTTCTAGGATGCGCCAACACACCTTGCATCAATGAGATGCAACGTAGGCTTCCAGTCCTAGAAATGACTCTAAACCCTGAGTGCCATATCTATACTCCGGCAAAGAGACCATGTGCATGGAATAGACAGGCCCAAATAATGGCGGTAAGCCTGCTTACCGCCATTATTTAACACCAGGGTCAGACCAGGCGTTAAGGGACAGATAGGCCCGTGGCCATCCCAAGCCCCAAGAACACCCCTACCCACACCAGAGGGACACCGCAGGATGAGGGACACCATCCCAGGTAAGTTAAGGCAAGTATTTTCTTTTATTTACAGGTATACCTTTGAGGGCCGCTGGCATGGGGCCCCCTGCATGGCACTGGGTTAATGGCTTTGCCCAGAGGACACTGGTCCCTTGTGCAGGTCATTGGAGTGGTGGGCTGACTCCTTTCTACACTTAGACAGGAGTCATGTATGTGGCTGCTTGTGCGTCATAAAATTACACTAGGCTGATATTTTACCGCTAACCAGCCTAATGTCATTTCTGACCCAATAGCACAATAATACCTAACGCCATCCCTGCCCGGCTCGTGTCTTTTTTCTATACGCTAGCCATTCCTTAGCGTCATCTTGCGTCATTCCATAAACATGATATTAAGATGGCCCTAAGGAATGGCGTCAGCTGGCATAAATTTTTGTTGACGCAAAACTGCAATAGCGCAGTTTTGTGTCAAAAAGCATAAATTTGGGCCTAAATGTGAGGGTGTCCAAGAAAATCGCATGGGGCACTCCAAGATTTCAGATATTCCTAAACATTTAGCTTAGACATTATCTACCTGGATGCACTTGTAAAGCTATTCCTAAAATGACTGGATTAAATGTGTTTCCACTCTTGGAACAGACAGAGAACACTCCCAAATTTCACAGGTGCATAAGGGAAAAGGTTTGTCCTTCAGGGAAAAAAAATCTGTGCACTGAGTTTTATATATTAGATACCTGTGGTAATGCACTATAAAGCACTAAACTGTGTGCGCTGTGTTTTCTATCAGCATAGTCCTACCATTCTGACAACTACATGAGAGCATTTCAATTCTACACGTTTTCATGTTTTTACTCACCTGCTGAGTGTCCAAACATTCCAAAGGGCGTACGACGTGGGTACTTTTTTACATTATGCCTGAGGTAGGTGAGTACAGGTCTAATATCCCATGGGGAGCAGGGCTGTGCAGATTCAACATAGCAGGGACTGATGCCATTATAAGGAAAGGGCACTGAAAAGAGGCCACAACCATTTTCCACTAAGAATTGCACAGTAATTTTGCTATTTAGTAAGCGAAGAGACTGTATCAATAACCCAGGGAAGAGATTCAGAAAACTCAGCAATCAAAGGAGTCATGAAGGCAAATTGTGTACATAGCTATTATACCCTCCCCTTGGTGCAATAAATAAGAGGCCAACTTAATTGAAGGCCCAGGCAGGCGGTTGTTCTCTCTGGGCCTAATTTTGAAAGATTATTTAATTGAATAAGCATATCTTAAGGGGTTTAACTTGGCACGGGACACTGAAGACTGGAACTTCAACTAGTTAATATTGGAAATTCCTCTTCCTGATATGTGACCTTCTACTCTTCTAGAAGTTTGTCTCCACTCATGCAGTCCTGTCTCAGCCCCATCATATCTGCCCTCCATTCCTCCCACTTCCTTCTAGCCTGTCAGGAAGGAGAACCCAAGATCTATCCAGTGACCAGACAGGGTTCTGGCTTCAGGGTTCTATTGTGCACTCCTCAAAACAGCATCTCACTTTTGACAATTCATGAGTAAGTCACACTTACGCCTGTAGTAAGATACAACTAATCTTCAAGAAAGTTTTTTTTTACATGGACCTTTAAGTTTGTTCTGTCAGGTTATGGGCAGAAGACACAGTAAACTGTAAACAGAGTAAATACGCAATAGGAGGAGAGGGCTGATCATCAGAATTCAGGAGCATAATTCAGCAACTAAAATATGCTTTGGAAGAAGCTTCGAGCAGGTGTAGCGAGGCCTTCTGAAGGACTCCTCGTGGCTAAGGTCTGGATGTGGCCTGTGGTGGACAGCCACGCTGGCAGTTGGGCATGCCCTGAGCAAGCAGCAGTGAAACAGCAATAGAAACCTTTATATTCAGCAAATCCAGAAGAAAAGTTCCTCTCAGCTTTGCTTACTGTACTCGGGCTTGGTATATAGGTGTTATCAAACTCTGTTTGAGAGCTTAAGAAGTTCTACATAATAACACATATGAATAAACAGAACAGGCAAAAAGCTCTCCCAAATTCAAGTTGTACAATAATATAATTTAGAGTAATCATACAACGCCATGAAAACTAAAACTGTACATTTTGTATATTTTTTCAAGATCCAAAATAAGATAACATATGAACATTAAATGCACATTCCCTGAAAATCTCACCCGAGTAATTAATACTACATAGTTTCTAATCAGTTTATAAACTAAATTGGGATTAATTGCTTAGTAACTGAAAAATACAAGATGTATTGCCTTTGTACAGACATTTCCTGAAATTTAAAGCCAAATTACTCACACCTGGATGTTTAGCTTGCTAAACGTGAATAAACAAGAACATACAGATGTTAATTAGAAATCATGTCACTTAATTAGCATTCTAATGAAAAACACTTCCGCTAACTGTCAACACTCTGTTTAGTAACTAACACAGTATCCTTTCAATGCGACAGTCTCTCACTGCTTCCATATATATTTTCTTTTTTAACATTTAGTTTCTCATAATGAGAATGTTCTAAATATAATTTATACAGCTCTTTGCTTGAGATCGGTGCGTTTTCTTAGCTAGCTTGCAGGATGAAAGCTTAACTTCGAGGCACTGTTCTGACTGTACTGCATTGCCACCTGGAGTGACAGTGGGAGGGCCTGAGGTGGACCAGGGCATTGTGTCTCAATGTGGTATTTGACACAAAAACCCATCAGAGCTAGGCAGGGGGGCAGAAGCACCACAAGAGATAATAAATGGAGAAAACATTTCCCATTATGCAGAATCTAATAAATGGCATTCATTGAAATTGTTGCCATGAATACTGAAGAGCCTACATTCTATTGATTAGACTATCGAGCAAACCTATCTAGGACATGGTGCTCATTCCATCACTGCTCTGGGAAATAATATGCTCAGTGCAGCCTTGAAAGGAGCAAGCAAGAAATGTGGCCTGTAGTCTTAAAAAAGGCTGGGATACAGGGATTCTTCACCAAAACCACCAATATTTATTAAGAATGTGAAAGAGGTCAACGTTTTGAGACAGTGGCACACAACCACTATAGAACGACTGAAGAGGTTTTTAGCTTTTCCGTTTCATTGAGGGCTCGAATTGCAAAGGTTTTGCCATCAGTAAATGTGACTTACTTTTGGCACAAATGTAACTTACATGTGTGTAATATACACCATTCACATAACCAGAAATATTTAATTACACATAAGTCAATGGCTCTGACTACCATTAGTCCTAGCGACCTAAAACTGGTCACTGCTGATGAGTTTGTTACCTCCTCCAGACAGGGAAAACGAACTAGAAAATGTTTAAATCAAGCCCCGCCCCGCTCTCTCCAGGGCACCATATGTTGCTTGGCTTGCTCAGCATCCTTCTCTCATTCCAAGCATAACGAGAATGGAGACAATAATGAATTGTAATGAATCGTACAAGAATGCTAGCACTAAGAGTAATGAAGATCATCAGTAAGTAATCCTAGAAATTACCCTATGTCTTGCATTATTGTTTTAGGCATTGCTGATCAGGAATACCAACATAAATTAAGGTCTTCGTTAAAAAAACATGAACACCAAATAGATCACAGGACTCTGACTCACTGCTAAACCCAGTATTTTAATAAACCTTCATAATCATTAGTCACAATAGAACTGATTTGGAAAAACAATCCTAAAATTCTTCCATCATGCACCATCTCCTGAAATCTGTAACATTTCACAAAAGTATTAGGACAGCCCAATTATTTGCCCGAGAGATCTTTGACAGTGGAACCCTAGTACCTGAGACCTTGAAGCTGCCAGACTCTCCACTTACCTCCCTGGAATGCCTTTACAGGAGAGGTAGACATGTGATGGAATATGCCAAATAAACATTAGAAATGGTCCACCTACCAATAATCATCCTGTTTTCTATGTCCTGAAGCACTAAAGATCACAAAGAGGGAATCTGATTAGCTAAATGAAGATGATCTCTTGCTATACACAAATAACTCTCTCTTCAGACTGAGAAAATGCAATTTGGAAAATAGAAAATCTTTTATCAACTGATTCAAGAGGATCAAAAGGATGCCCTTGCAGCACATTTAATACTAAAGGAAATTCCACAAAGGCTTTTATTAAGGAGTTATCACACTGCAAATACAATAAAAGTAGATGTATTGTTCTTTAAATGCACGTTCACCGACTCCTGGGAGATCAGGCCAGTTCACATTCCCAGCGTTCTGAAATTTCACACAACTCCAGAACACTATACAACAACCAGATCATAACAACCCAAATTCTAAGACATAACACATCAAAATAAACAGAAACAAAACAAAACAAAATGAAACTTAACCCCTTGGGATCCTTGGACGTAACGGGTACGCCCTCGGCTGCAGAGCTCGGGTGCCAAGGAAGTAACCGTTACGTCTAGCACCTCGCCCAAGGGGGGAGCGCTTGGCAGGGATGGAAGGGGAATCGCTTCCTTTTCCACCCCGACCCCCTGACCTCCCCTCCAGCAAACACGTGCTGACCTCATCAGTGGTCGCCTCCATCACGCTGGAAGCCATACTGATTAGTTTCTCCTCAGTAGGAGGGCAGGGGAGGTCAGGGAGGCATGAAAAGGAAAGGAAAGGCTTTTCCTTTCCTTTTTTTTATGACTCTCTGACATTCCTGCAGCACGATTGCATAGTGATGTACCATTTTTATCAGGAGATGTGGGGGAATGCTGGGTAGAAGGAAGTTTGTGCCTCCCCTGAGATTCCAGAACTTTGCAGCACCGAAATGTGAGGAAAAAGTGTTTTTTTGCCAAATTATGAGGTTTGCTAAGGATTCTGGGTAACAGAACCTGGTGAGAGCGGCACAAGTTGCCCGATCATGGGTTCCTCTAGGTGTCTAGTTTTCAAAAATGTCCAGGTTTCTTAGGTTTTCCAGGGGGCCAGATGAGCAGGAGGCCAAAATCCACAGCTAGGCACTTTGCAAAAAACAGGTCAGTTTTCTTCAGGAAAATTTAATGTAATGTGTCCATGTTGGGGCATTCCTGTCGCGGGCACTAGGCCTACACACACAAGTGAGGTATCCTTTTCATCTGGAGACTTTGGGGAATGATGGGTGGAAGGAAATTTGTGGCTCCTCTCAGATTCCAGAACTTTCTATCACCAAAATGTGAGGAAAAAGTGTGGTTTTTTTGCCAAATTTTGAGGTATGCAAAGGATTCTGGGTAACAGAACCTGGTGAGAGTGCCACAAGTTACCCCATCCTGGCCCAGTAGGTGTCTAGTTAAAAAGAATTCACATGTTTGGCAGATTTCCCTAGGTACTGGCTGACCTAGAGACCAAAATCCATACCTAGGCACTTTCCAAAAAACACGTCAGTTTTCAATGTAAAAACTTAAAGTGTCCATGTTGTGTTTAAGAGCATTTCCTGTCACGGGCACTAGGCCTACCAACACAAGTGAGGTACCATTTTTATCAGAAGATTTGGGGAAATGCTGGGTGGAAGGAAATTTGTGGATCCTCTCAGATTCCAGAACCCAAATTTGAGGAAAAAGTGTTTGTTTTGCCACATTTTGAGGTTTGATAAGGATTCTGGGTACAGAACCTGGTGAGAGCCCAACAAGTCACCCCATCCTGAATTTCCCTAGGTGTCTAGTTTTCAAAAATGCACAGGTTTAGTCGGTTTCCCCAGGGTCCGGCTGACCTAGAGGCTAAAATCTACAGCTAGGTACTTTCCAAAAAACACGTCCTATTTCAATGTAAAAAACGTAAAAAAGTGATGTGTCCATGTTGCTTTCATGTCGTGGGCACTAGGCCTACCCACACAAGTAAGGTACCACTTTTATCCAGAGACTTGAGGGAACACAGAATAAAAGAACAAGTGTTATTGCCCCTTCTCTTTCTCTACATTTTTTCCTTCTAAATGTAAGACAGTATGTAAAAAAGACGTCTATTTGAGAAATGCCTGGTAATTCACATGCTAGTATGGGGACCCCGGAATTCAGAGATGTGCAAATAACTACTGCTTCTCAACACCTTATCTTGTGCCCATTTTGGAAATACAAAGATCTTATTTTTCACTCTTTATATTTCACCAAATGAATTGCTATATAGCCGGTATACAACGAAAACCCATTGCAAGGTGCAGCTCATGTATTGGCTCTGGGTACCTAGTGTTCTTGATGAACCTACAAGCCCTATATATCCCCGCAACCAGATGGGTCCAGCAGGCAAATATTGCTTTCAAAAATCTGCCATAGCTGCAAAAAGTTATAGAAGAAAACGTGGACATAAATTGCTCTTTTTTCACCTCAATTTCAATATTTGTTATTTTAGCTGTAGGAAACCTTGAAGGATCTACACAAATGACCCTTTGCTGAATTTAGAACCTTGTCCACATTTCAGAAATGTTTAGCTGTCCAGGATACAGCATTGGTTTCACACCCATTTCTGTCACTAACTGGAAGGAGGCGGAAAGCTAAAAAAAATAGTAAAAATGGGGAATGTCCCAGTAAAATGCCAAATTGTGTTGAAAAATGTGGTTTTCTGATTCAAGTCTGCCTTTTCCTAAAAGCTGGGAAGATGGTGATTTTAGCACTGCAAATCCTTTGGTGATGCAATTTTCAAGGAAAAAACACATGCTTTCTTCTGCAGCCCTTTTTTCCCCATTGTTTTGATAAAACGCAATTTTAGCTGTATTTTGGCTAATTTCTTGGTCTCCTCCAGGGGAACCCACAAACTCTGGAAACCCCTAGAATGCCTTGGATGTTGAAAAAAAATACACAAATTTGGCATGGGTAGCTTATGTGGACAACAAAATTATGAGGGCCTAAGCACAAACTACTCCAAATAGCCAAAAAAAGTCTTGGCAGAGGAGGGGGAAAAGGCCTGGCAGCGAAGGGGTTAATTTCTCAATAACAAGGAAAATATTAACATATTAATAAGATCCAAGCTAATTGTAAGTTAATCACAAATATGAAATTCATAACAGAGAATAACTAGAAAACAAAGATGAAACATGCTCAGAGTTGCCTAAAGACAATTGATATGCAAAATTGCAAAACAGAAATTACTAATATATGCAATCATCATACCTGACAAGTCTTTTTTATTTCTTGTATTCTGTTAAACCTGACAGCCTTAGGGTAGTCACACCCAACTTTTGTCTGCCTCCCTCCACTTTTTGACACTGTTGGTTTTAGGACTTTGTGCACTTTAACACTGCTAACCAGTGCTAAAGTGCATATGCTCTCTCCCTTAAAACAAGGTGACATTGGCTCATACCCAGCTGCATATTTATTTAATTTACATGTAAGTCCCTAGTAAAGTGCACTGCATGTACCCAGGGCCTGTAAATTAAATGCTACTAGTGGGCCTGCAGCACTGATTGTGCCACCCACATAAGTATCCCCCTAACCATGTCTCAGGCCTGCCATTGCAAGGCCTGTGTGTGCAGTTTCACTGCCACTTCATCTTGGCATTTAAAAGTACTTGCCAAGCCTGAAACTCCCTTTTTTCTGCATATAAGTCCCCCCTAAGGTAGGCCCTGGATAACCCCCAGGACAGGGCGCTATGTAGGTAAAAGGCAGGGCATATACCAGTGTGTTTTATATGTCCTGGTAGTGGAAAATTCCTAAATTCGTTTTCCACTCCTTTGAGGCCTGCTCCTTTCACAGGCTAACATTAGGGCAACCCTCATATACTGTTTGCGTGGTAGGTTCTGATTGGAAAGGGGTAGACAGGTCATATTTAGTATGGCCAGAACGGTAATACAAAATCCTGTTGACTGGTAAGGTTGGATTTTATATTACTATTTTAGAAATGCCACTTTTAGAAAGTGAGCATTTCTCTGCACTTAAATTCCTTCTGTGCCTTACAGCCTGTCTCCAAACCGCATCTGGGTTGGGATGGTTGACAGCTCCCTTGTGCATTTTACCCAGACAACCACAAACACAGGATGCTCAGTCACACCTGCACACATCTGCAAACTGAACGGGTCTTCCTAGCCTGGAAGGGTGGAGGGCCTGACACTTACATTTCAAAGGACAGTGGCCTGCCCTCACACAATGGACTGCCAAATCCCCTACTGGGACCCTGGCAGAAAGGGTTGTACTGAAAGGGGACCTTGTGCACTTCAAAACCACTCTTTGAAGTCTCCCCCACTTAAAAGGCACTTTTGGGTATATAAACTGGCTCCCTGACCCTACCAACTTAGACACTTCCTGGGACAGACACCAGATCCTGCAACCTGCCAAGAGGAGCTGCCTGGCTGCCAAAAGGACTCACCTGGACTGCTTTTCTGTGAAGGACTGCTGCCTTGCTGTTGCCCTGCTGCCTTGCTGGCCTCTGGCTCTGCTGAGAAGTGGTTTCCAAGAGCTTGGATTGAGCTTGCCTCCTTTTTCCTGAAGTTTCAGGGCCAAAAAGACTTCACCTCTGCAAAGGAACTCCATGTGTGGCGAAAATCGATGCACAGCCTGCCAGAATCAACACACTGCCTGCGGTGAAAGAATCACCGTATCGCCGAACCAGAATGAAGCAGTCTGGCTCCCCAAGTGGAAATCGACGCAGCGCCAGTGTTGCGACCGGTACTTCGATGCACAGCCCACTGGATTGACACATCGCCGAGCCAGAACGACGCAGCCTGGCTTCCTGCGGGAGGAATCGATGCATCAACTGCCGTGCGACAGAAACTTTGACACATCGCCCATCTGATCGATCCACCACCTGTGACTTCATCCTGCATGCCCAGGATTTCCACTCATCGTCCCTGGGCGTCAAAAGAGGCTGCATCGCTAAGAGGCTTCAAGTCTTCATACTGGAATTCAATGCAAAGTCCTTGCCGCATGGAAAATAAACAACACATCATCTGTGTGCGCCCGGAAATCCGGCACACACCCTTTGTTTTCCTTGCATACCCTCCTCTGCAGTCTCCGTTGGTGTAATTTTGTCACATACCAGGTACTTTGTTCTTGCAAGAGACACTTGTTGCTTTTTAAAGACTTAAGACTTGTCTTATCATTACAAAAGTGATATTTCAACTTGTACTTATCAAATCTTGATTGTTTTGACCTTAATTCGCTCAGATAAATATCTTATATTTTTCTAATCCTGTGTGGTGTGTTTTGTGGTGTTTTCACTGTGTTATTGCATGATTTATTGCACAAATACTTTACACATTGCCTTCTAAGTTAAGCCTGATTGCTCAGTTCCAAACAACCAGAGGGTGGGCACAGGATAATTTGTATTGTGTGTGACGTATCCTGACTAGGATTGTGGTCCCTACTTGGACAAGTTTGTATATCTTTGCCAACTAGAAACCCAATTTCTAACATATTCCCATGCTGCTCATGCCCTCCATGGCACCATCAGCTGCACATCTTCCACCTCACTATATAGCATCAAAATATGCATGTTTAATATCATTGCATCTGATAGTTTTTCTGGCATTCCATTTTCCCCGTCCTGCAACCCAACATTGTTCCCTTTTACTCTGTCCACTTCCTGGGATGTGCCAGCTAGACAATTTTCCGTTGCCACTAGTTCTCACCCAGTCTCCTTCTTCCAAACAACTGGGATCATTTTTCAACATGTTGTTGTGTCTCTTCACATGTTCTGATATACCTCTATTGTCTCTTTAGGTGTGTCATTGTCAACACAAGAAAAATTCATCCTATCCGTCCAAGCAAGCACAACCTTGGTAAATGCAACTTTTCCTTTCAACAGGCAGAATGGTGTTTCAATAGTTACTAAGGCGGTCATTATGAACACAGCAGTAAACACCACTGACCGCCGTGGCGACAGTGAACAGAAGACCTCCAATGGCGGTGAACAGAAACCCGCCATATAATGAATTAAAAAACAGATTCAAAAATCACCAGTCTCTGCCAGGACCCTGTCGGCGGAAATGCTGGACCTCCCACCCCGCCACAGCCAAGCACACCCACACCCCGCCCTCCAAATAATGATGCACAAATCACCCTGGCGGTCAGTGGAAGCAAAACGACCACTGAACGCCACGGGCGACAAGTGGACCCAACAGTAAGAAGTGCACACATTGGATAAGTTAGAAACCCACACACCTGACACACATCCACAACACCATAAAAACACTCACAGACACACCCCACAATCCTTTGCAAGAAAAGTAGGCCAACGAAGACAGAGAACACCAGAAGCAGACACCAAACACCACAATACACAAGACTCACACCGAACCACAGAAGAGCACCTTCACTGCGATTCCACCCTGACACCATTTACCACACTTACCATGTCACCCCCCAAACATCCACACTTCACGGAAAGGGAGCTAAGGACCATGGTGGACGAGATCCTGAAGGTGGAGCCACAACTCTTCGAGGCACCACATTGCAGTCCAGAAGACTGGGGGAGGACCTCCACCAACACCACCCGACTACACTGACTGGGAGGAAAAGGTACTGGCCATCCTGCACCCTGAGGGACTCACTGGACTCACTGCAGGAATGGACTCGGGTAAGTTGTCTACATTTACCCCATATCCATCACACCTGGAATGCATGCACCACCCCACCCCTGCAATCCCCAACACCCTATCCAGGCCACAGGCACTGAATCCACCACCATTGCATGCTCACAAACCCACTAACAGGCCCACATCCATCCCCCTGTGCACAGCCACCCACCCCTGCAAGGAAACACAATGGCCTATAACACCCAAAATGCACCTCCACATCCTAAGCTAAAAGCAATGTTAACCCCACTAAAGCATCCTGCATGGTCCCAAAGTGTGAAAGCTGCACAAACCCACCCAGGCCTCTGCACCCTATCTGACCATGCGAATGTAACAGACATGTCCATTTCTCCCAACAGGCACCACCACCCATGCCACCCTGATGTACAGGACAAAGAGTGCCAGTGTCCCCCAGGGAGACAGAGGCACCTCACATGACACTGAGGATGGAACCCTGGACACTGATGAGCAGGCTGGCCCCTCACACAGTCCTGGACTGTCACCATCCAGCAGCCCCACCCAGTATACCACTGACACCCCTACCACCCAGGCAAGAACATCAGCCCAGGGCAACCGTCGACACACCTGTGTATCCAGGCCACAGACTGGTGGAACACATGTACAGAGGCCACAGTCACCCCCTACCAACAAGCAGGAAGACTATGGCACCAGTACAAGTGGCACCGCCAGACCTGTGCAGGGGACACAGGCACAGGGGGCTAGGCCCAGAGGGAGGGCATCAGTGGGCCAGGGGGAGGCCACAGGATGGATGCTGCAGCACAGGACGTGATCTCTGAGGTCCTGGGGGCCTACCAGCATACCCAGGACAGATAGGCCCAGATAGTATCCGCCCTGGAGCAGAGACAGAGGATGCAGAAAGAACACCACCAAGAGGCCATGGAGCAGTGGAAAATGCACAACACCACAATGGCCAGCATAGCAGGTGCGCTGCTGCAGCTTGTACAAACCCATCCTGAGGCCCACACAGTACAGGAAGCACCCACTACAGCACAGGAGACAGACCAGACAGTGAGAGCATCAGCAGCAAGTTCCCACGAACTACCCTCAGAGGAAACACAGGGAACAACCATCTCATCCCCTATAAGTCAACAACAGGCACCCAAACGGACCCTCCGTCCAAGATGTGGGACTGGAACACCTGCCAAGAACAAGGCCTCCTCAAAGAAGTGACACTGCAACAATCTGTCTACCAACTATCCCACACAATCAACCACCAAACAGTGCTAACAATAAATAAGACCTTATGTAAGCATTGATGGACCTACCAATACTTACAACAAGTCTGCCACCATGTTGGCATTTAGGATAACCACCCATGACCAACTGCCATCACTGTAATTTTCACGATTCAATCCCTGCACCAAATAAAACACATATCACACTTGTAACACTCTCACCTGTCATAATGTGTGAACAAAGTGAAGTATGGATGCAACTGGCTGCAAACTACTTTATTTGTACCTGCGTAGCATGAAAGTACCCACTCGCCTTACATGTTGCCGTGTCTAAATATGTTGAGAAAAAGAACCACTAAATTGTATTCTGTCCTATGCAGACCTGGACACAGTTGCAATTAGTACATTCAAACCCCCCCTAGATTACAAGGCACACTGACAGTATGTTTCACAAAAAACAATCTCAGTCCTTAGTCCCACATAGTTACTGGAAGTAGAGTTGTATCAGTTGGGTCCTAGAAATGACATCTTCCCCTTCCTCATAATCACCATCACTCTTGTCCCCTCTCTGAGGAAGCTGGTCTGGATTTACAGCACCCTTCACCTCCAAGAGGGGGATAGAATTTCTCACTGCCACATTGTGCAGCATGCAGCAGGCCACCACTATTCTACACACCTTTTCAGGCCCATAGGCCAGGGAACTACCAGAGATATGGATACCACCTTCAGGAGACCTACTGTGCGCTCTATCACCCTCCTAGTATGGCTATGGGTCTCATTGTAATTCCTGTCTGCATCTGTCCCAGGATTCCTCGCTGGTGTCAGGAGCCAACAAGTTGGGATAGCCAGAATCACCTAGAAAAAGGTGCAAAACAGAACTGTTATTGACAAGCCTCAGAGGCAGACTGCCTGGCTGTCTGTTAGGTGGCGGTTAGTGACAGAAACACCTACCTATGATCCACCCTCTGTCCTCTTGTAGTTGTTCCATCTTGTGTGGCACACTACTATTCCTCAGCACAAAGGAATCATAGACTGAACCAGGGGACATGACATTCACATGTGAGATGTACTGGTCTGCAGTACATACCGATTGAATGTTCATAGAGTGAAAGTTCTTCCTGTTTCTGTACACCTGTTCACTGACTCTTGGGGGGATTATAGGTATGTGGGTGCCATCAATGGCACCTATCGCATGGGGTATGTTGGCAAAGGCATAGAAGTCTGACTTGATGGCAGGGAGGTCAGTACTTTGGGGAAACCTCACATAGGACTGCAGGTGTCGTACAAATTCATTCAGAAATCTTGTCAGTATCATGCTGAACATTGGCTGTGAAAATCCAGCACCCATGCCCACTGTCGCTTGAAATGAGCCCTTGGCCAGGAAATGGAGTGCAGAGAGCACCTGCACTTCAGTAGGGATGGCATGCTGATTGCGATTTGCCGGAGTCACTTCAGGATCCAGTAATGCACAAAGTTCAAGAATAGTTGCACAGGTGAGTCTGTAATTGATTATGTTGTGACGTTCCACCATGGTCCGCATATCCACAAGTGGTCTGTACACCCATGGGGCCCTTCCTCACCACAAGGGTCGGTACCTAGGAGAAATTTGAAACACGTGTGAGGAAGACACATACATCAGCACAAATTCTCAGTCATTGAACACTGCTGACTTGATTGTAGGGACTCAAATGATATATGTGTTTGACATAACATCAACTAGACCATAATTATTGATCAGGGTTTGTCAGGTGTGGTATTGGTAACGGTCACATGCATATGTGTGTTTGGTGAACATTAGGGCCTGCATTGTGCAGATTGCAGTATTATAAATGCGTGGTTATTGGCAAAATATCTGCCCCCTGTAATCCAGAACTGTTGTGGTAGAAGTGACCTCATACCGCTAGCAGTTGACGTAACAGCGTCAGGTGGTGTTTACCGCCATGTGCAAAGTCATTGATTAACATGGATGTCAATGGGGAATCCTAGCATATCATGATCGCCGCCGGCGGTGACGGTGCACACCGCCGCGGTGCGTACACGAAGTCATCACCCCAACTTCACTTGACTCCCTGATCTCGTGCAAGCAGGTACTCCACTGAGTGTACTGCTGTGTCCTGCCTCTGGTCATGGAAGTGGCTCGTGTTGCAGTGGAAAGGGTCCCAGCCTTCACCCAAGAGGAATTGGAGAGGTTCGTGGACGGGGTCCTGCCCCTGTACGCCAAGCTCTACGGACGGCCAGAGGTACAGGTGAGTAGGGAGATTGTGGGCAATGGTTGTGTGTAATGGATGGTGTTGGCAGCATATATGTGTGCACCTCTGACCCTGGATGAGCCTTGGTTCCTGACATGCTGCATGCGTATGCGCTGTTAGTCAGTTTGTACTGTCTGTCCCATAGTGGACGTATAGCCAGCTGTATATGTTTGCCAAGTGCCTGACCTCTGTGTTACATTTCTGTGTGTCCCTTTTAGGTCAGCACCCACCAGAAGAGGGCACTTTGGCATGCCATCGCCAAGGAGGTGCGGACCTTGGTGGTGGAGCACCCACAGCAGGAAGAGGTGGGAGGACCTGCGGCGCAGGGCACGAAAAATCTGCGAGGCCAGCTGGGTAAGTCCTCCCAACGGGAAAGGGGTGCCCGTCGGGCACTGACCCCCCCCCTTTGTGCTATGCATCCTGGCGGTGGCGTACCCAGACCTGGATGTGCGCTTAAAGGCTGCACCACAGTAACAAGGGGGTGAGTACACATACCATATTTTTGACCCTTGATGGATGTCTGTGTGTGCATTCGGGTTTATGCTGCTTAGTTGCAGGGACTCTGATTGATGTCCATCTACATGATGGCCCCTGTAGGGAGCAGGGGTGTTTGGGTCAGGTATCCCACACGTCGGGTCCTTAGGTTGGTTAGGGAATGGGTGTAGAGCAGGGTTCTGGACACTAGTCAGGGGCATGGCCATGGGTATAGTGGAAGGTGCTGCCTGTTGGAGGGTCTTCTGAGTGGGTGCATGTATGAACCACTATGTTCACTCCTTTCAGCTATTCACAAGTGTCTCTCCTGTTTTGTCTCCCCATCCCTGTTCTCTTGTGTTGTTTGTGTACATCAGCATCGTCTGGCGAGGGAGCTGAGGCACTGGTGAGTGGGGATGCAGCGGCCCACGGATCCTCAGGCAGAGTCATCTGACGCCAAGGGGACCAGTGGGTTGGAGGGTGAGGGGAGTACCACGGGGAGGCAACTACCACTGGAGGTAGTGACTCGGATACCTCCTCCAATGGGGGCTCCCTGGCGGTGGCGGAACCTAGTGGGCCCACCCCTACTGTATCATCTTCCTCCACCCCCATGCCATCACCGCCCTCCCATTTGCTCCCTACCGAGTTGCCCGTGCCGGCTCACCCAGAAGAGTGGGCGTCTCCTTCGCCCCAGGCACCTCCTCCCCTGCCCCAGTCAGCCCTGCTGCCCTCACGGAGGAGGCTACTGACCTCCTGAGAACCATCTCTGTAGGGCAGACAACCATTGTCAATGTCATCCAGGGGATAGCATCAGAGATACAGCAGACCAATGCCTATCTGGATGGCATTCACGGTGCCGTGTCTGGCCTACAGAGATCTTTTCAGGCTCTGGCCTCCTCTTTGACGGCAGCCAGTTTCCCTGGTCATTCCATCCACCCTCCAACCTCCTCGACCCCTTCCAGCACCCCACTCCCTTCACCCGTCCAAAGCACACATTCTGACTCGGAGTCACAACACCTCAACACACAAGAAGCACGCTTCTAAACACAAGCACCACACCTCCCACCACAAGCATTCACACAGCCAACATACACATGCACACACAGCAACATCTACTTCCCCCAGTGTGCCCACCTCTTCTGCCTCACTGTCTGGCCCTTCTACATGCACACCCCCGGGCACTGCACCTTCATTCACTGTTGTGAGCCTATTTCTGCACTCACCATAATAGCACACATCCATACATGCACCCCAGACTCCACACATGCACTCACCACAACTACTTTAGTTGACACATGCAGCACACTCACCAGACTTGCAGACACCCACACAACATACATTCACCCCGGCAGCCTGTCTTCTCCCACTGTGTCCACCCCCGTCCAAAAACACACAAACCCACCAAAACACCCACCCATCACACATTAGCATACTGTCCAGTCACCTGCACCCACAACACGCACCCCTACACCACTTACGTCCATACCCTCTGTCTCCAATTCCACGCCCTTCTCCAGGTCCAACCCAATTGCTCCCCAAAAACCTTTCCTCTCCCATGCTGACCTCTTCCAACCCAATGGCCCACCCCGTCTTGTCGTGCACACCTCCTTGCCCTTTCCACTCCTTCCCCGTGCTGAGCCAATTCCATCTGGCTCCACCTGGTCCAAGCACACACCCCTACCTTCCAAGGGCAAACCCAAACCCCGTCCACCTTCCGAATGCAAATCCAAGGCCCACCCCTGTCATAAATTCCCACCCTCACCACCCCCTGCCCCTGTTCCCTGAGGTGCCTGGATGCCCCATTGTTGCCCCTATAAGGTGGAGCACTGTAGCACTTGTGAGAGTCAGGTTGGGGCCATTGTAGCTCGTGGAACTCCAACACTATGGACTGGCCATTGGCCTTACTTGACAATCATTTGCTCAGAGAGCTGCATTAAACATTTATGTGTGGCCTGTGTTTTGGCGGCACACTCTTGATCCGTGGTCTCTTGTTTCATTGTTAGTGGGTGTGGGGCATTTGTATGTACTATGGTCAGGTTGGATTTGCATGGTGCCGGGTAAGTACCTCTTGCTGTGGGGTGAATGGCTTGTCCTGTTGTGAAGGGTTGTGGGAGTGTTGCAGGGTGGGTGGAGTGGGTGAGTATGTAACTGTGCCCTTTCTTCCCTTGTTTCATAGGTTGCGGTACTTACCGTCGTCGACTTCGTTGGCGGTCTCTGTCGTGGAGGTATATGGCAAGGAGAAGGGCTGGCATGATCTGCAGCTTCCTATCCATGTCTGCTTCGGCGTGTTGTGTGAGCCTCCGGTGAGTGCTTCCTTATATTTGGTTTGTTTCCGCCTGGCTTTGCGTGGCAGTGGTTCCCGCCCCGGAACTGATGGCGGTCTAGGGGTTCATTATCTAATGGGTGGGGTTGGGCCTTTCCATTGGTCTGTGGGCGGCCTCTGCCGTCGTTGTCGGCACTCCTCTACCGGCGGTGGGTGATTTTCAGGATGCCTGTGCTTCAGTTGGTTCATTATTTGGAGGTCCGGACCGCTCCTCTATTGGCAGTTTTTACCCCCGGCACAGTGTTTCCCACCGTGTTCATAATGAGTGCCCAAGTGTGGAGTGTTACAATACCTCCAAAGCATGTTACTGATTTCATCTTTGCAGTCCAATCCAGATTGCACAAACTCTTTCAGTACCCTATTAAAACGCTCCATGAGACGGTTTATCTGGGATGCTATAAAGCTGTTCTGTGATGATTCATTCATTGACTGTAATAATTCTTGAACTTCCTCTGCCACAAACTGTGAACCATGGTCTGACACTAACCATTCTGGACATCCTTTATCATTGAACATTGCCATTTTTGAAGCTCTTATCTCCTTGGTGAAAGCCACCTCTGGCCATTTCGAGTAATAATCTACTAGTACCACATCATATTTAACCTCCTATTCTCTGTATCGGTTTCGGACCACATATGTCTAATCCCGCCCTTTGCAATGCTCTGGAATAGAAACTCTGTAGCTTTGATGGGCGTTTCAACTGCTGTACAGGACTTGTCACTATGTGCATACACAAAACAATTCCTCACACGCCTCTCTATCTTTGTATCCATTCCTGGCTACCAGAACTTCACTTATGCTCTCCTCTTCATGGCAGACATACCACAAAGCGCTTCATACATCAGCTCCATCAATATTGAACGCAGCACACTTGGAACCACCAGCCTTCGAAATCTCCTGTCAACATCATCCACCATCAACAGCTCAGTCCAAACCTTCATGTAGTCACATAATTCTTCCCAATCTGCAATATTGACCTTAGCCAGAGATAGACTGGAAATAACTAGTTGGAAAATGTTGTCCTTTGACACTACTTGCTTCCATTCTTACTCCGAAATGGCACCTTTGCACAATTCTTCCACACTTGCCACCACCTAATCCTCAGCCTCTGGTTCATGCTCATCATAAATAGGCAAACGGAACAACTGTCCACACTTGCATTCTTTGTGCCTGGAACATATTTCATTTTAAAGTTAAATTCCTGTAAACGGGATAGCCACTTGGCGTTCCTGGAAGTTGCCTTTGCAGCTCCACTAGTGAAAAATACCTCTACTAATGGCTTGTGGTCAGACTGCAACTCAAACTCAAATCTTTGGACATTGGTTTAAGTAAAAAACAAGATGGCTGTTCCCATGCATACCGCATGGTGCTGTTCATGTGAGAATTCCAACGCGAGATACAACTTTGTGTTGCCAGTGGTGTAAAATGTGACACGAACAGGCGTGGCAAGAAACTCTGCCTGCTATCGGAAATCCATGTAGTGCAACAGAGTTTTTATTTTACTCTGTGTAGCTCCGCATAGCGCTGATATGCAAACTCCGCCCACGCCTAGTTTTAAAATGCTGAACACCCAACAAGCAAGCCAAAGCCTACTTCTCAATGATGGAGTATGTTCCTTCAGCCCCTATTGAAGTGTGCGATGCAAATGCAACCACCCTTTCCTGGTTACGCTTCTGCTGCATCGGTACTGCTCCTAGGCCATATGCACTGGCATCTGTCACCAATATAGTTCTGTTTTAAGGGATAAAAGGTTTCAAAACCATAGCTTTGACAATGGTACTCTTGACATCCTCAAATGCCAACTGACACTCACTTTTCTACTCATACTGCACACCCTCCTTCATAAGCAAGTGCAACACATGTACTTTGTCTGAAAATTATTCCACAAACTTTAAATAACAATCGGCTAAATCTAAAAAAGAGCAAAGCTGCTCTTTATCTATTGGTAAAGGTGCTTTTTCAACAGCCTCCACCAGCTTCAGCTTAGGCCGAATACCATCACACAACAGTGTGTGCCCCATAAATTTAAAAATGAGAAATAATTGGCATTTCTAATGCTCATTAGCATTTTGTTAACACACAGAATGGGAGGACCGTTGTTCTCTGTACAATCATTGAGGTCTTTGAGGTCTACACACATCCTTAATTTCCCATTAGATTTAGGGCATGGGGGGGTACCTCCGTCACAAATGTGAGGGATATCATATCTACTGTACTAAAATATCATTATGGACTATGGCACTTGAACACGGCAGATGGGATATCCGTCACATTTGTGATGTGGTAACCCTCTGCCAAACTTTAAATCAGGCCTTTAGTCACCAATATCACTGGGCTGAGCCACTCAGATGGCTCCATAAGTTTAATCACCCCTGCAGCACATAACCAGTCTAACTCTTCCTTCAATTGATTTCTTAATGTCAATGGCACATACCTTATTTAATGTACCTTGGACAGACATCCTTTTTTCAGAATAATGTGATGCTCTAACTTCTCTGAGCACCCCAAACTGTTGGCAAATAAACCAGGATACTTGTTGCTTCAGAATTCACTGTAAGAACTGTCACTGCTTTCAGTGAGGGGCACTTGGTCAGGGTGATTGGGATTTAGAATGATCCCAAGAGATTTTTGCTCCTTTCTTCCCAGCAGCACTTTTCCTTTCTCAACCACATACACTTTTGCGGAAACAACTGGTCCCTTATATTCCAAAGTAGCCATGAAATTTCCCAACAAATGTATTTTAACCTCACAGTAACCTTCTGACTCTACATCTGCAGTAAGTAGATTAGATCTGGATGTCCCTCTCCACAAGATTTGATTTATTAGCATATATGGAGAGCATGCATCGGCACAAATATTAATTTCTTTGCCATTGACTTTTACTTGGCATCTAGGAGGATGATATCCCTCCCTAATGATCCCAACAACACATTCCTGCTGAATGCTATCATTCACTACCAATATCTCCAATTTTCCATCAGATGAGTTTTCATTCAAACCAGATCCACACGCCACATCCTGTACCACATTCTCATTTTCACTACTACCATGTACTTCCAACTTGCACATCCTGGAAATGTGTCCAATTTCTTGCATTTAAAACACGTAGCTTTAGTGGCAAGACAAGAGTCAGATTCCGCCAAGTGTATCACACTCTCCCAACGATAATAAGTGCGTTTAACAAAATGCCCTCTCAAAGGTAACTTAGTTCCACTATTATCATTCTGCAAGCTGGATGTTTTCAAAGAATTTTGCACCATGTTAACATTGTCGACATAAATTTTTCTTTTCCTTTCCCTTCATTCAGCTCCTTCACATATCTCAATGTGTTCTTCATTCCTCGATGTATTGTGAAAGTCTTATCAAGTGAAGGATTCTTTAATCCTAGGGGCTTTTCCTGAAACTTTGTGAAATTCATCCTTTTTATAAACTGGTCTCTTATAATTCCCCTGTGCAAATCTTTCAACTTGCAAGTTCCAGCTAGGGATCTTAAAATTGAAATATACAATCTCTCTTGGCTGCTGAGCCCAAGAGAAGAACTTATGCCTCTTCACTACAGTACTTAAGATTTCCTCTAAAGCTCTCATAACATCGCCACACTCATCCTCAAGAACTTCATCTGACCCAGACGTCTCATCATCATTATTCTCATTATTCATAGGGATCAGTAGAGTTTTCGGCACCTTGCTCTCTTCTTCCCCAAGATAGCCAACTTTTGCTTTGGACAGAGCACATCAACCCCCTACCACCTCCAGGTAGGTCTCAAATGGCTCTCTCCAGTCTTCCCATGGCATTAGGGGATGCCCTGTACTTTGTAAAAACTTTGCAGGAGGTATGATTGACTGCATTTCCATTTTGAAAAATTCAACGCTGCTCTTCCAATATATTTCCTTGTCTATTTAAGTGGGGAGTTATCATAAACTTTACTATAAATAAAATTCACATAATAAGCTAAAATAAAGAAAATAGCCATCGCTGATACCCACTAGCCTGAAAACAAATAAAGAAAATAACAAAAGCAGTCACCATCGCCACACAAGCGGGAATTATTTAAAACAATTAAATCAATTGAAGGAGGTAGGGACCATAGTCACTCTGCTGGAAATATTCTTCTTGTGTACTCTCCTTTGCACCACTGATGACTCCTATTTGCTGCAACTGTCACTCCTCTCTCTAGGTTTGCTAAAACAAACTGCAAATCGCATCAGAATGCGTCCTGCAGCATGAGTCCTTTCATAGTGTTCATGCAGCAAAGCTTGTGATGGGTAGGGCCAATTGTTAGTCCATCTTTGACATCTTAAAAGGTAAAGGCTCTAAAGTAGGAAACTTAGTTAAACTCACTAGATGTAAGTCACTTTCTTGCATGTGCGGTATAAGGCTTTTTCTTTTTTTTCTTCTCTAAGCTATATGCTTTAAAATATGTTCTTGACAAACTGATTTTGGCAAGTGGAATCTGCTGTATGTGCCCTCCATGCCTCACACTCTGCTGATGTTTGTAAGAAAAGAAATCTTGATAATCTTGGCCCCAAACTTGCCTTCTTATCCCCGTAGACATGAAGAGCATGCTGCCTCCACAGTAGTGCAGCTTCAATTCAGCTCCTAAACTTGAAGTCTCTTGTTACCTTCTCTGCCCGTCGCTGGACATGTGTGGCAATTTCTTCAACTCAAAGTAATTTTTCAGTGGTTAGCAAATCGGGTCAAGGGCATCAACTACATCCCATCCTCAGAGGTATCACACGGAAGATGTGATAAAAGTAGATTTATTGTTCTTCAAGAACACATTTACCGAACCCTGGCAGATTAGGCCAGTTCACATTCCCAGTGTTCTGGCACTCCACACAATTCCAAAACACTATACAGCAAACAGATCATAACAACCCAAATACTAAGGCATAACAGTATTCTCATCTTTTCACTTGGATGGTCCTGAAAAAACCTTGAGTAGTCAAGACTAGATTTTCCTCTTCTTCCAGATTCCTCCATGTATCTCTAAAGGCTTTATTTGAGATCTCTAGGTGGACACTGAAATATTCTTACTAAAATCTTCCCACAAACATTGGAAAATAGATGGAAGTTGAAACGTGAGAACTGAAAATCAATGCTTATCACACCAGGATGGAAAACTCTTCCGGTGTTTTGGATAAGCTTTTCATTTTGAGGGTTTACCAAATGTTAGGTGTGCCTCTGCACAGTAATATTGGATTTAATTTTCTTTGCAACCCTTGCCCTTTCAATGTACAAAATGTAAGATGTACATGGTCTCGAAACTGAGACATGTTCTTCATCAAAATGGCATGCTGAGGAAGAATCACAATGTTGGATTTCACCTTCAGAAACCTTGATCACCTCTGCCACAATAGGATTATCATAATAACTTCCTACGTGTGATATTTTCTTCTCTTCAGGACTTTTTCTGAAGTACCTCCAGAATTAGTGAAAAGGGGCAGAAAGCTTAAAGGACCTCTTTTGGCCACTTGACTAAAATAACATCTATCCCTCATACTTTCCTCTCAGGAAACCTGGAGAAACAATTCTAGATTTTTCTGTTGCTCTTCATTGCTAAGAGACCACAGTCAATCTTCTGCATATCTCAGGAAACATTGAAGGCAAAACAGTCATCTTTGGGTATGGAAAATTGTGACTCAACAAATCTACATCCACCTTATGGCCCTCATTGCGGCTTCGGTGGTCTTTTTGAATATGCTGGCCGCCCTATTAGGAGTTTTCCGCTGGGCCAGGGGGTGAAAACAGCATTTCCACCCACTAGCCCAGAGGAAAACTCACCACAACTTTGACGCCGGCTCGTAATCGAGCTGGCAGCAATGTTGTTGTGCGTCGGGTGCAACCGTAATTCCCCAGATGCTCCCTTTTCACCAGCCTTTGCATGGCGGTGAGACCTGCCCTGGCAGATTGCGACCACTGAGACCCCCAGACTGTCGACAGGCAGCAACCTTGCAGTGCCGGTGGTCTAACCGTGGCCCATCTGCTAAGGTCATATCAGGGTGGTCGGACCACCCTGTCTGCGGCGGTCCGACCGCCATCGCGAGTGTGGCAGTCTTGCGGCCACCACACTCTTAATGAGGGCCAATATGTTTGTTGGAAATTACCATCTTTTGAGTGGAGTACCACCAGATATTTGCCCTATACATTTTTTCTAGCTGAGAAACTCTGTTCAGTTTGTTGTGCTAACCAGTAATAAAGTACCTGTGCCCTTTTAAATATGGTTGAATTGGCATAACTCTAATCAGGTTATCAGGTAACCTAATCAGGTTACTTAACTTTTCTATAAATCCCTAGTATATTTTTGAAGGTGTACCCTGCGACTAGAAGTAAAATGTCACTATTAGAATGCAGCACCTATTGTGCCGCCATCCAATAGAGTGGCAGTACAAACATGGCTTCAGGCCTACCACTGTTACATGATTGTAGCAGTGTAAAAAACTGCAACTTAAACATATCCTTACAGTGACTAGCACACAGGAGCTGTTTTTCACTGTGGCAGGCCTAGAAGTCCAATGTACAACACCAGAATACAGAAATGGAAATTAAACCAGCTAGAAAAATAATGAAACAACTATTTTAATAGTTATTGAGAATCTAATTCATTGATGAAAGTATATTTTTTATCAATTTAATTAAGGGAACATATGTTGGGAATGGCCATTATTTGTGTGGTGTTTCCCCAGATTTTTGCCTTCCATAACAGAACCTATTTTTGTTGGTCATATGACTCAGCAGACTTTGCTCCCTGCTGTCCAGTGGTAAAGTGGCTGTGCCCTCCCTTTTAAACAGGATAAATTTGGTATATGCCTAATTGGTACATTTAATTTACTTGTAAGTCCCTAATGTGTGGTACAACATGCACCACTATGTAAACTAAATTCTGCGAGTGGATTACAGCACTCATTGTGCACTCACTAAAGTAGCACTGTAAAACTAAAGGTCTGCCATTGTAGCCTATGTGGGCAGTTGTAAACTGCTATTTCGACCTTACAAAATACAACTTTTTAACAGGTTTAAACTTTTCTTTTCAATACTTACAAAACACCCCTAAAGTAGGCCATAAAGGCTCATTAAGACAGAGAGCATGGTTTTTAAAAGGCAGGCTATAGCAGAGCCTAGCTGCTGAAGAAGATGCCGCCCGACTACTGAGCTCTACTTCATGGGAACGGCCCAGGGTGCAAATCTTCAATTATAGAAGGACCCCTACTGCCACGATCACTGGCATGCACCTTTCCATTTGGGGATAGCAGGTAGTCCGGAAGGAGGCCCCGGTCTGTGACACCCTAAGAACTGAAGGACCTGGAATCTTCTGGACCCGCAGCGAATGTCTGGGCTTCGCCGCATTTGCAGCTCTCTTCCTTTAGGCAATGAGATGCGGTTTAACAACCACTCGGAGCATTCCACTCTCTGTCCTCTTGACTGCATTAATGCTGTGGAGAGAGACAAGTGACATCTAGGCCCGTATTTATACTCCGTTTGCGCCGAATTAGCGTCGTTTTTTTCGATGCAAATTCGGCGCAAAACTAACGCCATATTTATACTTTGGTGTTAGACGCGTCTAGCGCCAAAGTATGGGCAAATAGCGTCATTTTTTTGCGTGAACGCCTTCCTTGCGTTAATGAGATGCAAGGAAGGCGTTCCCGTCTAAAAAAATGACGGCGACGCAAATGCGTCGTATTTATACTCCCGGGCAAAAATCACGCCCGGGAGTTGGCGGGTCAAAAAACCCCGCATTTGCGCCACTATTTAACGCCTGGGTCAGGGTAGGCGTTAAGGGGCCTGTGGGCTCAAAATGAGCCCACAGGTGCCCTCCCCTGCCCCCAGGGACCCCCCCTGCCACCCCTGCCCACCCCAGGAGGACACCCAAGGATGGAGGGACCCACCCCAGGGACATTCAGGTAAGTTCAGGTAAGTATCATTTTTTATATTTTTAATTTTTTTTGGTGGCATAGGGGGGCCTTATTTGTGCCCCCCTACATGCCACTATGCCCAATGACCATGCCCAGGGGACATAAGTCCCCGAGGCATGGCCATTGGGCAAGGGGGCATGACTCCTGTCTTTACTAAGACAGGAGTCATTTAAATGGCGTCTGGGCGTCGAAAAAAATGGCGCAAATCAGGTTGAGGCGATTTTTTTGCCTCAACCTGACTTGCCCCATTTTAAGACGCCCTAACGCCATTTTCCCCCTACGCCGGCGCTGCCTGGTCTACGTGGTTTTTTTCCACGCACACCAGGCAGCGCCGGTCTGCTAGCGCCGGCTAACGGCATTCCATAAATACGGCGCCCGCATGGCGCTTCAGAATGGCGTTAGACGGCGCTAAATTTTTTGACGCTAAACTGCGTTAGCGCAGTTTAGCGTCAAAAAGTATAAATATGGGCCCTAATGTCTATGCCGCCACTGACCCTCTTACTGCCATCGGAGCACACCAGCGATTCCCTCTGTCAGAGCGGCCCACAGATGGGGCTGAGCTGCACCGGAAATAATAGCCGGCCCTGGGGGAACCAGACATCCTGATTGCTAAGTATTTGTGCTCCCCTGCCCCCACCGCTGATCCCATGAGCCCCTTGGTTCAGTCCTTGGGCAGTGGTGCCAGCATCAGACACACTAAATGAATGGCTGCAATGTAAACAGCGTGCTCTCAGCTTCAGTACTATACAGGAGTCCCTACAGCTCTTCCTGGAGTGCTTGACACCCGTTGGTGATACTGTTGCCTTCAACAATCATGGTCACACCTTCCTTTAATGCCCAGGGCTGACACTAAAGGCCCAGTCTGGCACTACAGCCCATGACTCACCCCTAGCCCGCCCCATCTTCATGCACAGGGGCTGTTGATATTGGTCAGAGGGACCAGGGATGCCTCCTGCAAGCCCAGCCTGGCGTGACTCAGTGGCACTCAAGACCCCACCCATGGCATGCAGACAACCACCCCGGCAGAGATGGGGCATGTGTCCCGAGAGCTGCGGAGCACAACCAGTCAGCCACTTTACAGAGATTTGGGGCTTCCCACATCTGGGAATGGTTGATATCCAAGGAGAGAACATGTGAGAGCCTGTGCCGCATCCTAATATCTGCTCTTGCAAGACTAGGGGAGTTCACAGCCAAAGTCAGTCTGTAACCCCTGCCAACTGCGCTGGACATCTCCCCTGGGTAGTCCTTGGCTTGTGTCACCCAATGTTTCTTGGCCCACTCTTGTCCAGAGGTCCTGAGAGCAACCAACAGGCCCAGGCACCCTGTTCTGCTCACAACAAGCTGGACTTCACTAACCTGCACCCTTCAGGTGTGGGTGGATACTGCCAAGAGGTCGTGCATGCACCAGATATTCCCTTCCCTGGCAGCGATGGATAAAACTGTTCGACATAGGTTCTTGCTGCACATCAGATTGTGGCCTGCCAACATTTCACTGCTTTCTCCAGCAGGCCCCTCTGACATCAATAGGCTCTGCATGGCCATCACAGCCACAGACTGCTAAACCGTGTTTCCCCTGACCCCAGATTGTTCAAGCAGAGACATGACAACTTCTCTCCTCTTCTTTTGCCTGGAGGACTGCTCTCTATGGTCCAACCCACCTCTCCCCCTCATCCTCAAGCACCCAGTCAAACAACCTCCCCAGGTAAGGGTCACAGTGTTGCATCTATTCCTGCCCCCTCCAGTGGGTACCTCTTCTCACTACATTCTCGCACCAGGGTTACCTCTCCCCCTGCACATTGCCCGCTACCAAGGATTGCCAGCACACTGTCCCAAGATGGCAAGAGGGAAGCCCATGAGGCAGCTGCTCTTTACGGAGGTGGTCTCTCAATCCAAGTCCTCACCTTCCACAAAAGGGTCTTCGGAGTCCAAAACGGACCAGATCCTTAAGGAAAAAGCCTCAGTGGGTCACAGAATGGAACTGATAGATGTGAAAATGACCAACCTCACCACCAAAATGAAATCAATCCAAGCTGAAAATGCTGGCTTCCATTATAAGGCAGAAACACTGGACTGTCGCTTGTCCTCCCTCAAATCCAAGATTGAGCTCCTGCCGGACAGGGATCAAGAAGTCCATGCCTTTCACGACAAACTTGTGGACCTCTAAGACCAAAGCCACAGGGATAACATAAGCTTCTTCTGGGTTTCAGAGAAGGTGGAAGGCACTGAGGTCAGAGGTTTCCTTTGCCACTTCCTGCAGACTCTTCTTGGGATTGCCTTCTTGCCCCTTCTCGAGACGCAGAGGGCCCACGGGAATACAGCTGAGATGGGTTTCGGACTTGACTGGCCCAAGACCTATGATAGTCTGCTTCTATTGGCACAAACAGGTGTATCAGATTTTGACAGCGGCAAGGTCTCATGGGCCTTATGACTCTCATTGCCCCAAGTTCCTGGTAGCAGATGACTTTTACAAGGAGACGAGCAACCCAAGGACACCCTTCCTCTTTCTCCGGCCCATTCTCTGTAAAAGGGACATCAAATTTGAGCTGGCGTACATGTGGATCACCAGGGACAGCAAGTCCAAGTACGTCTATGACCCTGCGGATCTACAGGCATTCTTGGATGGACTAACCAACAGAACCATGGACATCTACTAGTGCCCCTATAATTACCCTGCAGACAAAGGAGACACCCATGCACTGAAAAACCCTGAAAAACAGTCCTGGGGACCCGGCATAAGGACAAGACACACTGCACCCAGGGTGACAAGGAGAAGAGACTGCAAGCAGTTGCGGAGCACACAAAGAACAGGGGACACCACAAATCCCACTCTCAACACAGGGCCTCCTGCAGAGTAACAGCTGCTGCACCTGGTGGGGTGAAGCAGCTGTTGTGGGGTTTGTACTGGGCCACTCATCACACAATCATTTTTTCATGTTGGCCTGTGTGGTCTGGTTTACCAGTGGACTTACTGAATGAGGCACTGGCTCAGTCATTGAACGCTGAGAAAGCCTTAGACAGAATAGAATGGGACTACCTGTTTGGCGTGCTCCGGAAATGTGGCCTCTGTGACGCCTTCATTACCAGAGTGAAATGGCTCTATGATTCTCCCTCGGCACAGGCCAACTATGAGTGCTTCCTTTCTGACCCCTGCCCAGCCCATAAAGGCACCAGTCATGGTTGCTCTCAATCCTCCCTGCTCTTTCTCCTCACGATGGAGCCCTTAGAGGTGTGTCTCCCCCAAGCAAATCGGATCACAGGGAACCCCATGCCTGGAGGTCCCTTGGCCCTATATTTATGTGCAGATGACATCTTACCCACCCTGTCTGGCCTGCCTACATCCATCCCAAGGTATTATAGATTTTTTACGGCTTTGCAGTTATTCCCAGATACAGGGTGAACTGGGGGAAGAGTGAGGCCCTGCTGCAGTCAAGGATCACCATGTGTGCTCCTAATGCTGGCTATCCATTGCAGCCATTCCAGCCTCAAGTATCTGAGTGTTTTAGACATCAGGAGCCTGGAACACATGGTGACGGACAACCTTGGCCCTCTAATCTAACACATGCAAATGAATTTCACAAAATGGTTCCATCTGAACCTCTCTCTCTGCGGCACTAGTGCTCCTCACACCTGCCGTCACACGAGGAATGACTCATGATGTTGTACAAGGCCGTGTCCTATAAAAAAGTCATTTACAGTTTGATAGACAAGGCTGACCTTTTCCTTCTCACCTGATCCCCCTTTTTGTGGGGTGACTCCCCCCGGTTTCACCTCTTTTTCTTTATTCACCATGACTTTAGCAGTGTCATCAATCCTGGCTCCTGATTCCTTCCTTCCTCCACCAACCTCCAGCCTGTAGTCACATTCATATTTTACCCCGCCCCTTCCTGTAGTGCTCACATCCGGGCTATGCCATACTGATCCGACACCCTACCAAGCTTACCCTTCCCTTCTTTTTTTCTTTTCTTTTCTTCCCTGTTTCATGATTCTTGTTTTTCCTCCCATTTCCTCTTCTACCCCTTCCTCTTTTCCTCTTATTTTTTCAGTTGGCTGACCACGTTTTGAGGCTACAGGAACACAACTAGTTTCCAGATGCTTCCCTGCAACAGCCAAGCTGCCCAAACCCAACTGGATCTGCCACCTGGATCTGCCTGAGTCCTGCTGCTGGCCTCTGCTGGAGTGAATCCTCATCTCTAAGAGGTGTCCCCAGGTCCTAGACTCTTGGTTGGCATCAGAGTGTTTACCACCTGAGCTCTGGGTGATAAATAAAGAATTTTGGGCTCCTTGCAACCATAATGTGGACTCTTTGTGCTGAAAGACAACCATCTGTGACGGCCACCAACACTAAAGCTCCAGCAAGACAAGCATTTTCCACTGAAAGCCACCACCCACGAAAACCAGCAACATGACATTCTAAGAAGACCTGTATTTCGTACCAGAAGCAACAGAAGGCAATGACAATCATCATGAAACTCCAGCGATCACTGGCTCTTCGCACCAAAACAGTGACTGCCCACAATGTTCAACCTGTTTTCCATTCTGACAATGACCTCCTTCTGGCTCCCCACTAACACTAACAGCAGCTCCTCATGCAGATTTAGGAAAGTAACTCTTCAGGGTGACAATTTTAGTCCATGTTTATGACCTGTAAGTCAGCTCTGTCAGCCTGAACTTGTGACTTTATCCTGGTCCAGCACGACCAGAGAACTGTGAGTGGTACTTTGTCTTTCTTGGTGCTATTTTCACCCAAAACCTTAACAGCTCATATCTCTGGTTGTATTGATTGGATTTTTGTCATTTTGATGTAATTTGATTTACTAATGTTTTTCTATATTAGCTTGGTATTTTTTGTGTTGTGTTTTCACTTTATTAATGTGGTGTACTGCATAAATATTTCACACATTGCTACTAAAATAAGCCAGACTGCTTTTGTGCCAAGCTACCAGAAGGTTAAGCACAGGTACTGATTGAATTTTGTGGTTCACCAAGACAAAGATTGTGCTTTTTATTTGAGTGGGCTTCCACCCCTCTCGATTAATAACCACATTTCTTGCTATCACTTTAACCTTTGTGTTTTTCAGTGACTTTCTAGGCGGTGTTGTAACATAAATAATAGAATATTCTCATACCTTACTATACCACCCCTAAGTACACAACCTTTGGCCCTGTGCAACATAGGGTTGGGCCCAGGGCCCTGCGCCCAACTCTAGTTGGAAAGCATACATGATGTAAGGTTGGTTCATGTGCGGGCACATGGGCAGATAATACCCCATGGTTGAGCAAAGGCCGGGTCTCCTTCTTCAAGCAAAGCTTTGGAACCCTGGCGCCCAGTGCATGTTCAAGGGAGGGGTTGTGCCGGGTGTTGTGGTGGATCCACAGTTCCCCAGAATCAGAGAAAAAAAATAATTTGACCCCACTGGGGTCCCTCTGAAACCCTCCACAGGCACTCAAGGTCAGGGTACGCCTACCCTGCCCACTGTATGTTTTCATTTATTTACAAGGACCAGGGGTTTCAAGTCTCCGAATCTTAAAATGAGGGCATCAACTTTATCTTCCAGTTGCGGCCAGCCAATCAGACTGCGTAGTTTCAGCTCACCGATGCATGAATCCTCCACTACATGATATAAACATACATTTTGAACATTAATTTCTCACAAGTTACTGAAAGGATTTACACCATGTCATAAAAAGCACGCTTCCTGGGTATAGATCTAGTTTTCTGTCATAATTGGCATAATTCTGTTCAGCAGTTTTTTCCTTAAGCCTTAAGCACTGTTCAATTTATCTATGGAAAATGACATGGTGAATATGTGTTTTAGGACCTCCCTCTTCTCCTTTGCCCCTACATGGATCACTCCAAAACTTTCCAGGAAGACACTGGGGTGAATGAGACTTTACCAGCACCAAGTTATTAGCGTTTTAGCGTAGTATATGTAGGTATGTGCTTATATATATATATATATAAAGAAATAAAAAGAATGAAAAAAACCAAAAGGGCCAAGGTACGAACACCCTGACCCCTTAGCTCTGGTGGTGGGGTCCCTAAGAGACCCCCCAGGGCAAAAAAGCATTTTTAGCATTTTCTTTATTATATGAGCGGAGACGGAGTGAATCTGCGAACCGCTCATAAAATTTCATTGAGATATCTCTAACTATAACTGGTGAATTTCTGTGGTTTCGTATGTTTCAAATCTGAGTGTAACTATTACGTCCATGTAACCTTTTTTTTTTTAAGTGAATTTCCATGTTTTTTAAAAATAAATTCTATTACCTAATTATAATGTCCCAGTAACCTTTTGTTTTTTCTGTGAATTTCGATGGTTTTTCTAATGTTAAGTAATTTTCTCAACTATACCTTAATCCAACCACCTCTGCACATGCTCTTTGGCTGTGTGTGGCTGAGTTTGGTTGCAGGGCCTATAAACACCGAACCCTGTGCAGCGGGTGTTGGCTGCAGTCCCTGTGTCCATCCACTATACCAACAATGGCCCTCCTCCCCCGGCCGATCTCAGCCCCATGGACCCCAATATTTGTTTGACAACTCTCCCTTCATCAGAGCAAGGTGTTTGCTGTGACTTGGTGGCAGCTGTCAAAGCTGCCACCAAACCACATCCAGCAGCTATGTCTCAGGGGTGGGCACCCCGAGACATAGCAGGAGCTGGCCCGGGGGGTGATGGCCCCTAGGGCCATCAGTGGCTCCCCGAGGGGGGCTGCGAGGCCGTCCTCCCATGTATATAGCCCGTGGAGGTGCTGGTCCCCGGGGCTGCAGGTGGTTCAAAACAGGGGGTAACGCAGCTCCTCACATAGAATTAGTTTCAAGTCCTGAGGGGTGCGGTGGGGGGGGGGGTTTGCCACCTTGCATTACTTTTGTTTTTTGCCCCAGGGAGGACGAGGTATCTGGGCCTGTTGGGGGGGGCAGGCGGCCCCTTCTTACACATCATGAAAGCCTGGGAAGGTGGTGGCCTCTGGGGCTCGGGGGGGGCAGGTGGCTCCACTGCATCATATTAGCAATGCTCCCGGGACTTGACCCACCAGAAGACTTCAAAATTAGGAAGCACGGGAGCCCATGCTTAATTTTTTGTTTGAATTTTCAGTGGATTTAAAAAATACTTTTTAGCCCTGGGTGGTCCCTTTGGGACCCCAGCACCAGAGCTAAGGGGTCAGGGTGTCCCTAACCTTGCCCCTTTTGTTTTTTTTTCATTCTTTTTTTGAGGGACTTGGCTGTAGCTGAGTCGCAACATGTCTGCCAACACTTTCTTGTTGAAATGCTGGCACGCCAATCAGATTTCATCACGAGATCAGGAGGGGCCGCAAATCCTTCACGTCCCTATATATACCAATTTGGATTTCCTTTAATTCCTCAAAAACTACTGAACAGATTTACACCAAATAACAAAAAGTTTCATTCTGGACCAAGAGCTACCTTTCTGTCAAATTTGTTGTAATTCCGTCCAGTGATTCTGGTGCTTTGCTATTCAAAATCATTATGGAAAAACTAATGTGGAAAAAACATTTTGGGACCCCCCTTTTTCTCGTCATTCGCTTGACAGATCACCCCAAAGCCTTCGAGACAGCAGCTTAAGTAAGCGTTTTCTTGGAAAATGTCATGAATTGTCATTAAATTGTGCTCTTTCTATGGAAACTAGGTCCTAACTATAACTAACTAGTGGCGACCGCCAGTAGAATATGTGTATATATATATATATATATAAATATATATATATATATACTCACTTAAAAAAGCAAATGTTACAGGGACGTTGTAGTTAGGCTCACATTTTAAAGTTATAAAAACATAGAAATTCACCTGTTACAGTTATTTCAAGTAACTGTAACTCGTGCCGTAGGCTCACATTTTAAACATAAAAACCATAGAAAATCACCAGTTATAGTTAGAGATATCGCAAGTAACTATAACTCGTGCTCCCGCCATGCACAGTTTTCTCATGAATAATTTTACAGCAAATGTTGCAGTGATATTATCAATGATGTTATAAAAGATGTCATGAGTGTTGTAATATCTGAGTTAATTATTACCAATGCACAAGTTGTAATTACCTTAGGGCCCGAGTTATAGTTACTTGAAATAATTCTAACTATAAACTGCGGCAAACCCCCTATAACAGCCCACCCTGTGCCACACAGCAACCTGCCAGCCAGCCCTTGCAGCCATCCCCACTGCACTCATGAAGTGCTTCTGTGTTTGCTGAAGATGTAATCATATTCCTGTTCATCAAGAATGCATCTCCAAAATCGAGGTCCTTTTAGTAAGCTGTCCATCTTCCTCGGAAAAGTATCATACAATATCTGATCTCAGCTGCAAATTACAAGAAATAACCCACACATCACAGTCACTACATGAGATATTGCACTCAAAAAGAGCAAGGGTGCAAGCACCTCCTTCAAAGTTTATTCATAACCTTTAACTGTGGAAATCCAGAGAAAACACACTTGCTTTGTTGGCCATGGCATGAAGTTAGGATGATTAGTACTTTCCAGAATTGGAGCTTAAAGTTGGGCACCTGCTTTGTTTATAACTGTAAATACTTCCTGTTGAGGTTAAGTTTCTGTGAAATGAGCATTGTGCCAGAATACATCCTGCCCTGCATATTTCTCTGCAGAATGTCCACCCAACTAGAGTACTTTCAACTGACTAATTACTAAGTGCTATCTCATTGGGAAAATGTATAGTGCACCTCCTACACTACAACTGCATAAAAGACGCTGAAGTAATGTATCTAGTTTTGTTGTGTGTCTATAACTTTGCCAATGTGATTGTTCCTCGAGCACCTTTATCAGATAACTCCTTAAAGCTTGAACTGCAAAGAAAACACACTTGGCTGGCTTGTACTTTACAGAAGTAAGTGCTTTTTCATACTGTGAGCTTAAAGTGATTTCATTTGTTGGTTGCAGTGTCCTGTAAAAATTCTTGCTCACAGTTCTGCCTTTTTCTCCCTCCTTTTTCTGTTTCAGAGCAGTGACCAGCTACTGTATTGTTCCACTTTAGTTTCTTTATCTGTTGCTGTGACAGACTATTTTTGACATTTATTTGGTGCTCTCCTTTTACTGTGGGTGTTTTAAGTTGGTAGCTGCCTGCAATTTATTAAGCCTTCCGTTCATCCCACCTCCTACCATGTCACTGACATTTGTGTTGGCTTTATTCCAGTGATGCCCTCATTTACCTCTGGCTCCTAAAGTAAGCTTATTTTACTAAACAAACACCCGGTCATTTAGTTCACTGCTCACAAAAGCCACAATATGCCCTTTCTGGTAGAATGTAGCTAAACCTAGAAGCAATGATGTGAAATTTGCTTCGCCTCTCATCACATCACAGAAAGTCTCTCTGTCCAGGGCCCCTCCCTGCCAGCACTCATGACATCGCACACAGGGCATTGCTTATCTCCTTTATTGGGGCCATAAATCTTCTCAAGCTGCTCTGCTAGCTTCATTTGAGCTTTGTTGAAAAGCAAGGCAAAAATGATTGCAAGACTTTTCATTCTGTTAACATACAAAACATATTCTTGGCCGGAAGGGTGAAATTCCCTTTCTGTTCACATTCAGTATATTTTTCACTTTGTTTGCTTTGTCAACATTGTAAACTGACTCAGACTGCCTTTTGTATACCTTATTTTTTGTTCTTTTCCCGCCTTTGGTTTTGCCAGCGGTGAGGGCGGTAACTAGGCTAAAACTCAGCTACATGGAAACAAGCTACTGTCATGACAAGCTGACTTGCCTATGTATTGTGGCACTTCAAGCATAGGAGTCCACCCAAGCCCAATGCTTTCCCAGTTACTAGCCCAACCCAAACCCCTTAACAAGCTTGTAACTGGTTAACTTGATCGTTCGTCATAAAATACATGCAATGCAAAATATAAATATTTTTAATGCAATTAACAGAACTTTGCAATATCGTCTTGCTCCCTTTCTTAGCCAAACCACAGTGAGATTCCATATAGAACTGTCTTCTTGCCCTACCTGCTGGATACCAGTTATATTAGCAGAGGCCTGAGAATCAAATGCTTAAATTTATCATGTGATAGGATTCACAAACACAGCAAAGAAAACTGAAGTCGGTCAAGAGTGCAGATATCAAATGGGAGATCACCCACAAAATCTCACATAAGCCATGGCTAGCGGTCAAAGTCAATTAAAAAAGTATGGGAACTGCGATATGTGGGCAGGTTGAGTAAGCGTGGAGACAGAGGTTTAAGGGGGTGGCTAATACATCAACATTTTCTGTACCGTTTTTAGGTCTACCTCCTTGAGGTAAGTACATTTAAAATAAAGCACAGCTTAATGGCAAAATAAATGCAAGTTAAGTTAATCAGTGGAGGCATTGTAATCACCGCTGCTGGGCCACTCACAGGGCAGGAGCCCTCTTCATAAACATTGTAGCGCTCCCGCCTCGCAGGATGCGCTAATCACCGCCGCTGCTGCTGGGCCACTCACAGGACAGGAGCCCTCTTCAAAAATATTGTCGCGCTCCCGCCTCGCGGGACGCGCGCGGGCGTCGCCCGGGCAAAGGGCGGGCCCGTCATGTGCCCGTCAGCGGCTGGGCCACCCCCCTGACAATTCCTTTGTGATCCTAGGAACTGGTGCCAGGCCTCTAAGCAGGTATTGCTTTCATTTTATTCTTGATCATCTGTGACTGACCGCTTAAGCCTGTATCCCAGCTTCCCAGTTAAAGACTTTTTAATATTGTGAGAAAAGCCATTCTCCCCTGTCTTCTCTTCCTTACTAATAAACGTCTGTTACTATACCTTTCAGTAAGGAATTCTTGTTCTTAGGCACCCATTACGGAACCTCTCTAGTTAAATAATTAGCAAGAATGGGAAAAAGGAAGCAACCCAGTGCAAAAGACACTTCATCCCAGAAAGATCATGCGTCAATATTAAAATTTATTTCAGGAGCCATGGGGGCAATTGACAAACAGATTATTAACGTCAAAGAAAAGATTTTAACCCAGAATGGGTCGCTAGGAGCTTCTAGCCCCCTTCCGTCAGTAACAACTTCTGTTAGCCCGGCTAAGCCCGCGGTAAGTGGAATCCAGACCAGAAGCATTAACGGTTGTATCCAAGACATAATTGACTCCATCTCAGACGCTGATGAGCATCCACCTTCACCAAAACGCAAAAGGAAACCTCAACTAGCAAAGAAGGACAAAGTATATAGACAAGAGCCACCCTTTAACATCAAATGTGGCTCCTCGGAAGTCCAATTTAACGCACCCATCCAAAACGTACAAAACGGCTGCCAGAACATAAAACCTGGTCACAAGAATAAACAACACATAGCGAAAGCGATAACCAGTACCTCAGAGTCTACAAACGCCCTAGAACAATTAGTTAGTTCATGTTTTGATCAAGTGATAAAAGGTTTAACCTAATTGGAGGGAAAAATGGACCTATTGTTCAATCTAATGAAGGCACAACCTGTAAATCCAATGGCTTAAATTACCCAACATTCTGGTGTTACAGACTCTAATGTTAATTCTCCCTTAATGCATCAAATCTCACCACCTATTTCTCAGATCACTCAAAGACATGCTGATTCTTGTGCTCCACCAGCTAGAACTAGTAATTCTCGATATCAAAAAGCGGCGTTAAATAGCCGGGAACACGCAAATATTGTGAAACCTTGCCGGGGTACTTCTTCAACACCAAGAGGAACACTTGATCTTCCGCCTGCGGCAACCCCTTGTGTGATAGTCCTCGCTAATGTTCCTACCCTATCTGGAGACCATGGGGAATCATGGACAGCTTTGAGGAATAAATCCTTGAACTGGATTGCAACTCGTCTGAAACCTGGCATGATAAATACACTTTTTGAGGACATTAAGATGGTCAGAAGGGTGAAATGGGTGGGCAGAAATCACAAAACGTTTGGGGGCGATTGTGTAGTCCTCTCATTTAAAACCCCTAAATTGGTTGAAGACATCTTAAGAAACCTAAGTCCACGGCAGATTATCGATCATGGCATTGCCCCGCTTCCTTTGGGTTTCTTCTATATGAGTATTACAGGTCATGATGGTCCTGGCCTTTACTCTGGGGAACAAATAAGTAGGCCCGAGAGCAAAATACAATAATATACAAGACACCATGTTCAGTGACCATAATCCTCAAACCTTAGGTCTCACAATTCCACAAGCTATAATCAAACACAGGGAATCGGAAGAGGCGGTAGTAAACATCGAATTGGGTGCAAGAAATGGCCATACAATTCGGTGGTCAGAGATTGAACCTATAGGTTTCATGGAACAATTAATGAGTATTTATTCCAAAGAATTCAATACCTGTCTCTCAGACAACACCAGTCCACAAGATTGTATTAAAGCCTTCACCGCAATCACTACTGGAATAAAATAGTCCCTCAAAGTAAGCTTTAGTAAATTGAGACCTCAGGTAGATAAAGGATGGTTCGACGCTGAATGCACACAAGCCCTTAAGAATCTAAAACATTATTTACAATCACAAAACCCTGATAAACATGAAATAAGTCTTAAGAGGAAATAGTACACAAATGCTATAAAGAAAAGGAAACAGAACTTAAAAAACAAGGCATGGCAATCCCTTCACGACGCAAGCCTCCAGAATGCCAATTTTAAGTTCTGGAAAATCGTGAACTCCCCCCTCCTATGTGATGGAAAGTTACCAACAATTGAAATTGCCATCACAGAAGAGGATTGGGTCACTTTCTTCTCCGCTATATACTCCTCAAAAAATCTGGCTCTGGGATCAAATCTCCATAGATTAGACTCTCATCCCATTACTCCACCATTCAGCCTAAATGAGGTTATTGACGCTATTAACGCCAGCAAAAGCGGGAAAGCACCAGGCCCAGATGGAGTCCCAGTTGATATTTATAAAACCAATGTGTCACTCTCGGGCCATTTATTGACGCAGGTGTTACGCGCCTGTTGCATTACAGCTTTCATCTCGACCTGGGCCGAGTCTATAATTATCCCAATCTTCAAAAAGGGAGATCGTCAAAATCCTGCATGCTATCGCCCAATCTCTCTGCTCGATACACTTGCAAAGATTGCGGGACGAATTGTTTTAAATAGGCTGCAAGATTGGACAGAGGACAACCGTATCCTCTCGGACTTGCAATATGGGTTTAGGGCTGGGATGGGGACGACGGAGCAAGCTCTTAACCTAGCTATCATACTTGGTAAATATACAAGGACCAAGGCCGGAGCCCTATACCTTGTGTTTGTCGATTTGACCTCTGCATTTGACTTTGTGGTGCATTCTAAACTGTGGTCCATCTTATTGGATATGGGGGTTGATACTGCCATAGTACACTTTATTAGGGAATTGTATGTGGGAGCCAATGCCAGGGTTCGCTATGGGCTCCAGGGGGAATGTACCTCATCCTTCCCCATTGAACGAGGGGTACATCTAGGCTGTGTGCTAGCTCCCTTATTGTTTGCCTTATATATCAACAAATTAGAGGAGGTGCTATCCGATGCCTGCAGCGATCTCCCACAAGTAGGCCCTCAAAAGATCCCAGCGCTCCTGTATGCGGACGATGCCGTTTTGATGGCCCGTACTCCAGTAGCCTTGCAACGGTTAATAACAACTTTTGATAACTATATCGATGCTTTGGGTCTCAGAATTAATCATACTAAAACCTTTTCAATGACATACAGTAGAAGTTCCATAAAGAAATGTCAGATCATGTTAAAAGGCGTGAAACTAGTTGATATAGGAACATTCTCGTATCTAGGTATTACGTTCGACAATAAATGTACATAGGCACAAGCCATAAAAGTGAGGAAACTGTTATTCACAAAAACCATTATGGCCATAAAAAACTTGTCTAAAAAGGTTGGGAGAGTGACTCCTAAGGATATGATGTCACTGTACAATGTGAAATGCGTTTCGGTCGCACTGTACGGGGCAGGACTTCGGGGACACCGGGACTGTAACACATTACAGTTAGCTGAAAATGCTCTTTTAAAGACAACTTTAAGCGTCCCGAAATCTACCTCAACATCAGTATGCCATTTAGAAATGGGAGTAACATATCTCACAGATCTTATTCGCGTTCAACCAATTTTACTCTGGCATAAAGTATGGACCTCTGATCCTGCCAGGCTGAACAGGGCCATTATAGAAGACGCATTAGCATTAACTCACTCGCTTAAAATTCCATGGCTAAACTATATAAAGAATTTTCTCGTGGAGTTGGGCCATCCTGAGTTGTATTTCACTCCAGATAAAATGAAAACAATCTCCAGGAAAGATTTGAAAAACATCTGTCTCACTCACCTGGCCGACTTGAGATGGGATATAGAGGCAAACAAACATAGGGGGTCATTCCGACCCCGGCGGTCCTTGCCGGGGCCGGGGATGCGGGAGCACCGCCAACAGGCTGGCGGTGCTCCTCAGGACATTCTCGCGGTCAGAACAGGAAAACCGGCAGTGTCCCGCCGGTTTTCCACTGTCCTGCAGAATCCTCCATGGCGGCGCAGCTTGCTGCGCTGCCATGGGGATTCTGACACCCCATACCGCCATCCTGTTCCTGGCAGGTCGCCCGCCAGGAACAGGACGGCGGTATGGGGTGTTGTGGGGCCCCTGCAGTGCCCATGCCAATGGCATGGGCACTGCAGGGGCCCCCGTAAGAGGGCCCCACTTTGTATTTCAGTGTCTGCTTTGCAGACACTGAAATACGCGACGGGTGCCACTGCACCCGTCGCACATACCCACTCCGCCGGCTCCATTCGGAGCCGGCTTCCTCGTGGGGAGGGGTTTCCCGCTGGGCTGGCGGGCGGCCTTCTGGCGGTCGCCCGCCAGCCCAGCGGGAAAGCCAGAATGGCCTCCGCGGTCTTTCGACCGCGGAGCGGCCATATGGCGGCTCCCTCCAGGCCGGCGGCGACCGCCGCACGCGGGGGTCAGAATGACCCCCATAGCGTTAGGAGAAATAGTATGCTACAACAAACAGATGGCATGGAGCCTTACCTAAGTAACGTATTGAAGCCAAGACATCGGTTTGTCCTTACGCGTTTAAGATTAGAGATTTTCCATCGCCTTGTCAGCTTTCCTATGACTAATGATTGGTCCTTAGCTTTGGAAAAATTTCCTTGTGACACAGTTTCTGATCAAAACACAATGCATACACTTTTCTTCTGTAAATTGTACTCAGGTCTGAGGAAAACGTTTGTGACACCACTTTTAAAACCAATGCACTTTAAACAATGTCGACCAGCTTTTCTGTACCTCTTGTCCCTTCCATCAATTATGGTTTGTAATGGATTAGCCTTATATCTGTGTGCAGTGATTAAGGCCAGACTACACTATGAGGCAAACGACTGAGGTCTTCTAAGCTTCACAAGTATTTAATCAAAGAGCATACTTCATGTTTTAACTAAATTGTTCTATTGATTTTTTACTATATTTTTATCCTTTTACTTGGTCATATTTATATTTATATATTCATTTTGTACTTGCCTGTTTCTTGAATACTGTTTTTTGTATGTATAATCGCTTTTATGATTGTAAAATTAAATCGAATAAAGTATTTTTGATGATGATGAAGTTAATCAGTGGGAAGCCTGTACTGTATGAAACCACTATTTGTTAATGCACTGCAGAAGTCTGTGTCTGTAACCTGAGAGCTACAGATTTTAAAACTGGTTGAAGCAGTGAAGCATAGTGACTTTTATATGTTTAGTGCTGAGACCCCAGTCTGTGACAGAAAGCACTGTGAATATTTTAGTTACTACTTTAAACTTGTATAACACACAATATAAGATAAGGTGCTACGAAATGCACAAAAAAACTTTGAGATAAAAAAAAGTACTTCTAAAATATAGATTTGAGTAATACCTAGGCTGTACATAGTGCATTTTTAGGTCAAGCGAGCAAGCGCTCTGACGTGTTGTAATCTGTCTGTGGGCTTTTAACCACCGCACACCCATTACTCATTCATGGGCTTTCCTTTAAAAAATCCTTTGTTATCATTGTTAATTGCTTTATGTTTGTCCCTCCTTGTGGCAGTTTTGTTACCACCTTTGCCATCAACCCTGTTACATGGATAATTGCACGTTTGCCGATATGTTTGACTGCGAGTGAACTTTTTTCCTTTTGTGTCTCTCCTCCGGGCTAATGCTCATGATAGGGGTGGCACTTTGAATCGGCTTGCTTATGTCAACTGTTTTACTTTTCATTTTCAATTTATGTGGCAAGAAAAGTCCAGTTAGGAATTTACAACGCTAATAGCTCTAACTCGAGCAAATGCGGGACCCATTGCAGCTCCCCTACATAGTTTTAAAAATTAACCCTGGGGAGGTGGTGGTTCCCGGGGCTAATAACAGCCCTTGGAGGGGGACCCGATGCGCCCCCACTTAATAATAAAAATAAGTATGCTTACTGGTACCTAGCCCACCTGGCAGCAACATTAAAAGAAAGCCCCTATAAGCTCTGGGGACCCCATTCCAGAGGTTGTCATAATTATTTATAGGGGAAGGGGCATGCAGCACCCTGTTCCTGAGCCACTAACAGGCCCTGGAGACCCAATTTGTAAATTAAAAGGGAGAGGGGGAATGTGGCCTCATTCCCAAGCCTCTAAAGTCCCTGGGGCCCTCACTCTCTAGGGTGGGCTCAATCAGAGTGTCCTGGGGGCACAGGGCACCATCGTTTCCCTGCCCCCAAGAGTACTGAGAGGGAGGAAAACCATTAATTTGGGAGCTAGTTCTAGTTCTTTTTGCATGATCAGCTTGTGGTAGTCCCCTGGTTGTTTTTTTACAATGCTAGTTTGTCTATGCCTCATATGTGCCCCTCTATTGCATGGACATTGATTCACCAACAAGCCAGGGGTATCGGACTGACATCACACATACTTTAATCTCAGTGACATCATAGAAAATTATGTCATATACCCTTTGACACTATAGTAACAGCACAATTAATATTGCACAGCTAAGACAAATAAGTGTCTATTTTAGACACTTGTATTTTATTAAGAATGTTGACATAATATACCTGAGTAAACATTAAACATTTATTTTCATTCTGAGGCTATAGTGCCACAACACATAGACCAACACTAGGAAGCAAAATATTTCTTCTACCTCAAATGACCATGAAGTAATGGTTTCCTTTGTGTTTACAAAAAGCCAAAATATTGGAATACCTCACAGGAAAATGCTTTAAAATAGATAAATGCATTTGTTTTGTCCACCTCTATTAGGCCTAATATTGAATATCACTGTTAAAAACATTTAATTTATGTTCACTTTAAAGGCACAATCACTGCCCAAACATGAAGGTTTTGTTCAAAGAGATAATTTATAACATATTGACAATAATAAATGACAATAAGTTGTTTACTATGTTCTTTTTTATCTCATGTTTTTATTCAGAATTGTGAGGGTTGCACTGCAGAAATTATTTTCTTCAACTTGATTCCAGTCTGAGTAGCGAGGTAGTGACTTGCGCTGCCTTGTCTTCCTCCAAATTTACCAAGCAAAGCAAGGCCATGCAAGGTAGCCTTGCATGGCTTGGTAAATATGATTAATTATTGCATTGTCCTTGCGTTACCCTGCAAGACGCAAGGTCAATGCAATCCTATGATAAATCTGGGCCTTAATGTGGCTTTGGGTCTGTCCCTTGCTCATGATTGGTTGGCTTTCTTGTCCATGTAAATTCCCTGATCTTTATTCAATGGCTTTCCTTCCTATCCTTGTGCTTGTTCCATCCTTGAAGCATTTAGGGTTGACTCTGCCTTTTTATCCCTCCACTGCTATGTCTAGGCTAATTTCCTGCTCTAAGACTTGCTGCACAGAAAGTAGAGAGCATGCTGCCTCAGGCAGAGCACATCACCAATGGGCAGCATTAAACATGTATCCCATTCGCTAATGTTAGAGCACTGCTAAAACAATAACTAAAAGTGCTGCAACTGAACGTTTGCTTAGACAAGCACAACTATCACAGCACACATGGGTCGAGTTGTATTACCCATCAAATCTTAGCCTAGTTGCTGCTCAGCTGCCAGATTCTCTCTGTGGCTCAAACGGAAGGAAGCCATAACATATTCAAATGATAATTTCATACAACTGTTTGAAATGAATGAGCTCCACATGGATTCATGGATGTGTTTTTTTTAAGCCTTCGGTCAACGCTGTCATTCTGAGTCATCCCTGCATATGAGATATTGGCCCTCATTACAACATTGGCGGTAAAAGCTGCTTACTGCCGTGCAGAAGACCGCCAACACACCGCCGCAGCCGCGGAATTCCGCCACAGATATTATGACCCACAGCACGGAATCCGCCAAAATTCAGACACCCACACAAGTCCGCCACACCAAAGGTCAGTGATAAACTGGTGAAAACAAAACCTCCACCGTCACGCCAACAGAAATACGCCCACACTATCACGACACACGAATCCATGTGGCGGTCTTTCAACTGCGGTATTCCACTGGCGGTTCACACCGCCGCGCTCAAAATACACACACATATACAAAACACAGCCACATTGGACAATTCGAAACACATACACCTGATACACATACACACACCACACCCACACACCCAATACAATATAAAACATACACCCACATCACCCACAAACCCCTACGACCAAAATCCCGAACGAAGGCCAGAGAGAGACACCACAAACAACTACCAAGCATCCACAGGCACACAATACCATCAGCCACAGAACTTCCATGCACCTCACACAACACACCACTAAATATCACCCCAATTATCACTACACACACACCTCCCCACACATCACCCACACCACACCATGGCAATGACAAAGACACCCCAGGTTCTCTAAGGAGGAGCTCCGGGTCATGGTGGAGGAAATCGTCCAGGTAGAGCCACAGCTATTCGGATCACAGGTGCAGCACACCTCCATAGCTAGGAAGATGGAGCTATGGTGCAGAATAGTGGACAGGGTCAACGCAGTGGGACAGCACCCAAGAAATCGTGATGATATCAGGAAGAGATGGAACGACCTACGGGGGAAGGTGCGTCCCGTGGTCTCAGGACACCACCTTGCGGTTCAGAGGACTGGCGGCAGACCCCTACCTCCTCCCCGACAACTAACAACATGGGAGGAGCAGGTCTCGGTGATTCTGCATCCTGAGGGACTCGCAGGAGTAGATGGAGGAATGGACTCTGGTAAGTCAAATCTTAACTATTACACCCCCCGCCCTACCTGCATGCATCACATACACCCACCCTCACCCCCATCACTCCTACTCCTCACAAATGTCCCACTATCACAAGCCACCCATCCCAACACCAAGCCCTGCATGCAACAACAAAGCATGGACACCCATCACCAAAGCATGGCCACTGCACATACCCGTACACCCCCCCTAAACCACCATCACACAAGGTCCTACACAGGAATGCAAGCACTGGGGTACACAGACACCCACCCATTGCACACCATGGCACACACAGATGTAATAAACATCCTTTTATACCCCTGCAGGACCCCTACCCAACGTCACCAGACAGGAGGGTCCACACATGTCCACACCACCAACAGAAGAGGCCCACAGTGATGACAGCAGCTCTGTCCAACTGGATCTAGATGACCAGCCTGGCCCATCGGGGACCTCAGGACAGTCGGTTCCCCTCACACAGTCACAGGCCACTACAGACCTTCCCCCCTCTGGAAACACCAGCACAGCACCCACCCAGTGGGCCCATACCTCTGTACCCAGGACACATCAATCAGCAGTGTGTCCACCACTACAGGGAACCCAGGCTATCCCACCACCCCAACAACAACAGGGACCTGGGAGCAGTGGAAGTGGGCACACGGTCCAGGGGACAGAGGCCCAGGACCACAGGGGAACTGGGAGGGCTGCTGTGCGACAGGGGAAGGACAGGCCAAGGGAACCCACTCTCCACGAGGCCCTCTCCTCCATCATGGGAGCCTACCACCACTCCCAGGAGACGATGGTAACGGTACTGGCCAAGTTTCAGGAGACCCAGCGCCTGCAGGAGAAACAGTATTTGGGCTTCAGGGAGGAACTCAGAGCCATCAATTCCACCATGGGCACTATTGTAGGGGTGCTGAAGGAAGTACTCAACACCAGGAGGGACACTGTGGCACAACAAGGGGCCCCTGACACTAGAATGGATGATGAACTGCCCACCACCTCCACCGGCACTAGTGGACAGGAGGCACCGCCACAGGACCACCACACCAGCACCCCACCCCCTACAGAGGGAGAACCACCCCGCAAATGGGCCCTGAGATCCAGGACAAAGACAGAGAACGATGCCAAGACCCCCGCCAAGAAATAAGACCACCCCGAATGTCATCCTTCTGTCCCACTTTGTCAACCTGTCCATCCTCAAACTGCCCCAGCTCCACTTCCTATGCCCATTTGGGCAATGCACCTGTGAGACTAATATACTGGACTCTGCCATGGACATTCCTCCACCATCACTCCTCACCATTTTACAACCCCTCCAATATTGAGCACTTAAATAAACACCCTTGAAGCACAAAACAATTTGGAGTCAGTCTGTGATTTCAGAATAGTGTATTAGTAATTACTGTGGCAAAATGCTCTTTCAATTGTAATGTCAACATACCTATGTCACACAGCTCTAGTCCATGAGGAAACAAAGCAGATGTCACACTGTGTGACCCACATCTGTGAAATCGTAAGGGAAAGTGACAACTCAGTGACCATACACTGGGTGAAAACAACAGACAGTAGAGAGGTAGTAGTGTTAAAATACATGTAGTAGGCAGGTTTGTATTCTTACCTGTGTCTCACTGGAAATATTGCAGGATCACCGAGTTCCTGTTGTCCATGTCCTCTTCTTCTGCTTCCTCGTCTTCACTGTCCACAGGCTCCACAGCTGCAACAACACTTCCATATGGACCATCCTCCTGCAGAAAAGGCACCTGTCGTCGCAAAGCTGAGTTGTGAAGCATACAGCAGGCCACGATGATCTGGCACACCTTCTTTGGTGAGTAGAATAGGGATCCACCTGTCATATGGAGGCACCTGCACCTGGCCTTCAGGAGGCCGAAGGTCCACTCTACTATCCGCCGAGTTCGCCCATGGGCCTCATTGTAGCGTTCCTCTGCCCTTGTCCTGGGATTCCTCACTGGGGTCAGTAGCCATGACAGGTTGGGGTAACCAGAGTCACCTGCAAATGGCGAGGGACTGTTAGACACACACTAACCTGGAGGGATATCCCCAGACCCAGACAACCATTCCCACTGACTTGCTTCCAGGTGCTCACCTATTAGCCACACACGGTGCCTCTGGAGTTGACCGATCACATAAGGGATGCTGCTATTCCGCAGGATGTAGGCGTCATGCACTGAGCCAGGGAACTTGGCATTCACATGGGAGATGTACTGGTCTGCCAAACACACCATCTGCATATTCATGGAATGATAACTCTTCCGGTTTCTGTACACCTGTTCACTCCTGCGGGGGGGGAACCAAAGCCACATGGGTCCCATCAATGGCACCTATGATGTTGGGGATATGTCCCAGGGCATAGGGCATAGAAGTCTCCTTTCACTGTAGGCAAATCCTTCACCTGAGGGAAAACGATGTAGCTCCGCATGTGTTTCAGCAGGGCAGACAACACTCTGGAAAACACGTTGGAAAACATAGGCTGGGACATCCCTGATGCTATGGCCACTGTTGTTTGAAATGACCCACTTGCAAGGAAATGGAGTACTGACAGCACCTGCACTTGAGGGGGGATTTCTGTGGGATGGCGGATAGCTGACATCAGGTCTGGCTCCAGCTGGGCACACAGTTCCTGGATTGTGGCACGGTCAAGCCTGTAGGTGATGATCACTTGTCTTTCCTCCATTGTCGACAGGTCCACCAGCGGTCTGTACACTGGAGGATGTCGCCATCTCCTCACAAGTCCCAGCGGACGGTGCCTATGAAGGACAACAGCGAGCACAGAGTCAAACAACTCAGAGGTACGTACCCACAGCTTACACAGAACACGAATTATAATCTGAAAATTGGCCTGTATGTGTGTTGAGGCTAGGCCTAGGTATGTGTGACGCAGTTAAAAATTAAGCCATGTGGGCCCTGAAATGGCGGCTGCCTGACCTGTAAAGTGGGACAATGGGATGTGAGGTAACTGCGCTGGCGTTGTACACCGTCGCGGTATGCGGTCGAAGACCGCGGAGCAATGCTGCATTGGTTAACATTGGACAGTATGGGTCCCAGGAGCCAATGACGATGTACGCCGGCGGTGACGGTACGCACCGCTGAGGACGTGACCGCCATTATTTATCTGTTCAATCACTCGATACCTGATCTTCGACACTGCAAGTGCTGCTGTGACCTCGGTCTGGAAGAGACAATGGCTCGTGCAACTGGGGAAAGGGCCCCTGCCTTCACATCGGAGGAGTTGGAGAAACTCGTGGATGGGGTCCTCCCCCAGTACACGCTACTCTACGGTCCTCCAGACAAACAGGTAAATACACTGGGAGCATGCTGTATGGGCTGTGCCTGTGTGGAGTGGGGTGGATGAAAGATTGGGGGGGAGATTGAGGCGTGCATGAAACGATGGTGAGTGCATGTGCATCATGACAAGGGTAGGGATGGGGGCCAATGACTGTGACGGTGCATTTGTTATTAGCTTTTCTTTTCCCCCTGTACAATTCATGTAGGTCAGCGCCCACCAGAAAAAAGATATTTGGCGTGCCATCGCCAAGGACGTCCAGACCCTGGGGGTCTACCACAGACGGAGCACCCACTGCTGGAAAAGATGGGAGGACATTCGCCGCTGGAGCAAGAAGACGGCGGAGGCCCCGCTGGGGATGGCCTCCCAACGTGGGAGGGTTGCCCGTCGCACCATGACCCCCCTGATGTTCAGGATCCTGGCGGTAGCGTACCAGGAGTTGGATGGGCGCTTGGGGGCATCACAGCAGCCACAAGGGGGTGAGTACACTCTCATTCTGCTGATTTTGCGCGCAGTGGAGGTGTCTGGGTGGGGGAGGTGGGCTTTGGGTTTCCCTAGGCCAGGGTGCGTTTAGAAGACAAGGTTCCCTTGTTCTGGCAGAGCCTGTGGCACCCCACCCCACCTGTGTACAGTGCCAAGTACACCTACACAGGCTCCTGTGTCATCCATGTGGCAGATGTCGTCCATAGCCTTGTAGGCCATGTCCCAGGGATTGAACAGTGGAGGCCAAGTGCGCGGCGTAGTGCAGGGGGCTTCTGTGTCTGTCGTGGCCGCCAACGGTAGCGGTAATGCTTGCACTCAACATGTCTTTCTTCTGTCGCCCCCCCCTTTTTGTGGTCTCCCTATTCTTGTGTGCATTAGCATCATTAGGCGGAGGAGCAGTGGCAACGGAGCAGGAGGGAGCTGCATCCCACATGGCCCTGGAGGGCGAGACAACGGATTCGGAGTTCACCAGTGGGATGGAGGGCGAGGGGAGCTCCACGGCGGGGACAGGAGCTAACACCAGTGACACGGACTTGTCCTCTGATGGGAGCTCCCTTGAGGTGGTGACAACATCTGTGCCCCCGCATCTGCAGGTACAGCTGCCACCCCCCCTACCAGCACCGCCCTCCCAGCAGCCCCCCTCAGCCTTTGCCCCGTGCCCGCTCACCCAGGAGGGTGGGCAACACCTTTGCCCCAGGCACTTCAGGCCCTGCCCCAGTCACCCCTGCTGCCCTCAGTGAGGAGGCCACTGGCCATTGACCTCCTCAGGTCCCTCACTGTTGGGCGGTCTACCATTTTTAATGCCATCCAGGGTGTAGAAAGGCAGTTGCAACAAACAAATGCATTCCTGGAGGGCATTCATTCTAGTCAGGCGGCCCTTCAGCGAGCTATTCAGACTCTGGCCTCAGCACTGATGGCAGCCATTGTCCCTGTGTCTAGCCTCCCCCCTTCAACTTCCTCCACCCAGACCCAATCCCCTCTACCTCAGCCTATCCCAAGCACACCTTCAGACCAACATGCACACACATCAACACACAAGGGAAGCTCAGCCAAACATAAGCACCACACATCCCACAGGCACTCACGCAAGCATCACACACATGCAGACACACCAACATTCACTGCCTCCACTGTGTCCCCCTCCTCCTCGTCTCCCTCCTCCCTCCCAGTCTCGTCTCCACTCACACCTGCATGCACTACATCTACAGCCACTACTGCCATCACCAGCACATACACCACCACACCCCACTCACGTCCAGTCACCACCCCCACTGCCATTCACACGTCCCCTGTGTCCTCTTTCAGTGTGTCTGTGACGCCACCTCCCAAGATACACAAACGCAGGAACACACCCACCCAACAGCCATCCACCTCACGACAGCCTCCAGCGCATGCACCTTCACCCAAAGTCACCAAACGAACACCTCCTACAACCACAACCTCTTCCTCCACTCCCAAACCCCCTCCAGCTACCCGTCCCAGTGCTTCCAAAAAACATTTCCTGTCCAACCTTGACCTCTTTCCCACACCTCCCCCACCCCGTCCATGTCCAAGGGCCCGACTCTCCAGGTCCCAACCTAGCACCTCAGCCACAACATCTCCGGGACCAGTGGTGCCTGTAGTCACTGGAATTTGGAGTGCACCGGCCACCAAGGCAGCCAGTGTGGCACGGAGCCTCTGCACGGACAGTCCCCCACGTGTGAAGCATCAAAAGTTGGCCAGTGCCCGGCGTGAGAGGGGGAAGCCTCCAGCCACCAAAGACGCTCCCAGGGGTACAGGTGGGAGTGTGGAGTCAGCTGCGAACCTTCCAAGGTGGGGAAGGGCCACAAGAAAGTCAGCAGGTCTGGGAAGAGCAGCACAGCGGAGAAGACCGCCATCATCCCCGCTGCCCAGGAGCCCACCGCCATCATCCCCGCTGCCCAAGAGGCCACTGCCAGCACCTGCCCTGCTGCCCAAGAGGCCACCACCAGCACCAGCCCCGCTGGGCCAGGCTTGACCACCAGCACCAGCCCCGCTGGGCCAGAGAGGACCTCCAGCACCAGCCCCGCTGGGCCAGACAGGACAGCCAGCATCAGCCCCGCTGGGCCAGAGAGGACCGGCAGCACCGGCCCCCTGGGCCACACAGGACCACCAGCACCAGCCCCGCTGGGCCAGAGAGGACCGCCAGCACCAGTTCCACTGGGCCAGACAGGACTGCCAGCACCAGCCCCGCTGGGCCAGAGAGGACCACCAGCACCAGCCCCGCTGGGCCATGAAGGACCGCCAGCAGCTGAGTCACTGCAAAGGACACCGCCGCCACAAGCATTGCTGAACAGGGCACCGCCGCCACAAGCACCGCTGAACAGGGCACCGCCGCCACAAGCACCGCTGAACAGGGCACCGCCGCCGCAAGCACAGCTGAACAGGGCACCGCCTCCACATGCACCGCTGGCCCATGAGCGCCAAGGGCACTGATGCTACTGAGTCCGTCACGAGCAGGATGAGGCACTCTGGGCACCAAGCCCCCTCCAGAACCAGTGGAGAGATCCATCCACTACCTCAGTCCTTGGCAGGATGAAGCACTCTGGGCACCATGCCCCCTCCAGAACCAGTGGAGAGATCCATCCACTTGAGAGACTGTGGCTTTGCACTCCCCAGGATGCAGCAGTGGGCAACCCACCCACTGTAGAGACTTGAGAGACTGTGGCTTTGCACTCCCCAGGATTGAACAATGGGCAAACCACCCACTGTAGAGACTTGAGAGACTGTGGCTTTGCACTCCCCAGGATTGAACAGTGGGCATGTGGCCCCCTCGTGGATTTGGTGTTGTGCACTCAACTGGCTGAGGTGCCCCCCCTTTCCCTCCCCCTGAGGTGCCTGTTTTATTGCTATCTGATGCCCCTGCAGTGTTCTCTCCGTCATGGTCGGGGATCTTGTGTGGGCCTCGTACATACCGTGTGGGCCCAGTGTTCCACGGACTTCAATGGAGCACTACCTGGACTTCTATTCTAGGTGTATATTTTGTTTATAATGTATATATATATATTTTTGCGTACTTGATTTTAATATATTACAATGGTTACACTCATTTTCTTTGGTCTTTGCATTCTTCCGGGGGGGGGGTTGTGGGGTGTAACTATAATGTATCATGATGTATTAGTGTGTGTGTTGTCGTGGGTGAGGGTGGGGGTGGGGGTGTTGCGTGTTGCGTGTGTGTGTCCCTGTTTTTTCCCTCCCTGTGTCATAGGTGCAGTACTCACCGTGGTCTTCGCTGCCGGCGTTCATGCTCCTGGTAGAGGAGCAAGAAGATAAGGGCTGGCAGGATTTGCAGCTCTGGTTCCATGGCGTCCTGGTTCCTCGTGGGGTGTGTAGAGGTGAGCGTTTTCCCATCGAAGTCCTGTTTCCGCCGTGTTTTTGTCCGCGGTGAATCCGCCCCGGAAAAGGTGACGGATTGGTAGGTTGTGCTACTGTGGGCGGTACTTTGTCCTCCGCCTGTCTGTTGGCGGTGACCGCCAAGCTGTTTGTTTGTACCACCGTGGCGGTCAGAGTGTTAAAGTGGCTGTCTTTGTTGGCGGTTACCGCCACGGTCGCGTAATTCAAATTTTTTTACCACCGGCCTGTTGGCGGTCTTACCGCTGCTTTAACACAGTCCGCTAGGGTTGCAATGACCACCATTATGTTCAATGTGTGGACTGGATTCCTGCTTCCTGGCAAAATGCGCTGAATATAGAACATGCACTCAAGGGTGTCTTGAATATAGAGACACAGCTTGTTAAGCATGTGCTGTGTGCAAAGCTGGTGCTGTTGAAAACCCCTTTGAGGTGGGGCGGGAAAGGTGGACGAGGCCTAGTGTGCTTCTATGACAGATAGGTAAAAGTAACAGAAAGTCTAGTTTAGATTTAAAGCTGGGATTATTTCACTTTGTAATAATATAATTGTTCAAATTGATCATCACGTCCAGTCTTTATCACCTCATTTACATTAATCAATGTATTTTTATCCAGGTGAACTTTTAAAACAGTGCACATTTCTATATAGAGCAGGATTTCCTCAATGAATCAGGAATCCACCTCACACAAGTACCTGACCCTAGTACACTTCACAATGCTTAGCTATTTATAGTACATGACATAGGATGCACCGGTCCTTGGATAAATATGCAGAATATAACCCTGAATGGTGCGTTAGTCTCATAACATGAGTCTATCATAGGCATGCATAAAGGAGTGTGGAGGACATCCAAACAGGTATCAATACAAAGACTGAGGAACAGATAGCTAACGGAAGGAGAGAGGGAGGAATACGTGACGAATGTGAACTCTCTCCAGAGTACAGATTTTTTTGCAGTTTTCTGCAATCTGGAAACTATGATCTTTGGGAACAGCAATTCACTGTGGAGTGAATGTCTACCTATGTTTTTTATGGCAGACAAAGTTTACATTAGAGGCTGATCACAAGTCATTGGTCAATGTACTATCTCCAGAGGAGGAAGAATGATGCCAGCTAAATTAGCTAGGTTGGCGGAAAGGTTACAGAATTTTCAATTTGATGTTGAACATGTGTCATTGAAAAGTAATAGACATCCTGGTTTTACACCATTGTTGAATTTGCCAGAACAGCCAGTATTAAAGGGAGAATGGGAGCGCGAGGAATTTCTTAAACTTTCTGACATAATGGTTGAACAAAACTGGCCTTGTTCAGTGGAAGAATGGGCAGGAGATCATTAGAAGATCAAGCTTTTTGTGAAGTTCAAATATATTTACAGAAAAGGTCGCTAGAAGAAAGGAATTTAAGTGATGATGTTAAGTCCTTTCCTAAGATTTAATGTGAATTTGCTTGGATGGATGGTGTACTGATGAGGGGAGAAAAGACTGTCCCCCTCATGCGCTGTAACACACTATTATACTTCAGAGTTATGAAGAAAAATTAGGAGTGTCTGTCAACAAATCAGCGCATTTGTGAATACTGCTAGTAGCCAATATTTAAAGAAATGACAGACAGATTTGTAAGGATTCATAAGCTTTGCTGTAAAAGAGATAAAGCTACCAAGCCATGTGTGGCACCCTCTTTTTCGATAGCATTCCCAGGCAGATGGATTTCGGCAACTTAGGTCATTTTTTTGCAAAATCTAGAAGATAATTTTACACCTTTGTTCTTTTGGATTATTTTTTTCAAATGGCCTGAGATGAAACTAGTAAAGTGTGGCATCTTATGAAATTATTTGTTTGTTAGAAGATATATTTTACTGGGAGAGAATACCTAAGATTCTAGTTACAGGTAATCATCCACAATTTACCACTGCTAAGTTCAAAGCATACTTGGAAAGATATGGGGTAATCCTTAAAAAATAACTATGTGTCATCCAAAATCGAATGGTCAAGGTTAACTATTTAATAAAGTGGTCAAAGAGTTTGTCTGTGTAGTTAGCAGTTAGTTGGTGGCTGGAATGGAGGAAAGCATTAATGGCCACTTTACATACTATCCCTAATTCTGTTTCTGGTTTTACCCATTTGAACCATTGAGAGGAAGCAAACCTAGCATATGTCTTGCTCCATGATGGCTTAGGAAGATAATAGCTAAGGCAGGACTACCGGAGGAGTCAGAAGGCCATTATTGGAGAGTTGAGAGGGTAACTATGTATAGGAATGACATGATTTTGACATTAGAGAAAAGAAGGAATGGACGCATCTCAGTAAGTAATACCTGCACTGGAACTTGGGAACTTCAGGCTACCTATGAGACATCAGAAAGATGGCTGTTAATGGTCAAGACCAGTCAAAGGTGTTGAATTCTCAAATGGGGAGGTACAAGTGGAAGGTGGTTTAGTAAGGAATTTAAACTGGGTATCCATTTTTGGTTGTAAGGGTGAGTTAGAGATTCTATCTGACTCAGAAGATACAAATGCGATTGTTTTACATAATTGTGATCTAACAGTGGATTACTGCATTCCTTCTGTGATTGATGGTGGTGATACAAGTGGTATGCCAGAGAAAGATGATGTACATGTATATGATGGTAATTCTGATGCCAGATCAAGAGTTGACTTCAATGAAGTTGAATCAAGGGGGAGTCAAAGAAGCAAGGGAACACTTGTGCGGTGTTCAGATCATGAGATGAAATTAGTTCATAAATCTTCACGATGTTATTGCTTAGTACTACGGTACCATATGTGCCTTTTGGTACCATTTTGGAAGATTCTCAATAATTATGTATTTGCTGTTATGACCCTTTAAAGACTCCTTAACTGTTCTGTAAGTGTTTTAGCGCTATATTAGTAAATATAGAGTTTATAAACTGTACAGTGTGATTTAATGCACGTTATCAAACATTTCAGGCATAAGCTGCTTTTGACTGTGACTTACATTAAATTTAATTACATTAAATTACACTTACAAGCAGTAGGTTAATGTATTTATGTTCAGTTTGCCTAATACACATGCAATCCCTATATGATGTGCAATCAGGATTACTATAGTTGCCACCTGTTTGGCAAAATTCAAATTTGGCTGCAGTTGCACTAACCATTAACTTTGCTTCAGACAAGGTAAATTTTTTAGTCAAACCACTAACAGTTGGAGCGTGTCACAAGCACATCCAGGATGGCTGCCAGACGTTGAACCTCCCGGTCGGCTCCAGTCTTTTCTCAGTGGCACCGCATCCAAATATCACCTTTCTGCTTTTCAAGCCCAGAAAGTGTGATTGGAAGGTCGGTGCCATGATCCTGGGACATTTTCATATTTTTAAGTGTCATTTTGGCATGTTTTTCCCTCATGCATGGGGGATTCCTGAAGAGGTGCCATTTTAGATTGCTGAACATTTTTGAGAAAATTTGGCCCTCATTTTGAGTTTGGCGGGTGGTGGAGGCCGCCGCCAATCTCTTTAGGATGGAAAACCGCCACTCCGTTTTTTTGCCTGCTGGCCCTATTATGAGTTTCCTGCTGGGCCAGTGGGTGGAAAATAGCGTTTCTACCCACTGGCCCAGTGGGAAACAGGCCACAACATTGACGCCGGCTCGTAATTGAGCCAGCTGCAATGTTGCATGCATTGGGTGCGACACACCCATCTCATTTTTCACTGCCTGTAATTCAGGCAGTGAAAAGCGCGACTGGGCTGTCCATGTGGGCAGCCCCGGTGCCCTGTGTCCACCAGCTTCCACCGCCATGCAAAAGCCAGTGGAGAGAGGACTCGTAATTGCAGGAGGCTGGACTGGCTTGTAGTGAGTACCAAGGGGTACTCACACCTTGCACCAGGCCCAGTTATCCCTTATTAGTGTATAGGGTGTCTAGCAGCATAGGCTGATAGATAATGGTAGCTTAGCAGAGCAGCTTAGGCTTAACTAGGAGACGAGTGAAGCTCCTACAGTACCACAAGTGTCATATGCACAATATCATAAGAAAACACAATACACAGATATACTAAAAATAAAGGTACTTTATTTTTATGACAATATGCCAAAAGTATCTCAGTGAGTACCCTCAGTATGAGGATAGCAAATATACACAAGATATATGTACACAATACCAAAATATGCAGTAATAGTATTAGAAAACAGTGCAAACAATGTATAGTTACAATTGGATGCAATGGGAACACATAGGGATAGGTGCAACACAAACCATATACTCCAAAAGTGGAATGTGAACCACGAATAGACCCCAAACCTATGTGACCTTGTAGAGGGTCGCTGGGACTATTAGAAAATAGTTAGGGTTAGAAAAATAGCCCACCCCAAGACCCTGAAAAGTGAGTGCAAAGTGCACTAAAGTTCCCCAAAGGACATAGAAGTCGTGATAGGGGAATTCTGCAGGAAAGACACAAACCAGCAATGCAACAACGATGGATTTCCAGTCGAGGGTACCTGTGGAACAAGGGGACCAAGTACAAAAGTCACAAGCAAGTCGGAGATGGGCAGATGCCCAGGAAATGCCAGCTGTGGGTGCAAAGAAGCTGCTACTGGACAGTAGAAGCTGAAGGTTCTGCAGGAATGACAAGGGCTAGAGACTTCCCCTTTGGAGAATGGATCCCCCACGCCGTGGAGAGTCGTGCAGAAGTGTTTTCCTGAAGAAAGACCACCAACAAGCCTTGCTAGCTGCAAATCGTGCGGTTAGGGTTTTTGGATGCTGCTGTGGCCCAGGAGGGACCAGGATGTCGCCAATTGCATCTGGGGACAGAGGGGGTATCGAGCACAACAAGGAGCCCTCTCAGAAGCAGGCAGCACCCGCAGAAGTGCCGGAACAGGCACTACAAAGTGGAGTGAAATGGTGCTCACTCGAAGTTGCACAAAGGAGTCCCACGTCGCCGGACGACAACTTAGGAGGTCGTGCAATGCAGGTTAGAGTGCCGTGGACCCATGCTGGACTGTGCACAAAGGATTTCTGCCAGAAGTGCACAGAGGCCGGAGTAGCTGCAAAAGTCGCAGTTCCCAGCAATGCAGTCTGGCGTGGGGAGGCAAGGACTTACCTCCACCAAACTTGGACTGAAGAGTCACTAGACTGTGGGAGTCACTTGGACAGAGTTGCTGGATTCAAGGGACCTCGCTCGTTGTGCTGAGAGGAGACCCAGGGTACCGGTGATGCAGTTCTTTGGTGCCTGCGGTTGCAGGGGGACGATTCCGTCGACCCACGGGAGATTTCTTCAGAGCTTCTAGTGCAGAGAGGAGGCAGACTACCCCCACAGCATGCACCACCAGGAAAACAGTTGATAAGGCGGCAGGATCAGCGTTACAGAGTTGCAGTAGTCGTCTTTGCTACTTTGTTGCAGTTTTGCAGGCTTCCAGCGCGGTCAGCAGTCGATTCCTTGGCAGAAGGTGAAGAGAGAGATGCAGAGGAACTCGGATGAGCTCTTGCATTCGTTATCTAAGGAATCCCCAAAGACAGAGACCCTAAATAGCCAGAAAAGAGGGCTTGGCTACCTAGGAGAGAGGATAGGCTAGCAACACCTGAAGGAGCCTATCAGAAGGAGTCTCTGACGTCACCTGCTGGCACTGGCCACTCAGAGCAGTCCAGTGTGCCAGCAGCGCCTCTGTTTCCAAGATGGCAGAGGTCTGGAGCACACTGGAGGAGCTCTGGGCACCTCCCAGGGGAGGTGCAGGTCAGGGGAGTGGTCACTCCCCTTTCCTTTGTCCAGTTTTGCGCCAGAGCAGGGCTGAGGGGTCCCTGAACCGGTGTAGACTGGCTTATGCAGAAATGGGCACTATGTGTGCCCATGAAAGCATTTCCAGAGGCTGGGGGAGGCTACTCCTCCCCTGCCTTCACACCATTTTCCAAAGGGAGAGGGTGTAACACCCTCTCTCAGAGGAAGTCCTTTGTTCTGCCATCCTGGGCCAAGCCTGGCTGGACCCCAGGAGGGCAGAAACCTGTCTGAGGGGTTGGCAGCAGCAGCAGCTGCAGTGAAACCCTGGGAAAGGCAGTTTGGCAGTACCAGGTTCTGCGCTACAGACCACTGGGATCATGGGATTGTGCCAACTATGCCAGGATGGCATAGAGGGGGCAATTCCATGATCATAGACATGTTACATGGCCATATTCGGAGTTTCCATTGTGAAGCTACACATAGGTAGTGACCTATATGTAGTGCACGCGTGTAATGGTGTCCCCGCACTCACAAAGTCCGGGGAATTGGCCCTGAACAATGTGGGGGCACCTTGGCTAGTGCCAGGGTGCCCACACACTAAGTAACTTTGCACCTAACCTTTACCAGGTAAAGGTTAGACATATAGGTGACTTATAAGTTACATAAGTGCAGTGTAAAATGGCTGTGAAATAAAGTGGACGTTTTTTCACTCAGGCTGCAGTGGCAGGCCTGTGTAAGAATTGTCAGAGCTCCCTATGGGTGGCAAAAGAAATGCTGCAGCCCATAGGGATCTCCTGGAACCCCAATACCCTGGGTACCTCAGTACCATATACTAGGGAATTATAAGGGTGTTCCAGTAAGCCAATATAAATTGGTAAAATTGGTCACTAGCCTGTTAGTGACAATTTGAAAGAAATGAGAGAGCATAACCACTGAGGTTCTGGTTAACAGAGCCTCAGTGAGACAGTTAGTCATAACACAGGTAACACATTCAGGCACACTTATGAGCACTGGGGCCCTGGCTGGCAGGTTCCCAGTGACACATACAACTAAAACAACATATATACAGTGAAAAATGGGGGTAACATGCCAGGCAAGATGGTACTTTCCTACAGTAATCACCAGGGCAGTGCCCCCTGAAGAGCTGCCCTGGCGGATTAAGACCGCCGACACTGCCAGGCTGTCGACTGGCGGCAACCTGGCAGTGTCAGAAGTCGGACCATAGTGGCTCCACCACAGTCATAATGTGGAGGCCAGACCACTGCTTTGGTGGCAGTCCGACCACCACCGCAAGTCTAGTGGAGGACCACTAGACTCGTAATAAGGGTCCTTGTCTTTTAGGCATCTTGGCAGCGTCAAGGCAGCATAGACTTCACCAAATACGGTGACACCAAGTACTAATAAGGATTTTTTCCTGACCTCTTCTACAATTGGAGGTATTTATTATTACATTGACTGGGCACTCTTAAATCTACATTTGTGGTTATAATATATTTTGAGGGAAACTCCCCCTTTTGACACTTCTTCAGCAACGTCTGTCTCCCTGAGCTAAATTAACTGAGAGTATTTTTCTCCTTCATGCTTGTCATTTTTGAATAATTGCTTTAGCCATAGTGCAAGCTTTCTACGGAATTCTTCACACAGTGCCTATACTTGCTGGAATATTATCTCCTCATACATTGACTCACAAGTATGTTCTTCCCTCATCTCAGTCATCTTGACCCAGTAGTACAACATATTATTCACTCCTTCATCACATTCTTCAAAGGTGGCAATGGGATTCTATCTATCACATTCTCTTTTATCAGAGGAATTCAACTGAAGTCTTATATATTTATTTTTCTTTTATGGGTAGAACTTTGAAGCAAAAGGACAAATCATCCTCCCTTCCATCTTCTACTAAACTCACTGTTAGACATAAACTTTTCTAACAAGACTTTTCTCCCAAGAATCTTTCAGCCCTCATGGAAGGCTTAGGCGAACTTGGGACGGGGATTTCCACCTAAACACCAGGAGCTATATCTAAAAAGCCATATTCATTCATCAAGAGACCAAAATAAGGATTCTGGCTCCCCTTCCATGTCACCTACTCCCTTGAAACCCTTTGTCATGGAACCAAATGCTTCCTTGATTTGCATTTAGTAGAAATGGTCCATGCACAAATAATGCTTTACTGCCATGGAACAACGGATCCGTGATGTGGAGTACTCTATTCCTGAGGTGTCCCACCTGTCAAAGGAAATAAAACTTCTTAAAAGACTACAGAAGATTTGGAAAACAGCAATCATAGAAACAACCTACGCCTTTATGAAATCCCAGAGAGTTCTGAAGGGTACAACATGATTTCTTTTCTACAAAAGATTATCTCTTCAAGTATCCACTTACCGGAACACAGCAGCTTTAACATTCAATGGGCTCACTGTTTAGGTCCCATACTTTCTACTACATCTCTAAATGAGAGACATAGAGACATTATTATTCTTTTCTTGCCGCATACAAATTTATTGCATATCATCTCTGCAGCTAAACAAGTTGGTTCTCTCTAATGATCCGGACACAAGATGTACTTTGAGCAAGATGTTTCTAATGCAACAGCTGCAAGATGAAAACATTTCCTGGAATTTAGATCACAACTAACATCCCTGAATATAAGTATAGTTTAAATCACCCATGTTTCTTTAAAATAACTTATAAAGAAAAATCGTATACTTTTGAAGACCCAGCCAAACTACAAGACTTCCTCCTACAGCATCTTCTCGAAGAAATGGAAATTTGGACCCACAGCTAAGATTTGAATGTTATATATGCATTCTCTGTTTTTTAAATTGAATCAAATAACATTTGCTTTCGTTTGGTCACTATTTATTTTTGAACTATGTGCTATGTACGACTCATATTATTCTCATTGTCTTTCAGCCCCAGGGTGTCTCCTGTTTGGCGTATATCTCTTATCGAGTTCACACAGCCCCTTTTATGTGATGCCGTGCACCTAGCTCACAGTCGTTCATACTAGATGGTAAGTCTTTTGTTATAACTTTATCCCACCGTACTTATCTATACATAAATGTTTCCTATCAGGTTGCCCCTGTACACCTATGATATCTTCTTTCATCTCACTGCAATTAACTCTCATAATTAGAAGTACGCCTTGCTTCCTGTGTTCAGCAGACCCGAGTCTGCGTCCATCTTCTTTAGGTGCTCCACAATCTCTTCAGCTTTTGGGATGTCTTTTTCTTCACGAATGGTAATACCTGCAACTAAGGTTTCTCTTTAATGTGTTGCCTTTATGCACCTTCTGTCCTTTTTAGGGTTTATATTCCCCCTCCAATTATCTTTCCTTCTCTTCTTTCCTATTACCTCTTCCTATTACCTCTTCCTTTTTTCTCTGTATTCTTTACTGAAGCTTCCTCTGTACAACATGCTTTTGCCTGTTTTTCCCCACAATTAAACAAATGAGTTGGGGGGGGCGTGGCCTCCTGAGCAGCGAGATGGCCGCTCTTTGAGTGAGCTCCGCCGGCCGTAACGTAATCCTTTAAATATCCTTCACTTGGGGGCGAGCCGTAGCTGCCAGGACCAGTAGAAAATTTGCAGGTGGCGGTGCGGCACAGGCGGCGATACGAGAGGCTTATATCCTAATGCCTACGAGGAACTGGGGACCGCGCGGCCTACAGACGGACCTGACGGAGGCGCCTGCTGGAGCACGCTGCTGGGAGAGCTGAGACTCGGGCCTGTGACGCAAACCGGCGGCGGGGCCCGCGCGAGGGCAGCGCCGGGACGCTGTGGATCCCGGCACATATAAAGGCTGCCCAAGGGTTCCTACGGGTGCCGGGGGGGCTGGAGCGGCCCCCGGGCCGCCAAGGAGCGGAGCTTTTTGGAGCCGCGCGGCTGGGTGGCGGCTCAGAGGTCGGGTCGCTGTCTGCCGGCACGGCCGACAATAGCAGGAACGAGGAACCCCTAAAAACAAAAGTCACAGGAGCGACACCAGGGCTGCACCCCGTCTGACGGAGGTGGCCCGCTGAACACCGTCGTTGTGCCTGCGGCGGGAGCTGTGATGGCAGAATTTGGAGGAGACAGCCGCCATTTATGAGCCAAAACACAGGCCTCAGAGTGAGGCGGTGCGGGAACTTGTGTGCGGCTGGGCATAGACGCGGGTCCCAACAGATACAGTGGGCTCACTGGTGAAGACGACTGGAGCACCGGTGGTGGTGGTAGTGCCAGGTATACCCGGGCGACGCAGGTGGTGTGCTCCAGGGATGCAGAGGTGAGGAGACAGGGGTCCTGCGAGCAAGCACTGCTGGGCTGGAGGCTGAAGGTGAACAGTTGGGTCAGGCGGCCTCGTGTGTGCGGGGGGTGTATGAAGGGCCTCCCCCCCGCCGATCTGAGGTGATGGATGACATAGTGGACATTTGATTACATCCTGGCAAAGGTTTTAGTCTACCGCAGAGAGACAGTCTATGGGAACCAAGTGGAGGTGCTGGCGGCGACTACGGGGTTCATTAGTGAGGAATCAGTCAGCATGAGCGCCGTGTAGGAGGTAGTGGTCCCCTGCTGCGGCTACTTGGATGCGGAGGTGGCTGTAGGCCCGGCTGGTGGCTCGCGGCGTGACCTGGTGGATCTCTAGCTGCCATGGGGAAACATGATACTAAGCAGCCGAAGCTGAACTTTGATAACAAGCGCTCTACACGTCAGGGAGAGTCGGAACAGGTGCCCCAGATGGCGGAGGGGCGCGATCTAGTCGCCGATGACCAGGGAGAAGATTTGCACACATTAATGCTGGAGATGCGCTCCAGCCTCAGGAATATCGACACTAAACTGGACAATCTTACCAGTCAGTTAGACTCTGTGAAAACACAGGTGACCACACATGAGACGAGGTTGGACACGCTTGAGGCTCGCCAGTCTGAGTGTCACGAGTTTCAGATGGAAACGAGGGACCAGAACCTACACATGGACAAATTGCTGAGAATAATCCAGGCCAAAAATGAGGACCTGGAAGCGCGGTCCCGGCGCAACAATTTACGTATCACGGGGATCCCGGAGACCACTGCCATAAATAAGATGGAAACATACATCATGGAACTCCTACATGAACTATTTGACCCTAACCTTTCGGCGATGTTCGCGGTGGAGAGGGCACATAGGTCATTGGGCCAGAGGCCCCCTGTTGGAGCGCCGCCACGGCCTATAATTGCGAGAATCCTGAACTACCAAGACCGTGATTTGATCCTTAAACTAGCGAGGCAGAGAGGTTCCACCACGCACAAGGGCAACAGCATCTCCTTTTACCCTGACTTCACCCGGGCTGTGCAGACTGCCCGTCGGGAGTTTCTGCCTGCTAAGCGACTTCTACTGCAGGCGCAGGTCCCGTACTCCCTCCTCTACCCGGCTAAATTAAAGGTGTCCTTTGAGGGGTCTGCCCACATATTCACAGATGCCAAGGAAGCGATGAAGTTCGCCAAACATGTGGGACGCAAATCCGCACAACGCTCAAGAGAGGCTGCTGAGAAAATGGATAGCAGGCTCAGTGACAATGAGTAAACGCGGACCCAATCTACTATATCCTTTGGGAATGACTCTTACTTAAATGTGACCTCTATTTGCTTGAGGGGGTGGTGCATATGGGTAGTTTGTGGTTCAATCTCCGTCACCTGCTATTCTAGATAGATCCAAATTATAAGGTTTTGAGCGGCGAGGATCCCCTGCAGATCTTCCGGCCACCCCGTTTCATACAGGGAAGTAGCTGGCATCGCCACACCCTCTCGGGAATGTTCTCTTGTTTATCAAAATGTATTTTTGGGGATAGTATGGGGATGGTTATTCTACGACCCGGTTGGGGGGTTGGAGTGGGTGGGGGGTGGCTGATGGGGGTTGTTATCTTGTTGTTTATTGCCAATATCTATAATTTGCTATTTGTATAGTGTCTTGAGCGTACAGTAGGGTCACTGTCTGGATGCCCTCCTGCACTCTACATGATGTGTATGAGAAATGACAAGAGTAGATAAAACCTTGAACTGTCTCACCTGGAATGTTAGGGGGCTCAACGACCACAGGAAGGCTAGGTTGGTGCATGCGTATTTGGTACGGCATGGTGTGGATGTCTGCCTACTGCAGGAAACTCATCTGAATACCGCCCCTGCCCGAAGACTACGCCACACCAGATGGGGGCATGTTTATTCAGCTATCCATTTCAACTATGCTCGGGGTGGTGATATTGATACGACGTGGGTTGGACTGGCGTGAGGGCGATGTCCGGTGCGACCCTGAGGGGCGATATGTTTGGGTACAGGGCATTGTGTGTGGTGTTTCGGTAGTATTCGTGGCTGTGTACGGGCCTAATGCTGACTCTCCAGGTTTCTTTCATAAGCTGTGGGGACAAGTGAAAGCCACTGGGTGCAATACAATTATATGGGGAGGCGATTTTAATGCAGTACTTGATGACAGAGTGGATAGGAAAGGAGTGGCTCGCACATTAAATCCGTTGGCGGGCTCCGCGCTGCGGGATATAATGTTGGATGGTGCGCTGGTTGATGTATGGCGAGGTAGACATGAGGATCTGAGGGAGGGCACTTGTGTGTCAACTTATAGCGGCGCGTGGTCCCGCCTTGACTTCTGGCTGGTGTCGCGAGATGTAGCGTTGTGGACAGCGCAGGCGGAGCACATGCCCCGCACGCTGTCAGACCATGCACCCTGTATGCTGAAGTTGCTACTTCCCGGGGGTCCCTTCCCGGCGTTCTCGTGGCGGCTCCCACCCCAGGCATTACTTGATGATGCATTTAGAGAGGAAATACGGACTGATATTACTAACTATTTTGAGCATACTGAGGGATCGGTGGACACAGAGGCGACTCTGTGGGAGGCCTTTAAGGTCGTCATTAGAGGCCAGTGTATAGCCCGGCAGGCGGGTGTATTAAGGGCGATACGGGGCACGCTGGTAGCGCTGGAAACTGATATAAAACGACTTGAGCGCACTTTCTTAGAGGCTGGAGAATCAGAGGTGGCGGGGCTGTTGAAAACCAAATTATTGGAATATGAGGAGGAGGCGTTGCGGAAGGTCAAGTTTCTAGGGAAATATGCGGAGGCGAGGCGCTACTGCGAAGGAGGGAGACCGGGTAAGGTCCTAGCAAATATGATTAGACCGCCTCGTCCCGCGACTTATATCCATGAACTGCGTACAGCTGATGGTGAACTGCTTCACGACAGGGAGAACATTGCAGGAGCATTCTCCAAGTTTTATTCTCGTTTATATACCAACACTCATGATGCATGTCCGGTGGGGCTGGAACCCTACTTAGATTCCATTGCATTGGCATGGCTCAATAATAACCACAGAGCATATATGGACCTCCCGATAGACGCCGGAGATGTGGCACAAGTCATCAGGAGCCTACTGCCTGACAAGGCACCAGGTCCTGATGGTCTGACAACAGCCTTCTATAAGGCATACGTAGATGAGCTGTCGCCCAGGTTGTTGGCGGTGTATGAAGAGGCCCTGGAGAGAGGGGTGTTGCCTGCCACTATGCGTGAAGCGCTGATTATCACGCTGCTGAAGCCAGATAAACCTGCTGACGATCTAAACTCATACCGACCCTTATCTCTTATTAATGTAGATGTGAAAATTTTGGCCAAATTGATTGCGAACCGGGTGCAACCAATGTTGTCGATGATCGCACTCCCTGACCAATCCGGTTTTATACCAGGAAGGGCGACCTCCCATAATTTGCGAACGATCTTCGCTGCATTACATTACCTACACCCCGAGATTAGAGCGGCCGTGGTATTTTTGGATGCCACTAAGGCCTTTGATACAATTGAATGCCCATATTTATTCTGTGTTTTAAAAAGGATGGGGTTTAGTACGTTGCTGCTTAGAAAAATTCGCCTGCTCTACACATTGCCTACAGCCAGAGTGCGGGTGAATGGTCTGGTGTCTGAGCCTTTCCCCATCTTACGCGGTACTAGGCAGGGTTGCCCTTTATCCCCGCTGCTATTTGTTATTGCTATGGAGCCGCTGGCAGCGAGAAATAGGCAACACCATACTGCAAGAGGTATAGGATTCAGCTCTAGAAACCTTCTAGTATCACTATATGCGGACGATGTGACCCTTTATCTCACCAATCCTTCGGATAACTTGGACCCCATCTTGCGGGGATTTGTCCGCTTTGAGGGCTTCGCAGGAATCTCCATTAATTGGTCCAAATCAGTTATCTTTCCTCTCACGAACGCCACCACGGAAGTGCGCTCTGAATATCCTTTGCGTTGGGAGGCGGGAAGGGTCAAATATCTGGGGATTTGGATTAGCCGGGACCTTCAGGAGATTTGAGGCCTTAACTTCGGCAGAGCAATGACGTGGCTGAGCGAGAAAGTGAAATTATGGGCTTCCCTGTCCCTGTCACTGACTGGGCGGATTGCGCTAACAAAAATGATAGTGTTACCCAAATTCCTTTATCTATTCGTCAATATACCTATACCGCTTACAGCACACTTCTTTGCCACTTTGCGGTCACGCCTGGTGGAGTTGGTGTGGGCAGGTGGACAGGCCAGGGTGGCGTGGGACACGCTGGTGCTGCCACTGCGACAGGGAGGTTTAGGTGCCCCAGATATAAAATTGTATGCCCTCTGTGCTCAGGCTCAGTTCTTACATTTTTGGACTCACCCGGTCCCTTTTCAGCCTCACGTGGCAGTGGAACGCGATGTGGTGGCGCCCCTTCCACTTGGAGTGGCGATATGCGCTAAGGCGGGGCGTCCCAGAGCAGACGTAGATACGGCTAGGATGCTGCAGTGGGTATGGGGGGAGTTGCGCAAGAGGGCCGGGGTCCCACTGTTGTATGCTCCATCGCTTCTGCTATTGCATAACCCGATGCTGCCTTGTGTGGCTGATGGGATAGCTAGTCATCTGGTTGACAAAATGCACCTCCACACATTTGCAGACCTTTTTCCCAATGGTAAGTTTATACCTCCCCCGACGTCAGAAGAGGGAGGTACGGTGCCTTTTTCTGAACTATTTCTATACCACAAACTACGTGCGGCGTGCCGGATGCTATCCGAGGGTTTCCCTGACGCGCCACCAGTCTTTACAGCTTTGGAGGCGGTAGTGAGCTCCCCTTCCCCTCGGAAACTAGTAACCCGTATTTATCGCCATATGCAAAATATGGCACTGGAAGTGACACCTACATCTATGCTGTATTGGAATGAGGAGCTCCAGCCTGAGATTACTGAGGAACAGTGGGAGTTCTGTTGTGGGCAGCTTGCTGAGCTTTCGCCAAATTACAAGCTGCGTTTAATACATTTTAAATACCTGCATAGGTTCTACAGAACCCCCATCAGCCTGAGAAAAATGGGGCTTAGGGAGACAGATGAATGCTGGCGATGTGGGTCGGCCCGGCCTCTTTTCTACATATAGCGTGGTCCTGCCCAAGGTTAAAGGGTTATTGGTCCCGGGTCTTTGTGTCGGTAAACCAAATAGTGGGCCGCTCGGATGCCCCCTCCCCTCTGCTTGGGCTTCTGGGATATGTCAGGGACACTCCGCCAACAATGCGCCGGCTGCATGCACTACTTCTACTGTTTGCTAAGCGTCGGGTGGCGATCCACTGGGGTAGGCAGAGGGTACCCGTGGTGAGAGATTGGCTGGCTGATGTAACTTATGGACACACACAGTTAACTACATTCTGGGAGTTAATGCCGGCTGCTTCTAGACCCCGTGACATTTGGGATCCGTTTGTGAGTTGGGCTTGGGAGCATCAGAGCAGGGGATCGGAGGGTGGTACTCTAAGTGAATGACCCCTGGGAGGGGTGGGGCGGTTGGGGATGCATCACACTCTTCTCCTTTCATATCATGTGAGTGGTGCCCGTATCGTTAGCATGTGCCTGGCTACTAACCTGTTTTCTTCCGTTGCTGCTCTCTCTACATACTATAGCAGAATGTTGTGGCCCTCTGATCTCTCGTGCCCAGGCTAGAGGCTTGTAAACTCTATCAATATGGACATGATGACTATTGTAACACGTTCTTTTTTATATGACACCTAATAGCATACCATATGTAACATACTAAGGATGATAACTGGCAAGTTTGTTTGTTGTATTTTTTTATATTGTAAAATGCTCAATAAAAAAAAAAAATTTAAAAAAATGAGTTCCCTCTGAATACCACTTAGAGTTACAACATGGAATATTAAAGGTTTAAATAATCCTATTAAGCCCCAATGCATTTTGTTTCATTTAGCAAGATTGCATCGCAAGCTTGCATTACTTCAAGAAACTCACCTCACTAAAGGAGAGATTACGAAACCTATAAAACAACGGGTGGGAAAGCTTTTCTTTTCCTCTTCTTCACAATATAAAAATGGGATAGCCATTTTATATCACAAACTTTTCAATATCTCCCTTATTTCACAGAAAGATGATAAGGAAGATCAGTGGGTTCTGGTATGTCTTTCTATTGATGGTATAACTTTCACAATTTTAAATGTTTTTTGGCCCCACTAACTCAGATCCCACGTTTTGGAAACATATATCGCCATTAGTCATTTAAAACCTCACTACAAATCTCATCTAAGAGGAGGACTGTAATCAAATCATGGGCACTTTTTTAGATCGCAATTTATCCACCAGACTCCAACCATATAGGACTTACAAGGCATTCAAGTATGCTATCACACATAACACCCTCTAAGTCTTATGGAGATTGGCTCACCCTTCCATCCAGGAATTCTCTCTTTACTATTCCTCTCATAAAACCCAGACTAGGATAGACTGTGTCTTCCTTAGCAAACACATCACCCAATACCTTGTCAATTCTGTTCTAACTTAATATCAGAACATGCCCAAGTCGTCACTGATTTAGATATCCTGCTTAATACTACTCATAGATCTCCCTGGAAGTTCAACAATTACTTATTTTCAGGACTTCATTACCTGCTGAGACATTTGTACAAGAATATTTTAGGATTAATGATATAGGAGAGTCTTCTTTTCACGTTGTTTGGGATGCATTTAAAGCTGCATATGGAGGATTTATTATTAGCTATGTTTCCAGGAAACGTAAAGCTATGGAGAAGGAGACGGCTTACATTCTTTGTGAAATTAAGAGATTGGAGCATAAATATTTTGCATCCAAAAATAATAAAACTGATCTTGATGCATTAGCATCAGCCAAGATTCAATTTAATAAAACTACTACAGAAAATGCATGTAGAACTCTTCTAAAAATTAACGCCACATATTATGGAGGACATAATAAAACTCAGACATTGCTAGATGTTTTGTGGAATATTACCTAATCTTATATAGCCCTGAAGCATCACATTTTAGGATTCAATCCCCTCATTTTTTTCCAATTCTTCAATGGGTAGAACAACCCAAGTTGACTTGACTTCCCTTGAGGATCCCCTACAGGGAGAGGAACTGTTCTCTGCTGTCTAGCGCCTTCCATTAGATAAAGTGCTGGGTCCAAATTGATTCAGAGTAGAATTCTGTCTCCAATTCTCAAAAATACTTTTCTCTATATTATTTAAATTAATTACTCACTTCCTATTACTAAATAAATCAACTGAATCTTATACGGAGGGCATGATTTGTCTTATCCCTAAAGAAGAAAGAAACCCCACTCAATGTAATAACTATCGACCCATCTCCAATACTAATATATACTGTAAAATGTTTGCCAAAGTCCTTGCCATCTGTCTGACTTTACGCCTGATTAGGTTGATGTTGAGCAGTCTGGTTTCATTAAAAAGAGGATTATAATGGATAGTTTGTGAGTCTTTTTAAACATTCTTAGTAAAGCAGCAAAACCTAACCACTGCTTGGCGGCTGTGACTTTAGATGCTGAAAAAGCATTTGATCGAGTTGATTGTAACTATCTAAAGCATGCTCTTCATTGGTATGGATTTGGACCTCAATTTCTTCAATTAATTTTCTGGTTATACTCCTCCCCATGTTTGTATGTTTTGGTTAATGGTATTCAATCTTCTTACTTTCCCCTACCCAGGGGCAAACAGCAAGGTTGCTCCCTACCCCCCATGTTGTTTATTCTTGCACTTGATTCCTTCTTATTTAGATTAACACTCTGACACCTTCACTGGCTTCCAGTTAAATAAGGCCCCTAGTAAATATACAGTATATGCGGATGACATTATACTATATGTCTCTAAGCCTGAAACATCCTTCCTAGCTTTTATGAAGAACTAACAACATATTAGACAGTCTAAGGTTACAAACTTTACATAGAAACATCTGATGCAATGACATTCAATAAGTTCTGTAACAAAGCTCCCTTTGCTGAGATGGGTCGATCCAGGAAACCTGACAAGATAAATGTCTCAGTATCCTAAAGCGTAAAACTCTCCAAGATACATTGCAATCTAATATGGATGGCCTTCTTGCTAAAATTACAAAACTAATGCAAGGTTGGTTCCTTTTATTTCTGACATGGTGATGTTGCCTGGATACTATAAAAAAGAAGATTCTTCCAATTATTAATCTCTTCTTCATGATGCTACCTAAAAAGACCTCGGTCAAATACTTTATAGCAATTGATAGACTCTTATCAAAAATTTTATGGAACGGGAACCCCTCCCGTGTTTCCATACATCGCTTAAAGCAATCAGAATCAATTGGAGCGGTTAACTTTCCAGACTTCTTTTCATATCATAAGCCTTCATAATTAAGCATTGTCCAAGCTGTTTTCTTGCACCTTCAAATTATTCAGACAAATTATGGGGTCAGTTAGAATTAGCTCTTAGTTTTCCTTTTTCTCATACTCATATTCTACATATGTCACATCCTTTTAAATACTGGGTACCCGCAGTAATCTCTTATTCTTGTTCTCTATTCAAATCATACTTGGTGGCTGATCTTCCCTCACAGATCAATTACTTCACACTCCTGTTGGGTATACTAAGCGGATGCATTTTAGTGGTCAACTGCTTTTTTGGAGGACCTGGTTAAATAGAGGTATATTCACCATTTCTCAACTGATCCTGCATAATTCCTTTTTACAGTTTACAAACATTCCTACTCTTTTAATCTTCCCCAAAATCTCTCAAACAATAGCAGATCTTAGTGACCTTTACACTGATGTTGTTTCCTCCTTCTTCCATACAGGAAAACTCTCTGCAGTCAACCCATAAACGCTTACTTCATGCTTCCAAGGCTTCAATAATTTATATACCTCGGATAAACTTCCCTTTGGATAGGCTGATATCTAAATTGGAACTACTGTGCGAATCAGATTTAGTATCCTGTTGGCTTACATCTCTCTGGCAAAAATATGGGGAAAACTGAATTCTACTGCATGTATTGCCACACTAACCCAAACGCTATACTACTTCTATATTAGGCTGTATTATACACCTGAGCGTTTGTTTAAACTTAATTTACTCAAAAGTGAAGCATGCTGGCATTGCTCCTCACATCATCGTACATAACTTCATATGTTCTTTCAATGGCCCAGACTGTCCCTATTCTGGAAATAGGTATGGACAAAAATTGGCGATATCACCAGAGTACATAGTCAATTTTCCATCAAAGTTCTATTTCTAGGTGGTTTAAGTAATCACTGGTCTCTAAAAAGTTACTTCATAGATTGGTTAATATGCTTGTTGCTATTGCACTCCACTCTTTGAAATCTGAGGACAATATTTCATCACAACAGTGGTGGAACTTGGTTTGTCATAATCACTGTCTGGATCGGTATAATCTTCATCACTCATCTTTTTTCGACAAAACATAATGAGCTCTGGGAACCACTAGCTAGTTATTTGTCTGTTAATGTCTGTACTAAGATGTAATCACTTATTAAACTAAAGCACTTGGATTATAGTTGTTGTTTATACATTTTGGTAGACTGAAATGGTTTTATGAACATATCATAACTGGACGTTTCGCTTACAATGTTATTAAACTTTCTGCTTCTTTCCTCCTTCTCATTTCTCCCTTTTCTCTTCTTTCTCTACTTTCTTCATTCCTTCTTTACTTTCTCTTAATAATACAATGTTTAATTTGGTTTCTTGTATTCTGCGAGTATTTTGTATTCACAATGTTAATATGAGCTTTTTTATTCAATTTTCTTATTGCACTTTATGGATTTTAATGTACTGTTATGACACATATACTTTTTACTTCCTTAATGAAAATATTGAACTACAAAGCATTTATTATAATGCTTTGGGAGTTTGCATTTTGATTTTGGTCTGTTTGTATGATTGCTCTGTGTGCTTTCCCTGGGGGAACATTCTAGGACTAGCCAGAGCTACAGACAGTCTGTAATGACATGAGAGAATGTTGAGGCTGGTTTTGTACTGAAAACAAGTTTGTGCAGAAGGTTGTGGCTATAGGAGCATAGCTGAACACTAAGGGCTGCCCACCAGGTCTCTTGAAGATACTCCATTTATTTAAGGTGGTTTTAGGACAGAGTTTTGTTTTTTAAAACCACAGTGGAACTATTCATGCTCGATCATGGAACGAATCCCTGGCTCCTAACTTTTTACCCATTTTCAGTAGTAACCTATACTTATGTCAAAGTGGTGATGGAGGGTGAAAGGTGGGTACTGGGGTCGGGGTGTGTGGAACAATTACTAGGATCCAGACTAAAGTAACATCAAAGATTTTGCTCAAACACTGACAGAGGAGCCAGCTGGAGGAATGAGTCAATGGTGGATGTATGTGTTATTGCACATATTGTATTAATGAGTTGTGTCCTGCACTCCAAGATTTTTCCAAGTTAAATATTCACAGATCACAGCAAAATGACTGATAAATACCAGGTCATGCAAATGTTGGTGTGGTAAGCACTAAACTCGTCTTATTAAGCCCCATTCAAGGGCATTAATGGTGATTTATTGCTATTCAAAGCATCAATAAAATCACTGTCGGATCAGAATATATCAAATGCTATAAGTATTGCACCCCATTCCAGGCTGTTCATAATAAGGACCTTAATCTAATTCATTGTCTTGATGTTGATTAGCTTTGTTGCACATTACTGGTACAGTTGCCCTCTGAGCACCAAAGAGCTATGGTAAGGATTAAGTAGGTCATATGGGTTTTCTGGTGCTGAAGCCATATCCATACTGCTGTCAGAAATCTCAAGAGGTAAACAGCATGTCTACTAATCAAAATATAAGTTTATTGTCAATAGATGATAAGGTGTCTAATCTAAAATGATGACAGTCAGTTATTTAAATTGAATGTATTAAATAAATATAATGGAAATCACCTATAGAAGGAAAGATTAGTGCTTTACTCATATATCTGCCTATTTCCTCACACCCATCCTTTTGTAATCTGGGGGACTGGAGTACTATACAAAGTTATTCCATTGTGAGAAAGAACTGCACATATTTGTTGTGCATACCTGAAAACATAGGGCCATATTTATGAAAAAATGGTGTAGCACGGCATGTCACCTTGCTGTGCTGTGTCACTGGGAAAGGGCAGGAATGCACTGTATTTAAGGCAATACAGCGCATTCCTATCCTTTCCTCTGCACTGGTGCACAATCTGAGATGCATTAAAATCCATGGAAGTTGCTTGTGAACACCCATGCAACATCCATGGAAACACATACCTGGCACACAGTAATGCAATGTAGCGATTTGCACTGAGTTATATTATTCAAGATTTATGAAGCCACGCAGGGCCACAGGTCATTTTTCATTTGTGTTGCTCCTGCCTCACATTGCATGGCGCAAGAGCGACGCATAGGGGCTCATAAATATGTCCAATTAGCATTGTTCGCTAGAATGAGCAAAAGGTTAATCATTTCAAATTGGATTAGGAAATGATGATAGTGAGATGATGTATTCTTAGGAATAATGTTAACCCAACGGTATGATGTAAGGATAATGCAAATCACATTAGACATTTGTGACTGTTACTTGCACCCTTATTCAAGTGTACAGAACACTTAAGTGACTTGCAATATTCTAATAATGGTCTTTAGGGGCTACACTACCCCTTAGACCTTTACTCTTCTGAACAAAAGATAATGGCCACAGTTTTATTTTTATAGTGTGTCAACATCATGCCATAACTTTGGAATAGAACCCAGAATAATAATCACTCCTTCATATACGATCTGCTGTCTACAGTCCACAGATACAGAACAATCCAACAAGTAAACAACATTCCATGTCCAGGTAAGTTATGAAGGACTGACCCGTGCCTCGCCTGGGTGTTATATAGTAATGTTAGTTCTCCTGGCCCTCACTAATATTAATTCCATAACCTTTAGGGGTTGGGCAGTCAATTGCAATCCACATATGTTACATAATACCTCCCTTATACTGCTTTATAGACCTGATAGTCTGAGGGTGGTCTTCCCACAAACATTTCGCCTTCCTCCTCTTATTTTTTGCTGATTTCGCCTTTGCTGGCCTTAGGACTCTGCACACGATACCACTGCTAACTAGTGCTAAATTGCATGCGCTCACTCCTTAAAACATGGTAATATTGGCTTATCCCCAATTGGCATATTTAATTTACTTGTACCCCTAGTAAAGTGGTACTACATGTACCCAGGGTCTGTAAATTAAGTGCTACTTGTGGGCCTGCAGCACAGATTGTGCCACCCACTTAAGTAGCCCTTAAACATATCTCAAGTCTGCCATTGCACTTTGTGTGTGCAGTTTAAACTGCCATTTCAATCTGGACAGAATAAACCTTTTGCCAGGGCCAAATCTTCCATTTGAATACACTTAAAACATCCCTAGGATAGACTATGGACAGCCCAGAGGGCAGGGTGCAGTGTATTTAAAATGTTGGACATGTACTTTTAAGTTTTACATGTCTTGGTAGTAAAAAACTCTTACATTTGTTTTTCACTATTCAAAGGCCTATCTCTCGCATAGGATACCATTAGAGTTACCTTTTTACATTTAATATTCTGTAAGTTCCAAATGGGTACAGGCACCAGTTCACGTTCAGCGCCTTTAGAATTGTAATGTAAAATCCACTCTCATGGTAAAGTTGGATACTAAATTACAATTTTGAAAATGACACTTTTAAAAAGTTGCCATTATTCTGACTGAGCCATTTAGTGCCTGTTGCTAGCACAGGGGGCAGTTGACATTTGGGTTTTTTGTATTCCTCCTAGACAGCCACACACAATAGAGAGCTTAAGTGTGCCTGGATGGGCCATTACTGGCAGGATGGGAGGGCAGAGCTGGGCACAGCCCTACTTACACAGGAATAGGCAGGGTCCAGCCTCCACACAATCCGCCTGTAGTTAAGGCAGGGAAGGCAGGAAGCCTGTGCAGTTAAAACTGAATTTCTAGAAGCTTCTCTCACCTCCCAGAGGAAGGACATCAGGTATAAATATTGGACCTCAGACACCAAGTCTTGAGTACACATCTGGAGCTGTGGATATTCTGCTAAGGAAGAATTGCTGTGATGCTGAAAGGATTGCCACTCTGCTGGAGTACAGCTCTGAAGGAACTCCAGCTCTGCTGTGCTGACCTGCAGTCTGCTGCCCTCTTGCTTGGGTGAGAAGGAGTAGACATACATCTGTTGAACCCAGGACTCTAAAGTGACTCCAAGGTCTAGTTGCCTGGCCTCCTGACTGGTGCCACAGGGGCAGAAGGCTCCAACAACCAGGAACCCTGTACCTAGAATCTCGTGATATCTGTGAGTCCTATCCTGCAAAGTAATTCCACCCCAGACCTGGACCCTTGGAAGTGGGCCTGAAGGTGCTCTGCTAGACCATCTATGGACACAGCAGAACTGATGCATCTCCTCAGCTGCGCAGCACAACCCCAAGCAGAAACGGTGCATTGCCTCTGATGCAAGGGTTCCCACAACTCTAAGGGCTCTAAATTGACTTGGAAGCTGGCATCAGCACTGCTGCCTGTGTGAAGTTTTGCCGATGAAGGCCCTCACATTTCAAGTCTCTTGATGGCAACCTTTATGACAACGCAGGTTCAGGCATCATAGATCGACAGCACCTTGGAACCAAGACATTGCTTGGATTGCGCAACGCATCGTCAACACCAGATTTCGCTTTGCAAGCCCTCCTCAAAAGGATCCTTGACAACGACACAGGACCTCACATCAAAGCTCTGAAACAACTTGAACTCAAAGCTTTGCCTCAGCTGTGCAATACCCCCCTGGCACGGGACCTTGCAACTCTCCACAAACCAGGATTTAAGGTACTCTCTTTCAGCCGGCCTCACTTGGTCCCTGTAGCCATCCCATGCTCCATCACAGTACGTCTGAACTTGTGACTTTGTCTGGCCTGGCATGACCGATATCCACAGATGGCGCTTTATGGTTTTCTAATGCTATATTTACTAACATTTTTAAACCTGCATATCTCCAGTTCAACTGATTAAATGTTTGTTCTTTTGGTCTTGTTTTATTTTGTGAAGAACAATAGATTTTTTTAAATCTAGTGTTGGGTCTTTTGCAGTGTGTTTTCACTGTTTTACTGGTTGAGGTGTTGCACAAAAAATGTACACATTGCCTCTAAGTTAAACCTGACTGTTCTGTGCCAAAATAGCAGGAGGCTGAGCACAGGTTAATTTAGGGTTTACTTGTGAGTTCACCCTCACAAGGATTGTGGTTTCTGCCTGACTAGGGTTTTACCCCCAACCAGCAACACAATTTCTTACACTGGTGTTTAACAGTGAGGATTTGAACATTTGCGCAGTGCCATACAGTAATATTGCGTTACACTACCATCCCCATGTAAATAATTTGAGGCCAATTCAAGCCCTATTACATTTTCCCTAGGCTTCTGCTGGGTTATACCTTTCTTTTTTCTAAATTTAAGTTTCCTACCTCTTTGTCTTGCCATGGAAGTGGAGGTGATCAATGTGGGTAACCTTGATAGGGCTGAGCTGCAGAAACACTGCAAGTAGAGGGTGCCATGTGCAGGAAATCTGGTCTTTAAGATGGGCCTCTGCACTTATGAGGAAGTCACTAGGATACAATCTCCAACTAAGGACTCTAAGGGTGAGGATCCTGATGTTGATGTAGGGGAACTTTATTTCGGATTGGAGGATGATCTGGCTGTGTGCCCAGCGCAGGAGCTCCCAGATGTGGGAAGATCCCTACCTACTGACAGAGAGCCCAATCTGAGGGCAGGAAGTAGTGCGTCTTCCAAGGGCCTGTCCCCAGCTGAGGTGGGGAACAGGAAGTCAGAAAGGGAACTCACGATGTAGTTGACCAAAATGAGACTAGTGGTAGAGGAAAAGAAGTCTGAGTGAGCATTAGCAGAAAAAAGAATACTACTGGAGCATGACGAGAGCCTGAAAGAATTAGAGATCAAGGCAAGACAAGGCTCAGCATCCAGCAATGATGACTGCTTATCTGTAGAGTCTGAAGGTGACAAGAAGATACGCATACTCAAAGACCTGGTGCCCAACTATGTTTTGGGTGACGATACTGCCAAGAACCCAGAAGAGCACTGAGGGGGTGGTTTGTGGAAACATATCCCTACTTACACTAGCAGTAGATGACCAGACCAAGGATGCCCCCATGAAGGCCACCCTCATCACTAAGTTTAGGCTGGCCTCTGAGAAATACCACTAGAGGTTCACAGACAGCCACAAGCTTCCTAACCAGTCTTGGGTAGACTCTTCGATTACTCTAGTAAGGCACTGACTGTTTGGGTGAAGGGCAGTAAAGTGAATGATTATGATGGGCTGTAGAACCTAATTCTGTGGGAGCACATGCTCAATATCTGTTTCCAGAGCTGCACCAAGAAAGATTTCATGGACAAAAATACTGGTAAGTTTGCCCTTGGGTGCAGCAAGTGATACCAATATGGGTGTGTCAAGGGAGATGCAAAGTGCTCCAAGAGGCCACAGCGCCTCAGTGGTGAGGAGTCCCAGGGGTTGGCCAGTGTAGCACTTGGGGAAAAGATGGCCCCAGTTAGTGAAAGGGGGAAGCTGAGGTTTCCTTAGCATCCCTGGGTGATGGGGAGACGGTACTAAGGCCCACATGCCTGCCAACAAATCAATGTGTAGGCAGTAGGTCAGCATCAAGAGGCATAGGGTGGAGGCTCGGAGGGACATAGAAGCCTGAATGATGGCAGGTGTAATCTGCTGTCCTCAGAGCAGGGCAGGTGATACCCAATGCATTTCACCAGGTTGTGGTAGCAAGCAACTGAGAGAGCCACTACCCATTGGCTAAGGTTCTCTTTGAGTAGCGGTGGGGCTCAGGTTATCTTAAGGTAGCTATGAGGACTGCCATGACTGTGGATTGTTTGCTAGGGACTGACTTTGAGCCCACTAGCTGTAAGAAAGCTGAGCCCAAGCCCCGTCTGTAAATGTTCGGTTTGCTGAGTGGGTGTGCATCACCACTTGGTCCATGGCTGCCAGAGAGGAGATTCAAGAGACCCTGGAGGCTGGAAGAATGGCCCGGGCAGCTGCAAAGGAAGATAAGAGTAGAAGGTGCAGGAAGACCAGCTCTGAGGTTCACGCAGTAATGGTGGATGAGCCCCAGAGGAGAAGGCCCTGAAGCCAACCTGGGAGGACATTGCCTCCTTAGGTGATCTGCCTGAGATTGATGGGTGGCAACCTAAGGGTGGGCCCACCAGGAAGGAGTTCTGCAAGTTGTAAAGAGAGAGTGCCCAAACCATGAGGAGCTGAGGTGGCAAGCCAAAGCCCAGGCAGCTGGTGACACCTCTGGAGATTACCTGATCTACTGGGAGAACTGCCTCCTTTAGAATGAGCCTAAGGTGCCTGTGCAGGGGACAGCAAGTATGGTGGTGGGCCCCAGATCTTACAAGCCCTTCCTACTGGGTCTGGCTCACAGGATACCTTTGGCAGGACAAGACCTTTGACAGGCATGTGACCTACTTTAACTGGACCCAGATAAGGAGATCCTCAAATGCTTTATGTAGGACTTCCCTTACCTGCCAAGCGAGTAGGAAGACAGGAAAGAAGTTCAAGGCTCCCCTGACTCCCATACTGGTTACTAGCATGCCCTTTGAGAGAGTAGGCATCAACATTGTTGGACCCTTGGAGCCCAAAACTGACTTAGGCAACATATTTATCCTGGTTTTAGTGGCCCATGCTACACGATACCCAGAGGACACTCCACTGATTAACATAACAGCATCTGCAGTGGATATGGCCTTGATTGCGATTTTTATCCAAGAAGATTTTCCCAAAGAAGTGGTGTTAGGCAGGGGCACTAGCTTCATGTCAGCCTATGTGAAGGTCATTTGGAAGGAATGTGAGGTAGTCTACAAGTTCTCCACACTTTACCACCCCCAAACTAATGGGATTGTTGAGCGGTTTAGCAAGATCTTTGAACACCCCAAGACTAATTAGCTTGTTGAGCAGTTCAGCAACACCCTTAAGGGCATGATTATGGGCCTGCTGTGAGCCCAAGAGGCAGAAGTGGGATGTCTTCTTCCCCTGTTTGCTCTTTGCCTACAGGGAGGTGCCACAGAAAGGCGTAGGGTTTAGCACTTTTAAATTCCACTATGGTCACCCTATCAGGGGAACTTTCAGTTTTGTAAAGAATGGGTGGGAACAAGCTCCCAAGAAGCCCCATCAGGATGTGGTTACCTACATGCCAGTATTCTGCAACCAAATGAAGAAGTTCTGGAGGAAGGTTTCAGAGCACTTAGAAGCTAGCCAGGAGATGATGAACAATGACATGACTAGAAGGCCACTCTGATTGCGTTTTAGCCTGGCCAGACGGTGTGGGTGATGCAGACATTTGAACCCAGAGCCCTCCAAGACTGTTGGACAGGGCCCTATGAGGAGATTGAGAGAAAGGGGAAGGCCACCTACTTGGTGAACATCAAGACTCCCCAGAAACCAGCTATGGGGCGTCCACCTCAATCTCCTGAAGCCCCAGTATGAGACTCCTGAGATCACCATGCCGTTGGTAATGGAAGGTGAAGTAGAAAATAAGTCAACCTCTTCCTGATCTCCTGTCATCCAAGGAGAAAGAGGGATCAGTATAGGGTACCAACCGCTCCCCTACTCTGACCCCGGAGCAGCAGAGGGATTGTTGTCAGCTTTTGGGACAGTTCACCTCTCAGTTCCCCCACCCCCACCTCTGAGCTCACACACTTGTATTCCCAGACTGTTGACACTGGTGACTGCCCCCCTGTCAATAACAATATCTACAGACTGTCAGACTACTGGGCTCTCAACTCATTCACAAGGACTGATGCTTACCCCATCCTCCAAGCTAATGAGCTAATTTAATGTTTGGGGCTTTTAAACTGACTTCAGGGTATTAGCAGATCACCCTACCTGAGGGGACTAAAGAGAGATTGGCATTTTCCACACCAGAGGGCCACTTTCAATTTAAGGTAACAGCCTTCGGCCTGAGAAATAGCCCTGCCACCTTTCAGATGCTGGGGAAATCAGATTTTGGCTCGAATGGTGGCCTTCAGCACTGGTTATGTTGATGACATAACTGTCTTCAATAGCATCTGGGAGGACTCCCTGTTTCACCTCCTGGGAGTGTTTCAGGTGTTGCAACAGACAGGCCTGACTATCAAGGCCAGTAAGTGCCACATAGGGCAAGGTGTCTGTGGTTTACCGGGCACACGTGGTGGGTGAGGGTAAGATGCAGCACCACCAGGCCAAGATAGAAACCATCATGGCCTAAGAGCCCCCCAAAAAATGCAGACAGAAGTAGAGGCATTTGTGGGCTTCACTAGTTACTATAGGAGGTTTGTCAATGGGTATAGCACCATTGTTGCCCCCCTGACTGAGCTGACTTCGAAGAAGCAGCCAAGGAAGGTGATCTGGACAGAGGCTTGCCAGACAGCCTTTGACTCCCTCAAACAGACCATGTGTACAGCCCTGTACTCAAGGCCCCTGACTTTTCCACATAATTTATTGTGCAAATTGATACTTCAGAGCATGGCATAGGCGCTGTTTTGTCACAGGTAAATGAGGAGAGCATTTACCAGTAGGAGTTTACTTCCCCAGGAATAGCAGTAGATTGCTATTGAAAGAGAAGCCTTTGCTGTGCTCTGGGCACTGAAGAAGCTGAGACCATCCCTGTTTGGGACTCACTTCCAGTTTCAGACAGACCCCAGGTCCTTTAGATTGTTGATGCAGATGAGTGGTGAGATTCACAAATTGTTGATTTGGTCCATCTCCCTACTTATGATGGGACACTGTCCTGGGTCATATCACGCCAATGCTGATGGCCTTTCAGGTATTTCCGCTTTAGTGATGAAAACTCATAAAATGTTGAGTAGTTCTTCCCACTTTCAGATAAGGGACACCAGTATTAGACCTGTCAGCCTTAGTGTGGTCTTCCCCCAAATGTTTCACCTTCCTCCTCCTATTTTTTGCTGATCTAATTTTTGCTGGTTTTAGGACTCGCCATACTTTACTATTACTAACCACTGCTAAAGTGCATGTGCTCACTCCTTAAAACATGGTGACATTGGATTATGCCAATCAGCATTTTGAATGTACTTGTAAATACCTAGTAAAGGGGTGCCACATGTACCAAGGACCTGTAAATAAATGTGACTTGTAGGCCTACAGCACTGATTGTGCCACTAAGTATCTCTTTAAACATGTCTAAGGTCTGCTATTGCAGCTTGTGTGTGCAGTTTTAAACTGCCATTCCAACCTGGCAGACTAAGGCCCTCATTGCGACTTTCGTGGTCTTTTTGCAAGACCACCAAAGCTGCGGGAGCCAGAAGACCACCAGTGCTACCGGTCTTCCAACCTTCCAACCACCATATTATGAATACTGCAGAATTTCCGCCACATTTTGGGTGGAAATCCTACAGTAGTCACAATGGCGGTCGGAGGCACATGGTTGGTTCCACCACCAGCCCTGCCCCGCCTAAAGGACTCCACCAGGTGTATTACGAGCTGTAATACGGTCTGGCAGTGTCCTGATGGAAGGGTGCTGCTGGAGGTGGAAGCTCCCGTTCCCTGCCGGACGACCTCCTTGCCGGACAAGGTAAGTTGGGCGTCTGACAGGGGAGGGAGATGCGAGGGTGGGGGATGTTGTTTGTGCATGTGTGAGTGGGTGCTGTCTGCATGTGTGCATATAAGTGTGTATGCATGTGTTTGAATGTGTGCAAGCATGTATGAATGCGTGTATGAATGTGTGTATGAATGTTGAAGTGAGTGTGTGTATGGATGCTTATGAGTATATGCCTGTATGTCAGTGTTGGTGATTGAGTGCATGCAGGGTGCGTGTATGAGTGTATGCGGGGTGCTGTGTGCGTTTGCCTGTATGCGGGAAGGGGGTTGGAGCTGGGGGGCGCTGTGCCTGTAGGGAGGTGGGGGGGTGCTGTGCTGGTGGGGGTTCTGATATGGAGGGGGGTGGAGCAGTATGGGGCTTGCGGGGGACAGTCATCTGCTGGTGACAGAAAATAAATTTCCTGTCACTGGTAGCCTTTTGCCAGGGATTTCATGGCTGTGCTACCGCCGCAGAAACCCTGGTGGAAAGCCGACTCAAAATACCGCCGTCAATCTTCATTGGACCGCCATGTCGGAGATGCTAATCTTCGGCCCGGCGGTTCCATCCACCCTGGCGGTTTAAGCGGGGATGTGGAGGATTGGCAGAGGCCAACCTGCCAGTCTCATTATCTGGCGGTCTTCACCGCTAGCCTGTCGGCGGTGAAACCTCTACCGTGGCCCTGGCGATCTACTGTCATAATGAGGGCCTAAATCTTTTGCAAGGCCCAAACCTTCCTTTATAATACATGACACCCTTGGGGTAGACTTTGGACAGCCCAGTGGGCAGGGTGCAGTGTATTTGAAAAGTTGGATATGTAGTTTTAAGTTTTGCATGCCCTACTGGAAAAATGTTATTTTCGATTTTGACTATTGCAAGACCTACCTCTCCCAGGGGATAACACTGGAGTTACCTTATTATTGTTATGTTAAGTCGATTTTTGTGGTGCAGCTTATCACCACTGTGGGTATACAGGCGCTGAAACAGGAACGAACTCCAGGCACTCCTACTAGCTGAACAGACAAATCTTTAGTTCCAGCCTTTGGCGGTGATGAAGGGGAAGCTGCGCCCTCTGGCAGAGGTGTTTTGGATGGTCTGGAGTCTTTGTGTGGCCTAGTTGGAGATGCTGATGTAGAGTGTGTAGCCATAGTCATATCTACTGGTTATGAGGACCTGGGTGACCATGTGTCTACTGTGTCTGGGGAGCCATTTGAAAATCTTGTGAAGCATTCTGAGGACTATTACATTTAATAGGCTGTAAGTTCCAAATGGGTACAGGTACCAGTCATGTTCGGTGTTTTTCGAATTGCACTGAAAAATCCTCTCTTATGGTAAAGTCAGATTTTAAATTGCAATTTTAAAAATATCACTATTCGAAAATTGTCATTTTCCTGGCTTGGCCATTTAGTTCCTGTAGCCTGTCTCTGGGTCATATGACTAGGTGTAGCTGACACTTGGGCTTTGTGTTATCCAAGACAGCTACACATAATAGAGAGCTTAGGTGTGCCTGGATGTGCCATTACTGACAGGATGGGCGGGTGCAGCTAGGCCAAGCCCTACTTATATTTGAATAGTGTTGGAAAATGGTCCTCTCTAAAGGGTCACCCCAAACTTTTTGCCTTCCTCCTCCTCTTTTCTGACCTCATTTTTGTTGGATTTAGGACTCTGGACAATTTACCACTGCTAGCCAGTGCTAAAGTGCTTGTGCTATTTAATCTGTGGGGACAGAAAGCTCCAACAACCTTGAACCCAGCACCTGGATCTGACATCTGTGAGTACTACGCTGCCAAGTAGTGCTATCCTCATCCTATACCCTTGGAAATGGACCTGAAGGTGTCCTACCAGCCTATCTGTGGAACCAGTAGAACTGATGCATCTCCTCTGTTGTGTGGAAAAACCCTGGACAGAACCAACACATTGCATCTTCTGTGAGGGTTCTCCTGATGCAAACAACTCTACGTCAACCTTGCAGCCAGCATCAGAACCGTTGATTTTGCAAAGATTTACCAACGCTGGTCGTCTCATCACAACTGACTTGTCAACAGCAGCCTCGAAGATGATGGAGGTTCTTGCATCGCAGCTCCACAGCTCCTCTGAACTGACACATCACTGAAAGAAAAACCCATCCTCAACACCGGCCTTTTGTATCACAATCCCTTGCCAATTGGATCCTTGATGATGATGATGATGATGCAGGACTTCACATCACAGCTCCAGAGCTCCTTGGAACTGATGCTTCTCCTCAGCTTCATGATGCATCCTCAGCACGCAAACCATTATTTAAGGCACTCTTGTTCACAGCCTCACTGGGTCCCTGTAGCCAGCCGTGCTCTACTGTGGCTGAGCTGAACTTGTGAGTTTGTCCGATCTGGCGTGACCAGATATCCACAGTTGGCACTTTGTACTTTTTAGAGCCATATTTACTGAAAGCTTTAAACCTGCATATCTCCACTTCCACTTATTGGACTTTTGCTGTTTTGGTCTTGTATTATTTATTAAGGAATACTCTTTTTTCTAAATCTAGTGTGGGATCCTTTTGTGGTGTGTTACTGTTTGAGTTTTTGCACAAATACTTTATACTGTTTTTCTAAGTTAAACATGACAGCTCTGTCCCAAGCTACAGAGGGGTTGAGCACAGGTCAATTTAGGATTTCCTTCTAACTTCACCCTGACAAGGATTGTGGTTTCTGCTTGGGTAGGGTTTACATCTCTCGGCCAGCAACACAATTTCTTACACTGCTTGACCTTCTTTCACAGACATAAGATATAACCTTTATAGACACGTTTATCAACCAGGGCTGTACCAGACCACAGCAATAAACAACCCATCACCAACCGAAAAACCATGGAGAACCAGACGCAATCTGCCACTTTCTACTGGCCAACAGAAGACTCTAATTTAGTCCACTGCTGAGGGTCCTAACTGCTTACATACTATGATCACTAGTTGGTATCTCACCATGGTAATCAGATATGGAATGATAATAACAAAGTCCATCCCAGCAGAACTCTCCATAATCTCTCCCTTCAACCTCTGCCTGTTCAGGATCATAAACTTTAAACAAACAAATCTCAGAATGGACAACCCAGTACAGTATCCAGGTAAGTGGACTATAACTATACAAAATACCAAAAAGGGTCCTGCAGAGCAGTTCAAAACTGTCAATTTACTGAAAACCATAAACTGTGCACCTATCTTTCACACTTCTTCATCCATCACCTGTTTAAGCACTGCATCAGATAACACAATAATCACATCTTGGTGATCTTCACGTACAGCATGGAAACACTTCTCATACAGGATCTAAACAAGCTCAACACCTTTCCTGCCACATACGCTACACATTGTTGCATGCTACCCATGTAGTCAAGAGCCCCACACTAGGGAAGCAAAAGTAATATAAGTGTAACAATGCAATATAATGCGACATTTTAAACCAGAACATGTCCTTTGCTGTCATTCATCTTGTGCCCATACTTGTGATGTAACTGTATGCTGCACTATCAATACTTTCAATTAGAACATTTCAGCCAGTTCAATTAAGTAATGTCTAAATATGAGAGTTTGGTGGATTGAACCAAATGAGTTTTTAGAAACCTTCAATTATTATATTTTGGTTGGATCTGAACAGAGAATGCTTTCTATAAATACTTCTTGGTATTAGAACTGCTTCAAAATTGTAGCAAGACTCTTATTAAAATAGCATATGACTAACATCACTAAACGTTATGCCCACTTATAAGTTCTATGGTTGTTTTATTATGTTTTCTGTTTTATGTGTCATGCAATAATAAAGTACAGATCATGATGACATTTGTTTACAATTAGATTTTGGTATACGGCTGGCTCATTCACTCTGAAAGATTACAGGGTCCAATACACAAAGCAAGAGAGAAGTGCCTAGATGTATGTCATATACTTCTGCATTATGGGACTTTAGATGCTTTGAAATCAATCACAAAGCTCCCATACATTTAGGAAAGTCACACCAGCAAGTGTATTTGATTGACAAACATTACAGGCGTATTGCAGACACTGTAGGACTAGGGAAAGACCTGTGGTAAAATATATAAATGTAGATTCCCCCTTTGTAAATACAACAAAATACTTATTTGAAATACTTTCTCTCCTTAAATAAAAAAGTTTCTATACCACTTTGACCTGGATCATTCGGTCTACTTTTGGAAACTCACATACATGTGGGAACTGCATTTCGAATGTTTGTGAATAGCCACAAAGGTATAACTGTGAAGCTGTTGATTTCATTTGCACTGTTTTTCTGTGACACTCACCCAGGAATGCGCCCATGTACTCTGCCATGTGATGTGCACCACTGCAGAGGTTACGGGAACTATGTGTTACTTCTGCTTGCGCAAGTGATAATCCAAAGTGGTACACTCAGATACAGTTGGCTTTGTGAATCATTTTTCATCCTTACTACAGCTATTTCCACACTTCAGTCTCACTCTGCTGGAGACGATGCCTTTTGGCTAAGCCTAAGGTTCTCTGATGTACGTTGTTACTGATATTTACTGCTAAATACAAACAGAAAACCATATATGTTCCTGTCTGTATTTATTTTAAAACATGGATAAATAGAAAAGGAGGTTTTCTTTTGGACGCTATTCACTACTGCCCAGCATGAGTGCTAGGTCAAACGCTGTGCAGATTAACAGGTAGGGGAGTCAAAAATGTAATAAAAGATTTCCTAATGAAACTTAAATAACTGCAGCAGTACAGCTATGTCAGCTGTTCTATAATGCAAATTGTTTGACATTACTGTATTATAGTGAACATTGCTGAATCCATTGGACATTCAAACATGAGTAAACATTTGTCAGTTAAAAAAATGTGGAAATGTACTCAATTGCATCTTCATTGTTTACACTAAGCACAAACTAAATATGGATAAGTACAGATAAAAAAATATATATATATATATGGGTAAATGCAGACGAAAATTTAAACAATACGATAAAACCAGGAGCCCCACTTCTAATGTGGAGGTGCAGTGCTTGCAACAAGCTTTAGTTGAGTTGAACCCTCGTAATTCTGCACGGCCTTCAATTTAAGCCACTTTTGACATGGGATGGGCAAGTTGAGTCACAATGATTTAGTGAGCAGATCTTGTAACTGTTACCTTTTCACTGCAAAGGCGAGGTTCTCCATCTCTGTGCTTTGAAGCTTGATTTCCCGAATGAAGTTCCTAATGACTCGTTCATACTGCTGAATTAGGCGGGGTTCAACTATGTTGATGTTCTGATACAGAACACTGACTTGTTCATGCCTGTAATAAAAAAGGATACAGTGAAACAGGCCCTTTATAAGAGGAATGTGTTTACTCAATTCAATTCAATTCTTTATTCGGTCAAAATTTAGACCATTAAAGTACAATCAACCATACATCAGTGCATAAAAAAAAGAAAAACAAGAAAGAAATATATAAGAATAAATAATAACAACTCTTAATAAATACTAAAATCAGGAACAACTTTTAGGTTCTTCATAATCTAGGGGAGATAAATAACAAGAGACCTTCTTACCTGCTTGAAAACCGATCATCAGCACATTTCAGCAAGCTCCTACTAGAGGCTATTACATTGCCATTCACAGCTATTTAAAATTAGATGTACTTTTAACCATTAATACATGTGTAAATGCATAATAAAATCAAGACTTCAGTATAAAAATAATTTCAAGACTACCAGTCTAAGGTTCAGTATACCATTTACCTAAAAAGAAACACATTTTGTAACCAGAACCACTCATATTAAGATAATTCTACTACTAACAGTCTAAGGTGCAATGTGCTATCATACAGTGACTAGATTAATGAATAAATACAATATCTCAGCCACGAATCATAGGAACTATTCTAATCATAACAGTCTAAAGTGCAGTGTGCTGTTATACAGTAAATAGATTGACAGATAAATGCTTTATCTCAACCATTGACCATAAAAGCTAAAGATAATAAAAACAGATACTTTTGTTATCATAATATTATCACTGTAAGGTATAATAGAATTTGATAAGAAAATATAATCTCTAAAACCATTAAATAGAAACAGGGAAAAGGGGGTGAACCATCCAAAGATCATAACCATCTATTGTTCCCCACTATTCCTGCTATATAGCTCAACCTTGGGAGTCAGACACTAAAAGTGGCCCTATAATGAATAGACCAAGCTGCTGTCAAAAATGTAGTGACCGCGCTTACAACCAATGTAGACAAATCATATTTACAAATTATATAGGCATTAGCTCGGTCATATAATAGCAGAGCTTTACACAATGGAATAATCCATTTTCCCTTAGGACTCTTATATAGGGGGCAAAAACACTGAACATGTTCAATTGATTCCTCCAATATATTGCACTTTGAGCATTTATTTGCCTCGGAACTATTCTTCGATAATCGAACAGTAAAACGGTTGACTGGTAAAGTTCCATATCTGAACTGGAGGAATAAAGCACGAGCATAAGCACGTATTGGAAGATCAAAAAATTGCTCAGGCCATGGTTTTTGTTTTGCAAGCAGGAACTCAGAAGTTAAGCGGCCCACCCCATTACTATGAAGGATCTCCGCATTGGCCTTCTCCCAGTATCTCTGCTTAACTAATGAAGTAGCATTCGTGGGGATCGACTCAGGTCTCTCCCAAAAGTGGGGGAAAGCCAATTCGTCCAAGGCCAATTTCATCTCCCTCAACCAGCTGACCTTTTTCCAGCTATTCTGGCTCTTTATAAGATCTTTCATTGCCTCTCGAAAAGGTTCCAGTTCTTCCATTTTCCATAAACGGATCCAATATAAGAGAGGTCTCAGACTCGCTACATATTTAATGCTATTTGTTCCAAGATCAAGTCTGAGAGGGATCATCGGTGTACCTTTCCCCAACCTCATTAGCCTCATTATATACCTGAGAAAATAATTATCTTTAATTTGGAGAACACCCAACTGCCTTTGGGAACCCCATAACTCTGCCCCATACAGTGCAGCACATCGAATTTGAACTTTATATATTTCAAGAATAGGATTCAAAGGTGGACTAACTACAGTCCTAGCTTTGCGTCCTAGGGCCCCCCTCTTTGGCATATTATATGAGCCCCTTTTCTGATAGCTGCAACCCAACTGCCCGAATCCATTAATCTAATCTCCAAGTAATCATACTCAGTTACCCTTTCCAAAGGAATAGAATTCATGGAAATGGTCGCTTTAGCTTTTGTTCTCCTGGAGCTACATATCATAAACTTGGTTTTATTAACGTTAACTTTCAAACCAAAATCTTTGCAGAACAAACATAATTGGTTAGCCAAATTTTGCAATCCCATAGGAGTTTTGGCTAATAGGATGGTGTTGTCCTCAAAAAGAAGACCTGGGGTTTTCTTACCTGCTAACTTAGGTGAATCATTATTACAATTAGTTAAAAATGTGATATAGTTGTTTATACATAGAAGGAAGAGGGTGGGTGCTAAAACGCAGCCTTACCTAACTCCTCTTTCAATAGCAACTGGATCAGATAGTTCACCATCCTTACCGCTCCTGATTTGGGCAAAGGTACTGTCATGGAGTCGGACTATAAGGTTTAGAAGACCTTTAGGGACACCCATATTAGATAGTGTCAGCCAAAGTTTGTTCCTAGGTACCATGTCAAAACCCGCTCTAAGATCGACAAAGGCCACATATAGGTTTCCACCTCCAACATCCACTGTCTTCCATTTAATTGCTAAGAACCTCAAGACCTGGTCTATTGTACCGATCGCAGGTCTGAACCCTGCCTGTAAATCGGAGATGGCTCCATTCTCTATTATCCACTCTTCTAAATGGGACAAGATCTGCTTTGCAAAGAGTTTTTGGAGGTTATCGAGTTTGCATATTGGGCGATAGTTAGAAGGATCGCCAAAGGCTGCCTTTTTTGAAGAGGGGAACTATCTCAGCTCCCCTCCATGTCCGAGGAATGATTGCACCTGCAGCAACTGCATCGCAGACCAAGTTCAGATAAGGAGCCCAGATTTTGGGATTCGATTTATAGAGATCACCAGGGACTTTGTCGAGACCCGGGGCCTTCCCCCACTTCAAAGAAGTTATTGCTGCCTTGGTTTCTGCCAGGGTGAATCTAATTGGGGATACATCAGATTTCCTGGTTTCGACCAGTTCCCTGAAATTTTATGCATGTACCTCTGTATAAAGAGACCCAAAATGTTTTACTCAAGTTACAGGAATGATTGAGGTACCAGGCAAAGGCCGAGAGTCACCACAGACGCTTGAAATCAGCTTCCAAAACTTGGAGGTTGCATTAACTCTTGCGGAATCCAGAACGTGTTTACTCATCTGGATGGTAAAATAAGAAGATGGTTTGATATGTTTCCCCATTGTATTGCCATTTATTCCCTGACCCTAAGAGATAGCTGAGAAAAACGCTTTATTGATAAACAATCAAGTTACCCCTTTAGTGAATAACGCCAGTTGCTGTATCATAATGAAATTATCCAAAGGTTGGAAGGCAGGATTAGTGAGTAATTAAAAAAAAAATGCATTAAAATGCATGCAGGAGTCCAAAGGTTTTCTTAGGAGTTTGCCTCTGGCAGTGCCAAATATCGGCGTGGCAAAACACAACAGCAGACTTGATTCCATATCAAGCTTCTTCCTTCCACCATCTTAGAAATCCTGAGGCATATTTACAAACCCCATGCGCCACTGGAACCTCACATTTTTTAACGTTCCGGTGGCACAGAGTGCAGACCCATATCTACTAGGCCACACAAAGCCACTTTGTGTGGATTTTCATAGCCTCATAGATATTGTGTAAGGCAACGCAGGGCAAGTTGCTGTGTTGCCTTACTCTGCATCAAGAGGGTGTTCCATGGGTGTTGCGGTGGGTTTTCCCAAGCAACACCCATGGGTTTTGATGCATTCACAGATTTAAAAGGCTTTGTAAACCTGGGAATTCGTCTTAACCCTTAACTCTTTCTATGTGTGCTTCAATCTGCAGCACACATAGAAAGAAGAAAATGCCTCTACGGATTGTTTTTGTGCAAGAAGGTGTCCCTTTCTGCACAAAAACAATCCTCCATGCAACACAGGAAACCTTACACTATGGTGCAAGTTTGCCTGTGTTAGCGCTAGGCAACCAATTGTGTACCAGCGCAGGTGGAAAGGATTGAAATGCACTGTATTTTGTAAATACAGGTCATTTCTGTTCTTTCCCTGTGTAGCATGGCTTCCTTGCACCACTTTAAATAGGCCGCCCTAATTCTTAATCCCACTCTTGCGGGGTTTTTTTGTCCCTGCTTTCGCCGTTTTCAGTTTTCTCTTATTTCTTTCTCCTTTTTCTGCCATTCTCTCTCTCGTCTGTTCAAAGCCTAATCAAAGTCTGATTGGGAAAAATCAGTCCCAGCCCCCACAAATGAGCTGGGGTGCCAATTAGTTTTTGCCATTCACAAAACACTGTTCTACACCAAGAGGGAGGTTTACTTCCAAATATATTTTTCTGTGAGCAAACCTTTTACAAGGTACGGAGGGTGGGTGCTCCAGGTTGGGAATGCCCTGAAAGTTTGAAAACACCAACAAAAGTGGCCATTGCCATCCTGAAAACTTGGAGATTTACTTTGGTCAGAGGAAGAAGGAAATCCATTTCCAGGGTGTGAATGAGCAGGGTAATTACACTCATGCAAGTGTGTGCATGCACTAGGTATAATTACGCATGCAGAACTGCTTTCTCATGTGAGACACTAGGAATTACAAAAGTTTTCCAAGAGTACTCAAAGAAATGTGTGACAGTCACAGATTTTCAAGAGTACTTATGGGAGTCTTTATGAATTCTAAAATGTAAATGTACACTCACACACACAAATACACACACACTGCACGCACACACATACACACAAACAACATTTGTTTAGAATTACCTCTTAATCTGCACTAGTGGTAGTCACAGCTTTCCAAGAGTATTTCTGGGAGCCTTTGTGAGTTCTAAAATGTAAATGTACGCACACACGCAAACATACTCACACGCACATGTCCGCAGACACACACAAATACAGACTCACACAGGCTGGTATGACACACACACGTAGAATAAAACTATGGCCATTATTTATACTTTTTTAGTGACGCATTTACATCATTTTTTGACGCAAAGTGGCACAAACACAAAATACAACTGTATTTTGTAAGTTTGTTCCGCTTTTGCGTTAAAAAGCAGCGCAAATGCGGTGCTAAAAAAGTAAAAATATGGGCCTAGGTGAGTAGATTTAACATTTGTTTAGAACTACCTCTTAAACTGCACTAGAGAATGTTTTGTGTGAAACACAACAAGTAAGTACTGAATCCATAGTTTCTGCACAACAAATTGATTAGTAATCCTTTCCTGGCTTTCCAAAATATTCTATAAAATATGTCACATTTAAGATTACAACCCGATGGCTATCAAGGGCTCTCGAAGTCTCCAGCAGCCCAGTGTCTTTATTTTGGATTTGCTAATTTTTGTGCATCTATGTGTCTATTTTGTGACTATCTCTCCTTAAACCAGTGACACAGTGTGCTCATGTGCAAGCCAAATGATATGAGGCAAGTGCGTAATACAAGAGTAGAGAGGTAGCTCACTCAGGCACGAGCTCAGCAAAAGGCAGCAAATGCAGAACTCATTAAACATTTATTATAATGCCAAGAAACCTTTTTTTACATCAAATAGCACTATTGAATGAAATCATAAAAACGTGCAGGCTAGACCCCTGTCTATGCAAGGCAAAGGAGTAACGCTGAATGGGTTTACTGATCCCTCTGTCCATCTCCCTCAACAAATATCCCATTCACTCCTTGAAGCCCACAAAGAAGAAGAAAGTAGGGTAGGTTTACGAAAACTTAAGTTCAGGGGGTAGGTTTATAAAAAATTACGACCATTTTTACTTCTACGGAGATACGTGTTTAATCCTAAACCGATGTGATTAGGAGGTGGGTCGAATCCGATATCTCTCATAGGCGTAGAGGGCGCAACACTGACTCCTAACAAAGACCTTCATATTTAATATGTTAAACTATTATTATAATTAATATAATAATTATTATTATTATTATTTATTAGTATTATTATTATTAGTAGTAGTAGTAGTATTTCCAAGACACTGTCCCAAAGAAAGTGAAAGACAGGCATCCGTTACATAAAATAGCTTTAAATATATAAAAGTGGTCAAGAACTACCAATAATTTTCCACTAAAAGCGGTTATATATAATGAATAATAAAACATCAGCTAATATCATTTAAAAGTACGTATTCAACCAAAAATACTCTTTTTTAATTAGCGTTGCATAGAATGCAATTGCTATTGCCACCCACACATCTAACGAATAAAAGAATTGAGTGTGCGGATATGGATGGGAGCTATACTTTTTCGCGGCATGATTCTAGACGTGGCTGGTAAACTTGCAGGGAGCGCTCACAAGTGACCACTGCCATGCCATCTCTGCCTCTGCCCAAATACTGGTTGCATCGAATCTCATGGTGGCACGTTCAGAAAACCGATGGCTTTACGGCCTAACTAGACCTGATGAAGGAGGAGCACCTCACTATGCTGCAGCCCGCGCAAGACAAACAATGCATAGACCAACATTTTATGGTGTGGTCAGTTTTCTAAATCTCCTTGTGGTACTGGACTGCATGCATGTCAAATCAGATCGACCAAGCAATACAAAACACGTTATGTAATTAGAATGATAGGCGTTAAGTTAATATGAATGTTGTCAGTGATTGCAGGGGTTATACCATGGGCGTAGGAAGTGTGGGGGACGCGGGGGATATGTACCCCCCAGATTTTGGAGTGGGGGGGACACGGGGGACAAGGGTGGGGGGCCCGAGGGGACAGAAGAATTTTCCCTTCTCCTGTAATTCGCAGGGCCATTAGCGCATGAAAGCGCTACCTATATGGCCCTGCACTTGACATGTGACCTGGCTCCAGGACACTCGCCCTCTGCCCTTTTGTTGTGCTGCAGCACACAAGGGATTCTTTCTCACCTTGCCGCCATAGCTGCCTGCAGTCTGCACTTCTGAGAACAAAGGGAGAGGAGAGGCCCTTTGTTGATTGCTGTGTGCATCCAGTCCCTCCTGAGCCCGACCCTTCCTGTCCCTTGAAGATCGAACCCTGAAGACAGCAGCAAGATTTGAGAAGGTAAGGAGGTTTGGGTAATTAAATAAACTATTGCTAAGTAACTCCCTTTCTTTTTAAATACAGTGCTGTGTTGCAGAGTATCTCCCTTTCTAAAAACAGTATTGTTGAGTTACTGTTAGATATGAGCAGGGCAGGCTTTAGCGCGCTAGTGGCACCCTGCGCGTCAGTGTTTGTTAGGGCCCCCCTTTCTGTCGTCTCTCTCTCACTCTCTTCTCTCCTCTGTCTCCAGCTTGCCTGCCCCAGTGCTAATTATTGTCCCCTAAGTTGACATCCTGCCCCCCCCCCAACATTTCTGTCCCCTGTCTCTCCTCAGCCTTCCTGGTATTTGTGAAAGCCCGCTCTGAAGGGCAAGGGCTGTCTGTAAATCTCATTTCCTGCCAATGGCCTGTGGATGCGAAGCCAGCACTGTGGCAGCTCACAGGCTTTACAGGACTTCACAGGCTATGGTGGAACAGAGCCTGACACTGCTGGATAGAAAGTGGAGAGACCAGCACACAGCATGGGTCCCAGGAAGAACCAGATGGCCTAAGAGATGGACAGGGCAAGGTAAGGCAGCTAGGGCGATGCAACCGGTGCTGCAGCACTGGGTGCTGACTTAGGATGGGGGTGCTATGTTTGCAAGTATATTGTGACTTTAAAAGCACCTGCTGGATGTTCCTTGCCACCAACAGTTTTCAGGCAACAATAAAAATCTTAAGATAATTCCGGTGATTAATGGTCATTCTGGAGAGAGACTGAAGTTTTGTCTAGTGGAAGTTTTGACTCATCATAACGTACAGGGTTACTATGCCTGCTACAAAGGCCGTCTACATGCAGATCACAAAGTGTATATAATGTGAATAGGTCAGTGGGTTTCTGCTTTTGTCAGATGCAGAAAAGTACCCTCTTTTTGGCATGGTTACCCCACTTTTTGCCTGTTGTCAGTATGTTTTGACTGTGTTCACTGGGATCCTGCTAACCAGGACCCCAGTGCTCTCTCCCATTAAATTTGGTTGCTTGGACCACACACACCCCCCACTTGGCATACTGGTGCCCCTTATAAGTCCCTAGTATATGGTACCCAGGTACCCAGGGCATTGGGGGATCTGGGGTTCCCATGGGCTGCAGCATTTATTATGTATTATGCCACCCATAGGAGCCCTTGTAAACTGTGTCTGCAGGCCTGCCATTGCAGCCTGCGTGAAAAGGTGCTTGCACCCTTTCACTTCAGGCCACTGCACCAGGTCACTGTAAGTCACCCCTATGGTAGGCCCTCCTAGCCCAGAGGGTAGGGTGCAAGTACCTGTGTGTGAGGGCACCTCTGCAGGAGCTGAGGTGCCCCGACGAACTCCAGCTCCATTTTCCTGGACCTCGTGAGTGCGGGGACGCCATTTTACGCTTGTACTCGACATAGGTCACTACCTATGTCCAGCTACATAATGGTAACTCCGAACCTGGGCATGTTTGGTAACAAACATGTCAGAATCATACCCCAATAATATTGTCAGTATTGATTGTATGATTCCATGCACTTTGGGGGCTCCTTAGAGGATCCCCAGCATTGCTCCTACCAGCTTTATGGGGTCTTCCGAACAGCTCACGCTGCTGCCACCCCTCAGACAGATTTCTGCCCTCCTTCTGCTGCTTGAGCAGCTCATGCCCAGGAAGGCAGAACAAAGGGTTTCCTTTGGAAGAGGGAGGCAACACCCTCTCCGTTACAAGGCTTGGGAGGGGTAGCCTCGCGAAGCTACTAGTATGCTCTGAAGGGCACATTTGGTGCCCTCCTTGCATAAACCAGTCTGTACCAGTTCATGGACCTCAGCCCCTACTCTGGCGTGAAACTGGACAATGGAAATGGCGTAACCACTCCCCTGTCCATCACCACCCCAGGGGTGGTGCCCAGAGCTCCTCCAGGTGGCCACTTGATTCTTCCATCTTGAATCTAAGGTTGGCAGAGGCCTCTGTGAGAATCTGAGTGGCCAGGTCAGGGAGGTGACATCACAGCCCCCTCCTAGGTGGTCACCCGGCTAGGTGACCAATCCCCCTTTCTGGGCTATTTTGGGTTTCCCTCTTGGGTGGGTCCTCAGATTTGACGTGCAAGATTCCAGCAGGACTCCTCTGCAACGTTTACTTTGACTTCTGGCCACTGGAACCGCAACTGGACTTCACAGGAACCTACAATCTGCAGCTCCAGCGACGACTTTGCCACGCAACATTGTTTCTCCGACTCCTTCCAGCAACTGCAACATTTGCCCAGCTGTGCTTCCTCTGAGGGCAGCAAGTCTTCAGTCTGCATGAGAAGAAAGAAGGAAAATTCCTTGAAGTGAAGGAGTCACTTATCTGCATCCGCAGGCACCAACTGCAACAACAACCGGCTGCGTGGATCTCCTCTCCTCCTGAGCTGCGTGGATCCTGCATCAGGGGTGGTAGTCTGGAGTGGTCTCCTTGGTCCTCTCTACCAGCTGCCCAACTTTGGAGTAGGTAGGTCTTTGCCTTCCCATTCAGGACAGTACCCCCATGCACCGCATCTCTTGCAGCTACCCCCGGCACTCTTCTCTGTGAAGCACAGCCCTCAATGTGCTTCGCCTGTGAAGTGGGACCTCTCTTCAGGTGTGCTGTGGGCCTCTCCACAGCTCCTGGGCTCCTTGCATGTAGGTCTTCTGTGGGGGCTGCCTCTCCTCCTCCAGACTCTCTGCCTTGCTGATGGTCACCTGAGACTCCCCTCCATGGGTTGAGTCCCCCTGGACCTTGCTGGTCCCAGGTAGCTCCACTTTTCTCCTACTGCAACATTTGCTTTTGCCAAGGCTTGTTGGTGGGTTTTCCACACCACAGACTGACTGCAATTCTTCATCTGGCGTGGGACGTCAACTGCATCACCTAGGAACTCTTCATCTGCTCCAGTGCTGCATTGCTGACCATCTTCGTCTCCCCGTCGACCAACTCCTGCATCCACAGATCGGTGGGTAGTGGCTCCTGCCACGACCGGACCATCCTACGTAAACTGGACTTGGTGCCCTTCTTTTCCAGGTCTTACTCTTCCAGGATCCACCTCTAGTTTCTTGCAGTCTTGTCTGCGTTTTGCAATATCCTTCTCTGAAGTCCTTTTGGTGGGTCAGGTAAAAAACTGTAACTTACCTCTTTTCTCCTGGTCGCTGGGGGGCACTCTGGTACTTACCTTTGGGGTTTCCTCGTTCCTCCAGCTCCCCTCTACCAATTCCACTTCCTTGGGTGGGAACCCGGCTTTCGCATTTCACTTTCTTAGTATATGGTCTGGTCCCCTCTAGGCCTTCAGTATTGCCTATTGCTTTTCACTGTTTTCTATTGCTTTTTATGCCAATTTGTGATTGCTGCTGTACATATAATAGTGTGTTACTTACATCCTATTGGAGTATTGCCTATCTAGTGTTTTAGTGTTTGTGTTACTGTAATAAGGAACCTTTATTTTCGTAACACGTGTTTCTTTCATGTGTGTAAGTGCTGTGTGACTACAGTGGTATTGCATGATCTTTGCATGTGTCCTAGATAAGTCTTGGCTGCTCATCCACAGCTAACTCTAGAGAGCCTGGCTTCTAGACACTGCCTACACTTCACTAATAAGGTGATACCTGGACCTGGTATAAGGTGATAATACCATAGGTACTCACCACACACAAGGCCAGCTTCCTACATCAGAGAGCTCCTTTTTTGTCCCCTGCAATTTATAAATGAAAACTGAATATAGAACAGTGAGCAATGAACTCATCAAAGAGCTGCATGCAAACATCAAGGTATAGATTAGAGCGTCATGATTTCCCCCCACTTTTTGATTAACTTAATGTTGCAAAACAAGTTGATTTGAGTGCAGTTCTTATTATTAAAGAGAGCCCCCAACCATGGTGTTATGTTTTAAATTCTGAGTTTGCGCTTCTCCAGATAAAGCACTCTGAAACTATACCTGCTACCAGTATGGATGACCTGTGACACCTACACCTTGTAGTCCTCTGTCTTATGTAACATTTCATATACACTGATTTACACATATATGATGATTGTCTCTGCGTAATGTCTGTGTGATGTAAAGTGCTTTGACACCCTAGACTGGTATGAGGGATGAATGATAGAACAACACATGCGTATATCGTGCATGCCTTAACATCGCGGTCTCAACAATGACCGTGTCTTTACTACGCATGCCTTTACAACGAATTTCATTGTAAAAGCATGTTTGGTAAAGGAACATGCGTGGTAAATTCTCCCTACCCTGCCCCCTTACACCTGATCCCATACTCCACCCATCCAAGCACTTAAAACTGCCCCTGCCCTGAGCCCTAAACCCCCCTGCCCTGAGCCCTAAAAGTAACCCTGCCCTGTCCTAAAAACTACCCCGACCCCCACTCTGAACCCTAAAACCTTCCCTGAACTGCTCTAAAAACTACCTTGATGCTCCCGCCCCCACCCTGAACCCTAAAAACCTATCCCGCTCTGTCCTAAATACTACATGACCCCCACCCTGTACCCTAAAACCTACCCCACACTGTCCTAAAACTACTTGAACTCCATGCACTCATCCTGACCCCTAAAACCTACCCCACCCTGTCCTAAAAACTACCCCGACCCTACCCTGCCCTAAAAAGGACCCCAACCTCCCAACCTCCCACTCTAAACCCGGCCACAGCCCTACTTACCTCTCTCTCCTCTGCTTCTTCCTGTTCCACCCGGACAGCTAGACCGCTATCTATGCTGTAACCACGCATATGCGTGGTAAAGACATGTGTGGTAAAGGCATGCGTGCTAGACCCATATGTGTGGTAATGGCAGCGTGGTCAATGCATTGCATTGATTGCGTTGTAAGGGATATTTCCCGGTATGAGTGGTGCTATAAAATGAATGAAATGCATCTGAGAGAGAGTGGTGATGGATGGTAGTGAGGGAATCCGTGGCAGAGGTGGTCACTGGGGGGCACCAACAAACAATGTCGCACAGGGCGCCACCAGCACTAAGGACGGCCCTATCAGACAGCACAGCAGTTCACCGGAAGGCCGCAGCACAGAGACTGCCACTTGACAGTCAGACAAGGACCTAGCAGCAATCATAGGCCTTACTGGCCTTCACAGGCAGGCGGGGGCCCAGAGACTGACACAGCCTGACTAGAAAGAAAGCTCCCAACAGGCAGCACAGTGCCTGGCAGGCAGCACATGAATCGACAGGAAGCACTGCGCCCAGCAGGCAGTACAGGCCTCTTAGGACTTCACACAGGCGAACAGCATCACAGAGCCTGTCGCTGCCTAACAGGCAGCAAAGAGCCCAGCAGACAGGGAATTGCAGGCCACACAGGACTCGACTGGAAGCGACCGTCTTCCCCATCTCCCCCCACCACAGCAACCCTTCTGGGTGCAAACTTTATGCAGGGGGCCCACCTCAAGGTTGTCCCTGTCCCCCCCAGAAATTTAGTGTCTCCTACGCCCCTGGGTTATACCATTCATGTGCATTTCAGTTTCAATTCTGCAGTATTTAATATATGCATTTTCCAACATTGCAGCTCAGTTTTAGGCTGGTGTTGATGGAGATGTGGCTGCTTGATGAGCGTTACTAACCATTAGTTATACTTTTAAATCGTTCATAAATTTGTCCTGAATTACAGATACATGTGTTTCCTTTCATATACAATACCATATACGATTAAAGAATTATTTTGAAATCTAAGGGGGGGTGATGGCAAGTGCCACATTCACTTAAGGGGGTTGTTAAATTGGCTGCTGATTTCACTATCTGAACCGTCTGCCAACTTATTCTTCTTTTAATGCTGGCACCTAAACCAAGTTCAGTGATAAGGAAATCCAAAAATACCAAGCTGCAGCTGCACTTGTCTGAGATTAAAAAACGTTCAAATAGTACAGGTACAACAGAAGGGAAATGAAAACAAATGTAGAGTATCATAACATTATTAGAATTAGATCACCAATATTTGAAACAGTGTGCCTTGCACTCACATGCTTTGGGATGCAGTATTCTCATAAAATAGAAACTGATGAACGTCTTCTTCCAATCAAAAAGACACAATGCGACTAAGATAACGTTATTTAATCAAATGCATAAATAAATATATTCACGTTTGTGTAATTCAATAGCTTTCATTAGAACACAAACTAGCAATAGCATCAGAAAAGAGAAAACCATGAAAAGAACAACCTACTCTGATTAACTTAAACATGTTATGTTAAGACATAAAACTTAAGAGTCCATTTCTGTCCCCTGATCATTGGGTTCCCAGAAAGACGTTGATGTCATTTTCAGCACTTTGGCCAATATTCACTGCTTCCAAAGCAGAACATGCTACTCGCGTGCTAGGACGGGGTTATTTCACACAGTATGGAGTGACCAGGTGCCATGTCGTGGAGGTAGTGGGTGTAGATTATTCTTCAAAGAAGGGAGAGATGTCGTTGTTTTGCTTGTCTATGTAACTGTGGACCTGACGAGCGCCCCAGCTGGTGGTATCCGCACTGGGCAGTGCACGTAGAAGTGCCGACCCTTTACCAGAATCTATTTAGCTTGAGGAATCCTAAACAAGACGTTACTGTTTTCTGGACAGTAACATGTTTCATGTCAAGAAGTTTAATTTCATATCTTTCCGTGAAATATTTGTAATCAAAATAAAACGCGACTAGGCATGTATAATCTATTGTTAGACTAGTTTCTTATTTCTATATTTGTATTCGCCCTTCATATATTTACACTTAAGGGCGCGAAAAAAAACGCGTTTTTCCCCCCAGAATCCCAACATTTTCAGTTACACAAAGAGGCCGAATTTCATATTTTGGCCTCAAGATTCAAATGTCAGCCACCTAACCATTAGAGCACACCTCCCTAGCTAAAGCTATGTCTGCCAAAGCCCAAAGACGAAGAGGTGTCGAGTGAATGTGCTCAAACTCCACAGAGTGCATAAACTTGGGATGAGCACGTTGCATAAGGAGGTGACTGACTGTGGATGTGAAATCATGGAACCTTGGGTATCCTGACGTCCTTCCAGAAGATGCACTATCTCTGCATGCATCTGAAGATGCTGCAGCTTTGTGCGGGGTAAGTGGTCAATTAACAGTGTCGGGACCTGGGAACCATTTATTGTTGAGAACTAAGGAGGTGGAACCAGGCCTGTGCTAACCTGGAAATAACCTGTTCTCAGTGGGACACGTGTGCGTCTTGGCATGGTCTCGAACCTTATGTGTTAGTGGCCTGAGGAATTTCAGTCGTGAGTTCAATACTGTTAAAGTAGAACATCTCCAGGTAATGAATGCTTTCAGTGAGCTTTAGGTGGTCTATTGTCTTCTGTCAACTATTTGTAAACAAGCAGTATGCACTGGTTTCAGATAGCAAAATTGTCAATGGGAGTTCAGACTCAAATGTTCAACTACTCTCTGGCTCAGTTTCATTTTCATTATAATGGCATAAATATGGCCAAACAGACAAAAGTTGATATTGTTGTCAATACCGACAACCCAAATAAAATAAGGAGGAACCTATTTACAATGAAAAATGTAAACACTTTTCTGTAGTGCAGACGTGTCTGCCTATAGTGCTGCATGAGTAGCAAAGCACGTTTGCACAGATATCCATGCTCAATCTACAACAATAATCGACACAGCTGTTGTGAAAATAATCTAAAGTCGTATAAATCCTGAGTAGTAATAGTTATCTCTGTACAGACCATCCATAAATTTTGACACTCAGGATACACGTGGACTAATTGGCCTTGGCAGCAAAACATGTGACGTGGGGTATCCACTGCATAAGATCAGCAGACAAGAGGTAATCACACATAAGCCCAGCTACAATCACTCCAGCATTACCAAACATCACATACCAACAACTAGGGCAATCTACCATTGTACCTGCACAGTACACCATTAGAATGGCTCAGGTATGTAATGCCTAAATACCTTCAAGGTGGCTGAAAAGGAATTTAAGCGATGACTGTGGGTCCTCCTGAATTACATTCTAGAACACCATGATGAGTTCCAGAATATGGGCGTCCACACCTTACAGAAGCAGTCATGAAGGTGAATATACAGATCATTGATCATGGTTATGGACATATTCGAGAGATTCACACAATTGAGGAGGTAAATAAAAGGTTGCCTATTGCAACAACACATGTAAAGGTAATCAGTATGGAGGTAAAAACTGGAGTCAGGCGGTTAGCTTTGTGTTGAATTGCACACCGAGTTGCTCCAGGGATTAGTTTACCCGATACTACAGCCTCATAACTGTTCAGTAATTCAAATGTGTCGGCCTCTTCACAGGTAAGGCTGCTTGGGTCTTACCACTTAGCTGTTTGGTGTTGCTTTATGTATTCATGTCTCTGGCTCTTTCTCTCCCTGCCTCTGTGACGCTGAAATCCTCTCTCCATGCCTCTGTGGCACTATCTGCCAGTCTCCTTATTGTCATCTCCCTAACTCCTTAGCTCAAACGCCGCTCATGCACTCTGTCAGTACAGTGGCACATGATCACCAGCAACCTATCGACAAGTGCATGCCTAACACACACTGCATTGTCTACATGTAGAAACGGACTGTGTGTTATACACAGTAGACTTAAATGCACACCTGTTCATCCCTGACTTTCATAAACATTTGCCCTTAATGCATATCCCGAAGTGGACACATGCACCATTCAACGAGTGGGGTCAAAGTGATCATGGATGGGAAGTGAGGGGGGTGGGAAGAAAGCCTGGGTGCTGCAGGCTGCATCAGTCAGCAGGAGCCTCCCAGGAGGAAGATGCACATTGTTCAGCTGTGTGGCTGACAAGCAACTGCCAGGCTGATACAGCCAGATCTGAGTTGTCTATGGTCTGCCTGGAACCATCCTATTCTGAGGTGTACTGCTTACAGCAACTTTACATCACTTTGAGGGGCTTTTGTCTTAATCTCTGGATTCTGTGCATAATCCTGCATTCCTCTCCTGGGTATGTGCACATTTTCCTTCCTGTCATTTGCATAAGGATTTTCAGGTAAGAAACCCTCCACCATTTCTACATATGAAATTCTAGCCATAGAAACCCTATTCATGAAAAACACTTTCTTTTCACTATCTTTCCCTGACACATGTTTGAAAAGCTGCACCAGGCGTAAGTTTCCAGACATAATTCTGGAATCAGGAATGCAGTGGCGGCCGCGGCAAATCTCAAGGTGGGGATGGAGGAGGGGGGCTGGCGACAGGGGAAATAATAATTTTAAAAAAGCTTAGCTGTCCGGCCGCCCCCGGCCGCCTTGCTCCTCTTCTTGCTTCTGATGGTGTCCCAGCAGTCCTTGGGACACCAGCACAGGCTGCCCATGGAATGCTGGCACTACTCTCATGCTATACCTAGAATGAGAGCAGCGCCAGGATTGGTCAGAGTGGTTTTGTTTGCCACTCAGACAGTGTATTGGAGTCTGTGCTGTGCTACACAGCTGGGTTGGAGAAACCTAAGTGTGCATGTCAGTTTGGTTGGCCTAACACAGCCGGACAAACCTACATGCGCACATAAGTGCACTCCACTCCTCCGCCCCCCTCCCATAGTCCAACCCCACCACTCCCTGCACATGCTGACTGAACCAGCAGCTGAAAAATAAAACGATAATAAAATATTGTTTTATTTTGCAGCTGATGGCTCCTATCCAGTGGGGCAACCCTCCTCGCCATTGTGGAGGAGCTGTCACTGCAGGAATGTCATGTGACTTTTCTGAAAGGTTTCTATTTCCAGCTGTGTACTTCACCATGACGAAGAACTCTGAACACAGGAATTAATCCTCCTTTGCAAATGAACATTTAATTCTCCATGTCGAAAATATTTTCCCCATATAGAAAACTCCTCCCCTGCGCCTCCAAAATGTTTGGAGGTAGTTAATTCTCCTTTCCATCCTTGTAAAATGTGTACACGAGTCCTCGGTATGAGTAAATCTTCAAACATTTCTGGGTTGGAAAGGCATCACAGAGAAGTTTGAGAATGCCCCAAAGTATATGTTTGTAGGCATTCTAAAACTGCCGCAATACCAATTGCCTACCCCGTAAGTGGAATTTACCACTGCAGTGCTTCACACACCTTTTTAGAACCACAACGTTTTTAGAACTATAAACCTTTGCAACTCACCTAGCTCTAATAAAAATGTGGCGGGTCAGTAATGAGCATCATGTGATAGCGCACTATCATTTACAGGCAGCACACTTTACATTGAAATAACCACTACATTTGCACAGACATACAGTTTTACTGATAAAACTATATCACACACAAATGATAAAGTGTGGAAACCGGATTTCAGTGACTATTTATCAGTTTTGCATCATCAATTCAAGTGTCTTGATTTGTTATGATCCTAAAAATGTCTTTGTTTCCATAAGACTTCAGAATTACAAAAAATGTGCTTCATTTTTGCTTTGCTAGTAGCTGAATGTGTACAGTTCATTCCACAGGTATTTCAATTGTATTTTGTGTTACAAAATGACATCATACAGCCTTTCCTCTCACATTTCCATCACCCCAGCAAGATTGTCACTTAACTCACTTTACTTTCTCTGACTGCAAAATGAGATAAGTTTGTTAACATCAGTTCTGATGTTAAAAAATAAGCAGAAGATTGTCAAAAGACATAGGCTTAAATTGGACCACTTTCTTTTAAGCGTCACAAATGAAAAAGACTTGTACTTGTACACAGCCAAGAGGGGTATTCTAGATGTTGTAGTCCACATCATAGGACTCGGGTTGATGTCTGCGACTTCATGGACACCCAACCTTTTGACCACAACTACATGAAAGCCATGTTGCAGCAACACTGGGCGACTATGGAGATAGTCTTAACAATTGCCAAAAAAGGTGCAATTGAGTTTGATAGGTTTGACCATAAAACAAGGGTCAGCTTAAGCAGAGATATTTTATATTGTGCACCTTATATAGGTATTTGAATTTAAAAAACCTAGGTTGAAAACATGGGAAGGGGCAAAACAAACATAAAAGGCCTCAATAAATGGGAAACAAGTTTGTGATGATGAGTACAAATACAAAACAGACTTAGAAATTCAAGTGATAATTTAGACGTTATACACAAGTTACACACACCTTCTCATAGAAACACCGTGTTTATTTAGCCCTGCCCATTTTGTATCTTGTTGAAAGTGTCCTTTGTGATGATGTTACCCTATTATCTCAGGAATGCCAGTTTTCTTTCTTTTGCTGAATGTTTGAGATCTAGATACATTTAAGCGGTGTTAGTCAAATGAGTGATGTGGTAGTGAATCTTTCATTCCATTCTATTTTCCCATTGGCCATTATCAAAAAAAGTAGTTACAAAACTATTTATGAATTCCATGTTACTTCATTGCCAGCATTTTCACAATGCTTATTAAAAGGCAGATGGGTTCTCTTCCATTAGTCATTGGGAAGATTATTCCCAGTTTATTGTCATTACCTACGCAGACAGTTGATTTCTTGAAAGCTACATTCACCTTCTTCCAATCTTCTATTGGGTGACATGCTTCATCACAGAGGCCTCCTTCACCAGCATCCTATCAGTGCATTGTGACTCGTCATGAGCTCCTTTGAAGAATGTGGTCCTATATAGTCATATATAAGAGGGTAGTGTACCTATCCTATACAAGGTTAAAATAAAATGTAGGAAGAAGGGTCAAAGTATGCTTTGTTAGACAAGGTTCAGCCCTGTTCGTGTGCGTAACATATCCCTGGGCTTTGTTCAGGACCTTAGTGTAACCCTCATCGTCTTCCTTCTCACCTATTGCTAATAAGGGAGAAAGAGGTAATTCACCACACTTATCAGTAGATTATGACAATTTTAGTTTGTAGGCCTCGCTATATGCTCTAAGTAGCCTCTGGAGACTAAGGGCCTGATTCTAACTTTGGAGGACGGTGTTAAACCGTCCCAAAAGTGGCGGATATACCACCTACCGTATTACGAGTCCATTATATCCTATGGAACTCGTAATACGGTAGGTGGTATATCCGCCACTTTTGGGACGGTTTAACACCGTCCTCCAAAGTTAGAATCAGGCCCTAAGACCCATATTTATACTTTTTTAGTGCCGCATTTGAAACACTTTTTGACGCAAAAGCAGTGCAAACTTACAAAAGGCAATTGTATTTTGTAAGTTTGCGCTGCTTTTGCGTAAAAAAATGACGCAAATACGGCACTAACAAAGTATAAATATGGGCCTAAATGACTTAACAACTGTCCCCACCGCATAGAGTACAGTGTAGGTTCTATCTAGATGTTCAACTCCTAAATATGCACCTATTTTGTCTCCCCGGCCTCTTTCTCATTTCTTTTTTGATTAATTAAACTGCAAAAAAAGATTTTACTATGTACCAGTTCCATTTTGGAGCCAGTAAAGTTTTACGAACTCCTTAAGTGGGATTACCACTGGTACCAATTTAGGGGGTGATTCTAATCCTGGCGGGCGGCGGAGGCCGCCCGCCAGAATTCCGCCCCCATAATACCGCTCCGCGGTCAGAAGACCGCGGAGGGTATTATTAGTTTTTCCCTGGGCTGGCGGGCGGTCTCCAAAAGACCGCCCGCCAGCCCAGGGAAAAACTCCCTTCCCACGAGGATGCCGGCTCGTAATCGAGCCGGCGGAGTGGGAAGGTGCGACGGGTGCAGTAGCACCCGTCGCGTATTTCAGTGTCTGCAAGGCAGACACTGAAATACCTTGCGGGCCCTCTTACGGGGGCCCCTGCCGTGCCCATGCCATTGGCATGGGCACGGCAGGGGCCCCCAGGGGCCCCGCAACCCCCCCTACCGCCATCCTGTTCATGGCGGCTTTCCCGCCATGAACAGGATGGCGGTAGGGGGGGTCAGAATCCCCCATGGCGGCGCAGCAAGCTGCGCCGCCATGGGGGATTCTGAGGGCAGCGGTAAACCGGCGGGAGACCGCCGGTTTACCCTTTCTGACCGCGGCCAAAGCGCTGCGGTCAGAATGCCCTGCGGGGCACCGCCGGCCTGTCGGCGGTGCTCCCGCCGACCCTCGGGGTTAGAATCAGGGCCTTAGTGTTTGAAAGAGGCGTGTTTTTCAGTCACCAGATCTGTACCTTACATTTGAATGGTTTGTGACCAATTCCAGTTGCAAACCATTAAAAAGCTGCCTGCCCCCAAGTTGGAGTGGTAACTCAGTGGCGAAAGAGAACAGGTCTCCATGCTCATTCAAGAAAAGCAGGCTGCTTTAAATAAAAAGTTTATTTAAATGCATCACAGATATTGTGGTCTACTGACATTGCCTCATATACCATTTACTCATATACCATTTATTTGTTTCTACAGAGAAAACAGACTTAGCTTTGGATATTTATTTACCCAATACAGAAATGTTTGCAGAGCAGGCGCTTCAAACAAATCTATCGTTCGACAAACTGGAAGTGGTGTGAGAGGAGCTTCTGCAGCAGCGACACCCTCTGAGCAGGGAGTTTCTGCCAGCGAGGCAGAGGGAGGATGGTCCACTGCCAGGTTGGCTAATGCTCTCATCTCCACCTCCCATGCCTTGGGCGGCGGAATGTCTGCCAGGGTCTAAATGACCCACTTTGTTTTTAAATAATTCATATTATTCATACTTTCAATTTGATGCTCAAGAAGAGTGATTTTACAGAGGGATATGATATTTTTGGCCAAGTGCTAACTAGCTAGAACCCAGGTCAATAATTGTGTCAGCTTACCAAATTAGCCTGTGTTTGCAGCTCCTTGCTTCATTTAATTTATTCAATTAAGTTACAGAGTGTTCTATAAGCAAATGAGTGAATTACATTTTTGCATGGCTCAAATACAACTGCTATTTACTTCCTCAGTTGGACTGCATTGTTTGATTGCTTCAGCTCCAGGTCTCACTCTTTTCATGAGTTTTCCTTTGCATCATTTACAGTTGTGGGGCTGCTGTATGCTACTGGAGTGGCCTGGTTGAGAGTTATGTTCAAATAAATGGATTGCTGGAATATTATTTCATATTGAAAGTCTGGATCTTATACTTTTTCGCCTATTTTGCTTTTTGGTGAAGTGGTGTGAATATTTGGAAAACAGTTAGGAAATATTGGGGAATACAGGGCTGAGTGTAACTCACCTCTGTTGCATAACAAAGATAGAGGGTGGTTTCTTGAGACATTATAGCAGACATTATAAAAGGTCTCGGACACCCTTAAATGTGTTTAATAATGGAACATTGTCAAATTAATGAATATTGTTGTACATCCACATTTATTGTGTGAAAGGACAGCACAGCGTGCATGTGGCAGGGATCGAACACCAGCTAAAGCGTCTGAATATGAAATTACTGTGGCATCTGGTGCAGTGGAGTAATGAAACTTGGGGGAGCCCACTTGCTAAGTCCCTGGAGGGGTCCCCCTCCCTCTGGACCCAGTCAGGGGCCTGCCGCCCTGCACAGTGTACTCACCCCCTCCCTTAGGGCTTAACCCCCCCCCCCTCCCCGCCACGGGGGAAGTGGGGGCCTTTGCCTGCCTATAGCATTGTGGTAATGCCATTGACAATGATTCAGAAAGAAATCATTACACAATGCTATCTCCACAATCTATCAGTGTTAGAAATTGTCAGGGCAAGAGTCTTCCATGTAGTGGCAGTAGTAAATCCGAAAGTCGTCCTCAGAATATCATCTGACATAAATATTGTTTTGTCATCTATAAAAATATCGCCCTGTTGGAGTTCATAGTCCAAAAACTACACCCAATGTGAAGATATTTTTGCAAATAATATTTAGATCACAAAGTATGTGTGAGATGAAATTTCAGTAGATGCTGTATTCAGTATTAAACAGTGACGTTTTGCATGTTTCCTGATAAATTGTTTGTGGGCCTTTCATAGCCAGTGACATTATCTTTTCTTGTGAGACTCAAATCGACACTAAAGGATGTTTAACAAATGTAGGGGCATATTTACCAACATTTCATGCAACGCACTGTAGAAAGTGAAGTTGCTGCTCTGCTTGTGTGAAAAAGAGAGACAAACTGTCATATTTACAAAAATATGGTGCAAGTCTGCTGTTTCCTAGCGCTGGGACATTTGTGGCTGCCTAGCGCCAATGCAGGTCGTCTTGCTTCATGGCCCAAGAGTGTCTGCGTTGTGGTCAGGATAGGTTTTGTGCAGGATGGAATACCTTCTTGCACAAAAACTATCCTTTTAGGCTATTTCCCCTTTAAATGTGTGCTGCTGAATAACGAGGTTATCTACCTGAGGAACATTTACATACCATTTCCGAAACCAAAATCAGATGCATTGTCAATGTTTCTTCAAAAAATCTGACATGGATCCAGCTCTTTTGGACAAAGTTGTATGTCTATGTTTAAGAAAGGCACAATGGGAGATACTATTATTAAACATAGAAATGAACAAGGAAAAACACGATACTTTAAACGTAAATAGAGAATTTCATGGATTTCTTCAAACCTACGTTGAGCAGAAAAAGGGGCGGTGAAGTTATGAAAAGACAACGTGATGGTAACGCTTTTGACAGTTTTAATGATCAACTGAACTGTGCAAAATACACTATTAACTGTAACTGAGTCATTTTAAGACATACGTTTCTGAAGGTTATTCGTAAATGAAAGATTTATAGAGCTATTCGAAAATGAAATGTTCTTTGAATAATTCTGAACCCGGCCCTTTAGTTAATGGTATGGCTGTGCTGCAGAGTAAACCAAGAATGGAATACAAACATTTTCAATTGCAATAGATTTAGCCTTTATCAGGTTTTTTCTTCACCAAAACCAAGGGAATGGGAAAGACATACCCATCGTGGGGTCTGGAGGGACGGTGGCTAAGCATGTACAGAGGGGTACATGTCACATATGTTTATGTGCAGGGTCCCACTTTTCTCTGAACCTGCTTGATGTTTAATGTATTCAAAATTAGATTTGTGTTTGCCACTATCGGTAAAGCGTGACCACAATATGTCAGAAATGTCTGGTGTTTGACCACAATAAGCCGCAAATTACCACAACAGTGCCATGGTCACCATTATACCAGAGGTGGAAACCACTGTGACACAGATGCCCATCCTATGCCCAGAGTTATGCCCACATTATAGCAACTATTACCATCATATTATAAGGCTTAACAGAGATGTCCAAAACATGCCACAAGTTACTAACATTCATTCAGGGCCAGCAATCTATTAGGCGTTGCCACCTGTTCTTGATCTCAATAAATTTCAAAGAGTTACCAAAATTATGCCAAGGCCAGTGTTTTACTAGTAATGGGCATTATGCTAAAGATACCCACAAGATGCTAAGACATACCACCAATAGACAACAACCTGTATTTTGCCAAGGCTGGGATTTGAGCAGTGAACAAAAAAGTTATAAACTCACATATACATATAGCACACATACACATGCACACACACACAAACAATTATAAGGGATCACGGCACAATGAATGCATGTGAAATTCAGTGGGCCAAGTATTTGAACTTGTTCCATGAGGCTCCTATAGGCTGAACATGTGCACATCATTTTCTGAAAAAGTGAGACAGTTTTTATTTTTTTACAAAAGTAAAAAGGGTTGTTTAAATTTTGCATCTCGGCTCATTCTATTTCTTTCATTATCTTCCCCTGAGATCCAGGCCACTGACTCAGAGAAGCTGAGTTGTATGTATTAATGTCTGAGAAGGTAAAATCACAACAATAAGATAGGCAGATTGGAGAACAGATGACCTAACCTCAGAAAGATTTTAAGGACTTGTTTAATTAAAATACATAATATATTTAAAATAACTGAGTTCAGAAAATGTTCAGGATAAGAATGCTTTCATTAATGTCTAGTCCCAAATCATACAAATACATTGCGTTATATCATTTTAATAATCTTATACCATTCGCCACTATTTGCCCTTCATTATTAAAATAGTGCCATGCATAACATCATTCAAAGTCTTCATATTACATCTTTAAAACCATTCATCACTATTTGCAACTTCATTATTAAAATAGCTCAATTCATGATATCACTAAAACACTCACATAGATTGGTAAGGTTTCATTGGACACCCATGCAATTTAAAATTCCCTTTTTGAATGAGCAATATGTACTTGGCAATGGCAATAACACAATCTAATTGGTTTGTTGCCAACAAAGTGACCAATGCATCAGACTCTGATCTTAATCCACACCTCACATAATAAGATGCAAGGCCTTTTTCCTTTCATCTAAGTAGAGGGAACAGTCTAACAACAGACGGGTTACAGAATATTTAATTTGCAAATTACACAAGCAATGACCTTTGTTTTCCCACGCCCACCTTTTAAAACCACAAATGCTCAAGCCAAGGTTGGTCACAATCTGGAACTGTAAAATTATGCTCTTCTTTAGCTTTAATGGGAATTGACCTATGTAAGGAAAGACACCCCCCTTCCAAGGTATTCCTGGATTTGGCTTAAGGAGCTTTTTGTAGTGAGGTATTGGTTATCACTAGCTAGTGAATAGAGATTAACTCTCTCCTGGAGGATTCTTTTAAACTGATTCACCATCATCTGACCACATACATCCATTACATCAAATTCCAAGCTAATTTCTTTCATTGTCTTCAAAACATTTTGAGGAAATTTTCTTGCAGACAAAATTACGTCCAGCATCATCATAGACAACAATTTTTTGGGTTTTGCATATCTTTATTGAAAAGTCAAAACTGGTCAATACAGAATCAATACAAAGAAACAGAAATCTAGAGGTCTAGGGAGGAGACAGAGTATAGAGGACCTGGGAGGAGATGAGTCATTGCCTGTGGTGACATCAGAGTAAATGTGAATTGACAAAACACAGGCAAGAGGTGTAAATCCTCCTGCTGTAGCCAGTGTGAGCTGAACTGCAAACATGTCTAGCTAAGGGGCACGTCATGAGAGATCCGGAAGATGGGGGGGGGGCACCGTGGATGGGATGGGGAAAATAGCGGTGAAAGGGGGGGTGAGGCGAGGGCAGATGAGCAAGTAGGGGGGGTTGTTTGTCCTGACCCCAGGGGGGAGGGTTGTCGAGATGTAATCAGCCATCGTGGAATCCAAGGGGGGGGGATCCTGTTCATTGTCCACGATATGGTGCTAGCAGGATGGGACTGGGGCCAGGTCGACAATTTTTTTTAAAAAAATTGTCATGTCTGAGGCTGTGCACAAAAAACAGGGCATGTGATCTGGCAATCACAGTCCAAGAGAAGTGAATACTCATAAAGCCTCTGCAAACATGAAATATGATCACAGCGTGCATACAGCTATCAACGATAGGATGAAACAAATTCAAGTCACAAGTCACTCCACAACTATGAAACACTGCTTTGGGTTTCACTAACCTTTTTCAGTGAAGGATACATCAACCACAGGGAGCTACCTGAGATATAAACATAATCTTTTGTGTAGGAGGAACGTACAGACAAAGTCAAGCCTTCTAGCCTTGAATGTGGAATACCCCAGAGAAGCCTGCTTACAGATCACAAGATAAAAGCATGACATTTAGACAGAACACCAGAACATTCAGATAAGAGCAACATAATACAGAACAAGTAAATGCTAATAGGCCTCTGCAAGTCAGCTTATTTATCATTTATACTAATAGGTTTCACACAGTCCAAAACAAAAACAATATACATGAAAAAGCACCCTAGCAAAATTGAGCTTCCTCCAAAACAATACAATTTTTATGTTGAAAGAGTAAAATGAAAATGTTCAATGTCCTTATAAATAACAGCAAGCAATGTAGTGTCAAGCTGGATACATAACTAAGTAGCCCCTCATTAGGGCTCTACATGCACCCACCCGAAAACCATCCATCACAGGTGTTACCAGTCAGGTAACCAGCAAATAAAAGGGGTTGGGTGCTGGAGCCCAGGGCCACTTCGACATTTCATACCACTGGTGTCTGTGTCACTCCTTATTTTAGCATGTGGGTCTCTGGCCCACAACACCACATTGGCAACAAGAAAGGTTCTTAACCTGTATCCTAACATTGTTTCACCATCTGCCCTACCTGCCTGGAGAATTTTGCTGGATGGTGTGATGGGTCTACTAAATCTGTTGTAGGAGGCTGTTGGGTATTTCAGTCTCCCTCCTTCCCCCGGTGGAGGAAGGTGCCGAGGCTGTATAGAGAGATGAGAGGCATATCCTTTCCCTACATGGCGAGAAAGTGACATCACCATGCTAAAAGGAAAATGCCTTGGATAAGGAAGTGAGGCCACGATTGGCGCATGTGCAGTGGTCGAAATGTGAGCCCATATGGGTGAGGAAGAGAAACAGTGACAGAAAGAAAAGCACAGTGCATAACCCCTGGCATCCACTGGCCCGACACAAAACTCCCCCAGTCCTATGGGCCCACAAGATGATGAGAGGATTGAAGGAGCCAAGCAGTGAAAGGGAGGAGAGCTCTCCAATTCTGCTTCTCATGACAATGGAGTGGAGGTATCCTAGGAAGACACCCAGATCACAAGGTGCAACCCATAGTGCCATGATGAAAAAGCCTGAAGGTGTAAGCATTGCACCACCTAGAGAAGAAGAGTAGAAGCAAGGCTCCCCAATGGCCAGGTAGTGAGAGTTTCAATAAGGACAAGCACCACAGTGCACTAATGAAGATGAGGAGACATTAATCAGTGACCGCACTGATGACCTCCAAGCCGGAGACTAGACTACAGTGACAGTTGACCACCAAGAGACCCGGTTGGTCGGTCCCATAGAATGTGTACACCATACCACCCAGAAAAAAAGGAAAAGAAACGTGTGCAATGAGGAGTCTTGATGGTTTATTTCAAAGAGAAGTACCATGGTTAAAGAAGAGAAGGAAGTGTGGCTAGCCAGTTCTCACTAGGAAACTGACAACCAACCAAGAGAAGGAGGAAAGCTCAACAATGATGAAGACTACAAGGCACGGTAGAGAATGCTTGGGCCACTAGTGGAGTGCTTCTACCCACACTAGAAAGCCACCAAGCTGAAACAATGATGACCTAGCGACAGCCCAGCTGAAGAAACAAGAGTAAGTTGCATGAATGTGCAAACCAAGTCTCTGCCCTAAACTTCCCAAGGCAAACATCCAGACACAGTCACCAGCAACCTAGTGAACTACAGCATGCACGCCAAGACATACAGATAACTTGCATAAGTAAAAGATGTTAGGACCTCGCCACCCTCACTTAAGTTGTTGACAGAAAGATTGCCTGCAGCCATCAAAGAAAGTTATTGCCACATGTTGTACAGGTTCACCACACAGCTGGCAACTCAATCACTCTAGTCACTGTGTAGTGCTTCACCACTACCATCCATGAAGCATCGGAAAACCAGAGTGGAGTACAGCACTGTTTTTAATAACAAAAGGCAAGAACCGCCAGTGATTTTCTGAAGAATCAGTCAACCAGCGACTACCTGCTCACCCATGCCTGCACCTGATCCTAGTGGCAGGAGCATGCCTTGACAATGACCAATCTACCCCTGCGGTTGCACTAATGACAGTTGTATGATGATACAATGCATGCCTTTACTACGCATGGTTTTAGCACAATTCCTTTACCACACAAAGCCTTTACAGTAAGATGTCTTTACAACACAATTTTTCCTGTGAGCATTCATGCTCTTTTAATAGCGAGATGCTCCCACGAGTTTTGCGAGAGTGAGTGCTATGATCGTTTGACAAATGAAATGGGCACCAATACTATTTGCTGTGAAAAATTGCAGGAGTTGTGGAAATGAAGTTGCAAAGCTGTATAAGGGGGCAGCAGAAAGGCATTCTGTAACTCTAGGTTTTAAAAGGAGGTCTGTAAGGTATGTACTTTTTATTAAAGCAAATCTATATTGTTTAAAAAAAATTATGATCCGGCAGAATTCTCCTGGGAGCGGGATCATGATTAGTAAAAAGAAGTAGGTGAGTATTGAATACACTCTGCTAGGGTTAATGGATATTGTGCACAATTGAGAGTAGGTGTCTGAGCTATAAGTACTGTGATGAAGGTTAATTTTTTAGAAAACAATTGTTACAATCTGCCAAGACTTTCAGGGGATTGTGAAAAGTAGGAAGGGGTAGGTGATCTGTATGCACACTGTAGGAAGGAGTGTTAGTGGAGATAGTGTTTATCCTAACTTACTATTTACACCCATCAGATTGGGAAGAGTTCTGTGTAGAGAGGTTAGTATGACACCCATCATACAATAGCGGGGTCTCAGCCGAGAGACCAGTCCCTCCCAACACCCTACCACACACATCTGTCATATGAGAGAGAGGTCTGAAAGGAGAGGCAAGTTCCTCCACACAGACTACTATACACATAGGTAATCTGACAAATAGGTCACAAAGGAGAGACTAATCACCCCTCATGCACCCTACCAAGCTCACCTGTCATGTGAGAGAGAGGTCTCAAAGGAGAGGCCAGTCCATCCACATACCCTACTACAAACACCTGTCCCTGAGAGAGAGGTCTCAAAGGAGAGGCCAGTCCATTCACACACCCAACTATCCACACCAGTTATCTGAAAGAGATCTCAAAGTCCTCCTTCACTCACTTCTATGCACACCTGTGTTTTGAGTGAAACATCTCAAAGGAGAGGTTAGTAGCTCCCCATACACTCTACTATTCACATCTGTCATCTGATAGACAGGCCTTGAAGGAGAGGCCAGTCCCTCCACATACCCTACTAGAAACATCAGTCATCTGAGAGAGTGGACTCAAAGGAGATGCAGTCCATCCACACACCCTACTACACACATCTGTCCTCTGAAAGATAGTTCTTGAAGAAGTGGCCAGTACATCCCCACTCACTACTATCTATGCACTGCCATCATTTGAGAGAGAGGTTTCAAAAGAGAGGCCATTCCCTCCCCATACAACCTACTATGCATACCCATCAACTGAGAGCGAGGTCTTGAAGGAGAGGCCAGTCCATCCACACTTCCTACTATGAACACCTGTCATCTGTGAGAGAGGTCTCAATGGGGAGGCCACTCCATTCACACACCCTACTATATACATTCATCACCTGAAAGAGAAGTGTTGAAGAAGGGGACAGTCCCTCGCCACTCACTACTATGCATACATGGCATTTGAAAGAGAGGTCTCAAAAGAGAGGCCAGTCACTCTCCATACACCCTACTACACACATCCATCTGAGAGAGAGGTCTTGAAGGAAAGATCAGTCCATCCACACATCCTACTATGGACCTCTATCATCTGAAAACAATGTCTCAAAGGAGAGAACAGTCCATCCACACACCCTACTATGCATACACATCATTTGAGTGAGATGTCTGACAGGACAGGCCAGACTCTCCCCACTCACTACTATCATTAGAAAGAGAGGTCTCAAAGGAGGGGCCTGTCACTCCCCAACCACCTTACTATGAACATCCGCCATCCAAGAGAGAGGTGTGAAAGCAGAGGCAAGTGCATCTACACACTTTACCATGCACACTCATCAGCTAAAAGAAAGGTCTCAAAGGAGAGGTCAGTTGCTCCCCATGCACTCTACATCATCTCAAAGAGAAGTCTCAGAGTAGAGGTCAGTCCATCTACACATCCTACTATGCACACCCGTTATCTGAGAGAAAAAAGTCTGGAAGGAGAGGCCACTCCCTTTCCACACACTACTATGCACACCTGTCATTTGAAAGAGAGGTCTCAAAGGAGAGTCAGTGGATCACCCACCCTACTATGCACATCCTTTGTCCAAGAGAGAGTTGTTATATAAAAGGTACTCCCTCTCTACATCCTACTATGGACACCTATACTCTTGCGGAGATGTCTTATTGGAGAGACAAGTCTCTTCTCTCATTCTACTATGTACACCTGTCATTCAAGAGAGAGGTCTCAATGCAGAGGCCAGTCCCTCCACACACCTTACTATGTACACCCACACTACAAGAGAGGGGTCTTAGAAGACAGCCCGTCCCTGCACTCATCCTTCAATGCATAGTTGTGATTTAAGAGAGAATTGTAAAAAGCAAACAACAGCATGCTCCGGTATTCACATTCACTATTCAACAGAGGGCTCTCAGTGGAGAGGTTATTTCCTTCCATAGACTACTATTTCCCTACAATTGTGTTGTGACCCCTACAATAGTCTTGTGAGAATAGAGTGCAAGCTTCAGGGACTGACACTTGCTTCATGACGATCATTAGATCCCACAAGCCTCTTGAGAGACCTGCATGGAAAATTACTGAACCTGCCACAACCTGTTTTAGGATCCCACTAATGTCTCAAGAGACCTGCATGGAAAAGTACTAGGACTGCCATGAGGTGTTGTTTTATGATCCTGCGAGAGTCATGCAAGATTGTATGGGGAGAAGTAGAAAAAAGGGTCAAGTTTAGCCAACAGTTAACATTCCTAATACATCGTTGAAGAAATCCTGTGATGTGATTGGCTGCAGAGCCAGAAATAGCTCAGATGGTCCTCAGTGGTTTGGAGGAGAAAGAAGTATGTTGGAGTTATGCTCAGCAGATGTGACTTAAATGGAATTGAAAGAGACTGTTGGTTTCAGCTGCATTTAAGAAACAGCTCCAAGAGCAGGTATTTAATAATATACTTTATGGAATTTGTTGAGAAGTGTCAGTAAGTGTGCTACTGTTGGTAAACTTATTCTACACAAGGTTTACTGAGCAAAAGCCTGTTTGTAGAGATTTAGATTTCTCAATATAGCTTTTGAGAAGTAAACATTAGAATGTAGAGAGATATCAGCAAGTATTGCACATTGTGTTTAAAAATGAAGTGTTCAATGTGTATGACGTTGTAATTAAAGGAGACAGTGTTTCTCAAATTATAAAATAAATAATATGGAATCTGTTAATACAAGGCCTAGTGTCCTTGTGTGATCCCTACTGTACACTGTTTCTTATGAGATGTTTGAGTGGAGATATGCTGATCCTAGAGTAAAACACCATGCTCAGTGTTGGCAAAGTATGTCAAGAGGAATATAATAGTTTATAAGCTTTGATGGAACCATGGTTGATGACATGTTATCATTTAATTGTGAACAATGTACTGGTTGAGGGTGTGGAATTTTTCAAGAGAAAGGAATAACATGTTAGTGGTAAACTATATAGAAACTATATAGAAATATGTGATTCAGGGTGAAAAATGTAGAAAGATTTAGAAACTATAGTGATGTATCACCGCTATCAATTATTGATCAGAATGCAACTTAATTCTTTTTGGTTATTTTTTTATTCTTAGGAGGAAAATGGAAAACTGAGGTTGTGAAAAAGAACAGTACTATGTCACAACATATCTACAGAAGAAAAACAGAACTTGTTCATGTTGGAAGAAACAAGAAACAATAACTGTATGGAAAATTAGGAAAAACTTAATAGCAGAACACATTGGGGCTCATTCTGAGCCCGGCGGGCGGCGGGAGCCGCCCGCCTGGAGGGAGCCACCAAATGGCCGCTCCGCGGTCGAAAGACCGCGGAGGCCATTCTGGCTTTCCCGCTGGGCTGGCGGGCGACCGCCAGAGGGCCGCCCGCCAGCCCAGCGGGAAACCCCTCCCCACGAGGAAGCCGGCTCCGAATGGAGCCGGCGGAGTGGGTATGTGCGACGGGTGCAGTGGCACCCGTCGCGTATTTCAGTGTCTGCAATGCAGACACTGAAATACAAAGTGGGGCCCTCTTACGGGGGCCCCTGCAGTGCCCATGCCATTGGCATGGGCACTGCAGGGGCCCCCAGGGGCCCCACGACACCCCTCACCGCCATCCTGTTCCTGGCGGTCGGAGCCGCCAGGAACAGGATGGCGGTGAGGGGGTCGGAATCCCCCATGGCGGCGCAGCAAGCTGCGCCGCCATGGGGGATTCCCAGGGCAGCGGAAAACCGGCGGGAGACTGCCGGTTTTCCTTGTCTGACCGCGGCCAAACCGCCGCGGTCAGAATGCACTGCGGGGCACCGCCAGCCTGTTGGCGGTGCTCCCGCATCCCCGGCGGGGTCGGAATGACCCCCATTATGTTCCTACTGCCTAGGGGGGCATTTGTGGTCTTGCGGAAGCTTGTACTGTGCAGCTTTACTTGTTTATGATGAGAAAATGATCTGGGTACATAAGCGGCAGAAAAGGGCTTTATTTAGGTAAGTAGGGTTGTTGTCTGCTTGAGCAGTGTGTACCTGGGCAGGCACAGTATCTGACAGTTGAAAGGATGTGGCAGCATCTGAAGAAATGACTAGTTGATGTGCATTAGCTATCTTTGTCTGAGCTAGCCTTGTGAATGTGTGGATCCTAAATGCTTCCACATTCCTATGATATTTATAGGATACTGCTTCTTTCTACGTCCCTAGCTGAGCTAATGTTTACAAAGTTTATAGATGTGCAACTTTTCGGAGACTATCGTGCCACCTGGTCTGTTATAAAAAAACTGCCAAACCTAAGATTCTTTGGCAGGCTAATGTGGTTGAAGGAGAACAAGAGAAGGTCTATGCACATCAAAATCCAGTAGATAAATGAAGCAAAAAGGATGAAGTTGTTGGTGCCTCCTAATCACAATCAGAAGAAAACATGATAAATTAGAAAAGTTGGCGTTTTGTTTGTTTTACAGTTGTTGATAAAGTTTGATAATATAGTTGTTGCAGTTATAGAATGTTGTTAAATTGTTTTATTGTAATAAAAAAGTTTAATGTTACTGCTGATTTCTTTGCTTAATAGTTATATAGATTTCAATATTATTATAGTATTGCAATGTTGACTAAAACTGGCAGTTCCATCTTCAAGACTGTAAAGGTGCTGCTGCATGTATATGTAGCTATACAGTACTATGCACCTCTTTTATGATACAGATACTTGGTAATGGAGAAGCCAATTGTTTGAATACCCTTCTATGCTGACATGTCAATCAGCTGGTGGAGATGTGGTAGTGAAGACAGCTGTTCTTTTTCACATGCTACTATATATGCTTGTGACGCTGGAGAAATGTTTCAATGGATAAGTCTGTCTCTGTCTTCACCCTACTACGTGTGTCTGTCCTCATAGGGAGATGTTTGAGGGAGAGCTGGCTATGTCCCCACATTCAAATATGCACACTAATTGTTCAAGGCACAGTTGTCAACAAAGAGGATGTTCTATTTTCTACTCCACTATGGGCATTCATCACCATGAAGAGAGGTATGAGCAGAGAGAGCAGCATGTACTCACAGCCTAGTTTTCACATGTTACTCTATGGAGATGTCTGAGATGACAGGGTAGTGTGTCTCTATAACCTAGTCTCTATAGTTGTTATGCAAGACAGACATCTCAGCATTGAGGTATTTCATCCTCTCATCTTTCTTGTACATCTACTATCATCAGGAGAGCTGTGACCAGAGGGGTAAGCCCCTTTTCACACCATCATTTGTACATCCATCATCTAAGAGACAAGTGACAGGAGAGGGCCCAGTGTCTCTTCTACTATAAACAGATCATCCAAGAGAGATGTGTCAGCAAAAAGGGCAGTTCCTACCCACTGTCTACTATGTATGCCCTCCAACATGTGAAGAGGTACGAGCAGAGAGGTAAGGTTTTCTCAAAGCTTACTTCACACATCTCCCACCCTGGGGAGATGTGTTCTCAGACAATCTACTCCCTTCCCAGACACTGCTCCATATCTATGTTGCCTAAGGGAGAGGTGTCAGCAGAGAAGCCACTACTTGCCCACATTGTACTGCACATCCATGTTATTGTGGAGGTAGGTCTTAGTGGAGGACAATGTTTCCCTGCACACTACTGAATATGGCTGTCATCCCTTTGGAGAGGTGTCATTGGACAGGCAGATCGTTTTCCACACCCTAATATACTTGGTTATTGCCCTGGGGAGAGGCCTCAATGAAGAGGCCAGCACCTCTCATACTTGCTATGCAATAGAAAGGTCTTACATGTGGGGTGAGTACCTTCTACAACCTACAATGCTTATTGCTCTGCCTGGGTAAATGTGTGAGTAGAGAGGCAGGTGTCTTTGAAACCTACTCTACACACTGATCACCTTGATGCAAAGTATCAGTGGAGAGTCCAGTCCCTCCCAATACTCTGCTATACACAGTTGTTGGTCTGGGAAGAGGTGTCAGTGAGAACCCAGGCTCTCCTCACACCCTACTATACACTATTGTCATACTGTGAAAAGATGTCACTGGAGAGGCCCTTTCCTTCCCACACCTTACTAATGGGGACTAAAAGTCATAAGTACTGTAATGAAGAAAGTGTAAACTCTTCCTCCAAAAATATTTTACGATCTCGCAAAGCTCTTGTGGGATCATAAAAAAAGTAGGAGGGAGATAAAATCGTTCTCAATAGAGAGCTTTCAGTGCAGAGGCTTGTGCGTTTGCACAGTCTGATATACATATCCTACAATATAGAGCAATTATGCATGAAATATAGGTTTGATAATTAAGCTCACAAAATTCTCACGAGAGCTGGACAAAGACGTGAGTAGGGGTAGGTGTTTGGGTGCTCCTGGGAGGGTGGCAAAATTATAAGTGCAATTGGTAGATTTGTGGCAGTAACAAAAATAGGTTAGGTTGTGACCAACTGCTTTTTGTATGGTGCACAGTTACTTGATAAACAGTATGAGCTTTTCTATTGGCTGTTATAATCCAGCAAGAATCATTTACAAGCTTCTACAGTTGACGCTTGATATGGGAGCCCTGGACAATCCCATGAGACTCTCGCAAGAGAAGCATGGCACTTTACAGAGTGTTAGAAATGGGGTCTCTGGTTGGCATGGTTTGTACCCTGTCCAAGTAGGGACCCTCACTCTAATCAAACTGAGAGAGTCACACAGCTAAGATAACCCCTGCCCACCTCCTTCGCAGCATGGGCTAACAGTCAGGCGTATCTCAGAGGCAATGTGTAAAGTATTTGTACCCACACATACAGTAACACAGTGAAGAAACTACAGAAGTAAAAAAAATCCAACATTCTCAAATAAAGATATGAATTTTCAAAGATGAAATCTTAGTATACCTCTTAGAAACATGATAGTTCCAACTGGGGCTATCACAGCATCTTGATGGAGTCCATTCCAACAGTCTGATGCGACTTGCAAGAGAGTGCGGGCCGATCATGGAGTCACATGGACCCCTGGGACAGTACATTGGAAAACAATGAGGAAACAAAAATGTTGCATGGAGTTGGGGAGGTGAGGCGTCGCTGGAGCCAGTGCGTGTCAATTTCTTACGACAAGGTCGGGTCGATGAGTCCAGCAGGTCAAGATGTGATTCGTCAACTTTGCGGTGTCTCAATCACACCGCAGGCCCTCAGATGCTGAAGCTGAGACAGTGTCACATAAATGAGTGACACAGCACTCAGGAACCACTCTGTGGCAGGACTTCAGAGATGCTGCAGCAGCATAAGGCCGGTGTTGCAGGTCGGGGTCATTGCACCCAGTGGGGACCACAGCTCCAGTGCAGAGGGCAGGAGCACGGAGTCAGATAGCCGCACCAATTCCAAAGTCGCTCTCGAGTCGATGTGCTTAGTTTCTTCTTGGCTACACCAGAGCTCACTTCCAAGGGCCCAGGAAATGGATTTGATATCACTTCACAAGTCAGGACTCTCAACAAGAGGGTCCAGGCACTGGTAGGTGAAGTCTTTGATGACCATGAGGCTTCTCAACAGGAGGCAAGCTCAGTGTAAGCTGTTGGAGAACCATGGAGAGTAGGATGTAGAAAGCAAAGTCCAGTCCTTTCACTCCCAGGACAGAAGCAGCAAGCATCAGGCCAGCACAACAACTCAACAGGCAGAATGGCAGTCTCTCCTACAGTAGCCAGCTCTTCCTCTTTGCAGAATGTCCTCAGTCCAGGGGTGTTCTATGTGGTGTCCAAGGCCAGTACTTATACACATTTTTGTCTTTGAAGTAGGCAAACTTCAGAGAGACTGCTTTGTTGTGAGGACAGGTACAGCACTATTCAGGTGCAAGTGTCAACTCCTCCCACCACTCTAGCTCAGGAAGACCTATCAGCCTGGTGATGGGCCATGAGGATATGCAGGGCACACCTCAGCTCCCTTTGCATGACTGTCTAGAGTGAATGCACAGCCCATCTGTCATCCTGACCCAGACGTGTATTCAGCAGACAGACAGAGGCACAGAAAGGTTAAGCAAGAAAATGGCCACTTTCTAGAAGTAGCATTTTCAAACTTACAATTCAAAAACAAAGTTCACCAAAAGATGTATTTTAAAGATTGTGAGTTCAGAGACTACAAACTACACATCTCTATCTGCTCCCAAAGGGAAATCACACTTAAAAGATATTTCAAGACAATCGCCATGTTACCCTACGGGAGAGATTGGCCTTGCATTAGTGAAAAACTAATTTAGCAGTACATCACTATCAGGACATGTAAAACAGACCAGTACATGTCCTACCTTTTAAATACACTGTACCCTGCCCTTGAGGCTGCCTTGTGCCTATATATGGCGTGCCGTACAAGTGGTTAAAGGGTAGGTATGGGCCTGGCAAGTAGGTGCACTTGCCAGGTTGACATGGCAGTTTAAAACTGCACACACAAGCACTGCAATGGCAGGCAAGAGAAATGTTTGCAGGGCTAATTATGTGGGTGGCACAATCAGAACTGCAGGCCCTATAGTATCATTTGATTTCCAGGCCCTGGTCACACCTGGTAGACTATACGATGGACTTACTAGTAAAAGAGATCAATCACCAATGCATTTTAGACAGAGAACATATGCATTTTAGCACTGGTCAGCAGTAGTAAAGTGCCCAGAGTCCTAAAGCCAATAAAAACAGGTCAGTAAAAATAGGAGGAAGAAGGGAAAACAACTGGGGATAACCCTGCAAAAAGGGCCAGGTCCAACACAGAGTAACCTTGCCATGAGTTCTTTTTCAATCTTGTGAAAGTCATGTGAGCCCAATTGTACAGGGAGAGAAAATAGCGTGTATTACCACAGTAGAAGTGACATTAACTGGTTCATGCAACAATAAAGCAATACAAGTAAAGCACAGGTAGTCAATTTTATTTTGTAAGCTAAAATAAAAGGTTACAAAAACCATTATAGGGGATTATAGTACATGTAGTACACGTACTGTGAGACTGATACATTTCTTTTATATAGACTCCTATACTGAGGTTATGTTAGAGTCAATCAATAGTTGGCTTTCCCTCTACGAATTAAAGAAAAAAGTAAAAATGTGACTGTCTGCAACATTTGAGGGTTCAGATACTTAATTTTGTTGCATAACCTCAGACACCTGAGATTGCCCTTGGTGGTCGGGAGGTGAAGCAAGTGTAGTCTTGTTGACTTCTGCACAACAGAGGGCATCTGACTTTTGATTAAAGGTGACTAGTATATTCAGCAACACAGAGCTTTAATTTCAGGTAATTAAAAACATAGTGTAATTTAAGTAGGAAGTATAGAAATAAAATAATATATTTAGAAACAGTTTTCAATATATTTGCTTATTATAATGCTGCCAATAATTTGAATGTTCAGAATGCTAAATAGAATTAAAAAGTGTTTGCTGTTGAATGTTATATATTTACTGTATCTTCATATATTGTTGAGTTTATAGGTGGCTATACAGAAAATTTTGTTTTAAGACATAGATGTTTCTCTTAAATGGTTAATGTATATTCTAACTTGAAATTACTATTTATAAATTTTGGACAGTGGCTCTCCTAAATACAGTTAGCATACACTAGAGTGTTTTTATACTGGAGAGAGTGTAGTACGTGAATTGTATCATAGCCACAGATCACTCAGAGAAAATGTGTTTGCATAAAGAAAGAATTCCTTACTAAACCATTTATCACTGAGGTTTCACCCTGTACAAAGGTGTCATGTAGAGAGTGCCTGTTGATTTTAAACTGAAGCATTCAAAGTCTATAGGGTCGTATCATGTACACTCAAGGTTTTATCAAAATGCACTTTATTTAATCTTTACACTTTTAAAATGTGTTGTGTTCAGTGCTGCAATTATATAGGGTTCTGTTTCATAAAGTAATTATACATGCCGTTCACTGACAAAATAAATCTTTGTAGAGGGAAATCTTTCTAACAACAATATTTTACACCTAGCATTTAACATGTGGAGAAGTTTCAGTGGAGAGGCCACTTTGTTAGTGAAGTTTTCTACTGGTACTTTTGAACTTGTAGAGGAGTGTCATAACAGATGCTTCAACAGAAGCTTTGCTGTCCTGGGTCTCCTAACGGAAATAGCACCAGACATTATTACTTAGATGCCTTTCCAGCATGTGGAAGTGCCACTGCCTGGAGAATACAGAAAGGTTGACCCAAGAAACAGTCGCCTTGAGCAGTGGGGACAGGGAAAATCACTAAGCGCACTAGCGGCAGGGCATATGGGTTACGTCTGCCACCGTCAAGGCCAATAGACACACTGGAGAAATTACAGAATGCAGCATGATAAATACTGGAAGACATGAGGCAGAGAGATAATGGCCAACAGCAGCCTAACCCACTGCCAGAGGTGAATGCAGCTGGCCTCGAGGGGCCAGGACAGATTAGCACTCGCACCCACAGTGGTGTGATGCTGCAGGGATTGTTTCTTTGGCTGCTCCCTCGAGTGATGTGTTAAAAAAAATGTTAGTCAAGTATCTCTCGAACCAGCTAAAATGCATTAGAATACGATTAAGAACATATGTTGTATTGGCCTGATTCAATGACTGTGTACAAAAGTTTGTTTGATTCTTGCCCTCTACTGCTAGGCTAACTTATTTTGCAGACAACATTAATAAAAAAAAGTAGTGTTGGATAACTCTGAGCAACCAGGGCGAGAAAGGAAGCTGGAGCCGTGCTTCATTGGGGCGAATATGGAGGAATTTGTCAATTCAGGAGCACCTTTTTGGAAACAAACTATGTTCATTATAAAACTTTCTGCATTAATAAATAACCTCAATTGAAAAGAAAAAGCAAAGTAAATGCACAAGGAGAAAGTGGAGGCATTGTCAAAAGCAAAGCAAAGCTAAAGCAGGAGTAAGTAGAGGCAATACAGTGAAAGAGATGATTAAGATAATTCCCATAAGTATGAGAAAGCAACATTTTAAGGTAAGTTCCACTTCAAGTGCTGCTAACGTCTTGCCCACTTCTTCTCAGAGAAGAAAAAGACATAAAAATCCAGGCCAACTCCTCAGAAGCCCGGGCAAACAGGAGCCTCCAGTTAATGGTAGACTCAAGATCCACAGCTATGATTAACGCTAGCCTTATCAATAATCATAGTAGCAGAGAGAAGGAGCTGGAGAAATTAGTTGAGCCCACAGAGACCAGCCTAAATGTCAGAGAACTTTCCACTAAAGGGACAGGGTTGCATGACGTTAACAAAAGGGTACAAGCAGAGAATAAATCAAGCAAAACCTAAGGAGTACTCATTATTTACGAGACAAGTTAAGGCTACCGGAACACTTTTAATGGATCAGAGTGAATCTCCTAAGGGAGAAAAGTCACCAAAAATGCAGTCAAGTTCTCAGGTAGCATGCTCCATTACAGTAATAACTGAGCTTTCAGCTCCTGTGCATCAGATGTCTTTATCATCGGATACTGAGACAATCTTGGGCCCCCAGAATGCTGCCCAGGAGCAGACCTTTGCAGACTTCAACTGTGAGAACAGGCAAGGTGGGGTTCCCTATGTGAAGATACTTTTGAGGACTCCTTTAAATGTGTACTTGATACCAAATTGAAGGAAATACGACAGCTTACGGTGTCACAGGCACACAAGGTTGCAGCTCTCCATGAAAGATTATCTAAAATGGAGGAGAGTATGGCACAGTTGACACAGCTCCCTGGAAGATTAAAAGAGGGAAGATTTAAAGAGTTAGAATCTTGGATATTAGATCTGGAGGATAAGTTTGAGTCAGTGCAGCAAGGAATACTTAAATTGGAGAAGCAAAAGCAGTACATGCAGAACAAAACTGAAGAGCTTGAGAATTAAACAAGATTATCTAATCTATGCATTGTGGGCATAACAGAGGGCTGTGAGGGTCAGCAGGTACACCACTGGGTATACTGTTTAATTAAGAATTCAGTTTTTCCCAATTTTTAAGGTGACCTTAATATTTCAAGGGCGTATCTACTACTAGCTCAGCATCTATCCAGCTCCAAATATCCACATATAATTTTGGTGTATTTTGCTATCAAATTAAGAAGCGCATTCTTAACAAAGCAATTGAGAGGAAAAGTTTAACGACCTCGGGCATACTCCAGTTTCTCCGATATGTCAATAGCTGCAGCTTGTCACGGGAAGGACTATATACAGGGCTCTTCAAGTCTAAGGGTGCTAAGCCATTCATTGTACAGCAGTAAAGGTTAAAGGTTCTGGTGAAAGGACAGTTTAATGTGTTTACAAATGTAGTGGAAGCAAAGGAATTTCTGCTAGCAATTTCCAACTAAATGCCTCAATACATAATTTACTGCATAGATTGTTATGTTTTCTGCTGAGAGGTAAGAAAGGAAAAAAATGAAAAATATTGAGTAATGTCTACAAGATTGGGGGTTTCCCCACTGGGGTCACAAGTGCAGTAGGAAGCAATCCCCCCCAAGGGGTTGGAGATACATAGGCCCTAATTATGTCATTGGCAGTAAAAAACGCATACCGCCACAGTGACTACAGCCAAAATACCGTCACCGCGGCTACCATCCATCTGCCATACTATGATCACTGCCGGACGTCTGCCACAAGAAGGGCGGAAATCCGGCAGTGATCATACTGGCAGAGGGTTAAGCTGGCGCTGCTACCACCAGCACCGCCAGTTGAACGTCACCAGCCATACCATGACCTGTGATACGGCCTGGTGGTGTTCTGCTGGTGGGCGCTGCTGGCACCAGCAGCGCCCCATCTCGTTCCCTGCCAGAACACCACCTAAAAGAAGATAAGTTGGTCTTCTGACAGGGGAGGAGGGTGGAAGGTGTTGTGTGTGTCTGGTTGTGTGCATGAATGTGTGAGTGTGTGTGTGAATGCGCCTGTGTGTATAGAGTTGTTTGCGTGGGCTTATGCATGTATGTGAATGAGTGTAAGAATGGTAAAGTGAGTGCATGTCTGCATGTCAGTGTGAATGTGTGTAAGAATTTGTGTGAGAATGACTCGATGTATGCGTGTATGCCAGTGTGAGTGAGTGAGTGTATGCGTAGTTCGTGTCTGCGGGTGTGTGCGTATATGGGGGGTGAGAGGATTGGAAGGGGGAGTGAGAGGGTCGGAAGGGGGTTGAGAGGATCGGAAGGGGGGAGTTTGTGTGGAGGGGGCTTGGGGGCGTCAGGTCGGTGTGGAGGGGGGTGGAGGGGGTTGGGGGAGACACCTACTGGTGACAGGGAAGGAATTCCCTGTCACCGGTAGGGCCTACCACCATGGTTTTCATGGCATTGCTAACACCACGAAAACCATGGTGGTAGGCAGCCTCAAAATGCCGCCGGCGGTACTATGCCAGCCAACAGGCTGGAGATTGACATCTCCAGCCCGGAGGCTGATACCGCCATGGCGGTCTGAGTGGAAGCAGCCAACCCGCAATTCTCAAAATGTACCGCTAGCCTGTTGGCGGAACTGCAGCCACATTACCACTCACCGTCGGGGTCATAATGACCACCATAGAGTCGCTGGGTTTTTAGAGGGTGAATTTCAGGATTGGTGGGGGGCACGTTCTGCAAAAAAGAGAAGGATAACTAATAGATCTTAATGTAACTAAGCTGAGAGGAGTGATGAGTACTTATGCAATTGTAGTTGTGCCATTTAAACGTGCATAATTTGAGGTTGGTATCAAGTAATGCCAATGTGATTTTTTAAATCTGCACAAATGTGTGGGCCTGATAAGATGGCTGATATCTTTCATTCCAGAAGTAATCTACCTTCAAGAGGCTCATCTAAACAGTAATAATCCAAATGTTTATGTTCCAAAGAAATATTCCCTTGTATTCTTTACTTCTTCTGTTTTTTTTATTGTTGCTAATCACTATACTGCCTCAGGCTTTGTTGTTTGGGAGGCCTTTAAATCCAAAGTCCATGGGTACATCATAGCATATACAGTTAGCCAACATAAAAAGTGGATGTTAAGAATAAAGGAACTGCTGCTAGCAGTGAATAATGCTGCAGGAGCCTATGTTAGGATGGGGGACTGGAGACCACCAAAAAAGAGTTGGAGTAGGCCAAGCAACCTCTTAGAGATTACTTCACTTTAGAAGAAATAAATAATTCAAGCCATTCCATCAACAAATGTATGAAGAAAACCAACGGATTGAAACCTTTCTGGCTTGGTCAACCAGAATTAAATATGAAAAACAAGTAATTAAGCAAATTAACAATACTGATACTTAGTTATTAGTCACCCAGGAGGAAGAAGTGGTCCAGGTTTTTCTGCAACATTTTGCTAGAATATATGAGAATACCTACCCTGTGACAATTTTTGCTGTAGAACAATTTTTTAGCTCCATCCATCTCCCACAATTGCCAAGAATGTATGCGGATGCAATCTCAGCAATAACAACAGTCCATGAGATTGCAGAAGAGCTTAAAAAATTCCTAGTGCAAAAGCATGTGTAAATGATGGTTTCTAATTGAAGTTGTACAAGGTTTTTGCAAAAGAATTGGACTCATTTTTAGTAGACCTGTTTAATGATATAATGGAAGGTGAGGAGATCCCTCCACTTTAAAAGACTCCACCATAGTTAGATGCCTGATCAATCCCAGTTCCTATCCTCCGATAAGTCTGTTTAATGCAGACTATAAATTGTTGACAAACCCACCCCCAGTCACAGATCCGGGTTTAATCCATTGTTCTTTTGCTCACCATGCCACCCAGTTTGGACCCACTCTTGACCCTGTTTCCCATGGGAACAGTCCAGCCTGAACTGCCAGGCAAGGTTCTCCTTGGACCGGAAACAAGCATCCTAGGACCGGTTTCAGAGTTCACACAACAGAGACGATGCTTGGGTTTTGCTCAGGTTTGTGCCACACAGCAGAGGAGATGCATCAGTTCTGATTAGTTCACAGGTGGGCTATCAGAGTGTCGTCAGGCCCACTTCCAAGGGCCCAGCCATCGGGTGACTCCACTTGTCAGGTTAGGAGTAACAGTTGCAGAGTTCAAGTGCTGGTTACAAGAGACTAGCCCTTGGAGTAACTCTGGCGATCCAGGGTACAGGTTACAGGTCTAGTCCTTCTCACCCAAGCAGAAGGACAGCAGACCAGCCAATCAGCACATCAGGGCAGCAGTCCTTCAGGGTAGTAGTTCAGCAAAATGTCAGTCCTTTCAGTGGCACAGCAGTCTTTCATCCTGGCAGAGTCATCCACAGGTCCAAAACTGTACTGAAGAGTTGGTGTCAGAGGTCCAGTATTAATACCTGGTTCTCTCTTTGAAGCAGAAGAAGCTTCCACAGAATTCCCTTTGAAGTGCTCAGGTTTTGTGCCTCCCCTGTCCTGGCCCCAGACTAACTACAGGTAGTATGTAATCATTTGTATGAAGGCAGAACACAGTCTATTCAGGTATAAGTGGGGCTGTGCCCAGTTCTACCCCCCACCATTCTGCCAGTGATAGCCTATCAAGGCACACCTAAGCTTTCTAATGTGGGTGATTGTCTTGAAAGATTACATAAAAAACAACTGCCAACTATACCTGGGGCCAGATGTAGAAAGCGTTTTGCATGGGGCAAACTGCGAAAGTCACAGTTTGCGCCATGCAAAACGCGCATCGCGATGCACATTCCCATTTTGCGAGTCGATACCGACTCGCAAAATGGGAATGCGACTCGCAAATAGGAAGGGGTGTTCCCTTCCTATTTGCGATTCGCACCGCGATGCAACATTGCTTTGTGACCGCGAACGCGGTCACAAAGCAATTCGCAGTTAGCACCCATGTCAAGTGGGTGCTAACTCATTCGCAAAAGGGACGGGGTCCCCATGGGACCCCTTCCCCTTTGTGAATGTTGCAAAAATATTTTTTCAGAGCCAGCAGTGGTCCAATGGACCACTGCCTACTCTGAAAAAAATGAAACCAAATGGTTTCATTTTTTCTTTTGTATTGGCTGCAGTACAAAAAAAAAAACTGCTTTATTAAAAAAGCAGTCACAGACATGGAGGTCTGCTGTCTCCAGCAGGCCACCATCCTTGTGAGTGCAGGGAATCGCAAGAGGGTCGCAAATTGCGACCCACCTCATTAATATTAATGTGGTGGGTCTTTGCGACCCCCTTGCGATTCGCAGAAGGTGTCTGAGACACCATTCTGCACACGATTTTGCGAATCGGAAATTGCGAGTCGCACCGACTCGCAATTTCCGATTCGCAAAATCGTATCTTGCTACATCTGGCCCCTAGTTATGTGACATACGGCGGCCACTATATGGCAAAGGCAGGAAAATGCCAACATTCTAAAGTGATATTTTCAAAAATTGTCATTTGAAATCCGATGTTACCATAAAAGAAGATGTTTCATTAAAATTCTAAAGACACCAAGCATGAACAGTTTACCTGTTCCCATTTGGAGGTTATCCCTGATAAGGTATTTCCAATGTTATCCTATGGGAGAAGTAAGCCTTGCAATGCAATGGTGAAAAACATATTTAAAAGTTTTCACTATCAGGATATGTAAAACGTGTTACAGTGAATGTAAAATAGACAGAAGGCCCACTCTTGCTAGTGCACGAATCAGCAGAAAAAAGTGCAGATTTGAATGTGGTCAAGGACAAACAAACACAAGCCCAAACTATTTATGATGTCAGAATAGAATAGAATGGGGGCCTGAATGAAAGGCAGACACAAGTTTTAGTAGATAAATATAATTAGTAACGCAGCAGAAAGGGAAGGTCGCAGCATGCATCACAGGCCGCACTATAATACATGTCTCCGAGAAAGAATGTAGATCACAGCAACATGGGGAAACAAGATAAACCTTTTGGTTACACAGTGCAAAGCAGCAGATGCGTAGGAAGAAAAATGCTGATATGCTTCAAAGCGTATCAACGTATCAATAACAGGTGCACTTCAGTAACATTTTTGTAACATGTGGGTACATGTTTTGGCAGAAACTATTGCTTCTAGTTGAAATTATTTGAGATAACAATGTGCTAAAGCAAGTGCTTCATTTAATATGCATACTGATGATTAATACATCATTAGTGGTTTTTTAGACTATGTAAGACACTGTCTGTTATGGTGCAGTTTGAGTTCAGTTTCTGCTACAGCGCTGATCTGACCTCCTGGTCGTATTTGATAAAAAAACTATACTACATTGCCGACCAGAATTGTGTCACTTCTTTATTTCTTCTCTGACAACATTTGACCAGAAGCCCCCCCTTCCGTTCCCAGACGCCGCCTCCCCAGATTGAATAGAATACTGCGCAGAAATCGGGTGAACAGACACCGGCCTATTCAAAACAGCCGGGTTGGATTTCCAGAGTTTGCCATCCTAAAGGGTGAGGAAAGATCAGTCTTCATACCTTAAAATTCAAATTGCATGAATCTGTGGCAATCAAAGTATGGATGGATGAGGTAATGCAGGCATGATTTATGTATTTTTTCAGGATGCAATGTTATGTATAGAGAAATGAAATGTGGTGATTTCCCAGTTAGACTGGAAGACTAGCTAGTGTGAATCCCCTTTGAAATAGAAAGGAGGAATAACAGGTAATAGTGTATTACCCAGGGGACAGCTCCTGGAAGGCTCATTCCTTTAGGAGTGCCTAGCAGGTTTCCTGGTCAGATCCAAAGGGTCAGAGTAGTGTCAGACCAGGAAACAGGTGTGAATTCTGATGTGGCAAAGAGATGGTAACTTGCCTAGCACCAGCACGCCTTACTCTGAATAACTTAGACGTCCGGATCTGAAATTCCCAGCTTTAAGATATCTGGAAGGCATCTTTAAGGGAGAGTGACCGAAGCTGGGGCATCAGTGGAGAGTCTGTCATTTAGGTAAGGAGACAACTGAATGGTTGGTGTCAACTGACTTTGCCCTGAGCAGGATTAGACCCTTGGTTGTGAACCTGAAAAGTACAGTAGTAGCAAGTAGATATCATCCCATTAATAAGGAGGATGTCATAAAGAGTACAGTATTTCATTAACATAAGGCCAATATAGAGAAGTAACAGGGGTTTCCGCCGGCTGTCATACAGTCTGATATAAGCGAGAAAGAAAGGGTGCAAGATCTTTGCCATATTTTTGATATTCCAATAAAAAACCCTAAAGTGTACTGGAAGTGGGGAAACATTATTTCAGATAAAAACACGGGGAACAAAAAATAAAATATCCCAAGACAATGGTAAAGATTAATAAAAACTCTCTATGAGTAAGACAGATGATTCACTGTGGCAGGAAACAGATGACATTGAATTAAAATGAATATTTTGATGGGCCCATGGAGAACCCCCTTTCCCATGTAACAGCTCTCGGTTTGAAATAATAACATCTATTATATAAGAGGCTCTCCTGGATGCATTTCTCACAGAAATTCAGAATTCAGGATTTTAAAACATGAGTGGACGACCCCAACACCGAGCACCACAAATAGTTATGTTCATTCATGATAATGTTGTAACATGTGTTGTGTCAGGCACCAATCCACCTCCCACAAATGCACCCTCCCTAGATATAACCATGGAAGAAGTGTTACACAGACTAGCGATAGTGATGGCTGATGTTCATTGATTTGGTCTCACGACAATATATGTGAATTCATGTAACACTGCATGAGATTAACACGTGGTTACCACTGCTATAGGTTAGCTATATTGATAAAGACAAATACATATCAGTAAAGGAGACAAGGTCCAAAAGAGTCATATAATAGTGGACAAATAAACAGGAGATAAACATAGGAAACATACAACCTTAGGGGAAAGTGGAGACCTCTCTGGAACACATGTTAAAAATGTTTCCTTCTTACAAGACGACGATACAAAAGTACTGTAAACAATGGTAGAAAAGTAACCAAGGACCACAGTCATCTATGGCCAAGGGAAGGGTCGTTGGACAAAGATGTAACTGAACATACATTGGCTTACATTCACACTAAGTATAAGAGAAAGAAAAAACAGAAAAGAAAAGTCACCCTGTCATTATGATGGATATTCTGTGATACAAAAACAATTGTTAAACCAGCAGCACCCTAGGGGTAGTGACAAAGCCCCCAGTGAAGCCCCCAGAGAAGCCTTCAGGGGAGCTCCTATCTTATGGTCCTTATCACATTCTGTCAGCTGTATGGTACCAGGATCCCATTAGAGTGGCACCTAAAGAGGAGAGACAAGAATCATGGGGAGCTGAGGCAACTTCGGACCCTACTCCTATAACTCATTAGGCTGGTCCAGAACCAGACCAAAGAGATAGGCAAATAAATGAATTTCAGCATACAGTGAGACAGGCAGAACAATCTAGCAACTCTGCGCCCTTTCGAGGGCAATGGACTACTTGACATGTTGTTCTTAGGCTGGGAGACACTCTGAGAGAGGCAGTTGAGGAATAGATAAGAGAAGAAGATTGCATGGGAAAGGATTGTAGAAACGTAACAATATAATGAAACCCTGACTGAGTTACAAGATGAATCAGGGGCAGAGAACAAAGGGGGGTGGGAAGAAAGGCCTAACATGGGTGCAGATGAACAGGAAACTAACCAAAGACCATATAATTTCCACCCAAGTCCTACGCCAGGGTTAATAATGGCAGCAACAGACACCTCAGACATGTGAAGGTAATCAATCTTACAAACAAGTAGGTCAGATTTAACACCCACAGAGATAATAGAACAAAAGGAGAATAGTTACTATTGTCAAACCTTCTTGGATGAATTGGCAAGGTGGGCTAAAAAGGAGGGGAGGAAGCCGTGGTCTTTTCTACCCTTTGACTTAGCAACTTCAGAAGATTGTATAGGGCAGGGACAGGGCACCCCAGAATGGAACTACCCCTATGCAAGAATACCTCCCGGTCTAGGGGCAGTATGCTATAGTCAAACCGACTGAAGTAATACAAAGTAATAGACCAGATCTGAGGTTAGGCCCGAGGCTAGTAAGCCCTCAATCAACAACTCAGTTACCCCTCATTTTCAGGGCTGGCCAAGTGTGCACATTTGTACCATGGCCAAAGATGTATAAAGATAATTTAAAGAGAGCACTACCCCCGCTGGGGTGGGTGGGAAAATGGATAGGGTGCTTTGAAAAGAACACTGCTGGAGTAAACCTCACCATAGGCGATGTTAAAAGCTTGCTGAGGTCTCTAATGGAAGATGAAGTAAATGCCATGTTTTGCCAGAGCAGGGTTACCTCAAATAACATTGATAAATACACAGTTTGATGGGTCATCCTTCAACAATGTCCATCAATACTTTTGGAATGCACTCTGATGGACACACCCAGACAGACTAGACAGTAGAGCTCTTATGAAAGAAAGCATAAAACGGACTGAGGACATTGCAGAATTTATCACCAGAATGAAAGAACGATGGGTATATGAAATAGGATGTAACTGGGAAAAAATGAGAGGCAATTTTATTTTATTTTATAATGTTTTGAAATGGGGACTGCCCACAGATATACAATCAAGCCTAGATGGCGTAATGAGAATAGAGTCTAAACCATGGCCAGAAATACAAGACCATATATACCATTAATTAAAGTGAAAACAAGAGAAGGATAAAAAGAGGACCGAACAGGCAGAGAGGGCCACAGTTAAATTGGTGCAACAGAAACTTAAGAAACCAAGTACAGAAGGGGTACTTGTGACAGCACCACTGACGGCTGTTGCAATGCCAGTGCAGGTGCAGACACCAGGAGGGCAGCCAGCAAGTAACATGGGGAAGGGACCAGGAGGTCTTTCATATGGCCAATGCTCAGGGAAGGGAAGAAAATAAGGAAGATACAAGGTAGCACAGCAGTGTTATTATTGTGGTAATTTGGGTCATTTTGCAAGGGAATGGAGAACAAAAAAGAACAATGAGCAAGTGAAGGATGGATCACCCCGCAGAGGCAGATGAGGCAGCAACAGAGGCAATGGGCGCCTCAACAAAAAGTAATACAGGGACCCCCCCCCAGGTCCCTCAAGTTCAATGAACGGCACAAAAGGGGCCATTACCACAGAGCGGACCCCAGGTTGGCAGGAGCACCACAGGAGAACCAACACAAGTCCAGATTGGAGGAGTAAGTGTACATGGAGGCAATCCTTTTTACGCATAACCCAAAATGTCCGGAGGGACAGCGATAAGCAATTATACTCAATGAAAAAGCTCATATACAACCACGATGTGTCCAGTACGATTGGTAACCCACAGGTCAGATGAGGAGCCCACTGTGATGGTAGGCATAGAAGGTCGCCCCTATAGTTTTCTAATTGACACAGGGGCCACCAAATTGCGTATAAAGGAATGAACGCTACCACTTTCTCACAAGTCAATGGACACACGGGTTTCCTGGGGCTGACTGGAGGGTTCTTTTTACTGAATCAGTGAGCATTATTGTAGGAGACACAAATTGAAGGATCATTGTTATATTCCCCAGAAGCAACCTTTTCGGAAGAAATCTAATGAGGAAGTTTAATAAAATCTTTTCTGGAAGATGGGTCAATGGTATGTTGCGCACCCGCTGTCACACCAAGTAGGATGCTGTCACTCATAGCTCATGAGGATTTGGGATAAGTCTGAGGAATTCCTATTGACACAGAGGCCTTTTTTGCATGGCATATTTGTTTTGATAGCACACACAGCAGCGCTGCTGGGGAAGACAGTGCAAATACCAAAATAACTATTGTTTAGACCTGATAGGCCTGTGAATCCTACAGTGGAACCACATATTATATTTGAAATATCAGCCCTTGATATAAAGCCAACTTATGCATTGTTGATAGCATTTGACAGGAGACAGGAAATGTGGGCATCAATACTATTTTGCGGATCCAGGGGTCAAATTGAGAGATATATCAGATGAGGAAAGGTTTGGTGACACCCCACCAATTGAAACAGTGGTATTTAAAATGAATATCACCATTAAAGTACAGTTGCAATACAGGACAGCGCCAAAACACACACAAGACAGTACAACAACAGAAAAGGATTGGGCAATGGTATCATAAGGTCTGTGGACAAAGGGACCACATGATGTGGAACTGATTAAAGGAGCTGAGACTGTTAAAATAACACTGAAACCTGGGGTGATACTGCCTGGGGTACGTCAGTATCCCTTGTCCATAGAAGCAGATATCTTCCCACAATTCAGGTATTACTTGAGCAGAGATCAATATGTGAGACAATCTCACCATGCAACACCCCGATTTTTCCGATAAAGAAGGCTAAGGGGGCACTTGGAGGACTCAATAATTCTATAGAAGGCTTCCACAGGGCTATTGTGAGGCCCCGAATATCTTCAACAGGACAGTGAAAAAAAAATGTGCAAACCTAAAATACAAAAGCACCCTTCAACAGAACGTGGATTACATTATGGTATGTGGCCCCACTGAAAACACATGTAGAGATAACACTATTGGTCACCTCTATGCTTGCAGAAAAGGGATACAAAGTTGACAAATTACAATATGTGCAGACAGAAGTCCACTATTTGGGGCAGATGATATCCAAAGACAGAAGAAGGGTGACACCTGACAGAGCAGACAGCATCAGAAACATGCCTAAACCAACCACCACAAAACAAATGCAGCAGTTCCTAAGAATTTGCAATTATGTGAAACTGTGGGTGTTTGATTATGCCACCCTGACTCACTTCTGACCACTCTAAAAGAGTCACATGCCAATGCGAACAAAATAAATTGGACTGATGAAAGAGAGACAGCATTAGGGGAGCTAAAGAAAGCAATCATAAACCTCCAGTGTTAGGTACACCAGACTACAATAAAATATTCTGCCTCTTCTGTCATTGCAATGCAATGATAATGACAGCAGTACTGACTCAAAAGCCATCTTTGGGGCACAAACAAATTGCCTACTACAGTGGCTGCTAGATCTGTCAAGAAAGGTCACTATCCATGTGAGCAGGCACTGACTATGGCAGCATTTGTAGACCAGAAAAGCAACATCATAATGATAAGATCACCTTTAACACTGCATGTAGAGCATGCAGTATTTGCTATCTTACAAACAGGCAACTGAACCCTGACAACTCAGAGAGCATCTGGAAATGAAGTAATACTTTCAGTACCGTCATTGCAAGTGGTTCACTGGCACACAGTTAATCCAGTGTCCAGCGACCTTCTTTGCACACCCAGTTACTGACGATGAGCAAGTATATGACTGTGCTAATTACGTACGAGATGAAGGACGTAAGATGGGAGAAGATCCCATGCCCAGTAGCATGTTGCTTTTTCTTGATGGGTCTTCTTTCATAGATCAGGAAACTGGGATTAGAAATTCTGGCGCAGCAGTTGTAAGAGCTGAACAACAAGGATTGTCTGATACATTACAAATAATTAGACAGATGTCACTACCTTCTCATTTTTCAGCACAGGCTGCAGAATTAGAGGGCATTATTGAAGCATTGCAGCAAGCTGAGGGAGTAGAGGTCACGATTTACTCAGATTCAGCATTTGTCACCACCACTGTGCATTCAAGCATTCACAGATGGGAAAGGAGAGGACTTCTTAAATCTGATGGGTCCTCAGGATGCACAAAGATGCATTGGTACAATTGATGAAAATTCTAACTCTTCCATCGAAAGTAGCAGTGATAAAGTGTGCAGCATACACCAATCAGCAGGACTTTATCTCTAAGGGTAACACTCTGGAAGACTGGGCAGTAAAAGAAGCAGATAAAGCATCCTCAAATTATATTGAATACAATGAACACACATTAGGGCTGAGGACATGCAGGCAGCAGGATGCTACTGAATTACCACCCTCGTATACAGAGACCGCCCAATTACATTTATGTGAATTGCAAGAACAAGTACTACCTAATGAAAGGGAGCTGTGCGAACAGTGAGGCTGCACGCAGTCACCAACAGGCTTCATTTACAAGTAAGAGGGCACAGGCAAGCCAGTAATGCCACAAGCCCTGTTGTACACAGCTCTAGAGCAACTACATCTCCAGGCACACACTGCAAAGGAATATCTTCTTGATACACTATAAGCAGATTGGTTTATTCCACTACTATCTGAAATGATCACTATGTATATTGCACAATGTGCAGTATGCCAAGAGTATAATCCTAAACCTACTTTGAAAGTGATCACCTCAACAAAACCACGCCCAACAGGTCCCTTTAAAAATTTACATTTAGACTTTGACAACATGATTGAGGAATGCAACAATTACAGGTACCTCATATTCATGGTCTGTCCCTTTTCATGGATGAGGCAAGATCATGTGTATATAATGATGCTAAAGCAGCAGCCATTTTTTTAATAAGAGAAGAAATACCCAGGTGGGGAATTGCAGAAGCGATTCACTCAGATAACGGCATACACTTTGTTATACAAAGCTCTAACACATTTGCACCTCGCTAGGAACAAAACAGAAATTGTCATCTGTTTATCAGCCACAGAGTAAAGGTATAGTAGAGCTTCTCAATGGCCTCCTAAAAAAAAAAGCAAACTGTGTGCTACTTTACAAACAAAGTATAGCCCATCTTTAACTTTATACATCATCAGAAATCAGCCAGGAAGTGACCACCATTTGACTCCGTCCCAAATAGTGACAGGGTGCCCCATGCCTACCCCCTTAACAATAGCACAGTAAAAGACAGATGCCCATAAGATAGCTGAGGTTTTTGGGGATGAGATGAGTTGTTATTTATCTCAGTTATTGAAGCCTGCTTAGTTCTTTTCCAAACAGGTGTTGCGAAAGAAGAAGTCCACCACCACAACTCATCAGACCAGTCCAATACCCACCGGCCAACAAGTGTACATCCGCAATTTTGTGAAAAAATGGAGGGACAAGAAGTTTGATAGTCCCTTATCAGTGACAATGAGTACAACCACCGTAGTTAAAGTGGATGGCAGAAAAACATGGTTATGCTTGTCGGGCGTTCGACTGGACCCTCCTTTGTGCGAAGCAAAGCATCGCCATCATCTGAGGGAGAGTTAGAGGAGGAAAGAGAAAAACAAGAGTAACAACTTATTCCTTCAAAGCATAAATGGGGTATTTAATCGACTCTGCTAGTGGGCAAATGTATTTCTGCTTTGTTTTTGTTTTCATGTCTTCTGATGCTGACAGCTGCATTGCAATGGTATTTTAGCCCATGTACGGTACTATGTCAGTATATCATGTACTTGCAGAGAGCAGTAGACAAGCACAGAAATGTATCTCATAGTATTCATTCTAGTTTATTAGATAATATATGGTAGCAGCACGTGACGGAGACTTTTAATGAATCCTGTTTTGTTTGATCCTTGATTCCATGTGCTAGTGACTTAGACAGCTTACACTCATCCAAATAAGTACCCCCAAATATTACACAGTGTCTATTCCACCTTTTCCTTTGTAGAATGTGAGCACAGATGCAGACTCTGCAGGTAAAACAGGGAACATTCCTAGTAAACACCACGCAATATGAGAGAGTGTTAGCAGACATAACTAACGTCCAAACAGACCACAAAGAACTAGCAGTGAAGCTAGGCACAAGGGTCAAGACAGGAGTTATGAGGTACCAGGGTGAAATATGGAGAGCTAAAATATTGCAGCAGGGTTTTTTAGGGGTATCCTGACCTACACACTTCTGTAAAAACTACTCTGCCACAACCCGGCCCCATGATTGTTCAGAGAGACCATATTTTAGAGTAACTGAATGGTCACTGGCATCATGGCGCTACGTTTGGATGCAGGGCCCTTTCCTTATGGAAGGGAAACCAGAATGATAATACACGCAACAAAAGTGTCAGGCAGTGTGGGATGAGAACATATCTAGACTAACTAGGGTAGAAATACACTTTAAGTAGGTAGAAAACCCATTATTTTTTTCTTTATGTTTCAGGGGGAATGGAGCAGTCCTGGTGGGGAACAACATCAACTGCATCACCACATGGTATAATGCTGATATGCAATGGGGTACTTCCAGCTTAATGGATTACTACTTGCATTGAAGAGGGTGGCTCTATATGTGACTTTCTACAGGTTGGAGAGGTACCTGTTCTTTGATCACTGTGCACACCCCCTCCTTGGTGATAGCAGGAGTGGACATTTTAAAGTTACATGACCATCTCATAAGCCGTCCAGCTACCTTGCTGCACCATCATCGGAGGAAGAAAGCTGCAGATTATTTTGGCACTACAAGCTGGAAAAATGTCCCGCAGGAGCACAGGTTGTTCAACGATGCCCATTTGTTCTTTGGAAACATCTTTCTGTTTTTCCACGCAAAAGGGGCTGCACGTTGGTTGCAAATAACTCACTGGGAACTCATGAAGGTGATCAACGCCACTGAAGAAGCCTTTAATGCAGTCAAAGAAGAGTTGCGAGCTAAGAGAGTAACCCTCATACAGCACAGTTATGTGCTGGACTTGATGATGGCTATTGAGGGGGGAGTTTGTGCCAAAACTGGAACTGCCTGCTGTACGTACAACCCAGCCAACGATGCAGACAATGGAAAATTAACAGAAGCCATACAAACAATGCATACCTTGCAAAAGAAGATGATCTACAAGGGGGGGTGCCCCTGATGAGTGGTTCTCGGGGTGGTTCACTTGGATACCATCCTAGATGTCAGGACTGTTTAAGGGCTTGTTGCCTGTCCTTGTAGTGACACTCTTGATTTATTGTATCTTCCAGTTAGTGATAGGATCCTGCAAGAGGGTTAACCAGAATTCGTGAGGGATGTTTACCACTAGATTGGTCAATAAAATTCAGGATGCTCAGAAGAACCTATACACACTGATGGACTTGTTTATGTGTATGTGCTAAAGGGAAGATGAGAAAATAGTTGAAAAATCAACTAAAGGGGGGAATGTTAAAGTGAAAGCAGAAAAGAGAGAAGGCACACTTTTGCCAATGCATGGATCAGCAGAAAAAGTGCAGAATTGAGGGGAGCAAGGACAAACACAAGCCCAAACTGCTTATGAGGTTAGAATAGAGAGTAAGAAGAGAGTGGGGGCCTCGATGAAAGGCCGACACGAGTTTTGGTGGATAAATATAATTAGTAACACAGCAGAAATGGAATCTCACAGCATGCTTTACAGGACGCACTGTAATACACGTCTTTCAGAAAGAATGTAGATCACAGCAACACGAGGGAACAAGATAAGCCTTTTGCTTACACAGCAGCAGACGCATAGGAAGAAAAATGCTGATATGCTTCAGACCAACAACAAACTTAAAAGTACATCTCCTACTTTTTAAATACTTTGCACTCTGTCCTGTGGGCTGTGTAGGGCCTAGGAAGGTTTAGGCCTGGAAAAAGATTAATTTTGCCAGGGTGAAATGGCAGTTTAGAACTGCTCACACAGGCTGCAATGGCAGGCCCAAGATAGGTTTGAAGGCTATTTAAGCAGGTGGCACAACAAGTGCTGCAAGCCACTAATAGCACTTAATTTACAGGGTCAGAGTACATGTAATACCACTTTACTAAGGAAATGTAGGTAAGTTAAATATGCCAATTGGGGATAAGCCAATGCTACCATGTTTTAAGGCATGAGCATACATACCATAGCACTGTTAGCAGTGGAAAATGAACAGAGTCCTAAGGCTAACAAAAACAGGGTCACAAAATATGGAAGAGTAAGGCAAAATGTTTGGGGGAAGACTACCCTAAGGCTGATAGGTCTAGCATGGATCCCCCCCAGCTGAAAGCAGGGAGAACTTCCAAACCTCTTGGGAGTTCTTATCACTAAGGTGGAGGAACCTAGATAGACTATCAGCATTGATGTGGTCTGACCCAGGACATTGTTGCACCATAAAATATATTCCCAATAGGGAGGTGGACTACCTCAGCAGTTTGAGATTTTCACCCTTCATTTGCATGAGCCAGTTGAGGGTCCTGTGATCTGTCCGAACCTGGCAGTGACTCTCAAATAGGTATTGTCAGCTTCTCCAGTGTCCATATCACTGCAAAGGCCTCCCTTTCAATAGCACTCCACCTCTGTTCCAGGGGAAGAAGCCTCCTACAAATGTAGGCTATGGGTTGGTTTAGGCCTTCCTCATTTAACTATGCGAAGACAGCCGACCTGCTATGCTTTCAAGCATCTGTCTTCACAATAAACTCCTTAGAGAAGTCAGGACCCTTAATTACAGGTGCTGTACACATGGCTTCCTTGAGGGTGTCAAAGGCTTTCTGACACACCTCTATTTTCTGTCGGCTGCTTCTTATAAGCCAGCTTATTTAAGGGGGCAACAATGGTGCCATATCCCTTAACAAGCCACCTCAGTTTGTGTCTTAGGGGGTTGCCAAGCCAGGATAATCTCAATTTTGGCCTTGTTCACAATGTGGCCCAGATACACCACGGAACCCTGCACTATCTGGTGCATACTGGCCTTGACAGTCAGGCCCACCTGCTGCAGGACCTTAGACACCTTCTGGAGGGGATGCAGGTGGTCCTCCAAGGTTGAGCTGAAGACAGCTTTGTCCTCTTAGTAAGCAGCACAGAATTCCTGTTTCCCAGCTAGGACCCTGTTTACCAATATCTGAAGGGTGACGGAGCATTCTTTAAGCCAAAAGGCATCACCCTTAACTGGAAGTAGCAATCTAGAACCAATAATGCAGACCTCTCTTTTGCCCCCTTGGTCAAGGAAATCTGCCAGTAAGCTGATGTGCGATAAAATGTAGTGATAAATTTGGCAGCACCCAGCATGTCTATGAGTTCATCAGTTTGGGGGGATGGGGTTTGTGTCAGTCTTAGTGTTGGAATTGAGTCCCTGGTAGTCCACATAGAACCTGAATTCTGTAGTGGTGCCCGGTGGGGCAGCTTTTGGCACCAGCACCAAAGGGCTCGATTAGGGTCTGTTGAAGGGCTCATGCAATCCTATCACCAGCATCTTGGAGACCTCCTCCTTGACACTGGCTCTCACCATATCTGATGGCTTGTAAGTTTTGTTTCTGACAGGCATACTCTCCCCAGTATCTATGTCATGGGTATATACATATATAAGCAGAGAGATGAGGGTAAACAGGCAGGAAAATTGTGCCAACCGCTGGCAACAGTCAATCTGCTGCTCTGGGGTCAAGTAATGGAGAGGCTCATACCCTCTAATGATTCTGGATAGACAAGAGGTCAGTGAGAGCTTTACTCTACTCTTCCACCCCTTCCTCTGTCACCCAGAGCATGTTAACTTCAGACCTCTCAAAGTGGGTTTTGATGCAGTTGATGTGGAGCACTCACAGGGGGACTCTGGGGGCCTGAGATCCACCAGGTAGGATGACTCCAACCCCATCTGCTCCTTCACTTCCTATGGGCCTGTTTAGTGATCCTGAAGAGCTCTTGGCTCCACAAACTCCATAATTCACAACTTTTAGAAAGGCTGCATTTCTACCAGAGTGGCTTTTTGGTCAAATCAGAACTTTCACACTTCTTGACTTGCCTCATGATTGTCCTCAGCATGTTTCCAGAATCACTGCATCTGGTTGTAGAGTGCCAGCATGTAACTGAGTAAATCCTGAGGAGGTTTCATAGGAGCTTGCTCCCACTCCTAAAAGGCTGAGAGGGCTCCTAATAGGGTATCCATATAGGAATTCAAATGGAGTAAACCCATCCCCCTTCTGTGACACCTCCTTATAGGCAAACAGTAGGCATGGCAGGAGTATGTCCGACTTATACCTCATGGAGTCAGGTATTCCAATTATCAGGCCTTTAAGGGTCTTGTTGAACCTCCCTAATCCCACTGGTTTGGGGGTGATAGGATGTTGAGTTATTTTAAGTCATTCTACACTCATCCCACATGGACTTCATGTATGCTGACATGAAGTTAGTGCTTCTGTCAGAAACTACTTCTTTGGGGAATCCCACATGAGTAAAAGGCCACATTAGGGCACTGGCCACTGCAGGTGCAGTCATCAACCTTACAGAAATTACCTCTGGGTACTCGGTAATGGTTACCAAGACCAGGATAAACCTGTTGTCCAAAGCTGTCTTGGGGTGCAACGGACCAAAAATGTAAAAGCCCAACCTCTCAAATGGTGTGTCAACAACAGCTAAAGGTAAAGGGATCAGGGAATCCTTAAGCTTTTTCTCTGATTTTCCACTGGCCTGGCAGGTGAGACAGGACCTACAGCTGTGTTTAGAGAACCTGAGACCCCCTTCAATCCAAGGAACCCATAGCCACTATTGGTGAGTTTCACAGTTGTCTGTGACTATGTCTTGGTGGAATGTATTAGGGAGGACCTGCTTGGAGGACACTAGCTAACACCTTGCAGTAGTCATGCTGGCTCTGGTGTCCCTTAGAGCCTCTACCCGTTAGCCATTGATGGTGACCCACTGCCTATACTTAAAAGTATTTGAAGGTGTATGGGCTTTTGGCACCATCTCCTTCCTCCCAGGGACAATAAGGGAACCCCTTACCTCTCCTCCAAGTTAACTGGGACCACCTCCTCCTCAAGTGCGTAACTCGCCAGCAAAGATGTCTGCCCACTAGTGAGGGGCTATGAGATCTTGGTGTCTCCTGTGGAGCACCCATACTTGTGGCACTCAGTACACTGGGGGACAAACCTCCCTGTCCACTTGTCGAAGAACCCATTCTTCTTTGTCTCAAATTGAGACTGGGTACTGTTGTTTTCCTGGGAATTCTTATAGGGGCCTTTTGAGAACTCCTTATGTTGAAGTTTTTCTCCCCTGTCTGTCTTCTGGTGGGACCTCTGACCACCCTTTTGGGAGTTTTCCCAAATGTCTTTTTGGACACTCTGGTACTGGCCCAGAGGTCCATCACATCAGCAAGCTTCCCAAGGTTTATCAGCTTTTTGTCCATTTGGTGGCGCTGCCCTTCACCCAGCCTTCAGTGTGTTGCTGGCACAACTCAAGAACTCCACCAAAGGCCGGCATAGCAGCTTGTGACTGTCCCTGGACCTCTGATGATACTTCACAGGGGTCAGCCCAAATTTAGAGACAAGTATGGCTTTCATGGGGGCATACCAGGTTTGGTCATCTACCTCTACTGTGAGATGTGTCCCTCCCCAATGAGGCATATATTTCCACCCCCTCAGTGTTTGTCTGGGATCTTGCGCACCATCAGTTTTACATCATAAGCAGAAAATATTTTTTTTTATGCTATCTCCCACAACATAATGGTGCACCAGGTTGTTAGGGATGCAGACCTTCTGGCCTCCTTCAGACACTGTGTGAGTGCTGCCACCATTGCTGTTGGAGTCTGTTTGCTTTGCTTCTAAGTTCCAGCTCTCTGAAATTATGTTCATGGGCCATGCTCCTATCCTTCATGGCCAGTTTCATTTACTCCAGTGCTAGTTTTTTTTCAATTTTTAGCTTTACTATCTGTAGCTGAAACTCCCCCTCTGCCTTCCTGTCTGCCAGCTCCTCTAAGGACAGCCCATGGGAGGATAAACAGCTTCCTGCTCTCACAGGGAATTTTCAATTTTAGGAGATGAGCCATCCCTCTCCCCTAAAGACTGAATTTCAGGGCTGGTATCCAGGTACTGGTCCTGCTCCTCCTATATACTCCTTTCCATCGTGCTCATCTGTTGCTGCCAGCAACTGGTGAACCTCCCATCAGGCCTCCACAGCGTTCTGAAGCTACAACATTTTAGTATCTTTATTGATGGGGAGTCCCCGTTCCTTATCAAACTGTTTGAGCTCATCCACAATGTAACTTTCCAAGTTGGCCAGCTCTAATTTATTTACTGCAGTATGGCCACAGACAGTCAGTAGCACTGAAAGTAGCTTTGGAAAAAACAAAAAAGCCAATCAAGGAGAAAGTTTGAAATTTAAAATGGTGTCAAGTTATTTATCTGGGATGGTGGTATAACACAAAAATACTGCATGGCACTGAACAAACACAAATCCAAATATTCACTACTGATCACCAGTGTAGGTAATTGAGGTATTGGTTGAGGAGTGGGGGTGAAACTCTAATCAAGGAGCAACCACAATCCTTCTCAGGGAGAAGACACAAGCAAGCCCTATTTTATCCTGTGCTTAACCATTGGGTAGGTAGCTTGGCACAGAACAGTCAGGCATAACTCAGAAGCAATGTGTAAAGTATTTATGCAGCACTTCAAATAGTAATAAGGTAAAAACACGGATTCTGCATTTAAACCCAGGACAACCAGAGTTAGGGCTAGTTGACTGGCTTTCTGATCAGAGCCTCAGGGACAGAAAGGCCCCAACCACCTTGAACCAAGCCCCTGGACACTCCCTGCTGTGAGTCTTGCCCCCCACAAGTGGTGCCATCCTAGTTCTGGACCCCTGGAAGGAGGACTAAAGTTGCTCTGCCACCCCAACTGCAGACTTCTGGGCAGAACGGACGCAGCGCTATGCATCTCCTCACAGCTGTGTATTCGAACCACTGCTACATGATGAATCTCAAAAACAGGACCCTGCATTAGGGCTTCTGGGAACTGACACTGCGTGATGCATCCCAACAAAGGACTTTGTATTGTCAGTCCCCATGAAAGGCATCCTCGAGGATGATGCAGGATCTTGCAATGTAAGCCTAGTTGACAGTTTCATCAAAACTGCCTCTGCATGCCACATCATGGACGTTGGACATTGCATTGTCATCCACAGCTCATCGGAACCACCGCTGCATGATGCAACCTCAACAATGGACCTCGCATTTCTAACCGCAAGTCATCAGAACAGATTCTGTGCAATGCATCCTCGACACAGGATCTTGCAATGCTGCACAACCATGATTTATAGAACTTTGTTCAGTAGATCTATTTCAATTCTTGCATCTGGCACATGTTCTGTTGCAATTAGTCTAAATTTACAACTTTGTCCTGGTCCGGCACAACCAGATAACCACAATTAGCTCTTTGTGCTTCCAGACAGTATTTTTATTTACCTTTTTAAAAATGTCTCTTCTTTTCTACTGATAGGATTTTTGTTGTTTAGTCTCAATTAATTTATAAAATTTTGTTCTAGATTTCTAAATTGATGTGGGTTTTTTCTGGTGTTGTGTTTTCACTTTATTGCTGTTTGAAATGCTGCATAAACACGTTACTTGTCTTCTAAATTGAACCTAACTGCTTTGCGTCAAACTACCAGGGAGCATGAGGACATGTTAATTTGAGGGTTGCTTGTGTTTAGCCATGACAAAAATTGTGGTTGTTGCTTGAGTAAGTTTTACCCACCTCAACCAGTAACCCTTTGTTTCAGACATGATTTTCAATGATCATAAGAACAATGTATTTGCACGATATAGCATCAATGCCAAAACATCTGTATTTTAATCTTAAGCTATTAGGGATGCAGTGTGATTGACTGCAGAGTGAAAGAACATGATGTTCCCATCCCATGAGGATTTGATTGAAATGAGAATTATTCTAGTTCTGAAGAAAGCTTGTGAGTTCAGTGAGGTTGTTAATCATAATTTAAATGATACATAAAATACCAGAAAGCAGCTTTTCAAGGCCGATAAATGCATGGCCATATACAGAAAATGGATTTAAACCACTTTCTGTTTCAGTACTTGACATAAAAACTATTTGTAACACAGAAGGTCCTTCTCAGAAAATACACTAGCTGCTGTACAAGAAGTTGAAAATATTTCCTATGAGTCTTCTGTACTTCCAAACTGCCATTGTAATTATGATGTTCTGCTATGAACAGGAAAGGTTTTATTGATAGCTTTAGGAGGCGGTGACCATTTCTTGGAGATAAAATCATTGCTTTAAAGCTTTTTTAAATTGCTTCTTTCAAACACATTTTTACCTTTAGTTATACTAATATAGAGAAAGATGAGAAAGTATGAGTAAACATCTCTGAACCAGCAGAAAGTGGTCCCATAGGTATTAACGCAAGCCAGCCAGACTGAGTTAATGGTAGATCAGGACAATCCTCTAACAAGTTTTGTTTCACACACTAAAATTCTGATACAAAAGTATGCTAAATTAATCAACGCATGATTTACAAAGTACATGGTCACAGTGGAAAATGTGCTCCTGCATAGTTACTCCGATTTTGAGAGCCAACTCTCAACTGTAAAGGATGCTAGGATTTGCTACCCAGTGGAGATGTCTACATGCATACATCTCACGCACAGGTGTATTTACACATTTAACTTTTTTTGTGTTCCCCGAGTGGAAAATGTAGTGCTACTTTGAGAAACCCTTTCCTCTAAATCACCCTATGTGTGCAGAAGTTCCACGCAATAACCACCCTAAAAATACAATATACCCCTGCACTGGAAGGGAGCCCACGTGCAAGTGTTTGAAGTGTAGAAGGTTAGCAGCAACAGGTATGTCAATAGCCACAGTGTGTTGAGTTTGTGTGTGTATGTTCACCATTACTAGAAGGGAAGCAGAGTGGCAGTCCTTCTTGCAGCAAAGAACCACAACAGTCCTTCTGAGTATTTCATAGGTCTAGATGTGTACTGAGTTGCATCTCATGGTCCATTATTTATACTTGGTGCCCACTTTGAAGTAGAAGAAGGTTCTGGATGTTTCCTCCCCTCTGAGGTGTCAGGCAACCCCTTCCCTCCTGCCCTGGCCCCTTTCTGAGGGTGTTCAGGCAGGGCCTTTGTAATGTGCAAGTGTGGTAGGTGACAGCTCTGCCATCTCATTAAGTCAGAGTGCCAATTCTGCCAATGCATATCTTCTCTTTGTCTCATTGCCTGGGACCAATTCACAAGGAACAATTGCCCATTACACCTAGTTATACAACACAGGAACAGCTACAGAGAGCAAATGGTTTGGCGAGAAAATGAAAATTTTCTAAAAGTTGGTTTCCAAATTGTGACTCCAAATATGACCTTACCATTAAAGAGGTCTTTAAATTACAATTCATTAAACACCAAATTTGATCAGTCTATCTGCTCTAAATTTAAAGATGGCACTTATTAAATGTAATCCGACAAACCAATGTTATCCTAAAGGGAGGTACGCCTTGCAGTAGTGAAAAATGAATTTATGGCAGTTTAACCCTGCACACACATGTCTACGTAAGTAGGTGGCATACTCACTGCTGCAAGCCTACTAGTAGCATTTAATTTACAGGGCCTGGGTACATGGGTTATCAAGTTACTAGGGACTTACAAGTACATTAAATATGCCAGTTGGGTATAAAGCTAATTCTACCATGTTTAGGGTAGAGAGCACAAGCACTTTAGAACTGGTCAGCAGCTGTAAAGTGCACAGTGTCCTTAGGCCAACAAAAATGAATTCCACACAAATAGGAGGAGTGAAGACAGTGAAGTTTGGGGATGATCATCTTAAGGATGACAGGTCTAGCATCTACTTTCTCCAAAACTGCATAATTGTTTTAACAGATTTATTATCTGCCTTTCCACAAACAATCTCGACATTCCGCGAAATTTGAATTTCTCAGGTCATTCTTGACCAAAATGGAACCTTTCCATGTCTATAACTTTATCATTGTTGCTCAATACAGCCATTTAGCACGTGTTCTCATTATGCTGGACCTTTGACATGATAGATCACTCCTGCAATTCTGAAATAGATTTGATAGTTGTATCAATAAGACATCCCTAATATAGTTCACCTCCTCCTTTAACCCTACTCCTGTTTTATGCCCTAGTGCTTCCCCGACTCCATTCCCAACCCCTACCTGTAGATATTCCACAAAGCCTCCTCTTGGGAACCCTATGATTGTTACTGGTCCCCAAAAGACCTTTACTTCCCTTCCCTTCCTAGACTTCAATCCAAAGTGACTGATTTTCTGAATTTAAAACCAAAACACCATCTTAAAACAAGGTGGAAAGTGTTTTCCAACAATAAATTACTATGCTCGCCATTAGCAAACAATTTGACTACCAGAATATAACCTTAACAGGGATTGATTGTTAAGACCAGTGCTTTAGATAAGCCGGTACTGCCCGGTACTGAGTACAGGCACCTTTTTTATTTTGAAAGGGAGAGTACAGGCACATCTCAAGAAAAATGTAATACTTTTAATTGGAGAGTACCGGCACTTCTCAGAAACAAGCAGGTACTCTGGCACAGAGTACCTGCACTTTATTTTTTCCATTTCAAGCACTGGCTAAGACTACATATTCTATATGACTTGTATACATGCTCTAGGTGCTTAGACAGTCCTCAGAGCTAGCAGAAGATTTTTTTACCAAGTTCACAAACATTTGTTTCACACATTTTCATGGATAATACATTTTAAAACTCAAATATATAAAAACAATCCTTGATTGTCTAAAGACTCCCACTCACATATGCAAACGTAACAAACAGAAATACTCTAAATACTCTGTTGTATAATATCAATATCTAATCTAGATTTTATGATCATCTGCTGAACATGCACAATAAAAACAGTAGTCTTTTTTCACAAAGCTGCCATGGTGTTCCAGCAGTTCCACATTATATTAGCACCTTCCTCAAGACTAATAATTACAATTCACATTCACACAGTGTGTTATTGAAAGCATTCCACGGTGCAAGCAGTAGTCCTCAAAAGTTAACCGAAATTTAAATATAAGGTTGTTGCTTTTTCTTCTCTATATCAGTGGTCTAATATGATATTTTTTCTCCAGTGTTTATTCTTAATTAGATTAGATCATGTTGGTTTATTCTTCCTCTTTTCTGTTTGTTTTTGTAAAAGATCCCCGACATACACCTTTTACAGCTCTATTACCATCCTGCATATGTCCAGTCACACATATTGTGTAGCCGAGGACAATGAAAACATTCAGATATACTATAAGAATTGACTAACAGGTACACAGAAACACGGTTCAGTGGTCTACAATAAGGGATGACTGTACATTGATTAGCATGGCTCTGCTTGGCACTGTGAATGTCAAATAGTAGTTATCTGTTTCTCCGTCTTTGACATGTAACCCTTCACTGTCCCATTTTCTCCTCTTTCACTCTTTTCTTTTACCTTCTTCCTGGTACTTTAAGGTTAATTTGGACAAGTATGCGTATCCTCTATTTTAGTACGTTAGCCATATCAGCCACCTCTTCTACCATCTAAATATTTTAAAGATTTGCACTGGCATTCAGCTGGGGCTCTTATTACAAATCGAGGTGTTTGTAATAGCCCTTTCTTTGGCCTCCCATTCTCCTTGCTCTTCCTTGAGGAAGCCTTTACTTTGACATCTAGAACCTGTTAGACCATCCATGAACTTCAACAAAACATCTCACTGTCACCATGCAGGATAGCTCTCAACCACAATAGAAGTCTGTGAAATTCCCTTAAACTGATTTCATATATGCTCATGACCAGCTTGTAGGAAAGTACCATCTTTCTTGGCATGTAACCCCCATTTTTACCTGTATGTCAGTATGTTTTTGCCTGTCTCACTGGGATCCTGCTGGTCGGGACCCCAGAGCTCATAGTTATGTCCTAATGTGTGTGTATGTATAGTGCTTGGCTGTGTCACTGAGGCTCTGCTAATCAGAACCTCTGTGCTTATGCTCTCTCTGCTTTTAACTTTGGAAGTGTATGCTAGTGACTTCATTTACCAATTTCAATTGGTATACTGGACCCCCCTTATAAGTCCCTAGTATATGGTATGTAGGTGTCCAGGGCATTGGGGTTCCAGGAGATCCTTATGGGCTGCAGCATTTCTTTTGCCACCCATAAGGAGCTCAGACAAGCCCTTCCACAGGCATGCCATTGCAGCCTGCGTTAAATAGTGCACACACTATTTCACGGCCATTTTCACTGCACTGAAGTAACTTATAAGTCACTGTTATGTCTATCCTTCACTTGCTGAAGGTTAGGTGCAAAGTTACTAAGTGTGAGGGCATCCTTGCACTAGCAAAGGTGCCCCCACATAGTTCAGGGCCATTTCCCTGGACTTTGTGAGTGTGGGACGCCATTACACGTGTGACCTACATGTAGGTCAATACCTATATGTAGCTTCACAATGGTAACTCCAAATATGGCCATGTAAGGTGTCTAAGATCATGGAATTGTCCCCCCATTCCAAATCTGGTATTGGGGAGCCAATTCCATGCATCCTGGGGGCTCCATCATGGCCCCCCAGTACTGCCAAACCAGCTCTCTTAGGCAGGCTTGCACTGCAGCTACAGCTGCTGCCACCTCACATACAGGGTTCTGCCCTCCTGGGGTCTGAGCAGCTCAGTCCCCGGAAGGCAGAACAAAGCATTTTCTCTGAGAGCAGGGTGTTACACCCTCTCCCTTTGAAAATAGGTGTTACAGGATGGGGAGGAGTAGCCTCCCCCAGCCTCTGGAAATGCTTTGAAGGAGCCCTCGTTGCATAATCCAGTCTACACCAGTTCAAGGACCCCTTGTCCCCTGCTCTGGCGTAAAACTGGACAAAGGAAAGGGGAGTGACCACTCCCCTGTCCATCACCACCCTAGGGGTGGTGCCCAGAGCTCTTCCAGTTTGTTCCAGACTTCAGCCATCTTGCTTTGCAAGGTGTGGGGGTACTCTGGAGGGCTCTGAGTGGCCAGTGCCAGCAGGTGATGTCAGAGACCCCTCCTGATAGGTCCTTACCTGATAAGGTAGCCAATCCCCCTCTCAGGGCTATTTAGGGTCTCTCCTGTGGGTTCTCTTCAAATTCTACTTGCAAGTTTCCAGCAGGAATCCTCTGCAACTACTACTTTATCCTCTGACCTCGGATCAACTACAGCCTGCTCCAGGAACAGGTGTAACAGCAACAAAGTATCCACAAGGGATACTTTTCTTCTGCAACTTCAACTCCAGCCAGCAACTGCAACACGGTGTGCACACTCTGGGGACTCCCTGTCTTCACCCTGCACCAGAAGGACCGAAGAAATCTCCTGTGGGGTGACAGAGTCACTCCTCTGCTCATGCAGGCACCTTCCAAGTCGATGACCGGTACTCCTGGACTCCTCTCACAGCGACAATCATGCTCCGAGAAACACAGTGGGTGGACCCCATCGACACAGACTGTCCTGAGGTCCTGCAGACGCAATTTGGGGGAGGTAAGACCTTGCATTCCCTGAGAGCGACGGTACCCCTGTGCACTGCGTCTTCTTCACCTCCTGAGGCCTCTGTGCACTATTTGCAAAATTCCTTCATGCACAGGCTGGCCCACGTCCCCAGCACTCTATCCTGCGATGCTCAACTCGCTGAGTTGACCTCCAGCGGCGTGGGACCCTTCTTTGCAGTGCTGCACCAACTGGGTTTTGCACCTCCTTTGTCCCTGTGTCCTGGGACTCCCGTGGGGGCTGCCTGGCAGCCTGAGGGCTCTCTGAATTGATGAGAGCCCCCTCTTCCTCCTCACATACAGTTGAGGCCCCAGGTCCCTCCTGGGTCCAGCCAGCTCCATTTTGATGAGAAAAAAACATTTGTCATAACCAAGGCTTGCTGGCGACTTCCAACACGAAATCACATCTGCATCCATCTTCACGTTGTGGGACATCTTTTGCATCATGCAGGAACCCTCTGGCATCTTCCTAGGGTGCATTCCTGCAGTCTTCGTCCAACCGGGGACACTTCTTTTGCACCCTCTTCTGGGTTGACAGAGGCTTCTGTCCTTCCCGGAACTTCTTTCGACTTCTGGACTTGGTCCTCTTCTTTTGCAGATCTTCAGGTCCAGGAATCCAGCAGTTGTTGTTTGCAGACTTGGTTGGTTACTGCAATAATCCATATCACAATGTGTAGTGTGTCCTAAGTAAACTTGCAGTACTTTACTCCTGCTTTTCTGGGCTCTGGGATGGGGTAATTTACCTACCTTTACTGTATTCTTATTCTCCCAGTGATTCTGCATACACTACACTTGTCTAGGGGGGAATTCGTGATTTGCATTCCACTTCCTTAGTACATGGTTTGTGACGCCCCTAGACCTATTTTCTCACATTGCATTCCATAGCATTTCCTATTGTTTGCGCTATCCTAAGACTAATTACTTATCTAATTGTGGTGTCTAGTGTATGTATTGAGTATAATACTTACCTCCAGAAGGAGTATTGTCTCTAAGATATTTTTGGTACTGTGTCACCCAAATAAATACTGTTATTTTTGGTAACACTGAGTATTGTCTTTACTTGTGCATAAGTACTGTGCAACTATAAGTGATATTTAAGGAGCTTTGCATGTCTCCTAGTTCAGCCTGCTCTGCTATAGCTACCCCTATCAGCCTAAGCTGCTAGATCACTACTACTTCACTAATAAGGATAACTGGACCTGGTATAAGGTGTAAGTACCCAAGGTACCCACTACAAACCAGGGCAGACTCCTACACAGCTATGCTCAGTTCATGTAGACCTTGTCACAAACCAACAGACCCTCACCGCTCCCAAAGCACTCTCAATATTATCAAGATTCATGCCACTTGGTGTTTTGTTGTTATTGCTACTTAGGAATGTCTGATGCTTGGATATGAGGATTAGATGTACCTCTATAAACATTAAGGATTGCATTCAATGAATTCTCTAAATAAATAGACAAAGTACACTGGGACCTTTTTAATGCCATATGAACCAAGTTAACTAATTTAAATAAAATATGCAATTGTAGGCCCGCTGTGTGAACATTTTCTGCTATAGAACGCCGTAGCCATTTCTCCACTGTCTCACTACACACACATCCATAGATCATTCCTACAGTTTCTTAAGCACCGCCTTCATTGATCTATGTACAGCATTTCTTTTTTGAAAGTTCTTTGCCAATAAATGAAATAAGAAACACATTACAAGTACACATGCATAGGGATCAAATATCTAAGCAACACACCATCAAAAATACTTTCACTGTGGTTGGTTTCTATTTCACATCTTCTTGTTTTAGAGAGTGTATGTCGAGGAAAGGTTGATACCGGTGGTTTTAGCCATTAGAAAAGTTAAGATAGACAGTCGAGAAGTGGAAGAAAGTCCTGGAGCCAAGTAATCACGTTAAGATTTAATTTCATGAATTAGGCTCGGTCATTGTCCTTGGGTCACTTGATGCTCCTTCTTTGTTTGCAGGACCACGATGACTCACCCCGTACACAGCAAGCCAAACATTCCAATGCAGCACTCAGGAAACCAAGAGGTGGAATGTAAGTCCCCCATGGAGATTCTTCTTAAGGAATCCTCTATTCTCTTTACAAAAGAAAGATTTATGTTTGCGTGAAACAACACCAACATTGTGGTCCAATACATGTATTACCTCATCCTAAGGCCTTATAACACCCACAATTAAACCTGGATTAACAGGTTGCAGTAAATTTTAATCCAAAATAACTCGAATTGAAACTATCAAAGAACATAGTAGACAATTACACACATATTTTAAATGTGAAAACAATAATTGTTTGGGATTCCATACAAAAGCTGGCAATATGGAAATAATTTATTATGGGTAAACCCCAAGCTGAAGTACGCCACTTCCGTTGTACATCTGTCAATGGGTAAATATGTGTATTTATTATAGTATGCAATACTGGCCTTGTTTAGATGGCAAGTAAAGCACAAGACCTGCATATTTGTGAGAGAGACGTGACTGAATAGCCCATTTCTGAGAAAAATACTTAAGAAATGTACACAAAGAGACACAAAATTTAAGGACCTGAAAGACTGGCAAATGATTATACAAGAAAGACGAATTTGCGACCATGAATGAGTATTGTAACTATTTTGGAAGTGCACAACTAGGGCGCATGAGGTAAAACGTATTCCTCAGTTGATTACGTGACAGTGACTAGCCTAATGTGAACCCTCTTCTTTTTTAGAAAACCTTCAGTTTTAATTTGAAGTAAAACGTGAAAGATCTGTGTTTATGCCAAATGCACATTGACCTTTTGCATTAAAAAAATGAATATGCGACAGAAAGGAAAGGGAAACAATAAAATTATGAAGTCACTTATATTGTTTTTAACATTGTAATGCTAAGAAATTATCTCATGAATTGCATGTGCTATAAAATACGTCAATACACTACAGGCCCTGATCACAACAAGCACTGGGTCACAAATTTTTATTTTTATTTTAAAACTTGTTTTTATGTTCAAAAAAGGGCACAAATTGCACGAGATTCAGTAGGGAAGAACATCTACGCCAAATAGTGGGAGCAAATTTTGCAAGATCTTACTTGTGCTACTGATAATGGGTGCAAACATACCCAAACTGTCCGCGATTACCTATTTGTGGATGTGCAACGTGTGATGGGTGCAAATGACGCACTGCATTACACAAATTAGAGAGTGTGCAATCTGTAACTTCATTTTGCGGGGCCATCGTAATTGATCCAAACCACTCTGGGGATTATATACAAGCCCTGAGTGCCACCTCCGTGTCACTTTTTGTGCTGCACTGGTGGCGCATACTGCAGGCCCATATCTACAAGGCCATGCAAAGCAGCTTTCCGTGGCTTTTTATGGCCTTGTACATATAGTGTAAGGCAATGCAGCGCAAGTCGCTGTGTTGACGTACACTGCATTAGGGAGGCGTTCAATGGGCGTTGCAGGGGGTTTTCCCAGGCAACACCCAGGGGTTTCTATGTATTCCCAGAGTTACAACAATCTGTAAAACTGGGAATGCGTAAAAACTGTATGCCTCCCCGGGGGAGGCGCAACGAGGAGGAATATCTTTATTACTCTTGGTTTTCTCCTCTTTCAATGTGTGCCACATTCTGCAGCACACATAGAAAGAGGAAAAAGCCTCCATGGATTGTTTTTGTGCAGGAAGGCATCTATTCCTGCACAGCAACAAACCTGTCTGTGATGCAGGCATCCTTACACCATGGTGCAAGGGTACCTCCGCCAGCACTAGGCAGCCCATTGTTCGCCAGCGCAGAGGGAGAGGACACAAATGTGCCATATCTTGTAGATACAGTGCATTTCTGCAGCACAGCAAGGTTATTTGCTGCGCTATCCTGCATCATGGGGCTTGTAAATAAGCCCCTCTTTTTGGGAACTTTAATCCATGAGCATTCTTACACTACTCTGTGCCAGCAGAATTCTATTTAGTGCAAAAATGTCACCTCAACTAAACATAGCTGCCTTCATCTTTCAGCATAGTCTTCCTTCCTCTACCAACGGTCAACGTTCTCGCAACTTCTTATTCTGACCCACTAAGAATAGCACAATACCCATTTCAGGACTGTTTTCAATAATTCTTCAAAGCTATACGTAACACTCTATCACCACTTTGCATAATGCCAATGAATAGTCTTAATTTAAGAAATGGCCCTGAAGTTGCTGAAAGAAAACATAGTCACAATAAAATACAATAACAAATTGATAAAATCAAATATCATATCACACGTGGGCACACAGTTTACATACAAAGAGTGTTTGTTGATGTACTTGCTAAATTCGGAGTATGACAAAGAATATCTCACAGCCATGTTCACATAGCTGCAGAGTTTGGCATGACCGGTCCCAACCCCAGCTGCGAAAGACAGAGGGTTATGCATGGGGCTAGCTACCCCAACATGTAAAAAAAATCTTAGCTCTAGAAACGTCAACCAAAAGACATCCCGGTCTTGGGGAGAGAGGACTCTCCTGCCTGGAGAGCTATAACATCTCGTGGTGAAAGCCAGAGATCCTTGTAAGCAACAAAGCTGATCCCCCTTGCTTTCGATCAATGCATGGATGGCAAGGGCCATGTACAAGACAGGCACAACAGCCCACATGCCAGCAAAGATGAAAAATACAACCAAGCCCTGCTTTGCATCAGTGAGACCAGATGGACACAGTCCAGACAAAAAAAAAAAAAACTGGCCTCAGTAGGAATGCTGCTGTATTCTGGAGCACTGATGCAAACACTAATAGCCAACAGAGCTCCAATTGAATGGGGGGCCCATGGTCCCAGAATCATTACAGCCAATTTCTGCACAAAGGAAAAAGAGGATCAAAACAAATGATATCCAGTGGTATGCACTCTAAAGTGACGGTGTAGAAGAGGTAAAAGAACAGTTCATCCTGGTGAAATGCCTTGAGAGAGACATCACCATACCAATGGGGTACCTCAATGCCATGATTGGAAGCGAGAACACGGGTACGAAGAAGTCATGAGCAACTATGGCCTTAGCGACATGAATGAGAATTGTGGAAGGCTTGAAGATCTCCATGCCCTGAACAGTCTGGTAATAGGCTGCATTGTATTGCCACACAAAAGTATACACAAGGCAACATGGGTGTCACCAAACTATTCTACGTAGAATCAGATTGACCATATCTGCATTGCCAGGAAGTTCCAGAGGTCCCTGCAGGATGTGAGAGTGAAAAGAGAATCCAATGTGGAATCAAATCATCACCTTATGGAGACCAGGCTAAAGCTAAACCTGAAGAAAGCATGAATGAAATTGACATGACGATATCAGCAATATAATACCACTCTCTTCAAAGATGCACAGAAATGGAGTGAATATTCAGTCACTCTTAGTATCAAGTTTTAGGTCCTGCAAGAATGAGAGGACAGCAAATACCCAGTAGAAAGGTAGTGGGAGCAGATCAAAGAAACACTGACATCAACCTGCCAGGAAGGACTGGGTTGCAATACACACCATCATAAAGAATGAATCTCTGCCGAGACCAGAAAGAAATAGCAGTCAGCATGAGCTGAAGAGCAGAAAAAGTGAAAGCTCAAGGTGAGTACACCAAAACCAATTAGGAAGGAAAGTTTGAAAGCAGACAAGTGAATATTCATCAATGGTCTAGCCACAGAAGCCCAGGAAGCAACAAGCCATGGAAACTTGAAAGAGCTCTACAACATAAAGAGGAAACTCTCAGCTGATACAGCAAGCCAGAAAGATCTGTTAAAGACATAGGTGGGGAGACAATGGAGACAATCATGGGAAATGAAGGACAACACAAAGATGGGTGGATCACTTTGAAGAACTGTTGAACCAGCCTGTGCTGCACTAGTCACCAAACAGCCCGCCGACAAGGACTTGCCAATTGACTGCAGCAGACCAACCAAGGAAGGAAAACATAAAACATCTGAGAAATAGGAGGGCAGCAGGACCTGACAACATTCCTGTTGAGGAAATGAAGACACACATTAAAACATCAGTAGACATGCTACTCCATTGTTGGAAGGATCTGGAAAGAGGAAAATGTACCTTAAGACTGGAAGAAGGGGTATCTCATCAAGGTCCCCAAGAAAGGTGACCTGATTAACTGTGCAATTAACAGAGGGATAACTCTTCTTTCAACCCCTGGTAAAGTGTTTAAAAGAGTCATCCTGAACAGAATTAAGGAATAAGACACCAACAAGCTGGAATCCACAAAGATAGAACCTGCATAGACCATTACAACACTGCTCATCAGCATTGGCAGTCAATGAAATGGAACCCGCCCTCTCTATGTCATCTTCATTGACTATCAGAAGGAATTTGACAGCGCAGACAGAGAGACCCTTTGGGAACTTCTCCGTCACTACGGTGTGCCAGATAGACTCATGAGAATCAACAGGAACTCTTACAAAGCTATGACAGGAAAGATAGTCCAAGGAGGATAGCTCACTGAAGCCCCCTAATTGAGGACCATAGTCTATCACGTTGTTTGATCTCACCTTTTCTCTTCCTGCTGGCCATATACTGCATTATGAAGACATCCACAACAAGGAGAAGAAATGGGATCCAGTGGATACCGTGGACGCAGCTCGACAACCTGTACTTTGCAGACAACCTGGCCCTACTCCCCCATACCCAGCCTCAGATGCAAGAGAAGATTGAAAATGTGGCAGCCGCATCAGTGCAACTTAGTTCCAACATCATAGCGGGAAAACCAAGATTCTGAAGGCAAACACAGCCAGCACTGCTGCTTTTACTCTTGCAGGTGATTCACAGGAGAAGACTGAGACCTACACCTACATAGGGAGTGTCATAGACAAGCAGGGTAGCACAAATGCTGATGTCAAGGCAAGAATCACCAAAGAAAGGACTGCCTTCATTCAGCTAAAGAAGAGTTCGAGTTTCAAGGACCTAAAACTGCAAACCAAAATCATGCTTTTTAAAAGCAACTTAAAATCAGTACTTCTGTAAGGAGCAGAATCTTGGAGGACAACAGTAACCACCTTCACCAAAGTCCAGACCTTCATCAACACCTGTCTGAGGACAATCCTCCAAATCCGCTGGCCAAACACCATCAGCAAAAATGACCTATGGTGGCAGACTTCCCAACTCTGTGCTCCTGAAAAGAATTAAAAGATGCAGGAGATTGATAGGTCACAACGCCCACAAGCCGGCATCAAACACCACCAGGCAAGAAGTGACCTGAAACCCTTGAGTGAAAAGGAAAAGAAGGCTAAGAAACACCTAGTGCAGAGGCATTGAGACTGACTGCAAGGAAATGGATTACACCTGCAGTCAGATTGAAAGAAAAGCCCAGGACAGAGGTGGCTGTGGAGTTCGGGTTGATGGCCTGCTACACCCAGGAGTAGTTGTAGGCATAGGTAAGTAAGCTATGGAGTTCCCTCTCAGCCAACACAATGGCCCAACTGCATGATTTAAATGAAAGTGGACCATGGGTTTGACTACGGCAGTGACTACTCTGTTAATGCTGTAGCCAAATTTCTCCAATGTTCTTGTAGAACTAGCTATATATCAATCCACCCAATTAGGATGTGTCGACATATAGACATTTTTTACTTCCTGTCACTGTCAGGCAAACCCTGGCAGTAAGCAACAATAAAAAACAAAAAAGTGCCCCCCTTCACCATGAAAGATGACTCCCATGGCAAGGGGGACACCATGTTTTATATTTTTCAAAAAGAAAATCCATCTTCAAGATTATTATTTTGTAATTAAAGAATAAAACAGTTTGGTGCATTGCTCCATCATGTTGATGGAGCTGTTCAGCAAACTGCAAACATTTTTTACAGGAACCGCTGTGATGGTGGTTCCAGGAAATGCTTTAGAAATGACTGCCTTCTTGGCGGTCATTTCTACATCTGGTGGGCAGCATCTCCATCACTTTGACAGAGAAACAGGCTTCATGCCAGTTTATAAATCAGAGTGTTATTCTAGCACCATTTTTCTAATCTGAGGCCAGCTTAGTGACTAATGCAGGGGTAGGACACAAAGAAGCAATTCAACATATATTAACTGAAGAATGGTAAACATACTACTCACAGGATTGCCGAAAAGTAGGTACTGATGAGTTGGATACATGTCCTACTTTCAAGATAACCTCTATCTTTGTAAATGAGTACCTTTCAGATTAATCTTGCAGAATATCCTGGAACTCTATCATGGGACCTAATTTGGACTTCCTAATTCTAGCCATCTCTTGTTTCAAGCTTACAGGGGTGTGATTAACACTTATCAAATCTGGAAAGTAGACCACTTACCTGAAGAGGAGGTCTCACAAAGGCATTCTAGGTAAGCAATTAAGTAAGCAGAATAGTTTTCACTAAGTTGATTGAGGGGATTAGCCTAGTTATATACAAAGTAATTTAGATGCAACATCTACAGTTAGTTTCCTGATAGGGCACATGTGTATTTAAAAAAGGCTCAGATGATCCCCACAAAGGTTTAAAAGGTAAATAAAATTAAATAGAATTTTAAGGAAGCTGGGTTTCAATTGACTTGTATAATGCACAATCCACACCGAACGTGTCCACCCGAAATCCTGACAGAAACAATTATTAACAAACATCACACATCCTACCTTGTATCCGACTTCCTCTCATAGTGATGCTCTATGTGAATGGGATCACATTAATCATCTTGATCCACCTTAATTGTGCCTTTGCCCAAAAAACATTAGCAGCACAGCCAAGAGTTGATTTGGGTGCACTTTCTCATGCATATTAGCCATGCTCCAGGTAAAACCAAGCAACCCCATATGTTTGGCAAAATATGTAATTCTGGAGGATCTAGGTAGAGTGACTTATGCAGGACCTTAAAGAATTCTTCACTTATTATCAACTTGGAGCACTATTTGTCAATACATTAGCAGTGTACAAAAAACTGCAATAAAATGTAACATCACACCGGGGTACCAATAGAAATCATTATGGATGTGCAGCCTTTTCTACTTGACTATAATCATAAAAGGATGGCAGGTGTTCTTGTTTGCTGAGGAGATCCCTGTTTAAAATGTATGTTTCTCTTGTGAACTACGGACACAAGTCAGTTGCTATACAGCACTAAAATGTAGGCATAACAAAGACTCATCCTGGCACCCCATTAAAGTTTTCATAGTCAAGAAGCATCTAATATATATTTACATTAAGAGTAACAACATAAGCTAAGGCAAGCACATCTCTTGTTAAGTGTTTAAGGTCTAGAAAATGTTTATTTTGGGGTGAATATGTGGCAAACTATTTCTCCATCTAGTCCAAATTCAACAATTATATGCTCTTTACATTTTAATTAAAAAAACACCCAGATCCTGATTGTTCCGTGTTCCAAGGCTGGAATCGTCCAGTGTCTCTGTGGAAATTATGGTTTCTTCCATCAGGGTACCTTTCTATATGCGTAATGACTGTATATACTCTAGCCTCACAGAATCCATTGTGATCTGGGTATACATGTCCAGGAAAACCTGAACAGAAACATTAGAACTGTCAACCTGAGTAGAGAGAGGATACTATCCCTTTACAAACACAGTCCCCTTTCTATGCTGATGGCAGAAAGATGGCTCTCTTGTGTAGTCGTCTGTCTGCAGTTAATAAAAGTTCCTGTGAACTCTGGATTTGGGGTACCTAAAGTTTAAGGGTTTGTGAATGTGGGGTAGACATGGGCCTCTGCAAGGAACAACAAACCCATTAACTCTCTTGATCTAGTGGGAGCGTAGAGAGGTAATGTACAAAGTAATAAACGGGGTCACTGTCTCCTGTCTATTATTGATTTTTTTTACCTGGGACACAGATTATATTTTAATATTGGCTGAGAGGGGCCCTGTGTAAGAGGGCAGCCAATTTTGTGCACATAAAAAGACTTCTGCAATATAATTAGTTGTGCTTGAAGGAGATCACAAAGTTACGCTTGCCAAGCATCTGTCTACGGAGCAGAACATTGCTCAGATTATATTTTCCTTATTTACAAAAAGAACTCCTTATATCAAGAAAGTTATCAGTTCACTAAAGATACAAGATCATTCAGACCTCAGAGCTGCATCCAAGTTGGAAACCTACTCTCTAGATGTGGGAAGGTGATACTTTCATTCCGTTCTAGGAGGGCTCACTTTCTCAGAATCCAAAATGATCACTGGGCTGTCTTCCCAGTAATCTATGCATTCTTTTTAGACCAAACCAGGAATCAAATTAAAGGTGCCAGAATGGCATTTGTGTTAATTGGAACAAGAAAGTGAGACCCCATTTCTCTTAAACGTAGGACTCGATGTATCAGAGGCATTAACCATTTTATATTTGAAGGGAGTCCTCTTAGAACATAATGTAATTATCACCTTGCCACATTGTGCATCTAAGGGGAGATGGTTTGATACATAAGGGCACATGTTCTCTCCCACCTGCCTTATGGTACAGCCTCCTCGCTAGCATCTCTACCTTAAGGCTCACCCCTCTGAATAGCTTTCTGCGTACCACTGCCTACCTTATCAAAGGACCGAAATTCATATCTGCATCATCGCTGCCTTGGAGGAACTGCACTGATGACCATGGACATCTTTAGTACCTTCAAAGTTGGCTGCGTATTCGTAAAGCAACAAAAATCGCACATCAGTTGCCCGGCTGATAAACCTACTAGCTGAGGCAGCTCATGCACCATAAGGAGTCAAAACTCACTGTGCTAAAATTAAGGCGAGCAGATATCAATTGTACCTCTACATGAAAAGGATGTGGAGCAACATATCTACTCAAATGTTTGCTCCATCAGTCTAACAATCCATTAAGTTATATAGGGCCTGATGTACAAAAGGGTTTTCCCACTCTGTGTCTATGGGAAAACGTGTTAGTACATATGGGTCATAATGTGGTCACTAGGCCAGGGGATGAATCAAACAAGCATTTGCAATGCAATGGGTCTGGCGTTTGCTCGAGTTAGAGCTATTAGCGTTGTAAATTCCTAACTGGACTTTTCTTGCCACCTAAATTGAAAATGAAAAGTAAAACATTTGACATAAGTGAGCCGTTTCAAAGCACCACAGCCACCATGAGCGTGAGTGTGAATGAGAGGCACAAAAGGAAAAAGAGGTTTACTTCCAGTCAAACATATGTCAAAAGTGCAATTATCCATGTAACAGGGCCAATGTCCAAGGCGGTAACAAGCGCAATTATCCATGTAACAGGGTCAATGTCCAAGGCGGTAACAAGCGGAATTATCCATGTAACAGGGTCAATGTCAAAGTAACAAAACTACCTCAAGGAGGGACAAATATAAAGCATTTACAAATTATAACAAAGGATTTTTAAAAGCCAAGCCCATGAACATGTGATAGTGATGGGTGTGCAGTGTGCGTGGTTAAAAGCCCACAGATAGATTAAAGCACGTCAGAGCGCTTGCACGCTCAACCTAAAATACAGGCACGTAGTCAGTGTTATTGTATTGCATGAAATTATCACCGTTTCAGCGCCAAACTCAATTATGCAAAATGTAGGCGTCAGCTTCTTTTTAAGTTAATGGCATCTTCTTTTTAGTCAGTGGTAAAGTTAAAAACGGCAGGAAAAATAATACTATGTGATCTGGCCCCAGGTCTGTTCCTGGCATTAATGAATAAAGAAAGTAAGCAAGGACACCAAGACAATATTCTAATCTTATTAGTCCTACTTTAAACAAGTATCAACTGCACAACTCAGAGCCCCTAAATATTTTTAGCTATTGGAAAAGAAGACAATTGGGTACTCTGGCAAATTCCATTTTGTTAAATTGCCAGAATGCTTTTTTTTAAAAAAAAAAAGAAGAGGGATTACACTGAAATATAGGCTACAACTTTTACAAACAACACATTTTTTTCAGATCCAGGCACACATGCTTCGCTAATCAATAGCAGGAGTTCTTCTCTTAAAGTTTAGTAATCGGAGCGTATTTGAGGGCTGGTTGTCAAGAGTCCTTTTGTTAGAGTATTTCTTAGTTAGTAGCGAATATGCGTGTACTGTAAAAACAACTCATAATAACGCAACACGATAATCTGTAAAGCAAAACTACAGCAACTTTGTAATGACTGCGAGACTTTACATTTCTGATTAGAAACCTAAGAAAGTTAGTGAGAACATAAACAAAAATATTACGTCACAAAGGCTGAGGGCGTGTTTGGTTTGCCCTGTCACGTGAAAACATGTGAATAATACGGCCTACTAGTAGTCAGACAGCAGGTAAACATACAGAGACTGGTTCTTTAAGCAAACATACTGGGACGAGCACTAGCAAAAAGAAGACAAATGTTTAAGTCAACATCCTATACTTACTTTTGAATCCGTTCTTTTAAACAGCTGCTCAGGACCACAAATGGTCCCTCTGAGAAATTCAGGATTGCTTCAGCAGCCATTCTCCTTTACAGGACGTTGCTTAGCACCACACACCAGTGGCTTACAAACATGTTGCTTTGCATTTGTAGTCTGACATTATTATGGTTGTTGAGTGATTCTATAGATGCATTGTATTGTAACTGCATTGTAAATGCATTTAAATAGAGCCCACTACCCTCAACCAGGCATCAAAGAGTTTAGCACTGGCAGCACGGTGCTCCAGAACCCAAGGCTAGTGGTTAGTCCACTGTTATTGGTTGTTGTTGGTTATTGCTAGCTATTGGTACTAGTCCTGAGCGCACAAGCAGATGACTCCATGCATTTAATCCATTTCCTTCGTGGTAGAGAAAATTAACAGGAGTTATGTGTGAGTTCATGCAGATTGTCATCCATGTTAATAGATGAGTGAGTTGAGATCAGGCAAACTTAGGCTGCAGGGGTATGGCTTTCCAAGAAAGAGATGTTGTGATATTTGAAATGAGACATTTACAACTTGCAGATGTACATTACTAGAAATTACGTTGAGCACACATGATTTATAGTAGACTGTGCTCAGAGAGAGGATTAAAGAGACTGGAGAGAAACTAGATGGCCATTGGAAGGAAAAAAGGAGAGGCAACAATCAGAAGTTTTAAGTAAAGTTTAGTGTTTCACGCATTGTTTTAGGAATACAGAGAATGCATTTTGAGACAACACACATATGAGGATGCAAAACTGCAGCAACCATGTGAGATAGTGCTACATTTGAAGTTTTAACAGTCATTAGAAACAGGCAAACAGTCTGCTGCTAGGTTGCTGCTAGACCAGCGGTCCACCAAGGTCAGCTGATAAGCTTATGGGTTGAAAGCATAAAGTAATTTCTGGAGTATGTATAGGGAAATACCAAGAGCTTTACGCTGTGCTCAAAGGGAGCAGTAACCTCAGCATCATAGCAATGTGAAAACATATATAGATAAATAATGCAAACACTGAAAATGAGATTCTGGAAGTGCTACAGTCGATTTTTTGGGATGCCCATCCTCATGTTTGGCTCAGTATTAATTGCAAAAGCAAAGTGGAATCCATTTGGAAGCCTCTGGTTTGACATGGCACAAGTGAAGAGTGACAGCTTCTAGAGACAGTGTAAGGGTATTGCCTACAATTCTGTGGCTGAAGGGTGGAAATACAGACATTGAGGCGAGGAGGATGGTGACAAAGCACACATTTGAAAATTCAAGGAAGACTTTGTTGCCAAGGGCTGCTGAATATAAATCCTGAAGCACTGCCCTTTGGTAGATGGCAGGGGTGAGGGGTGGGACTACAATTCCTGTTGTAGCTGGTGAAGAGGACTATTTAGGGAAAGTCCAACTTTTTTTCTTCTTTGATCACATTTTATATTGGGCTGATGACAACCAGGAGCAGAAAATCTATACCTCTTTGAGTTCTTTTGTGGGTGCTCCAGCCTGGAGACTCCCAGCCAGTAGGGTATCACGCCACACAAAGTCTGTATTAGGATGGCAGCCAGAACATGATATTTGGAAGGAGATCCACCCCAAACCAGTTCTGCAGTATGAGACGTGGCTCAATAGGAACATTCAGCATTTAAAATGTTATTCTGCTAGGTGAAAAGTGTATTTCTTTGGTGAAGACTTGACGTTTTTAAAGACAGCTTGCCTATTTACATGGACGTTTCAAATAACACTTGCTAATATTAAGAGTCAGAGCAGGCGAAATATGCTTTACACAACAGTTCCCGGGGTAAGGAGTGAGAGAAGACTGTCTGACTGCATTAGTAAGGGTCACTTTTTGAGAGTGCCCCTCAGAAAATTATGGCAAGATGGAAATAGCTGAAAATACTTTGCTTGTTGTCCATGGCATCGTGATTTGGGACAGTGTAGCAAATTGTGTATCAAACAGACTAGTTCTAAACCTGGAATTCCCACTCGAACCAAATAATATAACCCTGATTATTACAATATCCTTGCACTCCCTAATAAGGCAAACATTAATAGAGCTTTGAAATAGGTAAACATGCAGTATTTAAATCCATGTTATGAAAAGAATCACACAAATATTGCAATGTGTGTACAGCAGGTCCACAAAGAAAACTCACATGTTGAGGCAAGTATGAGCACTTTGGGACCTTCAAAGCACTTGGAGGGGTCAAGGCAGTACTTAAGTCTTATATAAATAGGAAATTCAATTAACATGAGCCTAGGACCAGCAGGAGACAAATTGTAAAAAATAGAAAATCACTACACACCCAATTTGAGACAGAGAAGGAGATAAAGAGTGGCATTTTTTTCTTTAGCTAGCTGTGGCATGGGCTTACCGCTATGCTTCGAGTAATGACAGGTGTACCAAACAATGCAACCCATTGAGCGCTGGAGCCTGGGGAGGGGTTCTGATCTGTGTGGCACTTCCTGTAGTGCAGTCCCCTAGGCATGCACGTTTTCTGTAGCATGGACATTAACACCCTCCGTCCACCCTGACAGGCATGGCGTATCCTTTGTTTCTGGTTGTTATGTAGCTTTAGCTGACTAAATACATTTTTTCCCCTCTAGGGTGTTTTTCCATCATAATTTTTCTGAGGAATAATTTAAACTGAATAAAAGCAGATTAGGGGTCATGCATATCTAATGCATCTCATTCATTCCTCTGTTCTATTCTTACCCTACATTTCACAAGGCACATAGAGAGCGAATAATAAGAGTTGAGAAATAAATCTTTGGAAGAAGGGAAATCGTTAAGTTGAAAATGTTCGTGTTGGTCTTTACCAAGAGGTGAAAGCCATTTCTCCACCAAAATAAAACTCAAAATGCTCCCATGATTAGTTGAAGCATTTCTAGTCTCACTCCATCCCATCCTTGGAGCTAAAAAGAGCTAAAATTCTGTATATATCCACCAATGCCCACCTCACTGCCAGGAAAGGCTCCCAGTGCGTTGAAGGGGCGGGGCGGCGCTTGGCAGGGGGAGATACAAATTACTTTACAAAACCTCTTACGTGATTCCCTGCTGCTGCCGCCGCCACCACCGCATCGCTCCTCTGCCTTCACTGAAGCTGCAGGCACAGGCTCCCATCCTGTCCTACAGCTAGTCTGAGCACTGCTGTCATGCTACTGGCAGCATGAGAGCAGCGTTCGGATTGGCTGAAGCACCAAGCTAGGGTGCACAGATGCAGAGTTAGAGTCTCTGCCTCCTGTCTCAAACCTGGCAACACAGTACTAGGTTGGAGAGAGCACAGTGCGCATGTGTGTTTGGGCGGGGCAAGAGGGATAGCCAAACATACATGCGACCTGAGGGGAGTGCTGTGCACTCCCCCTCCGTGCTCATCATAGCCTGTGGCCCCACCCCTTTTACAATAAAACCACAATAAACATAGTTTACAATTTATTTTTTTACAATGACTATGCCTTTACTACAGATACCTTTCCCACAAAAATGTAAGCATTTAATAAATAAGTATAAATCCTTATAATATATATATATATATATATATATATATATATATATATATATATATATATATATATATATATATATATATATGTGTGTGTGTGTATGTGTGTACATGCATACATATGCATATATATAATTCACTTAAAAAAACAAAGTATACAGGGACATTATAGTTAGGCTCACATTTTGAACGTCCAAAACCATAGAAATTCACCTGTTATAGTTATCTCAAGTAACTATAACTTGTGCCCTAAGGCACAAAGGTAAGTCCCTTTCCACAGTGGGATATCCAACGTCAGCCTACCCATCCAACCAAGGGCTTTTTGGCTGATTCCCAAACCTCTTACACCACTTATGTAGCCAGGGGTAAATTCTCCCACACGTCACCCGAGTCTTCTCGTTAACTGTTCCAATTGTGGTGTCAGGTTCCTATCTATGGAACCTTGAACATTCCCCGTAACAAACGCCCCCAAATAATGAAACCTTTAGGGTTGAATCTTCATTTGCGATGCCCATGGCTTAATAACCAGGCAGAAAGCTATGAGATAAATCTCTGATTTCTGGGGGTTGACCCAGAGACCAAGTACATTCTGATCATTTACAGCATTTGCAGTACTCTGGGACTGGATCCTTGAGGTGCAAACGCACCTCATCCGCATACAGGGATATTCTGTCGCTCACCTCGTCCCCTCATTGAAAGCCTCAATTCATACCCAGGCAGAAAACAGCTCAAGCACCACCGGGAATAGCAATGTGGACAAGGTGCACCCCTGACGCAGTCCCCTCTTCACCAGAAACCACTCAGAGACTTCTCCCCCTACACGTACCCTGGCTTTCAGGCCTGTGTTTAAGAGATGGATATAACTGTTGAATTTAGGGCCACACCCCATCCAACCAGGCAAGGCGAACAAGTATGCCCAATCTACTATGTCAAAGGCTTTTTGGAAATCAACTGAGAATAGAGGTTAGTATTCTCCCACTGATGCACTCAGAGCTACTGCGTTGTGTATTCGTCTCAAGTTATGTCAGGGAGCACACTGTGGCATAAACCTTAACTTGGCCGGATGGACCAAGTGTTTGATGACTGTCCCTAGGCGAATGGCTAATACCTTGGCCCATAACTTCACCTCAATGTTCAATAGGAAAATGGGTCAGAAATCCTCACAGCCCATGCCTTCCGTGTATGGCTTTGGCAAGACCATGATATCCACTGCTCTAATATACGGGAGCAGAATACTGATTTCTAGTACTTCCTGGAACATATCCAGCATTGACTGACCCGCTTGAGGTCACATCTTCTGGAGATAATGTGGGAACCAGAAAGTCATGAAGACTTGCTAAAGGTCCTTATGTGGACTCAATGGGTCCACTCAGTATAAATTCCGATAGTTGGCAGCAAAGGTTTCGACCATGTGCATACTACCCACCACCCGCAATCCATAGTAGTTGTAGATATGCCAGAAGTGTTGCTACCGTCCTGGACGTGCAAAGCCAATGCAGGGTCTCGCTGACCTTATCACCCCATTAGTAGATTCAACTGCACATGGCTTTCCCAGCTGATCGCACCTCTTGTTTTAGTTCCTGTCTAAATATGACTTGTGTGTCCAAGGAGTTGTGTAATTAATCCTCCTGACCACAAGTTACAAATTGGTCCTCCAGGTCGAGAATATGTTATCCATGTCCATGAAGCCTATGCCTACCCCTCTCCTTATGCCCTTTGTAATAGTTAAAAATGTGACCTCGTAATTTCGCCTTTTGGGCCTCCAAGAGGACTCCTGGTGAGGACACTAATCCTGAGTTGTCAGTAAAGAATTGTGCACTCTGGTCCAGATACATATCCCTAAAACCATTATGTTGGAGGTACCAACTATCCAGCTTCCAACTGGCTCTCACATCTCCTTCACCCAAAGATAGAATCATCTCTGCCAATGAGTGAGCAAGATGATGAACCTCCAGTGCTCTATGGCACTCCGGGGTGGCATAAAGAGGTAGTCTAACCTGGAGAAGGTCTGGTGAGCACCAGAATAAAAAGTAACTCCCCATTCTGTCGGGTGGTGCGCCCTCCACTGATCCACCAAATTCGAATCATGAACAAAGGTGGCTAGATTTGTGAGTCCACCACCTCCCATACCTGTCGCTGACCTATCCATGCCTATGTTGCACACCCCATTCATGTCCCCCAAAACCCAAGGGGCCTCTGGTAATTCTGGTAATAGATCACCCAAGGTGGACAAAAAGCCCATAGCTAGTGGGGGTGGAGTGTACACACACAACACAGATATAGGCAGGTCTTGTAGAGTTCCAGTAATTCCTATGTAGCCCCCAAAGCCATCCTGCCACATCTTGGAGACCACCAGCAGAGTGTGCTTCCATATCAAGATGGCTGTGCCCCTGGAGCCTCTATGGAAACCTGCATGGTAGACCTCCGAGCACCCCTTCCTATCTAGGAAGGGGCAACTATTATCTAGTAGGTGGGTTTCCTGCAAGAGTACAACTAATGCTTCTGTTCTAATTGCCACCTTTAGTACCACTCCCCACCTAATCTTGTCCAGTAACCCATTCACATCCCATGATAACACCTTATGGGTAGATGGATGAGTGGAAGCCGGACTGTCATTCCCAGAAGGGGTTGGATCTGCTATAAGGAAGCTTTCCTAAGCATTGCATCGGCCACATTTGGAAATCTGAACATTCACACCTAAACAAAAGGCAAGAAAACTTCCCAGAACCAATCCTTCAAACATTCTACCCTACCCCTCCCTGTAGCCCACCATACTTCACTAAGTAGAAGTACCCATTGGATTGTGTCTAGGAACCTAGTCAACAGGGGTAACATCTGACAAATGCCATTCCCTATACGTGAAACTCCCTCGCCAACTAAACTTAATCCCAACATGTTTGAGATCATTGCTATTGTCTCAATGCCTAACACTACCTCCCCTAAGTGCAGCTAATCAATAGGAAATAACCCCCACTGCATTCAGATTTCCTGTCATGCAGCCTGCAGCGGTCCCTGCTCCTGGTCAATAGTGTCTTGTCAGATTTCCTGACCTACTGGCAAGGTGGCCACGTTTCTCCCCTCTCCTGAAATCGCAGTCCCTGATAAAGTCACTAATTTCCCTCTTTTTCTGGACCACTGGTGCTGTGCCATATGCCATACCATCTGTCCACCATTGTTGTTGGCCCCTTCCTCTGGGGATCGGGAAAAGAGTTTGGGTGGGTACTCTTTGATCCAGTTCCATACCACCTCTGGTGTGTCACAAAAGAGCGATTTACCCTGAAAAAGAAGGGCAATTCTAAAAATGTGGATAGATCCTATTCTGATCCTTGTGGTTGACTGTAAGTATGTATGCAGTATTTGTATAGCATGAACCTAGCTGAAATCAGTAGAGCACTCTACGGGGTCAAAAGCACACACACAATCAATGACTGATTTGAGAGTGTATGGTTTCTGGACTGTTACTGCTTCATGATTTAAAATTCTTTACCATGGTGCTTCTTCAACATTTTCATGGGGCTGTTAGGGCAGCCCTAATAGATACAGGGATATTATTCAAAATCCTGGGTGTATTGATGGGAAAGGACTGTTGCTTATGTTGTTTTATTCACATATCAGTGTCTCCAGTCTGATGGTGTCCTGTCTAGTGATATTCTGACAACACTAGAAATGGTGAGCTTGCCAGACAGTGCCCACCAGAGCACGCTGTTCACCCAGTCACCTCATTACTAATTTGTGAATATTTTGGGAATACATGGCTCAGTGATGGTTCTACAGTGCAGGGGTAGTTTTTGCAATATTACAGGCATCTATTTCACAATAATGGGACTTCTCAACATATTGTGGACATCCATAGCATCCATATCTGACATAATATTGAGAGGAGGCAGTTTGAGACATGTTGTGTCCATGCACTTCCACCCTGCCTAAATGCTGGCTCTGGAATAATAGAAATTGTGCTGTGTTAAAAAAGGTTTGTCTTTACTTTCACAAAGGAGAATGCAAATGGGTGACCCACTCCTTTAGGTCTCTGTAATTTTTCAGTGTTTTGAGACCAGATTTTGGTAGCACAACATTGACACACAGCACATCAATTTGATATTTAGAGGAGGTGCCTACAACATGTGCCTCTAGACTTCTTATCAGTAATCATTACCAATCACATTTTAGAAATTGTGAAAACATTACTTGCATCTTTCTTGGATTTACGTTTTCTTTTTTGAAAGAATACTTCTTCGATCGCATAGATAATTTGAGGAAATTATCTCTTGACTCTTAATTTGGAGGTCAAAACAAAAGTGAACTATTTTAATTTGATAAATGACTAGTCTAACAATATTAAGAATTTAATGATAACTTGAGTTGCTTCAGCTGGTATGTCTTGCTTTAGGCGACCATTCAAAAAATAAACTATATTATTGCTTTGATACTAAAATGCCCTTAGTATTAATATTATTATAATAGATATCAGTACCAGCAATGAGCCATTCATTATTTAGTGGCATTTTTAGTTTCTTGAGTTGAGAGTCTAGTATTAAAATCATCATTACTATAAAGTAATTTCTTTGGTACATGATGAGTGAAATAATTCAATACAGTTCATAAAAATCCGATAACTTGGGCACAAGTGGAGAAAGAGTTTATAAAAAATGCTTTAAAGTAAATCGATTGTGTAATTCCCAACATTTTCTACTCTGAATGCTCGAGTAAACCTAGAACAAAATAGAGTAAAAAATAGTTAAAATAACACAAATAGCTAGGCCTCAGTAGGGTCGTACCTGCCTGTTTTTAACTCATGGGGTGTCATACATTGAATTAAGATATTAAATACTCCACAGGTTTCCTAGAATAGTTTGGAAATTCCTTATGAATCACAGATTTAATGTCAATTTACATGGTTCTTATGTTCAGCAATAGTCGAGGAAATACAGATCATGGTGGAGAAAATTTCTGGTTGTAAAGATAGTATGTTATTGCCTGCTCATCAAAGTTCGCCATTCTCACCAGAAATCGGGTTAGGGATAGCAATTTACTCTTTGTCAACATAATACAATTCTAGTTTTCCATAATTGCCAGATGGTTACACAGACTGGGAAACCTGAGTTAAAAATGTGATAGTACATTCCAATAACGCTGGATGTCTATCCAATACCCCGGGCTTGTAAAAGCTAGTGGTTACACAAGTCAAATATTACAGAAACATTGAACCTATCGGTACAAGTTACATTATGGCCACCATTTGTTTCATAACCACACAAGTCGCACATATGTTGGGATGTGGTCATCACATTATAAAATAATGCACTACCCTTCTTAAAAGACACAACATCAATATTAAGGAAATACAAAATGGATAACTGGGGAACAGAATGAAAAATATTGAGTGCCTTGGTGTGGCTGGTATATCTGTGAATTGCCACAATCAAAAGTATGGTAAACTTCAATGATTTAGAATTTCTTGAATCCTGCATCTGATTTATTTACGGGTTTAATAAGTGGCATACACAGCCCAACTGTGCTGCCACATAGCACAATAGTCAATGCATTTGTGGAAATAGAATTAACATGGTAATCTGTGCTGCTGGAATAGAATGCACTGTGTAAATTCCTATTTTCACTCACTGTAGGCAATTTCTGGTTAACAGTCATGCGATTGGTTTAGAAATACTAGCCATGCTAATAAAATCAATAGTACCAGTTAAAGCAAAAGCTAATTCATGGGATTTGATTCAGGATGATTTGTTAACATACTCATTCAGTGTGTGAAGCAGCTTTAAACTTTTATTTACTGAACTGCTCGTTACTTTTGTTCATGGTTTAGAACCTTTAACAATGGAATGGCTAGGTGAGCATTTTCTTGGACCTTTTAATTTTACTAAAATTATATAAATATATAATTTACATATAAGGTTTTCAGTCAGCTCTTTGCATCTATTGGTCAGATGTTGTGTCATTCATATGTTTGTTCCTCCCATTATAATATAAAGCAAGGGGTAATTGGTCAGCTCACTTCAGCCACTGGTGAACTGAACTGTGAGTGCTTGGAACTACTATGGCAAAGTGTTTTTTTTAAACCAAACACTGTTTTGCCTTTAAGACATTTTACTATATATTGGTTATGTTCTGGCATCTAACAATAAAATTGCACAAAACCTATGACACAACAAAACAAGAGGTGAGAAAGCTAAAAAGATGGCAACCAAAGCCAGATCAAATGTCTCTGCCAATTTTTGTTTTATGATGTTTTTCAGTTTTTTTTAATTCATAGAAATTATCTAAGGCGAATCACTTTTAGCCAATAAATCTAAGGGTACCTGCTCCTGATCATTTACCATACCGTTAGCCTTACAAACTATATAAGGGTGCATAGCAAACAAGTTAGAAGTATTGTTAGGGACTTGATTATCAGCACCACAATAACACATGGGTTTAAAGGATAACAAGTTTAAGCAATAGGATTCCTGTGTTTGTGTAATGTTTTCACTAAAGCCACCAACAATTAGAGGTGAAGATTAGCACTCCCACCAGGATGGTGATGGTAAGAGTATTATTGCATTGAAACTATCACTGCATTGATTCAGAACAGTTTGTATAGGTTGTAGTTTACCCGCAGGAGAGAACATGCCCTTCTCACCCTGCTGCTAAGAGTTGGTTGTATAGTCGAAGCTTCAACAAGAGTTGAGAAACTACATATATAATTGCATGAATTTACATTTCATTTGGAGGTTCTTCCCGAAGCAAACCATGTATTTGCTGGTTTTACTTAAAGGCTGCTAGATCAAAATAAATATGCTAGCACTGATATCATGAGCAAGGAGCACATAGAACCAAATGTGCCTAAGTGTGCAATTCAATTATTCTGTATTCAATTAATACAAAATATTCACAACAATAACATACAATGCAAATTCATTAAAAATTCAAAATTACAAATAACAGCTATTAAAAACAGCATGTAATAAAAATACAATCCCACCGTAGTTGTTAAGCCCAATATCAGAGTTCTTTAAAAACATAATCCAAATTATATAAAATGCAGAGGTTAGCTTTAAAAAGCGCTAATAATTGGTTGAATTGCGCCAGTGTAGTGCATTGTTTAGAAAATCCCGAACAGATGTGCATACTACAGGATCACACATCATGCGGAGGAAATAAAGTGCAGGTCTTTATTGGCAAAAACATTTTTCAAAAACAAGTAATAAATATCTGTATCAAACAGGATCATTATTTTTGCCAAAAGATAAAATGCTCCAGTATCTGAGGCGAAGACTTCTCTCCGGGGTAGACCAATATAGACTTCAGATCGTATTGCTCTTGCGGAAAACAAAGGTTTCTTCTGATTGAACCTACAAGAAATTTGGTTCGAAGTGACCTTTCCCACATGTTTTTCACACTAGAGAGATAGAGCTCAATTCCCAGGCATGTTTAAGAACCAAATAATCTCTCAGAGCCGATTTTTCAAATGTTATGCTCTGCTTTGCTTCAGATTCAGACATCATAGAAACTCTTTTCCCTTAGATGCTTTCATCGTTACCCAAAATACAGGGTGATAAATATAGGTCTAGTCTTTCTAGTGCTTCAGCGGTTCTTTTAATGTAGCTCAACCACAGAGTCTTGTACCCAAAATCGAAAGTTAAACATTCAGTGGTAACATCACAATTAAATGACGCATGCTGGTTTCAACATAACATAACCCAAAGGAGGAGGAATGCACGTTTTATAGAATCTTGTACAAGGGTTAGACCCAGCTCCTCATGAAGAACATTATTTGGACTACATGGGACCACACCAAACAACCACCTATACAAATTATTTTCCTCCTGTTGTAGTTTTGAACAATCCTGATACCCCCATATTGTGGCCCCATAAGTCAAAACTGGGAGACAATTTAGCTTGTTGCTTTCCTGCTATGGCAGTATAAGCTTACTGCCAACTCTAGTCGCCAGCTCTAACAGGGTCCCAATAGAATGATTAAAGCTGAGGCACCAGTTAGAGATGCGAAGGAGCCAGATGAAATGGGAATCCGCCGATAGGAAATATCATTGACCCTTGTGATGTTTTACCTTTTGATTGAAATTGGTCTAATTTTACAGTTTTGCTGACCACAAACCATATAGTGAGTTTTTACAATGGTCTAAGATTGTGAATAAATATACAAATTGTATCAATAAGACCACACAGACCATTTGACATATGGGAGAGCAGGACAGCATCATTGGCACAGAACAGAGCAGGGACAAAGGAAAATTTAACCTTGGGCATATCCTTCTTCTTAAACATTAGCAATAAAATGGGAGCCAAGACATAGCCCTTCCATGTGCCCCAAAAGAAGCCAAATGGTTTAGTGCCTTTCCCCCCTACTCCATATCTAACTGTCATGGTGACCATGTGGTGCAAGGCACGCAGGAAGTCTACTGAGGACTGGAGAAGACTTATCTGGGTTATAATATTCCACAACTTGGAACAATTAACTTGATTGAAGGATCTGCTACGTTCCATGAATGCAAGGTAAAATAATCCCTTTTTGGCAATAATTTTCTTCCGTACGATTAGGTGTAAATTCAAACACTGTTTTTGTGTCCCTAACTCCATACTGTACTAAGCTGAGAATACCATTTTGAAGCACCCAGTCCTCAATCCTATGTATAATAAAGCGACTCACAACCCTTACCACATAATCTAGCAGCTATATGGGTCTATACAAGAAAGTGTTCTGCCTATTGCCTATTGCCTTTCTTAAATACTGGAACTATTCTTTCAGTCTGCCAAGAAACAGAGATTTTAAAGGAAGTTGTCACATTCAAGATCTTTTTCAGGGGCCCACAACGGGATGTTTTCCCTGTAGAAGTCCATAGGGACCCCATCTGGGGTAGGTGAATTTATGGAAGGGTGGCAATCCCTTCCTCAAGCTCAAATTCAATCTCCAAAGGAAGCGACGGGGTACCTTCCTTATGATCTACCACAGTGGTATTCCTACAGGAATAGATTTGTTTGAAATGGACTGACCATCTATCTGGTCTGATGTTATACCCTAACCCTTGGGACATTGTTGTGTTTGGATTCCTTCTGTTCACACTATACCAAAGGCTCTCAGTGTACTTATCCGTATATGTTTTAACTAGGCATTCCCAGGTTTCTTCCTTGATTGACAGCTTCCTTTTTTTAAATAGCCTGTTTATACTATACTCTTAAACCTGAAATAAGAAGCTTGTTCCTGTGCTTAATATTGAGGGTGATACATAGCTGTTGATCTGTTGATTTGCAGCCTTACAAACATTGTCAACCACCATGGGCGAGAGCTCCCCAGAGTTCTAGGGTGGCCTACTATGGAGTTTCTAATGGATTAATTTAATACGTCAAAAGCCTCCAACATATTTGGTGTCAGGGGGTTGATTATTTTATTAGACATGAACAATGATTAGATCAGAATTCTGCACAACAATTGGGGTTAACATAGTAGGAATATGCATTGCTTGCCATCTTAACTTCAATCCATTATCCTCCTTACCCTAGGTCCATCACACTGTTGGTTGCAGGGGATCCAGAGCTGGCTGGTCTACAAAGTACTAACTGGATTAGATTATAGTCACTATAACTGTTTTCAGTTGTTCCCCTGGAATGAACATATGGTTCCAAACCCTACGAACTGAAAATATATTCAATTGTTGTACCTTGACCCCAACCAATAAAGGTGGGAATCTATTTAGAAAGATCGCCCACAATTTCTGCAGTATTGCATAAGTCAAATATAGGTAGGTCTTATAATAATTTCGGACCCCTACTAACAAGTCTTTGGGTGTGGGATGTGTCATCAATAACCAAAAAAAGATCACATAGAGCTGTATTTTGCCAAATTTTGCATTGAAGCCGCCCACCCCCAATAATAACATGGAAATCATGTAGCAACTTATCTGACCTGGACTTTAAAATAGCTAATACATAGAATAAAGTAAAATCTGGCATCCTAATTGCTGAACTGAGTTAAAAAACTTAATAACAAAAATGTTAAACTGAGTAGGGACAAGTCAAATAATTTGGACCCCTAAGTGATTACAGAAAATTGGAATAAACTTGAAACATTTTGAAATACGAATCATAGTGGCCAGTGCCCCCATGCTCTATACCCAGAGGATACAGTGGCTAGTACAGAAAAACATTTGAACCCGGCCCAAGAAATGTCCTCCAGGGACCAGGTTTCCTGTATCATTACAATTTAAATTTTTTAAATGAAAGCACGCCAGTCGGGGTCCAGCTCTTTTTGTGCGGTGACCAGCAATCTTCAAACAGACTAAAAATGTATTGAGAGAGTTTTAGCACGCCACACCCATAGCTGGTGATTCCATGGGGTTGATGCAAACCTTTAGTGAATTTGCTTCTCCCTTAAATGGAATGGAGTCTGTTAGCTGTCAGTCCAAGATCACAAAGGGTGATGGAAACTGTTTACAGCAGGAATACGTGGGCTGGTAAGTCAGCACTGAGTAGAAGAAGCACAGCCTCCAGCCTATGAGATGAGTTTCTATAAAAATACTGTAAAGGAATGATATTGATACAGTAATTTGGGTGGTTCTTTATGATATTGTGTTAGATTAGACATTAGGCCAAGCGTGGGTTTCTACAGTTAGTAACATGACAATCCCACTTCAGTTGCTTGGCAGAGGGGCCAATCCACTCTAACCTGCTAACAAGGATCATTTATTTATTTTCTGCAATGTTGACATTTAGATTACGAATTAACCAGTAACATATTTGGCTTTTAAGTTGGGAGGTTGTTTCCACCCCGGAGTAAGACAAAGGTGGTACATTTGTCATAAACGCTACATAGGGACAGAAATCAGAGGTAAAACTGAAACATGACTGATCATTCATAACTGCCCAGATTATGCCTTCCAGATCATGCTCTGGGGGTGCTCTTATTTCTATATTCCATTGTATATGCCCCCCAGGATGTAGAGGTACCATCAGTCAAGTGCATATGTGTTTTGTCAGTGGTAGATTCTAACATCAATGTTGACACAAACCCTTCCAAGGTGGGGACATTACCCTGTGACCCTGCAGGCTTAGATCTGGCCATCATAGTTTCCTCCTCACAAGCTTTGGTTAGTTTAAGGATTGTACTTTCCACTTTCTCCACCGGAGGCATCAATAAATACCAACTATATTCTTAATTTTCCCGAGGAACAAATCCCTGTTGGGTCCAGCATCAATTTCAGCTGGGCTTCAAGCTGCTAAATATCCAGGAGGCTCCTGCCTAAGCTCCTAAAAGCACAGTTCTTTGTACTACGGACGCACTTTGACAGCTTTTTTAGTTTAGCTGAGGGCCCCCTCACCAACGTGTGACATAGTTAAGTCATTTAAATCCTCTCTTAATGGCATATGGGTGCAGGCTACAGCTTCCTCTGTCTGTGCGCCATTGTAGATTCCCAAGACATGGCAGGTAATTGAAGAAAAGACAGAGAGGCGGGCGAGCACTCACTAAGGTGACAATCGTCTTTTTACTAGATCAATCTCTTTGAAAATATCCCCAACGGCTCTGGTCAAAAAAGAGTCCAACGTCGTGTCATGGGACTTCTTAGATATTTTAACTTTGTCCTTGCTACCGGGCATCTTCTTTTGTCCCATTTTGTCCTAGTGGTTAACCAGCTAAACTGTGGACCACTACAGATAGGCAATTTATCCAACAGCTCAATAAACCAACAAAATGAGGCCACGGAGGCAAAAACAGGAGATTTATACCTTCCAAGGGATTTTACTTGAATTCGCCACTCACTAGTATTATTGTAGCCTGAAGAACAAGGGGGATGGCCCAGCCTGGCCTCTTATGTGTGATGACGGGCCTGGCCTTCTCCAGATCTTCTCCCAGACACAGCCCGGACATATTCCATGCTATGGGAAATGGCGGTGCACTTTTAAGAACCTCAGGCCCTGCCTTCTGGAATGAGGGGATGCACACTGGGTCTTGGAGTCTCGACTCCCTCTTTGCTGTTCATCCAGCAGGCCAGGAAATGGCTGTAAGCTTTCAAATGCCTCAGGTCCCGCTTCCTGGAATGAAGTGAAGCACACTGGACCTTGGAGTCCTCCTTGCTGCTCTTGCCTAAGTGTTTAATTATATTTATTGATTATTTCAGCAAGTGGCCCGTGGTATGTCTGGTGTATTCAGTACTCCCTACCACTATATTTTAATTTCCAGGTCACATATTATGTAGAGAGGGATATCAAATGTTATTTTCAGTGATAATGGTTTACAGTCCCAAGAACATCAAATTAAAACACTTTAGGTGAGTAATGAGTTGTACACAAGCAGACTTTGCTGTAGGTTTCTGAGGCAATGAAGTGGTGGAAAGATTTAACTGGGTAGAGAAGGTCACTTTTCAAGTGGCTGTCTGTACGGTTCTAGAGTTGAAAGTTTGATTAATAGAAGATTCGCTGTTCTAAGTGATGACTTCCTGTGTCCCTAACGTACTGATTATGAAAGGCACAGTTCTTGTTACAAACAAGGAAGCTAGCTCCATGTGATGACCTAAAGTAGTCAACGGGGTGAAAAATAAGATATGAAAATGTGTTGCCATCATTCAGTTACATTAAAATCAGTATCAAACTTTAATAAATTTACAAGAGCCTGACCTGAAGATTTAATGGCAAATAAGAATTAGAAATTAACTAAAGTTCCTAAGAGGGAATTTAGATAATTTGCTTCTAAGCGAGCTGTGTAATTTTATGATAAACTAGTCATTATGGAACGTGACAAAATATGGCACATTAGTAAACTGGTACTCTGAGCAAGTAGATAAATTATTGAGGACTCTTGCTAGCCACTGACTGCAAATAATGACGATTATTGGACATAAAACTCAAAATGAGCATAACAAAATCAAGAGTTGAATAGATAGGTTATCTAGAAACGTGACTGCATGACAAAATGACGATTTCGCAGTGGGGACAGACTGAAAAAATACTGAAGAAGAAATTTAGTTGAATAACAACAAAATGATAACTATATATGCTGCAAGGTGTTATGAGTATTGTGTGTACTTTTTCTAGTCTCTGTCTGTCTCCTTGTCATGTCCAACTGTGATATCATTGAGTTCTGCGAATGTGCTCCTATGCCTTGATTTCAAGATGTGCTGAAAGGCGGTGGCATTTTCTGCACGTGGTAAGAACCATCATTTCAAAACTCAGATCCTATTTCAGGTTTCCCTGGTTGAAATGGTGGCATGCACATGGTCTGGTCTGCCTTCCTCAGGCCATTTTCCACTTACACATTTTGGGAAGTTTTTGCTGGTGAAATCTGTAAGTGGAAAACTACAAGGGTGCGATTATTATTGCATTACAACGAAAATCGAGTTACAAACCCTTGTATGTGCAGAGATCCGAATTAACTTCATGTTTAGAATCAGGGCCTTTGGCTATACGTCAGATATTTTGGGGTTAGTGAACATAAGCCGTTGGGCATGGTGGGTCTCATACAGTCATGAGATGTATATTCTGGATCTGGCCTATCCTGTATGTATACATAAATTAGCCACCTTGGAACTGTCACAGTCCACTGATTCTTAATAGTACAATCGCATTTTACAGAGTATTAAAAAATTGAAAAACAGATAGTATTTTCCCGTCATATTGTGCACATTTAGTTAAATTACCTGAGGCATTTCAGGATCATATGTGTAAATATGTTGTTGCTTTCTTTATGTTTGGCTTGCTTTATCAAGGGAGAACAGTAGAGTCTTCAGATCAGAATGTGGGAAGGCTACAGGTCATAAATCTGTCACTGTGCATCTCTAGATGATGTTTCTTCGCTGTCAATCAAAGCATCAAGCATTTTACTATTATGGTGTAATGGCTGCCGGAAGTAAACATTTTACTTGAAGATATTAGAATACCATGTAAAGTAAACTTCCTTTGTCTTTTTACTGCTTCCTCAAATGCCAGTCCCCTTGAATTGCCCTCTCTCCCATAATACGTGCACCTTCCTTTCACCATAAAGAAACAGGATCTCTCCTCCTGACATGTGAGCTCTAAAACCAAGTAATGCACCTGAATATAATCGTATAGCTCGCCAAACAAATATCTCCCTCTCTTTGAAGCACATTCATATGTGAAAACCAGTTGGGGAGGTTTTCTGACTTCATTTCAGCACGTTACAGAACCTTCTGTTCCAGTTTGCGCTTCCTGTTGGAAACCATTTTCTGCTGTCAAGATGCCACTTCAACGGATTAATGTAAAACCCGCCTTTATTTCATGACTTGGTGCAGAAAAAATAAATTAACCCTGCTTCTTAAAAAACATATGCCCTTGGATGACTGTGTACACATTCGTGCCATTGATGCAGCTGAGTGTAACATTTTCATTTATTCCATTTACATGCATGCAAGGGCAAATTATTCTGCTAAATATTACTATATTATATGGGGAGTGTAGGAAAGTAGCCTCCTTCTAACATGGTTACCCCCACTTTTGGCCTGTTTGTCAGTGTGTTTGACTGTGTCTACTGGGATATTGCTAATCAGGACCCCAGTAATTATGCTCTCTCCCTTAAATTATGGTTATTGCATACTGGTAATCCAGTATTTCACCCACAATTGGCATGCTGGTGCCCTCTTATAAGTCCCAAGTATATGGTATTTAGGTACTCAGGGCACTGGGGTTCCAGGGGACCCCTATGGGCTGCAGCATATCTTTGGCCATCCATAGGCAGCCCATACAAAGGCTTCTACAGGACTGCCATTACAGCCTGCATGAAAAGGTGCATGCACCCTTTCACTGTCATTTACATTGCACCAGGTCCATTATAAGTCTCCCATATAGCAGGCCCTTCAGCCCTGAGGGCAGGGTGTAGAATACCTGTGTGTGGGGGCACCCCTGCACTAGCAGTGGTGCCCCAACAACCTCCAGGACCATTTTCTGGACTTCATGAGTGCGGAGATGTTATTTTACGCATGTACAGGACAAATGTCAATACCTATGGCTAGCTACATAATGGTAACTCAGAAAATAGGCATGTTTGGTATCAAACATATTGGAATCATACCCCAATGCCTTTGCATGCATTGGTTGTATGATTTCATGGACTCTAGGGTCTCCTTACAGGTATTGCCATTCAAGCCATCTGAGGTTTTCCAGGCAGCCCCAGCTGCTGTCACCTCTCAGACAGGTTTCTGCCCTCATGTTGCTTGTGCAGCTCAAGCCCAGGAAGGCAGAACAAAGGATTTCCTTTGGGAGAGGGGTGTTACACCCTCTCCCTTTGGAAATAGGCGTTGCAGGCTTGGGAGGGGTAGCCTTCCTAAGCCTCTGGAAATGCTTTGAAGGGCACAGATAGTGCCCCCCTTACATAATCCACTCTACACTGGTTCAGGGGCCCCCAGTACCTGCTCTGGCACGAAACTGGACAAAGGAAAGGGGAGTGACCACTAGCTAGTCCATAACCACCCTCAGGCGGTGCTCAAGATGGCGGGTTTTGCCATCTTGAATTCCAAGTTGAAAGGGAACTCTTGTAGTTTCTGAGTAGCCAGTGCCAGCAGGTGATGTCAGAGCCCTCCACTGATAGCTGCTTACCTGTTTAGCTGACCAATCCCCCTATTTAGAGTCTCTCTCTTGGGTGGTTCTTCAGATTCGGATTGCAAGACTCCAGCAGGAATCCTCTGCATCCTTTACTTCACCTTCTTACCAAAGAAACAACTGCATTTGGACCCTCCAGGAGCTCTATAACTGCAACAAAGAAGCAAAGATGACTTCTGCAACATGGTATCTTCAGCTCCTGCAAGCAACTGCAACTGTTTCCTGGCCATGCATCCTCAGAGGACAACCTGTTTTCAGCCTGCACCAGAAAAACGAAGGAATCTCCCCTTGAGTGAAGGAGCCACTCCTCTGCTTCAGCAAGCACCACTCTGCAACAACGACTGGTTGTGTGGGACCTCTCTCCTCATGAGCTGCATGGATCCTGCATCACGGGTGGTGGACTGAAGTGGTCCTGATGGTCCTGATGTCCAACTGTCCAACTTTAGTGGAGGTAAGAGCTTGCCTCCACACGCAAGACAGTACCCCCGTGCACTGCTTTTTTTGCAGTTGCCAAAGCTTTTTAGCATCCTTCCATGAAGTTCTTCATGCACCGTGCAACTCCGGTCCCCAGTACTCCTTCCTGTGATGCACAGCTTCCTGCGTGGTTCTCTGGCAGCGTGAGACCCTTTGTTGTAGTGCTGCATGGGCCTCCTTTTGCACCTTCTTTGTTCCCCTGCTGTGGGAGTCCTGTACATGATGCCTGGTCTTCTGATGGCTCTCTGAGTTGCTGAGAGCCCCCTTTGAGTCCCCCTCCTGGGTAGAGTCCACCAGGTCCCTCCTGGTCCCGGGCAGCACTATGTTTCGCTAACAGCGATCTTTGCATGTGCCAAGGCTTGTTGGCGGAATCCAGTGACACAAACCAGACTGCCATCATCCATCCGGCGTGGGACATCTTCTGCACCAAACAGGAACACGCATCCATCTTTTTGGGTGCAGTACTGACTGTTGTTCTTCACTGGTGGTTCTTCTTTTGCACCTTCATCCGGTTTAGCAGGGGGGTCCAGTTCTCCATGGACTCTTCAGTGCCTCTTGGACTTGGTCTATTTCTTCCACAGGTCTTCAGGTCCAGGAATCCATCGTTGGTGTCTTGCATTCTTTTCTGGTTCTTGCATAATCTTTTTTCTCGAGTTCTTGTGTGTTTTAGGAAAGTTACTGTGATTTACTCCTGCTTTCCTGGGCAGTGGGGTGGGTTCTATTACGTACCTTTGGTGTTTTCTAATACTCCCACGCCACACTCTACACACTATACTTGCCTAGGTTGGAAATCGACATTCGCATTCCACTTTCTTAGTATATGGTTTGTGTTCCCCCAGGCCCATATCTAACTATTGTGATTTTCACTATTTGCACTGTTTTCTAACTGTTTTTACAGCTATTTCTGCATACTAGTGTATATTATTTGTGTATTACTTACCTCCTAAGGGGGTATACTCTCTATGGTATTTTTGGCATTTGTTTCACCAAAATAAAGTTCCTTTATTTTTGTAACACTGGGTATATTCTTTCATGTGTGTGAGTACTGTGTGACTACAGTGGTATTGCATGAGCTTTGCACGTCTCCTAGATAAGCCTTGGCTGCTCAGCTACAGCTTCCTCTAGCGAGCCTTGCTTCTAGGCACTGACTACATTTCACTAATAAGGGATAACTGTACCTGGTATAAGGTGTAAGTACCTTAGGTACCCACTACAAACCAGGCGAGCCTCCTGCATTGGTGGTGCAGCGGTGGAATAAGTACTTGCAATTGCCTTATCACTCGGTCACCAGTGCTTTCCACAGGAAAGAATACTCTATACCTGGAGCTATGCACATATACCTAATACAGGGCTCTAGTCTCTTACTTTCCTTTCCAAGAGACTAGAGGTTAGGTTTTCTCTACACTACACTAACACACACACATCATATCTACTGCTGGGCCTACCTCTGAGGTCATGGTTACTCCTTAGAGGGCATGACCTTCAAGGAATTGAAGGGCCTTTGCACAGACAGAAAACTAGATGTGGGGAAGAACCCCAACAAAAGTTTTCTTCGAAGCCTCCTTTTTCAGGATGACCAGCAGCATGCTGGTAGCCAGGAGGAGGAGGAAGATTCTACACCCATAGAATCAGAACATCCTCCTTCAGATTCAGGGGAGGGATCTTCCAAAGATCGTACACCTAACAGGCTCCCTTCACACCCAGAGGTCAAGTCACTAGGGTCACAAAGTTAGGGAAAGGTTTACCTCTGCCCATTCCCATATCACTTCAGGTTCTGATGGATCCCATGGTTCAACTCCAGGTAATGACTCCATAGATAGGGAGCTCAGGAAACTGAGACTGGAGGAGGCCATGCTGAGGCTGCAGAAGCAACAGCTAGCCCTAGATAGGGAGACCTTGGCTGTGGAAAGGGAAAGGGAGGGGTTGTGGTTAGTTCCCCATGGTGGCAGCAGCAGCAGCAGTTTCAGGAGTTAGGGAGCTAGGGAGGACACCATTGACTCTAGAAATATGCACAAAATTGTTCCCCCGTACAAGATGGGGAATGATATTTACAAGTGATTTGCTGCACTTGAGAGAGCCTGCAAAGTTCAGAGGGTCCCTCAAAGGCAGTGGGTTGCTATTCTGTGGTTGTCGTTTTCTGACAAGGGGGGGATAGACTTCTCACTGTCAGATAAGACTCAGACAACTATGGTATTCTTGAAACTGCACTCTTGAATGGATTTGGCTTAACCACTGAACAATACGGGATTAAGTTCAGAGAAACCAGAAAATAGTCCTCACATGATTGGGTTGACTTTGTGGACTGTTCTGTTAAGGCTTTAGAAGGCTATTTACATGGCAGCAAAGTGTCTGATTATGAGGGCTCATACAATCTGATTTTGAAAGCGCATATTTTTACTAACAGTGTGTCTGACTTGTTGCACCAGTACTTGGTAGATTCAGATCTGACCTCTCCCAAAGAACTAGGAAAGAACGCAGACAAATGGGTTAGAACAAGAGTGAGCAGAAAAGCTCATACAGGATGTGAGAAGGGCAAGAAGAAAGAAGGTGATAAGTCTCAGGACAAGGGTGGGGACAAACACAAAAGTAAAGACTCCTCATCAGGTCCACAAAACTCTTCTCGGGGTGGGAATAAAACCTTTTCCTCTTCTTCTTCTTCTGCACACACTAAAAGGCCTTGGTGCTATGTGTGCAGAGGTAAAGGCCACAGGCCAGGGGACAAATCCTGTCCATGTAAAGCTCCTGAGCCTACCGCCACTACTACGTCCAACTCCACTCCTAGTGCCCCTAGCGGTAATAATAGTGGTGGGACTAATGGCAAAAATCAAAGTAAAGGTGTGTTGGGTTCACTTTTGGGTCCATCATAAAAACTGGGTTAGGTATAGAAACCCCCAAGACAGTTTCTGTCTCACCTGTTGGCATTGGCCTTGCCACCTTGGCTGCTTGTCCCCTTAACATGGATAAGTACAAGCAGTCAATTCAGATAAATGGTGTTGAGGCCCAGGGTCTACAGGGACACACGTGCCAGTATCACTTTAGTGACTGAAAACCTAGATCACCTGCAGAACACCTCCTTGGACAGAAGTACCAAGTTACTGATGTCAATATCTCGACTCAGTCTATCCCCTTAGCTGTAGTGCAACTTAGTTTGGGTGGAGTTACTGGGCCTAAGCAGGTGGTGTTGTCACCTAGCTTACCTGTAGACTGTCTCCTAGGAAATGACCAAGAGGCCTCAGATTGGGCTGAAGTAGAGGTTATGACCCATGCCTGGCATACCAAGGAATTGATTCCTTTAATCTCAAGTGAGATTAAAAAGCAAAGAAGAGAAGGAGCCCTGAACTCTCAGGATCCTCCTCAAACCACAAGTAAAAAGGGAATCAAAGTGTATTCCCTACTCACCCCACCACTAAGGATATCATTCCTGTGGTGGGATACACCCTTCCTAGGGTGGAACCTGTATCAGGGGAGTCAAAAGCTGCCACAGCTGGACTCCCAGAGGTAAAACTACCTCTCTGTGAGAAACCTAAGACAGAAAAGCATCATTGCCCTGTCTTTGAAAACGTGGAGCAACCCTCCAGCCCCCCCAGAGAAACTTTAGTGCGGCACCCCTGTACTACCTCTAAAACCATAGGACAGCAGCCCTGTCCTTATGTAGAGCCCATGGGACAGCAACCCTGTCCTGCTGTACCCCAAGAGGGACAGCAACTCTGTGCTCTTCTAGACCCATGGGGACAAACATTTTGCCCTGCTCTAGCCTTGCTAAGACAGTATCCCTGTCTGGCGTTACAATTCTTAGGACAGTAACCCTGTCCTGACATAGGGTCTCAGGGACAGACATCCTGCTGCACTAAAAAACATTTTTCTAACCTTAAAAATGGGGAATCTCAGAGTCCACAGTTTCACTGTTCTCTAACAAAGTAGTAACCAAACAGGGTGGTTCACCTCCCCACAGGGAAAAGACCACATAGTGGATGATAAAGGGAGTAACCACTCTATTGCAGAGCTACTCTCCACTTATCACCACTTAGACAATGAAGTGTCAACTTTTGGCCTGTTTGTCAGTGTGTTTGTGTCTACTGGGATCCTGCTAATCAGGACCCCATTAGTAATGCTCTGTCCCTTAAATTATGGTTCTTGCATACTGGTAATCTAGAGTTTCAAGCCCAATTGGCATACTGGTGCTCCCTTATAAGTCCCTAGTATATGATACTAAGGTATCCAGGGCATTGGGGCTCCAGGGGACCCTTATGGGCTGAAGCATATCTGATGCCAGCAATAGGGAGCAGGCCCTTCAGCCCAGAGGGCAGACTGCAGAAATACCTGTGTGTGAGGGCACCCCTGCACTAGCAGTGGTGACCCCACAACCTCCAGGACCATTTTCCCAGTCTCTTCTGGTTCTTGCATTATCTTCTATCATGATTTCTAGTGTGTTTTAGGAAACTTGCTGTGTTTTACTCCTGCTTTCCTGGGCTCTGGGGTGGGGTACATTACTTACCTTGGGTGTTTTCTTACACTCCCAGTGCCCCTCTACACTTGCCTAGGTGGGAAACCCACTTTTGCATTGCACTATTTTAGTATATGGTTTGTGTTCCCCCTAGGTCCATTGCAACGTATTGTGATTTTCACTATTTGCACTGTTTTCCTACTGTGTACTTACCAGTTTTTGGTTACTAGTGTATATATCGGGTAATTTACTTACCTCCTAAGGGAGTATAGTCTCCAAATTATTTTTCACATTGTGTCAAAAAAATAAAGTACATTTATTTTTGTAACACTGAGTATTGTCTTTCATGTGTGTGAGTACTGTGTGACTACAGTGGTATTGTAAGAGCTTTGCATGTTTCCTAGTTCAGCCTTAGCTGCTCTGCCTACAGCTACCTCTAGACAGCCTGGCTTCTAGACACTGTCTACATTTCATTAATAAAGGATAACTGTACCTGGTATAAGGTGTAAGTACCGTTGGTACCCACTACAAACCAGGCCGTCCTCCTACAATGGTGGTGCAGTGGTGGGGTAAGTAATTGCAATTGCCCTATCACTCGGTCACCAGTGCTTTACACAGGAAAGTGTACTCTCTACTTGGGGCTAGTTTACAAAAGTATACAAAAGTATACCAGGTCTTTTGACTTGCAGTCTAAAAATCTAAAAGTTAGATAAAGTAGGTATTTTCTTTCCTTTCACTTTAACTTTCTATCACTATGTCTTCCTCCCTAGGCCACTCCTAGGGTTATTAAAACCACTTATCAGAACCTAACTTTTAAAGTTTTGAAGGGGCTCAGCTCACAGAGAAGGCTAGAGACAGGGAAGAACCCTAACAAGAATATCCTTTGAAGTCTCCTTCACAAGGATGACCATGAACTATCTGGTAACCAGGAAGAGGAGAGGGAGGGAGATTCTAACCCACTAGAATCAGGGAGGGGCCTTACGATGCAGGGGAGGGTCCTTCACAATATCTTCCCCCTAGAAAACTATCTAGTGTACCTTGCAGTGGGAGAGAGTCACACACAAGTAGAGCTCCTTTCACACCTAGAGGCCAGGCTAATAGAGTTCCACAAGCTAGGGAAAGATCTGCCTCTGCTCATTCCCATGTCACTTCAGTCTCAGAAGTGTCACACACATCCAATGCTGAGGGTAACTCCCTAGACAGGGAACTCAGAAAGCTGAGATTGGAAGAGGCTAGACAGAGGCTGCAACAGTTGGCCCTAGATAGGGAAGCCTTAGCTGTGGAAAGGGAAAGACAGGGGTTGGGGTTAGTGCCCTATGGTGGCAGCAGCAATAGTAGTTTCAGATGTTATGGGGTCAGGGAGGACACCATTGACTCAAGAAACCTACACAAAATTGTTCCCCCATACATGGTGGAGGATGATATACAAAAGTGGTTTGCTGCACTTGAGAGGTCCTGTAAATTTCAGAGGGTCCCTCATAGGCAGTGGGCTGCTATTCTTTGGTTTTCCTTCTCTGATAAAGGGAGGGACAGACTCCTCATTGTTAGGGAGGAGGACTCAGACAATTATGACATTCTGAAAAATGCACTCATTAATGGTTATGGGCTCAACACAGAACAATACAGGATTACGTTCAGGGAAACCAAACAAGAATCTTCACAAGATTGGGTTGACTTTGTGGACTGTTCTGTTAAAGCGTTAGAAGGTTGGTTACATGGCAGCAAAGTGTCTGGCTATGAGGGTGTATATAATCTGATTTTGAGAGAGTATCTAGTGAATAGTTGTGTGTCTGATTTGTCACACCAGTACCTAGTGGACTCAAATCTGCCCTTTTCCCAAGAATTGGGTAAGAAGGCAGACAAATGGGTCAGAACAAGGATGAGTAGAAAAACTCATACAGTGGATGACCAAGAAAAGAAGGAAGGTGGTGAAAAACCTCAGGACAAGTATGGGGGCAAACAAAAACATAAAGATTCCTCTTCAGGTCCACAACACTCCTCTGGGGTTGGTGCTAAAACATCTTATTCTTCCTCTTCTACACACAATAACAAGCCTTGGTGCTATGTGTGCAGAGGAAAAGGCCATTGGCCAGGGGCTAAGTCCTGTCCAGGTAAAGCCCCTGTGTTTACCACCACTACTACATAAACTTCAAATTCTAGTGCCCCTAGTAGTAGTAGCAATAGTGGTGGGACTACTGGCAATAGGCAAACTAAAGGTGTAGTTAGGTTCACTTTTGGGTCCATTATAGAAACTGGGATAGGTGTAGAAGCCCCCAAGACACTTTCTGTCTCACCTGGTGGCATTGGTCTTGCCACCTGGGCTGCTTGTCCCCTTAACATGGATAAGTACAAGCAGCCAATTCAAATAAATGGTGTTGAGGCCCAGGTGACTGAAAGCCTGGTATCACCTGCACAACACCTCCTTGGACAGAAGTACCAGGTTACTGATGTCAACAACTCCACTCAGTCTCTCCCCTTAGCTGTAGTGCAACTTAGTTTGGATAGGGTTATTGGCCCAAAGCAGGTGGTGATATCACCTGGCTTGCCTGTAGACTGTCTCTTAGGTAATGACCTAGAGGCCTCAGACTGGGCTGAGGTAGAGTTTAGGATCAATGCTGGGTATCCCTGAGGAATTGCTTCCTCTCATTTTAAGTGAAATGAAAAAAGCAAAGAAGAGAAGGAGCCCTGATGCCTCAGGATTCTCCTCACCCCACAGATACAAAGACAAAGTATCCCTTCCCCACCCTACCACTAAGGATACCATTCCTGTGGTGGGAGATACCTCTCCTAGGGTGGAACCTGTCCCAAGGGAGCCCACAGCTGCCACAGCTTAACTCCCAGAGGTAACAGTCGTACTCTGTGGAATCACTGAAACAGATAAGCAGAACTGCACTGTTTTAGTAACTTTGGAGCAACCCTCCAGCCCTCCCAGAGAAACTTTAGTGCAGCAGCCCCGCACTACCTCTAAAGACATAGGACAGCAGCCCTGTCCTTATGTGGGGCCTTTAGGACAGCAGTCCTGTCCTGCTCCAACCCAAGAGGAACTGCAACCTTGTCTTTAATTAGAGCCATGGAGTCAAACTTTTTGCTCTCCTCTGGCCTTACTGGACCTTAAGACCTGTGGAAGAAGGGGACCAAGGGGACCAAGTCCAAGAAGCACTGAAGTCCAGGGAGAACAGGAGCCCTGGCTAACCTGGATGTAGGTGCAAAAGAAGAACCACCAGTAAGAAGACAAAGTGGACAAAGTGAGTATTGCACCAAAGAAGAGAGATGCAGGTTTCTGGTTGGTGCAGATGATGTCCCATGCTGGATGGATGAATGCAGTCTAGTTTTCGTTGCTGGATTCCGCCAACAACCCTTGGCACACGCAAAGCTCGTGGTTACTAGAAAATGGCCCTGCCCGGGACCAGGAGGGACCTGGTGGCCTCTACCCAGGAGGGGGAGACAGAAGGGGCTCTCAACAACTCAGAGAGCCCTCAGAAGACCAGTCAGCGTGCACAGGAGTCCCACAGCATGGGAACAAAGAAGGTTCAAATGGAGGCCCATGCAGCATGGCACAAAGGATTCCCACACCGCCAGAGAACCACTCACTAAGCTCTGCGTCACAGAATAGAGTGCTGGGGGCCTAAGCTGTTCTGTGCATGAAGAACTTCTTGATTTTCTGCATGTTATTCTGAAATTCTGGCTATTTTTCAGGGACAAACTCCACCTGGTCTGACATGTCAAATGTGTCCTTAATAGACCCTCAGGTAATTTTACATATACATTACTGTGTTACAAAAAATTCAGATTCTGACAGATTCTTGCATTTCAGACTAAGGGGGTCATTCTGACCCCGGCCGGCGGCGGTAGCCACCGGCCTGGCTGGGACCGCCAGAAGACCGTCCCGCGGTCAAAAGACCGCTGCGGTCATTCTGGGTTTCCCACTGGGCTGGCGGGCGACCGCCAAAAGGCCGCCCGCCAGCCCAGTGGGAAACACCCTTCCACGAGGAAGCCGGCTCCGAATGGAGCCGGCGGAGTGGAAGGTGTGCGATGGGTGCAGTAGCACCCGTCGTGAATTTCAGTGTCTGCTAAGCAGACACTGAAATTCAAAGTGGGGCCCTCTTACGGGGGCCCCACGACACCCCTCACCGCCATCCTGTTCCTGGCAGTCGAAACCGCCAGGAACAGGATGGCGGTGAGGGGGTCGGAATCCCCCATGGCAGCGGAAAACCGGCGGGACACCGCCGGTTTTCCGGTTCTGACCGCGGCCATACCGCCGCGGTCAGAATGCCCTCAGGAGCACCGCCAGCCTGTTGGCCGTGCTCCCATCGACCCCGGCCCCGGCGGTCACGGACCGCCGGGGTCGGAATGACCCCCTAAATCAGGATTATCGACAAACTCGAAGCGTTGAAAAAGAAAATTTCCAACTCTGAATATGCTGCTCTGCAGTATGTAGTCTGTGCTTGAAATGCCCATTTGGGATTTAGAACAAATTGGTAGAACCTGAAAACATATTTCTAGCAACAAGTCACTTGAACGTCAACCTGAGGTGAGGTGTTTCTTTGTCGTGTCAAGTGCACCCGCCTTCACAGAAAGAAGCTATCACATGACCGGGAAAGACAAACATCTAAATAATGAAAACAATGGCAAAGCTTATTTGTCTCATCTTTTTGACTACTGGTTGTGCAACAGCGAAACAAGTGATGCAAATGCACCACCCGCACTTATTCGTCATGTCATTGCTGGTGGCTACATCATTACAAATGTGTGCAAGCATGTGAGTGTTTATGGAATGGCATGAATGCCCTTTTTTTAATTTACTCTTACAAGATGGCCCATGGCGATGCCACTTAGAGGGTAAATATAAAATGAATCTTTACTTGTGTGAAAGCACTTTTTTGAAAATAGACACCTCAAGAGCAAATGGCAAGTGCCAGATCCTCCAAACAAATGCAAAAAAAAATATTATAAGGACAAACAAGACTGGGGTGGTAATAGAAGAGTGGGTGGGAAGAAGCCACGGGAAGTGGATGGGGGAAAATGGGTAAACTGGAGGTGAAGGGATGATAAATAAACAAATTAAAAGCAAAGCCTGAAATTGGAGAAGCAATGGATGCAGTGGTGCAGAAAGGAACAGCAGGGAGCATGTGAGGTTGTAAAAAGCAGCACACTAGTAAAAAGCAGCACACTAGGTTGAGAGCAAGCAATGGGGGAAGCCAATGGGTGCGCTGAAATGGGGGAGTAACATGGGCCATGCAGGGTGGGCATTTGAGAGGGGCAGTAACTAAGGGGAAGAGCAAGAACACACAGGCACTCTCCCAAGGTGTTTAATGAAGAAGAAAAAAAGTAGTGCCCTGATTATGAGCAATAGAAGGATACAAATCATATTATCAAAAGGATGGCAAAGAAGCTATGTTCATTAGCAAGGATAAACACAAGAAGATGAATGCCATAGAATAGGAAGCAAGCAAGTGACAGTGACAATAAAGCCTACCAATTGCAAGCAACAGGCTGGGTCTAAGCCCAGTGCATGTTTTTGGTTTGGTCCACAAGAGGTCTTTCGGCAACGGACTAAAACAAGAACTGGCAACACTAATAGGTCTGCTTGTAACCTAGTGGCTATGCCAATGGCTGTTAGTGGTGCTATACAGATTCATTAATGCATGCCTACAAAATGACGATGAGGGTTTTTTTTTTTGCAGGTGAGGAAAGTAACACAAGGACTGGAAGCAACATGGGGTGTGGATGGGAGAAGCAACACTAAAGATGGGTGAGGGAAGTAACTGAGAAGCTGTAAATGAGGGACAGAAAATCCATCAGTCAAGAGTGAGAGAGAGCAGCTTGAATCTGAGGTGCAGAAGCACACAGGGAAGATTGCATTTTGAATGGAGAAATACAGGAGGATGTATCACAAAAGGGGGAGATAGAAGCACCCGCATGAGAGATAGCAGCATGGGGAAAGAGAAGCTCATTAGGGAGACAGCTGGAAAACATGCATTTGTGTGGAATGCTTAAGATAAAAAAGTAGTTCCCTAAAAGTAAGCAACACAAGGACACAAGTAAATTCCAAAATGCTCCCAGGTAGAGACAGACAGAAGATGGACAAGACAAGCCATCAAATAGGAAGCAGACAAGTGGGCGTGACAGTAAAGCCAGCCAATGCTAAGCAATGGGCAAGGTGCACGCCCCTCTATAGTAAGCCTGCAAAAGGTCTTTCACAGCCAGACAGTTGCACTGTCTGGTAGGCTCGACCAAAAAACATGTCATGTTATGATACCAAAAATACCTTAGAGGTAATACTCCTTCTGGAGGTAAGTATTATACACTAGTAATCAAAATCAGGTAAATAAACACTGATAGAATAGTGCAAACAGTAGAAAACACAATAGAATGCAATGGGCCTAAGGGCAACACAAACCATATACTAAGAAAGTGGAATGCGAATCACAAATTCCCCCCTAGGCAAGTGTAGTGTGTAGAGGGTTGCAGGGAGTGTAAGAAAACACCAAAGGTAACTAATGTATCCCACCCCAGAGCCCAAGAAAGTAGGAGTAAAGTCCTTCAAGTTTCCTCAGGACACACTACAAGTCGTGATAAGAGATTTTGCAGGAACCAAGAAAGATTGCAATCAACAAACAGTGGATTCCTGGACCTGAAGACCTGTGTAGAGAGGAGACCAAGCGGGTCATTCTGACCCTGGCGGTCGGTGTTAAAGCGGCGGCCAACCCGCCAGCAGGCAGGCGGTAAAAAAAATGGAATTCCGACCCTGGCAGGAACCACCAACACAGCCCGCCACTTTAACACTCCGACCGCCACGGTGGGGCAAACAAACAGCACGGCGGTCACCGCCAACAGACAGGCGGCAGACAATGTACCGCCCACCCTTTCACGACCCACCAATCCGCCACCTTTTCTGGGGCGGGAGCCCCGCCGATAAAAACACGGCGGAAACAGACCACGAACGGGAAAACGCTCACCTTTATACACTCCACGAGCAATCTGGACAGCATGGAACCCGAATTAAACATCCTACCAGCGATTGTCCTCTACCAGGAGCACGAACGCCGCCGCAGGAGACAACGGTGAGTACTGCACCTACGACACAGGGGAGGGGGGAGGAGAAAAGGTAACGGGCACACACATACGTGACACACCCACCCCCCCCCAAATCCCCACACACCAAAGCAGAGCAACAACTCAGATTTACACCCCCCAAGCCACCCGGGATAATTCAAAGACACAATAAAATGATCATTAAAATAGAAGTATATTAAAGCATATTTGAACTGAAGTGAAATATGAGATATTTAAAATAAATAAATCACAACATGAACAATGTATACATAGTCCAAAAGTCCGGCACATATTGGGTACATGCCATTGTTCGTGGGCCAATGTGCATTAACACATGGGCAAAGCCCACACACGAGACCCGATTCCATTGGAGAGAACACTGCTGGGGCATCAGATAATAAAACCACAGGCACCTCAGGGGGAAGGGAAGGGGGGGCACCTCAGCCACATGAGTCCACAACGCCAGATCCATGAGGGGCCTCCATGCCCACTGTACCATCCTGGGGAGTGCAAAGCCACAGTCTCTCAAGTCTCTACAGTGGGTGGGTTGCCCACTGTACCATCCTGGGGAGTGCAAAGCCACAGTCTCTCAAGTCTCTACAGTGGGTGGCTTACCCACTGTACCATCCTGGGGAGTGCAAAGCCACAGTCTCTCAAGTCTCTACAGTGGGTGGGTTGCCCACTGTACCATCCTGGGGAGTGCAAAGCCACAGTCCATCTGGTGGATTACAGACTCCACTGGTTATGGAGGAGGCATGGTGCCCAGAGTGCTTCGTGAAGCCCTGCCCGACACAGATCCGGCCCTGCCAATGGGCCAGCGGTGCTTGAGATGAAGGGCCCAGCGGAGCGGTGCTTGAGAGGAAGGGCCCAGCGGAGCGGTGCTCGAGAGGAAGGGCCCAGCGGAGCGGCGCTTGAGATGAAGGGCCCAGCGGAGCGGTGCAGAGACGGCGGGGCCCAGCGGAGCGGTGCTTGAGATGAAGGGCCCAGCGGAGCGGTGCTTGAGATGAAGGGCCCAGCGGAGCGGTGCTTGAGAGGAAGGGCCCAGCGGAGCGGTGCTTGAGAGGAAGGGCCCAGCGGAGCGGTGCTTGACTTGAAGGGCCCAGCGGAGCGGTGCAGAGACGGCGGAGCCCAGCGGAGCGGTGCTTGAGATGAAGGGCCCAGCGGAGCGGTGCTTGAGAGGAAGGGCCCAGCGGAGTGGTGCTTGAGAGGAAGGGCCCAGCGGAGTGGTGCTTGAGAGGAAGGGCCCAGCGGAGCGGCGCTTGAGATGAAGGGCCCAGCGGAGCGGTGCAGAGACGGCGGGGCCCAGCGGAGCGGTGCTTGAGATGAAGGGCCCAGCGGAGCGGTGCTTGAGAGGACGGGCCCAGCAGAGCGGTGCTTGAGAGGAAGGGCCCAGCGGAGCGGTGCTTGAGAGGAAGGGCCCAGCGGAGCGGTGCTTGAGAGGAAGGGCCCAGCGGAGCGGTGCTTGACTTGAAGGGCCCAGCGGAGCGGTGCTTGACTTGAAGGGCCCAGCGGAGCAGTGCTTGAGATGAAGGGCCCAGCGGAGCGGTGCTTGAGAGGAAGGGCCCAGCGGAGTGGTGCTTGAGATGAAGGGCCCAGCGGAGCGGTGCTTGAGAGGAAGGGCCCAGCGGAGCGGTGCTTGAGAGGAAGGACCCAGCGGAGCGGTGCTTGACTTGAAGGGCCCAGCAGAGCGGTGCAGAGATGGCGGGGCCCAGCGGAGCAGTACTTGAGATGAAAGGCCCAGCGGAGCGGTGCTTGAGAGGAAGGGCCCAGCGGAGCGGTGCTCGAGAGGAAGGGCCCAGCGGAGCGGCGCTTGAGATGAAGGGCCCAGCGGAGCGGTGCAGAGACGGCGGGGCCCAGCGGAGCGGTGCTTGAGATGAAGGGCCCAGCGGAGCGGTGCTTGAGAGGACGGGCCCAGCAGAGCGGTGCTTGAGAGGAAGGGCCCAGCGGAGCGGTGCTTGAGAGGAAGGGCCCAGCGGAGCGGTGCTTGAGAGGAAGGGCCCAGCGGAGCGGTGCTTGACTTGAAGGGCCCAGCGGAGCGGTGCTTGACTTGAAGGGCCCAGCGGAGCAGTGCTTGAGATGAAGGGCCCAGCGGAGCGGTGCTTGAGAGGAAGGGCCCAGCGGAGTGGTGCTTGAGATGAAGGGCCCAGCGGAGCGGTGCTTGAGAGGAAGGGCCCAGCGGAGCGGTGCTTGAGAGGAAGGACCCAGCGGAGCGGTGCTTGACTTGAAGGGCCCAGCAGAGCGGTGCAGAGATGGCGGGGCCCAGCGGAGCGGTACTTGAGATGAAGGGCCCAGCGGAGCGGTGCTTGAGAGGACGGGCCCAGCAGAGCGGTGCTTGAGAGGAAGGGCCCAGCGGAGCGGTGCTTGAGAGGAAGGGCCCAGCGGAGCGGTGCTTGAGAGGAAGGGCCCAGCGGAGCGGTGCTTGACTTGAAGGGCCCAGCGGAGCGGTGCTTGACTTGAAGGGCCCAGCGGAGCAGTGCTTGAGATGAAGGGCCCAGCGGAGCGGTGCTTGAGAGGAAGGGCCCAGCGGAGTGGTGCTTGAGAGGAAGGGCCCAGCGGAGCGGCGCTTGAGATGAAGGGCCCAGCGGAGCGGTGCAGAGACGGCGGGGCCCAGCGGAGCGGTGCTTGAGATGAAGGGCCCAGCGGAGCGGTGCTTGAGAGGACGGGCCCAGCAGAGCGGTGCTTGAGAGGAAGGGCCCAGCGGAGCGGTGCTTGAGAGGAAGGGCCCAGCGGAGCGGTGCTTGAGAGGAAGGGCCCAGCGGAGCGGTGCTTGACTTGAAGGGCCCAGCGGAGCGGTGCTTGACTTGAAGGGCCCAGCGGAGCAGTGCTTGAGATGAAGGGCCCAGCGGAGCGGTGCTTGAGAGGAAGGGCCCAGCGGAGTGGTGCTTGAGATGAAGGGCCCAGCGGAGCGGTGCTTGAGAGGAAGGGCCCAGCGGAGCGGTGCTTGAGAGGAAGGACCCAGCGGAGCGGTGCTTGACTTGAAGGGCCCAGCAGAGCGGTGCAGAGATGGCGGGGCCCAGCGGAGCAGTACTTGAGATGAAAGGCCCAGCGGAGCGGTGCTTGAGAGGAAGGGCCCAGCGGAGCGGTGCTTGAGAGGAAGGGCCCAGCGGAGCGGTGCTTGAGATGAAGGGCCCAGCGGAGTGGTGCAGAGACGGCGGGGCCCAGCGGAGCGGTGCTTGAGATGAAGGGCCCAGCGGAGCGGTGCTTGAGAGGAAGGGCCCAGCGGAGCGGTGCTTGAGAGGAAGGGCCCAGCGGAGCGGTGCTTGACTTGAAGGGCCCAGCGGAGCGGTGCAGAGACGGCGGAGCCCAGCGGAGCGGTGCTTGAGATGAAGGGCCCAGCGGAGCGGTGCTTGAGAGGAAGGGCCCAGCGGAGCGGTGCAGAGACAGTGGGGCCCAGCGGAGCGGTGCTTGAGATGAAGGGCCCAGCGGAGCGGTGCTTGAGAGGAAGGGCCCAGCGGAGCGGTGCTTGAGAGGAAGGGCCCAGCGGAGCGGTGCTTGACTTGAAGGGCCCAGCGGAGCGGAGCAGAGACGGCGGGGCCCAGCGGAGCGGTGCTTGAGATGAAGGGCCCAGCGGAGCGGTGCTTGAGATGAAGGGCCCAGCGGAGCGGTGCTTCTCACGGCGGGGCCTTGTTCAGCGGTGCTTCTTACGGCGGTGCCCTGTTCAGCGGTGCTTCTCACGGCGGGGCCCTGTTCAGCAGTGCTTCTCACGGCGGGGCCCTGTTCAGCGGTGCTTGTCTTGTGTTCCTAGGGAACCAGATCTGGGCAATCATTCCCGCTCAGTCGCCATCCGACCTATCGCTTGCGGGGCCCTCCTGTGCAGGACTCCTGGGCCCCTGGGTGTCCTCTGTCACACCCCAAATGGGGCTGGTGGGGCCCTCCTGGGCAGCTCGCCTGCTGCCGGACTTGTCCGCCCTGCTGCCCTTGCCCCCCTTGGCGGAATCTCTGGGGCCCTTGCCTCCCTTTGTGGATGGGCCAGGTGCAAGGGTGGTGTCCTTGGGGGCAGCCGTCTCAGGCCTGTCGCGCCGGCCCTTCCCTTTCTTGGTTCTTTTCCCAGGGGGTGGGCTGGCTGTCCCCTTGCTGCTGGCCGATGTTCCTGCCCTAGGAGCTGGTGGACTCCAATAGCCCTGAACGATGGTCCTAGTAGGTGTAGGGCTTGTGGTGGCTGAGGTGCTGTTTGGACTCTTACGAGATGGAGGGGGTGGGTCAGGTGATGCAAAGAGGTTAATTTTGGAGAGGAACAACTTTTTAGGAGCAATGGGAAGGGTAGGTGCAGTGGGTATGGGAGTGGAGGGAGAGGATGTGGTTGTAGGAGAGTCAAGTGTGCTGTCTTTGGGTGCAGGTGCTTGTGCTGGAGGCTGTCGTGAGGTGGATGGCTGTTGGGTGGGTGACTGCCTGCGTTTGTGTGGTTTGGAAGAGGGGGTGACAGACACAGTGGGAGAGGACACAGGGGACGTGTAAATGGCAGTGGGGGTGGTGACTGCACGTGTGTGGACTGTTCTTGTGGGTGTGGTGGTGATGGACGTACTGGCTGATGGTGGTGTGCATGCAGGTGTGAGTGGAGACGTCACAGGGAGGGAGGAGGGAGACGAGGAGGAGGGGGACACAGAGGAGGCAGTGGCTGTTGGCATGTCTGCATGTGGATGTTGCTTGAGTGAATGCTTGTGTGATCTGTGGTGCTTATGTCTGGATGAGCTGCCCTTGGGTGTTGAGGTGTGTGCAGGCTGGTCTGTAGGTGTGTCTGGGATAGGCAGAGGAACAGGGGAGTGGGACTGGGTTGAGGAAGTTGGAGGGGGGAGGCTAGACACAGGGACAATTACTGCCGTCAGTGCTGAGGCCAGAGCGTTGAACGATCGCTGATGGGCAGCCTGACCCGAATGAATGCCCTCCAGGTATGTGTTGCTCCGATGCACCTCCCTTTCTACCCCCTGGATGGCATTCAAAAGGGTAGACTGCCCAACAATGAGCGTCTGGAGGAGGTCAATGATCTCCGCACTGAGGGCAGCAGAGGTAACTGGGGCAGGACCTGAGGTGCCAGGGGCGAAGGAGATGCCCGGCTTCCTGGCCGAGCGGGCACGGGGCGAACGCTGAGGGGCTGCTGGGAGGGCGGGGCTGGTGTGCTGGGTGGCGGCTGTACCTGTTGTTGCGGGGGGCACGGGTGGTGCCGCCACCACAAGGGAGCTCCCTTCCGAGGACGTGTCGGTGTCGCTGACGTCTCCACGGGTCCCCGTTGTGGAGCCCCCCTCGCCCTCCGTCTCACTGGTGTACTCTGAGTCGGTTGCATGGCCCTCCGGGGCCATGTGAGATGCAGCTCCCTCGTGCGCCGATGCCACTTCTCCTCCGCCTGATGATGCTAATGCACACATGAACAGGAAAACCAAAAAAAGAGGGGGGAGAAGAAAGAAAGACATGTTGAGTGCATGCATTGGCGGCACCGTTGGCGGAGATGACAGACACAGAAGCCCCCTGCACTACGCCGCGCACTCGGGGTACACTACTCAATTATTGTGACTAGGCCTACAAGTCAATGGACGACAAATGCACACATAGGTGAGGCCCAACCATGGATATCTGTACTTAGCACCCTACAGAGGTGGGGGGCGGGGGCACAGGGCCATGCCTAACGGAGGGGCCTAGCCTACAGAAACCACCCTGGCCTAGAGATAGCCACAGCCCTCCTCCCCCACCCAGACACTTCCACTGTGCGCTAATATAGCAGAATGTGCTGATACTCACCCCCTTGTGTCTGCTGTGATTTCCTCACGCGCCCATCCAAATCGGGGTAGGCCACCGCCTGGATCCGGGACATCAGGGGGGTCAATTGCCGTGTGGCACCCCTCCTAGGTTGGGAGGCCATCCCCAGCAGAGCCTCGGCGGTCTTTCTGCTCCCGCGGCGGATGTCCTCCCACCTCTTGCGGCAGTGGGTGCCCCGTCTGTTGTGGACCCCCAGGGCCCGGACGTCCTTGGCGATGGCACGCCAAATGTCGATCTTCTGATGGGCGCTGACCTATGTGACATGGACAGGATGGAACAAGAAATATCATCACTTTCCTGCATGGTCGATGTGAGTGGCCCCCCCTCCCCAACCTTGCCATGTGGCACATGCTCTCATCTGTCGTGCGTTGCACTCCCCATTCGCACCCCTCCCCACCATCTTACACCCACCCCACTCAACACAGGCATAGCCCATACTACGTGCTCCCTGTGTACTTACCTGTTGGTCTGGAGGACCGTAGAGTAGCGCACACTGGGGGAGGACCCCATCCACAAGTTTCTTCAATTCCTCAGATGTGAAGGCAGGGGCCCTTTCCCCAGTCGCAGCAGCCATTGTATCTCCCAGACCGAGGTCACAGCAGCACTTGCAGTATAGGTCCTCTCCTGTGGATGATCAGGTCTCGAGTGATTAAGCAGTTAGAAAATGGAGGTCACGCCCGCGGCGGTGCGTACCGCGGCGGTGCGTACCGCGACCGCCGGCGCACATCGTCATTGGCTCCTGAGACCCATAGGGTTCAATGTTAACCAATGCTGCTTTGCGCCGCGGTCTTCGACCGCCTACCGCCACGGTGTGCCACGCCAGCGCATTGACCTCACATCCCATTGTCACACTTCACAGGTCAGGCAGCCGCCATTTCAAGGGCCCACATGGCTTAATTTCTACTGCGTCACACAGGCCTAGGCCTTGCATTGCCACTCATACAAGCCATTCAATGCATAGCGAATCGTGTTTTGCGCAAGCTGTGGTTACGTACCTGTGGGTTGCTTGACTCTGTGCTCCATGTTGTCCTTCCTAGGCACCGTCTGCTGGGACTTGTGAGGAGATGGAGGAATCCTCCCGTGTACAGACCGCTGGTGGACCTGTCGACAATGGAAGAACGACATGTCATACTGACATACAGACTTGACCAAGCCACTTTACAGGAACTGTGTGCCCAGCTGGAGCCAGACCTGATGTCCCCCATTCGCCAACCCACAGGGATTCCCCCTCTGGTGCAGGTTCTGTCAGTACTCCATTTTTTGGCAAGTGGCTCATTCCAAACAACAGTGGCCATATCATCAGGGATGTCTCAGCCTATGTTTTCTAAGGTTTTGTCCAGAGTGTTGTCTGCCCTAATGAAATACATGCGGAGCTACATTGTTTTCCCTGAGGTGGGCGATTTGGCTACAGTGAAGGGTGATTTCTATGCCCTTGGACATATCCCCAACATCATTGGTGCCACTGATGGGACCCATGTGGCTTTGGTTCCCCCCAGTGGAAGTGAGCAGGTGTACAGGAACAGAAAAAGTTATCATTCGATGAATGTCCAGGTGGTCTGTTTGGCTGACCAGTACATCTCCCATGTAAATGCCAAGTTCCCTGGGTCTGTGCATGACGCGTACATCATGCGAAATAGCAGCATCCCTTATGTGATGGAACAGCTACAGAGACACCGTGTGTGGCTAATAGGTGACTCTGGTTACCCCAACCTGTTGTGGCTACTTACCCCAGTGAGGAATCCCAGGACAAGGGCAGAGGAACGCTACAATGAGGCCCATGGCTGAACTAGGAGGGTTATAGAAAGAACCTTCGGCCTCCTGAAGGCCAGGTTTAGGTGTCTGCATATGACAGGTGGATCCCTAATGTACTCACCAAAGAAGGTGTGCCAGATCATCGTGGCCTGCTGTATGCTTCACAACCTGGCTTTGCGACGCCAGGTGCCTTTCCTGCAGGAGGATGGTCCAGATGGTGGTGTTGTAGCAGCTGTGGAGCCTGTGGAGAGTGAAGAGGAGGAAGACGATGGGGACGACACAGACAACAGGGACACAGTGATACAACAGTATCTTCAGTAGCACACAGGTACGAATCAACCACGCCATTTTACATTTACTTAAAGTCTCCTGCCTCTCTACTGTCTGAGTTCCCCCCCAGTTCCTGTTAACTGAGTTGTGACTTTCCCTTCCGTTTTCAGAGCTGTGGGCCCCACTGCGTGACCTCTGCTTTGTTTGCCCATGGACTACAGCTGTGTGACAGTGGTATGTTGTCATCACAATGTAACTGAACATTTTGGCACTGTTATGTCTAATACATTTGATCAAAATACAAGCAGACTCCAGATTTTTTGGGTGCAAGAAGTGATTTAATTCAAGTGCTAAATTTAAGGAACATGATTGTAAAACGGGGATGGGTGATGGTGGAGTAATGTCCATGGCAGAGTCCAGTTCTCAGTCACACAGGTGCATTGTCCATATGCCTGTGGAAGGATGGAGCAGGGGCAGTTCAAGGTTGGACAGGGTGACAATGTGGGACAGTGGGATGACATCAGGGGGTATCGTTTGCTGGCGGGGGTCTTGCAATCCTACTCTGTCTTCTTGTGAGATCTCAGGTTCCGCTTGCGGGGTGGTTCTTCTTCTGCAGGAGGTGGGGTTCGGGTGGCCCGTCATTGTGTGGGGGCCTCCTGTCCACTAGCGCCGGCGGAGGTGGTAGGCTGTTCCTGGTCCAGGCTAGTGACAGGGGCCCTTTGTGGTGCCACATGGTCCCGCAATGTGGTGACTATCTGGGTTAGGGCCACGACGATGGTCCCCATTGCGGAACTAATGTTCCTCAGTTCCTCTCTGAACCCCATGTACTGTTGCTCCTGCATGACCTGGATCTCCTGGAACCTGGCCAGTACCGTAGCCATCGTCTCCTGGGAGTGGTGGTATGCTCCCATGATGGGGGAGAGGGCCTCTTGGAGAGTCGGTTCCCTGGGCCTGTCCCCCCCTGTCGCACAGCAGCCCTCCCAGTTCCCCTGTTTCCCTGGGCCTCTGTCCCCTGGACGGTGTGCCCACTACCACTGCCCCCAGGTCCCTGTTGTTGTTGGGGTGGTGGGTCAACCTGGGTGCCCTGTAGTGGTGGACACACCGCTGATTGACGTGTCCTGGAGACAGAGGCATGGGCCCGCTGGGTGGGAGCTGTGCTGGTGTTTCCAGAGGGGGTTAGGTCTGGTGTAGCCTGTGGCTGTCTGTGGGGAACCGACTGTCCCGAGGTCCCCGATGGGCCGGGCTGGTCATCAGGGTCCAGGGAGACAGAGCTGCTGTCATCACTGGGGGCCTCTTCTGGGGGTGGGATGGACATCTCTGGACCCTCCTTGGCGGTGTGGTGGCGTTCGGGTCCTGCAGGGGTATAAGAGTATGGTTATTGCTTCTGTGTGTGGCATTTCGTGTAATGGGTGGGTGGCTGTGTCCCCCAGTGCTGGCATTCCCTTGTGGGGGCTTTTGTGATGGTGGCTTTTGGGGGTGATGGGTGTGTGCAGTGGGCATGCTTTGGGGATGGGTGTCCATGCTTTGGTGACGCACGCAGGGCTAGGTTTTGGGATGGGTAGGATGTAATGGTGAGCCATTTGCAAGGAGTTGGTGTGATGGGGGTGAGGGTGGGGGTATGATTTGGCATGCAGGTGGGGTGGGGGGAATGAAGTAGTGGAGATTTGACTTACCAGAGTCCATTCCTCCGCCTACTCCTGCGAGGCCCTCAGGATGCAGGATATGCAAGACTTCCTCCTCCCACGCTGTGAATTCTGGGGGAGTAGGTGGGGGTCCGCCGCCAGTCCACTGTACCGCGATGTTGTGCCTTGATACCATGGAACGCACCTTCCCCCGTAGGTCGTTCCACCGCTTCCTGATGTCGTCCCGATTGCGTGGATGCTGTCCCACAGCATTGACCCTGTCCACTATTCTGCTCCATAGCTCCATCTTCCTGGCAATGGTGGTGTGCTGCACCTGTGCACCGAAGAGCTGGGGCTCTACACAAACTATTTCCTCCACCATGACCCTGAGTTCTGCGTCAGAGAACCTGGGGTGTCTTTGGGGTGCCATGGGTGGTGTGGATGAGGTGAGGGGTGGTGTATGTGTTGTAGAGTGTGGTGAGTGTGGTGGTGTATGGTGTTTTGTGCGTGGAAATTGTGTGGGTGATGTTGTGATTTGCCTCTGTGTGATGGTGTACTCTATGCTGTGCTCTCTCTCTCTGTCCTTCACTCGCAATTGTGGTCGTAGGGGTTTGTGGGTGATGTGGGTGTGTGTTTTATAGTTAATTGGGTGTGTGGGAGTGGTGTGTGTATGTGTCTCAGGTGTGTGTATTTTGAATTATCCAATGTGGTAGTGTTTTGTAAAGGTGTGTGTATTTTGACCGCAGCGGTGAGTACCGCCAATGGAATACCGCGGTTGAAAGACCGCTGCGGGGATTTGCGGGTCGGAATGGCATGGGTGTATTTCTGTTGGCGTGACGGTGGAGGTTTGGTCATCGCCAGTTTCCCGCTGACCTTTGGTGTGGCGGACTTTTGTGGATGTCGGGTTTTTGGCGGTTTGCCAGTTGCAGGTCAGAATGACCGTGGCGGTTTCCCGCAGGCGCGGAGGTGTTATGGCGGCCTTCTGGCCGGCGGTAAGCGACTTTTACCGCCGAGGTCGGAATTACCCCCCAAGTCCAGAAGTCACAGATGATTCCAGGAAGGACAGGAGTCCCTGCCAACCGAGAAGATGATGCAAAAGTGGATTCTCCGGTACAAAGAAGAGTACAGAAGAGCACCAAAGAAGATGGCTGTGGGCTCCTGCATGGTGTAGGAGATGTCCTACGTTGAGTTGTTGGATGCAGGCTGTTTGCATTGCTGGATTCCGCCAACAAGCCTTGGTTCACACAAGTATGCGGTTTGCGTTAAAATGGAGCTGCTTTGACCCAGGAGAGTCCTGGGTGTCTCAACTCAGCCTGAGGAGACAGAGGGGGCTCTCAGCACTTCAGAGAGCCCACAGAAGACCAGGCAGCACCCACTGGAGTCCCAGGACATGGGGGCAAAGAAGATGCAAAGTGCGGTCATCACAGCACAACAAAGGAAGGTCCCACGCCGCCGGAGAACAACTCAGCAAGTTGTGCATCACAGGATGGAGTGCTGGGGACCTGGGTTACACTGTGCATGAAGGATTCTTGGAGGAAGTGCACAGAAGCCCAAGGAGCTGGAGATGACGTGGTGCACAGGGGTACTGTTGCAGCACGGGGAGGCACGCTTTTACCTCCACCAAAATGGGAAAGCTGGACCTTAGGACAGTCTGGGTCATATTGGTCCACCACCTGTGTTCCAGGGAGCACGCTCGTCATCAGGACAGGAGTCCCAGAGTAATAGTAGTCGTCGCAGAAGGGTTTCTGCAGAAGCAGGGAAGTGACTCAGTCACTCCATGGGAGATTCCTTTTGTTCTTCTGGTGCAGGATGAAGACAGGCAGTCCACACATTGAAAACTGTTGCAAATGCTGGCTGGAGCTGAAGTTGCAGGTCACAGGACTTGTCCTGGATACTTTGTTGCAGTTACAATGGTTACTGGAGCAGTCTGCGGTCATCCGACGGTCAGAAGCTGAAGCAGAGGATGCAGAGGATTCCTGGAGGAGTCTTGCAAGCTGAATCTGAGGAAACACCCAGAGGAGAGACCCTAAATAGCCCTGAAAGGGGGTTTGGCTACCTACCCAGGTATGCACCTATCATTAGGGGTCTCAGACGTCACCTGCCGGCACTGGCTACTCAGAGGTCTCCAGAGTGTCCCCACACCTTGGAATCCAAGATGGCTAACGCAAGGGACACACTGGAGGAGCTCTGGGTACCACCCCAGGGGTGATGATGGACAGGCGAGTGGTCACTCCCCTTCCCTTTGTCTAGTTTTGTGCCAGAGCAGGGTCTGGGGGTCTGTGAAACAGTGTATACTGGCTTATGCAAGGAGGGCACCATCTGTGCCCTTCAAAGCATTTCCGGAGGCTTTGACAGGCTACCCCTCCTAAGCCCCAAACACCTATTTCCAAAGGGAGAGGGTGTAACACCCTCCTCCCAAAGGAAATGCATTGTTCTGCCTTCCAGGGACTGAGCTGCTCAGTCCCCAGGAGGGCATAAACCTGTCTGTGAGGTGGCAGCAGCTGGGGCTGTAGTGGCAAACTCAGAGAGCTGGTTTGGCAGTACTGGGGATCCATGGTGGAGCCCCCAGGATGAATGGGATTGCCCCCCCCAATGCCAGATTGGAATGGGAGACAATGCCATGATCTTAGACATCTCACATAGCCATATTCAGAGTTACCATTGTGAAGCTGCATATATGTATTGACATATATGTAGTGCACATGTGTAATGGTATCCCCGCACTCACAAAGTCTGGGGAATTGGCCCTGGACAGCGTGGGGGCACCTTTGCAAGTGCAAGGGTGCCCTCACACTTAGTAACTTTGCACCTGTCTTTCAGCAAATGAAGGTTAAACATATAGGTGACTTATAAGTTACTTACGTGCAGTGAAAATGGCTGTGAAATAGTGTGGGCACTATTTCACTCAGGCTGCAGTGGCAGTCTGGAAGAAAGGTTTGTCTGAGCTCCTTATGGGTGGCAAAAGAAATGCTGCAGCCCATAAGGATCTCCTGGAACCCCAATGCCCTGGGTACCTAGGTATCATATACTAGGGACTTATAAGGGGGTCCAGTAAGCCAATAGGAATTGGAATATGAAGTCACTAAACTATAGTGACTAATTTGGTAAGTAGAAAGAGCATAAGCACTGGAGTTCGGGTTAGCAGAACTTCAGTGACACAGTTAAGCATACTGACAACACGCACATTAGGCCACAAACTATGAACACTGGGGTTCTGGCTAGCAGGATCCCAGTGAGACAGGTAAAACACACAGACAAACAGGCAGAAATTGGGGGTAGCATGCCAAGAACGATGATGCTTTCCTACATATCCCAACTGACTTATTCCTGCCATTGATTCCTGCTATTGGCTTGCTTCTACGTAACTGGAACGCAGAGCATGTGTTACGAAGAGGCTGAGTGAAGAAGCAGTGTCCGTTGACGTCATCCTTGAGGGCCATTTTGATTTGGGAAGGCATGCTCTTTGTGGGCAGCCATATTTTAAATAGCTTACAATATTGCCTGCTCCCAGCAATGCAATGGAAATTAGGGGTACAATGTGTTATATTAACTGTGATGTACACACATAAAATTCAATTGATGCATTACTTAACAGTGATGTACACACCTTATACATTTAAAAGCGCACAATTTCTTCAGTTTTGAAGCAATCTGCAATGTTACAAATGTCAAGGTATTGTGCATTATTTAAACAGTGATGTGCACACTTACACCATAATTAGTGCATAATTCAATGGTGATGTGCACTTCCTATATTTCAATGCGCACACCTTCTTCAATATTAGAGCATTTTGAGAACAGTATTGTCCACATTCTTTTCTTCATTTGCTCCATAACTATGATGCATACACCTTTGTTTTATATGTAATTCAGAAACGTACATTAAATTTGGTGTGTCAACATTCTTATACAGGAAAATTGGATACACAGCAGCCAACTACTGTAATCCTTACGTCATATTCCACTTTCTGATTAATGGTGATTAACACTTGAATTTGTGCTATATAACTAGACATTACGCAGGGTATAGCACAATATTTTTGTATTTTGAGACAAGCAGCGCAATACAAATTTTACATTTAAGTGTATCGTAGAACTTACTTTTTTTCTGGTGTCAAAATGGCATCTGGTAATGTATGGAACCTTTCTCTGCCTCAACCATTTTTGACATCTTCTGGAGTCTACTCTAAAATGGGAGGAATGTTGTTGACAATTACATTTCTATCTTTGAGGATGACGTGGGTTTTACTGCAGAAAGAAAAGAAAAAACTTCTACATTGCTTAGGTGCACGAGGTTTAAAAGTATATAATCACATAAATAAAAAAGACCTGACGGCCAAGGAAATGTACTTATGAATGCTTTAGAAGATTTAACTATTTTAAACCCACAGTATGTGTAGCAGTAGAGTAGTATAAATACTTGCACTGGAAACAAGAGAAAGATACGTCTACTGAGGATTTTATAAGACCTCTGAAAATGTATCTCTATCTTGCCTGTTTGCTGCTCTTCACAGTGAACTAACTTATGATCAAATTGTAATGCAAGCAGCAAACCTTAATATACAATATAAACTTTAGGCCAAGGGAGAATGCTCTCTTCAGGAGGAAATTGTCATTGTAAAGAGTGAGGAAATAACAGGAAGATGTGCTAAAGCGGTGCTATCCGGAGAGAAAACTACGAATAATAAATAAGATAATTCAGTGGTTGCCAGGTTAAGAAGTGTCAAAATTTCCTCTCATAAATTAAAGGGAGAGAAGGAATCAGGCAAAATAGACAATATAAATCAAACTATCCCTGCAAACAATAGAACATTTATAGATGTGGAAGCAGGAATCATTTAGCTAATGAGAGAAAATGTCCAGCATGCAAGCAGAAATGTTCAAAATGTGGCATTATTCAACATTTTTTCAAGGTTTTTCAAAACAAATATAGGAATTTGTTGTCAATTTTGTTGCTCCTGAGGTTGAAGTTCAATCTAGTTCCTCAGATGACACAGACCTACACTTATGTGTATTGAATGTAGATGAAGATATTCTGTGTGTGAAGGACAACAGGAAGAAACCTGTGTGTGAAATGATGGTTGGCAGTGTGGATCTCTCAATTGTGGTGGACTCAGGGTCACCATACACACTAGGGGAGGAAGGTGTTTGGCAAGAAAAGCCTGTTTTAGGTGAAAATCTAGAAAAATCAGATATTGTACCCAATACATTCACTGGGGAACTGACAGATATGATTTGTTGTAGGGAATTACTGTTTACATTTAATAAGAGAAACAGTAGGAAAATTATATGCGTCTGTCACTGGGCTATCAATACTTGATAGACTAGGGTGATTTAGGTATTACTCTTGACCCGAATAGCTTGGAACCAATTTTGTTATTACAACCAGAAGATGAGTTTGGCCAGCCAAAGTATTCCTAAGAATTTTCCTAAAGTCTTCTCAGGTACAATAGGGAAACCTAACTGTTTTCAACACAATATACAGCTAAAACCTAGAACAGAACCATCTATACACAAAGTTAGAAAAATACCTGTTTAGTAGGAAATGAAGTTGAGAAAGAACTACTGAAGTTACAGCAAGCAGGTATTAGAGAACCTGTACAATCAGCAGAATGGGTTGCACCATTGGTAGTGGCTAAGAAAGCTAATGAAAAGTTGAGAATATGCTTAGATCTCAGAGATCTAAACAAGAACATATTAATTGACCAGATTCCTTTACCTAGAATTACTGAGGTGCTCTCAGGAACTAATGGAATAAAATGGTTCACTACTATTGATATCACTGCAGCATACCATCAGATTTCATCACATCCTGAGAGTAAAAGTCTCACTACTTTCATAACCCTGTTTGGATGTTTCAGATTCAAGAAGGTTTGGCTTTGTTTCTGCTGTGGCCTTGTTAAAGAGACTTAGGCATGTGATGTTCAAGGATATTAGTGATCTATTATTTTTCCAAGATGATATCCCAGTAATGGGCAGAACCATAGAGGAGTATGATTGTAAACTTGCACAAGTAATGAACATTTTGGAGAAAGGGGTTTGACAGCTGAGCTTAGTAAGTGTAAATTTGTAAAAGAAAGAGTCACCTACTTGGGGCTTGAGGTTACTGGAGAGGCAATCAGACCTAAGAAAGAATTGATAGACGCTATTAAAGTGGCACCTGCACTTAAAGCAATGTGATGTATGAGCATTTTAGGTCTAGTGGAATTTTATTCCAAATTTCTGAAGGATTATTCTACAAAAACCTACATATTGAGACAACTTCTTAAACTGAAAAACAAATTTGAATGGTCAGATCAATGTTAAAAAACATTTTGTCTATGAAATCACACATTTGAAATGCTACACCTTTACAAGGTTTTAATACAGGTGTACATAGTATAGTCACCACTGTTGTCAGTGGCAGAGGTACTGGAGTGATTCTGAGCCAGATAAATGGGAAAGGACAAGAAAAAACAACTACTTATGCTTCTCGCTCAATTACTCCTACAGAAGAAAAAAAACTTGGTTGTGGAGCGCGAAGCACTGGCTTGTGTTTGGGGCCTGAAATATTTTCAGTATTATCTGGGGGAACAAAATCACATTACACAGCAATCATAAACCACTCACAAAAGTTTTAAAAACAAAAGGGTTATATAACGCTTCACCATGACTGGTACGCATGGTGATACCTTTGCTAAACTACAACTATAATGTGCAAAATGTACCTGGGATGAAGCCCAAAGCAGCAGATTTTTTAAGTTGTATGCCTTTACCCTTAAAATAAATAAATGAGAAAGAGCTGGACACATTTTGTGTAGCTAAAATTGTGAATAAGGTGTCAAGCAGTTCTGAGGAAGAATGGTTGCATGTCCAGAGTTTGGATGAAACTCTGATTGAAGTAAGCAAAAGAATCATAGAAGGGTGGACTGAAAAGGAACATCTGCAGAAGAACCTAAAAATATTTTGGGAATTAAGGTGTGAGTTGTCTTTTGAAGGAGGTTTGATTATAGGAAATGGTAGAGTAATTCCTCCTGTTAGTTTATGAATCAATATCTTGGCTATGTGCCATGTAGATCATTTAGGCATAAGTAAGACAAAATGTACAGTGAAGGGTTCTTACTGTTGATCTTGTCTAGATTTGGTGGTTGAAAGAAAAGTTATAGAATGCATGTCTTGTGAAATTTGGATAAGACTCACACCACTTTAAAACCACCTTTACATCCCATAACTAGCCCTAATATGCTGCGGGAAAGAATTGGCATTGACATTGCAGGACCGATGTGGGAAAACGGTGAACAGCAATACCTTATAGTTATTGTGGACCATTTCTCTAACTAGCCAGAGTTTGAAATTGTCCACAAAGGTTTTTAGAAAATGTATTTTTAAAAGAAGGGTTGCCCAAACAAGGTATAGGCGACAATGGTTCTCACTTTACATCAGAAACTATTTAAAGATTCCTAGCAAGGAATGGTATAACACATAGGCCCACTTCATTGTACCATTCATCCGGTAATGGCATTGTAGAACGTTTAAACCATGTGATTAAAGGTATAGTAAAACTGGCTGATAACGAGTTAGACTGTAGGAAACAGTCACTCTGTAATATTTGGGCTTACAGAATAGCCCCATATGAAACAACAGGATGTAGTCCTTTTGTTCTAATGAGGGGGAGGACACCTATCACAAAAGATAATGCTAGATGGGTGACTTTGGCTAAAAAAGTTGATTGGTCATCAAGTGAAGTAAAACAAAAATTGAAGTGTGAAAAAGGCGCATTCAAAATATATTATGATGCTAAACATGGAAGTAGTCCGGCGCAGGTTGAGGTAGGTGACAGAGTTAGATTGAAAAGAAAAAGGTATATTGAAAAAAGGTCAAAGCCGTTAATCACAACCTTTTACAGTAGAAAAAAATATTCTGTAATTCAGTGAAGTTAAATGGTGGAAGAACTTGGCATCTATCTTCTAATTCTTTGTGTAAGGGGAATGAGAGGTCGCAACAAGTATCATCTTCACAGCATACACTCAGACAGGACATACATTAGTTTGATTGGTTGATGGAGAGTGGTGGAAAGGAACTGAAACATATGAGTGATGGATTGCACGACAGGGAATTTGTGACTCCACAACAAACACCTATACAGTAGTTCACAATTTGAGAAAATAACTTAGCTGAGCAATTGACTTTGAGTGGTGAAAGTGATCAAAGGTATAATTAATTATTCAACAAATACATGGTGGAAGGAAGTGAACTCTTGACTGAAGAATTAAATAAGAATGTTAGTTCTCATAGTGACGAGTATCCACAAGTAGAGAATAGAGTAAGTAAATATCAGTGTGTAGTGAAAGAGCATATACATTTCAAGAATTTATTTGTCAGTAGTTAAACTGCTAACTTAATTATTCCGCTATGGGTTGATGTATTAACATGTTAAGTTTGCAACATGGATACTATGGTAGTAGGTAGTGTTGTAGGATACAGTAGTACTGAAAGCTTTATGTAGTACTACCATTAGTATTGTTTTAATAGTAGATAACAAATACACAGGAGTTTCTGCCAAATTCTGCTGACCACTGCATAGCAGAGTTTTTCTCGAGGGCAATTCACTGATGGTAAGTTGGTGTGCTAGAATTTGCATCAATTTTTGCCCACTAGGAGGGCACTCAGTGAAATGTTCCCAATGCGAGTGGTCGCGACCATTCACTTTGGGAAAGCTTCCGCTAGAGCAGAAAATCTAATCGAGCAGCAGTAAAACCAACTCGAGCAGCAGCACCCCCAGGTGCACCATGTGGTGTCATTCGTGTTCATTTCTCTGTGCGAAACAAGCCCCCGGCGGTAAAAATCAGTGCGACGTACCAATTTCCATCAATTCACTGAACTCCACTTCATCTTGCAGAGTTCTGCTCACCCCAAGTCTTATGCATTATTCTTCACATTATCAAGCACCTATTGCCACCCTGCATTATCTTGGGTCCTCTGACCCTCTTGTCTTTGTATTTCAAACAAATCTCCTATGAACAACAAAACATATGAATAGATACTGCTGTAATAGATGGAAAGGTCTTCTACCAACTTTGACTTGTGGATAACGAATGAAATACATTGAAAATGCTATTGTAAACATATGACTACTTCAATCTTGAAAGCCACTGAAATCTTTGATAGAACACAAAGCATGGCTATGCTCCTTTGAACATTAAAGAATCCTTTTGTACAGCAAACAATAAACAATATACATGACACATTTTATAAGAAAAAATACAAAATTTTCTAGCTTTGCATTAAGAATTTCAGATTCTATTAAGGACAGGGATGCGAGGATTTTGCTTCTCAATCTTAACTACTCCAAAAACAGCAGCCAATAAAACAAGCAGTAAACACAGAAACATTAAGGGAGGCTTTGAACCCCGCCTCTCATAACCACCAACAGCAATCCAACATAGTCTATAAACTGGAGGGGCACCATCTGACTTTCTCTTTCTTTGTAGCTGAGCTATACCATTCAGTGCCCATGTCCAGCAAACTCTCCCGGATGGACAGAAACATCAAACCAAAGACATATTCAAGCCAAAACGAAAAATGGATGAACCACCAAGACTTCATCCTTGTTTGGAATCAGATTCTGAAAGAAAAACAATTATGAGACTAAGGTAGTACAACCAATAAGTTCGAGGGTGGGTAAAATACTTCATAACAAAGCAGAGTGTGCAAATAACATTTTTATTTACTGGGTGGGATAATCTTCGCCTCCTTGTCCTTAATAGAATCTAAAATTCCTAATGCTAATTTTGTATTCTCTGCCAGGACCGGAGGCTGCGATTATGCAGGTTCAAAGCTGATCCACCACCAAATTAGAAACATGCACTACTGGTTTATAATGAAACATCTTAAACATGGAGTCACTAGACCAGTCGGCAGCTCTAAGTATATCTTCTAACCTAGAACCCAAAAGAAAAGCTTTTGACGCCATGGCACCTCTGGTGGAATGACCCCCATATAAAGACATGTCAATGCCTGCTTCTGACTTCACCCACCGAACCCAGTGGCCAAAGTAGCAGCTGACACCGGTCTGAAAGGGTTTTGAATGGATATCAGAAGAGAACCAAGAGGATCAGCTCCTCAACTCGCAGTGCGTTCTTCATAAACCTTTAAACACTTAACCACACAGAGATTCACATTATGAGGAAAAGCCGGATAATCCACAGAAGTAGACATGCGTTTTGTACGTTTTGAAATAAGAAACGAAACTCCAGAAGGAGAAAACAGTCTTCCTGCTAGATCTAAAGCTTTCACATCGGAAACTCTGTGACATGACATTAAACAGAGCAACATGGTCAATTTGGCTGATAATTGTTTCATAGATAACAAATGATTATCAGGCCAATTGTTCGAGAAAGATAATACAATGTTCACATTCCAAAATTGTGAATAACGTGGTTTGGGTAGATTCGCCACCCTAATGCCTTTAAGCAATTTACATACCAAGAGATGTTGACCAAAGGGTTTATTATTTATCCATGCGTGTCCTGCCGAAATAGCTGATCTAAAGTTATTTACCAACCTGTAACACAATCCTGTTTCAGCAAATTCAGACAGGATGTTTATAATGTCTTTGACCTCGGATCCCACTGTATCCACTTCCCTCTGAAGGCACCAACCCACCTACTTTTTCCATGCCAAAGAGTATCTTTTGTGGGTGGACGGAGACCAAGCTAAAAGAGGAAGCTGAAGAGGAAAGGCCTTGCACTTGAGCATGTCTCCCGATATATTCCAGGCCATAAAAGACAGTTGCCCCGATAGTAGAACAGGATGAGGTGATCCCACCGGATACAGAAAGAGCTGTGGAAAGATCGGGAGCTGCAGAGGGAAAGCAATCAAGAGTTCCATATGGAATGGAAACCACGGCTGACTCCTCCATAACGGGGTGATGAGAATCGCAGACGCTGCTTGACGACGCAACAGTGTCGCTACTCGTGGGATCATAGCAAATGAGGGAAATGCATAATTCATCTGAATTGACCAATCTTGAAGAAAAGCATCCGTTGCCAGAGCTAACGGATCTGGTCTCCAGCTGAAAAAATTTGGAATCTGAAAATTGAGACGAGATGCAAACAGGTCCACCTGACACGGGCCCATCAAAGATATGACCTTCTGAAACAGAGAAGGAAGAAGTTTCCATTTGCTGGAATACTTCAACAACTGGGATTCTAATCTGTACTAGATTGTCTTTGCTTGGAAGAAATTCCGCTATCACCATGATCTTCCGATTCAGGCAAAGATGCCAACACTCCCTGGCAATATTCGCTAAAAGGTGAGACCTGGTCCCCCCCCAAGCGGTTGATGTATCTCACTGCGGACACATTGTCCATCATTTTCAGGATAATGCAAGAATTGCTCCAGAATGGGGAGAGAGATCTGATGGAAAACTAACCCGCTAAGAGTTCCAGATAATTGATGTGAATTCGAAGCTCCTTTGAGGACCAACGACCTCCTGTCGAAAAAGGACCGCATCTCACTCCCCAGCCCAACGACTTGCTTCTGACTCTATCACAACCTCGGGTGGTTCTCCAAAAATGTCTCTGTCGTTCCAGGCATCCATGTGAGAAAGCCACCACTGGAGTTCCTCTCGGGCTTCTAGTGAGAGGGGAACCAGATGATCGTATGAGAAACCCTGTTGTAGGAAGTGACTTTTTAGTCTCCGCAAGGCCCTGTAATGGAGAAGCCCCAGGAAGACTGCTTGAATCGATTAAGCCAAAAGACCCACAATCCATGCCAGGGACCTCAAAGATACCATTTGTTTCAATAATTGCATTCTTAATTCCCTCTTGATCGACTTCATTTTCTGAAAAGGAAGTAACAATTGAGCTTTCACTGAATCCACCTGAAACCTCAAGAATTCCATTTGAGGAGACGGAATCATGGAAGATTTCTTGTGATTGATTACAAATCCCATTTCCTGGAGAAGCGAACCCACCCAATGCAAGTGAGTTAGTAACAGGGATTGATCCTGTGCCATGATTATCATGTTGTCTAGATAGATTATCAGGTGAATGCCTCTCCCGCGAAGGTGTTCCATCACTGGTTTCAATAGTTTGGTGAACACCCAAGGAGCTGAAGACAGACTGAACGGGGCGTCAGATACTCATACCAACTGTCTCTCCATCGAAATTGAAGACACCTTTGGTGAGAAGGAGCTATGGGAACCGATAAATAAGCATCCTTGAGATCCAGCCGAACCATCCAGTCTCTGTCTTGAAGTAGATATCGCAACAGATGGATGCCCTCCATCTTGAAATGGCGGTAAACTACAAATGGATTGATATTTCTGAGGTTGAGGACTAACCTCTGCCTGCCCCTTTTCTTTTGCACCAAAAAGATGTTGCTGCAAAATCCCATTGGATGATGGGAAGTTAGTGTAATAGCTTTCTTTGCCAGCAAGTCCTGAATTTTGCAATTTATAAAGGCTTTGTCTAGTTTGGAAAAAAGGATAGGAGGAGGAAGGGCTTGGTGCCGAGGGATGGCTGAAAGTTCTATGGAGTACCCTTGTACTGTATTCCGAACCCATATGTCTGAAGAAATGAAGGCCCATTTTTTAACGAAATATTTGAGTCTGCCTCCTAAAGGGATAGAATGAAAAGGAAGGTTTATTACCTGCAGGGGTGTTATCAATGGCTCTGTAACCTCTGCCAGCCCCTCGACTGCTGTGGTTGGGAGATCCTCTGTATCTGGAGGAATAGAAGCCTGCTTGTGAAGGGTCTTGAGCATAACGCCTGTGTTGTGAAAAAATTTCTCTTGCAGGGTCTTGCTGGAAGCCTCGACTGGCCGAGCGTCCTTGAAATCGACCGGCCCTTCCAAAAAGGGGGTTGAACGTTCTTTTAAGTGAGGACTGAGATTCGTCCAGAGACGTGAAGGTGTTGACGAATTTCACAATGTCTTTCACAAAATTGTTTCCAAAAAGTTGCCCCTCAGCTAGAGGACCTGCTTCAGCAGAGGCCAGATCTGCCAATTGTGGATCAATGCGCAATAAGACAGACTTCCTTCGCTCTGATGCTAAAGCACAATTTGCGTTCCGCAAAAAACAAATGGCTCGCTGAGTCCACCCAGCCAGAACCTCCTGATGGATAGCTGCACCTGTCTCCTGAGCCTAGAGAGCTAGAATTTTTGCAAGGGGTCCCGAAATGTCTAGAAGCTTGTCCTGGCAAGCTTTGAGGGCCCTATCTATTCCTTTTCTCGGAAGGAATAGATATTTATTTTATTTCTTGAGGAAAGTTACCATAGTATTATCAATCTTGGGGTGACTGCAGTTTTATGGGGAAGATCTGGGCGAGGGCATTCAGATCTCAATCTGGACCTGACCTCTTTTTCAAACCCTTTCTGAATATGCAACTGCATATAGTCTGCCACAGCAGGGGCTGGAGCCCAATCCGAAGATCTGGGATGAATAATATCAGAAGGTTCAAAAGGAAAAGGAGTAAAAGAAGAAGAAAGTTTACACTCCTTGTTGCATTTTTTAGTTTGGGAGGACTCATGTGAAGAAGAAGAATCAGAATCTGAATCCACAGGAGGTAAAGCTATAGGGGTAGGAGGGTCTGAGGCGTTAGCGTAAGTATGCTCAGAAGTAAAAGGTAGGGAAATATTGGCCAACTTGTTCCTGTGAGGCTAAAGTTCCTCAGTAGAAGGGACAGACGGAGATGAGGTATCTCCAGAAGGAAGAGAAGAGGAAGAAGGAAAAGCCAAGTCATCAATTCTTTTAGACAAGGGTTGTAAGGCCAAGTTAATCACTTTATCCAAGGATTTCTGTATTGAAGAATCAATAACCTGTTCCAAACAGGGGTCAAAATAATAATCTTCATCCTTATATGGGCCATATATCTCCAAGCCATGCTCATAATACTCTTCATCAGACATGATACTGTCACAGCTTTAACTTCACAGAGAGTGTAGTGAACTCTATTGCATAAACTACTAATATTCTGCAATTATTACAGCCCCAGCCACCTTTGGTCAAGGGCGTCTGATTACTATATTTGCCAGCTCCACCAGTGGCCAAACAAGAACGATCCGAGGAGCAGGATCGGTAATTTTCTGAAAGCTGAGAAAGTTTTGGCTCAATGAAATCACTGCCCCTGTTATTTCAGCTCAGGGGCGACATCCGTTGTTCTACGAGGAAGGAAGTTGACAAAAACGTCACTTTCCCTCTCGTATGATGTGCGCGCATGTGTATAGACCAATTGGGCTATCACACGCGTCTTTTGGTGCGTGGAGAAACGCTACCCAGAAGTCAGGCAAAAGTGCCTGACTCAGCGGTCGCGGACACGAAAAATGCTCCAAAGCACCTATAGAAGGCGCTGAACTGCCGCTGAAGCGGTGTTGACAAAATTTGCTTTTGGCCAACAACAAAATGCACATAAGCGCCTCTAGAAGGTGCGGAACCGCAGTTGGAGAGGCGTTGACAAATTAGATTTTCCTGTCGGTGGAAAGGATGCTCCCCAACAGGAAAATCCCTGCCTAAATTTTAAAAGTGAATACTGCGGGCGCAACACGCACCCTGCCACGTGGCAGGAGAACAAGAGCGTGCGTTAACACTTCCCAAATACCAAGGTGAGGGTACACAAAAATCGATATAACAGTAATAATACAGTAAAATGGAGAGGCACTTATCTGACTGTGGAGCAGCCAAGAAAGAGGAAGTCAGATGGTGCCTCTCCAGTTTATAGACTATGTTGGACTATTGGTGGTTATGAGAGGCGGGGTTCAAAGCCTCACTTACTGTTTCTGTATTTACTGTTTTTTTATTGGCTGCGGTTTTTTGAGTAGTAAAGATTGAGAAGCATAATCAGAACCTCTGGTCCTGACATAGAATTTCAATGTATTCATGAGAATAATAAAAACAACCACAGTTAAATAGTGACATACATGAACGGTCCATTATTGATACAAAGTGCCTTCAACCTAAATTCCATTGGCTAGAGTTATATGGTTAGAGTTATTATTAGGGATTCAACATATTTCGGTATTTGTTACATTTTTTTTTATTTAGGTTGTGAATGCACAGCTGTTACACAGACCAATTGTTAACAATATAAATAAAGTGGACTTTGTCCCCCCAATGCCCCGCCCCCGTTTTCAATCGTTAGCTTCCTTTAACTAGCCTGTTTCAGCTGTTGACCTGAGATTTTGTCAATCATGTCTTGGCTAAATCAAATGGAGTATTCATCTCTGATCTAACTCTATGGGCTGTTAGGGTGTATCCTTCAGCCTCCTTGCATTTAAGGGCATGAAGGACTACTTTAGAACTATTACCTTTTCTATCCACTCCTGCTAGCTCCCCCCATGTGCCTCGCTTTAATGTACTAACGGTACATGAATTAGCATATTAAACCTATTGATTTTGGAAATTATTGTTTTTCATTCTGATCAACTGAATGAAAAATCCCTTTAACAGCATCATGTTCCTCAAAAACTTTTTGTCATGAATGCATTATTCTCTTTTACTTAGATATAGTTGCATAGAACCCTCAGGAAAAAACTGGTTCAAAAGGGTTCTACTCAGCTTTCACAACTAAAAACTAACCATGTGCTGCTCTCCAACATACATGGTGTTAGTTCCAAACAACACATGCATCTTACACACTCACATGACTAATTTAAAGGACCATTTACGTCAGTGACTCAGGAAAAGCACGATTCATCCTTTCAGCACACAATAAATGTGACATGTCCACATCAGACATTAAGGGCCAGATAACAGTCAATGATCGTGATAAGTTAAAGTAGTGTTTGGAATTTTATGAAAGCAGGTTTTAGAGGTAATACTTTGTGAAAAAAAGCTTCTGTATTTGCTTTTGAACATGTTGCTGTGGTGGTGAAGTGTTTTCTTGTTTTTTTGTGCTGCTATATTGTTGTCTTACTGCAATGTGATGTTGTGCTGCTCTGTGGTTTCTTTGTTGCAGTCTATTTTGACTCTTTTGTTGTGCCCTGTTATGTTTTAGTTGTGATGTTACATTGTTTTCTGTATGTTTCTGTAATGTTATGTTGTTTATCATGGAGATGTCAACAAATGTTGTTACATTTCTAGCAAAAACCGTCGTCCCCTCAGTTTTTCAGCGTTTTGCCCAAAACTGAAGCAGAGATCATGTTTCACTTATTTTGCACAGTGCTCACTTTATGAGAAATAGCCTAATGTCCTCAAAAGGCCCCTGCACGCATCGAGCAGTCCACTAGGAAGTTATATACACCTGTTAAAACTCCCAGGCACTTGGAAGCCAAAATATAGTTTTTTAGGGTTTAAGTTAAAAAATTCATTGTTCATGTAATTAGTGGTCTTATTTTGAGTAGTTCCTTAGTGTGAGATCCTAGGTACGCACCTCTGAACAAACCAGAATCGCCTTTGAAACTGTTATAGTCAAGTACTGAGATGAGAACGCTACCTGGCCATTTTCAAAATAAAAACACTGGACCCAAATCACAAAAAAGTTACGAAAAAGTCAGAACTCTGTGCATTGTGAATTTAAGCATTCAATTTCTTTAAACTTCCAAATTGTAAAGTATTCACAAAAATCCCCAGGAGTATCTGTGAAAAATCTATACAAAGCATAGATGTCCAAGTACTCTTCTCAGCTAGAATGATTGCTGTGGAATGCCCTCCCTGTTATGAATCCACATGAGTACGCTTGGTGGATTTGTACAACAGTATTATTTTTTCTCTGCAGGGGCAATATATTTTCCCTTTAAAAAAAAAAAAAAACCTTCTCTCTAACGCATGAAATTCTGATGTGTTTTTTCTCTCTTGAAAATTCTGAAATTATCAGACTCCTACCTTTTGCAGAAGTAGGTTACATGAGCATCTAGGGTTGAAAAAGACCTCCAAACTTTGGTGATTATCTAACTGTTTACCAGTTTAAGCGTGTCCGCTGCATTTTTCACGTGTACGTCCCCTTCAGACACACCCTTTCTCCACACAAACCCTCAACTTACTACTGATTACAATCTGCCATACTACAAGGACCACTAGAATTATGTGATCATGCGGCTGCGGCGATTTTCGTATAATTATTGATTTGCTGCGTTTGCCACATAATCCATCATCTGCGGCATAATCTGTAGATTTTAACAAAAAAAAGTTTTCTATCTCCAATGGCTCAAAAGTTACGAAAATACAGCTACACATGTTGCTGTGCAATGGAAGGCCCTTTAGCAAAGCTGGACTGGTCAACTTGCTGCTGCTGCTTGTTGTTATATTTCGGTGTTAAACGGGTACTAATGAGGCGCAGACAATATCCAGACAGTGTTACCGATTTAAAAAAAATTATGAAATAATGATACTATTACAATTGGTGCCACATTTTGCTGCATAATTTGCCTTTTCTGCCCGCGTAATTTACTCAACGCTGCCACATAATATGACTCTCTAATGCTGCATAATTCCAGTGGCCCTGCATACTACCCTCCATCTACAGGTGTAAATACTTGCAGACCCTAATTCGGGATCTGCGCCTCTAGAGGTCGTTTCGGCACACATCATATTCACTAAGGCATGCAAAATATTTTTTCTTTTTTGTTACTCTGGCCCCGAGCTTTATCTTGAGTTAACATTTACACACATCAGCCTAGAGCGATCAACAATTTTCCGTTGCTTTGGCACCAGTTCACACACTGCCAACCTGGAACTGTAAGCCCAAAAGTCTGTCCTCCTCTCAGAGACGATATTTTGCATTCCCTGAGATCATTTTACAACCCACACCCGAACCATTTTGTGATTACATTTCACATACCTAACAAAGCAGCATGGTTCCACAAAGGAATCAAATATGCATTCACTACATCAATCAGTCTTCTCCTTTCTCATTTTCTACTGCGTCAAGATGCATTTAGAGCGCTACAATGTATATATATATATGTATACATATATATATATATACACAAGCAGATTCCACCTAATTAACCCAGCGCTTCTTCAAGCGTTCAAGCAAAAGCCTTACTTAGCAACACATACTTTTCCAAGGCTGAAACTGTATCGTTTGTTTCCAACAAATATTCCGTGTGCCTCCACCACAGTTTGTGTAATGATACTGGAATCTGCTCCACAAGCGTCTTGAAATCTGGCAAGTTACTATGTTCCAATAACATGCTTGAAAGTATCCATGATTGTACAAATTGCAATTTAAACTTCTAGTTCATAATCTGTTGCAACGTATGGCAACTGATTTCATCAACATAATGGGACAATATCAGTACGTATTTGCCGGATCAGAAGCGTAATAAACTTAAACAACCAGGGCAGTGGATGAGGGTGAACATGCTCCCTACCTTGGAATAAACGTGGCTTCCTCCCCCAGACGGAGCTGGAAGTCCTCCCAAGCCGGGTTAAAGGGGTCTTCTCCGTGCTGGTGCTCGTCCTCCGGCTCGCTGGGGGCCCTCACGTCGGCCCCCGAGCCTCCTCTCCGTAGCCAGGGTGAGCCCCGGGTCCCGTGGAAGCCCATGGTGAACTCCTGGAAGGTGATGGCCCCGTCGTGGTCTGTATCCAGCCGCTGGAAAACGGCCTCTGCCTCCTCCGGGCTGACGCGGAGCTCGGCGCACAGAGAGTCGATGTCCTCCCGCTCCAGGCGCCCAGAGCAGTTGGCGTCGCAGGAGAGGAAGAGGGCGCGGAGCCGGGACACGTCGCTCTCTCCTTCCATCCAGCGGGGGCTGGGACGAGGGTCCCAAGGTGGCAGCGTGGGGTAGTAGTGAGACCGCTGGCACCAGGCTCACTCTGACACCCGTTAGAGAGCCAGCGCTGTGTAAGAAGGGTGGGGGGGGGGGGCACTTAGGGCAGAACCAAGGAGGTCCCGCGCGCACTGGACAGAGTCACACCAATAGTGGGGAACAGAGGCTCTGGCACGACAGAGAAGGGCATCACACCAACAGCCGTGGGACGCAGAAAGCCACCAGAGAGAACGGCGGGATGCCCACATGCAAAGTGTACAGCAGAGAGAGAGAGAGTACAGTTAGAGAGGAGGCATGAGCCCAGAAAGGCACACTAGAATCCACAGAGAAAGACAGACAGTCTCGAACAAGAGAAGAATGGAACACAAACTGACCACAGGGAATGAGTGGTTTAAAGAGCCCTGATTGAGACACGAAGTGACCCTAGGCAAAGAATTGCACCCAAAATCCAGCGAAAGAAGGGGTGCTAAATTGGTCAGTGGTAGAATGACACCAATAGCCCATGGCACGGTATAGGGACCCGAAAAGGAAACACTGATACACACTAATCACAGGGAAACGGAAAAAATGTAGCGCTCAGAGAGCAGTGGCACGAGGGAACAAACTGTAAAGGAAGGAAGCAGACAGTGGAGTGTATATAAAACAGGACAGTTCTTCACTCACGGAATTAAATTAAATGTGTACACTGACACCGCATCGATACCATCTCCAAAGCTTAGATGACGGGCTCTTGACTAACAACCTTTGCATCCCTAAAGGCGCAGTTTGAGAAGGTGCCCTTCTGTTGATGTTGCATAATGTCACTGTTCCCCGAAAGAAGTGTCACCGCCAAGAAACCAAAAAGGTCCAGTCGAGAAGTTGCTGTTGTTGTGTTGTCCCGTTTTGTCCAGCTGTATTGTGCTTACAGCTTGCCCCAGGCGTTGTTTTCCCTTCCTGTGCACTTGTTTCTTGTCTGACTGAAGCTGTTGGGAGAAAGGGAGCGGTGAGGGCTCGTGCTCCCGTGTCGCCACTCCTCCCGCTCCTTCCCAAGGTTCCTGGCCGACTGCCCGGCAGTGCGCTTCAGCACTCACAGGCACTTGAGGCGGAATGGGAGATTATGAGTTTCTCCTGTCCTTTTCAGGTTTTACTAGCAGTGCTGTGTGCAGCTTCAGTTGGCTCAGTTTTAATGGGAAATAAATGTAAAAAAGCGCCGCAACTGATTCGATTCTGGCCCGCAGCTGGTACACGCGAGCATTTAAGAAAACACAGGGCAGTTCTACAAATTCTTACAGGCAACGCCAACCATAGAATCAGATTATGTTCTGGCTCTGTTAACTCTTCAAAGGCAGAACACAAACAGGACCAGACCAACTCATTGCCTGTTCGGCCTGCTGTGGTTTGCGTAAACAATGGCCCATATTTGGTACAAGGTTAGGCCGAGAACAGCTGTCGTCTATTGCCACGTTGATGTCGAGCTGTTTTAAGTGTGCGTGTGTGCGTGTGTTTAAGTGCCACTTCAATATACAGAAGGTGCAATGTTGCGCAGAGACCCGGGCGAGCTGCCCCTGGGACCTCAAAGAAACCCAACAACGCATAATACTCAGGAAGGAATTGGTACGCTTGGTCTCGCGGAACAGCTATACTCCAATTAATATCTCCTGAACTGCAAAGAGGAGACAGGATGGAAGTGCTCATTGGATGTTGCTAACGGGGTGCTCTGCAGACCATGACATTGCCAGTACTGACATGGTTATCAGAGAAGAGATAACCCCCCATTTTATTATGACCAGGACTGTAAAATGCCTTTTCCCAAATAATGCCAAACTATCAGATAGAGATGTGACAACAGAATCCTTTCCAGATGACACGTGTCAGGTGTTTCCTCCCTTCACTCTCCAGTTGGACTGATGAAAATTCAGAGTGAACAGCTGACATGGTTTACCTTTGGCGGCAAGGTTTTGTAAGTACCTAGGGAAACATTAGGATCTCAAACTCCGGAGCAAAGAGACAACACACCTTTGGCAGTTCATATCTGGAATGGACAAAACACTACCTGCAGTGATACTGAATGAGAGAGGATGCAATTTATTTGTTTTAACTTGTGAAGCATGTTTTAAGGCCAGAGCAGATTATGCAGGGGATTGAGATTTGTTCCAGAAATTACAAATACGTCACACCATGGCGCAGAGCAGGGGGCAATGGCACAATTTTTTTTACGCTATTGATGTATTCTCCAGGAGTAACGCCAAAACTCTGGTGCTACTCCTGCAGAGTACATAGGGGCCGTTATAGATAATTGTGTGCCCCTTTTTAACACTTACTTTGAGCAGGCGTTAAAAGTCCTGAAAAAATGGTGCAACAAAATGTCTTAGATTTCCTTGTGCCATTTTTTGGCCCACCTTGCATACATTATGGCTGGTGCTGCACCACTTTGTAAATATGGCAAAGGGAAAATGCCACTTTAGCGCCACCTTAGCGTAAAAATAATGACGCTCTGTCGCGCTTAGGTGGAGATAGAGGATCTAATATGCCCCTAAGTGTTGTATTTCCTGCCCCTGAGTTGTACTTAGTCATGCTTTATCTTGCTGCGACAGGCACACATTTAAATAAACATCCAGAGCACGACGCCCAGCCATCTTGGTTTGTGTTGTCATTCCGCCAGTGTGCAACAGACATGGGTTTCTAGGACGTTAGATGAAGCCTGTAAGTATGTACGGGAATTATAATGATTTGTGCTCCTGAGGAAACCATTACACTGTGGACCAGGGCATGCACTCAGTGCTGTGCAAGTTAGCACCACTGAAACAGATACCATGCTCAAGATGCACAGTTACTATGTGTGTATATAGAGAAATGAGGGCCACTTAGAGCTTCTATCATGTCATTAAAATGGGTCACCTCCATAAGATGCAGAAAAGAAGGGTGTAGACCAGGCCTTCTTGTACCTATCCTCAAATACTCAGAAGATCTAATGCTTTGACATCTACCTTTAAGATCTGAAAGTACAACATAGTTTTCCATTTGAAATAGTTATACATCCTATATCTGTGACTGGAGGAAAACATTGGTCCTCAGTCCAGAAGTCACTGTGAGCACCAGACTGACTTGTATCTAAGTATACTTTTGTTTAAGTGATTTCTGAAACTAATCAAACATTATAAAAGTATGGGGTTCTTCAAAACGTTATACCAAGTTATTATGAAAACGTTTATTTTCCCCGAATGAAGCACCAATGTCGCTATGGTCTAAAAAATCTAAAAGTCCTACTACTAATAATATTTGTTTCACCGTCATATCACTGTTTATAAAACAGACACTTTATTTTTATTTTTACAGTTATTGTATGTTTCTAGATTTATTTATTATATTCACAAGGGTCCTGGAGCTCTTTGCATATCTCACGAGAAAGGAGAAACAACAGCAAAAAGAAAAAAGAGAGTTAAAATAGAAGAAGAGGAGGTTGAGGTATAAACGATCCTAAAGATGAGAATAAAGCATGAATAGTTGCAAAGTTTTTTTGTTTTAAAGATATAGGGACATATTTACAAGCCCCATGTGCCACTAGAATGTCACTTTTTTGACAATCCAGTGGCGCAGAGTGCAGACCCATATCTATGAGCCCTCACAGAAACCACTTTGCATGGCTTTTTATGGCCTCATAGATCTGGAGAAAGGCAATGCAGTGCAAGTCACTGCAGTGCCTACCTCTGCGTCATTGGGGCGTTCCACGGGAGCTACAGTGGGTTTTTCCATGCAGCACCCATGGGTTTTGACGCATTCCCAGATTTACAAAGCTCTGTAAACCTGGGAATGTGTCAAAACAGCACACCTCCCCAGAGAAGGCGTAGTGAGTAATAACTCTATTGTTCCTCGTTTTTCCTCTTCCTATGTGTGCTGCATTTTCTAGCACACACAGAAAGAAGAAAACACCTCCATGGATTGGGCACCCGTGCTCTGTAGTGCAAAGGGCTTATTTACAGTAAAGTGGCAAAAGGCAGTGACCAAGTAACCTTGCTACACTGCCCTGTGCCACAGGGAAAGGGCAGAAATGCAATGTATTTACAAACAAGGGAGCATTTCTGTCCTCCCCTGGACTGGACCCTTTTGGCTGCCTAGCACGAATGCAAGTACCCTTGCACCATGGTACAAGAGTGCCTGCGTTGCATGCAAGATTGTTTTCGTGCAAGAAGGGAAATCTTCCTGCACAAAAACAATCAATGGAGCTGTTTTCCTCTTTTGCTGTGTGCTACAGAAAGCAGCACACATAAAGGAGGAAAAAGCAAGGGGAAATAGAGATATTCCTCCTCATGATGTCTCCGCTGGGAGGCATACAGTTCTGACGCATTCCCAGGTTTACAGAGCCTTGTGTATCTGGAAATGCATCAAAACCCATGAGTGTTGGGTAGGAAAACCCACCACAATGCCCATGGAATGCCCCCTGAAGCAGAGTAAGGCAATATAGCGACTTGCACTGCTTCACCTTCCTCCATATCTATGAGGTCATGAAAAGCCAGGCAAAGTGGCTTTGCCTGGCCTCATAGGTATAGGTGAGAAACCTGAACCACCAGAGCATAAAAAAAGTGAAACAACAGCAGTGCAAGCCTCTTGTAAATATGGCTCTCTAAGTTTTTAGGAGTTTCCTAAAGGGGAGATTGCTGAACTTCACTTTCAAGGTGATGCTAAAGACATTGCATCATTTGGGACACTGGACTCTTAATGATCCTCCTCCAAATTTCTTCCATCTGAAACTTTGTTGACAAATCATACATATATTGACCAACACATCTTACTTGCTCATATGTAGTGAGGGACTACACTTAGCAAGAAGCCACAGCCTCTGTTCTAGTTGGCCTTGCAGATGGTACAAAACATTTTAAAATTGTTATTCAATTTGATTGGGAGCAAATGGTGTGCTTCCAGGACATTTTTTGAGTTGCCCTTCATTTCTGAAGCTTTAGACATAACGTTGCCTAGTTGGCTTGAGTGGATACAAGTCTTGATGTATTTCAAATTCTCATATAAAGTTATATGGCACTTGCATCAATCTCTTGGTCATCCGATTGTTAAACAGCCCAATGGTTTACCTTTAATAGATATGGACCCTCAGGGTATGAACTTTTTATCTTTCACGTTGTGTCACATGGCTTCTCCTCACACGCCTACTGCAGTAAAAGCACAGACTCTAGGAAGAGATCAGGTATTCTTTGTTTATTGCCAGAGTCTATTATAGGACCTACACCTTGATGCTTGCACCCAAACATGAGTTCCTCTCCCCTTCCCTCAGCAAAAGTGCCTTTCCTCCCTCTTCAGCTCTCCATTTTTCTCTATTTCCTTGGTTTCTCTTATTTGAAGCCATGGGTCAGGGTCCCCGCCTGCCTTTGGGGATCTCTGACATTCAAGGAACAACATTACAATTTGAGCTGTTTAGAAATACCTATCTTGAAACACAACCCATCACATCTTGAACCTAATAAGGGCTTTCAAAGACTTGGTGAATGAAGGTGTAACCAGAACAAAGGTAGTATGATGTGATTTCTTCAGACTGACTATAAGGTGGGTTTATGTGTGTATTATGGATTTCAAGATGTAGTCGTAGAGTTAGGTAGACCACTGCTCAAAGCAATTACTTTATTTTTGTATTTTCTAATTGCATAACAATGTATCTCTATATTATTCTTTGTCACCCATTTGGGTCTTGTTTGTGGTATGAAAAACACAACTATAAATACATAAGTTTCTCCAGCCAATGTGAGATAGAAATAAGATTGCAACAGTGTATGCTGAATACGTCTCTAGAAAACACACTAAAATATTTCGATGAACGTTTGGTTTTCATGTAAACTCCATGTTTTTGAAAATGGCTGCATTACCTCTAAACACACTATCACCTCTTGCTCTTTTGCAAAGACGTACATTTGACATGGAATCAAAACCTATCATTTCTTTGCACTGCATTTATTTGTAGATCTCAGGAAACCTTTTAAGCCACTAAATCTTTGCTCAAGATCTACAGAAGTTATCAGTCAGACTGGTTGCATTTCGAGGATTGCTTCCACTTCAGGTGAAATATCTGGATTTGGGTATCCTGCAGGAACAATACACTGCCTAGTATCAAATTCCTTAGGTAATGGCATTTTGGCTCTAGTGTTATGGTCACTAATGATGCTGTAATAACACAACCACAACCAAAACAAAATGGAATGCAATGCAACAGCACAACACACCACCATAATAAAACAAAATACTGACAAGACAACAGATATGCAACTTCTGGCTGTCTACACTGCGACCTTACACTGGGTATATAGACATACACTATGGGCCTCTTTTGGGACCACATGTACCAACGTTTGGTTTTGCGACTCACAAATTGCGAGTCAGAGCGATTCACAAATTGCGAGTCAGAGCGACTCACAATTTGCGAGTTGCAAAACCGAATGTTGTATAGTGTCAATGACACTATTAGCGATTCGCAAGGGGGTCGCAAATGACCACCTCATGATTATTCATGAGGTAGGTCGCAATTTGCGACCCCCTTGGGAATGGCAGTACTCACAGGGATGGTGGCCTGCTGGAGACAGCAGACCACCATGTCTCTGACTGCTTTTAATTAAAGCAGTTTTTTTTTTGGGAAATGCAGCCCCTTTTCCTTAACCCCTTCTGTGCCCAGGACGTAATGGTTACGTCCTGAGGCACAGTGCTGCTGTGCCCAGGACGTAACCATTACGTCCTGTGCACAGAGCCCAGAGGGAGCGCTCTCGCTCCCTCTGTGGGGTTCCCCCCCCACCCCCCCAAGTCAGGGATGGAAGGGGAAGCCCTTCCCCTCCCACCCCCGACCCCCCAACCCCCCCTGTGACATCAGCGCGCGAGCGCGCGCTGATTAGTGACAGGGTCTCCCCCATCGCGCTGGAAGCAGAGCTTCCAGCGCGATTGAAAAATAAATGCTTTTGCATTTCTTTTTCAATCCCATGGGGGAGGCCCCGAGAGGCTTCAAAGGGAAGGAAATGTATTTCCTTCCCTTTGAAGTCTCTCACAGGTTTCAAAAGCCGGATTGCTTGCAATCCGGCTTTTGAAACCCCACTAGACACCAGGGATTTTTTTTTCTTTTCTTGAAATTGGCAAAAGGGAGCGACCCCTTGGGCAAGGGTCGCTCCCAGGGGGGCATTTTTTTAGGAAGGCCTTTTCTGCCCCCCCTGGGGGCAGATTGGCCTATTATTAGGCCGATCTGCCCCCAGGGGGGACAGAAACCTATAGGCACCAGGGACCTTTTTTTTTTTTTTTTTTTTGTGATGAATTCTTTTTTTTTAGGTGGGGAGCGATCCCTTAGGCAAGGGTCGCTCCCCTACGGGGCAATATATATTTAGGCCATTTCTGCCCCCCTTGGGGGCAGATTGGCCTATTTTGATAAGGCCAATCTGCCCCCAAGGGGGGCAGAAACCATTAGACACCAGGGAGTTTGTTTTTGCGCGTGAATGTCACGCAACAAAGCGACCCCTTTGGCAAGGGTCGCTCCCAGGGGGGCAATTTTTTGGGAAGGCCTTTTCTGCCCCCCCTAGGGGCAGATCGGCCTATTATTAGGCCGATCTGCCCCCAGGGGGGAAGAAACCTCTAGGCGCCAGGGCAAATTTTTTGTTTGTGTTTTTTTTTTTTGTTCTTTTTTTTTTTAGAGATGGGGAGCGACCCATCAGGCAAGGGTCGCTCCCCTGGGGGGCAAATTGTATTTAGACCATTTCTGCCCCCTTGGGGGCAGATTGGCCGATTTTAGGTCAATCTGCCCCCAAGGGGGCAGAAACCACTAGGCACCGGGGATTTGTTTTTTGGCGCCAATGTCACGCAGGGGGAGCGACCCCGTAGGCAAGGGTCGCTCCCGGGGGGGGAGGGGGTGGGGGTTGGGGGGGCAAATTTATTTTAGGCCATTTCTGCCCCCCCGGGGGACAGATCGGCCTATTATTAGGCCGAACTGCCCCCGGGGGGGGCAGAACACTCTAGGCGCCAGGGCAATTTTTTTTTTGTGTTTTTTTTTGTTGTTGTTTCTTTTTTTAGAGATGGGGAGCGACCCATCAGGCAAGGGTCGCTCCCCTGGGGGGGCAAATTGTATTTAGACCATTTCTGCCCCCCTGGGGGAAGATTGGCCAATTTTAGGTCAATCTGCCCCCAAGGGGGCAGAAACCACTAGGCACCGGGGATTTGTTTTTTGGCGCCAATGTCACGCAGGGGGAGCGACCCCGTAGGCAAGGGTCGCTCCGGGGGGGTGGGGGGTGGGGGGGGCACATTTATTTTAGGCCATTTCTGCCCCCCCGGGGGACAGATCGGCCTATTATTAGGCCGAACTGCCCCCGGGGGGGGGGCAGAACACTTTAGGCGCCAGGGCAATTTTTTTTTTGTGTTTTTTTTATTTGTTGTTTCTTTTTTTAGAGATGGGGAGCGACCCATCAGGCAAGGGTCGCTCCCCTGGGGGGGCAAATTGTATTTAGACCATTTCTGCCCCCCTGGGGGCAGATTGGCCAATTTTAGGTCAATCTGCCCCCAAGGGGGCAGAAATCACTAGGCACCGGGGATTTGTTTTTTGGCGCCAATGTCACGCAGGGGAGCGACCCCGTAGGCAAGGTTCGCTCCCGGGGGGGGCTGGGGGGGCAAATTTATTTTAGGCCATTTCTGCCCCCCCGGGGGACAGATCGGCCTATTATTAGGCCGAACTGCCCCCGGGGGGGGGGGGCAGAACACTCTAGGCGCCAGGGCAATTTTTTTTTTGTGTTTTTTTTTTTTGTTGTTTCTTTTTTTAGAGATGGGGAGCGACCCATCAGGCAAGGGTCGCTCCCCTGGGGGGGGCAAATTGTATTTAGACCATTTCTGCCCCCCTGGGGGCAGATTGGCCAATTTTAGGTCAATCTGCCCCCAAGGGGGCAGAAATCACTAGGCACCGGGGATTTGTTTTTTGGCGCCAATGTCACGCAGGGGAGCGACCCCGTAGGCAAGGTTCGCTCCCGGGGGGGGCTGGGGGGGCAAATTTATTTTAGGCCATTTCTGCCCCCCCGGGGGACAGATCGGCCTATTATTAGGCCGAACTGCCCCCGGGGGGGGGCCAGAACACTCTAGGCGCCAGGGCAATTTTTTTTTTGTGTTTTTTTTTTTTTTGTTGTTTCTTTTTTTAGAGATGGGGAGCGACCCATCAGGCAAGGGTCGCTCCCCTGGGGGGGCAAATTGTATTTAGACCATTTCTGCCCCCCTGGGGGCAGATTGGCCAATTTTAGGTCAATCTGCCCCCAAGGGGGCAGAAATCACTAGCACCGGGGATTTGTTTTTTGGCGCCAATGTCACGCATGGGGAGCGACCCCGTAGGCAAGGGTCGCTCCCGGGGGGGGGGTGGGGGTTGGGGGGGCAAATTTATTTTAGGCCATTTCTGCCCCCCCGGGGGACAGATCGGCCTATTATTAGGCCAAACTGCCCCCGGGGGGGGGGGGCAGAACACTCTAGGCGCCAGGGCAATTTTTTTTTTGTGTTTTTTTTTTTTTGTTGTTTCTTTTTTTAGAGATGGGGAGCGACCCATCAGGCAAGGGTCGCTCCCCTGGGGGGGCAAATTGTATTTAGACCATTTCTGCCCCCCTGGGGGCAAATTGGCCAATTTTAGGTCAATCTGCCCCCAAGGGGGCAGAAACCACTAGGCACCGGGGATTTGTTTTTTTGGCGCCAATGTCACGCAGGGGGAGCGACCCCGTAGGCAAGGGTCGCTCCCGGGGTGGGGGGTGGGGGGGCAAATTTATTTTAGGCCATTTCTGCCCCCCCGGGGGACAGATCGGCCTATTATTAGGCCGAACTGCCCCCGGGGGGGGGGGCAGAACACTCTAGGCGCCAGGGCAATTTTTTTTTTGTGTTTTTTTTTTTTGTTGTTTCTTTTTTTAGAGATGGGGAGCGACCCATCAGGCAAGGGTCGCTCCCCTGGGGGGGCAAATTGTATTTAGACCATTTCTGCCCCCCTGGGGGCAGATTGGCCAATTTTAGGTCAATCTGCCCCCAAGGGGGCAGAAACCACTAGGCACCGGGGATTTGTTTTTTGGCACCAATGTCACGCAGGGGGAGCGACCCCGTAGGCAAGGGTCGCTCCCGGGGGGGGGGGTGGGCAAATTTATTTTAGGCCATTTCTGCCCCCCCGGGGGACAGATCGGCCTATTATTAGGCCGAACTGCTCCCCGGGGGGGGCAGAACACTCTAGGCGCCAGGGCAATTTTTTTTTGTGTGTTTTTTTTTTGTTGTTTCTTTTTTTAGAGATGGGGAGCGACCCATCAGGCAAGGGTCGCTCCCATGGGGGGGCAAATTGTATTTAGACCATTTCTGCCCCCCTGGGGGCAGATTGGCCAATTTTAGGTCAATCTGCCCCCAAGGGGGCAGAAACCACTAGGCACCGGGGATTTGTTTTTTGGCGCCAATGTCACGCAGGGGGAGCGACCCCGTAGGCAAGGGTCGCTCCGGGGTGTGGGGGGGGGTGGGGGTTGGGGGGGCAAATTTATTTTAGGCCATTTCTGCCCCCCGGGGGACAGATCGGCCTATTATTAGGCCGAACTGCCCCCGGGGGGGGGGGGCAGAACACTGTAGGCACCAGGGCAATTTTTTTTTTGTGTTTTTTTTTTTTTGTTGTTTCTTTTTTTAGAGATGGGGAGCGACCCATCAGGCAAGGGTCGCTCCCCTGGGGGGGCAAATTGTATTTAGACCATTTCTGCCCCCCTGGGGGCAGATTGGCCAATTTTAGGTCAATCTGCCCCCAAGGGGGCAGAAACCACTAGGCACCGGGGATTTGTTTTTTGGCGCCAATGTCACGCAGGGGGAGCGACCCCGTAGGCAAGGGTCGCTCCCGAGGGGGGGTGGGGGTTGGGGGGGCAAATTTATTTTAGGCCATTTCTGCCCCCCCGGGGGACAGATCTGCCTATTATTAGGCCGAACTGCCCCCGGGGGGAGGGGGGGGCAGAACACTCTAGGCACCAGGGCAATTTTTTTTTTGTGTTTTTTTTTTTTTGTTGTTTCTTTTTTTAGAGATGGGGAGCGACCCATCAGGCAAGGGTCGCTCCCCTGGGGGGGCAAATTGTATTTTTGGGGGGTTGGGGGGGCAAATTGTATTTAGACCATTTCTGCCCCCCTGGGGGCAGATTGGCCAATTTTAGGTCAATCTGCCCCCAAGGGGGCAGAAACCACTAGGCACCGGGGATTTGTTTTTTGGCGCCAATGTCACGCAGGGGGAGCGACCCCGTAGGCAAGTGTCGCTCCCGGGGGGGGGTGGGTGTTGGGGGGGCAAATTTATTTTAGCCCATTTCTGCCCCCCCGGGGGGCAGATCGGCCTATTATTAAGCCGATCTGCCCCCTGGGGGGGGGGGGGCAGAAACCTCTAGGCGCCAGGGGAATTTTTCTTTTTTTTCTTTGTTTTTTTTTTTTAGAGATGGGGAGCGACCCATCAGGCAAAAGTCGCTCCCCTGGGGGACAAATTGTATTTAGGCCATTTCTGCCCCCCTTGGGGGCAGATTGGCTGAGTTTAGGTCAACCTGCGCCCAAGGGGGCAGAAACCACTAGGCACCGGGGATTTGTTTTTTGGCGCCAATGTCACGCAGGGGGAGCGACCCCGTAGGCAAGGGTCGCTCCCGGGGGGGGGTGGGTGTTGGGGGGGCAAATTTATTTTAGGCCATTTCTGCCCCCCCGGGGGGCAGATCGGCCTATTATTAAGCCGATCTGCCCCCTGGGGGGGGGGGGGCAGAAACCTCTAGGCGCCAGGGGAATTTTTCTTTTTTTTCTTTGTTTTTTTTTTTTTAGAGATGGGGAGCGACCCATCAGGCAAAAGTCGCTCCCCTGGGGGACAAATTGTATTTAGGCCATTTCTGCCCCCCTTGGGGGCAGATTGGCTGAGTTTAGGTCAACCTGCCCCCAAGGGGGCAGAAACCACTAGGCACTGGGGATTTGTTTTTTGGTGCCAATGTCACGCAGGGGGAGCGACCCCGTAGGCAAGGGTCGCTCCCGGGGGGGGGTGGGTGTTGGGGGGGCAAATTTATTTTAGGCCATTTCTGCCCCCGGGGGGGGGGGGCAGAAACCTCTAGGCGCCAGGGGAATTTTTCTTTTTTTTCTTTTTTTTTTTCTTTGTTTTTTTTTTTTTAGAGATGGGGAGCGACCCATCAGGCAAAAGTCGCTCCCCTGTTGGACAAATTGTATTTAGGCCATTTCTGCCCCCCTTGGGGGCAGATTGGCTGAGTTTAGGTCAACCTGCCCCCAAGGGGGCAGAAACCACTAGGCACTGGGGATTTGTTTTTTGGTGCCAATGTCACGCAGGGGGAGCGACCCCGTAGGCAAGGGTCGCTCCCGGCGGGGGAGGGTGGGGGTTGGGAGGGCAAATTTATTTTAGGCCATTTCTGCCCCCGGGGGGGGGGGGGGGCAGAAACCTCTAGGCGCCAGGGGAATTTTTCTTTTTTTTCTTTTTTTTTTTCTTTGTTTTTTTTTTTTTAGAGATGGGGAGCGACCCATCAGGCAAAAGTCGCTCCCCTGGGGGACAAATTGTATTTAGGCCATTTCTGCCCCCCTTGGGGGCAGATTGGCTGAGTTTAGGTCAACCTGCCCCCAAGGGGGCAGAAACCACTAGGCACTGGGGATTTGTTTTTTGGTGCCAATGTCACGCAGGGGGAGCGACCCCGTAGGCAAGGGTCGCTCCCGGCGGGGGAGGGTGGGGGTTGGGAGGGCAAATTTATTTTAGGGCATTTCTGCCCCCCCCCCCGGGGCCGGCTGAGCTACAGGCCAAACACCACAGGTAGGCACCTTGCAAAAAACACCTCTGTTTTCTGTGAAAAAATATGTTGTGTCCACGTTGTGTTTTGGGCCATTTCCTTTTGTGGGCGCTAGGCCTACCCACAGAAGTGATGTACCATTTTTATCGAGAGACTTAGGGGAACGCTGGGTGGAAGGAAATTTGTGGCTCCTCTCAGATTCCAGAACTTTCTGTCACCGAAATGAGAGGAAAAAGTGTTTTTTGGGCCAAATTTTGATGTTTGCAAAGGATTCTGGGTAACATAACCTGGTCCGAGCCCCGCAAGTCACCCCTCCTTGGATTCCCCTAGGTCTCTAGTTTTCAGAAATGCACAGGTTTGGTAGGTTTCCCTAGGTGCCGGCTGAGCTAGAGGCCAAAATCTACAGGTAGGCACTTCGCAAAAAACACCTCTGTTTTTTTCCAAAATTTAGGATGTGTCCACGTTGCGCTTTGGGGTGTTTCCTGTCGCCGGCGCTAGGCCTACCCACGCAAGTGAGGTATCATTTTTATCGGGAGACTTGGGGGAACGCTGGGTAGAAGGAAATTTGTGGCTCCTCTCAGATTCCAGAACTTTCTGCCACAGAAATGTGAGTAACGTGTATTTTTAGCCAAATTTTGAGGTTTGCAAAGGATTCTGGGTAACAGAACCTGGTCCGAGCCCCGCAAGTCACCCCTCCTTGGATTCCCCTAGGTCTCTAGTTTTCAGAAATGCACAGGTTTGGTAGGTTTCCCTAGGTGCCGGCTGAGCTAGAGGCCAAAATCTACAGGTAGGCACTTCGCAAAAAACACCTCTGTTTTTTTCCAAAATTTAGGATGTGTCCACGTTGCGCTTTGGGGTGTTTCCTGTCGCCGGCGCTAGGCCTACCCACGCAAGTGAGGTATCATTTTTATCGGGAGACTTGGGGGAACGCTGGGTGGAAGGAAATTTGTAGCTCCTCTCAGATTCCAGAACTTTCTGCCACAGAAATGTGAGGGACATGTGTTTTTTTAGCCAAATTTTGAGGTTTGCAAAGGATTCTGGGTAACAGAACCTGGTCCGAGCCCCGCAAGTCACCCCTCCTTGGATTCCCCTAGGTCTCTAGTTTTCAGAAATGCACAGGTTTGGTAGGTTTCCCTAGGTGCCGGCTGAGCTAGAGGCCAAAATCTACAGGTAGGCACTTCGCAAAAAACACCTCTGTTTTTTTCCAAAATTTAGGATGTGTCCACGTTGCGCTTTGGGGTGTTTCCTGTCGCCGGCGCTAGGCCTACCCACGCAAGTGAGGTATCATTCTTATCGGGAGACTTGGGGGAACGCTGGGTGGAAGGAAATTTGTAGCTCCTCTCAGATTCCAGAACTTTCTGCCACAGAAATGTGAGGGACATGTGTTTTTAGCCAAATTTTGAGGTTTGCAAAGGATTCTGGGTAACAGAACCTGGTCCGAGCCACACAAGTCACCCCTCCTTGGATTCCCCTAGGTCTCTAGTTTTCAGAAATGTACAGGTTTGGTAGGTTTCCCTAGGTGGCGGCTGAGCTAGAGGCCAAAATCTCCAGGTAGTCACTTTGCTAAAAACAGCTCTGTTTTCTGTGATGTGTCCACGTTGTGTTTTGGGGCATATCCTGTCGCGGGCGCTAGGCCTACCCACACAAGTGAGGTATCATTTTTATCGGGAGACGTGGGGGAACGCTGGGTGGAAGGAAATTTGTGGCTCCTCTCAGATTCCAGAACTTTCTGCCACAGAAATGTGAGGAACATGTGTTTTTTTAGCCAAATTTTGAGGTTTGCAAAGGATTCTGGGTAACAGAACCTGGTCCGAGCCACACAAGTCACCCCTCCTTGGATTCCCCTAGGTCTCTAGTTGTCAGAAATGCACAGGTTTGGTAGGTTTCCCTAGGTGCCGGCTGAGCTAGAGGCCAAAATATACAGGTAGTCACTTTGCTAAAAACAGCTCTGTTTTCTGTGATATGTCCACGTTGTGTTTTAGGGCATATCCTGTCGCGGGCGCTAGGCCTACCCACACAAGTGAGGTATCATTTTTATCGGGAGACGTGGGGGAACGCTGGGTGGAAGGAAATTTGTGGCTCCTCTCAGATTCCAGAACTTTCTGCCACAGAAATGTGAGGAACATGTGTTTTTTTAGCCAAATTTTGAGATTTGCAAAGGATTCTGGGTAACAGAACCTGGTCCGAGCCCCGCAAGTCACCCCTCCTTGGATTCCCCTAGGTCTCTAGTTTTCAGAAATGCACAGGTTTGGTAGGTTTCCCTAGGTGGCGGCTGAGCTAGAGGCCAAAATCTACAGGTAGTCACTTTGCTAAAAACAGCTCTGTTTTCTGTGATATGTCCACGTTGTGTTTTGGGGCATATCCTGTCGCGGGCGCTAGGCCTACCCACACAAGTGAGGTATCATTTTTATTGGGAGACGTGGGGGAACGCTGGGTGGAAGGAAATTTGTGGCTCCTCTCAGATTCCAGAACTTTCTGCCACAGAAATGTGAGGAACATGTGTTTTTTTAGCCAAATTTTGAGATTTGCAAAGGATTCTGGGTAACAGAACCTGGTCCGAGCCCCGCAAGTCACCCCTCCTTGGATTCCCCTAGGTCTCTAGTTTTCAGAAATGCACAGGTTTGGTAGGTTTCCCTAGGTGGCGGCTGAGCTAGAGGCCAAAATCTACAGGTAGTCACTTTGCTAAAAACAGCTCTGTTTTCTGTGATATGTCCACGTTGTGTTTTGGGGCATATCCTGTCGCGGGCGCTAGGTCTACCCACACAAGTGAGGTATCATTTTTATCGGGAGACATGGGGGAACGCTGGGTGGAAGGAAATTTGTGGCTCCTCTCAGATTCCAGAACTTTCTGCCACAGAAATGTGAGGAACATGTGTTTTTTTAGCCAAATTTTGAGGTTTGCAAAGGATTCTGGGTAACAGAACCTGGTCCGAGCCCCGCAAGTCACCCCTCCTTGGATTCCCCTAGGTCTCTAGTTTTCAGAAATGCACAGGTTTGGTAGGCTTCCCTAGGTGGCGGCTGAGCTAGAGGCCAAAATCTACAGGTAGTCACTTTGCTAAAAACAGCTCTGTTTTCTGTGATATGTCCACGTTGTGTTTTGGGGCATATCCTGTCGCGGGCGCTAGGCCTACCCACACAAGTGAGGTATCATTTTTATCGGGAGACGTGGGGGAACGCTGCGTGGAAGGAAATTTGTGGCTCCTCTCAGATTCCAGAACTTTCTGCCACAGAAATGTGAGGAACATGTGTTTTTTTAGCCAAATTTTGAGGTTTGCAAAGGATTCTAGGTAACAGAACCTGGTTCGAGCCACACAAGTCACCCCTCCTTGGATTCCCCTAGGTCTCTAGTTTTCAGAAATGCACAGGTTTGGTAGGTTTCCCTAGGTGGCGGCTGAGCTAGAGGCCAAAATCTACAGGTAGTCACTTTGCTAAAAACAGCTCTGTTTTCTGTGATATGTCCACGTTGTGTTTTGGGGCATATCCTGTCGCGGGTGCTAGGCCTACCCACACAAGTGAGGTATCATTTTTATCGGGAGACGTGGGGGAACGCTGGGTGGAAGGAAATTTGTGGCTCCTCTTAGATTCCAGAACTTTCTGCCACAGAAATGTGAGGAACATGTGTTTTTTTAGCCAAATTTTGAGGTTTGCAAAGGATTCTGGGTAACAGAACCTGGTCCGAGCCACACAAGTCACCCCTCCTTGGATTCCCCTAGGTCTCTAGTTTTCAGAAATGCACAGGTTTGGTAGGTTTCCCTAGGTGGCGGCTGAGCTAGAGGCCAAAATCTACAGGTAGTCACTTTGCTAAAAACAGCTCTGTTTTCTGTGATGTGTCCACGTTGTGTTTTGGGGCATATCCTGTCGCGGGTGCTAGGCCTACCCACACAAGTGAGGTACCATTTTTATCGGGAGACTTGGGGGAACATAGATTAGCAAAACAAGTACTATTGCCCCTTGTCTTTCTCTACATTTTTTCCTTCCAAATATAGGAGTGTGTGTAAAAAAGACATCTTTTTGAGAAATTCCCTGTAATTCACGTGCTACTATGGTCACCCCGGAATTCAGAGATGTGTAAATAACCACTGCTCCTCAACACCTTATCTTGTGCCCTTTTTGGAAATGCAAAGGTTTTCTTGATAGCAATTTTTTACTCCTTATATTTCAGCAAATGAATTGCTGTATACCCGGTATAGAATGAAAACGCACTGCAGGGTGCAGCTCATTTATTGGCTCTGGGTTCCTCGGGATCTTGATGAACCTACAAACCCTATATATCCCCGCAACCAGAGGAGTCCAGCAGACGTAACGGTATATTGCTTTCGATAATCTGACATTGCAGGGAAAAGTTACAGAGTAAAACGTAGAGAAAAATTGATGGTTTTTTCACCTCAATTTCAATATTTTTCTTTTTCAGCTGTTATTTTCTGTATGAAACCCTTGTAGGATCTACACAAATGACCCCTTGCTGAATTCAGAATTTTGTCTACTTTTCAGAAATGTTTAGGTTTCTGGGATCCAGCATTGGTTTCATGACCATTCCTGTCACTGACAGGAAGGAGGCTGAAAGCTCAAAAAATTGCACAAATGGGGTATGCCCCAGTAAAATGCCAAAATTGTGTTGAAAAATTGGGTTTTCTGATTCAAGTCTGCCTGTTCCTGAAAGCTGGGAAGCTGCTGAGTTTAGCACTTCAAACCCTTTGTTGATGCCATTTTCAGGGGAAAAACCACAAGCCTTCTTCTGCAGCCACTTTTTCCATTTTTTTTTAAAAAAACGAAATTTTCACTGTATTTTGGCCAATTTCTTGGCCTCCTTCAGGGGAACCCACAAAGTCTGGGTACCTCTAGAATCCCTAGGATGTTGGAAAAAAAGGACGCAAATTTGGCTTGGTTAGCTTATGTGGACAAAAAGTTATGAGGGCCTAAGCGCGAACTGCCCCAAATAGGCAAAAAAAGGCCCGGCACAGGAGGGGGAAAAGGCCTGGCAGCGAAGGGGTTAAAGGAGACAGGCAGTGGTCCATAGGATCACTGTCTGCTCTGAAAAAATGTTTTTCACTGACATTCACAAAGCGGAAGCAGTCCCCTGGGGGCCCCTTCCCGTTTACGAATGGGTTAGCACCAGTGTGACACTGGTGCTAACGGCGATTGCTTTGCGACCACATTCACGGTCACAAAACAATCATACATGGAACTGCGAGTCTCAATTAGGAAGGGGACACCCCATCCCAATTGCGAGTTGCAATCCCTTTTTGCGATTTTGTAAATAGTTTACCGAATCGCAAAAACGGTTTGAACATGGGGAAGTGCATTTTGCACGTCGCAAACAGCCCAATTCGCTGTTTGCGACGTGCAAAAGCCTTCGTGCATGTGGCCCTTAGTCATTTAGCTCTTGGCAGGAGGCTGGCTGGCTCTTTAAATCAGTGGAGGCATATACCTGGTGGGGATCTTGAAGTCTGCATTGGCACAGTGGAGTCACCGCTCAAGCGGCTCCATTGTAAACAGGGAAATGCTGAACATGGTGCCATTTTGTTTTGGTGCCACTTGACATCCATGTTTGCTTTTCAAAAACAACCTCTCAAAGCAGTTTTCTGTAAAAAATAAACAGTAAATGGGCCTGAGATTGAGGGAAGATTTTTCTTTGTTTGTTGGAACAATTAAGTTATAACCCTGCCTATTTCTGGAATGTCTCTAATGGCGGTCATAGGCAGGGAAATCAAGCGATGCGTACGTCAGTTTCGAATAGGGTCAGGCAACCTTCACTATGACCTGGTGACCCAGTGGCAAAGGGGCTGGTAGGTCAAAGCTTCTGCCAGGGTAAGACTGTCAGTTCTGAGATTTTTAATGGGACAGACCCGTAAGTTTGCAGGGTGGATGAAACACTGTTTATGGCATCTCATCCACTACACTGAACTAAATGACAACCTATGTGCATTAATTGCAGTCCACATTTTATGTATACAATAACCTGCAACCCAATTATACCATTCCACTTCAAGGTTCAGACATAGCAGAAGGTGCTAAGCCAGCAGTGAATACCCAAAAAACGAAGGCAGGAGTAATACGTACATGATTGTGATCGCTACTAAAAAGTGACATCTGCATAGCACCAAACACGTTATGCGATCTGGTTCTTTCTAAAAAATATTTCCTGGGCTTATTGCCAACTCGAAAAGTAGCAGTGCACTGTGTACTATTCTTAATATTAACACTAAACTTGTTTTGCCAGAAATAAGGCAGTCACCCCATTAGTACTCTTGGCAAAACTGATAAAGTTGTCTTTCTCCCAATTTTTGAAACACATTTAAAATGTGAGTTGCCTGTATGATATATTGAATGGTGTTGCAAATTTAAGGTTAGGTGGGGAAAATGTTGGACTAAACAAATGGTATTAATTGGAATTGAAAAATACCAGACATTGCCACATGTACCCAAAACAACGGGAAAGAGATTCTTAAGGTAAATGTTCAGGAATTGCATGGTTCTATCAAATGTCAAGAACTGAAGCCAGAATATTCTTTTACTCGACACTCGGGATTCTACGCTTGGAAAAGGATTTTAGTTACACTGAAGATGCGCGTTTGCAGGACATTTTGATCCCGACTAGAACGTCATCACAATAGTCTGTAGCACCGCCTGAGGCTTTGGTGCATAGTGGCTTTTAAGTAATTCTCTCATTCGTGAATTTAGAGTGTACCTTGTTGTGTATTGATGTGGCAGTTTTGTAAACGATTGTAATCAGTGTGAGAGTTCACTGCTGCCCTCTGATCCGCATACGGTAATCTCTTTAGCTAGGGAAGACACTGGGCCACGTGCAGAGGCCACGATCAAGCATGAAGTGCAGCAAACCAGTTGTTCACAGTGGCGCACCTCTTTTTCACTGTGAGGTAATTACATAAATTCAACCATTCTGGAAAAGCTACTCTTACAGTTTGTTGAACTTTGTTGCTCCTTCCTCTGATTCTTTCTACCTGTTGTTGTTTGCTCATTAGCATTAGAAGCAACTTTCATATTAAGGTAGGAAAGGAGACTGGAGCTACTATATAATAATGTTGAATTTTCGGGGAAAAAAGTTTTATGAAAGCATACTGTGTACATGCCAGTAGAAGTCAGAAGATTTTATTAACAAAGAAATATTATCATTGACTCAGATTTGGTCGACCAGCCCCCAACTGTATTGGTGGCAGCTGTAAGCGAAAGCAAGGAATAAATGTAAATACTTAGGGGCATCTTTTAAGAAGTGATGGATCACTGAGTTGTGTCAAATTTGCCTAAAAAAACGTACACTGTGCAGCACCATTTTCTTGCAACATAGATGCGCTAGATTAATGGTCTGTTGCACCATGTCAAAAGCTCAGAAGGTACGTCAAAGATTTTAAAGCATCTTAAAAAAAAATGACACAACATGTTGTAAGACAATTGGCCTCTACATGACTTAAAGCTGATTTGTTTGTCATAAAGCACTTGCAAGTGCCACAAATTAGCATTGTGTCTCTTAGGATAGAGTTCTATGCCAAACATAAACCCCCCAAAAAATCTACACATTTAAAAAATCAGAACAGCAGACCAAAACAAATGCACACAATGGAAAACACCATCAACCAGTCAGCAGGGCAACAATCCCAACCCCAGCCAAGATGTCCAGACAGCAGACCAGGGGAGAAGGAAGAGAAAGAACAATTGCAGTGAGGTGGAGCACTAAATAGATGAGGTAACAAAAAAATGAATACCTTCTGTTTGTTACCTCCAAATTGCCATCAGGGAAAAAGGAAGTCATTTGGGACAAAATCAACAGTGTAGGGCAAATAAAGAGTACAGTGTTGGAGTTGACAAAAAGGTGGCATGTCTATAGGCACAGGACCAAATGGAAACTGTCCAAGAACCTTAGGGCAGCCATGAGCACTGGACGAGGACCTGATCTCCAGGAGGACTTGGGGCCATTGGAGGAGTGGGTGGCAGCACTCATCCACACAGAGTTGATGAAAGGAGTTGCTGGGAAGGACATTGCTGAGGGTTAGGACTAGGAACAACTGCAGGGTAAGTGACAACCTGGGGCATATTAAAGATATTTGTAATGCAACACAGCACAGAAAGTCACTTTGCTGTGCTGCACTGCACTGCATTGTGTGCATGTGAAAGGGCAGGAATGTCTAACATATGAATTTGTGCATCACATAACTGTGAAATAATTGTCCTGTCACATTGTGTAGCAGCAGACAAAAGTGGAATGGAATGGAATGTTTATTACTGTGCTTGGCTAGAGTGCTAACTTCTCATTCAAAAGGGTATTCAGGTGCTGGGTTTGTGCCAGCTCACCAAGTACACTCACCTCAAAAGCAAGGTGTACAGTCAGTTGAACTAATTCATTTTGCACCCAGCTGTCCTGATGTGCTGGATGAAGTTCTTACAGGTGTTGGCTGCCATATAAGAGACCAACCTACACCTTGATTTGCTCATATGAAGTTTGAGGTTGGAAGGTAATGCAGGTGATGCACAGCAAAAGTTCATGATTTTTTAGGGAACATAGATGGTGTGTGAGTTAGGTGGGACCCAGATAGTGCAGTGCCTTGTAGGTGCGGTGGAGCAGATTGAACTGGCATTGTCTCTGAATGGGGACACATAATTGTATCGCAAAGAGGAAAAGTGTGATGTATGTGCTGCAAGATAGGGTGGGTAATAGTCAGACACTGCTGTGTGTGATAGTTTAACACTTGTGTTGCAGCTGTGCAGTGATGTTGTAGTAGAAGGAATTGGTGCAGTATAGGCTACATATAATTAGGGCCTTGGGATGGTGCCACAGGTGGCAGGAGAAAAAAAGAAGAGAAGTCTGACTATTCAACACATGTAAAATCAGGCTAAGCTTGAGATGTTGCAGAATTTAAATTTGGATGTTGGCAATCCCATGGGGGGGGGAGGGGCAGTGTGTACTGTTCTGTATTCTGGAGATGAATGTGTGTGCTAGGAAACTACTGGATATCAAAATAAAATTGAAGTATCTTACATACATGTCCTTACCCATTCCTGCATTGTAGCAAGTTTGCTTGCTGTGCAGTTACCGGGATGTGTGACACATTGACCCATATGCAATATAAATTGTTACAATTGCATGCAAGACAGTACAAGGCAGATTTTTGTGGTTTACTGTATGAAAGGCGGAGTGCAGGATAATTTATGAAGCATAAAAAAATAATATGAGTTGGCACTGCTGTGTTATGAACCTAACGTTACATCAGTGTAGACACTAACCACAAAAAATATGTTCATTGTAAAAAGTGCCCATTACTTGCATGCACTCTTTAATGCAGGGTAGAACAGCAAGCTGGGTTGCATTGTGTGTCATTAAACTAATGGTCCCCCTTGCTCATACAGAGTTAGTCTGAACAATGTTCTGCCATGTGTAAGGCAATGATAGTCTAACATGTTTTAAACTACTACTTGTATCAGATGTTCTGCATATCCATGTGTATGTATTTGACAAATGAAAAGAGTGTCAATAAAAACACTTATGTCTACATATATAACGGATCAATATTGACATATTCCTATCTCTTTCCAGAGGAACAAACAACTTCCCCCTGTAGAGCAGCCTGTCCTTGATGATCAGCCCGTTGAGGAAACCATCCTGTCCCCCCATGATTGGTGACACCTTCCAACAACTCCTGGATTCTATTGAATTGCCTCGACCGGCCCTGCCAAGTGAGGACAACATTGCAGGGTCTCCAGTGGAACCGCCATCCACATGACAGGCCCCATCTAGCTGTGAAATCCCAGCTGAGGACTCCGAAGACCCCAGGTTGAATTTCAATAGCTAGTTGGAGGAGTCCAGCAGCGAATGTCTGATGAGGTGCAGGAAGGAATGTAGACCACAGCGGAAACCCTAGAGAGAGTCCTTAGGTCTCTGAGTCCTAATAAGGGCATGGCTGAGGGTATTATAGACACCTGCACTTTGCTCCATTCGATTGATGAGTCCCTATGTGACATTGCTGGTGTCATGATGCAGAGGGAACAACATTAGCCCCCTACTTCTGAAACTAGTGAAATTTCTACTCAGCTGGGGGCCATCCATAACATCTTGGAAACCATGGAGCGCAAGTTGGAATCCTTCATAACAGGAATGGATGACCTCAATCACAACATTGTTGCTTTGTTGCTTTGTTGGCAAGCCACCAGACCATTTTAAGCAACTTCTAGGCTGCCTTACTGGCACTGATGAATGTCCATGGGGACAGGGGAGCCACATCTTTGGCCCATGATGTGTGTTTGCCTCAGATGCCTCCCAGACAAACACCATAATCTGCAGGGGAGGCACAACACCCATCAGAGGAGGAAGATGTGGACTTCACCAGCATTCAGCGTTGATCTGCCCGATGACATTTGTCAGTGTCTCTAGGCCAGTTTCTAGTGGCCGTTTGTTTGACATCATGCCACCTTCTTTGTCATCCAGCACTGTACTCTTGTTTGGGCACCTGCTGGTTTGAACCACTTTTCAACTTTGAAACACTCATACCTTCCCTAATGGCAATTTGTACCTCCTCACTGAAATTCTCCTAACCTCCACATTTCAAATGACATTTCTCCAAAATGGACTCTGTCTGGTCATCTACACATTCTATTACTGTTGGTGATGGTCAAAATAGGAAAATGGGATTCCTGGCAAAGATTGTGATGGACAATCAACGTCCAATAAAATAAAGGTTTACAAAAATCGGTACAAGCCATAAATGGAATTGTATTTGTTTTGTTTTTTTGCTGAAAGAACTACATATACCATGTAGGAAGAGTACATTCATAACCCACTTGTTAGCATCATAAGAAGAGGAGCGGGCAAAACTCTAATTCACATGCTGTCTTTGGTTATGCACCAACATCAGTTAAAACCACTGCTATAGTCTAATGAGCATTGCAGTCTCTCCAAAGGAAATGTCAGTGTGTAACATCAAGCAACAGTCACTTGGCTGACAATCAGTGAGAGTCGGCTCCTAATCACATTAATACTTACCAACTAAAAATGTGAAATGTGACCCATAACACTGCTTCATTCATCCATATAAGTGTTGCTTAGTGAACATGGCAACTTCATCATCCTAAATTTATAACATCAATGGACACACTGAAGAGATTCTCCTCTAAATACATCTGCATGGTTGTCCAATAATAGGCAGATACTCATGCCAATATTCATCATAAATTAGCATCAAACCTGACAATACCTTGATTGTCAGTAACAAAGAAATGGAAGGGCTCCGCTCCATGTTGGGGACCTGTGCAATTGATAACTGATAAAAAAAATGCTACACTGGCATTAGAAATGGGGTCTTTGGTTGGCAGTCAGTTTGCACTCTGTTCAAGCAGGGACTCTCACTCTAGTCAGGACATGGAAGATATACAATTAGATAACCCCTGCTCACCCCCTTGGTAGCTTGGCACTTGGTATTTGTACGAATACACAGTAATACAGTGAAAACACTACAAAATGGACACCACACAAACACAAGTAAAGTTATGAATTTTTAAATTAATAAGAGACTTACTCCAATGGAAACGTTGTTGTTACACAAAATACTTGGTTGCGTTAAAAATAAAGCCGCAGGGGTGAGCGTGCATCGGAAAAGTAAGGGATGCGTAGATTCCTTACTCGTTAGTGAGGCCGTGCTTCTTTCCTTTTCCAGTCGGGTAGGCGATGCGTCGTTTTTCTCTCCCACATGAGAGCAGTGCGTCAATTTCCAGACCGGGCACCTCGGATCTGAACAGGTTCACAATAACTTTGACACCTAGTGACGATGCCTGTGAATTCCGGCCTCATGGTAATGGAAAAACTGAGCTGCAAGGGGTTTGTGTCGTTTTCAGCAGCTGCAAGCAGATGTTGCATTGTTTCTCCAGCCGTGATGCAGGTGATGCTTCAATTTCCCAGCTGCGATGCAGGTGGTGCATCGATTTAAGCCACGAGGCGCATTGCGTGCCATTTTACAGCTGCATTGCAGTTGGTGCGTCAACATTTTGCCCGCACAGCTTCCTGTGGTGGGTTTCAGTCCTTGTTCTACCAGCTTCACCTTTCAAGGACCCAGGGACTGGATCGTGCACCACTTGGCATGGCAGGAGTCTCAGCTAATAGTCAAAGTGCTGGGTGAGGAAATCTTTGATGGCCTTGACACTTCACAACAGAAGGCAAGCTCAATCCAAGCCCTTGGAGATTCTTAACAAGCAGGAATATTCCACAAAGTCCAACCTTTGTCCTCTCTAAGGCAGAAGTAGCAACTGCAGGCTAACCCAGCAAAACACAGTCACAGGCAGAGGGGCAGTATTCCTCCTCCAGCTCTTCAGCTCTTCTCCTTGGCAGAGGTTCTTCTTGGTTCCAGAATTAATCTAAAAATCTGGGGTTTTGGGTTCACTAATTATACCCCTTTCTGCCATAGGCAAACTTCAAAGGAAAGGCTGTGTTGTTAACAAGATCTTGCCTTGCCCAGGCCTGACTCCAGACTCACAGCAGGGGGGTTGGAGACTGCATTGCGTGAGGGCAGGCTCAGACCTTTCAGGTGTAAGTGATCACTCCTCCCTCCACTCTAGATGGCTTATCAGGATATACAGGCTACACCCCAGCTCCCTTTGTATCACTGTCTAAAGGAGATTCACAAACAGCCCAACTGTCAGTCTGACCCAGACAGGGAATACACAAGCAGACAGAGTCCCAGAATGGTTTGATTAAGAAAATGCCCACTTTCTAAAAAGTGGCATTTTCAAACAGACAACTTAAAAACCAACTTTATCAAAAGTTGTAATTTTAAATTGTGAGTTCAGAGACCCCAAACTCCCCATTAATATCTGCTCTCAAAGGGAACCTCCACTTATTTAAAGGCAGCCCCCTTGTTAACCTATGAAAGAGATAGGCCTTGCAACAGTGAAAAACGAATTTGGCAGTATTTCACTGTTAGGACATGTAAAACACATCAGTACATGTCCCGCCTTTAACATACACTCGAGTGGGGGCGTGGCTTGGCCGTCCTGCAAGATGGCTGCCACCTGGTGAGGCTCTGAAGGGAGTGAGCATTAATCCGACATAAATCTGCGTGGGTCAGACTCCCGAGGTGCCGCGATGGCCGGTAACCCAGTGCCAGACGCCTGCAGAGAGGCAGGTCAGTGAGACAGCCCGGCTTGGCGGAGGAGAATAGGTGCGAGGCGGATCGCGCGGCTGCCGATGGGGCCTTGCAGCCTGTTGAGGCCTCGGGAGGTGGAGCGAGACCCCACGTGGGCCGGTGGTGGCGCAGAGTGGTGCCGGAGCTGTGGCCTGCCCCTTCCGCCATCTGGATTTCGGAGGGGTTTGGCCGGCTGTAGCTGAAGAACATCAGGCCCCCCCAGTGTGGCCGCTGAGGGGGTGCCTGCTGCTAGTGGTAGAGAGAGAGAGGATTGTGCTGGCCGCCCTGGCTGGTGACGGTGCAGCGGTACGGTGGCTGGGAATCCGGCACTGCCGGTGACTGGATTGTCCGCTACTGGGATTTGTGCTTGGTGCTTGGTGGCTGTGGCCTGCTGGTCAAGAACAGTGGTGCACTGGACATTGGCCTGTGGGGCTGTTTACCCAGTGTAGAAGCGGAGAGGAGGAGTCCTCGATGGACTAAGGCCAGATTTAGCCTTTGAGTGGGGTGAAGGCGGGTGAGAGTGGTGCTGAGGACCCGGCGCCCTTGAGAGTGACTTGGTGATCCTGGTGGGGGACAGACATCTGGTCGTGTGGTCTGCAAGCCTGCTGCTGGTGGTCTTTTGGACAGGCAAGGCCTGGACCTGAGGCTGGATTCCGCCAGAGGGGGCCGGCGGCTGAACTGTGTTTCAGCTCCCCGCGTCTACCCAGACTAGCCCACTGGGGGCTTTGCCCAGTGGCAATGGGGAAATCAGACCCAAAACAGGCAAAACTGGCCTTTGAGGGCAAAAAAAGGAACAGTCAGGTGGGGCGAGTGGTGGAGGAGCCACCTCAGGAAGATGATCTGCAGCTGCCCTCTGTTAAGGCCATGTTCATGGACTTAAAAAACAGCCTGGTGACTATTGACACTAAGCTGGACCATTTAAATGACTGAATGGACCGCATGAAAGACAGGGTGGATAATCATGATACTCACTTGGAACAGGTGGAAGCTAGAGTTTGGATCTGGAAGATGGACGCAGCCGGGAGAGTGAACGAATGCTTCAAATGGAAAGGGTTTCTGAAAGTCATTCAGAACAAAAATGAGGACCTTGAAGCCAGATCCTGACGTAATAACATCTTAGGCCTTCCAGAATCGACAGCCATGGAGCGTATGGAGGACTATATAGAGGCGATGCTGAAGTCAATCTTTCCTGGCAAGCTCTCCCCGGTGATGGTGGTGGAATGAGCACATAGGTCGCTGGGCCCAAGGCCGCCACCTGGGACCCCGGTGAGGCCCATTATCACACGTCTGCTCAATTATAGAGAGAGAGATATTGTCCTGCATCTGGCTTGTGGCCGCCGCCCACTCATCTATGACAATAATGAACTCAGCCTTTTCTCAGGGTGTAGGCGGCTCGTCAAGCGTTCCTCCTGACCAAACACATTTTGAGCCACACAGAGGCTACATTTTCCCTCATCTACCCAGCTAAGCTGCGTGTACAGCACAATGGCAAATTATTATTTTCTCGGATCTGAAGCTTGCTGCAAAATTTGCCAAAAGCATTCCAAAAAAGCCAGCTCCTGTGTCTTCGCAGGCACAGGAGGAGGAAGGGAATCACTGAAGTGACAATTACTGGAATCAGTCCTACATGTGCTCGGATGGCACACCGAGAACTTGTGAGCCTGTAGGTGAAGGGTGCCCCAGCGATGTCTGACCCGCTGTGTACTGGACTACTTGGCGGCTCCTGCCCACCTAACCACACCGGGTGGGAAGATTGCTGGCCAAGTCAGCGCCCTGTTGGATGAGTCCTAATCATTTAACTGTGGTTTTAAGATGGGATCTGTTTATGGGTAGTGGAGGGTGCGGTGGCCGGGCCCAATTGGGGGGGCCTGAGTGGATGGGGGGTGGTATACGTACTGTTAGTTACTCGATTTGATGTTTTGGCTTGTTATTCTTTCCCCCACGTCATCCCTCTTCCGTGGATGGTGCTTTAAGTGTGTTGGGAGGGGGTGCGGAGCAATTTTGTAGATCAACGTGATGGCTCATAAAAATGCGACTCCTGTAAGGTGCCTGACAAGGAATGTTCAGGGGTTGAATGATGGGTGCAAAATGAGACTGCTGTCTGCCTAAATGCAGCGCCATGCGATCGATGTCTGCATGCTGCAAGAGGCTCATCTGACGAAGGCCACGAAGTCTAGGGTGAGGGCTGGCTGAATTGGAGAGTGTCATGTAGCGGTGTATTTGAGCTATGCTCGGGGGTGGCGATTCTGCTCAGAAAGGGATTGCAATGGCGCACCGAAAAAGTGCTCACGGACCCGCATAGTCGTTATGTTATGATGTAAGGAACATTACAGGATAGGCCGTTCCATCTGGTGTCGGTGTAAAGCCCCAACATTGACAATCCTGAATTCTTTGGGGAAGTATGGTGCTTAATTAACTACTTGGGCTCTGGGTCTCTGCTATGGGGAGGAGACTTTAATGTGGTGTTGGACTTTGAGCCAGATCGAGAGAGCCGGCCCAGGCCGCAACATTTGGTGGCTGCGAGGGCTTTGTCCATTGTTATGGCTGAGGGTGCTCTGGTGGACCTGTGGAGGGCTAATCATGGTGCGCAGAGGGAAGGTACATGCATCAACTCTGTTCACAATAGCTGTTCACGCATCAATAGATGGCTCGGAAACAGAGATGTAGAGCTTCAGACGGCGTCAATTAAATATATGCCCCACACTCTGTTGGACATTCACTGGTCATGCCGGAACTGCTGATTCCTGGTGGCCCGCCGTGAATTTTCAGGGAGATTGCCCTATGGGGCCTCTAGAGATCAGGCCTTCAGGGAGGAGATTCATGTCACCATAGTGGAATATTTCTCTGTCAACCAAGGATCGGTATCATCGGCGTGCACTTTGTGGGAGGCCTTCAAGGTCGTGATTCGCGGGATCTGTCTTGCCAAACAGCATGGTGTGCTGAAGGTGTTAAGACGCGACTTGGCAAATCTAGAGGCACAGCTTGCTGGCCTGGAGAAACGACTGGCTACAGATGGGTCCAGCGGCCTCCTGGCTGAATAAGAGAAATGCTGTCACAATATGAGGCAGCACTTTGGGAGGTATGTTTTTTGGGGAAAGAAGCTAAGGCGAGGAGATGTGGAGAGGCTGAGAGGGCTGGTAAAACACTGGCTGCAATGCTTCGCAGACCGTGGGCTAGGAATTATATTGTAGAGCTGATTGACCCGGCTGGAGTACACCATACCGGAACTGAGGAAGTCAAGTGTGTCTTGACTGACTTCTATTCTGACTTGTATGCCAAGGAGTCTGGGTTGCATTCTGAGTATTATACAGAGTACTTCGAGGATATCAGCCTACTCTGGCTTGAGGACTCTCACAGGCAGTTCCTAGATGCTCCTTTTTCGGTGGAAGATTTAATTCAGGCTATACAAAGCTTGCTGGGTGATTGGGCCCCGGGGCTGGACGGCCTGTCACCAGCTTTCTATAAGGAATATGCAGCTATTTTAGTGCCACCCCTCATTGAGGTGTATGCAGAGACACGAGCTCAGAATTCTTCCGGCCTCATTGCGGAAGGCCATCATCGTGACCATCTTGAAGCCGGGGAAGGACCCATGCAGCTGCGACTCATATAGGCCACTCTTGTTAATAAATATAGATAACAAGATCCCGGCTAAACTCATAGCATCCTGGTTGCAGCCCCTGCTCCCTTCTTTGGCACCACCGGATCAGTCTGGCTTTGTGCCTGGATGCTCGACTTCGTATAATGTCTGCACCTTGTTCGCGGTATCTCGAATGGTCGGACCTGAGGAAGGTGCGGCGGCGGTGTTCCTAGATGCCACTAAGGCTTTTGATTCCCTTGCATGGTCGTACATGTTTGGTTTGTTGGCTGGAGCTGAGTCCTAGGTTCATTCAATTGATTTGCCTGTTGTACTCGGAACCAACTACCAGATTGAGAATCAACGCGATGATGTTGGATCCCTTTCCGATAGCAAGGGGTACTCAACAAGGGTACCCCCTCTCGCCACTGCTCTTTGCGGTGGCGATGGAGCCGTTGCGGCATGTTTGAGACAACACCATCACCGTAGGGGACTGGCATTCAGACAATGTCTAGTACTGGTTTCTATGTATGCGGATGATGTTGCACTGTATGTTCACGACCCGCAGGTACACCTTGATACGCTGATAGATGAGATAGTTCGGTTCGGCCAGATGTTCGGGATTACAATTAATTGGTTGAAGCCGGTGATGCTTCCCTTGTTGGCTTAAACGACAGAATGTTGCTCCAGATATCCCCTCAGCTGGGCAGATGGGCTGGTGCGGTATCTGGGTATTTGGCTTAGCAGGGAGGTAGATGAACTGTGGTTGGCCAATTATGGCAAGGCCATTATGTGGCTGGAAAATAATGTGTTGATTTGGTGCTCACTGCCACTTTCGCTGACTGGTTGCATAGCAATAGCGAAGATGGTGATTCTGCCCAAATTCCTATATCTATTTGTTAACGGCGCAGGCTTGGACGGTGCTGCTGAAGCGTACAGGGGCACCGGAACCCTTTGCGTCTTCGATGCTGGTGTGGGATGTCGCGGGCCTGACAATGTCAGAAGATGGTCAATTTTGCGAGTGCCTCCGCGAAGTAGATATGATTACCCGGGGGTCTTGATTTCCAGAGGGGAGGTTTGTCTCCTCGGAGGCCACACTAGGCAAAATGCATGATACCGCATTATACCGGCTATTCTTCCTTAGAGTTAGGGCTATGCTGCAGGGCACAGTACCCCTGCTTCCCTGTGATGCCTCCGGCGTTTCAAGCGCTGGAGCTTATTACAGAATGCTGTGCCCGCGCAGACTCATTACGGGCCTATATGTTTGTATGCAGACTTCAGAGGCCCCTGTCAGGTCTAATGCTAGGATTTATTGGGAGGCGGAAATAGGTGAGACCCTTTCGGATAAGGTATGGCGGTATTGCTGCACGCAGACGCTGGAGCTCTCTCCCAGTTAAAGACTACGCCTTATTCATTTAAACTTTTTGCATCGCTTATATTACATGCCGAGCAGACTAAGGAGAATGGGCAATAGAGCTGATGCTAGCTGTGAGCGATGTCTTGCTCCTGAGGCAGACTTCCTGCATCTGGCGTGGGAATGTGGGGCGCTGCTGGGCTACTGGACAGAGGTGATGCAGGTGATTGAAGAGATGGGTGGGCTATCGGTGCTGCACACCCCAAAGATTGCCCTCATGGGATACGTAAAAGAGTTTCCCTCTGATTACCGGAAACTAGTGGGGTTGCTGCTGCTGCTGGCTAAGCGTAGGGTGGCGCTGTGCTGGGGGAGGAAACGGACACCCTGATGCAATGAATGGCTGAAGGATGCTGCGTACTGCCAGGAACAACTAATGGTATATTGGGAGCTAATGCCAGAAAATTCCATTCCTCGAGATATGTGGGCCCCCCTACGGTCCTTCCTTGAGTCCCGAACATGAGGAGGCAGTGAGTCATTTAATGCTTTGCATTAAATATGAAGCAGTAGACTCCCCCTCTCCGAGATGACATGTGATTCCTCCTCTCCAAACGGGAGGAAATGATGGCTTCGTGCCCCCCCAACTTTTTCTCCCCCTCCTTCTTTTCTGTTCTTAATATTCAGTAGTTAACTGCCACGACAGTGCAACATATAACTGAGCTAATTCCTTATATTGTTTGATCTGCTGATACGATTGCCTGTATGGCACTGATACGGGGCTCATCAATATACTCTGTCAATGGTGTTATGCACAGTCTTGTTGGGCTACATTTTGTATGGTTGTATTTACTAATAAATGCAATTAAAAAAGAAAAAAAAACATACACTATACTGCACCGTGCCCATGGGGCTACTGAAGGCCTTCCTTAGATGGGCATTACATGTATAAAAAAGGAAGGTTTGGGTCTGGCAAGCGGGTACACTTGCCAGGCCGAATTGGCAGTTTAAAACTGCACACACAGCCACTACAGTGGCAGGTCTGAACCATGTTTGTAGGGCTACTCATGTGGGTGGCACAACCAGTGCTGCAGGCCCACTAGTAGCATTTGATTTACAGACCTTGGGCTCCTGTAGTGCACTTTACTAAGGACTTACTAGTAAATCAAATGTGCCAATCATAAAAAAGCCAATCACCAATTCAATTCATACAGAGAGCATATGCACTTTAGCACTGGTTAGCAGTGGTAAAGTGCCCAGAGTCCTAAAGCCAACACAAACTGGTCAGAAAAAATAGGAGGAAGGAGGCAAAAAGTTTGAGGATGACCCTTCAAAAAGGTCCAGGTCCAACAACTGGGAAAATAAAATACATGTGTATTTCTGCCGCTGAGAGGTCTAATATGTGTTAAGTGTGAGTGTAACCACATAATACATCTCTGGTAAATTGTATGTACATTTATCCCATAAGTACCAGACCACGGAATCAGAAGCAACCCAACACCTCCCCAGGGGAAGAGCAAATGGGAGATATATGTGCATTAAACTTTCAAATGACTTTATCAAAGTGAGTTGCATGGTGTGCCACACTTAGCAAGTAGGCAATGGCAATGATGATGGATAATCTCCTGCCAGCTGTAACTTCATACACAACAGCAATGATCCCCTAGGGCAATGTTGCAAGTGTGTGTGCGGTGGTGCAAGACACCAGGGTGTATTCCAGTGAAGATAGGGAGTATAAAACTCTTACATATGATGATGAACTACTGAAAGTAGAAAAAAATGTAATGTATTATTACAACATATATCTACCAACCCACCTGCCACTAATTAACCTAGCACTAGCCTAGCTTATCTACACTAATCTTAAACTACCTAAACTAGTCTTAAGCTACCTAAACTTATCTTATACTAACTAAACTTGCTTTAAACTATATTAACATATCTTACACTATCTTAACTACAATACACACATGGCAAGTTAAACATCAACACTCACCCCATGTAATAAACATTGGTACAATACAAACATCAACTACACCTTAACAGATACTAACTATACATGTGAGGCTAAACAAATACATATTAGTTTGGTCTTTTGTATATATATTACTTGGAAGAACTCAAACTAAAACTAGTGAATTTCTATGGTTTTGTATGAGTAAATTCAGAACCTAACTACAACATCCTCATAACCGTTGTTTTTTTCAGTGAATTTCTGTGGTGTTTTAACGTAAAGTAATTTTAATTACTGGATGCTATTTCAACCCCTGCCATGCATGGCTAACGGGGGTTGGTCGCAAGGCCTGGCCTTGCAGCCAAGCCCTTATAACCACCTAACCTGCGCCACACATGGCTTTTGGCCATGCGCAGCACCGGTAGGGTGGTTAAAAGGGCCTGTCTCTGTCAGTGGATGGGTGAGTGGGTGCCTGAGTGTCTTAGTGGTCTGAAAGTGGGTGTGTGAGTCTATGAGTGGATCTGAGTGGGTGCCTGAGTGTTTGAGTGGGTGTGTGGGTGGGTGCTTGAGCCTCTGAGTGCATGTATAAGTGAACGAATTAGGAATGAATGAGTCTGTGGTTTTTCTTTCAAATTTCTCCTTAATCGTGAATATTTTGTGAATAATCTGTGGAAATTCACGAATTTTCACAAATAGTGCAAGCCGTGATGCAAAATTATATTAAACATATAATTGGCCCCTAAAGCACACCTATAGCACACCCCTAGGGTCAGGATACCTTAACCCTGATGACACTTTAAATTGGTATTTTCACCCCCAGGCACCGTGTACCGTGAAATAAAATGGCAGTAGCAACTTTCTAGTAAGGTTGCGATCAGCCAATTGCAACGCTTCTTTTTGCACACATGTGAGCGAAAATTCACAAACTGTTGCGAAGTATTTGTGGCCAGAGATATACAAATATATTTGCCCTTAAATATCTCCTAAACTACTGAACATATTTACACCAAATACACACATTAAAAAACAATCTGCATACCGGAAGCGCTTTCTGACAAATTTGGTGTAATTCCATCAAGTGGTTCTTGCTGTAGACGTGTTGACAGGTCCTATGGGAATTAACATTGGAAATGCAATGTTTTTGGAGCCCCCTTTTCTTGGCCCCCGCTTGACGGATAATCCCAAAACATCCCATGCACTGGGCCACTTTTTTTGGGAAAAATTTGTGAGGATTCGTCAAACGGTGCCAAAGATATAGGCAAGTCAAAAAACGCTTTTTCTATGCAAACATGGTCCTAGCTATAACTACCTACTGCTGACCGTCAGTAGGTAATACATATAATATATGTGTTCAGCTGACCATCAAACCCTCTGACTTAAAAAACTAAAACTATTAAAATAGATTTATAAAACATTACCTATTAAAAGTTCTTAAAACTAACCTCTACGTACACTATACCTATACTAAGCCCTAACTAACACTATTTCTAATAAAAGTAATATAAAGAACACAGAATGAAAACAGGAAGTGTAATATACAGAGGAAGAGTTACATAAAGTGTGCAACCTGCACCATTGCTTCTTGCAGGTTATTCATCTGTTCGCTCAGGCTGGCCTAATCATTTCAGTTCCCAGAGAATATAATATTTAAAAACAGGTCCTTGGTAGTTGGTAGTTGTCTGGGCAGGGCAGGTGGTGGCTGTGAGGAGGCAGATGTCCCTAGGATTGCCTGAGGTTGTGCTTGTGGCTGCTGCTGATTCACATGCTCTGATGGCTTTGGTACCCCAGATGCACTTTTTTGTCCTTGCGTGTGGCTCCTCCATGACCCCACAACCTTGGCCATCTCATGGAGTTTGGAAAATTTTCTGAAGGCATTTGAGACATGCCTAAAGTGGTGGTAGCGTCCCAATCTTGCTTAGTAGGCCTTCACCTGGTCAGCTGTCATGTTAGCTAGAGAGGTGAAATTAAAAAAGGTTTAGCATAATTTCAAAATGTGCACAATGTGTTTGAAAATATGCAGACATTGCCCAGCAAACAGGGACTCAACCCACTAGCATCACCCCGGCCCCAGGAGGCGGTCTTAGCAATTTTGCAGCAGTTGTGTCCACCAGAAGCATTACATAGTCCACTCGTCCTGCTATGCGGGAGCCAAGCAAAGAGGGACTCAACCTACCAGCATCACCCAGGGCCACAGGACACGATCCTTGCAATTTGGCATCAGCTATGTCCACCAGAAGTGCTACATAACGTGAACACTTGTCCAGCTGTGTGGGAGCCCAGAAACAGTGACTCAACCTACCAGCATCACCCAGGGACCCAGGAGGCAGTCCTTGCAATTTGGCAGCAGCTATGTCCACCAGAAGCACTACATAGCGCAAACACTTGTCCCACCGCATGACATGTGTGTGGGCCAAGGACAGGCCAGTCCTGCACCTGTCAGTGCCAGGAAGTGGCAGGGCCACCCCCTTGTCCCTGTGGTACAGGGAGCCCTTGCCCACCAATGGCAAGTTTATCTCATACCTAACCTTATGCGTGTGAAGCTGACAACATTGTTGGTTATTTGATTTGTCCTCTGGATGCTTACCGCTAGTGGAGAGACTGCCTATAGCTATATTTGCTCATCCTGTCTGGACCGTGTTGTGGGGCTGGTCCTAGGAGTCTCTGAGAACAGGGTCTTGCATTCTAAACAGTTTGGCCTGTCATTAGCCAAGACTGACCTGTATGTTCATTGCTCCTGCCAAAAAAAGCCCCTCCTCTAGCTACATTATTCTGTTGTTATCTGTATATATGCCAATTGTGTGCTTGCGAACTTTGATGTGAGTGCCAAACAGTAACCCAGAGGTCGTTCCCCTCATTGTGTTTCTATCTACTTTAACATTTACTGTAAAACACACTCCTCTAGCCAGGGTCCGATGGGAAACTTAGTGATGGGCAAGCAGAAAGCAGCAGAGTCTTTAGTGGGGATGAAAAACAAAAGCAGTAAGCTTTTGTTAACCACGGACGCAGCTAAATCACACCAGATTCCAAAACTTGGCAACATTGACACCCTAGCTGAAGAGATTAAATCACTTTTGGGGAGAGACCAGGGTCGAACACTTGTCAAAACTTGTGATAAAGTTGCCCCGGTATTTACTGGGAAGAACAAGGATACATTCCTGGCCACTGGCTCCACCAAGTAGGCTGCAGTCTCACAAGTTGTAGAGCAGTGATACTCAAAGTAAGGCCCAGGGGCCACATGGGGCCCTCTTGAGCTATACAAGAGGCCCCCTGATCAACAGCAGCACCCAGCAGCTGTTCACTAGACTCAGCACTAACATAAAAAAAATAAACAGCCATATCTTTTTTTAAAGGTTAATAGAAGTTGAAGAAAGGAAGTAACTAGGTAATCCTGCACCACTTTACTGTGAGAAGACCTTCATTTTTCAAAGCCATCTTGCAGTAAAAGTGTAACAATATGACAGGGCCTCTTCAAAATTCAAAAGGTGTATTTAATTAGCATGCAGAATCATTTCACTTTAGTTCATCATATAATATCAGTGCATTGAGAAGCATTTTTTTGAAGTGATAGTTTTGGAACATGAATTTAGAAAAATTTATTCTTCCCCCACACACCAACAACATTGCCAATAGTGAACTAAGAGGCAGGTCAGATATTATTTGCACTCATAGGGTGGCCTAAGTTCCTATTACACATGAAAAACATTATAGTTTATTAAATCACGGACAGGAGATTTCGTAGAGGGCACATCCTGAATTAATGTATTTCTAGATCCACTTATATGTGGTAATAAAGAAGAAGAAAGTGAAATAAAATAATTGCCCACAATCACACAATTTGTGGGGAAATTGGGGTTAATCCCCATATGGTTTGACATTGTACAATTCAGCCACTAGATGTATATGCTTTGCTTCAACTATACCCACCTTACCTATTCTACCGACCCCAAGACTGCCACCTTGCTGGCATCAATGCTGCCCTCGGTCCCATCACAGACTAAACTTTGTGGCCCTGGAACAATGTTTGTTAGTAGAGTCACAAGTTGGCACTTTTTCACCTCCCTTTCACCCGAGGATTCTACTGCTACACCCATTAAAGATGCAGGACCATCACTCATATTACCTGAGTGCCCCAATAGTTTTGCTGTCCGTGTTACCCTATCTCCCTCACAAAATGGGAAAATAGACATAGGGAGAATACCCACTGGCTCTAAATCATGTAACCCACCGAAATTAAGTAATCATGAGTCATCCACTGGGCCCCCTTTGGTCGTATTACTATCACCAACTAGGTCAGGGCCACACTAAGGGTGCACTTGTGTGGAAACTGCTGGAATTCCCTCCCTATTGAAGCAGCTCCAAGAAGGGATTATATCTCTAAGGGGCCCATGTGACCTCTTTAACAGCCAAGGTAGGGTTTCTAAAGTCTTTAACATGCCCACTTGTATAGACACCCCCTGCACATGATGTGCCCTCTACCTACTCGGCCCTCATTTCTGAGCAAAATCAGCAAAAAGACACCAGTGTGGGCATGAAGTGAGCCACTCCACACCCACAAAGTATGTGCCCTGATAGGCCCCCTGCAAGACGCCCTGCTAGGCCCCTGTCAATGACCCTTTTACAAGCTCCCTCCCTATTGGCAGCTAATAGCCCCTTGATGAGTCAATGGCCAACACACAGGCAAGAAGGGAATTCTACAGGAGAACACCCCAGGGACCGCCTTCATGGGAGGAGTCCTTTAGGCACACATGAGGATGAGCCTTCCTTGACCAATAAGTGCATTCACTGCATCACAGCAGTCTGGCTTAGCTACTCGATTATACGTTCGGACATTTTACATGCTAACACCTCAGCCCAACCACGGAGTTTCGATCTCATGCAGCTAACACGCAAGTCAAAGACTCTTGCGGAGAGGCTAGTCAGCTTAGAGCCACATAAAGATCCTGCCTCTGGTACTACCATTCAATTTATTTAAGCTGTGGGGTGGTCCACCACAGCAAAGTCTTCATCCCACCACTACCTTGAAAATGGCAATCCAACACTAGTGCAAACTCTATGTGCCTGGTATGCCTACAGACAGAAGAGTCCCTACTGCACTTAATTTTTTCTGGCCAGACAATATTCACCCTAGGAAAAAGTGGACCATCCTGTTATGTAGGCAGGTGGGATGTAGGCAGTACCGTCCAACGCTTAAGCTATTATGCACTGAAACCAGGAAATCTGTTGTTTGTGCTGTGGTCAGATATCTGCAATGGACCTGGGCCATCAGGGTCAAAGCTATGAATTAGTACATGTTGGTTTTCTCTTGTAACCTTTTAACTACTAATTTTGCATGAGTCTACATTTAAGGTTGTTTATTTTTTTCATTTTTACCATGACAGATTTAAATCCTAACTTTGAACGAGGATCCCTGGGCACAACATATTTGTACATAGCACATTTTAAATGTTTAAAAAAAATACATATGTCAAGTTTGATTTCTATGGTCTGTGATGATAACCGAATACCATGATTTGATTGATTGTTATACAACTATATAAGTCTGTCCAGACCAACTCTACATGATGAGATAGAGATATGGACACCATCCCCTAAGTACTAAGACACCTCCTACTTGAGCAAGGCAAACTGAGTCAAGTACAGTCAGTGTAGATGCACAATATGGGCATGTAGTCACAATATGATTACAACCATATCAGTCAGACCAATGAGTCACACTCATGATGATGTTTTAAAACTGAAATTGGACACATGGCACACTATTTGTAACTTAAGGTCTTGGGCCTGCATCATGCAAGTGGGCAGAACTTTGGTCATCTACATCTTAAACTTGACAGGGTAAGACAATAAAAGTAGTTTGTTGCTGTATTGTATAACTCATCATGAGTCACACCAGGATGCACACATTGCAGACTTTACTTAATCAGCATCAGTTAAGCAAAACATGGGTGGGCGTAGTGGTTTATTGCCTAATATGCATTACTTTTGTACATTTCACAAATTTAGGCTCAGGCAAATGGACTGCAATCTGACTAATAGATTCTGGTATGCACTTGTCTCAAAACATGTTTTTTACTAATCCACATTTCTGTGTAGTCATTCTCCAGTGCAGCATTCATCTATGGACATTTTACATAAGACAATGCATCTCAGTAGTGTGTGTATGCATGCAAGAGTACTCATCTCAACACAAACTTTGTGGCATGGAATGCTTGAAATCTTGCATCATGATGCAGTTTGACTACATTAGTGATACCCAGTCTAGCATAGTCCACCAGTATGTGAATTCCTGTGTTTAAACTATTTTCACAGTGCAGCAAAATTACAATATAACTTGCATTGTATATCTCCCTACAAGAAATGGAACATAAGGGATATACAGGGAATGTGTTTGGAATTGAAATGCCAGCCCACATGTAGACTAGTGCTTTGATCCAACTGGCAACACAATGCCAATTAGACTGATTCAGTGATGTGAGGCCCAATGCCACTCCTTTGTTTTTACACCAACCTCAGTTGATAAAAATGTTCAGAAATATAAACATTGCACAGATTTCAGAAGGCTGATATACAGTTAAGATCTACCGCACAATATCACCAAATACCTGGTATGTGTACTTCAGTACTCACAATGTGCATCAGTCAGTCATTATGGTAAGGAATTAGACAACACCATGTGTACCTACAGTAGCAGACGATACAGCCTCCCGGGCACATGTGTTAATGTTCCTTTGTCACACCATTTCACATATTGATGATATGGGCTACATTGAGGGAGGCTCACATAATCTGTGAGGCTGGATTACAGCAGCCATAGCTTGGGTTTTATTTTTGAAAGTATGCGGGATAATATGCTAACACCCTTACTGAAACACATGCTGCCATGTTTTGTAATTTCTGACATGGCTCAAATCCATGACTTCTAATAACTTAGCCCTATTCCAACAATATTTTCAACTTCTATCACCATCAAAATTTGATGGCTACTCTGCTAACACTGTTCTGCATTTTTAAACAACTATGCTTTAGAGTTGACACACAGGGACAGGTATATGTGTATAAACATTTTCAGCCTCTCAACCCATATTTATATTTGCACACCTATGGTCAGCCAACCTGGAATTATGTTGCAGGAGAGCTCAAATGAATGCAGCATGTATAAGCATAGTATGCTGCATGAAGATGGGATAGAAGTGTCATATTGACACCCATTTAATAATAATATGATTTTGTGATCTTTCTTTTCACAATTGTTAACAAAGTCCAATGCACATATGCAACATAAACCTGCCCAAACAAGATTAACCAAGTTCAGCAGACATAGATGCTACATATGTTGAAACATGATACATTATGTGTGAGCTATATCTGGTACAACCAAACTTGCTTCTGTTAAACACCTCCAGAGTATGCACCAGATAAGCCAAACACATTATTATAATTATAGATAAGCTAACCTCATCAGATATTTAAAGATGTTTATAACATGGCCTGCTTACATTTACCCTACATTCACAATGGATTGCCTCCTTGTTTATTACAAATGATTCTGTGGCCATGTTCTATTGTGTTGGCACACTGACTGAAAATCAGTTGTGGGTGAATAATACTCCTCAAAAGACATCACACTCACACATCAAAAGCTACATACATGTATTTATTACAGTTACTGGTAGCGGTCCACCTCACCCTGGGAATATGGGAATTATCTACCTAGAAGGCAAAGGTTTTGACATTGCTTTTGCAAGCACGCCTGGTCCTTAGTAAGTAAACTTAAAAGGGGACGCGTACAGGCCAATGGAATTTTTGGATCGCATGGAGTACCCTAGCTATGTAGTAATCGATGAACATCAATTATCAATGTAATCAATCAACAACCACTAAGAGAATCATTAAGCATGAGACAATATATCAACATTTCATGAATAACCACAACTCAATTATGTGTTTTATCAATTTGATTTCCCTATTAGTTACAATACTAAGGGGGTTATTCCAACTTTGGAGGAAGTGGTAATCCGTCCCAAAAGTGATGGTAAAGTGACGGATATACCACCAGCCGTATTACAAGTCCATTATATCCTATGGAACTCGTAATACGGCTGGTGGTAAATCCGTCACATTTGGGACGGATTACCACCTCCTCCAAAGTTGGAATAACCCCCTAAGTCTTGAGGTTAATTCAAACTCTATTCAATCAGCTAATAATTAGTTCATTATTGACCACCAGTAACATAATCTAATCAAAACTTGAGAAAACATATGCTCGAATGCTTCCACATAAGCCAACAAGTATGAATGTAACAGCATTTTTAGCAGAGTTCAGCAATCAGTTTGTCAATCATTTGTCACTGTCACTGTCAGAAACCCTACCTAACCTAAATTAGCATTTAGCATGTGGGACTTCATGCAAAAACAATATAGAACATAAATTTGGAAAACATCTAGCTAGTAGATAACCTATAAAAACGGCGCAGTTGGTACCAAGAAAGGAAAGGCACAAAAGTTAATCAGTCACATTGTCATAGCTACCTATCCATGAAATGGATCAGCAACAAAGTCAGTCTTCGACTTCAGGTCATCGATCAATCAGCAATGCATCAGGCTCTCAAAAGCAGGAGCCCAATGACATAATCTCGAATGGTGTCTTCTGGCATCATCAATTCTCCCATCAAATCTGAAGTTTTACCCCTTGTCATGACTTTTTATTAGAGTTTTCCAGTCCATCCCCCTAATTCCTAATTGGTCAGTCACTCCGCAGTTATGACTCTAACCTATAATATAAATTTTGCAAATCTATGAATTCTAATATTTCTTCATTCTTTTTTTATTGTTTGGTTCACTTTACAATGTCCTCATCACCCGGCTCATCAGGTATCGAAAATGTTGCATCTTCTTCTCTAGTCAGTGTCTCTATTGTTTGAGTCCTGGGAAAGTACATCGAGTCTGCTTTACATCAAACTGTAACAATTTTAGTTTCATCATCTCCTGTCCATCGGTACATTGCAGAAAACTGTAGCAAAGCAGATTTTATTAAACAGCAAACAGATCACAGTCAGTTCAATGCACCAGCAACTTCTACTTTGTGCGTTTATTAATTCAGTTCCTGCATGAGGCCTGGAATGACTAGGCCACAACTCTCCAATTTAAGTTAACTCTACAATATAATGCAAAAGATAGGTTATACATCTTAATATGACACATTACTACATTATTATTACACATTTTCATTATTTCACGCATCTCTAGTCATTTTAGTACAAGTTCGTATAAGTGGCTGCCATTCCCCGTGGGCAAATTGTCAAATGTGCACATTAATTTTTCTCTAAGATTAATTTCTCTATGAACTTTATAAATCATAACATATAAATATTTATTAATAATTTCCAATTAACATACCTGCTTCAACATTTTGTAAGTAGTGCAATCACAGAGATGGTCAAAATTAAATGCCAATAGCTATGTCATCCCAGTATATCAGATATATACACCACTCTTGACACACATTTATAAATTGTATTAATATGGGATGCAGCTACTCATCTTGCAGGGCTGAGCTTGTTGAATGTTGACGGTCAGAGGTATATTTTATTCACATGCCCGAAGCATGCCTCAGGCATTTGTTTTTTATAAATATGCTGGTCAGCGTCAGATCAGGCCCAATTGTACCATGACACATGGCTTATACCATTGGCTCTAGTCCGAACAGGTATTGGTGTGATGTGAAAGGACAGGTATACACCGTATGTGACACTGTCCAGCCAATATCATATTTTTAATTGCACTGGTGCACAGAGTGCTGAATATCAGAAATATCAGAAGTTCAATGTGCATTTATAAGTTGTGCAAGAATGCAGTTTTTTTGTGCTTTATTGTAAGTCCCACATTTCTGGACATTATTTGTCAGAGGCAAATTTAACTGTGTATGTGCACAGCACAAGGCAGCACACATGGAACATATAACATTGATGAATATTGCACATATATTGTCTGCTTAGTCATCAATGGTGGAGCACTGTCATTTTGGGAGCATTGCCTGATCAATCACGTATGTTAAAGAAGGGAATGCTCTTAACTCCTTGCATTTTCATTGTATACTACTACCCACAAACCATTGATCCTCCGCTCGTCCCGGGGTGTGGCAACCCAGCTATTGCCACTAATTTGTTTTATGCTGGTATAATGTGGGGAATCTAAGACACACAAACATCTCTTAGGATAGGTTAAAAACATTACATTAAATCATTGCAATGCACATGTTGGACGTTGCATGCAACAAATCAAAGAATGTCCCTAAACTGTTACTATTTGGCATGCCTGCTATAGCTACACTGCAACATGCAGATGGTACATACATATGTATGTACTGGGCTGCCAATCGTCACTCTGAGCAGCTCCACAAGATCGTGCTCCTGTGCCACCACAGCAGCCCAATCATGTTTGATTTAGACAATGGTCCGATCCTGGCCAAAGAATTTGTTCACAGAAAACCAGTCATGCTCCCACCTGTCCTTGCAGTTTTTGGGTGGGTACCCATGGCAGACCCTACCCCCGAGGCCAGCATCCTGGGCACTTAGGCCCTCATTTCAACCTCGGCGGTCTACTCCAGAGGCCGCCAAGGTTCAGTCGGGCCAAAGACCGCCAGTGTTGGCGGTTTTCGACCAACCATATTATGAATGCTGGCAACCCTACGCCCTTTTTTGGGCGGAGAGCCGCCAGCAGCCATACTGGTAGTTGGCGGTGCAGTGGAGGCTGCTCCACCGTCACCGCCACGTCATCAGAACAGCACCCACTGTAATATGACTCAGTATTCGGTGTGCTGGTGTTCTGGTGACGGGGTGCTGGCGGCGGAGCAGCCCCATGGATCCCGTTCCCTCACGGATGATCACCGGAACAGGTATGGTGATCATCCATTAGGGGAGGTGGGTGGTGGGTGTTCTGTGGTGTGTGCGTACATGGGGGTGTGCGTGTGAGTGTGTAGAGGGGTTGTGTGAGTACATGTATGCATGCGGTGGGTGTAATGTGTGTAAGGGAAATGTAACATGTATGTATGTGTGCATGTGTGCATGTATGTGCGCGTGTATGTGTGTGAGTGGTGTGAGCGTGCGTGTAGTGAGGTGTGGGGGGTTTCAATGGGGGTGGGGTGCGGGGGCAGGGGTTGGGAGGGGGTCCTACTACCTTTGGGGGTTTTAGGGGGGTCGTGGGTGTTGGAGGAGGAATCAGGGGAGGGGGAAGGGGGAGACCCCAATCAGTGCCTGGCACTGATGGTGCATACCGCCATGGATTTCGTGGCGGCAGAAAACCCTACAAAATCCATGGTGGTATGTGGGGTCCTGATACCGCTGGCAGTCTAGTGACGGCCGCCGGCCTGGAGACCATTGTCTCCAGCCTGACGGTCGTTACTGCCGTGGCGGATGGTGTGGGACATTCGCCAATGTCATAATGGGGCGGTAATGACCGCCGGCCTGTTTGCGGTCTTACCGGCCCTTTTTGCACCATCCGTCAGGGTTGTAATGAGGGCCATAATGTTCTATTAGCCACAATAGGCCACTAAACTCTTCCTTTGAAAAAAATGTCACCTAAACATTCCTGACATGCCCCTATCCTACCTGAAAAAACAAAAGCCCAAAGACACACCCCTTAATATTACCTCTACCACTAATATACAAAACCCCTAAAAAGAAAAACACCGAACAATACAAAGACACTATTCATACAACAAAATATTAAAAGGCACAAAAGCCAAATAAATCTCACTGCACCGTAGGAAACTGGGTTCTCGCTGCAGTACCCACCCCCCACACTTTTTGCCTGTTTTTACACAACTTAGACTGAAGGGTACTGGGTTCCTGCTAACCAGGTACCCAGTGTCAGTGCTCGTTCCCCAAAATAAGACACCTGGTCACTTGATCCCCAACTGGCCAGGCCCTTTTAGCAGCTCTGTAAGTCCTAGTAAATGGTATCCCTTGTACCTAGAGCATGGGTCCTGAAGAGGGCCCCTAAGGACTGCAGCACAACTTGTCCCACTCTGAGGGACCCAGCACCAACCTTATGCAGACTGTCATTGCAGGATGTATGGCAAGGTGCTTCCAAAAAGTGAAAACACAACATGGCACACACTCTGTGTGCCACGTCCCTTAGTACACTGCCTATAATACTTGTAAGTTACCCTTAAAGCAGGCCTTGCAGCCCTAAGGCAGGGTGCATTATATTAAATGTGTGGGCACATCTGCAAAAGCAGATATGCCCCTGCTATGTCTTTGCCAATTCTTAGACATAGTAAGTGTGCAGTGAAGCCATTTTAAATACACATGCTGGACACTGGTCAATAGAAGTTACCCAGCTACATGATGGTTACACAGAAACTAGGGATGTTTGGTATCAAGCATCTCGTATTAATAAACCCTCACTGGTTCCAGGGATGGATTATTAATACATGCACTCACAGGGCACTTTTGAGCTTCCCCCTGAAAACGTACCACCTGGTGAGTTCACTGACCGGTTCTGGCCAGTCTGCCACCAACAGATGAGAATCTGACCCCCGCAGGGTGAGTCTTTGCGCTCTGGAGGTCAGAAACAAAAGCTTATTCGGGCTAGGGTGTAGAACACCCATCTCCACAGAATGGCTTGCATTCTAAGACAGGGAGCTTCAAAGAAGCCAACCGCTTTTGGTATGTAGATCTGAACTCTCTCATAGGGAGATGCCAACCCCCTCCTGCCCCACGGCCCATCTGGTACTTGGACAGGTGAGGAAATTAGCTGTTCAGGAGGTGTGTCACATTTCCAGACTGAGTACACCCATAGTGTGAACAGCCTGAAATGACAAAACTTAGAAAATACTGCCATCTTGTGTGTGCTGGAGTTTAGGAACTCTGGACAGGGTGATGCCCACTCCCCACAGGAAGTGGTCATCTAGAGGGTGTAGTGGCCTCAAGGATAAGTAGCCCATTGGCTACTACCCTTCACTCCCTTAAGGCCCCCTAAATTGAGTATATGAGGGAGCCCCTGATACCAAGAAAACAGATCTTCACTGGACACAAGAAAAGGAGTGGACAAGGAGCCTGCTGAACCCGACAATTGAGGAGCATGACTGACTTGGCACCAACCTTTCCAGCCTGCCTGATGCACCCGACCCGCAAGGAGCACCTGACCTGTCCTGCCGCCTCCAAGAAACCGGGAGAGCTGCCATTGCTTCGTAAATGACCAGGAAGAACTCCCTTGGAGTAGAGGAGCTGCTCCCTTGCATCCGCAGGCACCCAAGAAAGAACTGTGAGGACCGTGACCCCTAAAAACCCAGACATCAACAGTGCACCCGAACCACAGAGCCTGGCTGAAGTCTCCCAATCATGTGAGTGTGATCCCCAGGCTCTCCAGAGATGAAGCCCACCCTGAGTTTGCCCACTGTGGACATTGAGGCTATGTCTGCAGCCTGGTTCTGCAGGCCCCCTGCAACCACGAGTGACCAGGAGATGAAAACCCATCATCACAGAACACTTCTGCAACCATCGGCCCCAGACCGAGGAGAAGAGAACCAAGAGTGGTTCCTACATCTCCCAGTCTTGTGAGACCTGAGCCTACTTGTTGACTTGGTCAGACTGGACCTCCAGTCCACACCTACAGACTGTTTCTGCAGGCCCATCTGCAACCGTGAGGAACTCTAGCACCGGACCCGATGCAAAAAGACACCTGTGCACCGAGCCCCACAGCCTGAGGAGAAGTGGACAGATGGTGTCCCTATGTGCCCTAAAACCTCAAGGGTCGAGCCCCTTTGTAGATTTCCCCAAACTTGCAGCAATTTTCCAACTGGACCATTTCCCATTAAAGTGAATAGGACACCTGAAGCCATTATACACTTCTGAACGCGGACGCACCAGATCCTCCCGAGGTGACCTGTTGGTGTGGCATTGGACCCTGCCCATACTCACCATAAGTCCTGGAGAGCAGTCCCATAAGTCGCTGTGAAGTGCCCGAATGCAGTATATAATTTCCCCCCTTAGGATAACATTACCACACCCAAAAATTGCGCTGTATCTTTTGAAAACTGTAAAAATTCCTATCTCGAAAAATACTCATCTGATTCCGGTGATCTTGGTATCTAAATGTATATAAAATATATGCTATTTTTATAAATTGGTGTTGGATTTCTTTATTGAGTGTGTGTCTCACCTACTGTGTAAGTGTGTGCCTTACATGTTTAGCACTGCTCTCTGATATGCCCAACTGATCAATCACACTACCCAAAAGGAGAGAATTTGGGATGTCATGTGTGCCTCTGTGATACCCCTGGGGATTGCTTCGACTCCTTGCACAGTGTACCTCATTTTGGTCCCCTATATAAAGAGTCAGTTTCCTGCAAACATAGGGACAAATCAGACACCAACATCACCAAAATACAATATCATTCACAAACACTCTCCACAACACCTCCAACACCAAGCACAAAATAGCAGATTGTATGAGAAAGTGAAAGCAACTTGTATGTTTCATAGTATCCAGCATGCCACACCCATTGAGTCATTTACTGAGTGTATCCCGCATGTTTCTGACAATGGCGTCATTTTTTAAGATGCATCGCTAGCCAAATGGCCAATGAGTGATGGTTGCACTGCGCAGTGGCACTTCTGCAGTCGGTTCCAAGCATTGACATCAATGTAGAAATTCGGACCGGCGCAGCTGGTTCAGTGCACTGTGCAACATGGGCAACAGAGGTGATGTACGGGTTCTGACCCATGCAATGGGGCTAATGTGTGGGATCCACTGTAGAATACTGTGAAATGCAGGATCACACACCTTGGACACACTTCCATTGGTCCGGGACAGCTGACAAGTTTTCAGATTGCTCATGTGTGACATTTCAGTGGTCATAGTGTGCTTATGTATGACATTTCAACTTCTTATGTGTGACATTTTGAGTGACACTTTATTGTGATGGGAACAAAGTAGTTAATGTCATATAATGAGAATATTTATTCAATTGACTTCCTTTTGTGGTTTGTGATAGTGTTATGCACATACGGTGATGCAGTCATTTGTCCAAAATGGGTTAGTGTACCCCGTGTTGCGTGGCATTTGACAGAGCTGTGTCCTGGGGTGCTACCACTTGGCAGATCTGTATGACAGTGGCCAGTGGCCAGGTTTGTGAATTTGGGTGGTTGTAAGTCTTTCATGTTCCTATCACTTCATGAGAGGTGTGCCGGCACATGGGTGTCGGAGGCATTCTGGTATCAACAAATTCATGTACATTCACCTTCACCCACCCAGGGGAACAGCAGGGAGCATGACAGCACAGCAACGCAGGAATCATGAGCTGTATGATCGTCATATCAGCTGTCAGAACCATTCCCAGGTACACACCTGGATGTCCCCCACAGTCAAATGTGAATGTGAAGATTGATCCTGTGGCCTATGTCCCACTCTATTGTATTCCCTATTCTACTCACTCTCTTTATTCATGCAATGTGTCAGCAATTCTTCCATGTGATGTGTCACAGATGCAACACACACTTAAAGAAGAACAGAGACAGGCTGGCTCACACATAACTACAGTGTATGTGCCACCAAGTTTGAAGATGTATTGGACTTTCTCAATCCATCTTGTGTAAATCCAATGTTGCACATGTGTTTGTCAGGCAACCTTTCTTAGGCACAAATCTAGGCAAGGGTCTTTATGTAATGTGGTGGCAAAGACACTTCTGCACTCAGGTCTACTTGCATGACCCAAAATGTGTGTTGCTTGCACAATGCACCATGGTAAATAGGCAACACAAATCTATTCTGATATTTGTTGAGCCACCCAAGGTCAACTTGTGTAGCCCTGAGAAGTGTCATTAATCTCGAGGGACACAATGCATTTCAAATCACTGTGTTGCCTTACTCTGTACCACAGAGAGTTCCAAGACTGTTGCATGGGAGTACCCTTTCACGTCCCATAGTTTTAAATGCGTTTCCAGACCTACCAAACCAGGTAAATCTGGGTATGTGCCAGGAAGTATAACCTTCCCAGCATTACAAGGAGTTGGACCTGCAATGATCCTCGTTACTTCAGATTGCACTGCACTGCTCAAGTGTGTGAGGACAGGAATTTACTTTTTAGATGTGGATGTGTGGCTACCCTGGCCTATCCCTTTCATGCAGTACGCTGTATCACATTGCATTACTGCATTGGTTGATTAAATAGTTTGAGCCACAACCCTATGTTGCACAATAGTTCTGACAACATGATTGATACATTCTTAGGCCTACTTCTAGTTGAGAAGATGTGAGTGACTTGATTTTTACATTGGCAATGACAAAAAGGCAACACAATGAATGAGTTCAAACATTTATTCTCATGTTCGACATTTCAGACAATTGTAGGAAATTTGCCAACATGTTACATATATCTCATGAAAACAAAATGCCCACAATATGATTGAGTCATGGCCAACCAGCCATTGTGTTGTAGATGTATCCTCATCATCATCCTCACCCTTGATTGGTCTTATCAGACTCTGTCATGGGACATTAGGTCTTACATATATATTGTGGAGGATCTCACACACACAAGCATAATTTTGCACACCATAGGGAGTAAGTATAATAATTTCCTCCATGACATATCTAGGCATTGCAACCTGGACTTCAGTACTCCAAATGTCAGTTCAACCACATTCCTTGTCTTGGTCTGTGCCTGGTTGAATATTTTTTCTACCTCAGTCTTGGGATGTACAAATGGGGTCATGACTCATAGCTGCAAACCATATCATTGGTCAACTGAAAGTAGAAAAAATACAACTGTTAATGATTATGCACATTGTCACAGAGACATACCTGTCCATGTGTGTTACGTATAGTGACTAACTCATACATGTTTCTTACAGTATTGAACATTATGAAATATATATACAGTTGACCATTGGTTTACACATGTCTGTTCCAGGTCTCTGTGTCATTGCAAAAGCTGACCATGTCCTGATATGTTGGACACTTCTACATGCTGACTTTTGTTTTCAGGTGGTATATTACTGTGTTAGGTATTATGAAATATTCTTGACTTTTCTATGTGAAGTGCACTCACCAAAGGTGCAAAGTGACAAAGTAGTAATCTGATTTTCTATCATGTATTCTGCCCTAAGTATGTTTGGACAGTGTCAACCTATTTGACACTCAAACATACATTTGTCCTTTTGAAACATCTGATGTTGTTGCTTGCATACATGACATTGACATAGCCTTTGATTTGTCCACTTACTTTAGCACAGGAATTTGCTGCCTAAGCGTATTGCATTTCCAACATGTAACATGGATAGCTAAATATTGTGTTGTCAGCCTTCAGCTAATGCTTGAAGTCAGACAAGCTGTCATGCTGAACTTAGTTTGACACATAGGTATGGCAATGTGGGCCATTTTTATGTGGAACACACTTATGTAGATACAAGTAGCTTTCTACTAAAGATCTGGACATAATATTTTAGGTTTTTCCATGTATGTACATGATTCTAACTTGTAGGGGATTCTGTACTTCTATGCCTTGATTCTGTCATCGTTGATGTGGCAAGAGAATGCTGAGATTGGGATCCTGGGCAAAGTGTGCTACCTAGCCCTGGGTGCATTTCATTCTATGTTAGTTACTGGCTGTTAGAAATGGGGTCTTTGGTTGGCAATCAGGTTACCCCTTGTCCAATCAAGGACCCTCACTCTAGTCAGGGTAAAGAAGAACCACCCTCAGGTAACCCCGTTCACCCCCTTGGTAGCTTGGCATGAGCAGGCAGGCTTAACTTCTGAAGCAATGTGTAAAGTATTTGTACCAATAAACATAGTAACTCAGTGAAAACACTACAAAATGACACAACACAGGTGTAGAAAAATAGGGAATATTTATCTAAACAAGACCAAAATGCCAAAAATCCAACATACACCAGAAAAGTTATGCATTTTCAAAGAATAAGAGTCTTAAATCCTACAGAAAACAGTGAGAACGTTGTTAGTGTACAAAAGTACCTAGGTAGCGTCAAAATAACACTGCACGGGCAAGTGTGCGTCAGAAAAAGCTAGCGATGTGTCGATTTCTCACTCGCAAACAAGACCGTACGTCATTCCTCCTCCGGACAGGCATCTCGAGTCCGGGCAGTCTTTGCGTTGTTTTTCCATGCCCAGCGATGTTGAGTTGAAAATCCAGTCACACAGTATCACAAAACTGCACTGCTTGGGGTTTGTGTCAGTATCAGCCTCCGTTAGCGGGTTTTGCGCATCGTTTCTCCAGCCACATTGTGTCAATCTTCCAGCCGCGATGCAGGTGGAGCGTTGATTTCAGCCGCAAAGCCGTTGGTGCGTCATTTATCAGCCGTGTCACAGAAGGTGTGTCGAAAATGTCCCAGCATGGCGGTCTGTGCGTGGGTTTTCAGTCTTTGTCTGCCAGATTCACCTTTCAAGGGCCCAGAAACTGGATAGGGTACGACTTGGCAGGGCAGGAGTCCCACCAGAGAGTCCAGGTGCTGGCAGGGGAAGTCTTTGAAGGCCCTGCGACTTCAACAAAAAGAAGAAAGCTCAGTTCAAGCCCCTAGAGATTCTTCACAAGCAGGAAACCACAACAAAGTCCAGTCTTTGTCCCCTTTCACAGGCAGAAGCAGCAACTGCAGGATAGTTGCACAAGGCACAGTCACAGGCAGGGCAGCACTTCTCAGCTCTTCAGCTCTTCTCCTTGGCAGAAGTTCTTCTTGATTCCAGAAGTGAGCTAATGTTCAGGGGTTTGGGAGGCTCTTCTTCTACCCCTTTCTACCTTTGAAGCAGGCCTACTTCAAAGGAAAGTATCTCTTGTTTGTGAGATCCTGCTTTGCCCAAGCCAGGCCCCAGGCACATACCAGGGGGTTGGAGATTGCATTGTGTGAGGGCAGGCACAGCCCTTTCAGGTGTGAGTGATCCCCCCCCCCTCCTAGCACAGATGGCTCATCAGGATATGCAGACTACACCCCAGCTCCCTTTGTGTCACTGTCTAGAGAAAGGTGCAAACAACCTAACTGTCAAACTAACCCAGACAGGGACTCCACAAACAGACAAAGTCACAGAATGGTTTAAGCAAGAAAATGCCGACTTTCTAAAAGTGGCATTTTCAAACACACAATCTTAAAACTGACTTCACTAAAAGATGTATTTTTAAATTGTGAGTTCAGAGACCCCAAGCTCCACATGTCTATCTGCTCCCAAAGGGTATCTACGCATTAATAATATTTAAAGAGAGCACCCCATGTTAATCTATGAGAGAGATAGGCCTTGCAACAGTGAAAAACAAATTTGGCTGTATTTCACTGTCAGGACATTTAAAACACATTAGTATATGTCCTACCTTAAACATACACTGCACCCTGCCCATGGGGCACCTAAGGCCTACGTTAGGGTTGTCTTACATGTAAGAAAGGGGAAGGTTTAGGCATGGCAAGTGGGTACACTTGCCAAGTCAAATTGGCAGTTAAAACTGCACACACAGAAACTGCAGTGTCAGGTCTGAGCCATGTTTACAGGGCTACTAATGTGGGTGGCACAACCAGTGCTGCAGGCCCACTAGTGGCATTTTATTTACAGTCCCTGGGCACCTCTAGTACACTGTACTAGGGACTCCCCAGTAAATCAAATCTGCCAATCATGGAAAGCCAGTTAAACATACATTTTACATAGGAGCACTTGCACTTTAGCACTGGATAGCAGTGGTAAAGTGCCCAAAGTAACAAAAACAGCAAAAACAGAGTCCAGCACACGTCAACAACCTGGGAAACACAGGCAAAATGTTAGGGGAGACCACACCAAGAATGCCAAGTCTAACACTGGTGTATGCCATGTTTGACAGCATTGTATTTGTGAATTTAACATTGAAGGATTCATATCCATGGATTTCGGCCAACTTACACCACAATACTGGTGAACTACCACATTGGCTACATATGTCAATGTGGCTTGATACCTATGTGTATGTCTGTACCTAGACTGTCAGTATGGCTGAGACATATGTGTGTTTTGTACCTTTGGTATCACATTGGTACACAAAATTGGCATTTACACATGACTGGGCCTACACTTTCATTGCATGACACAAATGGAATTTAGAGCTACGTCTTCCAGTGTTGCTCCAGAAAGCTTGGTCAAGATACAAGTATACTGCCATGCACTTATGTGCACATAATATGTTCACACACCATTAATTTAGTGGAAGTTTAACTGATACCACCATTAAGGTAACACTCATCTCACACTTAACCATCATGTGCCCTTTGTACTCATGTTGAGTTGTCTTGTGTAGCACATGGTTCAGTCCGTTCACACAGTATGAGATGACACAGTACTATGCACATATGTTATGTTGCTACTGACATTGAAGGCCTAGTGATTGAATGACACAAAGGAAAATCATTGCCAACATGTTGCAGTAAGTTGTTCACAATATATGCAAATGACACTTTGGACCAGATATTTGGCAAAGTGGTACAGTGTAGTGCAGCATGTCACCTTGCTGCACTGCATCCGTGGGAAAGGACAAGAATACACAGTATTTAGGGTGTTTGGTGAGCACATTAATGAACGCTCCCAGATGATTGATTATGGGCTGGACGCTGATGGAATGCATGTGCTTCCAGTTTCTGTAGATTGTTTCAGTAATGGAAACTAATTGAACATGTGAAATCCTGAAATGGCACAGAAACCTTGTTTGGTGTCCAGTTGTTGATGTTGGGTCTTAGCCAAGACGAGGCACTGGGGTGGGAGTCTGATTATGGCATCTTGACAGAGGGTAGATAGGCAGAAAAAGATACCTGTAGATTCCTGCCACTCTGGCTGTTGTGATCTGGAAGGAATCAGATGCTAGCATGTAGAGCGTAACCATCAGTTTGATCTGTGGAGGAATGATAGTGGGCCTGGTAGTTGCTGGCTGGAGGCTTGGCACAATCTTGTTCAGCAGTTTAAAGATAGACTCCCTCCTGAGCCTTGTAGAATTGGATGACCTCTTCCTTCCTGAGATCAATGAGGCATATGTGCTGCTGGAACACATGCTCCCTCCTAGCTTCAGGATCACAGCCTCTATGAAGTAGTTGAGCTTGCCAAAGTGTTTTATGATGTTCACGTTTTTATACCACAGGCACTGTGTCATTTCCTACTCCTGGGTTGCAGTTATGCAGATTTTTTGGTGCATTTCAGGCTCTGTGCACCACATCCCAATGATGTGTCACACATTGCTAAGCCTATAAATATCAAAGCTTTAGATTTGCAATAGATTTTGAGGGAGAAAACCTACCTTGCATATTTTAATTGGTGGATGGCACAGCTGGTTTAGGCACAGCTTTTAATCAACACAAGCCTTCAAAAATGATGCATTTTGGCAAATGCTTTGTCGTATAAATTTGGAATACTGCTTGCACCACCGATACCTCAAAATTCATGGCCCAACCCTAGGGCAAGCCTCTCATAAATATGCCCCTTCTTTTTGGAGACTTGCAATAAAGATCACATGACTTTGTGAAACAGAAGGGAGTGCACAAGTGCCTAAGAGTGATATCATGAGAAAGGAAGAATACAACCTTTAGATAGTTGCAAATAAGTAATTTTTTCTGTTGAGCAGGATGACCGAAATTCCTCATCTCAGCAGCAAAGATGTGAAAGAGAGACTCTAAATGTCATAGATGGGCCCATCATTTAGCCATGTTTGGCATAACAAAGAAAACATGGCTGCAACAATTGCAGAGGCTCTAAGGCAATAACTTGCATATAACAGTTTATAATGTGAATATATAAAAATATTTTATGCACAGTAGGATGTACTTTAATCCTTACAAGTCATTCTCCACAATTCAATATGTGGTATCTTACTCTATCTGATGAAGTACACTATTTCTAGGTTGTGAAAAATATAGGATAAACTTGTAATTCCTAGGACTGGGTAAATGTGTCAGCATCTTCCACATGCTTAGTTGTATAGGAAATATTGAATGAACACCATCTGAAATCATGCAACCAGTAACTTTTAAAAAGTGAAACAATTTAATATGGGTATCTTTTGATGGCAGGACCACATATTTGAACTCTATAAGAACATGCAGATTTCTGTTGTGCTGCTCTAAACTTAAGCAGTGTAATAAAAAAATAGACAACATTGTTGTTAATTGATTCCTTATTAGCTACTGACCATTTTCATGAAAAAATTGATTCCTTATTAGCTACTGACCATTTACATGAAAGGGAAACTAAAATATTAATTGTTTACTTTTGTTGTGCAGTGTGTCCAATTAGTAATTGAAAAGCTGTCCAACAACGGATACTCAGAAGGGTTACATGAAATGAAAACATCTCTGGTTCTAAAGCATCTCCAGTGTTACTATAATTTATTTTCATACAGCACTTTATGCTATTCTTCTGCCATTTCTCAGGGCTGGATTACAACTGAGGGGAAAAATTCCAACCCCGTGCCACCTCCTGTGTGTACAGGGACCATATTCAGGAGTTTTGTGGACACAACCGGTAATCAAGCTCTGATAAATTTAGGCTGGTCATAGCTCTCGGTTTGACTTGATGAATTTTGACATTTGTATCACTAGATTAGAGAATTTCCTTAGCAATGCATTTTCTCACAGATATGCATCAATGGTCTCTGTCTCCTTTTAGGCTTTGTCTGCTCTTCGTTTCCACTGTGCTTGTGAAATCTCTTGTACAGAAACAAAAATTAAAACGGGCTTAGAGGCTGTCCATTACCTATTGTTACTTACCAATGGTTGGCTCTGATGTCGCTCTCATTTCCTTGCTTCTTTTTGGTTAGAACCTCCTCCCCACCTTGGCTTCCTATGGGGCTTTATGTGTGCATGTGACGTAGACCATGGTCTAAGTACAGCTTCCTATCTGTGGCCATTGCCCTTCCACTGGTGGTAGGCTCCTGCGGTTACTCTTTTTTTTTTTTTTACTTTTAGACAAACACTCTTTTACAGTCCATGTCTCCGCAGTTGCTCTCCTTCACCCCTGCAATTCCCATTGTTACTGCTCCCTCCTCATACTTCTCCCTGCTCCTTTTGCTATCTGTTTCTTTCTCGACCCCTTCTGTGGCCTGTTTAATCCATCCTTCACCCTCCTCCAGCTGTTAGTGGTTTGGTTGCCCACCCCCTTCCTCTGACCATTCATGGTTTGTTTTACATCTTCACCCATCCTCCCTCGTGTTTCTTGCCTCTTTCAACTCTTGCATGCTGTTCTTTCACATATTGCACAACAGCGCAGGCTGCAGTGGAACATTGATTAAAGGGAAAAAAAACAGTGTTATGATGTGGTCAGTGTTGACCTCGTCATTGCAATTTTTTTTACTTAGACCATTTTGCAAGCAGCCCACACTGCTGTACAACATGTAAAAAAAATATTGACAAAGCCAATAGATGTCACGCAAGTGAAATCCATTGGCTTTACAAATCCTAGTTATCCTCCATGTTCCTTTTTTCATTTATTTCATGAGAGGAGGCCTTCTGTCTCCACATTTCCACCACTTATCACACCCAAACAGCAAAAACTCTCCCAATCTCAGCTTCTGAATCCTACTGTTTTCATCTCTTTGCCTTCATCTTCTCATTTTTGTGTTGTATAGTAGGTCTCCCCACTTTTATGCCCCAGAAAAATATGCATTATACCAGTGTCATTCTGCCTAATTTTGAATTTCAAATTACACTTGTTCTGCAAAATTCCCACAAATTACACCATGTTGCATAATTATACACCATTCACTGTAAGAAATGTACTGCAAGTACATGGAAACAACAGAAACTGTTTTTGCACATTTTTAATACAGGAATATTGAAAAAAAACCAGTCACAAACAATTGCGATTCTATACTTAAAAAACTCAAACCGACTGCAAACATTTTGCACTTAGAAATGTCTAAAGTACCCAAATATTCAATACAAAATAGAGAAAAATGCAATATTGTGACCACATTAAATACTGAAAATTCAATTATCAACAACGAAATTATAGTTAAATAATAAATAAAATAATATGTTTAATTAAAATGTAGTAAAATTACTAATTTAAAATGCTGAAAAATATTATAAATTTTATGATAAACAGTGGTCCCCATTACAGCAAAACAGATAAAAATGTAGTTCAGTGGAGAAGCCACGATTAAACCAGGTTTTTAGTTTCACTTTGTACAAATCAGCCACTAAATATGTATCTATTTGTCTCTCCTTTTCACCTCATATATTCATGTTTTGTTTCTACCTTTTTGTGGATGAGGGTAGAGAGAGGGTGTTACTTCTGGGTGAGACCCCCTCACATGACCCACGGGACAGGTACTTCCTATTCTGCTCCCCTTTATGTTTTATTTTATTTTATAAGATTTGGGGACCTAAGATGGCAATGAAACCACAGCATGACATACATATATTTTAAAGAGTTCTTAAAAACTACTGAACAGATTTACACCAAATCACAAAAAAACACACTCCGCTTGACAGATCGCCCCAAAGCTACTTTGGGGAAAGTTTTGGACTTCAAGGGGGGGTAGATTTACTATCCCCACACCAATCTAAAGCACATTGGGGAAGGCATTGCACATTGAGGGGATGATTTAATAATTCTACTTCAATCTAGGCTACACTAAGGAGTGTTGGTCATGGAGGGGGTTATATTTACTATTCCAGTTCAAATCCAAGTAACACTGAGAAAGTTATATGTACTATTCCCACTTCAATTTAAGGTACACACAGGAATGCGTTGGACATTGAAGGTGTTAGATTTACTGCTACAACTACTAATAAAGGACATTAAAAATTCAAATAATGTACACTAATAATTTTAACATCGTAAAAATAAATTTAAACCTAAAAAATCTTTAAGAAATATTTAAAACAACTATCCACCCATTCCCGCTACAAAATTCCTGCTCCTAAAATATTAAAAGATTTTAATGCAAAAATATTATTCTAAAACGTTAATACAACAGTAATATAGATATAAAATATATATTACATACATCCATATTATATATAACAATATTTTTACAATATTAATTAGAGCACCAAAACAATATTCTAACCTTCAATTTCTTTGGTCATCGCAATATAAAGGCAACAATGTTATGGTAAGCCGATATTTCCAAATCAATATTTTGATAAAACACCGATATGAGTCTGCTATGACTGAAACTGCAGGGGAAGGAGTGGGTCAAAAACACCAGAGAGGCTGAGACGTGGCACAGGCTTCAGCCGCTTACTTCCCGATCTGTCCAGAATAAGGGGAGACTCCTTTAGTGTATGTCTCTACCCGCTGCTGGCCTCCAGTGTCCAGGCTCTGATCACCAGCTATAAACTGCGTGGCAGTATCCCATGGGAGAGTACCATATGCAGGCCATAAGTGTGAGGGCAGGCAGCCGTTATATGACCCATAGGATGCGGATGCTCATAAAGCAGTAAAAGTTCAAGACTTGCCAGAAAGGGAAGGATGTGCTGCGGAGGCAGATCTTGATGGGATGCCTCCTGCTGCTTGCATTTTCGTTTACCCATTGAGCGGAGGAACAGGATGAGTTTGGCTGTGTGCTTTGGTGTGTGCCAGCAGTTGCTGACCATGCCAGACTCCCTACGAACCCATATTACACCACTCTCTGAATGTCTTTTGCAACAATCTTCCAACATGTCAGTTTCTCGATATTGCATCCTTCTCGTACACACCCTCCCTCTCCCCTCCACCAGTAGTAGGTGGTAGAAATATTGTTTCACTCCCTCTCGGTCCCACAAGCATACCCATCTGGAAAGATAGGTATATTTTATTGGTGTAGGTGACCATCCCACAGCAAGATGCAGGTATTGGGTGCTTTCAATGAAACGCAATCTTGTGACGCCACTGATACAGTGTACTCCCGAGTGAAAACAAATAGTTGGGGATTGAGGAGAAGGAACTGGAGGAAGGGTGAATAGATAAATTATTCTATGAAGTGCAACCTTTCTCGATACAGTAAATATGTTGCATTAGAGGAAGGGGCTTCACCACTAGCGACTGCACAGGGACAAACTTGGAAGTAGGAAAGGAGCTCTCATAGTGGAATATGGTCAACAGTGGAGTCCGGACACCAGCCAATGACCCCTTTTTCCATGTGCTCTAAGCATTTTGAATGAAGTGACCGCAGTTAAAGGTGCCAGACCAAGATGAGGGAGTTCAAATTTAACCACACACACAAGTCCCCTTTTACCGTGATGGGAAAAATAACATATTTTTGAGTGTAGGGTGTGCACCTATAAAACAGCACAAGTCTTGTGGTTGTGTCAGGACGAGGTGAGTGGTATGCCAGTGTGAGTGCAAGGTGGGTGGTTTGCCTATGTGAATGTAGACTGATTTATGCCTAAGTGTAGAGTCTGTGACGCCTGTGAGGGCTTCTGATCAGCAGTTTGTGTGAGTTCATGGTTGGCTTGAATCTTTGTGAGTGTAGGATGGATTTTGCAAATATGTTAGTGAAATGTGAGTGGGGTAAGTGCATCTGAATATGTGTACTTTTAGTTGTGCCTGTGTGAGCGAAGGGTGACTCTTGATCCACTGTAAGTGCAAAATGTGGTTTGTGAGAGTGCAGGTTGAGTTCTGTGAATGTGTGAGTGAAATTTGAACAGTGAGTCTGTGTACAAGTGTACAATAAATTGTGCCTGTGTGAGTGCAAGGAGAGTCTTGAGCCTGAGTACGTGCAGGGTTAGGTTTGTGTGACTGCAAGCTGAGTATTGAGCCTGTGTGAGTGTGGGATGAGTGGTGACCTTGTGCAAGAGCAGATGTGTGTCAGTATGAATGTACAATGAGATGTGCCTGTGTGAGTCTTGTGCCTATGTGGGTGTAGGATGAGGGTTGTGGTAGTGAAGCATGAGACTTGTGTGTGGTGACTGGGATGCCTGTGTGATTACACAGTCAATAATATTGGTTTGCGTGTCAAGTCAGGTGTCTGTGTGACTATATAGTGTGAATCTTGTGGCTGTATGAGTCTAGGTTGAGTCTAATGCATGTGTCAGTGAAGGGTAAGACTTGTTCCTGTGTGAGTGCAGGGTGAGTCTTGGGTCTGTGTGTGAGTGCAGGGTGGGCCTTGTATCTATATGAGCACAGGGGTGAGATGACACTGCAGGATGAAGTTTGTGTGAGTACAGGGTGAATCTCATGTCTGCCTGAAGCTAAAATGGCTGGAAGTAGAGTGATGTGCTTTTTTTCAGTGCATGGTGTGCCGTCGAGTGTAGCGGTGAGGTTTGTCTGTTTTTGCAGCATGTGAAGAGTGTCTTTGAGGGTGCAGGTTGAAAGGTATGCCTTTATGAGTGATGTGTCAGAGCTGTGCCTGCGTGAGTGTAGGGTAAGAAGTGTGCCTGTCTGAGTGCCGAACAACAAATATATTATAATTGTGAAGGTCTAATTAAGATGGACACAGATTCCAAATACATTTATGATTCTTGTTTATTTGAATTCCGGCTTTTCCTTAGAGAGCAGAGTAAGGTTAGTAGACAACACTTTGCATCTACAATTTAATGAATTAATACGAATTTCAGAGGATTTCAATGCATTTCTGATCATGTTGGAATCTGTGAGCACCTTAGTCTTGGGATATCACTATCCCCACTGTTAGACTTTTCATCCTTGGCATGGTCTCCCTTAACTTTTTGCCTCTGTTCCCCGGGTTGTTGATGTGTGCTGGACTCTGATTTTACTGTTTCTGTTACTCTGGGCACTTTGCCACTGCTAACCAGTGCTAAAGTGCAAGTGTTCCTTTACAAAATGTGTATGTAATTGGCTTATCCATGATTGGTATATTTGATTTATTAGTAAGTCCCTAGTACAGTGCACTAGAGGTGCCCAGGGCCTATAAATCAAATGCTACTAGTGGGCCTGCAGCACTGGTTGTGCCACCCACATAAGTAGCTCTGTAATCATGTCTCAGACCTGCCACTGCAGTGTCTGTGTGTGCAGTTTTAACTGTAAATTCGACTTGGCAAGTGTACCCACTTGCCAGGCCTAAACGTTCCATTTTCTTACATGTCAGACACCCCAAAGGTAGGCCCTAGGTAGCCCCAAGGGCAGGGTGCAGTGTATGGTCAAGGTAGCACATACAGTAATGTGTTTTATGTGTCCTGACAGTGAAATACTGCTGAATTCGTTTTTCACTGTTGCAAGGCCTGTCCCTCTCATAGGTTAACATGGGGGCTACCTTTAAATCTGATTAAAGTGTAGATTCCCTTTGGGAGTGGATGGATATGTGGAGTTTGGGGTCTCTGAGCTCAAAAATACATCTTTTAGTAAAGTTGATTTTAAATTTGTGGCCCTCATATCAACATTGGCGGTAAAAGCCGCTTATCTCCGTGCAGAAAACCGCCAACACACCGCCGCGGCCGCGGAATTCCGCCACAGCTATAATGACCCACAGCACGGAATCCGCCAAAATTCAGACACCCACACAAGTCCGCCACACCAAAGGACAGTGATAACCTGGTGAAAACAAAACCGACACCGTCACGCCAACAGAAATACGCCCACACTATCACGACGCACGAATCCACACAGTGGTCTTTTAACCGCGGTATTCGATTGGCGGTACACACCGCCGCGCTCAAAATACACACACTCTTACAAAACACAGCCACATTGGACAATTCGAAATACACACACCTGATATACATACACACACCACTCCCACACTCCCATTACAATATAAAACACACACCCACATCACCCACAAACCCCCACGACCAAAAATTCCGAAAGAAGGCCAGAGAGAGATAGCACCAGCAAGAACAACAGCATCCACAGGCACACAACACCATCACCCACAGAACTTCCACTCACCTCACACAACACACCACTACATATCAGCACACTTAACACCACACACTCCACCCCACACATCACCTACACCACCCCATGGCACGGCAAAGACACCCCAGGTTCTCTGAGGAGGAGCTCAGGGGCATGGTGGAGGAAATCGTCCGGGTAGAGCCACAGCTATTCGGAGCACAGGCGCAGCACACTTCAATTGCAAGGAAGATGGAGCTATGGCGAAGAATAGTGGACAGGGTCAACGCAGTGGGACAGCACCCAAGAAATCGGGAGGACATCAGGAAGAGGTGGAACGACCTACGGGGGAAGGTGCGTTCCGTGGTCTCAAGACACCACCTGGCGGTTCAGAGGACTGGCGGCGGACCCCCACCTCCTCCCCCAGAACTAACAACATGGGAGGAGCAGGTCTTGGCGATTCTGCATCCTGAGGGCCTCGCAGGAGTAGGTGGAGGAATGGACTCTGGTAAGACAAATCTTAATTATTACATCCCCCACCCTCACCCCCAGCACCCCAACTCCTCACATATGTCCCAACATCACAAACCACCCATCCCAACACCAAGCCCTGCATGCAACAACAAAGCATGGACACCCATCACTAAAGCATGGCCACTGCACATACCCATACAACCCCCTAAACCATCCTCACACAAGGTCCCACAAAGGAATGCAAGCACTGGGGTACACGGTCACCCACCCATTGCACACCATGACACATACAGATGTAATAACCATCCTTTTATACCCCTGCAGGACCCCTACCCAACGTCACCGGACAGGAGGGTCCACACATGTCCACACCACCAACAGAAGAGGCCCACAGTGATGACAGCAGCTCTGTCCAACTGGATCTAGATGACCAGCCCGGCCCATCGAGGACCTCGGGACAGTCGGTTCCCCTCACCCAGTCACAGGCCACCACAGACCTTCCCCCCTCTGGAAACACCAGCACAGCACCTCCGTTCCCAGGACACGTCAATCAGCAGTGTGTCCACCACTACAGGGAACCCAGGATAACCCACCACCCCAACAACAACAGGGACCTGGGGGCAGTGGTAGTGGGCACACGGTCCAGGGGACGGAGGCCCAGGAACACAGGGGAACTGGGAGGGCTGCTGTGCGTCAGGGGGAAGACAGGCCAAGGGAACCCACTCTCCACGAGGCCCTCTCCTCCATCATGGGAGCATACCACTACTCCCAGGAGATGATGGCAACGGTACTGGCCAAGTTTCAGGAGACCCAGCGGCTGCAGGAGGAACAGTATATGGGTATCAGGGAGGAACTCAGAACCATCAGCTCCACCCTGGGCACCATCGTAGGGGTGCTGAAGGAAGTACTCAACACCAGGAGGGACACTGTGGCACTACAAGGGGCCCCTGACACTAGCATGGACGATGAACTGCCCACCACCTCCGCTGGCGCTAGTGGACAGGACGCCCTGACACAGGACCACCACACCAGCACCCCACCCCCTGCAGAGGGAGAAGCACCCCGCAAACTGTCCCTTAGATCCAGGACAAAGACGGAGCACGATGCCAAGACCCCCGCCAACAAATGAGACCACACTGATTGTCATCCTACTGTCCCAGTTTGTCACCCTGTCCATACTTTAACTGCCCCAGCTCCACTTCCTATGCCCATTTGGGCAATGCACCTGTCAGACTAATAGACTGGACTCTGCCATGGACATTCCTCTGCCGTCACCCCTCACCATTTCACTACCCCTTCCAATATTGAGCACTTAAATAAACACACTTAAAGCACAAAACAATCTGGAGTCTGTCTGTGATTTCGAAATAGTGTATTAGCAATTACAGTGACAAAATGCTCTTTCAATTGTAATGTCAACATACCTATGTCACACAGCTCTAGTCCATGAGGAATCTAAGCAGATGTTACACAGTGGGACCCAAATCTGTGAAATCGTAAGGGAAAGTGACAACTCAGTGACCATACACTGGGTGAAAACGACACACAGTAGAGAGGTAGTAGTGTTAAAGTACATGTAGTAGGCAGGTCTGTACTCTTACCTTTGTCTCACTGGAAATATTGCTGGATCACTGAGTCCCTGTTGTTCATGTCTTCTTCCTCTGCTTCCTCGTCTTCACTGTCCACAGGCTCCACAGCTGCAACAACACCGCCATCTGGACCATCCTCCTGCAGAAAAGGCACCTGTCGTCGCAAAGCCAAGTTATGAAGCATACAGCAGGCCACGATGATCTGGCACACCTTCTTTGGTGAGTAGAATAGGGATCCACCTGTCATATGGAGCCACCTGAACCTGGCCTTCAGGAGGCCGAAGGTCCGCTCGATCACCGTCCTAGTTCGCCCATGGGCCTCATTGTAGCGTTCCTCTGCCCTTGTCCTGGGATTTCTCACTGGGGTCAGTAGCCATGACAGGTTGGGGTAACCAGAGTCACCTGCAAATGGTGAGGGACAACTGTTAGACACGCACTAACCTGGAGGGATATCCCCAGACCCAGACAACCATTCCCACTGACTTGCCTCCAGGTGCTCACCTAATAGCCACACACGGTGCCTTTGGAGTTGACCCATCACATAAGGGATGCTGCTATTCCGCAGGATGTAGGCATCATGCACTGAGCCAGGGAACTTGGCATTCACATGGGAGATGTACTGGTCTGACAAACATACCATCTGTACATTCATAGAATGATAACTCTTTGTGTTTCTGTACACCTGTTCACTCCTGTGGGGGGGACCAAAGCCACATGGGTACCATCAATGGCACCTATGATGTTGGGGATGTGTCCCAGGGCATAGAAATCCCCTTTCACTGTCGGCAAATCCTCCACCTGAGGGAAAACGATGTAGCTCCGCATGTGTTTCAGAAGGGCAGACAACACTCTGGACAATATGTTGGAAAACATAGGCTGGGACATCCCTGATGCTATGGCCACTGTTGTTTGAAAAGACCCACTTGCAAGGAACTGGAGCACTGACATCACCTGCACTTGACGGGGGATTCCTGTGGGATGGCGGATTGCTGACTTGAGGTCTGCCTCCAACTGGGTACACTGTTCCTGGATTGTGGCACGGTCAAGCCTGTATGTGATAATCAAATGTCGCTCCTCCATTGTCGACAGGTCCACCAACGGTCGGTACACCGGAGGATGCCGCCATCTCCTCACATGTCCCAGCGGACGGTGCCTATGAAGGACAACAGCGAGCACAGAGTCAAACAACTCAGAGATGCGTACCCACAGTTTACCCAGAACACTAATCATACACAAAAGGTGGCCTGTATGTGTGTTGACTCTATGCCTAGGTATGTGTGATGCAGTTGGAAATGAAGCCATGTGGGGCCCTGAAATGGCGGCTGCTTGACCTCTAAAGTGAGACAATGGGATCTGAGGTAACTGCGCTGGCGTTGTACACCGTCGTGGTAGGCGGTCGAAGACCGCGGCGCAATGCTGCAATGGTTAACATTGGACCCTATGAGTCCCAGGAGCCAATGACGATGTACGCCGGCGGTGACGGTACGCACCACCGCGGACGTGACCGCCATTTTCTATCAGTTCAATCACTCGATACCTGATCTTCGACAGGAGAGGACCTACACGGCAATTGCTGCTGTGACCTCGGTCTGGAAGAGACAATGGCTCGAGTGTCTGGGGAAAGGGCCCCTGCCTTAACATCGGAGGAGTTGGAGAAGCTCGTGGATGGGGTCCTCCCCCAGTACACGCTACTCTACGGTCCTCCAGACAAACAGGTAAGTACACAGGGAGCATGTTGTATGGGCTATGCCTGTGTGGACAGTGCTGGATGTAAGAAGGAAGGGGGGAGAGTGCTGCGTTCATGAAAGACGGTGAATGCATGTGCCACATAGCAAGGGTAGGGATGGGGGGCAATCAGTTTGAAGGTGCAGTTGGTAATAACTTCTCTTTTTCCCCTGTACATTTCATGTAGGTCAGCGCCCACCAGAAAAAAGATATTTGGCGTGCCATCGCCAAGGACGTCCGGACCCTGGGGGTCTACCACAGACGGAGCACCCACTGCCGGAAAAGATGGGAGGACGTTCGCTGCTGGAGCAAGAAGACAGCGGAGGCTCAGCTGGGGATGGCTTCCTAACGTGGGAGGGGTGCCTGTCGCACCATGACCCCCCTGATGTTCAGGATCCTGGCGGTGGCCTACCCGGAGTTGGATGGGCGTTTAAGGGCATCACAGTAGCCACAAGGGGGTGAGTACACTCTCATTCTGCTGACTTTGCACACAGTGGAGGGGTCTGGGTGGGGGAGGTGGGCTGTGGGTTTCCCTAGGCCAGGGCGAGTTCCGTAGGCAAGGCCCCTCCGTAAGGCAGGCCATGTGGCACCCCAGCCCACCTCTGTAGAGTGCCAAGTACACCTAGTCATGCACCTGTGTCATCTATGTGTGCAGATGTCGTCCATAGCCTTGTAGGCCATTTCCCAGGAATTGAACAAAGGAGCCCAAGAGCGCGGCGTAGTGCAGGGGGCTTCTGTGTCTGTCGTGTCCGCCAACGGTAGTGGTAATGCATGCACTCAACATGTCTTTCGTCTGTCTCCCCCCCCTTTTTGTGGTCTCCCTGTTCTTGTGTGCATTAACATCATCAGGCAGAGGAGCAGTGGCACCGGAGCACGAGGGAGCTGCATCCCACATGGCCCTGGAGGGTGACACTACGGAGTCTGAATTAACCAGTGGGACGGAGGGCGAGGGGAGCTCCACGGCGGGGACAGGAGCTGACACCAGCGACACGGACTCGTCCTCTGGTGGGAGCTCCCTTGTGGTTGCGGCAACATCTGTGCCCCCCGCATCTAGAGGTACAGCTGCCACCCCCTACCAGCACTGCCCTCCCACCAGCCCCTCAGGCTTTGCCCCGTGCCCACTCACCCAGGAGGGTGGGCATCACCTTGGCCCCAGGCACCTCAGGCCCTGCCCCAGTCACCCCTGCTGCCCTCAGTGAGGAGGCAATTCACCTCCTCAGGTCCCTCACTGTTGGTCAGTCTACCATTTTGAATGCCATCCAGGGTGTAGAGAGGCAGTTGCAACAAACCAATGCATTCCTGGAGGGCATTCATTCTGGTCAGGCGGCCCTTCAGCGAGCTTTTCAGACTCTGGCCTCAGCACTGATGGCAGCCATTGTCCCCGTCTCTAGCCTCCCCCTCCATCTTACTCCACCCCGACCCAATCCCCTGTACCTCAGCCTATCCCAAGCACACCTACAGACCAACATGCACACACCTCAACACCCAAGGGAAGCTCAGGCAAACATAAGCATCACACATCCCACAGGCACTCACGCAAGCATCACACACATGCAGACACACCAACATCCACTGCCTCCACAGTGCCCCCCTCCTCCTCATCTCCCTCCTCCCTCCCAGTCTCGTCTACACTCACACCTGCATGCACCACCTCTACATCCACCACATCCCTCTCCAGCACACCCACCACCACACCCCGCTCACGTGCAGTCACCACCCCCACTACCATTCACACGTCCCCTGTGTCCTCTCCCAGTGTGTCTGTGATGCCCCCTCCCAAGATACACAAACGCAGGCACACACCCACCCAACAGTCATCCACCTCACGACAGCCTCCAGCGCATGCACCTTCACCCAAAGTCACCAAACGGACACCTCCTACAACCACCACCTCTCCTCCACTCCCAAACCCCCTCCAGCTACCCGTCCCAGTGTGTCCAAAAAACATTTCCTGTCCAACCTTGACCTCTTTCCCACACCTCCCCCACCCTGTCCATCTCATAGGTCCCGAACTAGCACCTCAGCCACAACATCTCCGGGACCAGTGGTGCCTGTAGTCAACGGAATCTGGAGTGCACCGGCCACCAGAGCAGCCAGTGTAGCACGGAGCCACAGCACAGACAGTCCCCCACCTGTCAAGCATCAGAAGCTGGCCAGTGCCCGGTGGGAGAGGGAGAAGACTCCAGCCACCAAAGATGCTCCCAGGGGTACAGGTGGGAGTGTGGAGTCAGCTGTGACACTTTCCAAGGTGGGGAAGGGCCACAAGAAACCCGGCAAGTCTGGGAAGAGCAGCACGGCGGAGAAGACGGCCATCATCCCCGATGCCCAGGAGGCCACCGCCAGCACCAGCCCACCTGCCCAGGAGGCCACCGCCAGCATCAGCCCAGCTGCCCAGGAGACCAGCTCCAGCTCCAGCCCAGCTGCCTAGGAGGCCAGTACCAGCCCAGCTGCCCAGGAGGACACCGCCAGCACCAGCCCAGCTGCCCAGGAGGCCACCGCCAGCACCAGCCCAGCTGCCCAGGAGGCCACCGCCAGCACCAGCCGAGCTGCCAGGACGACACCGCCTGCACCAGCCCAGCTGCCCAGGAGGCCACCGCCAGCACCATCCCACCTGGCCAGGAGGCCACCGCCAGCACCATCCCCGCTGGGCCATGAAGGACCGCCAGCACTAGCCCCGCTGGGCCATGAAGGACCGCCAGCACTAGCCCCGCTGGGCCATGAAGGACCGCCAGCACTAGCCCCGCTGGGCCATGAAGGATCGCCAGCAAAAGCCCCGCTGGGCCATGAAGGACAGCCAGCACTAGCCCCGCTGGGCCATGAAGGACCGCCAGCACTAGCCCCGCTGGGTCATGAAGGACCGCCAGCAAAAGCCCCGCTGGGCCATGAAGGACCGCCAGCAAAAGCCCCACTGGGCCATGAAGGACCGCCAGCAAAAGCCCCGCTGGGCCATGAAGGACCGCCAGCAGCTGAGACCCTGCAATGGAGACCCCCATCTCAAGCACCGCTGAACAGGGCACCACCACCTCAAGCACCGCTGAACAGGGCACCGCCATCTCAAGCACCGCTGAACAGGGCACCGCCGTCTCAAGCACCGCTGCACAGGGCACCGCCATCTCAAGCACCGCTGAACAGGGCACCGCCGTCTCAAGCACCGCTGCACAGGGCACTGCCATCTTAAGCCCCGCTGAACAGTGTACCGCCGTCTCAAGCACCGCTGTACAGGGCACCGCCATCTCAAGCCCCGCTGAACAGGGCACCGCCGTCTCAAGCACTGCTGCACAGTGCACCGCCATCTCAAGCATCGCTGAACAGGGCACCGCCGTCTCAAGCCCCGCTGAACAGGGCACCGGCGTCTCAAGCACTGCTGCACAGGGCACCGCCATCTCAAGCGCCGCTGAACAGGGCACTGCTGTCTTAAGCACCGCTAGCCCATGAGCAGCAGGGGCACTGACGCAACTGAGTCCGTCACGGGGTGAATGATGCACTCTGGGCACCATGCCCCCTCCAGAACCAGTGGAGACTGTCATCCACTACCTCTGTCCTTAGCAGGATGAAGCACTCTGGGCACCATGCCCCCTCCAGAACCAGTGGAGAGATCCATCCACTACCTCTGTCCTTAGCAGGATGAAGCACTCTGGGCACCAGGCCCCCTCCAGAACCAGTGGAGACGGTCATCCACTTGTGAGACTGTGGCTTTGCACTCCCCAGGATTGAACAGTGGGCAACCCACCCACTGTAGAGACTTGTGAGACTGTGGGTTTGCACTGCCCAGGATTGAACAGTGGGCAACCCACCCACTGTAGAGACTTGTGAGACTGTGGCTTTGCACTTCCCAGGATTGAACAGTGGGCAACCCACCCAGTGTAGAGACTTCAGAGACTGTGGCTTTGCACTCCCCAGGATTGGACAGTGGGCAACCCACCCAGTGTAGAGACTTCAGAGACTGTGGCTTTGCACTCCCCAGGATTGGATAGTGGTCATGTGGCCCCCTCGTGGATTTGGCGTCGTGCACTCAAGCGGCTGAGGTGCCCCCCCTTTCCCTCCCCCTGAGGTGCCTGTTTAGTTGCTGTCTGATGCACCTGCAGTGTTCCCTCCGTCATGGTCGGGGATCTTGTGTGGGCCTCGCCCATACCGTGTGGTCCCAGTGTTCCACGGATTTTCTTAGAGCACTACCTGGACTACTATGCTTGGTATATATTTTGAACATGGTGTATATATATATTTCTGCCTACTTGCTTTTAATATATTACAATGGTTACACTCATTTTCTATTGTCTTTGCCTTCTTCCGGGGGGTTTGGGGGATGTAACTGTGATGTATTGATATGCATTAGTGTGTGTGTTTTAGTGGGTGAGGGTGGGGGTGGGGGTGTTGCGTGTGTGTGTCCCTGTTTTTTGCCTCCCCCTCCCCTGTGTCGTAGGTGCAGTACTCACCGTGGTCTTCACCGCCGGCGTTGGTGCTCCTGGTAGAGGAGCAGGAAGACTATTGCAGGGAGAATTTGGAGTTCCGGATCCATTGCGTCCTCGTTCCTCGTGGGGTGTGTAGAGGTGAGCGTTTTCCCTTCGGGATTCCTGTTTCCGCCGCGATTTTATCCACGGTGAATCCGCCCCGGAAGATGTGGCGGATTGCCTGTCATAATAGTGGGTGAGGGTGGGGGTGTTGCGTGTGTGTGTCCCTGTTTTTTGCCTCCCCCTCCCCTGTATCGTAGGTGCAGTACTCACCGTGGTCTTCGCCGCCGGTGTTGGTGCTCCTGGTAGAGGAGCAGGAAGACTACTGCAGGGAGAATTTGGAGTTCCGGATCCATGGCGTCCTCGTTCCTCGTGGGGTGTGTAGAGGTGAGCGTTTTCCCTTCGGGATTCCTGTTTCCACCGCGATTTTATCCGCGGTGAATCCGCCCAGGAAAATGTGGCGGATTGCCTGTTATAATAGTGTGGGCGGTACATTGTCTCCCGCCTGTCTGTTGGCGGTGACCGCCAAGCTGTTTGTTTGTACCACCGTGGCGGTCGGAGTGTTAAAGTGGCTGTCTTTCTTGGCGGTTTCCGCCACGGTCGTAATTGCTAATTTTTTACCGCCGACCTGTTGGCGGTATTACCACCACTTTAACACCGACCGCCAGGGTTGTAATGACCACCTGTGTGTTTGAAAATGCCACTTTTAGAAAGTGGGCATTTTCTTGCTTATACCAATTTTGTGACTCTGCCTGTTTGTAGATTCCCTGTCTTGGTCAGTTTGACAGTTGGGCTGGTTGCCCCTCACACTAGACAGTGACACAAAGGGAGCTGGGGTGTAGCCTGCATATCCTAATGAGCCACCTGTGCTAGGAGGGAGGGGTGGAGTGGTCACTCACACCTGAAGGGGCTGTGCCTGTCCTCACACAATGCAGCCTCTGTATGGGGCCTGTCCTGGGCAAGGCAGGATTTCACATTCAAAAGAGACTTTACTTTGAAGTAGGCCTACTTCAAAGGAGAAATTGGGTATTTGAAGTGCACCCAAAAACCATAGACTTGAGAAACACTTCTGGAAACAAGAGGAACCTCTACCTGGAGAAGAGCTGAAGAGCTGAGGAAGAAGAGCTGCCCTGCCTGTGCTTTGTGGAGCTATCCTGCAGTTGCTGCTTCTGCCACAGTAAGAGGGCAAAGACTGGACTTTGTGTGCCTTCCATCTTGAGAAGAAATCTCCAAGGGCTTGATTTAGAGCTTGCCTTCTGTTGTTTGAAGTCTCAGGGACAGCAAAGACCTCTCTCTGCCAGCACCTGGAGTCTCTGGAGAGACTCCTACAGTGCCCTGTGGTGCCCATCCAGTTTCTGGGACCCTGAAAGGAGAAGCTGGCAGCCTAAAGACAAATAAATCCACACACAGAGCAACGTGCAGGGAAAAGATCGACGCAACTCTGATCTGCGGCTGAAGAAACGCTGCGCCGCCGGCTTCTCAGCTGAGAATCGACATAAGCAGGAAACGCGACTGAAGAATCGACTCACGGAGCACGAGAAACGACACGCAGCATCGCTGATGGAGGCTGGGAGATCACCACCTGCGATGGGGGGTTTTCGGATCATCGTGCAGCTAGATTTCCGACTCAAGTACTGCTGGGCGTGGAAAAACAACGCAAGGCCTGACCGGACCTGAGAGTGCTGACCGGATCGACGCATCGCTCTCCTGCGGAGAGAACAAACGAAGTGCCCAACCCAGTGAAAGGAGAAACAATGCAAGGTCCTGCTCATGAGTGGAATCAATGCATCGCAAGCTCTTTTTGACGCACACTCGCCAGTGCAGGGTTATTTTTGATGCGCCCAAGGTACAGCGTTAGTGTGTGTTTAAAACTACTTAAAGTGTTACGACTCGGTCGTCCCATTTCCAGGGGGCGCTGTAAGGGGGCTGTCAGAAGCCTGGGAATCACCTTGAACACCTATCTAGAGTCCCTTGCTGACTCCTGTTTGTTTCACTTTTCACCATGGTACACTTGTATAGTACTACATTTGCTTCTTGGGACTGCAAATCCCATAATGCACAGCTTGGTAGTCAGGAATACCCGGATTCTGTTTCCCATTGTTTTCTATGGGAGAAGTCCAGTTGCTCCTTTTCACTGGATCCTCTCCTCCAGGACTTGCAAGTATCTGAAACCACACACACCTGAAACCTCTCCTGTGCAGCCCAGCTTGGAACTGCTTATAAGCAGCCATTTCCTCAAGCTCCCCGTCGTGCATCGGACTTCAATTCCTTTGTGTTACAGACCCCTTGTCGGATGGTTTTCCAGTTTTGTTCCTGTTCTGTTCCAGCCTGATCCTGTTTCCTGTTTCTCTGCCCTGCTCCTGATTGTTCCAGCCAGAGTCTGCTCCCTATCTCTTAGCCTTGTATCTGTTTGTTTCTTCCAAAGCCTGCTGCCTGTTTCTCTGCCCTGCTCCTGCCTTGTTTCAGCCTGAACCTTCTCTCTGTTTCCCAGTCCTGTTTACTGCCCATTTCCTACTCCCTGTATTCCAGTCCTGTCCTTGCCTGTTCCAGCCAGAGCCTGTTCTCAGTTTCCCAGTCCTGTCTCTGTTTGTCCCAGCCAGAAGTTTGCGCCCTGTTTTCAAGTCCTAGTCCCGCCTTTGCTTCAGCCTGAGCCTGTTCCTAGTTCTTGCCTCTACCTCTTTGTTTGTTCCCTTCTGTTTCTGTTTCTTCTTGGTTCTTTGTGTCTGGTAAGTGTTCTATCAGTCTTCACCAGTGTATACGTGTCCTCCTGTGTACTGGAGTTCGCTCCTGGTTTCCAGGAGGCAATTCCAGCCCCCATCCTTGTCCAGTGTTATACGTTGTATTTCGTGCCTAACAGTGACAGTGTGCTATTGCTGTTTTCTCAGGAATCGCCACTGTGTTTCCAGCTGGACCCACAAGAGCGTGTCCTGTGTATGTAAGTACTATCCTTGTTTGTGCTCTAGGGTCCAGAGACAGAATCACCTCTGCTGCCTCCTTTCTATGGGGCTGGCAGGGTGACTATCTGTAAGAGCAAACTGCACAGAGGCATTGAGATTCCCTGTCACTGTGGGAGGTTCTGCGCCTTACTCTGTGTACAACCCCAGCGTGTTTGTCCACTGGTAATCCGTTTCCTGTTTGTTCACACAAGGGTTGCTCTGCTTTTAATTTCCTGTTTCCTGTGCCTATCCATAGCTGTCCTTTCCGTGTATGCCTTTAGCTGCTCCTCTGCCCCAGTGTACTACCTCTTTAGGATATTCGGTGACCTCAAGGGGTGTCCCAGCCAGAGTCCTGATCAGACCCGCCCGAAACCGTGACAGAATGCACGAACCAAATATGTCAAGCTCCCCAGGCAGTAAAGGCACACACAAACCTAAAGGGCTTTCCTATCATGTTAAGACACCCCTTTCTAAGCCTATACATTCTCTGAAATCCTCTAAAAAAGACCTTAGTTTAAAGGATAGACTTGTTAAAGAAAACCATAACTTGCAAGTTCAGTACTATACTGAGTGGCTTGCTAATCTTTCAATGATAGACTATTATGTTATTGGTGGCTATGACCCCCAGTCCCTGTCTGTAGAAGAATTACAAGGACGTAATGAGTTTTTGCAGTATCAATTAGCTGAAGCCAGTAAGAATGTTCATAACCGTGGAAGTGCTTTTGCTACCTCTGCACAAGACATTTACTCTCAAGAAAAGATGGTTAATTCCTCGCCTCATGCTAGTGCATCCCAAATTCACTTCCAGGACTCCGTCAAAACAAAGAACCCTGACACTGTTCAAGAAGCCACACTAGGGATTCCCTTGTTTTCTGTTGAGTGCTTCAGCCCATCTAGGCCAGTTTCTCAGAATTCAAAGTGCAGTGCTGACTCTTATAAAGACCTATCAGTCCCTCAGAGCTTTCAAGTCAGCAGGCTAGACCCTGTATCTAAGGGATCAGTAAAGACTGTGGGATTCCTTAGTTCAACTCAAATGGCTTGTGCTCCTCCCAAATTGGATGACAGTACATCAGTCTCAATTCCTAAGTGTTGTGCTGACTCGTGCAAAGATCTACCAGTCCCTCAGTGCTTTCAAGTCAGCAGGATAGAACCTGTATCAAATGGATCAGTAAAGACTGTGGGATTCCTTAGTTCCACTCATAAGGCTTGTGCTCTTCCCAAACTAGATGATAATACACCAGTCTCAATCCCTAAAAACTCTGCTAAACCCTTTTCTATTCTGAGTGGGTTTGAAAACAATATGGACATACACACACTAAAAGAGCAGTTTTGGCAGATTAAAAGGCAGATATTGGACTTCTATGATGAATATGTTATAACATACACTAGAAATCTTGCCCGTGGGCTCTTTTCATCAATGCATATTTCACTGTTGGCAGAACCAGACATTCTGTTTATCTGTAAGGTAGAAGAAGTAACAGAGCAGCTGATGGAAACTACTGCAAGGCAATTTGAAAACCTGAAAAAAGAAAATGATCACCAGCTTTGGCTTAAAGAACAGTATGCTACATCATGTGCCTCTCCAAAGACTGCTATAAAGCAGATTTTCCCTGCTATGAATGAATGTCAAAAGACTGCTCCAGTTATAAATATATCAGCCTCTTCTTCAGACTCTCTCTCAGCTTGTAGTTTTCCAGAGAATATCCCTGTGCAGTTGACTGAATCACTGACATCTGTGAGAGATTTGACACCTCTTGATTCAAAGGATGGATCAGAGTCTTCAGAAGGAAGTGTCTCAGCCCCTCTATCAGAACAAATAAAGCCAAAGGAAGAAGAGAGTTCTGATGCAGACTCCAATAGCTGCATCTTAAGAAACCAAGATATGACTTTACTGGAGGTTAATGGCAAGTTGTGCAATAGTGTTGAAGAGTCTGAATCTAGTGGTGACCGTGGTTCCTGCCTTGCCGTGAACAAACCTGCAGATAGTGCTGTTCAAATGGCGCGCACACCAGAATTTTCAGATTGTGGGGATACTCCTGCCCTTTCAAACAATATCATAGAATTTTCAGAAAATCAAGAGACAGTTCCTGTTTCAAGTGAACTAATGGATTTTTCTGACCGTGAAGAAATACCCGCAATTACTAAGAATGTAATGGACTTCTCAGAAAGTTTAAAAATCTCTTCTGTGTCAAAGCAAACCGTGGAGATTTCAGACAAGGAAGAAAGCCAGCAATCTGAAACTAAACAGCCTGTCATAAGAAATGAGACCCTAGAACAGGACACAGTTGCAGCCTCAACCCCTGATTCTGACTTGCTGTTCCCTGCCACTGCGTTGCCTGTTTCCAACTCAATGGTTAGTGAAGAACAGATCTCTGATCTACCGGTATCTGATTTTGATGTAAAATCAGCCACACCAATGCCACCTGCTGTGTCTCTGAAATTAATGACTCCTGAAAACCAGCAATCTGAAACCGAAGCTCAAGTACTTAAAGATATAATATGTCCCACTAAAACTAAAGACTTGAATTTGAATCTTGTATTCGAAGATCTGATGATAAGTACTGTTCTTAGTGTTTTATTGCAAGAAATCATCATCAATTCAAAGGCTAGAGCTGAAAATGTAGGTAACAGTGTAAAGGTGATTTCTGAAGAGACTCCAGTTCTATTTCTTTCCAAAGAACAACCTTTCGATGTTAACAGAGTTGAAGATCAACTACCTGTAGTACAAACACCTTGCAAAGAAACCATTTCTGATACCACAAACACACCACAGAGCACTTGCAATGAAGAAATCCCAGTCTTGTCTGAAGATCACCCTAAAGAATTAGCTTGTGGAACTTCTACATTTTCAGATGTTAATCCAGTTTCTAAAGACCTGAAAACTCCTGTTGCTACTGAATTTGATACTTCGAAGTCATCCAAGACGAAAGAAAATTCTGACTTTTTCATGTTTACTTTGAGAACACCAGTTACCCATGTTTCCCAAGTCTCTATGCTTTGCAAGCCTCAGACCACAATCAATGTAAATACTGCTGCAGAAACAGACAAATCCTGCTTGTCAGAAGATGTTACAGACCTTACAGTTACTAATACACCAATCAGCTCCTCCAAAGAGGAAAGTATTGAACAGGAAACTAATGTCATAAAGAATACCGCCCGTAATGCCATTCCAGATCTCCTTGCTCCTGAATATACTTCACCAGAAACCAACTCCATGCACTCCTCCCATATCAATCGAACAATAGAGAGGAAAGACATCGGAGCCCATATGGGTATTAATACATGCTTTGCTCATTGGAAGTTTCACCTATGGCAGGACTGTAAACTTATCAACCAAGTTTGGTGTTGGATTTTCTTACTGTGGCTTTTCCTCTTCAACATTTTTCAGCCAAAGGATCGCCTTCTCTTCTTGAGCAGACTGGTGGGAGGGGGTATACTTTTACGACTCAGTCGTCCCATTTCCAGGGGGCGCTGTAAGGGGGCTGTCAGAAGCCTGGCAATCACCTTGAACACCTATCTAGAGTCCCTTGCTAACTCCTGTTTGTTTCACTTTTCACCATGGTACACTTGTATAGTACTACATTTGCTTCTTGGGACTGCAAATCCCATAATGCACAGCTTGGTAGTCAGGAAAACCCGGATTCTGTTTCCCATTGTTTTCTATGGGAGAAGTCCAGTTGCTCCTTTTCACTGGATCCTCTCCTCCAGGACTTGCAAGTATCTGAAACCACACACACCTGAAACCTCTCCTGTGCAGCCCAGCTTGGAACTGCTTATAAGCAGCCATTTCCTCAAGCTCCCCGTCGTCCATCGGACTTCAATTCCTTTGTGTTACAGACCCCTTGTCGGATGGTGTTCCAGTTTTGTTCCTGTTCTGTTCCAGCCTGATCCTGTTTCCTGTTTCTCTGCCCTGCTCCTGATTGTTCCAGCCAGAGTCTGCTCCCTATCTCTTAGCCTTGTATCTGTTTGTTTCTTCCAAAGCCTGCTCCCTGTTTCTCTGCCCTGCTCCTGCCTTGTTTCAGCCTGAACCTTCTCTCTGTTTCCCAGTCCTGTTTACTGCCCATTTCCTACTCCCTGTATTCCAGTCCTGTCCTTGCCTGTTCCAGCCAGAGCCTGTTCTCAGTTTCCCAGTCCTGTCTCTGTTTGTCCCAGCCAGAAGTTTGCGCCCTGTTTTCAAGTCCTAGTCCCGCCTTTGCTTCAGCCTGAGCCTGTTCCTAGTTCTTGCCTCTGCCTCTTTGTTTGTTCCCTTCTGTTTCTGTTTCTTCTTGGTTCTTTGTGTCTGGTAAGTGTTCTATCAGTCTTCACCAGTGTATACGTGTCCTCCTGTGTACTGGGGTTGGCTCCTGGTTTCCAGGAGGCAATTCCAGCCCCCATCCTTGTCCAGTGTTATACGTTGTATTTCGTGCCTAACAGTGACAGTGTGCTATTGCTGTTTTCTCAGGAATCGCCACTGTGTTTCCAGCTGGACCCACAAGAGCGTGTCCTGTGTATGTAAGTACTATCCTTGTTTGTGCTCTAGGGTCCAGAGACAGAATCACTTCTGCTGCCTCCTTTCTATGGGGCTGGCAGGGTGACTATCTGTAAGAGCAAACTGCACAGAGGCATTGAGATTCCCTGTCACTGTGGGAGGTTCTGCGCCTTACTCTGTGTACAACCCCAGCGTGTTTGTCCACTGGTAATCCGTTTCCTGTTTGTTCACACAAGGGTTGCTCTGCTTTTAATTTCCTGTTTCCTGTGCCTATCCATAGCTGTCCTTTCCGTGTATGCCTTTAGCTGCTCCTCTGCCCCAGTGTACTACCTCTTTAGGATATTCGGTGACCTCAAGGGGTGTCCCAGCCAGAGTCCTGATCAGACCCGCCCGAAACCGTGACATAAAGACCCCTTTTTGCATTTTTATTGATAATTTGACTTGTGTATTGTAGATTTTTGTCATTTTGGTCTTGTTTTGCTTAGATAAATATTTCCTATTTTTCTAAACTGGTATGTCATTTTGTAGTGTTTTCATTAACCCCTTCGCTGCCAGGCCTTTTCCCCCTCCTGTGCCAGGCCTTTGTTTGCCTATTTGGAATAGTTCTCGCTTAGGCCCTCATAACTTTTTGTCCACATAAGCTACCCATGCCAAATTTGCGTCCTTATTTTCCAACATCCTAGGGATTCTAAAGGTACCCAGACTTTGTGGGTTCCGCTGAAGGAGGCCAAGAAATTAGCCAAAATACAGTGATTTTTATTTTTATTTTTTAATGGGAAAAAAGGGCTGCAGAAAAAGGCTTGTGGTTTTTTCCCTGAAAACGGCATCAACAAAGGGTTTGTGGTGCTAAAATCACCAGCTTCCCAGCTTTCAGGAACAGGCAGACTTGAATCAGAAAACCCAATTTTTCAACACAATTTTGGCATTTTACTGGGACATACCCCATTTTTACAATTTTTTGTGCTTTCAGCCTCCTTCCAGTCAGTGACAGAAATGGGTGTGAAACCAATGCTGGATCCCAGAAACCTAAACATGTCTGAAAAGTAGACAACATTATGAATTCAGCAATGGGTAATTTGTGTAGATCCTACAAGGATTTCCTGCAGAAAATAACAACTGAAATAAAAAAATATTGAAATTGAGGTTTAAAAAAACAGCCATTTTTCTCTACGTTTTACTCTGTAACTTTTCCCTGCAAAGTCAGATTTTTGAAAGCAATATACTGTTACGCCCGCTGGACTCTTCTGGTTGCGGGGATATATAGGGCTTGTAGGTTCATCAAGAACCCTAGGCACCCAAAGCCAATAAATGAGCTGCACCTTGCAGTGGGTTTTCATTCTATATCGGGTATACAGCAATTCATTTGCTGAAATATAAAGAGTCAAAAATAGGTATCAAGAAAACTTTGTATTTCCAAAATGGGCACAAGATAAGGTGTTGAGGATCAGTGGTTATTTGCACATCTCTGAATTCTGGCGTGCCATACTAGCATGTGAATTACAGGGCATTTCTCAAATAGAAGTCTTTTTTACACACGGTCTTATATTTGGAAGGAAAAAATGTAGAGAAAGACAAGGGGCAATAACACTTGTTTTTCTATTCTATGTTCCCCCAAGTCTCCCGATAAAAATGGTACCTCACTTGGGTGGGTAGGCCTAGTGCCTGCGACAGAAAATGCCCCAAAACACAACGTGGACACATCACATTTTTCCACAGAAAACAGAGGTGTTTTTTGCAAAGTGCCTACCTGTGGATTTTGGCCTCTAGCTCAGCCGGCACCTAGGGAAACCTACCAAACCTGTGCATTTTTTAAAACTAGAGACCTAGGGGAATCCAGGATGGGTTGACTTGTGGGACTCTCACCAGGTTCTGTTACCCAGAATCCTTTGCAAACCTCAAAATTTGGCTAAAAAAACACTTTTTCCTCACATTTCGGTGACAGAGAGTTCTGGAATCTGAGAGAAGCCACAAATGTCCTTCTACCCAGCATTCCCCCAAGTCTCCCAATAAAAATGGTACCTCACTTGTGTGGGTAGGCCTAGTACCCGCGACAGAAAATGCCCCTAAACACAAAGTGGAGACATCACATTTTCTCTAAGAAAACAGAGGTGTTTTTTGCAAAGTGCCTACCTGTGGAATTTGGCCTCTAGCTCAGCCGCCATCTAGGGAAACCTACAAAACCTGTGCATTTTTGAAAACTAGAGACCTAGGGGAATCCAGGATGGGGTGACTGGTTGAGCTCTCACCAGGTTCTGTTACCCAGAATCCTTTGCAAAATGTGGCTAAAAAAACACTTTTTCCTCACATTTCGGTGACAGAAAGTTCTGGAATCTGAGAGTAGCCACAAATTTCCTTCCGCCCAGCGCTCCCCCCAGTCTCCCGATAAAAATGGTACCTCACTTGTGTGGGTAGGCCTAGTGCCCGCGACAGGAAATGCCCCAAAACACAAAGTGGACACATCACATTTTCTCAAAGAAAACAGAGGTGTTTTTTGCAAAGTGCCTACCTGTGGATTTTGGCCTCTAGCTCAGCCGCCACCTAGGGAAACCTACCAAACCTGTGCCTTTTTGAAAACTAGAGACCTAGGGGAATCCAAGTTGGGGTGACTTGTCGATCTCTCACCAGGTTCTGTTACCCAGAATCCTTTGCAAACCTCAAAATGTGGCTAAAAGAAAACTTTTTCCTCACATTTCGGTGACAGAAAGTTCTGGAATCTGAGAGGAGCCACAAATTTCTTTCCACCCAGCGTTCCCCCAAGTCTCCCGATAAAAATGGTACCTCACTTGTGTAGGTGGGCCAAGTGTTTGTGACAGGGAAGAGCCAAAAACACGTCGAAATTGAGGGGGAACCAAAGTGGGTCCAAAAGGGCAGTTTGAAAAAAAAAAATTTTAGGCTGACAAGTGCAGCAGAAATTTTATCAGTATAGATGAAACAATGCTGGGTGGTAGGAATTTTGTGGATTACTGCAGATTCCCGAAGGTTCCATCACGAAAATGTGGGAAAAATGTGCGCTTTCCAGCAAAGTTGCAGGTTTGCAGGGCATTGTGGGTAAGGAAATGGTGCTGGTGCATGTGAAGCACACCACCCTGGAATCAACTAGATGTTTAGTTTTCAGATGTGTCTAGGTCTTGTGGATTTTTCTACATGGCAGCGTCCCAAAGTAAAAAAAAAAGTGCAGCCCTCACCATTACAACTGGGACGATTCTGAGAGTTACCAAGCTCTCATGACCCAAATGTAAAACAAAAACCAAAAATAATCAAAGTCCTCTTGCTTGCCATGGGACAAGATGTTTTATTGTGCGGGGGAGAGCTGATAGACTGTTAGCCCCTTCAGTTCGCGTGGGGGCATAACCAGGCCCATACTGGTTGGTAGCCACCACCCCACTATTTTCTTTTATTTTTTTTATTCCCTGGCATCTAGTGGACTTTCTGTCCCCCGGGGGGTGGATCGGGGGTAATTGCCCAATCTGCCCACTGGTGGGCAGAATAACTTTGGCCCCATTTATTTGGGGCCATACCCCCAACCTCTTATTTTGAAAAAAAAATCTTCCCTGGTCTCTGGTGGGTATCTGCCCCTCTTGGGGGCAGATTGGCCTTCTAAAATAGGCCAGTCTGCCCCCAAGGGGGGCAGTTATGGCCAACAGTAATGTGCCCCCATGGGGAGAGACCCTTGTCCAAGGGGCTGCCCCCTCCAAACAAAACACACACATACCAATCCATGGTGTCTAGAGGTTTCTGCCCCAAAGAGGGCAGATTGGACTTACAAAAATTGGCTGATCTGCCCCCAAGGGGGGCAGAAATGGCCTATATACAATTTGCCCCCCAGGGGAGCGACCCTTGTCTAAGGGGTCGCTCCCCATACATAAAAACATAAAGTAAATAAAAAAATATATATATATCCCTGGTGTCTAGAGGTTTCTGCCCCCCCGGGCAATTATATTAGGACGATCTGCCTCCAGGGGGGGCAGAAAAGGCCTACAAATATTTTGCCTCCCCCCCCCATGGGGAGTGGCACTTGCCAAAGGGGCCGCTCCCCTTATGCGTTAGTATAAAAAATAAAAAAATCCCTGGTGTCTTATGGTTTCTGTTTTCTATAATTATATTAGGCTGATCTACCCCCGGGGGGGCAGAAACGGCCTAATAATAATTTGCCCCCCGAGATCGACCCTTGGCTAAGGGGTCGCTCCCCAAACATTAAAAAATAAAAGTAAACAAAAGAAAAATGATCCCTGGTGTCTAGTGGTGTTCTGCCCCCCGGGGGCAGACCGGCCTAATAATAATAGGCCAATCTGCCCCTGGGGGGGCAGAAATGGCCTAGAAATAATTTGCCCCCCAAGGAGCACTCCCCTTACTTGAAATAGCCCACACAAAAAAATATTCCCTGGTGTCTAGTGGTTTATCCCTGGTGTCTAGTCGATTTCTGCCCCCCCCCCCCCCAGGGGGCGGATCGGCCAAATAATATTAGGCCGATCACCCCCCAGGGGGGGCAGAAATGGCCTAGAAGTAAGTTGCCCCCCCCGAGGAGCAGCCCTTGCCCAAGCGGCTGGTCCCCTTACTTAAAATAGCCCACAAAAATATATATTCCCTGGTGTCTAGTGGTTTCTGCCCCCCCAGGGGAGGCAAAAATGGCCTAATAATAATTCTCCCCCCCCCCCCAGAGCGACCCTTGCCCAAGGGGTCGCTCCTAAAACATACAAAAAACAAAACAAAAAAAAGAACATTTTCCCTGGTGTCTAGTGGATTTCTGCTCCTCCGGGGGCAGATAAAGCCCAAAAAAAAGTTGCCCCCCCTGGAGAGCGGCCCTTGCCCAAGGGGCTGCTATCATTATTTATTAAATAAAGAAATAAAGAAATCCCTGGTGTCTAGTGGTTTCTGCCCCCCTTGGGGGCAGATTGGCTAATAAAAATAGGCCGATCTGCCCCCAAGGGGGGAAGAAATGGCCTAGAAAACATTTTGCCCACAGGGGAGTGACCCTTGCCTAAGGGGTCGCTCACCCCAAATAAAAAAATAAAATAAAAATAACAATCCCTGGTGTCTAGGGGGGTTTCTGCCCCCAGGGGGGGACAGAAACAGTCAAAAAATCAATCGCCCCCCTGGAGAGTGGCCCTTGCCCAAGAGGTCGCTCTCCTTATTGAAATAGACAAAAAAAAATCCATGGTATCTAGTGGCATTTCTGCTACCCGAAATGCTCAGGGAAGCCTGAAAGGAGAGGAAAGGCCTTTCCTCTCCTTCCACGCTTCTCTGATCCCCTCCACATGAGCATTTCTCCTCTGATCCGGCGTGTGTTTCCCAAACAGTGAGTTGCCCGATTTTGTTGAAGTCACAAAAGTCCAAGCAACACGTAAAATGCCATTACATTATGAATTTCACATTTGCTGCTTCAAAGACCGAGGTCAAATGTCAGGCTATGTTTTCTGACAAATTGCTGATTATTTCTTTAACATGAGGATTGATGTTTACAAACTCCTCTCAGTCAGAGAAAGAAAAGTATGGTGAATTATGTGACAATCTTGCTTGGGTAAATAGAAAATTAGAGGAAAGGCTGTAGGTTGTAATTACCTTGAAATGAACTGTACACATTCATCAGTAAGGAAAGTAAAAACAAAGCAATTTTTTGTAATACTGAAGACTGTTAGAATCAATGATTTTAATAGGATCAAAAAAAGAAAGACATTTTGCTTGGTGATGCACAAATAAGACACCTTCACTGAAACCCAATTTCCACACATCATCTGTGTGCATATATAGTGTTATCAGTAAAACAGAATGTCTGTGCAAATTTAGTGGCCATTTCAGTGGAAAATTGCACTACTACATGATGCTATAGTTCCATCACAAAATTGCCCAGCTCATGTCTATTAAAGGAGGTTTGTCGTGAAACTTGGGTCGTGGTGCTAAAAAGGTTGTGAAACACTACTCCGGAGATTTTATATCAGTGCTTAAGTTCATTGATGGTAGTCGTTTTATAGGAAAAATATGATTTTGTTGAATGGGAGTTTTGCAGATGAAGGCTCCTCTGTAAGACATTCAATTCACTGGACAAGCAATGATATTTATATGCCCCATTAAGAGGCTCCTGAACCTTGCCGGACTTTGTCGTGCTTTCTGCCCCGGTGGGACTCGGGGTCCCAAGGCTCCTCTCTTCTTGGCAACAGCCCACAGCTGGTGACGGGGAGGCACTTCTCATCACGCTAGAAAGTGTTGCCTCACCCCCTGCAGCACGGGACTCCTGAACTTTGCTGGACTTTGCCCTCCCTTCTGCCCCGGTGGGACTCAGTGTACCGGGGCTCTTCTCTTCTTGGCAACAGCCCATAGCTGCTGACGGTGAGAGGCGCTTCATATTGGGCTAGAAAGCGCTGCCTCGCCTCCTGCAGTGTGGAACTCCTGGACCTTGCCGGACTTTGTCCTGCTTTCTGCCCTTGTGAGAATTGGTGTCCCAGGGCTCCTCTCTACTTGGCAACAGCTGCTGACGGGGGAAGATGCTTCACATCACACTATAAAGCGCTGCCTCGCCCCCGTAGCCCAGTAACTTCTGAGTTTGTACATTTAAGGACTCGCTTGGACAAAATAGAGCATGTACGTAACATTATTGCTGAGCCACAATCACGATCTACCCGAAGGGTGGGGGCGGTGGGCAAAATTTCCCGAAGAGGTGACTTAGGCCCTATACCTGGCCATGTGATTCTGTGTTCTGAGCAGTGTATAACGAGCCGGTGTTAGTACATATGCTCGCCCAAAGCTTCACTAGTGCATAGAGTTAATCCACCAAAAGCAATAACAGGGGGGGCATGGGAGAGCAGATTAACAGGGAGGAAGATGGAGGGCAGGCTGAAGGAGAGATGACAGTGCACAAACTACTATCAACCCTGTTATTAATTTGCCCCTTGCATCAGGTCCGTACATGGTTATCTTGACTGGGGTACCAAAGTTGAGGGCAGGACCGAGTGAAACACAAGAGGAACTAACAAACACCTGTATGTGCTTGGAGGGAACAGAAATGTTCCTACTAGTTTGGCACATAAGATCCTATTAACGCACAGGATAGGGTGGATTGGTTGAGGCCGAGTGAATTGCCTGGGGGTCTGCATGATTGTGAACTTTAGGGATCCCAGTATTAAGCAGAGGCTACTGTACGAGGAATAACAGGGCAGGGAGGGGGCACGGGAATAACCGTTTTGCCACTGGGCTATTTTTATAGATCCATAACGCAGCTCAGTAACAGTTTGTATTCTCCAAGGGATAATCACAGCTCAAGGGCACCTGGTCAATACAAAGGCGCAGATGGGCAGTATGGGAATTTTACAGCACCCGTCAGCAACCGCTTCAGTGTCTCAAAGGAAGTTGCTTGACTGCCACAGACAGGAGAGACAGGTATCAGAGCGTGGCAATGGGGTCAAAGGTAGTATTTCCCTTAGTCTCGCATTGGTAAATGCTAAAGAGAGCATAGAAAAACAACCATCGCACTTAACTAACTGTGGAGTGAAGAGAAAGGAAGATAGGGATCCTACCCAAAGCTCTCTTTGTCTGCATACTGCCTCTTTATTGCATGATCAGAAACAATTTGATGCCCGCATCATGACACGGCCAGGCAGGCTTTCATTTGTTTCCTGGAACGTGGCTTGGTTAAGTTCAAAGATGCACCTCCCAGAGTGGAATGCCTTTATTAATAATTTTGATATTTGTCTGCTGCAGGAAACTTGGTGCATAGAACCTAAGTATCGGCATGGCTACCTAACTATTTTTAGCCATGCCACTCGTGGTGCTAAGGGCAGGCCCTCAGGTGGGTTATTGATCTGGGCAAAAATGTATTTGAATTGCACTGTTAAGCTGCTCCAGGCAGCCCACTTAGATATCCTGGCTATTCAGGCAAAAAATAGATCTAATTTAGGGATACATATCTATAATCTTAATAATGTGAGGGGGTAAGAGGAGGCTCCTATTTGCAGACACTGCATCGTTTAGATGCCAGTCTAGACAAAACACCATCTAGGTACCTTTTAATTATTGGAGGCGATTTTAACACCACATTTGAGCCCCTGGATAGTGATGACATTTACCTTACGACTGAGGAAGATGAACGGTGGTCAATACTAGAGCTCAGTTTAGCACCTGTTAAAAAATGGACAAAGGTGGCATTACAAGTAAAGGCTATAACACTTGAATATGGGCTCCGAGCACCGAATGGTAGAACAAGGAGCAATCAGGCTGGCCTGTCCACCTTTCATGGTCAGAAAGGCTCTAGTAGAATAGATTATGAGCTAATGGATCTCAGACCGTGGGCTTTTGTAGAAGATAGGCAGTAAGGGAAACTGTTGGGGGTGGCCATAATTCCTTGTGCCTTATGATGAAGCCACTTTTGTGGTTAAATGAATGTGATGCGCGCCCTCTTAGCCGCACTCAGGAGCTCTGCCCTACAAATGACAGATGATGTCGTATGTGGCAGAGAGTAGCCTTAAAAATGGAGGTGCTCAGGGAAATTTCAATGCTAGTAAACTCCATGCTATGTGCGATGGATGTGGGGGCATCTGAGGATGGGAGCAGGGATGATCAGGTTGATACCCATGCAGCCCTCTTTGATGGAATTTCTTTGTTCTTTATAGTTCCTGAGGCAAATAAGAAAAGGAAACCTCAGTTGTTCAAGCAGGCAAGGTGGTATTATAAGGGTTGTAGATTGGCTAGGGCGGACTTAGTTAAACATCAAATTAAAGGATGGAAATAGCATTTTGAGGCTTAGGACATCTTATAATATGGCTAAGGTGCCAAAAATGTCTGGGAGTAAAATAGATGGCAGGACATCAAAATAGCGTGTGAATAATGTGACAGCACTAAATGTTGGAATTTAGTGAGAGTAAAAGGGGAAGATGATATAAGACAACATCTTGTACAGATCCCAATAATATTATTGCCCCAGAGGTGTGGGTGGACCATTTTAGATCCCTCTATTCAGCTGGTCATTGGGATGCCACATCTAATTGCAATTGTATAGCACCTGCAATTAGTCATAGCGATATGTTTAGTTCAAAGGAGATTGCTATGTCTATTGACTCCATTATGGTTGGTAAAGCTCCAGGGCCAGATGACAGCCCTGGTGATCTGTTTAAACATGATAAGGGAAACTGGGCGAAATATATGCTGGCTCTTGCCAACCAAATAGCAAAAGGTGTGCCTATCCCTCCCTCGTGGAAGTTAGAAGAGGTGGTACTAATTTATAAGAAGGAAGCAAGGGATTCCCCCATAAATTACAGGTTTATGGCCCTCATTAAAACCCTGGCGGTCGGTGATATAGTGGCGGTAATACCGCCAACAGGCCGGCGTAAAATAAATATGAAATTATGACCACGGCGGAAACCGCTCAGACTGCCACTTTAGCATACTGACCACCAGGGCGAAATCAACAGGCACCACAGTGGTAACCGCCTACAGCCAGGTGGAAGACAATGCTCCGCCCACTGTATAATGACACACCAATCTGCCACCTTTTCTGGGGCGGTACCAATGACATCAGAATCATGGTGGAAACACTGCGCAGAAGGGAAACGACTCAACTCTGGGGACTCAAGGAAGAACCAAAGCCGCCATGGAGCACAAGTTGCCTATGTTCTCATGCTCTTCTACGTTCTGCTCCACTACGAACACCAACGCCGGCAAAGACGACCACAGTGAGTACAGCCGCCTAGCACACAGGGGAGGGGAGGGGGGAAGAGAGTGACACACACAAGCAACACGCAACGCCCCCCCCCCCAACACCATACAAACAACCAGATGCAGTAACATTACATATTCACCCCATATGCCTCAGGAATAATTCAAGGACAAAATGAATTGATTAAAGTGAGTGTAATAAGATAAAATAGTATAAATATGTGCATACAAATCAACAAGTATATACATGTTTACAAACGTAGGGACACTGCCCAGTCCTCACTGTCCGTGGGCCACAGGGCCACATCACACAGTCAAAGGCCCCACCTCACTCCTGCAACAACACGAAGAGAACACTGCAGGGGCATCAGGTCGAAAATAGCCAGGCACCTCAGGGGGATGGGGAACAGGGGGCACCTCAGCCAGAAGATAGCACAACGCCACTAGTCCTGGAGGGGGCAACATGCCCATCACTCTGTCCTGGGGAGTGCAAGGCCACAGTCCCTCAAGTGGGTAACTTGACAACTGCCTTTGGAGGGGGCAACATGCCCTGTGTGCTGTCCTGGGGAGTGCAAGGACACAGACACTCAAGTCGGTGACTTGCCCACTGGCTCTGGAGGGGGCAACATGCCCTGTGCTTGGTCCTGGGGAGTGCAAGGCCACAATCTCTCAAGAGGGTGATTTGCCCACTGACTTGTCCTGTGGAGTGCAAGGCCAAAGTCTCTCAAGTGGATGGCTTCTCCACTGGTTCTGGAGGGGGCATTGTGCCCAGTGATCTTCATCATGTGGAGGATGGGGTGAGTGGATGGCTTCTCCACTGGTTCTGGAGGGAGCATTGTGCCCAGTGATCTTCATCCTGTGGAGGATGGGATGAGTGGATGGCTTCTTCCACCGGTTCTGGAGGGGGCATAGTGCCAAGTGATCTTCATCCTGTGTAGAATGGGGTGAGCGGATGGCTTCTCCAGTGGTTCTGGAGGGGGCACTGTGCCTAGTGATCTTCATCCTGTGGATGATGTGGTGAGTGGATGGCTTCTTCCACTGGTTCTGGAGGGGGCATTGTGCCCAGTGATCTTTATCCTATGGAGGATGGGGTGAGTGGATGGCTTATTCCACTGGTTCTGGAGGGCCATTGTGCCCAGTGATGCAGATCTTGGGGGGGTCACAATCTCTCACCTGGGAGTCAGACCAACAGGATTTGCAGGGGCCAGGACGCACAACAGCCCATGGACACAGGACTATACACTTTCCACCGGCGGTGACGGCTGCTCAGTGGTGGCAGTGGTGATGCTAATGGTGGATTTGGCAGTGGTGGGAGAGGCTCCAGCCCTTCCCCTGCAGCCTCAGATGGCTGCCCACTGGGGCTGTTGCTGCTGCTGGCGGTGCTGGCAGTGGTGGGGGGAGGCTCCAGCCCTTCCCCTGCAGCCTCGGATGGCTGCACCACCATGGTTGGTAGTGGAGACTCTGACTGAGTCCCTGCACCAGGCCCCATGTCTATACTGCCTGCTATTCCAGGTCCCTTGTCCCTCCTTCCTGCAGCTGGGGCTGCCTCCTTGCCCTTCCTTCCTGCAGCTGGGGCTGCGTCCTTGCCCTTCCTTGACGCACTTGGGGCTGCCTCCTTGCTCTTCTTTGATGCACTTAGGGCTGCCTCCTTGCCCTTTCTTGGCGCACTTGGGGCTGACTCCTTGCCCTTCCTTGACACACTTGGGGCTGCCACCCTGTCCGTCTGGCTGGCTGGTGGCCGGGATCCTTTCCCACCTGGAGTAGTTGGGGACTCTACTGTGCCCGTGGACTGGGTGGGTGAGGTGCTTGCCTGGGTTTTGACCGCCCTGACCTGACATGAGGGACGGGGGAGGGGTAGGGAAGAGGCCAATGTTGGCAAGGAAAATCTTCTTAGGGACATTGAGGCGGGAAGAGGGAGATGGTTTGGGAGTGGAGGAAGAGGGAGTGGTGATAGGAGGTGTCTGCCTGCTGTGTTTGGGTGCAGGTGCATAGGCTGGATGCTGTTGTGAGGTGGATGGCTGTTGGGTGTCTGAGTGCTTGCGTTTGTGTACTTTGGGGGGAAAGGGCACAGACACAGTGGGAGAGGACACAGGCAGTGTGTGCATGGATGTGGGTGTGGTGACTGCCAGTGAGGGGTGTGTACTGATAGGTGTGCTGTTGATGGAGGTAGTGGATGAGGATGTAGTGCATGCAGGTGTGAGGGTAGACGCAACTCCAAGGGAGGTGGACGACGAGGAAGAGGCAGTGGATGTTGACATGTATGCATCTAAATGGTGTTTGTGTGAGTGCCTGTGGGATGAAGTGTGGTGCTTGTGTTTGCCATGTCCACTCTTGTGTGTTGTCCTGGGTGCATGCTCGTCTGACTTTGTGCTTGGGATAGGTTGGGGTTGAGTGGAATGGCATTGGGAGAGGAGGTTAGAGGGGGGGGGGGGAACAGGGACAATGGCTGCCATCAGAGAGGAAGCCAGAGCCTGGATTGATCTCTGTTGGACTGCCAAGCCAGTGTGCATGCCCTCCAGGAATGCATTTGTCTGCTGCATTTGGGCTGCCAGCACCTGGATGGCATTCACATTGGTTGACTGCCCAACAGAGATGGATCGCAGGAGGTCAATAGCCTCCTCAGTCAAGGCAGCAGGGCTAACTGGGGCAGGGCCTGAGTTGCCTGGAGAGAAGGAGATGCCCACCCTCCTGGGTGAGCGGGTACGGGAAACTCACTGAGGGGCTGCTGGGAGGGTGGTGCTGGTACGGGGAGACGCCTGTACCTGTAGCTGAGGTGGTCACAGAGGTGTCCGCTACCACCAGGGAGCTCCTATCGGAGGAGGTACCTGTGTCCGAACTGTCCCCTCCCGTCTCTGCCGTGGTCCTCCCCTCGCCCTCCGTCCCATAGGTGCCTCACCATCGGTGTATTTGGCCTCCTGGTTCCTGTGGGATGCAGCTCCCTCCGTCGACCGTGCCTCTGCTCCTCCGCCAGAGGATGCTAATGCACATAAGTACATTGTAACAAAACAAAAATGGTGGGGGGAAGAGACGAAGAATACACTTGGTCAGTGGTGCCAACAACACCACAGTTGGGGTACACAACACACTCACACACAGGGAACAGCCCTACGTGCTAGGCAATGCACTACCAGTCACAATGATAGTCCCCAGTCCATGGATAGGGACACTTAATGCCAATTGCAACATACCTGAGACCCAGAGACCCCTGCCCAGTAGTGGATGCCTACTAGTTTGGATGGAGTACTTTCACATCAGAACCTTGCCCAACATGGGACCTACCCTGCAATGCCAGGCCTGGGCTGGGGGCACCCACAGGCTCCCCCCCGGATACCCAACCCACCAGGCGCAAGGTTTATATTAGGGCACCATACTCACCCCCTTGTGGCTGCTGTGATGCCCCAAGTGCCCATCTAGCTCTGCATAGGCCACTGCCAGTAGGTGGGCCATCAAGGGGGGTCAGGGTTCGACAGGTACCCCTTCCTCCTTGGGAGGTCATCCCCAGCTGGGCCTCCACCGTCTTCCGTGCCCAGCGTCCCAGGTCCTCCCACCATTTCCGACAGTGGGTGCTCCACCTGGCGTTGACCCCCAGAGTCCGCATGTCCTTGGCGATGGCACGCCATGTACCCTTCTTTTGATGAGCGCTGATCTGCAGGGAAATAGACAAAGGGAAAGGTATTAATCTGACCGTCCTGCCTGTTACACTCATGGCCCACCATGCCCCTTCCCATCCCCATTAGCACAGACATGGCCCACCATACATGCTGCACGCTGCCCGGGGCCCACTCACCACCCCCTACATGAAGCCTTCACACACAGCACTCCATGCATTCATGCCCCATGCATCGTACTTACGGTGTACTCACCTGTTGGTCTGCAGGCACATACAGCAGTCAGCACTGGGGTAGGACCCCATCCACCAGTCACTCCAACTCTGCCTAGCTGAAGACAGGGGCCCTTTCCCCAGTCACACGAGCCATGGTTGGTTCCAGACACAGGTCACAGCAGCACATGCAGTGTAGGTCCCCTCCTGTTGAAGGTCAGGTAGCAAGTGAGTGCACAGATAGAAAATGGCGGTCAGGTCAGCCGCAGTGCGTACCGTCACTGCCGGCATACATCACATTGGCCACTGTACCCCATAGGGCCCAATGTTAACCAATGAGGAGTTGCACGGTGGTTCTCGAGCACCTCTAGCACACAATTGAACCATTTGGACATCTCCAACAAAATACTGTTACAATCACAACATGCATTGAACTGTCATGGTTGAAATGCAGAGATAATGACCAGCTGCTCACTATTTTACCCCATAGATTGCAGCCGCTGCGGATGAATAGGAGATGTAACATCCCCCCATGTACAGACCCCTGGTGGACTTGGCTACAATGGAGGACAGGCACATTATCCTTACCTATAGACTTGACAGAGCCACAATCACTGAGCTGTGTGCCCAATTGGAGCCTGACCTAATCTCTGCTATCCCTCACCCCACCGGGATCTCCCCTCTTGTGCAAGTGCTATCAGTGTTCCATTTCCTGGCAACTGGCTCCTTCCAAGTGACAGTGGGCTTGGCAGCAGGAATGTCACAGCCTATGTTCTCAATAGTGCTGATCAGAGTGTTGTCTGCCCTGATTAAACACGTGCAGCTACATCGTTTTCCCCCAGGTGGATGATTTGGCCACAGTGAAAGCTGATTTCTATGCAATGGGACATATCCCCAACATTATTGGGGTTATTGATGGTACACATATTACATTTGTCCCCCTCCCCCAGCAAAATGAACAGGTGTTCAGAAATCGAAAGAGCTTTCACTCCATGAATGTGCAGATGGTGTGCCTGGCGGACCAGTACATCTCCCATGTCAATGCAATTTATCCTGGGTCTGTGCATGATGCCTTTATCCTGAGGAATAGCAGCATCCCAAATGTGATGGCTCAACTCCAGAGGCACAGGGTGTGGCTAATAGGTGAGCCATGGTTCCCACCCAGTATGTGTTGGTGTATGGGTATGGTGTGGGCCCTAAGGGTTAGCGTGTGGCTCTACCAGGAGCACCAATGATGGCGGCGACTACGACGGTGAGTACTGCACCTACAACACAGGGGAGGGGGTGAGGGAAAAGAGAGTGACACACACACGCAACATGAAAAACCCCCACCCTCACCCACAACAACATACACACTAATAAATGCTGCAACATTTCATTTACAACCCCCAAACCCAGAAGAACGCAATGACAAAAGGAAATGAGTTGAACGATTGTAATATAAAAAAAATCCATTAGTCAAAACTTTAAATACAGTATAAACAATTATGTACACCAACTATACAAGTCTGGATAGTGCACCATTCATAGTCCGTGGACTACTGGCCCCAAAATGCATGGGCGAGGCCCACACTCGATACCAGACTCCAAACGGAGAGAACACTGCTGGGGCATCAGATCAAAATTAAACAGGCACCACAGGGGGAAGGGAAGGAGGGGCACCTCAGCCGGATGAGTGCACAACGCCAGCTCCACGAGGGGGCTCCATGCCCATTGATGTATCCTGGGGAGTGCAAAGCCACAGTCTCTCAAGTCTCTCCAGTGGGTGGTTCGCCCACTGCTTTATTCTGGGGAGTGCAAAGCCACAGTCTCTCAAGTCTCTCCAGTGGGTGCTTTGCCCACTGCTTTATCCTGGGGAGTGTAAAGCCACAGTCTCTCAAGTATCTCCAGTGGGTGCTTTGCCCACTGCTTTATCCTGGGTAGTGCAAAGCCACAGTCTCTCAAGTCTCTCCAGTGGGTGCTTTGCCCACTGCTTTATCCTGGGGAGTGCAAAGCCAGTCTCTCAAATCTCTCCAGTGGGTGCTTTGCCCACTTCTTTATCCTGGGGAGTGCAAAGCCACAGTCTCTCAAGTCTCTCCACTGGGTGCTTTGCCCACTGCTTTATCCTGGGGAGTGTAAAGCCACAGTCTCTCAAGTGGATGCCTTTCTCCACTGGTTCTGGAGGGGGCTTTGTGCCCGGAGTGCTTCATCCTGCCAAGGACTGAGGTAGTGGATGCCTTTCTCCACTGGTTCTGGAGGGGTCTTTGTGCCCAGAATGCTTCATCATGCCAAGGACTGAGGTAGTGGATGAGATACTCCACTGATTCTGGAGGGGGCTTTGTGCCCAGAGTGCTTCATCCTGCCAAGGATTGAGGTAGTGGATGCCTTTCTCCACTGGTTCTGGAGGGGGCTTTGTGCCCAGAGTGCTTCATCCTGCCAAGGACTGAGGTAGTGGATGTGACACTCCACTGACGGTGGTGCAACATGCAAGCTGCCCATGCTCCTGGAACTGACAACCAGCCTCGACGACTGACCACTGGGAATGGCAGCCATGTCTGCAGTGGTGCCACTGTCTCAGGATGTCGCAGGGCCGCTGGCGGTGCTGGCGGCGGTGTCAGTCGTGGCGGTGCTTGCGGCTGCCTCAGTGGCATTTGTGCTGGCAGTGGTGTCAGTAGCGGCAGTGCTTGCGGCGGACTCTGTGGCATCGGTGCTGACAGAGGTGTCAGTAGCGGCGGTGCTTGCGGCGGACTCTGTGGCAATTGAGTTGGCGGCGGGCTCTGTGGCATCAGTGCTGGCAGCGGCCTCTGTGGAATCTGTGCTGGTGGAGGCCTTTGTGGCGGCGGCGCTGGTGGTGGGCTCAGTGACTGCGGAGCTGGTGGCGTGCTCAGTGACTGCGGTGCTGGTGGCGGCCTCGGTGTCTGCGGTGCTGGCGGCGGTCTCTGTGGCGATGGTGCAGGTGGCGCTGCTGGTGGCGTTCTTGTCCGCCATGCAGGTTGGCGTCGACGTGGACCTGCCCTTGATTTTCTGGCCCTTCCCCACCTTGGATGGTGGCGCAGCTGTCTTGCCACTTTCCACTTTTGTTTTGACTGAGCCCTTGGTGGTAGGTGTTTTCACCTTCTCCCTTCAGGATGTGGGCAACTTTTTGACTTTTGGATTTGGTGGAATGTCCTTGCCCTTGCTCCGTGGGACACTGGCATCCCCTTTGCTTGGCGCACTTCAAAATCCCGCTATTGCTGGCACCACTGTGCCCGGTGATGTGGTGGCTGAGGTGCTGGGTTGGGGCCTGGAAAGGCGGGCCCTAGGGGATGGACAGGGGGGGTGAGGTGTAGGGAAGAGGTCAACATTTGATAGGAAAAGCTTTTTAGACACACTGGGACGGGTAGATGGAGGGGGTTTGGGAGTGGAGGAAGAGGTAGTGGATGTAGGAGGTGTACGTTTGCTGACTTTGGGTGAAGGTGCATGGGCTGGAGGCTATTGTGAGGTGGATGGCTGTTGGGTGGGTGTGTGGCTGCATTTGTGTACTTTGGGAGGAGGGCTCCCAAGCACACTGGTAGAGGACACTGGGGATGTGTGAATGGTAGTGGGGGTGGTGAGTGCACATGAGCGGTGTGTGGTGATGGGCATGCTGGTGATGGCGGTAGTAGCTGAAGGTGTAGTGCATGCAGGTGTGAGTGGAGACGAGACAGGGAGGGAGGAGGGAGACGTGGAGGAGGGGGACACAGTGGAGGCAGTGGATGTTGGAATGTCTGCATGGGTATGATGCTTTTCTGAGCGGCTGTGGGATGTGTGGTGCTTATGTTTGCCTGAGCCACGCTTGTGTGTTGATGTGTGTGCATGCTGGTCTGATGGTGTGCTTGGGATAGGCTGAGGTACAGGGTATTGGGTCTGGGTGGAGGATGTTGGAGGCTGGACACAGGGACAATGGCTGCCATCAGTGCAGAGGCCAGAACCTGAAATGCTCGCTGTTGGGCTGCCTGGCCAGAATGAATACCCTCCAGGTATGCATTTGTTTGTTGCAACTGCCTCTCTACACCCTGGATGGCATCCAGAATGGTAGACTGCCCAACAGTGAGGGATCTCAGGAGGTCAAGAACCTCCTCACTGAGGGCAGCAGGGCTGACTGAGGCAGGGCCTGAGGTGCCTGGGGCGAAGGATATGCCCACCGGAATAGCTACCATTCGATGAATGTGCAGATGGTGTGTTTGGCCGACCAGTACATCTCCCATGTGAATGCCAAGTCTCCAGGCTCAGTGCATGACGCTTATATTTTGAGGAATAGCAGCATCCCTTATGTGATGGGGCAACTCCAGAGGCACCGTGTGTGGCTAATAGGTGAGGACAAGGACCCTATACCGTGTGAATGATTGTCTGAGTCTGGGGTTGTCCCTAAGGGTTAGTGTGTGTCTAACAGTTGTCCCTCGACATTTGCAGGTGACTCTGGTTACCCCAACCTGTCATGGCTACTGACCCCAGTGAGAAACCCAGGACAAGGGCAGAGGAACGCTACAATGAGGCACATGGGCGAACTAGGAGAGTGTTCAAAAGGACCTTCGGCCTCCTGAAGGCCAGATTCCGGTGCCTCCATATGACAGGTGGTTCTCTCTACTAGTCACCAAAGAAGGTGTGCCAGATCATCGTGGCCTGCTGTATGCTGCACAACCTGGCTTTGCGACGACAGGTGCCTTTTCTGCAGGAGGATGCTTCAGAAGGAGGTCTTGTGGCAGCTGTGGCGCCTGTGGACAGTGAAGAAGAGGAGGCAGAAGAAGAGGACATCGACAACAGAAACAACGTTATCCAGCAATACTTCCAGTGAGACACAGGTAAGAAGACATCACTGCCTCCTACATCTCATACAATTGTTAGACCTATCATATGTTTGTCACTTTCACCCAGTGTATGGACCCTGACTTGTCACTTTGCATTTCCATTTCACAGATGTGGGTCCCACTGTGTGACCTCTGCTATATTACCTCATGGACTAGAGCTGTGTGACATAGGTATGTTGACAATACACTGGACATTGCTATTTTCCTTAGTTATAGCAAATACACATTTGTGAAAGCACAGACTCCAGATTGTTTTGTGATTCAAGGGTGTTTATTTAAGTGCAAAATAGTGGAGGGGGTTGTAAAATGGTCAGGGGTGATGGTGGAGGAATGTCCATGGCAGAGTCCAGTTATTTGTCTCACAAGTGCATTGTCCAAAGGGGCATAGGAAGTGGAGCTAGGGTAGTTTAAGGATGGACAGGGTGACGAAGTGGGACAGAAGTATAACATTCAAGGTGGTCTCATTTCTTGGCGGGGGTCTTGGCATTGTTCTCTGTCTTTGTCCTGGATCTCAGGGACCGTTTGCAGGGTGGTTCTCCCTCTGCGGGTGGTGGGGTGCTGGAGTCGAGGTCCTGTGGAGGTGTCTCCTGTCCACTAGCGCCGGCGGAGGTGGTGGGCTGTTCATCATCAAGGCTAGTGTCAGGGGCCCCTTGTTGTGCCACAGTGTCCCTCCTGATGTTCACAGGGTCCTTCAGCACCGCTACAATGGTGACCAGGGTGGTGTTGATGGACTTGAGTTCCTCCCTGATCCCCAAATACTGTTCCTCCTGCAGCCGCTGGGTCTCCTGAAACTTGGCCAGTACCGTTGCCATCGTCTCCTGGGAATGATAGTACGCTCCCATGATGTTGGAGAGGGCCTCGTGGAGAGTGGGTTCCCTGGGCCTGTCCTCTCACTGTCGCACAGCAGTCCTCCCAATTCCCCTGTTTTCCTCGGCCTCTGTCCCCTGAACCGTGTGCCCACTGCCACTGCCCCAGGTCCCTGATTTTCTTGGGTTGGTGGGTTTGACTGGGTTCCCTGTAGTGGTGGACACACTGCTGCTTGACGTGTCCTGGGTCAGAGGTATGGGCCCGCTGGGTGGGTGTTTTGCTGGTGTTTCCTGAGGGGGGAGGCTCTGTGGTGGTATGGGACTGTGGCAGGCTAACCGACTGTCCAGAGGTCCCTGTTGGGCCCGGTTGGTCATTGTGATCCAGGTGTGCAGAGGTGCTGTCATCACTGTGGGCCTCTTCTGTGGGGGGACTGGCTGTGGCTGGCACCTCCTCTCCGGTGACATTGAGTGGGGGTCCTGTGGGGATGAAAATGCAGTGTTATTGTATCTGCGTGTGCCATCTTGTGCATGGGTGTGTTTCCCTGTATGGTGTGATTGCCCTGTCACCTTTGCCTTGTGTGCGTGGTGATTTTGTGGGCTAGGTAATTCTCTCTAATGGGCATGCTGTGGTGATGGGTGTCCATGCAGGTCTGTGATGGGAGTCCATGCATTGGTGTGGCATGCAGGGCTTGGTATTGGGATGGGTGGGTTGGGATAGTGGGGTATATGTGAGGTGGTGGAGTGATGGGGTGAGGGTAGGGGTAGGAGTTTGTGATGGCATGCAGGTAGGGTGGGGGATATAGTAGTAAAGATTTGACTTACCAGAGTCCAGTCCTCCTGCTACTCCTGCGAGGCCCTCAGGATGCATGATCACCAAGACTTGCTCCTCCCATGTTGTTAGTTGTGGGGGAGGAGGTGGGGGTCCACCGCCAGTCCTCTGTACAGCTACCTGGTGTCTTGCAACCACGGAACACACCTTCTCCTGCAGGTCGTTCCACCTCTTCCTGATGTCATCTCTTGTTCTTGGGTGCTGTCCCACGGCGTTGACCCTGTCCACGACTCGCCACCATAGCTCCATCTTCCTAGCAATGGACTTCTGCTGCACTGTGATCTGAATAACTGTGGCTCTAAACGGATGATTTCCTCCACCATGACCCTGAGCTCCTCCTCTGAAAACCTGGGGTGTCTTTTGGGTGCAATGGATGTGGTGTGAGTGGTATGTGTGAGAATGTGGAAGGTGATGTGTTGTTGTGTGTGCTGTGAGGTGCATGGATGGTGTATGGGTGATGGTGTTCTTTGGCTCAGATTGAGTGGGTGCTCCTGGCTTGTCTCTCTCGCTGTTCGCAATCTTTTTTTTATCGAAAGGGTTGTGGGTAATGTGGGTGTGTGTTTTATAGTGGTCTGAGTGTGTGGTGTGTGTATGTGTGTCAGGTGTGTGTAGTTTGAATTGTTCAATGTGGTCTAGGTTTGTTAGTTTGTGTGTATTTTGAGCACGGCGGTCTGTACCGCCAATGGTTTACCGCGGTTGAAAGACCGCCACGTGATTCATGGGTCCTGATACTGTGGGCATTGTTCTGTTGGCGTAACGTGTGGGTTTTGGTACCGCCAGTTTATGACTGAGCTTTGGTCTGGTGGACTTGTGTGGGTGTCTGTATAGTGGCTGATTTCTCTGTGTGGGTCATAATACCCGTAGCGGTATGACGCGAGGTCACGGTATGTTGCCGGTCGTTGGCGCGGCAGTAGGCGGCATTTACCGCCAAGGTTGTAATGAGGGCCTATATGTACAGATTAGATTTGTCTCCCTTCCCTTGAGGTCTTATACAAGCAATTGGGAGACAGGTTTCGGAGCATCATCACTATGCACTTGATGCAAGCTAACAAAAGAATCAGTTGGCCATGTTTTTTTGCATGCCAGGCTTATGCAGGACCTCACAGGAAGTGGATTATACCAGCTGCCTGGGCTCTGGGCACACGCGCAATAGCCCAGTCACTTTAAAAATTTTGAGGTCAGACTGGCACATAAGAGATTAAACAATGGGAGTGTGCTGAGTGATAGTGGAGGGTGTTGCGGGGGTGGCATACGCTAGGGATTTTGTTGACACGGATCCCATGCCTTAATATGCGATTTGTCAGCTGAATTTGCACTAAGTACAGTATTTTAATATACTCATTTATTTATTTATTATGAAGTGTATTTTTATACTGCAGAACTATGTCCTGCTGAGGGGTAATCTTGATTTATTCTATTTTATTGTTTGTTTTAATCTGTGTTTTTACTGTGCCATGCGTGGTGCTTTTATGGCTATTAAAGCTGCTCATTATTATTATTAAGAGGCTGCCTAGTTAATCTCAACAAGCTTTTACCAAGCATTGTTCTCAATGAAATAGATATACCAAGGTGGCTATCACTACTTTATTTTGAAATGTGATGACCAAAAACAATAATGTGGATGTCAAAGATTGTGCAAACATCTAAAAGAGAATCCAAAGGAAGTAATGGATGAAGTTGGCAGAACTATCTCTGATGTCAAACTAGTCTATGAAAATGATTATAATACCGTGATGAAGACAAGGTGTGGTGCGATAGAGGATGTGCTTTAGCCGCAAGGTTGTTTTTATATAATAATAATGTATTGTTTAGTGACAAGAATGTTCTTTTTTCGAAGGCAAGACTGCAGATATAATTGTTATAAATTTCACAAAACTAAGAACCGGTTGTTTTTTCGAGAGGAAAAATGGGCCAGAATGTCAATTGTAATTGAAACTGCGGTTTCTCAATTCAAATTCTGCTTAGCAGCGAGGGAAGACGCATTGACGTAATTTAGTGGGTCGTAGTTGAGACCCCTGGTTGGCCCCTTGCGACCCTGGCACTGCCTTTGTGACCCCTGGCCTCAGAGGTGGCAAACTCAGTGTCAGGAGGACAGGAGGCGACTCGTTCCTATGAACATTGTTTGGGGTTCCAGTTTCCTTGTTTTCTGGCAATGTTTTATTACACTAATAGTAAATAACTTATTATTCACTATTAGTGTAATAAAGAATGGAGTACAGTTAGTTGGAATATAACTCTCATTGGCAGCAGAGGCAAGTAAAAAGCGATTTTAAATGTATGTTGTGTGCATTCTTGTGGGTGAGAGTGTGTTTATGTGAGAGAGTGTGTGTGTGTGTGTGCATGTGTATTTGTAAGCCTGGGTTTGTGTGTGTGTATGTGTGTATGAGTGAAAATAAAGGTTAACTGGTGTGCAATGTCATTTCCGCTACCCCTGGCATTTTGATGAATTGACGTTCGTGGGAAGAAGGCAAGATAAGGAAGTTTGACCCCATTTCAGAAAATATTAAATGGCTGTATTTCCATCCCATCGAAGATATGAGACAACAGCATGTGAATAACACGTTGAAAGAACCGTTAACTTATTTAGAAATGAACATTATTTTGTCTGAAAAAACATAACATCTTGATTGTTTACTAAATGCTTTTACTATTTCTGAAACTTGATGAAATTCATTTGTTTGAATGATACTACTGATCCCATTGACAAAAAATATGATGTTTCTGAGTTGACAAGTTCTTTTGAATTTCGCTATTGGGAATGATCAGTAAAATGTATATTGTCTGCAGTGCTTAATTTGTAGAAGAATAAGTGCCAGTTTCCAAAGCTCTGCTCAGAAGCCTGCAGCAGGCACCGGTGCACCGAATACCATGGTTGCATAGTCTGGAATCTACCTCATGCTTCTTTAATCAACCACCAGACACTCCCTTCACTTTATCTCACTCTTGCTTGTTCCTGTATTTTCTTTTGTGACATTTTCCTGTCTCTCTCGCTCTTGCTCACTCTCTCTGTCTGTCACTCTCACTCTGCTTTGTTTCTTTTTCCCTCTCTTGCTCTCAGAAAATGCCCAATGAGGAAACCACAAATATGAGTGTTGGTGGGCCGCACCAGGAGCCCCTGGCTCAAATTATGCACTGGATGTCAGATTCATCCAAGTGTGCTGAGGGCAGTAGGTAGACCGAAATTATACTGTAACACCCTTACAAGCTATAGTTTCATTCAAGCATCCTTGAATCAATCATATTTTAAATAATTATTTTAGCATTCATTGACCGAACAAGTGCAGATTGTAGGATTCCCCTTTCATGTTTACAGGAAGTGTAGATAAGAATAAAAATGACTTCTGGAATCCTTAAAGTAATCTGCTTACTATACTTTGACAACAGACACGATCCACGTAGAGAAGATGCCACTGCCAAGGGGTGTACTGGTTCCCATCCTAATGGGGTCACAGATGATTCATAAACCTGCATAAATTCATAAAGCCATGCAGAGCCGGATGACGCACGCGGATCCAAACGACGCCACCCAACGGCGCGTGCAGGGTACTGCTCAGCAGAAAAATTCCGGAATCGAAGCTGACTCCAGGGAATTCTAAGGTAAGGAATCTGCAGCTAGAAGTCTATATCAGATTGGCTGTTTGCCACAAACCCATGAACATTGCAGGCCTGATAGCACAGAACTCCTGTAGCAATTAGGATGCAATTAATTCACCTCCATAGATTTACCTTAAAATCTGCCTCCTAAAACATTTCCTCTTAAAATTTTAGTTATGAAATCATTTTAAAGTAGACCAAATTTTTAGTGAATTATAAAAAGTAGAACATTTGTGAGGGTTGATCTTTCAATTATCAGGAGTAACATATTATCCCCACTCTGAAATGGGATCTTACTGCAAGGGTTCTCAAGCCTATGCTTTTTTCATCTTTGAGCCCATCTATGAGTCTAGCAGAGAAGTATCATATGGGTGGATAGCCTTTACTGATTCTTAGTGGCATGATGTTCCCTCGCCTGCGATTATCGGGTGCAGGAACACATAGCCCAAACTTACTAAGTGTGAAATCACACCTTATTGAACAATCCACTAGTTTAAGACAGAAGCATTGAAAAAAGTATCAGGTTAAACCCAAACAGACCACTTCCTACAGCACGTGGAAATATTCTGAATTTATAATAAATGCAATATGTTGCATTTATTGTCCTGTATTTACATGCTGGGCCCTAAATATTTGACCGAATATTTGATATAAATGTGCAGCTATTCAATAAAGATAAAATGACCTTATTGTGAGGAGCTACAGATGCATTCATTCTTAATAGTCAAACATGTTTTAAACAACATAGTGAAAGTTTAGGTAATGTATATAATGTAGTGTTTTCTTGTTTTCCTCTGTGAATATGCAGATAAAACATGTAAAGGTTTGCATACCTATGTAACCCAACAGTTAAAATGGAATGATGCAATATTTGATCCTAGTTGAGTGTGAGGTCCATGTTTGGTTCACTGAAATAGAGTATCTCATTTTCCTAGGAAGTCAGCGGGGTGTCTGTCTGAAGGGTAACTCTCATACAAACTATGACTAGCCCAAATAGTACTACTCCATCAACACTTAACAAATTGGAGATAAACCCTCGAACTGGCAGTGCCTCAGGCAAGTACGTAAAAGAAACAAAACTCTGCTGAGGGTCCACAGCACACTATGTGACAAGCACATAGATAAAAATTTGATAGGACCCTTTGTTGCCATGGATTTACAGTTAACAATACCACATTCCAGGTGGACCTCCCAGAAACTGGCTAATGACCCTTACGATTGGCTGGAGAACTCCTGTGTTTGACCAATGAGGAAGATGTGTTGCTTTAGGAATAAAATGACCCTTTCAGTGGCTATTTTGTGCATAGGCAGGCATGACTCTGAGACCAATGAAGACTACAACGGAAAATGCTGACCAGGGGAAAGGGGGCGGCTACCCATTTGTCATCGCACCCTGCTGATGGTGTGTCGAGGTGCACCCAGTCATTTTCCTCACTACTGTGCACTAGGTTAAGCTGGTGTGGCAGTAGTGGGCTTCCTCTGTGGCATCTCTTCATTTCAATCTGTGGCCATTATAAAGTTCCCTGGGACTGCCTTCCGTGTGCGGCTGTGGAAAGACTGGAAGTGCCTGCAACACAAGTGACACTGAAGGTATAAGCACTATGACGTTGAGTACGGACAGAACACACATTCACATCTGCCTGCATGTGTTATGTGTCAGACTGCATGCTGTTTAACAAGCCCCATGATTACATAGCCACTATTCTTAGATCTGATGCTGTTGACACTTCAAGGGAAATCCTACTGCAGGAGATGTACTTCTATGAGTTGACCCACGGGCATGCATTCCGCTGATTTCCATCCACCACATCCTTACGTTGCAGTGTTGGCCGACCCGGAGCATCTCTTTGTAGTGTGAGGCATATGCACATTCTACTATGCATCATTTGTAACTGTTCTCAACCCCCACTAATGTAGGCATCCTTGTTGTGGAAGAGGGCACTGGTAGCTATTGAGTGTACACACAACGCGATTCACAGTCACAAATGCTTTTTGAATTTACCAGCAGTGGAAAGATGATTTCGGACTCCGGTGGAATTTTTGTCACAGGTTATTGATGTCATCCTTAGAAGAAACGCTTTCTAGGAATATTACTCTGTTAAAAATAGGTACTTGCTCGGAAAGGGCTAAGTGGAAGCATTTGCTCATAGTGAGTGCGTCTTGGCATGGAATTCCTTGCACATTTGCATGCCACCTGTGGACGAGATCGGGTAAAGCTGGTTAAATCTACATTAAGGGGCATATTTATACTCAGTTTGCGCCGGAATTGGGTTGTTTTTTTTTACGCAATTTCGACGCAAAACTAACTCCATATTTATTCTTTGGCGTTAGACGCGTCTCGCGCCAAAGTCCATGGAGTTAGCGTCATTTTTTAGCGTGGACACCTACTTTGCGTTAATTATATGCAAGGTAGGCGTTCCCGTCTAAAACATCGACTCCGAGGCATGTGCGTCGGATTTATACTCCCGGGCAAAAATCACACCGGGAGTGGGCGGGTAAAAAAAAATGACGTACGGCCGCTTTTGCGCCGTTTTTTAGCGCCTGCAAAAGGCAGGCGTTAAGGGACCTGTGGGCTCTGAAGGAGCCCAGAGGTGCCCTCCCATGCCCCCAGGGACACCCCCTGTCACCCTTGCCAACCCCAGGAGGACACCCAAGGCTGGAGGGACCCATCCGAGGGACATTAAGGTAAGTTCAGGTGAGTATTTTTTTTTAATTTTTTTGTGTCATAGGGGGGCCTGATTTGTGCCCCCCTACATGCCACTATGCCCAATGACCATGCCCAGGGGACATAAGTCCCCTGGGCATGGCCATTGGGCAAGGGGGCATGACTCCTGTCTTTGCTAAGACAGGAGTCATTTCTATGGGGGTTGGGAGTCGAAAAAAATGGCGCAAATCGGGTTGAGGTGAAAAAATTGCCTCAACCTGACTTGCCCCATTTCTTGACGCCCAAGCTCCATTTTCCCCTACGCCGGCGCTGCCTGGTGTACGTCGTTTTTTTTAACGCACACCAGACGTCGCCGGCGGCTAACGCCGGCTAACGTCATTCAATAAATACGGCGCCCGCATGGCCCTTCAGAATGGCGTTAGCCGGCGCTAATTTTTTTGACGCAAAACTGCGTTAGCGCAGTTTTGAGTCAAAAAGTATAAATATGGGCCTAAATACAATAGGTGTATATACCCATCTAGGTCCCTGCACATGTCCGTATATTATATCCCCAATTTAAATGTTATTGACTCAAAGACAACCAGCATTCCTTTTGTTCTCAGTGACCGGTGAGCATCTCCGATATATAAGCGTACAGAGATACACATACACCAGAACATTATGAAGTGAAATGACACACAAAGACTTTTCGATCCTATGTTTACTGACCTTCAGCTGAGAACACCGTCTTACGCTACTCAGTGTTGCATTTAGGAATCGTTAATGGTCGAACATGTTTTGAAATATCTTCTTGGCTTTTTGGAAGAAGGTGACAAATCTGCAAATATGTCTTCGTCTATCATGCATGGGCGGAGTAGTGTTGCGCATATAGACCATCACACAATGACATGAGGTGAAGCAGCTGGGGCAGAGCTTAGGACAAATTTGGCTCTTCTGACTCCAGTTGATGAAGTCCAATAGGTAATAAACCACAACATTCGCAATCCCATCATCTTGCAGGATTTGTGTACCAAACAGAGAGCATTTAACTTCCCTATTTACTTCACAGGAAGCCAGTGCAGTTTAGCAAGAGCAGGGGATATTGAATCACATTTCTTAATACTGAAAATTTACTTTGCTGCAGCATTTTGAACAGATTGTAATTTAGTTAGCTAGTTCTCGGGTTGCTCTAGATATATTGCATACATTGCATTGCAGTAATCCAGTCTGGGCGATATACATAATGGGCCTGATTTAGATCTTGGCGGAGGGAATACTCTCACAAACGTGACGGATACCCATCTGCCATATTACGACTGCATTATATGCAGTGGGGATCGTAATACAGCGGACAGGATATCCATCACGTTTGTGACTGAGTATTCCCTTCCCCATATGTAAATCAGGCCCTATGTCTCATTAGTACCACAGTTAACTTTCCATTGAAGAATGTAAGTGGTGTGCCATCTTCCATGTCCTATTCATTCCTTTTTTTTTTTACAAAATAGATGACTTGCCTGTACTTCTCAGCTATCTAAAGCTAAAAAAGTTAAAAGAACCATGTTTTTACAATTCACATACTCGTTTAAGATGCTCTAACCCCACTACAGGAAGACACAGAGACTGGAATTTATAGGCACAGAAGTAAAGATGAACAAGACACAGAGAAAAAGTCAAAGGAAAAGAGTCGGGCAAACTTACAGCATCAGCTGATCTGACCGCAGCTTGCACTGTGGGAGACTGAGAAACACCTCACATTAAAAAGGAGCACTATGCTGTGCACAGGTGTCAAGCAATATGCCTAAACATAATATATCACTCTTCTTTTTTTTGCTTCTTAGAGAGAGAGTTTTGCCAGCACCTTTAGAGACAGGTCTACGGAAGGTCTGGTTCTCAGTTCTCAATTTCATTTGCTTACTTACTCACCTGTTCAATGCCATTATACACACTACCCTTATGTTCTATTGTTTAGTTAACCTTGCCCTGCACAGCCTTCCATTCCTTCAAAGAGTGAGCTCTTCCACATCTCTTCTTGAAAAAACAACATAGCCCCTGAGGCAGGCATCTCCTGCTCTGAGAATGCTTACTCATCTGGCAGCTCTTCCCAGGCTTCTTCTCCTGGGGTAGGCTGGGGCTCAAGTTACTTTTTAAAATGAATAAATCCCAAAAAACAAAAGCAAAAATAAAACAAATAGGATGATTAATTTTGGTGGACTTATTTAGGCTGAGCGGAGAACCTTAACCCAGGGTCGGCTTTAGTGGGGGTTTGACTGGTGCAGCCGCACTGGACGCTGACCTGGAGGGAGGGCACTGACCTGAGAGGGGGGTGCTGTGTTTAGCAATAACTTACAATTTAAAAGCACCTGAAGCAGTGTTACCTGTGCATTCAGCTATCAGGCGACAACAAAAATGTCAAGATAACTCTTGTGATTAATGTTTCTGAAAGAGAGAGAGATAGGAGTTTCGTCTACTACACAACTGCAAAAAGTCAAGGTCACTGGTGCACCACATCCAAAATTACATGACGCCATTACACACTCAAAAATCTGCAGTGTCAATCACGAATAAAGATGATTTCATGACATCAGCCTGAGATTATAGTCCTAAATCTACGACATTGGGCAAGAAAATATTAGTTGGACATAGGAAGGTTAAAAGGGTCCACGGCCTGTTACCTATTGTGCAGAACATAATCCTGTTGTGGCCTATATTGGAGTGAGATTCAATGTTGGCATTTCATGTATGTTAAAAATAAAACCAACTTCAGAGACACCACTCCTATGAATAAATATGAGAATACAGACATTCATAATTACAGACACAGAAGTCACAGTTGATGAAACTCTATTTTTAATACACGTGTGGTTAATGCATTTAACATTTATTTATATGCTGGCACAAAGGCAAAGTGCTTTGGAAATATGCCACATCAACCATGCATATCCAAAGTGTTCCTTTTCCATATTTTATTTTACAAGTAATAAGTGGTAATTATATTACATTACATATATTTACATTGCTATTTGAATTACATAGTAGGTAACCAGTGCAGACATATAAATGCTGAACATATTCATGATATTGTGCCTCTTGCACATGTTGTAAATTAAGCAAGTTATTAAGTGGAAATATACAGAGATTGATCTAACCTTGCATGTCTGAAAAATGACAAATGAATCACCTAGCCTCTAATCAGTGAGTGGAGACAGTAGCAGTTTATCTTGGAAAGTGTTTCTCAATTTATGGAAGATTTTAATATTCTCATGAATTTCAGAAACGTCCATGAATATGCAAAGACTTCCAGAAATAAATATTGTAATCATGGTAGTTAGAACTGCTCCTGGTAAAAATGCCCCCCAAAATTATTGACAATGAGAAGTACCTCTTTCAGGTGTTCCCAACATGGAGGATGGATTCCACACCAAAAGTTACATTTCTATTTTAAGCAAAGATTACTCAGTCTAGATGAGTATCATTGTGTTTTTGGTAGATGAATGATACCAAGTATACAAGTATGTCATTGATGGCAGTGAGTCATTAACCAATGTCATTCCAAGATGGGATGGAGAGATCATGACACAACTTGATTGTTTTGTTGATTTGCTTTATTGACTGCAAGTCAGAGGTTATGCGGCAGCCATACAGATGAAGCGTCTTCAGCCTGAAATGGAGATAAAGCCATGTTTATTGAAGGATAAGAGTTACATTTGCCCTAATGCTAAACCTAAGGAAACTCAATTGTTTTCACATTAGCCTTTTTTGTTGTTGAAAAAACAAAGGTTAAAGTGATGTTATAGTTAAATGTTGAAATAATACAAAAACATGTCTAAAAACAAAAACATTACTAAACTTCACCATTTATAGTTTACTGAACTATTACATACAACTCCATCATGCACAGCTTATGATCTCAGATAATACATCACTCATGACATCTTACATGACATCGCTGATGACATCATTGAGAACATTTCAAATGACATCATAGATGACATCATTTATGACATCCACCAAAGGATAATGCCAGTTGGCTATGAGCAGTTCAACCAAATTGAACAAATGTTCATCCAGATTGACTCCTTTGTGGTAAGTTTCACACAGATCCATCAATCAGGGGACAAGAAAAATGGGAGGTCCAAAAAGTGTAATGTGCAATTTCCTAATTTCTTGGCTCATGGTGCGGAAAAAATGTTGAAACAAATAAAACCAAATTTGCCACATAGGTAGAACGTTCCTCAGAAAAGCATTCCTTTTTCAGTAGTTTAAAGAAATATTTAAAAAGGTGGTTGAGGTAGAAATGAAGGGGTGAACCATGAGAAAAAGTTTAAGATATCTAAATTCATGGAGGATCCACAGTACTAGTACAGCAGATCATAAATGAATTTAAAATTCTGCCACAGGAGCTTTTTCTATTGTTGGCCATTTCAGTGCTGACTATTCAAAGAAGGATCTGCTGTACTGGATCAATATGACTGGTGGGATGCAACATGAAGAGAAAATATTGTGGCCACCATTACAGGGCTCAGAGACTCGGTCCCTGAGTCATGAAAAAAGTTGAAAAAGGCCACACAAGCGTTCAAGGTAAACACACCTAATGTCCATGTGGGGAGAATTGAAAGAGACCCACTATTGTTAAAAATGAAATCGAATTATTTAATCGCAGAATTCGTTGTACTACAGTTGAACGCAACCCCGTGTGGTTCTGCATAATTACTATGGTCTCACCGGCACCATGATCGGGACACTTTCTCCCAGATCTGCAGATCCAAAATAAATGGAGGGTAGGCTTTCAGAATTGGCCATGTTGAGTGGGAGTAGGCCACTCACCTGGCCAGGCCCTACACTCAGCTCTCTACCTGAGTTCAACTCTTCCCAGGAGGACGAGCTTCTGTGGGTGACCAACCCCATTGTGTGTATCTTTCGACTGTGGACTGTGAGGTTTGGCCATTTGGACTCACCTCCATCCAGGCCCTTCGCCCAAACCTCTGTGGTCAGCTAACCCCACAGCCAATAGTCTTCAGCTATGCACATTGAAGGGTGGCCACCCAAAGGGTTGGCTAACCAGTGAGGCTTAGGTGCAGGGCCTGGAAATGCCACTATCTGCTGTGCACACACGTAGGCAGCCCATAGTCCACCCACAGAGGGTTGGCCACCAATGGAGGGTTGGGTGCAGGGCCATTTGGCTAAGCTCTGTGGCCAATCCTTGCTGCGTGGTAGGGGGTTGGCCACATGCAGAAGGTTGAGCCATAGGCCAGGCCCTGCGACCAGCCCCTTTGTGAACAATGGTAGTTTGCCGCACACAGAGAGTAAAGAACAGACACTGGCTGGAGGTGAGGCCCTGCAGCCAGTCCCCTCTGTACATGGCCAAATGGTATATGCAGCAGGGGTTGATTGCACATGAAGGGTTGGGCCAAGGACCTAGATTGAAATGAGGTCCTGCTGCCAACCCCTTCTGCAGAAGGTAAAAGAGCATATGCAGAGGGTGTTGCCAGCCTGCAGAGGACAGGGAGCTAGGACTGGCTGATGGAGAGGCCTGTGGCCAAACCCGTTGAACACAGCCAATGACTATAGGCCGTGGGGGCTGACCACACATGGAGGGCTGGGTAAAAGGTTTGACTGGAGACTATTGGCCTGATTTAGCTCCTGGTGGTGGGATTAATTCATCACAAACGTGACAGATATCCCATCTGCCGTATTACAATCGCCATAGCAAATTATGGGCTAGTTATACAGCGGACTGTAATATTCCCCACCACCAAGATCTAAATCAGGCTTTATGTCTATGGAAGAATTGTGTTTGTTGGGTAGGTGAATACCAGTAAAATGAGAGTGACATCCAACAAATGTGGGTGAGTTCAAAGATATGCAACATGTCCTTCATGATGCCAAAGGTTATGTCCATTATCAGTTGATTGCTTCTAGAAGATTGGGCACAGGTGCAGGTAGTTGAATTACAGCCAGTGCAGAAAGCCTATACCACACTGTCACAATCATTGGATGATGTAATCCATGATCTAATTTAAAATGTCGCCAGTGATGTAATATGTTCACAAGCAGCGCACAAGTGGGGGCACAAGTTATAGGGAGTTAGCTGAACTACAACTGGTAAAGGTAATTACTTTGGCAAAGTTAATTTTTCTGCATTTTATCTGCGTTTTGAAAGTTTCTATGTATTGCCAATTCTAACCAACTATAACATCACTTTAACCATTGTTCGTTGTGTACTGTGTAGCTATAGTTAGAACCTAGTTATCATAGGAAGAGTCTATTTGGTTGTGCTAATAACTTTGACAATAATTAATGAATCTTAAGGAAACTTTCCAAAACAGTGTTCAGCCACCTGGGCTACTTCCTGGAAAGATTCAGTGTGGATTAATATGTAGAGCCAAAATACTTTTACCCATAGAAATTGTGCCCTGCAATACAGAAAAAATGCTAAACAGAATTACACTGAATTTGGCAGAAATTATTGAGTGTAAATCTTTTTAGCTGTTTTTGAGAAATGAAGGTTCAAATGTTAGTGATTTTGGGCATTGGTGAGCGATTTGATAAACAAGAAATGTTACAGTCCCCCTTTTGAGAACTCTGATACCCTGCCTTCTTGTCTTGAGTTTATAATAATAATGTATAAAGGCACAGTGCAGAGGTACTCTGATTACCCTGGCTCTTGTGAGAGGGAAGTCCAAATAAAAAAAAAACATTGTGCATCTGCTGCCGTGGTACGCATGCAGGACCTGGCCCAATCTTGTTCCTGCAGAAATACAGTGGGGCATGCAAAATAAAATGTGAGTTGGGTGTCCATTGGGCTAGTAGCCTGTAGTGGGGCTGAGTGCAGGGACAGTCTGCAGGTAAAGGCAGTGCACAGCGTGGGGAGTTGTCTGCCCGTGCACAACTGAAGTATACTTTTATGCAAATGAGATGTTACTATATGTTTTAAAAAAAACTAGAAATACACTGAAAAAAACAAGGGGTAAGGTGGTGAAGGCAAGGTACTAACATTTTAATATATAGTAAAGGGAAGTACATACAGGTCAGTATAGATTTTCTATTCTTAACTATTCTTAACTCCACATCTGGGTACCGAGAATTTATTTAATTTTAAGATCATGGAGGTGGAGTTATAATAAATATAGTACATTTATACCGACCTATATATATTTATCTCCACAATTTTGTTATTTTTAAGATTCTGATATTTAGACTAAAACATTTTTGTAGTATGATATTTAAATTTAAAGTACAGCATTCTGGTAGAATACTTCAAATTCATATTGAACTTGAGTTAACTACTGTAAGGGTGGATGGCACTTTCACTAGAATAGGATAGATCACAAAATCGATAATGAACACATTGGGATCAAAGAATACTCTCTTGTTAGTTTTTTCCTAAAGGAAAAGTTAAGCACATATTTATAATTATGCTTGTAACATTTTATTTGTAAGAAGTGGTTTGTTTTTGTTTTTACTTATCTGCCATTGTATCTGCTATTTTGTCTTTAGGTGCATCCACACAATCTGTAATAGATCTCTCTCTATACGAATATAATGCTGCTATGTACAGCATTTCTTGAGAATGCACAGCCAGGGGTTGAAAGTTCAACTTAGTTTGTTCTGAATTGTTAGATCGAGGTTCAAATGATATCACTCAATAGATGTTAGCTTTCTCATTCCCTGACCCACAAGCATTTGGTATGTGTATGTGCTGTTGCAGTTATATACCTCTTTAATAGTAAGCATGTACTGGAGTTAAGGTAGAGTGTCATCAAAACATCTGAGATCTTGTCCCTTGCAGTATTTGTGGATTTGATATTTGTGACTAAAGGTATACCTTTGTAAGTTGCATTTGTGTTCCACCTCGATGCTGGCTTCACCATCCTTGTAAGTGTGCTTGCATCATTCCATGTATGTTTTAATTGTTATTATTTTGTGTTCCATGAGATTTGTGACATCATCCATGTCTCTGTCAGCAAACAGTTTACTTGGGCCCTACAGTTTAATTGTGAAGAGGATGGCAATCTTTCATCTGTTGATATAATGGGGCTCCGGGGGAGACTGGTTTGCAATGGTCTCTGCCTCCCTTGAGCAGGGTCAGACTGGCCATTAGGGCAATCAGGAAGCACCCAAAGGGCTGGTCTGACAGATCAGTGTTCGGCCATTTTTAAATATATGTGCGCCTGTTTTATAGGCTGGTAAGCTGGGTTTTATTGTTGATTTCCCTGATATTGTCACTAGCATTGCCTGCAGCAAGCTCAAGTCCATATAGTGTTCCATTGCTTCCAAAACACATAAACAATGTGGCTTTACAAGTTCAAAATTGATTCAGTTTGCAAACATGTGCCACTCTTTAGATTTCTAATTCACCAATGGGGGCCACTTTTATTTTAGTGCCAGGAAAAGGGGAAAAAGGGTGAGGGCAAAGGGTGCTTGCAGATGACTCCCTCGTTTGCATCTTCCCTGCACACCCTAAAGGTTTGTAAGTCTAACTTTGTGCGTCTTTCTCGTCCCTTTGACTACATTCAAGGGTTCATTGGGTGTAATACAGGGAAGAGGTTAATCGGTGATGTGTGATGGTAAAGGCAGCTTCAATAAACATATTTGGGCATGGGTTGAGCTGTTATGTGAAGTGACACTGGTGGGACATGTGTAGCACAGGTTACGACGAGATTTGCTCATCAAGGTTAACTTTTTTATTATAAGCTTAAAGGTTACAGGAAGTTAGGCCTGGACCCTGAACAGATGAAGCAGCTCGGGGAGCATGGGGAGTGGAATGGCAGCGATGCTCTGAGGAAATCAAGAAGAGTAACAGGGAGCAGGGAGTGCAGGCATGGTGTAAAACTGCTTAAAGGAGTAAAATGTTAGGCAAATTACTTGGACAGCATTTTAAGGGGACCAAGAGAAATTTAAAGGATTAGAGGTTTTTGATGATTTGAAGGATTGTTGGTCTAGGTGGTTTATATGCAGAAGGAGTTTAATGTTGGATGAGTTATTCTCTTTCTTTAAATGAGGACTTTGTTTAGTTTGTACATCGTTGCCAGAGTATAGTTAGCTCAGGCCTGACTCTTCAAAGTGGCCTTTTCTAAACTATCACAATGTTTGTTATGATTGTGCCATGCTGTTCAGTGTTCTCTGTATTATAAAATGGGATGTTCATGACACTATACCAGGCGTGATTTATAGTTTTGAGGCTAACCTTCATCTGTATTTGTTGTGGCCACAATATAATACATTGATATTTTGTTTTTTTAGTAAACAGCGTCAATGGCTTGCTGGATTTCCGCTGCTCTTAATATGCTTGTTGTAAAATGCCCTCATTCTGTATTTTGTGTGCTTTTTGGATGCACAACACTTGGGGCCAGATGTACCAACGGTTTTACGTGTTGCAAACAGCGATTTTCTCTGTTTGCGACGCGCAAAACCCACATTGCGATGCCCATTCCCATTTTGCGAGTTAGTAACCTGTAACCTGTAACCAGCAAAACTGCAGGATTGCTTTGTGACCGAGAACGCGGTCGCAAAGCAATCGCAGTTACCACCAGTGTCACACTGGTGGTAACCTATTCGCAAAAGGGAAGGGGCCCCCAGGGGACCCCTTCCCCTTTGTAAATGGCATTGAAACTGACCACTGCCTGCTCTGAAAAAATGAAAGTGACACGTTTCATTTTTTCATTTTGTAATGCATCTCGTTTTCCTTTATTTAAAAGCAGTCACAGACATGGTGGTCTGCTGTCTCCAGCAGGCCACCATCCCTGTGAGTGCTGCGAGTCGCAAGGGGGTCGCAAATTGTGACCCACCTCATTAATATTAATGAAGTGGGCCTTTGTGACCCCCTTGCGACTCGCAGATGGTGTCGCTCAGACTCGCAATTTGCAAGTCGCAATGCAGGAGTTTCCTACATCTGGCCCTTGGTGCTTTACCATTAGCATGTGCTATTAGCATGTGTGCTTCTAGTTCACCAACACCTATTAGGGAGAGAATGGGTTATGGTACCAAAAGGCAAGCTACTTTTTCTTTGCCCTCTAATTAACCTGGCACTGTTCTCACTAACCCTGCTCACAGGGAATAGCTACACAGAGTCAGGAAGAGAAAGCAAACATGGCTCTTACCGTCTTGTGTGCTTTTTGTACTTTGCACTCCTGCTCTTCTTGCAATCACGCATCAGTAAACAAAAGTCTATTTCAAGGCAGGGTTAAGACGAAGGGCAGCCAGTGATGTCATCAGGGATACACGATCTTACGTCCTCTGTTCCTGGCTATTTAGTTACTCAACTTTCATGTCTGAATTGTAGCTATTTTTAGGAGTGGCTATATACAGTTTTTGCTCATTAGAAGATCTCATGTCAACAATTCTTTACATAAGTTGATTGGGCTTTGTGTCAGTCATTGTCAACCGCTGGCTTTCGTGTGTTTTTCCTGGTTTACAATTGCTTTTATGGGATGTCCATCAACGCCATGGCATTTGACTAATGGTTGCATTTTACTTCGTGTTTTTCCATTTGTTTTTGGTTAAGGGACATCAAGCTCTCATAAAGGCTCAGTATTATTCACTAACTACCTTTGCACATTCCTTTGTTTTACCCGCTGGCACTTTAACTTTTTGTTGGGTTTATGCTTTTTTGTGTGCACATAGGCTTTCTTAAAAGAGTAACAAAAATACTGCCTTTTTCATACTGTATGTTTGACTGCTTTTTCCATTTGAAGTAAAGATAGCCCTTCTTAAAAATGCAATATTACTTTTATATGTAATAGGGTCTCCCTTACATTGTAAGATACAAGCCAGCCCTTTGGACTATGCTTGTTTCCACCGCCTACATGTGCCATGCTCCTTTACCCATTTATATTTTCTCATAAGCATTCTAGAGCCTGGTCACTGTCATACTATGTTACTTTAAAGTATCTTTTTTGTGTATTTATATGCAAACTCCAGTGAAAGCTTGGTTTTGTGCTTAAGCTTTATACGCATCTTTTTTTTAATGCAAATTATAAATATGTGAGCTCGCTCCGTAGTGCACCTGAATGGTCAAAGAAAGCAAGTTTTAAAAAAATTTACTCCAAAGAAAAAGAAAATAAATGGTGGCGGAAATTCACAAAGTTAAACATACACATGAGTAAATCTATAAGTGTAGTCTTACGCTTTACAGTAAATGTACTACTTTTGGCTATTCTGCATAATGAGTGTAAATTTACTACAAAGTGTAGGCTTACATATGTCACCATCCCCGAAACCAGAGGTTGAGCCTCATTTACCAGTGTAAAGATACTATTTGTAACTTTTCACGTGGATGAGGAGATCTCCTCCACTAGGGTGGGGATCTCTTTATAGTAAAGTATGGGGAAAAGTTTAAAAGTAGTTACAGTTTTAAAATATGAGTAACAATTTAAGATAAATAATAATATAAATTAGTTCAATATATTTAATTTGAATGTAGATTTAAAAAAAACAAAAGAATGCTACAGCACTATTAACATAATTTTAAATAACATTTGTAATTGTTTTAAATATGTTAAATAAAATTAAAATTACCTTTTCCACCTAAAGTAAAATAAATATCTATAATATTATAAAAATGTATGCATTGAATTAATGTAACGTAATCTAACTAATTTTTAATAAGATCAAAACTGCATGTACTTTTATATAAAAATATTATTACAATAATGTAAAATAAACCAATATTTATTTAAGTGAATACATACTTTTGAAATGTAATTAAATTTATACATATTTTGAAAGACATGTGATCATGTCCATTGCTTGCCACAAATGCATCATCATGTGTGAGCACTATAATATAAGCAAATTTCCTGGATTTGCCTTGAGTGAGCTCCACAATCTGGCAGCTTGGTACAGTGGATTTTAAACTTGATTGCTGGCACGCTCCACCAGACTGGCCTGACACACCAGCAGAGTTTAGAGGAATGAATGGGAGCAGTGTTTGGTAGATATTCTTAAGAAGTCTAAATAAAATAATGTATTTTAAAATAATTTCCTTTTGGGTGCCTTTTTTCTAAATTTCTGCTTCCTTTATTATCTACGTGAGGGTGTTGTTGGCCATGTGTGGTGCTAGAGTTTCTCCAGATCTGATCAGGAGCACATTTACTACTATTTTTGGGTCCTCTTTGGTTGTATTAACTATAGGAGTGCAATTTGTGAAAATGAATGGACTTAATCTTTGAGGGTGAATGATTGCACCTCTCTAAACTGCTCCCTTGTCCTCCCTTAAAAACTCCTTACTCCTCCAAAAACCCCTCTGATCTGGTAGTAAGTATTACTAGTGCAGTATTATTACTGCATTAGGGGCTGAGATCTCCACACAGTAAAGAAGAGAGATGCGGAAGCAGTGACCTCCGCATGTAGGTATGTGAATAGAATTTAGTAATACTAATGTAGAGCTACTAACCTTGCTACAAATGATGTTTGTAAATAGGACAGAACACTTTTTTTCCAGATTTAGAATTTTTTATAGCAAAGCTCATATTTTCTCACCTTTTACAATTTCTGTAAAGCTTTTCAACAGCATCCACAGTGACATATTTGCAGAAACTGAGCTTCAGGCACTCTAGAGTCTTATGACAATAGCTAGCCAGCAAACAAACACTGTTGAAGAAAACGGCAAAAAATTAATTATAATTTGTTAACAATTGTTCATTTAACCAAAATAAATATTTAAATATACAGTAAAACTCGCAATGAATAGATTCTCATTGCTCTGCAAATCATGTTCTATACTGGAATCTAATCTACTTAAAATTGCCGACTGAAACTTTCATTATGTGAAGCTTTCCTCTATCTTCTTTTTTTATTCACACATTGACAACATGCTGCTAAGCATAGTAAAGATGTGCTAACTGCGAAGGATTATATTTCACATGTAAAAGCTATTTTGTGCTGAAATCTGATCCTCTTGCAGTGGCTACACGCTTTACGGCATCCCCCTGTTAATGTATGGATGAGGGTGTGTCTTATGTGGCCTTAAAACCTTAGGTTTTGGTGCAACACCAGATTTACTAAAACAGCATGACCTTGCTTAAAATGCCAAAGGAAAGCAGGCGAAAGCAAGGGAACAAGGTTCATTAACTTACGTGTAACATGTGTGCTGTACTCTAAAGAACACATCTTACATGTTTAACCCCCGTGTTGGTGTCTACACATAACAGTTTGTACTGGTGGGAGTACCGTCGCAGGCAATGGACTAAATGGGGTAGAGGACAAAAAGGAAATTAAGGCTGAGGAAGGTTCTGGGCTTTATATCAATGGCCAGTATTTATGGGAAGAACTGGTCACATTTAAAGAATGTATCTGAACACCTTGTAAGACTGAGCATGAACAGTTGAGGAATGGTGTGTATAGTAATGTATGGCAGTGTCTCTCTATTCATTAAGACTGGGGGTAATGATGAACTACAATTAATAATTGAACGGATGCGATTCCATTGTCAATTCCTCCTAAGTGGGCACCACTGCCAGCCCATTAGCAACAAAATGGGTTTGACCTGGTTCCTCATTGCTACTGGATTTTGCTTTTAGGTGTCAGGCTGGCTTCTGTATTATACAGTGGACCCAAGTGTAGTGGTGAGGTTTGTAATGAAGGCCAATATCATATTGGCTTTAGAGACTTTTGATACAGCACAGGTGAATTCAGTGGGCTGGCAATGATATTCAAACTTAGGAGAACACATTTAACACCCTGGTTATACAGCCCAGCTACTTTTGAACATCTGCTGAACCTGAAGCCCACACAGGCCCTAATTCCAAGTGAGACAGAGTGAAATTAATAGGAGAAATTGAGCTCTACCCTATTTAGAGTGGGTAAGCTTTCCACACCTAATTTGTCGGGATTTCTGAGAACCATACTTGATTTTTTCCACTGAAAAAATTGCATTCAGCTTTGGCTACATCAGCATAAAAACTTCTCATTCGTATACCCCCACTCCTGACCCCCCCCACTTCAAAGGTCCCCACTTACTTGTACCACCCGCCCAAAGCAAGTGGTACATGTATTTGTTAAAACCTCAGGGAATTGGGAATTCTATAGTGATCTATGACTAGAAAAAATGAAACCACATGGTAATTCCTTAACTTGTTATTGCATGGTACTGGTGTAGAATCGGCATTAACTACAATGAAAGTTGTAATCTGACATACAGTATTTTTTGTCTCCTAGCACACTTTACAAATGAGCATAAAATCCTTTAACCATTCGCTATACTTGGAAGATAAACCATGGCATAAGCTACAACTTTCAGATTCTAAAAGTGTTGATCCTTTGGCTTTACTATCTCAATTATGAGATTCTGAGGTTCTATTTCTAACCTCAAGAATTTCCTTTAGTGCCTCCAAGATTTTCTGGACATCCAAATAAGCTTGCATTATTTCTATATCAGTGTTAATTGCATTTCTAAATAAAGCTATGAACTTTCCCAAAGACCACACTAAAGTTGCTTTTCTGTTATCGTACTTAAGTGACAATTGGTGTATTTCATTGGTGGAAATAAATGACTCATTGTTTATCATTTTTCCGCCTTCTGTGAATAAATGGGGAAGTTGTTTGATAGGAAGTCACATGCTGTTTCACTTGGCAATGAGTTACTGAATTTCAATCTCTCAAGACCTGTTACGCTATATCATCGCACTTGCTCATTTTGTGGTTGAGACAGGTTGGCCTGAAGAGAAAAGGTTATCATTATTCTATAGAGGGTTACAAAAGTGACTTGATGTTTATATTAGCAGAGTAGCCAATCCCCCTACTAAACTTTCTGTACTTATATATTTAGTGGTACCGTTAGATTTTTGCACTAAATTAGAAGAGAGTAGAACTTCAGGTGCCCATGGACCTCTGCGAAGAGGCTGTGTAAAAGCCCCTATTTCCAAAAAGAAGAAGAAAGAAGACATGAACGGAAGGTATGTATGAGGTGCGGTAGATTAAGCATTTTATAAATTATATTGAAGTAAACCTACAATATTTAAGTACCAAGAATAAAACTGGAGTCCTTGTCAATGAAAGGAGCTACCGTGTCGAGTGAGGAGAAGAAATCAGTTCCAACCTGGGTGATGAATGCTTTGCAATGAATACTTTGCAATCATTGGTGGCTCATATAGTCATGCCAATTAAAATGACTTTGTTGGGTGGGCAGAAAAGGACTGCTGCAGGACTTGAGATTGTGGATCCTCAGGGAAGTATACTTTGCTGAATCTTTACAGAAGCCAGTGACTAAGAGAAAGTTTCAGAAAAAGATAAGGCAGGAAACTGTTTTAGTTCGCTTTCATGCCAACTAGCTGTTCATACACATGCGGTTTCCTCAGTCTATTTTTTGAATCATCATGAAAAAATTTGTTTCGATTTGACATATCAATTGCAAGTGATTGATAGTATGCCATAGTTAACATTGCAAAATCATAGCACTAAGTGGGCAATGAGAAATGTATAAATAATTTCTGCTCTTTGAACGAATATTTGTCTTCTATCTTGCCAGATATTCAGGAGACAGCCTTACAAGGCATTAGCACGAGTGCTATTTCTTGGTACTGTTTGTGTTACTGAAATACCTTCCTTTTGTGAAAGTTTCAATTATGTATTTGGTGAGAAAGAAAAGCAAGTCTATTACCTCTACATGGCGGTGTGAATATAAGATGGCTTTTGAACCTGGTGCACACATTCTTTGTAGTAAACTATATGCATTTGCAGAATTAGAAACAAAGTGGCAGATGTATCAAATATTTTTGTGATCGCAAACGGCCCGATCGCAAAATTGCATTTTGTTATGTAACAAGTCCACTTTGCGATTCGGTAACTTGTTACCGAATCGCAAATTGGATTTGTGACTACACACCGATTCGGTATTAGGAAGTGGCGTGTCAAGGGTGTCCCTTCCTAATACTGAATCGCACAGGTATGTATGATTGTTTTGTGACCGTGAATGCGGTCGCAAAACAATCACAGTTACCACCAATTTCAAATTGGCGGTAACCCTTTCGCAAAGGGACAGGGGTTCCCCAAGGGACCCCTTCCCCTTTGTGAATGCATGCAAAAACGTTTTTTAAGAGCAGGCAGTGGTCCCACGGACCACTGCCTAGTCTTAAAAAATGAAAGGAAAACTTTTCATTTTACATTTTTAAATGCATCCCGTTTTCCTTTTAGGAAAACGGGCTGCATTTAAAAAACAAAATGATTGCTTTATTGAAAATTAATCACAGACTTGGTGGTCTGCTGAGCCCAGCAGGCCACAGTCCTTGTGACTGAAGCCATTTGCAATGGCTCGCAAATTGCGACCTACCTCATGAATATTAATGAGGTAGGTCCATTTGCGAGCCCTTGCGAATCGCAGTATGAAACTCCTGGAGTTTCATACATTACAATAGCGATTATTGTGATTCGCAAAAAATCGCAATTAGGTAATCGCTATTGAATAAAATGATACATCTGGCCCAAAGGACCTTAAACAGTGTACAGATGGCATTTTGGCAAATTAATTAATAGACATCACAATCACTTGCCTCCTCTCTACCAGTTCTTGTCCCAAAAAAGAAGTTAAGTTAAGAATGTGTATAACAATTATTATGGATTGGTTTGGATTCCTGTCCTTTGGGATCAGAATATAAACATGCAAAAATCTTTACTAAACTTAATCTCAGAGGAGCATATGATTCAGCTAAGGTCCAAGAAGGTGATGAATAGTAAACTGTCTTTTGCACAAAGTATAGATTATTGTATCAGGTCATGCCTTTTAGACTTCGTAACACTCTAGAAGCCATTCAAAATTTTATCAATCATATTTCAAGACATTTGTTGGATTCTTTTTGTATATTTTCCCAAGATGATATTTTTCACAAACACCATTTTATGATAATGCACTGTGCAAAGGTTAAAAGATTCCGCAACTTCGTATCGTGAAAGCATTGCTGTAATATGAGCTTTTGGAAAAGTGGCATCATAAATTGTGCACTCAAGATTAATTATAAGGAAAAAAAATGATTCATGAAAATGCTAACAGATGATAAGCATGAGGAGGTGATTGAAAGATTCTTTTGGAAGAAAAAGTTGTGAAACATGTATGCTTGTGAGTAGTCACTCTGCATGTATAAATTGTTTCTGTAATTTAGGTGGTGAAATAAGATAAATAATAGAATTTGAAGTCAAAGGAAGTAAGGCTATGTTGAAAATGACACTCTAATAACATTTTGGAAAGCTTTACTTTTAATCTGGCTCTTAATGTAACAAACCCTTTCCTTTAAACGTCAAACTTTAATAAGCTATAAAAATGACCCTTATGAATCCTATTTCCTATATTCATAAAATTAAGTGATGTAATAAGGCGACTACCAAATACCCCATTAAACCATTAAAATATTGATATACTACTTTGCGGCCATATATTAATAAAACAGCAAGGAAATGCAGGGCAAACGAATCCTGCCAGATTGACAACTATTTTCTAATTTGGACAGAATATACTTAAAGTTTTCTTATGTCTGCCTGAATAAATCCTGCTACTATAATAGATTGGGAATAAATATTACACTAAATAAATGACTATCTAAGGTACATATAAATAATTGCAAATCATGTAGATCAAAATTGCTTCTTAAGTGAAAGGAATGCAATTTTGTGGTTTCTGAATTATTGACCATTATCTGGATTCAAGTGTATATTGTAGCACATAAATTCAAACATATATGAACGACTGAGAAACAAGTAGAGTAAATGCTCTGATATTGTTTATAATGGTAGAGTGTGAACATATATCCCTGCTTCATCACTTTTGGAGGGTTAAACAATTGTTAATGTTGATTTTAAGGTTTGCTGCTTTCAAACTTTCTCGCTGCAGTCATCTATATCTTAAGTAGCTGGACAGATGACAAATAATCCTATGTATATTAAATTCCAAATTAAAGACATAAAATGCAAGCAAATGACAGCAACATATATATTATTATTCTATGAAATTCAACTGAAAGATGTGCATATACAAATTTTCTGATTTCTGAACAATTTGTTTTTAGTATTGATTGTTCCGTTGTAAGGGATAATTCACTTTAACTATAGTTTTCAGCTGGCATTGGTGACAAGGCTTTTATCCAGGTTGCGTGGCTAGCCCATCACAGATAGCCAACCTGCCACTGGTAGCAAACCCCTGCTGCACACCAAGGGTTAGTCACAGGGTTCATCCTTTGGTGAAGCCTTGTGCACATTCTCCCTGTATCAGGTAAGCAGTGAAGAGTTCCATTTTATTTACATTTTATTGAATATATTTTTATCACTATTGTTGTCTATTTATTTTTCCTTATTATTTTTATATTTTACATTTATTTATTTTTTTGTTTGCAGACCGTAATCTGGAATCACAAACCCTTAAGGTCTGTTGTGTCACTGCTGACCCTCCCACATCCCCACACTGTACAGGAAACTGAACAAAACTGAAGAGGAGGGACCATTAAGGGTAGAAGAGACCTCACTTGGAGTATGCGCACCCAGATGAGGGGTCTACGCACCTCATAGTTTTGCCTGGAGGTCCACAAACCCTTGCCCAGAAACTGAACTCTGCATCCTCTAATGATGTTTTAAACAAAAGGTTTTCTGTTATGGTCAGCCAATCAGAGCCTTCAGTTCCAAGCCCAACTTTGGGAATGCAGACCAAAAATGAAAAACAGGAACATAAAGCTCCCTCTACTAATGAGTGGCATTAATTTTTTTATTTTATATGTAGGTTCATAAACAGACCGCACATCCAGGTTCAAGGACCGTCCGTGAAACAACAGTTCATATATCCCTAACTTTTATCTTAACACATTTTTGTAATGCTAATTTCTCAAAAATCACTGAATAGATTTTCTCCAAACAAAACAAGGAAAGTTCCAGTTCCTTACCATGATTGATATAATTCTGTTCAATGTCTTTTTCCTATTGGGGGACCCCTGAGGAAGGTCTTTTGACTTCCTCCTTTAAGTGTTCACACCTTGACATATTTGCATGAAGCTCCAAATATCAAGAATAAGTTAAACATGGTAACTGCTTGCCAGTTGTTACACAGATCTGTAAATCAATCTCAACGTTATTAGCAATAGAATATTTTTTTGACTCACTCTCTAACTCTGCAGCCTCCCTTTGCCCTTTCTATATCAGCAGGAAAACAGAGATTACTTTACTGGGCTTAACTTGATTACAGCCTGCCAACTTGCATGACCATTCTCACCCACTAAAGTTATTAGCACTTGAAAATGCCTCCCCCTTTTAACTTGGTCCCTGTGATGCATCTACACAAAATGTGTTATAACCATGGAAGACTAATGTTTTGTTTAGATTTATCAAATGGCAGCAAAGTGAATAATGAAACAAAAGTTGGCCTTTTAGCAGAAACTCTGACATAATCATAACTACTCACTAGCTAGTTATTGTGGTCCTAATCATAACTCACAAATGTCAGTGTTTTTAGGTTTAATTTGCAACCATACCTCTACTTTGAATGTTTTAAGTGAATTTCCTAAAGTTTTTATAAACATAGGCCAAGGTGCTACTAACCAACGCTAACCATAACTTCACATTAAACTTGATATTTGCAATGAATTTTGGGAAGTTTTTTATAATAATATACCACATGCCTTCAGCTGTGAGCAGAGGTGATTGACAGCCAGGCCTAGCATTCAGATAGGCCTTGCTGTTAACCTGCCACTGCCATACGCGCATGGGCTGGCTTACAGCCAAACTTGCCACTTATATTCAATCCCTGCAGTGCACAGGCAAAGGTTGTGCACAGAAATTGCTGGGTGCAAGCCAAGCTCAGTGCCCAAAACTGCTTCCACATGTAACCACTGGCCCTTCACATTAAATGCACTAACTTCTTGTCTTTACATATTTTTTCAGGTATTTGCAAATCCTGTGCCACCTTTTTTAATCCAAACCCCTGAGATGTCATAGAACTATAACAAAAACTATGATAACAAATATCATTTTAGCATTTATTTCGATTTTGAGGTTACGTTAAGAGCCTCCACATAAACTGGGGGTCAGGGTAGTTTTTCCCAACTCTGTGTTTGGTGTACCATGTTCAGCAATAGCGGTTGCAACAGGCTTTTTCAGTAAAGACTAGCCAGACCTTGACAGATTCGTTATTTTGCAGCCAGATTCACAAATCTTCATTGGACAAAAAGCAAAATATCTCCCTCCATTTTTTTTAAACTAGTGAGTTTACACCAAACCAAGCAAAGGCATTACCTCGAATAAAGTTCTTATTTAAGGTCAAGTATAGTGTAATTCCATTCCGTCATTTCTTCTATATCTGAGAGCGAATGTTTCTATCGGAGTTCAGAAGGGGAATGTCACTCTCGTGACATCTCACTTTATTATCCCCCACATGAAATATCTGTGCGATACATGCTTTGCCTGACACAAATTGTCTGAACTTTTTTAATGGATTCATCAGCTGGCACCAATGTTATTCAAAAAAAGAAAAAAATGTTTTTAATGGAAAGTGGGCCACAACCATAACTACTCAGGCTCTATTCCTGACTCATTTAATGTTTATATGAGCTGGACATACATTTTATCCTCTGACAGATTTGCCGTAAGCCTAGCCATTGCTTTTGTGCCTAAGGACATTAGGACCATAGCAGATACTTTACTTCATATCCCATCGTTTCCATCCCTGGTTTGCTCCAAATAACTCCTTTAAAATTGAGGGTTTGGTAAACCGTAATCTGCAATCTCTTTATAAAATGGTGTGGGTACCCAACAGAGCTCTGTTATAGTGTTCATATGTCCCCTGAAAGCTGTTATAAAGCATTTCGGGTGTGATAATAAAGCCTATTTTTGATTTGTGTTTCAGCCTTGTATAACAATGAGGAAAGTTTGCATAACTTTCCATAAAATGTAGTACTGGAGTTTGTTCTGTATTCCAAAGTATGGTTAAAAAGTCAAAAGAAAGAAAGACACATTGGGGGTCATTCTGACCCTGGCGGTAAAAACCGCCAGGGCCAACGACCGCGGGAGCACCGCCAACAGGCTGGCGGTGCTCCATGGGCATTCTGACCGCGACGCTACAGCCGCGGTCAGAAACGGAAAACCGGCGGTGTACCGCCGGTTTCCCGCTGCCCTGGGGAATCCTCCATGGCGGCGCAGCTTGCTGCGCCGCCATGGGGATTCCGAGCCCCATACCGCCATCCTGTTCCTGCCGGTTTTGGCCGCCAGGAAGAGAATGGCGGTATGGGGTGTCGTGGGGCCCCTGGGGGCCCCTGCAGTGCCCATGCCAATGGCATGGGCACTGCAGGGGCCCCCGTAACAGGGCCCCACAAAGATTTTCAGTGTCTGCCATGCAGACACTGAAAATCGCGACGGGTGCAACTGCACCCGTCGCACCCCTTCCACTCCGCCGGCTCCATTCGGAGCCGGCATCCTCATGGAAGGGTGTTTCCCGCTGGGCTGGCGGGCGGCCTTCTGGCGGTCGCCCGCCAGCCCAGCGGGAAACCCAGAACATCCGCGGCGGTCTTTTGACCGCGCAGCGGTATTCTGGCGGGCCCCGCCATGCCGGCGGCCGGCGCCGCCGGCCAGGGTCAGAATGAGGCCCATTGTGATATACTTGGAAAGCTCTCTATTCTCATGTCATCCTGTCATAATTCCCCCTGATGTTCTGGCAACATTCACAGCTTCCAGTGAACATATGGATTTACCACAAAATTACAAAGTCTGCCCGCCCGTCTTAATTAGAAGGTAAATGATTCAGCACAACATTGCTTCCTAGGCTCTAGAATCCAGCTTTTCACTTATGTGTAGATGAGTCTTCCATTAAATTAATCCATTGAGACTATTTATTCGCCTGGAGTTTTTGGAGTGCTGTGTAAACAGACATGCACATTCACTTTGAAGGCTGTTTTTAAGTCTCGAAAAGGTTGTATAATTATGGATAGGATGTAATGGTTGTTATGGCAAATCATTACTATAATTAGTGTACCTTGTGTGGGGCAAACTGCACTTCATTGACACAGTATCCACACAATTATTTTCACTTCAATCACACCATACATAAGTCCAAGAATGCTGTCCAAGGGCAGACTAGTATATCTCGGGCAGAGGGTAAGGTCTCGTGAACGTGAGCTTGGAAGACGGGCTTCTCCCTGGCCAGCCTTTGTTTACAAGGCAAATAAAACAAACTGGGGGGGGAGGGTCAGGCTGCAATAGGAGTGTACTGCAAATAAGGATGATTGAAAACATCTACTATTAAGAGGCACAGAACCAGCTGGGAAGTGGTCGAATGGTTTTATGTAGGTCCTGAGACGGTGGTAGAGCCTGCTCAGGCAGAGATGTAAATGGTGCAGAATGAGTGCTATTGTGACACCCAGGAGAGACAATATTATTGAACCATTGAGAGGCGAGCAGGCATCTGCTAGGCAAGGAGGACTGAGCAGTCAAAGAAGCGCACTTTTTACATGCACACTGTCTGCTACAATGAGATACGTTTCTCAAACATATACACAACAATAAAATACACAACCATATGTTACTTTTCACAACATTCACCTATCCCAATTCTCTCCATGGTGCAGCTTTCTTGTGCGTTGTTTCTGACATATCTATCGCTTAGTTATGAGGTATGCAATGTACCTTTAAAGGAGGGAAGGGGTGGCTAGCAGGATGGGGACACGCGGCAGTGGAGCATGGCTAAAACACAAGCAACCACAGGGTCAGTCTGCAATGTATGTCCCCTCCCAGATCATTTTTGAACTTCATCAAACAATAGTCCAGGATTTATGGTTGATAGAGTTGGCATCAAGTTAAAGAGACGTGTAAAACACCATGTATGACACTCACAGGGAAGGCAGAATGTCTATGTAAAGGAGGTTAAGCTGCAAGAAGTTGACCACAACACTGCAGCAGGACATGAATATTCTATTTATGGGTCAGTGCAAATGTACAGGATATGCAGTATTGCACAATCCCCCCAAAACAGTCATGCATCATATTCCATCCAAAACTGTGCATAACTATGGAGCATGACATGAGATGTTTGGGGCACATTGTGCCAGGTTAAACCACCCAGCTAACACAACAGGAATAGCAGGACCGAGCCAGGGCTCTCATTTAAGTGCTCATAGACTTGATGAACCCAAGAAACCATCTTTTGAAAACCCATGTTCTCCTTTCAAATGCTCTAGTCTACAAACATTTGTAGCACATGTTTTACTTCATTTAAGACATTCTTCCGCATCCACGACACCATGTTTATCAGAGGGAAGTGCCTGCTCCTTAAGAACGCTTGATGACTGCAGTGGTATCACCCCTTTAATCAATCACCAAACAGTCAGCTGCACTGAAGTCCTGCTTAAAGCACTCAAAGCACCCAGCATGGAAGCTCAGAAGCAGAGAGAGATGGGAGGAGGTAAAAGGGCAGGGGTTACTCTACACTTCCACGGGCTAAATGAGACGACAGGATGATTAGGAGTGACAGTGAAGGATTTCCAGTGATTTTATAGCAGCCTCTACTTTGGTGCTGCCCCTTACCTCGGGATACAGTTGGCAACTTCCTTAGGGAGTTAAAGCAACAGGCTATCTCAGTGATCAATAGAGAGGCTTTAAAAGGCATAATCATGTCTAAAGAAATAAAGTTGCCCACTCTGGGTCATTCTCTTCACTCCAACCCTCATTCATACCCACTCCTCCGTTGAACAAAGTCGCTTGAGGTCAAGCAAAGTTTTAAAAAACTGTTTCTATGTTCTAGGATGAAGGGCATGCATAACGTCACTAGATTACATTATTCCAGTAGTGTAACAAAGGCCTCTGCAGCCCCTGCCATGCCAGGGGAGGGCGAGCTCCAAGGGAGCCCCTCAGCACAGGACTTAAGCTAGAGCTCCCGAGTAAGTCCGGTGGGGGGGTGGGGGGCTCCATGTACTTTGCAAGCGGGGTCGCCTCCAGTTTCGTTACGCCACTGCATTATTCCAATCACTTCACATGCCTTCCAGCACTGAAACTGCAAAGGAACTGTCTGAGATCAGCGGTATTTAGCCTTGAATTTGTTATAGGCAATATAGTGCACAGTTGTGAAGTCATGACGCAATGAGCATTTTCTCTTAACTAAGAATAATTTTCTTTACAGTCTGTGAGTTGTTCATTCTATTGATGGAATGTGCCTGCTTAAGTCAAGAATGGACGTGTCAAGTGAGCTCCTCTTTTCACTTCAATCAGAATTTAGATACCATACAAACCCTAATTGAAAAATAAAGGCATTGGCAAAACCCGTAGGTCTGTTGTTAATGTGGTAACGCATACAGCATTGGCACATTAGAGCAAGTTACTTGGGAGGGAGACAGCAGGACTGCATGGAGTAGGCTATAGTTATCACGAACGTCCTCCTGATGTTCAGTGCAAGTGCTGGAGTGGAAGCGGAAGCAGACATCCAAAGACTTTGACAACAAAGTGTCCCCCCAGGCCGCGAGCACGGGTTGAAACAGAGAAATAGGAAAAGCAAGGCATCCCTATCAATATTTTTCAATGCTACAGAAATATGTCAGCACATTTTCACCTCTCTACTTACTCCCACAGATATGGTAATTGTTGACATAACCGCCTTGTAGATAATTCGTTGTATGCAAAACATTTCAAACAAGAACTCCTTATTTTAAGGAAAATTGTATGTTGTTTGCCGCCCAAACAGAAAGAACAATACCCATTTGAAACAAGCATGGGCTATGCCAATAGGTCTGACCCACGCAAGCAAGTGCAATGGTTAATGTGTAGATGTTTTTACTACATGCATTTGGCAAGAAAAGAAAAGAAGTAACACTTGCTACTGCCTAAACGTGGCAACCATATGCTTTCAATAAAAATGCTAAATTTAAAAATACATTGACTATCACATATATTTGTATTACAATCCTACAAGTACTCACAAGCACATCAGTGTACTTTGAACATGTATAGAAACACTTTATATTTTTCTCTCTGTCAATAACAGTTAACTACATTATTGACTTTGAATTACATAATTTAAACACACAAGTGTGACTAAACACATACAGGATAAAGAACTCAAGAAGCAGCTTTGGCAAAATAAAGTATTGGCTCATCAGTTCAGGCACTAAAGTTGATTCCTTTTTAAGTGGATGTGAAACTGTCATTAGGCCAATTCCCAATACTCACAATGCAACAGAACCAGTGGCTGAAGTGGGCTGACCCCTGGCCTAATGCTGGATGTTGTGATGGTAAAAGGAAAATGTGACTGACAGCTGAACAGACTAGTGGATGAAGTGCAAACAAACACAAATGAGGCTGGGTCCAAACTGGAATGGCATGGCGAGCAAATAAATTGAGGTATTAAACCCAGATCTACGACTGGGGGTGAATGTTTGATTTGTTCGGCATTCTGTCATCAACTTTTCTTTTTGCATTGGTGGATGAACAGGGCTGACCAAGAGCTCCATTATATATGTACACATGATGCGGGTGAGACAGTTAAAGCTACCTCTATGCCCAGGGCTGGCTTTAGTGCTGGTGGCACCCGCAACAACAATTCGTTTTCGGGCCCCCCATGACCTGCTCCTTGGATTCCCTCACTACCACCTGGCAAAAGAACCCTTTGGCTCTCCAAAGCCCCTTTCTCACATACATTTCATTTATTTTAAAGTGCAGTTAAAGGCTGGCTTTACTAACCCACTCAGCTAACTACATAGAATACAGATCTGTTCTTTGCAGAAGGCATATTAACTCTCTGCGCTACTTCATGGTGAGTCAAAACTGCCACTAGAAAAAACTCCGATTTTTCACTTTTGCAGGAACATTAATCTCAGGAGTTACCTTGACATTTCACTGCTGCCTGAAAGTTGGATGCACAAGGAATTCTCCAGCAGGTGTTTTAAAATCAAAAGTTATTGGTCAACACAGCACCCAATTGAGGTCAGTTCTCCCCCTCCAGGTCAGCGCCCACTGCTGTTGCACCATTCGCACCCCCTAAAGCCGCCCTGTCTACACCAGATGTACCAAAATGATGTTCTTTCACTACTGCTGCTCAACGTTTCAGTTGTTTGTGTTAGATTTTTACTTTATCACAAAACAGAACAAGCATTTGCAATGCAATGGGTCTAGTGTTCGCCAACGTTAGAGCTATTAGCATTGTAAATTCCAAGCTGGACTTTTCTTGCCGCATAAATTGAAAATGAAAATGAAAACAGTTGACTTTAGCAAGTCAATTCTAAGTGCCACGGCTGCCATGATAGCATAGGAGAGACACAAAAGAAAAAATAATTTCGCTTGCAGTCAAACGTATCGGCAAACGGGCAATTATCCGTGTATCAGGGTTGTTTGCCAAGGTGGTAACAAAGCAGCCCCAAGGTGGGAAAAACGTAAAGCATTTACCAATGTCAATCAAGGATTTTTGAAAGGCAAACCCACAAACGAGTGAAAGTGATGGGCCTGAGGTGGGCGTGGTTAAAAGCCCACATAGATATGTAAAAAAAAAAATGTAAATTAGCATTTGTATAGCGCACTACTCACCCGTTAGGGTCTCAAGGCGCTGTACTCATACCGCTATGGAACCCCTCCTGGCTTTTCCCTGTGAGGCACCCACTCCTGAGCACCCCAATGGTGAAGCCAGGCATCCAAGCGCTGTTGGGGCCGTTGTGGAGATTAAGCAAGCTATTGCCCAGAGTTGCAGAGTGGGACCCATGAATTAGATTAGGCACCGAGGCGAGAATTATCTGGTCAAGGGGAATTGAGCCCAAGACCTGCCGAAGCGGGACTTGAACCCTGGTCTTGAGCGAGATCTCTGCTTCAGGGTCTGCCGCTCTAACCATTGAGCCACACTTCTCCAGCATAGATACCAACACTTCAGAAAAGCAGCGCTTGCGCAATGCTATGCTCATCCTAATAATGGGGACCAACATCAGATCTCACTACTTTGGTTTCAGGTGAATGACAAGGTGATATTCAATTTATGATTTTGGGTTCCAAAAGTATTCATGGGTCTGCTCCTACCTCTCTTGCTGATATATCCAACCGGTACCATCTCTTTCATACACTACGAACTGATGATTAGATTTTACTAGTTATCTCAAACTAAGGTAAATCTCACAAAGACAGGCTATGTTCTGTCCTTTGCCTCTAGTCATGAAACTCCCTGTCTCTTCATGCTTGCCACTATCTCTTAAGCATGCAAGAGAATGGTTGTTCTTCTGTAATTTCTGTATTTTGCGGCTGCTCCTACTCTCTTGTTTCTGGAGAAGTCTTTCCAACTCATAAATGGGCTTTTGTGACTCATATCAAATTACAAATAGGAGGGGGCATGAAAGGGGTGAACCATCCTAGGGATGAGTCAGAAAGCTAAGTATTGATGGAGAGAGATAAGCATTATTCATCAATAAAACTATAAACATAATAAAAGATCAAGATCATATACATTCCCAAATGCATAAAAGTAATAAGATGATGAATTCATCATTCAAACACACTTGGATATTCAATACATTTCTTCCATTTGAACAACCAAAACATGTGCATCCCCAAATATATAAAAGCAATGAATATATACACAAATACAAAAAATCAATCCATCCCTGACACATACAGCATCTTTAGAAAACACATACAAACATTAGCACAAATCATGGGTTGCTCAACTTCTGCATATATAATAAGGACAACTTAAAGGTATAACAATCTGACCCTCTTAGGAAAAGGATTAAAAATGCCTGGAAAAACAAGAGTAAAACTCACAAAAAAGACAAAGTGAAGCAAACTTTGTGGGGAACATTCATCACAAGGGCAAAAAGGATAGACACTCAATCAAACTGACCAAGGAGAAAACATTCCAAGCATCCTATAAACCCTAGCCAAGATCAGGTAAAAAGGGACCTGTCTCAAGTACTCAAGTGCTCAATATAATATCTAAATAGGGCTCAAAACCAGTAGTGGTTTGAATCAGGACATATTCCTTATTCTTGGTTTCTGCTACCTCCACTGATTTCTGTTCCCACTGTCTCAAAGCCATAAAGGATTTATTTACAATCTTTCAACTTAGAGCAAACCTACAGGTTTAAAAAAGTAGATGGTCCGCCCAAGGTAACACAAGTCTTCCTGATACATTCTAGCCAAAGGTTAAGATGTCCCTGGCACAGGATGAGCAGTTCTCTATGATATATCTGTTAAGCACAGCCAGAGGATTGCTCCAGGCCAAGCACCATAACATCAAATGGGCAAGATTAATTAGGTATTTTACATACTCAAGCTCCAGTTCCTCGTGCAACACAAAAAAGGGCAGCTGGATGTGGCAGGAAACCGCCGGCCCCGCCGGTGCGACCGCAGCGATTCTGCTGCCGTCGTAATGACCAGGGAAGCACCGCCAGCCTGTTGGCGGTGCTTCCGTCATTACAGCCCTGGCGGTCTTGTACCGCCAGGGTTGTAATGACCCCCTAAATGATTAGTACCACAATACTCAGAGTTACTAAAAATAAAGGTACTTTATTTTAGTGACAATGTGCCGAAAATATCTAAGAGGATATACTCACTGAGGAGGTAAGTAAAATACACAAAATATACACACAAACCAAAATCAGGTAAGTAAACAGTTAGAAAAGTAGTGCAAACACTGTAGAATACAATAGGATGCAATAGGCCTAGGGGCAACACAAACCATATACTAAGAAAGTCGAATGCGAACCACTTAGGGACCCCAGGCCTAGTGTAGTGTGTAGAGGGTCGCTGGGAGTGTAAGGAAACACTAAGGGTGTCCAAGATACCCCATCCCAAGACCCTGAAAAGTAGGAGTACACTTACCCTGCTTCCCCAGAAACACACTAAAGTCGTGATAGGAGATTCTGCAAAGACCACAACAGACTGCAAAGCACTGAAGACGGATTCCTGGACCTGAGGACCTTTAAAGGAAGGGGACCAAGTCCAAGAGTCACTTAAGTGCCCAGAGGGGGGCAGGAGCACAGTAAACCCCGGATGAAGGTGCAAAATGGCTCCCTCTGGGTGGAAGAAGCTGAAGATTCTGCAACAACGGAAGATGCCAGGAACTTCTCCTTTGTACAGAAGATGTCCCACGGAATTCTGGAGGATGCAGAGTTATTTCGATGCAGAAAGACCGCAAACAAGCCTTGCTAGCTGCAAAGGTTGCAGTTGAAGAAAAAGGGTGCTGCCCAGGCCCAGGAAGGACCAGGAGGTCGCCACTTGGAAGAGGAGACAGAGGGGGCGCTCAGCAACACAGAGAGCCCATGCAGAAGCAGGTAGCACCCGCAGAAGTTCAAGACAACTGAGCACAGCGGTGGTCAACTCAGCGAGTTGAGCAATGCAGGACGGGTGCTGGGGACCTGGGCTGTGCTGTGCACGAAGGATTCCTTGCAAAAGTGCACAGAAGCCCTAGCAGCTGCAGTTCATGCAGTACACAGGATTACTGTCTGGCGTGGGGAGGCAAGGACTTACCTCCACCAAATTTGGACAGATGGACCACTGTACTGTTGGGGTCACTTGGATCCAGCTCCTGTGTTCCAGGGACCACGCTCGTCACGATGAGAGGGGACCCAGAGGACCGGTGAAGCAGAAGTTTGGTGGCTGCGGTAGCAGGGGGAAGATTCCGTCGACCCATGGGAGATTTCTTCTTGGTTTCCAGTGCAGGGTGAAGGCAGACAGCCCCCAGAGCATGCACCACCAGGAAATAGTCGAGAAAGCCAGCAGGATTAGGCGCTACAATGTCGCTGGTAGTCTTCTTGCTACTTTGTTGCAGTTTTGCAGGCGATCTGGAGCAGTCAGCGCTCGATCCTTGGCAGAAGTCGAAGAGGAAGCTGCAGAGGAACTCTGGTGAGCTCTTGCATTCGTTTTGTGATGAGAAGCCCACAGGAGAGACCCTAAATAGCCCTCGGAGGAGGATTGGCCACCTATTCAGGTAAGCACCTATCAGGAGGGATCTCTGACGTCACCTGCTGGCTGTGGCCACACAGAGGCCTCCATTGTGCCTTGACACCTCTGCATTCAAGATGGCATAGGTATGGGACACACTGGAGGAGCTCTGGGCACCACCCCTGGGGTGGTGATGGACAGGGGAGTAGTCACTCCCCTTTCCTTTGTCCAGTTTCATGCCTGAGCAGGGCTGGGGGTTCCCTGAGCTGGTGTAGACTGGTTTATGCAAGGAGGGCACCATCTGTGCCCTTCAAAGCATTCCCAGAGGCCAGGAGAGGCTACTCCTCTCAGGCCCTTAACACTTATTTTCAAAGGGAGAGGGTGTAACACCGTCTCTCAGAGGAAATCTTTTGTTCTGCCTTCCTGGGATCGGGCTGCCCAGACCCCAGGAGGGCAGAAGCCTGTCTGTGGGTTGACAGCAGCGGTAGCTGCAGTGAAAACCCCAGAGTGCTGTTTTGGCAGTACCCAGGGTCCATGCTGGAGCCCCGGGTATGCATGGGATTAGTACCCCAATACCAGATTTGGCATGGGGGGGACGATTCCATGATCTTAGACATGTTACTTGGCCATATTCGGAGTTACCATTGTGACTTGTAATGGTGTCCCCGCACTCACAAAGTCCGGGGAAATTGCCCTGAATTATGTGGGGGCACCTTGGCTAGTGCCAGGGTGCCCTCACACTTAGTAACTTTGCACCTAACCATCACCAAATGAGGGTTAGACATATAGGTGACTTATACGTTACTTAAGTGCAGTGTAAAATGGCTGTGAAATAACGTGGATGTTATTTCACTCAGGCTGCAGTGGCAGTCCTGTGTAAGAATTGTCTGAGCTCCCTATGGGTGGCAAAAGAAATGCTGCAGCCCATAGGGATCTCCTGGAACCCCAATACCCTGGGTACCTAGGTACCATATACTAGGGAATTATAAGGGTGTTCCAGTGTGCCAATTAGAATTGGTAAAAATGGTCACTAGCCTGCAGTGACAATTGTAAAGGCAGAGAGAGCATAAACACTGAGGTTCTGATTAGCAGAGCCTCAGTGACACAGTTAGGCACTTCACAGGGAACACACATTCAGGCCACAACTATGAGCACCGGGGTCCTGGCTAGCAGGATCCCAGTGAGACTGGTAAAAACAAACTGAAACATAAGTAAAAATGGGGATAACATGCCTGGCAAGATGGTACTTTCCTACACACCCCTTGGTACAAATGCCATTACATAAGTTTTACTAACATTAACCTCCACCATCATCTTAGTCAGAAACTCAACATAACTCTCTATTAGGGTCTGGAGTACCCCGAGACATTCTTGACAGCAAGACTGCATCATCTGCACATATGGGGACAGGAATACCTTCTTTTAACTGGAGCATCCACAGCCTTAGCCGAAAGATCATCATCCAGCCCAGTGACATATAACAAAACAGGATTGGAGTAAGTGGTGACTTTTGTCGTACCCTCAAACTAGGCTGAATGTGCTACAACACTCCCCTTTTTTCTCCTTATCCTATAGCAGCCAATAGATCCTAATTTAGAGTCCATTAGAAATCATTACAACCCCATGTCAAATCCCATAACCATCAGATTATTGCACAAAAGGGACTTCACCACAGAATCGAAAGCAGAGAACAGGTCCATAAACGCTAAGAAAAATGGTCCCTGCTTTGCAATGGTATACTTGCTAAGCATTAAATACAGGCTAAAACATTGTTCCAATTTCCTATTTGAAACCCATAATCCAGTTAGAAAGAGATTACTTATCCTTGACCCTGCTAACCAGCCTATCGAAAAAAATCCTCCCTACAGTCTTGACTGTGGAATCTACAAGAAAAATCGGCTAATATCAGCTGGGGTCATCCTACTTTCCCTTTTTAAATACTGGCACAATAACGACTGTTTCCTAGGACTGAGGCAAGCCAGTTTTACAGGCTAGATTGACAAAATTAATAACAAGGGAGACCCAAAGATCTAGATTGGATTTGATAAGGTCCACTGGGACACCATCAGGCCCAGGTGCTTTATTGGCAGCGGGGGAGTTAGTGCACAAATCACACTATTAAATGCATCAGAGCTATAGATCCTTTTAAAATGGCTGACCCACCGATCTGAAATAAAATTATCATCTATTGTTCTATGGCAATCTTTCACCCAAATCAAGTTACTTGCAGTATGCCAGAAACTTTTAGCATCTTTCCTTCCACAAGCATAAACTAAATTGGCCCAGGCACCATAATGTAGTTCTAATGTCCACCACTTCAGGGTGGACTTGTACACCTTCCTACATCTAGAGATGGCAACACCATCCCTGGGGACAGACTGGAGAGCCCGATGGAGTAGGGCTCTTCTACAGGTTCTGCCAAATCAGGAACAGGACCCCACCATCTGCTGTTTGTTTGATTTCATAAAAAAGATTTCGCAAAAGGGTAGATGTCTTTTGAGGCATCTTACTCCTTGGAAATTGTGTCCACCACCTTGGCGGAGCAGGCAGAGTTTCAGAGTAGCACAATCTGCTCCCCTGATGTCTTCCTAGATTGAGAATATGCTATTTTTAAAAGTAGTACCAGTCCGTTTATGAGACATTTGGTGTTTCTAAAAAATATTTCCGGTTAGAGTAGAGAAGTAGGCTTTCTTGGTTAGGAATTTTAAATCTCATGTTTATTGTAAGATGGTAGGGGTTTTCATACTCACAACTCTCATCTTCACAATTCTGCTTTTATTACTGTTCACTATCCTAATCATTGCAGCACATGCATTTTATCCTAGATTGCTTTCTTTTCAACAAATCTATTGAAAACTCCCCTGAATCTCCTTCATTGCCTATGTGTTTGAGGCTTATTGCTACTAAGAGAAAAGGGTAACTTCCATTTCGCTGTGACTTACCTGAGAGGTCTCATCTAGAGTCACCATGCATAAGGCTGTCAGAAATCACCCTTACTGTCTGAGTTTTGGGGGCGTACTGCTTGTGAGTCGGGAGGGTTGGGCCAAAAGTTTTAGGAGTGGCTCAGTCACCTACAAACAAAAGTGATGTCATCCCTAAACCAGCTGTCTGGCTTAGGAGCGAGAATCCAACTAAGACAGTAGGAAACTGGATTAGTAGTTGCAAAGAATGTGAATCCTGCACAAGCAATAATCACCCAATTGTCTTTTTACTGGGAACTAAGTACCCCAATTTACCACTTGACTCTGAGGGTAATGAAGCAGAGCAGTGCAAGGCCTATTCAGGGAAGGTGGTGTGGGCTAGCAATTTAAATTCACTGGCACACACCAACAACACTCAATAAATTATTGTCCATTCAGTGTTTTTCTTTTTAAAAGGAAAAATACTTTTATTATACACACAATACCAAATAATGTGCATTAAATTAGAAATATATACATCAGGTAGCTAAATAATGGTGGTGACACCATCATCGCATGTTTCACTTCAATAAGTCTTGAACCTTATATTCATAATAACTCTCATAATATCAGATATAACACACAGTTGAACATCATTTCAGCCATCATCACTGACCAGGTCTAGGGTCTTCCCAACTGTCTCTTTCTTGTGCATGTTTTTTTAAGTCGGGGGAAGTTCTAGATGCAAGGCACCCTAGGCCAATCATACGATGCCACATCATCCCTCCACCCCTGTACCAACCTTCCTGCGCAGCATTCTGGCACACTCCAACATTGCAACTTCAGGTTTTCTCTGAAAACACCTCATCTGAGGGCCCCAGCTCTACCTCTAGCTAACAGTTTTCTCTGAGGCTTGTCCCCCCTTTCTTCTAGTGGCCATGAGTGGTCACAGGACAGGTGCAATGTAACAAGCTAATTTTCAGATGCAGATTTCCCCAACCCCTTTCCCCGAAAGAGACGATCCCTGATATGTTCTCCTTTTGTAGGTGTAGGCCTTTGTTACCTCTGCTGAGGAGCAGAGTGAATAACCTGGCCCTGTGGAGAGTACCAAGGCCTGGAATTTGGTTATGAGCTGAGCCAGAAAAATATAATTCCTGAAGTTTCATAAGATGTGAATGTAGTGTGTTAAGATCTGCACATCCTTGGTGAGCATGTTTTTCCCCAGTTTGACACCTTGTTGGCCTATCTAGGCCTAAGTGAAGCGAGACTGCACTTTAGAGTAGAATTTGACTAAATGTGTACTACAGTGAAAGCACTACAGATTTTCCAGTAAGCACCACAGATTCACTACTAATGCCCTAATATTATAATGCTTATCCCAAGTCAGCCTCTATCCTAGCAGAGTCCCTTCTGCACCAGACTACCTTTGCACAAGTACTGGGCTGCACACAGCAGTAGTGTCAAGTGCACCAAAATCATGGTGGATTAAATGAGTGGAACCCATTTGTCAACTATGATTATTCTATTATACTGAAATGATGACCAGTCAGCTATTACTCTAGTCTTGTCTTTCCCACGTCTCCTATCTGAATAGTTCTTTTTCCAAAGATAATTTGTGCTCAAAACCGTAACTGAGTGAAATCACAGCTATGAACATTATGCATCGTTGTAACGTTGGTGAAAGTCATTGTAGGTGAGCAGTAATATTTCATGGGAAATTTCAAAAGAACTTTATCCTTTTTACATTCGACTGACATTGACTAGAGCCCAAAAAATAATAACGGTCTTATTTAGAGTGTAGTGGATCATATACTCAGTCAAAAATGTGGTGGATATCCCAACGGCCATATTACAAGAGACATAATGCAAACATATTACAACAGGTAGTATCTCTACCACATCTGTAATGGAAAATCCTGACCACCAAACTCTAAAAAAAGGCCCTATTGCTTGAAAAGTCAATTGACTGACACTTGCACATTATGAAATGAGATATTGATTTTAAGTTTCCATTAGGCATATATATCTCCCATAAGCAATGTGTACAACTTGACCTCAGTAAGCATTAGTCCCCCCACTTTTTGCCTGATATTTGATGCAACTTTGACTGAAATGCACTGTGTTCCTGCTAACCAGGTCCCCAGTGACAGTGGTCCTTCCCCAAAAACAAGATAACTGGCCAATTCTTCCACAATTGGCCATACCTTTAACACCCCTGTAAGTCCCTAGTAAGTGGTACCCCTGGCAACTAGAGAATGGGTACTAAAGATGGTCCCTGTTGTGCTGCAGCACATATTGTGCAACCCTAGAAGATCCCGCACCATACTCATGAAAACTGCCAATGCAGGCTGCACGATATGGTGGAGACAAAGTGCAAACACAACATGGCACACAGCCTGTCTGCCATGCCCACTGATACTGCACGCAATATATGTAAGTCATCCCCTACAGCAGAACTTTCAGCCCTAATGCAGGGTGATTTATATCACATGTGTGGACATATCTAAATGGGCAGATATGCCCCTGCTATGTCTTTGTTGTTTCTTGGACATAGTAAGTGAACAGGGCAACCATTTGAAGTACATGTGCTGGACACTGGTAATTACAAGTTCCAGAGCAGCATGATGGCTTCACTGAAATCTATGGTGTTTGGCATCAAACACCTTGTATTATTAAACCCACACTTATTCCAGTGATGGATTTAATAAGGCATGCACCCAGAGTGCACCTTAGATGTGACCTCTAAAAACATACCAGCCTCTAGTGTGCTGGCTGACTGGTCTGGCTAGTAATCAGCATAACAGGGACTTCAAAGTATCTGCCACCTTTGATATGCAATTCTGGCTTCCCCCAGTCCTGGGATTTCCCACCTTCCTACCCTGAGGCCCATTTGGCACCAGGGCAAGAAGGAAAAATTAGCTGGTCAGGAGGCGTGTTACACACTCAGGCTAGTCATACCCCTAAGGTGGGCTACCTAATGTAAACAAGAAATTTAGAATCCTACCAACTTAGTTGTGATGGAAATAGGCTCACTGGGTCAGGGTTATTCCCACTCCCCACAGGAACTGGTCATATAGTGGTGTGTAATCACCCTAAAGTAAGGTAGCCACTGACTATTACCAAACACTCCACTTAACACCCTTAAATTGAGTAGATAGGGGGCACCCTTGATGCCAGAAACTAGATTCTACTGACCAGTGAAGAAGGACACTGCAGAGCCGTGAAGAGTAAGAACTGAGTACGAGCAACTGACTTGGTGCCAACCCTGCTGGCCTGCCTGCTGAACACGACAATAGTGTGAAAGTTGACTCGTCCTGTAGCTGTTTTTTTCTCCAAAAGCCTGGAAGAACTTCCAGCACTACAAGGACCAACATCAAGCTCCCTTGGAGCAGAGGAGATGCTTCCCTGAATGTTTCTAGGTGCCAAATATCAGCCCGAGAGTCCCCGATGCCCAAAAAGCCCGACACCAGAAAGCACCACTTCACCCCAGCCTGAGTCGAAGTGGGCCAACAGTGCCAACGAGGTCCTGAGTCCCTCACGAGCTGAGTCCCGCTTTGGGTTTGGCTGAACTGATCCCCCAGTGTACCCCTAGTCTGTTTCTGCAGGCTACCAAGAATCATAAATGTCTCCTGCAACGGGACCCCGCCGGACAAAACTTACTGCACGAGCCCCCCAGCCCGCGTTGCTGTAAATCAATGGTGTCCATGCAGACCCAAGACCCCCAAGACCTAAGCCCCCCCATTTGGGCTCTGCCAGACTGGTCACTCAGTCCCCACTTGCAGCCTCTTTTGTCCAGGACCATTTCTCAATGAAGTGAATCGGACACCCAATGCTGTAATGCACCTTTGCACATGGGTGCCTCAGTGCCTCCTGCAGGAACCTCTTGGTGTTGCCTCAGACCCTGCCTCATATGCACCTTTGCTTCAGAAGACTGGTCCTGAAAGTTGTTGCTAAGTAAATATCTAACACTCCCCATTGAAAAGCCTAAGCTGCTTGATCACACTACCAGAAATAGAGCACTTGGGAGTTTTAAAGAAAGCCTTGTCCACTTCTAAAGAGATACCTGGACTCTTTACACAGTATACCTCTTTTTGGTATACTATATAAAGAGCCAGCTTACTACAGTTATTACTATATGTTGCTGGTTACCCAGAGACCTGTCCCTGCCTCTCCCAAAAATCATAATATTCATTTTACTGGTATTTATTGCAAGTCAATGGTTCTCACTTAACTGTCAGAAGGTATTTAGTAATCTTTGCAAACTATCTGAAGTTCAATTCAAAAGGACTGTACCATTAGCATACATCATGAAACCTAGATAAGTCCCAAAATAGGGAAGGTGGAAACCCAGGTCTAACTAATACTTGTGCCATATACAAATTAAAAGGTGAAAAGAATTTCCTTAGGAACCCAAGCCCTCGGTCTTTGTGAATCTCCATGACTAAGCAGATCAAAAAGGATCAATGCCACACCTAATTAATTTAGCCAGTAAAATACTTCTGCCCACAGAATGAAGGAAAATCGTTGATCCACATAGCAGGCTATTTGCCTTTATTCAAATGAACTGTATGCTCCACCACTTAGGGAAAAGTCTTGATATTATCAATAATGGAACCCTCCCCCTGGTTCCTTTAAAACTGTTTTTTTTTCTCTTCAACATATTCAGGAAAACATTTCATGAAACACTTAGAAAATAACTTCTCTTCAGCACCAAAAGTTGAAGTTGTTAATTTTTAGCATCAGATAATCTTTCTGTTTCCACGCCACTTCCAGAAGGAATGAATTACTCTCGATTACTGGACCATCTTAAACAGTGGAAAGTTAGCGTAGATAAGAATTCTATTTTAAAAACAGCTTTTAATATGCTATTGCTGCCAGGGTCTTGATAGAAACTAACATTTCAACATCTTTCAAGGTCGGAACAAGTCTATACAAGACCCTTCTAGATTCTCAATATAGTTGGCAGGAGCAAAACTCTTATGATCTAAGGTGGGTGAAAAATTCTGCTTTGCGGACAGAGTTTTGCAGAGTTTTGCCCACTCTGCATTCTGCTTGGACAGCAGAACACAGGCAAAACTCTGCCAACCACTGATTAGCGGAGTTTTTCCCATGTGTGGCTTGCCAACATTAAATTGGAGAATGCAAGTGAGAATTTTCAACAACTAGCATGATTTTCGGGTGCTAGAACACCTACAGGCTAGATTTCTCAATTCAGGTAGTCGCAGCAGGTCACAACCGTTTGCGTTGAGAAAGCTACCTCTTGAGTAGAGAATCTACTTGAGCACCACAAAGATGCAGCGCCCTCTGACTCACTGTGTGGTACTGTGATTTTACAGCAGGGAACAAAGCCCCGTGCAAAAAATCTGCACAAGCAGGGCGACATGCCCAAATTCCACCAGCTCCCGGAGCCCCATGGAATCCAATGGACTTTTCCCATAACTCTGTGGAATTCCACAGAGTAAAATTCCACAAGTTCTGCCCAGCCTAGTAAGATCCTCGAAGTCTCAATCCATGAGGATAATAGCAATTCACAAACAAAAGAACAAGATGGCTGGTGTCATGATTTACAGTTATGATCTAACACTATCCAAAACTCTATAAAACCTTTAGCTCTCATAGTGTCATATAATTTTAGCCACTATGGTGCAGGATGCTCCATCTATTTTTTGGTGCACAAATTTCTCATAGCTTCACTTGAATTGCTTAGAATCATCCATGAACATAGTTTTGTGATCATCTCTGTGATACCAATGCCAATTCTACCTTAAAAAATCTTCATGAGAGATAATTCACTATCACACTAGGAACTTGTGCAATGCAAGGTGTGCCTAACTGACTTAATATTGAGGCCTTGTAACTTCATGGTAACAGTTAGAGTAGACACTAAACAATCACAAACTAAATTTCAGTCACTGAGCATTGCATCATGCTGTCTGTGAAGCCAGTATGCCCTAGAGAGTAAAAAATGTTTCTCTATAAGCTCCTTTTTTAATCTGCAGGCTTGTTGTCAGTGTCGAGACCAAGTAAAATATTTTTCCTCTTTTTTCCAAAGTATATTACTTTTATTTATTCATTCCTGCCAAGAAATGCACTTTAACAAGGTCATCTCCTTTGCAAAACTATAATTAAAACATGTCTTCTTATGTTGATTACTTACTTACTGATAAATTAAATAATCCACATGAAAAGCAAATATAAAAGTGTACTTTGTAGCAGTATCACTAGTAGTAGTATCAGTATTAGTTTTATAAGTCGATTTAATAGAAGTAATAATAGCGGTCATAGTATGAATAGTATTAGTGTTTTTATGTGATATATCGCTTGGCCATTGCAAGAAACTGATTTATTGGTTGAAGGGGTGAAAGTCCTATTCAAGCAACAACCACAATCCTTGTCAGGGTGAACCACAAAAGTCACTACATTAACCTGAGCTTAAGCTTCTGACTGCTTGGCACAAAAATAGTCAGGCTTACCTTACAGGCAATGAGTAAAGAACATATGCAGCACATATACAGTAATAAAGAGACAACACAGCAAAATAAAAATCCCAAACCAATTTAAGAGAATAGAGAATATTTGATTAAATGAAATGAGACCAGATCCTCAAAAATCCAATTGGTAGAACCGGATTTATGTCATTTCATATGTTTAGGTAAATATAGCCCTAAAAGCACAAAGTGCCACTCATGGTCATCTGGTTGTGCTAGATTGGTGGAAAGTCACAAGTTCAGCCCAATCTTAATGTAGTGTGGGTCAGATACAGGGACCGGCTTAGCCTCCCTGAAATAGTTAACCTCTCAAAGTCAGACGCAAGAATTCTGTTCATGTTGAAGAAGGCTGCTAGGAGCAGGTAGAAAATTGTGCATGGTCATCGCTGTATCACGAAGAGCAGGCCTGACATCACAGATGGTTGTCGCTGTGGCACAAAGATCCAGCCAAGCATCTCAGGTAGCTGTTGCTGGATCTTTGAGTTAAGAGTCTCCTCTGGCTGTTGTTGCTGTAGCACAAAATGCAAATCTGGTGTTGCAAGTCCTCATTAATGGTCGCTGTAGAGAAAAGAGTCAGGATCACCGAAGCTCCACATTTGCAGGCATCAAGGGTGGTACAGTTTTGGTGAGAACGGGCCCATTCACAGTCGTGTGAAGACCAAAACTTCAGGATTTTCACTTTTCTTGAGGAGGAGTGCACTCTGATGCCAGCCAAGTCCTCTGGAACTTGTTGTGTCCCTGTAGCTCAGAACATGAGGTCAGCAAACTGACCCTTCAAGCCATTCAGGTTAAAATGGGATGAAGGGAGAATCCTATTACGCAGGCCCTAATCACAATCAGATTAGACTAAGGCAGCACACTATACGCTGGCATCCCAACCTATCTTCTTCACAGACTTCAAACCATCCAAATCACTGCTGCCTGACTCATTGTTGACCTCCCACCCCAAACCCACACACACCACTTCCCGAGAGCTCTACTGGTGCCCCATCTAAATGCGCTGACAGCTCAAACTTCTCAAACAGGCATTCAAGTCACTACACAACATGGGACTCACATACCTCAATCACCGGCATCACTTCCACCAACCCACCAGACAACTCTGCTCAGCATCACGTTCACTCACAAAAAAAACACATCCACAGGAGCAGAATAAGATGTTGATCATTCTCCTACCAAGCAGCCAAATCCCGGATCGACCTCCCCGAGCACTTCAGGGCATCCTCCTCACTTCTTGAATTCAACCTTTCAATTGATATTCTTGTGAAGCCATCAAGACTGCCTATACTTAGGCCCAGCCTCACCACACACCTACTCTCCTCTACTCATCTGATGGATAAGCTCACGGGTGACAAGTAGCGCTCTACACATTTACTTTACATTACTTTGCATTACATTACAATTCCTGTCTTCTTTCTCAGAGAGCAGGATAGGCCTCAGGCAGCGGGGAAGTCATCTGTGGAACAAGGCAGGCCTCAATCAGCATGGCAGTCCTCTGAGGAACAAGGTGGTCCTACTGTAGTGTCCACAGGCCCAGAAGTGTACTGAAGTGGTGTTCTGAGGGTCCAATAACTATACCTGGTGCAAACTTTTGGAGTGGGGGTACATCCTGGGCTACCAACACATCTGATTCTAGAAAGTTATTCTCTTCTCCTGCCAAATCTCCAAGAAGCCTGGGGTGACAAAAGACTAGTGCCAGGTACCTTTATATGTGCAGGAGGCAAACCCTTTGAAATGTGAATGAGGTAGGGATCAACTCCTCCCCCAACCATCTAGACAGGATGGCCCATCCTGACTCAACCCACTCCCTTTTGTCTCCCTCTCTGGCAAGAATACACAAACCCCAACAGCAGAGACATTCACAGTCATGTGACCCAGGACACAGGCAGCAGGTATCACATGGTTAGGGCAGGAAAATGCCAACTTTCTAAAAGTGACATTTTCAGATTTGTGACTTGAAATCAAACTTTACCATTGAAGAGGATTTTAAATTATAATTCATTGGAATCTAAACATGACATTCCCACCTTCTCCCAATCAAAAGTTAGCACTTATTAAATGCAATAAGGTAAATTTATGTTAACCAACAGGAGAGATAGGCCTTGTAGTAGTGAAAAACAAATTTACAGGGTTTTCTATACCACGCCATGTAAAACTTAAGATAATGATCTAGATAACGGGAAATTTGTAAAATTAAATCGCTGCACATAGATAGATAAGAAGAGCCTTATCACCAATACCCTCATATGTGGCTTGTGGTGACGATTAATAATTTTAATTTTATTGACCTTTATGCCGTGTTTTGGTAAACTGTTGTAAACATGGTTCTTAAAATCACATTATAAAAAGTAGCATATGTGCAGAACCCTAATACCTAAAAATAAAATGCTATTTCAAATAGTATGAAGTACATTTTGGTGAAGTCTTTTTCTCATACGATATGCCTGCCATAGCAGCTTAAAGTGTTGCAGCTTTTACTGATACTAAGCTCAGTTTAGGCACCCCAGTGGAGCACTAATGTTCGGATTACCTTCATGAGAATGAACACCAGAGAGATGCCCCGTAATGTAGGGCCACCATTACTTGTTCATGGCAGTCCATCAGACGAGATTCCAAAGTAATGCCTTCATACTTTCTTTTGAATTATCTTTGGGTGTCACTGAAATATTGGTTTAACTTCTCTGACAAGCCAAGATGATTTGTCATTCATTACTTTTTGACGTCATTAGACAGTAATGGGCTCTCAGACTTCTGACTACACAGAAGATCAATCATGTTTTCTACAATTAAAACTAACATCTTTCTAGCCCAACCAACAATGGAGACCCAGGGGAGTTTGATATGTCTGTACTGTATTATCCAAATACAATAAAACAAGGATATACTTGTGGCAATTTCTTGGCAGAACTAGTCTACATTCAACTACCGCCAAATGCAAGTCTCGGCTATAGAAATTAACAGTACCAGGGTTCATTTCTGTTTTACCTTGTAGGTACTAATTCTCCAATTCAAACTTTCCAAGGTGCCTTGTGAATCCTATGCAAGGTAAAGAGCTAGTGAAATTCAAAATATGTACACCATTAGGAAGTAGACATCTATTACTATATGATTTCTCAAAAACATCAAAAGTGTGCATTCATTTTACTAGCACAGGTGTGTGTGTCTTACTGAGGCCTTATTTTATTTTGCTAGCACTAGGTAAAGGACTGATAAAAATAAAGCAAGATTAGTCAATAGACTATTCAACAATATATTAAAACAATTATAAACATCTTAAAAACAAAATCCCACATCTAAAACTTGATCAGTCAACCATTCTTACCATTCTTTGTTTTTAATATGTACATTAGTTATTTCTTGTAAATCTGACAATACAGTTTGCATTTATTCTTGCAGCCCTGATGAACTGTGTACTCATGAAACATGTGCAGGCTGCCTGTTGGTACATGTGTTAAAAGGAATTCTATTGAATAGCGATGAATGGACGTTCTGAAGCTATGTGGATCAGCAGATTATATATTTCTTTAAAATTTGAGTAAAGGACCAAGAAAAAGAAGAAAGATTTTGACTTAGAATGATTATGAAATTTGATTGATGATATATACTTTCGGAATTTTCCCATAAGCCTTTTTTTAATAATGCTTTTTACAAAGATTGACATCAAGGGGTATTGATGTTCTTTGGGTTACTAACACCAGGTAGTTTCACAGATACCTATTGATCGTACTTACTATAAAATGAAAATAAGATCTTTTGGACTATAGAGCTTTGTAAGACGGTCTCTTAGTGTAAAACTAAGTATCTCCCCTCCTTACTGTGTTTGCCAAGAAGCACACAATGGAATGTTCTCCCTATTATAGCTGTCATACAGTTATCACTGTAAACCCCACCTGTCTTGCATTTGTCAAAGAGTCCACAATGTAAACTCACTTCCCAGTGCATTTGTCAAAGCGTTCACAATGCTGACTCTCATCGTACTGAGGCAGAGGAATCCAAGGCTGACTCATGGGGGTGCTATAGGCTAGAAACCCAGAACTGAGCAACAAACAAAAATAACACCCATTAAAGCAAAGTCCAACCAATGCTTTTTCTTTAAAAAGGAAAAGTACTTTCATGCATACACAACTGAATACGATTCTCAAAATGATAACCAATCACACAGTTTCAATTGGGATTACACTTGAAACCCCCTCTGTAGGGCCCTGAAGGAATAACAATAATGTTAATCATGTACCCTAAAGAAATATCATGGGGACAGCCAAGCACCTTCTAATCCTAAAATCCCCCATTGCTCCTATTAGGGCCGATTGTAAAACATGAGGCTTTTTACAATCAAAAAGGTTACACCTACAAATTTTTTCAAGCCATTCACTATGTAAATATAGTGGCACACTGTCTTTGTCAACACATTTATAATGAATAAAGGAAGCCTGTTGGCTTTAACTTGCACATAAACACACCCATGTGGCTGTGCCTCAAGAAGCCAATTAGACATTAAAGGTTGACTCAAAGTATACCTTGACATGAACATTTATTCTCTTTCTACAGGTATCAAGCATTTACTGTAGCTGGAGCTTAAAAGGGATATTTGCACTAAACCCCTTCCAAAACTGTATTTGTCAGAGTTCGCAATGTAAAACCCTCTGTAGTCCATTTGTCAGAGAGTTCACAATATAGATCCACTGCCTGAGGTCTGCATTAACATATTCCTATTAGTTTTGACAAATGGAACTACATCATATGCACATTAACACAACTATTTTTCAATTAAATGCTTGTAGAAAAGATAAACTTGTTGATAAAGACAGAGTCATTCTCCTAGGTCTACTTCCTACAGCTCTTTTTCTGATGATGACATCAGCTCACGAAGACAGCTGTTTTATCAACCAAGGACTAAAACCAAATGAAATTCAATAAACAACAAGGATTGTCAGCAGGGGTAACCAAAATCCTTGGCTAGCACTGCAATCTGTGGGAATCCATTAAGACAATAATTATCTACAGGCATTAACACATTGGTATAACAATCTAACCATAAAGGACTACTGACTTTAAAATACAATTTTTGGAGTAAATAATTCAACCCTACTTCATTTGTCAGAACTATTCATAATAAATAAATCAAAGCTATCACATCTGACATAACTTTTCCAAATGAGCCTACGGCCTTGATTGTTGGCTTGTCCCACATTCAACAGAGGCTTGTTGTATGGAGCATAATATCTGTAATACATGCACTCTTTTTCAGTGGAAGCACACAACTTCTGAAAATCAAATGCAGTAAGGAGAAAGATCATGAAGTGGGCGGAGCTAAAGCCCCTCTCCCAGTATTGCTTCTTAAAGCTCTTTTTCTATTGATCACATGAAAGCTTGTAACAGCTGTGCTGTCAATCAAGACCTGACATTTTCTGCAAAATGAGTTGACCATGTGGTGTGATAGATTTGGTTGTGTGATCTGATGTTGGAATAAATCAAGATATAAGACAACACCATTTTGGAAGTGTTATTAGTTTTGTTTCTTTCTTTCTCCCTTCTCTTATGTTTGCTTTTAACGAAATATAGTTTAATACAAGCGTGGAAGTGGGGTATGAAAGATGCAATTGGAACAGAGCCAAATTGCATACTACCCATCCAAGACATACTGTTAATAATGCAATGATATATTCACAAACATCTATATGAGTCAAATAAATCAACAATTATAAGAGCTGTAAATCTAAAGGATAAAGACATTGAAGTTGACTTCAGGTTGCCAATAGTGGCTACTGCTGAAAACCTCAAAAGACACGAAATTCACAAGCTAAGGAACTACTTTAAACATATTGTGCACCCTCGCCTTGTTCACTTTAATATGAAACTATTATGCCAGGGCCAGCACTGTACTTTCAAGGGCAACGAAAGAGCTCTGTGCTCACAATATGGAGTGACTTACTTGCACATTATGGAGTAGTCAGTAGGCACAACACAATTACAAGTGCACACAAAGTAACATACACACAAACTAGTACACCCACATACAGGTACATACACAACAGTTTTCAATACTCTTTAATCCCTATGCACATCTAGCTCTGCCTGACATCTACCAATTGACTTACTCCTGTCATGCCAGAGTCTATTCTCACTCTATGATAATCCATGTGTCACACGTACACTATGACAGTGCTGGGTCTGATTGGAACATTTGGTTCTTGTCCTCTTGGAGCTCCATTGGAATGTGAAAACTTCACTTTGACTCCATTGTGTTTCAAAGCAGCTGGTACTGACAGCTGTAGTCAGGCTGACAACAGGAGTGATGCATGTGGAGGGGTGAAGCCAGAGTTGAAATAAATAACCCATTTACATCAGAATGTGCTTCTCCTTAATTGCTCTTTCATACGCCAAATAAATTGGCAACAAAGTTGGGATTCACAAAATTCTATTAAAAATGATTAATAATTTACAATGAAAATATTTTCCTTAAGATTGCTTTTGAAAGCCAACAGCACATTTGAGTGGTTGAATCATGCCTTTGTAGTACTTCAAACTATTAAGAAAGACAACTGTGATGACCAGCCCCTGAATGGCCTTTATTTCTGTTAGAAAAGCATTATCACAACTGATACAAGTGACAAAGGATTAGGAGCAGTGCTCAGTCAACATGATTGTGAGGGTATGTGGTCATTGTTGCCTTTGCTTTGAGATCTTTGTCTTACACAAAACAGAGATATTCACTGAGGCTTTGGGTTATGTGTGGGTGGCAGAACATTTTTAATCTTTTGTGTCTGGAACTGAATTCTTAATCAAGACAGCCCATAAGCCTTTATTGAAACTTTTGACCAAAGCAAGAATGATGACCGCTTTTCCTCAGAATGCACAATTGTTCTTGTGTCTACAAGATTACAATCTCACTGTGCAATAAGTACCTAGAGTTAACAATTTCAACTCATAAGAGTATTGTTGATTTGTGGGCAGATTTTCAAGTTGCAAGTGTAAATCAAGGTGAACTAGGTGGCATAACTATGAAACAGTGGGAAAAAGCATTGGTGAAGGAAGTGTATTCCAACGTGTTGAGTGTTTTGTCACATACGGCTGGCCTTAAAAATAATAAAATAAAATAAAAACATTTAACAAAAATAGACAAGAGCATAAGAGTGCTTTAGTAAGTTGATTGTGAACTATCAGAAAGTGGTGATTTTATGGTGAGGAAAGGAAGAACTATTACACCAAAAGTTCTGAGAAATTAGATAGTACAGTTATGCCACGAAGGACAACTTGAAAGATAAAAGGAGAATGAAGGCCTTATGTTGGTAGCCTGGTGTAGACATTGCAATTAGGCATTAAGTGAGACACTGTATTGAGTGTCGTAACGCAGCTAAATCTGTGGTCACTTTGCGACCCCATATGTGTCCTATACAATGCCCTGCTATGCCTTGAAATACTGTAATGGATCCATTAAAAAACATTGATGAGAGCTAGTATTTAATTGTATTGATTGATCACTTTTCCAAATTTATAGAGGTTAGTGTGACCAAAAGATCTGATTCAGAGTCTGTTTTCAAATGTTTGGATTGAGTATTGTAAGGGAGAGTTTGCATTAGAAAATTATTTCAGACAATGGTCAGTCAAGCAATATTTACAAAAAGATACTCCTTTTGTGCCTATGCATGATAACGCACCATAAGCTGAGGATAATGTGGTGTGGAACCCAGTAAATGGCAATGTTGAGTGGTCACTGGAAGAGGTTTGCAGAATTATAACAAAAACTCAATTTATTTACAAAGATTTTTTTTACAAAAACATGGGGTTAACAATACACTGTTAGATGCTGGGCAGCTTGTTGGGGTGAAAAAAGGTAAGCACATTTTTAAAGGTGAAAGTAAATTCATGGGACCCTCTAAAGTTATCAATGTCCTAAAGGATTCTGCCAGGGTCGAAAATAAAAAGATGTTGAATTTGACTGACTTAGCTCCAACCAGAAATGTGAGTATGCAAAATTTGCACAAAGATGCTATCTTTGATGATGATTTGGCAGGATCAGTTTGACAAGAGATTTAAATGTGGAAAATGTTTGTGCTGAAAGTGATGGCGTACAGAAGAAGAAATGCAGTCATGAACTCTACAGGAGTATTGTCTATTGATGGTGACATGAAGGTGAATGACAGAACAGATCATAATGGGGCAAAAGGAGCTCAGTGCTCAGGTGGTGTTGAACACACAATTTTAAAAGGAGAGGAAGATTTCAGACGTCTGGTTTTACTACTAAACTCCAAGAATAATTCACTGAATATGTGTTTTAAAACAGGATGATGCGGAAGCCTATGTTTTTATTGTCACAAGTTATCTTGTTTATGTAAAGATTTTTAATTTGACATTAAATGTATGATTATATTTAATTGTATTTTTTTTTTATATTCTCTGTTAAGTGGGAAGAATGGTATAGTGTTTCGCAGTCGAGGCTCATGGGGATTCCTGGGGACGGGGCGAAGCGCGGGGTGAGGGCTATGAGTGGGGCGGGGTCGCATAATAATTTAAAATAAAATAAAACATTTAAAAACGTACCTCGGCTCCCGTGCCGTGCTGCTCCTCTTTCTCCTGAAGGCTGCAGGCACAGGCTCCAAGTCTGCCCTGTGGCCAATGCTGACACTGCTCAAAGCAGCATCAGGATTGGCTGGGAGAACTCTGGCTGGGCGCTCGCAGGCTGACTGAGAGCCTGTTCAGGCTCTCTTGCCGGGCTGGAAACAGCCTACTGCGCATGTATGTTTGGCCGGCCATAGATGGCGGGCCACACATACATGCGCAGTGAAGGGAGTGCATAGTGCACTCCCCCCTGCTCGTCACCCCTGTGGCCCGCCCCTTTCACAAGGAAGGAATAATAAACAGTTTATTATTCCTTCCTTGTGAAAGGATTTGCAGAGGGGTGACGCTCCTCCGTCCATATGGAGGAGCTGCCCCTGATGTTTCCTTTCCTCCTTGAGCTTTGATAGTTGAAGTCAGACTGAGGACACAAGCAATGTATGTGAAGGAGCAGAGCCACGGCTAAAATAAAGTACCTATTCACATAACAACTTGTTTCCGCGTACTTGTTCTCCATACGCTACAAAAACCATTTGGTGTCATAAGTGTTATCAGTGCTTGAAATGGAAATGTAGATGTGCAAGTTCTCACTATGTAGAGTACCTGTTTGCTCCTGAGATGTGCCTGTAGCCGCCTATTAAATGCACCACTGAGAAGTGCAGGTAATTTCTGTGTCAAGTTAAAGGAGCGCAGTTACTCCCTACCGGATAGTACCTGTCCATTTAAAACACTGAGGGGCATGTTTATACTCCATTTGCGCTGAATTTGCATATATTTCTTTACGCAAATTCGGCATGAAACTAACTCCATATTTATATTTTGATGTTAGACACGTTTAACGTCAAAATATTGGAGTTTGCACCATTTTTTAGATGTGTGACCCCAATTGCGTCAATTAGATGCAAGGTAGGTGTTCCCATGTAAAAAATGGTGCTAACACGAAAGCCCCATATTTATCCCCGTGCTAAAATGATGTACGGGTGGTAGGAGGGGCTAAATAATGGTGCAAAGCTTACTTTGCACCATTACTGAATGACTGGGTCAGACCAGGCTTTAGGGAACCTGTGGACACATTTCCACAGGTGAGGAGGGCACCTGTGGAATGGGTCCACAGGCGCCCTCCTCAAGCCCCAGGAACCCCCTCATCCACACCAGAGGGACACAGGAGGATGGGGGACCCCAGCCCAGGTAAGTAGGGTAAGTATAGGTAAGTTGGTTTATTTTCTAATTAAAGTACCATCAGGGGCCCAACTTGGGGCCCCCTGTATGGCACAGGGTGCAACAGCCATGCCCAGGGGACACTGGTCCCCTGTGCTGGTCATTGGAGTGGTGGGCATGACTCCTGTCTTTCTAAGACCTGAGCCACGTGGTAGTGATGGTTTTGCGTCAGAAAATGATGCTAGGCTGGTTAGAGGCATTTTTTTTGCCTCTAACCAGCCTAAGATAATTTTTTGGTGCAAAACCCTTTTCTCCCATACCGCCAGCCCCACCTGTCTAATGTCATTTTTTTTTACGCTAGCCCACCCTTTGGATCGGCTTGCACCATTCCATAAATATGACGCCCGGCTGGCGCTCAGGAATGGTGCAAGCCGGTGCTAAACTTTTGGATGTAAAACTGAATTAGTGCAGCCACTGCTTTAGAAGCTCTGATGAACAGTCTCCTGCTGGAGATCTGTGGGCAAAAATTTGAGTTCACATCTATCAACTGGAGGGTTTTATTTCAGTGCTCTATGTCAACTAACCCGGTGAGCTGACCATCCAACATGCAGCTTGAGTATTTTCCCAGTCACTCTGCTTTTCTGGAGTTGTCTTTGTTGTGCAAAGACCAGGGATAGATATACAAATTGGGGTAGGTCAAGAAAAAGAGGTATTTGATGAAAAACATATATGATTGACAATATCACCCTAGTTGAACACGCAACTACGTAAAATGTAATTTCTCCTAAACTGGGATTGAACATTGCTTTGAAGTGGTATGGCATATGGAGTAATAATGATATGCGGTAACACTGATCTGCCTTGAGGATACCAACGAAAATTCTCATGATATAAACGTGTCATAGCAATACATGTAAAATTGTAATGGTGTTTGGTGGCTTATATTAACTGCCCAACAAGAACATTTGTATCTTTCCTTCATATACCAGATGTAAATAGTTGCAAATGAAACACTCCACAGTTTGATAAATATACTTGAATGAACACCACTAGTGTGTATTGCTTTGATCAACTGAGTACTTGAAGAGTTGGTTTAATAAATACATTAAAACATATCAGAAACTCTCTTTAGTGGGACTGAAACCATATATAGGATAATGTAGAAGTTTGCTATTATTAACATAACAAGCTGCTGAACTATAACAACCTTATGGATATTGTCCATAATATCCAGGTAATCTGAGGGTACCAGTACCTTCTCTGGTGCTGCTATGGCCACAGAGAGACATTGGGGGTCATTCTGACCCTGGCGGTAATTACCGCCATGGCGGAGGTCGGCGGTAGCACCGCCAACAGGCTGGCGGTGCACCGCTGGGCATTCTGACTGCGGCGGTTCAGCCGCGGCCAGAAATGGAAAGTCGGCGGTGTACCGCCGACTTCCCGCTGCCCTTGAGAATCCTCCATGGCGGCGGAGCGCGCTCCGCCACCATGGGGATTCTGACACCCCCTACCGCCATCCACCCGCCAGGAACAGGATGGCGGTAGGGGGTGCCGCGGGGCCCCTGGGGGCCCCTGCAGTGCCCATGCCAGTGGCATGGGCACTGCAGGGGCCCCCGTAAGAGGGCCCCACAAAGAATTTCAGTGTCTGCTTTGCAGACACTGAAATTCGCGACGGGTGCAACTGCACCCGTCGCACCTTCCCACTCCGCCGGCTCCATTCTGAGCCGGCGTCCTCGTGGGAAGGGTGTTTCCCGCTGGGCTGGCGGGCGGACTTTCGGCGGTCGCCCGCCAGCCCAGTGGGAAAGCCAGAATGACCGCCGCAGTCTTTCGGCGGGAACCGCTTGGCGGGCGGCGACCGCCGTCCGCCGCGGTCAGAATCACCCCCATGGTCTTTGGTCCTTATCAAAAGCCTGACGCTAAATTAGGAGTTATTATGTCAAAGCTAAATGGAATTGTATCCTAGCTTAGCATTTCGTGAATAAATATGAGGCTGATCACACAGTAAAATATTTACCATGCTTTTTCCACAATTTTACTCAAGCAATTACCACCCGCCTTTCGCTGGTGGGAGCACCAAATGTTTTTGCACAATGTAGTACTGTTTTCGCACATCAACTTCATCATGTGCATCAGACTTGCCACCCTACTTCAAACGCAAAATGGAAGGCAATTACCAATTCAACAATGGTCTAATTGACGTCTATGGAAGTAGCCTGTACATGGTCTGTCCTATCATGAGCATGTCTACAAGCGCAGAAAGTACTAGTATGCAAATATATAGCACATTTTCCTTAAAGCACAGAGGAAGCAAATTAATAGAACCACTACAAAGATGAAAAACACAAATTCTAGTGTGGCCAAAGTCTATGGAAGAAAGATCATAAGGGGCAAATTGGAACCGTTGCCATAGTGACGCTGAAACCAAATCTACCCACTTAGTGCTTCGTTGCCCGGGATTAGAAAATAAAAATGGACTCACAAAAGCACTTCGCATCCTTGCCCATTCTCATCTGTATATTTTAATTAGCGGGCTCTTGGCTTCTGAAAAGATGGTACACTGATGAAAAGAAATGTTCTAATTGCACCTGCTGTTATTAAGGAATTCTCCTGCCTCTGACGCAAATCAGTTTCTCAGGAAAAGCTTTCTTCTTTTGTAAAGTAGATAATTCAGTAATTAATGCAGAAATAGGCTTTATAGTACAGTATGTTAAGGATGCGCCTGTAGTGCAGGAAACCGAATTTTACGCGCTGTCATGCTGCTCGATAGTCTAACCAATGGCTAAATCTCTTTTCTATTACTCTACATATTACAAAATCTTCTGCACACAGCTTTTATTGTACATGCTCATGGTGTATGAGGAAAAAGTGAAGTCTTCATCCAACATCACTTTTATAGCACTAAATAGGGAGAGGGTCTGTCTGCACACATTCTACTTCGAAAAATGTTAATTTCGAGGCCCGATATGCCAACAAAAAATTCTAACATATTAGAGCTCCAAACAGTGCCCATGAAGTACATTCCTACAGAAAATAGGGGTGATGTTATACTGCTGTGGTACGTAGGAGGTGGTGGAGGTGACCTAACTATTTAATCATAAGGAGCCTCATAGTCTGGGCAACGTGGAACAAGTCTGTACAGACTTGCAGCTTTTGAAAATGCCACGGCATACCGACGCAGGAACCGTGCACTGGAGCATATTGGGCTGACTAAGTGCCAAGCACAGGGCAGTGTATTTAACCGGCGCTCTGTACATTTACAGACGTGAATGCTCTGGGTTGTATGTCAGAATATCATCTATAGAAATATCGTCTAATTTAAATAATGTGTACTGAATGCTTTTTTTTTATAAACGATATTTAAGCATGATAGTTATGTCAGTCAATAACCTGACTGCGATTTTATTGTACCAGGCCTTCTTCTGTGGCAGAGAAGGTTGAGCTTAGTGGTGATATGGTAGCACTTACATGGTGTAATAGTGAGGCATGGGGATGTTTTTTGTTTTCTCATGAGCTGGAACATATAATTAACCATGTCCATAGTGAGACTCATTTTGGCTCATAGCCTGGACTTTTGAAGAATTTAAATCAAGTTCCCTCATGCACATCGGATTTGTTTTTGGTGCTGGTCTTTAAGACATGTACACCATATACCTGTATTGTAAGATGACTACTGAGAAGATGCATTTGTCTATCATGGGCTATTCTGAATCATGTTACTTATTCACATATGCACTCATAACTGGTAGCTCTGCCTGTCCAAACGTTCTTGGTCAATTATGACACATTCTCTTCTGTTGCTCTTGAGGTAGGTTTTGTGGTGTTCCTATTAATCGCATGATTAGTGTCTACATCTACGACTTTAAGTCATGGTTAACATGGTTCTCGCTGAGCTGTTCATAAGGGACTGGCTGGGGGATAATTGTGCAAAGGTCAAGTGTTAACAAGTCTTGGTCATGGTCTTTATGGGAGAAGGAAGATCATATCAATATCTGTGGTGGGAAAATGTACGATTTTGAGTGCTGACATACGTGACATACTGGATGCTCTGTAACTTTCATGGCCCTGAACGTATGGTGTACGTTTAAAAGAATGAACTGTGTTGGGGAAACATGACTTGCGGCATTAGTGCTGTGCCAGATGATTTGTACTGTGTCGTACTTGTATCTTCAAGAGGTAGTTGCATGAATAATGTGACAGTTCCATATACATCACTGCTGAGTTCACATGCGCTCCTGGGGTGTCAGCCGCTGTATCATATTTCCCTATATTTCTCTATATGGCACTTCAAAGGCATCCACATTTTATTACATCTGTAGCCACGTGGCCTGCTTAACCTTTGAACTCAAACTATTTGAAGATGCACCACAGTTTTCCCTCCTCTTTGAACACTTGCTCAATGTCAATGTCAGTGGACATTCATATTTCCTCTGGAAATACCTCTATTCTCTTTCAGCCCTTTGCCAGTCTCTGTTTTTTTTTGTTTAAATCATTTTTATTGGTATCAATAAAGTTCCAAGGAACAACAGTGAAAACAGTGACATGTATGTCCATACCGGACACAAAATTGAGAGTGTTACATGCACTTTTATCAGACAATACTAGCATGGGGGATGGAACAACAATTCAAACCAGGAGGTGATAGCATAGTCTGTGGAAGGAGGTGGAACAGGCTACAGAAGAGGTGAGGGAGAAAAAAGTACAGGACATGAAAGCAGGAAAAGGGGGAATAAAAAGGTTGAAAATAAAAATGAACGCAGGGAGGGAGTCGGGGGATCAGAGTTTGGGAGGATGGCTCAGTCGGGAGGGCGGAGTCCATGGGTGAGATGATGAGGGGAAATGGATACAGCTGCAGGTAGGGAATGAGGGGGAAAGGGGCAGCGGGAGGAGGCTATCGGAGGAAAAGAGTCGAGTCAGGGTGGGTGGGGGGCGAGTCCTCCCACAGAAAGGGGGACCATCTAGTAAGAAACAGGTCAGCTTTGTTCATCAGGTTAGAGGTTACCTTTTTATCGGATGTGGTTTTGTACATGGGTGTGAGCCATTTCTCATGTGACGGTAGTGGTGGAGAGTGCCAATGTCTCAGGATACAGATCTTGGCACCTGCGAGGGCGGTGATGAGTAATTGTGCGCAGTGCCACTGTTGGTTAGGTGGAAAGGCCCAAATTCCTCCCATAGCACCTTGAAGGATTTGAGTTCACTGAGAGAGAGCAGATGTGTGATGGTTTGAATCCCTGTTCTGTGTCAGGGTCCCAGGCAAGCATGCAGATACCATTGTTGTTACAAATGGAAGTTTTATCATGTAGGTGTGCATCCACAGAAAGGAGCTTGTGAGCTCATGTCATGGTGGCATACATGGCCTGTAGCATACGGTTCGAAGTCCCGGGGGGTAGAGGGTCTGCAGCCCTGGTGGGCCCTACTGGAGTCTTTTCTCATAAGTGACTCACAGCAGGGGTTCTTGGACCCAGGTATGTATGCATGCCATTTGTGCTTGGTGGGGGGCCATGCAGAAATGCTCCGCGGATGGTAGACTTAAGCCCCTTGCGATACGTTTCCAGACCACCAGACGAGATCTAGTTTGACCCCAGATGAAAGCTGTAATGGCCTTGTCCACCTGATGGACTGTTGAGAGGAGTATCTGTGGGGTAAACATGCATAACACATCTGTGAACTATGCTAAGGTGACAATTTTCACCACCTGAGTCTGACCCCAGAGAGAGAGGTTCAGGTGGGACCATTTCGCAAAGTCCAACCACACTCGCTCCATGAGTGGGTCTAGATTGCCTGTCGCTATGTGTTCCAGGCCTCTGTTAACAAGGATGCCCAGATACCCAAGATGGGTACTCTTCCACTGGAATAGGTATCCAGTGATGGTGGTGCATGTGGTAATCCCTTACAGGCAGAGGGCCTTGCTCTTCCTCCAATTTACTTTATAGACAGATATCATCACACAGGTGTCAATGATCACCAGTACTGCGGGGTTGGAGGATGGCAGGGCCAATCGTGTGAGCAGATGTAATTCGCGTAAAAATACAGCATTGAGGGACCTCTGGGTGTGGGCATGTCCTCAGTTTGGTTCGACTAGTGCAAAGATGCCATCAATGGCTCCATCAGCAGCACAAATAGCAGAGGGAGAGAGTGGACATCCCTGGTGGGTACAACTGCAATCCGGGAAAGGATCAGAAAGAAAACCCCTGTAGTACCTGCACAGAGGGGGAGCCTTAGAGGCAACGCACTCTGGAAATTAAGTAATTACTGAAATCAAATTCATGGAGCACAGCAAAAAGGTAGTCCCATTCTATCCTGATGAAGGCCTTCTTATCGTTTAAAGACAGAGCCAAGGCCTCTTCCGGGAGGTCAGCTGCCACCCAGACTGCATGAGCAAGGGTGCGGAAGTGGTTGCGCAACAGGCGACCAGGGTCAAACCCCACTTGTGAATAGTGAATAAGGGACAGGAGGACTCTTTTGTGGCGGGTGACCAATGTGCTGGTCAGTAATTTTGCATCCACATTAAGCAGGGATATTGGACGATAGCTGCTGCAAAAGAGGAGATCCTTCCCTGGTTTGAGGAGAACAAATATCAGCGCCCTGTTGGATAGCAAGCTCAAGGAGCCCAAGCCATTAATCTTAGCGAAGGCCTCAAGGAGGAGGTCCACCACCTCCCCCTTTGTCTACTTGTTGAACTCTGCCGGGAAGCCACCCCCACCCGGGTCCTTGTGATAGGGCAGGCTCGAGATGGTCTGCATGATCTCCTCCTGGGTGACAGCACCATGAAGCAGCCTCCTGCCAACTTCTGTTAGGCAGGATAAATGGACACCATCCAGAAAGGTGCCTGTCTGTGTCACCTCTGAAGCAATTTCCGGGGAGTAGCAAATCTTTTAGTACGAAGCGAACGCAAATGCCATTTCTTGTGGTTTGATGACCAATGCCCACGAGTAGGTGGTGATTATGTGTATGGTCATTCCAGCCTCCCTCTACCTGAGCTGCGTCACCAGTATTCTTCCTGCTTTCTCCCCTGTTTTTAATGATGGTACTTCAGCTTCTGGAATGTGTACTCAGTTTTGGTGGTAAAGAGGGTATTGAGGTCCATGTACGCCTTCTGAAGGCTGCACCTAGTGGTGTTAGAAAGGTGGGCTGTGTAGGCACTATTGAGACGGCCTATATCCACTTCAAGTGCCCTCTGCTGCTCTCCCACTGTCTGTTGGACATCAACTGACTCCTGATTGTCGCCTCGACCACAAAGTCAGGGTTGAGTCAAACAAACTTTTGTTGTGTTCATGGTAGGTTTGCACTTGGGCTTTGAGTTGGTTCTTGCTCATCGGATTGGTTGTAGCAGGACAAGTTGAGGTGCCAGGGTTTATGAATTGGAAGAAGGTTAATCGTGATTGCATGCCATGAACCGGGGACAGGTAGGTGTATTCCCGGTCTGCCAGTCTGCTGGGTGTAAGAGACACCACACATTGTGGAGGCCATGGTCTTCCTTAATGTCCCCTTGCAGGGGTCTATCTAAGATGCTGGCCATGTCTATCTCCCTCAACATGCGTGTGAGCCAGAGAAAGAAGGGGCAATATGGGCCAGTGGGTGCGTACACAGAGCCTACGCATAGTACCTTTCCACTGATCTTCAGTTAGGCGAACACGTATCGGCCCTGTGGGTCGACCCCAGGCCTACAGCACAACGTGGGGCAGTGATCTCCATATCAGAATGGCTACATTGCATGCATTCCAGGAAGCTGGAAAGATGTCTTCAGCCTGTGGGGGATAGCAGCTATGTATCCCTTTGCCCACCCAGTCCCACTTGAGCTCTGCTTCCGCTTCAGTGAGGTGCATCTCCTGGAGAAGAGCTGCGTCGGCACACCTGGACTTGAGGTACAAGAGCACTTTATTGTGCTTGCAAGGACATGGTGACCGCAAAAAACGGTGGTGGGGGGTTGGGGCAGGCCTGAGGCTTGTGAGTAATGCGGGATGGGCAGATTGGCCGATCAGGCCCTATGGGTCAGTCCGTGGAATTCATGAACAGCAGGGAGAGGATGGCCACAGGTATTGGAGGGTGAGCAAGGAGGGATGATTAGTAATGAGGAGAAGTGAAGCAAAGTAGGGGATGTGTCTGACCGAGACTGAAAGAAGAAGAAATAAAATAAAGGAGGGGAAAAAGCCCTGGTGTGGGGGGTGCAAGGGAGAAAGCAATATATTAATAAACTCAACACTGTAAACACAAACCAATTATGCAAATAAAATTGCTGTGTAGCTTGCCCTACCAGCTGTAGTCGGTGGGTCTAAACCTGAGGGGCCACAGAATCTGGGAGGCCTTGGGACCAGTGGATTTGGGGGAGGTTAAAGGTGGGGAGCAAGCTCTGTGTTAGGCTTAGGCCAGTGGCAAGAATTGGGATGGGGATTTGGGACCCAGGGAGGTGGTGGTCATTGGTCGTCCAGCCACAAGACCTTGGTGGGGGGGTGGCTTATAATGATGGGGTGAGGGGAAATGTGGGATCTTCCACCACAGCAGAGAGGTCGAGGGCAAGGGGTAGTATATACTGCCCCTTCATGTAGTCTGTCCAACAAGGTCTGGAGCTCTCCAAGGTGGTAAAAGTCCTTGCATTTGCCATCCATGGTGATCCGCATATGTGCCAGTAAGAAGAGGCAAAATTTGATGTCCTATTTGCAGAGTTGTGGCCGGAGAGAGAAGAAATCCCTCAACCGGTAATTGATCTCCTTGAACATGTACACTGCCACCTACATTTTGTGATCATCGAAGTTGGCTGACCCATGAACTCACCCCGCTGTTATGATCTGCTGTACCTGCTCATACCGGAGGAAGCAGTCTATATTGGGCCTTCGGCCAGACTGGGCCAAGGCTCATCTCAGCCTCATTCTATGTGCCTTCTTCATCTCAAGCACAGGTTAAAAATTAATCCCAAGAGGTTTGGCAAGAAGTCGCGAAGGAAGCCTATGACATTGGTGCCCTCTACTTTCTCTGGGATCCCGAAGAAGCATGCACTGTCCCTGTGGCTCCAGACCTCAAGGTTCATCATCTTCTCGTGCAAAGCAAAGAGTTCCAGGTCTGTGTGCCGCAGGAGCTCAATCCTGGATTCGAAGGGGGATAGGCAGTAGTCCTGTGCTTCCAGCTTGTTGTGGAAGCCAGATGTTGTGGGTTCATCTTACACTCTGCTTCGGCACATATATTTAAGCTTAGCTTATGCCTGTGCCCTGTGCCCCTTAACCTACATATGTGTTCTGATTCATTTATTTAATTTCATTCATTTTTAGTTTTCCTGCTTTCAGTGGGAATGTTTTTATTTTATAATCAGCTGTAACTTTGTGAGTCTGTGAAAACATTGTTATTATTATTCTGTGCACAACATTTCACCATGTGCCCCTGTCTAAGGTTGATGAGTCTGAGTACATGGTAACCCAGATAGCAATTGTCACCATACGAGTTTGAAATCAGTCAGACACTCAGGCACTTGCCTAAATCAGGCCTTTTCACGCAATGAAAATATGTTTTCTTATAAAACAGTGTGTTGGCCAAAGGACGACAAGGAGGTAATTACACCCAGGACTCCATCCATGCTGCATACCATTTTATTCCTGACCTCGGCCCAGTCTCTACGGCTAACCCAGGAGACAGCGGGCAGACCCCTATTGTTCAGGTAATGGGGATGGGTGCTCCTCTCATGAACTAAGAACAAACAGATTGGGCTATCACTGCTATGCTCTCACCTATGTATGTTATTCCAATATATTGGGACTGTTTATTTTCTAATACTGTTATGCCTCATTGCCCTAATAATTGAAGCTCATATATTTTATTGTAATTTGCAGTCTTTTCAATACATATATTGAAAACCACCCAGCATCTCTTTCTTTGCCTGTGTGTGTGTGTATGAGACCTTTTGCTAACGAGCGAAAGGGGTGAGACTTGACAACAACAACTTCCCCTGAGAAGTCACAGAATGCCATATTCAGGCTGCCAAAAAATACCTTTACTTTCAGGTTTGTGTGAGATGCTACTGGGTAGCCGAAAGAGTTGGGCCAACAGCTGCCAAGACAGTGTAGGATTGACTCAGTATTCCACAAACGTTGGTGCTGCCGCCCCTAATCCACAGCCTCGTTCTAACAGTTTGAATCCTATAACACAGAAATCTCAGTGCAGATTGACTTTGTTTCAGCTGTTAGGTCTTTTCACATTCATGGCCTCTAGCCTATATGCTACTGCTTTTATCTCTTTGAGGTTCAGGTCCATTGTGGGCTCTGCAGTACCTTGTGGAGGGGGCAAGGGTTTAGTATGGGAGACCACCTCTGTGAAAAGCAGCTGTCTCGTCTGTTTCCTGGATGCCATCTCAGGCTGGTGTGTGGTTGGTCCTCGATGACAGACAATGTCTAGTAGGTGGTCCTAATGCGAGCCTGTGGAGTGGATAGCAGGAGCAAGGTTGGCATTTGGACCCCTGTGGGGGGAGGGGAGAGGGGAGGCAATGGACAGTGAAAGGCGAGTCAGCCGTGGAAGTAGGGAGGCTGTACATCAGAGCTGCTTGCTGGTGGGGTAGAGGAGGTTCAGCAATGCAAGAGGTGAGTAAGTCACGTATGGGACAGTCTAAGTAACCCAGGTACCCTGTACCACCCCTCCCCAGCAGAGTGGCACTCGGGCCCCATGTTGTCTACGCTGGGGTACCGGCAACCTCCAATAAGGGTGTCTTGCATGCCAAAAGGTATTGGCACAACTGACCTTGGGCCCCCTGAGCTCTGCTGGGATGTCTGCAGAGGCCGGCAGCAGTGTGCACAGCTAGAAGCAAGCTGCTCTCATGCACCGCTCTGAGCAGCCAGACAGGGATTGCCTTCCCCTCTGTGCAGGCCGGGCTCCCAGTGGCTGGGTCAGGAGACTCTGTGCCTACTGTTGTCCGTTGAGGTGCGAATGGTGCCTTCAAGACTGCACCCCGACAACTTCAACCGTTCAATCAATCAATCAAGGATCAGTAGAGCGCTGCTAATCACCCATTGGGTCTCAAGGAGCTGTATCTGGGTGTGCTGCTCAGTCAAAGAGCCAGGTTTTGAGGTCCTTCCTGAACTGCTTCAATGATGCTGTCTGCCTGAGCTTGAGAGGTAGTGCGTTCCATGTCGGGCTGCTAGGTAGGAGAAGGATCTTCCTCCTGCTGTACTTTTCTGGATTTTGGGGATGGCTGCAAGGACGAGCTGGGAGAAATGGAGACGTCTGTTGTGTACGTAGAAGGTGAGGTGGTAGTTGAGATATGCCGGTCCTATGTTGTGTAGTGCCTTGTAGGTGTGGTTCTGGTGAGGAAATAGGGGTGACCAGAGACACCAGATGGCTGAATTTTGCTCTCTTGGGCCTCCCAGCTCGATGGAGCACCAAAGTCAGTCAGCCATCTTCATCCGGGGCCAGACTCCACCCCCCCCCCCCCCCTACACACACACTCTCTTTTTGTGAGTTTTCCTCATTAGTTTCTTCTGGGGTTTTGCGACCATTCTTCTTATGCTTTAGGTGATGTTATCATGACACACTGTCATAAATTTGTTAATAACTAACAGCTGCAAGATTAATAATTCACACATTTGTGATTTTACTGATTCTCAAAATGCAAGACATTTAAGTAGATTTCCCCAAAAACGTGCTATAGCTAAAAAATCAATGCTGCTCTGTATTTGCAGCTAAATTATGAAAACAACTTGCCCATGGTACATCATGTTCTTATGCCAAAATGAGCTTAGTAATGTGTGGTTGTTGCAATAAGTACTGAAATTTTTTTATGCACATTCGTAGTACACCTAATTTTGCATTTAAACTAGCCTCTTAAAAACACAAAGCTAAAAAATGAAAAACACTAGATATTAGTTAAAATGGGAGCTAGGGCCAAGCCTTAGCATTTCTTACCCTCTTTTGCCAGTTCCCGTCGAACTTAGATCAAGATAACAAAGTTGATGGCAGGTTCTTACTAGGGCCTGGATCCCAGTGTCTGTTACCTTTTTACACCCACTTACATCAAGATATCTACAAGGAGAGAATGAGTAGAATTGAAGGAAGTGTACACGTTTAAGCAAGTTTATGGAAAAAGAATACTTTTATAACGTTATCAATTAAAATCTAAAATAGTCAGATTTACAATATTTTAAATTTTTGGCATTCTGCTAATATTACTAAAAGTAAATTACCTTGGACAGCTTTGCATGTTCAGTACGTGAACTGGAATTCCAAATCGCTTTTGCTTTTAATCAATTCGTTTTTTAAAGAAAGAGAAGTAAGATCCATCGTCCAGATTGATATTCTGGCTGATTGCTTACTGCCACAAGAGGTTTTCTTTAAAAACTTTTAGATGATTTTTTTTAAAACCAGTGAGGTATTTCTGTTTCATGTTATGATTAGAACATCCCACTGCTAAGGAGCACAGCAAATTAACACATTGATACTGTGGTGAAGTTTATGTTTGCAATGCTCATTCCATTCAACAGCGCTCTTTGTACAAGGTTCTCTCGACTTCCTTCACAACTCAGTAAAAACATAGCTCATAAGAGTGATTTGCAGCATGGACGTCAGTTCAATCAATCAATCAATCAATCCAAATATTTATTAAGCGCACTACTCACCCAATAGGGTCTCAGGGCGCTGGGGGAGAGGGGTAGAGGGTTGCTGTTTACTGCTCAAAAAGCCATGTCTTGAGGTGCTTTCTGAAAGTTAGGAGGTCCTGGGTCTTACGTAGGTTGGTGGGGAGGGAGTTCCAGGTCTTGGAGGCGAGGCGGGAGAAGGATCTGCCGCCGGAGGTGGTGCGTTGGATGCGAGGGACTGTGGCGAGGGCAAAGTCAGCAGAGTGAAGTCGAGTAGGTGCGTGGAAGTTTACTCGTTTGTTGAGGTAGGCTGGTCCAGTATTGTGGAGGGTTTTGTGAGCGTGGATAAGAACTTTGAAGATGATCCTTTTGCTGATGGGCAGCCAGTGAAGGGATCTGAGGTGAGCGGAGATGTGTTCGTGGAGTGTGAGGTTGAGGATGAGACGTGCGGCTGCGTTCTGGATTCGCTGGAGTTTTTGCTGAAGCTTGGTTGTGGTACCAGCGTAGAGGGCTTTGCCGTAGTCCAATTTGCTGCTGATGAGTGCATGGGTGACTGTTTTTCTGGTTTCTATGGGAATCCATTTGAAGGTCTTCCATAGCATGCGAAGGGTGCTGAAACAGGAGATATGGTGTTGATCTGCTGGGCCAGGAGAGAGATGAGTCTAAGATGATGTCAAGGTTGCATGCGTGGGTGGAGGGTGTTGGGGGTGGGCCACCAAGAGTCATCCCATACTGTCTTTTTTGGGGCCAAAGATGATGATTTCTGTTTTGTTGGAGTTGAGTTTTTGCTGTCATCCATTTGACGATGTCGAGGAGTCCAGCGTGGAGGTTTGTCTTGGCGGTGGAAGGGTTCCTGGAAGATGATGAGCTGGGTGTTGTCTGCGTACGAGATGATGGTGATTCCATGGGGGTGGAGGATGTTGGCGTGCCGGGCCATGTAAATGTTGAAGAGGGTAGGGCTGAGGGAGGATCCTTGGGGGACCCCGCAGATGATCTTGGTTGCTGGGGACTGAAAGGGAGGGAGGTGGACTTTCTGGGTTCTTTTGGTGAGGAAGGAGGTGTGCAAGTCTAGGGCCTTGTGTCAGATTCCTGCGTTAAAAAGGTGTGCGCTGAGGATTTGGTGGCAAACAGTGTTGAAAGCTGCGGAGAGGTCCAGGAGGATAAGGGCGACAGTCTCTCCCTTGTCCACTCTGGTTCTGATGTTGTCTGTGCAGGCGATGAGGGCGGTCTCAGTGCTGTGGTTCTTGCGGAATCTAGACTGGGAGGCATCAAGTGCATTGTTTTCCTCTAGGAAGTGAGACAGTCTGGAGTTCACTATCTTCTCAGCGACCTTGGCGGGGAAGGGGAGAAGAGAGATGGGGCGGTAGTTTGTGAGGTCTTCCAGGTCTGCTTTGGTTTTTTTGAGGAGCGCGTTGACTTCAGCATGCTTCCAGGTGTCTAGGAAGGTTGCGGCATCGAAGGAGCTGTTGATTACGGCGCGGAGCTGGGGAGCGATAATTGGGCTGGCTTTGTTGAAAATGTGGTGGGGGCAGGGGTCTGTGGGGGAGCCTGAATGGATGGAGTTCATGTTTTTTTGGTTTCTTCGTTGTCGGTTGGGGACCAGGTGTGTAGTTGGTTGGTGTGGGGGGGCGTTGTGCTGTTGGTCATGTCAGTGGTGTCGGTGGTGGTGACGGTGGGTGCGGATGATGTGAAACTGTTGTGTATGTCTAAGATTTTGAGGTGAAAGTAGTTGGAGAGGGAGTTGCAAAGGTTTTGGGTGGAGGGGGTAGATGGTGCTGGATTTGGGTTTGGTGAGCTCTTTGACAATGGTAAAGAGTTCCTTGCTGTTGTGTGAGTTACTATCTATGCGTTCTTTGTAGTAAGACCGTTTGGTGGTCTGGATGAGTTGGTGGTGTTTGCGTATGGTTGTTTTGAGCGGAGAAGTTGATCATTGAAGGCTCTTGGCGCCATGCTTTCTCAATTTTGCAGCATTCACACTTGGAGGCTTGGAGTTCAGTGGTGAACCATGGGCGGGCTTGACGGTGCGGGTGTTGTTGTTACTTTTCTGTGGGGTGAGGGAGTCTGCGCAGGTTGTTAACCATTGTGTGAAGTTGTGGGCAGCAATGTTGGGGTCGTTGGTGATGGGGGTGGAGCTTGTGCGAGTTTGGCATTCAGGTGTTCTATGGGGATCTTGTCCCACATTCGGTATGGTGTGGTGTGTTGTCCGTGGTGGGTGGGGGGTGGGGGGAGTTTCATGAAGGAGAAGAGGATGCAGTGGTGGTCAGTCCAGTGGAGTGAATATCAAGGGTAGCAAAAGTGACATCACATAACAATTGAACTCAATGATGTCACAGGAAGTTACTCATATGACCGCCTCAGCCTGATCTTTCACAGGAAGGCATGACACATGACCTAACATCGCAGTTGAGGATTTACATTGAATAGTATCACAAAGTAACCCAAAGCTGTGCTGTGTTGATTTGTATTATTTTGTATGGGGGAGGTTTCATGGATGGTGCATGGGGGTTCCCATGCAACCACTTGTATGTTTTCATGCAAATCCCTTTCTACAAACCTTGGTAGCTAGGTATTTGAACCAAAACTGGATGCCTCCCTGAGGCAGGCATAACAAAGATAATTATTTTTATTTCTTCTTGTTTTTCGAACTTTGCACCTGTGCTGTACTGAACAGTACATATGCAAAATGTGAAATGACTCAAAACATAGTTTTTGTTTTGGAATGAATCCATTCCAATACAAAACCTATGCTACAGAGAATGTGCACACCTTCCACTGTGGTACAAGAGTATGTGTTTTAGCCCATGGCTGCTAAAAGTGTGCCGCAATACTGGTTGAGAAAAAATGTGCCAGATATTACAGGATATGGAGCGAGTTTTCTCTTGCACTTTGACTTAAGGCAGAACTGCAACTTTGGTGCAATGTGTCTTGTGTCAAAGGATAGTAAATCTGAGACTCAGTCTCACACAGTTTCACTCACTACCAATCACTTGACTCCCATTCACTGTTAATCACACACATGCTTACACATACAGAAACATTTTCTCAAAATATACATACCTGCTCTCTCAAACACACTTTCACCTACAAGCATGCATACAACATACATTTAAAACAACTTTACTTACCACAGCTGCTACCATAGGTCCTAAGTGTGCTCCATTTTAAATTACACTAATAGTAAATATTGGAATATTATTCACTAATAGTATAATTAAAAACTGGCAGACAATAAGGAATGCAGAGCCCACCGTGCTCTTGCCCCTGATTTTGCTACCCTTGAGGCCAGGGGTCACAAAGGCAGTGCTAGGGGTCACAAGAGGCAAGCCAAAGGTGGCAGCTGTGACCCCCCCACTCCTCCACGTGATTCCTAAATGACTCCATGAATTGCAGCCTTATTCAAATGTTGGGATCTGGCCAGACAATCAGAGTGCTCCCTTTGAGTGACACAGGGAACATTATAGTCACCTTAAAGGAGTATTCTCTGGCTGGAGGATCACTAAAAATGTTCTTCATTAAAAAATAACTGTTTCATATTCATATCAACCGACATCATTGTGGGCCCTTGGGTGCTCCATGATTCCCCAGGTAAACACTACATGAAAGTTGTCCACCACTAATCCAGATGATGCACATAATCACTAGTTTTGGCTCAGAGTTATTGGCGTTTTAAGACTGTTTTTGTAGGTCATGTGTATGGTTTTGTGCGGAGTGCTCTTTCCTCTGGAATATTGGCAGCACTCAAAAAAGTCACTCATGACCAATGTTTGTACGACAAGGTGCATTTGAAGTGTTCTGTTGAGCTGCAGGGAACTCGGAAGTGGCCGCCTGCCCTAGGGGAGCCCCTGTAATCACCAGTGCACTCCTATCATTGTTGTCTGCCCTCAACTTACAAGACCAGTGAAGAGAAAGCGTATACAAGGTAGTATGATCATCAGACTAAGCGGTGGCCACTGGTAGATTGACTCATCCCACAAGGCACCGGAGGCCTTATAATCTAAACATGGCATAAGGGTCAGGGGGAAGGGGACACTTTCTCATAAAGCAGCGAGGCAGTGGTTTCTGAGGAAAGTAATGAAAGGCCTCTAAATAAAAGGTCAGCGGTGTGTGCCCCAGCATAGAAGTGCTCTGGTTGCTGGGTAACCAGGGAAAACGGGGTAAGGCTCAAGTCCATACAAAACTATTGAGCCTAGTTAAGTTTTACGAGGTATTTCCCGTGAGACTTACCATATTAAGCTTGTTCTGCTTTCCTGTCTGACCACCATAGACGTTTATGTGTTTGAACAGAGGTGTTATAAGGGCACACTAAGAGTTGTATGAGAGTGGGAGGAATGGTGGGACCATGCTTGTGCAGGGTGAGCAGTGTGCCTGTGTGAGTACAGGGTTAGAGTTGTGCCCAGATGAATTATCGGTGAGCAGTGTGCCCTTCTGACTACATAACATTAAAGCCAGACCTATTGACATTGCCAATACTTGTTTTGAAATGTTATAGTGAATATTTAGACCCATAAGAATACATGAGAACCAAGTATACCGCTAGTGCCTGGAGCATTTGGTTTTGACTGGAGCTCCTAAAAAACGTATCAGGATTCTAGTATTTTCCATTGGTGCTTGTTATTGCACTATTATGGTTTCGGAGTCCAGTTAGTAACAAATGTTACTATTGCACAACTCAATGATACTCATATTATTGACCTCAGAAATGCGAAAAGCTGAGTCTGATTAGTTTTGAAGTTTGTAAACGCGAATGTTCACAATAATGTTTCCAGCAGGCCCTACCCACTAATAATGTGTATCTTGCATATTACAGATATCAGAAAACACAGTTGGGTTTGTGCATACTACGTTCCACACTTTCTTGTATGATGGAAGCAAAATTTATATTTGTATATTAAATATAACTCACCGTACTGTGGGCAGGTAAGTGCTGATCTCTACCAGACTTACATCAGTCACCTGAGAGCACGAGCTGATAGTCAGTCCATCCAGTTTGGGGCATTGCTTCACAATGTGATGGACAACACGATCTCTAACCTAGCAAAAGACAAAGAAGCAGTGACATAGTCAACGGTGTTGGATTTTACAGCATTAAGCTCCAGTGAAACAGACAGAATATACACATCATGGATAGCATCAGTGTAAACGCCCTTACACATGGGGCACAAATTATGAGTGGAGGAGGGGGGGAGGAGTGCCACCACTATTTTTAGAAAAGGAACTGCTCCACCTCCAGATTGCAGAGCTATTGTGCTTTGACGCTTGACAAGAAAACTCTCAGAATACATACGTGCTTTAAACCTCAAGCTTTACTGTTAAAAAAGCCACACCGAGCACAATTTGTTTACTCTCTAATCCCAGTTTAAAAGGTAATCCGAGTTCCACACGTTTAAAATAGAATCTTTCATCCATTTTGAGCTCAATTAGACACTCAAATATGAAAACTACACATTTTATTTATATAAAAGTAAAACATGCTAAAAATATGTTCTTCGTGGTCTGGCTTGACAGCACAGCTGTTGCCCAACAATTATGTGAGCATTACTAGAGAGGGGCTTTGGCTCCGTCCACATGTTGGGAGTCAAGAGTATATGTTTTGATGGGGCATCCACAAAAAAGTCCTTGGCCTTCACAGGGCTGCAATAATTTTGTTTATTTATTCAGCTGCCTGAGATTGAACTTTTAGGGGAACACACGTGACAATGTAATGCTATAAAAGTGTCTTTGATAACAAGATCATTTATGTTGTGTTTCTTTGGCAGGAGCACAGATGGGAAGAAGATAGTCATTAACGTACATTGACGTTTAGGTCTGGCTTGACAGTGCAATTGCCACCTGATCTTTGCTAACCTACACAAATATTACTCTACAGTTCTTTGTTTTCATACAAATACATACTAATTCCCATTCTATTTACTTGTAATGCTTTACTTTATCATACAACAATCTTGTAAAGCCAGACCTTTTGGCATTTCTAATATTTATTCTACATTTGTGCATAATTATGTTAAGTTGTTGTTTTTATGAAATAGGCCCATTCCACATTATATGTGAGGTATATTATAGGGGCATGGCTTATTTTGGCGTCTCTTTCTGTGACTTTGTGAATTACATTTGCTAATTAGTTCTCCCCACTAGTTGTCTTAGGGCTTGTGCCCTGCTCACACATAGCTCGTGTGTACCATATTCAGCAACAGTCCAGTGTTCCCTCTCACACAAAATGCACAGTTTCAGCAGCAGTGCAATATTCCATCATACACATGACAGATTCAAACTTAGGTAACAACTGTGCATGTTTTCTGACACCAGGAGAGTACAGATACAGGATGAGCAGTAGATGTGCAAGCTTCCCTCACACACAGAACTGACACACTACAGGCAGGAGAATGTGTGTATCTTTATACAAACAAAATAGCTACATTACTACAACCTTCATTCACACACAAAACAGATACACAATATGGGCTGAAGGCAGTAGTACAAGCAACATTACACGTAAACAGAAGAAGTACAGCACACACTCATCAATGCAAACCAGGTTTTCCCATTATACGTATACTCTTGCATGGGAAAATATGCTGAGGAAGGAGAAATGCTCTTGCTTAAACTTTTGTTTTTGCCTCATCGGGGAAATATGTTTTCACAGTGGGGCAATTCCTCATCCTAATTCTAAAGTAATGAGTGTGGGCAGTGGGAGAGCTTTGAAAACTACATGCTCATCACAAAATCACCTCCTGCCTCTGCCAGAACCAGTAGGGCAGTGATGGTGGTAGTGAGAATGTGACTGCCAGGTCCCATAACTCTCTGCGGCCCCATATGTGTTGCATCCTGTCTGAAAAAAATATTGCTTTGGAGGCTTAAGAAAACAGCTCTTAGCTCAGCCTGGACCTTCTGTTCTTCTGCATATGTTGGTTACTGCCACTTTATTTAGAGGTGGGGTACTACCTTTTAAATAAAATTCAATTTTGAATTGTTTCTCTTTGGTACCTGAGATTGTATCACTGCTCTCAGCAGCCCTTATTAAAATTAGTCAACCACATCCTTTCTGTTGCTGCAATTTCACCAATAATTCAAAAAACAAGTCAGTTCTCTTGCTTCCTCCCATATAATTATTTTACTGTTATATATTGAATAACGTTATGGCCTAATAAACCATATAAAAGAGATATCGGTGTATAGTGTGCATTCTGAACTATTTCAGGATGATCTCAAATGTGGTGAGGCACAGTGGAGAAAAGTAATTGGTTTGATTTACACTGCTTTGACAAGCTTGGTATCTGGGATTAAAATTGTGTTTCATGACTCCACATTGTGCAATTCAGACACTGGATGGATATTGCATCCTTTTCAACATTTGCCCTGATAAACTTTTAATAATCAGTTGTTTTATACCTCCTTACTATTGTCGTAAACTTTATGGTCTGTAGAACCACATACAAGAGAAGCTTTTGTACAGTGCACATCCTGAACTAAATTATTTGAAGCTGCTCTCAAATGTGATGATCACCGAAAGGGAAGCAGAGTGAAGAAAATGGTCTGGCCTGGGTTACGCTGTTTGGTCAAGATGGAAAGTTGTAATTGAAACCAGGGTTTCTAGGTCAAGACCCTACAAAAAATTGTGCCTCGAGTCCAATAAAAGCTTCTGACTGGTTTTGGCATGGTAACCAAGGACATTAAAAGTATCCTTTCGTTTTTACAAAATAGGAAAACAGCAATGGAATCATCCCTCTTCATACAACAGCTATACCTTGGGCAGAACCAGTGCAAGTATCCTCTAGAAGACAGGTACAGCTAGGGTAGCATCAGCATAAGCAGGTACAAATTGGGAAAAAGTAGTAACAGTTTTAGTTCCTCAATGCAAAGAGGCAGTAGCAAAGCAAGCATTCTCCTCTCACACAAGGCAATACGTGCAATCGTTCAGTTTTTCTGAAAAGATCCAGCATCGCAGACTGTACAAACTTAATCGCTGACAGAATATGAATGGTTAGGCAAGAGCAATGTATAGGTTACAGAAAGATTCTGGAACAGGAGTTAAACTCACTGAGATTAGAGGTGGATGAGTGAGTGAATATGCAATTTCTGACATGATCCCCACTTGTGTGATATTCCATGTCAGCACCCTGAAAATCCTGCTGCTGTTACTCTGAGACCAGTTTTTATTGATTCTTTGTTTTTCCACATATTGACAAACTGCAGTAACATAGGACATCATTGGAGTTATTTTTGGAGCAGCCTCGACACAGGCAAAATAACTATGCACTAGCATGGCACAAAGGTGTCAACCTCTTCGAAAAGGTTTGTATGTTTGTGCATCAGGCTGTGTGCAATCTCAGCTCGGTGCTGCACCTCCCAAAAATGTTGAGGGCCACCAGTGAGCAGCAAACAGTCAAAGTAGGATGACACACAGCCCTATGCTGTAGGCTATAGTGGGCAGAAGAAACGTGTAAATGACACAAGAATAACCCAATGAAGGAGTGGTCGAAAGCATCTATGAATGTATTACATATATAATTTTTGTAAAATCAAAAGCACCTAACACCGGACCTGGAAAGACACAAATGAAGTCTCCAGCTGCAAGCAGAAAAGCTCTTCTATTTTAAGGTTTATATTACCAGGAAGTCTCATAAACGAGGGACCTATTACTTAGTATCTGGTCTAATGAATGACATAACAGCAAAAGGGAGAAGCTGGCAACAAGTCCATGATCTCCCTGAGAATTTCTAAACTAAGTGAAGTGGTTTAATTAATAATCAAAATGAAGTATTGTCTATCGAATCTGAAACATTGTAGTCCAGAATATCATGTGGTAAATATTGCTTTTACCACAATTTTAAGGCCTAAACAGGGAAGAAAAAATATCAATGAGGTAAATGCCTATAGGTGAATATAGTTTTACTATTCTTAACTCCACATCTATGTACCTTGATGACCTACATATTGTCAAGATACATAGCTGTGGAGTTACAGTACAGTAAACCTATATTATAAACTTATAGACAGCCGTAGCCAACTATATCAGATATTTATGGCCAGTGTTTGGCGAGGCTTTAACAAGGGAGAAGGCTTTTAAAGGCCAGTATTGCCTGCTGTGGCAGGGTAGTAGGCCATTAGAACATTCCTCCCATTGAGAGTAGAATGTCCTGATTATAAAAACAAAAGCCTCTCATAGCTCGAGGGAGTTGAAATGTGCTAATAACCACTTGCAGGGCCAGGGCTTGTGAGTTGCTGAAGATTTACAGCAAAAGCTCTGAAAGGGGGCTGAAATCAGCCCCTGGTTCTCCCATGACTCTGATAAACCGCGTTTTCTCATTCAGCTCAGCCAGGGAGATCCAGGAGCTGAGCAGCATTCCCCCTTCTTCCTTCCGAGACAGGTGATTCTGCAAACTATGGGAGGAAGGAGGGGGAAGGCTTCAGTGTGTCCTCCAGTACAGCCTCTGCCTGTCGATTTCCCTTGCCCACTCCATATATTTGGAAAGGGCAGGGGAAAGAAAAAGGCAGAGGCTGTTGAGTAGAACATTAAAATGTTGAGAGACCCAGGCTTAAATCAGTTTATATAGGCCACTGCTGCTTCCTTGTCTTCAAGTGAGCTCTCAACTTTCCAATGTTCTAATTAGCTTTATATACTCATCTGTCCAACATTTTGTTTTGATATTTAGGCCTCGATATTGAGATAAAACAATATTTGCCCCTCGATTTTTCTGACCCACGCTATCCAGAAAGCTCTAACCATGCCCCCATTTATTTGTATATAAAATATGCATTTTTTTTCATATGCAGACCAGAGATGGTTTATTTACCTCCTCAGATGCAGCAATTAAAGGAGTGATTCTTCTCAACAATGCAGTGGTATGTGTCATAGATACATGCAAAGTCACATATGGATAATGGAGACATGATCTGCAAGGCATCAGTTGTGTAGCCCTTTGAAAACAAGGCAAGTGACAGAGAAGATGAAGATGTTGGAGGCCAAACAGAAAGAAAGTACATACTGTGCAAAGTTGTCACTGCTTGGCATGTAATAGGAATGAATATTGGTGCCTTTTATTCGTTCCCTATGTATCAAACATGACGCCCCACAGTCCCTTGGCACATAAAATTAAAGGGAAAAAGAGTTCTGCAAAGAGGATTATTTAAATAATTAGTCAAACTGACCTCATTGAAAAGAATCATAATTGTATTTCTAGATCTTGTCAGGCTCTTTTTCGTTCTTCACTCAAGTACCCTCGATCCATCTCTACATACACCTCAGATATTTTTTGTGTAAAATTTCCTGAGTATGGTAGCACAAAGGTCCATACTGAATCTAAATGGATAAAGTAACATATTAATAGTCCACCATCCACATTAACCTAAGACACAACAGCCCAGACTTACAAACATTATGCATTGGGTTTATATCACAAAAGTGATGCACACCTCTGCAAAATGTGTTTTTGCATTTACTTTCTAGTGTTTTGCATTATTCTGGGTCAAGAGGTTGTGCCGGGAGTGGTACTTGGACGTTTCCCATGCAACTACCTATGGTTTTTTACACAAACCCCCATCTACTAACTTACTAGACATCGCTTCACACCAAAAAATAATGCCACTTTGAAGAAGGCAAAAAAAATGAAAAATACTTTTATTTCTCCTAACTTTTCCCACTTTGCATGTGTGCTGAACTATACAGAACGCATCCAAAGTGAGAAATGTTTTAACGTTAGTCTAAGCACAAAATGTGACACTGGAAGGGTATGGTTCCAGTAAGAAAACGATGCCAGACATGACACAGATACCTTTACACAAGGTCGTCATTTAGGGGTCGCCAGGGATTCACAGCTGTGACCTCTGGCTTTCCCCTTGCGACCGTGGCGCTGTCTTTGTGACCCCTGGCTTCCGAGGTGGCAAAATCAGTGCTAGAAATACAGTGGGAGCAGGTGTTACGGGCATGGTTGGGGTTCCTTTCTCTTTGTTTTCTCTCATTTTTATTACACTAATAGTGAAAAATATTTAATTATTCACTGTTATTGTAATTCAAAAAAGTACAATTAGCTGGATTAAACATCACACATAAGCAAAAAAATGCTTTTAAGTGTATGTTGGGTGCGTGTTTGAGGGTGAGTGTGTATAGATGAGTGAATGTGTGTGTAAGTGTGAATGTGTGTATGTGTAAGCATGTGAGTGTGACTGGAATTGAAGGTCAAAATGGGGGTGTGACGTCACTTCCACTGGCACTGGCATTTTGGTGAATTGACCTTCATGTTTGCACTCTGGGGCACAGGTGTGTAAGGCCTGATTATGCTCCAGAGCTAGGGAAAGGGAAGTATAGTGCCATATGTTAGTAGATATTGATTTTAGTATGCTCTCTCCCTCTCGCGCAATGAAGCGCTGAGACTCTGGTTACTGCTCTGTGTTATGTGACACCTGTGTAAATCTGAGACACATAACCTGGGCATCAGACACTACTGCAGAGAGGATTCTCCATAAGGTCAAATATTACTTATTCAACAATAATAGCATCTTATGCTACAGACAATGTGTTTCGGCCAAAGTATTTACTTCACACTGAGTTGCACACATATTCACTCACTCATACACTGAAGCATTTATCTAAATAACAGCACGTTCCAACACTGCTTTCTTGTAAATTTAATAAACAAAGTTACATAATATCAAAAATCGGTCCAAGGGCACTTTATCCTTGTCGCTCAATAGTTTTACATGAAAGGCCGTCCACTTCAGTGATACAGGCGTAAACTGTTAGACTGAAAAAAGCAAAGTGAAATCTAATGAGGGCACACAGCTAGCAGGGATCCAGCCATGAAAAGATTCGGGCGGGAGATTTGTTGTAAGACTAAAGACAGACAGAATCCTTAATTGGTCACTTCCTGCCAATATAGATAGGTACTCTCGTTGGAATCTGATTTCCATTAATGTAAAGTTCCTGCATATGCAGAAGAAAAATCAGCACTTTCTCATCAAAACAGACCATGCAAAACATGCACTTATAACTAACTCCTTTGCATGCGTTTTTTGAAACACATGAATGAAAATATCGACTTACCACATTGAGGCCTGTTACATTCAGCATGGTTAATTCTTTCAAAGCTAAGGCTGTCTTTGTTAGGCAGGCATCGGTCACTTTAGGAATTCTGCCAATGTTCAAGGTCTTCAGATGGATGCAATCTGCAGCAGTAGAGCTTATACAGTGCGGCGTTAATGCATGGCAGCCAAAAACCTCTAATTTGTTGAGACTGTAAAACAGAAAGTAATTAACATAATCTCAGAAATAGCAGAGTGGCCTGATGCCTTTCCAAAATGTACAGATGTGATAACATTAAAAGAACTCATGTTCAACTGAGCACAGACAGATGCGTGTATTAATCATGCTTGTTTACACATCACTCATTAGCTCTACAATCCATTTGTCACAGCTGTTATTTGTCAGATACCTGAGATATAAAGCTACAGCAGAGTTGTAGTATGGGAACAGAATTAACCATCCTTTCTTAAGGTAAACAAAGCTATTACTTGTTATGCCACCAGGAACTCCCATCGAGGGCACCTCAAAAGAGATAAACTGGATGTTTGATAGGTAATATCTTTTTGAAAGCCTTTAGACTTTCCTTTGGAAGGCTCATAAGCAAGATTTAAGTGGAATGTGAACTACAGGGAATCTGCATTTGTATTCTGTACCTTTGTTTATCTTTTGGTTTAAAGCCCATTGTGTGGACGACAGACTGAAGAGAGCAGATCAGTGCAAGGTTTATCTTTATTCGGTTTCTTTTCGAACCATGAAAATATACAAAAAGAAATAAAACATAAATATATATACACACAATAAAAACAAGATAAAATACATTGTGGTAGGTAACATCCATTTAGACTTTCCATAAACTCCTAAGATTCATAAAAGCTTTTTAAAAACTTGCTACATAAAAAAATTATAAATTCACCTGGCAACATTTGTAAAAATATAAGTGCAGTCCGTACTTGAGAGAATCTGTTGTTTTTCAATAGCGGGATGATAAAAGCTCTTTTAGGCTCAATAATATTTTTTTACAAACTATCATAAATATGTAGCGTATCCTGAAGAGACACATTGTCGCAGCTGCAGGGCCCCAACGACCCAACATCATAACATTCATTGGGTAGCACTACCAACAAGCGCAAAGATTTAATCTAAACCAGGTAGGCAGAAAACGATTCCTTTTGTTTTTGACAAGGGCGATGTAACATCACATACCTCCGGACTGTGGGTTTCGCCAGATCCATCTCCTCTCTATAGTAAGACCAGTCGTAAATACACCTCTGCACCGTAGCCCCACAGCTCGGGTTCTGGCTAACTGACTGTCCTCCCTTGCTCCAAAGACCCTCACGAGCTGAGCCTCCCTGGGGATTCTGCTGGTTTTGTCAACATGCCCTCCCTTGCAGCCTGTGTTCACAGGTGTCCATTGTTTTCTACAGTGTAGCATTTGAGATTACCAACCCGACCAGTACCGCTGCACCTGGACACCAGCGACGATTCCTCCATTAGGGCGGAGGAACATCGACCCACCTCTCACCCCCCCCCCACCAGCAGCAGCCACTGCAAATCCTTTAACAAATGAAACAATAATAAACCATGTTTATTATTGTTTCATTTGTTAAAGGGGCGGGGCATTAGGGATGATGAGGATATGAGGAGAGTGCACTGTGCACTCCCCTCAGTGCGCATGTATGTTTTGCCGGCCATCTTGGGCCCTGCCCCACATGAGCAGAGTGAGCCGCGACTGCTGGACACACCGGGCAGGTAAACAGAAACTGCTGGGGGTTCTTCAGACCTCGGTCCCCTAGCACCTTAAGTTCCAGAGGCACCCCGAACTCTGCCTAAAAGTACCCCTATGGAGTAAATGTATTTTCTTCCATAGGAAACTATTACAGTGTTTGAGGCAATGCCTCAAAAACTGTAATTTGTGTATTTGAAATGGTTTCTTAAAAAATCGATAACTCTGAAAGTACTTGCCTGATTTTGATGATGTTGGTGTCTACAATTATATAAAAACCTATGCTATTTTTTTTAATTGGTCTCAGATTTCTTTCTTGAGTACCATTTATTGACTCTGTGAGTGCAACAGATGCTTAACACTCCCCTCTCATAAGCCTAAACACCTGCTCAAATACACTACCATAAATAGAGCACTTGGTGTTATTGAAGTAAGCCCTACAAAACCTAGTATGGGTCGCCTGGATTTTTTGCATTAGCCCACTGCATAAAAAAACAGATTCCTACATTTTGTGGATCAGTGGTGGGATATAAGGGTTTGCATCTGCTGATACCACTTGGTCAGTAAGTGATTCCACTGAGAAATCCACAGTTGACATCAGTCAAAAATATTTTTGAAAATCTTTTTGTTTTTTTCTTTTTTTTCTAAATTTCTAATCTGAACTGCTAGGTTCTTGTGTTAAGTCCCCGAGTCATTTGCTCTAGAAATTTAAAAAGTGTACTAGTCAGCTAGGTCTTAAAAGTCTCTTTAGAATGTGCTTCCAAATTTCTAAAAAGGTCTCAACTTTCTGAATATGTCTGGTGTGGAGGAGATCATGCAAGAACTCAACCTGACCCCTTATCTACAGCTAAGTATGCAGCAGTTAAGGAACATCTGTAAAGCCAGCATGATTGCTACTTGCTCAAACCCTACAAAAGCAAGCCTCCAGGAGGCCCTTTCAGAATTTGATGCAGCCCAGTTGCAACAAGGTATTGTCACCTCTGAACAGGAGGAGGACAGTGGGACTGTCATCAGTTTCTAGGGGATAGTCATCCTACTTTAACCAGAGAGGATGAGGTTGAGTACAGAGACCTCTATCCTACCCATGCACTTTGGGCGAATATCTTTTCAGGGAATAGCTCAGGCAACTCAAGGCACAAAGAAGAACTAGACGAGGAAGATGAATATCTTGCAAGACTACCCACAAGAGCAGCCCTCAAAGCCAAAATCATGGCCTTAGAAAAAGTTGGGTCTAGTTCCCATGGATGGTGGCAGAAACAAACTAACTAGGGAAAGAAAGGAAACGTTTGATCACAAAATCTCGAGGGGGATTACCTCCAACTATGTTGAGTGTGATAACATTACAAAATGTTTTGCAGCATTTGAGAGACACCGGGACTATCTATTGTGGGAGTTATTCTCAGGAAAGTGCAGGGATAGACTTCTGACATGGTGAGGAAGATGCTAAGTTCTATGACCATGTGAGGGGTAACCTGATTGAGGACTTTGTGCTCACTACTGAAAAGTACAAGATTAAGTTCAGAGAGACTCACAAAACCTTGAGTCAGTCCTGAGTAGATTTTGTTGACTCTTCAGTCACAACACTAGAAGGCTGGTTAAAAGGCAGTAACGTGCAAGATTACGAAAGGCTCTATAATTTGATCTTGAAGGAGTATCTCTATTTCTGAAAAACTGCATCAGTGTCTAGTGGACTTAGGGTTGGTTTCTCCTCAGGATCAGGGATAGAAGGCTGACCACTGGCTCAAAACAAGGGTGCCCAGAAAGACCCATGTGGGGGTGACGAGAGGAAAGGGGTTACTGCTTCCTCCCCGGGGGGAAGATGTGGGACACAAAGAGGGGGAAACTCAAGGAGTCTTCTAAAGGTCCCCAAAGCCCTGTTCAGAAGGGTGGTCCCAGAGACTCTCCCCAATCCAAGGATGGGTACAAAGGAAAGAACTGGGATCCCAAGAAGGCTTAGTGTCATCTCTATAAACTGACTGGTCACAGAACTGGGGGCTGTAACTGTCCCACAAAGGTTACCACTAGTCCAGCACCCAAAGGTGTTGCTATTCTCCAGATGGGATCCTTGGTGCGCCTTGACCAGGTCAGAGAGTACACTGAAGCTAAAGAGGGGGAAACTCAGCCCTTTCAGGTGTGAGTGACCGCTCCCTCCGAGCACAGATGGCTTTTCAGGCTATGCAGGCTACACCCCAGCTCCATTTGTGTCACTGTCTAGTGGAGAGGTGCAAACAGCCCAACTGTCAAACTGACTCAGACAGGGAATCCACAAACAGGCAGATTCACTGAATGATTTAAGCAAGAAAATGCCTACTATTTAAAAGTGGCATTTTCAAACATACAATCTGAAAACAAGCTTAGCTAAAAGGTGTATTTTTAAATTGTGAGTTCAGAGACCCTAAACTCCATATTTCTATCTGTTCCCAAGGGAAATCTGCGCTTTAATAGTATTTAAAGACAGCACCATGTTAACCTATGAGAGAGATAGGCCTTGCACAGTGAAAACCGAATTTGGCAGTATTTAACTGCCAAGACATATAAAACACATTAGTATATGTCCTACCTTCAACATACACTGCACCCAGCTCATGGGCTACCTAGAGCCTACCTTATGGGTGCCTTACATGTAAGTAAAGGGAAGGTTTAGGTCTGGCAAGTGGGTACACTTGCCAAGTTGAACTGGCAGTTTAAACCTGCACACACAGACAGTGCAGTGGCAGGTCTGAGACATGTTTACAGGGCTACTCATGTGGATGGCACAACCAGTGCTGCAGGCCCACTAGTAGCATTTGATTTACAGGCCCTGAGCACCTCTAGTGCACTGTACTAGGGACTTACTAGTAAATCAAATATGCTAATCATGGAAAGCCAATTACACATGCATTTTACATAGGAGCACTTGCACTTTAGCACTTGATAGCAGTGGTAAAGTGCCCAGAGTAGCAACAACAGAGTCCAGCACACATCAACAACCTGGGAAACAGAGGCAAAAAGTTAGGGGAGATAACACCAAGGATGCCAAGTCTAAAAAGTATTGAGTCTGGTTACAGGAAACCACAAATGTGATACCTGTCATGCATGTGAGGGTGCCATTGTGTCTCAGGAGTTTACATTTGGAAAGAAGACTCTGAAACTCTCACACGTGACTAACTGTAAAACCACAATTGTTATCTATCTTATTCTGTGTCCTTGCGGTCTCAGCTACATCAGAGAGATGAGTAGAGAACTGAGACAATGCTACAATGAACATAAATCAGCGACACGCAATCAGACGGAGGGAGCCCCATTGGTCTAACATTGGATGCAGGAGAACCACCTGGATAAACAATTAAAATGGATCATTTTGGAAAAGATACAATATGCTAGAGAGATGGATACCAACAGATAAACGACAATGAGAGGAAGTATACTGGATGTATACATTAGAGACATAATATAAAGGCTTGAATGTGTCCATCCCCTGGGAGAACTATGTGGGATAATTCTATCCCGATTGTGTGCTCTCCCACTGTTTGGTGATGTGACGGCCATTGTTCTCTCCTATTCTCCTCGGTTTTGGTCCCTGGTTCTGTACCTATGGTGCCTTATACATAGCATAGGTTTCTCCTGCCCGATTAAACATTCTCATATAGTCTTGTTCCCTCTAACCTACCTTTTGTATGTGGTTGCATTGGTGCTCTATATATTTTTTAGTTTTTAGTGTTTTTTTTCTCTTTTGAATTCTTTGTGATTTGTTGTTAGTCCTTATTTCCCCATCTTCTTCTGTTTAGGTTATTCTTAATTTTTTTGTAGCAGCCTGGGTCACACTTCAGTAGTCTCCCTGAGACAGCCTGTCTTTTTGGCATGATTCTTATTTCTCTCCCATCATGTCACCCATGTTTTCCATGTCTTTTTGTCTTTTTAGCAGTCTGTTTTTGATGTCTACAGAGGACACGCACTCACATTATATGGTAAATACATGATGCATTCTATAGCTGTTCAGCTCCAGTATAACCGTTTTTTTTTCTCTGCTGGATTTTTGGTGATTTGTTGTGATCTTTTGTCAGTCCTTATTTCCCCTTATTCTTCAATTTAGAGTATTTTTTTAATTACTCCCTCACCTCGTCCAAGGCACAGGGGAACTTGGGGGAGCGCTAGCGTGCCCCCCGTGCACCCCCCTCCCCCTCAAGGCGGGGATGGAAGGGGAAGACCTTCCCCTTCCACCCCGACCCCCCCCCCCCGGCAATCCGATGACGTCAGCGCGCGCACAGCGCGCCGACGTCATCAAGTGTTGCCGGGTGCGCTAGAAGCCATTTGCTTCCAGTGCGTTGTGGGAAAAGGACCCAACAGGTGAGTCCTTTCCGTTTTGGGGGGTTGGGAGGGGGGGGGAAACAGACACAGGGAAAGGAAAGGTTTTTTCCTTTCCCCCTGTTCCTGTTTTCACAAGATTCCTGCTCCACGATCGCGGGCAGATCTACCCCGGGGGCAGATCGCCTTTTTTTCGGCGGGGCAAAATCCACTAGACACCAGGGAATTCGTTTTTATTGTGTTTTTTGGGGGTGACCCCTTGGGCAAGGGTCGCCCCCCCCCGGGGTAAATTTTTTTAGTGTTTCGCCCCCCCCCCCTGGGGGCAGATCGCCTTTTTTTCGGCCGATCTGCCCCCAGGGGGGGGCAAAATCCACTAGACTCCAGGGATTTATTTGTAAAGAAAAGTTTATTTTGGGGGCGACCCCTTAGGCAAGGGTCGCCCCCCTGGGGGGGCTATTTTTTTTAGTATTTCGACAATTTTTGGCCTGATCTGCCCCCAAGGTGGGGCGAAATCCACTAGACACCAGGGATTTTGTTTTTATTGTTTATTTTGGGGGCAACCCCTTGGGCAAGGGTCGCTCCCCTGGGGGTCTTTTTTTTTTCAGTTTCGGCCCCCCCGATGGCAGACCAGCCATTTTTTGGACGATCTGGCCCCCAGGGGGGTGGAAGCACACTAGGTGCCAGGGATTGTGTGGTGTGTGTGTGTGTGGTGTGTGTTTGGGCGCACCCCTTGGGCAACGGTCGCCCCCCTAAAGTGGGGAAAGTTCGTATTGGCCATCTCTGCCCCCTTTGGGGGCAGATGGGCCTATTTTTGTAGGCCCATCTGCCCCCAAGGAGGGCAGAAACCACCAATACGCCAGGGATTTTTTTTTTTTTTGGTGCTGGGGGTGCCCCCTTTGGGAAGGGTCGCCCCCTAAAGGGGGCACAGAGGTGTTGCCCATTGCTGCCCCCCTTGGGGGCATATTGGCCAATTTTTTTACGCCCATCTACCCCCGAGGGGGCAGGATCCACTTAGGTACCAGGGACAACTTCTAAGTTCTTGGTGGTGGGGTGTTTGTCAACTGGCAAAGCATTTGTATTTGTGATTATAACAATTTATTTCTTCTTTTTCTTCTAGTTCAACGCTTTTGCTTCCTTTGCTGTTGATCTTTGTGGTTTTGGCAGTAGTTGTCCTGCGGTCTGCATAGTTGCATGTTTTAGGTAAGTGAAAGCACTTTACTCCAAAGGAGTATTGTTGACATGCAGGAATGACATGTTTGTAGGTGGTGTACTAAATGCAGTATTGTGTGTTTGACATTGTCCTTAGATTTGAGCACAGTGATGTTTGTGTTGTCATATGTCTAATTTGCTTTTTTCTTTTTAGTTGGATATCATTGGTGATTGCTGTGTCTGTGCAGAGTAGTTGCTTGGTGAGTAGCTTTTTCAGGCAAGTGAGTAGTATAGTTTTTTGTAGTACATAACTCTTTGTGATAAAGCTACACTTTGTTTATTACTTATTTTAGTGCTAGTTGTTGTTGGCAATCCATTTGTTGTTAGTGAGGATCATGGCTAGCCGCAAAGTGACCGCTCAGCAGGTTGTTCGCATGCTCTTTCAGTCGTCTTCAGACCATGATTACGACACTGACTCTGCATCTGAGGCAGAGGAGGAAGCAGGAGATTCTGGAAGTGAGTTTTCTGTCCGAGAGTATTCTTCTGATGAGGAAGCTACTCTCAGTGCGGATGAAGGGCCTGTGTTAGAGGAGGACATTGATGTGCCAAGAGTGCAGCAGCCTGGGGCTGAAGGGTTTCCCATTAGAAGACCTGACACCTGGATTGCCCCAAACATGGAGCAGCCACAGTTACCTGCATTTACTGGTCTCCCAGGGTGTAGAGTTAATACGGAAAACTTTTTGCCTGTCCATTTCTTTCACTTGTTTATGGACGATGTATTTTTGGAAGAGATTGTGGAGCAGACAAATGTGTATGCAGAGCAATATTTGCGGGACAACGCTGCCAGACTTAAGCCTCAGTCTAGAGCTACTCAGTGGGTTCCCACATATCTGGAAGAGATGAAAAGTTTTTTACGTTTGACTTTTTTGATGGGGTTGATCAGGAAGCCGTCACTGGCTTCCTATTGGTCTACTAGTCCCTTGATGGCAACCGCTATATTTCCTGCAACTATGACACGTAATCGGTATTTGCTTCTTCTTCGTATGCTGCATTTTGTAGACAATGCTTTAGCCTTGCCACGAGATCACCCTGATTGTGACCGTCTTTTTAAGATTAGGCCTGTCCTTGATCATTTTGTGGATCGGTTTTCAGAGGTCTATGTTCCAGGCAAAGAGATAAGTGTGGACGAGTCTTTGGTCCTTTTCAAGGGGCGTTTAGTTTTTAAGCAGTACATTCCTAGTAAGAGGGCACGGGATGGGATTAAATTGTATATGCTGTCAGAAAGCAGTACAGGATATGTGTATAATTTCCGGGTCTACACTGGTGGGGATTCCAGTATTGACCCTCCTGGTTGTCCGACCACTTTTGGAGTTAGCGAAAAAATTGTGTGGGAACTTGTTAGACGGCTGTTTAACAAAGGTCACCATTTGTACGTAGATAATTTCTACACTGGAGTGCAGTTGTTCAAGGAGTTGTTTAGAGTGGACACTGTTGCTTGTGGCACAATCCGTCCTAACCGGAAAGGCTATCCAAGGGAGCTTGTCTGTAAGAAACTTGTGAGGGGACAGTGCAGTGCCTTGCGGAATAATGAGCTGCTAGCTATGAAATTTTCAGACAGGAGGGATGTGTACATGCTATCGACCATGCATGATGAGAGTACTTCCCCTGTGGCTGTTTGGGGTCAGGTTGCGGAAGTGCGCAAACCTGCGTGCATTTTGGACTACAATAGGCACATGGGTGGTGTTGATAGAGTAAATCAGAGGTTGGAACCTTACACTGCTCTTCGTAAGTCTTATGTGTGGTATAAAAAGTTGGCCCTACATTTACTTCATTTGGCAACTTTTAATGCCTTTATTGTATACAAGGATTGTTCACCTGAGTCAAGGATGACATTTGTTAAATTTCAGGAGTCGGTGATAGAAAGCCTTATTGTGATGGAACCGGCAAGAGTTCCTAGAGTAGAAGTGGTGGAGGATGTGGCTAGATTGAAAGATCGGCACTTTCCAGATCACATTCCTCCCACTCCCAAAAAAGACTTGCCCACATAGAAATGTAGAGTATGTGCCCGGAGATTAATCCGGAGGGAGAGCCGGATGTACTGCCACGAATGCCCTTCAAAGCCTGGGCTGTGTGTGCCCAGCTGTTATAGAAGTTACCATACCCAAAAAAACTTCTGGGAAATACCGTGAGCGTAAGCTGTTTTTTATTTTCATATGTTTCACGGTTGGCATCTCTGTCATGTATTTAGTTAGAGCTTTTGTGTTTGTAGTTTTGTGCTTATTTTATAATTAGTGGTTTCTTTGTTGTTTATAAACAAAAAAAAGTGATGGCGGTGTGCGTGGGGTGGAGCTTGGCTGGCGGTGTGCGTGGGGTGGCGCTTGGCTGGCGGTGTGCGTGGGGTGATGCTTGGCTGGCAGTGTGCGTGGGGTGGGGCTTGGCTGGCGGTGTGCATGGGGTGGGGCTTGGCTGGCGGTGTGCTTGGGGTGGCGCTTGGCTGGCGGTGTGCTTGGGGTGGTGCTTGGCTGGAGGTGCCAGCCAAACGCCAGTCCACACTCCCATCAGCTGGTGTGATTCTTGTATCAGGCATGTGGGCGTATGTAAGTGATGGGCCCTTGAGTGGCGCGGTCTGTCGATGTGAGTGTTGTAATGTGCTGGGCCCGTGGCTGGCGGTGTGAATGGTCTTGTGCGTGTCATGTATGAAAGGTGTGTGAATGGACTGTAAAGCGGTTGGTGCCTTGTCGCGGCTTTACAGCTCACGAGCTGTGAGTCATTGGTTCAGTTTTTTGTCTTTCAGTTATTAACAGTGCATTTAATTTTTGTGAAATCTCTTGTTAATAAAATTTGATCCACTGAACCATCACTCACCCTCGTGCCAAATCCAACCAGTATGTGTGGTAAAAATGACAAAACCTGCTCCGCTGTAATCAGGCGTCGCAGCACACCTGTGACACGCTAGGTGCCTCGGGTGGGACCCCGATGATGAAGCATGCCACTAACTTGGTTGGTGGGTGAGGGGTCTTATTCACATAACCTAAGTGTGTTTCTTTTCACAATTTTAGTGTTTGGCACATCATGGACGTATGTGCACACATCAAAATGATATATTACAAAAATACCTGTGTTTGGGGGGGAGGGCCCACCTATGTTTTTTGTCCTGGGTGCGGCCTTCATCGAGGGAAACCTACAAAACCCAGACATTTTTTAAAACTAGACACCCCAAGGAGTCCAGGGAGGTGTGGCTTGCGTGGCTCCCCCAACATTTTCTTACCCAGACTCCTCTGTAAACCTCAACATTTGCATAAAAAGCATATTTTCCTGACTTTTCTTAGTAGGATCACCGCTCCAGCACAAAATTCCTACTCCCCAGTTTTCCCCTCAGTCTCCCAAGTAAAATGACACCTCACTTATGTGGGTCCCCAAAGCAGAGTCCGTCTAAAGATGTATAAAAGAATATGCCCTTATAAACTCGCTGTGCTATCCCCTCTATCTCTTCAAGTTTTGGGCCTTATTCTGTTGCAGGCACCTGGCCCACCCACACAAGTGAGGTATCATTTTTATCGGGAGACTTGGGGGAACGCTGGGTGGAAGGAAATTTGTGGCTCCTCTCAGATTCCAGAACTTTCTGTCACCGAAATGAGAGGAAAGGGTGTTTTGTGAGCCAAATTTTGAGGTTTGCAAAGGATTCTGGGTAACAGAACCTGGTCAGAGCCCCACAAGTCACCCCATCTTGGATTCCCCTAGGTCTCTAGTTTTCAAAAATGCACAGGGTTGGTAGGTTTCCCTAGGTGCCGGCTGAGCTAGAGGCCAAAATCCACAGGTAGGCACCGTTTTCTTTCAAAAAATTGGATGTGTCCACGTTGCGCTTTGGGGCGTTTCCTGTCGCGGGCGCTAGGCCTACCCACACAAGTGAGGTATCATTTTTATCGGGAGACTTGGGGGAACACTGGGTGGAAGGAAATTTGTGGCTCCTCTCAGATTCCAGAACTTTCTGCCACAGAAATGTGAGGAACATGTGTTTTTTTAGCCAAATTTTGAGGTTTGCAAAGGATTCTGGGTAACAGAACCTGGTCCGAGCCCCACAAGTCACCCCATCTTGGATTCCCCTAGGTCTCTAGTTTTCAGAAATGCACATGTTTGGTAGGTTTCCCTAGGTGCCGGCTGAGCTAGAGGCCAAAATCTACAGGTAGGCACTTTGCAAAAAACACCTCTGTTTTCTTTCAAAAAATTGAATGTGTCCACGTTGCGCTTTGGGGCGTTTCCTGTCGCGGGCGCTAGGCCTACCCACACAAGTGAGGTATAATTTTTATCTGGAGACTTGGGGGAACGCTGGGTGGAAGGAAATTTGTGGCTCCTCTCAGATTCCAGAACTTTCTGCCACAGAAATGTGAGGAACATGTGTTTTTTTAGCCAACTTTTGAGGTTTGCAAAGGATTCTGGGTAACATAACCTGTTCCGAGCCCCACAAGTCACCCCATCTTGGATTCCCCTAGGTCTCTAGTTATCAGAAATGCACTGGTTTGGTAGGTTTCCCTAGGTGCCGGCTGAGCTAGAGGCCAAAATCTACAGGTAGGCACTTTGCAAAAAACACCTCTGTTTTCTTTAAAAAAATTGGATGTGTCCACGTTGCGCTTTGGGTCATTTCCTGTCGCGGGCGTTAGGCCTACCCACACAAGTGGGGTATCATTTTTATCGGGAGACTTGGGGGAACGCTGGGTGGAAGGAAATTTGTGGCTCCTCTCAGATTCCAGAACTTTCTGCCACAGAAATGTGAGGAACATGTGTTTTTTTAGCCAAATTTTGAGGTTTGCAAAGGATTCTGGGTAACAGAACCTGGTCCGAGCCCCACAAGTCACCCCATCTTGGATTCCCCTAGGTCTCTAGTTTTCAGAAATGCACAGGTTTGGTAGGTTTCCCTAGGTGCCGGCTGAGCTAGAGGCCAAAATCTACAGGTAGGCACTTTGCAAAAAACACCTCTGTTTTCTTTAAAAAAATTGGATGTGTCCACGTTGCGCTTTGGGGCGTTTCCTGTCGCGGGCGCTAGGCCTACCCACACAAGTGAGGTATCATTTTTATCGGGAGACTTGGGGGAACGCTGGGTGGAAGGAAATTTGTGGCTCCTCTCAGATTCCAGAACTTTCTGCCACAGAAATGTGAGGAACATGTGTTTTTTTAGCCAAATTTTGAGGTTTGCAAAGGATTCTGGGTAACAGAACCTGGTCCGAGCCCCACAAGTCACCCCATCTTGGATTTCCCTAGGTCTCTAGTTTTCAGAAATGCACAGGTTTGGTAGGTTTCCCTAGGTGGCGGCTGAGCTAGAGGCCAAAATCTACAGGTAGGCACTTTGCAAAAAACACCTCTGTTTTCTTTCAAAAAATTGGATGTGTCCACGTTGCGCTTTGGGGCGTTTCCTGTCGCGGGCGCTAGGCCTACCCACACAAGTGAGGTATCATTTTTATCGGGAGACTTGGGGGAACGCTGGGTGGAAGGAAATTTGTGGCTCCTCTCAGATTCCAGAACTTTCTGCCACAGAAATGTGAGGAACATGTGTTTTATTAGCCAACTTTTGAGGTTTGCAAAGGATTCTGGGTAACAGAACCTGGTCCGAGCCCCACAAGTCACCCCATCTTGGATTCCCCTAGGTGTCTAGTTTTCAGAAATGTACAGGTTTGGTAGGTTTCCCTAGGTGCCGGCTGAGCTAGAGGCCAAAATCTACAGGTAGGCACTTTGCAAAAAACACCTCTGTTTTCTTTAAAAAAAATGGGATGTGTCCATGTTGCGCTTTGGGGCGTTTCCTGTCGTGGGCGCTAGGCCTACCCACACAAGTGAGGTATCATTTTTATCGGGAGACTTGGGGGAACATAGATTAGCAAAACAAGTGTTATTGCCCCTTGTCTTTCTCTACATTTTTAATTCCAAATATAGGAGAGTGTATAAAAAAGACATCTATTTGAGAAATGCCCTGTAATTCACATGCTAGTATGGTCACCCCGGAATTCAGAGATGTGCAAATAACCACTGCTCCTCAACACCTTATCTTGTGCCCTTTTTGGAAATACAAAGGTTTCCTTGATAGCTATTTTTTACTCTTTATATTTCAGCAAATGAATTGCTGTATACCCACTATAGAATGAAAACGCACTGCAGGGTGCAGCTCATTTATTGGCTCTGGGTTCCTCAGGTTCTTAATGAACCTACAAGCCCTATATATCCCCACAACCAGAGGAGTCCAGCAGACGTAACGGTATATTGCTTTCGATAATCTGACATTGCAGGGAAAAGTTACAGAGTAAAACGTAGAGAAAAATTGATGTTTTTTTACCTCAATTTCAATATTTTTCTTTTTCAGTTGTTATTTTCTGTAGGAAACCCTTGTAGGATCTACACAAATGACCCCTTGCTGAATTCAGAATTTTGTCTACTTTTCAGAAATGTTTAGGTTTATGGGATCCATCATTGGTTTCATGCCCATTGCTGTAACTGACTGGAAGGAGGCTGAAAGAAAAAAAATTGCAAAAATGGGGTATGTCTCAGTAAAATGCCAAAATTGTGTTGAAAAATTGGGTTTTCTGATTCAAGTCTGCCTGTTCCTGAAAGCTGGGAAGCTGCTGAGTTTAGCACAGCAAACCCTTTGTTGATGCCATTTTCAGGGGAAAAACCACAAGCCTTCTGCAGCCACTTTTTCCAATTTTTTTTTAAAAAAATGAAATTTTCACTGTATTTTGGCTAATTTCTTGGCCTCCTTCAGGGGAACCCACAAAGTTTGAGTACCTCTAGAATCCCTAGGATGTTGGGAAAAAAGGACGCAAATTTGGCTTGGTTAGCTTATGTGGACAAAAAGTTATGAGGGCCTAAGCGCGAACTGCCCCAAATAGGCAAAAAAAGGCCTGGCACAGGAGGGGGAAAGGCCTGGCAGCGAAGGGGTTAATTTTCTAGCAGCCTTGTTTGCTCTTCTGTAGTCCCCAGAGTCAGCCTGCAGCTGGGCCAAAGCCGCCAGGAACAGGATGGCGGTATGGGGGTCGGAATCCCCATGGCGGCGCAGCAAGCTGCGCCACCATGGAGGATTCCCCAGGGCAGCGGAAAACCGGCGGTACACCGCCGGTTTTCCGTTTCTGACCGCGGCTGTACCGCCGCGGTCAGAATGCCCTTGGGAGCACCGCCAGCCTGTTGGCGGTGCTCCCGCAGTCCCCGGCCCTGGCAGTCCATGACCGCCAGGGTCGGAATGACCACCTATGTGTGTTATAGGTATTTAACTCTGGTCCAACCCCAGGGTACCACGCCTCTTCTTTGGTAGACGACCTGAGGATCCTTGTGGAGATGCAAGAAGCGGAACGCCTATACTTACAGGTAAGCTTTACCTCTGCAGGGTCCAGTTTTAGAGCAGAGGCTTGAGCTTCAGCCCCTTTTTGACTCAAGCCGGGCTGTGCCCTCTATTTTAAATGCTATGCGTGTATTCTCCTGGCCCACTTTTTTCATCTTTCATTACTTTAGCTGTGCACACTATCTATGTCATTGGAAGGGTTTTGAGGACCCGTATCTAGGAAGGTGCGTATCTGAACATTTGGCCAGTTTGCACCATTGGGGTTATTTAAGTGATTTTAAGCTGCTGTAGTCCCCCTCTGGTGCTATTTTCACCTTGTTTCAGTCATTATGGCCATCTCCTTTCTGAGGACTCTACCTCTGATTGTATATATATTCCATTGGCCCACTATTCCATTATCTTCTAACCTGTGGGACAGACCTTATCCCCTTTATATTAGCTGCTTGTTTCTCTTACCAGTTGTTTTTGATTGTTTTTGTTTTTCCTAGGATTTGGAGTACTCCCCCGTTTGATGACCCATGACCCTCTCAGGGGGTATGGTGGGATTTCACGAATGCTTTGGGATATGTTGTATTGAGTATCAAGCTTTACTATACTTGATGTTTTCTCCCTATGAGTGTAGGTGTACCCCCACCCGGGGGTGCTTTGCCGGTGCCCTTTGTGATGAAATCAGAGTTACCTATTAGCGGCGTTGTTCCTCGTTTTAGAACAACCTGACTGCATGATCGACCTTAACTATAGAGGTTTAAACTGTAGTGGGATGAAAGTATGCCTGTACATGTGCTGATGAAGGTATTCTATTTTTGGATACTGGGGATTGGTGAAATATGGTATACACACTTGGTTAAACCATGCGGAGATGGCTTACTCTTTTTGGGCTCTACACAGTACATGATACCTTCCGGGTAGGGGCTTTTGTCTTTCTTTTATCTTTATTGATTTATAGTATCTTTATAGTTTGATGTATTGAAGCAATCAGAGGCATGCCTTTTTGATACGGTTTCATACCCTTCTGTTTTGGACTTATTTTCTTATTTTTTACCTTATAGATCAGCTCTGGGTTGCAGTTCCCATAGACATTGTATTATTTCAAACCTTTGCGCCCTGAAGAAAGTGGCTTCCACTGAGCAGTCCCACCTAAATGCAAGTCAGCGCAACATATGGGAAGGATGGATCACAACTTATATAAGGTTGTAGCACCTGCTTCTGGATATACCAGATCAGGATTTGTATCCATTGAAATGTTGTAACCTTCAGTTGTTACTGTCATACAGATGGTACTACTGCTATAAAATATGAATTACTTTTATTGATTCTTCGCTATATAAATGTACTAGATCTATATGTTGCTCAAAATAGTGACCTCACAATACCCCTATTTTTTGACATGCACTGTTTAAAAGAATATTTTGTGTGGCATGATTTAATTGTGCTTCGGTGATGTATGTGGTATTACTGAGTATGTGTTCTTATGTTTTAACCTTTTTATAATGTGTCTTGTCTGGGACCCTGACAAACCTGACATATCAGTTTGTTTGTTTCTTTCTTTTGGGTTTGACCCTATATTGTACATATATACATGCAAGGTTATTAATAGTATTTTGTACTATATGAAAATATTGTTTGAATTATATGGTGAGATTAGGAATTTAATAAAATATTGTGCAGTCCATATTTGCCTCTATACCTTATCTTTGTTGCTTGAATGTGATGTATCATGCAGAAACAGTAAGTAAGTTATTTATTTTTCTATAAACTAGGGGTAGTTTATGTAGTAGTTTGTCGGTTATATTCACTGGTTTGCTGCCTCCAAAGAATTGCTTTTCATGGGTCCTCTTTTTTCATAGGAGAGATTTAACAAGACCATAAAAGATATGATTATGCGACTCCCTGAAAAGCTCATATGAAGATGGGATGTCCTGTTACTATGGCCCTCATTACAACTTCGGCGGTCTTTTAAAAAGACCACCGAAGCTGCGTGCACCAGTATACCGCCAGAGTTGGCGGTATATTTGGCTCCCTATTATGACTTTTTCACTGGCCCAGCAGACGGAAACAGCGTTTCCCTCCAAGAAAGAGCTTGTGCTGTCAGAGGTCAGAAGCAATGCCTGCTCGTGCAGAAGGTGTTATCATCTCCTCCAGCTTGGTGGCTAGCCAGTTTAGCAGATCTGGGTCAGAGGCTTCAAGGTCTTGGCCACCTTTTAATATGTGACTCTGGTTTCCCCCAGACCTAGGGAAAGCCACCTCCTTCAATATGTTAACATTGGGATTGCCTTATTACATTTTATACGTGTAATGTCTAACAGAGAAGAGATGGGACCCCCACGTTTTTCGTCTCTGGAGTCACAATTTAAGATCAGCACTGATGGTGAGGTCTGATTTTAAATTATAATTCTGAAAAATCCACTTTAACAAAGTTGGTATTTTCTTACTTTAAATCATCTAGTGCCTCTGCCGGTCTCTCTACACATCTGGGGTGGGTGCAGCTGGGCTTTGTGAATTCCCTCTGGACAGACACACACAAAGGAATTTTAGGTCTGCTTGATGGGCTATCCAAATCCTAATGGACCATTAACATCTTGATGTGTCATCATGGGCAGGGTGGGATAGATTAGCTGACACTTACACCTGAATGGGTTGTGTCCTGAGGCCTCACAAAGGGCTGCATAACCCCCTGTAGTGTGCCTGGATCCAGGGTAGGAAGGTCAGGGACTTTCTGCACTTCAAAGGCCTCTCTTTGAAGTATCCACCACATCAAAGGCACCACTGAGTATAAGAACTGGACTTCTGAGTCTACCAAATCAGTACATTTCTGGACCTGAGGACAATGTGCCAGAAGAAGGACTCTTGTGATGATGAAAAGAATGTCACTCTGCTGGACTCTGCTGTGCCTGCCCTGCTGCCCTCCGTGCCTGGGAGTGACAAGGACTTGACCTGCATCTACTTCCCCAGAACCAAAGTGACTCCAAGGGTTGGCTGGCTTGCCTCCTGTTCTGACGTCTCAGGGACATCAAAGATTTCACTCAACCCTGCCACAGCCTCTGAATTTTGCCAATAGTGAGTCCTGCCCTGCCAAGTGGTGCCAATCCAGTCTTGGGCCATTGGAATTGGCTTCTTCAGCTGTTTTCTACTAAAATTCATGCATCGCCGTTGTCGAGCCAATCGGAACTGACGCATCTTCCTTTGACGCTGGCACATCGCCACCACCTATGAGGACACAGACATCACACTGTGTGGATCAGAACCAATGCATCGCCTTTGCACCATCCCCTCTGCTCCTCGCATCACACTGTTTGACATCGACCCATCCCTCCACTCAAGGTACTTTTACAGCCAGACAAGACTGGTGCCTGTATCTGGACCTGCTCCCTTGCGGTTGGTCTGAACTTTTGGTTTTACCCTCGTCTAGCATGACCAGAAAGCCCCAATTGGCCCCTTAAGCTTCTAAGCACTACATTTGTAGATATTCTTTAAAAAATCACATCTCAAATTCTACTTATTGGATTTTTGTTGTTTTAGTTGTGTTTTGTTAATTAAATAAAGCTCTACTTTTTTAACATGGTGTGGATTATTTTGTGTGGTGTTTTCATTGTTTTACTGTTGTGGGTGTTGCGCAAGTACTTTACACATTGCCTCCTAAGTTACTGAAACTTGCTTGCACTGTGCCAAGCTACCAGAGGGTAAGCACATGTTAATTTATGGTGTGTAACTGACTTACCCTGACTAGGATTGTGGTCTTTACTTGGACAGGGTAAATTCCTCTGCCAACTAAAGACTCAATTTAACAGATAGAAACTCCGTAAGAAGTCAGGAAATGGTTGATAAAAGTAGGCTCTGAAGTCATTTACTCCCACATTCTTGTGATCGGAATAGTAAATAAATTAGTTATTAAGCATGATACACTTATTCTAGCCAAATTCTGAACTTTAAATAGACGGGTCTGACATTCTGCATTCTGCCACCCCGTACATTACCAGGAAAACAGAGTGGTGGGCATGGCTCCTGTCTTTACTAAAACAGGAGTCATGTCCATGGGGCTTGTGCGCCAGAAAATGGTGTTACACTGCCTGGAGGCAATTCTTTTGCCTCTAAACAGTGTAGCGCCATTACTTGGCACACACGCCTCGGTTCCCCCTACACCTCCCCGGCCTTAGTGCCAGCTAGCGGGATTCCATAAATATGGCGCCCGGACGAAGTCTAGGAATGGCTCAAGCCAACGCTATTCATTTTGGCACAAACCTGGTAAGCGCAAGTTTGCGCCAAAAAGAATAAATATGGGCCATAGTACTCAATGTGTTAATTCAGTACCATCCATTGTCTTGTGCGAGCTGACGCAAAAGTATGAGGATGAAGGTTGGGGGAGTGGTCCAGACTCTTACACTACAATGAGGGAGCAAAGAGCACCACCTTGTGAGCCTGGAGGGGCAAGTTGCAATGCAAATGTCCTCAGAGGGACTAAAGTTCAATAGCCAATGGACAGAGCAGGCTTGGGGAGTCCTCCCAGAGTTGTTCAGAACATGTTTAGGGGACAGGGATATGCATACAGTCTGGGACAACAAATCTCCCACAATAGGAGTATGGAAGGAAGTAGCCAGCAAAGTCCACTCTGGTATGGTCATATAAGGTGAGGCAAATCGAAATAATTGTGCCTGTCACTTCAGTCAGGAGTAGACCAATGGTATTCATGGACATCATTTAACCAAAGTTAACGAGGATGTGGCATAATTGTCAGACCTGCTGACTTTAGAACTAGGGAACCAAGTTTGAGTCTCAGGTCGGCTCAATATCGTGTGCAAATCGCGTAATCTCCCTCTGGCTACAAACATGGAATGTGGCTTTGTGTAATGCTTATGAGATTTTAGATACGAATGGACCTCAGAGGGCACGAAACAGGTAGAATACCTGAGTCGGGACCTATGGGAAATCTGTAAGGGTGGCAATGGCATATTCCAGTAGAAACAAATCTTGTGAGGACTCTGAGGAAGATCATCCAAAGCTTTGATGCCTAGGGCTCTAACCAGTAACAAGAAATTAGAGAAGTGTCTCAGAAGATTGTCTGTCCCCTTACACGCCGCTTACTACCCTTTTACGCACTGCATTCACCTACGCATGTGCAATAAGTACTACTGCCCAATAATAAAAGCAATAGTTTCCAGGACGTCCTACTTGCCATCTGCAGCGATTTTAAATCATGCATGTACAACTGAATGTTGTAAACGATTATTTTAGATTTCAAACAAATGGGCATGTAAGAATTAGACTTTCATTTGAGCTTTGGCATCTAGCAGCAAAAGCACTGTTTGGGTCGCTGTCAGCACCTAGACGAATTACTGGCACTACGCTTGCAGCACTACTTGTAGTATATGTTTGTGAAAGGACAGCCTAAATGATAAATATTCTTGAAAAGATTGCAGCGGTAAGAAAAGGAGTTGACATCACTACGGGTTTGGAAACACGCAGGATTAGGAAGTTGAGATAGAATCACTTCGTGCTCACCTCTTGTTCACCTGTTCGATCTCTCTTACCCGCCCCGGTGCGTCACACCCACTTCCGAGGCAGAGCTGTGCCAATGAGAGACCGCGCAAGGAGGTGCGTGTAGGTCCACTTTTTCCTGCGGGAGAAGACAAGGCTGGGACACGTGCAGAAATGATTGGCTCTGCCTGTGTTCAGCAGACCACACTCCCTTACGAGAGAGCACTGATATTTATCAGGATATCCAAATTGAATACGCCAATAGCACTTGCTGCGTTATTCAGCACGGGAGGACGGTTATAAGTGGAACTGGATTCTATCATGCAGGAGGCGACATGCCAAGGGCTGAAATCCAGCGGTCACAGTTGCGACCTCGGGCGCCCACTTATGGGCATTCAAAAACGTCCATGCAGCGCAAATCTCGTCTTAATATGTGGTGACATGGCTGGTGTGAGATGTCTGGTTAGGTGCTGCGACAGGATACATTGAAACATGTTTTTATAGGCCCTAAAAAGGACGGTGTCGCAATGGTATAACAAAATGGCGCAAGTGAAAGAGGCATGTGGTAGAATATGGCACCACTCTCTGCTCTCCCTGATGCCCATAGCAATTCATAGGAACTGTCTGTCATTGATTTTGTAAGTGTCTACTAAGTGTTATAAACTACCTTACAAGTAGCCCTAGATCAGTAAAATATTTCCTGGCGAGGTAAGGAAGGCTAGATTGCAACCTCCTTTGTTTAGCTACTCACAATATTGAACATTTTTGTGAATTACAATGTCCTTCTACTTCATTACAATTTGGGCTTTTCTGCTTTCAAAGCGTGTCACGGTATGCACGCACCAAAACCCTTTGTACTGCACAGCTGGGGTTATCAGCACCAACGAAATAGAGACAAGGAAATGAGCAGAACATTTGAGATGTGTGCTTTATAAAATTATCACTTTTTATGACTGGTTTCCATAAATCACAACAGTAGATATTCATGACAGTGTTTCCATGGGTTTATATCATTACAGGTCTTCTTCTCTTTCTTCTTCTTCTTATCATTGCAACTATTACTATTATTATTATTACTAAGCCTACTAATAATAATACTAGTAACTGTTCTCTTTCTTGGTCTTATTTTTGCTCTTCTTCTTCTAATATTATTATTGTTATTATTAGCAACAATAATGATTAAAATAGCAATTTCAAAAATAACTATTATTATTATTATCCTCGTCATCATCATTAGTTTATTACTATGAATATTCATATGGATTTTAACGATACAACGAAGAAGAGTTAATAACAATAATAGTACTAATAATATAGGCAATATTTGTATTATTATGTATTGTGGCTGTTATAAGCATCGGTTTTAGTATTATAATTGTGATTTTCTTGAGTATTATTTTGTTTAAAGCATTACAGTTCGACTTGCTCTCACTATTTCTGTTATGGGTGCTGCTGATTTTCAGCTGGACGCTACCTCAAGGCTGAAAGCAAAAACAATCCATTAATCCGTGGAGAGCTTTAAGTGAGTCAATGTGAATGTGAAAAACACTTTTCTGAAGCGCTTCCCAGAAATGAACAAGCTCTATGACCTCCGCAGCTGCAGCCACTGAGAGCATACGCCGTGAAGAGGGAGCAATGAGTCACCCCACATCAAAAGGAGGGCGCAGCCCAGGAGCCTCTTTGAGCCAAGCAGTGAGAGGAGCCCTGGGTAGTCAATAGGCCCATTAGCCGAGCTGAGGCTGGAGGTGCCGAGTAGCGAGGGGAGGGGGCTGAAGAGCTGAACAATTCCAAAGGGAGTGACTATCAAGGTGACATTTTACAGAAAAAGCCAGAGAGCCATTTCTCTTTTCTGCCTGACATCCCTTCAGGATTGTGCTATCTCTTTTGTCAAGTTGTTGCTTGAGAAGTAAAGGTGGGTTTCCTGTATAATTTTGTATAAACCTGACTTGGCCAGAACTTGTGCATCACAGTATAGGAGCATCTCAAGCGACTGATGCACCTGATCTAAAGCCCTATCGTCTTTACCAACCTAGGCGAAAATGTCCATTTACGTCCACTCAAGACTTCCCATTCCCAACACGTCATCGGCACCCATTCATACAAACATGGAATACACAGGAGGCAATCCAGTGCCATTTCGCCTATTACAAATAACGCTCACTCAGCTTCAGATCACTTTAAAACGAACATCATGTTACCTCGGTCTCGCAGGTTTAAAGCGTATATTTAAAAAAAAAGTTGTTGTTTGAGTGAATAATGTAGCAAGCACGTCGTGTTTTCTGAGTGACAGCTCCTTGAAGGCTAGGCTCAAGTAATAGAGGGTGGGGAGAGGGGTGCCAGGCTCTGGCGAAAAAGAAGCATTATGCTAATAATAGGCCTTTTTTTTTTAAAGGTTACAAAAATTGATCAGCAGTAACCGGCTCTGTAATGGGTCACCATTAACCTGTATTGCCATGTATATCCAAGCTGGGAGTATGTGTCAAAAGGGAAGGGACTCCAAATACTCTTTAAAACGCCCCATCCCTACTTCTAATAATCACACTGTGGATGCATTTTCACATTAGTAATGCTTGCCTGACCTGAAAAGTATGTTTGGCATCATGTATTTTATTGCATTTGAAAACAGTAACAGAACTTAACTACAATGGTTAAATAAGTGTAGACATACTTTAACATTGCCAGTTTAATAGAATAATTGTGAACAATTTGGAGAGGGCCCCCAATGATTTTATTCCTCTGTGGGGGGCGCAGCGTTAAAATGTTTGAAGATCACTGATGTACAATCTCAGTAGTAGCATGCAGTGCAACATGCAGACTTTGAGAAACAAGCACCCTGGCAAAAAAGAAAGCGAGCCTGGATGAAATGGTTTCCTTAAAGGCTCTGCTTCCCCTTTTCTGCTGCTTCTCAGGGAAATATATATGTGTGCCAGCTAGGCTATATTGCCATTCCTGCTAGGTACAACACGCATTTGCAATGCAATAATGCTCACATTTGTGAGAGTTAGAGCTATTGACATTGTAAATTACAATGTCTTTTACCCTGTGGCATATAACAGGGAGAATGAGGGTGTGAAACGATTTAAGAGCAAAGAAAAGGGGGCAATCAAATAGTTCTGTGTGTTAAACTTTTAATACCATCCTAATGCTTAAAAACATTGACTGTATACAAAGAGAATAAAAGAAGAGGCAGCTGACTGAACAGGAGGCTTCAAAGGTGTTCAGATTGGTGAACAGAGCTTCAGTGGTAGATGGGCTGACACAATAGGTTCCAGAGGTCCAACATCAGTGATCTTGGGTCCATGTTTTAAATGGAAGTACAGGAGGGCTGGTACTCTGTATTCATTTAAAGCACTGCCTTGGCTTAATAGTCTTGTGACAGCCCTTGGCTCTGGACTGGACTCTGTAAAACAGTATGTGTACCTGAATCTCCTGAGCCTTGACGGAGCCTTTTCGGTGCATACATTTGTGCACTGGCTGATGGTTTTGAAGTCAGAATTGCCTCTGTTGGGGTGTCTACCCAAAATTTGAAGTCTTGGCCTTGCCATCTGGACCACTCAGAGTAGACCAGGACACCTGGGTTTGGACGAATGAGTGTTTTATCACTTAGACCATTGGTTCCTAATGAGGCTCCTCCAGGGCTGGCTCATTGGCATTTTTTCGGGCTATAAAAAGGATTCAAATGTATGGTTTTTTGGGAATCTAAGGTAGGTCCAGAACCATGTCAAAGTTTCTTGATACCCACAAAAGATAAATTACACAAACATAATTTATATTGAACGTATTTACACAGTTGGTACCCTGCAAGCCTGGCATGGATCCTGCCTGTTTATTGTCTTACACAAAAACAGACTTCAGCCTTGATAGGGTCAGAAAGATATTTTCATATTTTCTTGATATTGATTTTCCATGTACCTGGTAACCAAGGTAATCAGAAATAATGCATAGGGGTTACATCAAATGAAGCATGGGAACATAGTGGAGTGGTTACATGAAGTCTGGGGCTGGAAGAGAGAAGAGCAGGTTAAACATAACTGGACTGTGAAAGACGACGTGTGGATCATTATACAAGGAGTCCAGAGGGTGATGGGGAAACGATCTGTGCCTGTGACAGCGACTGTGGGAGGTATTCGAGGTGGTGCCTCTTTAAGCAGGAAGCAGTGCTATACAAGCACAGTTTTGTGCAGTGCTTCCCAAAGGGCATCTGCAAGGTTGCAGTAGCTATAAGGGGACTGTCATCAAAGCCATGACACCAGTGAAATCTGAGAGGAGGAAGTGATGGAGTTTGCTCCACTTTTGTGCACTATGATACGCTGTTCCTCTCACTGTGGCACCTTTGTGTTAGCTTCTTTGCGCTTTAGGGTTAGGAAAATGGCTGCATCTACTAACTCTATTTGAAGAGGTCCAATTTACATCCAAAGGATAGATGTTTTTTGCTATTAAGCATGAGGCTGGGAAGTGCATGGGTCTGGAGTTACGACTCCTATTACCCCATTTTGGATACAACACTTTTCGCTGTTTTGCCTAGAACTAATCTGTGTGCTTGGTTGGTGACCCTCCAGAGGCTATCAAGAGCATGTGCTATTGCTTAGTGTTAAGCTCTCAAGTCAGTTGGTTAATGCACCCACTGCAGAGGTCTTGACAGAACTAAAATGTCACAGATTACAATCCTGACATAGCTTTTTCACCACTCTCTGCAAGGTCGATGCAAATGAATTATAGAGGTTTTGTTAAGAATGCCACCTGCTTTGCAACGCTATGAAATGGCAGAACTTGTATTACCAAGCGCTACATTAAAAAAAAGAGTTATTCCCAGACTGCCCCAACACGCACCCGATAAAGAACCCTAGGTGTGAGGATGTGGCGTAAGGGCCAGAGCTGCCGACTTTGGAGCTGAGAACACGATTCGAGTCCCAATGCTGGGTCAACATCCTTTGATTCTGGGCAAATCACTTAATCTCCCCTTGCAACCCAAAATTAATGTGTTCCTGTGTAATGTAAAAAGTGCACATGCAAAGTGCTTTAATACCTTTGTATCAAGTTTGCACTAACTAAACTCTACTTGAAGAGGCCCAATTTAAATCCGAAGGCCAGAAGTGTTTTGCTATCAAACTTGAGGTTGTGAAGTGCTTGGTTCTGGAGTCACGACTCCTTTTCCACCATTTTGGAGACAACACCTTTCATAATCTTCTTGCATTGAACTAACCTATGTGCTTGGTTGGTGACCCTCCAGAGGTTATCAAGAACACATGCTATCGCCTAGTGTTAAGCTGTAGTCAAGTCAGTTGGTTAATGCACCCACTGCAGAGGTCTTGACAGAATGAGAATGTCACAGATCACAATCCTAATATAGCTTTTTCACCTCTTCATCTCTGCAAGGTCGATGCAAATGAATTATAGCGATTTTGTTAAATATGGCACTTGCTTTGCAATGCTATGAAATGGAAGAACCTCTATTACCAAGTGCTATACTAAAAAGCTGAGTTATTCCCAGACTGCTCCAACATGCACCAGATAAAGGACCCTAGGGGGGAGTATGTGGCATAAGGGCCGGAGCTTCCAACTTTAGAGCTAGGAAACACAGTTAGAGTCTTGACGCTGGCTCAACATCCTGTGATTCTGGGCAAATCACTTAGGGCCTGATTCTAACTTTGGAGGACGGTGTTAAACCGTCCCAAAAGTGGCGGATATACCACCTACCGTATTACGAGTTCCATAGGATATAATGGACTCGTAATACGGTAGGTGGTATATCCGCCACTTTTGGGACGGTTTAACACCGTCCTCCAAAGTTAGAATCAGGCCCTTAATCTCCCCTTGCTACCAAAAATGAATGTGTTCTTGTGTAATGTAACCGGTGCTCATGTAAAGCACTGTAATGCCTTTGAATTGAGTTTGCACTATATAAAATTTGCAAAAAAACGAATTAAGATGCTCCAATATATTCGTATTGAGCTCACAATAAATAAAACTGCAAAAATAAATAAAAATAAAGACCCCACAGACATCTCAAAGAAACAGCAAGGTGCACGAAAACAAGGAATAGGAAGAAACAATATACGAAAATAAGCGCCAAGGCAAAATAAAACAAGAGGGTACAGGGCAAGCAGCCACAGTGGCACAGGAGTTAACAAACAGGAGGAGGGTGATTGGGTGGCTAGACAAGCAAGAATATGGTGTGCGGGGGTGCAATTTAAGCACTATGGACGAAGTAGAAGGTTGTGTGTACAGTGCCAAAGAGCTGAGCATTGTAAGCACAATGACTCACAGGAGCAGGAAACCAAGAAACCAAAAGTCCCCCAAAGAACAGATAAACAGACAAGGTACAATTATACAGTAGTCCCTGCTCCCAAAGAGAAAAAGAAGGGAAAAAAGCAATGATCACACTGAAACAAACAAATGACATTACTTTAAGCCCACAGAAGTAAGTATACTAAAAGTATACAAGATGTCGTACACTTACACTTGACCTAAAAAATACACAATTGTCCCAGTGGCTTGTAAAGAGGCAGTGTCAAATGCTGCAGTCCTCTACATGCTTGTCTGAGTCATTGATCAGAAATACATAATGCTTCTTCAATGAGATTAAATAGTTATGTTTCATTTTGATTAGCTGAACATAATTAGTGTGACGTGCTCAATTTGTAAACAAATATAAGGTAGGGTACAAAGTTTTGCTCAGAAGTCTGTGGGCGGTTAGACTGAAATCCATATTGTCAAAAACCAAGGCAAAGTAGTCTTGACTTCTCCCTGTGGGTTCATTTCCATCTCTGGGTACTCCCTTTGCTACTGTTTTTCATCTTTCTCTTCCTCCTTCTTTCCGCCTTTTTTGTTTTATCCTCTCTTGCTCTGCATTAAAGTCTGGTGAAAAAAATGAAGTGCCGATCTCCACACATGAGTGCCGTTGGGCCCCCTCTGCAGATTCTGGCTCAAATTAAGTACTGTTAGTATGTTAGTGATGTTATATTTATTTCTTCCTATGAATTGTCTTCTTGCAGAGCTAGATCACTAATATTGAAAGGAGACTTTTGCTTAGATGTTGAGTTCTGTCCATCAGCACATGCACCTTTGTGTATGGGTTAATTTAATTGATGTATGTATGCATATATGTGGTATTTGTATACCTAAGCAAAGGTAGTACAGATCAAAGGCAAGCATGTAGTCAAAGAGTGATAGGAGACCTGGTCGAGTTCTGTGAGCAGAAGTGTACAGTTAACGCATGGAGATGTAGTATTCACTGAAAAGGTGTGACTTCAACTCTTTCCTAAGTTGAAGCAGAATTAATGTGGTCCTGACAGATCTGGGAATGTTTCTCCAGAGCCTAGTTGAAAAGAGGGACATGGCCTGCATTATTTTTTTCTTTTTCACACTTCTTAGTTACCAGTCTGATGTTGACCTAGCTGCACCTAGCGAGAACCACCAGCTATGGTGATCTTGTCTGCAAGATAAGCATGGTGCTGGTCTTGATGAATTTTAAATGATGGAGCTGATTTTGTAGATGGTGTAGACCTTCAAGAGGAGCTATTGGAGATAAACTGCATGGCTGTGATATCATCATAGTTCTTCAGGCTCTGGATGAGACGTGCTGTGAGGTGTATGATGCCTTTAAGGGGTGGCTAATTTGTCTTTGATGTGTTTTATTGATTTTATCAACATGTAAATAAACACATGCTGCATGTCCAGGATAGCACATGTCAGCAACTAAACAAATATAGGTTGTTTTTCTAGGATAAAATAAGGTACGTCACCCCGTGTCCCCCACCCCCAAAAACTAAAAATACCCAGACTCCCCACCCCGTCCCTAAAACCTAAAGCAAACCACCCCTAAAACCTAAACCCTGACTCCCCTCCGCCGCCCCTAAACCTTAATCACCCCGAGCCCCCCACCCCACCCCCAAAAAACAGCCCCAGCCCAACTTACCACCTCCTTGATCGTGTCAACTCCCTTCTTCTGTGTCTTAACCACGCATGTATGTGGTTTAGCACATGCGTGGTTAAGGCCCTGAACAAGGAAGTCGTGGAAAACGAAAGCGTTGTTCCGCTTTCGTTTTCCACGACTTCGTTGTTCAGGACTCGTTGTTTGGGATGCTTCCCCCTGCCAGTAATTAGTAAAATTCAGGCAGCCCCACAAGATATGTCTGACATCAGCTGCAGGGGCTTCACCAGGCACTTGTGTCCGGAGCTGTATGGGAAGATGCAATGGATTTGTTGTGATGAGAGGTACACCCGGTGCAGTACATAAAATTGGATGAATTGCAGGGTAGAATTGCAATAGACCTTATGCGGGTAGGCTAGTGCCTCCTGCCATTCCTTGTCATGCAGAGCCCTACCAAAATCTGCCTTCAACCTGCACTAGAAGCCAAGGAGAAATCTCCTGTGGGTCGACGGAATCTTCCCCCTCCCTACGCAGGCACCAAACATCTGCATCACCGGTCCTCTGGGTCCCCTCTCATCCTGACGAGAGTGGTCCCTGGAGTGGTCTCCCAAGTCCAGTGGCCCTTTTGTCCAAATTTGGTGGAGGTAAGTCCGCGCCTCCCCACACCAGACAGCAAACATGTGTACTGGGTGATTTGCAGCTGCTCCAGCTTCTGTGCACTTTTCCAGGACTTCCTTTGTGCACAACCTAGTCTGGGTCCCCGGCACTCCTTCCTGCATTGCCTAATTTGCTGAGTTGGACTCTGACGCCGTGGGACCCTCGTTTGTGACTCTGAGTCGTCTGCTGTCCTCAGATCTTCTAAGTGCCTGTTCCGGTACTTCTGAGGGTGCTGCCTGCTTCTGCAGGGGCTCTCTGAGTTGCTGAGCGCCCCCTCTGTCTCCTCCTCCAAGGGACGACATCCTGGTCCTTTGCGGGCCCCAGCAGCACCCATAATCCTCAACCGCAACTCTTGCAGCTAGCAAGGCTGGTTTGCAGTATTTCTGCCTGGAAACACTTCTGCAACCTCCAGCACGCCGTGGGACATCTTCCATCCAAAGGAGAAGTTCCAAGCCCTTTTCATTGTTGCAGAATCTTTGGCTTCTTCCATCCGGAGGCAGCCCTTTTGCACCTTCATCCGGGGTTTAGTGGGCTCCTGCCCCCCCTGGACACTTTCATGACTCTTGGATTTGGTCCCCTTCCTTTACAGGTCCTCAGGTCTAGGAATCCATCTTCAGTGTTTTGCTGGTGCTCGTGATTCTTGCAGAATCCCCTATCACAACTATTCTGTCTTTTTGGGGTAGTAGGGTAACTTTACTCCGACTTTTCAGGGGTGGGGTATTTTGGACACCCTTACTATTTTCTCACAGTCCCAGCGACCCTCTACAATCTCCCATAGGCCTGGGGTCCATTCGTGATTCGCATTCCACTTTTGGAGTATATGGTTTGTGTTGCCCCTAGGCCTATGTCTACCTATAGCATCCTATTGTGATTCTAAGTTGTTTGCACTACTTTTCTTACTGTTACTTACCTGTTTTGGGTTTGTGTACATATAATTTGTGTATATTACTTACCTCCTAAGTGAGGGTATCCTCTGAGATACTTTTGGCATATTGTCACTAAAATAAAGTACCTTTATTTTTAGTAACTCTGAGTATTGTGTTTTCTTATGCTATTGTGCTATATGATAAAAGTGGTATAGTAGGAGCTTTGCATGTCTCGTAGTTCAGCATAAGCTGCTTTGCCATAGCTACCACTAACAGCCTAAGCTGCTAGAAACACCTCTATTCTACTAATAAGGGATAACTGGAATTGGCACAAGGTGTAAGTACCACAAGGTACCCACTATAAGCCAGGCCAGCCTCCTACATCCCCATAGAAATTAACCAAATAAGGTCTGACGTGCTAACAGAGATGGTTGCAGTGTTTGATGGTTTGTCTCCTTAAGAGCCCATCATAAAGGCCCGGTACATGGTCTGGCTCTTTAAGAGCCCATCATAAAGTCCAGAGATAGGTAGTAGAATATTTGGCCCCAGGGATAGGAAGCAAGGAATAACAGGTGTTCCCAGAGATGGTAGTGGGGTAAGAGTAAGTTTCCTACAAAGGGCAAGGTAATTCACAGATTTGGTAAGAGAAATTGGTGAAAGTTTGGATTTTTTCAGATTCGATGATAAAAAGTGGAGAGAAAATGTGCACCTAAGCACTTAGAATGACTTTCCCAGAACCTTGGAGCTTGCCAATAATTGTTTGCGGATGTTCCCGGCATTCTAGTGACAGTGTGAATGAAGTAGGTTTCGCGCCTGCATAGCTTATGGAAATCGCGGGTGAATTGTAATGTTTCCGAGGGTTTAGGGAGTTTGCATACTCCAATTGAAGTTATAGAAGTGTGAGAGTAGGGAAGTCATCGATCTTCTTATGTGTGTGGCGCTTTATGCAAAAAATAATTGTCCATGTGGTTGCTGGTATAGGGACCCTGTGTGGTCTAAGACTCCGGAGTATATTGAAAAGTGTATGAGACACTTGTTTTTTGTTGTAATTTGTCTTGTTTAATAGGTTGATCGGGCATGGTCAATAAGTCAGAGTCTGAGTCAAAGTGAGCAAAGCAATTTTTCGACTGAGATCTGGCGAGTCCTATGTGCATCAGGACAGACCCACTGATCAATTGAGAGTGAAATTTGCGGGTCAAATTTTACTTGCAAATCAGGGAAACTGAGAAAGAAGGAGTGCCTGCTAGAGCGAAAAGCCATCAGTGAAAAATCCGTAAGGCTTCTGAAGTGATTGTGTTACCCTACCTGTAGTAAACAGACAAGTTGGGTTTTGATTTTGTTTGGTGCTCGCAATAATTTCGCATTAGTCTAGTGTGATTCTGAGTTTAGGAGGACAAGCCGCGAGACTTTGTCAGCCGCGGTACGTGTGAGTGTGACGTCATTTGAGCTGCGCTGGGATAGGCTGGTTAGGGAGAAGGGTCGAGCACGGATTGGCGGACAACCGTGAAGCGCAATTGGTTGAAAAGGTTAGTGAAGAGGATTCTGGGATTATAGTCACTTCCTGATTTGATTTAGAAGAACATAAAGGTTGCAAAAATGAAATTTTTCAAAGCTTTAAAGAGTGCCTTAAGGGGAGATACGTACATTACAATGAGTATAGGGGATATTGCACCATCAGAAGGTACACCTTCTTACATTGTAATCGAGGAAAAGGGTGCTGCGCCATGTCTTTGGCTGAAACAATGGTGAAAAGTGACAGAGTTTAGCGTTTCCTGCCCACAGAACATTTAATATGAGGAGTTTGGAGAATTTGAGGCGGGTGCTATATGACTTGAAACCTCCTCTGAGACCGTCACAGTTCGAGGCATTAGTAATCTGGGAATTAGTAGCCAGACAGCAACAGCAACAGAAATTTGAGAAGAGGATGAGAAAGGGCAAAAAAACACTAGCGGAGGCTAGATAGGACAGTGAGCAGAAATTTTGGGGATTACGTTGTTTCCTGCGAATACACAGGACAGCAAGAGAGTAGGAAGGAAAGCCACCAGAAAGACAAATAGAAGTCATCCGAGAGTAGGGAGAGGAGAACAAAGGAGTCTAGGAGATCTTTAACACTTGAGGAAGAGTCAGATGATGATGAGTTTATTTTACAGTTATTGAGAAACCGTTCCCCACTGTATGCAGTGCAGGAGAGCGATGTGAACACCAGTGTAACCCCTTCAGCACCGACACAGGTTAACATGACAATGAGTCCAGTGCAGGTTAATCCTCGAATGACACAGAGCCCAATGCAGAGCAGTCTTAATATGCCTGCTACAATGATAGCACAAAACCACATGCCACAGCTGAATGTCCTGAGAATTTACCCTGATGTACCCATTGTATGAAACTGCCACACACCTAACAGTGCCAACAGGACTGGTTTTCCCAAAACTAACATTGGTTCAGACAGAACCATCTCCACTTTTGCTGCCTCAAGTGCATTCACAAGCAATGTCAAAGTACAGTCCTATAACAGGGACACAGACACACATGTCTCTACTGATGAGTCAGAATACGGGTATTATGCACCCACAGAACCTGAATGTTAGACCAAGCCCAGACGCTGTATCTGTACCTGTCAACACTAGCCCAATTGTACCTTTGTTTGCACAGGAGAATAACAGTGCAAGTGGACAGGGAGTTCTGAGTCAGAATTCAATGAAGGGAGGACTCAAGGAGAATACTCGAATAGTCTAACCTGTGGGACAGACTTTTGACGGAACCAGATCATTGCTAGACCTTAGTTCATTAGGATTTCCTCCGGAAACTATAATAGGGTCAAACATTAGTCACAGCCTGAAATTAATGAAACTGCAGTCTCCAAATGTAGTTGTGCAGCCATTGCCTAGTACCCAGTCCAATAACATTTCGCTGCAAAGTTTGACTGCCCAACAATTGACTGAATGGTTAGACAAGCTGAAAATCCTGCAGAGTTCTCCTAGGGGAGAGGAGTACTTAAACTTTACGAGACTAGGGATGGAAGCGGGTGAGCTCATTGAAGGAACTATGGATATGAACAGACTTGAATCCAACACTGAAGCAGAATTGAGATATCTGTGCCCGAAAATTATGAGGGAAGTGAGTAATGTGCATCAAAGGCTAGCAGTCTTGGCAGAGCAGTACGGCATAGAAACAGAGAAACCAAAACATTTGAAAATAAGTTACAGGTCATATTTTGACTCACAGGATTTTGAGTACATGAGATCCGCAAAAGCACACCTTAGGGAGTTACTCCAAAGTGTCCAGCATTGGGGAGCATTAGACAAGTGGGAAGGCAGATGGGTAAAGAAGAAAGATAAAAGGAAAAGGGATTCCGTTGACCTTACTGCAAATGTACAGCAGGGTAAGGATCCGGTAAAAGTTTTACCAGGGAGAGAGATTCTGGGACGGAATTTTGTTCATGCCCCCTGGGGCAGAAGTGACATTCTATCTTTTACAAATGACTATCCCAGGTTGAGAGAGAAACCAGTAGAATGGTACTAGCAGACAGACAGGTTTGTAAAACTTGCAAAATGCCTGTGGGAGAATTTGAACACTCTCTTAGAGATAGTAGTTCCAGCTGAGTTGTGGATGTAGTGCAAGAGGAGTATAGATTGGCTGCCAAAAGAACAAGAGAGAGATCCTACTACAGGTGCACCATCTCCTGAGGTAATGAAATATTACTACAAAGTGATTGAATTTTTGAAAAACAAGAATTTTTGCCCCAAAACATTGACTGGTAGAGAATAGACAGGACATCTCAGCTCAGGAAGCGAAAGAGTCAATACATGTGTATTATGAAAGATTGTTGCTGGTGTTTAAGCATTACAGTGGTACAGAGACAATCGAGCTGAAAGATGTGATTAATTTTGTGTTTAGATTTGTGGAAGGACCGAGACCTGAAATTAGCCAGATGATTAAGAGGCATTTGATCTGCTGGCAAGCAAAGCCGATTGATGAGGTATTGCAGTATGCAAAGTACTGTAGTAATGAGATTGAGTTGAAGCAGAGAAAGTTGAAAGAAAAGGAGATGGCAATGAAGATTAAAGCAGCACAAACAGGGATGCAGGGAAATTTTCCAAAGCAGCAGCAGGAAAATGTGGTATTCCAAAATCAGATGAGAGGTAGAGGTCGCAGAGAAATTGGTAATGGAAACCGTAGTCCCGATTTGGGTACTGTAGTGGTTCAGAATGATGTGCAAGGAATGAAAAAATTGTTGCTTTGTCACTCTTGCAGAGTGGTCCAATATTTGAAGCGGAAGTGTCCGATGATGGTACAGGAAGATGATAATCAGCAAACAAGTGACATCCATTCTTTTCAAAACATGAGAGGGCCGGGAATGAGAGGGCATAATCCAAATTTTCATAACAATGTGAATCAAATTTTCAACCCAGGCAGCAGGTGCAAATGCCATGTGTATAGACGACACAGTTACAGCCAGTGCAACAGTAGGTTCAAATGGTACCTAGACAGCAAATTCAAATATCTCAAGCCCCCACTGAAATGCAGCAGGTGATGTTTCCTCAACAGGTCACAGGTCAGACGTTTAACCAGAGTAATTACACAGTACACCAATTCCTGTTACACAGTGAGAATGGAATAAACAATGATTGGGAGAGCGAGAGTTCGGGTGAAGAAGAATGTGTGCTTGCAGCTTCTCTAGAAGTAGATCAGAAGAGTCCATATTTGAAGGGAAGAGTAATGGGTCACAAAGTTTCATTCTTGGTTGACACAGGAGCTACACACTCTACAGTGAGAACTGCAGATGTTCCAAACCTATCCTTTTCAGGAAAGACAGTTAAGATTGTAGAAGTGGCGAATCAGTATTTGACCAATCCAATCACAGAAACTGTTCAGGTTAGAATTGGCAACTTTAAGGAATTACACATATTCGTAGCCTGTGACTCAAGTCTGGTATCCCTATTAGGAAGAGACTTGCTGTGTAAAACAAGATGCTTGTTTACATGCTCAAATGATGGAATAGAGATACAGATGAACAGTGATGATGAAGATGACCTAGCTCCAGAGACAGAGTGTTAAATAATAAATTAGAAATACCCCCTGATTAGTTTCTTTACAGTCTTCACAGTAAAGGATCTTCCTCCTGACGTGCAAGGAACAGATAAAGAGGATGTGTGGGATTTGACAGGAAAAGAGATTAGCCTGATAAAGGGAGCTGAGCCAGTTAAAGTTCAGATAAAGCCGAATGCATTTTTTCCCCAGAATCCCCCTGTATCACGTCACAGGATATAATAGAGAAAGTTGCTCGTATAATTGTAGAATTTGTAAACCAGGGGTTCTTGAAAGAAGTGTTGAGCAGTTCATGTAATTCACTGATAGAGGAATTCAAAAAGCCCTGCAGGAAGATTCAGATTGCCCAGGATCTGAGAAAAATAAATTACATTGTGATCAAATGTTGTCCTGTAGCGCCCAAACCAGCTGTGATTTTGTTTCAGATTCCATGTGATGCTGAATGGCTCTATGTCATAGGCTTGTCACAAGTCTTCTTTTCTGTGCCTCTTCATGAGGATAGCAAACAAACACAAATGATGGATGGAATGCGGAACCAATCAAACATTCACCCCCAATCACATCAATTCTTTTGCTCACTATGCCACCCCGGTTTGGGTCCCTTGCTCACTGTGCTACTGGATTCAAGCTAGCCTGGCTAATGAAGGGTGATACCCTGAAACCGGTCCCAGAATGCTTGTTTACGGTCCAGGGAGGACCTGGCCTGGCAGTTTGGGATGGACTGTTCCCATGGGGAACAGGGTCAAGACTGATTTGCATATGGCTGGGTCCAAACTGGGGTGGCATTGTGAGCAAAAAAGAACAATGTATTAAACCCAGATCTGTGACTGGGGATGAGTGGTTGAAAAGTTTCAGCACTCTGTCCATCATCCTTTTGTGTTGCTAAAGTTGCCCTAAGTGGGAAGGGTATGCCCAAATGTGGGTCCTTTGCTCACTGTGCCACTAGATTCAAGCTAGCCTAGCTGATAAAGGGTGATCCTCTGAAACTGCTTCCAGGGTGCTTGTTTCTGGTCTAGAGAAGACATGGCCTGACAGTTTAGGCTGGACTGTTCCCATGGAGAACAAGGTCAAGACTGATTTGCATATAGCTGCGTCCAAACTAGGGTGGCATGGTGAGTAAAAGAATGATTGATTAATCCCAGATCTTTGACTGGGGGTGAGTGGTTGAAAAGTTTCACCACTCCGCCCATCATCATTTTGTGTTGCTAAAGTAGCCCTAAGTGGGAATGGTATGCCGAAACGTGGGTCCCTTGCTTACTGTGCCACTGGATTTAAGCTAGCCTGGATGATGAAGGGTGATACCCTGAAACTGGTCCTAGGATGCTTGTTTCCAGCCCTGGGAGGACCTGGCCTGGTGGTTGAGGATGGACTGTTCCTATGGTGAACAGGGTCAAGACTGATTTGCATATGGTTGGGTCCAAACTGGGGTGGCATAGTGAGCAAAAGAACAATGGATTAAACCCAGATCTGTGACTGTGGGTGAGTGGTTGAAAACTTTCACCACTCCACCCAGCATCATTTTGTGATGCTAAAGTAGCCCTAAGTGGGAATGGTATGCCCAGACGTGAGTCCCTTGCTCACTGTGCCACTGTATTTAAGCTAGCCTGGCTAATGAAGAATAATACCCTGAAACTGGTCCCAGGATGCTTGTTTCCGGACCAGGGAGGACCTGGCCTGGTAGTTCCGGCTGGACAGTTCTAATGGTGAACAGGATCAAGACTTATTTGTACATTACTGGGTCCAAACTGGGGTGGAATGGTGAAAAAAAAACAATGGATTAAACCCAGATCTGTGACTTGGGGTGAGTGGTTGAAAAGTTTCAGCGCTCCGTCTATCATGCTTTTGTGTTTCTAATGTTGCCCTAAGTGGGAAGGGTATGCCGAGACGTGGGTCCCTTGCTCACTGTGCCACTGAATTCAAGCTAGCCTGGATGAAGGGTGATACTCTGAAACTGGTTTCAGGATGCTTGTTTCCAGTCTAGGGAGGACCTGGCCTGGCAGTTTGAGCTGGACTGTTCCCATGGAGAACAGGGTCAAGACTAATTTACATATGGCTGGGTCCAGACTGGGGTAGCATGGTTAGCAAAAGAATGATGGATTACAGCAAGATCTGTGCCTAGTGGTGAGTGGATGAAAAGTTTCATCACTCTGTCCATCATGTTTTTGTGTTGCTAAAGGTGCCCTAATTGGGAAGGGTATGCCCAGACGTGGGTCCCTTGCTCACTGTGCCACTGGATTCAAGCTAGCCTGGCTGATAAAGAGTGATACCCTGAAACTGGTCCCAGGATGTTTGTTTCTGGTCCAGGGAAGATGTCGCCTGGCAGTTTGGGCTGTATTGTCACCATGGGGAACAGGGTCAAGACTGATTTGCACATGCTTGGGTCCAAACTGGGGTGGCATGGTGAGAAAAAGAATGATGGATTAAACCCAGATCTGTGACTGGGGATGAGTGGTCGAAAAGTTTCGGCACTCCGTCCATCTTCCTTTTGTGTTGCTAAAGTTGCCCTAAGTGGGAAGGGTGTGCCCAGATGTGGTTCCCTTGCTCACTTTGCCACTGGATCCAAGCTAGTGTGGGTGATGAAGGGTGATACCCTGAAACCGGTCCCAGGATGCTTGTTTCTGGTTCTGGGAGGACCTGGTCTGGCAGTTCGGGCTGGACTTATCCCATGGGGAACAGGGTCAAGACCGATTTGAATATGGCTGGGTCCAAACTGGGGTGGCATGGTGAGCAAAAGAACGATAGATTAAACCCAGATCTGTGACTGGGGATGAGTGGTTGAAAAGTCTCAGCACTACGTCTATCATTCTTTTGTATTGTTAGAGTTTCCCTAAGTGGGAAGGGTATGTCCAGACGTGGGTCCCTTGCTCACGGGGCTACTGTATTCAAGCTAGTCTGACTGATGAAGGGTGATACCCTAAAACCGGTCCCAGGATGCTTGTTTCGGGTCCAAGAAGGACCTGGCCTAGCAGTTTAGGCTGGACTGTTCCCATGGGGAACGGGGTCAAGACTGATTTGCATATGGCTTTGTCCAAACTGGGGTGGCATGGTGAGCAAAAGAACGATGGATTAAACCCAGATCTGTGACTGGGGGTGAGTGATTGAAAAGTTTCAGCACTCCATCCATCATCCTTTTGTGTTGCTAAAGTTGCCCTAAGTGAGAAGGGTATGCCCAAACGCGGGTCCCTTGCTCACTGTGCCACTGGATTCAAGTTAGCCTGGCTGATGAAGGGTGATACCCTGAAACTGGTCCCAGGATGCTTGTTTCCAGTCCAGGGATGACCTGGCCTGGCAGTTCAGGCTGGACTGTTCCCATGGGGAACAGGGTCAAGACTGATTTGCATATGGTTGGGTCCAAGCTGGGGTGCCATGGTGAGTAAAAGAATGATGGAATAAACCCAGATCTGTGATTGGGGGTGAGTAGTTGAACATTTTCAACATTCCGTCCATCATTCTTTTGTGTTGCTCTTCATGAGGATAGTCAATTTCTCTTTTGTTTCAACATTTTGGATTGAGTTTACTGTTGATGTGGAATTTCTCAAGGGTTTTCAGAGTCACCTTCCATATTCAATCAGATTTTGAAAAAGAACCTGGAGTCATTGGAAATGCCTTTCCAATCGACGTTGGTACAGTACATTGGTAATTTGTTGACTGTATCCAAAATGAAGGAAGAGAGCAAGTATAACACGAGTGCCTTCCTGAACCATTTGGGAAAGAATGGTCATAAAGTGTCCCCACTTAAATTGCAGTACTGTCAGAAAGAAGTGAAGTATTTGGGTCACCAGATTGAGAAAGGAATGAGGAAAGTATCCAGAGAAAGGGTCACAGCCATATTGCAGATGAATTCCCCAGCCACCTAGAGAGATGTCAGGATGTTTTTAGGGATGGTAGGATACTGCCACCAATGTATTCTTAATTTTTCAGTTATTTCCAAAGCCATTGCAGAAGCTACCTCACAAAGAAGTCACTGATCCCCTAGTGTTAGACCAGGCTTGTACGAAAGCATTTTCTGATTTGAGACAGAGTTTGTGCAAAGCCCCGGCTTTGGGAATGCCTGACTACACCAATTCCTTCAATTTTTTTTTACATGAGCGTGATGCATGTTCTTTGTCTGTCTTGACTCAGGTCCATTGAGGTGTAAACTGCCCAATAGCATAATTTTCAGCTACTTAGGACCTAGTTGCAGCAGCTTTACCATGCTTTTCTCGTGCAGTTGCAGTGGTTGGACAGAGCCTCGCAAAGTGTGAAGGCATTGTGATGGGACATCCCCTGACTATTATGGTCCATTGACATTTTACTTACTAGGACCAAAACGCAGTACTTGACAGGTGGCAGATTGACTCCCTATGAGATGAGCCTCTTGGGTCACCTAATGTGTCATTGAAAAGATGTACAGTGCTAAACCCGGCAACCTTACTCCCGAACGAAAATGTTGAAATTGAAAAATTGGAAGACATTGAGCATCATTGTCTTGAAGTAACTGATCTGTGTACAAAACCGAGACCTGATATTAGAGACACCTGATTGGAAGAAAATGACCAAATTATCTTTGTTGATGGTTCCTGTCTAAGGGACAATACAGGAGTATTGAGAGCAGGATATGCTCTGTGCACAATTTCTGGTATACTTAAAGCGTCCTGGCTTCGAGGAGTATATTCTGCACAGGTAGCAGAACTGGTAGCCCTTACTAGAGCATGCCATGTTTCTGCGCAGCTTAGAGTTACTATCTATATGGATAATCAGTATAGATTTGGAATAGTCCATGATTTTGGCCAGTTGTGGTCACAGAGAGGTTTCCTGACCTCTTCTGGTTCACCAGCAAGAAATGGTGAGAGAATTAAAGAGTTGTTGCAAGCTATCCAAATGCTTGAAAAGATTGCTGTGGTAAAATGCTGTGCACATCTGAAATCGCAAGATTTTGTGTCAATGTGAAATGGATATAAGGATAAGTGGGAATTGTTACTTGAAGAAAATGAAACATGTCCAAGTTATGTATTGCATACAATAGATACATTTAGACAAGTTACTGAAGCACTTTGACATTGTTGCGTCATTTGTCAACAAATGAACGCAGGAAAAGGGACAGTGGTCAATTTGAGCCACATTGGAAGAGCAGGAGGTCGGTACAGCAGAATGCAAATGGATTTTATTTAGATGCCTGTGTGTGGAGGATTGAGATATGTGTTGGTGATTGTTTGCATCCTTAGTCATTGGATTGAAGATGAAATTATAGCCTCACAGTAGCAAAACTACTGCTTAGGTAACTGATACCACGTTCTGGGTTTCTGATCTCTTTAGAATCAGATAGAGGAAGTCACTTCAACAATAAAGTAGTCAAATTACTATGTGCAGCCTTAAACATTGAGCAGAAGTTGCATTTAGTAAGGGCCCTGAAGCATCAGGACTTGTGGAACAGATGAATGGTTCCTTGAAATCAAGGATGGCGAATATGTGTGAGTCCACGAATCTAAAATGGCCAGACTCACTACTGTTAGTTCCGATAACAATGAGAAACACACCCAACAGGAAGACAGGATTGTCACCTCATGAGATCCTCATGGGAAGAGCAATGAGGCTGCCAGCAGTACCTGCAAATGCTCTTGTGAACATAACAGATGATATGGTGTTGGACTACTGCAAAGGTCTGGCTGATGTGGTTCGTTCTTTCTCTCATCAGGTGGAAGCCACCACACTGCAACCATCCCAAGATCAAGGACACAACCTGAGAGCTGGTGACTGGGTTGTGATCTGAAAACATGTGAGGAAGACATGTTTGGAACCGCAGTGGAAAGGCCCTTTCCAGGTAGTTCTGATCACTACCACAGTTGTGAAGTGCACTTGAGTTCAAAACGGCATCCACGCAAGCCATACGAGAAAAGTGGCATGTCCTCTGGACAAAGAAGATGAGTTGCTGAGAGTACCAACAATGACCAGACCAACCTCAGAGCTGGAAAGAGAAGAAAGAGGAACTGAGACCGGATCTGAGCACGTTGAGAACGGTTCAATCACTCCTGTGAGAGACGAAGGAGAAGGCCTCCAGAAGAGTGACAGTGAGCCAGTCTCAATTGAGGCAGCAGGAGAGTCTAGTCAGAGGAGGGCTCTCCAAGAAGTAGATAATTTTGAGAGACAAACAGAGCAGACGCCAGATCCTGAGGGGGAAGGAGTTGAGGCGGATAAAAGCCAATATGGTCTGACTCCTCCTCAACCAGTCGCATGTCCATCAAAGAAGATCTTGCAGAGCAAGTAGTTTCAAGTTCAACACTGAAAAGAGCATTGACTAAGGGTCCACTGAAAGGAGATAAGTGGCCGGAGACACAAGCAAAGATAAAGGAAGCAATTGTTGTGACAACAATTGAGAAAGAAGTAGATACGACAGGGAGAGAAGACCTGAGTGAAGGAGAATTGAATGGAGATTGAAAGTTGAAAAGAAAGAGAATAGCAAGTCGAAGGTACGCTGGTCCTGAATGGGCGTATGCAACCACAAGTGAATAGCAGAGAGAATTCTGGTCTTTTTGTTTTGATCAAGACATTCCAGGTCACTATTTTGGCACTTGAAGGAAATCAATGAACTGAACTGTTGAGACAAATTTGAGAAAAGGACAAAGAAAAGAGATGGTTGAAAGTAACCAGAAAAGAAATTGAAAACCTGATTTGATAAGATAACCTAATTTGACAAGCTGCTAAGCTGATTTTTGATAACATTACTGATTTTTGACAAAGGATCCAGGAAGAGAGACTGAAAGCTGTAAATAATTGCTGAAAGAAGATTCAAGATTTTGTTTTGTTTTTGATGTTTGCTGCATAGTTATTGAATTTTTCTCTTCTACTTTCTGATTCTTTACAGATCATGAGTAACCTTAGCCAGCAGGGTAGGAAGTATAGGTGCTGTAAATACATGGGTATTGGGTTGGCAATTGTATGCGTGATATTGTGCTTGATGCTGATTGTGGGAATGACTGTTCTTGACAAGAGGAAAGCCATACGGCAGCTTTAGAGATAACTACTGCACTGTAACAGAAATAGAGAAGTTTCAATTAGATGAGAAGTATCTGCACGTAGACAACGCACAAGGGGAGCTTCCCTCTAATGTTTTCTATCGCTTATTGAGTGAGTATGTTGAGAGATTGTTATGCAGGCACGCAAATTCCTACATCAGTCGAAGAAGGAGTTACCTATCATAGCTTGCCCCTTACTTATGGTATATGTTGTAGTCTGTTACTAACAAGATTCTATGACCAGGAGTTCACCCAGTATTTCTACTCCAACCACAACCTCCTGTTTTCATTTGTCCCCATAATTAAGTACCTTAGTTGAGTAGCTAAGCAGAATAATATAGAATTAGAGAGAGGATTCTTTGAGCCTACATGAACTTTTGGCGCTGCATATGTGCACAAGAATAACCAGACTTGCTTGATTACACCATTAGAAAAGAGCTCCTTAGATGAAACAGATGACAGGAGAAAGGCATAAAAGGATAAATTAGAAAAGGGTTTAGAGAAAAGGACTTCTAGAAATGATTACGCATTTAGCTAAATAAAAACACAAGGGAAATTAGCTTTAGATGTGCAACACGAAGGAAAGCTTTGTGTATATAGGCCTAAATCTAGTACTGACACTTTGTAAGAACGAGTGAATGTAGACGTGTGTTTGTTACAGAGTATATGGACATTTATGTTGAATGGACAGAATCCAGTGATTCCTGGTATATATGGTATATGTGGACCAAATGCTTATTACCCTCTTCAAGAGGATGGTATGGCACATGTTACTTGGGGATAGTTTTCCCAAAGATATTCCAACTTGAGGACTTGAAAAGATTACTGAAAACAACTGAATTACATTACATTAAACAAAAGAAAGAGTCTCCTTCTGGCATAGTGGGAGACATATTTGGAGCAATGATTCCTTCCGTAGGAATTGTTCTGAATTCTATAAAGTTTCGAAGGTTGTCTACTATTGTGGATAACATGCTGACAAATTTTAAAGGAGCCATGATCCTAATGGATACAGAAATGGCAGCGGTAAGATCTATGACTCTTTAGAACCACCTTGCATTACACATTCTTTTAGCAAAATATGGCAGAGTTTCCAAAATGCTTAATTCGAAGGATTGCTTCTCATATATTCCTGATAATAGCAAAGAAATTAGAATCTTACTTACTAATCTGACTAATGAAAGCACTGAATTGAAAGAGCTGAAAGAACCAGGTGTTAGGGAGAAAGTTGCCAAAGGATTTGCTTCCGTGGGAAATTGGCTCAGCCACATTGGGAAAGGGATAATATTGAAAATAACACAAGGGATATTGATTATTGTGATTTGCATAATTGGAGCATGGGGAATATGTAAATTATGTAGGGTGATCAAATTAAAGAAGATGACAAATGATCGGAGAAGGGGAGAAATGAAAAGGGAAAATTAGTTTAGGGAAAATTCAAAGAGGGAACGAAGATTGAGAGGGATAGAGATGACAAAATTATAGCTGAAGCAGAAACTTTGTGTGAGAAGATGTAGGTGTGATGACACATTTAGTTGTCAGAGGAGGGCTTTTTAACGCTGAATTTTAATAATAAATATTCATGTATTCTGAGTGTTGAATTTGCATAGAAAATGAGTTAACACAGAGAAGTAATGCACACATTTGAAGTTGTGTCTACTTGAATGGCCTTCAATATTCACGAAATGTACTTATTCATGGTTTATTACGGCAAAATGTTGAGCTCATGTTTTGATTAAGGTATTAGTATATTATATTAAGGGTTATGTATTATGTATTAGCTGTATTAATCATAAGCCTTAAATTTAGTGAGGTCTTGGGCCTAGTTGCACGGCCTCATTTCAAGCTGCATTTCTTAGGCGAACTATCAAATGTCTGTTTAGAGAATTAAATAGTGATTTTCCACTGCGTTGACCAAATGCTAGTAGAAGAAATTCTTTCTCATGAGAACTGCTTGCTAGTATAGGTTGTATTAATTAGGGATACAATGTATAACGTAGTGAGTGTAAAGGCAACCTTCCCAGGAGAAGACAATGGATGCACTGACTGGAGTATGAGCTGATACCATATTGATACCCGACAAGCCCAATGAGAGGAGAAGGGGAGCCAATAATCGATATGTGAACGGTGTACTAGTAAATTCTTAGGTTTGGGGTTCTACTTTAATTGGACTAAATAAAATTATTTGACCAATGGCAATGTGGGAAGTAGTTTTCATGAGAAGTAGTTTTAGGAAATCTAATTTAGCCAGACTGCACAGAGAGGAGGGCATAATTTCACCATTATTTTTTTGACCGTCCCAAGAGGAGACGTGCTTAACTTTCCTTAACTTTGTTGCCTAGAAGCGACGTTCTGTATGTCTATTCTTGAGACATTTCTATTCAGAACTTTGATGCGGAATTCCGATGCCATGCTGATCGAACTGATGTCCAATTGACGAAGACTGTCACACCTTGCTGAACCATACTGAGGCCAGGTATAAGACGATGTTACTGATTGTTATGTTTAATTGCTTTTGTCCCTGGGTACCAGCCACTAATTTTGATAGAGCCATAGTTAGATATTTTTTCCAAATTTGTGTTGACTAAATTGCATGAAGTCCAAACATGCTATTCTAATCTGAAATTTAGTTAGGGTACTCACTGATGGCGTCCGCTACATGTAATAACAGTTGATGTCTTTTATTTGTTGAATCTAGATGTATGCCATTTTGTTTGCATAGTTATTCTTGCTATTGATTTGTACTCTAACCTTAGAATGTGTGGTGGTCCAAGGTTTGATTAAATTGCAATTCTTTCAGAGATTTGAGCAGCCAGTATTGTTTCTGTATGCTTACCATTTGATATCGAGTTACGTGACTTTAGCATTGTTAATATAGAGAAATAAAATAGGGAAATAAACATTCTAACTTTTACTTAAAGGTGTGGTTTTTCATGGCCGAGAGGTCATGGTGTGTGGAAATTACTGACTCCTATTGATTATTGATGTTATTGATTGTTATTGCTATTGATTTGTAATCGTATGGGGTCTCATGGTGGGAACTACTCGAAGTGCAGTTGAAAGGTCCATCGGCCTACAACACGTCCCCTCATAAATTAACCAAATAAGGTCTGACGCGCTAACACTGGCATCCGCCAGGTCATGGCTTGTCAGCCAGCAACCCAGCCATAGCAGCTGAGCCACTAAAAAGTAAAATTTAAAATGTAGGGCCCCAAGGCTGCCCGAGTCCGTTGGGAGCTGTAACTTGTTAAGGGCCACTATTCCCTGCTGAGATGCCAAATGAGATCCCCCAATAGCTGTTGTATATCTTGGAAAAACGACTGACAAAGAATCACCAGAAGAGCAGTGAACTGATTTAGCAGTTGGGGGAGCATGACCATTTCCCCCAGGGTTATCCACCCTTTTATAGAGAGTGGGAGGATATTCCAAAGGGCGACTTGGGCCCTAAGGGAGGACACCATCATGATTAAGTTGCTTCCAGGAGGTCTGGATCAGTATGGAAAATGTTAATGCCAAGCTACCTGAAGGATCTGTCCTTCCATCGCAGAACCGTCCTGCTCAAAACTACTGGGATGTAGGCTGTCAAGAGGATCAGAGAATAGATTCTTGACATCATCCAGCTCACTCAGAGTGCGGAGAGGTCTCCATAAGTAGGCAGGAGATCGGCTGGACTAGAGAGGTCCATGGTGAGATCCTTGATGTAGAATAGAACGCGCTGTCATAGAAGGAAGTAATATGGGCGCGCTATGGCCAAGGGATGCCTCACTATCCCCCAATGTGTCAGCCAGCCGCTCCACTGCAAGAGCGAATAACAGCAGAGATAGTGGGCACCCCTGGCAGGTGCTCCACCCCAACAGGATGGAGCGGAATGTGAGGCATCCCACACCAAAGGTGTCACTTGGAGCAGCTGGCTAAGCTTAATGATTCGGTCCTCAAACCCAAACAGCATAGTACCATGAACAGGAAGTCGCAACTGAGCAAGTCAAAGGCCTTTTCCAGGTTTAGGACCAGGGTAGCCATCCAAGGTAAGTATGGTTGTGTCCAGGAGCACAAACATCACCTTATAATAATTGCTGTGTTGCAGCCTGGGACAAAGCCGGACTTGTTCAGGGATTAGGCGAGGAATAACTTGTTTGATTCTGGAAGTCAAGATCTTAGTGAGGATCTTGTAGTCTGAGTTTACAATAGCAATGGGCGATAGAGGGATGGGCTAATGGGATCCTTACCTGTCTTCAGCAGAGAGGCTAGCAGTGTCTCATGTAGACACCCCAGAAGGCACCTTGATTATAACACAGATTCATCCAGTTTCATCAAGTGGTGGGATCAGGGCGGGTGCATAATGTTGGTAGAGTTCCATTGGAAGTCCATTGGTCAGCAGTCCCTTGCTAGTCACCATCCCTATTACCACTTTTCTGACATCTGCTACCATAACAGGGCATCAATTTCAAAATTCTCGATGGTGTAGAGGGCCAGAACAAAGGGCCACGGGCAGGAATCTTTATATTTTCCCCATCAGGAGCACTCGTAAGTGAGAAGTAGAGCGAGGCATACAAAGACACAAAAGACCCTGAGAATAGAGGTCCACGGCATTCGCCCGTAGAAGTTGCTGTATTATTGGGGGTTGGTAACTCTTTCTTGATCAACCAGGACAGAAGCCGACCTGACTTGTATCCCTCTGCATGGAATTTGGCAGCTGCGCCTGATAGTCCAGGCTCGGCAGAAGCTCAGCTAACTGGGCCTCTCATTCCTGGAGCATAGCCAGGGAAGGCCATCATCCAGGATCATCCACCACCCATCTCGCCATGGCTACATATGCCTATTCCACCTGGTTCAGGCTGTACAATGCGCTTTAACGTTTGCCACAGCGTGCAAATGCAGGGGCCGCTGAGGACTACTTCGAAAGCCTTCCACTCAGTGGTCAGGGAGGAAGTGTACCTTTCATTGTGTTCAAAATAATTCACCATCTGGTCTGAGATTGTGAATTTTCATGTGGGAACCGGGGAGGGGATTATGGCCAGATATTTCACTACCCAGAAAATTAGCAGAAGACACTAAACAGAAGATGGAGGAGCATACTATTAGATCCAGGTAAACAGAGAAGTTGTGGACATTAGAATAATATGAGTATAGTCTATACTTCCTCACATAAGTATTAGGATGCAGGATGAAAGTGGTCCAGCCTCTTACACTAAAATGAAGGAGCGGAGCACACCTCCCGAGGATTGAGGAGTGGCAAGTTGTTACCTAGATAACCTCAGTGGGAGTGAGGATGTCTGGGAGTTTGAAACATATTAAACAATGTTAATCAATGCAGATGGGAAATAATGCTTCACAAGAGCACTTATATTAAAATAAGGACTTATAAAATGTTCTATAAATAATGGAAATTATTATGTACTACTTTACATCCTAAGCTTTACGGTACTAACTTGTTAAAAAATTAAACAAGTAGAAATTGAAACATGTTTATCATTTTTTTTTTAAATAAGTTTTTTCGTATCATGGCATATGTAGTGTTTGCTATTTCCAACTGCTGTAAATAAGAGGTGTTATTTTTGTCCCGTGAACTGGAATACTAGATCTAGGGGAAGCGTGAAATGCAGAGTTGTCCAGGCTTAAATATAAATCATGGAGTTTGCGAGAAAAGGCCTCCTTTGTCCTGGTTAGCCCCCACTTTGTGCCTAGTATTTGATGTAGTCTCAAAGTTGTTAGTGCCCAGGGCCCCTGCTAACCAGGTTCCCTGGGCCAGATCTCTTTCCCCAAAACTGTTCTGATGCACTGGCACAATTGGTAACACTTTTGTGTCCACTAGAAGTCCCTGGTAAATTGCACTTAGGCACCCAGGGCACGGGGTACTAAGGATAGGCCACTGAGGACAGCAGCACAGATTATGCTACCCTCTAGGGCCATGCATCCAGAAGCACCCAGCATTGTCATTGTAGGCTGAGTGTTCTGATGAAATCATAAAAGGCAAACTCGATAAGGCACACAGCCTGTGCATCCTGTCCACTACACACTGCATACAATATAGGTACGTCACCCCTCTGGCAGGCCTGCCAGCCCTAAAGCAGCGTGCACTATATTGTGTGTTAAGGCATAGATCCATGAGCAATATGCCCCTACTGTGTCCCTGCCAAACCTGGGATATAGTAAGTGTACAGAGTAGACATTGTTATACATGTGCTGGACACTGGTCAATATGAGTTTCACAGCTACATGATGGCTAATCTGAACCCTGGGTTCTTTGGTATTAAACAACTCAGAATGATGAATCTAACTGGTACCATTATTGGATTTATTACAAAATGTACTCAGGGGTTTCTTTAGAGGTGCCCCCTCCAAAAGCTAACTACACTGGCATGGTTGCTGGCCAGTCACAACCAGTCTGCCAACCCCAGACAAGATTCTGGAACCCTGGGGTGAGAGATCCTGCTCTCTGGGTCCCAGAACAAGGCCCTCCCTCAGGAAGGTGCACTGCCCTGCTACCGAGTTTGAAAGGGCTTACCACCCTTGAAACTCAACCCCCAACCCTGCTGCTAACAGCAGATGGCCGCTCCCATTGCAAACCACCACTTTTGACGGGAGCAATGATGGGAAACCACACAAAAGACAGGAAGAGTGGTCAGCCCCAGTTTGCACCACCCCTAAGGTGTTGCATGCAAGGTGACCCGTCCATTTCATTTTCCTTTATCTTACAGGAAGGAAAATAGCCAAGCAGGTGTACAGAAGTTACTTCTGCCCACAGGAAGTGGTCACTTAGTGGGTGTAGCCACCCTAACGTAGATGACCCATTGAACACTACCGGGTACTCCCCAAACAGCCCACTAAATATAGTATTTAATGGGCATCCCTTGACCAAGAAATCAGATTCCAGGAACAAAAGAAGACCAGCAACAAAGAAGACCCAAGGCTCAAGAACTGAAGCCCTGCTGCACCAAGAAAAGGCGCCAAATCCTGCCTTCTGCACCCAGGACTCGACAATCGCTGCTGAGTGGTTGCCTGGATGTTGGATGGACTCTGTAAACACCTAGAGGACCTCCACTCTTTAAAAATCGCCAGAGATCTCCCTCCAGAATGAAGGCATCACTCTTCTGCAACCCAATACCAAAGACCCAGTGAAAGCCACTTCACTCATTGACTACTGACCAAGGAACCGGATGCAGCAGCCAGACCAAACTCCACTTGACAGACTAGGAGGACAAACTCTACAAATGATCAACGTTTGGTGTCACTGTGTCCTCCAGTGTCTAAACCGTGCAATAGCTACGGGTATTGGTAACCTAACATCAGACACCCAGAAGGACAGTCCATTTTGGACTATAAAAAGACCAGGAGGAAGCCCTACTCAAGGGACTTAATAAACCAACAGGACCTTCCACCAGAATGCTCCTCCTGACCTGGAAGCAGCCCTCAAAGTGACCTACCTTCTGCTTCCAAGGGCACCTTTGCTCACAACTACTGGCTCGCCAATTTGCTCTGCACCAAAGATCTAGCTGTGCCCCACCCTTGAAACCTCGACATTCCAAGGAGACTCTCCGGACTTATCTTCAAGTCCATCTGTGCAGTGCTTTTCCAAGTGGCAGTGGCCTGGCACCCGCCCTAACAACTTTCTACAGCCACTCCTGCCAAAACCTGGAGACACTCAAACTTCTCCAGCTGCTTCATAGTGCCCACCAATGACCTCAACATACCTGCAAAAGGAGACATTGGTAAAGGCATTGCCTGATTTTATATGCATTTTTAATGTATTTGTCCATTGATTCCTATGGTGTGAAATTATGCACAAAAAGACTATTTTTGCTGAAAGTTTGAAAATTCATAACTTAAAAAGTACTTACCTGATTTTGATGATCTTGATCTAAAAAAATCTATAACAATTTTAAGTATTTGTGTAAATTTGGCTTGAGTTATTCCTTTGAGTGTATGGTCTTATTTATTGATACTGTGAGTACAACAAATGCTTTGCACTTCTCCAAGATTAGCCTAACTGCTCGACCAAGCTACCATAAAAATTAGAGCATTAGGTGGTCTAGATTTTACCTCTGTAAACCAATGTGTTGTTGCCTGGATCCTCTACACAGTGTGCCTTGTTTTGCACACTACATAGAGGGCCAGCCTCGTACAGAGGTCACAACAGACATCACCGGAGAGTGACTAGGGAGCACGGACATCATGCCTTATAAAAAAAAAAAAGGAAATATTTTTTGATTATTATTAGGATTATCATCTAAAAGAGAAATCCTGACCACCAGGCCAGCCGATGTGACAGCTGGCAAGCCTCTTTGCAGCATATCGGACTGAGGAAGATTACCTGTAACGAATTGTGCAATGAATGCATAGTCTTAAAGAATAAACTATTTGCCTGAAGCGTAAAGCTTCAAAAAAATATGACGCAGATGAACTGGAAACTGGAGACCTTTGCAAGACTACATTCCATTTGCACCGTTTTTGTTGGTGGCCTAATTGGTAATTAAGAAGGCAGAGTATTTAATAAAAGGTGGAACAAACTGATTTTGCTATAATCTGGACCCAATGTGGACCCATTTTACTCGTTTGAAAAGTGGGAAAAATATATTTGCTCATATTCATGATATATAAGCCCAGGAAGAATCATACGAAGTTGTTTTTTCTTTACTTTTCCAGCTTTTACCCTACTGCAAAATATTTGAGTAACATCGACTGGAACAAAATATTGTTTTCTTTGCTTGGCAGGCAATCTCCATGTGCCTCCCGTTGTAAAGTTGTGTGTGTTATAGATATGTTGAAACAAATATATAGTGTGATCTCTTGCACTGTCTCAAATCTGTGTCACCTTTTGAAAGGGACTATTTTGACGTTTTTGCCCTGAGATTTTGTGTCTATGACCAGACTGAAGCACAGCATGATGTTTTCTTCTCGCCTTAGGTCCTTACTTCTCCACCTCAAATCTTGATCTCAATAAGTCAGTCTTCACCTGACTTAACATACAATCTTGTTTCATGATCAGCACCTTGTGTGTCCAGTGCTTCTGTTTCAATAATAATTGTCCAATAACACGTGCGACACCTTCAGCCGGTCCTAACCTTTTCTGCCTACACCATTTGCATTCTGGGATATTCAGTTTCATTTTCCCAATATGACTTTGGCCTCTGAAGTAGCATAATGTTCAGGGCTGAGACTGGTTAAGAGTGTCAAACGTGACCTGTGCCAAATTTTTATGAGCTTATCCCTGCTATATTTGCCCTTCCCATTCTGAACCAGTTTTCAGATTATGCACAATTTTCACAGCAGCCAATTTTAATGGCAGCACAAAATGGATGGATTGGGTCCTTTCCACTCATGTGGCCTAGCACTGACAGAAGTGCTTAATTTGTAAATAAAAACGTGCCGGTGCCCAAAGCCCTCCTCTTAAACACGCAGCTGCTGCACGAGCATGGAATAATGAGGCAGCGTAATCCTGAAGCTATATCGGGCCTCTTCAGTCCATCCGTGCCCCTTCAGCTCACTCTGGCAGCTTTCTCGTTTCTCCCTTTGTGACGCCTTTTCATTTTTCTCTTCCTCCGTCTTTCCCATATGTGTCTTTTGCTCGCAGTAAATGCTTGAAGCAGAAGACTAAGCCCTGGCCCTCAAAAATAGGTGCAGGTGCTCAGCACCGGAAACAACAAGCACAAATTAAGCACTGACTGGCTGTCACTGCTGCTTCTCTGTCTATAGTCACTTGTTGTCATCCAGCTGCTTTTCTGAATCTTGAGGCTGTTCTTTGTCAGTTCACTGCAGACAAAATGACTCACTTGCTTTGTGTTAGCATTTTAGCGGTAACAAATATTCTTTAGTTTTAAAAAGCTCTCTGTTTTAAGTAGCTTGCTGCCATTTCACTTAATTACACGTGTGTACCAGTGGTTTGTAGGTCAGGTCATTTTGTTAAAAAATGGCGTGTGTATTCAATTTTTTTCACTTCAGAGCATGTAATTGTGTTTGGCTACGTAGTCTGGAAAAATTGATTGCCTTCAGGGGATGGCCAATATCAGCGATTTTGAAGCAGTTAAGGTGCACTTGTCTTTTTATCTGTCTTTTCTTTTAAAATCAGTTATTAGAACAAATGCTACTTCAAATATTATAACCTGTCGCTTTTAAAAAAATTGCTCCGATGGGTACCCAGTATAGGTGCTCACTGGGGAGCCGGCAGGGACTGCAAGGGCCTTAGGGCTCCCCCCATGGCCCTCAACATTTGGACATGCTGTGTATGCCCTGGGAGGGCACCACGTTAATAAAAATCACAAAGAAAAATAATACAAAATAATAATAAATGAGAGGCAGGAGCAGTTCATTTATTATTCACTGCTTCATGCAAGGAGCAGCCCATAATACCCTAAGGCTATTTTCAAATATATTTTTTATTTCTGGTGGCTGGGCAGGGGCACAACCAACCATTTTTTTGCAACGATGTGCAGGGATATAGGGAATGCAGAAGCACCCAGCAACATTAAAAATAAATAACAGTAAGTCTCCTGGGTCACTGAATCCATGAACCTAGAAGAGCTTACCATATTTTGTAAACAATTTTCTAAGTTGAGGTGTGTGCACTTTGCTGGAGTGCAGTGATCCCTTGGGGTGGGTTCTAGGATTGCATTTTGTGACCGAATTCAAAGACATGATGTTTTTTTTTGGTTTATTAAAAACATTTTATGACAAACAATTTTACTAAACAATGTAATGTGTGAAATTCTAAAATATAAATTTGATTATTGTTATTGGTGGCTTTATGACAAAAACAATTGGTCTGCTTTGTATATGTTGATGCGCTGACCTCTTGTTCAAGGCAATATACCCACTCATTATATTTTGTTTTTTTGACCCTTTGACATAGTAGAGCTCTAAAAGTAAGCAAAAACCTTTACAAATTCACTGAAAAAAATAAATGGTAATCGGACATTATAGCTAGCTGAAAATGTCAGGTAAAACCTAACATTTTTAACAAATGAAACCACTGAAATTCATCAGTTATAGTTATTTCAAGTAACTATAACTCACACCTCCGCCATGCATTCCTTATGACCTCACATAGTAAACCATTTACTACATGTTCTATTAAATCACTGATGACAACACTGTGCATGGCGGGGATTTGAGTTATATTTACTTGGAATAACTACAACTGGTGAATTTCCATGTTTTTATTTGTTTAAAATATAACATTTTCACCTAAATAAATTGTCATTTAAACCTTTATTTCTGTCTATGTATGTATATATATATATATTGTATTGTATTGTATTGTATTGTAATCGTATTTATATAGCGCTTACTACCCCTAACGAGGCGTCAAATCGCTTTTCGATGAGTAGCACGCTACTCCGGAACCCAACAAGAATTAGTGATGGATTAGTATTGTTAAATAATGAGTACAGTTTTAGTATTATTATGAGTTAATTTGAGCCGCGGATATGAGAGTTTGTTAGTTAGATTGACTGGAGTAATGGAGGGGTGGAAGAGGAAAGAAATCCAGAAGTGTTAATTGGGAGTATATCCTTCATTTACTCAACCCAAAGGCTTGGGATGAGTAAAGGGGGGCGGAGGGGGAAGAGTATGTGGAAGGGTTAGGGAGAGCATAGTAGCAGGGTGAGATGAATGCAGGATAATTTAGTAGGGTTGTGTGGGAGGTCACAGAGGTAGAGTGAGGTTTGGTGAGTTAGATGTGGAAGTGCAGGGAAGAGCTTAGGCAGAGATATTTAGGAGATGAAAGTAGTAGAAGGGATTTGGGATGAGTCGGAGTGAGAGTGGAGGATAGTTTGATAGAGACATGACATAAGAGTTATGAGTAAATAAGTGTGATAAGATGAGAGCAGGAATTCATAGATGTCTAGTATAACAACCCACCCAGGAGCCATGCAATGATCCACGAACATGCCAAGCACAGAAACAACATATACACATACATATATATATATATATATATATATATATATATATATATACACACACACATGAATACACACACATATGCACATACAATACATAATTAGAATCATGGGTAAAAAATACTTAGTTAGACAGGTTTAAAGAGTGTGTGTGTATTTTATTGTTATGACATAGTAGCAATACATATTTTCCAAAGAAACTATAAATAAATAGAAATATACATATAATCTGAAAAAAAATATTTATCCCCATAGGCATATGCAGTTCATAGTTGTTTGAAAAAGGTGGTTATGAAGGAAAGAGCCAACTCTTGAGTAGTTTTCTGAAGACAAGAAAGTTATCTGTGGCTCTTATAGTTGGGGGTAATGAATTCCATAGTTTGGCTGCTTGGACGGAGAAGGATGTACCACCTATAGTCTTTTTCTTGTATGGTGGTGTTCTAAGGCGGGGTGCCAATCTTGAGCGGAGGGTTCTTTGTTGGATTTTCTTTCTGATAAAAAGCGGTCCTGTTCCATGTATAGCTTTGTGGGTGATACAAAGCAGCTTGAAAGTGCATCTTCTGGCAACGGGTAACCAGTGTAGTGCTCTCAAGGCAGGGGAAATGTGGGCTTGCGGCTTTATATGTAGTAGTAGCCTGGCTGTGGAATTCTGGATACGTTGTCGTTTTTTCATAACAGATAGAGATGATCCGTGGTAGAGACTATTGGCATAATCCAGTTTGGATAGTACAAGCGAGATAGTAGCTTGCACCTTGTGTGGAAATCCGAGGTGGGGGAAGATGCGTCGTAAAGTCTTTAAGGTGATGAAGCTTGTGCGTGCTAATTTGTCTACTTGGGCATTCATAGTTAACTTGGAATCCATGGTGATTCCTAGGTTTTTAACTTCCTTGGATAATTGAGGAGGTGATCCGAGATCGTCAGGCCAGACGCACAGAGGGTCATAATTTTTCCAGTCATCACATATGAGTATTTCTGTTTTGGAGGTATTTAGTTTGAGATGGCTCCAGGTCATCCACTGATCAACGGCTCTGAGGCAACTGAAGATTTGTGAGTGTTCAATGTTTTTGGGGCCTTCTAATTTAAGTAGTATTTGTGTATCATCTGCATAGTTGTAGCATGTGAAATGGAAGTCATTGATCATATATATATATATATATATATTGGTCACTGAAAATAGAATAAAAAAAAACCTTACTAATTCAGTAAAAACCAAGGGTCACAGGGACATTATAGTTAGGTTCAGATTTTACATGCACGAAACCATATAAATTCAGCTGTTATAGTTAAAGTTATTTCAAGTAACTATAACTCGTGCTCTGAAGTAACTATAACGCAGGCCCTCACCTTGCACAGTTTTGCCCTGTAACGTCAGTTTGGTGCCCCTGTCCACCTCCCTCCTGCTCTCTATTATCCAAGCCCATATGCCTACCCCATTACTCCTGCCCTCAGTGAACCAATGTACCATAGTTGCCAACATTGTAAACTTGGTCAGAGGAAGAGTTTGAAAAAAAAAAACTGGGGAATTGATTTTCCCCATTGACTTACATTGGAAAAGAGGAGATTTTATTCAGCAGACAATGGTCTGTTTTATTGCCACAGCCTCTCTTGCCTGTCCTGCATGGTTGGTTTGTTCCCCCTGCCCTCCATGGTCCATTGTGCTGCCACTGCCCCTCCCGCCTGCCCTGCGTGGTCAAACTGCCTCTGCACCCTCCTTCCTGCCCTCAATTATCTGAGTCAGTGCCCCTGACATCTGCCTCCCCACACTATTCAAATGAACAACTAGATTGCTAGCAGTCTATTATAAACGTGTGGCACACCTGATATCATCGTAAAGTAATCAAAACTGTAATGACTAAAGCATTCCATTTCGAAATTATAAAAATAAGAAGGTCTTATTCCTTTACAAATTATGATTAGTGCTCTAAAAAACTAAAATGAGGACATCTTTTCTGAGTTCTCAAATAGCGACAAATCACTTTTAAATGATTTGCTATATTTATCTACCAGAATGAATGTGTCGTTGTGTAATGTAACTGATGCTTATGTAAAGCACTCCATTATCTTTGGGTCGAATCTGCCCAATATAAAACCGCAAAAAAAAATATAAAAAAATAAGTATTTGTGCACTTCTGTCACTGGGGTATAGTTGGGCTACATTTGGGCGCTATGTGTGCTACATTTGGGCTCTTTTTACCCTGTCGGCCATCTTCAGAGACTTGTTTGTTATGAAGCTCCCTAATTTCCTTATTTACTGTAGTATCCTCAGTAGAAAATGCTTTTAGTTTTCCAATTTGATCCCATCAAGATGGCATTTAGATGTGCCACATTTTGGGTATAACTTTAAAATGTTAGCACTATAATTGCTCATTAGAACACTGTAAGCTGCTGATCACCAGTGAGCTAACTGGCAGTCTGCTGCTGGTGTTGAAAGCGCATGTTTCAGTCTGCATGTCAGAATGTTTTAATGAAATAGAAAAGAAAAATAATTGAGAACTCACTTAAAACATGTCTTATTTTTCTTTCCACAACACTAACCATGCTTTCTATGCCAAAATCAACCTCCTCGTTTGGCTGCTTTCTAAATTAAATGTTTTACATTTTACCAGTTTGATTCAATCAAGATGGCTTCAGGTGTTCCACACTTTTGTCATAAGTAAGGCAAGACAGTTAGTGCTCTAGGTGCTCTTTAGAATACTCTGGGAGGCTGCAGGAGAACAAAATAGAATCAACTGACATGCTGCTGTTGTTGGAAGTGCATTTTTTACTGAGAATGTCAGACTTCATTCTCATATGCCTGAGAAAGATAGTGTGAGTTTACAGAAAATATGCTCTCATTTTAGCTTCTGGCACCCCTTCCATCACCTCTATGGGGTAATTGTGAGAAAACTGTGTTCTCTCAAATATGATTCATGAAATCCTAGCAGGGTAAAATTATCATAGAAGACACCACAATTCCTAAAATTAATAGGGTACCATCAACAAATAATTTATATTGTAAATACAATTTGTTATCACCCTTTCTACATTCTCCTTTTTGTGACCCTTAAAGCCTGCCATTCACTACAGTACATTTCAATGGGGTGCTATCATGTATATTAGTCCCAAGAAGGTTGTCAGCTCTTCCTGGTTGAAGTGCTGACAGCCAAACAGATTTTGCCATTGGATGAGTGCTTAGGCTCCTCCCAGATATACACATTTGATTTTCTTTAAATATCTCAAAAACTACTGAACTGAGAACACCAGATAACAAAAAGGGCACTTTTTGGACCAAGAACTACCTTCTGCCAAATTTGGTGTAATTTTGTCACACAGTTCAGGCTGTAGTTGTGTCTAAAATCTCTATAGGAATTAACATGGAAAATCCATTTTTTACACCCCTCCCCTTTTTCTCTGCCCCCTCTTGACGGACAAAGAAGGGGGGCTGCATAGCCCTACTCCCAAATAAAATAAAATGTTAAGTATGGGTCCCAGGGAGGGCCAGAGGAGGAGGGCTACACTGCCCCCTCCTAAAAAAAACTAAATAAAGTTCAGGCTGGGCCCCAGGGGATTGAGTCCCCGGGGCCAAAATTGGCCTGGAGATAGGGGCTTCCTGGCCACCTCCTAAAAAAAAGTATTTTATGAGGCCAGGCCTCAGTGGATGAGGTCCCCGGGGCAGAAATTGGCCAGGGGAAGGAGGCTGCGTGGCCCCTCCTCCATTTAATGAAGCCCTGGCCTCAGGAGATGGGGATCCCAGGGCCGAGATCAGCCCGGGGAGGGACAGCACATGCCCCCCACATTAAATTGCAGTGGGCTCTGGGGCGTGGAGTCCCTGGGGCCGAAATTAGCTGGGAGAGGTGGGGCTGTGTGCCCCACCTCCACCACAATGGCCATTCACTCAAAGAGGTAGCACTTACTAACGAGTAGAAAGTGATCTCTCTTACACCCACTTATACACCCACATAGACCCTCTCACACCCAGACAGACTCTCTCACAGCCACTCATACCCAGAGACATTCTCTCACACCTATTCTAACATGCAGAGAGTCAGGCCCTGTGGCCAACTCCCACCACACATTGCAAAGGCCATGTGCAGCATCTGGTTGTGTGGTGCTGCTAACCACTGCCATGCACAGCCGAAGTCCGTGTGCGGCAGTGGTTGGATTAGTGTATAATAATTAAAATTACTATATATTAAAAAAACATAGAAATTTACTGAAAAAAACAAAGGGTACAGAGACGTTATAATTAGGAAATAGAATTTAAAAAAATGTAGAAATTCACGTACAAAACTGAAGGTTACAGGGACGTTATAGTTAGGCTCACATTTCACATGTACAAAACCATTGAAATTCAGCAGTTAAAGTTACCAGAGCTAACTATATCTTGTGCCTCCTTAATGCACTGCTTACGATCTCACATATTGCATCACTCATGGCATGGTCCATGACATCACTGATAATATCATCCACAGAACCACTCACACACCCACTCACACCCCCATAAAACTCTCGTTCATCCATACACACATGCTACTCTTATACTCATTCACAGACCCATAAAACTACTGACACATCCACTCACTCACACAGCCACTAACACACCCAGTCACTCACCCATACAACCACTCACACACCCACTCACTCACCTGTACAGGCACTCACACACCAACTTACTCACTCATGCAGCCACTCACACACCTACTCACTGATCCAGCTACTCACACATCCACTCACTCTCCCATACAGTCACTGACACAGCCTCTCACTTATGCATGCAGTCACCCATGCATCCAGTCACTCACCCATAGTCAATGACTCACCCACTCACTCACCGATTCAGTCACTAACACAACCAGTCACTCACCCATACAAGCACTCTCACACCCTCTCACTCACCTGTACAGCCACTCAAACACCCACTCACTCATCCAATGCAGTCACTCACACAGCCACTTGCTCACTGATACAGCTACTTACACCCATTCACTATCCCACACAGTAACTGACGCAACCACTCCGTCACCTATAGACCCACTCACACAACCACTACCAAATCCATACAACCACTCACCCTCACGGGATGATGTCATCAGTGATATCATCAGTGATGTCATCTGAGATGTCATCAGTGATATCACCGACCATGTCATGAGTGATGTAATATGTGAGATCATAAGCAGTGCATTAAGGGGGCGCGAGTTATAGTTAGCTCAGGTAACAATACCTGCTGAATTTCTATGGTTTTCTACGTGTGAAATTTGAGCCTAACTATAAAGTCCCTAAATATATATATATATGCAAAGGAGTGGCAAGGAGACGTGACGGGAAATAGGATTCACAGCAGCTGAAGCACGGAATGCTTATGACCCAATGCACATAATGGGGGGCCAATCGGGAGAGATGCAAATTTCTAGGGATACTAGGGTGGGGTGCCTCTGCTCTCCACTATTGTTTATCCTTTATATCAACCCGTTAATTCAAAAACTTTAATATAATGCTCTAAGCAAACCTATTTGGAACTGGGGCTGGGACACAAAGGTCCTGGCTTATGTGGACGACATTGCCATTAGCACGACAGATTCCGTTGCTACTTTGGAACAAATAGAGCAGGAGGCGGTGAGGTTTGGCTGTTTTTTGGGTCATCTTAATTGTGATAAGACTCAGCTGGTTAATAATACACATTTGCAAGTACTGGATAAGAGGGTGGTAGAAAGTGTGGTGTATCTGGGGGTGAATACAACAACTGATTTAGATCAAGTTGTAGAACATAATTTAACCCTGGCAATTTGGAAAGCCGCTAAGGATTTTCAAAGGTTGATTAACTTACATGTAACCATTGTTAGTCAGAGCAACATGGTTAAAATGAGGTTTTTCTCGAAGGTGCTGAACTTGTTTCGGGCCATTCCTTTAGAGTTTCATGACTCTTGGTTTAGACTATAAATTGAATTGTAGCACGGTTCTTATGGTCAATTGCAAAGCCAAGAAGGGCACTTAAATATCCGACTCTGCCTAGGGAGAGAGGTGGATGGCCCGTGCCAGATTTAAAACTGTATTAATAGGCAGCAACGCTTCAATTTATGTGTCCCTGATTTAGGGATCTAGGGGTAATGGGCAGGCTGCTAGGATGCCCACTAACTGAAATTTTTCTGGGAAAAAAAGCAAATGGCCTTTTTTTGCGACACGTGGAACCCAGCTACTTTAAAAAGACGTGGTTTAAGATGTTGGAAGGGGCATATAGGATCTGGGTCACGCTCTGAAGGAAATGGGGCCTCGGACGATTTCATTTCTACACTCTTATGCACCGAAATCCCTGTCTACCAAATGTTTTTAGCGGTCCTGTCTTGTAGGAGTGAGTAGCCAGTGGCATCTTAAGGCTGGGAGATTTATTTAGCCAAGGGGTAATAATTACACACGAAGAGCTACGCAGGAAATTCGAGGTGTCATGAAGGGAGTTTTTTAAATATCTGCCGGTGCGCAACTTTCTAATTAAGAAAGGTGGTGGAGCAGTGGGTTTTCAGAATATAGTTCTTATGGATTTATTAACAGGGACAGAAAACTGCACAATTATCTCGATTTATAAGAAATGTAACATATTAACCCCTGATGATCTGAAATGGCAGGCTGTTAAGTGAGAAACTAGGCTGGGGTTAGCATGGGTGGAGCATTTGCTTATGGAATCCCTCGACCTTGTTAACTCAATTCTGGTATGGGCTAATCTTCAGGCCCAACATTTTAAGACAGTTGTCAGTCTTTATTATACGCCTCGAATACATGTGTCCGTAATGTAACTCCAGTGAGGCTGACTTAGTTTATATGTTTAGTAGCTGCCATTCGTTGATTCGTTTTTGAAGGGAGCTCTCGAACTTTATGGATATGTGCCTGGGCAGCAAGGTGGAACTAGCTCACCAGGTTATTTCGCTGGGGGTGCAGAGTGATAGAGCTCCATAGATAGTCCAATTCAAAGCATTATTTTTATAGCCCTGGTTATCGCCCGGTTCTGTATCGCCTCTTGCTGGCTGGATAACATGCCCCGACTTTTCAACAATGGTTTACTAGGCTACTGTCAGTTTATAATCTTGAAATGACTCTGTTTGTTAAGAGGGGCGTAAAGTCTAGGCAGGAGAAGGCATATGGGCCTCTTTAATTGTTTGGCAAAATCAGTTAGATCTCAGGCAGAACTGAGTCTGATGAGGGGAGCTGGCCAGGGAAGGGTGTAGCAGTGTCATAAATCTTTTCTGGTGGTATGGTCCGCTATTTTGGCATGGAACGAAATGGAGAACAATTGCTCTAGTCGCAACCCTTTGTAGATTGGCGTGTTCTTTAACTTTTGGGCTTTTTCCTCTCCCACTTGGTCTCTCTGTTTCTTTTCTTGGGGCCTGCCCTTTTGAAATGTATTCATGTCTTTGAAATTTGTTGCAAAATACTAAGATTTATGTCTCTCCCAGATGTAATTGGCTTTGGTATTGCTGCCCTTCCTGAGGGAAGAGTAGGAGGGGATCAGGGGGGTTGCAATTCAATTTCTATTAAAAAAAAAAAAGAAGAGTGAGGTATTGGCTGGGGGTGGTAAAAAGGAACTGTTGTTGAACGGAGAGGATGGAAAAGGGAATATTTAACAAATGCATAGATGGGTGTTTTGTTTTGAAGATGTATGTCTTGTTTTATTTTCCTTTTTTCTGGATTTGGCACCTAACACTTTTTTCATTGTTCACTGCAACATATTGCAGGTATCAAATTGCAAAAACACATTAATCCAAGACACTGTGTGAGTCAAAAATCGAGGCTACGAAAGATCCATCTAATAATATTGAAGTGGCACAGGGACATCTGTGGAAAACATGCTTCAAGTTCCTCAGGCTTTGCCTAGAGCAAATCTCAAAGCAGACTGCATCATAACCATTTAGGAGTTGGCAGCAAATAAGAAGACTGATTGAAATGCCGCAAAGAGATGTTATATCACTTGGTGGATGCTTGATGATAGGAGGGATTATCAACTCACTAGCTGTAGAAGTAAAGAAGCTTCATGCATGATAGGCACATATGTTAGCCCTCACTAACAAAAACTTCACAGCAAATGACGATAATACTGCTTTTAAGCACACTACATCAGCTTTTAAATAAGGATAGCAAGTGAAAGTTTTAACTGAATGGAAAGAAAAGATGGTCACCGAAATGAAGGCAGGGGACCTTTGAATTATAAGAGATGCACATTCATACTTTGCACAAAGATGTTAGGTGAATTTTGCAGTTGGTGGCGGAGGTCATCCCCTCCACCACCCTGGCCAAACCCAGGCTGCCACAGTATCCCTTCTAAAGGCTCTGGAAGTTTGGTGCACGGCCACCATTTTGAGGCAGATGCTGAACCATCCTTTGTTGTCCTTCTCAACCAAACGTCAAAGCAGAAATGTATTTGTAAAAAACTAAAAGCTAATGACCCATACATCCCAGGAATTCTCTCTAAGGGAGTAGGGGTCATTATTTCTTTGTGTCCATGGCTGCCAGATGTTTCCTGACGGTGAGGTGCAGAAAAAAAGACATCAGTCTCTCTGCTTTAAATGGAGCACGGAGCCTGATGTCCGTACTCCAAGGCACTTGCTCCGTCGGCCGTTGGTGTTACTTTCCTGATGGTGGACCCAGCAGTGTCACCACCATCAGAAAACCGATGTTACTCTTGGATCGCAATAGAGTTGGTGGACCAAGGTTTTGGTAGACAGGCTACTCTGACATGCTTGTGACAGACAATTTCTAATTCTAAATCAGGCCTTCAGTATTTTAGCAATTATTCTGTGCCCTAACATCACAGGTAAATGGTTCAGGGCGTACTATCCAACCTAGTAAGTATCTCTTTATCAATCAGTTCTTCAAATGATTCTGAAAATAATGTGAACTAGTGCACTTATCTCAGGAGTATAGTTGTAGCTAAATATGAAGCACAATCTGACCTAAAAATCAATTGGCAATTTTTGTAGAGATGACACCATTTCTCCGCTGCTCTATCTTTGTCTTTGATGTGTAAATTGGCACTTGACAGAAATATAAATGGATCAATATAGTTTACTTACTTTTGACACTGCAATATTTTCAGGTTATTAATATCACCTGAAAAAACGTCTGTGGTTGAAATATTTCTGCAAGTTGTATGTTTTGGTTCATTCTTTCGAGTTCGAATGTCCATGTTTAAAAAAAAAAAATAGTTCTACAACAATCTTTTCTTTGCAAGAATGTTCATTTCCAAGTAAAATTTAGTGATGGTAAGTACACTGACTTTTAGTGTACAATCTACAGGGAAAAGTTGCAATATATCATAGAAAAAAATAAATTACACCCTTTCCTACAACGTGTCTTAGATTTAGTTACTTTTCTTTATGGGACTAGTCTGACCCATCAAAATATGTAAAGTATCGAAATATGATAGACCATCATGAATAATTGCATTCTAGATGGTAGCACTATATCAGCATAAAAGAGAGCTCTTTGAAGTGGTAATTACCTTTTGCAGTGCTTCTTAACCAGGACTTTCATGGCATCATCTGTGATCTTACATCCATTAACAGACAGGCCCTGCAGACTAAAAGTGAATCATCATACAATTATATATAGCAGTATAAATAGAATATGATGTCAGTAATCAGCAATGATATTTTGTACATTTCCCTTGATCAGTCACAATACGGTGTAGACATAGTGGGATCAACAATAGATGGCAACATTATTGAAAGATATTTTAAACACTGGTACTATATATCAGTATTTAGGGCCTTATTATGAGGCTGTCAGTCGTGGGACCGCCAGCCTCGCTGTGGAAGTCGGACCACCGCAAATCTGGTGGTCTAACCGCCACATTACAACCCTGGTGGAAGGACCCACCGGGGGACCACCATCACTACCAGTAACATGGTTCCAAACAGGCTGATGGGGGTCTCAGTTGAGATGAGCCATGACGGCGCTGCACTCGGCACCACCGTGCTGATTTCAACTGTGTTTTCCAACAGCTTTTTCATGAGGGTCTCTCCGCCACAAACAGGGTGGCAGAAAACAAGTTCAGGAGGCCACAGAGGGGGGCCCTGCACTGCCTATGGCATGGGCAGTGCAAGGGTCTCCTTGCCCAGCACCCTTCAAAAGCGCACTGTGCAGGCAGTGCGCATTTCGAGAGTGCTGGTGCTTCCTGTGTGCAACGACATTGGACTCGGCTCAATTATGAGCTGAGAACAATGCTGTCACACCTTGTCCACTTGGCTGATTGATAGAGACCTTGGTTTCAGCCGGTCAGCTCAGTGGGAAACTCCACATGGGTTTGCACGGGAGTTTGCCAGGTCTGCGGTGGGCTCCTCTTCAGCCAAAGTCGTAATGAGGCCCCAAGTCTTCTCCTCAATGAATAATTCCATTGTAATGCATTATTCAAATGATGAACCATTTGCATTAAACATGTTGGGCTTAATTTAAAAAAAAGAATGCAGTGCAGATATCCATTAATTATAGATTCATGCCTCTGAATTGCATGGCTATCCACCTACAGTTGTAGATTTATAAAACAAATTCCTAGATGCTTGTCAGACAATGAATCCACAATGATAGGCATTTCATACTTTTCTTTTTTCCTCTACCCGGCTAACATTTTGTTGATGAATACATTTCCAGTGAAATATTTATTTCATTGCTTTCACACTCAGCTTTTATACTTTCAGCTCTAATTGTCGGTGTGCAAACTTGGATGCTGTAAAATAAACTGAAGGTCTGTGAGTATTTATGACATTATGACTTCACAAGTGCTCATTACTTAACCAGTGGTCACCACTCCAGCTGTTCCTGTTGAAACATCCATGTTCTCATTCTAGGCTAAACGTGACTGCAGGCTTTCTCCAGACCTTCCTAGTTAGTATAGCGTTCTGAACTTCAAACACTTAAAATCATACCTCTTCAGGCAAACGATTTATTCTGAAATCTCTCACCTATGCATTTGGTGAGGAGCTTTGTTTGCTTCTGTTCTATAGTGAATTCCTCTCCTTTCAGGCTTCCTAGCAGCACAATTAAGTGACTCATGTTTTGTGCAAAAATATTTTGGAAACAATCCTATGCAAATACTAATATGTCTTTGTATTTCCGACTGTAGCTCTTTGAGAAGTAATGGATATGCTGTCCAAGGTCACACATATATGGTTTTCTAGTTTAAATTGCTTTAAAATTGTTACAAATTGTGATCAGCACTCCATCTGCTTAAACTACAATAAAAACCAAGTTGCATATCATCTGATCATCACAATGTCAGAAGCCTTTACCCTCTATCCAGTGAGTCAAATGTTCCCATATTAGAATGTCCCTCATCCACTGAAGTCCAGTCCACCATAAGAGATGTATAAGCACTCACTTCCTCAGTAGCAAACTCGCTTGGATCACGCGGGGCATGGTTGGTGCGGTGCACGAGGGTGGGGTTAGGGAGGCACGAGGGGGTTACATTTATTTAAAAATTCAACACTTACCCCTACCGCCGCATGCCACTCTGCTCCTCCATCTCCTCTCTGCAGGCTGCTGGCAGGCACAAGCTCTCAGCACAGGCTCAAAGCAGAATCAGGATTGGCTGGGGGCACCCAGCCAGGGTGCTCCCTGGCAGAATGGGAGCCTGTGCAAGCTAACTCCAGCCCGGCAACTGTGTTGCTGGGCTGGAGAGAGCCTACTACATATGTGTGTTTGGCCGGCCCAAGACGGCCAGCCAAACGTACATGTGCAGAGAGGGGGAGTGCTGTGCACTCCCCCTCACTGCTCATTACTCCCGTGGCCCCGCCCCTTTAACAAACAAAACAATAATATTATTGTTTCATTTGTTAAAGGTTTTGCAGCTTCTGCTGCTGGCGGGGGCGAGGCTCCTCCGCCCAAATGGAGAAGCGGTCCATGCACTTCCTGCCTGAGAAGTGCTGAAAAATCACCAAACAATCTGCATCATCGTGAGCTTGAACGGGTTGTTGTGGAGAAGAAATTGTCAAGTCACAACCAAAACTGAAGCACTTGGTAGGAAAGATCAATAGACTTGTCAATGGCATAACAACCATACAAAAACACATGAACAAACACAATGACATGCACAGATGAACACACACACATGCACACACCCCCGGCACCCATCCTAAGCCCTCACCTAAATAATTACAAATTATGAAAATAATTACAGGGCAAATAACTTCCAGAAAATAGCAGTAGCACTCCAGTAGCAGAAGGCTGGGATACATTATTATATAAGGGAGGGCAATTTAAGATTCAAGTTATTGAGGAGTTAATTTATGAACTCAAAGAGCTTCAAAACAATTTGCAATTTTCGCATTGCCTAATTGGGGGTATTTTAATCTATAAATTCTTGCTATCTCGCTCCATCGTATAGAAAATATGATTGCTGGCACTATAAATAAACATGCCATCATACAGAACAAAGGTATCCCAAAATATATTTTAAGCCATTCAAAGTCACAAACTATTGATACATTCCTTTCCAAATTGAAAGGGAGAGGGAGAATACTTCTTTCCTGAGCACTTCTATTTGCAAATCAGAAACCATTGTAAAAATACTATTACTAGTCCAAAGACATTTCCAACTCATAAAAAGGGTTTTGTACATTATGGTAGGTACTTTTGTGGTCAAATGCCTTATGCTTTTGTGACATAAGGCCCTTAGAGCTAAAACTGGCTTAGATGCAGGCACTAACTTATAGGTCCCAAATGTTTGAATGTTTCCAAGTTATTTTGACAGACATGGCACAGAATGCCTTATAGCATTGGTTAAGACATAATGACTTGGAAGACCCTATATGAAGCGGTCTTGTTCTCCACAAAAGCTCCTACTACTTAACATTTACCTGCAGGTGTGACCAATGATAAAGATGATTAGAACCTTAGCAAGACTAGTTAAAGCGTGTCACTTGTCTAAAGCTATATACTCACAAATCCATGGGATCCAGATCTAGGATTATTATATGGCTCTATGCTATGGAACACCTCTTTTTCTGCAGTAAATCAGTACAAGGGGAGAGACAGTCTCCTTATTGTCAGGGAGGATGATGCAAACAACTATCACATTCTCAAAAGTGCACTCTTTGATGGTCTGGGCCTAACCACTGAGCAATATAGAATAAAGTTCAGAGAGACCAGAAAGGAGTCATCACAGGATTAGACAGATTTTGTAGACTGTTCAGTGAAGGCCCTAGAAGGTTGGTTAAATGGCAGTAAGGTGACTGACTATGAAAGCCTGTATAACTTAATTCTGAGAGAGCATATATTGAACAATTGTTTGTCTGATTAGTCATATCAGTATCTTGTGGACTCAGATCTGACCTCTCCCCAAGAATTGGGAAAGAAGGCAGACAAATGGGTCAGAACAAGGGTGAGCAGAACAGCTCATACAGGGGTGACAAAGACAACAAGAAGAAGGATGGTAAGTATCATGACAAGGGTGGGGACAAAGATAAAAAATCTTCAGAGTCTTCATCAGGCCACAAAAATCCTCTGGGGGTGGTGGGTCCAAATCCTCTTCACACAATCAGAAAAAGCCAGGGTGTTATTTATGTTTAATAAAAGGCCAATGGGCAAGTGACCCCACTTGTCCAAAGAGAAACATCAAGCCTCCCACCACCACAACTCCCACTGCTTCCACTAGTGCCCCTAGTAATAGCAGTGGTGGTGGGAAGAACACTACAAATAGCCAGTAAAAGGGTGTAGCTGGGCTCACTTTTGGTAATGTAGTAAGGGTTGGTCTAGTTAGGGAGACCACTGAGGCGGTATTAGTCTCTAATGGTGGCATTGACCTTCCCACCTTAGTTGCTTGTCCCTTTAATATAGATAAGTACAATCAACTCCCCCTAATAAATGGTGTTCAGGTAGAGGACTACAGGGACAAAAGTGCCAGTGTCACTATGGTGATGGAGAAACTGGTAGCACCCTAAGCAACACCTACTTGGCCATCAATACCAAGTAAAAAACACCCATAACAACACTGTTAGCCACCCCATGGCTATTGTGAATCTGAGCTGGGGGGAAGGGGCGAGTTACAGTTCCAAAGAAAGTTGTGGTATCTACTGACTTACCTGTAGAGTGTCTCTTAGGAAATGATTTTGAGACTTCAGCTTGGGCTGAAGTTGATTTGGAGGCCCATGCAGCAATGCTAGGCATTCCAGGGCATATCTTTGCTCTTACCAGGGCTCAGGCCAAGAAGCAAAGAGGACAGGGAAACTTACATCCTGGAACAATAGACCAAGTGCTCCCAAAAACTAGGGGTAGGGAGGGCAACCCCTTGTCCACTATCCCTCCTTCTCCAGATGATTCCATTTTTGATGAGGAGGAGTCTACTCCCTGTGTAGAACCTACACCGCTTGAAGCTGACACAGCTGAGCTTTTGGGTGCATGGGGGCCTGCCAGGGAGGAACTGGGTGTGGCACAGCAGACCTGTCCCACACTAGAGGGTCTCAGACAGCAAGCTGTCAAACAGCAGAATGGGGATGTCAATGATACCCACAGAGTTTACTGGGAGAATAATGTCCTCTATATTAAAGCAAGGGACCCTAAACCTGGTGCCACCAGGAGACTGGTCATCCCCCTACAGAATAAGGAATTCCTCCTAACTCTGGCTCATGACATTCATTTGGCTGGACATTTGGGGCAAAGTAAAACATGGGACAGAATTGTTCCCTTTTTTCACTGGCCTCATATGTCAGAAGACACTAAGGAGTTTTGTTGTTCCTGTGTCACCTGCCAAGCCAGTGGCAAGACTGGTGGCACCCCAAAGGCCTCATTAATCCCACTGCCAGTGGCTGGGGTGCCTTTTGAGAGGGTATGGGTTGAAATTGTTGGCCCCCTTGACACTCCTACAGCTTCTGGCAATAGATTCATCCTTGTGGTGGTGGATCATGCCACAAGGAATCCAGACGCTATCCCCTTAAGGACCTCTACAGCACCTGCTGTGGCAAAGGCCCTCCTCAGAATATTTTCCAGGGTGGGATTCCCTAAGGAAATTGTATCAGACAGAGGTAGTAACTGCATGCCTGCATACCTCAAAGAAATGTGGAAGGAGTGTCGTGTAACATACACATTCACCACCCTTAATCATCCACAAACAAATGGATTGGTTGATAGGTTTAATAAAACTCTCAAAGGCATGATCATGGGACTCTCTGAAAAACTCAGAAGGAGATGGGATGTCTGCTTGCCATGCCTCCTTTTCGCATATAGGGAGGTACCCCAAAAAGGAGTGGGCTATAGCCCCTCTTCCCCCATCAGGTTCCTGGTCTTAATGGTTCTAGTCCCCCTACTCCTGCCCTGACTAGTTCTCTGTGTCCTCCTCCAACATGTCATGATTCGCTTGGCCCTGCTCTTTCTACTCATTATCATCTTGGAATAACTTGTCCACTTTGCCCTGATCCTTCTTGTTCAGGTCATCCTGTTCTGAGCCATTCTTAGCAACCCAGGTTGGCCATCATGGCTCCTGTCATTGTGGCTTTCCTCGTCCTTGTCCTCCTAATTCTTGTCCCTGTGGTTTAGGATTCTGATACTCCTAGACCTTTTGATCCTGGTCCAACTAGAGCTAGACTTTCTCATCCTTTCTAACTCCATGGTCATTCTAATCTAGAGTCTCCAGATCTTGTTAGCTCTGGTCTTTTCTGGTTGCGGTCTTCCTGGTCCTTTTGCTTCTGGACCCTTGGTCATCCTTGATCTGATGTCTGTTGTCTTGGTCCTCCTGTCTCTGGTCCTTCTGGTGCTGGTCCTTTTGGGCTGTCTACTTGGATCTGCTACTCTGGCCCTGGTTGTTCTTGTCCCTCTGGCCCTGGTTGGTACACCATTTTTTTTTTGGTCCAGGGCCTTTTGTTCCTTCTACCTCTGTCCTTCTGTTGCTTCATGACCTTGTCAGTTCGGTCCAAATCCCCCTGTTACACATCCTCCTGGCCCTCCTGATCCTTCTCAACCAGGTCTAGGTAACCCTAGTATGTTTTTCATTGTTCTGCTTCTCACTGTCTATTTGTTCTTGGTTCTCTCTGACACTGGCATGGGCACTCATCATTCTCATGGATTGGGTATACTTGGGCCTGGTTCTTCTTGTCTGGTTTCTTGTGGCTGTGGTTGTTCTCACCCTCCTAGTGATTCACCTCTTGGCCCTTATTCTCCTTTATTTCATCCTCCTCCTATTGCTGATCCTTCCCTTGTACCCCCCTCCACAATGATTTTAGTCAGGGACAGCCTCTAATTAAGTCTGCCACACCAATTTTTATGTTTTCTTTGGCTTTCAGATTTCTTTTGTTGAGACATCACTATCAAGTAGAGAAATGAGGGCACATTAGAGGCAGGAGTTTCCCCATTTAAAATACTGCTTAAAATGTTAAAAATCTAAACTGCCAGGACCAAGATGCATTGTGGAGGCATGAGAAAGTCATTGTTTTAGCCCTGTTCATCCCAATTTGTTTCTGACTGATACTGGTGGTAACTGCCTCGGACTGTGCCCTGCGCTCAGGTAGCTGGGCCCAGGGCCAGTGCTCTGATGAAAAAGGTATCTGGTAATTAGGTATATTTACAATTGGCAATGACAGACTCCTGTTAGTTCCAGGTATATAATAAGGCAACGGAGATATAAACTACCTATAAGTCCCTAGCATATAATATGGAGGGAGGTTTAGAAGCACAGTAGATTTCCTGCACTGAAATGTGCATTGCAGTGTTCCCTACTGTCACTTGAATGCCAGCCCTGCTTTGGAGACTGCCTCTAAAAGAAGAATATATGCAAATTTGACTTTGGAATTAAAGGTACTTCCAAAGTAGTAATCTATCTTATTTGTACATATACGTCACCCCTTAGGTCTCCCCTAGGTGCCCCAGGGGTGGGGTGCCATGTGACTATAAGCAGGGGCATTATAAAATAAGTTTTATATGCCCTGGTGAGGGAACACTGCCCATTTCATGTTTCCCAATTGCAGATACTTGGCTCCACAGGATAACAATGGAATATTTTACATAAGTATAAACATTGTTAGGAAGGAGCTAAATGTGTCATTCAAGGACTCAAAAGATTGGTAATGATAAATCCAACAACTCTCTCTTGACTGGTCACCCTTAATAGGATTAGCCAAGCTGCTGTGGTGAAGTGAGAAGTGACCTGCATTGAGCAGAGTCTATCTGGTGGGGGGAGTTCTGCAGCTGCAGAGAACAGGCCCGAAAGTAGGCTGGGTAAATCAAACTAGGTTTCAAAGACTACAGAAAGGAATACCAGCCAGGCCTACCTCCTCACCCTGTATCCACCAGACATATGACAGGCCTAGGAATGGAATATGCAGATGGTCTGGAGGGGGTGTTAATGGAAATGAGCCACATCAGTACGTTGGTTTAGCCATGTCCTATTCTGCTGGAGAGAAATCCACCATGTTGGATTTTTGAAGTGTAGTGCTTTGTGGGACAAGAATATGTAACAGTTTGGAGGAAGCTGTCATGCTTTTGGGTGGTACCCTGCATTTCACTGGACAGGAGTGCCACCTTGCCTGCCCCCCATGCCGATGAATAAATATGTGAGAGCTGCATTATGTGAGAGCTGCATAGCAATACAGATTTGCTGCCTCAAACTACAAGGAGAAGAAAGACTACCCTGATGGAATCCTGGTCAAAACCTAAAGGTCTGCTCTCTCAAGGAGTGCTTCTGCTGCACACTGGGAACTACAGCCCTGAGGACTAAGATGTAGACTCCCTGAAAGCAACAGGATAGCAGAGCTTCCCTGCACCATCTCCACAAGAAGCCACCAGCTTGGAGTGTGTCCAGTGGACTTTTAAGGGTTTGGCCAAGTGCATTGTGGGAATTGTGGTAAAATCTTCAAAGGGCCATCTCAGAGCTTCTAGACCTGTGTATTCGTGCTTTGGACAAGGGGAACTTCAAGATAAAGTTCCAGAAGTTTGGAGAAGTTTGAAGCAACTTTTGGAAAAAGCTCTATAAGTGGAATGACCCAACATCGAGAGCCAAGCTGATTAACTTCAACTGCGAGCAAGCCTGAATTTCAGGTTCATCCCGCTGAAAGGTCTGGATCTCCAGACTTCCAGGATCCGACTGGAGCCTTGCAGAAAATCAATCTGATGTTGCATCCAAATTGTCATGCTGGAGAGGACTACATGACGTTGGGAGGAAATCCTCCTGAAAAACGACTATCCAAAGGTAATATTTTGACCAAGGCCTTCCGCTCAGTGTATCCGAGCAGGGCTTCATCACGATCTGCCTCAAATTGTTACTTTGTCGGGGTATCACACAACTAGATGGCCCTGGTTGGTGCTATTGGTTTTTAGGCACTAGAAAGCACATTATTTGATTCAGTCTTTAAAACTTCATATCTACAGTTCCCTGTATCAAACTTTTGTCTTTTTGCTGTCATTTTAAAGATAAATATATTTCCTAGTTTTATAAATTGTTGGGGGTGTTTTAGTGTGTGTTGTGTATTGCTTATTTACTGTGTTGGTATATTTATATGCTTTACATACCTGTCTCGTAAGTTAAGCCTGCTTGCTCACAGCCAGCTACCAAGGTTTGAGTCAGGGGCTAAGGTACTGAGACCTTGACTGGACCTTATGTTGGGGTAGTGACCTTATTGCTAGTGGTAGGTGCACAGTTATCCCTACAAATAACCCAGCCTCCACAGCAGGTGACTAAAATGTCAGTGTGGCTCAATTATATATGTCAATAGACGCGGTTCAGGATGGAGACCCCCAAATTTAAAAGCCAAAAATGGCTTTATTTTGGCTATCTCCAACCTGAATTTGCTGGTGCTCTAACAGAAGTCAATGGAAGAAATACATTTTCCTGATTATTATTTTTTTTGTTAAATCTCCCACTTTAGGATTCTAAAAAGTTGGCATGTATGCTAAATGGGCCGCTTATGACATGGGACAAATAAGCATCAATGCCCTAAACCTACAGTGCTGGGTGAATAGTATGAAAAAGTGTGCTTATTCATAGCCAGCAGAGTGAACTCCTCCCCTGAGTTACTCAGATGCATTATTTACCTGTCTCCTGCTTTCACTTCCCTATTCCACGAAGCCCCATTACAGTACCCACCGCTAAACCCTATAAACACCCTTACCTCCCAGTACCTTTACCCGTAAACCTTAAAAACACCCTTACTACCTAATACACTTACCCACCCCTAAACCCTAAATTACCATTACCCATGCTTTCTCTGATTTGGTGTGAATTCAGAAGGAAAACTGGCTCACCTGAAGAACTCCTGAAAACACTTTCAGAAATAGAAAGCATAAAAGTTAGAGGCCTGGTACACCGAATCAGACAAAGCATTCTTTTTGAGAAAACTTGTAACATTTTGCCAATGAGATCCTTCATTTTCTAGTATATCTAGTAACCTATATATATGTCGGTAACCAGTAGGTAGTTATAGTTAGGACCTAGTTTCCATAGGAAAAGTGTTTTTGTTTTGCCAATAACTTTACCACCGTTTGATGAATCTTCACAATTATTTTAAAACTTGTATCCTACTCACTTCAGCTGCTGTCTTGAAAGAGAAAAAGAGGGGGGTGCCAAAACATGTTTTCCCCATCCAATTTTTTTATAGGGATTTTAGACACAACTACAGCCCGAACTGCTGGTTGGAATTACACCACATTTGGCAGAAAGCTAGCTCTTGATGCAGAAAGAGCCCTTTATGTGATTTGGTGTAAATCTGTTCAGTAGTATTATTGTATAGCTAGGGACTCAGAGCCTCCAGAAAAACACTTTAAATAGAGAAGGGGGCAGGGTATGAATACCTTAAACCTGTAAGCATTGTGGTGAGCTCCCCTAGGTACCGCACCGGGGCCAAAATGAATTTTTAAGAAATGTTCATGCTAAATCACAGAGAAACCACTGATCTGCAGATTTAAAAAAACAAAACAAGTGATGGCCTCCCATGCTTGTTAAAGTTGAGCCCCTGGGTGGGCCAGCTCCTGGAAGCATACATTAATATATGTTTTGAGAAAGGGGTGCACCCGGGCCCCCTTCCTCATGGCTGATCTTGGCCCCGGGGACCGCCACCTCCCCAGGGCAGGCCAAATGAACATTTTATTGAAGGGGGCCATGTGTCCCCCCACCCAAGGCCCTACTGACCGCCACCTCCAAGGGCCTTGGCATAGAAATATGCGGGGGACCCCCCTCCTTTGCCCAATAGGGCTCCAGGGACCCCCTCTTTCTAGGGCTACAATTGTGAAGTAAAGGAGGAGGGAGGACCCGTCGCCCCCCTCCTGGGCTGTTTTTGGCCCCAAGGACTACTACCTACCCAGGGCTGGCCCTAAATAAGAAGGAGGTGGGCCGTTTGGCACCCATGGAGCCATTAACGGCTCTGAGGACCGCCACCCACCAGGGCTGGCTCCCTATATCCCGAGGTGCCCATCCTTGAGACAAAGAAGTTTGCTGTCACTTGGCAGGAGCTATTACAGCTCCCACCAGGCAACAGCAAACAATAAGTCTCTGTTAGCGGGCGGGAGCAGAAAAACTGCTCCTGTGCGCTGGGAGTCGACTTTTCATCTGTTTTCCTCCCACGCGGGCCCACTTCCCTTTCACTAATTGTTGAGGCCCTGGGGTTGGGGCCCTGGGGCCAAAATTAGCCTAGGGAGGGGGGCAGTGTGGCCTCCAACCCTTTTAGTAATATGGAGTTGGGTGCCTATGTAGGGTTAGTTGCAGGGCACGGCAACTGTTGCCAACACCTGATACACACTGCCAAAGGTCGTGCATGGTATGAGATTGGGTGCCTATGGGGGATGGGTGCCTATGATGGGTGGTTGGCTACAATGCCTCGCTGCAGGCCAGTCAAACCCAACCGTGCATGGCCAAAGGCTGTGCGTGGTACAGGATTGGGTGGCAATAGCAACCCAAGCCGCGCATGAAGAAAAGCCATGCATGGTGCGAGGTTAGGTGTCTACGGGGGGGAGAAGACCACAGGGTCTGGCTTCTGGTCTAGCCCTATGGCCAACACCTGACATGCATGGGGTTGGGTGCCTAAGGTGTGGTTGGCTGCAGGCCAGGCCCTGTGGCCAACCCTCACCACCCACAGCCTTTGGCCATGTGCAGCGAGAGTTGGATTAACTTAAGGTAATTTAATATTACTTAACATTAACAACCCTAGAAACTCACTGAAAAAACAAAGTTTAGAGGGACATTATAGTTAGGTTCAGATTTTACATGCACAAAACCATAGAAATGTAACAGTTTTCCTATAAAGTGGGAATTGCTATTAGGAAATCGGTATTGAGAAATCCTATTGCCTTTTAGTCAATGGTCCGGTTTTGCATTTCCTAAAAAGCAATTAGGAAATTGCTATTTAGGAAATGCAAAACTAGGGATCACAAAGGGAAAAAGCCCCCCCTTGGTGCACCCCAAAAATGGGGGCCATGTATGTGCCCTATTGCAATTAAAAAAAACACTTTGGGTGCATTTTTTTAAATTGCACCTGGTTACCACTGACCTCAAATCAGTGGTAATTTCATCTCCTAAATGCCTAAGTCGCATTTAGGAAATGCTTTGTACATTAGAATAGGAATCGCAAATAGGAATCCCTATTTGTGATGTCCTATTCTGAGAATTAGAAAATGCAATTTTCAATTCCTTCAGGGCCTTTGTACACAAGAAAAGGCCGTTTCGCATTTCTTAATGGTCCGAAATGCCAATCTGGATTGTTAAGAAATGCGAGATGGCTTTGTACATCTGGCCCTATAACTCATGCTTTAAGGTAACTATAACTTGCACCCTCGCCATGCACTGCTACTTACCCCACATATTGCATCATTAACATCTTCTTTGATATAATTATATATGTAACTCCAACATTTGTAATAAAATTATTGATAAGAAACTTGTCCGTGGTGGGGGCGCAATTTATCCTTACCTTGTAGCACCACTTACAATGTCTTGAGATAAGTATAACTAAAGAATTTCTATGGTTTTTGGTGTGTAAAATGTGTTCCTTGCTATAATATATATATATATATATATATATATATATATATATATATATATATAAATATATATATGCAAAAAAGAAAATAGAGAACTCTGCGACACCAGCGACACTCTAGATTTGCTCACCTCAAATGTCTGTTTATCTAGCAAAGTTTTTAAGCAGAGGATTAGCACAGTGCTATCCACGCCGAGCTAGATAGTGACAAAGGCCCATATATGTACTTTTTTAGCGCCGCATTTGCGCTGCTTTTTGACGCAAAAACTGCACAAACTTGCAAAATACAATTGTATTTTGAAAGTTTGCGCCATTTTTGCATCAAAAAGCGGCGCAAATGCAGCGCTAAAAAAGTATAAATATGGGCCAAAGTCTTTTGCAATCTGTACAACAAAGTCTTCAAGCATAGGTTCGACACAGTGTCAACCTTTTCACTGTCTAGTTCAGCATGGATAGCACTGTGCTAATCCTATACTTAAATACTTTGCTAGATAAACAGACTTCTGAGGTGAGCATATCTAGAGTGTCGCTGGTGTTGCAGAGTGCTCCTTACTAGAGCTGCCCTCCACCTAAACTTGGGAACTACCCAGAGTTCTCTATTCTTTTTTGCATAATTTATGCATCACTGTAACCCTGAAAGAGATTTGTTTTGACTTATACTGGGTGCTCTCTTGTGTCTGGACAAAGCTAAACCTCTATGATAAGCTCTAATGACAACAAAACACATGTCAGGGGTTGCTTTTACTCATTCCACGTTGGCTTGGATGGTATTTTACCAGTCCAAAGCTGTAATACTGTGCCTGGAGTGGTAAATGGCTTTTGTCATTTTACAGCTCAGCAAGGTTGACACTGTGTCGAACCTATGCTTAAAGACTTTGCTGTACAAATGGCAAAAGTCTTTGTCACTATCTAGCTCGGTGTGGATAGCACTGTGCTAATCCTATGCTTAAAAACTTTGCTAGATAAACAGACATTTGAGGTGAGCAAATCTAGAGTGTCGCTGGTGTTGCAGAGTGCTCCATACTAGAGCTGCCCGCCACCTAAACGTGGGAACTGCCCAGAGTTCTCTATTCTTTTTTGCATAAGTTATGTGTCACTCTAACCCTGAAAGGGATTTGTTTTGACTTATACTGGGTGCTCCCTTGTGCCTGGACAAAGCTAAACCTCTCTGATGAGCTCTAATGGGAGCAAAACACGTGTCAGGAGTTGCTTTTATTCATTCCAGGTTGACTTGGAGAGTATTTTACCAGTCCAAAGCTGTAATACTGTGCCTGGAGTGGTAAATGGCTTTTGTCATTTTACAGCTCAGCAAGGTTGACACTGTGTCGAACCTATGCTTAAAGACTTTGCTGTACGAATGGCAAACTACTTTGCCACTATCTAGCTCGGCGTGGATAGCACTGTGCTAATCCTATGCTTAAAAACTTTGCTAGATAAACAGACATTTGAGGTGAGCAAATCTAGAGTGTCGCTGGTGTTGCACAGTGCTCCTTACTAGAGCAGCTCTCCACCTAAAATTGGGAACTACCCAGAGTTCTCTATTCTTTTTTGCATAATTTATGCGTCACTCTAACCCTGAAAGGGATTTATATATATATATATATATATACATCTCCTAAATGCGAGCTAAAGGCTTGCATAGTAAAGGCAAAATATTGACCTGGAATGTCTTGATCAAAACAAAAAGACATAAATTCTCTTTGCCATTCACTTTTCATTGCATACGCCCACTCAGGACCTGCGTACCTTCGACTTGCTATTCTCTTTCTTTTCAACTTTCGATCTCCATTCAATTCTCCTTCGCTCAGATCTTCTCTCCTTGTTGTAGCTACCTCTCCCTCGATTGTAGTGACAACAACGCCTTCCTTTCTCTTTGCTTGTGACTCCGGCCACTTATCTCCTTTCAGTGGACCTTTGGTCAATGCTCTTTTCAGTGTTGAACTTGAAACATCTTCTTGCTCTGCAGGTATTTCTCTTGACGGACCTACAACTGCTTCAGGAGGAGTCAGATCACACTGGCTTTGATCCACCTCAACTCCTTCCTCGTCGGGGTCTGGCGTTTGCTCTCTTTGCCTCTCAAGATCGTCTACTTCTGGTAGAGCCCTCCTCTGACTAGACTCTCCTGCTGCCTCAATCGATGTTGGCTCACTGTCACTCTCTTGGAAGTCTTCTCATCGTATCTCACAGGAATGACTGAACCGTTCTCAATGTGCTCAGATCCGGTCTCAGTTCCTCTTTCTTCTCTTTCCAGCTCTGAGGCTTGTTTGGTCATTGTTGGTACTCTCAGCAACTCCTCTTCATTGTCCAAAGGACATGCCACTTTTCTTGTATGGAGTTCAGAACTCCAGCACACTTCACAGCTGTGGTAGTGATCAAAACTACCTGGAAAGGGCCTTTCCACCGAAGTTCCAAACACGTCTTCCTCACATGTTGTCAGATCACAACCCAGTCACCAGCTCTCAGGTTGTGTCCTTGATCTTGGGACGGTTGCAGTGAAGTGGCTTACACCTGCTGAGAGAGCGAGCGAACCACATCAGCCAGACCTTTACAGTAGTCCAACACCTTATCATCTGTTATGTTTACAAGAGCATTTGCACGAACAGCTGGCAACCTCATTGCTCTGCCCATGAGGATCTCGTGTGGTGACAATCCTGTCTTCCTGTCGGGTGTGTTTCTCATTGTCAGCAGAACTAACGGCAGTGCGTCAGGCCATTTAAGATTCGTGGACGCACACATTTTCGCCATTCTTGATTTCAAGGTGGCATTCATCTGTTCCACTAGCCCTGATGCTTCAGGGTGGTAACACCTATGTAACTTCTGCTCAATGTTCAATGCTGCATGTTCAGTGCTGCACATAGCAATTTCACTACTTCATTGTTGAGGTGACTTCCCCTTTCTGATTCTAAAGAGAGCGGAAACCCAAAACGTGGTATCAGTTCCCTAAGCAGAAGTTTTGTTGCTGTGAGACTGTTGTTTCTTTGTGTGGGGCACGCTTTAATCCAATGACTAAAGATGCAGACAATCACCAACCCATATTGCAAACCTCCACACACAATTCTGAATGGACCTCCTGCTCTTCCAATGTGGCTCGAATTTACCACTGTCCCTTTTCCCACGTTCATTTGCTGACAAATGACGCAACAATGGCAAACTGCTTCAGCAACTTGTCTAAACCCTGGATTGAACCAATTCTGTTTGAAAGTGCAAATCATTGCATCCCTCCCAACATGTGCTTGACCATGATAATACCTAGCTATTTGAGACAACAGACTGTTCGGCAAAACCAATTGACCCTCTTCTGAAACCCACAATTCATCATGTCGCTGTACTGATTCCATTTTGCTCCATGATAGTTTTTCCTCCCTGTCAACATTATTCTGCAGTGTTCTCAATTCTTCCAACGTATCTATTACATGCAATCCAAAACTTGGACATGTATCATCTTCTTCAGATAACAATTCCCACTTATCTTTGAATGATGTACAGTTCAATGCGCAAAACCTTGCAACTTGATCTGAACATCCATTTCCCATTGACACAAAGTCTTGCGATTTCACATGTGCACTGCATTTCACCACAGCGATCATTTCAGGCATTTGGACAGCTTGCAACAAATCTGGGATTCTCTCACTGTTTCTCACAGGTGAACCAGAAGAGGTCATGAACCCTCTCTGTGACTACAGCTGGCCAAAGTCATGGACTATTCGAAATCCATACTGGCCATTCATATAGGTGGTAACTTTAAGCTGAGCAGAAAATGGCATGCTCTAGTAAGGGCTACCAGTTCCGCTACCTGTGCAGAATATACTCCTCGAAGGCAGGATGCTTCCAGGATACCAGTAATTGTGCACACAGCATATCCTGCTCTCAATACTCCTGTGATGTCTCTCAGGCAAGAACCATCAATAAAGATAATTTGGTAATTTTCTTCCAGACGGGTGTCTCTAATATCAGGTCTCAGTTTTGTGCACAAATAAATTACCTCTAAACAATCATGCTCAATGTCTTCCAACTTTTCAATTTCAACATTTTCATTTGGAAGCAAGGTTGCCAGGTTGAGCACTGTACATCTTTTCAGTGACACATTTGGTGACCCTAGTTTACTCGTCTCATACTGCGTCAATCTTGTACCTGTAAGGTATTGGGTCTTTGTTCTGGTAAGTAAAACTTCAGGGACCATTATTGTTAGGGGATGTTTCATCACTATGCCTTCACACTGTGTGAGGCTCTGCCCACCTGCTGCAATTGGATGCAAACAGCCTGGTTAAGCTGCTGCAATGGGTCCAAAGTAGCTGAAAAATATGCTACTGGGCGGTTTACACCTACATGGACCTGCGTCAAGACATTCAAAGAACATGCATCATGCTCATGACAAAACAACGTGAAGAACTTTGTGTAGTCAGGCATACCAAAAGCCGGAGCTTTGCACAGACTCTCTCTCAAACCAGAGAATGCTTTCATGCAAGCCTGGTCTAATACTAGGGTATCAGTGATTTCATTGTGAGTCAGCTTCTGCAATGGCTTAGAAATTACTGGAAAATTGGGAATCCACTGGTGACAATAGCCTATCATCCCTAAAAACATCCTGATATCTCTCTTGGTGGTCAGGGGATTCATCTGCAATATGGCTGTGACCCTTCCTCTGGATATTTTCCTTTTTCCTTCTCAATCTGGTGAACCAAGAATTTCACTTCTACTTGCACTCTTCCTTTGTTTTGGATGCAATTAGCAAATCGTCAATGTACTGTACCAAGGTCGACTGGAAAGGCAATTCAAGCGACTCCAAATTATTTTCCAAGACCTGATTGAATACGGAAGGTGACTCTGAAAACCCTTGAGGAATTCAACACCAACCGTAAACTCTGTCAAAAAATTGAAACAAAAGATACATTGTCTATCCTCATGAAGAGGCTCAGAAAAGAAAGCTTGTGACAAGTTTATGATGGTGAACCATTCAGCATCACATGGAATCTGAAACAGAATCACAACTGGATTTGGCACCACGGGGCAACATTTGATCACAATGTCATTTATTTTTCTCAATTCCTGAACAATTCAAACATTCCCACGTTGCGTTTTCAATCTCATTATCGTGAATTACATGGGCTGCTCAACACCTCTTTTAAGACCCCTTGTTTTAAAAATTCTGCAATTATGTGAGCAACCTTCATAAGGACATGCTTCATGTCTTGTGGCATGTGATACTGGGGAATCTGAGGAAAAACTGCGTCGGCTTTACAGGAACTTTAACTGGCTCAACTCCCTTTAAAAGGCCAATCTCCTCCCCTGTCAAATCCCACACCTCTTCTTTAACCGTTCCCTGCAGATTAGGAGGAAGCTCCTTCACAGTGAATACTGGAAAGAAATTAGTCAGGGGGTATTCCTCATTTATCCTCTCACACTCAGCCTCTGGAGCCAGGCCATCCTCATCATCACTATTCATCTGTATCTCGATTCCATCGTTTGAACAAGTAATCGAGCACCTGGTTTTATACAGCAAGACTGTTCCCAGTAGGGATACTGGACTTGAATCACAGACTACGAATTTGTGCAATCCTTTAAAGTTGCCAATCTTAACCTGAACTGGTTCTGTAATTGGGTTGGTCAAATATTGATTCACTACTCCTACATTCTCTACTGTCTTTCCTAAAAGGGGCAAGTTCAGACCTTCTGCAGTTCTCACTATAGAGCGTGTAGCTCCTGTGTCAACCAAGAATGAAACCTTGTGACCCATTACCTTTCCTTTCACATATGGGCCTTTCTGATCTACTTCTCAAGAATCTGTAAGCAAACATTCTTCTTCATCCAAACTCTCGCTCACCCACTCATTGTTTATTCCATTCTTGCTGTGTAACAGGAATTGGTGTACTGTGTTATTACTCTGGTTTGACCTCTGAGTTGTGACCTGTTGAGGAAGCATGACCTGCTGCTGTTCCATTGGGATTTGAGGTATTTGAATTAGCTGTCTAGGTACCATCTGAACCTGCTGTTGCATTGGCTGCAATTGTGTCATTGGTACACAAGGCATTTGCACCTGCTGCACGGGTTGAAAATTTTGCATTTGATTCGTATTGTTATGAAAATTTTGATTCTGACCTCTCATTCTCGGTCCTCTCATGTTTTTAAATTAATTGATGTCACTTGTTTGCTGAACAAACCCTTCCTGCAGCATCATCGGACACCCCCCCCTTCCAATGTCCGACCGCTCCACAAGCATGACAATGCAACACTCTCTTCATTCCCTGCACATCATTCTGTACCACTACAGTACTCAAATAGGGACTATGGTTTCCATTAACAATTCCTCTGCGACTTCTATCTCTCATCTGATTTTGAAACACCACATTTCCCTGCTGCTGCTGTGGAAAATTTCCCTGCATCCCTGTTTGTGCCACTTTAGTCTGCATCACCATTGCCTTTTCCTTAAATTTTCTCTGCTTCAACTCAATCTCATCACTACAGTACTTTGCACACTGCCACACCTCGTTAATCGGCTGTGCTTGCCAGCAAATCAAATGACTCTTAATCATCTGGCTAATCTCAAGTCTCAATCCTTTCACAAATCTGAACAAAAAAATGAATCATGTCTTTCAGCTCGATCGTTTCTGTACCACTGCAATGCTTAACTGCCTGCAACAATCTCTCACAATACGCATGTAACAACTCCTTTGCTTCCTGAGCTGTCCTGTCTATTCTCTGCCAAAAAAATCAATCACTTTGTAGTAATATTTCATGATTTAAGGAGATAGAGCACCTGTAGTATGATCTTTCTCTGGTTGTTTTGTCAGCCAATCTTTACTCCTCTTACACTCCATCCATAGATCAGCTGGAACTACTATCTCTAACAAAGTGTTCAAGTCTTCCGACAGGCACTTTGCAAGTTTCACAAACCTTTCTGTCTGCTGGTACCATTCTACTGGCTTCTCTCTCAACCTGGGATAGTCATTTGTAAAGGACAGAATGTCACCTCTGCTCCAAGGTACATGAACAAAAGTCCCTCCTGGAATCTCCCTCATTGGTAAGATTTTCACAGGATCCTTGCCCTGCTCCACATTTGCAGTCAGCTCTGCAGAATCGCTTTTTTTCTTTTGTCTCTTTTTTTTGCCCATCTGCCTTCCCATTTGTCTAAGGCTCCCCATGTCTGGACACTTTGAAGTAACTCCCTAAGGTGTGCCTTCATTCCTGCAGATCTCATGTGCTCAAAGTCTTTTGAGTCTAACCTGTAACTCCTTTTCAAATGCTTGGTTTTCTTTATTTCTATGCCACACTTCTCTGCCAGGTCTGCTAACCTTTGATGCACATTGCTCACTTCCCTTGTAATTTTCGGGCACAGATATCTCAACTCTGCTTCTGTATAGGACTCTAATTTGTTCACACCCATAGTTTCCACAATGCGCTCACCCATTTCCATTCCTATTCTCGTATATTCAAGAACTCCTCTCCCCTAGGAGCACTCTGCAGGGTATTTAGCTTGTCTAACCATTCAGTCAATTGTTGGGCAGTCAAACCTTGCAGCAAAATGTTGTTAGCCTGGGCATGGGGCACATGCTGTACTACTGTACTCGGGGACTGCGGTGTCAGTAATTTCAGGCTCTGCCTAACATTCGACCCTATGACGGTATCTAGAGGAACTCAGAATGGAATAAGGTCTAGCAATGATCTCAATCCGTCAAAGGACTGTCCCACAGGAGAGACTACTCGGAAATTCTCATTAAGTCCTCCGCTCATTCAATTCTGACTTAGGACTCCCTGTCCACCTTCACTGTTATTCTCTTGTGCGAAGAAAGGTACAACTGGACCAATGGTAACAGGTTTCGATACAGCATCTGGGCTTAGTCTAACAGGCAAGTTCTGTGGGTGCATATTTCCCATGTTCTGACTCATCAATACAGATGTCTCTGCCTGAGTTCCTGCTATCGGAGTATATCTTGGCATTACTTGTGACCGCTCTTGACGCAGGAAGAGTGGAGCTGGCTCTGTATGAACCAATATTGGTTGCAGGAAAACCTGTCCTGTTGGCACTATTAGGTTTGTGGCAGTTTCCACTATAGGTACATTGGGTAAATTCTCGGGACATTCGAATGTGGCACCTGATTTAGTACTACTGAAGTAATAGGCATTAAGACTGCTCTGCAAAGGACTCTGTGTCATGCTAGGATTAATCTGTACTAATCTCATAGTCATATTAACCTGGGTCGGTGCTGAAAGATTTACACTAGTGCTCAGACCATCTGCTTGCGCTGCATATGGTGGGGGACGATTTCTCAATAACTGCAAAATAAACTCATCATCGCCTGACTCTTCCTCAAGTGTAAAAGACCCTCTAGACTCCTTTGGTCTCCGCCCCATACTGTCAGAAAGGCTCCTGTTTGTTTTTCTGGTAGCTTTCCTTCCTTCTCTCTCGCTGTCCTGAGTAATCGCTAGAAATTTTTTAATCCCCTGTTAAGTCTCAGCTCTCTGGAATTTCTTAGCACTGTCCCATCTAGCCTCCACTAGTCTCTTTTCTGCCTTTTTCATCGTCCTCTTAAATTTCTGTTGATGTTGCTGTCTGGCTACTAAGTCCCAATGCCTCAAACTGTGCTGGTCTCAGCGGGGGTTTCAGGTCATGCAGCACCCTCCTCAGATTCTCTAAGCTCCTCAAATTAAAGATCCATGGGCAGGAAATGCTGAGCTCCCATCTTTCTCTAACACTTTGCAGCATCGTTTCAAACAAAGGCATGGCGCGACACCCTGCTCTTCGATTACAATGTAAACTGGTGTACCTTCTGGTGGTGCAATATCCCCTATACTTATTGTAATGTACGTACCGCCCTTTGAGCACTCTTTAAAGCTTTGAATAATTTCATTTTTGCGACCTTTGTGTTATTCAAAATCAAATCAGGAAGTAACTTTTAATACCAGAATTCTCGTCACCCAACTTCTCAACCAATTGTGCTTCACGGGCAGCTGGAAATCCGTGCACGGTCCTTCTCACTAACCAACCTATCTCAGCGCGGCTCCAATGACGTCACACTCACATGTACTGCGGCTGACAAAGTCTTGTGGCTTGTCCTTCTAAACTCAGATTCACACAAAACTAATGCAATTTATTGCAAGCACTAAACAAAATCAAAATCCAATTTGTCTGTTTACTACAAGTAAGGTAACACAATCGCTTCAGAAACTTTTTTCGGATTTTTCACTGACGGCATCTCGTTATAGCAGCTACTCCTTCTTTCTCAGTTTCCCTGATTTGCAAGCAAAATTTGACCCACAAATTTCACTCCTAACTGATCAGTGGGTCTGTCCTAGTGCACATAGGACTCGCCAGATCTCAGTCAAAAACTTCTTTCACTCACTTTGACTCATACTCTGACTTGTCGACCATGCCCGATCGACCTATTAAACCAGACAAAGTCCAACAAAAACCAAGTGTCTCATACACTTTTCAATATACTCTGGAGTCTTAGACCACGCAGGGTCCGTATACCATCAACCAAGTGAACAATTGTTTAGCACAAAGCGCCACACACATGTGAAGTTCAACAACTTCCCTACTGTCACACTTTGGAGTACGCACACTCCTTCCATAACTTCATTTGGAGTACACACACTCCCTATACTCTCACAAACATCACAATTCACCTGCGATTTGCATAAGCTGTGCAAGCGCAAATCCTACTTCATTCACACCGTCACAAGGATGCCGAGAACATCCTCAAACAATCATTGGCAAGCTCCAAAATTCTGGGAAAGTCATTTTAGGTACTTAGGGGCATATTTTCTTTCCACTGTGTATCATGGAATCTGAAAAACATCCAACATTTCACCAGTTTCACCGATTTGCTAATTATTTTGCTCTGTAGTGTATTAACCCTTACCCTACTATCATCTATGGGAACACCTGTTATTCCTCGCTTACAATCTCTGGGACCAAATATTCTTCTACCTATCTCTGGACTGTATGATGGGCTCTCAAAGAGAGAAACCTGTACCGGGCATCTATGATGGGTTCTTAAGGAGACAAACCATCAATCTCTACTACCGTCTCTGTTAGTGGGTCAGACCTTATCAAGTAAACTTACAAGGGAGATGCAAATAGGCTGATGGACCTTTTGATTGTGCTTTGAGTTTTTCCCACCATATAATCCCGTACCAATACAAATTAATAACAAGTAACAATCAATGACATCGATAATCAATGAGTCAGTAATTTGCATACACCATGTCCTTGCAGTCATGAATAACCACACCTTTATGTAAAAGTTAGAATGTTTATTTCCCTACATTAACAATGTTAATGACACATAACTTAATCTCAATATCAAATGATAAACATACAGAAAACAATACTGGCTGACCAAATCGGCGAAAGAATCGCAATCTAATCAAAGCTTGGGCTTCTACGCATTCTAAGGTTACAGTACAAATTAAAAGCACCAATAGCTTCACAAATGAAATAACATACATTTAGATTCAACAAAGGAAAGACATCAAATGTTACTGCTTATGGTGAACTTCATCAGTGAGGACCCTAGCTAACATCAGATTAGAACAGCATGTCTGGGATTCATGCAAAACAATTTAGTCACACAAATTTGGAAAAAAATCTAACTATGGCTCTATCAAAATAGCGTTTGGTACCTAGAAACATAAGCCTATAGACATAACAATCAGTAACATCATCATAAACCAGTCTTCACCATGGCTCAGCAAACTGTGACAGTCTTCGTCAACAGGACATCAGTTCGGTCAGCAAAACATCAGGATTCAGCATCAAAGTTCAGAAAAGCAAAGCCTCTTTAAGCAATAAAGTTAGGCATGTCTCTTCTCGGGACGATCAAGAAAATAATGCCTAAACAGTCAAAAAGAAGGGGGAGAATGGCTTTTCTCCTCTCTGTGCAGTCCGGCTAAGTTAGATACTGCTTCCCATGTCTTCACTGGTCAAAGAATTGCATGTTTACTTTTGGTCCAATGAAAATAAAACCCCAAATCTACTGTCTCTATTACTTGGTTCACATGTTGATGAGTGGCTCCCCTTCTCCCGTTCCTGTCATTCGGCTTGTCAGGTCTCAATATTGTTGCAACTTATACTCAAGTCAGTGCATCCATTGTCTTCTTCTGGGATGGTCTGTTGTACACACACTACAATATACATTGTTTCACTAGCTAGTAAAATCTCTTCTAGCAAGTACTTTCTCATGAGAACAAACTTTAGCTACAAGCACATGGTCAGTACTGTGGAAAATCATAACTTAATTCTCTAAACAGTCATTTTATAAAAATGCCTAAGAAATGCAGCTTGACATGAGGCCTTGCAACTAGACTAAGACCTCGCTAAGGTAAGGCCTACAAATTAATAAAGCTAATACATAACACATAACCCTTCAGATGACATATTACTACATAAATCAAACAAAAGCTCAACATTTCATATTACTAAGCCATTAATGAGTAGACTTTGTGAACACTAGCGACACTCATGTGGCCGCAACATCCAATGTGTGCGTTACATCAAATGTGTGCATTATTTTTCTCAAAGTTTATACATTTTCTATACAAATCCAACACTCAGAATACATGAATATTCATGAATAAATTCAGCGTTAACAAAAATACGAACTAAAGCACAAGCTTAGCAACCTTAGAAGAGCTTCGGATGCAGAGGATACTTGTTGAGAGGTAAACATTGTAACTTGAGCTCTATTTAGAAATGGATTGCTGCCTGGGACAGAGAATTTAATACTGTTTTACCGTATCATAGGGAAATGCATACATTTAAAACTAAGAAGTTTTAACAAAATAATTTTAAGTGTAATTGTGATAAAACATTCTGTACAATATTGAATTAAAAATAAACACTGAATGACAATCCAGTTAAAGCAGACAAAGCAGAGGTCATTGTTGGAGCCATTCCTTAAATTTCAAAAATATGATAGATACACCTCTTTGTTTCTTTACACACATACAACACATAGATCCCAATACATATGGAAATAAACCACAAAGAGGAGAACTAATTCATTTTAACTCGACCATGCTTCTAAAATGTGGGTGCAAGCCTAAAATACCCAATCGAGGGAATTAAAGGACCTAAACAATTTCACCACTTGCACTCCATCTATTACTTTCAGCTCATCAAACATGGGGCCTGAGTTATAAAGATTTTTCTGACAGTATACTTTTTTATTCTTCTATTACTCATAACTTACTTCTGACTTTCAGAAGTAATCTATGAGTGCTCCCAGTGTAAGTCACGGTAAAATCTTTGTGATTGGATACCATTGTCTGTGACATTTTAGGCAGAATGTTTAACAGTGATATCTCTCAAATAAAACTATAATTAGACGTAACAGTAAACTTAAAGTTGTACAACCTCTTGCCAAAAACCGTGTTTAAAAGCCGAGCTGCCTCTGGGCTCCACCCCTCAGTAAAGGGGAGAAGAGATGCATCACATATAAAATTCTTCATCATACAATCACTGGCATATACCCCCTTTAAATATTTCACAGGCTAATTGTGTTGCATGTGTTATAAAAAGATAATGAACTTTTGCTTCCGGTGTCCTTCTAGTGGTCATCTTGAAATGCCCAACTGATGCAGGACTCCAGTCACAAGGAGGGACCCATCACTCTGTGTCCCTAAGACAGGGGTGAACGAAAAAAAGAGAGGGCTGCCACTTTCTTTCTGGGAGCAATATTTAAATAACTTGTTCCCAGTACAGACTGGGACAGATAATCGACCTGGGCACCAAAACAAAAGTGTCCCCCATTAGTGAATAAGATAACCAAACAATGTTTGCAAATGGGAGCAGTTTTGAACTTGTAAAGATACTCTAAGTGTTTTGCAAGGATGGAGGACTGCATGAATTTGAGCTTGCAGCAGGTAAACGTTGTTTTAATATCAGAGAAATCAATAGTTCAACGTGGCCCAGCAGACCATAAAAAAGGCCAACAAACAGCCAAAAACACGACCCACACACTGGCGCCCTACACTAGTAGCCATACTTACAACACTACACCCAGACTGGCATCTAGCCTGCCAGCTGCTTTGCCGTCCACGTAGACATTAAAGAAACCTATTTGAACACCCACTCCGCAGCTGTCCTGTCACCCACAGTAGCACCTGTCCTGGCCAAACTGCTGCCTACATTGTGCACTGGGCAATTAAACAATAATCCACACAGGAACCTTCATCGTCACATCCACTGACACAAGAACACAGTGGCACAAGGACACTAAGACAGACATGAATTTGTACACATGTACACATATGCATGCATATGAATAGGATACGTACTGGGACATTGGCTCCATCACTGGAACATGGACTCTAGGATGAGGACACTAAGACATGGCCACTGTGACACACTAGGCAGTGCACAGACACAAGGGCATAGACAATTGGACTTAACAATACATCTGTGGGACACTGTAATCCTGAAAGCCATAGACTACTGGTCAGGATATTAGGGGCATGGAACAATGTAGAGCGCAATTAATTGGGATATTAGAGCACAGGCATTGGGGTACTGGCATCGACAGATCGGTATCAGGACACCAACACTGGAAAAAAAGACACCGGGACCCGGACACTGAGACAAGGTTACTGGAGCAAGAATAATGGGACAAAGAAACTGGGTCAAGGTCGCTGTTTGTCAAAGGTCAAGAAGATGTTATGGCCTCATACCTGCAGAGACCAGTAAGAGCACGTGATGTTTATTGCTCTAAAAAGCAAGAAACCACATAAGTCTATTGTAAGCATTCTCACATTTTATTTTCTCTGCGCCTTGATTTCAACCTCCATTGTGGGTGGAGGTGCTCTTTTGCCTACAATCTTCTTGTGTTACCAGTTTAAAAAGACTAACCATTCCGCCACATATAAGAAACACATACAATATGGATGAAACCTAGAATAATCCAGGTCTCTTGATATGTTCCTGAGTACCCAATTTGTATTAAGTGTGTAGATACCAACAACCCAGTTAAGAGTATGTACTTTATGTGTAGACTATCAGTAAGGTTTTCTTCTACACCAAGTTATTGGAGGAAATCTTCCATATTTAACAACATACACCAGGGCGGTAGAGCATTTCCAGTTAACGTGACTCTATCAGCTTTGAAAGGTTCCATTTTGGGAGGTTACGTCGGCTGGAAAATCCACCAATACCCATATCAGAAGGTGGAATTTTCTTCACCAAAATTCGGGCACAGTTTGAGTATTCATTTTCCCATTATACCAAACATAATGGAGAGGTGTTTTTCTTTGTTTTAGCGATATAATACACATATTTCTCTGAATGTGTACCACACTTTTTTGTGGGCGTCTCCATGGGCATTTCTCTGCAATTGAAAGGCATATCGACCAATATGGATGTGGCGATTAAGTTGCAAACCTTTTGGACAACATTACATCTTGGTAGGCAGAGTGCCTGATGGTTTCACTTTCCTGGAATTGTTGCTAACGTTCCAATGAAGAAGAGGGTGGGGTACCTCTCAGAGCAGCAGATGGTAAAACGAAATGATACACTCAATGAATGTAGGCCACAGCCCCTGCACATCATTGAACTACCTTTGTATTCGTTGGTGAGTAATAGCAATTTCTCGTCAGGTGACTAATTTATGTTATTATATTATTTCCTTCCACAGAGACATGCACATACTAATAGGAAGCATGTCCTGGAGCCAGTAATAATTAAATACTTAAAAAAATACAATTTCCTGTGAAGGAACATACATATACCATTTTTGAAAGGCGTCAAGTTTCCAACATATACTTGTATGTGGTAAAACATGTTATATGAAGCTATATAGTTCCAGTCCAATATACATGTCAAGGACTGAACAGAATTGATAAGGGAAATACTAACGAATCTGACTGGGAAGGGCCTAATATCAACGTCACGTTTAATCCAAATCAAGATGGGCAATCCACTGGCTAATTAGCTCAGATGTTAGTGTTATTGTTTCTGAAGGCGGCAGATCTGCCTATGGGCTGCAAGACCAGGTGGTAAAGACCTCCCAATCCTCCGAATATTAGAGGCCTTGCTTTAATGTAGAAGAAGACAGGGGTTTGTGGGAAAGAACTGCATACTTGTTTTTATTAACATAATATAGCCATTTGTCATTTTACCTATTTTGGCATAAGCACATTTTTTACTTGGGTAAACTCCTGTCAATTGATTTAAACTATGCAGTGAAAGTGGACGTTGTTCAGCTCAGCGAAAGTTTTGAAATGTATGAACTTGAAGATTAAAAAGCACCAATAATAGCAGAGATTTTTTTGTACGTGGTCAGCACCCTAATCTTTCTTGATTCCCTCCATCAAGAAGAAGAGAAAGTTGTCCTTTATATGGACTCAAATGTTTGACCAGCGGCCAACATACAGATCGTGCTAGAACTAGCGAGGAACTCTGTCTTGTATGTCCCATTTTCCAGTGCCAAAGGTCAAGAAGATTTTGTGGTCTCATGCCTGCAGAGTCCAATAAGAGCACATGATGTTTATTGCTCTAAAAAGTCTGTCTGCTTGTGCGCAGGAGTGGTGAAAGAAACAATTGTCTAAAGGTTCCTGTCTGAATTGCGGAATCAACTTCTATAATGAAAAGAACTCAGCTGTAGGTTTGCAATGAATGTTATCAGTACAAATCAGTAATGAGAGCACTAAATGTGGGACCATGAGCTTTTCGGAGATCCATCAGAATATTCTGCTGTAATGCCTATTTTTATCAGGGCAACACACAACCTCCCCAGCCCTCAACAGTATTCTATGCTACTATTAATACTTGGCTATTCATCCTGCCAATATTACCTGCGTGGAGCTTTGTTCCGCCTGAGCTTCCCGGGGCATTTTCAGATCTTCTTCCTTCTCTCCATTATAGAAGCAACCTGGCAAGGTCTGAGCTCATAGAAACAGTCCTATGATGACTTTGATCTTGGTATACAGTCTCCCAGGGTCATTATTCTTATCAGTTTCACAATAAATGAGAGTGAATCACATAACTTACAAGTTAATGTCCATTGACTTCTAATAAAATAGTTAAACCCATTCTTTTGTACATTAACTTTATAATTTTTCTTCATTTTTAGAGTTGAGCGCGCAAGCGCTCTAGCCTGCTGTAGTCTCTCTGTGAGCTTTTAAACACCCCCACCTCAAGCCCATCAGTTTAATTGGTTCGTGGGCTTGCCTTTTAAAATTCACTTGATTTCATTAGTGAAAGGCATGCATACATCATGCCTTTTTCGGTGATTAGCCGTCCTCGAGTGCACCGACCAACTACTGAAAACATACGAGGCTCCATGTTTTCTGCATGGTTTCTGCACTACCTTTTCTTTTCATTTCCTATGCAGCGCAAACTCGCTGGGCAGTAGTCGAGCGCTTTGCATGACATCGAATGAATTTAATACCAGAAAGAGTTCCCACCACATACCGTAAAGGAAAAACTTGAAAAAATATTTTGAGTCCTAGTTTCACTACTGTTTCCTCTAACAGAACTTGGCTTTCTACACAAACGATGGGTTTTTTCAAATGTGGAAATTGTGGAACGTGTCGTTGGGCATGCCATGGGTTAAAGAATTCACCTGGGATGGGCAAGCTTACAAAATTTGTACTATGATCAATTGCAACACTACTCATGTTGTCTATGTAATACAATGCGAGTGTACACGTATCTATAAGGGAGTACTATACGCCCGTTAAAGATTAGAATTGGTGAAAATATGCGGATGCTTAAAAATGGGGATACAAGATATCCAATAGTTGCCCATATCTTATCCTGTAATGCACAATCGATACATAAAAATTTCAAATTTTTTGGACTGGAACATGTTCCCCGCAACCCGAGAGGGGGCAATAGAGAACTAATGCTACGCAGGAAAGAGGCAACATGGATAATGAGATTAAAGGCTGTAGAATCAGGCCTTAACTCTGACAGAGAGCTGGAATTCTTTTTGGGGGATCGCAGTTAATGCAAGTGTGACATTAACCAGTTATTAGATGTTTATCATGCATGGATATGTTTGTATTTTATTTCAACTGATATATATGAATTCTCACACTTAGATACTATTTAATCAGTGGTTAATGTCTTAACTTTAACTGTTCATTAACCTTTGCACTTCTACTTACATTTTCTTAATTGGCCTTCTTCTTATTTTTCATATTAACATTTCTTCAATTGGCAAGTCCGTTAAGTATAATTATGTTGGCAACATGTGCTACTAGACACAGGTGTTTTGCTACGACCTGGTGACATAACCGATTAATGGTTAGTAGTTTATGTGAATTGTTTCCCTTTCGAACTTTAGTTATTTTTTGGTGAGTGTCGCAGTGAAAACTTACCAGTTTACTTGTGTGGGATACTGTACACTTGTATATATAGGACGTGATTATTGTTTTCCATCTGGCATACACTATGTGGAATTGTACGAAGAGTATACAGTGGCGTTGTAGTAAATTATGATCTTCGATATTCTCATTTACTTTTATTGTTTTCCTCGTTGTGTGGTACCTTTTCTCTATTAGAAGGTATTTATATATTGGTTGTCCGTATTTCCTAAAAATTAGGGTTAGTATTTAGATATGGACCTCCAATCAAATCAAATCAAATCATTAACATTTATAAAGCGCGCTACTCACCCGTGCGGGTCTCAAGGCGCTAGGGGGGAAAGGGGGGGTTATCGCTGCTCGAACAGCCAAGTCTTTAGGAGTCTCCGGAAAGCGGAGTGGTCCTGGGTGGTCCTGAGGCTGGTGGGGAGGGAGTTCCAGGTCTTGGCCGCCAGGAAGGAGAAAGATCTCCCACCCGCCGTGGAGCGGCGGGTGCGAGGGACGGCAGCAAGTGCGAGGCCAGCGGAGCGGAGGGGGCGGATGGGGACGTAGAAGCTGAGGCGTCTGTTGAGGTATTCCGGTCCCTTGTTGTGGAGGGCTTTGTGTGCGTGGGTGAGAAGATGGAAGGTGATACTTTTGCTGACTGGGAGCCAATGCAGGTGTCTCAGGTGTGCGGAGATGTGGCTGTTGCGGGGTACGTCGAGGATGAGGCGGGCCGAGGCGTTTTGGATGCGTTGCAGGCGGTTTTGGAGTTTGGCGGTGGTCCCGGCGTAGAGGGTGTTGCCGTAGTCCAGGCGACTCGTGACAAGGGCGTGGGTCACGGTTTTTCTGGTGTCGGCGGGGATCCAGCGGAAGATCTTGCGGAGCATGCAGAGAGTGAGGAAGCAGGCGGAGGACACGGCGTTGACTTGCTTGGTCATGGTGAGAAGAGGGTCCAAGATGAAGCCGAGGTTGCGGGCGTGGTCTGCGGGGGTCGGTGCGGTGCCGAGGGCCGTGGGCCACCAGGAGTCGTCCCAGGCGGACGGGGTGTTGCCGAGGATGAGGACTTCCGTTTTTTCAGAGTTCAGCTTTAGGCGGCTGAGCCTCATCCAATCTGCGACGTCCTTCATACCCTCTTGTAGGTTGGTCTTGGCGCTGGCGGGGTCCTTGGTGAGGGAGAGTACAAGTTGGGTGTCGTCGGCGTAGGAGGTGATGATGATGTCGTGCTTGCGTACGATGTCGGCGAGGGGGCTCATGTAGACATTGAAGAGTGTCGGGCTGAGCGATGAGCCTTGAGGTACGCCGCAGATGATCTTGGTGGGTTCTGAGCGAAACGGAGGGAGGTAAACTCTTTGGGAGCGGTTAGCGAGGAAGGAGGCGATCCAATCCAGGGCCTGGCCTTGGATCCCGGTGGAGCGTAGGCGGGTGATTAGGGTGCGGTGACAGACGGTGTCAAAGGCAGCCGAGAGGTCGAGGAGAATGAGGGCGACTGTTTCACCGTTGTCCATCAGGGTTCTGATGTCGTCTGTGACTGAGATGAGGGCGGTTTCCGTGCTGTGGTTGGTTCGGAATCCGGTTTGTGAAGGGTCGAGCAGGTTGTTGTCTTCCAGGAAGGTGGTCAGCTGTTTGTTGACGGTCTTTTCTATTACCTTGGCTGGGAAAGGTAGAAGAGAGATGGGGCGGAAGTTTTTCAGGTCGCTTGGGTCAGCCGTAGGTTTCTTTAGTAGGGCGTTGACTTCAGCGTGCTTCCAGCATTCGGGGAAGGTAGCAGAAGAAAAAGAAGAGTTGATGACGGACGCCGCTTTGGTGGAACAACGGATTTTAGTCCGTTGTCTCTGTTGTTGCGCGAGGTGACTTCGCGCTTCCGGGGAGGATTTATGCCCCGGAAGTGTCAGACGAGCATATGCGTACTCGCATCACGGCGTCTTGTAATGTTTGTGCTTCACTCTACACTGCGTGCAATTTTGATAGGTAAGAAAGTAGGGGTTAATATAATACTGCCTTAACTGTTTTGGGCTTTAGAAATTTGTTACGGTTTGTTAACGTGATTTACATATTCGACCCCCTTTTTGTATTTGTTCTTTATAGCCTAGAATGAAACGGCCTTTTCAATTTACTGAAGACATATATAAATTTGGACTCTAACGTAAGACATGTAATGTCCACTTGTCTATTTATATTCAAAACTGCGGTCGTTAGCGATACATTTATTGGCATGTTGTGCTTTCTTTTGGTTAAATTAGGTATGTTGTTTATCGAGTAGTCACTTTTGAAACAGTACTCACCTTTTGGAGAGACTTTCAGTAAACTTTAAAATCGGAAACTTATAAGGTATGGTAATGACAACACTGTCTTTGTTAGACTAGCTGTAACTTTTTCACGAATAGTTTCACTCGTTTTGATGCCTGAATAACACTTACAGGGTGCTTTGATATTAGTAAGGAGTGATTTCGGTGAACGGGCTATTACAGTAGATGTGAGTGCAATTAGCGGTGGACATGTAATTTTTAGGGTGACTGGTAGCACCTCTTTTTTCTCTCCGTATTTGGTGATTTGGGGGTTTAAACTTAGTTTGGTTTAATATTGGATTCTATTAATATTAACTTCACTTTCCTCTCATTTCTCTAGTTACTTTGTTTTCTTTGAGCTTGAATGGGACCTTTCTCTAGTTTTTATACATTTTGCATCATAGAGTCTGAGCATTTTGGTTTCTAATACCAACTATTTATTTACAATATAGAGCCCTGAAGAAGTCGCTGGGGACTAGAAGAATTCCCCATGACGAAACACGTGTTGGCTCGGAGTGTATCTTCATGGATGTTGTTGGCTTGGAGTGTATCTTCATGGATGTTGTTGTAACAAATTTTGATATTGCGACCTATTAAATTTCTCAACTGGACTGGACTTTATACTGATTGATGAGAAATTTCTTGATTGTATTCCCTTGAATTTACTCACTTGGATTTTGACTTATTTGATCTGAACTGTACTCACTTGATTTCTTGACATATATAATTTGTGAAAGTAAAAATTGGTTTTGGAAGGGGGCCTCACTTTGTGCAAATCGTTGTTGTGTTTATTTTGAACCCTTGAGGGATGGGTGTTTTCCCATGTGTAGGCTACCCCTAATGATTTAATTGGCCTATCAGTACCCTGAGCGCCATTCTTTTCCCTATTTTTGCACCCCAATTTTCTTTGTCAAGGTATTACATAGAACTGCAAATTTGTTGAAGTAATACGTGTGACAGAGTATTAACATGGATAGACTCTGGGTAGAAGCGTAGGGTCAGGGGAAGAATTAATGAGGGAGAGGTATTAGAGGAAGGGAGCGAGAAATAAGGATAGGTAGATTACAGTAAGGAGAGAGTGGAAAGTGATGATAAGAACACGGCAGACATAGATGTACGGATTACACAAATTTCATATCCAATAGTTCCGACAGTGAGGAGAGGCTTCAGGGATTATCAGATCAGGTATAGCTAGAATAGGTGAGTCTTTAGCAGGCACTGGGATAATAAGAAGGCTGGTGCAGTTCTGATATCTGCATGAAGGGAATTGCTGAAAGTAGAGGCTGCTCCATGAAGGAATGCTGTATATTACGAGAGGATCAGAATAGGGGTGTTTCCAGGAGAAGGTTTTCTCTTCCTCTCAAGATCCTCAAACCACCTGATGTCTTGAGAAGGTTTTTCAAGAAGAAGAGTTTTTTGCATGGATTGCTGTGAATGCTAGTGTTAGAAATGGGGATTCTGGTTGGCTAAGGTAGGCACCTAGGCCAGACAGAAATCACCAGTCTAGTAAGGACAAGTCACTTACACACCAAAGATAACATGTGCTCACCCCCTGGTAGCCTGGGACAGAGAAATCAGGGTTATCTCCAGAGGTCATGTGTAAAGCGTTTGCACAACACACCCACACCAGTGACACAATAAATACACCACAAGAGTCTCCACACAGGATTACATAGATATGTTGTCACTTCTATAGTACTGATTATCCCAGACAATGTTAATCAAAATGACATATCTCAGTGAATATGTTGGGCATAAGAGGCAACAGGTTATGAACAGTAAGATACATAAATCATCACATTAGTGCAGATAATATATCCTTGTTGGGGAGAACTACATGAAGCACCATAGATCACCAAGCATCCTCACAAAAACCTAGGGAGTACTGCACTGGCACTATTAGGCCTTATCAGTAATTTTTGGCGGGTTCTGTTAGAGCCAGCTGAGGAGAGCGTGAAAGCAATAGTGCTCCTATTAGGAAAAATGTAGTACCTTGCTGTCGCTCCTAATGACGATCCCTCGTCCCTCTTGGGGGTCCTCTTACAGGCTACCCCACAAAGCCAGGAACTAACAAGTGCCCCTAAGATGAGTCCAAAAAGAGGGGGAAGGGGGTATGCACAATATAGCTGATGGTGTGAAACCCTCCCTGCGTCCCTCGCTCATTAGTAATGACAGTGAGGGCAGATCCCTTTCTCAGCACTGGGCACTTGCAGTGCCTTCTAGCCACTTGGGCCTGCTGGAAAATGGTGCAGCATGGCTATCCCTTCCTTTGTGGGTCTACCCTGGCCTGTGTCGGTGAACCCCGACAGTCCTTGGGTAGGGCAGGACTCATAATGGTGGTATCGGAAAACTTCCTCATTACTTCAGCAACGTGTTGGGGCTGAGTCCAGCTCTCGATTCGGCCTGCAGAGTTGACGAGCTATGGAGACGTGTTGCTTCTTGGGGGCTGGACCCTGCTCCTTTCACCACATGAATGCTTGACCCAGAAAAGCATGTCGCTACCAAAAACAATGATTGGCAGAACCCTGGGCAGGCCCCTAAGCTCTGGAACACTCAGAGGGGGACACAACTAATAGAGAGGTACAAAGTGCGCCATGGGCTAGATTAAGAGAGCCAAGGAGCAGGAAAGCAGCGCTCTCTCTGCACTGCGCTCCATGGGAGGTACTTAAGGGGCACAAAGGGGCAGGCAGTCCAGCACAGCTAAGTAGATGGTGGTTCCTCCTGATAGTACCTGTTGTGTCTGGGCCATCCAAGGGCAGGGAGCAGCTGTCAGCAAGGCAACAAGCAGAAAAGCAATCTAGGGACTCCTTTATCCCACCCAACCAGCAGCAGGCAGCAGGCAGCAGGGCAACAGCAGAGGAGCAGTCCCAATGGGTCCTTGGTGCATCCCTGCAGTCATTTTGACAGAGGTTCACTCCCAGTTCCCAAAAGTGCTCTAAAGAACATGGGGTCAGAGCCTACCTTAGGGATGACCCAGGTATACTTTTAGGCCTTGGCAGTAGTTTGAAATACAAGTCAATGTGACAGTAACCTGTACACACAGGCCCTGCAGTGGCAGGCCTGAGACAAGTTTGAAAGGCTTATTCTGTGGGTGGCATAATCAGTGCTGCTGGCCCACTAGTAGCATTTAATTTACATACCCTGGGTATATGGTATACCACTTTACAAGGGACTTACAGTTAAAGTAAATATACCAAACAGGTGTAAGACATTCATATCAAGTTTTAAGGGAGAGAGCACATGCACTTTAGCCCTGATCCGTAGTGGTTAAGTGCCCAGAGCCCTAAAGCCAACAGAAAGAGGGTCCGAAAAATAGAAGGAGAAAGGCAAAAGGTTTGGAGATAACCCTGCAGAAAGGGTCATTTTCAACAGCTAGGTATTCCAGTTTGCATTTAAATCTGGCCTCAAGAGGGCCAGATTTAAATTCCAGTCTGGAACCACTAGTATTGGAGAGATGTGTTTGAATTTCTTGGTCATAGAGAGTAAATTGGCTAATTTTAGGGGTGTAAGGCAGATTGTGATGCTCTTGTTAGAACCTTATTGCCAAAGTCTAATCTGGATAGTATCAGAGTATGGACAGTTGCTTTTAGGTGGTTTGGTTGTTTTTAGTTTCTTTAGCATTTGAAGTTGAGAATTTGCGCTTTCTGCAATTTTAATATTGTGTTGGACCATGGATAAAGAAGACTCTAATGTGATACCGAGTGAGCAGCCTGATTGTGCCGCAGTGGTGATGAAGTAAGGAATATTGAGGTGTTAAAGCAGATCTGGGTTGGAAGAATTTTTAGATTTGTACTGAAATCAAATTAGCTTGTTTTTTTGGGTTGAGAGTTAGAAAATTCTTTCCCATCCAAATTTGCATTTTGAATAAGATTGCAATTAAGGTGACGAGGTTATTTAGGGGTGAAGTATTTAAGTAAATTTGGGTGTCATCAGTGTATTGGTGAATAGGAACATTTGAATCTTTGCAGATTTTAGCCAAACCTTCTACACAGAGATTGAAGAGCGTTGGGGATAAGATGCATCCCTGAGGCTTTCTGTAAATGCCAGATGCTGTGTCGGAGTCACTGTTGTTGATTCTTCCATTTTGAAAGCAATTGGAGAGGAAGAAGGACTTGAGGACTGTTGGCCCGATTATGATTTTGGCAGTCCAAGGAACACTAAACTTGAGGTGGGGGTTGGACTACCACACTCCTGGAGTCCGACTGCCAGATTATGATCCTGGCGGTTGAACCACCAGGAGACTGCTGCCTCCGCCCATATCAGGAACCTGGTGGGTTGGCGGCGTTTGGAGTTGTATTCAGCTACAGCTGTATCAAGTTCGACACCACTGTGCTGATCACAACTCCACTTTCCGACAGACTTTCCATGGCAGTTGCGCCGCCATGTAAAGACTGTCAGAAAGCCCTTGCTGGGGGCCGCAGGGGAGGCCCATGCACTGCCCACAACCATGTCATGGACAGTGCAGGGTCTCCCCTGCCAGCACCCTCACAGTGTGCATTCTGAGGGTGCTTGTGTATGATAACATTGGCAATGCTGCCGCACTGTTTCCACCGAGCTCACTGTAGAAAACGTCATAATATGACGTTTCCACCAGTCAGCCCAGTGGAATCATCATAACACAACAATGGTGAGGCCGCCACCTTGATGGCAGCCTCATCCCCACCATATTGACAGTCTTGGCGGCAATGGCGCAAAGATCATAATCAGCCCATGTGTCTTTGAATCTGAAGTGATGTTTGAATAGGTCTGGAGTGAAGGATTGTGTCGAAAGCTGTATTTAGGTCCAGTGAAACATGCAGGCAAGGTTTACCTTCACCCAGCACAGAGTGGATGTTATTCAGACTTTTTAGAGAAGCCATTTCAATTATGTGACCGGCTCTGAACCGAGACTGGTAGACTGTAAGTAGGTTTTCATTGTTGATAAATTTGGCTCATTAAAAGAAAACACATTTCTCAATGTTATTTCCAAGCCAGAGAAAGGTTAGAAAATGTGTCTGTATTTTTCAGGGCAGTTGGAATTCATCATTTTATCCTAGGATTTAGAGATCAAGCAGCCGAGATGAGTGCATTGTAATATGGGGTGGCTTTGAGGCTTTTATAAATGTTGAGGAGCTTGAGTTGTTAAACAGTCTTAAGAGTATTCCAGGTGTTTGTTGTTCTGGCTGTAACTTCTGTCTGGGAGACTAAGGCAGATTCTATTGAACATGGCAATGAGATTTTGTTGAAGAAGAAGTTCAAGAAGGTTTTGCACAACTTGATGGAGGAGTTAGAGATGGTCTTGGTAGGAAGTGAGGGGTTGTAGTGGATGAATTGGAAGAGAGTTCTGGACGGGTTTTGTTTGCCATGGAGTTGCACGAGAAGGAAGTTGGATTTACCTTGTTGAACGTACTGTTTATACAGTTTTCCTATTGATTTAATCTTTGTGTGAATTATTGGGGAGTTGGACAGTCTTCACTGTTTTTCGAGTGGTATGTATTTCTTTCCTTTTGTTGTTTAGTTCATGGGTGAACCAAGGAGTAGAGGGTTTGAGTTGTAAACACTTTGGTTTTAGGGGAGCCATACTTTCCACAGTTTGGGAAATAATACAGTTGAATCTATCAAGAAGAGCATTGATGTCAATGTTATCAGGAAGTGTGATCATTTCATTTGATACTGTCTCTTTGATCCAGTTAGGGGAGAGATTTTCAAAACATCATTTAATGTTAGTGGGGCACAAACCTTGTTGAGGGTGGGTGCATGGGGGAGAATGGGATGGGGATTTGGTCAGAACAACAATTTTAATTGGGAGTTGGCACTGTACCATTTTGGGATCTTTTATGATAAGGTCACTTGTCTGCCATTTGCAGTTACTCAGGAGGGCAGGATACTGTTTTATGTCATGGGTCTGGATGAAGGAGTTTAGGGAATTGGGCCTGGATGAAGGAGTTTAGGGAATTGAAGAGATTGCATTTGGTATTGTCTCAATCAATACTGAGATCTCTGAGGTAGGTATAGTTCAGGGAAAGGGTTTAGAAGCAATATAGTCAACTATTTGGTGTAGAAAACCTAATTTCAATGTGTTTATATGAATTGATGGAAGTGAGAGTTTGAAATGCCACTTTGAGACACTTGAAGGTGGTTGAGTTGGTTGCTGGTAGTTGAGTGCACATGAGGGATGTTTTGCGTCTTATAGCTAAGCCACCTCCATATTTATTGTGCCTATCTTTGCGAATGATTTCCTAATTAAGTAGCACTAGGGAGTCCAGAATAAGATTTGAGAACTTGTGCAGCCCTTATTCTGTGATGCAGAGGAGGTCAAGGTTGTGTCAGCTATATCAGAATGGTACATGTTCGTAGAACATGACTTGTGTAGCATGCATAGTAACTTTAAATATGTAGATGTGGTTGAGGTGGTTGGTTGAGTGTTGGGAGAATACAGGAGTCTTTCGATATGGATGAGGTGCAAGGAGAGGTTTTTGAGATGATAGGGAACTTGCAGTGGCCAGTAAGTGACTGTGATTGTGTGTCACACAGGTAAGTGGCAGGTATTTGATGGTGGGAATGGAGTGTGATTTTGTAATTAAACACATGTTGTGTGAAAAACCTGCAGCGGAATCTGGTGATAAGGCTACTGAGTGTTCTGTAGTGTTCCACCGGTAACAATTGCTAAAGCTTGTCCCAAGGCAATTAGGGGAAATTTAACAGTCCTACTTTGCTTTCCACTGCTTGTTGCTTTTTGACTCAGTCTCTATGTTAGACCTGTCAGCCTTGGGGTGTGTTCCCTCAAACTTGTTGCCCTCGCCCACCTATTTTTCTGAATTAGTTTTTGCTGGCTTTAGGACTCTTTGTACTTTACCATTGATAACCAGGGCAAAAGTGCTTGTGATCCCCCTCTAAAACATGGTAAAATTGGCTTACACCCAATTGGCTTGTTTATTTTAATTTTAAGTCCCTAGTAAATTTGTGTACCATATATCCAAGGTCTGTAAATTAAATGCTACCAGTGGTCTGCGCCGTGTATTGTGCCTTCCACTTGAGTATCCCCTTAAAATATCCCTCAGCCTTGACATGCAGCCTGTTTGTGCAGTTGTGAACTGACATTTTGACCTGGCAAAATAACCATTTTGCTAGGCCTAAATCTTCCTTTTTAATACATATAAATCACACAAGGATAGGCTCTAAACAGCCTATAGGGCAGGGTGCATTTCATTTAAAATGTTGCACATGTACTTTTAACCCTTAAATACCCCAGTCAGCGTGGTGGAAACATCGTAATACGACGGGGGTGAAGCCGCCACCTTGATGGCAGCTTCATCCCCGCCATATTGACGGTGTCAGCAGCAATGCCGCTGAGATAAAAATCCTTTATCCAGCCAGTGCTCCACTGTGGTCAGCCTGAACATGTGACTTGGATCAAGTTCTTCTATAATCAGATAACTGCAATTGGTGTTTTTTGCTTCATAGAACTTGATTTTCACAAAATCTTTAAATTTGCTTTTCCCTGGTTCTACTAATTGGATTTTCGTTGTTCTGGTGTCAAATAATGTATTAAACATTATTCTATTTTTTAAGTTGGTGTAGGAGTTTTCTTGAGGTGTGTCTTCATGTTGTTGCTGTTTGTGTGCTACATAAATACTTGCCTCTAGGTTAAGCATGACTGCTTTTGTGCCAAGCTACCAGAGGGTTAAGTGCAGGTTAATTTAGTGACTTTAGTGGTTCACCCTGATAGGGATTGTGACTGTTGCTTGAGGAAGGTTCTTACCCAACTCAACCAACAGCCCAATTTCTCACAGTCTTCTTTTTATTTCTATGTCCTGGTGATTGCCAAGATCTACCTTCTTTTCAGAGTGGAGAAGGGTGGGAAGAAAAGCGAGGAGCAATCATTGACTATGAAAGTCTTTGGTACTGTTCATCATTAACCTGCCAGTGGGTTTCCTAAACTGGACTTCAACCTAAAACCAGATTCATATGTTTCCTTAGGCATCACTTGTAATCTAAAATTTTATTGTAACTAAGTACCTATGCTTGCTCCTCTTCTGTAAGTACACGGTAAACCCCAAATAAAGTTATTCATCTTTGGCTTGTAGCATGAATTTGGTTATTACTAACAGAAGAGAAGTACATTCCAGTGATAGGTACTGCACATCTTTCCAGTAAAGTGTTTGTTTTTGTGTTGCACACTGCAATACTGTGCTAACAGTCAATGTGTTAGCACAATAGCCTAGAAAATGATGGGACACCTCAGTTCAAGAAATGTCTAAAATAGAGCTCATTAATCTCATTCTGGCATATGAATATGTTGGAATTATTTAACACAATACTCAATTTATATTGTGTGAAATTTTAATCGGGTCACCCTTTAAAGCAAAATACCCAGTTATCTTTATTCAGTCATACATCACAAAGAAGCCATGACAACAGATAATCTAGATTGTTGCTTTGGATGATGATGCCTGTTCAGGTTTTGAAACAAATTTTGATATTCACTGGTTGAAAACATACCTAATTTTCTTAGACATTGTCGAAGGTCGTCTGTCAAGCTGCAAGCAAGCCTCAGATATCATTAGCCTCCCTGTAGTTATTAATGCACATTACTTTTCTGCAGGACACATACTACTGCATTTGCATTTATCAAAAAGAAAAAAATACTATTGTAACAAGGAAGTAAACTGTATCTGACATGTCAAATTACAAATTCGTCCCCACAACTAGTGTGCAGGTTTTATTTCCAGTGATGAATTGTTGATAATGGCAGCAGGATGCACATAGGGATACTCTGTGAACATTGACAATGAACCAACATGATTTCCTTCAAATTACAGGGCACGAATCCATATCACTGAGGTGCTTTGTGTATCATTTACCTTAAGGAAGCTTCTGCAAGTGCAATCACCCCCTCATCAGTCGCTCCAGTCCAGCTTATGTCGACTAACGTCAAATGTTTACAGGACTTGCTTGCATGAAGTAGAACTATATCACCATTGAACATAGGTCCACTACAGCTCGTTATGTTCAGTTCCTATGCATCACAAGAAAAAGATGATAAATGAATATTGTTCTTACACATCAGATTTCTCTCAGAACTTATAGATGTACAACATAAAATATAGCTACTGTGTATACGTTCCACAGAAAATATATCAACACCTTTACAGCAGTTGATAATGTAGAAAGTCAGCGGTGAATAGGTAGGTTGCAACTGCCAAACATATATGTGTTAACAAATAATTGCATGTATTTATGTATGTGGTATTTACATAGCACAAGCCTATTTCAAAGGTGGAGCAGTGCTTTAAAGAGTCAAAGGCCAAGATGCAGTTAGGGAGTGACTGGCAGACGGGATACTCCATCACAAACATGGCTGATATCCTGTCTGCCGTAATGTAGGTGCCATAGACTATTGCACACTTGTAATATGGCCCTTAGTGCACTTGTTCTTTAAAACCATGTGTGTAATTGATCATCAGGGAGGTGCTGGGGTTCTGTTGGGACTGACCCTCTTGCCTACTTTGTATAAATGCGTTTGCAAGTAGTATTCTCCCCTGGTCTACAAAGGCTCTTACTCTAATCACTACAGAAAAAGTGACGGAAGACATAAAATTACTTGAATAGCAATTAATATTGGGGATTATCCATACATGACCTGAATCATTGTTACTAAACTTAAAAACCTTGGCTGCCTTAAAAAGCTCAGATGATATATGAAATAGGAGCTGCCCAATAATCCAAACAGAACTCCTAGGCTTACTAACAGCAAAAACAATAATGACTCACTGTGGTAACATTTTCACATTGCAACTAATCAGAAGCAATTACCTTACCAATTAAAGCGAAAGTCCTATTAAGACTAGAAATAGACATGCATCTGTAAAAAATATATGCAAAAAAGGGTTTAATTATCAAAGTGTGTTACCAGCAAGCATCTATTAAGGTGTTATATGCTTATAGAGATCAAACTGTGACGAAAGGGAACTTCCAAAAAGTGGGTATATGTACAGTGACAACATAAGACCAAAGTTAGATAATTGGGAAGTTTTGGTCAGAACGTTTTCCAAGTATCGTCTAGACATATAATTCCCAGTTTTGTTTTGTGTATGTGGATGATGTTTAACCCCTTCGCTGCCAGCCCTTTTCCTCCTCCTGTGCCAGGCCTTTTTTTGGCTATTTGGGGCCGTTCGCGCTTAGGCCCTCATAACTTTTTGTCCACATAAGCTAGCCAAGCCAAATATGCGTCCTTTTTTTCCAACATCCTAGGAATTCTAGAGGTACCCAGACTTTGTGGGTTCCCCTGAAGGAGGCCAAGAAATTAGCCAAAATACAGTGAAAATTTCGTTTTTTTCAAAGAAATGGGAAAAAGTGGCTGCAAAAGAAGGCTTGTGGTTTTTTCCCTGAAAATAGCATCAACAAAGGGTTTGCAGTGCTAAAATCACCAGCTTCCCAGCTTTCAGGAACAGGCAGAATTGAATCGGAAAACCCAATTTTTCAACACAAATTTGGCATTTTACTGGGACATACCCCATTTTTACAATTTTTTGTGCTTTCAGCCTCCTTCCAGTCAGTGACAGAAATGGGCATGAAACCAATGCTGGATCCCAGAAACCTAAACATTTCTGAAAAGTAGACAAAATTCTGAATTCAGCAAGGGGTCATTTGTGTAGATCCTACAAGGGTTTCCTACAGAAAATAACAACTGAAAACGAAAAATTTTGAAATTGAGGTGAAAAAAACAGCAATTTTTCTCTACGTTTTACTCTGTAACTTTTTCCTGCAATGTCAGACTTTCGAAAGCAATATACCGTTACGTCTGCTGGACTCCTATGGTTGCAGGATATATAGGGCTTGTAGGTTCATCAAGAACCCTAGGTACCCAGAGCCAATAAATGAGCTGCACCCTGCAGTGCGTTTTCATTCTATACCGGGTATCCAGCAACTCATTTGCTGAAATGTAAAGAGTGAAAAATAGCTATCAAGAAAACCTTTGTATTTCCAAAATGGGCACAAGATGAGTAGTTGAGGAGCAGTGGTTATTTGCACATCTCTGAATTCCGGAGTGATCATACTAGCATGTGAATTACAGGGCATTTCTCAAACAGACGTCTTTTTTACACACTCTCTTATATTTGGAAGGAAAAATGTAGGGAAAGACAGGGGGCAATAACACTGGTTTTGCTATTCTATGTTCCCCCAAGTCTCCAAATAAAAATGATACCTCACTTGTGTGGGTAGGCCTAGCGCCCGCGACAGGAAATGCCCCAAAACACAACGTGGACTCTTCACATTTTTTGAAAGAAAACAGAGGTGTTTTTTGCAAAGTGCCTACCTGTAGGTTTTGGCCTGTAGCTCAGGTTTGGCCTAGGGAAACCTACGAAACCTGTGCATTTTTTAAAACTAGAGACCTAGGGGAATCCCAGATGGGGTGACTTGTGGGGCTCTGACCAGGTTCTGTTACCCAGAATCCTTTGCAAACCTCAAAATTTGACTAAAAAACATGTTTTCCTCTCATTTCGGTGACATAAACTTCTGGAATCTGAGAGGAGCCACAAATTTCCTTCCACCCAGCGTTCCCCCAAGTCTCCTGATAAAAATGGTACCTCATTTGTGTGGGTAGGCCTAGCGCCCACAAAAGGAAATGGCCCAAAACACAACGTAGACACATCACATTTTTTCACAGAAAACAGAGTTGTTTTTTGCAAAGTGCTTACCTGTGGATTTTGGTCTCTAGCTCAGCCGGCCCCAGGGGGGGCAGAAATGGCCTAAAATAAATTTGAACCCCACCCCCCCAACCCTCCCCCCCCCAGGAGCGACCCTTGCCTACGGGGTCGCTCCCCCTTCGTGACATTGGCGCAAAAAAAAAAAATCCCTGGTGTCTAGTGCTTTCTGTCCCCCTTGGGGGCAGATTGGCCTCATAACAATAGGCCAATCTGACCCCAAGGGGGGCAGAAATGGCCTAAATATAGTTTGCCCCCTAGGGGGGCAACCCTTGCCTAAGGAGTCGCTCCCTACCTCCAAAAAAACAAGACAAAACAAAAAGAAAAAAAGAAAAAAATGAGCCTTGGTGCCTAGTGGTTTATGCCCCCCCCTGGGGGCAGACCCCAGGGGGGGCAGAAAAGGACTTCCAAAAAAATGCCCCCCATGGGAGCGACCCTTGCCCAAGGGGTCGCTCCCTTATGTCCATTTCATAAAAAATAAAAAAATCCCTGGTGTCTAGTGGGCGTATCAAAAGCCGGATTGCAAGCAATCTGGCTTTTGAAACGCTCAGAGAGACTTCAAAGGGAAGGAAATTCCTTTCCTTCCCTTTGAAGCCTCTCTGGGCCTCCCCCACGTGATTGAAAGAGAAATGCTTAGCATTTCTCTTTCGATCGCGCTGGAAGCTGAGCTTCCAGCATGATGGGAGGAGGCCCTCTGTGATTGTCAGCGTGCGATGCGCGCTGATGTCACAGGGAGGTTTGGGGGGTCGGGGGTGGAAGGGGAAGGGCTTCCCCTTCCATCCCTGCCTTGGGGGGGTGGGTGGGGTGCGATGTGACGTCATCCAAGGCACCCGGGAACCGGTGCCTTGGACGAGGTGACCTCGTCCAAGGCACCCAAGAGGTTAAATCACTATGGCCCAGATGTACAAAGCCCTTTTACATTTCCTAACGGTCCAAATCGGTATTTCGGGCTGCTAAGGAATGCAAAACAGACTTTTCTTATGTACCAAGACCTTTAAGAAATCGCAAATTGCTATTTCATCCCTGTAGAAATCACAAATATGATTTCCAATTTCCAATTCCAATTCTGATGTGCAAAGCTTTTCCTAAATGCGACTTGGGCATTTAGGAGATGCAGTTACCACCAACTTGAAGTTAGTGGTAACCAGGCGCAATTTCAAAAAGCCCCCAAAGGTGATTTTTTTAAATTGCACTGGAGCACACAAAAGCCCCTTAGGCATATGTGTACTCTACAGGTGCACCCCTATTCTTGGGGTGCAGCAAGGTGGGTCTTTTGCCCATTGCCATCCCTGGTTTTTCATTTCCTACATAGCGATTTAGGAAATGCAAAACCAACCCATTGACTAAAATGAAATGGGATTTCTTAATACTGATTTCCTAATCGGTATCTCTGTACATAGCATTTTGCATTTTTTAAATAGCGATTTCAAAGAAGTCACTGTTTAAGAAATGCAAAATTGCATTTTGTACATCTGGCCCATAATTACTAAAGAGTCATCATCAGGACAAGTGCATACATACAAGTATGTAGAGAAAGGGACTGCAAGTCTAGGGCACAAGAGCTTCTAAAGGACACGATCCAGGATGGTTTGAATGGGCCAAAATGTCCCAGATAAAGTTCACTGGCTAGAAATTGTGTACAAGACAGTAGCACTTGCTTTGGGATTCAGACACTGATGGCTGCAGTACTGCTCCTTCAGCCTTACTTGTGTGTGGTCATGCTGAAGGCTCAAAGACACTCCAATGCTGAGTCTTACATTGGCTGACATTTCAGCAATGGTATGACACTAGTAACACTCAGTCGTAGCTGATCATGGTAGTGGGGTACAAGACTTTTTACTTGAGTCGACTTTTCACCTGAGCCCGAGTGGAGAAACTGCCTACTGGCTTTCCCTCATATATCTATGTAGTGTGGGGAAAGCTGGCAATCAAATACGTTTCCACAAAAATGAATTAAGGATGGCAGTTAAGAACCGTTTTGTCTTAGTTACACTTGCAATTTCATTGCACTTATATGGAGACTGGAGTAATGTTGTAACATTTGCATCACTGAAACAAACACAGCAGTAAATAATAAAAACATGTTTTTAACATAAAAAACCTGCACATCTCCTCAGGATTTCATTACACTTTGAACCTTAGCCCACATAACAGGCAGACATTACAGGGATTTAATCATCCTATACTTCTGGCCCCACCCAGATGCAGTGGAGAGGAATCCTATCAAATCCCAGCTTGACTAATTCCTCCTTCAGTCTGCTCAGATATCCTTGATGCTAGTAACAGTGGACTAAGACGTTGCTATCAACAGTTGTGTTTGACTCCAGAACTAAGGTATAGTTACACGGTTCCCAGATTCAGTGATGTTAATTGTGCAACATTTGCATTAATGATATCAGGGGGTCTGTTAACTCCAAAGCTACGTAATTAATAGACCCTTGGTCAGGCCATGCAAATCACTAGGAGAATCAGCAATTCCAGGTCCAATTGCGGCGTAATTTTTAATTCTCCCAGAAGATACACTAGTAAAGCTGAGCTGCTTTGAGCACCAGAAATCCCACAGGAATCATGAGAAGTCTACAGTAACTCTTGCCATAATGTTCAATGGAGCCATGAATATGGTTGCTGGTTTCAAAGAGAATTATGCGTCTATTATAATGAGGGCCTAGGATGTAAGTTCCACCTGACTATCCAGGCCTGATTTACAAAGCATTTTTTGTAAGAAGGTTCCTGGAGTAGGGCATGCTTACTCATCAGAAGCATATCTTGCTCCTAGAAATTGGAGAATAAGTCACACTGAGCCTGGAATGTGAAACACCAACTCACAGAAAATGCTTTGGTACTCAAGTCGGAGTATTCAGGTGCACCTCAGAAGTAAGCCTGACCTAAGACAACTGCTCACAGAAAATGCTTTGTGAATTATGTGCAAAAGAACATATTGTTAGATTTTGTTTATACTTTCTATATGATAACTATTTAGCATTGAGGAAATTGATGTGTGTAACAGAATCGTGCAGCTATGAGGAATATTGAGAAACTGTAGGCAAAAACACATCTGACATAGCTTACAACATTCTAACATGCTACCCACTTTAATTTTGCTATCAAATAAATAATCCTCTAAGATAGTAAAGGCAACTCACAAAATATGTATTCTCTGGCTCTTCATACATATAAGCCTTTGCCTTATTACACAAAGCTCCAGGGGCCAGATGTACAAAGGTCTTTTGCATTTCTTAACAGGCTAAATCGCAATTTCGGCCCATTAAGAAATGCAAAACAGCCGTTTTCTATGTACGCAGGCCTTAAGGGAATGGCAAGTAGGGATTTCCTATTTGGAATTTCTTGGCACACATACAAAGCGTTTCCTAAATGCAAAATGAGCATTTAGGAAATGTAATTACCATTGACTTCAAGTCGATGGTAACCATGTGGGCATGTGTGTGCTTTACATGTGCACTACTTTTAACAAGGTGCAGCAAGGGAGGGCCTTAGGCTGAATGTCAACCTTGCTTTGGCATTTCCGAATACGCAATTTCCTTTTAGGAAATTTCAAGTTAGGGAATGCTAAACCATTCGTACATTAGGCCCATAGAAACAAATAGTTTGGCATTTCTTAAATAGCGATTAGCTAATAGAGATTAGCAAGGAAGAATTGCTAGCTTATGCTGTTCCTGTAAAACTATAAACTGAATGACTATATGGTCCCATCACCCTAGCGTGCTCATTCCTGTGATCTGTAACGCAGGAGAAGATGACCAAATTAAGTTTAGAGTTTCAGAGTATGCTGAGAACAGGCTCGTTGGGAGCATGGGCTATTTCAAAATTGTTTTATTCCTGATTTGATTTGATTTGATTTTGATACTGATGCAGTACGCAAACATCTCACACTTGAGACCAAAAGTCTGATATAGAAAACAAAGAGAGTGTAATAAGTCTTTGTGACTTCCTAAAGGCGAGAAAGTGATCGGGTTGTCTTGAGTGAAGGAGTAATTGTTCTATTAAGAATAAATGTCTTAATTCACATTCACTTGAACTATTCATTTTCAATTTTCAATTGAAGTTTCAGCATGCATTTTGTATAGTTATGGCAGTACTGCTTTAATATGACTACGATGCTAGTATTATGGTAGTTAAAACCAACAAATATGCAAGCGAATGCAAAACGTAATACAAAAAAAATCAGCAAATCCATTTCTTTGTGTTGTGATTAGCATCAGTTTCGACACCTTAAAAATCGATTGCATAGATCATAACGTACTGCGATGCAGTACTCTGTACAAAACTCACTTCCACTGAGTATGTGTCCCGTTAAAAAATGTGTACTTACATCGGACACTATTTATGAAGCACAAGCATAGACATCGAACTTAAAACTCATTATTGACTGTAGGTTGATACTACTGTGGTATACCTTACCTTCAGGTATGCACCTATAGAAGGGTAGGTCCAATACGCTAAGCAAGAACCAGGAGCAACAATAATAATGAAACATACTGGTTCAAAGCAGGCGCTTTAAATGTAAATATTTACATTTCTCAGTTCAGGGATGCAAAATGTATCCAAAAATAAATTGCTAAACAAATTCAAGACCCAACCAGCCATTACTACTTTACCTTGAGAGTATGTTTGCAGTTCTGAAAGAATTGGCCCAGCCCCTTCTCTGTGACTCGCTGGCTCTCATCATGGCAGTGGTAGAGGGAGAAAGACCTTGGGTGGCAAAGGCCTATTCTGATCAGCCAGTCATCATTCAAGGAATGGCAGTTTTGGATCTGAACTCTTTTCCCTGAAACAAGAGAATAGATTGACTCTCAGAGACCTTCAATATTCTCAGGCAGATAGCTAGTGATATTTAGCAATATTATTGACTACTTATCAATATTTTGTCCAAGCTTTTGTGTGCAGGCACATTGATTAATACATGGATTGTATATCCCATTTGTCAAACAGTGCTTCCAAAGGGTTAACAATATATTGAATGGAATCCCAAAGTTCCGTGAGAGGACGTGGATGGACCACTTGCCCTCCTCCTTATAAATGCTGTTAAAAATGTGTCTCACCACTAACAACTCGATACACAATACATGCCCAGTAAAACTATGAACATCAACAAGCATCTTTAAACTGTAAAACGCAAGGCTTTTGGAAAAGTAATGTGAGTCACAATTTTAACAAGTGAGGTACCACACGGTGAGAAGAAAAAGTGTATTCCTATAGTGCTTCTTTTCTGAGGGACATTTTCAGAAAGGTTTTATATAAGTGTCTTAGGTGCACAAAATACCACTAGTGAGAGCCAATTGACAGTCTCAAAATCAGGAATGAATGAAATGGTGGACAACAAATGGGATTTGCTCATATTTACATTCTGCCTATGTATTGCAATTTCAGAATTCACAAATCCAGGATTGGGTGTGGGTCTTCGTGCATTTATGGTTAGGTCCACCTGAAATATTTGTGAATCTACACAGCCTTGTATGAGTTTAAATATGAATTTTTATCACTTATACACAGGTAGTTTTGGTTGATAGAAATGCACACATATGTTTCCCTGTTAATGAAAGAACTGGGTGTGTTTCCAAGGTGTGATGGAGGAGGGAGCACCCTTATTTTATACCCTTTTGTGGGGCATGTGTTGATCTATAAAAAACGTTATTTTCCCCATGAAGAAACAATAAATAGATAAATTGCAAAATGTGCATCTGCATTACATTGAGTTACACTTTTGCATGTGTTATTGTACACCTAATTACAAATCCAGATGCGGACACTTCCACATTCGAGTACACCTCGAAATTTGTAATAGTTGCAGATTTCCATAATATATCAAGGAATTATTTATGAAGTTCAAGAAAGTCAGAAATGTACTTCGAAGGTAAAAGTAGTAACAGCGGAAGAGATAGCTGTTTTTGCACACCTTCTGAATTGCACCCTAAATAATAAGCATTAAGGGCCATATGTACGAAAGTTTTTTCACATAGACACAGAATGGGTAAAATCCTTTCGTACATCTGGCCCTAAATGACATGAGTGGTTTTCTGGCAGTAGAGCATCTGTAGGACTGCGAATGCTGTTCCTTTCTTGTGATAACAATGACAAACAGAATGCATTCCTTGTTAAGGAGAGTCTACATCATTGTAAACTGAATACATAGTAGATTGGACAACATAAGGCCAGATTTAATTCTTGGGGGTAAAAATAATCCATTACAGCAACAACATAGTATCCTCACTGCCAAGAATGCAGTCTGCGTGCCTCATTTAGATGCAGGTGGACCTTTGTGTTAGTGACATAGGCGACTACTCTGCCTCTACCATCATAATCCTCTCCAGTGGACCTGGGGAGTAAAGGCCATTGGATAAATGACTACATGAAGTAGTGAAACGCAAAGTCGGGGACACCGCAGAAAACGAAGAGGGGCCCCTGAGTTCACCATATTTCACAGATAATCATTGGATTTGGGTTAAATGGGGGCCCCTTGATGGCTTGGAGGCCCCCCTGAAGGATTGTGGTCCCCCAGTGCCATAGGGGCCTGTTTTACAGGTGACCACCTGCTACGCGGTCATTTATAAATTTGTCAGACAAACTAGTCATGGCCTGCAGACGTAACGTCCTCCACCAGGCCAATGTTGACTACTTCACCTGCCAAAAATGTAATCGAGCCTATAGTTTTGAGGATTCATGATTCGAGATTCTCAGGGAAAGTTTTCCTCAACATTTGTTTTTTAATTTTAAATCATAATTTACAGTTCTGTAGCTCATTGTTATGTATGTGCATTCTTATCATTATTGCGGTTATTACTATCAGTAGAAGTAGTAGTATCTTATACCACTAAACTAGTGAAGCTAATACTATTACGAACAATATTAATTTAACCCTTTCGCTGCCAGGCCTTTTCCCCCTCAGGTGCCAGGCCGTTTTTGGGCTATTTGGGCAGTTTGCGCTTAGGCCCTCATAACTTTTTGCACACATAAGCTCCTCATGACAAGTTTGCGTCCTTTTTTCCCAACATCCTAGGGATTCTAGAGGTACCCAGAGTGTGTGGGTTCCCCTGAAGGACACCAAGAGATTAGCCAAAATACAGCAAAAAATTCGTTTTTTTTAAACAACTGGGAAGAAAGGGCTGCAGAAGAGGGCTTGTGTTTTTTCCCCCTGAAAATGGCATCAACAAAGGTTTTGCAGTGTTAAAATCACCACCTTCCCAGCTTTTCAGGAACAGGCAGACTTGAATCAGAAAACTACATTTTTTAACACAATTGTGGCATTTTACTGGGACATGCCCCGTTTTTACTATTTTTTTTGCTTTCAGCCTCCTTCCAGTTCGTGACAGAAATGTGTGAAACCAATGCTGGGTCCTGGACAGCTAAGCATTTCTGAAAAGTAGATACAATTCTGAACTCAGCAAGGGGTCATTTGTGTAGATCCTTCAAGGTTTTTCTACAGAAAATAACAGCTGAAATTAAAAAATATTGAAATTGAGGTTAAAAAAACATAAATTTTTCTCCACGTTTTACTCTGTAACTTTTTCCTGCGATGTCAGATTTTCAAAAGCAATATACCATTCTGTCTGCTGGACTCTTCTGGTTGCGGGTATATATAGGGCTTGTAGGTTCATCAAGAACCCTAGGTACCCAGAGCCAATAAAGGAGCTACACCTTGAAATGGGTTTTCGTTGTATACCGGGTATACAGCAATTCATTTGGTGAAATATAATGAGTGAAAAATAGGTATCAAGGAAACCTTTGTATTTTCAAAATGGGCACAAGATAAGGTATTGAGAATCAGTGGTTATTTGTACATCTCTGAATTCTGGAGTCCCCATACTAGCATGTGAATTACACGGCATTTCTCAAATAGACGTCTTTTTGACAAACTGTCTTACATTTGGAAGGAACAAATGTAGAGAAAGACAAGGGTCAATAACACTTGTTCTGCTATTCTGTGTTTCCCCAAGCCCCCGAATAAAAATGGTACCTCACAAGGGTGGGTAGGCCTAATGCCCACGACAGGAAATGCAACATCGACACATCACGTGTTTTTTGGAAAGTGCCTACCTGTGGATTGTAGCCTTTATCTCAGCTGGCACCTAGGGGAATCCAGGATGGGTTGACTTGTGGAGCTCTTACCAGGTGCTGTTACCCAGAATCCTTAGCAAACCTAAAAATTTGGCCAAAAAAAACACTCTTTCTTCACTTTTCGGTGATAGAAAGTTCTGGAATCTGAGAGAAGGCACACATTTCCTTCCACCCAGCATTCCCCCAAGTCTCCCTAGAAAAATGGTACCTCACTTGTGTGGATAGGTCTAGTGCTCGCAACAGGAAATGCCCCAAAACACAACATGGACACATCATATTTTCACAAAGAAAACTGACCTGATTTTTTTTAAAATGCCTAGTGGTGGATTTTGGCCTCTAGCTCAGCCGGCACCTAAGGAAACCTAGCAAACCTATACATTTTTAAAAACTAGACACATAGGGAAATTCAGAAAGGGGTGACTTGTGGGTCTCTCACCAGGTTTTGTTCCCCAGAATCCTTTGCAAACCTCAAAATGTGGCAAAACAACACCTTTCCCTCACATTTCGGTGAAAGACAGTTCTGGAATCTGAGAGGAACAACAAATTTCCTTCCACCCAGCATTCCTCCAAGTCTCCCGATAAAAAATGGTACCTCACTTGTGTGGATAGGCCTAGTGCTCGTGACAGGAAATGCCCCAAAACACAATGTGGACACATCACATTTTCCCAAAGAAAACTGACCTATTTTTTGCAAAGTGCCTAGCTGTCGATTTTGGCCTCTAGCTCAGCCGGCACCTAGGGAAACATAACAAACCAATACATTTTTTTAAAACTAGACACCTAGGGAAATTCAGAATGGGGTGACTTGTGGCCTCTCACCAGGTTATGTTACCCAGAATCTTTTGCAAACCTCAAAATTTGGCAAAAAAACACTTTTTCCTCACATTTCGGTGACAGAAAAATCTGGAATCTGAGAGGAGCAACAAATTTTACTTCCACCCAGCATTCCCCAAAGTCTCCTGGTAAAAATGGTACCTCACTTGGGTGAGTAGGCCTAGCGCCCACAACAGGAAATGCCCCAAAACGCAACATGGACACATCACATTTTCCCAAAGAAAACTGATCTGTCTTTCACAAAGTGCGTATCTGTGGATTTTGGCCTCTAGCTCAGCCGGCACCTAGGAAAAACCTAGCAGACCTGGACATTTCTGAAAACTAGACACCTAGGGTAACCAAGGATGGGGTAACTTGTAGCACTCTCACCAGGTTCCGTTACCCAAAATCCTTAGCAAACCTCAATATTTGGCAATAAAACACTTTTTCCGCACATTTCAGTGACAGTAAGTTCTGGAATCTGAGAGGAGCCACAAATTTTCTTCCACATACCATTACCCCAAGTCTCCCAATAAAAATGGTACCTCACTTGTGTGGGTAGGCCTAGTGCCCGCGACAGGAAATGCCCCAAAACACAATGTGGACACCTCACATTTTCCCAAAGAAAACTGACCTGTTTTCTGCAAAGTGCCTAGCTGTGGATTTTGGCCTCTGGCTCATCCAGCACCTAGGAAAACCTAGCAAGCCTGGGCATTTCTGAAAACTAGACACCTAGGGGAATCCAGGACGGGGTAACCTGTGGTGCTCTCACCAGGTTCTGTTACCCAAAATCTTTAGCAAACCTCAAAATTGGGAAAAAACAAGTTTTCCTCATATTTCAATGCTTCAAAGTTCTTGAATCTGAGGGGAGCCACAAACTTCCATCTACCCAGCATTCCCCCAGGTCTCCCAAAAAAAATGGTACCTCACTTTCGTGGTTAGGCCTATTGCCTGCAACAGGAAATGCCCCAAAACACTATGTGGACACATCAAAATGAACAAATACAAAACTACCTGTTTTTGCAGGGGGCACCTGCGACTTTGGTCCTCGGCTCAGCATCCATCTAGGGAAACCTACAAAACCCAAACATTTCTGAAAACTAGACACCTAAGGTAGTCCAGGGAGGTGTGACTTGCGTGGATCCCCCAGTGTTTTCCTCAGCAAACCTCAAATTTAGCTAAATAAATCACATCACTGCAATAGCACAAATTTCCTACCACCTAACGTTCACCTCAGTCTTCTGGTAAAAATAATACCACACTTGTGTAGGTGGGCCAAGTGCCTGTGACAGGGAAGAGCCAAAAACATGTTGAAAATGAAGGGGAACCAAAGCAGGTGCAAAAGGGCAGTTTGAAAAAAAATGTTTTTAGGCTGACAAGTGGGGCAGAATATTTATCGGTATAGAAGATGCAACAATGCTAGGTGGTAGGAATTTTGTGGATTCCTGCAGATTCTGGAAGGTTCCGTCACAAAAATGTGTGAAAATGTGTGATTTCAAGCAAAGTTGGAGGTTTGCAGGGCATTGTAGGTAAGAAAATGGTGTGGGTTGCATGTGAAGCACAGCACCCTGGACTCACCGAGGTGTTTAATTCTCAGATGTGTCTAGGTCTCATAGATTTTTCAACCTGGCAGCGTCCCAAAGTCCAAAAGTGCAGTGCTCATAATTCCAAGTGGGACGATTTTGAGAGTTAGACAAGCTCTCATGGCCCAAATGTAAAACGCAAACCCCAAATAATCAAATGTCGTCTTGCTTGCCATGGGATCAGATGTTTTAGTGTGTGGGGGAGAGCTGAAAGACTGTTACCCCCTTCATTTGGGGTGGGGCCATAACAATGCCCACACTGGTTGGGAGCCACCACCCCACTATTTTTTTTTTTATTCCCTGGCATCTAGTAGGCTTTCTGCCACCCCTCCACTGGGGAGTGAATCTGGGGTATTTGCCCATCTGCCAACCAGTGGGCAGGACAACTTTGTACCCATTTATTTGAGGTGGGGATATGGCCATACCCCCACCCTCTTTTTTTAAAAAAAAGATCTTCCCTGGTTTCTGGTGGGCTTTCTGCCCCCCTTGGGGGCAGATGAGCCTTACAAAAATAGGCCGATCTGCCCCCAAGGGGATATGGGGGGTAGAAAAGGCCTTAAAAAACAATACCCCCCACGGGAGCGACCCTTGCTGAAGGGGGCGCTCCCCTTTATCATTTATATTTAAAAAAAAAAAAATCCCTGGTGTCTAGTGGGCATTTCTGCAACCTGATCACTTCACGATTGAGCTGCAGAAATACTCAGAGAGACATCAAAGGAAAGGAAAGGCCTTTCCTTTCCTTTGATGCCTCTCCCGCCCCCAGCCATTTATCATTTATATTTTAAAAAAACTCCCTGGTGTCTAGTGGGCATTTCTGCAACCTGATCACTTCACGATTGAGCTGCAGAAATACTCAGAAAGACATCAAAGGAAAGGAAAGGCCTTTCCTTTCCTTTGATGCCTCTCCCGCCCCCAGCCCGTGATCGGATGAGAAATGCTTTTGCATATGTCTGGTCTATCGGGGTACATTGTCCTCAGCTGATCCCACACTACAGATCTGACCAGATTAAATGGCGATCCATTACACCTGTTCTCATTGAGGGCCACATTTCTAACTCCAACCTTTTGAAATACTGTGTCTGTTTCGTCCCCTATGAGGGAACTAAGCAGGTTTTTTTACATCCCCTTCTGCCAGGGTGATACCTGCAGTTTGCTTCTCAAATGATCTGATCCATTTACATGCTCTCTCTGTAAGCAGTGTCAACTGTTTTGTCCATATGGGGCCAAGGAACACAATGTGGTAGCCCAGGGCCCTTATGAGTCAGGGGTATATGATGTAAATAGGTGGTGGCGCACTGCTGATGGTGCTGTCTGGCGTACATTTTCTCATGTAAGGGTAGTCCCAATCTGGATCACCCTCACCATACAGAAAACACTCTTCAGCATTAGCCATGTTGTGTGGGTAAAAGGACAGGGGCTCATTTGTGGAGCTAGCCATTCAGTCCAGTATCCTAGGTGTTCTACAAATGGCACAACAAAATGCCAGCTATCCTCTCCTTCAGCGACAGTCTTACTGGGGGTGAGGCCTGTGCTGTGTGAATTTGCTTCAGAACTAATTTGCTGGGCAGGTCTTTTGTCCCCTAACCTTGCTTGATCCCATTCCGCGGTCTGCCTGGCCAAGGGTGCTTTGGAATTGTGACTGCTTACGCTCTGTAGCTTGGGGCTCGTACACAACGCTTCAACAAAAAACAAATTGAAGAGAGAGCCCTTCTGGCTTTCCCAGAGAAATTCACAAATACATAGTATTCTGTTGATTGTGCCACAAACGTACACAATCCTTAAACAATAAAAAACTAATAATTTGCAGTGCCCTTCTGGCCTTCTCTGACAAATTCACAAATACTTATATTTCCATTGATTGTGCAACACTCTAACAAAATTCTTCAACAACAAAAAAACAAATTGCATGCGGTGCCCTTCGTGCCTTCTCTGACAAAGTCACAAATAGATATATTTCCGTTGATTGTGCAACGCACGTACACAATAATTCAACAATTAAAAACAAAATTGCATGAGATGGCCGTCTGGTCTTCTCTGACAAATTCACAAATACATATATTTTGCTTTATTGTGCAAAACTCGTACACAATCCTTCAACAATAAAAGAAATTGAATGGAATGCCCTTCTGGCCTTCTCATACAAATTCACAAAAACATATCACATGCGGGTTATATTACACTTACATCTGCGTTTAGTATTGCCAATAGGAGCCCGCTTATGTAAAACGAGGATCATGATTTGCTTTTTCCTCACCTTTAAGGGGACAGCAGTCTCCTGATCCTTCCCAACCCCCGTGCACAGGCAGAACTTCAGCTAAAATGGCTTCTGCTCACATCATCAAATTTGTGGGCACTGGTCTCACTGCTGGGGGGAGAAGGTGATGCCAGCCTTCAGGTGGAGGTGCAAAGGAAACTTATGGCTGGTGAATGAAAATGCTCTTGAGACTCAAGACTGGCCGTGCAGACTTTTCTTGGCAATCCAGAGGCAATATTTACTAACTGTTTTGATAAGGAGAAAAACACTGCAGACTGCACCTCAGCCCTGTACGATCTGTTGCTATGTTTTTTCTCAAATGCCCGTTCACAGACATTTCTTTTTATACACATCAGTACAATACTTTATTACACATGACCAATAATAGCTAACTTGCATGTTTATAGATTAAAATGGAAAAACACTTGAAAACATGTGACCCTATATCCTTAAATTCCTGGACTAGGGACCTCATTATGAATCTGGCAGTACATGGACTGCCAGACTCACAGTGGCGGGCGGACCACCGCAGCCTGGCGGTAGCGGCGTTTCAGAACCGACAGGGAAATGATGCAGCCAGCGTCCTCCTGGGGGCCCTGCACTGCCCATGCACTTGGCATGGGTAGTACAGAGGCCCCCATGCACAGCCCTGTCATGCATTACACTGCCCGAATTACAGGCAGTGAAATGTGCGACGGATGCTGTGCACTCGCCGCCCTGCCACATTGGCGTCGGCTCCATTTGGAGCCAGCATCAATGTAAAGGCCCTGTTTTCTTCTGGGCCGGTTGGAGCATCATTATAGGGCCAGCGGGGGCTTCGCTGCGCTGGCGGTCTTCCGTCGACCATTAGCGTGGCTGTCCGGCGAACATCATAATGAGAGTCTAAGTCATTACTCGCTCTTTAGTATACATTTGACAAAGGTTCATGACCAAGCTTTTTTGACACATGAACGCATACGTGCGCTTTTGTAAATGTAATTTATTTGAAGTGTGGGCTGACAGCATTGTGTGTCTTGGGCTTCTGAGTGTTTGGAATTTGGTTTCTTCCCTCCACCCATTGTAAGTTGTGAATCTGTATGCTGTGGGCTTACCCAATTATGTACCCATTGTCTAATCAGGCTGCAATCTGTTTGTAGATACAGATAGTGTGCCGGGGACTCATGTGCTGCTGTTGTAAATATTTGCAGGTTAGTTAGAGAGATGTTGGCCTTTAACAGATGACCCTTTCATGTTTCTTATTATACTACATCCTTGAATTAACCTCATACCTTGCTTATGTCAGTGTCGGGGTTAGGCCTTAACTGTTTTTTTGATTGTGAGCAACGGTGTAGTTTCTACTTGTGCTTAATGTTTTGACATTTCATACTTACAGTAATGTGCTTATTTTTTACATTTTCTACAACGCTACCACAACATCTCAGATTGTTACCAACTTTCTTCTACTCTCATGTAGCATTTATTGGGGACTGATAAGTAAATTAAATAGTCCAATTAGGTATATCCCAAACAAACCGTATTTTATGGAAAGAGCACAAGCACTTTAGCACTGGTTATCAGTGGCAAAGTTCACAGAGTCCTAAGGCCAACAAAATCAAATTCAGCAAAACTGGAGGCCAGCAGGCAAAACATTTGGGAGAAGACCACCCTAAGGCTGTCAGGTATAATATGTGTCCTCCCCAACTGAAAGTAGGGAGAGCAACCCAACCTCCTGGGAGTTCTCATCACTAAGGCAGAAGAACCTAGAGACACCATCTGCATTGGCATGATCTGTATCAGGTCTGTGTTCCACTATATAGTCTATTCCCTGTAGGGAGATGGACTACCTCAACAATTTTGGATTCTCACTCCTCATTTCTGGTCTGTCTGAATCCGGAAGTCAGGAAATAGGTATTGTCTCAACTTTTTCAGTGTCTAGACTACATCAAAGGCTTCCCTTTTAATAGAACTCCACCTCAGTTTCTTGCAAAGTAACCTCCTAGAGATGAAAGTTTCAGGTTGGTCTAGGCTCTCGTCATTAGGCTGTGGAAGAGCCATGCTCTGATGCATTTCCTGGAGCAGTCAGGAGCCTTGAGCGTAGGGGCTGTGCACATGGCCTTTTTTAGGGAGTCAAAGGATTTCTGGCATGCCTCAGTCCAAATCATATCCCTAGGCTGCTTCTTAGAAGTCAGCTCAGTCAAGGGATCAAATGGTGCTGTATTCTTTGGCAAACGTCCTGTAATATCTTGTGAGGCCCAGGAAGGCTTTCACCTCGGTTTGAGTTTTGGGGGCTTCCAGACCATGATAATCTCTATCTTGGCCTGGAGAGGCTGAACCTCACCCCACCCATCAGGTGTCCCAAGTGCACCACAGACCCTTGCCCTATCTGCCACTTACTGGACTTGCTTGTCAGGCCTGCATTTTGCAGAGCCTGAAGCACTTCATCCAAGTGAGGCACATGTTCCTCCCAGCTGCTACTGAAGACAGCTATGTCCTCCAAGTAAGCCCCACTGAAGTCCTCCATAACAGCAAAGACGTGGTTCATCTGTCCCTGGAAGATGGCAGAGGCATTCTATAATCCAAAGGGCATCACTGTAAATTAGTAGTGACCTCCTGGAGTGGAGAAGACTGACCTGTTCCTGGCGCCTTCAGTTAGTGCAATCTGCTATAACCCTGAAGTCAGATCAAAGGTACTCAAGAACTGGGCAGCCACTAACCTGTCAATCAGCTCATCAGAACAGGGAATGGGATGAGCATTGATCGCGGTGATTGAGTTGAGCCCTTGCAATCCACACAGAACCTACGTTCTGGGGTAGTGCCAGGTGGGGCAGCTTTTGATACCAGCACCACAAGGCTAGACCAGGGGCTATCGGAGAACTCAACCACTGCTAGCCCCAACATCTTGGAGACTTCCCCCTTGATGCTGGCCCTTACTTCATCAGACAGCCTGAATATTTTGTTTTTGATCAGGAGAGTGTCTCCTGTATCAATATAATGGGAACCCAGATGTGTAACGGCAGGAGTGAGGGAAAACAAAGAGGAGAACTGTCCCAAAAAATGGTGACAGTCTCTCTGCTATTCTGAAGTCAGGGTAGGGGAGAGGCTTACACCTTCAACTGACACATCCTTCTCTTTGGAGGCTAGGAGGTCTGGGAGAAGTTCATTCTTCTCTTCCTACCCACCCTCTATTACCAACAGCATGGTGACCTTGAACCTCTCAAAGTGAGATCTGAGGCGGGTAATATGGAGGACCCTTAGTGGGTATTTGGGAGCCTTGAGGTCTACCAAGTAGGTAACTACTCCTTTCCTCTCAACCTCATAAGTACTACTCCAACATTTTTGGAGTGCCCTGGGAGCCATTATCCACACTTTTAATCCAGGCTGAAATTCCAATACCACAGGGGTAGCCATCTGGTCAAAGCACAGCTTCATTACCTCCTGACTTGCCTCCATGTTTTCAGAAGCTTGATTCCAAATGTGGCTATCTGGCTCCAGAGGACTAGCATATACCTAACTACATCCTGGAGTGTTGTATTGGGAGCTTTGTTCCACTCCTTCCTAACCAGACAGAGCAGTCCCCTTATAGGGTACTCATACAGCAACTCAAAGGGGCTAAAAGCAACCCCCTTCTGTTGCACCTCTCTGTAAGCAAAGGGCAGGCACAGTAAGAAGACATCCTAGTTAAGCCTTATGGACTCTGGCAGGCCCTTGATCATGCCCTCGAGGGTCTTGTTGTATCTCTCAACAAGCCTATTGGTGTGTGGATGGTAGGGTGAGAAAAACTTATAAGTAACTCCATACTCCTTCCATAGTGACTGCATGTATGCAGACATAAGGTTTATGCCTCTATCAGACACCACTTATTTGGAGAAGCCCATTCTGGTAAAAATCCTCATTAGGGCCTTGGCCACTTACTGTATAGCAGGGCATACTTGCAATAAATGTGGTGACTCCCTGAGGCATCACCCGCTGGCTGCGCTTCAGCCTGTTGTCTCATGCCCTCTAGAGCTGGGCACTCTTTCTGTGCTTTACAGATCCCTCCCAGGTGGGCCCTCCTCCTTCTTGCCATACAGCAAGTTCAGGCAGGTCACCAAGGAAGACAATGCCCTCCTCGGTGGGCCTCGTCTGGTGGCCTCTATCCACCTGGGAGACATTTAAGGGATGGTTTCCCATGCCACTTGACCTGCCTTTTCTTGGCAGTTGTCTGGGCCACTCCTTCAGGATCCAACCATGATTGCACAAATCCGCTCATGCAACCCCAGCATTTCCAGGTGTGTCCTAAGCTCCACTTCCTTCCAGGTAGTGTGCTCAAGACCAATCCCTAACAAACAGTCCACAGGCATAGCAGGGCTTAGACCACTTTTCAGAAGACCTAAGACCATCCCACACTCAAATAGAACAAGAGGCACTAGGTTGTGGCCCTCACGGTTGTCAGCTATTACCTCCCGGTGGAATGTAAAATTTGCTCTGGGGTCACCAGCTGCCTCCTTACTATAGTCAATCTGGCTCATGTGTCCCTCAGAACTTCAACTACTTGCCCATTAATTGTGGCCCACTGTCTGTGTTTTACAGTATTGGATAGAATATGGTCCTCACTAACTCACCCACCACTGACTGTGCCAAACTCCTCCCCAAGCAAAACACTTGCCACTCCTGGTGTCTTTCCTCCAGTGGGAGGCTGTGCACTCTTAGGACACTCTGCCTCACCCATTGTAACGCCCTTACTCTTAGCACTCATGGCACTTGAGAAATGTGTTCTGGCTTTTGTCAGGGAAGCTCTTTTTCTGGTGGCCAGATAGTGAATGGGACCCTTTCCCTTGAGAGTTTTTTTGGGGCCTTGCAAGAACTTTTTATCCCCCCCTCCTTCTTGTGGTGTGAACTCTGACCACCCTTTTGGGAGTCTACCCCGATGCCTTCTTGGACACTCTTCTTCTGAGCCAGAGGTCAGCCTCCTCAGCTAAGCTTCCTGAGGTCAGTCAGTCCGCTAGTCACTATGTGATGGCGCAGCTTTGTAAAAGCAATATCAAGCATGTGCTCCTGCAGAATTAGGTTGTGTAGCCCTGTAAAGTATTGATGCCCCTCATCTAGAACTTCAGTGCCTTGCTGGAATAGTCTGGGAAACCCACTCAGGTCTGTGTAGGAAGCGTGTGGCTGTCCCTAAACTTCTTCCTATACCTCTCAGGGGTCAACACAAATTTCTTGAAAAGAATGGCCTTTGTGGGAGTGTATTATTTCTGTTCCTCAAACGGTAGTGTTAGGAGAGTGTCCCTCCCCATCATAGGCATGTCCTCCACAAGCTGTCCCCCAAAACTCCTCAAGAACCTTGCACACCTTCAGAGCCACTTCATAAGCTGAGAACCACTTATCAATGTCGTCTGCCACCACATAACTGTGGACCAAATCCTTTGGTATGCGGACCCTTCCATCTCCAGTAAACACTGCAGGTATGCTGCCAGCATTGCTGCTGGAATCAATCTGGATTGCCCTTCAATGCAGCTCCCTGAGACTGAGCTTATGAGCCATGTCTATTTCCCCCCTCTCCAGATTCACTTTAGCTAGCTCCAGTTTGAGCTTCCTCTCTTCTTTTCCGTCCTCCACCTTCTGTGTAGACAGGCCTCTGGCAGACACACTGCTCCCTGCACCCTCCTGGTCATCTGGGACATCCATGTCATCTGCTGGGGTAGAGAAGGGCCCTCTTGGCAGCCTAAGACCCTTGGTTAGGTCTTCCTTTACCTCTTCTATTTGTGATACTTCCTCATCATTGTCATTCCACCTCTTCTTCCTCTGAGGTGGCCAGCCATTTCTGTGCTTCCTCAAATGCCCTCAAGACTACCTGGAGATTTAGCTTGGTAGTCTGTTGACTGTGTTCAAGTCCTATTTTTGCAGAGTTGTAGCAGCCCAGACAAGCTGAGGATGTCAAAGTTGCAGACATCCATATTCATGGCAGAAAAAGGAGGTTAGGGCACTTACATTTAGAAAAAGGTAAAAATATCCAAATTAAAACTAAGGAAGAATTTAATAATTCAAAATGGTTGTTAGGTGTGGAATGGTAGTGTACACTTAGTCATTGTATGACACTGCTCAAACACAAGTCCTATCTTCACCTCTGATCACCAATGTTAAAAATTGGGTTTCTGGTTGGCAGAGGTATGCACCCTAACCAAGCAGGATACACAATCCTAGTCACGATAAGACAGAAACACACCCTAAATTAACCTATTCTTACCCCCTGGTAACTTGGGTCACAGCAGTCAGGCTTAACTTAAGAGACAATGTGTAAAGTATTTGTGCAACACTTCAAACAGTAAAACAGTGAATACACCACACAAACAGATAACACACATGATTAGAAAAATAGAGCTTAATTTAATGAAGAGTACAAAACCAAAATTACAAAAATCCAATAAATAGAACTGAAGTTATGATTTTTCAAAGAATAAACTGAAATGTGGTGCTTAAAAGCATAAAACGGCAACCGCGACAATCTGATTGCGCTAGACCATGTCAAGTCAGAAAGTTCAGGTTAACCATGATGGAGCACGGGTCGGATACAGGGGCCATCTTAGGGCAACTGAAAATACCTTGTTTGCGTCAACGTTGAGAGAGATTTAAGGAGCAGGGGAGGCGATGCTTTGTCATTGATCTTTTGGATAAAGGCAATGCAGCAGCTCCCAGTCCTGCAAAGACTAAGATGCATCAGAAATGGAGGCGATGTGCCGTCCATTCAAGATGCGGTGCAATTGATTATTGCAGAAGAAGCGATTCGTCAATGGAGGTGCGCCAGTTCCGAGTGCTGCAATGGCTTTGATACATGGATTCTTCTTGGAGCAGAACTTTATACCCTCTTCCAAGGGCCCAGGTTGGATTGGCACCACTTTGCGGGGCATGATTCACAGATGGCTGAGTCCAGATGCTGTAGCAGGTGAGTTGGAAGTCTTTTGTGTCCCTGAGACTTTAGAAAACAGGAGGTGGTTCAGCTGGCCCTTGGAGTCACTCTGGGTATTGGGTTCAAGTAATGTGGGTCCAGTCCTTCTCACCTAGGCACAGAGAGCAGCAATTAGCAGGTAAGCACAGGGCCAGAAGTGTACTGTTAGGGTAAGGTCAGACGCCCAGTTCTTATACCCAGTGATATCTTTGAAGTCGGTAAGGCTTCAAAGAAGGGCTTTGAAGTGCATAGACATCCTTCCTTCCTGCCCTGACTCCAGACTCACTACAGGGGGTTAAGCAGTCCTTTGTGTGGGGACAGGACACCGTGTTTTCAGGTGTACGTGTGAGAGGCAGTTGGCAGCTCCTCCCTCCCATCTAGCCCAGGATGGCCCATCAGGATGTGGATGGTCCATCAGTCATACCTAAGCTCTCTTTCTGTGTGGCTGTCTGGAGGGAATGCACAAAGCCTAGCTATCACCCACCCCAGACCTGTATTGGAGACAGGCTGCAGCTACACAGGACGAAGAGCAGGAAAATGTCAACTTTATAAAAGCGGCATTTTCAAAATTGTAACAATAAATCCAAGTTTACTATTAAAGAGGATTTATCATTACAATTCCATATCTACAAAAAACACAACAGATCTACCCCTTCTCAATCAGGAATTACAGCTTATTGAATGTAATAAGGAATCCCCAATGTTATCCTATGAGAGGGGTAGGCCTCACTGCAGTGAAAAACAAATTTGAGATTTTTTCACTACTAGGACATGTCAAACTTAAAACTGTGTGACCTGCTTTTTAATTACACAGAACCCCGCCCAATGGGCTACTTAGGGGCTACCTTAGGGTGACTTATGTGTAATGAATGGGAAGTTTAAGGCTTGCCAAGGGGTTTTAAATGTCATGTCAACATAGTAGTGTAACACCATATTCAGGGTGTAATGGCAGGTGTGGGACATGTTTTAAAGTGCTAGTTAAGTGGGTGCACAAAGCAGCATTTAATTTACAGGCACTGGGCACATGTGGTGCACTTTAATAGGCACTTATAAGTAAAGTATACATGCCAATTAGGTATTTACTAATTAAACCATGTTTTAGGGAGAGAGCACACTCACTTTAGCACTGGTTAGCAATTGTGAAAGGCACCGAATCCTAAAGCCAACAAAACCTAACTCAGAAAAACTGGAGGCAAGCAGGCAGAACGTTTGGGGGAAGACTACCCTAAGGCTGTCAAGTCTAACAGAAATATTGCAGTTGAATGGAAAGGAGAGAAGAGATTTGTCAAAATTTGCTACCATAGTATCTGAAGAAAGTGCCTTATCTCTACATAATTTTAGTCTTTCCAACTTCTGAAATAACTTCCATTGCAATACCAATGCAAATATACCAATGACCTAACACCAGCTGAGAAATTAGAAGGTTTTCAGCTATTTATGAGTAAAAAAGCAATTTTAAAAAAGTGGAAGACATTAAGTAAAATGTTAAAGCCAAATAATAACATTAGAGCCGCTGAAGGAGTGAAAAAAACAAAATTAATTCCCATTTTTGAAAAACATAGTGTTCATAATTCTTCTTCTCTATTATCACCTCAAACAGCTAAAGACATTTCTCAATGAAAGCTGCATTCCTAGTTGAATGATGTTTTAATTTCTAATTCACCAGCTAATGTAAGTAGTCACAAAATTAGGATGTCTGCATAATCAGTCACTAGATGACGAATTTAATGTTGGTGAAAGATATGCTGTTTCAGCTAACATTCTCATTGAAGGATGTCTTGATAGCTAATTCACCAATGTGTTTGTCAATCTCAAAACCGATTTGATCAGTCTCATCCAATTCAAACCCTGGGAATACCAATCTAATAAAACAGCCAGTTTCGGATCTAAAAGATAACTTGTCATCAGTGGCTTTGAATAACATCTCTGAAGATATATCAGTAATTATAAATACACTTGCTGTTTAAGCACATAAATCTGTAAAATAACTACCTGGAGCGGATCTTAGTAGTTATAAAGAAGTTAAGCCTCTGTCTGAGGTAAATACTCAACACTCAGCTTCTATTGTAATCCTTCTGGTTCCAAATGTATCTTCAGCCAAGTCAGTAACTCTAAACAGCTTCCACAAGCCTCCTCTTTATTATACGTATCTTTCAACTGAATGACTTCTAGTCATCATTTTGATTTGGCCTCATTGCAAATTGATTTTTTTCCTCAGGCTCACTCTCAAGGGAGACATGACATCTTTAATAGGGAGAACATATTTTCCTTATCATGAAAATTTGCGAATTTTCCGACTTGAAATCAGAGGACCGTCATACGAAAAGGTTTATTATTGATCGTGGGACTGGGAAAGAGGTCACTTGCAAACGCAGGTCATCAGCTTTATGGACAAATTTCACATGGGACACACAAAAATTGCCCGCTCAGTGGGCTATTGTTATACATAAAGTTCAAGACTCAAAATATCTCACCATATGGGGGGGAGCTAAAAAACAGAAATCCAGTTCCAGCTGAGAAAATGTCTGTTTTGAAGAATAGTTCCATGGGGCCAGAAACCTGTTTTATGAATGACTTAAAACATATTAGAATCAATCTTTCTAATACATTGTTGGTAACTAGGAACATTTCCTTACAGGACAGGATAGCTAACATTTTAGGCATAAAATAATTATTGATCAGCCAGCATATTTTATGTGGAAATGAACTGGCAAAAAAAAAGCAGTGCCCCTCTGCTCATCTGATTAATATTTGCTCTTGGATCATTGCTTGCCTTAACATCCAATTAAAAAAACTAGTGGCATGTATTTATACATTTTTTCACTTCCAAGCAAATTGTTTGTCTAATGGAATATGACTGCCACATTACGACCCTGGTGGACAGACCGTTAGGGTACCGCTGTCTCTTCCAGGATGTGTGATCCCGAGGGGTCGCCGGCGGGTGCAGGTCGTAATCAGCAGGGCGCCGCTGAATGCAGCGCCACCCTGCTGATTATGACCTGGGTCTACGCCAGCCTTTTCATGGCAGTTTCACCACCATGAAAACGCTGGCGGACAACTGGTTCAAGGGGCCAATGGCATTGGCAGGGCAGCAGCATTGCTGCCGGCTCAATTACGAGCCGGCAACAATGCTGCCTTGGTTTCTGCCTTTCAGCCCAGTGGGAAAGGCATAATAGGTCTGCACATATCATCCCAGCCGGCCATAAATCTGTTATTTATCGTACTTATATGCATGTTTTGGATGTTGCCAATAATTTGACATTGGGTTCAGGAAGGAAAGTGATCACTATCTTTAAATAATAACACCTATATGGTTGCATGAGGAGCTTTGTACTGTACAATCATCTGTATATTGAAGACATTACACCAAGAACAAGAAAATTAAACTGTTGATTAGCAAACAAATTAGAAAAGTTTTGAAAATGCCCCAGATTAAATCCCCGATATCCAATATTTCTTAGGGTAGCCATAACCCCAGTGCAAAGGAATGGGAAAGTTTGGCTACAAAATCTTTTAAGTTTCTTTCAACAAGAATGTCTAGCCTGAATAAGATTTTTGTAACTGAAAGTTAGTGGCAACAATTAATAAAGATCTAAAGTTAACACTGCGAGAAATGAAATGTAAATGACAACAATTATGGACAGAAAATTGCATAAATCAATAATTAAGAAAAACTCAAAGACGTTTTGGTCACTAATCAGGGTTGGCCAGGACAAGAAAATTAAGTCAGGGGACTATCACATAAATCTATGTACATGGGATGCTTATCTTGCTGAGTTGCATGGCTCAGGTTATCAATCTTCAGTTAAGTGGGCTTCTATGTTTTCTTGTTTAAACATTCATAGATAGATAAGTACTCTCATTGCTGAAATAAAAACATCTCAGGTCCTAAAGGGATTTTGAATGCCATAATAAAGATAATTGTAGCAAACTGGTCTATACTTTTAACCTATACCTTTAATTCTATGTTTTGTTTAGTTCATATTCCTTCGTCCAATAGTTTCTATTTTACAACCCATGTGTAAACGCAGTCTCAAATCGGAGCCTAGTAGCTATCGTAGGATAGTTTTAACATTTTTAGCAAATATTAGTAATGAAATTATCAGTTCGGGCAGAACATTTTTCAATATTTACCCCCCATCAAACCAGTTTTAAATCAGCATTTATGACTATGGATAATATGGTTGCTATAAACTTTCTGACTAAAATACACTTTATTCTAAAGACAATAAAGGATCTGTGTGTTTTATAGAGTATTCAAATGCATTTGATAAGGTTCATCTAAATACACTATGGTCAAAATTGGCAGGTTGGCGGATTGACAATATTCTATTAAACTTAAAGTATTGAGCTATACTTGGATACTTGGGTCCGGGTTACATTAATTGACTGCAGAGTTTTGTCCCCACATATTAAAATTACAAATGGTTTAAAACAAGAACGCATTTTAGCCCCTTTTTATGTGCATTATACTTTTCTGATCTCTTTATAAATTTAAATAAAAAGGATGGGGACAGTTCCAAACTGGGCCGTTGTAGTATACCGTTTTTGGCCTATTTAGATAATCTGGTTTTGTTTTCCAAAACTCAGCTAGGTCTTTACCTGCAGTTAATATGCTTGCAGGATTATAATTGTGCAAATAATTTAATAATCAACTATGAGAAAACTAAAACTATGTTCATTGGGAAATCCAACTCTTCTTTCAAGTAGATGATCGATCTAGAAAAAATAGACACTGTAAAAAGCTATACTTATCTGGGAATCGTTATAAAGGACACCTTAAATTAGTCTCCCCAAAAGATGAATTTACAAAATATATGTAATAAATCAGCAATGGCAATTAAATGCTTTGTTTCCAAATACTAAGATGGTGGTATTAGCCAGACTACTAATGCTACCAAATCAAAATCAGCTTTTTCACTTACATATGGATTCATTATAATGGATTATTATTTTATATAATTTAGGGCCAGATGTAGCAATGTCTGATTTTGCGAATCGGAAATTGCGAGTCGGTGTGACTCACAATTTCCGAGTCGCAAAATCAGATGCAGAATGGTGTCTCAGACACCGTCTGCGAATCGCTATGGGGTCGCAAAGACCCACCTCATTAATATTAATGAGGTGGGTCGCATTTTGCAACCCCATAGCGATTCCCTGCACTCACAGGGATGGTGGCCTGCTGGAGACAGCAGACCTCCATGTCTGTGACTGCTTTTTAAATAAAGCAGTTTGTTTTTTTTGTATTGCAACCCGTTTTCCTTAAAGGAAAACGAGATGCAATACAAAAAAAATAATGAAACCATTTGGTTTCGTTTTTTCAGAGTAAGCAGTGGTCCATTGGACCACTGCCTGCTCGGAAAAAACATTTCTGGCAACATTCACAAAGGGGAAGGGGTCCCATGGGGACCCCTTCCCTTATGCGAATGGGTTACCACCAGTGTGACACTGGTGGTAACTGTGAATTGCTTTGCGACCGCGTTCGCGGTCACAAAGCAATTTAGCATTGCGGTGCGAGTCGCAAATAGGAAGGGGACAACCCTTCCTATTTGCGAGTCGCATTCCCATTTTGCGAGTCGGTACCATCTCGCAAAATGGGAATGAGCATGGCGATGCGCCTTTTGCATGGCGCAAACTGCAATTTTCACAGTTTGCGCTATGCAAAATGCTACCTACATCTGGCCCTTAGTCTCAGACAATCTGCACTTCATGCTAGAATGTGGTTGGAATTATGGTTACTGTCTATTTTGTCCTGAAGCAGCATCAATTTACTCAGTAAAATCTGTGGCTGTCTGTTAGTTATGGAGGATACAGTAGATACAGTAAAATACATGATCAAGTATGACATTTTCACCACCATTGGTTCTAAAGATATGTTTTCTAATTATCAAGTATCTGAATTGCTGACAAGCTATAATCTCCCATCACTAATTGATCTTCCTAATAAGAAGAGGCTGCATTGTAAAAAGTTGATTAAGCAAGTAATTAATTCATCTTAAAAGAAGCAGCTATAAAGAAAAGTTCGGAGCTAAAAAATAGCTGCTATGCGCAGGATTTCTACAAGCATATATGTTGTAATTAAACAATTGTAATGAAATAATTGAACATGTGCTCTGTTTCTGTCCTAAATTGATTGACATTCAGAAAAGATTCTGAGAGAATGGAACGAGAACAATTCAGTATGCCTCTCAATCTAGTTTCATGGGGTCATCAGGAAAAAGAATTGGATGTGTGATTAAATTTATAAGTTTTATTTTCTAGTTCCGTGATTTTAAAATGACTTTTATAGTTTGCTATGTACTGTACCTTGTTTTTTATTGTCTATGGTTTAAAGAAATCTAAACAGTAAACTAACTAATTCACTATAGATCTACGGTTTTGCTCGTGCTTGCTATGCTGACGGTAAACATCCTTTTTTACGACTTTTTTATTACGAAAGTCGTGGTTAACGAAAGCGTAACAATGCTTTTTTTAACCACGACTTCGTATTTTTGTGCCTTAACTACGTATGTTCTGAACAACGAACATGCGAGGTTAAGGTACAAAGAAGGGAGTTGGCAAAGGTAAGTGGTGGGTTTAGGTTTTGTGGTGGGGTTGGGGGGGTGGGTCATTTTTGGTTTTGGGGAGGGGGTGGGGGTCAGGTGTTTTTAGGTTTTGGGGTGGGGTTGGGGGGGTGGGGCGTTTTTGGTTTTGGGGAGTGGGTGGGGGGTCAGGGGGTTTTAGGTTTTGGGGTGGGGTTGGGGGGTGGGGCGTTTTTGGTTTTGGGGAGTGGGTGGGGGGTCAGGGGGTTTTAGGTTTTAGGGTGGGGTTGGGGGGGTGGGGCGTTTTTGGTTTTGGGGAGTGGGTGGGTGGTCAGGGGGTTTTAGGTTTTAGGGTGGGGTTGGGGCGTTTTTGGTTTTAGGGAGTGGGTGGGGGGTCAGCGGGTTTTAGGTTTTGGGGTGGGGTTGGGGGGGTGGGTTGAGGGATGTAGGGTGAATGGTGCCTATTGCTAATGATTTTATCAGGAATGCCTTTACAACGAAATATCGTTGTTAAGGCATTCGTGGTAAAATCATTAGTAGTAAGGACGAGGTCGGTGTTCCGACCTGGTTGTTAAGGTTAGTAGTTGTTTTTAATTCGGTGTTCCGTCATATAATCTATGCTGACCACTCTGATTCACTGAAGAAGTTGGGGACTGCAGGGGTGTTTGCCATCAGTCAGTGACAATAACATTGACCTTTTGAGCTTAAGGGACTTGGTTCAACCTAGCGTGGGCAACAGTCAGACATACTTTATTTTGAAAGAATCTTCAAAAAACACAAAATATGTTGCCGCTATTCCAGCAGTATCAACCTGTCTCTTGCAGGTGGATCCTGTTGAACTATACTCTGGATCTACGCTTTTCCACTGCACATGCACCTCAGCCAGGAATGTAGCTTTCATTGGTGCAGTAGAAGCACTGCCCCTGATTATTGCTACATTTTATGATTAAAAAAGAAGGAGAGTAACTTTCCTTGCTTGCATGAGGGCCCCTGACACACTGACTACCCTACTGGCTGCATCACCTTGTTGTCTGTTGGGTTTTGTTCGAGCATGACTGTGACTCTCCCACCGAAGGTGCATATTGCTGAGTGGAGCAGACTCTCTCTTTTATGTGATAAACGTGAGTCAACCTGTCACCTAGCTTGCACAGAGAACTTCACATAAGCCCATACAGTTGACATATATGTTAGAAGTGTATCTATATAGAAGTGTAGATGGTAATATTATATTGTTCAAAGTGCAGCAAGCCCATCTTGATTAAGCTGACAACAGCTTCTGCACAAATGGCAGCAAAGCATGTCCAATGGAGATAATGATTGTAAAATGTATACAACGCAATTTTCAGATGGCACTATACAAGTCAATGCCCAGATAGTTCCAGAACTCAACTGAATTCTGTGGGTTATACTGAACACAGTAGCACCAGTGACGGAAGTGGCGGGTGTCAGCAGTTCAAGTAGGTGCTGGCCGCCTGTGAAAATTTTAAGTATCTAGCACAAATCGTTTTTTACCAAGTTAAAACATTTTGAAGATAGAAACATTTTAATTTGCTCAACCCGTCTTAAAATGCTGAAACTATGATCATTCACCGAAACACTTTGCTCTGGAATTACATACACTTCCACCCCATTTTCCACCATACACATTTATCTTTCAATTTTTCCCACCTAAAACTGCATGCTTCTCTCAAAATAGGCTAAAATTGTTATGTCATAATTTCTACGGTTTATATTTAGTGGTGGTAACTCATTGTCACTTTTTTCTACTTAGTTAATATCTTCTGTGACTGTTTATATTTTACTTGTCAACATTAAGGAATCCTTCCCATCCATAGTGATCGCCTGTGTTTCACTAATTGCAGCACTATGTTAATTACCCCCTCTTCTTAGCACCATCGATCGTATCCTGTGTTCTCAGACTCCAAAAACGGAGGTGTTGCCCGCAGCACTACTCACAAATAGAGGCTAAATGTTCGAAACCCAGTACATCGTTTCATCCTTCTGAAGTCATACGACTAACACTGAGGGGCATGTTTATACTCCGTTTGCGCCGAATTTGCGTCGTTTTTTTCGGCGCAAAACTAACGCCATATTTATACTTTGGCGTTAGACGCGTCTAGCGCCAAAGTATGAGGAATGAGCGTCATTTTTTTGCGTGAACGCCTTCCTTGCGTTAATGAGATGCAAGGTAGGCGTTCCCGTCTAAAAAAATTACTGCGACGCAAATGCGTCGTATTTATACTCCCGGGCAAAAATCACGCCCGGGAGTGGGCGGGGCAAAAAACCCCGCATTTGCGCCTCTTTTTAATGCCTGGGTCAGGGCAGGCGTTAAGGGACCTGTGGGCTCAAAATGAGCCCACAGCTGCCCTCCCATGCCCCCAGGGACCCCCCCTGCCACCCTTGCCCACCCCAGGAGGACACCCAAGGATGGAGGGACCCATCCCAGGGACATTCAGGTAAGTTCAGGTAAGTATAATTTTTTTATTTTTTTATATTTTTTTGGGGCATAGGGGGGCCTGATTTGTGCCCCCCTACATGCCACAATGCCCAATGACCATGCCCAGGGGACAAAAGTCCCCTGGGCATGGCCATTGGGCAAGGGGGCATGACTCCTGTCTTTACTAAGACAGGAGTCATGTAAATGGCGTCTGGGCGTCGTTAAAAATGGCGTAAATCGGGTGGAGGCGATTTTTTTGCCTCAACCTGACTTGCCCCATTTTAAGACGCCCTAACGCCATTTTCCCCAAAGCCGGCGCTGCCTGGTGACCGTGGTTTTTTTCCACGCACACCAGGCAGCGCCGGTCTGCTAGCGCCGGCTAACGCCATTCAATAAATACGGCGCCCGCATGGCGCTTCAGAATGGCGTTAGCCGGCGCTAAACTTTTTGACGCTAAACTGCGTTAGCGCAGTTTAGCGTCAAAAAGTATAAATACGGGCCTGAATATTTTTGATAAAAATGATACCATTATTATAAAGCTTTTCAGATTTTGACGGTTTAGGGTTCATATAATTATTAGTACTAGTAGTAGTAATAGTAGGAGGAGGAAGAATAGGAAGAGTAGTAGCATTAGTAGTAGAAATTACAATTACATTTTTATGATTACCTGGTGCATTGATTTTCAAACCTTCAACCCCCTCACTTGCCTGAAAAAACTTTTGGATTATGGTAAATTTCAATGTACTCTTAGGCAGCGTAACAGCTTGCTTGTCTTTTTTCTTACTAGCGAAATACTGTCCCTGAAGCTGATACATAAACTTTTGAATTACTTATACGTTTTCCGTGGCACAACTGGTTCCATCGGGAACGGACAGATGGATGCTGGTGATACCATAGACTGAATTCTAGTTTTCCACCATTGCAATCTTTTAATCAAAACATTACCTGCGCACAATGAAATAGAAACAAACTGAAACAAAACTAGCCACAGTTGATTAGCATCGGGGTGTTACTTAATATGTTCCACATACTTTCAGTTGGTTCCTTTACTTTGAGTTGGTTTCATTAACTCTGTCTCAAACTTGCTAGGGTCCCTTTCCATCATATGTATCCTTGGGGTATCTGCTGGACCTTTCCTTTTGCTAGCGTGCCACCCATGCAGACATACTCCAAAGCTGTCACGGCACAACCCTCGCAGAGATGCACTCATCAATAGCAGCCATGTCTGCATACACATGTACACAGCCCCTCATTGCGGTCATTCCACACTCACAAGCGGAGCCTTGTCAGGAATGGCACATTCTCACAAGTGCTGCAGCCAAAGGTCTTTTAACCACTCAACCTCAACTAGTGGCCAGACACTGTCTGGTATCTTGGACTTGGTCCTTACAGTAAATTTTGATTGTAGACATCTCCATGTAAATTGTGCAGACTCCTCCATTAATCCCGAACAGTCACTGTTGATGTCCCTTACATTCTCAACAGAGGCAGTTACCAGCATCCCAAAGCAACTTGCTTTGAGCTAATTTTCTGGCTGTGCAGTATATGGGTTTCTTCTGAAATCACAAACAGCTGAGGATGTGAATCAAAGGTGGATATGTATCTCTTATGCAAACCTCCTTCATACAACTGTAGCATATAGGCCCTCATTATGACATTGGCGGTAAATCCCGCTCACTGCCATGCCGACTGCTGCCAACATAACGGCCACTGCAGCGGATAACCACCAAGCATATTATAACACACACATACCAATCCATCACTATACAGGGAGTGCAGAATTATTAGGCAAGTTGTATTTTTGAGGATTAATTTTATTATTGAACAACAACCATGTTCTCAATGAACCCAAAAAACTCATTAATATCAAAGCTGAATATTTTTGGAAGTAGTTTTTAGTTTGTTTTTAGTTTTAGCTATGTTAGGGGGATATCTGTGTGTGCAGGTGACTATCACTGTGCATAATTATTAGGCAACTTAACAAAAAAAAATATATACCCATTTCAATTATTTATTATTACCAGTGAAACCAATATAACATCTCAACATTCACAAATATACATTTCTGACATTCAAAAACAAAACAAAAACAAATCAGTGACCAATATAGCCACCTTTCTTTGCAAGGACACTCAAAAGCCTGCCATCCATGGATTCTGTCAGTGTTTTGATCTGTTCACCATCAACATTGCGTGCAGCAGCAACCACAGCCTCCCAGACACTGTTCAGAGAGGTGTACTGTTTTCCCTCCTTGTAAATCTCACATTTGATGATGGACCACAGGTTCTCAATGGGGTTCAGATCAGGTGAACAAGGAGGCCATGTCATTAGATTTCCTTCTTTTATACCCTTTCTTGCCAGCCACGCTGTGGAGTACTTGGACGCGTGTGATGGAGCATTGTCCTGCATGAAAATCATGTTTTTCTTGAAGGATGCAGACTTCTTCCTGTACCACTGCTTGAAGAAGGTGTCTTCCAGGAACTGGCAGTAGGACTGGGAGTTGAGCTTGACTCCATCCTCAACCCGAAAAGGCCCCACAAGCTCATCTTTGATGATACCAGCCCAAACCAGTACTCCACCTCCACCTTGCTGGCGTCTGAGTCGGACTGGAGCTCTCTGCCCTTTACCAATCCAGCCACGGGCCCATCCATCTGGCCCATCAAGACTTACTCTCATTTCATCAGTCCATAAAACCTTAGAAAAATCAGTCTTGAGATATTTCTTGGCCCAGTCTTGACGTTTCAGCTTGTGTGTCTTGTTCAGTGGTGGTCGTCTTTCAGCCTTTCTTACCTTGGCCATGTCTCTGAGTATTGCACACCTTGTGCTTTTGGGCACTCCAGTGATGTTGCAGCTCTGAAATATGGCCAAACTGGTGGCAAGTGGCATCGTGGCAGCTGCACGCTTGACTTTTCTCAGTTCATGGGCAGTTATTTTGCGCCTTGGTTTTTCCACACGCTTCTTGCGACCCTGTTGACTATTTTGAATGAAACGCTTGATTGTTCGATGATCACGCTTCAGAAGCTTTGCAATTTTAAGAGTGCTGCATCCCTCTGCAAGATATCTCACTATTTTTGACTTTTCTGAGCCTGTCAAGTCCTTCTTTTGACCCATTTTGCCAAAGGAAAGGAAGTTGCCTAATAATTATGCACACCTGATATAGGGTGTTGATGTCATTAGACCACACCCCTTCTCATTACAGAGATGCACATCACCTAATATGCTTAATTGGTAGTAGGCTTTCGAGCCTATACAGCTTGGAGTAAGACAACATGCATAAAGAGGATGATGTGGTCAAAATACTCATTTGCCTAATAATTCTGCACTCCCTGTACAGCTACACACACAAGTCTGCCAGCCCAAAGGTCAGTGATGAACTGGCGGTAGCAAAACCCACACCGTTACGCCAACAGAACTACGCCCACAGCCTCATGACCCATGAATCACTGCGACGGACATTCAATGGTGGTAAACCATTGGTGGTACATACCGCCCAGCTCAAAATACACAAACACTAACAAAACAGCACCACATTGGACAATTCAAACTACACACACCTGACACACATACACACACCACACCCACACCACTATAAAACATACACCCACACTACCCACAACCCTTTAAGACTAGAAAGAATTGATACCAGAGAGAGACAGCAAGAGCACCCACACAACCAGAGCCACATAATATCATCACCTATACACCATCCACGCACTTTACATCACACACCCCAACACATCACCCCACACACCCTCACCCACACCACTCACAATACACCCATGGCACCACAATGACACACCAGATTCTCTGAGGAGGAGCTGAGGGTCATGGTGGAGGAAATCATCCGGGTAGAGCCACAGCTATTTGGAGCACAGGTGCAGCAGACATCCATTGCTAGGAAGATGGAGCTATGGCGGAGAATCGTGGACAGGGTCAATGCCGTGGGACAGCACCCCAGAAGAAGGGAAGACATCATGAAGAAGTGGAGCGACCTACGGGGGAAGGTATGTTCCACAGCAGCAAGACACCAACTAGCTGAACAGAGGACTGGCAGTGGACCCCCACCTCCTCCCCAACAACTAACAACATGGGAGGAGCAAGTCTTGGCAATCATGCATCCTGAGGGCCTGGCAGGAGTAGGAGGAGGACTGGACTCTGGTAAGTCAACTCTTTATTACTATCACCCCCTACCTGCATGCCATCACAAACCCCCACCCTTACCCTCACTCCCATCACTCCACCACCTCCCACATACCTCACCATCACAACCCACTCATCCCAAAATGAAGTCCTGCATGCAACACCAATGCATGGACACCCCCCACAGACCTGCATGGACACCTATCACCACTGCATACACACAGGAGAGAATCACCTAGCCCACCAAATAGCAACTCACACAAAGGCAAATCTGCCAGGGCAACAACAACCGCAGAGGCCAACACAACCATGCTCAATATGTCACACGCAGAAACAATAACACTGCATTTACATCCCCACAGGTCCCCCAGCCAATGTCACCGGAGAAGAGGTGCAAGCAACATCCAGTCCCCCCCCAGAAGAGGCCCACAGTGATGACGGCAGCTCTGCTCACCTGGCTCTGGATGACCAACCTGGCCCATCAGGGATCTCCGGATAGTCGGTTACCCGGGCACACACTCACACCACCACAGAGCCTCCCCCCTCAGGAAACACCACCACAGCACCCACCCAGCGGGCCCATACCTCTGTCCCCAGGACATGTCAATCAGCAGTGTGTCCACCACTACAGCCCACCCCACAAACACAGGACGATCAGGGACCTGGGGTCACTGGCGGTGGGCATACGGTTCAGGGGACAGGCCCAGGGAACTGACTCTCCAAGAGGCACTCACCGTGATCCTGGGAGCATACCACCATTCCCAGGAGACGATGGGCCACACACTGGACAAATGGCAGGAGAACATGTGGCTGCAGGAGGGACAGTGCCTTGGGATCAGGGAGGACTTGAAAAACATTAACACCACCCTGGTCTCCATTGCAGGGGTGCTGGCAGACATGGCCAACACGATGAGGGAAGCAGTAGCACCCCACCGAATCTCTGCCACTAGCCAAACCTATGAACAGCCCTCCACCTCCGCTGCCGCTAGTGGACAGGAGGCCCGCCACAGGACCAACAAGCCACCAGCACCCATCCCCCTGCAGAAGGAGAACCACCCCGAAAACGTTCCCTGCGATCCAGGCAGAAGCCAGAGACTATTGCCAAGACCTCTGCCAGGAAATAAGACTCTCCTGATTGTCGCACTTGAGTCCCACTCTGTCACCCTGTCCACCTTGAACTGCCATTGCTCCCCTTCCTATGCCCCCTTGGACAATGCACCTGTGATACAAATAGACTGGAACTATACCCTGGACTTTCCTTCATCATCACCTCAGCCCATTGCACATTCCCTTCTACCTCTTAGCACTTAAATAAACACCCTTTGAAAAAATAGTATGGCGTATGTTAAATGATTTAAGTATGTACTAGTTCAACAAGGTTTAAACATTGAAAATCAACTGTACAGAAATTTAAACATAGGAATGACCTGTAGCTGGCTGCAGTCAACACAACAGGAGCAAGTGGGGCGCAAATATCTGCAATAGAGATGCCAAAGGCTACAGTGAGTGGCCATAGAAGTGGGAAAAACAGCCTGCCAGTGATAATGTCAAACACAAAACTGTCAATTAAATGTGAAGTTATGCATTCTTACCTGTGTGTCATTGGAAGTATTGACAAATTATTGCACTTCTGTTGTCTTCATCCTCATCTCCTGCCTCCTCATCTTCACTGTCCACAGGGTCCACTGCTGCCACACGGCCATCTACAGCCTCATCCTCCTGCAGAAAAGTCACCTGGCGACGTAAGGCAAGGTTGTGCAACATACAGCATGCCACGATGACCTAGCACACCTTCTTGGGTGAGTAGTACAGGGATCCACCTGTTAGATAGAGGCAATGAAACCTGGCCTTCAGGAGGCTGAAGGTCCTCTCTATAATTCTTCATGTTCGCCCATGTGCCTCATTGTAACATTCCTCTGGCCTTGTCCTTGGATTCCTCACAGGTGGCAGTAGCCATGAGAGGTTGGGGTAGCCAGAGTCACCTGCAAATATCGAGGCACACACCACCCCTTAGGGCCCACACTATACCCAAACACCATCTCCCACTGGGTGGGAACCAGGGCTCAACTGTTAGCCACACCCTGTGCCTCTGGAGTTGAACCATCACATATGGGATGCTGCTAGTCCTCAGGATAAAGGCATCATGCACAGACCCAGGATATTTTGCATTACGTGGGCGATGTACTGGTCTGCCAGGCACACCATCTGCACATTCATGGAGTGAAAGCTCTTTTGATTTCTGAAGACCTGTTCATTTTGCCAGGGGGGGGGGTGGACAAATGCTATATGTGTACCACCATCAATTGCCCCAATAATGTTGGTGATATGTCCCATTGCATAGAAGTCAGCTTTCACTGTGGCCAAATCCTCCACCTGGGGAAAAAGATGTAGCTGCACATGTGTTTAATCAGGGCAGACAACACTCTGATCAGTACTGTTGAGAACATTGGCTGAGACATTCCTGCTGCCAAGCCCACTGTCACTTGGAAGGAGCCAGTTGCCAGGAAATATAGCACTGATAGCACTTGCACAAGAGGGGGGATCCCAGTGGGGTGACTGACAGCAGAAATCAGGTCAGGCACCAATTGGGCACACAGCTCTGTGATTGTAGCACTGTCCAGTCCATAGGTGAGGATAATGTGTCTGTCCTCCATTATTGCCAAGTCCACCAGGGGTCTGAACACGGGGGTATGTCTCCATCTCCTATTCATCCGCAGCGGCTGCAATCTATGGGGCAAAATGTTGAGGAGCTGGTTAGTATCTCTTATTTCCAACCACTACACTTCAATGCATGTCGTGATTGTAACAGTTTTTTGTTGGAGAGGTCCAAATGGTGCATACGTGTACTGTGACAAAGTTAGGTGCCCTGGCCTCCCCTCCCCCCCAAAAATGGCATCCGCCTGTCCTGTTTGGAAGGACAGGTAGAAATTAGGTAATTCCGCTGACGTTGTGCACCATTGCGGGAGGCGGTCGAAAACCGCTGTACAACTCCTCATTGGTTAACATTGTGCCTTATGGGTTACAGCGGCCAATGGGGATGTACGCCAGTGGTGACGGTATGCACCGCCGCGGACGTGACTGCCATTTTCTATCTGTTCACTCACTTGCTACCTGACCTTCAACAGGAGAGGACCTACACTGCAAGTGCTGCTGTGACCTATGTCTGGAACTGACCATGGCTTGTATCACTGGGGAAAGGGCCCCTGCCTTTACCTTGGCGGAGTTGGAGAGACTGGTGGATGGGGTCCCACCCCAGTACTGAATGCTGTATGGGCCTCCAGACCAACAGGTGAGTACACCATGCACGGAGTGCTGTGTGTGAAGGCGTCATGTAGGGGGGGTTGGTGGATGGGCCCTGGGCAGCGTCGTGCATGTATGGTGGGCCATGTCTGTGCTAATGGTGATGGGAAGGGGCATGGTGGGCCATGAGTGTAACAGGCAGTACGGTCGGACTAATATTTTTTCCTGTGTCCCTGCAGGTCAGCACCCAGCAGAAAAAGGGTACATGGTGTGCCATCGCCAAGAACGTGCTGAATCTGGGGGTCTACGGCCGGCGGAGCACCCACTGTCACAAACGGTGGGAGGACCTGAAACGCCAGGCACGGAAGACGGCGGAGGCCCAGCTGGGGATGGCCTCCAATGAGGAAGGGGTGCCTGTCGAACCCTAACCCCCCTGATGGCCCGCATACTGGCGGGGGCCTATCTGGAGCTGAATGGGCTTTTGGGGGCATCACAGCAGCCACAAGGGGGTGAGTACAGTGTCCCAATATACAACATGCGCATGGTGGGGTGGTATCCGGGTGGGGGATGTATGTACGCCTGTTGTGCCCCTAGGTCAGGCCTGACATTGCAGCTTAGGTCCCATGTTGGGCATGGTTCTCATGTAAAATACCTCTAACCAAGCTAGTAGGCACCCACTACTGGGCTGGGGTCTGTGGGTCTCAGGTATGCTGTGAGTGGTGTTAGGTGTCCCTATCCTTGGGCTAGTGCCTAGCGTTGTGACTGGTAGTGCATTGCCTGGTGCGTAGGGCTGTTCCCTGTGTGTTTGTCATGTACGCAAACGTTGGTGTTGTTTGCGCCATTGACTAAGTGTATCCTTTGTCTCTTCCCCCCCTTTTTGTTTTGTCACCCTGTCCATACGTGCATTAGCATCATCTGGCGGAGGAGATGAGGCACCGGCAACGGAGGGAGCTGTATGTCACAGGGCCAAGGAGGCCGAATCCACCGACGGTGAGGGCACCAGTGGGATGGAGGGTGAGGGGAGCACCATGGCGGAGACAGGAGGGGACAGTACTGACACAGATTCCTCCTCCGATGGCAGCTCCCTGGTGGTGGCGGACACCTCTGTGCCCACCCCAGCTACAGGTACAGCTGGCACCCCCGTACCAGCACCACCCTCCCAGCAGCCCCTCAGCGTGTTTTCCGTGCCTGCTCACCCAGGAGGGTGGGCATCTCCTTTGCCCCAGGCACCTCAGGCCCTGCCCCAGTTAGCCCTGCTGCCCTGAGTGAGGAGGCTATGGACCTCCTGTGATCCATATCTGTTGGGCAGTCAACCATTGTGAATGCCAACCAGGGGCTGGCAGCCCAATTGCAACAGAAAATACATTCTTGGAGGGCATTCACACTGGCATGGCGGCGCAACAGAGATCAATCCAGGCTCTGGCCTCCACACTGATGGCAGCCATTGTCCCTGTTTCTAGCCTCCCCCCTCCAACTTCCTCTACCCAATCCCATTTCCCTCAACCCCAACCTATCCCGAGCACACATTCAGACGAGCATGCATCCAGGACAACACACAAGAGTGTACATGGCAAACACAAGCACCACACTTCACCCACAGGCACTCACACAAACACCATCCAGATGCAGACATACCAACATCCACTGCCTCCACTATGGCCCCCTCCTCCTCATCGTCCACCTCCCTCCCAGTTGCATCTACACTCACACCTGCATGCACTATATCCTCATCCACTAACCCCATCACCAGCAAAATCTATCAGCACACGCCCCTCACAGGCAGTCAACACCCCCACATCCATGCACACGTCTCCTGTGTCCTCTCCCACTGTGTCTGTGTCCCCCCCTCCCAAAGTACACAAACGCAAGCACTCAGACACCCAACAGCCATCCACCTCACAACAGCATCCAGCCCATGCACCTGCACCCAAACACAGCAGACACCACCTACAACCACTCCCTCTACCGCCACTCCCAGACCAACTCCCTCTTCCCACCCCAATGTCCCTAAGAAGCTTTCCCTTTGACCTCTTGCCTAGCCTCCCCCCACCCCGTCCCTCACGTCAGGCCAGGGTGGTCAGAAACCAGGCAAGCACCTCAGCCATCCAGTCCAGGGGCACAGTAGTGTCCACAGCTACACCAGGTGGGAGAGAATCCTGGGCACCAGGCAGCCACACTGCACCAAGTGATGCAAGGAAGGGCAAGGAAGCACCCCCTGCTAATGCAAAGAAGGGCAAGGAGGCACCCCCAGCTGATGCAAAGAAGGGCAAGGAGGCACCCCCAGCTGGTAAAAGGAAAGGAAAGGAGGAGTCCCCAGCTGCTGCCATTAGGCTCAAGGAGCCATCCCAAGCTGCTGGCAGGAAGGGCAAGTGGCCTGCACCAGCAGGCAAAAAGGACAGGAGGCCTGGTGCTGGGACTCAGTCATCGCCCCCACCACCAACCATGGGGGGGTCAGCCATCCGAGGCTGCAGGGGATGGGCTGGAGCATCCCCCGACCACTGCCAGCACCAACACCAGCACCACTGCCAGAAGCAGCAGCCCGAGTGGGCAGCCATCCAAGGCAGCTCGGGAAGGGCTGGAGCTTCCCACCACTGCCAGCACTGCGCCCAGCACCGCTACCAGCACCACTGCCAGCATCAGCATCTCGAGTGGACGGCCGTCCAAGGCTGCAGGAGAAGGGCTGGAGCCTCCCCCTACCACTGGCAGCACCACCACTAGCACCATTGCCAGCAGCAGCAGCCCGAGCCTGAGTGGGCAGCCGTCTAAGGCTGCAGGGGAAGGGCTGGAGCCTCCACCCACCACTGCCAGCACCGACACCAGCACCACTGCCAGCAGCAGCAGACCGAGCCCGAGTGGGCAGCTGTCTGAGGCTGCAGGGAAAGAGCTCTAGCCTCCCCCCACCACTGCCAGCACCGACACCAGCACTGCCACTGCCACCACTGAGCAGCCGTCACTGCCGGCGGACAGTGTGTAGTCCTGCCTCCATGGGCTGTTGTGCGGCCTGGCCCCTGCAAATCCTGTGGGTCTGACACCCAGGTGAGAGACTGTGAACTTGCAATCCCCAAGATCTGCATCACAGGGCACAAGGCCCCTTCTAAAACCAGTGGAAAAGCCATCCACTCTCCCCATCCTTCCCAGGATGAAGCACACTGGGCACAATGCCCCCTAAAGAACCAGTGGAAGAAGCCATCCACTCACCACATCCTCCCCAGGACGAAGATATCTGGGCACAATGCCCCCTCCAGAACCAGTGGAGAAGCTATCCACTCACCGCATCCTTTCCAGGATGAAGCACACTGGGCACAATGCCCCCTCCAGAACCAGTGGAAGAAGCCATCCACTCACCGCATCCTTCCCAGGATGAAGCACACTGGGCACAATGCCCCCTCAAGAACCAGTGGAAGAAGCCACCCACTTATCGCATCCTCCCCAGGATGAAGATAACTGGGCACAATGCCCCCTCCAGAAACAGTGGAGAAGCCATCCACTCACCGCATCCTTTCCATGATGAAGCAACCGAGGCACAATGCCCCCTCCAGAACCAGTGGAGAAGCCATCCACTCAACACATCCTTCCCAGGATGAAGCACACTGGGCACAATGCCCCCTCCAGAACCAGTGGAAGAAGCCATCCATTCACCCCATCCTCCCCAGGATAAAGATATCTGGGCACAATGCCCCCTCCAGAACCAGTGGAGTAGCCATCCACTCACCACATCCTTCCCCGGATGAAGCACACTGGGCACAATGCCCCCTCCAGAACCAGTGGAGAAGCCATCCACTCAACACATCCTTCCCAGGATGAAGCACACTGGGCACAATGCCCCGTCCAGAACCAGTGAAGAAGCCATCCACTCACCCCATCCTTCCCAGGATGAAGCACACTGGGCACAATGCCCCCTCCAGAACCAGTGGAAGAAGCCATCCACTCACCACATCCTCCCCCGGATGAAGATATCTGGGCACAATGCCCCCTCCAGAACCAGTGGAGAAGCCATCCACTCACCGCATCCTTCCGAGGATGAAGCACACTGGGCACAATGCCCCCACCAGAACCAGTGGAAGAAGCCATCCACTCCCCGCATCCTTCCCAGGATGAAGTACACTGGGCACAATGCCCTCTCCAGAACCAGTGCAGAAGCCATCCACTGACCGCATCCTTCCCAGGATGAAGCACACTGGGCACGATGCCCCCGCCAGAGCCAGTGGAGAAGCCATCCCTTTGAGAAACTGTGGCCTTGCACTCCCCACGAACAAGCACAGGGCATGTTGCCCCCTCCAGAGCATGTGGACAAGTCACTCACTTGAGAGACTGTGGCCTTGTAGTCCCCAGGACCTAGAACAGGGCATGTTGCCCTCTACAGAGCATGTGGGCAAGTCACCCACTTGAGAGACTGTGGCCTTGCACTCCCCAGGACAGAGTGATGGGCGTGTTGCCCCCTCCAGGATCAGCTGTATTGTACCATCTTCCAGCTGAGGTGCCCCCCATTCTCCGTCCCCCTGAGGTGCCTGTCTATTTTCAACCTGATGCCCCTGCAGTGTTCTCCCCGTGTTGTTGCAGGACTGAGGTTGGGCCTTGGACTGTAAAATGTTTATACTTTTTTATTTGGATGCATGTATTACTAATATATTTATCTTATTACACTCTTTTTAATCTATTTTGGTTGTCCTTGCATTATTCCTGAGGGGTACGGGATGAATATGTAATGTTATTGCATCTGGTTGTGTGTCTGGTGTTGGGGGTGGGTGTCACTGTCTTTTTCCTCCCCCTCCCCTGTGTGCTAGGCGGCAGTACTTACTGTGTCATCTTAGTCTCCGCCGGTGTTGGTGTGCATAGTGGAGCAGAAGGTAGAAGAGCATGGGGAAGACATGCAACTCGGGCTCCATGGTGGCGTGGTTCTTCCCTGAGGGTTCAGAGGTGAGTCGCTTCTGTTCTGTGCAGTGTTTCTGCCAGGCTTTTGATGTCGTTGGTACTGCCCCAGAAAAGGTGGCGGATAGGTGGGTCATATTACTGTGAGCAGTACTTTGTCTTCCGCCTGGCTGTTGGAAGTTACCGCCGTGGTGCCTGTTGATTTTGCCCTGGCGGTCGGTGAGTTAAAGTGGCTGTCTGTCTGAGCGGTATCCGCCATGGTCATAATTTCATATTTCTTAACGCCGGCCTGTTGGCGATATTACCGCTGCTTTATCACCGACCGCCAGGGTTGTAATGAGGGCCATAGTCTCTTAAAACTCACAAGACAATGATAGACGCAACCACACTTGTTGTCAGCACTTTATAAAATCATATTAAATAAGCCCATGTCTGCTTATCGATAGAGTCGTGTAGCATACCTACGGTATGGTTTAGGGGTGTCTTCACCAAGCAATGGTTATCTCTGAGAACTATTAACGAGAGCAGAGCAAGGGCTGAGCTCCCATAAAGTTAAGTATCAAGTTAATGTCAAGCAAGTATGTTTCAATGAAAAATGCTAGGTTTATCCCTGGCAGCTATGGTCAGGAACAAAACAAGCAAATTCAGTAAGCAGAACCCAAAGACCATCAAGAAATAAAGCAGCCAAGAAATCAAACAGTAAAACTCCCCAACCAATTCAGTAAAAATAAATATAACAACACTGTAAAGGATGAGAATCGGCTGTAGGGATCAGGTGTTATGTATTTTTTAAAGCTGATGATACAAAGGAGCTATAAGATTCAATAGAGAGCTAAAACTCTATAATATGATTTATGAGGTTTGGGTGAATCAGCCCTAGATGGGTCCCCTGAAGTCTACAGTTCATCCTAGTCAACTGTTTTACCTTAGGACTTAGCTCCTAGAAGGTAGTCAAAGTACTTCACATGGGCAAGGCAAGACATTGGCCACAGAGGAATGAATCTGGGGTCCTCGTACCACCCTCAGGTTGGTTGGCAAAAGGTCTGAGTAGGACTAACTTTAAATCTGCAGCTCTTGGGGGTCACTTTGCCACTGGATTCACTTGCCCTCTTTTCCCCGCTTTCGCTCCGCATGTTTACTCTTAGTCTCAGTTGAAACACTATGGCCCATATTTATACTTTTTTAGCGTTTCATTTGCACTGCTTTTTGATGCAAAAACATCGCAAATTTACAAAATACAGTTGTATTTTGTAAGTTAGCGCCGATTTTGCGTCAAAAAATTACATAAATGCGGCGCTAAAAAGGTATAAATATGGGCCTGTATCTGATAAGGGGTCCATGAGAACATGTATGTCAAATATGGATTACAACAAAAACTCCAAGAGCCAAGTGGAACAAAGTAGAAAATTGTAGCTGTCAAAGTACTCTTGTCGCAATGGTAATCTTACTAACTTTGTGTGTTCTACTTTTCTTCGTTTGGATTTAGTTACTTTTATAGAAACTCAAAATCTTCGAACTGCTGCTGTGCAGGGCATTTCAAGATTGTGGGGGTCATTCGGAAACCGCCCAAACACCACCCCGCGGTCAGATGACCGCAGGGGGCATTCCGACTTTCCCACTGGGCCGGCGGGCGATCTGCAAAAGATCGCCCGCCGGCCCAGCGGGAAAGCCCCAGCAAAGATGAAGCCGGCTCCGAATGGAGCCGGCGGATTTGCTGAGGTGCGACGGGTGCAGTGGCACCCGTCGCGATTTTCAGTGTCTGCCAAGCAGACACTGAAAATCTTGCTGGGGCCCTGTTAGGGGGCCCCTGCACTGCCCATGCCTGTGGCATGGGCAGTGCAGGGGCCCCCAGGGGCCCCACGACACCCGTTCCCGCCAGCCTCTTCCTGGCGGTGTAAACCGCCAGGAACAGGCTGGCGGGAAGGGGGTCGGAATCCCCATGGCGGCGCTGCAAGCAGCGCCGCCATGGAGGATTCCTTTGGCCAGGGGAAAACCGGCGGGAAACCGCCGGTTTCCCTTTTCTGATCGCGGCTTTACCACCGCGGTCAGAATTGGCCAGGAAGCACCGCCAGCCTGTTGGCGGTGCTTCCGTGGTCGTTGGCCCAGGCGGTCAATGACCGCCAGGGTCAGAATGACCCCCTGTATCTCTTCTCTGCAAGGTCCCATTTAAGCTTTGTTTTAATACAAAAAGCTGTATTTAGGCTCAGAAGAAAATCTTGCTGGCCGAGGTTCTACGTTTCTCCAAGTGCTTTGTTACCATGCGGTGGTGCTCCAAAGGTCAAAAATTCAATCCCAGACTTCTCTGTGCCCAGGATATTTTCCTCCTGGTTACTCCAAAAGCTCACAGACTGCTACGGATGGATTTTTAAGATAACAAGGCACACATCGCAGTGGGTATAAGGCTTAGCTACTCCCTTCAGTCAAAGCTTAGCCAAAGTCCATTCCTTTCTGGTCAGCTGGATCCTCTACAAAGTTGTTGGGAGACAAGCTGTTCTGATGTCTGAGAAGCCCTTCCAAATCATAGATATATGGGAAGCAGGATCCAAACCCTCCTTTTTCCCAGGTCGGCAGAAGCAGATTTCTCCTTCTTGTCTACTCCCAACCCCTGTGTATTATGAAGTTACAGGAATGGGAGCTTTTGTTGTAATAGTGATTTGCTAGTAGTGTTCCCTGTAGGGTGCGCCCATGTGCATATCTTAACTACTCCGAGCGTGCGATCTTTTTTGGGATGATGACACACTTTACAAATCACTTGCGAGAACTTTTGCTGCTGCTGCTGCCTTTTAAAATGTGAGCAGTGTCGAAAAAGCATAACTTGCTTGGAAGAGCACAAGGGGCAGTAGTGACAATCTTGGCTGAAAAAAGCAGACTACTGTGGAAGAGAAGAGAACAAGCATCAAATTCTTTTTTTTAAACAGGGGGTCAGGCTTGCAGAGGGTCACAGGCTGTGCATGCTGTGGCTGCCACACATGCCGTTTGCTGCACTAATTTCGGAGGAAGGAAGCAGTGGTTGAAGGACTTCACAGGCAGTCGTGCCTTGCAGATTAATGTACTTCTAAAGGCCATCCACTAACCTATATTGTTCAACACCCAAGGGCATGACGTGTGGCAAAGTGATAATGTTTTGTTTCAAGTCTGCTAAAGCTCATCTGTATTCAAAAGACAAACACACAAGAACTCGTAGGTACTTTATTCTTTTAAAGAAATCCTTTCTGACCCTGTCCCAGGCATGTTAGGTCATTACGTGCCCCCTGTGCGTCATCACCATTAAGATCAGTCATTCTCTACCGCTTCTTTGCGTGTGTGTGCCCTGCCAAGACCAGGTCTCTGCAATTGCTGCTCTGGCCTCCTGTGAAGCATGACTGCAGGCAGCCATAAATGAATGCAAACAATGCTAGGTAAAACAGTTACACCATTGTCTTATTCATTTATAAATGTGCAATGCGCTCTTCACTTATAGCTGATTTGTTCATGCCTATGAGATTAATTTTCCACCTCGGTCACACCAATACACAAGGGCACACCCTCTACAGTCACACATGTTCCAGTGCAAAATAGACACAAATCAGTAGTCACTTGTTCGTCACAACAACCTTCTTACCTCATAGCCTCACAGCCGACAAGCCAGCCAGCAACTATAACCTAGAAAGACAATAACCTCGTCACTTTCATCATACCCATCCTGCACCACCACCGGAACTGCCCTTCATGGCTGGAAAAGCATCACAGAAGAGGAGTGGGATTCTTCCGTCTCTGCACACTGGCCCAAGCACACTTGCAACTTGCTGAAAGCTATCAAGGACCTTAACAGCTGGATCACCGCATGCACCAACACCCTGCCTCCCCTCAAGCACAACCAAATGGCAAAAGCCCAGCCACAGGGCAGCTGGTACAAAGAAGAACTCAAGCTGATAATAGTATTGGAAGTTCTTCAAATACCCTAAAAATCTTCCAGTTTGTTATTGTTGCCAGCTTAAATTGAACTGGAGGGCTGGAAACACCCTACTATGGGACAATCTTGAGCAGTCTGTAGTTACCTCTTTTGGAGGTATCATCAGGATTTTAGACCTAAGTAACTATTGTCAGAAATTGGTGTTAAGGACCTTAATGTGTTGTCTGCAGTTCAAACCTTATTTGAGATACTCTCTAAAATTTGAACCTGAACAACATTTGTCAGCATTTGATGTTTACATCATCTTCAGTAGTTGGCCCAGGACAAACAATAACTGTATTGCCAGCTTCACTCCAGTGAAGGAACTGTTTCTTCACTGAGCAGTGGTTGCAGCTTCATGATGACATCCTGTTTGATAGGACTTTTCAGAGATACAGAATCTTGCTCCAGAATGCTCTAAGATGGAATACATGTCTGTTTATAGTATTGAAAGTTCATTAATTGCAGATTTGAACACTGATGAGATAACTCTGTCCATCCTTTCCAGGGTCTCAACTCAGAGCCCTTTCTTCCTATCCCACCTCATTTCCGTCAACCTTGCTCCAAGAAAATAAACACATTCCAACTCATCAGTAGGCCTAGAAATCTCAGGATCTGAGGTAAGAGAATTTTCTGACCCTTATGCCAAGTACCACGTGCATCTTATCTGCCAAGTCAGGACCTAACTGTTTGTCAATATTTGCAGGTTGTACTCCCTGAAGTTCACTTCCTAACTCCCTCCATCTTTCTCTTGTGGTTTGCCACTGTTTTGTTTGTGGGTACAGCATCATGGTAAAGGTGGTGTTGGCTACCCTTCTGCACCTGCATAAGTATCCAAATTTACAGACATCTGTACAGACCACAGAAAGTGATGGTCCCATGTGTGCAAATTGTAACTGTGGGGAAGTGTATGTAGTAGTTACACAACTTTCAAAATAAGACAGTGCCAAAGGAAAACAAAATGCAGTGCTTTTAACAGGTGAGTAGATGTGTGAGTGGTGGGATGCTGACGTAGAGGGTATGAAAGGAAGTATGTGCAGGAGAGAGTGAAAAGATGGTGCTGAAGAGGAAAAAGTTGATGTGTGAGATTTGTATGTGTGGAGGATTTCATGAAGATGTGGGAAGAAAAGGGGCGTAAGTGTCTAACAAAGTGAGAAAATGCAGAGAAAACTGGTGTGAAGGTCAGACATTTTCAGTTCAAAATCATAGTTACTCATCTACTTGTTATAACTAACAGGCAAAGCAAATAGGTCTGGCCTTTTTTAGGTGTAGTTCATTTGTTGTGTTATGTCTTGAAGTAGTAACAGAAATCTTAGAGGCAACCAAGTACTGGTTAGGTTGGCAGCTGTGTAAAACACTGGATTCTGGATCACATGTTTTCAGCCTCATCTCTCAGAAATTAATCTTAGTTACAAACCTTTGGCCATGCACCTTTTAGAGATCCCTCACCAATTTCAGTCTACCTAAAGCACTGCAGCATATGTGCAATACTGTAAGGACTCCATCTGAAATGGCACTGCAGACAATGGAACCTCAGCGTTTTCTGTAGCCTCACTGAAGGGCCAAGCTCAGTGTGTGCGCGTCTTCTGAATTACTCCTCCCATGTAAATTGTATAAGGGAGACTGGTTCAAACACTCTCTACATACTGATGGTGAGAAAGTAGAACGAACAGTGCTCCAATTGAGAATGTTCAGCAAAATCGTATAATGGCTCACCCTTTGGAGTTCCCTCCTTTCTAAACCTTGGGTGTATGTGCCTCTGTGAACAATCAATTTATGTTACGGTGTGTGTATCTACAATGCAAAACTGCCTCAAGACCCTATTTTATGGTGCTGTATGTATATAGGTGCACCTTTTCACTCTTCTTATAAATCAAAGTTTGCAGTCGTATTTGCTATTGATTTTTGTAGCTGCACTTGCATGCATTGTTGGTTTCTTGGTGCACATACCCTTGGCTGCAGTGCACAGAGACCTTACACTGCCACACAAGAGGAATGAAATTAGAGAGAACATTGATTGCTAGTGATTGGTCATGAAATACAAGACCATCCCAAGAAAGTTTCCACATTCAATGTCACCTTCCTTAGCATCACTTCCTGCAACATTACTGCAGAATGACACTAGAAGGCAATGGTCTACAGGGCCTACTCATGTCTGGATTATTATAATGAGGGACCTCTGTCTTCATAACAGTAGAGAACCTCCCAATATTGATTTCTGTGGCTGGGTCACCCACTGAGGTGCCAAGATCCAGCCGGGCTATAGGAAAGTTGGCATTAAAGACAGGCTTATACCAAAGCCCTGACGTAGTATAAAGAGGCTACTATTAGATTTCTTTTCCGGCCTTTATGTGGGCATCTGATACAACTATTCTCTCCCTTCTTTCTTGTGGAGATGAGAGATCCTAAAATTACATGCCCACTGTCTTCCTGCCAGGAATCTTCCAGTAGGCCATTTATTTCCTAGGAGGTCCATTCACATTATCTCTCTCTTGACTGGTGGAAATAATTATGGTGACTCTGGGGGTACTTGGAATACCCATCTTGGAGGCTGTCTAGGAACAGGCAGAGATTAATAACTTTTATAGATCTCATCTTGGGAGTAAATGTGTGAAACATCTACGTTCATCACTGAGCTACATTTTGACAACTACCAAATATAATGAATGTGGATTTCATATGCCTTTCCTAAGCCCAGTTAAGATACAGTATGCGTACAGCATGCTTTTATAAACAATAAATAGGCTGCTATAGCCAATGCACCAAACGGTGCTATTGAATTATTTTTACACATATACCATCTTCATATTTAGTGTGCCTTTCTTCAGCACTTTGTGTAATTGAGACAGGATGAGCTGGCATTTCTTGATTGGGATGGCATCCCTGTTCTGTTTAGTACAGCAGGAGAATGCATTGTTTCTCTTTCCTGGTCCCCGTTGTATTAGCTCATCTAGGTGTAGGGCTAAGTTTGATTTTATATATTTTTCTTCCTTAGAAGGGGCATTATAGCTCTTTATAGAAATCATTGGTTTGGCTGCCCTTCCACATACTCACAGATAACCCCCAGCATTGCATTGTATCGTATTATTGTGGGCCGTTTTCAGATACACTTGGAAAAACATATTCCTACTTCCTATTTGAGAGCATGATTTGTTTTATTTATTGCAGCACATTTTGAAATACACATGTTCTCACTAACAGGCATGCCTGATTTGCCTAATATAATATTACAATGACATCTGCACGTGATCTGGTATTCCATACTGTGTGCATTCCTCTTGCTGGGGAGTGCTACAAAGCCCCATGCTTGATATTGAGAACAGTTTCTGCATCCCCTTGGGCATGCATATCCTCTCATAGAGACTTTGATGAGGTTGAGTATACTACTGAATTTCCTGGAATAAAACACACTCAGGAGATAATTTATTGCTGTTGAGATGGACGGGCAACGCACTAGGATGGTAGAGGCCCTACTCCACCAGTCCCAGAGAGACCTCCCCCCAGTGCTTTGTTTGTGAAATGATAAGTGCCAGGGCCCTTGTCAGAAGGCCATAGCAGCTTGCTTTGCCCATTGTCATTGCCAGTGCTGCCAATGATGGTACCTACACAACTACAAACAACCACACTCCTCCAAGTGTGGCAGTTCAGGCTGTTCAAGGGCCCCAAAGCTATAAGAACGGCTTGGGTGGCAGGTATTAGTTGTTTTAATGTATTTTGAATGATAAAACAACTGTTGTTTTACTAATCTCTAAATGATACAGCTGTCATACGTGCCGGTGTTGACAGCTGAATACCGGTGCCGGCCACTGGAAACCACTGGCTCATATTAAGCACAGCTTACCCCATAGCTAAACACCGATGCCATATGAGATGGGACTGTTAAACAGAAACATCTTCTGTTGATGTAGCTTGACATACTGGATGACATTTTTTGATTCTTCAAAGACAAACCCTCAAAACAAGGGCATGTTTCTGAAGAAAAAAACTATCTCTGACACTCAACATTTTTGGGGGAGAACCATGATGGCATTGCTTGCTTCTTCCAGCTTCAGATATTAACACCAGGGAACTGGCAGCTTGCAGAGACTGGCCTGTCTCAAAGGTGTGTACAAAAGCAGAGCAAGCTGAGACTCTGCTGTCAGAAACAAAGGTGGTGGTGGAGATGTCTCATTACCACTCTCCTCTAAATGAGCCTCTTAGTAGCAGAAAAAGACTGTGTGACTGAGACTCAAAGTATGTAACGAAAAGCAGGTTCTAGAGGAGGGTTTCTTGGTAAATTAAATATTATCATATATAATCTATAAGAGATGGGCAACCACCAGAGGCCATATTATTTATAGTGCTCCGGGGGCACAACGGGCGTGTGCACCCACTTTGTGCACTCCAGGGTAGATCGGTATTACAGAAAGAGCCATAGGCGCTTGTGCATCCCCTTCTGTAAGACTGATAGTGCTGGTGCACATGTAGCACCAGCGCTATCATGAAAGGGCATTCTTTCATTTGCATGGTGGCTCGGCCCCATGCAAATGAGGGAATCAGGTTGCCTCTATGCCCGCGCCATATTACCAACATGGGCACAGAGGCAGGTATTGCTTTAGTAGGCGCATTGAATGTGCACCAATAAGCCTCCTAAAGGCAGCTCTCTGGGGTCCGATAGACCCCCCTCAGGCATATTCCCGCAGAGAAACATCTTAATATTTCCTTGTTTCTTCCTGTTTCTATGTCGGCTGCATTCTCTAGCACACATATAAAGTGGAATATGCCTCTAAGTCAGCGTTTCCAAAATTGTGGTTTGTGACTCACTGGTGGGTTGCCAGCTGATTTCTGGTGGGTCACAAAAAGCAATAGATAAAGAAGCCTGTACTTTTTGAATTTATCTTGTCACATTTGCTGCTTAAAAAACAGGGTAAAATGTCAGGCTATGTCTTTTGACAAATTGCTACTCATTCTTTTAACATGGGGGTTAGTTCTCACTTTTCTTTCTATCACTGCAAACTGAGAGGAATTTTTGAAGTAAACTATGTGATGATTTTGCTGGGGTACAGGGAGTGTGAAAGGAATGACAACCAACAAAATGTAAATAACTTTACACATATTTCAGAATATATCAGCAGTAAGGAAAGCAAAAATGAGGCACAGTTATATGTAACTGTGAAGTGTGATGAAACAAAGATTTTTATAGGATCAATACAAAACAATATTAAATATCCACTGAACTCTGATTGCCACATGGTTTAATGTGTGTGTTTTAAAGTTTTATCAGTAAAACTGCATGTTTTTGCAAATGTAGAGGTCATTTTAATGTAAAATCTACTATCTGTAAATGACACTGCACTAGTGCATAATGCTTTAGTAATATATTTGAACACTGCGCTCCACAGTGCACCACCAGCTTCATACTACTTCATTACCAATCTCATGCTAAATGCATTTGGTACACTTTGAGTGAAGCTAGCATTTTTCACATTCCCTATGACTTCAGTGATGTAACATTGATTTCAGCACCACCACTGTGAAAATTGTTTCAGTACAACTGGTTCAAAGGGACTGAACTATGGGCCTGATTTATTTTTTAGAGGGGTTACTCCATCACAAACATCACCAATATCTCATCAGCCTTAGTCCAAAAGACACCAGGGGGCTTAACTTTAACACAGAAATGATATGAGCCTCATCCCATACCCTGCTGCAGACTTTGCTTTTGCAATTTGATAAAATCACTGGTATCAACACTAAGATTTTACAAAAGCTGTGTGATTTTAGTGGGCAGATGCCACAGGACAATTTGTCATTCTAAAAAATTAGGTTTTGATTCTAAAATGTTTGGAAAGCACTGCTCAATGATGGGTTTTGTACAGAGAAGTATAAAAACAGTCCTGCCAAGAACGCAGGCATCCTTGCACCATGGCTATTTAGAGAAAATCACACTTCTGTAGACTTATTTGTGCACCATCCTCTCATTTCATCATTTAATCCTCAAGAATTTTCAGACTTTACATTCTAATTTAAAAATCCAAAACTATCCTCTTACTCAAGAATGCTGTCTCTTTGACTCTGCAGTTTGGACTACAAGAAGCGTACTCAATGCTATGCCATGTTATGTTATCAATACTGGAAAAGTACTCACCTTATCCTCTTGATGCTGTGGGTTATCTGGATTCCTTCTTACCACTGCTCTAGGTAGTCTCAGAATCATCCAGGTGGTGTTGAAGGTCGTGAGCAGCTGATGTAACCTGAGTGTGGTTTAATATATTGGCGGTGCTACAAACATTGTGTGTTTGTTTGCTTCAGCTGCTAGCATGTAGTTGTGATATGTATATCTGACATCATTGACCATTTGGTCTATTAGATCTTGGATCAAGCAAACTTCCCGGTGTTTAGACCCTTGTTCAAAAGTGCTGAAGTTGGGCGTGTATGCCTCTTGGATGTTGGGTTGAGTGTTGTGGTTGTTTCAGGTAAAGCTGCACGGGATACCCAACAGGCGTTGTTTAGGCACCTGCAGGGTAAATCAGAGAGCTAGAGATATGTAGGCTCGCTTTTGAGAGCAGCGCATTTCTAGTGGACTATGGTGTTATGCTCATGCTCACTTAGGGTGGGATCACAGAGGTCAAGAATGAATAGCAATGTAAAAATAACAAATGTGCATAAAGAGATTGATGCCATGTACTTGTAACTTGGAGGCAGCCTCTTGTATTGAAAACAACACATTATCACATCTTTGGCACTGTGATGGTTGCAGAGTAAAGGATGGGGGCATGCATGAAATGTAGTGCGGGTGCAGTTGAAGGCTTCTTATTGGATGTGCGGGTCTTTTCTATTTGGCTTCATGTGTGAGAGAAATAACGAAGCGAAAGTGCATGAACGAGCGAAATAGGAGGTATAACAGAAGAGACGGTGGTGTAGGCCTGGGGCAACATGATGGTACATCGTTTAGGATTGGTTAAACATTTTGTAAAGCCCCTCTTAATCCATTTTGCAGCAAGGAGGAACAGGAAAGAGAATATAAAAACATGGAGGGGAAAAGGGAACAGATGGATATATGTTGTTATTGGCTTGGAAGGACGTAGTGCTGCCAAGTTAGCACATCGGACTTCTACAGAAAGCAGCTAGACGATGGGGAAAAAGGAGGATAGGTGAAATATAACAAAGGTAAGCGGTGGAAGGATGGGACGTGAAAGAGAGATGGTAAAGATGCTGTGTTAACCCAATAGGCACCTACTTCCAATAATGTAATATAAGGATACTAGATGAGCATCAATTTTGAGAGCCTGAGATAGTGGCTGATAGCCTTTTTTGTAATTATTGGTAATTTAAAAAAAAATGTTTGGTTACGTATAGTCTATAGCTGGGTCAAGGCACGGTATAGGGCTTTTCACTTGGTGGATATTTTTTTTTATGCATATTTTCTGTTTTCTGCATCTGAATCAGTTGGATTGGGATTTGTGTTACTCCGGTTCCTTTTTAGAGTCGAGTGCTGTAGCCTGCTGTAATCTCTCTGTGGGCTTTTAACCACGCCCACTGCACGCCCATTAGTTTTGTTGGTTCATGGGCTTGCCTTTTAAAAATCACTTGCTTTCATTTGTGAAAGGCATTCATACGTCATGCCTTTTCTGGTATTTAGGATTACATGGTGCGGCACACCTAACAGAAACTAATTATGAATGATCCGTAGAAAATTAAACACATTCAAGTATCAACTTTTAATACCAATTCAAAAAGTCCATTCTCAGTGCTTTAAATAATTGTTCCTCATATGTATAAACATGTCTCCAAAATGGTACAACTCAAGCCAACACGTGTTTCGTCTTGGGAAAACTCCAAATCGATCCCAAACGACTTCTTCAGGGCTCTTAATTTTCAAAAGGTTGACCAAACTTCAACCATCCTCAAACAGAATCCACGAGAAATCAATCAATAGGTAAGTAATGATCTTCTATCATCACAGGATTTATATACTCCAATGTACGGTTTATAACATCAATGTCGGTAACGGGTCCGTGAATCAGTAAATGTCCGATACATCAGCCTTTATTAGGCCTCCAGATAAAGATTGCAGGTGAATGTTGCAGCCTTTATCTCATTCTCATTGCTCGTCCTCTGCTACACTTCCAGCAGGAACAAAATGTTGGGTTAGACCTGCCTTTCCAGTTTACTACAAATATCGAATATATGCCACCCACCTATCCACCCTCTTTTGTCTCCTGCTGGGCAGCCCGTGCGCTGCTTCCTATTGCTGCAGTAGTGCTGTATAGGCTTGTGGAGAACTAGGACGGTAGCGATAGGGTCCTGCTAACAATCAAACAAGATGAGCAGCATCCCTGCTGGGGCCTACTACCTGAGGCAGGAGCACCTAACCCCCCCGAACGCACTGAGAATGGACTTTTTGAATTGGTATTAAAAGTTGATACTTGAATGTGTTTAATTTTCTACGGATCATTCATAATTAGTTTCTGTTAGGTGTGCCGCACCATGTAATCCTGTTTGTTGGGTTGTTCTAACCTATAAGGGATGGGGGTGTTCCCTTGTGCAGGCACCTGTGTTGTCCTTGTTTCCATGTTTACTTGATCTGAAGTTTATGCTATTTTTTGATCCTGAGCGCCTATGTAACCCCAATTTTTCACCCCATTAGCAATTTTTCATTTTCTGGTATTTAGCCCTCCTCGAGCACACGGACCAACTACTGAAAACATACGAGGCTCCATGGCTTCTGGGCTACTTTTTTTTATTTATTTCCACTGCAACATGATCTCATTGGGCAGTAGTCGAGTACTTTGAAAGACATTGACCCCATTACATGGATAATTGCACTTTAGCTGATACATTTGATGGAGAGCGAACTTCTGTTTCCTTTTGTTTATTCCTTCATGCTCATGGCGTTGCACTTTAAATCGGCTCGCTTATGTAAAACTGTATTACTTTTCATTTTCAATTTATGTGGCAGTAAAAGATGGGTTAGGACTTTACAACGCTAATAGCTCTAAGTCGAGCAAATGCAAGACCCATTCCATTGCAAATGCTTGTTGCTCGTTACGGTTTTAATTGGTTACATTTAGGCAGAACAATTTGTTGTATGCATGTATGTGGATTATGACTGAAAGGGTGATACAGCTTACCACTCAAAGTTTGGTAGATGGCTTCCGTCGGACCATCCACAAAACTTTTCACATTTTTACAAAAAACTAATGCCCCTCACACCCTGGGATCTTTCTCCTAGAGGGTGAGGGCTTTTATGGTTGTTTTCCTGTCTTTCACTGGTTTTTCCGAGTGCGTATTAACAGGAAAAAACAGACATTGCAATATTCACTCTAAATAAAGTAGGCAATGTAATCTCCTTCCTCTGATGGCCCCTATTCTGCCATCAGGGGAAGAATTATGTTGATGGAGCCAACGGGGCTCTGTCGACAGAATACGTAAGGTCCACCTGTCTCTAAATGAGGTAGGTGGACTGAGGGTTTGGTGGACAGTGTACTCTGTTGTATTCGTCTTACCCTGCCCGCTAAACTCTAATTCAGGCCATTAGTGTATATTGTGTTTCCACAGGAGTTCTCTGGATTTCTCGCTAACTACCCAATATAGTGGCATCAGAATGGTAGAGAGGCTTGTAGGCTTCAGTGATAATCAAGAGTGGACACACGTGTTCTCACACAGAATACCGACTTCACATCCCAAGGTTCTAGGGGCTATTGTTTATGTATTGATTGCTGGCACACACATAGTAACATAAAAATAAACATGGCAAAAACGCTGGAAATTATTCCATATATCTGTTCATGGTCACCACATCTACAGTTCTATTCTAATTTCTTGCACTTTTGAGTTAAAGAAGATACTCGCAACTTGATAAAAAAGACTAACACCAGTTGATCCAGTCCATCCTTTTACATAGACCAAAGGGAAAAGTGAAATGTTGACTAGGTGCACACTTCATTTGCAACAGTAAGCAGACTGCTTCACTGGTTGTCATCGCCATCTTGGAAAAAAACACCTTCAGCAGGAAGACGCACACTACTGGTTTAACTCTGTGTAAGCTTCCATGTAGATATGAAGAATTTTACACTGCTGGTCACCTCAAGCAAGAGATGTGTGTGCTGTTTCCCCAGCAGTATGCAGGCAGTGCTTAAAGAATAAGTTACTTACCTTCGGTAGCGCTTTTTCTGTTGGATACATTAACTACCTGTGGATTCCTCACCTAAAGAATTCTCCCCTCGCGCCAGCCTCAACAGAAATTTCTTCTAGCTCTGCAAGTCGACGATGACGTCACAATTGCCCGACTCCACGTGACGCGCATGACGTCATCTAGGCAATAAGAAGCCCTCGTCGACGTGCAGACATCAGTTATCACCATTTTTTACGTGCCTTAGAGGCGAACAGGTGAACATTGACCTTGAAGAGAAAATAATCACATCAAAAGAAGTGAAAACGCAACATTTATTACAATCAAAATAATAAGAAACTAACAGCAATACTGTTCCATATGAAGCCAAATATGGCAGTCAAATTCAATCATGGATACTTGAATTATCAAAACCAGAGAAAGAAATACATATATACATGCTATAACTATATACATAAAGCAGGCATATATATCTATATATATGTATATATATATACACAAGACAATGGCGCTCACCCACGGATTTCGTGGAACGACCAGTCAGGCAACGGGGAGGCGGGTGGTACCGTGAGGAATCCACAGGTAGTTAATGTATCCACCAGAAAAAGCGCTACCGAAGGTAAGTAACTTATTCTTCTGATGGATACACCTACCTGTGAATTCCTCACCTAAAGAATAGAGTCCCAAAGCAGTACTACCTCCGGAGGTGGGTGCCTGAATGGTCAAACCAAGAAATCCTGCAGCAGCGAGCGAGCAAAATGGCCATCCCTCCTAATCTCAGAATCCAAACAATAATGTTTGACAAAAGTATGGAGGGATGCCCAAGATGCCCAACTTGCAGATGTCAACCACAGGAACACCCCTAGCTAAAGCCGAAGAAGCAGCCTTAGCTCTGGTGGAATGAGCACGAAGCCCCACAGGTGGTTCTTTCTTAGCTAAGGAATAACAAAGCTTGATACAGAGAATGACCCACCTGGATAGCGTTCTCTTGTGGACTGCTCTGCCTTTCCTCTTCCCCACGCATCCAATGAAGAGCTGATCATCTTGCCTGAACTCCCTCGTCCTGTCGCCAAAGAAGCTCAATGCTCTTCGTGGATCCAGTCGGTGGAGCCTCTCTTCCTCCTTGGATGGATGAGGCGGAGGGTAAAAGGAAGAGAGAGTAATAGACTGCCCCAAGTGAAAGGGTGTAACAACCTTCGGGAGGAAAGCCGCCTTGGTCCTTAACACCACTTTGTCTCTAAAGAAGGAAAGCTATGGAGACTCTACACTGAGAGCCTGAAGCTCACTGACTCTTCTGGCCTATGTTATGGCCACCAGAAATACAGTCTTAAGAACCAGCAAACGCAAAGCACAAGAATGCATTGGTTCAAATGTCGAGCCCATTAGGAATGTTAATACCAAGTTAAGGTCCCACTGTGGCATAACAAACGGTGTGGGCGGAAACCTATTAGTGAGACCCTTAACAAACCTCAAAACAAGTGGAGATTTAAACAAGGAAGGTTGATCTGGGAGGCACAGAAAAGCCGACAGTGCTGATAAATAGCCCTTAACTGTGGCAACTGCACAACCCTTCTGTGCCAAGGAAAGAGCAAATAAGGGATCAATTCGGTTCTCTCCACACTAGCGTACAAATATAGCCCATCTACTTGCATAGATCGATTTGGTGGAGTGTTGCCTGGCCCATAAAATAACATCCACCACTTCCTGTGGGAGAGAAAAAGCACTCAGATTGCCCCGTTCAATCTCCAGGCATAAAGGTGCAGACTCTGGAGGTGGGGGTGTAAAATCTGCCCCTGCGACTGTGAGAGGAGGTCTACCCTGTAAGGTAGATGGAGCGGAGGGCACAGAGAGAGTTGGAGAAGGTCTGTGTACCACACCCTTCTTGGCCAATCTGGGGCTATCAAGATGACCTGGGCCCGGTCTTGGCGGATCTTCCTCAGAACTCGAGGAATCAGGGGTATGGGAGGAAACGCGTAAAGCAACTGACCCTTCCAGGACATCTGAAACGCGTCCCCCAAAGCTCCTTGCACCGGATACTGGAGGCTGCAAAATAACAGGCACTGCACGTTCTCCTGAGTAGCAAACAGATCTATCTGCGGACACCCCCACATCTGGAAGATGTAAAGAACCAGATCCAGATGAAGACGCCACTCGTGGTCGACCGAGCTGCGTCGACTGAGAACATCCGCACGTACATTCAGAACTCCGGCCAAATGATTTGCTACCAAGCAAATCTTGTGGTCCTAAAGCCAGGACCAGAGTCGAAGAGCTTCTCTGGAAAGAAGGTATGACCCCACTCCTCCCTGCTTGTTTATATACCACATTGCGGTAGTGTTGTCCGTCAGGACCTGGACTGACTGTCCGCGAATGGAAGGGAGAAAGGCCTTGAGAGCCAGATGTACCGCCCGCAATTCCAACAGATTGATGTGAAACCTCTGTTCCACTGGAGACCAAAGGCCTTTGACCTCCAGGTCCCCCAGATGAGCTCCCCACCCTAGAGTGGAAGCATCCGTTACAACTGTGGCCACCGGCAGAGGCAGCGAGAATGGCCTTCCTTGCAACAGGTTGCTGATCGTAGCCCAAAACTGAAGATCCACCGCAGTGTCTCTGGAGATCATGATCGAATCCTCGAGATCCCCTTTGTGCTGAAACCACTGCCTGCGGACGCACCACTGAAGAGCCCTCATGTGCCAGCGTGCATGAGTGATCAGCAGTATGCAAGAAGCAAACAGACCGAGCAGACGAAGGACCTTGAGGACTGGAACTACCGCTCCATTTCGAAACATCGGAATCAACGCCTGAATGTCCTGAACCCGCTGGGGCGGAGGAAAGGCCCGATTCAATGTTGTGTCTAGTACTGCCCCTATGAACAGGAGGCGTTGAGAGGGCTCAGGTGAGATTTGGGCACATTGATTGAAAAACCCAGGTCGAACAACAACTGAGTTGTGGACTGCAGGTGACGCCGCACGAGCTCTGGAGTCTTGGCTTTGATCAACCAATCGTCCAGAAAGGGAAACACCGCTATCCCTCTTCTTCTGAGCTCTGCCGCTACCACTGCCATCACCTTTGTGAAGACTCGAGGTGCTGAAGTAAGACCAAACGGGAGGACCGCAAACTGATAATGCTGCGACCCCACCACAAACCGGAGATACTTCCTGTGCAATTTGAGGATCGGGATATGGAAGTACTCATCCTGCAAATCGACAGACACCATCCAATCTCCTTCTTTCAACGGCAAAAGAACCTGTGAAAGGGTCAGCATTTTGAACTTTTCCTGCCTGAGGAACCAATTCAAAATCCTCAAGTCCAGAATTGGTCTCAACCGACCATCCTCTTTGGGGATCAGGAAGTATCTTGAATAACAGCCCTGACCCCTCTCCTGCTCCCGAACCAACTCCACTGCGCCTTTTGACAATAGGGATAACACGTCCTGTTGCAGTAACAGAAGAGGGTCTTACGAACAGGATGGGCGGGGAGGGAAGGGAGGAGGGAACTCCTGAAAGGGAAGAGCGTACCCCTTCTTCACAGTGTCGATGACCCAAGAGTCTGATGTTATAAACTCCCACATTGGAAGAAATTGGGCAAGTCTCCCCCCTACCGGAGACATGTGAACAGGGAGTGGTGGAGGACTAAGGCTGCTTTCCCTGCTGCACCCCTCCTAAGGAAGAGGACGAGGCAGAGTGCTGCTGGGTGGCTCCTCTTGTACGTACACTGCCCCTACCCCTGAAAGATCTGTAAGGCAGGGAGCCTGCTGATTGTTGTGGTGCCTGGAACCTGCCACAAAAGGAGGAGCCACGTCCAAAACCCCTAAACTTCCTCTATGACCTAAAGGTAGAGGAAGTGGCTGCCTGAAGTCCCAAAGACCTCGCTGTGGCTCTGCTCTCTTTGAAACGTTCAAGAGCAGAATCTGCTTTTGTCCCAAAGAGTTTTTCCCCGTCAAAAGGTAGGTCCAGAAGAGTTGCTTGCACATCCGAGGAGAAGCCTGATGAACGCAGCCAAGCCTGACGCCTCAACACTATGGATGTACTCATAGCCCTTGTCACGGAGTCTGAGGTGTCCAACCCAGACTCAGTCACCTGGGTCGCCGCCGCCTGAGCGTCCGTTAACAAATGCAACACCTCTTGTGGCAAGTTAGGATGACCTTTCGCTTCCTCCATAAGGGCATGAATGTAACGCCCCAAAATACAAGTTGCATTGGTCGACTTCAAGGCCATACTACATGAAGAAAAGGCCTTCTTTGCTGCATGGTCCATTTTCCTCGACTCCCTGTCCGCAGGGATCCCGGGGAATGAACCAGGGGCTGACCGGGAGGAACACGATGCCTGAACAACCAAACTCTCCGGAGTTGGTTGTTTGGAGAGGAAGTCCGGGTCACCTGGAGCCGTATGATAGCGCCTCGCTACCGCCCTGTTGACAGCTGTAGAAGTCATTGGCTTTCTCCAAATGTCCTTGATGGGGTCCAGGAGAGCCTCATTGAAGGGCAAGAGAGGCTCTGCCACTACTGAAGCCGGATGAAGCACTTCAGTCAAAAGGTTCCTTTTCACCTCAGCAGCCGGAAGAGGAAGATCTAAAAAGTCTGCAGCCTTCCTTGTTACTGCATGAAAAGATGCAGCCTCTTCGGTATACTCCCCAGGGGAAGCCAAATCCCATTCAGGAGAAGTGTCAATGCCACTTGCAGTGTCCAGGTCCTGAAAATCACCTGAAGGCTCCAAGATTTCTCCTTCCTCCAGATGCTGTCTGCTATATTCCTCCTCCTCCAGGAGGCGTAAAGCTAATCTTCTGGACCGGAGCCTAGATTCGAGTCCCGGCGTCGATAAGGCGTCGGCCGACACCGAAGATGTTCGCCGGTGCCGCTCTTCGGATCCATCTGATGCCGGACCCTCCGGCGCCACAGGCAACTTGACTGTGGACAGGATCCATGGAGAATCCACTGGTGCCGGAGTAGCTGACGTTGTAGGCGTCACAGGTCTCCTGGGCGACGCCAAGGGCATCGGCGCCGCAGCGGCTCCAGAAGGCAGAAATAGCATGAAGGGTGTCGGCTTGTAAGGAGCCGGAGCACCCAAATTAAAAGCCAAAGGGCCTGACGGACCTGCATGCCCTCCACCAGGCGCCATGGTGGAAAAGATATTGAACATAGCATTTAAAAATGCAGCAGGATCCGTACCCGGCGCTGGGAAAGCTGAATATGCTTACGGAGTCGGCGCCGGCATAGAAGCCGATGATGGACCAGGCATCTCCTGCCCCGGAGAAGCCACCGGTTCTTGAAGAGGCTCGACTTCAAACACTGACAAAGGTAAAGACAGAGAAGCCGGAGTTGTAGGAGGCGGAGAAGAGATGGTCGGGCTAATCTCCCACGTCGGACGGCACGGAGCTGATGGAGATCTGGATCTGCACCTGGACCGACCTCTACTCGATCGGCGCCGAGAGTCGTGACGACGCCGAGAGTCTCCATGGCGACGATGAGTCTTCGAAGATTTCGAAGAAGACTCTCTACGATGCCGCCTTTCCTTCCTCTTTTTGGAACGGGCTAGGAATAATTTAGCCTCTCTCTCTTTAAGCGCCTTAGGGTTCATGCGCTGGCAGGAACCTCATGACTCGACCTCATGGTCGGAGCTAAGGCACCATAAACAATTTTCATGGGGGTCAGTGACCAACATCCGACCCCCACACTGGTTACAAGGTTTAAAACCAGATTTTCTTGGCTGCGATATAGTAACTACAGATGCGCAACTGTAGCTCCCTGTTAGCCTCGAAGAAAAAACGTTTTTCGAAGGCACGGAAAAAAAGGGAACTGACATCTGACGTCTGCACGTCGACAAGGGCTTCTTATTGCCTATGCGTTGTCGCGTGGAGTCAGGCAATTGTGACGTCATCGTCGACGTGCAGAGCTAGAAGAAATTTCCATCGAGGCTGGCGCGAGGGGAGAATTCTTTAGGTGAGGAATCCACAGGTAGGTGTATCCATCAGAACTACACATTAGCAAAGCTTTTATAATGCCCCATTTCACGCATTCAAAGGTCAGCTTACACTGTTCAGCTTGTTTCCACCAATGTGCTCTAGTACAGGAGAAGTGATATTTGTCATGTGATCTCTGGTGGATTACACTGTTTAACCCACAATGCAGTTCAAGAGATTCTCCTCAATAAAGAAAGGAGGGCATCCTCTTCTCTTGGGTGTTGTGAGCTGAAATGGACCCTGAAATGTATTTAGTAAGGGTGTGAAATTCTTGTACAGCATAAATTGGGAACACATCCTCTCTTTGTAATGGTTTGAATGTAAAAGGTGTAGGGTGATGACATGGTCGTTGCAATGATGTTTACAATTGAAGTATTAGTGCATCAGTCCTCTGGTAGCAGTGCCACATTTTCTACTTTTTTGTGGCAACATAGCATCTAACTGGTGTCACTTGAGACAGCTGCCTGGCATACTGCCATTGCATGCTAACCTTCCCACCTAATTCAATTCATGGAGTGGATTAATTTCTCAGTTTAATGTGTGAAATGATTATACACATTTCTATTGCATGCACAGTATTGTCTATACTGTGATAAAGAGCACATTCCTTTGTGTTGGACCCAGTGAATTACTTGGGTGGCACAGAGAATTCATGAATGCAATCAAAACTAGATCACATGATGAACGCTAGTTCTCTGTAACTGGTCTAAATTGAAAACGCATTGTTCTTAAAAGAATAGAGACCACAAAATCCATTCAACAAATTGTTAGTAAGAGAACACACATACATACATACATTTCTCTTGCTAGAGGAGCTGAGGGACAATGAAATTATGGTTGCTTGAGGAAGAATGTGTGTCACAATATTTGGTAAAAGTACTGTTATTCAAAAAAGTTGTGGCTTATATTAACTTCTGGCGGTTGCAAATTGGCCATTTTAGTTAGGACCTAGTTTCCATTAAAAAAGCGTTTTTTGACTTGGCTTGATCTTTGGCACCGTTTAACGAATCTTCACAAAATGTTCCCAAAAAAAGTGTGCCCAAGGGCCTTGTGCATGAAACGTTTCAGGGTGATTGTAGGAAGTTGGCTCTTAATGCACTATTTCAAAGTAAGAAATAGCATGCACAGAGTCCAAGGGTTCCCCTTAGAGGTAAGATAGTGGCAAAAAGAGATAATTCTAATGCTCTATTTTGTGGTAGTGTGGTCGAGCAGTAGGCTTATCAGAGGGTAGTGTGAAGCATTTGTTGTACACACACAGGCAATAAATGAGGAACACACGCTCAAAGACAATTCCAGACCAATAGGTTTTTGTATAGAAAAATATCTTTTCTTAGTTTATTTTAATAACCACAGGTTCAAGATTTACAAGTAATACTTCAAATGAAAGGTATTTCAAGTAGGTACTTTAGGAACTTTGAATTAGCAAAATAGAATGTACTTTTTTCACAAAAATGGCAATAAGCTATTTTAAAACTAGACACTGCAATTTTCAACAGTTCCTGGGGGAGGTAAGTGTTTGTTAGTTTTGCAGGTAATTAAACCACCTACAGGGTTCAAAGTTGGGTCCAAAGTAGCCCACCGTTGGGGGTTCCGAGCAACCCCAAAGTTACCACACCAGCAGCTCAGGGCCGGTCAGGTGCAGAAGTCAAAGTGGTGCCCAAAACACATAGGCTTCAATAGAGAAGGGGGTGCCCCGGTTCCAGTTTGCCAGCAGGTAAGTACCCGCATCTTCGGAGGGCAGACCAGGGGGGTTTTGTAGGGCACCGGGGGGGACACAAGTCAGCACAAAAAGTACACCCTCAGCGGCACGGGACGGGGCGGCCGGGTGCAGAGTGCAAACAGGCATCAGGTTTGCAATGGAGTTCAATGGGAGACCCAGGGGTCTCTTCAGCGAAGCAGGCAGGCAAGGGGGGGGCTCCTCGGGGTAGCAACCACCTGGGCAAGGGAGAGGGCCACCTGGGGGTCGCTTCTGCACTGGAGGTCGGATCCTTCAGGTCCTGGGGGCTGCGGGTGCAGTGTCTTTACCAGGCGTCGGGTTCTTAGAAGCAGGCAGTCGCAGTCAGGGGGAGCCTCTGGATTCCCTCTGCAGGCGTCGCTGGGGGGGCTCAGAGGGGTAAACTCTGGCTACTTACAGGGTCGCAGTCGCCGGGGAGTCCTCCCTGTAGTGTTGTTTCTCCGCAGGTCGAGCCGGGGCGTCGGGTGCAGAGTGCAAAGTCTCACGCTTCCGGCGGGAAACGTGTTGTCTTTAAAAGTTGCTTCTTTGTTGCAAAGATGTTTCTTCTTTGGAGCAGAGCCGCTGTCCTAAGGAGTTCTTGGTCCTTTCAGATGCAGGTTAGTCCTCTGAGGCTTCAGAGGTCGCTGGTCCCTGTGGAACGCATCGCTGTTGCAATTTTTCTTGAAGTGGGGAGACAGGCCGGTAGAGCTGGGGCCAAAGCAGTTGGTGTCTCCGTCTTCTCTGCAGGGCTTTCAGGTCAGCAGTCCTTCTTCATCTTAGGTTGCAGGAATCTATCTCGCTAGGTTCTGGGAGCCCCTAAATACTCAATTTAGGGGTGTGTTTAGGTCTGGGGGTTAGTAGCCAATGGCTACTAGCCCTGAGGGTGGCTACACCCTCTTTGTGCCTCCTCCATGAAGGGAGGGGGGCACATCCCTAATCCTATTGGGGGAATCCTCCATCTGCAAGATGGAGGATTTCTTAAAGTCAGAGTCACCTCAGCTCAGGACACCTTAGGGGCTGTCCTGACTGGCCAGTGACTCCTCCTTGTTTTTCTCATTATCTCCTCCGGCCTTGCCGCCAAAAGTGGGGCCGTGGCCGGAGGGGGCGGGCATCTCCACTAGCTGGAGTGCCCTGGGGCGCTGTAACAAAGGGGGTGAGCCTTTGAGGCTCACCGCCTGGTGTTACAGTTCCTGCAGGGGGAGGTGAGAAGCACCTCCACCCAGTACAGGCTTTGTTACTAGCCACAGAGTGACAAAGGCACTCTCCCCATGTGGCCAGAAACATGTCTGGTGTGTGGCAGGCTGGCAAAACTAGTCAGCCCACACTGGAAGTCGGGTATGTTTTCAGGGGGCATCTCTAAGATGCCCTCTGGGGTGTATTTCACAATAAAATGTACACTGGCATCAGTGTGCATTTATTGTGCTGAGAAGTTTGATACCAAACTTCCCAGTTTTCAGTGTAGCCATTATGGTGCTGTAGAGTTCGTGTACGACAGACTCCCAGACCATATACTCTTATGGCTACCCTGCACTTACAGTGTCTAAGGTTTTGCTTAGACACTGTAGGGGCATAGGGCTCATGCACCTATGCCCTCACCTATGGTATAGTGCACCCTGCCTTAGGGCTGTAAGGCCTGCTAGAGGGGTGACTTATCTATGCCATAGGCAGTGTGAGGTTGGCATGGCACCCTGAGGGGAGTGCCATGTCGACTTAGTCATTTTCTCCCCACCAGCACACACAAGCTGGTAAGCAGTGTGCCTGTGCTGAGTGAGGGGTCTCCAGGGTGGCATAAGACATGCTGCAGCCCTTAGAGACCTTCCCTAGCATCAGGGCCCTTGGTACCAGGGGTACCAGTTACAAGGGACTTACCTGGTGGCCAGGGTGTGCCAATTGTGGAAACAAAGGTACAGTTTTAGGAAAAGAACACTGGTGCTGGGGCCTGGTTAGCAGGCCTCAGCACACTTTCAAATCATAACATGGCATCAGCAAAGGCATAAAGTCAGGGGGTAACCATGTCAAGGAGGCATTTCCTTACAGTGATCCATTAAGCAGGGGTCAAAAAAGTGTGTTTCCAATGTTAAATCCCAAAGGGATTTTGAACATGACTGCATCCCGAACAGTTGGATAGAATCTCACCAAATTTGGTAGGAAGGTAGCTATTGGTCCGGACAGAGTGTTAATGTTATTTGGTGCAAATCTGTGCAGTAGTTTTTGAAATATTAAAAGAAAAATAAATTTGTATACCTAGAGGCGTGGATCCTCCTCCAATCCTTCTGGGATGCTCTTGGGTCAAATGAAAAGAGCAGGAATGTGCAGTATCTACAAGATATGGTGCATTCCTGTCCTTTGCTCCTGTGCAGGTGCTCAACTGGCTGCCATGTGCCAACGCAGGCCCCCTTGCACCATGGTGCAATGGTGTCTGCATTGTGGGGATGATTGTTTTTGTGCAGAAAGGGACACCTTCATGCACAAAAACAATCACAAAATGTTGTTTTTCTCTTTCTATTTGTAGTGCAGAATGCAGAACACATAGAAAAAGGAATAAACGGGAGAAATAAATGTATTTCTCCTTGTTGCACTTCTCCTGGGGAGGCGTAGGCTTTTGACACAATCACAGGCTTAATAATCCTTGTGAGTCTGAGAACGCGTCAAAATCCATGGGTGTTGCGTGAAAACCCCCACCACAACACCCATGGAGCCCTTCTTTATTTCAGAGTTAGGCAATGCAGCGACTTGCACTGCGTTGCCTTACTCCATATCTGCAAGGTCATGTAAAGCCATGCAAAGTCACTCTGTGTGGCCTTGTAGATATGGGCCTTCAGCCTGCGCCATCGGCGCATCAAAAAAAGTGACTCACCGGTGGCACAAGCCGCTTGTAAATATGGCCCTTGGTTTTTAGTGCATCTTGTCAGATTGCGGTTGAGATGTGATGTGGCAGTATGAAGTGCTGCAGGTTGAGAAGGAGCAGAACAGTGTAGAGTTTTTGATTTTTTTTGTTTGGTATTTACTGTGGTGAACTGCATAAAGGAACATATTAATACCCCACAAACTCTTTATGGGCATTCTCCTAAGGCTTAGGCTTTTTATTGCTGGAGAGAGTATTTAACAGCCATTAGTGCCCGAATCTTGAAGAAATAACAATTAGTGTTAGGCTGACAATCCCTTACTTTTCAGGAGAGGACTGAGATGTTCTCGTGACTCAGGACCATTGCCAAACAAGGGCAACATAGGTGGTCGCCTAAAGCATCACCTTCAAGAGACATTGCCAGGACATCACCCGTGGGCTTCCCTGAGTAAAAGCAGTGATTTTACTTTTGTTGTATTCTGAATTGCTGTGTATCACTGCCTTTTGTTTATAGCTCATCCAAAATCAACTTTTATTATTTCTGGTACTCAAACACTTACCATTTTATATATTTGTTCAAAGGCCTTGTAATACCTCTCAAGAACTAATGTCTTCTTGCTACCGCAATTCATGTCTGTTTGAAATATTGCATTCATAAATGCAATTTGACCCAGTCTTACTTGTGACACCACCAGCCATGGTATTGGCACAAAGGTCCAGCAGGCCAAGTGCTGTTGGCTAAAAATACAGGACTGGCGGAAGGTGTCACACATAACATGAATGTTATTGTCAGCAATAACGTCGCTAAATACAAATATGAATCGAAACATTTCACAAACCTAAAGGTAGACACCAACCTCTCAGGTTCAACTAATATTGAAATGTTGATCCAGTGAGTTTAACAGGACAGTGTTAAAATATTCTTATCACTGTCCCAGAGATCTGCATACAGTTCCCAAGCTGTGGGTTCTCATACCAGTACAATAGCTCAGGGTGTTAAGGCAATAGTTACGGAGGTCTGTGTGTAGCTTTAAGTTTGCCTGTCCCAATCTCAAAAAGATAACTTAATGGTTTGAATGGCTGATGCAAAGGCCTCTGTTTAACCAAAAGTAAACTAATCATCTTTTGAAAAGAAAATGGTGGTTGAGCCCTGAACATGACAATCAGAGCTACATCCCAGCCCCCTTACATTGTGGTTGTGGTATCCTAGGCATTCATTTGCAGCCTGAGGCTTTACATCACAGCCCTTCCTCAAGTTCTAGAACTTCTGAGGGTTGTTAAGTAATCAGAATATGTATATCAAAATGTTAGGTGTTATAGAGTGTCAGTAGGAGCTCGGTATTAATGAGGATGAGGCTTCTATAGTATGTGTTACTCTAAGAAAACCTCTGCAGATAACCTTATGTGTCAAGAGACCTACTTTTACATTGGCGACAAGTGGATTTAAGGATCCTATTTTAAAGCCTCAACATCAACCTTGTTTATTGCATCCAGCTACTTATGAACCGTGAAGCTGTATTGTCCACCATCGTGAAGAGAACCTGAGTGCAGCAGTGTATTTGATAAACATTGAGACCTGAACACAGCAGAGTTTTCAGTTGCAGTTAAAGGGAGTACCTTAGTGGTAACATTTAGGGTGACTATTTGCGAATCAGAAACTAACAGAGTCCGCATGCATCTGCCAAGGATATATGCTGGTGAGTGTCAAAAGATACATGTTGGTAAGAAGGAGGCTACATGTTGGTGTACTAATTTATATTTTACTGTGGGCACCATAGAACGGTTATTACAAAATCAACTAGTTTTTTTTTATACAATTACAAGACGGAGCACTACCTGCTGTCATAGCTCAGCATTCAAGTACATTCTGTGGGGGCTTCCATGTGCTTTTCCCATGCTGGCTTCAACATGCTTCTCTGTACTGGCTTCCACATGCTTCTTTTACTTCTGACTTAGCTAGAATGCCCTCGCACTCGTGTCAGCCCTCGTTACCTTGACAGTGTCTTGTGGGCAATATCATCACATGCACATCCAGCAATTGCTTCATCTCGCATAACCAATGGGTTGTCAGGTCACCTGTGTGACCCAGCAGAAGAGCCATATTTTTTTCTTCTTAACAATTCTCGCACAATCAAGGAGGCACCAAGTCATGGTGCATGATCCAGCAGAGGATTCATTTAAAAAAAAGCTTGTACATTCAACAAAAGTCTAGTCATGGTGGGTGATTCAGCAGAGAAGCAAAATTATTATTTTTTAGTTTCTCATTGGAGTTTGTTTACCACTAATATTGGAACAATGACAGTAGTGGATAAATCACGATAAGAAGGAGGCAGGTGAGAGACTTGGAGTTGGCACATTTGAGTCATTCATGGAAGCAAAGGCAGTTCTTCTTCATTACTGAAGACCAAAACTGAACAAAGAACAAATTGTTTGGTCACAATAGCATGAATTTCAGTTGTTTTGTTTGTATTTTTATTTCATTTTCCACATATAGGGACTTGGGTATCAGATCAGATATCAGTGCACATCTGTGTGTGTGAAGAATGAGTAATAATACATTGTATTTAAAATATAAGTGTATATATAGCACAGCAGTCAGTATACAAAATGTTACTGTGCCACCTTTCTTTTTAACTTCACCTAGGAAACCTGCAATAGCATGGCAGAAAGGGGAAAACTGTTTAGTCACTATGCCAGAGTGTGTGGCACATCTTTAAGTGCAGAGCGGAAAACATAATTATTACTACACTGCCTTGGTTCAGAGGGACAAGAAGTATTTGAATGTTTTCCAGATTTAAATTTTGGCGATGCAAATGGGTTGAATGAGCATGAAATAAGTTATGTTTGCATTTTTTATCAAAATTAAGCCCTGTGAAGGAAATATATATTTTTGGGAGGAGGATGGAACGTGTGGGAGAGTCAGTTGAAGAATATATCTCGGGGTTGAGAAATCTAGCCTCAACTTGTAAATTTGATATTATCACAGATGAAAGACTGAGGGATCAATTTATGCTGGGTTGTATTCTAGACAAGGCAAGGGAGACCATATGACTAGCTTATGCACTGCTAGTGTACAAATTTGTGCAAGCAGTTCTGCGTTGTAATACTGAAATCGTCTGGGCTGCTGAAGCGGAGCAAAACATGTCCATTTGCATCCTAACTTGTTGTGATCACTGCTCGTCTCCATCAACACAGGCTCTATCAGATCTCGCAGCCTTCCATGTAGCATATGTGTAAGATGCTACTGGCCGATCCTCGAGTTCATCTTTGCCCTCTATCTTTAAAATATAACAAGAGGAACTGCAGAGCTGCATAGATCAGAACGTAGGGCCTGATTTAGATCTCGGCGGAGGGAATGCTTTGTCACAAAAGTGATGGATATCCAGTCCCCTCCATTACGATCCCCATAGGATATAATGGGATCATGATACAGCAGACGATATATCCGCCACTTTTGTGAAAGAATAACCCCCTTCTCCGAGATCTAAATCAGGCCCTAATTTCCAATCTATGCAGCTCTGCAGTTCCTTGTGTTATATTTTAAGAACAGAGAGCAAAGATAAACTCAATAATGTGGCTCAAAGGAGTATGAAATTCATGGTTGTTTCTGGAACAGCGGCACGTATCAGCTCTGGATCCAGAGGCCTTGAACAGGTGCAGCCCTTTGGTGAAGGACTGCACCAGTAAAGTTCCTAATCTAAACATAAGATATAAGGCTCTTTTCTCAAGGTCACACCCTCAAGCCTCGAGGTCACACCACACCCTTGACCCCGTCTTCTAGGCAGGAAACAACATCACCATCTCTCACACCGCCGAACACCACTGGACTGACCACTGATGCATCCATTTTGCTTGCATGAAGACCACTGCAGGCCACCACGTTCCCCTCCCCTCGTCAGAAACTGGAACAAAGTCCCCAAAGCCCAACTCACCGGCACACTCAGCCACTTCCCCAATGGATGACACAAACAACTCTGCACGCAACCAGCACTGCTGGATCACAGAATGTGCTAACACCACAGCCCCCCTCAGAAAACTCACCAGAAACCAACACTGTAAGAAACCTAGCTGGTTTACAACAGAACTCCAAGAGTCAAAACGCAACTGCAGACAAGTGGAACGAAAAATTGGAGAAACAGCAAAACAACTGCATACCAAACAGCCTACAAAGATGCAGTCACCATGCACCACTAGCGCATCAGAAGCTCCAGGAATGCTGCCATCCAAGAATGCATCAGCACCAACACACACAACAACAAGGAGCTATTTACCATAGTATAGAAATTCACAAACCTCGGAACAGACACTTCAGACACTCCCCGTCTCAAGATCTCTTTGACAACCTTGCTATCTTTTTCCACCAGAAAATCCAGGACATATACAAAGGATTCAAGAACCAAAACCAGCCCACCAGCATCACCATGGACCCCAGGCCGCACCAGACTCTGAACCATTGGACCCCTGTCTCCACAGAAGACACCTGCAAACTCATCAACTCCATCCATTCAGGGGCACTCTTGGACCAGTGCCCACATCACATCATCAACTTGGCCAGTGCCACCATTGCATCAGATCTTTACCCGACTATCAACAATTCCATCAAAACTGCCACCTTCCCATCTGACTGGAAGCATGCAGATATCAACTCGCTCCTAAAGAAATCCTCTGCCGACCCAAGGGAGATGAAGAAATACAGACCCATCTTTCTGCTCCCCTTCCCAGCCAAGGTAACAGAAAAGGCCATCAACATGCAACTCACAGAATTCCTTGAGTCGAATCACATCCTAGACCCCTCCCAGTCTGGATACAGGAGATTTCACAGCACCGAAACAGTTCTTCTTGCAGCCAGCGACGATATCTGCACCATACTGGACCACAGCAACACAGCTGCCCTCATCCTCCTCGACCTCTCCACCTTGTTCGACACAGTCTCCCACTCCACCCTTTTCACCATACTCCACAACACTGGCATCCACAGCAAAGCACTGGAATGGATTTGATCCTTCCTCACCAGAAGAACCCAGAGTGTCGGACTCCCACTGTTCACCTTGGCACCCAAAGAAACCTGCTGCGAAGTACCCTTGGGAGCCTCACTAAGCCAGACCCTCCTCAACATCTACATGGCCAAGCTCGCAAAAATCGCTAGACAGTTTGGCCTAAACATCATCTACTATGCAGAAAATACCAAACTGATCCTCTCACCGACCGACGAGCCATCAACAGACAAGAGAAATTTCCACAATGAAATGAGAGCAGTCTCCTCCTGGATGTAAAACAGCTGCCTTAAACTCAACTCGGACAAGACCGAGATCCTCGTACTCAGCTCAATCCCCTCTGCCTGGGACAACTCATGGTGGCCAACCGCCCCAGGAAACACCCCCACCGACCACGCACGCAACCTGGGCATCATCCTGGACTCCACGCTTTCCATGACCCATCAAGTCAACGCTGTCTTATCGCCATGCTTCCATAGTCTATGTCTCCATCAGAAGATCTTCAAGTGGATCCCCACCGAGACAAGAAGGATGGTCACCAACGCTCTTGTAAGCAGCAAATTAGACTCAACAATGCACTTTACACCGGCATCACAAAGAAGCTACAAGCAAGATTACAGAGAATCCAGAAAACATCAGCCAGACTCATCTTGGACATTCCCCGCCAAAGCCACATCTTCGCCCACTTCTGAGACCTTCACTGGCTCTCGATCGACAAACACATCACTTTCAAGCTACTGACACATACCTAAAAGACACTGCACAACTTAGGACTAGCCTACCTCAACCACCGCCTGACCATCTAAACCCCTGCCAGGCAACTCCTATCCTCCCAACTCGCCCTCGTCGCCATCGCCAGAATCAGGAAGAGCACAGCTGGAGGCAGATCATTCTTTTACCTCACAGCCCGGACATGGAATACACTTCCATTCAACCTCAGACAGGCCACCTCACTGAAGCAGCTCAGGAAGGATCTCAAGACCTGGCTTTTCAAATGATCAACATGTGACAGCACCTTGATGCCCCATGGGTGATAAGCCCTGCTTTACAAGTGCCTGATTGATTGATTTGATTGAAGATGGTGGGGGTGGAGGTATCAGACCGAGAAAAGGCTCCCAGTGGGGGTTGAGTTTTACTGCTAGGTAATTTATCAGAAGGACACTTTTCCTAACCTCATGATTCTGCCACTATAGGCCCAGTATTTCTTACCTTTTGTAACATAGCCTTATTAAACTTCTCTGGTTTGTTCCATAAATATGAGTAATCTATTGAGGTGAGAATGTGCTCTTCGTGTCTAAACCAGTGTAAGGTCTTACATTTCTGGCTTCTCAGAAGATCCTGCAGTGCCTTCCGAAACACTACAGATCCAGAATCGAACGCAGTAGCTTACAGGACGAAAGGCAATGAAGTCCTTCGAGGTTGCAATACCCAGCTCTGCTCTTAGTATTATCAATGGAGTTCCAGGGCCTAAGTGTAATGTACGTCTCAGAAAGGCATTTTCCAGTTTTTGTAAGGCCTGCATGTTTATGTCCCCAGATTTCACCGCCAAAGCTTTTGTTTTATATACAGTTAATGCTGGCTTGATTAAGTGGTTTCCACATATATTTGTAAAACTCCACATTGCTCAAGCCTGTTGGGACAGCGTTGTTTTAGATTTGGCTACTTGGGCTCCCAAGCGGAGCCATTCTGAATGCCCAGGTAGTCGTAGGTTTCCCCGCTCTATGGGTTTTCCTTAAATCCTGAACATCGACATTAGCTTGGGTTCAGGTTTTATTGTCATGAATTTTGTTTGCTACAGTTTGTAAAAATATAGACACAGACACCCACTTGCAGTGTTATATAGCTCTATGTAAAAATATATTTAAATAGCCTTAATGCTGAAATTGTGCAATTCTAAGTCCTATAAACAAGTGTTGCTATCACCCGATGTAATGATATTCTTTAACGCATACATTAAGTCGTTTTCTCGGTGTCCCGCGATAGGTAGAGTGTAATGAAAATAAAGATGACCAGCAAACTTGTTAGGCCTGTTAAGAAAGGGGAGGACGTGCAAAAACATCCCTTGCCGATGCTCCAAAACAAGCCCAGTCTTTGCTACAATTAAACTGAGCATGTGACTGCTATTGGACTGCACTTCTTCCGATCATATTTATTTGGTAACATTATTATTTTGGGTTTTGTGTCACACGTAGTTGCAAAAATATATACATACTTTATCAACTTTAAATTATGTGTCCATGGAGTCCAAGCTTTGAGTCAAGTCTGTATATGTACCCTGTGGTGAACGCATCATCTTCGAGGTGCTTTGGGAAGTCGAGCGCTCAGAGGTCCTCGGTGCGTCAGTTCGCCCTATCCCGTCACAAAGGACTACAACGAACCTTGGTCCAATGTACACACGTTTGAGCCTTTGTGTAACTTGTGTGACTCATTTACAATACACCTATATTGACTGATCGCATTTGATATCTTCCACAAATATTCCTAGATTTGTGGGCCCCCTTGAAAGCCGTTTTGTAATAATGCCATATTGTCATCCAGCCTGCCGTTTGCAGTGCCGCTATCATTCTTCCCTTCGCCACTCCAAAAACACAGTAGAATAAGGCTGTTTATGTACAAGGTACATATTTATGGGCAGGCTTTCCGTCCTATATCACAATTCAGTTTTTAAAAGACCTGGAGCAATATTACAAGATTAGCCAAGCTGAAGTCATTGGATGACTCCAGAATGACCCTAGGATGATCTTCCTTTTTGACTTGGGTATGCTCATGTCCTAATACTTTTCTGCAATGCACATTACAGAATATACTCAAATTTAAAACAGAATTTTCATCTTATTCCAAAACAGAGATTTTAGCACCTTAAAAGTTTAGGTGTATGTTTACTAACATTTCGTGCAAAGCAGGGTGGCAAGCAAAGTTGCTATGCTGTGCTGTGTTGCATGAAAGGAGGAGAGCAAAAATACATCATATCTACTAAGATATAGTACATTTGTGATGTCTTCTTGCACTGGTGCACTGTGTGCTGCCTAGCGCCAAGGCAGGCACCCTTGCACCATGGTGCAAGGGTGTCTGCGTTACAGGCGGTATTGTTTTTGTGCAGGAATCCAAAACTTCCTGCACAAAAACAATCCCTAGGAGCAGTTTCCTCTTTCTATGAATACTGCAGAATGCAGCACACATGGAAACGGGGAGCAACAAAGAGAAATAAAAACATTTCTCCTTGTTATGCCAACTCCAGGGAGGCATAGCTTTTTTGGTGCGATCCTAGGTTTACTCACATTAGTAAACCTGGGATTGTGTCAAAATCCATTTGTGGATGCATGTAAACGAACATGGTCCATTCATGGAATACCTCCCTGACACAAAGTAATGCAAGGCAGAGATATGCGATATGTGCTGCCGTGTGTTACTTTGTAGTTACTAAACCATGCAAAGGCTTAGTAAATGCCAAAAAGGATTTTTCATCGGGACTGCGCCATAAAAGTGTTGCAACCCTGATGCAAAACCTTAGTAAATCTGGGCCTTAGTGTTTCAACATTTGCAAAATCACCACCTACCAAGCTTTCAAGATCGCAACCTGTGAAGTCATATTAATGGCAGAAACGTGTAGAGCAACTGTTGAAAACAATTCAGAACATAGCATAACATTTCACAGTCTGTGCCAACAAATGAATGACACTGCTCATGTGAATGGATTCTTGCAAACCTTTCTCTAGATCTCAGCTGTTGGTGCAATCAGTGAAGACAGGATGAAGAAGACTTTGTGCTTATTTAGAGTTTAGCGGATAGAGTACTCTGCCACAAATGTGGTGGAGTATGCTGTCTGCCAAACTGATGGTTCATGAATTAAGAGTCAGATGAACCATCATGTTTCCAACAGCAGTGCCCTGATTGGCAGTGGCATTGGAGTGGAGTCCCTCGGGGTAGGCACATCAGACCATACGTCCATGCTAGGGTGAATAGGCTGATGTAAATTATTTTGCTAGGACAGCCTGAAAAATGACCCCAACATTCCCAGAGCAATTTATTTTTGTTTTTCAAAAAACAAACACAGTTTGGGAGATTGTTTTTGAAGTTACAAAAAGTCGGCGAGTGGCAATCTGAAACATGGCAGTTGCCCACAAACTACCAGTGCCTTCAGAGGGTCTGTTGTGATGGTGGCACATCTGAAGATACAGGGATCTCTTGAAGGCGGGTGGACATTTCAAAATGTGGCGAGTTGTAGTCAACACAGGGTGTCAGAGAAAAGATCCCCACCATTCTGACGGACATTGGGAGCCATGTCACAGTCTAAATCAGTCCCATTGTGTTCTTTTATTAACTCTCATTTTTTAATTTTATTTTTGTCTTCTGTACAGTGTAAATCTAGTTTGGAAGTACGTTACGGAAAAGACACATAGGGGGTCATTCTGACCCTGGCGGTCATGGACCGCCAGAGCCAACGACCGCGGGAGCACCGCCAACAGGCTGGCGGTGCTCCCATGGGCATTCTGACCACGGCGGTACAGCCGTGGTCAGATACGGGAAACCGGCGGTGTCCCGCCGGTTTCCCGCTGCCCAAGGGAATCCTCCATGGCGGCGCTGCAAGCAGCGCCGCCATGGGGATTCCGACCCCCTTACCGCCAGCCTGGCTCTGGCGGTTTTGACCGCCAGAACCTGGCTGGCGGTAACGGGTGTCACGGGTGTCACGGGGCCCCTGGGGGCCCCTGCAGTGCCCATGCCACTGGCATGGGCACTGCAGGGGCCCCCTAACAGGCCCCCACCAAGATTTTCAGTGTCAAGCAGACACTGAAGCAGACACTGAAAATCGCGACGGGTGCAACTGCACCCGTCGCACCCCTTCCACTCCGCCGGCTCCATTCGGAGCCGGCATCCTCATGGAAGGGGGTTTCCCGCTGGGCTGGCGGGCGGCCTTCTGCCGGTCGCCCGCCAGCCCAGCGGGAAACTCAGAATAACCACGGTGGTCTTTTAACCGCGCAGCGGTATTCTGGCGGTTCCCGCTTGGCGGGCGGCGGGCTCAGAATGACCCCCATACTGTCTCCCTTCACAAGAGACTGTAAACATAGGGACTTGTGGGAAGTGCAAAAGAGTTTGATTTTCTGCAAAGAAAAGGAAACTTTGCTGGTACAAAGAAAAATCAGTTTTGGAACTTGCGCCCCAAAAAAGGAAAAGCTGTAAGAAAAAAAATCATACTCAACTGGGGATATCTTTTACACATAACCATAATTTCATGGCGCGTGCAATGCAGGTTAAGGTTAAGATGTGCCCTTTCCTTGGACCAGTAAGTGCTCTGGCTGCAAATAAAGAAAACATACTTATTCTCTGGGCACTGTGAACATAACCTTCTCTATTCAAGAACATCATGTCTGCTAGTCCATTAAGACACTTAAGCACTAGATCAAGTGGCAATGAGGTTTGAACTAAAAAAAACAGAACTGATCGTATGTTTTTTCATTTCTTTGTTCTAAACATTCGGGGCTTCATTTACAATAATCTGACTCATCGCCCAGATGAGTCAGATTTCTTGCGCTGCCCTATGAGCCCCTAAGGACACCATGAATACACTGTATATACAATACAGAACATCACAGAGCACGTTTTCACCGATCTGTCAGAAATTCTGACGCATCTTTTGGCACTAAACTCACACATTGCTAGATTAGCATAAAGAAATTGACACTACTCCAACAATGTGAGGAGGCCCCCACAGATAAAAGCCCTGTGTCAATTTTACACCTGCTCTGAGTAGGCTGTAAAATTCTGACACAGTGAAGTTGCAGAATGATGCAGTGAAATGTAGATTTTCCTGCGCCAGTTCTGCGTGGGAATGCCTACCCTGCGTACAAATCTGGAGCAGTGTAAAGATGCATAAATAAATGATACAACATTGGTGCAAAGACCTCATAAAGGAGGCCCTTAGTTTTTTGATTCCTGGTATTTGCACATATGCTGTTTTGAAAGTGGTGTTTTTTATTTCCAAATTCCTATAACTTGAATAATAATAATCATAACTTGTTTTTAAGTAGCGCTTCATACAGCTTTCAGCTGTTTCTAAATGGTGTCAGAAACAGGTGTTCTTATCGCCCATTTCAATAGAGCTCAGTTTATTGCACTCAGAAGAATAGATAGTTCATTCAGCCTTTGCGTGACTGCAAACTGTGACCTGCAGATCACTGCATGTTTAAAAGAAAGAGTTTAATTTACTCAGTGAACCCACCTGACCTAGATAATTTTATTTCTACAGGAACTTTGCATGGTTGAACAAAGGACAGGTGTGGGAAAAAAGCAGAGAATGACGCCCTTGTCCCACCTACACCTGAAACATAACATAACAGCAAAATGAACTAAAATGGCCAGTGGTGAAGTTAAATTTCCAACTATTCTTCTGATGGCTTTAAAATATAAAATACAGCCTAGCTGACTATTAAAAGGCATCCATCTTGCGGGGGCATGGCAAGCATATGTATGAAGTAGACATGGGTCTGTCTCATCTGCTTCTTCCTGGGTGAATTTGCTTAGATTTAATACCCTTTGCAGTGCAGTGGCCTGGGTGTGCCTAGTAGGGGGGGGGGGCGCCTGACCCCATATGCAAGAGGTGCAGAAGCCATTTGAGAGGGGACTGGCCCCAATCAAGAGGCTAACGCATGCTGCCATCTTGTGGAACCAGTCCATGCTCTAGAGGACATCTAGTCCAGACATCACAGAGGGGTATGAGACCCACTCTCACCCAAAGTCAGAGCCAGGGACCAATGCAATAGCGAAGGAGGATGGAAATGCAGAGGCCAGAGTTCCTCGGCGAGTGGCTTGGTAACTGTGTAATGCAGGCCTGGCGGTGAGAGCCAGCAAGGGGCCTGGGGAGGAGGCGCAGCGAGGGGCCATTCGAGTAAGAGTAAAGGTCGCTCTCTGGCCTACTCAGCATGCTATCTCATTGGACACCAACTTGCTGGGATGAGTCCTGTACTCTTGCAGTAGGCATAACAGATGAAGAAGAGGCCCATGGAGTGTGGGAAGCCCGCTAGCACCAGGACTCAGCAAGATCTACAATTGGCTAGTGGCAAGAGGCCTAGGCCTGAGAGGAAATAAGCAACACAAGAAGGGGCCCTCAATGACACCAGTGAAAGAAAACCCCAAATCACAGGAATTAATTGCCTGCAAGAAAGAGTCAGTGAGGTGATGGGTGATGCCTGTGGCCCAATGGTGATATGGTGACACTGAATGGTTACCAGTGCCTCGGGGGGCCAGCACTATATTTCTGAGGGACTGTACTGTGCCCAGCCAGACAGACTGCAGGGCTTTGACACAATTCAGCTGGTTCTGTCTTTACAGAAACTCTTTGCACCAAAGTGCAGTGATGATCTTTCCTTCCTCTGGTTTGTCCTCCTGCGCCAACAATGCCTGCCAATGGAAGCTGCAGGGAGACTTCGACATTGAACAGTTTTTTTAGCAAAGACACCAGGACAGACAAGAAAGGTAAACGGTCCACTTCAGGGAGATCCTGACCAGAAGAGAGGATCAGGGACACTTTCCAGGCTTGCCATTTCACAGGAATATTTTCTCCAGTTCCTCAAACAGATTAAGGAGGAGTTTGCAAACTGTTAAGCTCCTTCATATGAAAGAGCTACGCACCAATGTTTTAAGTGGTTTGTGGGAAAGGCGATGGTGTGACCATGTATTATATGAGGTAAAGTACCTCCTAGTGTACATGATAAAGATATTGCAAGTCACCTCAGAGCTCCATAACCTTATAAAGGAATGTGGCCTTCCGCCTCATTCGTCTATATTGTTATGGAACTCCTCAGTGATTTGCAATATCCTTATCATGTACTGCAGGGGGTATTTCCTCCCTAATATATTGGCTCTGTAGTGAACCATCGACAATGTCTCCTTCAAAGATCATAAACTGACACTGTATAGCAGCCTAGTGTTATATGGTTCCAACAAAAATAAGTAGGACTTGTATAAGGTCAACATAAACTTCAGGTTATAGGGACTGCCCATAACATCAGGAAATGTAGAACAATTCCTAGCTAGGTCACGGCACCTCATACGAACCCTAAAACATACTAGGGTACCAGATGGTATCTGCAACCTCGAACATGACTACACCAATTCCCACAGAAATCGTTGGCACAGATCTACCCTTTCATTGTGACACTACCTACCCAAGATCAGACACAAGAAAAATATGGAAATGTATTTTCAAACTTGTATTGCAACAATTGTATTCTTGCATAAAAAGCTAAATCTGTGATTATTAGGCAGATGAAACAAATCATGATAACCAGCATTACAGAAATGGTGAAAAAGCTAAACAATTCAACCATGATAATGTTACTGGGTTGGTACACACCTATCAGTTATTATCTACACTATTGAGAGTATAGTGGGAATAACCTTGGCCAGATCAATTGGGACTGCCTAACACCCCGCATACCTAGGTAGCGATGCACCGGGAAGGAAGGAAGCTGGTTTAGTGTAATACAGGATATTGCTGTTTGCATGATGGAGGTCAGAGCCAGCAGGGCTGCATCTCACACACAGTTCACAGCGTTCTAGGATAATCCCAGCAGAAGTGCTCTTCTGCTGAATGTAGCACAGAGGGAGTTTTTATAACCAAAGCACATTCATATTGCACTGTGTCTGAGGTGCAGAGCTGATGCAATGATATATCTGCAAGTAAGGATCTGTCTCCAACGGTCAATCATAATACAAGGGCATCACATTCTCTGTGCCTAGCTTAGGACAGAGGGTACTGAATGCATGCCAGCAACGCTTACAAGGAATAGGCTGCATGTGCAGTGTTTTCTCAGTACATTATCACATAAGTGAAAAACCAAGTGAAAAGTCACCATTAGAAGGAAAGGTTAAATGAAAATGTGTAATCTAAAATAGAGGCTCTACGAGTGCCCTGTTGTGATTTACCACAGTAGCAGCAGCTATACTGCAGTACAGAAGGGATATGCGACAAATCACAGATCATCTGTGTAAACACAACATCTTCTACCAATGAGATCACTCATCTTCATTTGGAATCATCAGAAACAGTTTGCTAAGACTGCTTGCTCAAGATGCTCAGTGTATTTTCAGAATCATGGATGACCCGGACACAAGTGACATTATTACTTCCCTTCCCAAGAAATCTTATAGACGACATTGAAGAATCATGAAAAGAGGACAGAAAATTATGTCTCTGAGCCCAGCAGGCAAGGAGATGGTGGGACAGGATGTAAGCAAGGAGCTGTCTCTAACGGTCAGTCATAATACAAGGGCATCACGTTCTGTGTGCCTAGCCTTGGACGGAGTGTACAGATAGCATGCCAGCAACATTTAAAAAGGAATAGGCTGCATGTGTAGTGGTTCTTCAGTACTTTATTGCATGACTGAAAATCTAAGTAAAAAGTCACCATCAGAAAGAAAGGCTAAGTTAAAATGTGTAATCTAAAATACAGGTTTTACGAGGGCCCTGTTGTGCTTCACCACATTAGCAGCAGCAATACTGAAATACAGAAGAAATATGCAACAAATCACAGATCATCTGTGTAAACACAACATCTTCTACAAGTAGGACCCCTCATCTTCATTTGGAATCACCAGAAACAGTTTGCTAAGACTGCAGAAGATACTCAATGCATTCTCAGCATCATGGATGACCCAGACATAAGTGACATTATTACTTCACTTCCAAATAAATCTTCCAGACGACATTGGAGAACCATGAAAAGAGGCCAGAAAATTATTTCTCCCAGCCCAACAGGCAATACGATGGTGGGATAGGATGTAAGTAGGGAAGTAGAGAAGCTGCAAGAACTTGGTCCCCCATCTAAAGGCAGAGCTCTGCCAGCCATGGATCTTCCATCAACAGCAGCAACTTCTGGATTGCAGTGATAAATAACAATGACCAACTGTGTATTGCTGTGAAGGAACAGAGAACACAGGGGCATGTGGGAGCAGCATGGAGTGATCCCTTGTTTTAAACTGATCAGTGCTGAGGGGTAGGTTCTACAGAACCTGGCATTACTTTTGGAACGTGGTCATTAATACAATTGGGCCCTGATGTGGGACCCAGTTTTGTTTGGGTTGAAGATTTGGTTCAGGTTTACTTCCCCAGAGTTGACTTTGGGGGGGGGATAAGAAGGTTAATACATTTGCATTGTGCTCAGGGAGAAGGAGAGAGTCTACCTTAACCGAAGGCAAGCTTGATATGACTGCACAGTAAATAGCATTACACCCTAAATTATTGCAGTGGTTAAAGTTTTCAGTCTCAGTGTCAAGTGCTTATATTTCAAAGTCAAGAGACTGGCAGGTTTTGAATCTTTTAAAAAGTCACAGCAGCTGCATGGTATAAGAAGGTGTGGGTAGATGCATGCTCCTCAAAGGAGGTGTCACTGGCAAAATTAGAGGGTGGATATAAAAGGACTACCTCTACCAAGCTCTGGCAACAAAGTAGGCCTTAAATTAGGATAGAGTGGAATATTCCCTTCTCGTGACTAAACCAAAATATTAAACTGCTGCCAATATGTGAGGGAGATTGTTGGCTAAGCTGCTGAGGGCCACAATTACTGCAGATGGGATTCAAAAGAACTGACCATAAGGAGGATTTGGTCCTTGAGGACAGGGAGATAGTGGGGCCTTTAGGGGTTTTCCCACCTGTTCTACTCTAAAGAAGAGGCTTCCTTAGAAGAAGTCTCAACCTATTTAGGTAAGCATTGTGACTACAATCTGCTGCCAGATATAATGGAGACATTGGATGAGTCTACTTCCACAGAGGATGTGGTCTGGACAATGGGTAAGCTTAGGGGTGGCATATCCACAGGCATGTGAGGCTATAGAGCTTTTTATAAATTATATTGTAATAAATGAGTGCCTACCGTGACAAAATTGTTAAATGATGTACGTGAAGTGGGAATAGTTGCCCACACAATAAAAGAGGCAGCAGGCGTAATGATACCCAAGCTGCCTCCCCGTGCACCTCCTGCATACTGTTCTTCCTCTAAAATATAAACTTACCAGTATTTTGGCATCCAGACTGTGTGAAGGTAACAAGAAAAACCTTGTGCATATTCTGAGAACTCCCAAGGAAGAAGCAAAACATCTGGCTGTTCTTGTTGTGTGCCAAAAAGGCGTTTGCCAGAGTGGATTGGACATACATGTGTCAGATAGTGTATTGGATTGAGGTGGTGTCTCACTTTCTGAGTTGGATTATGGCAGGTTACCAAGCTTAAATGGCTCTTTTTAAAGTGAATGGCAGATCCTCATGCCCCATTAAGATATAGTGGGCAACTAGGCAAGGATGTACCCTCTCACCACTCCTATTTGTCCTTGCTTTAGAGCCCTTCACCAATAGCATACAGAGCAAAGACGACATCAGTAGGGTTTATATTGGGAAGATATGTTTAAGCTGGCCATGTTTGTGGAAACTGTTATGCTTACACTCACGGAACTGCCACCATAGTAGATGGAGACTTTCAGGATAATTGCAGCATCAAAAACAATAACACAAATGCTGAGGCTCTCCTTCTCTGCCCACTCCCTAACCATGCCAGTGAACTACACAGGCTTTTACCCATGTAAAGGCACTAAAAATCCATAAAGTACCTTTGGGTTCATATTGGGTACACTACTGCACAGGTGGTCATGCTAAACTACTCTAACCTTATCCAGAATATTCAGAAAGACTTCCAGCATTGGAATGTTAAGCATTTTTTCTGGCTGAGCAGAATAGCAATAGTTAAAATGAGGATTCTTCCCCAGATTTTTTATTTATTCCAAGCCAATGCATTGCCGGCCCACCAATTGGTCCTAAAATAACTTCAAGACCTAATTAACTACTACTTTGGAGAGATAAAGCCCAATAAATACCTAATATAACTTTGTAGAGACCTCCAGCACAACGTGGCTAGCTGTCCTCAACGTTATAGCCTATTAGCAGGAGACTCAGCTATGGCTCTTGGTGGAGTGGGGTGAAGTAGAAACAGCAACACAATTGGGGCCAGATGTATCATTCTTCACAATAGCGATAACCTAATTCTGATATTTTAGCGAATCGCAATTAAGTAATCGCTATTGGAATGTATGAAACTCCAGGAGTTTCATACTGCAATTCGCAAGGGCTCGCAAATGGACCTACCTCATTAATATTCATGCAGTAGGTCGCAATTTGTGAGCCACTGCAAACGGCTACCATCACAGGGATGGTGGCCTCCTGGGCTCAGCAGACCACCATGTCTGTGATTGCCTTTCAGTAAAGCAATCTTTTTTTTTTTAACTGCAGCCCGATTTCCTTAACTAACCCCTTTGCTGCCAGGGCTTTTCCCCTCAGGTGCCAGGACTTTTTTTGGCTTTTTGGGACAGTTCGTACTTAGGCCCTCATAACTTCTTGTCCACATAAGCTACCCATGCCAAAATTGAATCCTTTTTTCCATACCCTAGGGATTTTAGAGGTACCCAGACTTTGTGGGTTCCCCTGAAGGAGATCAAGAAATTAGCCCAATTACAGTGAAAATTTAGATTTTTTTCAAAAAATGGGAAAAAAGGGCTGCAGAAGAAGGCTTGTTATTTTCCCCCTGAAAATGGCATCAACAAAGGGTTTGTGGTGCTAAAATCACCAGCTTTCCAGCTTTTGGGAGCAGGCAGACTTGAATCAGAAAACCCCAGTTTTCAACACAATTTTGGCATTTTACTGGGACATACCACATTTTTACTATTTTTTGTGCTCCCAGACTCCTTCCAGTTAGTGACAGAAATGGGTGTGAAACCAATGCTGGATCCCGATAAAAATGGTGCCTCATTTGCGTGGCCAGGCCTAATGCCCGTGACAGGAAACGCAACAGGGACACATCACATTTTTACATTGAACTCTGACATGGTTTTTTTTGCAAAGTGCCTAGCTGTGGATTTTGGCCTCTAGCTCAGCCGGCACCCAGGGAAACCTACCAAACCTGCACATATTTGAAAACTACACACCTAGGGGAATCCAAGATGGGGTGACTTGTGGGGCTCTCACCAGGTTCTGTTACCCAGAATCCTTTGCAAACCTCAAACTTTGGCTAAAAAAACACTTTTTACTCATTTTACGGTGACACAAAGCTCTGGAATCTGAGAGGAGCCACACATTTCCTTCCACCCAGCGTTCCCCTAAGTCCCCTGATAAAAATGATACCTCACTTGTGTGGGTAGGCCTAGCGCCCACGAAAGAAAATGCCTCCAAACACAACGTGGATACATCACATTCTCCCAAAGAAAACAGACCTGTTTTTTGCAAAGTGCCTAGCTATGGATTTTGGCCTCTAGCTCAGCCGGTACCTAGGGAAACCTACCAAACCTGCACATTTTTTAAAACTAGACACCTAGGGGAATCCAAGATGGAGTGACTTGTGGGGCTCTGACCAGGTTCTGTTACCCAGAATCCTTTGCAAACCTCAAAATGTGGCCAAAAAAACACTTTTTCCTCATATTTCGGTGACACAAAGGGGGTCATTGAGACCTTGGCGGACGGCGGAGGCCGTCCGCCAAGGTACCGCCGACAAATGACCGCACAGCGGCGGCCATTCAAACATTTCCGCTGGGCCGGCGGGCGCTCTCCAAAAGAGCGCCCGCCGGCCCAGCGGAAATGCCCCTGCAACGAGGACGCCGGCTCAGAATTGAGCCGGCGTAGTTGCAGGGGTGTGACGGGTGCAGTTGCACCCGTCGCGTATTTCAGTGTCTGCAAAGCAGACACTGAAATACTTTGTGTGGCCCTCTTACGGGGGCCCCTGCAGTGCCCATGCCATTGGCATGGGCACAGCAGGGGCCCCCAGGGGCCCCGCGGCACCCCCTACCGCCATCCTGTTCATGGCGGGTTTCCCGCCATGAACAGGATGGCGGTAGGGGGTGTCTGAATCCCCATGGCGGCGGAGCGCGCTCCGCCGCCATGGAGGATTCAATGGGGCAGCGGTAAACCGCCGGGAGACCGCCGGTTTACCCTTTCTGACCGCGGCTGAACTGCCGCGGTCAGAATGCCCTTGGGAGCACCGCCAGCCTGTTGGCGGTGCTCCCGTGGTCGGTGACCCTGGCGGTCACGGGCCGCCAGGGTCAGAATGACCCCCAAAGTTTTAGAATCTGAGAGGAGACACAAATTTCCTTCCACCCAGCATTCCCCCAAGTCTCACAATAAAAATGGTACCTCACTTGTGTGGGTAAGCCTAGCGCCCGCAAAAAGAAATGCCCCAAAACACAACGTGGACACATCAAAATGATCAAATACAAAACTACCTGTTTTTGCGGGGGCACCTGCGTTTTTGGTCCTAGGGAACCCTACCAAACCCAGAGGTTTCTGAAAACTAGACACCCAAGGGTGTCTAGGGAGATGTGATTTGGGTGGATTCCCCAATGTTTTCTTACCCAGAATCCTCAGCAAACCTCAAATTTAGCTAAACAAATTCACATTTTTCCCACATTTCTGTGTGGGATCACCGCACCGGGACAAAGTTCCTACCACCCACCGTGCCCCTCAGTCTCCCAGTGAAAATGATATGTCACTTGTGTAGATTGTCCAAGTGCCAGTGACAGGGAAGATACAAAAACATGTCGAAATTGAGGGGGAACCAAAGTGGGCCCAAAAGTGCATTTTGGAAAAAAACATTTTTAGGTTGGCAATTGCTGCAGAATTTTTATCGGTATAGATGAGACAATGCTGGGAATTTTGTGGATTCCTGCAGATTCCTTAAGGTCCCATCACAAAAATGTGGGAAAAATGTATGATTTCCAGCAGAAAATGGTGCGGGTGCATGTAAAGCACATTACCCTGGAATCATCTGGATGTTTAGTTTTCAGATGTGTCTAGGTCTTCTGGATTTTTCTACATGGCAGAGTCCCAAAGTCCAAAAAATGGAGCCCTCACCATTCCAAATGGGAAGATTTTGAGAGATAGCCAAGCTCTCATGGCCCAAATGTAAAACCAAAACCCAAAATAATCAAATGTACTCTTGCTTGCCATGGGATAAGATGTTTTACTGTGCGGAGGGAGAGCTGAAAGACTGTTACCCACTTCAGTTGGGGTGGGGGCATAACCAGGCCCATACTGGTTAGTAGCCACCACCCCACTTTTTTTTTTTTATTCCCTGGCATCTAGTATGGAAACAAAATCTTTCCTGGTCTCTGGTGGGCTTTCTGTCCTCCTTGGGGGCAGATGGGCTTTCCCAAAATAGGCCAATCTGCCCCCAGGGGGGCAGATATGGCCAACAGTAATGTGTCCCCCATGGGGAGTGACCCTTGCCCAGTGGGCTTCCCTCCCAAACAAAACACACACATACACACACACCAATCCCTGGTGCCTAGGTGGTTTTTGCCCCCTTGGGTGCAGATCGGCCTAATAGAAATAGGCCTATCTGCACCCAAGAGGAGCAGAAATGGCCTAAAATAAATTCCTCCCCCCCATGGGAGCGACCCCTGCCTAAGGGGTCGCTCACCTTGCGTGAAATTGGTGCAAAACAAAATCCCCGGTGCAGAGTGGTTTCTGCCCCCCTTGGGGGTAGATCGGACTAATAAAAATCGGCTGATCTGACCCCAAGGGGGGCAGAAATGGGCTAAAAGTAAAATTGCCCCCAAGGGAGCGACCCTAGCCTAAGGGGTCGCTCCCCACATACATAAAACAAAAACAAAATAAAAGGATCCCTGGTGTCTAGAGGTTTCTGCCCCCCGGGGGCAGATCGGCCTAATTATAGAAGGTCGATCTGCCCACGGGGGGCAGAAATGGCCTATTAATAAATTGCCCCTCTGGGGAGCAGCCCTTGCCGCTCCCATTATGCCATAAATGGAAAAGAAAATTCCTGGAGTCTAGTGGCATTTCTGCTGCCCGATCGTATTGCGATCGGGCAGCAGAAATGCTGAGAGAGACATGAAAGGAGAGGAAAAGCTTTTCCTCTCCTTTCATGCCTCTCTCCCCCCTCCACGTGATCGGAGGAGAAATGCTTTTGCATTTTTCCTCTGTGAGAGCAGGCCTCTGTGATGTCATCAGATGCCACAGAGGGGTCGGGGGTGGGGGGGCAAGGGTGGAAGGGGAAGCGATTCCCCTCCAAGCCTGCCCAGGGGAGGGTGAGCTAGACCCCCGGGGGGAGCGCTAGCGCTTCCTCTGTGGGCCCCTGTCTGGATGTAACGGTTACATCCTGGGCGTCCAGAACGTAACTGTTATGTCCATGGCACCTGAGGGGTTAAAGGAAAACGGGATGTGTTTAAAACGGGATGTGCTAAAAAACATTTTCGCATGCATTCACAAAGGGGAAGGGGTCCCTTGGGGACCCCTTCCTCTTTGCAAATATTTTACCAGTAATTTGAAATTGGTAGTAACTGCGATTGTTTTGGGACCGCAGTCACAAAACAATCATACATACCTCTGCGATTCGGTATTAGGAAGTGATGCTCTTGACACGCCCCTTCCTAATACCGAATCGGTATGTAGTCGCAAATCCAATTTGCGATTTGGTAACAAGTTACCGAATCGCAAATTGGACTTGTTACATACCAAAATGCATGTTTGCGATCGCAAACGGCCCACAAAAATGTTTGATACATCTGGCCCTTGGTGTTTTATAGACCACTTGACTGCAGGAGCTCCGTGGCTGGAAATCACAGAGAATCTAGGGCCTCTATTCTTCACTGGTGGCATGATCTGCGTGAAACGGGGGTACACTTCCTTCCCTTAAGTGTACAAACCTATTTTCTTTCATTGAGATTTTACATTAACTATGAGGAAAGACTTCTTTCGGGAATGGAGGGGCAGGAGGTGGATGATGGCGGCCTCGCTTTCCGCACAGGAACAATGAAAATCTTTTGAAGAAACTAAAAACATATATTCAGATCATAGCAATAATATTATCCTTGTTGCTGCTGTCATCATCGGTATTACTGATGTGATATTACAATTATTGTCCTTAATATTATTTAAATTGATGATTATGCTGGTAATAATTGCAACATAGCTAAAACTACAAATAAAACAATATTATTAATAAGTATAAAGGTACTAGTACTGCTGCTAACAACAATAATAATAAAAACAGCAGTAATAATAATAATAATAATAATAAAATGGTGCTGCCTCGGAGAAGCTGGATGGGATGGCACAGGCCAGCACACACGGGTGTCTGCCAAGAATGCCCGGGACTGGTAATACAGGTTGAGTGAGGAAAGCTGAGATGGCTCAGGGCTGGTTTGAAGAATAGCAGCCACCGGATTACACCGTGATTCCCTGCCATCACATCCTGCATTGGCCTTTACGCACTAGCAGAGATCGTGAAATCATGTTTTTACAGCACGAAGACGCCTGCCTGGCTTGTGTTAAAAATGGAGCCCTCTTTTTGCCGATGGCCACTTTCCTGCGGGCACAGTCGCGTTTGTGTACCTTTGGTGGCAGGCGTGTCGACAGTTCGTCAATGTTTTAATCTAAGGTGGAGTGCTTCGTTGACTGGGCACACACTAAGCACATCCAGTCACCCTGACCTTTTCTACACGTAAGTGCAGTAACTCGATGAGGCTTTGCTTATTATTCAAGACTCAACGGCATATTAACCCTTTCCTACTCCAAACAGGGCGCCACTGAGAAACTTTTCCTGCGCACTGAGAAATGCGAGACCCATAGCACTGCAAATGGTTGTTTAACTGGGGGATAACTGGATTTCTGTATAATTTTGTCAAAAAAATAATCAAACACTGCGTTCCCTAATTTATAGAGCCAAGGAATGAGAGTTAAAACATATGCATGATAACAATAACACAAATTCGGCAAAACGACCCCCCTCTTCCCCTTGCCCACTTGAAGTGTGTCCATACTAATTCGTGGAGATTTATTATTCCCAAGGAAAGTGATAAAAAGGCCTTCAGTTTCCTTAAGGAATTTCGAACCCCTCACGGAAGCGCAGAGAGATGAAAAATGATTAAGGGAAGTATATTCATTTTAATCAATTCAGATCAGCCAATTATTGAAATGGGCAAATATACCCAACTCTTAAGATTATCCGAAGTTGAGATATTAGTGGGTTAAGATCATCTAACCCTTTCGAAAACCAATTTCCCAGATATTTCTTGGGGCGAATATTACAGGTGGCAGTTAAATCACTAGCCAGGCCCCATACAATATAATTAAATAGTAAAAGCTATGTTTTTTTATTCGTTTACTTTGTTACTTCCTAATCTTGAAAAACTATTTATTGGGCAAAACAACATCTCGATGACAGTGTTTTGGAAGATGTCCCTCTCGTTTTAATAGTGCTGTTTTATGTGTTTGTATCTATTTGCTTGTCTGTGTGTCTGTGTCTCTGACATACGCACATGCTTGTTTGTGTAGTCTGCATCAATGTTTTTACAGGGCTGTTATGGAAACATTGAATAAAGTGCATTACTCTGTCACTGTGAAGGGTGTACAGATGTGTATTACTGCAGCCTTGTACAAAATGGCGAAATATGTGTTTAACAGCATAATTATGGCAAATGGGTAAACTGCTGGGAAACTAGTCATTGATGATACGGTGTGGGTGTGAAAATATGACAAATATCTACATGGCTGCAGCATTTTAGAAATTGGCAAATGTGCTTACGTTTGTCACCAAAAGAAGGGCAAAATGCGCATTACTCCAGTATTGTGGGCACTTGGAAAACATGTTCATTGCTGCATCTTTGTGGACATTTGTCAAATATATACATTACTGCTTTATTCTAGGAATTGGACAAGGGTCTACATTAAAGCATGAACCAAAATGACTAAATGTGCATTGGAGATGTGACAGAGTAGAATGGCCACAACATGTAATCTGTGCTGAGACTCTTGTTTACCTGTGCCTGGAGAAGGATCAGAAAACATACCAATATAACAGTATAAGACCATTCTGGCATATCTTAACTGAAGAAGACCACGAAAATAAACAGACATAAAACATACACATTTTGATGCCCTTTTTTTGCAGTTATATATTGCAAGGACTTGACCCAAAGGTACTGAAGGGCCCTTGGCAGCTTGATCATTGGCAGGAAAATGGGACGAAATACAGGAAATTTGACGAAATAAATGGGGCAGCAATGCCTCTATTCATGAACTGACAGACTATGGCCCTCATTTTGACCCTGGCGGTCATTTGACCGCCAGGGTTAATGTGGCGGTATCACCACCAACAGGCTGGCGGTGTATACCGCCCCATTATGAGTGTGGCAGGTTGGCAGCTGCCAACTCGTCACATCACCACTCTTACAGCCATGGCGGTATAAACCGCAGGGCTGGAGTTTTTCATCTCCCACCCGATAGTCCACACAAGACCACTGGTGGCATTATGAGCTGGCCTACCGCCATGGTTTCCGCAATGGTAGCACCACCATGAAAACCATGGCGGTAGGGCTACTGACGAAAGGAATTCCTTCCCTGTCACTGGTAGACATCTCCCCCACTCCCCCAGCAATCACCTTACCCCCCAACCCCTACAGTCACAGCACCCCCTATCCCTCTACAGTCACAGCGCTCCCCTCCCTGCATACATGCACACACACACCCCACGCACCATGCATACACCCATTCACCTCCACTTCCAGACACGCATCCACTCTCACACATCCATACACACATTCACACATACTCGCACGCATTCAGGCACTCATCCACATCAACATGCTCATACGCATGCACACTGACATGCAGACATGTACTCACTACAACATTCATACATGCATTCACTCACATGCATACACCACAACACTCACAGACGCATTCACACATGCACACACATTCATACACACATGCAGACACCACACACACAACACCCCCCACCCTCTGACCCCCCTCCCCTGTCGGATACCCAACTTACCTTGTCCGGCGAGGAGGTTGTCCGGCAGGGAACAGGAAGGAGCGCTGCCACCGCTGGCAGCACCCCGCCAGCAGGACACCTCCAGGCTATATTTATGGTCATAATACGGCTGGCTGCAACCTTCTGGTGGGGCAGTGCAGGTGTTACCACCACCCAGGTGCCTCCGACCGCCAGCATGGATACTGCTGGATTTCTGCCCAAAGTCTGGCCGAAATCCGGAAGTACCCATATTATGGCGGGCGGAAGACCACCAGCACTGGCAGTCTCCCGGCGCCTGTGGCTTCGGCAGTCTTAAGGAAAGACTGCCAAAGTCTTAATGAGGGCCTATATCTGTAAACTACCCTCAAGGTTTGAGCTATCCCATAAAGCAGGAAAACAAACTCTTCCCCTCTGCTCCCTTTTCTATGTGCCCACAGACAGGTGCATACCTTCAGGCGGCGTGTTTGTGGTGTTACACCCCCTAATAAATGTATTTTCTAATAGATAGTTGGATACAGGTGTTTTCAGTCTGGTATGGTGAGTTGTCTGGTATTTTTACATACACACACAGACGAAAGCACACATACATAAACACTCTCCCTTGTCTCTCTTTTGAAGGTCTTAAACCATCTTGGTTGTTTTGTAAAATTATGAGTTTTAAGTGCCCCTAACAATCCACACTCATCTCCCTTTCCACTACCCCTTAATTTCCCCTCATGCTTCTAATATAATATGTTTTAACATGACATGCCAGCGCGATTGTTGGAAAATATAAAGCTCACATCTCTCCAAATTTACTTCCCAAGCTACGCCCCTGCTCACAGATGCCAGTTGTGTAAGCAATTAGGTAGAATGTGCCTCTCCTATGGAAACTGATTTGCTAAAGCCCACAAATACACGAACTGCAGCAAACTGTAAGGAACAGATACAACCAGACTTTGCACCACCGTCACGTCAAGTGGTGCAAAGCAGTACAAAGTCTTGAAAGGGTATTCTCTTTTAGATGGAAAGTGCCCTTTTTCAGTACAAATAATGCTTTTTGCTGCTTTGCGCCGTTTTGCATCAAAGAGGGTGTTTCATGGGCGATACGTGATCATCTTAGCTCATACAGGCCTGTTTTTTGACACACAGGGGGGTCATTCTGACCTCGGCGGTAAAAGGCTCTTACCGCCGGTCAGAAGACCGCCATTCTACCGCCGCGGCCGCGGTAAACCGCCACGGTCATTCTGACCCACAACTGCCAAACCGCCAAAAACCCGACATCCACGGAAGGCCGCCTCATCAGCGGTCAGCGATAAACTGGAGATGACCAAACCTCCACCGTCACGCCAAAACAAACACACCCATGCCATTACGACCCACGAATCCAGGCGGCGGTCATTTAACCGCGGTATTCCATTGGCGTTACACACCGCTGCGGTCAAAATACACACCCAGCTCCAAAACACAGCCACATTGGACAATTTGAAATACACACACCTGATACACATACAAACACCACTCCCACACATCCAATCAACTATAAAACACACACCCACATCACCCACAAACCCCCACTACTAGAAATTCGGAGAGAAGGCGAGAGAGAGAGAGAGAGCACAGCTATCGAAAACCCCAACACACAGAGGAACACAACATCATCACCCACACTACATCCACGCACAAAACACCACACACCACCACACACACCACACTCATCACCACAAACACCACCCCACACCACCCCATGGCACCCCAAAGACACCCCAGGTTTTCGGACCAAGAACTCAGGGTCATGGTGGAGGAAATAATTAGGGTAGAGCCCCAGCTATTCGGCACACAGGTGCAGCACACCACAATAGCCAGGAAGGCGGAGCTATGGCAAAGGATCGTCGACAGGGTCAACGCTGTGGGACAGCATCCCAGAAACCGGGAAGACATCCGAAAGCGCTGGAACGACCTACGGGGGAAGGTGCGGTCGATGGTGTCAAGACACAACATCGCTGTGCAGAAGACTGGCGGCGGACCCCCACCCACTCCACCCGAATTCACAGCATGGGAGCAAGAGGTCTTGAACATCCTGCATCCTGAGGGCCTCGCTGGAGTAGGCGGTGGAATGGACTCTGGTAAGTCTAATCTCAACTACTTTACCCCCCCCAACCACCAGCATGCCAACCCACACCCCCACCCTCACCCAACCCCCCAGCACACATCCTCCCTGCCAATGTCTCACCAGCACAACCCACCCAACACAACACCAATCCCTAAATGCCAACACAAACCATGGACACCCATCACCTAAGCATGACCACTGCACATACCCATCCCCCCCCACAAACCACCCTCACAACTCCTCCCACAAGGGAATGCCAGCACTGGGGGACAAGGGCACCCACAAATCGCACGCCATGGCACACACAGAAGCACTAACCATACTCTTTTACCCCTGCAGGGCCCGAACGCCAACACACCGGCCAGGAGGGTCCAGATTTGTCCATCCCGCCCCCAGAACAGGCCCCCAGTGATGACAGCAGCTCTGTCGACCTAGAACCTGATGACCAGCCCGGACCATCGGGGACCTCTGGACAGTCGGTTCCCCACACACAGACACAGGCCACAGCAGACCCGACCCCCTCTGGGAATACCAGCACAGCTCCCACCCAGCGGGCCCATGCCTCTGTCTCCAGGACGCGTCAATCAGCGGTGTGTCCGCCACTACAGGGCACCCAGCTGACCCACCACCCCAACAACAACAGGGACCTGGGGGCAGTGGTAGTGGGCACACCGTCCATGGGACAGAGGCCCGGGGAAACAGGGGAACTGGGAGGGCTGCTGTGCGAGAGGGGGGAACCGGCCCAGGGAACCCACTCTCCAAGAGGCCCTCACCACTAATATGGGAGCATACCACCACTCCCAGGAGACGATGGCGACGGTACTGGCCAGGTTCCAGGAGATGAACATGGGGTTCAGAGACGAACTCAGGAACATCGGTTCCGCAATGGGGACCATCGTCCTGGCCCTCAACCAGATAGTCACCACATTGCGGGACCATGTGGCACCCCAAAGGGCCCCTGTCACTAGCCCGGACCACGAACAGCCTACCACCTCCGCCGGCGCTAGTGGACAGGAGGCCCCCACACAACGACAGGCCACCAGAACCCCACCTCCTGCTGAAGATCAACCACCCCGCAAGCGGAACTTGAGATCACACAAGAAGACAGAGTAGGATGCCAAGACCCCCGCCAGCATAAGATACCCCCTGATGTCATCCCACTGTCCCACATTGTCACCCTGTCCAACCTTGAACTGCCCCTGCTCCATCCTTCCACAGGCATATGGACAATGCACCTGTGCGACTGAGAACTGGACTCTGCCATGGACATTACTCCACCCCCACCCATCACCGTTTTACTATCATGGACCTATATTCAGCACTTAAAATAAATCACCAATTGCACTTCAAAAATCAGGAGTCTGCTTGTATTCTTTACAAATGTATTACACATAACGGTGCAATAATGTTCAGTTACATTGTGATGACAACATACCAATGTCAATAAGCATTAGTCCATGGGCAAACAAAGCAGAAGTCACGCTGTGGGTCATACAGCTCTGAAAAGGGAAGGGAAAGTCAAAAATCAGTTAAAAGGAACTGGGGGGAAACACAGAAAGTAGAGATGCAGGAGGCCAGAAGTAAATGTAAAATGGCGTGGGTGATTCTTACCTCTGTGCTACTGAAAATACTGTTGTATAACTGTGTCCCTGTTGTCCGTGTCGTCCCCGTCGTCTTCCTCCTCTTCACTCTCCACAGGCTCCACAGCTGCTACAACACCACCATCTGGACCATCCTCCTGCAGGAAAGGCACCTGGCGTCGCAATGCAAGATTGTGAAGCATACAGCAGGCCACGATGATATGACACACCTTCTTTGGTGAGTACATTAGGGATCCACCTGTCATATGCAGGCACCTAAACCTGGCCTTCAGGACCCCGAAGGTCCGTTCTATAATCCTCCTAGTTCGCCCATGTGCCTCATTGTACCGTTCCTCTGCCCTAGTCCGGGGATTCCTCACTGGGGTCAATAGCCAAGGCAGGTTGGGGTAACCAGAGTCACCTATTAGCCCCACACGGTGTCTCTGTAGCTGTTCCATCACATAAGGGATGCTGCTATTTCGCATGACATACGCGTCATGCACTGACCCAGGGAACTTGGCATTTAGATGGGAGATGTACTGGTCAGCCAAACAGACCACCTGGACATTCATCGAATGGTAATTTTTTCTATTTCTGTACACCTGCTCATTGTCTTTTGGGGGTACTAAAACCACATGGGTCCCATCAATGGCACCAATGATGTTGGGGATATGTCCAAGGGCATAGAAATCACCCTTCACAGTGGCCAAATCACCCTCCTCAGGGAAAACAATGTATCTCCGCATGTATTTCATCAGGGCAGACAACACTCTGGACAAAACCTTAGAAAACATAGGCTGAGACATCCCTGATGACATGGCCACTGTTGTCTGAAAAGACCCACTTGCCAAAAAATGGAGTACTGACAGAACCTGCACCAGAGGGGGAATCCCTGTGGGTTGGCGGATGGGGGACATCAGGTCTGGCTCCAGCTGAGCACACAGTTCATGTATAGTGGCTCGGTCAAGTCGGTATCGAAGTATAATATGTCGTTCTTCCATTGTCGACAGGTCCACCAGCGGTCGGTACACGGGAGGATTCATCCTTCTCCTCGCAAGTCCCAGTGGACGGTGCCTAGGAAGGACAACATGGAGCACAGAGTCAAGCAACCCACAGGTACGTTCACCCAGCTTGCACAGTACACGAATCGCTATGCATTGAAAGGCTTGTATGAGTGGCAATGCAAGGCCTAGGCCTGTGTGACGCAGTAGCAATTAAGCCATGTGGGCCCTTGTAATGGCGGCTGCCTGACCTGAGAAGTGTGACAGTGGGATGTGAGGTCAACGCGCTGGTGTGGCACACCGTGGCGGTAGGCGGTCGAAGACCGCAGTGCGAAGGCGCATTGGTTAACATTGCACCCTATGGGTCTCAGGAGCCAATGACGATGTGCGCAGGCGGTCGCGGTACGCACCGCGCCGGTACGCACAGCCGCGGGCGTGACCGCCATTTTCTATCTGCTTAATCACTCGAGACCTGATCATCCACAGGAGAGGACCTATACTGCAAGTGCTGCTGTGACCTCGGTCTGGAAGAGACAATGGCTGCTGCGACTGGGGAAAGGGCCCCTGCCTTCACTTCAGAAGAGTTGGAGAAACTTGTGGATGGGGTCCTGCCACAGTATGCGCTACTCTACGGTCCTCCAGACCAACAGGTAAGTACACTGGGTGCATGTTGAATGGGCTATGCCTGGGTTGTGTATGGTGGATGTAAGATGGTGGGGTGGGGAGCGAATGAGGAGTGCAAGGCACGACAGATGAGAGCATGTGCCACATGGCAGGGTTGGGGAGGGGGGGGCAATCACATCTAACATGCAGAAAAATGTTGAAATTTCCTTTCCCACCCTGTACATGTCAAATAGGTCAGCGCCCATCAGAAAGTCGACATTTGGCGTGCCATCGCCAAGGAAGTCCGGGCCCTGGGGGTCCACAACAGACGGGGCACCCACTGCCGAAAGAGGTGGAAGGACATCCGCCGCGGGACCAGGAAGACCGCCGAGTCACTGCTGGGGATGGCCTCCCAACGTAGGAGGGGTGCCAGTCGTACCTTGACCCCCCTGATGTCCCTGATCCTGGCGGTGGCCTACCCCGATTTGGATGGGCACGTGATGACATCACAGCAGACACAAGGGGGTGAGTACCAGCACATTCTGCTATCTTTACGCGCAGTGGAGGTGCCTGGGTGGGGGAGGAGGGCTGTGGGTGACATTAGGCCAGGGCGCTTTCTGTAGTGTAGTCCCCTCCTTTAGGCATGGCCCTGTGCCCCCGCCCCCCACCTCTGTAGGGTGCCAAGTACAGCAATCCATGGTCCAGCATCACCCATGTGTGCATTTGTTGTCCATAGACCTGTAGGCCTAGTCACAAGTACTGAGTAGTGTACCCCGATTGCGCGGCGTAGTGCTGGAGGCTCCTGTGTCTGTCCTCTCCGACAACGGTGTTGACAATGCATGCACTCAACCTGTCTTTATTTCTCCCCCCACCCTTTTTCTTTATCTTCTTGTGCATGTGTGCATTAGCATCATCAGGCGGAGGAGAATTGGCATCGGAGCACGAGGGGGCTGCAACTCACAAGGCCCCGGTGGGCCATGCTACAGACACCGAGGTCACCAGTGATACGGAGGGCGAGGGGAGCTCCACAACGGGGACCCGTGGTGACACCAGCGACACTGACACGTCCTCGGAAGGGAGCTCCCTAGCGGTGGCGGCAACATCCGTGCCCCCCGCCTCAACAGGTACAGCCGCCACCCAGCGCACCAGCTCCGCCCTCCCGGCAGCCCCTCAGCCTTCGCTCCGTGCCCGCTCGCCCAAGAAGGCGGGCATCTCCTTTGCCCCAGGCACCTCAGGCCCTGCCCCAGTTACCCCTGCTGCCCTCAGTGAGGAGGTCATTGACCTCCTATAGACCATCATTGTTGGGCAGTCTACCCTTTTGAATGCCATCCAGGGGGTAGAGAGGGAGGTGCATCGGAGCAATGCATACCTGGAGGGCATTCATTCGGGTCAGGCTGCCCATCAACAATCGTTCAATGCTCTGGCCTCAGCACTGACGGCAGCCATTGTCCCTGTTTCCAGCCTCCCTCTTCTAACTGCCTCCACCGTCTCCCAGTCTCCTGTTCCTCAGCCTATCCCATCCACACCATCAGACCAGCCTGCACACACCTCAACACCCAAGGGCAGCTCATCCAGACATAAGCAGCACAGATCCCACAAGCATTCACCCAAGCAACATCCAGATGCAGCCATGGCAACAGTCACTACCACCTCTGTGTCCCCCTCCTCCTCGTCTCCCTCCCCCCTCCCTGTGACGTCTCCACTCACACCTGCATGCACACCACCATCAGCCAGTACTTCCATCACCACCACACCCTCCAGTACAGTCCGCACACGTGCAGTCACCACCCCCACTGCCATTTACACGTCCCCTGTGTCCTCTCCCACTGTGTCTGTCACCCCCTCTTCCAAAACACACAAACGCAGGCAGCCACCCACACAACAGCCAACCACCACACGACAGCCTACGTCACAAGCACCTGCACCCATAGACAGCACACCTGACTCTCCTACAACCACATCCTCTCCCTCCACTCCCATACCCACTGCACCTACCCTTCCCATTGCTCCTAAAAAACTTTTCCTCTCCAAACTTGACCTCTTTGCACCACCTGACCCACCCCCTCTATCTGGTAAGAGTCCGAAGAGCACCTCAGCCACCACCAGCCCTGCATCAAGTCTGACCATTGTGCACGGGTTTTGGAGTCCACCCTTTCCCAGCACAGATACATCGGCCAGCAGCAAGGGAACAGCCAGCCCCCCCCCCTGGAAAGAGAACCCGTAAAACCAAGGCCCGCCGTGAGAAGGTTGACACGGCTGCCCCCAAGGAGCAAAGTCGTGGCCCGTCACCTGCCACAACATCAAGGGCAGGCAAGGACCAGACAGCCTCATCGAAGGAGGGCAAGGGCAGCAGGGCGGAGAAGTCAGCCGGCAGGGGCGCGGACCAGGAGGGCCCCACAAGCCCCATCCCGGGTGTGACGGAGGACACCCACGGGCCCAGGACTCCGTCACAGGAGGGTCCAGCAACTGCACGGTCGTAGGGCGACTAAGCAGGGAGTCAAGGCCAGGTCTGGCTCCCTTGATAGACAAGAAAGGCACCGCTGAACAGGGCCCGGCCGTGAAGACAGGCACCGCTGAACAGGGCCCCGCCGTGAAGAAAGGCACCGCTGAACAGGGCCCCGCTGAGAAGAAAGGCACCGCTGAACAGGGCCCCGCCGAGAAGATAGGCACCGCTGAACAGGGCCCCGCCGTGAAGAAAGGCACCGCTGAACAGGGCCCCGCCGTGAAGACAGGCACCGCTGAACAGGGCCCCGCCGAGAAGAAAGGCACCGCTGAACAGGGCCCCGCCGTGAAGAAAGGCACCGCTGAACAGGGCCCCGCCGAGAAGAAAGGCACCGCTGAACTGGGCCCGGCCGTGAAGACAGGCACCGCTGAACAGGGCCCTGCCGTGAAGAAAGGCACCGCTGAACAGGGCCCCGCCGAGAAGAAAGGCACCGCTGAACAGGGCCCGGCCGTGAAGACAGGCACCGCTGAACAGGGCCCCGCCGTGAAGAAAGGCACCGCTGAACAGGGCCCCGCCGAGAAGAAAGGCACCGCTGAACAGGGCCCCGCCAAGAAGATAGGCACCGCTGAACAGGGCCCCGCCGTGAAGAAAGGCACCGCTGAACAGGGCCCTGCCGTGAAGACAGGCACCGCTGAACAGGGCCCCGCCGAGAAGAAAGGCACCGCTGAACAGGGCCCCGCCGAGAAGAAAGGCACCGCTGAACAGGGCCCCGCGGAGAAGAAAGGCACCACTGAACAGGGCCCGGCCGTGAACACAGTCACCGCTGAACAGGGCCCCGCCGTGAAGAAAGGCACCGCTGAACAGGGCCCTGCCGTCTCAAGCACCGCTCCGCTGTGCCTTTCCTGTCAAGCACCGCTCCGCTGAGCCTCGCCGTCTCAAGCACCGCTCCGCTGGGCCCTTCCTGTCAAGCACCGCTCCGCTAGGCCCCGCCGTCTCAAGCACAGCTCCGCTGGGCCCTTCCTGTGAAGCACCGCTCCGCTGGGCCCCGCCGTCTCAAGCACCGCTCCGCTGGGCCCTTCATCTCAAGCACCGCTCCGCTGGGCCCTTCCTGTCAAGCACCGCTCCGCTGGGCCCCGCCATCTCAAGCACCGCTCCGCTGGGCCCTTCATCTCAAGCACTGCTCCGCTGGGCCCTTCCTGACAAGCACCGCTCCGCTGGGCCCTTCCTGTCAAGCACCGCTCCGCTGGGCCCCGCCGTCTCAAGCACCGCTCCGCTGGGCCCTTCCTGTCAAGCACCGCTCCGCTGGGCCCCGCCGTCTCAAGCACCGCTCCGCTGGGCCCTTCCTGTCAAGCTCCGCTGGCCCATTGACAGTGCCGGTTCTGTGTCGAGCTAGTGTTCACGCTGCACTCTGGGCACCCTGCCTCCTCCATGACCAGTGGAGTCTGTAATCCACCTGATGGACTGTGGCTTTGCACTCCCCAGGATGGCACAGTGGGCATGGTGGCCCCTTCGTGGTTCTGGCGTCGTGGACTCCTGTGGCTGAGGTGCCCCCCCTTCCCTTCCCCCTGAGGTGCCTGTAGTTTTGTCATCTGATGCCCCAGCAGTGTTCTCTCCAACGGGCTCAGGTCTCCTGTGTTGGCTTTGCCCATGTGTTTGGTAGACATTGGCCCACGGACTGTGGATATTTGACACACTGAGCAGGACTTATTGACTTTGTACATAGCTTTCGCACTGTTCATGATTTTTGCTTTGATATTTCATAACGATAATTTTCCATGACTTCAATGAACCTAATTTATACATAAATTTAAATTAAAATTTTATTATGTCTTTGCATTTTTCAGGGGAGTTTGGGGGGTGTCACTCAGTTGTTGCTCTGCATTGGTATGTTGATAGTTGGGGGGGGGGGGCGTATGTGTGTGCCCGTAACCTTTCGTCCTCCCCCCTCCCCTGTGTCGTAGGTGCAGTACTCACTGTTGTCTTCTGCGCCGGAGTTCGTACTCGTGGTAGATGAGCAGGTAGACAAGAGCTGGTAGGATGTTTAATTCGGGTTCCATGCTGTCCTCCGCCTCGTGGAGTGTATAGAGGTGAGCGTTTTCCCGTTCGTAGTCTGTTTCCGCCGTGTTTTTATCGGCGGGGCTCCCGCCCCGGAAAAGGTGGCGGATTGGTGAGTTGTGATACTGTGGGCGGTACTTTGTCTGCCGCCTGCCTGTTGGCGGTGACCGCCGCGCTGTTTGTCTGTCCCGCCGTGGCGGTCGGAGTGTTAAAGTGGCGGCCTGTGTTGGCGGTTCCCGCCAGGGTCAGAATTCCATTTTTTTGACCGCCTGCCTGTTGGCGGGTTGGCCGCCGCTTTATCACCGACCGCCAGGGTTGGAATGACCGCCACAGTCTTATGAATTAAAATTGTTAGTCCAAGCTTTGTGTTAAAAAAACAATGCTTTGTTGAAGCAGGCGTAAAGTTGTAGAAGTATATTTGTATCTCCAAATTGTTCACACATCCATGTGTGCTGAACCATACAACATACATTCAATGTATAAAGTTTTTTTTAAATTGTATAATCGTACTATTTTATAATGAAAGGCTTATTTCTAATACAAAACTATGCTAGACAACACACAGCCACCTTTTCACAATTGTGCAAAGATGTGTGCATGGTGCAAGGCAACCTATTTGTGAATCAATGCAAGGGAAAAGAACAACTGGCCAGGTTTAAGTCCTGAGCGCAAGCGCTCTGACGTGTTGCAATCTATCTGGGTCTTGAACCACTCCCACTGCTGCATTACTGTGTACAAGGGTGTTCCATGGGTGTTGCAGTGGGTGTTCCATGGGTGTTGCGGTGGTTGTTCCTACGCAACACCGTGGGTTTTGAAACATCCTCAGATTTACAAGAACTTGTAAACCTGGGAATGTGGCAAAACCTTGTGGCTCCTCAGGGGAGTCACAACAAGGAGAAATAGGGAGGAGAAATGTCTATATTGCTCCTCGTTTTTTCTTCTTTCTATGAGTGCTACATTCTGCAGCTCACGTAGAAAGAAGAAAAGCCTCCTAGGATTGTTTTTGTGCAGGAAGGTGTTCCTTCCTGCACAAAAAACAACCCTGCTTACAACACAGACACCCTTGCACCATGGTGCAAGTGTGCCTGCTTTGGTGCTCGGCAGCCAAAACCGTGCCAGCGCAGTGGGAAAGGACAGGAATGCACCCTATAGCATAGATACAGTGCACCCCTGCCCCTGCCCTTTCTCTTTGAGCAGGGCAGCACTGCAAGGTGAGTTGCTGCCCTGCCCTCCATCAAAAGCACATAAATATGAGCTTATATATGTATTGCTACTCTTGCTGGCAGTTTAAAAAGAAGTGACCCGAAAGTAACAGCCAGGGAACATCACTCCCTCCTCAATAATTACTCCATCCTTCAATCCATTTAACTTCTGCACATATACCCAAAGGCCACCTCCTTGATGAACGCACCTAACACTTCAAACTTGCCTTTGTCACTCCTGGGAGACATTGATCATTGCTTCACAACTAGATGCCTGATTCATACTAAGTGCTGTGGTTTTCATACTTTGAGAAATTAACCAGAATAGTCTCTCTCCATTCATAGTAAAACTTGCCAATAACATACACTTATGTGGTAAAATTATCAAGGTAAGCTAGTGACTTATTTGAGTTGACTAAGTCGCAGGTCAAACTGTGAAACCTACACTCTGTGAAAAGCAAAAGACAGTTTGTGATGCAGCTAGATGATGTCACAAAACGATTTCCTTGATATCACCATTACAGTCAGACCATCAGAATCACTTTCAGACTAAGTACCACCAAAAATCTTTTAGGATGTCCGTCACAACTTGTACAGGGGAGGTAGCCAGGTCCCTATTCAACAAGTCAGTTGTACTAGGTTCATTCCCACTTGAGATGAAAACATCCTCCATTAGACTTCTGTTCAAAAGGAAAAACCTAAATCCATCCAACCCAGCAAATTACAGGTCCATATGAAATGGACCATTCACAGGAAACATGTTTGAGAAAGCAGTGTTTACTCAACTCTAACTTTACTGAACACTATGGCATATTGTCAGACCAATATTCAATTTTTAAGACCAGGCAGAGGCCCAGAATTAGCTATCATATCCATATGGGAGGATCTAAAACTCACAGTCAACAAAAACATTGTAACTGCTTTGTTTCTTTTGAATTCATCAGCTGCATTTGACATTGTCCACCACCACATGCTACTTCAAAGACTCCATGACCTCAGAATCTGTGAAAATGCACAAAATTTGATTGCTTCTTATCTAACAGACAGATAAAGTGATGTCACCATACCACCTTTCACATCACATCTTCACACAAACAACTGTGGTGTTCCTCAGGGGCCCTTCATACCCCCTCTATTATTAATTTTCTACCTAACCCCCCTACCAAAACTGATTAAATCATTAAACCTCACCTGTTACAAATATGCAGATGACATCTAAATATTTTAAAACTGGATAGCCACAAAGACCTCTACAGTTCACAACTCAGTAACTACCTTGGCGCCAAAAGCACATTGATAAAGGACACCCAGCTAAAGCTCAATAACGCAAAGACAGAGATTATGACCTGTGGACAATGGCAAACGTATCAGACTACCACCATTTGACCTTAGAAACATCAAGCCCCTCTAACAATACCAAAAGAAGTTAAAAGCCTATTCTCGATACCACATGTTAGCAATGTCTCAAAGAGTACCTTATACACAATGAGAATACTATGTTGCATCTTGCCACAGCAACATAAATGGCAGGCAGTCCTCACACTCGTAATCTCAAAGCTTGATCATGCCAACGGCATATACCTTGGTACACTCACATTCATCATATCCAAAATGTTACAGCAAGGCTTCTTCTCTGCCTGCGCTCAAGAGTACACAACTCCAGTCCTACAATTCCTCCATTGGATATCTATAGCTAAGATAAGGCAATGTTCAAGGCACTCAGCGTTGTCCACAGAGCCACCCATGTAAAAGAACTGCTGTTGGAAATGGCTCCTTCTGCAGGGTTATCCCCAAACTTTTTGCCTTTTTCCTCCTATTTTTCATACCCTCTTATTGTTGGCTTTAAGACTCTGGGCACTTTATCACTGCTAATCAGTGCTAAAGTGCATGTGCTCTCTCCCCTAAAACTTGGTATAATTGGTTTACACCTGTTTGGCTTATTTAATCTACCTATAAGTCTCCTGTAAAGTGGTATACCATGAACCCAGGGCCTGTAAATTAAGTGCTTCTAGTGGGCCTGCAGCGCGGATTGTGCCACCCACAGAAGCAGCCTTTCAAACTTGTCTCAGGCCTGGCACTGCAATGCCTGCATGTGCAGTTTACTGCCACACTGACTTGGCAAGTCAAACTACTTTCCAGGGCCTAAACCCCCTTTTTAGTACACCTAAGTCAGCGCTAAGGTAGGCCTAGATAGCCCTATGGGCGGAGTGCTGTGTATATAAAAGATAGCCATGCAAAACAGCACACAAGAAAGTGCGAAAGAACCACTACCTGGTTACCTTCCCACATCTAAAACAAAAGCAACAAAAGCAGGAGTTAAAAAAAAACCTGATGTTCAAATCCATGTCAGAATCCTATGTTCATTTTAGAAAACCCATTCCACCAACCTGGCTAGTGCCATGCTTTATCATCGGGGTCTCAACCTGGGTGCCTAGTCCCTCTGGGGTGTGCTTCCATGCCTTATTACAGCAGAGGGGCTCCAGGGTGTCAGTGTACCTAAAATATGAAATATGCAAACCAAAGGAGTTGTATTAAAATTGCCTAGAGGGCACCCATAGACCAATCCCTTTACTTTGTTATTGGTGGTCTCTGACAAGATTAAAAGCAATGTGATGTTTTGGAGTATTTATGTACCCCTACATCTATATTAAGGTGACATGTTTCAGCCATTCATCACTATGCCCCAAAGAGGTCTAAATTGTTTTATTAGGAGCTAGTGCTACGTCGGCTCACTAAGAAAGATGCTTCTAAATCTTATTCATATTACTCACAGATCCCTCCTTTTTTGGCACTGCTCTACTTGAGAATCTGCAGAAGAAAAAGAGGGGAGAGAGAGAAAATTGACCACAGGTAGACACATGGTCACATCCTTAGTCTTAAACCATCACATTCAACCATCAGGCATTCCACATGAACAAACGGATGTTCCTTCACATATTGCTAGCCCACTTCATTAATTAGTACACTTCACTGACTTTCATTCAACTCTTTTTTTTATATCTCATACCCAAATCTTGCAAAATGTGGTTCAAAACCATAATAATCGCTCCATAGCACATAACACCTTTGTTAATTGAAACTGTTGATGTTGCAACCACCTGGCATCCGAGCCATGTTGGTTGATATTGTGCTCGTTATTATCAACTAATTGGAATCACCTTCTCAAACTGACTTGCACTGATATACATAGTGATTTGATCCCTAAAAAAGAAGAGATGCCTCCTCTACCACATAAATCACTCTCCATTTATAGGCAGGTTCATTCAGACGGCCTTAAAGCTTGTTATAATAAGGGAACTCCTTTCTCAAAAATGTGTGTTACTTGAAGTGCTTGCATACTCCCAGCATGTGTGTGCTAAGCAGTGACAAAAACCGACCTTACAAACTTGTGCATCTACTTTAATCTCTTCATGGAGGTTCTCACTGTCTCGTGTGTTGCTTTGGTCAATTATAGCAGTGGACAACTGTGAGAGAAGTACTTTTCAAAAAGAAGGCAGTAGGACATACATATCTGAATCAGTAGCATCCCAATAATTGGTTTGACTAGATAACTATGGTTGAGAATCAAGGCCTGATGTTTACAGAAGAGGATATAAAAGAATTCCTCTCAGCCTCACCTTTGCTTGTTAATTTGAATGTGGCTCCAGAAATTTCACAGACAAAGGATTGGGAATCTATCACAGAGCAAAAGTGAGTTAAAATCAGAACTATCCTACATGAAGTAATTATGACTGAGTATCTGAGGGCAAATGACGCTTCTCGCTTCCTAATTGTGACAAATGCACCCAGAGTATTTGTGGAAGATGCCTCTTTTAGAAAAAAATGGGCACAAATAGCCTGTCATTGTACATAATACTGGTTGGTCTTGATAATAATGGCGACAAAACGGCGCTCGGATGCAATGTTAATTGAAATACAGATAATGGAGAATACCTTCAAACCACTTTACCATCTTAACATCTTTCAAGAAAAAATAGATGAAATAAATGAGGATATGGCAGAATACAAATGTCATTTGAGTCTAAAATCAACAAATTACAAAAAGATCTGAAAAACTCTCTTATGTCAAGGCTTTTCCTTATTCATCCCCAACGAGCAAACTGTTTGGAACAGTGCAATTTTAGAAGTAACCACCTATAAAGGTACTGACATGGACACAAGGAGTTGGTTGAGTGAGGAGAGCAGAAAAGGTAAAACAGAGGGTGAGGTACAGACAAAGAGCAAGAATGCACTTGTGGGAGCCAAATGCACCATATACCGGACCCACAACAATTGTTCCCCTACCACAACAGGTCTATAGCTCAGGTCCCCCATTTATTCAAGGTCCACCCCACCAACATTGTTTCCAAAATCAAGGGTTTTATGATCCCATTTTTAGGGAGAGGGGGGAAAGGAAGGGCCAGGCAAAAAAAAGAGGAGCTCAGGACAGATAGGAGGACAGAGTGACAGGCATGCATACAAGAAGCATGACAAAGGAACCAGTGGTGAGCAGGAGCAGGGACCAGCCATCATAACTAACCTTTCAAGAATAACTCCTCACAGAACCACAGAAAAGAGTTTTAAACAAAGGCTTGGTATTTATTCCTATAGCCTCCCCTGGATATGTTCCAACTGCATTGTTAGTTGGCTGATTTATTTAGAAAGTTGAGATTAAAAGTCTTTTTTGAAACAAATAAGGCAATGGATATGTGGGACAAGGCGATACAGATTTGAGGGTGAAATTGTCCTTTCTCCAACCCCACACCCCCAGACTCAGTACCTATAGAGATCCAGGTTTTTGAAAAGTCAGTTTTCAATGACAGAGAGAAAATCATAGTAGCTAGCAGAAGAACATTTAAGAATCTGACAGCTGAAGAATGGGTGGCTCTAGATCAACTGAAGAGGATGACAGAATGATTACAAAGTCTGCTGGCAAACAGGGTGGAGTAGTCATACAAACTAAGCAGGATTATGACTTTTAATGCCAGAGATTGTTGAAGGACAAAAAAATACTGTAAAGTGACCCAACATCAAAGCTCAGAAAATAAATATTAGAATTGGTGGAAGAAGCAAAAGATAGGGGGTGGATTGGTAAAACAGAAGCAGAGCTTTTACAGCCTAAGAGTCTGAGAATACCCTATTTTCTACACCTTACCCAAGATTCATAAAAAGAGAACACCTCCCTCAGGGTCCCCAATAGTATCAGGTATAGGATCACTGCTGGAGCCCCAATCCAAGTACTGTGATTTCTTGTTAAGACCTATAGTTCAAAAAATGGACACTTATCTAAAGGACACAAAGGATTTACATAACATATGAGGAGTAGTACATTTTGCCCCAAAGGCACAGCAACTAATGAGTCTGGATGTGGAAAGTCTCCATACGAGCCTCCCTCAGGAGGAGACTTTAGACATTCTACAATTAACACTGGAGGCAGAAGACTGGGATTTTCTGGCTCCTAAGAGTTGTGTCCTAGATTGTACATGGCTAGCATTAACCAGGAATTTCTTTGAGTATGAAGGCACCCTACTTTTGCAAACCTTTGGTACATCTATGGGGAGTACTTTCGCCCCTAGTATAGCAGGCCTCTACGTCTATAATTTTGAGAAAAAGTACATCTGAATGAGAACATTCCCTTCAAGCAGAAGATTTTATTGCGGAAAAGATGCATAGATGATGTTTTGGTGATTTGGCACTGAGACCTAAAAACCATCACTCCTTATATTAGTTGAATTAACAAATGTGACAAAATGTTGAAATTCATTCATACAGTTAATAACAAATTTACAGCATTTTGGATTTCACATTGTTTGCAGAAAAAGGAAAAATGTCCACCCGTACATACCACAAACCAACAGATAAAAATACCCTATTAAGATAAGACAGTTTCCACCCAAATCCTTAAAGAGGTAAGTTGCCATACAGACAGTTCCTTTGACTAAGGAGATACTGTACAAAGATCTTTATTACAGGGACCAAGTAGATGCCCTAAACAAGAAACTGAGCCAGAGCTTATCACAAGAGGATAATGGAAAGATCCCAACAAAGAGCAAGGAATCAGAATAGAGAGGCCCTGCTGGATAAAGTGCCCAAAGAAGAAACCACCCCACCTCTCACATGTGTCACCACCTATGGAACAATATCTAATTATGTTAAGAAGGTAATCAACAAGAATTGGTCAATTCTACGGACAGGGAAACTGGACTGGCAAAAACCCTTTTGCTCTTCAAAAGGGGAAGAAGTCTTATGGATAGTTTAGTTCATACCCGTCCAAAGCAAAAGAGTGTTAACCATATCGCCACAGTACAGGATGCATGGGACATTGTGCCTGTGGGAAATGCAGTGTGTGTCATTTGACATGCACAACAAAAAAGTGGACCCTGTGCCAGGGAAGATATGGACAATAAGAGTACACACAAATTGTAACACCAGGAATGTAATGTATCTAATAAATTGTTGCAGTAAACTGTGTTACATTGGTATGACCACCAGAAAAGTGAAAACCCACATCGTTGAGCACCCCCAAACTAACAGAACATTTCTTAGAAACTGGTCATACCCTGAATGATATCCACTGGGTTTTCCGTGAAAAGGTGGAAGGTAAAAAGGAGAATCTGGAACACAAACATTTTTGAGAAAAAACAAAGATGGATCTATCACCTTTCAACTTTCAAGGAAAGAATAAACGATAACATACCCTAGAATTTGGTGGGGCTTTGATAAAGTCACATCAACAGAATAGGATATATCAGATGATCTGGACCTGAGGAATAATACACCATGTAGAGAATGGTTTCCCTTGAATATCTTCCTCAAGTAGCATGTACACTAGCTTTTAGGAACAAATATAATATACACTATAAAGGAGGAAGTAGCCACCTGCGATGCTGTATAAAATACTTATAGCAGAATGAGACACTTACTCTCTAGAGAGGCTTTCCCTCATTGTTTTGGACCTGGGGGCTTATATTCATATTGCACATTTTAAATACATTTATTCTTCTGCTCCAACAATAACTTTTGTACTCGCTTTTGCCAACATAATCATTGTGTTTCTCAGTAGTGACCAGGTGGTTATGGAAATACACAAAGGATTAGTATACTGTTTTTTAGGGTGGTATGTGATACCAGTAAACATCAGTCATGCCTCCAACTTTGAAGCGTTGATAATGGGCATTTGCGTGCTTTACAATTTGAGATTGGTAATCATTGCCATCCAATATCATGTGTATAAGGTAGTGTGCTAGATCATTGCACACCAGACACACTCATACACTCATACAAAATATCATGCCGCGTCTATGCGCATTACATCTCACAATTTGCAATCAATGCCTTCTGCCATCCACTACATAGGATTGGGCGATGTACAACTTGCTCTCACGTGAGACGCACCCACGGACATAGTAAGTGATGGTGTGGGGGGGTCTGGCCTGGTTTTACTTGAGAAAGGGGTAATGTTACGAAAAGATTATTTCAACACTTGTTAACGTTTCAGTATGTGACTACAGGGCTCACATCCCTGGGACCTCATGAAGCGATTAAAGTAGATGGCAGAAGTATGTAAGATTTATTTTGTCACCAGTAGGCACATGCATGCATGAGCACTTCAAGTAACACACATTTTTAAGAAATTGATTCCCCTATAATAACAAGCATTAAGGTGGCCTGAATAAACTTGCCTTTGTGTGGTGAGTGATTGATATGGTGGAGGCGGCATCTCTTCTTTTTTTTTAGATAAAATCACTATGGGGGTCATTCTGACTCCCGCCGGCGGCGGTAACCGCACGCCCGGCGGGAGCCGCCGAATGACCGCACCGCGGTCAAATGACCGCGGCGGTCATTCTGAGTTTCCCGCTGGGCTGGCGGGGGACCGCCAGAAGGCCGCCCGCCCGCCCGCCCAGCGGGAAACCCCCTTCCACGAGGATGCCGGCTCCAAATGGAGCCTGCGGAGTGGAAGGGGTGCGACGGGTGCAGTTGCACCCGTCGCAATTTTCAGTGTCTGCCACGCAGACACTGAAAATCTATGTGGGGCCCTGTTAGGGGGCCCCACGACACCCGTTCCCGCCAGCCAGGTTCTGGAGGTGAAAACCGCCAGAACCAGGCTGGCGGGAAGGGGGTCGGAATCCCCATGGCGGCGCTGCTGTGGAGGATTCCCTGGGGCAGCGGGAAACCGGCGGGACACCGCCGGTTTCCCGTTTCTGACCGCGGCTGTACCGCCGCGGTCAGAATGCCCATGGAAGCACCGCCAGCCTGTTGGCGGTGCTTCCGCGGTCATTGGCCGCCAGGGTCAGAATGACCCCCTATGTGTATCAGTGCAAGTCAGTTTGAGAAGATGATTCCCCTTAGTTCATAATAACAAGCACAATGTCAACAAATAAGGGTCGGATACCAGGTGTTTGCAGCACCAACTGTTTATATTAACAATAGTGTTATCTGCTACAGAGGAATAATTATCGTTTTGAACCACATATTTGCAAGCATTTGGGTATGGCATATAAAAAAAGAGTTGAATGCAACTCAGTGAAGTGGACCAATTAACCAAATGGGCTAGCAATATGTGAAGGAGCACCCCATTGTTTATCGGGAATGACTGCTGGTTAAGCGTGATGGTTTCAGACTAAGGATGTGACCATGTGTCTACCTGTGGTCTATGTTCTCTCTCCACTCCTTTCTTTTCGTCTGCAGATTTTCAAGTAGAGCAGTGCCAACAAAAAGGAGGGATCCGTCAGTTATATGGATAAGATTTAGATGCATCAGTCTCAGTGAGCTGATGTGGTACTAGGTCCTGAAGAACGCCAATTTTGACTCCTTTGAGGTGTAGTGATAGACAGCTGAACCATGTCAACCTTATTTTAGATGTAGGCAGTGGCAGCTCCTCCGCTATAGCGGAGGTGCATCCCACCCCCCAGCCAACAGCAACCGCTGCAAATCCTTTAACAATGAAAGGATAATAAACTAACTTATCCTTGCATTGTTAAAGGGGAAGGGTATTGGGGGTGACAAGCACTGAGGGGAGTTTACTGTTCACTCCCTTCAGTGTGCATGTATGTTTGGCCAGCCGTCTCAGGCCAACCAAACACACATGCGCACTGTGCTCCCTCCAGCTAGGCACTGTGCTGCCGGGCTGGAGAGAGCAGTCTGAGGCTCCCAGTCTGCCTAGGAGGGCCCTGGCAGGGCGCTCCCAGCCAATCCTAATGCTGTTCTGAGCAGCATCAGGATTGACTGCAAGGCAGGCTTGGAGCCTGTGCCTGCCTAGTGCTGAGACAACAGAGGATCAGCGGCGTGGAGGTAAGTTAAACAAATATATATATATCAATTTTATTAATCTTCCCCCGCACTCCGCTCAGTCCCCTGAAACCCCTGTGAGCTGCGACTGGATGTAGGGGTATATAAATACTCCAACTCATCACATTGCTTTTAATCTTGTCAAAGAGCACCAATAACAAAATAAAGGGACTGGTCTATGAGTGTCTTCTAGACAATTTTAATACCACGTTTAAGGTTTTTGCATATTTCAAAATTTAGGTACACTGACACCCTGGACCTTTTTTGCTGCAATCAGGTGTGGATGCACACCCCAGAAGCACTAGGTACCTGGGGTGGGACCCGATGATGAAGCATGCCACCAGCCAGATGGTAGGTGTGGGGTCTTCCAAAAAGAACATAAGATTCTGACAGGGATTTGAACAACAGAATTTATATATATAAAAGGTAGGTCTTATGTCTTTATGTGCTGCTCCGCTCATAAGTTTCCATTAGGAATGCCCTTTCATATGTCTAAGTGGTATCTTCTGATCCATGAGGAGTAGCGTGGCCATGTTTGGTATGTTTGGAATGGCAGTGAGAAATCCTGCTTATTGATTTAGGAGGATTTTTTGTTCTTTTGTTACCATTGTAGATATGTCACTTTTAGAAAGTGGGCATTTCTCTGTACTTATAACTCTAGTGCCTTGCAGTCTGACTCCAATCCACATCTGGGGCTGAGTGTTAGCTTCACTTGGTGCATATTTTCCAGACAGCCATCACACAGGAGGGGCTGGGTGTGACAGAAGAGGCATCTGCATACTGATAGTCTTCCTGGGCTGGGGAGAGGAAGGGTCGTTCACAACTTACATGTGAATAGGCTGTGTCCTGCCCTCACACAATGAACTGATTACCCCTTATTGATGTATGGAGACAGGGCAGGGTTGACAGGGTGTTGTGCTTCACTTACCCCATGAACAAAGGCATTAATGAGTATAAGTAGGGGGGCTGCAGCTCCCTGATTGAGAAAGTACTTTTAGAACTGGGACAAGACCTCTGTAAGAAGGACTGCTGGACTGCACAAAAGGGCTCATCTGAACTGCTCTTCTTTTGTTGCCCCCCTACCTGGTATCCGCTGGGTGGCACAAAGGACTCACCTAGATTGCTTTTCTGTGTGATGCCCTGCTGCCAGCTGCTCCCTGATTTTTTTGGTTCTGCTAGGGCACTGCGTAGACCTGTGCCAGATGCTGCTGGAAGGAACAATGATACTCAGAGGAACAGCTATTGGGACTGCTTGCCTTGCTTGACTGGTCTGCTACCTACTGGTTTTTGGGAGGCTGGAGGGACTGTCACCTTGCATTGCTGCCTTATGTGCTGGCCTGCTGTTTGTCTGCTCTGCCCCTGGTGCCCCCAATGCTCTCCCAGGGTTCAGCAGAGGATTTCCACTGTTACCAGTGCTGCCCCTGGCCCATTGGCTTTAGCACTTGGGGAGCGCTATACTTAACATTGGAGCACCCTGAATGAAAGCTCCTGCAGAGTGTGTCATGATTCCCCTACATCTAGCCTTGCCCGAGGGGAGGGTGTGAGGTTTGACTGAACCCTCGGGAACGCTGGTCTTGGTCTCTTTGAGCATGTGGTGAGCACTGCGATCTGGTGGGGAAGCCCCCCTCCCCACTGGTGAGGAGAGGCCACAGAGGAGGAAGGAGATCGGCAGCTGCTGCTGGCAGGCGCTTCCAAAGTTCGGAGGAAGCACGCACCGTCCGGTACCCCCAGGGTACAAGCAGGCACAGCCTTTGGGGTATTTACCGCCGCTACCCGGCTGAGGCAGGAGGAGGAGCACTGCTGCTTTTCGATGCCTCCTGGGGAGAAGCAGAGTTAATGCCAGCACCAGCCTCGAGTGCTCTAAAGTAGGAGGGGCCAAGGGAGGTCTTTGCGCCTCCACTGGAGCCTCTGGCTGGGAGTCTTGGCACCTGGGAAGAAAGGAGCCATTTTTCTCTGAGCCACTGTGCTGTATACTCTTGAGCAACACCATATCCCCCCTTTTGGAGATCTTCCACCGTGGAAACCAAGGAGGGATTTTCCATTCTTCCATACTGGAGGTGTGCCGCCTTATGTGTCCGCGTCCTACTTGTGCTGGGGGCCCTTGCTTGGTATGTAGTGGGACAGGAGGAATTCCTCGACAGAGGCCCTGTCCCCACTGCAGATAAGAATTACCATATTACCTATTTTATTTTAGGAGTGCAATAGCGCTGGATCTCATAGTGAAGCTGTGGACAGTGATGTATTGATGAACTCTGTATGTCCTACGACCAGTCACTGTATTTTTATCCCCTCAATATTTACTATAATGTGTGGTGTTAGGACCTGCCTGGCCAAGGTAACCCTATAATGGTCGCTTGTTCAGTGATGGTATTTAAGATGACATATGCAATCTTGGAGTGTTTCTGGTACTTGCTTTTATGATGAGAGGGGTTTGATGATTGCCTGCTTGGCAAAACAGTACTGATTTATGTAGTTTTTGGTCTGATGCTTCATGTGCAATACAGATTAATTTTATATATCTGGTTGTGAAGTCTCTTTTTGAGGTGTATTTATTCTATCACTAGGTTAGGTGTGTTGTGCAGACGCTTCGCACATGACCTCTGGGATAAGTCTGACTGCTTGTGCCAAGCTACCAAGAGGGTGAGCGGGGGTTATATTAGGTGTGTAGCTCCCTTGCCCTGACTAGAGTGGTGGTTACTGCCTGGCTGAGATGCCTACCCTAGCCAACCAGAATGCCCATTTTTTAACAACTGCCATATCTGGAAGTTAACTTCAAGCAATATAGACCAAAAGAACGCTGTGCTCCAGGTTTACACCACTTATCACCCCACCACCTTCCCACAAGATATCTATAAGAGTTACTGCTTTCTCTGTACAAGCCACCAAGCTCTGAAACTCACTGCCAGCCAACAATAGAAGCAACCAGAGCAGGGGGTTGTGGTGTAGTACATGGTATGATTGTGTGACCTTACCATGTAATACACTTTTAAAACTTGCTTGGGTACAGTCAGGCTTGTTTGTAAAACCTTTACTCAACCCTGGTAGCTGTGGCTTTGAACAGCAAGGCTAAAACAAAGGAACTAGTGTAAAGCATTTACACGCACCAAACACAAAAATATTAAAGTCACACAACACAAAAGGACTCCAACACCAATTTATAAAAATAGATTATATTATTATGGATTTTTAGACACCAAGATAAGCAAAATCCACTGGATTTTTAAAAAATCGTATAGCTCAGCGTTTTAGTCCAATGCTTAAACAAGCATTTGTAAACATGCAGTTTAGAAACGTTTTGAAGAGTTTAAAAGAGTGGTGTTTGGCTACTCCTGCCTGAGTGGGGTGATCAAATTTAACAGGGAGAAGGTCAGGGAGGCCAACAGGAAGCATTTAGACAGTTACCTGGTCACCAACGCAGTCTAGTTCCACACTTTACATCAAGACAGCCATAGACTTCAAAGGTGTAGTCCAGAGGCTGGGGATGCAGGATGCCATGAATGCTGGAAGATGCTCTGTGTGGTCGCAGGGGGTGTCCTTGTGGTTATTCCTCAGCGGAGAGGTAAGGTGGGGTGACTCTGGCTAGGTATCAGTGTGCCGTTGAGTCCTCTTTGAGCCAGTAGGAGGCAGCTGGGCTACCAATCTCCAAACATAGTGGGACCAGTGGTATCCTTTGGTGAAAGATGGTGTCCAAACAATCTGGACTCAGGTAACACTCCCATGTGCAGTAGGTCTGGGTGCAACTTTTGTCCATCAAGGATTGGTCTCGTGCATTGCCCAGCGGCAGTTAGCGGTGATTCAAAGAATGTGGCTATTGACTTCCTGAATGGCCCTGGTGCTGGTTCTAGGGTTGTCCGCTGATTAACCCTTGAAGTCACTTCTTTTGTCTGGGGTTTAGGAGTGACTTTTCCATTAGTCAGGAGCCACAGGCACAGTCCTTTTTTTGCTAGCCTAAGGTTTGGCAGGTGCAGTCCAGCAGTCGGGGCAACCTCAGTTGCACAAGTCCAGAGGTCCTTTCTCCACGTCTGTCATGATCTGAGGTTCAGGGTGCTAGAGGTCCTATATTTGTGGTTAGAAAGTGCCCTGGAAGGATGATGCAATCACTAGCCAATGTGTTTCCCGGACCCCTCCCGATCTGTACCATCTTTAGGCTATGTGTAGCAGTTAGCAATCTCAAAGTGCACTATTCTGACCACTCTAGAGATGTCTGAAGCCTTTTTTGGATGTCAGTAGCTTACACTGCCCACCCTGGAGGTGGGCTACACATCCACAGGCAAACCAGTTTAGGAACCGGTCTCCCCTCTCTGTTCCCACTGCCAGCCTGTCTAACTTGAACAAAGGGCAGCCCTTCAGAAGTGTGGTTGCTATTGGCCCACCAAAGGCGGCTACACCTTTGAAGCTTGTCTTTTGGGCCAACGCCCTCAGTGGCGTCCTGCAAGGGAGAGGTAACACCTCAATCTGTAGCAGTCCCCTATTGTTCCTGTCATTCACACTACTCCTGAGTACGGCAGACATCTGTCTGGTGACCAGTAAGTGTGCAAGGCCACTGGACAAACTAGGCAACAGCGGGACAATTTTTTAAAAGCTGCCTTCCCTTAAAAGTGACATTAAATTCAACTTGGGCATCAGGTCAGGTTCAATGCAATTATTAATTTGATACCTTGAAGTATTCATTTTAGTAGTCCCATTCAGAAGTTAGGCAGACTGAGAGATCAGTCAGTAACTCTGTGCTAGTCAATGGGGGTACTAATTTTTCGACAGCCATAATGACAATTTGGAGGTTTTGCAGTTAGGACATAATTTAAAAGTATATGCTCTATGTAATAATATAGAGCTCCCTGATTTAGGCTTAAGAGGCCTTCCTCAGGGGATACTTACATATATTGTTAAGGGAAGTGGGGGCCTTGTTGTCGGTTTAAATGTAAAAGTTACTAAAGCACTATCCGTTTTAAAAGTGCTCTTCCAAGCAGGAGTGGAAAGCTGGGAACTATTTACACTTTGTCTCACTCAGGGTGGCATACTCAGTGCTGCAGCCAGGGGGGGGTTTGGGGGGGGGCACTCTGTCTTACATGTCCTGGGTATCCTTGGTACCATATAATAGGGGCCTATAATTAAGTCAGCTGATGCGAATTGGGGGTAGCCAATTCCACATACATTTTGTAAAGGGTTAGAACACTAGCACTGAGGTCTTGTTAGCAGGCAACAGTGCATTCGCAGGGTAAAAAAACAGCTGCATCAGTGCAAAACTTTGGAGTGAATCATGCAAACACAGGCATTTCCTTACAATGTACACTTCTGAAAACAGTTGTAAATATGGCTATTCCTCATATAACTGCAACACCCACATTGCAGCAAAGAGTTGCACCCTCAAGTGCAATCCTAACCTTACATCCCACGAATTGTAAACAACTCAATCAGAAAACTGCTTTCGATATACAGATATACTAAGTCTGGCGGACCTATGGTTGGCCAAGGCATTATATAGTTATAATACCTGGGATTCTGTGATCACTATATATTCACCTATCTCCAATTAAATCAGCAACTTGTGATGCTCTTGGTCACCGATTATAAAGAAAAGAGGTCAGATCTCAACTATTATAAGTTATTGCAGTCAAGTTCAGAAATCACAATGCCTGCTACCAGAGCCAGCAACCGAGGTGAAAGGCAGGTCAGGTCATGGAGCATAAATCAAGCAACTGTTTTTACCAAAGAAAACTGCATGATGCTTTTCTTTCTTCTGCTCTATTTCTGTAGCTTACAATGACAAGCAGATAGAACCTTTATATTTTTGAGACTCTTTAGATAAAGAAAAGCTGGAATCATTCTGCATGTTTCGACTTATTCTGAGCTACTGTACCTTTTTTCAAAATTGACTTGTATTGAACTGTTTCTAGTATCTATCTGCAACAAATATTTAAGAGTTTTTTTGTTTTCTTTAATTCTCCACTTTTATTCTTCAAGTTTGCATATGAAAGAACTATGCACCAAGGTTTTAAGCGATTTGTGGAAAAGGTGACGGTATGACCTTGTTCTGTATGGGATAAAGTACCTCCTGGGGTGCATGATAAGAATATTGCAAGTCACCTCAGAGTTCCAGAACCTTATAAAGGAACTCAGCCTTTGACCTTGTTCCTCTAAATGGTTGCCAAACTCTGCAGTGACTTGCCATATCTTTATAATGTATGGGAGGGTGGTACTTTAGGCCTTGTATATAGTTGCCTATTTAACATTAATGATCCACAATAGTATTAAAATCAGAATAAGCAGCAGCCAGAAACACATTTTAATGTATACCTCTTAAATTCACATGAGACATATCTGAAATGAGGATTGTTCATCACCACCCCTCTTCAACACAAAAAACAGACACCACCTAATGAACAGGCATGGAATAACTGACAAGATCTGCCAAACATTGCTGGACAATTTGGAGGACTTTAATATAGTTCACTACTGTAGGTCCCAAATATCTAAGCAATATATTTCTTTACATCTCATAGAGACACTCAGATATGGTATGATAATATTCCAAAATGATTCCTCCACATCTGTGGCTCTCTAACCATGCAGACTCTGGACCACAACCATACACAAAATCTCAGAGTTCAAAACTCAATGCAGTCACCAGCTCAGCAGACCATATCATAAGACATACAATAAAGTGACTTGCAGAGTTGTTCAAAGCTACCAGTATACTGAAAACCATAAAATTGTGTGTCGGGCGTGGCCAAGATGGCGGCGTAAGCGGACGCGTTTTCGTGAGCTCTGCCGCCCGGGCCTTTTCAGCAGCGTAGCGACCACAGGCCACCACCAACAAGGGTGACCCCGAGAAGTGGGGAGTGCCAGGAAGGCGCGGGTGCCCGAAGGAGAGACCAGGCAGGTGCTCGAGGACTCGGGAGGACCGCCAGGCGGGAGCTTCTCAGGCCCGGGCGCGGAAGCTGGCGGTGCCGGCCTCGCGGAGCGGCCTAGCGAACGGCAGCGTATCGAGGAGCCCGCTGGGGCTCCGCAAGGCACGACGCAGAGCAGGTGACGACGGCGGTTTTTGACCGCAAAGGTACGGGCTGAGGGGGCCGTGATCCCAGGGAGTGACCCGTGGCTTCGACCTCCTAGGGCCGGCAGAGGCCGTCTGACGGCCAGGGGGCACCAGAAGGGCCCCCGGCGAGCTGTGGAGGTGGCAGTGGGGTTTGCCTGGTCCCCCCTTTGGGCCCCGTAGTGAGAGGGCCCCGCGGTGCATGTGGACGAGCGTGGGACCTCGGATCGGCGGGACATCTGGCCCGCGGTGAGACTGGCCGGGACGGGCCTAGGTGCATGCTGCTCGACAGAACTGGGCCTTGGTAGAGCCATATAATAGATAGTGCCCACCGCTTCGGCCCTGGTGGAGGGGAGAAAGGGAACAGACGATCTCACAGGGCCGCAGCGTATGCTTATGGCGAGAGAAGGCTGCCCCAGTGAGAGGTGCTGATCTTGCGAGACCTAGACTGAGGAACAGCGGGGTGGACAGTGCCTGGTGCCGGGCTCGTCCCTGAGTCAGCAGATGAGCTGAATTCTGATTGCGTCCTCTAAGCCTAAAAGGGATCAGTCAGTGAGGAAGATGTTGACAAGATCTCACCCAGCGCAGAGCAGGTCGGCTGAGGGGCCCGCTTTGATGAAGGGGCCTGAAGACCGGGGTAAGGCAGAGGACAATGGTGGGGCCCCGGTTACGTAGGGCTTTCTCATCTCCTTGTTTGACTCGCTTAGGAGGGACCTGCAGGAGCTTCGGATAGAGATCTCCCAGGAGATGAGGGAGCTACGGGCGGACATTACGTCGCTGGGAGAAAGGGTGGGGATGTGGTGGCGAAGGGGCTTGGCCTGATGACATTCCCGTCTCTTATGTCACCGATTTGTGCGAATCCCGACTTTGCAGCAGGTCTGCAGGTGGAGAATTTTCGTTGTTGGTATGATGGGGCTGCAAAAGGGTGGGGAGCTTGTTTGATGCGGACAAAGTAATCTCTTTTGACCAGATGAGAGAGACGTATGGGCTGATGGAAACAGATAGGCTGATGTATTATCAGGTACGGCACTGGGCCCTTTTGCCGGCGAATAGGCCCTTGATAGACAGACCACTTACTCCGTTTGAGAAATGGCTACTGATAAAGAAAGACAATAAGCGGGTGATATCAGAATTGTATAGACTTCTGCAGGGGGTGGAGCGGCCGCCTAAATCCAAGGGGCAGAGCAGATGGGAGATGTAGCTGGGGAGGGAGCTGACAGAGGAAGAATGGGACAGTATACATTATAGAACGCATCACACGGCGTACAATACCGCAGGGACAGAGACGGCATATAAGTTGGCTTCCTATTGGTACTATACCCCAGCAAGGGTGAATGCATGGGACCCCTCTAAGTCGGGTCTTTGCTGGAGGGGGTGCGGCAACACGGGTACACTTGTACACCTACTTTGGCATTGCCCCAAGTTACAGAGATTTTGGAAGGGTATACTGGATGACATTGATAAGGTATTCCAGACAGAGATTCCTAGATGGCCATCATATCTTATATTGGGCTTACCCAACCCTCTCACTTTCCCTCTTTGCTCGCTGAGAGGGCGGCAGATGGCCCTGGCCCTTAATGCTGCACTCCAGACGATCCTAGCCCTCTGGGGCTTGGACAGGCTGCCGACGTATACTTCTTGGCTGCAGAAGCTGTGGTTCATCCTGGCAATGGAGAAACTAACACTGGCTTCCAGGCAGAGGATGGGAGACATCTGTGCACTATGGAGACCGTTCCTCCAGATTTTGTCCACGAATTTAATGAGCTGACTTGCTCGGCATATTTAAAGGTCCAGGGGCTGATCCAAGACATTTGATGGCGTGGTTTGCCAGTGGAGCATAGAGAGGGTCGGGGCAGAGGTTTGAAAGGATACTGGGACGGGAGGGGAGGGACGGGTGGGAGGTACTGGGGGTGCTGGTGCAGGGAAGCACGGTTATGCATTTGTGTTGTGTCTGTTCTTGTTTTTAGCTATGCTGTGAACCAGACTGTCATAACAGCTATGCCACGACTATAGTTCTAGGGGAGGGCAGATGGGTGGCAGGAGTATGTCTTCCTATGTCAATGACGCTGCTCTGCTGGGCCACCCTCAAACATGCGTGGCAAGGGATGCTGTGATATGTTGATAGCCGAATGAGTTGGATGTTGATACAGAGCTCTGTAATTGGTTTTTGTATGTTAAATACCAATAAACAGATTTGATCCATAAAATTGTGTGTCTGTCTCTCACACTTCTGTATCCACCATGCTGCTGTGTGCTGCATCCCATAACATGATAATCACACCTCAGTGATCATCACGCATGACCCGAAAACAGTTCCCACATAGGATCAAAACAAAGACAATGTCCTTCTGACCACACACCCTAATCAGTGCAGGGTGCTTCCCATGTAGACAAGCACTTCAGCACCCCATAAAGGGGTAATAGGTGCTATGCAAATCCTGCAATACAATAAAGTACAATATGATGACATAAGTCAATTATCTGACACACTGGGAAAGGAGACAAAAAGAATATGATGATTGTAATGCATGGAGTGATATTGTACTACAAAATCATATGCAAAGGTCAGCAGAGATGAGTCATGTTCTCTAACTAGAAGTCACCCACGTTTGGCGGAGCACCCCTATTAGCTAGCTGCTCATCATATAAACAATGCACTACCTCCTTCCTGCATCTCCTGGCACTGTTGTGAGACTGACCCTATAAAATGCCAGAGGAAGCAGGGAGAAACCACTAAGAATTAGAACATCAGTGGGCCTCTCACACCCCATGGAGGAAGCCCAGGGGCACCCTGACCTCGGATAGGGAACCAAATAGGAACCATGCACCAACTATATTGGTTTATTATTCAGGTTGCAACAGGCTTTCAATCTCAAGCGCCTCCATAATTGTGAAAGGTGTAGTGTAAATCAAAATCCCAGCTCCCTAAAGGAACAAAATCATCTCTTCACAAAATCATGACCCAACATGTGTATTTGTCTGTGATTCTATAAAGGCAATCCGAAAATTTTATTTCTTGCAGATAGGTAAATAATGCAGTTTCTTTAAATATTATTATCTCCACATCTGTACAAATGTGAGCTATTGTCTTAATCTTACCACCATCTAAAAAATTGACCAAAATGGATATTTGCACAAGATCCACTAGGGAATATTCAACTGCCCGCTCGCAAAAATGTGTCCATTTATGGTAGACACAGTCTGGGTAAATGTGGCAGATGCTATTCAAGCTTTCAAATTAAAGAAAAATTACAATAGTTTAGGCACAATATTCATCTACATGAGATTCAAGAGGGGTCATGCACCAACCTTAATTCACATGTATCTTTCAGTGTCTTCCTTGATCTTTCCAAATATTGGACGAAAATTAATGGATAAAAGTCTTGAAAGTGCTCCATTAAACTTTCTCCCTAAATAGGTAATTTGGTCTGTTGCCCAAAGCCAATTTTAGCTATCCAGATTACCTCTCTGCAGTATTCTGAGAATGGTGCAACCTGTGGCATGCTGCAGAGGACTTTGTAGAGGAATCTATTACTTAATTCTGTAACTGACTTCAAAACTAATGAAACAAAAGTTATAACTGTGGTGCTATTACCATCGGATCGGTTACAAAGAATCGAGCTCAACATCTCTAAAGTGAAGACTGTATCTCAAATTCAATGCTAATGATTTAGAGACCAAGTCAGATTACATGAGCCCCTTCCTCGATATCTTACCACACCTATCAATTCATGTTTCTAAAAATTCAACATTGAAACCCTTATTTGTGATGGCTTGTTATTTTGTTCATCCCTTCAGTACAAATTACATTGTTACACATAAACAATTTTGTGAATAAGCAAATCATCAATTAAACGTTGTACGAATCTCAGTAGTGCACATTTAGTAAAAATATACATTAATCTGCATTCTCGTTTTTATAAGAAAAGAAAACATATAATCATAAATGAAATAAAAAGGAACCAACCATCAAAATATTGTCCATGATGCTGACCTTGTAGTACATTCTACACCTAAACAGATCCTAATTGTAAACAATGATCATATAGATGTCATTGATGCTGCATCTCGGTAGTTACTAGTATGTTCCACATTCATCAGGACAAGAAAAAAATACTTTCATATTGTAAAGGTAAGGGCAATCTTATTCAATGGTTTTCCCTTAACCGGTATGTAATTTGCAACACCTCCTTTACAGTGCAAAGGTGCTATACTTTTACACTTTTACATGTACTTTTATTTGCAGAATACAGATCGTATGCTAATTGGGCTACCCTCATACTTGCAAAAGGTCCACAAGGATTGTTCGAATAAATTCAAGGCAAAGACACTAAAGGAATTTTCACTTGTTAAAATCATAAACTCTTTCTATATATAATTGGTGACTCCTGGTCTCAATATTCTGCTAAGAATAATTACAGTGATCATTTCGAAGAATTCTGAGGTTAATAGGCACTCCTGCTCAGTCTCACTGAACTAGGAAGCTCTAAGATAAAACACAATATCAGCACCTAATTCCATAGACTACCTTACTATCAAACCACACAACTCTGAATAGCAAAAACAGGTCTTTTTAAACCATACTATCACTTGTTTCCATCATGAAAATATCTTTCACCACATAGAGGGTAGTATCTTTTATGGACAACCATATTAAATTGTGAAGCACTCTGATATTCTCAGAATCTTGACTCTCTTTAAAAAATCCCTGATTGTTCACTGCCTACTTCGGTTTTCGTTATGACTCAATTCTTAAAATCCAGAATCTGGAAAATATTTCCATGTGTGCATAAAATAGACTTTAGAGTAGAGGATGACTACAAAAACAATATGGTTCTTTGCACTTTTTGAAAATTAACTGTACTGGCTGTCTCCTTCAACAGTTTAAATGTTTGCTCCGAATTCCCTCACAACAAAACGTTCTGTAAAAGGGTAGATAATTTACTTGTTACATATTTAGGAAATTCTGTGCATAGTCGCTCACCAGCAGTTGTTTAATAATTTACAATTGCTCTGTTAAATTTCTGTACTGCTTTATCTCACCGACCAGTTTTTCTGCCCATCCAAAATACATTTTTAGTATGTCAATGTGGGCCCCGTGGTCTCTGATTCTCCCAAAACACATCTTCTTTCTAGCAACAAAAGTTTTTTAGAACGTTGGGAAAAAGTTTCTAAGATCCACCAAAGGGTCCAGGACATGGGGGACTCACTCCAACAGAATCCATCAGCAGGGTCCAGAGCAGTTTCTTTTAAAATTGCTCAGCTGAGCTCCTTCATGAAAGTTTGCTTCAGGCAGCTTTTTTGTCCTTGTAGCTTAGTATGAGGACACTTTTTTGTCCTGGGTACAAGTGGGAGCAAGCACAGCCCTTAGGGTCCTCCACACAGGTCTCAACAGCAGCTTCAATCTTTCTGCTGTCTTCCACATTTCCATTAGTGTTCTGAAGAAGGTACACAGGGGTGCAACATATATGCATAGCAAAAGCTTGTGGGTAGGGGTGACTCCTGGCCCTTTGAAAACCAATAGGGAAAAGGTTTCTCAGGTCAGCACTACCCATTTTTGCAGCAGTTCATGTTTGCCCTACTGCAAAGAATTATAGATTGACCTCTCTACCTAAATCCCACATGGCAGAATCTTTCTTCCCCTGTTCAAAGCTCCAGTGCCCACCCTAGACGTGTGGTCAGGGAAATGAGCACCCCCCTCCCCTGTGTTCACTTCAAACTAGTTCTGGGGCAGATCCTCTATCACTGGGGTTAGAACCTGGCTGACTAGGAAAACAAAAGTGAGACAGACCTGTGTGAGCTACATCTACCAGTGACATAGTAGGCATCCTTTTGAGATATCCAAGGGGCTGTTCCTACTCCCAAGCCATCCTGTTAAGGGAAAGTCAACCTCTCCCAACACCCAAAGCCTTTGGTTTACCTATGGGAGCCTATTTACCCCTTCTCAAGGAACTATTCACCTCCTGGGTGACAGTTGGCTGCTCAGTAAATGGGCTTCTTGAGTTTTTAGGCAAGAAGATGCTCATAGCTCCCTCTCCACCTGGGTCAGGTCACCATGGGTGTTCTTGCGGGCCCCTGCATGTTTCGAAAATGCACACTCCCCAAATATACCCCTTGAAGGCCTCCAATAGTATGACATTTTTGGTGACAGAGCCGAAGTTTAGTTTGAAGTATTCATTTATGGCACCTTGGAGACTGGATTTAAATACAGCATCATGTAGCATGTTGTCAGGGAAATGCCACTGCTGGGGTGTACATTTCAGATAAGGAACGTTTAGTATGGTCCTAACTGGGACGTGGTCAGAAAAAGAGTGGGCATATGTGCCACATCCAGGAGCCAAAGGAGAGTGCCCGAGACATGAACCAGTAGTCTATATAGGTTCAAGAATCATGCGGGCCGCATAAAACATGTAATCTTTGGAGTGGGGGTGGCCAGTGCTCCAGGCACCCGTGAGTTAGTAGGTATTGCTAAAAACGTAGAGCTCATAAGGAGCAAGGTTTGGTAACAGTGGTGTAACCAGTAGAATCCATGGTCGGATGATAGGCCCCCCCATCAGAATCAAGTCTGCCTGAGTACAGCCCATCAGGCCTGATAGAATTCGGGGGAATAGTGTTAGGTGCATAGATGTTGATGCATAACACTGTTTTACCAGCCAGAGTGCCGGAAAACAGCACATATCTGCCATTGGTGTCAGTGATTTGATTATGGCATGTAAATGGAAGATTGTTTTGAATCAGGATACAGAACCCTCATGAATATGAGCTTTAATATGAAAAGAAGCGGTGGTGCCCCAAGTGAATGCAAATATACAGCTGTCCCGAGGGGAGAGGTGGGTCTCCTGGAGAAACGACGGCCTGATGCTGTGTCTGTTCAAATAGGAGATAAGCTGTGTCCCTTTCCTACGGTTATTCAGGCCTCTGATGTTTCATGTTATGAATGTCAGGTCTAGCCCCTGGGTGCCTCTAAAGTGGTGATCCAAGTGTTGTGGAGGAGTACTTCATCATGTGTTTATCAAGTGGGCATGGTGTCGCAATGTAAAAACAGAGCAGCATACAAACAAAAATTCAACAAAATAACAATAACCCTTCCCCCACCCACAACAGTGATACCAAGAACTAGTAAATCCCATGCAACTACTGTATACAAGTAACAGAAAGTCAAAAATTATGTTGTACACCTCGGAGGGGTGGCAACACTTTAGGAGGGTGATGCCCACTATAAACTGGTTATGATCGCTAGAAGTGGCAGTTTATGGCCATAGTCCAAACACACCGGAAAAATGTGGGTAGGCCAAAGTTCACAGTTAAGTTGGGGAGCTTGAGTTGTGGAGTGTCCCAAGCAGTGAAGAGTCAGTTAACACAAATTGGTCTGTCTCGACCTGGTGGGTCATGTCGGACCGCAGAGGCAGAAGCAGTGGGCGATCAATAGGATGTCATATGGCATGTGGATCTATTGACTCCACTGAGCTGTTTGCAAAATTGGGCCACATCCACAGGAGTGCTTACTATTTGTTGTTGACCATTGCCCTCCACACGGAGATGTGCCAAGGAAAGCATATTGTACTTGAGGTCTTGTTTCCTAAGGGTGTTTTAGACATCAGGGAATTTGTGCCAAGTTTCCTAGACTGCAAGTGCAAGGCCAGGGAATAAGGATATTGTTGAGCCCTGGTATTGTAACGGGCCACACTCCAAGGGCCAGGCGGAGCGCCATGTCCCTGTAGTTGAGAAGATGCTCTATAACTGTGTGAGGTGGGCACCTGGGGGTGGGGAAACAGTTGTGGGCCCAATGATCTATGTCTCTCTCCACCAAAAACCTATGGCTGCAGTCTTGTCGACTAAAGACTTCATCTCAACAAAGAATTCCGGGTGTCTGATATTTGGAGATTCGGCCACTCTCATAACCCTTAGATTACTGCAGCAAGATCTTGCCTCGAGATCTTCATTTTTCGTCATTACAGTTTTGAGCAAGCGTTCGCTTTGTCTAGATGACTTTGGAAGGGTCATCTTCCATTTCAGAGATTCTACAATCTGCTCCGTCCTGGCGAGTTGTATGGCAGTCCAAGCGTTCACCCATGTGTTCTAAATGGCTGATAATGGTATCAAAATGGGGTCAGTCACCTGGAACCTAGAGCATAATCCGGCCATGATGGCAGATGCACCATCGTAAGAAAGTGTGGCAGGTGCACTGTGGGGGGTTCCTCTTTATCAGATAGGGAATGTTGGTGTCTCAGTTCCCTGGCCGGGTCGAAGGATAACTTTGTTTGCTTGGGATTACCACGCCCCATCCTGTGACCAGGTGAGAGGACCAACAGAGATTATGTAGAAGCCAGACAGGATCCAGTCTCTCCAGGCCCAGAAACAGGTTGTGTCACTGAGTAGGCTGGGAGGCAAGGACACAACGCGGACAAGATATTGTGCTGAGTTAAATGTGGGGCTCCAGGCTCAGAGACTGAATCTCGACTGACCCTTCAGCATCCACACCCTCAGCACCCCTTTCGTCAGGGCGCTCAAAAATAGCAGATGGAAGGCAGTTGGTGCAGTATTCCCTCCTATGAGGAGGAGGTCACATTGTGTTTATGCTAGTGCTAGTTGGAATAAATGGATAGGAGATGATGGGTATGGTAGGATACAACACGCCCCATTGGGCCTTTCAGTAGAGGAACATGCGTTCCAGGTGCAAGGGTATTCTGTGATAGGGATGGACTCACCCACCACAAGTCACTGCAGCAACAAGTCGATGTGCAGGGCAGTCACAGCGGGTCACAAGACAGCAGGGTGCAGCTTGCTGATGGACGGCGCCAAGGTGCGGCCTATTGGCCTGTGAGCGAGGGACCCCATCAGTTGTGAAAGTCAGTGGGTGCTGCGGATAACGGTTAGTGTGCCCATGCAGGTCACACCAACAATGATGTCAGCTGTAGGCCCAGAGTGCAGTTGTCGAGGTCCAGGAGGAAGCCCTAGTAGCCGTGGCCGAGGAGTAGATGGTCACCTGTGACACAGGGCCTCTGATCAAAGTCTCTCCTTTGCAGCACTTCTCAGGCATCACGGAGTTGGAGCAGGTGCACCGTGGGCTCACCACGGCCATGGATTAAGGCCGAACTCTACTCACTTCATGTCCTGCGGCACTGCGCAGGTCCCGGGCAGGGAGCCTCTGCAGCAAAATGGTGTGGTGGAGATGAAGTCGCCAGCTCCCTGCTAGGCCAGTATGCCAACATGGCCCCGTTCTCTGGCTCGCCTATGGACCTTGTTGCCGCAGGGCCTCTGAGGGTTGTGTCAGGCCACAGCAGTGAGGCAGTGCTCCACTGCTACCAGTGAGTCCTAATGGAGCCTAATGGAGCCCCAGGAAGCAAGTGGGGGCCCCATGAAGTGTTAGATGCATGGGGATATCAGAGGATGGGCACCAAACCGCAATAGAACCCCAGAGCTTTATTGTCATGTGGCCACCTTGGTTGCTAGCTCGGCCACGGCCCTATTACTAATATTATCATTATTATTGTTAACAATTAATAATTATATATTATTTAGGTATGACTTGATGCTTTAAGCTTAGGATTTTAAGTCTGGTATGTGCCAAGATCTTCAAGACCTTTTCATTTCACTAAAGTTGCACATATAAGTCACCACTACAATAGGCTCTAGGTAGCCCATAGGGCATGGTGCCATGTAAGCAGAAGGCATGACATGTACTTTAAGTTTTTTTTATGTCCCTGTAATGAAAAACTCCCAAAGTCATTTTTCATTACTGTGAGGCCTGTCCCTTTCATAGGCTAGCATTCAGAATTCCTTAAAATACTTTTAAGGTGTAATTCCTGATCTGAGAGTAGAAGCAGCATCATGTTTAGTAGCATTGGGATGGTCATGATATTCTTTACTGGTAACTTCGGATTTATTAATACTATTTTAGATATGTCACTTTTAGAAAGTAGGCATTTCTCTGCTCTCACTTTCCTGTATGCCTATCTCCAATACATGTCTGACCTGGGCTGGATGACAGCTACACATGTGCATTCCCTCTATACACCCACAACACACAATACTCAGCTGCATCTGCATACTGGTGGGTCTTCCTGAGGCAGGGGTTGGGAAGGATTCACAATCACACTTCAAAGGGTAGTGATCAGAGTCCACACAAAGAGGCTCCTTACCTCCCACTGATAGTCGGGAGTCGGGCTGAGCTGAAAAGGGGGCCTGTGCACTTCACAGAAATCTTTTAAAGTCAACCCCCACATCAAAGGCAATTTCTAGTGTAAGTACTGAGCCTCCGACCCACACAGAGTAGTACACTTCTGGACTCAAGGGGACTGTCCTAGAATAAAGGCTACTGTGTGCCAGGATCACCACTCTGCCAGATTTGACTTCCCAGGGACTACTGCTCTGCCCAGTTGTGCTGCCCTGCTGCCTGCTGATCTCTGCCCTGCAACCCAAGGACTCAAAGGCCACCTCCCTGGAACCCACAATGACTTGCTGGTCGGCCCTTCCTGTCAAAACATCTTGGGGACTTGAAAGACACCACTCTGCAACCCACAGCTGTAATTCCAGCACTTTCATAACTTGTCTCAGTCAGTGCTTTTTTGTGTGCTGCCCAAGTCCCAGCTTGACTGAGATGACACCCGTTGCCGTTTTGTCCCCGCAACTTGGTCTGAACGATCAGACTCGCAAGTGGGGAGCCCAAAACACTTGCTAACTAGCCTTATTACTGACAACCCCACTTGAAACAACACCATGGCAACTTTACAAACCACAAAAGGGGAAATCCATTTAGAAAGCAAAGTCATTAGTGATTTAACAACACTCTGGTGATCGTACTTTTCCTAAATTGTATATATTTACTGTTCTTAGTTACATTTTTGTTGTGTTGGTCATATTTAAATCAGATAAATATCATCTATTTTCCTAAGACTGCGAGGAGACTCATTGTGGTGCTTTTACTGTGTTATTGTGTGTGTTGCACAAATACTTCACACATTGCCTTCTAAGTTAAGCCTGCCTGCTCTGTGCCAAGCTAGAGAATGAGCACAGGTTAATTTAGGTTGTGTAACTCACTTACCCTGACAAGGATTATGGTCCTTACTTGGACAGGGTGCATACCTCTGCCAACTAGACAGCCAATTTTTAGCAAAGACCTTTTTATTTTAATAAAATTATCGCTATTATATTTTTACTTACAGGGGCTTGAACTGTGCCTGTTCATCCATTGGTCTGCTATTGTGTAATTCACATATTTTTCAACCCACCACAGTATACATCACAATGAAATAGGACACCCCATGTTAGGCACTGGCTAACTTGTCGGTGAATGACGGCATTCCGCCCTTTCTCAAGGATCACATGCATGTACAAAGTAGTTCTCTTCAGTGTGCTGAACTACTATGAGAATGTTTGCTTTTTGAGACCAAGAATATTTTTCCTTTGAGCCACCTTTATATTTTTGGAGAGTGATCAGGGGCCGGCAGCTTGTGCAACATTAAAGTTTTGTGAACAAAACAAAGCCGGCATAGACAAAGCCAGAAGGCTGCGGGCTAGCACCGGACTTATTGGCTTTACAGTTTTTTCGCTTTTCCTGTTTTGGTTATAAGTGAAGAAAAAAATAATACATTCAGAAGAAATATTGTGAAGCCTTATTAGCATCTGTAAAGAACTGGGCCTGTCAAACAGATAACTCTTTTTACATATTACCCTGTTTTGTTCCTGTTTTTTAAATTTTCAGCAAAGTCTTAAATACAGTTTTTAGCAGGACACAAGTCGAGGGTAAACTCGGGTAGATGCGTTTACACACTCTTTTCACAGGGCGGATGCTGTCTACCCTGCTCAGAGGTTGGGACCCACAGAAATATGCTAAACTTGTCCCCATGTAATTTTCGTACACCGGGACACAAAAAGCGCTTCGACGCCTCGTCAGGGGCAGTAAGCGCTATATAAATACGATTACAATACAATACAATGCACTCAGCAGTGCCTGCAAGTTGTCTGATTGCTCCGAGCAGCAACATGTAGGTGAGTAAGCTTATGAGATACCGGCGAGGCCCATAACAAAGCCTGAAGTAAAGGGGCCCTCAGGCCTTTTATTGGAGTATCCTGGCCGGGAGCTATTGGGAACCTCACATCTAAATGCAATGTAGAGGAAACAAAGGATCACAGCATATTACTTCACAGGTACTTACAAGAGGCATGCTTTTGACTTTGTTCAATCCTGTATGTAAGAGATATGCATACACTGTAACAATGTTAGAAGGGTTGGTCTGTCCCATGTTTACACAAATACCAATTTAACCCCTTGGGTACCTTGGACGAGCTGGTCTCGCCCTCGGCCATGGAGCTCATGTGCCGAGGACGAGACCAGCTCGTCCTGCATTAAATACTACTATTTTGTTTTTTCTTTTATAGCACTATAGCGCTGCTCATCCCATTGCAGGGTGTCAAAGTGCTTTACAGCATATGTACACATTATAGATTGACAATAAATCATAGGTGGGCAAATCAATGTGTAGGATGTGTTATATAAGACATTGAGGGTTACAAGGTGTAGGAGCCACATATCCTTCATAGCTCACTGCTCTATATTAGAAGGATTGCAATTTATGAACTGCAAGTATCAAAAGGATTTCTGAGGTAAAAGCAGAAATTCACTTACCCATTTACATAAAAGAAAAATCTGTCATCTGCGCATTACATAATGTGTATTGCAAAATACATTTTAACCCTCTGCACTACTTTGATTAAAACCAGGAACTATACAAGCCACAGATCTCTCCATCAAATATGTTATTACCTGATATTTAGTTGGCACACAAAGATCTCTGCAGCAGAGGTCCTAACCCCATAAGATATTTTGAAATGCAGACTTTGTAACCAATTAAACAAATCAGATTTACTGCCACGTTTCTTCTTGTTGCCAATTTTTTGGGTATGGTTTTAAAAAAAAAATGTATAAGTTGAGGCCCAGATTTTGCTTCAGGGTTGCGTCACTTTTTTGGCACAACCCTAACACAAAATCTAATTTGTTAAATATTCTAATACCCTCAAATGTACTCATGATAGACTTGCTAAACATAAGTGTGAGATGTTATGATATGATGTCACTTCCTGTTAGGGCATGAAATGTGATGCCACTTCCTGTGATGCCATGTGCGATGTCACATACCGTGATGTCACACACACACACACACTGAGATGTCATGTGTCATTATGTCACCTGCATGCTACCTAACTTGGTTATACTCCCTCCTCCCCTCCCCCCCAACCCCGCTTCTTTTTTTAGGACTTGTGTCCTGGTTTTTAGTATGTCAGTGTAGTTATATTTTAATTATCACGATGATTACTAAACACAGTACCTTATATAAAAAAAAGAACAAATTGCTGTATAAAGTATCGTCTGTTGAATGTTTCCCATTGTCTTCACCTACATATAGTTCCCCAAAATACGCTTCTCTGACTAAAGGACGCCTGCGCGTCGAATACGCTTGCACTTCCGTTCTTCTTACAATAGCACTTATATGTTCAAGAAGGAACTACATGACCCCCAACCAATCAGTTTTCCTTGGTTAGACGTGAACTTCAAAACAGAACTCGCGCCTGTTTTTTTCTTCTTCAAGTAGTAAACAAAAATTGTTTTTTTGCTCTGTCCGCGCACTAGAAACACAATACAACATCGAAAGCATGCGTGTTTGATTCACTGCACAGTCCTTCCCGCCCTCCTCGTCCCTCCCCTCAGATGTGAATGCTTCTGGCATACCTATTGACAATGATATTATGGTCTTCACTACTTTTTGTCGCTATTTCCGTTTTCATGTACTACCCTTCCTAGCCTGTTTCGCCCCACTACACACAACACGATAAAGACAGCTGACAGCCCTGCATTCCCCTGCACTTAAAGCCCCGTCACTAGGCAACCCTCTAAAACATGTGGGGCTTATCTGCGTACTGAGTCTTGGTGGCCGCGCACCACGGCATTTGTGACTCACAGCTCCCGGAGTGCCCGTGTTTGTTCTCAGCAGTTGTCTGGCAGCGGTGACGCCACGCACTGGCATCTTGGGCTTATTTGCTTAAGGTGTTTATTGTTTGATCTGGAATTTACCGTGAGAATGGCGCAGAAGTACAGAAAGCAGCCAACGACAGGGTACCTGCTCACGTGCCTGTTTTCCCTCTGCCGCAACCTTGAGCGGATTCTTATTTTAGACCGCTTATTTCTGTACCTGTGCGTTCCAGAGTGCTTGCAGGATTGCAATTTATTTGCATCTAAGCATGTAGCTGCTGGGGTCACCCCAGGACTGAACTGGGTTCAGTCCTTTGAGTACAAGTGGAGACTGTTTCCAATTGTTTGCCAGTGGCTTCTGATTCAGGTGTGGCGCAAGGATATTATGGCCAGGATCCCACAGCGTGCAAGGTGCCCGCTGTAAATGAAGTTCAGGATGTCCTGGTTGTAAACAGATTCTGTAAGGGTAATAATTATTTGGAACCTACGTAAGGATTAAGGAATGGAATAAAGGTACATACACACTACATACAAAGGGCCTGTCGGGAGAAGAGGGATCCTTTCTTTAGATGGTGTATTAGCGTGACCAGTGGTAACAAAGGCAAGTTTACATTTATAACTGAATATGAACTATCTTGTTACAAAAAATCTATAAAATAATTGTGTCAAACTAAAAAAGCCATTTCCCACTTAGAAATAATACATTGCCGTTTACTATGGCTAGCCTTATCTTTGATACAATTGTATCAAATAATACTGATGTATTGACCCATAAATATAATATATTCACTGAAAACAAGTTACAGTGATGTTATAGTTAGGAAATAGAATTTTAAAAAAATAGAAATCCACTTAAAAAAACAAAGGTTACAGGGATGTTATAGTTAGGCTCACATTATTAATGAACAAAACCACAGAATTTCAACTGTTATAGAGTTATCTCAAGTAACTATAACTCGTGCCATAATCTAACTATAACTCGTGCCCCTGCCGTGCAGTTTTTTCATCAAAAACTTTGCTCCAAATATTACATTGATATTATCAATTATGTTATAAAAAATGTCATGAGTGCCGTAATTTGTGGGGTAATTAGCAGTGCATGGTGAGGGCTCGAGTTACAGTTACTTGAGAAAACTATAACTATACAAGATGAATTTCTATTGTTTTGTATGTTTAAAATGCGAGCCTAACTATAACGTCCTTGTAACCTTTGTTCTTTGAGAGAATTTCTATGTTTTTTTTTAGTTCTATTTCCTAACTATAACGACCCTGTAATCTTTGTTTTTTTAGCGAATGCATGTTTTTTTTAACGTAAAATAATTTTTATTACTATATGATAATCCAACCACTGCCATGTACGGCCTGTTCCTGTGTGTGGCGGATGTTGGCTGCAAGGCCTGGCCTGCAGCCAGACCCTTCAGCCGACCCCCGTACCGACCCAACCCCATGCTGTGCACGGCTTTTGGTGGGAGTTGGCCGTGGCCTGTCTCTCTGGGTGTGAGAATAAGTGTGGGAAGGTGTATCTAGGTGTGACAGTGGCTGTGAGAGTATCTGTCTGAGTGTGAGAGTGGGTGCATTAGAGTCTTAGTGGATCTGTGAGTGGGTGCGTCATTGTCTGTGTGGGTCTGTGAGTGGGTGTGTGAGGGTTTCAGAGGGTCCGTGAGTGGGTGTGTGAGAGTCTGAGTGGGTCTGTGAGTAAGTGCATGAGTGTCTGAGTGAGTCTGTGAGTGAGTGCGTGGGGGTCTGAGTGGGGCTGTGAGTGGGTACGTAAGGGTATGAGTGGGTGTGCAAGTGAGAAAAAGAGATTGTAAAAGAAACCGAGAGAGAAAGAGAGTGAGGAGGAGAGAGATAGAGAGTTTTTAGACTTTGATGAATGATATACTTAGAATGAGCTATTTTTGGACAAATTGAAAAGAAAAATGTATTTGTCAATTAAAAAGAGTGAGATTACCTTCCAGTATGAGCCCTAAACATGTGAATAAAGGTCTGCAACTTTCACACTGAGGTATTTACTTTTTTATCACTTTATTTTTGCCCTTTATGGTCTATCTGGGACACAGCCTCCTGCGGTCCCTGACTTTTTTTTTTAATTTATTTTTTACTAAGCCCTGTATAGGCTATCTGGGACAGCGGGGGAACCTCAAGGCCTCCCCAGCAGTCCCTTTATTTTTGTAAAATCCTTTTTTTACTAAGCCCTTTACAGACTATCTGTAGAGGCCTCAAGACCTCCCCGGGGGTCTTATTGCTTCAGCAAGCAAGAAGCTGCTTTTAACAGCAGGTCCCTGCTTGCTGAAGCAAAGCCACATATCTATTCCCTGCATGCAATCCTGCATGTTCGTAACACAGGTCCCACTGTAAAAAAGTGGAGTGTTTGCTGTGACTTGGCTGCATCTGCCAAAGCTGCAGCCAAGCCACAGTAAACAGCTATTTCCCATAGGTGGGCACCCTGGGACATAGCAGGAGTCAGCCCTGGGGGGGGTGGTCCCCAGGGCCATCAATGGCTCCACGAGTGGGGCCACACGGCCCCCCTCCAATATGTATAGCCCCGGGGAGCTGGTGGTCCCTTAGGCTAATAGGGGTCCAAAACAGACCCTTATAATTATTTCTAATATAGCCCTGAGGAGGTGGTGATCCCCAGGGCTGTGTCAGGGGCTGTGGGGCCCGCCGCACATTATTGGTTAACTACCTCAGGGAGGTGGTGGTCCCTGGGGAAGTGGGGTTGGGCACTCACCCTCCCCTGAAACCAATTCCTGAAATGCCCCAGGGATGGTGGAACCTAGGGCACTGGGGGCCATGCTGTCCCCCTGCACATGTTTCATTAATCACCCGGGGGCTGTGGGGGAGACAGGAGGACTCCCCTATTAAAAAAACAGTGCCCCCAGAACCTAGCCCACCTAGGGGCTTATTTAAAAATTAACATGGGAGCCTGTGCTTGTTTTTTTATTATTGTTACTGCAGATTTGTGACCCTGTCACGATTTTATGGTAAAACCTTTTAAAAGAATGCTTTTTAGTCATGGGGTTTGTCGCTTTGGGACCCCAGCAGCAGAGCTAAGCGGGTTAGGGTGTCCATACCCTGGTCACGTTTGTAATTTTTATTTTTTTTGTCTGAGACTCGGCTTCAGCCACTGTGCAAATGTCAAATACTTGTTTATTACCATAGTACAGAGTGCTCAACAAGTAAAAACACTGTTCACATCCTCACAAGTTGCATACAATTAATTTATACACAAAAACAGCTCTCTCACTGGTCACAAGGTCTCCTCAATGTGATTTTGCACTCTTGCACAAAGTTACTCACTGCATTTTTGTTCTCGTTATGTATCTTTCTTTAAAAATGAACATGACAAAATGGCATGACATAAACAATGCATGCAAATGCAAACACTTTACTATGCTATTTATTTCCATTGATGAGAGAGCGGTATCATGGCTAGCACAAGGCTTCATCTCGTGTTTTATGCCTCCCCACGCAACAATGGTAGTAAGTATCATATTACATATATATATGCATATATTTATGTTTAGGGTATTTATTATATTACGTATGGGTGTTTATGTTTATTTGTACTTAATATAACTCACACCTGCATGTTTTTCTCTTAGAAGGCATCATTTACTGTCCTCTGCCTTTGGCTAAGTTGTATACTGAGCATGGCTGGTGACTCGAGGTGTACTGTGCATTGTGAGCTTTATACCATACTGGTGAATTTCATAGCTTTTCAGATTTACTGTCAACTGAACCATAACTAACTTTAACTACATTTTTTGGTAAATTTCTAGAGTTTTTACTGATCTGTTGCATTAATCTCCCATGTACCCATTCAACACTGTTTGTGGCCGCACTCAACAGGTATTGGTTGAATGTCCTGGTCTTTGCAGACAAACAACCCCTGCTGCACCTGACCCTGTACAGTCGAAGGTGGCCTCAGTTTCTGAAGTGTGGCTAGGCCCAGCAGACACCACTTTATGCAAACTATCAGGGTCTTCACCAACTGTAGCCTTCATTATGTTACGTTTTTCAATGAAAATTGTTTTTGCAAATCATGAGTTGTGATGCCTGTTTGATATGCAAGAGTCCATTCACATAAGACAGTAAACAATTATCAATATAGATAAACCACACTGTGCCGAAATAAATGAATAATTGTTACCTTTGTCTACATTGATTATTTGTTACTGTTGTACATACCAGCACTACCATCATAAGTAGGAGACACAAAAATATCCTTTGTAAAGTATATGACATCAAGTGGAAAAAAAAAATTCTTTATCACTTTGGATGTGATGTCACTGTACACCAGTATTATTCACAATAAAGGGATCATGGCTAGTACACACTAATAGAGATCCTAACTCATTACCATAGCTGTGTGATTTTCAAAAAAATGAAAGGATGCTCAACACAGAATATTCCTTTGTTTGTGACATCCATTTGTACAGACAACTGCAGGAAACAACCTTGTGTAACTTCTGTGCACCCAGCAATGCAAATGTATTCATGGGCTGGTGGGAAGAGCAGGTAGTCTTATCTAGCAGAATTTACCAACCACATAGTGATTTGACTACAATTTATAGATGACCCTACCTTGCCGACATGAAAGTGACAATAAAGCTGAGGAGTTCTTTAATCTCTTTCATCTTTTGAACCATAACGATCGGATTCTTTAAAAGCACCATTGATCACTATGTCCATTATTTGGATGTTAAATTAACTGAGTTGGGCAATGAAATTCATACATCACTATTTAGTAAATAAATGGCTGGGAATAGTATACTGTATTTTCAAGGCTTTCACCTTTCATGACTCAATAACAGTTTACCATTTGGTACCCTTCAAGCTTTTGACAAGGAACAAGAAGTGATTACGGCTAGGTTCAGGGCAAGGGATTATAGTGATAAAATACATATGGCAGCAAAGATGAAGGTAGTCTGTAAGAATAGAGTTGACCTCTTATTTGAACCCAATACCAAAAAACCAAGAAGAAGCATGTGATTTGTAGACATTACAATGACATCCCTAAAATCTTAGGTAATCACTGGGTTGTGTGGTGGCTACTCGAATACCTATGAGACTTAACGTCAGTTACCATATATCAAATTTATTGCAGGATAAATGAACAAATACCCAATTTCTCCTGCAATCATGGGGCATCAACCTGGCTTCAACAAACAAAAGTGTGTAAATCATACAAAGTGGGAATCTCATGCACCACATATTAAGTGACAGGGCCAGGGGCATCACTAAGAGTCACGCTTGCATATCTGAATATGCAGTTTATGCCTTTAGTTGCTCTTGCCACAAAAATATGTCGTTAAAATGATTTTCCCAATTCAGAAATTGATTCTTGAGTATATCTGAGCCATCCATTATAGAGACTCTATTTACACATCGACTAGACATGTTTGTGGTATACCAACAATGATGAGAAGTTGTTAAAATGTTTTGTGATTGACTGTGCTCTCAGAGATATCAGGGTGAGAAATAGAGTACTGACACTAAGGCATCTGGAATCTAAGGACCCTATTTAGACTCTGGTGGAGAGGGCACTAAGTCACAAAAGCAACAGAATACCCTGTCTTAAGTTTTCCATAGATGGAGCCTCCATTGGTTCCATCAATGGAAAACTTCATTTGATTAAACAACAGAGTAGGGACCATCGGATGAAGGAGACTGTATGGTCCACCATATTTATGCTGGATGGTGTAATGTATTTTTTCCTGCTCCTCGCCACCAGAAAAAAATAATGACCTCCACACCCCGGGGGAAGACTCCAATAGTGTGTGGGTCATTAGCTTTTGGTTTTTCTGAAAAAGAAATCCTACTTTGGTACAGTGATTGCTTTCAATATACAAAGGTGATCTCTTGGCAGGCATTCATCTCTAAGTAACAGATGGTATTCTTTCAGGATTGCAGAGGTAATATCCTCCTCTGCCCTGATGGATGGAAAACCTTTCATCAAATGATAAATCAAGCCACACAAGTATTCTAAATTTAGATACACTAAAGTCAGATGGATTCAGTATGATTGAAGAGGTGTCAGCTCATTTCGTGGGATGATTAACTTGTTAATTGTGAATATTCTATCAAAACCATGGTTGCAAATAGCCTGTTGTGTTTTATATGTGATTTGTTTTATTATAATAGTTTGTTTCAGTCTCAGGTGTGTTGGTGTTGGAAAGCTAAAGAAATACTAATACACTTTACACATTGAACAATACAAATGTTGGGTAATTTTGGGTGCAGGTATTTTGATCAAATATTTAACAGGTCGATGGGGCTTGATAAACAGGAGGTTGCCCACGTGGATATAAACTGCTAATGATAGATATATTGAGTGTTATTTACTACCCAAGTGCAATGTTCACTTGCCCACTTGGAATGGTTTCTTAGTTATGAGTGGTCCTTTGTAAATTCATTATTGCATTATTGTGAGATTTACGTCCACATCAGAAATTAAATACTAATATGTGTACACCTTTTACAGTACTAAATATCCATAATGTGGTTTGAGGCTAAGTTTCAACGGTTATCAAATGTATTAAATGTATGGGAATGTGAAACAATAACACTATTTTTTCATGATGATTTTAATTTGAGTGAAACTCCTTCGCCAATTTTATTTGCACTTACACCATGTAAATAGGGCACTTATGTTGAAATGCAAATTGGGTTGGGTTCAAGGCGTAAGCAAAAACGTGTTGACCTCCTTTTTATTTTGTCAAAACTTTCCATTGTGGGATCATCAGTGAGTGCCACCTTTTCAGTTCACTGTTGCTGAAAACTGTACATATGGAGATAGAATGTATAATAGATAACAGTGAAATACGGGTCTTTACTGACATTGTGGGGCTCTGGTGACATTCATAAACCACAAGACCAAAGGCCAAGTGCTTTATTAGTTTCACCTGTGTCCCGAAATGGCAATATAGGACCAAATTATACATTAGCCATTTTAGATTTTTTACATTGCATGATTTATCAATTGATCTCAGTACTCTTTCAAAGATTTCGAGCACTTGAGTGGCATTCACGTTGTATTCATTGTATGCCTGAAATTGCAAATATATCTGTCAGTGTATAATGTGTGATTATGTTGTGCTGAAATTTAACGTATGTTTTATGCAACAGTATGTGTTATTACAATTCAAAATTGCAATGCAAAGCGGATGGTACGGAAACAAAAACATTTTAAAATGTGCTTTTCTTTTGTGGTACATTGAATATGAAATATGCTTAACAAGACTAATATAATGAAAAAATAAAGTACTGTGCAACTTTTTGCTGGCAGGTTTCTGTTTTTAAAGTGTTTATTTCCTCACACTGGGAATGATTCATTTGTAGATACTTGCAACAATGATGGGCCTGTAGGGGTGAACTTATCAGGTGTGCCGATTAATGCTCCAAGAGCAGACTGTCATTGTTAAACACTTTTTTAACTAGCACTGTGAGAAAGAGGAAATGCTGTGTTAACCATCCTTCCACTTTAGTATTCTTACCAGAAGATAAATATCCTGCAAATTAATTCAGCACTATGAATTATGGGAAATAATTCGCAGTTATGACCTGTGATCTGTGAAATATGAGCTTGGAAACTGCTGTAAAGAATCAGTGAGAAGGCGTAGATAAGATAGATAGATAGATAGATAGATAGATAGATAGATAGATAGATAGATAGATAGATAGATAGATAGATAATATGGTCCAATATTGTAATCAATGGACTTCTAATGATATTATTAACCACAAGGCTGATGGGAGAGTGGTTTAAAAATGTCAATAGAACAAGAAATGGCAATAATTAATATGGCAAATGTAACTAGGTATCCTGAGTTAGTGTCATTTGCATAATAGACCCGTCTATGGCAGCGGTCTTCAAACGTTGTTACACTGGGACCCCCTGAAAAAATGTTTTGGACTCAGTCCTGCTCAAACCTTCGAAAGGGTAGAACGAGACAGAGGTATGGAGCCTTTTTAAAGAGGGCTAGCTTTCTAGTTTGTGAAACCTTTCGAACTAAGGGTAAGAAAGTGGAGCAAGCATCCACGGTTGTTGAGTCTCTAATCTGCGCAGATCCTGCAGGCAAGTGGAAGGCATATTGTTGTCTTTTTTTAAACTTTATTTTCATTTTGCATAACAACCAAGCAGCACACAAGGACATATCAATCACTGGCAAGCCATAGTACAAATAGAAGCAAATATTGCAGGTTCACAGTGGGTACAGATATGAAAAGAAGGTGAATTAAACTACCCAGTAGAAAGCATATGCGATCAGGCCAATAGTAGAGCGTGTGCCACTACTAACTTGGAAGGTCCCAAGAATAACATCTCAAGCTGCTCCGTCTTGCTTATGCGCAGTCAGCACCCCCTTGCACAGGCACAACATCCCACATTGCGGCAACCCTGGTATCTCTCCGCCTGAGGTGCTAAATCGTCAGCCCTCCACCAGGACCCATATGTTTCTCCATGCATTTCCCCAGTCACAGCATCAGCATCAGAGAGATCGCTAATACGCCGGATATGGTCCTCAAGTGTTCTTCGGGTGACTGCAGAGCAGCAGAAGATCATGATAGGCATCTGAATGAGCACTGCAGTAAGTCATATCATTATGCCAATCTTGTAATAATGGGACAGGGTCCTTCATCCAGCGCACTGTTATTCTATGCTATGCTAGCAACATCCCTAATGCTACCAGCTGCCTACTGACTTTCAGGATGTCCTTGTCATAGCCTAATAGTGCTTGGAGAGGTGCAAGCATTATAGTCCCTCCTGTGGTCTTGCACAGTTACTGGAACACTGCAAGACAGAAGAGCTGTATGTCAGAGCAGTACCATGCCACATGAGTAAATCTAGCACCGCCCTCGCCGCAGCAGGGGCAGCAGGAATTGGCAGGAAGACCATAGTGAAATAGTCAGATTGGGGTGTAGTACAAGTGGTTAAGGTACCTAAAGTTTGCCAGCCAGAGGCGGCTATTTAGGGATACAGACCTGTTCACAATGCAGTAGCAAAACCATTGTTTGTCACTGATTACTATACCTAAGTCATCCTGCCATTCCAGTCATGCCTTAATGGCCCGAGGTCACCGAGCGTCTTGCGAGAATGCTCATATTTGGCAATTATATCAGCCATTTTCCCCCCCAGTCATTCCAAGCAGCCCCGAATCGAGTGGCACCCTCCATCATGCTTTTAGATAGTAACACCCCCCCGCATATAGCTTTTGAAGGCGGCCAAGACAGTGGAAAACATCTGAACTGACCCCAGACTGGTACAGAAGTATTTGTCAATCTCTTGGGCCTGGTTTTCTTGAAACGGAGCATCTATTAAAGAGTACTGTGGGAACTGCCAGGAGAACCCAGGGTGATGCACACTATCCAGCTCTAGGGCCAACAAAACTGTGGAATGGTCGGAATAGATTCATGGTAGGTGTTCACAGAGTCGGACTTGATAAGCCAAGCTACGGGAGAGAAACCAGTAATCTATGCATGTGTGTATGTTGTGGACTGTAGAATAATGAGTGTACCCTGTGACTGCAGGGGACCTATGGTGCCAGATGCCCAGTAGTCCGTCTATAGCGTTGAGTGAATGGGCCACAGCTGAGGGACCCCAGAGGGGACCAGGACAGCAATCCACATCCGGGGATGGTACAAACTTTAAGTTGATGCCACAGATCTGGGGCAGGTCTGTAGGAGGTTGGCCTGGCTTATATTGAGTACCAATGGTACTTACACCTTGTGCCAGGTCCAGATATCCCTTTTTAGTAGAGTAGTAGTGTTCTAGCAGCTTAGGCTGATAGAGGTAGCTATAGCAGAGCAGCCAAGGCTGAGCTAGGAGACATGCAAAGCTCCTACTATACCACTAATATCATATAGGTACTATATCATAAGAAAGACAATACTCAGAGTTACTAAAAATAAAGGTACTTTCTTTTAGTGACAATGTGCCAAAAATATCTCAGAGAATATACTCCCTTAGTAGATAAGTAAAATACACAAATTATACACAACAGACCAAATCAGGTAAGTAAAACAGTCACAACGTAGTGCAAACACTGCAGAATACAATGGGATGCAACAGGCCTAGGGGCAAAACAAACCATGTACTAAGAACGTGGAATGTGAACCACAAATGGAGCCCTAGGCTAGTGTAGTGTGTAGAGGGTCACAGCAAGTGTAAGAAAACACTAAGGGCGTCCAAGATACCCCACCACAAGACCCTGGAAAGTAGGAGTAAAGTACTACTATTTCCCCAGAAACACACTAAAGTCATGATAAGGGATTTTGCAAAGACCCCAACAGACTGCAAAGCACTGAAAACGGATTCCTGGACCTGAGGATCTGCAAATGAAGGGGACCAAGTCCAAGAGTCACGAAAGTGTCCAGGGGGGCAGGAGCCCACTAAACCCCAGATGAAAGTGCAAAATGGCTGCCTCTGAATGGAAGAAGCTGAAGATTCTGCAACAACGAAAGGTGCTAGGAACTTCTCCTTTGTGCAGAAAATGTCCACAGCGTGCTGGAGGTTGCAGAATCTTTAGCTTCTTCCATCCAGAGGCAGCCATTTTGCACTTTCATCTGGGGTTTAGTAGGCTCCTGCCCCCCTGGACACTTTCGTGACTCTTGGACTTGGTCCCCTTCCTGACAAAATAACAGAAACAAGCCCTGCTAGCTGCAAGAGTTGCGGTTAGAGAAAAAGGGTGCTGCCCAGGCCCAGGAAGGACCAGGATGTTGCCACCTAGGAGAGGAGTCGGAGGGGGCTGTTAGCAATATAGAGAGCCCATGCACAAGCAGGAAGCACCTGCAGAAGTCCTTGAACACAGGTTCAAGAAGTGTGAACATAGCGGTCAAATCAACACTGCAACAGGAGGTTCCATGACATCAGAGATCAACTCAGGGAGCTGAGCATCGCAGGACAGAGTACTAGGGACCTAGGCTCAGCTCTGCATGCAGGATATTGTGGAATTGTGCACAGAAGCCCTTGTAGCTGCAGTTCACGTGGTGCACAGGATTACTGTCTGGAGAGGGGAGGCAAGGACTTACCTCCTCCAAATTTGGACAGTTGGACCACTGGACAGTCTGGATCACTTTGGTCCACCACCTGTGTTCCAGGAGCCACGCTCGTCAGGATGAGAGGGGTCCCAGAGTACCGGTGAACCTGAATTTTGGTGCCTGCTGAAGCAGGGGGAAGATTCCGTCGAGCCACGGGAGATTTCTTCGTGGCTTCCAGTGCAGGGTGAAGGTAGGCAGCCCCCAGAGCATGCACCACCAGGAAACAGTCGAGAAAGCCAGCAGGATTAGGTGATACAATGTCGCTGGTAGTCTTCTGGTTACTTTGTTGCAGTTTTGCAGGCGTCCTGGAGCAGTCAGCGGTCGATCCTTGGGAGAAGTCAAAGAGAGAGGTGCAGAGGAACTCTGGTGGATTCTTGCAAGTCATTATCTGAGGAAAAGCCCACTGGAGAGACCCTAAATAGCCGTCAGAGGAGGACTGGTGACATAGTCAGGTAAGCACCTATCAGGATCGGTCTCTGACGTCACCTGCTGGCACTGGCCACTCATACCTCTGGAAACAAGATGGCATGGGTCTGGGACACACTGGATGAGCTCTGGGCACCACCCCTGGGGTGGTGATGGACAGTGGAGTGGTCACTCCCCTTTCCTTTGTCCAGTTTCATGCCAGAGCAGGCACTGGTGGTTCCCTAAACGGGTGTAGACTGGCTTATGCAAGGAGGGCACCATCTGTGCCCTTCAAAGCATTTCCAGAGGCTGGGAGAGGCTACCCCTCCTCAGCCTTTATCACCTATTTCCAAAGAGAGAGGATGTAACACCCTGCTCACAGAGGAAATACTTTGTTCTGCCTTCCTGGGTCTGGGCTGCCCAGACCCTAGCAGGGCAGAACCATGTCTGTGTGTTGGCAGCAGCGGTAGCTGCAGAGAAAACCCCAGAGAGCTGGTTTGGCAGTACCCGGGGTACATAGTGGAGCCCCGGGGATGCATGGAATTGGCTCCCCAATACCAGATTTGGCATGGGGGGACAATTCCATGATCTTAGACATGTTACATGGCCATATTTGGAGTTACCATTATGAAACTACATATAGGTATTGACCTATAGGTAGTGCACACGTGTAATGGTGTCCCCATACTCACAAAGTTCAGGCAAATGGCCCTGAACTATGTGGGGGCACCTTTGCTAGTGCAAGGGTACCCTCACATTTAGTAACTTTGCACCTAACCTTCAGCAAGTGAAGGTTAGGCATATAAGTGACTTATAAGTTACTTAAGTGCAGTGAAAATGGCTGTGAAATAACGTGTGCGTTATTTCACTCAGGCAGCAGTGGCAGTCCTGTGTAAAGGTTTGTCTGAGCTCCCTATGGATAGCAAAAGAAATGCTGCAGCCCATAGGGATCTCTTGGAAGCCCAATACCCTGGGTACCTAGGTACCATGTACTAGGGAATCTAAGGGTGTTCCACTGTGTCAATTGAAATTGGTAAACGTGGTCACCAGCCTATAGTGACACATTTAAAGGCAGAGAGAGCATGAGCACTGAGGTTCTGATTAGCAGAGCCTCAGTGACACAGTTAGTCACTACACAGGTATGCACATTCAGTCCACAAACTATGAGCACTGGGGTCCTGGCTAGCAGGATCCCAGTGAAACAGGGAAAAACAAACTTACCAAGTGCCCATCATGAGCCTTTGCATAAGCAACTCACTCTGAGGGGCCAAGTGTGTTTCTTGTTATATAGCAACATTGATCTTATGGCGCTGCAGAAACAGTACCACCTTGCGAAACTTTTGGGTGTAATTCAAACCTCTGACCTTCCATGTTAGGAAATGTAGCAGTAGCAAGGGCCCAGCATTCGTATTATCATCTACCGCATTGTCAACCATAACCGTACCGTAATAAACGGATGTACCAAGCCCACTGCTTACCTTGCATCATTGTTAGCCCTTGCCAATACAGACTAAACAGATGTACATAACCCCACCCTCCCCCTACCCACACTGTCCCCCCAACAAACAACACAGCAGTACATTCCCCACTCAAATCCCACCCGTTGCCCATAGGAGAAAACCCCAAATTGAACTATGTGGTGCACACATGAGGATGGATGGTACCCATCAAATACCCCCGACACAGTATGTCATGGGGGGCCACATCATAAAAATAGTGAGTGCCAATCTTCTGACAAACAAACCCAAACATATGCTACCACCATGCAACCACCTGAAGGAATTACTACCAGCATACAAACCTGGCAATACAGCCAACATCGCATAAGACCCACAGCCGGCCCATAGCAAAAGAAGCTCACGTAAGGGAGATGCTAAGCATGACAGGTAGCTGCCACAATGCATCCAAGTCCTCCTTCCCCTGGCATAAATACAGTGGATACAAGTGGCAATATCGAAAATACAGTCAACTGTAATAAAGGAAACATTGCAGACATAAGTAGAGGAACAGAACCAAGCTTAGTGGGCATAAGCGATAGTAAAGGCTTTTATCTAGCCCCTCCAAGAGGGGCATCCGGTTCGTCTTGTCCTGGGCAAGCGCCGTCGAGCATCCACTGCCCCCACTGCATGAGGAACATATCAGAATAGGTCTCATGCCTCATCATGTCAATAAGGAGTTGTTCCAAACTGCGATGCTGTCAGTGTCTTCTCCAACCATTTCAGTGTCTCCGAGGCAGACGCCTTCATATCTTCTGCCTCCAACACCCATCATTCCACCATGTCCAGCCGCTCTGCTTGTTTATCAATGTGCTCTGACATCCTGTCCATCTGATAGGAAAGGGCATCAATCTCACCATCGATCTTGGTGAGACTGACCTGCATAGCTGCCAGGATTTGGTACAAGTCATCATACACAAATCATCAAGGATGCATAAAACAAGGTCAGACACTTCTGAAGTCAACTTCCAGAAAGAGGGGTTCTGGAGTATTACGTGGTAGAAAAAACATTAATACCTCAGAAACTTAGGGAGTGTGTAATAAGTCAAAATCGATAAAGCAAGTAAGCTATTGTTTTATACAGAGTTAACGGTTTCCCATAAAAATGAAGGTCATTATTCTGAAATCAAGATGATAAATAATAACCTGAGTTATAATGGGATAAAGGGTTTGATTAGTCATTATTTGGCATTTGCAGAGAGCAGAACTGGCTACTGGCACTGCATGGCACATGCAGGAGTATGCAAAGGAAATGGCATAGTACATACATGTTGACCTAATGAAGAGAGCAGACTTGCAGCCCACTTTAGATGTTGACTGTCATGGATCGGCTGCCACTTTTTCAACAAAAACCCCTTCCACCGGATTGGCAGTCCACCCTCCAGATTTACATATTGGCAGTCCCACATACTATAACATGCCCAAGTCCCACTGACTCGCTGATGACAGAACTCCTACCACACTCACTGCAGCTTAGATTTGGATGTACCTTACCGCCAAGCAAAATATGGCGGTCTGACCTCTACTTCTGATGGGGCAGATTTGGGGGTGGGGGAAATGGGGCAAAACCTCACCTTTATTTCCCAGTCCACTTCCATTTCTGACTGGCCATGACTGGACTACACCCTCCATTGATGCTACTACTGTGCCACAGAGAAAACAAGCTCCCTCTCCCGTTGCTGGACACAAAGGTAGAGAACCCGCATTGGCTGTGTACATTGCTCGAGACCACTGCAGGCATATACATCTCACTGTAATTGTTTTACTGTGACACGTCGGGGAGACAATTGTGTCAGACATGGATGGGGACACACTGGTACACAACACATATTGCAAACATACATATATGTCATTTTGGTGTCAGTATTCATTGTACAATCACACCTGTCAACTGTGGCGATGTGTGTACATTGCAAGAGGACCTGGACCTATCATGCGGTGCTTTGAGTTGTGTGTGTGTCAGTACATGTATGTGTGTGTGCAATGCAATTGGCTGGGTGAGGTGGAGGGAGCTGGAGTGGGTGATGTGGTTGTGTCAGTATGTGTGCCACTTGCATATGGCATTGATGTTGTTGTGTATGTTGTGTTGTGTGTTGTCTTGCTGCATACAACCTTCAGGTGAGTGTTGCGTGGCAGTCGTTGTCGGGATGTGTGTAGTAGTGATGTGTGAGTGTGTCTGTGAATCAGTGTGCATTTGTGTTGGTTGTTGTGATTGTGTTGTGTGTGAGTGGAGTGTAATTAGTGTGTGTATGTTGTGTCATGAATGTACATAAATGTGTGCTTGCGACATACATGTGTTGTGTTGTGGTGAAATGGCAATGGATGCAAGTATGTATTTGGTGTGCTGTGTTATGTGTGATGCAGGGGGACCATATGGCAAAGGTACAGTGTGTGTGTGTGTGTGTGTGTGGGGTGTGTGTGTGTGTGTGTATGTGAGAGAGACTTACCTCTATTCCATAGACAATACCATTGCCTGATGTCAATTGGGTTCACCGACGGCCTCCCTCCATTAGTAAACAGCCACCAGTACACCGCCTGCAGGACTATAACATCATGCGGAGCACCACCAACTTAATGGTCTTTTCAGGTCCCCCGTTGCAGCGGTTTGGCAGTGAAACCACCAAGATCTAAATCAGGGCCTTAGTCATGGAGAGCTGACTTCCATTTTACACAGTTACTCATGTTTCTTCTCTTACTACAACTAATACTGAATCGGAAGAAATGCATACATTGGCAGCTAGAATTGAACAAACACCAAACAAGCAATACATTAAAACAAAGCCTGGTAAAAAATGTTTTATTGCATACAATGTTGAATGACGGCAAACTTGAGGTACAGGCTCAATATTAGTTGATTGTGCTGCAGGGCACGGTGTATATTGTGATAAAAAGACAAAATGCATAGTGTCTTTACTAGCAAGCAGACCACTAAAAAAGAATGAGACAGTGACCCAGAAAGCACTTTGCAAATCTCCCTGCTGACCTACACGTCCTTACCTAGCTTCCAGGTTCCTGCAATGGGATCTAGTCAAGGACGTTACAAATAATGCCACAAAATACATTACAACAGGAACACGCAATAAAATGTTTAGATGAAAACTGTGAGTGTGTTGTTTTTTGGGACTATTTACCACTGCAGGGGTGTGGAGCTGCAGCCCCCTCAGAAAACTCCATGCCCCCCAGGGGGTTATGCCCCACAGTTTAAAAAACACTGGTCCATGGGATCCAATGTTAGAGGCAAATCCAAAAATGCCTCTGAAATGGAAAGTGCAGCTGAACCATAACTGTAAAGTGGCAACTGTGAAATATATATATATCTGCAACAACACCCGTTTCTCCAAAGGAATCAAAAGGACCGGGCACAGACACAAGCTTTTTTCCACAGTTTTTATTCCTCAGCAAAGATCTGCCATAACTAACACACACACACACATTCATATACATATATATTACCTCTTGGTGGTCCTGGTATCCATAGGAAAAGCATTTTTTGCTTTGCTAATAACTTTGGCACCATTTGACAAATCTTGAGGACATTTTCAAAACTAGTGTGGCAGTCATTTATACTGCTGTCTGGAAAGTTTTAGGGTGATTCGTCAAGGTTCTCTGAAAAAAAACAGTGGTGCTAAAACTTTCCCCATGCAGTTTCCCATAGGGATTTTAGATATGATTACAGCCCAAGCCGCTGAATGCAATTGCACCAAATTTGGTAGAAGGCAAGATCTTGGTCCAGAGAGATCTTTTATTTGTCATTTGGTGTAAATCTGTTCAGCAGTTTTGGAGTTATCAAATTAAAATATTTTATAACTATCTAGAGATGCTAATCCAAAGTGGATCAACCGCCCACCCTGACCCCCTATGCCTGATGGTGGGGACCCACCAGGTGGCAAAAACATTTATTTTTAAAATTTTGCCTTGAACTTGTGGAGCAGCCACGGATCTTTGAGGTCGCCCGCGCTTCCTTTTTTTAAGCACCCCAGAAGGGCCAGGTCCAGGGGTGGGGGGACGAACAATATATATTGTGTGAATGGACCCCTCCCCAGTGCACTGGCAGAGGCCGGGAAAGCTGTGCTTGCTCTTGCTTGGGGGAGCAATTTCAAATTTCCACGAAAGACAATAAATCAAATTTTCAGCCAAGCGGGAGTTAACACTTAGTCAGCTCTGAGTGGGCAGGTTCATGAAAAATGCTCCTTCCCATTGTGAGTGGACTTTTCATCTGTTTCCCTGCCTCCAACGAAGCGAGAAGGGAAACAGATGAAAAGATTGCTCCCACCCGCAGGTAGCAGTATTTTTAGCTGCTCCCTGTCGGCGGGAGGATTGCTGGTCCCCACTATAGGTGAGGTGCTGGCTAAGGCCGCAGGCACTTTAGTGTGCCTCCACAGTGCCCAACTATAGTGTTGTTGGTCCTCTGGGTGGGCACCAGGGCGCCTACCCTTTGTTGGCTAGGCCGTGGAGGATAGGATCCCTGCGCACCACTCCACCCATTGCAATACACCTGGTGCCTGGGGGATGTGGTCAACAAGGCCAAAATTGGCCTGGAGAGAGGGGCTGCATGCCCCATCCCCCATTTTGCAGTATGGCTTGGCCCAGGGAAATTGGGTCCCCATGGGCAAATAGGTCCAGGGAGAGGGGTCTCCGTGCCCAATTCTCCTTTTTGCAGTGTGGGTCCCCATGGCCAAATCGGCCTAGGAAGGGGTGGTCACATGCCCCCTCCCCCACAAAATGTGCCAGTCCCCAGGGGATGGGGTCCCCAAGACCGAAATTAGCCCAGAAAGAGGAGCTGCATGCCCCTTCCCAATTCAATATAGTGGAGAGCCCCAGAGCAAAGAGGTCTCCAGGATCGAAAGCAGCCCAAGAAGGGGGTCCACAGGGCCTGCCTTTGGGGGGTTTGGCCTGCGCCCTAACCCCGCTGACATGAATGACGAGCATGGCTATATTCAGGGCACTGGCCACATACCCTGGCTGCAGGCCAGGTCTTGCTACCAACCCCAATCACCCACAGCTGAAGGCGGCTGGATAAACATATGGTAATCAAATATTATTTACGTTAAAAAAAATAGAAATTCACTGAAAAAGCCAAAGACTGCAGAGACATTATAGTTCTGCAATAGCTATACAACACATAGAAATTCACAAAAAAAAACAAAGGTTACAGGGATGTTATAGTTAGGTTCAGATTTTACACATCAAATCATATAGGTTCAGCAGTTATATTTATAGTTATCTCAAGAAACTATATATCATGCTCTAGGGTAACTATAACTATAAAGCGGGCCTATTGGGTTTATCAAGTGGGCAGCACATCAGCATAAATTAATTTGATTTATTGGCTTTGCTAAAAAGTCACCAATAACTATAATAAAATGTATATTTTTTAAATTAATACATTGCACTTTTTAATAATAGTGTTTGTCATAAACTATTTTTAATAAAGCATTTTTTTAAAAGACATTAACACGTCTTTGAGTCTTATTTTAACATTTGTTAAGACCAGAAGGTGCAGCTACAGAACCAACCACAGAGGTTCATGTACTCCAGGCTGAAGAACATAAAGCTCCAGCTCAGAGTGATTTAAAAAATATGGTAAGTTCTCATGGGGTCATGGATTCAATGACTCTGGAGAATTGCTGTTTCTTTTAATGTTGATGGAGAGCTGCTCTGCTTCCTGCAACCCTCAACAACATTTCCCAAAAAATATTTGTGGTAAACCTGTCCCTTCTCAGGGAACCACCAGATTCCACAAATATAAATAAAAAGCCCTTGAAGCTTCTTGATTGTAACAGTGAATGATATTTATTATTCTTTTTATTATTTCTTTGGGTCTCCAAGTCCCAACTAGGACACCCAAACTTTATATTTACCTAGAGTCCACAGGGGAAGGCACAAAGGCACGCTTGGTCCCTACTGGCTCCCCAGCCTGCCTCCACGGTTGGTGTCGGTAGGAGCCAGCAATTATAACAAAACCAATCATTCGGGGGCCACAGGGGGAGCCCCAAGACTCCTGAGGCCCCAGCCAGCCAATAACCAGCACCCATCCTGTGTGCTGGTGGGATCCAGCTTCATTCCTTTGCTTCCACCTCGGTGGGAGCAGTTTTATTGTGCTCTTGCCTCAATGGGTACAAAGTTGTGTTCTCTGCCTGGGAGAGTGAGAGCCGGGAATTAAATCTGTATTCCCTGCCTGCATTCTCCCAGGCAGGGAACAGCAGAATTCCAGGGGATGGGATCCTAGGGGCTGGTATACGGCTCATGGAGGGATGCCTGATGATCCCCTCCCCATGAAAAACTGGCCCTGGTGGATGGGTTCTCTGGGGATTTTCCTAGGCTCAGTGAGAAGTGCTGTGTGTCCCGCTCCCCTTAATTTAAAGTTTAATGGGTCTTCAGGGCCTCCTGATACTCAGGAAGGTGGATTTCACACACCAACACCCTAAATATCAATGCTGGACCTAGGGAATAGACGGAGAGTTTTTAGTTTTTCCAATAACTTTAGTGCCACTTGATGAATCGTCACAAAATTTTCGGAACCTATACTTTGGTCAGTTCAGCTGCAGTCTTCAAAGTTTCAGGATGAGCCATCAAGCAGAGAAAAAGGCGGGGTCCTAAAACACTTTTCCCCCATTCATTTTCCATGGTTTTTAAACATGACTACAGCCCAAACTGCTTAATGGAATTACCAAATTTGGCAGAAAGTAGGTGTTTTTGCGCAGATTGTGTTTTTAATAATTTGGTATAAATCCATTCAGTAGTTTAGGAGAAATTAAAGGACAAAAAAATATAGATATCTAGGGATGTCAATCCAACTGTCCCTGTGCAGATATCCGATTGGCTGCCAACACTTAAAAAAGGATGTATTGGCAGTCATCTTGGGATTCGGAAGTCCAGGAAGAAAAGTAAAAACATAAAAAAGGGACCAGGGAAGGGACACCCTGACCCCTTAATCCTAGTGCTGGGGTCCCAGAGGGACCCCACCAAGGCTTAAAAGCATTTTTTTTTTCAAAAGTTGGAAAAATACTAGATCCTGGGTGGGCAAAGTCCAGGGGGCATGAGAAAAAAAGGAAGGGCTGCATGGGGCCGCTCCTGGGCATGGCACAGCCCTGGGTTACCGCCACCTCCCGGGGCTAATTTATTATTCTATGTAGGGGCCGCATGTCTCCCCATGCAGTCCTGGGGACTGCCACCTCCCCGGAGCTTCAATTAAATGTGATGCAGGGGGCCAATCAGCCCCCGGGGCTAAAATGAAATATTCAGGGGGTTTATTTTGGACTCTCTGCAGCCCCAGGAACCACCAACTCCCCGGTGATAAAATGAAATAATAAGGGGGTCTGTTTCAGATCCCGTGCCCCAAGGACTGCCACCTCCTGAGGGCAATGTTGTACTGCAATGCAGGGGGTCACTTGGCCCCCCACAACCCCGGGGACCACCACCTCCCTAGGGCTAAAATGAAATACTCAGGAGGGTCTCTTTCAGACTCCTGCCCCGGGGAACACCACCACCCTGGGGCAATGTTTTAGTGCAATGCAGGGGGGTACTCACCCCCCCCCACCCACAGCCCTGGGAACCACCACTTCCCCGGAGCTAAAATGAAATGTTCCCAATCAAGGAGTCAATAATAGCCCTAGGGACGACCACCCCCCAGGGCTGGCTCCTGCTACCTCCCGCTATGTGCCAGCCCTGGGACATAACTGTTTGCTTTTGCTTGGTGGGAGCTCACAGCTCCAAACCAAGGAAAAGCAAACAAAGTCCACATTCTAACAGCAGAAGCTGTCAACCAGCTATGGCTGGCAGAAAGCGTAGCTTTCATCTGTTATAGTTATCTTAAGGCACAGGGGAATCAGATGAAAATTGCTCCCACACCCAGGGAGCTGCTCTAAAAAGCAGCTCCCTACTTGTGGGAGCATGCTGGCTCCCCGAGGATGTGGGGAGCCGGCTAGGACCGCGGAGGCATTGAGGCTCCCCCGCAGTCCTGTCACTCTCACTCTCTCTTCCATCCCATAATCACTATAGGTAACTATAACATGCACAGTTTTTTTGTCAAAAGGTTTACTTCAGATATTACATTGATATTGTCAATGATGTTATCAAAGATGTCATGAGTGCCGTAATTTGTGGCGTCATTAGCAGTGCATGGCTAGGGCGTGAGTTATAGTTACCTTAGGGCACGAATTATAGTTACTTGAGGTAACTCTAACTGGTGAATTTCTATGGTTTCGTACGTTTAAAATGTGAGTCTAACTATAACGTCCATGTAACCTTTGGTTTCTAAGTGAATTTTTATGTTTTTTTTCATTCTATTTCCGAACTTTAACTTTACTGTAAGCTTTGTTTTTTTCATTGAATTCCTATGTTTTTTTAAGGTATAGTAATTTTCATTACTAAACGTTAATCCAACCACTGCCGGTCAAGGCCTTTGGCCGTGGGCAGCAGCCACTGGCCCTGAGCCCGACCCCCTATAAGCACCCAACCGTGCATGTCTTTTGCCCGTTCACAGTGGAGGTTACCTGCAAGACCTGGCCTTCAGCCAGACCCAGCGGCCAACCCCCCTAAACACCCAACCCCATACTGTGCATAATCCTATGCACGGCGGATGTTGGCCGCAGCCTCTCTGGGTGTCAGAATAGGCCTGAGAAGGTGTATCTGGTCGTGAGAGTGGTTGTGAGGGTGTCTGTCCGAGTGCAAGAGTGCTACATCAGTGTTTTAGTAGGTAAGTCAGTATGTGCACAGGTCTGTGAGTAGGTGGATGAGACTGCCAGTGGGTGTGTAAGTGGGTGTGTGAGAGTTTGAATGGGTCTGTGAGTGGGTGCGTAACTGTCGGACTAGGTCTGGGAGTGGGTGTGTGAGTGGATGCACAAGGCTCTGAGTCGGTCTGTGAGTGGGTGCGTAGGTGTCTGAGTGGGTGTGTGAGTGGGAGAAAGGGATTGAAAGAGAGAGAGTGAGAGAGACAAAGTGAGAGGTAGAGAGATAGGGAGTTTTTTAGGCTTTGATATGATATACTTAGATTGAGATATTTCTGTACAGTTTGAAAAGTAAAATGTATTTGTTATTTAAAAAGAGTACGATCACCTTTTAGTATGATTCTTAAACATTATTTCTTAAAAATCAAAAAAATAGGGAGCCTGGCTGGACTCAAACCTTGCATGCTCTGTGTGAAAGTCACTAACCTTCACACCGAGCTATTGAATTTCTATATTTTTTTGTTAAAAAAAGAAAAAGAAAAAGGGGCAGGTAGGAATACCCTGTTACCCTAGCCTCATTCTTGGGGTATCAGAGGGATCCTGGTAGGGCAAAAAAAGCGTTTTTTTTAACTTTTTACCACAAATTCCCCAAATTTATTAATTCACAGTAAAAATGAAAAAAAAAAAAGAAACAAGCGCAGTCTCCTGCACATCTTTAACTAGGCTCCTGGGTGGGCAAGGTCCAAGGGGCAGGCTGTGCTTTTTTTTAAATTGGGTGCACGCACTGGTTCCTCCTTCAAGGACTTATTTATGCCCCTGGGACTGCCCTTCCCCAGGGCTTAATGTAAGTATTATGCGGGGCAAGTGGTCTCCTTGCACCCCCGAGACCACCACCTCCCCGGGGCAAAATGGTATGACTTTAAAAGTGGGGGTCTTGCAAACACCTCTCGCCCCAGGGACCACTTCCCAAGGGCTACTAAATAAAACAATGAAGGGGGTCAATTGCAGACCCCTGGCCCCGGGACCACCAGCTCCCTGGGGCTAAATTGAATGCTCCCACCAAGGTGCAAATACTCAGCTTCTAGGGGAAAGAGCGCAAGCACCAAGATTGTGAATCAGAAATATACTAAATATTATGCAAATGCTTGTTATGGGAGGGTTACAACAAAAATGATATTGTGATTAATGTGAAAGCGCACGACCACTCCCAAACATAGCAGAGACAGAAGTAAAGCATGTGCTTTAAGATTTAAAAGAAGCAAACACTAGTCTTCAAAAGCCCCTTACTAAAATTCTAAAAGATATACTCCCTGAGGTACCTGAGCACATCGCATGTCAGTTACCAGCAATTCCTACTTTAAAATGCCTAATACCACATACTAAAAAAGCCACAAATCAAACACTTCTGGCCCTGGAAGATACCAGGACATACAGATTCCAAAACACCTAACCACTACACATAACGATAATCCCTTAGTCATGCACTGAAAATAAGTTCCTAAGGTTAAGCCAATGTGATACATGTTTGATGGATGGAACTTTCAAAATGTGCTCTCCGCCACTCACACACCTATATACCATACATGGTAAACATTAAAACACTAGCATATCCCTCACTTTTGCATTGCTGCCTGCCTAATAACCAAAGTGCAACTTATTATTAACCCACATCAAAATAAAAACTAACAACTACTCTTCACACAAAATCATTATAGACTTTGAACAGGCAATAATAAAAACAACTTAAACTATACCCACAAACAGTCAGAAACATCTGCTATTTGCATTTGAACCAAAATATTTGGAGGCTTCTCCAAAAATCAGTATTGCGTGTAGAATATACCACAAACAGCCAATTTGCATTTGAAAAAAAAAAAAAAAACAATAGCTCTAGCATATGTACATTTAAAAGATGTAGCTTACCTTTACAACATGCTAATAGAACCCCCATTTTACCTAAATAATGAACAAAAATTAAGTCAACTAATAGACTACTTCAAAGTCACTTGGTTTGGCAGACTACAATGGTGTAATGACTACAGTAACAGAACTATGGCCCAACAAGCCAAACCACTCAGCACCAGTTTTAGGGCCAGCCTCTCTCCCACTGGGATTGGTGCCCGGCTGACTAGAGGGACAAAGGAGGGTGAAGACCCAAAATTTAGCTACGTCTGCCTAGTACAGGGTAAGCCTCTTCAAAGTTACGTTCTTGAGCACAGCACAGATGGCCATCCTGCCAAAATAACAGAACATCTGCCTCCACCGAAGGCTTTCTATCTTAGGTCTGCGAAAGAGTTCACACCTCATCAAGGGGCTATTCAGCTCCTGGGTGACAGTTGGAAGCTCATTCAAATGGACTTCTAAGGCATTTCCCTACAGCTTCCCATCCTTTAATGAAAATCCTGGTAATCAGAGTCACAGCCACCAAGCCAAAAACAGAGTGTGCAAATTCCCATCACAAGACAATTAAGACTCAAAGACAGTAAAATGACAGAAGCAATCTCAAAATCATGCTCTGCCTTTACCAACAAAAGGAAACAAAAATGTTTATTTTAGTAATGGGTTTATTTTAATTTCTTCCTCCTATGTGGCTATTCCTAACTTGGGACATAAAATAAAAAATAAATTGAATGAAAAGTGAACAAATGAAATCTATCATCCTGGTGTTTAGTTAAATTAGAACATTCTGTAGATAATTCTACTTAAATCACATGGCATTCATGTGTATATATACCAACATAGCATTCTATAGGCATCTCTGCGTACTTGTATGGCACTGGCTTGAATTGATTAGGGACCTCTCAGCATTTCATCTCTCTGTGATTGATAAAATGATTCTCACCAAGTTGTCTAATAGGAACCCATCCCTCAGTGCTTCACTAGAGCAAAATATAATGTAGCAAATAGTATTTAAAATAACCTAGTGTATATTCCTTTGATTAAATAACACAGCCTTCAACGAAAGTTACATTTATATTGGGTATAAGCTACAAAACACAAATAAGCATTTGCAAAGCCAATAGGTTTCGTCTCTGCAATAGCTATAGGCTTTGCCAATGTCTTTTAGCCGTGTTGTAAACCAGCGTGGCTGCTGTACAGAATGACTAAAAGTTAGTGGCGTAGATGAGAGTGGCATGGAGTGACATAGAGTGGAATGGCAAAGAGTGGAGTAGAATGTTGTAGAGTGGAGTGGCAGATAGTGTCATGTATTGGAGAGCCATAGTGTTGGGTCACGTAGAATGGCATACACTGGAGTGGCATAGAGTAGAGTGGACTGGTTTAGATTGCTTTGGTGTAGAGTGTTGCATAGTATAGTGGGCTAGAGTGCAGTGGCATTGAGTGTAGTGGCACTGAATTCAGTGGCATACAATGCAAATTCATGGAATGCAGAGGCATAGAGTAGAGTGGAGCATAGTAGAGTCCATTGGTGCAGAGTGGAGTGGCATAGAGTGGAGTGGCGTTGAGAAGAGTGAAGCAGAGTAGAGTGGAACAGAGTAAAGTGGCACAGAGTAAAGAGACATAAATTGCAGTGGCATAGAGTCCAGTGCTGTAGAGTAGAGTGGCGTAGAGTGATGCTGAATGGAGTGGAATTTAGTTGAGTAATGCAGAGGGCAGTGGCACAGAGTAGAGTCGAGTGGCATAGAGTGCAGTGCTGTAGAGTAGTGCAGAGTAGAGTAGCATACAGTGCTGCAGAGTACATTATAGTGCTGTAGAGTGTAGTGGCATAGAGTGGAGTAACATAGAATGGAGTACTGCAGAGTAGAGTGGCAGAGTTCAGTGGCAGAGAGTGCAGTGTTGCAGAGCAGAGTGTCAGAGTGTAGTGGTGTAGAATGGAGTAGAGTGGCATAGAGAGAGATGGTGTAGAGTACAATGGCATAGGTTACAGTGACACATAGTGCAGATGTGCAAAGTGCAGTGGTGTAGAGTACATTGATTAAGAGTAAAGTTGTGTAGAGTGCAGTGGCATAGAGTGGCAAGGGGCAGACTGGAGTAGAGTGGAATAGGGTAGATTGTTTCAGAGTAGAGTGAAGTTGCACAGAGTGTAGAGGTGCAGAGTAGACTGCAGTTGCATAGAGTGGCGTAAAGTGTACTGGCATAAAGTGGTGTAGAGTACAGTCACATAGAGTGCAGTGGTGGAGAGTAGATTTTCTTGGATCGCAGGGGCACAGATTTGAATGTTACAGAGTAAAGTGCATTGGTGTAGAGTGTATTGCCATAGAGTACAGTGGCAAAGGGGCAGTGTTGCAGAGTGGCATAGAGTACAGTGGCATAGATTGGAGCTTGCCAGAGTAGATTGGTGTAGCCTAGACTGGAGTGATGTAGAGTGCATCTGCAAAGAGTAAAGTGGTCTAGAGTAGAGTGGTGAAGAGTGCATTGGCATAGAGTAAAGTGGTAAAGGGTAGAGTAGTACGGCATAGCGTGAAGTGGCATCGATTGCAGTGGCACAGAGTAGACTGTTGCACAGTGCAGTGGCATGAAGTGGTGTGAAGTGGAGTGCTGCAGAGTAGGGTGCAGTGATGTGGAGCGGCACAGAGTCAAGTGGAGGGGAGTGACGTTCAGCAGAGTACGCATAGTATGGTAGCGCACTGCCATTACAGTCAACACATTTTCAACTAAAATGAGCATTACATTTGCACCGACACAGTTTCACTAATAAAACTATACAGTGCACAACCAAAAATGTGTGGAAATTGCATCACCTTGTGTAATAATTTGGTTTGATCATACTAAAGTATTTGTTTACAACGCACTTCAGAAATAACAAAAAAGTGCTTCATTTGTGTTCCTAATTCTTAAATATTCTGAAATACTTACACACTTCATTTAAATGTTGTTGTGTGCTAGACAAAAAACTCTTTCCTACCCTCAATATCCATCTAGACTGTCACATAAATCTTCTCACTTTGAAGTCAGAGAAAGAAATGTAAACAAGCACCTTTGGAAGACAGCGCCTGACATTTGACCTTGGCCTTTGATTGCACAACAAATGTGACAAGATAAAAACAAGGTTTAAAGGCCTGTTTTAGAAAGGGAGTTTGTGGAAGTATACATTAAATACGATTTAGGCAACGGGAGGGACGAACTGAACCTAGAGCAAAGAAAACCAGAAAACGTGAGATACAAACCACAAATCAATGTGTTACTAGGTCAACTTTCTGAAAGCACCCAAGATGTCTTTAGCACACCAGACCGCTGCGCTGTCAGGTTGACAGTGACCTAAAAGACCAAATGCCTGGTTTAGAGTTTGGTGGACAGGGCACTCCACTGCAAACTCTATGGTTTACCCACTCCGCCAAAACTTCTTTCTGCCTGCCTCAATTAGAGTTGGTCATACCGTAAGTATACAGTCAATGGAGTTCCCTGTCGATGGAGTGCTTTCTCCAGTGGTTTGACAAGGAGTAGGGGAACAGAGAACAGACTTTACAGCACCTGCATATTTAGGTTGAAGAATGTAAAGCCTTTTGTTGGCAATAAAGGAAAGGGGAAAAAAACTATTTTGACCCCCAGCACCCTAGGAGAAAACTCCAAGGACATGGGGGGCATTCATTTTTGTTTTCAGAAGCAAACTCCTGCTTTGAGAGATTGGTTTTGGAAAAAAAGTCAGCCAACTGGTTGTCATGGCTGATGGTTGTGTCTGACAATTTTTGGTTAAACTGACAGGAAACTCCATGATGACAGTACCTGTCAATGTGCAGAGCTGTTCACAGGGCAGCAAATTCTAAATTTAGTGGGTGGCTGGAGATCCCTTGGGATGGTGGAGGTATTGTTCTCTATCATAAAGAATAAGGGCCTGATTTAGGGTTTGGTGGAGGGGTTACTCCGTCATGAACGAGACCGATATCCCATCCGCCATATTACAATTTCCATAGGTTATTATGGAATTGTAATACTGTGGACGGGCTATCCATCACGTTTGTGACAGAGTAACCTACTCTGCCAAACTCGAAATCAGACCCTAAGTAAACTCTGTCGGCCAAAGTCTGAATCCGGCCCCAAGTTACAGACGCAATAAAACATCAGTTAAGGTGCTATAAAATATAAATTAACAATTTTGGATAGCACTGGTATTTGTTTTTATCAAAGCACTCTAACTGATGTACTTCAGTATCTTTGAGGTACATTTTAGGTGTTATAATCTATGCCCATTATACACTTGACTCTACTGAAAAAGTTATAATCCATTAATAATAGTGATAAATTAAAGTTATAATGTACAGTATAGAGCAGTCCAATCTAAGTATGTATTTTTCAATGTTTGATTATAAGAGAGAAAATGCATGAGGTATTGTTTCTCTACATACGCTTCATTTGTAGTGAGTTGATGTAACACATGTTAATGTGAACCCAGCTGAATATCATGAAGTGCAGTTACAGAATGAAAGCATATTTCATTTTGTGAATGTACATTCATTGGTCTGAACCCATATTCTTGCTGTAATTGTACATTTGTAGGTTGTAATATACTTTGTTGCTTTAGCTATACATTTGTCTCAGTCAAGCTATATTTTTGGACTGAATATAAGTTCAGCAGGGTGTTTGTGCATTTGAATTGGTGGTTTCTTGTATTCTTTTGTTAGTTGTGTGAACTGCTAAGTTGGAGAGTTTAGTTAAAACAAAATAAAACACAGGAAAAGATGGTCCCTAGGCCGCAGCAGGAATGTTTCCTCCACTACAGAGGTCTGTGTGCATTCCACTTCTTCTGACAAGCTGCTTACTACCTTGTTGCCGAAGTCCCAGGAAGGGACGTCTTCAGAAAAGAAGAGGAAGAATGCACCTTGTCAGTTGATAGCTGTTATGTTTCATGTTGCATTTTAGAGCTATACTAAATCCCTTCAGCTAGATGTCTGTTGGTCTAATGATAGGAGGTAATAGGACAGGGAGGATGCAAAACTGGGCAACGTGTGCAATTGCCACTATGCCATCCCACCTTGTACCCAGCCATATGCAAATCACTCTTGACCCTGCTCCTCATGGGAACAGTCCAGCCCGAACTGCCAGGCCAGGTACTTCCTGGACTGGAAACAAGCATCCCGGGACCGGTTTCGGGGTATCACCCCTCATCAGCTGGCTAGCTTCAATCCAGTGGCACAGTCAGCAAGGGACCAAGCCTGGGCATACCCTGGCCACCTAGGGCGACCTTAGCAACACAAAAAGATGATGGCTGGAGCGGTGTAACTTTTCAAATACTAACCCCCAGTCACATATCTGGGTTTAATCCATCTTTCTTTTACCCCAGGGTGGCATAATGAGCAAAAGAATCATGGATTAAACCCAGATGTGTGACTGGGTGTAAGTATTTGAAAAGTTTCAGCACTCCTTCCATCATCCTTCTGTGTTGCTAAAGTCGCTATAGGTGGCCAGGGTATGCCCAGACATGGATCCCTTGCTCACTGTGCTACTAGAATCAAGGTAGCATGGATGATGAGGGGGGAAATCCCAAAACTAGTCCCAGGATGCTAATTTCCGGTTTAGGGAGGGCCTGGCCTGGCAAATCAGACGTAACTGTTCCCATGGGGAATAGGATCAAGACTGATTTGTAAATGGTGGGTCCAAACTGGGGAGGCATAGTGAGCAAAAGAACGATGGATTAAAGCCAGATCTGGGACTGGGGGGGAGTGTTGGAAACATTTCAGCACTCCATCCATGATCCTTTTGTGTTGCTCCTGTTAAAATGTAATATGGTATTTAAAACTGTTCATATAAGCTTGAATTTGCATGTAATGGGTAAATTATTAAATTTTGAATTAAAATTGGTTCTATATCCTGCTCCCCAAAATATATCTTGCTCAGGGCCGCCAACGTTCTTAAGATGGCACTGCACTAATGCTGTATTTTCTTGACAAGATAATCAGTCACTGTGGCAGAGGTGCATATAATGTCAATACAACCCCATAACCTGTTATCTATCACATATGTTTACATGCTTTTATGATAGAAACATGTATATTGAAACAGTAGTACATATTACTGCATATGTACCATTTCACTACATTACAATTCAGTATTGTCATTGTTTGAAAGTCACAAGATAATACATAATGGTAATATAGTTGCTGTGCATTGTGGAAACGAAATAGTTTATAGTTCTGAATCATTCTTTTGAAATACAAGTGCGAAAACAATGCTACAATGAGATTATAACTGTGATCCAAAGCTTTACTAACATGCCTTTTTCGCAATTTCTGCTTACCTGTGGTTCCACAACATACCTCGATTTACAGCTCATGCATTTCAGACTTGCTTTGTGGTGAAGCTACTACAGTCAACTATAATCTCTGGACATCGCTACGCCTAGAAGACAATGGACACATTTGGTTTGACCCATGACCTGCTGGGCATGGCCTGCAGCTGTGCTCATGAGAGGCTGAGCATGGTCTACATCTTTTCCCAGTACCCTTACTCGCAGTATAAATAGGGCACTGGCCACCGGGCTTGGTCAATGGTCCTTTTCACGATGTCAGAAGTTATTAAAGATGCATAATTATTAGTTCATAGACGTTGAAATTGTCAGTGTCAAAACAGCTAAATTTCTGCAACATCTTGTTGATTTTTGCCGCTATGACATGCATCTTCATGGCCCACCTGCCCCTATTAGAACCTGAGCCCTGCAACCGGGCCTGATATGCGCAATGTACAGTCACTTGTGCCCTGGAAGTGGCAGACTGACAAGACGTCACAGCGTGCCCGTACTAATGACAACACAGACATGTACGAATAGATTTCGGCATAACACAGCATCTGTTTGGTCCTCCACTTAACATTTCCTCACCATATGACACCAATAACATTCAAACACACCAGTGCCTAATTTGTAAATAACAAGGTGCCGATGCTCAGAGCCCTCCTCGTAAACACACGGCTGCTGCAATTAAATGTGTGAACACGGAATTCTGAGGCAGCGTAATCCTGAAGACATCTCGGGCCTCTTCAATCCAGTTAAAGCCACTCCCTGCCCCTTCAGCTCACTTTTGCAGCTTTCGGCTTTTTCTCATTGTGACGCTTTTTTGTTTTTCTCTTCCTCCGTCTTTCCCAAATGTGTCTTTTGCTTGCAGCAAATGCTTGAGGCTGAAGAATAAGCACCGGCCCTCAAAAATAAGTGCCGGTGCTCAGCACCGGAAACAACAAGCACAAATTAAGCACTGAAACACACACTATCATACTTTCCCAAATCACATACTCAGGTACCCCCAAAAACAACCACTCTTTCTCAATCACACACACACTCATATGCACTCATGTCTCCTTTCCCCATTTAGAACGCACTCATGTGCATAGACATAAGGATTTGTGGATGTCTGTGTATGCCTGTGTTAGCAGATTAAAGACAACCTATTAGCTTTGCCAGCGCTTGTTTGCTGTTCCTATGTGACAAAGATGATAGTGAATAGGAAACAGAGCTGATGAGATGTATTGGAAATGTGTTTTATTTGTTATCTTTGGCTGGGTTGACCATTTGGCAAACAGTGTCAGAAACTTCCATGAAGGGAAAGTTCCTACTTGTTTTTAATATCATGTACAGGGTGTCCTCAGATACCAAGAAACATACTAAGTCGCATTTCTGTGGTATTAAGGTAGACAGCACTCTTGTTAACTTGTAGTGTGCTTAGGAAAATTTCAGGGGCGTGCACACTGCCTACACGGGCAGCACTACATTGCCTTACACGTTCACTGCCTGCATTAAACATTTCCAGCAAACACAAAATACCATGTTGACATTTGCGTGTGTAACAACTGTATTTACACCCACTTTCTCTCTCATATGTCTTCTCCCTTTCTCGCTCATACATAAAAACATACACCTCACCACACACGCACACTCACACAGAACATGACACCCTCACTCACCAGCACACATCAAACTGTAATCATTTAAATGATGGGAACAACATCTAAGGTGGCACGGCATCTGTGCGACCCAGTAAAATGTATTCATTATGTATCAGCTCATTACTTTAGCAGGATGGCCACAAGTCCGCCCCTCATGCACATTTATAACTTATTAACCAGCACTGCTGGAAAATCATGCCCTATATACGCCAACCAGTTTTGGCACTCAGATCAGGATCACCAAATCGGAAACTGATATTGTAACTGACTTGTGTGGTAGAACATGGGACGCAATGGTTTCTGTTGGTCCTATATAACAAACTGAAAAGAGCTACATTTGGTTTAAAGGTACGGTGGTGAAAAATAAATGTTTTAACCTCTTTCTTGGAATTTGGTCCATAAATCCTGTTTTTTCTTGAATTGAGGCTTCTTCCTCATTTACGGCTTCCTAGTGGAATGGGTTTGAGAAATAAGTATTAACATACAGTGTTACTGGACAAACACCATGTGTTCCTCACAAGCCACAACTCTGGCCTCCCCTGGTTGTCTGGTTATCAGAAATGTTTAGGTTTGGTGAGTTTTCCTGGGTAGCGGCTGATCCCCGGTCAATTCCCATAGGTACTCACATTGCCAAAAAGGGTTGCTTTCCATGGCAAAAATGTAATGGCTCCATATTTTGAGGCCTATTTTGCTGCGAGCACTAGGTCCAGCCACCCAAGTGGAGTGCTGTTTTTATCAGGAGAAGGATAGGAACACCGAATAGTAGAACACGTTATTACCAGTTGGATTTCTGTCCAGTTTTGGATTGGATTACAAATGTAAACCAGTGTGCAATAAAGAACAATTTTGCAAAAGTGTCTGCTGAATCATATCATATAGACAACCCCAACTCTAGCGGCGTACAAATATCCACTGTAGCTAAGCTCAGTATCTATCGGATATATCACGCATGCCTTCACAAAGAGGTCACAACAATGGCCGCATCTTTACTACGCATGCCACGCAAAGGAACATGCATGGTAAATTCTTCCCACCCAGCCCCCTTACACCTGATACCATACTCCACCCCACCCAAGCTCTTAAAACTGCCCTTTCCACCCCCTGCCCTGAACCCTAAACTCCTGCCCTGAGCCCTAAAAGTAACCCCACCCTGTCCTAAAAACTACCCCGACCCCCACCCCACCCTGAACCCTAAAACCTACCCCGCTCTAACCCATAAACCATCTGGACCATGCTGTGTACCCCAAATTCTACCCCAACCTGTACTAAAAACTACCCTGACCTGAACACTGAAGCCTACCCTGCCCTGTCCTAGAAACTATCCGCCCCACCCTGTACCCTAAAACCTACCCTGCACTGTCTGAAAAACTCCCCCTGACCCATTATCCAGAACCCTAAAACCTACCCCATCCTGTCCTAAACACTACCCGACCTTCCCACCCTGAATCCTAAAACCTACTGTGTCCTGTCCTGTTCTAAAAACTACCGGAGCCCCCGCCTCGAACCCTAACGTCTTCCCCATCTGTCCTAAAAACTGCCCTGACCCACCCTGCCGTGAACCCTACAACCTACCCTGCGCTGTCCTAAAAACTACTCCGTTCCCCCCATCCTGAACCCTAAAACCTACTCCTCCCTGTGCTAAAAACTACATGACCCACCGCCCTGCACCCTAAAACCTAGCCCACACTGTCATAAAAACTAACCCGGCCCCCCTCCTTTTCCTCGAGCCCTAAAACCTACCCCACCCTGTCCTAAAAACTCCCCCGATACCCCTCCCACCTGAACCCTAAAACCTACCCTGCCCTGTCCTAAAAACTATCCACCGCAACCCTGTACCCTAAAACCTACCCGCACTGACTTAAAAACTACTTCCACCCCCCTGAACTCTAAAACATACCCCAACCTGTCCTAAAAACTACCTGACACCCCACCCTGTACCGTAAAACCTACCCCACACTGTCCTTAAAACTACTCAGATCCCCCCTCCCCCACCTTGAACCCTAAAACCTACCTCGCCCTCTCTTAAAAACTACACCGTCCTCCCGCCCCTTCCTGAACTCTATAACCTACCCCACCCTGTCCTAAAAACTACTCAAGCCCCCCACCCCAGCCCTGAACCCTAAAACCTATCCCGCCCTGTCCTAAAAACTACCACGACCCCTACCCTGAACCCTAAAACCTAACCTGCCCTGTCCTAAAAACTACCCCAAACCCCCCGCCCTGTGCTAAAAACTACCCCAACCTCACTCCCCAAAACCCAACACTACTTACATCTCTCCTCTGCTCTCTGCTCCTTCCTGTTCCTCCTAGACACCTAGACCGCTTTCTCTACCGCTACTACGCATATGCGCAGTAGACACATGCATGGTAAATGCATGTGTTGTAAAAGCATATGTGTGGTAACGGCAGAGTGGTCAATGCATAGCATTGCATTGACGGCGTTGTAAGTGATGTTTCCCTATCAAGCGCACAATTAAAAAATATATAGGGTTCCTTCATACCCACTTTCACTTATTAAATGTTAGTATATGAATTGCTGCATGGTTGGTACATAATGAAAAGTAATTATAAGCTACAGCATAGTTGTTGACTCCGGATATCATGGGCTTTTGGACAGCCAATAAACACTATGGGTCTGATTCAGAAAGGTAAACTTACACTTTTGTGTAAGTTTAGTATTGCTTGCTGTTCACAAAGGGATTTTAAAAAAAAGTATCTTTAAGAATGTGGAATCTCCGCACATAAAAACATAGGACAGTCCAGAATTTCGCAATATTTTGGTTATTTTATTGGGTCTCTACAGAGGAATCCACAAGCCCTGGGTACCTTTAGAATTCCCAAAATGTAGCGAAGAGAGTTCATTCTCGTCTCTTACAAATTTGAATAAAGTTAGCATCCACCCATCGTATACTGGTTTCCTTGTAATGCTATGCATGCTACCGCCAGCCTCTCTGACCCTTTCAAATTCCTGTCTGTCATGTACTCAAACTGCCTCTGTTTGTAAACATCTATAGCCAGGATCAACAGTGTTAATTCATTAATTGTTGCACTTTCACAGAGGTTGTGTTTTGTGGAAATAAATGCAAATATTTAGAAGGTCTACTGTAGCTCAGCATGTAATTTTGGCATTTGCTGCCAGTAATGAAAGCTCCTTTTACTTAGATCAACCTCAGAGACGTTTTCAGGCATGAGCAAAGTGGACTCTGCCACAGAGCCCCCACCTTCAAAGGGCCCCGTCATTAAACGTTCAGGACAAATTCCACACTGACTATAATCAAAAATAACCTGTTTGTTTATTTTCTGTTTTTTTGAGCAAGCCTAGGCTGTATGGCTAGTTCAGCCCCTGCCTGAGAGAAAAAGAGACTTAAAGAAAATGCCTATATTGTTCTGGTTTGATTCAGCAGCATGCTAGCCTTTTAAAGTGCGTAGGCACAGTCTTTCTGCAATGGCTTTTGTCTTTATTCAATCATTGGACACCTAGCAGCAGATTTACAAACCTTTTAGGCAACGAAACGCAGAAAGTCAACTTGCTGCGCTGCGTGAAAGGGAGAGAGCGGGAATGTGCCATAATTATTAATAAATGGCACATTCCTGCTCGTTCTCTGCACTGCTGCACTGAATGCTGCCTAGCGCCAATGCATGAAGCTTTGCATCATGGTGCAAGGGTGCCTGCTTTACAGACGGGATTGTTTTTGTGCAGGAAAGAGCACCTCCCTGCATTAAAACAATCCTTAGAGGCCTTTTCCTTTTTCTATGAGTGCTGCAGAATGTAGCAACCCTTACTGTGCATTAAAATTTGGCATGGTTCCTCTGTGATTGCATTGCTCTTTTGGGGCTGTGGCCAGGTGGTACGATCACAGCTTGCTGCTTCTGACTCTGAATACTTGCCCCGCACATCACAGGCAGTGAAGTAAACAAAAGCATCCATCAGCACTGTGTTCCCGGATGGCTGTGTCAGACAAACTACAGTGTCACAGCAGAGATTGTGGATAGAAGGCTTGGTCAGACCACCAGTCATTCTGCTTATGTGGTAGGTAGGCCATGTGTCTATGTGCTGTGTGACATTATATGCTCCCTCCGTAATAGCACTATCCACATGGGGAAACTGCTGAGCAAGGTCCCTCAAATTATGCTTGGCCCAGTGCCCCCAAAATCCTTAAAATGTCCCTGAACAAGGTGGTAATTTATTCATTAGTTTTGAGGAATGACCAGAAATCACAAGAAGCGTTTCAAACTTTCAACAATTGTCCACATGAATGTGTAAAATTTGCACTTTATTGTTTTATTCAGTTGTTTCTATGGATAGTGACTGGCGCCATTTAGGAAAGGTGAGCAATCATATAGTATAACAAGTCAGCCTCATGAGAGATATGTGTAAGAGGTGGAATCAGAAAGTACTCTTTTTGTATGATCCATTAGTTTAAATGGCAAACTTTGAACAGTTATATTTTCTGAGCTTGTCAAAGGGCCACTGTTAGAAATGGCCCTTCTTGCAGGGTTATCCCCAGACATTTTGCTTCTGACCTCCTTTTTTGATCCTGTGCTGAATTTAGTTTTTGCTGGCTTTATGACTCTGGACACTTTACCATTGCTGACCAGTGCTAAAGTGCAAGTGTCCTCTATCTAAATGGTATTGGTGATTGGTTTATCCATGATTGGAATATTTGATTTACCAGACAGTCCCTGGTATAGTGCCCCAGGTGTGCCCCCCAGGGCCTGTAAATCAAATAGCTCTAGTGGGCCTGCAGCACTGATTGTGCCACCCACATGAGTATCCCTGCAAACATGTTTGAGGCCTGTCATTGCAGTTTCTGTGTATGTAGTTTTAAACTGCCATTCTGACCTGGCAAGTGCACCGTCTTGCCAGGCCCAAACCTTCCCTTTTACTACATGTAAGGCACCCCTAAGTTAGGCCGAAGGGGGTACCATGGGCAGGGTGCAATGTATTTAAAAAGTAGGACATGTACTGGTGTGTTTCACATGTCTTGATAGTGAAATACTGCTAAATTTGGGTTTCACTTTTGCAAAGACTATCTCTCCCATAGGGTAACATGGGGATTGCTTTGAAATATCTTTTAAGTGTAATTTCCTATTGCAAGCAGATAGAGATATGGAGTTTGGGGTCTCTGAATGCACAATTTAAAAATACATCTTTTGGTGAAGTTTGTTTTCAAATTGTAAGTTTGAAAATGCCACTTATAGAAAGTGGGCATTTTCATGTTTAACCCTTCTGTGCCTCTGCCTGTCTGTGGAATACAAGTCTGGCTCAGGATGACAGTTGGGCTGTTTGTGAATTCACTCTAGACAATCACACTTAGGGAGCTGAGGTGCTCCTTGCATTTCCTGATGGGCCTTCCTGAGCTAACGTGGTGGGAGGAGCTGACACTTGCAACTGAATAGGACTGTGCCTTTCCTTACACAAAGCAGTCTCCAACCCCCTGGAGTGTGTCTGGGGCCAGGGCAGAGAAAGGCAGGTCTTGTGCACTACAAAGACTTCTCTTTGAAGTTTGCCTACTGCTAAGTCAGAAATGGGTATAGGCACTGAACCTTTGACCCAACAAAGTTAGAATCCTTCTAGACTGAGGACATTATGCCAGGAAGAAGAGCTGGATGTTGTAGGAGAGACTGCCACTCTGTTTGTTGCTTGCTGTGTGCTGGGCTGCTGTGTGTTGCTTCCGCCCTAGGAGTGAAAGGACTGGACTTTGCTCTCTACATCCTGCTTCCTAAGGTTCTCCAGGGGCTTGGACTGAGAGTGCCTCTGTCTCAGGGACATCAAAGACTGCAATTGCCAGCAGCTTGGTTACAGTGCTTGCCAGGTGGTGCCAAATCCAGTTCCTGGGACTTAGGGAATGAGTTCTGGTATAACCAAGAAGACACAAGCACATCGACTCCAGAATGAGTTCAGAACTTACACCACTGCTGCCTGCACCGGAGCGTTAGTCCCCCGCTGAGTGTAAAAACCCTGCCCGATGCCGCAGACCCGATGCCTCTGCAACACCTCCAAATTCCAGCCAAAGTGTGAGTCCAGAGTGCTGTGTCACTGACGTCCATGACACCCAACTCAGACTCTGCCTCAGCACCTGTGGCCCCGTGGTGTGATTGCGTCACCGGGAAGTCAAATCCTTGCGTCTTGACCTGCTGGATTCATTGACCCTGCCTTGTCGTAAGGAACCAATGCCTTAGCACTGATGCCGCATCACCTCCCCTGCAACCATAAGGAACCAACGCCTCACCTCCTCTGCCTAGAAGTAAGGGACTGCTGCTGCTTTACTTTCCCCGGGGTAGCAGTAAGGCACCAACGCCGCACTGGCTCCAGCGACACCTCACCTCCCTGACTCCATGCACCATTTTTGTTTCCTCATTTTCCAAGGTACTGTACCTGGGGTCTTTGCGACTCCATGACCAGCCCGCATTCCCTCGTGAATGGCATCGACCTGTTAGGAATGACTCCGTCAAGATGTCGTGATAGCCCCAGTTGGAGTAATTATGTTTTAAGCGCTTTACTAAGATTGAATCTTCGAAAATGTGTATCTTTCCTTGTGTATGCTGTATTTTTGTTGTTTTGTTCTTGTTGTACTCAGATAAATTTGATCTATTTATTAAACTGGTGTGGAGTACTTTTGTGGTGTTTTCACTGTGTTACTCAGTGTGCATACAAATACTTTACACATTGCCTCTGAGATAAGCCTCACTGCCCATGCCAGGATGCCATGGGGGTGAGCAGGGGTTGTCATAGCTGTGTGACTCGCTTGCCCTGACTAGGGTGCAAACAACTGCCAACTAGAGACTCCATTTCTAATAGCCACCAAGGATAGAGTGATCAAGACATTATCTCTCTCCAGGTTCCTAATGGATATTCAATGCATCTCCTGAAATCAGTGAGAGTACAAATATGAGCTCTTAAAAGAAAACATGATTTCTCAGTTTAAAAAAAAGCCTTTCTTAATTTGGATCTGTGACATGTGTAAGCCCTATTTAAGAAGTTTGTAAAGTCAGTTACTGGCTGTCCAAATATGCCATCAGTGTTTCCCAAACTGTGGTTTGAAATCCACTAGTGGGTGTACAATCTGATTTTTTGGTGGGTTGTGAAAGTCCTGCACTGTATCCAAGTAAGATGTAAAATGACTAACCCTATTTGTACACCAGTCCAAAGGTGCTGAACAATATCCTTAAGTCCAATGTTAAAACAAACCTTAGCAAGACTCTAGCTGAGCCTTCCAGTATTTTTGTCAGTTTTTTGTTTCTATTTCAGAAAACAATTTCACCAGAAAATGTGTTCACTATATGTGATCAAACACAACCATAGAACTCGTATATGAATTGCGCAGATAAATTAAGAAATATGGATGTGGCTCAATGGCCTGGGGTGTCAACTTTGGATCTGGGAAACCCTGTTAAAGTTTCGGAGTTGGCTCAACATTCTTTGATCTGAACAAATAACTTACTCTCCTGTGCGTATAATAAAAATAATCTGACTTTATTTGATATAATCTGTGCTCATCAAGTGTGCTCCAATGCTTGAGGATATGTTTGTACTATATAAAACCGTATTACATATGTGGAGTCTAAAATACCTCACTGGCCTAGTTTTAACACAAAAATGGAAATGAGGCCTTACCCAATCCCAATACTCAACGGCAGAAGGGGTTTTTCAAATTTGTTTACTGATTGGTATCAACACCAAGATTTTTCAGAAGCCTTAATATTTAGTGAAAAGATGTCACTGGCCAGCACCCCAATCTGAAAAGGGTTCAAGCTCCAGACTCCAGTGCAGTTCTCAATCTGCCACTTTTATGAGCACATCAATATGTTGGCCACAGTCCAGTATTGAAGGGTGGGATCAAGGTTGTGACATTTACTAACAATTGCTGTTATAGCATCAAAAAACACCTGTCTCATGTCAATTAAAGCTATGTGGATTGTGAACGTTTGTCTTTCTAAAAATTGGGTTGTGATTCTAAGATGTTTGAGAACCACTGGTGTGGAAAAATACCTCTTTTTGCATGATCACTCCCATTTTTCATGGACTGATGCTGCTGGTTTGTTGACTCGTTGTACTTACTAGGACTCTGCTAATCAGGCCCCAGTGTATGTGCTAGGACCTCTAAATCATTTGGAAATTAGCTATACTCTTAATTGGCATATTTAGCTTACCTATAAGTCTATATTATATGCCACAAAGTAGACCAAGGCCTATAAGTTAAATGACCCTAATGCACTGCAACATCCATTGTACCAACTACTACAGTGGTAGAGCAACCCTGACTTCAGGCCTATCACTGTAGCCTGTCTGTGCAGTTTTAAAACTACAAATTCTATCTATTAAAATAACTCCCTTTGACAGGCCCAATCCCTCCTTTTAAATATGAATATACCTCTAAGTAGTCCTTAATGCCTAGAAGGCAGAATGTCATGGTATTCAAACATAGGATATGTAAAGGTTTAATGTAAAACATGCTCTTGTAGTGACAATAAACTATTTCCCCCAGAAATTATATTCACTGCAGAGGAGTTAGCTGTTCTATATGAAAGCACTGGGATATAATATTAAAATTAAGTGATGTTATCTCTTCCTAGGAAACACTTACAAATATAATTCTTGTCATTTTTTAAATATTTATAAATATTTATTACAAGCACAATTCATTGGTAATGTCAGATTTGTAATAAATATTACAAAATGATTGCATTTAAGAAGACACCTTTTACCTTCCTAAAGCCTATTTTTACAAGTTTCCAACTGTCACCAAATAGTTGAATATCCCCTTTAATGAGATGTGAACTTTTTCCCAGAGTGAAGACAAAGGCCTTGGGAGTGTTCTCTACCTCAGAAAGGAGGTCCATCTTGCCAGTGCCCAGGAAAGAGTCCTATCCTGTCACAAGCTGATATAGCTCACACCTGGGCCTGTCTTTCCTTTGTTCCGTAAGGTCAGCCAGACACAAATCCCAGAGAGGCATAGGCCTGGGGGTAATTTGAGTTACACAAGAGTAATCAGATTAATTTCAGTAATTCTGCTACTCTTTGACGCAACATTACCAATAATAACTCAATTACTCCAGCTCATGTAGTTAGTAGTAATTTGGGGGGGAAACCACAGTTAGAGACCACAGGTAGCTGCTTGAGCTGCGGTTCGGGTTCTGATGCATATAGCATTATATTTTCAGTGCAAATTGCATCCTCACATCTATTTTGGAAGCAACAGTGCATTTTGCACTAAGAAACTAGTCCTAAATTCAGGGACCAGGTTGGGGTAAAATCCTATCCTAAAAGCACATTTACCAAGTGTGAGAGGCTGAGCATACTGCTATTTATCTTCTGGTGCATTTGGCACTATTCCTAGTATAAAATGCAGCCTGTGTCCATTTTGTACTTGAGGGGACATTTTAGCACTAAGAACATAACACTAAATGCAAAATAACTATTCTTGCATAATTCTGCTTAATCTTACAGAATTCTTTGGTAATTCAGCTTAATTGTGCTGCACGGGATACAGTGAGTTACACCCACTCCTACAGAGCATCTGTCCCCAGCTCCAGTTTTGGGTGATCACAGAGGATGTGTTACTCATTTCCCTGGCCACAACTCTGAGGTAGGTGCAGAATCTATGCACAAGGAAACAAAAGTTCTGCCATGGTGGATTTGGATAAAGCGTGCCCTGTGGGACGGTTTGCACTAGGGCACCCAGGGACTGCTGGTAAAGAGGGTATTGTTACCCTAGGAATATTTTCCCTATTCGTTAGGTAAAGGACAGGAGTCACTCCCACCCACATGCCAATGCCAAGCATAAATGTGGCACCATTGTGCATCCTCTTCAGAACACTTCTGGACCTGTAGAAGATAGAAAAAGGACTTTGCCTGCAGTTGAGATCTGTGAGGAGACTTAAAAGGCTGGACCTGCTGACACTTGTACCCGGGAAAAAGCAGTGCACTCCAATGGTCAGTTGGCTGGCCTCCTGTTAAGCTACAGGGGCACAATAAGCTGCTAAAAGCCATTTTCCTTAAGATCCCAGCTGAACAGGTCCAACTGGACCTGCCCTGGAAACTGCTGGTAGCTTCACCCCCAAGGGTTCCTGAGGTCCTGTGACCCTTGGCTGTGTCAAAGTATAATCCTCCTAACATCCTGAAAAATCAGAGACTGTGCATTTTTTTTTTGTTTCCAAATACCGGAACAAACCTGTATGTCAATCTGACAAAGGTGCGTTGCACCTCGGCCACATAATTAGGTTGCTCCTGTTCAGAGCTTTTCCACAGCAATAAATCTGTTTCAGCAGGATGTCACAGAGGAGGTATCTCGCCTCGTGGACTGCTGTTAAACCACATCATGCAGACTTGACCTATCTTTGGACTGTGCTTGATCTCTGTGCTGGATTTCTTCCCGTTAGTCCCTGTACAGGTTTTGGACTGAACCAGTATCCATTTATCTCTTAGGGCCAGCAATCCCTAAGTTCTGGTATACGTAAGTGTGTTGTCAGTATTTTTAATGCAATATTTATACTAATGTATATACATTGATTATAAACAATTGACCTATTTTTCACAAATGGTGTATTCAGCTGTGGGTGGCTATCCATTTTTCCTATTTATCATTGTTTTCTTCCCATGTCCATTACTCTAGAGCAATGTATTCTTACGAGTACTCTTCACATTTTGTTCATGGAAGCTGGGGTTTGTGGCTCTTATTAAGATGTGCGGTCAAGACAGCTGCACAGAAAAGACAGGAGAGGTCATTCTCCAGCTGAGAGATTGTGAGGTGCATTTTAGAGTATGTAAAGTAGTACTACTTTACTTGCTCCAAAATTGCTTTTGTGAATAGGCTTAGTAGTATTTGAGAGTATCTGAAAATTGACAAAAGGTCATGCCATGGTAGGAGTGAATTGATCCTACCATTTTAACTCTGCAAATGGAGTATCCTTGAAACTCTATTAGAACAATGCTTAAAGCATTTAAACTAAAGATTATATAGCTAGCATTATGTGGCATATCCTCTCTTATTTTAGATCGTCACCTAATTTGAAAATATTTGAAGCAAAGTGCAGAAAGAAAAACAGTGTGCCTTCCCACTAATATTGAAGATCTGTGGATAGAACACTAATCTGAACTTCATCTTCCATCTAGGTGCAGTGGTTTGGTTGACATTATATTCCCAGACGCACGTTTAAAGGCAAACATAATTTTACCCAACTACATTTCTTAAGTGCTCAAAACATGCCAGTTCTTCATGATACTCTTCTTAACAATAGTAGTCAAACTGCTGAAACTGCTCACACAAACCAACCAGTCTTCTTTGGGGCATTGATAAGTATCTAGGAGAGCTTCTCTATTGTTGTTACATGCTTTCTTCTTGGCTAATTTTACCAACTATTGAGGATACTTCCAGGTTACAAGCCAGTTAATAGAAATGGATGAGCCTATGTGCACCTTTAAACAAAGCAAGAACCTCAAAGATACTCTAGTACACACCAGGCCAAAGAATGTTACACTAGACAATCTGACAACTTCATGGGCCATGCCTAAAGTGCAAGAACATTTTGTGTGTCAACTCACACAAACTGCGACATCAAAAGACCTCGGGCTAAATACACCAAAGGGATTTAGATGGCACACCACCTATAATAGCAGTGGTCCTGTGGTCAATGTGCCTGTGGTCTGCCTTATATAGGAATAACCACCCGTCAGGTCAGGTAGAGAATAATTGAATATCACAGCACAATTGGGGCAGAAACAGCAATCCGAAACTAACTAGACACTACCTTGAACAGAATCACAATGAGGATAACCTCTTTTGGATGAGAACTGATAAACCGTAAGAATGGAATCAATTGAAAAATATTGAATAATTCCTATTCCGGAAAGAAGACAGGTGGGTCTGCAGACTGCGTAGCTACATAGCTGATCTTAATGATGATATCCCATGAATAAGTCTGTCCAGAGTGAATCTTTTAAATGTTCCCATTGACTCTTGGTTGTGTTCACCGACTGTTTTTAGTTCAACTTTCTTTAACATATATCTAATTGGTCTCCAGTCACACTATTGAGAGCGCATAACTTGGCTGTGCCATTATGCGGTCCAGGAGGACAAATAAAATGCACTTGACAACATATATAATGTGTGTTTAAATGTATTCATATAAACAAAGAAACTAGAGTCATGAACTGAAATTCATTCATGACTAGAGACATATGCAAATCCCATGTATCCAATATTATTTCATAAATGAATATTATGACTTTATAGTTAATCAACATTTTCATAGTTATTCTTCATTTATTACACTCATGTGACACATGCATTTGAATTGGTACTATGGTTTATGTTAAATTAGCTGGTGGGGAGGCCTAAAAAATGCTCTCTTTGTGTTTAATCTTCAACGTGAAAGTTTTGCTCCTTGCTCTTTTTTGCTGTATTTTTAGGGTCCAGCCTGCGTCGCATGCGCTTGTGCATGCGTTTCGCATGCAAGACGCTTTAGTAGATAGAAAAGGGCTTGGAGCCCCGTCCATGTTACGTTAGTGTCTTTCATTGGTTCGTGGGCTTGCCTTTTAAAATCTGCTTGCTTTCATTAGTGAAACGCACGCATACGTCATGCCTTTTTCGGTGGTTAGCCCTCCTCGAACGAGTGACCAAGTACAGAAAGCATGCGAGGCTCGCTGTTTCCCATCAGGTTTGTGGACTACTTTTTATCTTTTTTTCACAGCGCGATCTCGCTTGTTTCTATTTGTGTTTCATTCCATTTTGTATCTAGGTTATAGCTCAGAATTAACATTTTCATTACCAGGAGCCTCGATAGTATGAACACAGGTAGCGCTTTCCAATAGCCAATTAGTTTAACTTGCGTTTTAATATGGACTTGGCCTCGTCACCATTTTAAATGCACAACTTTACTTTCGACTACAGTCCATATGGGACTAAACCCCCTCCAACCGCTTATTATCTTGACTGGGTTCCACATGCTTGGAAAACTGCATTGCGTTCCGTCGGATGTTTGTTACGAACCACAACACTGTGCCTCTCATTTGGCTGGTTGGTTGCACCCTCGTCCATTTCCTAAATGTGACTTTGTTGTGTGTCACTGTTGCAGCCGAAGCTTACATCAGTATATACACGGGGCTGCCGGAGATTAAGGAAGCTGGGGAAGATGTTTTCATTTATTTGGTTCTTCTGCACTGCCTGGAGAGTTCCTTCTCCAGAGGCTTTGTGGGTGGAACTTACAGTCCTCTCCCCCCACAGCCTCCGCAGAGCTGCGCAGTGAAAGGCACTGAAGGGTAAGCAGGTTTTCACAACAGAAGCCAATTTATTGTGCAATATGAAAATAGTAAAAAATGGTGTGCAGAGACCATGACCCTGTGCCCAGCCCTCCCTTTGCACCTCTTTTATACGCATTCCTTGAAAAGAACGTTGATCATTTTCTGGTATGACCTTTCAAAATATTTATGCAGCCCATTGCATTTCCACACCCTATCTGATGTTGACAGGAACATTTGGGGTGTGTGTGTGTGTGTGTGTGTGTGTGTGTATATATATATATATATATGTATATATGTACATAAATATATAGGAACCTGTGGTGTTTCCTGACAGAACTAGCAGCATTTTGGGGGTGCAGACTAATCATTGTTTCAGCTAAACTGAACGATTGCCAGTTTAAAAGGATTCCACAGTGAGACAGAGAAACTGCATCACACTTATGTGAGACTCTTCACATCCCTCCCGTTTGCTGTGTGTATGTTTTTTAGTTGTTGTGAGTATTGTGGGTTTTAATAACGCCCACCGCACGCCCATCACTTTCACTGGTTATTGGGTTTGCCTTTCAAAAATCCTTTGTTATCATTGGTAAATGCTTTACGTTTGTCCCGCCTTGGGGAGGTTTTGTTACCTCCTTGCAGACTGACCCTGTTACATGGTTAATAGCACGATTGCCAGTTTGTTGACTGTGAGTGAAATTCATTTTCCTTTTGTGTCTCTCCTTCGCGCTCATGTTGGCTGCGGCGCTTTGCAAGCTTATGCCAACTCTTTTATTTTTCATTTTCACTTTATGTGGCAAGAAAAGTCCAGTTAGGAATTTACAATGCCAATAGCCCCAACTGGAGCAATTTGCAAGACCCACTGCATTGCAAATGCTTGTTCTATTTGCAGGTGCATCAACAGAAACCTTTTTCTAATGGAAAGCATATTGCTAGTTATAGATAAGGGGGTATGAGAAGTCAGGTTGCCAAGGAAGGGAATGTTAATGAGGAGCTGTGCAGGAGAACTCCACTCCGGCTTCATGAAGATGAGAAAGATCCAAGGTCATCCTGATGGCTGAACCAAGTGATGAAAGACTAATTAAAAGATACCACTCACCACTGTCTACAGACTATGGAAAGTTACTGGTGGTGACTTCAACTGTTTGAAGCTTGGATGGATAAGAGTGTTTTAGCTAGTAAGAGATTCAGACCTTTTTTGCCCTTTGACTAGAGTGAACCTTCAGAAACGTAGAGAGGTACAGAGCTCTGTTTCCTTTTGCTTGGCTGAACTGGCTTTATGCTACACACATCCTCTCTTGTAAAACATCTACTGAGGTTTCTGTGGTGCTGACACTTTGCTTCATTTCCAATATATAAATCAATTTAGGGTTTCCTGTAGCATACTAGAGTAGTTAGGTAAATATAGGTTCAATAGTTATACTGGAGAATCAAAGCTGGAACTCGGAGCACAAAGTGTTATTTCTTAATTTCTGTATTGTTGCTACTGAATTCTCTGATGCTGGTGTATCTTAATTTTGTGTGACACTTAAATTCACCTTTGGTAGTTTTGTACTTGTATAGCATGTTTTTGGAACTCCTTTACATAGGTTTGGCCTTGAGTTTGTAATAAATCATTTGAACTTTCAGCTTGCCTCCGAGATTCAATGTGTGAATAAATGAGTTACACTGAATTGTTTCCCTTCACCACTCGGAACATAGAAAAAGATTCATCGGGCCCAAGAAATGACTCTGGGTCACTATTATCCTACTGATTAGGAGTCAATCTTTAGTCTGCTTAAAGATATTGAAATATACTTTATTATATTATTAGACAATTATCAGTATAGATTTACGGTGTGCTTTACATTTAAAAATAACCTTTCACTTAGGCTTGCCTACCTGCTTACTGTGTTTTGTAAAGAAGGGAGACTATTCGGATTTGACTACATCTCCTATGGCCCCTGCATCAAGTTGATGCACGCGTCAGTCACTGTGATTTTTACCTTTTTTTTTAAAAGTGAATCGCGATTTACAGTGTTTTTAGATCTTGCCATTGAAGCTTGTCTGTCTTGTTTACTGTGTCTTTTGAAAAAGGGAGACTATGCAGATTTAACTACATCTCCCATGACCCCGTGTGTTACCTCACTTTAACATGTGTGCACCTGTAACAGAGATGTTTCCTTTAAAAATAGCAAGAGCCGCCGTTTGTGCTGCCTCCTCACCTGGACGAACTGAGATGATACTGGACCCCGTAGAGGTGAGCAAGAGTCCTGACAGGGAGCTCGCATTTCTTACCAAGCACTAACCCATTTGGGAGCAGATGACTTTTATAATTTGTTTGGCCCGCCCTCTTTGCTTGACCTGTAAACAATTGATTTAAGGTAAGCTGAACTTTGATGGTAGCCCGTATTTCCAACGTGGGTTGTGTCTCACCATAGAATAGCGACAGCACATAGCTCATTTGATTTTAAATGTTTAGTTGAGACTGCAATATAACTTTTATTTATTTTTTCATTTCTTCCTGCATTTGTGCCTCTCTCTTTGTACTCCTTAGCCCTGATCATGTTTGTCAATTAAGGCTTGGGTTGAAGCCTAGTACTAGATTCGGTAGCGGATGAGCGTTCAGAATGTATGCAACGAATATGGTGTGATTCACAATGTACATCTATCATTCATGTAAGATGTTACTATTATTTTTGGATTGTGAGTCACTGACCATTGCTGATTCATGAAATAATTATTTCCTATACCCTATAACTCTCTTTGAAGGTTATGATAATAATGGACCTACGTACTTTACTTGTGGGCCATGTTGACGGATTTTATAAGTATAAAATCAACTTCCTTTCTCACTTCCTTTCCCCTTGTATTGTCAGAATGACAACCATTATATTTAGCCTGATGAATGCCTCGAACCCCCTGATAGGGTCTTAGAATGGGCAGAAACATGTCGACTTTGATGTTGTGATTGCGTTGAAGGGCTCACCCACCTCTGAGTTTTCATCTGCCTGTTGGGGAAATTTATTAACGTTTTTGTTCCACCATAAGATAATTTTATTCTGTTTTGCATTGTCACAAGCACCTTGTACTCTGCACACATACAACACCCACACCTAACTCTCAAAGGGACATCATTTGAGTCATCACAATAATCGAAAGAGCTCCTTCCATTGCCTCCTTTTGGTCTAGGCAAGGAAGTTGTAGCCTACACCACTGAATTGATTTTCATGGTGTAAGGAGGGGCCCGCTGATGAAGCATGCTACCTCAAGGTGGGTGAGGGCCTTTGCCCTAAATAGGAAAAACTCCTTGAGATATACGTTGCAGAACATTTTCTTAGTTATACTTGATCAACTGCATCTCTCTGTGTGGTATATTTTGTTGTTTTGGGGAACTGATGCATATTTAGGTCATACGAAATTTTCTCCAGACCATCTTGTGGTTGTAATATTTGCCAATTCACTGTGACAGGACTGGGGACCCATAAGCAGCCCTGGCAAGAATGATGCCAATGGCATCCTTCCCTAACTGCTCACCCTCCACTCCACCCATTCATTATCTCTCTCCTTCTCTCTTCTACCTCTCTGATCTGTTTCCCCCTACCTCCCTCACCCCCACTTTCACTTTATCTCTCTATTGAAGCCCCCATATGCTTGCTGCAATTAACCTTTGGCAGTGCATCAGAAGAGGGCTTTCAAAATCGACCCCTCATACCTTCAGCCCAATAAAGAAATGCACCAGTAGAATAAGAAATCATCTCATCATGCCCCAAAATGTTTAGCGGTGTTCACTGTCAGTTCTATTTTCAAATACATTTGTTTCACTTTCTTCTTTGTATGACAATTCACTAACATATCGTGTTTCTGTACCAGAACAACAAGCCTTGGTCCTCTCACACCAGGACAGAGGCATCCACCTACTCTATGGTCTTTCTAACACTATTGGAAAGCACCCTCTAACATGAAACAGGTCTTATCACAAGCCAGGAGAACTTTGAACATATTGTAGCTATTCTACAGAAAGAAAACTGGCCATCTATCCTATCCCATATCACCTACCGGGTCAGCTGCTTCACATGCACGGTCACTCTGCTTCCTGACTGTAAAAATAGTTACCTCTGCCAGACAGTGCCATTGACAGACTGGAGAGTAAAAACCATAAAAAGAGAAAGCCATAAGATAGGCTTCTGCTTAGGCTCCAAGGATCTGGAGCTGCATAACCAATACTCCATCACTCCTAGAATTAGGAAAATGTCATAAAAGCTCCACCTCTTAAGAGAATACTACATTGCTAAATGGTAGGATTCATCCCAACATACATTCTGTCTCACTAAGAACGATCCTGAACCGCTTTCAAGGGCTCACGCCATCTAGCGATGTGAAAACACATATATACATGTTCATGTAGCACCCTGTCAGTCTGACTGAACACATGCAGACATGCCGTGTTTCCCTGTTTTGTGGTTATGGAATTACATGCGCATAGGTCGGAAAATCAAGTTATTAACTCATAAAAATTTCAAAACAGTTTGACTGAAATGTTATGTACTATTCACCTGACTAAAAAGACATCAATTCAAAATATTAGCAACAATACATGCATTCCTGACCGGCAGGATAGAGGATATACCCTTATAGCACCACCCATGACCCTGTCAGCCATGGTATTCTATGCATGATAATGGAAGTAATTTACTGTAAAAACATTGGTTAGGTAGTGTATAGTGAGACAGACTGGAGGAGAATTACAGGAAGGATCTTGAGTGGGGACAAATACAGGGTGTATCCCATGGATCAGAGGCAAACAGGGCTTTGCCAGGGGATGGCTCGATTCTTTAGCTGTATTCTTAAAGTGAAATTAATGTATTTAAGACCCAGGGGATCTGTACTTCAAAGGAACTGCCACCATGCTTAGGATATCTCAAATTCGGGGGCTCATTTAAAAAGAAATGACGCATGGTTGCACTGCAAGTCAGCTTGCTGCACTACGTCATTTTGAAAGTGCAGGGATTTGTGGTATTAACATCAATATGACGTATCCCTGTAAAGGTTGGGAAGTTATCCAAATGTTATGATGCATGACACTGGCCCCATCCTTTGCACATGCCACAAGTCCAAAATACAAAAATTCGCACGGGGTCTGGTTCTTGTATATTTATGTAGGGTGGCCATTTTGTACACACTACTCTAAACACAAAGGGCAAGGAGGCACCCTTTACTTTGGAAAAGCAGATTCAGATCTGGGAATCAGCTCCGTGCACGGTAGGCCTATGTTCCTGCAAAGATACTATCCAGAGAATCCTCCATATGTGGCAGAAATAAAATTCTGTTTTCCTAAGAACCACAGCATTAATAGCAAGAACACTGGTGAGCATCTCCTCACAAGACATATGATGAGTTTTGAACAAAAGATGTTGAGTTAGAAAAGATTAAGACATGTAACTTATACAAACGAAATCCACCAGTGGCATTCTTTGCGAATGATGCAGCATTGTGAAATGAATCAATGATTTATGATTGTCCACACAATATCTGAGCCAAAACATGTTCTGTAGCAACCTCCAGAGAAAAAAAAAGAACCTGTGACATTGTGTTCCAATGATTCCTAAATTCAGAAGTGTGAAGTTCGTATGTGAGGCAAGCAGTTATGCTGTGGTCTAGCAGAGAGAGTAGTATCTGTTCACTCGTGTGCAAAATATGTTGAATGGGATTTTGGATCATATATGAACAATGTTTACACAGAGGTAATCCTTTATAATTGATTGTGTGAAAGTATGTTTCATAACATTGCTTGTATTTCGAGAATTAGGTATAAAATTGTGTACGGCCATCTCATGAGGTTTTCTGCAGGGAACAATACTAATCCTATATGAAAAACCATGAGGAACAGAAACCATGAGCGGATAATAATGCAGTTATACTACTACTGTCTAAGAGTAAGCCCTGATTGTAATATCTTGTCTTTCTAGAAGAGGTGCCATCATAGCCTATCCTTCTGCCTGTTGCCCCCTTAAAGTCAGTGCATGTCTGTATAACCCATGAGTTCTTGGGAATGTTCAGCCTGAGGTGCGGACTGGGGTCTGAGCAACATGCATTCCAAATCAGGTGTGGAATACTTTGTTTTCTACATACGGTACATTTGAACTGGTATCGTGTACTCACACAATGTTTCATCAGCAGTGAGTTGTCGGAAGCGGCGGCAGACTTGTGCCGTCTGACAGAGATCCTTATGAGAAAGCCAGGTAAGGACACCAATCCAGATTTCATCAGGAAGATACAGCCACATGGACAGATACCGATGGTCACCGTTCATATCCTAAAATCAACAGAAAATCCATATTTGTTATGACGGAGGTATAACAAAGCGAAGGAAAACGTTATTAGCTAACAACTATTGGAAATTTTATCCTGAAATGCTACATTGTTGCAATCAGAAGAGCAACAGTTTGCGTACGTATGTTGTGAGTGCAACATTACGGTCACCACACTAGTTCAATCTCAAAACTATGGTTGGTTTTCCCTTCGTCATGCTTTGACATCTTACGTCTTGGTCACAGAATATGAACGATCAAGTACAGACGAAATAACTGGGTTTATCGACAACGTTGCCATCTATACAAGCAATCCAGCATGGTCCAGACACTATTGAAAACCCAACTATTGAATCTGAGTAATATTTGGACTGCAGATTGAGAGCTGGAAAAAACTAATTAAACGTGGCAGGCAGATTAGCATTCGAATGGTGACCCAGATGCAGAATATATCCGCACGAAGGTGCTGAATCAAAATGAAAGAAAAATATCAAATCAATTATCCAAGCATTTTTTAAATAGCGCACAGCTTTAATGAACATTTGAACATTCTGTCCATTTCCTTATGTTGGCGATACACCAGAGAAACAATGCATAAATCATAAATTATTGTATTTCTTATTTTAAGTCATGCTATGCTTAATTATTAATTCACCTGTAACAACAAATATAAAAACACAAAGCGGATGAATGTTTCTGTGGTACGTAGGCTTCCGCTGTGCCTTGTAACGGTAGATTTTGTACCTCCTGCTGAAGCAACAGCAGGTGATCCTCAACAAAAAGAATGCTGGAGAGGGAATGGAGGGTGAAACCCCCAAACAGGAAGGGCATACCTCATTTCCTGCACTGCTCAATACCCGTGAGTCTGATGTTATTGACACCCCCTCTTGAAGTAAATGAATCAACCTTCTGCCTACAGGCAACACATGCTGCAGAAAGGGGAGAGAACTAGGGCTGCTTTCCTGAAAGGTTTTCACTGGAGAAAGAATAGGAGGAAGAGGAAGGCTACTGGGCTGCACCGCATTACCTAAGTCTCCTGACATGTGTATGACCTACAAAGGGGGTTGGCAGACTTTTGACCCTTGAACTGCTGCGCTGCACCACGAAAGGAGGAGCTGCTGTCAACCCCCTAAACCTACGGAAAGGTCTATAGGTTGAGGAGAGTGACTGAAGACCTAAAGACTTAGTCGTGGCTTTACTCTCCATGAACCTGTCAAGCGCTGAGTGAGCTTTCTCCCAAAAAATTCTGGACACGTCAAATGGGAGATCCATCAAGGTGAATTGTACATGAGGGGAGAATCCTGATCCCCTAAGTCATGCATGTCTCCTGCTAGCCATCAATGTACCCATGGCTCTGGCAACAGAGTCTTCCGTGCCCAGGCCTGATTGGATAACCTATTTCGCAGCCACCTGACTGTCCTGCAGTAGCTCCTTAAAATGTTCCTGCATATGTTGTGGCAGCTTGGGAACCACCTCCTTGAGTCCATCAGTGCCTGGATATGTCTGCCTAACACACATGTAGCATCAACTGAGTTCAAGGCCATGCTGCATGATGAAAAGACCCTTTAGCAAACTGTTCCATGAGTTTCGATTCTTCATCTGCAGCCTTCGTAGGAACGGAACCAGGTACTGTCTCAAAAGAACAAGAAGTTAGTACTACCAGATTCCCAGGCGTCGGATGCTGACTAAGGAATTGGGGGGGGGGGGGTCACAGGTTGCAGTCCTATGCCTTCTGGCAATTACTTTGGAAACAGCAGGTGTAGACACAGGCTTCCACCACAGATCCAGAACCAGCTCTGACAAAGTCTCGTTAAACTGCAGCAAAGGTTCAGATGTAGCAGGGGAGGAGTGGAGAAACTCAGTGAGGATGTTGGACATCAGTTTCGATGTGGATTATAGCAATTCCAGAAGGTCAGCAGGCTTCCTGATCACCCCATGGTAAGTGGTAACTTCCAGAGGTGGAATACCCTCAAGTGACAATAACTCCCACTCAGTAGAAGTGTCCAGCCCGCTTGCAACTTCAATACCATCAAGCCCATGAGAATGTAAAGGGATCTTTTCTTCTTCTAAATCCTGTTGTTCCTCCAAATACTGCAGCTCATCCAAAAGCCTCAATGCCTTCCTTCTAGATCCTAGTCTAGACTCCAAATGCGGCCTCGAGAAAAAGTGCACCTTTGTAAAATTTTTTAGCTGAGGCACAGGTGAAGCCGGCGTTAGGATTTTAGTCCAAGAAGGAGTTGGGTGACTCGATGCCGGACGAGTATTATCTGATTTCGGAATCAGAGCTGTCAACCCTGAAGGTCATGGAGCAGTAGGTATAAAAGAAGCCTTTTTATATGGTGCCAGGAAGCCCAGATTAAAGGCTAAAGGGCCTGTGGGGCCCTCAGGTGCACCAACGGGCGTCATTGCCCTGTTACAAATGCTGAACATAGCATTTAAAAGGATAGAAGGAACCTCCCCAGGAGTTGGTAGGCCGGATATTCTTGTTGAGGCTGGACCTCACCTCAGTCTCGCTCCTCCATCTCTTGTGGAGTAACAGGAGAGAACTGCGCCACATGACTTGAAGGCGATGCCGAGATTTCAACCAAAGACAGTGCTGGTGATGCCTCTGGTGGCTTTGGTTGCAGAGGAGAAAAGGCGGGGCTCACTTCCCAGGTCGAATGGCGTAGAGACTTGGAAACCAGTGTCAAGGACCTTGGGCTGGCATCTCAGGAAGAGCAATGCTTAGAGCTGTGGCGACGCCGCTTCTTATGTGATTTCGAAGAACAATACAGCTTCGCCTTTTCTTCCTTCAGTGCCTTTGGGTTCATACTCATTATTTCATGCATATCATCCCTAAGGTAATCCCTAGGCAGCCCATAGAACAGGGTACCTTGTAATTTGAATGCTGTACATGTACCAAGTTTTACATGTCCTGGTAGTGAAAACCTCCTAGGGCACAAGTCAGGGATACACACCAGTAGACTGTGGTTGCCCACTATTTTCACAGGGAAGACATTCACTAACCATGCCAAGATATTGGGTCCCACTGAAATATGACTGCACACTGTCTGCTTTTCTTTCTGAGCAGTAATGTTCACATGTCTAGATAACAGGGGGACTCTGTTATCTAAAATTGGAGGTGTACCCAAAATAATAGCTGAAGATAGGGGACTCTCGGACCTCCTTTTCTTAAAGTAGCCTGGCTGGGAATTCTCTGGAGTCTCACACCGAAATCCAAATCCACTGGAGGGGAAACACAGGCACACCGCTTGTTGCTTCACAAGTACTTAGGAGAGCCATGGTTTTGACATTTTTCAATCCATAACTATAAGAGATGTGCATACTAATGTTAGGTGTATTGATCTGTCCCAGTAATTACACAAGTAAAACATGTAAATGTCACTATTTTGTTTTATTTCCATTACAGCACTACTCTTCCCAATGCAAGGTGTAAGTACTATACAACATAGGTACACATTGCACATTGGCAATAAATCACTTGTGTATAAATCAATGACCAGCATGTGTTACATAAGAGAGTGAGGGTCACAAGGTGTAGGTCACAAGGTGTAGGATAATATGTCCTTCATAGCTCACTGTACTACATTAGCAGATTTCTGCTTTGCTACCAATTAAGCATAGGAGATTTACTGCCACATTTCTTCTTCTTGTCAATTTCATTGGGGCAGAGTTTAAACAAAAATAAATGTATAGTTTGAGGCACAGATTTTGTGTCAGGGTTGCATCACTTTTTTGACACGACCTTGATGCAAAATCTCAATTGGTAAATCTTGTAATAGACCTTCTAAATATATGGGTGAGACGTTGAGATCTGATGGTACTTCTTGTGATGTCACTTCCTGTGAGGTTGTGGTTTGTGATGATACTTCCTATAATGCCACACCGTGATGTCATTTACTGTGATGTCACATGCCATGATGTCATGATGTTAGGCCTACCGTCTAACTTGGTGAGACCTCCCACTTCTTTTATTAGGACTGGAAGCTCTCAAATTTGTTTTTCACTACCATGAGGCCTACTGCTCAACAGAATAACATTTGGTTGCTTTATTACATTTAATATGTGCTAATGTTTGATTAGGAAAAGTTAAGCACTTTCTTTATGGTATCTAAGAAATTAGAATGAAAACGTTTCTTTAATGATAAAGTCAGATTTTAAGTTACAATTTTGAAAATGTCACTCTTAGAAAATTGGCATTTTCCTGCCCTAAACTATTTGGTGCTTACGGCCTAACCAAGGTCACATGACTGGGTGTATTTGGCAGTTATACTTTCTTTATTCTTCCCAGACAGTCACACAATGTAGGGATTAGGTGTGGCTTGATAGCCCATCAGCTGGCAGGATGGGGGGGATCTGGGTAGAGTCGCTCTTGCAACTGAATAGCCTGTGCTCTGCATTCATACAATGGACTTGTCACCCCTACATTGTTCATGCAACCATCTTGGAGCCAGAACAGGGAAGCAGGAAACGTCAAGCACTTAAAAGGGAGTTGTCTCAAAACGTCTCCTACTTTAAAGAAGGCACTTTGTATAAAAAAGGGACCCTCTGACCCACTTTTCAGTTCACTTTCTGGACCTGCACAAGGACTCTAAGAGAACTACCTGCTGCTGGGGACTGCTGGGGACCCCTTTGCTGCACCTGGAATGACTGCTTTGGACCCTCAGAGGCCTGCCCTGCTGCTTGAGCCCTGTACCATCACTTTAATCCAGGACTACCAGAGGGACTCCAAGGGCTTGTTGGCTGGCTCCCTGATCAGAGTCACAGGGACAGAAAACACATTTTTGAACCCACACCTGGACCCAACCTGAGTGAGTCCTGAACACCCAAGTGGTACCCCTCCAGTCCTTGAGCGTTGGCTGTGGTTTTAAAGGTGTCAGATAGCCAAAATTCCAAAACCTGGAACTTTGAAAAATGTTGTCTAAAAACTTCTCTGAGAACCGTGAAGAGACTAGGACAAACCTGCTTGTCCATCCGTCCATGATGAATTGCCAGTCGACCTGACTTCAGAGTAGCTCCGCTAAGTTCTTCTCAATAGCAGTAAATCATATTCAATTGTCCTTTGCCAAAAGATGCTAAGTCCAAACATGGAAATCTTCTCAAAGACAGTACCTCCTCCCAGACACCATCTGAAGCCTTGCCCTGCTGAATTTTACCTTCTCAGAACATTTGTTTCTAAAGTTCTTCTAGGTTCGAAAGTAAGCGATGGGCCCAATCCACTTTTTATATCCGACTTATGCGCCACTACAGTTGGCCATAATTTCCTACTTTGACCCGGTCTTGTGTGACTAGATGTCCACGGTTGGTGCTTTGATCTTTTGGGAAGTAGGTTTTTACTTTAAATTTTGAAAATTCATAGCTCCAGATCCACTGATTGGATTATTGTTGTTTTTTATATATTTTCTTTTATAATTTACTCTAGTTTTGTGGGGTTTTCCTGTGTTGAGTTTTTATTTTATTTCTGTTTGTGCACTGCATAAATACTTAATATATTGCCACTAAGTTAAGCATGACTGCTTTGTGCCAAGCTACCAGAGGTTTAAGCACAAGTTAATTTAGTGGTGGCTTACCCTGACAGGGATTGTGGCTGTTGCTTGGCCAAGGTTTACACTCTATTCAACCAGCAATCCAATATCTCACATTGGTGCTCAGTGGTGGTATCCAGTATGCATTTATACAGTACCACACAAAATCTCTTTTAGATAATTTGACATCAGAATTTACATTTTTTTTTCTTAGTTTTCCATTGGCAGTTTTCTCCATTTTCTAAATGTAAGTTCCAGCCTTCCTTTTTGTACCATGGAGATGAATCTGATCATTTCGACATTCTCATAAGGGCTGAGCTTCTGAAGCTCAGCAAAGAGAAGCTGGATCTCCAGGTAGCTATTAGAGACTTTGAGGGCGTACAGAGGTGGCAGATCACCACAGAGGAGGGGCAAACCTGAATGATGAGAAGAATGATGAGAAGTGAAGATAGGGGACCCAGGCCTGGGTCCTGAGCTGCAAGGACAGCACAACTCATCTCCAGCAGATGCCCAGAATGCCCAAGATGGGGGAGGGAGCAATGTGCATGCCCGGGTCCTGTTCCCAGAGGTGCTGAGGACGGGGGGAGAAGCGTAGAGAGGAAAAACAAACTGCAGTGGCCAAGGTGAAGCTGGAAGCAGGGGAGAGAAGGGCGGAGACAGAGAGAACATTGGAAAAAGCTGAGGCAGAGAGGGCCTTAGCTGATTAGAAACCTTTACTGGCACAAGACTAGCGTGAAGGAGCTGGAGCTCAAAGCCAGGCAGACCCCAGAGTCCATCAACAATGGTGGTAGCAGTACCCCAGTGTCCATTGAAGAAAAGAGGGTCCAAATCCCAAATAATCTGGTGCCTTTCTTTGTTATGGGGGATGACTGGGGCCACTGGAACTATGCAGCAGGGGAGGGCCAAATTATGCAGCATGAGTAAATGATGTGGCAAGAAAAAGCAAATTATGCTGCATAATGCAGCACATTTTGTGACTGTATTACTTCATTATTTTGTCATTTTTACACTTGTTAACACTGGCTGGGTTTGGCTGCACCTCATTAGTCTAACACCTACAAAAAGCAATAAGCAATTAAATTGACTAGTCAACATTTGCAGAGGGCCTTCCACTGCCCCGCAACATGTGTTGCTGTGTTTTCAGTAACTTTTGATCCATTCGATCTGTAAAAAAAATTCTGTTCTAATCTGCAGATTATGCAGCATTTTCTGGATTATGTGACAAATGCAACAAATATGTGAAAAATGCAGCAACCGCACAATTGCATAATACCGTGGCCCTTGGGATAACATAGACAACCGGTTTGAGTCCTATGCGGTTGCTAAAGAGATGAATAGGGTCCCTAAAGGAGATTGGGGGGCAGTCTCTCGAGGCCTATTCCCAAAGAAGGGAAAGGTACCCTGTTAGCTCCAGGGAAATGGAACAGGTGGGAGTATGCCCTAATGATGGCGGTCCTAACCAGGAAATATGAGCTCATCCAGGTGAAGTATTGACAAACATTTAGGGACAATCAGAATCTGCCCCAACAGACCTGGGTCGATTTTGTGTTAACAGATGGAAGTTTCACAATATGTTATTCAAGGATGTTGCATTTGTGTATAGAAAATAAAAATGTAAGCTGAATTTAGCCCATACTCAGACACTGATAAGCTTGTGAGTGTGATTACCTGTTGCTGATGTCTCTGTCCTGAATAACCCAGAACTCACCATGTGAGGAGCTTTAATCACACTTTTCAAATGTGAGTAAGTCCATTTATGAATGTAAGTTCTCATTCAGTAGGTCACTGAAAGGACTTTGCAATTGTAAACAATGTTATTTGCCAACCTAAGGACTATTGTGGATGTTAGTAGTATTCTGATCTTTCGGTTTAAATATAGCACAATGTAAAGTTGTCACAAGCTACGTAGTTTCAATAAAGGCCTCCAAATGAATCATGTGACATAAAGGAACTCTGGGTTAACTGATACAGGCGGATGCTGTAGGAATAGCTGTTTTATCATTTCTAATTACATTGATATACTGATGTTCTTTTTAGCATGTTCTGGGATACATTTAATGGGTACAACACATTCTTTTGGGCTCATGATGAATCAAAATAGGTGTTGGATGCATGTTAGGGTTAACACACTACACTACAAAAAATAAGAGCATTACTGAGTGGGTTGTGGTGCAGTTCTCATTAATGCTGGCCTCTAATTGTTGAGCTATGTAAAAATATATTTGCCTTTACCAGAAGCAAACAGTTGAAGGCAAAGGTTAAGCAACTTTTTCATTTTGGTCAATGATTCTGTGATATCCCAGGTCAAACATTGTAAACATGTATCAGAGTTGACAATAGGGTTTTGCCTTAGAAATCCACATGAGGAAAAAACTGGTGAATGACCTGATTACATGTCAGTAATCTTCATTACTCCTAGTCTAAGTTTTTTTTCTCATCATAGTCTAAGTATCCCTCCCATTCTCTCCTTATCTTGGTATTTCAGGAAGTATAGTTGAAGAGCTACAGTATATGGGGTAAGGGAAGGGGAGGGATTGTTTCTCCTTGGTAAAAGGAAATACACAATAAAGAAGAAACTTTATTGTACTTAGCAGAATGGCTTAATACTACACCCCATGTAGGATTTGAAGCCCACAAGGTAGGGCTCAATTGTTTTTAAAAGTGTGACATGCAGAAACTTATTGTTACCGTATTCCTTGTGTGACAAGGCCCTAAAAGCATTTTTCATTGTGGAAGGCTCTGGCTGCTTCATAAGAAACTATAGTACAAATTAAAACATTAATGCTGCTATTTTGGGCTTAGGATTAGTTATGTAGAAAAATACAATTCATTTGTAATAATTTATATTTATTAAAGGACCAATTCAGTGTTGAAGTTGGATTTGTAACATATATTTAGGAAAAGTAACTGATAGAAAGGTACCTTTTCTTTCCATATGGCTCCAGGGAGACAAAGAATAATAAATAATTATATGCACAATCAATATTATTTTATGTCTTGCTGTTACTTGTCTTTTTCCTTTTCATGAAGGCGCTTAGGATCTGAAAGTACTGATTAGTGATGAGCAAACTGCTTGGCCCAGACTTGTCGTTTGCAAGTTGCCAAGTTAATTAACAGAAATCTAAATATTCTCTTCCAAAAGACACACAAGACAAGTCAAATGTGTGGCTGAAGCAGTAGTCTAGCATTGCTGAAACACTGAGCTACAATGTATGGCTAATCTGACAAGGAACAGGTGTGTAGAGCGCAGAAAATTAAAATGTGGAAGACTTTGACAGAAACACATTAGTGAATGAATATGGACTTGGAGAGTCATTTAGAGTTTTGCAGTTTTGAAACATCTGACAAAAACTGCAGATGCCCAGACTACTAAGCTAGTAGTTCATTCCACCTAATTTAGAGGTGGGTGAAGCTCCAGTTTATTGCTGGTTGAGGCTCAGCTGGCTCCGTCATTGGAAACCTTTGACCAGCACTCTGTCTGACACAGAGATGTCTGTAAAAATACATCAGATTATACACCCTATTTGAGGCTTTCATTCTGGAATACATTTTTCCTGTTCATGACTGAGAGAAAAGTCTGCCGAGCCTGAACAGTAAACAACAGAAATAAAATCCATGCACTGGAAGAAAAGTTCCAGCATTTAAGAGCCTTTTTATTTTATGTTTTTCATAACAAGCTCCGGCTTGTGGAATTTATTATTGAGAAATGTGAGGAAATAGGGTATATTATGTGGTGTGGTTGTACAACCTCACTGTGTAATAAACTTACCAACCCCTTGAGGCCCAGTAGGTTTCATCTGCAAAACCCTCAGCTCAGCAATGGGTAGCTGTTGCACGAAGCAGCAAGACTTACATAGAGGAACAGGTTACACACATTTAAAACGTAGCAAACCAATTGGAGAAGAAATCGACACAACACTCAGATAATTCAACACCAATTTATGAAAATAGGTTGTGTTTCTATGAGAATTTAGACACTAGAATGAAAAAGATCCACCAGAGAGTAGATTTTTTATGCAGTAATAAATCACTGCAATTTCACTCAACTGCAACAAGCCTTGGCAAAGTCTATGAATTGGACACTTGAAACGTTTTCAAAGAAAACTTAGGTAAGTGTCAACGGGGTCAGTTAGAAGTACGTAGGTCAGGAGCTAGTCAGGATGACCAGTAAAGTCCAAAAGAAGACTCATCCTCACAAGAGAACCAGTCCGTTAAATGTTCCAGGCACTTTTTGAGAGTTGCAATGGAAGGGCTGATGCAAGGGCTGAAGGATGCGGAAGATGCTCTCAGGATGCCACTCGGTTGATGGGTGTCTTTCTGCAGGGATTCCTCGGTCTACAAAGATGGCGAGGGGGTCCTGGTTGCATGGTTACCATACCACAAATTCTTCTACAGTCTGGCCAAATTCCATTTGCCACAGGACTACCAGTCGTCCGTTTTGTGGTCATAGACTAAATCTTCCTAAATTGATAACGTGTCTTCAGAAGGTCCCAGTGACTCTCGAACAGCACTTTCAGGCTCAGCAAACTCGGGTGTTACGTTGTGCATCAGGTTTTGGTCCTTGGAGCTGCACGGCAGCGCTGGTAGCAGTTTGAAGACTGTGGGCTAACAAATTGCTGCAGCAGGCTTTTTCAGTTATTGTGTCCCTGTGCTGCAAACAGGATGCCAGTCACCTGGCCTTGGAGTTCTCTTGACTTGACTGTGCTTTGGAGACAGCTTCTACCTAAGCAGGAAATGGCAAGCACAGTCCCTATCTCCACTAGCCACCAGATGCAGGTGCAGTCCTCATCAGTGCCGCCTCTCTCTGCTGGTCCCTCATGCAGCAAGGCAATCCTTCTTTGATCCCTTTTCCAAGTTGGTTGAGGTTGAGGTCTGGGTCACAGGTTGCCCTCTTTATGCTTGGAAGTTGCCCTCTGGGCAGGATACAGTTGGTAGTCAATGGGCTACCAGGTTCCCTCCCAACTGGTGACCATTTCCTGTTGAGTCTGACTTATGGATATCTCTGGATGCACCATTTTGCCCACTCCCAACATGGTGAGACCCTTCTCCTGGTGTACAGACTTCACTAGCCCACCCCTAGTGGCTACAGCAGGGCTGGGGAAACAGGATTAGCAACTGGTTTCCCTTCTATGCCTCCTGTGCCAGCCTGTCTACCTCAACAATTGGGCAGCCCACCCCTGTGGTGCTACACATCTGCCTTTCAAAGGCAGCTTAACCTTTAAAGCCTGCTCTTTCAGGCTAACACTGAAGACGCTTCCTGCAGGAGGGAGGTTACACACTGTCCCACAATGCTTCATTGTTTTCCTTCCTGAGAGTCACTAGCATGTCTCTCAAGGAGGGCAGAAAGCTCTCTAGTGGAGCACAGGAGTTTTAAAGGCAACAAAGTAGCAGCTTTACTAAATCTGCATACTGCAACAAGTAACATTAATTTTAATGGGAGATATAAGTCGGGCTGAATTTAACAAATTGTTTGATACCTTGGAGAGCCCACTTTGATTGCACCACTCAGGAGTTAGCACAGCTGAGGGGGTTAGCGTGTAAACCTGTTCTCACCAATGGGACAACCAAGACTTACCACGTAAAAACAGTGGTTTCACATGTTTTACTGTCAAGTAAAGCACATGTCCTGCCTGTGACACATGTTGCACCCTGCCTACAGGGCTCGGTAGGCCTGCCAGAGGGATGGCTCACACACATCTAGTGGAAGTTGTGGCTTTGCCATTGTTTTCACTGACAAAGTCAGGCTAGCAGTGCTCAACTGCTCTACCAGTCTGAAGTGGCAGACCGGGAGACTTTTATTTGTGGGGCTTCCAGGGTGGCACAATCAGTGCTGAAAGTCCTGGGGTACCCCTCAAACATAACTACCCTGGTGTTAGAAATTTGGTGTCTAGTTGGCAGAGGTATGTATCCTGTCAAAGTAAGGACCACAAATTCTAGTTAGGGTAAGTCAGTTACATATCGTAAATTACAAACATAATCCAGACATGGTTAGAAAAATAGGTCTTAATTTAATGAACAAAATAAGACCAAAACAACAAAAAAATCCAATAAGTAGTAGAAGTTGAGATATGAACTTTAAAAAAATATCTGCAAATGTAGTGCTTAGAAGCTTGACCGTGGTAGACCAGAGGAAAATGAAAAGTTCAGGCCGACCATCCTGGAGCAGTGTGGGGCTACAGGGACTAACCTTGTCCCGCTAAAATGGTATCTTGTATAAAACGTTGTGCCTTTGTCAAGGATCGATGCATGGAGCAGGGGAGACAATGCGAAGGGAATGAATTGGTTCTGATCCTCACAGTCAGAGATGTGTCATCATCGAGCCACGCAGTCGCCTATCCTCGAGCAGTGGTACATCGTTGCACTTGGTGATGAAAGCAATGCACCGTTGTCGATCCCGGCAGCCAGCAATGCATAAGGCGAATGGCGATGTGTTGATCTTGGGCCACGCAATCGGTAATTCAAAGTCCTTGTCCTCAGTGGCAGTTCCGATTGGCGCAGTGATGGCGATGCATGGATTTCTGAGGAACACAACTCCAGAACCCACTTCCAAGGGCCGAGGACTGGATTGGCACCATTTGGCAGGGTAGGATTTACAGTTGACAGAGTCAAGAAGCTGTAGCAGAGGCAAATAAAGTCTTTGATGTCCCTGAGACTTCAGAACACGAGGCAAGCGAACAAGCCCTTGGAGTCACATTATTTCTGCGGATTATGCGGGTCCAGTCCTTCACACCCAGGCGAAGAGGACAGCGGGCTGCAGGTCAGCACAAGCAAGAAAGCAGTCCTTCCAGGTTAGGAGTCTGGTAGAGAAGCAGCCCTTGTAGCAGTACAGCAGTCCTTCTTCCTCGGCAGAGAATCCACGGGTCCAGAAGTGTACTGATTTGGTAGGGTCAGAAGTCCAGTTTTTATACCCAGTGGTGCCTTTGAAGTGGGTATGATTTCAAAAAGGGGATTTGAAGTGCATATAGGCTCTACATTTTGTGCCCTAACTCCAGACACACTACAGAGGGGTCTGCAGCTATTCTTAGGGCACAGGCACAATCCTATTCGGGTGCACATGTCGGCTCCTCCCTCCCATCATGTCCAGGATGGCCCATCAGCCTGGTGATGGCTCACCAGGATGTGAATAGTCCATTAGTGTATAATGGAGCAATTGTGTGTGATTCCCTTTGTGTGTGTCTACAGGTCTAGAGGGAATGCACAGAGCCCAGCTGTCACCCAACCCAGGCTTGTATTGGAGGCAGGCAGCAGGCACACAAGGCTTAAGAGCAAAAAAATGGCAACTTTCTAAAAGTGGCATTTTAAGAGTAGTAATCATAAACCCAATTTAAACCCTGAGGAGTGTTAAAAATTGGGTTTCTAGTTGGCAGGGGGTGAACCCTGTCCAAGAAGGCACTGCAATCCTAGTCAGGGTAAGTTATATACACTTCCTAAATTAACCCATGCTCACCTTCTGGTAACTTGACACTTGGAGACATGCATGTCTGCAGTCTCTACTTGTAGAAAGTCATTAGTTGCTTTCACCTGCAGACACTCTAGAAGATTTTGGCAAACTATTGTGACCTCTGCCGTGCTGTCTAATAGCGCTAATGCCCACTTCTTGTTCTTCAATAGAGCCCTCTTCTTGAGTGTCATGTCGAACTGCACCTGCTGCCACTTTTTTCTTTTTGAATTGAGGTTTTTGTTGGGGAAGTTTTGCTTCTTTTTTAACAGAAACTTCTGTAGAGCTTTGTGATTCCTGTCTCAGTTTCACGTACTCAGTTCTTTGCCCTGGCCGCCCACCTCTCTCACTGCGTTTTTCTGGTGAGTCCTGAAAGGAACGGGCTTGGCGTGTATCAGTATATTGATATCTGTCATCAGATCAGCATATAAGCAACAGACTTCCGCTACCGTTGGGTTTGCTGCATCAGAGTGAGGTGTATAAGTGGCCAATAAATGCCAGGTAGGACCATCGTTACTTAGAGGACCTAACCAAACGTGTAAAATTGTATGGGGTAGGGCACCGTTAAGCCAATTATTATGTTCTTGATAAGATAGAGGTATTTCTAAATATAAATATGCATATGCTGGGTATTGTGCAGGTACGTTTGCAGGTGTATAGTGATGAAATGTGTTGATGTTCCCATCAACTGCTGGAAAAGTGACCCAAGAATAAAAAGATTCTGCTCTATAGGCTGGGTGAACGTCAACAACAAATGTGACTGGTCCCCCTCGGCAGTTAGGCCATGTGCCAGTAAATGTGCAGTAAGGGGTGGTTGCATATTGACTGCAATTGCTACCTGTTTTGGATTCGCCATAATGAATGGTAAATTTTGTTCAGAGATAAGCATACCAAATAGGGATTATCCTTTTAATGGTTCAAGCTTGAACAACCTACAGCATTAGTTAGGTACTCCCTCCTGAGCTGAGGAGGAAATCCTCAATACCACGGACGTCTCTGTATATAGTACTGAGGTGTCTTTGTATATAGTGAGACAGAGATACTCAGGAGGACTCGAAAATTAGAGCCTGACCAAACTTTGGCGGCACCATGTCGCGTAAGCTCTTATTATTCTAATGAGACTACTGGATTTGATTGGCAGAATCGCCTGCAGTGTGGGAGACTGAGTCTAACCCACTACAAGTGACACCTGTCGCCCCAATCTGTTTTTTTTTCCTCGGCTAACTAGCAGTGCTTTATCTCCACCCAAGAGCAGAAATGATTGACATAATTGACTCCTCAGAGACAATAGACTAATTCCTACCTAGGCTATATTAGAGCACAGCATGTTAAGCTCTAGTTCTGCCTTCAGGTTCCCCTGTAAGACATCATCCCCCATACCTGAGCAAAGGCCTGAAGTCTGCATAAGCAGCTGTGGCGAAGCGTTCAGCAATCAGCATACAGTTGTGGTCATCTGGCTGGAATCTCCCTCAACTTGTATGGGACAGTGAATTGTTTTTATAATAAAACACCTGGTGTTCTGAGAAAATGTCCCTACCTAAGGATGTGTATGTTTCTATGAATACCAGAGACAAAGTGTTACCACATTTACCAGCAACCTATCTTACTGCAGCCTTGAGAGAAGCATAGAGTGATCAAAATGCTTTATTTATGAACGCAGTGCTAGGCTAGGCAAAGAACAGTTAGATAGAAATAAAACAAGACCGCAAATGTGGCTATTGTTAAAATAATAAACAAAGCTAAATAAACCATATCTAGGTTAAAGTGCACAGCTGCAGGCCTGGTTTTGCTAAAAGAATGTGCATGGGGCTATAACTAAAATGGCTACACAACAATCTAACATCTGTTCTTTTTGCATTTGTCGCCCTGAGTGAGAAGGGTATGCCCAGACGTGGATCCTGTGCTCACTATGCCTTCAGATTCAAAGTAGCATGGCTGATGAGGAGTGATACCCCAAAACCAGTCCGAAGGTGCTTGTTTGTGGTCCGGGGAGGAGCCGGCTTGGCAGTTCAGACTCGCCTGTTCCCATGGGAGCAGGAACAAGACTGATTTTCATATGGATGGGTTCAAACTGGAATGGCATGGATAGAAAAACAAATTGATGGATTAAACCCAGACCTGTGACTGGGGCTGAAAGTTTGATTTGTTTTGCATTTTGTCCATCATCTGTCCTTTTTGCATTTGATGCCCTAAGTGGGAAGGGATTCAAGGTAGCCTGGCTGATGAAAAAAAAAAACAGATGGATTAAACCCAGATCTGTGACTGGGGTGAATGTTCGATTCGTTCCGCATCCTGCTGATTATCTGTTCTTTTTGCATGTGTCACCCCAAGTGGGAAGGGTATTCTCAGATGTGGGTCCCATGCTCACTATGCCACCAGAATCAAGCTAGCCTAGCTGATGGGGGGTGATTTCTTGAAACCAGTCCCAGGATGTTTTTTTCTGGTGCAGGAAGGACCTGGCCTGGAGGTTCGGACAGGAGTGTTCTCATGGGGAGCAGGTTTAAAACTGATTTGCGTATGACTGGTTCCAAACTGGAATACTATGGCAAGCAAACAAAAAGATGGATAAAGTCCAGATCTGTGTCTGGGGTGAATGTTTGATTTGTTCAAAATTAAGTCAATCATCTGTTCTTTTTGCATTTATTGCCCTAAGCGGGAAGGGTATGCCCAGATCTTGGTCCTGTGGTTCTTATACCTTCAGATTCAAGCTAGTCTGGCTTATGAGGGGAAATACCCCACAACCGGTCCCAGGTTGCTTGTTTCTGGTTCAGGGCAGAACTGGCCTGGTAGTTCCAGTTAGACTGTTCTCATGAGGAGCAGGGTCAAGACTGATTTGCATATGGCTGGGTCCAAACTGGAATGGTGTGACGAGCAAAAAGACAATTGATTAAACCCAGATCTGTAACTGGGGGTGAATGTTTGTTTTATTTTGCATTCCATCCATCATCTGTTCTTTTTGCATTTGTTGCCCTAAGTGGGAAGAGTATGCCCAGACGTGAGTCCCATGCTCACTATGCCATCAATTACAAGCTAGCCTGGCTGATGAGTGGGTATACCTGGAAATATGTCTTTGGATGCTTGTTTCTGGTCCAGGGAGGACTTAACCTGGCAGTTTAGGGAGGACTGTTTCCATGAGGAGCAGGGACAAGACTGATTTTCTTATGGATCCAAACTGGAATGGCATGGTGAGTAAAAAAAAATGCATTAAACTCAGATCTGTGACAGGGGGGTGAGTGTTTGATTTCTTCTGCATTCTGTCCATCATCTGTTCATTTTGCAGTTGTCAGACTAAGTGGGAAGGGTATGCCCAGACCTGGGTGGTTGTGATGTCGGTCCCGTGCTCACTATGCCACCAGATACAAGCTAGCTTGGTTGATGAGGGGTGATACCCCTAAACTGTAGTGAATTCTAGTTCGTTTAAATGGGATAACAGGAGTTAGCTTAGCCTCTGGCTTGCAGACTCGTTCCCCCGTCACCTAGTGACTTTTAACCTACTTAGCTTGCTCTGTCTTAGCCCATTTAATTATTTAATTCTTCTAAGATGGCTGCCTTGTTTATAGTTAGGCCACTTGTTATGCTTTGCATTACCAGTGTCACCGCGCTAAGGTGTCAAGATCAAGCAACAAAGACAAACAAACAGTGGTGTTCGAGGGATTGTTTATATTAATTGCCGTCCCAAGCATGTCTGTTATCTATTGTTTGGGAACACACCTACGTCAGGGGTCCTTGTAGATCTGTATAAATGCATCGCACTTTAGACAGATAATCAGAGGGATTCGACCAGAGGGCATCGCCACCATCGCTGATATCGATGCTGCACGTCATCTTGACGCTGACCCAGTCTTCGTGTCCCTGTGGAGTCTGAGATAGAGACCTCATTCCAAGGTAACGAGGATTGGGGGCTCCTCTCATGGACATGGCATTGGCAGATTAGGTTTAGCAAACCCAGCTCTCCTTTAGGTAGTAGGTTAGGCCTCTCACATTAGAGTATTAGGGCATATTACATCTCATATGTCTTTCTTATGCATTGCAAGATGGTGGGGGTCTTTGTAATAATGACTCTCGTCTTCACAATTCTGTTTCTTGCTTTATTCATTATCCTAATCATTGCAGCCCATGCAACTTACCGCAAATTGCAGTTAAGTATAAAAACTATTGCAACTTCACTGCATCTGTGTCATTACCTGTGTTTGTATGAGACATATCTGAGAGAAAGGGGTAATTTACGTTTAACCACAACACTCCCTGAGATGTCTTATTCTTGAGTCCATGCGTAAAGGCTGCCACAAATAACCTTTTACTATTGTGTTTCTGGTGAGGTGCTGCTAGTGAGCCGGTAAGGTTGGGACAACAGTTGCGACTTGTTGTAGGATAGGCATAGTCGCCTACAAACAAAAGTACTGTCATCCTTTAACCAGCAGTCTTGCCTAAAGCAAGAGTCCAAACTACGACAAAATCAGTTCCGGGATGCTTAGCTCTGGTCCAGGGAGGACCTGGCCTGCCAGTTCGGCCTCAACTGTTCCTTTGGGGAACAGGGTCAGAACTGATTTGCATTTGGCTAGGTCCAAACTAGAATGGCATGGCAAGCATAAAAAAACTGGTGGATGATACCCAGATCTATTATTGAGGGTGAATGTTTGATTTGTTTTGCATTCCGCCCACCATCTTTTCTTTTGGCATTTATCGCCCTAAGAGTGAAGGGTATGCCCAGGTGTAAGTCCTGTGCTTGCTATTTCACCAAATTCAAGCTAGCTTGGCTGATACTTCAAAACTGGTCCCAAGATGTTTGTTCTGGTCTAGCAAGGATCTAGCCTGATAGCTCGGGCTTGACTGTTTGCATCGGGAGCAGGGTCAAGACTGGTTTGCATATAGCTGGGTCCAAAGTGGAATGGAGCGTTGTGCAAAAAAAACAATGGATTAAACCCAATCTGTGACTGGCGGTACATTTTTGAGGTTTTATGCTTTCTGTTCTTTTTGCATTTGTCGCCCAAAGTGAGAGGGGTATGTTGTGATGTCGGTCCAGTGCTTGTTATGCCACCAGATTCAAGTTAGCCTGGTTGATGAACAAAAAAACTGATAGATTAAACCCAGATCTGTGACTAAGGGTGAATATTTGACTTATTCCACATTCCTTTGATTATCTGTTCTTTTTGCATGTGTCATACTAAGTGGGAAGGGTTTGCCCATATGAGGGTCCCTTGCTTGCTATGCCACCAGAATCATGCTGGCCTGGCTGATGAGGGGTGATACAACAAAACCGGTCCCAGGATGCTTTTTTCTGGTCCAGGGAGGACCTACCTGGCAGTTCAGGCTGGATCGTTTCCATGGAGAGGTTTCAACAAGACTGATTTTTGATTCGCTGTGCCCAACTGGAATAGCATGGTTAGCAAAAAAAGAATGGATTAAACCTAGGTCCATGGCTGGGGGTGAATGTTTGCTTAGTCACACATTCCTTCCCTCATCTGTTCTTTTTACATTTGTCCACCTAACTGCTTAGGCTATGCCCAGACTTCGGTCCCGTTGCTTGCTATGCCACCATATTCTACCTGTACTGTCTGATGAGGGGTGATGCCCCAAAACCCATCCCAGGATGCTTGTCTCTAGTCCAGGGAGTACTAGCCTGGTAGTTCGGGCAGTACTGTTCCCATGGGGAGCACAGTCAAGACTGTTTTGCATATGGCTGTGTCCAAACTGGAATAGCATGGTGAGCACAAAAAAATGGCCTAAGCCCAGATCTGTTATTGGGGGTGAATGTATGATTTCTTTTCTGTATTCAGTCCATCATCTGTTCTTTTTGCATTAGTCACCCTAAGTGGTAAGGGTATGGCCAGACGTGGGTGCTGTGCTGGCTATGCCATCAGATTCAGACTAGCCTGGCTGATGGGGGTTGGCACCTTGAGAATGGTTCCAAGATGCCTTGTTTCTGTTCCAGAGAGGAGTTGGCCTGGCAGTTCCAGTTGTACTCTTTGCATGAGGAGCAGGGTCAAGACTGAATTGAATATGGCTGGGTCCAAACTGGAATGGAAAGCCAAAGAAGAAACTGATGGATTAACCCTAGATCTATGACTGGGGTAATTGTTAGATTTTTTACACATTCTGTTCATCATCTGTTCTTTTGGCATTTTCACCTTAAGTGAGAAGGGTATGCCCAGATGTGGGTCCCATGCTCCCTATGCAACCAGATTTAAACTAGTCCTGCTGATGAGGGGTGATACCCGGAAACCGGTCTCAGGTTACTAGTTCCTGGTCCAGGGAGGACCTAGCTTGTGAGTCCTGCTGAACCGTTCCCATAGGGAGCAGGTCAAGACTGATTTGCACATGGCTGGATCCAAACTGGAATGACATGGTGAGCAAAACAAAACGATGGATTACATCCACATCTGCTGCTGAGGGTGAATGTTTGATTTGTTCTGCTTTCCGTCCATCATCTGTTTTTTTTTTCATTTGTCACAATAAGTGGGAAGAGTATGCACAGACATTGGTCCCGTGGTTGCTACCAGACTCAGGCTAGCCTGGTTGAGGAGAGGTGATACCATGAAACTGGTCCCAGGATGCTTGTTTCCAGTCCAGGGAGGACCTGGCCTGTTGGTTTGGGCTGGACTGTTCCCATGAGGAACAGGGCCAAGATTGATTTGTATATGGCTGAGTCCAACCTGAGGTGGCATAGTGAGCAAAAGAACGATGGATTAAACCCAGATCTGTGACTAGGGGTGAGTGTTTGCATTGTTCAGCACTGTGTCCATCATCCTTTTGTGATGAGGGGTTAGACCCAGAGACTTGTCCCAGACTGCTTGCTTCTGCACCAGGGAGGTAAGGCCTGGCAGTCCCAGCAGGACTCTTTCATGAGGAGCAGGGTCACAACTTATTTGCATTTTGCTGAGTCCAAACTAGAATGGGATGGTGAGCAAAATAAATATGGATTAAACCCAGTTCTGCAACTGGGGGTAAACATTGGATTTGTTCCGGATTCCATCTATCATCTGTTCTTTTTGCATTTGTTGCCCCTAAGTGGGAAGGGTTTGCCTAGATGTGGGTCCTGTGCTCGCTATTCCACCAGATTTTAACTAGCTTGGCTGATGAGGGGTGATGCCCTGAAACCGGTCCCAGGATATTTGTTTCTGATCCGGAGAGGACCAGGCCTACCAGTTCAGGCTGGACTGTTTCCATAGGTATCTTGGTTAAAACTGATTTGAATATAATTGGCTCCAAACTGGAGTAGCTAGACAAGCAAACAAACAAACGTTGGATTAAACTGAGACCTTTGACTGGGGGGAAATGTCTGATTTGTTTCACATTCCATCCATCATCTTTTCTTTTTGTATTTTTTCTCCTAAGTGGGAAGGGTATGCTCAGATGTCAGTTCAGTGCTCGCTATGCCACCAGATTCAATATTACCTGGCTGATGGGGGTGATACACTGAAACTGGTCCCAGGATCCTTGTTTCTGGTCCAGGGAGGACCTGGCCTGGCAGTTCAGGCTGCACTGTTCCATGGGGAGGTGGGACAAGACAGATTTTCATATGGCTGGGTCCAAACTGGAATGGCATGGCAAGCAAAAAAACAATGGTTTAAACCCAGATCTGTGACTGGGGGTGAATGTTTGATTTGTTCAGCATTCCGTCCATCATCTGTTCTTTTTGCATGTGCCATCCTAGGTCAAAAGGGTATGGCCAGATGTAGGTCCTATGCTTGCGATGCCACTAGATTCAAGCTAGCCCAGCTAACACCCCGAAATCAATCCCAGGGTGCTTGTTTCTGGTCTAGGGAGGACTTGGCGTGGAAGTTTTAGCTGGACTGTTCTATGGGAAGCAGGATCAAGAATGTTTTGCATATGGCTGGATCCAAAATGAAATGGCATGGCGCGAGCAAAAAGAACCCAGATCTAGGACTGGGGTAATGATTGCTTTGTTATGTATTCCGTCCATCATCTGTTCTTTTTGTGTTTGTTGCTGTAAGTGGGAAGGGTATGCCCAGACATGGGTCCCGTGTTCTCTATGCCACCAGATTCAAATCAGCCTGGCTGATGAGGAGTTATTCCCTGAAAGTGGTCCCAGGGTGTTTGTTTCTGGTCAAGGGAGGTGCTGGCCTGGCAGTCAGGCTTGACTGTTCCCATGGGAACCTGCAAATAGAGGGATCCAAACTGGAGTGCCATGATGAGCAAAACAATCTGATGGATTAAGCTCAGATCTGTGATTCAAGGTGAATGTTTGATTTGTTCTGCATTCCGTCCATCATCTATTCTTTTTGTTATTGTTGCCTTAAGTGGTACCGTATGCCCACACATGAGTCCAGTGCTCGCTATGCCACCAGATTCTAGCTAGCATGGCTGATATGGGGTGATACCTGGAAACTGGTCCCAGGATGCGTGTTTCTGGTCCAGAGAGGACCTAGCCTGAGCAGTTTAGGTTGGACTGTCCCCCATGGGGAGCAGGGGCAAGACCGATTTTCATACAGAAGGGTGCAAACTGGAATGGCATGGTGAGCAAAAATGGTGGATTAAACTAATATCTTTGGCTGGGGGTGAATGATTGATTTCTTTTGCATTCGGTCCATCATCTGTTCTTTTTGCATTCATCTCCCTAAGTGGGAAGGGTATGCCCAGACATAGGTCCCATGCTCACTATGCCACAAGATTCAAGGTAGCCTGTCTGATAAACACTGATGGATTAAACAGAGATCTATGACTTGGGGTGAATGTTTGATTTGTTCTCCATCCTGTCCATTATATTTTCTTTTTGCATGTGTCAGCCTTAGGCCCATTTTATACTCTGTTTGCGCCAGATTTGCATCATTTATTTTGGCGCAAATTCAGCGCAAACTTAACTCCATACTTATGCTTTGGTGCTAGACCCGTCTAGCGCCAAAGTTATGGAGTGTGCGCCATTTTTTGTATGTGAAAACCTACCTTGCGCTAATGACATGCAAGGTAGGCGTTCCCGTGCAAAAATGACTCCAAGGCATGTGCGCCTTATTTATCCTCCGGCGTGAAAATGATGCACAGAAGGAGGCGGGCCGTAAAACATGGCGCCAAGCCGGATTTGCGCTGTTTTTTAACGCCTGGGTCAGGGCAGGTGTTAGGGGACATGTGGGCTCATTTCCATGGTGGGAGACCATGGAAGCAGTCTACAGGTGCCCTTCCCTGCATCCAGGGACACCCTCACCCTCGCCCACCCCTGGAGGACACCCATGGATTGGGGACCTATCTATTGTGAGTGCAGGTAAGTATTTTTATTTTTATTTTTATTTAAGTGGCACAGGGGGGCCTAACTTGGGCCCCTACATGCCACTGTGCCCAATGGCCATGCCCAGGGGACACAAGTCCCCTGGGCATGGCCATTGGGCAGGGGGCATGACTCCTGTCTATGTTAAGACAGGAGTCATTTCCATGGGTGTAGTGCATCAAAAAATGGCGCTAATCAGGTTAGAGCCAATATTTTTGACTCTAACCTGACTTGCACCATTCTTTGGTGCACAACCCCCAGTCTTCTCTTCGTCTCCGGTGCCTGGTTACCGTCATTTATTTTGACGCTAACCAGGCCATAGCACCGCCTACCTACATTCCATAAATAAGGCACCCGGCTGGCGCGTTGGAATGGCGGTAGTTGGCGGTAAACTTTTTGACGCAAATATGCGCTAGCGCAGATTTGCGTCAAAAAGTATAAATGTGGGCCTTAGTGGGAAGGGTTTGCCCAAATGTTGGTCCTGTGCTTGTTGTGCAACCAGAATCAAGCTTAGCTTGTCTAGCTGATGAGGAGTAATACCCAAAATCAGTCCCACAATGTTTGATTCTGGTACAGGAAGGACCTGCTCCGACAGTTTGGGCAGGACTGTTCCAGTGGGGAGCAGGGTCAAAACTGATTTGCGTATGACTGGTTCCAAATTGCAATGGCATGGCAAGCATAAAAAAAGATTGATTAAACCAAGATCTCTGACTGGGTGTTTTATTTGTTCCACATTCCGTCCATCATCTGTTCTTTTTGCATTTGTTGCCCTAAGTGGGAAGGGTATGCCCAGACTTGGGTCCCGTATTCGCTATGCCACCAGATTTAAGCTAGCCTGGCTGATGAGGGTTGATAACCCGAAACCAGTCCCAGGTTGCTTGTTTCTGGTCCAGGAAGAACCTGGACTGGCAATTCCATTTGGACTGTTCCCATATGGAGCAGGGTCAAGACTGATTTGCATAAGGCTGGGTCCAAACTGGAATGCCATGGTGAGCACAAAAATGTTGGATTAAACCCAGATCTGTGACTGGGGGTAAATGTTTGGTTGTTCCGCATTCTGTCCATCATCTGTTCTTGTTTCATTTGTTGCCCTAAATGGGAAGGGTATGCCCAGACATGGGTCCCCTGCTCGCTATGCTACTAGTTTTAAGTTGGGCTTGCTGATGAGGAGTGATATCCCGAAACCGGTCCCAGGATGCTTGTTTCTGGTCCAGGGAGGACATAGCCTGGCAATTCGGGCTGGACTGTTCCCATGGGGAGCAGGGTCAATACTAATTTGCCTATGGATGTCTCCAAATTGAAATGGCATGATAAGCAAACAAAACAATGGATTAAACCCAGGTTCGTGACTGGGAGTGAATGTTTGATTTGTTAGGCATTCTGCCCATTATCTGTTCTTTTTACTATCAGCTACCTAGCACCTACCTTAGGAGTGATTTATATGTAAGAAAAGGAGGGACTGAGGATTGGCAAGAGGTTTTAAAGGGCTGCAAGCCCACTAGTAGCATTTAATATACAGGCACTGGGAACAGGTGATACCACATTATAAGGGATTTACAAGTACACTAAATAATACAATTGTGGCTACACCAATGTCATCAAATTCAGGGGAGAAGCACATGCATTCTAGCACTGGTTAGTAGTGGTAAAATGCTCAGAGTCCTAAGGCCAACAAAAAGATGCAGCTGAAACAGGAGGTGAAAGGCAAAAAGTCTGGGGTAAGACCACCCTAAGAATGCCAGATCTCACAAGGAGGATTTATTATTACAAGTTCATAGGTACAAAACACAACAGTCCTACTTCTTCTGAAGCAAGAATTACCCTAAATAATTGTATTAAGGAATCCCCAATGTAACCCTATGAGAGGGGTAGGCTGCACAGTAGAGAAAAACTAATTTGAGAGTTTTTCACTACCAGGACATGTAAAACTAAAAATGGTGTCCTGCCGTTTACTTACACTGCACCCTGCCCTATGGGCTACTATGGCCTACCTTAGGGAGCCGTATGTGTAATAAAAGGGGAGTTTAAAGCTTGGCGAGGGACTTTAAATGCCATGTCGGCATGGCAGTGAAACTGCATATGCAGACTCCGCACTGGCAGGCCTGAGACATGTTTAAAGGGCTATGTAAGTGGATGGGACAATCAGTGCTGCAGACATACTAGTTGCACATATAGTACACTTTACTAGGGATTTACAAGTGAATTAAATATACCAGTTGTAGATACACAAATGTTACCAAATTTTAAGGGAGTGAGCATATGCACTTTAGCACTGGTTAGCAGTGGTAAAGTACCCAGAGTACTAAGGGCAACAAAAACCTATCAGCAAAAGTGAGACAAGGCAGGCATAATGTTTGAGGGAACCTTAAGGCCGTCAAGTCTAACACCTGGGTACTTGGGTACCATTTACTAGGGACTTACAGTTAAGATAGCTATTTAAGATTGGGTATAGCCAATTCAACATACACTTTCAAGGTCACAGGACTGATGCTGAGGCCTGGTTAGCAAGCCTCAGTGCACTCAGAGTTGAAAAACCAGCAGCATCAGGTGAAACACTTGTGGGTGACCATACAAAAAGAGGCATTCTCTTACAAAAAACGTCCCCTTGCGGGTGCATAAAACATGACACATGCTTTGCAGAGGATCAGTGCCTTAAACAGAGTCAGCACAGGGGTAGGGGAAGGGTTCTGCACTGAAGGCAAAGAGATCCCTGCCAAGTAATGGGAACATTATTAACATTCCTTCTGGACTCTTAAGTCCAAGGGGCTCATTTACAAGCCCCTTACACTTCTGTACCATAATTTCTTTAAGCTATGGAGATGCAGAACAGCCCTCCACCTGTGCCATATTTACAAACTGGTGCAATGAGACCATTGTGCTAGTTTGTAAACCCTTGTTCCACATTATACCTGTGCCAGGTTTAATGTATGTAAGGGAGGCATTCCCCAGCTAGGAGGCCCGCAAGAATGGCGCAATTAAATCTACAAGATTTCACTGAGTCATTATAGCATCATTTTTTTTATCACAGGCGTTAAAGTGATGCTAGGCTGTTTTAAATGGGCCAGACTAGTGTTAACATTTTTGACGTTCGTCCAGCAAAGCACCACAACTGTGTCAGAAATTCTGATGCAGCTGTGCTAGCGAGTGCCATTGTGCGCTGTATTGTAAATACAGCGCAACCATGGTGTCGCTAGGTGGACACGAGGCGGCTCAAGCAAACTGGCACATCATAATCAATGCGTCAGTTTATTGTAAATGAGGTCCCAAGTTTCCTGGGGTTCTTGAGTCCGCAGTGCACACATGGCACATTACTTTTGTGTATGTAAGGAGTTCTGCTTTGTATAACAAAACAATTAGGCCTGGTTCACATTTTAATTATGCTGGAGTTCTTGGAGTACCTCCAGTAATTTTGCATTTTTCTTGAAATTACTAAAAAGGATGCAATTACACCTGATGTGCAATTTGGAGTAATTTGGGAAAAAAATGTCATCCCAAAATTCCACAAACAGAGCGACAGCACAAAATGCATCCTCTGGTTCATTTTAGACTTAAGGGTGCATTTTGTGCTAAAAAAATAGTGCTAAATGTAGGTTTACAGTTTTCGCATAATTCTAAGCAATCTAGCAATGTCACATGATTCTGCTGTAATTACACCAGAGCAAATTACGCAAGTTACGCCTACCCCAAAAAACTTCATGAACAGTGGCAAATCTGAGAAGAGTCGAACTAGGAACTGCAACCTTGTGCAATGTAAACGTTAGATATCAACATATTGAAAGCTATCATACACAATACAGCCATTTAATTCAACGTTAAGGTGTTGTATAAGAGCCAGCAACAGGGTTAGAGCAGTAATTGGTGATTTCGTACCCAAGCAGTGGTTTCCCGATTTCAGATGTGTAAAACCTCTCCTCTAGCAAAGCCCACTTGGCGTGATACATAAGCAAGACAAATATATATCAGTTTATGGGTTACATCTAATCAAAAGGTGTGTGCATCTTCCGTGTTACCTGCACTGGTAAGATTAGGGTCAGTTTCCCGCCCCCCACTTATAGCTTCACCTGGGAGCTTCAGACAGCATGTCTCAAAGGGCTGGTGATTCATTTGTGTTCTCTGGGCTGCGATCGAATTCTGCTGGGTTTTTTTAATCAAGAAAACTGAAGATTTATCAAAATGGAAGGATCCTCTTTCCTTCTCTTTATTGGAAAACAGAGTCAAAAGAGTTGACAGGAGAAAGACGTTTTGTGCTCGTTGTCATCTTTCTTCACTGGCTCAGTGATCAAAGCAGTGATGACAATTTTACTTCTAAGGCCAAATGTCTTTGATAGGATTGTATCAAAAAAGTTCACTACAGTTCACAGAAACATAGAAAGGCCAGTCAGCTATCGGAGCATTCAGGCAAACAAACACAACATTGTCCGAACAAGAGAACATGGCCAACAGCTCTGAAAGTATGACCTTGTTAACGCTGAGTTTATTAATGAATATCTATGTATCTGAGTGTCGAATTTGCATAGGAAATGTATTAACTTAGAGAAAAATATTGCACGCATTTGATGTTGCGCCCACGTGAGTGGCCGTCAGTGTTCACAAAGTGTACCTATTAATGGCTTATTAATATGAAATGTTGAGCTTATGTTTGATTAATGTAGTAATGTGTCATATTAAGGGTTATGCGGTATTTATTAGCTTTATTAATCGTAAGCCTTAACTTAGCAAGGTCTTGGCTGAGATGCAAAGCCTCATGTCAAGCTGCATTTTCTGGCATTTTATAAAGTGCCTGCTTGGAGAATTAAGTTGTGGTTTTCTACTGTACTGACCATATTCTGGTAGCTGAAATTCGTTGTCGTGCGAAACTGCTTGCTAAAAGATGCTGTACTAGCTAGGGAAACACTGTATATTTTATAATGTGTAAGACTGACCTTCCCGGGGGAAAACAATGGATGCACTGACTGGAGTATATGTTGCAACAATATTGATACCTGACAAGCCAAACGATGGGAACAGAGAAGTGGAGCCAATCATGAACATGTGAACCACATAGTAGTACGACTTTAGATTTAGGGTTTTCATTTTATTGGACTAAATGCAAACATGCGATTCTTTGACCAATGAGGATGTGGGAAGTAGGTTTAGGAAATCTAACTTACCCAGACTGCACCTGGAGGAGGACACCATTTTTCCATTTTCCACTCCGCCATTAGCTATATTCTTTCGAACTGTCGAGGGAGGACATTCGCCCTTTCTTTCTGAATGTTGAGTTATTTTCTAAACTGCATGAAGAAACTTTGCTTTTTCTGAACTTTGATGCCTAATCCTGGTGTCTTGCTGACCGAACAGATGTCCTATTGGCGAAGATTGTCACAGCTTGCTGAACCATATTGAGGACAGGTATATGACGATATTACTATTTATGTCTATTTGCTTTTGTTTCTAGGTACCAACCGCTATTTTGACAGAGCCATAGTTAGATGTTTTTCAAATTTGTGTGACTAAATTGTTTTGCATGAAGTCTAAACATGCTATTCGAATCTGATGTTAGTTAGGGTTCTCACTGATGAAGTTCACTACATGAATTAACAATTTATGTCTTTTCTTTGCTGAATCTAAATATACACTATTTCGTTTGGGCAGTTACTCGTGTTATTCATTTGTACTGTAACCTTAGAATGTGTGGTAGCTCAAGCTTTGATTAGATTGCGATTCTTTCGCTGCTTTGGTCAACCAGTATTTGTGTATGTTTATCATTTGATTTTGAGATTAAGTTACGTGACATTAGCATTGTTAATATAGGGAAATAAACATTCAAACTTTTTACATAAAGGTGTGGTTATTCATGGCCACGAGATCATGGTGTGTGGAAAATTCTGACTCCTATTGATTACTGATGTCATTGATTGTTACTTGCTATTGGTTTGTATTGGTACGGGGTTACATGGTGGGAACAACTGGAAGCGCAGTGAAAAAGTGCATCAGCCTATACACGTATCCCTTGTAAGTTTACTTAATAAGGTCTGAGGCGCTAACAACCTTAGCTTTCACCTTGTTTAATTTGTTTGTGGCATGTCTTACAACTGAGCCTAATTCAGGCCTCGATGCCCAACACCTTACCTGCTACTGGTTATCACTGTGGTTTGCCATCGGACATGATTGAGTATAACTGTCTAGCAATACCTTCCTTGATGTACAACTGTGCTCTCTGCTTAACCCCTTGGTTGCCAAGGACGTAATGGTTACATCCGTTGGTGCGGCGCTGAGGCGCCATGAATGTAACCATTACGTCCTGGGACCGGTCCTTCGTGGGAAGCGCTAGCGCTCCTCCCGAGGGCTTCCCTCCCACCCTCCAAGGGCAGGGATGGAAGGGAACTCACTTCCTCTTCCACCTCCACCCTCTCCCCGCCACATGATGTCTGATGATGTCAGCACGCAAAGCTCAGATTCCAGCGCGGTTCTGAAGAGAAATGCAAAAGCATTTCTCTTCTGATCATGGCGGGAGAGGCATCAAAGGAAAGGAAAGGCCTTTCCTTTGATGTCTCTCTGGGCATTTCTGTAGCCCAATCGTGAAGCGATCAAGCTGCAGAAATGCCCACTAGACACCAGGGAATTTGTGTTTGTTTGTGTTTTGTTATAATTGACATGAGGGGAGCGACCCGGGGGTGGGGGAATTTCTTTTATAATACCTTTTCTGTCCCCTCCGGGGGCAGAAGCCACTAAACGCCAGGGAGTTTTTTTTATATATGTAAAGAATGAAGGGAAGCGACCCCATAACCAAGTGTCACTCCCATGGGGGACAATTTTTTATTAGGTCATTTCTGCACCCCTGGGGGCAGATTTGCCTATTTTAATTAGGCCGATCTGAATCCACTAGGCACCAGGGATAATTCTTTTTTACCTAAACAATGAAGAGGAGCGATCCCTTGAGCAAGGGTCGCTCCCCCTGGGGGCAACCCCTTAAGCAAGGGTTGCTCCCCTGGTAGCAATTATTTCTGATGCCTTTTCTGACCCCCGGGGCAGATCAGCCTATTTTTCTTAGGTCAATCTGCTCCCCAAGGGGGACTGAAACCACTAGGCACCAGAGATTTTCTTTTACGTCAGTTTCACGCAAGAGGAGCGACACCTTAAGCAAGGGTAGCTCCCCTAGGGGGGGCAAATTTATTTTAGACCACTTCTGCCCTCCTTGGGGCAGATCGTCCCATTTTAATTGGGCCGATCTTCCCCCAAGAGGGGCAGCAAGCACTAGGCACGAGGGATTTTAATTTTTTTAATTTTTGACAGATGTGGAGCGACCCCTTAGGCAAGGGGGCAAATTTATTTTAGGCCAAACCTGCCCCCATTGGGGGCAGATGAGCCTATTTCTATTAGGCCGATCTGCAAACCACTTAGGCACCAGGGATTGGTGTGTGTGTGTTTTGTTTGGGGGGCTGCCCTTTGGGCAATGGTCGCTCCCCATGGGGGCACATTACTGTTGGCCATTTCTGCCCCCTTGGGGGCAGATCAGCCTATTTTTGCAAGGCTCATCTGCCCCCAAGGGGAGCAGAAAGCCCACCAGAGACCAATAAGATATTATTTCAAAAAAAGAGGATGGGGATATGACCATACCCCCACCCCAAATAAATGGGGACAAAGTTGTTCTGCCCACCGGTGGGCAGATGAGGCAATTACCCCAATCCAGTCCCCTGGGAGGCAGAAAGCCTACTAGATGCCAGGGAATAAAAAAATAAATAGTGGGTGGTGGCTACCAACCAGTATGGGCATGGTTATGCCCCCCCCCCCAACTGAAGGGGGTAACAGTCTTTCAGCTCTCCCCCGAACACAAAAAAATCTTATCCTACAGCAAGCAAGAGGACATTTGATTATTTTGGGTTTCCGTTTTACATTTGGGTCATGAGAGCTTGTCTAACTCTCAAAATTGTCCCTCTTGGAATGGTGAGGGCTGCGCCTTTTGGACTTTGGGACACTGCCATCTAGAAAAATCTATAAGACCTAGACATATCTGAAAACTAAACATCCGGGTGAGTCCAGGGTGGTGTGCTTTACATGCACCCAGCATCTTTTTCTTATCCACAATGCCCTGCAACTGTCAACTTCGCTTGAAATCACACATTTTTCCCACATTTTTGTGATGGAACCTTCCGGAATCTACAGGAATCCACATAATTCCTACCACCCAGCATTGTCACATCTATACAGATAAAAATTCTGCCCCACTTGTCAGACTAAAAACCTTTTTTTCTAAACTTCCCCTTTGTACCCGCTTTGGTTCCCCCTCAATTTCGACATGTTTTTGGCCCTTCCCTGTCACAGACACTTGGCCCACCTACACATGTGAAGTATCATTTTTAACAGGAGACTGTGGGGAACGTTGGGTGGTAGGAAATTTGTGCAGGTGAGGTGATCCCACACAGAAATGTGGGAAAAATATGATTTTTCAGCTAAATTTGAGGTTTGCTGAGGATTCTGGGTGAGAAAACACTGGGGGATCCACGCAAGTCACAACTCCCTGGACTCCCTCCGGTGTCTAGTTTTCAAAAATGTCTGGGTTTGGTAATTTTCTCTAGGTGGCTGCTCAGCCCAGGACCAAAAACGCAGGTGCCCCCCTGCAAAAACAAGTAGTTCTGTATTTGATAATTCTGATGTGTCCACGTAGTGTTTTGGGGCATTTCCTGTCGGGGGCACTAGGCCTACCCACACAAGTGAGGTACCATTTTTATCAGGAGACCTGGGGGAATGCTGAGTGGAAATTTGTGGCTTCTCTCAGATTTCAGAACTTTCTGTCACCAAAATGTGAGGAAAAAGTGTTTTTTTATTTTGCAAACTTTTTAGGTCTGCAAAGGATTCTGGGTAACAGAACCTGCTGAGAGCCCCAAAAGTCACCCCATTCTAAGTTCCCCTAGGTGTCTAGTTTTAAAAAATGCATAGGTTTGGTAGGTTTCCCTAGGTGCCCGCTGAGCTAGAGGCCAAAATCAACAGCTAGGTAATTTGCAAAAAAACAGGTCAGTTTTCTTTAGGAAAATGTGATGTGTCCACGTTGTGTTTTTGGTCATTCCCTGTCGCGGGCACAAGCCCTACTCACACAGGTGAGATACCATTGTTATATGGAGACTTGGGGGAATGCTCGGTGGAAGGAAATTTGTGGCTCCTCTTAGATTCCAGAACTTTCTATCACCGAAATCTGAGGAAAAAGTGTTTTTTTGCCGAAATTTGAGGTTTGCAAAGGATTCTGAGTAACAGAAACTGGTGAGAGCCCCACATGTCACCCCATCCTGGGTTTTGCCTAGGTGACTAGATTTCATAAAATGCACAGGTTTGGTAGGTTTCCTTAGGTGCCGGCTGAGCTAGAGGCCAAAATCCACAACTAGGCACTTTCCAAACAACATGTCAGTTGTCAATGTAAAAAATGTGATGTGTCCATGTTGTGTTTCCTGTCGCAGGCATTAGGCCTACCTACGCAAGTGAGGTACCATTTTTATTGGGAGACTTGGAGAAACACAGAATAGAAGAACAAGTGTTATTGCCTCTTGTATTTCTCTAAATTTTTTCCTTCCAAATGTAAGACAGTGTGTAAAAAGGACATAGACAACTATTTGAGAAATGCCCTGTAATTCACGTGCTAGTATGGAGACCCTGGAATTCAGAGATGTGCAAATAACCACTGCTTCTCAACACCTTATCTTGTGCCCATTTTGGAAATACAAAGGTTTCCTTGATACCTATTTTTCACTCTTTGTATTTCACCAAATGAATTGCTGTATACCCGGTATACAATGAAAACCCATTGCAAGATACAGCTCCTTTATTGGTTCTGGATACCTAAGGGTCATGATGAACCTACAAGCCCTATATATCCCCGCAACCAGAAGAGTGCAGCAGACGTAATGGTATGTTGCTTTTGAAAATCTGACATGGCAGGAAAAAGTTACAGAGTAAAACGTAGAGAGAAATGACTGTTTTTTTGTTCACCAGAATTTCAATTTTTTTTTTATTTCAGCTGGTAAAACCTTGTAGGATCTACACAAATGACCCCTTCCTGAATTCAGAATGTTGTCTACTTTTCAGAAATGTTTAGCTTTGGTTTTATACCTATTTCTGTCACTAAACGGAAGGAGGCTAAAAGTACAAACAATAGTAAAAATGGGGTATGTCCCAGAAAAATGCCAAAATTGTGCTGAAAATGTGGTTTTCTGATTCAAGTCTGCCTGTTCCTGAAAGCTGGGAAGATGCTAATTTTAGCACCACAAATCCTTTGTTGATGCCATTATCAGGGAAAAATCTACAAGCCTTCTTCTGCAGCCCTTTTCCCCCTTTTTGTTTTTAAAACAACATTTTTGCTTTATTTTGGCTAATTTCTTGGTCTCCTCCAGGGGAACCCACAAACTCTGGGTACCTCTAGAATCCCTGGGATGTTGGAACAAAAGGACGCAAATTTGGCGTGGGTAGCTTATGTAGACAAAATGTTATCAGGTCCTAAGCGCAAACTGCCCAAATAGCCAAAAAAAGGCCTGGCACATGAGGGGGAAAAGGCCTGGAAGAGAAGGGGTTAAAGATGTGTCACATTTTGTATCTGTGATACTTTTTTCAATACAAGGATTTCAAGCAAATGCTGTATAAATGCTGTCATTATTTTTTTCAGGGCATTAGGACAGAGCTAAAGCTAAAGACAGAGGAAGCACAAGAACTACTACTCTACTGGAAGCGCATTACCTGCTCCTCCTCCTGCTCCTTTCAGTCCTTGCTCACAGGAGGAGTGTGCCATTTCATGACTAGAACCCCACTGCCCATCTAACGAAAAGGTCTGTCAGGGATTTGTTTGGGAATGCCATGTGTCAGCACTAGGATGGGTTTCACTTCCTTGTCTGTGTAGTGCCTAATAGCGGTTTTATATGCCAATCAAGTGGGATGCCACAAAGTGTATTTGAGCACCAGGTGTGGCTTGCAGTGTTTTTAAGGGGTGAGGCAGCACTTGGCAGGGGGAAGGTGGCTTGAGAAAAATTACTTTAAAAAAAAACACTTACCACCACCACCGCACCGTTCCTTTTGCCCTCACTGCAGCTGCGGCCAATCACAACCCTGCTATCATGCTGCTGGCAGCATGACAGCAGCATTCAGATTGATGGAAGTGCTCAGCCAAGGCGGTCCAAGGCAGAGTGGGAGTCTCTGCCTGCTGTCTCCAAACCGGCAACACAGTGCCGGGTTGGAGAGAGCTTAGTGTGCATGTGTGTTTGGTCAGCCCGAGACAGCTGGCCAAACATACATGCACACTGAGCACTCCCCCTTCATGCTCATCACAGCCACATTAATAAACATAGTTTATTTTCATTTTATAGAAAATGTTTTGCAGCTGCTGCTGCTGGCAGGGGGGGAGACGCTGCTCTGCCCTAGCGGAGAGGTCGTGCCTGTTGAGCGCTATCTTGGCTTGGTTATGATAGCAGAATACTAATATGGCTTGTCAAAGGACTGGAATTGTAGACTTCTCAACTGTTTCCTGTAAATGAGGATTCAGCATCAAAGTTCAGAAAAGGCCATTACTTTTCTTGACCGTCTTGAGAAGAAAAGTCTTTTAAACAATAAAGTTAAGCATGTCTCTTCTCAAGACGGTCAAGAAAAGTAATGGCCTTACAGCAAGATGGAAAATGGGCAAATGCTGTTTTCTTCTCAGTGCAGTCTGGCTAAGTTAGATTTCCTAAAACGACTTCCAAAGTCTATATTGGTCCAAAAATTGCATGATTACATTTATTCTTATGAAACTAAACTCTCAAATCTACAATTCTACTAGTACATGGTTCACATGTCGATGATAGGCTCTCGTCTCTTCCGTTCTCGTCATGTCATTGCGCTCATCAGGTAACAATATTGTTGCAGCTTATCCTCCAGTCAGTATGGTTATTGTCCTCTCCGGGGAAAGTCAGTCTCACACACATTACATTAAACATTCTTGCACTAGTAAATACATCATCTCCTAGCAAGCATTTGTCATGAGAAAAGATTTCAGCTACGAGCGCTTAGTCAGCACAGTGGAAAATCACAACTTTAATTCTCTAAACATCCATTTTATAAGTTGATGAAGAAATGGAGCTTGACACGAGGCCGTGCAACTAGGCCAATACCTTGCTAAGTTAAGGCCTTACGATTACTAAAGCTAATACATAATGCATAACCCTCAATATGACATATTACTACATTAATAAGCATTAACTCAACCTTTCATATTAATAAGTCATTAATAAGTACACTTCGTGAACGCTGGCGGCCATACTGTTGGGCGCACTTTCAAATGCATTATTTTTTCCAACGTTAGTAAATTTTCTATGCAATTTCAACACTCAGGATATATAAAAATTCATTAATAATTTCATTAAAATGTCTGCGTTAACAGTATTTCATATTTAAATTGGGAAGGTTTCAGGTTTCAGGTCCAGGAGCTCTTCCATACACATCACATCTGTCAATGCCCCACTACTGCTGAAGAAGAGGATGGGGTGGTCCCCGACCTTCACCCAGATATACTGACATTTCTTTATTTCAGCTGGGCTGCACAGGAGATGTAGCTTTTCCCTCTAGGCCCTGGGGTAGTTTCTCGTCAGTTGACCTAATCATGTTGCAGTCTTGAAACAGAAAAAGACATGGAGCAGGTACCTCACCTTCCAATAAGTGAATGTCTGTGGTGACTCTTGCATAATGAAAGACCAGCGTACATCAATAAATTAATGACCTTACACCAACTAACCAGACATCTACAATCCACATACCTCTTCCAATCTTCTGCACCCCTGATCCATCAAGCCATAACATGAGGATGCTCTTTATCAGATCCGGCAGCCAAGGCTTGGAACAAACATCCTCTGCACCACAGGACTGCCTCATCACTCCAGCAATTCACGAGATAACTCAAGACATGGTTGTTCGAGTGGACAGATCACCTTGCAGCAGCTAGCAACCGTAGCACCTGAATGGTGATTTACCGCGCAATAAATACGAGCTTGCTTCTGAAGACTAAGGGATCCACAGCCACCCATATGTAGATGTCTGTGTTCGGTTTGTCTTTCAGTTTCTTGAAAATCATTGAACCCCATGACATTCACAGAGGCTCCACTGTCTAGTATGATTTTAATGATTGCATCCTATCCAGAGCTTTGCTAAGGGAGGTCATTTCAGTGCTTCTGCCTCTGATAGCATCAAAATATAATCTTCTTTATTTCTGTGAGTGGTTGCGCCAAAGTGGTGGAAATAGCAGCAGGTGATTCTGATGGCTGTATCCTGGATGTGGATGCCATAGCCCTTATGTGGTGCCTCGCTTGCATTTCCCTGTCTCACCCTTTCCCTCCAGATCCAGAGGTGCGAATCAATTTCTTTAGGTCCTTTTTTAAATTGCTTTGAAATTGTTCTCAAACCCACACATTTTGCACTTAGCCCCTGTTGAGCAGTTCCCTAAGTGTTAGTATGATAACCCATATAAAGTGAGGGCTTTGTGCATACATTCTTTCCGGTGTTCTGATGCTGTGTCTGTTTTCCATCTTTGGAAGTGTTTGATTTATCCTGCCCATTACGTTCTGTGGCTGATGTTCTGTAGCTTCTCTGGCAGCCATTTTTGTCTGCTTTTTCTTCTGCTTTAGCAGTCGCTAACATCTGGTCTGTGTTTTTTTGCATGCATCTCAGGAATGATCATATCCCTTTTCCATCCCACAGACAGTGGTCCCTGTTCAATGGGTCATTTTACCCTTTGCCCTGACCTAGGGTCCTGGCCCCGGCTACACACCTTCCATTTGGATCACATTTCTGTTTGATTGGCTGCTTGGTGAGTGTATAAGCCTCTGGCTTAACTGTGACTTCGTTCTTTAATGCAATCATGTAGTGCTCCGGGGTCCATATTATACATTGTGCCATGGGGGAGCAACATAAATGTGGGGCCCGGGGCGCAGTGGTAGTAGAGAATGGGCTGTAGATGCTTGTGCGTCCCCCCTCCTGTACTAATGACAACACTGGCACACATGAGGACGTGGCCCCATGCAAATGAGGAATTCTCTTGGGCTTTGTGACCATGTCGTATTATGGATGCTTTTTACTAACAACAATGGTTCTGGGAGAAAACAATCAATTATGACACAAAGAAAAGAAATGGTGCCAAAACACAAAATGATGCAAAAGAACAATTATCATTCAATAATATCATACATACATAAAAACAATGGCTTCCCCTTTTACTCTTAACAAACATTTAATAAACAATATACAGTGTAAAACAAAGGACAAAGGCAGGGGCTGTAGAAATCATTAGAATGGTCCACATTTATTGGAACCTAATACAGTCAATGTTTGCACTCAATCTGCCAATCGTGTGTCAACTGTTTTTAATATTGATTAATCCTACATTGATACAGTGCCTCTATCACTATCTTTTTCTTGTTTTCTAGATTTTAACTTTGTGCTCCAACTTTGTAGGTCCTGATAAAGATTCATTAAACCACAAAGGTCAAAATGCCATTGACACCCGATTGGATGATTGGGTGCAAACACTGACTGTGCTAGGTTCCACTAATTGTGACCATTCTATCGATTGCTAAATCATCTGCCTTCGTCTTGTGTTTTATACTGTATAGTTTTTTTATATGTTTGTTAAGTGAAATTTGGAAGCCATTATTTTATGTGTGTATGGTATTGTTGAATAATAATTCTTTTTTTTGCATACTTTTGTCTTTCGGCACCATTTCATTTCTTTTTGTTATAATTGATTGTTTTCTTCTGGAACCATTGTTCTTAGTATAAGGTTTTATTGCCCCAGGTTCTAGGTTAGCAAGGCTGTCCCCTTTTGTTGTAATTCTGTGTTATGAATGCAGGCACAAAGGCAAAAAGCTGTCAGAAGGTGCACTGAAAGTGCACCACAAAAAGGTGGTGCACTGTCAGTGTGCCCCCTGATGGCAGCTCTCTGGAGGGGCGAAAGGGAGTCCATGAACCCCTCGGACATCCTCTTGCAGGCAGGTACAGTCACTCGATGCACTTGCCTGCAGGGGGATCTCTCTCCCCTTTCCCAAGTGTAGGTGGCATGCTGTCTGCTTTGTGAAATAGGCAGTAGCTTTGACGCAGCTGCTCCATATTGCACTTAAATGCTTAATCCAGAGCCTCTCAAGCTCATGGCTGCCCTGGGGCTAACTCATTCTTTCTAATAGGGTTCACACTCTCTGTTTCCTCCCAGCGCACCATTTCAAAGTTGCACCATTACTCGAACAGGAAAGAGTGCTGTATATATAATATGGCTTTCGGGTTGCTTGCTGTCCCCTGTAGTAAGACCGGAATAAGGCAAACAGGAGAGGTCCTACTTCGAGTGCTGGCCCTGGAGGTTCCATCTACAAAGAGGGCAATAGGGCCCTTATGAAAGGTGACTGTAGATCATATTTACAGTACACCACGCAGGAGCACTGCCATAAACCAGCGCAATTCACATCCTATTGAACCTACAATTCGTCCACCTCAATTAAATGTTGGTGAAGCACCAGTTTTCCAGTAGTGCAGATTCGAATGATTCCACTGTCCAAGTACTTTGGCTGGAGACCCATCCTTCTGAGCCTTCATTCTATGTACATGAAAGGATCACCCTACCAGGGATGGTTCTCTTGGCGCACATTTTTCTGGTTCGAAAATGTCACGAAAGGATTGAGGTCTCAGGAAGAAACAACAAAAATGTCCCTCACTCATTGTGAAAAAACATCCTGTGTGTCAGGGCATTTTGTTAGTCTACAACAATGTAAAAGTTAGCTATCATGACCAAAATAATATTGAGCCAACACAGCAAATTTTTCTGCCGTTTGTGCAACTGCTGAACCAGCAAAAATGCACAGAAGGCAGTGAGATCCCAACCAGGGAGGCACGGGCCTCAATAATAGACTATTAACAACTGTCCACTTAAAAGGGATCAGTCATCTGGGAGGGGGACAGGATCTGTTCCACACTCCCTCTTTCAACTTGGTCATCCCAAACAAAGTTAAACCATTTGCTCCCGATCATTCCCATGGCCCTCCTAGAGTTTCAGCTCCAATCCAAGGGAGAGATTATTTTGAATCTGACAGAGGAGAGGTTACCTCGTCTATATAGATGAGTGGTTTAGAGAGACACAAAAACCCTTCTGGTGGAAGAAGTGGTTAGTCATCTTGGATTTAGGGCATCAGGGAAGTTTTACAGTAAAGCGAGTAGGAACTGGTCCGAACGTCGGTGTGTATAGGGAGAAAAATTAGACATAATGCAGTATGGACAATTATTGAAGCACTGGCTACTTTGCAGCTTTCACCACATTTCCTAAACACTGTGGACCTGGGAAGACTATGGGGGTCATTACGACCCCAGCGGTTGGCGATAACATGGCGGTAAGTACTGCCAAAAGGCTGGCAGTACTTACCGCCATAATATGACATTGGCGGGTTGGCTTAAGCCAACCTGCCATTGTACCACTCCGACCACCACGGTGGTAACAGCCACCGGGCTGGAGATATACATCTCCAGACCAGCGGCTGTCACTGTACCGCCTGCAGGATTATGACCCCGCCTACTGCCATGGTTTTCGTGGCTTCCTTACCGCCACGAAAACAATGGCGGTAGGCACTATCAGTGACAGGGAATTCCTTCCCTGTCACTGATAGGGGTCTCCGCCCCTCCCTCTCCAGTTACCCCCCCACCCCCCTGCCTCTCCAAAGCCCCCTACCCCCACACATTCACGCCCCCCTTGACACACTCACATTTCCTACAAACATCCACGCATGCATACATCCACTAACATACACCCGCACACACTTTCAAACATGCACGCACACACGCCTTCACAAAACACAACATACATGCACTCATACCTCCATACATGCACACTCGCATCCAACACCCAACACACACCCGCATTGACACGCATACAAACATACATACACACACACCCACACACACAAACACACAACACCCCCATCCCCTCCCCTGTCGAGACCCGACATACCTGTGTGCAGGGGGTCCTCCAGCAGGAGACGGGAGGGGGCGCTGCTGCCACTAGCAGCATCCGCCAGCAGAACACCACCAGGCCGTATTATGGGTCATAATAAGCCTGGCGGCGGTCTCCAGGCCTGGTGCTGCTGCCACCTTACTGCCATCCGCTGGCATGGCCTCAGCCGGATTTCTGCTGGCAGCTTGGCAGTTCGGGCTGGACTGTTCCCATGAGGAACAGGGTCAAGACTGATTTGCATTTGGCTGGGTCCAAACTGGGGTGGCATGGTGAGGAAAAGAACGATGGATTAAACCCAGATCTGTGAGTGGGGGTGAGTGTTTGCATTGTTCAGCACTCCGTCCATCATCCTTTTGTGTTGCTAAAGTTGCCCTAAGTGAAAAGGGTATGCCCAGAAGTGGGTCCCTTGCTCATTGTGCCACTGGATTCAAGCTAGCCTGGCTGATGAGGGATGAAACCCTGAAACCAGTCCCAGGATGCTTGTTTCCGGTCCAGTGAGGACCTGGCTTGGCAGTTCGGGCTGGACTGTTCCCATGAGGAACAGGGTCAAGACTGATTTGCATTTGGCTGGGTCCAAACTGGGGTGGCATGGTGACCAAGAGAATGATGGATTAAACCCAGATCTGTGACTGGGGGTGAGTGTTTGCATTGTTCAGCACTCCGTCCATCATCCTTTTGTGTTGCTAAAGTTGCCCTAAGTGGGAAGGGCATGCCCAGATGTGGGTCCCTTGCTCACTGTGCCACTGGATTCAAGCTTGCCTGGCTGATGAGGGATGAAACCCTGAAACCGGTCCCAGGATGCTTGTTTCCAGTCCAGTGAGGACCTGGCTTGCCAGTTCGGGCTGGACTGTTCCCATGAGGAACAGGGTCAAGACTGATTTGCATTTGGCTGGGTTCAAACTGGGGTGGCATGGTGAGCAAAAGAACAATGGATTAAACCCAGACCTGTGACTGGGGGTGAGTGTTTGCATTGTTCAGCACTCCGTCCATCATCCTTTTGTGTTGCTAAAGTTGACCTATGTGGGAAGGGTATGCCCAGACGTGGGTCCCTTGCTCACTGTGCCACTGGATTCAAGCTAGCCTGGCTGATGAGAGATGAAATCTGAAACCGGTCCCAGGATGCTTGTTTCCGGTCCAGTGAGGACCTGGCTTGGCAGTTCGGGCTGGACTGTTCCCATGAGGAACAGGGTCAATACTGATTTGCATTTGTCTGGGTCCAAACTGGGGTGGCATGGTGAGCAAAAGAACGATGGATTAAACCCAGATCTGTGACTTGGGGTGAGTGTTTGCATTGTTCAGCACTCCGTCCATCATCCTTTTGTGTTGCCACAGCCGGATTTCCACCATCCTTCTGTCAGAGATCAGGCTGTGGTTATAGTACGGTAGATGGCTGGTAGCCATGGCGACGGTGCTTTGGCAGCCGTTGCCGCGGCGGTAAGCAGTTTTTACCGTCAGTATCAAAATGAGGGCCTATATCTGAAGAAAAAGGCTCTGCTGGAAGAAAGAAAACTCTAAGACTCCGTACTCATGTTAGTACCCAGGAACTGGAACTGCTCTCCAAAGTTCTTGCGGCTGATCTCCAATTTGCCTTACTAGGGATACAAAAAGCAAAAGGATACCTGACTCCAAGATGGCCCAGCTGACAACTGATAACTGGATCTTGAATCAGCCCTAGCCTGATAGAGACCTGGGGCCATATTTACAAGACCCATGCGTGGCAGTGCAGCAAGTGCCTTTTCTATCTGCCCTGCGCCACAAGCAAAGGGCTGAAATGCACTATACCTGTAAAATACAGGTTCATTTCTGTCCTCTCCCCCTGCACTGGTGCACAAATTGCTGCCATGTGCCAATGCAAGCACCCTTGTACCATCGTGCAAGGGTGCCTGTGTTGTAGGGATGATTGTTTTTGTGCAGGAAGAGATATCTTCCTGCACAACAACAATCAATAGAGGCGATTTCCTCCATCTGTGTGTGAATCAGAATGCAGCACACATAGAAAGAGGAAAAAATGGGGAGAAATAAAGATATTTCTCCTCATTGTGTCACTCTTAAGCCACCTCTGGGAAGGCGTAGGCTGTTGATGTCTTCCCAGGTTTATGAAACCTTGTAAATATAGGAATGCATCAAAATCCATGAGTGTTGCAAAATATGGCTGATCCGTCATATTACAAGTGCATTAGTTCCTCTTGAACTTGTAATACGGTGGAAGGGATATCTATAAAGTTTGTAATGTAGGCTTGTCCCACTCAGAGTGCTGAAAACACTTTCCGCAGGGCCTACAAATAAATGTACCATGCTTTATGGATCATGGCCTGATTATAGCTTCCAGTCTTGCCACACTGAAGAATTTAGAGAACCAAAAAATTTACTAAGTTTGAAGGCATAACCTTGAACTGCTGTGGGGCAGCAAATCAATCTCACTTCAAAGTAACCTCAGTGACTATGAAATCTAGCTTTGCCCTGCTCAGAGGATTCTCTGTCAAAACCAACAGTTTCCAATGACATATCTAACACCGAAGAATTCTTATTGGCTTCATTCTTGGACTTTCCCGCTGGATGAGTCAGACTTCCAAAAAATAGAAGTTAAACATTTTGACTGGGACAACCCGCTTTGTGTATCAAACCTCCCCCCATCAGTGTTAGCATGAAATCACATCAAGAACTAATAATGCTTGATTGTGCTTTCCTTTTTCTAGGTGTTTTTGGCTTAAAACGTAAAAATCCATGTCTCTGATTCCTCTTAAACCATGTTAATCATTATTGTTATTATTATTTCTCTATTTTTACAGATAGGTTTACTTTAAACATTGTTGGCACTGCATTAAAGTAATATGCAATTGCCAGCTTCTGTGCCATGGCTAATAGGGTTTGAGCAGAGTTTCATTGACACTTGCATTGAAACCTGTTGGAAATGGCCCTTTCTGCAGGGCTATTCCCAAACCTTTTTGGCTTTAGAATTCTGGGCACTTTGCCACTGCTAATCAGTGCCAAAGTGCATCTGCTCTCTCCCCTAAAGCTTAGTATAATTGGCTGACACCAGTTTGACTTTTTAGGCGGTCATTCTGACCGCGGCGGGCGGCGGTTGCCGCCCCCCATGCGGTCACCGCCATTTGTCCGCTCCGCGGTCAAAAGACCGAGGAGGCCATTCTGGCTTTCCCGCTGGGCCGGCGGGCGCCCGCCAAAGGAGCGCCCTCCGGGCCAGCGGGAAAGGCCCTGCAACATAGAAGCCGGCTCCGAATGGAGCCGGCGGTGTTGCAGGGGTGTGACGGGTGCAGTTGCACCCGTCGCGATTTTCACTGTCTGCTAAGCAGACAGTGAAAATCATGCTGGGGCCCTGTTAGGGTGCCCCTGCACTGCCCATACCAGTGGCATGGACAGTGCAGGGGCCCCCAGGGGCCTCACGACACCCGTTCCCGCCATCCTGTTCCTGGCGGTAAAAAACGCCAGAAACAGGGTGGCGGGAAGGGGGTCAGAATCTCAAGCAGCACCGCCATGGAGATTCAGCCCAGACAGGGGAAATCCGGCGGGAAACCGCCGGATCCCCTTTTCTGACCGCGGCTTTACCGCCGCGGTCAGAATGGGCAGGGAAGCACCGCCAGCCTGTTGGCGGTGCTTCCGTGGTCATCCACCCTGGCGGTCGATGACCGCCAGGGTTGGAATGACCCCCTTAATGTACCTGTAAGTCCCTGGTGAAGTAATATACCATTTACCCAGGACCTGTAAATTTAAATGCTACTTGTGGGCCTGCAGCATTGATTGCACCACTCACAGAAGTAGCTTTTCAAGCTTGTCTCAGGTCTGCAACTGCAGTGCCTGTGTGCACAGTCAAACTACTTGCCAAGGCCTAAACTCCATTTTTACTACACATAAGCCAATCGTACAGTAGGGTCTTGTTAGCCCTTTGGGCATGGTGCTGTGTATGGGGATATATATTTCTATGTGTAGCATTTCCTAGTAGTGACAACAGCCTATGACAACAGCCTATTTTGTTTGTCATTACTGTGAGCGCTGCTCCTATCTTAGGTGTGCATTGGGAATTCCCTTATATATGTCTAAGTGCTAATTTCTGATCTGTGAGGAGTAGCATGGGCCTGTTTGGCATGTTTGTAATGGTAGTGAGAAATCCTGCTTACCTGTGTAGGCGGATTTAACATTAATATTTTAGAAATGTCACTTTTAGAAAGTGGACATTTCTCTGGGCTTATAACTATAGTGCTTTGCATCCTGACCCCAATCCACGTCTGGGGCAGAGTGACAGCAACACTTGGTCCATACTTTCTAGACAGCCATCACACAGGAAGGGCTGGGTGTGACATATGAGGCATCTGCATACTGATAGTCTTCCTGGGCTGGGGAGCGAGAGGGTCATTCATACCTTAAATGTGAATAGGATGTGTCCTGCCCTCCCACAAAGGCATTTTTGGAGTATAAATACATGGGCACTGACCCCATGATGGTTAGATCACTTTTGGAAATGGGATGGAACCCCTGTAAGAAGGACTGCTGAGCTGCACAAAGGGCTCATCTGGACTGCTCTTTTGCTGTTGCCCTGTTACCTTGTGCTGCTGGGTGGCATAAAAGAGTCCCTGGATTATGTTTCTGAATGTTGTGCTGCTGCCAGCCTGCTCCCTGACTCCCTAGGCACTGCTGGACTGCCAACAGAAACTGCCCTTAATTGTCCTTATGGTGCTGGCCTGCTGTCCTCTCTCTGCGTGTGCCCAGAGTACTCGCCCCTGGTTTGTAGGAATCTCAGGGTCATAAAGGATTCCTCCTGAGCACTATTTTGGCCTCCTGAACTCATTGGCATGCATGGGGAGCTTGTTATTAGTACTTCTCAGCGTGTTAGGCGATAAGCACAAGCTGAGGCTCTTTCCCCAGTGTATGGATCTCTGTCCTGGAATAATCAGCAAGTGCAGGGACTTTTGCTAGTGTGTGGTGGAGCGCTGCATGAATGCTTTCTCAATAGTGCATGCTGAGCACTTCTCCTGCTCAGAGCACGGGACCTGGAGAATTTAATCTGACAACATCTGTGGAGCGATTGGCTCCAGATGAAGTCAGCCTGGGCAGAAGCTGTCTGTGGGTTTCTCCCCAGTATGAGTGGAGCACTTTTTAAAATTTCCTGTAAGCAGTGTGTGCGCCGCAGCACCAAGACTAATTCTGGGATTGTGGTTCTAACCACGAAGCATCGTTTAGCAAATAAGGGGCAGGTGAAGCACGATGGCCATCATTGAGACTCTACCCCTGGAGTAAGAGTTGTGAGGAACCAGCCCAGCAAGGCCAGCATTGGAAAATGCTGGCCATCGGCCTACCTGTAGGCATACCTAGCAGGAGGCCCTCTGTGACCTGAGGAGCCTGGATGACCCATTCCTGAGGCCTGCCAGACACTGAGCAGCTGGCGGAAGGCCCTGCAAAGCTTCTCCCATGCCCCCACTGAATACGAAGGGTAAGTGGGGCTGGGGGAGGAGCCGTGAATCTGTCCTTTGCTCCTCTTTTCCTTGGCAGAAGGAGTGCACGATCCAATCCGTCCCTGAGGGCATTACACTATGAAGTAGAACTCTGTGGAGAATCCCATGGAGAGTGGGAGCCTGCTCTCAGAACAGGCAGAAGCTGCCTGGGATTAGCTTGCCAGCATGATTGAGAGGCCAATGACCCCTTTTTCTTGGGGGTGGCTCTGTATGAAGTGATCTCGTATGGCTCATGAGGATGACCCAATTTGGCAAAGGTTTGGCCTAATCTGATGTCTGTTGGTCCTGACACATGGATAGCCTGACAAGTTTACTGTATATCAATTTGGCCTTGAAAGTACTGCCACACAGCTGGTAGGTGCACAGGGGCTCCTGTGCCCCACATGGTACTGTATAAACCAATAAGAGGGGTGCAGACATCCAGCACCCTACATTCTTATGGGAATATCTGATGATCCATGCATGTATTGTGCTCCATGTGTTTTGCCCTCAAATCAGGTTGTTTTATTTGACCTAATATGGTAATTATTGTATCATCTTGTTTTACATAGCCTGATGCATTTCATTACCTAAACATTTATTGATCGCAGGATACAGATTGTGTTGATCTTTTCAATATCATGATACTGAGTTCCATTGCAGTGACTATTTCAGATGCACAATATTTATGGTGTATGCCATTTTGGCCTATGATATACTTTGCAATATAAGAACATATTTTTATTCATCTTGTTGGAGTCTCAATTGCAATGTATTTATTATGCCACTGGCTTGGTGTGCAAACACTTTACACATGACCTCTGGAGATAAGCCTGGCTGCTGTGTGCCAAGCTACCAGAGGATGAGTGCAGGTTAATTTTGGTGTGTAAATTACTTTCCCTGATTAGAGTGGAGGGATCTACCTGGCTTAGGTGCATACCCTAACCAACCAGAAACTCAATTTTTAACAAGACCTAACCAGAATGTGTTTATTAAGTTGGTATGTGTCCCCATCCTCAAATTAATAACCCACTTTGTGAGCGACAGTCTTCGGATGCCATATTGCATCAGGCATTTATGGTTTAGAAACTCACACTTCCATTTCTGCCAAACAGGAGCCTTTGCTTCCGCCCACTTCCTATGTTAAGGGTTCCATTTTTAACTCTACCTTGTGATGGGGTTTAGTTTCTTATCTTGATGATTGGTTCAGCAGGTCTTACAACCACTTTAAGGATCAGTCCTGTCAGAAGGGCGTGGATATTCATTACTATGCACTTCTCCCAAAGCCCTCCACAGTCATTGTGCCTATGCATCCAAAATGGTGCTCCTGCTGTGTGATCACCTTTTAAATTCCCTGTATGTTCATTTGGACTGGAATTCTTGGAGACACTGCGTGCTTCCTGCTTTGTGGTCACTGCTTGGCCTCAGGTGGGTCCCTGAAGGTCACTTTTCCCTGCTAACAAAGATGGCCATCTTTCCATTCTCATCTATGAGCAGGGCTTAGATGTGTTTCTATAACTATGCCTGGTGGAAACATCATTGGGAGTTTTCAGGTGATCATCAGTCTCTGATAATGTCAACAAATATGAGTCTTCATTCTTCTCAAGATGGATACAGCCCATAATCCCCCTAATTCTGACAGTAATATGATGTCACTGGATCTGGAAGATGCCTATCTGCATGTTTCTACCCTGTGAAAAATCTAGAAGGGCAATTACAAAATGAATATGTATCTAGGAGGAACACAGTTGTAAAACCTGTGCAAGATCAGAGATTAACAAACCCATTGTTAGTAATTATGGAGACTGCATTACTTACCCCATTCATAGACTTTATAGCATCCTGGAATGAACCGTGGGTGAGACCTTGAGGCGCCGTCCCTAAGAAAATGAAACGATTTCAGTATTACAACCACACAAAACCAAAACCAAATATTGGGCCTGATTACAACTTTGGAGGAGGTGTTAATCCGTCCCAAAAGTGACGGTAAAGTGATGGATATACCACCAGCCGTATTACGAGTCCATTATATCCTATGGAACTCGTAATACAGCTGGTGGTATATCCGTCACATTTGGGACGGATTAACACCTCCTCCAAAGTTGTAACCAGGCCCATTCTTTTCGACTAAAAACAAAACTATTCTCTCGGAAATGCAACTTCATTTTAAACGTTTTTTCAAAAGCCGCTGTGGACTGGTTAGAGTAAAAAAAAATGACTCAAACCAGGCAGCGCCGGCGTGGAGGGAAAAGGGGGTTGTGCGTCAAAAAATGGTGCAAGTCAGGTTTGAGGCAAAAATCATGCCTCAAACCGGACTTGCGCCATTTATTGACGCACAACCCCCATTGAAATGACTCCCGTCTTAGCAAAGACAGGAGTCATGCCCCCTTGCCCAATGGCCATGCCCAGGGGATTTCTGTCCCCTGGGCATGGTCATTGGGCACAGTTGCATGTAGGGGGGCCCAAATTAGGCCGCCCTATGCCACTTTAAAAAAATAAAATAAAATACTTACCTCAACTTACCTGTACTTACGTGGGATGGTCCCCCCATCCTTGGGTGTCCTCCAGGGGTAAGTGAGGGTGGCAGGGGGTGTCCCTGGGGGCAGGGAAGGGCATCTCTGGACTCCTTCCATGGTCAGAGACCATGGAAGGGAGCCCACAGGTTCCTTAACGCCTGCCCTCACCCAGGCGTTAAAAAACGGCGCACATCAGGCTGTGTGCCGTTTTTTAAGGCCCGTCCCCTCCTGTGCGTCAAAATGACGCAGGAGTATAAATAAGGCACACAGGCCTTAAAGTCATATTTTGGGCAGGAACGCCTACCTTGCATGTCATTAATGCAAGGCAGTTTCACGCATCCAAAAAATGACGCACACGGAGGAATTTTGACATCCGCGGGCTCGGGCGTCAAAGTTTAAATATGGTGCACAGTTTGCGCCGAATGTGCGTCAAAATTTGTGACGCACGTTCGGCGCAAACACAGTATAAATATGCCCCTTAGTAGCGCGGAGGTCCATCAAACAAGTGGAATATCAACAGCACTAACTTCCCCCTGAAGGAGTTAAAATCCATAGATCCTAACTCTCTGAATTAGTATCTTTGAATCTATAACTACAGTGCACATTATTGCACACCTACATTCTATTTAAATGTGAAAGAATGCGTGCAATCGGGCCTCAAGGTTGGGATACACTAAAGTGAGAAAAGTAGATTATCAGTTGGGGTAGGCGTGGGTAGTTTTTATTTAGTATTTTAGTAAACAATAAAGTTTATTCTATGGTTGTAGAAAAGTGGATCATTATTTGGAGTAGTCAAGTGCCCACCTCAAAGGATAAGACTTCCACCTGCTAGGTATAATGGAAAATAAATAAATTAAACATGTGTTCAGTCCCTGGTAACGAGGCACAAATAAGTCAGGCAATATGTAAAATATTTTTTTAAAGTTACACAAAACAAAATAAAACTAAATAACCAATTTTAAAATAAAGAGAAATATTTACCGAGTAAAATAAAACCTCAAGGACACAAATCTAATAAGGAAAAAAGGATATGTGAATTTTTAAATTTAAAGTTTACCGAAAATAGCACCATTAAGCCCACATTGTCAATGGTAGCCAAAGGTCATTGTAGACTGGGACCTAGGCATGATTTGAGGTTGACCATAATTAAGTTTTGGCTAGCTATACAAATAGATTATTCTGGGTAAAAGTCCGTAAATTCAAAAGTTTGTAAAAGGTTTTAAGTCCCACTTCAGAAACAGAGTTTGTCCATTTTTTGGATGAAGGCTTTGACAATTCTTTTAATTCCTAATGCAGAAAGGGACTTTGTCACTTTTTGAGAAGAAAAATCTTCCCTGAGAGGGCAGCCACCAAAAGTGCAGCTGCCACCGTGGAACCGTAGGGCAGATTCTTGAAGCAGGTTGATCCTGCTGGAGTTTTGAATCTTTGGAGATTTCTTGCTGAAATATAAGTTCCGTTGCAGAATGGGAAACAGTAATTTCATTAGAGTTGCTGGGAGCCTTAAGGAGATGAAACAGAAATTCAATCGAATTCCATGGAATGACCCATTGGATACCTTTTCCTATAGGTCACACTGATGCTCTGGAGGAGGTTTCCAAACCTTGGACAATAACTACAAACAACTACATGAGTACACTTCTAAAGCCCCCAGGTCTTCAGCATCAGGTATTTAGAAATTCTCAGGGGGTAAGGCAGAGGCTACCATGAAAGTCCAGTCACAGTCTAGTTGCCACTGGCCAGCAGGCTACTGCAGAAATAAATCCTCTTGCAGCTTGTTGTATCCTTGTAACCAAACAGGATGTCAGCGAACTGACCTTTGAAGTCCACTTTGTTTGTCCTGGGTAAAAGAGGGAGCATATCCAGTCCTCTCAGGTCAGCAGAACCAGATTCAGTCCTCTTCTGATCTTCAACAGGTTCAGATATTTTCTAACAATAGTGCTTTGGGGTGGCAAATTTATAGTTGCCACTAGTTAGTCGGTGGGTGTGACTCCTGGGTACTCCCTAACCAATGGGCTGATGTAGGAAGCTGGCTCTTTATATAGTATACCAAAATGAAGTACATGGTGCAGAGTGTTCAGGGGCTCTGTTACTAGTGGACAGGGTCTTGCTCTTGCAATCCCAAGTTGTTCTCTTAGGGGGCAGTGCGGTCAAGCATCCTTAGGCTTATCAGAGAGGAGTGTTATCATTTCCTGCATGCACACAGTCAATAAATAATACACATGACTCAATAAGGAGATTCATGCCAATTTATGAAAATATCATGTATCTTTCTATAATTTTAGGTACTGAGATCATCATGATCAGGAAAGTATGTTTCGAGTTATGAATGTTTACAGGTTTGAAAAATCATCACATTGCAATTTCTGAAGTGGTAATGTTATCCTATGGAGGAAAGGCATATACAGGTACTTTACAGCAAATTACATGACCAATCTTCTGATGTTAAGGTAAGTATAGGGTGAGGTCCAAGGCAGCACCAACAGGTCACTTTGGAAGACAATGGGGCATCCGGGTGCAGCATCTGGTGCCCTGATGTTATCCTATGGGAAAAGGAACATATGCCACATTTGGGCACTTGGCAATGACTTACAGGGCTGTTCTTCTGGAGTTAAGGTAAGTGTAGGGCAAGTCCCAAGGCAGCACCAACAGGTCACTTCAGGAGGCACTGGGGCATCTGGATGCAAATGTGCTTTTCAGCGTTGGGTGCCCTAATGTTATTGTATGGGAAAAGGAGCATATATTGCAATCGGGCACTTAGCAACGACCTACAAGACTGTTCTTATGGAGTTAAGGTAAGTGTAAGGCAAGGTCCACGGCAGCACCAATAGGTCATATTGGGAGGCACTGGAGTGTCTGGCCGCAGAGGGGTTTTTCAGCATCTGGACTATGGGAAACAGTCCGGGTAGAAAGATGCTGCAAGCTGGACCTGGAGACCAGGCTGGCTGAACTAAAAAGGGTCCTGTGGGAGGAGTATGTTAACAACCCTACAAGAGCAGACTTTGCTCCTGACCGCTGAGAATGAAGGCTGCTACCCTTTGGGGGTCAGAATCATGCCTGTTGGTGGCAGGCTGGCTACAACTAGTTGGCTAGCACACCAGCAGTTGGTGGGTTTTTAAGAGGGTACCTCTAAGGTACCCTCTGGGTGCATGTATTAAAAAATCCATCACTGAAAACAGTGAGGGTTTATTAATACAAGATGTTTGATACCAAACATTCCTAGTTTCAGTGAAGCCATCATCTAGCTGGGTAACTTGTGTTGACCAGTGTCCAGCACATGAATTATAAAGTGGCTTAACTGATCATCACTTTCTATGCCTAAGAATCAACAAAAACAAAGCAGGGGCACGTCTGCCCTTGCAGATATGTCCACACATGTAACATAATGCACCTTGCTACAGGACTGGAAGGCCTTCTGTAGGGGTGACTTACATATACTGCATGCAGTGTTAGTGGGTATGGCACACACACTGTATACCATGTCATGTTCTTCTCCAGGGCTAAGTTTTCTTCTCCAGGGCCAGTATGGCTCTTCTAGCTCTTTTCTGGGCCTTGTCAGACTGGCTGGTGCTGGCTGAGTTCCATCACTGTCAGCAACAGAAGATGGCCTTGCAGGATTGCCTTGGGACAGATTTTCCTCCTCATCATCTTCCTCCAAGGGAGAGATGTTGTCTTCTTCACCCCTCTGTGGCTTCTTCAGTTTTAGAGGAGGGTTTGGCTAACCTGGCTTCCTCAAACGTCTCTCTGAAAATCAGCCTTGGTGTCCCTGTTGCCTATCCTGTGATTCTTTGCCTTGCATAGGGCTTTCAGCTCCCAGTACACGTTGTACAGGTTAGCCTGGTCTAACCCCATGGTTCCTTTCATTTATAAAATAGGCAAAAGTTGGAATCAGAAATAATTTGGAAAAATCGAAAGTGATCCATTTACAAGTTGTAAACCCAATTAGTCATTTTAGGGATTTTTAATTTCTTAACTTGGTAGCTGAGTGCTACTACTAAACACAAGTTCTGAATCCCACTGCTGAAACACCAATGTGAGAAAAGTAGATTATCAGTTGGGGTAGGTGTGAGACTTCACAAGTAATAATTTCACTAATCTACGTCAGGTCCAATTAGTTTTTTTTAAATCAAACCTTAGCTCAGCTCTCCAGAGCTGTGCACAGAGACGTCACACTTAACTCAAAGGAAAACAAGTGTAAAGCATTTAGCAGTACCAAACATAGTCAATAAGTAAGAAACATAACACAATAAAAGCCTTCACTTCAATTTATAAAACTAACATATATTTGTATCTTTAAAATAAGACACCAAAACAACAAACAAATCATATGAAGGGAACCGGATTTATGATTTTTGTAGGATTTTCTCGCTGCTTTTATTTGAAAAAAATTGGAAAAGTTTTGAAAAAAATGTAAATCACTTTTTTAACTCCTAGCGGTAGTATATGAGGCTCAAATACTGGGGTCTAGGGCAAAGTCAAAGTTTCAGGCCGAAAACAATGGAAGTCAGGGTCAGATGCAGCTGCCATATAGATTCCAGTTAAGATTTCACCTTTGCACGTAGAAACTTTTCTGGCTCTTTTACCCATCAACAGTGAGGTCGGCTAGGTCCTCTGCAGCTGTACTCCAGCCTTGGGTGTAATGTCAATGAATCAGCAAAGTCTAGGGGCCTGGTGAAAGCCTTGGTTCTCTAAGCCATTTGAGGCTACCCACAAACTAGCAAGTAGCATTAGTCTATGAGTCTAGGATTCTGTGTTCAAAAGAGTTCACTCTAGCACTAGCCAAGGGTCCAGGCACTGAGAGAGACCTCTAGGGAGCTCACACATGATCCCTTGGCTACACCAGAGGAGTCAAGGGCAAGTCCAGAGCAAATTAGCCAGCTGGGTACTTTTCAGGTGCAGGGTTTCTTTTTTGTCCCTGAAGCTTAACAGGAGGTTAGCCAACTGGCCCTTGAACTCCACTTAGGAGTCCCTGGCACTAGCGGGAGAAGGCCCAGCCCTTGAGGCCTATCTCCAAATGTTTAACAGCAGTAGCAGCCATTTCCTTTTTGAAGTCCTGTCTTGGTTCATTAGGTGCAGTAGGTAGAGTCTTCCTTGTCGCAGCCTCTCTTTCTGGGGTCCACAGGTCCAGCAGGTGCAGTCTTTTTTCTATTGTTTGTGAGTTCAGTAGTGTTCTGAGGGTGGATGCCAGGGCTACCACTTTTATGCCAATTTCGAGTTTGTGGGTGGGGAGGACTCACTAGCCAATGGGACCACAATTCCCATGGAGCAACCTTACCCACTTTCACATTATTTCTTGCGGGGTTGGCACTGAACAATCACACCATGCAATTATCTCCCCCTAAAGCAAAGATGTTGGGACCCTTCCTCACTGGGAAATAGTCCTGGGCACACCCCTGAGGTGTGTCCAGTATAATAAGCCACCTCGCCTGCAAAAACCCATTCTACAATGGATTTTCCTCCTTTATAAGAGTTGGCAGCCTGTCTATCTATAAAAGCAGCAGGTGAGCTAAGAAGGTGTATCAAATTTGCCTCTCACATGCAAAAGCTCCTTTGCATCTGGACCATCTCTGGCCACCATCCTTGGGCTATCCTGGTAGGTGGAGGTCATACCTCCTCAACCCAGCAGACCCTTTGTTCTTTTTCCTGGGAGTGATTCACAACTCTTAGCAGGAGGGCAGCAGGCTGTCTTGGGTGACAACTGCTAGAATTAATCAGAAGTGGTTACTAGATATTTGGGGCAAGAAAGTGGTGACTTTCTAAAGTAACTTGGAATTAAAAATTACCTTTGGAAATGACTATTTCAAGTTTTCATTGTCAGGACATGCAAAATGTAAAATAATCATGCTCTTCTCTCTTATATTCAGTCCCCTGCCTTGTGGGATACTAAGGCATTCCCTAGGGGTGACCTGTAAATATTAAAAAAGAAGGTTTTGATCTGGCAAGATGAGTTTATTGTGCCATGTCGGGTTGGCAGTTTAAAAGCTGCCCTACTAGGCTGTCATGGCAGACCTAGAACCATGTTTTCACCTTGTCACTGCACTGGCAGCATAATGCGTTCAGCAGTCCCCTAGTGACATTTAACTTACTGCCCTGTATGCACGTCATACCATATAATAGGGACCTATAGGTAAGTTAAATACACCAATCAGAGATTAGCCAATTGCACAAACACTTTGAGGGGTCAGAGTTCATGCACTGGGGCCTACTCAGCCTTCAAAACAGAAGACCGCCATCCACCCAACGCTTTTGTACATTAAGAAGAACTGTCATGATTGTGGTTTATTTCTTTCAGTGTAAAGCGATATCCACTGGACCGGTAATGATCTCGAAGTTGGGAAGACACTAGTCCCTCAGGGTAGGGGACGTACTATTCTCTACCACTGTGCTTGACTGTTGTCCATTCCCACACCTTGAATCAGAACGTTAGTTTCTCAAAACAAAGGGGCATAATTATCAAAGAGTTGTGGCACTCTTGTGCCACACAACTTGGAGCAAAAGCGATGCACATCTTAAGTTATATTTATCGAACCATGCAAGGCTATCTTGCTTGACCTTGTGTGGCTTCAGAGTAATGCAATGTAAATCACTGTGTTACTTTGCCTTGTGAAGGCGTTCCATGGGTGGAACTTGGGTGTTCCCACATATCCCCTATGGATTTTGGCACTTTCCCAGAATGGTAGATCTGGGAATGCTTCAAAATGCTATGGCACCCCAGTTGAGGCGTAATGAGGATAAATATCTTTAGTTCTCCTTGTTACTTCCTCTTTCTATGTATGCTGCATTTTACAGCACACATAGAAAGAGGAAAATGCCTCAGAAGATTGTTTTTGTGCAGGAAGTTGTCCCTTACAATGCAGACACGCATGCACACTGTAAATTGCAGGCCTGTGCTTGAGTAATCAGTAGGAGTATCTAAAACACAGTGCCAACGGACCGGGTGGAGATGGCCAGCCCATTAAAGCAACAGTGGAACAAGGCTGAAAACTATGGAAGCAAGGTGATCGCTGCCATTGGCCGGTCCAGTGCTCAGCTCTCTACCTATCACTTGCATGTGATGGCAGAGGGCATGCTCCTTCTGTAGGGCCATATAGCGGTCTTCTGTCACAAGTTAATCATTGATTTGCTAATGAGAAGAAGGGTCAGTGTCTATCACCATCTTAGAAAGACAAGCAATGACGAGACGGAAGGAGGTGCCCCTCATTTTCCCACACTGACCTGCCAATCTGGTGATAAAAAGGCAAGACCACAGCAGCTACGCTGGAGAAGTGAGGGATACAATTAACATTTTGGGTGACCATCTTGGATTGGGCTTGCTGTGTTATGTCTTCCCTACTATCTTACCGAATTGGAGACAGCTGCTTTTTTTAAAGTGAATCCAGAGAGAAAACAGAAACCAGAGAGAAGTAGTAACCAGCTGCCCTAGAAACTAGAACAAGACCAAAATTATATTTCTGTAACTATATGGCGGGGGCGCAAGTTCTAGTCACCTTAGGACACGAGCTATAGTTACTTGAGATAACTCTTCTATAACAGGTGAATTTCTATGGTTTGGTACATTTAACATGTAAGCCTAAATATGACGTCCCTGTAACCTTTGTGTGTGTGTGTGTGTGTGTGTGTGAGTGTGTGTGTGTGTGTGTGTGTATATGTACACACTACTATCGTGGACAAAATAGCGAGGGACATAATATCAAAAGCAAGGTGCACAAAGGGAAGCACATTTCTATTCTTTCTTAATTCCACAACCTTGACTATATATATTTTGTGTGGACATATATGTGTGCATGTGTGTGTGTATAAACTACTGGCAGTAGGTAGTTATAGTTAGGATCTAGTATCAATAGAAAGTTTCCAAAGTGTTTTTTGTTTTACAAATATCTATGGCACCTTTTGGTGAATCTTCACAAATTTTTCAAAACTAGTGTACTAGTCACTTTAGCTGCTGTCTGGAGAGTTTTGTGTAATCTGTCACGCAGGACCAAGGAAAAGCGGGGATCTTGCTGAGATCTGATTGGCTGCCAACACTTCAACCAGGAATCGTGAACAAGGTGTTGTGCGCTGAAACGCATTGGGTTTGCCATCTGTCACGCCGCTCATGACTATGGTTTAAGGATCAATAAATTGCACTGTTCCTGCCACGCTATTGGAGTGCATGTGTTTTCTTCCATTCGTTCCATTCGCCTGGAGTTTATGGGAGTCTGAGCTGACATATATATACATAGATATGTATATATATATAATATATATATATATATAATATATATATATATATCAGCACAAATTCTTGTAACCACAAGAAAGGTCAGGACACTTCCAGATGAATGTAAAAAAGTTTTACTATCACACAGATTATTCCTCCCAACGCGTTTCAGCCGTAGCCTTGTTCACAGATGGGGGAAGTGAGCACATTATCATACAAATACCCAAATCTAACAAAACTGATGATAGACAAAAGAGGCAAATACAGCAACTTGCTCTGCAACCCTAGCGGTCATATTGGACTGGTGTGTACTATATAAGAGAACTTAAAAAGTATCTTGACCATTATGCATCCAGAGGGATTCGGAGGAGTCGGTGGAGGAATGGACACTGATAAGTCAAATCTTAACTATCATATCCCCCAGCCTACCTGCATGCTATCACACACCCCCTCCCCTATCACTCAAACTCCTCACTAATGTACTAATAACACAAACCACCCATCCCAACACCAAGCCCTGCATGCAACAACAAAGTATGGACACCCATCACTAAAGCATGCCCACTACACATACCCATAACACCCCCTAACCATCATCACACAAGCCCACACACAGGAATGCTAGCACTGGGGTACACGCTTACCCACCCATTGCACACCATGAGACACACACATGCAATAATCAAGCTTTTATACCCCTGCAGGACCACTACCTAATGTCACCAGACAGGAGGTTCCAGACATCTCTACCCCACCCACAGAAGAGGCCCACAGTGATGACAGCAGCTCTGGCCAACTGGATCCAGATGACCATCCCTGACCTTCCACCCTCTGGTAACACCAGCACAGCACCCACCCAGCGGGCCCATACCTCCGTACCCAGGACACGTCAATCAGCTGTGTGTCCACCACTCCAGGGAACCCAGGATAACCCACCACCCCAACAACAACAGGGACCTGGGGGCAGTGGTAGTGGGCACACAGTCCAGGGGACGGAGGCACAGGAACACAGGGGAACTGGGAGGGCTGCTGTGCGACAGGGGGTGGACAGGCCTAGGGAGCCCACTCTCCACGAGGTCCTCTCCTCCATCATGGGAGCATACCATCACTCCCAGGAGACGATGGCGACGGTCCTGGCCAAGTTTCAGGAGACCCAGCGCATGCAGGACGAACTGTATTTGGGGTTCAGGGAGGAACTCAGAACCATCAGCTCCGCCCTGGGCACCATCGTAGGGGTGCTGAAGGACATACAGAAGACCATGAGGGACACCGTGGCACTCCAAGGGGCCTCTGACACTAGCCTGGACGATGAACTGCCCACCACCTCCGCCGGCGCTAGTGGACAGGACGCCCTGCCACAGGACCACCACACCAGCACCCCACCCCCTGCAGATGGACAACCACCCCGCAAGCGGTCCCTGAGATCCAGGAACAGGACAGAGCAAGATGGCAAGACCCCGCCAGGAAATGAGACCACCCTGATTGTCATCCCACTGTCCCACTTTGTTACCCTGTCCAGATTGGAACTGTTCCAGCTCCACTTCCTATGCCCATATGGGCAGTGTACCTGTGAGACTAATAGACTGGACTCTGCCATGGACATTCCTCCACCATCACCATATTGCCACCCCCTCCAATAATTAGCACTTAAATAAACACCCTTGAACCACAAAACAATCTGGAGTCAGTCTGTGATTATGAAAATGTGTATTAACTATGACAATGGCCAAATCCGTTCGAAAATGTAATGTCAACATACCTATGTCACATATCACAAGTCCATGAAGGATGCAAGCAGATGACACACGTTGGTAACCACACCTGTGAAACCGTAATGGAAATGTACCACTCAGTTAGCAAATAATGCTTCAAATTGACAGACAGGATAGAGGTATAAGTGTGAAAGTAAATGTAATAGTAAAAATATTGTTCTCACCTGTGTGTCACTGGAAATATTGCTGTATGACAGAGTCCCTGTTATCAATGTCTTCTTCCTCTGCTTCCTCCTCATCACTGTCCACAGGCTCCACAGCTGCCACAACACCGTCATCTGGACCATCCTCCTGCAGAAAAGGCACCTGGAGTCGCAAAGCAAGATTGTGAAGCATAGAGCAGGCGATGATGATCTGGCACACCTTCCTTGGTGACTAGAATAGGGAACCACCTGTCATATGGAGGCACCTGAACCTGCCCTTCAGGAGGCCGAAGGTGCATTCGATCACCCTCCTAGTCCGCCCATGGGCCTCATTGTAGCGTTCCTCTGCCCTGGTCCTGGGATTCCTCACTGGGGTCAATAGCCATGACAGGTTGGGGTAACCAGAGTCCCCTAATAGCCACACACGGTGCCTCTGGAGTTGACCCATCACATACGGGATGCTGCTATTCCGTAGGATGTAGGCGTCATGCACTGAGCCAGGGAACATAGCATTTACCTGCGAGATGTACTGGTCTGCCAAACATACCATCTGTACATTCATCGAATGATAACTCTTCCGGTTCCTGTACACCTGTTCACTCCTGTGGGGGGGACTAAAGCCACATGGGTCCCATCAATGGCACCTATGATGTTTGGGATGTGTCCAAGGGCATAGAAGTCACCTTTCACTGTAGCCAAATCCTCCACCTGAGGGAAAACGATGTAGCTCCTCACGTGTTTCAGCAGGGCAGACAACACTCTGGACAATACGTTAGAAAACATAGGCTGGGACATCCCTGATGCCATGGCCACTGTTGTCTGAAATGACCCACTTGCTAGGAAATGGAGTACTGACAGCACCTGCACTTGAGTGGGGATACCTGTGGGATGGCGGATTTGTGACATCAGATCTGGCTCCAACTGGGTACACAGTTCCTGGATTGTGGCACGGTCAAACCTGTAGGTGATGATTAAATGTCGCTCCTCCATTGTCAACAGGTCCACCAGAGGTCGGTACACCGGAGGATTCCGCCATCTCCTCACATGTCCCAGCTGACGGTGCCTAGGAAGGACAACAGCGACCACAGAGTCAACCAATTCTGAGGTATGTACCCACAGCTACACAGAACACGACACAAAATACAAAAATCTTCCTGTATGTGTGTTGAGTCCAGGCCTAGGTATGTGTGACGCAGTTGTAAATGAAGCCATGTGGGTCCCTGAAATGGCGGATGCCTGACCTCTAAACTGGGACAATGGGATGTGAGGTAACTGCGCTGGCGTTGTACACCGTCGCGGTAGGCGGTCGAAGACCGCGGCGCAATGCTGCATTGGTTAACATTGGACCCTATGGGTCCCAGGAGCCAATGACGAAGTGCGCCGGCGGTGATGACACGCACCTCTGCGGACGTCACCGCCGCGGACGTGACCGCCATTTTCTATCTGTTCAATCACAGAGAGGAGGAGAGGACCTACACTGCAAGCGCTGCTGTGACCTCGGTCTGGAGGAGACAATGGCACGTGCGTCTGGGGAAAGGGCCCCTGCCTTCACTGCACAGGAGTTGGAGAAACTCGTGGACGGGGTCCTCCCCCAGTACACGCTACTCTACGGTCCTCCAGACCAACAGGTGAGTACATAGGGTGCAAGTTGTATGGTCTGTGCCTGGTTGGAGAGGGCTGGATGTAAGTAGGAAGGGGGCAGAGTAATGCGAGCATGAAGGACTGTGAATACATGTGCCACATGGCAAGGGTAGGGATGTGGGCCACTCACTTTGACGGTGGAGTTGTTAATGACTTCTCTTCTTCCCCTGTACATTTCATGTAGGTCAGAGCCCACAGGAAGAAGGATATTTGGCGTGCCATCGCCAAGGAAGTCCAGACCCTGGGAGTCTACCACAGACGGAGCACCCACTGCCGTAAAAGATGGGAGGACATTCGCCGCTGGAGCAAGAAGACGGCGGAGGCTCAGCTGGGGATGGCCTCCCAAAGTGGGAGGGGTGCCCGTCGCACCATGACTCCCCTGATGTTCCGGATCCTGGCGGTGGCCTACCCGGAGTTGGATGGGCGCATGCGGGCATCACAGCAGACACAAGGGGGTGAGTACACTCACAATTTCATGACTTTGCGCACAGTGGAGGTGTCTGGGTGGGGGAGGAGGGCTGTGGGTTTCCCCAGGCCAGGGCGAGTTCCATAGGCTAGGCCCCTCCGTAATGCAGGCGATGTGGCACTCCACCCCACCTCTGTAGAGTGCCAAAAATAGGTATACATGCCCCTGTGTCATCTATGTGGGCAGATGACACTCATAGGCAAGTAGGCCATATCCCAGGAACTGCATCTGTAGAGGCCAAGAGCACGGCGTAGTGCAGGGGGCTGCTGTGTCTGTCTTGTCCGAAAACGGTAGCGGTAAGCCATGCACTCAACCTGTCTTTCTTCTGTTTGCCCACACCTTTTTCTAATCTCCCTGTTCTTTTGTGCATCAGCATCATCAGGCGGAGGTACAGGGGCACCAGAGCACGAGGGGGCTGCATCCCACATGGCCATGGAGGGCCACACCACGGACTCCGAATACACCAGTGGGACGGAGGGCGAGGGGAGCACCACGGCGGTCAGCGGATCAGCAAACAGCGACACAGACTCGTCCTCCGATGGGAGCTCCCTTGTGGTGGCGGCACCATCTGTGCCCCCCACTTCTACAGGTACAGCCACTACCCCCCCTACCAGCACTGCCCTCCCAGCAGCCCCTCAGTCTTCGCCCCGTGCCCGCTCATCCAGGAGGGTGGGCATCACCTTCGCCCCAGGCACCTCAGCCCCTGACCCTGTCACCCCAGCTGCCCTCAGTGAGGAGGCCATTGACCTCCTCAGGTCACTCACTGTTGGGCAGTCTACCATTGTGAATGCCATCCAGGGTGTAGAAAGGGAGTTGCAACACACTAATGCATTCCTGGAGGGCATTCATTCTGGTCAGGCTGCCCATCATCAAACCCTGCAATCTCTGGCCTCAGCACTGATGGCAGCCATTGTCCCTGTGTCTAGCCTTCCCCTCCAACTTCCTCCACCCAGACCCAATCCCCTGTACCCCAGCCTATCCCAGGCACACCATCAGACCAGCCTGCACACACCTCACCACACAAGGGCAGCTCAGGCACAAATAGGCACCACACATCCCACAGCCACTCACACAAGCATCACCCACATACAGACACAGCAACATCCACTGCCTCCACTGTGTCCCCCTCCTCCTCGTCTCCCTCCTCCCTCCCAGTCTCGTCTACACTCTCACCTGCATGCACTACCACAACAGCCACAAGGAATTGCACCAGAACACCCAGCACCACACCCCGCTCACCTGCACTCACCACCCCCACTACCATTTACACGTCCCCTGTGTCCTCTCCCAGTGTGTCTGTGACGCCCCCTCCCAAAGTACACAAACACGGGCACACACACACCCAACATCCATCCACCTCACGACAGCCTCCAGAACATGCACCTGCACCTAAATCACCAAAAGTTACACCTCTTACAACCACCTCCTCTTCCTCCACTCCCAGACCCCCTCCAGCTACCCGTCCCAGTGTTCGTCAGAAAATTTTCCTGAGCAACCTTGACCTCTGTCCCATCACCCCCCCCCCTCCAATTCATAGGTCCCGTAGTAGCACCTCAGCCTAAAAAAGATTCTGGTACCAGTGGTGCCTGTTCGAGGTATGTGGAGTGCACCGGGCACCAGGGCTGCCAGTGTGACACGGAGCCAAAGCACTGCCAGTCCACCCCCTGTGAAGCACCAGAAGTTGGACAGTGCCCGACGGGAGAGGGGGAAGACACTTGCCGGCAAAGCCGCCCACAAGGGTCCCGGGGGGAGTGTCGAGTCAGCTGTGACTCCTCCCAAGGTGTTGAAGGGGCAGAAGAAGTCTCCAAAGTCTGGGAAGAGCAGCACGGCAGAGAAGGCCGCCATCCTCCCCGCTGCCCAAGGCGACACCGCCAGCCCCATTGTCACTGGTCAGGAGACCACCGCCGGAGTCAGTGCCCAGGAGGGCAGCACTATCGTCACTGGTCAGGAGACCACCGCCAGAGTCAGTGCCCAGCACTATCGTCACTGGTCAGGAGACCACCGCTGGAGTCAGTGCCCAGGAGGGCAGCACTATCGTCACTGGTCAGGAGACCACCGCCGGAGTCAGTGCCCAGGAGGGCAGCACTATCGTCACTGGTCAGGAGACCACCGCCAGAGTCAGTGCCCATGAGGGCAGCACTATCGTCACTGGTCAGGAGACCACCGCCAGAGTCAGTGCCCAGGAGGGCCCCGGCAGCCACAGTCCCGAAGGGCAATGAGGGACCGCCATGGTACACACCGCAGCACAGGTCAGAGACAGCAAAGTCAAGCACTGCTGAACAGGGCAAAGACCGCCATGGCAAGCACCGCTGAACAGGTCAGAGACAGCAAAGGCAAGCACCGCTGAACAGGGCAAAGACCGCCATGGCAAGCACCGCTGAACGGGTCAGAGACAGCAAAGGCAAGCACCGCTGAACAGGGCAAAGACCGCCATGGCAAGCAACTCTGAACAGGGCAAAGACCGCCAACTCAAGCACCGCTAGCCCATGAGCGGCAGGGGCAGTGACGCAACAGGGACCGTCACGGGGTGAGTGATGCACTCTGGGCACCAGTCCCCCTCCAGAACCAGTGGAGACCTGCATCCACTCAGTCTGTCCTGCACAGGATGAAGCACTCTGGGCACCAGTCCCCCTCCAGAACCAGTGGAGACCTGCATCCACTCCGTCTATCCTTGGCAGGATGAAGCACTATGGGCACCAGTCCCCCTCCAGAACCATTGGAGACCTGCATCCACTCCGTCTGTCCTTGGCAGGATGAAGCACTCTGGGCAAAAGTCCCCCTCCAGAACCAGTGGAGACCAGCATACACTCCGTCTGTCCTTGGCAGGATGAAGCACTCTGGGCACCAGTCCCCCTCCAGAACCAGTGGAGACCTGCATCCACTCCGTCTGTCCTGCACAGGATGAAGCACTCTGGGCACCAGTCCCCCTCCAGAACCAGTGGAGACTGTCGTCCACTTGAGAGACTGTGGCTTTGCACTCCCCAGGATACAGCAGTGGGCAAACCACCCACTGTAGAGACTTGTGAGACTGTGGCTTTGCACTCCCCAGGATACAGCAGTGGGCAAACCACCCACTGTAGAGACTTGTGAGACTGTGGCTTTGCACTCCCCAGGATACAGCAGTGGGCAAACCACCCACTGTAGAGACTTGTGAGACTGTGGCTTTGCACTCCCCAGGATACAGCAGTGGGCAAACCACCCACTGTAGAGACTTGTGAGACTGTGGCTTTGCACTCCCCCGGATACAGCAGTGGGCAAACCAACCACTGTAGAGACTTGTGAGACTGTGGCTTTGCACTCCCTAGGATGGTACAGTGGGCAAACCACCCACTGTAGAGACTTGTGAGACTGTGGATTTGCACTCCCCAGGATACAGCAGTGGGCAAACCACCCACTGTAGAGACTTGTGAGACTGTGGCTTTGCACTCCCCAGTATACAGCAGTGGACAAACCACCCACTGTAGAGACTTGTGAGACTGTGGCTTTGCACTCCCCAGGATGGTACAGTGGGCAAACCACCCACTGTAGAGACTTGTGAGACTGTGGCTTTGCACTCCCCAGGATACATCAATGGGCATGGAGCCCCATTGTGGATCTGGCGTGGTGCAGTCATCCGGCTGAGGTGCCCCCCCTTCCCTTCCACCTGAGGTGCCTGTTGTATTTCTATCTGATGCCCCTGCAGTGTTCTCTCCGTTCCAGGAAAGGTATCGTGTGTGGGCCTCGCCCATGCATTTGGAGCCCAGTGGTCCACGGACATTGAATTGTGCATACCTGTACTACTAATTGTGATGTATATATTTGGAATGTGTATATATTGATGTATATATGAGCTAACTGTTTTTTGATGCATTACAATGGTTGAACTCATTTCCTTTTGTCTTAGCATTCTTCCGGGGGGTTGGGGGTTGTTACTGTGATGTTGGAAAATGCATTGGTGTGTGTGTTGTAGTGGGTGAGGGTCAGGTTGGGGGTGGGGGTGTTCCATGTGTGTGTCCATGACTTTTGCCTCCCTCCTCCCCTATGTCGTAGGTGCAGTACTCACCGTTGTCTTCGGCGACGCTGTTGCTGATGTTCGTAGAGGAGCAGGAAGACAAGCGAAGGGAGCATTTGGAGTTCCGGCTCCATGGTGCCCTCCTTCCTCGTGGAGTTTGTTCAGGTGAGCGTTTTCCCATTGAAAAAGCTGTTTCTGCCGTGTGTTTATCCACGGTGAATCCGCCCCGGAAAAGGTGGCGGATTGACCTGTTGTAATACTGTGGGCGGTACTTTGTCTTCCGCCTGTCTGTTGGCGGTGACCGCCGCGCTGCTTGTCTGTACCACCGTGGTGGTCGGAGTGTTAAAGTGGCTGTCTATGTTGGCGGTTTCCGCCACGGTCATAATTCCCTTTTTTTTCCACCGGCCTGTTTGTGGTATTACCGCCGCTATAACACCGTCCGCCAGGGTTGTAATGACCCCCTATATTTGGAAATCTGCATGTTTTTGTTTTCATACGAGCTTCAACCTGAAAACAAGCCTTTGCTGGAGCAGAATTTTTGAAGTTGTTTGCATCTTGCATCTTTTTTGGTTATTGGTGTTTTATTGATGGAAAAACAAATGCTGATTTCACCTCCATGGCTTCTTCAGGATTGCTTTCCCTTTCCCCTATTTTATTGTTATAGTTGCCACAGATGAGAATGATACGTGTTGGTTTTGTAGGCTTCTCTCAAGCAAGCTAGAATATAGAGTATCTAAGAACCCAGCACCACATCAAATTGACTTTGATTAGTGAGTGTGACCTTTTCCTTAGTTATAACGGATACTGTACATGGATGTCACTGGCAGGATACTCGAGGGCTCCCGAGAACCTGTAAATATTGGTTCATTAGGGGAATGCTCATACCCTGCAACTGGTGGTTATGTTCTCTTCTTAATATATATCTGTATGAGGTATTTTTGAATCCTACTGACACACCTGTAATTAGGAGGTTCACCTGGTGAATGATTTATAATGAGAACAGTTTAATTGTCATGGACCCACAGAGTGATAACGCCATAGCTGTTGAACAGCAAGCTTCCAAGGAATCTTTAATTCATAGAAGCAGTTGCAAACAAAGGCAGACCATGGATAGCCAACCGTGCAAAGACACAAAATGCAAAATAACTGAACTGTCACTGATGAAAGAATTTGCATCAATCAACAATACCTGAGCTCTGTGGAGGGTACCATATTAACTGCTGGCCCAGAAATAAAATTAATGCAGTCCAATATTGCATCTTTCACAAAATGCATAGGTTTGGTTGAAAGGAGATTGACAAGTGTGGGGTACTAGCTGTATAATGTTCCAAACTGGGCTAAAGAATTGTGAAAACTTTGCAAGAATTGGATTGATACGGAAGACAGAAACAGAAGGGACAATTTATGGTTCTCTGAGATTCAAGAAAAAGAAAACATGCTGTTTTGAACACTTTTATTCAAGAGGTAATGAACATTGAATTTTAGTGCCCTTTCCCAAAGTGCTCAAAAGATAAGCTCCCATTTAGCTGCTTTACAGAACCTCACTGCACCAAGTGATAGCTTGCTTTCTGGGACATCAGCAGGCTCTTCAGATTGTTATGCCTACTATGACACATGGCTGCTTTCAATGAGATAAGCATAATAAATTTATCTCTGCTGACTTTTTGTAGGAGACCAAATGTACCTGCCACTGTAAGCACAACAAAAGAAGTAGAATCTTTGATATAGCTTAAGAGAACAAACAGCCATGTTATCACAATGGATGGTAAAAGAAAGGAAATCCTGGACTCAGAGGACCTAAAAACTTTCTTAAGAACTTGGTTAGAATCTGCCATGGACAAAATGAAATCCAGAGCAATGATACTCCTAGTATCACCAGCTACCAGAACTGCTGAAGTCAAATGTTTACTTGACAAGAGAGAGACTACAGTTGTGTTCTACATGGAAATTCATGGGGAGGGATACACCATGGGATATAAGGATCACTAAATGCTACACAAAATAGCTCCACATCCCCCTTGATACCATGCCAGGGTACTGAAGGATTTCTTTGCATAATGCATCTCGGAATGGAAGAGCGGATCTCTAATGCAAGATACAGAACTGGGTGTAGCAACGCCGGCGACCAAGATGGCAGCAAGGCTGTTAAGCTCTGACGCATGCAACCCTAATCCGCAGTCTGAGCGGGGCCCTCTTTCGGTGCTGACTACCCAGATGGGGCAGTAAAAGTAGGGGCTACTTCCCACTGCTTTTATTGCATGGGGGACTGCAGGGGCACTAATGCTGCTGCCCAGCTGCTAGGCAGCCCTCAGAGGCCCTTCAGTGACAAGGACTGTGGGTGAGCCTGAGGAGGGTTGCTACAGAGCCCCCACGGGCCACGTGCACATCCCTCTGCACCCTCAGGCACACCGGGATTGCTGTTCCTTACCCTGGGGGCCACAGATGCTTCACCGCTGCTCCTAGGCCTGAGACAAATGCTGCATGGAGCTTATCCCAAGGACTACACAGAAGAGGCCTGCCGATGACGGGATACTGTGATTCCCTAGGCAGCCACACAGTGAGCAGCAGATGCAGTGAGCATCCTAAGTTCCTGCAGCGCTCTCCTCACAACGGAACTCAGCAGGTCCCATAGTGCACATACCCTGTTGGGACCTGCAGTTGCAGTAGCATGTGAATGTGCTGCTGGATGCCTAATTAGGAATACATTGCTTTTGCCCCGGGGCCCTGTAGCAATGATCACTCCTACAAATGTGCACCACCTTTGAGCTAACCTCCTGTTCTGCTGCATGCTGTTAGGACATAGGAGACTGTCTGCACTGCCTTCACATTTTTGAAGGCCTGTTCGGGTGTGTTGCCAGTGGCTCATTGTCAGCCACCCCATCTACTCATGCTGTACCCCCACTCCAATGAGGGCCTCATCTGGATTCATCTGGTACACCACCTGCAGACCTCTTCCTCTAGTGCACTGCCACTATTCGCTGTGTACATTTCAGTGTGCTCTGGACAATACTGTCTTCCTAGTGTTCCTGTGCAGCACACTAATCTACTCCACAGCTTCCCATTCACCTTTTTTAACAGTGTGTCATTTCTCACTGGCCCCTCTGCATGACCATGGGACGGTGAAATCCCAAACTGTGCAAACTACAGTTTGAGGGCATTAGAGACTTGAACCACCCAAAGACCTTTGAAAACATGGGGGAAGTGATGAATGGCACCTCAAACCAAGATACTCCCCCAAACATGGCCACCATCATTACAGAACTCCGCACGGTATTCCATGCCATCGACGCCAGGTTTGACACCCTCACCTCTCGCATTGATCGTATGGGCGAATGGCTAGACCTCCAAAATCTGTGCCTGGACAGGGCTGAAGAGTACATTTGGTCCCTGAAAGATGATTCCAACTCTGTAAAGAAGCACCTGGAAAAGGTTGAGTCAATCCTCAAAACTGTGGCCTTCAAGAACAAAGATTTTGAAGCCCGGTCCCGCCGCAAAATCATTTATATCCTCAGGATTACAGAATTCACAGACACTGGCTGTATGGATCTCTTTGTTGAATGCCTTCTAACAGATCTATTTAGGCATCCCAGTTTCCCGCCCACTTTTGCAGCGCAGCGAGCTCACTGCTCCCTGGGCCATAGACCGGCTCCGGGTGCTCCCCGAGGCTAATTATAGCGAAACTACTCAACTTTCGCTACCTTGGCGTGGCCCTGAATTTAGAATGTGAGGCTGGCCTGGTCCAATTTCAAGGCAAGCATCTCTCCTTTATCCAGACTTCACAGTAGCTGTCCAGTGTGCTCATCTCAACTACACTGATGCAAAGAATGCGCTTTGCAAACTGGGGCTGTCCTACAGTATGCTTATCCAGATAGATAGCTGGTGCACATGGGCGGCAATGCCAGTTTCTTTGACACTCCTGGGAATGTTTGACCTTTTGCAAAAAATATAAAAAAGACAAATTCCCTATTGCGATGCTACACTCCCATCCTCTCCCTTGGGCCTGCAGATGTCACAGGAGTCCAAACTGCTCCCATCAGACTGACAGCAACTCCCACCAACTCATCAATGTCGTATTGTACCAGGGCATCCACAGTGAAGATTCAAATTTTCCCTCCATCTCTGGGCCATCTACTTTATCAACTCCCTGATCAGACTTGATTTACATGCTTTGCCTTATACTTCATTAGGGTACAGACCCCCTCAATTGTGCATCGCCTTTGGGACTCCTCTACTCATTGCGTTCTTTTTTCATCTGCTGCTGTTATTATTATATTTTGGGATTTGCTGGGCTTTTTTTTGGTCTGGTGTGGGTGGAGGGAGGGATTTGGGGGTTTCATGTTGCTTCTTGTTTGGGAAATGTTTTTTGTTCTTGAGCATGACAAATTACAATTTGTTGTAGGTACACACTTTCACACCATTTTTCACTACACCAACCAATGGCGACCAGTGATCTTAACTCCATGATCAAACTAACATTCATGAAATGGAACCTCAAGGGCATCAATAACCCATGCAAGGAAAAGTTGGTTTAACAATACCTATTGTGTCAAGGTGTCAACATTGCGTTTCTAGATGAGTCTCATCTCCCCCACAACGGTTCCCCTCATTACGCTGACAGTTGGGGTCCTCATCAGTACTTTTCTAGCTATAGTACATAGTCCCGGGGAGTGTGCATTCTGATCCACAAGTCCCTTCCGTTCCACCCCTTGGCCTATTTTACCTATTTTAATTATAACAATGTACCTGTTCTTGGGACACTGGCTGGGCAGACACACCTTCTTCTAAATGTATATGCTCCAAACACAGACAACCCTGATTTCCTCCACTCCCTGATGTCCTTCTTGAGACATGCAGAAGCCACCCACACCATTATGGGGGGGGAGACTTTACCATACACCTAGATTTATAACTAGACTTCACATCCCCCATCACTAGCACCAAACCGCATTCCTTACAAGTTCTCCGGTCACTCAATGACAGTTTATGCCTTGAGAGACACTTGGCATCTCCTACACGCATACACCCCTGGGGACACCTTCCACTTACCACCACGAGACTTGGTCCTGCATTGACTATTGGCCACTCTCAAGCACCATCACCCAATGGGAGCAAGACATTGATCACCTTCAGCTCACACTTTCCGACCACTCTCCAGTTTGATTGGTACGCCAGATTCCCTACAGTGGTGTGAGGGAGTTATATTGGCGCTTTCCATGCTCTGGCTTATTGGACGATGCATTTCGCACCGAACTTCACACATCCATTACTGACTACTTTGAATTAAAAAAGGGTTTGGTGTTGATGAATGTAATACTTTGGCAGGCCTTTAAGGTGTACATCCGGGGCATTGTTATCTCCAAACACTCTGGTGTCCTCTGTGATATCAGGAACACAAGCGCTTGCACGGAAGCTTCACTCCAAGACCTATAAAACCCAAGCTCGCAGAGTCGTAACATCCCACAGCTAGCATGTTGACTTACACTTTTAAATGAGTTTAGAGAAACAGCAGAGCGCAAAGTTCTTTTCCATGGCAAATACGCCAGAGCTGGTTGATATTGTGAGGGCGAGCGGCTGGGCCGCAGCCTGGCCAGTCTGCTGTGCCCTCCCCGTGGAGGTTTATACATCCCAGAACTCCTACAGAATGACGGAACCAGGATTACTGACAATGGGGAGATCATGGCAGAACTACGTCAATACTACCCCACATTCTACTCTGCGCGGTGTGGCCGTGATGACAATGCCAATTCTGACTACCTTTTGGAGATTGCCATGGTGGGGCTCTTGTGCCCCCAACAACAATTAGTTAGTGAGCCTATCCCCACTAATGTGATTGTGCAGGCAAATGATGCCCTTGGAGGCTCAAAAGCCCCTGGCTTTGAAGGTCTTACGGGCTCTTTCTATAAAACATACAGCTTCTTGCCTCATAGCTCCTCATGGTCTACGCAGCATCCTTTGAAACTGGCATACTCCCCCATTCCTTGCGCGAGACAGTGATAATGTTACTCCTCAAACCTAGCAAAGACCCCTTCTACTGCACCTCTTAAAGACCATTGTCTCTAATAAACTTTTATACCAAAATCCTTGCCCAAATGCTAGCTACTCGACTGTCCCTATTACATCATCTCTCTCTTGCAATCGGGCTTTATCCTGGGACACTCCACCTCCCATAATTTATGCAGTGTTTGTGCTGCTCCACAGGGTCTCTCCAGAAGTGCCCACTGAGGTCACCCTACTTGATGCAGACAAAGCATTTGATTCCCTTGAGTGACCCTTCTTGCTTGTGACACTAAATAAGCTAGGACTCCCACAGAGTTTAATTTCGTTGGTTTGATTACTTTACATGCATGCTAACACCAGTGCACATACGCGCTAATGGCTCTCTGACTAATTCCTTTGAGATCACGAGGGGGACTAGGCAGGGATGCCCATTGTCACCTCTTCTCTTTATCATAGCCATGGATTCTCTTGTCCATCATCTTGAGGAGAGGCACCTTCACCGTGGTTTGCAGTTGCGTCCAGGTCCTCTTCTCTTGTTACTGTATGCAGATAACATCCTTCTATTAATTCGTTTTCCATCTGAGCATATGGCTACTCTTATTACGGAGATCACCAGGTTCTGAGAATTCTCAGGAATCACCATCAATTGGAGAAAAATCAAGCTTTTCCCTTTTAAAGATAACACAATGCCATTTACTTGTGCCTACAGCATGCAATGGTGTACAGGCCTTGTCCATTAATTAGGGGTCTGACTACACAGAAATGAAGAGCAGATTATCCATTTGAAATATGGCCTGGCAATAGGCCAACTTACCAAGCAGATTGAAGTGTGGTGTTGACTCCCACTATCCATGGCTGGTGGTATAGCCACTATCAAAATGTTTGTTCTCCATCGGTTTGTGTATTTTTTTTGTAATACCCTGATCCCCCTTACCAATGCCTTTTTCTCGTTACATAACACCATGTCCATTCGTTTGCTCTGTGCGGGTCGATGACCCAGAGTGAACTGGAACACACTGGTGCTACCACACACCAAGGAGAGAATTTCTCCATTTTGATTTTTGTGAGAATAGTGCATTCTGAGTCAAAAATATTTCAGTCTTTGCTGGGGAATGGTCATAGCAGGGGGAGGTATCTTTTTATCTATTTCATGGGTGTGTCCCCACCTCCTGCCAGCCCAGAATGGAGGATTAATATGGGAGAGTTGCCTGGAACATCAAAAGAAGAAGAACTGTCCTGCTGGGCCCTTGGACTGCATCACAAAAGGCTTGCACTCAGACAAACACCACCTGCTGCACTCACAAGGCTCCACAAAGAAAGGGCTGTCAATGACTTAAAGGAAAACAAGTGGAATACTTGATCAGCAACAGGTATAATAGATCCGGAAGAAGTGAGCTGCAAGCCAAAGAAAGGGTCACCCCAGCTGACCTGTTGCAGCTGGACATTTCCTAGAAAGTACAGGTGTATTGTGTGATATTGAGTCGGGGCCCCCAGTGGGCAATCCAGAGTCTCTGGAATCTTGGTGCTGCTGGACCCCTGTTTTCCCCAAAGAACCACTAAACGTTTAGAAACAAGGTCCAAGAAAAAGACTAAGAGGCATATTTACAAGGAATCGGTGTAGGGCAGCTCTGAAATTATTTTAACTGTGATGCCCTACGGCAATTCAAAAGGGCAGAAATGCACTGTATTTAAATAATACTGTGCATTTCTGTCCTTCACCCCTGCACTGGTGCACACATTGCTGCTTAGTGCTAATGCAGGCAGGTGCAATGGTGTCTGCATTGTTGGCAGAATTGTGTTTACAGCACACTCAGAGAGAGAACACAATAGAAATAAATAAATATATTTCTTCTTATTACACCTCCTCCTGGGAGGTGCACAGTTTTGATGCACTCCCAGGTTTATAGATCCATGTAAATCTGGGAATGCATCAAAACCCATTGGTGTTGCATGGGAACATCCATCTCAACGCCCATGGAACATCTCTCTGATGCAGTGTAAGGCAACACTGTGACAAGCGCTGCGTTGCTTTACTCCACATCTACAAGCCATGAAAATCCAAGCAAAGTGGCTTTGCATGACCTTGTAGATATGGTTCTACACTATGCACCGCAAGTGCATCAAATAACATGACCTAATGCTGGCGCAAGGGGCTCGTAAGTATGCCCCTAAATCCGAAGGTAAACCTTTAAACGGTACCTACGACTCTGCTTATTTGACCCGCTCTCCATTGCAATTGGACTAAAACTTTGACTTTATCCCAGTCCAGTGTTACAAGATAGCAGCAAGTGCCATTTTAAGCTTTTTGACACTAGAACGCACAATTTTTGATTTATGCTTTCCAAGTTCACATCTGTCTTTTACTTATTTACTGTTTTGGTGGCATTAAATGCTTTACACAAACCTGTCTCCTATGTTAAGCCTTATTGCTTGTTTGCTAAACTACCAAGGATTGAGCCAGGATTAATTTACTTGAGACTTGACTGGACCTATTAATGACTGTGGGATTATTACTAGCTGACGGTGAATACTCCCACCTACTAGTAACCCACTTTCCTACAATGTAATCTTAGGGAATGGGGTGGTGCCTAACCTTCAAAGATTTGAAATGATGCACTCTCTCTGTAACTGTAACTAGTTAGCCCTCTGTATGACCAGTACATATGTCAGGTCATCATATTTCTGAATAAGGTAACATAAACCCGTCATGGCTCCCTTTGCTCAAACAGGCATATGATGGACATGTTCACCAAAACATTATTTGTATTCGAAATACACACTTAATTTATTATAACAATTATAACAATTGAATACCTCAGGTTTACCACTGTCAATACACCAACTACCGCCCACCCACTCCCCATCATCACCTGGGTCTTCTTTTTGTTATTTATTAGTTTGAAGCCAGTCAGACAGGCAGCTGTCCTGTTGCAAAGACATGTTGTGGACATCCTGAAGGCTGACCTGGGAACACCTTCCAGCCACTATATTTATTATTGGCTTTACGTTTTTCACTTGCATTTGCTTGCTTTCTATTTGCTGGCTTTATTTGTTTTAGTCTGCCCAGCATGTTTTGTCTCTCCCATGAAGCATAGCCTGTTTACCACCTCTCTACCTATTTCCTTGAACAAGTGCTTGCTTTCTGGAAACTCTTTGATGGCCGCATCATATCACTATTTGTGTACCTTCAGCCATGCTGCGCATGATTATAAAACTGACCAATCTAAAATCTTTCGTAGACAAGACCTATGAGATTTGCTAATGCTTGTTTTTAAGCCATTCTGCCCTCAGATATGCTACTGTACAAACACTGAAAAAGACAATAGCTCTTGTGTCGTAGGTGAGACCTACTGGCTTTGCCAATGCTTGGGCTGGTAGATGGTGTTGGTGTCTAACACAGCCAAGGCATCAGCATATAATATTAATATATGTAATTCATGGAGAGTCAGCTCACATTGAATGGAGAGTTCCTGGCAGATCATGAACAGAAACAGGGCCAGGACACAACTGTGTTTAATTGTGCTATACATTGGGCTGGGGCTGATCTTTCCACTCTACCACGCATGTTCACTTGGGCCCAGGTGTTTGTATGAAAAGCAGTTAGAAGTGATAGTAATCCATTTGGGATCCTATCCACAGCCAATTTAGCTCATAGAAGATCCACCATATAATCAACAGAGCATATTCATGATGAGCCAGACTCGAAGAGGAGGAACAGGAGACCAAAAGTTCAAATGAATCCAAATTTATGCTATTTCGGTTCCAACACTCCTAACTCAAGGAAGGGCTGCTCAGTCCACAGTAAGCTTCAGCTTGCAAAAGCAAATCTCCAACAATCACATTATAAGTGTGCATTTCTGGCACAGAACTTGATATATGGTAAACTCAAGTGGGGCTGCTGAAGATGCTAAACTGTAAAGTGTCATGTAGTTGATTTTGTTTGGCAGTGGCTGAACTTCTTAGGTAACTGGTTAAAGGTATGGGACATACTGGGGAGGTTGAAGAAAGCTAGAATAATCCCACTTTTAGAAAAGGGTTGCTGCATGACTACATGGTGTGTCAAATCAAATGAGAAGTTTGTGTTGACAGTATTATAGTGGGCAAAATTTACATAGTGAGAGACTGGAGGTCACTGTACTAGGTGTTTTGTTAAAAGTCTAAACAAGCTGAGGGCATTGTGATAAAATATGCTAAGAAATAACAAGTATTCAAAAAAGACTTCAGTCAAAAATGTCTGCAGAACTGTGGGTGCCACTGGAGTAATCTGAGCTGTGGGTATATACCATGCAGAGCACAATCTAATTTATTTGAAACCTTGGATTTTTCTATGTTAATAATTTTTGTTTTCAGCAATAGAAACAAGCAAGGACTCAAAAATTCAATATGTCTTGTTTGATTGTATGCTACTTGTACTCTAACACCCAGATGGCTCCTAAGATGCCACAATACATCACTTTATAAGCAGCTAGGAGGATTCTAAAGAAAGTCATCCAAAAATAAGAAGTCTGTTGTGTGTTCCTTTCAGAAGAAAGTTTATTCCACTTAGTCCAAGATATTGTATAATATAGAAATTCTGAGTACAGATGGAAATCTTCTCACAGATAAATATTTTAGCATGTTAAAAAGGATATTGTTGGATCTGGGATCCTTTGCGCGGTCTTCCCTAACTTTTTGCCTCTGCTTCCCAGGTTGTTGACTGTGTGCTGAATGCATATTCTGCTGTGTTTGTTACTTTGGGCACTTTACCACTGCTGACCAGAGCTAAAGTGCAAGTGCACCCTATGTGCAATTGTATTGGTGAATGGTTTATCCCTGATTAGCATATCTGATTTACTAGTAAGTCCCTAGTAAAGTGCACTAGAGGTACCTAAGTCCTGTAAAACAAATGCTACTGGTGGGCATGCAGCACTGATTGGGCCACCCACACGAGTAACCCTGTAAACACTGTTAGATCTGCCACTGCAGTGTCTGTGTGTGCAGTTTTAACACTGCCAATTCGACCTGCCAAATGTACCCACTTGCCAGACCCAGACCTTCCCTTTTTATACATGTAAGACCCCACTAAGGTAGGCCCTGGATAGCCCCATAGGCAGTGTGCGGTGTATGTTAAAGGTTGGACATGCACTGATGTGTTTTACATGCTCTAACAGTGACAAACTGCCAAATTAGGTTTTCACTGTTGCAAGGCCTAGCTCTCTCATAGATTAAGATGGGGGCTGCCTTTAAATATCCTTAAAGTGCAGTTTCCCCTTTGAGAGCAGATGGAAATCTGGAGTTTGGGGTCTCTAAACTCACAATTTAAAAATATGTCTGTAAGTGAAGTTGGTTTTTAGATTGTTAATTTGAAAATGCCACTTTTCTTGCTTTAACCATTCTGTGACTCTGCCGGTTTGTGGATTCCCTGTCTGGGTCAAACTGACAGTTGGTCTGTTTGTGAATCTCCTCTAGAGAGTGATACAAAGGGAGCTGGGGTGTAGCCTGCATATCCTGATGAGCCATCTGAGCTACAGTGGAGGGAGGAGTGGTCACTTACACCTGAATGGGTTTGCCTGCCCTCACACACTGCAGTTTCCAACCCCTTGGTATGTGTCTGGGCACCACCTGGGAAAGGCAGGGTTCTGTAAACAACAGATGCTTTCAATTAAAGCTTGCCCACTTCAAAGGTAGAAAGCGATGTAAATCCAAGCGATGGGATCCAAAACCCCAGACTTTAGATCACTTCTGGATTCAAGAGAAACCTCTGCCAAGGAAAAGAGCTGAAGAGCTGAGGAGAAATTCTGCCCCGCCTGTGACTGTGCTTTGTTGGGCTATCCTGCAGTTGCTGCTTCTACCTGTGAAAGGGGATAAAGACTGGACTTTGCTGTCCAGCATGAAAAGAATCTCCATGGGCTTGGACTGAGCTTTCCTCCTGTTTTGAAGTTTGAGGGCCATCAAAGACTTCCTCTGCCAGCACCTGGACTCTCTGCTGAGACTCCTGTCCTGCCAAGTGGAGCCCTATCCAGTCCCTGGACCCTTGAAAGGTGAAGTTGGCAGCACAAGGACTGAAATCCATGCAGAGAATGCAGTGCAGGAAATTTTGTATGCACCATCTGCAACACGGCTGCGATGCGCCACCCACTTCGCGGCTAAAATTGATCCTCCACCTGCATCGAAGCTGGGAGATTGATGCGTCGTGGCTGGAGAAACGACACAACATCCGCTTGTGGCTGCTGATAATGACGCAAACCCCACGCAGCATGGTTTTCTAACACTGTGCAACTGGATTTCTCAGGCATCGTCACTGGGCATCAAAGTCATTGTGAATCTGCACGGATACGAGGTGCCCCATCCAGAAATCGACGCATCGCTCTCTTGTGAGGGAGAAAAACAATGCATCGCTGACCTGACCGGAGAAGAATATGACACATGGTCTCACTTGTGAGTAAGAAATCAACACATTGCCGACTTTTTCGATGCATGCTCGCCCGTGCAGCTTTAGTTTTTACGCAAACTGGGTACATTGTGTAAAATCAAGGTTTCTATTGTTTTCAAGGGGATAAGACTATTATCCTTTCGAAAATACATACCTTAACTTGTGTATGTTGGAATTTTGTGGTTTTGGTCTTGTTTGACTTAGATAAATATTGCCTATTTTTCTAAAAAGGTATACTGTCCATTTTGTAGTGTATTCACTGTATTACATTGTGTGTTGGTTCAAATACTTTACACATTGCTTCTGGGTTAAGCTTTTCTGCTTGTGCAAAGCTATCAAGGGGGGGTAAGTGGGGGTTAACCAGGTGTGTTTCTCCTGTGCCCTGACTAGAGTGAGGGTCCTTGCCTGGACAGGGGGTAACCTGACTGCCGACCAAAGACCCCATTTCTAACAGATATCCAGGGTTACCATTATGTGAAATAATATGACAGGGTTCAGCAATAACAGAGAAGGTGAAAAATTCACTGCACGCCGATCCGGAAAGACGCCGCTCGACCCTGCAAGGAAAAGATCGGCGCGACGCCTGCGGTGCGACCGGAACTTCGACACACAGCTCACCTGGACAACGCCGCCCGACTTCCAGAGAGGAAATCGACGCAACGCCTGCCGTGAGGCAGAAAATACCACGCACAGCCCACTGGAACGACGCGCAGCCGGATAACAAGCCCAGGATTCCACGCACAGACCCCGGGACATCTGGTAATCCTGCGACCCACAGAAGGAGACTGTCCGCGCACCGAAAAACAACTCACGTCTTCCCCGCGTGAAAAATAACGATACAAGTCCGTGTGTGAAGGGGCGAAACCGACACACACACCATTTTTCCATGCATCTCCTCCTCTGCGGCCCTTTGCGGAGATTTTACACTCCAAACCAGGTACTTTGTGCTTGAAAGAGACTTTGTTTGCTTTTTAAGACTTAAGACACTTCATATCACTTTTCAGTGATATCTCTACAATTTCTTATTGCATCTTTTATCGTTTTGACCTACAAATACCCAGATAAATATTATATATTTTTCTAAACACTGTGTGGTGTATTTTTGTGGTGCTATATTGTGTTATTGTATGATTTATTGCACAAATATATACACATTGCCTTCTAAGTTAAGCCTGACTGCTCAGTGCCAAGCTACCAGAGGGTGGGCACAGGATAATTTGGATTGTGTGTGACTTACTCTGACTAGAGTGAGGGTCCTTGCTTGGACTGGGGATAACCTTACTGCCAACCAAAGACCCCATTTCTAACAAGCAGAAACTGCAGAGAGTTCAAAACTAAGCTGCCAAGCATACAAGCAATGACCCACATCACCCTTAGCCTGACACTGCCCCCCTTTAGCTAGAAGGATCACCACATAAGCAATTGATGGTACTCAGACTTATTTTGACAAAAGCTCCACACTGGAGCAAGTGCTTAGGACCCAGCTCCCACTTACCTTGGACTGGTTCTCTGACCAGTCTAAGGCCCATCTGCACCTGGCTGTCTGCCTTGGGGCCCCACTTTGCTGTGCTCCTCTGCTCCATCTGCTTTCACTCCCTCCCACTCTAGGTTCAATCCTGTGCTATGTCTCTTGTGCATCACTTTTTGTGTATGTTTGCGCCTGTGGTCTGGCTTTTGTGCCTATTGTCTTGTGTACCCACTTTGTTATTTTGTACTTTTTTGCTTGTTCTTGTTTTGCTCTGCCCACTCTTTCTGTGATGACTTTTGGGCTGTTTGCACCTGCGCTTTGGGTTTTGTGCCTATTGTCTTGTGTATCTGTTCTGTCTTTTGCATCTTTTTGCCTGTTTTTGTTTTGCTCTGACCAGTCTTTTCCTGTCTTGACTGTTGTGTCCATTTGTTTTCTGTGTCCGCCCTGTCTTTTATGTTTTTGAGCCTGTTTTATCTTTTGCCCTGTCTTCATGCCAGCTTTTTGTGCCCTGTCTCCTCTTTTTGTGCTCGTAGTGGTGTTCCCCTTCTTCACACCTCACTTTGGGTCTCCACCCTGCACTCTTCTCCCCTCCCTGCTCCCCCTCTCTTTACCTGCTTCTCCAGCCTGACTTCTCCCTCTGCTTTCTCACCTTTTCCTACCCCCCATGTTCTTCCTCTCCTAGGACCTACTTAATGGTGGCTTCTACACAACCATGCAGTGAACATGCTGCTGGTGCACTGAAGGCAAGCCCATATGATGCTGTCCACATCTGGACCATGCCCACCAAAGATCCTGATCCATCTGACCACCACTGCTACACTTCAGCCAACCTTCTAGCCATCAACACTGGATGCCAACAAGACTGTTGCCTCCACACCACACCACATTGCACAGTAGGACCCTTCTCACGTGCTCACTGATGATTCTTTTGCATGGTCCCTCCTTGTCCACTCACCACACACACAAAACACCCTGCATAGCCTTCATGCCTGCACCTTGCATTACCTGCATGGTCCTCAATACCAGATCTCTCGGTAAACATGCAACTGAGGTTTGGGACCTCATGGACACACACTCCCACCCTTAACCTCTTTCTCACTCAAACTTGGCTCACTCCCGACATCACAATGGCCATGTCCCTGTGCTACAAAATTGTCCACCTTGACAGACTCCACACCTGCACTATCTGAATGGATGAACCAACTATGCTCATGGAGCACTTGCACTTCCAATTGCATCTCAACCACTTTTTCCACAACAAAATACTCAAGATCTACAACAACGTTGCACCCCAACTCATCGTAGAGGACATCATCTTACAAACTCCCACCACCTCCAGGAACTTTCACCTCCTAACAAACCCCCTCATCACAGCTGAAACTACCAGAACCATACAGACCATCCACTCAGGGTCACCTGCAGACCCCTGCCTACACCACATCTACAACCTCAGAAGCACACTGATCACCACCAGCTTTTCCACCACCATCTCCTTCATACTCAGTGGAAACTTTCCAGAGAGCTTTAAAAAGGCATAGGCCACAGATCTCCTGAATAACTTTTTGGCTAACCTGAATGACCTCAGTAGCTTCAGGCCCATCTCACTCCTGCCCTTCCCAGCCAAAGTCCTGTAAAAAGTGATCAACAAGAAACTCTCCGCCCACCTCGATTAGCACCACCTCCTGGACTCCAACCAGTAATGGTTCTGCAGTAACCGCAGCACAGAAACTGCCCTTCTGGCAATAATAAACAACATCGGATCGATGATGGACAGAGGAGAAACTGCCAGCCTCATCTTGCTCAAACTCTTGGCAGCATTCAACACCGCCTCCAGTGGCTCCCTCATTGCCAGACTCCAAGACTGAGGTATCAAAGGGCCCGTACTGAGATGGATCACCTCATTCCTTCCTTTCCAACAGGCCACAATGAGTCACATTCTCCACCTTCACCTCCAGTCACAAGAAGCTAGTCTGCAGGGTAGGGCAGGGCTCCTCCCTCAGCCAAACCCTATTCAGCATATAGATGGCACCCCTTGCCCACATCATAAGAACCCACGGCATCAACATCGCCTCCTATGCCAATGACACCCAGCTCATCCTCTCCCTCACCATTACAAACAACACTACCAGGACCAGCTTCACCACCTGCATGTCCAACGTGGTGAACTAGATACGAGACAACTGCCTCGAACTCAGCACAGACAAAACGGAGAACCTGCTCTTTGGAAATAGGAACTACCACTGACACTTCCCTTGGTCACCACCTGTCTTGCGTTCCACTCCTACCCCCCTAAACCACCCCAGAAACCTTGGCACCATTCTGGAGGAAAAATTCATGATGAACAAACAGGCCAACGCAATGATTGCATCCTGCTGTCATATTCTAAGAAGGCTCCACAAGATCTTTAAATGGCTACCCATGCACACAAGATACACGCAAGCCCTCATCACCATCAGATTTGACTACAGCAATGTGAACTACTTTGGTAACTCCGTTAATCTCACACAAAGACACCAGACCGTCCAAAACACCACCGCCAGACTCATCCTGGACATCCCTGGAAAAGAACACATCACTCCCTACCTCACTAAAATCCACATGCTACCCATCCAGAAATACTGCAAGTTCAAGCTGTTCATCCACGATTATAGCCCGGACGAGTTTCCCAAGTCCATGTGTGATGTTCTGCTCCAGTACGGGTTTTTCCTTTGAATTCTGAGACTTGTGGTTTCAGTTATTTCATTATAAAACAGGATTACAAGTCCCTGAATTCAAAGGAAAAAACTTTAACTGGAGCAGGACATCAAGCTTGCACCTGGGAAACTTGGCAGCTATGCACATACACGCCCTTCCACAGCACAAGACCAGCTTACCTCAACTACCAACTCCAACTCTACCACCCCACCAGACAACTGCGCATCATCCTTGAACAAATCCCACACATGTGCAGAAGCAAGACACGTATGTGTGCTTTCTCCTTCATTGTAGCCAAAAACTGAAACAAACTACATCTACACATGCGAACTGCTACTCCACTCCTCAACTTCTGTAAGAAGCTGGAGATGTGGCTGTGCACCGAGGAGCACCGCCCGGCACACGGTGTCCAGCCCCTGGAAACCTTCACAGCCACTACATTGCACCATACAAATCCAACATAACATAACATAACAGAAATGTTTATAATGCTCCTGCGCACAAAACATGTCCTGTCCCCCGATAATCAGTCCTTTTTTCTTCCACTTTTAACTCACCGGAGCATTACCAGGACTATGGCTGCTGATAATTGAATATTATACTCCGCTGCTGAGGCTATACTGATTGTTACAGGCCCTAAACACGAGTAACAGGTCCAAGTCGAAAGCTCAAATTGTTTGTCTTGCATACACACGCCAGCATGTTCGATAACTTCTCTGGCATCAAGCACTGGCATGTGCTTATTTCCAACAATGCAGTTCAGTGACGGAGATGGAGGATCTGTTGCTTGGAAATTACATAATAAGACGCATTTTCAGCTGATGGCTCTGAAAAGGACCTGACTGGGTGAGAGAGCTGGAGAGGTGACAACATCCTCTCATTCCTTACATGCCTCAGTTGTAGGAGCTTTGAAAGGCTCGCGTGTGTGGCTCAAATTGCACGTGAATTGGCTCAGACAATATTTACTGTCATTTGATTCAAGCAATAGAATTCTGTTTATCTCGTTCAAAGCTCTTAAACAAACCGAGAAAATGCAGTAAACGGATTTATTGTTTCAAATAAAAAAAGCAGGTATCTCAGTGGGATGTGCAGCTGGGGGCACGAACTCTGCTCTGTGGCAAACACAAAGGCCATGCTGTAAGCACCGCCAGGAATTAAATGTATAGCACTGTGGGAATCATCTCGGTAGCCGACTAGGGGCTCACTGAACAGCTTAACCCCTGATCAGGTGGCAGGTCCTGTGGCATGCCGAAGAACACGTCACGTTATGTCTCTTGTGCATTTTCTGGTTCACAAGTGGTACCCATCTCTGGAGAGAGAAACCTCATTGTCATAATATCATCTATTAAAACAAAAATACATGAAATATATACCAACACATAAATAGGGTCACTCACGACCAGCAGTTAGCAAACAGTAGTCACAGGAGCGTATCTACCATTGGATTCGAAAGTGCAGTGGCACCTAGTCGGGCCCAGAGCCCTAGCCAAGGCACCTCACAAGCAAAGTGGCCATTTTCCTTGCTTGCACCAGGGACGGTGCCATTCTTGCTACTCTAGTTGTACAGCAGAACACATGAATTACAAGGACATTCTATGGCACCAGAGAGTTCATGTAGTTAAGTATAGAACACCTAGGGCCTGATTTAGAGTTTGGCGGAGGGGTTACTCTGTCACAACGGTGATGGATATCCCACCAGCTCAAATAGAAATCCCATAGGATATAATGGGATTTATATTTTGGCGGGCGGGATATCCTTCACCGTCGTGACGGAGTAACCCCTTTGCCCAGCTCTAAATCAGGCCCTTGATATGATAGTATGAATGAGGTTGAGTGTATGACAGAGTGCATGGTGTACAGAAATGAACTGAGTCTGCACTGTGGATCTGGTCATGTTACACAGCAGTGGTGGGATGGGCTACGAGTCAGGAAAATATTAATTATGCCTGGAAAATGGCTTAAGTGGGATGATCGAGGACAAATTTTGCAGGAAGGGTTTTAGATGTTGAGAAGGTTCCAGGTAAGGAGACTTTTAACCCTTTGCATATCGGATGGCTTGGAGCGTACCGTGCACAGGGTGGACATGTGCGGAGGATGGCTCCAAGCTGTACTCACACCCACCCACAGTGGAGGGGCTGGTGTTTCCCCATGGGCCAGCTCACAATATGGCCCCCCAGTGATGGTAGTGGAAGCGCTACCGATGCCACCCCTGACCCCTTCCCCATCAACCTGATGACATCAGCATGCACGCTAGGAGCCGTAGTCATCAGAGCAGGCCGGAGGCACTGGAAACCATTTGTGTCCCATGCAAAGATGGAGAAAGGTGAGTTTTCCCCCTGGGAGGGGTAGAGGACTTCAAAGACGCTCTGGGGGGAAAGGAAAGAGATTTTCCTTACCCCCGGTATCTCTCTGAAGTGCATTTCTGCTGCACAGCTTGGGGCTGCAACTGTACAGCAGAGATGCGCACTAGGTCACCAGGGATAACTTTTGAAGTTGTTTTGCTGTTTTGGGGAGTGGCTCCTAGGGCAGGGGTCGCTCCCCTTTAGGAGGCATATATTTTGGCTATTTATGCCCCCCTTGGGGGCAGATCAGACATATTTTTAGGCCGATCTGACCCCAAGGGGGCAGTAACCACTAGCCACCAGGGATACATTCATTTGGCCGTGTTGGGAGCAGCCCCTTGGGCAAGGGTTGCTACCCTTTACGGGACATATATTTTGGCCATTTCTGCCCACCTAGGGGACAGATCGGCCATATTTTTAGGGTCATCTTCCCCCAAGAGGGGCAAAAGCCACTAGTTACCAGGGATTCATTAATTTGGCCATGTTGGGGGAGGCCCCTTTGGGCAAGGGTCGCTCCCCTTTAGGGGGCGTATATTTTGGTTGTTTTTGCTCCCCTTGGGGGCAGATCAGCCATATTGTTCGATCTGTCCCCAATGGGGCCAGAAACCAACTAGACAGCAGAAAACGTTTCTTTGTGTGTGTGTGAACTGGAGTTCGGCTGACAGTCAGCGTGTACTGGCATTCTGCTGGATTTGGGTCTCAGGCATTCGGCTGGTAGTGTGTGTTGGACTGGCGCTTGCCTGGTGGTGTGTGTGGACTGGCGCTAACATGATGGCATGTGTGGACTGTCGCCTGCCTAGTGGTGTGTGTGGACTAGACCTTGCCTGGCGGTGTGTGTGTGGACGGCAACTTGCCTGGCAGTGTGTGTGAAAAGGCGCTTGGCTGGCAGTGTGTGAGGACTGGCATCTGGCTGATGAACTGTGTGTTGACTGGCTTCTGGCTGGTGATGTGTGTGGCTGGCATTTGGATGGTGATGGGCAGACCTCATAGTGATTTATCCTGTTAACTGTTTTATTTCTTGTCATCATTTGCAGTAGTGATTGTAATGGTTTATTTCTCCTTTTTATACTGGTGCAAAGATTTTGTTTTTCTTTGATGTGACTCCTGTTTGCGGTTTCAGCACTGGTGGACCTGCAGTTTATGTAGTTGTATGTATTTGGTAAGAAAAAAAATTCTGTACTAATTACTCCAAATGACTCTCATTGCCCTGCATGAATGCATTTTTTGTAAATTGTGTAATGATAGCAGAGTATTTATCTTGTTTTTTTGTGTGTAAAATTCTACCTGGATTCTAGCACATGTGTATTGTGTTGTCTTGCGTGTAATTTTCTTTAGCTTTTCCTTTCTATTGGGATATCATTGGTGCTTGCTGTGCAGAGTAGGTGCAGGTGATCCTGAGTCCAGCTTTCTCCCGCAAGTGAGGGGTATCTTATTTTAGTATATAGGATTTTTTGCCCTTTATATTGCTTGACTTTTCCTTCCAGATTACTATATGCCAGTAGTTTTACTTTCTGTTTGATAAAACCACGCTTTATTACTTATTTTGCACAGTGTTGATTATTGTTGACTTATGTTGTGTTACTTTTATTAGTAAAGATTATAGCTAGCCGCAGGATTACTGCTTAGATGGTTGTTGGTATGCTTTTTGATTCTCCCTCTTACCATGATTATAAGACTGACTGTGCATCTGAGGCAGAGGAGGAAGTCTTTTTTTAAATTGCACATGGTTACCATCGACTTGAAGTCAATGGTAATTGCATTTCCTAAATGCTTATTTTGCATTTAGGAAATGCTTTGTACATGTGCCAAGAAATCGCAAATAGGAAATCCCTATTTACGATTTCCTATTTAGGGAATCCTAAAATTTTATTTCTACATAGTAGAAATCACATTTGGCAATTCCCTAAGGCCTTTGTACATAGGAAAATGCTGTTTTGCATTTCTTAACGGGCTGAAAGTGTGATTCAGCCCGTTAAGAAATGCAAAATGCCTTTGTCCATCTGGCTCTTAGTTCCAGGGAAAGAAACAACTGAGTATGAGCCTTTGGTGCTATTCAAGGACCGTTTAGTTTTTAAGCAGTACATTCCTAGCAAGAGGGCATGTTATGGAATTAAGATGTATATGATGTCTGAGAGTAGTACTGAATATGTCTATATTTTCAGGGTGTACACTGACAGGGATTCCACTATTGGCCCCCCGATTGCCAGTCCACTTTCAGAGTTAGTGAGAAAATTGAGTGGGAACTTGGTAACTTTTTAACAAAGGTCACCATTTATATGCAGTGAGCTTCTAAACTGGTGTTCAGGGAATTGTTCAAAGTGGACACTGTTGCTTGTGGCACCATACCCACTAACCATAAAGATTACCCTACAGAGCTTGTTTGTAAAAATGTGAGAGTGGACAGTGCAGTGCCTTGCGTAGTGATTAACTTCTAGCTATAAATTTGCAGGAAGGAGAGATCTCTACATGCTGACTACCATCCATGAGGAACGTACTTCACCTGTGACTGTTTGGGGTCAGGTTGCTATAAAGCACAAACCTGTGTGTGTTGTAGACCACAATAAGCACATGGGTGATGTAGATAGAGTAGATCAGAGGTTGTAACATTACACTGCTGTTTGCAAGGTTTACATTCGGTATAAGAGGTTGGCTATCCATTTGTTCCACTAAGCAACCTTCAATGCTTTTGTTGTATTCAAGAATTGTTCTCCATATATTTAAAGATTACATTTCTTCAGTTTCAGCAGTCTGTGATAGGCAGCCTCATTGTAGTGAAACAGACAAGTGTTCCTAGAATTGGAGTGGTGGAGGATGTGGCTAGATTGAAAGATAGCCACTTTCCTGTTCCACACCCAAAATAAACTTTCCCTGTAGGAACTCTAGAGTCTGTGACTGAACAGGCATGTGGAAGGAGAGTTGTATTTTCTGCCTCAAGTGCCCTTCTAATCCTGGGCTATGTGTGTCCGCATGTTTTAAATTGTACCATGTGCAACAGACTTATTGTGAGCAACGTGAGCATAAACGTGAACTGACTGGTCTGTATTGTTTTATATTATTTGTTCAGATTCTACAGTTGGCATTAGTGTGTTGAATTTAGTTTAAAAAGCATCTAAAGTGCAAGTTTATAAAGGTGCAGTATTTCAAACATCTCAGCAGTTTCAGCTATCACCTAATTCGTACCCCTGCGTGGCCACGCTGCATCCGTATTCTGCAAAAATTCACAGAAAATCTTTGTATTTTTAACAAACACCAATACTGTTTTAGGTCCAAACCCTTGTCCATGTCTGAGAAGTAGGCAGTTCAGAAAAACCTTAGATATGGAACTTTTTAAGCAGTTCCACAAGACCTAGGCTGAAGTTATTGTGGCCACTTGAGATACTGCAAGATGCAAGTTGAATGGAATGCTCTTCAAGGGCCAAACAGGTATTCCTGTAGCTCAGACAGCAGTCAGAACATTGCAATAAGGACCAGGAATGTAACCCTTGGAGATGCCAAGGAGGATAACCTCAACATTGAAGGTGGTAAGTCTTCAATTTCTGCGATTCCTTTCCAGGGTTGTCTACAGGACTACTGAATACCTGTGAAGATACTCTGGTTTTGCTAAAATCCTTCATCACGGACTCACACAAAACATGTGCTGCTGACATCACCCACATAGAGAAAAAAATGAGATAATCTCACCAGTACCCACACACTTTGGAGCCACTCCAGCCTTTCACATTTTACACACTCTGAATTTATTCTGTTTTCTTTTCCAGACCATATTTCTAGATCATTGGACACAAAGTGACGGGAGCTCTACTTAGTTTCGATGGATACTATTGAACTGCAGTGCATATAGCATGCATGATGTACTCAAGGGATGCGCAAAACAGAGGATGCATAAGGCAGATCATTATAACAAGGAAGTGAAATCTTCCACACAAGCAACACAGGGAAAAGCAGTAATAGCTGAAACAAATATATAAACAAGGCGATATGTTAACAGGCGATCAGTAATATTCATAAAAGGTAAGAAGGTGTTTTTGTAAAGTAACGGCATGCATGTGTCCTAACCGATAATACTGCGGCATACACAACAAGATGGATACTTACATGTTTGCACAGGGTGCCTCTGGGCAATTGCTATGGTTTGTTTTTCTGTGGACAATGTGCTAGTACCAGGCTGGACAGCGCTGTGAGGCCTTTGGTTACGATTTCCTCCTTTGAGTTTAGATTTGGGTATTGGACCACCTGAAACAAAAGGGAAACAGTGGTGAGGGACTTTGTTTGATGCCAGAAGGCTCCAAACAGAACTAAGAGGACTATGCGGTGTTTGAAATCGGATGCTGCGGTAAGATCATGCAAGCTGGCCCAGTTCTTACAATGCCTGGTTCAGGACACTTCTCAAGGGCTGCTAACCCTTAGATAAAATAGTACTGGCACGTGCTATCTCTTTCTGTAACTGTCGATATCAGTGGTGGCTGGTTTCTATTTACGGCAGGGGGTGGGGTAGATAGAATAATAATAATTTAAAAATAAAAAATAAAAAGACACTTACCTGACTGCAAAGGGTCTCCACTACTCACAGCGTCCTCTTGTAGTGACTTCAACACGGCACGGGGACCAGGAAACAGCGCTACCAAATCCTGAAGCTGGTTTCATCTGGTAACCAGCATGAAACCAGAGTCAGGATTGGTGGGAGTGGGCTCTCTCAGTGCTGACCAGAGTGCTGGAGGCCTGTGCTTTCTCTAACTCAGCTATCTTAAGACAGCTAGGTTACAGATGTTTGAAGTGCGCATGTCAGGCTGGTCGTCACAAGACAGCTGGCCAAAGGGACATGCACAACTTAAACAAGTGCACAGCTCCCTGCTGCTGTTACTCAGCAGCTATTGCTTGGCCACGTCCTGACACGCGGTTCAAGACGGGGTACTGAAAAATAAAATTGTGATTAAAAAGTTTACTACCATTTCTTTTTTCAGCTCTGGGTCATTTTTGTAGCAGGGCGACGCTCCTCCGCTCTCGTGGAGGGGCCGCCCCTCAATCTAAATGGTTTTATTTTACCATACTTTTGGCCATAACCTGGGCGCTGTACGAAATGCAATTTCACATTCATAACGCACATAACGCTCTAGCGATGAAAAAAGAAAGTGAATACTTTAAATAATGTCATGATGGTACATAAATCAAAGCAGGAGTCATGGAATAAGGGGCACGGTTTGAAGCCTGGGACATGGGTGATAGTTTGTCATATTCTTTGCTATTTGGAGGATTGATTCATATTTTGGGACCCTTTCCTATTTTCCTCTTTGTGAGAGATTCATTATCTATTCCTTACAGGTATCTTCTCACCTTTGGGTCTCCTTACACTTTGCCCACGCATTGCACTAAGAGTCTCTTACGATGCGTCATTGGTCTTCTGGTCTGTTTTCTTTGTCCTTTGTCCTCCATGTGTATTTTAGAAAAGCTTCCTGTTGCTTCCTGATATTGGTGGTCTAGTGCCCACAGCAACTGTCTTGTTGTCTTTCCGAATCCCGTACCATTCATGTTTACTTTAAAATGCTATTATCACTATGTGTGGATTTAGGGTAGGACAGGCTCCAGCGTTACAGAGTTAGTTTCAAATTCAGATTACTTATCATATATTTTCAATGAGATATCAGAAGCCCTCTCAGGATACTTTTGTCCCGTCGACTTGGTATTTTATTTTTAGCTTTCTCTCTTTTCTTTTTGCACATGGAAACAGTCTGCTTCTCCAAACTTAACTTCTGACTGCTCCTTCTCCCAGCTCACTGCTTATTCCAGGAACAGATAGAGATCTGTTTTCCACCAACTTGGTGGAGGTCAAACACTGCAGTGCTTCAGGTGGGTAATGCCTGTGTGTGCCAACGTACCGAAGTAAATAATCCATAATTGCCTACAGGCATCTTTGCTAAAGTACCTAGGGGCTGAACTGTATCAACCCTGGCCTCCGCCTCCTAACTGTAGACCAGGGGCCAACGCAAAATGTTGCCAGTGGACCTGACCTGCAGACACTGTGTATATGCCCTTCAAAGCTGACGTGCGGCACTTCCTCTTTTCCATTACCGAAGCCCACAAAGAACTCTGCCCATGCATCTCACGCCCGACCTAAGTCCACTGTGCTATACTAGTACAGAAAATCACACTCTGTTTATGCACCTTGAAACTGACCTACTTGGGGGGCTGGGCTAGCCGCCGAGGAGAATGGCAGCCCCTTTGTGAAACTCAGAGGAATAGAGCAAGACCGGAGCCATTTTCAGTCTTAATAGGGCATTTAGCCATCTTCAAATGCAGGATTCATCTTTCAGAATCTAGCTGGGACCACTGGCATGCCAAATTTCTGATCGATTTGATCCACAACTACCATTAATCAACTTCTTCCAACAACTCGACCGGAGGACTAAAATGCGTGCTCAAAAGCAGATCAGAGCCTATGTGATCCTGAGGGGAAGACACAGGGCCCTACCTTTTCCAATGAAGGATAATTCTTGATCTCTTTAGACTTTATTACTGCACGGCTTACGGTAGTTCAAAATGGGCTTTTTGGAGATATGATCCTTTGTTCTGGCCCTTATATTAACACGTGCACCTTCCTCCTTTTATTGGATGGGAAACGTATACACCAATTAGCACATGGCTTTTATGATCGCATCACTGTGCTGCTTGGAAACTCTGTCCTTCAACAAATCCTATGGAGGTGATTGATAAAAAGTTTCTTTTCTCTTCATTTTGACTTTTTTTTCTTGGAAACATCCTCAATAATGGAAACAATAGCCAAGGCCTGTGTCCATTTGTTCTTTATGCTATCATGTTACCTTTTGATATTGCTCGGTATACAACAGCTTGATGGAGATATTTATTGGCGTATCACGTGGGGGCCATGGAATAGCATTACAGGAAGAGAAGGAACTGATGATTTCACTCTGGTATGCTCCTTGTATAAGTGGGAATCCTTTAAAAGACATTCCCCATTTTATTTTTTCTTTGCAGCAAGTTACATCTATAAGTCGAAAAATAAACATATTTGTCAATTGACATAATGAAGTTTTAACAGCCACCTCAACTGAAAAGACAAATCTTTCCACTATGGCACAGTCATGAGATATTCCCGCAACTGCAATGGATACTTTACTTACAGTACTTTCTGATATTAAAAATTCAATAACGTCGGTAAATAATGCAGTATCAGGAAATACCCAGGAAGTACAATCTCTATAGCATGAGGTTGCTCAATTTCATTCCAGTATGCAACTAGTAGAAGGTTGACTTTCTGAGGTGGAATCTTGAATTGATAATTTACCGGAACATGGTCATGATATATGGTATCTCCAACAAAAGGCAACTGATTTAGAAGATCGTAGCAGAAGGGACAATATTAGAATTATTGGTCTTCCAGAACAATTAGAGAAAGACGATATGCTACAATTTCTCACTACTCTGATACCCAATGTAACAAAACTCACTTTTGCCCCACAATTTCAATTCCAACATGCTCATACAACCGTATCTCCCAACCCCGTTATAGCCTGTCTTGAGGTCTGCGTCATCAACAGGCTCATCAAATCATATCTGCAGCAAGGATACACGGTCCATATAGAATAGAGTCTTTTAGACATGGAGGAAGATGACTCGAGAATGGAGCATAAATCTACTCCTTCCTCAGTTTTTCCTGATTCAGACAGTGGTAACTTTCCAGCTCCACCTGACCAAAATGGATGGGAAACTGTGCAGCATAAATGGACTTCTGGCAGTTGTTAGACTTGGCATCCTTGGAGTGGTCTTCCCTAACTTTTTGCCTCTGTTTCCCAGGTTGTTGATGTGTGCTGGACTCTGTTTATGCTGTTTTTGTAAACTCTAGGCACTTTACCACTGCTATCCAGCACTAAAGTGCAGGTGCTCCTATGGAAAATGTGTGTGTAATCGGCTTTCCATGATTTGCATATTTGATTTGCTAGTAAGTCCCTAGTGCAGTGCACTAGAGGTGCCCAGGGCCTGTAAATCAAATGCTACTAGTGGGCCTGCAGCACTGGTTGTGCTACCCACATTAGTAGCCCTGTAAACATGGCTCAGACCTGCCTTTGCAGTGTCTATGTGTGCAGTTTTAAACTGCCAATTCAACTTGCCAAGTGTACCCACTTGCCAGGCATAAACCTTCCCTTTTTATGCATGTAAGGCACCCATAAGGTAGGCCCTAGGTAGCCCCATGGGCAGGGTGCAGGGTATGTTAAAAGGGGAGACATGTACTTATGTGTTTTACATGTCCTGACAGTGAAATACTGCCAAATTCGTTTTTCACTGTTGCAAGGCCTATCTCTCTCATATGTCAACATGTGGGCTGCCTTTAAATATTATTAAAGTGCAGATTCCCTTTGAGAGCAGATAGAAATATGGAGTTAAAGGTCTCTAAGCTCACAATTTAAAAATACATCTTTTAGTGAAGTTGTTTTTTGGATTGTGTGCTTGAAAATGCCAGTTTTAGAAAGTAGGCTTACTTGCTTAAACCATTCTGTGACTCTGCCTGTTTGTGGATTTCCTGCCTGGGTCATTTTGACAGTTGGGCTGTTTGCACCTCTCTCTAGACAGTGATACAAAGGGAGCTGGGGTGTCGCCTGCATATCCTGATGAGCCATCTGTGCTGGGAGGGAGGGGTGGAGTGGTCACTTACACCTGAAAGGGCTGTGCCTGCCCACACAAAATGCAGTCTCCAACCCCCTGGTGTGTGTCTGGGGATTGGCCTGGGCAAGGCAGGATCTTGAAAACAACAGAGACTTCTCTTTGAAGGCCTACTTCAAAGGCAGAAAGGGTATAAGAAGAGCACCCAAACCCCCTGAAAATGTATTACTTCTGGAATCAAGGGGAACCTCTGCCCAGGAGAAGACCTGAAGAGCTGAGGAGAAGTGCTACCCCTGCCTGTAACTGTGCTTTGTTGGGCTATCCTGCAGTTGCTGCTTCTGCCTGTGAAAGGGGACAAAGGCTGGACTTTGTTGTGCATTCCTGGTTGAGAAGAATCTCCAAGGGCTTGAACTGAGCTTGCCTCTGGTAGTTGAAGTCGCAGGGCCATAAAAGACTTCCCTTGCCAGCACCTGGACTCTCTGCTGAGACTCCTGCCCTGCCAAGTGGTGCCCTATCCAGTTCATGGGCCCCTTAAAGGTGAAACTCGTACACAAAGACTGAAAATCCACTCACAGACCGCCGTGCGGGGAAATATTCAATGCACCTTTCGTGACGCGGCTGATAAGTGACGCACCACTGGGTTCGCGGCTGAAATAGGCGGTCCACCTGCATCACGGCTGGAAGATCAACGCAATGCAGCTGGAAAAATGACGCACGACACCCGCTAAAGGAGGCTGATAATGACCCAAACCCCATGCAGCTAGATTTCCTAATACCGTGCAACCAGATTTTCCACGTATCATCCCTGGGTGTCAAAGTCAATTTGACTGTACGCAGATCCAAGGAGCCCTTTCTGGAAATCGATGCATTGCTCTCTTGCAGGAGAAAAACAACACATTCCAGACCTGACTGGAAACGACGCACGGCCTCACTTACGAGTAAGGAATCAACGCATCAATATCATTTTCTATTGCACGTTCGACCATGCAGCTTTATTTTTTAAGCTAACCAGGTACTTTATGTAACAACAGCATTCTCACTGTTTCTAAGGATTAAGACTCATATTCTTTTGAAAATTCATAACTTGACTTGTGTATGTTGGATTTTTGTCATTTTGGTCTTGTTTTGTTTAGATAAATTGAAAACTGAGGAAGGTGTAGATTTATGCCCCATTCTCGAGTCATCTTTACTTACATGGACTGTGCTTCCTTGCTGCAGATATGACTTGACGAGGCTGCTGATGATGCAGTCAGCAAGACAGGATATGACGGGGTTGGGAGGAACAGTTGTATGAGCACGTTGGAATTCAAGTTGTGGGGCAAAAGTAAGTTTTGTTAGAAAAATAGATAATATCTATTTTTCCAAACCTGTGTTGTGTCTTTTTGGCGTTTTCTCACTAAGTTACTTTGTGTGTTGGTACAAATACATTGCTTCTGAAGTTAAGCTTGCCTGCTCGTGCCAAGCTACCAAGGGAGGTAGTGGGGGTTAGCTGAGGGTGATTCTCCTTTACCCTGACTAGAGTGAGGGTCCTTGCTTGGATTGGGGGTAACCTGACTGACAAACAAAGACCCCATTTCTAACAGGAGTAAATTCCAAACTTGGAAGGGCTCACAACCAAGGGACAAATAGAGATTTCCACTAAAGTCCTTATCATGTTCCTAGTTGATATCCTTTATTTTTGTATTTTTTTTGTCGCTCTTGATTGGGATATATTGCTATTCTGTCTCTTGTCTTCATTTTCCTCTTTTGCCTCCTTCTCTTCTTTTCTGATCCTACTTTTTTCCATTTCATATCTTTGAAGAACATGCTTTTTTACCTTCTGTAACTATTATATTTGGCGTGCATATTATTGTTGCTTTACTTATGTCTCATTTATAAGATTTGAATATAATTGGTTTGCCATGTACTCCTACTTTATAGATACGCTTCTTGAACCTGTCTACATGCTGGATATTGGTAATGTATCTTTACAAGGATTATGTTCTTGTATTACTTTTCACATCACCTCACATGCTGTACCCCAGTTAAAAGTTATAAAGTTCAAGTTTGTACTATTTAGTCTGAACATTCGCTATTGGACTTTATTTTGATCACTTTTTACATTTCTTTTTCCATTACAGTATAAGCTTTACACCATATCTACTTTTAAATCACTTCCAGATTGATTTTTGTTGCTTCAAATTCCTTTCACATTTGTGCATCCATTCACAATTTTTTATTATCTATTGTTCTCAATTAATCGTTATACCCCATGCACTCCACTCAATCAAAACTGTTGAAAATTGTTTCCCTAAATGTACCCGGTTTGACACACTGTATTATAAGGAATAAAAGAAGACATTAACTTATATTGGCCACAACAAACCTGATATCTCTTTACTGCATGAGACCTATCTTACTCCTCTAGAAAGTGTAAAATTAAAACGTGACTGGGTTGGTCAAGTAATCCATGCAAGTATTCCCCCCAAAATCTCTGATGATACATACACACCATCTGAGAAAAGTGGAATCACTATTCCGTTCAGCAAACATCTACTCTACAAAATACTCCAAACATGGGAGGACCTTGAAGGATGCTATGTTTTCATCAAACTCCACATTCATAACACTGTTATTGTAGTGTGATCAAAATAATCCCCCTACAGATTCTAAACTTACCTTCATTTCCCAACTCAGAGATTGTTAGGGGTATTTGGAACTACTCGTGTGCTGATTGGGGGAGACTGGAATATCACTACTGATCCATTTAATGATAGAACTGGTAAACTTTATACTAAACCTAATAAGGATAGATATATGCTAAAAGGTTACATTAATGACTATTCCTTGCAAGAACCATGGAGATTACTGCACCCATCCATGAGGGATTATCATTTTAATTCGTATCCCCATTCAATACGTCCAAAAATTGATTATTTCTTGACCTCCTCTTCAGTTTTGCAACTGATAGCTCACACAAACATTGTTCCCTGTGGTATTTCCCCTCATGATCTTATTGACATTAGAATTGATTTAGGACTTCCACGACCCCCAAAATCTCCCTGTTGACTCAATATTTCCTCATTTAAAACTCCACAAGAGAAACAAGTATTATGTTCATATATGGAGCAGTTTTTAAAAGACAATGAACATTCTGTATTTACTGCACAAACTCTTTGAAGTGCTGGGAAGGCTGTATTAAGAAGGGTGATAATGAGGAATAACACACTTGTTAAGAAACATACAAATGCTACTAGAATTGACTCAGAGAAGGAAATCTCATGCCTAACCACAATCTTTTTTCAACCACAATGCCCAATACTACCCCAAAAATTGTTATCAACAAAATTTGCCCCTAATAATCTTTATACCTCTTATGCAGAAAAATGTCTATTTTCCATTTGTCTGTGACATTATGAACGTGGGAGAAAGGCTGGGAGATTACCATCTTATCAATTGCGACAACAAGAATCTTCTAGAACAATTCCCTCTACTAGAAATTCTGATGGTGCCCTACTTAAACTCCCATCAAAGATTCTCTCTTGATTTCAGACATTTTATTAAACTGTATACTCTTCCATTGATTTTTCCAATCATTCCGGTGAAAACGCCTTTTTCTCCAAACGTAATCTCCCAAAATTGACACGAGAACAGAGACTTAAACTAGAGGGAGAGGTTACCACTGAAGAAGTAAGGCGGGCGATTGATTCTTTGGTCACTGGTAAATCGCCTGGGGAGGACGGACATCGATTCTATTAAATTACAAAAGTACATACTGCCCCAATATTGGTCTCTGTTTTCAATGAAGCCTTGCGCCTGCAACATTTACCTTCTGATTTCTTAAGAGTTCGAATTACGGTTATTCCTAAACCAGGTAAATACCCTTTGAAATGCTCCTAGTGAAATCTCAATAATAAACTCAGACATTAAAGGTTTTTGCTAAAGTACTGGCACATTGTCTTGGTTCAGTAATCACCTTCTTCATACACCCATCTCAAGATGAGTTTTTCCCAGGTTGATCCTCTACTAATCATCTTGTACCATTTTGCACTTATTATGGCAACTACAAAATGGTAAAGATAATGGTCTTTTCTCATTAGACGTTGAAAATCCTTTGACACTGTAGAATGGGGATATTTATTTCACACAGTTGAAAGGATAGGTTTTGACACTTTTAAATTTATCATTATGGGGATGGGTGCATGCGATCCTCAAATTTAATTATGTTTCTTGGAATTATTCCACTTTCCGTTCTGAGATCTACCGTTAAATCATAAACATCTATGATTTCTTGATTTGTATGGGGTGGTGATGGACCTTGTTTAGGTGGTTCCAAAATACATTCCTCATCAGAGAAAGGGGGCGTACATCTCCCTCATTTAAAATTTTATTGGCTTGCACAACAACTGGCTCACTCTATTTATGTGCTGCCTATTCAAAGAAATACACCGTTATGGGTTACACAAGAACGCTATATACTCCAATCTGCCTCGGACTTAGCTGTCTATTATACCAGACAATTGAAGCTTACAAATTCCACTAAACCCATTATTCACTGCTTACAACTAGCATGGCAAAAGGCACATAAACTACAAATACTCATACTCGTCTTCATTATGAACTCCACTATGGGATAATGCGGACATTATTTATAAAAGAACTGAAGTCAACTAGCCTCTCTGGATTAAACATAAAATACATAGGATATCAGATGTATTTATGCTGTGTCATTCTATGAAATTATTTTCCAGTTTACAACAGGAATTTGATTTGCCTTTGTCACAATTAAACAGATACATTCATTTTTCTTCCATCCTTACTTGAAGTATGGCAAATAAACCTGACATACCATCTGACTCTCCACTTGCACATTATATTCATACTTGAAGGCATTTTAAGGGACCAGTTTCTGGTTTATATACCCTTCTAATTGACACTTCATTTTGTATTGAAACTTCCCATAATTTAAGATCATGTTGGTCCACACGTTAGAAAATAGACTTTAAGAAAGAGGAGTGATATACTATCTTAGACAATTGTAACAAAGGACTTAGGGATTCTCGCCTTAGATTCAATTACTTTAAAATACTGCAGAACTGGCATTGGTCTCCATCCAAGCTACACTGAGCTAAACTAAATCCTGATTCCCCCTGTTGTCAATGTGTGACTCCGGATTGTGATATTTTTCATATATCGAGGGAATGTCCCAACATTTGTACATTTTACTCCAGATTGAAAATTATTTGAAGGTACTCTCTTTTATCAATTTCTCCCTCTCAAACCTTTTGTCACTTTTACATGATATTTCTGAATTTCTACCCATGCCTCTCATGCCCTTAAATGGCTCGCTACTGCTCGTAGTTTAGCAAAAATGAATATTTTACATTTTTGGAGGACCAATGTTATTCCAACTTTTCATTCCTGGCTTGAAGATGTGTGTATGTATATGTATTTTGAAAAAATGATTTATAAACTAACTGTTAACCAGGTTCATTTAACTGTGTATGGAGCTCTTTTATAGGTAAATGATGACTTTGATTCTGTTCTACACATTAAATGTCAATGGGTTTACACTAGGGATTTTATTCTTGAATGTACATATTTCTTTATCCGTTCTGTACATATATTGCTATTGTGTTATATCACTCAATTGTCAATGGTTGATACAGTTATATTGGAACTCATTTTGTTTTTCTGTTTTTGTCAAGATATGTGAAATATGTAATTAAAAAAATGCAAAAAAGAATTGTGATACAAAAAAAGAAACTGACCTACGGCAATCTGAGTACTCCATTACTGAACCCCACCCACTTCTATTCCAATGCACATCAAACTGAATTTGGAAACACCCTCTCCTATTCTGATACTGAGATCCACATACAACTCCACTAAAGCAAGTGTGTGTTTTTATCAATGCACTTTAAACTTCAGATACAGCAAATGCTTTTCCAGTACTGCAACTCAGATAAGGCTGCTCTCTTGGTGCATCTCAGCATACCCAGAGCACATAGCAAGATCATCAAAACTCCACAAGCCACACTGAACTGTTGACTGCTTAAGTCAAAAAGAAAGTATTTGTCATTCCTAAAACATTGCAACCACAGCCATGAATAAATAACTGTGCCATTTGCTCTTTACATTGACTCATCAATGTCCTAAACAGTACTTTGGAAAAATCATTCAAAGCAACTGCTTAAATTCATAAGGATGCCCCCTGCAAGTACAGAAGGCAAGAAAACATAGATTGATCAGCTGCTTATGCCATGTCAAGGCAAATTCCTTGGCACAGAAATAAAAATAAAGAGGAAGTTCCCTTCAATTAATACCTCTGTTTGCATGGTTGGATTCTACAGACCACCCATAGGAAACAAGAACACAGGCAAATAACATCCTAAAGTTTGTGTTTGGCACCAAACAGTGGTAGTTTGGGTGTGCCCAACAACCACTGCCCAAAGTACACATGGAAATATTTTTACACTATGCATGGAAAGACTTTTTAATTCAAGCTGTGCAGGTATGTACATAGAAGGTTTTTGGAACTCTTGAGGTTTACGAGTTGGCTGATAAGTGCACTTAAACTGTCAACAGTTACAATTAACCCCACCCACCCATGCCTTAGGTCAAGTTACAAAAGACACAATTTCTTATCTGTAGCAAGAAACGCAAGTGAGGTAGAGCTGTGTATTGCACATTATAGAATGGTTATAGTCTCAACTTTCCCCATTAGGTAAGTGCATAACTTGCATCACGTAATCTTTGAATATCAACTTGATTGTCTTCAAAGCGAGGCTGAAGATCATCCCCTTGAAATGGTCGGCCAAGTGAGACACATTAGAGCCCCACAAGTTGAATGTCTATTTTCAAGTTGTGGTATAACCTTCCCAGGTCTGTAGGCTCAGTGTTGTCCTCACAATCAAATTGCCAGCTCCTCTGATGCCCTCCCTGCTAATCATCTGCAAACACCTTCTTAGTGCCAAGCATCTGCATACTGGCATTTTTCACAGCACTTCATTGTCCCTATACAAGGACCATGCATTTTGCAACATTTTGTTTGAATGCTATTGATCATTGCAATTCAATTTCTATTCTGGATTTAACAATAGTTATCCATTTTGTCACTCTGAATTTATATACATCAATGACAGTTAACATGCAACACCATTGCAACTGGACGGACAAAACACATGACCACTTCTTGTATTACAGCCACTGAGGCTACTTCAGAAAACATTATATATGTGATGTTGAAAGCTAATATGCTGAAAAATCATTGTAAATAGTTTGGACTGGTCTAATGAAATGTTCCACTTCCTCCACAAAATCTAATGCAATTGGGCATTGTGCAGCGGCGATCTTTTTTGAATGGCTCTCTGCAGGCAATGCCATGGCACTGTGAGGGAGGAGGAGAATAATATGAATTGTTATGTGGTCGAAGAATCACCACCTCCATGTTGCAGAGGATCCATTATAAAGTACTTCTTCCCGCTGCATGCCTGTAGATTAAAATGCACTCTATAGTCAATTGAAAGGGATGACTCTCTCACACCATTCTAAATATTTTTACTCCATAATCCTTTCCAGAGTAGATTGATTGCATTCCCTAATCCATAGATGGCACCTTCTTAAAGAATTTATTAGAGTCTACCATGTCAGTCTTGGGATCAGGGTGATGTAGCTGCTCGGCAACTGAAATTATGCAACAGTGAAGGACCAAACTATTAAACAATATTAGTGCTTAATAGTATTAATATTAGAATTATGCAGCAGTTTAATATTAGAATTATGCAGCAAGGAATGGCAAATTGTGCGGCATAATGTGGCATGAACTGTAGCTGTAGTATTTCGTTATTTCATCATTTTATCACCTAATAATACTGCTTGCGCCCAGCTGCACCTCATTAGTACCAGTTTACCGACTGAATACAGATATCACGCAGTAAGCCTTTACAAACGGTCAGCCACAGCCCATAACTACGTGCGGCACTCGCCCTCCTATATATCTTAACAGTGAGATACATATTAACAGTGCAACAGGCACTGAGGATATCAAACATCTTATAATAAAAAATGAGGGTTAGGCCCACTGTGAACACATGGTATCGATCAAAGTCTGTACTCAGTTCTACAATGTTAGATGCCATGGATGTCGGTGTCGGATGCCTCAGAATGGCTGCATGCAGGAGGAAACTCGGACGTATAGTGGAGTTTTTCTGTAATGCAACCAAGAGCTGGCCGTCAGGGCGCCTAGCCATTCGGGTGTTGCAGTAGCTATGTTGTTAAGGGCAGCCGTTTATCTCGAGGTCTAGAGACAGAGAGTAGCATATCTGCCTATATTTCTAATTGCTCATTACAATACACTAAGTCAGTTTACCGAAGAGACTCTTTTTGCCTGTTCACCCGCACACTTTAGACTGATGCTACTGGTTTTTCAAATCTGAGCGTGCACTGAGGGCTGCTAACCAGACCTCAGTGCTAGTGTTTTAACCCTATGCAAAGTACATGTTGATTTGGATACCACCAATTGTCATGGCTTATTTTACTTATAAGTCTCTAGTATATGGTACCCATAGTACCCAGGGCATGTAAGACTGGGTGTCCACTTAGGGCTGCAGCACTGTTTGTGTCACCCTTCAAGCAAAAAGGCACAAAATGGCTCCCTTACCTTGTTCCTTCCCCCTCACATTTGTTTTTAATTATGACAGAGGTTAGATATCCTAATAAAATATGTTTCACCTCTAGTCATATTTAACAGCACTCTTTTTTCCTTTTTGTTTACCAGTCCTACACACTATATACACTGACCGGCTATTATCCATTATCAAAAGATCTCCGGCAAAGAGCCCCCTTGTGGGGCCCGTCAGGCATTGCAGTGCCAGCCTGACGAGGAGCATAGCCCAATGATGAAGCAGGTCACCAAATCGTGAGTGAGGGCTCTTGTTCCAACAAGTTGAATTTCCAGGGACCGTTGATATATATGATTCCATTCTTTTAGTGGAACAGTGTAAACCTTTTGATTTATATGTTAGATGGGAGTATTATACACAAGACCAGGACACTTTTTTGTCAGAATCTCCCTCATCACCTTTGCCCCTCCTTTTTTTTATTTTTGTTGATAAAATAAATGACACCTTATGGCCAGGTCGAAACTAATGTTGCTATTAAAGGTATACAACTTTTAGAAAGTAGCCACTCTGTGCTCTGCTCGTCCAGTAGCCTCATAAAGGCACATACATTCAGAAGAGCTTTCTGAACAGCTGGGGGGATGTGTGAATGACTCCCACACTCAGGAACAACTGCAGTGGCGCAGCATCAGGGTGTCACCTCCTTTGCCCGGATGGCAACTCAGGGGGTTAACCTTTGATGAGCTGTCTGGCCTAACAACCCTGAGCAGAATGCCTTTCGTTCCTGCAGACAGCATGTAGACAGGGCCAGAGAGGATAAACTCACCCCCAAACTGGTTTTATCACAAGTGTGTAGACCCCAGGTAGCCAAACCTCAAGGGTGGGCTACCAAGCTCCAGATGTCCAAGGGAGGATTGTGCGATCTTGAACGGGGCAAGAATGTAGTATTCAGCGGCAGATATAGGCGGTCATTCTGACCCTGGTGGTCTATGACCGCCAGGGTCGCGGATGACGGAAGCACCGCCAACAGGCTGGCGGTGCTTCATAGCCCATTCTGACTGCAGCGGTAAAGCCGCGGTCAGAAAATCGGGGCCGGCGGTTTCCCGCTGTTTTTGCCCCGGCTGTTCGAATCCGCCATGGCAGCACTGCAAGCAGCGCTGCCATGGGGATTCTGACCCCCTTACCGCCAGCCTGTTTCTGGCGGTTGTCACCGCCAGGAAGAGGCTGGCGGTAACGGGTGTCTTGGGGCCCCTGGGGGCCCCTGCACCGCCCATGCCACTGGCATGGGCGGTGCAGGGGCCCCCGAACAGGGCCCCGGCCGGCTTTTCACTGTCTGCCTAGCAGACAGTGAAAAGCGCGACGGGTGCAACTGCACCCGTCGCACGGCCGCAACATCGCCGGCTTCTGTGTTGCAGGCCTCCTTCCCGCTGGGCTGGCCGGCGCTAACATGGTTAGCGCCCTCCGGCCCAGCGGGAAGGTTGTACCACCGTCCGCCAGACTTGGAATGACCGCCATAGTTTCCTGTACATGTGCCGATCTCCACCCACTACAGGTGAGGGGAGGCTGCAGTCGATAGCCCACACAGATGTCCCAAAGCTCAGCCCCAGTACACACACTGTGGTCCTGATCTGCCATTGGAGATGAGGTTCCTGATCTGCTGGGTGGGTAGGATCTTCTCCTTGCAGCTAATGCCAGTTTATTCACAAAATCCATAGCCTGCTGTGGGGTGTGAAAGATTTTAGACTTCCCCTGATGATGTTCGCAGTCCTGCAGGATACAACATTGCATGAGTTTCTATTTGACATGGACAAATTTAAGTTGTGCATCCTGGACCGTGATAAAGAAGTCCAGGAAGAAAAACAATCAGGGGCGACTGGTACCCTTTGAAACTGGTGGGGCGGCTCAAGTGCCCTACCACTTCCCAAAAAAACAAAATAAAACACCTCCCTCCAAAACCCCAAAGTAAACCACTCTCCCTCCAAAAGGCCAAAATTAAATACCCCCTCCCTACAATAGCCCAAATAAAAACATGACACTAACTACAAATTAAAACACAACCACTACACTTACATACATTATACATATCAAATAAAACAACAGCACTTACCAACGGGCTGCGCATGTTCCTCTGTGTTTTTCTCCTTCTCCAGTGCACCAAGAGCTCCCCTAACCAATCCAGGTGCTGCTTTCATGCTGTTAACCCCCATGACAGAAGTGCCTGGATTGGATGGCGCAGGCTGGCTAGACACTCCTTCAAAGCCCTGGAGGCCTGTGCTTGGTCTCCACCCAGCTTTTTAAGATACCTGGGTGGAGAGCTTCAAAGTGCGCATTTCACTTTGGCCGGTGCAAAACTGCTGACCAAAGTGACATGCGCAATTTGGAGCATCCAGTCAGCCCTGCTTCAGTCCTTTGCTGCGGATTGCATCAGCAGCAAAGGACAGTCTCAGCATGTCTCTGGGATTAGGGCTGGTGCCGCAGTGGTAAAAATAAAATGGAAGTGAAATCTTTTCACTGCCATTTTATTTTTTCCTGCATAGCTTGCAGCGTTTGGGGGACAACACTCCCCCACGCTTGAGAAAAAAACGCCAACGAATGCACTGTGTGTTGGTGAAAGGACAGAGAATGCTTTCCCCCTGGCCAGCTGCAGGGCAGTATCATGATCCAGAAAATTTAGGAGGCGGGCAATCATGGGCCAGCTGACGCCCCAGGCAGCAGTCTAGCAGCCAAAGATCTGTGAGCTCTTTCAACGACAAGTAGCACTGAAAACGCATCAGTTGCGAACAGTTCCACTAGCATCACTTGTACAGAAACCTCCATCCTGCTCATGTTGCCTGACTCTGGCACTCCAAGAATACAAAGATTATTTCATTGCGATCTTGCTTCGAAATCCTCATTTTTTGCTGTTATAACCTTAAGTACCTTTTCCATGTTCAGGAGCGATTCATTTCTTACCGTCACTACATCTTCATAGTTTGAGATTCGCTGTTCCGCCTCCTTAGGTCTAGCATCGTTCCTTTCCAGCCTCTGCAAAATCGTGTCCATTTGAGATCCTAGGGCATCTATTTTGGATTCTATGAAGTGCAGGCTGCCCTGCATCTTTTGGAGGAGGGTTTTTATGTTAGTGTCCTCCTCCTTCCAGTCCAGCGTTGAGGCTGTGTATGTGAGCCTTGCAAGCATCTATGTGTAGTTTGGTCCTTTTGCAGTTGTTTTTTTCCCATCGCTGGCGGGTTCCACAATGTAGCAAACTAGAGTTAGGAGGTCCCTAGGCGCAGTGACAGAGCCGTTGAATGCCGCTAATCCACTTGCAACTATTCAGTCCCCCCCCACCATATGGTCCGCAGTCCAAGGCCCCCAACAGGTCAAGGAGCCACTCAACTCTGTGGTAGCTGTATTTCCAATTCTCCATCAAGGAACAGGTCCCGCCTCACCCCCTCGCAATCCGATGGCAGTCAGGGAGCATGCAGGGGGGCACAATCAGACCTTAGCCGGTAGGGCCTATGGGCTTATTCAGCTATGAGGGCTCAATCTTGCACCTCCTCTGCACCCCTTCCCCTGTGGTCTTCGGGTTTGTCTCCACCGGGCCTCAACCACAGACCTTCTGGCCTTGCAGTCCACCTTGACCTCGCAGCTTCAGGGCCCAGGAGCTGGGATCAGTGCAGTAATCACAGGGCCCACAGACCCAGAGAAGAAGCAGCCTAACAGTCGGAAACAGTGTCCACACCATCCAATGGCAGACCCCACAGCCATCAGAGAACCGGTGCCTCCAGAGTTGCCGCGCAACAGCACCCAGCAGTCGTGCCCAGACTCCGGATCCATCTCCTGGCCCCCACTTCACCAGCCCAGGTGTAGCCTATAGCAGTAAAGCAGCGGGAGGAAGTTCGGCACCCACCTCTGTATACGAACCCAGGACCCAGAGCAATATGGTGGGCACTACGCATACCCCACTCCAGCTGCCTCGACAGGTGGGACTCCAAAGTACCGGAAGCCCGGCTTAAGCAAGGCATCCATGAAAGCAGACCTCCGGCAGCACCAAGGCAGGATCTCAGACAGCATCTCAGGGAAGCAGATGATGATGATGGCGGGTGATATCCGCTGACCGCCAGAGCCTCATCAAGTTGCGCCCATCTTGTGCGGCAGCTCTCTGGCACCCCCAATTTTTTATCCATTTGAACAAGAAAAACATGTTTGAGCAATGAAATCTGCAAATTATGTATCAAATTGTGAATTATGTGGCAAATGTACCAAATCCATAGTTATGCAGAAAACACGACAGCCACAGAATTCTATACTTACAGTAGCCCTGGAGATGACGTTTGCAATGATGTTGACAGCAATATTTAATTTTTGAAAAAGTTACCCTAACACTTCAACATTCATGCCTTAGAACCATTTAGGTACAATTTTTTAGGCCCATATCTCGCCATAATAATACTTCAGCATTTCAGCGGTTTTCTGATGGCTGAAGTTGATTTATCACGTACCTGGGAGTGGATGGCTCTGGGAGACCTCCTTTGTTCGCCTCTTCTCTGCTTCAGCTGAAAACGGCCGCTGAAGAACCTGCGATCTGTTATATGCAAATGTGAAAGGTTGGTAGCATTATTTCTTTTACCTCCCGTTCTATGATGTGTCGTTAAAATACAATAAAGCAGCTGTGTACTGTAAACCTCACAGATAACCATAATCTGATGCATGCATTAGCTCAAATTGATCTGTCATCTAATTGTATGAATGTCGTATCAGGAAGGGCAGAGCTGGCCTTGCTTTTGAAACTGGTTGTGGGATTTTATTTACAGGGAGGTGCTCTTGTGTGGTAAAAAAAAGATGATGAACAGCGCCCTTCATTATCACTTCTGCAGCATGAGGAACGTGTTGGCTCATTCCAGGACTTTATCTGGAATTATGTTTTGTAATTAAAAAGCGACATGTGCCGTTGCGTTCTGCCTTCTCGCTTGATCAACAAAAATAAAGTTATCACCCTTGCTGATCACCCTTAAGCAATTTAGGGGGCACTACCCAGCAGGATGTACATTTTTGATAGCTGCGTTCCTACTCCTGCTTACTGTTTGTACGTGACGCACTTTATGCAGCTGTTGTAAGTCGCTCTGAACGACTCGCAAGTGCTTCTGGGAGATAAATCCTCCTCTCAGTTGACAGGCTGTTCTCACGATATTTACCCTCAAGTAACATTTCTTCTTCCTAGAGTAAACAGCACGTCTTGCCATGCTTTCAGGCAAGTGCCACAAGAAGGTAGTTCCTTGGGGGCACCAGTGGCGTGGCCTGGAACGCAGGGGTGAATCCCTCACACCAGACCTTCAAAACCTCCAAATCTCAGTCTGTGCTGATTGAGCAGACCAGGGAGACGAAGCAGAGGGGGTTGGAAGAGAATAGGCAGTGTAGAAGGCAGGTCTTCCCTGGGTTGTGGTGCAAAGGATCCCAGGTCACTATTAGAATTATATAAAAATGTAGCCTTTGTTCTAGTATTGATTAGTATAGGTGGAATTCAGGAGAGGCTCCCTGTTATGGAATAACAGGAATTTTTTTAAGTGTATTATTCTGCAACTATTTCACTTTGCTTCATTCTGATTGGGCCACGTGGTAGGAACCATGTACGAATTTGTTGAACATATGAAACCCTTTGTTCAGAACCTTATAAAGACACAGGCCCATATTTATACTTTTTTTTAGCGCCGCATTTGCGCCGCTTTTTAACGCAAAAACGGTGAAAACTTGCAAAATACAATTGTATTTTGTAAGTTTGCGCCGATTTTGCGTTAAAAAGCGGCGCAAATGCGGCGCTAAAAAAGTATAAATATGGGCCACAGTCTTTTGGGATTTGTAAGGATTGTTTTCTCCCTGACCCTAGGAGGCGAATCCCTGCCAGTCTGCTCTCCCATTTTATATTCTGTATGTTGCGTACCTATGCTTTACTAAGTTATTTTAGTGATTTTATATTCTATGCATTCTGAGCTTTTGTTTTATTGATTTGGCTTTACTATCTGAGATTTTGTATGACTAAAAATATAAAAACAAACCTTTAAGGTGTAAGCGTGCTCTGTCATTTTTGTGAGATCAAATGGATTTTACATGTTAATTTTAACTGCGTTTTAAAATGCCAAAAGAGAACCAGATTCATTCCAGAGACCACATTTTTACAGGGATTAATACTACGAGCAGTCCATCAGATGTGCAAATAGAACGTGGTAGAGTGTGACAATAGCCCCACGTCCCCGTGAAAATGTCACCCTCACTTTTGTTTTTCAGGTAAGAACTCAAGAATCCTCTCTTCTCAGTCCAATTCTCCACCAATGGACTCTCCCTCGCAACACCAACTACCGTAAACATGCATCCATTGCACTAACCTCCGTGAATTCATAAATTGTAAATGACAGTGACCTATACTGGTGTAATAAATAATTTGTAATTCACCACTGTAGTTGCATTCTCACAAGCTTGTTATAACCTAGCGCCCATGCACCATCACGTTGTGACATTGGGGTGGATACTGATAAATTACAAGAAAATGCACTTTTCAACAGCATAAGTGAAGTATCATTATGGAGTTCATGCTTTCAACTTGCCTTTCGGTAGAACTAATCAGTAGAAGTAGTAAAGACGAGTGGTGTTTGACCTACATTCAAAATTTTCATTATGTGTAATGGCTTTGTTGCCTCTTCTTCACAAAAGAAAATATTTTAAAATTTGCCAAACATCTAGTCAACCTATGTTCATTGTAAGCACATAGCTGTACTCAAAGGAAACCTGAGCAAGACAAGGTATTGCCTTTAAAATGGCCTCCATGTTCGCAATGTGTAGGTCTCACTTGCTAGAGATGTTATATACAATGGGGGGTTTACAGCTCACCAATTGATTAACATTTGTTGGCTTCATTGCCACTTTACTGTGCTGCTTTTTAATTGGCCAGAGCATGCTGGATTCGCTCCCTCTTTTTTTGGATGGAGCATGGACCAAGTACTGATTGTTCTGGTTTGATTGTTATCCAGTTGATTGCGTTATAATTCTGCTAGTACTTTTATTTTTTATTTTTGCCTGTCGTCCTTGTTGTACCTCTTGCCATTTGTAGCTAGTTTTTTTTATTCCACACACTTTTCAAAAAAGCCTTTTTCTCATTTGAAATGAATCTTTATTGTGAGAATAGATGTTGTGTGCTTTTATTCTGACAACAGATGATATCTGCTTCCAAATGTAATTTCACCAAGACATTGACATGGCGCAATTGCTTTCTTTAAGTGATAGGACACTTTGCCAAATGTCTTATCTTCTTATTTTTCATGCATGGGTAGATTAACGGATTTACTTAGAATCACTGGTTTGTTGTACCAACACAAAATAAGTAATGGCAAAGCCAATAGGTCTCACCTTTCAGACTACTGGCTCTGCAATTTCCTTTTGTTCATGATGTACAGCATGGGCATTGCCGACTTTGGGAATATGTATCCATGCTGTATAGCAATATGGCTGCTGTGAAGCATGGCTGAAACAATACTAACAAACAACAGGACTTTGATGTATCAAGGGATGATGCACTAGTTGTATCATAACACTTTGTAAAATTAGTTTTAGCTATGCTGCAAAGCATTCACACTCATGTACAGCATGACTACAAACATTGCCAATGCCAAAAGTTCTCGTAAGCAAGACCTATTTGACTCTGCCAATGCTTGTCTTCATTTGTAAATCTTGAGTTTGGTTTGTCATGCGTTCAAAACTAATGGCCCAAATATAAGAGTGGGGAACTGCTGGGAAGGCCATGTTATTAACATACCTGTTTTATAGTCTGAAAGATCATGACATTTGACATTTGAGCAAAACCTGCACCATCTGTGAGGAAGTTTTTTCTCCACAAACATGATTTCTAAATTATGTCAGTCGGATCCAATGTAGGGCTATGATACTGGTGCCCATCAAAAAATGTAGTTAAATACAAATACATGGAGTCTACCACCACTATTATTCATTTGAATCTCCTAAAGGTGAATTCTGATCTCACCCATAAGTGAAGAATAGGGGGCATAGAGGTTAAATCCATGTATTTTTAAGTTCCCTTTGTGGTAACTCCATTAATTATAATTTAGATGCTCTCACGATTGTCAGTTTGAGTTTTTTCTGCCCCTGAGTAGCTTGACAAGAAACTGCTTTGACGGCTGTTTAGTAAAAGCTTACTGCACAAGGTACCACAGCCTCTTCCCTTCGCACCCCCATTAACTCATTTCTGAAAACAAACGACAAAGGCAAAGTGTTTGACTTTTGCGCAGGGCATATGTTTTAGCTCAAATGCTTCTGGTGCCTTATAGGTTTGATGCACTATAAATTGGGCCTGGGCAAAACTCACAGAGTTTCACTCTGCAGAATTCCATGGAGTTACACAAAAACTCTGCATGATTACGTGGAGTTCTGCCAGCAGGCTTCCGTGTTGTTAATTCAGCGCGAACGGCACGACCCGGCACATCAGAGGATGATGCCTCTTTCTGCCACTTGAGTAGATTTTCTTCTTCTCAACACAAATGATTGCGACCTGCCCTGACCATCAGCTTTGTGAAATCTCACTGGGATACATTCTAGTGGGTGAAAATCGTGCTAGAGAATGCAAATTCTCACTCGCGCTTATCAACTTGATGTTGGCGAGTCCTGTGTGAGAAAAAAACCCTGCCGTGGAGCAGTGGGTGGAGTTAGCCAACCCTCACATATAACCCAGTGCAGCAACAAGCACAGGGAGATATTCATCAGTGGAGCATGATATGCTGCACAAAATGGGACACACGGCGATGTGCATCAGAGGAGCAGAGAGTGATGTACAGCAGAGAAGCACACAGTGATGTGTACCAGTGCAACACAGGGCGACGTGCAGGAGAGTACTAACAATGCACCTTATGGAAGCACTGGGTTATACACTTAATTAAAGTAACAAGTGATGTTGCTGCTAGGAGTTTTAGGTGTGGTGGTCATGAAAGCACACAGTGTTCTGAATCACAAGAGCTCCCCATGCCCTGCTTAAAGTGAGCACTTATTGTTGTGCACAGAGGAGTCCTGGGTCAGGTACATTTCAGGGTCACAATGGGGTGTGTACTATGGAGATACTGGCAATGTGATTTGCAAACCATTTATATTCAAACTACACCTAACCTATTAGGCCTCGGGTGAAACAAGCCAAGGGTTGCTTGAAGTCCTGTCTGGAAAAGACATTGCATGGCACTTCAGACTGGATGGTTCCGATTTGAGCAGGACCAAGGCTGATTTTCATGTGCCTGATTTCGGTTCAAAATGGCTTAACGGGTGAAAAACAATGGACTAGAATGCAGCCTAGTTGATCACTAGTGGCTGCAGTTAATTCAAGCATTGCTTATTTATTTGTGTGCAGTTTTATATAACCCAAACATGACCCAATTGGTATTGAAGTGCTTTACATGAGAACTGCTATAACTGCAAGCATACCCTTTCAATAAGAACAATTTTAACGTACACTAAGATTACAGTCGGGGTGCAGAACAAAATGTAACAATTCAGTGAGAAAACCCATAGGATACGTGCATCTAGACATATATTCTATCCCTTCCCCAGGCGAGTATCACAGGTTATCTTGGATACTCCCCCAGTCATGTTTGGGCCCACCACGTGCTCATGATGTGGAAACCAAGGTAACCTTCAAGGGTTTCCAGAGGCATTTCATCCCCAAGCTCCACATTTCCAATCTGGGTCACAGAGAAATATAATTTGTGCCGTTTCTGAATTTGCCGTTCATGCTTAATAAAATAATCCCAGTAGAAGGTTGAAAAAGGTCGATCAGTCATTTTTTGAACCAATATTATTGCAGCTATAGAGGTCATCACTGCGTATCCCAGATTAGCAGTCTAGATGTCATGAAAATATGTTTTACAGTATGGTTTACAATTGATCAACATGGGCGACCCCCAAGCACCTTCTAATCTATGGGGACTCCATCCAGCAAGAGGCAGAGTATTTTGCAGCCTTAAATAAAAAACAGTCCTATCTTTTAAATACAAAACTGTCTAATTGCACAGTGCAAGCTGAGTGTGGTCTTGTGCTGTCTTGCATGCTTTGATACATACACGAGGACTAGATTCTGGTCACATCTCAAGAAATACCTTGTTTTGAACAGCTGCCTAATTCGAGCGGGTCATTACATTAAAAAATAAAATTACTCCTTGAACAACAGACAATAGCACGGACACCCTTTACAGTCAACAGGGTGATAGGCCATGAATAAATAAACACAGCTTCTTACATGTTTGAGCGCCAAGAAACGAAATTCTTCATTAATTGTTTTGACAGCTAAACACAGTATTATGTGTCCTGCCTCACCACAGTTGGTAAAAAACACAGCAGCTCCTTGTTGCAATTCTAGGCATCTCATCCAAATGAAACTCTATAGTATGCTTCAGCAGTATTTTAAAGCATCACCTGGCTGTTTTTTTCTGGATGAAGAAGGTAAGATACTTCTTAAACCAGTGTAAGCCAAGTTACACTACTGGGTTTTCCTAAAAAGAAGACATGATGGCACCTTTTCTCTTATTTTCCTCCACCTTACCTTTGCACATGAAATTCATGAAAACCTTGTTCTCTAGCTTGACATGCTTCCTGAAAGGCAGACCTGAGGCTTTAAATAATTTGTACTTCTTTAACATTTAAGATTTAATACCGATTTTTGGTGAGAATAACCACTGAAATCTAACACAGTTATTTTTTCATCAATCACCATTTTCATTTGACTGAAATGGCAGTGAAATGCATTGGGCATTTCACACCCCACCATAATTACCGAATACACTAAAACAAAGAATCACAAGCTAGCTCGGGTTTTTAATATTAACTTAATTTCTACTTCCTCACAACGTCTATCTAAGACAGTTGGATCCTGCTGCATTGGTAGGGACAGGAGTTCTATCACAATATAACCAGGGGAAAGCCAATAGGCCTCGCCTTAGAGAATTATTGGCTCTTCAAATGTTTTTTCATACTTTACAGTAACAAGTCAGACGCTGAACAGCTTGAAGGAAAAATTAAAAAGGAACAAAAAAATAGGCATCATGAAGTGGCCGCTGGACCGTGTCATTTTGTAGGCCGGTGCAGGCGTTAAACATGCGCTAAACATGCATGTGCACACCTAAAAAATGATACAGGCTAGAGGTCGCAGGGGGTCCAGGTTGAGGATTGGTGAGGGCAATAATGTGGAGCAGGGGGAAGAGCAACATAAAGGAAAGTGAGGGGTAGAGAAGCACACGGGCAAGAAAGAGCAACATGGGTATGGAAAGAAGCACATGGGCAAGAGAGCACAACGTAAGCGTGGGTGTGGGGCTACAAGCAGACAGGTGAGGTAGAGCAACACAGGGCACAGAACGAAGCTCATGGGCGAGCGTTGGGTAGGAGAGAGAAGTGCAGGCGTAAGAGAGAGCGACATAGTGTGGAGGGGAGAGAAGCATGAGGGAGACAGCTTGCAAAAAAGTGTGAGAGCTTGCAAAAAAGTGCTGCAACAAATAAAAGGGCACAGCCCCTAAAACGTGAACAGTGGAAGGACAAAAGTACTTTGGGACATACTTCAGGGGAAGGCGAAACACAATAAAGATCTGAGGCAGGCATGCACCGGTGAACGAGAGGCAAGCACAAGAGAGTGACAATTAAGCCAGACTTTGGGAAGTAAACAAACAGCAGCATATAAGCCCACTCTAAGCTAACAAAATGTCTTGCAAGAGGCAGTGAATCCACTGTCTCAGACGAGACCTACAAAGGAGATGGGAAATAAAGTACCATCTAACTGGACATCCGAAGTGCAGGCAAAATTAATAGCCTATTATAAAGATAATATACACAAAATTAAATTAAAATTACAGTTTGAAAGAACTTTGTCACTGAAGAGAAAGGAAATATTTTAAACGAATTTGAACAATGGTCAGGTTTTCTGCAGTCACCCAAAGTGAAGGGACCAATAGGTAAAGTGGGCTGGTCTATTGCACATAAGCCGTGGCGGCTGGAAGCAAAATGCAAATGGCAATTCAACAGCCCAGTGGATGAAACCAATTAACAAAAAAAACCTTTATATTTATGTTAGGTATGATTTTTGCAACACAATAGTTTAGTGCACTATCTCTAAAGCCAGGCCTGAGTCCGATAGGATGATGCCACCAGATCAAAAGGACAAAATCATGTAGTTAGGTCACCAGTTAACTCGATGAAAACGGGGACACCGTGTTCCGTTTCTAGAGATGTCTTTTATACATCCATGTTTTAGTTGTGCTAGTTCCATTGGTTCAGTTGAAAATAACTATGACTACAACGCCTAGAATGCATCAAGTTGTTTACTGAAAACCAGAGTCTAGAAACTGGTGCACCTGTATACATTGAGTCACTTGGCAACCTTCCCATGTAGTTAGTGCTGGGGAGGGCTCAACAGCAGAGTGGTAATGCAGGTCAACACAGCCCAATTTAGCCTGTAGAGCGCACTGAGCAAATAATCACACTCTTACAACCTGTCTGGAGCTGCTGTGATCACTCCCTGTGAAGGTCACAAACAGTGCAGCATGCGTCTTTGAAGTTGACACATTGTGCAGGCGCACCATTCTGAAGACAACACCTACTGCTGCATTTCTGTGGGCATGGATGCAGTAAAGGCGGATTGGCAAAGCAGTAAAGAAATCATTAGCAGCCTTCACTTAGTCCTTACTCTACATTTTGAAGTTGCTGAAGATCTTCTTAATTGAAAAGCCTCGGTGCCTGTAGAGTCGGGCTCTCTAGGACCCTGACTCTGCCTCTGGACAACTGTGCAATCATAGCCTCAGCTGGAGGCAGGGGGTTTTAAGGGCAGTCACTAAAGGGGAGGGACGTTTAATACAGCACAGAGGAGGTATTGCATGTTGCTTCCTTTTGCCGCCCCAAGAGAATATAGAAGCTTAGAAACACTCCTTGGGTCGTGTCCTTCCTGCTGCAATGACACAACTGGCAATGAGGTGGTCAGTGCATGCTCATGCGGCAATCTGCCCAGTCAAACCCAGGGAGCCTTGCATGAACCACTGGGAAGCAAATAAATAATACAAATATCTGAGCCTATGTCTAGCTGCCTTCAAGCCTCCTGGCCTGTGTGGTTCTCATTGACAGATCAGAGCCCTGCACGCCTGCCCCAGCGCTCTGGGCCATAATCCCTGTTTGGTGGCCATCTTGGATTGGGGAGGTCTGCCCAGGTATTGAAACTTCCTTCTTTGATATTAGTTATTTTGGATTGGGAGCTGTTTGCTTTATGTCAGGCCTTATTGGCTGCTGGCCCACATCGTGGAGTGGGGAGGCCTGATGTTCCTTGCATGAGTTTGTTCCTGCTAGTAGATTTATTGGATTGGGAGACCCATCAACTCCTGGGTTTGTGTATGTTCTGCCTGGCTATCATTTGGCACTGCAACATTCCTGGCTGTTTCAAGCTTGTTGTTTTTCACCCGCTATTGCCTGTTGCCTCTGGGGTGTGGCGCAAACACACACAGCATTCTCTCCTGTGCTGAGTCTGCCTAGTGCTTACACTTGGCCGGTAGTCATCATGTCTACTGACAGGTGGCCCCCCCTACAATGCTGCTGCTGTGTTCCTCATTCTGCCACCTTCCTCGAGAAGTCCAAGAAGCACAACACTGGATGCGGAGGGCTGCCTAGATAGAAATATTTGACAACCTAATTGAGGCTTTAGAAGAGTCTGATGACTCCAAAGTGATTGGCCACCTGGCAGGGGGTGGCGTCAAAGAGGCTCTCAAGAAAATTCCCAGAGAAGAAGCCAACACGTATCTCAAGATTGAGGACAAACTTGCCAAAAAGTTTGATCCTGCCACCAGCTGTCGAATATGACTGCTACATGTTCGAAAAAGCTCACCAACAACCAGGGGAATCAATTGATGACTTTGTCGGGCACCTACAAACCCTCATTAAACATTGTTGTTTATGCGAAATCTCCAGCGAGGAAGCTATGTACCTTAGGATCATTGATGGCTGTCAACCTGAAGCGTTTTGAAGACCAATGCTTAGAGAAACCCACTCACTAACCAAGTTCCTTGCCACAGCCCGCAGAGAAGAATGTGCTGACAAACAGATAACTGACATGGAAGTGGGTGCCAGCAAGGTAAAATCTGTACTGGGCATACGCAACAGCCACCGAGCACCAAAATACAAACTCAAACCACAGCCATCAGATACGCAAAATTCTGCAACAGATGTGGGTTGACATATCAACTTGATGGAAAGTGTCCCACTCTCAGACAAGTGTTCAAAGGCTGTGTCAAAGAAAATCACTTTAAATAGGTCTGCGGCACCCAATCAAAACACCAACCCTCCGATCGCAGAAGACGCAGAGACAAACCGAGCAGTGAACACTGAGGCAATCCCAAAACAAGCGACAGGCCACGCCATCACCTGTGGGCTGTTCTCACTATGCCCAGAGGCCAGCTGCCCACCTCACCATTCTTTTAATCAATCACATCACCAGAAAGTGATAGTGAGGAGGATGGGTACCTCATGATGATGTCAATGCATAGGCTTGTGACCTTGTTGCCTACCAATGCCCTCTCCTTGAACAGGCACCTCATGAACTTCATCATCAACAGTGGCGCTTCTGTTAATTTTGTCAGCAGACAAGATCTCGTCTTTCTCAAAGGCTGTGTACATCTGATTGACGGAAGGAGCAAAGAATAATCCATGTGTGGGGAGAAGATACACCAATACATTGTCTAGAGAAGTTCACGGCATCCCTCACGTACAGGGAGCAAAGCAGCATTGCTACTTTCTACCTTCCAGACTGCCGAGCTCCAGTTTCTAGGGCTTTGTGTCTGTATACTGCCACTTGTCTCGTACTTGTGCAAGTACATGCAGGTGTCATAATTATTCATTAGGTACACCTGCCAAAGGCAATAGGTACCTGCCCGTTTGTCCACCTAGTTCTGAACTGACAGTCAAGTCCATACCCTTCATATTTGACAATGGGACATTGATCAATGTGATGTCCTTCGATCAATTCAAAGGACTCGGCCCAGTGCTGACACTCTCCCACTCACTCATCAAAGTCTATACTTGAGCTGCGTCCAAGCCTCTTCACAGCCATGGTACCTTCGCTGCAACCTTGTCACATGGGAAGAAATCCATCATAGCTCCCATCCATGTGCTACAAGGAAAGACATCAGGTGCCTATCTTCTCAGCTTTGCCATGGCAGCGGCAATAGGAGTCATCTCCATCAACTTCCACCTTGAGGCAGTCCCAGACATCACTCATCATTTCCCAGCCCTCTTCAATGGTCTTGGCACACTGAAAGATGCATGTGTTCATTTTCACATTGATGAAAATGTCCGCCCAGTAGCAAACCGAATACCCAGGAGAGTCGTGTTCCACCTCTAAGAAGAGGTGGAAAAAAAAAAAATTACTGAACATTGACATCATTGAGCCATCTAAAGACCCGCTGTCTCCCATCGTGGTTGTCCGAAGAAAGACAGTCCAAGGGCTGTCCGCATATGCTTTGATATGCGCCAGCCAAACCAAGGCAATACATCAAGAGTGCCATCCTGGTACTCATATTGTGGACATGATCACTGAGCTCAGTGGTTCAAAGTTTTTCTCCTAAACTGGATCTCAAAGAGGGCTGCCATCAGATCAAATTGGAGGAATTGTGCTGTTACATCACAGCATTTGCCACTCACTTGGTCCTTTTTCGCTACAAGAGATTGAACTTCGGTATCTAATCAGCAGCTAAAATCTTTCAGGACGTCATTCGCAAAATCATCCAGTTTGTAACCAACCCACTGAATTACAGTGACAACATACTCATTTTTGGGTCTACCTGTGAGGCGCATGTTGTTGCACTTGACAACGTATGTCGTCTATTCTGCAAAGCTTTCCTCACCCTCAGTACCAGAAAATGTGAATTTCACAAAAATAAATTGAAATTCTTCAGAAAACGTATTCTCAGAAGAGGGTATGACTCAAAAAAGTTGTTGACCTTAAGTATGCCAGCCCCACAAGTGATGTCCTCATGCTCCAATCCTTTTTGGGTGTGGTCAGTTACTGTGCCAGATATATTCATCACAATGTCACCATCAGCACCCCTCTTCAACACCTAATAAGGCAAGGGCTAGCTTTCCATTGATCTCCAGACCGTCAGCACAGTTTCCAACAATTAAAGACTGCTCTCGGCAAGGCTTCTGTTACGCCTTACTTTAACCTTAAGCTATCCACAGAAGTGACTGTTGACGCCCACCGGGTAGCTGGGTAGGTATAGGTACTATTCTAACCCAAAACTCTATAACCACAGAGGCCTAGCATCACATAGTCATCTATGCCAAAATGCCCCAGATGACTGTACGGTGGGGACAATGCTTCCAATATTACGACTACATCAGCGTTCATAAGCCTGCCAAGGCGCCTAATCCAGTCAACTACTTTTCCAGAGAGACACTAGGCTTTCCAAAAAGACACTCATCCAGGGTTGAGAAATACCTCCATTTCATGGTTAGCACAAGCGTACCCCTCGGGCTCTCAATTCTTTGAAAAGCAGAAGCCACATTGGATTACAGCACTCCGACCCTCGTCTTGCACCTCAGTGAACACAATTAGTGGAAACAAAGTAAAGAATGGATTGATGACTCTGAGGAGATCAGGGCCTGTTACAACATCAGAGATGAACTGGCAGTCACTCGAGAAGGACTTGTCCTGAGAGGGTTAGGCATCATGATCCCTAAGACACTCTGCAAACAAGCTGTTGAACTTGCCCATGAAGGACCCAGAGGGATAGTTGTCACAAAGAGGGAACTCTGGGACAGACTGTGGTTCCCTGGGTTAGACTTCAAGGTGGAAACGTAGCTGCATAAATGTCACTTACATGCCATTTGCCACTGGAAATGTCCGTAATAACAGAAGGTGTGTGAGAGAAAGTAGCTGTCGATGTCTTTGGCCCAATAGAGTCTGTTAAATACCTCCTAGTAGTGATCAACAAATACTTCCGCTTCCCACTGGTCAAGATTCTCCCGCCTGTGCAGCCAAAGTCCTCAAGGTTCTGAATGACATCTTTCCAACTGAGGGATCTCCTATGGTTTTGAAATCTGACAATGGGCCACTATTCAATAGTGGTGACTTAAAAGACTTTTTGAACAGCCTTGGCATTGAACACCAATCAATAAGCCCGCTTTGGCCTCAAGTGAATGGAATAGTAGAGCAGTTCATGTGGATCCTCAAGCAAACTGTGCAGAGAGCCACCGAAGAGGGACTTGTGCTTGAGGAATACCTCTGTCAGGTTCAAAGGGCTTACTGGACCACCCCGAAATCAACTAGTGGAGAAGGTCCAGTCACACTCATGCCTAGCAGATCTGTTGGCACTAAGCTACCACAGAGGGCTCAAGAGTGACACATGAGATCTTACGTGGTCAAGGCAACTGACTGGGAAAATAAAAGGAAGATGAAAGCTCATGCTTACATCTGACAGTGAGCACAGGAGGCACTCTTTGAACCAAGTGACTGGGTGGTAGTCAAGCAGAAACAACAGAAGAAAGCATTCATCCCATTCAACACCCAACATTTCAGGCCACAGCAGTTAAAGGGAGCATGGCCAAGGCATCATGCCCTGGAAAATTTAGCACCCAGAATGCGTCACATTGCAGGCCCGCAAATCATAGTCAAGACCATGACGACCTCTCTGTGATAGCATTGAGCTCAAAAGCACCAGCCGCTGCCCGAGTGACCCAAGGTGTACCGAGTCGACGCCTCCAGGGATCACCACCCAGTCTGGCAGAGTTGTGAACAGATCTTGCAGACTTATTGAAGATATCTGAATTTTGTAAGAACATCGGGCCATGTTTAAACAAGGGGAGGTGTAGAGTCGGGCTCTCTAGGGCCCTGACTCTGCCTCTTGCAAGCAGTGTCATCACAGTTTCAGCCAGAGGCGGGAGGTTTTAAGGGCATGCACTGTAAAGGGAGGGCAGTCTGATACAGCCACAGCTGTGGTACTGCCTGTTGCAACCTCTTGCTGCCCCAAGAGAAGAAAGAAGTTTTGAAGCAATCCTTGTGCCGTGTCAATACTGCTGTGCCAGCACTACAGGTGCACAAGGTATTAATTCATGCTGATCCCCCTTCCCTTCAGTAGCTCACCTTATTGTTGCCCAAACAAGCAGCAAGCAACTTTATTTTGTTGTTCCTTCCTCAAAATGATGTCATCGGGGAATTTCATTCAATAGACTCCTAAGGAGCACGGTTCTTTGGTTATTGCAACTCTTCTCCAAGGAGCAGCCATGCACACTACCCAGCAGAGTGCCTTGAAATTTGTCTCATCTCTTGAGTGGAGCCGGGGGTCTATTTATTTCAAGTGGCCTGTTGAGTATATTCCAGCAAAGTCGCCATGCTTCAATCCTGGGATTTTGTTTTACATACTTTTGTTTTAGGTATGTTTGTTAAAATGAAGCTTACAAGAACTACAATTTCCAGAAGCCTTTAGTTTGTAAAAGGAAATCTCCAAAACTGGAGTAAATGTTTTAGAGTCACCTGGTGCTAGAGTTCCCGAAACAAAAAACTCAATAAACGCTAACGTCGCCTCCCGTACCAGGTTCTCCACTCAAATATAGGTTTTGAAGCTAAGACATTTAAGTGATTCACTTCAAAGTAGGTGTTATGATAGCAAACTCACCAACTGTGGCTGATGTTCTCCCATAATTTCTAAAACTACTCCCTGCTCCATTATGCATGATGTAGCCCTTCTCTAGTTCCAAAGCTTAAACATATCTATTGGAATATGAAGGTGCTTTTCTCATTTGAAGTGACACTAATATGGTCATCACAGTACTTTATGCAAGGGAACCATTTTTACAAGGCAAACAAAATCAAATATTATAAATAATACATTGTTTCTTATATATCGCACTTGCTGCCACAGTCTTGCAGCTTTGTTGCACTGAGAATACCATGTGTTTCGATTTTGTAACTTATCTAAGCATGTTCTGGACATATTGGAAAACGTGCCCCTGCAGGGGCGCCCAGATCTCTGCAGCAAATGGTCACCCTCCTGAGCAACTGAAGGTCGTGGGTGAAGCTGGGCTTTGATCCACCTAGAGATTACCAAATTGCAGTCTAAAGGGGCATCAGTCTGCCCATGATACCACATGGCTTGTCATCACCATCACAAGGGCAGTAATTAAAACACTATAGCACTTTGCAAATAAAGAAAATAGTAAATGGTGCACAATGTGAGGGGGGAGGACAGCGGAGAGGCACTAATTAAGTTGAATCACTCTGTATTTGGTCCATGCTCCACAGAACGAAAAGGAAGTGATGCTTGGCATTCACCTGCCAATTAGGAGGCAGCATAGAAGAGTGATAATGAAGCCAACAAACGGTAAGCAATGAGCCGGCTCCAAGTCCTTTATTTCACACAATACCCCTTGTAAGCCAGAGTGCATGGAGTGAATTTGCTGTCACATGCTCGACCTAAAAAGGGTGACACAATACATCCTTACCTAGTTCCACATCCCAGCTGAAATTCATAATCTTTCTTAGAGTTAACTGCCACTCCTGAACATGCATTATTATACACAGTTATAAACAAGTTTGCAAAACCTACTAAAAACAGATTTACCCCAAATTTGACAATTCACCCCATCAACTCTTTTTTCGTGCTTGTGAATTAGAGGATGGGGCAAGTAGTCTTTGATACTAAAAGGTTTACACCAGGGCAAACAAGGGCAAACGCATGTAGAAAACTGATTCACTTTCTTTCTTTGTTTCCATATTGTAATAGGAGATGGGCAAAATAACGATTCTCCACTGTTAAGTGATAAAAGATGAAACTGTCTGAATCTAAAATATATTTTCACAATACTAGCATCAGTGGTGCAAATAAACCTGCTCAGCTTGAAAAATAAGGGCCTTCAAGGGCTGAGAAATCTCCTTACAATATCTATTGCACACAAGAAATGTGCACTTATTGAAGTATGTCTTGTTAATGTTACAGCCCTGAAGAAGTTTACAGCTGTAAATGAAACCAGTTGGCTGGCTGTATCTTTGGATGTAACCACTGGAAATTATTTTTAATCATATGACGTTTTGATAAGATAAAATAAGAATTGGACTACTGGACATTCTGATTGGATTGGATTGGATTATTTAATATTTGATGATGCATCACTGTTTTCGTTTGTGTGATCACATTCCAAACCTTGTATCACCAAATCAAAGACACAGTATGAATCCAATGTTCCAGAGCTGAGACTTTAGAGTGGGGAACCACATGTGGTGAGAATTGCCCTTCATTTCTCATTGCCCAGCATCACACTTTCTCATAGCTCAGGAGGAGGCAGCTCCTCAATCAAGAACCAATCAGCCTTGTGAAGATGTACGGAGGAGATTATCCAAAGATGTCAGATGGAAAACCTAGAGGCAGATTTGAGACTATGAAAAGGATTGGGAAAATGAATATTTCTTAACTGTCAGGGTAGGAAGAAAACATATATAGAATTACGGATGGGGAACAGTGAATCACAGGGATATTTTTCACTGAGAAGTTCTGACAAATAGACAACAAGAGTGAAGCACATTGGAAATCAGGTATTCAATTGCACATTCAAAATAGAAAACTGGAATCTTCGAACTGTTAAATATGTTCAATGTGTTAGAAAAGGTATTTTTTTCATAGTTAGCCCCCACTTTTTGTCTGGTATTTGATGTAGTCTCAAAGTTGTTAGTGCCCAGGGCCCCTGCCAATCAGGTTTTCTGGGCCAGATCTCTTTCCCTAAAACAGTTGTAATGCATTGGCACAATTGGCAACACCTTTAGCTGCCACTATAAATCCCTAGTAAATGGTACTTAGTACTAAGGGTAGGTCCCTGAGGGCAGCAGCACAGATTGTGCCACCCTCAAGGGCCATGCATCCAGAAGCACCCAATACTGCCATTGCAGGGTGAGTGTTCTGATGGAATCCTAAAAGACAAACTTGACATGGCACACAGCCTGTGTGCCCTGTCCACTACACACTGCATGCACTATAGGTAAGTCACCCCTCAGGCAAGCCGTCAATCCCTAAGGCAGGGTGCACTATACTGTATGTGTGAACATAGATGCATGAGCAATATGCCCCGCTGTGTCCTTGCCAAACCCGGGAAATAGTAACTGAAGAGGGAAGCCATTTCAATGCATGTGCTGAACACTGGTCAGTACAGGTTTCAATGCTACATGATAGCTACCCTGAACCCTGGACTGTTTAGTATCAAACAACTCAGAATGATAAATCCAAACTGGTACCAGCATTGGATTTGTTACAAAATGTATCCAGGCGTCCCCTTAGAGGTGTCCCCTGTAAAAGCTAACTACCCTGGCATGGTTGCTTGCTGGTCACAACCAGCCTGCCACGACCAGACAAGATTCTAGAACCCTGGGGTGAGAGATACTACTCTTTGGATCCCAAAAAAAAGCCTTTCCTGGGTGGAGGTGCAAACACTAACTCCTTCGGGAATGTGCACTGCCCTGCTAGCAAGCTTCAAAGAGCTTACCACCCTTGAAACTCAACCTTCAAGCCTGCTGCTAGCAGCAGATGGCCTCCCCCATTGCAAACTCCCACTGTTAGGGGGAGAAACAACGCAAACCACACAAAGTATAAGGGGAGTAGGCATCTCCAGCTTGCACCACCCCTAAAATGTTGCATGCGAGTTGACCTCTCCATTTCATTTTCCTCCATCTTGGTGGAAGGAAAATAGCCAATCAGGTGCAGGTTAGTGACCTCTGGAAGTGGTCACTTAGTGGCCACCCTAAGGTAGATGACCCATTGGTCACTACTAGGTAATCCTCTAAATGCCCACTAAATACAATATTTACTGGGCATCACTAGAGCAAGAAACTAGATTCCAAGGACAAAAGAAGACCAGCAACAAAGAAGACCCACGACTTGAGACCTGAAGTCCTGCAAAGAAAAGGTACTCAACCGTACCTGCTGCATCCAGGACTCCACCGAGGGGTTGCCTGGACACTGGGTGGACTCTACAGACCCCCAAAGGACCTCCACTCTTTGAAAATCACCATAGATCTCCCTCTAGAGTAAAGGCACCACTCCACTGCAACCCAAGACCAAAGACACAGTGAAGGCCACTTCACCGACCAGCAGCTGTCTAAGGAACTGGACACTTCAGCTGGATCAAACACCCTCCAGTGCCCAAACCGTGCATTAGCCCTAGGTACTGGTCACCTCATGCAGACACCAAGAAGGACAGTCCATTCCGAATTGTAGAAGGAGCAGGAGGAAGTCCCAGTTAAGGGACTTCAGAAACCACCAAGACCTCCCACCAGAGTTAACTGAACTGCAAGCGACCCTCAAAGAGACCTATCTTATGCTTCCACGGACACCTTTGGGCACAGCTCCTGGCTCACAGATGCGCTCTGCCCCTGGCTGCCCTGTGCCATGCACCAAAGATCCAGCTATGCCCTAAGAGTCTCCCACCTCTCGTGACCTTGACACTCCAAGGGGATCCACCGGACTTACCTTTAAGTCCACCTGTGCAGTGCGTTTCCAAGTGGTCCCTGCAGTGGCCTGGAACCAGCTCCAAAGACTTTCTGCAACCGCTCCCCCTGAAACTGGAAGCTGGCCAAACGTCTCCAGCTGGTCCATAGTGCCCACCGATGACCTCAACATACCTGCAAAAGTAGACATTGGTAAACACATTGCCTGAATTTATGTGCATTTTCAAAGTATTTTCTCCATTGATTCCTAAGGTACATAGTTACGCTCAAAAGGACTATTTTTATAAAATTGTTAAAAAATCATAACTTAAAAAGTACTTACCCGATTTTGATGATCTTGGGCTTAAGTTTTTTATAAAAATCTGAAGTATTTTGAAAATTGGTCTTGAGTTATTCTTTTGAATGTGTGGTCTCATTTATTGATACTGTAAATACAACAAATGATTTGCACTTTTCCAAGATTAGCCTAACTGCTCGACCAAGCTACCATCAGAAATTAGAGCATTAAGTGGTTAGTTTTTACCTCTATAAGCCAATATTTGGTTGCCTGGACCCCCTGCACAGTGTACCTAGCTTTGCTCACTGCATAGATTGCCAGCCTCCTAGAGCTAGTGTACCAGCGGTGGGATAAAGACTTTGCATTTGCTGATACTACTTTGTCAATTTTGTGAGCACATGAATAACTCTCCAGATTGTTTTTAGCCTAATTAGTTTTATTTTACACTTGTCTAGAATTTTTTAATCACTTTTAAAATAATTGTTAGGGCCCTGGATAGGTCCCTACAACAAAAGCAAAGGCTTTAAAGTCCTTACTTTAGTTGGTGTATCCAAAAAAGGGGTTCCAAATTTATAAAAAGGTCTCAATTAAAGCATGTCTGATGCAGAGAGCCAGAACCGGAAGCTTGACCTGGCCTCTTATCAGGCATATAGTTATGACCAGTTAAGGATACTCTGTAGACTGTATCAAATTCATACTGGAAAAAGCCCCAGTGCAGATATGTTTAGGCTTCCGGTAGCCCAGCATGAAAAATATAACCCCACAGATGAATTAGATGCTGAAGTATCTGTGGTGGAATAGAACCCTGTGGGAAATGGGAATGAGAGTAGCTCCTTCACCCAAAGCTCTAGTGCACCCACAGAGAAAGACCTTGCCTTAGCCAAGCTGACCAAAAGACTGGCCTAGAGAGTCAGCTTTGGGAACTTGAAAAACAAAAAAAGAGTCGGGCCTAGGACCCATCTCTGGCAGCAGCATCCAAGTATTGAAAGAGAGAACTGTCGATATTAATCTCCCAAAAGGAGTTGTTCCTCCCTTTACAGAAGGAGATGATATAGTGAAATAGTTTTCTGCCTTTGAAAGAGCCTGCATTAAGTGGGAAATTGAGAACAAACCCTGGGGCACACTGTTATGGGAATTATTCTCAGGAAAGTGCAGTGATAGGCTCCTGACACTGATTGATGCAGATTCTAAATCCGATGACCTCATGAAAGGTACCCTGATTGAGGGTTTTGGATTTACAAACCGAAGATTACCACATCAAATTCAGGGAGTATTGGAAAATCCAGTGCCAAACAACATAGAGTTTGTGAACTGTTCTGTAAAAATGCAGGGTGGTTGGTTAGCTGGTAACAAGGAACAGGATTATGATGGGCTGTATAACCTATTCATGTAAGAGCTTCTGCTGAGTAATTGTTACAATGAGAGGCTACCTCAATACCTGGTAGATCAAGGTATACTTTGCCCTCAAGAGCTGGGGAGGAAGGCAGACCACTGGGTCAAATCAACAGTAACCAAAACTACCACTGGTAGGGGAGACCAAAAAAAGAGGCCAAAAAGCTCCCCCGCAAAGGGAAAGATGGGAGCCAAAACAAAAATAGTCTTCTCAAGGTACCCAAAAACCTACACAAGAGGATGGGCCCAGAGACTATGAGACACAGTCTAGGAGTGGGTACAAAGGAAAGCACTTTGATCCCAAAAAGGCTTGTTGCTATGATTGCAAAAACAGAGACAACCTAACTGGAGATCCAAGCTGTAAAAACAAAAAGAACCTGCAGCAAATGCAGTTGCTAATCTCTAGATGGGATCAGAGGTGTGGCCTGATCATGACAGTGATCCCACAGAGGAAAATTAGTCACTAAGGGAAGGGTAGAATTATCCTGTGCTGCCTGGCCAAGTAATATGCAAGAATACAAACCGTATGGTGGTCACTTAGTGGGTGTAGCCACCCTAAGGTAGATGACCCATTGGTCACTACAAGGTACTCCCCTAAACACCAACTAAATACATTTTGTGGGCATCCCTAGACCAAGAAATTTGATTCCAAGGACAAAAGAAGACCAGCAACAAATAAGGCCCAAGACTCCAGAACTGAAGTCCTGCTGCACAAAGAAAAGGTGCCCAACCCTGCCTGCTGCACCCAGGACTTGACAATCACCACAGAAGGGTTGCTTGGCCACTGACGGACTGTAAAGACCTGCAGAGGGCCTAATCTCTTCGAAAATCACCAAAGATCTCCCTCCAGAGTGACGGCATCACTCTTCTGCAACCCAAGACCAAAGACCCAGTGAAGGCCACTTCACTGACCGGCTCCTGATCAAAGAAGCAGACAATGCAGCTGGACGAAACTCCAACTGATGGATTATGAGGACAAACCCTGCAAGTGTGCCAAGGTTGGTGGCACTGTGCCCGCCAGTGGCAAAACCATGCAATAGCCCTAGGTACTAGTCACCTCACACTGTACACCAAGAAGAACAGTTCATTCCAGACTGTTAAAAAACCAAAAGGAAGCCCCAGTCAAGGGGCTTCAGAAACCTCCAAGCCCTCCCACCAGAGTGCCCCTGCTGAACTGCAAGCAACTCTCCTGCTTCCAAGGGCAACTTTGTGCACAGCACCTGGCTCACCGATTCGCTCTGCACTGGGCCGCCCTGCACTGAAGGTCTAGCTGTGCCCTAGTGGACTCCCACCCCTTGTGACCTCAAGACTCCAAGGCGATCCATTGGACTTACCTTTAAGTCCACCTGTGCAGTGCTTTTCCAAGTGGTCACCTGCAGTGGCCTGTAACCAGCTCCGATGTCTTTCTGCAACATCCCACCGAAACTGGGAGCTGCCCAAAGTTCTACAGCTGGTCCATGGTGCCCACCGATGAACTCGACATACCTGCAAATGGAGACCTCTGTAAACACATTGCCTGATTTTAAGTGCATTTTCCAAATATTTTCCCCATTGATTCCTATGGTGCATAATTAAGCACAAAATTACTATTTTTATTAAAACTTCAAAAATTCATAACTTAAAAAGTACTTACCCAATTTTGATGATCTTGATCTTAAAATGTTACTCTTTTGAGTGTGTGGTCTCATTTATTAGTACTGTGAGTACAACAAATGCTTTTCACTTCTCCAAGATTAGTCTAACTGCTCGACCCAGCTACCATAAAAATAAGAGCATTAGCTTGTCTAGTTTTTACCTCTGTAAAACAACATATGATTGCCTGGACCCCCTGCACAATGTGCCTAGCTTTGCACACTACGTAGAGGGCAAGTCTCCTACACAGTGTTGCCATGTCCCCATTTTTGTTAAACATTTTCAGCTAGTTGTGCTGGTTTAGCCAATAGCATATTGCATTTCGGAACTTGTTTTGTATTTAACCTTGTAAGGACAGGCTAAAAAGATTCCAGGAGGCATAGTGCTTGTGGCTAAAAAGCAAGGACCGGCTAGAGGTGTCACACAAGATATTGAGATAGATACCAACTGGGTATGATAATGTGGAATAATAATAGGCAGGAATGAACATCAATTTTTGTCAGAATTTCTTTGGCATCCTCTAAAGTCACATGCACACTTGGGCGCCTTTCCTTACAATATGTTTTCAGTTTCATATATTCGATAAAATGGTGTTTCTGGACAGTGTTTTCATATGTTCCTCTACTCTGTGATCTCACTAGAAATGTCTGTCTTGCTTGCTATGTTTTACCCTACATTTCTCCAATGCAGGACATTATGAAGCTGGACAGTAAATCAGCTTTGCCTATATTTATTGGAGTTTGTGCCCTTGGGCCCATACAGTTCTTGCTTCCAGCATTTAACAATGTATGAAATAAATGTGAGACTTTACAATTTAAGGATCCCTGATGAATGTATTTTACAAGATGGCAGAGGTGTAGCATTTAAAGTTTGAAGGCCATTGACTTGGATAAAGGGTGCAGTCACTTATTAATGCACATGGTCAGTTGTTCCTCCTTTTGGGATCATCATCATTAATGAGCATACAGTAAATTCTTGGTTGATCTCAAAGGGCCACTTGTGTCTGACCATATGGGCAAGGAAGTTTTGGGGCAAGTTTGCAAGATTTTTTCATATCCTCTGATGTTCTCCAAGGTGCGTTTTGCCAATCTATATGCCTTGGGACCTACTGACCCACAGCCAAGCTGTAAATAAAATGCTTTGGAGAGGTGGCAGCTACAAACGCAATTTTAGGAAGCGTTTAAGAGGCAAAAAGGCATTAGACTTTCTCACTTGATTGAATGAATAGACAAAATCTAAAACAACAGTCTTGAAGGAAAAACCATTGGAAAGAACAAATGTATTCCTGTGGGAAGCAGTTGCCTTATTGATCACAGTACTTTTTCCACCACATGGATGAGGGTTCAAGCTTGTTGGTCTCATAACTACTGCTTGTAGAGTTGGTTGGGAGTTTTTGCTCTTTGCAATGTATGAAGGTAGGGAAGGCCTCTGTTGTGCCCAAGATCTATTGAAGTAGGATGAAGGGTGTGTTCTCAGAAGGAGACATCCACCATCTTGGAGGAGGGAAGAAGTAGCTAGTGAAATTTCCTTGACCTGAAGTCAGCTCTAAAAAGCTCTGAGAAACATCATATTGTAGTTAAAAGTGGAGTGGGCCACATCAGTCAAAGCAAATATTTGTAAGTGTTTCCACCAATTGGTCCATTCTCCACTTCTTAAGTACTGTGAGAATTGTCTTCATTTCTATTTGAGGATCTGATGGTCTATGACCTGCTCCAAGGGGTCCTGATTTGCCTTCCATACCCAATGGGGTATCCGGTGTTCTGTATTGCTTGCAACCTGATGTTTGAAGAAATTGTCTCTAGATCTGAGTGTACCTAAGTGGTATGTCATGTCATTCAGTACAGTTCAAAGATTTAGAATTTGTCAGACATTTTATTATAAACAGTTAGAAGAAATATAGGGCCAGATTTTTCAAAGTGTTGCATTGCCCTTGTTTCAGGCAATGTAACGCAAGTGCAATGCAACACTAAATTCAGATTTAAGGCTAGATTGCATTGCCCTGCTGTACTTAGTATATCTGGAGTAAGGCAAGGCAGCGCAACTCGCTGCCTTGTGTTAGTATCCCCCAGCGAGGTGTTCCATTGGTGGAGCTTGGTTATTCCACCAATAGATTATGGTGCGTTCCCAGATTTACCACAAATGGTAGACCTGGGAATGTGTCAAACTGGTACGCCTTCCCAGGGGAGACTTATCAAGGAAAAATATTTTTATTTCTCCTTGCTTTTCCTCTTTTTATGTGTGTTCCATTCTGCAGCACAGGTAGAAAGAGTAAAAAGCCTCAGAGGATTGTTTTTGTGCAGGTTAACACAAGTGTGCCTGCATTAGTGCTTGGCAGCCAAAAGTGCATCAGCACAAGGAGTGGCCAAAATGCGCCTGGTCCCTTTCATGCAGCACAGCAAGATGTCTTGCTGTGTTTCATAAAATATTGATAAATCTGCTTCCTGGTTTGTGTTATATTAGATTTCTTTGTGTAAGCAGACTATAATATTTAGACATAAGGCCTTATTTAGATCTTGACAAATGGAATACTCTGTCACAAACGTGATGGATATCCATTCTGCTTTTTTATGATCACCTTAGGACATAATCTGGTATCTTGGTGAGCATCCTCTAGGGACACCACCTGGGTTCATGCTAGCAGACCCTGGGCACAAAAATCATGTTCAGGGTTAAAGGTGTTTGATACTAAACATGGGGAGAATGGGCTGGGCCTTCATGGAGCTGGACATCTGGGGACTTTCTGGGTACCAGCCCATGTTACCCTATGGACCGCTGGTCACTTGAGATAGCATTAGGTTTTAAATGCTGCCACAGGGCCATATATACTTGTTCATGTATGTCTACACTTCTAACATAGTGCACTGTGCCTCCTAGGCTATAGGAGGCATGCCTCAGGGGTGACTGATCTGTGCTATGGCAGTGAACGTACTCTGCCTGCACTTGATGTGGGCAGATTTCAACTCGAGCAGGCAAGCTGCTCGTGGAGGCTGACATGGCAACTCTGCCAGTTTACTTTTACTCGGGTCAAACAGGTTGGCACAATCAGTGCCGCAGCTCTGTGACCCCTTTACTATCCCTGCCCTGGGTGCCACTGGTACCATTTACTGTCACCTTACAGGGGTGGTAAAGTACTTGCCAATTGGGTTTGCAAAAGTTTCAGTACAATTTAATGGAAAGAGCATTGGTACTGAGGTCTGGTTAGCAGGCCTCAGTAAACTTTCAGGTCAAAATCAACAGCATCAAGCAGCAAATGGGGGCAAAAAGAGCAAAATTCTGCAAAGAAGTCCAGTTTGCTACAGGGCACACCTGAAGGGCCGAGGGTCTTTAAAAGGCTTTGGTGCAGGGGGGCCGCAGGGAATGCGGGATGCCTGTGTTACATCTCTTACTGCTGCAAAGAAGAAAGTTTCTCGATCGAGGAAGTCATACACTCTGTTTTGATTGAAACTGAAGATATGTAGGTCCAAAAAGGCATTTTACGAGAAATGTCTTTACCCTCACTGGTTTGTATTTAAAACCACAGATACTAACTTGAGAACCTGAAGACCTAAGTTCTGATTCCACGTTTGTCACCTAATGAAAATATTGTGTGAGTTTGGGTGAATATTCTTTTATCTCCATGTGCTTCAAACTGTATGTATTTCCAATGATTATATGTAAAAAGGCACAATATGTTATCTGGTACTAACCAAATTATATGTTTAACTTCCCTTTCCCATGTCACATCTTGGATTCTGTAAAACAAACCCTCCTCACCAGACTGTCTTATGTACACCACAAAAGGATGATGGACAGTGTTGAAACTTTTCGAACACTCACCCACAGTCACAGATCTGGGTTGAATCCTTTGTTCTTTTGCTCCCCATGCCACCCCAGTTTGGACCCAGGCATATGCAAATCAGTCTTGACCCTGCTCCCCAATGGAACAGTCCAGTCCAAACAGCCAGGCCAGGTCCTCCCTGGAACTGTCCTATGTATAACATCTCATTGTTAAAAATTGGGTCTATGTTTGGCAGCGGTTTGCACCATGTCCAAATAGGGACCCTACCTTCTAGTTAGGGTAAGTGTATTACACGGCTAGGAAAACCCCTGCTCACCCTCTTGGTATCTTGGTAGCTTGGCACGAGCAGCCAGGTTTATCTCAGAGGCAATGTTTAAAGCATTTGTACATTACACACACAGTAACACAGTGAAAACACTACAAAGGGACACCACACCAGTTTAGAAAAATAAAAGATCTTTCTCTGAACTAAACAAGACCAAGACAACAAAAATCCAACATACATAACTCAAATTATTTAAACGTTTAGGCAATTCTGGCCATAGAGCTCAATGGATGACAAGATGTTACACACAACACCTTTGAGTGCATCAAAATCCAATGCAGAAACAGCCGCAAAGGAAGAATGCATCGGGAAGCACAGGGATGCATTGGTTCCTGAGTCCACGAGGAGGTGATGCGTCAGTTCTGCCGCACACAGGTGAAGTGTTGCATTGAATCCAGACTGTAAGGGGAAGCGAAGCGTCGAATTCTGGAGCGGTTCCTTATGGGGGCTTTGTTGGAAACTTGGGCACATAGGTGAGATGTGCTGGGAATCCGGACGTGCTGAGGGTCAATGCGGCAGAGGCAAACAGGTGCTGTCTCGATTTATTCAACTGCTCTTACGTGATGCATTGATTCTCCAGCTGCCCAGCAGGGCCTGCATCAGAGCCACTGCAAGGGTCTCAGGACTCGTAGACACTGGCTGCTGGATTCTGGCTGTGGTTGTTCTTTGAAGCCCACAGAGGTGCTGCATCGATTTCTTCAGCCGCACAGAGGCAATGCGTGGAAATGTTTCCCGCACTGCAGTGTTGCGTCAGAAACACAGGCACTGGAGCAGCAATGCTTCGATTTCTTCAGCTGCACAGCGGTCATGCGTGGAAATTTCTCCTGCACTGCGGTGTTATGTCAGAAATACAGCTGCTAGAGGAGCAATGCATCGATTTCTTCAGCTGCATAGTGGTGATGAGTGGACATTTCTCCCACATGGTAGTGTTGCCTCAGAAACACAGGTGCTGGAGGAGCAATGGGTTGCTTTTGGCAGCAGGAACAACCACCAAGGGCCCAGAAATGGAATGGGCACCACTTAGCAGGTCAGATAGAGTTCAGGGGTGTGCTGCAGGTGGGGTCTTTTCTGTTTCTGAAACTTCTTAACAGGAGGCAAGTTCAGTCCAAGCTCTTGGAGGAATTTCAGAAGCAGGATACACAATAAGTCCACTCTTTGTCCTCTCCAAAGCAGAAGCAGCAGCTGCAGCCCAGCCCAACAAAGCAACACATAGCAAAGGGACCGTACTTCTCCCCACATTTCCTTAGCTCTTGTCCTCAGCAGAGTCTCCTCTTGATCCAAAAGTGTTTTAAAAGACACTTTCAGGTCCAATGCTTATACTCATTCCTGTCTTTGAAGTAGGAAAACTTCAAAATAAAGTTTTTCTAGAAAACCAGACCCTGCCTTTCTTGCCCTGATCTCAGACACACTCTAGGGGATTGGAGACTGCATTGTGTAAGGACAGGCACAGCCCTATTGAGATGCAAGTGTTAGCTCCTCCCACCACTCTAGCCCAGGTAAACGCATCAGGATATGCAGAGCACACCTCAGCATTCTGCTTCTCTTTGGAGTTAAGCAGGGGCAGTTCTTACGCTAAGGTGGAGGAGCGTCGCCCCATTAGATTAAAAAAAAAAGGAAAAATAAATAGATAACAATGTAAGCTACTTTACTATCATTTTATTTCTTCTGGGTATAAGGGGCGGGGCAAGGAAGGGCTCTAGAGAGAGGGCCGGAGAAGGGCTATGCACTACAATAAGTGCACGTGTCTGCTTGGCCAGCCGTGTTGGGCCAGCCAAACAGGCATGCACACTTTGCATGTTCCCTGCCCGGCTGTATTGCACAGCCGAGTGGATAACATGCACAGGCTCCAACTCCCAGTCTGAGTGGTGAAGCAGGCCAATTACGTCATGTTGGTGACAGCAGCATCGTGATTGGCTGCGTGCTTGTGTGCACCCGGAAGCAGGAAGAGGACAGAGGGGAGACAAATGCATCGCCCCTCGAATGTAAGTGTTTTTTTTAACCTCCCGTCACTCCCCCCGTTCCATTGCACATCATCCCACCCGCCACCCCTCTTCAGTGGCAGCCTCCACTGGAGTTAAGCCTCTGCTCTATCACATAACTAAATAAATAAATATACAGTTTAATTGAAAGAAGATGCAGGGACTCTACAGGTGAACTTTCTTCTAGTTTACAGAATATGGACAATAATGTCTAAGGGATGATGCTAAAATCCATGTTGTTGTGCAGTGAATAACATTGTCAAAGGTGATATTTATAAATGTGAATATGAAACACGTATTTTTGTTTCTAGTTTTGCTTCTTGATGTTTACTTCCATTAAAATGTGCACAAAAGTTAAAATTGCTAAATTATCTGGCCTATTTATTAAGTTTGACAATTTTATTCTCATATTAGATCGAAAACCCTGAATATTGGAATATTGTGTTTTACATTGAGTTTAATTCATACGGCCTAAGGTTCTCATATGCAAATATTACATCCGAGCCATATCCACTATATATTGTTTAGTGACCCTTTAGGATGAATTTGTTTTGTTTACCGCTGTATAATATGTAAAAAATGGTTATCAGTCTAAACTAAAGTGAGGAGGTATGTTATCAACTAACTTGCAAATTCAAAAATCACAGTAAACACACAAAAGACCTTGCTAATCTTGACTGGGTTTATAAATTGTACCCACTTTGCCTGGGCGTTCCACTGAAAGGGGATGGTATGACTACATTCGCACCAAACACTTGAAATGCAATTTGCACCAAACTATTGCAATGCAATTTGCACCAAACATTTGCAATGCAGTTTGCTTGAGTTAGAGCTATGAGCATTGTAAATTCCTAACTTGACTTTTCTTGCCGCATAAATTGAAAATGAAAAGTAAAACAGTTAACATAAGCGAGTCGTTTGAAAGTGCCATGGCCGCCATCAGCGTGAGCGCAAAGGAGAGACACAAAAGGAAAAATACGTCTTCTCGCAGCCAAATGTATCGGAAAAAGAGCAATTATCCGCGTAACAGTGTCGATAGCCAAGGGGGTTACAAAACTGCCCCAAGGAGGGACAAACGTAAAACATTTACCAATGATAACAAAGGATGTTTGAAAGGCAAGCACACAAACGAGTGATAGTGATGGGCATGCAGTGGGCGTGGTTAAAGGCCCACAGATAGACTACAACTCATCAGCGTGCTTCCGTGCTCAACCTAAAATGGACGCAGACCCTCACCTACAAAACTCTCATGTTTGGGAAGGCTACTCCACACCCTCTCATTCTGAGCGTTTGTAGATCTGAATGTCATAAAAGGGTCACAGTACCTAAAATTGTATTAAGTGGGGAACAAACGAAATGTGTATTATTCTCTCTATCTCACTTCAACAACATTAAAAGTGGATAAGGATGGTGTGGTAGATGGATTAGGACACCTGCCTCTCCACTAAACTAGCGGTCGGCATGTTTCTGCCCAGTATTTCACAGCTTGGAGATCAAAGAGCTTTCATCAGGACCAAAGGGACCGTCCTAGCTGGCTAACAAAATGTAACCACAGCATGTGTAGTGTTGTTTGTTAGAAATCATAAGATCAACATATGTGATAGGTGATAACGGGACACTAAACGTGTTAGGAAGTTATTCTCTGGAGACTGTGTGGTAACAGCTAACATCAGACTGGCCCTCTGCTAAGGATGTAAAAGGTAAAGGAGGCTATGTAAATAAATCCGTCAACTGATTTGGGATCCAGCTCTGTGATAAAGTAATTTTCTAGGTAATCCTAATCACACAGACACACATATCTTCATGCAATGCCCTTCAGTCCACTTGCTCGATTGCATTCGCTGGCTGCAGATGGCAGGCTGCCTTCTTGTGATTACTTAGCCACTGGTAAAGAGTATTTACAGGGCCAGCTTTAGGGCGCTCCGACTGGTGCGGCAATACTGAGCGTTGACCAGGAAGAGGGGTTGGGTGTGTGTGTGTGGGGGGGGGAGATGGCGCTCTGTTTAGCAACAGCTTATTATTTAAAAGAACCTGCTGCAGAGTTCCTTGGGCGTCCAGTTTTCAAGCAGCAATAAAAATGTCAAGATAACACTTGTGTCGCAGAGGATTAATATATGCCTGCTGCAAAGAACAGGTCTGCATTTTATGTGGATACCTGAGTGGATTAGCAAAGCCAGCCTTTACTACCCCTTTAAAACAAACTAAATGTACGTAAAAAAGGGGCTGTAGAGAGATGAGGAGCACTTTTGCTACGGGGTAGTGAGGGAACCTGAGGAAGAAGTCTTGGGTGGGCACCAGCAATGATTGTCGCACAAGGCGCCACCAGCGCTGAAGCCAGCCCTGCATATTTCTACCAAGTTTGGGCTTTAGTCAGTGGTGTTATGCCCTGTACATTTAAACCATTGTTGGAGGCCACACCTAAACGTACTTTATATACTTCCTACCTACCAACACTTTGGCGGTCATTCTGACCCTGGCGGTTGACTACCGCCAGGGCCGGGGACCGCGGATGCACCGCCAACAGGCTGGAGGTGCATCCATGGGCATTCTGACTGCGGCGGTACAGCCGCGGTCAGAAACGGGAAACCGGCGGTGTCCCGCCGGTTTCCCGCTGCCCTAGGGAATCCTCCATGGCGGCGCTGCAGGCAGCGCCGCCATGGGGATTCCGACCCCCTTACCGCCAGCCTGGTTCTGGCGGTTTTGACCGCCAGAACCTGGCTGGCGGTAACGGGTGTTGTGGGGCCCCCTAACAGGGCCCCACCAAGATTTTCAGTGTCTGGCAAGCAGACACTGAAAATCGCGACGGGTGCAACTGCACCCGTCGCACCCCTTCCACTCCGCCTGCTCCATTCGAAGCCGGCATCCTCATGGAAGGGGGTTTCCCGCTGGGCTGGTGGGCGGCCTTCTGGCGGTCGCCCGCCAGCCCAGCGGGAAACTCAGAATTATCACGGCGGTCTTTTGACCGCGCAGCGGTATTCTGACGGCGGGACTTTGGCGGGCGGCCTCCGCCGCCCGCCAAAGTCAGAATGACCCCCTTTGTGTTATTTGATACCTAAGTACAACCGCTCTTCGGATTATTACCAATAATTAAATGATTTCTGCCCACACATTACTGATCATAAAAAATAACTGCTACATATTTCTGGGCATGAAGGTAAAAAATATATTTGTGCAAATAATAGCAAGAAAAAAGTGGTAACCAAACCTTGACTTCAATTCTCCATGTGTGTATGATGACCATGCAATACTGGACTTCTCCCAATACCTCCTGGGGGCAGTCACCGTGGGCTTTGTGTGTTTGGTCTTGGGGGGCGTCCTATCTAAAAATATGTAACAACACTAGGTTACAAAAGCCTGAATGAAATATAAGGGTACATGTAATGCTCTAGCTGTTGGAGAAGGGTGATGGTTTATCATGCATCTAAGTAGCAGTCCATCCTTATTACACGTATTTGTACATAACGTGACAAGGCTTTCAACAAAATATGAAACATCACAAGCACTATCTAGTTGTTGTCTTGTTAAATCACTCAGTAATATATTTGTGCCCGCTACACAATCTGTGTTGGAAGCACAAGTAGGGCAAATAAACCAAAACAGATGATTTACCCTACATAACCCCCTCCAAACGGAGAGTGGGATTACAAAAGTGGCTTTGTTTATCTTCTGTGGCATTTATCATGCTGTTAGAGATCTTGCACTGGTGAATTGAAGTAGGAATTGTTTTGCATTGGGGAATTCCCAAATAAAATATGGGAATTCTAGGTAGACCCCATGCATGGTCCAATTACACAACATACATTGAGGTAACATGCTTTTGAAAAGCATGAATATTTACTCCACCCAAGACCTGGTCTGTATCGTGGTTTTATGAGGTCCCATGGAGTGTTTCTCAAGTTCAACAGGAGGAGCAACATCCTGGGTGCACTGAGAGAGAGCTAAGGATAACTGCCAAGGTGGTGGTACTTGAGTGTGATGGAGAACTTCCTTCACCCTACTTTCTGGTTTTCCATGCAAATGTCTGGATGCCTAAAGAGCCTTTCTCGGACAGTCTCAGGTAAGAACAACCCTTTTTTGAGGATGCACCTGCATTCACCACAGACGCTGGCACATAGTGCACCAGTTTCCGCCACTAGTGCATTGGTGATTAAGTATAATAGGAGTCTTTGCCAGGCGCAAACAAAATCTGCCTGGCAAACAGACGTGCTGGCGGAGTATTGTTTGATTTTAGACCATGTACTCAATTGCACCAGCACCGACACGCTACAAAGAAATAAGACTGTATTTAAATGTATGTTTTATAAAGGGACTCAAAATTTGGACGCCAACATTAGATGTCCTCGACAATGTTTTAATCTAGCGAAGGCTCCTATGGAAATTGATTTGGACTAACATGCTTGTTCACCATTACACTCATCTCACACAGACAGGCAATGCCCTTGAATAACAATACCAGTCCGTTTAAGAGTGTATCCACTGTTGGTTTATTTTAATAAGCAAAATAATTACAAAAGGACTTATGAAAATAATTATTTTCTATGTGTTTCAAATCATAAAATTGTATTTCTCAAACAAAAATACAATTACTGGGACAAAACATACAGTTATCTGTGCATAATTAGTTCCAGTTTTGTACAGTTCAAGTGATACTCTCAATTAGAGGTATGAATTACAAATATGATTTGTCTATACAGTTAAAAACAGCATACATGAAAAACAGGAAAAACATTCAATATCAGATACACATTCAGTACCTGAGAGGTTGTTTGTTAGGGGAGAAATTACTTATGCATATGCATGAGCTGTTAAATTCAGTTAAATATATCTGTAGAACACACCCCAGCATGTTGGTAACTCATTTTAGTTTGGTTTTGCGTTTCCATTCAGAGGGCATAAGGCCCAGCAAGTCTGCCTGGATCGTCCAGTTTAGGGCAGGAACAAGACTGATTTCCATATGGATGGCGCCTGTCTATAAAAGGGCAAGCAAAATTAAAAACAATGAAGTATAGTGATGTGCAGAGCAGGGTAGTTTCCATTGGTTGAGATTGATTCAAGAATTTTGCCCACTTACGGACCAAGCGATTCCTTATTATAGACCTATAAACATACAAATAATGCATACTTAATTCACTAAATCTCCAATTTTATGGCTGCATGTATATGTTTGCCCATTTGGTCCATTTCAAATTATATTTACCCATTGGTCTGTCTCCTTACACGAACCATACAGCATTCCAAAGAACTATATAAATCTCTGCAAATTTAAATGCATGAAGTGATGGATGGAATTCTTGAATCATTTCACTTGAAAACTGTATGTTCCCTATAACATAAGACACCACATGTGAACCAAAGAGCTGACCTTTAGTAATATACTAATCTGTGTTACCTATAAACAGTCCAGTCTGTCCATAGCACGACCAACAGAAGTAGTATGTAAACTAACTTCCATCACTCATGACCTCAACTTCTCAAGCCCAGCCTCCATTCAAGTGGTCCCCATCACACTAACCCAACAAATGTCCTCTGCAGTCTTATGTAATCCACCCTGACTCTTTCCCTCCTCTCCTATGCAATACTTTCTTTCCTTGCATACACACATACGTGCATACATAAATTCATACTTAGACACAATTAATTGGTTTGAAGGATTAAAATAAGATTGACATTGTATCGCAAGCCATCACGGGGCAATTGATGTGCTGTTTCATTTTTCATATTTTGTAGGAAATTGCTACTTATTAGTGACCCACACTGCTAAACAAGTCGTGAGAAACAAACACGAAACATGACGGTCCCAAATCACAAAAATGTGAGATATTAATCCACGTTTCCTCCTTCATTTGGAATACATTTTCCATTTCTGACTTTCAGGATTCATCAAAGGTTCCCTGGAGTACGCATGGGAAACTACCACAGTTGTGGGTTCACAGGAGTACTCCTAGAACACTTTTTGTGAATTCCTACTTACAGTATGTGTATGTGAGTGCATTTTCTGCGAAGAGTACATCTACGACTGCAAAAATGTGCTTTATTAGCGCTACTGCAATTTGGAACTTTTTATTCTCAGGGAGAAATATTTACCCCTATACACTCCTGAAAAATATGGGTTGTTCGTACTCTGGAAGTGAATGTACTCATGGCCTTGGTAGGAGTAAATCTCAGACCAATTCTATTGTAGAAATGGCCTTTGGCAAAGTTTGTGAATAACCACAAACAAGTATGTGTGGGGTGTTTTATAACTTGTCAGGGTATTCTCACCCAAGAATGCACATTCCCCATGACTGGAATTTACTCATGCAAAAAGTATGTGTGAGTAACTCTTTTTAAGGGTACAAATCCATGTTTTGTTAATCAAAAACATGGCTTTACACTTACTGTCAATAAGGATTTGTAAACTGAAGTAACTCCAACATATTGCTTTTCAAAAGAAGCCGAAACGTTGTAGTGGAAATATATTTTTGTTCTTTGGTGAGACCTGTGTTTGAGTCACTTCTTTCTTGGATCCTACATATATATATAGTTGTATGGTCCACTTCAGATTATATATTATATACATGGGTTTGTCATTCGCGTTAATTAACCAAAATGCCAGGGCAACGGAAGTGAAATAAGATTGCATTTGACCTTTACTTTAACTCACACACTCAAGTTTACACATAAACTTGTGTGGCTCCTCGGGATGGGTCGAGAAGCATTGCCTCCCCACCTCCCTCTGCCCCCCGCCAGCAGCAACCACTGCAAATCCTTTTACACAGAAAGAATAATAAACTCTGTTTCTATCCTTTCTGTGTTAAAGGGGCAGGGCATTGGAGGTGACGAGCCGAGGGGAGTGCTCTGTGCACTCCCCTCGGAGCGCATGTGTGTTTGGCTGGCCATCTCGGGCTGGCCAAACACACATGCGCTGTTGGCTCTCTCCAGCCCAGCAACATAGTTGCTGGGCTGGAGAGAACCTGCACATGCTCCCAGTCTGCCAGAATTGGTGCAGGGCAGGCTGGGAGCCTGTGCCGGCAGCAGCGATGGGAGAGGAGCGGCGGGCGGGGTGGGAGCAGAGGTAAGTTTAAAAAATATATATTATTATTTCATTTTTGTATTCCTGTGCCCCGCGCCCTTTTCCCCATCCTGCCCCAGCCACGCGAGCCGCTCCTGCACATACACACACAATCACACACTCTTGCGGATAAACACACTCACCTGAAAGCATGCGTACAATATATATTTTAGTTCATTTTCTTACTTATCTTAGTTGCCAGATAGGTCTTATTTCAGCAAATTATACTCCAGTATTATAATATGATTCAATATTTGTGTGAAAAATAATGTGACAGAAAAGAAGGAAAATAGGCTCCAACTGACGTCCACTAGGACGAGCTGCCCCCATACTGTAGGCGCTGGTTTTGCCACCTCTGAGGCAAGGCGTCGCAAAGGCAGTATCAGGGGGCACTGTGACAAGCCACAGGTCATATCTGTGACCCCTGGCAACCTCTAAATCACGTCCATGGGGTTTGTTTCCTTACGCGAAATATATAATATCCCAAAGTACTATATAATTCTCTGTAAACGGAAATGCATGAAGCACTTTGAAGATTTGAAAATAAAAAAAGACCTGATAGTGTATAGGGGAGTAGGTCAAAAAGAAGAGAAGAGTAATGATGCAGACAAGAGCAAACCATGGTTAGCAATTTGGAAAGTCAGAACAGACAAAATTAATAGGAACAGAAGAAAGATGAGCGCTCTACTGAAGATAATAGAGAAGGAGCAGGTGATAAAAAGTAGTACAGGCCAGCTGCCTTCAGGATTACATTGCCCTGGTCCACAACTTTTGTCTCTCCCTTGCCTCTTCCGTTCGTGAGCCTACTGCTGGCTCTGGTGACTCAGTGGACTAATGCATCCATTAAAAAAATGTGTGTTTGTCTGCATGGTCACAGGTTCAAGTCCTGGTAGTTCCACTCTGCCTTTGATCCTTCTGAGGTTGATAAAATGAGTACTACTGAGTTGGGTAACAATAAATATCTATTATTCAGTGCCTAGATACCCTTCTGGGTGAATTTGGGCTTTATAAATACAGGTTATGCTATGTGGAGCATGGAGACAGGCAGATGATATATCTTTGAGTAAAGAGTGCAAGATGCGTCTTCCCAGAGCACAAACTGTTACTGGCATGCCAATATATTAAAACCAGAGCTGTAGAAAGATGCAAGGCAAAGTCTCCACCGTTTCCCTGTTTATCTCTGCCTTGCCAAACAAAGTAAAGTAATTTGGCACGGCAGAGGAGGAAGTAGAGCTGTGAAGACTTCTCTCTCCCTTCTTTGACAGCTCTCACTGTTCCGTAATGCCTGTTAGAGGGGGCAGCACATTTGCTAAATGCTAAAGTGCAAGTGCTCCTATGTCAAATGTATGTGTAATTGGCTTTCCATTATTGGCATAGTTGATTTACTAGTAAGTCCCTTGTACAGTGCACTAGAGGTGCCTAGGGCCTGTAAATCAAATGCTACTAGTGGGCCTGCAGCACTGGTTGTGCCACCCACATTAGTAGCCCTGTAAACATGGCTCAGACCTGCCACTGCAGTGTCTGTGTGTGCAGCTTTAAACTGCCAATTCGACTTGGCAGATGCACCCACATGCCAGGCCTAAACCTTCCCTTTTCTTACATATAAGGCATCAGTAAGGTAGGCCCTAGGTAGCCCCATGGGCAAAGTGCAGTGTATGTTTAAGGTAGGACATATACTAATGTGTTTTATATGTCCTGACAGTGAAATACTGTCAAATTCGGTTTTCACTGTTGCACAGCATATCTCTCTCATTGGTTAACTTGTGGGCTGCCTTCAAATATTATTAAAGTGTAGATTCCCTTTGGGAGCAGATAGAAATGTGGAGTTTAGGGTCTCTGAGCTCGCAATTTAAAAATACATCTTTTACTAAAGTTTATTTTCATATTGTGTTTTTGAAAATGCACTTTCGGAAAGTAGGCATTTTCTTGCTTAAACCATTCTGTGACTCTGCCTGTTTGTGGATTCCCTGTCTGGGTCAGTTTGACAGTTGGGCTGTTTGCACCTCTCCTTTAGACAGTGACACAAAGGGAGCTGGGGTATAATCTCCATATCCTGATGAGCCATCTGTGCTGAGGGGAGGGGAGGAGTGGCCACTGACACCTGAAAGGGTTGTGCCTGCCCTCACACAATGCAGTCTCCAACCCCCTGGTGTGTATCTGGAGCCTGCCCTGGGCAAGGCAGGATCTTGAAAATAACAGAGACTTATCTTTGAAGTAAGCCTACTTCATAGGCAGAAAGGGGTATAAGAGGAGCACCTAAAACCCCTGAAAATTCGATCACTTCGGAAATCAAGAGGAACCTCTGCCAAGAAGAAGAGCGGAAGAGCTGAGGAGAAGTGCTACCCCTGCTTTGTTGGGCTATCCTGCAGTTGCTGCTTCTGCCTGTCAAAAGGGACAAAGACTAGACGTTGTTGTGCATTCCTGCTTGAGAAGAATCTCCAAGGGCTTGAAATGAGCTTGCCTCGTGTTATTGAAGTCTCAGGGCCAATAAAGACTGACTATAGCAGTACACACACTCTCTGCTGAGACTCCTGCCCTGACAAGTGGTGCCCTATCCAGTCCCTGGGCCCTTGAGAGGTGAAGCTGGAAGCTAAGAATTGAAAATCCACAGAAAGGCAGCCGTGAGGGAAAATTTTTGAAGCAACACTCTTCTCGCGGCTGATAAATGATGCGCCGCTGGCCTCACGGCTAAAATCGACGCTCCACCTGCTGCGCAGCTGGAAGATCGACTCAATGCAGCTGGAGAACCAACGCGCAACACCCACAGCGACTGCTGTTAAGGACTTGAGCGCCAACGCAACATCGCTGGGCGTGGAAAATTAACGCAGAGCCTGTCTGGATCTGAGGTGCCCATCTGGATCGACGCATCACCCTCTTGCGGGAGAGAAGAAATATTGCACGCCGACCCGACCGAAGGAGGAAAGACGCACGTTCTCACTGGCAGGTGAGAAATGGACACATCGCTGACCTTTTTCGACCCCCCCTCACCCGTGCGGCTTTATTTTGACGTTACCCAGGTACTTTTGTGCGCTAAAAGTGTTCTCACTCTTTTCTAAGGACTAAGACTCTTCTTTTTTTTTTTTAAATCATATCTTGACTTGTGTATGTTGGATTTTTGTCGTTTTGGTCTTGTTTTGTTTACATAAATATTATCTATTTTTCTAAACCTGTGTTGTGTCATTTTGTAGTGTTTTCACTGAGTTACTCTGTTTGTTGGTACAAATACTTTACAGATTGCTTCTAAAGTTAAACCTGCCTGCTCATGCCAAGCTACCAAGAGGGTGAGCAGGGGTTAACTGAGAGTGATTCTCCTTTACCCTGACTAAAGTAAGGGTCCTTGCTTGGACGGGGGTAACCTGACTGCCAACCAAAGACCCCATTTCTAACAAATAACGTTAGCTGTCCTAGCAACGAAGGCAGCATCATATCCATATAAGTATTACCGTTATATAACGGCTCCCTATCTTTGGTAAATCCTTTCCTTTGGATGATAAAAAGGTCCCCACTTTATTAATCTATTTGTTTTATTTATTGTTGCTTTATGGATTCTATTTATTGAGTGTTCTTTTATGGCATGCTACCGAATGAAGATTAATTGACTTACTGACTATCGAAAAACTCCACCCTCATTGGTCAGAATGGTCTAATAGTTTCCAGTCTGCTACAGCCGGCTATATCAAATATCAAAGTCCCAGTCCCATGTTATTGACCCTTACTTCTTATTGGTTTATTAGCCTAGAAAGGGATTTTAAGAGCTAGGATCTCTCTCTGCTGTGGGCTATAAGGCCATGTTCAGTGGTATTTACAAGTATAAGCATAAGAAAAATGTAAACAAGGAATTCAAATGTGACAAAGATTTTAGGCGGACACAGGGAAGAAAGGGGAGGTGAAATAATATGTAATATAATATTCTCAAGGTGCATAGAAACTGCCAACATACATATCCTAATAAGAGAAAGGAAGAAATGGCCCTTTGAAGTTTGAAAAAAGGAATAAAAGGAGAACAACATGTTACTAGTTTAAGTATATAAATGACAAGGGATGCCAAATCAAGTAGTATAAATGTAGAGTAGGAACACAAACAGAAACGTCTAGATCTTGTATGCAGGAGAAGGAGATCAGAGATCAAAATGTTTGACAAGCCCAGAAAGTACAAAGGGTGTGAGATAAAGTAGGTAAAATATAAACTGGGATAGAACCAATCTTGAGATATCAAACGCCATACAATTCAACAGCTTTTAGCAAAGTGGATTACTTAACCTCACTGAACTACTCTATACGCCATTGGCAAAAGAGAGAGATGAAAGCCTAACAGGGACAGAAATTAAGATAAGATAATTACAGAAAAAAGAGGGGGCAGGTTGAAATGGGAGAAGGATAAGTAGAGGAAAAGCTGTGGACAAGTCACTGAAAGAATTCAGAGAGGAAAGGAAGTGCTGACTTAGGAAAGAAATTGAAAGGGGAAGAATCCAATATTTTCATTTTAAGGATAACCAATAATGTAATTGTAATTTGATAACATTGTATTAGTAATGTCTTTGAAGGAATCAGGAAAGGTGTTTGTGGAAAGTGAAAATTTAAAGAAAGCTGTGAGATTTTAAATAACAGTGGCTCCATAAGGATAATTGAGGAGGCAAGGAAGAATCAGTTGGAGCAATTGTAGTATTTGCTACAAAAAATACAAGAGATCCAGCTCTGAATTAATTGCAAAACAGGAGAGGTGGCAACTCGGGGATATAAACAAGTGGGGGTAGGAACTGTAAAGAAAAGAACATGGAAGATCAAGGGGGAAATATTGGTTTATAACTAGGGTGACATATCAAGGGTAAGGAGTCGAAGACCTAGTATGAGATTGTCCAGAATCAATAAATCTTTGAGCCCACACAGAGGCTTTGTAATTTTCTTATTATGTACTTTAAAAAAATATTAATAAAGTTATGAAAAAACATGCAAAATCATAGATAGCATGCAACAACACCAAGAAAGGAGTCAAATTTGTTGGAGATTTGGACATTTCACAACACCTGTTGAGGGCAAACTAAGGGGTATTTACTTAAATGGTGATCTTGCTGCACTTCCCTGCACCATAGGGAAAGGGCAGAAATGCACTGTATTATGAAATATGGCACATTATTGGCTTTTTCGCCTGCTCTGGTGCAGTTTTGGCAGCCTAGCGTTAACTCAGGCACGCTCGCACCGTGGTGCAAGGCTGCCTCCATTGCATGCAGGATAGTTTTTGTGCGGAAAGGGGCACCTTTCTGCACAAAAATAATCCATGGAGGCATTTTCCTCTTTCTATGTGTGCTGCACAAATCACAAATAAAGATAGTTTTCCCCATTATGCCTACCCTACGGGGACGTAAGATTTTGACGCATTCCCAGGTTTACAAGTCCTTGTAAAACTGGGAATGCATGAAAACCCGTGGGAGTTGCATGTGAAAATACACTGCAATGCCCATGGAAAATGCCTCCCTGGTGCAGATTAGGGCAATGCAGCGACTTGTGCTGCCTTGTCTTACTCCCTATCTATGACCCCATGGAAAGCCATGTAAACTGGCTTTGCGTGGCCTCAAATATTTGGGCCCATATTTATAGGAAAATGATGAAGTGTGACACTGCGCCAAAATTAGCAGCACTACTCCATCATTTTAACAACGCAGAGATGCACCGCATTTAATTGAATACGGCACCCCTGTGTTGTCCCCTACGCTGGAGCTAAATTTAGCTGCCAGCTCCAACACAGAGATCCTTGCACCATTGTGCAAGGTTGTCTGCGTTGACGGATGTGATTATTTATGTGCGGGAAGGTGTCCCTTGCTGCACATAAACAATCACTAATGGCAGTTTGGCACTTCTGTTTATGTGCAGGAAGGGACACCTTCCCCTTACATAAACAGTCATTTCTGGCATTTTGCTCTTTCTATGCGTGCTGCAGATTGCAGCATGCATAGAAAAAGCAAAAAAACGAGGAGGAATAAAAGTATTCCTCCTCGTTGTGCCTTGCTAACGCCACCCCTGTGGTGATGTTAAATCTGAAGCAGCATCAAAATGCAATGGGTGTGGCTGTGGCACGCACACAGCAACACCCATTGCACGTCCCCCTGATGCAGAAAACTGCGTTGGGGGGGCCCATATTTACAAGGAGACGTAATGCCACAAAACATGGTGTTACACATCCTTGTAAATATGGAGCAGAGGTTAGTGCCACTGGATCATCATGTAAACTGGTGGCACTAGGGGCTCTTATAAATACCCTTGGTTCTGCAGTTTGCACCGTCGAAGCATCACACTCCGGCGGTGCACTGAGCTCGTAAATAAGCCCCGTATTCAATGCAGACTGCAGTCTCACTGCCTGATCAACTTATCATGTAATCATTAAGAGCTTCACCAAAAAAAAGGCTTATATATATTGCTGTCCTGGAAACCGTCAGTCCAGATTTGCAATTCTCTGGTAATAGACAAATAACAAAGGGGTCCAATATTGGCCGAATATTACAAGTTATCAAATGAATTGAAGTTATACTCTGTCCATAACATAATGTGCTTTGTTCAATCACACATAGTAATCACTTGGTGCTACCTGGCTCATATCTAAAGCTACATACTAGCATAATACTGGCTGAGCTCTTTTGTGGCTATTCCTAGAACAGAAGCATTAAGAGCCAGATGTATAACCTTTTATTTTGCAACTCACAATTTGCAATCCATTTGGGAATCGCAAATTGCGAGTCGCAAAACAAAATGTACAACAGTGTTAAGCACACTGTTTGTGATTCCCAATGGAGTCGTAAATTACCTACCTCATCCATATTCATGAGGTACATTGCAATTTGTGACTGCTCTGGAATGGCTGTACTCACAGGGATGGTGGCCTGCTGGGGACAGCAGACCACCATGCGTGTAACTGCTTTTTAAATAGGGCAGGTTTTTTTTGGAATAAGCATGTTTTCCTTGCAGGAATACAGGATGCATTTCACACAAAAAATGAAAAGGTTAATTTCATTTTTTCAGAGTAAGCAGTTCATTTTTTCAAAGTAGGCAGTGGTCCGTGGGACCACTACCTGCTCTGAAAAACATATTTGCTTCCATTCACAAAGGGTAAGGTGTCCCTTGGGACCCCTTCTAGTTTGCGAATTGGTTAGCACCAATTTGATACTGATGTTAACTGTGATTATTTTGCAACTGCAATTGCAGTCACAAAACAACCATACATGCAACTCGCAATTAGGAGGGGACGCCCATGGAACGCCCCTTCCTAATTGTAAGCTGCAATCCCTATTTTGTGGATCAGTATTTGCATGTCGGCTCACAAAATAGGGATGGTACATAAGGAAAGGCCATTTTGCGGTCGTAAAAGAAAAAAAACATATTTTGCAACTGCAAAATTGCAATGTATCTCGGCCCTAAATTCTTCCTTCAAAGGGACAAAAATGAAATTATCTTTACCCATTCTGCCCAATACATTATCTGCTGGCCTTCCTCTGTTCTCTACTCTGTAAATTATATCATGCCCCTTTCCTTATGTCAAATACAACACATGAGCTTGGTTCATCTTTCTTGCTGAGGAGCAAATGAAAAAGAGGAAAGAGGTAGTATATGAGGCTGTGTAAATCATAGCTGAGACCAACACCCCCAGTGTTTTAGAGGCACTTAAGCTTTCCGTTGACATGTGTCTATGTTCTGCAACAATTGTACATTTGGTGCATAAAACAACCCACAAACATTTAACAAATAAAAAGAGCTATTTTATCCAAAATTGAGCAATGTAGAAAGTGAACAATGGAATTAAAAAAGAACAAAGCCCTCAGATATGATCCCTTTTTCACAAACTAGTTTCTAAAGGTATTGTACTGCAGAATAATTAGTCGTTTGAAAGGAGAGTGTTCATTCATTAAATAGACTGTGTATAAGCATGCATTTAAGGTCAGCATATTATTAATCAGACTTCAAGCAAATCTTTACCTAGTTCAGATTTTCCATGGAAAATCTTGCTATCTCCCACAACGTTCTCAAGATTACTTCCAGCCGTTGTTGGATGAAGTGCTCCAAAGCACTCCACATTGGTATTGCCATAATTAGTATGCAGTTCTTCATCTCCACAATCACTAGCTTCACTTTCAAAAGCCAGATCTTTCTCAATCCTGTTATCTTCCAAGTTAGTTATCAAAAGTTGACTTTTAGAATAACTCTCTAGGGGGAGTACAGAGGAATCTTTTGATAATGAAGATGCTTGTTTGCCATCTCTGCTTAGTCTATTCATGCAGTAATAATATTTATCCAGTACACTAGAACCAATATTTGAAATAACATCTGAATCATTGTCCCAACATAGCTTTTTGTGGTCCAGTGTTCCCTTCTTTAGTCTGAAGATTTCCTCTGAGCTGGATTCTGAACATTCAGTTGATTCGGAACCTGTCCTTGATGATAGCTTATCAGCTGTCATGATTCCCTTTGTTAAGCTATTTCTATGACTTTTGTCAGTTCCAGGTGAATTACCAACTAAAATAGAACCACACTCAGCACACCAATTGGAATCTGAAGTGTTAGCAGTGGAACAGATGGGGCATTGCTTGTCTGAAATTTCTTCATGAGGTTTCACTGCTACTCTCAATGATGATCTACTGCCTGTAATACCTGGCTCATTTGTGCATATAATGGGGCCTACTTGCTTATGTTCTTTTTTGCTGTAAATGGTGGTATCACTGTCCTTTTTAAAGTCGAATACTCTTGTCACAGTCTTTCCTTCTCTCATGTTATTTACAATGAAGGTCCTGTCAGTCATATCTCCATGTTCAATTGCTGCTTTACTTCTATTACCTATAAAGGTATAAGGTGGTGTAAAATCCTGTGTAAGAGTCTTATTGTCATCTTTTTTCAAGTAGTGTTCCACAAAAAAAGAACTATTTTCAAACTGCTTTTTAGTTTCGCTTTCAGAAAACTTTCCTTCAAAGAAATGGCTATCTTTGTAGAGTGAAGTATAATCTGTATGCTTATATTGCTGCAAATTGTCTGACATCCACTTTTGTGTTGTGTTCCACCCCTCTCTTGTGATGTTACCAGGCTCTTGTATGGATGAAGAACTGCTTTCAGGGTTACTATTGGACAAATAAGGCAAATGTTCATGATTTTGGGATAAAGTACTGTAAGAAGATCTATAAAACTCTTTGTTATCTGTATTAAATGTAATATTTGACTTTTTTGTTCCCAATTCAAATTCATCCTCTGAGCTATCATCAGGTGGGACCCAAAAATAATTAAAATCCTGAGCTGGATTTGGGGTTCTACTTATTGACTTGTCATGTATGCTAAATGTTCCGCTGTTAGACTGTGTGTGGATACTGTCCATACACATAGGTAAAGAATGCATTGTACATCTGTTATTTCCATATTCATGGAGTCCGCCAAGTTGTACTAAGCTGTCTTCTGAATCTGACTTAACCCCAGAAATGTTGATATTTGCCTCCTCTTTCCAGCCTTTCTTTTCCTTGATGTCATACTGATACTTCTTTTCAGAGGCTAATATACTATCCTTGCAAAAATACAAAGATGCAGCTCCTTCTTTAGTATTTTGGTTTTTACCCAAATAGGAGCTAAGACAAACTTCTGATGAAGGACTAGATTTGTAATCATGTGACTGGTGACGCTTTGAAAGTTGCAATCTTTTGGTGTCCTCTTTCCTGATATTTGGTGTTCTATTGTCTCCAGTAATTGGTGAAATCTCATCTGATTCAGATACTGTTGCGCTTGCTTCAATGTCATCTTCGCATTCACGCTTCTTGAGAAACTTCTGTGCCCAGCCCATAACATGCTTTAGTTTCTGTGTTTCTGGGACATGTACATCGTCAAGTAAACCATCATCCAGATCAGAAACATAACTTCTTCTCATAACGCTTCTGTCACTTTTGGGCTGGGTGAACATTGTTTCTTTCTTTAGCCTATGTAAATAAGGCATGGTTGCCTCTTGAGTGTAGTGATGGAGTTCATGGTTATCTTGTCGAGGTTCAGGTGGCCTGGGGGTTTCTTTATGGTCACTGGTGCTCTCAGTAGACTCCTCTGTGCTACCCCTAGATTTGTGCTTTTCTGAGACACACAGATCTTCGAGTGAAGGATCCTCCAAGCCTGATACAAAACTTCTCACCAAAAAACATGCATTCTTCTCCAGCAAATTTGGCCTAGGTGTTTCTTGAATTCCATTGTCTGCTTCATGATTATGTTTTGGAGAGCAGTCTTTATGTTCAGTAGTGTTTGAAGACTTCTCCATCACATGACTAAGTTTCTGTACCTCTGGGACACATGTGCCCTCTACTAAGCAACTGTCTAAATTCAGAACGACACTTCTGTTTGTATCAGACAGTGAAAGCATTGTTTCTTGCTTTTGTTTGAAGGAATGTGAAGGTGGGGCCTCCTGCACAGCATTGTCTTGTTTACACTTAATTTGTTGAGGTTCACATAACCTGGGAGTTTGCTTTTGTTTGTTACTGCTCTCAGTAGCCTTGTTCTTTAAGTTCTTATCACCAAGTGAGCTTTGCCTCACGTTCTTTCCACAAGAGCTTCTCGCCTTTTCACCAGTGAAGAACGCCAAACGCTTGGACCGCAAAAAGTTTAGATTTTTTGTGCGGGGTGTATCTAAATCATTTCCATCTTCTGACTGAAGCTCATCACTTGATATTCCCTTTGGGTGTTCCATCTGCTAAGAAAGTGAGAAAATATATGCTCTATTAATATTCATTTGTTATACTACATGGGAAAATATTTTACTTATTCAGCAATTGTTTCCTGTACTTTAAATTGGTGTGTGCACTTCCATTTTTTTGCATTAAATCATTTTTTACATTTTCCAAAAGAACCGTAAAATGGTATCATGAATTAACATTCTCTATCCTATTACCTTGCAATGTACAGAGCACCTTGCTGTGCAATCAATATTTCCTTTCAACAACCTTGCAGATTGCATCCTATAGCCTTCTACACCACTAAGAAGTGTTGCCATGTGCTGTGTACATCGCAGTATATTGCAACAATTCATGGTGCTGAAGAAGGCATATGAGGCCAGATGTACGAAAATGTAACTTTGCATTTCTTAAATAGCGACTTCATAGAAATCGCTATTTAAGAAATGTGAAATGCTATGTACAAAGATACTGATTTCCTATTAGCAATTCCTACTTTGTAGGAATCGCTATTAGGAAATAGGTATTAAGAAATCCCAATGCATTCGAGCCAGTGGGACGGTTTTCCACTTCCTAAACAGCGATTTCTCATTAAGAAATCGCTACTTAGGAAATGCAAAACCAGGGACGGCGATGGGAAAAAGGCCCCTTTTGGCGCACCCTAAAAATAGGGGTGCACCTTTAGAGCACACACATGCCTAAGGTGCAGGTGCGTGCTCTTTTGCAATTAAAAAAAAGCACCTTGGGGTGGTTTTTTTTTAGATTGCACCTAGTTACAACCAACTTCCAGTCTGTGGTAATTGCATCTCAAAAAAAATGCCCGAATCGCATTTTGGAAATGCATGGTCCATCAGAACAGGAAATGCTAATAGGAAATCATGGTAGAAATCGCAATTTGTGATTCCATAAAGGGCTTTGTACATTTGAAATGCCTAGTTTGCATTTCTTAATGGCCTGAAATACCAATTCGGACCATTGAGAAATGCAAACAGGCTTCATACATCTCGCCCATGGATATATAGAAAATGAAACGTCAGAACATTTTTGAAGTACCATAGCTAACTCTTCAGAATCCAGATAGTTCTTCTTCAGACTATGGGCCTGATTCTAACTTTGGAGGACGGTGTTAAACCGTCCCAAAAGTGGCGGATATACCACCTACCGTATTACGAGTCCATTATATCCTATGGAACTCGTAATAGGGTAGGTGGTATATCCGCCACTTTTGGGACGGTTTAACACCGTCCTCCAAAGTTAGAATCAGGCCCTATGTGTCTGTCATAAGCGCTGTACGGTATTCAGGATATCTATATTAATTCGATGCACTTACTCTGAGTGAACAAAATTGTAGCGTTTCTTAAACTGCCAGCGAGGATAGACTTAAAGCCATGGAAATACGCGTCCTTTAGGGCGGAGGGGCCACGCCCCACCACCTTTTGGCCCCCATGAAGAGTGTTTGTCAGGCTGAACAAAGGTCAGCCTGACACTCTTCATGTTCAGTTCAGACAGCCAGGAGCAGACATGCGCAATTTGCGCACACTGCTGGCTGCCTGAGCTGAACTTTGCTGGGCTGAGGAGGTCACAGCTCCTATGGGTGTGACCTCCTCGGCCCAGCAAAGGTACCTCGAGGCGCTCCCGTGGGTGACGAGGAAAGCGTCACCAATTGACACTCTCCCTGGGCGCTTCAGTTTAAGCCCTGAAGGGCCCAGGGCGAGTGTCAATCAGTGACACTTCGTCACAAAGTGGGGTGGGGTCAGCAGTCTCACTGACCCCATCCCACTCTGTGACGAGGCTGGGACTGCTGCCTTCCCTCATTGGGAGGGAAATCAGCAGTCCCAAACCTCCTGGGACCTGGAGGCCGAAGGTAAGTGTGTGTGTGTGTGTGTGTGTGTATGTGTGTGATGTTTCAAATTGAATGTTTGGTGCGTGCGTGCATCTTTGAATAGTATGAATGTTGTGAATGGATGTGCGTGCGTGCGTGTGTGCGAAAGAATGAGTGTGTGTGAAGTTTTAAAATGAATGTTTGGTGCATGGGTGCATGTTTGAATAGTATGAGTGTTGTTAATGGATGTGCGTGCGTGCGTGTCTGTGTGTGAAAGAATGAGTGTGTGTGTGTGCGTGACTGTGCCCGGCCCGCCCGCCTCCCTCCTAAAGCTGCCGGCCGCCACTGGAAATACGTCTGTCATTCTCAATACTTTTTCCACCCTGTTTTCACGTCTTTTGAGCCCTACAGAGGCAGAATCATGTAAATGTAATGTTTCGTCTTCTTCTTTTAGGGTTCGAATTCCCTTTCTTTGAATTTCCTTTGTGTTGAATAACGCGTGTGATATTTAATTCATCAAAAGTAAATACATGTGATGAAATTAAATGCACATTATCTTTCATAATGGTCTGCTATTTCATATATGATAATCAATCTTAAATGAATATAGCTGTATTTAATCATTGCTTTTGATCATTTATATGTTTCAACATTATTGTGAAATAATAAAGTTCCTAGACGGTGGATGATGCCTGTTACATTTGTTGTCCTTCTAAGAGAGCACTGTCTGGAAGATTGAAAATAGCTGAGAAAGGAATTATGCCCCTCTGTTAAATATTGATCCTAAAAATCTTCAACAAAACCTAGAATAAGCTATCAAAAAAACAGACATAAAGAGCTAAAAGTCAGAAGGGACTTCAAGCCAGGCGATGGAAGGATACATGGACAACCTGATTGCGTACCCACCTTAATTGAAGCTGCAAAGCTTCTGGCCTGCACTGATTGCTTGGCCTATAGTCCCGAAGACTGTGCCATACCATGGGGCACAGCTGCCTTTGTCAAATGAAAATAGAATTTATTATTCTGGAATAAAGAATGCAGCCGCGAACTATATTTGGAACTCAAAATATGCTTTTATTGTAACTTGCTATTATTGTTCTAAAACTAGAAGTAGTGAATGTTATGTTATAAGGGACTGATAGAGCGCAAGTACAACAAAAGGTCTCTTGGAGCTTAGGTAGTAGAAGTAGCAACTAGCAATAAAAGTTAGCCATAAGCTCGTCTAAACAGCCACGTTTTTAAGTGTTTTTCTGAAACCCACATAGATGGCTGTAGATTTGTTATCAGGGGAAAGAGTGTTCCGAACGTGAGAAGCAGTCACGGAGAACCTAGCCCCACCCAGCCTCTTCCTTTTGCTTCTTGGAGCAGTTAATAGGTTCAGGTAGGCTGGTATAACATGATGTATGGAGGTGTAGCTGAATTCTAGAGGACATAAAGGTTGGACTTTTATCCTGAAGCAATTTTAAAAAAATGCAGCCTGCTTTAAACATGTTCCTCTGGGCTACAGGGAGCCAGTTTAGCATTTACATCAAGGGCTTAATGTGGCAATGTCTAGGCTGATGAAAAACCAGCCTGATTTTGATTGGGTGTATGCTTTAATCAGTTGAAATGTTCATTGTCACTTGTTCTTTTGCTATGCCATTTGCTATTTTTGCATTAAAGCATGTTAGAATGGTAAGCCTCTCAACATACCGACTTTTCACCGTGTACTGCGATTTCCCATTTGACATAGATGGCAGTGTTGGCAACCCCTCAAATACTTTAGTTCTGTCACTGAAAATCAATCCTACGAGGTATCCTTTGCCACTTAAATATCTTTCTAAGGCCAGACTCACAAGCTCTAACATTTAATATCATTAAATGGATTCACTTCTGTCTGTCTAAAAGGGAACAATTTGAGTCCATGCAGCTTTTTGAATCTTCCCTTAGTATGTGAATTGTGGCACACTCTAAAATGCATCTTCTTCTTTTTTGCTATTTTGTCTGTACATGTAATCCTTGGCAACCACCATCCAATCACTACCATGTTCATGTACTCCAGTGATGATTTGATTCCAAGGAAAATGGTTAGAGACAAGTAGACAACAGCACAGGACTCAGACTGACTTGCTGACTTTTATAAAGAATATCTGCCAAATGACTCAAACTCAATCCATACAATTCCTTGACCCAGATTATTTACAATAATCACAGCCATTACGTATCTTCCTTCCGGGTAGATACCCTATGCTTCTGCCACAAACTGTGCACTTGATTCTAACTGAATGGATTATTGTTGGTATCTACTACTTTTTGGAACGCTAAACAAAAACAGTTAATATCTAACATTGGCATACTTTTGATAAAACCTTTTCTCCTTTCCATGTTGAGATGTATGAAAGATTATGTATTTAGTCATTCTGAAAAACTTTTAAATCAGCCACAAAGAGTTCAGAAGCCAATCGCCTCTCATATTTTAATAAAAATTTAGTAATGCACCTGGTTCTTCTTTGTTTCATTCCATACATAATGAAGCATGTTGCCTCTTCACAAACATTTGAAGCTCTTGGTTTCAGTCCAGAAATCCCTTTTTTCTTTCCATGACTAACCTCATCATGCCCCACTTCCACTATTTGCATAATAGATGAGAGCTACGAGAACATCCTTTTTTACTTGTTCGTCTCTCACAGATGCATCTCAAAGTCTGGGGAAGGCAGTTTCACTTGAAGCCTTGTGCCAGTGGCCTTTGCAAGTTTCCCCTTCATGTTAATTTAAACTAAGGATCTGAAGAAGTCACAATTTTCCTGCACTCCCAGATCAGGCAGGGACAGTATACTGATGTCAGAATGATAAATGTGAAGCTCAAGCTAGATGAGTGTGACAAGAGGTTACCCGGTACATGAAGCTTCAAGGGAGACAGGTAAGTGCCACTTTGATGCACATAGGATCATGCCTATGAGAAAGAGATCCAGGAAATCATCTGGCATGTCCTATTCAACATACCCTTCACTTCCTCACAAGCAGCACAGGAACTCTGACCTGCCTGCAGGAGAATTGTTGCCAAACTGCAGGACTCATGTACATTCATTGATTTACAAAGCAATATCGAAACCTATGGCTAAGACTAGAAAGAGATGTGATGTCACTTCATCAGATTTTGAAATGTAATTGCCTTAATGAGCAGAATAGCCCCTCTTCATGGTAAAGGAATTGTTGCAGCAGTTTCTAGGTTCACATGAGAAACAAAGTGGGTCTGTTCCCTGTTCAGTGGATTATGAAGATGCAAAAGACATCTTTGACTGTTTTGATTTGCTGTCGGCTTTTGCGTTCCAGTTATACAAATTATAGAAGAATGTGGTAATAATGGAATGGAAAGATTTAAAAAACTACTCACCTAGTTCACATTTATGACTAGGATGTATCCAGTTAGTGGGAAAGAATGCATTTGGCTGATCAAAGACCTAATGATTTTATGCTTCTAAATTTAGCTGAGAGGTTGCCCATGTTTGCACAGGATATGTTATCAAAAGATTCAGTTGACCATAAGATGAATGCAATGTTGAAACAGATATAGTTAGGATCCAATCTCCCTGAGAGTTGGAGTACACTCTACCTATGTTGCTAAATCTTTGAAGCTTAATTTGGAGTCTCTTTTTATCAAATACAGATCAAGCAGGGCTCCTCTGAGGTTCTTTCAATGATAGACCAGAAAGTGGATCATATGGCAGACTTGACTTTTGATGCTATCAGGACTGCAGCATTCACTGGAAGCTTGGCTGCAACTCCAAGATGAATATTGATCAGGGAATGGCATATAGATTCTACGTAAACATGATTATTCCTTCTTATGTGTTTTCAGGGACTAAAGTTATTTTGGCATATGGTGTGAAAAGCATCTGAGAATCAGACATGTGCTTACACATTTCATGGCCAATCTTCATTTGGCTCTGGCAAAACCAAGGAATCTGATGTTTGGGTTTGGGAGTCTAGTCCTAAAGAGGAGAAGGCTAGCTTTCAACCATCAGGCTAGAAAAATCTAGGTGCTGACTGCTTGTTGACTCCACTGCTGGATATCCCAGTAGGAGGGTCGTCTCCCCATGTTCAGGATTTTTTGGCACCAGTCTTCCCAAGATTTTGTAGGTGCTTTTGGTGGTCTCCAGGGATTACCAGTTGATAATTTCAGAGGTAACAGGCCTATTGAGACTTGTGGTGGCTCCAGTTTCCAGAGATCTAGCCAGCAGGTTGGTGATGTCTACAGGTCTTATATTTTTATTAAGTTCAAGGCCATACTATCTTTCCCAAAGAAAGAATGTGGTCAGGGTTCTGCTCTGTAGCATTTATGGTTCTGAAGAAGTCAGGAGGCATTTAGTTTAGTGTTAGAGTTTAAGGACTTGACCTCTGGATTATTGGTATCAAATTCAGGTTAGAAACTCTACAACAGATTATTCCAATGTTTTCTTCTCAGGTGTACATGATATAAATGGATTGTCAAGACTCCCACATATTTATTTGTGACTATTTGGTAACCTCACCTGAGCTCTCCCCGATGTGCCATGTGTGGAGGACATTTTCAGTTCACAGCTTTCCCAGCTCCCTGAATTTTCACCAAAGTCATGGCTCCATTGTCTGGCTGTTACACACAGAGGCGTTTATAGTATTCCCTTATTTGGACGAATGGTTGATACATACCCCTTCCTGTCAAATAGCGGCTCACAAGCAGAAGATCTGTTCAGTATCACTGGAGCAAAGATTTATAAACATCCAGATGAAATCTCACTTATTGCCCTCCCAGTCATTGTAATGCACAGGGAGTGGCTTTTGCACTCACCTGGGTGGGCCTTCATAGCAAAACGCAGAATGAAGGTACTGCAGTCCAGATTGTCAGCTCTATTGACCGCCAACAAGGCTTCGACCTGTTGAAGGTATTTTGGCCTTAATAGTGTTCCTGGTCCCTTGTGCTCAGGTTAATTTGCAACCCCTGATGCATCATTGGTTAGGGTCAAGTGATCCAGCATTAGAATGCTTCAATCTTTTTATAACATTTCACACTCTCTTCAGACTCAATTAAAGTTGTGCCTTCACCCTTTATTCCTGAGAAACGAGATGGCTCCCTTGTCCTGTGCGTAGTCACAACAAATGCCAATGCTGTGGGAACGAAAGGCTTTCAACAGCAATATTAACCTATATGACCACATCCTGCTATTTTGGGCATTTTGTGTAAAAGTAGAGAGAAAATAAATATATCCTGAAAGTTGAGTTCATGCCTTTTGAAATCAGGAATGCATTATGATAAACCAGCTTAAAATAGAACACAACCAAACTGATATCCTTCAAGTAAAGGATCGATACAGAAGATGGATAGGTACCTGATAGGTATTCCCCTGCCTAACTTATGAAGGAAGCAACATTTATAGGCTCACGATCTGACAGAATAAATCGTGAAATCAATAGAAACACAGATGCTGCACATCTTGATGCTGATGGAGATAGCTAATGACCCTGTGAAACCTTTTATCCACAACCATTTACACCATGCAGCCTCCATTTTTAATATGCTCCTGGCTTCGTGAAGGTAGTGAGTACATTTAAGAAACTAAAGTCCCAATCATACACACACCCAATCATACACACTACCAATAAAGACCCTTCTGGTTGTGGGTCACATAGTGCAATATCACTTAAGAACGTGAGCAAAGAGCTCTTCATTAAGATGGTGGCATCTAAATTAGAGCAGTTTCTGTGCATCCTGGAGGGTCAAATTGGATTCATATTGTAGGCGTGGGAATTGGGTAACATATGAAAGATTGTATGCCTAATCCATACACATTCAAAGTTTAATGAATGGTGTGGTCATCACATCTGATACAGAGCATGTTTTCCTTAGATTCAAAGTGGTTTTTCAGGATGCTCAAGCATTTAGCATGGGGCCTAGTTACATAAATTAGATTGTTATGTGCGTTAGTTATACCGTAGAACCCCTTCCCCAAAGCGCAATTAATAGTATACAGAGTATCAGACGACCACATATTTACATATCAAATCCCCTCTTACAGACTAATCACAACCTTGCATGTTTTCTGATGGGATACCAACACCGCAGTTTCAAACCACGAGCGGTGAAAGACTACAAATAATTAGATGCCCAGGGTCACTTTTGACGTGTGAGAGCACTCTAGAATAAGAAAATATCAGACATGTTCTCACTTTCTGCCCTTGTGCCCCAGGCTTGCAGCAAGGGTGCAATAGTTGCTCTCTAGGGACGCCATGGCATTACGCTGCCAAAACTAAGAACACATCTAGACCTCCTACCTCATGACTGAAAACGGGACTGGTACATCTCCTGGGAAGACACACATATCAGGGGGTGGCTGGAAGGTGTTCTTGTTTATAGGCTATCCTAGAGAGGAAATACTTGTTTTAAATATTAAAAACAGGTTATGCGTGAGATGTCTCTCTGTGGAGCGTATGCACCTCAGTGACTCAATGGCCGTGATGAGAGAAAATAATCTGGGAGAGGGACAAATATTAATGACAACGCATTTGGCAGGCTGTAAAGTAAAACAATGTATATCAAATTTCACGTTTCGTTCACAAAAAAGTGAACCTGGGCTGTATTTATTTGGTAAATTGTCCCACTGTGAGCATTTACAGAAGGCTGGCATGGTTTTCCACCCTATTATCTACGTTTTAACACTTTTTAATCTCTCTCCAATTATAAAATGTTTTTTTTTTTTTATTTAAACAAAACCCCTCATGTGTTTTTTTTGCAGTGTGCAATCTCGTCTACTCAAAACACTTACAAATAGAACAGCTTTCACTAAAAACGCAACATATGTGTTGAAAAAGAAAGCATCCAAGTGTTAAACGGCATAATCTGCAATCGCCTATTAGTGATTTTTTGAATTCGCAAAATGATTAGATCGTCATCAAATGTGCTTGGTGATCCACCAGATCAGGTGCAGTCAAGCAGGTGCATTGTCTCTCAAGCACAGCAGCACAATCAGGCAAACAATACTACGTAGCCATGTCACTGACAAAAATACATTTATGTGAGGCGTCGTACGTTACCCCAGAGCATCAGTGTTTTGAGCCAAGACAAACTCCAGGTGTGATGATCCCAGCAGTTCCTATGTCTTCACAAAAAGTGTTCCAAAGTCTGCAAGAAGAATGCAGCAAGTCAAAACGGCGGAAGACTAGAAAGCATACACAGTGACCATAGTAACTACCCGGGCCACTTAGAAGCAGGGCTTATGAAACCGGAAGTTAAGAGCTCTTGCATGTGTTGGCATGGCTACTATACAGCAGTGTGGGAGCCTGGAACATAACGCCGTAAGCTGAGTATGCTTACTTAGTGACCATGACAACCACGCAGCAATTCATGGCGCCCTAGGCTCTCTGCTAGCAACGGCAATGTTACAGTGTAGTGATTTTAAGTATGTTCTGCGTTTCTGAAAAAGTTATCTTTGCGAGACAATATTTGAAAATAATCTTATTGGTTATTCAATTCTAAGTGCAAACGTCTTACACGCACAACAAACGAATTAAGGAGCGAGAAAGGCGCTTTTAAAAAACGTAAACGGAGCTGCAAGGTGACAGGGTTACTGAGAGAGAGAAAGAAAAAGGCACTGGAGAGATGTGTGTGCGAAACAGAGGTAGACTAGAAAGATAACTGGCAGAGTGCTTTCTAAATGGGCAATTAATTCTTCAGTGTTTCCTTGAATACTTCAGAAATGCTGGGTGAGTGTGCAGAGTCAGCGGTGTTTGTGAGTAGGTGAACGGGTTGTAAGTGTTGCGCAGCAGAATACAATTTTCTAATACCTAATTCTAAATAATTAAATACATAAGTAATCAAGAAATAAATAATTCTGCAACAGTTTAATGCTCTTTTGCATCGTCCCTCTAGTTTAAAAAAAGGCATTTACTCTGGCCATTCATTGCAAACATAACATTTACTTCGACCACTGAGTCTGCAGACATTTAGCGAGGACGTGCTCATTCCCTACTCGGATTTCACCATTAAAGACCTGCGTGGTCTTTTAAATTCTGGTTTGGTTAACCTCGCCACCGGGAAGCTCTAAGTTGATATGAATAACATTGATCTGGTGTGCCTGATTCACAGTGAGCTTGTAAAGTGGACATTCAAGCCGTGACGTGTCAGTGGCGCATTTTTGTGGAGGGCGGGAAGGCCATTTTTGAGTTGTCACAGAGGAGAAGAATTGAGTTAGTGTGGGAAACTGGCACTTTGTTGCACGACCCTCCCACATTTTGCCTGGTTTCTGGATGCAACTTGGACTGGAGTGCACTGGGATCCTGCTAACCAGGTTCCCAGTGGCAGTGTTCTTTCCCTAAAATTGCAAGGGTAATTGGCAACACCTTTAGCTGCCACTATAAGCCCCTAGTAAATGGTACTTAGATACCCAGGGCATGGGTTACTAAGGGTAGGCCCCTGAGGGCAGCAGCACTTATGGTGCCACCCTCTAGGGCCATGCATCTAGGTGCACCCACACTGCCATAGCAGACTGAGGGCCTGATTCTAACTTTGGAGGACGGTGTTAATCCGTCCCAAAAGTGGCGGATATACCACCTACCGTATTACGAGTCCATTATATCCTATGGAACTCGTAATACGGTAGGTGGTATATCCGCCACTTTTGGGACGGTTTAACACCGTCCTCCAAAGTTAGAATCAGGCCCTGAGTGTCCTGGTGCAATCCTAAAATGCAAACTTGACATGCCCAGATCACTATACCACACAGGTAAGTCACCCCTCTGTCAGGCCTTTCAGCCATAAGGCAGGGTGCACTATATTGAATGTGAGGGAATAGCTGCATGAGCAATATGCGCCCATTGTGTTCTTGCCAAACCTGGGCCATAGTGAGTGAACAGAGCAGCTATTTTAAAAGCATGTGCTGGACACTGGTCAGTACGCATTTCACAGCTACATGATGGCTACTCTGAACCCTGGGTTGTTTGGAATCAAACAACTAAGAATGATAAATCCAAACTGGTACCAGTACTGGGTTTATTATAAAATGCATCCAGGCGTCACCTTAGAGGCTTCCCCTGCAAAAGCTAACCACCATCGCATGGTTGCCGACTGATCATCTCCAGCCTGCCACCTCCAGACACCCAATCTACAAATCTTGGGGACAGACACATCTCTCTGGTTTGTGGAACAATGCCCTTCCTGGGTGGAGGTGCTGACACTCCCTCCCTCACGAATGTGCACTGCCCTGCTGGTGAGCTCCAAAGGGCTTACAACCGTTGAAACTCGACTCCCAGGCATCCCGCTAGCAGCAGATGTTCTCCCCTTTGCAAATCCCCACTTTTGGTGGGAGCAGAGGTGGGAAACTCCACAAAGGGTAGGAGGAGTGGCCCCACCTGGCATGCACCACCCCTAGGGTGTTGCCCGTGAGGTGGACACTTTATTTTATTTTCCTTCATCTTAGATGGAAGTGATTCTTCCCACAGGAAGTGGTCAATGTATTGGGTGTAGCCACCCAAAGGTAACTACCAGGGTCCCCGTAATATGCCACCTAAATCCAGTATTTAATGGGCATCCCTAGACCAGGTAATGAGATTCGATGGACAAAAGAAGACTAGCAAAAAGAAGATCAAAGGCACAAGAACTGTGGACCTGCTGCACAAAGAAAAGGTGCCAAACTCTCCCTGCTGTACCCAGGACCCAACAATCACCACTTAGGAGCTGCTGGAACACTGGAAAAACTCTAAGGAACCCCAGAGGACCTCCAGGCTTCAAAAATCACCCAGGATCTCCCTCCAAAGTGGAGGTACCGCTCTGCAACAAGAAGAAACCAGCAAACCAGTAAGGGTCACTTCACTGACCAACCACTAACTCCTTAACCAGACATCACAGCTGGACCTGACAACACACCAATGACCGCGAGCACAAACCCTGCAAGTATGCCATGTTTGGTGGCACTGCACCCTCCAGTGGTCAAACTATACTAATACTCTGGGTAATGGTCAACCGACATCGGACACCAGGAAAACCAGCCCGCCTGGTGCTGGAAAAGGACCAAGAGGAAGCCCCAGTTGAGGGGCTTCAGGAACACCCTGGACCTCCCACCTGAGTGCCCCCGTTGTCCTGTAAATGACCCTTCAACCAACTTACCTCGAGCTCCAAAGGGCATGTTTGTGCACAGCTCCTGGCTCACCGATTCACACTGCACTGTCTACCCTGTGGCCCTGCAACAAAGAACTTGCTGAGCCCTTAGGGTCCCTCCCCTCTTGCGACCTCAACACTCCAAGGGGACCCCAAAGACCCACCTCTAAACTTACCTACACAGACCTTTTTCAAGTGGTCCCCCCAGTGGACCTGCACCAACTCCAGAGACCTTTCACCACTGCTCCCGCTGGAAGTGGGAACTGCCCACACTTTTCCAGCTGGCATAGTGTGCCCACTGACAAACTTGACAAACTTGCTAGAGAAGAACTTGGTAAAGCAACTATGTGATCTTATATTTATTTTTAAAGGTGACTTTCCATTGATTCCTAAGGTGCACTATTATGCACAAAAGTCTATTTTTATTAAACTTCAAAAAGTACTTAACAAATTTTGATAATCTTGGTATTAAAATTACATAAAAATCTGAAGCATGTTTATAAATTGGTCTTGAGTTATTCCATTGAGTGATTGCGCTGCATGATTGATACTGTGAGTACAACTAATGCTTTGCACTTTTCCAAGATTGGCCTAACTGCTCGACCAAGCTAACTTAAAAATTAGAGCTAAGGTGATCTAGTTTTTACCTCTGTAAACCAACATGTGGTTGCCTGGACCCCCTGCACAGTGCACCTAGCTTTGCAAACTACCTAGAGGGCCAGCCTCCTACAGTTAGGTCACTTTAGATTACTAAATCTGACAGACGTGATGATTGTGCATTAGTGAAGAGATATGAACATGCAGGCTAAGCAGAGCTATCTCACTGCTGTCAGTTCAGTTATGGCACTCAGGAGTAAATGCAGAAATAAACCAGGTTATTTAAAAACAAATGAAACGTGACCAAAAGCAACTAATGTGAAAGAAAGAGAATTGTGTACTAGAACATCACCAGACGATTAGGTACTCAGATGCAAAAAAATAAATTTCCAAAACTTGTTTCAGTCATAAGATCACACATGACATACATTGGTTAAAGAATTAAAAACTACCGTATCCCTGTGCAAACATTCCAGCTGACAAGTAACAAACACATGGATTGGACTGGAACCAGTTAGTGCAATGCCACCTGGACAAAATTGACACTTGCTGTAAAAGAGCACACACAAGCTTACCAAGCAGGGATAGTAAATGACGTGAAGGCTTTGTGGAGTGCGGGGCTCAGGGCTGAAAGCAAGGCTTGGAGAACGATGTGTTCCAATCCTCGTGTAATAATAAATGAAAGTAGCAAATAACTTGGAGGCGTTGCAGAGGGCGGAGCTTAGGGCTGAAATCGAGGCTTGGAGAATGATGTGTTCAAAGCCTCGTGTAGCAATAAATAAAAGTTACAGAAACAAGAGAACAATGCTCACACTAGAGAGAAAGCACACTAAAACACTGACCTTTGTCGGCAACAAGACAGCCACAAGGAAATTACGTAAAGAGCGGAAGATAAACAAAACAAGCATAGCAAAAGCACTGTGCATCCAAAGCATAAAAAAGTTCACCAAAAGCAGCTGTAAACAGTACTTGGGCCCCAGGACACTGATAAGAGCAAACAAATGAGGATGAATAGGAAATCGTATGCAACAGCCAATTAAAATGGAGGAAAAGTAAGTGGCAAGCACAGGAACCAATGAAAAGCAAGGGGATGGGATGAAAGTCCCTTTTGAGATATATAATAACTATACATTTTGCACAAGCACAGTGCAAGCGATGTGCAAGCGACCTAGAAAATAATTGTTTTCTTGTAGGAGACTCCAAGAAGGGAGAAAAATAACCGGACAAAAAGTCTTGCACTTAGCACTCTAAATCACCATCGATATGAAGACTAGAAGCTCCAAAAAGTAGTTTGTGACCAAGTTAAACTTTTCTCTTGCACTCTGTTATTCTGTTTGCTCTTGCTAACGAACCATAAAATTGTATTCTGCCTACCAGAGTTATGATCTCATGGTAACTAATATGTTCTAGTACTGTTCTTAACTTATTCCAACTGCTAGAAGTTAAAAGAAAAAACAGAGGAGCCTCAAAGATTTTGAAGTAAAAAAATGCTTGAGAATAGTAAGTGGAAGTAATAGGCATTGGTTAACAGATAGGCGATACTCAAATAATATTACCACTATGAACTCTAATTCGTTTGAAAAAGGCACTTGGGGGGCTGCTGGGTAAATGTAAGAACTCATTTAAATTGTATGATAATGAGATCCGTTGTCTCAGAGAGTGGTGTATGAGAATTAGGGTGGTCAAGAACACCGAGTCCCCCACAACATAAACCACTAACAAAGCTCTAAGTTACCTATAAAACATATGTAATAAATACATTGGATGGGTTTTAACCCCACAAAGCAGTAAATAAGGGATGGTGCACGTTTAAGAATACAAAATCTACTGCTGCTGGGTTAGGCTGATCTACACACAATCAGTGGCAGGACAGGGTAATGGAGATTATTCATGACACCAGCCCAAATAGGTCCAAGTGCACAGTACAAATAATTAAAGACTGAGCGACAAAATGACCCACATAGAGAGAAAGCCATGACAGAGTTTCAGAATGAAGGAAGACTATGGAGAAAACTGCCCCCTCACTATTTGCTAAAGCAGCTGTTTTCAGTGTAACAGCAGAGCTGAAATATTTAGAGAACCCAGAAAACACCTATGCAGTCCGTTACATCTGATTCAAGCTACTGGAAGGGGAGTGGAGGAATTTGTAGTGGGACAAAGGCTATCCACATACTGCGCTGAACATTATTATTGGTTAGTTTAAAATTGTGGTTATGGATGGCCAAATGTATGGAAGTATTATTAGGCTCCCTAGCAAAATAGATACTAAAAGAATGGGCACTGTCACATACTGCAGAGCCGTAGCCTAGACTGGGCATGCTACTCATGGAGTTAAGTGCTACTTACAATATATTTGACAGAGGTGAGACAGCCACAATTGTGGGCAGTGCTTAAAACATTGAAAGCATGCACCACAGGGATAAAGTAGAACAAGCACTGGCAAAGTCATCAGGAATTTGTTTAATGTGCTGAAGCAATACTGACCTGGTCAGTGCATTGCTCTGCCTCCCGTGGCTCCACCTTCTAAGTAGAGCCCTTTCCCTGGCTCCTCTGAACTCCGGAACCCTGTCGGGAGTTTGAAGCCCTCCTCCACCCGCAGGCTTCTGCCTGGGACTCATCCCTGGTGTCTAGTAGAGGAGCTCTGCTCTGCTCTCTGCGCCACTAGTGTCTCTTAGTGCTCCTTTTCCTTGCTTCTCTCTCACTCTGCTCTCACTCTCTCTCACTTTCACTCTCCTCCTCTCTCTCTCTCCCCGCCGCTGCTGCCCCCGTGGCCCCACCCCTTTTTGAGCCCCACCCTCTTTTCGGTTCCGCCCCCTTTTTCGCGCCAGTTTTCATCCCCCTCCTGCCTCCCAGCTGTCCTCTCCTCCCCCCACCTCTCTACTTAATGGCGGCCGCTGCGTGGCCGTGCAGCGGACGCGCTCAGCGGGTGCGCCAAAGGCAAACCCATCCACACCCGTCCGCACCCGTCCACGGCGTGACCGCGCCCAGCGCCAGAACCCCTGGCTCCTATCACCCCACCGCCGCCACGCACGTCTTCACTACAACACCGCCACACTCCACGCCCTCAACACCGGCCGCTCTCCCGCCTGCCTTCAAGCCTCCCCGCAGGCCACCTGCGACCCTTCTCCTGCTGGAACTGCGCCTTCACCAGCCTCCACGCCAATAACACACCCACCAAGGCAGGACGCAACCATCTCAGATGTATCCTCCTCAACACCCGCTCAGTCCACAAGCATGCAGTAGAGCTATGGAATCTACTTGACTCAGCCTCCCTAGATGTTGCCTTCCTGACCGAGACCTGGATGAACCCCTCCTCAGCACCTGACATCTCCACAGCCATCCTGGATGGCCACAAGATCACCCGCAGGGACCGCTCCAACAAACCAGGAGGAGGCATCGCCATCATCCACAAGAACACCCTCAGGATCACGACCAACACCGAAGACACCCTCTACACCGCCGAACTCCTGCACTTCCTCATCCACGCTAACCCAAACACCACCCTTCGAGGGACCCTGGTCTACAGGCCTCCCGGCCCACGACAGCAGTTCACTGACTCCATTACCAACATTATCAGCGCGCACACTCTTGCATCCACTGACTACATATTTATTTATATTGTTTTATTTTATTTAGAGAGTTTTCTATAGCATTGGCAAGACCAGAGGGTATCAGAGCGCTTTACAACAGTACAGGCAATCAAAAGAACATATTCATAATTATACAGGAAGGTTTCACATGGCATAGAAGATGGAGTGTTGGCAGTGGTGGGGGGGTAGGAATTAGAGTGAACTGTGACACTTTTCTGAGATGTTGGTTGGTTGAGGAGGAATTCTTTTAGTTGCTTCTTGAAGATGTGGAGGGAGGGGTTTGATCTTATGTGAACTGATATGGAGTTCCAGATTTTGGGGGCGTTGCTTGTAAAGGAGCATGCCCAGGTTTTTTCTTTCTGAGTTTTGGGCGGGATGAGGAGAAAGGTGTTTGAGCTTCTTAGTGTTCTTGTCTATCCTGCTTTCATGAGTTTAGTGGCAAGGTATTCTGGTTTCCCAGTGTGTAGGGCTTTGTGAGTTAGACAGGCAGTTCTGAAGTTGCAGCGGGCCTCGATTGGGAGCCATTTTAGTCTTTTCAGGGCAGGGGAGATGTGGTCATATTTTTTAATTCCTGTCACCATTCTGGCCGCTGCATGGAGAGTAGATCTCATGGGAGAAAGCTGGAATTTAGCAGTGCCGGTGAGGATGGAGATCTGGTGCTCTAGTCTGGAGAGCACCAGTGCTTGTGTGGCATGTTTAGGTCATCTGGGGGTATCACGCCGGTTTGCAGGGAGCTGTTGATGATCTTGGTCCAGATGGGGGTGAGAGTCTGGTTGAGTTTTTTTGCCAGGGAGGCTGGGAGAGGGTCTGCCAGGTGAGAGGATGTTTTGGAAGTGCCCAGCAGTTTGGAAATATCTGTCTCCATGAGTGGGTCGCAGGTCTCCCAGCTTCAGGGAGTTGTCGTAAGTTTATGGGTAGCATGATACCCATCAAATATTATTGGAGTTCGAGGAGAGTGAGCAGTGGTTTTTGTTGTCTTTACTGGGAGATATAGGGGGTCATTACAACCAAGGTTGGACCGCCGGGCGGCCGCCAAAGCGGCCACACTCGCGCTGCGGCCATCATGAGATCCCCGCTGGGCCAGCGGGCGGAAACCAGGCGGAGATCTCGGCCGCAACACAGGAGCCTGCTCCAAATGGAGCCGGCGGTGTTGCGGCTGTGCGATGAGTGCAGTTGCACCCCGTCGCGCTTTTCACTGTCTGCACAGCAGACAGTGAAAAGCAGCACGGGGCCGTGGTTGGGGGCCCGTGCACTGCCCATGCTGGAGGCATGGGCAGTGCAGGGGCCCCCAGGGTCCCCAGGACTCCCCTTTCCGCCAGCCTTTTCATGGCAGTTCAAACCGCCATGAAAAGGCTGGCGGGAGGGGGACTCGTAACCCCCTGGGCAGCGCTGCAAGCAGCGCTGCCCTGGAGGATTACTCACGCCGGGACAAAAGTGGCGGGAAACCGCAGGTCCCGGCGGTGCAACCGCAGCGCTTCTGCCGCGGTCGTAATACCCTGGATTTCACCGCCAGCCTGTTGGTGGTGAAATCCGACTAAACAACCCTGGCGGTCAAAGACCGCCGGGGTTGTAATGACCCCCCATAATCTCCGTAGTTGGCAGAGTATCCGTTTCCAGGGAAATCTCAATCCTGGTGATTTTGTCATTGAAGAAGTTAGCAACGTTGTCACAGTGTTCTTTAGTTGTTAGCAGAGGTTTTGGGGTGGTTTGGAGGTTTGTTGTTTGATGATGTTGAAAAGCTCCTTTGGGCGGTTTTCGGCTCTATCTAGTGCGTTGCGGAAGAACATATTTTTTCATTCGTTATGTGTTTTTTGTAGTTTCTGTGTTCTCTTCTGAGTTGTTCGAGGTGCGCTGTGGATGGGTCAGATCTCCAAAGTCTTTCAGCTGCTCTCAGTTGTCTTCTTTCTGTTTTAAGATATTTATTAAACCAGGCTCTTGAGGGTGTGTTTCTCACTCTTTTCATTTTTATAGGGGCTAATTGGTCTAGTATGGAGGAAACTGTTGTGTTGTACTGGGTGGTGAGCTCGGTTGTTGAGAGGTTGTCAGATGGGGGCGGTAGAAGTGAGCTGATTCTTTCTTCTAGGGTTGCTACTGGAATTTGATTCATGTTTCTTTTCCATTGGAGAGACTTTTGTGTGTGGTTTGGGTGTTGTGGTTTTTTATTAAGATGGAATAGAATAATGTGATGATCTGACCAGTCGACAGGGAGGTTTTCATCAATCATGAGTGAATTTTTCTGAGCTATTATGGCATCCAGTGTAGTGCCTTTATTGTGGGTTCGACCCTTGCAGAGCTGGGCGAGGTCTTTCCTATGTAGGAGGTCATTTAAGGATTGGATTACAGTATTGCTTTCATCATTCCATTGGAGGTTGAGGTCTCCTAGGATGATGAAATTGGTGCATGAGAGTGAGCAGTGTGTTATTAGATCAGCTAGTTGTTCCCCAAAAGGGAGGGTGTTGCCAGGAGGGTGGTAGAGTAGGTGGCAAGTCACATTGGTGTTGTCATTCATTCTTATGGAAGCGTTGAGATGTTCAAATTAGTTGCAGTTGAAAGTGTCTTTTATCTCTACGTTGATGTTCTTCTTGTAAATGACGGCAATGCCTCCGCCGTGGTGGTCTTTCCTATCTTTGTTGGTAATTGAGAACCCTGGCGGTACTAGGGTATCCATGATCGGTTGTGAGTATTCATTCAGTCACGTTTCTGTGATGAAGGCCATGTCAATGTTGTGGTTTAGGATTGCATCTGCTAGTTCCATAGCATGTTTGACTGTAGATCTGCAGTTGGTTTGACATTTATTCTTGAGGTCTTGAGTGATTGGGGACAGGGGATATTGATGAGGTGACCTGGAGGCCTGGTTGTGGTCAGAGGTGCGTGGTTTCGACCTAGACCCGTGATGACCTGGATTTTGGATGGGGGGTTAGGTATAGATCGGATCAGGTTGTACGACTGTCCGAGTTCCACTGCTTCACTATGTGACAATGGAACACTCGTTCTTTTCGGTCTTTGTGCATTGAGGTTGCGGGGCATGGAGGGCCAGCTACATAGTTGGGGATTGGTTCTGTCAAGGCATGGTGTGTGGGAGTGATTCAGTGAGGGGATCAGAAGTGGATTGAGGCTTCTTGCTATCATGTTGATGCCCTGTATTATTGTTTCTAGTTGGGATTCTAGGTTGGTTAGTCGCTCATTTATTTTTAATGTGGGTGTCTGATTGTGGGGGGTGGGTGTTGTGTTTATAATGTGCGGGGCTGATGAGCTTGGGTCGGATGGTTTTCAATAGTAGTGGGAAGTAAATTGGAGGAAACAGCAGTAGAGCGGTTTGATTTGTTATTGGGGTCTTCGTGATTAACAACATGACATGTGGGGGGATCTTGGGGGTCTCTTCGGTTTGTGGCCCTTAGTCTATTTTTGGGAAGTGGGAGCGGGGGTTGAGACTGTGGCCACTCTGAGGGTCTCCTGGTTGTTTTTTGGGATAGGAGCGTTATTGTGCAAGGGAGTTGTGGTGGTGTAGGTTTGAGTGCACCCCAGGTTGTTGGGATTGTTGTTTGCAGGGTTTAGGGTGCTGAGAGTTGCATCAGCGGGCGTTGTGGAGGTGTGTGTGCATCCCGGGCTGTTGGGTGTGTCATTTGCAGGGTTTAGGGGCTGAGAGTTGTTTCAGGGGGTTTTGTGGTGGGACTCAAGGATATTTCCTTGTGGTTGAGGATCCGAGAGGAGGGCTTGTGGGGGGGGTTGAGGTTGTGATATGGCTGTTTTTAGCATAGGGAATATGGATTCAAAGGAACGTAGGTTAGCATCATTAGCTTGTATCATGATGGTTCCATTTTTTAATATGGAAATGTTGTCATTGTCCTCGAATGAGGGCGAGCTGGAGATCCTGAGTTTGCAGCCATATGGGATGTTGGTGGATTTGGAGGTAGTTGGTTTGGAATGTGTTCCACCTAAGCGGGCGTTTGGTGAAGAAAATGAGGTCTGTTCTTTCTAGGCCTTTAGAGGCGTTGAAGTAGGTGTCGGCAATTAGCAGCTCAGAGTGTTGCCTGATCAGTTTGTGTTTGAGGTTTTTAGATGCTGTGAGGGAGAGGTTAGTGAGGAAGGATATGAAGAAGGAGTTAGGACCGCAGGTTTTCAGGAGGGGGGATATAGTAGGGTTAGCAGGTTCTGTGGGGGTCATCATCCTAGGTCCTGTAATTGGGAGTAAAAATTATAAGTTGGGTGCAGGGTGGATGAGATTTCTGTGTCTTCAGGTGTGGACTGTTGGGGGTAGGGTTGGGGATCTGAAGTATGCTCTGCTTAGTTATGGGGGTGGGATTATCACTCACTATTAGAGCACTAGAATAAGTATTGGGAGGTAGGGGGATCTGCTGGGGTGGGGTGTTTAGAGGACGGTGGTCCAGAGACTCTCTATTTGGGAGTGGTCTCCCGTTGGGGTGAAGAAAAGTTAGGTGTTCGGGTGCGCTTCAGGGGGGTTGGGGAGTCTTTCTTTATTTCTAATGGTGGGGAGAAAAACTGGTTGTGATAGTCCTTCTTGGAGTTGAGTTAAGAAGTGCTTCTTGATTTTTGGTGGGGTCAGGGAGTCCTCTTTTTAATTCTGGTAGTGGTGAAATTCAGGGGTGCTTACTGATTTTTGATGGGCTTCTAAGGATTCAGGGATTTTTTTTAAAAATCTAAGGATGGGGTCAGAGAGTCCTCTTTTAGTTTCTAGTGCAGATGGAGGGGGGTGGGGTTGGGATGGCTTTATTGGTCCTACTTTGGTGTTGTTGCTGGCTCAGGTTATTCTTGGCCCGACTTTTGTGTTGTTGCTGGCTCAGGTTATTGTTGGTCCTACTTTTGTGTTAATGCCAGCTCTGGCTTGATTAGGACCGATTAAGGTCTGAGAGAATGCAAAATGGTGGGCCTGCAACCCCCTAGGGTGGGGGAGCTTAATGTGTCCAAGAGAGGGTTCTTCCCAAAAAGGATATTTGTTCCAGGGCTTATTGTGTCCATGAGAGGATTATTCCCAAAAGGGATATTTGGTCCAAGACTGTGGCCAAAACTGCTCCATTTCATTCAGGGGGATGAAGGGGTCGAGCCCTCATAGCTCTGGAGGGCCTGCACTGAGCCCCAGTAGCCGTGGGGAGGACTGGGAAGCCTTGGGGGCAGGTTAGGGGTCAACACGCTCATAAGAGCCGCGTCAGCATCCCCAGCAGCAGTCAGTGGCAGCGTCACCCTGTCTTTGCCGAGAAATCGGCTCAGGGGACTCGGATCCGTCCAGCCAGAGCGATCGCCCTGCTCCGACCAGACTTCCAAGTGCTGGGGGTGGAAGGACGCGATCTGGTGTGTCCCCTGGGGGAGAGTGGCAGCCGATGAAGGAGCGCAGAGGAGAGTGGGCTCCCAGGGCAGTTGGACAGCCTGCGGCTGATGGCGGATGGTGGGCAGCCGATGGAGCACCCAGGGAGAGATCGTCTGTCTATCAGCAAAGCACCGAAGGTGAGGAAGCTCTCACCTTCGTGAACCCGTGTCCGGATTTGGGGCTTCAGTCGGCTGGACAGCAAGCAGGCGGCCGATAGCAGATGGAGGAGTCTGGTTGGTTTTCATTTGTTAGTTTCTTTTCCGTTACTTGTTTTCCGTTACACTTTCTGTTCTTTTGTAGTTAGGTATCTTCACCTGAAGACTCGATGAGGGAGAGGATGCCTAAGGGAAACCTGTGATTTTCACAGATAGTGATCCCGTCCCTCAGGAGCTTGGGTAGATCCTTCCTCTCTCACGGCCATCTTGATCAGAACAGCTGAGTGTTGGCATTGCATTATCAGGTTGCTCTTCCCCATACTCTTCTTCCAAAGGCTCAGCAAAGGCTGATAGTTTACCACGTTTAGAGTAGATAAACTGAGAAGCTGTTGCTGGTGATATGCAGTAATCATCCTCCACAGACTGGCCATACACGTCGTCGTCATCAAAATCTTCGTCGTAGTTGTATCCGTGCACATTCCGGTGCCGCGACATGGCTGCGGGGAGAGCTGCCCGTCCTCAGATGGCCAAAGGCCAGCGCGTGCTCTAAAGAGAGCTGACTTCTCTCCCCAGAATGGACGGCCGGTGCCCGAGAAGCACGTTGGATGCATCTCCTCAGAGACTTAATCTTCCACCTCGAGAACACCAATGACAACAACACCGCCACCCTGCTCAACAACCTCTCCAACCTCAGCCTCAAACAGCTCGTCATGACACCAACCCACTTGGCAGGACACACACTGGACCCTATTTTCTCTGCCAGCAATCACGTCTCTTCCAGCCACGCCACCGGACTCCACTGGACAGACCACTACTGCATCCACTTCTCCTTCAAGAAACCCACAACACACCACCACCCAAAACGGATCCCCCACCACAGTTGGAGCAAGGTCACCGAAGACCAACTTATCGCGACCCTCTCCCAGAACCCATCCATGGACACCACCCACACTGATGCAGCTGCCCGCAACTTCAGGCAATGGGTCAACACCAGTGCGAATACTCTCGCCCCAATCAAGAATCCTTCCAATAGACGCATCGACAGAAAGGCCTTCTGGTTTACCCCGACCTCCACGAATCCAAGCAAAGCTGCCGAAGACTTGAAAGAAAGTGGCGTCAAGATCAGACTCTGGACAACCACACAGCCTTCAAAAACTCCATCCGCAGACACCACCAACTCATCCGAGCTGCCAAAAAAAACACCTTCAAAGACCCGAATCCACAACAATGCACACAGCCACAAGGAGCTCTTCAACATCTTGAAGGAACTCTCCAACCCCAGCTCCAACGACAACGGCATCCCGCCATCCCAAGACCTCTGTGTCTCCCTAGCCTCCTACTTTCACCGCAAGATTGCAGACATCCACGTCTGCTTCAGCATCCAGACCCTCCCGGCAACCACCAACACCATAGATTCACCTCCGACCAGCCTCCTGCTCTCCTGGACCCCCGTCAATGACAACAACACCATCGAAATCATGAACACCATCCACTCCGGCTCTCCATCTGACCCCTGCCCTCACGACATCCTCAACAAAAAAGCTCCATCATCGCACCCCAACTACAGAAGATCATCAACATCTCCTTCGACTCCGCCACCTTCCCGGAGAGCTGGAAACACGCCGAGATCAACACCCTCCTCAAAAAACTTCAAGAACTTCCGGCCTTTCACCCTGCTCCCCTTCCTGGCAAAAGTCATTGAGAAAACCGTCAACAGAAAACTAAGGAATTAGATGCCTATTGATGTGACAATGGCAACAAGATGACCAACAGCTGCCTGTAATACATAAACGATAATGTTGAGTAGGACTAATCGGGGCCCCAAAAGATGTATATATACTCTAATGATGAATAGTAAGTTACGGGTAAAGCGCTAGATTGTTAAGGAACCCTCTATGGGATGCTTCAATATTCTCAAGTATAAGCAACATTTCAGAAGGGGAAATTCAAGGCTCAATACAAGTGCCAGTTGGGATGAATCCTAACAGGCAAACGTGGTGTCTGTATATGTATGTCGCAATATTGCGAACACAAAGGGAAGTTTGTTTTGTGTTAACATGAAAGTAAATAGTGTTTATGTCCAATTCTTTGCTTTTAGTACAAGTCTGATGATTATATGGGGCTAAAATCACTTGTGTGCAGCAAAGCTGTCAGTATGTAAGAAAATGCACAATGTTTACCTTTGAAATATGAAGTAATTTTAGTCGCAGTTTTGGTTTATTGTTCTGTAAGTTTAATGGAGTTTTGTCGGAAAAAAATGACTTAAAACATAAAATTGACTGACCAGATTTTATGGTCCTCCTATTTAAGGTATTTGGGAAGAAATTGTAAATTATGAGGGGCAACGAAGATGTGACTATCATACACAAACTCCTGTATTTATACTTTTTTAGCGCTGCATTTGCGCCACTTTTTGACGCAAAAGCGACGCAAACTTACAAAATCCAATTGTATTTTGTAAGTCTGCGCCACTTTTGCGTCAAAAAATGACGCAAATACGGCACAAAAAAAAGTATAAATATGGGCCTAAATATTTAAACTGATAAAAATCAGGTCTGCCTGAACGTTCAACCAGCTGAAATCCAGTCATTCAGCTATATAAATTGACTGTTGGTCGAATAAAAGAGAGAAATACAAAAGAAATAACTGTCACAAACGTAAAGAAGTGTAGATTGCTGCGCATGTTACAGTAGTGGGAAAAAACACAATAGTTCAAGACCAAAAAGCAAGTTTAAGATACCCAATGAGCAAAGACATCTATTCAAACTTCAGCAGTACATAGTCACTGCAGTGCTCGGAACTGTGGTCATAAAGTACCACGAAAACTATTCTAGGTTTATAAGGATCTCCAATTGTACAAATCATGAGACCTTTAATAATGATCATGTTTATTTTTTCAAGGAAACGTATTTACTTTTACACCATAAAGAGGCATGCATGGGAAAGTCCGGGCAAAGTGCAATATTAAGAGTTTAAAATATGTACAATGTAGCGGCCAAGACAAACTGGAAAAGCTTCATACACAGCAGTGTGTTGGGATTCCAGTGAGATGCCAGGCACAGCTTCTCCACTAGGGCGGAGGAGCGCCGCCCCCTGGCCAGCAGCTGCTGCTGCAAACCTTTTACCAAAAAACAATAATAAACTATGTTTTTTATCGTTTTTTGGTAAAAGGGGCAGGGCCCCAGTCTGTGATGAGCACTGAGGGGGAGTGCTCAGCACTCTCCCTCACTGCTCATGTATGTTTGGCCGGCCGTTTTGGGCCAGCCAAACACATATGCGCAGAAGGCTGTCTCCAGCCGGCACTGTGTTGCCAGGCTGGATAGAGCAGGCACAGGCACCCTGGCTGCGCGCACCCAGCCAGTCCTAACATTGCTTTGAGCAGCATCAGGTTTGGCCGCAGGGCAGGCTGGGAGCCTGTGCTTCTACCCGGTCTGCACAGGAGAGGAGCAGAACGGTGGTGATGGCAGTGGCCGCAACGATTCAGGTAAGTTTTATTTTTGTATTAATCCCCCCAAACACTCTCACCCCACCCCCGCCAGCATGCACGCCTCCCCGCCCCTCTTAGTACCGCAAGCCGCTCCTTTCAGACACATGTGGAATAAATTTATTTGGACGGACTTTAACAGCCTTCCCAAAATCCCAACACAATCATGGTTCAGGTGATCTCGATGATAAATCCCCTTCTGTGCTGCTGCAAAGGTACCCTGAGCTGAATCCAGTAAACACCACGAAAGACTTAATTATCAAACATTTACAACATAACTCTGAAAATGGTAAATATTCTAAACATACACAATGTCAGCTGCAAATGCTCATGTGTTAGTGGTGCGAAGACCGAGTTCTCTAAAACGCTTGACAAAAATCTACAGACAGCACTGACACTCTTGCAAATTAGTTTCGAGCAACGCTGACCAACACCACCAAGAGTTAAAAAGAGATTGCTAGTCTGTGACTCAACATTACGAAGAATAGCAAGACCTTCACTGCAATATATTTTGTGGCTAACATTTTTAGATAATCAAATTACAGGATCGAGGGGAATCAATGGAATCCTGGCTGCAGCAGGATACCCACCTGGGTGAGTTCTGGCCTGTACAAATACACAACATATACCATTAAACTTTAGGCATCTTAGTCGATGCAAGGGAATCTTATTTTGAAAGCAAAACAATTGCACATTTAAAAATCTCTAGTGTTTACTTTACATGCTTAAGAGTCTCTCTCTGTGGAAATCCCAAAACATTGTTTTTCACATGGCTCTACTGTCAGTTTGCCAGAATTCACAGCGAATCCATTGGTGCCGATTGCTGTGTAATAGAAACAACCTCGCCCAGAATAAATTAAAGCCAAAAGCATGAACATTTGCTTTCAGACAACACTTCTCCACCACTTCACGGCCACATTTTTTTCAAAGGAGGTGGCTAATAAAAGATTTCACTTTGTGACAACACCCTTGTGATGGCTGAGACCATAGGTTGTAGATCTCGGTCCGCTTTCACGTAAATGATGAACATCACTAGTTGCGGAAGGGAAATAAGATCAGGTGCATTCAGCAAAATAAACAAAGGGAGGTGGGATTTTGTGAACAGTTTGTGTGGTCAACTGAAAAAAACACAACGGAGACTGTGGATCAGATGAAAGACAAGCTGGCCGATGATGCTTTGGATAACATAATTGAAATGCTTTTAAAGTGTGTATTCCAAAGGAGAGTCCCCTATCCTATATGGTGAGCTCAGTCGTAATGGAGAGGAGAGACAACGTGGCGTAAGGACTTGAGTGGCTGAAGTTGAAGCTGGGGAATCAAGTTCCAGTTTCAGCGAGAGACTCCTAAAAAAATCAAATAATGGGATGTGCAAGGGATTATGCAAATATAAAAATAGAAGGGATTGCAGGAAACAACAGGGAGACGGCAGAGGTGATAGGGAGCACAAACAGAAAACACGCATTTGTATAGAGTGTGAAGATGAAAAAGAATGAAGCAAGCTTGAAATGTGAGCTGCAAAGGAGGGATTAGGTAAAGGGCAGAGAACAAACAGATCAAGTGCTGTGCAAGCAAAACCTAAAGAAAGAGCTCTAAAAAGGGGATGAAAACAGTACTTGGGCCTTAGAACACTGATAACAGCAAACACATGAGGAACAAGGAGCAAGCATTGGCAATAGTATGCTAAAGCCAATCGAAACAGGAGAAAAGTGGCAAAGACAGAAACCAATGAAAACCAAGGGCTGGATGTAAGCCCTTTTTAAGATTTACATTGAATACAATAGATTTCACAAGCACAGCACAAGCGCTGTGCATGCAAAACCGAAAGAATATGCACGCGAGTGCACAAATAAACAAGCGACCTAGTTCTAGAATGCAGCAGAAATCTCAGTGGCTTACTGCTTTTGTTGCAGAGATCCCTGTGTTACACGCAAGCAGGTCAAAATTTACAGTCTTTGTAATACAGTTTAGTGAACTTTGAACGGGCACCAAGGCCAAGGAGCTGCATCCAAACTACAAAGCATAATGTTGTAATGAATGAACAGGAGACAACACTTGAAGACAGGAACTTTATTCCAACTCCTCATCGGCCATCACAGATCCTCACTGACTCAACATTCCATAGTAAACTCCCATCTAGTCCACTACTCTCCACATTCTAAGGTGAGTCAGGACCATACCATTACCAACTATTTATAAATAATTGAATAAATATACAAATTAATCAATTTCCTCACAGAAGAATGATTATATATATATATTACACTTAAAATATAACAATAATAACAATGAATAACTGCAACTTATTCTTACATGGTACTGGAACAATAGTACTGGTTAATTATACATGTTCCCTCAGTGACTTGCTTACAACATATCTCCCTTCCTTAACGAGAGAGAACAAAGTCCTTAAACCTTGCAGGGTTCCTTCTGACCCAAGTGTTACGTCGTTGCTTGTTCTCCGCTGGATCAAAGGATCCACTTTCCGCCGTACATCCTCCTTTCCCATCATTTTCCAACTCCTGATGGCTCACTATACGATCCATGCTCCAGTATCTACCATCTTCCAATCTGACGACATTCTTAAAAACTTCTTTGATTCTGAGAGGGTCTGAGAATTTACTAATTCCATGTTGCAAACGATCAGGGAGTTTGACTTTTACCTGCTTGCCATAACCTGTCTTTAGTGCTGAATTTATCGTTGTACCAATTCCTATATTTTTCTTGTTTATGCTTAACGCGTTCAGCAGCCACTTCCCTTCTCTCACCTACTTGCTCGCCACCCTTCAACCAGTTAGGATTTAGTCTAGTACCAGGAAGTCTGCCCTTCAAGGATTGGAATGGTGATATACCTGTAACCGCATTAGGTGTGGTGTGATAGGCCCACAACATCTGTCTCAATGCATCCTCACACAACATGCCTGATACACTCGTCTTTGTATGCATTCTTTAATCATTCTATTCATTCTTTCAACCAACCCATTTGCTTTAGGATTATATAAGGCGGACCTGCGGACCTGAAATGATGAATGCCCCAGTTTTCCAAGAAAACTTTCATAGCATCGGATGTGAATTGTACACCATTATCTGTCACTAATGTGCTAGGGATTCCTTCACACATAAAAGATTCAGTTCGAAATTTGACAACGACACTTGTCGTGACCTGATTTAAAATTTTGAACATCGTCCAATGGGAATGATAGTCAATCTAGACACAAATATAACGTCCCCCACATCCTAAGTGATACATTGGTCCTAAAATATCCAAGCCTAGCTTGTCCTACGGTTTCATTGGCACACTCATAGGAGACAAGGGTGCTTTGCGTGTTCCGTTGGTTTTGTCGCTCTGGGCACACGCTGTACATTCTCTCACAGAGTTCTCAACTAAACCATCCATTTTCGGGAACCAATATGTAGCTCTATATTTGTTTTTCGTCAGGCTCCTCCCTAAATGACCTTCATGTGCTGGCTCTATTAGTTTATTCCACAACTTCTCTGGAGGTACAACTCTTTCCCCCCTCATGATTAAATCACCCGAGAAATGGAGTTCAGATCTGACATCCCAGTATCCCTTAAGGTCATCATCCACATCTTTTAATTTATTTAGCCACCCATTGATGATTTTCCTCCTCAATAGGTTCAGTACTTTGTCTTTCTTAGTTTCTTCTACCCATTCCTCCTTAGTTAGACTTGCCAGTTCCACCCATAATACCGGTTCAGGAATATATGTTTCCTCCCAACATTCCTGCACATCGGTATCTTCCGACTTGTGCTTCATGGACCTAGATAAATAATCGGCTACTGTGTTTTTACTGCCTGGAACATCTATTACATCAAAATTATAGCTTTCCAGACCTAACATCCACTCTGCAATGCGAGGAGTGGCACGTTCCCTGCCCTGAGTGGTAAACACACTAACTAAGGGTTTGTGATCCGTTCTTACTGTGAATGGTAAACCCCAAAGGAAGAACTTAAAATGATTCACAGCCCAGAAGCATGCTAACGTTTCTCTTTCAATGGTTGAGTAGTTTGCTTCCGCTCCACACAATGCTCTTGAGGCAAAAGCAACGATCCTCTCCTGACCATTGACAATTTGGGAAAGAGTAGCTCCCAACCCTTGACTACTGGCATCTGTGGTCACCCAAGTTTTAAGTTTGGAATCGTAAACTCCCAATTGTGGTGATCTAACTATTGCTTCCTTGATCTTATCGAATGCCTGTTTGCATTCTACATCCCAAACAAAATGTGTATCTTTTTCCAAGAGCTTCCTCATAGGTGCCATAACCATGGCAAAGTTCTGTACGAATTTGGCCATATATTCAGCCAGCCCTAAGAAAGATCTAAGTTCTTGTTTATTTGTAGGAGCTAAGGCTTCTTTTATTGCCTTCACTAAATCGTTTTTGGGTTGGACTCCATCTTTCGTGATTCTATGTCCCAAATATTCTACAGAATCAACCCCAAAACAGCACTTTTCTTTTTTTATAGTCATTCCAGCCTGACTCAATGCTTTGAACACCTCCCTTTACGTGTTATCATGTTCTCGTTCACTGTTGCCATAAAGTAGCATATCATCCTGGAAACATCAGACATTCTTGATGTCCTTTAGGACATTTTGCATAATTCGTTGGAAAACAGCTGCCGCAGACGCCAGCCCAAACGGCATTCTACAATATCTGTATGCCCCAAACGGCGTGATAAAGGAGGTGAGTGAACGCGAAGAGGGGTGTAATTCAACCTGATGGTAAGCTGAGGAAAGGTCAATAACACTAAAAACGTTAGCTGGGCCCATGGCACTCAACATTTCATTTATTCTGGGTAAGGGGAACCTTTCTACCCAAATGTTAGCGTTTAAATCTCTGAGATCTACACATACACGGATACCTTTTCCCTTTGGTTTGCGGGCCACAACAATGGGAGCTAGCCGCAATGAACTCTCAATTGGTTCAATCACTCCCATTTGTTCCAATCTGCACAACTCTTGCCTCAACGGTTCACGCATGAGGAATGGGACAGGTCTCACTTTGTGGGAAACAGGAATTGCTTCTTCTTTCACTATAATTTTGTGTTGGTAGTCAATCAACCGGCCAAGTTTGTCATCAAACACACGGGGGAACTCTTTACATATTGTATGGTCACTACTGATATTTCCCACCACCAGAACAGGTTCTTCTAAATTAGGATCCAGCCATATACGAAACTCCCTTTGATGTTGCCACCCTAGAAGATTGGATCCCTTGCTGGTAAAGTAGACTTTGCCCTTGGTTTGTCTATCCTTGAACGTTATCTGTAAGTTCATCATTCCCTCCAATGGTATTGGATCATTGTTATACCCACCAGGGGATATATCCGCCGGTTGTAGTACATAACCTTTCTTCCTGAATATATTTTCGTATATGCTATTATTTATAAATGTAAACGGGGAACATGAATCTGCGAACACTTTTACATTCTCACCCTCCAAAGTAATGTTACACGAAGGGTAAGACTCATTAGTGTGCTTCGTCTCACCACCATCCTTTACCTGTAACACAAATTTACTATGGTAATCTTGCCCTTCCTCCACTTTATGTACAATTTTTTTTCCTCCCACTTCATTCTTATCACTTTTACACATCCTGGCATAATGTCCTCTAGCTCCACATTTCCTACATATGGAACTCCTAGCAGGACATTCCGGATTGTTTGCCCAATGTCTATTATTACCACACCTATAACACTTATTTTTAGTGTTATCTAAAGGGTTCTTCCTATGTAGCACTTCATGAACTTTACATTCCTCCTCCCTCTTGATTTCTCTGCTATCCAGTTTGGAATTGACTTTGACTTCTCTTACTTCTTCCACAACTGTGGAATTTTTAATTCATTTTATACATTCTGCCGTATGCTTGATACCCTTGGCAATTTCAATTGCCTCCTTCAACGAAGGGTTTAATATTAATAGCTTTTCTTGCACTTTGTTATTATTAGTGCATCTAACTAATTGGTCTCTAATCAATGAGTCCTCAAGACTACAAAAATCACATGTGGCTGCCAGACCCTTCGCACAAGCTATATAACTTGACACTTTTTCATCCTTGACCTGTACCCTACAGAAAAACGTGTGTCTTTCAAGTACAACATTAATTCTTAACCCAAAATTATCCTCCAATTTCTTGAGAGTTTTCTCATAATCATCCAATTCCTGACCTTCTTCGCCCTCATCCTCCGGGTCTGGTAGGTTGTCAAAAACTTTCCTTCCCTGTATTCCTAAATTATGTAAAATAATATGCTGCTTCCTTAATGGTGAACATGTTTCACCCCCTATGGCTATTATATAAGACTCAAACAATTTTATCCACTCCTTCCAAGGTACACTTGGCTCCCCTGCTTCATTTAGGAATGGCAGAGGTTGGTTCATACTAGCAGCAGCCGTGATACACTGAGATCTATGTGCATTGTGTGGTTAACTAACAGAAAAGGAACTACACACCCCTTGCTGAATTCTTCAGATTCTTAAGCCTAGGTTATGTTTACAGGAAATCAACAAAATAATAATAAAACTCTCCTACATAAATCAGTAATCGCTAATAACTGCTCCAATCAGTGACCGTTGGTCATCATTCAACGTTGAACATCAAACAGTTAGTGTTGTAATTATATGTGTAATAATACAAGTTTTTTTTTCTTCTACAGGACTCTTAAACAATTTAAGCTATTACTACTTTTGTCCAACTGAAAATATGTTCATTCGGTTGCTGAATGCGCTCACAGTGCGCGTGACCACCTTCTCCACATAGAACCGGAACAAACAGACATCCGATCCTTCCCCTTGTTAGCCGTAAAAATATGCCTCACACTAAGGCCCGTATTTATACTTTTTTTGCGCCGCATTTGCGTCGTTTTTTGACGCAAAAACGGCGCAAACTTGCAAAATACCATTGTATTTTGTAGGTTTGCGCCGTTTTGCGTCAAAAAGCGGCGCAAATGCGGCGCTAAAAAAAGTATAAATACGGGCCTAAATTCTTTCAGGACTTCCGACGTCCTGACTCCGCCCTTCACAACCAGCTGCTCCATCGTTCAGGAATACTCGCTGTTATGACAGACGCTGAAGATCTGTTGCCTGGCAGCAGATTTGTGAGTTTACACTTCGGTCCGCACACCACGCTGACTCCGCCCTTTACAACCAGCTGCTCCGTCGTTCAGGAATACTCGCTGTTATGACAGACGCTGAAGATCTGTTGCTGGCAGCAGATTTGCGAGTTTACACTTTGGTCCGCACACCACGCTGAGCGTCGCTTCATCTAGCAGCAGGTTTGTGATTTTCTCCAGAGCGTCCGGAGCGTCCCGTTGTGCCAAAGCCCACAACAACAACTATTCCGCGCTAACACTTTTCCGTCCGACGGCTTCCTTTTCTTTTCTACTCGCACATAGTCCCTGAATGCCAAAGCTGCGCGCGATGTTTTCCTGATGACAGCTCACACAATTTCTACGGCGACACTAAATTGGCACCCAAACAAGGTCTATAAATAAATGTCAGTTCCTCACAGTTAGGATTTCGATGTACCTCACTACATTTGGGCCAGAGACAGCCTTATATAGATCTTGGTCTTGGATTACTCCAGCAACCGCAACAATACTAGACACAGATCCTCACTGGATGGCTAAGGAATGCCTTCTTGTCCGAAACACCGGCATCAGGGGTGAGGAGTTCCACTGTACCCTGCACAGTATCCCACCCTCGTCGCCAATTTAAGTGTTGTAATGAAAGAATAGGAGGCAACACTTGAAGACAGGAACTTTATTCCAACTCCTCATCGGCCATCACAGATCCTCACTGACTCAACATTCCATAGTAAACTCCCAGCTAGTCCACTACTCTCCACATTCTAAGGTGAGTCAGGACCATACCATTACCAACTACTTACAAATAATTGAATAAATATACAAATTAATCAATTTCATCACAGAAGAATGGTTATATATATATATATATATTACACTTAAAATATAACAATTATAATGAATAACTGCAACTTATTCTTACATGGTACTTGAACAATAGTACTAGTTAATCATACATGTTCCCTTAGTGACTTGCTTACAACACATATATTTAAAACATTACTGTGGTTTTTCAATCTGTCATCACTCTACCTGGTATGAAGTGTTATATAAATTATTATCATTAGTGTAATTACTCTTACAGACATATATAACTTGAAAGTTTGAATACATGCATATCACTAACATAAATAGATTGAAATTATCAAAAACCTGCCCCCAAATTGTAGCTTTTCTCTTCGGCATTTGCAAAGTGATAAGTCTATTGGCATCAAGCTGAAGAATTTATGTCGGGCCCAGCTGGAACTGAAAATAGAAGCCCTTTGTTTCAGGTGATAAGTCATTTTTTTAAATAAATATGTTTGTAACTGATGAATTAATGCTGTTTCACTTAAAACGATTTTGCTTAGATGTTTAGATTTGTGGGCTTCATTTACAAAGTTTTGATGCAGAGAAGCGCTGCAAGCCTTCTCGCTGCACAGCCCTGCATCAAAAGAAAAGGGCAGGAATTCACCTTATCTACAAAATACTGCACATTCCTTTCCTTTTCCTGTGCGCTAGCATACAAATTGCTGCAATGCGCAAATGCAGGCACCCTTGCACTATGGTGCAAGGTTGCCTGTGTTGCAGGGGTGGTTGTTTTTGTACAGCAAGGGACACCTTCCTACACAAAAACAATCATGAGAGGTGTTTTCCTCTTCCTATGTGCTGCAAAATGCAGCACCCTTGGAAATGCTTCTCTGATGCAGAGTAAGGCAACACAACAACTCTGCGTTGCCTTACTCCATGTCTACAAGGCCATGGAAAGCCATGCAAAGTGACTTTGCAGGGCCTTGTAGATATGGGTCAGCAGCGTGTGCCGCTGATGCATCACAAAAAGTGACGCACTGGCGACGCAGACCACTTGTAAAAAAGCCCCTGTGTTTATCAATGATTGGTTAGTTATGCCACTGTAGGAAAGGTGAGTATTATGCAGTGAGGCTGGGTAGGTCTCACTATACAATGCCCTAACTTGGGTCCTTTGGATTCACAATAATAAATTCCCAGTTTAGTCCTGGTAGTGTGACACAAAGCAGTCAGGCTTTACAAGAGTACCAATATGGACGATAAGTAATTGGCATGACTCAAAAGAATGGAGACACCAATTTATAAAAATAGAGCAGATTTTTATATAAATGTAGACACAAAAATTAAGTCAGTCAGGTACATATAACCAAAGTAATGTATTTTAGAAAGAAAAATAAATCAATGCAGTTCACAGCTGTCAAACTTTAACACTGCGGTCAATGAAGAAAACAGTGACAATCAGTCACTTGCAATTCGAGTCCAGTGGAAACCATGGTTAAGGTAATGTGGATCCCAGCATCAGGATTCAGCACCCAGTACAATTTCACCTGGCTGGTAGGACCTGTGTGCAACATTGCTCGGCTGTCCTTGGTGTGGTAAGTGGGACTCCCAGTACGTGACATGAGCTCGCTTGTAGGTCAAGTTCAGGGGAACCCACTGGGGGTTAAGCTGATGTGGATCCCTGGACCAAGGTTTACCAGGCAGTTACATTTTACCTAGATCGTACGGTCTGGGAGCAGAGTGCTCTTGGCTGTCCATGGTACTGAATGTGGGAACTGCGGGTACTGGTTTTATCACGTAGACGGTGTTGATGTGGAAGGGGATGCAAAAACTCAGCAATGGAGCCACACAGGTGGAAGGTTGAAGGTGCGGTGGGGTTCTCTTGGGGTGAGGGCTTAGTTGGCCACCAACAAGTCTTGGCAGTAGTAAACACAGCTTACAGTTACTTCAATGTCCTGGAGTCCGGGGGAAAAACAGAAGGTACTTGAAACTTGCTGGACATCAGGATTATGTTTCCTATAATGCACTAGACCATTTACGTTTGGGCTTTCCTTTGGCGGATCTGATAGCCAATGATTCTTTGGCTCGAGGAGCGTGCGTTTACCTGTGGACTACAGGGGATTAGTACCTTCAGTCCTAGGGAGTTCCCGAGTTGCCTTTGGTACTCAGAGAAGATCCTCATGCCTTTGAAATGGGTCTCTGATCTGGGACAAGTCACAGTTGTGCAGTTGCATGGTGGTTGTCATTGGTACAGAGTACGTCTTTGCTTTATGCAGGCCATGAAGTTGCAGATTCTGGTCTTTTCTTTGTCTTTTGTTGCAAGTTTAATCACATTTGAGGGTATGGTGTCAGGGGGGTCTCTTAAATCCTAAATGTAGACGTTATAGGGGTGGTGGTGCTAGTGGCCAATGGGCTGCCAGCTCCAGTGGCTAATCCACCCCTGAGGTGGCCACATTCATGGGTGTGTGCTACCTTTGTGACCCAGAACTCTCCATTCCAACACTTACAGACCAGGTAGCAAGCCATAGGGATGTGTCTAGCTTTCTGGCAGTGTACACCTACTGACTATCTAATTTTCCCACCCACCTGGGTGCAAATATGACTGGGACAGTAGGATGGCTTTGTCTTCCTTTAAGAGGCAACATGCTTGCATACAGAGGCTGAGTGGTCTTTGAAGCTGACTACCTTAATGTGCAACTTCATTAGCCATCCTGTCAGGGGAGGAAGTGACATCTCCTTCCCAGGCAGGCCTTTGTCTCTGACTCCTGGGAGGTTTCACACTTCCTGACAGGAGATCAGATTCCTGTCTTGGTGGCAGCAGCTGCAGGCTGCCAGCCAGTTGGGCAACCAGGTGGGCAACCTTTAAAGTAGCCACCTGGGTGCATGTCACATCAAAGTCAACTTGGGAAACAGGTCGGGTTTGATGAGACAAGTTGTTTGATACCAAACACGATACCTTTCAGTGGGACCATCACGGAGTTGGCAACCCTGGGGGGCCCAGGTGCCAGTCCGTGTTATCCTATGACCCTCTGAATACTTATAGTAGCTTTTAATGAAAAGAGTCCACTATAGGGACATATAGGCTTGCACTTATATATATCCATACCTTTAATATAATGCACCCTGCCTCCTGGGCTCAGGAAGCCTTCCTTAGGCGTGACTGACATTTATTAAAAATAGTGCTGTGACCTTGCCACTTATTGTGAGGGTAAAGTCGAATTTGTGCAGTTTGCACTGTTCCTGTACTCTGCAATGGCAGGACTGCTGTGTGCTATTTACTTGGGCCAATCAGGGAGGCACAATCAGTGCTTCAGGCCCTGGTGACCCCTTTAGCTCCCATGCCCTGGGTACCACCTCCCAGAGACTTATAAGGGGGTTAGAGTCCTTGCCAATTGGGGCTACCTATTCATGTTCATCACATTTAAGGAGAAATCACTGGCATTGGGGCCTGGAAAGCAGCCCCAGAACACTTTCAGAGTCTAAACCATCAGCATTGGAGAAAAAAGTGTGGTGGTGACCATATAAAAAGGGCACTTTCCTAGAGTCATATTTTATTAGAGGTAACATTTGTATTAAAATGAAAGCTTTTTTCCTAGTATTTTGTTTATTTTGCCCCTGCTCACTAACCCTCCCAATGAATGTCTCCATGCAAGTCTTCTCTCTACACAGTTTTCACAGAGCACATTACATTGTGATGCTGGTGATTATTTTCCTTCAAGAGTGTTGATTTGGAATAAATTATTTGTTAATCCTACGCTTCAAAATCTCCACTTACTACTGGACACCAAGGCAATAAAACTTTGAGGCAAGTGAGAAGGTAAAGAGCTGCAATTCAAAACCATAACTTTTTTCTTTTTCAAAGTCAATAATGAGAGATTAGGTTATATTTTAAATTTCTATTAATTAATTTGTTCATCATTCTCTTTATTAACCAATCACTTAGTCAATATACAGAACAAGGTAACCAGCATGTTCCATGAAAACTAGTCCCTAATCTTATTTAGTTGCAGGAAAAATAAAGTTCAATAGACCTCTTTAAGTTTGTCTTCTTAGATGTGAAAGCATAGAGGTGGTCATTATGACCCTGGCGGTCTCCTGACCGCTAGGGTTAATGTGGCGGCAACACCGCCAACAGGCTGGCGGTGAAGATCGCCACATTAGCAGTGTCTCCACCCATACTGCCATGACGGTATGAACCGAGGTTCATCTCCGACCCGGCAGTCCACAGAGGACCACCTGCGGTATTCGGTGCGAGCCCACCGTCGTAGTTTCCGCAGCAGTAGCACTGCCACGAAAACCATGGTGGTAGGGCTACCGGTGACAGGGCTATCCTGTCACAGGTAGACAGCTCCTCCACACCACCAGCAAGCACCTGATACCCCCACCCCTCCCACAGTCACAGCAGCCCCCGTCCCCCTACTCACATAGCACCACCCACTCCCCTACTCACATAGCGCACCCCACCCCCCACTCACATAGCATCCATACATACATTCACTCACACATACTCACACGCATCCATACAAACATTCACACACACATACTAACACTCATTCAGGCACGCATACACACAAACATCCAAATGCATACAAACATGCATACACACTGACATGCAGACACGCACTAACTTCAGCATTCATGCACGCATTTACTCACACGTGTACAACTATGCATACACCACAACACTCACAGTCTCACTCATTGACACACACACACACACACACATTCATACACACACACACACACACACACAGACACCACACACTCACACAAAACACCCCCCACCCTCCCACCACCTCCCCTGTCGGATGCCTGACTTACCTTGTTCAGTGAGGAGGTTGTGCGGCAGGGAATGGGAAGTGGCGCTGCCACCGCCAGCAGTGCCCCACCAGCAGGACACCGCCAGGCCATAATAATGGTCTTAATGCGGCTGGTGGCGTCCTACTGGTGGGGCGGTGCAGGTTGTAGCAACGCCATAGCGCCACTGCCCGCCAGCATGGCTACCGACGGATATCCACCCACAGTGTGGCAGAAATCCAGCAGTACCCATTACATGGCGGGTAGAAGACCGGCAGCACTGGTGGTCATCTAGCGCCTGTGGCTTTGTCATATGAGGGCCATAATTTCTAGTCAAACATCTCAATACGATTTTCAGTAGAGTCTCTCAGTAATAAGTACAAGCAAGATAAAATCAGTCTCAGATTGAATCTAAGACATCGGCAAAGAGAATAGAACAAAAAGAGTCAGAGGGTTCTCAGAGTCCAAGAGTGCCTCTTAAGCAAGAGTTGGCAAAAGTTTGAATGTGTCTTTAACAGTATGAAAGTCTCTCTCTCTCGCTCCCTCTCTATCTTAGGGCCTTATTACAAGGCTGATGATGGTTGGACCACCGCAACTGCGGTGGAACAACCGCCACATTACAACCCTAACAGGCAGACTGCCAGGACACCACTGTACCCGCCAGGAACATGGTTCCCAACAGCTTGACAGTTGTCTGTTTTGTACTCAGCCAGGGTGGTGCTGAACTCAACACCGCCTGGCAGATTACAACTCAGCTTTCTGTCAGCCTTGTGGAAAGCCAGTGCCAGGGCCACAGGTGGTTCCCTGAACTGCCCAGGCCTAGGGCATGGGCAGTGCAGGATCCCCCCTGTGCATCACCCTCAGAATGTGCACTGTCTGCTTTGCTTTGCAGACAGTGCGCATTCTTAGGATGCTGTATGCTACAATATTGGCCTCGGCTCCCTTAAAGGAGCCGAGGCCAATATCGTAGTACGTCATAATATGGACAGCCCGGCGGTAACATTGTAATATGACAGTGGGAGCACCACTGGTATGACGGTGGAGTCATCCCCGCAAGTTTGGCGGTCGGCTCGTCTAGCCGCCAAACTCGTAATGAGAGCCTTAAGCTGGGAACACAATTAGTAGCATGTTAGGCTGAAACAGTTGACAAAACATGTGTAAAGAATCTTCACCTTTAGCCAATCAGTATTCAAAGTCTTCATGTGAGCAGGACAGCTTTAGTCAATATGGCAAGTTTTAACAGAGAACATTGAAGTACTCAATACATTTTACTATTTTTCTAAACAGCAACAAAACACTTGTGTTTCTTCCCACTGTTGTCTGTCTATGAAAGAAAGAACAGTTAAGTAAGTACAGCACATTTACATGATCTCATTTCCATTCTCAAACATCTTTCTACCGTAAACTCATTCATAAAGATAAAGAAACATTTCACAGGTTTAATCTATCATTACAGTAATTCTTTTCATAGGTTAAATGGTCAAGAAACAAAGCCCTTATATTCTCTCTATTTATTTGTTTGTTATAATAAGACTTTTGCAGCATGAAATGTTATACTTATAGCCATTACACAAGTCAAAACTAACAAAGAGAAAGAACACGGAGAAGAGAAAATAAATGCATTCTTGTTGACAGTGCAGCCAAGTACATGTCAATGCGCAGACTTATCAATGCAAAACACCTATGTTTGAATGCAATGTTTAGTTAAGATCTATAAAATTCTTTTGTGCAGCTCAGTGATATAGTGTTTTTATTTTTATAAAACATACTCTCTCTCAATTCCCCCATCTGATGGTTTGGGCCCGTCACAAAATCACATTCACAGAGCTATTCAGAGTTCTCTCTCATCTTCTGCTGAATCTCTACTTTTTCTCTTTAGATATTCTTTTTCTTTCAGTCTGTTATACACATTATTAATATCTGCACTCAATTCTTAATCTTTTGTCATTCTCTTGTTCATTTGTCTACTTTTCTTTTTTATTAACACCGCCTTAATTGTCTTGTAATCTGCTCCTACAGATAGAAAACATTCAATTACTATTAGCACAGGAACTAAAATAGCTTTGGTCATTCCTTCTCCTGCTCCTTTTATCAGGTTCCCATTGAAGAAATTCCCTTTGTAAAGCTTTGTACTATGCTTGTAGTTTCTAAATGTTCTAAGTCACGTTTTAGGTCAGAAATATTCTCTGCATGATCTATAATCTTCTTACTTTCATCCAGAGTATGCATACAATAATTTTCAATTTCACGCATCTTGCAGACACAGACCTTTTCTGAGAGTAAAATGTCTGAAGTATAATGGTTTTGAAGTACCATTGATCTAATCACTACTAATTCTGGGCCTGATTTACAGTTTGTTAGATGGGTTACTCTATCACAAGTGTGCCGGATATTCCATCCACCATATTACAATTTCCTTAGGATCTAATGGAATTGTAATACAGCGGACGGTATATCTGTCACATCCAAATCAGGCCCTAAGTGTTTTGAACTAATAAAGCTTCAGAAGTGCTGGTTGCTAATTTGGCTACTACTGTTGAAATCTTTCTAATCTGTCATCATTGAATACTACTGCTAAAGCTTGTATAATAGCTCCAAATATGTCTCCCACTAGGTGTGCTTCTTCATTTACACTGTGTGACTACCTATGTGCAGATGCCATTGTAAATCCATTTAGACTTCGTTCATGATACATCTTTGGAAAAAGCAAACCTATATTGCAAATTCTCTCCCAATCAGGTGGGAGTCTGAATAAGCATTTACTCCACAAATGAAATACACTCCAGGTATAGTAGAATCATCCTCCTGAAAGATGTGCCATGTTCTCCTGACAATTCAAAAATATAGTCACAATGACTATTCCCTTCTGGTTTCTTTTTTCCTGGGATTCTTTTGTTAAGAACACAGACTTTTCCCTTGTGTATCTTATCTAATTTCAATCTTGGAACAGGCATTTTTATTTCTAAACTCATCCTGTTCCCTTCTCCATACATTCTTCAGGACATCTTCCGTTTTATAAGCATTTTGTGAAAACTGTGCATTTCTCTCATCTAAAATTAGAATAAAAGATTTTCTAGTGAGTTCATTAAGCAGGTTAGGTTACTCTCATGCACTTTAACAGAGTTTGCAGGAAGAAAATATCTAAAGTAATATCAAGCTATCTCCATCTCTTTTGCTTTTGGATGTAGATTCACAATGTTCATTAGTGGAACTTTGGAAAGAACCATGTAAAAGTAAGGGAAATATATTCAAAGTGTCTCTGTCTATTTACAAAAGTAAGCAATATACTGCATGATATGGCATATGAAAGAGGAATGTGATGATACACTACTTGTTCATCACCTGAAGAAGGCATGTGTGTGCATACATAGCAGTCTTTTACATCAATAGCTCTAGTACAATCTTGTACTAATCTGCAACATTTGTTGAACAATCTTCCTTCTTGTAGTCTACAAAAGAGTCTTTTAACTCATCTTTATTAATACCTGGTCTAGAAGTTGAGTTAGTGAGTCTATCCACAGATTTATCTGTCTGTGGTGTAAAATGTATTACTAATTATGTTACAAATGCTAACAAAACTATTAAAGAAAATCTAATTCCTATAATAATTTTACATCTATTTCTGTTTAGGCACACATGTTTATCTAAAGTCAGATCTTGTAGAAGCTAAATATGACTGATAGCAAAGGTAATTTCCTAATTGCAATGTGCAACATTTTTTGGTTATCTTCTTTTAATTCATTTATTTACATCAACCTTCGTACAGTCTTCCTTAGCCCTACTCCCTGTTCTTCTAAAATGTTCTCCCAACTCTTCTCCTTCTGCCTTGGGCATACGTACTCTTCTTATCTTCTTACAAATGTATCATTTTTAAAGTTTCATTTTTTATTACCACTGCTCATGTAATAGATTTTGGCCATCTAACAAAACATTAGTGTAAAACAAATGATGCTAATGTGTAAGTAGATGGCGCTAGGAGCTCCTAAATATGCCCCATAGTATGTTCATTCAGGTGCTCAATATCTTCAGCAAGGTATGATAGCTCTTTTGGATCTTCTGAGTGTTTGTTGGTCTCCTTCTGTGTCACTTATACATCTTGATTCTGTCTCCTTATCAATTATTGGTGGTATGTATACATCTTGTCAGAAGATTACCCATTAAATCAAACTTCCACAGGAGCAGATGCCTTTTACCTAACTCCCTCCAACAGATCCGTGCTCAGACTTTAATTGATTATCTGAACCCTGCATCTGCTAGGGGGAAAGGAGAATGGGAATAGGAAAAGAGAGACTGCCTCCAGATCCACTTCCAGCCTGTGTTTTCCACTTGAAGATAGGATATTCAGTGTGTGTCTCTGAAAACTTGCACTTTTCTTCTTATTGGGATTTATTTAAAGGAAGGACCTGGATCTTTTGAGAGACTAACCTCTCTCTAAGGGAACAATGTTAACTTAAAATCTTCTTTTCTCCAGGAGTCAGAGGTTTCCAAGGTTCTCTGGAGAACAGTTCAAAAGTTGACAAATAAACAAACTACTAATGTATTTTACAGGAAACGAAAACTCCTACTCAAGGTTCAGTTTTCTCAATTGCAGTCTCTAGGAATTAGTCTGAGCAGTGAGGTTTGTCTCGAAGACTGACAAGTCCCCAAAGCAAAGAGTTCGTGAATATATATGTACATATGATTATTGGCAAGTCTGGAAATCATATAAAAGGATTCCTTACTGCAGTTGCTTGAAGTTCTGTTAAGCCAAAATGAATTCTCCTCAGAAAGACGATAGCCAGTTGTTGGAAGAAGGAAACAACTCAGCTTCTTCAATAGGGAAAAAGGAGCTGGTGTGCACACTGTAACAAGAAAAATAATGAATTACTCGAAACTGGAAGAATTCTCTGTGAAACGAAGCGCCTCAGGAACACTGCTCATTCTCCTCAAGATGTCAGTTGAAGTGCAGGGCTCCCAGAGAGAAACAGCTGGAGGGAAGCTTCAGCACAAGACTATGGTAGAAACATTATAGCACTGACCTCACAAGGATTTGCGGCCACCATCTTGAGTGCCAGTTAAACCTGAAGAAGCGATTTCTAAGAACAGCCTCCACAAGAGCCACAGGGGGTGAGGACGCCGCTGCAACCAACATGGGTACAAGGAAAAGGGGAATCGTTTTTGCTGAGGGAAGAATTTAATACTGGAAATAGTTTTCCTGACACAACTGATACACTTGAATTCAACTTCTTTTGACTATGGCCTTTGGCCATTTAGCATTATGGGCATCGTTCATTGTTCTTGAAATAGAACATGTTCCTCCTCATGTAAATTCTTCTTGTTCTTAAGATATTTAAGCTATTTAAGCTATCACTTCAGCTTCAGTTCCCGTTTCTCCACTTTCTATGTCAAGAGCTCCAATGCCACTCTGTGAGAAATCTGATAATTAGAATTCTTCATCTGCCTGCAGATCTTCACCCCTTTTTTCTTGTTGATTCTGATCACAATCCCTTTTTTCTGTATTTGAGTATGTACAACTTGTGGTGGTGCATCCGCCAGTGTTCTTTGTTTTGCCTCATAGGACACTACTTCTTCTTAAGGATCTCTTGTTCTATGGGTATGAGAGACATGTACCCAGTTTGGTACTCCAGCACACTTGACAGCTGTATACCTGATCAGAATCACCTTTTAGGTGTCTTTCCAATTTGGCTCCAGACAGGAGTTTCTCACATGTTTCTTGACAAGGACTCAGTCGCCTGGACTAAGGTCATGACACTGCTCCTGATGTGGATTACCGGTTACGGGTCCAACCTGTTGAGACACAGAATGTACAACATTAGCTAATCCTTTTAAAAAATCAAGTACCATGTCATCTGTTATGTTCACAGGTGCATTTGCAGGAACAGCAGGCAATCCCATCTCTCTACCCATAAGTATTTCGTGTGGTGATAAAACAGTCTTTCTATCAGGTGTACTTCACAGACTTATTAACACCAAAGGGAAAACATCAGACTATTTCAATGAAGTAGAAGCACAGATGTTTGCCAATCGGGATTTAATTGTCCCGTTGATCTGCTCAACAATTCCAGAAGCTTCAGGTTGAAAACTGCAGTGTAGTTTTTGCTCAACTTGTAACACTGCATACAACCTTTTAATGATCTCATTGTTGAAGTGAGTTTCTCGATCTATTCCAGAGAAACTGGTATGCCGTACCTTGGGACTAGCTTTCTCCTTGTTAGGTAGGCTTCCATCCATGTTGAGAATGTTTCATATTGCCCTGTACATCTCCGGACTGTTGTTGTTTTAGAAGCTAATGGAAGATTTTCTCTACCTTAGGAATGAGTTAGTGCTAAAATAAATTAAGTGATGATTGTTATTCTAATTTGTTCAGCATTTGTTATAATTAGCCATGCCATGCTGAATTATCAGTTTTTTATTATTTCCTACTCATAAAATGTGTATAGAAGCCCTGGGTTTGTGGGTGATCCAGAAGCTGAATTCTTTTCCTTTGGGGACTCCGATTATTTAGAGGCCTTTCATTTTCCTCATAGGACTTTGTCTATTCAGAGATAGTCTTTCCCTCTTAATTCTCAGATCTCCTTGTGTAGTTGTTATGACTGTATTTTCTAGTGGGGATCAAACTGATTTCTGACTATGTACTCTGTATCTGATCCTTCATTGTATTTACTGCATTTCCTTGTTCTGCCTTTTTTGGAGATTTTGTAACAAAACTTTTCAACTTTTTGTTGATGTAGAAGTCAGGTATTGAATGATTCAAGTCACTATTTGATTTACCCTGCTAATTTGTTGGGTCTGATGTCAAGGAAGATGGTGACTCTTCACAAGATCAAGGCTGCAGAAGCTGAGTTACGAGAGGTAAATTTTGGGATGATTAAAATAGTGGGATGCAGTACATTTTTGGGGTTTGGGCTACCAACTTTGGTACCAGAGGATGGTTGCATAAGAGCACCTCTGTCTGGTATTGTGGTGTATAGAGCGAGACATTGCTTACACATTGATAGGGATTCTGAACCAATGAGATTTCCTATTCCAGGTTATGTGTTAATTTGGGTTGTTGATTCCTGCTCTTGAGTGCGCAGGAGCAAGCACACTGACTAGGGTAGATGACTGCTGGACGGGAGTCTGCCTAGTGTAATTTGAAATACTTTGTGAATCATTATTTGAATTTCCGTTATTGATTTTTTTTTTGTGTACTTGTTTCTGATGTTTCACATTTTCCAGCTGAGGTGTCTTACTTGATTTACTGACTTTTCTTTTCTTTCTAGGGTAAGCAGACAAGGCTTTATTTATTTTATTGGATTTAAAGATGTTTTGTGATATTTTATTGTTCATGGATAAGTCGTGATGATTGGTTGGTCAGCCAGGTAGCCAGGCTGGAATTGGTGATGTCATCACAAAACACTACTCCAATTGGTTGCATACTGACAAAAATGCACTGTGATAGGTTGACCTTTGACAGAGCCATGGTGCAATTGATTATCATTCACTACTTTGTATGCTGTGATCTTGAGATGATATTCTGGGTTTGGTTTGAGCAGAAATAAAGGGATGTTTATTATCAAAACCTAAGAGCACTGTCTTACCTAGGGAGGGTCTGAAATTACCAGCAGAAGAAACATCAGCCTACAAGATGATGAAGGACATTGGGTAATACATGTGTAGTTGAATTTCATATTTATGTAAATATACTACACATGGTGATGTTTAAAATTTTCATTAAAGGGTACTTTTAATCTTAGAAAATTAGATTTCTTAAGGCATACTATATATGCTATTAGGGCAATGCCCAGACCTACACAATTTGCAGTGCTTAAGAAATGGGATCACATGGCATTACAGAAAAGGAGAAAGAAAGCAAAAAGCAGGTGAAAAGTTAATTTGAACAATGCCTTGAGAGCAAAATGGATTGTCTAGAAAAGAGTTAGAGGAAGGATAGAATTGAATCTGTAAATTAATTCTCTGCAGTAATAACTGAAAATGATGGAAAAGGTAAGACAAATGAAAAAGAAAAACACGCAGATGATTCTGATGATGATACATTTGTAAGTGAGCTTTTGAATTCCAGACCTCCTCCATATACAGACAGAGTGGCGATACAACTCCTTCTGCTATGGGAGTAGACACAGATGCTGGGGGAGATAGTATAGTGGTGCAACCTTTTACTGGAGTGGCACCCAGTGCACCACCAGAGTTAGCAGTACCTGCCACACTTGTAGAAATAGTGGTGATTGAAGAGCATTCTAAATAAGTTGCCATTAGCATTTTAAAAATAGGATTTGGTGAGATATTTCAGGGCAATGTGGATTTGAATATGTTGTTAGCCTACCTGATTAAATAAATGAAACATTTGATTAAAGAAGCAGCCAGATGTGCAAATGACGCAAATAGATTAGGCGAGGCATTTGAGATTGACATCAGTAATTTGAACTATGTGAAGCAAAACTATAAAATCAACTTGACACATGATGAAATCAAAGAAATTAGTTTAATTTCTTTAAAAGCTCATATCAAAGATTTAATTGAGTGATTTGAAAAAAGTGAGAGCAAAAAAAAAGAGAATGAAAGGACCCGAAGGTAAGGTAAGAGGTGTTGCAAGCAATTCAGAAATTGGAGTAGGGACAGGTTAGGAGTTTCCTCCGAGAGAGGTACATGGAAGGAATCTGGTGCTTGTGCCATGGACACAAGCTGACTTATATGCATTTACTCATATTTTTCCAAAATTGCGAGAAGATGCAGCAAAGTAGTACGATGTGATACATCGTACTGGCACATATTTCTTCGATGTGGTGGGCGTATTTGAATTCATTATATGAGATTATTTTTCTTGGAAATTTGTGGCTAGAGTGTAAGGTTATGGTTGGATGGCTAACACAAGAACCTCCTAGAATTGGCCCTAATCTGCCTGGTGCAGAGATAGGAGCCAAATATAAGGTTGTGATTGATTATTTGAAAAACAAATAGTTCCTGAGAGAACATAAATTGGCATTCACTTTTGGGCACCTCACAACAGCCAAAAGAGTCAGGACATTCTTTTTAATGAAAGGCTAATGCATATTTATAGGAAACACGTCAGAGTTGAAAATCGTGAAGGCGGTAGGGTTAGTGGTTTTCTGTCTGCTTTTGTGAATGGACTAATGCCATAAATTAGTAATCATAGTCAAGAGAGTGTGCTATGCTGACAGACCATGGGCATTTATGAGCTCTTGATGTTAGCAAGAAATAGTAGTGATTGTTTTGAGGCAAAGCAGAAGAGGCTGAAATAGAAGCTGATGAATTCCCAGATGAAAATGTATGAGAAAAGGTCTTGGAGTCAAATGGGTTCAAATATTATATTTTTGCATACTGGAGTGAACGGATTGAAGCAGGTGCAAATCCATAGTGATGGTAGATTTGATGGTGTGAATTTGAGCAATGAAATGATGAAAAAGAATACAGCTTGTCACTTCTGTGGGAAGATCAAGCAATGGAAGAGGGAATGTCATCAGAATCCTAACAAGATTCAGAAGAATACAGAACAAACTTCATAGAAATAATATGATGGTTCCAACTAGGCAGAAATCAAAGCAGAATGTGTAGTCTCAGAAATCATTTTGAATGTTAAAACCAACAGCTCCAGTGTTTCAGCAAAACATGACAAATAAGATACACTATAATGCAGAGTACCGGCAAAAACCCAATGATTCTGAGTGATGAGTTGGTAGGGACTAGCCCACAATGACCGTGCCTTATGGGGGGAGAAGGATTGCCCACTTGGAACAGTCCTAGAGGTAGACCAAAGTGGCTCATATGTTGGCGGAGAAGTCAATGGTCTTCCTAACCATTTCTAATTGATTTGGGGCTACTCATTCTATAGTTTGTTCTGTGGAAGTCCCAAATATACAGCTCTCTGGAAGAGAAGTCCACGTTGTAAAGATCAGTAATAAAAAAATGTCAATCAGGTTACAGCAGATATTCCAGTTAAAATAGGCCAGATGGAGAACAAACACCAGTTTATTTTGTGCGACTCAAAGTCCTGTGAATGAATTGCAAAATTAATTTCATGAGTTATGGCACACTAGATGGTGTTGAAATCGAGTCACAAGATGAGGATTCTATGTTCAAAATGAGTTAATCAGATTTGAGAATTGAGTTGTTCCCAGTTTTAACTAAGAAAGACTTGTCTCTGGATTTGGGACATACTATCAAAAATGTGATATGGAATTTTAATGGAATAGAAATTAGATTGATTAGAAGAGCAAATCTGGTCAAAATAAAGATTAAACCCACTCACTCTAACCACAGCACCAGAAGATTGTGGTTGATAACTACAATGAAATGCCTGGTTGATAATAAATGCTGTACAGATTATTTGCAAAACTTTCATCTTGAAATGGGTCATGCGATCAGTTGCAATAGAAATCAGAATGCCAAAGTGCTCTATGCCCTCCCTCAACAACAGATTAGCAACTGAAAGGGTGTCTGCTGTTCTTGTGGTAAATGTTTCTACCCATTTAGAAAATAAGCAGATAATTATCAAGACATACTTCAAACCATTACAGTTTGACATCTCAATAAAATTTGCTTGGAGTCTTTAAAGGGCCTTCTGATTTGCCAATATGATTCATGACAGGAATTGTTCTCTTGCTTTGATAATTTTAAATGACAAACCAAACATCGATTGCAAACATAGTCTTCAAAATTTCTGTATTTTCTGAGTACTTCATAAAAATCCTAACTAGTCTATCTACCTGCATCATTTGATTATGCAACCACTTACACACAGGATGTAGCATCAAATCAGGATGCGCCTTTTGTAGGCTCTACATTTAAATACAAGTCCTGAAAATGATTTTTTGTAGCCTCGTCTTTACCATTTTCCTTTTTAAATTTTCTTGGGGCACCTTCCAGCGAATCTCCCAGTTTACTCACCAGCAACTCTTTCTTTCTCAGCAACAGTCTGTCTTTGTCTCTTTACTCTCCAAGGAACTTTGAGTTGGGGTCAGACTTGAACTCAAACTTGAACTTGAACTCTGATCAGCTTTGTCTCTGTCTGCTCTGTTCACATTGAACTTCTTTACTTTGATGCTCTTTATAATGTTAATCAGCAAATTTCCACTGCTCTGACCAGAGACTACTTCTTCCTGCTGTCACTCATGCTTTTGTCTCTCTTCATTCTCTCCAGCTCTTCATTCTCTCCAGATGAAAATGAACATTGGGAATTTTAAGTTCTTCATCAGAGTTTTCACTAACCTGAAACCTCACCATTTCAGATTGCTGTGTCTCTTGGTCTTCACCAGTTTTAGTTTCAAAATCTTCACTCACCTCTGGATTCACTCTGCAGGCCTGAGATTGACCTTGCACTCTAATCTGTGCACTCTTTTCTGTACTACTCAATTCATCCACTGCTTAAGCTACTCTCATTCTCTTTGTGTGAGCAGCAGGGATCCATGGCAGCACACCTGCACACTTTACAGCAGGATCACTGAGGAAGGCCCTATTCAGTACTCATCAAAACATCCCTTGCAGACGTATTTTTAGATTACAATTCAAATTCCCAGGCTCACTCCACAACACTGAATATCTTTAAATTCTTCCGTTGCCATATTCACATGATAAGAGGCAGATATCAACATATCAGTCAGACCCTTGCAATAATCTAGCACAATGTAATCAGTTGTTAAAACTAGAGCAGCTGAAGTATATATGCAAGCCTCATTGCCCTGCCCATAAACCAGCTTTTCTCTCTGGAGTAATTCTCATGCTCATCGAAACAAGAAGAAGTGCCTCAGTACAATTTAAACTAGTTGAAGCACAAATGTTTGCCAGCATATTCTAAAGAGTGCAGTATTTTCCCAAATGAGAACATTTAGATTTACAAAAGAGGCAGAAGAAGGGATAAAGTCAGTCATTGAATAGATGATTGAGCAGGAAATCCTCTGGAAGATATTTGATAGTCCTTGCAACTCTCCTTTGATAGGAATTAAAAACCTGAATGGATAATGAAGAAGTAAAGGAGATCTCTGCAGGATTAATGAACTTGTTGCTCTATGTTATTTAGTGGTACCAAATCCAGGAATTATTTTGTTTCAGATTCTGTCAGAAGTAGAATGGTACACAGCCATCAATTTATGACAAACATTCTTTACAATTCCTTGAAGAGTCATAATTCCTTTTTGCATTTCAATTCTTGAATTTATTTATTTATTTAAAACATTTATAAGGCTCACTATTACCAAACTGGTATCCTGGCGCTGCAAGCCTTGATGAGGCATAAACAGCTGCACATATAAGTGAAAAATATACAATAAAAGATTACTTTGGGAAATGACAAGTTTTCAAGGCTTTTCTGAAGTGCAATAAATCAGCTGAGGATTATAGGGAAACTAAAAGTGTGTTCCAGAAGTGAGCGTCTGTAACTATAAATGCTCACCCATCCTGTTTTAGCTTTCTGACTTTAGCGATGCATATGAGGTTTGCAGTTGAAGAACATAAGCATCTCCCTGGAGAATATCTTTTTAGACTGTCGTGCAGGGATATTGGGCTCAAGCCCTGAAGTGCTTTGAAAACTATGCACAAAGATTTGAAAGCTATTCTTTGTTTCACTGGTAACCAGTGAAGCTTCTTAAATGCATTAGATGTAGATTATTCCCTACGTCTGTTCAGAGCCAATGTAGTGGTAGAAACTTGGACTCTGTATAGGCCCTCATTCCAACCCTGGCGGTTTGAAACCGCCAGGGCAGCGGAAGCACTGCCAACAGGCTGGCGGTGCTTCCTGTGCTATTCTGACCGCAGCGGTAAAGCAGCGGTCAGAAAAGGGGAACCAGCGGTTTCCCGCCGGTTTTCCCCTGGCCCAGGGAATCCTCCATGGCGGCTCTGCTTGCAGCACCGCCATGGGGATTCCGACCCCCTTCCCGCCACCCTGTTTCTGGCGGTTTACACCGCCAGAACCAGGATGGCGGGAACGGGTGTCGTGGGGCCCCTGGGGGCCCCTGCACTGCCCATGCCACTGGCATGGGCAGTGCAGGGGCCCCCTAACAGGGCCCCACAAAGATTTTCACTGTCTGCTTAGCAGACAGTGAAAATCGCGACGGGTGCCACTGCACCCGTCGCACCCCTGCAACTCCGCCGGCTCCATTCGGAGCCGGCTTCATGGTTGCAGGGGCTTTCCCGCTGGGCCGGCGGGCGCTCTTTTGGAGGGTGCCCGCCGGCCCAGCGGGAAAGTTAGAAAGGCCGCCGCGGTCTTTTGACCGCGGTGCGGTCATTCGGCGGTGACCGCCATAGTCTGTTTATCAGAAATTCCGGAGCTCCTAATAGAATGGCGTTGCAGTAGTCTTGCCTACTCAATATGACACTGTGCACAATCAGGGTTGAATAAAGTTATTGTGTGATGTTGAATCCCACATGAGTATGTGGTAAGTCCTTAACTGTTTAGCAAAAGAAAGATCTAGATTGTCTTAAGCTGCTGTGTAATTCAGTTGATGCAATATATTGATGACCTACTGGTTGAAACGAAGACAAAAGAAGACTGTGAACTTGATACAATTGCCTTGTTGAAATATCTAGCTGAGAATGGAAATAAGGTTTCCCCTGCTAAAATGCAGTATTGTAAAAAATAAGACATGCGTTGCAGCCGCCATATTGAAAAAGGTGTCAGAAAATTCTCAAAAGAGTGTGTTTCTGCAATTCGGAAATTGAGTCAACCAACCATCCAGAAGGAGATTGAGATGTTTCTTGGGATTGTTGGATACTGCTATCAATGGATTCCACTCTTTTCCTTGATTGAAAAACCTTTAGTAGGGTTTACATGCAGTGATGTCCAAGATCCAGTACCATTTGATGATGAATACACTGACACATTGAAAAAACTGAAAGAAAGTTTGTGTAATGTGCCCACAGCCAGGATGCCTGATTACTATTTTTTCTTTTGATTGTTAACCAGAAACATGGAGGTTAAATGGGTTCAGTGGCATATCTTTCTGCTGTATTGGATCCAGTAGCTGCAGGTCTTCCAGGTTGTTTGAAATCCGTTCCAGCTGCTTGCCTTGCTAATGAATAAAGTAAAGGTATTGTGATGGGCCATATCTTAATTGTCCATGTCTCGGAAATACTTTGGATAAGGGTGAGAACCCAACATATAACAAATAGTAGACTGAATCACTATGAGCAGATCATGCTTACAGCCGAGAACATTACTATCTAGAGATGCAATGGCTTGAACCAAGCAACACTGTGTACTATTTCAAACTAGAGTTGTGAAGACAGGGAGAATTATGATAAAACAGACGATGAACCAGACCATGATTGTATTGACGTGATGAGTTATGTATAAAACCAAGATCGGATATTAAAGAAACACCTTTGGAAATGGCTGATCTGACTTTGTTTGTTGATGGTTTTTGATTGTTGGAGAGTTGAGCGCTGCCTATGCAGTATGCTCCATTTCTGAGAAGTTGGAAGCATTTTCTCTGTCAAACATAACTTCAGCACATGTGGCAGAACTGATTGCCTTAACAAGAGTTTGATGCATATGAGAAAATGTATATATGACAATCTACACAGACAGCCAGAATAGTTTTGGTGATGTTCATGACCACAACAGTGTTTTATGACATCTTCTGGAGCACCCGTTAGGAACTGTGTGTACATATTAAAGTTGTTGAAAGCCATACTGAAGCCAAAGGTAATTGCGGTTGTAAAGTGTATAGATCATAAAACAGCAAAGGACACGGTTACACTTGGAAACAAGAGTGAGACTCAGTGGCAAAATATTGTGCATTACAAAATGAGTTAGTTCTTCAAAATGAAACTGATCCAGTACAAAGTGCATGAAACATTTTTTTTCTTTATGGATTCAAAGCAGACTAGGAGGTGGTGTTTTTAAGGCTATACTAAGTGAAGTCCTGTAATAATCAGATTGATTTGTGCAATTGTCCTGTTTCTTTTGCTAAATATTTCAGAGTGCCAGATTTGTAAATATAGAAATAAAGCTGAAAGTAGGTTAAAGAAAATGAAAGGAACAATGAAAATGGAATTGGAGAGATTTCAGGATTGTGTCTAAACTCCACAACTAATTAAAGATGGAGAGGAGAATTCCTGAGAAAACCAAAGATGATGGCATGTACTGACTGACAGTTGACTAATGAAGTTTATTAATAGGTTTTAAGTGATTATTAAAAAATAATCAGACTAGGGAAGTTGTTTAAGTGATTGTTAAAAAATAATCAGAGTAGGGAAGTTGTTAAAGCTTATTTCTAAAATGCACAATTTCAGATAACAAGTAATTTATGAATACTAATGATTTGTATAATAAATATAGTCATAACCAATGAATGAATGATGCTGCACTCAAAACGATTTTGCTTAGATGTTTGGAAGTGTGTTTATTTACAAAATATAGCTATGCCACATTTTTGTAGAGGCACCATTTTATCAACATCTTCTCTGTTTAGTCTTTTCCGCCTTCTGTGCTAAGCCGTTTTTTTTCGCTATTTGGGGTAGTTTGCACTTAGGTCTCCATAACGTTTTGTCCACATAAACTATCTGTGCTAAATTTGTGTCCTTTTTTCCAATATCCTAGGGCTTCTAAAGGAACCCAGGGGACCGAGAATATAGCCAAAATACAGCTACATATGGGAGTTTGAGGAAAAATGGGAAAAAGATGCTGCAGAAAAAAGCATGCAAATGGCATCAACAAAGGGTTTGTGAAGCTAAAATCACCATCTCCCCAGCTTTCAGAAACAGGCAAACTAGAATCAGAAAACCACATATTTAAACACAGTTTTTCCATTTTACTGAGACATATTCCATTTTACTATCTCTTGTGCTTTCAACCTCCTTCCAGTCAGTGACAGAAATGGGTATGAAACCAATGGTGGATACTGAAGGCTATACATTTCTCAAAAGCAGACAAACTTCTGACTTTAGAAAGGAGTCTTTATGTAGATCCTTCAGATTTCCTGTACAAAGTAACAGTTGAAATAAAAAATATTGAAATTGAGGTGAAAAGGACATCAATTTCTGTCTGTAACTTTTTCCATCTATGGACGATTTTCAAAAGCAATATACCGTTACAACGGCTGGACCCTTCTGGTTGTGGGTCCAGAAAGGGCTTGTAGGTTCAACAAGTACCCAAGGTACCCAGAGCCAATAAATGAGCTGCACCTTGCACCGGGTTTTCACTGTGTGCTGGATATACAGCAATTCATTTGGTAAAATATAAAGTGTGAAAAATAGGTATCAGGTTTTCTAGAGTCGGTAGATTTTCCCTAGACAAAACACGAGCATGCTACCAAGTCTCTTATTTCTATGATGTCCCAAACACTCAAATTGTGAAAAAAATGCCCTTAGGTTTCATTCAAAAGACCCCTCACCCACTAACCTAGTTGGTGGCATGCTTCATCATTGGGGTCCCATCTCAGACACCTAGAATGTCAGAGGTGTGGTTCAATGCCTGACTACAGCAGGGTGTGTTTTTTTTGTGAGTTGAATTCCCAACTGGGAGAAGTGCAATTAAATTGTCTTGAGCTTACCCACCAGTATGGTGTGTTTTTAATTGTGGTCACCTTGGGCAAAGGTTAAAAACTGTGATATTCATCATTTGAGAGTTTGGGACATCACAGAAGTAAGAGACTTGGTAGCATGCTCACTTCTTGTGGTTGTTGATAGTAATTTGGGAAGGTGAGCAAGCTCTCTTGTCTCACTCCTTTTATTGGTACACATACATACTGGCTGGATTTGGCACAAGGGTGAGTGAGGGTTCAATATATAAAATTTTATTAACAACAGATTTCACAAAAATGAATGCATTGTTAATAATTGAAAGGTCAAAAAACTGGACCAGTGACTCACAGCTCGCAAGAGGTAAAGCCACGAGAAGACAACAAGGGGGTCATTCCAACCCTGGCGGTCGGTGATAAAGCGGCGGCCAACCTGCCAACAGGCAGGCGGTAAAAAAAATGGAATTCTGACCCTGGCGGGAACCGCCAACACAGCCCGCCACTTTAACACTCCGACCGCCACGGCGGAACAAACAAACAGCGCGGCGGTCACCGCCAACAGGCAGGCGGCAGACAATGTACCGCCCACCCTATCACAACTCACCAATCCGCCACCTTTTCCGGGGCGGGAGCCCTGCCGATAAAAACACGGCGGAAACAGACTACGAATGGGAAAACGCTCACCTCTATACACTCCACGAGGAATCTGGACAGCATGGAACCCGAACTCCACATCCTCCCAGCTATTGTCTACCTGCTCCTCTACCAGGAGCACGAACGCCGGCGCAGACGACAACGGTGAGTACTGCACCTACGACACAGGGGAGGGGGGTGGAGGAAAGGTTACGGGCACACACATACGCGATACAGCCCCCCCCCCCACCTCTCCTCCCCCAAATACCTACACACCAATGCAGAGCAACAAGTCAGAGTGACACCCCACAAACCCCACGGAATAATGCAAAGACAAAATAAAATGATCATTAAAATTGAAGTATATTATAGCACATCTGAAGTAATGAGAAATATGAAATATATAAATAAAATAAATAACATCATGAACAATATATACATAGGCTAAAAGTCCCGCACATTTTGGCAACCTTCCATTGTTCGTGGGCCAATGTGAACAAACACATGGGCAAAGCCCACACACGAGACCCGATTCCATTGGAGAGAACACTGCTGGGGCATCAGATAATAAAACTACAGGCACCTCAGGGGGAAGGGAAGGGGGGGCACCTCAGCCACATGAGTCCACGACGCCAGATCCACGAGGGGCCTCCATGCCCACTGTACCATCCTGGGGAGTGCAAAGCCACAGTCTCTCAAGTCTCTACAGTGGGTGGATTGCCCACTGTGCCATCCTGGGGAGTGCAAAGCCACAGTCTCTCAAGTCTCTACAGTGGGTGGATTGCCCACTGTGCCATCCTGGCGAGTGCAAAGCCACAGTCTCTCAAGTCTCTACAGTGGGTGGATTGCCCACTGTGCCATCCTGGGGAGTGCAAAGCCACAGTCTCTCAAGTCTCTACAGTGGGTGGGTTGCCCACTGCTGCATCCTGAGGAGTGTAAAGCCACAGTCTCTCAAGTCTCACAAGTGGGTGGGTTGCCCACTGCTGCATCCTGGGGAGTGCCAAGCCACAGTCTCTCAAGTCTAAACAGTGGGTGGGTTGACCACTGTTACATCCTGGGAAGTGCAAAGCCACAGTCCATCAGGTGGATTACAGACTCCACTGGTTATGGAGGAGGCATGGTGCCCAGAGTGATTCGTGAAGCCCTGCCCGACACAGATCCGGCCCTGCCAATGGGCCAGCGGTGCTTGAGATGAAGGGCCCAGCGGAGCGGTGCTTGAGATGAAGGGCCCAGCGGAGCGGTGCTTGACAGGAAGGGCCCAGGGGAGCGGTGCTTGACAGGAAGGGCCCAGGGGAGCGGTTCAGAGACAGCGGTGCCCAGTGGAGCGGTGCTTGAGATGAAGGGCCCAGTGGAGCGGTGCTTGAGATGAAGGGCCCAGCGGAGCGGTGCTTGACAGGAAGGGCCCAGCGGAGCGGTGCTTGAGATGAAGGGCCCAGCGGAGCGGTGCTTGAGATGAAGGGCCCAGGGGAGCAGTGCTTGACAGGAAGGGTCCAGCGGAGCGGTGCTTGACAGGAAGGGCCCAGCAGAGCAGTTCAGAGACAGCGGTGCCCAGCGGAGCGGTGCTTGAGATGAAGGGCCCAGCGGAGCGGTGCTTGACAGGGAGGGCCCAGCGGAGCTGTGCTTGAGATGAAGAGCCCAGCGGAGCGGTGCTTGAGATGCTTGAGATGAAGGGCCCTGTTCAGCGGTGCTTGTCTTGCTGGGGCCCTGTTCAGCGGTGCTTGTCACGGCGGGGCCCTGTTCAGCGGTGCTTGTCACGGCGGGGCCCTGTTCAGCGGTGCTTGTCACAGCGGGCCCTGTTCAGTGGTGCTTGTCTTGGCGGGGCCCTGTTCAGCGGTGCTTCTCACAGCGGGGCCCTGTTCAGCGGTGCTTCTCATGGCGGGCCCTGTTCAGCGGTGCTTGTCACAGTGGGCCCTGTTCGGTGCTTGTCACGGCGGGCCCTGTTCAGCGGTGCTTGTCTTGGTCGGGGCCCTGTTCAGCGGTGCTTGTCACGGCGGGCCCTGTTCAGCGGTGCTTCTCACGGCGGGCCCTGTTCAGCGGTGCTTCTCACAGCGGGCCCTGTTCAGCGGTGCTTGTCTTGGCGGGCCCTGTTCAGCAGTGCTTCTCACGGCGGGCCCTGTTCAGCGGTGCTTCTCACGGCGGGCCCTGCTCAGCGGTGCTTGTCTTGTGTTCCTAGGGAACCAGATCTGGCCAATATGTCCCGCTCAGTCGCCATCCGACCTTTCGCTTGCGGGCCCTCCTGTGCTGGAGTCCTGGGCCCGTGGGTGTCCTCCGTCACACCCCAAATGGCCTGCTGCCCTTGCCCTCCTTCGCAGAATCTCTGGGGCCCTTGCCTCCCTTTGTGGATGTGCCAGGTGACGGGGCAAGGATAGTGTCCTTGGGGGCAGCCGTCTCAGGCCTGTCGCGCCGGCCCTTCACTTTTTTGGTTCTCTTCCCAGGGGGTGGGCTGGCTGGCCCCTCGCTGCTGGCCGATGTTCCTGCCCTAGGAGCTGGTGGACTCCAATAGCCCTGAACTATGGTCCTAGTAGATGCAGGGCTTGTGGTGGCTGAGGTGCTGATTGGAGTCTTATGAGATGGAGGGGGTGGGTCAGTTGTTGGAAAGAGGTCAAGGTTGGAAAGGAAAATCAATTTAGAAAGACAGGGACGGGTTGTTGTAGTGGGTATGGGAGTGGAGGAAGAGGATGTGGTTGTAGGAGAATCAAGTGTGCTGTCTTTGGGTGCAGGTGCTTGTGACGGAGGCTATCATGAGGTGGATGGCTGTTGGGTGGGTGGCTGCCTGCATTTGTGTGGTTTGGAAGAGGGGGTGACAGACACAGTGGGAGAGGACACAGGGGACGTGTAAATGGCAGTGGGGGTGGTGACTGCACGTGTGCGGAGTGTTCTGGAGGGTGTGCTGGTGATGGACGTACTGGCTGATGGTGGTGTGCATGCAGGTGTGAGTGGAGACGTCACAGGGAGGGAGGAGGGAGACGAGGGGGACACAGAGGAGGCAGTGGCTGTTGGCATGTCTGCATGTGGATGTTGCTTGGGTGAATGCTTGTGTGATCTGTGGTGCTTATGTCTGGATGAGCTGCCCTTGGGTGTTGATGTGTGTGCAGGCTGGTCTGTAGGTGTGGCTGGGATAGGCAGAGGAACAGGGGAGGGGGACTGGGTGGAGGGAGTTGGAGGAGGGAGGCTGGAGACAGGGACAATGGCTGCCGTCAGTGCTGAGGCCAGAGCATTGAACGATCGCTGATGGGCAGCCTGACCCGAATGAATGCCCTCCAGGTATGCATTGCTCCGATGCACCTCCCTTTCTACCCCCTGGATGGCATTCAAAAGGGTAGACTGCCGAACAATGAGCGTCTGGAGGAGGTCAATGATCTCCGCACTGAGGGCAGCAGGGGTAACTGGGGCAGGGCCTGAGGTGCCTGGGGCGAAGGAGATGGCCGGCTTCCTGGCCGAGCGGGCACGGGGCGAACGCTGAGGGGCTGCTGGGAGGGCGGGGCTGGTGCGCTGGGTGGCGGCTGTACCTGTTGTAGCGGTGGGCACGGATGTTGCCGCCACCACAAGGGAGCTCCCTTCCGAGGACGTGTCAGTGTCGCTGACGTCTCCACGGGTCCCCGTTGTGGAGCTCCCCTCGCCCTCCATCTCACTGGTGTACTCGGAGTCGGTTGCATGGCCCTCCGGGGCCATGTGAGATGCAGCTCCCTCGTGCACCGATGCCACTTCTCCTCTGCCTGATGATGCTAATGCACACATGAACAGGAAGACCAAAAAAAAGGGGGGGGAGAAGAAATAAAGACATGTTGAGTGCATGCATTGGCGACACCGTTGGCGGAGAGGACAGACACAGAAGCCCACTGCACTACGCAGCGCACTTGGGGTACACTACTCAATCACTGGGACATGGCCAACAAGCCTATGGACGACAACTGCACACATAGATGACACAGGGCCATGAATAGCTGTACTAGGCACCCTACAGAGGTGGGGGGCGGGGGCACAGGGCCATGCCTCACGGAGGGGCCTAGCCTACAGAAATCGCCCTGGCCTAGGGATACCCACAGCCCTCCTCCCCCACCCAGGCACCTCCACTGCGCGCATAGATAGCTGAATGTGCTGGTACTCAACCCCTTGTGTCTGCTGTGATGTCCTCATGCGCCCATCCAAATCGGGGTAGTCCACCGCCAGGATCCGGGACATCAGGGGGGTCAAAGTCCGATTGGCACCCCTCCTAGGTTGGGAGGCCATCCCCAGCAGAGCCTCGGCGGTCTTTCTGCTCCCGCGGCGAATGTCCTCCCACCTCTTGCGGCAGTGGGTGCCCCGTCTGTTGTGGACCCCCAGGGCCCGGACGTCCTTGGCGATGGCACGCCAAATGTCGATCTTCTGATGGGCGCTGACCTATGTGACATGTACAGGGTGGGAAAAGAAACATCATCACTTTTCTGCATCGTCGATGTGAGTGGCCCCCCCTTCCCAACCTTGCCATGTGGCACATGCTCTCATATGTCGTGCAATGCATTCCTCATTTGCTCACCTCACCACCATCGTTCATTCACCCCACTCAACCCAGACATTGCCCACTAAGCATGGTCCCAGTGTACTCACCTGTTGGTCTGGAGGACCGTAGAGTAGCGCATACTGGGGGAGGACCCCATCCACGAGTGTCTCCAACTCTTCTGAAGTGAAGGCAGGGGCCCTTTCCCCAGTCGCAGCAGCCATTGTCACTTCCAGACCGAGGTCACAGCAGCACTTGCAGTATAGGTCCTCTCCTGTGGATGATCAGGTCTCGAGTGATTAAGCAGATAGAAAATGGCGGTCACGCCCACGGCGGTGCGTACCGCGGAAGTGCGTACCGCGACCGCCGGCGCACATCCTCATTGGCTCCTGAAACCCATAGGGTTCAATGTTAACCAATGCGGCTTTGCACCGCGGTCTTCGACCGCCTACCGCCACGGTGTGCCACGCCAGCGCAATGAGCTCACATCACATTGTCACACTTCACAGGTCAGGCCCCCGCCATTTCAAAGGCCCACATGGCTTAATTTCTACTGCGTCACACAGGCCTAGGCCTTGCATTGCCACTCATACATGCCATTCAATGCATAGAGAATCGTGTACAGTGCAAGCTGTGTGAACGTATCTGTGGGTTGATTGACTCTGTGCTCCATGTTGTCCTTCCTAGGCACCGTCCACAGGGACTTGTGAGGAGATGGAGGGCTATTCCCGTGTACAGACCGCTGTGTCGACAATGGAAGAACGACATGTCATACTCACCTACAGACTTGACCGTGCCACTGTACAGGAACTGTGTGCCCAGCTGGAGCCAGACCTGATGTCACCCATCCGCCAACCCATAGGGATTCCCCCTCTAGTGCAGGTTCTGTCAGTACTCCATTTTTTGGCTAGTGGATCATTCCAAACAACAGTGGCCATTTCATCTGGGATGTCTCAGCCTATGTTTTACAAGGTTTTATCCAGAGTGTTGCCTGCCCTGATGAAATACATGCAGAGCTACATTGTTTTCCCTGAGGTGGAGGATTTGGCTACAGTGAAGGGTGATTTCTATACCCTTGGACATATTCCCAACATCATTGGTGCCATTGATGGGACCCATGTGGCTTTGGTACCCCCCAGAGGAAGTGAACAGGTGTACAGGAACAGAAAAAGTTATCATTCGATGAATGTCCAGGTGGTCTGTTTGGCTGACCAGTACATCTCCCATGTAAATGCCAAGTTCCCTGGGTCAGTGCATGATGCGTACATCATGCGAAATAGCAGCATCCCTTATGTGATGGAACAGCTACAGAGACACCGTGTGTGACTAATAGGTGACTCTGGTTACCCCAACCTGTTGTGGCTACTGACCCCAGTGAGGAATCCCAGGACCAGGGCAGAGGAACGGTACAATGAGGCCCATGGGCGTACTAGGAGGGTGATTGAGCGGACCTTCGGCCTCCTGAAGGCCAGGTTTAGGTGCCTGCATATGACAGGTGGATCCCTAATGTACTCACCAAAGAAGGTGTGTCATATCATCGTGGCCTGCTGTATGCTTCACAACCTGGCTTTGCGACGCCAGGTGCCTTTCCTGCAGGAGGATGGTCCAGATGGAGGTGTTGTAGCAGCGGTGGAACCTGTAGAGAGTGAAGAGGAGAAAGACGACGGGGATGACACAGACAACAGGGACAGAGTGATACTACAGTATTTTCAATAACACACAGGTAAGAATCAACACCGGCATTTTACAGTTACTTACAGTCTCCTGCCTCTCTACTGTCTGACCTATTCCCCCAGTGTATGTAAACTGAGTTGTGACTTTCCCTTCCAATTTCAGGGATGTGGCCCCCACTGCGTGACCTGTGCTTTGTTTCCCCATGGACTACAGCTGTATGACAGTGGTATGTTTTCATCACTGTGTAACTGGACATTTTGGCAGCATTATGTTCAATACATTTGTTCACAATACAGGCAGACTCCAGATTGTTTTTGTGCAATAAGTGTTTTTATTAAAATGCTGAATTTAGGGACATGGTGGGAAATCGGTGATGGGTGATGGTGGAGGAATGTCCATGGCAGAGTCCAGCTTTTCAGTCTCACAGGTGCATTGTCCATATGCCTGTGGAAGGTGGAGCAGGTGCAGTTAAAGGTTGGACAGGGTGACAATGTGGGACAGTGGGATGACATCAGGGGGTATCCTTTGCTGGCGGGGGTCTTGACATCCTACTCTGTCTTCTTACGAGATCTCAGGCCCGCTTGCGGGGTGGTTTTTCTTCTGCAGGAGGTGGGGTTCTGGTGGCCTGTTGTTGTGTGGGGGCCTCCTGTCCACTAGCGCCGGCGGAGGTGGTTGCCTGTTCTTGGTCCATGCTAGTGACAGGGGCCCTTTGTGGTGCCACATGGTCCCGCAATGTGGTGACAATCTGGTTGAGTGCCCCTACGATGGTGCCCATTGCGGAACTGATAGTTCTAAGTTCTTCCCTGAACCCCATGTACTGTTGCTCCTGCATGACCTGGATCTCCTGGAACCTGGCCAGTACCGTCGCCATCGTCTCCTGGGAGTGGTGGTATGCTCCCATGATGGAGGAGAGGGCCTCGTGGAGAGTGGGTTCCCTTGGCCTGTCCCCCCCCTGTCGCACAGCAGCCCTCCCAGTTCCCCTGTTTTCCTGGGCCTCTGTCCCCTGGACTGTGTGCCCACTGCCACTGCCCCCAGGTCCCTGTTGTTGTTGGGGTGGTGGGTTAACCTGGGTTCCCTGTAGTGGTGGACACACCGCTGATTGACGTGTCCTGGAGACAGAGGCATGGGCCCGCTGGGTGGGAGCTGTGCTGGTGTTCCCAGAGGGGGTTGGGTCTGCTGTGGCCTGTGGCTGTGTGAGGGGAACCAACTGTCCAGAGGTCCACGATGGTCCGGGCTGGTCATCTGGGTCCAGGGAGACAGAGCTGCTGTCATCACTGGTGGCCTCTTCTGGGGGTGGGATGGACATTTCTGGACCCTCCTGGGCGGTGTGGTGGCGTTCGGGTCCTGCAGGGGTATAGAGGTATGGTTATTGCTTCAGTGTGTGCCATATCGGTCAATGGGTGGGTGCCCGTGTACCCCAGGGATGGCATTCCTTTGTGTGGGCGTTTGTGAGGGTGGCTTGTGGGGGAGATGTGTATGTGCAGTGGGCATGCTTTGGTGATGGGTGTCCATGCTTTGTGGACGCATGCAGGTCTTGGTGTTGGGATGGGTGGGTTGTGATGGTGAGCCATTTGCAGGGAGTAGGTGTGATGGGGGTGGGGGTGAGGGTGGGGGTATGTGGTGGCATGCAGGTGGGGTGGGGGTGGGAAGAAGTAGTTAAGATTTGACTTACCAGAGTCCATTCCTCCAGATACTCCTGCGAGGCCTTCAGGATGCAGGATGTGCAAGACTTCCTCCTCCCATGCTGTAAATTCTGGGGGAGTAGGTGGGGGTCCGCCGCCAGTCTTCTGCACCGCGATGTTGTGCCTTGATACCATGGAACGCACCTTCCCCCGTAGGTCGTTCCAGCGCTTCCTGATGTCATCCCGATTTCGTGGATGCTGTCCCACAGCGTTGACCCTGTCAACTACCCTTTGCCATAGCTCCATCTTCCTGGCAATGGTGGTGTGCTGCACCTGTGTCCCGAAGAGCTGGGGCTCTACCCAAACTATTTCCTCCACCATGACCCGGAGTTCGGCGTCTGAGAACCGGGGGTGTCTTTGGGGTGCCATAGGGTGATGTGGATGAGGTGTGGGGTGGTGTATGTGTTGATGAGTGTGGTGAGTGTGGTGATGTGTGGTGTTTTGTGCGTGGATATTGTGTGGGTGATGGTGTGGTTTGCCTCAGTGTGATGGTGTTGTCTAAGCAGTGCTGTCTATCTCTGGCTTTCTGTCGTTTTTTTTTCCGAAGGGGTTTGTGGGTGATGTGGGTGTGTGATTTATATTGTATTGGGTGTGTGGGAGTGTTGTTTGTATGTGTATCAGGTGTGTGTGTTTCAAATTGTCCAATGTGGTAGTGTTTTGTAAATGTGTGTGTATTTTGACCGCAGCGGTGTGTACCGCCAATGGGATACCGCGGTAGAAAGACCGCCGCGTGGATTCGTGGGTCGTAATGGCATGGGCGTTTTTCTGTTGCCGTGATGGTGGAGGTTTTTCGCTGACCTTTGGTGTGGCGGACTTTTGTGGATGTCGGGTTTTTGGCGGTTTGCCAGTTGCGGGTCAGAATGACCGTGGCGGTTTACCGCGGCCGCAGCGGTGTTATGGCGGTCTTCTGACCGGCGGTAAGCGCCTTTTACTGCCGAGGTCAGAATGACCACCCACGTGCTTTACAAGCTATTCACACTCCTTTCATATGTGACACAAACAGGATCATTCACATCGCCAGCTGCAGGCCCAGCACACGATAAAAGATAATGTAGAGACAATGTAAACCCTGGCAGAGAAAGAAAAATAGACAATTATTGCTTCTCAATCATATATTCCTCAAGTACACACACTTACTGGTTGGATTTGGCATGAGAGTGGGTGATGTTTCAATGTATGAAATTTTAATTAACAAGAAATTTCAGAAAAATGAAATGCACTGTTAATAATTGAAAGGTAAAAAAACTGAACCAATGACTCTGTTCGTGAGCTGTAAATCAGAGTCAAGGCACCAACCACTTTACAGTCCATTCAAACACCTTTCATATGTGACACACAAAAGACCATTCATGCCGCCAGCCACAGGCCCAGCACATTACAACATTCACAACAACAGACAGCACCATTCAAGGGCCCATTACTTTCATATGTCCACATGCCTGCCACAGCAATCACACTGGCTAATGGAGTGTGTGGACTGGTGTTTGGTTAGCAGTATGTGTAGTGACCAGCAGCAAGTCATTACTCACACAACGCCATCCAAGTGAAAGCTCACACACACTGCCAGCCAAGCACCAGCTCACTCACACCACCAGCCAATCACCAACTCACTCACATCAATAGCCAAGCACCAGCCCATGCACACCGTCAGCCAAGCACCAGTCTCCACATACTGCCAGCTAAGTATCAGGCAATGCACACCGCCAGCACATTGTTTGAACAGAAAAGAAAACACAAACAAACTGTAAGTAAATGCAAAACTACAAACACACTAATGCCAACTGTGAAACTAAACAAAAAATATAAACGCTCATGTGTGCTCCAAAATATTCTTTTTCATGTGGTACATTCTAAAACAAGCGGGCACACAAAGCCCAGATTTAGAAAGACAACCAAGGCAGTGCATGTGGCTCTCCTTCCGCATGTCTCTTCGCATACTCTACATCGCTTACAGGGATTGCTTTTTTTGGGCGTGGGCCGAATATGATCAGCAAAGTGGGGATCTTTCAATCTAGCCACATCCTCCACCACTCCAACACTAGGTACACTTCCCTGTTCTACTACAACAAGGCTGCTCATCACAGATTCCTTACACTGAACAAAATACATCTTTGTCTCTGGAGAACAATCCTTGAACACAACAAAAGCATTAAAGGTTGCTAAATGGAAGAGATGGATAGCCAACTTCTTATATCAAACATAAGCCTTACGAACAGCTGTATAAGGTTCTAATCTTTGATCTACTTCATCTACGTCACCCATGTGCTTATTGTAGTCTAAAATGCACACAGGTTTGTGCACTTCAGCAACCTTATCTTAAACAGGCACAGGTGAAGTACTTTCATCATGGATGGACAGTATCCCTCCTGTCTGCAAATTTCACAGCTAGCAGTTCATCACTATGCAAGGCACTGCCCCACTCACGTTTTTTACAAACAAGCTCCTTTAGATAACCTTTGCGGTTAGACCGGACTGTACCACAAGCAACACTGTCCACTTTGAACAATTCCCTGAGCGATTGCATACCAGCGTAGAAGTTATCTGGTAAAAATGGTGCCTTCGATAAAATGTCCTCTATCAAGTTTCCATACATTTTTCTCAGTAACTCTAAAAGTGGACGGACAACCAGAGGGGTCAATAGTGGAATCCCTGCCAGTGTACACCCAGAAATTATAGACATTTGCTGCACTACTCTTAGCCAGCATATTGATCTTAATTAATAATATGCACTCTTACTGGGAATATGCTGGCTAAAAATCAAACAGCCCTTGAACAGGGCCAAAGACTCTTCCACAGCTATTACTTTCCAGCCCTACTGCCCCAAGGGGGAGGGGGTTAGAAACTATTAGACAAAAAAATGCAGCATCTGAAGCAGAAGCAAATACTGATCATGACTCATGATTGCAGGAAATATGGCCTTTGCTACCAAAGGGACTGGTAGACCAATAGGAAGACAGCGACGGCTTCCTTATTAAGCTCATCAAAAAAGTTAAACCCAAGAAATCTTTCAACTCTTCCAGATTTGTGGGAGTCCACCGGGTAGCTCTAGAGTGGGGCTTAAGTCTGGCACTGTTGTCCCTCAAATGCTGTTTAGCATACAAATTAATCTGCTCAACAATCTCACCGAGAATGACATAGGCAAAAAGTTTTCATTGTTCACTCTACACCCTGCAACACCAGTACAGACATACAACGCTGCCTGCACCATGTTTGGGTCAACCCAGAGTTCAGATCTTCCAACTGGAAGACTTTCAGCCCCAGGCTGCTGCATCCTCATCACATCAGTGTCCTCCTCTAAAACAGGAACTCCATCCTCACTAAGAGTAGCTTCATCATTAGATGATTCCTCTCAGACATTAAGGCCCTCATTTCGACCTCGGCGTTCATTTTTAAAGACCACCGAGGTACCGCCGTGCTGAAGACCGCCAGTGCAGGCGGTTTTCCGCGCAGCGTATTATGACTGCTGGCAGCCCTCCGTCCTTTTTCCACAACAGCTACTGCAGGGACGGGACCTGCATTTTCATTATTGGACACGTTTACCAGCTATCAGTTGTGTGAGGCCCCAAAAGCAGTCCATGACACCGTCCCAGAGGCCCCTCTAATGTTTACGATGCTGGAGGCCACTCTTACAATCCTGTCCCCATATAGGCTGGTCACGAGGCTCTGCATAGGAATGCAAGAGATTGCACAGATACAGATGCCCAGAGTCTGGCAAGCATGGGTTGTGGACTTCTCTGGCCCTCTTACTGATGAGCAATGGAAGTATTGCTGCTCTCAATCTAAAACCCTTTCCCCGAACTAAAGGTTGCGATTAGTCCATTTCAATTACCTGCACAGGCTGTACCACACACCTGAGAGGATGTACAGGATTGGACTAAGCGCTGATGTGGACTGCTTGTGCTGGTCAGTGCCTAATGCTGATTTCCTGCATTTAGCATGGGACTGCACCAGAGTGAAGCACTTCTGGGAAACGATCTTCAATTATATTTTAAAAATCACAGGCCATGCCCCGGAGCATCCTGAGATTCACACTTCTCAGCCACATCAATGAGGTCCTGCCAGAGTTGCACAAATTGACAGTTATCCTGCTAGTGCTGGCTAAGCGCCTGGTGGCGATTCATTGGGAAGGCACCCGATGCCCTGGAGGGATGGGTGGCCTCAGCATGAGGCATACTATCGGGAACAGGTCTACCTGAGTGCATAGGGTGGTGCTAGCGATGCTGCTGCCAATTCAGATCAAGAGGGGCTTGATCAGGGGATTGCCCCCTGGCCTGTTCCCTTGGCCGCATGGTGTAGTGAAACTCACCCTGTTATTGCTGCATGGGATTGTGATGTAACAATGGCTAGCACCACCTCTGCAGGATTGACGTTTAGCTGAGTTGCTGTTTTGGGTGTATGTATGCTGTGATTTCACTGCAAAAATTCAAGAAAAATAATTTATTTGTGTGTAAATTTAATTCCTGATACCTTGTTAATAAACTATATATGAATTAAGATTTTTGTATTGGATTAACTCAGGGTTTATTTTATTGTTTGACTTCCAAATTTTGCAGTTATGGACAGAGGTACAGTGACATAAACTTGTTTCTCCAGTATCACACCATTTGGCTTAGTGCAGAAGCAGGGGTTTCAGCCCTGTTTTTTAATATGCAGTACAATTAAGACACAACAGTTGACCTCCCTCTGTCTCTATTTTTGGAAGGGAGGATAAAGGTTTGTACATACTTGTGTTTAATTAGTACGCTTTGTTTTGTTTTCAGTAAAACTGACTGGAAAAGTCTACACATCTACATGGCACAAAATAAATATTTGTAGAAACAAGTTGGGTAAATAAATTGTGATTCAGTGCCAACGGATTACCTCAAAAGTTAGTATAACACTCTCCAACAAACTACGTTTATTAAAATGTATATATGTTCTCCATACAACAAAGATAAATGTATGGATAACAAAGTACAACACTGTGTCTCAGTATCAATGGAGGTCACTGATTTAGCATGCAAACTTATTTCAGGAGTAGACCCATATTGCTATATTACCTCTTCCAGTCATCTCAACTAATACTTATCTCCCTGACACACATCCATCACCTCATATACACCGCATACATTCATCTCCAAAACACATCAACACCCCATCTAACACTCAAATTCCACTTAACAGCACTAACTCACATACAAGTCCCTCACCAAAAACAACTACACCAATAGCCCCTCTCATTATTCCACAAAAACAATACCAACCACAAACATCAGCACATCAAAGCAACACAAACTTACATTACACTCATCATCATACCCACTCTCACCCCCAAGACTACACAAAGGATACAAATTCCACCCTATCTCCACCCCTACCCCCCCACTCTTCACAAACACCTACCACAAGCACCCCATCCCAGCAACCTTCATTCAGTCACCTCTCCTCCATTGCACAATTTAGAGCCTTACATCATGATCCACATGCTCCTCCACTACCCCTAACCCATACTCCATCCACACTAAACAAACGCAAACAAAATAAAAAACATGCCACTCATAGCAACCTCGCATCCCCTTGTTTGTTTCATAATAAAACTACCCTACAAAAAACACTACACTCCTCATGGCTCTCTCAGCCACCAAGTTCACCACCCACACACACAGACCCAACAAAATGCCTCCTTAACCTGCTGGAAGAGGAACACTATGTTGAAAAGCAAGACTATTGTGAGCCTCAAACAGTTAACACAACTAGCAACACTCCTGCTTCAAGCTCACATTATACTACTTACCCTTCTACTAAACAAAACAACACTACCACTAACACACCCTATCTAAACTGCCAGCTCATAAATGCTCGATCACTCTCAAAAAACAAGCACCACATCTACGACCTTCTCACAGACACACAACCTGACTTACTATTCATTACGGAAACCTGGTTGGGAGATGACATGGCACCAGTATTGCACGAAGCCCTTCCTCCGGGCTATCAAACCATCACACAAAACCGTATAGGCAAGAGAGGAGGTGGACTAGCTATTATATTCAAACAGGCAATAAACCTCAGTAAAACAGACAACATCTCCATACAAGGTTGTGAAGCCCTCCTTACCAGATGCCACCCTACTCCAACTTCCACCTGTAACTTTCTCCTCCTTTACAGACCTCCACCTAACAACTCCACTTTCCCAGATGCCTTTCTTGACATAGTCTCAAACCTTATTACACTATACTCCAATCTATGCATTCTTGGGGATCTAAACATTTGGTTTGACAAACCCAATATGCCCCATCCAAAAGCTATCACCACTGGCCTACTCGCATTGAATCTACATCAGATTGTACACAATCCCACACACATCGCTGGTCACATCCTAGATGTCATTTTTGCTAAGCCTGAACTTGTTACTATTCATAGCATCACACCAACCACCTGGTCAGACCACCATCTGATAACTTTCCGACAGACAACTCCACAAATCAACACACCCCACAACCACTTACATACATACACCTATCGACCATGGAGAAAACTCAATTTGGATCACTTAGAAACACAACTAACAGCAAACACAGATCTAGATACAATCAATTCTATACCTAAACTTTATGAGTGGCTGCAGGAAGCTTTTGATATCCTAATACCACTCAGAAAAACTAAACATGACAAAAGAAAACCAACACCTTGGAGAAACACAGAACTTAAAAAGATTAAAAAACAAATCAGAAAGTTGCAGCGGACCTGGCTCAAAACAAACAACAGTCAAGACAAACTGCAGCTACACAAACTTAACAGGATATACAAATCATCAATCAAAAAAGCTAAAAAAAGATACTACTCAGACAGAATTCTAAATGCTCAATCTACAACCAAGGAATTTTACAAAATTCTCAATGAATTTCGAAAACCCACATGCATGGAAGGAAGTCATCCCACCACTCAAGATTTCACAAACAAATTGGCAACTCACTACACAACCAAGGCAGACACATTGGACTCCTATTTAAAACAGAAGAAAACCAAAACCATCAGCACCAACCCCTTTACTAAAATACCCTTTAAGAATAAACCATCCCAACCTCTACTGTCCTTCAAACAAATATCCCAGGATGAATTTATGGATTTGGTCAAAGCAAGCAGACCTTCTGGTTGCCCTTCTGACCCTTGCCCACCACAGATCTTCAAGAACATCCTGCTATCTACTTCCGCTGCCACACCTGTAAGAAGAATCATCAACAACTCTTTAACTTCAGGAACTTTTCCTACAGACCTGAAAAAGGCATACATACGACCATTATTAAAGAAAACAAATCTAGACCCGCAAGACCCCAACAACTACAGACCTATCACAAATGGACCTTTCCTGGGCAAATTGATAGAAAGAGCAGCATTCGCCCAGATGTCACAATTCATTGAAGACAATTCTATACTTTCAGACTTCCAAACTGGATTCCGCCCAGGAAGAAGCACTGAATCGGCACTCATGGCAATCTGGGACGATCTTAAAAACACAGTTGACCGAAATGGAGTTGCTGCACTACTTCTCTTGGACCTCTCAGCTGCCTTGATACGGTTGACCATGACACCCTAACTCAAAGACTCCACGAAGCCGGCATACAAGGGATTGCGCTCGACTGGATTACTTCCTATCTCCAAAAAAGAGCAAATATCATCCACTCACCCCCCTTCTCATCCGAACCCTACCTCACAAAAACAGGGGTCCCCCAGGGGTCAATCATCTCACCTTTGCTTTTTCACATCTACATGATATCTTTACCAGAATTGATCAATGATTTCCATCTCACATGCTACAACTATGCAGATGACACACAATACTACTTCAATTAGAAGACCCCAAAAACATTGAAAACTCTCAAATCTTCAGTTGCCTCAGAGCCGTTGATCAGTGGATGACCTGGAGCCATCTCAAACTAAATACCTCCAAAACTGAAATACTCACATGTGGTGACTGGAAACATTATGACCCTCTGTGCGTCTGGCCTGACGATCTCGGACCACCTCCTCAATTATCCAAGGAAGTGAAAAACCTAGGAATCACCATGGATTCCAAACTAACTATGAATGCCCAAGTAGACAAATTAGCACGCACAAGCTTCATCACCTTAAAGACTTTACGACGCATTTTCCCTCACCTCGGATTTCCACACAAGGTGCAAGCTACTATCTCACTTGTATTATCCAAACTGGATTATGCCAATAGCCTCTACCATGGATCATCTCTATCTGTTATGAAAAAACTACAACGTATCCAGAATTCCGCAGCCAGGCTACTACTACATATAAAGCCGCAAGCCCACATCTCCCCTGCCTTGAGAGCACTACACTGGCTACCCGTTGCCAGAAGATGCACTTTCAAGCTGCTTTGTATCACCCACAAAGCTATACATGGAACAGGACCGCTTTTCATCAGAAAGAAAATTACCAAATACATCCAACAAAGAACCCTCCGCTCAAGACTGGCACCCCGCCTTAGAACACCACCATACAAGAAAAAGACTGTAGGTGGTACATCCTTCTCCGTCCAAGCAGCTAAACTATGGAATTCATTACCCCCAACTATAAGAGCCACAGATAACTTTCTTGTTTTCAGGAAACTACTCAAGAGTTGGCTCTTTCCTTCATTACCACCTTTTTCAAACAACTATGAATTGCATATGCCTATGTGGATAATTATTTTTTTCAGATTATATGTATATTTCTATTTATTTATAGTTTCTTTGGAAACTAAAGCAAGGCTGTGCGCTCAGAGATCCCATAGCAGAAAAAGATCTAGAATCCTTCCTGGAGGTGAACTGATGATGTACTAGAGCGTAATCTGTATCTGACTGTGACGCGCGGGTTCTATCTCCCTCTCCTGGAGACACAGAGTAGAAGGTTCTCCCTTTATAAAGCACCTGTAAGCTCCGCCCGCTGAGCCACGCCCGTCCACCCTCGAAGTAGGTAAAGGAATTCCCGCCTTTTACCAGGATCATGGACAGCTTTCCAAAACGACCCCAATGCGTTTACCGCCGATTCCGGTGGTGCGTTGTTAATGCTCAGAAGCACGAGGACATCTCCACAAAGACGCACTAGTAACAATCACATTGCCAAAGGAACACAAGGTTGCTGGAGACGTTTTCCCCGTGGCCCATCACGTACCCTTAGTGTACAATATAAACGGGGCGTATAAAACATGCTAGGTTACGCTTACTAACATACTCGTAGAAAATACTCCGGTTGGGTAGGCCACGATGCTCATTTTACAGAAACTAAACCTCAAAGGAAGCACTTGCAATTATAATCGTAGCAGGTGCCGCAGTTGAAGCTCAGCTTCTGGAAAGGACAAGCCACCCTAACTCTTGGGCTTGGCAAAGATAAAGCACGGCTGTGCGCTCAGAGATCCCATAGCAGAAATGATCTAGAATCCTTCCTGGAGGTGAACTGATGATGTACTGGAGCGTAATCTGTATCTGACCGTGACGCGCGGTTTCTATCTTCCTCTCCGGGAGACACAGAGTAGAAGGTTCTCCCTTCATAAAGCACCTGTAAGCTCCACCCGCTGAGCCACGCCCCGTCCACCCTCGAAGTAGGTAAAGGAATTCCCGCCTCTTACCAGGATGATGGACAGCTTTGCCAAAACGACCCCACTGCGTTTACCGCCGATTCCGGTGGTGCGTTGTTGATGCTCAGAAGCACGAGGACATCTCCACAAAGACGCACTAGTAACAATCATATTGCCAAAGGCACACAAGGTTGCTGGAGACGTTTACCCCGTGGCCCATCACGTAACCTTAGTGTACAATATAAACGGGGCATATAAAACATGCTAGGTAACGCTTACTGACATACTCGTAGAAAATACCCCGGTTGGGTAGGCCACGATGCTCATTTTACAGAAACTAAACCTCAAAGGAAGCACTTCCAAATATAAACGTAGCAGGTGCCGCAGTTGAAGCTCAGCTTCTGGAAAGGACAAGCCACCGTAACTCTTGGGCTTGGCAAAGATAAAGCAAGGCTGTGCGCTCAGAGATCTCATAGCAGAAAAAGATCTAGAATCCTTCCTGGAGGTGAACTGATGATGTACTGGAGCGTAATCAGTATCTGACTGTGACGCGCGGGTTCTATCTTCCTCTCCTGGAGACACAGAGTAGAAGGTTCTCCCTTTATAAAGCACCTGTAAGCTCCGCCCGCTGAGCCACGTCCCGTCCACCCTCGAAGTAAGTAAAGGAATTCCCGCCTCTTACCAGGATGATGGACAGCTTTTCCAAAACGACCCCAATGCGTTTACCGCCGATTCCGGTGGTGCGTTGTTGATGCTCAGAAGCACGAGGACATCTCCACAAAGACGCACTAGTAACAATCGCATTGCCAAAGGAAAACAAGGTTTCTGGAGACGTTTACCCCGTGGCCCATCACGTACCCTTAGTGTACAATATAAACGGGGCGTATAAAACATGCTAGGTAACGCTTACTGACATACTCGTAGAAAATACTCCGGTTGGGTAGGCCACGATGCTCATTTTACAGAAACTAAACCTCAAAGGAAGCACTTACAATTATAATCGTAGCAGGTGCCGCAGTTGAAGCTCAGCTTCTGGAGGTGAACTGATGATGTACTGGAGCGTAATCTGTATCTGACTGTGACGCGCGGGTTCTATCTTCCTCTCCGGGAGACACAGAGTAGAAGGTTCTCCCTTTATAAAGCACCTGTAAGCTCCGCCCGCTGAGCCACGCCCCGTCCACCCTCGAAGTAGGTAAAGGAATTCCCGCCTCTTACCAGGATGATGGACAGCTTTCCAAAACGACCCCACTGCGTTTACCGCCGATTCACGTGGTGCGTTGTTGATGCTCAGAAGCACGAGGACATCTCCACAAAGACGCACTAGTAACAATAACATTGCCAAAGGCACACAAGGTTGCTGGAGACGTTTACCCCATGGCCCATCACGTACCCCTAGTGTACAATATAAACGTAGCAGATGCCGCAGTTGAAGCTCAGCTTCTGGAAAGGACAAGCCACCCTAACTCTTGGGCTTGGCAAAGATAAAGCACGGCTGTGCGCTCAGAGATCCCATAGCAGAAAGATCTAGAATCCTTCCTGGAGGTGAACTGATGATGTACTGGAGCGTAATCTGTATCTGACTGTGACGCGCAGGTTCTATCTTCCTCTCCTGGAGACACAGAGTAGAAGGTTCTCCCTTTATAAAGCACCTGTAAGCTCCGCCCGCTGAGCCACACCCCGTCCACCCTCGAAGTAGGTAAAGGAATTCCCGCCTTTTACCAGGATGATGGACAGCTTTCCAAAACGACCCCAATGCGTTTACCGCCGATTCCGGTGGTGCGTTGTTGATGCTCAGAAGCACGAGGACATCTCCACAAAGACGCACTAGTAACAATCGCATTGCCAAAGGAAAACAAGGTTTCTGGAGACGTTTACCCCGTGGCCCATCACGTACCCTTAGTGTACAATATAAACGGGGCGTATAAAACATGCTAGGTAACGCTTACTGACATACTCGTAGAAAATATTCTGGTTGGGTAGGCCACGATGCTCATTTTACAGAAACTAAACCTCAAAGGAAGCACTTACAATTATAATCGTAGCAGGTGCCGCAGTTGAAGCTCAGCTTCTGGAGGTGAACTGATGATGTACTGGAGCGTAATCTGTATCTGACTGTGACGCGCGGGTTCTATCTTCCTCTCCGGGAGACACAGAGTAGAAGGTTCTCCCTTCATAAAGCACCTGTAAGCTCCGCCCGCTGAGCCACGCCCCGTCCACCCTCGAAGTAGGTAAAGGAATTCCCGCCTCTTACCAGGATGATGGACAGCTTTCCAAAACGACCCCACTGCGTTTACCGCCGATTCACGTGGTGCGTTGTTGATGCGCAGAAGCACGAGTACATCTCCACAAAGACGCACTAGTAACAAGAACATTGCCAAAGGCACACAAGGTTGCTGGAGACGTTTACCCCATGGCCCATCACGTACCCCTAGTGTACAATATAAACGCAGCAGATACCGCAGTTGAAGCTCACCTTCTGGAAAGGACAAGCCACCCTAACTCTTGGGCTTGGCAAAGATAAAGCAAGGCTGTGTGCTCAGAGATCCCATAGCAGAAAAGATCTAGAATCCTTCCTGGAGGTGAACTGATGATGTACTGGAGCATAATCTGTATCTGACTGAGACGCGCGGGTTCTATCTTCCTCTGCTGGAGACACAGAGTAGAAGGTTCTCCCTTTATAAAGCACCTGTAAGCTCCGCCCGCTGAGCCACACCCCGTCCACCCTCGAAGTAGGTAAAGGAATTCCCGCCTTTTACCAGGATGATGGATGGATGACTAAGTATTTTTTACCCATGATTCTAATTATGTATTGTATGTGCATATGTGTGTGTAGTCATGTGTGTGTGTGTATTAATATATATATATATGTGTATGTATGTGTTGTTTCTGTGCCTGGCATGTTTGTGGATCATTGCATGGCTCTTGTTTTTTTTTTGGGTTGTTATACTAGATATCTATGAATTTCTGCTCTCTTTTTATCACACTTATCTACTCATCACTCTTATGTCATGTCTCTATCAAACTATCCTCCATTCTCACTCGGACTCATCCCAAATCCCTTCGACCACTTTCATCTCCTAAATATCTCTGCCTAAGCTCTTCCCTCCACCTCCACATCTAACTCACCAAACCTCACTCTACCTCTGTGACCTCCCACACAACCCTACTAAATTCTCCTGCATTCATCTCACCCTGCTACTATGCTCTCCCTAACCCTTCCACATCCTCTTTCCCCTCCGCCCCCCCTTTTATTCATCTCAAGCCTTTGGATTGAGTAAATGAAGGATAAACTCCCTTCTGGATTTCTTTCCACCCCTCCATTACTCCAGTCAATCTAACTAACAAACTCTCATATCTGCAACTCAAATTAACTCATAATAATACTAAAACTGTACTCCTTATTAAATTATACTAATCCATCACTAATTCTTGTTGGGTACCGGAGTAGCGTGCTACTCATCGAAAAGCGCTTCAACGCCTCGTCAGGGGTAGTAAGCGCTATATAAATACGATTACAATACAATACAATACAATAAACGTGATGAAATAGATCACCAAGATTTGTTAAGGTCACAGATAGTGGACTGGAGGTTGTGCTCAGGTTACTGGTTGGCAGTTGAAGAACCAGAACCTTATGGGCCTGGCGGCGCAGGGTACGCCTGAAATCTCCTTGGATTCACCTGCCTCAACTAACAGAGACACGGGACACTCTGTCAGGCGTAAAAGATCAGATTTTATTAGCTGCAGCTAGTACAGTTGTCCAAGAAGTACACAAGGTATGTTCTCAGGAGACTGCCACTTTACTTTGTGGCGCACAATCTTATATACCGTATAAAAACCATTTATTAACTACATACACTCCCAGAACACATAGAAAGGAGCCAGTAAGAATAATGTAAAGATAGAACAGAGCCAATAGAAATGTCGGAAAATAAGACAGCACCAATAGAAGGAATTGGAAAACAAAGTATCAAGTGACTTAAGGTTGCCTCCCCTCCAGCTGTGTTTGTCACCCCTCCCTTGAACTAATTCATTAACCGATCCACAACGAAGTTGCATGTGGTGTGATAAGTTTGTGTGCGTTTGGAGGACAGTTGTGAAATGAGAGAATACTAGCAAAGGACAGCGAAGGCCAGACGATAAGATAAGATCGGCGGAGAATAGTGTGAGCCTACAGATAGTTGAAACAAGGATTAGAAAACCAGACAGGGATTAGTGTACTCGGTCAGACCTTAATACCAGCCTTGTAAAGATAGAGGCAGAAGGCTGTTTTGAACACCATGTTGCAGAATAAGCAGAAAAGGCAGAATGGACTTCGTTCGCTGTGCTGCCTGAGTGAAGGCAACATAAAATGGCGGCGGGCCACAAAATGGCGGGTCGATACGATCGTATTAAAAATCGAATTTCCTCAGACCCTCCTTTTGCCAGAACTCAGGCAAGATACACAAACTCATGTTAATCTGAGTCGATGTCTATGGCCATGAGGTCATCAAGCTGTTGCTGTACCATCATTTTGATATTCTCTGCTCTTTGTGACTTGGGTTTGGGAATACATGCAGTAGCACATAGGTTACAGATGGCAGGACCGCAGTGCATACAAAGACAACAAGAGAATATAAAAGCTAAAATTACTCCAAAGAATGTCAATACCTTCCAACCCCATTTGGACAGTATTCCCCAAAACCACTCTGAAAAGGACCAATCTCCTTCGTCCTGATGAATCGACTCGGAGATTATGTGTAACTTAGAGATAGCTTGGTATACTGTCGGAGCGTCATTAGGTATGAAAATACAGCAACTTGATCCGATCAATTTGCATACTCCACCACGGTCCGCAAGAACAAAGTCTAAGGCAACACGGTTCTGCAAGGTCATAAGACGATCAGCCTGTAGTTCAGCTGTAATGTTACTTAAAGCTCCTACAGTGATGTCTATGGTGGTTTCTACGACACAAACCAATTGCCTTATATTTCTGCTGTTGGCCATTGGACCCCAGAACGGAAGAAATCCTTTGAGGAAATCTCCTCCCTCTTGTCCTGCTGTGTCTTTCGAATCCACAATCCCTCTGCCATATCTATTTTTATGATGGTTCGCAGGAGCGGTGTATGTAGGGGGAAGAAGAAAGGCTATATAACAAGTACCAGAGAAATCAGCTGGCAACCATGTATAAGCCCTATCGTGGCAAACGAAGTATGTACCTTGAGATGGTACTAACGGCAGTGAATTCAGGGCTGAATAAACATATGTATGGGAACATAAACTTTCTCTTTGTCCGGTGTTTGGAGTTCTACCATTTATTTGCAGACAGAAATTTCCTTGTTGGGGTATGACCCGTATCGGAGGAGATTTTCCTTGCTCAACCTTATCATTGAGGCTGGAAATGTAATTAGTTATGTTCCAATTGGTATATGCTTTTCTTTCATCTATGGAAGCTTCACTTTTTTCCATGATTTTAGCCATAGCTACCATTCCCTTTATCAATAAACTATGACTGAAATCTGAACCAACACTATGTGAACTGACAGGTTGTTTAATTTTACTTTGATATGCATTATTGAAAATGACAAAATAAGCCCAAGCGGAACCTTCATAGGAGAATGGAAGAACTAAATATGGCATTCCTTTTTCTACCGTATGTGGTATGAGTCCACACACCCAACAGTCAGTTGTATTGATCACTAACTGATGTTGATGTAACAACTGGACGAAGGAATTGTTAAAGTATTCAGTTCTTCTGATGAGTTCATGCTGGGGAAGAGTGTGAAATAGGTGCGGAGAGATAGTAGAAGAAGATGTAGAGGTAGGAGAAGAGACAACTTTTTGCTGCAGAGTAATAATGATCCAGTTTACAGATGCCAAAAGAATACACAACAATATAATGACGCATAGAGCAATACTACAACGACTATATATTTCTTTACAATTATTCTTTACATTTTTACTTTCTCTTTTATCTAATGTAGCCTCCATCTTTCTAAGTGGATGCTCACGGCAATCTTCCTCAATCACTGTAGTCACGATTATCTACCGTCCTATGACACTGTGAGGTCCTGCAGGCCTATTGCCACTTACTCAGGTCGTAACTAAGACTCCTACCGTGACCCTGCAACCGGGATAGAGTACTACATAGGAGAGAAATTTACAAGTTCTTTGGTCTTGGTCTCAAATTATAGCGTTCCTGTCCAGAGGCAGTCTGGTTTTGAAACAATGTTCCTGGATTTGTCGTGTTCAAGCGACGATGCGATGGTATTGCTTCTTGAAGGATGTCGTCGTCCTCTTTCTCAGAAAGTGTTCCAATTAGACGCGCATCACTGAATGGTACAAATTGCGGAACTTTCTCACTTTCAGAGTCACTGATGCCTCTACGGACCCACTGATCGAAAGGCAAGGGCAAAGGCACTTTCTTGCAGTGCACGGCATGCACCCAGTTTTTCTTTCCTTCGACTTTAACTGCTGTTCTTGTGGTCAAAAGAACCAGGCGTGGCTCTCTCCATCTGGGCTCCAAATTTCTCTGTCGTTGGAAATTTTTCGTGCAGACCCAGTCACCTGGTCGGATGGAATGACCTGGGTCTGTGGAAGCCTCTGGTAGAGCACTCTGAACCTGTTGATGAAGAACACGCAATTTAGTTGTAAGGTCATGCAAGTAGTCAATCAACATCGGGTATGGCAAGTCTGAGTATTTCTTAGGGCGAGGAACTCCCCATACATTAGCTGGGCGACCAAATATCACTTCGTAAGGGCTAAGCCCCAAACGAGAGTGTACTGCTGTTCTGGTGGACAGAAGAGCCAATGGTAAAGCATCAGGCCAATTAAGTCCTGTGCTAGCTTGCACCTTAGCAATTTTAAGCTTCAAGGTTCCATTGTAGCATTCTACTAAACCAGCCGACTGTGGGTGATTCGCCGCGTGGAACTTCTGTTTTATGCCAAGACCTGCACAAACTTTTTGCATGACTTGACCCACAAATTCGCTCCCATTGTCACTCCAGACAATGCGCGGCAAACCAAACCTAGGGAAGAATTCTTTCAAAAGTATTTTGGCAGGTGATAAAGCAGTATTGTCCTTCAGAGGGTAGGCTTCTACCCATCTAGAAAAAGCACATACTACCACCAGAACATATTTGAGGTTGTTGCATCGTTCCATGTGAATATAATCGATCTGCAACACCTCAAATGGATATGTTGGAGGAGCAAAATGACCTGCTGGAGTTGGGGTTCCCTTTCCCGGATTGTACATCAAGCAAACAATACAATGTTTTACTACATTGTTTGCACACTTTGGGATCCCCTCATTTTGCCACACTGGAGCCAGAAGTTTACATATTCCTTTTGCACTTAGGTGAGCTGGACCATGTGCCATAGTAACTACAGGTAGTACATAAGCATCTGGTAACAGCCAGCGTTGATGTTCTGATAATTCAACCCAACATCCCATCTCATCTAACATTCCTGTACTTTCCTTCCACTTTCTCAACTCATTCTCCGTAGCCTCTCCTTGAATTGATTTCACACTCTCTACTGTATCTTCACACATTCCCTTTTCTCTTACGCAGTTTGCGGGACCTGCAACATACATTCGACTTGTGTTGTCTCTGGCTGTCTTTTTCGCTACCTCATCTGCAAATGCATTTCCTCGACCAACATCGTCCACAATCTTTTTGTGTGCACTACACTTCACGATCGCTATCTGAGTAGGCATTGTAAGTGACTCAAGAAGTTCAGTCACTAATGGACCATGTTGTATCTTAGTACCATGGGAAGTAAAGAATCCTCTTTCCTTCCATAAACGCCCAAAGTTAAACGCTACACCAAAAGCGTATTGGCTATCAGTGTACACGTTTACTCTTTTTCCTTTGGATAACACACACGCTCTAGTTAAGGCTATCAATTCAGCTGCCTGAGCTGAATTATGTCTAATGCGTGCTGTCTCCACAATCGTATGCAAAGTAGTAATAGCGTAGGCTGAAACTGTATCTCCATTCGGGAGCTTGAAACAAGAACCATCTACCCATAGTGTTCCATCTGGATTCACTAATGGCGTGTCTTTTAGGTCAATTCTACCCTTAGTCTCTTCTTCAGTACGGAGAAAACAATCATGCTGTTCAGAGACATCTCTCTCTTCTGGAAGAGGCAACAAAGTAGCTGGATTCAGGGTATTACATCGTTTGATGTGTATGTGACTAGCCAAAAGCGTCAGCTCATATCCGGACAACCGAGCACTCGTAAGATGCTGCGTTTTTGTCCTATTTAGTAAAGTATCCACTGCATGTGGCACCATAACAATGAGAGTATTATCTAGCACTACTCCAGCAGACTGTCGAATAGAAATTGCTGCTGCCGCTGTCGCCTTAAGACAACTAGGCAATGCTTTAGCTACTGCATCTAACGTAGCTGAGAAATATGCGCATGGTCGCTGTTGATCTCCAAAACGCTGCGTTAAGACTGACAATGCACAACCCTCTCTTTCGTGGACATAGAGCGTAAAGGGCTTACTGTAATCAGGAGTACCCAATACAGGAGCAGAACACAAAGCAATACGCAAATCAGTAAAACTCTTCTGACACTCGTCAGTCCACGGAAGAGGCTGAGGCGTATCTTTTAAGGTTAGCGCCAACAGCGGTTTAGCCAATAAAGAGAAACTCGGAATCCACTGTCTACAATAAGAAGTAATGCCCAAAAAGGCACGTACCTCTCTTTGTGTGGATGGCACCGACATTTGTGCAATTGCCTGAATTCGTTCGGGGGTCAATCGTCGTCCCTCCTTTGACAAGAGATGACCCAAATAAGTCACCTCGCGACAGACATATTGTAATTTAGAAGGAGAAACCTTGTGATTCAGATCAAACAAATGACGCAACAGTGCAACGGTCACGTTTTTGCAAATCTCCTCTGAATCAGCGGCAACTAATAAGTCATCCATGTACTGAATGAGAGCGGCATCGGACGGTAAGGAAAAGGCATCAAGATGACATTTTAGAGCCTGACTGTAAATAGAGGGACTTTCACAATAACCTTGAGGTGCGCGTTTAAACCGGAAGCTTCGGCCTCCGAGGGAAAAACCAAAAATATCTCTACTCTCTTCGGCGATGGGAATACTAAAGAAAGCATTCTTTAGATCAATAACTGAAAACCAAGTCGCTCTAGAAGGTATCATCGTCAACAGAGCAGTGATATCTGGGACTACAGGAAACTGCGGTACGACAATCTTGTTTACCTCCCGAAGATCAATTACAAAACGATAAACAGGAGGCTGAGAAGGATCAGTGCGTTTAAGAACCGGAAGAACAGGACTGTTACATGTATTTCCTCTCGTTTCCTCAACCACACCCTTCTGAATCAAATCATGGACAATTTCCAGAAGTGCTTTCTCACCTTCAGTAGAGATTCTGTATTGCGGAATACGTGGCATTTCAGCATTGGTCTTAAGAGTAACAACATAAGGTGGGATCTCAAGACAACCAACGTCATTCGGACCCGTAGCCCAAAGCGTTTCGGGAAGAGAAAGCAATTCAGGTGGGAATTGATCTTTTGATAAGTACATTGGACTAGTCATTTTCTGTCCTAGAGTGAGGTATACACCAGAAGGTGAACAATATATCGTAGCATGCATTCTTTTTAATAGATCTAAACCCAACAGATTTTCACCACAACCATTCGTCAGAAGAAGCGGAGCTTCTAAATCATAAGGGCCTATTGAAACAGGCAAAGGGCAAGAAACTGGATTGCGAACAGGGGCGCCAGAAAATCCTACAGATACATTCGTTAAGCCAGACAAAGGTGCGCCAGGGAGTTTAGAATGAATGATAGAGCTTCTCATGGCACCAGTATCTAAAAGAAATGGCTCTGAAACACCCATTGTAGTGACATTAACATAAGGTCCATTCTGATCCACTGGAATTGACGTAACCCCCTTACTTTGTCCATGGCTGTCCTATTCAAAATGAAGACTTTCATTCCCTCCTTCAATATACTGATCCTCACTGTAATACTGTGTAGACCTAACATTTTGCTGGTCGAAATAATTTCCGGAATTTGGAGGAACAAAAGAACGCTGCTCTTGGGTTAACACACCTCGACCTCTACCTCTATTTGCTGACTGAAGACCACCACGACCTCGTGAAGCAGATGTTGCTCCATTACGCTGCAACAATGCCGGACAATTGTTCTTAAAATGACCTTCCTCCCTACAATCAGCACATTGATTGGGACCTAGCAAAGGTCTTGGAATGAATGGTTCAGGCTTTTGATACAACCTCTGAAACTGCGGAGGCTGTTGAAACTGAGGCTGAACATAACGAGGAGGATAAGCCTGTTGCAAGAGAACTTTAGTTTTTAATTCTTTCGTCTTTTTCTCTTGTTTTTCCCTTTCTTCTTTGTCTCTATTTTCATAATATTGTGCAGTAGCCAATATCTGGGCGGAAGAAGAAACTGCCCATGAACTCTCGGAGTCTTTTAGCTTGTGTGATAGTTCAGGAAGCAAGTTATATACGAACTTATCCACAAATAATCGCTGTCCCCCTTCTGTAGCCATATCTTGACCACTGTGATCAATGAATGTCTCCTCGAATCGGGTAAAGAAATCGGAAACACTTTCATCTTTCTTTTGTTTACATACTGCTAGCTTATCCTAATTAACTCTCAAAGCAGGCATCATTGTTTTCATTAATGTAATAATCCTACCAGGGAGTTCTGAGATCACAGCGTCGGGCTTTGCACCACCTACTTGACCTCTATCTGCGGCAATAATAGCGTTCCAATCGCCGCCTAATTCTTGAGCGTGATCCTCTCTACGAATTTTAGCCCATATTGTCTGTGGAACTACATTTCCCATCAATATGTCAATATCTGCTAGATTCATAGTACATGCATCAACTGTTTGCGACAACTCTTTATAGTAACCAGCAGGATTTTTGCGTGGATCTGGTAGTGACTGTTTAAGTGCTAAAACTTCAGACCTTTTCCAGGGGACATGTATCCATATGCGCTGAAAATGCGCAGGAATAGCTGGATTAGCACCTGCTGCTGCAACTTCTTCCTTCCATATTGGAGAAACCTCTCTCATGGGATAGTTTTTCAGTGCTGTCCTAACTGAAGGATCAGAATCAGGAAAAGTCTGTGAGAACAATAGGGATCTGAAAGAAATAAGTGTTCTGACAGCGTTTTCAACCTTAGGACCCACAATAAGTCCTTTGTCAAAGTCAGCCTGAACATCTAACAGATCCTGTGGGACCGAACCCAAATTCATATCCTCCCATTCTTTAGCGAGAGTATCGCACATAACTTTAAAAACATATCTCTGCGTAGGTGCATTCCATTGCAGAAAGGTGGACATAATATCAGACGTACTATATTGGGGACCCTTCTTGATCCATCTACAAGCAAGTGAGTCCAATTTTTCTCGCTCTTCGGAGTCTGGGAATTGACTACGAGACTGTCTTCGAGAAAAAGCTGGAGACACGTTTAAAGCTTCAAAGAAAGGTGATAAGAGACCAGAGACAGTATCGGTAAATCGCTTACGCATAGATGGAGAATTTGACATAAGGATAGGGGACAAGGTATTAGGTGAATTAACTAAAGGAGCATTAGGAATTGCCAAAGGAGCAGAAGGCAAAGGAGTTAAAGGCAAAGCTGGCATAGGCAATACTTGAGGAAGCAAATGTGGAAAAGCTGGAGCAGGCGGAAGCACAACTGGCGGCTGAACAGGCTGTAACATCGGGGGTGCATTAGCACCTTGTACATAGGGCGGAGGCAATTTCAATAAGTGGGACATTAAGGAATCTTCCTCAAAATCTTTTCTCTTATCAAGGGAAGAGATAGGCAACGTCGGATAGCATTTATCTATTGCCATTCGATGCTGTCTGTCTGAAATTTCCATTGCATTATCTATTTCATCATCTTTGAATTGCTGAGCAGCCTGTATAATCGTCATTCCCTGTGTTTTCCTATCTCGTTTCGCTTGTTTAATTTCTCTCTGTTTGGCTTCCTTACGCCAAAGGCGAAAAGAGTCAAACATTGCCGGCCGGGCTTTTCTTTTAAATAACGTTGCTTCTAAATTATCTAGCACATCAGTTTCGAAACTACCATTTTCTGGCCATTTTAAAACACCATCTTTCTTTGTATATCGGGTCCATGTCTTATTAAAGGCAATAGGACCAACACCATGTTTAGAATAGAGCTCATATGTGGGAGTTCCAACCGAAGGAATCGGACAGGAGTCCTCAAGCTGGGAGTCCCTATTACAACCAAAGCAACAAAGTTTTCCAAACTTAGTCAGACCAGACATCTCACGATTTTTACTGGCTGTTCACAAACATCAAGGGGGTAAAACTTTCAGTTTACACAGCACAAATGCACTTACCCCTCGGCTTTGGCCACTGCAATGGCCAAATCTAAGGACCTAAGGACAAAACAAAGACCAAAATTTGTGGGCGCGACCCACCAAATACTTAACTAAGGATGTCTTCTTACACCAACAGAGGCCCGTCTATCGTCTCGCTTTACCATACATCATCAAAGAAAGGGCCAAGGCAGGGCGGCAGTCAGGGCAGCAGTCGTCAGTAGCCGTCAGGAAGGAGTAACCGCGCTGAAAAAGACCTTCGGACCACTTCGACATACAGGGGTCGCTTGACGTGGCTCGCGATTCCTCCAGAATTTTCTTGCGGGGTTCCTCACGACCTTCAGGCAGAACCGGTACCGCTGAAGCCGCCCCACGTTGGGCGCCAGTTGAAGAACCAGAACCTTATGGGCCTGGCGGCGCAGGGTACGCCTGAAATCTCCTTGGATTCACCTGCCTCAACTAACAGAGACACGGGACACTCTGTCAGGCGTAAAAGATCAGATTTTATTAGCTGCAGCTAGTACAGTTGTCCAAGAAGTACACAAGGTATGTTCTCAGGAGACTGCCACTTTACTTTGTGGCGCACAATCTTATATACCGTATAAAAACCATTTATTAACTACATACACTCCCAGAACACATAGAAAGGAGCCAGTAAGAATAATGTAAAGATAGAACAGAGCCAATAGAAATGTCGGAAAATAAGACAGCACCAATAGAAGGAATTGGAAAACAAAGTATCAAGTGACTTAAGGTTGCCTCCCCTCCAGCTGTGTTTGTCACCCCTCCCTTGAACTAATTCATTAACCGATCCACAACGAAGTTGCATGTGGTGTGATAAGTTTGTGTGCGTTTGGAGGACAGTTGTGAAATGAGAGAATACTAGCAAAGGACAGCGAAGGCCAGACGATAAGATAAGATCGGCGGAGAATAGTGTGAGCCTACAGATAGTTGAAACAAGGATTAGAAAACCAGACAGGGATTAGTGTACTCGGTCAGACCTTAATACCAGCCTTGTAAAGATAGAGGCAGAAGGCTGTTTTGAACACCATGTTGCAGAATAAGCAGAAAAGGCAGAATGGACTTCGTTCGCTGTGCTGCCTGAGTGAAGGCAACATAAAATGGCGGCGGGCCACAAAATGGCGGGTCGATACGATCGTATTAAAAATCGAATTTCCTCACACTGAAATAGAAAACAGGCTCCAGTCCACAAAGCCATACTAAACGACATTCAGAAATATACAGCACTCTATAAAGTACATGCTACTAGTGGGTTACAGCACTGATTGTGCCACCCCCTCAGGGAGCACTTTCAACATGCCTCAGGCCTGCCATTGCAGACTGCGAGTGCAGTTTTAAACTGCCATTTCGACCTGACAAAACAAACCTTTTGCCCGGCCTAAACCTTCCTTTTTGATACTTATATGTCACCCTTAGGGTAGACTATAAACAGCCTATAGGGAAGGGTGCAGTGTATCCTTTGTCCTGGTAGTGAACATTTCTCAGATTTGTTTTTCACTACTGGAAGGCAAACCTCTCCCATAGGGTGACAAGGGGTTACCCTATTACATTTAATGACTGATAACGTTCTATTGGAAGTAGGTAGGAATGTCATGTTTGGTCCCTTAAGAATTGGAATTGAAACCCCTCTTTAATGGTAAAGTTGAATTTTAAATCACAGTTCTGAAAATGTAACTTTTAGAAAGTACTTATTTTCTTGTCCCATTTGGTGCCTGCAGCCTGTATCCTGGGCCACATGACTAGGTGTAGCTGGTGGTTGTTTTTTGTGTGTTATTCCTAGACAGTGAGACAAAAGGGGAATAGGTGTTGGAGGATGGGCTATCTCTGACTTGATAGAGGCAGAGCTGTCACCTATCACATTTGTACATTACAAATACATCACAAAAATTCTGTCTCAGCACACTATCAGCAAGTTTTACATTAGTGTTGTGTTCCCCTAGAAAAACTGGGGCTAGGGTAGGAAGGTAGGAACTTACACCTCTGTACGGGGAGGACTCTAGAAACTTCTTCCACTTCAAAGTGAGCACCAGGAATGAATATTGGACCGTCAGATCTTGTTTTCAGTACACTTCTGGGCCTCTGGAAGACTGACTCAGAAAAAGGACTGCTGTGCTCCATTGCTGCCAGAAAGACTTCTCCACTGCCCTGCTACTCTGCTGCCCTACTGCCTGAGTGGGAAGGACTGGACCTGAATCTTGAACCAAGGGCGACCAAAATGACTCCATGGGCTAGTTGGCTTGCCTCCTGATCAGAACCTCAGGACAGAAAATGCTCCAACCATCTTAACCCTGCTCCTGGTCTTTTGCTGTGAGTCCTATCCCCACACCCCAAGTGGAAGTGGTGCCCTCCCACCCTGGACCTTTGGAAGTGGGGTTAAATGTGTTCTGCTGGCCCAGCTGTAGTCTCTAATAGAACCAATGCAGAGTGACACAAACCCGACACAGAACCTCACAGCACCTCATTGGAACCGATGCAGCCATGACTCAAGCCTGCATCACAGCCCTCGCAGCTCCTCCAAACCACCCCTGCACAACACATCTTCGCCGCAGACCTCACATCACTTCATGGTCAGCCTGAAATTATCTCCAGTTCTATTGATTGGATTGTTGTCGTTTTGATGTTGAATAGTTTACCAAAGTTCACCTTTTTTCTAGATTGGTGTGGTATTTTATGTGTGGTGTTCTAACTTTACTACTGTTTGTGTGCTGTATAAACACTTTACACATTGCCTCTAAGTTAAGCCTGACTGCTTTTGTGACAAACTACCAGAGGGCTGAGCACAGGATAATGTGGGGGTTGCTTGTGTTTCACCCTGACAAGAATTGTCAGGAAGTGAATTGTCAACCTCAGCCAGTAACCCAATTTCTCATAATACTTTAACGTAACATAACATAACATAACATAACATGACATAGCATAACAAAACATAACATAATAAAACATAACATAGTGTGAATTTGAACAGGCTGTAGGCTGGCAGATATGTGTCCACTTTTGTGCAGTGTATTTAACCTGCAAGTTCAATGGAAGCCAAAAAAACCACATTTATACTTTATCTATGCCCATGCTCTTATATGGCACTTTTACATTATTTATCAGGCTGTTCCTTGTGTTTTTTCATTTACAAAACCACATAAAGAGGAGGCAGATGAGGATATTAATGGTTGAGTATCTTCAAGAAGTATGCATTCCAGGAGTAGGTCATTAGTGCTTGATTGATGCTTATGTTAGTTCATTTCCCAGAATGCATCTAAATGTTACACACAAGGGTTAGATCATAAATAGTTACCAGTACTTGAAGGAATTATTGTTGTTTAGTTTTTTTTAAGGGCTCAGAACCTTCGAGTGGGACAAGGCAACATGTTGTATCAATGATGAGTTCCATGAGGCCAGATACATTTCTAGCCGAGGCCCTCCTGAAATGGATTTGCTGCTATGGGGAAGCTCCAATCGAGAGAAACCTTTTTCTTAAGCCCAGTGAAGTTGCATCTTGGCTGGGATTGTCCCCTTCTTCCAATAGCTGGAAGTCCAAAGAGATTTTAAAGTTAAAATTATCAGAGATTGTAGGAATAGTCCAGTTAGACTCAATCAAGGGTCCAAGGAAGATCAGGTACACCACATATCGACCAGGAGTCACATCAGTAGCAGATACCACCATGGTCAGTATCCAGTTGTAACAGCTCAGTGGGCAATTCTAGAAAATTGTCTTTTGAAACTTAGGGGCATATTTATACTCTGTTTGCGCCGAATGTGCGTCAAAATGTTTGATGCACAATTGGCGCAAACCCTGCCCCATATTTATACTTTGACGCCCGACTCCGCAGGCGTCAAAATTCCACCATGTGCGTCATTTTTTGGAAGGGGGAACCAGCCTTGCGTTAATTATATGCAAGGTAGGCGTTCCCTTCCAAAAAATTACTTTAAGGCCTGTGCCCCTTATTTATACTCTGGCGTCATTTTGACGCACAGGAGGGGGTGGGCCTTAAAAAACGGCTCACAGCCAGATGTGCACCGTTTTTTAATGCCTGGGTCAGGGCAGGCGTTAAGGGACCTGTGGGCTCGGAAGGAGCCCAGAGGGGCCCTCCCCTGCCCCCAGGGACACCCCCTGCCACCCTTGCCCACCCCAGGAGGACACCCAAGGATGGAGGGACCCATCCCAGGGAAGTAAAGGTAAGTTCGGGTAAGTATTTTTTTCCGATTTTTTTTGTGGCATAGGGGGGCCTGATTTGGGCCCCCCTACATGCCACTATACCCAATGACCATGCCCAGGGGACATAAGTCCCCTGGGCAAGGCCATTGGGCAAGGGGGCATGACTCCTGTCTTTGCTAAGACAGGAGTCATGTCAATGGAAGTTGGGCGTAAAAAAAAATGGCGCAAATCCGGTTTGAGGCCTAATTTTGCCTCAGACCTGACTTGCACCATTTTTTGACCCACAACCCCCATTTTCCCATACGTCGGCGCTGCCTGGTGTGAGTCATTTTTTTTAACGCACACCAGTCCGCAGCGCCGGCTAACGTCATTCCATTAATAAGGCGCCCGCATGGGGCGTTGGAATGGCGTTAGCCGGCGGTAAAATTTTTGACGCACAACTGCGTTGGCGCAGTTGTGCGTCAAAAAGTATAAATATGGGCCTTATTGTGTTAACGTAACCACACAGGAGGTCAGCCAACTGAACTTTGGAGATCAAATGGGAGAACATCTAGTACTTCAGGTCTACTAACAAGCAGGCATAGTCCTTCTTCTGTTCTTCCATAGGTCCAGAAAGTGTTCTAAGGAGGGTGCCTTAGGGTGCCACATTTATGGATGTCACTAGCTAGTGGGTGGGGGGACTCCTGATTCTTCCCTAACAACTGGAGTAAACCGTCCTCACTTTTTAGGAGTCCCTAATTGCCTGACTGCAATCAACCCTAGAGTGCACCTAAAACCAAATGGGGAGCCATTTCCCCCTTGTGCAGAATCTTTGTGCCTACCAAGAACTGTGGTCAGGGAAATGAACAATTCCCTCCTCTGAGGTCAATTAAAATTCATTCTGGAGATAGTGTCTCTCTCATTGGGGTGGCTGGGGGAACAAAGGCTTGCCTTCCCCAGTCCTCACCTTACATTTACTTGTAAAAAAGACAGGCATTTTACGAATTGTTGATTTTCAAGGGATCACCATGTCTTCCTACATGAGGAAATAAAACACCTCCCCACACCTAGGCCATTATTTTCTGTTCTGGAAGCAGTTTTCATACATTATTAAGGTCAGGCATTGGCCAGGGTAACGCCCTAATGCAAATTAACCTCCAAGAGCTTATAGCAGGTAAAAAGTAACTTACTAAAAGTTATTTTTCCTAAAACGTTTTTAGAAATCTGACTCCACCATTGAACTGGATTTTGTAATAAATATTTAAAAAGTGGTTGAATCATTTTTCTAGCTGATCCCAAACCCGGGGTCTTAAAATCAATGTTTCAATCTATACTCTAGTTTTCTCACAGGACTGCCGGAGCCTTCCACAATGGAGATAGCTTTGGGAGTTTGTCACCTGACCTTGAGGGGTACATGGTCTACATAAAGGTGACTTATTAATTTAAAAAATGTTTTCTCCTGTCAAAAGGGTTATTTTGACAGGGATGACTGTAGGCTTAAAGCAATCAGTCTACATGCTTCAGCCTGAAGTCTTTTTTCTTTTGTTTTACTACTAGATGGCACAATAATTGTCAAAGTCCACAGGTGTCATCTACCTTTCCATGCTATGGGTGTAAATACACCATATATTGTGGCCCTATAGAAGTTAAATATGCCAATCAGAGATTAGCCTATGTTTACATGAATTATGGGTCACAGTACATACACTGGTTTCTGGATAGCAGTGCCACACTGGGCAGAATCTAAAACCAGCAGTAAAATACATCACGAATGGGGACTATGCAAAAAAGGCCATTTTCTTGCACTAGACAATACACAGAACCACACAAAATGGCAGACTGAAACTATCTGTCAGGAAACAGAAGCTCATTCCTTCAGCCCAGCATGCAGCAAAAGATCTCAATGCAGGTCTTGGGAGCAATATAAATGAAGCTTGTTACATCAACTTAGAAGGACAAATACAACCTAGTAGAAAACCACTATTTAATACACACAATTTCCATGTCCTTCACAGGACACCATTTACCCTGCACATAATTTCTCAGGTACACAGCATACCTTTAGCATGCATGAACAGTAAATGCTGAATCGCACACCATGGGAGAAAAGGAAGGATCCAGTTGTGGGGGATTAAGCAACATTTATAGGGGAAAACTAGTATGCCCTCTTTCCTCCACGTGTGCAGGTAAAAAGGTCTGTTCCCCTGAACTAAGACTGCTGCCAGCAACAACTGGACAAACCATAATGGTACAGCTTCACTTAAATAGGTGGGAAGTTTACACTCCTGGTCCAGAAGAGACCTCTGCTGGTGAATGTCACATAATAATGGAGCTCCGCATCTGGGATCTCAGGTTGTTAAATCTACTAGGAAACACACAGGAAAGTCCATAAAACTTCAAAGGGGTGCTGTGATAGATATTTCATAGCCATGCAAGGGTTTTGTTCCTACAGTGTCACATGCTAGGATGCTGTCATCTAATGCCAGGGTGATGGGTAGTGTTTTTCTGGTATTACACTGTGCTGGAAGTGGCAGATACATGCTATGTAAACAAGTATGCTAAAGGACTATTTAGTAATGTCAAAGGGTTGCACAATTACATCCCTTCCACATGACAGCTATTCCCTTGAAGCAGTTCTTCTGTATTTTCATGATAGTTAAACATACGCTGCACTGAGTTCCCTTCAGCAAAGTCTACTCACTCACAGGGGTATTTGAGGCAGAGCTCCTCCAGCCAAAAAGAAAGGAGGATAGGGTATCAACAGACTGTTCTACTCCTTTCACACTGTCTAGTGGATCAGTGGGAGGGTAGCAGAGAACTATAGAGAAACCAACACTGTGCATGTGAAAGTGGTGCAGTCTCAGGTTTGCCCCAAACCTCCAGTGTATGTGAGTGCATGTGTGCTTGAGTGTTTGCCAGCCTCTGTGAGTTACTTTTCATGGTTGTGAGTGGTAATGATTAGATATTGGTACATAGTTCTTGGATTTGAGAACATAATAATGGTGATACCTGACACAGTGGTGGCATTGACTCATTGTCGTCATCATTAACATATTGCGCCCTTATCCAGTGGCATAATGGGAGCTACCTGTGGAACGATGGTGGGCACTGTAACTTGTTGCAATTTTCTACAATTTTGGCACATTTGTTTGCATCATTGGCTTACTGTGAACCCCCTTTCTTTGCACAATGGTGTTTTTTCTTGGCTTAATAGTAGGCCTCAAAAACTGTGGGAACAATTTTTATGAATAGATAGTGGTCCTTGGGACTGCTGCCTGCTCTTAAAAAATAGAGGGGCAGATGTATGGAAAATAGCACTGCACTGAGTGCAGCGCCACTTTCCCTGGGCTCCTTAACCCCCCCCCCGCCCCCCACAGCATCGTTGGGCAACATAAACATAAAAAACAATGACATTAATGTGTCGCAAGGTGGCGCTAGGGCATTATGAATATGCCCTATATTTTTTTTAAATTCTCAAAGTGGAAGAGAATTTCCATTTTAGGCATTTTGAAGATATTTATGACAACCTAAGCTACAATTCCTTGGGAGGTAAATCTTTGCCCCTTTTGGTTTCCGCCTATAGTTCTGTTAGTAGAGGCTAGGAATGACATCCCTAGGTCCTATAGGAGTCTCCTTGGACTTATTAAAATCCAATGCTACTTTCTGAGACCTTTTATTGACCTTATATATTAATAGTATCTTAAGACATTGCATACAATCCACCTGGCCTAAATCAGTCAATATGCATGTTTTTTTTTAAAGGCGCAGTGTATGAGCCCCACTGTTAGCACCCCATCTCGTTGATTGATTCAACAGTCAAGGTGTTAGGAAGAATGGTCCGTACTAGGCTGATGCCTGGGCCAATGATCATCATTTCTTTCTGATATTCAGTATGGTTTTCGTACAGGTAGAGAGACAGCCTATCAATGCCTGAACCTATTACTTTTGGTCAATAAGTATACTGTGGCCTGATATGGAGCCACACATCTAGCTTTCATGAACATGAGTTCTGCTTTTGATTGACTGAACAGGGATAAGCTTTGGGCCATCCTGTTTAAGATGGGGTTTAACAGGGGCCTGATCTTCTTTTGCGGGAATTACACTAGAATGTGTCTTCTGTAGTTAGATTTAGTGCTCAGGGTGAATGCACAGAGTATTTGTCACTGAAACAAGGGGTTGGACAGGGTAGTATCCTTGCCCCTTTTTTGTTCAATCTTTATGTCAACAAATTGAAGAAGGTTCTGATTACTGAGAAATGCCAATTTGCCAATGATATGTTGACAGCCCGTCCCAGCTTTAGTATATGCAGACAACACCGTGCTGATTTCTAGAACTGTCCAAGACTTAACTCGTTTTGTAGTTACATGGATAGTTTAAACCTAGGCATTAACTCTGTTCTGTTAAGTCTCACACTATGATCATTGGGCCTAAGTCTACTAAAATCAGAACCATATTGCCAGGGGCAGCATCGTTAGTAAGGTGATTTAATTCCTATACTTAGGTGTTATGATCGACTAGCTTGTCAGCTGGATTCCTCATGTTAGAACAAGGAGGCACTCACTTGGAAAGAATGTTGCAGTGGTTTTACATTAGTCAGCCAGGTTGGGACATAAAAGAGGGGCTGCAATACTCAAGATCTATAAAGCAAAGTGAGTATCTATAGCTGCTTATGGCAGTGGCATTTGGGGTTACACCAACGTTTCTGCTGCCCAGATTGTGATGAATATATTTCTGAAATGTTTACATTTACTCCCAAAGAGCACAGCCACATTCAGTGGCATATTTACAAGCCCTGTGGTGCAGGGCAGCACAGCAAGTTACCTTGCTTTACTGCCCTGCGCCACAGGGAAATGGAAGAAATGCACCATATTTACAAGGCATGGTGCATTTCTGTCCTTTCCCCATGCGCTGGCACACAAATTGCTGCCTACAGCCAGCACAGGCACCCTTGCACCATGGTGCAAGGGTGTCTGCATTGTTGGCAAGATCAGTTTCAGGCAGGAAGGAGCTCCTGCCTGCACAAAAACAATCCTGGGAGGCCTTTTCCTCTTTCTATGTGTGCCGCAGAATGTAGGACACATACAAAGAGGAAATAATGAGGAGAAATAAAGATAGTTCTCTCTGTTGCGCCTGCCCAGGGGAGGGATACAGTTTTGACACATTCCCATGTTTACAGATTCTTGTAAATCTGGGAATGCTTCAAAATCCAGGGTGTTGCATGGGAACACCCACCACAACACCCATGCTGTGCCTCCCTGACACAGTGTAAGGCAACACAGCGACTTGTGCTGTGTTGCTTTTCACCAGCTCTGCAAGGCCATGAAAAGCTACACAAAGTGGATTTGTGTGGCCTTGCATATATGGACCTGCAGTATGCGGTGCTGGTGCATCACAAAAAGTGATGCACCGGCAGCACACAGGGCTTATAAATCTGCCCCTGAGTGTCCATGAGAAAGAAGGGTTGGGTTTTATCACAGATATCTTTCAACTTAAAGCATTGCTGTTTTGGAGTTGCAGCTTAACCTGTTGATAATCAGTGATTGATTGTACCCTGATCATGTGTCTTTTTGTGATGCTGCGGGTGCCCGCGGCATCTCAATCTTGGGCCGCAATGGGGTCACGGTCCCCTTTACAGGCTGTCGGGCTCACTGCGGGCCCCCTGCATGGAACTGTGTGCAATGGCCGTGCCCAGGCGAAATTGGTCCCCTGTGCTGGCCATTAGGGTGGTGGGCATGACTCCTGTCTTTTCTAAGACATGAGTCATGTTTTAGAATAGTTGTGCTTTAAGACCATGGAGGTTTCAGCATAAGATGTTGTGGAAACAGCTCAGTTGCTGATTCATACAGTGCAACAACAAGCCCAAGAATTGTAACAACTACGTGCTGAAAACACTGCATTGCTACAAGCCTTGGTCTCTAGAACTTGAGACTTTCCTACCGTCTCTGCTACTACACCACATTTTTATGGAGACATTGGGGTGGTGTGCATGACTCCTGTCATTTCTAAGACAGGAGTCATGTTTTAGGATAGATGTGCGTCTGAAAAAGACGCAAAGCTGGTCAGTGGCATTTTCTTTCCCGATAACCAGCCTTGCGTCATTTCCAGACACACAACCTTCTATTCCTATACCTCCACCCCACCCAGTAAGCGTTAGCGCAGTTTTGCGGCAAAAAGTATAAATATGGACCTAAGAGAATTTCTTGACTTCTTGATGGTTTATTTTGCATTCTGACCCTCTAAATTTACTCAAGACAAGACTAAAGAAGGATATTTAATTAGCGCCCTGTCTGGTCCAGCTTTAGCCTGGGCTACTCCTTTGGTAGCCACAGAAGATACACGGTTGTCTAGCTATACTACCTTTCTTAATGTCTTCAAACAAATGTTTGAGCAACCTGGATTGGAGTCAGCTGGAGAATAAGCCTGAATAAGCCTGTTGCGACATAGAGTAAGGCAACCTGGACATCCTACAATACATTACACGTTTTAGGCAATTGGTAACAGAAGCCACTTGGGTAGAACGCACCCTCGTCATCCTTTTTCGCAGGGGGCTATGTGACGAAATAAAAGATGAATTAGTACATTTTACTCAAGTGGATGATATGATGGACTTAGCCTTATACATAGAATATCGTCTTCATGAACATAGATTAGAGGAACGAAAGGGCCACAGACGGGAGCCACATGTACAATGGTACATTGCCTAGAAGAGGTCACCCCTACCTCGGCCAGACCAGAACATGTAAGAAACGAGGTTGTACTCCAGGTTCTTTATACCAGGACAGTACGAGAAAAGGAGATTGTGACACTTGTATTCTTTGGCTTAAATATGTTTGGACAAATCTTTCAAGGTTGGCTTAGCCTGACATGTTATTTCAAACAAAGTACATTGTCAGGGAGAATATTGCTTGGGTTAGACATGCCATTCGAACACTTAAAAGGAAAGAGAGGGAGGTCTCTGCCCTTTCTGAGGTCTAACACCCTACTAAAAACAACTTTGTCAGCAGATCTTTACCTGTTCTTTTCACTTTCTAATACATATTTTACTTACAATTATTTCAGCATTTTCTGACCGTTAATAAGGGCTGGTCCAATGATGATGATTGCCTTCATGGTGCACTTACACCCTGTGACCAAATGATGCTCTTTTAGCCAAAAGCATTGTGCACATACACAATGTGACTAATAAATGTGACTGCTGCAATTGCACCCTATGACCAATAGATGTCCTTTTAACCAATAACATGATGCGCATTCACCATGTGACCAATAAATGCCACGTTAGCCAATAGCATTGTGCATTCGAATATTGTGACCAATAGGTGTCCCTGTAGCCAATAGAATGGCATATTTCCACCATCTGAGCAATAGAGGTCCTTCTAGCCCATAGAATAGTGCAGTTACACCATGTGACCAATAGATTACTCTATGGCATGTAGCATGGTGCAGTTACATCATGTGACCAATAGATGCCCCATGGTACATACCATGGTGCAGTTACACTAAATGACCACTAGTTGACCCTTTAGGTAATAGCATGCTGCTTTTACACCGTGTGACTGATCAATTTCCCCTGTAGCCCAAGGCATGGTGCAGTTACACCATGTGACCAATAGAGCTCTATGTGGCACATAGCCTGGTTCATTTACACTATGTGACCAATAGATGTCCCTCTAGCTAATAAACTGTGTGACCAACAGTTCTCCCTTTAGCCAACAGAATGATGAAACTACACTATGTGACCAATAAATGTCCCTGTAGCCAATAGCATGGTGCACTTGCACAATGTGACCAATAGAACTCCCTGTAGCCAATAGATTGTTGCACTTACACCATGTAACCAATTAATGTCCTTGTAGCCAATAGCGTGCTGCAGTTACACCATGTGAACAATAGATGTCCCTGTAGCCAATAGAATGATATAGTTATACCATGTGACAAACAGATGCCCTATGGCACATAGAATTGTGATCTTACACCATGTGATCAATAGATGAACCTTTAGCCAACAGCAGAATGCACATACACCATGTTACCAATAGATGTCCCTATAGCCAGTAGCATAGTGCACTTACACCATGTCACACATAGATATCCCTTCAGCCAATAACATGGTGCAGCTGCACCACGTGACCAATAGATGTCCCTTTCACCATTAGCATTGGGCACTTACACCATGTGATCTATATATGTCCCTTAAGCCAATAACATGGTGAAGTTACACCATGTGACGAATAGATGTCCCTATAGCCAATAGCATGGTTCACATACATCATGTGTCCCTGTGGCACATAACATGGTGCAGTTACACCATCTGACAAATGTAAGTCCCTTTAGTCAAAAGCTACTCTGACTATTTGAAGTAATTGCATGGAGAGACTATTGCAATAACAATCTCTCTCTCTCTCTCTCTCTCTCTTCCATTCCACCTTGGAATGGAAAAGAGAGAGAGAGAGAGAAAGTGAGAGATTCAGAGAGATAGGTAGAGAAATTAAGATAAGAGACTGACAGAGAGAACTTGAGAGAGGGCGAGGTAGAGAGAGAGGAAAGAAGATTTTTAGGCCTTGATCAATGATATACGTAGATTGAGATATTTTAGGACAAATTAAAAAGAAAACGTTATCAGTTAAAATGAGTGAGATCAGCTTTCAATATGAAACTTTTGAAGTTTGAAAGAAATTAAAGAAGGGAAAGGACATCAGTCAGAGTTGGAGGAAAACCCTTAACTCTCAGAGTGAAGGTCTGTAACCTTAACCATTAAGCCACAGGTTACACTTTACTCAGTTCCTTTTAGTCATACCAATGACATTCAATCCACAGAGTGTAGTAGAACACATGTGAATGGTCCATCAGTACGAAGGTATAACAAACAAAACACTACGAAATAAACATGTGCACTGCCAAGTGATACTATGAATTGAACCTTCAATCTACTGAGGGATTGCACAAGACCGTCACCATTAGGCATGAAGAGGCTCTGTACTCGGTATCCAGACGTAACTATAACACTTGTATCAAACATCTTGCTACTCTGACTATTTGAAGTCACTGCAAGGCAACACCATTACAATGATAATCTCTCTCTCTTTTCCATTCCATTATGGGATGGGAGAGAGAGAAATAGACAGAAAGTGAGAGATTGAGAGAGTGAGGAAGAGATATTAAGAGAAAGAGATTGACAGAGAGAACTTGAGAGACGGGGAGGTAAAGAGAGAGTGATTCAATTTTAGGCTTTGATGAATGATATATGTAGAATGAGCTATTTTATTACAAATAAAAAAGAAAAGCATATTTGTTAATTAAAACTGGGATCATATTTCAATATGAATCTTAAACTTTTAAAGTTTAAAAGAAATTAAAGAAGGGAAATGCCTGCAGACACATGTGGGGTAGAACTCTCAACTCCCAGTGTGAAGATCTTAACCTTAACCATTAGGTCACAGTTTTGCTCTGTTGTCACCAGACATACCTATGACATTCCATCAACATAGTGTAGTAGGACGCACATGAATGTTCCAACAGTGTGAAGGTTTGCCAATCAAAACACTAATAAATAAACATAGGCCCTGCCAAGCGATACTAGGAATTGAACCTTCAGCCTACTGAGTGACTATACAAGACCTTGAGCGTTAGGCTAAAAGTGGCTCTATACTCTGCTTTCAAAAGGAACTATAACACTCGTACCAAAAATCTTGCTACCATGACTATTTGTAGTCATTATATAGAGAGACCATTGCAGTAACAATCTCTTGCTCACTCTTCCATCACATTATGGGATGGAAGAGAGAGAGAGAGAGAGAGAGAGAGAGAAGGAGAGAAATTAAGTGAAAGAGATTGACAGAGAGAAAGAGGGATAGAAAGAGAAAGAGGTTTTTAGGCTTTGATGAAAGATATCTGTAGAATGAGATATTTTAAGACAAATGGAAAGTAGAAAGGTTTAACAATCAAAACAGTACTAAATAAACAAACGCAGTACAAAGCGATTCTAGGAAATTGAACCTTCAGCCTACTGAGTGATTATAGAAGACCTTGACCACTAAGCTACAAGTGACTCTCTAGTCTGTCTCCAAATATAACTATCATACTTGTACCAAACATTTTGCTACAATGACTATAAGAAGGCATTGTATGGCGAGACCATTACGATAACAATCTCTCTCTCTCTTTCTCTCTCCCATCACATTATGGGATGGATGAGAGAGAGAAAGAGAAAGTGAGAGATTGAGCGAGAGGGGTCAAGAAATTAAGAGAAAGATACCGACAGAGAGAGTTAGAGATGTTTTTTAGGCTTTAATGAATGATATATGTAGAATGAGATATATTAGGACAAAATAAAAAGAAAAGTGCATTTTCAATTAAAACGCGTAAGATCAGCTTTTATTATGAACCTTACATTTTTGAAGTTAAAAAATACTTAAGAAGGGAAATGACTGTTGACAAAGCTGGAGTAGAAGCCTTGCCTCTCACAGTGAAGGCCTGTAACTTTGACCATTAGGCCACAGGTTATGCTCTGGTCAAGTCTCACCAGACATACCTATGACATTCAATCCACAGGGTGTGGTGGGACACACTTAAATGCTCCATCAGAAAGAAGGTTTAACAAACCAAAACACTACTAAATAAATATATGCATTGCCAAGTGATACTAGGAATGGAACTTTCAGTCTACTGAATGATTGCACAAGACCTTTACAATTACTCATTATGAAGTTCTTACCAGATATACCTATGACATGCACGAATGTGGTGGAAGACACATGAATGTTCCATCAGTAAGAAGTTTTAATAATCAAAACATTACTAAATAAACAGACGCACTGCCAAGCAATACTAGGAATTGAACATTCAGCCTACTGAGTTATTGTACAAGACCTTGACCATTAGGCCAGAAGCAACTTTGTACTTTACTGCCAAACGTAACAATAACACCCGTACCAAATCTCTTGCAATTCTGGCTATTTGAAGTCATTGTATGGAGTGACCATTCCAAAAACAATCTCTTTCTCTCTTCCATCCCATTGTTGGATGGAAGAGAGAGAGAGACAGAAGGTGAGAGATTGAGAGTGAGAGGAAGAGAAATTAAGAGAAAGAGATTGGCAGAGAGAACGAGAGAGAGAGAGAGGGAGAGGCATTTTTTAGTCTTTGATGAATAATATACGTAGAATGCGATATTGTAGGACAAATTAACAAGAAAAGTATATTTGTCTATTAAAACAAGTGAAGTGAACTTTCAATATGAACCTTAAACTTTTGAAGTTTAAAAGAAATGAAAGAAGTGAAATGACTGCAGACGCACCTAAAGTCAAACCCACAACTCTCAATGTGAGCGTCTGTAACCTTAACCCTTAGACCACACTTTAGTCTTTTATCAGTTCTCACCAGATACCTACGACATTCCATCCACAGAGTGTGGTAAGACGCACATCAATGCTCCATCAGTACGAAGGTTTCACAATCAAAACACTACTAAATAGGCATACGTACTGCAAATCGACACTAGCAGTTTGAACCTTCAGCCTTGACCATTACATCAGAAGTGACTCTATACTCTGCCTCCAAATGTTGCTATAACATTCGTACCAAACATCTTGCTACTATGACTATTTGAAGTCATTGTATGGGGAGACCATTGTAATAACAATCACTCTCTCTCTCTCTTTCATTTCATTATGGGATGGAAGAAAGAGAGAGAGAGAGACAGAGGGACAGAGATACAGAAAGTTTGAGATAGAGACAGAGAGAGATGTATTAAATAGAAGAGATAGAGAGAACGTGAGAGAGGAAGAGAGAGGGAGAGACGTTTTTAAGCATTGATGGATGAGATACGTAGAATGAAATATTTTAGGACAAATGAAAAAGAAAAGTGTACTTGTCAATTAAAATGAGTGAGATCAGCTTTCAGTATCAATTTAAACATTTGAAGTTTAAAAGAAATTGAAGAAGTGAAATTACTAAAGAGACACCGGGAGGAGCACCCTCCATCCTCAGTGTGAGGGTTTATAACTCTAACCATTAGGTCACAGGTTACTCATTATGGAAGTTTTACCAGATATACCTTTGACATGCATACCACAGAGTGTGGTAGGACACACGTAAATGCACCATCAGTAAGAAGGTTTAAAGATCAAAACACTGCTAAATAAACAGACACACTGCCAAGTGATACTGCCAATTGAAACTTCAGCCTACTGAGTGATTATACAAGACCTTGATCATCATATCTATTGGTCACATGGAGTAAGTGAGCATTGCTATTGCCTACAGGGACATCTATTGGTCTCTTTGTGTAAGTGTGCCATGCTTGTGGCTAAAGGGACATTGATTGGTCATGTTGTACTGCACAGTTCTATTTGCGAAAGGGACTTCTGTGTGTCATATGGTGTAACTACACCTTACTATTGGCTAAAGGAACATTTATTGCTCATGTGGTGTAAGTGCACCATGCTATGCGAGACAGAGACATCTATTGGTCACTTTGTGTAACTGCACAATGCTATTGGGTACAGGGACAGCCATTTGTCACATGATTTAGGTGTGCCATGCTATTGGATAAAGGTACATCCACTGTTCTCATGGTGTAACTGTGCCATGCTATTGGCTAAAGGGACATCTATTGGTCACATGGTGTAACTGCACCATGCTTTTCACTAATGAGACATATATTGGTCAAATAGTGTAAGTAAACCATGCTATTGGCTAAATGGACATATATTGGTCACATGGTGTATGTGCATTATGCTATTGGCTACATGCACATTGATTGGTCACATGGTGTACATTCATCATCTTTTGGCTACAGTGACATCTATATGGTCACATGGTGTGAATTTACCATGCTATTGGTTTTAAGGACAACTGCTGATCACATTGTGTAGGTGCATCATGATGTATGCTACAGGGATAGGTATTATTCACATGGTGAAACTGTATGATGCTATTAGCTAAAGGTATGTCTGTTGGTCACATGGTGTAACTGCTCAATGCAATGACTAAAGGGACATCTATGGGTCACATGGTGTAACAGCACCATGCTATGTGCCACAGGCACATCTATTGCCCCATGGTTTGACTGTGCTTTCAATTGGCTTCAGGAGTATCTATTGGTCCCATGGTGTAACTGTGCCATGCTATTGTTTACAGGAACATCTAATGGCCACCTGGTGTAAGTGTGCCCTGCAATTGGATACAAAGACATCTATTGGTCATATGGTGTAACTGCATCATTCTATTGGCTACAAAGACATCTGTTGGTTATAAGGCTTATCTGTGCTATGTTATTGGTTGCAGGGGTGTCTATTGTTCACATGGTACAACTGCACAATGCTAATGGCTAAAGGGACATCTATTGGTCACAAAGTATAACTGCACAATACAATAGGCTAAAAGGGCATCTATTGGTCATATAGTGTACATGCACCATGCTATGTGCGACAGGGACATCTATTGGTTACATGGTGTAACTGCACCATGCAATAGGCTAAACGGACATCTGTTGGTTACATGGTGTAAATGCACAATACTATGGGCCCCAGGGACATATTTTGGTGACATAATGTAACTGTACCATGCTTTTGGATTTGGGGACATCTATTGGTCCCATGGAGAAACTATGCAATGCTAATGGCAATCTGGACATTGATTGGTCACATGGTGTAACAGCATCCATGCTATTGGCTAAAGGGACGGCTATTGATCAGATGGAGATTTGCAGATACTGTTAGCTACAGATTCATTCATTGGTTACGTGGTGTAACAGCACCATGCTGTGCGCTTCAAGGTAATCTATTGGTCGCATGATATAAGTATGCTATGCTATGGGCCACAGGGACATCTATTCATCGCAATCTTATAACTGCACCAGGTTATTGAGATTTATTTTAGTCACATGGTGTATGCTCTTGTATCCAGGGACATCTGTTAATCACATGGTGTAACTGCATCTTGCTGCTGGCTATAAGGATATCTATTGCACCATGCTGTTGGCTAAAGGGATATTTATTGGTGAAACGGTGTCACTTCAGCATGCTATACGCTACAGGGACACCTATTGGTCACATGGTGTAAGTGTACCATGCCATTGGCTGCAGGGACATCTATTGATGACATGGAGTAACTGCACAACTCCATTGACTAAAGGGACATTTATTGGTCATATGGTGTAACTGCATCATTCTAATGGCTAAAGGGACATTTATTGGTCACATTTCTTTCTTCTTCCTACTAGGAATTTGTGTTTGGTTCAGGTACAGACTATCGTCACCTTTCACGAAGACCTCTTTGATAGTAAGACATAGGTAACAAACTTGACAACATGTGTGCAGGCTATCCCTTTGACCTTTTACCTATTAAGGAAAAAGGTTGTGTTAGTCAAAACAATACATTACATTGTATCACTTTAGCATTACTACACCTGACTTCATCTTATCCTCCTCTCCCCACTTGCCTTTCAGGTCCTGGGGTGAAAAGAAAAGACATAACAAGTTAGTGGACCCTCCAGGGCCCCCAGTGTGATGGTACAGAGGCGACCCCTTTGGGTACTCAGGCTTTATCGTCGCTGTCATTGTCTGATCCGTCCAGTGCTGCAAAGTCATGCAGGAAGCTGTGGATCATCTTACAGCAGGCCAGGGTCGATGTCTCCTTCTTACTTACCACGAGGCAGTTTCTGGAAAAGAAAAGAACATCTTGAAAACAGCACAGGAGCCTCCAGCAGTCCTAGAGGTGTCCAACTTGTGTCTCCCTGGGAACAAACCATACATTACCGAGAGAGCGGGGAAGCATAATTTTGGTATCCAGACCTCAAGCTCATTCCTTAGGGCCTTCAGCAGGTCCTGGGTTTAGGCGTATTCCTAGAACAGGTGGTAGGACATCTCATTTGTGATGCATCCTCTCGGGCAGGACTTGTATGGATTGAGCCCTCTTGCATGCATGAAGGCTTTCACTGGCAGACCTCTTTTGGATGGCAAGCCAGGCGATGTCTTTGTGGTGGTTGGTCAGGCACTTGGACTCAACGTTCTCTCACAAGTGATCAACTGTGGAAGAGGGTAGGGCGTGGATTGGTTTGCTGGCATCCCTCGTATGGATCATGCATTGTACGATCTTCGGGGGCCACTAGTTTGGGACTAGAGCCACCATACCAAACTCCTTGATGAACCTTTCCTTGTAAAAACCACAGAATATCCCAGTTGCACGGGACAGCGCTCTCAGACAGCCAACATGACTCTTTTTTTCAGTCCTCACTGTGTTCTGAATGCAGTGGCACACAAAGATTCCCCTCAAGATGGTTACGATGTCCGGCACTCCTTTGTCTTCTTTGTCGTGGGTCTTGAACATCACCTCACTCTTCCATGTTAGAGTTCCAGATGAAGAAAAATATAATTCTCGTGTTTAGAAGCTGCACTAGTTACACCTGAGTGATGCACTAGCAGGGTCTCATTGGGCATGACCAAAGACTTCCCTTTGATCATCAGCTTCCGGAGACTCCAGAGTCTCAGCTTCTGTTTTGTCGTCACCAGTCTCTTCCTATGACCTCCATGCCACACCTTCTCTGCTGAACCAGACTCCACGGACCTTCAGGAAATCTTGCATCATAGGGAATGGCAGTGGGCCTTGGGTGGGGGTGCAGTGGTCGAAGTGTAGGGTTTCTGACTTGGTGCTGTTGATGTTTGCTCCAGATAACTTTCCAAACTCGATATAAGTCTTCTCCCATTCTTTTATAGAACTACTGTCCATGCAGAATACCAAGAAGTCATCCATGTAGAGGGAGCACTTCACTTCGTCCTTCCTGTTGCTTCCCGGCACTGCCACTTCTCTGATGTTCCTGTTCTGCCTGATGTATTTAGTGATGAGCTTTATAACACAAATGAACAGGAAAGGTGAGAGTGGACAGCCCTGCCTAACACCCGAAAGGACAAGGAAGGGGTTGGTTTTCCATCTGTTAACCAATGCCGTGTTAGAGATATCTCTATGCAATGTGGTCACCATGACTCAAATAAGTCGCCCAGTCACAGTGCTCTGAGTGTCCAGTCCACGAACTCATGAGAGACATGGTTGAATGCCTTTTCCAGGGCTAGACTGACCAAAGACACCTGAATCTTTCAGCTCTTGACATACTCAATTGTGTCCCAAACCAGGGCCAGATTTGTCTGCAATCTGCCTACCCGGCATCCCACAAGACTGTTCAGGGTGAACTATCTTTGCTATCACTTTCTTTAGACAGTTGACCATTGCCTTTGCTAGGATTTTGTAGTCCACATTGATGAGCGAGATGGGCCTCTAGTTCTTGAGGTCCTCCCTCTCTCCCTTCGGCTTGTACAAAAGAGTTATGATGCCTTCATGCAGGGATTGCGGCATACTGCCCTTGACCAACGTTTCCTCATAGAGGCCCAATCAGGTCCGACAGTTTGCCATAAAGTTCCACTGGGAGACCATCACATCCACATCCAGGGGTTTTGCCTCTCTTTGAGGTTGTAGCGGCCAAGTGCAGCTCTTCCATGGTGAAGGACACTTTCAGGGTCTCTCTCTCTTTCACACCCAGTGTCTTTGAGATGCCTTCCAGGAAACTGTCCACCTGGAATCTCTCTGGCGACTTTGGTGAGTAAAGCTCACCATAAAGGTCGGTCACGACTCTCATGACGTTGTCTTTCCCACTCTGGAGGTTGCCCTCCAAGTCCAAAAGCTCCACCAGTGAGGTGTGGGCCATGTGAATTTCTTGTAGAAGGAGTTGCATTTCTCCCCCCTCTCGAGGTTCTCGGCTGTGGTCCAGAAAATTATTTTTCTAGATTCCTCCTGGAAATGCTCTGTAAGTTCTTTTGGGGTTTCCCCCACTTCATCATCTATTTCTCATCCCCTGAGCTCAAGTTCATACAGTTGCTGCTGTTTGCTTTGCAGCCTCCTGAACTCTCTCTTCTTTTCCAATGCAGTAGCTCTACTTGCATCCTGGAAGATGCTCCGAAACCTGTCCTTCATCCATTCCCACCACTCACTGTGGAGTGAAAGAGGCCCTTCATGTCCATCCACACTACATACGCGCCTCTAAGCTTCGCCACTAACTCCTCGTTTTCCAGCAATGAGCGGTTCTGCTTCCATAATCTGGGACCAGTGGGGAACTTCCTTGTAAGATCCCCCTCAAAAGTGACTGCTCTGTGGTCAGAGAAGTGGACAACAACAATGAAGCTTTGCTCAGGCTTTACCATTGGGGAGGTGAATAGGAAGTCGATGCCTGAATGCCTGGATCCTTTTTGACATACTCCAGGAGAAGTTCCTGGCGTTCAGCCCAATGCTCCTGATGACATTCCGCAGGGGCGCCTCACCCATCAACTCCACCAACAGCCTGACCCAGTGTGTCCATTCACCTCTACCGTGCATTTGAAATCACCACTCATCAGGATGGTCAAGGAAGTCACAAACTGCATCCTGAGCACACTAAACATCTCGAACCATTCATTCTTCTGCCAGGGGCATAGACATTGATGAGCTTAACAGGCTCACCAGACCACAAGCCGTCCACGACCAGCACTCTACCATTGACCTGCTCAATGACCATGTTGGTGGTGAAATGCTTTCCCTGGATCAGAATGGCGACTCCAGATGATTTGCAGTCATTTAGTGCACTATGTTATGTGCTGAAGGGACTTCTATTGGTCACAAGGTGTAACTGCACCATGTTATAGGCTACAGGGATATCTATTTGTCACATTGTATTACTACACCATACTTTTGGCTACGGGAACATCTAATGGCCACATGGTGTAAGTGTGATCTGCAATTCACTGCACAGACATCTATTAATCACACGGTGTAACTGCACCATGCCATTGGCTGATGGGACATCTATTGGTCTCATGGTGTATATGCACCATGCTATTGGCTACAGGAATATCTATTGATAACATGGTGTAACTGCAAAATGCTGATGGCTAAACAGCATTTGTCACATGGCGTAAGTGCACCATGATATTGTGTAAAGGGTATTACTATAGGTCATTATTGACCATATTTTGTACATGCAGGTTGCTATGTGCCACAGACACATCTACTGGTCACATGGTGCAACTGCACAATGCGATTTGTTCCAGGAACGTCTATTGTTCACATGTTGCAATGATGCCGTGGTAGGATAAAGGGACCTCTATTGTTCACACAGCGTAAATGCACTATGCTATTGGCTACAGGGGCATTTCTTTGTCGCATGGTGTAACTGAACAATGCTATTGGCTAAAGGAGCATTTATTGGCCCAATGGGTAACTGCCTGATGTTTTTGGCAAAAGGGACATCAAATGGTCACATGGTGTAAGTGAACCATGCGACTGGCCACAGGGACATTTATTGGTCACATGGTGTAAGTGCATGATGCTATTAGCTACTTCTATTGGTCCCATGTTGTAACTGTGCAATACTATTGACTACATCTATTGGTCACATTGTATAAGGGTGCAGTGCTATAGGCCACAGGGATATCTATTGGTCACATAGTATAATTGTACCATGCAATTGGCTATTGATACATCTATTGGTCACCTGATGTAAGTATGCCATGCTATTGGCTACAGAGACATCTATTGGTCACATGGTGGAACTGCACCATGCTGTTGGTTAAAGGGACATCTACTGGTCACGTGGTGAAGTGCACCATGTTATTGGCAACAGGATCATCTACTCGTAACTTGGTGTAACTTCACCATGCTATGTGACACAGGGACATCTATTGGTCATATAATGTAAGTGCAACATGCAATTGCCTACACTGCCTTTTTTTGGTCACAATGTGTAATGCACCATATGTGCTGTAAAACATCTACTGCTCACATGGTAAAAGTTCACCATGCTATCTGCCACAGAGACATCTTTGGTCATATGGTATAACTGTGCTGTGATATTGGCTAGGGACATCTTTGGTCATATGGTATAACTGTGCTGTGATATTGGCTATGGAGCCTTCCATTGGTTACATGGTGTCATGCTTTTGGCTAAAGGGAAATTGATTGGTCACATGGTGTTACTGAACTTTTCTAGTTGCTAAATAGACATGGAGGCCATACTATTGGCTAACAGAACATTTATTGGGCACATGGTGTATGTGCACCACACTCCATGCCACAGGAATAATTAAGGGTCACAGGGTGTAACTGCACAATGCTATTGGCTATATGGAAATCCATTGCTCACATGGTGTAAGAACATGATGCTATTAGTTACAGGGATATCTATTGGTCACATGGTGTAAGTTCACCATGCTATTAACAAAAGGGACATCTATTGGTCCCTCTGTGTAACTGCCATGCTATTGGCTACTGGGACATCTCTTGATCACATGGTATAACTGTGAAATGCTACTGACAACATGGACATCTATTGTTCACATTATGTAACTGTGACATTCTATTGGTCACATGGTGTAAGTGTGCCATGCTGTTGGCCATATGGTGTAAGTGTGCTATGCTATTGGCCACATAGATATCAATTGGTCACATTATATAACGGCACAATGCTATTTACTAAAGAAATATATACTGGTCACATGGTGTAAGTGTATCATGCTAATATCTAAAGGGACATCTATTGGTCATATGGTGTAAGTGTGTCATGCTATTGGCTACAGGGGCATCTATAGTTTGCATTGTGTAACTGCATAATGCTGTTTGGTAAAGGGACATCTATTGGTCACTTGGTGTAACTGCATCATACTATTGGCTAAGGGGACATCGCTTGGTCATATGGTGTAAGTGCACCGTGCTATGTGCCACAAGGACATCTAAACGTCACATGGTGTAACTGTGCCATGCTATAAGCTACACAGACATCTATTGGGCACATATTGTAACTGTACAATGCTATTGACTAAAGGGACATCTATTGGTCACATGGTATAACTGCAACATACTATTAGCCTCAAGGGCATCTATTTATCATATGGAGTAACCGCACAATGCTATAGGCCACAGGGATATCTATTGGTCACATGGTATAACTGTGCCATGCAATTGCCTATTGATACATCAATTGGTCACGTGGAGTAAGTGTGCATTGTTATTGGCAACAGGGACATCTATTGGTCACATGGTGTATGTGTGCGATGGTTTTGGCTAAAGAAACATTGATTGGTCACATGGTGTTACGACACAGTTCTACTTGCTAAAGGGGCATCCATGGGTCACATGGTGTAACTATACCATACTATTGGATAAATAAACAGTTATTGCTCACGTGGTGTAAGCGCACCGTGCAATGTGCCACAGAGACATCTATTGGTCACATGGTGTAACTGCACCATGCTGTAGGCTACAGGGACATATATTGCTCACATGGTGTAAGTGTGCCATGCTATAGGCTACAGGGATATCTGTTGGTCTCATGGTGTAAGGGCATCATGCTATAGGCCAAAGGAACATTTATTGGACTCATTGTGTAACTGCACCATTTTATTTGCTAAAGGGCCATTCATATGCACATAAGGCTATTCTCTAAAGGGCATCTATTGGTCACATGGTGTGCATGCACTTTACTACTGGCTACTGGGACATTTATTGGTCTCATAGTGTAACTGCACCAAGCTATTGAGTAAAGGGACTTCTATTGGTCATATTGTATAACTACAGCATGCTATTTTCCACATGGTCTTCAATTGGTCATATTGTGTAGCTACTCTAGGCTATGTGCCCCATGGCCATTAAAAGGGCACATGATGGATGTGCACCATGCTATTGGCTAAAGATACATCTATTGGTCACATGGTGTCAGTGCACTATGCTATTGCCTACAGGGACATCTATTGGTCCCTGGGTGTAAGTGTACTATACCATGTGCCATGCTGTGTGCCGCAGGCACAATCTGTTGGTCACATGGTGTAACGGCACTGTGCTTTTGGCTACAGGGACATCCATTTGTCACAAGGCGTAAGTGTACTATATCATTAGCTACAGGTACATCTGTTTGTTACATGGTGTAAGTGCATCATGCTTTGTGCCCCAGGGAAAATTAATGGTCACATGGTATAAATGCACAATGCTCTTGGCTATATGGTCATCTACTGCCCACATGGCGTAAGTACATTCAGGCCCATATTTATACTTTTTAGCGCTGCATTTGCGTCGTTTTTTTACGCAAAATCGGCGCAAACTTACAAAATACAATTGTATTTTGTAAGTTTGCGCCGATTTTGCATAAAAAAACGACGCAAATGCAGCGCTAAAAAAGTATAAATATGGGCCTCTGTGTTTGGCTACAGGGACATCTATGGGTCACATTCTGTGAGTTTACCAAACTATTAGCTACAGGGCCATCTATTGGTACCACAGTGTAACTGTGCCATGCTATTGTTTACAAGGACATCTGTGGTCACATGTTATAGCTGTGCCTTGCTATTGACTACAGGGACATCTATTGTTCACTTCTTCTGACTGCACTATGCTATTGGTTACAGGGACCGCTATAGGTCACATGGTTTAAGTAGCTGTTGGCTACAGGGACATCTATTGATCACATGGTGTAAGTGCACAACGCTATTGCCTAAAGGGAAATCTATTGGTCACTTGGTGTAAGTATGCCATGCTATTGGCTACAGGGTCATCCTTTGTTTACAATCTGTATATGCATAATGCCTTTTGGTAACTGAACATCTGTTGGTCCCTACAGGTAACTGCCCCATTATATTGGCTAAAATGGCATTTATTGGTCACCTGGTATAAGCGCACTATACTATGTGCCACAGGGGTGTCTATTGGTCACATGGTGTATGTGTGCCATGCTATAAGCTACACAGATATCAATTGGTGTAGCTGCACAATGCTATGTGACACAGGGACATCTATTAGTCACATGGTGTAACTACACCATGCAATAGGCCACAGGGAAATCTATTGGTCACATGGTATAACTGTGCCATGCAATTGGCTATGGATACATCTATTTGTCACATTGACTAAGGGTACTATGGTATTGGCTTCAGTGTCATCTGCTGCTTACATGGTGTTAATGCACACTGCTGTTGGCCACAGGCACATCTATTGGTCACATTGTTTAACTACACAATGCTGTATGCTAAGGCACCATCTATTGGTCACATGGTGTCACAACACAATGCTTTCGGCTAAAGGAACATCCATTGGTCACATAGTGTAATTGCGCCATGCTACTGAGTAAAGGGACATTTATAGGTCACATGGTGTAAGTGCTTCATGCGATGTGCTACAGAGAAAGTTTTTGATTACATGATGTAACTGCAACATGCTAAATGCTACAGGGACATCTATTGGTTACATTTTCTAATTGAGCAATGGTATTGGCTACAGGGGCATTAATTGGTCACAAGGTGTGAGTGTGCCATGCTATTGGCTACAGAGAAAACTATTGGTTACATGATGTAGCTGCACCTTGCTGTAGGCTACAGGATTATTTATTGGTCACATGGTGTAAGTGTTTCATGGTAATGGCTAAAGGAACGTGTATTGGTCACATGGTGTATGCACACCATGCTACATGCAAAATAGGCATGCATTGTGCACAATGTGTACATGTACCCTGCTATTGGCTACAGGGACATCTGTTTGTCTCATGGTGTAACTGCACAAAGCTACTGGGTAAAAGCTCATCTATTGCTCACATCGTTTAACTGCATCTTGCTTTTAGCCACAGGCACTTCAAATGGTCATATAATGTAACTACATTATGCTCTGTGCCACATGGTCTTCTATTGGGCACATGACATATCTGTTCCAAGCTTTTGGCTAAAGTGACATTAATTGGTCACAAAGGGGCATACTTATACTCTGTTTGTGCCGGATTTGTGTAATTTTTTTATGCTAGACATGTCTAGTGCCAAAATATTGGAGTTAAAGTCATTTTTTGCCTGTGGAAAACTACCTTGCGTCAATAAGATTCAAGATAGGCTTTCCTGGGCAAAATATGACTCAAATGTCCTAGCGTCTTAATTATCCTCCCATGCAAAAATCACACACGGGAGGAGGAGGGCCTTAAATAATGCCGCTAAGCCTGCTTAGCACCATTATATAATGCCTGGGTCAGGGCAGGCGTTAGGAGACCTGTGGGCCTTTTTCCATGGTCAGAGACCATAAAAACAGCCCACAGGTGCCGTTCCCTGCCTCCAGAGACACCCCCACCCACCCGCACCCACACCTGGAGGACACCTAAGGATGGGGGGCCCATCCCAGGTAGGTCCAGGTAAGTATTTATATTTTTTTTGCAAAGTGCCATGGGGGCCTAACTTGGGCCCCCCTACATGGCACTATGCCCAATGGCCATGCCCGGGGAACTTAAGTCCCCTGGGCATGGCCATTGGGCTTGGGGGCATGACTTCTGTCTTTACTTAGACAGGAGTCATGTCCATGGGGGTTGTGTGTGGAAAAAATGGCGATACTCAGGTTAGAGTCATTTTTTTTACTCTAACCTGACTAGCGCCATTCTTTCATGCACAACCTCCAGTTTCCCCTACGCCTCCCCCACCCGGTTAGCGTCAATAATTTTGACGCTAGCTGGGCCTTACCGCCGCCTAGCGTCATAGCTTAAATATGACACCCAGCTGGTGTCCAGGAATTCCGCTAGCCAGAGGTTTACTTTTTGACACAAACCTGCGCTAACGCCGGTATAAATCAGGGCCATACTCTCAATGCACCATGCTATTGTCCCCTGAGACATTTATTGGTCACATGGTGCAACTGCACCATGCTATTCAGTACAGGGGCATCTATTGGTCACATGGTATAAATTCACCATAATAGGTGTCAAGGGGACTTAAATTAGTCACATGGTGTAAATACTTATTGCTATTGGATACAATCCCATCTGTTGGTCACATGGTGTAATTGCATCATGCAATTTGTTTTAGGAACATCTATTGATCATATTGTGTACTTGCACATTGGTATGTGCCACAAGGACATCTATCAGTCACATGCTTTAACTGCACCATGCCATTGGTTGCAGTGACATCTATTGGTCACATGATGCAACTACACCATGCTATTGGCTACCGGGACATCTATTAGTCATATGTTGCAATTCTACCATGCTAGGATTAAGAAACATCTATTGGTCAAATGGTGTAAATGCACCCTGAAATTGGCTACAAGGGCATCTATTGGTCAAATGGTGTAACTGTGCAATGCTATTGACTAAAAGAGACATTTATAGGCCTCATGGTGTAACTGCATCATTCTTTTGGCTAAAGTGATATCTTTTGGTCACATGGTGGCAGTGACAGGGACATCTATTGGTGACATGTTGTAAATGCACCATGCTTTTGGGTACATGGGCATTTATTGGTCACAAGGTTTAAATGCACCACACAATTGGCTACAGGTGCATCTATAGCTCACATGGCGTAAGTGCACCATGATATGTGCACAATTAACCTATAGCTCACATGGTGTAAGTGCATTATGCTATTAGTCATAGGGAAATCTAGTGGTCACATGATGTAGGTGCATGATACTATTGGCTACAGGGACATTTATAGGTCACATGGTGTAAGTCCACCATCCTATTAGCTACAAGGACATCTATTGGTGACATGGTGGAAGTCCGCAATGCTGTCAGTTGAATGGACATCTATCGGCCAATTTGAGTAAGTGTGGAATCTATTCGCTGCAGTGGGATCTGTTGGTCACATGATGCAACTGTGCCATGCTACTGGCTAAAGGAACATCTGTTAGTTCCATGGTGTAACTACACCATCCTATTGGCTACACGGACATCTATTGTTCACATGATGTACTTGTACCATGCTATGTGCCATAGGAACATCTATTGGTCACATTATGTAGCTGTGCCATGATATAGGCCACAGGGGCATCTATTGGTCACATGGTGTAACTGCACAGTGCTGTTGGATACAGGGACATATTTGGTCCCTTGGTGTAACTGCACCATGGTTTTGGATGCATGGGCATTTATTGGTCACAGGTTTTGAATGCACCATGCCATTGGCTGTGGGTGAAATAATAGCTCACATGGTGTAAGTGCACCATGCTATGTGCCACTATGACTTCTATAGCTCACATGGTGTCAGTGCACCGTGCTATTGGCCACAGGGACATCTATTTGTCACATGATGTAAGTGCATAATGCTATTGGATACAGGGACACCTGTTGGTCACATGGTGGAAGTCCACCATCATTTTGGTTAGAAGGACATCTATTGGTTCCATGGTGTAACTGTGCAATGCTATTGGCTGCAGGGACATCTGTTGGTAAAATGGTGTAACTGCACCATCCTGTTGGCTATAAGGATGTATTGGTCACACAGTGTAAATGCACCATGCCATTGGCTACAGGTACATCTATTGGTCATACGGTGTAAGTGCACCATAGTATTTGCCACAGGGAAATCTACTGGTCACATGGTGTTACTGCATCATGCTTTAAGCCACAGGGTAATCTACTGGTCGCATAGTATAACTGCACTGTGCTATTGGCTACTGCTGACATTGTGTTGAACATACATCTATTGGTCTCATGGAGTAACTGTGCTATCTATTGGCTGCAGGGACTTCTGTTGGTCACATGGTGCAACTGTGCCATGCTATATGCCACAGGGACATCCATTGGTCACATTGTGTAACTGTGCCATGATGAAAGTCACGCGGACATCTATTGGTCACATGGTTTATATGTGCCATGCTATTGGCTACAGGGATTCTATGGGTCTCATGGTATAACTGTGCCATGCTATTGGCTACAGGGACATCTATTGGACACAGGGTGTAGGTGCACCATGCCTTTGGCTACAGGTACATCTATTGATCACAGGGTGTAAATGGGCCATGCATTCTTCCACAGGGACATCTTTTTGTCACATGGTGGAAGTCAACCATGATATTAGCTACAGGGACATCTATTGGTCACGTGGGGTAACTCCTCCATCCTATTGGCTACATTGACATCTATTGGTCACATGGTATAACTGCACAATGCAATTGGACAAAGGGATGTCTATTGGTCAAATGGTGTAACTGCACCATGCTCTTGATGAAATGGACATCTATTGGTTACATGTTGTAACTGCACAATGCTGTTGGATAAAGGGACATAACATGGTGTGCATGCACCATACTTTTGGTTACAGGGACATCTATTGGTCTCATGGTGTAACTGCACCTTGTTATGTATGTGCCACAGGGACATTTATTGGTCACTTTGTGTAACTGCTCCATGCTGTATGGCACAGAGACATCTATCGGTCACATGTCTGTAACTGTGCAAAGCTATTGGCTACAAGGTACTCTCTTGGTCGCATGGTGTATCTGACCCATGCTATTTGCTACAGGTACATCTATTGCTCACAGGGTGTAAATGTGCCATGCAATGTTCCTCAGGGACATCTTATGGTCACATGGTAGAAGTCCACCATGCTATTGGTTACAGGAACATGTATTGGTCACATGGTGTAACTGGGCCATGCTATAGGCTACACAAACATCTATTGGTCACATGGTGTAACTGCATAATGCTATTGGTCAAAGTGACATCTAATGGTCAAATGGGCTAACTGCACCTTGCTATATGGTACAGGGACATTTATTAGTCACAGAGTGTATATGCCCCTCCCATTTGTACTACAGGTCACATGGTGTAAGTACACCTTGCCATGTGCCACAGGGACATCTACTGCTCACATGGTGTATGTGCACCATGCCATTGGCCTCAGGGAAATCTACTGGTCTAAGCAAATGGCTACTGGGACATCTATTCAGATGGATCAAATGGTGTAAGTATGCCATGCTATTGGCTACAGGGACATGTATTGGTCACATGGTGTGACTGCACCCTTCCTATTGGCTACACTTACATCTATTGGACACGTGGTGTGCCATGGTTTTGGCTACAGGTACATCTATTTGTCTCACAGTGTAACTGCACCATGCTTTGGCCACAAGAACACCTAATGGTCACAGGGTATAGGTGCCCAATGCAATTGGCTACAGGTAGATCTATTGCTCACATGATGTAACTGCACCATGATATGTTCCACAGGGACATCGGATGGTCAGATGATTAAAGTGCACCATGCTGTTGGCTACAGAGATATATAGAGATCACATGGTGTAAGTTAACCATGCTATTGGCTAGAGAGACATCTATTGGTCACATGGTGTAACTGCACCAAGCTATAGGCTTCATATACATCTATTGGTCACATTTTGTAACTGCACAGTACTATTAACTAAAGTGGCATCTATTGGTCAAGTGGATTAACTGCACCTTGCTGTATGCTATAGGGACATATATTGGTCACAGAGTGCATATGTCCCATGCCTTTTTTGTGCTACAGGTCACATAGTATAAGTGCACCTTGCTATGTGCCACAGAGACATTCACTGCTCACATAGTGTATGTGAACCATGCTAATGGCTATAGGGAAATCTAATCTACTGGTCACGTGGTGTGAGTACATGATGGAAATGGCTACGCGGACATCTATTCCCATGGATCTAGTGGTGTAAATGTGCAATGCTGTTGGCTAAAGGGATATATTTTGGTCACATGGTGTAATTGTACCATGCTATTGACTACCACAACACCTATTGGTCACATGGTGTAACTGCACCACTCTATTGGCTGTACAGACATCTATTGGACCCGTGATGTTAGTGTGCCATACTATTGGCTACAGGGACATGTATTGGTCACATGGTATAACTGCACCATCCTATTGGCTACACTGACAACTATTGGACATGTGGTGTAAGTGTGCAATGCTACTGGCTGTAGGGACATCTGTTGGCCACATGATGTAACTGCACAATGCTAATGATGAAAGGTACATCTATTGGTCACAAGGTGTAACTGCACGACGCTATTGGCTAATGGAACATTTATTGGTCACATGGTGCAAGTGCACCATGCTATGTGCCACAGGGACATCTATCCGTCACATTCTGTAACTACACCATGCTATAGGCCACATGGACATCTATTGGTCATGTGGTATAATCATGCACTGTGTGTCAGGAGGCCTCTGACACTCTGAAAAAAGCTGTGTTCAGCACCATTGTTGCTGGTACCCGATTAGCAAATGTGTGGTTCAAACAGATGCCTCAGAACATGGAGTTGGGGTAGTGTTGACACAGGTAAATGAAGAGGGCCTTCATCAGCCAGTTGCCTTCAGCAGCAGCCGACTTACCCCCATGGAGCAAAAATGAAGTGCCATTGAGAGTGAAGCCTTTACTGTGGTTTGGTCCCTGAAAAAGCTTAGACCATACTTGTTTGATACACACTTTTGCCCAGCCAATGAACTGTGTATTCAAGATTGTTCAAATAGTGGTACTCATGACACTGATAAAGGCCAATGGTAGAAATGTGTTTGTTTGTTTCTTTTGTTTGGAAGTGGCAAATTCATGGAATTTACAAACTCTGTGACTGTGCAACATTTTTGTATGTGTATATAATATATATATATATATATATATATATATATATATATATATATATATATATATATATATATAGTCACTGAAAAAAACAAATGTTAAAGTAATTTTATAGTTAGGTGAATTGCTCAGTGACAACTTTAACAAAAAGCACAATCAGCAGTAAAAGTTAGTAGTACTAACTATAACTTGCACCCCACCATGCACTGCTTATGACCTCACATATGACATCACTCATGACATGTTCTAGGACATCATTTGTGACATCACTGATGACACTGAGAAATTCTCTTAACTTTAACGTTACTTTAACCTTTGTTTTGTTTATTTAATATCTCTCTGTCAATCTATTTATCTATCTAGCTATCTATCTACATGTATATATATAGATATATATTTATATGTGTGTGTGTGTGTATATATATATATATATATATATTTTTTTTTTTTGTTTATTTGTTTTTTCACTGAAAAAACAAATGTTAAAGTAATGGTATAGGCAGGGAATTTCTCAGTGAGAATTTTAAAATTTTCAACTAAAAACACAGAAAGTCAGCAGTTATAGTTAGTAGCACTAACAATAACTTGCGCTCCAACATGCACTGCTTATGACCTCACATATGACATCACTCATGACATGTTCTAGGACATCATTTGTGACATCACTCATGACATCACAAATGACAGCAAAACTAACGTGTCCCTAAGAAATTCACTTAACTATAATATTAAGGCCTCCATGGTCCCAGCTCACTCCCTGTCTCCTGCAGGAGCAAGCATTGCTGTCACTAAAGCAGCTTCCTCTTTGTGAAAGCAGATTCCTCTGTCTCCCTGCCTGCATCTCCGTGGGCAGGAAGTAGAGTGTTTGCTGTGACTTGGCTGCAGCTGTCAAAGCTGCAACCAAGCCACAGCAAACATATATGTTCCACTGGTGGGCAACCCAGGACAAAACAGGAGCTGGCCCTGGGGGATGATGTTCCACAGGGCCAACTGAGGCTCCCAAGGGCTCCAACCTGCATAGGCCAAGGGAGGTGGTGGTCCCCGGGGCCCCCTTCTTTCATTTTTTTCTAGCCTCAGAGAGGTGGTCAGCCCTGGGGCAGCGGGGGAGGTTCATGCAGCCCCGCACAATATTTGTGTAAAGCCCCAGGAAAGTGGTGGTCCCTCCTGGGGCAGCGAGGTGGGCAGGTGGCTCCCCGACATATTAGTTGTAAGCTCCATGGCGGTGGCAGTCCCCGGGGCAGCGGGGGGGACAGGCAGCCTCCCCATATTAAAATATAAATGCTCCAGGACTTGGCCCACCTGGGGGCTTCACAATAAGGAGCCCGCACTTCTTTTTAAAAATTTTGCTGCACATTCACAAGCCTGTTGCGACACGGCTGCAAAACATTTTCTTTAATGCTTTTCAGCCCTGGGGAGATCCTTCTGGGACCGCACCACCAGGGCTAAGAGGTTTTTTGTGGGCCCATGAATCCCAACATGGCTGCCAACACTTCTTTGTTGAAGTATTGACACTCATTCAGATCTCAACATGAGACGGGAGGGGTCACAAACCCTTCACGACCCTATATATACAAATTTACATTTTCTTTAATTTCTCTAAAACTACTGAACGGATTTACCCCAAATGACAAAAAAAGTCACTTTCTGGACCAAGAGCTACATTTCTGCCAAATATTGTGTATTCCCGGCCAGTGGTTTGGCGCTATCGCTGTTCGAAATCATTATGAAAAAAATAGATAGAGAAAATGAGTTTTAGGACTCTCCATTTTTCTCGCCCCCGCTTGACAGATCACTCCAAAACTTTCCAGACAGCAGCTGACATGACTGGTAAATTGTTTGGGGAAATTCTGTTAAGATTTATCAACCCACGACAAAGATATAGGCAAGTAAAAAAAGAAAATGCGTTTTCGATAAAAACTAGGTCCTAACTAGAACTACCTACTGGGGACCACCAGTAGGTTTTGAATATATATATATTATATTATATACATACATATATAAATGGACAGTTGCCAGAAGGTAGTTATATTGAGGACATAGGGGGTTATTCTAACTTTGGAGGAGGTGTTAATCCGTCCCAAAAGTGACGGAAAAGTGACGGATTTACCACCAGCCGTATTACGAGTCCATTATATCCTATGGAACTCGTAATACGGCTGGTGGTATATCCGTCACTTTACTGTCACTTTTGGGACGGATTAACACTCCTCCAAAGTTAGAATAACCCCCATAGTTTCCATAGAAAAAGCATATATTGACTTGCCTATATCTTTGGTACCATTCAATGAATCTAGATGAAATTTTCCATGAAATTATCAAATTGTGTCTTGCTGTACATGGAAATTTTCAGGATGATCTTTCAAGCGGGAGGCAAGAAAAAAGGTGGGGGTCAAAAAAGTGTGTTTCACATGTTAATTCCAATAGACTCTTTAGGCAATCCTACAGCTCAAACCAGTGGACGGTTTTACACCAAATATGGCAGAATGGTAGCTTTTGGTCCGCAGATCACCCTTGTTTAATTCGGTGTAAATTAATTCAGTAGTTTTGGATATATTAAACAATTGTATATCTAAGGCCACGGATCCAGAGACATCTCCTGCTGAGATATGATTGGCTGCCAACACTTCAAACAAAAGGTGTTGGAAGCCATTTTCAGACTCACCTTAAGCTCTAACTTGAAAAAAAGAAAAGGGGCAGGGAATTTATACCCTAACCCCCTAGTCTTGGTCCAGGGATCCCCCTGTCACTGCCTCCCAAAGTTTAAAATTATTTTAGTTTTTAATCACTGTGAAATTTGCAGCTGGACCTGCATAGTTTGCCAAGATTTTTTTTTTAAATTGCAAAGTTTTCTTGTTATTTTGACCACCACCTCCCCAGGGCAATATATTTAGAAATTACTGGGGCTGAACCTATGGACGTCCCCCGGAGAACAAGGTCCGCCACTTCCCCAGGGCTACAAAATGATATTTGGAGGGAGTCCCTCGTAGACGGCCGGCCCCCAGGGGCTACCACCTCCCTGGGAAAAATAGAATAGAAGAAGGGGGCGCTGCACATACGCCTCTTGAAGTCATACATGACCCTGGGGACCGCAACCCCCCCAGGCCCAGCACGGGCTACCTCCCAAGGCTCCCACCTTTGGGAGGTAGCTGTTTGCTCTTGCTTGAAAAAGCTTCCACTGCCTGAAAGCAGAGTCATCATCGCTTTCCCTGCCCCCTAATGTGTGGGCACGGAAAGAATGAAACCATTGCTCCCGCATTCAGGGAGGTGCTCTTTGTAGCAGCTCCCTGCACGTGGGAGCAATGCCACCTCTAGCAGGTGATGGAATCTGGTGTGACCGTGGAGGCCTTGATGCTCCACCCACACTCCCATGAATATATACTGGGGCACGAGGGGACAAAATCAGCCACATGGCCCCTTCCCTTTAAAAAAAAAAGTATTTGGCCTGGGGAGGTGGTGGTTTTTGGGGCCCAGGGGGTCCTTGTTGCCCCCCTATAATTAAGAATCGCCCGGGGAGGTGTTGATGCCCAGAGCCTGGAGGGCTCTGTGTGAGCCCCCCATATTGTTTTAAAATGTTGCTCCGAAGAGGTGGAGGTCCCCGGGGCCTGGGGGTCCATGTGGCCCCCAATATACTTTTTTAATGTTGCCCCAAGGATGTGGTGGTCCTTGGGATTCTGGGGGGGCTTTGTGCAACCCCCCCTAAGTTTTTATATTATGTAGCCCCGGGGAGGTGATGGTCCCCAAGGCCCGGTGGGCCGTGCGACCCCATGTATATTTTTTATGTTGTCCCGGGAAGGTCATGAAAGCCGGGGATTGTGCGTGGCCCCTGTACTTATTGTTCATTAAGTAGCCCAGGTAGATGGTGGTCCACATGGTTCAGGGGGCTGTCTGTGCAGCCTACATATATTTCTTTAATATTGTCCTGGGGAGTTGGTGGTCCCCAGGTGGTCTCCATGCAGCCCTCCTGAGTTTGTTTCATTATGTAGGCCCAGGAAGGTGGTGCTTCCCTGGGCCCAGGGGGTCTGTGCAGCCACCTCCATATAGTTGTAAAATGTAGCTCTGGGGAGGTGGTGGTCTTTGGGGCCCAGGGGCTCCATGTGGCCCCTCATATACTTTCTTAATGTTGTCCCAGGGATGTGGTTGTCCTCAGGACATGGTGGGCTGCACAGCACCCCTGAGTTTTTTTATTATTAAGCCCAGGGGAGGTGGTGGTCCCCAGGGCCCAGGAGGTCCATCCGTCCCTCCATATATTTATTTATTGTTGCCCTGGGGACATGGCGGTCCCTGGGGCCCGAGAGGGGGTTTGTGTGGACCCCCAAACATGTTTATTAGGTAGTCCCAGTGAGGAGGTGGTTACCCCTGGCAGCCCCTTGAAGCCCACCTAAATATATATAATTAATGTTGGAAACTTTAAGCTCCAAACCCCTTTCGCCATGCATGGAGCAGGGTTGGCCAACCTCCTATAACCACTGACCTCTGTGCCTCACACAGCCTTCAACCTTACGCAGGGGTGATGGACGCAGAACCTGGCCTGTGACCAGGGCCCACAGCCATCTCCCTATAACCACCCAACCCCACACTACGTCATGGACTTTGGCCATGCAGAGTGGCGGTTGGCCTTTAAGCTCCAAACCCTGCACCTAGGCTGTTATTGCAAACATTGCAAACATTGCAGTGACATCAAAGATGGCATACAAGATCTCATCAATGACATAAGATGTGTAGTAATCAGCTGTGCATGGCGAAGGCACGAGTTATAGATGCCTTGGGGTGCAGGATGGTCACAGGGCCTGTCTCTGTTAATGGATGTGAGTGGGTGTGTGAGTGTCTGAAAGTGAATGTGTGAGTCTATGAGTGGGTCTAAGTGGGTGCATGAGTGTCTGAGTGGGTGTGTAAGTGGGAGCCTTAGCCTCTGAGTGCATGTATGAGTGAATTAATTAGTGTATGAATGTGTCTGTGGTTTTCTCACAACTATTTCTATAATCACGAATATTTTGCAAATAAGTTGCAGAGTTATGTGAAAATTTGTGAATTTCCGTGAATGTCATGCACCGTGATGCAAAATTATATAAAATGTATCACTTGCCCCTAAAACACACCTATATCACACCCCTGGGGTCAGGGTACCTTCACTCTGACCCCTTATGCCACTTTCAATTGGAGTTTTCATCCCCGGGGACCGAGTCCCATTAAATAAAATAACGGTCACAACCTTCTAGTCAGGTTATGGTCAGCCAATTGCAACGTTTCTTTTCACTGCATATTCGGGAAAATTGGAATTTCACGAATTATCCGCAGCCAGAGATGTACAAATTTATTTGCCCTTAAATATCTCCTAAACTACTGAATGGATTCACACCAAAAATCACAAAAACAACACAAAAAGCACAGTCTGCATACCGGCAGCTAGTTTTCTGCTATATTTGGTGTAATTACATCCTTGGTACGGGCTGTACACCTGTTGACAGGTCCTATGGAAATTAAATGGTAAACACAACGGTATTTGAGCCCCATTTTTTTCGGCTCCCGCTCGATGGATCACCCCAAAGCTTCCTGTGAGCAACAAGAATCACTCAGCCACTTCTTCTGGAAATCTGGAAATTTACATGAAGATACATCAAACAGGGCCAAAGATATGGGCAAATCAAAAAAAAAAATCTATTGAAACATGGTCTTAACTATAAATATATATATATTTATATATATATATATATATATATCAACAAAGCATTCCATGAGATTCTTCATGAACGACCGCACTCCGGGACAAAAACACCCACCCCTATATATATATATATATAATATATATATATATGTATATATATATATATATATATATATATATATATTCACAGAAAAAAAGGCTAAAGAGATGTTATAGTTAGGTTCTGAAAGTAATCGCACAAAACCAGAGAAATTCAGCAGCTATAGTTAGAGTTATTTCAAGTAACTATAATTTGTGGCCTAAGGTAACTATAACTTGTGCCTCCGCCAAGTCAGAGCACACAGCTATGTCAGCTATGTCCTAGGGGTGGACGTAGCAGGAACTGGCCCTGGGGGGTGGCAGTCCCCAGGGCACAGCCCCCTCCAATATTTAACCAGCCCTGGGGAGCTGACCCCCCCCACTATAATGAGAAGATTTTGTCCCAGGGATGTGGTGGACCCCGGGGTGCAGGGGACCATATGGTCCCGCTATTCTATTTGATTTAAACCCTGGGGAGGTGGTTGCTCCCAGAGCATGAATAAGCCGAGGAGGGGGTCCCCATGCACCCCTCCTTTATTTTTTATATGCCCCAGAACATGGCCTACCCTGTGGCTTTAGTAAAACAAAGGCGGGAGAACAGATATGAGAAGGGGAGCTGGGTGTGAGAGTGGGTGTGACACTGTCCGCCTGGGTGACAGAGTTGGTGTGAAAGTGTCTATGTAGGTGTGAGAGTGAGTATGAGAGTGTCTGTCTGGGAGTGAGGGAGTCTTTGAGTGTGAGAGTGCCTCTGTAAGTGAGTGTGTGTGTGTGTGTGTGTGTTTGAGTGGGTGTGTGGGTGGGTGCATGAATGTCTTAGTGGGTCTGGGAGTGGGTGCTTTAGTGTTTGAGTAGGTCTGTGAGTGGATACATGAGTCTCTGAGTGCATCTGTGAATAAGTGCATGAGTTTCTGAGTGGGTCTGTGAGTGAGTGCATGAGTCTCTGAGTGAGTCTGTGAGGGAGTGTATGAGTTTCTGACTGGATCTGTGAGTGCATGAGTCTCTGAGTGCATCTGTGAATAAGTGCATGAGTTTTTGAGTGGGTCTGTGAGTGAGTGCATGAGTCTCTGAATGAGTCTGTGAGGGAGTGTATGAGTTTCTAAGTGGATGTGTGAGTGCATGAGTATCTGAATAGGTGTGTGAGCCTGAGCAGGTCTGTGAGTGTCTTTATGGGTGTGTTAGTAGCTGCTTGAGTGACTCGATACAAAGGAAATGTACCTGTCCATTTTTCCAACGAGAGTCCACATTTTGGCACAAACATTTCCCCATCTGAAGTACTTTATATTGGTTGGTTAGTAAGTGCTCCCTCATTGAGTAAATGTCAAGTGTGTACTCTGCACAAAAGCTGTGTAATGGACCATGAGGAAATGTCTCCAGGTGAACTTGTGTGAGTTTAGCAATGTGATTGTTCCTTGTGCATCTTTCTCCAGAATTTTGTGATAACGTGAATCCTGCTATAGAGACGCCAACAAGACTACAAAGATGTAAGGGCCAGATGTAGAAAGCATTTTTCATGGTGCAAACAGCGAATTTAGCTGTTTGCGCCATGCAAAACGCACATCGCGATGCTCATTCCCATTTTGCAAGTCGGTAACCTGGTTACCGTCTCGCAAAATGGGAATGCAACTCGCAAATAGGTAGGGGTGTTCCCCTTCCTATTTGCGATTCGCATCGCAATGTAGAATTGCTTTTTGACCGCGGTCGCAAAGCAATTTGCAGTTAGCACCCATTTCAAACGGGTGCTAACCCATTCGCAAAAGGGAAGGGGTCCCCATGGGACCCCTTCCCCTTTGTGAATGGCTCTGAAAAAATGAAACAAAAACGTTTCATTTTTTCGTGTGTATTGCAACTTGTTTTCCTTTGAGGAAAACGGGCTGCAATAGCAAAAAAATATACTGCTTTATTTAAAAGCAGTCACAGACATGGTGGTCTGCTGACTCCAGCAGGCCACCATCCCTGTGAGTGCTGTGAATCGCAAGGGGGGTCGCAATTTGCGACCCACCTGCGACCTCCTTGCGATTCACAGATGGTGTCAGGGACACCATCCTGCATCCGGGGTTTTACCTACAGCTGGCCCTTAATGTCTACCAAACCAATGTCCTTCCTCATATCTATTTGACATAAGTGCTTCTTTGTTTTGTGAGCAGCCTTCATTTATTAGGGGAGAGAGGCCATGTGGCCCTGCTCCAGGGGACGATTTTGGCCCCTGAGGCCCTATCCCAAAGGGAACCGGACTTCAGTTAATAGGGGAGGAGGGACACATGGCTCCTTGCCCTGAGCTGATTTTTGCCCCAGGGACCCCTTCTCCAAGGCCCTCCCATGTCTCGTGAGTGCTCCCCAGAGCACCCAGTGTGCAATGGGACCACAGGGGGAGCCTCAAGGCCCCCACAATCCCAGCCAGCTGTCCACCTCCTGAGTGAGCTAGCATTGCTCTTGCACACAGGGAGCTTCCAAATATGCAGCTACCTGTGTGCAAGATTTATCGTTTCATCTCTTTCCCTGACCCCATATCTGGGGCAGAGAAAGAGATGAAAGCTCTGCTTCCAGCAGGCAACAACATTTTGACAGCTTTCACCTGCTGGAAACAGAATGTTTGCTCTGAATTGGCAGGGGCTGTCAAAGCTCTTGCCAAGTCATCGCAAACAGCTATGTCCTGGGGATGGGCATCCAGAACATAGCAGGAGCCAGCCTTGTGGAGTGGTGGTCCCCACATCCATTATTGCCTCCAGGAGGTGGGCCATACGGCTTCCCTCCAGCCTCTAATTTAGTTCCAGGGAGGTGGTACTCCTTGGGCCCGCAATAGACCTCCTTCATCATGCTATTTTATCCCCAGGGACGTGGCGGTCCCCAGGGCTGCGAGTGGGCGGCATAGTCCCCCTTAATTGCAATCAATTACCCTAGGTAGTTGGAAAGTCCCTGGGGTTGCATGGGGGCCACAGGCCCCCCTGCACAAACTTCATATTTAGCCCCAGAGAGCTGGCTGTCCCCAGGGCTGTGAGGGAAGCTGTACAGATCTCCCCCATTACAAATAAACATTTTGCCCCGAGTAGGAGGGGGTCCCTGGGGTGTGGAGGAGGTTCTGTGTGGCCCCCCTTGCATATTTTAACAGCATCACTCTGGGGAAGTGGTGGACCCTAGGGCTAATATAAGCCCTAGAATGAGGGCCTTGTGAGCTCACCACCTTTTTTAATGGAACTTGGCCAACCCAGGGGCAAAATAAAAAAAAAGTGCAAGAGACCACCCCGTTTTGTTTTAAAAATCTCTGAAAAATCTGCAGATCCGGATCAACAGATTTTTCAGAGATTTCTTTAAAAAAAATGCTTTTTAGCCATGGCGGGGTCTGTGAGGGACTCCTTGACCAAGACTAGGGGCTCAGGGTGACCCTACCCTGGTCCACTTTATTTTTTTAACTTTTTTTTGTGGGACTCGGCTAAAGCTGAGTCCCTAGATGGCTGTCAACACTTCCTTGTTGAAGTGTTGGCAGCAAGTCAGATATCATCATTGGACAGTTGAATCCGTGAAAGATCACATCCCTAGATATCTATATATTATAAACTTTAATACCTCAAAAACTACTGAACGGATTTACACCAAATCACAAAAAACACATTTTTGGGACCAATCGCTAGCTTTCTGCCAGATTTGGAGTAATTCCATCCAGTGGTTTGGGCTGTAGTCATGTTGAAAGTCCCTATGGGAAAATGCATGGGGAGAATGTGTTTTGGGACCCCCCCTTTTTCTCTGCCCCCGCTTGATGCATAACCCTGAAACTTTCAAGACAGCAGCTGAACCCAGTGAAGTATACGTTTTGAAAATGTTGTGAAGATTCGTCAAGCAGCGACAAAGTAACTGGCAAAACAATAAATACTCTTTCTATGGAAACTAAGCCCTAACTATAACTACCTTCTGGTGACTGCCAGTAGGTAATATATATATATATATATATATATATATAAGAGTTAGAGACCCCTAAAAATAACTAAACAAGCATTTGCAACGCCAATAGGTCTGCCATCAAACGAATGTTGTATGGTCATGTGAAGCATCATAAGTAAATAGCATGGGAGTGGATATGTATTTCTGTGGAAGCAAAGAACTGTAAAATAATATTGGTATAGATTAAAAGATCAACTTTCAGTGTCAAGCCAGACTAAAAATCCATGTAAGTCAAAGTCTGCCCTCCTTCCACCTGTGCTGCTACCAGAGAAAAACAACATGAGTTATCTAGTTATCTAAGATAATTTAATGGCTCTACAATGTCATGTGTGTGCTCCTGAAAGCTCAAGTTTGGGCAGCAAGATAAATAAAGGCAATGATCATAGCTGTGTGGAGGGCAGGCACTTTTTGTGGAAGTACGTAACTTTTGTCTAATTAAAGCATGTTCTCTGGGCTCCCAACATGTGGGTGGAAACAAAGCCCCTCACATAATTGTCTGGTGAAGGATGTGCTGTCAAGCCAGCCCACAGAAAGGCTCTTGGCTCTGCAGTGAGCCAACACAGCTCTTCTTGATACAGACTCTGGTCACGAGTTCCTGAGCAATCTGATTTGATCTAAGACCCAGGGTCTGACTGGGCTATGAGAGAAATCAGGCATTGCTCAATGGGCTGGTCCGAACGGTCAGTGTGTGGGCCGGTTTTATAGCAGTTTGTGGGCCTGTTTTATGGCCTGGTGGGATTGTTTTAACTATTGATTTTCCTGATATTACCTTAAAGATTGTCTGTAGAAAACACACATATATGCAGTCTCCCATACCTTGCAAAATATCCATAAAGCATGTCTTTGCAAGTTAGAAATTGACTTGATTTGCAAATGTGGGCCAATTTTTTAGCTATCTGGTTTGATGATGGGGGCTACTTTTATTTTGCCACCCTGGACTATTTTTTATCCCAGTCCAATGCACCCTGGACTACTTTTTGTCCCAGTCGAACCATGCTAAGACTATGCTGTCTTACTTATTTAATAAATGCTGTGGCATGATGGCAAGCTAGCTTCTTATAAAATGCTACCATAAATTTCGATTTGGTTGGATATGCCCATAGAAAATTGAGCTCATTACAAAGTTGTGCAGGAAACAGTTTATTTTTCTAAAATGATCTTCTAAAAATCACTAAAGACACTGTTGCTTTGCTCTCTTTCCTACAGCAAGTGCAACCAGATGCAAAAGTTCTATTTAGTTTTAGGTTTCCATGGCCTCATCTCATGAAATTGCAAAAGAAGGATGTCTCCATTTAATTTTAAAATAATATTGACAGCTGTAGTGTCCCGGGTCCCAGGCCTACATGCTGAGTAAAAGGAAACCACAGACACTCCGCACAGTGGTAGATAACTGGCAAGTGCGCCCGGCCCTTTTACTAGTAGGGTACCTTACTGGTGACACCTGTGTTGAAAGGGTGAGGGATGGGTGTTAGTCCCTGGGGAGGGGCTGCATCATGTCCAGCAGAACACTACATCCGTCCACAAATCCAAATGAATAAACAAGTCCAAACTGTGGAAAACAAAACATACTGTATATCACGAAGTCCATCAGTCTCTTTAGTCAATCAACAGGATAGCAGAAAGTACTTGGACTGATGATGCTGGCTGCCCTAGGACATTTTTGCTGATCTTCATAATTTATCCTGAGTGGTTCAGGACACGAATGCTGGATCGGAGAAGTCAGGGACATACTGGCAGTTGGGTGAAATCATGTCCTTCAACTTGAATTGGTCCACTCTGCTGATGCTGATGATGGTTTGTGGTTGGTGTCAACAGTTCGAACACAAGGTGCATCAGGAGTGTTGTTAAAGTCCATTGTGAGGTTCAATTATGGTACTGCTTAATCCACTGAAGACAGTCTTGGCAGGCTGTGACCTGCTGGGATCTCCGTTACATAGCCTTACTACATCCTGGAATCCGTTGGTGGGGAAATGTCAAGTCCATCTCTCATGCTTGTGGAGGCCCCTTGATTGGGTTGCCATGGGACTGCCTGTAGGCTGCCCTGGTGTTTCGTGTGTGCCATGTCTGGGTCACTGGTGCTTCTTGTCTGTAGTTCTGATAGCAGCGTTGGACTCCACTTGGCATATGTGTGGCTCCATGCATGACAGTGATGTTGCACTAGACAGGGGCTGGAATGATGCAGTTGCCAGTAGCGTGGTGAACCTGTACAACAGGTGATTGTGACTTGCCTTGATGGTTGCAGTCCTCCTTTCTTGTGTCATCGACAAGTGAGAATGATGGTGGTCATATGTTTCCATTCCTTCTTTGTGGTGGCATTTGCATCCTTGTGCCTGGATGTTTTGGGTTGCTGAGCCATCAATGACTGTGTCTGGGCGGATACCCTTAGAAGTGTGGGGCAGAGACTTCAGGGCATATTTATACTCTGTTTGTGCCGGATTTGCATCATTTATTTTGACGCAAATTTGGCGCAAACTTAACTCTTATTTATACTTTGGCGCTAGACCCGTCTATCACCAAAGTTATGGAGTGAGCACCATTTTTTGTACATGAAAACCTACCTTGCGCTAATGACATGCAAGGTAGTCGTTCCCGTGCATGTGCGCCTTATTTATCCTCCGGCATCAAAATGACACACAGGAGGAGGTGGGCCTTAAAACATGGCGCCAAGCCGGATTTGTGCCGTTTTTTAATGCCTGGGTCAGGGCAGGCGTTAGGGGACCTGTGGGCTCATGTCTATGGTGGGAGACCAGGGACACCCCTTGCCACCACTGCCCACCCCTGGAGGACACCCATGGATGGGGGACCCATCTATGGTAAGTCCAGGTAAGTTTTGGTAAGTATTTTTTTTTAAGTGGCATAGGGGGGTCTAACTTGGGCCTCCCTACATGCCACCGTGCCCAATGGCCATGCCCAGGGGACAGAAGGCCATTGGGCAGGGGGGCATTACTCCTGTCTTTGCTAAGACAGGAATCATTTCCATGGGGGTTATGAGTCAAAAAATGTGGCTAGTCAGGTTAGAGCCAATATTTTTGACTCTAACTTGACTTGCACCATTCTTTGGCGCACAACCCCCAGTCTTCCCTTCGCTTCCGCTGCCCAGTTACCGTCATTTATTTTGACACTAACCAGGCCGCAGCGCCGGCTACCGTCATTCCATAAATAAGGTGCCTGGCTGGCACATTGGAATGGCGGTAGCCGGCATTAAACTTTTTGACGCAAATCTGCGCTAGCGCAGAATTGTGTCAAAAAGTATAAATATGGGCCTTAGTTCATGCATGCTTGTGGCTTATTCTCAGTTCTCCCACTGTGCTGTTGCCAGGTCGTCCTCAGTTCACCCCAGTGAATTGCTGCTTGAGTCACTTAGATGCACCCAATTAGCAGCTCAAGTCTTCTCCGGTGTGCCTTCTGGTGTGGGCTTCTCTTGATCTTCTCTCATGGGCTTAGCTGGTCATCAGGTTTCCCAGTGTGGACCAGCAGATCACATCTCCTTGTCCTCTTCCTTCTTGGTGCTTCAACCTAAACCTTTCTGTCCAATGATAATTTTGAGACTTCTTGTTGTGAGTCTTCTGGATGCAGTGGCATGCACCATCTTCGGGACAGGCCAACAGTGGTCGACTGTCTCCGTAGTCTGCCCACTGGCCTCAGGTGTTGGGCTAAGGCTTGGTGGTGATCAGGGCAGTCACTGATCCCTTTCTCTTCTCTGGAGTGCTGCATGTCATCTAGCCATATGTCTTGTGTTCCCCTTCAGGGACATTCCTGGAGCTCCTACTCTGTAGGTGATATTTGTGGCTGACTGCTTCGGGGATCTTCCCGCTGCCTGACACACTCTTCAGTGTCAGTGTGGCATCATACTATGTGGTGCATGTTCCCTCTTTCTGTAGCCAGTAGGGAACTGTGCTTCTACCCCACTTTCTATTAGTCAGTGGTACTGGGTGGATTGCACCTTGTGCTCTGGGTGTCCTACTGTGTTGCCTTCTCTCCGCACTTCGTTTTGGAAACAGACTTTGCTTCTGCTTTACCTTCTCTTTATGTCACAGAGGCTGTGCAGTGGCTAGTTATGGTTACTGCAGGTATGTTTCAGTCTGTCTTCAGTGTGCCGGTTGATTAGTCGTGGGGTCAGTACCAGAACCTCTAGTGCAGTGTCCTTACATCCTTCGTTCAGTCCAGCATCGTTTTCTCTGGGCCTTGTCCTGCCTGGGGTCATGTGCGCCTGGCAGGCTTGCTTGAACAGTGTTGGGTGTCTGGGTTTTCGATTCCGCTGTCTCTATGCTTGGTATCATCCTGAGTCTGAAGCTAGTGTTCTTCTCACCTGGTAACCATCAGTGGCTCTGAGAACTAGGCAACGTGATTCAGAACGCTGGGGGTTATAAGCCACTCTTGCAGTGCCGTCCGGCGGTGTGTGCCTCCCTGAGTCCTAAATGTGGGGATGTGTACGGAATGCGATGTTGCACGTGGTAGTTGCACTTCCCCTCGCTGGGAACTTCTTTTCCTCTTTCTGGCCCAGCTGCTGACCGTTTGGTTGCACAGAGGCTGCTTAGTGCACTCCTATCTCCACTTTGCTATTATCTGGACAGCCCGTCCATTCCAGGGTGGCAGCCTTACCCAAATCCAAGTCCTTGTGTTGAGTGACGGACGGAACCCCAGCCTATTCTGTGGACTGAGTGTCCTGTGTGTTGGGCTACAAAGATGTGTGCTGCTGGATTTGGATTTACATCCCGGTGCAGAAGTTGAAGCTGTTCCCTTGACTAGCAGTTTTCAGGTGCCCTCTAGTGGTCTGTCTCAGGCAATGCACCACAAAGGCCCTCTTCCTTTTCCTGCTGGAAAAGAGTCTACAGCGGCGTCCAGTGCTGTTCTGCATCATGTCCCGCCTGGAGACTCTAGCCAGATCAGGGGCGTAGCTTGGTGAGTAAGATTGAAGGGGTGTGAGCTTCAAATTTCCCAACAAATACGACAAGCCGGGCACCTGAGAGGGGCTAAAGGGGCAGAGAGAAGGGAGACGAATGTGGATTGGCAGGGGTAGTAAGTGCGAAAAAAAACGAGATTTTGTCAAATAAGCAGCATTTTTGAAAACTTTCAAAGCAGAAAGGGAGAGTGTGTGTGTACGTTTTTGCCTATGTAAAATTTTCCTGGTGAAATTTAACAGACACCTCACCATACCAGCAACTGCACTGTACATTTTTCAATTCACTTCCCATCGGTTAAGTATGTTGGTGTGTGCAAAGCACTCATTTCCTGTTTTCCTTTTCTCTCTATTTTTTTGGTACACAGCGCCCTCTAGTGGGCAGCTACTGTGGTCGTGCTGTCCTGTTCCCGACTACCCGCTTCATTCGTCCCTGAGTGACAGACCGATCTGTGCTGTCAGACTCTCTTTCACAGGAGAGCGGTGAGATCGGGCAGTATCTGGGAGGACTAATGGACAGCTACGTCTGTATGTGGTCTGGCGGCAGCCTAATACTACGTGTCCTGTGGCTGCATTACTATAGCCTCACACCTTCTGCCTAGGAGAACATAGACATGGAAGCCAATTCTGGACAGGACTGTAAAGAAAATCATGATAAAAGGCGCAAAAACTCTGGACAAAAGGTCAATTTTACGAACATATCCAAGGAGTGTCTATACCCCAGTACTTTGCGCATTTATTTACTTATGTCCACATAGCATTATTTATTCACTGTGGTCTATTGTGATTGCCTCCAGGTGGGCAATAGTCAGCACATTATGATCTTGTTCAATAGTAAAATAATGCCATTCAGCATGGTGTCAAGGGCATCAACCCTGTCCAGATGTACCCAAGCTTTCTTGAAGAGAAAGCAACAGCAACATTTTGATTATATTTCTAAACATTGTAAAACCTATGACAACCAGTTGGGGAACCATTAAGGTAAGTGACCTTATGCTGGTTTAGACAAGTTGAACAAAAACATCTGGCTCACTTCAACCTCCAGTCAATGTTAAACCTAAAAACAAATTAATGAGGCAGAGCAGATGGTGTGGGCGACAGTCTCACACCTAATGTCAGGATGTGAGGTGCAGGCAATTTGTCTGTAGCCTTACAGCACCAGAGTGTGCATGCGGGACTCTACATTGATCTCAGAACAGGGAGACCAGACCACCAATCAAAGAGAATTAAAGAGGAGGCTGAAATTGAGATCAGATGGGAGATCCACAGTAACTAATTCAAAGGGTTGTTACTAAGAACTGGAGGAATAAGAAAGAGAAGAACAAGTTGGGACAATTTGTTAAAATCAGACAAGGTGGATCCACAATGAGTATCAGAAAGCACTGCATGCCTGGGGAGTTGTCTTAGAAGAAAGGCTAAAAACTGAAGAGGCACTGTCAAGTGGTTGAACAAGCAACATCTACCAACCCTGGCAAACTCTGCTGGTGCAATGGTCTGCTGGTCATGCGCGTGAAGGGTGAGCAGGGGCCAACCCCAATGGAAGGTTGTGCTGGGCAATTTCTCAATTTCCACTCTGTCCATGTCTTAAAATGCTTCTGCAGTTGAGCCAAAGCCGGACCAGTGATATGGCTCATCCTTAAGTGCCAGAGTACATGCAGAATTTTCAAAATATTTGTGATGTAAATTACACAAGCAAAATGTAAAAACATGATAAAGATTTTCTAATGTAAGACGTGTTTCCCCTTTATATACAATTAGACCTCAGATCGAACTGGGAATCAATTACCTTTTGATACGTAGGGATTAGTATCTGCCTTTTCCCCACTGATTTGCAGGATGGAAATCTGGACAAAGCGATGTGTTCCCTCCGAGCCAAGTTTACCTTTCGTTCTTCTCTTCCATTTGTAGTAATGGGCCACATGGCACTAGTGAAGATGGTGTTGCTTCCCCAGTTATTGTATTTGTTTGCAAAAATTCACCTGCTCACCCGTCGTTCCTTCTTCAGATACTTTAACATGTCCCACGTCAGAAGTGGTCCTATTGGGTGTATTCCCCTGCCTTAAGTTTGAGAAGCCCTCGGCCAAGTCCCTCGGCCTGGCTCTTCTTCTAGTAAATACAATATTACAGTGGTCTGTAAGGATTCACTTCCTCCTCCTCTATACAGTAGTAGTTGTTCTTGCCACATCTAGGCAACCACACAAAGCAGTGGTTTAAAGGATCCTATTTGCAACACACTGTCATGATTTCCCTACTAGAACACATTCTTCTAAGCACTACAGAGGGTAATTGCTTTGCTTCCCTACGCTGATAGGTAAATCAGCGGCAACTGGACAGGGGGTGGGGAGGAACAATTTATTATGGGCCAGTTTGTTACACAGATTATTTTTTTTAATGGTATGCTAAGTCTTCATAAATAGCACAGCACTGTTCTGTAACTGCGATGGAACCTACTGCTACATACCTGGCTATTGTCATGCTATGTAACTTCTTTTGGCATACAACAATATAATCTTTAAAAAAATATATGGTAGTGTTTCAGTTTAGTTAATTACATCACAACATTGCATTGACATTTATTTGAAGTGAAGCTTTCTAAACATGAACTTTAAAACAGTCATTAACCCTTCCTCTTGACAACACTAGGAGTGAACAAAGTGAACCAATTATCTGGTGTCCCTTGCATCAAGGCCAATATTGTAATAAACGAATACAAATGTTTTTTTTTGTATAAAGTCGCTCTTAAACTGAATTACTTGAAAGTATTCTCAAATGTCCCTATCAAGTAAATTAGACACATTAATTCATTGATTTGAGTTCGCAGGAAATCCAGGATTTGAAACCAGCCTTCCAGATGACACTTAAGGTACTGACTAGATTAGTTTATTCAACAAAGACATTGTTTTTGTACAATTCTGTTAGAAGAATAGTATACTGTGGTAAATACAGATCACATTTTAATGTGACGCAATATAAAAAAAAAGGTCCATAATGAAGGTAAGGGAAGGCAGGACAACATATCCTAATATCATGGACTTTTTAGATATTAAATACCTATTCTAGAGGTTAATGAGCACTGAAAGCATGAGCCAGGCTTGAGCCTGAAACCCGGCTGTGGCTCAGGATGAGGTCCTGTTGGAACTGTGAACCCATACCGAACCAAGCTTTCATGTGGCTTCCGCCTGCCTCCTTCTTTCTAGCCAAGATGTGGCATTAGGGCCACGCTGCTGGCTTTGGAACTGGGAAACCAGGTTGGAGGCTCAGCATTAGCTCAACATCCTGTGCTTCTGGGCAAACCACTTAATCTCCTTTTGCTTATAAGGAAATTAATGTGACCTTGTGTAATCTAGGAAGTAAAGTGCTGCAATACCTTAGGGTCAAGTTCACACTATATTAAAATTGCAGAAAAATGTACAAAGAAAGAAAAGAAATCCTGGACATAAAGAAAAACAAATACCCATTTCCTGGCTTATTTGTACAAAGTTACATTAGAAAACTGAGATGAACTGCGGCTTCCCTACTTAAATTGTGTGATCTTAGGCTAATATTTTACTTCACCAAAAAAAACTTTTTACTTCAGTAATGCATATGAAAGCACTTTCAAATACATGAGTACGAAATACTAGTTGTGCAAAAACCTATTGCATTTGATTTAATAGACTTTAATAGACTTTAATGTGACTTATTAACGTCAATGCTTCACAGTTAAAAAAATACACTTGTCTTGAATGTCATCATATTTTACATTATGATTGTTATATTATTTAGACTGCAAAAATATCACGGCTTGACTCCTGCATGGGCTCTAAGATCCAAGCCTGATCTTTCGCTCAGTTTTCCTTGTAATGTTTTGGCTTTCCCACCTCAAAGCTATTCACAGCAGAGCTTGAAGTGCATTAAAAAAATTATGGATACTGACATGGGGACGGGGTCAGTGAGTGCAGAGATGGAATCAAAGGCATGGCTAAAAAGAGCAAAATAGTCTGTAACTATCTTGTTGCTCTCTCACCGTCAAGTTACTAAATATAAAATAAAATACACCTTAACTGAAAAATAAATAAAAGTTAAACTAATCAATGGAAAATATACTATTTTAAGTTATGAAACCTCTATTGGATAATGCAAACACTCCAGATGTATATGTGTGCAACCAGAGGCCCACAGAATTGAATCTTGTTTGGCGCAGCAGGGAAAGTGACTTGTATAGTTTCAGTGCTAGAAGGTCCCTGAAAATGCTGTGAATGTTTGAACTTTTTTGGAATAGACTTTTTACAGTTTTAGCAATGTTAACCTATAATGTATTTGTACACTTAATGCTTTCCTATGGGACAAAGAACATTCACTGCATTTGTATACCTGTAATGTGTTTCTGTGGGACCCCTTTTGGTTGTGAGGTGGCAAAGGGATAAGGACCAAAGTTCCTCTAGCAGATCAGACATTTCTGCCATGGTGAGTCAGGATGCAGAAGCGTTGAACGGGTTGGTAGCACTCCACTCTAGCCAGCATAAAGGAAGAGGGTGACCCCTAAAAAAAAGATGAGCATGTAGAAGCAGTCCGTTCCTCTAGGCCCAGGCCAGACGGCTCAGATGCAGAATGTTTGTCATCAACTGGCTTTCATGCATCAAGGCACTCATTGTCATCGGTCAGAACCGGCAAGGGGGACAAAAACATGACTGCTGGACCAAAAGTTGCCTTTGCAATGCTGATGTCCCTCGTCTCTTGGTCATCGGTGAGCTCGGACTGGACTTTCAATAAAAGCTTTGGTCACTGCAAGGATCCAGTACCTCAGGTATTGGTGCAGAAGGATTTGAGGAGGGCCTGGCATCTTCAGTCTTGGAAGAAAGACAGGCCTGACCGTCTCCTGGGTGGGTACTGTTCGGTGTACCCCGTGGACAACACCTTCTTTAAACCAGATGTCTCAGTTGGTGCGGGCTTTAGGAGAGTAGCTCCTTTACTCCAAGGGAGATGCTGGCAACTTGGCAAAGTGCTGGCAACCACCAGGGTTTTTGGAGAATACACAGCTGCAGGACAAGTCGGGTCTTTGTAATTGTTGAGTTTCTGTGTGACAGAGTAGGTTTGACACCAAAAGTCTGCAGCAGTCTTCAGTTCTTGTGGGGTTTAGCTCTTCAGTGTCATCTTCTTCTTTTAGTCAGTGGAATCTAAATATCTGGATTCAGGGAGCCCCCTAAATACCAACTTTAGGGGTATCAGGGGAGTGGAAAGTAGTAGCCAATGGGCTACCTACCCAGGAGGTCACTACACCCCCTACATGACCACTTCCTGCGGGAAGTGGGCCTAAGCCTGTCTCAATATCCTAAATTATAATATCACCAAGATTTTGGAAGTTTTGCAGAGCGGGTCACATGAGGCAGCTCACCTTAGTGGTATGTCTGACCTGGGTGTACTCCTTGCCTCTTAGTATAGCTATGTTTTTACCTGTTCTGGTTCCAAATGTGCTGCAGTGCAGGGGGTGGCATCTTGTAGGTCTGGGTGATGCCAGGGTCACAAATCAAAAGCAGCAGGGACTTTGAATTCCCTGGCCTTGGTGTGCTAAATCACTAGCCATCCGGCTGGAAGAGGTTTGAACACCTTCCTCTGGAGCACACATTATTCCTAGCCTCCGAGAGCATGGGCTATCACCAACAGGGGGTTAGAAACCTGTCTCTGGTGGCAGGCTGGACTTTACCAGTAAACCAGCACACTACAGGACTGGTAGGTTTAAGGAGTACCTCTTAGGCATGTGGGTGCATGTATTAATATATCAGTCATTGGAATCAGTGTTGGTTTATTAATATGAGATGTTTGATACCAAACACCATAGGTTTCAGTGAAGCCGTTATGTAGTTGGGAAAATTGTTTTGACAGTGATCAGTACATACTTTATGATGGTTTCCCTGTTCTCTTTTAATGTCTGAGAACGATTTAGACATTACAGAGGCATATCTGCTCATGCAGGTATGTCCACACATGTAGTATAATACACCCTGCCTTCGGGCTGTAAGGCCTGCTGTAGGGGTGACTTACATACATTGCATGTAGTGTCTGCAGGCATGGAACACAGGATGTGGGCCAAGTTGTGTTTTCACTTTTGTCTGCACCATGTCACACAGCCTGCTATTGCAGTCTACATGACTGTGGGGAGGTGTCCCTTAGGGTGGCACAAAACATACTGCAGCCCTTACGATCCTCTTTAGTTACCCAATCCCTAGGTACAATTTACTATGGACTTAAATTGGTTATAAAGGTATTGTGAATTGCGGAACAATTGCACAGTTTTAGGGAACGAGATCTGGCACTGGGGACCTAGTTATCAGGAACCCAGTGCCCTTCAGTCAAAATTGCATTAAAAAAAAGGCAAAAAGTGGGGGTGACCATGTCAAAAAGGACCACTTACCTATACCAGTGACCAGTGACCAGTGGCTTCTGCCAGTTCTTCAAGCCTGTTCAGGGACAGCAGTGCTAATTTGACCTCTCACCTCTCCTGGAGCAGGGGCTCCCCTCTGGGCGTCGTGCAGAACTGGTTTCACTCCGGGACTTCTCTTCTCACTTTACTGCAGACTCAGTATGCCTCAGCTTGTGGACGGTGAGCTCTGTCACAAACACTCGGTGACCACACAGCAGCATTGCAGCCGGGCCCCTTCTTTGCCCTTGGAGGCCCCACCGTTCAGTGCCATTCCCTCTGCTTTGATAATTAGCAAACTCCCAGCTTGGACTTACGTCTCTTCCTTGCCTGGGGCAGCCTGGGGCAGCGGTCATGCACCATGTCCACCGCAAGTGGATGGCGGTTGTCTGCTGGTGTAAGATGCCTTCTCCTCGACTCATCACAACAGCATTTGAACCAGGGTTGCTGCACTTCTGAGAAAGCGGTACCAAGGTGGACTCCGTTGACACCTCCCCCAGGAGAAAATGCACTGCTCCTGGCTCTGGCACCCTCGTCGCCTGTGTAGTCTTCTGGACCCTAGGCCCACCTACTGAGTAAAAGGAGGAGATGGACACTCACGTTAGTGATAAACAACTGCCCCTTTGCGTGTGCCTGTGTTGGACGGGTGAGGGGTGGATGTTAGCGTGGCCCCTTGGGAGGGTCTGAATCATTACATGTCTAGCAGGGCACTACAAATATCCAGCATATATTTGCCCTTATTTAAAATAGAAATAAACGGGGCCACGAAGATCTTTCTACTAGAGTGAACAGAAATCAGTTCAGCGATCCGGAATCATTGTAGCAACCCGGGCACATGTTTTGTAAACGACACAAATAAATAGCTCATACCGTACTAATCTCGCCTGCACGTTAGCCTGGAAATCCCCCTTAGCTTAGTATCCTCATCATTGCAACTTCTGTTCACAATCATCATGCATTTTGATTGTTTTGGTATTTCACTTTTACACTTCACAGATAACTTCTGATGTGAACATGTAATGTGAAATAAATAAAATCGCTGTATAGACCGTTCTTAAAATGCCACATGGCATTATTTGCAAAAACTAAACCGAGTAAAAGACAGTTGTGTTTTGGAAAAAAACTTTTTTCTGAAATCATAACCTGTTCAATGCAACGTTAAAAAGAAAAAAAACAAAATATACACTATTTAAGTCAAACGTTGTTTAAGTAAATAAATGTGGTCTTCTTTATAGAGTATATGGTCTGAATGAAAGTATTTTTGTGTAGTTTTGTGAAACTGGGAATGAGGTGAGCGCATTTTCTTTGAGTGTGCAGGGGCGTAGCTTTCATTGATGAGCCTTTCTGCTCCCCCCAGATGGGAGTACTAATGATTTTCCCTGCCCAGGGATGGGAACCCTGGGATACTGCCACTGAGCAGGCTGGAGGGATGGAGATTCCGGGGCCATACCTTGCCTCAGGGAAGGGAGCCACATACTCTCATCCCCTACATTTTATACACACCCCCTCTGTATCACATTTAACTCAGCCCCGGAGTATGAAGTCCCCAAGGCCTGGAAATGGCCTGGGGAAGTGGTCCACATGCCCTCTTCCCATTTTTAAATCAATCAGACCTGGGGATGGGGTCCCGAAGGCTTTAAAAAAAGGTTAGAGAAAGGAAGCTGAATGCCTCCCTCATCATTCAAAAACGTAGCACCACCCACCTGGCACAGGCCCATCACAGAGTTTTTAAAAATAAGTTTTTAGACAGCATGGGTCTGTCTGGGACCACCCCATCAGCCTGAGGGGCATATGATACCTGTGGCCTCCCCCCTATATGTTTGTATACTTATTTTAAGGACAGGGACTGAGACCCCAAGTCCTAAAATGGATGCCATCACATCTTTGTTGATGTGGTGGCAGCTAATCAGACCTTATCTCTAGATCTGTCTGCTCTGCGGATCCTAAGCAGTGTGAAATGTACATAGAGTTTGAACCTTAATTTCTTCAAAACTACTCAATGGATTTACAGCAAATCTCAAAAGGCACGCTTTCTGTACCAAAATCTAGCTTCCTGCCAAATTTGGTGTAATTCTGTTCAGTCATCTTGGCAGTAGGGGTGCCTTAATTTTCCTATTGACAGTCGCATGATGAAAATGCATTTTGTGACCCCCCTTTTTTCGCAGTTACCAGTTGACAGATTACCTGGAACCTTTCCAGGAAGGACCTGAGGTGGATGAGACCCTTTTTTGAAAAGTTTCATGAAGATTCATCACTAGCACCAAAGTTATAAACCAACTAAAAAAAAACTTTCTTATGGGAACATTGTCCTAATTATAACTACCCAGTGGCAACTGCCACTGGGTAATATTTACTGGAAAAAAAATAAACATTAAAATGACGTTAAAATTAAGTATTGAAATAATACAAAACTAATGTTTAAAAACAAGAACAAAAACTACATACAAAAATTCACCAGTTATAGTTTACTTAACTGAGCTAATTTTAACTTCAACCCCCACTGCGCACTGCTTATGATCTAACATATTACAAAACTCATGACATGTTAAATTAATTTAGAAGGTTTTTTTTTTTAACATTAACTAAAATCTTATTACCTTACCTAATTATGATGTCACTTTAACCTTTGCTTTTATTAAGTGAATTTCTGTGAAAGTATTACTGTGCCTAACAGGAACGTCACTCTAATCTTTGTTTTTTTTCAGTAATTTTTGTTTTTTATCATATTCAGCAAATTCCCCTGGAGCACAGCTTTGAGCTGTGCTCAGCATGGGGTTGTGCCAGGGCCTGGTCCCTCTAGATCCAACCAAGAAGTGCCAGAGAGTCAGGTTATCCCTACGCAAGTATTACTGCAACAAGTGTCAGTATTTCAAAGCCAATAATTGGCTGCCACACAGTTCTTCACAAACGTATTATGTTTTCTTCCTCAATAGTCGATTTAGGCTTCTTTTCCTATTTAGTGGCATCCGTCCACTTCATTGGTAAGTGATTGGTGGCTACTGAGGATGTTTTTTGTGCGTTGGCTTGTCTCATTCTCCCGTGGCACCTGCACACTTCATCGGGCATCACGTCAGAAATGCCGTGAATAGACCTTCAGCTTCAACAACCCTGGTGCAATTGCATCATATAGAACACAGGTTACTTTAGTTCTAGCACAAGCAGAATCATGCACAATATTTGAGTCCGGGGAACATATGCATGTGAGCCCATCCGAATGATCTGCAGCAGCGAATGGCACGTTGTACTCAGCCAAAAACCCTCTGGACTTTATTTCTGCCTCACTGGTAAGAGTCTCTTCATGGGAATATTTATTTTTCGGGTAGCCTGAGATGGGCTACATTCTCATCTTTCTGACCTGAAGGGATGTGTGAGCTTTCTATTTTTTTAGTAGATCATTTTTATTGGGTTTTTCCAAGTATATCTAAAAAAGTTACCATCTACATCACTTAAACAGATGAAGACGAATGGCACTTCATCCAGGTTGTGCAGGTGAAGGACACAATGAAATAGCTTTAAGTGTGCTAACTAAAAATATAGTCCATTAAAAGGGCCATAAGGTGTACATACCACAATAAGCCAGGAATAAGTTGACAAGACTGAAAAGTGGGGTCTAGATAACACGCTAGGGTAAACGGGGAAGCAGAAAGCGAGGTAAAGAAGATATTGCAAATGTTGACTAAGATTTGAGGTAAAAAGGGGTCAGGATTCACCTGGTCATGGAGGAGAGGTGGAGGAAAGAATGTGGATTGGACTGGGAGCTGGAGGATCGAGGGCTATTGTTATTGCAGTAAGAAGGAGTGGTATGTCAGCAAACATTTCAAGGGGAAAATCGTTCTTCCCAGTGTGCTGTAGGAAGTGTGAAAGAAGGGTGCCCAGTGTGAGGAGATGCGACGCTCGGAGAGGTGTTGTACCTATTCAGACCGTAGGGCGTCCTCTTCTAAAGTCCCCCATCTGCGGACTGCTCCATACAAGGCAGCCAAGGCGGGGTTCACTAGAGAGTTCCAAAGCAGTGCAAGTGTGCGCTTGGCAAGAGGCAGGGCCAGGAGGTAAAACGGGTGCAGACTTTGTGGTGTTTCCACCATTTAAAAAAAGCAGAGGGAGCATGCTTCCCACGTGTCAATGTCCGTAAGTTCCATAACCTGTTGCAGAATGACCTGTACATTTTCCCAGTAGTGGTGTAGGGCAGGCCAGGACCAGAGCATATGAGTCAGGCCTGCATCCTGGGTAGGACAGCGTGGGCAACATGTGCCCGATTTGGGGAAAAAACAATTAATTTGTGCAGGAGTGAGATAGGCTCATGGAGCATAATGAGCTGAAGATTTTTTAAATGTGAGTTTTGTGACACCTGTTAAGGGAGCGCTAGAGCTATACCTCACCCCTTATCATGTAGAGCAGTGGTTCCCAACCTTTTGATTTATGTGGACCCCCATTTTAACATTAATGGAACCCAGGGACCCCCACTGAATCATCATTGGAATCCGGGGACCCCCACCTGAGTCATTACTGGAAGATGGGGACTTAATTTGTCAATATTTGTTAATATTTTTTAATTTTCTAAGCAGTCGAGGACCCCTGAGAAGGATTTGCGGACCCCCAGGGGTCCCCGGACTACAGGTTGGGAACCACTGATGTAGAGCACACCCAAGCTCGACCTCCCACTTGTGCATCCAAGGAAAGCATCATAACTTCACGGATGGCTTTACATATCCAGGTGATGAGGTGGGGGCTGGCACTCACCGTAAGTAAAGTGTGTAGATCAGGGTGGATTCTGGACACCGGTCCCATGACGTTCCAGAGGGTATGATAGATGTGTGTAAGCCGCTGGTGTACTGGGAATTGTCCCGGAGGGAGATCATAATCTGTCATCCAAGGAAAGCATCATAAGTTCCCAGATGGCTTTATATATCCAGGTAATGAGGGGGGCTGGCGATCACCGTAAGTAAAGTGTGTAGTACAGGGTGGATTCTGGACAGCGGTCCCATGACGTTCCAGAGGGTATGATAGATGTGTGTAAGCCGCTGGTGTACTGGGAATTGTCCCAGAGGGAGATCATAACCTGTCATGAGTTAGTTAAATGGAAAGAGGTGACCATTAAGGAAATGGTCCCTGACCATGAGGCTGGATCATTCTGTCCAACTGACCAAATCTCAATGGGTAAAAAAGCCAGGGAATTTAGGGAGGGCAACTAAGGGGAGTGCAGGAGCATAGGCCAGTGTATCTGGGGCCACATGGTATTTCTGTGTCATGCATGTCCGGGTGACAGCCACCTGAAGAGGTTGTGGAGAAGAACGTGTGAAGCCAAAACAAAAGGCGGTGGACTGAGGGCAATGCAAGGACACCATGAATGTCACAGGTCTCTCCCATTTGTCTTCCCGTCGTCCAGCATGAGAGCCATTGCAGCTGTGTCGTAAGGTAATATGCCTCAAAGGAGGAGGCACTGAGCCTCCCTCGAATGATGGGAAGCTGCAATTTTCAGAGGACAATACTGTGTCCTCGGCTCCCTCAATTGAGAGTACCTAACAGGGAGTCGAGTTCTGCAGAAAAGAAGCATGGTGAAACTACGGGAAGACTGGTGAAATAGTAAGTAGATGAGGTAGTATGATCATTTTAACCAGCGCTGTTTTACCAATAGGGGGGAGTGGTAATGATTGGAAAAAACGGTTTTGTGACTTTGGGCCAGATGTAGCAAAGGATTTGCGCGTCGCAAACGGCGAAAATCGCAGTTTGCGAGGCGCAAATGCCTCTTTGCTATGCAGAAATGCATATTGCGAGTCGGGACCGACTCGCAATATGCATTTCAGAATCGCAAATAGGAAGGGGTGTTCCCTTCCTATTTGCGATTCGGAGTGGAATGCAATATATGCGGTCGCAAAGGGTATCGCAGTTACCATCCACTTCAAGTGGATGGTAACCCACTCGCAAATTGGAAGGGGTCCCCATGGGACCCCTTTCAGTTTGTGAATGGACCCAAAAAATTTTTTTCAGGGCAGGTAGTGGTCCAAGGGACCACTGCCAGCCCTGAAAAAATACCGAAACTAAAGGTTTCGTTTTTTTTTTTTAAGTGCAGCTCGTTTTCCTTTAAGGAAAACGGGCTACACTTAAAAAAAAAAAAACTGCTTTATTGATAAAGCAGTCACGAACATGGAGGTCTGCTGACGACAGCAGGCCTCCATGTTTGCGAGTGCCTAGACTCGCTATGGGGCCGCAATTTGCGACCCACCTCATGAATATTAATGAGGTGGGTCATTGCGACCCTATAGCGAGTCGCAGACGGTGTCTGAGACACCGTACTGCATACCAATTTGCGAGTTGCAAATTGCGAGTCGCATGGACTCGCAATTTGCAACTCGCACATTTTTTTTTTTTTTTTTTGCTACATCTGGCGCTTAATGCCCAACAGGACAACCCGAAAGTTCCCTTCAAGATGTTTGTGGGAGTGTGGTAAAGAAGGATCCCTAGGTATCCAGTAGATGCTCCTTGTCAGTGGAGGGGAGTGTCATCAAGGCATATGGAGTGCAGCCGTTGGCCAGGGTGGATTGGGTGAATGGTCAACTTGTCCCAGTTTACTCTAAGTCTAGCAGCACTAGCATACATTTCAATTGTGTTACGTAATGGTGTAGGTAAGTACCATGTATGTAAGTACCATCTTTCTTGGCATGTTACCCCAATGTTTACCTGTATGTCAGTATGTTTTTGCCTGTTTCACTGGGATCCTGCTGGTCAGGACCCTGGTGCTAATAGTTTGTGGCCTAATGTGTGTGTTGTGAATAATGCTTAACTGTGTCACTGAGGCTCTGCTAATCAAAACTTCAGTGCTTATGCTCGCTCTGCTTTTAAATTTGTCACTATAGGCTAGTGACTTCGTTTACCAATTCCAATTGGCACACTGGATCCCCGTTATAAGTCCCTAGTATATGGTACCTGGGTACCCAGGGCATTGGGGTTCCAGGAGATCCTTATGGACTGAAGCATTTCTTTTGCCACCCATAAGGAGCTCAGACAAACCCTTTCACAGGCCTGCCATTGAAGCCTGCGTGAAATAGTACACACATTATTTCACAACCATTTTCACTGCACTTAAGTAACTGATAAGTCACCTATATATCTAACCTTCATTTACTGTAGGCTAGATGCAAAGTTACTAAGTGTGAGGGCACCCTTGCACTAGCAAAGGTGCCCCCACACTATCCAGGGCCAATTCCCCAGACTTTATGAGTACGGGGACGCCATTACACTCGTGCACTGTCACAAAGTCACAATGATAACTCCGAACATGGCCATGTAAGGTGTCTAAGATCATGGAATTGTCCCCCTATTCCAAATCTGGTCCTGGGGAGCCAATTCCATGCATCCTGGGGGATCCACCATGGACCCCCAGTACTGCCAAACCAGCTCTCTGAGGCTTACACTGCATCTACAGCTGCTGCCACCTCACAGACAGGGTTCTGCCCTCCTGGGGTATGAGCAGATCAGTCCCAGGAAGGCATAACAAAGCATTTCCTTTGGGAGGAGGGTGTTACACCCTCTCCCTTTGGAAATAGGTGTAACAGGCTGGGGAGGGGTAGCCTCCCCCAGCCTCTGGAAATGTTTTGAAGGGCACAGATGGTGCCCTCCTTGCAAAAGCCAGCCTACACCGGTTCAGGGACCCCCAGTCCCTGCTCTGGAGCGAAACTGGACAAAGGAAAGGGGAGTGACCATGCCCCTGTCCATCACCACCCCAGGGGTGGTGCCCAGAGCTCCTCCAGTGTGTCCCAGACTTCAGTCACCTTGTTTTTCAAGGTGTGGGGACACTCTGGAGGCCTCTGAGTGGCCAGTGCCAGCAGGTGATATCAGAGATCCCCCTGATAGGCCCATACCTGATAAGGTAGCCAATCCCCCTCTCAGGGCTATTTAGGGTCTTTCCTGTGGGTTTCTCTTCAGATTCCACTTGCAAGTTTCCAGCAGGAATTCTCTGCAACTAATACTTCATCCTCTGACCACAGATCGATGGCAGACTGCTCCAGGAACCTCTGTAACAGCAACAAAGTATCCAGAAGGGCTACTTTTCCTCTGCAAATTCAGCTCCAGCCAGAAACTGCAATGGTTTCCATGGTGTGCATACTCTGGGGACTTCCTGTCTTCACCCTGCACCAGAAGGACTGAAGAAATCTCCCATGGAGTAACGGAGTCACTTCCCTACTCTTGCAGGCACCTTTTAAGTCAACAACTGGTTCTCTTAGACTCCTCTCCTGGTCACGATCGTGCTCCTTGGAACACAGGGGGTGGACCCCTTCGACACAGACTGTCCTAAGGTCCTGCCGTCCAAATTTGGAAGAGGTAAGAGCTTGCCTTCCCTGTAAACGACAGCACCCCTGTGTAGCACGTCATCTTCACCTCCTGAGACCTCTGTGCACTATTTTCAAGAATCCTTCGTGCACAGCCTGGCCCAGGTCCCCAGCACTCTATCCTGCGATGCTCAACTTACTGAGTTGTCCTCGGCAGCGTAAGATCTTCTTTTGTAGTGCTGCAACAACCGCAATCTGCACCTTCTTTGTCCCCGTGTCCTGGAACTTCCTGGTCATCTGTGGGTTCCCTCCAGTGTTGTGAGCCCCCTCTGCCACCTCAGTCCAAGTTGAGGACCCCAGGTCCCTCCTGGGTCCAGGCAGCGCCACTTTGATGCAAAACACAACTTTGCTTGAACCAAGGCTTGTTTGAGGAATCCAGTGCCGAAACTCACCTGCATCCAACATCTCTTCATGGGACATCCATTGCATTATGCAGGAACCCACAACCATCTTCCCTTGTTGCATTTCTGCAGTCTTCATCCAACGGGCAACTCTTCCTTTGCAGCCTCTTCTGGGTTGCAGAGGCTCCTGTCCTTCCTGGAACTTCTTTCGACTTATGGACTTGGTTTCCTCTCTTTGCAGGTCTTCAGGTCCAGGAATCCACCATTTGTTGTTTACAGTCTTGCTTGGTTCTTGCAATAACTCTAATCCTGACTTGTAGTGTGTCCTAGGGAAACTTGCAGTACTTTACTCAAACTTTCCTGGGCTCTGGGGTGGGGTATTTCACTCACCTTCGTGGCTTTCCCACTCTCACAGCAATTCTCTACACACTACATTTGTCTAGGGGGTAATTTGTGATTTGCATTCCACTTTCTCAGTATATGGTTTGTGTTGCCCCAGACCTATTTTCTCCTATTGCATTCTATAGCATTTCATATTGTTTGTGCTATTCTATGTCTAACTACTTACCTTATTTTGATGTCTAGTGTATATATTGTGTATAATACTTACCTCCAGAAGGAATAGTGCCTCTAAGATATTTTTGGCCTTGTGCCACCCAAATAAACTACCCTTATTTTTGGTAGCACTGAGTATTGTCTTTATTTGTGTATAAGTACTGTGTAACTATAAGTGGTATTGCAAGACCTTTGCATGTCTCCTAGTTCATCCTAAGCTGCTCTGCTATAGCTACCTCTATCAGCCTATGCTGCTAGAACATTTCACTAATAAGGGATAACTGGACCTGGTATAAGGTGTAGGTACCCAAAGTACCTACTACAAACCAGGCCAGCCTCCTACATTAGAAGTTTGACGTGATGTCCTTTGGGGTAAATGAGGTCGTCCGCTTATAAAGATACTGCATGTGCAGTAATGACTCAAACCAGGCAGCGCCGGCGTAGGGGACAATGGGGGTAGTGCGTCAAAAAATGGTGCAAGTCAGGTTTGAGGCAAAAATCATGCCTCAAACCGGACTTGCGCCAATTTTTGACGCACAACCCCCATTGAAATGACTAATGTCTTAGCAAAGACAGGAGTCATGCCCCCTTGCCCAATGGCCATGCCAAGGGGACTGGTCATTGGGCACAGTGGCATGTAGGGGGGCCCAAATTAGCCTCCCTATGCCACTTAAATTTTTTTTTTTTAAATACTTACCTCACCTTACCTGTACTTACCTGGGATGGGTCCCCCCATCCATGGGTGTCCTCCAGGGGTGGGCGAGGGTGGCAGGGGGTGTCCCTGGGGGCAGGGAAGGGCACCTCTGGACTCAGAGACCATGGAAGTGAGCCCACAGGTCCCTTAACGCCTTCCCTCACCCAGGTGTAAAAAAACGGCGCACATCAGGCTGTGCGCTGTTTTTTAAGGCCCGCCCCCTCCTGTGCGTCAAAATGACGCTGTTGTATAAATAAGGCGCATAGGCCTTAAAGTCATTTTTTGGCCAGGAATGCCTACCTTGCATGTCATTAACGCAAGGCAGTTTCCTGCATCCCAAAAATAACGAACACAGAGGAATTTTGACATCCGCGGGCTCTGGCGTCAAAGTTTAAATATGGGGCAAGGTTTGCGCCAAATATGTGTCAATATTTTTGATGCACATTCGGCGCAAACAGAGTATAAATATGCCCCTCAGTGTTGCTTCATATAGGGTTGCCAGCTTAGGAGCCAAAATGGGGCTAAAGGTGGCATAATATTCCAGAGGTAGGCCCTAAAGTCCAGGGGTTCTATGCTGGTCAGGCCCCTGATCGCCTGTGTGATGTCTTCACCGGTTATTGTGGTGTCAAGAATGAGTTTAATAGAGACAGGACAAGGGGTTAGGGTGATATCCACAATGAATGCATGGGTATAGCCCTTGAGATAAGCAGGCAGGGTCCAATATAACATGGAGTAGTAGGAGTTGTGAGATTTTCACAGGATCATGGTATGACACTTTACCCAGAGTGGCAAGCTGCCTCTCGGCAATTGTTATTTCTCTGTCCAGCATTTTACATATGACTATGACTTGCTCTATACATAGGCCCCTCATCTCCACTTTAAAGCTGTTCCATTCTATCAACCTCGTGGAGGCTGTGCCATTGTTTTCCACAAGGTAATGATAGAAATGGGTGCTCTGTTCCTCTTTAAATACTGGATCATGGAGGCAGTCACTATGGAGACGCCAAAGAGGGATGGGTGGTCTAGGACTAACCCAATGTAAATCTATGTAGTGAGCAGTGTGATCGGAGATCACATGGCCAAGATAGTGTTCTGCTTTCCTGCTCTTATCTCATGACCGAGCTTACAGAACTTCTCTGGAATGCACTTCTTTGTTTAAAGAAGACATTTATTGCTATTATTACTTCACCACGAGGTTCCTGAGAGACGAAATTAGTAGGTTGGAAGCACACGTTCAAAAGTAGTCGCAGCAATGAAAGCAAAATATATCAAAGTACTTCTCAGTTGCAATGTACACAGTAAATACATGTGATTATATTATAGCATAACTTCAAAGCAAAGCATAAAAGTCAAAATTGCATCACCGTAGGGATGTAGGGCCTATCCCTATGCTTCATCTTTCTGAGGTCTGCAAGTTGATGACTCAAGTTCAACTGCTAGAAAGAGATTTTCTACCCAAACGGGAGACAGGCAACTGACGTCTAGCTCCTGTCTGAAGTCAAGATAGTTTCAATCTAACTCACTCTGCCGTTGCCCAGAGCCATTGTTCCAAAAACGTGCCCCCTCCTCTCAGACTCGGGAAAACTAAGCAAGCCTTTGGAGACTGGCCAGATCTCCTAGACCCCTCCTCTTCCCAAGGCTGAGTAGAAAGGAAAACACCAAATGTGCTCTCTCGTATCAGCTATAGTCTGGTGTGAAAAACACAGCTTGGTCTATCATGTGGAAAAACACAGCTTGGAAAAACACAGCTCATCTGCAATGTCTCAACTGCAATGTCTAATGTCCATCATCCTCTTTTGCTTCTTCTACTTTTCTTCTACTTTTGGATAGGAACAGTAACCCCCATACCTGATGCATTGGAGATTTCGGAGCCTAGGTACTGGACCTTTAATGGCTTTGTGTGGCTTCAAAAACGTGGCTTAGAGGTTTGCATCATGCATCTACCACGTTGTGCGGTGCAACCATGATGCAAAGCTCTCACAAATTTGCCCCTTAGTGATATTAGGAAATTGTTGGACTCTTCACACTTCAAGCTAATCATAAATGAAAAACAAAAGGAAAAGTTTCAATAAATGAATTTAACATTAAAAAAAATAGAAAATAGTATTATTTAAAAACTAAAATCTACAAAATTAATACAGGTATTTCAAAAAAACATACATATAATAATATCTGACATACATTTACTTTCTCATTACAACTTAACTCACAAAATGTCATTTTTATTTGAAACAATTAATAATGTGTTTCTCATAAATAAAACAAATTAAAAATCATAACAAAATTCCAAAAACAAAACCTTATTTTAATCAAAACAGTGACAAAATGTGAGTAAAATGTTAACCAAAAAAATAACAAGACCAAATTGTTTTAACAATTTAAAATGCCACACACTCAAAACTCATTTAAAACACAATCCAAAAAATAAATAATAAACAAAATAAGACAGAATAACATTAGAATATTAATTAGCTTCACATACATTGAAAACATTTTAAGACACACCAGACACAAATCCCAATGTTTTGAAAAATAAATAACATTGCACTTAAACAACTATTTTTTTAAATGTATATAAAAATATTAAAATTAGGTTAGCTTACTAAGCAAAAAACCTGAAACCATTTATTAAATTATAATAACAGATTTAATTAAAAAAATATATATTAAACAAGAAAAAGTTTAAGAAATATCACAGCAAAACACAATCTTTCAAAAGAAGTAAGCAATCTTTATAAAATATTTAACACATAGCAAATTACAATTAGGAAATGTTCTAATGGGGTGGTTTAGCATTTACAAATTAGCAATTTCCTATTTTGAAACTGCTAAACCAAGGATGGCTATGTGCATAATGCCCTCCGTGATGCACCCCAAAAATAGTTGCTCAAATGTAGAGCACACATATGTCCTGAGGGCATGTGTGTGCTCTATTGCACTTTTACAAAAGCATCTTTGGGTCCTTATTTGAAATTGCACATGGTAACCATTGACTTGGAGTGGATGATAATTGCATTTCCTAAATCCCCACTTTGCATTTAAGAAACGCTTTGTACATGTGAATAGGAATCACAAATAAGTAATTCCTATTTGTGATTTCCTATTTAGGGGATCGCAAATTGCAATTTTTACTGGGTAGAAATCATAATTTGCAACCGTTTACAGGTCTTTGTACATCTGAGAAGCCCATTTTGCATTTCTTAATGGCCAGAAATAGTGATTCATACTGTTGAGAAATGCTAAAAGAATTTGTACATCTGGCACCGTATACTCACCATCAATATTCAAAACTTTGTTATGATGGTACTCATGATATTATGACCTTAAACTTAAGGCCCATTGGGCACAGTGCCATGTAGGGGGGGCAAAGTGAGCCCCCCCATGGCACTTTAAGAAAAAAAAAAAAACATCTTTACTTACCATCTTTACTTACCTGGGATGGGTCCCCCCATCCTTAGGTGTCCTCCAGGTGTGAGTTGGGGTGGGTGGGGTTGTCCCTGAGTGCAGGGAAGAGCACTTGTGGGTTGTTTCCATGGCCTCTGACCATGGAAAATGGCCCACAGGTCCCCTAACGCCTGCCCTGACCCAGGCGTTAAATAATGGAGCTAAACAGGCTTAGTGTCGTTATTTAAGGCCCTCCTCCTCATGTGCGTGATTTTTGCATGGGAGGATAATAAAGACGCATAGGCCTTAGAGTCATTTTTCCCCCGGAATGCTTACCTTGCATTTCATTGACGCAAGGTAGTTTTCCGCAGGCAAAAAATTACGTTAACTCCAATATTTTTATGCTAGACTGGTCAAGCGTCAAAATATAAATATGGAGTTAAGTTTGTGACCGGATTTGCGTAAAAAAGAAATTACTCAAATCCAGTGCAAACAGAGTATAAATATGCCCCTAAGTATTAGTTTTAAGTTTAAGTACCATAGGTATTCTGCCATCGATATTAGAGCCCAACCCTGTTAGGGCCTAGTGTTTGTTGTTGTCAGTCTTATTTTTCCCGGAAGTCGCTCTACTTTTTTTAAGCCAACAATGCGGTTTTTCACTATTTACAACTATCTGACATTGAAAATATTTGTTATTTCTTAGAAGTCAGACTTGTTTGAAATACACACCACTGATCTATCACCTCTAGCAGTACTAATTAGAAGTACCAGCTCCCAAGTACCATTGAGTCTGTACCAGTTGTACAACATCAAACTCCAAAACTAGAACTTCAAAGTTTAGGACTTACTGCCCATCTAGGAAGCCATGGCCTCTGTTCTGCTGTGCAGTAGCTGTTTCTATTCAGTGTAGTCCTTAAAAGCTTATTGAGAGCACCAGCACTTAAAGATGGGGCACAGATTTTTAAAAAAACATACACACATTGTATTTTACTTGTCTAGTAAGATATAATATTATTTATAGGATGCATCATTATACTCAATGTATAGCATAAGTAAAAATGCACCTCCATCAATGTAAAATAACATTTCAATGTGATGTTAGCAAATGGAATTCAAGCATAGGATCATAAGAGCGATTGAAGAAAGGAAGCAGTTAGTGAAGAAAGAAGGTGGAAAAGTTGAAGTATGAGCTACTTTGTTAAACCGTTACCTGGTCCTCAGCCACTATTTCTCCACTTCTCAGCTGCCAAAACTGCAGGGTTTAATAACTGCAAGAGGATTTACCTGGGGGGAATTCTACCTAGTGCAAGTTGCATGTCCTACACTTGTGAAACTTTGATAGTCCAGGAAAAGGTAATTAAGGAAATGTTTGAAAAGCATTATGTTGACTGAGAGGATGGACTGCTTAATAGTGAGCCAGTGAATCCTGAGCCTGGAGCTACCAAGAGGATAGTGATTCCCCTGGTGCATTTGAATTGTCTGTTATCACTGGCAGACAAGAGATACCTCAGCCTTAAAAACAAACCCAGAGTAGTTGGACTCTGCTCTCCAAGGATACAGAGAGACATTCTGAAGAACATTTCCTACTAGTCAATTGAGTGCCACATCGTGATGTAAGACCATGTGCCATTACTGCAACTGCTAATAGTAGGTGTTCTGTTCCATTGGTCCTTTTGACCCACCCTTGAGCTTGTTGTGGTGGATCATGCTACCAGGTTTCTAGAGGCAGTAGCTCTGAGGAGCACAACTGTGAATGTAGTAGCTAGGGTACGCCATCTTTAGGGTAGGAATTTGTATGAAAGTAATTTTCAAATGGGAAATAAAGTTTATCTCCTCTACATGAGACAGATGGGGGAGCAAGCAGGAATGACCTATTACTTCTCTACATCATGCCACCCACAAGGCAATGGGTTGATGGAAAGATTTAACAAGACCTTTAAGGGCATTATGGAAGCTCTGCAGTATATAATCTCTATTCTATATATCTAATATTCTTTAAAAAAAAATCCTTAATTTGTTCTACACAGAAGGAGAGCATCACATTAGTGTTTGACTTTTATAAGATGGAATTATTTCAAGGTCGACACAGGGCAACAGAACATCAGATGGCTTGGGGTAGAGAATGAGATGGGGAATGGATAGCTTGTACCATAGAGGATTGTGTGTCTAGTCTTTTGATGGGATTTTAGTTATATGACAAAGTCTAGTTGAATTAATAGATTGATGGAGAAAATTACTCATCTTCTCTTTCAGAATAGATAAAGTGATGAGCCCAGGTATATTTGGATAGAGTGGCGACTGATTATAATTTCTTTCTCTATACACTGAACAGTTTATTTCTGGTTCTGGAATGTGCTGCATACTTCTGAATTTGAAGGGAGATTTGAAATTTTTTAGTGAATGCAAATGGCAGCCAATGTTCACAGAGCCCGCACTCTGAGCACTCTTGATAAGTAGATACTTGTAAAATGATTCTTGGGTACATGCAAAATGAATCTTACATAACACTGAGCATTTTTTATTGTTTTTGTTATTTTCTAGATACCACATTAGAGGGAATTTTTGATTCTTTGAAACAAGGAATGAACGTAACACGCTAAATATACTGGTAAATTGGAATATATATCAAGTGAGTGACTAACACACAATTATTTTACATGTACTGGAGAGTGATTTGAGTTTTCAGCATCAGGCTTTTGCAATGTTTGGGGGATGGATAGGAGACAGAGGGCTTCATTACAAGTGTGGCAGTCTTACGACCGAACGCCAGGGAACCGCCAGCTCCACCAGGATCTTGGATCCAGACGGTCTGGCAGCGATCCTAATCTGCCGCCGAAAACCGTCCGTCAAACTCCTAATCAGGCTCAGAATGATGCATTAGTGACATAAAAACTATAAATTAAGGGATATTTAAGATGAAAAATATTAGAAAAACATTAGAAGGAGAATTTAGACTAAATATAATTTTAGTATTTGTGTGAGACAAATACATTAGGTGGCGAATGCCATGAAACAGGGTAATCAGGTGATGGATGTACTCCATAAATAGGAAATATAAAAGTGACTGTATAATGATGGGGATTTATGAGATTATGGCCCTCATTAAGAGTTTGGTGGTCTCAGGACCACCATGTTGGTGGCAGCGGTCATACCACCAAAGGCCCAGCAGTAAAGACTGCACAATTATGACCATGGCGGTGTTCCCAACATAACACAGCCAAACTATCGCCAGTACCGCCAGTGCGGACTGGGTGCCGCGGATGGCAGTAGGCACCTTCAGACTGGCCTGGAGCATGTTTCTGTCGGACGCATTATGAGGCTGCACACCACCAGCGTTTGTGCCGTGGTTTCACCACCACCAAAGCAGTGGAGGAAACCAACTCTATAAAAGGAAACACTCACCTTCAGGAACATATACCTGCCCGGAGCAGCCATGGAGCCTGAACTCGAAGTCCTCCCACTGCTCCTGCTGGCACAATGATTCTGGAACCAGCAACAAAGACAGCAACTGTAAGTACACACACCTAGCACACACTGGAGGGAAAGGTATAAGTACACACACAACGCACACATCCGGGACGGCTGGCGGCAGACACACACACACAAACATACACACACCCACACATACCACACAAATGCACACCCAAACTACACATACCACGACCAACACACACGTGCCATACACACACCAACCCGCACACACACAGCACCGCCACTGTCTAACACAATCATACACAACACCACTGACTCACACAGTCGACATCACAACTGCAAGGACACAAACGCTTCGCCAACCACTCTCATTGCACACCTCCACATGACAACACATACATACAACAACACATAACAACACCACAATACCAATCAACAATATCACACTGCCATAAAACGAACCATTTGGCACACCATGCACACACCACAAACAACGAATAGGACACAGTCAACACCACACACACTGACACACACCACCACCATCACACATTCCAACATAAATTATACACAATTTGGCTACACACATGCATGTACCAAACACAAACGTATCCTACACACAAAACACAGCAATGACAACAGGACCAATGGCAGGGTCACACACACACATGCAGCCCAGGAACAACAGCTAGCACAACCAACACACACACATCTCACACACACACACAATCCAAAGCCCACAAACACTAAACAACCATATAGAAAGAAAGGCAGGACAAGTATGTTACCATCGATACTAACAGAAGGTTGGGCTAGATGTATTAAAATATTTAAAGATTTAAAAAGAACTTTATCCGAATAGAAGGCCATTGGCCAGTCCATAGTCATAGGTGCCCAAGGCACAAATGGCACCTCACTGTGCCACAACTTGACTCCTGACTGCAAAATGACCTCCACTGGGTAGGGGCATCAAGGGGGCAGGCACCTCAGGGATTACTGGGAGTGGAGGGGGGTTTGGGCTTGGGCTTGGGAGATGGGGCTTGGGCTTGGGCTTGGGATGGGGTCATTGGGCCTGGGATTGGGAGGGGCAAATCTATTGGAGGGGGAGGTGCATGGACACTAGAAGGGGGGTCAGGGGAGGACTTGGACGTGGAAGGGCTGGACTTTGGCAAGGACACAGAATGCTTGGGGGCCTCAGGGTGTGGGAGAGGAGTAGGGAACAGGGACAACTCCATGAGGAGATGCTTTTTATGCACACAGGGATGATCATGGCAAAAGAGTTTGGGAGTGGAGGGAGATGGAGTGGTTGTCAAATGTGTAGGTGTGGATGTCTTGGGTGCAGGTGCATGCGTGGAATGCTTGTGGGTGTGGGGTGTCTGTGGGTGGGTCGGTGAGTGCAGGCATTTAGGTATTTTGGGAGGAGGGGGGAAGAGATGCTGTGAGATGCCATGGTGGATGGGTGACTGTCTGTTGGGGTGGTTTCTGCAGGTACAGTACATGTGCCGCATGTGGGGGTGTCAGTGGGTGCAGATGAGGTGATTGGGGTGGATGTCTGCGGGTCTGCTATTGTGCTGACTACGGATAAGATGGGACTGGTTTCTCAATCTGTGCCTGATGGTGTGGTGGCTGCAGGTGTGTCTGGTGTAGTGTCTGTGAGGGAGGGGGTGGTGTGGGAGTCAGTCCAGGGAGTGGATGCTAGTGTGTCTGCAGGTGGGTGTTGCTTGTGGGCATGCCGGTGGTGGGTTTTGTGGTGCTTGTGTTTGTCTGAGCTACCCTGGTCTGTTGAGGTGTATCCATGCCTGTGTGTATGTGTGTGTTGGATAGGTATGGGGAGAGGGGTCTGGGATTGTGAAGAGGTAGTGGGACGAGAGACAAAAGGACACTGGCTGCCATCACAGTTGAGGCCAGAGCCGAAAGGATCTCTTTAGGCCAGCCATGGCACCATAAATACCCTTCAGGAATGCATTGCTCTGTTGGACCTGAGCTGCCAGTCCCTGGATGGCATTCACGATGGTCAACTGACCCACTGATATAGACCTCAGGAGGTCAATAGCCTCCTCTTTGAGGGCAGCAGGGCTGACTGAGGCAGGGGCAGAGGTGCCTGTGATTATGGAGATGCCCACCCTCCTAGGTGAGTGGGCAAAGGCAACTGTGCGGGGAGCTACAGGGAGGGTGGTGATAGTAAGCGGGGTGGCAGACAAAGATGGAGCTGGGGTTGTCCCAGATGGGTCTGCCACTGCCAAGGATTGTCCACTGGAGGAAAGACAGTACACAGCAGTTCAGCTCATGGAGGTCTTGCTTGCCAGTGTCAGGAGTCAAGTGAGCAAGGCTGCAGAAAATAGCGGTCACAGCCGTGGACTACAGGACCATCACCACCGGCGGTGATCACCATTGGCTCTACTGTTTCATAGGCATCAATGTAACCCAATGAGAAGTTGCACAACAGTTGCGACTTCCTACCACCATGACGTCAGACGCCAGCAGACTTAGGTCACTTCCTTCTGCCCAGTGCAGCAGGACAGACGGCTGCCATTTTATGCACATAGCATGCCTTGATGCTTGGAAATTAACTGCACCATATACTTTTTTCACCTGAATGCGGAGTAGGCCTATGTTGTGGCATCATGGTTTGGCTTGTATATGTGACATGCATGACTCAGTGGCCTTATATTGCTGGTTGTCATATAACGTGCATGTCCAGATACTCGTCGGCGTAGAGCCGGTGTTACCATATGGGTATACACCATTTAGCAGCTGTGCGCTATCCTCTGCTTCTTGACATATGACGCATTCTTGACTGGTCAAAAGGGTTGGAGGGTCAATTCTTATCCGTAATTGATCCAGGTATCGTCTTCTAGGGTAATAGCTGCATATGCACATCACTGTTTAGGTGTCGGGTAGAATATTTAGTTTTTGGTTTGGAAGAACCACTACAGATCCTTTCCTGGGTCCATTAGGCGTAAAACATGTTGACCTGAGCACAGATAGAGACCACAGCTACTGGGGTACATCATTGGGTCATAGTAGCCCCAACCTCTTTTTTTTAACACTGTCAAGGGAACCACCATATTAAAATTTAGTATGGTATCTCCTAGACAGTTTTAGCTCCCCTTTATATTTCTGAACACACACTTCACCTTACATATTCACTTTGCCCTCATATAGACGTTTCTTATCATACAACAAACAAATAAAAAGATCTCCACTAAAGTGACACTTCGGGGGACCCTTAGGGCATTGCAGCATCAGCCCAATGAGGAGCAAGTCCTATGATGAAACATGATATTCCTAGGGATGTGTGAGGGCACGAAGAAGCACTCTTATGATTCCCATTACCCATCATCCTCTTTTGCTTCTTCTACTTTTGGATAGGAACAGTAACCCCCATACCTGATGCATTGGAGATTTCGGAGCCTAGGTACTGGACCTTTAATGGCTTTGTGTGGCTTCAAAAACGTGGCTTAGAGGTTTGCATCATGCATGTACCACGTTGAGTGGTGCAACCATGATGCAAAGCTCTCACAAATTTGCCCCTTAGTGATATTAGGAAATTGTTGGACTCTTCACACTTCAAGCTAATCATAAATGAAAAACAAAAGGAAAAGTTTCAATAAATGAATTTAACATAAAAGAAAATAGAAAATAGTATTATTTAAAAACTAAAATCTACAAAATTAATACAGGTATTTAAAAAAAAATACATTTAATAATATCTGACATACATTTACTTTCTCATTACAACTTAACTCACAAAATGTCATTTTTATTTGAAACAATTAATAATGTGTTTCTATTAAATAAAACAAATTAAAAATCATAACAAAATTCCAAAAACAAAACCTTATTTTAATCAAAACAGTGACAAAATGTGTGTAAAATGTTAACCAAAAAAATAACAAGACCAAATTGTTTTAACAATTTAAAATGCCACACACTCAAAACTCATTTAAAACACAATCCAAAAAATAAATAATAAACAAAATAAGACAGAATAACATTAGAATATTAATTAGCTTCACATACATTGAAAACATTTTAAGACACACCAGACACAAATCCCAATGTTTTGAAAAATAAATAACATTGCACTTAAACAACTATTTTTTTAAATGTATATAAAAATATTAAAATTAGGTTAGCTTACTAAGCAAAAAACCTGAAACCATTTATTAAATTATAATAACAGATTTAATTAAAAAAATATATATTAAACAAGAAAAAGTTTAAGAAATATCACAGCAAAACACAATCTTTCAAAAGAAGTAAGCAATCTTTATAAAATATTTAACACATAGCAAATTACAATTAGGAAATGTTCTAATGGGGTGGTTTAGCATTTACAAATTAGCGATTTCCTATTTTGAAACTGCTAAACCAAGGATGGCTATGTGCATAATGCCCTCCTTGATGCACCCCAAAAATAGTTGCTCAAATGTAGAGCACACATATGTCCTGAGGGCATGTGTGTGCTCTATTGCACTTTTACAAAAGCATCTTTGGGTCCTTTTTTGAAATTGCACATGGTAACCATTGACTTGGAGTGGATGATAATTGCATTTCCTAAATGCCCACTTTGCATTTAAGAAATGCTTTGTACATGTGAATAGGAATCACAAATAAGTAATTCCTATTTGTGATTTCCTATTTGGGGGATCGTAAATTGCAATTTTTACTGGGTAGAAATCATAATTTACAGGTCTTTGTACATCTGAGAAGCCCATTTTGCATTTCTTAATGGCCAGAAATAGTGATTCATACAGTTGAGAAACGTTAAAAGAATTTGTACATCTGGCACCGTATACTCACCATCAATATTCAAAACTTTGTTATGATGGTACTCATGATATTATGACCTTAAACTTAAGTATTTAGGCCCTGATTTATACTTTTTGACGCAAACCTGCATTAGTGCAGGTTTGCGTCAAAAGGTTTACCGCCAGCTAGCGCCATACCTGGACACCAGCAGGGTGTCATATCTAAGGAGTGATGCTAGCGGACGGTAAGGTCCGATTAGCGTCAACACAAATTGCGCTAACCGGGTGAGGGAGGCGTAGGGGAAACAGGAGGTTGTGCGTGAAAGAATGGCGCTAGTCAGGTTAGAGTCAGAAAATTGACACTAACCTGACTAGCATCTTTTTTTGATGCACAACCCCCATGGACATGACTCCTGTCTTAGTAAAGACAGGAGTCATGCCCGCCTGCCCAATGGCCATGCCCAGGGGACATATGTCCCCTGGGCATGGCCATTGGGCACAGTGCCATGTAGGGGGTCCAAAGTGAGCCCCCCCTATGGCACTTTAAGAAATTTAAAAAAAACATATTTTCTTACCTGGGATGGGTCCCCCCATCCTTAGGTGTCCTCCAGGTGTGAGTTGGGGTGGGTGGGGTTGTCTCTGAGTGCAGAGAAGAGCAGTTGTGGGTTGTTTCGATGGCCTCTGACCATGGAAAATGGCCCACAGGTCCCCTAACGCCTGCCCTGACCCAGCCGTTAAATAATGGAGCTAAACAGGCTTAGTGTTGTTATTTAAGGCCCTCCTCCTCCTGTGCGTGATTTTTGCATGGGAGGATAAATAAGACGCATAGGCCTTAGAGTCATTTCCCCCCCGGAATGCTTACCTTGCATTTCATTGACGCAAGGTAGTTTTCCGCAGGCAAAAAATTACGTTAACTCCAATATTTTTATGCTAGACTGGTCAAGCGTCAAAATATAAATATGGAGTTAAGTTTGTGACCGGATTTGCGTAAAAAAGAAATGACTCAAATCCAGTGCAAACAGAGTATAGATATGCCCCTAAGTATTAGTTTTAAGTTTAAGTACCATAGGTATTCTGCCATCGATATTAGAGCCCAACCCTGTTAGGGCCTAGTGTTTGTTGTTGTCAGTCTTATTTTTCCCGGAAGTCGCTCTACTTTTTTAAAGTCAACAATGCTGTTTTTCACTATTTACAACTATCTGACAATGAAAATATTTGTTATTTCTTAGAAGTCAGACTTGTTTGAAATACACACCACTGATCTATCACCTCTAGCAGTACTAATTAGAAGTACCAGCTCACCAGTACCATTGAGTCTGTACCAGTTGTACAACATCAAACTCCAAAACTAGAACTTCAAAGTTTAGGACTTACAGCCCATCTAGGAAGCCATGGCCTCTGTTCTGCTGTGCAGTAGCTGTTTCTATTCAGTGTAGTCCTTAAAAGCTTATTGAGATCACCAGCACTTAAAGATGGGGCACAGATTTTAAAAAAAACATACACACGTATTTTACTTGTCTAGTAAGATATAATATTATTTATAGGATGCATGATTATACTCAATGTATAGCATAAGTAAAAATGCACCTCCATCAATGTAAAATAACATTTCAATGTGATGTTAGCAAATGGAATTCAAGCATAGGATCATAGGAGCGATTGAAGAAAGGACGCAGTTAGTGAAGAAAGAAGGTGGAAAAGTTGAAGTCTGAGCTACTTTGTTAAACCGTTACCTGGTCCTCAGCCACTATTTCTCCACTTCTCAGCTGCCAAAACTGCAGGGTTTAATAACTGCAAGAGGATTTACCTGGGGGGAATTCTACCTAGTGCAAGTTGCATGTCCTACACTTGTGAAACTTTGATAGTCCAGGAAAAGGTAATTAAGGAAATGTTTGAAAAGCATTATGTTGACTGAGAGGATGGACTGCTTAATAGTGAGCCAGTGAATCCTGAGCCTGGAGCTACCAAGAGGATAGTGATTCCCCTAGTGTATTTGAATTGTCTGTTATCACTGGCTGACAAGAGATACCTCAGCCTTAAAAACAAACCCAGAGTAGTTGGACTCTGCTCTCCAAGGATACAGAGAGACCTTCTGAAGAACATTTCCTACTAGTCAATTGAGTGCCACATCGCGATGTAAGACCATGTGCCATTAGTGCAACTGCTAATAGTAGGTGTTCTGTTCCACTGGTCCTTTTGACCCACCCTTGAGTTTGTTGTGGTGGATCATGCTACCAGGTTTCTAGAGGCAGTAGCTCTGAGGAGCAAAACTGTGAAAGTAGTAGCAAGGGTACGCCATCTTTAGGGTAGGAATTTGTATGAAAGTAATTTTCAAATGGGAAATAAAGTTTATCTCCTCTACATGAGACAGATGGGGGAGCAAGCAGGAATGACCTATTACTTCTCTACATCATGCCACCCACAAGGCAATGGGTTGATGGAAAGATTTAACAAGACCTTAAAGGGCATTATGGGAGCTCTGCAGTATATAATCTCTATTCTATAGATCTAATATTCTTTAAAAAAATCCTTAATTTGTTCTACACAGAAGGAGAGCATCACATTAGTGTTTGACTTTTATAAGATGGAATTATTTCAAGGTCGACACAGGGCAACAGAACATCAGATGGCTTGGGGTAGAGAATGAGATGGGGAATGGATAGCTTGTATTATAGAGGATTGTGTGTCTAGTCTTTTGATGGGATTTTAGTTATATGACAAAGTCTAGTTGAATTAATAGATTGATGGAGAAAATTACTCATCTTCTCTTTCAGAATAGATAAAGTGATGAGCCCAGGTATATTTGGATAGAGTGGCGACTGATTATAATTTCTTTCTCTATACACTGAACAGTTTATTTCTGGTTCTGGAATGTGCTGCATACTTCTGAATTTGAAGGGAGATTTAAAATTGTTTAGTGAATGCAAATGGCAGCCAATGTTCACAGAGCCCGCACTCTAAGCACTCTTGATAAGTAGATACTTGTAGAATGATTCTTGGGTACATGCAAAATGAATCTTACATAACACTGAGCATTTTGTATTGTTTTTGTTATTTTCTATATACCACATTAGAGGGAATTTTTGATTGAAACAAGGAATGAACGTAACAAGCTAAATATACTGGTAAATTGGAATATATATCAAGTGAGTGACTGACACACACAATTATTTTACATGTACTGGAGAGTGATTTGTGTTTTGAGCATCAGGCTTTTGCAATGTTTAGGGGATGGATAGGAGACAGAGAGCTTCATTACAAGTGTGGCAGTCTTACGACCGAACGCCAGGGAACCGCCAGCTCCACCAGGATCTTGGATCCAGACGGTCTGGCAGCGATCCTAATCTGCCGCCGAAAACCGTCCGTCAAACTCCTAATCAGGCTCAGAATGATGCATTAGTGACATACAAACTATAAATTAAGGGATATTTAAGATGAAAAATATTAGAAAAACATTAGAAGGAGAATTTAGACTAAATATAATTTTAGTATTTGTGTGAGACAAATACATTAGGTGGCAAATGCCATGAAACAGGGTAATCAGGTGATGGATGTACTCCATAAATAGGAAATATAAAAGTGACTGTATAATGATGGGGATTTATGAGATTATGGCCCTCATTAAGAGTTTGGTGGTCTCAGGACCACCATGTTGGTGGCAGCGGTCATACCACCAAAGGCCCAGCAGTAAAGACTGCAAAATTATGACCATGGCGGTGTTCCCAACATAACACAGCCAAACTATCGCCAGTACCGCCAGTGCTGACTGGGTGCCGCGGATGGCGGTAGGCACCTTCAGACTGGCCTGGAGCATGTTTCTGTCGGACACATTACGAGGCTGCACACCACCAGCGTTTGTGCGTGGTTTCACCACCACCAAAGCAGTGGAGGAAACCAACTCTATAAAAGGAAACACTCACCTTCAGGAACATATACCTGCCCGGAGCAGCCATGGAGCCTGAACTCGAAGTCCTCCCACTGCTCCTGCTGGCACAATGATTCTGGAACCAGCAACAAAGACAGCAACTATAAGTACACACACCTAGCACACACTGGAGGGAAAGGTATAAGTACACACACAACGCACACATCCGGGACGGCTGGCGACAGACACACACACACAAACATACACACACCCACACATACCACACAAATGCACACCCAAACTACACACACCACGACCAACACACACGTGCCATACAAACACCAACCCGCACACACACAGCACCGCCACTGTCTAACACAATCATACACAACACCACCGACTCACACAGTCGACATCACAACTGCAAGGACACAAACGCTTCGCCAACCACTCTCATTGCACACCTTCACATGACAACACATACATACAACAACACATAACAACACCACAATACCAATCAACAATATCACACTGCCATAAAACGAACCATTTGGCACACCATGCACACACCACAAACAACGAATAGGACACAGTCAACACCACACACACTGACACACACCACCACCATCACACATTCCAACATAAATTATACACAATTTGGCTACACACATGCATGTACCAAACACAAACGTATCCTACACACAAAACACAGCAATGACAACAGGACCAATGGCACGGTCACACACACACATGCAGCCCAGGAACAACAGCTAGCACAACCAACACACACACATCTCACACACACACACAATCCAATGCCCACAAACACTAAACAGCCATATAGAAAGAAAGGCAGGACAAGTATGTTACCATCGATACTAACAGAAGGTTGGGCTAGATGTATTAAAATATTTAAAGATTTAAAAAGAACTATATCTGAATAGAAGGCCATTGGCCAGTCCATAGTCATAGGTGCCCAAGGCACCAATGGCACCTCACTGTGCCACAACTTGACTCCTGACTGCAAAATGACCTCCACTGGGTAGGGGCATCAAGGGGGCAGACACCTCAGGGATTACTGGGAGTGGAGGGGGGGTTGGGATTGGGCTTGGGAGATGGGTCTTGGGCTTGGGCTTGGGATGGGGTCATTGGGCCTGGGATTGGGAGGGGCAAATCTATTGGAGGGGGAGGTGCATGGACACTAGAAGGGGGGTCAGGGGAGGACTTGGACGTGGAAGGGCTGGACTTTGGCAAGGACACAGAATGCTTGGGGGCCTCAGGGTGTGGGAGAGGAGTAGGGAACAGGGAAAACTCCATGAGGAGATGCTTTTTATGCACACAGGGATGATCATGGCAAAAGAGTTTGGGAGTGGAGGGAGATGGAGTGGTTGTCAAATGTGTAGGTGTGGATGTCTTGGGTGCAGGTGCATGCGTGGAATGCTTGTGGGTGTGGGGTGTCTGTGGGTGGGTCGGTGAGTGCAGGCATTTAGGTATTTTGGGAGGACGGGGGAAGAGATGCTGTGAGATGCCATGGTGGATGGGTGACTGTCTGTTGGGGTGGTTTCTGCAGGTACAGTACATGTGCCGCATGTGGGGGTGTCAGTGGGTGCAGATGAGGTGATTGGGGTGGATGTCTGCGGGTCTGCTATTGTGCTGACTACGGATAAGATGGGACTGGTTGCTCGATCTGTGCCTGATGGTGTGGTGGCTGCAGGTGTGTCTGGTGTAGTGTCTGTGAGGGAGGGGGTGGTGTGGGAGTCAGTCCAGAGAGTGGATGCCAGTGTGTCTGCAGGTGGGTGTTGCTTGTGGGCATGCCGGTGGTGGGTTTTGTGGTGCTTGTGTTTGTCTGTGCTACCCTGGTCTGTTGAGGTGGATCCATGCCTGTGTGTATGTGTGTGTTGGATAGGTATGGGGAGAGGGGTCTGGGATTGTGAAGAGGTAGTGGGACGAGAGACAAAAGGACACTGGCTGCCATCACAGTTGAGGCCAGAGCCTGAAAGGATCTCTTTAGGCCAGCCATGGCACCATAAATACCCTTCAGGAATGCATTGCTCTGTTGGACCTGAGCTGCCAGACCCTGGATGGCATTCACGATGGTCAACTGACCCACTGAGATAGACCTCAGGATGTCAATAGCCTCCTCTTTGAGGGCAGCAGGGCTGACTGAGGCAGGGGCAGAGGTACCTGTGATTATGGAGATGCCCACCCTCCTAGGTGAGTGGGCAAAGGCAACTGTGCGGGGAGCTACAGGGAGGGTGGTGATAGTAAGCGGGGTGGCAGACAAAGATGGAGCTCGGGTGGTCCCAGATGGGTCTGCCACTGCCAAGGATTGTCCACTGGAGGAAAGACAGTACACAGCAGTTCAGCTCATGGAGGTCTTGCTTGCCAGTGTCAGGAGTCAAGTGAGCAAGGCTGCAGAAAATAGCGGTCACAGCCGTGGACTACAGGACCATCACCACCGGCGGTGATCACCATTGGCTCTAGTGTTTCATAGGCATCAGTGTAACCCAATGAGAAGTTGCACAACAGTTGCGACTTCCTACCACCATGACGTCAGACGCCAGCAGACTTAGGTCACTTCCTTCTGTCCAGTGCAGCAGGACAGACGGCTGCCATTTTATGCACATAGCATGCCTTGATGCTTGGAAATTAACTACACCATATACTTTTTTCACCTGAATGCGGAGTAGGCCTATGTTGAGGCATCATGGTTTGGCTTGTATATGTGACATGCATGACTCAGTGGCCTTATATTGCTGGTTGTCATATAACGTGCATGTCCAGATACTCGTCGGCGTAGAGCCGGTGTTACCATATGGGTAATTGGCATGACTACATACAGGCTCAGTGCAGAACAGCTCAGTGTAGCACATATGTAACCTGACACATGTGATGTATGTCAGAGACTATTGATCAGGGGCAGCAACGTGCAGCTAGGATCAAGTCCATTCTCCTTCAGCATGCCCAATTTAGTATGTGTCAGCAGTGTGGGGCATGTCTGCAGTGTTAGGTGTGTGCGATTATGATATGTTCTGCTAATGTGTGAAGTGCATATCACATTGTTCATTCACTCCTCTTTATCCTAAATACCCTGTCATGAGGATATTGAGACATGCACCAGTGTACCGTCCACTATTGGACCTTGCAACCCTGGAGGAGAGTCATATCATTCAGACCTATTATCTGAATCGTCAGACCTTCATGGAACTATATACCCAGATGGAGCCAGATCTATTGCCTGCTAAACCTAATCCCTATGCCATCCCTCCCACAGTTCAAGTTCTGTCAGTGCTATACTTGCCACAGGCTCCTTTCAGATTACAGTGGGCTTGGCAGCAGGGATGTCACAGCCCATGTTCAGTCTTGTGTTGAAGGATGTACTGTGTGCTTTCTTGAAACACCTGGACAGCTACATAAAGTTTTCCCCAAACACGGGATTTGGCCTATGTGAAGGCTGACTTCTATGATGTGGGACACATCCATCATGTGATAGGGACCATAGATGGCACCCATATAGCATTGGTCCCTCCCAGTGCCAATGAACAGGTATATAGGAACAGGGAACAGCAAAAAATACCACTCCATCAATGTGCAGGTGGCGTGTGTGGCAGACCAATACATCTCCCAAGTGACAGCCAGGTTTCCTGGATCTGTGCATGACTCCTACATTCTGAGGAACAGCAATGTCCCCCACATGAAGGCAGAGAGAGAGCTTGGCTGATTGGTATGTATACATTTGGATGTGTGTCTCTGTGATGGCACCCATCATCACATTATTCCCTGTGGATGTACCTGTATTGTAAAAAGTTGTACCTCGATGCACACAGGTGACTCTGGCTATCCTAACCTTCTCTGGCTATTGATACCAGTGAGGTACCCTACCGCTGAAAGGGAACTCCATTTCAATGAGGCCCACGGCAGGATGAGGCGTGTAATAGAAAGGACATTTGGCCTTCTGACGGCCAGATTCAGGTGCCTGCACGTCTCTGGAGGTGCCCCCCTCTACACTTCCCAAAAGGTATGCCAGATCATGGTTGCCTGCTGCATGCTACACAATCTGGCCCTGAGATGTCAGATACCCTTACTAGTTGGCGATGAGGAGGCAGCTGAACCAGTGGCTAGTGATGCAGAGGTGGAAAGTGACGAGGATGCAGATGAGGAAGGTGCAGCCGACTCTAGGGCTGAGCTCATCAATCAGTACTTCCAGTAACGTACAGGTATGTTGTGTGTGTATTTGCATGTGCACTGTTTCAACATAGTTTGCTGTCAATGGTCCTCCTGATTTGGATTATCATTGGTGGTATAATGTGTTCCTATACCTATGTGTGTGTTGTGGAAGGTGACTGAATGCATGTGAGGTGCTGACTTAAAATGTATTATCTCTACCATGTGTACTCTCTGCAGGTTGCAAGATTCACATCTACGTTGGGCAGGCCTATATTGTGCTGTGTGCACTGCATTCTCCTGTTCTCATGTCATTTCAAAAGTGTCTGAGTACGGTTAATCTTTGGCTCTCCTACCTAGTGCTTGAGCCATTCATGATCATTAGCCTTTGGTTACTGTTCACAGAGTAGAGTTTAGCACGACATATGCCAGCTACAGTGTTTTGTGATGTATTACATGAGACTGGTGATGCAGAAGTATAACTGTTGTGCCCTGTTTAGATGGTTATCTACACTGGACAGAACAGCTGTGTACTGCATGTGTCCTTTGTGTGGTACCATGCCTACTATCCTGATGGTTATCTCTGTCATGGTATTTTTGCAGGTTGGATAAGTGGATATACTCTGATGTTTGCCTGTACTACTGATTCCTATACCTCTACCCTGGGACATATCTGTTGTACTGTGCCTCCTACAGAGGATGCCTCCCTCTGCAGTCCATTTCACTGCCTGTTGGATTAGGGGGGCAATACCCACATAACATTTTGCAGACCATACATTTGTATATGTGCAAATAAAGACACAAATGCAGTAGCTGTGATGTATGGTGTTTATTGTGTATTCAGTGACAAACAGGTGTTGAGTGGGGTCATGGTAGTTGGAATCCTCGGAGTAGGTGGCACAGCTGTTTATAGCACAGGTCCAGTGTCCATGAGGCCCTTGGAAAATGGAGTAAGGTCATTAAACAGTCAACAGGGTGTTTTAGTGGCACACAAGGGAGAGTAATCAGGAGAGGGTCACTTCCTGGCAGTGGGTTTTGTCTTGGCATCTGCTGCAGCTGGATGTCTGGATGGACGTCCACGTTTGTGGGGGGGAGGAGGGAGGTCTTCAGCTACAAAGGGAGGGGTACCTGAGGCCTGTGATTCCCTAGACAGGGCCTCCATTCCAGTACCAACCACAGATGTAGAAAGCTCTGATGGGATGTGGTGAATAGAAGGGGCCTGCTGGTGGGTGAGGAAGCCTGCAGGGTGGTGTTAATGTTCTTGAGCACCCCCTCAATGGAGGCCATGGTGGCACTGTGGGCCTGCCACTGCTACATGACCTCCTGGTTGTATTCCCTCTACAGCCTCAGGTTTTCCCACAAGACGGTTATGATCTGGCCCATCCTGTCTTGGGATTGTTGATATGCGCCCAGGCCTTGGTAGATAGTTTCCTTATCAGATGACTCCATTGTCTGCCCAGTCCTCTGGCCCACAGGTCCCCTCCCACGACCCCTGCCCCCATGTGCCTGTGCCACAGGCATGGTGTGCTGCCTCCTAGTGTCAGCAGGACCTTCATTGTCTTGGGTGTGAGGGGGTGACTCAAGTCCCTGTACTGTGGGGCACACAATTGATTGACCGTCCTTGGGGCACAGACTTGTGGACAAAGGGTTGGCTGAGATGTTGGTGCCACAGGGCGGGGGGTTGATGTGAGCAGGGTGAGGCATGGAGTGGTAGACTGACCAGGGGTCCCAGATAGGCTGTCACTGTCCAGACATCCGGCAGTGTTGCCCTCACTTGGGCCTTCATCTTTAGGAGGGCTGTCTCTCTCTGGTATCATCTCTGTGGTAGCAGTGGTAGGGGTACCTGTGAGAGGAGGGTTACATGGTGGATGATGCATACAGTGGCTTGACTTGATTCCAAGCAATGGCAATGACAGGTGCAGCAGTGCTCACACAGTTTGTGGAGGGTGGATTGTGACATGTGTTCCATGCTCCTTGGGGTTATTGTGTATCAGGCTTGGTAACTTTAGCTCGGTGGGTGGGTTCTATTCCTTTGCGATGGTTCACATGACAGGTGTGGCCTGTTAGCTGGTGGCCATTCTGGCTTGCTAGATGTGAGTGGAATGGCTGTAAGTTGCAGCATGGTGTCCAGATGGGGGAGGGTAAGTGTGTATGCTAGGTAGCTCATCCTGTCTTTGCATGTTGTGCATGGAGTATACCTTCTTAGTTCCTGCCCCTGCTCAGTCCATTTCAGGGTTGTTGATCTGGATAAGTGTCCCTTAGGTTTGGTGACAATTCTGTGTCTGTGTTTGGCGTTGCTTGACATTGTGTTGTGCCATTGCATTGCTGTCATTGCCATGAAGTGGTCCTCCGTCAATGCATCCAGTTGTTGTAGGTAGTGTAATAGTCGTACATGCAAGAGATGTGATGCGAAGTGCACATTGCAGGTTTTGCTGTAGATGGGCTAGTGCATTATGGGAGTCATAGTGATAGTAATTGGCTGTGCAATCTGTGCACTTGGCAGGGAGTATATGGTCATTGGGGAAGGGTGGTGGTGTGGCATGCAGGAGAAGGGCATTAGGTGGTTAGCCGGGAGGTATAGTGGGAGATGGGGTGAATTTGGGGGTGTTTGGGTGGTGAGGAAGCATGCTGGACAGGTCGAATTAGTGCCAGGGGAGTGGTAGTTCCTCACCAGAGTCCAGTCCTCTGGGTATTCCAGTCAGGCCCTCAGGATGCATGATGTCCAAGACCTTCTCCTCCCACGATGTGAGCTCTGGGGGAGGGGGCGGGCCCCCCGCTAGACTTCTGCACAGCTTATCTGGTGTCGTGAAACTATGGAATGCACCTTCCCCCTGAGGTCATTCCACCGCTTCTTGATGTCCTCCCTTGTGCTTGGATGGCTGCCCACTGAGTTGACCCTTTTGACTATTCTCTGCCACAAATCCATTTTCCTCACTATGGAGGTTTGCTGTACCTGTGCTCCTAAGAGTTGTGGCTCTAACCTGATGATTTAATTGACCATGACCCTCAACCCATTGTCACTAAAGCATGGGTGTATTGATGTGACATGGTGGTTGTGTTGTGGGTGGGGATGGGTGCTGTGTGTGTAAGGTGCTTGGTGGGGTGAGGGAGTTTGGTTGTGAGTGCTGGTAGGTCACGATGTTTGTGTGTAGTTGTGATGTGTGTATAGTGCTCTTCATGAAGTTGTGTGGTGTGTGTGAAATGTAAATGTACCTATGGTGTATAAGTGCTAGGTAATGAGACTGTGGCTTCTCAGTGTCTGTGGTGGTTGTTTTTGTTGCAAAGGATTGTGGGTTGTGTGTGGGTGTGTTATATAGTGCAGTGAGTAGGTGTGCCTGGTATGTGTATATGTTTCAGGTGTGGGGTAATCGAACTGTCCAATGTGGTGTTGTTTTCTGACAGGAGTGAGTTCTGAGCACAGCGGTTCGGACTGCCAGTGGTTTTCCGCCATGGAATAACCGTTGTGGTGATTTGAGGGTCGTAATCTGGTGGGTGGAAGGTTGTCAGTGTGGTAGCGCTGGTGGTGGGACCGCCTCATTCCCTCCCTTCTGAGTCCTGGTGGTGTTGGATTTGTGGCTGTGTTTTGGCAGTCTTCATAGTGTGTCTCTTAATACGGCGGTCATATTACTGCCAACATGGCAGTCTCTTGACGGCCACCACCGCAACGGTCTTGCCAATAGACCGCCAAAGTCGTAATGAGGCCCTATGTGTCATAGTTGAGAAAGTGACGCAAATACAACAGATTATGATCTGCATAGGGATTATTATGTTCTGCCTGTGGCACATAGGGGAAATCACTTATATAAGGAAAAACTGTTGCAAGATCACTTTATTTGGGAAGGTATTGTTTGAAGGAGTGAGTCTACATTGTGGGACAGACTTTACAAGGTATATTTGGTGACGTGTGTATGTGTGAAATGTTAAAGTGCAAGGTGTTATTAATTCTGAATTGGGAAACAACTAACTGAGTATTGATAAGAAAGAAGAAGAGTGTAATTCCATTAACAAATTAATATTCAAGAAATTAATGAAAGTGTGTACAAGAATTACTTTGGAAAATGTGGTGATCTAAATATTTTTACCTTAAAAACATCGAAAGTGTTTTTATAAAATGTGTTTTGGAAATCTATGTACACATAGAAAACGTTTCTTGTGATACACTTATTTATGTAAAGATTGAGCGGTGTTCTCCCACATTTTAATCAGTCTGAAGTACAATGGTTGCTAATAGTTCATACGTAGTGTAAGAGGGAAGGAGGAATTTAATTGTTTTGAATCTAAGATTTTTTACTGGAATATAATGATTGTGTATAGATTTTATTACAGAGGATTTTACCTCGACACATGTTGGCTGTCTGGTGTCTACGATGAACGGAGTCTTTGTGTTGTGTATTGAATGAAAAATAAATATTGGAGTACAACGTATTTGGACTTTGATTCTGAATTACATTTATTAGAGTTACCTTCCTTTAAGTAAGATTGTAATACAAAATGCACTGTTGGGGTACAGACCGGAAGGCTTGCAATGGTGGGCTATGTAAGTCCTAGACCTTGAAATACATAATAAACTCTGCCAGAGAACCTCTAGAGGAAGTCATGTCTTTTACTCGCCAACATAGAAATTACACAGAAGGAAATTGGTTGCAATCCTTTTGAACTTGTGTTTAGGTACCCAGTGCATGGCCTACTCAACTTAGACAAAGGGTGGACTATGTAATTGGCCTCATGAAGTGATAGCATAATACATAAGTCAGGAGAAGGAAAAAACTTTAGGGGAACCAGGAACTGATGAAGGAATGGTATGACCAGAAAGTGACATTGACTGGGTACCAAGAGGATCAGTAAGTGTTGGTGACAGTAGTGGTGTGGTTCTAACTAGATAATACCAAAGGCCCTCATTACAACTTTGGCGGACGGCAACCGCTGCCCGCCAAGTTGTAACTGCCGTGCGGCCGCCAATGCGGCTGCACTCCCATGGAGGCCTGCGACTCCCCTTTCCGCCAGCCTTTCCATGGCGGTTCCTACCGCCATGAAAAGGCTGGCGGGAGGGTAATTCGTAATCCTCTGGGCAGCGCTGCAAGCAACGCTGCCCTGGCTTATTAAACAACCGCAGCACTTCCGCCGCGGTCATAATACCCAAGTTTGCACCGCAAGCCTGTTGGCGGTGCAACCTCCAAAACAGCCCTGGCAGGCTTTGACCGCCAGGGTTGTAATGAGGGCCAAAGTGTTCATACCTAAACTACTTAGTAGATAGATGTACCTCAAGGGAGATTAAGCCATGCCGCTGGAGAGATTGCACAGTAAGTCTCATGGCAATGACAGAGTAAGTTGGGGAAGACAGTGAGATTGCTCCGTGAATGGGGTACTGCTTTCTCCTGAGCTAATGCTTGAGCAATATGGAGAGGTGCTAGGATGATTTTGCCAATTATTTTCGCTGGCTTTAGGTCTGGAGCCTCTTTGGTTACATGTCATAAATAGAAGGGACAGCATGCCACTTAAGAGCAAGGTTAACTGGATGTTTGACCGAATCCAGCACTGCATCAGAGAGTGGTTGTCAAAATGTTGGAGTCAGGGTTGAGCATTCCTGTAGGCCTAGGGCCATTCCAGTCAAATTGGAAGCCAAGCAAGAATCTACAGATTTGTGCTTTTGTCTGCACATCTGGACACTCAAAGAGGTGATGAAGACTGATGTTTGCCCAGCTCCCAGAGTTGATGAGTTAGTAGACTAGCTGTGTGCTGCTTGCTACTTGAATACCTTTGATCTCCCCGGTGGTTCCTGGCAGATCGCCCTAGCACTTAGTACCAAGGAGAAAACTGCATCCTCTATGCCATAGAGATTGCACCAGTTTAGGGTTATGTCTTTTGAGCTTAAGAATTCTCCTTCTACTTTTCAACACCTGGTGAACCCTGTTCTTTTACGGCTGGAAGACTTTGGCATGGCCTACCTTGACAATACTGTCTTCTTTAGCAATTCATGGAAGGACCAGCAGAGACAACTAGATCTGATGCTGGTCTGATACAGGGAGCAAAAATGACCATCAAGCCTGTAAGGTGCTAGATAGAGCAGTGCACTGTTGTCTGCAAAAGGCATAACATGGGATAAATACTTAAGTACCAAGAGCCACTCCGTGTTGGATTTAGAGGTTCCTACCACCCACACTTAAGTGAGAGCCTTCTTAAGAATCATTGGCTCCTGAAATTTTTTTAACAGACACCTAAGGGACAATATTTATGCACTTACCAGCCCTAACTTCCAAGAAGCAGCCAAAGAAAGTCATTTGGAAAGGAGAGTGTCAGAAGGCTTTGATGACCTGAAGGCTGTACTATGTAATGTACCAAACTATGCTCATTTCTTCAGCATACAGACTGACACTTCAGATAAAGACTTTGGCATTGTACTGACTCAACTTGATAACAAGGGTATAGAGCTATTATTAGCTGCAGGCTGTTTTGTGGGGAACCTAGCTGGGCTGACATTGAAAAAAATGCTTTGCAAGGGTGTGGGCTTTAAGCAGGTACCTGTCTCATGTGTTGAGTACCAATTTTTGGTCCAAATAGATTATAAACCATTCACGTGGTTCATGGTAATGATGGGTGAGAACCCAAAGTTGCTAAAATGATCTATCTCAATACAAATATTGAAGCACTGAAATTCAGATGGACTTTCTGTTGCATCCACAGCTTCTCAACTACTGGGTGCCCGAGCACTGCAGTGCTTTGCCAGATTCCGTGGTTCCCATGGCCTCAGAAGACACTGTACAAAGCCCGCAGCTGCAGGTGGGGATAGTCTCTCACTTGGGCCTGTTTTCTCATGATCGTGTGCTCCTGGCCGCTGCTCCTTCTTTCTTTAAGTCTAAAATGGCAATCACCGGCCTGAGAGTTTGCTGCTGCCTTTAAGGTCATTGCGTAGCTCATCCACTTTAGGTTTTAATTTTCTTTTCCCTTCCTTTCCATTCCTTTCCATCATGGCTGTTCTTCCCTTAGTTTCAACCTGACTTTCCCAATCCATCATGTTTCCTGTCATTTAGAGTTTGATGTCATTTCTTGTTTCTGTTCTTTCACTATTTAAAGGGCTCTGTCTAGCTTGAGAGTGTGTTGCAGCAAAGTCTTGTTCATCTGCTTGTTTATTTTCTCCCTCCACTTGCTGATGCTGACTCTTTTTTCTTGGGACTTCTTCACCTGATTCCTGACTCATGGTGTTCTCTAATCCTGCGAAGACTTCATCAGCAAGAAGGTTTTTTAAACCTTTGCTTTTTCCTCCTGATAAACTAGTAGCTTCTCAAAGGCATTTATCTACTACATATTCCAGTGTGTGGTGACATTGTGGCTTCCAGGAGCAGTTGGCCTTACCAGATAAGCATCAGGGTATGAACACTTTCCTGCTGGTTTTGTCGAATTGATGACCAGACTTCCTCCTTAGTCAAGTAGTTTCCAGATAGTCTGATCTGGGAGAGGCATTTGTTGGGACAGTATCAATCCCTACATGAGAAATGGGCATGTACCCTTCCCTGAGTGTCCAACTGTAAGTGAAACTGGTATTCTGTGTTTGTTAATCTAAAGTGTACACAGAGACCTAGGCCTCTCCTTCTTAAAGCAAGGTCAAAAACCTTGTATTTGACCTTAAGTGGTGCTCCAAGCTAGCTATCATAGTAGACAGTAGACTACTGCCCATGCCCTGTGTGCATCACATTAAGTGGTGGTGGCAGCATACTGTATTTTGAATCTTTAGTTTGACAAGACCTTATTCCTAATTCACTGTGTTTACACTCTTGTGACCCCACTCTTGGAAAGTTCCGCTGTAATGTGAAACCCAGAATCTTGCAATGAAATTCCATGTGAATGTGGAGTGTATGTGTGTGTGCGGTACATTTGTTGTAAAGGCATGGTGGTAGGGCTTGGGCCAGAGGAGTCCATTTTGAATGTTACTGGTTTAGAGGTGGATGAAGACAGCTTTCCCTAGGCAGCAGAAGTATATGGACTGCATCCCTGTAGCTGGAGACCCAGGATAGAGAGTGGGCTCCCTTTACAAATCCCATGAGATCTTTATTAGCAGAGGCTGCTGCTTATTTCTTCCCAAGCACTGCCCTCTTGTCTGACTCTATTTACTGTTTTAGGATGGTTGTTGACAGCCAGCTACAGAGAACTCACTCTTAATTGTGTCCATGTTAATTATATACAAGGTTGGAGCTAGCCCCCCGGCTCTCTGCAGTGAGAGACATCTCATTTCACAATGGTTGTGTCTAGAGAGTTGCCAAAAATTACCTGAAAACTTAAACTGGTTTGGAAATTTCAGACAATGGATCCACATCCATGTCTGCGAAATGTGTGTAAAAGTGGGTTCTAAACAACCACATTTTGTTCCAGACCACCTCTTTCTTGACCCAAAAAGGGGGTTTTCACAAAGTACTTGAACCGCTGCTGTGTGACCAGGGCTACATTTGACTTAACAGCCAGATTCCCATGTGTGAGTGGACATCACCTAAGTCAGCACTTTTTCCTGCAGAAGATGAGGGTCTGCCTAAAGAGCCTAGATGCATGCCTGCCTGCTGAGAGAGCACAGAAGTGTGCCTGGCCCTGCAGGAAGAGATATTGTCCTGGAGTAGATGACCATTTCTTCCTGGCATGAGGGACCCCTGAGGAAGCTGATGACCAAAGAGAGTAATTCATAAGTAGCCTATAATTTTAAATGGTCCAAGGGTCTCTAGGTGCAGTTAACATGTGATCTGTATCAAGAATGTACAGAGGGTGTATTCCCGTCAAGCCCAGCAGTCTGCAGTATATTCAAAAATCTGACACAACTATTGCCACTGAGAAGAGGACAACCGTATCACTGTCAAAGTGAAGAAGTCTGACTGGCATGGAGATCACAACTGCACTCAAGGAACTTGACCTGAAAGTCATGACTGCCACTGCTGAGCACTTGACCACAACTGAACAGGAGGGCTGCTGCAGCTGGACTTGGGTACTGCTGAAGATCTACCTCCTCATGTCTGTCCCTCGAAACTTGTCCCGAGCAAGACTACTGCCATGGTACCTCTACGAAAGAAGAGTCTAGCTGTGAAGGCAGGGTTGCAAAACGCATTGCCAGACAACCCAAAATACTGCAAGCAGCCAGCAAATAAACCACTGAGCTAGTCTGTACCTAGTGACTGAGGCACATTAGCCAGATCAACACCCTGCCTTGAAAATATTTGCAAAAGGAACAATAAAACATTGAGTTGAGTTGCTTATCAGGTCAGTGAGGTTAGTACCTCACTGTTAGAACCAGCCTCTTACAACCCTCTATGTACTACTATTGAATTGTGTAGTATTAAGTACTGCTGTAGTGTTAAAGTACTTTCTTTGTTCATCAAGGTAAACACTGGGCTGGACATTAGGTGATTGTGCCTGTTTATGTACGATTGAGTTCTGAGCTCTTGTCGCACACACTACCTTCCTTAATAGGCCATGATTGCTCGACCTTGCTACCCTGCAACTTAAGTTCAGAAAGGGTTGTACGTGGGTAGCTTGCAGTAGGAGGAAGTCAAGAACACCAGTGGCAAACAATCTTAACAGTAGAGTCTTGCATTACTTAGAGCGGAACCTTTAGGAATCCATATCAGTATGTGATGTAATCACTAGAACAGAATGTATGAGAGCTTGGTTTAGAATGTTGCCGTTCACAGATACACACAGAGGAATAAAGAAGAGTGATTTACAGCTCCATCTGAGGCCTAGTCAATCAGTGGTTACTGGGCTGGGGAAGAAGCTAGAAGTGGCAACAAGGTAGGAGATAAGTAACCCGAATAAGAAAGTGCTCTCCTGGACAGTTCACGTGGCCCAAGCATATTTCTTGTGCATGCCACATGCGCCTTCGTCGACAGTTAGCATATGTGGAGTCAAAGCGCAACTCCAGCCAATGTGAATGGAAAGAGAGCTTCACAGAAACATCTATGCATCATTGGTCAAGAACGTACAACCAAGATCCTCCATGGAAAATAAAGTTATACAATATAAGGAGCGTTAATGCTAAAGGCAGATTCAACCAGGTATACAAAGTGATATTAAAGACAGTTATCAAATATCAAATAGTGCTACGAGCAGATCAACCCATTGTAAAACAATGCAAATTGAAATATACAAAGAATAAAGTAAATGGCTCACTGAGCCATTTGCTTGCATATTGTACTTGTGCCCAAATATGGAGTGTGCTCAACGTTCTGGTTCTGTACTGCTTGAGAGTTGCCGTTTGTGCCATCACCACCTTCTCTCTCCTTGATTAAACTGGCTTTGTCACCTGTTCAACTCTATTACCTTGTGGTTTAATATCAATAAAAATGTGTTTATAAAAAAAAAACGACTCACCGAGCCTGCTAAAGAGAGTTGCTGCATCACGCCAAATGCAGGGCATCCGAAAAGGCACGGCGGTTGTGCTAAAGGAGCGGTCCATAGTTACAGCGGCCAGAAACTCAGCACAAAGCCGGTCTGCTGATGGAGCCCACAAAGGATTACCCTGAAGCTGGCCCATTGCAGGACCAGGGCCGGGGCATGAATGGAACGTAGTCTGATTTCCAATCAGAGAGGCCAGGGAAAGTTCTACTGTCAATGTTAGTAGGTTCAACACCAATTTACAATGCTGCCGCCTTCCTCAAACCACCACCACTATTCAACACTGCCAAAAAGAAAAATATTGGTGGTAGGTGGACTGCATAGATAGAGACATTTGAAGATTTCATTTATGTACTTGAAGGGACAGATAACAGGAAGATTATCAAATATCTCAATTCTCTTGCTGGTGATGGTGTGAAAGAAGTCATAAACAAATGCTAGAAACTGATGAAGAAGTCACATACCATCATTTTAAGAATGTGTTGAATCTGGAGTTCAATCCAGTGCCAAGCGTCAATTATGAACAATATTTTTTCAGTCAAGAACATCAAAGATTTGGCAAAACAATCTATAAATTCATGGAAAGGCTTGACACACTCATCAAACACTGTAAGTTCAATGAATTTAATGATGAAGTAGCCATGAGGCTTAGAATGATTGATGGATGCTTGTCCAGTTCATTCAGATGAATGCTGAGAGAAACTCTTAGTCTAGAGCGAGTGTTGGTGGCTGCCAGAGCTGAGGAATGTGCTGAGAGATAAGCTGCTGACATGGAGGCCAGAGGTGCCCAGAGAGAGCCAGTCATGAGTGTGAAAAGTAATTTGAAACAAAAGTCTTGAGGACACAAAGTGATGTCTACTTGCAAAAAGAAGATGTGTTTCAGATGTGGATTTGCATTTTCAAATGGAGGAAAGTGTCCCGTCATTGGTCAGATATGCAAAGGCTATAGTAAAGGGAACCATTTTGTGACAAGGTGCAGAGCAAATGAAAAAACAAGTGTGTCATGGTGTGAAGACAAAATGGCTCCCAGAACATTCCAGAAGCAGAGTTTCAAGCACGCCCACAAGGCCAAGCATCACAATCAGTTGAGGTAAATAGATACTAAACAAAGTTGATCATCATCCAAATCATCATCAAGGAGTTCTTCAGCCTCAATAATAAGTGAAAGTGAAGAAAGCGATTGTGCCATGTCAGTGCTTACCTCAGAGAAAAGTGCACATGTCGGGCTAGTTGCCTGTGGTGGGAAATGTAAGTCAAAGAAAAGTTGACATGTCAAAATAATTAAATCATACAAACACTGTCCAAAGATTGCACTGAAAAGATATGGATGTTCAGTATCTTTCATTATCGAGAGTAGTGCTTCAATAAATATAATGCCTGGAGAAAAGTACAATGAGCTGTCTCTGTTACTATGGCTCATGCCACCAAAGACCAAAGTATACACTTGGGCAGCACTGACACCCTTGAAGAGTAAAGGTTTGTTTATGGCGAAAGTGAAACATAATAAAACAAACATCCAGGCACAGATCCATGAACTTCAAAATACAGCAGCAAGTGCCCGTTTGCTGAGTTTCAACACGACTGCTGACATGGGACTGATTTCAGTGAATTAGAACATGAATTCTCCTCTAGGGATAGTAAGTTAATTCTCTTCGATGTCCATCCTGTTGCCCAGAGACATAGATGAGGTGCTTTTCAATTACAACAAGCTGTTGAAATAGAACTTGAATTTTTGCTAAAGCATGACATTATTGAACGTTACACTGGTCCAACAACATGGGTTTCTCCCATAATAGTAGTTCCTAAATGGGACCATGACAGACCTGAGAACAAATGCTTTGACATACACCAAGCGAACAAAGAAATAGAACGAGAGCTGCATCCAGGGCCGCATATTGCAGACATGATTAATGGTAATTAATGGCAATTAAATGGTACCAAGATCTTTTCTCAACTTGAATTAAGAAAGGCTATCATCAGTTAGAACTAAAAGAAAACTGCTGATATGTTAGAACGTTTGCTGCACATGTTGGTTTGTTTAGATACAAGAGACTTAGGGCCAGATGTATCACGTTTCCCAATAGCGACTACCAAATTGCGATTTTTTGTGGATCGCAACTGAGTAATCGCTATTAGAATGTATGAAACTCCAGGAGTTTCATATAGCGATTCGCAAGGGTTTGCAAATGGAACTACCGCATTTATATTCATGAGGTAGGTCGCAATTTGCGACCCATTGCGAATGGCTACAATCACAGGGATGGTGGCCTGCTGGGCTCAGCAGACCACCATGTCTGTGATTGCTTTTCAATAAAGCATTTTTTTTAAATGCAGCCCGTTTTCCTTAAAGGAAAACAGGATGCATTTAAAAAAGAAAAATTAAAAGTTTTCTTTTCATTTTTTAAGAGTAGGCAGTGGTGTGGAGCATGTAAGACTAGAGCAAACTCCTATCATAAAGACTAGAAATGGCAGATGGCTAGCTAAGGAACAGAAGATGACTCCTTCTGGGCAGCGTGAAGACAGCAGGCTAACTCCAGAAGAACTAACTCTGAGGGGCATATTTATACTCCATTTGCGCCGAATTTGCGTCGTTTTTTTTTACGCAAATTCGACGCAAACTAACGCCATATTTATACTTTGGCGTTAGACGCGTCTAGCGCCAAAGTTCCTGGAGTTAGCGTCATTTTTTAGCGTGAACACCTTCCTTGCGTTAATGATATGCAAGGTAGGCGTTCCCGTCTTAAAAAATGACTCCCAGGCATGTGCGTGGGATTTATACTCCCGGGCAAAAATGACGCCCGGGAGTGGGCGGGGCAAAAAAACACGCATTTGCGCTGGATTTTAGCGCCTGGGTCAGGGCAGGCGTTAAGGGACCTGTGGGCTCAGAATGAGCCCAGAGGTGCCCTCCCAAGCCCCCAGGGAAACCCCCTGCCACCCTTGCCCACCCCAGGAGGACACCCAAGGATGGAGGGACCCATCCCAGGGAAGAAAAGGTAAGTTGTTGTAAGTATTTTTTTTTTTTTTTTTGTGGCATAGGGGGGCCTGATTTGTGCCCCCCTTCATGCCAATATGCCCAATGACCATGCCCAGGGGACATAAGTCCCCTGGGCATGGCCATTGGGCAAGGGGGCATGACTCCTGTCTTTGCTAAGACAGGAGTCATTTCAATGGGGGATGGGCGCCTGAAAAAAATGGCGCAAATCGGGTTAAGACGATTTTTTTGCCTCAACCTGACTTGCACCATTTGTGGACGCCCATACGCCATTTTCCCCCTACGCCGGCGCTGCCTGGTGTACGTTGTTTTTTTTCACGCACACCTGGCAGCGCCGGTCGGCTAGCGCCGGCTAACGCCATTCAATAAATACGGCGCCCGCATGGCGCTTCAGAATGGCGTTAGCCGGCGCTAATTTTTTTGACGCAAAACTGCGTTGGCGCAGTTTTGCGTCAAAAAGTATAAATATGGGCCTAAGTTTAAAAAGTCTCTTCCTAACTATAAATGTCCATGATGGTTTGAATGGTTGACCGAGCGGTCCCATACGTAGCAGATCGATCAACATCCAAACGGAGGCCTAAACGCCCCTCAGGTTTGCAACATCACTAGATTGTCCCATGAAAGACGCAAAGTAATTTCTCCTTTCGTATGACACCGGCAGTAAAGTGTAACTCTGTAATTTTAATTGCAACATTTCAAACTTTTCCTAGGCACATTACAGTCTTCTTCCTATCTCATGAGATCAAGCATTTCAAATAATGGGGACTGTTTTAATCTTCAATTCTCCAGTGTTCAGGATGTACTAATTTGAAGGTCAAAAACTCACACATAATACAATAGGACTCTTTACCAAACATGTGACACCTTTCTTATGGGAAAATTCAAGTTAGAACAAGAAATGACTCAGCCTTTCCATTAGTACAGTGAATGTAAAATTTCAGGCCTAGTCTGACTAAGAAAACCTAAATATTCAATTAATTATTAATCACTTATGCCAAAATAATTCATAAATGACTAACACATATGCAAACAAAATCAGTTACTTGTAATTGTTATTAAAATTTAAAAAAACAAAAGCAATGTAAATGTGCATTTATTTTTCTGCACACATTCAACTCCATGTTAATAAAATTCATACGTCATTAAAACTCTGGTAAATCATATTTGTTTACCACTCATGTTATACTTTCTCATCTAATATTCCACTAAAATAATATTCTCATTTTGAATCTTATGTAAGTACTTCATTTTATTCAAATCCACAACACCTGTTATGATAAATCTTAATTCATAAACACTTAATAATCACAATGTCAACCATAATCCAAAGCTGCACTCTTTTACAGTGCATGTTAATATTCTCTGTTAGGCCTTTAAATCAGGGTTATAAATCACTAGATGCCGAACTCTATGCCACTAGTGAATTGATCAAATTTTATCGCTAACAATCCCTCCTCTGACAGCAAAAATGCCATCACAAAAGAACACTCTCATTTACAATGAGACAATTCAAAGTCTTGTTGTATTATAACATATAAGTCTAGATCTACTGTCATTCTCAATTCTTTTCTTTGGTTTTATAATATCGGTTTCTCATATTTTCCATTTCAATCTCCTCCCTCCTCTGTTTAGATTTTGCTCTTTGTACCTTCCTGAGTTTCTATTCTTTGTAAAATCCAAGTCTGCACATTACGCACACACGTACAGTCAATAAAGGTTTCAGTATCATTGTCTCAAATCTGTTCCTTAGATCCTACTCTTGAAAATCCCTCACCTAATGTCTCTCAGACATTTGTCTGTTTCAGGGCATTTAGGTCACCTTTAATGTCAGAAATGTACTTTCTTATCTCCTTACTGTTATCAGGTATAGGGCAAGGTTGCGCCTTTAAATCTCAACAGACTCCGCCTTCTTTTGCTAAAAGGGTGTCTAATGCAAGGCAGTTCTGAAGAACCATTGATCTTACCGCTACCATTTCCATGTCCATTAGAAGCATTGCTCCTGCAAAATCGGTTGACATGTTATCTAAAATAGTTCAGACTCACTCCCACTGATGGAATGATTGCACCAAAGCTTTCTCCAGAAATCTCTGAACCACTTGCTCCTCTCTTGGTTCTCGGTTTAGATTTCTCATTCCATACAGAATTGTCAACATTTTCCACTTGAAAAATCTTTGGGAAACCAACCTCTAAATAGCATGTGCCACACCAGCCTTTCAGTAACCTATAATAGGGATTTCTCCCACAAATATAATATGCACCAGGCACAGTGGGGTCTTGTCTATTTAACATGCATTCCCATTTATTCTTAAATAAAAACATGTCTACATTCACTTGTTTGCACAAATGTATCATCAGTTTTTGACTGCAGCCTATATATACAAAGCTTCCCTACATGTTGCCAATCTAAAGCTAAGCATCCTTGTGTATCAGGTGTGTTGTGTTTGAAATCCTTCTTGTAATCAGGTGAAAGTTTGCCCTTCTCTATCTTTTCTTTCATTGCTTTCCTCCAGTCATAAACCTGATTAATGAACTCCTTCTCTACCTGTGTAAGAATACATGTCAGATTGTTTTTGTATGCATATGCGTTTCCAAAGGTTAGTATGGGCTCAAAGAATCCTCCTACTGTGTCTATGTTTCTGATTTTTGCAATGCTGCTCAAATGCTGATTAATAGGAAAAAAGAGAAAACAAAAAAAAGTTGGAATAGGGATACTGTATGTACTTTTGAGTGTACAGTTGTGTAAATAATAATATTCAACTAATACCATATGTCAATGGCAAACTATGATAGGTAATTCCTTCCTGCACTGATGAATCTGGGTGCACACATAACAATTTCATGCATTCATAGTGTCCACATACTCATAAAGCAAGCTATAATATATATTGGAAGACAAGTCTCCCTTTGAATCATCTAAATGAAGCAATCGCTCATCTCTGTAAAACTTATCCAGCTTGGGTGGTGTTGTTCCCTGTACTTGAAATGCTGTGCTTTGCACCCTCCCTTCTACTGAAACACTTAGCCCTGCAATCAACAATATACTAACAAGGATACATACCATTTCTAATACAATGCCTACATATTTACATTCACTATGTTTACCCTGCTCGGGGTTCATAACTACTGTAGAATTAGCAAGGAAAAGAAAAAGAAAATTTCAAAACAAAAAAGAAGGCAAAACAAAAATTCTAAATGGGCTTTTCAAAAAGATTTTTTTTCTTCTCCTTTCAAACCGTTCTTGATCTTCTAGAAAGTTCATCAGGTTTCAGTAAAGAGATCACAGTTTCACAAGTTTGTCTTGAATAAATCAGTCTGGTGGTCTCTTATTATCACCTTCAGTGTGTAATGTCTCTATTGATCAATTGGCAAGGTTGTTTCAAAGCTCAGTTCAAATGCAATTTGCAATTTTAAGTTCCAGAATGTTTAGCTGAATTCTAACAGTCAAAACAAAAGGCCATAAACTTGTCCTCCCATTCATTTGCAGCAAGATAAGTCCATTCAGGTGATGAGTATTTTCAACTTGGCACTCTTTTCCTCTTTGTTTTTCTTACAGCACAGATTCCACCTTCTCTTTGATCTGATTCATTGGCTACTTCTGTGATGGTTGGGAGTGTATCAGCAACTGGGTCTGGTGCGGTTGTGACCTACTGATCTCCCTTTACAGTTCTCTTTTTAGATGCAAGTGGATTCTCAACGTTTGTTGCGTTGGCAGGAGCCTGCTGATTTTGACTTGACTCTCCCGCACCTTCAGTTGCTCTTGAGGTTCTCGGATTTCCAGCAACTCGCTCAGACTCTACTTCTGCCACTCATTCAGTCTTCACAGCTTTGTTGGGCTTAACACCGTCACTTTCTGCATTTACATCTCAGAGAACAGACTTGGTGTCATCAAGAGGACACAGTACTTTGCTTGTGTGGCTTGCATTTATCCATTTTGGAAGATCAGCACACTTCACAGCTGTCGTAGACACCAAGATGATCTAATAGGGCCCTTTCCACCTAGGCTCAAAGCAGGTCTTCCATATGTGCTTTTTCACTAGAACCCAATCACCCGCCTTGAGTTCGTGACACTGTTCCTGTGCCGTTTGAGCTGTGGCTGCTTCAACCTGATGACATAAAGAGTGAACCACATCAGCCAGACCTTTGCAATAATCCAGCACCAAGTCATCTGTTATATTCATGAGTGCATTGGTAGGAATCGGTGGCAATCTCATGGCACGCCCAGTGAGAATTTCATGGGATGACAGTCCTTTCTTCCTGTCAGGGGTGGTACACATGCTCATCAGGACAAGTAGTAATGCATCAAGCCATTTCAACGTGGAGGAACAAACCGTTGCCAGTCAAGCTACCAGTGTTCCATTCATTTGTTCCACCAATCCAGATGCCTCTGGTCTGCAACTGCAGTGCAACTTTTACTCAATGTTCAATGCTGCACACAACAATTTTAAGATCTTATTGTTAAAGTGAGATAATTTATCTGATTCTAATGAAGTATTCAAACCGAACATGGGTATTAACTCCCTGAGCAGCAGCTTTGCTACAGTAATGCTATCATTTCTACATGTTGGATAAGCCTCAATCCAGTGGGAAAACATGCACACGACAATCAAAACATACCTTACGCCATTGCAAACAGTCATTTCAATAAAATCTGGTTGGATTCTGTTAAGTGGGCCTCCCGATCTGTCAATGTGACTCAAATTGATCACAGTGCATTTCCCTACATTCATCTATTAACATGTCACACATCTGTGGCACACTGCTTCTGCAACTTACCTGAACCTAGGGTTGTTTAAATGTGTGAATCATTGCGTCTCTGCCGAGATGTACTTGGCCATGATAATATCTTGCCATGGATGTCAACAAATAATTTGGCAAAACCACTTTCTTTTAATTCATTAGGACATTTTGACTTGTTCCACTGGTGTCACTTCCACCACCCCACTCTTCACATTGAAGGTGATGCAATAGAGTGCAAAATATCTGGAAATTTGGTCAGCATAGGTATTACCCAATTATACATAGTCATATGACTTTTGATATGCCATGCACTTCACAACAGCAATTTTCTCAGGTAACTGCAGTGCATTCAAGAGTTGGTGTATTCTTTCACCATTTCGAATGGGTGATCTTGAGGAGGTCATGCAACACCTCTGGGACAATAACAGTCCAAAATCATGCACAACACTAAATCCATATTGGCTGTCTGTAAAAATTGTCACTTTAATCTGTTCTGAACTACAGCACGTTCTTGTAAGAGCAATCAATTTGTCTACTTGGGCAGAAATGACTCATTGAAGGCAGGAAGCTTCAACCACTCCTGAGATGGTGCAAACTACAAATTCAGCTCTCATGGTTGCCTCATTATCTCTTCAACAGGAGCCATCAACAAATATAACTTCATCATCCTCCTTTAAAGGAGTATCCTGAATGTCAAGTCTGGGTTTGGTGCATAGTTCAGTGACATCAAGACAGGCATGTTCCTCTTCATTTATATCATTAGGATCATTAACATTAGCAGGCAACAGTGTAGCCTGTGGGTTCAGAGCTGTACACTGCTTAATTGAAATGTTCGTGGAACCAAGGATAAGTAACTCATAACGGGTCAGGTGAGCATTGGTCAGATATTGGGTCTTGATCCTTGTTAAAAGGACCTCAGCTGAATGTGGGGCATAAGCACTTAAAGGATGTCCATTACAATGCCTTTGCATTGGCTGATGCTGGCACCAGTGGCAGCCACATTCTTTAGCCTTCAAAGCAAAGCTGCAGCAAAAGGATCCAATGTGGCAGAAACATATGCCACAGGTCTGTTTACTCCTTCATGCAACCATGTTAAAACAGAAAGAGCACAACCATCACCTTCATGACAAAGCAATGAAAAGCTTTTGGTGAAATTAGGCATTCTCAGAGCCAGAGCTCTGCACAAACGTTCTCTCAGCTCAGTGAAAACATCCATGCTTTGTTGATCAAATGGGACGGGGTCCATAATTTTCTTGTGTGTCAGTTTCTGCAAAGGTTTAGAAATTACAGAAAAATCTGGGATACATTTGCAACAGTAGCTTACCATTCCTAGGACTATGCTTGCATTCCTCTGTGTGACTGGGGGATTCATCTGCAAATTGGCTGCAACTCTCACCTGAGACACCTTCCTTGTACCTTTCTCAGTCTGGTTACTCAAATACTATACCTACTTCTGACAGCATTGTAATTTTGTAGGGGAAACCTTATGTCTATTCTCACCCAAATGATTTCACAAAGCTATGGTGTCCTGCCTACAAGCTTCACATGTATTGGATTAACCCATTAGATTGTCAATTAACTGGACCAAAGAGGACTGAAATGGCATTGTCAGGGACTCCAAATTATTCTTTAGAATCTGAATAAAAATGGACGGTGATTCTGAAAACCCCTGTGGAGTACAGCACCAAGAAAACACACGGTTGCCGAATATAAATGAGAAAAGGAACTGACTTTCCTTGTGCAACAGCACTGAGAAGAAAGCCAGGGACAAATCAATGACTGAAAACCACTCTGCTTCACATGGAATTTGGAATAAAATCACTGCTGGATTTGGCACCACTGGGCAACATGACACAACAATTTTGATCACCTTTCTCATATCTTGAAAAATGTGATACTTACCACTTGGCTTTCTTAATCCTGTAGTAGGTGAGTTACATGGACTGCCCATCACTTCTTTCATGACTCCTTGCTCAACAAAATCTTCAATTATTGGAGTGATTCCCTCAATCACTTCTGCAGTCATGTTATACTGTGAGGTTGTCAGGAAAACTGCATTAGGCTTTACAGTCACTTTGACTGTCTCAACTGCTCAGATGAGTCCAATATCTTTCCCTGAAAGATCCCAAACTCTCAAAACTACTGTATCTTATCAGGTAGGTCTTTGACCATCATTGCCAGGAACAATGAAATGAGAGGATAAATCTCATCAGTTTGACTGGAAGTTTCAGCATCACAGTTTGTCTGAATTGCTATCCCTTCATGAGTACAAGTAATGGAGATTTGTATTTACACAGTAGGTCTCTTCCCAATAGACTCACAGGTCTTGATTCACAACCCCACAAATTGGTGTAAATCCTCAAAGGTTCCTATTTTAACTGGGATGTACTCCATAATTGGATTGACCAAAGGCTGATTTGCTAATCTTACCACCTGAACTGTTCTTCCAGAAAGGGGCAAATTGGGTACTTCTGCAGATTGTACATTAGAACAAGTTGCTCCAGTGTCATCCAAAAATTAGACATCATGACCCATAACATTCGCTTTCACATAAGGACGACGCTGATCCACCTCTAAGGAGGCAGACAACACACATTCTTCTTCATCCTAACTCTTACTCTGACATTCCTCACTCGCTTTATCCTCACTGAAATCAATGAGTGGATATTATGGGGGTCATTACAACATTGGCAGTAAAAGCCGCTTACCGCCATGCAGAAGACCGCCAATACACTGCTGCGGCCGCGGAATTCCACCACAGCTATTATGACCCACAGCACGGAATCCACCGAAATTCAGATACCCACACAAGTCCGCCACAACAAAGGTCAGTGATCAACTGGTGAAAACAATTCCTCCACCGTCACGCCAACAGAAACACGCCCATGCTATCACGACCCACGAATCCACGCTGAGGTCTTTCAAATGCGGTATTCCATTGGCGGTACACACCGCTGCGCTCAAAATACACACACATCTCCAAAACACCGCCACATTGGACAATTCAAAATACACACACCTGATACACATACAAACACCACTCCCACACACCCAACACAATATAAAACACACACCCACATCACCCACAAACCCCTACGACCAAAAACTATAGACGAAGGCGACAGACAGAGACCACAGCAATAGACAACGCCACCACACAGAGGCACACAACACCATCACTCATACAACATCCACGCTCAAAACACCCCACACCACCACACATCACCACACTCATCAACACATACACCACCCCACACATCACCTACACCACCCCATGTCACGCCAAAGACACCCCAGGTTTTCCGAGGAGGAGCTCAGGGTCATGGTGGAGGAAATCGTTCTGGTAGAGCCACAGCTATTTGGATCACAGGTGCAGCACACCTCCATAGCCAGGAAGATGGAGCTATGGCGAAGAATCGTCGACAGGGTCAACGCTGTGGGACAGCATCCAAGAAATCGGGAGGACATCAGTAAGAGGTGGAACGACCTACGGGGGAAGGTGCGTTCAGTGGTCTCCAGGCACAACATCGCGATTCAGCGGACTGGCGGAGGACCCCCACCTCCTCCCCCACAACTAACAACATGGAAGGAGCAGGTCTTGACCATCATGCATCCAGAGGGCCTCGGAGGAGTCGGTGGAGGAATGGACACTGGTAAGTCAAATCTTAACTATCATATCCCCCACCCTACCTGCATGCCATCACACACCCCACCCTCACCCCCTCCCCTATCACTCCAACTCCTCACTAATGTACTAATAACACAAACCACACATCCCAACACCAAGCCCTGCATGACACAACTAAGCATAGACACCCATCACTAAAGCATGCTCACTGCACATACCCATAACACCCCCCCAACCATCATCACACAAGCCCCCACACAGGAATGCTTGCACTGGGGTACACGCACACCCACCCATTGCACACCATGACACACACACATACAATAATCATGCTCTTATACCCCTGCAGGACCACTACGTAACGTCACCACACAGGAGGGTCCAGTCATCTCCACTCCACCCAGAGAAGAGGCCCACAGTGACGACAGCAGCTCTGGCCAAATGGATCCAGATGACCAGCCCGGACCATCGTGGGCCTCGGGACAGTCGGTTCCCCTTGCACAGGCACAGCCCAACACTGACCTTCCACACTCTGGTAACACCAGCACAGCACCCACCCAGCGGGCCCATACCTCCGTCCCCAGGACACGTCAATCAGCTGCGTGTCCACCACTACAGGGAACCCAGGATAACCCACCACCCCAACAACAACAGGGACCTGGGGGCAGTGGTAGTGGGCACACGGTCCAGGGGATGGAGGCACAGGAACACAGGGGAACTGGGAGGGCTGCTATGCGACAGGGGGCGGACAGGCCAAGGGAACCCACTCTCCACGAGGCCCTCTCCTCCATCATGGGAGCATACCACCACTCCCAGGAGACGATGGCTACAGTCCTGGCCAAGTTTCGGGAGACCCAGCGCCTGCAGGACGAACAGTATTTGGGGTTCAGGGAGGAGCTCAGAACCATCAGCTCCGCCCTGGGCACCATCGTAGGGGTGCTGAAGGACATACAAAAGACCATGAGGGACACAGTGGCACTCCAAGGGGTCCCTGACACTAGCCTGGACGATGAACTGCCCACCACCTCCGCCAGCGCTAGTGGACAGGATGCCCCGCCACAGGACCACCACACCAGCACCCTACCCCCTGCAGACGGAGAACCACCCCACAAGTTGTCCCTGAGATCCAGGAACCGGACAGAGCAAGATGGCAAGACCCCCGCCAGGAAATGAGACCACCCTGATTGTCGTCCCACTTTGTTACCCTGTCCAGATTGGACCTGCCCCAGCTCCACTTCCTATGCCCATATGGGCAGTGCACCTGTGAGACTAATAGGCTGGACTCTGCCATGGACATTCCTCCACCATCACCCATCACAATTTTGCCACCCCCTCCAATAATTAGCACTTCAATAAACACCCTTGAACCACAAAACAATCTGGAGTCAATCTGTGATTTTGAAAATGTGTATTAGCAATGACAGTGACAAAATGCATTTTCAAATGTAATGGCAACATACTTATGTCACACATCACAAGTCCATGAAGGATGCAAGCAGATGACACACGTTGGTAACCACACCTGTGAAACCGTAATGGAAATGTACAACTCAGTTACAAAATACTGCTTCTAATTGACAGACAGGATAGAGGTAGAAGTGTGAAAGTGAATGTAATAGTAAAAAAATTGTTCTCACCTGTGTGTCACTGGAAATATTGCTGTATGACTGACTCCCTGTTGTCTATGTCTTCTTCCTCAGCTTCCTCCTCATCACTGTCCACAGGCTCCACAGCTGCCACAACACCGTCATCTGGACCATCCTCCTGCAGAAAAGGCACCTGCCGTTGCAAAGCAAGATTGTGAAGCATCGAGCAGGAGATGATAATCTGGAACACCTTCCTTGGTGAGTAGAATAGAGAACCACCTGTCATATCGAGGCACCTGAACCTGGCCTTCAGGAGGCCGAAGGTGCGTTCGATCACCTTCCTAGTCCGCCCATGGGCCTCATTGTAGCGTTCCTCTGCCCTGGTCCTGGGATTCCTCACTGGGGTCAATAGCCATGACAGGTTGGGGTAACCAGAGTCCCCTAATAGCCACACACGGTGCCTCTGGAGTTGACCCATCACATACGGGATGCTGCTATTCCGCAGGATGTAGGCGTCATGCACAGAGCCAGGGAACATAGCATTTACCTGGCAGATGTACTGGTCTGCCAAACATACCATCTGTACATACATCGAATGATAACTCTTCCTGTTCCTGTACACCTGTTCACTCCTGCGGGGGGGACCAGAGCTACATGGGTGCCATCAATAGCACCTATGATGTTGGGGATATGTCCCAGGGCATAGAAGTCACCTTTAACTGTAGCCAAATCGTCCACCTGAGGGAAAACTGATGTTGCTCCTCACGTGTTTCAGCAGGGCAGACAGCACTCTGGACAACACGTTGGAAAACATAGGCTGAGACATCCCTGATGCCATGGCCACTGTTGTTTGAAATGATCCACTTGCAAGGAAATGGAGCACTGATAGCACCTGCACTTCAGGGGGTATTCCTGTGGGATGGCGGATTGGTGAGATCAGGTCTGGCTCTAACTGGGTACACAGTTCCTGGATTGTGGCACGGTCAAACCTGTAGGTGATGATCAAATGTCGCTCCTCCATTGTTAACAGGTCCACCAGCGGTCGGTACACCGGAGGATTCCGCCATCTCCTCAAATGTCCTAGCTGATGGTGCCTAAGAAGGACAACAGCGACCACAGAGTCAACAAATTCTCAGGTATGTACCCACAGCTACACAGAACACGACACCAAATACAAAACTCTTCCTGTATGTGTGTTGAGTGTAAGCCTAGGTATGTGTGACGCAGTAGTAAATGAAGCCATGTGGGCCCCTGAAATGGCGGCTGCCTGACCTCTAAACTGGGACAATGGGATGTGAGGTATCTGCGCTAGCGTTGTACACCGTCGCGGTAGGCGGTCATAGACCGCGGCGCAATGCTGCATTGGTTAACATTGGACCCTATGGGTCCCAGGAGCCAATGATGAAGTGCGCCGGCGGTGATGATACGCACCGCCGCGGACGTCTCCGCCGCGGACGTGACCGCCATTTTCTATCTGTTCAATCACTTGATACCTGATCTTCGACAGGAGACGACCTACACTGCAAGTGCTGCTGTGACCTCGGTCTGGAAGAGACAATGGCTGCTGCGTCTGGGGAAAGGCCCCTGCCTTCACTGCTCAGGAGTTGGAGAAGCTCATGCACGGGGTCCTCCCCCAGGACACGCTACTCTACGGTCCTCCAGACCAACAGGTAAGTACACAGGGAGCACGTTGTATGGGCTATGCTGGGTGGAGAGGGCTGGATGTCAGTAGGAAGGGGGCAGAGTTCTGCGATCATGAAGGAGTGTGAATGCATGTGCCACATGGCAAGGGTAGGGATGGGGGCCACTCACTTCGACGGTGCAGATGGTAATGACTTCTCTTCTTCCCCGGTACATGTCATATAGGTCAGCACCCACCAGAAGAAGGACATTTGGCGTGCCATCGCAAAGGACGTCCGGACCCTGGGGGTCCACCAGAGACGGGGCACCCACTGCCGTAAAAGATGGGAGGACATTCGCCGCTGGAGCAAGAAGACGGCGGAGGCTCAGCTGGGGATGGCCTCCCAACGTCGGAGGGGTGCCCGTCGCACCATGACCCCCCTGATGTTCCGGATCCTGGCGGTGGCCTACCCTGAGTTGGATGGGCGCTTGAGGGCATCACAGCAGACACAAGGGGGTGAGTACACTCTCATTCTGCGGACTTTGCGCGCAGTGGAGGGGTCTGGGTGGGGGAGGAGGGCTGTGGGTTTCCCTAGGCCAGGGCGAGTTACGTAGGCTAGGCCCCTTCATAAGGCATGGCCCTGTGGCCCCCCACCCCACCTCTGTAGAGTGCCAAGTACAGGTATACATGTCCCTGTGTCATCTATGAGGACAGATGACACTCATAGCCATGTAGGCCATATCCCAGGAACTGCATTTGTAGAGGCAAAGAGCACGGCGTAGTGCAGGGGGCTGCTGTGTCTGTGTTGTCCGCCAACGGTAGCGGTAAGCCATGCACTCAACCTGTCTTTCTTCTGTCGTCCCCCCCCCCTTTTTGTGCTCTCCCTGTTCTTTTGTGCATCAGCATCATCAGGCGGAGGTACAGTGGCACCGGAGCACGAGGGAGCTGCATCCCACATGGCCATGGAGGGCCACACCACAGACTCTGAATACACCAGTGGGACGGAGGGCGAGGGGAGCAAACAGCGACACGGACTCATCTGCCGATGGGAGCTCCGTTGTGGTGGCGGCACCATCTGTGCCCCCCACTTCTACAGGTACAGCCGCCACCCCCCCTACCAGCACCGCCCTCCCAGCAGCCCCTCAGCCTAAGCTCCGTGCCCGCTCACCCAGGAGGGTGGGCATCACCTTCGCCCCAGGCACCTCAGCCCCTGTCACCCCTGCTGCCCTCAGTGAAGAGGCCATTGACCACCTCAGGTCACTCACTGTTGGGCAGTCTACCATTGTGAATGCCATCCAGGGTGTAGAAAGGGAGTTGCAACACACTAATGCATTCCTGGAGGGCATTCATTCTGGTCAGGCTGCCCATCATCGAACCCTGCAATCTCTGGCCTCAGCACTGATGGCAGCCATTGTCCCTGTGTCTAGCCTCCCCCCTCAAACTTCCTCCACCCAGACCCAATCCCCTGTACCCCAGCCTATCCCAACCACACCATCAGACAAGCATGCACACACATCAACACACAAAAGTAGCTCAGGCAAACATAAGCACGACACATCCCACAGGCACTCATACAAGCGTCACCCACGTACAGACACAGCAACATCCACTGCCTCCACTGTGTCCCCCTCCTCGTCGTCTCCCTCCTCCCTCCCAGTGTCATCTACACTCTCACCTGCATGCACTACATCTACAGGCACTAGGACTCGCACCAGAACACCCAGCACCACACCCCGCTCACCTGCACTCACCACCCCCACTACCATTTACACGTCCCCTGTGTCCACTCCCAGTGTGTCTGTGATGCCCCCTCCCAAAGTACACAAACGCGGGCACCCACACACCCAACATCCATCCACCTCATGACAGCCTCCAGTACCTGCACCTGCACCCAAATCACCTAAAGTTACACCTCCTACAACCACCTCCTCTTCCTCCACTCCCAGACCCCCTCCAGCTACCCATCCTAGTGTTCGTCAGAAACTCTTCCTCAGCAACGTTGACCTCTTTCCCACCACCCCCACCCCTCCAATTCATAGGTCCCGTAGTAGCACCTCAGCCAAAAAAAGTCCGGTACCAGTCGTGCGTGTTAAAGGTCTGTGGAGTGCACCGGCCACCAGGACAGCCAGTGTGAAACGGAGTCAAAGCACGGCCAGTCCACCCCCTGTAAAGCACCTTAAGTTGGAAAGTGCCCGACGGGAGAGGGTGAAGACTCCTGCCATCAAAACAGCTCACAAGGGTCCTGGGGGGAGTGCCTAGTCAGCTGTGACTCCTCCCAAGGTGGTGAAGGGGCAGAAGAAGTCTCCAAAGTCTGGTAAGAGCAGCACGGCGGAGAAGGCCGCCATCGTCCCAGCCAGCCGGGACGCCACCGCCAGCACTATCATCATTGGTCCGGAGACCACCGCCAGAGTCAGTGCCCTGAGGGCAGCAGTATCGTCACTGGTCCGGAGACCACCTCCAGAGTCAGTGCCCTGGAGGGCAGCACTATCGTCACTGGTCCGGAGACCACCACCAGAGTCAGTGCCCTGGAGGGCAGCAGTATCGTCACTGGTCCGGAGACCACCGCCAGAGTCAGTGCCCTGGAGGGCAGCACTATCGTCACTGGTCCGGAGACCACCGCCAGCGTCAGTGCCCTGGAGGGCCCTGGCAGCCACAGACCCGCTGGGCACTGAGGGACCGTCATGCCACACACCACTGCACAGGTCAGAGACAGCAAAGTCAAGCACCGCTGAACAGGGCAAAGACCGCCATGGTGAAGACCGCTGAACAGGTCAGAGACAGCAAAGGCAAGCACCGCTGAACAGGGCAAAGACCGCCATGGTGAAGACCGCTGAACAGGGCAAAGCACCGCTGAACAGTGCAGAGACCACCATGGCAAAGCACCGCTGAACAGGTCAGAGATAGCAAAGGCAAGCACCGCTGAACAGGGCAAAGACCGCCATGGTGAAGACCGCTGAACAGGGCAAAGCACCACTGAACAGGGCAAAGACCGCCATGGTGAAGACCGCTGAACAGGGCAAAGCACAGCTGAACAGGGCAAAGACCGCCATGGTGAAGACCGCTGAACAGGGCAAAGCACCGCTGCACAGGGTAAAGACCGCCATGGTGAAGACCGCTGAACAGGGCAAAGCACCGCTAAACAGGGGAAAGACCGCCATGGCAAAGCACCGCTGAACAGGTCAGAGACAGCAAAGGCAAGCACCGCTGAACAGGGCAAAGACCGCCATGGTGAAGACGGCTGAACAGGGCAAAGCACCGCTGAACAGGACAAAGACCGCCATGGTGAAGACCGCTGAACAGGGCAAAGCACCGCTGAACAGGTCAAAGACTGCCATGGTGAAGACCGCTGAACAGGTCAGAGACAGCAAAGGCAAGCACCGCTGAACAGGGCAAAGACCGCCATGGTGAAGACCGCTGAACAGGGCAAAGACCGCCAAATCAAGCTTCGTTAGCCCATGTGCAGCTGGGACAGTGACGGAACTGGACCGTCACGGGGAGCTTGATGCACTCGGGGCACCATTCCCCCTCCAGAACCAGTGGAGACCTGCATCCACTCCATCTGTCCTGCACAGGGTGAAGCACTCTGGGCACCAGTCGCCCTCCAGAACCAGTGGAGACCTGCATCCACTCCGTCTGTCCTGCACAGGATAAAGCACTCTGGGCACCAGTCCCCCTCCAGAACCAGTGAAGACCTGCATCCACTCCGTCTGTCCTGCACAGGATGAAGCACTCTGGGCACCAGTCCCCCTCCAGAACCAGTGGAGACCTGCATCCACTCTGTCTGTCCTTCACAGGATGAAGCACTCTGGGCACCAGTCCCCCTCCAGAACCAGTGGAGACTGTTATCCACTTGAGAGACTGTGGCTTTGCACTCCCCAGGATGGTACAGTGGGCAAGCCACCCACTTGAGAGACTTGAGAGACTGTGGCTTTGCACTCCCCAGGATAAAGCAGTGGGCAAACCACCCACTGGAGTGACTTGAGAGACTGTGGCTTTGCACTCCCCAGGATAAAGCAGTGGGCAAACCACCCACTGGAGTGACTTGAGAGACTGTGGCTTTGCACTCCCCAGGATAAAGCAGTGGGCAACCCACCCACTTGAGAGACTTGTGAGACTGTGGCTTTGCACTCCCCAGGATAAAGCAGTGGGCAAACCACCCACTGGAGTGACTTGAGAGACTGTGGCTTTGCACTCCCCAGGATACATCAATGGGCATGGAGCCCCGTCGTGGATCTGGCGTGGTGCTGTAATCCGGCTGAGGTGCCCCCCCTTCCCTTTCCCCTGAGGTGCCTGTTGTATTTCTATCTGATGCCCCTGCAGTGTTCTCTCTGTTTGTGGACAGGTATCTAGTGTGGGCCTCGCCCATGCATTGTGGGCCCAGTGGTCCACGGACATTGATATGTGCATACCTGCAGTACTAATCGTGATGTATGATTTTTCGAATGTTTATATATATCTGTATATATTTGGTTACCGTATTTTGATACATTACAATGTTTGAACTGATTTCCTTTTGTCTTTGCATTCTTCCGGGGGGGGTTGTGGGTTGTTACTGTGCTGTTTGGAAATGCATTGGTGTGTGTGTTGTAGTGGGTGAGGGTCGGGTTGGGGGTAGGGGTGTTGCGTGTGTGTGTCCCTGACTTTTGTTTCCCCCCTCCCCTATGTCGTAGATGCAGTACTCACCGTTGTCTTCGGCGCCTACGTTGCTGGTGTTCGTAGAGGAGCAGGAAGACAAGCGCAGGGAGTATTTGTAGTTCCGGCTCCATGGTGGCCTCCTTCCTCGTGGAGTGTGTTGAGGTGAGCGTTTTCCCATTGTAAGAGCTGTTTCCTCCGTGTTTTTATCCACGGTGAATCCGCCCTGGAAAAGGTGGCAGATTGGCGGGTTGTGATACTGTGGGCGGTACATTGTCTTCCGCCTGTCTGTTGGTGGTGACCGCCGCGCTGCTTGCCTGTACCGCCGTGGCGGTCGGAGTGTTAAAGTGGCTGTCTATGTTGGCGGTTTCCGCCACGGTCATAATTCCCTTTTTTTGTCCGCCAGCCTGTTTGCGGTATTACCGCAGCTTTAACACCGTCCGCCAGGGTTGTAATGACCACCTATGTGATTAAACTTGCTTCATCCTCACTTAAATCAATGAGTGGATATTGTGTGATTAAACTTGTTTCATCCTCACTGAAATCAATGAATGAATTTTGTGTGATTAACTGATTCGCATTTTCATTTACTCTTTGGTTTGCATTTTGGTGAGGAACCATTACCTGTTGCTGTGCCATCTAAGCTTGTGGAATCTGCATTTGCTGGGGGCCCTAATTTGCTGTTGGGGAAACTGAACTTGTTGGGGACCTTGCATTTGTGATATTCCAGTAGGAAGACTCACATTCTGGTTTTGGGGTCTCTGAACTCTTTAATTTTGAAATTGCCTGTTGTAAACTATCTGTGTCGCACCACCTTGCATCAAATTATTTACATTACTGTATGGACACTCCCATCTCCAGTGTCCAATGTTGCCGCACGCAAGACATGGCAATAATTGCCTCCGAAATTGAACATCAGCCACATTGTCATTCTGATCTACTTTAATTCCACAACCTCAACCTCTAAACTGTGGCACCATATTGCCCTTCTGTTATAATCCCTGCATTCCATCTGCATTCATCATCCCTTGAGGGCCCTACACCACTCCTGATTGGGCAGCTTTAATTTTTATCACAATCGCCTTTTCCTTTAACTTACTCAGTTTCAATTCAATCTCATCACTGCCGTATTTTTCATACTGCAATACTTCATCAATCTGTTTACTCTGCCAGCAAATCAAGTGATTCCGAATCATATTGCTAATCTCAGGTTTCAATCCCTGCATGAATTTGAACACAAAATGAATCACATCTCTTGATTCAATAACCTCATTACCACAGTACTGTTTCAGTGCCTGCAACAAACTCTCATAATAGGCATGTTATGAGACTCCTTCACTATCTGGGCCATTCTGTCAACCCTCTGCCAATCAAGATCCTTGGGGTAGACTCCCATTTTCAGAAATTCAATCACTTTATAATAGCTTTTCATCACCTCTTCAGATGGCGCACCTGTCACTGGGTCTCTTGGTGGTTCACGAGTTAGCCAATCAACACTACGTTTACACCCAACCCACAAATCTGAAGGAACCCAATTTCAAATAAAGTGTTCAGATCTTCCCACAAACAATTTGCAAGCTTAACAAATCTCTCTGTTTGCTTGTACTCCTGCACTGGTTTTTCCCTCAGCTTTGGATAGTTATTGGTGAATGACAATATGTCACTCCTGCTTCATGAAAAATGAACATAATTCCCTACCAGACTTTCTCTCATTGGCATCATCTTTACAGATCCCTCAGCATGCTACGCACCATTCGAGGGTACAGTCGGTTACTTTTTCCAATCTCTACTCTTTGTCCATCTGCCTACCCATTTATCTAATACTCCCCATGTTTGCATATTTTCCATCAATTCCCTAATGTGAATTTTCATGCCAGGTGATCTCATGTTTGCAATGTCTCTAGAATCAAATTCTAATCTATAAATTATTCTCAGTGGTTTGGATCTATCGAGTTCAATTTCGTACTTTTGTGCCAAATCAGCTAATTTCCCATATACCTGTCCTGTTCGGTGTGTAACATCCTTGCACATAAAATGCAACTCATCATCATTGTAAGAGTCCAATCTGTCCATCTCAAGTGTTCCCTCAATCATTTAATTTAATTCTAATTTTAATCTAGCCAAATTCAGTGTCTTTCCACCCTCTGGTATGCTTCCCACAGATGACGCTCCACTCACACTATCTAGCCACTTAGCTCGCCACTGTGCTGATAACCCTTGCAAACTAATGTTGTTGCCTCGGGACATGGGTTGTGGAATATTAAATGGTGTTCTCATAACCTGTTCTGGAGTAAGCAGAGATGTACTGCAGAACACAGGGGACATGTCACATCAATCAGTGGTCCTGTTTTGACATATATCTGGTGGAACTAGAAGAATTAATTGGGGTCGTTGCTGGCACAGTAGTGCTCAGTCTTTTCTTTTCTGCACTCATTGAAAAAGGTGAACGTACTGGTGATACTGGATTTAGAGTCTGGGGAATACTCACAATGTTACCCTGTGCATACAAAGGAACAAGTGGACCTATTGTCACTGGAACTGTTAATGCATCTGGTCCTGACAGGTTTGTCTGGCTTGTTGGGAACATTAATCCTGCACCCTGACCACTTAATGTTGTACCATGGGTCTGATTCAATTGATTTGGAGCAATATTCTGTGGTGTTAATATTGGAGAATACATGGGCATTGTCTGCATCTAATTCACAATTTGTGCAGTTGTCATTACACTAGGCATAGACTCCATCTGAGTCAATTCTAAACTCTGAGATGGCTGTGGCCTGGCTGGAACTGCAACATTCTGAGCTGTATTAACAAATGAAACTGCCAAATAAATTGCTGGCACCTGGGCTACAGTAGTTGCAGGTGGCTTTGAATTACCTGAACCTGGCTTTGCGCAACTTGGGCTGTAGCCCCACTTGACGCTACATTTGTGTTCACTGATTCAATTGCATTCTATCGTGGAGGACAACTCTATAAAAGCTGAATTATGAACTCATCATCTGAGTCACGCTCATTCACTATTGCCTTTTTGCATTTATCTAGTTTCTGCTCTGATTCTTCTGTAGACTGCTTTTTTAATTTAGATCTCACACCTACATCTCCCTCCTGGGTTATTGCTGGGAATAGTGTGTCAGCTCTCCAAACTTTCAATTCATCATTCCATCTAGCTTCTGCCAATGTCTTTTCTACCTTTCGCATTCTCCTCTCAAACGTCTGTGCTTCTTTCTGCCTTGTGGCTAATTCCTAAATGGCAAGTGCTTCAAATTGTGCAGGTCTGGGAAGAGGTTTTAATTTAGACAACAATCTCCAGAGATTGTCTATAACCCTCAAATTAAATGTTCAGTTATTGGGACAAGGTAAAGCACCTTCCTTCTCTGTAATTTTGCACCATTGTGTTATCCAAAGACATGCTGAAACTCCTCTCTCTTGGACTACCTCAAATGCTGGCGTACACTCAGGTGGAGTAGGCTCACCCTCTCTAACTGGAATAAAGACATCTCCTCTTAGTGTGCTCCTTAAAGATTTGAAAAACTTTGGGCCAGCTTTAAAAAGCCCTATTGCCACCAGAGCATCACTGTTAGTGATGCGCCGGTGGCGCTATGCGCAGTGCCATATTTACAAGGTGGAGTTAAGCCACTTTTGGTGGCTTAGTGCCACCTTGTAAATATGGCCTCTTCACACACATCACTTAATGTGGAAGGGGCATGCCAGAGGTGTAACAGCACATTATTGTCCACCAATCCATGTGCGTCCCTTCTCACTAACTGACCTATGTCAGCACGGACCAAATGATGTCACACTCACTTCACTCAGAAGTTACGACTCTCTTCACAACCTTCTCATTCGCAACTCTCACATACAACTAAATGTAAATATTGCTAGCACAAAAAACAAACCTGTTTGCTCACTACAGGTAGGACTCAAATGCTTTGAAAGCTGTACCGCTAATCTCTTACCACTGTGGCTTTCACACATTCGCTAGAAAGATTTGACCCGCAAACCTAACTCCGAATGATACGGATCCTCTCTGTGCACTCAGGATTCACCTAATACCAACCAAACATTCAGACACACTCAAGGAATCTAGTGGTATTGTTGACAGTGCTTAATCGACCAACTTCTCACTGCAGACAATAAATTAACAAAGTGTCTCCATAAAGTTGTGCAGTACTTCGGAGTCATAGGCCTAGCTGGACCCGTCACAACAACAACCACGTGGGCAATTTTTTAGCACAAAGCGCAACACTCACTTGGAGTATGCAAACTCCCCACTCACTTGGAATACGCAAACTCCATAAACATTTCACACATTACACTTCACAACAATTTAGCAAAAGCCTTGCAAGCGCAAACCCTACTCAAAACACATACTGTACACCTGTATCATAATGCAGGAATTTCATCTACCGCTATACTTCACCAAGAACAACTCACAATGTGGCAAAATCTTCTTCCCCTCCTCATAAAACAAAACCATATATCTGCTACCAGAAACTGCAAACACAGGTTTGCATCATCCAGTTCTGATTTAGGAAAAATCCAGCGTTGGCGAGACGCAACCCCCTACACAGAAACCGATGGACCTTTGAACTTAGCAAGTGTGATAATCAGATACATACAACTCAAACCTATAACCGCGTTCATCTAAATACACAAAGCACCAAAATCAATATATTCCCTAAATCAAGATCACAACTAAACTTTCCAAGCTTTATTATAACCACAAGACCAATGTAATGTATATGAAATGCAAAACTAAGTTATAAACATACATGAAAACCATAGGCTGACCAAAACGGCTGAAAAGATTTAGGCCCTCGTTACAACTTTGGCGGTAACTGCTGCCTACCACCACGGCCCCAAACATACCATCGACGTAGTTGCCAGCCGTCCACGCGTATTATTGTCAACACCACAGCAATACGCGCTCTATTGGCGACAGAAATGCAAAAACCCAGCACTCTCAAAACAAAGTAATTTATGCATTGTGCTGACATGTTGTGGTTTAACCTTTTGCATTGCAGAGTTCAATCCTGAAAACTTATTTTCAATATGCTTACAAATACTGTTCCTTTGCAATGTATTGCTGCAGGTTTTCAGAGTGTGTTAGGGTGTGGGACCTTTCCAGGGCCTTCCAGAGATTTTCCCTGCAACATGCCTGGGCGTGGTTCTGGGCTGGGCCAAGACTCTATAAAAGAGAGCCAGCCCAACTCCCAGTGCTATTTATTCAGAGGTCCCGGTGCAGAGCAGCAGCTTCTTTCTGAGCTCCTGTCCCGGCGGCCTATTTGGATCTTCCAGTCTTCTGCCCTAATCCTTCATTGGTGTTCATTGTTCCAGGCGGTAAGACAGTGGTTGGACTGTCCCGACACCGTTATTTAGAATTTTCATATTCTTGGTTTAAATTCTTAAATGAGTAACAGATTACTTGCGCGCTACCATTTCTTGACATTTATATGGTAGTTTACAAATAGGCAAGACGCGCAATTTATTTTATAAAGGTTTGACTGTTATTCATTGCGCGCTACCATTTCTTGACATTTATATGGTAGTTTACAAATAGGCAAGACGCGCGATTTATTTCATAAAGGTTTGACTTTGTTATTCATTGCGCGCTATCATTTCTTGACATTTACATGGTGGCTTAAGAATCGGCAAGACGCGCAATTCGATTAATGATGATTTGACTTTGATATTCATTGCGTCTTACCATTTCTTGGTATTTTCCATGGTAACTCTCGAATTGGCAAGACGCACGATTCTCTCTTCTAGTTTAATTAATGTTTTTATTGTATGCTACTATTCTAAGATATTTTTTATGTAACATTCGAGTTGACAAGTTATGTGATTTGTTTCCTGAATCATTATGAACTGTGGCGGGAAACGCGCCAAGTCCTATAATATTACTACGGCAGATGGGAGAGTAGAAATCGCACAAACCTTTTCTTACTTGGGCATAATGTTTGACAAACAGGGTTCCAGGACTAACTGTAGGAAGATGAAAAAAGCTCAGCTTATTAAAACAACGATGTCTCTAAGGCTTTTCTCCAAAAAAATAGGGGGGATCACCCCGCCAAATATGATAAAAATGTATAAAGCCAAGTGCACCCCAGCTGCCATGTACGGGTCTAAAATCTGGGGATACACCAATTGTAATCTGGTGCAGACGGTTGAAAATGATTTTATGAGACACCTATTGATGGTACCAAAAGGTACATCATCATACATAATCCACTCATAACTGGGGCTCCCCTTTATTACTGACTTGATAAAGATTCAACCCTTATTGCTATGGCACAAAGCTTGGACCTCAGAACATACTGAACTAAATAAGGCCATTTTGACTGACTGTATGGAGTCCATATACGCAGCAAGGGTGCCATGGCTACGATACATTATGACCTGTTTTGAAAACATGGGCAATAAAGCCTATTACACAAACCCAGCCTAGCTGGAGAAAATCTCTAGGAAGGACTTGAACGCTTTGGCATTAAAACATCTATAAGATTTACAATGGGAAGTCGAATCAAAAAAGCCTACCGTCATTTACAATCAAATAATTCTGTCGACAGAGGTCATTCAGCCTTATTTGACGAATGTGATAAACCCCCGCCATTGCTTCGTTCTTACCAGATTGAGGCTAGATATATTCCGCCGTCTAGTGACCTTTCCAACTATGAATGATTGGAGCACCATCCTGAAGGCTTGTCCATGCGATGCAAAGGCACTCCAATCTACAATTCATGTGGTTTTATTTTGTAAATTCTATGCCAAGCAAAGAAAGCGCTTAGTAGCCCCTCTTCTAAGGTTAATCAATCTCCCCCAGTGTTGTACCGCGTATGCCAGCCTTCAGGTGTTATCCTCGATTGAGATGTGCGGAATCTTGGCCAATTTTCTATGCTCTGTATTAAATACAAGAAAGCACATGGGGGTAGTAATGTAATTTTTATCTAGTCCACCCAATGGTTTGTTTTTAGGAAATTTTTCCTTAAAGAATTTTAAATATTCCTCATGTTTGGATCTTTTTATTATTGTAAACTATTAATATTTTTAGCTTATTTATTGTATTTATTGTATATTGAAATGCAGAATACTTGATACTTTTATGACTTGTGGAAAGTCTAATAAAGGTTTTTTGTACTTGTACTTGTTTCCTGAATCCATTTTGTGTTATTCATGGTGCACAATCCTTTTATGGTGTTTACTATATATATATATATATATATATATTTGCAATATGCGAAATTTGTGTTGAAACATTTTAAGAGTACACAGAAGGCCAGAGTTTCTAGATGCAATATTGTATGGTCTTAGTATACATTCTAAAAACAGGATTTATATGACTGGTTTAAAATTTAGTCAGAATGTTTTTTCTGATTCTCATGTAAAGGAAAGTACTTGAATAAGAAAGTTTTCATTTAATTCATCTTGATTCCCCTACAGGTATCCGGCCATCTTGAAACTTAGTCATTTTAAACTTAACTCTTAGATTGTTCATGTTTTCAGAGTGACTAGGCTTAGAATCATAGTCTAGCATTGATTTCAGGAGATATCATTTTCATATTGTGTGTTCCCAGCTGTTCCCTTCCTAATCCCCTCTTCCCCTCTTGGACTGTCTCAGTCTCTGTGATTTATCTATCAGAGTCTTGGAGCTGTTCAGTGGTGGACGTGTGGGAACGTGCACAGACCCCAAGGATATCGTGACTCTGACAAATTATGACCGTCGACATAATTCCACCAGAAGGCTGGCAGAATACCTCTGACGGTCATGGCAGCGGAGAGCGGTAAGGTGGTGCTGCCACACCAGCAAAACACCGCCGACCGTATTATGAGCAATGATACGGCCTGGCGGTGTTTTGCTGGCGGACGCTGCTGCTGACAGCAGCGCTGCATCCCGTCTCCCGCCAGAGGACCCCCTGCAAGCAGGTAAGTCGGGTCCTCTGATAGGAGAGGGGGTGTTGTGTGCGTGTGTGGGGGAGACCGAAGTCTCCAGCCCAGCAGCCGTTACCACCCTGGCAGTCGGTGTGTTAAAGTGGCTGTCTGTGTCAGCGGTTTCCGCCGTGGTCATAATTCCATTTTTTTTAAACCACCGGCCTGTTGTCCGTATTACCGCTGCTTTATCACCGACCGCCAGGGTTGTAATGAGGGCCTTAATATACTAACCATCAACACAATTAAACACTCTAATAATATGACACAAATTAACAACACGATAATTTGCACAACAGAGGCAGATTTCAAAGCAGATGATTGTGACATCAGTTAAAGATCAATTTTCAAATTCAAAGAAGAAGGTTATTTCATTAAACATTTCCATTCAGGGGATGGTTCAATATCAATGATCAATACATCAAATTTTAGGGGATGGTTTATAGAAACATTAATAATTCAACAATATATAATACGATGATGATTTCCTGGCAATCATTTAGGGGATGGTTTTTTGAAATTGATCAACATTGGAACTTCAAGTTGGGTCATCCCTATTTCTATAGCAAATTTGGACATGCATGTGAGGGGCAGACTTGTCACATGTGGGAAAAACAAAAGGAAAGCAAACAAAAATAATTTAGAGGAGTCATCTAACTAGGGCAACTCACTATCAAAATTACCACTGGCACATATCCTCAAAGCTGAAAGGGAAACAAGGAAAAATTGCATTTCGGTTATACCTCTCCTCATGAACAGCTAAAAATACTTGTCTCCTAGTAATTCCAATGATTTAATAGATCCCTTGGAGGCAGTAGGATTAAAAAAGGGCTGCGGAAGTGGGGGATCTAATGTACCTGACTTCCTAGTCACATTACATCCCCCACTTCTGCAGCCCCTTTTTAATCACACTGCCTCCAAGAGATCTATTAAATCATTGGACTTACAATGAGACAGGTATTTTTAACTCACCTAAGACCCCACCACTCCTATCCATCCTGTGATTCACGTTTAAGAGACTACTTCAGTGCTCCCACGTATCCCATAGGTCGCAGCACGCCCGCTCTGTAGCGGAACAGGAGGAAACCCAATGATGAAGCATGGTGATAAGACTGATTTGCACATGGCTGGGTCCAAACTGAAATGTCAGGGGTGCAGAAAAACGATGGATTTAGGCCCAGATCTCTGTACTGGGGGTGAATGTTTGACATTGTTCAGCATTCCGTCCATCACTTGTTCTTTTTGCACAAAGCATGGTGGTAACCCTGATGGGTGAGGGTTTTTCTAACAGGAAAATCCTTTTTCCTATCTATCCTGTGGTAGTTCTTTTAGCTGGACCTCTTTTGTAATGTTACATAAGAAAACCTAAATACACAATTAATTACTAAACACTTATGCCACACTATATCATTAATTGACTAACATATGCAACAAAATAATTTACTTATAATTGTTATTAAAATAAAACATCAATGTTAAATCATATTTGTTTACCACTCAGGTTATACTTTCACATCTAATATTGCACTAAAATAATATTCCTGTTAGGAAAACGCATGTAAGCACTTCATTTTATTTAAATGCAAAGCACCGGTCAAGTTAATACGTAATTCATAAACACTTAATAATCAAAATGTCAACCACAGTCCAAAGGTGCCTGTTTTTACAGTGCATGTTAATATTCTCTTTTGGGCCTTTAAATGAGGGTTATAAATCACTGTATGCCAAATTCTATGCTACTAGTGTATTAATAAAAATTGGGTGCTAGCAGTTTTCATACCCGGATGAAAGAGTTGAAAAGGAACTAAAAGCCTGTAATATACGCAACTCCCATTCAACCAAAGTCACTCAAAATACACTAAATATGTGAGAACTCCCCTAACATGCCTGCGGAAAAGTAGCTATTGATGTCTTTGGTCCATTTGACAATGGACATCATTAAAAGACAATAATAATTGAAATATTCACCTTTTCCATTGGTCGAAGATCTCTCATCCAGGACACGTGAATGAGTACTCGAAAACTTTTATTACATATTTGCAACATTGGTTTTGTCTGCCATTGAAAATCAGGCAGTGGTCCACCGTTTAATACCTGAGAATTTAAGGAATTTCTGGAGAATCTGAACGTCAAGCATCAAAAGATCACACCATTGTGGCCACAGGCCAATGTTCTGGTTAAAGGTTTTATAAGTACACTACAGAAACCAGTGCAGCGTGCAACTCTTGACAAACTCAGTTTAAAAACAGTGGTGAACTCTACTCTACGAACTTATCATTCGACACCCTACTCGATCACAGGTGAACGTCCTGCAACTTTGATGTTCGGGAGAGCAATGGCAACCAATATACACCAAAGGACCACAGAAAGAGATACTAATGAAAACTTGATCCATATGGAGGGACTGGGTTCAAAAACAGAGAATGGAAATGTTTGCAGACAAGAGACGACATGCAAAAGACCTCTCATTCCAAAAGGGAGATGTAGTGATTGTGCAACAGCTATGTAAAAGGAAATTTAGGCCCTGATTTATACTTTTTGACGCCAACCTGCATTAGTGCAGGTTTGTGTCAAAAAGTATAGGGCCTGCTAGCGCCAGCCGGACGCCATATTTAAGGAATGGTGCAAGCACATTCAAAATACATGACGCTAACCAGGTGAGGGAGGCGTAGGGAAAACTGGAGGTTGTGCGTGAAAGAATGGCGCTAGTCAGGTTAGAGTGCAAGCTTAGTGCCATTATTTAGGCCTGCCTTCCTCCCGTGCACCATTGTTGCACAGGAGGATAAATAAGGCGCTAGGGCCTTTGAGTCATTGTTTTGCCCGGGAACGCCTTCCTTGCACCTCACTGATGCAAAAAATGACTTTAACTCCAATATTTTGGCGCTAGACATGTCTAGCGCCAAAATATAAATATGGAGTTAAGTTTGCGCTGAATTAGCATAAAGAAATTACGCTAATTCAGTGCAAACAGAGTATAAATATGCCCCTTAGTGCTACCAGAAGGACACATGGTGACTGTCTGCCGACCAGGGACATCCCATAATAGAGACTCTTATCACTTTAGGTCTGTGCTTCATCGGTCTTCAGCTTGAGATTCCTTACAATCATTGGCAATTTCCAAAATAGTAGATGACAGTTCACAGCTTCAAGTAACCAGGGGCCAGATGTAGGTATATATGATTTTGTGACTCGGAAATTGCGAGTCGCAAAATCATATGCAGAATGGTGTCCATAACACCATCTGCGAATCGCCAGGGGGTCGCAAAGACCCACCTCATTAATATTAATGAGGTGGGTCGCAATTTGCGACCACCTTGCGATTCCCTGCAGTCATAGGGATGGTGGCCTGCTGGAGACAGCAGACCTCCATGTCTGTGACTGCTTTTTTAACAAAGCAGTTTTTTTTGTATTGCAGCCCGTTTTCCTTAAAGGAAAACGAGTTGCAATACAAAAGAAAAAATGAAACCATTTGGTTTCATTTTTTCAGAGTAGGCAGTGGTCCACTGCCTGCTCTGAAAATTTATTTTTGGCGACATTCACAAAGGGGAAGGGGTCCCATGGGGACCCCGTCCCTTTTGCGAATGAGTTAGTCCCCACTTGACATGGGTGCTAACTGCGACTTGCTTTGCGACCATGTTCGCGGTCACAAAGCAATTCTGCATCGCAGTGCGAATCCCAAATAGGAAGGGAACACCCCTTCCTATTTGCGAGTCGTAAAATGGGAAAGTGCATCGCAATGCCCGTTTTGCATGGCGCAAACTGCGAATTTCGCAGTTTGCGCCCTGCAAAACGGTTGCTACATCTGGCCCCAGATTGGGTGGATAGATTAAAGCGCCGAGCACATTAATGAAGAGATATATCTGTACATGTTTCTGTGTATATCGATTTTGTGTCTGTCTGATGATTTTTTTTAAAATACATTGCAATATTTCTTAAAACAGAGGCGGAGATGTGGGCCCAGATTCTGAAATGTGTCATGAGGCAGCAAAAAATGCTGCTCTGCACTGCGTGACAAGGAGAGAGCAGGAGAGCGCCGTATTCACATAGAAATGGCACTCTCGTCCCCTCTCCCTTGCGCCGGTGCTGATTTCAGCTGCTGTGCACCATACACACACCTTAGCGCCATAGTGCTATGGGATTTGTGTGAGGCTAGCATATATTTTGTATTGGAAGGATACTTTTCCTGTACAAAATACTATGCGTAGACAAGTGGAAATGCTTTTCCTACTTTGTATGTGTGCTGCACAGTGCAGCACGCATGCAAAGCTGGAAAAGCAGGGAGAAATAAAAACATTTCTCCTTTCAACACCTGATTTTCAGCTGTGTAAATGTTTTGCACTAAACCCTTTCTTCTGATGTGTCAGAATAGGGTTTAGCGTAAAAAAGCATGGGTGGTAGCACGGGTATGCCCATGTACATGCCCATGTAACTCTCCCTTGACGCAAAGTAATGCAAACCAGTGTTTCACTCTGCTTTGCATACTTTGCCACACAAATCAACGCAAATACCAAATTGTGTTGGTTTGTGATGTCAAAAAAATGTTAGCATCAGATTAGAGTTACAAAAGTAACGGTTTCTCAACACCAAACCTTTGAGAATCTCAGCCGTAGTGTCTTGCATGATTTAGAACAGAACCTTTATAGCCCCCAAGGACTCCATATCAGTGTGTAACATAATTGCTAGCACAGAATGTATGAGATGTTGCTTTAGAATGTTGAAGTTCACAGATAAACGCAGAGGAATAAAGACATGACTTACAGCTCCATGTGTTGCCTAGTCATTCAGCGGGTACCAGGCTGTGAAAGACGCTACTTTAACCACCATGGTTGGGGCCCAGTACCAATTGTCTGCTCTGTGCCTCCCTCAAATTAGGTCTTACAAACGGCATGAACATATTGTGCTGATCAGTGTCTCACCAGTGAACAAGGTCTGGATTATTGCTATATCATGCTGAATAGTGAGGGCTATGCAGAGCTGCACACTGAGCATGTCCCATCGACCAGGAATTCGTACAAGGACAGCTTGAGCCAAGCAACAAACATTGAACTAAAAAACAGATCTCCGTATCTGCGCAGAAAATGGCAAGTTGTTCAGTCAGCCCTTGAGTTTCATTTGCATACCAGTGTAAATGCCTACAACAATGCATTAGACAAAGAATGTAAATAACTACATTTACTGCTCTTTGAACTATCTGAGGTTATTCTAATTTTCATCTCTTAACACTTTCCGTTGCTAATGTCTTAGCATATCCTGTTGTTCTTTCTAAGAATGTCATGCTAAAGTGCTGCCTCACACCATATGATCACACTCCTGCATTACGCTATATGTGTCTGTGAACATGCCTCCTATGTAAACATACTCTGTAGTTCTTCTGCCTGAAGATGCCCTGCTCTTCAGTACCTTTCTTATCAGCAGGCTCTGAAGCGATCCTCTCTTGTCACATGCCCACTTATCGCAGGGACTTTTCTTCCCTCTCCATCTGTGACCTGGTCACATATCACCTAAAACCTATGAGGTATTGTTAGACCAAATTTTTTATTAATACATTAGTGGCACATAAGTCAGCATTAGGCGACTCTATATTTGTATTTAAAAGCCTAGCAGATGTGAATTAACATGTAATGTAAACTGTGCACGCTTGAAAAATGGTGAGCGTTGTGCCTACCTACGTTGAGCATCGCGGTTACCATGGCAGGGGTTGTGCCTACTTACGTTTATTAAATTCTAACCAGAATTACAACAATGTTTGAGAAGAATATATTTTTAGAATTAAATATCAAGAGTAGATAATAATTATGAGTTCTGTTGATTTTTATGACTTTATTAACGTTAAGTAAGACGTGCAGAAAAATAAATCTACATCTCAATTATGCTTAATGTGATGCGTTAACAAAGATTGCAATTAATATTGAAAATACTTTACATATTTTATGATGCATTATTAATGAGATTTATTCATTAGTTTTTATATTTGCATGTTTTTGTTAATGCTTCTATTAATGCATTTATTTCTTGTATTAGCACAACTAGTCCTGAAATTTCATATCTGCATCCGTAATGAAAAAGCTGAATCATTTCTTTCCCTTTAACCTGAATTTTTTCACTAAGCTGTTTCACATGTTTAGTAAAGCGTTCTATTGTGTTGTGTGTTAGCTTATTCAGTAACAACCTTTAATTGTTGCAGCATTAGAACATGAGGATTGGAAAGTAAAGCAGTAAATTGTTCGCTCCCATGTGAAAGGAGGAAAATGTTGTGAGCCCTGGGAAGATTTTGGAATGTATCAACTAATGTACAGAGTTGCTAATAACTGCTGGTACTGCACAGAGGAAAGATGACTTCACACCTACCCTGAGATGATCTGGAGATGTTGCATACTTACTGAGCTTTCTAAATTTCATTGGATATTAGTCATTTTATGATATATGGTTCTACATAGTGGACCAATCAAATTTCAATGGACATTTCTAGTTAGGGAGAGACTTTTTAAACTTTTAGTTAGCCTTCATTTTGTCCCCAGGCAGATAAGTCATTTAGATGCATCTGATTTTAAGTCCCCACTTGATGTTTCTACTCTTAAGTCCTTCATGTATTTCTAAAATTGCCCTTTGAATTTGATTGTTCATTTGCCCCATGCCCTTTCCTGATATGCAGCCTCTGTTCTGCATTTTCCTGATGATGATCTGACATTTGTTGTTGTGATTTCTGATTCACTTGCTATTTGCTGGGAGAGACATGAAGTAGCAATGTTATTTTTAAACCCTGTATTATTTTGATTAGCTTAGCATGCCAACACCCATTTCCTTTTTATTATACTAGTTAGCCAAATCTAGCCCGAGATAGATTTTTTTTTCAAATTATTTTTGTCTTCTTTTTCTTTTTCTTTTTGCTTTTGCCCACATGTGTTAGTCTGTTTCCACACATGATTGTCCTAATTTGATAGTAGTAGGGAATAGCCATCCCTTTAAGGCTGATTAATTAATTTTCATGAACCATCCTTCTAGTGATGATAGGTTAAAATACTTTAACCATCCTCCAAATGTTGATGCATTGATTTCTGTTGATGAACCATCCAGAAATGTTGGGTAGGACAGCCATCCTTATAAGTCTATATCTTTGAATTTAAAATTTGATTATTGACCAAAGTCACAATCAACTGATTTAAACACTGTGGCCCTCATTACAACCCTGGCGGTCGGTGTTAAAGCGGCGGTAATACCGCAAACAGGCCGGCGGGAAAAAAATGGGATTATGACCGTGGCGGAAACCGCCAACATAGGCAGCCACTTTAACACTCCGACCGCCACGGCAGTACAAACAAACATCGCGCCGGACACCGCCAACAGACAAGCGAAAGACAATGTACCGCCCACCCTATCACAAGATGCCTATCAGCAACCTTTTCCGGGGCGGAACCAGTGCGAACAAAAACACGGCGGAAACAGTACACAAAAGGGAAAACACTCAACTCTCCACACCCCACGAGGAACCAGGACGCCACGGAGCACGATTTGCAGATACTGCTGATGCTGGTCTTCCTTCTCTCCTATCAGGAGCACCAATGACGGCGGCGACGACCACGGTGAGTACTACACCTACAACACAGGGGAGGGGGGAGGGAAAAGAGAGTGACACACACACGCAACACCCCCACCCACAACACCATACACATAAATACATGCAGCAACAGTACACATACCCCCCCACCCCCTGGAAGAACGCAAGGACAAAAAGAATTGATTTTAATGAATGTAATCATGTGAAATCTCATTATCAAAGTTCAAAATCCAGTAAACACAATTATGTACACCAACTACACAAGTCCGGATTGTGCACCAATCATTGTCCGTGGACCACTGGGCCCAAAATGCATTGGGGAAGCCCACACATGACACCTGACTGGAAACGGAGAGAACACTGCAGGGGCATCAGATCGAAATTAAACAGGCACCTCAGGGGGTTGGGGGTACCTCAGCCAGACGAACGCACGACGCCACTGCTGCATGAGGGGGCTCCATGCCCATTGATGTATCCTGGGGAGTGCAAAGCCACAGTCTCTCAAGTCTCGCCATTGGGTGGTTTGCCCACTGCTTTAATCTGGGGAATGCAAAGCCACAGCCTCTCAAGTCTCTCAAGTGGGTGGTTTGCCCACTGCTGTATCTTGGGGAGTGCAAAGCCACAGTCTCTCAAGTCTCTCAAGTGGGTGGTTTGCCCACTGCTTTATCCTGGGGAGTGCAAAGCCACAGTCTCTCAAGTCTCTCCAGTGGGTGGTTTGCCCACTGCTTTATCCTGGGGAGTGCAAAGCCACAGTCTCTCAAGTGGATGCCTTTCTCCACTGGTTCTGGAGGGGGCTTGGTGCCCAGAGTGCTTCATCCTGCCAAGGACTGAGGTAGTGGATGTGATACTCCACTGGTTCTGGAGGGGGCTTGGTGCCCAGAGTGCTTCATCCTGCCAAGGACTGAGGTAGTGGATGTGATACTCCACTAGTTCTGGTTCTGGAGGGGGCTTGGTGCCCAGAGTGCTTCATCCTGCCAAAGACTGAGGTAGTGGATGTGATACTCCGCTGGTTCTGTAGGGGGCTTGGTGCCCAGAGTGCTCCACGTGCATTGTGGCCGGTACAATTCCCTCACCTGGGTATGTGTGCCATGAGATTGCTGAGGTACAGGTAGCATGATACGCCATGGAGGCTTCGACATACCCCACACTGCTGCGGCTTCACATTCCACCTGCAGGTGACAACTGTGATGACAGTAATGCTTCATGGAAGCTGCCCGGGGTCCTCAAACTCATCACCAGCCTCGGACGACTGACCACTGGGGATGGTAGGCATGTCTGCAGTAGTGCCACTGTCCAAGGACGTCACGGGCCGCTTGCGGTGCTTGCGGCGGTGTCAGTCGTGGCGGTGCTGGCTGCGGGGTCTGTGGCGGCGGTGCTAGCGGCGGGGTCTGTGACGGTGGTGCTGGCTGCGGGTTCTGCGGGGTTTGTGGTGGCGGTGCTGGCTGTGCTGGAGGTGCTGGCGGTGGGGTCTGTGGCAGCGGTGCTGGCGGCGGGGTCTGTGGCAGTGGTGCTTTTCGGTAGGGTCTGTGGCAGCGGGGCATGTGTCAGCATCTGCTGAGGGAGAAAGCTGGATGTGTCCTGCAGCCTCGGATGGCTGCTCACCAGGGAAGAGGCTGGGGACTGTCGCAGTGGCTATAGAAGTGCCCAAGGCGGTGAAGGTGGCGGTGTTCGCCGCCGTACAGGTTGGCGTGGACGTGGACAGAAGGTGTGACACTGGTCCCTCACTCTGTGCCACCATGCCCTCTCCTGACCTGCCCTTCAGTTTTTGGCCCTTCCCCACCTTTGATGGTGGCGCAGTTGTCTTGCCACTATCCCCTTTCGTTTTCGCTGACCCCTTGATGGCAGGTGTTTTCGGCTTCTCCCTCCGGGATGTGGACACCTTTTCCACCTTGGCAGGTGGCGGAATGTCCTTCCCCTCGCTCCGTGGCACACTGGCAGCCATGACGGTTGACGCACTCCATGACCCCGCAGTTGCCTGGCCCTAGGGGAAGGACGGCGAGGGAGATGTAGGGAAGAGGTCAATGTTAGCCAGGAAAAGTTTTTTAGACACACTGGGACGAGTAGATGGAGGGGGTTTGGGAGTGGAGGAAGAGGTAGTGGTTGTAGTAGGTGTACGTCTGCTGAATTTGGGTGAAGGTGCATGGGCTGGAAGCTGTTGTGAGTTGGATGGCTGTTGGGTGGGTGTGTGCCTGCGTTTGTGTACTTTGGGAGGAGGGCTCACTGACACACTGGGAGAGGACACTGGGGATGTGTGAATGGTAGTGGGGTGGTGAGTGCATGTGAGCAGTGTGTGTTGATGGGCGTGCTGGTAATGGAGGTAGTGGCTGAGGATGTAGTGCATGCAGGTGTGAGTGGAGACGAGACTGGAAGGGAGGATGGAGACGTGGAGGAGGGGGACACAGTCGAGGAAGTGGATGTTGGTATGTGTGCATGGGTATGGTGCTTGTGTGAGTGTCTGTGGGTTGTGTGGTGCTTATGTTTGCCTGAGCCACTCTTGTGTGTTGATGTGTATGCATGCTGGTCTGATGGTGTGCTTGGGATAGGCTGAGGTACAGGGGATTTGGTCTGGGTGGAGGAAGTTGGAGGGAGAGGCTGGACACAGGGACAATGGCTGCCATCAGTGCTGATGCCAGAGCCTGAAATGCTCTCTGTTGGGCTGCCTGGCCAGAATGAATGACCTCCAGGTATGCATTTGTTTGTTCCAAAAGCCTCTCAACATCCTGGATGGCATTCAGAATGGTAGACTGCCCAACAGTGAGGGATCTCAGGAGGCCAATAGCCTTCTCACTGAGGGCAGCAGGGCTGACTGGGGCAGGGTCTGAGGTACCAGGGGCGAAGTAGATGCCCACCCTCCTAGGTAAGCGGGCTCGGGACACACACTGAGGGGCTGCTGGGAGGGCGGTGCTGGTAGGGGGGGTGTCAGTTGTACCTGTTGATGCAGTGGGCACAGAGGGGCCCGCCACCGCAAGGGACCTCCCATCAGAGGAGGAGTCGCTGTCGCTGGTCTCTGCTCCTGTCCCCGCCGTGGAGCTCCCCTCGCCATCCATCCCACTGGTGGCTTCAGACTCCGTTGCTTCACCCTCCAGGGCCAAGTGGGATGCAGCTCCCTCCTGCTCCGGTGCCAATGCTCCTCCATCTAATGATGCTATTGCACACAAGAGACCACAAAACGTTGGGGGGAAGACAGAAGAAAGACATGTTCAGTGCATGCAACACCACTACCGTTGGCGGACACAACAGACAGTGAGCATCCCTCTGCACTACACCATGCACTTATAGTTCCTAGATTAAACACATGCCCATGAGGTACGAGGTCTAAGCCCAATTGCTGAACACCTGGACGTCACAGGAGCCTGAATAGGTGTAGATTGCTCTAACCACTAGTGGGGTTGGGGTGCCACATAGCCTGCCTCACAAGGGACCTTGCCTACAAAGATCGCCCTGGCTTAGGGGAACCCACTGCCCACCTCCCCCGCCCAGACACCTCGTAATGCGCACAAAGTCCGCTGAATGAGAGTGTACTCACCCCCTTGTGGCTGCTGTGATGCCCTCAAGCGCCCATCCAACTCCGGATACGCCACCTCCAGGATCCAGAACATCAGGGGGGTCATGGTACGACGGGCACCCCTCCCATGTTGGGAGGCCATCCCCAGATGGGCCTCCGCCGTCTTCTTGCTCCAGCGGCGCAGGTCCTCCCATCTTTTCTGGCAGTGGGTGCTCCGTCTGTGGTGGACCCCCAGGGTCTGGACGTCCTTGGCGATGGCACGCCAAATACCCTTCTTCTGGTGAGCGCTGACCTAGAGGTATGGTACAGGGGGAAAGGACATTACTTACTCATCCGGACCGTCATACTCATTGCCCCCCCATCCCCACCCTTGCCCTGACGCATATACACTCCCCATCCGCACATGCAGGCTCAGCCCCCCCATGTATCTTCCATCCACACCACTCAAAACAGGCACTGCCCATGCAGCATGCTCACAGTGTACTCACCTGTTTGTCTGGAGGACCGTACAGTTGCGTGTAGTGGGGGAGGACCCCATCCACTAGTTTCTCCAACTCCTCCGAAGTGAAGGCAGGGGCCCTTTCCCCAGACAAATGAGCCATCGTCGCTTCCAGACTGAGGTCACAGCAGCACTTGCAGTGTAGGTCCTCTCCTGTTGAAGGTCAGGTATCAAGTGAGTGAACAGAAAGAAAATGGCGGTCACGTCCGCGGCGGTGCGTACCGTCACCGCCGGCGTACATCGTCATTGGCTCCTCGGACCCATAGGGCCCAATGTTAACCAATGTAGAATCGCGCCGCAGTCTTCGACCACCCACTGCGACGGTGTAGAACGCCATCGCAGTTACCTCATATCCCCTTATCCCACCTTACAGGTCAGGCAGCCGCCATTTCAGGGGGCCACATGGCATTAATACTGACTGCGTCACACCTATGTAGGCCTGGAATACTCACAGGTACAGGCACATTGCAGATTAATAAATTTGTGCAAATTACATTTTGGGATACCTCAGCGTTGGCTGATTCTCTGCTCGCTGTTCTCCACCACAGGGCACGTCTGCTGGGGCAGGTGATGAGATGGCGGCATCCTCCGGTGTACAGACCCTTGGTGGACCTGTGGACAATGGAAGAGAGACACATAATAGTCACATACCGACTTGATCGTGCAACAATCTAGGAACTGTGTGCCCAGTTGGAGCCAGACCTGATGTCAGCTATCCGCCATCCCACAGGGATACCCCCTCTAGTGCAGGTCCTGTCAGTACTCCATTTCCTGGCAAGTGGTTCCTTTCAAACAACAGTGGCCATTGCATCAGGGATGTCCCAGACAATGTTCTCTAACGTGTTGTCCAGAGTGTTGTCTGCCCTGCTGAAACACATGCGCAGCTACATCGTGTTCCCTCAGGTGGAGGATTTGCCTACAGTGAAAGGTGACTTCTATGCCCTGGGACATATCCCCAACATCAATGGTGCCATTGATGGGACACATGTGGCATTGGTACCCCCCTGCAGGAGTGAACAGGTGTACAGAAACCGGAAGAGCTATCATTCTATGAATGTGCAGATGGTGTGTTTGGCAGACCAGTACATCTCCCATGTGAAAGCCATGTTTCCTGCCTCAGTGCATGACGCCTACATTTTGAGGAATTGCAGCATCCCTTATGTGATGAGGCAACTCCAGAGGCACAGGGTGTGGCTAATAGGTGAGGCCAAGGACCCAATACAGTATGAATAGGTGTCTGGGTATGGGGTTGTCCCTAAGGGTTAGTGTGTGTCTAACAGTTGTCCTTCGATATTTGCAGGTGACTCTGTTACCCCAACCTGTCATGGCTACTGACCCCAGTGAGGAATCCCAGGACAAGGGCAGAGGAACGCTACAATGAGGCACATGGGCGAACTAGGAGGGTGATTAAATGAATCTTCGGCCTCCTGAAGGCCAGATTCCGGTTCCTCCATATGACAGGTGGTTCCCTCTACTACTCACCAAAGAAGGTGTGCCAGATCATCGTGGCCTGCTGTATGCTGCACAACATGGCTTTGAGACAGCATGTGCCTTTTCTGCAGGAGGATGGGCTAGCTGGTGGTCTTGTGGCAGCTGTGGAGCCTCTGGACAGTGAAGAAGAGGAGGCAGAAGAAGAGGATATCGACAACCGAAACAACATAATCATGCAATACTTCCAGTGAGACACAGTAAGGAACATGTCACTGCCTCCCACATCTCATACACTTTCTGGAGCTAGCATAAGTCTGTCATTTTCACTCAGTGTATGGACCCTGACTTGTCACTTTGCCTTTCCATTTCACAGATGTGGGTCCCACTTTGTGCCCTCTGCTATATTTCCTCCAGGCCTACAGCTGTGTTACATCGGTATGTGCACAAGTAAATTGACATTGCTATGTTCCATGGTTATTGGAATCACACGTTTGTGAAAGCGCAGACTGACTCCAGATTTGTGATTGAAGTGTGTTTATTTCTGCACAAATAAGTGGAGAGGGTTGTAAAATGGGCTGGGGGGATGGTGGTGGAATGTCCATGGCAGAGTCCAGTCTATCTGTTTCACAGGTGCATTGTCCAAAGGGTCATAGGAAGTGGAGCAATGGGAGTTGAAGGATGGACAGGGTGATAAAGTGGGACAGAAGGGTGACATTCAGGGGGGTCTCATTTCCTGGCGGGGGTCTTGGCAATGTTCTCTGTCTTGTTCCTGGATCTCAGGGACCATTTGCGGGGTGGTTCTCCATCTGCAGGGGGTGGGGTGCTGGTGTCGTGTTCCTGTGGCGGTGTCTCCTGTCCACTAGCACCGGCAGGGTGGAGGGCTGTTCATCATCCAGGCTGGTGTCAGGGGCCCCTTGTTGTGCCACTGTGTCCCTCCTCGTGTTAACAAGGTCTTGCAGCACCCCTGCAATGGTGACCAGGGTGTTGTTAATGGACTGATCTCAAGGTGGTGTTCCTCCTGCAGCCGTTGGGTCTCCTGAAACTTGCCCAGTACCATTGCCATTGTCTCCTGGGAATTATGGTAAGCTCCCATGATGTTGGAGAGTGCCTCATGGAGAGTGGGTTCCCTGGCCTGTTCTCCCCCTGTTGCACAGCAGTCCTCCCAGCTTCCCTGTTTTCCTGTGCCTCTGTCCCCTGAACCGTGTGCCCACTGCCACTGCTCCCAGGTCCCTGATCGTCCTGTGTTAGTGGGGTTGCCTGGGTTCCCTGTAGTGGTGGACACACTGCTGATTGACGTGTCCTGGGGACAGAGGTATGGGCTCGCTGGGTGGGTGCTGTGCTGGTGTTTCCTGCGGGGGGAAGTTCAGTGGTGGTTTGGGACTGTGTCAGGGGAACCGACTGTCCCGAGGTGGGCCGGTCATCTTGATCCAGTTGTGCAGAGCTGCTGTCATCACTGTGGGTCTCTTCTGTGGGGGGACTGGCTATGTCTGGCACCTACTGTCCGGTGAATTTGGGTAGGGGTCCTGTAGGGGTGTAAAGGCATGATTATTGTATCTGTGTGTGCCATTGTGTGCAATGGGTGAGTGACCATGTACTCCAGTGCTTGCATTCTTGGCTTGGTCCTTGTGTGATAGTTGGTTTGGGGTCTGTGTGGGTATCTGTCGTGGACATGCTTTGGTAATGGGTGTCCATGTTTTGGTGTCGCATGCAGGGCTTGGTATTGGGATGGCTGGATTGTGATTGTGGGGCATATGTGAGGTGTTGGAGTGATGGGGTGAGGGTGAGGGTATGTGATGGCATGCAGGTGGGTTGGGAAATATGGTAATAAAGATATGTCTTACAAGAGTCCAGTCCTCCTGCTACTCCTGCGAGGCCCTCAGGAACCAGTATTGCCAAGACTTGCTCCTCCCATGTTGTTAGTTGTGGGGGAGGAGGTGGGGGTCCACCGCCAATCCTCTAAACAGCAATCTGGTGTCTGGAGACCACAGAACGCACCTTCCCCCGTAGGTCATTCCACCTCTTCCTGATGTCATCCCTAGTTCTTGGATGCTGTCCCACTGCGTTAGCCCTGTCGACAATTCTGCACCATCGCTCCATCTTCCTTGCAATGTAGGTGTGCTGCACCTGTGATCGGAATAGTTGTGGCTCTACCTGGACAATTTCCTCCACCATGACCCTGAGCTCCTCCTCAGAGAACCTGGGGTGTCTTTGAGGTGCCATTACGTGGTGTGGGTGATGTGTGAGGTGGTGTGCGTTATGATGTGTGAGGGGATGTGTTGGTGTGTGTTGTTTGAGGTGCGCGGATGTTGTGTGAGTGATGGTGTTGTGCGTCTGTGGGTGCTGGTGTTGTTTTAGGTAGTGTCTCTCTCTGGCCTGCTTTAAAATTTCTGGTAGTAAGGGTTTGTGGGTAATGTGGGTGTGTGTTTCATAGTGTTGTGAGTGTGTGGGAGTGGTGTGTGTATGTGTATCAGGTGTGTGTATTTCGAATTGTCCAACGTGGTTGTGTTTTGTATATGTGTGTGTATTTTGAGCACGGCAGTGTGTACCGCCAATGGATTACCGCAGTTGAAAGACCGCCGCGTTGATTCGTGGGTCGTGATAGTGTGGACGTATTCCTGTTGGCGTGATGGTGTCGGTTTTGTTATTGCCAGTTTATCACTGACCTTTGGTGTGGCGGACTTGTGTGGGTGTCTGTATTATAGCGGATTCCAAGCTGTGGGTCGTAATAGCTGTAGCGGAATTCCGCAGCCGCACCGGTATGTTGGCATTCTTCTGCACGGCGGTAAGCGGCATTTACCGCCAGGGTTGTAATGAGGGCCTGTGTCTGTTGCAAAAATATTATCATTGCTTGTTTGCGTAATTTTATTGGAATGTTTAATGGTACTGATGTTGAGTAGACTAAACTTGTTTGACAGATTTGGTTAGCCTATGGTTTTCATTTATCTTTATAACTTTGTTTTGTGCACTATTTACATGACTTTGGCTTTGTGGTTGTAATAAAGCTTTGGATCGTTTCATCGATTGGAGTTTTGTTTTCATGGACAAATTTGGCTATGGTGTTGTTATACTGATTGAGATTTGATTGATTGTGTTTGGTTTTACCACACTCTTCACTGGGTCCAAAGATTCTATCAACCTCGAATGCTAGTGTTTTCGAATCCTGACTGGGAGGAGAAAATGATCTGGCAGTATGCGCAAATCATTCGCCACTTTGTTTTTTAGGTCTGTATTTCCAAAAACACATCAGCTTTGACAGTAGGTAAATGTCGGGATAATGCTCACGATTCTCTTGTGTGTCTTCCCTCAAAATCTAGCTACTGACTATGTGGCTCGACAGGCAACAGGTATCTACACACAACTTTAGGTATCTGTGATTGAAAGACATATTATTCAATGTACTTTAACAAATACCTAGACTAGGCTTTGGGTCAGTCCACTGCATGCATTGACTTAATGTGTTGTTCCCATTTTAGCCAATCACATTTTAGATCAGCTCACAGGTAGCAGTCTTGCTCACCTCATGCTTTCTGAGGCCTTCCACAGCCTATCCAGTGTTGGTACTGCAGCACATGAGAAACCTTACATTATTTATGATATTATTTATGATATTGGAGTCGGATAGGGTGGAATGGAGGAGACTGCAAGCCCCAAAGCCAAGAATTATAATGTAAACTGAAACATCGAGGACTGAAACATTCAGTGACATTAGTATCTTGTCTTCGTGTGTGCCTTTGTGGAAACAAAGGGCCAGATGTATCATCACTACCCTTTGCGATTCGGAAACTGCGATTTTTAAGAAATCGCTATTTCCGACTCGCAAAGTGCCATGTATCACATTTGCGATTCGGTAATAGCTATTTCTTAAAAATCGCAAATGCTATTACTGAATCGCACATTGCGATACCGACCCCATTCACAGTTATGGGCCTGTTGGCCCATATCTGTGAATTCTTTGCATTTCCAAAATTGCGATTTCTGAACCAGAAATCGCAATTTTGGAAATGCAAAACTCCAGGGGACTGGGGGCCCAAGGCCCCCCTCTGCTGCACCCCAAAATGTTTGGGGGGACATGTAAGGTGCACACATGCCAAAAGGGCATGTGTGCTTCACATGTACAATTTAAAAATGCATTTTAAATGCATTTTTTAATTTTGCACATGGTTACCACCAAGTTCAACTTGGTGGTAATTAGCGATTTCTTAATGCCCAATTCGCATTAAGGAATTGCTTCATACATGTGCTTAAGAAATCGCAAATAAGGATTCCTTATTTGCGATTTCTTATTTAGAGAATCGCAATTTGCGATTCTATAAATGGGGTCGCAATTTTAAGGAATCGCTAATTTAGCGATTCCTTAAATTTGCTTTGCGAATGCCTTTCTTATATTCAGAAAGGTGATTTTGCATTCGCAAACGGCTGAATTTAGCAATTCGCACTGTTTGCGAATGCAAAATTCATTGATACATCTGGCCCAAAGTTAACACCTTTAATGGGGAGGTCATGCTACTTGCCCTCTGCACTGCGTTACCAGTGTAGAGGATATGAACATCACGTCCAGTGAGGTGGGTTGCGAGGAAACTACTGCTGGTTGCATTATATGCGTCCTCCATTCTTGCCTCTGGAGACTGAGGCCGCATCGCTTCTGCTTCAGCCCCTATCACATCTGATTGATGATGTCAGCGCGCTGTGGAGAAGCAGACATAATTATTCCTCCCAATGACTTATCTGCGGTGTGACCCGGCCCCCTGCTATAGTGACTGACACCCACGCGGGCTGGGGGCCCAAGGCCACCTCTGCTGCACCCCAAAATGTTTGGGGGGGACATGTAAGGTGCAAACATGCCAAAAGGGCATGTGTGCTTCACATGTACAATTTAAAAATGCATTTTAAATGCATTTTAAAATTTTGCACATGGTTACCACCAAGTTCAACTTGGTGGTAATTAGCGATTCCTTAATGTCCAATTCGCATTAAGGAATTGCTTCATACATGTGCTTAAGAAATCGCAAATAAGGATTCCTTATTTGCGATTTCTTATTTAGAGAATCGCAATTTGCGATTCTATAAATGGGGTCGCAATTTTAAGGAATCGCTAATTTAGCGATTCCTTAAATTTGCTTTGCAAATGCCTTTCTTATATTCAGAAAGGTGATTTTGCATTCGCAAACGGCTGAATTTTGCAATTCGCACCGTTTGCGAATGCAAAATTCTTTGATACATCTGGCCCAAAGTTAACACCTTTAATGCGGAAGTCATGCTACTTGCCCTCTGCACTGCGTTACCAGTGTAGAGGATATGAACATCACGTCCAGTGAGGTGGGTTGCGAGGAAACTACTGCTGGTTGCATCATATGCGTCCTCCATTCTTGCCTCTGGAGACTGAGGCCGCATCGCTTCTGCTTCAGCCCCTATCACATCTGATTGATGATGTCAGCGCGCTGTGGAGAAGCAGACACAATTATTCCTCCCAATGACTTATCTGCGGTGTGACCCGGCCCCCTGCTATAGTGACTGACACCCACGGGGGCAATTTAATTTGGAATATTTTCTCTTCTGTGGGAGGATACTTGGACCTCGCCTCACTGATCAGCTTCTCCAGGAAAGGTATAATGGCAGCCACCATTTTCAATTCAGCATCTCTGCACATAGGGGACTTGCACTGCTCCTCAGGTAAATGCAAGAGCAGTACCGCTGGAAGGGGGCCCTTTCCAGTGGCACCATCTACAAAAAACCCTTCTCAGAATCATTTCTAGACTGTGGTCACGAAGCAGGAATCATCCACTAGAGCACAAGGGATTTTTGTTGGGCCATCAGCCCCCTCCCTCATGGGAGCTGAACCTTCTTTGGGGCAATTTTAATTAGGTCTCACATTTTTATGGCATTTATTTCTTAACGTTCCTGTCTGTATTTATCCATATTCCATTCTTGATCATTTTATTTATGTTTATCCGTATCTGTTTTGTGATAAAATTAGGCTGAAACTACTTTATTTCCACTTGTAAACTCGCACTTGAATGTCATTATATCAAATAATAAAATCATATGCTCGAACGAAAACAAGCACATTTCATTATTGATGTAGCAGAAACGTTAGTATTGTCCCTTTTGCACAATTATCATCTATATATGACATTTTATGCATTATGTTAACCAAAGTATTAATAATTTGATTGTAAAGTGATGCACTGAGAAGCCATGTTAGTATGCATGTACTCTGGACTAGCTACCAGAAACCTATCTGGTATAGAAATCAAATTACGGGTTTGAAGAATTAATCTATAATTGTGTTATATTTTAGAGTCTAAACAAATAGTCTGCATTAAAACCATATTAGATTTCTGATTAAAAGAGTTTTAAACTAGTACATAAAAATAGAGAAATGTACTTCTGTGCATATTCATAGAAATGTAGTAAGAGTTATTTCTCATTTAAAGTTATTGTGGCATAAATGCTAATAGATGTTTATTTATGTTGAAATTATAAATGAGTGTTTTATGAGTGTATTATGGGTTTTTTGCATGATTTAATGTGCTGTTTAATTCATTTGCATTAGCCTGAGGCCTGATTTGTGACTGTGCAGAAAATGTCAAGTCATCTTGCTAACGTGTACCTTTCTTCTAGATTTCGTTCTCATGAACCTAGCTTGTTAATAGAACCCCTATTGTCTTACGCATAGAGAGCATAGAGAGTATGTGACTTTGTCCTTGAATAAGGAAAATTTAGTACTGTGGACCGACATTATATTCACATGTTTCAATCTTGTATGGAAGAGTACAGATGGACTCCGTTCTCCTGACAAACCTAAGAATATTAGCTGATGTTTCAGTTCGAGTCACCTGATCGATTTCTATTGGATGTTACACCTTTAATGCCAATGTGGAGTAATAGACTGACAAATCATTTTACCCTAAGAACTTTAATATGTCGTCCTCGCAATTCTGGCAGATTCCTTTTGCCTGTCTTCAGACACTGAACCCCTTAGACTCTGAGAGGTATTACCTTTTCTACCCTTGCTACTTTGAAATATTTCGCTGTGACCTAATCCTGACCCCAAGAAGAAGATTCTTGACCGAGCTTCTGAGATGCTGACACCTTTCCTTCTAACCTATTTTTGCCCACTGTACTTAGTGACCTGTTGCCCAAGAATTCATTTCTCCAAATTCTTTTTGCCCCTCTTTTCTTTTTTGTCGTCTGTTCACATGTGTTCGAACCCAGCACATGTTAATCCCTGATTGGCTAATTTGTAGCATTTTCCCAGGCCCAAACTACCTGTATTCAGGTGGTTTAAATTACCTTAATGCCTATTAGAAATGAGCAGCACTTGTTTTTTCTGTACATCAAGTTATTTTGCTGATGCTCTGGAGTTTTTCTTGTGTGGCCACATTGGTCATACTGTGTAATTGAATTTGGTATGTACTGAAATGTTATGACTTGTTCTCCACACCCTTATGCTGGGTCCAAAGTTTAATTGACCTCGTCGAGAATTGATTCCTGCAAAGGAAGAAATGCACGAACAGAATCAGCCTTGTGCACACCTACAACTGTTTAAGCCTCATTAGATAACTTTCTTTCTTTTCTGACTCCTTTACAGATCAACTCGCAAAGCTATTGGCATGACAGTCATGACTTAAAGCACTAGGAATCATTCAAAACAACATCATTTCTGTTTCTATCCATATTTAAAAGTAAATACAGGAATAAAATTTCATGTCATGATTACATTTCTGTATTTATCTGTAAAATAAGTAACTGGAGTCTTACTTATAATTTAGAGCATTTTTACTTCTCTTGGAGCCGCAGCCCTCTATGTTTTCCCCCTACACAGAAGAGAAAATGGCTGATGACATTTTGGATTCACCTCCTTTGCGTCCAGGAGCCTTGAACTCCCCACCCCTGATGAATATAAAATGTGTGCCAACTCCTCTGTCTGTTGAAGTTTGCCCATGAAATGAAATGTAATCCTAATTTGAAAGCACATGATAGTTTATGCTCTAATTGTTTTTGTCATCCAAGAATAATCATCATCTGTATAGTTTTGCTTTATTGTTTTTTAAATGTTTTTTTGAATGTTATTTTTGTAATTGCATTTTATGTGCCTTATTGATGTTTGTATTGGAAGCTGAACTAACATTTATATTCATTGGGTGTATTTTCATTGAGTGTTTCTGATGTTGTTTTTCCTTTTTTGTACCTGATTCTCACTTGCACTACAGTGCATTCACATTTTCTGCTCATATTACACACACTTATCAACATTTTTAGTGCATAAATATTCCCAGGATGACCTCCATGTTCTACCTAACATAAACAATTGGGGGTGTAAATTTTTACATATGAAGCTGGCACGGCCTTTCATTGGAGTACTGCTACCCAGGATGTGGGTCAAATAATTGAGGAGAGCTCTGAGTTCTGATACTGAGCCTGCATCTGAGAGAAAGAATCATGAATCAGATTCTGGAAATGATTTTTCAGTTAGTGTCCCATCAGATGATGACTCCTCTTTAAGCGATTGTGAAGGACATTGCCAGGCAGCACAGCAAGGCAGTTGTGGTGAGGCTTCACAAGAGTAGCCATAGCAGCAGAGAGGCAGTGGCTGCAGAGCACAATCCAAAGTGGAAACTCAGAGCACAGCAAGTGTGTTCATATGGTAACTCCCTAATATAAGTCTCTAACTCCTCCATAGGGCTGGTGAGTGTAAAGTTACTACTGAATTCTTTTTTCCTATTAACTGGGGAGTGCAAAGCCACAGTCTCTCAAGTCTCTACAGTGGGTGGTTTGCCCACTGTACCATCCAGGGGAGTGCAAAGCCACAGTCTCTCAAGTCTCTACATTGGGTGGTTTGCCCACTGTTCAATCCTGGGAGGGCAAAGCCACAGTCTCTCAAGTGGATGACAGTCTCCACTGGTTCTGGAGAGGGCTTGGTGCCCAGAGTGCTTCATCCTGCCAAGGACTGAGGTAGTGGATGTATCTCTCCACTGGTTCTGGAGGGGGCTTGGTGCTCAGAGTGCTCCATCCTGCCAAGGACTGAGGTAGTGGATGCCTGTCTCCACTGGTTCTGGAGGGGGCTTGGTGCCCAGAGTGCTTCATCCTGCCAAGGACTGAGGTAGTGGATATATCTCTCCACTGGTTCTGGAGGGGGCTTGGTGCCCAGAGTGCTTCATCCTGCTCGTGACAGACTCAGTAGCATCAGTGCCCTTGGCGCTCATGGGCCAGCGGTGCTTGTGGCAGTGGTGACCTGTTCAGCGGTGCTTGTGGCGGTGGTGCCCTGTTCAGCGGTGCTTGTTGCTGAGGTGCCCTGTTCAGTGGTGCTTGTGGCGGTGACCTGTTCAGCGGTGCTTGTGGCGGTGGTGACCTGTTCAGCGGTGCTTGTGGCAGCGGTGCCCTGTTCAGCGGTGCTTGTTGCTGTGGTGCCCTGTTCAGTGGTGCTTGTGGCGGTTACCTGTTCAGCGGTGCTTGTGGCGGTGGCCTGTTCAGCGGTGCTTGTGGCATCGGTGCCCTGTTCAGCGGTGCTTGTGGCAGCAGGGCCCTGTTCAGCAGTGCTTGTTGCGGCGGGTTCCTTTGCAGTAACTCAGCTGCTGACGGTCCTTCATGGCCCAGCGGGGCTGGGGCTGGCGGTCCTTCATGGCCCAGCGGGGCTGGTGCTGGCGGACCTTCATGGCCCAGCGTGGCTGGTGTGGCAGTCGTGTCTGGCCCAGCGGGGCTGGTGCTGGCGGTCGTGGTGCTGGCGGTCCTGTCTGGCCCAGCATGGCTGGTGCTGACGGTCCTCTCTGGCCCAGCGGGGCTGGTGCTGGCGGTCCTCTTTGGCCCAGCGGGGCTGGTGCTGGCGGTCGTGTCTGGCCCAGCGGGGCTGGTTGTCCTTCATGGCCCAGCGGGGCTGGTGCTGGTTGTCGTGGTGCTGGCGGTCCTGTCTGGCCCAGCAGGGCTGGTGCTGACGGTCCTCTCTGGCCCAGCGGGGCTGGTGCTGGCGGTCCTCTCTGGCCCAGCGGGGCTGGTGCTGGCGGTCGTGTCTGGACCAGCGGGGCTGGTGGTCCTTCATGGCCCAGCGGGGCTGGTGCTGGTGGTCCTTCATGGCCCAGCGGGGCTGGTGCTGGAGGCCCTTCATGGCCAAGCGGGGCTGGCGGTCCTTCATGGCCCAGTTGGTGGTGTGGACATGTGTGGACCCTCTGGTCTGGTGACGTTGGGTAGGGGTCCCGCAGGGGTATAAAAGGATGTTTATTACATCTGTGTGTGCCATGGTGTGCAATGGGTGGATGACTGTGTACCCCAGTGCTTGCATTTCTGTGTGGGACCTTGTGTGATGGTGGTTTAGGGGGGTGTATGGGTATGTGCAGTAGCCATGCTTTGGTGATGGGTGTCCATGCTTTGTTGTTGCATGCAGGGCTTGGGGAGGGGATGTGTGGGTTGTGATAGTGTGACATTTGTGAGGAGTAGGAGTGATGGGGTGAGGGTGAGGGTGGGGGTATGTGATGGCATGCAGGTAGGGTGGGTGATGTAATAGTAAAGCTTTGACTTACCAGAGTCCATTCCTCCATCTACTCCTGTGAGGCCCTCAGTATGCAGAATCGCCAAGACCTGCTCCTCCCATGTTGTTAGTTGTGGGGGAGGAGGTGGGGTTCCGCCACCAGTCCTCTGAACCGCAAAGTGGTGTCTTGATACCACGGAACGCACCTTCCCCCATACGTCATTCCACCTCTTCCTGATGTCATCCCTATTTCTTGGGTGCTGTCCCACTGCATTAATCCTGTCCACTATTCTTCGCCATAGCTCCATCTTCCTAGCTATGGAGGTGTGCTGCACCTGTGACCTGAATAGCTGTGGCTCTACCCGGACAATTTCCTCCACCATGACCCTGAGCTTCTCCTCAGAGAACCTGGGGTGACTTTGCCGTGCCATGGGGTGGTGTGGGTGATGTGTGGGGTGGTGTGTTTAGTGATAAGTGGGGTGATAGTTAGTGGTGTGTTGTGTGAGGTGCTTGGAAGTTCTGTGGGTGATGGTATTGTGTGCCTGTGGATGCTTAGTAGTTGTTTGTGGTGTCTCTCTCTGGCCTTCTCTCAGTAATTGTGGTCGTAGGGGTTTGTGGGTGATGTGGGTGTATGTCTTATATTGTAATGGGTGTGTGGGAGTGGTGTGTGTATGTGTATCAGATGTGTGTATTTTGAATTGTCCAATGTGGTTGTGTTTTGTAAATGTGTGTGTATTTTGAGCGCAGCGGTGTGTACCGCCAATGGAATACCGCGGTTCAAGGACCGCAGCGTGGATTCGTGTGTCGTGATAGTGTGGGCGTATTTCTGTTGGTGTGACGATGGAGGTTTTGTTATCGCCAGTTTATCACTGACCTTTGGTGTGGCAGACTTGAGTGGGTGTCTGAATTTTGGCAGATTCCGTGCTGTGGGTCATAATAGCTGTGGCGGAATTCTGCAGCGGTGTGTTGGCGGCCTTCTTTTGCACGGCGGTAAGCGGCTTTTACCACCAATGTTGTAATGAGGGCCTAAATGTACTATGGATATGAATTTATACTTTAGTATATTGTAGCTGACACAACTTTAGGATCATATATAGGTACTTCTAATATATCAGAGCCTGAAAGTTCATTGGCTATGTGATCCACATTGCATAAATGGCAAAAAACTTTAGCCCTCATTTGGACTTTGGAGGTCAATGTCACTGAACGCCAAACCCCAACCTGCCAGACAACCGCCAGTGCTGGTGGTCAGCAGACCTCCATATTAAGAGTGCTGGCTGCTTTCCACCATTATTAAGGTGGAAAGCAGCCAGCAGTCATGCTGGCGTTTGGCACTGCAGAGGTGGTTCCCTCGCCGGCACCACCACGCCAGCAGGACTCCGCACGCCGTATTACAAGTCCTGCTGGCGTGGTGGTGGTGAGGGAAGACCTCCAGGCCTGTTCTCTTCCGGACGTCCCCCTCAACTGAGAAGGTAAGTGGGCATCTGAAATGTGGGGGGAAGGGTGTCTGTGGGTCTGAGTGTGTGTGTGTGTGTGTATTTGCAGAGGGGGTGCTGAATGCATGCGTGTCTGCAAGTGAATGTGAATGTGTGTGTGCGTGTAGGTGCGCGTATATGGGGGTGTCTGTGTGGATGAATGCAAGTGAGTGAGGGTGTCAGTGTGGATGAATGCGAGTGAGTGGGGGTTTTTGTGTGGATGAATATGAGTGAGTGGGGGTGTCTGTGTGGATGAATGCGAGTGAGTGGGGGTGTCTGAGAGCATGTATGTATGTGCTGCAAGTGTATGTATGTCAATGCATGCGAGCATAAAGGGGTGGGGCCACGAATGAGTGTGTGGACAGATGGGGGTGTGCGGATGTGTGGGGACATGTGTGTATGTGTGTGCCGGGGACAGGAATGAAGAGTCCTGTTGCCGGGTGCGTGACCGCCAGGGTTTTCGTGGTGGGGTGACTGCAACGGATAGCTTGGCGGTGTGCAACCTCGTAATCCGGATGGCAGTCTGAGGCCTGCCATCTGGTTGGAGGTGCTTGTCGCCGGCCTCGGCGGTGGTGCGACCGCACAAGTGGGCCGGGGGAGTTGTGGAGGCTTGGCGTCTGCCAAGCCTCACAACTCTTAATGTGGCGGTCCTTACCGCGGGCTCCACAGTGGAAGGAACGCCATGGCGAGGCTGGCGGTCTCATGACCACCAGCCTCGTAACGAGGGCATGTGTCTGTCATAAAAATGGCAGTTCACACACATGGAGATGCTGCCTGAAGTGCGTGTGTTAAATCTCCCTTCTAGTGCATTTTATTGGATATTTTTATTTTTTGTGAAGGAGGTTGGACATAATAATTGTCTCTTTACTTCAATTATGATATGTTTATAAAGCTTCTCCCTTGTGTATTTGTTTCACAACAGCAGTGATATAGGATTAACCTTTTCCAAAATTACAAAACAACACGTATTGGAGTAAATGTTAGAATAATTGCTGTTGTATTCGTTATTTATTAGACATGTAGTAGATACTGATTTTTTTATTTCTCACTGCATAAGCAAGCGGTGGAAGTTCAAATTCATCTTAGGCAAGTCCACCATGCTGGTTCGATCTTCACTAATGGACCTATGTGACTCAGTTCTTTCACCTGTTAGTGTAAACAGTGCCCATGCGTAGAAGGAACTCTACAGACATGGGAACCGACCTCCAGTGAATCAGTTAATAATCTCGGGAATGCACACCCTCTTTTCTGACTACAGAAGGCCACAATTATAAGACTTTCACAATTTTAGACGTCTGAAAATTAGTTGAGACAATGTCACTCTCAAGCCAATGAAAGCCCACAGACATGTCCAAAGCATACACGTTGGTTACACAATAAGGTGACCATTATGTCCACAGCGAAACACGTTTTACAAAGGTGATTTTTGGTTAAATATTACATATACAATCATGTTTATTGTAAAACACAATATTTTAATTTTTGCCTTTTTAAGGTGCTCCTTTACCCGCAACGTCTTGACCCATTATATGAATGCACACTTCCTTCAAGCAACCACACCTTGCTTGTACAATCAAACAATGCAGACTTTTTTCCTTTACTGTGTGGACCTGTGAACTCAGTCAATGAAATTGTGATGTACTGGTTAGTGTCATCAGTATGTGGGAGAGACTTTTTTGATTAAGGTACATTTATATATATATACATATATATATATGAACTAATGTGTACATGTTCTAACTGTTTACTTGTATTGAATATGTTTTGTGCTTACTGGCTAAGGAGAGTGGGACTAAATCAATGATTATATCCTTTAGGCCCTCATTAGATTTAGGGGCAGATTTAAGAAAAGTGGCACTGCACCTAGTGTTGTGCCACTTTCCTTGCACCCCTAAGTGCTCCCTACTGCCACCATGTGTGCGCCGTATTTAAAATACAGCACAACTTGATGCAGGGTAGGGGGCTATAGTGTAATTGTTTTTTTTTGTTTTTGATGTACTCTGCAGGAGTAGCAGCAAAATTTTGTCACTACTCCTGCAGAGTACACAGGGGTCCAGTATAAATAATGGAAGGCCCCTTTTAAGGCCTGCTCTGAGCAGGCATTAAAAGTGCTAAAAGAAATGGTGCAAGGAAATCGCTTAGATGAAACATGCCATACTATGTGGGTGTTTGTCTTACTTCCTATACAACTTCTACCAGATAGTCAAAAGAATAATACAACATACTTCTGCGAAGAGAGAAAATGTAATGAGTACACCACTAGTCGAATTTTAGTATCTCAACTGTAAGTCTAATTTTGCCTATCAAAGAGAAATATTGTATTCATCTCAAGCTTCTCCCAACACAAATTACACCTGGTGTGTATGTGTGTGTTTTTGTATGGGAAACAAAAGTCTAACATTGCATCAGACTTTACATAGCATGTGTCTTAAATATTTGGGTTATGGAGCAACCGGAATCTAGGAAATCCTCCACTTCTCAGACATTTCTGAATAGTAGACACTCTGGGGAGTCTGGGGTGGTGTGTCCTTCTATAGATCTGTACATGCTTTTTTAATCCACCTGGCACTTGCAATTTCAAAGAATGGGTGACCAAAAATAATGCTCCATACATTTATGTGATTGAAAAGCTCAACAACATACAAAGAATGAAAAAGTCTTACCGACCTGCATTTTCACACTACTCCTGATGCAAACAGTAGCCCGTGTGTGGGAGGGAAAATTGCCTAAAGTAAGAATGGACTAAAGGAGTAACAATGCACAGCCACAATGATAGTACATTTACTTTATATGGTCACTCCATCAATCAATCAATCAGTCCATTTGTAGAGTGCTACTTGTCACCCGTCAGGTGCTGGCAGAGTTCAATTGATTTGCTTAATAGCCAAGTCTTCAGGCACTTTCAGAACTTTGGAAGTGATGGGAAGGTCTGGTAGATGAAAGGGTAGTATGTTCCAAGTCTTCACTGCTAGGTAGGAAAAGAAACAACCTCCACATCTGCTACATTGGAAGCAGGGGTGAGGTTTAGAGAAACGGACATGGAGAGGAGATGTCCATTGGGCTGACGGAAGTTCAGGTGGTAGTTCAAGTAGGTGAGTCCACAGTTGTGTAAGGCCTTGTATGCATGGATCAGGAGCTTGAGCTGGCATCTCTTCTGTACAGGGGGCAGTAGAGTTCCATGATGTAGGGGGTTTGTCTAGGGAGATCCATGATGAGTCTGGTTGCAGCATTCTGCATGGTCTGTAGTCGTTGGAGGAGGTGAGCTGCGATGCCTGCCTAGAGAGCAGTGCCATAGCCCAGTCGATTGGATTAGAGCCTTGGGGTTGGTGCATCTGGAGCTCTGGGGTAGCCATTTGAATCTCTTACGAAGTATGCAGAAGATGAAAAAGTAGGAGGAGGAGATGGAGATACCTGACTCATCATGTTTAACTTGTTGTCCAGAATGATGCCTAGATACTTAGTGTGGTCACTGAGGGTAGGAGTAGGATCGAGGTCTGAGGGGCACAAGGTTGCATCCCATGGTGAGCTTTTGTTTCTGAAAATCAGTGCCTCTGTCTTCCCTTGTTGAGCTTCAGGCAGTTGTCCATATGTTCTTATCTGATATAAGAGGCCCAGCCATACAGGTGCGGTATCATTTTTAATAATTCCCCTTTGCATTTGGAGACTTCCCTGTTGCATTGGTGACTGGCCATGCCACACAAGTGAGGTACTGTCGTTATCTGGAGAAATGTGGGAACGCTGGGCGGTAGGATTTTTTTTTACCCCCATGGATTTTGGAACATTCCCTCTCAGAAATGTAAGAAAAGTCAGCATTTGTTGTTTCAGGCGATTTTGGGTCTGAAATGGTGATAGGATCCACATAGGCCACACCAAACTAGACTTCCCCAGCTGTCAAGTTTTCAGAATTGTCTAGGGCTGGCAGGTTTCCTTGGGTCCCAGCCAACGCTAGGCCCAAATACCAGAGTTACACACTTAGCTAATTTGATTGAAAATCAAAGGAAAATTTTAAGTTATTGTGAAGGAAAGGACACTTTTTGTAATATGCCCTTCTAGTCACTTGCCATTGTGGGTGACCCCAAATTCAGTCCAACAAATAACTACTGTTGCTTAACTCAAATTCGTGGGTACATTTACAAAATGAAGCTTCTCTCATACCCCTTTTCCAGTCATTAGATTTTACTTTATGAATCCAGGCATAGTCAATACATAATGAAAAATAATTTTAAACTGTACATCAGGTAATGGCTCTAGGTAGCTTGCATTTTCAGACAACCAACAAACGCTGTATATTCCTGCAATTAGAAGAGATTGATGGGTGTAACAGTATGATAGTTTTGGAAATCAGAACGAAGAGATGACACGTTGCTGAATTCAGAATATTGTCTAATTTTCAGAAATATACAGCTTTCAGGTATTGACTGTAGGTTTCATACCTCTTTACCACTAAAAACTGAACATCTGGATAAACTGCAAAAATAAGAAATATTTACTACTACTCAGAAAATTGCAAGATATAGGGTGAAAAGCTGATGGTTTTACAACTCTGCTTGTTGCACAAAATCTTTTGTTGATGCTATAACAAAAAATCATACACTTTGTGCACAGCACTTCTTATCCCGATTATCCAAAAAACAGCAAGATTTCAGTATTTTCTCCATTCCCCTCAAAGGAGTCCATGAACAGTCCATGAACAGAGCACACCTTTAGAATTTCCAGCACGTGGGAAAAAGGGATGTAAGTTTGGCTTGGATTTATTTTGTAGAAAAACATTATGAAGGCTTAAGTAAAAACTGCCAAAACGTGCAGAAAAAAGGGATCAGTATGGAGAAGGGGGAGGGGTGATGTCACAACACTTAGAGGTTTTAAAAAGTGTATGTTCTGCCAGAAAATTTAGATCATAGCCTCCAATGTCATCACTCCCTGCTATCCCTCTCTGCTCATCCCTAATAAGGGAGATCTATGTACCAATGCTGTATTATTTTGATAAATTAGGGGATAACTGTGAATTAGTCTCACTTTGCGAAGAAACAACAAATGTAGCACAGAAACATTGGATACAAAGAAGTGGTTACTTTAGTTTCTGTTTAATTAGGACGTTTCAAGAATAGTAACATACAAAACATTCTGAATGTAGACATACAAAGTTTTAATTTACTATACAAATATCATAAGGCTCGTAAAAGGGACATTTAAAACCATTTAAATAAACAGTAAAATTTTGCTTCTCCTGGAGCTGTTTTTACAAATATTAGAACAGCTACAAAAAGTTCAAATACATAACATATTACAGTACATGTCAAGCACAAACGTAAATACACAATACTTTTCCCACATGTTCTTCCAATTCTATTCAGCACTGAAGAAAACAATTTTTGATTGTGTACACACTGTATGCTTTTGCAAACAAATACATAATGAACTAGAAGTTCAAAGAGAGTTTGTTTTCTTAAACAGGAATGTGTTAAGGATTCTTATCATATTGATGCAAAACATTAACAACTATGAGCTCTAGTCTTCCAATGTACACGGGCTTCATTAGCAATACAAGGGGCAGATTTAAGAGCCCCTAGCACCTCCTTGTGCCACATTAGCTTCATTTTTTACATTAATGTGACCCAACGAGGCAAAAATTGCTGTGCCAAAATGCATGCATTGCGCCACTTTGTAACTCTTTGCACTATTTTATGCCTGTGCTAGTCACAATGTATACAAAGAGGGTATTCTCCCATTAGGGGGGTTGAAAAAATGGCTCAAAAAATCTAAGAGATTTCTTTGCATCATTTCTTTTGGTACCTTTGACACCTGCTCAGAGCAGGTGTTAAAAGGAGACTCCCATTGGCTTCAATGGGCCTTTGGGTGCTTTGCAGGATTAACGTCAGAATTTTTTATGCTAACCCTGCAAAGTGCCAAACTAGCATGACAAATTCTGACACTAGTTCCGTAACTACTGCCATGGTGCGCCGTATATTAAATACAGCACACAGATGGTGGTGTTAGGGAGGCACTAAGGGGTGCAGGGAAAGTAGCACTGCACTAGGTGCAGGGTCACTTTTTATAAATCTGCCCCATAGTATCTTGCATTCATAAGGGGGTCATAATATGCTACTATCCTGCTGTGTTTTATAATGATTGCTTACGTCTGTTTCTGGATTGTCTGGTTGGGATATTTCTTGCACTCAGGAAGTTTTGAGTGTCTGATACTAAAATAAAAATGTACATGTAAATGTTAATGATAAAGCAAATTAAATAACACAATTTCCAATTTGTCTAAGAAAGAATGTATAAACATCCAGCTGCAGATCTTACTAAAAGACAGCTCTTCTTCAGAAGCTTCATCCTTCCATCACTAAACCATATCCCATCTGCAGTTGGCCCTCTCCACTATGCCACACTGCACCGCCTCCGTAGGCCACACCACCGCCATCCCAATAGAGAGCATGACCTTCTCTGTCAAAGACATCTCCTAATTTACTATTTTTAACCAGACCTATCTTCTCTTAGAAGTTGATAGGTTTGATGTATTCCATTCAACCACTTGACTAAATGAATGGAAAATAACATTCATCAACTGCTATAGAAGGTGCTACATTATATTCTAAAATTTGATCACTAGTTTAGTAGCACACCTTCTAAGCAGGGTACTTGTAGAAATGACCAATGTTATGTGGATTTGACAATGACATACTTTCAGAATGAAAAATACAACAAATGTGTTAATAATGTTGACATCACCAGTGGCAAGGGTTCATTACTCTCTTCTGGTTGAGGTATGATGCTATTCATCTTGCAAAGCTGCTCCTGAGATCCCCATATATTGGAAAATGGATACTTTGTTTGAACTTGGTGAAATATATCTGTGCATGTTAAGTTTTGGAATCCAGCATTGCCAGATACATTAATACTGTGAAGGTATAATGTAAGTTATCTGTAATATTTGTTACAGGTCTCTTATTATAAATCCTTTACATTATGTCCCAGAGTTATTGTGTCTGGCGATTATGGATTCCAGCTCTGAAATGCACTGTCTAAAAATGCCGTAAAATATTCCTAGAGGCAGGTGTGAGTATGTGAAGTACTACTCATGTAGCAATACTTTTCATACCCTTAAATCTTTGTAAATTGGCCCCAAACCATCTAAAATGAGAACACGACGAGAATATTCAGAGAACATTCATACACAATTCATACAGATAAAAAGGAATGTGTCCTCTTCGAGCTTTTGCTAATAGGTAGTTGAAATTTTAGAGGCTGATTCAGAACGACATTTAATGAGTGCGTGAAGTCTCAAAGGCAACTCAACTTCTCTCTTTATTAAAATGATACCGAACTCTGGGGGTTATTACAACTTTGGAGGAGGTGTTAATCCGTCCCAAAAGTGACGGTAAAGTGACGGATATACCACCAGCCGTATTACGAGTCCATTATATCCTATGGAACTCGTAATACGGCTGGTGGTACATCCGTCACTTTACCGTCACTTTTGGGACGGATTAACACCTCCTCCAAAGTTGTAATAACCCCCTCTGCGATTTATGGTAGAAAAGTAAGATACGTTTCTTTTGTTTGCAAAGTCAGGAGAAACTTAAAATAATGAAATAAGTTGTACTTAAATTCATGAATCAGTGAGTTGGGCAATAAAAAGCTCCAAAATTATGCAGGAAGATTACCTAAATTATGCCCCAAAATGCAAACTATACAGAACGACTTGTTGGTGTAATCTCCAAATTATGGCGGTCATTCTGACCGCGGCGGGCGGCGGTCGCCGCCCGCCATGCGGTTACCGCCGATTGACCGCCCCGCGGTCAAAGACCGCGGCGGCCATTCCAACTTTCCCGCTGGGCCGGCGGGCGACCGCCAAAAGGCCGCCCGCCGGCCCAGCAGGAAAGCCCCTGCAACGAGGAAGCCGGCTCCGAATGGAGCCGGCGGAGTTGCAGGGGTGCGATGGGTGCAGTGGCACCCGTCGCGATTTTCACTGTCTGCTAAGCAGACAGTGAAAATCTGTATGGGGCCCTGTGAGGGGGCCCCTGCACTGCCCATGCCATTGGCATGGGCAGTGCAGGGCCCCCAGGGGCCCCACGACACCCGTTCCCGCCATCCTGGTTCTGGCGGTGACAACTGCCAGAAACAGGCTGGTGGGAAGGGGGTCGGAATCCCCGTGCAGCGCCGCCATGGAGGATTCCCTGGGCCAGGGGAAAACTGGCGGGAAACCGCTGGTTCCCCTTTTCTGACCGCGGCTTTACCGCCGCGGTCAGAATAGCCCAGGAAGCACCGCCAGCCTGTTGGCGGTGCTTCCGCTGCCCTCCGCCCTGGCGGTCATGGACCGCCAGGGTCGGAATGACCCCCTATGTGGCAAATGTGGCATATCCACAATTATGCAGTAAACCCTACAATCACAGGATTTGCATAAATCCACTGTCCTTTACCATTCCCCATTATTTTTAAATGATTTATTCAAGAAAGGTAAATGAAACCTTTACTTTTCGCAAATAAATTGTTGCTAAATCAATATGGCAATGGTGAGGGCAAGTGGATGTATGTGACGCAGTGGATGCAGACAATGTACGTGCCTCACAATCTTGTTTTCTTTTTAAACCGTAATGTTGAGGGGGTCAGTACTTATGTACCCAAATCTTCCACAGTGGCAATCATTCTTTAAGAAATGCTACTTTTTTCACCAGAAAGGTACGTTACTGTTTACTTCTAAACTTTTGGATATTAACAGTTTAGTTTAGTTTTCTACCTTTAATAAAATCTGCAGAACATATTTATAACGATGATAGAAATCTACAAAAAAGCCTTTGGTAATACTGCATTTGGGACTAGGCTCTTAAACTGGGGTGTGCAGGAATGCAGATGCGAAGGTATACACTTGAAATTACTGACAGCAGTTTTAGTAATTCTGGGAAGCAGGAATACCTCAATATACCTTTGTGCCTTGCGCTGTCCCTGTTGTGCCTATCAGTTTCTCCCATGCACTCGTTCTACAGTGCGCCTTGTATCATGCATGATCTAATTTCTTTATTGTTTCTTATGTAGTGAGATGCAGATTTGTAGAGCCATCCTGGCCCTGCCCATTCTTTTACTTCTTGCTCTCTCGTCTACTTATATCTTTTACCCTCCATCCCCTTTTCACCTCACTCCTCCTCTGTCCATTGTCATTGTCACGCCCCACTATCCCTTTTAAACCCTTCTCACGTTCAGCCATGTTTATTCTACCCTCACTCTCCTCTGTTTCTTGGCACACTTCTTCACTCTTCACTGTCTTCTTGCCCTTGTTCTTGTGAATCCCTCTAATCCCGCTCCGTACCCCCTCACCACCTCAATGCCCCAGGGGGTCTATAACCCACCTCACTCACAGATCGAAGAGTTTAGGTACCCTTCACACTCCGCCCATAATTCTGTACTTTGTTTCACATGCTGTGCCCTGAGTATCTCCCTGTGTCCCATGTCTCTATCCTCCTGTACCCTTATGAGCTGGAGGCTATACTCCTCCTCGCTATCAGTATCTGGTTCTTCTGTAACAAGCGTCTGGGCCTGCTCTCACTCCTTCCTCTATTTTTACTCTGTGTCCTGTATTGTCTTTAAATGTAATAGTTTTGGTAAAGCACCAACAAGCTGTGCTTGGATGCTTCTAGGTGATTTGCTATGGTGTCATATATAGTGGGCTGGCAATTTGGAATGGATTACATTTCAGTACTCTGGGTTTTCTTGCAGGGATTATTTGGATTGCTTCCCTGAGTTTAGGTATCCATGTACTGCAGTAATCTATCCCACAGCCATCACGCGTTTCTGACTCCAGCTTGGGCCGATGAGCAGCTGTACTTTTTTAAAAGCTGGAAATAATTCGTCCAAAATATGGAGTAGTTTACCACACCCCAGGAATACTTAATCTATTCCAGTTGCAGATTTCCAAGAGTACTGCGCCTCCACTTCTATACTTTATCACTCAGGCTGTCAAATCCCCCAGGACAGAAGTGATGACTTGAACACACAAAAAGTGATTGATTGAATGCTCAAATGATTCTTTAGTATGGATAATTGCTCCGAGAAACATTCCATAATGTTTTTGTTCACTGTGTAACTACGGTCAGGGACCAACCACTTTTAATTATTAATGCTCCCTCCGTAAAAAAAGACAGTCAATCCAAACTCCAAGGGCTTATCCCCTGCGAATGAAAACACAAGAAATGCCACACATACTTCAGTCATGCTCAGCCATATCATGGAAACATAATATGAAGCGAGGTTGTATATTGATATACTAGTGCCAAGCAGACCCTTGGCTCCCGTGGCTAATCACAGAAAAACACAGTGGGTGGAAAAGCTTGAATTATTCTTAGCCACTGGCAGCTGCTCAAAGCAGCATTTCTAAATGAGTTTTTGCTCACTGTGCCATTATGGACAGTAACCAACCATATGCAAACAACTTTTGCCTCAGTCACAATGGAATGCTGACCAAAGCAAATGGAGTGGTTAAGATTCAATCAAACACGTCCAATCACCACTTGTTACTTTTCTGAGGAAATTTGCATTTTCATATTGATGTAACGATTCTCTTATCATCAAAGGAAAAAAACCTTTCTTTACATGTCCAGGAAATTTGGAGGTGTTCATGTACTACTTCCCATTCCCACAATAAAGGCAGATTTATTTCATCATGAGTGTTTCCAGGGTGGAAACGGCCATGCCAAATATTTGTGCATGCCCACTGATATATGGGTTTGTTGGTTTCCCTTGCATTTTCCAGAGCACCTCCCAGGGCACTCTTCTTTGTAGTCCATAATCTTTATCTCACAGTGCTTTGGAAGGGGAAAATGTTGTAATGCTTAATGGTGACTTAATGGAGTACTTTTGAATCCTAAAATTACACATATGCTTATCCCGTGACTCAGGATGTAGCATTTATGATTGTAAATGTTGTTTTCATGCACCACTACTTCTTTGAATTTGTCCCTCTGTTCTATTGCTCCAGTACTCACTCATGCTCTCTCTCTCTCTCTCTGCCTCTCAATATAAACAGAATGTGCTCAGCAGTTTCTCTCTCACCCTTTATGTGCTTTTCTATGCACTGACTCTATCCCTTCTGCTTCTGTGCTCCACAGCAATCCCTACAGAATGTGTTTCTAAACATCAGCCTCATTTTCTGTCAAGTTTCCGCCCCCTCCCTCTGAGTGTCGATAGACCCTTCACTCTGCCCAGCACACCACCATCTCCCAATAAATCTCACGCCCACTTCTTCCTGTACTTGCCAGTCTTCTGTACTCCTTCTGTGCCTAATGTTGTTCTGCATCCCCCACTCTCTGATCCATGTCCCACTGCTCTTTGCTTCACCCTCCCTCCCATCCAACTGTGTTCTATCTTTTACTCTGTTCTATATGTTCCTGCTTCCATACTGTGTTATCAACTGACTGAGGGGGTCATTCCGACTTTGGTGGGCGGCGGAGGCCGCCCGCCCATGTAACCCCGTCGGAAGATCGCTCTGCGGTCAACAGACCGCAACGGTCATTCCGACTTTCCCGCTGGGCCAGCGGGCGACCGCCAGAAGGCCGCCCGCCGGCCCAGCGGGAAAGCCCCTTCAACAATGAAGCCGGCTCCGAATGGAGCCGGCGGAGTTGAAGGGGTGCGACTGGTGCAGTGGCACCCGTCGCGATTTTCAGTGTCTGCAAGGCAGACACTGAAAATCTTAATGGGGCCCTGTTAGGGGGCCCCTGCACTGCCCATGCCAGTGGCATGGGCAGTGCAGGGGCCCCCAGGGGCCCCACGACACCCGTTCCCGCCATCCTGTTCCTGGCGGTAACAACCGCCAGGAACAGGATGGCGGGAAGGGGGTCGGAATCCCCATGGCGGCGCTGCAAGCAGCGCCGCCATGGAGGATTCCCTTGGGCAGGGGTAAACCGGCGGGAAACCGCCGGTTGCCCTTTTCTGACCGCGGCTTTACCGCCGCGGTCAGAATTGCCCATGTAGCACCGCCAGCCTGTTGGCGGTGCTACCTCTGGCCTCCACCCTGGCGGTCTATGACCGCCAGGGTCAGAATGAGGCCCTGAATGTGTTAGTGATCTTGTTAATGCCTCAACAGAGAGTCATGCACATGAATGATCTGGTTTCAAATCTAAAGGGGGTGCAAGGGAAAGGCACAACCTACGTTAGATGTATCAAGCCACGCACAAGCATTTTGCATGGCCCTGAGTGGCTTGATAAATTTGGAGTAACGCAAGGCAGCACAAATCACTGCCTTGCGTTACCCTACCCCAGGTAGGAGTCCGTAGGTGGAGTATGGGTGTTCCCACACATCTACCCATAGATTTTGGGGCATTTCCAGATTTACCACCATTGCTAAATCTGGGAGCGCGTCACAATGCTATGCCTTCCCAGGGGAGGCGCAACAAGGAGAATTATCTTTATTTCTCCTCGTTGTTTCCTCTTTGTAAGTCTGCTGCATCCTGCAACTGCATCCTGCAGCAGACTTAGAAACAGGAAAATGCCCCAGAGGATTGTTTTTTTGCAGGCACGTGCCCCTTCTTGCACAAAAATAATCCTGCTTACAACACAGGCCCCGTGCACTATGGTGCCTGCATTGGTATAGAACATTGTGTACCAGCACAAGGAAAGGACAAGAATGCGCTGTATCATGTTAAATAAGGCACATTCCTGCACTTTCCATTTCACGCAGCACAGCAAGGAGGCTTGCTACGCTGCATGAAATATTGATAAATCTGCCCCTAAGTGTGGACAGAGCATGTGGAATGAAGCGGGTGTACTGCTTCAGTGACTCATGGATGTTCTGGTGAACACAGTGCTCACTTAGTGTACTGTGTAGCTATGAGGACCAGTGTATGACAGGAAAGGGGAGCAGATATGACCACTGCATGTGCTGATATTTCCTTTAAGCCTGACTGGCACCTGTGAAGCCAGGTATAGTGATAGCAAAGGTCATGGAGAGTACATCTGTGTTTGTATCTTTTTAAACATGCAGATGCACCATCCTACCCTGGTACACTGGCTAGCTCCATCTGCATGCAGAAGGATTTCAGCACTCCTCAATGTGCACAGGTGATTCTATGCCCACAAGGGAGGTATTTGTGAAAAGGGCATGCACCTTTTAAACTATTTTTGAATTGTGCAGTGTATGCTATGATGTGAGAGGTGGATGATCTGGTAAGTCAAACATGCAAATACCTGATTGTGTGCTTCATATGTAAAATGTTTTGTAAATTAAAAGAGCATTTGTTGTTCAAACAATAGCACAACAGGCTCCTCAATAAAGCCTGTAGCCATTGATTGCAAAGTTGAGACAGCAGCCCTTAGAGAATAAGGAGGCTCAAAAGCATGGACCCTGTTACACTGTGGTAGACACAGCAAAGCCATCTAAGTTGAAGCAGTCGAGTTGGGGCTATCCTCTCCTAGAGGATTCCATCTTCCCATAACCACTGAGAATCTACAATGTTAAGGCTGCACTTAGGCAGCCCTGAAAAACAGCCAGAGCGGACAGTCTTCTGCACAGGCCCAGAGGATGGGATACAAATAATTTGACCATGCTCAGAGGCATCTCAGGGCCACCCCCATTAGCTAGTAAAAACATGATCACTGTAGAACCCACCATTAACTAGACCCTTTATTGGGACACATGACCCAAACCATTCCGATGGAGGGTAAGGTACTTTAACTCCCCCCCCCCCACATTGCATTTTATTAAATATTTGACCTCAATTAAATTCATAAAAAGGACTATAAAGCATACCTACAAAATATACACTTCTTTGGAACAAGAGTCTAGATAAATGTCAGTCGTGAACTTCCATCTACCAGCTGAAATGCAATAATGGTATTAATGGTATTAAGCGTGCTTAGACTGCCCATCAACAATCTGAACATCATGAAGAGTAAAAACAACTCTTCCAAGTCGGACAATCTCTGCCTGAAGAGCTGCATTCAAAAGTATGTATTCAGGATTTGTTCATAATAAGAGCCACCCCATAGCAAATGTTCATATTGCTGCCTCATGGCACAACTCAGCATTCCTTTACTTAAATCCTTTTTGCGTGGTTAGATCACTCCAGTGATTTCCATTGAGTGTCAGCAATGAATCAATGTCACTAATCACAATTGCAGAATGGTAAATATGCCATGTAATGGTGCACAAAACGCTATAGAAACACTTTGTACCATAAATGATGTAGTAATCTGGATCTATTTGCGCAAGAGTGCCTGCTGTCTAAAAGAAATGTAAATGTGTGCAATTGGTTAAACAGCTAAACTAAGGCTACTTGGGAGCCATCATGTGGCTCTAATTGATGCAGTCATTTGAGGCATTTGAGGCTTCTTGGTGACAAAGATTTAGGGGCATATTTATGACAGGGGTTGGTAGCTCTTGCATCACGCAATTTTATGCAAGTGCACGCAAGCCCAAAATGCGATTTATCAAGCCACGTAAGGTCACCTTGTGTGGCCCTGAGTGGCTTGATAAATATGGCATAATGTAACACAGCACACATCGCTTTGTTTCGTTACTCTGCCCCAGGGAGGTGTTCCATGGATTTTGTGTGGGTGTTCCCATCAACATCCATGGATTTGATGCATTCCCAGATTTACCAAAAGTGGTAGACATGGAAATGCACTAAAATGCTACACCCTCCCAGGTGAGGCATAACAAGAAAAGCTATCTTTACTTTTTCTTGTCACTCCCTCTTTCTATGTGTGCTGCATTCTGCAAAGAGGAATATGCCCCATGGGAACAATTCTCCTTACAACACAGGCACCATTGCACGATGGTGCAAGGGTGCCCTCATTGGCGCTAGGCAGCTAAAATGGTGCCAGCACAGGGACAAAGGCAGGAATGTGCCATAGTATTTTAAATACAGTGCATTCCTGCCCTTTCCCTGTCATACAGCTACAGCAAGGCAACTAGCTTTGCTGAGCTGCATGACTTTCCCATTAAAATATGTATTTTGAAAACACTTGTTACATCTTAAAAACTAAGGACTGATTTAGAGTTTGGCGGAGGGGGTCAGCTCTATTACAATTTCATTATAGCCTTAGGGACCTGTAATACGGCAGACAGGATATCTGTCACCTTAGTGACAGAGTAACCTCTCCACCACACTTTACATCAGGCCCTAAATCTCATAACACAGTTTGCAACAGCCTCTCACATAGTGAATTCAAGCTCATTTTAGAAGAATGGTGTGCACATTAACACTGCTTTCATTCATAAGCTGGGGCCTCGGAGCACTATAAATACAGGCCACTGTTCCCCAGTGTGCCAACTAGGATTCAATTCTATGACTGTCTGGTTACACACACAGACATCTGTAGTGACTGCATTTACCCATTGAGTTTTCATAACCTAAGAGTGCATTTCCCACCTCTTAACTTGCATTTATTTTTCAATTATGGTATGTGGTTTATATTTTATATGTATTTACCTGAAGGTAAAATGCAAACAAAAGAGTTGCAGAATATTTTGTACCTTTTAGTATTGGATATGAAAAGGATCAAGGGCCAGATGTATCAAGAATGCATTTTGCGAATCGGAAATAGCGATTTTTAAGAAATGGCTATTTCTGATTCGCAAAATGCAATGTATCACATTTGCGATTCGGTACTATCGATTTCTTAAAAATCGCAAATGCTATTACCGAATCGCAAATTGCGATACAGCCCCCATTCGCATCTATGGGCCTCTCTGCCCATATTTGTGAATATTTTGCATGTCCCAAATTGCGAATTCCTAATTGGAATTCGCAATTTTGGGAAATGCAAAGTCCAGGGTGCTGGGGGCCTAAGGCCCCCTCTGCTGCACCCCAAAACATTTTTTACAACATGTAAGGTGCACACATGCCAAAAGGTAATGTGTGCTTTACATGTAGATTTTAAAAATGCATTTTTAATGCATTTTTAGAATTTGTACATGGTTACCACCAAGTTCAACTTGGTGGTAATATCGATTCCTTAATGCCCAATTCGCATTAAGGAATTACTTCTAACATGTGCTTCAGAAATCACAAATAAGGAGTCCTTATTTGCGATTTCTTATTTAGAGAGTCGCAATTTGCAACTGTCTAAACATGGTCGCAATTTTAAGGAATCGCTATTTTAGCAAGTCCTTAAAATTGCATTCAGAATGCCTTTGATACTTTCTGAAATGGCTTTTTGCATTCACATTCGCTCGTTTGCAAATGCAAAAAGCTTAGATACATCTGTCCCCTAGTGTTTTGTTGCAGGGAGGGAAATGAGCTCTTCATCTGCCGCCTCTTTCTATGGATGTTCTATGAGTGATGCAAACTTAACATAGTTAAAGAATGTAATAAGGTCATTAGAGATAATTAGGGCCCTGGATTGATTTCCTGCTCCAGTGAACACCTACTAAAACATGCACACGGAAAGATTAAACCGTTTGTTCAGAGAAACATAATTTCATTTTTAAGAATACATCAGACAAAATACCTACTGGGCCACGTGACCCCTAACATTCAAGTACCATAGTCAATACCTGCTACTCTAGGTACATGATCAGCTACTGGTACGAGTGTATTCCTCCTATTCATCTTTACATTATATGTACAGTAAATATACACAGATTGAAGAGGCCCACCGACCTTTTTCAAAGCATACTCCTGCCTTCATCTGCACTGGCTGATATGTAGGCTGACCGAGAACAATTGGGCTTGCAGTCATTTCTTTGCTTTTGTGCCCTTTTAAAGAATAATTACATCCCGACTTGTAATCTCTCCCGCTATCTGCAAACCTGACAAGCTACCAAAGCAGAAAGTCACCTCGTATATTGATATTACAAACTGAATGTTTCACCAAAAGTTTAAAAAACATGTTTAAAAAACGTCTGGCATGCCCTTGTGCATTTTTATGTTACTCAATCTATACATTGAAATAATTTAAGAATTTTCATTTTTTTCCCAAAAAGTTTACCAAAATATTTTAAACAAATACAATAGTAAAAAAAACACCAGCATAAACTTTGCTTGTATAGGCAGTGGTTAAGATCACAATTTTCCTTATCAGGTTTGACAGACTTTCCAAGTTGCCATCTCGAAAGAATGGAAGTTGAAATTCAGGGTCCTGTGAATGTAATGCTAAATCAAACCTACTTGTAACACAAGACAAAATGGCGACTCATGTAGTGCCTCTACGGCTTAAAGTAGAGAGAAGTCAACATTTTAGAAAATTCACCTGCTTGTTTGTGTTGAGTTCATTTTAGAGTCAGTTGATCAACGGACAAATCGGTGTTTAATTGTCAGTAGATGGGTTTGAAGGCTTTTATGTATAATCAAAAAGTACTGTCCCGCGAAGAACCTTCCGGTTTCCTGTAGGCCTTTCAGGAACCTGGCAAGAGTGTAAAAATTCACCCCTTTTGGATGAAGCCCTCAGCGATGTTGAACTGATTCTTTACGAGTTGCCCATCATTTCAAAGATGAAGCTAAATTTGCTAGCTAGCCACTGCCTCAGGGGACAGTAGTACTCATTGTGGAACTGTTCAAATTCTGGGGTCTGGCGGATTTCATGAAGGAAAGAGACATCAATGCCCGATTCTAGTAGCAGTAGAAGGAGTGGAAAGACGACTAGCACCAGCAACAGTGCCACAAGGAAAAGCCTCGAAAAGCTCCTAACAAAAGCATTCACTTGCATGTTTCCCAGCAGAATGTCACAGCCCCAGGTCAGGGCTCTCCTGGCTTCCTTCATCTCTTCTTCTTCGGCGATCAAAAAAGCATGTTCGTCTACTTCCAGCTCCTCAAACGAGTCGGTATCATCCCTTGCAGCTTCTCCGCGGACAGAACTTTCAAATAGCATGTCTATGCCTTCGTCCACAGGGGTGGGCAGAAGGCTAGCACTGGGGTTATAGACAAGATCCGAAATGGTTAGGGGTTCCTCTGCAATCTTTTCTTCTTCTTCATTTTTAAGGTCTAACATCACCACCAACTCCTTGACTGGAGAGTTAGCTGGCAATGGAGCGGAGCTCTCCTCCTGCTGGACAAGCATGATACCTGAAAATAAAAACACAAGGAAAAAAAAAAACAACTTTAATATCATTGGAATGTTGATTTACAGATGATGCCTTTCATTTTAATCCTTTATAGCAGGCCATACATGTGTACTGTTTGTACTCCACATTTTCATAATAGCATGCACTTGTATACTGGCTTTTGATCAGGCTATCCTGGATAGCCAGGCTTCCGCAGTGCAAAAGCTGAAATCTGAACTGTCATAACAGCACTTTTTCACAGGTGCAGACCTCCCTTTTAAACATGAGGAAGTCCACCTATGTATTAGGCCTTGTATCCCACAAGGTGGATTTCATAGTTTTAAAAAATGGGACAGGTAGAAAAATATTACCACATCACTATAGCTACAAGGCCCTAAAAACAATTTTCACAAAGGACAGATAAAAATACAAACACTTTATTTCAGGAATGGGCCAGCTAGAAAAATAATTAAACAACTATTTTTTATTAGTTATTTAAAATACAACTCAAAATTAAAGTCAGATTTTTATCACATATTGAGGAAAAGTAACTTTTAAAAAGTTACTTTTTCCCTCCTTGAAGTTTCTGGAGACTAATTTGCATTAACTCTCCATCAACTCCCAGCCTGTGCCCGCCAGGGAAGAGATATGAAATTCGTCCATGAGCACGAAATAGGCTGACTTAAATTGGCAGAGATGACTTCTCTGAGCTCAATAGACTAGGGAGGATAGGGCCTAGTTGGCATTTTGCTGACACCATAGTGTCAAATTTTGCCCAACAGGCCTATTGAGCCAAATGTAATTCTTTGGTGCACTTGAAAGGGAGAGAACAGGATGTCAGGACTATTCCTGTGTATCCACTATCTGGTTGCAAAAGGACCCTGCCTTTGTCCCACCTGACTTCTGAATCTGAGTTTGTTGTTAGTACACTGCCTGCTTCAAAATGGAGTTTAGTGTTAGATGTGGAAGCAAACTAGTGATAACCATAGTGCACTGCTTAACATATCCGCAACCCTCAGAGTCCAAGTTTAGTGTGGCCAAAGACTTTTGCCATCTTGAAAATGCACTAACACATGGTAGTTTGAGTCCATGTGCAGAATGGCTAAAAGGAATTACTGAAAAAGTGGGTAGGATTACCTCTGGGTACTTTTACCCCATTGGTCAGGAAGTGCCCAGGAGCACCCACCCCGCTTACCAGCTGGGACCAGGCATATATGGCACTAGGACCAGACCAGCCGTCTCTGACCTAAGTGTGGCTCTGAAGGACTGGGCCTGCTTCCGTTTATACTCAGGACAAAGATGTGGCCTCCAAAGGCCAGTTGGCTGACCTCCTTTGTGGCTACAGGGACAAAGAAGCTGCAAGAGACATTTTCTCTACTATTCCCAGCTGACCACTGGCTAATGGAACATGGGAGGGAGTTTGCTGGTGGCCTCTGCCTGCCACCTTGAAAGGCATTTAGGTGCCCTCCTGAGATTCTGTGGGGTTCAGAAGTGTACTTCTGTGGTTGCTTGAACAGCAGGAAAAAGTTTGGAAATTTGTGAAAACTTTGGCTCCAGAGCCAAATGGACTTACTACAAAAAGTACCCAACCAGCAGTTTCTCTGCATTGGATTAAAATGCAGATTTGTTCCCCTGAAAGGCTCAAGCATCTCTAAAAAGTAGCAAAGTTTCTTTCTGCTTTGGGCCTCAGAAATGTTTTGAAACAAAACCATTAAAAGCTCAAGGTCCATAGTAGAACCACCCTGCAGCACGTACCCAACTGGCCGTTCCATTGCAGCAGCTACAATTTCTGATTTGCCTAATAAGTAGATAGCTTTTAATTCAGAAAAATGACAGAGTCCTTTTTAGATTTAGGGCTTTAAAACTTTAGTGAACTTTTTGACTTCCAGGCTCTCACCAGGACAAATCCACTTGATGTATCCAGCTGGGGCTTCATTGCAGTTGGTCTCAAATCGCACCTAGTTCTCGGTATACCGCCACCACTGGCTACCACTGTCTACCATAGGAGCTTTGTACTTTTTGGCTCTTTTTTTAGCCAAGTCTTTAAAAATTCATATCACCTGTTTCCCTAATCAGATTTTTGTCATTTTGTTTACTAAAATTCACTCTGTTGTTGTACCTTGTTTTGTGATTTTTATATCTTGGTGTTTTTACTTTTTTACTTTTTTTCCTGCATTAATACTTTACACATTGCACTAAGTTAAGCCTGTCCGATGTTTGCCATAGCCAACAGGAAGTTAAACTCATTTAATGAATCAACTTACAAGAGTCGTGATTATCCCATGAAAGGGGCATTACTCCCCCAAAAAAATATGAATCCAAATTTACATATGTAGTACTGTATTGCTATCCAAACAAATTAATATTTTTTACCTCCATAAATTATTTTTAAATAAATGTCTATGACTACAACAACACATTTTAATTCACTTTGTTTTCCTGATCACTGTGCAATTTGTAACTTTTTTATTGCATGAAAATTGGGCGAGTTTATGTGAGCTGGTGCAGTATCTCGCTGACTTCAGAAATTAACTATGTTTTTACGTTTTCTATATGGCGTTTCAATTTCTTTTGATAAGGAAACCGATTCCCAGACTGCAACTGTATTTTCATTTGTTTTCACAATTTTTTAAAACTGCAACATGAACCTCCCATCACTATATGAATCCTCATAAATCTACTAAAAATAAAGCAAAAACAACAATAGCAATTTTATAGTGGCTCTCTGGATCTAAGGATCTAAATGACAGAAGGAGTGACTATGGCAGTTAAACAATATTCAAGATATCAGTGATGGACACATGAACAGCACCCACATATACCTTCTTACTTTGTACAGATTCTGTACGTAAAGATCCTAAGTTAGGTACCTATGAGTTTTCTGAATAACTTGCTCAGTTTGGATGCAGAGAACAATTAATGCTTCTCAGAAATATACATTTAGTTTTAATAAAAACAAAATGAACACATGTACATATTATGGATTCTTTGCAGAAAAGGTCAATACACGTCTATATCTTGTTTAATACTGAAAGTGAAATATTTATTTGTGAAGCCCTCGAATCATGTTCTTAATAACGCGAGGAGAAGAAATTAGCAGTGTTTCGAAAGTGGCACCCCGAGAGAGTGGCAGTTAGGACTCCAAGAATGACGCACCTCTGCAGTACTCTTGATGCCTGGGCGGCCCATCGAAATGGCTGACAGTTTTAAATAGTTAATTGCCTCATGTGCAAGGAGAAGTACAACTGCCTTTTGCGCTGTCTGTTTTCAGTCTACAAGACTCGTTATTCCTATATTGTAGCACCTTGTGTATTTAGCCGAGCCCCATACGCTATCCTCTGTTTTGTGCACCATGCTTGTAGAGGCCTACTGCGACAGAGACCGTTGGCGACCCCACTAGATGCATGGTTGACAGTGTAGATGTAGAACATTGAAGTTTGTAGCCCATTTTATTTGTGAAGCACTCACCCCAGTTGGGTGCACCCATGTGCATTAGCAAACTTGTTAGCTGCTATGGTAGCTCTCTCACTGTGTTTAGTGCATTGCAGAGGTTTTGGAAGGGCAATGGACAAGTTTTCTGTTCCTTCAGTCTGATTCGGGGTGCCCCTCCAATTGGCTGGTGCTGCCTGAACTGGCCACTGGCAGCACTGGAACAGATTACTTCCTTTGTGGCTACTGGTTACTGTGATTTGATGAATTTGTGTCTTCCATTCTTACTGCTGGATTCCGAGACCCCAGACCATGAATGTAAGCCTGAGGGAATTGGATCAGCATGCTGCAGATTAATTTACTTGTGTGTTAGTAGTTGTAAAAAATTGGGTTGTTGGTTGACTGGGGTGTGAGACCTGGGCAAATAGTAACCACACCTGTTGACTTTGGTGCCACCCAGTGGCCTCAACTACAATAGCAGACTCATGGTACATTCTCACCCAATATTGTGGGGCTCCATCACCAGTTCAGATACAGAGCATGAACTGCTGCCCAAAGAAGGTCTGCACCAAACCTCTTTGGTCCTTGACCTACTTGTAGATCAATATGATCAATATGATGGGGAAAATGGGAGAAATAGCAGTCTGACCTTAATTCTGGCTCCACTAAACCATGTGTCATAAAAATGTCACCATGGGTGCTGTTGTCCACATAAATCCAAGCCACCATTGTCAAGAGTTATTTGTGATTAAAAAAAAGTAATTAATCCTGGCTAAAACTGAAGGCTGGGAAAGGTATTTAAATGAGATGATCTAAAACAAGAGTGGAATACATAAATACAAGCTAGGCCGTAAAACATTCAGGTACCTCAGATGAGGCAGTGGACTTAATTTCCTCACTGGATGGCCTAGTCATCTACTACTCACCGTGTTGCAATCATTGCAGACAGGGCATGTCAGAAATAGAAAATAGACTGACATTCTTCAGCACAACAATTTCAAAATATTGGTGATCTCCAAATCAGGTACGTCTCACAATTCCTTTCTCATTTGGCATAAGTCTCTGATCAATTTGTTATCAAACATGCTCACAGATCACTTGCATCCCATTCATTCCAAAACACTTATCAGGGGCACATTTATCTAAGGGCCTCATTCCAAATACTTCGGAAAGCTCGATGCGGCCAGTAACAAAGTTACGGAACACGTTGGGGATTGCAAGGTCTGCTGACACATCACAAGCTGTCATAAAACCCCCTGAGATCAAATTTTCAGGGGGAATCTTTGGTGCAGAATAAGGAATCGCTGCGAAAATCAGACCTGGAATTACTATTACCACTCACCGCTCAGAAGATTCTCAAGGTTCAAGCCAAAGTCATTGTAAATTGTGCACCAGGTCCTTAATATAACCCACTGTAATCTGTGATGCAGAATTGCCACCAGCAGCCCTAGAGCACTCAGGTCCTTAGTGTCCTTTAGGCCAATTAACTGGGTCACTTTTACTGATGACTGTGAATTCTCATTGTGGGAGTGGACAAAGTTTGGAATGTTAGGGTGTTTAAACTGTTACTTTATCTGCAGTGGGGTTTCTATGATCTTTAGATGCATAAATATGGATGACTGTAACGTTTTTAACATATCCCCCTTTTGCTACAGTAAGTAATTAAACTAGTCCTGATAATGGAGATCTGTAAATCCATTTTGATTACCTTCACAACATATAATGTCAGGAGTCTCAACAATGGTGTCAATAGTTCACTTATGTTGGAACACACCATTATTATTGCAATATTTATAAATACAAATCTGACAAAGAAAGGGTATGCAAGGTCAGAAATCTTGGCTGTCATCACTACTTTTTATTACTTGGCTTTAACTCTTATGTCATTAATATTCATATTCATAAAAGTATCCTATTTTAAGGTTGACAACATGATATTGCACCTGGAAAGGATATTTGTGCTTGTGCATAGGGCATTGGCTGATTTTTTAATAACAGTTACTAATGTTTATGTACTTAATATATAATCCAACTCCTGCCACAACACTAAAAGGGATCAGCAGACATATCACCCCTTTCTGGTGAAGCCTGATCACCTCATCTTTGGCTCAAGGTCAAATTCCAGACTGTCTTAAAATAGGCCAGGCCACCCCTCTCCTAAAAACAATACGATCTAATCTTGAGCAATTCAGTTTCTGCCCAGTAACAAATCTCCACATCCTATTGAAAAACCCTTGAAAGCAGAGCAACAACTCAACTCAATTAATTCTTTGTGGATCTCAGTGTGTTCAATGATCTTCAGCCAGGTTTCCGAGTCGGCTCCAGCACAGAAACGGCTATTTGAAAAAAAGTTGACGACAGGCTGACTTTTTGGCAACAGTGACTTCTGTCTTCTCAACCCATACACCTACCAGCAGCCTTTGTCAGACATTAAGAGAAAGAATCTGGCTAAAAGTAGTTGCATTGTTTGCCTCTTATCTAGAAAACTACTCCAAAAAAAACTCTTTAATTTGTACTCTCATCAAAGAGCTGAAACAAACAGATATATCACATCATCTCCCTTGCAATGATACACAACTATATCAAGAATTTGTCAACCCTGATGACAAAATCCTTTTAGATCACACATTAGAGAACATTGAGACTCAAATGGCTTTTCATCATCTTAGGCTAAATCCGCTAAAGATAAAATCGCTACTCATTGCCTTGCCACAAAAAGCAATCCCAATGCCGTCATGTTTTGACTCATGTAACATACTAGACTGCAAACCTACAAAATGTAACCTTTAATCAATCATAAATGCAATAACAAAGACTGCACAGTACCAGTTGATACGTGTGTGGTGGAGGTCAAACTCTTTGTACCTGCAGTAGACTTCAATATAGTTTATAGGTATTTCTAAGCTTCATCTGGCTCTTCTGCAGCAACTCTACAAATAGCATCAGATTTCATTAAAGGAGTGAAATACTTCTAACAGAAATAGACAGTTGTTATGAGTTTTAGTTGGCTTCTCATAGGAGCTATAAACATTTTCTAAATTGCCTCCAAAACACACAAATCCATTCACCATGATTCCCATAAAACAGAGGACAAAAACTTACCACGACAGGGGCAGCTACTCCTGTGAAGTGCTGAATCCATACGAAGATAAAGAAAACACCTCTTGTTTTCATGTAATAAAACAAAATAAAGAACTTGATTCCCCCTCATTATGCACAAACCAATCACATGGGTCTTGCCAGAAGATCTGAAACAACTAATGATTAATTGTTTTCTCAAGTGATACACCTTTCATCCATTGCAAGCTCTGAACTGCAGTAGAACACCAACTATAGGCACTTAAAGGGCACTAACTTAACATATCGTGAACAACAATATTACATAGAGGAATATTAGCATTGAAGCAGTTGATTATATTGAGGATACCTGGAGTATCTGTAATGTCTATATCAGAAGGGATTACACAGCTTCCAAAGCAGGTGAAAGAGTATCTATAAGGGAAATTAGGCAAAAGTAGAAGACTTTGGGGCAGCAATAGATAGGTAGGCAGAAAAGGAGTATCTTCGTAGGCCACAAACCTCGGTCAAGAAAGCTTAAAAGGGTTCCAGAAATGTACCTGGCAATAAGGAGGATCAATAATTATTTCAGAGTTAAAAATCTCAACATAGAGTGCACTTTTGTAGACTGCCATACAAACATATACTTCAAATACTGTGGCACAATGCTTTATCAAATTACCGAACACCTTGCTCAGATCACTCTTGCATGGGTTAATGTCAGACAAACTTTAAATAAACCAGTTTCGTAAAGGGGACTAATGGCTGAGTTTCGCTGGCTGGACGGTTGACAGGAGAAATAGAAGAAAATCAAACTTCAACAAGTCCTTCTCTGATTTGTTGACAGTTAATGTAGAGCTGTGCAGAGTTAAAGGGGAAAACCGTCATGCAGTACAAAGGGAGAACTGATTACTTTTTAACTAAAATTACAGAAATCCAGATAAATTGAATGGAGTCTGCACCCTACTATCCCCTTTTCCTAGTAAACACTAATAAACATATACAATACAGTAGCTGTTAAATATTTGTGTCATGTCTAGATCAGTATGGCTTCATCCCAAAAGGAGTACTACCAATAATTTAGGGAGTTAATTTAAAAACTTGACCAATTTAACCCTGATATCCACATGGTGTAAGTGATGTCTGATGCCAAGAAGGCATCTAATGGTTAAACAGTTATTCCCATTTTAAATTCTCAATATGTTAAAATATGGTAATTTTTCCTTTCTTTGGTCTCTCCATTGTATACAAATCTGATAGCCAGAGGGTACACTGATATAGTCACATTGGTAAGTCTAAGGGTACCATGCATGGTTGCCCCTCTTTGCTCATTGTTGTTTTCACTCGTAATCAATACACTTGCTCACCTAATTGACAGATGGGTGAGACTAAGGGAACACATTTTCCACTATACAAGCTAATCATAAATCTGTATGCAGACAATATCACTTTATGCATTCTCAAGTCACAGGACAACCGTGCCCTAAAGATGAACAAAACTTCCAGATTTGGGATTGTGTCATCTTTGAGCATCAACTTGAGAACGTCAGATAATGCTGAATAGCAACTATGGTACAGCGGAGACAAGTAGCCATAACTATACTAATCAAAATAATAGTTTTGTCCAAATTATTTTTCAATTGTTTAATAGTTTTAATTATCCCACCAAACATAGGCCTTCATTATGACATTGGCGGTAAATCCCACTTACCGCCATGCTGACTGCCGCCAACATACCGCTGCCGCTGCCGCAGATATCTGCTAACCATATTATGACACACACACACACACACACCAATCCGTCACTATACAGCCATACACACAAATCCGCCAGCCCAAAGGTCAGTGATAAAGTGGCGGTGTCAAAACCCACACCGTTACGCCAACAGAACAACGCCCACAACATTAGGACCCTCGAATCACCACGGCGGCCATTCCATGGCGGTAAACCATTGGCGGTACATACCGCCGCGCTCAAAATACACACACACTAACAAAACAGCACCACATTGGACAATTCAAACTACACACACCTGACACCCATACACACACCACACCCCCACACACACACCACTATAAATCACACACCCACATTACCCACAACCCTTCATGAAAGCCAATAATTGCCAGCAGAGAGAGACAGCAAGAGTACACACACAACCAGAGCCACATCCCACCATCATCTATACACCACACACGCACCTTACATCATACACCCCAACACATCCCCCTACACATCCTCACCCACACCACTCACACTACACCCATGGCACCACAACGACACCGAGGATTCTTTGAGGAGGAGCTAAGGGTCATGGTGGAGAAAATCATCCGGGTAGAGCCACAGCTATTTGAATCACAGGTGCAGCAGATATCTATTGCAAGGAAGATGGAGCTATGGCGGAGAATCGTGGATAGGGTCAATGCCGTGGGACAGCACCCCAGAACAAAGGATGACATCAGGAAGAGGTGGAATGACCTACGGGGGAAGGTGTGTTCCATTGCAACAAGACACCAACTTGCAGTACAGAGTACTGGCGGTGGACCCCCACGTTCTCCCCCACAACTAACAACATGGGAGGAGCAAGTCTTGGCAATACTGCATCCTGAGAGCCTGGCAGGAGTAGGAGGAGGACTGGACACTGGTAAGTCAACTCTCAACTACTTCTCCCCCCCCCCTACCTGCATGCCATCACATACCCCCACCCTTACCCTCACTCCCATCACTCCAACACTTCCTACACACCCCACCATCACAACCCACTCATCCCAATGCCAAGCCCTGCATGCAACACCAATGCATGGACACCACGCACAGCTCTGCATGGACACCTATCAATACAGCATGCACACTAGAGACAATCAGCTACCCCACCAAATAACAACTCACACATGGCAACACTGCCAGGGCAATAACAACCATAGAGGGAAACCCACCCATGTACAATATGTCACACAAAGAAACAATAACACTGCATTTCCATCCCTACAGGTATCCCAGCCAATGTCACCGGAGAAGAGGTGCCAGCAACATCCAGTCCCCTCACAGAAGAGGCCCACAGTGATGACAGCAGCTCTCCTCGCCTAGATGTGGATAACCAACCTGGCCCATCAGGGACCTCCGGACAGTCGGTTACCCAGGAACAGTCTCACACTACCACAGAGCCTCCCCCTCAGGAAACACCACCACAGCACCCACCCAGCAGACCCATACCTCTGTCCCCAGGACACGTCAATCAGCAGTGTGTCCACCACTACAGGGACGCCAGGGCACCCCACAAACCCAGGACAATCAGGGACCTGGGGTCAGTGGCAGTGGGCACACGGTTCAGGGGACAGAGGCACAGGACAACCGTAAGCTGGGAGGACTGCTGTGTGCCAGGGCATGGACAGGCCCAGGAAACTGACTCTCCAGGAGGCACTCACTGCAATCCTGGGAGCATACCAACATTCCCAGGATACACTGGGCCAGATACTGGACATGATGCAGGAGAACATGCGGCTACAGAAGGGACAGTACCTGGGGATCAGGGAGGACTTGCAGGCCCTGGTCACCATTGCAGGTGTGCTGGCAGACATGGCCAACAGTATGAAAGAGGCAGTGGCACACCAGTGGGCCCCTGCCACTAGCCAGACTACTGAACAGGCCTCCACCTCTGCTGCCACTAGTGGACAGGAGGACCCACCACAGGACCAACAGGCCACCAGCACCCCTCCCCCTGCAGAAGGCGAACAACCCTGCAAATGTTCCCTGCGATCCAGGCAGAAGCCAGAGACTATTGCCAAGACCCCCGCCAGTAAATGAGACTCTCCTGATTGTCACCCTTGTGTCCCACTCTGTCACCCTGTCCAACTTGAACTGTCATAGCTCCCCTTCCTATGCCCCATTGGACAATGCACCTTTGCTACAAATAGACTGGACTCTAACCTGGACTTTCCTCTATCATCACCCCAGCCCATAACACTTCCCTCTTTGCGTCAGAGCACTGCAATTAAACACACTTAAAAAAAATACAAGTATGGAGTATGTCAAATGATTTAAGTGTGTATAGGTCTAACTTGCTTTAAACATTGCAATTCAACTGTACAGTAATGTATACATAGTAAAGACCTGTGGTTCGCTGCAGTGAACACACCAGGAGCAATAGTGGGGCACCAACAGCTGCAAAAAGAGATGCCAATGGGTACAATGAGTGGGCATAGAAGTAGGAATTCACAGCCTGCCAATGACAATGCCACACACCAGACTGTCAATGAAATGTGAAATAACACTGTCTGACCTGTGTGTCACTGGAAGTATTGACGAATGACTGCACTTCTGTTGTCCTCATCCTCTGCCTCCTCATCTTCACTGTCCACAGGGTCCACTGCTGCCAAACGGCCATCTCCAGCCTCCTCCTCCTGCAGAGAAGGCACATGGGGGGTCATTCAGACCCCGGCGGGCGGCGGGAGCCGCCCGCCTGGCGGGAACCGCCGAATGACCGCACCGCGGTCAAAAGACCGCGGCGGCCATTCTGTGTTTCCCGCTGGGCTGGCGGGCGACCACCAGAAGGCCGCCCGCCAGCCCAGCGGGAAACCCCTTCCCACGAGGACGCCGGCTCCAAATGGAGCCGGTGTAGTGGGAAGGGTGCGACGGGTGCAGTTGCACCCGTCGCGAATTTCAGTGTCTGCAATGCAGACACTGAAATTCTATGGGGGCCCGCTTACGGGGGCCCCTGCAGTGCCCATGCCATTGGCATGGGCACTGCAGGGGCCCCCAGGTGCCCCACGACACCCCTCACCGCCATCCTGTTCCTGACGGTCGGAACCGCCAGGAACAGGATGGCGGTGAGGGGGTCGGAATCCCCCATGGCGGCGCAGCAAGCTGCGCCGCCATGGGGGATTCCTCAGGGTATCGGAAAACCGGTTCCCGCCGGTTTTCCTGTTCTGACCGCGGCCAAACCGCCGCGATCAGAATGCCCTGCGGGGCACCGCCAGCCTGTTGGCGGTGCTCCCGCCAACCCCGGCCCCGGCGGTCCTTGACCGCCGGGGTCGGAATGACCCCCATGGTGTCTCAAGGCAAGGTTGTGCAACATGCAGCATGACACGATTATCTGTCAGACCTTCTTGGGTGAGTAGCACAGGGATCCACCTGTAAGATGGAGGCACCGAAACCTGGCTTTCAGGAGGTCGAAGGTACGTTCAATAATCCCTCTTGTTCGCCCATGTGCCTCATTGAAACATTCCTCAGCCCTTGTCCTGGGATTCCTCACAGGGGTCAGGAGCCATGATAGGTTGGGGTAACCAGAGTCACCTGCAAATATTGAGGGACAACATTTAGCCACACACTATCCCTTATGGCCCACACCATACCCATACACCAACATCCACTGGGGGGGGAACCAGGGCTCACCTATTAGCCACACCCTGTGCCTTGTGCCATCACATTTGGGATACTCCTATTCCTCAGGATAAAAGCACCATGCACCGACCCAGGATACTTTACATTGACATGGGAGATGTACTGGTCCGCCAAACACACCATCTGCACATTCAGCGAGTGATAACTTTTTCGATTTCTGAAGACCTGTTCATTTCGCCGGGGGGGTACGAATGCAATATGTGTCCCATCAATCTCACCAATGATGTTGGGGATATGTCCCATTGCATAGAAGTCAGCCTTCACTGTGGCCAAATACTCCACTTGGGGGAAAACAATGTAGCTGCACATGTGTTTAATAAGGGCACCCAACAAACGGGTCAGCACTATTGAGAACATTGGCTGTGACATTCCTGCTGCCAAGCCCACTGTCACTTGGAAAGAACCTGTTGCCAAAAAATGGAGCACTGATAGCACTTGCACAAGAGGGGGGATCCCAGTGGGGTGACGGATAGCAGATATCAGGTCAGACTCCAATTGGGCACACAGCTCTGTGATTGTGGCCCTGTCAAGTCTGTAGGTGAGGATAATGTGCCTGTCCTCCATTGCTGCCAAGTCTACAAGGGGTCTGTATACAGGGGGATGTCTCCATCTCCTATTTATCCACAGCAGTTGCAATCTATGGAGCAAAAGAATGAGCAGCTGGTCATTATCTGTACATTGTAACCACTACAGTACAATGCATATTGTGATTGCTACAATATTTAGGTGGCATATGTCCAGAATGTGAAATTGTGAATTGTGACGCAGTTAGGATCCATGGCCTGTCCCCCCCTTGGAAATGGCGTCCGCCTGTCCTGTATGGAGGGACAGGTGGAAATGAGGTAATTCCGCTGACGTTGTGCGCCGTTGCGGAAGGCGGTCAGGAACCGCCGTGCAACTCCTCATTGATTATCATTGGGCCTATGGGGTACAGTGGCCAAAGGTGATGTACGCCAGCGGTGACAGTATGCACAGCCGCAGACGTCACCGCCATTTTGTATCTGTTTTACTCACTTGCTACCTGACTCAACAGGAGAGGACCTACACTGCATGTGCTGCTGTGACCTGTGTCGGGAACCTACTATGGCTCATGTGACTGGGGAAATGGCCCCTGCCTTCACCTCAGCAGAGTTGGAGAGAGTGGTGGATGGGGTCCTACCCCAGTACCGACTTCTGTATGGGCCTCCAGACCAACAGGTGAGTACACTGTGAGCATGATGCATGGGCCATGAATGCATGGAGTGCTGTGTGTGAAGGCCTCGTGTGGGGGTGGGGGGGTTGGTGGATGGGCCCTGGGCAGCGTGCAGCATGTATGCTGAGGCATGTCTGTGCTAATGGGGATGTTAAGGGGCATGGTGGCCCATGAGTGTACCAGGCAGGACGGTCTGTCTAATACCTTTCCCTGTGTCTATTTCCTCAGCGCCCATCAAAAGAAGGGTATATGGCCACTGTCACAAATGGTGGGAGGACCTGAGACGCTGGGCACGGAAGACGGCGGAGGCCCAGCTGGGGATGGCCTCCAAATGAGGAAGGGTGCCCGTTGAACCCTGACCCCCCGATGGCCTGCATACTGGCGGTGGCCTATCTGGAGCTAAATGGGCACTTGGGAGCATCACAGCAGAAACAAGTGGGTGAGTACAGTGCCCTTCATCACTATTTATGCCTGTTGGGGTGGTATCTGGGTGGGGGAAGTGGGCCTGTGGATGCCCCTAGGCCAGGCCTGACATTGCAGAGTAGGTCCCATGATGGGCAGAGTTCTGATGTGAAATCCCTCCAACCTAGCTAGTAGGCATCCACTACTGGGCAGGGGTGTGTGGGTCCCAGGTATGCTGCAGTTGGCGGTATCTGTCCCTACCCGTGACCTGGTGACTAGCATTGTAACTGGTAGTTGTGAGAAGGTAGCCTCTTTCTAGCCTTGTTACCCCCACTTTTGGCCTGTTTGTGAGTGTATGTCAGGGTGTTTGTCACTGTTTTCACTGTCTCACTAGGATCCTGATAGCCAGGCCTCAGTGCTCATAGTGAAAACACTATGTTTTCAGTATGTTTGTTATGTGTCACTGGGATCCTGCTGGTCAGGACCCCAGTGCTCATAGGTTTGTGGCCTATATGTATGTGTCACTTGGACCCTGTCACACAGGGCCCCAGTGCTCATAGGTGTGCATGTATATGTTCCCTGTGTGGTGCCTAACTGTCTCACTGAGGCTCTGCTAACCAGAACCCCAGTGGTTATGCTCTCTCATTACTTTTAAATTGTCACTAACAGGCTTGTGACCATTTTTTCCAATTTACATTGGCTTACTGGAACACCCTTATAATTCCCTAGTATATGGTACTGAGGTACCCAGGGTATTGGGGTTCCAGGAGATCCCTATGGGCTGCAGCATTTCTTTTGCCACCCATAGGGAACTCTGACAAATCTTACACAGGCCTGCCACTGCAGCCTGAGTGAAATAACGTCCACGTTATTTCACAGCCATTTTACACTGCACTTAAGTAACTTATAAGTCACCTATATGTCTAACCTTTACCTGGTAAAGGTTAGGTGCAAAGTTACTTAGTGTGAGGGCACCCTGGCACTAGCCAAGGTGCCCCCACATTGTTCAGAGCCAATTCACTGAACTTTGTGAGTGCGGGGACACCATTACACGCGTGCACTACATATAGGTCACTACCTATATGTAGCTTCACCATGGTAACTCCGAATATGGCCATGTAACATGTCTATGATCATGGAATTGCCCCCTCTATGCCATCCTGGCATTGTTGGTACAATTCCATGATCCCAGTGGTCTGTAGCACAGACCCTGGTACTGCCAGACTGCCCTTCCTGGGGTTTCACTGCAGCTGCTGCTGCTGCCAACCCCTCAGACAGGCAGCTGCCCTCCTGGGGTCCAGCCAGGCCTGGCCCAGGATGGCAGAACAAAGAACTTCCTCTGAGAGAGGGTGTGACACCCTCTCCCTTTGGAAAATGGTGTGAAGGCAGGGGAGGAGTAGCCTCCCCCAGCCTCTGGAAATGCTTTGTTGGGCACAGATGTGCCCAATTCTGCATAAGCCAGTCTACACCGGTTCAGGGACCCCTTAGCCCCTGCTCTGGCGCGAAACTAGACAAAGGAAAGGGGAGTGACCACTCCCCTGACCTGCACCTCCCCTGGGAGGTGTCCAGAGCTCCTCCAGTGTGCTCCAGACCTCTGCCATCTTGGAAACAGAGGTGCTGCTGGCACACTGGACTGCTCTGAGTGGCCAGTGCCACCAGGTGACGTCAGAGACTCCTGCTGATAGGCTCCTTCAGGTGTTAGTAGCCTATCCTCTCTCCTAGGTAGCCAAACCCTCTTTTCTGGCTATTTAGGGTCTCTGTCTCTGGGGAAACTTGAGATAACGAATGCATGAGCTCAGCCGAGTTCCTCTGCATCTCCCTCTTCACCTTCTGATAAGGAATCGACCGCTGACCGCGCTGGAAGCCTGCAAACCTGCAACATAGTAGCGAAGATGACTACTGCAACTCTGTAACGCTGATCCTGCCGCCTTCTCGACTGTTTTCCTGCTTGTGCATGCTGTGGGGGTAGTCTGCCTCCTCTCTGCACCAGAAGCTCTGAAGAAATCTCCCGTGGGTCGACGGAATCTTCCCCCTGCAACCGCAGGCACCAAAAAGCTGCATTACCGGTCCCTTGGGTCTCCTCTCAGCACGACGAGCGAGGTCCCTCGAATCCAGCGACACCGTCCAAGTGACCCCCACAGTCCAGTGACTCTTCAGCCCAAGTTTGGTGGAGGTAAGTCCTTGCCTCACCTCGCTGGGCTGCATTGCTGGGAACCGCGACTTTGCAAGCTACTCCGGCCCCTGTGCACTTCCGGCGGAAATCCTTCGTGCACAGCCAAGCCTGGGTCCACGGCACTCTAACCTGCATTGCACGACTTTCTAAGTTGGTCTCCGGCGACGTGGGACTCCTTTGTGCAACTTCGGCGAGCACCGTTTCACGCATCCTCGTAGTGCCTGTTTCTGGCACTTCTCCGGGTGCTACCTGCTTCAGTGAGGGCTCTTTGTCTTGCTCGATGTCCCCTCTCTCTGCAGGTCCAATTTGCGACCTCCTGGTCCCTCCTGGGCCCCAGCAGCGTCCAAAAACGCCAAATGCACGATTTGCGTGTAGCAAGGCTTGTTGGCGTCCATCCGGCGGGAAAACACTTCTGCACTACTCTCCAAGGCGCGGGGGATCTATCCTCCAAAGGGGAAGTCTCTAGCCCTTGTCGTTCCTGCAGTATTCACAGTTCTTCAGCCTAGTAAGAGCTTCTTTGCACCAACCGCTGGCATTTCTTGGGCATCTGCCCATCTCCGAGCTGCTTGTGACTTTTGGACTTGGTCCCCTTGTTCCACAGGTACCCTCAGTCAGGAATCCATCGTTGTTGCATTGCTGATTTGTGTTTTCCTTGCATTTTCCCTCTAACACGACTATTTTGTCCTTAGGGGAACTTTGGTGCACTTTGCACTCACTTTTCAGGGTCTTGGGGAGGGTTATTTTCCTAACTCTCACTATTTTCTAATAGTCCCAGCGACCCTCTACAAGGTCACATAGGTTTGGGGTCCATTCGTGGTTCGCATTCCACTTCTGGAGTATATGGTTTGTGTTGCCCCTCTCCCTATGTTTCCCCATTGCATCCTATTGTAACTATACATTGTTTGCACTGTTTTCTAAGACTATACTGCATATTTTTGCTATTGTGTATATATATCTTGTGTATATTTCCTATCCTCTCACTGAGGGTACATGTGAGAAGGTAGCCACTTTCTAGCCTTGTTACCCCCACTTTTGGCCTGTTTGTGAGTGTATGTCAGGGTGTTTGTCACTGTTTTCACTGTCTCACTGGGATGCTGATAGCCAGGCCTCAGTGCTCATAGTGAAAACACCATGTTTTCAGTATGGTTGTTATGTGTCACTGGGATCCTGCTGGTCAGGACCCCAGTGCTCATAGGTTTGTGGCCTATATGTATGTGTCACTGTGACCCTGTCACACAGGGCCCCAGTGCTCATAGGTGTGCATGTGTATGTTCCCTGTGTGGTGCCTAACTGTCTCACTGAGGCTCTGCTAACCAGAACCTCAGTGGTTATGCTCTCTCATTACTTTTAAATTGTCACTAACAGGCTAGTGACCAATTTTACCAATTCACATTGGCTTACTGGAACACCCTTATAATTCCCTAGTATATGGTACTAAGGTATCCAGGGTATTGGGGTTCCAGGAGATCCCTATGGGCTGCAGCATTTCTTGTGCCACCCATAGGGAGCTCTGACAATTCTTACACAGGCCTGCCACTGCAGCCTGAGTGAAATAACGTCCACGTTATTTCACAGCCATTTTACACTGCACTTAAGTAACTTATAAGTCACCTATATGTCTAACCTTTACCTGGTAAAGGTTGGGTGCAAAGTTACTTAGTGTGAGGGCACCCTGGCACTAGCCAAGGTGCCCCCACATTGTTCAGAGCCAATTCCCTGAACTCTGTGAGTGCGGGGACACCATTACACGCGTGCACTACATATAGGTCACTACCTATATGTAGCTTCACCATGGTAACTCCGAATATGGCCATGTAACATGTCTATGATCATGGAATTGCCCCCTCTATGCCATCCTGACATAGTTGGCACAATCCCATGATCCCAGTGGTCTGTAGCACAGACCCTGGTACTGCCAAACTGCCCTTCCTGGGGTTTCACTGCAGCTGCTGCTGCTGCCAACCCCTCAGACAGGCATCTGCCCTCCTGGGGTCCAGCCAGGCCTGGCCCAGGATGGCAGAACAAAGAACTTCCTCTGAGAGAGGGTGTGACACCCTCTTCCTTTGGAAAATGGTGTGAAGGCAGGGGAGGAGTAGCCTCCCCCAGCCTCTGGAAATGCTTTGTTGGGCACAGAGGTGCCCAATTCTGCATAAGCCAGTCTACACCGGTTCAGGGACCCCTTAGCCCCTGCTCTGGCGCGAAACTGGACAAAGGAAAGGGGAGTGACCACTCCCCTGACCTGCACCTCCCCTGGGAGGTGTCCAGAGCTCCTCCAGTGTGCTCCAGACCTCTGCCATCTTGGAAACAGAGGTGCTGCTGGCACACTGGACTGCTCTGAGTGGCCAGTGCCACCAGGTGACGTCAGAGACTCCTGCTGATAGGCTCCTTCAGGTGTTAGTAGCCTTTCCTCTCTCCTAGGTAGCCAAACCCTCTTTTCTGGCTATTTAGGGTCTCTGTCTCTGGGGAAACTTGAGATAACGAATGCATGAGCTCAGCCGAGTTCCTCTGCATCTCCCTCTTCACCTTCTGATAAGGAATCGACCGCGCTGGAAGCCTGCAAACCTGCAACATAGTAGCAAAGACGACTACTGCAACTCTGTAACGCTGATCCTGCCGCCTTCTCGACTGTTTTCCTGCTTGTGCATGCTGTGGGGGTAGTCTGCCTCCTCTCTGCACCAGAAGCTCCGAAGAAATCTCCCGTGGGTCGACGGAATCTTCCCCCTGCAACCGCAGGCACCAAAAAGCTGCATTACTGGTCCCTTGGGTCTCCTCTCAGCACGACGAGCGAGGTCCCTCGAATCCAGCGACACCGTCCAAGTGACCCCCACAGTCCAGTGACTCTTCAGCCCAAGTTTGGTGGAGGTAAGTCCTTGCCTCACCTCGCTGGGCTGCATTGCTGGGAACCACAACTTTGCAAGCTACTCCGGCCCCTGTGCACTTCCGGCGGAAATCCTTCGTGCACAGCCAAGCCTGGGTCCACGGCACTCTAACCTGCATTGCACGACTTTCTAAGTTGGTCTCCGGCGACGTGGGACTCCTTTGTGCAACTTCGGCGAGCACCGTTTCACGCATCATCGTAGTGCCTGTTTCTGGCACTTCTCCGGATGCTACCTGCTTCAGTGAGGGCTCTTTGTCTTGCTCGACGTCCCCTCTCTGTGCAGGTCCAATTTGCGACCTCCTGGTCCCTCCTGGGCCCCAGCAGCGTCCAAAAACGCTAAACGCACGATTTGCGTGTAGCAAGGCTTGTTGGCGTCCATCCGGCGGGAAAACACTTCTGCACGACTCTCCAAGGCGTGGGGGATCCATCCTCCAAAGGGAAAGTCTCTAGCCCTTGTCGTTCTTGCAGTATTCACAGTTCTTCAGCCTAGTAAGAGCTTCTTTGCACCAACCGCTGGCATTTCTTGGGCATCTGCCCATCTCCGAGTTGCTTGTGACTTTTGGACTTGGTCCCCTTGTTCCACAGGTACCCTCAGTCAGGAATCCATCGTTGTTGCATTGCTGATTTGTGTTTTCCTTGCATTTTTCCTCTAACACGACTATTTTGTCCTTAGGGGAACTTTGGTGCACTTTGCACTCACTTTTCAGGGTCTTGGGGAGGGTTATTTTTCTAACTCTCACTATTTTCTAATAGTCCCAGCGACCCTCTACAAGGTCACATAGGTTTGGGGTCCATTCGTGGTTCACATTCCACTTTTGGAGTATATGGTTTGTGTTGCCCCTATCCCTATGTTTCCCCATTGCATCCTATTGTAACTATACATTGTTTGCACTGTTTTCTAAGACTATACTGCATATTTTTGCTATTGTGTATATATATCTTGTGTATATTTCCTATCCTCTCACTGAGGGTACACTCTAAGATACTTTGGCATATTGTCATAAAAATAAAGTACCTTTATTTTTAGTATAACTGTGTATTGTGTTTTCTTATGATATTGTGCATATGACACTAAGTGGTACTGTAGTAGCTTCACACGTCTCCTAGTTCAGCCTAAGCTGCTCTGCTAAGCTACCATTATCTATCAGCCTAAGCTGCTAGACACCCTATACACTAATAAGGGATAACTGGGCCTGGTGCAAGGTGCAAGTACCCCTTGGTACTCACTACAAGCCAGTCCAGCCTCCTACATTGGTTGTGCAGCGGTGGGATAAGTGCTTTGAGACTACTTACCACTCTTGTCATTGTACTTTTCATAAGAGAAAAATATACAAAACAAGGTCAGTGTATATACACATAGCCAAAAAGTTTTGCATTTCCTCTTTTCACTCTTTTCTAAGTGCTGAAAAGTACTTCTAAACTTTCAAAAAGTTCTTAAAAGTTTAAAAAGTTTTTTCTGTCTTTCCAAAAAGTTCTGGAAACTTTTTTCTCTTTGTCTATCACTTTAACTCTCTCTAAAAATGTCTGGCACAGGCCAAAAAGTTGAACTGTCCAAACTTGCATATGATCACCTTAGCTGGAAAGGAGCAAGGAGTCTCTGCATAGAGAGAGGTTTGAGTGTAGGGAAGAATCCTTCCTTAGAACTGTTAATTAATATGCTTAGAGTACAGGATAAGGCCATAAGTGCCCAATCTGTAGAAAAAGTAGCTAATGGTTCTCAATCTGATCCAGGGACTCCCCCAGGAAAAGGTTCAGGAAAGAAACTTCTCAGCCTGCCCATTACTAGACAGTCTAGCATAGTTGGTACAGAGGTTGAATCACATCATACTGATGATGTGCTCTCACATTATGCTGGTAGCCAAGCTGTTAGGGTGCCCTTGGTAAGGGACAGGTCTCCTTCTGTTCATTCCCATCATACCTCTGTATCTAGAAATGTCCCTCCCACCCACCCTGATGACAGATTGTTAGAAAGGGAGCTCAATAGATTGAGAGTGGAACAAACCAGACTGAAGCTCAAGAAGCAACAGCTGGATTTGGATAGACAGTCTCTAGAATTAGAGAAGGAAAGACAGAAGTTGGGTTTAGATACCCAAGGTGGCAGCAGCAGTATTCCCCATAGTCATCCTGCAAAAGAGCATGATTCCAGGAATCTGCACAAGATAGTTCCCCCTTATAAGGAGGGGGATGACATTAACAAGTGGTTTGCTGCACTTGAGAGGGCCTGTGCTGTACAGGATGTCCCTCAAAAGCAGTGGGCTGCTATCCTATGGCTATCATTTAGTGGAAAGGGTAGGGATAGACTCCTTACTGTGAAAGAAAGTGATGCCAATAATTTTACAGTTCTTAAGAATGCACTCCTGGATGGTTATGGCTTAACCACTGAACAGTACAGGATAAAGTTCAGAGAGACCAAAAAGGAGTCTTCACAAGACTGGGTTGATTTCATTGACCATTCAGTGAAGGCCTTGGAGGGGTGGTTACATGGCAGTAAAGTTACTGATTATGAAAGCCTGTATAACACAATCCTGAGAGAGCATATACTTAATAATTGTGTGTCTGATTTGTTGCACCAGTACCTGGTAGACTCTGATCTGACCTCTCCCCAAGAATTGGGAAAGAAGGCAGACAAATGGGTCAGAACAAGAGTGAACAGAAAAGTTCATACAGGGGGTGACAAAGATGGCAATAAGAAGAAAGATGGTGAAAAATCTCAAGATAAGCATGGGGATAAGGGTAAAACCAAAGATCCCACTTCAAATCTTAAACACTCTTCAGAGGGTGGGGATAAAACAAATTCTTCCTCTTCTTCCCAACCTGCACACATTAAAAAGCCTTGGTGCTTTGTGTGTAAAAACAGAGGCCATAGGCCAGGGGATAAGTCCTGTCCAGGTAAACCCCCTGAGCCTACCACCACTAATACATCAAGCTCTAGTGCCCCTAGCAGTAGTGGTACTAGTGGTGGGACTGCTGGCAACAGTCAAGCAAAGGGTGTAGTTGGGTTCACTTATGGGTCCATAGTGGAAACTGGGGTAGTCAGTCCCAAGACAGTTTCTGTCACACCTAGTGGCATTGGCCTTGCCACACTGGCTGCTTGTCCCCTTACAATGGATAAGTACAGGCAGACAGTTTCAATAAATGGTGTTGAGGCCTTGGCCTACAGGGACACAGGTGCCAGTTTCACTTTGGTGACTGAAAACCTAGTGCCCCCTGAACAACACATCATTGGACAACAGTATAAGATTATTGATGTCCATAACTCCACTAAGTTTCTTCCCTTAGCTATAATTCAGTTTAGTTGGGGTGGAGTTACTGGCCCTAAGCAGGTGGTGGTATCACCTAGCTTACCTGTAGACTGTCTCTTAGGTAATGACCTAGAGGCCTCAGGTTGGGCTGATGTAGAGTTTTATGCCCATGCAGCCATGCTGGGCATCCCTGAGGAATTGTTCCCTCTCATTTCAAGTGAAATGAAAAAGCAAAGGAGAGAAGGCCTGAAATATCAGGATCCCTCTCCATCAACAGGTAAAAAGGGTATCACAGTATCCCCTAACCACCCTACCATTCAGGATACTATTCCTGTGGTGGGAGAAACCTCTCCTGGGGTGGCACCTGTTCCAAGGGAATCATCAGCTGGCAAAGCTGGACTCCCTGAGGTGGAAGTACCTCTCTGTGGGATAACTAACATTGGTGAGAAAAACAGCACCATGTTAGTTAACATGGAGCATCCCTCCAACCCTCCCAGAGAAACTTTAGTGCAGAAACCCTGCACTACCTCACAACACTTAGGACAGCATCCCTGCCCTAGTGTGGAGCTCATAGGACAGCATCCCTGCCCTGCTCCAACTCAAGAGAAACAGCATCCCTGTTCTCTCTTCCAGCCAGATGGACAAAGTTTTTGCCCAGCTATGGCTTTTCTGAGACAGCATCCCTGTCTGGCATTTCCATCACTACAAATAGGTTCAGTGGACAATTCCCACTGCTCTAAACTAAAACTTACTGATAGAAACTCTGAAAATACATCTTCACATTGTTGCTTAGCTAAAAAACTTCAAACAGGGTGGTTTACATCCCCACAGGGAAGTAACCATATAGTGGATGATAAAGGGAGTAACCAGTCTATTGCAGAGCTACTCTCTACTTATCACCACTTAGACAATAAAGTCTCAACTGGCCAAGGTTAGCCTTATTGTCCTTCGTTTGGGGGGGGGTTGTGTGAGAAGGTAGCCACTTTCTAGCCTTGTTACCCCCACTTTTGGCCTGTTTGTGAGTGTATGTCAGGGTGTTTGTCACTGTTTTCACTGTCTCACTGGGATGCTGATAGCCAGGCCTCAGTGCTCATAGTGAAAACACCATGTTTTCAGTATGGTTGTTATGTGTCACTGGGATCCTGCTGGTCAGGACCCCAGTGCTCATAGGTTTGTGGCCTATATGTATGTGTCACTGTGACCCTGTCACACAGGGCCCCAGTGCTCATAGGTGTGCATGTGTATGTTCCCTGTGTGGTGCCTAACTGTCTCACTGAGGCTCTGCTAACCAGAACCTCAGTGGTTATGCTCTCTCATTACTTTTAAATTGTCACTAACAGGCTAGTGACCAATTTTACCAATTCACATTGGCTTACTGGAACACCCTTATAATTCCCTAGTATATGGTACTAAGGTATCCAGGGTATTGGGGTTCCAGGAGATCCCTATGGGCTGCAGCATTTCTTGTGCCACCCATAGGGAGCTCTGACAATTCTTACACAGGCCTGCCACTGCAGCCTGAGTGAAATAACGTCCACGTTATTTCACAGCCATTTTACACTGCACTTAAGTAACTTATAAGTCACCTATATGTCTAACCTTTACCTGGTAAAGGTTGGGTGCAAAGTTACTTAGTGTGAGGGCACCCTGGCACTAGCCAAGGTGCCCCCACATTGTTCAGAGCCAATTCCCTGAACTCTGTGAGTGCGGGGACACCATTACACGCGTGCACTACATATAGGTCACTACCTATATGTAGCTTCACCATGGTAACTCCGAATATGGCCATGTAACATGTCTATGATCATGGAATTGCCCCCTCTATGCCATCCTGACATAGTTGGCACAATCCCATGATCCCAGTGGTCTGTAGCACAGACCCTGGTACTGCCAAACTGCCCTTCCTGGGGTTTCACTGCAGCTGCTGCTGCTGCCAACCCCTCAGACAGGCATCTGCCCTCCTGGGGTCCAGCCAGGCCTGGCCCAGGATGGCAGAACAAAGAACTTCCTCTGAGAGAGGGTGTGACACCCTCTTCCTTTGGAAAATGGTGTGAAGGCAGGGGAGGAGTAGCCTCCCCCAGCCTCTGGAAATGCTTTGTTGGGCACAGAGGTGCCCAATTCTGCATAAGCCAGTCTACACCGGTTCAGGGACCCCTTAGCCCCTGCTCTGGCGCGAAACTGGACAAAGGAAAGGGGAGTGACCACTCCCCTGACCTGCACCTCCCCTGGGAGGTGTCCAGAGCTCCTCCAGTGTGCTCCAGACCTCTGCCATCTTGGAAACAGAGGTGCTGCTGGCACACTGGACTGCTCTGAGTGGCCAGTGCCACCAGGTGACGTCAGAGACTCCTGCTGATAGGCTCCTTCAGGTGTTAGTAGCCTTTCCTCTCTCCTAGGTAGCCAAACCCTCTTTTCTGGCTATTTAGGGTCTCTGTCTCTGGGGAAACTTGAGATAACGAATGCATGAGCTCAGCCGAGTTCCTCTGCATCTCCCTCTTCACCTTCTGATAAGGAATCGACCGCTGACCGCGCTGGAAGCCTGCAAACCTGCAACATAGTAGCAAAGACGACTACTGCAACTCTGTAACGCTGATCCTGCCGCCTTCTCGACTGTTTTCCTGCTTGTGCATGCTGTGGGGGTAGTCTGCCTCCTCTCTGCACCAGAAGCTCCGAAGAAATCTCCCGTGGGTCGACGGAATCTTCCCCCTGCAACCGCAGGCACCAAAAAGCTGCATTACTGGTCCCTTGGGTCTCCTCTCAGCACGACGAGCGAGGTCCCTCGAATCCAGCGACACCGTCCAAGTGACCCCCACAGTCCAGTGACTCTTCAGCCCAAGTTTGGTGGAGGTAAGTCCTTGCCTCACCTCGCTGGGCTGCATTGCTGGGAACCGCAACTTTGCAAGCTACTCCGGCCCCTGTGCACTTCCGGCGGAAATCCTTCATGCACAGCCAAGCCTGGGTCCACGGCACTCTAACCTGCATTGCACGACTTTCTAAGTTGGTCTCCGGCGACGTGGGACTCCTTTGTGCAACTTCGGCGAGCACTGTTTCACGCATCATCGTAGTGCCTGTTTCTGGCACTTCTCCGGATGCTACCTGCTTCAGTGAGGGCTCTTTGTCTTGCTCGACGTCCCCTCTCTGTGCAGGTCCAATTTGCGACCTCCTGGTCCCTCCTGGGCCCCAGCAGCGTCCAAAAACGCTAAACGCACGATTTGCGTGTAGCAAGGCTTGTTGGCGTCCATCCGGCGGGAAAACACTTCTGCACGACTCTCCAAGGCGTGGGGGATCCATCCTCCAAAGGGAAAGTCTCTAGCCCTTGTCGTTCTTGCAGTATTCACAGTTCTTCAGCCTAGTAAGAGCTTCTTTGCACCAACCGCTGGCATTTCTTGGGCATCTGCCCATCTCCGAGTTGCTTGTGACTTTTGGACTTGGTCCCCTTGTTCCACAGGTACCCTCAGTCAGGAATCCATCGTTGTTGCATTGCTGATTTGTGTTTTCCTTGCATTTTTCCTCTAACACGACTATTTTGTCCTTAGGGGAACTTTGGTGCACTTTGCACTCACTTTTCAGGGTCTTGGGGAGGGTTATTTTTCTAACTCTCACTATTTTCTAATAGTCCCAGCGACCCTCTACAAGGTCACATAGGTTTGGGGTCCATTCGTGGTTCACATTCCACTTTTGGAGTATATGGTTTGTGTTGCCCCTATCCCTATGTTTCCCCATTGCATCCTATTGTAACTATACATTGTTTGCACTGTTTTCTAAGACTATACTGCATATTTTTGCTATTGTGTATATATATCTTGTGTATATTTCCTATCCTCTCACTGAGGGTACACTCTAAGATACTTTGGCATATTGTCATAAAAATAAAGTACCTTTATTTTTAGTATAACTGTGTATTGTGTTTTCTTATGATATTGTGCATATGACACTAAGTGGTACTGTAGTAGCTTCACACGTCTCCTAGTTCAGCCTAAGCTGCTCTGCTAAGCTACCATTATCTATCAGCCTAAGCTGCTAGACACCCTATACACTAATAAGGGATAACTGGGCCTGGTGCAAGGTGCAAGTAGCCCTTGGTACTCACTACAAGCCAGTCCAGCCTCCTACAGTACACTCTAAGATACTTTGGCATATTGTCATAAAAATAAAGTACCTTTATTTTTAGTATAACTGTGTATTGTGTTTTCTTATGATATTGTGCATATGACACTAAGTGGTACTGTAGTAGCTTCACACGTCTCCTAGTTCAGCCTAAGCTGCTCTGCTAAGCTACCATTATCTATCAGCCTAAGCTGCTAGACACCCTATACACTAATAAGGGATAACTGGGCCTGGTGCAAGGTGCAAGTACCCCTTGGTACTCACTACAAGCCAGTCCAGCCTCCTACATTGGTTGTGCAGCGGTGGGATAAGTGCTTTGAGACTACTTACCACTCTTGTCATTGTACTTTTCATAAGAGAAAAATATACAAAACAAGGTCAGTGTATATACACATAGCCAAAAAGTTTTGCGTTTCCTCTTTTCACTCTTTTCTAAGTGCTGAAAAGTACTTCTAAACTTTCAAAAAGTTCTTAAAAGTTTAAAAAGTTTTTTTCTGTCTTTCCAAAAAGTTCTGAAAACTTTTTTCTCTTTTGCTATCACTTTAACTCTCTCTAAAAAATGTCTGGCACAGGAAAAAATGTTGAACTGTCCAAACTTGCATATGATCACCTTAGCTGGAAAGGAGCAAGGAGTCTCTGCATAGAGAGAGGTTTGAGTGTAGGGAAGAATCCTTCCTTAGAACTGTTAATTAATATGCTTAGAGTACAGGATAAGGCCATAAGTGCCCAATCTGTAGAAAAAGTAGCTAATGGTTCTCAATCTGATCCAGGGACTCCCCCAGGAAAAGGTTCAGGAAAGAAACTTCTCAGCCTGCCCATTACTAGACAGTCTAGCATAGTTGGTACAGAGGTTGAATCACATCATACTGATGATGTGCTCTCACATTATGCTGGTAGCCAAGCTGTTAGGGTGCCCTCTGTAAGGGACAGGTCTCCTTCTGTTCATTCCCATCATACCTCTGTATCTAGAAATGTCCCTCCCACCCACCCTGATGACAGATTGTTAGAAAGGGAGCTCAATAGATTGAGAGTGGAGCAAACCAGACTGAAGCTCAAGAAGCAACAGCTGGATTTGGATAGACAGTCTTTAGAAATAGAGAGGGAAAGACAGAAGATGGGTTTAGATACCCATGGTGGCAGCAGCAGTATTCCCCATAGTCATCCTGCAAAAGAGCATGATTCAAGGAATCTGCACAAGATAGTTCCCCCTTATAAGGAGGGGGATGACATTAACAAGTGGTTTGCTGCACTTGAGAGGGCCTGTGTTGTACAGGATGTCCCTCAAAGGCAGTGGGCTGCTATCCTATGGCTATCATTTAGTGGAAAGGGTAGGGATAGACTCCTTACTGTGAAAGAAAGTGATGCCAATAATTTTACAGTTCTTAAGAATGCACTCCTGGATGGTTATGGCTTAACCACTGAACAGTACAGGATAAAGTTCAGAGAGACCAAAAAGGAGTCTTCACAAGACTGGGTTGATTTCATTGACCATTCAGTGAAGGCCTTGGAGGGGTGGTTACATGGCAGTAAAGTTACTGATTATGAAAGCCTGTATAACACAATCCTGAGAGAGCATATACTTAATAATTGTGTGTCTGATTTGTTGCACCAGTACCTGGTAGACTCTGATCTGACCTCTCCCCAAGAATTGGGAAAGAAGGCAGACAAATGGGTCAGAACAAGGGTGAACAGAAAAGTTCATACAGGGGGTGACAAAGATGGCAATAAGAAGAAAGATGGTGAAAAATCTCAAGATAAGCATGGGGATAAGGGTAAAACCAAAGATCCCACTTCAAATCTTAAACACTCTTCAGAGGGTGGGGATAAAACAAATTCTTCCTCTTCTTCCCAACCTGCACACATTAAAAAGCCTTGGTGCTTTGTGTGTAAGAACAGAGGCCATAGGCCAGGGGATAAGTCCTGTCCAGGTAAACCCCCTGAGCCTACCACCACTAATACATCAAGCTCTAGTGCCCCTAGCAGTAGTGGTACTAGTGGTGGGACTGCTGGCAACAGTCAAGCAAAGGGTGTAGTTGGGTTCACTTATGGGTCCATAGTGGAAACTGATGTAATCAGTCCCAAGACAGTTTCTGTCACACCTAGTGGCATTGGCCTTGCCACACTGGCTGCTTGTCCCCTTACAATGGATAAGTACAGGCAGACAGTTTCAATAAATGGTGTTGAGGCCTTGGCCTACAGGGACACAGGTGCCAGTTTCACTTTGCTGACTGAAAACCTAGTGCCTCCTGAACAACACATCATTGGACAACAGTATAAGATTATTGATGTCCATAACTCCACTAAGTTTCTTCCCTTAGCTATAATTCAGTTTAGTTGGGGTGGAGTTACTGGCCCTAAGCAGGTGGTGGTATCACCTAGCTTACCTGTAGACTGTCTCTTAGGTAATGACCTAGAGGCCTCAGGTTGGGCTGATGTAGAGTTTTATGCCCATGCAGCCATGCTGGGCATCCCTGAGGAATTGTTCCCTCTCATTTCAAGTGAAATGAAAAAGCAAAGGAGAGAAGGCCTGAAAACTCAGGATCCCTCTCCATCAACAGGTAAAAAGGGTATCACAGTATCCCCTAACCACCCTACCATTCAGGATACTATTCCTGTGGTGGGAGAAACCTCTCCTGGGGTGGCACCTGTTCCAAGGGAATCATCAGCTGGCAAAGCTGGACTCCCTGAGGTGGAAGTACCTCTCTGTGGGATAACTAACATTGGTGAGAAAAACAGCACCATTTTAGTTAACATGGAGCATCCCTCCAACCCTCCCAGAGAAACTTTAGTGCAGAAACCCTGCACTACCTCACAACACTTAGGACAGCATCCCTGCCCTAGTGTGGAGCTCATAGGACAGCATCCCTGCCCTGCTCCAACTCAAGAGAAACAGCATCCCTGTTCTCTCTTCCAGCCAGATGGACAAAGTTTTTGCCCAGCTATGGCTTTTCTGAGACAGCATCCCTGTCTGGCATTTCCATCACTACAAATAGGTTCAGTGGACAATTCCCACTGCTCTAACCTAAAACTTACTGATAGAAACTCTGAAAATACATCTTCACATTGTTGCTTAGCTAAAAAACTTCAAACAGGGTGGTTTACATCCCCACAGGGAAGTAACCATATAGTGGATGATAAAGGGAGTAACCAGTCTATTGCAGAGCTACTCTCTACTTATCACCACTTAGACAATAAAGTCTCAACTGGCCAAGGTTAGCCTTATTGTCCTTCGTTTGGGGGGGGGGTTGTGTGAGAAGGTAGCCTCTTTCTAGCCTTGTTACCCCCACTTTTGGCCTGTTTGTGAGTGTATGTCAGGGTGTTTGTCACTGTTTTCACTGTCTCACTAGGATCCTGATAGCCAGGCCTCAGTGCTCATAGTGAAAACACTATGTTTTCAGTATGTTTGTTATGGTTCACTGGGATCCTGCTGGTCAGGACCCCAGTGCTCATAGGTTTGTGGCCTATATGTATGTGTCACTGGGACCCTGTCACACAGGGCCCCAGTGCTCATAGGTGTGCATGTATATGTTCCCTGTGTGGTGCCTAACTGTCTCACTGAGGCTCTGCTAACCAGAACCTCAGTGGTTATGCTCTCTCATTACTTTTAAATTGTCACTAACAGGCTTGTGACCATTTTTTCCAATTTACACTGGCTTACTGGAACACCCTTATAATTCCCTAGTATATGGTACTGAGGTACCCAGGGTATTGGGGTTCCAGGAGATCCCTATGGGCTGCAGCATTTCTTTTGCCACCCATAGGGAACTCTGACAAATCTTACACAGGCCTGCCACTGCAGCCTGAGTGAAATAACGTCCACGTTATTTCACAGCCATTTTACACTGCACTTAAGTAACTTATAAGTCACCTATATGTCTAACCTTTACCTGGTAAAGGTTAGGTGCAAAGTTACTTAGTGTGAGGGCACCCTGGCACTAGCCAAGGTGCCCCCACATTGTTCAGAGCCAATTCACTGAACTTTGTGAGTGCGGGGACACCATTACACGCGTGCACTACATATAGGTCACTACCTATATGTAGCTTCACCATGGTAACTCCGAATATGGCCATGTAACATGTCTATGATCATGGAATTGCCCCCTCTATGCCATCATGGCATTGTTGGTACAATTCCATGATCCCAGTGGTCTGTAGCACAGACCCTGGTACTGCCAGACTGCCCTTCCTGGGGTTTCACTGCAGCTGCTGCTGCTGCCAACCCCTCAGACAGGCAGCTGCCCTCCTGGGGTCCAGCCAGGCCTGGCCCAGGATGGCAGAACAAAGAACTTCCTCTGAGAGAGGGTGTGACACCCTCTCCCTTTGGAAAATGGTGTGAAGGCAGGGGAGGAGTAGCCTCCCCCAGCCTCTGGAAATGCTTTGTTGGGCACAGATGTGCCCAATTCTGCATAAGCCAGTCTACACCGGTTCAGGGACCCCTTAGCCCCTGCTCTGGCGCGAAACTAGACAAAGGAAAGGGGAGTGACCACTCCCCTGACCTGCACCTCCCCTGGGAGGTGTCCAGAGCTCCTCCAGTGTGCTCCAGACCTCTGCCATCTTGGAAACAGAGGTGCTGCTGGCACACTGGACTGCTCTGAGTGGCCAATGCCACCAGGTGACGTCAGAGACTCCTGCTGATAGGCTCCTTCAGGTGTTAGTAGCCTATCCTCTCTCCTAGGTAGCCAAACCCTCTTTTCTGGCTATTTAGGGTCTCTGTCTCTGGGGAAACTTTAGATAACGAATGCATGAGCTCAGCCGAGTTCCTCTGCATCTCCCTCTTCACCTTCTGATAAGGAATCAACCGCTGACCGCGCTGGAAGCCTGCAAACCTGCAACATAGTATCGAAGACGACTACTGCAACTCTGTAACGCTGATCCTGCCGCCTTCTCGACTGTTTTCCTGCTTGTGCATGCTGTGGGGGTAGTCTGCCTCCTCTCTGCACCAGAAGCTCCGAAGAAATCTCCCGTGGGTCGACGGAATCTTCCCCCTGCAACCGCAGGCACCAAAAAGCTGCATTACCGGTCCCTTGGGTCTCCTCTCAGCACGACGAGCGAGGTCCCTCGAATCCAGCGACACCGTCCAAGTGACCCCCACAGTCCAGTGACTCTTCAGCCCAAGTTTGGTGAAGGTAAGTCCTTGCCTCACCTCGCTGGGCTGCATTGCTGGGAACCGCGACTTTGCAAGCTACTCCGGCCCCTGTGCACTTCCGGCGGAAATCCTTCGTGCACAGCCAAGCCTGGGTCCACGGCACTCTAACCTGCATTGCACGACTTTCTAAGTTGGTCTCCGGCGACGTGGGACTCCTTTGTGCAACTTCGGCGAGCACCATTTCACGCATCCTCGTAGTGCCTGTTTCTGCCACTTCTCCGGGTGCTACCTGCTTCAGTGAGGGCTCTTTGTCTTGCTCGACGTCCCCTCTCTCTGCAGGTCCAATTTGCGACCTCCTGGTCCCTCCTGGGCCCCAGCAGCATCCAAAAACGCCAAACGCACGATTTGCATGTAGCAAGGCTTGTTGGCGTCCATCCGGCGGGAAAACACTTCTGCACGACTCTCCAAGGCGCGGGGGATCCATCCTCCAAAGGGGAAGTCTCTAGCCCTTGTCGTTCCTGCAGTATTCACAGTTCTTCAGCCTAGTAAGAGCTTCTTTGCACCAACCGCTGGCATTTCTTGGGCATCTGCCCATCTCCGAGCTGCTTGTGACTTTTGGACTTGGTCCCCTTGTTCCACAGGTACCCTCAGTCAGGAATCCATCGTTGTTGCATTGCTGATTTGTGTTTTCCTTGCATTTTCCCTCTAACACGACTATTTTGTCCTTAGGGGAACTTTGGTGCACTTTGCACTCACTTTTCAGGGTCTTGGGGAGGGTTATTTTCCTAACTCTCACTATTTTCTAATAGTCCCAGCGACCCTCTACAAGGTCACATAGGTTTGGGGTCCATTCGTGGTTCGCATTCCACTTCTGGAGTATATGGTTTGTGTTGCCCCTATCCCTATGTTTCCCCATTGCATCCTATTGTAACTATACATTGTTTGCACTGTTTTCTAAGACTATACTGCATATTTTTGCTATTGTGTATATATATCTTGTGTATATTTCCTATCCTCTCACTGAGGGTACACTCTAAGATACTTTGGCATATTGTCATAAAAATAAAGTACCTTTATTTTTAGTATAACTGTGTATTGTGTTTTCTTATGATATTGTGCATATGACACTAAGTGGTACTGTAGTAGCTTCACACGTCTCCTAGTTCAGCCTAAGCTGCTCTGCTAAGCTACCATTATCTATCAGCCTAAGCTGCTAGACACCCTATACACTAATAAGGGATAACTGGGCCTGGTGCAAGTACCCCTTGGTACTCACTACAAGCCAGTCCAGCCTCCTACAGTAGTGCATTGCCTAGTGCGTAGGGCTGTTCCCTGTGTGAGAGTGTGTTGTGTACGCCAATGGTGGTGTTGGTGCCGCCATTGACCAAGTGTATCCTTTGTCTCTCCCCCCCCCTTTTTGTTTTGCCATCCTGTCCTTATGTGCATTGGCATCATCTGGCGGAGGAGCAGCGGCCCCGGCGACGGAGGGAGCTGCATCCCACAGGACCCAGGAGGCAGAGTCCACCGACGCTGAGGGCACCAGTGGGACGGAGGGCGAGGGGAGCACCTCAGCGGAGACAGGAGGGGACACTTCGGGCATGGATACCTCCTCTGATGGAAGCTCCCTGGTGGTGGCAGACACCTCCATGCCCACCCCAGCTACAGGTACAGCCGCCACCCCCTGTACCAGCACCGCCCTGCCAGCAGCCCCTCAGCGAGTTGCCCATGCCCACTCACCCATGAGGGTAGGCATCTCCTTCGCCCCAGGCACCTTAAGCCCTGCCCCAGTGAGCCCTTCTGCCTTGAGTGAGGAGGCTATTGACCTCCTGAGATCCATCTCTGTTGGGCAGTCAACCATTGTGAATGTCATCCAGGGGCTGGCACCTCAAATGCAACAGTCCAATGCATTTCTGGAGGGTATTCACACTAGCTTGGCGGCCCAACAGAGATCAATCCATGCTCTGGCCTCCTCTCTGATGACAGCCATTGTCCCTGTTTCCACCCTCCCCCTCCAACTTCCTCTTCCCAGTCCCATTCCCCTCAACCCCAACCTATCCCAAGCGCACAGGCAGATGGGCATGCACACAGGACAACACACAAGAGTGGACATGGCAAACACAAGCACCACACTTCATCCCACAGGCACTCACACCCAGATGCAGACATACCAACATCCACTTCCTCCACTGTGTCCCCTCCTCCTCCTCCCTCCCAGTTCTGTCTACGCTCACACTTGCATGCACTACATCCTCATCCACTACCGCCATCACCACCACACCTAGCAGAACACACACACCTCCCTGGCAGACACCACCCCCACATCCATACATGCGTCCCCTGTGTCCTCTCCCACTGTGTCTGTGCCCCCTCCTCCCAAAGTACACAAACGAAAGCACTCAGACACAAAACAGCCATCCACCTCACAACAGCATCCAGCCCATGCACCTGCACCCAAACACAGCAGACTGACACCTCCTACAACCACACCCTCTTCCTCCACTCCCAGACCTTCTCCCTCTTCCCACCCCAATGTCCCTAAGAAGCTTTTCCTCTCCACCGTTGACCTCTTCCCTACCCCTCTGCGCCCTCGTCCTTCGCGTCAGGCCACGGTGGTCAGAACCCAGACAAGCACCTCAGCCACCCAGTCCACGGGCACAGTAGTGTCCCCAGCAACTCCATGTGGGAAAGGATCCTGGCCACCAGCCAGCCAGACGGAAAGGGTGCCTGCCCCAAGTGCTTCAAGGAAGGCAAGGAGCCAGCCACAGCTGGAGGAAGGAAGGGCAAGGAGCCAGCTCCAGCTGCAGGAAGGAAGGGCAAGGAGCCACCCCCAGCTGCAGCAACGAAGGACAAGGAGACACCCCCAGCAGCAGCAAGGAATGGTAAGAAGCCACCCCAGGGTGCTGCCAAAAGAAGCAAGGAGGCATCCCCAGCTGCTGCCAAAAGGAGCATGGAGCCATTACCAGCTGCTGGCAGGAAGGGCAAGGGGCCTGAACCAGCAGGCAGTAAGGACAAGGGGCCTGGTGCTGGGACTCTGTCGGAGCTCACACCACCAACCATGGTGGTGCAGCCATCCGAGGCTGCAGGGGATGGGCTTGGGCCTCCCCCCATAACCACCACCAGCTCCGCCAGCAGCACCGCCACCAGCACCACCGCCAGCAGCAGCAGCACCAGTGGGCAGCTGTCCGAGGCTGGAGGGGATGGGCTGGAGCCTCCCCCCACAACCACCACCAGCTCAGCCAGCAACACTACCACCAGCTCCACCACCAGCAGCAGCAGCACCAGTGGGCAGCCGTCCAAGGCTGCGGGGATGGGCTGGAGCTTCCCTCCACAATCACCACCAGCTCCGCCAGCAGCACCAGTGGGTAGCCGTCTGAGGCTGCAGGGGATGGGCTGTAGTCTCCCCCCACTACTACCAGCAGCAGCAGGACCAGTGCCTCCATGGGCTGTTGTGCGGCTTGCCCATTGCAAATCCTGTGGATATGACACCCAGCTGAGAGACTGTGATCTTGCAGTCCCCAAGATCTGCATAACAGGGCACGATGCCCCCTCCAGAACCAGTGGAGATGCCATCCACTCACCCGATCCTCCCTAGGATGAAGCTCACTGGGCACGATGCCCTCTCCAGAACCAGTGGAGAAACCATCCACTCACCCCATCCTCCCCAGGATGAAGCTCACTGGGCACAATGCCCCCTCCAGAACCAGTGGAGAAGCCATCCACTCACCTCATCCTCCCCAGGATGAAGCTCACTGGGCACAATGCCCCCTCCAGAACCAGTGGAGATGCCATCCACTCACCCCATCCTTCCCAGGATGACACTCACAGAACACGATGCCCCCTCCAGAACCAGTGAAGATGCCATCCTCTCACCCCATCCTTCCCAGGATGAAGAAAACAGGGCACGATGCCCCCTCCAGAGCCAGGGGGCAAGTTGCACACTTGAGAGACTGTAGCCTTGCACTCCCCAGGACAAAGCACAGGGCATGTTGCCCCCTCCAGAGCCAGTGGGCAAGTCACCCACTTGAGAGACTGTGGCCTTGCACTCCCTAGGACAAAGCACAGGGCATGTTGCCCCCTCCAGGACCAGTGGCGTTGTTCCATCTGCCGGCTGAGGTGCCCCCTGTTCCCCGTCCCCCTGAGGTGCCTGCCTATTTTCTACCTGATGCCCCTGTAGTATTCTCTCCGTGTTATTGCAGGAGTGAAGTGTGGCCTTGGACTTTGTAATGTGACTCTGTGGCCCACGAACATTGAGGACTGGGCAGTGTCCCTTCATTTGTAAATATGTATATACTTTTTTATTCGGATGCACGTATTGCTACTATTTTATCTTATTACACTCACTTTTCTCTATTGGAGTTGTCCTTGCATTATTCCTGAGGGGTACCGGGTAAATATGTTATGTTACTGCATCTGCTTGTGTGTATGGTGTTAGGGGTGGGGGTGTTGCATGTTGCGTATGTGTGTCACTCTCTTTTTCCTCCCCCTTCCCCTCTGTGCTAGGTGGCTGTACTCACCGTGGTCGTCTTCGCCATTTTTGGTGTTCGTAGTGGAGCAGGATGTAAATCAACATTGGGAAGAAATGCAGCTCGGGCTCCATGGCGGTGTGGTTCTTTCCAGAGTCTCCACAGGTGAGTCCTTTGACTTCTTAGATCTGTTTCCTCCAGGCTTTTGATGTCATTGGTACCGCCCCGGAAAAGATGGCGGTTTCCTGTGTCTCAATCCAGTGGGCGGGACATTGGTTTCCGCTTGGCTGTAGGCGGTTACCGCCGGGGGGGGCCTGTCGATTCCGCCCTGGCGGTTGGTGTGTTAAAGTGGCTGTCTGTCTGAGCTGTTTCTGCCATGGTCATAATTTCACAGTATTTACCGCCAGCCTTTTGGCGGTATTACCGCCACTTTATCACCAACCGCCAGGGTTGTGATGAGGGCCATAGTCTCTAAAGTATTTTAAGTAACTTGATTGGCAGTTGTGAGCAAGCTGCTGGTGGATGGGAAGTGCTTATCATGTCATTCAGCAGGAAGCCACTAGTAATGCCTGTTTTAAAAAATATTTTCCGGAGCCCAGCCCAACAGTAAAGCCTGATATTGTTGGATCGGTGATTGTATCCAGCAATGGAAAAATTTCATGGAAAACACTCGTGTGACATAAAAAAAAAAGCAGATAAGGCTGTTTAGTTTGCCAGTGGCATTCTCCTCATTATTGTGCAATTTAGTATAACCAGTGTTCCATAGGACAATGGTGAAAATGACCTTGCACACCTTCACCAATATTCTTGCAGGTGATCAGTGTATCACACAATGTAATAATAAAGCTGTTGTGTTCTGTACTTTCCGGGATATGCAAATGTATTTCATGGATAAATATAGTATTAGTCCCTTTCTGTGCACTTTTCATTCTGAACATATTCAATTAAGGAAACTGACGTTTGCTACAAAGCATCTGAAGGGGTAGTGTCAGGTATTTATTATTTTTGTGAAATGCATTTTCATGTTTAGCTCTCATAGAGAGACTTTAGCATGAATATGACGATCAAAGTCCGAATATTCACTGTTACAACATAAAAACATTGGTAAACAATAGTTCCCCACTGTTGTTACGTCTCTCCAGGGGAAGCCCTCATTTTATCTGTTATTCCTCTAACCCAGTCTGACCCTGTGCCGACAGTGAGGAAACTGAATAGTGGCTGGCAGTCTCCCCGACTTCTTCCACCTCTCGTATGCAGCCACAAACCTGCTGAAAGCAGGTGCACTTGGGGGGCGCACAGCCTTCACCAAACAACGCAGTCCTGACAGCCTGACCAGCATTTCACACAGGTCTGTGGTGAGCACTGTCAGTGTGCCTCCAGATCTCAGCTTTGAATGAGTGAGCAGAAAGACTAACTTTGGGGTGGGTATTGACGGAAAAGTACAGAGGGTGGGGTGTATGAGTGGACATCGGAGAAATATATGTTTTAATATCGGGGCAGACGGATTGAAGAGAGGTTCATGTGGGTGGGCAGCAGGATATAAGAATGTTTTTTTTTAGTTGCATTTCCTAAATAGCAAATTTTAAGAAATCGCTATTTGAGAAATGCAAAACGGTATGTATGAAAATAGCGAATCCCTAATAGTGATTTCTTAAAACTTGCAATCGCTATTAGGGAATCGCTATTAGGGAATGGGTGGGACTCCATTCATCCCTATGGGCCTTCAGGCCCATAGGTGCGAATGGTCTTGCATTTCTTAATTTGCGAATTCCACTTAGGAATTCGCAACTTAGGTAATTCAAATCCAAGGGTGCTGGGGGCCTAAGGCCCCCTTTGATGCCCCCCTCAAAAAACATTGTGCACATGTAAAGCACACATATGCCTTAGGGGCATGACACTTTTAAAAATGCATTTCTAATGCATTTTTAAAAATTGCACATGGTTACCACCAACTTGGATTTGGTGGTAATTACTTTTCCTAAATGCCCAGTTCACATTTAGGAAATGCATGATACATGTGCATAGGGAATCGCAAATAGGTATTCCCTATTTGCGATTTCCTATTTAGAGAATCGCAATTTGCGTTTTGCAAATGTGAGTCGCAAGTTTAGGGAATCACTATTTTAGCGATTCCTTAAAATTGCACTGTGAATGTCTTTCATAAATTGTGAAAGGCTATTTTGCATTTCCAAACGGTGGAATTTTGCGGTTCGCACCGTTTGGGAATGCAAAATAGTTTCATACATCTGACCCTTAGTGTGGTTGGGTGTGAGTGACAAAAGGCCTGCGGTTATTTTTTTATTCGTAGCAAGGATGAAGCTGTGTTATCTGTGCCCCACCACCTATTGCTCCTCTGTCCCTGAACTGCTGGTGAAAGCTGAGCCAATGATTTGGGTGCATAGATAACATAATATTGTACATGGCTCTGAATTTAGAATTGAAGCTAAAGACTGCAAGAATCACAGAGAGATGCAAGATCCGAAGAATCATTTATCTATGCATATCCCATTACCACTTGGGTCTGCTGGATTTAACTCGGGATTGATGCTCCTTACACATGACTCTGGAAACAAACCAAGAGTAGGAAAACAGCTATTATTGTGCTTTCAGAATTGGGATGGTAGAACTGTCTCTTATTAGATGGTCCTCCACTTTAGCCTGTGAGAAGATCGTTTGGCTGACTGAACTGAGAAATATTACCCTTTGAGGTAAGTCTTGATAAAATAGGAACCAACAATCCACCCTCGGATTTAAGGGCCCTTTGCACCTCCGGAATGTCACTTTTAGCAACAGTCAGGCCGTGTGTGACTTTTCATGGCCATGTACTAAGTCAATGCAGCGCAAGTTGCTTCATTGATACACCATGCTACATGGAGGTGTTCAATGGGTGTCGTGGTGAGTGTTCCCACGCCACACCCATGGATTTTGATGCATTCCCAGATTTACAAAGATTTGTAAACCTGAGAATGCGTCAAAAGCCTATGCCTCCCCAGGGGAAGCATATGTGAGGCAGCAAAAAGAGAAATAACTTTGTTTCTCCTCTTTTCTTCCTTTTTCTATGTGTGCTGCATTGTGCAACACACGTAGAAAGAGGAAAACGCCTCTTGTGATAGTTGTTGTGCAGGAAGGTATGCCTTCCTGCAGAAAAACAATCATCCCCCCAATGCAGACACCCTTACACCATGATGCAAGGGTACCTGCATTGGCGCATGGCTGTCCATTGTATGACAGAGCAGGGGAAAAGGAATGGAATATGCTTTATCTTGTACATACGGTGCAGTGGCGTGGCCCTATGCCAAAAGCTTGTATATATGCCCCTCAGGCTCCATCTGTTATGGTACTAGCACAGATTCTATTGTAAAATGTTGTACATTGGTTCTACACTATGGACCAATGTTAATAGACAGATTTAAATGATAAAAACATCAAGGAGCCCTGCGTTTTTTTCCAATTTTGTCCTGGCTGTATTTCAGCAATGACATCTTTAGGGTATTCCAACAAGGACCCAAGCAGCAATCTAAACTTGACCTAGAGACACACTCAAACAGATACACAAAATATCACTGCTAATCCTATTCACTAAAGTTCCACATTCTATAGCCTTACAAAACATGTCATCTTGTAGTGTATATACAATTTGAATAGCCTCAATGTCATTAATAATATGAATATTATAGCTGCAATTATATTAATTCCATAAGTTCCTCTGCCACTTACAAGAAAAAAGTGCAATGGGTAAATTTCAGGAGCTGTTAGCTCACAACCATCTTTGAAAGGTCCCAGCCTCCTACTCTACTGCAACTGGCATGCCAAACTCCCCAAAATTTTAAAAATCTCCCCTACGCATCTTGCTCCATTCCCCACTACTATTATTTGTAGGACAAAGAAATGAAAGTGGATTAAAACAGGAGAGGGTGCATACAACAAAAGAAAAAGATCAAGGAGGAGGAGGCAATGGAGCCCCGCTAATCCAACTGCAATGGTAAGGGAAGGACAAAATGCACAAGTATCTATGTCTACAGATTTTCACTTTGAAGCCCCTCTTCTCAACTGCCTACAGTCAGTCTTGTTCAAACACCTTTTTCATTTACCAAAGCGTTCATCCCAAGCTCAGGTGAGGTTGGAATTTGGACTGTTCCATCAAGCTCCAAATCGTTGACACTTCTTGTGTGTTTGTCTGGCGGTCCTGTTAATGAGAAAGAAACTGCTATGTTCCCCACTGAAAGCCCTTCGAATTAGAACTTGTTGTTCAGCGGTGATGGCGCTCTTAGATGGCCAAAACTTCCAGCCTGCGACCAAAGCTACTGAGTTCCTCTTGTGTGTTAAAAAATGCTCTCCCAACTGGCTGAGACATAGGAGGGTCTTCTGATCTGGTCCTGAACAATCACGATTGTCTTCTGTTTCCCTATGCTTCAGTGACAATACGGTGTAGTATATGGTGTAGTATGGTGACATTTTTATTGTTTTCTTTTACTTTCTTTTATCTTGTATATTTATAGTGCAATGGTTTTAATTAACTATGCATTAATAAAATTGACTTGACCTGACGACCACTTTGAAGCATTTGAAAGAGGTAACTTTATGAAATGATAGACTGGAGTAGGGAAAAATATATGACTACAGTAAGGTTAGTCAAGGTGGTCGCATTGACATGAACACGCCCCTGCTACAGCTATGGATTATAAAACACAGTAAATGGAAACAATCCCACCATACATAGGCCTCTGTCAAATGTATCTTGGGTGTACTCCTTGACAGTGAGGAAAGCATATTCAGAGGTGGGGATAGGCATGGCCAGATTGGCCTGCCAAGAACCATAGCAATCCCCTGGGAGGCTGACAGGAAAGATGGGACCAGCTGGAGTAATATGCACACATAGTGCACACATAGCGGTGTCACACCATACCAACAGCCTTTTGTAGTGCCCGGACAAATGTGCATCCACACTATGAAGTTAACTGGTTCTCACAGTATACTTTCTAAGTGGTATTATCACTACTGTGTGTCTGTGAGGGAGCGTGAGCAGGCATGTGTGTGTGTGTTTTACTTAAATCCCAGATCTGTCCCATCATCTTGGTAAACACTTACAAAGTCAGACAAATACCATCTGTGTGAAGATGACCATGCTGTGAGGAGGTGTGTGGGTGTGAATCTCCTTCCTGTTTCCACTTCCTAATTTCTTTCTTCCAGATTACAGAGGGTGGTTTTGTGCTATGGAAACCAAGTGGATTGCTTTTCCTTTCCAAATTGTGGATCGAAAGGCAAGATCAATCTGAATGGATCTTAAAGAGACTAATGGCATAACCCAATCCCAAATTCAAATTCTCTATAAAATCATGTTTCTTGGGATGACAAACGAGGTGTTGATGAGACTACTACTAGAGGAACCATTTATGCACAAGACATGGTCAGTCAATCTAATATTTTTGCTGACCGTTTAAAGAGTGTTATAGGAAAAGAAGTAATACTTTTTCCTGGAAGCAGGTCCTGCCTCCACAACAACAAAGTCAATTTCATCCCTTTCATTTCAGTTCCATTCTTTTCATATTCTATCACAACCTTGAAGCTGCAGTCATGTCTACACACTGCTCTAACTCTTAGGGCCCATAAACACCCTCTCCTGAACCTCCTCCAAATAGACCCTCTATAGAACCTGTGCTTTAAGAGTGGTCAGAATGTTAGAGAGAGGGGCCAACTCCATTGCCCTCCACATCCACTCCTAGGCACAACACAGCCCCATCAAATGATGCACGGTCAAGCCCCAGGCATTTGCATGATCAAGGGTAGGCATGGTAAAGTACTTTGCATGGATTGTGCTATTGCCTACTATGTGTATTAAGCAGTGCAAGTCTGTTCTGGGGAACATCTACTGTTACTTTGTTTTAATTTTGGAAAGTATTTGAGGACTCTGTTTAAATGCTTAATTCTGACAGCATGCTCCTACGCATGCTCATGTATTGTTAAAAGGGTAGCTGAGACACAGAACAAATTGTATTGATCCCTTTCTCTTACATCACCTCCTTTCTACTCCCAGCAGCACTTTGAAGTAACATAAGGTAGCACTAAGCACTACATAGGTCACAAAATGATAAAATACTGAATCTATGCAAAAAAACCACACAATACCCTAAATGAACTGCCAACAAAATCTCATCAAACCCACAACACGCCTTGAAAACATGGCCAACAGTTCACACTTTGCCATGTGGCAAAGAAACATTATGCAGTTAACACCCATAAGGAAGGAAAAAAGTCACAAGACCTATCCATGCGCACGCCATCTTCAACACAGCTCGTGCGTGGAAACCCACAACACACGCATGGCAGCATGCAAACCTAGCCTCATAAAGGTGCCAAAAGGTCACGAAATCTGTGAGAATGAGCTGTTCGGAAAGTAAAATTCTAGAATCTCCGTTCTTCATCACTAGATTCATCTCTTAGTAGCCAACGTGTCCCTTCGTTTCTGGAAGAATAACTGTGTCTCATTGTTTTTCACAAATCATGATATCCTGATACCCTCTTTTCAGTAAAAAGAACCTTACTGCAGGGGGGAAACAACATGTTTCCTACCGTGGCACTGAACAGCTACGCTCTCTGCGTCCGGGATGGACAGGAACCACGCTTGACTAGAGACTTCGATCAAGCTCTTAAACTTTTAGTCTTACCCATTTGTTGTCAGATGGCCTTGGTGCACACTGAATCAAGCATCAGAACTGCATCACTTGTCAGTAGTGGATCGCAGTATGATTGGGCCCCCCAGAGAGCCATTAGGTTTAGAGTGAACGAGGGACCTCCTGCCCCACAAAGGCTGCAACGGCCTGCATTACACCCCTGTGACTTGTATACGCACTTGCACCAATAGAGACTGGCGTAACGAAACGGTTAGTATTTGGGTGCCTAATCCCAATGCATTCCTTTGTGAACGAGGGAGGAGCTGTCATTGGTGCTTTTCAGTGCATACCCACAATCCAGTCACTTTTATGCAGATGTGCTTCAGAAAATGTGTTTAGCGAATTCTCACATTCCTCTCCATGTGGGCATCAGGGCAAGCAGACCTGTGCAGCAATGCTGGCACTTAACCACGTGTTTTGAATGCACTACTTACTACTCGATGTCCTTGAAGGCCATGGCTGAAGCAGGCATGATGACAGAGCGCCTTACTCTTAATTTGTACGAAATGCCACGAGTAACAAGGTAATCTGAAGTAGATTTTTGAAAAATTTGAAAATGGCAAGAAGAAACTGAAACTTTGTGGAGCCAATTTCACTTAGCATAATTCCTCACAGAACTAACATTCTAACTTACTTTACCTGATTAGTGTCTTTACTTTGCTTCTATCAGCTTCTGACATTTTAATGGTACATTCAAGTCACCATGGAATAAAACAATATTTCAACGCGCTTACTGATGCTGAATTTCCTCTAAGGTACAGTGCACTTTAAAACCCATGACCTAGTTTATAGAGGAATGCTGATGTTTTATTCAGTAGGCTCTCCAACAATGCCTCGTTGTTTCAAGGTAGAGTTAGGGATCAAAAATGAAAACGGAGTATTACAAAAGGAATATTACGCATATTCCGTGCCTCACGTCCTCCCAGTAGCCCTTTGCTTCCACAGTGCATGCTCTTCCCTGGAGAAAAGGAAGTACCCGTGAGGGTCCGCCACCATGGCATTCTGGGAAAGACAGACTGTCCCTCTTGAATTGTCTTGGTATCTAGCTTTTCCCTCGAGCCGTGCAGCATTGTTGACTCCCTTCATAAAGCGGTGGGTATTCAGATATTTGCAATGAATAGCACATTTGTCGCAGTACTCAGGAACATTAGGTCTGGGCTCAAGAGAAAGAAATTGTACTCAATCCACCAGTGTGCACTCTCCGCTCTTTTGGGTGTGAAGGGTAGATGCTATATACTAATAAAATGAAGCATAAGAATAAATGACATGTTTCATTGTTTTTAGTATGTTTTATGTACCGTATCTAAAAACAATCTAAAATAAGTATTTGTTAGTCTGAATGTTGAGTCATTTTATACTGGATATTGAAGTGTCACACTCCATATCATTATTCACACCAGCAGGGGATATTTGCTACTGTCTAGTAATACACAAACCTCTCCTTTCTCTTCATCCATTAATTCAAATACAATGAGTACTGAAAGGCTGCACAAGTTACCTGTCAACCTGTTAACGCCAAAATAATAGCGCAATCACGTCAAATGATAAACTGAGCTAACATTGATCTGCTCCCTAAGACTGACTAGGGCAGTGCCAACAAAACCCAACTTCACTAGCACCTCTTGCTGTCACCCTTGGTCCAAGCCTCAGCAAGCGGACGCGCACTTCATGGTCAGAATGGTTCACCATGCGTAGATGAATGCTCTTCCTGGTCTGAATCTTCACCAGGCACTTCATAGCGTTGGCGCTTTATTGTCGCGCTGCCTTTCAGAGGCGCTGATATCCCTCAGTGACTGCGCGGCTTTGGGTGCAGTTATTGTATCAGGTTATATATATAGAGAGCACAAGCATGTTTCATCAAGTGACTCAACAATTAACCTTCAAACACAGCCAACACAAGCATGAAAGCAACTACAGGAGAAGGGGTCCCTGTGATATCATTCCAAAAACAGCATCATGCCCCCTATTTTTATCAGTAACAGAATCCCCAGCATCCTTTCACACCAGGCTTTCTCTAATTAAACGAGCTTTAAGCTGGCAAGGACTCAGATAAAGGAATCTAAGCGTGGAAAGGCCCACTGCAATCAAAAGAGGTCTAAAAGCAGCGAGACAGCGGCACAAAGCAGCTGCGTGGAGTGACTCACCAGAGTACTCCCATCACATGCGAGTGCATTCGGTTCCCCACATAAAACAAAAGGCTTGCGTACTGCTGATATGTGAATAGCAGATGCTAAATATTTACAGTTAGCATGAAAATAATAAGATGAGTGCATCCCTGTAAAAACCACGAGGATTGCCTACTCGTGCTCCGCAGCAAAGCGGTAAGAGACAACAATGGAAAAGGATTTATTTTGGAGTAGGTTCAGAGATGACCATGACAAACTAGATTTACAGCAATCACCTTGCTTCCTGTCCACGGAAGTTTGCTCAATAGCCAAAGTGAGGCTGCCTGAAGCTTGTGCAAGAAGTGTATGTAAATAACTAGTGTCAAATATAGATCTGTGAGATCCAAATCCATACTAGATGTTCAGGATAGCCACTAACTTTAGAAAAAAAATCTATGTATATTCATTGTACATATAGGAATGTCATGTGGGTATTTCCTGACTTCTTCATCGTCGTAATTTTGTCTGGCTTCCTGATATTTCCTTTATGGCTGTTACTGGACAGGGTGTGTTTCATTAGCACCAAGATGCTTCTACATCTACAGGTGGATGTTTGCGTTTAAAGATTAATCAATTAAATTAGATCGAATGTACATACATTTTAAATATGGCATGGATTCAGCCCTCTTGGAGCTATGGTGGAAATCCCTGCATTAAATGGATGTATTACTACTGCTTGTTGTATAGTTTGAATCTAGCTGAGAACGACAGAGGGTTCTACATTGAGGTATCAAGGTGCAGGAACGGGTGACGACTATTCGTGGTCCGTGAAATAGAGCCAGTAGGTTAACTTAACGAGTTTGATGCTTGCTGCTTACACACGGGGTGGTGTGATGGGCAACTGTTTGAATCCCAGGAAGTAGACTCAGCCTCCCATCCCTCTGACATGAGTAAATTAAGTACCATACATTGGAAATAATATCTATCTTTTACAGCACTCATAAACAGCAGAAGTGCTACATAAGAAACAGGTTATTGCTATCCTGGCACGACCTGTCATGAAATTTCATTGGTTTGGTTGGAAGCTTCTGTGGTGGTGTTCATGTAGCAAGTGATCTTAGCTTCTGAGTTGAGTTTTATTGTTGTAGTTTACCTAAAACCAATATTTGTGAAATGTATTGCCACATAGTCACACCAGAGATTGTCCAGCATGTATAGAATCAATATATTTGCAAAGTATAAAATTAAAAATTGTAAAATGCTTTGTAAATGTGAAGCAGTTTGAAATTGGAGGCTAAAAGTTAAGTTGGCATTAATATCAATTATAATATTAAATATTTGATGTTGATAAGAAAGATAACAAAAATATCTCATATTCATATATATTATGTCATAGCCAAATTTCAATTATGTTATTTAAAAACTGAAAGTGCAATCAAAGTGCTAGGTAACAGGCACGGCTCATTGGAATATATTCCATAGAACGAGCCTGACTTCTTTTCAGAGGTTTTGGAGGGTGTTGACTTACACTCACTTGCGCTCAGTCTTACTCTCTTACTCACTCTCACTTTTAGTTACTATGACTCACTAAGACCCACTCAGTCTCACTGACTCACACAGTCTCACTCATTCTCACTTTGACCCACTCGGTCTCACACATTCCCACTTACCATCACTCATCCCACTGATTCTGATCCACTCAGTCTCACTCTGACTCACTCAGTCTCATTCATGTGCACTCACTCTGACTCACTCAATCTCTCTGTGACTCACTCATTCTCAATTACTCTCACTCCCACTCATTCTCACTCAGTCTCATGCATTCTCACTTCAAATCACTTAGTAACAATGATTCATTCAGTCCCACTCCTTCCAGCTCACTCAATCTTACTCTGAGTCAATCATACTCACTCAGCCTCACTCACTCTCCCTCAATCCCATTTAGTCTTACTTGTTCTGACTAGCTCAAAGTCACTCTGATACACTTGTCCCACTCAGTCACACTAGGTCTCACTGATTCATTCAGTCCCACTCATTCTGATTCACTTAATCTCACTTACTCACTCAGTCAGACTCGTTCTCAGTCAGTCTCACTCATTTTCAGTTAGTCTCACTCAGTCGCAGTTAGACTTACTCAATGTGAATAGCTATGAATCATTCAAAAGGAGAGAGGATATTTAGAAAATGAACAGAGATGGTTACAAAACGTCAGAACGTGGAGTTGCATGATATGCAGTACTCACATGGAGTTCTATTCAATTTAAGGGGGAACGAGGAAGTGTTGATAACACACACAAACAGAATATGATAATACTGGGATGCAATAAAAAGGGGCCGGCATGGGACCCAAAACATTCACACAGTATGAATGGCCAAGCTTACATGAATAGCAAAGGTGAAGGTGAAATGAGGGACAGAGAAGTGGAGCGAGTAACTCGAGGGACTTTGAATATGACCCAAATTGAGAAACGTGAAAGAGGGATTGGGGAATTCGGTAAAGAAGAGCCACTTACTTACCTGCAGCCAAAACTGAAGGGCCAGCCGTTGCATGGTACCGCAGTAGGTTTACAGTGCAGTATGACCTGGCATTTACAATGCAGTAATTTATACAGTACTATGCTCGCCAAGGAGGATACTGCATCTAGGAATGCAGACTTTGGCCCGGGGTTATCATGTCAATGGACTTTTGCCGGCCCAAAGGGAAGACGATCTTCCAGATACTCCTCACAATGCTGAGTAACCATTAGTGCTTTAAACTTACATCTTTGCATGATAGGAAGCCAATGCAATTGCCTAAAGCCCCAACGGATGGACTGACTTCTGAGAGAATTCAGGATTGGTCTTGCTGCCGCATTTTGCACTAGTTGGAGCTTATTTATAAGTTCAGCTGGTGACCCCAAATGTAAGACATTGGCAAAGTCTAGCTGTAACAAGGGCATGAACAATGTCTTTTTGTACATGAACAGAAAGAAATGGAATGATCTTTTTTTAGTGATTTGAGGACTGAAAAGAACGTGGCCACAATGGCCCATTCTTGTGGCTTAAATAAGTCCTTATCAAATTTGATGACCAACCCTCTTACATAGTTTGCATTCAGCCATTACGTGCACAGGGAAATTCTTAAACCATGTGAATTTATAATGGAATTGTCCCTTGCATACCATACCTTCATCCAACGGAGTCTCTTCCTCTTCACAAGGGGACGGCAGCAGGGGCTGCAGAGGTTCCATGTTAATTATCAACTGTTTATTCAAAGAGTACGAGCTGCGACCTTGTGATATCAGTGACCTGGAAATAATTTATAAAATAAAACATCTCATCAAACACAGAAAAGGATCTGCTGCGGCCCCCTACTTTAACACCACCAAATTAGTGCTGCAATGACAGCACAAAAGCTACCATTACAGTCTACATATGACCCAATTTCATGTTAGAATGTACATTTGAAAAAATCCTTTTTATAACTTCAGCCTCCCATAGCGCCGGTCCTCTGAATTGGTTGGGTCACATCAATGTTCTGCCTAAAGTAATCAGATGTCCAATTGGGAATATCAGCACTATACAAACACCTCAACAAAATACAATAAAACAAAATGCCAGATATTTTTTTTTTTTTTTAATGTGTGATTTAAGGTAGAAATGTAGGCAATTGAGACTGCAATTTGATAGCATACCGAATCACCCACTGAACTGCTCTCTGTGATGTCAGTCAGCTAAGTGTTATGCACATATTGACTGCAACACTCACACACTCAGACATATTAGGGGCATATTTATCATGGTTCCGTTGTGCCACTCAAGTGGGCTCAAGGGTGACACAAAACTTAAGTCAGATTTATCAAGTCAGGAAAGGCCACCTTGCGTGGCCCTGTGTGGCTTGATAATTCTGAAGTAACGAAAGGCAATGCAAATCGCTGCCTTGTGTTACTCTGACCCAGGGAGGCGTTCCTTCGGTGGTGAGCCAGGTAGCAAAGAATAGACCTACCCCTCCCACAGTGACTAATGTTGCCTGTGTCAGTTCACTGACATAGTCTGACCACAACTGTGATTTACTGCAGGTGGATTAGAGGCATTTTCTCGTTTTTACAGCTAGGGTCTGCAGTTTGTTGCATTTGTTTTTGCGATCATGGCACCAAGCCTTGTTGGGATCAAAGTTCCTACCTTTGTACCCACCCTCAGGTTATGAGGATTGTTGGGGCACACCCTACTGAACAGTTTTAATTCACATCACATTAAAATGCAACTCTTATTGGTGCAAAGAAAATCTACTCTTTGCTTTTGAGTACTATAAGATGAAGACATAGTTTAAACATAGAAGGGACACGAAAAAAAGGATAAAGAATCGAAAGATGCCATTTCTCACAGTTCAAGAGACAATAGTTGAAGCTGACCCATTGCGTCATGCTGTAATTTGTGACTGTTGGAAGTAAAATGAGAATTACTGTAGACTGGAACAATTGATGAAGAAGGTTGACCCAAAGACCATATGTAAATGTATGTGTACATGTATTTGTTTTTTATTTATGAATTTTTTATAGTATGAGTCTGGCTTTACAGCTAATGTTGTCTCTAAGCCAGACCTCACATTACAACAGTACTGATTCTGTATGAAGATACCCTTTACTACAAGCATTTAGAGAACAGAGACATATGTACCTCCAGTGGAATGTAACAGTTTACGAATTAGGTATAGATTGAGGCAGCTTAATATTCATGCCCCGCTCCCTGCTTGTTTTATAGCATAATCAGGCTAGCTTTATTTGTTCTGAAACAATGTTGAGATTTTAGAATTGTTTTCATGTGCCGTTTTTATAAATTTTAATGTTTTAAAATTAATTGTGATGTCTAGTGTAGAATTGTCTGATCTCCGCAACATGGTGAATGAGCATTTTGTGGTGCTGATCATTGTCCAAATCTACTCCTCCCTTTTAGGAAATGTTTTTTAGGAACAGTGAATATGAAATCTTAAAGGTGTTTCACCAATATACCTGTGCACTTCTGGGGGTTCCCGCTGAATGTTGGAACTTGCTTCAACCACTTCTTTGGCGACCCGTCCACTAAAACAAAACAGAAAGATCATCAGTATTGTTAGCTGCTTTGTTTTTGAGAGAGTGGGATGGAAAGCGTCCATTCAAGAGAGTGGCACAATGGTGGGGGCATTCCTTATGTTTATAACAATTATTACCCTGTGTGTAAACAAATGGATGGTTCAGACTGATAACTGGAGAACCGCAAATAAATGTCTACTAGGACTGCTTTAATAATTAATTCTTACTCCTGCATCTTCTACCTTCTTGAGAACTACTGTAATAACGATATGTTGTTTTTGTGTAGCCCTTGCTTTGGCATTTTTAATGACTGTTACTAACCAAAAGGATAGCTTTCAGAGACTATTAAGGAAGTAGGTAAGACTAGTAAAGGCAGATGCCTTCACTACTCCTGTATGTCATCTTCCAGTTCCTATTACCCTCGTGGATGGTGAGAACAGTGGGGTTGTGCCTTCAAACATACATTCTGAGTGCACACAGGTCACACCAATATGAGGTTGAGAATGATTAGTGGGTCTTTTACTAGTCTGTTTACAACCCGTCAAAGGGATCAAACTCCAACGTCACATGCAGTATTCAGTAGGGCATGGTCAAAGGGCCTGGCCTTTGGCCATTCACTGGGACTGCTTTGGGCTGCCAGCCCTCTCATGGCACAGCCGAGGGCCATATACAGCTGTAGTGGACCAAATTAACTTTTGTATAACAAATGCTTTTCAGGAGTCACAAATCCTGGGAAGGATTAGCAAATCCTCATGAAGGGGTATGGGACCTAGGAGGGTCTAGGATTCACAAATTTGGTACAGGCTCCAAGAATCTTGTGATTTCAAAAAACATTTTTTAATGTTCATTTTAATACCAGATTGGTCCCCTTATCACACAGCCCCTTTTTGTTTTTAGTTTTCACAACATCGTACACCATCTAGGAAAGTAGCACCACAAAATAAATGTATCTGTGATGATCAGACAATCAAAGCATGGTGGACTTGTGAATCTATATGACACATATGGTGATAGCACCTGGGTTGTTATGGCTACGTCGCACTTTCCATTGAAAAGGAATTTTTGTTTTGACTTTGGCGCCATTCAATGAATCCACACAAAGCTTTTGAAAAAAAAGTCCATTTTGGGTTCTTCATGGAAAGTTTCTTGCAAAAGGCCAAAAAAAGAAGGGATCCCCAAAGGACATTTACTGTTTCTTAGCTTCTCAATACAGAAAAATAAACTAAAGGTAATTACACCAAACTTGGCATTTTAAGTAGATTATTTGCTCAGGTAAGTGCTTTTGCATTTTAGTAATAAGGACTAGTAATCTGCACATTCCATTCGGATTTGAGAGTCCACAGAGGAATTTCTAATCCAACAAAAACATAAACGCATATCATTGGACTAGGGAGCTATTTCTCCTGTCATCATCGTGGATTAATTAGCGAGCTCTGCTTGGCTGGCTTTTTACATTACTAAAACCCTGCAATATTTTGCTCTTTGCAGCCATAATTTGCATGTCATATGCATTTGACAAAGTGGTGTTTTGAGCATGGTGAGGTGTCACTTATGTTGCATATTTTGCATTACACACTTTAATAACAAATGTCAGGGCTTTACCCATTTTTGCTCACAGAAAAATACTTAGAATTAGCTAGGGTTGTTTGTTTGCTGGTTTTCTGATATTGTTTTACAATGTGCTGTATCAAACTTTCCACCCATCGAACGCATGGGATTGGTCTCAGGGCTTAGTTTTCAGCCATAACCAGCGCACAGCCTCCACGGGCTGTCCTTCCCACTGCACATGGCCTTTAGCTGTGTGTAGACGGTGTGGAATGTAGGACACTTGCACTTCCTATACTTCAGTCTTGCTCGCAGAACTGTCTTATATGAATATTCCTTTTTTTTAGTTTACCTAAAACTTGCAGTTTCATGGAAACCCCTGAGTTCGGGAATATAGTGCCCATTTCTTGCAACAAAACTGTGTCTGTTTACGCACAAATGTTTGCCAGTTTGTGAGTTTACAGCGAACCAATTTCATTCTTCGCATTTTTTTGTTCATTTTTTCTATGCCTATGCATACCTATCTGCTCCCCTTCATAGACTAATACTAGTCATCGGGTCGCACCTTTTCTGTATCATCAAATTTCCATGGCTAAAAGCTCACAAATGTTTGCACATTCCCATGGTTAAAAATATTGAAGCCAATCCTCATATTTGTGCTAAATTTAAATTGTGATTGACATGTCTTGAGTTTCTAGCTCATGAGGTTAAACGCATAAGATACCTCTAATTTTCAACTCTTTGGTGACCCCTGACATAATTTTGATATGATTGTATCTCAAAAACTACTGAGATGAGAAAATCGTGCTTTCTGAGTGAAACTGTAGTCTCATGTCAAGTTTTGTGTAAATTTATGTTTTATACTGGAGTGGAAATCAAAATTTCCTGTGCGAGCTTCAAAAGAAAATGCAAATTTTTTCACACACCCCGTCTTAACTTGTTTTACCTGCACAAACCAGCATGAAACTTGGCATATCAAACATCAGTCATTTTCATTATTGCTGTACATAATGTCATGCAAGTTCATGCTGATTCTTCACATGAGGCCAGCCATTAGCAATCCAAAAAATATACAATGGAAAGTGCACCTGAAACATTACTACAAAGGCCCTGATTACAGCCACACAAAGTGGAATTAATGCACTGAAGTCAGCTTTGCTTGATTATTATTGATTATAAAGTGGTAGGTTTTTCCACACCTGGATTTTCTGTATATGGGAAGTCCATGCTTCCATTCTCCTGGATGATAAATCCAGCCAGAACAATTGCACGAGACTTTGGCTGCAGAAGCAATTAAGCCTCATTCCATATTTTTTTCTGATAAGGGCCAACATACAATACACCACCCTACCCTGAATTACCTTTTCCCTCCACCCCTATCCCTTCCTCCTGTCCACACCACAGAGCAGGTGGCAAATATATGTGTTAAACGCCACCAAACTGGGTATGTAGTTTTACAACTGGAAAAACGGTCTCACATGATAATTCTCAAATCCAGGGGGTTTAACTCGTAATTTGACGCACTGGGGTGGATTTACCGTATTGTAACCATAAATTCACATGCAAATTTACCATTAGCTCAGTACAGTCCAACTCATATCAGAGTCACTATCTCCTTCTCTGTAATATATATAGGCCGCTTTAATTCCACATCACATTTTGAGAAGAAAACCAGAAACAGTTAGTTAATCACAAGAGAACTCGCCACAGTATCCTCTGAGGTAAATCTCACACTGTCCCTCGATAAAATTAAAGAAAATGTAACCTACCTGTATCGAAACCTGCTGCCTTTAAAAAATATATTGCTGCTTGACATTGTTTTGATTTGACTGGATTTTGCATACCTGCAGGAAAAACAGAATAGAAGGCTTATCTGCTGCGACGTGAATCCTAACAGTATCATGGCAACTTCTCATTTTATGTTTCTATTTCTAGGGAAAGTAATGAGCAATATATATGGTGCATTAAAGCGAATGTAGAGAATGTACAGTCGCGGTTGGTGACTTGGCATGGTGGCGGGGGAGTCAAACAAATGTATATATCTAAAAAAAAAACTTACAAATGTACTTACCTCTTTGCCGCGCTGCTCCTGCGATCCCAGCCTGCCCTGCGCCCATCATGACACTGCTCAAAGCAGCGTCATGACCGGCTGGGCGCTCCAGCGCAGACTGGTAGCCCATGCAGGCTCTTGCGAACTTGGCACTACAGTGCCGGGTTGGAGTGAGCTCTTGTGCGCATTTAAGTTTGGCCGGCCCGAGACAGCCGGCCAAACATACATGCGCACTGAGGGGAGTGCTCTGTGCATTCCCTCACGCTCGTCACCCCATGGCCCCGCCCCTTTAGAAACAAACCGACAATAAACAGTGTTTATTGTCATTTTGTTTCTAAAGGTTGCAGCTCCTGCTGCTGCTGGCAGGAGGGGCTATGCTCCTCTGCCCTAACAGAGGAGCCCCCCCTGTTTAAATCAACATGATACGTTGACAGGGGAAAAAGTCCCCTGCATAGCCAGTTGACAGATGGATTCACTACCAAAAGTCAATCATTTTGGTGTTGAGGTACCCAACAGTCCCTACGGTTCGTGCATTATTTCTTACTCAAAACCTGCAGGCAACAGTGATGTCCACTCAAAATTAAATACATTTTTTTATACTGCAATTTTATTGAATTTTATAAGTATCACAACATTAAAAGCAGATAAGTGATTGTGTAGGCTTTAAGATTAATAAAATGTACCTTGTACAGAAATAATCCAATGGTACTGGACCCTGTGTAGAACTTCTCAAAGAGATTGAGAAATTATACCATGTATTTTTTATGCCATTCGGAAATATGCCCACCACGGCCCCTAAACTGTGTTTGTTTTCTGGATCACCCCATCTCTCCACGTGCCACTTCTCATAAAGACAACAGAAGTGCATTTCCTGGTCCCATCCATCTAAAAAGTGTGCTTTGTTTGCCCATCAGTACCATGTTATGCTCCATTTTGTCACAAGGATTCAGAAACCTATTACTTGTATGTAAATAATTCCAAAAAAATGAAAAATCACTGCGCAAGGTTACATGGAGGAATATATTCGAAAATATAATTTTACTATCATTACTGTTTTTCAGCCCAACCGTGAACAGCGCAGGCAGGCAGGCAAACATTTCAAAGGTCAACAACATGAATGCAGACTTCAACGAGGAACCGCCCCTTCCACAGCATCTAAACCATAAACTACAAACTTAATCTGGTCTTCACTGCATGGCTGGCACCTTAACCAGAAGGCCAGGTAAGATTCTCACGCTCGCCCACAGAGGCCATTAGACGTAATGGGCAGCACGCTAACGTGGAGCATTACATCATTTGTATCACACAGTCACAGCAGAACCCCCTTTCCAGGGGTTTTTCAATCTCATGTCTGACTTACTTGTAAAAGGCCTGGTTCTCCACCCCACATTTCCAAAGATGCTTGCAGGCTGCTGGTGTCGAGGTATGGAAAGCTAACATGGCTTTTTTCTAAAAAGAAATAAATAACATAAATCATTTTCAGAAAGAAAAACATATCAGGACTTGCTGAGTTCTCATCCAGGGCAAATAACCACGTGCTTCGCAAGTGGCCATCACCTCACGTTGCCCTACGATTTATCACCTCTTGCCCCTCACCCCACCACTACTCCCCACCGACAGTTCACCTTGGCCCTCCGCCAACCCTTCTGTACATCATTCTGATTCTCTTGCTGTATATTTTTACATTATGTATTATTGGTCTCGGTGTACAATTTATGTTGTTCTCCTCTCATTTACATAAAGCCATCCATAAAGAAGTAACTAGAACCGGTTCAGACAGCAGAATAAATAGAAATGAACGATACAGCAGTGTCTTCTGTAGTGCCATGCTCAATGCTTTCTTCAGAAATTTTTGTCAGCTGTCAGGAAGGTAGCTTTAGGAATCTCCTTGTGGACATGGGCCATAGGCTAAGCTGTAGCAGCAACCTACTCCAAGGTAGGGTGACTACTAGGGGTGGGCATAACTACAGCACCTCAGTGTAGCACAATCATGAGGAATTACTTAAACATTATGCAAGATCATGCAGAATTACGTGAGAGAAGAGTAATTCTGAGTTTAGCACTATTTCTTAGTGCCACAATACTCACCTCATGTCCAAAATGGATGCAAGTATGTATTTTGCGTTATCAACTAGAGAAAACGTACACCAGAACACAAATAGCCGGAGTGAGGAACTGCTTATGCTCACTAACTTTGCTCTTGGGGTAGGATTTTCCCCAACTTACTCCTGGCATTTAGCACTACTTTCTTCACCAAAAATGCACCGTTGCATGCCAAATGGACACAAGGATGAATTTTGTGCTAAAAAATAGTGTTAAATGCAACAGAATGCCAATAGCAAGCACAGGCGTCCACTCATGTTCCCTAAATTTGCGCTTGCAGTAGGATTTTCCCCCTAAGTTACTCTTTATTACACGAGCAGGAAAAATTACATTATTTTGTGTTGAGTAAAGCAAAATTACCAAAATTACTCAGGCATAATTAAATTCCACCCAGGCCTAGTGACTACATCCAGCCAGCTCATTAAGGACACTGTATGCAGTTCATGACTTCTGTGTGATAGCTCAATGCATTCTGTGTGTTGTAGTTTTGTTTTGCTTCCATGTAACTAATTAGACTAGCAAACCTGATATGAATGATTTCTAAGTGAGAAGTTAAGGGCTGGAGCCAGTGTCTGTGAAGACCTGGAATGAGGTGGCCACCCTACTCCCCAGATTGGACACCATTTTATTTGGGACACACAGGTTTCTATAATCTCCCTACCTCTTACTAAGAATCAATTAGGACGTGGTTCCTGTGAAGTGGTCTATGCAGAGAGAGATATTTTTCCATTTGTAGGGAGCATAATAGGTGAACTTGGCATGGTTACTGGGAACTGTAAACATTAGAAGAGAGGGGACAAGACCCGTAAAAAAAACATTGCAGACGCACAAAATGCTAACTCCTATCAGAGACCTGCATTTCGGTGGTTAGAATTATAACAAGACCCCATTTGCACCTGTCTCTAGGTCGAGCAGATGCAGAGGTTCGTGGTGAAAAGAACACTGGTTTCTTTTTTAGAAGTGGTATAAGCTGCAGGCCACCAGGATAATGGAAAGGTGAAACCTCCCGTCATCCAATGCAATTGAAGGCCTCATCACTACAGTAAGTGGTACACAGGATGAGTCTAAGATAACATAGCTGATGATGAGTTCCAGCTACATCTTCAGCTAAAACACAAATTAAAAGTTGAGTCCCATCCCCTAGCCATGAGAGGGCTATACAGTGGATTTGACCACAGACAACTGGACAGCGCCAGCTGCTCTTAACTAGGTAGGCCACCTAACACCAAAAGTAGTAGTGTGTCTTGCTAGAACCTGCCATGAAATATTGCACCAGATTAGACATGCTGTGCTATGACCCAACATGGGCACTGGCCTCCCCTTCAAGAACCACTTGAGGACACTACCAGAGGCCAAAAAGGATGAGAATGAATGAAGGGAAAGTTATTATGCAGTGTAACCGTGGCATGGATATACAGTTTCCACCCATTGTGAGGTGGGGACCTCCAGGACCAATAGTCAATTAGTGCCCCGAACTGTACCATCAGTTGATAAGGTGGATGGTAGGAGTGGACTACATTTTGTTTTCTAATCATGAGAATATTCAATATGTATGGCAATATAAGGCAATCTCATTAGGAATCAGGGCTTGTATATTTGCATTGCCTCTTCATATCAATGTTTATGGGAAATCTTACTTTCCATCCTTTTGAGGTAAGCATCACGGACGTTTCTGAGTTACCCCCTGTAACATGTGATTTTAAATGCGATGAAGAATAACTAAGTTTAAAGAAAGATTAGAAGAGGCTGGTGTAACAACAATCTTTGGAGCCCAAGAGTCCTGTTAAGACCTTTTAATGTATGTGACAGAACCAATGTCAGAAAAACCATGGGAAAGATCCTTGTCAGGAAAAATCGCATGATGCATGAGTCTCTTGTGAAATGCCTATGCTTATCCCCCTATGAAACTGGTATGCACGCCTTTTGTGTCTTTCTGCTTGGGCCACCATAACACTAACAATACATGCATTTAATCTGTAATTAGCGTGCCGGGTACAAACAAGATTTCAGGTATTTCAGGCCACCTTGAATGGCATATGGTATCCGGCATGCTTTCAGTCGTGACTGTTGTATCAACCTTTCTGGCTTCATATGTTTCATGAGTTTGTTCATCCAAACGCTCGAGTAATCACATTCCTCTGGTCCGGACTTATTGGTGCCCTGACTATACCACCAGATCCTACAGCCACTATTTCATATTCAACTTGGCATCATATATGAAATTATTCCTGTCCTCTCTATTAACATTTCTTTAATCACAGTAACAAAATTCCTCTTCAAGCTCAACAGCAACAATAGGTAGAGGGAAAAGGTCAGAGGTAGGATAAAATACAGTACAACTATACTTTTGTGAATTTCTCGCCACAGTGCACTGAGAAAGCAAAATTAACCACTGAAAGCGTACCAGACATCGGATACACAAAACATTAACACAAAGACAATCTGGTTTTCATCAGAACTTTGCCAAGGCAGCAGATCTGAAACCAGAAAGGTATTATAGTTGAATTCACGGTTCTTTGAACTCGTCCTAACTCCAGTGGCGGCTAGTGACATTTGAATGTGGTGGGGCGTCAAAGTTAGGAATTACTTTTAAGTAGCGAGCGAGCACTGCATTTTCTTTTACTTTCACCTTGACATTATTTTAAAGACTGTGTACCCCCATAATGGGGGCCCCATCATACGTACTTGCACAGAATCACAATTACAACTACCTGTGACCACTCCCCTGTATACTGTGCAAAGAGGCCAAGGATTGGATGGCTATGTATTCTGAACACGTTTTTGATGGACTGACAGGCACAGTGATAAACTCACACTCCCTTCAGCTCCACACAGGAGCACTGTGCCAAAGTATGCCACACGCGACGCATCGCCATGAGACTACCTCAGTGTTGTGTGCCACTCACCTGCGGCCTTTGCTCCCTGGATGGTGTCTGTCTTAGAAGGGATCTCTTGTCCTAGTAGCCCCGAACTGACTGACAGCAAGTACTCATGATTTTCTGTGTTCCAGGTCTGGCTGAGAGCAGTAAGTTCCAAAGGTAGGGAAGGTGAAAGGCTTTCCAAACGCACCCCCAAAGGGAGATAGTGAGGGTACTGAGAGCAACCTTAATGTTGCCTCTTGACACACCACAGAACTTCTCAGTGCATAACCTGCATTAGCCTACTGATGTGTGGTCCAGCGTTATGCCACGCATACAATGTATGTCTTGTTCTATCTGCATACTGCTCAGGGAACAAGGACTCTTGTATCTTTTCCACCCACACACCTAGCACTGTGCTCGCAGAGTGACTGGACTTTCTTAGCCGCAGAGTATTTACTTTTTCACACCTTGCAACATGAATTTATTCTATGGTCGCCCAGTTCTCTAAAAGAAGGAAACAAAGGTACTCATATCTGAAGTAATTATCCAAGGATCACACAATGTGTACATAAAAGACGCCAAATTAGAGTCACAAACCTGTAGCCTGCAAACACAGAGTTAAGAATGGCTCCCATGATCCATTGATCCCAGCTCACTAGTCTCCACAGGTGAAACCATCAATTATTTTAACAACCATACAGAAGGCGGAGCACAGCTCTGTCACGCTCCCTTTTAAATATGTATTACGCACTCTACCCCTGCAGCCTTCTTTATTCATGAGGGAGTTCTTAAGCCATAAAACAGATCTCAGCCAGGTCTGTGTAGCAAAGCAGTGCTTATGGGTGGAGTATGCGCATTTACAGAGTTCCAATAGGAATCAGCAGCATATCTTAATATCTCCATGCCAGCAAGCTAACAGTTAAAAGTAAATCAATGGCACATTTTGTGTCTTTCTTCGATACCAAGAAAACAACACGTAGCGAATCCAAAGAAACACAGCAGATCTCGGGGCTCACGGTTAACAGGTTCAGCTTTATAGCTCTGTATTAGCCAAATTTGATAGCGACACACTTTACTTGAGTTAGGTAATCCATTGTTTTTTTTGCACTGCTGCAGGTAACCCGAGCCACCTACTGTCACCCAAACGAACACCACAGAATAACTCACGAAGTGCACTGAAAACACAGCTCACCCATGCAGCACGCCAAGCCCACTGCCCACAGGACCCGCGCCGGGCTCATGTTCATGGGAGAAGGTCGCAGTCAGGACGTGCTACAAACACCAGCCTCGCTAAAAATGTTTTCCTTTCTCGGAGTTGCCGGGTCTGGCAAAATCACCTGACTAATCGAGAGCAAAACTTGTTGCTTTTGGGAGAGAAAAAAAACGTCTGCCCTCTTGCCTTCTGAGCTCACCCTTAACAACTCGAAAACGGGCTGACAGTTACAACACAAAGCACACAGGGACAGAAAATGTTGAGGGAGAGAGGCCATGGCTGTGCACTTGAAATATGAGGAAGTCATGCGCCACCGACCGCGGGTTGGAAACTTATTACTCACAGACTGGAGCTGGGAACTGCTGCATCCTCTCTTTCTTCACTTCTTTAGAAGAAGGGATTCTACCGTCCTACTGACTCCCAACAGCAGCGCGGGAAGCAGACACCTCGTGTTTGCGCAGTTAGTAACACAAACTGCGCAGACTCGATTTTGAGCGTGCTGTCTGCAGCCTCTACCCCGCCCACCATTTCCCAACTTGTCACAGGGCTGGACTCACCCTCCGTGACGAATTGGGAAAGGGTGGGGTGACCATCCTCCACTATCCTGACTGACGTGAAGCCCCTAGCGCTACAGGGCTTCAGCCTGAAGCACCCGGGGCAAACTTTATCCACACGTCATTAGGGGGTGGAGACTGGTCCTCGGAGCTATGTCTTTGCCGAGCTGATGACCTCACAGGCCTCAGGCTGTGAGCTTATCCGCCCGGCAAACATAGACTCAGTCAGGGGAGGGCCTGGCCTGATCCTGCCAGTCTCTTGTCACGTGACACAGTAGCCCGAGCCAGGCCCCAGCCCCAAGAAGAGTTGTGTGCATTTTTGTTTTAGGGATTAAGGGGAGTTTATTTTCACATTTTTTTTTGTTACGAACTTAGGAGGGCGGAGCCCCGACGCCCTTATGCAGAAACCGCCACTGCCTAACTCACTCAGCAGTACAAGTAAACAAGCAAATGATCTGACCTCTTTCTGTGTTCCAACAACGTAAAACGTCTTCCCTTCATACTTCAGTTTGCAGACGTCCGACCTGGAAAAATAATACTGGTGTTAGAATCCTAAATATAGCCAAAGGATGGCTGAAGCACTGTAGCAAGACTGACTGCAGATGGATACAAACCATAGCGCTATCCCCATAAGAGCCATTAGCCTGGCAACGCAACAAGCTTTCAATGCATGCTTCAATAGGTCAATGCTGATTGGCCCCCAGGAAGTGACATCATCCTGCAGAGACAACTACAAATGCACTCAAAATGCTGCTGATGGAAATGTGCACAGCAACTTGCCGTGGAAGTGCAATGCATGCAACTCGTCAGAGCGTTTACATCTGCAGCAGCAAACCTCGAGCACAATGATCGATCCCGAAAATAATGGCAAACAGTACAGAAAATATTTTGCAATGAAAAGAAAATACTGACATAAGTTTTATAACCAGCAACACTCTGGTGGGAGTTCCTTGGAAATGATCAGACTATGTCTGTGACTGCTTTGTATGGCAAACTATTCTAAAGTATCTTGTAATAAATACAAGTGCCTAAAGCTCAAGTAACAGCCTCCCCCTGAAAGAGCAGATGAAATGTAAGAGACTGGGGTTACTGATTCCCCACAAACCCAAATGCGAGTTATTCTAAATGATTCAGCAGGCTCTCTCTAACCACTGTGATCTATCACACCAGTCGGCCCCTATAAATGATTTGCTGTCCATCCCCAGGACCTCCTACTATCTTATTTTCCACTTTGAATGTCAATTATTTTTATCAGAGAATATTGAAATCAATTTTCAATAATAAGCTGGCTATTAAAATTAGTTCGTTTATAACGCAGTGGCACAGGAGCAGAGCAGTGTGATGGGCCCATTTTTTCCCAGTTACTGCTGTCTGTTACTTCAAGAGAGTGGGGCATTTTACTTCCTTGCATTAGATCCCATAGCTCCTTACTACACCACTGAAGGAAGTCAGTGGTTGCAGTTGCATAAAGAACGCCACTGGGATGTACAGTGTTTACTCGTGTGTTTCGTTGCTAACATGGAGAACGAGAAATATTGTAGTTTCTGGAGAAAATGCAAAATATGGAAGAGGGTCCAGCAGAGAACAAGTCTCTAGGTAGAGTCAATACAGTGGAGGACATATAACTGAGAGATTTCCCTTCCATTCATCATTCCCAGGAGAAATTCACAGATTTCCATTACCATCCACCTCTAAAAAAACTACTAGTAGTAAGGTTAAGGATGTCCATATATGTTCCCCACTGGTAAGACACTTCATATCATGTGGCTCTCCAGTCCTGCCTTTATTCTAATTTGCTTTATAAATAACTTGCAAAGCAGCAAGACACTCAGCGGGGGGAGATGGTAGTGTCTTGGGCTATTTCTGCTTCTGAACTTTATAGTGGTGTTTAGAGAGAAGATTTCAATTTGTTCTTACCTATCCTTTATTCTAACACTTATCTTGGTATTCAATACCAACCATGGGAAATTCTTCAATGTCAGTTTCAATGAATTATTGTCCTGCGAGGAGACACTCACTCTGAGAGATTGCCTCACTCTGTTTCTCTGGTATTTCAGGGGACCTGGATCTGGTGACATAATCCTTCTTGTCAATCTTTATACCAGAACTGAACACTCAACCTTCTAATGACCTACTAGAGCTTTAGAGGGCACAGAGTATTAGCTCAAGATCCCAGCAAAAATCTGACTCACTGTGGCCAGTCACAGGATGCTTCCTATGCCATCACCAGACCTGCCAAATGAGCTCTGTCGCTGAACAAAAAAAGAGTCTTCTTCTCCATGGCCCTCACAAAATCTATATATCTGCTGACCTGTCACAAGAAACCAGTTTAAAACTGAAATATTCCTGGCTCTGCATTCACAGCTTCATAAATAAGACATCATATAAGGCCCTGTTAGAGCCCACAACAATGCTCCTGCCAATGAATGGCAAAACAGAAAAAGAAGTGATGGAGACAACTGGTACTAATGATGAAACTATAAGTGTCATCAAGGTCGGAAACTAGAAGACTGATTAGAAGGAAATGAGAACACTATAAAATGAAAAGTTCAACAAGAGATACAGACAAGTCAAGATCCCTGCTGAAAGCTTAATAATACTTTTCATGTTCGCAATAGTCCTTAGTTGTTTTATGATGTTGCTGATTTGACTTGAGTTGCTGCCAATCTGGACCCTAGCAACCGCCAAGGAGCCTCTATTCGCCGTGAGTGTGATGTCCACATTGTTTCATCTTCTCCTCCTATTTACTAACCGACTGCTGCTTTGATGATCTTACACCCAAATATTTGACACTGGTGACCTGTGAAGGACTTTATCTCGGTATCTGTTTGAGGTTTCAATGTCCCAGATACTCAAATGTGAGAATCCATTTTCTCCGAGTCCCCTGAAGGTCAAAATATCTGTGCTATCCCCTACCAATGGTTATTGACGATATGCCTTTGAGTGACCGTTTTTTTGGACAGGGGGCATCAGTGTGTTCTTATTTCAATGTTCCATTGTTCTTATACTGGTGTGTGGGCAGCTGGATAGTTGTTGGCCAGGTTTGCCTGTTTCAAGTTATTTTACAGCCTATTGCAGTTAGGTTTAAATAGGGTTCGTTGGCACTGATTAGCAGGACTCTTTCCCATTCTACCACCTTCTTCTCCTATTCCTAAATCGAGTGGGAAACTTAATATGCTCTATTGGAACACCGATGGCTATGAGCCTCCGAATCATCTCTTTGCACATCTCTGCCTATAGGCACCTTCCATCTTTCACACCACCTTCTCTCCCCGACTCTTTTGGTCCTCCAGTCAGCACAGACTCCCCTACCAAAGTACATTGTTATTTGCACGTCCAGCCCAAGCAGCAACCTGCTATGAGGATGCCTCACATTAAGCCCAGCAAACTATTGTCGCTTGATGTAAATGGTTTGACTAATTATGTTAAACTAAAAAGGTGCTATTGTATCTGGCTACCAACGCCCCTGACATTGCACACCTTCAAGAAACATACTATATCACTTCTGAATACGAGAAATTTAAGGTTTAACAGACATTGATTGTAAGGGTGTTGAGAAACAGTAGACTGAGAAACCAAGATGGTTCCAGCCAGAACACTACATCGCCTGCCCTTCATTTGAAATGGTATGTGATGGCTATTTTGTTTTTGAAAATCTCTTCGATAATTGATTCTGAAAAACTGAACTGATCCCCAGGGGTGCTCCCATTTGGAGAGTTCTCACAGAGAGTTTCCCCCTCACAGATGGTGATGAGCAGTGACGGTAAGATTGCCCTCAACCCATTAAAAGACACTTTCGATCCAACTGACAGACAAAAGGCAATAGCTAGAGATATTCTTCTACATGTGATTGATAGCCATGGCCTGGGTAACCCTTACCCAATACAAACATTTCCCCCTGGACTTATTTTTGCAATCCGATCATTCAGTATGTGGATGCTTAATTAGAGTACAACAAATGCAACTTCAATATCAAAAGTAACCAATTATGCCCCAATCACAACATTTAGAATCTCATGCATATTTAATAAAAATGCACATAAAAACTAGCAACATTTGCTAATATGGTTCATCACCATATTAGCAAATGCATCAATAAATACATCAATAAAATAATTTAGTTAAAAAAACATAAAATGACTGTATATAATCAAGATACTAGAAAAAGGTTACTGTATAAGTGCAGCGTTTCAGTGACTTCTTGACCTTTATCCCACCTTCTTCAGGATTGTACATTATACTAAAGGTGCTGTGCTTTTAAGGTCCTTCCCCAATAATTAAACAACAGTCTGGGAAGGGGGCCTGTTTGAAATAACAGATTTTAAAAAGCACCTGCTGCAGAGATCTTTGTATATCCAGCAGTTTTCAGGCAACAATTAAAATGTCAAGGTAACTCTAGTACTTAACGTTCCTGCTGGAGAAAGAGTGATGTTTTGTCTACTGGCAGCTTACACTCATGATAAAGTAGTGCAGACGGTTAATGTAACTGTTGCAAAGAACGTGTACCAGTCATATCACTACATTTTATGTGAATCACTCAGTAGGTTATGCTTTTGTCACAGAGATCCTTTTGTTACTTGTAGTTCATAAGGTACAATACTAATATAGCACAGTGAGATATGAACTGCTAGTGAAGAGTTGTTGGCAAACTGCATGGTATAGGTTAGAAAGTTATGTTTTTTTCTCTACTCTCTCATTACCCTAATGCTAAAAAATGCTGAAAAGGATTCATTTGGGTTAAAATGCATCTTAGTTGTAAACCAACCAGTGTGGTACATTTTAAGTCCTGAGTTTGTGCTTCTCCAGGTCAAACACTCTTTAAATATATTGCATACTTGTATCAGTGACTTGTGACTCCTGCACCTTGCTACTCGCATTTTCTTACATAACATATTCTATAGACTGATTTACACAGTATGATACATTGGTTCTGTAAAGTGTGTATGTGATGTAAAGGGCGCTGACACCCTAAACTGATCTTAGTAGCACTAAAAAACAAACGAAATACATGAAACAGAGAGACTATGGAGAGATGAGGGTCTCTGGTGGAGCATGTAGTGAGGGAATTTGTGGAGAAAGATGTTTTGGGGAGGTGCCAACAAATATTGTCGCACCGGGAAGTACCCCATGCCTGGTGAAACACCCTGTAGGACTGATGCTCTTCCAAAGCCTTTGCAGTGAACAAAGAACTACACCAGAGGTTTTAGGTATTTCTCTAATTAGCTTTTTTTAACAGAGGAAGTGCATTGATAAACATGCAGTGAACCTTCAGGGGACTGGAGCCAGAACAGCATCATGGCAGCTCATGCACACGGGCCCTTGCACTTTTTTCAGAGTTATGAAGCACATGCTTGAGGTCACCTTGCCTGGCTTGGGTTTTCCAAAAGTGATGTATGTAAAGGAGACAGTTACAACAGTAAATAAACCTGTTTCATATACGTGTGCTGTTTTTATGCTGTATTCAATTCACAATTAAAATATTTAAATTTTTAGAAAATATAACCTTTTTCTAACTTGGGTGACAACCCTTTTTTCTAAACCTGTATATGAAATTAAAGAATTTACACCAATTTATACAACTGTTTAAAAGCTCATTACCAAATAGAAAAGAGAAATACATTTTACAGTGTACCACTTACCATTTCAACAAATGAATTCTTTTATTTCCCTGGAAGACTACAAACCCTGTGGCAGTGAATCCCAAAAATGTTGTGGTTCCCATTGAATCCTTACAAGAAAAAAAGGCATGTGAATTAGATTAATGAGTTTAATGTTGTAGATTGAAAAATATTTAAGAGACAGATGATTTTGATTTTGCACATAGTTGCCTCCTCCCATTTACAAATCGTGATTTTGCTCTCTTTGAGTTTCATTACTACATTAAAAAAATCTTGCACTGTGCATCTGACGAGTTGTCAGCGCGAAATCAGTGTGTGGCCATTTGCCCCGCAATGGTGGTAAGTGATACTCCCAGCAGACAGGGCAGAATAAACATGGACATTAAAAGTACCACATGTGCTAGAAATCCTTAATCTAGCATAGATTTGAAAAATAAATGGCGTAGTTTGCAAAAAAAGAGAATATCCTAAATTAGGACATGTAAATCTTTTTTGTCCTAGCTTTGCTCTAGTTTGGTGAATTTATAGAATTTCAGATGGTTATCCAATGGCCTAAATTTACTTTTTTGTGACGCAGCCCCACCGCAAACTCTATTTTGGCATTTACTAAACCATAAAAAGTGATTTGCATGGATTTGCATGGATTAGTAAATGCAAAGAAATTGCAATGCTGTGCTGAGCGCTGCCTCACGTTACTTTGCATTGGTAGGAGGAGCGTGGGCATTCCTGTGCATCCACCCATGTACCTGGGTATGCACCAACGCGACAGAGTTGTAATGAGGACAAATATTTATACGTTTTGTTACTTCCTTTTTCAAGTTACTTCCTCTGTCTATGCGTGATGTGTTCTGCATCACGCATAGAAAGAGGAAATTGACTCTGAGGATTGTTTTTGTGTGGGAAGGTATAACTTCCTGCACTTTGCAGCATGACACAAGGGTGCCTGCGTTGGCGCTAGGCAACACACAATGCGCCAGCATTAGGAGAAAGCAGAAGTGCCCTACATCTTAGTAGATATTTCTGCTCTCTCCGTTTTACACAACAAAACACCACAAGATGCCTTGCTGCATTGTGTGAAATATTATTAAATCTGCCCCTCCGTGTGTAACATTTATGTGACGACTATTGCTAGCCCTCTTAATACTAATCAGTATTTGAACGGGTTTATAGTGCATTTTGCATTTTATTGCAAAACTCATTTTTTCCACAGGAAAATGCTTTCCATCAGGGGTGTACCATCTTGATTTAACCTATGAAACATGGAAGAGATCCCTCCCTTTTGCCACCCTATAAAATCACATTCTCTCATGTATTGTAAGAGTAATTTTCCATATTTATTTTATCATGAGGAGCACCATTGAAGAACTGTGTGTGTGTCTCCAAACTTTCTACTTTCTGGGTGAGGGAAAGAGTTTGTATGATCACCTTCTAACACTCACCCTCCTGCAAAACATTTTTCCTCTTCTGTAACCTCTCTTAATTCATGCATTGTTAGTCAAAGAAAATCAGGAAAGTTCTACATTGCCTCCTTTTTTACTCCTGACATGGCTTCCGTGGCCAAAGGTGCAAAAAGAGTCCAGCTTTGACCCGTAATTTAAACCCTCATAAACTGTACTCATTCAAATCATCTAAGCTCTTAAATTTAATGTAAGCCGCCAGTTATTTAAAAAGCAATCTTTGCCATATTTTCAGACTGAATATATATATGTATATATTTTCACTCATGACCAAGGGAAGTAATGACTGCTCAGGTCAGCCTGTGAATAACATATAAGGAAAATTCAAGTTACTCGGACAAAAACTAAAGTAGCATTCTGTAGCCAGAGTTCCCTGTCTCCCGGAAGGGCCTTAAATTGTTTGACTAAGGATAGAGTTTACTGGTTTGCCCCCCTGGCAGTCAGTCTTAGCTCACTTGAGACCCATCGCCAAACATGGAGGAGCGAATCCAGCACACCCTGGCAAGTGTCGAGACATGACTAGAGTACCACAGCATAGTAGGCTCTCTTTCTCTGCCTTTCTCTCGCTCTTTCTGTAGTGGTAACTTGAAAGCCACTCTTTCTTCGCTGCTGGGTGCACTCTCTACCCCTTGTCATTTAGTGAGAGAAAGAGGGGGTTGTATGGTGATATGGAGAAACTGTTCTTCACAGCCGAAAATGGTTTGCTGAATTTGCCCTCTCTTCATTCCTGCCTCTGTTGCTTTCCCTTTACTTGGTGCTGAAGACTCAATAGCTTTACTGCCCTTATTTGTATTGTAGTAGCAGCCAATGACATCACCTGCAACTCTGATCTCTAATTTTGGGAAATTAATACCTGCTGTTGCATTGTAGGTGTAGATAATACTTAATTAACAACATAAATATGACTGTTCAGAATATGCACCTGGAAACAGAGGTGTTGCCAAAAAGCACTGTATGTTGCTCTTTCAAACACAACCACTAAATGCTTGAGCCAATAACGCCACTTCCATAAAAAGACACATGCCTTTTGATGAATGGCCTGATTACTCGTTGGTATTCTTCATTACTCCTAGTCCTACTCGTTCTTGCCCCAGTCATTATATGTATGAGAAAATATGCTTATTTACAAGGAAAGGAAAACAAAATAGGAAAAACTATTTATAACACCACCCATCCTCAGCTGGGTTGTCCATATAAAACACCCTCCCCCGAGACATCAAGCAATTCAAAGCCTCGTCAAATACCTGAACCATATCAATGACCGCAACAAGGATAAGTAGGATTTAGAATAATGAAGATTACCAGTAAGCGGTAGATTACAACTATGTCCCTCGTCCTCTCCCCAGTCCTTATACCAATGCAGATACCATTACTACAACAACGTAACACCAAACCCAATGCATTTTAATCATTGTGTAGCGAAAATGAATAAAGTACCATACAGAAAGATTGAAACCAATAAAACAATAGGAGATTGTCATGCCCCCAACCCAAAGTTTTTTTCTGCCCACTTTTCACATGAGGTTTCATGAAAATGTGATCTCAGACCCAAATCCCATTTCAACAAATCTCTTCCAATTATACTCCTTGCAATTAAGCCTAGGAAGTTGACACTGATTTGACTGAGAAGCACAAAGTGCCACCTGGAATAGTCTGCTCTTAATTCAAATAAACCAGTGTAATAGACTCTTTCAAGAATTGACTTATAGTTCTTTTAGTTGCCTTTCTACCTTGACCAGAAAGATCAATATTTATAAACAGCAAATGTATCTTCCTGAATGCAGTGAATCTATTGAGATAAATAGATATAGCACACTTAACATCCAAAAATCTTAATAACCTTGCTTCATCAGCAGAAACAGATGGATAAAACTGGTAATGTAGTTTCCTGAGAAGAGTGACATTTTGAAATAATTTTTTGGAGTAAACGTACAATCCAGCCACAAAATTACAGCATCATCCACAAATCTCTAAAAGGGTGGAAAACAAAGCAGAACTGCGTTTCCTCACTCTAAGTGAAGAAGTGACTGCCGCCAGAAGGAAAACTTTCTACAAAAGCAACGTAATATCTACTGTTTCTAAAGGTTCAAAAAGAGTTGACTAAAAGTATCTCAAAACTAAAGGAAGATCCAAAGGGTGGTGCAGAAGAATGAAAGAGTGGATGTGCAATTGACAAACTCTACAGTAAACCATTCACCAAAAATCTCCAGCTCGTGAAAGGCAGACTCTGATTCACAAAAGCAAACTACTGAACTTTTATGGTGGATAAATCCATTTTTCTTTAAGCTATCTACTATGAGTTGCAGAATAGATCACTATGAACAAGAAGTAGAGACTAGACTCTGATGACAGTATCAAGCATCAAAAGTATCCCAATGCCTACAGAAGAACTTTAAAGTAGATGACTTTCTAGAATTTTCAATTACTTGAACCAAATGAGGAGGTAACCTCTGCCTTAAAAGAGTCAACCTCTCAACTTCCAGACCGACTGGGTGAGAGTCTTGTTAAGGTTGAGGGTCTTCAAAGGAGACGGCAGATGAGGTAGAATCCAAGGCAAAAGCAATGCCAACTGACTTAGAAGTGAAAAACAAGTTCTGCAAGGCCAACAATGCACCACCCCAATCACAAATGCTCTCTCCTGCTTGATCTTCCACAACAGCTTCTGACTCAAAAAAACTGAGGAAAATCATCCATCAGTTACCTTGGCCTGGTCACTTCATAAGCAAAGTGTCTAATTCCCACACTGTCTTCTCTGAATATCTCACAAAAAATCTTGGCAGTTGAGCATTTATCCTGGATGCAAAGAGATCTGTGTATATATGGTGGCAAACCTCTCCTGTTTATTGTCAGATTCTGAGAGAAAGCAAACATGTGGCTCAGTTTATCTGCTTCTCCATTGTCCAAAACCCTGAAGTGCACTGCTGTTAGTGAGAGGAGACTGTCCTCTGCCCAGAGACTTAGAAAACATGCCCCTTTCTTCAGGGATATCCAGTTTGTTCTGCCTTGATGGCTGATATAGATTGCCAACACCAAATTATCTGTCCTTTTCACAACATTAAAGAGAAAAAGGAAATTCTTTCAATGGAGCACAACCCTCAACATTGCACTCAGTTCCCTCCAGGTCCAGGATCATTTTGCTTGATAAGCCATATTAACCATCACCAAGCCTATTGCACTGACACACGCAGACAGTTCCTGGCTTGTAGGTATCCCCTTCTGATTACTGTACAATGTCAGCCTGCTGTATTGAGCTTTCCTGATATAATTAGTGATCAGAATCCTTTTTTCAGAATCTGAAGTGAAGATAACCAGTGTGAGTACAAGTGCCACAGAAGAGGTCGATGGTTAAGTTTTACCCACTGCATGGTAAATACGAAGGCTGCTATGTGCCCTTGTACTTCCAGCCAATTCCTCTGTGTTGCATCCTTCTTCACTAACAGTACAGACAGGAGCCTTTGAAGATTTGAAGATATTGAACTCTTTCCATTAGTAGAAACACATTTGCCCCAATGGAAATTAGAAAATCTATTTGATATCCCTTATTCAAAATGTTCAGAACCCACATGCCTGAGTAGACTTTTCCCAACATTCCAGAAAATTATGGATCCTGCCATTGACCTGTGATTCCCATCCATTACTTTCCTGGCACTAGGCACAGTGCAGAATGCTGCTCTTTAGAAGAATCTTCCTTGTGTTTCTTATTCTATTTCTGCTAAAACATTTTGGCTGCAATTGTGTGGTGTGAAAATTCTGCTATTTTTAACAAGGTTGTCTGAATGGCGATTTGTGCCTGAAAAATCCTGACATTTTAGGCTGCTGTCTTCTAAAAGATGAGGAGTGCTTGCTTTCCTTAAAAGAATTCATGATGTCTTTCTTCCAGCTCAACCCAACTAGTTTTACTCCCTCCAAAGGAATTCTCAGAGCAGCTAGTATCTGGGGATAAATCAGTGTTCCAGTCTTTCAAATATAGATTACAGGTTTACCACCACAGCTGAGCCAGTGCCGAAACCCTTAAAGCATCAAAAGAGATATCAAAACAAACTCCACAAATGCCTCTTTTTTCTCCATATTCTCTAATGAAGTTTGTGACTCTTGACCCTCCTGGGCTGCTTTCAAGAGTTCCTTAAAGTCTGAAAGGAATGACTGAGCTGTATTAGCACTATAGCCCCTGTACACAGAGCCAAGTGTGAACCAAAATAGACATTCTTAACCACTGCATCAACTTTTTTGTCTGCTGCATCTCTTAGGACATTCCCTTCAGTCATGGAGGATCTACCTACATGCCTTGATACCCACCAGTCTACATGAATATTATCTGCGATCTTTCCCATTAACCTAATACGATCTGCATCTTTCCACTCAGTAAGCACTGCATCCATGACATGCTGGAGATTATGGACTCCCACAATTTGTAGCCTATTAAACTGACAAAATACAGTACCCTTAGAAGGGCAAGCTAGTACTTCCATAGAAAACCCCATAGTCTTCCGGATGTCGTTCAACAGTCTGGCATTACGTCTTTAAAATATATATTTTCCTTTCAACTACGGACGTTGAGGTCACTGTCTCATTCGATAACACTGATGCTGAAACCTTGTACTATATAGACCTTCACTCTGAGACCCCCAGTCTTCTTCTATAGAGAGGCTGGAGAACAATATCTCCAAGATCATATTTTATGTATCCTTTATTCCATCTCATCTCCACCCTTGGACCTTTTGATAGGAGGTGATCCAGGAGCAGAAGAACCAGAAGAGGAAAGGAAAGGAGAATGGTGTCTTCTCTTCTGTGTATGTTTGCTGATGGTTACCAGTCTATCAAAATAACAGCCAAGAAACAAATACTAATGGTGAGGTCCAAACATTTGCTAAGTATAACAAGGACACTCATCTCTGCTTCCTCATCCATTACAAAACGACCTTTCACCCCTCCCTGTAAAGCATGCATCGAAAATAGAAAGTACACGCATGAGTGGGCCACTCTTGTCACACATACAAGTGCTAATCCTGACGGTTCTTATTAAAACAGAACACTGCTTCCTCGCACATGCGCTAATCCGTAGGCCCGAGAGCCACTAATATAGAAGTTGCCCCATGCTGCAGAAAACAATCCTCAACCCAACATAACTCCTTTTGGTAAAGTGATATTTTCTTTTTTCTCTGCTTATATCTACTCTGTCCGCAAAAAAATAAAACAATCTCACCTGTCTCAACTAACCAAGGCTGTATATGATAGACTGTACTTACAACACATTTCTTTGTTCGAGAGATTCCATGCCTAACTTCCCTATAGCCTACGTGCACCATGGACAGCATACAGGTACTCCCTAAGCCCAGGAGGGAGAGATACCTATACACAAAATGAACTCAAGTAATAGTCCAGTGACCTCCTCTGCTCCAAGTCCTTGTTCCAACAGGGAACAAAAGAGGAAGTGCTAGGGAAGGTTATTCTATATGTAATAGCTATTGAAACGTGAGTTGGATTATAAACGTGATTTCCTGTTTTGATTCCTGTTCCTTCTCATTGGGCATATTTCTTCATAGAAGTAATGTTAGAAATGGAGTGGTTGGTTGACTGGGGTGCAAACCTTAGTCAAGCAGCAACCTCAGTCCTGGTCAGGGTGTCAGGCAAACCATAAATGAACCCTTGCGCAACCTCTGGTAGGCTACCACAGACCAGTCAGGCGTAGCTTAGAGGCAGTGTGTAAAGTACAATAAAGCAGTGAAACCACCACACAAAATGGATCCACATCAGTTTAGAATATGATTTGATAAAAAAAAACTACACCAAAATCACAAAAAATCCAATAACTAGAACTTAAGAGTTATGAACTTTAAAATAATAACCTGCAAACTAGCGCTTAAAAGCAATAAGCACCAATTGCGGATATCGAGTTGCCCCAGATTGGGTCTAAAGTTTAGGTCAACTGCAATGGAACATGGGTCAGTTACAGGGACCCAGTTAGGCCCATTGAGCAAAAGTACCTTAATCCTGGTTGCAGAGTGCTGCATTGGTCCTAACCATGTAGTAGAAGTGATGTGTCGAAATTCTCCACTCAACAGTGGCGATGCATCGGTTCCAAGCTTCAGCTAAATTAGGGTGCAGGTTCCTGCAGCATCGACATTGAAGATCCAGGCACTGAGGCTTGTGATGCGAAACCCAGGGTTAAGGATGCGTAGTGCAGTCAAGGTGATGCGTTGGTTCCACTGAGTGCAGAGGCTGCAATGGAGACTTTCGGCGTTGGCACTGAGGCTGTCAGGACTATGTGCCATGAAAAGCTTCGGAGTGGCTGTTCCCAAGGTGATGCACCAGTTCTGCTCCATGCAACAGCAGCGATCTGTCAATTCTGCTCCCACAATAGATGTGTCAGTTCCTCTGCAGCAGACCCCTTAGGCTCACTTCCAAGTACCCAGGAATGGGGTGACACCACTTGTCAGAGCAGACTCATAGAGTCTAAGTGCAGGAGCAGGGTGGTTGGTAGCCATTTATGCTCCTAAGACTTCGGATCTGGATACCAGCCAACTAGCACTTAGCGGTGGTTCAAGTGATGCAGGTCCAGTCCTTCTCATCCTGGCAGGAGAACAGCAGGTAGCAGTGCAGCTCAGCAAGGCAGGAGTCCAGCAAAGCAGCTGTCCTTCAGCAGCACAGTAGTCATTCTTCCTGGCACAATAGTCACAGGTCCAGAATTGCACTGAGTTGGTGGTGTCAGAGGCCCAGTGCTTATACCCAGTTGGGACTTTGAAGTGGGGGAGACTTCAAAGGCAGGCCTTTGAAGTGCACAGAGGTCCTACCCTTCTTGCCCTGGCTCCACACATACTACAGGGGGTTATGAAGCCCTCTGAATGGGGACAGTACACAACCTATTTAGGTGTAAGTGAGGCTGTGGTCAGCTCCTCCCTCCCATCCTGCGACGATAGCTCATCAATGCCCATCAAGTCACACCTACACTCACATGTTGTGGGCAGACTAGGGGGAATACACTAAGCTCAGCTGTCACCCACCCCAGACAAGTGATCAGACAGCCAGCAGGCACCAAATGGCTAAAGTCAGAAAATGCCAACTTTACAAAAATGGCATTTTCACAATTATAATTTAAAATCCAACTTCACCATAAGTTGTGATTTTGATATGTGATTCCAGAGGTACCTAACTCGAAAAGTTGATCTCTTTCAGATTGTGAATTATACCTATAAGATGTAATAGGGCAATTGCAAGGTTTTCCTATGGGAGAAATAGGTCTTGCAGAAGTGAAAATTTACTTTGAGAGTGTTTTGACTACCAGGACATGTAAAACTTAAAAGTACATGACCTGCCTTTTAAATACATTGCACCCTTCCCTCTGGGTTGTCCAGAACCTACCGCAGGGGTGACATATGTGTATAAAAAGAAAAGATTTGGGCATACAAAAATGGTTATTTTGCCAGGTCAACATGGAAGTATAAAACTGCACATATGGGTTTGGCAATGGTAGGCCTGAGACATGGCTAAAGGGCTACTTAAGTGGGTGGCACAATCAGTGCTGCAAGCTCGCCAGTAGCATTTAATATATAGGCCCTGGGCACAGGGAGTACATTTTACTAGGGGCTTATGAGTAAATACAAAATGCCAACTGGGGGTAAGCCACTGTTACTATATTTGGGGGAAGAGCACAAGCACTTCACCACTGCTTAGCAGTGGGTATGTGCACGGAGCCCTAAAGCCAAGGTCAGAAAAGTGGAGGAAGTAAGAAAAAAGGTGGGGGAAGACCACCCTAAAACTGTCAGGTCTAACAAGTAAGGGCTGGTTTAAGGACATGGATGTAGAGGTGTTGTAGCTTATTTGTTTTTTTGTTGTGTAGTGGTAGACTGTAAAAGGGCGGAGTCACCATAATGTGGTTCATTCAGGAACAAGCTAGTCCTAGCCAACCGAGAGAATGAACAACAATTACACCATAATTTTTCTCCCATAAACATAAAGAGAAGAGAAAAACATCACGTTACCTTGCATGGATGAGGGTCCACACCATAAGTTTCCAAAGAGTGTGCTTTCAGTAGTAAGTTAAACTCAGCCACAGCTGTGCTCTGACCTCTGGAATGAGAAAAAGAGAGTTCAACTGTGGGGTCTATCACATATGAGAGACCTACAATTCATACAGAGGATAGCTGAACCCTCACCCCTCATTTAGGAAGCGCAATAACATACCGCTGTAGAAAATTATAAGCTGGATGCTCAAAGTGCACCACATCTATTATATTGTTACACAAGCCAGCTTCAGACTTAAAAGATCCTATGCACCTGAGCCCTCCTACTATTCCCCCTTCCTGACAACCCCAACTCACTCAGCCCCAGCGAAGACAGAGGAAATTAGGTAAGTCATTCTGCTGGTTAGATTGTTTTGTGATGATCATGGAGGACGCTCTTATATAGAGATTCAGGAACATTGCTAATGTGATTATGACTGACCAACTGTTTACTCTTCCTGTCCCCTCCATCACACCATGCACCATACAAGCCCATTTTATCACCTACTTTCCTTTTGCAGGCTCCCTCTTTTATTTTCAAGGTGCTCCCCCTACTGACGCTTGAAAATAAGACTGCAGTTACACTCCACCATAATACCCCATTGATTAAAGGGATGTTTTAGTTAGGTGAAAATGTCAGTTAAGACATATTAAACAAACCAAAATGCTTTAAATCACCAGTTGCAGCTATCTCAAGTAACTACAACTCGTGTTCTAAAGTAACTATATCCCATTCCCCCACCATGCAAGTGCTGTCATCAATTATGACATTTCAGATGTTGCAATTACGTTATCAATGATGTCATAAAACATGTCTTCAATGATTTAATATGGTAGGTAATTAGCAGCGCATGGTGAGGGCATGAGTTACAGTTACTTTAGGGCATATGGTATAGTTACATGCAATAACTATATCTGGTACATTTCAGTTGTTTTGTTTATTTAAAACCGAATGTTTAACTGACATTTGAACCTAAGTACAATGCCCCTTTAAACTTTATTTCAGTGAATTTCTGAGTTTTTTTGTTATTATGTAACATATTATTACAATTCCTAACTATAGCGTCACTTTAACCTTTTTGTTTTTAATGTATTTCTCTGTTTTTTTAACTTAAGATTTCTATCTGCTGGTCCTGCGCTTAACTCCCCCGCTAGCACCCAACTCCCTGCTGGGCACACCTCAGGAAGGTTAAAAAAGGGGGGAGAATGCTATATTCTCACAGATGTTTTGCGCATTCACAGCACCAATTTAAAAAAAGTCCCAAATGGACCCCCTACCAGCCCTAGGGTAGCAGAGTATCTCTAACCTGCCCCCCTATATGTTTTGGTTTACTTTATTTTAGGACAGGAGACTGAGTCCCTGAGTCTTAAGATGGTTGTTACCACATCTTTATGATGCTAGTGTGGTGGCAGTCAAACAGATCAAATCTTTTGACCATATGGATCTGCAGATCCTATACTGTGCAATATATACAATTATTTATTGACCTTAATTTCACCAAAGCTCTGGAACAGATTAAACCACATCACAAAAAAGCGTGCTTTCTGAACCAAGATCTGTCTTTCTGCCAAATGTGGTGAAATTTATTTTCGCTGTTTTGGCTGTTGGTATGTCTAATTTGTCCTGTGGAAAACTGAATGAGTGAAACTTGCTCTGGGACCCTCTTTTTCTTGGAACCCACCTGGCAGATCACCCCAAAACTCTCCAGGAAGGAGCAGGAGGATAACGCTTTTCATTTGGAAACTTTTGTGATTATTTGTCACTTTGGAGATAGTTCTCTAAAATAATTCAGTCTAATGTTTCTAGGTTCGGACTTATATGATATGCCATTTGGGAGAGGTGGTGTGCTTTATAGTATGTCCCAGGCGCAGTCTCAGTCGCACTGAACTGGTATTAGCATAAAGTTTTGACACTGCATTCTTTGATGTAGGTGAATCCCAGATGTAGCTTTGTGCCAGTTTGTCAATTATTTGGGATCTTGATATGTAACAGTCTGAAAAGATAACATAGCAGAACGGTATCGCCACCACCAGCTTTAGCATTTGGACCCTTACCTCGAAGTAGAGTTGTAGTATTTCCCATTTAATAAATTCTCCTTTCAATGAATCGATTAAACTCATCATGTAATCATTTTCCATATTGTGTACTTCTCTCCTGACCAGAATGCCTAGGCATTTTAGTTTTTAGGAGATCCTTTAAATGGCAGATCAGCAAAAACAGCTGCAGATGTGACTGGGGTCATGGGCATGGCCTTGCTTTTGGACAAGTTTATTTTATACCCCTAAAATGTGGAAAATTCAGTGCCATTAGCGCTGGTACTGATATATCCAGGGAGCAGATGTAAGATATCATCTGGATATAGCATTAAGTTAAGTTCACCAATTACAGTGTAAATGTCCTTTATCACTGTAGAGGACCTGACCTTTGTTGTTAGGGGTTCCAGTAATAACACCAAAAGTAGTGCCAAAAGAGGACAACTTTATCTTGTGCCTCTCCCGATATCTATGGATGTGAGACCATTGTAGATTAACCTTACAGGTGCTTTGTGGTGCAGTGGTTGGACCATTAATATGAATGTATTGACCAATCTGAACATTTTCAGAGTTTAGACTTGATCAAATATTTTCTCAGTGTTGAGTGATAGTGCGAGGTTCTCGTCCTTATCCTGTTTTGCCGCCCCCTTAGCAGATATACTGGTGTTCACATGTGATTCTATGAAGAAAGGTTGGGCAAGAACTCTAATTGTTGTTTGCGTATTAATAAGGGTATAACCTTGTTTAGTCTTAAGATCATGTTTTTTGTCAATATTTCATGTCACAATTATAGAGTGATATTGGCCTATAATTAGCACAATGTAGGCTATTCCTTTCGATTTTGGTATCAGGGAGATGTAAGCTCTGTTAAATTCAGGTTGGATAGTTACTCCTTCAATCTTCTCCCAGAACACTTTCAATATTAGTGTGGTGAGTAAACCATTTTCATATTTACACAATTCAGTAGGGAAGCTGTCCTCTCCTGGTACTTTAAGAGTCAACATAAGTTTGATGGGCTACACAACTTACTTATTAGAAATCTGATCTAACTCATCCCAGAGGTCCTGATGTAATTGAGGTAACTATAGGTTTGTCATGAAGTTTTCTTCTTGAGTGATGTCAGTGGGTGCCTCAGACATATACAGTTTTGAATAGAAAGATGTAAATTAATTCATAATGTCCACCGGGTGTGAAAGCAGTCTCTCCTCTGAATTGTATAAATAGTAGGTATGGCTGTTTTACACCTTTCTCTACTTGCGTTGCAGCACCAGCAATGGACCTGCAGTCTCTGTTTGATTTAAGTTCTTTCCTTTAATAGAGGAAAGGGACTTCTCAGCTATGGAGAATAAAATGTTATTTAATTGAAGTTTTGTATTCATTGACAGCCTGACTGGTGTTGTCAGTATTGTTTCTGCAGCACAGCTGTTTCCTTCCTTTATTGCTTTCTTTTTTGTGTGTACCTCAGACATGGATCCCATCATAATTCACCTTAAAATGATTTTCCTTCTACCAATATTAGTTGTGGGACTAATATTCATCATTTCATTGAGGTCCATGTATTCTTTGAGGTGGCCCTGCAACTTTTTTTCCTTGTTAGCGTCTGTTTCACTGAGGTGATCTGCCATGTTTGTGTTCAGGACTGTTATTTGTTAGTCCAATACAACATAGACAGGGACATGATCTGATACATCACAGATTTCTATTCTTCAATCAAACCCTTTAGGATATATATGTCCATCAAACAGGAAAATGTCTATTCTTGACTCTGTGCCATGTGTGTTGGAAAGCAAGGTATATACTTTAGTCATTGGATATAAGAGATGCCAGGAATCCAAAAAAGTGTGGCATTCCATCAGATCCCTAAGAAAGCCTCAGTCACTGTGACCTCTATGTACAACGGTGCCTGTGTTTTTCCTTGGCTTGGTCTAAGATGATGTCCCAGTCTTTGCCTACTTTAAGTTTGGAGCACCCAAATTCTGTAAATATTCTGCGTAGTGTCGAAATGACACCTTGGTTTGTGTCATTAGGAGCATATACAGACCCTACAAATAAACTGGAGCTTTGTGTGGAAAGTTTATCGAATGCATAACAACTTGCCAGGTCTATCCATGTTTTAAGTAGCATGGGCAGTGTTTATGCACTGAAAGGCAACTTCACATTTCCCACGGTTCATAGTAAGTTTCTGGGGATTTGTGCACTGTCTGGGTAATTTAGCATATTTGGTTTAGGAGATATGAATCTCTTATAAAAGGGTGATATTTGTCTTTTTGGTAGCTAGTGAATAAGGTTTTATTTTCACTCAGCATAATTAGAAAGTCTGTTGATATTAAGCAATTATATAGCGAGTTCCTTAGGTTGGCACATACTTTGACTCAATAAGGGAATTAGGGAGTATTTCAATTGATCAGATATTGGTGTCAATTCAGTTGTACATCTGGCTTTAATTCCCAGTGTTCAAGTTCAGAGAAATGGCCCTCCTCCCGAAGTAAGATGCAATATAGTTGGTGTACGTTTGTGCAATAATAAGTAAACTAAATGCTGCCTTTATTTAAAATGTTAGTACTGTAATCTAAATGACTTCGAAGAGGTTTGTAGATGCTACCTCTATGAAAATAACTATACTATGGTTTAAGGAGATTGTTAAACAAAGAGGGCTGAGTCTCCATGAATTCCAATAACCTTTTCAACTCCTCTGAGTCACTGAATTCCCTCATTTTGCAGCTTTGGCACTAGCATTATGGCTGGATCTAAAAGGACATGCCTGAGTTCTTTTTCTCTAGGTTTTGGGTATAGAGCAATACATTTCTTTCAAATTACATTACTCTCCTTTGAAAGGTCACCTGAAAATGTAACCTAGTGGCCATTGTAAGCGTAAACTCCATGTCTCATTAACTTTGTAGTATCCGTCTCACTTGGCGGTGTCACAGGAGACATGCAATAATGGGCTTGGGTGAGTCAGCTGTGTTTTGTCATCTCCTCTGGATCCTAGGGGAGGTGTCTAATCCCATCAGTTTTGGTATGCCATGAATGCCAAAAGCAAGTCTCACATGTTTGCCCCTTTTCTGACTCTGGGGCCCTGAAGAATCCGATATGATCTCTTCTGATTTGATCTTCAAGGTCTGTTACTATCTTATGGAGGGTCCACATTTGGCTCCCAAGTTCTGGGGCTTCCAGTAATTTAGGTTTTAAGGTGTCTAATATCTTATCCGATTTATTCAATTGTGTCCTTAGAGAAGTCTTCTTGTCATGCATCAACGTGAGATCCTTATTTCTTTCCATTGTAGACATCTCCACCTTGATGTTGTTAACTTGAATCATTTAAGGTTGGTCATAATGATTTCTAGTTTTATGGAAGTCATATCCGTATATTTAGGTTAACTGTTTTGCTTTTTAATAACAAGAGCTTTCAAAAATAGCAACTGTATGGAGTATGCAGTGCCAGACACTGATAGTGTTAACATTGCATTTGTGCAGTCTTTTTCCCAGAATAGCAAGTGGATATCGGGAGTCCAAAGTATCTTTCATGAATGTGGTAACAATCAGATTCCTCAATGATATATGACTAATCAGTGACATAATAGAGGGTAAAACAGGACATTAAATAATGATACCTCAGAACTTCCCAATGTACAAAATTGTAAACAAGTGCTGTCAGCAGTCTCTTTCATTTATAGTGTTGTTCTAATCTATCACCCCACTACAGTTATAAGCTCTTACCAGAAGGTGAGAAACATGCTTCCATTTTTTGTTTCCATCTGAGAAAAATGTGGCTCCTTTCGTAAGTGAAGGACATGCCTATAAGTGACCCAGCTATGTACAACCAAAGTCTGTGCGCAGCAGCTGTTATCCGTAAACCGCAGGTGAGGTACAATGAACTTACGTGCAGAATATGATAAAAAAAACAAGATAGTCATTGAAAAAAACCAAAAGTAAAAGTGAGGTGGTGGTCAGTTTTAGTTATATTACCTAAATATTTGTTTTAGAAAACCTCAAAAAGCCAGTGGAAAAAAACAAACTTAAAATGCAATTATACTTACTAAACAAAATCTAAAAGCCACTGAAATTACAGGTTCAGTAATCTAAGCATAATACACACCCAGTCATGCACTGTTTATGACCTCATGTATGCCATCACTTGTGACTTATAAAATTACATCATTCATAAAATCACTGATGGAATCTCAAATGACATCTTTGATAACATTGCTCTTTATTCATCTATTTCTTTCGCTATCTCTTTCTCGTACTGCCACGTATGTTACATAGTAATGGTTACATTTTGCTCTCCCTAAAAAATGCATTTTTTTATTTTTAATAACTTTGGTATACTTTCTAAAAATCTTTTCGAATGTTTGATAAATCCACATCAAGCCGATAATGGAAACTTCGTGGTGATTCATCAAAGGGGGCAAAAGCTCTAGTTGGGGCCCCAAAGGAAATTTTCCACATGTTAATTCCTATAGGACAAAATGGTGTTTATATGCACGAAAAGCTGGATGAATTTTTACCAAAGTTGAATGAAAAGAAGCAGCCCGGTATAGTGAGTGATTCTTTTGTATGGTGAAGAAAATTTGGTCAGTAGTTTTGAAAAATTATGCAAACTAAGGGTCAAATTAAGTGAAAATCAAATCTGAATTTCTGACCGATAAAAGTGGTTGGTGAAAGCGTTCAATGTATAATTTTTCCCCAGCAATCAATCCTGATTTTTCTTATATGGCCTTGATTTGGTTAAATAGAATTTTTACCAACAAAGCATTTTTTTAATTCGCTTATAACTTTGGCACGTCATATGTGATCTCATCACCGACTTCATGAGTGGTGTCATTTAAGATGTCATCAGTGCTGTCAAATGTAAGGTCATGAGGCGCACAGGGCAGAGGCATGAGTTATGGTTTGCAAAGCTTACCATGTCATGAAATCTCAGTGGTTTTCACGTTTTACATTCCATAAAATCACTTTTTTGCCATGTGCTTTTAAGGCATATATACACAGTAGCAGGAGAATCGCGTTTTGAGAGTCTATTTAAATGGCGAACAGGTTGTGAAGTCTGATGTCAGGTCGATTACTCGCTCCACTCAAAACAGGAACATAAAGATCCAACCTGAAAACCGATGAACGTATCTGCTGGTGCAGATTAGCCCAGCCAGGCTTCAACCTCTCCCTAGGAGACCTCCCTGTCGCCTGAAGCATAATTTCTCAACTCCCTCCTTTTGCTTGTCCAATACAAAGCCGTCAGATTCAAGCGCACTGTCTGGTTGTTCAGGCAGGTTTGCAGTGACAGCAACTGAAGCCTCTTTCAGACAGGACCATTCACATTTTTGCTTACAACATCCACAGCACATTGCACAAATATTCATCGAGGCGCACAGACTCTTCCATGGGTGCCTTAAACACAGCCTTATATCATTTTTATATGAACAGCAGTTACATACATTGGCTGGAATTCGTAAAACCTAGGTGGCAAATTTGCTAGGGAGAAAATATCCCTTTTTCTTTTGCCAGAGGGCCCGATTCATAAAGGAGATCTGTGACCACTGCAAAGGTCAGGGAGTGAGAGAGAAAAAATGCTGCGCTCTCATTACAGCTCAGCCCCTTTTTGAGTAATAAAGCAGCAGGTGTGTTTGTTGTTTTATTATGCCTTAGGTCCCACGAGCCAATGGGCATGAGGATGCTAGCTTTACTGATGCCAACTCATGTCACCCAAGGGGGCAGAACTGACAGGTAAGTACCTAAAAGGGCCAGTCCCTGTCCATAGTTAGATTTAATTTTTCTCAACCAAGTTAAGGATAAGAATGTAAATCTGCAATGGACTTCTCTTTTACCACATGGACAGGTAAAGTATACGTCTTCAATGCAGGAAGCGAATATTTCTGTACCGTGCCTCCATTGTGTCCTCTTCTTTTGGAACCATTCACTACACCAAGGCAGTGTTAGGGAAAACAAAGGTGCACCAGGCCCACAGTTCATTGCATCGTTCTGTGAATGATGGGTTGCGCTAGAGTCTATAATTGTTATTGCCATGGTACACCACACAAACCCAATATTTATTGGAGGTAGTATGCATGTGCTCAAATCAATTTGCCTGCACAAATCTCGTTTTCCACACACAGAATTCCACTTTGTGAGGCTATAATATGCCCTTTTTTCCGGATTTGACCTAGATAATGCAGATTGGATACAAATTTAGGCCCATATTTTACTGAAAATGACGGAGCGCAATGCGGCTGCAAAATTGTCAGCGCCACGCTCCGTCATTTTCACAACATAGGGATTCACCCTATTTAATTGAATACAGCGCACCCCTGTGTTGTCCCCTGTGCTGGCACTAAATTAAGTATGCATAGCACCAACGCAGGCATCCTTGCACTGTTGTGCAATGATGCCTGCGTTGAGGAGTTTGATTGCTTATGTGTGGGGAGGTGTCCCTTCCTGCACATTAGCAATCACTGATGGCGATTTGGCACTTCTGTGTGTGCTGCAGTGCCAAAGCGTCATTTTGAAATGATCGTTTATGTGCAGGAAGGCATACCTTCCTGCACAGAAACAATCATGTCTGGCATTTTGCTCTTTCTATGGGTGCTGCACGCATAGAAGAAGCAAAAAAAGTGTTAGAATTTGGTGCCGCCTTAGGTTTACAAAAAATCGTAAATCTGAGCAGCGTCAAAATGCAATGAGTGATGCTGTAGCATGCCCAATGCACCCCTCTTCCACGTGAAGGGCTGCGTGTGGAAACCATTTTTACAATGTGGCATTAAGCCACAAAAAGTGGCTTACCGCCACCTTGGGAATACGGTGCAGTTCTTAGAACCACCCCGGAGCATAACAAAAAGTGACACTCCGGGGGCACTAGATGCTCATAGATATGTCCCTTAGTTTGCTGTTTAAATTGCTTCTGCCAAACAGTAGCAGATATCCCGTCGAGCTTATTAAGCAAAGATCGATGTTAATGGCACTCTAAGGACACCGGACGAGCCATCCACAACTTTTTGGCCCCACTTTTTGGCAGGTGTCCACACTCGAAATCAAGCTCCATCTTCTATATTCGTTAGACAATTCCTGGAAGGATGTATGTCCTAGGATCAGATACCTGTGCAATATGATATGATGTGTAATATGATGTTGCTTTTGAAATCCCTACCTGCAGTAGCCTGCCATCTTATTGGTGTCATGATTATATCTAATAAACTGTTATAAATCTGACAATGAATAATCCGCAGGGTTGCCAAGATGGTCTTCGGGCATTCGTATTATCCCAATTAGACATTTCCGAGCCTCCCCCTATAATCACGATAATAGACTCAAAAATTAAAACACTATACTGACATTGCATAAATCACACAGGAAACATGTGATTAATCATTTAGCATTGTCCCTCTTCGCTCCGACAAATCACATGTTGGAACTTCCTCCCCTTAGGGATAGCACTCGTGCTGTTGCCCTAACACAAGTCCCATATTTATTTACCTTACTTCGTTTTTATGTATTTCTGCTATTTTCTTTTCCAGCTTTTGTGACTGTTTTGGAAAAATCTTGAAGTCGCTGATGTAGTTCTCGGGATGTTCATCAGGATCAAAATCGCCAATCTCAGCTGTACCCAAAATATTAGAAATAAAATATACGTTAAAGGTGCTGCCTTCTACTAGTATAAGCCCATACCCAAATCCGGAGAGTTTGGCACATGTTGCTGTATTAAAGCATTTCTGAACATAGTGATTATTTGTTTATTTCATTTCAAGTATTGGGTGGTGCGTATAGTGTCTTATGTGAGGAGCTGGGCGCTTCAGAGAGTTAAGAAGTGTGGAAGATGATTGCTGATGGGAGGAGAGAAAAATGGAGGACGAGGCAAGGCACAAGAGTGGTAGAGGGCGAGAATCAATGTGACTATGACAGGGTATGAATCAAGAGTTCAGGTGGAACATAAGGTTACGAACATTCAAACACTTTTGTCAGAAAACTAAAATAAAGGAATAGGTGGGTTTTCATACTCTGGTGAAAGTGAATATAGTATGGCTCAGTAGATTCTGAGTGCTAACAATCCGTGCATACATCATTTAATATGTGAAAAGCATTCATAGCCCATTTTGATTTAGTTATCTGTTTTCAAGACCTCTTACATTACTCTCCACTGCATTCCAAGCATCTGGAGCTCACAAAATAGGGTTTGGACGAAGACTTGGCTGAAGGAGAAGCATTGGCACATGTTTAGCCACTTGTTGCCTAAATCCGGTTGAGTTTCTGCTGGATTTATCTTCACACTCAGATTCATCCTTTCTCATTTCAAAAACCTGAACCCATTTAGGGACCTGACAGGTTTGGGAAAAACTGAGAGGACAAGTTGAGGCTTTAAGTGACTTGTATAAGGAGAGCATTAGCTCTAAAGGTGCATAATGTTTCACACATCCACATGCAGTTTCATTTGCATATGCAGAAACGATTACACAGACCAGGCCCTAACACCAACCCCCGCCGTGCATGGCCAAAGGCCGTGCACGGCGGTGGTTGGATTAACGTATAGTTATTAAAATTACTTTACGTTAACAAAACCATAGAAATTCACTGAAAAAAACAAAGGTTACAGGGACGTTATAGTTAGGAAACAGAATTAAAACAATCATAGAAATTCAATTTAAAAAAACAAAGGTTACAGGGATCTTATAGTTAGTTTCTGAATTTACTCATACAAAACCATACAAATTCAGCTGTTATGGGTATTTCAAGTAACTCTAGCTTGCGCCCTTGCCATGCACTGCTAATCACCCCAGATATTACAGCACTGATGACAACTTTAATAACGTCAATAAAAATATCAATGAAACATTGGCAGTGAAGTGATTGAAGAAAAAAATGTGCATGGCGGGGGCACGAGTTATAGTTACCGTAGGGCATGAGACGCCCAGAACGACGTCAGGACTGGCACCGCACTCTCATGACACGCTGCTTGCACTGGAGCCGCGTTCCTCACAAATTGCAACCTCTGCCACAGGCCAGCACCTCCAAAGTCCCGCTACTGCGGGAATCCAGAGCACCATGTCGCATATGTCCATGGCACCTGACTCCGCCGCACTACCTGCAAACCCGTGAAGGCATCGCCTCATGTCTTCTGGATCCATCAACCGTGCTGTGCTGTAAGGAACTGACACTCAGAAAACAAAGCTGCTTCAACTCCTCTGCAACCATAAGGAACCAACACCTCACCTCCCCTGCCTAGCAGTAAGGAACCAATGTCTCACCTCCCCAGTAGCAATAAGGAACCAATGCAGCACCAGCTCCAGTGACGCCTCACCTCCCCATCTCCATGCAACATCTTTGATTCCTCATCAGTCCCAAGGTTCTGTATTTGGGGGTCCATGCGACTCCGTAACCAGCCAGCATTCCCCGCAAATGAGTCGGACTGTTGGAAGCGACTCCATCATGATGTTGTGGTAGCCCCAGTTGGAGCTACTCTGTTTCTAAGTGATATACTACATTTTATCTTTAAAAATTCATATCTTCTCTTGTGAATGTTGTTTTTTACCAATTTGGTCCTATTTTATTCAGATAAATATTATCTATTTTATTAGACTGGTGTGGAATATTTTGTGTGGTGTTTTCACTGTTTTACAGTATGAGTTATTGCACAAATACTTTACACATTGCCTTCTAAGTTGAGCCTGCCCTCTCTGTGCCAAGCACCGGAAGGTGAGCACAGGATAATTTAGGTTGTGGTGTTACTTACCCTGTCTAGGATTGTGGTCCCTCCTTGGACATGGTGCATACCTCTGCCAACTAGAGACCCAGTTTCTAAAAATGACCATTCCGGCTGTGTCAGTGAGGTATCATTATATTCAAATCAATAATTTTGCTGGATTCTGATATTATTTAGTCTTTTTATAAGTTGATGGTGGTCTTCGATGTCTAGTGCTGAAAATAAGGGAAGTAGAATTAATGCTGCTACTCTATTGGAATGTATGGTGTTCTTGAGGTCATCCCAGAGTACGATTAGTACTGATATAGTGCTCCTTCATAGTCTGAATCTTATTTATCTCTATGAAATTAGTTTTTAATGATCCATGAAGGTGGCGATCTGGAATAATGTTGTCTTTTCAATGAGTTTGCTTTGGAATGGTTTAGAATGGATATCGGTCTGTAAGTTGCTGAGTTGGATTGATGAAGTGTCTGTTTGTTTAGCATGGGTTTCATGGAAGAGGTTTTTAGGTTGAGAGGAACCTATGAAGTTGTTAGGGAGAAACTGATGATCATTCTGGCAGGTATGTCAGGAAAGGCTTCTTGGAGAATTATTTCATATATCGTTGGAAGACAACGCTTTGTTGGCAGTCCTTCTACATATATAGTTTGGATTAGCTCACAGGTCTCTTATGATATTCAACTTGAAAGAGCACATTGTGGGTTGTTTTGTAGAGGTAGCATGACTTGGCAAAGTATGCGCTGAGGATGTTACTACCTTTGTTTAGGGAAAAACTGGGCTTCTAGATTATCTGACTTTTCAATGCAGTGATCTATCAACAAGTTGCAGAGCTCCCAAATTCATTCTATGCTAGTTGAGGTACAGGTTTTGTTATAAAATTCAGAGTGAATTTTGAAGAGCTTTATAGTACGGCATGCAACGTCTGAAACAGAAACAGTGAATTGAGATCTCTTGACTTTCATGGAGATATTCATAATATTCTGCAAACTGTGCACTTTCCTTGCAGCCATTTTTTGTCATTTTTTATGCATATTTGCATTTATTGTTTTTCGAAGCTCCTGGCCCTCGTTTGACCTAGGTTTACATTTTTTGATCCTCACATCTCTGGTGATGGAGTCGACAACTTGGTGATAAGTTAGGGGTCACCTCGATGAGAGCTTTTATCTTCCATAGTGAAATTTCTTCATAAACATTGCAAGGTAAAGAGTAGCAGTGATATGTGCTTGAAGGGAGTTTGGCTCAGGTTTCTCTTAGGGTCTAGCAGACATACTTGTACTAGGTCCAATTATTGTCAGTGTTGCATGAGGAAGTTCAGGATGTGCTGATCTTTATAAATAAGGGGGATATTTCCTATGACAGAAGTTAGTCCCTTTGAGGTGAAGATAGCATCAAGAACGTGGCCCGTTGAGTGAGTGGATCCTGTGAGTAGCTTATGGACATCAAATGCTTCAAGCTTAGCAGGTAAGCAAGAAGCCTGATATACTGCTTGTGTCTTCAACCAGTTGTTGCCATCTTCTCCTAAAATAGAAATGTTGGGTGATTAATAGTAATGTTCAATTGAGTCCAGAAGACCATCAGCGAAAGCTGGGTTATTTAGGGGTGTTCAACAGATGAGAAGGAAGGATGCCAAAAACTGAACACTCCAGTCTGTATGTATACACTGGAGGTTCGTAAGGTGCTTTTGTGAATTACTGCTAACCCACTGTCACTCATTTTATTTGGGCAGTTTTGAAGAAGCTCAGGTACTTGCAAGGAATAGCCTTGTGTATTGCTTTGTCGGAATGGTGTACCAGCCAGGCTTCAGTGATGAGGAAGAAGTCTAGGTCGAGGTCAGGTAGATGGCCCCAAATATGGATTCTGTTTTTATCTACCAATCTGGCATTAAATAGTACAAAGAATAAGTAGCTTTTGGGTTTACTATTAGGGGCCACGTTTTATGATTTTTTTAAATAATAGATGTTTACTCTTCCGAAGTGCACAATAAAAAGTGGTGGAATGTTGTGGGGTTGACAGTAGCTCTAAGGAGATCATTAATGAAGGTCCAGGCAATTCCTCTAATGATTCCTCCTGCTGGTATGGAAGTAGACATGTGAATATTCAATCCTTTGCTTGATATGCAACAATGGATCAAAATATTGTAGCAGTGGTGTTTTCCTAGATCTGCACTGAGGTCCACAGACTAGTTTTGTGAAGTTGACAAGGTAGCAAGGCCAGCAGTGTTGATTATTTTTGTCTGGTTTGCATAAAAAGAATAAGATGTTGTTGAGAATGTTTTGAGCTCAGGCTCCTGAGATGAACAGAGGTTGGCTGTGAGTAAGTAAGCAATAACATTTTATTGCATAGTTACTTTAAACCATTGCAGAACACACAAAGCCATAAAAACTAATTATAGAATGTAATGCCAGCTTACAAAAAAATAAAATCATATTTCCTAGAGAAGCTTAAGGGGTGAACATATATAACCCGGCAGCATTTGGTAGAACCTGTCCCCCGCCTGGACTCAAGCTGCTTTTTGAGGCCAAAAACCCTATTTCTTAATAAGGGTGCCTTGAGGAACTGCCTTGCGCATAGTTGCAGGCTAGGGTCCCTCCCTGGGGACCCAGGTAAGAGCCAGAAGCCAAGGTGCTAGTGCCAGTGCAAAAGCCAAGAATATCTTGTGCATTTCTTAATAGCGGAGCCTTCAGCAATTTAGCCTAAGAGCTCATTCATTTCACAGGGCCGTACAATGAAAGGAAAACCCAGGGTGCAGTTCTGCGCCTCATAGTGCTGACTTGTGCATCGTTATGGACCAAGGCCCATCCCTAGGAGCCCAAATACAAAAGCTAGGAGTCAAAAGGCCAAGGGACCAGTGCAAAGAACATACAAGGGCCGAAAGTGACTTATGCATTCCTTAATAGCAAAGATGACAACAATTTAGCCCAAAGTGCTATGTGCAATTCACAAGGCCAGCGCAACAAATTTTTCAAATCGGCAGATCAGCTGAGGGTCTCCAGGGGTGAAGCAGACCATCACTGCCTGCCTCCGAGATCAGATTCCCCTTTGGTTGAAAGAGGTTTTTAGCAAATGTTTTCTTCCTTCAGCAGACCCCCACTGGTGCACAGTAAGTGTGGCATGTCTTCCAGGTATGTGCATAGTCTACAGACCTTCGTGGTATTGACTCTCTGCCATTTGGAGAGGTGCTGGGAGCAGGGCATCAGACCCAGATGATGTCTCAGAAACTTCTCTTTTATAAGAATGGAAAAACCTAAGCTTAGATATTTTTGGGGTGCTAACGTAGTGTTGGTGTGCAAGACCAACCAAGCGTGAGCTCTGCCACAGAAGGTTGCCTTGTCTTCCTCTAACGATTGGAACTTAATGGTCCTCCACACTACTTTTTTAAATATGGTGTGACAGGTCGGGGCTTCTCACAACTCAGTCTTTCGGATGGGTTCTGGCTGGTGATGTTTTCCTCTGTTGTAGTGGTTAAGTGAGTCCGGTGGCACCTTCCTTATTTTGTCCCAGAAGATGATGAAAACTCCTTGTCTTGCCAAAGACTGTTTCAACAGATCAAACTCTAGCTTGATTTGCTGGAGAGGTGTGCTTTGGGAGACTAAAGATTATTCTGTATGCCTTCACTAATGAGTGTGCTCAGGATTTTTGCATCCCTGCCACTTTGGAGTTCGCTGCCATATGTTAATGTTGGTAAAAGTTTGTCTTGCAGTACCTGAAGAAGAGGAGACAGAGTTGACCCGTTCAGCTTTGCTTTAAGGTTCTTCAGTGACACTGACAGTCCTTTTGTTATTATTGCCTCCGTTTGGCATGTGAAATTGCCTTCATTGTTAAATAATACCCCTAGATATTTGCATTCTGTCGTTGACACAATAGCAATGTGCCCCAGCACCATGTCGGCAACTTTTTCCGGTGTGATCTATGGACATAGTGTGTGTCTTGTTAAAGTTGACACTTATACAATTTTCATCTGAATATTTCTGCACTGTGTGGAGAAGGTGTTGCAGGCCCAGTGGGTTGTGGCCCATAAGACGATTTAATCTGCATACAGGAGGCTCAACAGCAGCAGACCCCCAGCTTCTGGTAATTGTATTTACTGTTGTCAAGTGCCAAGGTCAGATCAGCCAGGAATAAGTTGAAAAGTGTGGCAGCCAGGACAAGCCCCTGCTTTCACCTTTTGGTTGTTGGTATTCACCTTGAGAGGTGTGTCCCTTCACCCAGCTTAACCTGCACCCATGTATCTGTATGGAGAGTGATTAGCATGTTCAGGAGAGATTCTGTGATCTCCAACTTGCCAACTTGCTCCAGAGTCTGGCCCAGTCCACTTGGTTGAAAGTTGCCCTGCAGTTGATGAAACAAAAGTGTAGTGATTGTTTTAAAGCTTTCACCCTGTCTACAAGTAGTGCACTGGCCATGATGTTGGTAATCGCCCAGAGGTTTTGTCAAAAAACAGTTTGATTAAGTAGGATTGTTGATTTTTTCGTTGCCCAGGCCAAGTGTTCTTCAAGTAGAATCCCCACACATTTTTGTCTCATTGTCAATTAGGGCAATTAGGCAATAGGTTTTTTGGTAGTGATTTATTCCCACTTTTATATATTGGTAATATTAACGATCCTCTCCAGGAATCCAGGAATATGCATGTGAGCCTAATTTCTGAAAAAGTGTCTCTAAGGCACCTCCCAGAAGTATGCATTCTGTTTGAAAATTGCCGGCGGAATACCGTTTGCATCCCGTGCCCCTTCCTTCCTGCATTTGCCAATTTGTCATCTGACTAATTTCACTATGGTGTGCCTGGTGAATGCCCAGACCCATTTGTTGACCAAATTAAGTGCATTGGGGAATTCACTTTTCTTGAAGAGAAACTGCAGAGAGTGTTTGTTACTTTCATGCCACTTTCCCAATCTATATTTGGGGCAATACCACCTTGGTTGAAGTGTTCCCTCAAGAATGTAGCCCAGTCCTCTCCTGCTATCTGCAACGTTATACCTCCATGCAATTGTTTATAGTTTTCCAGAAGCAAGTCCCTTCATTGTGCTTAATGTCGGCAAGCAATTTGCCCAGACGTCATACTCACATATCTTGTTGGCAGCCCACTTCAGCTTCTTTAATGTCATTTCATGCTGACGTAAGGCGGTTCACAGAAGAATATCCTGGGGATGTAGTTGCAGAGATCTTTAGGTGCTGTTTATGGATCTTTTAAGTGACCTTATCTTGGTCCGGTGTGCCATGGTGATGCACCCTACTAAGTCAGAGTTATAGCATGGCTTGGTTTTAGAAGATGTAGCAAAGGTTTCCACTTGGCTGTGAGTAAATAGCATCCACCTTCTTAGTTTGCTAATAGCCAATACCTTTTGTAGAGGTAGCATGACTTGGCAAAGTATGCGCTGAGGATGTTACTACCTTTGTTTAGGGAAAAACTGGGCTTCTAGATTATCTGACTTTTCAATGCAGTGATCTATCAACAAGTTGCAGAGCTCCCAAATTCAATCTATGCTGGTTGAGGTACAGGTTTTGTTATAAAATTCAGAGTGAATTTTGAAGAGCTTTATAGTACGGCATGCAACGTCTGAAACAGAAACAGTGAATTGAGATCTCTTGACTTTCATGGAGATATTCATAATATTCTGCAAACTCTGCACTTTCCTTGCAGCCATTTTTTGTCATTCTTTATGCATATTTGCATTTATTGTTTTTTGAAGCTCCTGGCCCTCGTTTGACCTAGGTTTACATTTTTTTGATCCTCACATCTCTGGTGATGGAGTCGACAACTTGGTGATAAGTTAGGGGTCACCTCGATGAGAGCTTTTATCTTCCATAGTGAAATTTCTTCATAAACATTGCATGGTAAAGAGTAGCAGTGATATGTGCTTGAAGGGAGTTTGGCTCAGGTTTCTCTTAGGGTCTAGCAGACATACTTGTACTAGGTCCAATTATTGTCAGTGTTGCATGAGGAAGTTCAGGATGTGCTGATCTTTATAAATAAGGGGGATATTTCCTATGACAGAAGTTAGTCCCTTTGAGGTGAAGATAGCATCAAGAATGTGGCCCGTTGAGTGAGTGGATCTTGTGAGTAGTTTATGGACATCAAATGCTTCAAGCTTAGCGGGTAAGCAAGAAGCCTGATATACTGCTAGTGTCTTCAACCAGTTGTTGCCATCTTCTCCTAAAATAGAAATGTTGGGTGATTAATGTTCAATTGAGTCCAGAAGACCATCAGCGAAAGCTGGGTTATTTAGGGGTGTTCAACAGATGAGAAGGAAGGATGCCAAAAACTGAACACTCCAGTCTGTATGTATACACTGGAGGTTCGTAAGGTGCTTTTGTGAATTACTGCTAACCCACTGTCACACATTTTATTTGGGCAGTTTTGAAGAAGCTTAGGTACTTGCAAGGAATAGCCTTGTGTATTGCTTTGTCGGAATGGTGTACCAGCCAGGCTTCAGTGATGAGGAAGAAGTCTAGGTCGAGGTCAGGTAGATGGCCCCAAATATGGATTCTGTTTTTATCTACCAATCTGGCATTAAATAGTACAAAGAATAAGTAGCTTTTGGGTTTACTATTAGGGGCCACGTTTTATGATTTTTTTAAATAATAGATGTTTACTCTTCCGAAGTGCACAATAAAAAGTGGTGGAATGTTGTGGGGTTGACAGTAGTTCTAAGGAGATCATTAATGAAGGTCCAGGCGATTCCTCTGCTGATTCCTCCTGCTGGTATGGAAGTAGACATGTGAATATTCAATCCTTCGCTTGATATGCAACAATGGATCAAAATATTGTAGCAGTGGTGTTTTCCTAGATCTGCACTGAGGTCCACAGACTAGTTTTGTGAAGTTGACAAGGTAGCAAGGCCAGCAGTGTTGATTATTTTTGTCTGGTTTGCATAAAAAGAATAAGATGTTGTTGAGAATGTTTTGAGCTCAGGCTCCTGAGATGAACAGAGGTTGGCTATGAGTAAGTAAGCAATAACATTTTATTGCATAGTTACTTTAAACCATTGCAGAACACACAAAGCCATAAAAACTAATTATAGAATGTAATGCCAGCTTACAAAAAAATAAAATCATATTTCATAGAGAAGCTTAAGGGGTGAACATATATAACCTGGCAGCATTTGGTAGAACCTGTCCCCCCGCCTGGACTCAAGCTGCTTTTTGAGGCCAAAAACCCTATTTCTTAATAAGGGTGCCTTGAGGAACTGCCTTGCGCATAGTTGCAGGCTAGGGTCCCTCCCTGGGGACCCAGGTAAGAGCCAGAAGCCAAGGTGCTAGTGCCAGTGCAACAGCCAAGAATATCTTGTGCATTTCTTAATAGCGGAGCCTTCAGCAATTTAGCCTAAGAGCTCATTCATTTCACAGGGCCGTACAATGAAAGGCAAACCCAGGGTGCAGTTCTGCGCCTCATAGTGCTGACTTGTGCATCGTTATGGACCAAGGCCCATCCCTAGGAGCCCAAATACAAAAGCTAGGAGTCAAAAGGCCAAGGGACCAGTGCAAAGAACATACAAGGGCCGAAAGTGACTTATGCATTCCTTAATAGCAAAGATGACAACAATTTAGCCCAAAGTGCTATGTGCAATTCACAAGGCCAGCGCAACAAATTTTTCAAATTGGCAGATCAGCTGAGGGTCTCCAGGGGTGAAGCAGACCATCACTGCCTGCCTCCGAGATCAGATTCCCCTTTGGTTGAAAGAGGTTTTTAGCAAATGTTTTCTTCCCTCTAGCAGACCCCCACTGGTGCACAGTAAGTGTGGCATGTCTTCCAGGTATGTGCATAGTCTACAGACCTTCGTGGTATTGACTCTCTGCCATTTGGAGAGGTGCTGGGAGTAGGGCATCAGACCCAGATGATGTCTCAGAAACTTCTCTTTTATAAGAATGGAAAAACCTAAGCTTAGATATTTTTGGGGTGCTAACGTAGTGTTGGTGTGCAAGACCAACCAAGCGTGAGCTCTGCCACAGAAGGTTGCCTTGTCTTCCTCTAACGATTGGAACTTAATGGTCCTCCACACTACTTTTTTAAATATGGTGTGACAGGTCGGGGCTTCTCACAACTCAGTCTTTAGGATAGGTTCTGGCTGGTGATGTTTTCCTCTGTTGTAGTGGTTAAGTGAGTCCGGTGGCACCTTCCTTATTTTGTCCCAGAAGATGATGAAAACTCCTTGTCTTGCCAAAGACTGTTTCAACAGATCAAACTCCAGCTTGATTTGCTGGAGAGGTGTGCTTTGGGAGACTAAAGATTATTCTGTATGCCTTCACTAATGAGTGTGCTCAGGATTTTTGCATCCCTGCCACTTTGGAGTTCGCTGCCATATGTTAATGTTGGTAGAAGTTTGTCTTGCAGTACCTGAAGAAGAGGAGACAGAGTTGACCCGTTCAGCTTTGCTTTAAGGTTCTTCAGTGACACTGACAGTCCTTTTGTTATTATTGCCTCCGTTTGGCATGTGAAATTGCCTTCATTGTTAAATAATACCCCTAGATATTTCATTCTGTTGTTGACACAATAGCAATGTGCCCCAGCACCATGTCGGCAACTTTTTCCGGTGTGATCTATGGACATAGTGTGTGTCTTGTTAAAGTTGACACTTATACAATTTTCATCTGAATATTTCTGCACTGTGTGGAGAAGGTGTTGCAGGCCCAGTGGGTTGTGGCCCATAAGACGATTTAATCTGCATACAGGAGGCTCAACAGCAGCAGACCCCCAGCTTCTGGTAATTGTAATTACTGTTGTCAAGTGCCAAGGTCAGATCAGCCAGGAATAAGTTGAAAAGTGTGGCAGCCAGGACAAGCCCCTGCTTTCACCTTTTGGTTGTTGGTATTCACCTTGAGAGGTGTGTCCCTTCACCCAGCTTAACCTGCACCCATGTATCTGTATGGAGAGTGATTAGCATGTTCAGGAGAGATTCTGTGATCTCCAACTTGCCAACTTGCTCCAGAGTCTGGCCCAGTCCACTTGGTTGAAAGTTGCCCTGCAGTTGATGAAACAAAAGTGTAGTGATTGTTTTAAAGCTTTCACCCTGTCTACAAGTAGTGCACTGGCCATGATGTTGGTAATCGCCCAGAGGTTTTGTCAAAAAACAGTTTGATTAAGTAGGATTGTTGATTTTTTCGTTGCCCAGGCCAAGTGTTCTTCAAGTAGAATCCCCACACATTTTTGTCTCATTGTCAATTAGGGCAATTAGGCAATAGGTTTTTTGGTAGTGATTTATTCCCACTTTTATATATTGGTAATATTAACGATCCTCTCCAGGAATCCAGGAATATGCATGTGAGCCTAATTTCTGAAAAAGTGTCTCTAAGGCACCTCCCAGAAGTATGCATTCTGTTTGAAAATTGCCGGCGGAATACCGTTTGCATCCCGTGCCCCTTCCTTCCTGCATTTGCCAATTTGTCATCTGACTAATTTCACTCTGGTGTGCCTGGTGAATGCCCAGACCCATTTGTTGACCAAATTAAGTGCATTGGGGAATTCACTTTTCTTGAAGAGAAACTGCAGAGAGTGTTTGTTACTTTCATGCCACTTTCCCAATCTATATTTGGGGCAATACCACCTTGGTTGAAGTGTTCCCTCAAGAATGTAGCCCAGTCCTCTCCTGCTATCTGCAACGTTATACCTCCATGCAATTGTTTATAGTTTTCCAGAAGCAAGTCCCTTCATTGTGCTTAATGTCGGCAAGCAATTTGCCCAGACGTCATACTCACATATCTTGTTGGCAGCCCACTTCAGCTTCTTTAATGTCATTTCATGTTGACGTAAGGCGGTTCACAGAAGAATATCCTGGGGATGTAGTTGCAGAGATCTTTAGGTGCTGTTTATGGATCTTTTAAGTGACCTTATCTTGGTCCGGTGTGCCATGGTGATGCACCCTACTAAGTCAGAGTTATAGCATGGCTTGGTTTTAGAAGAGGTAGCAAAGGTTTCCACTTGGCTGTGAGTAAAGAACATCCACCTTCTTAGTTTGCTAATAGCCAATACCTTTTGTAGAGGTAGCATGACTTGGCAAAGTATGCGCTGAGGATGTTACTACCTTTGTTTAGGGAAAAACTGGGCTTCTAGATTATCTGACTTTTCAATGCAGTGATCTATCAACAAGTTGCAGAGCTCCCAAATTCATTCTATGCTGGTTGAGGTACAGGTTTTGTTATAAAATTCAGAGTGAATTTTGAAGAGCTTTATAGTACGGCATGCAACGTCTGAAACAGAAACAGTGAATTGAGATCTCTTGACTTTCATGGAGATATTCATAATATTCTGCAAACTCTGCACTTTCCTTGCAGCCATTTTTTGTCATTCTTTATGCATATTTGCATTTATTGTTTTTTGAAGCTCCTGGCCCTCGTTTGACCTAGGTTTACATTTTTTTGATCCTCACATCTCTGGTGATGGAGTCGACAACTTGGTGATAAGTTAGTGGTCACCTCGATGAGAGCTTTTATCTTCCATAGTGAAATTTCTTCATAAACATTGCATGGTAAAGAGTAGCAGTGATATGTGCTTGAAGGGAGTTTGGCTCAGGTTTCTCTTAGGGTCTAGCAGACATACTTGTACTAGGTCCAATTATTGTCAGTGTTGCATGAGGAAGTTCAGGATGTGCTGATCTTTATAAATAAGGGGGATATTTCCTATGACAGAAGTTAGTCCCTTTGAGGTGAAGATAGCATCAAGAATGTGGCCCGTTGAGTGAGTGGATCCTGTGAGTAGTTTATGGACATCAAATGCTTCAAGCTTAGCGGGTAAGCAAGAAGCCTGATATACTGCTAGTGTCTTCAACCAGTTGTTGCCATCTTCTCCTAAAATAGAAATGTTGGGTGATTAATGTTCAATTGAGTCCAGAAGACCATCAGCGAAAGCTGGGTTATTTAGGGGTGTTCAACAGATGAGAAGGAAGGATGCCAAAAACTGAACACTCCAGTCTGTATGTATACACTGGAGGTTCATAAGGTGCTTTTGTGAATTACTGCTAACCCACTGTCACACATTTTATTTGGGCAGTTTTGAAGAAGCTTAGGTACTTGCAAGGAATAGCCTTGTGTATTGCTTTGTCGGAATGGTGTACCAGCCAGGATTCAGTGATGAGGAAGAAGTCTAGGTCGAGGTCAGGTAGATGGCCCCAAATATGGATTCTGTTTTTATCTACCAATCTGGCATTAAATAGTACAAAGAATAAGTAGCTTTTGGGTTTACTATTAGGGGCCACGTTTTATGATTTTTTTAAATAATAGATGTTTACTCTTCCGAAGTGCACAATAAAAAGTGGTGGAATGTTGTGGGGTTGACAGTAGTTCTAAGGAGATCATTAATGAAGGTCCAGGCGATTCCTCTGCTGATTCCTCCTGCTGGTATGGAAGTAGACATGTGAATATTCAATCCTTCGCTTGATATGCAACAATGGATCAAAATATTGTAGCAGTGGTGTTTTCCTAGATCTGCACTGAGGTCCACAGACTAGTTTTGTGAAGTTGACAAGGTAGCAAGGCCAGCAGTGTTGATTATTTTTGTCTGGTTTGCATAAAAAGAATAAGATGTTGTTGAGAATGTTTTGAGCTCAGGCTCCTGAGATGAACAGAGGTTGGCTGTGAGTAAGTAAGCAATAACATTTTATTGCATAGTTACTTTAAACCATTGCAGAACACACAAAGCCATAAAAACTAATTATAGAATGTAATGCCAGCTTACAAAAAAATAAAATCATATTTCATAGAGAAGCTTAAGGGGTGAACATATATAACCCGGCAGCATTTGGTAGAACCTGTCCCCCCGCCTGGACTCAAGCTGCTTTTTGAGGCCAAAAACCCTATTTCTTAATAAGGGTGCCTTGAGGAACTGCCTTGCGCATAGTTGCAGGCTAGGGTCCCTCCCTGGGGACCCAGGTAAGAGCCAGAAGCCAAGGTGCTAGTGCCAGTGCAACAGCCAAGAATATCTTGTGCATTTCTTAATAGCGGAGCCTTCAGCAATTTAGCCTAAGAGCTCATTCATTTCACAGGGCCGTACAATGAAAGGCAAACCCAGGGTGCAGTTCTGCGCCTCATAGTGCTGACTTCTGCATCGTTATGGACCAAGGCCCATCCCTAGGAGCCCAAATACAAAAGCTAGGAGTCAAAAGGCCAAGGGACCAGTGCAAAGAACATACAAGGGCCGAAAGTGACTTATGCATTCCTTAATAGCAAAGATGACAACAATTTAGCCCAAAGTGCTATGTGCAATTCACAAGGCCAGCGCAACAAATTTTTCAAATTGGCAGATCAGCTGAGGGTCTCCAGGGGTGAAGCAGACCATCACTGCCTGCCTCCGAGATCAGATTCCCCTTTGGTTGAAAGAGGTTTTTAGCAAATGTTTTCTTCCCTCTAGCAGACCCCCACTGGTGCACAGTAAGTGTGGCATGTCTTCCAGGTATGTGCATAGTCTACAGACCTTCGTGGTATTGACTCTCTGCCATTTGGAGAGGTGCTGGGAGTAGGGCATCAGACCCAGATGATGTCTCAGAAACTTCTCTTTTATAAGAATGGAAAAACCTAAGCTTAGATATTTTTGGGGTGCTAACGTACTGTTGGTGTGCAAGACCAACCAAGCGTGAGCTCTGCCACAGAAGGTTGCCTTGTCTTCCTCTAACGATTGGAACTTAATGGTCCTCCACACTACTTTTTTAAATATGGTGTGACAGGTCGGGGCTTCTCACAACTCAGTCTTTAGGATAGGTTCTGGCTGGTGATGTTTTCCTCTGTTGTAGTGGTTAAGTGAGTCCGGTGGCACCTTCCTTATTTTGTCCCAGAAGATGATGAAAACTCCTTGTCTTGCCAAAGACTGTTTCAACAGATCAAACTCCAGCTTGATTTGCTGGAGAGGTGTGCTTTGGGAGACTAAAGATTATTCTGTATGCCTTCACTAATGAGTGTGCTCAGGATTTTTGCATCCCTGCCACTTTGGAGTTCGCTGCCATATGTTAATGTTGGTAGAAGTTTGTCTTGCAGTACCTGAAGAAGAGGAGACAGAGTTGACCCGTTCAGCTTTGCTTTAAGGTTCTTCAGTGACACTGACAGTCCTTTTGTTATTATTGCCTCCGTTTGGCATGTGAAATTGCCTTCATTGTTAAATAATACCCCTAGATATTTGCATTCTGTTGTTGACACAATAGCAATGTGCCCCAGCACCATGTCTGCAACTTTTTCCGGTGTGATCTATGGACATAGTGTGTGTCTTGTTAAAGTTGACACTTATACAATTTTCATCTGAATATTTCTGCACGGTGTGGAGAAGGTGTTGCAGGCCCAGTGGGTTGTGGCCTATAAAACGATTTAATCTGCATACAGGAGGCTCAACAGCAGCAGACCACCAGCCTCTGGTAATTGTAATTACTGCTGTCAAGTGCCAAGGTCAGATCAGCCAGGAATAAGTTGAAAAGTGTGGGAGCGAGGACAAGCCCCTGCTTTCACCTTTTGGTTGTTGGTATTCACCTTGAGAGGTGTGTCCCTTCACCCAGCTTAACCTGCACCCATGTATCTGTATGGAGAGTGATTAGCATGTTCAGGAGAGATTCTGTGATCTCCAACTTGCCAACTTGCTCCAGAGTCTGGCCCAGTCCACTTGGTTGAAAGTTGCCCTGCAGTTGATGAAACAAAAGTGTAGTGATTGTTTTAAAGCTTTCACCCTGTCTACAAGTAGTGCACTGGCCATGATGTTGGTAATCGCCCAGAGGTTTTGTCAAAAAACAGTTTGATTAAGTAGGATTGTTGATTTTTTAGTTGCCCAGGCCAAGTGTTCTTCAAGTAGAATCCCCACACATTTTTGTCTCATTGTCAATTAGGGCAATTAGGCAGTAGGTTTTTTGGTAGTGATTTATCCCCACTTTTATATATTGGTAATATTAACGATCCTCTCCAGGAATCCAGGATTATGCATGTGAGCCTAATTTCTGAAAAAGTGTCTCTAAGGCTTCCTCCCAGAAGTATGCATTCTGTTTGAAAATTGCCGGCGGAATACCGTTTGCATCCCGTGCCCCTTCCTTCTTGCATTTGCCGATTTGCCATCTGACTAATTTCACTCTGGTGTGCCTGGTGAATGCCCTGACCCATTTGTTGACCAAATTAAGTGCATTGGGAAATTCACTTTTCTTGAAGAGAAACTGCAGAGAGTGTTTGTTACTTTCATGCCACTTTCCCAATATATAGTGGGGACAATACCACCTTGGTTGAAGTGTTACCTCAAGAATGTAGCCCAGTCCTCTCCTGCTATATGCAACGTTATACCTCCATGCGATTGTTTATAGTTTTCCAGAAGCAAGTCCCTTCATCTGGGGATGTAGTTGCAGAGATCTTTAGGTGCTGTTTATGGATCTTTTAAGTGACCTTATCTTGGTCCGGTGTGCCATGGTGATGCACCCTACTAAGTCAGAGTTATAGCATGGCTTGGTTTTAGAAGATGTAGCAAAGGTTTCCACTTGGCTGTGAGTAAAGAACATCCACCTTCTTAGTTTGCTAATAGCCAAGGTCCATTGGACTTGCAGGAGCGCCACTGCAGACCGAGATGATTGCTCTATTTTTGCCTGGGCAAACTTGATCTTTTTGTAGTTAATTGTGTAAGGAGTGTCCGGGGCAAAAGACATTTGGGCAAATGCAGACAGTATTGTTAGTAATGTTATTTCTTGAGGCCGATGATCACTATTTCCTTTGTCTCCCAGTTGAAACGAAGCCAGTTGGTGGAGGGGAGGAAGGGAGGCAAAAGAATAGTCTATTGTCGTTTTCGGGGTGGAAGAGTGAAAGGATGCTGCCGATGGGTAATCGTCTGCAGGCCTGCCATTCAGTTCCCTGAGTTTAAGCTGCTCTAAATCAATCAGGAGACCTATCCCTGTCTTTGACGGGCGACCTCATATGTTTTCTCCTTGTGACGGTATGTCCCAGATCAAAGTTCGGACAGCCACTGCGTGGGTAGCCATAGCTAAGAGAAACTGGGTTGTTGGTTGAATGGGGTGTGAGCCCTGGTCAAGCAGCAACCACAATCCTTGTCAGGGTGGGGGCACAAGCCAACCCTAAATTAACCTCTGCACAGCCCTCTGATAGATGGGCACAAAGCAGTCAAGCTTAATTCAGAGGCAAAGTGTAAATCATTTGTGCAACACTTCAAACAGGAATAAACTGAAAAACTCCACACAAGGAAATCCCACACCAAATTAGAAAAATAGATTTATTATTTTAAATAAATACAAGACCAAAATAACAAAAATGTAGTTAGTAGAACCAGAGATATGTAATTTTAAAGATTTCAGTGAAAATAGCACCAAAAAGCACAAAGTGTCAACTGTGAAAATCTGGTTGTGCTGAACTGAGGCAAAGTCACAAGTTCAGCCCAACTACAAGGCCCCAGTACAAAGTCCCATAAGTCCTGGTTTGTGGAGTGCTGTTTTGGTCGGTGCCGAAGATGCGTCATGTAGCCAAAGCGATGCATCGATTCCGAGCTGTGGAGAGATTGCAATCCAAGGTCCTGCATCATTATCGAGGATCCCATTGATGAGGGCTTGCGATGTGAAGTCCGACATCAAGGATGCATCGCACAGTCTAGGTGCTGCATCATCCCAGGAAGATGCGAGGCTGTGATGCATCGTCATCAAGGCTGCCATCAATGAGAGATGCGGGGGCTTGGACCTGAGAGTGAGTTGTGCAGTGGCAGTTCAAAGGCAGTTGCTGGCTACAACTGTGATGCAGGTCTTTGCGATGGGGTTGAGCTATTTAACAGTGCAATGTGTCTGTTCAGCTTGGGGTTGCACTGTTCAGCATAGGTGATGCATCAGTTTCACTGGGTCAACATAGGATGGCAGAGCACCTTCAACCCACTTCCAAAAGTCCAGGACTGGGGTACACCACTTGGCAGGGTTGACTCACAGATGACAAAGTCCATGTTCTGGAGTCAAGATTGTTGGAGTCTTCTGTCCTTGAGGTTCAAGCAACTAGGTCACACAACTAGCCCTTGGAATCTCTCTGGTGATCGTGGGTTCAAAATATGCTGATCCAGTGCTTCTTACACAGGCAGGAGGGCAGCAGGCAGCAGGTCAGCACAGCAGGAAAATAGTCCTTCAGAGCAGCAACCCAGCAGAGTGGCAGTCCTTTCGGCAGTACAGCAGACCTTCTTCCTGGCCGAGTATCCACAGGTCTAGGTCTGTACTGAGTAGTTGATGTTTGCGGTCTAAATTTAAACCTGGACCTTCATTTGAAGTGGTAGAAGCTTCTAGAGATTTCACTTTGAAGTCCCCAGGCCTCCTGCTTTCCCTGTCCTGGTTCTAGGCTAACTACTGGGAGTATGCAGCCCTTTCTGCAGAGGCAGGACACAGCCTACTCATATGTAAGTAGAGCTGTGTCCAACTCTGACTTACCACCCTGCCAGTGATGGCCAATCCAGACACAGCTAAGATGTCTATTGTGTATGGCTGTCTAAAAGGAATACACAAAGTCCAACTGCCAACTAAACCCAGTCATGTGATCCAGAGACAGGCTGCAGACACTTAAGGCGGTCATTCCAACCCTGGCGGTCCGAGACCGCCAGGGTTGGGGACCGCGGGAGCACCGCCAACAGGCTGGCGGTGCTCCCTTGGGCATTCTGACCGCGGCGGTACAGCCGCGGTCAGAGATGGAAAACCGGCGGTGTACCGCCGGTTTTCCGCTGCCCTGGGGAGCTGCGCCGCCATGGGGATTCCGACCCCCATACCGCCATCCTGTTCCTGGCGGTTTCGGCCGCCAGGAACAGGATGGTGGTATGGGGTGTCGTGGGGCCCCTGGGGGCCCCTGCAGTGCCCATGCCAATGGCATGGGCACTGCAGGGGCCCCCTAACAGGGCCCCACAAAGATTTTCAGTGTCTGCCATGCAGACACTGAAAATCGCGACGGGTGCAACTGCACCCGTCGCACCCCTTCCACTCCGCCGGCTCCATTCGGAGCCGGCATCCTCATGGAAGGGTGTTTCCCGCTGGGCTGGCGGGCGGCCTTCTGGCGGTCGCCCGCCAGCCCAGCGGGAAATCCAGAATAACCGCGGCGGTCTTCTGACCGCGCAGCAGTATTCTGGCGGCTCCCGCCGGCCCTGCGGTTACCGTGGCCGGCGGGAGTCAGAATGACCCCCTAAATGTCTGAGATATGAAAATGCCAACTTTCTAAAAGTTGCATTTTCAGAAGTGTACCTACATATCCAACATTACTATGGTATAGGGTTTTTTATCACAATTCCAAAGACACCAAAAATGAACTGGTTACCTGCTCCCATTTGGTAATTACAGATTACTAAATGTAATAAGGTAATTCCTATATTATCCTATGGGAAAGGCAGGCCTTGGAGTAATAAAAAACAACTTTAAGAGACTTTCACTACCAGTGTAACTTAAAGGTACATGTCCTAGTTTTTAAATATACTGTACCCTGTCCTCTGCCCAGTCCAGGCCTATTCTAGGGGTGACTCATATGTATTAAAAAGAAAGGTTTGGGCCTGGCAAAAAATATATTTTGCCAGGTTGAAGGGTCAGACACAGGCTGCAATGGCAGGCCTGATAGATATTTTAAGTGCTACTTAAGTGGGTGGCACAACCAGTGCTGCAGGCCTACTAGAAGCATTCGATTTACAGGCTCTCAGCCCAGGTGGTGCGACTTTACATTGACTTACAAGTAAATTAAATATGGAAATTAGGTATCAGTCATTTTTCTACCATGTTTAAGAAGAGAGCACAAGCACTTTAGCACTGGTTACCAGTGATAAAGTGTGCAGATTCCTAAAGCCAGCAAAAACAAAGTAAGCAAACATGATGCTTGAAGGCAAAAAGTTGAGGTAAACCACGCCAAGGATGCCAGGTCTAACTTTGGCTGACAGGTTTAGTAGTGGCTTTAGAGATTACCCTGGAAGACGTAAAACCCCAGATATGGTGATCTGATTTGCAGTAACACGCATCACAACTCAGTGGACCTATGTGTAAACGCACTGATGAGCTCTTCATAAGGTCAGAGACCACTAAATGGTGGGATGTTAGCTACATTCCATGACACTCAATAATTAAACACTGGGTCAGGTGTCCAAATACATTTTTCAATGTTCTCGTGCGGGCAGTTGCAGGAGTTAGAAATCGCCAATGTACGGGAGTCAGACGTTACTAGATTTGTTTTAAAACATGATACTTATAAATAACAATGCATCAATGGAGATGAAGACAAGAGGATGAAGGCCAGACTCACTATGGTTTTGGAAGTAAATCACCTGTCTGCAGAGACATAAGCATTCATCCAAACCATTGTCACATGTGGCCTTAATCTTCGTCCCTTCTACATGTGTCCCCAAATGATTCACAGTTGATTTTAAACATCACGGTCAAATATGTTGCTTCTGAGCAATATGCCTTACTAGATAGCATGCCTTGATCTAAATGTGAGTGAAATCCTCTTCATTTAATGTCACTATATTAAATTTGTGTAGCTCCTTCGCCAAGACATAGAACCGAAAATAAAAACAATAAGATCACAATGAAAGCAACATCAGATTGCAAGGTATGAACAGAAAATGATCCTCGAGAGGCACTGGTAGGAGGTGATCCTTCAGTACCAGAAGGAGAAAGTGAGGGCTAGGCATAGAACAGATAGGGACAGGCAATGCATTCCAAGGCTTAAGATCCAGGAGAGAAAAATATTGAAATCGTGATTGAGCACATGGTGGGTGGTAGGGGTGGGGGGCGGTAGGTGGCTCTTTGGAATCGCGAAGCAGACTGTAAAATTAAGTCAAGGAACATATAAAGAAGGAAGCGAAGAGAGATAATGTTGTTTGCACTAGGCCATGGATGCATTTGAATACCACAGTTTGGAAATTAATAAGAATCTGGACACAGAAGCTACAGTACAAAAGCCATGAACGCAGAAATAAATACCTTGTGGAGGCAGGAAGGACGGAATATGGAGGAGCTAAATACAGAATGAGGAAGACCAATGGAGTAAAAAGAAAAATGGTACGAGCGAGAAATAAAGAGAACAAAAATAAAAACTATATGAAACAAAGACAAAAATATTAATAAAATGAGTGCTGCTTGTATCGAATATTTGGTCTCTAAGACAACAAGGTGTAATGTGTGGTCAGAATAGTAAAAACATGCTTGAAACAAATCATTGAGACAATTTATAGATTCCATACCGGCTCTGATGTTGAGTTAGAATGAAATATTCTGCTGCCTTATCTTGTAGGCAAACCACTTTTCTTACCTTGCACTATACAGGCACCCAGGAAGGCAGCATCAGCAAAAGAGCAAAGGAGGCGACCGTGGAAGATATCTCTTTTAAGTTGCAGATACAGAAGATACCTACAACGTAAGCAAGAGAAGAGAATGATGCATTTAAAACGTGTCCACGTCATCAGCATTTTGTAGAGATGTTCTAACTTGAAAAGGTACCCTTCCTCTTAGTAATCCCAGGCATCCTTTGTGCAGACTCCTGTTTTTTTGTGGAGGGGAACTATCTGGTTTTCCACATGGGCAGATGGAATCAGAACGCTGCAGTGTTAATGGAACGTCTGCTCTAAAGTAAGCCACGGAGGGTATCTAGTGGACGTCAACGCTTTCTTTCTCACATGCTCTTATTTCTCTATGGTACAGTTGGCACCTGTTTTTCTAAGATAAATATGTTCAGAGGTTTAGGGCACTTGCTGCTTTAGACCTGCGGAATAACACAAGGTGTAGGTGTAGTCCTACTTTCAATTTTGCAATGCCTTCTCCTTCCTCAAGAGACACTCCAACATGCAAAATACCTCATTCTACAAACCAATGAGTCAGAAGACATAAAGATGTTGGCCTTATTTCAAAATTCCGTTCTGAAAAGGACATCCTTTGAGCTGTGTCATTGAAAACGAAACCAGTCCTTAGCCACCAGCACAAAATTGACAACAAAATCGCTCACTAGCGAACAGCACAAAAATATGTTTGGCCTTCCACACTGAAACGCCACTCCTATAAAATGATAAACAACCTCATAAGAGGACATATTATATGCTCCTCTGCAGAAAAACCCATGACAACAAGGCATTCACCCTCTGATTTCAGTACCATAGATGTTGGGGATCCCACAGCCACTTTACATCAGTGCCAGTAACCACACTACTAACACATGCTAATAACTAAAACAGCCAATATGAGCACATACCAGGACACACAAACCAGGTTATTCAGAATGAAACCCACACCACTTTAGCACATCCCACCTAGGTTAATCAAATGAATGTTGTGAGCGGCACCTGAACCTACTGTGAAACACATCACCAGCAGATGTAATTCTATTAAATCTCCCAACAACATTAAGAAACATAGGTAAATACTAGACTCCTCTAACTTCGAATTACATATTCGTCTGAGTTCACTTACATAGAGTTTGGGTAGTTACAAGACCTAACATTCCCTTTCCCCTACAATGCCCTACCATAAGAAGCCGTCATGGCTTTTCTAATCTGAGAAGGCTACTGTGCTAAGAGGCACTGACAGAACTTGAGGAATAGAACTGCTTAGCACCCTGAAGCTCATAATTAAAATATTTTCCCAAATATGTTTTCAGATTTCCAGCTAGCTCTTGTTTCCTCTAGACATTAGTACTACAGTTAGCTGTTCTTGAATCTCAGAAATGTTGCTCTGAATACACTGTCACTGGTCCGAGCCACAGCAACTCAACTAGGGCCTGCCTCAAATGGTAGAACCCCATCTCGGCCAAACGTCTGGGGCTATATCTTAAGCACATCAGAAAAGTAGTATAGTGATCTCTAAACCACGCTACATGATCTAATTTTGGGCAATAACAATATCACAAGTGTTTTTCCACAAAGAACGGTGCATTGCATTTGCCCTAGACATTTTGAAACTTGAATACCTGACAACCTAGCTAGTGGTGATAGTAACTATATTCTCTATATCTAAGTAAAGATGGTTTTACATACCCAGTATAAAACAGAACAAAATGACCATATACTATTTTAGGAACTAAAAACCAGAATGTGATAATGTATATTTGTTCCGTTCCAGGCGGAAATCTCATGATCTCTTTGGACCACACAAAACGGAGGTTCTGCTTTTATTTTTGCTACTTTTTTTGTGGGGTCCCTTCTTGCATTTCGTCTCCTCTCTTTAACCCCTTAGAGCATTTCCCCCTTTTCTCATTTTGAAATATGGCCTCAATGCTGAATTGGATATGTTTATGATTATTGTGGCCCGTTGGATATATTTTATTTTTGGAGCATAAGAAACTATAATAAATGGTGTCTTTGAACGACGTACTCTTTCTTTCAATGTAAGAATTGTTGCAAAAAAGAACGAAAAGCACATCCTACATTGTACATAAACTACCTTCAAGTAGAACCACATCACCAACATATGCACACCCACTCACTCCATAGGCCAGCTCAGGGGTCTTAAACCTTTTCTATGACAAGAGCTACTTCTGAACATGAAAACAGTCCAGAGCAACTGACAGGCTTTTACAACTGGTGCAGTAGTGAGCACATCAGAGGAAGTTACAATAGCTGGCACCTATTACAGGTTTACAAGAAGTGGCCACCCGGATGTGTGTCACAGTACTGGATATAAATAGGTGTTAAGAAAGATAATAACAATATACATACCTTCATGATATTGTGTTAGGCTATCTTTCTTGATAGAATATTTTTGCTGGATGATATTTAAAATTAAATATTGTAGTAGAATGCCAACCACGCGAGACATAAAACAAGGTTACTAACAGCAGTGTTAGGAAACGTTTTATCAAAGTGAAATGCTAATTGTCTACTGCCTCAAACAAATTACCACAAGCTACAAATCTCCACAACTCGATATAAGCTATCATTCAAAAATCATTCTAAATACGTTTTTGGATGTTCAATCATTTTGTTTTCTGCGAAGGACTGTTCTCCTCAGCCCAAGTGGACAGAAGCCCACCATATTTAGGGTTCTCTGACAGGCGTGGAAGATCTTTGTGCCTTCCGCTGCCTTTGCTATGAGGGTATAATGATCCACGTGCCTGCACAGAAAAGTGTTTTCTTTTTAAACAACAAATTATTGAAGCAGGGAGTTTGTAAGTGAAAAAACAAAAACAAAATAGCCCTACACACTGAGAAATTTCTCCCAGAGTGTTAAAAGCATTTATTCATACTCCTGTTAAGGATTGGAAGGCTTTCCCTGGCAGTCCTGAACAGAAAAGAATATGTCAGGCTGCCTTCCCTAAATATGGTGGAAAGCCTAGTTACTTTTACAGATGGTTAATGTAAGTCCACTAGCAGAAGAAGTAGACAAAAAATGGAGGTAAACACAATTTTAACCAAGTGTTAGGGAACATCCAACTCTAAATACGCATCATACTCTTTCAGAATTGTTCAACTGATTTTGAATAAATGTCAAATTACAGATAAATATAGTAGGATTCTAATTACAGTGAAATACTCTAAAATGTCAATTAAAATATTTGCATAAGTATGAGCTCGTGTACACATTGTCTTCAAAAAGCAACCTTGTCTTATCGAATGTGCATGCATCTGTGTTACATTACACTACTGAAGTAATGAGTCATAATATATGCAGATTGGCCATAATCACACAGCTACATAAGCTAAGTAAATTCTTACTTCACAAAAATGACATCAATAAAACCTTTCAATTAATTCTTATGATTGTCGTATTCAAATTATCGATTTTCCTTAACTGGGTAGAAGGGAAGAAAGTGGTGTTACAAAGCCTAAAGGTGCATCAATCTTGCTTGTACCTAGCTTATCTAATTACAAGTCTAAAGGCCTGATTTAGATCTTGGTCAAGGAAATACTCAGTCGCAAACGTGACGGATATCCCGTCTGCCGTAATACGATCTCCATATGATTTAATGGGATCCTAGTTCGGCGCACAGGATATCCGTCACTTTTGCAACATAGTATTCCCCTCTGTCAGTATCTAATGAGGCCTAAGTCTTTCTGGCTGCTGACATAAGTGTATACGTATATATAGATCAGTAAAAAGTGTGCCATTAAAAACATTTTGCAAAGCCATTTTCGACTGCAAATGAATACTTACGTCCGAAAATGTGTTGATTAACACATGCTAGGTATTCACTAAGGAATATCTATCAGGGAAGGTGTAAATCTATTTACTCCAGCAAAACTGTATGGTATAATTGCATACATTTATGTAGGTGTAACTTCCAAACAAAAGATTTGTGAGCCTTATGAGTGTGAATTCCCACAAGCATGTACTTTTGTGAAGAATCACAAACTCCTCTCCCATCCTGGTCCACACTGTAGGGTGCTTTGAGACCAGTCAAGGTGCAGAGTGAATCCCACTCCAGGGTGGAAAGGGAAATGAACACCTCCAAAACTGCATATGAAAAGTGGTTTCTTCATTGGAATTTTTTTTCCCATGGAGCAGAAAAAAATGAAAAAAGTACAATTGCACATTTGCACTGCCTTCCTTGAATGAGAATTGTACTTTGGGTAATCCGCTTTATGGGAATACCAAAGTCTGAGCATGTCACACGAATTTCCCAGAAGTACATCTTGAAAGCCATGACTCGTACAGTTTTCCAGACATACTACTGGGTAGTTTTGTGACTTACCAAAAGTTGTACACCTACACTCTTACATAGGGATGCGTGGGTAGGCAGGTTTAGATGGCTTTTTTTAGTTAATCAGGCATAAGACTTTAATTTCCTCACTTTCTTTTTGCCTTTATTGCAAAAGCTTTCACAAATTCATTCACCAATTCTTAGGCCAAGATTTAAGAAGCTGTAGCACCACATTAGCGTCATTTGTTTACGCTAATGTGGTTTTAGGCTTCAAAAATCTTCATGCCAGATTTACAAAGTGGTGCAATGCATGCTTTGTGCCACTTTGTAACCCTTGTGCCACATTAAGCTTGCGCCAGGCATTATGTATGCAAGGAGGCGTATCCCGGTTAGGGGGGGGGGCAAAAAATGGTGCAAAGAAATTTAAAAGATTGCACCACTTTGTAACCCCTTGCACCACATTATGCCTGTGCCAGGCATAATGTATGCAAGGGGGGCGTATCCCCATCAGGGGGGCCAAAAAAATGTTGCAAAGAAATCTAAAAGATTTATTTGCGCCATTTCTTGCGGCATTTTTAGCGCCTGCTCTAAGGCAACCTCAAATAATACGCACAATGCTTGTCAAGGTGAAATGCTAAAGTCACTAAATTAACCTGAACTCAACCCCCTAGTAGCTATAACACAGAGCAGGCAGGCTTTACTTAGAGGCAATGTGTAATGTATTTATTCAGTACCCAAAGCTTAATAAAGCCAATAAACAAAACAAAACAAATCCCAAACCAATTTAGAAATATAAAATATACTTTAATAAATAAAATGACACCAAAAAAACAAACATTCAATCAATAGAACTGAAGTTATGAATGTTCAAAGTTTGGGTTCAAACCAGTGCTAAAAAACGGTAAGCAACTGCTCAAAAAGGCCTGCGTTCTGAGAAAGATATTCCTAATCAATAAATAATATTTGCTTGATGCCATGAGTGATTTGCATTTGAAACAAATTTGCTGCACTCAGCAGACCTGTCCTTTGCTTTTAAGGCCGCTAAACTAAGGCCTAACTCCATTTTGGAATACAAAACAAACTGTGTTTTTATTTCTCCACTCTTTACATTCAGCGAAACATACAAATTTAAAGAGCTTTCTGATATTGTTTATTCCATATTAATAATAATATGTTGTTCTTGGTAAGATCCGGAGGAAGCTTTCCTTCCCAAATGTAACTGTTCAAGGTCCTTCCTACGTTAAGATCAGTTAGCCAATTCAATTTATAAATCTGTCACTGTTTTACAAATAACAAGAGTTGTACTGTCACATCCGATGACATTAGGGCAAATGGCGGCTAACTATTATTCATTTAGGAAATGTTATTAGGTATGGTTGCATTTTATTATGTGTTGTGATTTGTGGAGCCTATGTATCATTGTGGTAACTTTATGTTGACTGTATAATTTTGTTGTTTATTTTGGTAGAAAAGAATGCTCATTTTGGAGGTGAGCCTCACTTGCTTTCTCTAATTCTTTGAGAGCAAACATGTCTTTGTCAGATATTATGCTGTATCTATTAGCCTAATGCTAGACCATATTTGGTTTTAGCTATTGATTTCTGCCTTTATCGGAGCTCTATGCTAGCTTTCCTGTATATCATTGAATGACTAACTATATTTTGCCTTCTGGAAGGATCTTAAAACTTTAATAATCCTTCATGGTTTCTAAAGTTTATCCATTTCAAGGTGGCTTATTTTATTGAATAACTTATACGATTTGTAGACATTCCTAATCTAGTAAGGAACAATGTCCTCATATATTCTTTAGGTAAACACCACCACCCCGATCCTAAATAAGTGCTTTTCATTCTCTTTATCTTTAGATTATCTGATAAAACAGCATAATCAGTTCCTACAATAGAAAAAAATATCTCCACACAGGATTATATGAAATATAAATAGTATATTGTACATACATTCGGTGCATATTATGCAAATCCTGAAATAATACTTGTTATCCTGACAGTACAAATTTCAAAACGATATACATTGGAAAATCAGGGCATGAGATGCAACAGTGATAGTAATAACAAGCACATAAATCACCAGGTATCATTATGAGTACACAACTCACCATATATCAACATAAGCGCATCAGTAACAAGAAGCCTTCACAGGCATTGGGACCCCTGTCCTCCTATTAGCAGGATTATGGTACTTCTAGAGCACCTGGTCGAAAAGGGGGATGTAGACTCAGTCAAAGGGCACAGAACCTGTTGCGCACCTACAAGGGGTGATGCAGTAAATAAGCATGTTCTTGCATGAGGCAAAGCCACTTCCCGGTGGCAAATGGGGTCTCCGCGGAGAGTTTACCCTGCAGGGCAAAGAACCACCCAATGAACCAATGCCCCCAAGGTAGGTGCAAAAGCGGGGGCACAACTTCTGCAGAATGTAGTTGGGCATGCAGGGTAATCACAATGCACAATCCATCTGCCGCCACCCAGTGAAACTTATCTCTTGTTCCAGAGCAGGCCTACCCACATAGGAGCACGGGATGGCGGTATCTCCCCCACTGTACCTGAAGGGGTCCGGCATTGACCATTAAGCAGAGAGAATGGTGCTCAATGAGTTTCACCTCTCCGCTCAATGAGGAGCACAGTACCGCTTACAGGGGCCACCCAGACCAGTTAAACTTCCAGACTTCCTAAGATAAGCGCATAAGGTTGGGGTGAAGAGCCAATAATATCTGGCGCCAGGTTGAGTGAAGGGGCTGTACAATGTCACCTAGGTCTAGATGGGGCCACTAAATGCAGGGAGTAGCGACCTCTCTTGCAAAGTAGTGGGCAGGGCCAGACATTGCTCAGACGACACTTCCACACTGGAAGGCAGTAAGAGGATCTGGAACCTATTCTGAATCAGACATGGCCGCAGGGGAGAAGTGAGGCCCTGAGGAAGATGTGCATGGTCCAGCAGGAGATCAGGACCATCTGGACCTGGGTTAGCTGGTGCAGCTCCTTCACTCGCTCTGGTGGCGGAGATTGTTGGCTGCTCGCCCCAAACCTGCGGCCCTATCTGAGGAAGTCTGGAAGTTTAACAGGTCCAGGCGGCCCCTGTAAGCAGTACTGTGCTCCTTGCAGACTGCTGAATGGACAGGGGAAAATCCTTGAACACCATCCTGTCTGGGTTATGATCCTCCAAAGCCCTGAGTTCTGGACTTCGTCAGGGGAGCTTATGTCAGCTGTCACTTGGGGAGTACCAAGAGATCACCAAAGGCTTTGCTATGGATCCCAAAGGCAAGAGCCCATTCCTCAGGTTCAGGTAGGCCAAATAAAGTGCTCATCATGTGCTGGCTTCAAAGAGACACATTTTAGTCTCCAGGGGCACAGCGCTGGGGCACACAGTGAACTAGGGAGCTGCAAAACAACATTAACCCACACTGGCCCCTGGGAGAACACTGGTGGGGAAAACACACGGCAGGCAGTGGTAGGAAGGTAGACCAGCACAACCAGATCAGCAGTCCTAATGGCAATCTCTCTTGGCAGCACCATAGTGCCCTCACCTTCAGAACAGAGTCAGGGAGCAGCTGGCAGCAGGTCAACAAACAGAAAAGCAATTCATAAAGTCTTTTGTCAATCTAGCAAGTAGCAGGCAGCAGGGCAACAGCAGTAAAGCAGTCCATATGAGTCTTTTGAGCAGCACAGCAGTCCTCCTGACAGAGGTTCAGTCCCAGTTCCAAAAGTGCTCGAACGACATTGAGTCAGAGCCCCTGTACATATACCACAAAATGTATTTGATGTAAGGGGTGACTTCAAAGGAACCCTTTCAAGTATAACTAAACCCCTTTCCACCCAGCCCTGGCCCCAGACATCAGTAGGGGTAAAACAACCCTTTGTGTGAGGGTAGGACACAGCCTACTGACATGTAAGGTGTGAACGACCTCTCACTATCCCAGCCCAGGAAGACTATTAGTATACAGATGGAGGCAGATGCCTCTCCTGTCACACTCATCCCTTTCTGAGTTGTGGCTGTCCAAATAGTATGCACAAAGTGTAACTGTCACTAGACGTGGATTGGAGTTAGATGGCAAAACACTGGAGGTATAAGCACAGAGAAATGCCCACTTTCTAAAGGGGGCATTTCTAAAATAGAAATGTAAAATCCACCTACACCAGTAAGCAGGATATCACACTACTATTCCAAACATACCAAATGTGTCAACAATACTCCTTTCAGATCAGAAATGCCCACTTATAAAGATATTAGGGAATTCCCAGTGCTAACCTATGAGAGGAGAAAAACAATATAGGCTGTTTGTCACTACTAGGACATAAAAGTACATGTCCTACCTTTACACACATAGCACCCTGCCCTAAGGCCTACCTTAGAAGTTACTTAGGTGTAGTAAGAGGAGAGTTTAGGCCTTGGCAACTAATTTGAAATGCTAAGTCAATGTGGCAGTAAACTATGCACGCAGGCCCTGCAGTGGCAGGCCTGAGACAGGTTTGGAAGGCCACTTCTGTGGGTGGCACAATCAGTATTGCAGGCCCACCAGTAGCATTTAATTTACAGGCCCTGGGTTTATGGTATACCACTTTACAAGGGACTTACAGGTAAATTAAATATGCTAGACAGGTGCAAACCAATCATGCCATGTTTGAAGGGAGTGAGCATATGCACTTTAGCACTGGTTAGCAGTAGTAAAGTGTCCCGAGTCATAAAACCAACAAAAAGATCTGAAAAATATGAGGAGGAAGGCAAAAAGTTTGGGGATAAACCAGAAAAAACGAACAGTTCCAACACACACAAATAATAACATCCTTAGACATGCACTAATCATGAAGCTAAAAGGATAAATCTAACTTCTCACGCCAAAAGACAAACATGGTCTGTCTCCTTCACAGTGACAAAGATAAGTGCAAGTCAGAAAGGTGGAGCTCCTGCACAGATTGGATTTTGAGAAAAATGAAAGGGATAATTAAATGCTTTATGTTTTATTAATAATCACAATAAATACATGTATTTTTATTTGGTTTGTAATGCCACTGTTTTGCTACTTTTTTAACAGAACTCAAGTCATCCACATAGGAAGGATGGAATTCTGAGATGCCTTTATCTGAATTCAGTCTTGTGATATACAGGTAATTCCAAGTGTCAGCAGCAATCGCCCAACTCACTGATTTATTTTGGGTAAGGATAGTCTTAAGGGCAACAACTCTTTTTTCCAAGGTGAGGGTTCTCTCTTTATATAGATACGACAGAGGGACAAGGGAGTGATTGAAAGGAGGAAATTATGCCTTCCACACTCCTACTTATCGCTCTCAACCTCTCTATTCTTCATCCCCAGAGAACCAGGAAAAGTAACAACAAGGAAACTTCAGGGTTTGCATCGCATGTAAGACAACTGGAAGGAAGACATCGGGGACATTGACAGAAGAGGTCTTTCAACCTGGCGATATGCCAGATGAAGCTGGTGTTTTACGTAGTATATCGGATCTGATACCAACATTTATTTTTGAAGCACCTCACAGAGGCCAACAAAGGATGTCACAGCCAGCAGTCATAACTGAACCTCCATTTATGTGGGAGCTGTCAAAGCATGTTTATCTAATTTTTGTCAAACTGACACTAAACGACAAAGGCCCTGAAGCGCTGTCAGCTTTCTTCAGTAGCAGCTTCAATTTTATCTGATGCTATCCTTCTAATTTTCTACACTAAGGCCCTGACTCCGAGTATGTCGGAGAAATAGGGCCAATTTATCACATCTAATACAATCTGACATTGCAGACTTCAGAATGTATTGAGTGAGGTTAGTAGCACCTATTTGGATTTTTTACATGTTACGTAAATACCGTACTATTTTCTCAAATTAAAATATGACCAAAGGTGAAGTATTTATTGCACTTGGTAATTAGCGAGTGCAAAAAAAAACAATCAACTCAGAATTTCGACCTGTGTGCTGGTAGGGATTTCCACAGAATTCCGAAAACATTGACCCACTCATTATCAGTGCCTAATTGGGAATTCACACAGGCGTTTATGAATAGGTGAAGTACTACCCCTCGAGTACTAATCCACATACTAATAAACATTTTTGTGAATTGGCCACAGAGTTTTGAATTCAGACAAGTATGAAAAATGTTGTTCATGTGTACCAAAAGAATGAATATTGGTAAGGGAAGCCACCAAAACTGAAACAGTGATTATCTTTTAGCTTACACATTGTGGGGCCACTTCACAAAGGCATTTATCAGTACTTCTTTAAAAACATATAAGCTCTTTTGTGAACTGCTCCCTATGTTTTTTGCATATTAATTTTGTATTGCTGGAAAGACAGGTGTCAGAATGCAAATTTAAAGTATGCCCCTTACAGGTAACTCACTATTAAATAAAGCAATCAGTGTCTTCCCTAATGGATGTCAGTTCTCTGTCTCCGATAAAATAAATATTAATGAAGCAAAAATGTATGGTCTTCTTTTAATTAATTACTAATTGAGCTACACAAGAGTGTGTACTTTCAACAGGTGTACCAAAAGAAGAGATCGTAGTGTCCTCTCAAGCCTGGAAGCATGCAAATGAACATGCCACACGCGGCGCTCGGAAACAAACATCTTTATTTCTCAGCATATGATCACGCACTCCATTCTGGCTCAGTCATAATCGTTAATAACCATACCTTAACACCTCCCAGAAAGTTGTGCAAGGGTCCTAGTGCACATAGTCACACAACACTACATCTCCCCCTTTGTTAAATAAAAAGTATAAACGGTCACATTATATTTCTTCAGCAAGTTTTCGAGGGGCTCGCATTATTCAGACAGATCCAGTGGGATGAGGTGGTTGAGATGCACTCTGTATGTGCAACAATTTCACAGGTTCTGATGCTTGATCAAGACTGTTAGCCAGGATCGCCTCAATAATAATTGCAGAAGCTTACAAAACTTCGAGGTAGGTGCTTAAACGGAGACGAGTCCCATGTGATGGACTTTCCATGACGATGTGCCATCACAATGTGTCTTTTGCATATCACATCCCTCAGAGGATCGACAGCAAACAAAAGTGTCTGTTTACTGCTTTCATTTCTGCTTGCCCAGGACCAAGTTACCTTCATTGAAGACTGTTTCCTGAGCTCGTCAACACTGATTGGTTTATGTTTTCATTTTACACTTTCGAGAAGCATATTTGACACAAACCTTGTCAGCATTCAAGGATCATTCCACTATCCACTGTGGCAATTTTGTTCAGATGGCTCTCCCAGATAGCAAGGTGGCAGGACTCTCACCAGTTGTGGGGTGGGGAGTTGAATGAGAAGCACAGAGGGCTTGACATAGGGCCTGGTTTAACTCGACCCCCACCATCGATTGTTGTTGAATTATTCATTTGAAGGTACTCATGAAACGTTCCACAACACCAATGGCTTGGGACCAAAGAGGTGTACTCTTTTATTGCTTGAAATTCAGTCTGATTAGAAACTCCCTGAATTCTTTGCTATTGAGTGGCAGACCATTGTCATACCTCACAATGCAAAGATGTGATACAACTTCTCGATGGCCTTGTCATGGGTTGTTGATGATACCTTTTTTGCTAAAGGAAAGCATGACTACCATGAGATCACATCAGTTTCCTAAGGCCCAAAGAAATCAACAGCAACTCTTTCCCAAGCCTGTGCAGGAAGCTCAAACATTGACAATGGAGGCACCATCACTTTGGAGGAAAGACAGTTGTAAAGATGGCACTTTTTCCAGTTCCCTCTCAACTCGCTCATCTAGACGCAAACCCATACTCGGTCTGTTAGAGTTCTTTTGGTGGCTACAATGCCATGATTCACTAGTTCAATGACTTGCTGTTGTAGTCTCTCATGTATGAAGATTCTCAAGCCTCTCAGTACAACACCTACTCTGTCATGGACAGTTCATTCTGTACGTTTTTGAATTTTTGAAATTCAACATCGTCAACAAAATATTGTGCACTCCTCTTCCATGACTGAGTTGAAATTATGTCTTTGAGGATAAGCATGTTCTTATCAGCATTAGCAGAAGCAATAATCTGTTCAATGGTAGGGCTGCTGGCGTGCAGGACCTCACAGCGAAGTTAACGTACTCCTCAGCTGTTTCAGATGTCGCACTGTGACAATGCAGTGATACTCATGAAAAGTAATCAGCAAGGTTCTGATCTTCACCGGGCTTGTGTACAATTGCATAGTTGTACTCTTGTAGTCCCAACCATCACTTCTCAATGCGAGGAGGCATCTTGGCTTTCTGGTTTCCAATAATAATAATAAAAAATGGTCATCTGTAATGTTACAGAAACATTTTTCGTATAGAAACACAAATATGTTCACAGGCCCACACTACAGCCAGACTCTCCTTCTCCTGTTGAGAATAAAGACATTCTATGTCAGACAGGCTTTGACTGGCACAGGCCACAATGTGTCTCTGGGCATTTGGCTGACACTTATGTTGAGCAAGAATTGTTCCCAGCCTCACCGTGCTCACATCTACTGTGATCTTAGCATTTAAGTTGAGGTCAAAATAAGTCATCTCAGTAGCATTCTCAATGGCATGTTTTATTCTTTTGAAGATTTGATCACATTCAGCAGAACATTGGAAAGCGACATTTCGTTTTGTCAAATCTCTCAATGAGGCACTCACTGTAGCAAAGTCACAAATGTACTTGAGCAATAACTGCCCATGCCTAAGAAGGATGGCAGCATGATGACATTTTGTGAGGGGCTAGTAGTTGACAGTTCTTACACTTTATCTGGATCAGTAGTCATTCCTCCATCAGTGAATATGTATCTAAAGTATTTAAGTCTGGTCTTGTGAAACACACACTTTGCTGTGTTCAGAGTGACACCTGCATCAGCAAGTAACTGGCACACTTGTGTAAGAGCCTTGTCATGCTCCTTTTGCTCCAAATACCAGTATGTAATCACTGTAATTAAAAGCATGCATGACAGGCTGAATTACTCAATGTATAACATCCTAAAATATGTATGGAGCTGACAACTCAACAAACCACAACCTTTTGTATCTGAACAAACCAACATGAGTTAAAAAGTAGTGATGTATCTACAGTTCTCTTCCAACATGACTTAATGGTATCCCTTGTTTAGGTCAAGGCGGAAGAAGACTTTGGCCATGTGTATACCTTTGTGTTTGACAGGTTGCGGCATGGCACAAGAGACAGGCTATTTAACTTCTCGACTGGCATGATGTTAATTGACGCACCACTGTCTATGATAAAAGTTATAGGACAACCCCTGATCTTTATTATAATCTTGGGGCAGTGTCCAAATGAATTTGGTTGTTTCTTTTGATGGTTTGCCATTTTCCTCTGTTCTTCCTTGCAAGCAGGCAAACCAGCATGTGCCTGTCGTTCCGTGGGCGATACCATCATCACACATCCATCTTCTTCACTGGTGCTTGATAATGGCATTGAAGATCCATTATAGGATGAGTTTGATGACATTCAACTTTGTCTGGTTTCTCCTTCTTGTAACTGATGTGGCTTATTGGTATTGTGGGTGTGGAAAGGATGCTTCCTGAACCTTCTGACATCCATTTTCACTTCTCTTGGAGACGTATTTGGTTTCTCTTTAAAAATAATTATGAAGTGGTTTCCTTTCCTGCAACCTTTGCACGTTTTTCCTATGATTGGACATTTACCTTCATGAAGAAGTGAAAAGCCACATCGGAAATACAACTTTTTCTTCTTTGAAGACATTAACTTTAATGCATTTACTTTGTACTTGTGCTTGCTTTTCATGAGCAAAATTGATTCACTTTTCGCTGTTCCAGCTTCCATATCAACAGCTTGTTGATATGCTCTTTCATCTGCTCTTGAAGCAATTAGTATTTTCTCGAAATTGAGCGTCTCTCTTAACATGCTTTTCTGAAAGAGTCTGAAAGACAGCCATTGATGACTCTGAGGCATATGGCATCTTCATTATTAAATTCACTAAACTTACAGTGTTTGATAAGCACATCGAGCCTTTCAACTAACTCATCCATCGTTTCACCAGCTTGCTGTCTCTCTTGATTGAAAATGTACTCTTCATAGTCAACATTCGCCATTGAGTTGAACTTGGTTCTCAAAGTTTCTTTGATCTGAAGGTACGATATTCCATCAGTCTGCAAGGTTTTCTTCAGCGCTTCTTTTGCTCTGTCACCGAAAATTCTTTGAATACTTAATGATTTTTATTATCATCTACTTCTTCTAGGGTTTCAGAAACACAGCTGCATTGTATATTGTGCTCCCTTTTGCAGCCATTGAAAATATTCACTATTCCAAGGCCTTTTGTTGCACTGGATGCAACTTGCTGCTGTGCACGCATTGGTCTCTCCGCCTGGCATGGGTCGTCACACCCGATTCGAGGTCTTGTGGCATTTCTCTTGCTGGTGCTGGTAAGTATGTTTGCGCTTTCATACCTGGTTATCACTGCTTTTAGCGTTTGCTTCGCATGAATGTTGGCTCTGATGATGTCTCTGTGTTACGGTGCAATCCAGTATTTCTTCTTTAAACCTTAACAACGGATCCTGGTGGGCTTTTTCAAATGTACTCCTCCACAGCTCCTTCAACTTCTTTGAGGGCTGTATGTGGGCTGGAGCAGGGCTTCGATTCCGCACACCAACTCTGAACTGCTTCTCATCGATTTGGCACATGTTGTACGCACCAGTAGTTTGCTGTATCATTGCAAACTCTCAGGGAGAGCAGTTGTTTTTCTTTGGGGCACGTACCCCCACTCATTGCCAGTTGTAGCATCCTCCCCAACTCGGAAGCATGCAAATGAGCATGTCACACACGGAGCTCCATAACAGGCCTCTTTATTCCTCAGCATGCGATCACAAACTACACTCTGATTACGTCATAACCTTTAATTACCACATCTTAACACCTCCCAGCAATGTGCGTAATTCCTCTGTTGAGTTCACCCAGAACTGCAAGGGCCCTGGTGCACTACAGACATTACATTTCTGAACATTTTATGCACATTTAGAATGGATTAATAAAAAGTATGAGAAAGATTCATAAAGACCAAAGTCTGAGTAAGTGTGATTTGGACTTCTCCTGGCTTACTCCTAGAATTTAGAAGTACTGCAAGAGTATGTCACAGCACAATATTTGTGAATCGGGTCATAGATGTTCACTATACTAGTTATCAACAAATATTCAAAATATATAGAAAAAAAGTATAAAAACTGATGGATCCCATTAGGGTCAGGGAAAACTGAAAGTATTTATATTTTGTAAATTGAAACAGATATTTATAACTTTATTAGCTATGTACAGCTAATCTGAATATGATACCTATACAGGCACTTTTGGTGCCCACACATCCGTCCAGTGTTATTAAAGAGGGTCACAGCACATTTTCTAGTAGCTTAGTGAACTAAGACATTCACTAGAGGGTTCTGTAATGGTCCCTTGGTCAAAGGTTAAGCCTTTCACCCCCTAGGTCCATAACTGAGATGGGTAACAATAAACACCAGTTAGTAGTGCAAAGATATCCAAAGGGGTGAATGTGTGATTTACATATACTTGTGTTATGATACGGAGCTGTTCTATGTCCCATTCAGAGAAGGGGGCACACACTGAGTGGTAACAGAAAAGGCTGCTTTGTGTTGCCTCGGCTGTGGTTGATAGTATGTGGTGTGATGTGCGTGGTCTCACTTCTAAAACAACCTAGATTTTATTATGTAAAATCCATGAACTGTTTGGGCCCCTCGCCAGAGGCCCAAAGACAGTCATCCTGTATGCCACACACTCTTTATTTTATGAAGGATAGAGGAACAGAAGTGAGATTTACTCCTAGGGCACACTAGGGAAAGTGTAATCTGTTATGGGTTGCAACATATATACACCTAGATGGGGAATCACTAAAACTGCATGCCTTAGTAGCCTCCCCACCTCTGAAGTCCAGATGGTGGAAATGAGGCTACCATCTGGGTCCATCAGACAGTGAGACCAAGCTATTCTATCCCATTTCCGAGTGTCTTTCTCTAAAGATTCATTTGGATGCTTGGTTAGAAAAGATCTTAACTATAGACAAGAGGATAATCAGGGAAGGGGGCAGTCCAAGGCCACTATAAAATAAAATAAAAACAGATATAGGACTACCCATCTGAATTCAGAAACAGTTCTGTGGATACTCTTGACCATAAATGGAGGCTTTAATTAAAAATGGAGGCAAAACCTCACCCACCATCCTAGGTGGCATGCTTCATCATTGGGTTTGTTTCCCATCAGTCCAACATTTGTAGAGGAGAGGCAGCCAAGTGTTTGGGAGTTCTTAGAATGGGCATGCAAGTACCTCTTGTAATGGTATTGGAACCGACACAAATGCTTAGGAGGTTCAAAATTATTTTTACTGTTGCACTCTATTGGGATATTAAAAATTATTGAGCATGGAATTTTTGGGGGATATTTATTAATCCTACATCCCATATGCCAACATATTTTAGCCATTTTAACAGTATCCTATGAGGTCTATGGCTTTCTTCAGGACCTGGATATGGTGTTTGATTACACCCAATCTTGGCGTATGTCTGTCCCAAACTAAGTTGGGAGGGTGATGTTTTCTCATACATACACATGGCATAGTTTTTATACTTACTTTGGAGGTTGTAGGTTTTCTGTTTAAGTACCCTACTCAGAATTAAAACCGACCCCATGGAGAGAAGAACTGAGGGAGCCTTTTTTAGTCACATTGGCATTCTGTTTGTGTACCTGTCCTGGCACCTGGCCTCTGAATATTGAAATGGGCAGCACACAGACCATGGATGGCAGGTGTTGAGGCCAGGGGCAGCAGGCTGACCTAATTAAGCAGCAGGGAGGAGAAAAGTCAGCACAACAGACCACAAAGGGCAGGTGGGAGGTGGCAAGGGAAGCACATCGACCACAGATGGCAGGCCAGGGAGACAGTGACAGCAGGATGACCTCAGAGGGCAAAAGGTGATGGTCAATGGCAGCACAACAGACCATGGACAGCAGGCAGGATGTGGAAGTGACAGCACATGGACCATGGAGGGCAGGCCTGGGGGCCAGAGGTAGATCGATGACCTCAGAGTGAAGTAGGGAAGGGCAGCAGCAGCACAGGAGAATAGGGAGGGCAGGTAGTAGGGCGCAGGGGCAGCACATGAACCATACAGAGGACTGGCTGGGAGGCCAGTGATAGCAAAAACAAGAGCATTGAGGGTGGTAAGTGCATGGGCAGAACAACAGACCATGAAGGTCAGCAGGAGTGACATGGGCAGCACACAGACATTGGAGGGCAGGTGGGAATGGCAGGGGCAGCCAGCTGACAATGAAGGGTAGACAGAAAGGGCCAGGGCAGCAAGCTGACAAAGCAGAGCCATTGGAAGGGGCAGTGTGCGGTGGGAGTTAGTCACTAGGAGAGAGTTGGGTGCATGGCTAATGCATCTCCGTGCACAGTGAGGGGGTTGGGTGCCCATTGGTGGCTAATTGCAGGGCCTGGCCTTCCCAACCTTTTCTCTCTCAGATCCCTCCATAGAAAAGCATTGCCATAATTCACTGTTATGCATCTACAATTCCATATGTTGTTTATATTGGTCCATTGACAATGTTAACTTTCCTGAGTAGTATCCTAAAATATGGGAGTACTGATTTCTTCCATGTTTATTCATAAAGGAGCAGCAAATTTCCTATTCCTAAAATGGTTACAAAGGATAAAGATATTTTGTTTGAAAATGTCTGGGATCAGGCTGAAACATCTTACATTGCCCCCACACGCCTAATAAATAAGTAAAATTAATTGAAAATACAACATTTTTCAAGGCCTGGCTGTGATGTTTCCTCAGACGACAAGGAGAGCACATGCCAGATAGATAGATAGAAAGATAGATAGATAGATAGATATATAGATAGATAGATAGATAGATAGATAGATAGATAGATAGATAGATAGATAGATTTCTGTGCATATTCATTTTGTTGTATTTTGGGCTAAATCCTCTATTTTATAATCATTTATACACAGTCCTTTTCATGTGCTTTAATAAGTAAATATATTCGTATAGTTTTTGTCTAAGATTTTTAAGGGAGAATAACGCTACTGTAAAATATGTAAAAGATGTTTTTGAAAAGTGGCTTTCACAAAAGATGTTTTTGTAAACCATATTATCACATGCACTTACTGTCCTGCGTCCAGATTCCAAAACAATGCCCTGCCAAGTATCTCCACAAGACAGTCCTGGGCGTCGCCGGCAGACGCTTTCGCCCTAATATATGTCAGTGTTGACTGAGCCCCAAGCCAGAAGAATAACTGCATTCTAAGCATGTGTGTACTTTATTCACGGTATATCACAGCATCAGTGGCGTAACGAAACTTGGGGGGAGCCTGCAGAGTACATAGAGGCCCACTCCTCCAACTCCCTCAGGAGCTCTCAGGCCAGGGCACTGTGCTAAGGGTGCCCCCGGGAGCTCGGGGGTGAGGGGCTGCCCACACCGCGAGGTCTGCAGGGGCCTTTGTTACACCACTGCACAGCATATGAAAGTCCCCTGCTTTTCAATGCTTTCCCAGCTTCCCAATAAATTCTCTACATCAGACTGAAATGATAAATCTATGATCAAGGAGAAGCAATTAAAGCATGAATTGATTGATATATTATTAGAGTATTACATTTAAGGTACAGAGCCCCCATCTACTGTTCATCCAGGGTGGTCCTGAGATGTGCCAAATACAATGTTATAATTTTCCTCTGCGTAATGAGGCAAAGAATTATGAGGGTCCCAAAGAAGACGTTGAAAAAGTGAGGTTTTAAATTTGTCAGCTTTATGTGCTAGTACAGATCTCTAATTTCAATGATTATTGCTTTATGGTATTACAAATATGCACCACAAAATATTTTACATGAATGCTACATGGACTTGTATGTTTTTCTAGTCCCTCATTACGAGTCTGGAGGTCCTTGAACTGCCAGACTTGCGGTGGCGGTCTTACTGACACCAGGCCGGCGGTTTGGCTGAAGCCAAACCACTTAAATGCTGTCGGTACCACCAGGGCGGTCGGTCCACCAGGCCAAAGGTGAACACCTCCGGCCAGGCGGTAGCCGTAATACAACCATCGGTATTACGACTCAGCAGACTGCCAGCATTTTATTGGCAGTCGCACTGCCACGAAAATGCTGGCGGTCATGCATCCGGCAACTGGAATTTCCATTCCTGCTGCCAGCAGACACATCCCCACAAAACTACACACCTACATTCACGCACCCCCACTCACCCATGCATTTGCTTACATACACCCCCACACACTTGCACCTAAACACGCACCCAGATGCACCCAGATACACCCATTCACTCACACACATGCCCACAAACACACCCATTGACGTGCACACATGCACTCAAACAGACACGTACACTTGCATGCATGTACCAAACAGACACCCCTTTCCCCCTCCGCATTTACACAAACATACAAACACTCACACACACACAACACTCCATTCCCCCCTCGGCATACACGCACTCACAAAAGCACGAACAGACACCCCAATATCCCCCTGCATTCATACACACACTCAAACACCACACACATTCACACAACACCCCGCCCTACCCCCTTCCTTTCGAATGATCAACTTACCTGCTTCAGCTAGGTGGCCATCCGGGAGGGTCACAATGCTTTCCACTGCCAGCACTACACCGCCGTACAGGAAACCACTGCACCGTATTACGGATCATAATACGGCGGTGGCGTCCTGTTGGCGTGGCAGTGCCAGCGGTGGAAACCTCCTCTATTACAACGTCGGACAGGCTGACGGTGTCGGACTTCCACCTGAAATCGGGCAGAAATCAGCACAACATCAGTGGCGGTGCCCGTGGCTTCGGCGGTCTTTCGAAAAGACCACCAGAATCAAAATGAGCACCATAGTGTCGTATGTCATGTTGCGAGAGCAGGCGGAATGAATATTGTGTGATGGTCTGGGACCGTGGTGCATTTATGAATGGATATCCGCTTTAGTGACATGTTCAGCTCAGATAATCTTGTGCAATTTCAAGACATAAAAATACATTTCAGATTGTGTGAAAACGAATGCATTCTGCACGGATATTGCAAAGAATTGATTCATAGGAGATTTTTTAAAAGAGTTTCCAAAATTATATATGCCGATAAACTGTTTGGGAATTTGGCCAGTGCACGTTAATTAAAGTGTGACAAAATAATTTATTGATAGACCACTTAAAAGAGGGTCATGAAACCTGTTCAAAATAGTAATAATTTGTCTCTTGCAAATCATCAGTAATAGTAGATGACATCCTGTCTTGTTACAAAGGGGACATTTATAGAAAATGTCAAACTGGATAAATCATCCACACAGTTTTGCACAAGTCAGTCAGCTTAGAGGCTGCACTAAGTTCTGACAACTGTGCAGCAGAGCCCTCGCTCAATCAAATAAATGTAACATCTTCATTCATTTGGCTGCAAAATGTAGTCAAAATTACAAGGATCAAAATGATGACCTATTGTAAGTGGGATCACTCAACTAAAACATGTATGTAGTAAGGCTTTAATTAACCATCATATTTTTGCAAATTTCCTGGGTTTGCGTGTTTGTACCTTTTTGAGTTTCTAAATCAAATATTTGTGACTGGAGGATGCTATTCCTTTTTCACTACCTCTTACAGACTTGCTTAAAGCAATCTGCCAGTCAATTCTTCAAACACATGGCATTAACACAAAACCTCAGAAAGTAGGGAGGACTTGTACTAACCATGGGCAGTACCTTTGTTAGCCCAGCTCAAACCTAGCTCCTTTCTGGGGGGGAGTTTCAACATTCTTTTGTGCCTCAAACCCACAGGACATTAGGGAAGAGTACCAGCAGGCATTTGATTTGCGTTGAGCTGAATTAGCTTGATTTTGTTTGGAGTTGATGAGGAAGGGAGTGCTCTTTTGCCACAAAGCTTTTCTTCAGCCATTTTTAATTTTAATTTTAAAGATTTATGAAAGGATATTGGTGCCGTTAGGCAGTTAAATGTTATTTAGGATTGGACTAGGATCACCTACCCAAGGAACGCTAGTTCCTCTTCAAATTTATGGTTTAATTCACTGACACTCTAGAGCCAGTTTACACTCAGAAGAAGGTAGAAGGCTGTCTGCCTTCCTATTGCAAGATAATTTTCTGTGTCTGACAGCGAAATATTGGACAAATACGTTTTTCCCTCTGTCTTAACTATCTGCTCAAGATCTTGATTCCTGGTCTGTGAGAGACAGATTGGACCTACTTCTATTGGGAAAAGAGGCACCTCATTCAGGAATCCTGGATCCAGAAAGTGTGTTGACTGCAGAAACCCTAACCAGGGAACTAACTTTAGTGGAACCAGACCTGAAGAACTATACCAGAATTAACTTTAGGCAAGACTGCATTTTCCTTCTTTGAACCTTCAAACATGTAGCAATATATGGACTGAGCTAAAGCCATACTGAAGCACCTGCCACTCAATCAATATTGGGTCATGGATTTAGCATTCTGTTACAGCAAGTTTATTCACTGAAGCAGCACTGTCCTCCTTGACATTCCCTATCCATGAGGTTAACATCCTTGCGGCAAAGCTAAAGATGTTACTTGATTCGCTTTAAAATCTTTAAAATTCAAACTGGTCTTGGCAAGGATTGCAAGGTTATTGGACCCACTGAATCTTGAGCAATTTTGACTACCTCCTCTACGTGTCTTGTTGCATTCAAGCCCGACTTTTGACAACTTAGGCCCAGAGCTTTCTTCGCCTTTTGACTTCAAGCACATTTCAACTGGATCCCTTTGATGGTGGCTTAAGAGGCATGATTTCCTGAACTGCAAGAGCTTGAAGCTGAAAAAAAACTCCTCAAGACAGAATATTTACCTTCCTTGCCACCTAAAGACTTCCAGTAAGGGGCTGTGATAATTTGTGTTCCAACTGATTGTATGGATTTAACTGCTTTCAATATATATTTCAGATTCTTTAACTAATATCATAGTTTTTGCTTTGTTTCATTTTTCTCTTTTACTTAAATTGATGTGGACCTTCACAGTCTTTTTAGTATCTGTTCTGTTGTTCAGTTGTATCTTTTGATTTCAAAATATGTTATTGCATTTTGTTTACCCAAAGAGCAAAATACAGCATGTGGTCATATTCTGAGAGGTTACTATATAATTAAATAAAACAGTCAGATTTGTAACAGAATATTGATTGTATGTGTTTGATTATATGTGTATCCTGAGTATCTCATATGACATGGTCTTTAAGAGGAAGGGAAAAGAATGGGGGGCGGGTGGCAAGAGAAGAGAAGAAGAAGAGCCTAGGGATTGTATAAGACTTGTACATAAAGTCTCTTTACATACCTTAGGGGAGGTTAATCTTTTGCAAATAAGGTCAAGTTTGGACCATAGAAGACGAGAACACTTTTCAGTAAAAAATCAATTATGTATAAGGTATCAGAACCCCTGAAAAGCATACCCCTGGCCTCTACATGTGCTACGATAAGTTGTTATAATTTTATCAGTTTGCAGTGATCATTTTAATACCTGTTGCAAGCAAAATGTCAATGAGGAAACAATCCCAAAATGTCATTGAGTTTAGTGTATTTGAGTCTATTGCACATAGACCCAGGGAGATTCTAGTATGTGATAGTGGAATTTGTTTGTTGAATATGTTTGTGGGTAATGCTTGAATAGAAAGCCAGAGGAAGTTATGTGTTTGCAGTAAAATAGCAGATTTTCTAGATCACCTGACGGATGTTGCCAATGCCAGCAAGCAGCTGAAAAAAAAAAAGACCATGTTTATATAGCCAGTCCGGAGTCCAGAATGCCCTATATGTCGTCCATAATTTGCATTGTAAGATGAGTGGCGAAACTTTATGCATTAGCATAGACTTCCATATATCCGGCAGTTGAGATGGTAGTATGGGGTCTATATTATGCCTAATGAATGATGCATCCCGTGTTTTTTAGGATCGCTTCCATAAAAATAGGAGAGTTTTTTTTAAGTTTGTTTGTAGATTATGGAGAATTTATGACTTTTAGAGTTTAAGGTATGGAGGAAGTTGAGACAGTCTACTTTATGTGTTTTCTTAAAACTTTTGAGGGCAATTTTGAGGAACAAGAAATTATATAAATCCATTGGTTGGAGAGCGAATTTGGCTGCTAATGTGGCAAAAACTAGTTGGCATTCCAGGGGTACAATGTCCTTGACATATAGTAAACGTTCCCAGAAACACCGGTTAGGATCAAGTTTTGTTAATGGATTGAACCATAGGGAGGAAAAGTTAGAGTCTTTGATCCTATGAGGAAAGCATTTCTCTACTCTTTTGACAGCTGCTAGGGAATCTTTAATTATATGGTAAGAAAGCGGAACTTTAATGTGTTTTGTTGTTAGGATACTAATGGAACTCTATGTCCACCCAAGTAGGGCGTAGAGGAATCAATGGGTAGCCACCAAGTCATTAGTCTAATTAAGAAGGCAGTTTGGTAAAAGAAGAAGTTGGGGAAATTAATACCACCCTGTTGTTTGCTTGATTACAGTTTATGTAAAGAATGTCTTGGCTTTTTCCCTTTCCAAATGAACATTGTAATTTGAGCATTGAGAGATGTGAAGTAGGAGTTGGAGAGTTGCAGAGGTAACACATTAAGATAAAACTTGACTTGAGATGCAATTAGCATCTTAACTGTTTCAGCACTCCCCCACCATGTCATGAATTTCGGAGACCATTCCTCAGTAAGCTTTATAATCTTTGCAAGGAGGAATGTTTCTACATGGTTCTTAGTTTCCAAAATAGACCTTGCAAACCGATACCTAAGTATTTACGTTTGCTTGGCTGCCTTTTAGGATTTGCAGGTGACTCCATAAATAGAAGACATGAATTGTTAGGGGGAAAGATTTCAGTTTTCTCCCTTACTTAAAGAGTACCCAGCAACCTTGGCATACTCTGTGATTACATTTAAAATTTCAGCAATGGCACTCTCTGTCTTGGTGGAAAAGATCAGAACGTCAACTGCATATGCAGCCAGTTTCTGAGACCTGATTTGGAAAGGGATACCTTTAATTTTTTCATTAATGCGAATGGAATATGGTAGAGGTTCAACTGATAGAAGAAATAGAAGAGGGGATAAAGGACAACCTTGCCTCATTACTTGAGCTAAGCCAAAAACTTCCAAATATGTCCATTAAATTTATATTTAATATGGGCATTGGGTTACAGTAGATAGCCATGGCCAAGCAAATAAATCTAGACTTAAACTTCTCTAAGGTGGCTTGTAGAAAGGGTCAGAAAACTTTGTAAATTGCCTTTTCTGCGCCCAAAGTCATCGCCATGGTCGGAGAGGGAAGAAGTTTTGCTTTTGCTAAAATATGACAGGCGGTCCTAATTTTATTAGCCGCAAGGTGGCCTTTTACAAAACCTGTATGGGAAATATGTATAAGTAATGAGGGACTCTCTCAAGTCGTAGTTCCAAAATTTTAGCATACATTTTGTAGTCAGTATTTAATAATGAGATTGGAGTAAAATGTTTTGTATCAAGGGGGTCCTTTCCCTCTTTAGGAATCACCACTATAGCCCTCATTACAACCCTGGCGGCCGGTGTTAAAGTGGCGGTAATACCGCCAACAGGCCGGAGGTAAAAAAAAATGGAATCACGACCATGGTGAAAACCGCGAACTCAGATAGCCACTTTAACACTCCGACCGCCACGGCGGTAGCAACAAAAACCGCGGCAGTAACCGCCAACAGACAGGCAGAAGACAATGTACCACCCACACTATTACAAGGCACCAATCTGCCAGCTTTTCCGGGGCGGTACCAATGCCATCAAAAGCATGGCAGAAACAGGAATTGGAAGGGAAACCACTCACCTCGAAACACACAAGGAAGAACCAGGACGCCATGGAGCCCGAAATGCAGATCCTACCCATGTTGCTGTATCTATTAATATACCACGAAGTGGAAAGAAGGCGGCAGCGGCAACGACGACGGTGAGTACTGCACCTAGCACACAGGGGAGGGGAGGAGGGAAAAGAGAGTGACACACACAAGCGACACGCAACACCCTCACCCACAACAACACACACATATCCAATAACATCACAGATACACCCTGTCACCCCCTGGAAGAACGCAAGGACCAAACGAAATGAGTTTAACTAGTGTAATATTGCAACAACCAGATAGACCAAGAGAACAGCAAATAATCAGTATAGACAAATATTTACAGCAAGTACACAAGTCCGTACACTGTCCCATGAAATTTCCGTGGACCAGTGGTCCCAAAAAGCATGGGCAAAGCCCACACATGACACCTGCCTCAAAACAGAGAGAACACTGCAGGGGCATCAGGTCAAGAAAAAAACAGGCACCTCAGGGGGAAGGGGAGGTGGGTCACCTCAGCCGGGTGATGGTACGACGCCACTGCTCCTGGAGGGGGCTCCATGCCCACTTCTTGGTCCTGAGGAGTGCAAAGCCACCGTCTCTCAAGTCTCTCAAGTGGGTGGTTTGCCCACTGCTTAGTCCTGGGGAGTGCAAAGCCACAGTCTCTCAAGTCTCTCAAGTGGGTGGTTTGCCCACTGCTTGGTCCTGGGGAGTGAAAAGCCACAGTCTCTCAAGTGGGTGGGTTGCCCGCTGCTTGGTCATGGGGAGTACAAAGCCACAGTATCTCAAGTCTTTCAAGTGGGTGGGTTGCCCACTGCTTGATCCTGGGGAGTGCAAAGCCACAGTCTCTCAAGTCTCTCAAGTGGGTGCACTGCCCACTGCTTGGTCCTGGGGAGTGCAAAGCCACAGTCTCTCAAGTGGATGCCTTTCTCCACTGCTTCTGGAGGGGGCTTTGTGCCCAGAGTGCTTCATCCTGCCAAGGACTGGGTTAGTGGATGCCTTTCTCCACTGGTTCTGGAGGGGGCTTTGTGCCCAAAGTGCTTCATCCTGCCAAGGACTGGGTTAGTGGATGTATCTCTCTACTGGTTCTGGAGGGGGCTTTGTGCCCAGAGTGCTTCATCCTGCCAAGGACTGGGTTGGTGGATGTATCTCTCCACTGGTTCTGGAGCGGGCTTTGTGCCCATAGTGCTTCATCCTGCCAAGGACTGGGTTAGTGGATGCCTTTCTCCACTGGTTCTGGAGGGGGCTTTGTGCCCAGAGTGCTTCATCCTGCCAAGGACTGGGTTAATGGGTGTATCTATCCACTATTTCTGGATGGGGCTTTGTGCCCAGAGTGCTTCATCCTGCCAAGGAGTGAGTTAGTGGATGTATCTCTCTACTGCTTCAGGAGGGGGCGTTGTGCCCAGAGTGCTTCATCCTGCCAAGGACTGGGTTAGTGGATGTATCTCTCCACTGGTTCTGGAGGGGGCTTTGTGCCCAGTGATGCTGCACCTGAGGTGTGGCAGTTGACTCACCTGGGTATCTCAGTCACGCGATGTACCTGGAACAGGTAACATGATACTCCATGGAGGCAGACCCACACTCCAGCCAGCGGCAACTTAGGCTGCAAATTGCTGGTTCGTGTCAGTGCTGGAGGTGGTGTCTCAAGTGGCGTGTCCCGGGTCCAGGACGTCACCTGCATACTCTGATGGCTGTACACTGGAGATGGGGCTGACGTCCGACAGAGTGGCATCGGCTGTGCACGTGGCAGTGCTGATGGTGGTGTAGGTGGTGGTGTCTGCTGCAGAGATGCTGCCAGTGCTGGCTGTGGTGTAAGTGACTGTTGGGGTGGATGGAGACACCATACCGTCTCCGCCAGCCTCGGATGGCTGATCCTTGGGGAGGATGCTGCAGACTGACGTTGTGGCAGTGGCGGTGCAGGTGGCGGTACAGGTGGTGGTCGGAGCGGCGGTGGTGACAGTGATACATGTGGCTGCAATCCCTGATGATATGGTGGTCACCAGCTCCTCACCAGGAGACATCGTGCCCAGAGGTGATGTGCCCTTTGGCTTGTGGCCCTTCCCCATCATGATAGTCGCTGCAGGGACCTTGGCACTGTCCACTCAGTGTGTGGGCGAGGCCTTGCTGGGTGGGTGGTGTGCCTGTCCCCCGCTGGAAGCTGGCCCCTTTTGACCTTTGCAGGTGGTGGAATAGGGTGGTCCTTCTTTTCTGTCAGTGGCACACTGGCAGCTCTGACGGGTGCCCCTTAGACCGTACTAGAGTAGCAGGGATCACAGTGGATGCAGATTTTGTGGCTGAGGTGCTGAGCTGGGATCTAGACATCCTGGCCCTAGGGGACGGATGGAGGGAGGTGTAGGGAAGAGGTTCAAGTTAGCTAGGAATACTATTTTTGACGCACTGGGACGGGAAGATGGAGGGGGTGTGGGAGTGGAGGAAGAGGGAGTGGTTGTAGGAGGTGTACGTCTGCTGAGTTTGGGTGAAGGTGCGTGGGTTGGAGGCTGTTGTGAGGAGGATGGCTGTTGAGTAGGTGTGTGCCTGCGTTTGTGTACTGTGGGAGGAGGAATCACAGACACACTGGGAGAGGTCATGTGAATGGTAGTGGGGGTGGTGATTGCACATGAGCGGTGTGTAGTGATGGGCGTGCTGATGATGGAGGCAGTGGCTGATGATGTAGTGTATGCAGGTGTGAGTGGAGACGAGACTGGGAGGCAGGTGGGGGACGTGGAGGAGGGGGTCACAGTGGAGGAAGTGGATGTTGGTATGTGTGCATGGGTATGGTGCTTGTACGAGTGCCTGTGGGATGTGTGGTGCTTATGTTTGCCTGAGCCACTTTTGTGTGTTGGAGTGTGTGCATGCTGCTCTGATGGTGTGCTTGGGATAGGCTGAGGTAGAGGGGATTGGGTCTGGGTAGTGAAAGTTGGAGTGGGGAGGCTGGACACAGGGACAATGGCTGCCATCAGTGCTGAGGCCAGAGCCTGAAATGCTCTCTGTTGGGCTGTCACGCCAGAATGAATGCCCTCCAGGTATGCATTTGTTTGCTGCAAATGCCTCTCGACACCCTGGATGGCAATCTCAGGAGGTCAATAGCTTCCTCACTGAGGGCAGCAGGGCTGACTGGGGCAGGGCCTGAGGTGCCTGGGGCGAAGGAGATGCCCACCCTCCTGGGTGAGCAGGCACGGGAAACATGCTGAGGGGCTGCTGGGAGGGCGGTGCTGGTAGGGGGGTGGCAGCTGTACATGTTGTTGGGGTGGGCACAGAGGTGTCCACCACCGCCAGGGAGCTTCCATCAGAGGAGAAGTCGCTGTCGCTGGTATCTCCTCCTGTCCCCGTCGTGGAGCTCCCCTCGCCCTCCGTCCCACTGGTGCCTTCAGACTCCATAGATTCACCCTCCAGGGCCATGTGGGATGCAGCTCCCTCCATCGCTGGTGCCTCTGCTCCTCCCCCAGATGATGCTAATGCACAGAAGGACAGGGTGACAAAACAAGAAGGGGGGTAAGACAGAGGACACACATGGTCAATACCAGCAACACCACTACCGTTGACGGACACAACACACAGGGAGCACCCCTATGAACTAGGCTATGCACTAGCAGTTAGTAGGAAATTTCTAGGCCATGGGGTACTATGCCTAACACCATTTGCTGCACACCTGGAATGCACAGGAGCCTGCCCAGTTGTAGGTACCCACTAACACTATTGGGGTTGGAGTGTCTCGGTGCCTGCCCAACAAGGGACCTACCCTACCAAGTTCGCCCTGGCCTATGGGAACCCACAGCCCACATCCCCCACCCAGACACTTCGTGAAGTGCGCAGAGTCAGCTTCATGACACTGTACTCACCCCCTTGTGGCTGCTGTGATGCCTTCAAGCGCCCATCCAACTCCGGATATGCCACCGGCAGAATCCGGAACATCAGGGGGGTCATGGTGCAACAGGCACCCCTTCCACGTTGGGAGGCCAGCCCCAGCTGGGCCTCTGCCATCTTCTTGCTCCAGCGGCGCAGGTCCTCCCATCTCTTGCGGCAGTGGGTGCTCCATCTATGATAGACCCCCAGGGTCCACACTTCCTTGGCGATGGCACGCCAAATACCCTCCTTCTGGTGGGCGCTGACCTAGAGGAAAGGTACAGGAGGAAAGGGAATTACTCACCCGTCCGGACTGTCATACTCATTGCCCACCAGTTCCCACCCATGCCCTGATGCACATACACTCACCATCCTCACATGCAGGCCTCAGCCCCCACCCCACATGTATCTTCCATCCACACCACTCAAAACAGGCATTTCCCACGCATCATGCTCACAGTGTGCTCACCTGTTTGTCTGAAGGTCTGTAGAGTAGCGTGTACTGGGGGAGGACCCCATCCACCAGATTGTCCAACTCCTTTGCGGTGAAGGCAGGGGCCCTTTCCCCAGATACATGAGCCATTGTCGCTACCAGACTGAGGTCACAGCAGCACTTGCAGTGTAGGTCCTCCCCTGTTGGAGGTCAGGTATCAAGTGAGTGAAGAGATAGAAAATGGTGGTCACGTCCACGGCGGTGCGTACCGTCACCGCTGGCGTTTATCGTCATTGGCTCCTGGAACCCATAGGGCCCAATGATAACAATGCTAAATTGCGCGGCGGTCTTTGACCGCCTACCACGACGCTGCACAACGCCAGCGCAGTTACCTCATTTCCCCTTGTCCCTCCTTACAGGTAAGGCAGCTGCCATTTCAGGGGGGCACATGGCATGGCACCTAACTGCTTCACAGCACAATTTGGCAGATATGGGGACAAACTACGCCACACACGGATTTACTCACATTACTGAAAGCACACTTGTGCAACCTATGTGGTACATGACCCTCTGCTCACCATTCTCCTCCATAGGGCACATCCGCTGGGGCAGATGATGAGATGGCATCATCCTCCGGTGTACAGACCCCTGGTGGATCTGTCGACAATGGAAGACAGACACATCATTATCACCTACAGACTTGATCGTGCCACAATTGGAGACAGACCTGATGTCAGCTATCCGCCATCCCACAGGAATTCCCCCTCTAGTGCAGGTCCTGTCAGTGCTCCATTTCCTGGCAAGTGGCTCCTTTCAAACTACAGTGGCCATGGCATCTGGGATGTCTCAGCCAATGTTTTCTAACGTGTTGACCAGAGTGTTGTCAGCCCTGCTCAAACACATGCACAGCTACATCGTGTTTCCACAGGTGGAGGATTTGCCCACAGTGAAAGCGGACTTTTATGCCCTGGGACATATCCCCAACATCATTGGTGCCATTGATGGTAGACGTGCGGCATTTGTCCCCCCCGCAGAAATGAACAAGTGTACAGAAATCGAAAAAGCTACCATTCTGTGAATGTGCAGATGGTGTGTTTGGCGGACCAGTACAACTCTCATGTGAATGCCAAGTATCCTGGCTCTGTGCATGACGCCTACATTTTGAGGAATAGCAGCATCCCTTATGTGATGGGCCAACTCCAGAGGCAGCGGGTGTGGCTAATAGGTGAGCCCAAGGTCCCCACACAGTATGAGTAGGTGTCTGGGTATGGGGTCGTCCCTAAGGGTTAGTGTGTGTCTAACAGATATCCCTCAACATTTGCAGGTGACTCTGGTTACCCCAACCTCTCATGCCTACTGACCCCAGTGAGGAATGCCAGGACAAGGGCAGAGGAACGCTACAATGAGGCCCATGGTTGAACTAGGTGTATTATTGAGAGGACGTTCGGCCTCCTGAAGGCCAGATTCCGGTGCCTCCCTCTAACAGGTGGCTCCCTATAGTACTCACTGAAGAAGGTGTGCCAGATAATCGTGGCATGCTGCATGTTGCACAACCTGGCATTGCGACGCCAGGTGCCTTTTCTGCAGGAGGATGGGCCTGATGATGGTCTTGTGGCAGCGGTGGAGCCTGTGGACAGTGAGGAAGAGGAGGCAGAGGAAGAAGATATTGACAACCGAACAAACATCATCATGCAGTATTTCCAGTGACACACAGGTAAGAGACTGTCACTGCTCCTCACATATCTGACTACTGTAGGACATTGTATAACTCAGCCTCTTCACCTCTGTCTATGGACACTGACAGTTCACTTTGGCTTTCGATTTTACAGATCTTGGTACCTCATTCTGCCTTCTGCCTTCTGCTATATGTACTGCTGCCCAACAACTGTCATACATTGGTATGAGCAAATGAACATTTACATTGATATTTGTTGGTAATATTGTAATTATACATTTGTGAAAGGACAGACTGACTCCAGATTGGTTTATGATTCAAGGGTGTTTATTTAGGGGCTAAAGTGTATAGGGGTATGTGGAGGGGCTGGGGGGATGGTGGAGGAAGGTCCATAGTAGAGTCCAGTCTCTTGGTATCACAGGTGCATTGTCTAATGGGGCATAGGAAGGGGAGTAATGGCAGTTCAAGGTAGACAGGGTGACATAGTGGGACAGAAGGGTGACAATCAGGAGGGTCCTATTTCCTGGCGGGGGTCTTGGCAATGTTCTCTGTCTTCTGCCAGGGACCATTTGCGGGGTGGTTCTCCTTCTGCAGGGGGTGGGGTGCTGGTGGGCTGTTGTTACTGTGGCGGGGCCTCCTGTCCACTAGCGCCGGCGGAGGTGGAAGCCTGTTAATCGGTTTGGCTAGTGTAAGGGGCCCTTTGTTGTGCCACTGCCTCCCTCATGGTCTTGCCTATGTCAGCCAGCACCCCTGCAATGGTGACCAGGATGGTGTATATGTTGGTGAGATCCTCCCGGATCCCCATGTATTGTCCCTCCTGCAGCCGCTGGGTCTCCTAAAGCTTGGCCAGTACCGTGCCCATGGTCTCCTGGGAATGGTGGTATGCTCCTATGATGTTTGAGAGTGCCTCGTGGAGAGTGGGTTCCCTTGGCCTGTCCTCCCCCTGTCACACAGCAGTCACACCAGTCCTCCCAGCTTCCCTGTTGTCCTGTGCCTCTGTCCCCTGAACCGTGTGCCCACTGCCACTGACCCCAGGTCCCTGATCGTCCTTGGTTAGTGGGTTTGCCTGGGGTCCCTGTACTGGTGGACACACTGCTGATTAACATGTCCTGGGGACAGTGGCATGGGCCCGCTGAGTGGGTGCTGTGGTGGTTTTTCCTGAGGGGGAGGTTCTGTGGTGGCTTGGGACTGTGGCAGGGGAACCGACTGTCCAGAGGTCCCTGAGGGGCCAGGCTGGTCATCTTGATCCAGGCGTGCAGAGCTGCTGTCATCACTGTGGGCCTCTTCTGTGAGGGGACTGGATATGGCTGGCACCTCCTGTCCGGTGACGTTGGGTAGGGGTCCTGTTGGGGGGTAAATGCACTGTTATTTTATCTGTGTGTGCCATCTTGTGCAATGGGTGTGTTTCCCTTTATTACTGTGCTTGCACTCTCGCCTTGGCCCTTGTGTGAGTGGTGATTGTGTGCCCTGGGTGAGTCTCTCTACTGGACATGCTTTGGTGATGGGTGTCCATGCATGTCTGTGATGGGTGTCCATGCATTGTTGTTGCCTGCAGGGCTTGGTTGTGGGTTGTGGGAGTGGTAGGGCGTGATGGTGGGGTATATGTGAGGTGTTGGAGTGATGGGGGTGAGGGTAGGGGTAGGAGTTAGTGATGGCATTCAGGTGGGGGGGATAAAGTAGTAAAGATTTGACTTACCAGAGTCCAGTTCTCCTGCTACTCCTGCGAGGCCCTCAGGATGCATTATTGCCAAGACTTGCTCCTCCCATGTTGTTAGTTGTGGGGGAGGAGGTGGAGGTTGACCGCCAGTCCTCTGTATGACTACCTGGTGTCTTGCAACCATGGAAGGCACCTTCCCCGTAGATCGTTCCACCTCTTCCTGATGTCATCCCTTGTTCTTGGATGCTGTCCCACTGCGTTGACCCTGTCGACAATTCTCCGCCATAGCTCCATCTTCCTAGCAATGGATGTCTTCTGCACCTGTGATCCGAATAGCTGTGGCTCTGCCCGGATGATTTCCTCCACCATGACCCTGAGCTCCTCCTCTGAAAACCTGGGGTGTCTTTGAGGTGCCATGATGTGGTGTGAGTGATGTGTGAGGTGATGGTAGATGTGATGTGTGGGGTGATGTGTTGGGGTGTATGGTGTGTTGTGCGTGGATGGTGTATGAGTGATGGTGTTGTGTGCCTCTGGATGCTGGTGTGGTCTTTGCTTTTCTCTCTCTCTGCTTCTTCAAAACATTTCGGTGTAAGGGGTTGTGGGCATTATGGGTGTGTGTTTTATATTGGATTGGGTGTGTGGGTGTGGTGTGTGTATGTGTGTCAGGTGTGTGTATTTTGAATTGTCCAATGTGGAGTAGTTTTGTATGTGTGTGTGTATTTTGAGCGCAGCGGTGTGTACCGCCAATGGTTTACCGCGATTGAAAGACCGATGCGTTGATTCGTGGGTCATGATACTGTGGGCGTATTCCTGTTGGCGTGACGGTGTGGGTTTTGCTATCGCCAGTTCATCACTGAACTTTGGTGTGGCGGACTTGTGTGGGTGTCTGTATAGTGGCGGAAATCTCAGTGTGGATCATAATACCCGTTGCTGATTTCCACCACGGACACAGTATGTTGCCGGCCGTCGGCAGGGCGGTCTGCAGGATTTACCGCCAGGGTTGTAATGAGGGCCTATAAGTGCCTCTGAGAAAGAACTTCTGAGTTTGCCCGTTGAGTCACATTTATGAAAGTGGGTAAGAATATAATGCTGTAATATTTGTTGGTACGTACAGTAAAAGGAAGCTGGAAAACCACCCGGGCCAGGAGCTCTGTTTAATTTCAACAATTTAATGCCTAAGCCAATTTCTTCCCATGTAATAGGGTTATTAAGTTGAGCAAGGTCCTCCTGTGGGACTGTGGGCAGTTGGAGAGGCTCTAAAAAGGATTTACATGCAGCTGCATGGTCATTATTTCCTGGGTCCGCAGGATTATACTATCCTAAATAGAAGTTTGAAAAAGTCTCTACAATTTTTGCGGGGTCAGTTTGTACTCATCCTAAATGATCTTTAATGTCCGAAATGTTGATAGATTCTTTTGTATTCTTGAGGGTAAGATCCAGCAACCTCCCAGCTTTATTTTGCTCTAATATGTTTCTGGATTTAAGTTTGGTTGACCACACAATGGCTCTTTCACTAAGTATCTTGTCTATTCTTATTTAAGATGCTTGATTTTGTAGGAATTGTAAGACTTAAGGTCTTTGATCATGTCCTGTTCTAAAACTTATATTTCTTTCTCCAAGATATTAAGTTTAGAGTTTAGCTGCTTGTTTTTATTTGCCATGACGCCTAACATCACACCTTTAATGGCAGCTTTCATAGCATTTCATTGGGTGCATACATCAACATCAGAGGCAATATTTACATTGAAAAAATTGGTTAGCGCTTGTGCCACTATGCTCTTGGAAGTCAGACCCTCAATAACCACTTTGTTCATTCTCCAAGATCTAGTTTTGGGAGGAGAATTAGTGAAATTTAGAGTAATGGCGATGCACTTATTGTCTGAGACAATAATAGGTTGAATGGAAGGATTATTTAACCAGGGAGTTGCTGATAAAAAGTAATTTATTCTGGATAAGGGGTTTTGAGTATCCGTTGGGTTACGAAGGCGCCATATATCGGAAAGTTCAGACTCTTCAGTAAGTTTGTGAACCAAAGCATGTGAATTGGTTGCTCTATATGTACACTGTGATAATCTGTCCAGTGTGGTCTTATAAGGTAAATCAAGGTCTTCTGCCTGGATAAGCTTTTTGTTTGATAGGATTTCAAGAAATCGCTGGTTTAGAGAAGTCCAGAATGTTGGATCATCCATTGTTGGAGCATAGATGTTTGCAACTTAAAAGTAGGAGTTGTTTTTGGTGATTTTGGTAATAAGCCATCCTCCTTGATCTTTCCAGGTGAAAACATCGTTTTTCTTATGGGCTGGGGAACACACATAGTCAGATATCCGATTGTGTTGCATGCTAAGGGCTTCAGTTTGGCCGGCTCTTATTTCTTGGAGTAGACGGATATCACTTTTCAGTTTACGCAATAGTCTACAATCTTTTTCCTTTTGATAGGATGGTTTAACCTTTTGGTATTGAGGGAAACAATCTCAAGAGGGACCTGAGACATATCTAAAGTTTGGTCTAGATTGGGCATTCATCGTGTGTAAGGAGGGAGACTCAAAAGAAAGAGAGGGGAATAGAAGATGCATAAGGGAAAGGAGAAGGACACACTTAGTTGTGTGTGCACAATGCACAATAATGGTACATGAGATAAGCAAACATTTGTTTCTGACTTTCATTTCACCTCAATAATATACAAACGAACCACAACCCCAGCCAACCACTATCCGGAGGGCCCAAACCCAAAGCAAGTACGAGGGTGTAGGAAGCTGGCTCTGCATATACTACATCAAAGTGAGATTTAGTGTGCACAGATTCCAGGAGTTCCCCAGATGCTAAACAGAGGCTAAAGTAGATAATACAAATGCTCTCTTTGTGGTAATGCAGTCAAGCAGTTAGGCTTTTCAGAGGCTAGTGCAAAACATTTGTTGTACACACACAGAAAATAGAAGACACACACACTCAATGACTTAACTCCAGACCAATGGTTTTTAGATTGCAAAAAATTATTTTCTTAATTTATTTTTAGAACCACAAGATTCAAGTTGCAGGTAAGAACCTTAAAAGTGTTGTATTTCACACATTTATCAACAGTACTTTGGTTGAAATAGGTAAGTAATACAGTTTTTGAATTATTGGTAAAAAGCTATTTTAAAAATGGGCACTGCATTTTTCAGACAGTCCCTGGGAGGAAGAAAAGTTAGATCTCTTTGCAGGTAAGTACAGCAGTCCTTCTTCTTTTTGTAGGTCGCCAAGAATCTGGTGAGCTGGGTTCAGGGAGGCCCTTAAATCATAGATTAGGGGCGTGTTAGGGGTCAGAGGGCAGTAGCCAATGGCTACTGTCCCTGAGGGTGGCTACACCCTCCTTGTGTCCACTCCCTTTGTGGAGGGGGTCACATTCCTATCCCTATTGGTCCCTGTCTTCCAAACCAAGATGGAGGATTCTGCAGGGAGGGGGTCACCTCAGCTCTGGACACCTTAGGGGTGGTCCTGGCTGGGATAGTCACTCCTCCCTGTTTCCCCTAATTTTCCCTCCAGACTTGCTGCCAAAACTGAAGCTTTGTCCAGGGGGCGGGCATCTCCACAAGCTGGAGTGCCATGGGGTACTGCAACCCGAGGCTTGAGGATTTGAGGCTCACCACTGGATGTTCCTGCAGGGGAGGTGTGAAGCACCTCCACCCAGGACAGGCTTTGTTTCTGACCACAGAGTGCACAAAGGCACTCACCCCATGTGGTCAGAAACTTGTCTGAAAGTGGCAGGCTGGCACAGACCGGTCAGTCCTACACTAGCAGTTGGGCTAACATACAGGGGGCATTTCTAAGATGCCCTCTGTGTGCATTGTTCAATACATCCCAACCTGGTTTCTGTGCGGGTTTATTGTGCTGAGAAGTTTGAAACTAAACTTCCCAATACTCAGTGAAACATTAGGGTGCTATGGAGTTCAGAGTGACAAACCCCCAGACCATATACTCAATATGGCTACACTGTACTTACAATGCCTAAGAACAGACTTAGACACTATAGGGGCATATTGCTCATTCAGCTATGCCCTCACCTGTGGTATAATGCACCCTGCCTTAGGGCTGTAAGGCCTGCTAGAGGGGTGACTTACCTATACCACAGGTAGTGGTTTGTGGGCATGGCACCCTGAGCATGGCACCCTGAGAGGGGTACAATGTCGACTTTGTCTTTTTCTCCCCACCAGCACACACAAGCTGCAAGGCACTGTGCATGTGCTGAGTGAGGGGTCCCTTAGGATGGCATAATATATGCTGCAGCCTTTAGAGACCTTCCCTGGCCACAGGGCCTTTGGTACCATGGGTACCTTTTACAAGAGACTTAACAGTGTGCCAGGACTGTGCCAATTGTGGAAACAAAGGTACAATTTAGGGAAAGGACACTGATACTGGGGCCTGGTTGGCAGGGTCCCAGCACACTGTCATTCAAAGTTGGCATCAACCCTTGGCAAAAAGTGGGGGGAGAGAACCATGCCAACAGTGGGCCTTGAAGGCTTCGGAACAAAAAGATAGCAGCCAGAATGTGAGACCAGACCTGAGCTGGAATATGACAATATGATAAGCAATCTTAGGCCCTCATTACAACCCTGGCGGGAACCACGTTGGTCCCGGCAGATTTAATTTGCAAGGGCAGCCTGCTTGCAGCGCTGCTCAGGAGTTTACGAGTCCCCTTCCCGCCAGCCTTTTCATGGCGGTATGAACCACCATGGAAAGGCTGGCGGAAAGGGAGTCATGGGGCCCCTGGGGGCCCCTGCACTGCCCATGCCTTTGGCACAGCCCCACACAGCTTTTCACTGTCTGCACAGAAGACAGTGAAAAGCGCGACGGGTGCAACTGCACCCGTCGCATCGCAGCAACACCGCTCCATTTGGAGCCGGCTCACATGTTGCAGCTGACATCCCCGCTGGGCTCAGTTTCCGCCTGCCGGCCCAGCGGGTATGTCGTAATGGCCACCGCGGGAGTGTGCCGCATTGGCGGCCGCACAGTGGTTACAACTTGGCAGGCTGCAGTTGCCGCCTGCCAATGTTGTAATGAGGGCCTTAGTCTGATATGATCATCATACAAAATCTTGTCATGGAAGGAGTATAATAGAATAGCAAACATTTCTTTAGACGATTCACCATAGAAGATTAACTGCAAAAGACTGAACATATAACCTCGATAACCTCAATAAGGAGCATGGCTTTTTCATATATCAAACATATATCAAACATTAATCCAACCACAGTTTGGAAATATAGAAGACAAAAATAAGACAATTATGGTTAGTGCTGAGATCAGATTTAGAGGATCATGGCAATCCTACAGAATATGATGAGGTACATTTACTGGTTTAAACATGCATGTTTAACCCTATATGGGCCATCTCAGATATATATGTGTAAAATGAACACTGCCATTGTCCCAGGGATTATATAGTACAGTAAGCAGAATATAGACCTAATAGAGAAAAAGTAAGTACTTGTTAAGGCTGTATTAAGAACAGAAACAGTGAACAGAAACAAGTATCCAACAACAGATGAAAGTGAGTCTACTAGCAGAACAACAAAGACCAATAAACCACAAAGGCATGTCTGAGGAGAACTTGTGAGACACAAAGCCAAGCACATCAATGCAATATGCAATATGGTGTCTGTAGTCAATGGGAAATCTGATTGTCGATTATTTGGTGTATAAGAGTTTCTACCTCTCTTTGTGAATCGAAGATGAGTGGGGTACCTTCAAAAATGATTCACAGCTTTGCTGGTCCAAATAAAGGAGAAAGGGATGATGAGAGAGCGGAGATCTCAGTGAAGAGCTAGGAGCTTTTTTCTATGCTATACTGTAGGCTTTGAGTAGTCTTGTCCAATACTGATTTTTTTTATCTTTCCATATGAGAAATGTGATTTTTTTCATACGGCTAAGGATCATTTCTGTATGCTACTAACTTGGAGGTATGAAAATGAGGGCCCCTGGTGTGTTTTGTGGATTGGCAGAAATGTGCGTTGAATTCCTGCCTGTTCGATCTCAAAAGTATTGTCAAAAGTGAGTTCCATGTCCAGAAGAATCCAAGCTTCTAGAAAAGAGACGCAAAATTTGGTGGAGTCCTCTGATTTTCTACCTAATCCAAATATTCTGAGGTTGCCTCTCCTGTTTCTATCTTCCAAGACCGAAATCGCTCTCTCTAAAGTCATTATATCAGATGAATTTAGAGCAGAGCACTGTTTATCTTCAACGTTGCTGATGCAAGATTCCGCTTCCTCCAGTCTGATAGTGCTTGTACATCCTGTCTAAAGCCACCCATTTCTGACTGAAGGCATTCTGTGTTCACTTTGGTTGACTAAGTAAGATCATGAAGAGCATTGAGTTTTGTCAGTATAATGTCTATCCCATTTGTGAAGTCCTGTTTTCCTATTACCAGTGAATCCGGTGATGCCAAATCTTGTTTTCTTCTTTTTTGTCCTGGTTTTTGATACCTTGGGTCTTTATGTTTTGATCCACGCGTGTCAAGTCTGTGATCTTTTTCTCTTGTGTCTGCTATGGTTATACAGTTTAGAGTATTATCCAGTGTAGAGTATAGAGGGTGAAAAGGATAAGATCTTATCATTGTTTAGTTGTAAAGGATTCATGATGTAGATGTTCGAGACACTACTCCTTGATTCAGTAGCGCTGAGTAACAAGACGTTGATTGTAGATGTGGAGGAGTAAGCAGAACAACTGCTGAAACGTGGATAAGACCAGGTCCCGTGATTATAGTATTCCCACAATAGTTGACCTTGGGATAAATGCAGGTATGGTGAGTATAAGGTAAATGTGCTTCAACTTTGGGCTGTATGGACCATTTTACATTATACACAATGGCCACTTTAGACACCTTGGCCTTTGGAAAATAAGAGGATTTGCATCAAGCTTAGCTAAATCAATGGGGCCTACAGAGATACACAATTGTTTGTCTAAGTTAGGCAGTACCACTCACAGCCACAACGTGAGATGGTTGTAGGATAGAGTATACAGCGCTAGAGGTGACAAGGAAACACCCAACAAAGTTTTCTAAAACAGCCTTCAATACACCTGCCGCCACTATTTAGTGGCATTAACCACTACACAGATGCTTGTCACTAGGTAGAGGCCTTCTTATGTTCAGCCAAAGCAAACATCATTCTCTGACACCATATGAAGCAGCTTTACCAAATTTGGCAGTGTTTGCCAGTATTTGATAGTATTTGACAGTACTTCACAGCTCACCAGAGGGAACAGAAAGAACAGTGGAACATAAGCACATTACCCTTGAAAATGTGAGATTCAGTAGGTACAGAGGCATTTGTGCATGTTTAGATTCATTTTATAGTGGGGCAAAACAACCCGTTCTGGATATGCAATTCTAGACACTAGTCCTATCCACTTTTTACATCGCACAATTCATCTTGTTGTTGAGATACTTTCTCAGTACAACGCTGTCTGACAGATTTATCCTCAGTATGCAGCCCTCAGTACTTTGTCATATTTAGCCAAGTCAAACAAATTGACACGTTTGCCCTAATAGCTTAGCGATGTTTCAGAAGTAACTACATTGAGAATAGTGTTTTAGATAGAATCACATATCCTTTAGGTGAAATATCTCAGTTGGAGGCCCATTAGTGGAACATTATCGGAGCCTGTGCATTGCTTGTGGCCGCCATTTTGAGGAAAGGATTCAGTTATCGTGTCTTAACAAGATTTCGTCATAAAGTACTTTCAGCTTGACACATGAAAGCCTGTTAAGCATCTCCCAGGGGATAGTGCGGGACATTGTGGCCCACTAAGCATTAGGGAATTAGTTTAAACACCACAGTGAGGTATTGAGTTCGGATTGTCAAGAATTTGAGGAGAAACGGGCACAATTTTAATTAACAGAGATGTCAGGATCCAAACACGCCAGATCACAGATAAGCATGCCGCACCAAACAAACCTCATGGAGCCTTCAATAATTTGTCACTGGAGCCTCATTGGTATGCGGGATCACTTTTGCATGCCAAATAGGTGCTCGGGGAGATCAAAGGCTGTCTTATAGTGCAGCTCGGGTTCAGAGCTCCGCTGTCACGTCGCCATCTTCATCAGGCGCTAGCCGCTTCCCTGTTCAGTTGTATCTTTAGACACAACACCTCATGCATTGTCCCCATGGGCTGCTTTGATGTTTTGGAAGAGCTAAGAAAGATAAACCAAGGAACCCTTACAAAAAACCCGTTTGTTAGAGGAATGGGCAGCTGCCCCTTCTTGGTTTCTCTCAAACATCAAATGCTTCAATTTGTGTTTTCCGACTGTGAACCTATAAAGCACCCACACTATCCCTGGGAGCATCAACCCACCTGAATAGAAAGAAGTATTGCTTTTTAGTCCTGATGTATGAACATTTTCAGGGTAGAGCGCGCAAGCGCTCTGGCCTATTGTAATCTCTCTCTGTGGGCTTTGAACAACCCCTACACTTGCTATTCATTTTTTGCTGTGCTTGTCTTAAATGCTTCATTTTTATTGGTGCATTTTGTGAAATGTCCCTCCTTTGTGTGCTGAGTTCCCTCCCCAGGTGATTTAACTAAGTGAAAATTTTTGTTGGTCATCACACTACGTCACGGTTCCTCCTCTTACAGAGTGTGATGGCCCCTCCTCTGGTTTTGGTTTGCCTTTCATTCCAGCTGGCATTCTTTCTAGACATTCACGCAGGGAGCCAATAACTCTTACCCTCACACTCAGCTTGCTTCTGTCAACTATTTTACTTTTCATTTTCAATTTATGTGGTAAGAAAAGTCCAGTTATGAATTTACAATGCTAATAGCTCTAACTCGAGACCCATTGCATTGCAAATGCTTGTTTCTAATTGTAGGTGAGAATAATTGCCCAGCAAAGGGTGTACATTGGTCTAAATGCAGATGTCTGTGTTTGAAATATATGTGGTTAATTTAGTCAAAAGTGTTGCAGTTCAGGAACATTTCAGGCAATCCTGGCAAACACAAGCAAAGGTCTAAATGAGTATTCCCAAAAAAGTGCAGGTGTATTTCCCACACTATTCAGCACTTGTAAATCACATCTGGAAGATCCATTTGTAAATGGTGCTTAAAGTATGGAGAAATGCACCAATCATACTAGTTTTGTCAGAACTACAGAACTTGAGAGGTAGGTAGACGATAGACGTTAACAAATGTATTAGTAGTCTGAACTGAAGAAAATGATTTCAACTTTAAAAAACAAAAATCCTAAATGTAGAATGCACATTTTATGCAATGTTTACCAATGTTTACCATATTAACACTAAGGATTAGGAAACGGATGTAAATGTGCCTTGTTAGACTTAATAGCAGACACCTTTACCATCAGTTTCTTCCAACACATTCAAACTACACCAGTTTGGGTGATTCAGTTACATGTATGAACTAAATAGATGTAACTGACTCCATTGTGGGAAGAGACTGAACCCATAGGAAACTTTGGGCCGAATTTATAAAAAGTGGTGCTGCATCCAATGCAGCACCACTTTTCTTGTGCCCCCTAATGCCACCATGTGTGCACCGTATTTAAGGTACGGCGCACCATGGTGGTATTAGGAACAATAGTGTCAAAATATTTGATGCTATTGTGGCGCTTTGGTCCACTAGCGTCAAAAAAGTTTACGGTAGTGGAGCAAAGTGCAAGGAGGCCCATTGATTACGATGGGTGTGTCCTTTTAATGTCTGATTTCAGCAGGCATTAAAAATGACACAAAAAAATAGTGCAATGAAATCTTGTAGATTTAATTATGCTAGTTTTGCAGGCCTCCTTGCGCCGGAATGCCCCCTTTGCATAAGTTATGCATTACGCATGCGTAATGTGGCGTGAAGGGTTCCAAAATGTATTGCGCCACTTTGTAAATAAGGCGCTTGGAAAAGGCCACCCTAGTGCCGTCCTCATTATCAAAATAATTACGCTAAGGTGGCTCTAAAGTCATGCAAGGGGCTCTTAAATCCGCAAAGTTTGGGAAATTATATGGAAACTTCGTACATGAAGAACTTCTTTCACAATACCTATATGTTTACCTAGTGAGGGAAATGACACAGCCAAAGTTAAGCTGTACACAAAGCAGCATTTATTTTTCAAGGCAAAAAGCATTACTTATTTTCGTTAAAACGTGTACTTTGCTTTTTTGTACTAACAGAAGGAGTATCAAATAAGTATGCAAATAATCGTTCTTTCAAAGCACTGATTTATTTTTCGCAAAGCAAACAGTTTTATTTACAGTTTAAAAGAATCAGACACTGTACATCAGTGCACCCACTGATTTCCAGTTCTCCTTCCTGCAGTGTTGAGTGAGCTATTTTCTTGATCACAAAACAGTGGTGACAGTGAGTGGGTTGTGAGGCGAGGGGGAGATGTCTTGAATACTTCCATGAATTGCACTGAGCGAGCAAGCAAAGTGGGTGACCCTGACTTCCTACAGTATTAATGGGAAGGTGTTCTGCCCAAATATTAGCTATAAAATGCATTTACAGCACAACCTTGGGTTCTGAAAGTGCATTCATGCAACATTCTAGTACTTTTGTGGTGTTCAAATAAAGCTCAACTCGCCCTTTCACGGTTCACCAGTCCTAAGAGAATCCTGAGAAATTCTTTTTGTTTTACCATCTTGCCCCTTCAAAGTATATTCATAGTCTGTTGTGGCTTAGAATCTGCAGCAAAGGATGACACAGATGCCAAGAACCACCACCAGGGGACAGTATCATATGACATGTGGGTGTATTAAAAGTTCATAATTACCATGAACTACAACCTGGTTTCAACATGACCTTTTTTAGAAAGCATCTTTTGATAACATTAATGTTTCTCAATTTCAGTTAGAATTGACATTGTTGGAAAATGGCCTCTCTGAAGAGTCAACCCAAACTTTTTGCCTTCTTCCTCTTCTTTTTCTGACCTAATTTTGGCTGGCTTTAGGACTCTGGAAACTTTACCTTCCGCTAACTAGTGCTAAAGTACACGTGCTGTCTCCCTAAAAACATGGTAACATTGGCTCATACCAAATGGCATATTTAATTTACTTGTAAGACCCTAATAAAGTTCACTATGTGTGCCCAGGGCCTGTAAATTAAATGCTGCTAGTGGGCCTGCAGCACTAATTGTGCCACCCACATACGTAGCCACTTAACCATGTTTCAGGCCTGCAATTGCCAGACCTGTGTGTGCAGTTCCACTGCCACTTCGACTTGGCATTTAAAACGACTTGCCAAGCATTAAACTCCCCTTTTTCTACATTTAAGTCACCCCTAAGGTAGGCCCTAGGTAATCCATAGGGTGCTAAGTAGGTAAAAGGCAGGACATGTGCTTATGTGTTTTACATGCCCTGGTAGTGAAGAACCCATAAATGTGTTTCCCACTACTGTGAGGCTTGCTCCTCACACAGACTAGCATTAGAGCTGCCCTCATATTCTTTTGAGTGGTAGATTCTGATCTGGAAGGAGTGGCTCTGTCATGTTTAGCATTGCCAGAATGGTAATAGAAAATACTGCTTACTGGTGAAGTTGGGTTTAATATTACTATTTTCGAAATGCCACTTTTAGAAAGTGGGCATTTCTTTGCACTTACTGACATCTGTGCCTTACAGTCTGTCTCCAATCCACGTCTGGTCTGTGCTGGTTGACAGCTCCCCGTGTGCTTTCCACAGAGACAGCCATAAACACAGGACACTCAGTCACATCTGCCTTCATCTGCGTACTGAATGGGTCTCCCTCTTACGTTTCAAAGGCCAGTGGCCTGCCCTCACACAAAGGACTGATAAACCCGAACAAGGAGCCAGGCAGACAGAGTGGGCTGAAAGGGGAACTTGTGCACTTCAAAACCACTATTTGACGTTTCCCCCACTTCAAAGGCATTTTTGGGTATATCAACTGGGTCTCTAACCCCACCAAATCAGACACTTCTGAATCTACACCTGGACTCTGTCAGAGAGACTCCCCGGCTGCCCAAAGGACTCACCTGGACTGCTTTGCTGAAGGACTACTTTCCTGCTTGTTGCCCTGTTGTCTTGTACTCATGACTCAGCTGGAAGGACTCTGCCTTCCCCCTTAAGTGCTCTCCAACGGCATGGATTGAGCTTGCCTCCTGTTTCTTAAGTCTCAGGGCCAACAAAGACTTCACCTCTTCAAGAAATACTCGTGCGTTGAAAAATCAATGCAATGCCAGCAGAAATCGATGCAGCACCTGCATCACGGCTGGAAAATCGATGCACTGCCAACCGGAACGATGCAGCGCCAGCCTCGCAACTGGAAATCTGATGTACCGCCTGCCTCTCAACTGAAATTTCACATCACCGACCAGATCTACACATCGCCTGCTCCTTCTCCCAGTGCATCAAGGATTTTCAACGCATCGTCTCTGGTCATCAAAATATCTCCACATCGCAGTAAGGAACCAATGCTGCGCTCCTTGAAATCGATGCATCACCTTGCAGCATGGAAAGAAACGACACATCGCCTGTGCTGCACCAAAAAATCCGACATAACACCTTATTTTTCCATTCATCTCCTCCTTTGCAGTCCCTGTGTATTGTTATTTTTGATGTATCCAAGGTACTGGTTGTTACAAAGAAACAGTTACTGTTTCTTATGGATTGAGACTCTTTTAAATCTTTCAATAGTGATATTTCAACTTGTGCTTAATGGATTATTGCTGTTTTGACCTTACTTTGTTCAGATAAATATCTATTTTTTAAAACCTGTGTGGTGCATTTTTGTGCTGTCTTCACTGTGTTACTGTATGAGTTATTGCACAAAAGCTTTACACATTGCCTTCTAAGTTAAGCCTGCCCGCTCTGTGCTGAGCCACCAGAGGGTGAGCACAGGATAATTTGGGCTGTGTTCTGACTTCCACTGACTAGGATTGTGGTCCCTACTTAGACAGGGTGCATACCTCTGCCAACTAGAGACCCAATTTCAAACAATAGTTTACTAAGCATAAGCCTGATTTTGATTGGGAACAGATAAGCCTCTCTCTGACTTCTCAGTTATGTTTTTCTACTTGTTATATATGTAAATTTATAGCAGATCTTTTCCTTGTTCTACTGCTCATCTGGTATTGATCACAACACGAGAGACTCCCCAACCCAGTTGCACAAATTTACTCTGCAAAATCTAACCACTACTACAAATGCACGGATGTAATTTACAGAGTAGCTGAATCCATGCAATCTATACAGTTGCTGTATTGAGAGCAAAACAGGTGTTAAGGTGTGACTGAACTGTATACTTGCATTAAAAGAAATGAGTTTACACATCCAAAACAGTATTTAGATGAATATCTGAATAACAGTTTTATCCACCACCATCAGTCCCAAGCAGCTGCGCTTTCCTGTTTTATCCAAGGGTAATTTGAACATGTATTGAAAACCATACATTGAACCACATAACAAGTAAAATGGATGCCCACTTCAAAATCCTAATACTACTGGATCAAACAAAACATGCCACAGTATTCTATAATTTGGACATATGTGCCTTCTCTGATGGGCCACTGCCTGCTCCTAAACATGTTTTTGTCTTAATTCCCTTTGGGATCCCTTCCCATTTCCAAATGGTTGCCACCAATCTAGATCTGATGGGAAAATATTCATAACATATACAATTAACACCTTTTACACGTCTCTTTCAAATACACAGTCTGTATATTGTCTGAATCCCAAATTGCAATTTAGTAACGTTACCAAATTGCAACATGAGTTTGCACATTTAGAAAAGTAATTTGACTTTTGTGACCGTAAAATCACTTTGTGAATCAGACTGTGTCTACAATTTGGGCATAAGTGGCACAATCTTCCATTTGAACTCAATACAAAGATAAGACCTACAGACTATTGACCCAATGGTACCTGACCCACATCCACTGAAATGCCATGCTTTACAGGTCTGCCATATTATGGACAGGATGAGCTGAATCAAACAAAATGCTGCACAATTGACAACCTTTTGAAAGGTAATCCTATCATACAGAAAAGTGATTACTGGTATTGAATAGAAACGGATCTACTTGTGTTCTTATTGGGTGAATTGGGACAGAAGGCCACATACCCCCTCACCACAATGGTTTCCACTTTTAATTCTCAGATCTAAATTGCAGCTAAATTGTTTATAGCCTATTCCTGTAAGACACCTGACCCTCCTCTTACTGCCCTTTGGTGGTCTAGACTTTGAAATATTCGCGCACTGGAAAAATTACCAGAAATAATAATAAATGGTCCAGTAATAATATTGGGGGAACATGAAAAATGTGGGCTCTCTTTCACATGTACGTCAAAAAGATGGACAATCAAATGTATGTTGAGTTTCTTCCGAACTGACGATTAGACTTAAAAGGTTGTTCTTAGATACCACTGTGATGTAGAGTGGGTTTTATTAAGTGGTCTGCCTAGGAGGTCCGTCAAATCTCTAGTAATTATATGGAAGTCTCTACTTAAACTTCGAAATACTGCGTTAAATTATTATTTTTCTCATGTTTCGTCATTTCTTTTTGTAGGTCAAAACATTAAATTAAGTTGTACAGAAAGGAAAATTGAAGGATGTTGAGTCATCAGAAAAAGAGATAAATACCTCCAAAATGCCATAAATATGAGTTTTCCGAAGGAAACAATGAAAAAAATATGAAAATCTGAAACTTCACTGGAAAATATTCCCACAATGGTACTTAAACAATCAAAATAATATTACTTAAGGACGCACTTATGCTTAAATACCAGACGCAGAGAGTGTTAATGACCGTGATGATCATAGATATTTCATTTAAAACTCATCGCCTTGCTGGTGTGCTGGAGTTCTTTTCTCTTCTCTCACCCAGATGTTTATTTTTAATCAAACCCAGGTGCCTGATTAACTTTTGCTAATTTAACTCTAGGGTGCTGTAGTTACAGAAACGCCTGCGGGTCATACACCAAACATGATCTCCTATTAGTGTCACCATGAAACCAGAGGACAATTTACTCACACTATTTCGTGCAGTGCTAAATGCTAAACTTACTAATTACAAATCCATATGCTATTTTAGGAGAGACCTAAGTATACGTTATAACAACATTTTCTTCGGAGGCCTGCACTATGAGAGAGTTTTAACATCTACAAACGATTGCTTTCCACATATTAGGACACAAAAAGTAAGGCAAGTATAAATCCTCTAGAATAATGATATCACAATTATATATACTTGCCAACCATGGTATATTTGACCAGTTGCACTGTTATCACACTAGCGTATTTACTTCACAAATTCTTAGGTTAGCTTTCATCTCTCTTGATCTTAACAACCTCTGTTCCAACCGATATACTTCTAGTCAGGAATCTGGGGGGCCTTTTTATGGGGAATTGGCATAGGACAGCGCTGCACGTCTTCTTGTTGCGCTACCCTACGTCAATGTGAAAGGGCAGGAATGCACCCTATGTATGCAATATGCTGCATTCCTGTCCTTTCCCCCCTGCGCTGGCACACACTGAGCCACCTAACACCAAAGCAAGCACTCTTGCATGGTGCAAAAGTGCCTGTGTTGCATGCAAGATTGTTTATGCGTAGGAGGAGCACCTTCCTGCACAAAAACAGTCCCAAGAGGCATTTCCTCTTTCTATGAGTGCTGAAGAATGCAGCACACATGGAAAGAGGAAAAAACGAGGAGAAATGAAAATATTTCGCCTCATTACGCCTGCATTGGAGAGGCGTAAGGTTTTGGCGCTGCCCCAGGTTTAAGTGATTAAGTAAATCTGGATGTGCAGACATGATCATGTACAAAACTGGTGCAGTTCATCATTTCACTGATACCGCTACAGGTCCAAGCACAAGAACGTCTGAAAGATGTATGAGTATCTTCCTTTCTACAATTGGCGTCATTTAGGGGTCACTAGGGATCGCAGCTGCGACCCCTGGCTTGCCCTTTACGATCCCTGGCACTGACTTTGCGACCCCTGGCCTCAGATGTGTCAAATTCAGCACCAGGAACACAGTGGCAGCTTGTCCTTATGTCAGTTGGGGCTCCACTCTTAGCTTTCTGTCAACTTTTTATTACATAATAATGTATTTTTCACTATTAGTCTAATAAAATGGACTACAATTAGCTGGAATACGCCTTCCATGGCAGCTGAGGTAAGTAAAAAATGTTTTTCGAAGTATGTTGTCTGATGTTTGCAAGTGAGAGTGTGTTTATGTGAGAGAGAGTGTATGTGTGTGTGTGTGTGTGAATGAAGGTAGAGGTCAAGAGGCATGTGGTGACATCCATACTTTCCACACTTTGAAATCCCTAGTCAACAGCCTGTTCATGACCAGGATTGACTAACACAGCCACCTCCCAGTCAGACTATTACAGTACTCCTTCTAACCTGTCATCAAAACCATCCACTATGCTCTTTGCACAACCTTTTATCACCCCAGGCAGACATACACCTCTCACAAACAGGATCAGACTGGCTTCTCATTCACTAATCACGGGCCACACTTTGGGGCATATTTATACTCCGTTTGCGCCGAATTTGCGTCGTTTTTTTCGACGCAAATTCGACGCAAAACTAACTCCATATTTATACTTTGGCGTTAGACGCGTCTAGCGCCAAAGTTCATGGAGTTAGCGTCATTTTTTGGCGTGAACACCTTCCTTGCGTTAATGAGATGCAAGGTAGGCGTTCCCGTCTTAAAAAATTACTCCCAGGCATGTGCGTGGTATTTATACTCCCGGGCAAAAATGACGCCAGGGAGTGGGCGGGGCAAAAAACCCCGCATTTGCGCCTCTTTTTAACGCCTGGGTCAGGGCAGGCGTTAAGGGACCTGTGGGCTCAGAATGAGCCCAGAGGTGCCCTCCCCTGCCCCCAGGGACACCCCCTGCCACCCTTGCCCACCCCAGGAGGACACCCAAGGATGAAAAGGTAAGTTGTGGTAAGTATTTTTTTTTAAAAAAATTGTGGCATAGGGGGCCTGATTTGTGCCCCCCTACATGCCACTATGCCCAATGGCCATGCCCAGGGGACATAAGTCACCTGGGCATGGCCATTGGGCAAGGGGGCATGACTCCTGTCTTTGCTAAGACAGGAGTCATGTTAATGGTGTCTGGGCGCCCCAAAAAAATGGCGCAAATCGGGTTAAGACGATTTTTTTTGCCTCAGCCTGACTTGCCCCATTTTGGGACGCCCAAACGCCATTTTTCCCTACGCCGGCGCTGCCTGGTGTACGTCATTTTTTTTCACGCACACCTGGCAGCGCCGGTCGGCTAACGCCGGCTAACGCCATTCAATAAATACGGCGCCCGCATGGCGCTTCAGAATGGCGTTAGCCGGCGCTAATTGTTTTGGCGCAAAACTGCGTTAGCGCAGTTTTGCGTCAAAAAGTATAAATATGGGCCTCTATGCGCCTTATCCTGGTCTTCAGGGCAGCACATGGCACGTCCCTCCCCCACCTCTTGTTGACCCATTTCCTGCTATGTCCCAAAAGAAGTACTACAAATCAGAGACCTCAATCTCTTTTCTTTTCCTTAGAAGGCCTCTACCTACCTTCTATCAAGCCCTTTAAATTATTAGCAACTCTCCACTGGAATGTGGCCAACAGTGAACTAATTTTAATAAATTGTATTATTTTCATTTTTAAATTGAAGAAAATTCTGTAGACCAAATACTAGTGATATGGGGCTACATTTCAATAACCTTTCTCTGCTTCCTGCATCTGATGTATTCTCACTTATCGAGAGTGGTAGGGAATCAATCAAGTTAATCATGGGAGATGTAAACACCGACATAGGAGTATCCTCTGAATATTTTATTATGGTTTTTGATCAACCAAGTTTGGATAATAACAACAAATACAACAACAACAATAATAATAATAATAACAACACCGATATTAATAATAATCATCATCATCATTATATTATTAATAATAATCACAATATCTTCATACCAATATACAAGTTCCTCTTATTTTCCCGCTAGTTCTATCTCTTAGTCCCCTTCTATCCCCACTCATCTTCTGGTTATGGACTACCACAAATAATACTATCATAAGCGACAACATATCTATAATATAAGATGTAATGGACTATCAGTGTATTCTTCCGTGAATAAATACATTCACAAAATAGAATCAAGCACTGTTTTCAATTATGTGCCTGAGACATGCCAAGAATAATTATGTTCCTGGCCAAAATGATTTATTTTTTTAATAATCAATTTTCAGTACTTTTGTAAGTGACTCTAATTAGCAGGTCAACTGCATACTTAATCAATTCCAAGGCAGTTCTCCACATGCTGGGTCGATGGTACATCACTGATCTCAGTTCCTGCATTGTCATGTAGCGTTCTTTGAAGAGGTGAGTCTTCTACTCTTTGCTAATTGGACTTGGGGAGGTCCTGATGGATACCGAATTATGTTCTGGATCCTGGGTGCGTAGACAGATAAGGCCTGTTGTCTATTTATTTATTTTTTTGACTTATTCATGCATTCTGATAGTGTCTTGGTGGCGGGTGTGCCAAGAATCTCCAGAGATGGTGAGATTGTCTGCAATGGTGGACGTCATTTTCCACTGGTTTTCCCAGTATCAATATTAGCTGCTTGGTCCAAGCCCAGTTTTCGTGATGAATTCAGTAAATATTAACTTTATAAATTTATTTATTTATGTGTTTATTTTATGAATTGTAAGGCTTCGCATATCCCAGAGGCATTAAGGCACTGTACTCTTAGAGGTTAATTAATAAAGTAGAAATAAAATGCCAATATATGTTTAAGATGCAAGAGTAAAGCAACTACTGGATTAAGGCAGAAAAAAGAATATGAAATCAAATGAGTAAAGTGACATAGAAGTACTAGGGACTACAGTATACAGAAGACCTACACCACCCTAGATCAAGAGGGGCATGTCCAAGGAGATAAAGTTTCGGGGGGTTGTACAACAGTTAAAAGGTGAGAGACACTCTAATACAAAGGGTGGATGAATTGTCTCTGGCCAACGGAGAACAGAGACAAACATCTTGTTTAAAACAATGTTGATTTTTAGTGAAACTGGCAGATTTGCTCTGTATTGGGTCGAGTAATGTAATTCTTTCACTCAGAGCGTGCTAGAAGTGATGGAGTGATGGGGGTGCTATGTAAACCTCAAAATTCCCTTTCACCAATTTGTTAAAGGATCAATGTGAGTACTTTAACACTTTAATCAAACCTACCTGATACTAGCATGTTGCCAATCATATATTTGATCGCATTTTTAAAAAGGATAACTGAACACAACAGAAAGATTTGAATTGGTAAATATGTTCAGAGCCGACAATTTCATAAAATATAAAAAATGTTTGTCATTTTTGGGGCAGGGACTTTATTACAAGAGGACGTGACATTAATAAGTTTGAAGACCATCTTTCTAGTGAAAAGGTATTAGTATGTGCAAGAGACGCAGGCTGAAAAAGACTTGGGCATTACGATATTTGTCAAGGTTCATGTACAGTAAGGCCCTCCTCCTGGCCAATCTGAACCCACCATAGATATATGGGGTTACAGTACAAGGACTGTTCCCTACGCTCCAGTCTGAGCCACAAAACATTTTGGGGCTCATTCTTACTTTGGCGGGCGGCGGAGGCCGCCCGCCAAAGTAACCCCGTCAGAACACCGCTCCGCGGTCGAAATACCGCTGCGGTGATTCTGAGATTTGCCCTGGGCTGGCGGGCGGCCGCCAAAAGGCCGCCCGCCAGCCCAGGGCAAATCAACCTTCCCACGAGGACGCCGGCTCAGAATTGAGCCGGCGTAGTGGGAAGGTGCGACGGGTGCAGTGGCACCCGTCGCGTATTTCAGTGTCTGCATAGCAGACACTGAAATACTTTGCGGGGCCCTCTTACGGGGGCCCCTGCAGTGCCCATGCCATTGGCATGGGCACTGCAGGGGCCCCCAGGGGCCCCGCGGCACCCCCTACCGCCATCCTGTTCATGGAGGGTTTCCCGCCATGAACAGGATGGCGGTAGGGGGTGTCTGAATCCCCATGGCGGCGGAGCGCGCTCCGCCGCCATGGAGGATTCCCCCGAGCTGTGGAAAGTCGGCGGGAGACCGCCGACTTTCCGCTTCTGACTTCTCCTTCTCGACTCCGCTTCTCGAGGGAGCACTGCCAGCCTGTTGGCGGTGCTCCTGTGGTCGGTGACCCTGGCGGTCACCGGCCGCCAGGGTCAGAATGACCCCCTTTATGTGCTGTGCATTACTGCAGAGTGTGACTTACTGAGGAATTCCCACGAGTATGACAAGGGCCTATGCAGAAATGATTCACAAAGCTTTGTTTAAAGTGAGCATGTCTCCCATCTGGAAAGTAATCTCTTTGGGCCTGATTTGGAGGTTGGCAGAGGATATCCCGTCAGCCGTATTACGATCACATATAGCCTGTGGAGACCGTAATACGGCAGACAGGATATCCATCACATTTGTGACGAAGTAACTCGTTCACCAAACTCTAAATCAGGCCCTAAGTCGGAGTAAGCATGGCTCTTTGAAAATGGTGTGTGAACCAGTCTTGGAAATACAGGTGTAATTCAAAGAAGACAGGAGCAAGGCGCGCACTTAGACATCCATAGAGCACATAGACAAAGATTCTGAATCAAGTCCTAAAATCAGAGCAGTCTCTTTGTTGTTTATTTGTTCAAGCTTTGACCTTTCATCCCTGCGCTGTCCGAACGCACAAAGTAATTGACAGCAGCACAATGCCATTCACACTACCCCAGGCAGATGTTGCCTCTATTAAAATTCGACCTTGCAGTACAGTATTTTTAACTTACAACAGTCTTGATGTATCGGCTGGTTCTTGTCTGGCTAGTTCTAGTCCCCTAGTCTTTCCTCCCCCAGCGTCTTATCTTCTGACTTAAATTGCATATGCTTTTTTAGGCAACATTAAAACTAGAAAGCACAATGATGTATCTGTTTGAATGTCCGCATTCTAATTTAGCAAACTGCTGAATAATGAACCTCAGATTCACAACGATTCTGCTATGAGTCGGTGCGATTTACTCTTGCATTTCTTCTAGTTTACACTTGAATTTCAGAATACAGGCAATAGTAGTGCTCGCTTACTCCTGGGATTAAGGACTAAGCCAGGAGTACTGCTAAATAAATTCACAAAAATCATTTGTGAATTAGGTTTACTATTCTTGAAAACAGCCAGGCAGTATACCTATAGCGGTTACTGTTTGCTATTGGACAGGCAGGAGTAGGCAGCAATTTGGGAATCTTTCCACAGCGCTAGGTGTTCGTTATCTGGCTCTTAACACCATCGGAATACATACTGTGCTCACCTTCTCAGGGGCCCTTCAGACTGAAGAGCGCTAGTGAGTGCCACACACAATACTCAAACTCAAGAGCAGAGTCCAGAAACTAAAAACTAGTTGGGCTCAGTGGTACGGTGTATAATTACACACACTTTGTGAACACTTATTCATGTACACTGATAAGTCACAAAAAAAAATCATCTCCAGCTTTAGAAAGACATTGGTCTGAATACATCGATTTCTGAAGAGTAGAGAGAGATCCTGGAGCTGTGGCATAAATGTAATAATGGATTCAAAATGATCTTTTGGAAGATACATTTATGCACTGACAGCTAGCAAAGGATACCATCCCATCAGAAATGGAATAACATTCCAAAAGGCCATGGACCAGGCTAGGTGATGCTATCCCTTGGTTCCAATTATCTTCTCTGTTCCTTATGGAAATGTTTTTTTTACAACTAATAAACACTGTAGTATATCTTATTTCTTTACTAAGAACAAAAATGTGCTCTGTTCCTTGAAGTGCCTTATCTACAAACTAGCAGCACACGCAGGTAGTTTGTAAAGAAGGACATTTCATTCCATGTAGGTCTTGGACTGGCTGTGCTTCCTCAAGGGCAGGGCAGATGATGAGGAAGGGCAAGTCCGCCAGAATAATATCCGAGCGGTGGGCCTGCCTGAGGGGGTTGAGAGATCAGACTTGGTGCACTTTCTAGAACTGTGAATCAAAATGTTCACACCCAAGTAGCACATCTCACCCTTCTTCTCCTTGGAACTAGCCCATTGGGTGCCAGCTCGGAAGCCCCCAGGGCTCTCCGCCACGACCTGTAGTGGCCAGGGTCCTTCATGACAAGGACATAGACTAAATTTTCCCTGCAGCTCAGCAGGCAGACCCCGTGAAACTGACAATCAGAAAGTTTAGGTTTTCCAGACTACACGCTGGCAGTGTAGAACCAGCAGACCTCATTCCTAGGGGGCCATATCTCACTGGTTATTGTTCCCAGCAAAGCTCAAGATCACCCACGACCAGAAGTCTGACTTTTTCTCTAACCCTCCCTCAGCCGGGACTGGATAACAAATCATGGTGGATCTGGTGGCTCTAGCCATCCTGGCCAGATAGCACCTCACAATGTAAGCTGCAGGCGGGAGCACAATAGCTGACTACTGGACTCCAAGTCTGGTCCAGGTATGGTCTGATCCCTACATCAGGCTCATGATTAATGCTAGGCTGCTCTATTAGTCATCACCTCATTCCGAGACACTGAACCCCACATAGACTTGAACTGCATAATACTTCAAGTGAGAACAAGGCAGTCTCTGTCCTGTCATCTCCACCTGGATCCAAGAAAGAGCTTCTTGTGACCCCCACATACCACGGATGTTCTCCTATCACACAAATCTGCTGAAACCATGGTCCACTGACAGTGTGCATAACTGGCATCCTTCCCTTCTTTTGGAGAGGGCTATGCTGCCAGACTGGTGCAAAACTTTTTGAAGCCAAACAGACTGAGGTGTGCATGTGACTGCCACACACAATAGCCAAACTCAAGCTCAGAGACCCCCGGCCTACAACAGATGCCCTGGGTGGGTCCCCAATCCTCTGGCCTGAACTTACCGTTGCTCACATTCTTTATACAGGGCCATCTACCTAGTCTTTACCTAAAGAGTTGGAGACCCAGGATAGAGCTCTTCAACCTATGGTTTAGACCTGAGCATTCTCCCATGTATTTGTTTAAGCTTTGCAAATTGTTTAGACGTGCATCTGTATGCTGTAGATGCCTAGTATTCTATTTGAATGCTAACACCCACACTGAACAGCCCAGCAGCCCACAGCGCACGGATACTGAGGAGCAGATGGTCCATACAGTGCCCTGTAGTGTCACATTAAACCAGTAGACTAATCACTTGCACTGTCATGACCCACTCAACTAACCTCCACTTTCTTACCTGGAATGTGCGGGGATTCATATAGCGCGCAAGTGATACTCATTAAACTCCAACATAATGCAACAGGGTGCACATATTACATTCCTTCAAGAAATGCACATGGTGATATTGGAAACTCTTAGGTTGCAAAAAACGTTGGTGAGGGTCCTTATACTCAACTAGTTTCTCAGCATATGCTAGAGGTGCCCTAGTCTGGTTGCAAGCGGGAAACCCCTTCCAGCCCCTCAGCACAGCTATTGACAGGGACAGAAGGTATGCCTTTATGGAAGGATGGCTGGATGGCATACTGGTACTGACCAGCATTTGCACCTAAACACTGATTAGCCTAGCTTTTTCTTTGCCTGTCTGGCACACTGGCTCCTGCGTTGGGATACCTTGGATTCTTGGTGGGTGTACCAACTACTTTATCAATGTCCACTTAGATAAATCCCATCCCCCCTCCCACAGTCCCTGCCGACCAACACTGCAGCACACCTGGTATGATGGTTTATGCATTTGTCGCTTACAGATGTATGGAGATGGTAGAACCAGCCATGCAGCTGTACTCACATTACTCTGTACCAAAAGCCTCTACATCTGGCTCAACAGCATAGCTTGCTTGAATGCAATATTCCCATTAGCGGATCATACCGACTCTCTGGGACACGTGATATCTGACCATAGTGCACAAATCGCTGACCTCCACATGGGCAGATCACTCCTGCCAGTCATTCATTGATTATTCCAATGCGAGACACTGTAGGACCCCCATTGCCTGTTACTTTGCCGAGAGCCAAGACACTGCCTTGTCACAGGTGATCAAATGGGAATACTTCAAAGTGGTGACTAGGGGACTGTGCATTTGCACATTAGTCGGAGCATGCAGAGAGCTTGAGCAAAGCATAGCAGACATCGAAAAGACTCTGACTCACCTAGAAAAAGATCTACAAAGGAAAATCACAGGGATAGCAGTGCTGACTGCTGCCTTGGATCAGTACGCTGCCTTGTTAGAATGGCTGCACTGCCTAAACTATGCTGCGTACACCTGTAAGACGCATGACGAGGGGGATGAGGATGGTAAGCACCTAGCCTGGCTTGTATGGAAGGATAATCAAACAGCCCCAATCACCTCCATACGCCTTAACTTGAACAAAGTCCTATATGCCCAAAATTATATATTGGGCACTTTACATAACTATTACTCAAATTTACACAATGGTATGCACATGCAGTCAATCAGTCATACATTCTTTATTTGGCTCAAAGCCATAAAAACATATGCACAAAAAAACATATGAAAACTTCAATACACTAACACTGCATATACATAATTACACTGCAACAGATGTATCAGAACGTTTTCTAATAGTCAGATGAGCTTTGATACATTTAAAGCAGCATAACTGTTAGAAATGGGTTCTCTAGATGGCAGTCAGTTTACACCCTGTCCAAGTAGGGGCCCTCACTCTAGTCGGGGTAAGGTAGCTACACAGCTCAGATAACCCCTGCTCAACCCCTTGGTAGCTTAGCACAAGCAGTCAGGCTTATCTCAGAGGCAATATGTAAATCTTTGTACAAATACACACAGTAACACAGTGAAAACACCACAAAAGGACTTCACACCAGTTTAGACAAATGGCCAATATTTATCTAAATCTAACAAGATCAAAATGACAAAAAATCCAACATACACAAGCAAAGATATGAATTTCTAAAGTAAAAAGTCTTAATACATAGAAATGAGTGGATGCAATGTTTTAGCACAAAGTAGCTGATATGCGTAAAAAACAAAGCTGCACAGGCAAGCGTGCGTCGGAAAAGCAAGCAATACTTCAATTCCTTACTTGCAGGTGAGGTCCTCCATCGATTCTTTCACCGCCGGATAAGCAATGATTTGATTCTTTCCTCGCAGGGATGCATTGATTTCCATACAGGCAGTCTCTGTTCTGTGTGGTGATGTTGAAGATTTTCGGGCCCAGGACTGATGCGTGGAAAATTCTGACTCACTGTGCGAAGAGTTTGCGTTGAGAACAGACGCTGCGTCGATTTTCCAGGTGCGAGGCAGGTGCTGCAATTAATTTTCAGCCTCAGGACAGGAGCTGCTTTGATTTCTCTGATGCGTACACAGTGGCGCATGGATTTTACCCTGCAGGTTACCAGCTTCCGCTTCTAAGGGCCAGAGGACTGGATTTGGCAGCACTTAGCAGCTCAGAATTCTCAGCCGAAGATACTGACAGATGAAGCCTTTGACGTCCCTGAGACTTCAAAATAGGGTGCAAGCTCAGTCCAAGCCCTTGGAAAAACTTCACAAGCAGGATTTCAGAAAGCAAAGTCCAGTCCTTCCCATCTTCAGGCAGAAGCGGCAGGCCAGCACAGCAAGGCAACAGATAGAGTGGGAGGTCCTCCTCAAGCATCAAGCTCTTCTCCTTGGCAGAGGTTCCTCTTGATCCAGAAGTAATTTAAAGTTGTGGGGTCAGCAGTCCAATACTTATACTAATTCCTGTCTTTGAAGTAGGCACACGTCAAAGGGAAGTCTTTGTAGTGTACAAACCCCTGCCTCTTCCTTGCCCTGCCCCAGACAGACACCAAGGGGTTGGAGACTGTATTGTGGGAGGACAGACACAACCCTTTCAAGTGCAGGTGACAGCTCCTCCCTCTAACTCTAACCCAGGAAGACTCAGCACGATCTGCAGGACATACCTCAGCTCTCTTTGTCTTACTGTCTAGAGTGAATTCACAAGCAGCCCAACTGTCAGTCTGACCCCAGATGTGTATTCAGCAGCCAAACAGAGGCACAGAATGGTTAAGCAAGAAAATGCCTACACTTCTAAAAGTGTTTCTTTCAAACTGATAATCTAATAAACAACTTTACCAAAATATGTATTTTTAAATTGTGAGTTCAGAGACCCCAAACGCCACATCTCTATCTGCTCAGAATGGGAAACTGCACTAAAAAGATATTTAAAGGCAATTCCCATGTACACCTAAGGGAGAGATAGGCCTTGCAATAGTGAAAATCGAATTTGGCAGTATTTCACTATCAGGACATGTACAACACATCAGTACATGTCCTACCTTTTAAATACACTGCACCCTGCCCATGGGGCTACCCAGGACCTACTTTAGGGGTGACTTCCATGTAGTAAAAGGGAAGGTTTGGGCCTGGCAAGTGGGCACTTGCCAGGTTGAACTGGCAGTACAATACAGAAATCTTGATAACCCTGATTCTGGTAAATGCCAAATTTTGTGCCACAATCAGACAGGCCCATGCCTATCGATGTCCCTAAATAATTCATACTGTTTCAACATGACAAATTGTATTTGCTGTGCTCTTCAGCACTGACTGTAACTTATGTAAAAAGCTATCCTGAATCCTCTGTAATGATAAAGGGATAACATAGCCCCAAAATCCTGCACCATATAGGCCAACTGCAGCACATTTAGATTTATAACTAAAAATAAGTTACTTCACTGGTCTACGTAAAAGCCTCTATGGTGTTCAAGGCACTCTGAAACTGTATACATCTAACTTTTGGTAGATAGGCTCATTTAAATTCATCATCAAAGTGAGTGCCGGAATAGTTAACATTTTTAACCCTACTTATTTTGCCCTACCCTATCAGGTGTGCATTGAGCTTAGTGAGGAGGACCACATACCATACTGTAAGATTTATATATGTAAACATTTAGATCTAGCACATTCATGAACGAAACAAAGCATTCCAACAGAATCTGTGACCCGTTGTTCTCGCAATGGGAACAGCACTGTCTGGATATAAAAGAACTGGGATTGGGCATTTTACAATTTGGGACATGTCCTACTGTGTAGACAGTGAAAAACGTATCCAAAGCATTCATGTAAAGTATAAATAAAATAAAAACAGCCAAGATACATCCCACCGAATGCCCCTAAACAATTAATCCATGATATGTACTCCCCCCCCTTGTCTATGCTGATCTATAGCAAAGGACTGATAATGTAAAGGACAGAGCAGCTCGACCAAAGCAAGCTCGATCCCCTTCGGCCTAAACAAATCCCAGATTTTTGCATGGTTGACAGTGATGAGGGCATGAGGGAGGTCCATAAAAGCGATTTATATGGCATCTCTCCTAGAATTCAAGTACTTCTCTAAAATGAGCAATAAATTGAGGCACTGCTCCTTGCTGGAAACCAAACTGAACACCTGACAGTATATTGCTGTTGTCAGGCCATATCTCCAACCTGGATAATTAAACTTGACCCAAGACTTTACAAATAGAGTCAGGCCTAGGAAATGGGATGATAACATGAAGATTGGTTTCTATCTCACTTTTTAAATATAGGGACAATGATAGCCTCTTTCCAGGACTCCGGTAACGGTTCCACAATAATTACACAGAGCACATTCATTACTAATGGCCTCCAAAAATTAATATTGGTTTTTAAAATGCCAACTGGAATGCCATTGGGACCCTGAGCTTTTCAGAGGGTGCACTTGTTTATAGTAGAAATCACCTCTCCGAGGTAAATTGATTGACATAATGTGGTTGCTGGTACTATATCCGTATGGACCCCATATTCATCTCTGCTGCTGGTGGGGGGCAACACTCCTCTGCCATAGCAGAGGAGATGCACCTGGTGTTTAAATTAATTGGGTTTGTACTCAAATTGTGTTAGTGGTTCTACCATGCCACTTACTGGGTCCAAAGATCCATCCACCTCGAAGGACATTGATTCCTGCAAAGCATGAAAATGCTCCAGCATACCATACACTCCTGAAATACCACTCCAGGGTTTGCCCAGCAGCACAGGACTCCTGACATCCAGGGACTTGTGTCACTGACTTGACAAAGGGAGGACCTGGCTTGGCAGTTCAGGCTGGACTGTTCCAAGTGGAGCAGGGTGAAGACTGATTTGCATTTAGCTGTGTCCTAACTGAGGTGATGACACAATGAACTGGAATGCGACCCGAATGGTTAGTAGTGGCCGAGATTAATTCAAGCATTCCATCCATCACATTTATATATACTTTACTAGCTTGACAAACACATAACCACTCTATCAACACATTGCAGAACACAATGGGCCTGATTCTAACTTTGGAGGACGGTGTTAAACCGTCCCAAAAGTGGCGGATATACCACCTACCGTATTACGAGTCCATTATATCCTATGGAACTCGTAATACGGTAGGTGGTATATCCGCCACTTTTGGGACGGTTTAACACCGTCCTCCAAAGTTAGAATCAGGCCCAATATCTCCTGGGACAGTTTCTAAAGCGCAGTTGGCTCCAGTGGATATGCGTTGAGGTATGGGACATCACCCAAAGGAAACCGCACACCCATGTGGTCTCACGAAAACTACAAGTAATGGGCATGGGGCATCACTTAGTTACTTGATTATACAAAGCCTTATGGGAACACTCCCTAACCCCTATTTGCAGCTTTGAGAGCGCTGAGAAATAAACTTTGGGAGGGGGCTGAATGACTCAAAGTGGTCGCTTGCACTAGAATATCCTCAGCTGGAGCCAGATTTACTAACTTTTGACACAACACAAAATTACAAGTCATCTTGCTGCGCTGCATGTGCTGATTCAAATGGGGAGAGCAAGAATGCGCCATATTTACTAAGATATGACGCACTCCTGCACTCTCTGCACTGGCAGACTGTGTGCAGTCCAACACCAATGCAGGCACCCTTGCACTATGGTGCACGGGTGCCTGGGTTACAGGCAGGATTGTTTTTGTGCAGGAAGAGACACCTGAAGCACTCATTGAAAGAGGAAATAATGAGAATAAATAAACATATTTCTCCTTGTTAGGCCTCTGTTGAGATGGAGTAGTGTTTTGATGCATTCCCAGGTTTGCAACACTTAGTGAATCTGTGACTGAGCCGAAATCCATGGGTAGATGCGTGGGAACACCCAGACTCTACTGATGGAATGCTTTCCTCACACAGAATAACACAATGCAGCAATTTACACTGACTTGTGTTACAATCGATTTACTAAGCCATGCATGGCCACACAAGGTGGCTGGTGTAGCTTTGTAGATATCACTTAAGCTCCCATGTTGCTTTGTGTCTTCTTGCATTACACAATGGCAACACAAGGGCTTAATTAATCTGGTACCGAATCTCCAGAAACACCTAGTTCAAAAATATCCACTTCTTCATTTTGCACCAAGCATACCTTACTCCTCCTAAACTAAACCAGATCTTCCAGAATACCGAACTTCACTGCCTTCTATGCCAATCCAACAATGCAGATCTCCACCACCTTCTATGGACCAGTTCATCCCTCACACAATATTGGCAAGCAGTCCTAGCCACCATAACAGAAGTCACTCACTGAGAGGGATTGGACTCCTGGAGACTGGTGCTCTCTGCATCTACAAGCACCCAAAGATTGACAGGGTGGCAGTTTGGTTTACAGACTTAGCACTCCTAATAGCTAAAAGAGCAATAACCCTCAAGTGGTGTGCACAGCAGCCCTCTCTAGCCATTTCCTGACAGAATACACTGGCCCGCCAGGTGGGGGAATGAAAGTACAGCACTTCGGCGGAAGGAGACGAGAGGCCTCTGTAAACACCCCACATAAATGGAATGAGGTGCCATGTCAATCCACCTTCAAAACATTATCAAAGATGAATCCCGCCCTCTGTGACAACACAACTCAGCACTTTCCTAGTAAATTACTACTGCCACATCCTACGACAACAACACGCTGATCTCAAACGCCCTGGCATCCCAAACTGGCTCCCAAACAACAATCGTCCCCTGCTCATCTCTTCTGTGTGGCCAGTACTTCACTGCATGCATGGCTCCTCTGCGCCCGTATCCTCCCATGGATTCCCTCCATCAACAGCAGCCCTGCGCATCCTTACTTCCTAGAACCTATGCCATGACAATTGGTTTACCCTAGTAACTATCCCTCCTGAGCTCTCACATGATTATTTAATTTAGTACAGTGCTAATCATATCTTATAAGGACAGGACTGTCTGAACTGTCTGTGTCACTGACATGTATTCATCCTGTATAACGCTTTATGTACTGCATGGATGATCTCAACACTGTAATAGAAATGCCTAATAATGATGTAAGAAAAAAAGCAACATTGGTAAACTTTGAATTATTTCACAATGTGAGATAATTTATACATGAGTAACAATTGTGCCCAAGATGCTTGGTTACAGTGAAATAAGAATACAAAAACACCTTTTGGTCCGCTTCCTGGCTCTTTGAATACACATCGTCTAGATAACCCACTTACCTATCCCTAGGAGGCCTCTGGGTATCGTAGTCTAATCAGGGAGCTGGCTGTGACAAGAGGAGACGCAACCAATCTGAGTCTAATTCACAAAGATGTCTAGTATGTGTAGGTGTGACTTACTTTAGAAAGTTAGGAGTAAGTCAGGAGTAGGTAAAATCTTTACTTTGTGACTGTACTCGAGTAAAGAACAAACAGATAAAAACATGATGGTATGTATTTTTCTCCTCATTCACACAATGAGGAATAAACGTTGCAGCATACCTACTATCTGCATCAAAGTCTTCCTGTGGTATAAAGTTGATCCAATAGAGTATTGCCTGACAACATTCCAAAGTATCCTCTGCCTGGTGTGCTGCAACATGTTCTTTGTGGCGGAATGGGATGCCTGCCCTGTGAAGCACGTTATCTCTGTACACGTGAGTGCATCCTCACAGAATGTATTGGTTTATCAATTTGTTTGGGATCTAGCGGCGTGATCCTAGTACCTAGGATTATTGTTATAATATTTCATCTAAAGGATGAGCACTGACCTCAAATCCAGGTTGCTCACTTTAAAGTGGCTATAGATTTAGGGCCTGATTTGGAACTTGAGGATGGATTACTCCATCACAACCGTGACGGATATCCGTCCCCCGAAATATAAATCCCATTATATTCTATGGGATCTAGATTTTAGAGGATGGGATATCTGTCATCACAGTGATGGAGTAACCTATCCACAGATTCAAAGTCAGGTCCTTAGATTCCCGTCCAAAAATGTTGCTTCACAGGCAGTCCTTTGTCGTGCTATTCTGTGATGGGAAGCAATGCACTAAAAGGGATCATCTGAAGTAAGCATTTGTAGCTTATTTTTTTTAATTGCAATTAAGCATTTCTACCATAATTGCGATACACATAAGTACCAAGTGATACATATCTGATTGGGTGTGTACATTGACAGAGGGTAGTATGGGTCTGAGGGCGTGATAAGTTACATAAAATAGGGACTCATAGTATGAGTAGTACGTGAGCAAAGTACAGTATCCACAAGTTATATATTTTGAGGCCCATGTCATGACGGATAGGGGTAGAAGATAGGAATAGGTCACTTTAGTGCCGCTGTGAGTACCGGGGGTGGATGTCTCTGGTGGTTTCGAACAGCAGGAGAGCTTGGATTGCTTGAAGGTCACTTATGTATGAATTCCAATGGAAGTGTCACTAGAGGATAAAGGACACAGGTTTTGAATCATGAATCTTAACATGGCTGACAGGGGTTTTAGAGCAGTCAGTAAGTTGAGGAATAGAGTGAGGGTGCAGCGAGAAAGTTTCAGTGAGGTAACTGAGGACACTTCAATACAGAACCTTAATGATAACCATAAGTAATAAGCATGGTGCCCTATTTTTGGGTAATTACCATGATCTACCTTGTGTCAGCATGAAGAGATGGATGTCTGTCTAGGAACGTTGAAGAAGGTATGAGTAGTCCAGTAAAACAATGCATTCTGGGGTAGGCCTACTAGGTGACTCAATTTAATTGTGCTATTGCTGAAATTATGAGTTATAGTTGTAGAAGTGTAAATTAGGTAATCCGTTAAATCTTAAAGTACTCACTATATAGCAAATGACAGCACCCTGAGGAGTTTGGCTGTGGGTGCTGATGTGTTTCACCTACCAAAATTGTGTAAAACAGAGTATAATAAGGAAGAGGTTTGGAAGTACAGGTTTTCAAGTTGGAGTTCAGTTTAAAGAATAACAATTAGGGTATTAGTGAACGTTTTAGGTAGCTTCTACAGGGCGACCTTCGCGCTTCCAGGATAACTCCATTGCAGCTACCCTGTCCCTTTTCTCGCTGGCCCACAAGTTGTTGCATGTCACACAGGAGAGGAACAACTGACAGCTATCCCTGTGCCCTGTTTGCTATTGGAAAAAGCGCACAGGAGCTGCTGTGAGATGTTCTGCGTGAGGATTTGGGTGTACTATATTATATGGCTGTGGGACCTCATCATGAAGTACAAATACAGTCTTGGGTGCAGTCAGACTCGTTCACTTAACCTTAGACTAAATCCCGGTTAGCTGTGGCTAGGAGCAGTAAGGCTTGGTAAAGGAACTTAATGAAAAGCACTTAACAGCACCAAACAACAAAATAAGAAAGTCACGCAACACAAAAGAAATCAGACACCATATTATAGCTTGACCGTTCTCTCTTCTAGGGCCAGACATCTTTCTTCCAGGGCCAGCTTCCTCTCCTGTAGCTCCAAGAGGATTAGCTGGGCCTCTAGGTCCTTTGGTCTCCTCACCAATGTGGAGCTTCTTGTGAGAAAAGGCCTCTTTTTGACATGTTTAGCCCCCACTTTTTGCCTGATGTATGATGTAGCCTAGAAATTGTAGTGTCCAGGGCCCCTGCTAACTAGGTTCCCTGGCCCAGAGCTCTTTCCCTAAAACTGTTGTGATGCATTGGCACAATTGGATATACTTTTAGCTACCAGTATACGTCCCTAGTGAAAGGGTACTTAAGTACCCAGGCCATAAGGTACTATGAGTAGGCCCCTGAGCGCAGCAGCACTGATTGTGTCACCCTCTAGGGCCATGCCTCCAGATGCACCCAAAGCTAAAGCTGCCATTGCAGGCTGAGTGTCCTGGGACAAACCTAAAAACACAAACTTGACATGGCAAATGTCTGTGTGTCCTTTCCACCATACACTGCATTTACTATGGGTAAGACACCCCTCTGGCAGGCCATAAGGCAGGGTGCACCATATTATATGTGAGGGCATAGCTGCATGAGCAATATGCCCCGACTGAGTCCTTGCCAAACCTGGGACATAGTGAGTGAACAGAGCAGTCATTTTAATACATGTGCTGGATACTGTTTAACACAAGTTTCCCAGCTACATGATGGCCATTCTAAACCATGGGTTGTTTGGTATCAAACAACTCAGAATGATAAATCCAAACTGGTACCAGTATTGGAGTTATCCCTAAATGTACCCCGGGGTCACCTTAGAGGTGCCCCCTGCAAAAGCTAACTACCCTGGCATGATTGCTGAATGGTTCTATCCAGCCTGCCACCTCCAGACACCCAATCTACAAACCTTGGGGGAGAGCCCTGTCTCTCTGGTTTGTAGAACAATGCCCTTCCTGGGTGGGGGTGCTGACTCCCCTCCCTCAGGAATGTGCACTGCCCCGACAGTGAGCTTCAAAGGGCTTATGGCCTTTGAGACTCGACCCCTAGGCCTGCTGCTAGCAGCAGATGGTCAGCCCCTTTGCAAACCTCTATTTTTGTTGGGAGCAAAGGAGGGGAACCACACAAAGGCTAGGAGTGGCCCTACTTGGCATGCACCACCCCTAAGGTGTTGCCTGCGAGGTGGACACTCCATTTCATTTTCCCCCATCTTAGATGGAAGGAAAATAGCCAATCAGGGATAGGGAAATGACCCTCCTCACAGGAAGTGGTCACTCTAGTGGGTGTAGCCACCCAAAGGTAAGTGTCCCATTGGGCACTATCAGGTTCTCCCTAAAACGCCCACTAAATTCAGTATTTAGTGGGCACCTCTAGACCAGTTAGGCGGATTCCAAGGGCACAAAGAAGACCAGCACAAAGAAGAACCAAGGCATGAGAACTGTGGGCCTGCTGCACAAAGAAAAGGTGCCAAACCGTGCCTGCTGCACAACAGGACTAGACAATTGTCGCTGAGGAGCTACTGGACAACTGGACTGACCTCAAGAAACTCAGCAGACCTCGAGGCTTCGCCAATCACCCAAAAACTCCCTGCAGAGTGGAGGTACCACTCTGCAACAAAGAAGAAACAAACAACCCAATGAGGGACACTTCACTGACCAGCCGCTAACTCCTGAACCAGAAGTTGCAGCTGGATCCAATGACACACCAACGACAACCAGGACAAATCTTTCAAGTGTGACAATTTTGGTGGTAATTGCACCCTCCAGTGGCTGAACCGTACCAATACCCTGGGTACTGGTCAGCTGAAGTCCGACATCAGGAAAACCAGCCTGCCTGGGGCTGAAAAAGGACCAGGAGGAAGCCCTAGTCAAGGACTTAAGGACCACCCTGTAAGCTTACCTATACAGACCTTTTCAAGTGGTCCCCCGCAGTGGCCCTGCACCAGCTCCAGAGACTTTTCCCAGAAAGAACCGGGAGCCGCCCAAACTTCCTCAGCTGGCACAGTGTGCCCACCAAAGACGTCGACCAACCTGCAAAAGAAGAACTTGGTAAAGCAACTGTGTGATTTTATTTGTATCTTTAAAGGTGACTTTCCATTGATTCCTATGGTGCGTAATTACGCACAAAAAAGCCTATTTTTATTAAACTTCAAAAATCAATTTCTCCAGAAGTACTTAACCAATTTTGGTCTTAAAAATTATATAAAAATCTGAAGTAGTTTTATAAATTGGTCTCAGGTTATTGTTTCGAATGTGTGAGTTGCATGATTGATACTGTGAGTACAACACAAGCCTTGCACTTTTCCAAGATTGGCCTAACTGCTACCATAAAAATTAGAGCATTAGGTGATCTAGTTTTTGCCACTGTAAATCAACGTGTGGTTGCCTGGACCCATTGCACAGTGTGCCTAGTTTTACACACTACATAGAGGGCCAGCATTCTACACTTCTTTCACACCCAGACATGGAGTTGTGCTTTGAACGATTTGTGGGAGCAACACTCTCCTGGCCCCACCCTCTGCTTCAAAGGGATCCTTACCATACTCCTCATCCCCACTCTCAGTAGAAATTTCATCCTCCAGCAGAACATGGGCTCTCCTTGCCTTTTCCCAGGCTTTGACAGCTTTCTCCAAATCATCTTATTTGGCAGAGATCCCTGGAAAAATGTTTCTTTCCCTGCACAGTGCTGTCAGCTCATTGATCAATGTGGGCAAGGTGGCCAAGTCGATTCCCCTGCTCTCCATCCCTGAAGACTTTGTATCAAAAACTTTTTGCAACTTTGCAACTTTTTACACTTTCTAACTTTTTCTTCTGGAAGCAAGTGCCTTTGGAATTGCACAACTTGGCAACTTTGTAAAACTTTATCTCAATGTCGATTTGACAGTCCCTTTCAGTTGGTTAATTACTTATTAGTTGTCTGGGACAGGTCAACACAAGTTCTGGATCCCGTCGCTAAGCACCAATGTGATGATTTGGGTGTAATTTATGATATGGCATTGGGGCCTTATTGTGCAGCACACTCTGAAATACTGTCTTGGGTCCAGTCATGTTTGGTTACCTAAGCTTAAGCTCAACCCTGGGTAGCTGTGGCTGCGAGCAGTAAGGCTTGGCAAAGTAATTTAGTGTAAAGCATTTAACAGCACCAAACAACAAAATAAAAATAGATTATATTTTTGTGACTTTTTACAGACCTTGATGAACAAAGTCCACCATAAGGTTACAGAGATACAGATTTTAGAAGATAATATCACTTTTAATTGTAATCACAAACTAGCATTGGTCAACAAAAACTATGGAAACTTTTGAAAAGTTTGAAACAGTAGTTCGACTACTCCGGCCTGGGCTGGATGACCATTTCCAACTGGGCATAGGTCTAGGGGCCAGAGTGGACACTTTGGACAGTTACCTCGCCTCCAGAGCATTTTTAATGTAAGTTCTAAACTTTAAAGGATGACCACCATAGACATCAACTGAGTGGTCCTGATGCTGAGGATACAAGCAAAAGATGCCAAAGGAAGTTCTGATTGTTGTGCTGTCTACGGGGGTGTCTTTGTGGATGCTCCTCGGTCCACGGGTGAAGTGGGGTGATCTTGGCCACAGAGATCAGGGTCCCTCGAAGCACATTGCAGTAGCAGGCCAGTCAATGCTGGGCTACTGGTCAGTCTACACTGCAGTTGGGACAAAATCCTTATGTGGGGGCTAGTGTCCCTTGGGTGCAGTGAACCTGGACTTGGATAGCACTCCCAGGTCAGGCAGACTTAGATGCAACATTTGCCTATCTTGGATTTGTCCACTTGGGTGCTCGGCTACTGGTAGTGGTAAACCTTTCTGCAGTTGCTACCAACTTGACAGTTTGGGCTTCTTCAGCTCTTTTGTACCTGGAGCTAGTTCCAGGAGATCAGCTGACTAATCCTTGGAGTCACTGCTTTGATCTGGGGCTGAGTATCAACTTTTACCCGAGCCAGTAGCCGCAGACACAGTCCAATCTTCACTAGCCAAAGTGCTGCAGGTGCAATCCTTCTGATGTGCAGCCTCTCTTTCTGCAAATCCAAGGGCAGATTGGCAATCCTTCTTCATTCCCTCACCAAATCCATTGTGATCTGAGGGGCTGGGTGCCAGGGGTGCAGCATTTATCCTGGAAAAAAAGTCCCCTGAGGGGACCACAAGGTCACGAGCCAATGGACTCCTGGATCCCCTACTACCTAGTGACAAAGTTCTTGTGATGTGTGGCACCTGGCTATCCCAGAGTGCAATGTTCTTGCCCCTTTTAAGATGGCATGACCCTTCCTCAGTCATCAAGTGCTTGGTAGCTTAGCCTAGAGGTGTGGCTACCAGAGGGCTTATCAGGGCCACACACCCATGGTAAAATCGGTTTGGGCTGAGTTTTCCCTCCTTGGCTCTGTCTCCACTTTGTCTGCAGGAACAAAGGGCATCCGGTTCAGGGGTGTTGGTGCTACTCCCTCACAAAGATGGCTTCCTCTTTGAAGCTCACCTTTTGGCTAACACTCTGAGTGGCCATCCTGGAAGAGGAGGTAATACATCATTCTGTGACAAATGCCTTTGTTCCTTTCCTGAGCTTTAGAATCATTCACATATCCCCCCAGGTGGTCAGAAAGCTGTCTCTGTACCAAGGCCATTGTGAGGCCGCTGGCCTAGCTGGAGTAAAGAGTGGCAACTTTCTATAATTTGCTAAACTTTAATTATGCTATTAAATTCGACCTGGGCATCAGGATGGGTTTAATATCAATTAATTTGATACCTCACAAGACCCCATTAGGAAGTCCCATTCAGGAGTTAGCTGGGTTAATGACTCAGCCAGTAACCAAATGTTATCCAATGGGGCTACTACATATCCACAATGACAATTTGGAAGTGTTGCTGGCGAGATATGAAAAATACATGTAGTACTTAACAATACACAGCTCCCTGTTATAGGACTCTGTAGATCTTCCTTAGGGGAGACATATATATTGTTAAAGGATAGCGTGGCTTTGCCATTATTGTGAATGACAAAGTCAAACTGGCAATTTAAACACTGTCCTTCCAGACTGCAGGGGCAGACTGGGAGCTATATTTTACTCTGTCATACACAGAGTGACACAAACAGTGCTGCAGCCCCAAGTGGACACTCAGCCTTACATGCCCTGGGTACCAAATACTAGGGATGTATTAGTAAACCAGTCCTTGCCAATTGAGGTATTCAATTCGACATGCAACTTGTAGAGGGTCAGAACACTGACACTGAAGTCTGGTTAGCAGGCCTCAGTGCACTCCCTAAGTTGATTTGGTAATTAGCTCTTAATTTATCTGTTCAAAAGTGACTAGATCTTTATGGTCCAATCCTTCCGGGAGTGAGTGCCTTTCCAGGTGGTGCCATTGTCCTTGAGGTGTTCTTTTTTTTTTACTTTGACTAGCATGCGGTCAGTCTTAGTTGCCTCCTCAATGACATGCAGTGGTATGGATGGCAGCATTTCTTGATTCATCACATATCTGAGGTATTCCTCTGCTGTTGTTGTGGTCTTCCTGTTGCTGAGACATATAGACTGCTGCATTGTTGTCATTTCTGGGTTTGTCAGTGATGTTGTAGGAGTACCCTTGCAGATGAATGCCCCATATGTCTATTCACTGTGGTGTCCTGGCTCTGAGGTTGCTGAATATCGTTATCAACACCTGATGATCGGTCACTTTTTAAACCATTTCCCAGATTTGAAGATGTGATAGAGCTCACATGCCCATACCACTGCCAGGATTTACTTTTCTGATTGCAAGAAGATCTTTTCAACATCTGATAGGTTGCAGCTGGCATAGAAAACAATTTAATGCTGATTCTTACTTTTTAGAAGTATGCCAGATCTCACTGGGCTTGCTTCCATAGTGAGTTCCGTGCACAGAGTTCGAAGAACACAAAGTAGATGGTTTTGCTGGTTCTCCTTTTGATCCCTTTCTGCCTTTGTTTAGTCAACTCCCAAAAAGCATTGCTGATGGTGGCATAGTCCTGTGTATACCAGCAACAATAGCTTGCCATTCTCAATAGTACTTGGACATAGCTGATGTTGGGGGCCAGCATGTTGTTCAGAATTTTGATTTTGCCAAAGTCGGGCAGGATGCCCTTGTTGGAGAAAATGCACCAGTTGACTTAAACTTCAATCTACAAAACTCAAATTTGACTCTGATGAGAGTTAGATTGGCTTTCCAAAGTGCTCAGAATAGTTGTTTTAGGGCATATGATTTCCTTCTGCTGTAGCTCCAAACTCTAGGATGCAGTCACTGTAGTAGACTCCATTGATCACTTCAAATTTCCTCCTGGGACTGACCCAGATGCGTGGTGAATGTTGTGATGTATTGTGAACCCTCAAACAGTTCCAGCTGATGATAGCATTTATTGAGATCTACTTTGGAGAAGACTCGTGTACCCTGAGGAATGTGATCATGTCTGTCACATGGGGCCCGGGGCACCATTTTATTTTACTGGCTGTATTTGTTAGTCTAATGGCAACACAAAGACACATCTTTGCTTTCTGTATTGTGTTTGAGTACCACTTCTAGAGGGAATACTCAGATACTTGGGCCTTAAGACTTTTCAATGATGTGTTGTTAAAGGTTCTTGTTGCGATTCTTACACTTCTTTTGAAGATGAATCTGCATCCTTCGGTGATGCAGGGCATCACTTTGATGTGTTCATTGATGTAAATCTGTACTGTGAAGTTCTTTATTTTGTCAAGTCCTGTGAAGACGTTTGGGCGTCAGCACGTTGTTGGACTTGGCTCTCTCTACAGAGTCATTCCAAGTTTTCCGGGCCCATTTCTGTTGGTCCTTACAACTCTGAGCATTTTGCCACTTTACCATTGGCACATTTTATTTACTTGTAAGTCCGCAGTAAACTTGTACTACATATACCAAGGGCCTGTGAATTAAATGCTACTAGTGGGCCTGCAGCACTGATTGTGCCACCCCCTTAAGTAGCCCTTTAAACACCTCACACCTGCCAGTGCAGCTTGTGTGTGCAGTTTTGAACTTCTATTTTGACCTAGCAAACTGAGGCCCATATTTATACTTTTTGACGCACAACTGCGCCAACGCAGTTGTGCGTCAAAAATTTTACCGCCGGCTAACGCCATTCCAACGCGCCATGCGGGCGCCTTATTAATGGAATGACGTTAGCCGGCGCTGCGGACTGGTGTGCGTAAAAAAAAATGACTCACACCAGGCAGCGCCGGCGTATGGGAAAATGGGGGTTGTGCGTCAAAAAATGGTGCAAGTCAGGTCTGAGGCAAAATTCAGGCCTCAAACCGGATTTGCGCCATTTTGTTTTTACGCCCAACCTCCATTGACATAACTCCTGTCTTAGCAAAGACAGGAGTCATGCCCCCTTGCCCAATGGCCATGCCCAGGGGACTTATGTCCCCTGAGCATGGTCATTGGGCATAGTGGCATGTAGGGGGGCCCAACTCAGGCCCCCCTATGCCACAAACAAAATCGGAAAAAAATACTTACCCGAACTTACCTTTACTTCCCTGGGATGGGTCCCTCCATCCTTGGGTGTCCTCCAGGGGTGGGCAAGGGTGGCAGGGGGTGTCCCTGGGGGCAGGGGAGGGCACCTCTGGGCTCCTTCCGAGCCCTCAGGTCCCTTAACGCCTGCCCTGACCCAGGCGTTAAAAAACGGCGCACATCAGGGTGTGTGACGTTTTTATAGGCCCACCCCCTCCTGTGCGTCAAAATGACACCAGAGTATAAATAAGGGGCACAGGCCTTAAGGTCATGTTTTGGAAGGGAACGCCTACCTTGCATATAATTAACGCAGGGCTGGTTCCCCCTTCCAAAAAATGACACACATGGTGGAATTTTGACGCCCGCGGGGTCGGGCGTCAAAGTATAAATATGGGGCAGTGTTTGCGCCGATTGTGCGTAAAAAAATTTGACGCACATTCGGCGCAAACAGAGTATAACTATGCACCTGAACCTTTTGCCAGGCCTAAACCTTCCCTTTTAATGGATATGTCAGCCCTAGGGTGGACTTTAAACATACCCCATAGGTCAGGGTGCAGCGTATTTAAAAAGTTGGACATGTACTGTTAACATTTATATGTCCAGGTAGTGAAAATTCTTTGTTTTTCACTAGTGCAAGGCCTGTATCTTCCACAGGATAAAATTAGGTTACCTTATAACATTTAATAACTGATAACTTTCAATTGGGAGCAGGTCGGAATGTTGAGTTTGGTCACTAAGGGGCATATTTATACTCTGTTTGCGCCGGAATTGTGTCGTTTTTTTTTACGCAATTTCGACGCAAAACTAACTCCATATTTATACTTTGGCGTTAGACCCGTCTAGCGCCAAAGTCCATGGAGTTAGCGTCATTTTTTTGCGTGGACACCTACTTTATATTTATACTGCCGGGCAAAAATCACGCCCGGGAGTGGGCGGGTCAAAAAAAATGACGTACGGCCGCTTTTGCGCAGTTTTTTAGCGCCTGCAAAAGGCAGGCATTAAGGGACCTGTGGGCTCTGAAGGAGCCCAGAGGTGCCCTCCAATGCCCCCAGGGACACCCCCTGTCATCCTTGCCCACCCCAGGAGGACACCCAAGGCTGGAGGGACCCATCCCAGGGACATTAAGGTAAGTTCAGGTAAGTTTTTATTTTTATTTTTTTTGTGGCATGGGGGGCCTGATTTGTGCCCCCCTACATGCCACTATGCCCAATGACCATGCCCAGGGGACACAAGTCCCCTGGGCATGGCCATTGGGCAAGGGGGCATGACTCCTGTCTTTGCTAAGACAGGAGTCATTTCTATGGGGGTTGGGAGTCGTAAAAAATGGCGCAAATCGGGTTGAGGCGAAAAAATTGCCTCAACCTGACTTGCCCCATTTCTTGACGCCCAAGCTCCATTTTCCCCTACGCCGGCGCTGCCTGGTGTACGTCGTTTTTTTTAACGCACACCAGACAGCGCCGGCGGCTAACGCCGGCTAACGTCATTCAATAAATACGGCGCCCGCATGGCGCTTCAGAATGGCGTTAGCCGGCGCTAATTTTTTTGACGCAAAACTGCGTTAGCGCAGTTTTGCGTCAAAAAGTATCAATATGGGCCTAAATATCTGTAATTTAAAACCCTCTTTAATTGTAAAGATGGATTTTAAGTCACAATTCTGAAAATGCCACTTTTTGAAACATTGGTATTTTATTGTCCCATCCATTTGTGCCTACAGCCTTTATCCTAGGTCATATGCCTAGATGTAGCTGGCAGTTGGTCTTTGTGTATTGCTCCGAGACAGTGATTCAAAAGGGGGAATGTGTGGTGACAGGATGGGTCATCTCTGACTTGATGGGGGGCAGGGCAGAGCACATCACAAAGGCTCTGCCACAGCACACACAAAGGCTCTGCCACAGCACACTCACACTAGTCCTTTGTGCCCCAAGATAAACTGGGGCTAGGGCAGGGAACCAGGAATCTCCAGACACCTCTGTAGGGGAGGACTCTCAAAGCTTAACCTGTGCTCAACCCTCTGATAGCTTGGCACAAAAGCAATCAGGCTTAATTTAGAGACAATGTGTAAAGTATATGCAGCACTTCAAACAGCAATAAACTGAAAACACGACACAAGAAAAAATCCACACCAATTTACAAAAATAGACTAAAATGTAATAAATTATAATTATTGATATCAAGACAACAAAAACCCAATTGGTAGAACTGGAGATATGCAGTTTCATAGATTTAAGGCAAGTATACTGCAAGTATACTGCCTAAAAGCACAAAGCACCACTTGCAGCTATCTGGTCATGCACGACCAGGTGAAAGTCACAAATTTAGGCCAAACATGAAGGAGCGCAGGCTCGATATAGGGACCAGGTTAGTTCAGATGAAAATGTTACCTTCTAAAGCACAGGGTGAATAGTCCAGTTCATGATGGAGGAGCCCTTGAACAGCAGAGAGAGCATCACAAATGGTCATCGCTGTAGCATGAATGCAGGCCGGGCATTGCAGATGGTTGTTGTGGTAGCACAAAGATCCTGACGCGCATTGCAGACGGTTCTTGCTGGAGCATCTGGGTGGCAGGTACTGCAGACTGTCAATGTTGTAGTGCAAAATGTACATCTCACATTGCCGGTCATTGCTGGTGGTCACTGTATCATGAAGAGTCGGGCTCACCATAGGTTCATTTTGGAGATCGGCACAGGTGGAAATATCTTGGCACAAACAGGCCTGGTCTCTATTGTGAAGAGCCCAAAACTTCAGGATTTCTAATTTTCTTCTAGGAAGAGCTCAACTGATGCCACACAAAAGTTTCAGCACCTGGGAGGCCCCTTTGGGGATCAGGAAGTCACCCCAGCAGGGGCCAGCTGAACTCAGGCAGGTCCAATCAGGTCTAGTGCAGCAGGTCAGCTGGGCAGTTGCAGGCACACCTCTAGAGCTTGTTGTGTCCCCGTAGCTCAGAACAGTAGGTCAGTCAGCTGACCCTTGGAGTCCCTTCAGCCTGGAATGAAGGGTGCAGGTCCTGCCTTCCCTCTCAGACAGAATGGAAGGCCTCAAGCACCAGGGGAGTCCATCTTCTGGAGTATTCACAGGTCCAGTAGTGTACTGAAGAGTGGGTCTGAGGGTCTCTAATTTGTACCTGGTACCCACGTTGAAGTGAAAGAATCTTCTGGATTCTTCCCCCTACAGAAGTGTCTGGAATTTCCTGTCTCCCTGCCCTGGTCCCAGTCTGTCTGCAGTCACAATAGGCTAATGTGAAGTTCTTTGTGTGTGAGCTGAGGCAGTGTCTTTAAGCTGCAAGTGTGACAGGTGAAAGTTCCAACCCTTTCATCAAGTCAGGATGGCCCATCCTTCCAACACCCAGACCCTCGATTGTATGATGGTCTGGGAGGAATACACAAAGACCAACTACCAACTACACCTAGTAATGTGGCCCAGGAAACAGGCAGCAGGCATAGAATGGTTAGGCCAATAAAATGTCAAATTTCTAAAAGTGGCATTTTCAGAACTGTGGCTTAAAATCCAACTTTGCCATTGAGGAGGGAGTTAAATTACAATTCCTCAGACACCAAACATGAAATTTCTACTACTCCCAAACAAGTTATAAATTATGAAATGTAAATAGGTAACCCAATGTTATTCTGTGAGAGTTGTAGGCCTAACAGTAGTAACAACGAATGTGTGAGTTTGTACGTGTCTAACTTTTTAAATATAATCCACCTTGCCCTATGGGCTGTTTAAGGTCTACCCTAGAGGTGACATGTCTATATTAGAGAGGGAGGTTGAGGCTTAGCAAAAGGTTTATTTGCCAAGTGGAATTGGCAGTTTCAAACTGCACGTGTTGCAACGGCAGGCCTTAGAAATGTTTTTAAAAGGTACTTAACTGAGTGGCACAATAAGTGCTCCAGGCCCATTAGTAGCATTTAATTTACAGGCCCTGGGTACCAGCAGTAAAACTGTACTAGGGTCTTACAAGTAGATTATATGTGCCAATTGGGTGCAAGCCGATTTCATCATATTTTAGGGAGAAAGTACAAATATTGTACCACTGTGGAAAAGTGCACAGACTACTAAGGCCAACAAAAACAAATTCTGCAAAACAAGAGGCGTGAAGGCAAACAGTTTGGGAGTGACTCTGCGGAGAGGACCAAGTCCAACATAATGAGATGATTGCATTTGGCTTGCATCTTTTTTTACCAGATTCCTTGATAAAGTTGTCAGACATCTATCCTTTCTAGCCATATTGGTCTCCTATGTTTGCCAGATGTCAGGACCAGCTGGTCTGGCTGACATCTTTATTGATTTTGTCTCTACATGGTGGTGACGTTCCCTTGTCCGTGGTTTTGCTTGATGCCTCAATTACCTTATTTGGCTCCTTAGTCTAGGAAAAATACAAGGCAGATAATAACCCCAGCTACAATTGTCATTAATATCTCAATACAATGTTTCCAAAGTAAATATTGTTTAACTTGCAGAAAACAATGTTATTCACTAACCAAAGAGAAATGCCTGGCTGTAAGTAAGATATGTTAGATCTTTCATCGTGTACACAGAATCATGTTTATAACATGTTTTGCTATAAGAATATATTTAGACAAGTGAAAACAGATCAAGGAGCCAATATGATGACAAAGTCTCCGTGACCTAACAATGCTGATGGTCTGTGGGTCAATCTGAATGTCCACTCTAACTGATAGGGTTATCAATGCCAGCTGCTCAAGCAGATCCATTGATGCCATTCGGAGGCTCTGTAAACATAACCTAACGAGTCAAATGTTTCCACCCCAGGGTTATGGAAGGCACCCCTGTAATGCCATATCTACATTGTGTTGTGTAGCAGTGTTTAGTGTGCCCTGCTCTTTAAACTTCAGTCTTACAGAAACCGTGCTCATTATTTGTGAGATGGGAGCGCATCAGACAGAACTGAACAGAAGTTGATCAAAGCATCAGAGGGTTATTGTTTTTTATGAGTGACACTTGATTGGCCGTTAAATCGTACCCTAATTCGAGTGGTTTATTACAGTAAGAGATTTTCCCATCCAAATAGCAACAGCGCATATTTGAATCCGTCCAGTGTCCTCTCAACGATTCCTAAAGTAAGTTAGGATGATACCGCTGAGGTTGCCTTTTTCACTCACTTGCAGAAAATTACGTGGAGCTTCTTCACAGTAAACATGGTTTTAGTGCACACACTCGTAAAATGTATTGTAAGACAAGTATAAGATAACGAAACTACGAGCTATGTCCTGGTAAGCCGTAGCTCACTGTATAATAACAACTTGCTTTGATATAGAGCAGTGGCTCCCAACCTGTGGTCTGGAGACACCTGGAGGTCTGCAAAGCCTCCTTAGGTGTCCGTGGCTGCTTAGAAAATTAACCAATAATAACGGAATAATAAACTGTATATAAATAAAGTGGCTAAATGTACAATTGAACATTTTAAAATGTACTATAAATGTCAAGGAATTTGAAATTGGAGGCTAAAAATGAAATTAGTACCTTCAGATTAATTTGTGGGAGCAGTGTAGGTGCATCAAACAGAATATAGTATGGATGGTGTGTGGCTTCAATTGAATTTAGAAAAGCACCAACCCTCCTATTAAAATTTGTATTATTTTTTATATATATTTGTTTGCAAATTAAGTAAAATGTATCATTTGTGTATTTGTTTGATTAATGCTTGTTTCTGGGGTTTTTTCTGTATTGTTTCGCTTTTCAAATCATCAACAATGTTTAGGCCGGGGTTCCCGGCTTCAGTAATGACTCATTGAGGGGTCCCCGGATTCCAATAAATATTCAGTGGGGGTCCCCTGCTTCCAGTAAGGCTAAGGTGGGAGTCCACAGAAGTCAAAAGGTTGAGAATCACTGATATAGAGCGCTCGATTGGAACTCGAGCTTGTGTCCAGCTGATACCACGTTTCAGCAGAGAGTGTTCAGCTCATAGAGCTATTCTGCTGGCTTTAACAGTCCTTTTCACAAAGTCCCCACACTCTTGTGTTTTTATCCAAAAGACAAACACTATGCCTGTTTATGCAAGGGGAAGTGCTTGGTCTGGAAGTAAAATGCTGCTAGATCTTGAATAGACTCTGAGAGCTAGCAATGCTAGACAAAATGTTTAGCAATACACATTGCATATTATCAAGGGTGTGTAGTAGTACTTGCAATGAATATAAATAACTATTTTAAACACAATAAGTAGGTTTAACGTCATGGTGCCTGGTACAGGCAAAGTTGATTACTCTTCCTTCATGGTTCCTGTTTGAAGCACAATCAACTCTCTGGACAGCTCCCAGTCCGGCTTCCCCAGCAATCACAGAATGGAGACAGCACTCCTGGCAGCCACCAACGACATCCGATTACTCCTAGACCACGGCCACTCCGCAGCACTCATACTCCTTGCCCTCTCAGCACTTTTCGAGTCAGTCTCCCACAGCACTCTGCGCATCAGACTCCATGACAGGAATCCGCGGAAGAGCCCTGGAATGGATCCACTTCTTCCTCTCCGGGAGGACGCAAAGGGTCAGACTCCCGCCCTACACCTCCAGTCCCACAGGAGTCAACTGCGGAGTCCCCCAAGGATCCTCACTGAGTCCCATATTGTTCAACGTATGCATGGCCCCTCTTGCTGCCATCGTCAGAAGCCACGGTGTGAACATCGTGTCATATGCCGATGACACACAACTCATCATTTCCCTCACCGAAGACCAGGACACTGCCAAAAGGAACTTTCATGCAGGAATGGAAGCCGTCGCCATCTGGATGAGAGAAAGCTGCCTCAAGTTCAACTCTGACAAGCTCATCATCTTCGGAAACGCCACCTCAGCTTAGGATGACTCATGGTGGCCCACATCCCTCAACACCCCCACGCGCTTACCGAGCACGCCCGCAACTTAGGAATCATCCTCGGGTCCTCCCTATCCATGACCCACCAAGTAAACTCTGTTGCCTCCTCCTGCTGGCACACACTCCGCAAACTCTGGAAGATCTCCAGATGGATCCCAGCAGACTGTCACAGGACAGTCACCCACACCTTAGTCATGAGCAATGCCCACTACACCGGCACCTCAAATAGGAACTTCAAAAACCTTAACTCATCCAGAACGCCGCCACCAGACTCATTCTAGAGCTCCCTTGTCGAGGACACATCTCCCAACACCTGAGGACCCTCCACTGGCTACCGGTCCAGAAGCGAATCACCTTCAAGCTTCTCATCCACATGTACATGGCCATACACAATGCAGGACCAACCTACCTGAACCACCGTGTCTCCTTCCACAACCCGCTAGATCCCTCCGCTCTGCCCAGATGGCCCTGGCCACTGTCCCTCGCATCTGCAAAACCACCTTCGGAGGACGATTTTTTACCTACACTGCAGCGAAGAGCTGGAACAACCTCCCCCTGTACCTCAGACAAAGCCGGTCTCTCACCGTCTTCAGGAAGAACCTCAAGACGTGGCTCTTTGGATGAGGCCCCCAGAACCTTGAGACCCTCACAGGTGAGTAGCTGTGCTTTACAAATACTGATTGATTGATTGCTTGAGAAATGTGACTGTATGCTACTGGACACACATGTGGCTAGTCAGAGTATTTCAGTGCCACAGACAGATTCACCAAAGAACAAGGGGCAGCAGATGCAACAAAGGAGGTTCTGGGTTCACTGAGAGTGTAACTGGCACCATCGACACATGGCTTTTAACCACAGTGTGTGTTACTGCCTTACTGAAGAAGTTGTAGCAAGTGTAGCTGCCCCAGATCTAGATCTCTTCTTACGGATTGATGATGTACCTGATGTCAGAGAAGTTGCAGGACTGGAGGTGTATATTTCAAAGGGGCAGTTGGGGTCCCGCTCTTGTTCTGAGTAACTCCATCCAATGCCTCCTTGGTCAGGGAGATTCTGAAGCACACCATAATCTGGTCTACTGTATGATATATGGCATGGGCCTGATTGCCATGCACGAAGTTGTAGCAATCGTGGTAACCATAATTAATGAAACAAGCAGTCTACAGCAAGTCACTCATGTTCGAGCTCCGCTTGATGCAGCTTTGGCAGCACTCGTCATCCCACAGAGCTTTGCTTTCTTGAAGCTTCACCAGCTCATATAGCTTAAAGTGGTTACCCTCCCAAAACAACTGCGTCCACTTGGGCAAGTGATCTTCAGGGTCAGCTGCTGATCACACACATAGTTCAGGGTGTGCCACAAGAAGGAGACTTGTTGCTTAGTAAAGAAAAGCATCAGTTGTACCTTGGCAGGCCCTTGGAGAAGAGGTGGTGCATGATGCTGTCCAGGGCTCTGCTTAGGATGGTGTGCTTGGTAACAGACACCTGACTGGTCCTCTACCTCTGGAAAGCATGAGATATATCAGCAATAAACAAGATGCTTTCCTTCAGAACCATATTTACATTATAAACGTGATGTCCATCTTGGAACAATAATGAAAACTACAAGAATAAACCAGAGGGCCACTATACGTTTATAGGCATTTGCAAGTGGTTCAGCAGCACTGGGGCGAGAAGGATGCCAAAAGTGTGTGAAAAATGGATGTGAAAGAAGCAAAGCATTGATTTATTTTATGCACCATCCATTTTTCAGACACTTTAGTTAGAACCCAATTTTCACTGGTACTGGGCAACTCACAAACTTTAAATTAGTCCCTCACGCATTACAGTAGAGGAGGAAGGATACACCCAGCCAAGTGAAAAAACAGTGTAATGGTCCTGTAAGCTGAGCCAAGACGTGACACCAATGTCTCAGAGCAATGGCTGTATTTTCTGGAGAAAAGAAACCAGTGGTTGAAGGAGCCTGACACCTTAAAGACGATATAGAGTAAAATATTATATGCTTGCAATAAATAGCACAAGCACCATACAAGTCAAATGTGGGTGGAGGGACTTGCCTTATTTTCCCATGTATTAACCAAGAGGGGTTGAATGAGTCCTTCGTCAGGAGTTGTACATCCGCCCACCCACTGCGTTTTCAGAAGGGGATCTAGATTTTCCCTGAAAGCATCAAACGTGACACCATTGACAGGGCATGGAAAGGCACACTGTTACTCCACCACACTTCGCTTAGCGTGCCAAAAGTCTGTGCACCGATCCTGGCTGGTGATGAAGAGCTCCAGCAACAAACCACTGAGGGAGAATAATCATCACCGTGATAACTGTCATTTTTGGGGGTTTTACTCACAAAAAGGCAAATGCAGGATAAAATGAAAATAACAACCACTCTTTGAAATTGTGCTCCGCAAAAATTGGTTGCCAATTCCACTTTTCCTGGCAGCCACAGAAATAAATAAATATCATAAACGTGGATTACAGTAAGTGCACGGGGTGGACTTCCAAAAAAAAGAAAATTTCCGTATATCATTTTATTGTTTTTTCATCTTGTTGTCTCATTCTTCAGAAGATAATCGTGGGTTATCCATGGGATTTATTTGTATCCATTAGACTCAGGCGATTTCCTCTGAACATTGAATTACAGCGAGTGCTGGAAAGTGTAACAGATCGCCAGCGGGAAAAGCCTGCATTCATCTAGATTATGTGTCTCCGGGCAAAAAGAACGGAAGGAATTAATAACCATATTCCAATATTATACAGTACACGTTTCAGGGAAATCAAGTTAAAATACAGTAAATGAAAGACATACGTTTCACCCTGGGTATCATAAAAATGCTAAAATACCTCATAGATATTTTAGTACATCACCAACCCAAAAGACTTCTCCTCTATAAAAAAGAATAAACAAGCATTTGCAATAGGTTTCGCATTTGCAAGAGTTACAGTAAGTTACAATGTCTTTTGTCTATATGTTTTGATTTGGAGTGTAGTGGATGCCTGTGGTGTGTAGTGGAATTATGTGAGTTGCATTGCAAATGTTAGTTGTGGAATTGTATGGTGTGGAGTGCATTTGTGTAGTGAAGTTTTGTGGCAAGGTGAATAGATAGGGATGAGAGCTGCACAGACTAGAAAGAAAGGAAGATAGAGAGGGATAGGCAGTTTGTTTAGGAAGTGGTGAATAAACCTGAGACAGAAGAGCAGAAAGAGTGTGTTTAGCCAGAGCTATTGGCTTTGCCAATGTTTTTAAGCTATGTTGTAGACCATTGTGGCTGCTGTGCAGCATGTTGAAACGTTAAAATACAAAAGTGTTATAAGCATTTGTATTTCCTTCTATATATAAACAAGAAGACATTATGTACAACTGAACAACCCTATTTAAAAAAGATTTGACATCAAAAAGTCTTTTAGTTTTTTGTCGTTGCAATGCTTGTTACTTCTTCCTGTCTGTTCTAATGCTTGTTTGTTATAACTTTTTAGGTCGAGCGAACGACCTCTTGTATACTTTTATTAGGTCGAGCGTACGACCTATTGTATACTTTTAGGTATACTTCTTCTGTGGGCTACCAGCTATGTCATTTGTTAGTTTCAGTGTGTAGGAAAGTAACATCTTCCTTGGCATGTTACCCCCATTTTTACCTGTATGTCAGTATGTTTTTTCCTGTCTCACTGGGATCCTGCTGGTCAGGACCCCAGTGCTCATAGTTTATGGCCTAATGTGTGTGTCTGTATAGTACTTGACTGTGTCACTGAGGCTCTGCTAATCAGAACCTCAGTGCTTATGCTCTCTCTGCTTTTAAATTTGTCACTATAGGCATTTACAAATTTCAATTGGCACACTGGACCACCCTTATAAGTCCCTAGTATATGGTACCTAGGTACCCAGGGCATTGGGGTTCCAGGAGATCCATATGGGTTGCAGCATTTATTTTGCCACCCATAGGGAGCTCATACAATACAGTTACCTGATAAGGTACCCAATACCCCTCTCAGGGCTATTTAGGGTCTCCCCTGTTGGTTCTCTTCAGATTCTACTTGTAAGTTTCCTTCAGGAATCCTCTGCAACTACTACTTCATCCTCTGACCTTGGATCAACCACAGCCTGCTCCAGGAACCGCTGTAACAGCAACAAAGTATCTACAAGGGATACTTTTCCTCTGCGACTTCAGCTCCAGTCAGTAACTGCAACAGTTTCCACAGTGTGCATGCTCTGAGGACTTCCTGTCTCCATCCTGCACCAGAAGGACCGAAGAAATATTACTACAAAATCCCAATCACAAGGTGTAGTGTGTCCTAAGGAAACTTGCAGTACTTTACTCCTGCTTTTCTGGGCTCTGGAGTGGGGTAATTTACTTATCTTTACTGTATTCTTACTCTCCCAGCGATTCTGCAAACACTACACTTGTCCAGGGGGGAATTCGTGATTCGCATTCCACTTTCTTAGTTGATGGTATGTGTTGCCCCTAGACCTATTTTCTCCCATTGCATCCTATAGCATTTCCTGTTGTTTGCACTATCCTGTGTCTAATTACTTACCTTATTTTGGTGTTTAGTGTATATATTGTGTATAATACGTACCTCCAGAAGGAGTATTGCCTCTAAGATATTTTTGGTACTGTGTCACCCAAAAAAACTACCTTTATTTTTGGTAACACTGAGTATTGTCTTTACTTGTGTGTAATTACTGTGTAACTATGAGTAATACTGCATGAGCTTTGCATGTCTCCTAGTTCAGCCTAAGCTGTTTTGCTATAGCTACCTCTATCAGCCTAAGCTGCTAGATCACTACTATTTCACTAATAAGGGATAACTGGACCTGGTATATGGTGTAGGTACCCAAGGTACCCACTACAAATCAGGCCAGCCTCCTACACAGTGTCATTTAAAAATCCTTGCTAGGTAGTGGTCAGTCATGTCTCTTTGAGCCATATGTACAAACACATTTTCCCATAGACACAGAATGGGTAAAACCCTTTGCTACATCTGGCCCTTTGTCCCTTCTTCTTCTTCTGTGTGGGAGCAGGGACCAACTACTGTGTAATTACGCTTTGTCCTGTTTATCTGGTCTGTAGGGGACTTTTTTTTAACTTTGTTTCCTGCTCCTTTCCAGGAAAGCTTCACTTTTCATTTGAAGAGCATTCTTGCTCTGAGCTTAGCTGTAGACAAGGCTATACATCAGGCTATCTTGGTCACATTTAGTCTTTGTGGGCTCTCTGCACCCTCTCTCAGCTGCCTAGCTGCTGCCTTTCCTTTGCTTGCATTTTCTTTACCAAGTGTGCCTGCCTGTGGTCCACTGGGTGGAGGATCGCTTGTAATTGCTTATAGCCTCGGCACCAAGCTCTACCAGGGCTCCATAATTCTCACAGTGCCCACTTCTGCTCCATACTGGGTTCCCACTCGCAGCTCCATCAATGAACCATGGTTCATCCACTCCAAGCCCTCAGCCGAGCCAAAAACCTACACACACTGTCTGTCAGAGCACCTAATTTCTTACAGTCAGTACACACTACTGTTCCAGTACTGAAACCTCGGGCGCAGCTCTATAGGGCATCTCAGTTCACACACTCCAAGCCCCTTAACTATGCGAGAACCCCACATGTTGTCTGCCTGAGCACCTCAGTCCTTACAGTTAGTACATTCTGCTGTTCCAGTATTGGGACCTCAGGCGCAGCTCCATCATTGCACCTCAGTTCTACCCCGGCAAGGTAACTTCCTTTCCTATACTGGGACCCTGCTCACATACAGTCCTGTTACAGCAGCTCAATTCTAATATTCATTCCCACTGCCACGACAATACTGGACCCAAAAGAGCAAAACATAGCTCAGCCAGTGCACCTCAAGTCTAACATCCAATGCCACTGTTGATGTGAACCACCACAGCTCTGCCAGAATCCATCAATTCTCACATTCAGTGCATGTTTCTTCTCAGTACCAAGGCTCACGCACATACATGCCCCTCGCTTCTGTGGTTCAGAGGCAAAGCCACTCCCATGCTGGGCCTGACTTGCAGCTTCACCAGGGCACCTCCAGGCTAACACTCAGAAACACTGGCACGTCAGTACTAGGTTGCACACATAGCTCCATTAACATACCTCACTTCTGGCCTTGTGTGCCCATTACTATTCCATTCCTGCAGCCCACATACAACTCTGTCAGTGCACCTCAATCCTATGCTGCAGAGCCCCATTATTCCAATACCAGGAATTACACAGCACTCTGTTTCTCATTCCTCGCCCACTTCCGTTCTGGTATTCCAGCATTGGGCCGGGACACAGCTCTGTCTATACTCCCAATCCTAATCTGAAGTACCCCATATTGCTGTTTGGGGGGTCATATACAACTCTGGTAATGCACCTCCTGCTGTTCTGCAGTGCCCACTGCTGTTCCACACTCTGACTTCTGTTTGAGGATGTGGGGGAGCCAATTAAATCTATTCTTAGCTGCCATCTTTATTTGGGAGGGCCTGTTTCACCTATCTCACTCCGTTCGTTACTTACTCTGTTTACTCTCTGTGTTTCTTTCTCCCCTACTTTTCTCTTTCCAGCTCTTAAAATCCACACGTTAACAGTTTCGCTTTCTTTCAGCTGTTTATTTCTACTCCTCTCACTTTTTTTATTTCCCTATTCCTCTTCCTCTTCCTACTTCCTCTTTCACACTCGCAAAAACTTTGTTATTTATTTTCTTGTTTCGTGCCTCATGAGGCATTCATACTTTCACTATTTTTTGTCTTCCCTTCATTCTTTCTTTGTCTTTTTTATTTGCTCTTTACTTTGACTTGGTATGTGTCCTTTCACTTTTTTTAGATCTTTCTTCATTCCTTTCTCTGGTGTTTTTCTTAATGTCAATTAATGTTTTACTATAAATTCCTCTTCTTCCCGTCTGTATGTGAAAGGCACAAGTTACTTATCGGAACCCAAAGTGTCAAAGTGGTTTTCACATTCTGTGTCTGTGGGAAATGTGTCAGTACATACATACCCTGATTATTTCGCTGCTTGTTTCTCTCACCATCTCTCTGTTTTCTCTAATGTTCATTTTTTCATTTCTTTTCATAATTTAGAAAAAAAAAATTGTCTTAATCTTTCGTACCCTAGCTTCCTTCCCTTTTTTCTTTTGTCTCACACTTTTGCTCAATTTCTTCTCTTAGTTGTGTTTTCATTTTCACGTTCTTTCTTTCCCTTTTTTTATTTATTTCTTTGCAGCCCCTTCTCTTTCTTCATTTTGTCTGTTGTATTCCTTTAGCTTCTCTTTTTCTGCCGCATCCACTTTCCCTCCTGAGGCCTAGTTATCAATGGAGCAACAGTTGCAGTGTCACCGGGGCCCAGAGACCTACGGACCTCACTCAACTCCAATTACTGCTCTATTTTGCTACAGAAATTCCAGTCAACCATTTTCCTGTCTTACTTCAGAGCCCATCACACCATTAATACACCACTGGTCCTCGCCATCTTTACTCCCAATTCCCTTTTCCTTTCACCCTCCAATCCGTCCCAAATTATATTTTTATGGTGTTGTGAGCATTGCACTCTCATGCCGAGAGGAAGAAGGTAAATGGAAGTGCTTTAGTTAAATGCTGGGCCACTGGAATTATATGGCAGGAAAGGATGAAATTATGAGGCAGGGTTGACCAATTTATGTAGCAAGAAAAGTCCATTTATGAATTTATATTGCCAATAACTCTAACTCAAGAAAAAGCAAGACCTGTTGCATTGCAAATGCTTGTCTTTGTTATAGGGTGGGGGACATAAACAACGGGAGGGTGGAGGTTGGGAAATAGTACCTGAATGATAACATGAGAAGCAGAGGGACACTAGGGACACTAAGCTTCTTGCGATAATCCTAGATAATCAACAGATGTCAGATTCCGAGGGCAGACTGAGGTGGTGCTGAGTGATGATGAGGTGGTGTGGAGGTGCTGGCGTACTGTTGTGGAGGTGATGCTCTGGTGATGCTGAATGATACTCAGATGGCGCTGAGTGATGCTGAGGTGATGCTGTGCTGGGGCTGAGGTGGTGCAGCGTGATGCTGTGATGCCGTGATGCGTGATGCTGTGTGGGTGCTGAGTGCTGCTGTGGTGGTGCTGAGTCAGACTGTGGTGGTGGTGCTGGTGCTCAGGTGGTGCTGAGCTGGTGCTTACGTGGTGCTGAGTGATGCAGCGTTGGTGTTGTGCTGAGGTGATGCTGCGCAGATGCTAAGGTGGTGCTGCACTGATGCTGAAGTGGTGGTAGTGTGCAGTGGTACAGAGTTGAGTAGAGTAGTTTAGAATGCAGGGCCATTGAGTATAGTGGTGCAGAGTTGAGAGCAGTGGCACAGAGTAGAGTAGGGTGGTGTAGAGTACAGTGGCATAGAGTAGAGTGGTGTAGATTAGAGCACAGTGGCATACAGCAGAGAGGAGTGGCGTAAAGTGGACTGGTGTAGCGTGCATTATCGTACAGTGTTGCAAAGTATTGTGGCATAGAGTGCAGAGACATAGAATTCAGTGGCGTACAATACAGTGTCAGAATACAGTGGTGTAGATTAGAATGGTGGACAGTAGAGTGCAGTTGCATAGAGTGCAGTGGTGTAGACCATAGTGGCAAAGAGTGTAGTGGTGTAGAGTGGCATGGAGTGCAGTGGTAAAGAATGATGCAGAGTAGAGTGGCCTAGAGTGCAGTGGTGTAGAATGGTGCAGAGTAGATTATAGTGGCATAGAGTGGAGTGGCAGACAGTGCAGTTTTGCAGAGTACAGTGATGCAGAGTGCAGTGGTGTAGAGTGGAATAGGGTGCAGTTGTACAGAGTGGAGTAGCATACAGAGCAGTGGCTTAGGCTGCAGTGGTGCAGAGTAGAGTGCAGTGACATAGAGTGCATTGTAGGACGATTTATAACAACAGCTATCCTAAATAAGATCAAAACTGTCATGCTTCTTCAGGTAATGTGACAACCATATAGATTGACTTCAAGATGAAGGTTATTATAGTGTAGAGGTCACTGGGATACTAAGAGAATGGAGTAATGTTTGCTCTTTACAAAGCATTGCTGACATTTTGAAAGTGAACACACATGGCATAGTGATTTCGAAGTAGGATGCAAAGTATGGCTGACATGTGGAAAGTGAACACGCATATAATAGTAATTTCGAAATAGGGCAATAAATGTGAACACAGAAGTCAGAGCACTGGAATGATGCGATAGTAGTGCTATGACAAGTTTCACATAATTATAAATTTACTGCATTTGCCACATAATCCATCATCTGATGCATAATCTGATGACTGTCACAAAAAATGTTGCTTCAAGCTCAGAGAGTTCAAAAGTTACTAAAAATGCAGTTTGGTGTGTTGCTATGTAGTAGAAGGCACTTTGCAAAGGTTGACTTGTCACCTTTCTGTAGCCTATTACACTATTTAGGTGTTACATTTGCACTTATGAGGTGCAACTAATGCCTCAACAGTGTTAACAAGTTAAAAAATGCAAAATAATGAAGTAATACAATCACAAAATGTGACGCATAATGTAGCATAATTTACCTCTTCTTGAAGCATAATATACTCAAACCTGTTGCATAATTTGACCCTCCCCTGCAGCATAATTCCAGCGCCCCAATAGACGTGCATAAAAGGATGTTCTAAGGATGAGGCTGGTGAAGCTAATAGATTGGCAAAATACTCAAGGAAAACACCTGTTCAAATATAACTATTTTATTTTGAAAACACCAACACCCCATGCCGTGAACACATCAGCGCGGGATTTATGGAAGAAGTTTCAGCGAGCACGCGTCCTGAGCAAAAGAGAGAAAGATGACTACACATCCTTTATTTCAAGCTTTATCTGGTTTGTAAAACATGGAACTCCCGAGCCGAAAACACTAGTGTGGAAAGACCTCGGGTCGAAGCTGGGGAAAGAGACCGCCATTGGAGAATAGTAGGCGTTCGGTTTCCATGCAACAGAAATCGGCTTCAAAAACTGTAATTGCTCACATCTGGCATGTTTCTGGCAAACCTTTGCCTTGTAATGTGGACTATTTACAGTTCACAAATATAAAAAGAGAGAAGTAATTAAATGCATCTTGCATGTACACTGAAAAGTAATATAATTTGAAAACGCCCCACCTGAATGGGAGCTTGGGTGGGAGCGAGGGCCAGCCCTATTTGCCCCCAGGCTGATGGGGTGTCAGTGGTAGAATTCACCACAGGATTTTCAGGAATTGGTTTGATTCAGCGGAAGGGCTGTAGTATGGGGGGTTATATATAGGGGCAAGGTGTGGGCAGCCTCTTTGACTGTTTTGTCACACCCAGTTTAAGTGTTTTTTTGAATTTGTATGAGGTAGGCCTTAGAATATAGATTTTGTTAGTTGATAGATTTGTTTGGCTGTTAGCGTAGGTGCTTTTACGGTTATTATAGAGAAGGCTAACAAGGTTGTTCAGGCTTTGAAAGTATTACAGCGCGAAGGTAGGAAGGATTTCTTGCGAGATGGAGTGTTGGAGCATGCACGGTGGGCTTACGTAGGCCAAAGAGAGTGTCCTCGGAGGGCGTGGCAGCAGCAGTAATTGCCTGCGTGTCACTGTAGTGGCAGGTATGAAGGATGCGAGGGAGCCGGATTTCATGTTAATATCTTTTATTCTTGCCACAAGAAATAAGGCCCACGAGCAGCCGGCCGGCCGCAACACTCGCTTTGTTCGCGCCTCTGCCTTTCCGCCGCGCCGCCCCCTGACGTCACGACCGTCCTCGTTACAGATTGGTCGTGGCGTCATGAGGCGCCTAAACATAGAAGACAGACTAGTTCTGTCCCTCCGGCCTCGTGCGTTAACTCACGTACGACATCTCCCTTTTCAACAGAACAAGAAAACTTAAGGAACTTCACCTCATAACAAAATCTTCGAACCTCTTGGGTGCTCGGATACGCCTAATTGGCCTGCTAGGAGTAACATACTGAAGTGAATTCGCCTTGACGGCGCACGCATCCTCTAGGCTTGACCCCATTACATTGTGACTGTCGCTCTCCACAGATTCGGGCCTGCAACCATTCTGTCCTGGGGCAGCCGTCAAGCCACGCCATGCCTTCTCGCATCGCTCCGCACTCCCCTGTCCACTTATTCCTGGCCTGGAAGGCGTATTCGCACATTCCTCCTCATCAATGACTACATCCCTGGCTTCGTGAGTTTGCCACTCGTCAACATCATCCGTGCATTCGGCCCCATCCACACGGACATCTTTCATGATGATTTTCTCTTGCCCAGCCTTGAGCCTAACTATGTCGTCCTTGCTCCGCCACCCCGCTCCTTCCAGACAGACTGCCCCTCTTGTCACTCCTTGCACACGCACAGGGGTTTGAAACACAGACTCCCCCTTCATCACCCTGTTGGGTTTCTTCACCAATATCCAATCCCCTTGCGCTATATTTTTAGTTTTGGCTCTATTCACCATGTCAGCGTACCTCTTATTGTTTTCCTGTTTGGCCACTATTCTTGCTTTGACTCTCAACCTCTCATCAGATTCTGCCTCAATTTCCCGGTTCATGTCATACCACTTATTGAATTTGGGGGTAAGCTCACTCATGCATCTTCTCCCTCTCATCAAATAAAATGGAGTGTGTCCAGTAACCTCACTGGGCGTGTTGTGGAAAGTGTTCACCTTGTCCGCCAGAAACGCTTTCACATTCATGTTGGAAGCGATCGCCTGTTGCACGCCCTCTTTGAGGAATCTATTCATACGCTCAACCTGCCCATTACTCTTCGGGTTGTACAGCGGGGTTTTCTCCTGCTTAATCCCCAACCTGGACAGAAAATCCGTCATCCGCCTGGACACTAGCTGGGTGCCGTTGTCCGACACCATGATCTTCGGCTGTCCCTCAATCGCGAAAATTTTCGTCAATACCTTGATCACTCGTTCAGTGGTAACTTCCCTGACGAACTTGTAGTGAATCCATTTGGAGAAGTAATCCGTAAGGACGATGAGATGTCTACACTCGTCAGGTAGCATTGTAAATGGGCCCGCAAAATCAATGGCAATCTTGTTCCACGGGCCGGCAGGTATGTCCACCAGCTGCAGCTCTCCTTTTGTCGTCTTCCAGTGCTTATCGGCCCTTAAGCACGGTCCACACCGATCAATGAATCTGCTGACATCGCTGCACATCCCTGGCCACCAGTAGTACTGCTTGAGGAGATTCTTTGTAGCGGTATTGCCCGGGTGGCCTTTATGGGCAATCCTGATTAGCTTGTCTCTTAAACTTTCCGGAGGTACAAACAGCTCGTGTCTCTTCACAAAGCCGCCTTCGATGGTGAGTTCGGAACTAATCTGTTGGAAACTTCTGAGTGCCCCGTGCAAGTTCCGGATAGGGGGCCAATGAGCCTTCATGTGGTCCATCACCCTCCGCATAGTCACGTCCTTCTCCTGAGCCGTCAACCATTCTTCCTCTGATATGGATCCCTCGCACATGGCTGTTGCGTCAACCATTGCCACAACGCACTCCGTGTCGTCCAGGGAATCATTCTCCTCATCCGGGATCGGTATGCGAGATAGGCAATCCGCCCTGCAGTTGAGGCCCCCTTTGATGTGTCTGACGGTGAAGTGATATTCTTGCAACTTAGACAGTAGACGTAGGAGCCTCGAGCTGGCTTTGCCATTGCCACGTCCTTCACCGTCCATCATGTATATCAAGGGTTTGTGGTCGGTGACTAATTCGAACTCCCTGCCCCACAAATTATTTCTCAGTTTCTCCACGGCCCAGACGCACGCGAGCGTCTCCTGCTCGATGGTGCTGTAGTGCTTCTCTGCTTCGCTCAATGACCGCGATATAAATGCAACAGTGTTCTCCTTCTTCCCTTGGAATTGGCAAAACACTGCACCGATTCCCTTGGCACTAGCGTCAACCGTGATTACATTCCGGAGGTCCTTGTTGTACGGTCGTAATATTGGGGCTGCGGCGATTGCCTGTTTGACGGATTCGAAGGCAGTGCTTTGTTCCTGTGTCCATGTATATTTTTCGTTCTTCCGTAGCAGTTTCCTTAGAGGCTCCACAGTGGTTGCGTATCCTTGCATGAACTTGGAATAGTATTCGCTGAGTCCCAGGAACGATCGCAAGGCGTCTTTGTCTCCTGGGCAAGGGGCATCTCGTATGGCCCTTACTAAATCATCTTTCGGCGCAATGCCATTTGGGGTAAGCATATGCCCTAAGTATTCTATCTTGTCTTCCATGAATTTGCACTTGTCTTTGGAGACTGTCATCCCCCTTTTTTGTAGCACCTCCAACACTCTGCGCAGCAGTTCTAAGTGCCCCTTCTCGTCTTCCGTGTGTATCAGAATGTCGTCCTGAAATGCTTCAACCCCCTTCATATCGCAGAAGAGGAGATCCATTAGCTTTTGAAAGACGCCCGAGGCCGATGCAAGGCCGAATGGGAGACGGATGTACCTGTATGCTCCAAACGAGGTAATAAAGGTGGTAAGTTCCTTGGATTCCTCCGTGAGACATACCTGGTGGTATGCAGACTTCAGGTCTATCAGGGTGAAAAACTTCGATCCTGCTGTGGCCGACAATATCTCCTGAATGTTGGGCAGTGGATGGCAGTTCACCAGGATATTTCTGTTCAGTGATCGCAGGTCTACACACAACCGAATGTCCCCTGTCCTCTTCTTCTTGGACACCACGATTGCGGACACCCACTCTGATGCACCTGCTTCCTCTATTACTCCTTCCCTTTTCAGCTTATCAAGAACAGCCTTAAGCTCCCCCCTTACAGAAAGAGGAATCGTTCTGACTTTGTGCTTTATTGGTAGGGCACCCTTTTTTAACCGTATAGCATGCACAAATCCTCTTACACACCCTACCTTGTTTTCAAAAACGGAGTCAAACATTTCGAGGACCTCAGCTAATCCATCATGTAAATCATCAGGCTGCACATAATTGACCCAGTCATCTCTCAGAACTATGGGATCTTCTGCCCCAGGGACTAGCATCACACCTAGCTTCGCCAGGTCCTTCCATCCCACAAGGCTCCTCCCATTTTCAGCCACATATATCTTTGTTCTCACAGTGCGCCCTCGAAAGGTGAGGGAGTCCCAGAAGTAACCTTTCATCACTATGTCGTGTTCCCCGAAGGCCTTTGGACTCACATCCGTCTCATGCAGTCGTACATCTTTCCACTTCGAATCAAATGTCCTATCAGAGATCAGGGTAAGGGGGGAACCAGAATCAGCCGTAAATGGCAATTTTATCACACCAATCATGACGGAGCCAATGGGACCCTTCACTCTACCGTCCTCACCATCAATGGACAACACCATGTCCGCATCCGCATCAATATCACTCTCGCTTACCGAGCTCACTTTCATGCCCGTATTATATTTTTTTGCTTTGCATACTGCCGCAAAGTGGCCCAACTTCCTGCATTTAGAACAGCTTTTGTGCACGGCAGGGCAGGCCCTGCTATCCGCTAAGTGATCCTTTGACCCACATCTAAAACAGACGAGCTGCCTCCTGCCTCCCCCTCTATTACTCGCCGCCCTGTCTGAAGTCTTGGGCACATGTTTACAGCTGCCCTGTACATAGAACACATTTGAAGCCTGACTAGTGTTCGCCAGTTCCTTGGAAGATACCATGGAGCGTTCCACTGCCTTTGCAATGGCAATTACGTCCTTCAGTGAAGGATTCCTGCATGAAAGCAAACGTTCCTGCACTTTCTTTGAATGGCAGTAAAACACCACCTGATCTCTAATGTACGTATCAGTCATCGCTGCAAATTCACAATCTTGAGCTAGAACACGTAGACATGCAATATACTCTTCGATAGTCTCTCCTTCCTCTTGCTTCCGCAGTGCGAATTTATGGCGCCCCACCATGATGTTGCACTCCTCTGCATACTGCAACTCAAGCCGCCGTACAGCCTCCTGGTACTCATTCAGCGGAGCTGTGGCTCCATGGGGATTCACATAAACCGGCAGGCTATCGAAAACCTCTTGTCCAGCCTTCCCCAACAGTCCGAATAACAAAGACTTTTTCCGTTCGGGGCTATACCCCTGACCATCAATTGAGATAATATAGTTCTCAAATGCGAGCAGCCATCCTTTCCACTTCATGCATGGCTTACCAGGAGAGTTCAGGAAGAGAGGAGGCACGCAGATATGACCTGTCTGCGACATGGCCGGAAAGCGGGCGCTACACTTGGAAGGACCGCGTGATACAGGTGCAGCATCCACTATGGGAGGCTACTGGGCTGCGCAGAACGGTAGGAGTCGTCAAAATCAATCGTGTGGAGATCGCAGCATCAGCGCCTTAGGGGTTGCATGTAGTCTCAAGTGAAGAGATATCAGCGCTTTCCACTGGCCTCCCGAAACATCAGGTAAGGTGGGCTACACTCGTGGGCCTTGGTAGAAGCTGTGACCCTCGTCGCCATTTGTAGTGGCAGGTATGAAGGATGCGAGGGAGCCGGATTTCATGTTAATATCTTTTATTCTTGCCACAAGAAATAAGGCCCTCGAGCAGCCGGCCGGCCGCAACACTCGCTTTGTTCACGCCTCTGCCTTTCCGCCGCGCCGCCCCCTGACGTCACGACCGTCCTCGTTACAGATTGGTCGTGGCGTCATGAGGCGCCTAAACATAGAAGACAGACTAGTTCTGTCCCTCCGGCCTCGTGTGTTAGCTCACGTACGACAGTCACCGACACATTGTCTGAAAAAATGTAGCCAGAAAAGTGTTGCAGGGCGAAAAGTCAGGTTATCGTCGGAGCGCGCAAGCGATTCTGGCGCTGTGGGTGCGGTTGGCTTACTGGCTCATGGCTTGCATGTCAGAAGAGGTGGACGAGGTTTGCGCGTCGCTCGGGGGCTTCATCTTGGCAGCGCATTGTGTCCCGAAGCAGGGGAGCCCTATTGAGGAGTGAGGTGACAGATGAGGGCCACTTGGGGGAGTGGGCCAGTGAAGCGCAGGCACGTTCAGTAACATGCGTGTTAAAGGAAGGCAAAAAACAACATCTACTCCCCTCAAAAACAAATGCGAGCGAGGGGAGAAGGCATTAGAGGAAAGACTGTTAGGGGCTGCATTAAAGATGGCCATGCCCACTGCAGGAACTCGGGAGACAGTTATAATTGTTTTAGATGAGGAGAGGGAAGCACAGCCAGAAAAAGGAAGTGTTAATACAGGTATTGAATTACTTAATACGCCTGTAGTCATGCAAGATGGTAGGTTGATACAGTTTATTCCCAGATTAGTTAGTCCCATGCTACATAAGGTGCAGGAACAATCAGACTGTATCTAAGGGAGGGGAGCATGTTGAATTTGTAGACAGAAGTGGTGTAGGCATGAGTGGTACGCTCTATGGCGAGATTGTTGGGAGGGGGAAGGCAAGCATAGCGCAAGTTAGGTTAGTTTTTTGGCAGCCAGAGTCAGTGGTATCACAGACTGGGTGTGATGGCACTCATGCATTGGGCGGACATGAGGAGCAGTCATCATCAAGGCGGCTTGGGAGGTCAGAATGCAATCACAGGATGCCAGTGGGGGTCGGGGCACCCTCAGAACACCGCACAGAAGAGAGGGCCAGACCCGGAGCGGCTCGCCCGACATCAGGGGATGCGTATGGTCTGGGTCTTCATGAGGTTCATCAGTTGGTGCATGGAGAGCCATCTACCAGCCATGGTGCTGGCTGTGTTGAGCAGGTGTACAAGCTGGAAGAGGAAGTTTTAGATTATGAAGATGGGGATGATTCAGAGGAGGGATAAATTGTGCAACAGGGGGTAGTGCAGAAAGGTGTCAGGGACCAGTTGAAAGCTCATGGAGGAAGGAGTCTTGGTGTTTTACAGGAAATGACAAAGAAGGCGGTCCAGGGCGATCGTCGGGTTGGAGGAGATTGACATACGGTCACAGACAGAAACTTACCTCAACATGAGGAGCGAAGGGCGCATTTAGAAAAGGGAGAAGGGTCCCAATTTGGCAGGTCTGAGGCTGGGGCAAAGGTTTTGGGCAAAGATATGGGGATTCAAACAGTTCAATGTGATAAAAGTGATGGTGTCATTGATGCTTCAACGCAGGTAGTCAGTGGATCAGAGAGCAGTTCAGGTAAGTCAGATTTGAGTCAAGTCGGGAAAGGTCAGGTTCTAGACAGCATTGTCATAAATGAGGGTACTGGAGGAAGTGTTCAAAACGTAAACTGCCATAAATGGGAGTGTTGATGCTTTTGGGGGGCGCATCTTACTTATGTTTTTAAGCTCCTTCACAGGGAAGTTCAGGCTAAGTAAGGTTCCAAGGAAGAGAAGTGGAAATTAGCGCATAGGCCTAAGGTACCTACTACTATTGAGAACTGGACTTCAGCCTTTTTGATATATGCAAGTATGTATTGTAAGCGTTATCCAGAAATGTGTGTAGCGTTATTCAAGTATATTTATATTGTAAGGAGGGGTCAAAAGGATTATGTCGATTTTGGATGGTTCAGATATGAAGAGGAGTTTAGGGAAAGGAAGGCCATTTATCCAGAGAGGGAATGGGGGGAGATTGATAATGAGTTATGGATGCAGTGGCTTACAACTGCAAGGAACGAGCCGGTAACGCACATGGCAAGTGGGTTGCCTTTACAATATAAGCCCTTTCCGGGGTGTCCCACCCAATATGGGGTGAGGAATGCGTCAAGAGGGCAGCTGCCTCAGAATGGGGCATGCTGGTCATTCAATACCAGTGTGTGTTCACGACAACAATGTAAATTTCGACACAACTGCTCCAGTTGTGGAGGCAGACATCCCACTTTCCAATGTTTCGGCAGGTTAGATTGGCAATGGCAGGGTGCGCATGGTAGAGGAGGTGACAGAGGAAGGGGCCACATGCAGCACTTGGCAAGAAAAGGGCCCTACTCCTATTAAATTGGAAAACCTCTGGTATTGGTTACAATTTTGTCCTAAGATGTCTGACACTAAAGTTTTGCTTTGGGGTTTCACAGAAGGTTTTAGACTACGAAGATGGGCTAGGAATTTGAGGTCTGCAAGGGAGCATCCAGAGGTAGTAAGGGCTAAGTTGCGGAAAGAGCTAGAGCTGAGGAGAGTTGTGGGCCCCTTTGATTATTGGCTGTTAGAAATGGGGTTTCTGGTTGGCTAGGGTATGCACCTCAGCCAGGCAGAACCTACCCACTCCAGTCAGGGCACGGGAGTTACACGTCCAAGATGACCCCTGCTCACCCCCTTGGTAGCTTGGCACGAGCAGTCAGGCCTATCCCAAAGGCAATGTGTAAAGCGTTTGCACAACACACACAACACATGTGGCGCAATATCCCCACCACAAAGGAAACACAACACCAGATTATATGAAAATATGTTGTATTGTACACAACGCAATTATCAGACCAAACATCACATATCAGTACTATCCTGCTACCTTAGCAGTTGTCAGAACGTTACACATTAGTTACTCTGCAAACTGGCAGTAGTTACACCTAACACACAGGTTACTCAGTATTCTGCAAAATAAGCAGTAGTCAGGAAACACGTTATTACACCAAAGCACTTGTCATAAGAATATCATAAAATGCCCATAGTAGGAACACTAGAAAACATATGGCAAGTTAGAGAAACATATTAGCAAGCATGCCCATAAAAGGAACATTTGCACACATTTGTGAAAACATCATAAAACAGGTAGGCAACATCTAATACAATAAAGTCTCTAATAAGAACTTTTGGTATATACATTGTCACTTAGAAGTACCTGGTTGATGATAAAGGCACCTCCAGTGCCTAGAAGACAAAGAAGAAAGGGGCCCCTGCCGCTCCTCTGCGCAATGTGGGGGTCTCCTTACAAATCTGGGGAAGAGGAGGCGGCATGCACCCCCTCTGCACTATTGACGGGCTTCTCCTATGGCCCGCTATCACTGGGGGCCCCTGGGCCTCCACTGGCCCTCACGTGGGGGGCCACGGTCGCCCAATACTTTTATGGAGGAGGGGGGCGGCACGAACCCCCTCCAATTTGAGGGTGGGCCCCTCCTGGGACCCACAAATGTTGTAGGGCCCCTCTGGGCCTTGACTGGCCTTTCACAAAGGGGGGAGCCAAAAAGATCCAAACTGGCCCACACAAGAGCCACGCCAAGGACCGGCAGCGCAGGGGGGCCTCTGGTGAGGCTTCCGCCCCTCCCGCAGTCCAAGAAACAGCCAGACAGCCTCGTTGGGGCCGGAGGGAACCTCCGATGAGGTTTTCTTACCCCCGCCTGGAGTAGGTGCCGCCAACCCGGCTGTCGAAGAAGAGGCAGGCACCAAAGTCGGTGCCTGCCAGTGCCCCGGGGGCGCTCCATGGAGCACGCTTCTCCCCAGGGGCACGACAGGAGCACTCGTGCTCCGAGTTTAGAAACAAAGGTACTTCGGGTGCCTTGGGGGCACGAGGAGGAGCACGCCGGCTCCTCTCTCTCTCGTCATGGGCCCTGGGGCTGAAATTGCAGCGTGCTCCAACGCGTTTCAGTGATTCACAGGGCCCGGCTGTGGCAGTGATTTCCTTTTAACAAAAATAAAAGATAAATACGCAGTCAGCAGCACGAAGCCCCAGCAAGGGGAAAGCGCGTTCCAATGCTAAGGAAATCCCCTGAGGAGCGCTTTCCAAAGCGCTTAGGTTTCGAACCAGGTGAGTCACCCCTCATGCTTCAGGGTAAAAATGCAGAGGTCAGGGGCCACAGCACCCTGCCCCTGGGGAGCCAAGTTTAGTAGAAAAGGCCCACAGGCGGAGGGCCCAACAACAGGCCAGCCCAAGGAATGTGCAGCAAGTGGAAAGTCCCCTGCAGTGACCAAGCAGGACACAGGTCAGCCCAGCAGCAGTAGTCCATGGCGGATCCTGGTGAGTTCTTCCAGCATTTCTGTGTCCAGTTTCAAGATGTTTCAAGAGTCTCCAAATTGTGGGGAAAATTCCCCTATACTTATACTCAGTCCTTACAATGTTTTGCAATGGTAGGGAGAGGAGGTTCCAGCCAGTTACAACTGGTTCTGGGAGTGCCCACTCTCTCCTTTCAGCACAGGCTCCAAACATCAGTGGGGGGTTAACGACCCTATTGTGTGAGGCCAGGGCACAGCCTTTACAAATGTAGGCGTACCCCGCCTCTCCCTTCTCTCAGCCCAGGAAGACTATTCAGTATGCATATGCACCTCTGTGACACCTCCACCCTCCCTGTGCTCAGGCTGTCTGAAAAGTATGCACAAAGCCCCAACTGTTACTCTGCCCAGACGTGGATTGGAGTCAAGCTGCAAAACACCATAGTCATAAGCACAGATAAATGCGCACTTTCTAGAAGTGGCATTTTTGTGATAGTAGTAAAAAAGACACCTACACCAGTAAGTAGCATTTATTATCACCATCACAACCGTACCAAACATGCCTAGTCTACCCCTCAAAAATCAAACAATACTCCTTACACATAAGGCAGGGCATTTCTAATGCGATCCTATGACACCAAGTTAGGCTGTTTGTCACTACCAGGACAGGCCACGCAACCTGGCACATGACCTGCCTTTCTACATACATGGCACCCTGCCCGTAGGGCTATCTAGGGCATACCTTAGGGGTGACTTACATGTAGTAAAAGGGGAGTTCTGGGCCTGGCAAGTAAATTTAGATGCCAGGTCCCTGTGGCAGAAAACTGCGCACACAGAGCCTACGCTAGCAGGCCTGAGACAGGTTTGAAAGTCTACTTTAGTGGATGGTACAAGCAGCGCTCCAGGCCCACTAGTAGAATTTAATACACAGGCCCTGGGTATAGAGATACCACTGTACAAGAGACTTATAGGTACATTAAATATGCCAATTAGGTATAAGCCAATCATACCAACTTTAGATGGGAGAGCACCTGCACTTTAGCACTGGTCAGCAGTGATAAAGTGCTCAAAGTCCTAGAGCCAACAGCGAGAGGTCAGAAAAACCAGGAGGAAGGAGGCAAAAAGACTAGGGATGACCCTGCATAAGGAAAAAAGTCCAACACTGGCCATTGCCGAAATTTGACGATTTGTCCCCTGGGCATTGTGCCTAAGAAACAGCAAGGTGAGTTTCAGTTGATTCATCACTTGTCTTGGCCTGTGGGGGCATCCATTAATGACTTCATTGCTCAAGAGGACTCCATGGTGCATTATGCGTCTGTTGATGAAGCGATCTCTCTTGTAAAATGATGCATTACTGGGGCTGAAATGGCAAAATCCGACATTCAGTCGGCTTTTGGACTCCTTCCAGTGCATCCACAGGATTTTTTTCTTTGTAGGGCATTCAGTCTGATAATGTCATTTACGTTGACAAGATGTTGCCTATGGGTTGCTCTGTTTCCTGTTCGCTGTTTGAAATGTTTAGTACTTTTATACAGTAGTTTATTTAGTTTAACTGTAGTCATAAATATGTAATACATTACTTGGATGATTTCTTTTTGGTTGGTAAAGCTGATTCAGATGAATGTCAAACAGCTCTGTTGGAGTTTGAAAAGGCTATGCTTGACATGGGGGTTCCATTGGCTCCAGAGAAAACTGAAGGGCCCTCGACTTGTCTGAATTTTTTAGGCATTGAGTTAGATTCCAATAAAATGGAAGTGTGTTTACCTAAAGAAAAAGTGCAGACGCTGGTTACAGTGTTGGAGGAGGCAGTGCAAAGATCTAAGTTGGAGCTGAGACAAGTGCAAAGTTTGCTTGGTCATTTAAACTTTGCTTGTAAGGTCGTGAGAGCAGGCAGGGCTTTTTGTAGGAGGTTGGGTTTTTCGCTGACTGGTGCTGTTTTGCCTCATCATCATATCCGGCTTTGAGCAAGTGTTAAGGTGGATTGGAGGATGTGGATTACTTTTTTTACAAGATTTCAATAGAGTTACAATGTTGGTTGATGATGATTGGTTTTGGCAAGTTCAATTTTTTTCTGATGCTTCTGGTGTGCATGGTTTTGGTCTTTTCTGGGATGGGCATTGGGCTGCTGAGAGTTGGGCATTAGCATGGAGAGTAGCCAGACATAGCACTGTTTTTTTTTTTTTTTTTTCGTTAGTTGTTGCATTGTCAATTTGGGGACACATGTTGGCTAATAGGAACATGGTTTTTAATGTTGACACTCAGACAGTTGTGAATTTAGTGAATTCTCAAAAAGCAAAAGATGAAAAAATGTTGAAACTGTTGAGACTGTTTTTCCTGAATTGTTTGAAATTTAACATATATTTCAAGATGAAGTATGTCCCAGGTGTAAATAATGATATTGGTGATGTGTTATCTCGTTCGCAGTGGCAGAGATTCCGTGAGCTTGCACTGGGAGCAGGTGCACAGAAGACAGCAGTTCCTGAGGAGTTAAGGGAGATGGGAATGGTAGGAAGTTGGAACTGGTTCAGCAGCCCATAGCTCCGTCTACACAAAAGATTTATGACCTGGCTTGGTCTGAATTTCTCAAACCAGGTGCTGTTAGGAGGGTGGGTGGTATGGTTGCTTGTAGAGAAAGAAGGGAGGACGCTGTTTGTTTCATTATGCAACGGATCGATTTGGGGCTGTTGGCGGTAACCATATTGGGTAAGTTGTCAGGTATTTCCTTTTATGGTAAGTATTTTTGGGGTTATGATCCAATGGAAGGAGAAATCAGCAAAAGGATACTCAATGGTTGGGCTAGAAAAGGATGTGATCGAAGATGCCCAATAACGTCACAGTTGTTGAAGGATCTAATTTTAGTTCTAAAAGAGGTTTGTTTTGCAACATGGGAAGTTCTCTTGATGTCCCTTTTTTATGTCATGGCTTTTTCATGGGGCGTTCAGAGTTTCAGAGCTGTTAGGTTTTAAACGTAATGAAGGCATTCTGTGTTCCTATGGGCGCATGTGGGAAGGAGTTATCTATTTGTGGTTAAGGTCATCTAAGTTGGATCAGTTGGAAGGGGTCAAGAAGTGGTGATGAAGGGAAGGGATCCCCCTGTGTGTCCGGTGTATTGTTGATCTTCTTTTGCCAGGATTTTTCCAGGTTTGTTTTTATTCATCAGGATGGTTCCAATTTGAAGTCGCATCAGTTGCTTTCAATTCTAAAAATGGGAATTAAAGGACTGGGGATAGCTATGCAATTTTATGGTACACATTCATGTAGGATTGGGGCGGCTACTGAGGCTAAACTACTTGGGAGATCAGATAAGGCAGTAATGGATTTGGGTCATTAGAGTAAATCAGTATGAGGCATGTTGACATATTTATATGCTGTCACTGAATTTTTATAGGTAACTGTGTGTTTTTCTGCCTCCCCCTACACCCTTTTGTTCAGGTTGTGTGGCTGACCTGAACAGAGTTTGTTCATTTTGGATAGTGGGACATTACTTCATGCGTTAGGCCAAGAAGCAGGTTTCTTCAAGACATTTTGTCTGGGTCTGGATGGGGCCAGGATTAAGATCAGTTTTGATGGTTAAAAGTGGGATGAGGTGGGGGGGAGCTGTTATATGCTCTTTCTAGAAGATTATCTCAGGAGGTTTGTCCTGATTTGTTAGTAGTTCATTTGGGAGAAAAGGATTTAGTGCCTTTGTCAGATATTGGACTTTTGAAGGCCATGAAGATAGATTTATTGAGGATCAAACAGAAATGGGCAGGGGCGCACGTTGTTTGGACCGAATTGGTACAGAGGCGCATTTGGAGGGGAGCTAATTCATTCAAAGGTATAGAGAAACAACGTAAAAAGGTGAACAGGGAGATGATCATTTTTTGTCATTTACAAGGGTTTTCAGTTTTGCAGCATGAAGTGATTGTGCATAAGGATGTGGATCTGTTTAGGTAGAATGGGGTGCATTTGTCATTTTTGGGCAACAAACATTATTTATTGGATTTTAGGATGAGGATTTCAGTCCTTTTAGGTGAGAATTTGTGGGATTATGAATACATACATAGCTGCTTCAGGTGGGGCAGGAAAACGCCTGGCGGGTTTTCCTGTGTGGCGGGTTTTTCACAGACAGGCTTTGGGGTGGAAGGGTATGGATGCACAAAGATGAGAGGTCAGGGAGTTTTGACAAGGAACAAAAGGGAGGAAAGGCAAGGGTAACTACAGAAGGTGGACAGCAGGACAGATGGGTACTGGATTGGTCAGGTCAAGGTGGGGATGAGAAGGGGGTATTGATGAGGGGTAAGTTTTTTAGAGGGTGGGGTGTGGTTTAGGATAATACATGTATTAGTGAGGACTTTTAGTTTTGTAAGGCTTGACTACCAAGGTTAATGTTTTATACCATACCTGTGCTATTAAAGCGGCCTTTTACCTCTAAATGATGAGCTGTGGTTTGTACGCCGTTTTGCTTGAAGGGATTTTGACTGTGGAATACGATGTTTTCCCAGATTAATGTGTATCTGTGTTTATTTTTGATGTCCTTCATGATTATAATTGAGTGCCACAGGCATTGCTACATTCTGTTCTTACATGATAGTAAATCGTATGAAGGATATGCAAATAACTTTCAATTTCAGTTTTATATGTGCTTCCTTTTAGATTAATGATTTATTTGTATTGGCTATTTTAATATTAATTGTTTTATCGTAGCACTTAAAGTAAGCACCATTAATTAATTTTACGTTCTGAAAGCCATCGCCGGAAGTTAGTGCTGCTCTTGTTCAAAATGGCAATGAGGTTAGTGCCGCTGCGAGCCTGCTCTGACTGGGTTAGTATTTGATTTATTTCAGTTTTGACTGTTTGTATCTAGATGCCAACAAAGTTAAGCTTGAAACAACCCTTTTAATGAACGTTATAGGCAGAAGGATAGCCTTCAAATAGCATGCATAAAGGGATATCTCGATGGTCTACTGCATGTGTACTAGATAATAGGCGTTAGTGCGGCTATGTACTACGTATTGACCCACTGGCCTAACGAATGAAGCATCAGCCTCCAGAGCTGGGGATTGAGAGTTCAAGCCCCATCTGGGCTGTATGTAGCACGTTTTTCGGATCATGTAAGGAATATCTAAAATACTACCAACTGTACCATCCAATTTCATCATAGTGCTCCTCTGCGGAACAAAAAAGAAAAAAGTGCAAGCCATACAGAGAGAGCAGCAGGTGGGTGTTGGGAGGAGGGGAAGAAATAGTACGTCATGCAGGGAGCCGCTGACAGGCACTAATTAACTAGAGTCAATCTGTACTTGGTCCCTGCTCCACAGAAATAACCAGAAATTACGTTTTGCGTGCACTAACCAATTAGGGAGCCTGCAAAGAAGAGTGACATAACAAGAACAAATGGTAAGCAACAGGTGGGCTCCAAGCCCTTTTCTGTATACATGAGGGTCTCACATCCACCAGACCATGCACTTGCAGGCTCAACCCCAAAAAGCTAGTAATCCCGAATGGCATCTCAGTAAAATCAGGGGAAGAATGTTGAAAGTGTCAGGGGCAAAATCTGGAACGCACTGCCTAAAAATACGAGGAAATGTTCACTTCAACTGTGACTCTGTTCATTATGTTCATATTTCATGGAGCTTATATTTTTAGTTTTGTTTATTATTGCGTACCGCAAATTGAATCTGAGTTTTGTGGCATTTGCTGTGCACTATAAATGACTTAAATAAACTATTAACAAAGGAATGCTGCAGAGATGTTTTAAGGTATGAACAAAGTGGGTAGTTACCCTGGGGCCCCTCCTTCCTTGGGCCTCCCTGAGAAAGTGAACTTTCTATTTGACCTCGCTATTATATTTCTCTTTCTAAACTTCTATCTGCCTGCCTCTATTTCTGTCACTCTATTTAGTGTCATCTTACCGCAAGACGTATTTTAGCTTTATGTGTGATACTGTTGAAATTTTAACATATCATTTAGTATTGCTTGGCACCATGCAGCCTTGAATTAGCAGGACATGGGTATTAAAATTCTAAGTTGTTCTGTACAGCGGCCCCCTAAAATACGTCTTGCCTGGTGCCCGAAAACCCTCAAGATGACAATGGAATGCTGCCTTTAAACTTTGAGAAATGCACAAAATTCACATACACTTTTCTGAATAGGTGAACTGAACTGGAACATTTCTTGTTCTTGGCTACATGAGAGAGAGACCATGGTTTTGGTATGAGCTAAGACTGAACTCCGAAACAATATGACTGCGGACACATACGGATCAACCATTCTTTCCCCTAATGGTGTCCTCTAGGTCCCAGTTGCCAGCATAGCAGAATTAAAAGACATTTCTTCAGCAAGACAAATAACTTTCATGACCAAAAGAAGTTTTAAATAAAGGTATAAAAATGCAATTTAAAAAAAAAACAAGCATTAGCAAAGCCAATAGGTCTCACCAATAGGTCCATCAGCTTTGGTAATTTGTTTTTGCCAAGTTGTACACCAGTGTGGTTGCTGTTCAGCATGGGTAAAAGTCAGTGGTGTGGAGCGTCGTACAGTTGAGTGAGGGAGCAGAGCATCAGAGAGTGGATTTGTTGGAGTAGAATGTTGTAGAGTGCAGTATTGAGAGTAGAGTGTTGTAGAGTTCAGTAGAAAGGAGTAGAGTTAAGTGGTTCAGTGGCAGAGAGTGTCGTAGAGTGCAGTGGAATAGGGTGGAGAAGGTTGAAGGGGATTGTGGAAGTGGGGTGGATTGGATGGAAGTATAGTGGGGTGGATTGTATTAGGGTAGAGGGGTTTGGATTGAAAGGAGAGGGTTGGATTGGATTGCAGTAGGTGGATTTAAATGGAGCTAGGTGGACTGGATTGGGGTGGATTTTATTGGGGTGGATTGGAATGGGGTAGAATAGATTGGATACGGGTGGCTGGGTTGAATTGAAGTGATAGGACTGAGGTGGGGTGCATTGCATTGTGGTTGCATGGGGTAGTTTGAAGCGGGGTGAATTGGAGTGGGTGGACTGGAGTGGTTTGGGTTAGATTTGGGTAGAGTCAGACTGAGGTTGAATGGGATGAATTGGGGTGGGGTGCATTGGATTGGATTGGGGTGGATTGGGTTGACTAAAGTGGATTGGATTAGATTGCGGTGGATTGGATTGGAGTAGGGTGGAATGGAGTTGGGTGGATTGGATTAAGTGAGGTGGCTTTCTTGGAGTGGGTGGAGTTTTGGAGTGGGTTGGAGTAGGATGGATTGGATCGGAGTGGGGTGGATTGGAGTGGGTGATTGGAATGGCGTGGGGTGGTTTGAAGTGGGGTGAATTGGAGTGGGTGGACTGGAGCGGGATGGATTAGATTGTCCAGAAGTGGAGTGGATTTGATTGGACTGGAGTGGGGTACATTGGATTCCTTGGTGTGTGGTGGATTGGACTAGAATTAGATGGATTGGAATGGAGTGAGTGGATTGTATGGGAGTGGGTTGGATTGAACTGGAGTGGGGGATCTGGATTGGAGTATAAGGTTGGCTTGGAGTAGGCTGGATAGATTGGACTCGAGTGGGTGGATTGAACTGGGGTGGGTTGGATTGGATTTGAGTGGAGTCAGATTGATCAGAGTAGACTGGATTAGAGTGGAGTAGTGTGGATTGGGATGGAGTAGGGTGGACTGGATTGGGGTGGAGTAGGGTGAATTGAAGTAGGGTGGATTGGATTGGATTGGGGTGGGGTTGGGTTGATTAAAATGGGTTGGATTAGACTGGGGTGGGATGGACAGGAGTGGAGTGGGGAGACTGGAGAGGAGTGCACTAAATTGGACTTGAGTGGAGTGAATTGGATTGGAGTGGGGTGGATTGGACTGGAGTAGGGTAGATTGTATGGGGGTGTATTGGATTGGATTGGAATGGGTGGGCTGAATTGGAGTGGTGTGGGCTGGATAGATTGCATTGGAGTGGGGTTGACTGAAGTGGGGTGGGTTGCATTGGATTGGGGTAAAGTCAGGTGGATCGAAATAGATTCTATTAGAGTGGAGTGGGGTGGACTGGAGTGGAGCAGGGTGGATTAGATGCGGTGGATTGGATTGGAGTGGGGTGAAATGAAATAGGGTAGTTTAATGATGTGGATGGATTGGATTGGGGTGAGTTGAATTAGAGTGGCGTGTGGTGGGCTGGATTGGGGTTGGATGGATTGGTGTGGGTTGGGGTGGATTGGAGTGGGGTGGATTAGAGGTGGAGTATATTGAATTGAGGTGGGGTGAATTAGAGTGAGGTGAATAGGATTGAGTGGGGTGGATTTGATGAAGTGGATTGGACTGGAGTGGGTTGGGTTGGATGGGAGTGGGGTGGATTCAAGTAGGGTGGGGTGCAATGGAGTGGGGTGGAACAGAGTATGGTGGAATGGAGTGAGGTGCATTGGATTGGACTGGGGTGGGTGCGACAGGAGTGGAGTGGATTGGATTGCAGGGGGTGCAATGGATTGGCGTGAGGTGGATTGGTTTCAGTGGGGTGATTAGGATTGAGGTTGGATGGGATGAATTGGGGTGTGGTGCAATGGAGTGGATTGGGGTGTATTGGATTGATTAAATTGGATTGGATTAGATTGAGGTGTATTGGATTGGAGTGGGGTGGTTTCTTGGAGTGGGTGGATTTTTGGAGTAGGTTACAGTAGGATGGATTGAAGTGGGGGATTTGGGTGGATTGGACTTGGTTGGAGTGGACTGGACTGGATTTGAGTGGACTGAATTTGAGTGGGGTGGATTGTGGTGGATTGGAGTGGGTGCGTTGGAGTGGGAGAACTAGACTGGTGTTGGGTGGAATGAATCGGAGTGGGGTGGATTGGACTGGGTGATTGAAATGGCGTGGGGTGGTTTGAAGTGGGGTGAACTGGAGTGGGTGGACTGGAGTGGGATGGATTTGATTGTCCAGAAGTGGGGTGGATTTGATTGGACTGGAATGGGGTACATTGGATTCATTGGGGTGGTGGATTGGACTAGAATTAGATGGATTACATGGATTGGAATGGATTGTGTGGATTGTATGGGAGTGGGTTGGATTGAACTGGAGTGGGGTGAGCTGGATTGGACTAGAGGGTTGGACTTGAGTAGGCTGGATAGATTGGTTGAGTGGGTGGACTGAACTGGGGTGGGTTGGATTGGATTTGGGTGGAGTCAGGTGGATCAGAGTAGACTGGATTAGAGTGGAGTAAAATGGATTGGGATGGAGTAGGGTGGAATGGATTGGGGTGGTAGGGTGAATTGGAGTAGGGTGGAGTGGAATGGGGTGGGGTTGGGTCATTTGAAATGGGTTGGATTGGACTGGGGTGCGATAGACAGGAATGGAGTTAGGGGGCTGGACAAGAGTGAAATAAAACGGACTTGAGTGGGGTCAATTGTACTGGAGTGGGGTGGATTGGACTGGAGTAGGGTGGATTGCATGTGAGTGTGTTGGATTGGATTGGAGTGGGTGAACTGAATTGGAGTGCTGTGGGCTGGATACATTGTATTGAAGTTGGCTGGACTGAACTGGGGTGGGTTGCATTGGACTGGGGTAAAGTCAGGTGGATTGAGGGTAGATTTGATAAGAGTGGAGTGGGGTGGATTGGAGTAGGATGAACTGAAATAGTGTAGTTGGATGAGATTGGTGGATTCGATTGGATTGAATTGGATTTGGGTGAGTTAAATTAGATTGGAGTGTTCTGGACTGGGATGGGTTGGGGTGGATTGAAGTGGGGTGGGTTGGACTCGAGGGGGATGGACTTGAGTTAGGTGGGGTGGAATGGAGTGGGATGGAACAGGGTGTGGTGGAATGGAGTGAGGTGCATTGGATTGGAGTGAGGTGGGTTGGACAGGAGTGGAGTGGATTGGATTGCAGTTGGTGGAATGGATTGGAGTGAGGTGGATTGGTTTGAATGGAGTGAATTGGATTGAAGTTGGATGGGATGAATTGGGGTGGGTGGATTGGACTGGATTGGATTGGGGTGGATTGGATTGGAGTTGGGTGGATTGCATTGATTTAGGTGGTTTTCTTGGAGTGGGTCAATTGTTGGAGTGGGTTGGAGTAGGATGGAATGGAGTGGGGTGGATTTGATTAGGGTGGATTGGACTGGATTGGAGTGGGCTGGACTGGATTTGAGTGGACTGAATTTGAGTGGGGTGGGTTGTGGTTATTGGAGTGGGTGGATTGGAGTGGAAGAATTGGACAGTGTTGGGTAGACTGAAGTGGGTGATTGGATTGGCATGGGGTGAGTTGAATTGGAGTGGTGTAGATTGGATTGGAGTGGGGTGGGTGGATTGGAGTGGGCTGGATTAAGGTGGTTTGGAGTGGAGTGGAGTGGTTTGGATTGGAGTGGGTGGATTAAGGTGGACTGGATTGGGCTGGTGTAGGGGGGATTAAGGTGGATTGGATAGGTGTGGGATGGATTTGAGTAGGGTGGGTGGACTGGATTGGAGCTGGGTGGATTGGGTTGCGGTAGATTAGATTGGAGTAGATTGGATTGGAGTGGGCTGGGTTGGACTGGAATGGGTTGGATTGGATTAAGGTGGGGTGGGTGTGTTGGATTGGGGTGGGTTGGATTTGAATGGGGTGGCTTGGATTGGAGTGGGTTGGGCTGTACTGGAGTGGGGTGGGTCGGACTGGAGTGGGTTGGATTGAAGTGGGGTGGATTGGATTGGATGGGACTGGGTTGGATTGGACTGGAGTGGGGTGGATTGGAGTGGATTGGATTAGAGTGGGATGGACTGTGGTCGATCGGAGTGCATTAGGGTGAGGTGGATTGTAGTGGTACAGCTTGGATTGGATGGAGTGGTATGGGGTGGATTGGAGTGGGGTTGATTGTAGTGGATTATAGTGGAGTGGAATTGGGATGGAGTAGGGTGGACTGGATTGGGGTGAGGTGAGGCAGACTGGAATGGAGTGGGGGCAAATTGGAGTGGGGGCAGACTGTTTTGGGTTGGAGTGGGGCAGAATGGAATGAGGCAAATTGGAGTGGGGCAGATTTGAATGAGGCAGATTGTTTTGGCTTCGAGTGGGGAAGACTGGAATGGGGTAGATTATTTTGGGTTGGGGAGGGGCAGATTGCTTTTGAGTGGGACATAGTGTTTTGGATTGGAGTGAGGAGCACTGTTTTAGATTGCAGTGGGGTGGATTCTTTTGGATTGGAGTAGGGCAGATTATTTTTGATTGGAGTGTGACAGAGTCTGTTGAATTGGAGTGAGGCATTTTGGAGCGGGTGGATTCTTTTGGATTAAAATGGGATGGGTAGTGGTGGACTGGAATGAGGTGGATTGGGTTGCAATGTATTGGACTGGAGTGGACTGGAGTGGGTTGGATTGGAATGTGTTGGATTGGATTGGGTTGGATTTGAGTGGACTGAGTTGGATTGGAATGGGGTAGTGTGTTTTGGACTGGACCAGGTTGGATTGGTGAGGGGTGGATTGGACTGGAGTGGGTAGCACTGGACTGGGGTGGGTTGGATTGGACAGGAGTGGGGTGGATTGGAGTGTGATACATTGCGGTGGATTGGAGTGGATTGCAGTGAGGAAAATTGGATTGGAGTGTGGCAGATTGGATTGGTGTGGGGTGGACTGGATTGGAGTGGGGTGGATTGGAGTGGGCTTGGTCGGGATATAGTGGGGCAAATTGTTTTGGATTAGAGTGGGGCAGAATGTTTTGGATTGGAGTGGGGCAGATTGGAGTGGGATAGATAGTTTTAGATAGGAGTGGGGCAGATTCATTTGGATTGGAGTAGAGCAGAATGGAATGGGTGGATTGTTTTGAATTGGAGTGGGCAGATTCTTTTAAAATGGAGTGAGGCAGATTGGAGTGGGGCAGACTGTTTTTGTTTGGAGTGGAGTGGTTTGGGGTGGAGTGAGATGGATTGGATTGGGCTGGGATATGTTGAATTGGGCTGGATTTGAGTTGAAAGGGATTGGTGTGGGTTGGATTGGATTGGTGTGGAGTGGGGTGAATTGGATTGGAGTGGGTCTGATTGCGGTTGATTAGAGTGGGGTGAATTGGAGTGGGGTGGATTGGATTGGAGTTGGGAATACGGCACATTGGAGTGGGGCAGATAGGAGCGGGGAAGATTGGAGTGGGGCAAACTGTTTTGGATTGAAGTGGGGCAAATTATTTTGATTAGTGTTGGGCATACTGGAGTGGGGCATATTGGTTTGGATTGATGTGGGGACGGTTGGAGTGAGGCAGATTGTTTTGGATTGGAGTGGAGCAGATTGCTTTGGATTTGAGGGGGCAGACTGCTTTGGATTGGAGTGCGGTAGATTGGTTTATAATGGAGTGGGGCCTATTGTAGTGGGGTGGGATATTGGAGCGTGGTGTTTTGGATTGAGGTGAGTGGTTTGGATTAGAGTGGTTTGGTGGAGTGGGGTGAACTGGATTGGTCTGGGTGGATTGAATTGAGTGGGGTAGATTTTTAATTGAGTGGTGTGGAATGGTGTACGTTGAGATGGGGTGGATTGGATTGGAATGGTTTGGAGAGGGGCAGATTGGATAGCAGTAGGGTGGATTGAGGTGTATTGCACAATTATGTATTAAAGCATAACTTTGGAAATTACACATAAGAAAGAATGTCACTTTGCAATATTTAGAACAAGATAATCGTCATCTTTTGAGAACAGCAACCACAAGCAAAACCAAAGGAAAACATAGTGCAAAGTGAGAAAAGAAGAACTGGCAAACTAAAAGAAAAGAGTTAACTATGGAGAATACAACTTTGCAATTTTGTTTTTCCTGCTGGACACATTTTTGCCAGTCACACACCTTCTGTAGGCAGGGCTTTAGAAGTTAAAAAGAATAAAATAGTAACTCAATCACGTCTGGAGCAGTGGAAAGGCATTGATCAAGTTGAATCAATCAGAGCTTGGTCCCTACTCTAAGACCTTTTTTGTTTACAAGAGTGTCTTGCAAGCGAGACGCATGCACTAGTGCATTCTATAGCAGGCTCTTCCCTAAAAATGATGGGTTAGGTCAACAAAAGGTTATAAAATAAGATCAAGCATTCCCATCTAAAATCATGGTGCATAATCAGCTCATAGAAGTCAATGGAACAGACAGTAGAAATCCTACAAGAATGACTGTCACCATTTAGGACTCTAGCAGGACATGGGGGAAGCTGAGCTGACAGTGCAAACAATTGGACCAAGATAAGAACCACAGCCAATCAGAAATTTTAACTTTGCACAGGCTATTTGAAATGGAGAAAAATCTTAATCCAATGGGACAAAGAGGAAGGCTCAGTTCATGTAGACCTCCACAAGTCCAAACACATTGAATGGAGCCCGCAATTAAAAAAAAATCTTACTCAAACAATTCAGTTAACTAATTTGTCAATGATTGATGAGTATTGCAAGGTTACCAGATTCTTACGGTCTTCGCTTGGTCAATTCTTGTTTTGCAGGCTGCAAAATCACAGCTGCTTTGATGTATTCAAAGAAAGTTCCAGAACCAAGTCAGTGTTTTGGGGACCTTGAGCTGAACTAGTTTTACAGACTTAGATTTCTCTACGATTGACAATGCATTTTCTGCATTTGAGAAACTCATGTTTTCTCAGATAGTGCTGAAAGGTCTCCTCAGTACTGCAGCAAAGTTCAACAAAAAGGTAAACCTTTCTCTGGTGGTGATACTACCATTCAATGTAGTCCCAGTATCTTCAGGACTGGGTTTAACAAGTCCAGTTCTCTTGAACACAGCTTCTAAGTGTGCATCCCATGCTGGTCAACTATTCACTAAGCCATTCCTAGCCTCCACAAAGTTATTCAAGAGGCTTCATCTACAGCAGACTGAAGATCTCTCTGTCTCCTGCACCATTCCACTACCAGGCAGCTCATGTATCGAAGGTAGGAATCATACAGTAGGTTGCGGGCTACATGGCAGACCAGAGGCCCCATCGAGCTTGAAGGCCAATCAGGAGGTTTGCTTTCCCAGCTCTGGGCACATGTTTTGATTACTGCAGTGACTGAGGCGGGTGTCACGACAGACCTCCTTGTTTTGCTACAATACTCCAATGATTATATCTTTGTCTACCCTTCTCATAGCCTGTACAAGGGTAAGAGTGTCTACAGTAGCATTGTAAGGGGTCAAGATGTTTTTCCTCCAAGTTATCCTGAAACCAAAACTTGTCTCTGGGGGATCCCACATCCCCTTTTCCACAATGTGATGTATGCCGACGCCCTTGAGGGTTAACCTAAAGCCACAGAACTATTGTTGATATTTTCTGTCTGCACAAAGACGATACAGCTGTCTCTGAGGGAGCAAGATGTTGCCATAGGCCAGATTTCCCACCCTCAACACAGAAAACAAATAGCCACGACCTATTCTAAGGTTAATTGAGCAGAGAGTGAAGCAAACTGTGAAGCAGACTAAGGGAGCTCCTACCTACTCTCCATATTCCAGGTGAGGTCAAACCAATCTTTCCTCTAATCACCTACCCCAGTGTGGTTGAAATACTATTGAGCCAGGAAACCAGGTGTTTCATTTGTGTGCTTTAACTAGGTTTACCATTCAAACACTACCATGATTTGAGCTACATCACTAGGAGCTGGGATACAAATATAACATGTCAATCTCTCACACGTTAATTTCCGTATAAAATAGTAATCAAGTGTTGCACACTTCGAGGTTTATTCCCAAATACATAAAGCTTCTGAAATTAAAGCCATAACTTATCACAAGCCAAAAAATAATAAATATTGGGAATCTTAATTTAGGGCAAGATCATCCATGGCCCAAAAGGGTCTCATCTGCTTTGTTGGCTTAAAATAAATCTCATGTGATGGTTGACAAAAACCACAAGAGACAAGGCAATGCTATCTGTAGAAATAAAATTATATACACCCCAGCTTCGCAGCTAAATAGAAATATAACTGGACAAAATTATGTTGTACATAGACGGTCAACTTACAATACACTAGTTATTAAAATTCTGCTTTTCAAAATGATCATCCGCTGACCCCTATAAGTGCTATGGCAGGGGCTCATCTGGAGAAAGAAGTGGCACTTTGAAACAGGTATATAGGAAGTCTGTTTAACAAGCTTCGTGACCCAGCAGAGCTCAAAAACTAAAACAATCTAGAAATGGGGTGTATCTGTGTAGGAGCCCAGAGATTACATAAATTTAACTGAGCAAATATAGTGCTAAAATTCATCCTAGATTTGGGTTTAGCATCTCAGGCACTTATAATCCCATTGATTTGTTTAAAGTAGCTAGCTAGAACACATTGTTTATGGGCGAATCATTCTATATCTGGCCTTTACCTTCTATATCTGGCCTTTAGCTGGCCTTTTACCCATGATGTATTTCCGCCAAGTAATCGAACCAATGTTTTGCGCCACTGCTGGCTCTAGAACAAAGGGGCTTAATTATGAAAGGCTTGCGCCACCTAAGCGTCACTCTTTCTGACTCTACGGCAGCACAAACCTCTCAACTGTATCCATGAGGCCACCTAAAACCACTTTGTGTGGCTTTGAATGGCCTCATAGATATGGAGTAAAACAAAGCTGCACAAGTCGCTGTGTTGCCTTACTCCGCGCCAGGGAGGCGTTCCACGGGCGTTGCAGTGGATTTTTCCTTGCAACACCAATGGATTTTGTCGCTGCCCCAGATTTACTTAATCACGAAAACCTGGGGGAGCACCAAAACCTTACGCTTCCCACGGGGAGGTGTAACAAGGAGAAATATTTGTATTTATCCTCGTTTTTTCCTCTTCTCATATGTGCAGCATTCTGCAGCACACATGGAAAGAGGAAAACGCCTCAAGGGATTGTTTTTGGACAGGTAGGGGCCCCTTCCTTCACAAAAACAATACTGCATGCAACGCAGACACGTTTGCATCATGGTGGAAGGGTACCTGCTTTGGCGCTAGGCAGCTAATTGTGCACCAGCACAGGAGGAAATTCTAGAAATGCAGGATATTGCATAAATACGGTGCAATCTTGTCCTTTGCGGTTGCAATTGTTACATTTCTTTTATATTTTATTGCATGCATATGTTGCAAAACTGAAAAAAAAGAAAGCATTGCACCCCGAAGCCATAGGTTTGCAATGAGCAATCAATATTAAAAAATAAATTAGTCATTGCATGCAATTTTAATGGTTACAAGCGGTTCCTAGAAGGCAGGTATATTTAAATAAGTTAAAGTAACCATTTATTTTTAATACACATCAGAGTAAAACATTTTTCGCACTTTTGCAAAAAAAAATTATATTGACCTATGGCTACTGAATTGCCAGAAGGCACAGCTTAAACTCACTAAAAACTAAAAAATACAAGAATTAAAAGAAAAAAGGCATTAGCAAAGTGAAGTATGGACTCACTAGTCCCAGTGAATTCTCATGTGACACTTAGTTGACAGATGCAGTCATTTATCGAACTGTCAGTACATTGGGTACTTTCTTGTAAACAGTGAAATCCCCATATTTACTGACGGTGAGTCTCAAAAGGAAAAAAAAATCGAACTACGGGTTGGAGAGATGTGGCTTTAATTTTCAGCTCTCAATGTGATTTTAAAACTTTGAACTTGGTACACTCTTGTTTATTCTGTGGTCCAATACTGTCTGGTAGATATTATATGAGAGGTCCGCAGAACGCGTTCTTACCTTGTGCCTCAGTAAGGTGAATAACTGCATCTCACTGGAGCATGTCGGTGTTATATACTAGCTAGCCAACCCGACCGCACTTTATAGATGAGGTGTCTTGCTTACGTCCAATTACACGAGATTATTGTAAAGAAACAACGAGATCAGCAACATTAGCCACATCTCTAGGTATAGACCAAGAAAGCAATCATTAATGTGGTTAAGTGTGGTTAACACCAAGAGTGTTTATAGTTATTTATCTAAATGTGTCTAATGAGCCGATCCACAGGGATTCGTGGGGTAATCTATTTTGCATTCAATACCCCACAACTGAGCGTCTCAAGTGCTATGATAGGCGTGCATCGGATGGGTTATGGAGGAGCTCTTTCAGGTTTGTGTGACAGGCTGGTGAGTGTGGCTGATATGCAGGCTGCATGGAGAGAGTCAGACTTCAGCTGGTTTAGAATATCTGCAAACACTGGGTTTTCAGAGAAACAGGCAGTGAGATGGACAATAGAGTTTCACGTTGACTTCTGAGAAGGATGACTTCTGAAGGGTGGGGATTCGGACCTAAGGAAAGGCTACTTCCAGGGGTTGTCTGGGTCTGAGGCTCCTCAGTCCAGGACCCAGGGCTTAGTTCACAGGTGTGCGGTACAGTGAATGATGGCCACAACTTTTTTCTGTCGAGCTCCTGGCAGGTTTTAATGTTTCAAATAGCAATCAGTAGAGCTGAAAGAGAATACATGATAGCAAACTTCAGGTATAATAGAGACTGAACTTTGCCTATACACAAATTGGTGTGGAAGGCTGATGTAAGGTGCTAGGCAAAAAGGCTAGTTGGGAAAACTAAATACTATTAAAAAGCCAGCTATTGAGAAACGTCTGAACCCATGAACATGAAGAACTGAGCTTCCCCGCATGCAAAATCCCCTTTGTCTTTCCTTCTGCTTTACACACTGTAATGCCGTTAATTATTTTCCTTTATTTGTCCCTGCCTTTTGAAAGAACAAATACTTATTACCTCGTACATTTTAATTTTAGGTGTATATATCCTTTGCCATCCAAACCTCGTCTATGTTGCTTCTCACTTAATGTATAAAAATTGCACAAATTGTATAAATCTTCATTGACATCAGAAAAACTGTCTGACTTTGTATTTGTGTACAAAGTTGTTTTCTAGATTTATATGTTCTGTTTTTTATATATTCAGTAACTCACATAGGATAGCTTTGCTTTTTGTAAATCAATAATAAATATAAGAAAAATTCATACCCTTTAAAGACATTAATCATCTAATAAAATCACAGAACAATTTCCTGGAAAACAAATCGAGGCAGCCATAAACTACCCTTCTGGCTGCGTTGAAGTGTGAGTTAGAGGTTAGGTCACATATTTATCGTTTGTTCAGGTAATGCAGCAGGAAATTTGCTGTACTGCACTTTGAGAAAAGGAAAGGGCAGGAATGTGTCATATTTATCTTATGACACATTCCTGCTTTATCCTTGCATTGGTGCACTCAATGTAGCCTAGTCCCAAAGCAGGCAAGCTTGTGTCATGGTGCAAAGGGTGCCTGCCTTGCAAGCATGATTGTTTTTGTGCCGTGGGCTATGCCTTCCTGCACAAAAACAATCCTTAGAGGCACTTTACAGTATCTAAGTGTACTGTAGAATGCATCACACTTAGAAAGAGTAAACAACAAGGACAAATAAAGATATTTCTCTTCCTTCGCATCTGGTGGGGAGGTGCACAATTCTGACACATTCCCAGGGTCTACCAATGTTGGTAAATCTGGGGATGTGTCCGAATGCATGGGTGGGTGCATGGGAACACCCATGCCCCAGCCATGTAACACTATTCAGTGAAACACAAGGCAGAGACTTGTGCTGCCTTTTGTTACACCAGATTTACCAAGCCATGCTTGTTAAATCTGATTCTAGGTTTTGTGTCGCCCTATGTCACCTTGTGTGACGCAAGGGTGACACAAAACAATGACAAATCTGCCCCTAGTTGGGTTGCAAAGCAGACTACCCTCATGCCACTTCCTCACTGGAATAGCTTTTGGAAAAATCCTGTTGCATGCCTATACATTAGCAAGTTTAATAGAGTTATTTTATTCAAGAATCTTTCCTTTTCCAACTTGTGCTAAACTACGCTTGTGCTGAACCTGCTAATACTAATCACGTTTATTGCTATGTGAACTCCAGGTGTTGGGATCATGTTTATTGCAAATGTATACATTTAAAACACATGCTTTAGCGTAGAAAACAGTCAAATAAGGCAACTCTGGCAGGGAGTGCTACCTAGATCTGGTTGTATTGTGGTATAAGAGGTGCCTGTCACTACATTCAGATAGGAACTCTACCACTAAATATCTTTTCTACCAAGTGGGCAACTGGAAACACCCCCATATGTGTCCATAGGATTAATGTTGTTAAGGATGAGAATTCGATCTGGCTAAGAGCAGGTACCAGTGGTTGAGATTAATTCAAGCATGCCATCACTTTTTTTTATTGTTCATTGTGGCACCCTAAGTGCAACAAATATGCCCAGACATGGGTCTTATGATCACTCTGCCAATGGAACAAAGCTGCCCCTGAGTGAGGAGACCTAAATAGTCTGAAACCAGTCTTCGCTTGCTTGTGCTCTGGTTTGAAAATAACCAGGCTTGGTACTTCAGGCTGAACTATTTCTATTGGACCAAGACCAAGGCTGATCTGCAAATGACTGGGTCTAATCTGAGGTGCCATGATGAGAATAAATGATGGACTGGGACCTGTCCCGAGTCATTACTAGTGGTTGAGATTAATTCATGCACTTCAGAGACTACTTTTTTGTATTGTTCATTGTGACGCCCTAAGTATGACGCGGAATAGCCAGGCATGGGTCTTGTGCTTTCTGTGCCACTAGGCCCAAGCTGCAATCAATTGAAGAGGCTAGAAGAGGCCAAAACCAGTCTTAGGTTACTTGTGCACCGATTTGGCGAGGACCTGGCTAGGCAGTTTGGTCTGGACTGTTGGAGCGGTACCAAGGGTGATTTGTGTTTTGCTGGTTCTAATATGAGGTGGCATGGTGAGAATAAAAAAGGTGGACTGGGATGCAACATTAAGTAGTTATGAGTGGCTTAAGCTAATTCAAGCATCTCAGCCATCACTTTTTTTTAATTCTTTGAGGATGAGAGGCATTTTTTATTTCTCTACTTACTTTACAGGAGTTAATAAATTGTTAGTTAAAACTGCTAATTAAGAGTTATGACCTAAATAAATGGAAGAAGACCCTTTTATTAAGTATAAACACAGAGATAAGGAGGGTTCAGCTCTAATCAGGAAGGTTTATGTCAAGAATTGAGTAATGAGATCTGTAATATTATATGTGAATGCCTGGGGGAAGTTGCAAATTACATAATAAGGTACAGTAGAAGTTGCAGTCCAGACAGGCAGCAGTGATAAATGCAGCAAAGAAAAACAAAAAGGAAACTAATGAGATTAGGCAGCATCATGGCCTTGCGAGAAGTTGCCATTTTGAAAGAAATGGAAGGTGATTTAGAAGATATGCTCTAGTGTTTTTCTGGAGTAAAGGCTTTTTAGGAGGAGCGAAACTAGAAATAACACCTCTCAACGGTCTTCTGGTCCGAGTCGTAGTATTCAGAGACTGACAACAGGATTTCAATTTCTTTCTGGGAAGTGGCAGTTTAATTGTTCCAGAGTGTCTATTGCTGCTGATTAGGTGAGCATAGCAAAATCTTGAAGCATATATTTTTTTTACTTATATTGCATACGAATTTTAAAAGTATTCTAGGACATTGTTTACTTATGCAAAGACATTTGTAATTCCTTGACTGTGACTACTAGTGATGTTTCCTTCTGAGAATGGACATTTTGATGCATTATTAATATTTGGAACTGTCCCTGATAAAAGAAGCAATGCACAATAAATATAAAAGATTACGAATTCCAACCTCTGAAAAAGTAAGCACATAGCTTAAAATATTATTATTTAGTGACAAAAAATGTAATTTTAGAGAGAACAGACAGTTGAGAATAAGAGATCATTGGGAAAGGTGAGGAAGTAATTAATATAATAGAATTATAGTTTATAAGAAGCTATATATTTTCTCTTCTTTCTACCTCTTTACACAAGGAAGATACCTATTGGAGGATGTTCAAACTGCCAGCCAGGCCCTGCTGTTGTTCTCCATCTGCTTTCCCCTTTAGACTCTGTTTGTAGAATCATCAAATAGGATTTCCAGTTAAGTGTTTTTAGGGACAAAGTGAAAGAACGTTTTAAACCTCACCCCAGCACTCGGATCAGCTGGCGCTACATTTACATTCATTCCCTGACTTTAAGGGATTTAACAAATCTCTTAAAACATGGATTTTTAATCTGTTAAATTCAAATCAGTTGTAGCAAAATTCCTGCCCCAGGACCTGTAGAGCTGTAACAGTGTTGAGAAAACCTTCGGAGGGTGAATTGTTGTGCTTAATGGGAAACTATAACATAACCTATAACAAAGAACGCAACCTGTGTTCACCTCTGAGGAATAACCAGGTTAATGACAGTTCATCTATCAGATTTCAATACTTTGAAATAGATTGTGATAGGACTATAGCCTACTTCTGAGAGCTATACCAGATTGAAAAAACAACCCTCTCTCCAAGTTACAGACCCAAGCAGCAGGTGTGGGAATAGAACTAGGAATCAGGTGTTTATCAATTGATTTTTCCTGTTGCTGAAGGTCTACAATACTATTAGAACATTCCACCCTCTGAGAATAGAATGATCAAAATTAAATATGGAGAAAGAGAAATGAAAACAATAGAGTGTTGTAGCAGATGATCTATAGCATGCATTATTGTCTCTTTGCCAGTTCCCAACATTCAAAGGATTTAATATCAAATACGGGCTGCTGATAGTCCAACATTTTTATAATACAACATTGCATGTTACAAATTAATGATATAAATATAATGAATTATAATGGTATAAAGCGCCTTAAAATGTGTTAACAATGTTCTCTGTATAATGAGTATTGTTTTTGTTGGTTTCATATATTATGTAGTACTTATGGAATTAATTACTTCAAAAGAAACTGCATTTGTTTTTAAATATGCGAAGTATGACGATTTTTGAGATGTTGAATAGATTGCACCTAGTCCACTTTATCAGGGTAAAAGGCTATCAAATCTTAGGGAAAGTGTTGAATATCTATCGATAAAAATCATACAGTTTTCTTAAAATAGTGGCTTTTTAAGTCCAATAAAAGGTCCTGTTGTTGATGTCACTCACTGGCTGAAGGATCAATTGTTGATATGGATAGTACACCCCGGCGTACAGCATCCATTTTAGGACATCCTCATTCCTCACTCCTCATCCCTACTTCTCATCCATCATCCCTACTTCTCATCCATCATACATCATCCCTACTTCTCATCCATCATCCCTGCTTCTCTTCCATCATCCCTACTTCTCATCCGTCGTCCCTATTTCTCATCCATCATACATCATCCCTACTTCTCATCCATCATCCCTACTTCTCATCCGTCATACATCATCCCTACTTCTCATCTATCATCCCTACTTCTCATCCATCATCCCTACTTCTCATCCATCATCCTTAGTTCTCTTCCATCATCCCTACTTCTCTTCCATCATCCCTACTCCTCATTCCTCATCCCTGCTTCTCTTCCATCATCCCTACTTCTCATACATCATCCCTACTTCTCATCCATCATCCCTACTTCTCATCCCTACTTCTCATCCATCATCCCTACTTCTCATCCATCGTACATCATCCCTACTTCTCATCCATCATCCTTACTTCTTTTCCATCATCCCTACTTCTCATCCGTCATCCCTACTTCTCATCCCTCATCCCTCCTTCTCATCCCTACTTCTCATCCATCTTCCATCATCCCTATTTCTCATGCCTCAGCCATCATCCCTACTCCTATTTCCTCATCCCTCAGTCATACCAACACATTTTCAGTTTTGTGAAACACACCTTCACACTGTTATAAGAGAAATCTGCATTCTATTTCACTGAAAAACAGCCTTCTTATTGCATGTGCTGGGTGAAGATGGAGGAGAGGAAATGCAACTGTGTGTTTGTTTCCAGTGAATTCAAGGCTGTACAACATTTCATTTTATTTAATTCTTTTTTTGTTTACTCAAGCCTCCACAGAAAGCTCTGTTGGTTTGTGAAATACAGGGAGCCCACAGCCTGGGTCATAAATCATCTCTTGGGGAAATAATTATACAGTTTATCAATAGTTCAATGAAAACCTTTCTGGTTTCAGAAAAAAAAAAAACAGCTCTCAGAGATAAAAGCAGCCTCAGATGTAAACATGTTATGTGTTACAAATAAAAATGAAATCAGAACAGGTTTGGATGACTTGGATTGCATTGTCACCAGAGTTGATTTTAAACATTTTTTTCTACATATGAAACTGAAACCAGAAATGTTTTCCTTTGAACTGTAAATGAACTGTATAACCCTTTCTCCAAGAGCTGATTTATGGCCCAAGCTGTGGGCTCCTTGTAGTTCCCAAACCAGCAGAGCTTTCTGAAGTAGCCTATGTAAACAGGAAAACACTTATTTAAATCAAATGAATTGTTGTACAGCCTTGAATTCACTGGAAACAAACACACTGTTGCATTTCCTCTCCTCCCTCTTCACCCAGCACATGCAATGAGATGGCTGTTTTCCAATGAAATAGAATGCAGCTCTCTCTCATAACTCTAATTGGCTGTTGCCAACAAATCAGTGTGAAGGTGTGTTTCACAAAACTGAAAATGTGTTGGTATGACTGAGGGATGAGGAATGAGGAGTAGGGATGATTGATGAGGAGTAAGGATGATGGTTGAGGCATGAGAAGTAGGAATGATGGAAGATGTATGATAAGTAGGGATGAGAAGCAGGGATAAGGGATGAGAAGCAGGGATGATGGAAGAGAAGTAAGGATGATGGATGAGAAGCAGGGATGATGTATGATGGATGAGAAGTAGGGATGATGGAAAAGAAGTATGGGTGAGAAGCAGGGATAAGAGATGAAAAGTACGGATGATGGAAAATAAGTAAGGATGAGGGATGAGAAGTAGGGATGGTGTATGATGGATGACAAGTAGGGATGATGGATGAGAAGTAGCAATGATGTAAAGGAAGTAGGGATGATGGATGAGGAGTAGGGATAATGTATGATGGATGAGAAGTAGGGATGATGGATGAGAAGTAGGGATGATGGATGAGAAGTAGGGATAAGAAGCAGGGATGGGAAGTAGGGATGAGAAGTGAGGAATGAGGATGTCCTAAAATAGATGCTGTACTGGCGATGGTCACTGTGTACCAAGTTAGTCTGCAGTGTGGAGAAAAGGCAGTTGCAACCAGAAAGACAAATAGGACCATAAACCTACTTTGTAATGTGGTGATTGCACTTAATGTTTCATCCTTATACACTAAGCATGGTACCAAAAAACACTAGATGAATTCATACTCATATGTTTCTTTATTTTTCTTGCAGCTACATATTTATTCCCTCTGTGCATCTCAACATTTTTAGAAACCATAAATTAGAATATATGTGTTGGCGAAGGTGTTTTGAGAGACAGGTGTTATTTCATTGTTGAACAAATGTTAATTTATTTATCACGTGTATTAGTTTTATTATACGTAAATTTCTTCTTTGCCCTCATAATTTAACATAACTTGACGGGTACTGCTAAGGCAAAGACGTTAACAATGTATTATAATTTTTGGGAAACGGCCTTAAAGCCGACTCCCGAACAACGAAGTCCTGGTTAACGAAAGCGGAACACAGCTTTCCTTAACCACGACTTCGTTATTTTGTGCCTTAACCACGCATGTGCTGAACAACGCACATGCGTGGTTAAGGCACAAAGAAGGGACTCGGCTGAGGAGGACGACGCGACTAGGCGATGATTCAGGTAAGTGGGGGGTTGGGGTTTAAGTTTTAGGGCGGGGTCGGGGTATTTTCTGTTTTAGGGGTGGGGGGTCGGGGTTTAAGTTTTAGGTCCGGGGTGGGAGGTCGGGGTATTTTCTGTTTGGGGGTCGGGGTGGGGGGTCGGGTTTTAGGTTTAGGGCCAGGGTTGGGGGGTCGGGATATTTTCTGGTTTAGGGGTGGGGGTGGGAGGTCGGGGTTTTAGGTTTAGGGCCGGGGGTGGTGGGGTCGGGGTATTTACTGGTTTAGGGGCGGGGTGGGGGTGGGGGTTGGGGTTTTAGGTTTCAGGGTTGGGTTGGGGGTCGGGTAATTTTTATGGGCAGGGTGGGGGGTTGGGGGGGTCTGGGTTTAGGGGCAGGGTGGGGGGCTCGGAGTAGTTTTAGGGGTGGGGGTTGGGGTACTTTAGGTTTCAGGGATGGGGTGGGGGTTGGGGTTGTTTTAGGTTTTGGGGGTAGGGTGGGGGTCAGTTTTAGGGGCGGGTGGGGGGTTGGGGTTTTAGGTTTTAGGGGTGGGTTGGGGGTCGGGTAATTTTAGGGGCGGGGTGGGGGGTTGGGGGGTTTAGGTTTAGGGGCAGGGTGAGGGGCTCGGAGTAGTTTTAGGGGTGGGGGTTGGGGTAATTTAGGTTTCAGGTTTAGGGCCGGGGTGGTGGGGTCGGGGTATTTTCTGGTTTAGGGGCGGGGGTGGGGGTCGGGTAATTTTAGGGGCGGGTGGGGGTTGGCGGGTTCAGGTTTAGGGGCAGGGTGGGGGGCTCGGAGTAGTTTTAGGGGTGGAGGTTGGGGTACTTTAGGTTTCAGGGATGGGGTGGGGGTTGTTTTAGGTTTTGGGGGTAGGGTGGTGGTCAGTTTTAGGGGCGGGGTGGGGGTTGGGATTTTAGGTTTTAGGGGTGGGGTTGGGGGGTCGGGTAATTTTAGGGGCGGGGTGGGGGGTTGGGGGGTTTAGGTTTAGGGGCAGGGTGGGGGGCACGGAGTAGTTTTAGTGGTGGGGGTACTTTAGGTTTCAGGGATGGGGTGGGGGTTAGGGTTGTTTTAGGTTTTGGGGGTAGGGTGGGGGTCAGTTTTAGGGGCGGGGCGGGGGTAGTTTTAGGGGCAAGGGTGGGGGGTTGGTGTGGTTTTAGGGGGGGGTCTCAGTAATTTTTAGGGGTGGGGATGGGGGGGCCAGGGGGGACGCATGCAGGAACAATGGATGCCTATCACTAATGCCTTTACCAGGAATGCCTTTACAACGAAAAATCGTTGTTAAGGCATTCGTGGTAAAGGCATTAGTGGTAACAACGAGGTCGTTGTTCTGACCTCGTTGTTCTGGCATTCGTTGTTCCGGCAGGCGTCGTTCCGACATACAACCCTCTGTTGCTTGTAAAGCACCAAGCAAATGTAGGTGATTCTAGAGAGGAACAAGGCTTTCAACACCCCTGCTTACACGTACACTACCTACAAGAGTGTGCTCCTGTCACTTTAAGAAGTGGACAAATCACCATGGTCTGCCGACGGTCCGGTCAGACATACGATACCCGCTTTGTGGTGAGTGTACATCAAACGCACAGACAGAGAAGAAATACCTGGTGAGCTCTTCTTTTATCTTCATTGGTTCATGCGGGTAGAATTTCACTCTAAAGCACATGGTATATGGTGGATGAGCTGAAACGTTATAAAGAAAAAGCGTGAGATCAGCAGCAGCAGAAACGTGGCTTTGATGACAATGCACGTGAGCGGGTCAACAGTCTCACAGAACAGCCTGCGGGGGTGATCCACAACTGCAGCCCGAGGCGTGCGCTAAATTAAAACAAATTGCATGACGGGGATTGGTCAAAGCATAAGCTTAATTTGCATATTAGTTAAAATAATCTGCTTTATACATGATTTTCCACTTCACAGTGTGCATTTTTTGCTTCTCGTTTCAAAATCAGGACATTTGGCAAAAAAGTTTAATAAGAGCCTTAAATAGAACAAATCTTTAAATTCAGGGGACATTAATGATGTCCGCTAATGCAGAGCAGGGATCTTACAATTCTAAACTGAAGCTAAAGCTTTACAAAATGTGACAATCTTTAAAAAAAATCAAGGCAGAGCAGTGGCGTAGCGTGGGGGGTGCAGGGGGGGCCGGGCGCAACATCTGGGGGGGGTGCGCTCGCACTCGCGAGTGCTAAAATCCACGGGTTAGGGGGCGCAAATTACTTGCCTTGCCCCGGGTGCTGACAACCCACGCTACGCCACTGAGGCAGAGGTAAACAGAGGATTGTCCGTGAATCCAAATGAAATAACAAATGGATGCTCATGCAGATTCCTTCGTGTACAACTGTGAAGTGCAAATGCTTCATGTATAGTTAGCATGGGAATGTCCATCATTCAAAATGGAGACATAAGGCATTCATGAGATCTGAGGGGTGTTGTTTGATTATTTGCAAGACACTCACCCTTTATTGCTAGTAACAATAAAACCATCGGTATCATGGCGGTATCGATTATGTGCAATCTTTTTTTTATCGCTCAAAAGATAACATAAATAACTTGAATTAAAATCAACATCATGGCAAATACGGTTCAAATATAAATGGTTCTCTTTGTCATTTTTACCCTATATTATGTTTGCTGAACACGAAGATGTGAGCAAGAGCACTAAATGAATGCTATAAAAATAAAAAGATCAACCCATAACAAATCACAAGGTCTTCTCCGAGGGCAGTAGGGGTGACCTCCATACACAGACTGTCCAGTACTGGAGGGAACAGCCCAGGACAGCCTGTGTCCGGTTCATACTGGGAACTTGAAGGAAAGAGTTAGCCCTAATTGATGACCTCAGAAGTGGACTCCTTTGGATGGAGCAAGATGAGTGAGCTGCTTCCTTTAATGGACTATTAAAGGGGCCATCTCGTGAATGATGTCACAAAAGGTGCGGCAACTCACCCACTCGTCATTAAGTAAAGGTCACTCCAGAAGCTTTCTTGTTGAGAATTCTTGATGAAGTATGGTTAGGTAAGAGGACAAGTTTTTTACTTATCATCAGAAAACCCCTTTAAGGCTGTCACCTGATCAGTTACGCCAGGCCCGTGTCTCTGAAAAGCAGGCAACCTTAGGGCATAGTCAGCCACAAGGCAGAACTAGGTCCCTAATAACCTGAAAGACTTGAGAAAGAGGCAGCCACAATCTGTCCTGTGCCTCCGAACAGAGAATTAGATTGAGGCATTAAGTATGAAGCTAGCATGTACATTTAAAAGGCTGGTGCGGGTTGGACAGAGGTGGTGACAAGTCATGCTTTAAATTGCTAGAGAGCACTACGCTGAGGTCTGTTACAAGGCAGGCCTGCCTGATAGACTAGCAGTCCTGGGAAAAGTCAGACACAAGCCTCCCTTTAATCTGCCAGGAGCACTGAGGCACAATACCTCACAGGCTCCACCTGGGTCTCAGAAAGGCTGGTTGCTTCTCAGCCACACCCTCTGTCTCTTGTTGGGTGTTACATACCTTTCACATTTTTCGTTCAGAGAGCAGTCCCTTACTTCTTGTTCAGTCGTGCTACAGACCTAAATCGTCTTATACGAGTTAGTAGACAGATGCTGGGCCCAGACTTTAATCACTGAGGCCAGATTACCAGAAATCAAGTAAATCTCTGATAAAGTGACAGGCAGGTGGAGCGATGATGTTTGTAAATTAACAGAAAACTCATCTGCGACAGTCAGTTAAGTTACGCACCCACGCACGATGACCAGGGCCACTGGGGTTATGCGATTGTGCAGCTCAGGCGATTTTTGCATGATTATAGATTTGCTGCGTTTGCAAAAGAATCCATAAACTGCCGCATAATCTGTGGATTTTAACCCAAAAAATCGTTTCTAGCTCAAACGGTTGAAAAGTTACTAAAAATGCAGCTACACGTGTTGCTGAAGGCCCTTTGCAAAACTAGTCGCCTTTCTGTTGCTTATTGCTATAGTTGGGTATTAAACTGCTAATAATGGGGTGCAACCAATGCCCAGACAGTGCTACCAAGTTGAAAAGTGACAAAATAAGGAAGAAATGTTAATACAAAATGTGCCGCATTATGCCTCATAATTTGCGTTTTCTTCCCGCATAATTGACTCAAACCTGTCGCATACTTTAGCCCTCTCCAGCTACATATTTCCAGTGGCCCTGACTATGACTAAATTTGGCCCTGCAGACATGAAATGATACAGGAGAATACCACCATTTTACTCCCTCCCAGTAGCATTTAATGTATAGATAGGCAAAACTTTTCAATCGAGGAATTGTTAATACACTTATTAGACAAACCCGACAGAACAGCCTTTCACCTATCTCCGGTTTTACATGCCTGCTCCCATTCAATTTCTCACAAACTACTACCGCATTGGGTACATCACTGGCACTTCTAGGATTTCCAAGGAAGCCAATGACTTAGGCTTGGAGTCTTTCTTGTGTTGGAACCCGAGCAGGCTGGTCCGCGCCTTTAGATACACAAGGGCTTTTTCACAGTGCTCCTACGCAGCCACTAGAAACAAGTGCAAAGCGAAACTGCAGGAAAGTCCCTCACAGAATCTGCTCCATCAGAGACACTCGAGGCACGTGTCTTCCTGCCGACCCTCTTCCACCTGTCCACCCTAACATCATGGGGAACAGATTGCCCTTATCCTCTTGAGAACCTGGTTGCACCATTGAAGTTACTATGTTGCATTTATCGCGCATTGCAAGTCAGAGTGCCTCGTGACTTTTGAGGCAGCTCAAAAGGAGTTTTAGTCAGACTTGGGAGAAATGTCTGAGCAGAAACAAAAGTATTCCATGCAGTTTCTCTACATGGGCTGTGCATACAGATTTCTTCATGTAAACTCCCTTCACTTTGTAGTCGTAGATTACCACTCCTCCAAAGCTGAGCTATGCAACGAGCTTTACCACGAGGCTTGCCTTTTTTGGCCCCACCCCTAACTGCAGTGTGATCTTGTTGCACTGGAAGAGTTCTGTCTGAAAGTAAAAGACACCTCCTCACACGTGCAACCTCGTCCCATATTTATGAGACCTTTGCATCCGCCCATGGAGTTTGGTGCATTCATAGACTTACAAAGACTTGTAAACCTGGAAATGCATCAAAATGCTACACCTTCCAAAATGAGGTGTTAAGAGGAGAAATATCTTTTTTCTCCTTATTATGTCCTCTTTCCACATGTGCTGCATCCTGCAGCACACACAGGAAGAGGAAAACGCCTCTAAGGATTGTTTTTGTGCAGGAAGATTTCCTTTCCTGCACAAAAACAATCCGGCCTGTAACACAGGCACCCTGACACTATGGTGCCAGGGTGCCTGTGTTGGTGCTAGACTGCATACAGTGTGGCAGCTCAAGCAGGGAGCAGAAATGCTATATATATTTGCAAATATGGAGCAATTCTGCTCTCTCCCTTTCACGCAACGCAGCGCAGCAACTGTGCTTGCTGTTCTGCATTGTGTAAAGGTTTGGTAAATGTGCTCCTTTGTGTTTAGTCTACATTAGAACGATGCACACAGTCCTACTGTGTTGTTTTCAGAGCTTGCCAGAATATAGCCCACTCTAGAATCTGGACTTACACAACCTCCTAACAAGTACCACAGAAGATTCCACACAATCACTTTGATGAGGGTTTCTAGACTTGTAGGCCAGGTCTTGTTTTGATGTTGATGGCCCATTTTAATTTCATTAGAGATTCTTTCCCATAGTTTTTGTTTTCTGCTTACACAGCTGCAATGTTTGTTATTAAGAAAACAAAAAGTGATGGGTTAAAATGATTAATTTAATCTCAGGCATTGGTAATTATTCAGGGTAGCATAACATTCCATCATTTTTTACCTACCATATTGCCTCAGACTATACCAGATGTATGTAAACTAGGAACGTACTACTGAACATTGACACTATGAATATCGTGGAGCAAGCATGTCATTGACAAAATATTGAACAACAAAATATCAAAAGGTAAGTGCATATAGTGGAAGTATAGGTTTATTATTCCTAAATCCTCATTTATGTACCTTGGAGTTATATATCGTCAACAGTGGTGTAACAAAATTTAAGAGGGTCCCACAGCAAAGTATCTGTATGGGGCCTGCATCTCTGCACTGTTCTGGCGGGGCCCCCCTGGAGCTCGACAAGTTACTTATATACGGAGTTAGGTACACAAAATCTATACCTCGCCTTTCCTCGATCTTCTGGCTTACGGTGGCCCTACTTCAATAAGAACACTGCAGTCTGTGACTCCTAGGGCCTGATTTATACTTTTTTAGCACAGCATTTGCATCATTTTTTGACACAAAGCAGCACAAACGTACAAAATATAATTGAATTTTGTTAGTTTGTGCAGTTTTTGCATCAAAAAATGACACAAATACGGCTCTAAAAAGTATAAATCAGGCCCCTGGTTTGGTCCCATCTGAACAAGAACAAACACCACCCTAGATAGTTTCAAACTATCTGGGTATCGTCAGTAGGGTGCAGCTTGAGTATTATGTCATAGTGGCCACAGGAACCACATCTGGGCATACCCGTCAAGGTTAGGGTGTTGTACTGAAGAAAAGAAAAAAGTGATGGATTGATGTTTCAATTAATCTCACCCACTGATAACTACTTGTGCTGCATTTCAATCCATTGTTTTTACCCACCATGTCACCTCAAATGGAAACCAGCCTTATGCAAATCGGCCTTGTTCCTGCTCTAATAGGAACAGTCCAGCAAAAACTGACTAGCCTGTTCACTTCTAAATGGCAATACAAGCTGCCCCAGGCCAGTTTCGATCTGTTTGGGTGGTGTGGTGTGACTTGAGTCCTATGGCATGTGGGTTTCATGTTCACTGTACCAGAGAACAGAAGTTATACCTCAACGGCATAGTGGGTGAAAAATTATGGGTTGGAATGCTAATCAGGGCAATTGCCAGTAGTTGAGGCTGGTGGCTACGCTTCATTGTCTGATTCAGTGGATGTGGTTTGACAAATATCCTCAATTTTCCTGATGCTTTTTTCAGTAGTGCTGCACTACTGTGCCACTCTGTGCATGGTGTGCGCTATATAGATGACACTGCTATGACAGCAATAACAATGTACTGTAGCTACTACACCTTGACTCTGAAGTGAAAAGTTCATTTAAAAGTGGGTTTTTAATAATCCCCACAACTTCCAATTTATGGTCGTCTTACAGGCTATACCAGGAAATCTGCTTGTAGCTTCAGATTATCTGGCAAGCATCTAGCTCCTTCAAACACTTCTGTGTAGCTAATATTCTGAATAGGTACAATAATGAACTGTGAATCACATTGAAATTGTTCTTGTATGTAATGGCAGCTGGTATACTTGTCAACAACCACAGACTGCAAGTGATATAACCTCTGATCCTGCTGCTTCATTATTTTAGGTTAGCTTGTTCCACTCATCTCAGGATGCTGTGGAGTAAACCACTACATTGTGGTTGAAATAAGTACCTGCAAAAATATCAGACCCACTATATCAACTACCGCCAAATTGTCTAGGTAAGTAGGTGTGAGTTAAGTTTAGTAAGTCTCTTCTTATCCATATATGCTTGATACAGTGGTAGATCATAGTGGATTCAATATTTTTGCTGGTCGATATTTCGACAATGATGTAGTGTCAAAAAGGTCTTCTCTTATTATGAATCAAAAGCATATTTTCACATTTCTCAAGACCTGTTGTGCCTATGGTTAAACCCACTGGCAGTACATCTCTACTGCTTCCATGGTCAGGCTCAGAACTTGCTCATTCATATTCCTCTGAGCCTTTAGTTCTGTTGTCACTGCCGGCGCGACAAGTGGTGAGAGTACAGCAAAAAGATCATAAGGGAAGCTGATCTAGAGCTGACTCAGCCCTAAGAGCCAAAGAACAAGCTGAGCCATCGAACGAGCCATTGTTTTTTTTAGATGTATTTTTACTTACTATGCCTGCATTTCATTAAAGGGAAAACACATTTTGTAATTTACTAATGATCATACTGGGCTACAGGATATCGCCTTCATTATTCAGGACGCTTCCTTGTACAGGACACTGCTAAGGTGCGGAATGGAGACAGAGAGATGATGGTGTATTGGCTCATCTGTGGCTCATTCTTTGATTGGGTCCCAGAGCCAAGCCAGAGACACACTTTGCATTATTCCAGGCACAGGCCTGCTGCATCTCACTCATCTACATTCATGGAGGTTCTCCTCTGCCATGCATTGGAATGGCACTGTCTCGTGAAATGGTTGAATTTACCACAGCACACGGGCGTCTACCCAACCACAGGACATTTCTCATTCATTCTCCCATAGCACGTCACACAATGCACACAGTGGACAGTGTTCGCTGGGCTCGATGGCAGTCTACCTTCCTTGTCCTGTGCTGAGGGATTCCCTTGCTTCCATAGCATGGACAACCACCTGGCTTCTGCTACAGTTCTGTTACAGCTATTACACCCCGATCCATTCTTTAGATACCTCTGCTGCTTGTTCAGTCTGTTGATTTTTGACAATTCTCAAGCCCTTTTTTTAGTAGATGATTTTGCATGTACGAGCCTTTTGTGTCACCTAAGATTGTCTCCAATTGGTGAACCTGTAAACAAGTGTGAAGAGTCCACCGTCCTGTGCGTTTGTGTCTATTTTTCTAATGTTTAGTTTTTGAGAATTCACGGTCTTTCTAAAGTCTTGTTTTATTTCGGCTCTTCAAACAGTTTCATTAACTGGGCAATTAAACAGTGGCGACTGCAGGGAGAAAAGAGCCTTTCATCTGCCTGTTGTACCTTAATGTCTCCTCCTTCATTGTGCAGGGTGATCGCGTGTATAGAATCAGACCATTTTACCCCCGTTTTCAGGCATGCGCCAAGACTCTGGCCTCCAAACACTGTCGTCCTGGTACTTTTACAACATCAGTTCTTTCTCATTGTAAGTCCCTCTTTCAGTCTTCTTCTACCTTATTGTCCTTTGCTTCAAGCCACTGCCACCATGCTTAAATGTGCTGTCAGTACGTGTACAAAAAATCACAGCGTTCCTAGAGGGTAAATCCCGATGCTTTTTCTACAAGTGTTACAAAACTGGATTAAATGTTTGCAAATAGACTGTCAGTATCGTTTGTGATTATTGACTGGCACCCCTTCGATCCACCAATCTGTTCTTTCACTGAAAGGGCACCTTCTAGAAAGACCACCCCTTTTTGCGGCTTATGCTATTTTACATAAAACAAATGCAACTCCTGAAAAACTATCTTGTCTCCTTGTTTAAACTGTTCGGGGTTGCAGGTTACAAAGAGACATTAGCTTTATGCCACCGGTTATGCACTACCTCTATTTTTCTACCCGCGTAGTCTGCTTGGCCGGCAACAAGGCAGGAACTCAAGCAGTGCCCCTTAACGAATTTGTAATCGTTTTAATGTCTTAAAGATGAACTAGTCTGTGATGCTACTGTTTAGTAATGCTGGGTTTTTCTGTTCCTATTGGACTTTGTATAGATTTTCACGGAGTCAATAAATAAATAAGATGTTATCACATACTGTTATAGAGTGGGAAAAGTTGGTTGGCCTAGGTGAAAAAGTAAAAGGCACCTTTTAGTCCACCAGTCATCCTTACACCGCACACACAACTTGGCTAGACAGGCTTTAGAACACTGCCTAATGGGATCTGGGATGCAGATCAGTGCATTGCAGTAGAAAGGAGAGATTCGCATCTGCCTGGCAGCACAACAGCTCTGAAACCAGGCCAGAAGGTGCATGATGGTCTCTGCGACTGGCAGGCCAGATGTTGGTCTTGTCTACAAAACAGCTTTAACACATTGTCCACGCCACTTATTTTCACCTTTCCAGTACACTCCTCTGAAGTTGGATTTCTCTCCTAAAGCATGGCGGTAAAGTGAAGCTAATATAAAACAGCTGGAACTGACCCTTCCTGCAGGGATATCCCCAAACATTTTCCCTTTCTCCTCCTATTTTTCTGACCCTCTTTTTGTTGGCTTTAGGCAGTGCTTAATTTGTAAATAAAAAGGTGCCGGTGCTCAAAGTCCTCCTCAAACACGCGGCTGCAGCAATTAAATGTGCGAGCGTGTAATACTGAGGCAGCGTAATTCTGAAGCCATCTTGGGCCTCTCCAATCCATTTAAAGCCACTCCCTGCCCCTTCAGCTCACTCTCACAGCATTCTACTTTCTCTCTTTGTGACACTTTTTCGTTTTTCCCTTCATCCGTCTTTCCCATATGTGTATTTTGCTTGCAGCAAATGCTCGAGGCAGAAGAATAAGCCCCGGCCCTCAAAAATAAGTGCCGGTGCTCAGCACCGGAAACTACAAGCACAAATTAAGCACTGGCTTTAGGACTCTGGGCACTTTGCCACTGCTAATCAGTGCTAAAGTGCATGTACTCTCTCCCATAAAACTTGTTATAATTGGATTTCACAATTTGGCTTATTTAATTTACATATAATTCCTTTGTAAAGTGGTATACTGTGTACCTAGGGCCTATAAATTAAATGCTACTAGTCGGCCTGCAGCGCTGTTTGCCCACCTACAGAAACAGAAGTAGCCTTTCAAACTTGTCTCAGATCTGCCACTGCAGGGCCTGCATGCACAGTTTACAGCCACACTGACCTTGCAAGTCAAACTACTTGCCAAGGCCTAAACTCCCTTTTTATTACACCTAAGTCACACCTAAGGTAGGCTCTAGAAAGCCCTATGGGCAGGGTGCTGTGTATGTAAAAGGTAGGACATATATTTTTATGTGCTTCATGTCCTAGTAGTGACAGTCTTTTTAGTTTTTCACTACTGTGAGTGCTGCTCCCCTCATAGGTTTGCATTGGGAATTCCCTTATATATGTCTAAGTGATAATTTTTATTCTGTGAGGAGTACTTTGGGCATGTTTGGTATGTTTGGAATGGTAATGAGAAATCCTGCTTACTGATGTAGGTGAATTTTACACTACTATTTTAGAAATGCCACTTTTGGAAAGTGAGCATTTCTCTGTGCTTATGATTCTGGTGCTTTGCAGCCTGACTTCAATCCATGTCTTGGGCAGAGTGACAGCTCCACTTTTGTGCATATTCGCCAGACTGTCATCCATCAGGGAGGGTTAGGTGTGACAGGGTTACATCTGCATTCATCTACATACTGACGGTCTTCCTGGGCTGGGAGGGAGGGTCGATCACACTTTACACTTGAATAGGCTCTGTCCTGCCCTCACACAAAGGGCTCATTTACCTGCTACTGATGCCTGGAGCTAGAGTAGGAGAGAAGGGAAAACCTGGGAACTGGTCAGATCTGTCTGGAACCTCCTCCCACCTTCTAGAAGCTAGGTGCCTGGAGTACAAGTACAGGGCCTCCCACTCCATGATTGGAGAGCACTATTGAGACTGGAACCGAACCTCTGCCAGAATGGCTGCTGAGCTGCAAAAGGACTCATCTCGACTGCTCTTCTGTGGTTGCCCTGCTATTTGCTGCTCCTAGGTGGCATAAAGGTCTCCCTAGATTGCTTTTGTTTTTGCTGCCCTGATGCCAGCCTGTTCTCTTATTTTGGCCTGCATAGGCACTGCTGGACTGCCAGGAGGACCACCGTCAAGGGCCTTATAGTGATGGCCTCCCTGCCCACTGCTGCCTGCCTTGTGTGCCCTTCAGTGTTCTCCCTGGAGTTCCATTGCTGCCCCTGGCCCTGCAAATATAGCTTCTAGGGAGCATGATAGTGTGTACTTGTGCCTGGAAGTATAGGTGGGGGAAGCACATTATTGCTGTCAGCGAATGAGGAGCACTGTACACTCCCCTGAAGTGAGTGCATGCTGGAGCACCTTCATCTCTCTACAAGGCGTGGACCGGATCTGAAGATTGCAGCAGGTGCAGGGGCTTTTGCTGGGAAGTGGAGCACTGTATTCGTCACCCAGGGAGGCGTGTGCCCTGAGATTGCAGAGAGCACTCTAATTGAGGAATCCCCCGGCCCTTCCCAAGGATGGAGAATGTAGGAGAGTTAGCCACCCTCCTGTGGTTGAACCTTGAGAATCTCCTTTGGAGCAGTCCCCTCCATGGGCAGCAATGCAGCTGCTAGGTAAACGCAGACGGAGCAAGTCCAAGGAGTTGGAGTCATGCACTGTGCCCGGTGCCTGTGTCCCTTCCTCCCCCACTTCCACTATAGCAGACGTAGGCTGCATCTGCCACAGGGCCGCTGCACCAGAGCCGAAGATATGTGGGGCCCCAGGGGCAATACCGCCATGTCGCATTCCTTGGGGGGGAAGGCTGGTCCAGGACAAAGAGCTTACCTTGTGTTTCTGCCAGCTACACGTGTACATGCGGGCAACTGTAACTAGTTGTCTCACACGCGGGAGACCCAGCGAAGCCTCCCCATGAAACTCTGCAGTGAGTGCCCCCCCATTGGATCTTCTTGGGGGAACTCACTGAGATATTACATGACCGGCTAATGCCTTGACAGAGGCCCCAGGTCGATAAACTACTGAAACAGAGAAATTACCAGAAACCCACCAGTTTATCACATGGCAAGTAGTAGGAGCACAGATACTTCCATTGATAACCTTTGTTTTCAGTGCCATTTACTGTCTAGTGCCTAAGAGGAGCACAGGAGCACTGTGCCCTATCACATATTGGTGATATGTATGGTACTGTTGTGCCTGGGGAGGATGCTTTGGCAGTCGCGGCTCGTGCTAATTAAAAGGGGCAGGCGGCACCCGCAGGGGGGAGAAGAATTAAATTGAGTAAAAAATAATAATAAAAAAAAGTACCTCTGCTCTCACGCCGCTCCTCTGCCTCCTCCTGTCTCTCTGCAGGTAGGCACAGGCTCCCAGCTTGCCCTGTGCCAATCCTGACGCTGCTTAGAGAAGAGTTAGGATTGACGGGGAGCGCCCAGCTAGGGCGGTGCCAGGCAGACTGGGAGCCTGTGCAGGCTCTCTCCAGCCCGGCAACTGTGTTGCTAGGCTGGAGACACCCTACTGCGCATGTGTGTTTGGCCAGCACAAGACAGTTTATGATCATATTTTGGAAAAGTTTGCAACTGCCGCTCCTGGCAGGGGGCGACACTCCTCCACCCTTATGGTGGAGCCACCCCTGTGCTTTGGTAATTTCACGTGTTTTTGCAGTGGGTTCCCTGATGTAGTGATGTGTGTCATTTACCCTTGCACAGACAGTATAGGGAGCACCCCTTTAGGAATCATGCAAGATGTGCAGTATCGCTGACTCGTGTTTTCTTTCTCCAACCTGCACACTTTCTGCCCTGATGTCCAAATATGTAATTGTGTGTTACATAGTCAGGATAGTTAATTATATCTTAGGAGTTGCATAGTGTGAGCAGGAAACATGGTCTACGTCAGTTGGTCTTTCAGATGTATTTCCAAAATAAGATGATTATACAGCATGTGTGGCAGTAATGTTTTGATGAAATGTGTAAAATATAAACCTTTTTCTATTGTACTGATTGTGGTGGATAACCATTGTCTGGTAACAGAGTAATTATTGGTACATAATGTGTTTGTCTGTACCATATAGAAACATATCTTTATATATAATCCTGTATGGAGTCTCTTTTGTGGTTTATTTATTGTGTCACTGGTGTGAGCATGTTGCACAAATGCATTACACATGACCTCTGAGGATAAGCCTGATGGCTCTGTGCCAAGCTATCATGGCGTGAGCACAGGTTATCTTTAATGTGTGTCCACCTTGCCTTGACTAGAGTGGTGGGTTCTTCCTGGCTGAGGTGCATACTCTTGCCAACCAGAAATCTAATTTCTAACAAAAATCCATACAACAGGTTTAGTAGACCCCTGTTCTTTTCTACAGGCTCACCGGTAAGATGTGAGACTCCTTCGCTTTAGCCGGGGATGGCAAAAGATGAGACCTCATAAGATGGAATCTTAGAAGGCAGGACACATTAATGATGTGATGGACCCAATGATAAAATCCCAGAATTTGGCAGGGGTTCAAGGCATGCAGTAAAAGAGAATGTCTTGTATAAAGCATAGATGTAACAGTGAGATCTGGAATACTTGTCAATGTTAGGCCCAAATGTCTGTGCTCATCTCACTTTAAGCATGTCATTCTACAACTTGTGACACCCACAGTCAAATGACGCCCCAGTGCAGGAACAGTCATGCATGGTGCCATTGGAAACAGTTGGTTTAGTGGTTGAAGGGGAGTAATGCTGCTTATTTTTCTAAAACATCCACCTCTATGTGACTACAGAGAGGCAGTCTCCATACATAAGTTTCCTGTCCCCATAATTTCTCCTTGCCAGCTTCCAGTAAGGTTGAACCATGCACAATGGCGATAACAAGGGAGACTGAGCCTCAGCCGTATGCATAAACTTTTTTACATGCACACCAATAGTAGAGTTCAAGTGCGTGAGACAATGTAACAGGCTATTCCTTTGGTCCCCTTGCACTGCCTTTGCTTGCTCTGGTCCTGGGAATCATGAAATCAGGAGCAGGACGTAAAGATGGTTTCAAGGACCATTTTGTTTTTACTTCCATTAGCTCCCGCACTTGCTCTTCCCTTAGCCACTCAGCAGTAAGTAGAAGTGTGCTGCAAGGCAAAGGGTGGGCAAGGAGTCAACCCTCTGATGTCATCTGTGCGCAGAGTGGATGATCTCACTTGTGCTACCCCAGCCTTTTGATCAATCAATGCTCATGAAAGGGCAGCGAGGGCCACGTGTTAGAGGAGGTATGGAATTGTCCAGTATGAACTAAAGGCCAAGAGTGGAGGCGGAGGGTGGGGGAAGTTCTGGCTTAGGATGGACAGTGGTAAAACCTCTGAGTAAGTAAGCCCAGCTTCCTTCATAAAATATGTGTCAAATGTTTCAACTAATGTTACTGCTTCAGCTTGTTCAGGCCTTTTATGTTTCCCTCTTCACTGCCATATCACTCCTCCTTCCTTGTTGTGTTTGAATGTCAGGACCGTTTCTTTTGCCTTCCTGGTACGTCTGTTTTTTTTTAATACTGGGAAAGACCTTGGTGCGTAGATTGTGCTATAAATTGCTGCATATTTATATCAGTTTGCTAGTTTGCAAAGCAGCAATGTCATGGAGAATCCAGGTACGTGTCTGCAGCGAAACAAGTCCAAGGTGGTGCATTCTGTACTTGGTTTAACACAGTACAGGAGGAAGGTCCAGGTACGGTGGTCATTTAGCCAGTTGTGGCTAAGTAATAAGCCACAAGTGGTGAAATTACCAATGAAAATCATCTAGAATTACGAGTCCTTTTGCCCTTCTTCTGACCTAACTACATTACAGATATCTAACAAAGGGCATTTGTTAGAAAAAGGAATGGGGTTGAGATCAGTCTTGAAGAATTCCTCTGACCGACTGCAAGGTTTGTTAGTGGGGCAAGCATGTTAACAAAACACTAGGGAGTTGCATAACACAACACCTCATAAACACAGTTTTATCCTACACAATTAAGGCGATGAGGTCCCATCATAATACCCACACTAATCAGGAGGGTTAGTGAATAAAAGCATTCTGCTACACAACCACGGAGTAAGAATCTTTAATCCAGTCCTTCATATATCTCACTGGTACACTAATCTGTAGCCCTGCCAAGAGCTCCCAAGGGAGACCGCTACGTACCAAAGAATGGCCATAGCAAGGAGGAACCGAAGGAACCCATGAAGAAAAATGCTATTGGTAGTTGTTCGGGGTACTGTCATTTTTAGGGAAAACCCTTAGAGGGGGCATTGGGTGATATCCTAATGATGCTTACTCAAGTACCCTGTTACCTTTTTGTGTGTAGCTGTGTCTCTGCTTGTACCAGTTATGATCTGGAAATGACCAGCAACAGATTTGGTGTTCAGTGGTGATGGATGTGTAGGCATTGCACCTGGGAAATGATGGGCACATAGGCAGTAACCCTAGGCAACGGTGACAGATGCAATGTTCCTGTTGAATGCTGTAATTGCCCCGCTGAATTCTGGGTACAAAGGGTCATCTTTTTGGGATTGCCAAGTGGTGCACTGTTGCTGTACGTGGGGATTGCTGGGCAATACTAAACCCATACTAATACTAATACCAACCTGTACGTGCTGTACCTAGGAGACTTGGGCACAAAAGTAGTGGCTTTGAGGATTATTGATCAAACATTGGCACATATGCTCTGTCCTTAGGAACTGTTGTCTCACAAGTGCTGCTTCTGGGGAATGTTGGACACCATGGGCCTGATTTTGACCCTGGCGGACAGCGGAGGCCGTCCGCCAAGGTACCGCCGCTGAATGACCGCACCGCGGTCAAAAGACTGCGGCGGCCATTTAGACATTTCCTCTGGGCCGGCGGGCGCTCTCCAAAAGAGCGCCCGCCGGCCCAGAGGAAATGCCCCTGCAACGAGGACGCTGGCTCAGAATTAAGCCGGCGTAGTTGCAGGGGTGCGACGGGTGCAGTTTGCACCCGTCGCGTATTTCAGTGTCTGCTTAGCAGACACTGAAATACTTTGCGGGGCCCTCTTATGGGGGCCCCTGCCGTGCCCATGCCATTGGCATGGGCACGGCAGGGGCCCCCAGGGGCCCCGCGGCACCCCCTACCGCCATCCTGTTCCTGGCGGGCGAACCGCCAGGAACAGGATGGCGGTAGGGGGGTCAGAATCCCCCATGGCGGCGCAGCAAGCTGCGCCGCCATGGGGGATTCTAAGGGCAGCGGTAAACCGGCGGGAGACCGCCGGTTTGCCTCTTCTGACCGCGGCTGAACCGCCGCGGTCAGAATGCCCTGCCGGGCACCGCCGGCCTGTCGGCGGTGCTCCCGCCGACCCTGGCCCCGGCGGTCTTAGACCGCCGGGGTCAGAATGACCCCCCATATCTTGTATGTGGGGAATTTTGAGCACAAATATGGTGTATTCAGAACTGCTGGGCACAAATGTAATGTCTGTGTCAAATATTGATCACATAACGCATGAAATCCCACAAACAGTACTGTTGCAATGGATTTCCTTCGGTGATTGATGGTCACCCAATATTGTCCATGCAGGATGAAACCATGAAATTAATGTAGAAATGAAAGAGAGATAACAGAGGAGTGATGATAAACAAGAGAACAAAGAGATGTATATTTGTAGTTATTGTGGGTTTTCATCTAGTGCTGAAAGCCTAACATACTGTGCAAAGCATAAATGATGTGGGAGGAAGAGGCTGTCACAGGTTTGCACATCAGTTCAGTTTCACAATCATCCTGCAACTTGCATGTGGTCCAAACGGAATTAGCATGAAGCAACCAGGCAGTGTGTTTATTTATACAGCACATAAATGTTTGTGGAGGGAATGTATTCCTTTTGGAGCAACTCAGTGCAGCATGCTACTCCTGGTTTCCTCCTAAAGGGGTAAGAAGATAAGATCATCAAAAGTCTCATTCAATGGTTTGCCCTCTAGGGAAAAGGGAAGCGATGTGCCCAGCAAGGCAGCTATTTGGTAGACCAGCTATACTTCCTCAAACAGTGCTGGATCAAATGGCGGTGGAGCTCTAACCTTGAAAGACCTGAATAAACAAGATGGAAGTCCATCGAGAAGGTCACACATAAAGATGACCCACTGAAAAAAACTGGAAAAACAGCCCTCAGCTAGCCACACCAGGATGAGAAGATAGACACGCATGTTTTGCTAAATGTCTCCTCTCTTCTGCAAAGAGTGCGATTGACTGCTAAGGCCTGGCGAATGTTTTCAGTACTCATCACTTGTCATCACTCACAATAAGGTAAGCAAGTCAAGCCATCGTAATTTGAAATCAATAGCATTGATGTGCCCTTCCGCCTGCTGTTCACTGCGCGCCCATCTGTGAACCTGCGCCTGATGGTTGCTTGAGTAGAAACGCAGCTTCTCATCCGCAGCATCGAACTTCTAACAGATAGCACTGAACAGAACATCTGTGGGCATTTCAAGCACATTAGACGCAGGGATTTCAACACTTACACTTCATTTGCTTGGCGATAGATTTGTTGGGTTCCAGCCAGTGCTGTGAAGGGAAAGGAGAACAGCGGTTAATGCGATAGTCGATGCAGCACATAAAGTTTACACTAAGGCGCCTGAGTACGATGGCTTTCAAACAGCAGCATGCTTTACTACAACAGCTAGTGGAGGAGGGAATATTCACGTTGCGGGAAGACTCAGCGGTTCGGAGTATAACGCGCGATAAGCAGCATCTATTACAAGTTGAACTCTCAAAAATGGAGCGGGAAATGAGATTTGGAAGCTTTCTGCAACAAAATCACAATCTCCTAGTATTTATTGTGTCTTTTCCCTAATCAACAAATCCTGCTGAAATTTACCAAGGGAAAATCAGGTGTGGTCATTATCACACTGGTAGTTCCCAGTTGTAATAAACTTCACACCCCTTGCAATTGCGACCCCTATGTAAAAGGTGTTTGCGCAGGGACAGTTAATTATCGAGGCACTTGCAATCCAGACAGATGATACATTTGACACGTTTTTAACCTATTCAGTTGACTGAAGTACTTTTTTTTCACACAATTCACAAGTCTGAGCCCATAACAGAGGTAAAAATGTATTTTCGTTTTGTTCCTATTTTCATTGCTGAGTGAATTCTCCTGTTCTCCACGGACTTCAGTTCCAGGCACAGAGATCTCAGCTCGCATAAAGACAGTGCAAACAGCGGGCAGGGGTTACTTTACCTCCCACCGTGCTGCTCGTTTGCGTTGCGGTTCTATCCGGCACCACGACGGACTTTATCACTGACAACAATGGAAAATACATTACATGGCGCTATAAGAGGGCAGGGAGCCCTGCAAAATGTACCGCTTGTAAACTCAAACATATCCAGCATCCTTTAGGCCAAGAAACTCAAATGCCATTGACAAAAATACATTTATGTGACCCAAATCCACATTACACACTGACAAGATCTGCTGTTTTGCGCAGTGTCTTTTTCTGGTAGGCACTGCTGTCTTCCTGCACCTGCAATCGTTTCTCATATTTGTACAGGTATTTAATATTTCATACCAGTTAGATCATTATTTTGTTTTATCTTTGCTGTAAAATATTTCCAGGAAGTAGAGAAACATAGTGCCTCATTTCAACATTTAATTGGATGCCAAGAAGAACTGAAGTGCAAATTAGCATCACTGGGACAAGTTATGGAGGGGCATAGATATTATTATTGCAGCAAGTGCTGTGGCACCAGGATTGAGGGGCGCGAGGGACGGATGGACTACCCCACCTTTTTGAAAATGTTTTTCTACTAAATTACGTATGTAAACAAGCACTACTCATCCATGTCCCATTACATGCTTTCTAAAGCATTGTTTGCTGTTCCTGTCCATTTCGCAGTGTTTTATAGATACATTGCCTAGAGAGTCATTCCTGGTGGGTTTTAGATTATTTGTTTCCCATTAAGGTTACTATAATGCAAATAGTGTTAGAATGCTATATATTAACATTTACTCTTTATTAGCAAAAAGGTAGTCAGTCAGTCAAACAAATCTTTATTCGGCCAAAGTAGTGGCCTCTGCCACAAATCTAAATGGGAGGGGCAGTCAGGGGCCAGGGGGAGGAGTGGAACGGGGAAATAATAAAGAAAAAACGTACCTTGTCAGCACCGTTGCCGCGTTGCTCCTCTTCTCTCTGGTGTCCTAGAAGTCCCTGGGAAACCAACACAGACTCCACATGCCATCCTGGCACTGCTCTCATGCTAAGCGTAGCATGAGAGCAGTGCCACGATTAGTCTGAGTGGCTTGTTCTGCCACTCAGACACTGTGTGGGAGTGTGTGTCGTTTCTCCAACCCAGCAGTGCAACACAGCTCGATTGGAGAAAACTAAGGGCGCATGTGTGTTTGGCCAGCCTAAGATGGCAGGCCAAACACATATGCCTCGCCTCTCTCCTGCCTATAGACCAACCCCACTCTCCCTTCACATGCTGGCTCAGCTTAGGTATGGCTCAATGCGTGTATTCATAAAGTATGCTGGGTAGCGTTCTTTGACATGTGGCTTGTGTTAAGGCCCAATAATGCAGGGGTTTTCATTTAATTCAGTCAAACCTACTCATTTAAATGATTCTTTCAAATATGAAAGCCGCACAATTTGGTCTTACCTATCTAATGATAAGCAGTCAGTAATACATGTTCTGGTTCAACTGGCCTCAGGTGTTCCCCAGATTTTAACACAGAACAATAAAGGTGCCAGGTCAATCAGATATTCCAAACATGTTAACCCCGTTTCGTTGTGGCATATTAGGGTGGCTTTACCACCCAGTATTAACAGTAGTCTGCGAGTAAAGTGGTTTTCTGCTCTTTGGAGGATACCGGTGCTACTCCATAAACCAGCGCCATATGTTCCCACCGAAATGCACTTACTCCTTTAAAGGGTAAGCATTTCTGCAATTGTTTTTGTTTTCAGTTTTTGGGCAAATCTTAATATAGCCTCAATGTTCCTGTTAAAAGACTGGAGTCTCGATGTTAAAATTGCTGACCTACTAAGAGATTAAGTAAAAAAGAATGCCTAAATAGTTACAATCCTTCACATTTGCTAAATTACAATTCTCCATTTGTGCTTGGGTGACCACAAGTCATTACATATGATTTTGCAAAATTAACTTTAAGATCTAGGTCATTCACATATGCTACAAATATGTATAAAAGAGTTTGGAGATCATTTGCTTTGCGGGTGATTATCACCGCATCGTCCGCATACAGTAGGATGGGGATAAACGTATCCCCCATACGGGGGGACATCCTTCCCATTTTTGGTCAGCTAATTATTGAGCCCATTAATGTAAAGCAGGACGAGGAAGGGTGCCAAAATACATCACTGACTAACGCCCCACATGAAGCTGATGTAGGGCAAGCCTTCAACCAAAGGACCATACCGTACCCTAACTGTGAGATCTTGGTGTAGATGTCTGATGAGAGTTAAAAGGTCAATCTCCACCTCCCATCCTTGCCATTTGGTCCACTAGCTTAGAGTGGTTAACAAGGTCAAAAGCACTTGATAGGTTGATGGAAGTCAAGTTCACATAGCTCTTCTGTGCTTCAACATATTTACCCACAATCAGTTAGAGATTTAGGCACTGTTCAATTGTCGCTATACTGGGCCTGAAACCAAATTGGACGTCTGCCAAACATTATTGGCCATGGCCCAATCTTCAAGGTGCGACAATAGACCTTGTAGGAAAAATGTGTAACATTTTCATATTGGTCATTACTAAAGCCACAAACCCAAGTATCCAAACGCATACAAGTAGCAAAATTGAAATATCTGACCTAAACAATATAAACAACATGTTTAGTATTCTGGAAAAAAAAACCTCTAGGAATTTATCCAATTGATGAATGATATCCATGGTCGACTGATTACAAATATTATAATAAAAATTAATTAATATAATATCAAGGCCGGCAGGAAATGATAAAAGAGTAACCAAAAAGTGGGGGGAGGACCAACATTTTGGTATTTTGAGATCAGTGACATTAACAGAGAAGAAGCTGATTGGACCTCCTCTCACTCTACCCACCTTAGAGGGTATTGCAGGTTGAAAAAAGGTATGGTGTTCATTAATGTGAAAATCTGCCATCATCCAAGTCTCTTGGCAACTTAGATTTTCATGTGCATTTATAAAACCAACCCAGTCCACATTTGACAATTTCAAGCATATGCCTGCAATGTTCTGTGAGACAATGTTGAGGGTATTTTTAGCGTAGGTCATTGAATGCTTATCCAGAAAAGCTACTTCTAGTTGAGAAGGGCCGGAGCTGATGATACCGGGTTCAGGGTAATAATGCTGGGTAATATGTAAGCCCGCTTTGGCCAACTAATGAGCAATATCCTGGTTCACAAATGAAGGCTCTGCTTCTTATTAACAGAAATCAAAGTAAAGTAGCTTCAGTCAGTATTCTTTAATATGATCAAGGGTTTGAAAAAATTACTGGTTGGTATGTTGAATCTGTGGCTGGTGTGGGATATTATAAAGATTAGCCTCAGCGTTAAGCACCCTAGATAAAACAGATGGTGTTTAAAAATATCCCAATGGTAACACTTGGATAGGCAACCCCATCTGCACCCGTCCGGGACCGGGGCCAGGGATGCTGCCCTTTCCGGCCTAGATGTAATAATATTTTCAGCTAGTCAACTCCTTGCCCTCAAAACGCCTATTATGGATTGCTGCCAGCACTCTTTTGATCCTGGTCTCCCACACTGGGTCTGCAACAACTGCTTAAGGACTCCTCAGAGTGTAGTCGTGCAGCGCCGAAGGAAGTACTATGGGTCAATCGTTAGGTTCCTTTTAGTCAATTGCCAATTTCTATCCGTCCACAAAATTGATATCAATTTACTGTTGAGTGACAATGCCCCAGTAGTTTTATTTCTGACTTGGCTCTGGGAGAAATCCTCTCCGGATGTCACCTTGACCCTGTCTCATGGGTACTCAATAAATCTAATAGTTAGGGCACGCACATGGGGTGGGGAATCACCATTATCTTTAAGGACTCTATTAAATGTCTCTCTCAACCTCTGATAATTCCTGACTGTGAAAGCATGTCCTTCTCCCTAGCAGTGAACCTTACATTCACATTCTCCGGGACTCTTATTTACCGCCCCCCTGGCCCTCACAATAAGTTTATTCAAGCTCTTTCTGAACAAGTTGCTGATCTAGTTGGGAGTAAATCTAACTTTACTATTCTTGGCGATTTTAATATTCACGCGGACAAACTAAGTAATGCCGTGGCTAAAGCACTACTTACAGACCTTGAGGCGCTAGGTCTCGCACACATGATTAATGGCCCTACACATACCAAAGGTCTTATGATCGACCTTGTGTTCAGCAACATCTCAGAACTTTCAGCTCAGACACCACTTCCTCTGTCATGGTCTGACCACTTTTTAATTAGGCTCATGATACTCAATACCGCCGCAGAAACAGGTCGGCTAGCAAACAAACTATCTGGTCGGCACTGGTCTAAGCTAAATTGCAAGGAATGGACCTCCACCCTTGAGAACACTAGAGCCATTCTCCTTAATTCCACCCTAAGTTTAGCTGCCAAATTCAATGAATGGGCTTCCTTAGACTCTGTACTACCAATAAAAAATATCACCCGAGGTGCAGGGCATAAAAAATCACCCTGTTTCACTCCTCAGCTACTGCTGCAAAAAAAGGGAGTGTAAATGCCTTGAAAGAAAGTAGAGGAAAACGTACGATAATTATGCAAAAAACAAATATAGGAAAGCAATTAGACAGTTCCATACAGAAATTAAAGCCACACAGTCATCATACTATGCATCTAAAATATTTCAGTCCTCCAACTCTCCCAAAGAAATCTTCTCAATATTTAAAGAAATCTTTCAAGTGCCCTCTCATTCCAATCTCACTGAAGCCTCTAATGGGCATAGCAAGAATTTGGCCTGTTTCTTTCAAAATAAAATTATAGACGTCTATTTAGCTTTTCCAGCTATGACCACCCAGAATGACGACTTTCAGGCCAGGGTCAGGTTCTTAACTCCAGAGATTCTCTATTAGATTTTCGCCCCTTACGGAGGAATGGTAACTAACTTGTTACACACTATAAAATCAGGATCTCCACTGGACCCTGCCCCTCCTCACCTGCACCTCCTCACATTTTGGCATTAGGTCCAGACATGATTGCCCCTGCTCTGACTAAGGCCCTCAACGAGTCTTTAATAACATGCCTTATTCCGTCACATTGGAAACATGCTGTCATTAAACCTTTACTTAAGAAGCCTCATCTAGATACAGCCCTATTGAGTAACTATAGGCCAATTTCTCTCTTGACTATAGCAGATAAACTGATTGAAAAACATGTCAATAGACATCTGTCAGGTTATCTTCAAGAACACAATATCCTTCATCATATTCAAATAGGCTTCAGACCCCAACATAGTACCAAGACTGCCCTTCTGGAAGTAGTCGAAGATGTTGGACGATGACTGGATTTAGGGGGCGCTGCCACCATGATTCTATTGGACACTGTAGACCATAGCATTCTACTTCATGGAATTTTCCATGCAGGCATCAAGGGGCGCGCTTGGAAATGGGTTTCCTCCTTTTTGAGGGATAGAACCTTTTAAGTTCTTGATTGCTCCTTTTTTTCCAACAGCCTTCCTTTGGTGGCGTGTACCAAGGCTCCTCTCTCAGCCCTACGTTGTTTAATATCTATGTGTCCCCTCTGGCTGAGATTGTGAAACCTTACAGCTTGTCACTGGTTTCCTATGCTGACGATACACAGCTGGTCTTCTCATGGTCAACTACCTCTAAGATAGGTCAACCCAACCTGACACCCTGTCTTAAAGCAGTAGCTAGATGGATGGCCGGCTGTAAACGTAAGCTGAAGAAAGAAAAAAAGAAGGCATATTGGTGGGTAATTATGGCCCACTCAAATCCCCTTTTCTGCTCCCTGATGGGTTGGAAGGCCCGCCTCCACCAAGAGACAACATAAAGTACTAGGGTTTTTGGCTGGACTCCCACCTGACTATGGACTATCAATCTAAAAAGCTGACAGCCACCTGTTTTAGTCTATTAAGACTTCTTTAAAAAGTATTTAAGGTACTTCCTGTTCAAGCCAAAAGACTAATCACTCAGGCTCTCATAATTTCACACCTGGATTATGGAAATATCCTCTATCTGAGTTCACCTCGATATGCACTAAAAAGATTTCAGGTGGTGCAGAACGCCGCAGCATGCCTACCTATGAAGACTCTCAGACACCTGTCTGCAAAACCTGCTTTAGTTTCCCTTCACTGCCTGTCTGTGGAACAACGGATCAACGTGAAGGCCCTCTGCACTTTGCACAGAGCTCTGGAAAATAAGGGTCCAGCCTTCCTTAAACAGATTGCAACACTCTACATCCATCAAAGGGCTCTTAGATCCTCGACGGCCTCCCTAATTAAAGTTCCATGGATAAAGAAAGCAAGATGGGGAGGTCGAGCTTTAGCATTTAGAGCCTCAAATCTCTGGAATTCCCTTCCCTTTGAGCTCCTCCAGGATAATCAAGAAATTTCCTTTCGTAAGAATTTGAACCTAGCCCCAGGGAATGCTGAGTTTAAAAGCACCTCTGTTTGTGATGGTAGAGAGTTGAAGGGGAGTTAAATTAGTTAGTTTAGCTAACAAGCATAAATAAGTTCGAACTTGTTTCATATGAAATACATTATGGAGTTCGTAAGATTGCAAACAAGGACATCAAGGCCCCGTGAGTGAGAATCCATGTCAGCCTGCTCCTTTACGGACATTGGAGTTGGGGTTGTAATGCAGGGCCTCTTGAATTTCGCTGTTCATCTTTCTTTCCCCAGACTTGCTCTCCTATGTCTAGCTACGTACTTGCAGGTTGTCTGCTTCCCCCAGAGGTATTGTGAGTACAGTTGGTGCCACCACTGACAATTCCTGAACCAGGGTAACAACATCATTATCAATATCACTCTTCTGATTGACTGTTGTGGCCGATGCAGGGTTTGTATGGGAGTTTGGAGGTGATGAAAGTGACATGCCCCTTCCACCAACTCAATGTCTTTTGAGATGACTACGATGGCTCATTGTAAAAACCCACTCAGGGTGGTCCCTGTACTGCCCGAGGCAGCAGCTATTGTTTTGCGCTTCCCCATTTCTTACAGCAATAAACAGCTTACGAGGAATGAAGAGGGGAAAAGTAGCAATTGATTTCTCTGGGTAAGTAGGGACAAAAAAAGAAGACAGTAATTCAAGACAAATTCTTTTCCTCTTTGTTATAAGAACAACCGGTGAAAAAGCTTATTAAGGCTGAAGCATAAAGTCATGTAATTCTTACCAGGCTAATGAGTTTTTTATGCAAAGCCAAGGGGGGTGGCCCTGCCCCTTCCTGTTGTTGACGGGTGCAGGATGGGCCTGCCCATGGCCCATACTTTGCCTAGGTGCAGCCAAAGCTGCAGGATACAGGATGAGCTTTTATAGCAAACAGAGGCCAGGTGGAACTCGTTGCAGGGCTCCACCTTTGCCCTGATGTTAGCTGGGACAGGTAGTTTCCTGGTGCTGGCAGAACGAGGCTCCGGAGAGGCCAAGGAGATTACGTACATCAAGCATGATGGGCAATGCTTTTACCAATAGCCGTCTGTGTCGAAGTCATCAAGGACAGACAGTTGATATGCTTAATAAACTGCAATGATTTCAGGGCCAACATAAACCTGATACCAAAAAATGAGCAATTGACAAACAAGCATCAAGGGGGAATCAGCTCAAGGAAGTTTGCGTGGCCCTTCCAGCGACCCACCAAATAAGGTACCTTTTCACTACTTTACATTTCAGTTTACATTACAGTGCTCCTCATTGGGTTACTAGGACAAAAAAGTGACAGTATTAAAATACAAAATGTATATTCATGCTAGACTATGTTCACTAGTCTACAGTGATCATCTGCTATTGTTGTTGTCTCCTAGTCCTTCAGGTTTGTCCACAAGTGTTTTCCCATGAGGACTGATTTTACGACAGTGCACTCCGTTCCCGGGCTTGCTCAATCTCTTTTAATCCTGACGACGGCACCCTAGAACATACTGACATGGTATCCTTGCACTGAGGCGCCCTGAAGGTGACAGTGGAAGGCGCAGTGACCGTGGAGCTGATGCTGCAGCATTAACACTGACCTGATCTGCCCGAGGAAGTGCAGCTGCGACACAGGAGCATGTAAGGGTTACCATGCCGGAGGCCTGCTTGCACCACTCGGCTGCTCCACAGGCCCTGCTACAAAACTGCTGGGGCTGTTGCAGAGGAGTGCATTGTGACCAACGTGGTGACGCGCCTCCCCTCCCGGCGCTCGCCCACCTGCACTGATCGCGCTGAAGACCGGCATTGTTGAGGAGTCATTTCATGGTCCTGCTTCCATTAGCGGTGGGCGAAGTTGCTATCTCACTCCATGCAGTCAGGCATCACGCTCCCAACATACAGGGGACACATGGCAGCATTTCAAAGGCAAAACCCCTGCTATGCCTAGGCCCACCCACCACAGCTCGTTGCCTGGACCTCGATCGCAGTGGGGTCCTCATCAGAAACACCTCCCAACTGCACATGTAATGGATGCATCGCTGCCCCCCATATATTGAGGACCCCCTTGGCAGGTCATAAGGAGCCCTACCCAGGCACTATTGTGGATACTGAGATAACCACTGTTGCTTGATCCTTCACACTTCGCTTGCATCACTGTCCCTGCCCTCCCTCAAGGGGGCCACTGGCAAGCCTCCTCCTCCCAACTGGGATAACGATCACCCCTAACAGCCCGCAATAACTGTGGGAACCCCGTAAGTGGACACACGTGGCCGCCACTATCGCAAACAATGGGCCGCCTAAAATCTGGGGTGGCAAATGTCACCACGTCAGCGGGACCTTCACTGTCCACCATCCCAGAGACACTGGCCTCGGACACCACTGGACCCGTGAATATGTCAGCCAAGCTGGATCAAGTACTACTGACGATTGAAAGCCCCAGATTTTGGGTAGAGACCGGGTTAGGAACGCTCGCCACAGATCTCACCTTCCTGCGAGACAATCACCGTCAACTAGTGGATAAGGTATTGAATGGGAAAAAGACACTGGCAATTCTACAACCACAAGTGACGGAACACACCATAGAGCTTAGGGGACCCTCGTGCGAGAGTGCAGTAATTGGAGACCCAGGCCGAAGACGCCGAGGGTCGCTCCCGGAGCAGTAACATCTGCATCTTGGGCCTTTCCTGGGGTGCTGAGGGTCAGGATCCCCTGACCTTTCTTGAAAACTGGTTCAAAACCTTCACAACAGCCACCAACCTCACCCCGGTTTACACCTTTGATGGGGCCCACAGGGTCCATTCGCATGTCTCCTCCCACATGGTTTTTTCCCCGACTGATGCTGGCTAAGCTGCTTCACTTTTGAGATTGGGACATCATTCTGCGGGTGGCATGGCAGGCTGCTCCTTTGTAGAGCAGATGGAAGACAAGACTGGGGCACTGGGCTCCTCTGCAGAGACTGTTTTGGCCCCACCAATTGCTCTATCAACAGGTGCAAGGGAGGATAACAGTCCTAGCGGTGGTAGGCAACTTGACAGTGGGTTTGTGGTGAATGGGGGGGATCTCAACATGGCAGCAGAAAACAAAATTGGTATCTGTGGAAGAAAAGTTCCCCATTGGTTTGTTTAGAGCTCCCGCCGGCTTGTGTCCCCTATGTGGTGGTGTTGACAAATGTCCGTGTTCTTGCCCCAGGCTCTAGTGAATCTACGGACCAATTGAAGAATACGACTAGCCGTTGACTGAGTGAAAACTGTGACTTTGCTTGTAAGGACCTTAGGGATATTTTGTTTGTTAGAAGAATTGATTGGGTGGAGCCCAAGAAAAGGAGGGAAACGGGAACTGCATCATTAGAAATTGTTGATATCCTGGCCTGGCCCAATGGCTCCTCTCCACACAAAGTATGGCCTCCCTGAGAGAGGGAAAGATCGGTATGGTCCCTTTGGGTTATTTTTATAATCATATGCGGCAGGGTGTCGAGCTTTTACCCTGGTAGGAATCAAGGTCAGAGTGTTCTGCAGCTAACTAGGAGGAGAATTGACATCATCAGAGCCCCTGACTTGGAGGGGGTGGATTGACGCTGTGCAAGGAGACATACAGCGAGACTGGTAGTACCCCCCATTGCTGATATGTCTAGGGAGGTCCAGAGTCAGAAGACTACAAAGTGCTGCCTTATCTCATGGAACGTTGCAGGGTATGACACAAAGTTATCAGATCGGGCATGGGTTAGGTGTCTGGCTCATTATGACTTTATTATGCTTCAAGAAACCTGGCCGGATGGGCAGGCAGCCTGGGATGGATATTATAGATTTGCAGTCCCGGCAGTTCGGTCCCACGGAGGCCGTCCCAAAGGTGGTTTGGTTACCCTAATCCGATTTTCCAAAATAGTGAGAGCATTTCAAATGAACTGTAACCATCAGGGCATATTGATTGTTTGGGTAATTCTCCTTAGCAATCTCAATGTTCTCTTGGTTAATTTCTATAATCCTGTCTGGGATGTGGGGTGCCAAATTAGGGTCCTTTTTCAGTTCTTCAGGTACCATAGAGTAGAATGGAGGAGGTGGGGATGGAATTCCGTGGTGTTGTGTCAGGAGATTTTAACGCCAAGGTAGGACGACATAGCACAGTGGTAAATCACTTTGAGTTTGATTGTGAGGATTGCTCAGCTGAGGGAGCTCAGGATTCTAGGGGCAGGGTTTTGATTGAGGGACTAAGGAATATGGGCCTTTTGAATATTTGTGACATTGAAGTGGTGGGCACTGATCAGCTCCCAACCTTTATAGGTAGAGGGTTTGGTTCAACAACTGATTATCTCTTTGTGTCACCACCATTAAAAGATTTGGTGACAGGAGGAGAGGTGCTAGAGAAACAGCTTAGTGCTCATAACCCCCTTGCGGTCCGCTCCAATTTCCCAGAGACTTTATGTAAACCAGGACGGGGAGGGCCTGCGCTGGTGAGGATAAAAGACCAGGGCAGGAGAGTTGGTTGGAAACAGGTAAATATCCGGCAAGTAGTAGTAAGGGTGGTGGGTGACAATTTAAATCTGATTACAGGTATACTTCTGGTAGAGACTTCCAGTCCGAAGAAAGTAATGGCTGCGATGCTGAGAGTGAATGAAGCCTTTAAAGACTGTCTGTTCTCAGCTGTTCAGTCCCCCTGCAAGAATATGGGTGGTTGGTTCAGTAAGGCCTGCTATGATGCTAAGAAGACCTTGAGGAGTGCTCTCAAAGACCACCCTAGAGATATGGATCATGTTAGAGATGCGAGGGCTAAGTATAAAAGTGTTCTGAGGGCAAGAAAGCTAAAACTCAAGAAATTAGCCTGGGATAAATTGGAATGTGCAGTAGAGCACAAGAATCCTGGCCTGTTTTGGAAGGTTCTAAATAGGGGTCTTTTTGAATCTGAAACATGAGAGGGCCTGGGCTGTAATATCGCCCCTAAGGTTTGGGTGAATCATTTTTGTAGAATTTTTCAGGGGAGCACTTTAAGAAATGATCGGGATAGACAGTTTGATAAGTCCCCCAATTTAGCTATCAGGTTTACACTCCATGAGGTTAGGGAGGCGCTCTATGGTAGCGCTAGCAATAAAGCTCCGGGCACAGATTTAATTCCCATGGATCTCTATAAGTCTTGTCCCCAGTTATGGGCGCCTATTCTGTTAAATGTTCTCAATGCAGCAGTTAGTGTGGGAATTGTCGCCACTTGGAGATCAGCTTGTATTATTCCTGTGTTCAAAAAGGGGGACCGAAATGATCTTAACGCCCTATTTCCCTTCTTTATTCTTCAGCCAAAAATCTTGGGCCGGATTATCTTAAAGCGCATTGAGGCTTGGATGGCTGAAAACGAAATTTTGAGTCTGGTACAGTACGGCTCTAGGGAAGGGGTTGGTACCCCGGAACAGTGTCTAAACCTGTTGATGGTGATTGGGAAATATACACAAGCCAGGAAAGGCACCCTATATCTTGCCTTTATGAATCTTAGCTGTGCCTTTGACAAGGTAAATCAAGCTAAGCTGTGGGAGAAGCCAAACCGGTTAGGCATGGATCGTGGAGTTGCCTCGGTACCTCCATTAGTAATGCTAATGGGAGGGTGGGGACAAATGGGGAATGTTCGGATGCTTTCGAGCTAAATAGGGGTGTGCGCCAGGGATGTGTCCTGGCCCCTACCCTCTTCCTTTTGTACACAAATGGATTGTTTGACTTTTTAGTGAAAAGTTGTAGGGATGCTCCCAAAATTAATAGTAACAGTGTCCCCGTATTGATTTATGTGGACGAAGCGGTGCCTATGGCCCGCACTATGAATGGTCTCCAAGAAGCAGTTAGAACCTATGATTCTTTTATGTTAACCCTTGATCTAGAGATTAATTGTAAAAAATCACATGTTATGGAATTTGGGAAGCCTCTTAGCAGGGTGGAGGAGCTGAAGATTAAAGAGCAAGGAATTAGCAAGGTTCAGGATTTCCCCTATTTAGGGGATGTTTTCGATGACAAAGGCACCTGGAAACCCTGTATCTCTAGAACAGGGGTTCTTTTTAATGCTATAGTTGGTGCCACGTTTGACTTTGCTGCAAGGGTGGGAAATAAACCTATTAAGCCCCTGCTTGAAGTTTATAGGTGTAAATGTCTCCCAATCCTGCTGTATGGCGCTGCACTCTGGGGGTATACGGACATCAGGGCCCCTGCAGAAGAGGAAAATCGTTTTTGCAGAAGGTTACTAGGAGTTGGTCAAAACACCTCTGGCTCTTGCCTGCACACTGAATTAGATCTTGAGTTTGTACAAGATACCACCCAGCTTGCTCCCTTCTTGCTATGGATCTCTTTATGAACTATTGAATGTGCCTTTTTTAACAGAGAGATCCTACAGGACTGCTTGGCTTGTGATCATGTGAAGGATATTCCCTGGCTGATGTATATAAGAAAGGTAGCCTATGTAGTGGGGCAGCCGGACATGTTTGATGCTCCTAGGGGTTTGACCAGCCGTTATAAATATTGGGCTAAGGTAAATTTGCTGAAAATCCTGGGGGCCGAAAGAGAGGAGGAAGATTTAAGGAAAAAATCTGTAAGGGATTTTATTATGCTAAAGATGGGGGTGGGCCCTGAGCCCTATCTTTTAGAGATAAGAAATGTGAGAGAAAGGACTCTCATCACGCGATTTCGCCTAGGGGTTATGAGAAGTAACTTATGCTTTCCGCTAGGTCAGTATGATGAAAAATCCATCAGACTCTGCCCCTGTGATGGTGTGTCTTTGCAGACTTTGATTCATTTTACTTTGTTTTGTGATTTGTATGCACCCTTTAGGTGCCGTTTCTTACTCCCCCTGTTGAGGCCTAAGGGTTTTGTGCAATATCACCCAGCTTTTTTGTGGCTGCGTATGGCCTCTGATGAATTGGTGTGGCGGGGGCAGGGGTCTTTTTTGAAGGGAGCTATTACCTGGCGGAATAATTTAGAGTATTTTTAAAAGATTTTATAATTCTTAACTTGATTGATGTATTATCTTTTTAATGAATTTTGGATCAAAATTCTTTTATTTGTGTACATTTTGTTTAGTAGGATATGATGGGATTTATATATTGGTTTAATGAAATCTGGTTTTATGTATTGTATTGCTTATTTATTTTTATGGTTGATTATTTTCATACCGAATAAAGTGTTTTGATGATGATGATATTACATATCTTTTTCAACCGCTAATAATCCGTTAAAATTAATTACAAGACCATGCTTTTTTGTGTAGGTATTTAAATGACAGATCTTCATGTAATAGATTACAGACTGATCCTAGGTAATCACATACATACATATGAGCTCGTCTAAAGTGAACCCTGCTTGTACAACAGAGCAGACTGATTAAAGGAAAGGTCAATTCAAGAATGATTCCGGGGTGGGGGAGGTCCTTTTGCTTGGAGCCCTTGACCAAAAGGAGCTCATAGTTTTTAATGATGATAGAAGAAATTTGTACCCGGCTCCTGTGAAATGTAGGAGCTGGCCTATTTTGTGGTGGGATAACGTTTAACAGGATTCGGTATATAACTTTGAAGATTGCTTCCAGATGGTTGGTCTTAAAGTACATTTTGGTGATGTTGAAACTTCATGTTTTGAAGTGGTATCCTGAGACAATGAGTTCCTCAGCCAAAATGGGTTGAGCATTGATTGCACCTATAGTGCAGGTGATAGAGCAGATCACAAGGTGAATATATAGCCGTCAAGATCTGCAGGTTTTGCTGAGTCAAATGGTGGCATACAGGGCATTCTTCATTGGAAATGAGTGGCTACTGGGGACAATCAACAAATAAATCAAATTGATTTGGTTTTCTTTGAGGCAGTTTTAACCATGCGATCCTAAATCCCTGCATTACTATCTAGAGCGGAGTATGGGGGTCATTATGACAACGACGGGAGCACCGCCAACAGGCTGACGGTGCCTCCCTGCGTATTTGGACCGCGGTGGTAGAGCCGTGGTCACACAGCCGGGTCTGGCGGTGCAAGCAGCGCTGCCCTGGGGATTATGACTCCCCTACCGCCAGCCTGTTTCTGGCGGTTTGCACCGCCAGGAAGAGGCTGGCGGTAAGGGGACTCAGGGGGCCCCAGGGGGCCCCTGCATTGCCCATGCACTTGGCATGGGCAGTGTAGGGGCCCCCAGACAGAGCCCAGTTGCGCATTTCATTGCCTGAATTTCGGGCAGTGACATGCGCGACGGGTGCTACTGCACCCGCTGCACATCAGCATTGCCGCCGGCTCAATTACGAGCCGGCGGCAATGTTGATGTGACATTTCTGCTGGGCCAGCGGACGGTAACTCTGTTACCGTCCGCTGGCCCAGCAGAAATGTCAAAATAGGGAGCCAGCCATACCGCCAGCAATGGCCGTATTCTGGCGCCCGCAACCTCGGCGGTCTGCCATGCAGACCGCCGAGGTTGTAATGACCCCCAATATGTCTTAGCTCCACCATTGTGTATTTAATGATACAATTAGGTGGTGAGGCATACTCTATGACTACTCATTAGACTCAGAAGTGTAGTTCTGATGCTTGTCCCTGTCTCCTCCAAAGAAATATATTCTCATTCATACTTACATGGCTAATTATAGAAAAGTGATTAATTGGAGCTAAATTTCACAAAAAAATAATAGACCCTGAACATTTCAAACATCCAGCAGAACATGGCATCTTCATACACTGGGAACACACCTTATCATAAATAGGATATCAGCTCAGAATTAATGGTGTTACGATGTCCTTTTCTAACAGTGTATCAAGTGACCACCATTTTATTTGGAAACACATCCTATGCAAACCTTATAACATTCATAACTGCATAAGGATCAGTAGGCGTGACCAACCCTCTCTTGCTGGCACTGTACCAAGGAGGAACTAAAAATCATTGAGCATCATTTGCAATACATATATTTAATATCCCTCAGCAAACAAGGAAACCCCTGTGGTAGGATAATAACATTTGAATGAACAATTTACAATAGCAGGTCTGCTGGCACTGACCCTTCAGATGTCACTGCCTCTGATAGTGTGATAATGGTTCAAAGAGATTTTACATAGGTACAGCTTAAAACTTTTCTTTAAATTATTCCTAAGAAGACTGAGTTGCTAGAAAATGTGAAAAGTGAAAAGTCCTTATTGCCCATGTCCTTCCATTTTCTTATTAGAGTGCTCCACATGGGATGATGGAGGGTAAGAATGCATGACAATGTCTGAGAATACTAGCTGTTGACCATGAGTATGTGTTTAACATGCCCATCACAGGGACATCACCTGCATACATCCATTCCCTGGCCGTCCTCTCATAGCTGCAGTTTATGTCCCTCATGAGAGAGCACCATGGATCGGTCCAGTAAGCGGTGTATGTGGCTGTATGTTCAGTAGGGGTTGGGTGATGGCAGTATGAAATCTAAACACTTGGGGCTCATGTAATTGGACCTAAGGCTAAGCAAGCATTAGCAAAACCAATAGATCAGGCTGTCATGTGGTACAACACACAGGAATACAAAAATGTTGCTTACGTGCAATAACACTTTAAAGGCAGATCAACTGGCTTTGCTAGTTTATGATAACTTTGAACAGAAAGGGAAATTAACCTGCAGTACCTACATAATACAAGTGATTTTTCGTACACCACAAATATGTAACGGTGACTTTGTAAAGGACAAAGAGGTCAACCTCTTTGGGCATGATATCTGCATATGTCCAGTCCTTTGCTAACTCATACCTACATTATTGGGGCCCATGAAAAAGCACATGCATTGTATATGGCAGAGTAAAAATATATACTGTGATGATTCAGTGTAATTTACATGTAATATAGTCCCTCACGCATTGCAATGGAAGCCTGCCCTAGAAGGTGGAATAATACACCAAGCAGACAGTAGTATGAAATGAGGGTGAATCGACATGTGTATTTGCATACATTCACCCCTTGGGACCTGTTGGTGCTGAATAACAGATGTTTATTTACCCAAATCACTGGTACTCATTTTTATCGAGTTCAGAAGGCTGAAAGGCTAAGTGGCCCCACCAGTATTTGAATCTGTGACTTCTAGGTCAAAGACAGATAACTGGAGTGGGAATTAGCCATGTCCCTCCTTTGGAATGGCCCCATCCCCCTTGTCACTCTTTGCCAGGATGCAATGGTGGCAGTGCTGGATTAAACCCTGTGGAGGCCCCTAAACAGTCGAAAGTTTGTGGCCCCTCAATTATCTCCTAATAGGTTTTTAATTTTACCAACCTGTAATTTTAATAAACCAATTTTATTTCACAAAACTAAACATTACAGGTACGTACCCTGCACTGAATTTTTTCACAAGCTGACAGAATTTGAGCTTTTAAGAGACAAACTGTTATGTGAATCTAATGTCTATGGCCAATGTACTTTAAGTTGTTAATGGCTATGTTACATTAATACAGTATTTTCTCAATAGAGTATTCCAGATAAAGTTTTCGTTTCTTTGAGTTGTTTTTTCTATCTTTTTGAAACAATTTAAGAAAGCTTGATTATAGTTTTCTTTCAAGATCAAATCAATATTATTTTGATCGCTTGTTGTGGGGCACATTAGCCGGTGACTACTTTGTCTGTTTGGTAATCCGGCACTGAATGGTGGAGTGAGTTAGTGTTTTGTTTTTAAACATTGAATATCCAGAAATGTGGACAGGTGAAGCGACACCTTTTATATGAGCAAAGGAGGAAGAACTTTAGAATAGCGATAAAGATTAAAATAAATAACCGGCGGCTATGGATTCAAGATGGAGACCTATTTTGGCTTATTACCTTGCAGTTGTCTGTCTCCAGGCTAAGGATGTGATACACAGTGCTTTTTTAGACTGTGACAAGAAAGACTGACCAGGGGATTGGTAATTGAGCATATGAATGTGTAACAAGGAGAATAAATATTTTTTCACTTAAAAGTTATGTCTGGAGCAGTATAAATAGCAATCCAATATCTATAGCCTAAACAAATATTTCATGTCAAGCAGCAAGTTGCTGCAGATTTAGAATAGATTTGGATCAAGATAAAGCCTGACAGTCACTGTCCTGGAAAAGACAATTAAGTCAGAACTCTAATTTCAGCATGTCCTCAGGTGTCCTTTCTGCTCCAGCTTGTTTTCCTATAAAAGCATGCCATTTGGCTAATGCAGCCTCGGAGGCGCCGAGAGCAAATGGTTCCTCTGTTCCCAAACTGCTCTTTAGAACACCACTTTCCCTGGATGTATAATGCATGACTCGACGAGATACTCTGGCTATGGAAAATGAGGTGTACCGTGCTTCAGAAAAAGAGGTTGTACAATTTCCTGGCACAGCAGAAAAGGAGAGTGGCCATGTCAACAGGAGCGAAACAAAGCCCCCCACCCCCGCTCCACGGGGTCTCCTCAGCACAGTTACCTGGCCTGAGAGTTCCGAAGTTAGGGCCAGATGTATCAACGGGTTTTACCCATTCTGTGTCAATGGGAAAATGCTTTGGTACATGTGGCCCTTAGTCTCGGAGTGGGATCCCTCCATGTACTTTGCAGGGGCTCCCCTCAAGTTTCGTTATGCCACTGCATGTCACGTGATGTTAAGGAAGGGCAAAAGTACCTGTAGGGCACATCAGAGATGTAGCCAGCATTACCCGAGTGGGCGCGAGGAGATTGCAGTTATGTAAAACGTCCTGGTGTTCAATGCGTTTTGCACAACGGGCGTAATCAGAAAATGTTCATTGCAAATACACTGACAAATGGCATATTTTTGGCACATTGCTGTGGTCTAATCCTAACAGAATTTAAAGACTAATTTACAGAGTGTTGCACAACCAGCTGGTCCTCAGAGACCCTCAGCAAGCGTCCAGACACCTCCTTTGGGTTGGAAAAGAGTGTCATAAATCCCACAACTTGCACTCAGTCACCTCCAGATAACTTTCAGAGATCATCAGTCCTCTGTGACTCTTGGCTAGAAAACATACTAGCTGGCCCTCCAAAGTCCCTGTAAGACTTTGAAAGATCCTTTGCCATGCGTTCAGATATCATTAGGAGGCCATCAATGAACCTCAGTCACTCCCTGCAGTCACTCCCTGGATGCCCTCTGTTTACTTTCTGACTTCACCAGTCTACCCTCAAACATCTCCAACTCAACTTCAGACACTCTGGACCAGCCCTCAGTGCATGTCCACGGAGAATATAAAACCCAGCTAGAGTTGCAAGAGTGAAGCAACTCAAGTTAGATTTTTCAAGCCACACAAGGCCACCTTGCGTGACTTGATAAATCTAGAGTAAAGCAACACAGTGAAAATCACTGCGTGGAATTACTCTGCCCTAAGAAAGATGTCCATGGGTGGAGCGTGGGTGTAATAGACTTGGGAATGCATCAGAATCCTACACCTTCCCAGATGAGGCAAAACAATGAGGAATATATTTACTTCTGCTCATTACTTCCTGTTAGCTTTTTCTATGTGAGCTGCATTCTGCCATGCAAAAAGGGGGAAATGCCTCAGAGGTTTGTTTTTGTGCAGGGAGGTGTCCCTTCCTGCACAAAACCAATCCTGCTGAGAGTGGCTGTCATAGAGGAGGCGTAATGTACTGTAGGAATTTTACATGAGATTGCAGTTGTATGAAAATGAGATGAAAGAGAGTTGGGTGGGAAACAAAATAGTGCTCTTAATCAAAGATAGAACTGATTTGTAAGCAACCTGAGCACAAGTGCAGAGAACCAGGTCCAGCATATAGGGGGTCATTATGACCCTGGCGGAAGGCGGAGAAGTGGCGGTAAGACCGCCAACAGGCTGGCGGTCTTTTTTTTAGTATTATGACCATGGCGGTTACCGCCATGGTCATCCACCGGTTCTCCATTCCGCCCGCCAGGGCGGAGATGACCGTCGGGCTGGAGACTAGGGTCTCCAGCCCAGCGGCCGTCACTATACCGCCGGCGGTATTTGGACCCGGCTGACTGTCATGGATTTCATGGGGTTTGAAAACGCCATGAAATCCATGGCGGTAAGCACTATCAGTGCCAGGGAATTCCTTCTAGGCACTGATAGGGGTCTCACCCACCCCCCACCCCCACCCGACTCCCTCCCCTACCCCCTCCACCACCCCTGCCACCCCCCAAAGGTGGCAGGACCCCCCTCCCCACCCCGACCCCCAACATAACATCACTCATACACACACGACACGCACGCAGGCACCACCAACACACATACACGCACACACACCGACATACATGCACACATCCACACACACAGTCAGACACGCACATCCACATTCAAACATACACGCACACATCCATACAGACATACCTACAGACATACACGCACTCATTCCCAAACACACAACACCCCCGCAAGCATACACGCACTCAACCCCCCTCTACATACACACACGCACATCCCCATGCACGCACACAACACACAACACGCCCCCATCCCCCTCCCCTCACGGACGATCGACTTACCTGGTCCGACAATCCTCCGGGAGGGGACGGGAGCCATGGGGGCTGCTCCGCCAACACCACACCGCCAACAGAACACCGCCACGCCGAATCACAGGACGTGATTCGCTGGGCAGGGTTCTGTTGGCGTGGCGGTGGAGGTGGAACAACCTCCACTTTCCCGCCGCCCGCCAGTATGGCTGTTGGCGGCTCTCCATCCGTAAAAGGACGGAGAGCTGCCAACGGTCATAATAGGCCGAGCGGCAAACCGCCACCACTGGCGGTCTTCCGTACGGTGGTCCCTCGGCGGTCTTGGAAAAAGACCGCTCAGGTCAAAATGACCCCCATAGTCTGGAACATGCGTTTATTAATTAACAAGCAGAGAACGGTGGTATATGTGTAGCTTGACAATAATTCTTAGTCCCATAGTCGAAGTGATAGGCAAATTTTCTACCTGGGTATTAAAAGCAACAGTCATAAACACCTAAGTAGCATTCAAAGTCAAGTGGCTGAAGTTCTAAAATGTTTATATGTATGGTCGAATGCATATCACATCAGTCCCCCTTCCAATGTCGGCAGTACAATATGCTTGTGATATGACCTGTGCAGCGGTTCCTTTCCCTTATCCTCATTAGAAATATTCCCAACTTGTGAAAAGGTGCTCCACTTGGAGCCAGATAAATTGAACCTTCCTGTTTTATTTCTTATTGGCGCTACTGGTTAATCAAGAGATGAGGTTCTTACTTGCTTGTCAATGGGTTGAGGCTAAGACGACATGAATCCTTTGGAAAACTCCAGTGGTTTTACCATATTACATTGTCTCTGTGAACGTAGTGCTTCCACTTTACCAAAGGTGAACTTCAACCACCAGTATCTCATTTTGGTTATACTTCTCTGATGGACCAACACATCAAAATGTTTCCATTAAGTGCTCAGTGGTGGTACAATAAACAATTGTCCACATCTTATTCTAGATGCAAAATTCTTCTTTTTATTTTAAATTTAGCCATGAAACTGGACATGAATCAATACTACACCAGGCTTAACTCTATTTGAACATGCTATTCCTCTCCTGCTGTATACGACAACCTTTCTTTCGAGCACACAGACGTCTTCATTTGACACTAGAATTACAAAACGTGTACATTGTACATGTAATGATCAATGACTAGTATCTTTGTGCACAAACTGATGAACAATATACCTTCTGTTTGCTTACCTTTCTAGACAATAGCTCCCATTTTCTCAGAGTGCACTACTCAGGGTACTCCCCTCTGTCCTGGTCCCTTTTATTCTAACAGTCCCTGTCTCAGCATATTTTAGTACCTTATTCCAAACTCTCATGAGGGTGGCCCAGCTCCTCAGTTCACTGTTATGGATCCTCGAGGTTCACCCAAAGCATTGCTTATCTTCAGACTGTTCTCTCATTTGCTGCTTTTATTATTGAGGAAGAAAGTTTGGTTCTCTGAACCCATTCTAGTGGTTACAGAAGCCATGGCGATTCTCTCAGATCTAGCCCAAGGGGAGTCTTGGGCAAGTTACCAAATATAGGTTACCTAAGGAGACCAACAGTACGAAAGTCTCTAGCCAGGTTAGTTTGAAAATGGTGTGGCCTCGAGGCCTTCCTGCTTCTGCTCTACACCAGCCTCTTATTTCTCCAGGTGCCCATCTCTCAAATCTCCTGCTGTCCACCTGACTCATCTGAAAACGTCACTTTCACCCCACAACTTCACAGGAGCTCAGTGCGGGCTGACAGCAGCATCTAATGTACAGCGTCACTCTCACAACCTCTGCCAAACTAAAAAATAGAAAATACGAATTTTAGAGAAAACCTTGGGAGATAAACCCCGTTAGGTAAGTGATACGATATACAACATCCAGTTCTGCCGAACTAACTCTGACACAGACTGTCAGCCGGCATTACATTCCGCGACGCTAGTCACTACTTAAGTAATAAAGTAAATACTCTCACATGGGGTACACATAGGAAATGGAATAAATGTAGGTTCAGAAGACTCGCACAAAAAGCAACGTTACCTGGTGACACATCATGGTTGCGTTTAAGTTAACGATGTTTTGCTCTTCAGTATTGTCTTTTATTAAGAGGTTGGGTGACATTTTCAATATAGAAATTAGGAAGGAGGTGAATAAATACTCTATCAGGAGGAAGAGCTAAACTATCTGCTACAGTATGGCGTCCCCCCTTAATTGCTGTGGTCCCTTAAGAGGCCCCGACACAACAAATGTAGAGGGGACATAATATTCCATAAAGTATAGCTGATGTGATATTTACAGCAGTTTGATTTTTGCCATTTAATGTTTCCTTGAGAGGATAGGGTATGTCTTTGCTACTTCTGTTATCCCAAATTACATTTTCTGAGGAAATTTTGAAAGAAATATCCCTAGTCGTGTAAACTCTAGCTGTCGCCGTCTATTTATATCATTATTGGTGCATGCAACATAAGCAACATTTATCACATAATACACACAGTACAAGGTCTTAAATGACAGTTATGTCACAAGAACTAGATGGAGTTCACTTGTGGTGTGCCTAATTCAAGGGACTGACTCCTTGCATCCACCCACGGCTTATTAAAGAGTCTCTTTTTGCAGAATAGAGGTTTCATGTCTTCATAGCCACAATATGGAGGTAGCTTTTAATAGGGACTATTATTGATTGGTGATTATAGTGCTATAACATTTGTACAAAAAAGAGCAATCTTACAAATCAGGTTTCTTGCACAGTGCTTATGCTGCAGTGCTGAAATGTACATAAAAGCAAGACCAACACAACACTTAAAACCATCAAGCAGAGGGCTATGCCTTCAAACGGTCATGAAGAGACAAAATTAATATAAATTATAAAGATATAAAAGGAAGAGAGGGACAGCGTCTACTAAAAGATATTTGGAGTGGAGGGACAATGGGGAAGCTAGGTGCAAATTTGTAAACAGGGCCAGACTGGGGAAACAAAAGCAGCCTTAACACAAATATTCTAACCAGCCCGCCTTCTCACCCAAACTCTCTTTCCATCCATCCATTCATTCCATCCATCCATTCTCGCTCCTTTCTCTCTTCTCCCTTACTGATCACATTCTCCCTCTCTTCCCTCCACCCCATTCAATCAGTTTCCCTTGAAGTTTCCAGTGCCTACTCCAATTAACCTAGAGGGGATGGGAAAAGAGACAGAGGCTCCAGGAAAGGCCCTGAGCTTCCAAAACCAGCCTCCAAGGTCATCTAATTGGGACATTCCCGGTGGAATAAAAACAGTGCTTAATTTAAGCGGGTGGTTTCCAGTGAGGGGCGCAGACACTTATTTTTGAGGGCCAGCACTTATTCTTCTGCCTCAAGCATCTCGTGCGAGCAAAAGTCACATATGGGAAAGACGGTGGAAGAGAAAAAAGAGAAAGCGTCACAGAGGAGAAAGCAGGAAGCTGCAAGAGTGAGCTGAAGGAGCAGGGAGAGGCTGTAAATGGATTAAAGAGGCCCGAGATGGCTTCAGGATTACTCTGCCTTAGTATTCTGTGCCCGCACATTTAATTGCAGAGGAGCGCTGTGGGCACCGGCACGTTTTTATTTACAAAATTAAGCACCGAATAAAAAGCATGCCCGGTTCTGGTTATAAAATAAAAGGCTGAAACAAACCCGATTAGGACCGATAAGAGAAGTTCAAGCAAAGGACAAGCTAGGTGGGCGAGAAACACAGAAAGTGGGGGATTGCTGTGAGGAAGTAATACACAAGACATAGACTAATAGTCGCAAAAAGATGGTAACTAACCTATGCTTTACAAGACAAGGAAGAGGACAGAAGGCCATTGAAGAAGAATGAGAAGCAATCACATGGGATTAACAAAAAGGCCACCAGTTTTGAGCAATGGGCAGCACCAATTTCGACCGTATGTGTTGGCATTGTCCACAATATATCTTTGAAAAAGCAGTTAGATTTTGTTTGCAAGTGACGCCTAAAATGACGCAAGAGTTCTCAAGTGACTCAAACAGAAACAAGGCGTTCACTGTGGAAAAAACAGGCAGATGCAGGACGCAGAACAGCAGAGAGGTAAGTCGGCAATAATCAGGTGCTTGAAACAAAGGATGCTACTGGGAGAGCTAAAACGTCCCAGAGAATTGTCATGATCAAGCAAAACAAATCAAGTGCATTAATAGTTAATGAATGCACTGATGGCACACAAGCTTGCAGGCTGCCCACACAGCACAGGCTTGGAACCAGAGAGCCATGGCAGAAGATAGCGGCTTATCATTCATGATGAACGTGCAAACCCCCTCAGTTTCCCTAAAGAAAAAACGAATGAAACGTAAAACCATCATTTAGGATGTCCAACAAAGAAAAATGGACTGTGAAGCATTCATCATCTACAAATGTGTCGTAAATGTCATTGTCAGTCCCTCAAAGCCCCCGCTGAGAGTATCTCAGCGTTTGTCAGATTCAGATGTACAATATATACAACTACACATAATTTATGCTGTTTAGCAGTGTCTGAGACTGGTACAAAAAACAATATTAGAACACAGCAAAGATTGTAGTGTAGCAGCACGTTGGGTAATAAGCAGACAAGGTGGCCTGGCAGTCATTCTTTCCTGATCTGTATATCTACGTATTCTTGAAGCCACCTTACAATTCACAAAATTGAATTTACGGATAATCAGCACGAATACAACATAAGAAGGTCCACTGCGATCATGCAACAGAGAAAGCCCAAATTTAGTGACAAGGTTGGCTAAATTATGCGGTAATGAAATTCAAATTATGCACCAATTGTGCAACACCTTTTCTCTGAAAAACAACTCTGCAGAATAACATAGTACATTTCATGTTTATTACGTAAGTGTTTCATTAGGACGTACTTTAGGTTTTAAGACGTAGGACCTTGAAAAGAGAAACAACAAATGTGTGATTCATATCAAGTCTGAGTTTTTTGTTGATATAACTGTGGCTTTGAGAGCAGTGTCTAAGACATGAGCATGCATTTGTGCCATTAGTGAAACAAACAAAATCATGTCAAAGTGGGAATCATACTAGTCATCCAGTTTGAATTACATTGAAGTGGTTATGGCTGTTGTTTGCTGTTGAAGATAAAAGCCATCCAACCAGTCCATCAAATGGGTATGTTTCCAGTCTCTGGGAACAATTGTCACCGCTTTAAATGTCTAATTATGACAATCACCTGAGGAAGGTCACCAGTTAACTTTTGTGTTTAAATTTGTACTTTATGATGGCTTATGTGGTGACTGAATCAAATTAATATTTATGGAAAAACACTGCAACTGTACAATCACATTAATGTAGTAGTGCTCAATACACAATCCCGATTTAAATATTGACGGTATTTATACTCCTTCGCAATAAATATAGGTAAGGCCACATGAAGGTCAGCCCGCCCGATTCAAATATGGGCAGACCTTTGGTTTAGCTTCGGTGGTGACTATTCCATCACGGCTGTAGCCAAACCTTTCCAAAGGACTGATGGATTAAGGGCCATTGGAGAAATGACTACATGTCTGGCCACCCTATCAAGATGGATGAATATGAAGGCATGTTTTTACTGTCCATCAGAGCCGGGTAAACCTTGGCGGTGAGGGAAAGTAAAATCAAATAATGCTCCCTCTCCCCCCACCATGGGAGATGATTCCCCCATGAGAGGAGTATTATCTTTTTTCAAAAAGAAAACCTGTTTCAGGATTTTCTTTTTGAAAATAAAAAGAGAAAACTGGTGCAGGGCTGCATCATGCTGACGCAGCCCTGCACCAAACAGCGAGCTACATTGTCTGGAACTGCTGTGATGGCAGTTCTTGCCAGTACATTATAAAAAGGCTGCCTGCTTGGTGTAAATTTCGCAGGTGACCCCTCACCATGGGGGTGGAGTAATTTACTCTGTGTCCATGATGGACCGTCAAAATATAAATCAGGTCCATAATCGCTTACTAAATTATTTCCTTCTCTCATTGAGTAATAAATCAATACAAAAAATAGTCTCAAAATAAATTCCATACCTCCAGGCACCCTTTAACGATGTCTTCCAAGTGTGCAAGAAATTGTGATTTTACAATAGCATATATCATGATTGTATAATACTTTTTACAAATGTGAGAAGTACCAGCTAGTCCTTACAGGTAAATTGTGTTAAAGTCACGTTAAACATAATTTTAATGCCTTGCTAACTATTAGCGATATTTTTGTACCATCTCCATTTATGACACTTCTTATACTTTATTTTCTAAGAAAAAACATTTTTGGGTACAATTGACTATAAAATTCATCATACATTTTAATTTTAAATGAGAAGCAAATTAAATGTCGTTCATCATCTAATTACATGTGGCTTGTGCTCTTAGGGACATTTGAAAACTATGATTCTTTTAGTGGCGGAAAATACCATTCTTGTGCTGCAGTTGACTGCTTTCTGGTCCCATTTCTTAGTAGCATATAACATTGTCCTATGGGTCTCGCAACTACTCAGCATGCATGGGAAATTAACAATTATGTCCTTCCTACATTATTAATTATCTTTTAGGATTAAGCAAACACAGTAAGTTCAATTACATCAGCCACCAATGGTTTAGGGTGACAACTTCACTCTGAGTCCTTAAAGAAACTTGGGGATCATTTCAAATTTGGCAGACAGAAAACTCTGTTCGCCAAACTCTCGACAGGGTGGCTGCTGCCTACGCGGCAACCTCCCGGCTAGAGTTATTATGGGTTTCTCGCTAGGTCGGCAGGTGGAAACTTAAGTTTCTGCCCGCTGGGCTAGCGGAAAACAGGCTACAGTATTGTCTTCAGCTCGTAATCGAGCTGGCAGCAACGCTGTAGCCAGCAAGGTGCACCAACACCCTCGCAATATTTGCTGTCTCAAAAGCAAGTGCACCCCCCCCGTGGCTCCCTGCACCTGTTCTCCACCAGCCTTTTCATGGCGGAGTTGCCGCCATGAAAAGGCTGGCGGAGAATGAGGTCGTAATCCCCAGGGCAGCGCCATTAGGACTTGAAGCTGAGCCAATGATCTAACATGAACTTACAAGACAATTCTTGGCTTGCTTTATATCCTGGTGAATTCCGGACTTACAGATCCTCAACCTGTCCATGTCACACCATGATTGGATTGTGGTGTTCGAAATACAAGCATCTCTAGGGGATCATAAACATAATTAAAACTTGGAAGGTTTGGGCAAATTAAAATCATGCTACTTATTTCACTGTTTTCTTGTTTTCTAAGTTTGCATTACTAACAACATAGTTTCATATTAGTATGGGTAACTCTATGCACTGGACTGGGATCTGTAATTCCTGAAGAAGGTTATCGACCCAGTTGGGCGTAAAGTAGTGGCTGAAACATATTGATTTAAAACTAAGAGGTGGTAGTGTGATAAAGGCCAAAAGACCATCCGCTTTTATATGATTTCAATTCTGTCAAAATAAACCACAAATAATTATTATTGATTGTATTTTTAGACAGTTTTAACCTTGTGATTCTGGCACCCCACTTTATCCTTACTGGAATCTGGGGACCCCCACTGAATCATTACTGGAATCCGGGGACCCCCCACTGAGAAATTACTGAAAGCTGGGAACTTAACCTTTTAATATTATTTAAATTTCTAAGCAGTCGCAGAACCCCTGAGGAGGCTTTGCGGACCCCCAGGGGTCCCCGGACCATAGGCCTGGGAACCATTGATCTAGAAGGGACTATATTTAGTAGTTCCATTGTTGTACAATTGATGGTACAATTAGGTTTTGAGGGATGGCCTAAGATGAAGCATACCACAAAAAGCGGGTGAAAGCGTTTCTTCCTAAGAGAGTGGTATCTTATCAGAAGGTCTATTTACTGCTATGGTTTCATCAGTCATTATGTGTGTGATGTCATAAGTGGGAGGCTGAATAATAAATTATTCATTTTCCTTTTCTTGGTGTTTTTGTATTTAATAAGAAGTCAAAATCCCGGACAGCTTTAATAGCAGAACAAAACACTCCCTGGAAGTGGCCTATACAAGGTGTAGATAGTGGATGATAAATTAACAGTACTCCATCAAAAACAGTTGAATGCTTGTTGTCATAGTGTCCTTTTGGTCATGTAGGTAGCGGTTGGTAGGAATGATCTGTCCTCCACATAGGGTACACTGCTGAGGCTTGTCACTAGGGCATGTTTCACAAGGGTTGGCTTGTCACAAATACCAGTTGTACTTGGTGGAGGTCAAAGCAAGAACATGGTAAAGGGGGTTGAGGAGTCAATGTGTGGCCAGTACAGGAGGTTAAAATATGTGGATTTTTCTGTTTCACTCTCAAAAGCATGTGCATGCTGTATGTCCAAGGGCAAAGGTTGTGGTACTTGAGACTTGGAGACTGGGGTAGTCTGAAGAAGGGATAGAGAGGGCTAACAGTGTAGGATCTTATCCTAACGGTTTTGGGTGCAGAGCCTTTGGGGTATCTGTATGTGAGGCACAGAATCTTCAATGAAATTCTGTCCTGCATGGAGGCTTCAAAATTGAAATGGGGCAAACTGGAATTTTGCATTGTTCTGTGCTTTGAGGTTTTTGGAGTGTTTTTTTCTTAATTGATACCGGAGTAGAAGGCATTGTCATAGTGGACATGCAAGCTTAGTAGGGTGCACATTGAACACACAAAATGTGATGGGAGAATGCTTGTAATAAGTCTGTCCATTGGCATTCCAACCCATAGATCTTAAACCCACCCTGCCACCTCAGATTACTCCCAGTCATATGCAGATCAGTCTTAGTGCTGCTCCAATGGAAACAATCCAGCCTTTCTTCTAGTGGCACAGTGAGTAAGGGGTCCATGTCTGGGCATATACCTGACCTCTTAGGGAACTATATACAAAATGTAATGGGAGGATGCTTGCAGTAAGTATAACCATAGAAACCCATAGCACATTGTCCACGGCTATGGGTTTCTCAGGTTATGACAGGCAAGATGTTAAAGCATTTCTGCTGGTGGAAGGCAGGTAGGGAAGGGGATGGGGGCTTGGTTTTTAGAATGAGGTTTTCACTTTGCCTATAGGTGCAGAGATATTTTTCAAGGTAATGCACTTCTTTTTCTAAGGCTCGTGCAAATCTAAAATGAGGATAAACTAAAGACGGATGCTAAAAACTCATACATTTAGTCAGAAAGTAAGGTGCTACAGGACCTTGAACTGAATGGGGTCAGGAATTAGACTAATGTTTATATTTTGCAACGTAGTGTGAAGCAAATGTATCACACTCCAAAGAAAAGACTATTAAGTAAATATTTATCTAACTATGTTTGTTATACAAATAAATTACAGAAGATAGTTCCTCCCAAAAAAGGTTAGGTTTTGTTTTCAGTATAAGTGTAAAGGTATTTGTTTGAATTCGATGAAAGTTGGACTTCTTCTGCACCAAGATGTAACACCTGGGTGCCGGGTGCTAGAGAGGTCAGTGGCCACTGGTGAGAATTGTTGCACACTGGTGTCCCAAGGCCTCTGATACTATAAAACACCACATAGGAAACTGTGTGACTCCGTTGTGCACTTCACTTTTCAAGACTAGCAAAGCCAAGAAGTCAAGGCTTACCACAGAAAGCGGCAGTGGGTGATGAAATCAGGTATAATTAGAACCGGTAACCACATTTAAAAAATCAGAGTTCTGTAAGAGCTATTACGCCTTTAATAAATAGGTCTTAATTTGTATGTAAGTAAAGTAACAAAAGTCAAAAGTAAGCAAAGTGCAAACATCAGAAAGGGCCTATATATGTCCCCTAGCAATTTTATAAAGCTAATACAGTAAGGTGCTCTCATCAGGAAAACATTGGAGTATTATCAATAATTTAAGCTACTTTACAGAGATCGCATGTCCTTTAAAATCTCTAGTTACATACTATGGGCCATTGCCAGCTGGGGCTTACTCTTTCCTCTACATCACGGTAGAGCCTCTTCTATTCAGGCAATCAAGTCCTTCGTCTTCCTATGCAGCGCACTTCAGCAAGATTTCTCCATATCCTAGACTTGGTCCTAGACTCAGTGAAAACAGCTGTGGCTTATCAGTGTCTGCTAAATTCTATGAGAATTTTATGGGAAACTGGGGGGAGTAATGCAACGCCAAGGCACATTACAATGTGTGTTATGTTCAAAATCTACATGTCGAGCTATTCTGTGGAGTAAAAGGAGGACATTGCATTTCCACTAATTTTTAGAGGGTAATATTCTCCACCCCCATCAAGCCCTTTGTTTGTTTTAATGATGTTGAGTGAATATTAATTACTGTGGATGGCTCTATTGTGAGCCTTAGTCCAATTTATTTCTTATGTGTAACTTTGCATAGATCTGACACCTTCGTGACACTTTAGAGAGAATAGAAAACAAAGTTATACCGTCAGACATGGTCTTAAATATTCCACTATCTGGGACTCGCACCATACATGAAGAAGCCAATACTGGGCTCCTGGCTGGCATTTTCTTTTAGGTTTTTAAATTTACATATAGAGCTAACTGAACCCAAATGAAATGGAGCACTTTACACGAGCACCAGATTACGTTACACAAGTTTAGATCTTTTTAGGCACAGGAACAGAAACCCTGATTTAAATGTTGGTTGATAGTGTTAGTACCGTCACCATGGCAGAGTACTTTACTCCTGTCATGGTGAGGGTACTCCAAATGCTACATTTAGAGATGTCCGCTGGCCCAGCGGATGTATCTCGCTTTTGCAAGAGCCACTGTCAGAGCGGTTCCTGTAAATGCATTGAAAGTGTGCCATGCGGCTCCATCAACATGACGGCTCTGCACAGCACGCTTTCACAATTTTTTTAATATTCAAAAATAAAATTTCAAAGCAGGATTTTGTTTTTGGAAAGAACAAAATGGCAGTGTTACCTATGACATGGGAGCCTTTGAAAAGTTTTTACTTTTACATACCACCATGTGCTTGCAGTTAGTAAAAGTAAAAACTGGTTATGCGTCTGCTCATTCTAAATCAGGTGGGCAAATATATGGTCAACCTCCAACGGCCCTTACTCTGTAGTGCCGTCAGCAGGGGAATGTAAGTGGGGGAGACTGAGTAGTCTCTGCCATTTACATACTTCAGTTTGCCACCATTGCAATAGTGTGTCCTTTTGCCAACATATAAATCAGGCCTTTAGTGATTTGCTCAGATTCACAGGTACCTGGTCCCCCAGTTTTAAAGTTGGCAGCTCTGGTCGTTAGGTCAATTCTCCTCCTTGAAGGTATGTTTTAATAAAGGTTTTCTCATGTGATCCTATGTTCAAGTAAGACTTATGTACAGTGAAGAGTGTATTTAATTTCACTCTTGACTCTGCGAGGAGGTAGTGAAGAGTTTTCATGCCTGGCTTCACATGATCACATTTCCTCAAATTCAGGTACATTTTGGCTGCATTGTTAAGCAGGCTTCACAGCCTGTCAGAGAGTTTTTTGGAAGCAATATGCTGAATAAGTTGAAGATGTAAAAGGAGCGCATCACCAGGGCTTCGGTCAGCCTCAGTTAATGGGGTGTTTTAAAGAAATGGAGGACATTGTGGAGCATTCCTAACTTTAAAAGGACATTTTAATTTATATAAAAGCAAATATTAATCCCAGATGCTTTGCTTACTATTATGTGTTGGGGGCACATTCACAAATTTTTATTGGCATTGTTACAGTATGGAGGTATGGTTGTAGCAAGGGCTGCAGCATCCCCAGAAAATGTGCAGTAATTGTAAATGAATAATGGACATAAATGGATTTTTCATGCAAACAGCGGAGTCAAAAGTTGCATGTAATTTAATGAGATAGCAAAGGTTAGTTACTGTAGGAATAGGCCCTTTTTGCCTTTGATCCCCCTATTTTTCTGACCCTCTTTTTGCCTGGTTTGGGGCTCTGCACACTTTACCACTGCTAATCAGTGCTAAAGTGCATGTGTTCTCCCCCTAAAACGTGGTATAATGGCTTACACCTGTTTGGCTTATTTAATTTACCTGTAAGTCCCTTGTAAAGTGATATACCATATACCCAGGGCCTGTAAATTAAATGCTACTAGTGGGCCTGCAGCGCTGATTGCACCACCTACAGAAGTAGCCTTGCAAACTTGACTCAAGCCTATCACTGCAGTGCCTGCATTCACAGTTTACTGCCACACTGACTTGGCAAGTCAAACTACTTGTGACAAACAGCCTTTTTGTTTCGTACTACTCTGAGGGCTGCTCCCCTCATAGGTTAGCATTGGGAATTCCCTTATATAATTTTAAGTAGTAATTTCTGATCTGTAAAGAGTAGTGTGGGCATGTTTAGAATGTTTGGAATAGTAGTGAGAAAAGCCTTCTGACTGGTGTAGATGGATTTTACATTACTATTTTAGAAATGCCACTTTTAGAAAATGGGCCTTTGTCTGTCCTTATGACTCTAGTGCTTTGCAGCCTGACTCAAATCCAAGTTTAGGGCAGAGTGACAGCTACACTTGGTGCATACTTTCCAGACAGCTATCATATAGGAGGGGCTGGGTGTGACAGAAGAGGCATCTGCATACTGATGGTCACCCTGGGCTGGGGAGAGTGAAGGTCGTTTACACCTTACATTTCAATAGGCTGTGTTCTGTCCTCACACAATGGGCTGATTACTTCCTACTGATGTCTGGAGACAGGGCTTGTTTGAAAAAGGGGTTGCGTTCCACTTGAAAGAGTTCCTTTGAAGTCATCCCTTTCTTCAAAGACATTTTTGAGTATATGTACAGGGGCTCTGGCCCCGTAATTTTCAGAGCGCGTTTGGGAACTGGAACTGAACCTCGGCTAGAAAGACTGCTGAGCTACTAAAGGACTCATCTCGACTGCTCTTCTGTTGTTGCCCTGCTACCTGCTGATGCTGGGTAGGTCACAGGACTCACTGGAATGTTTTTCTGCTTGTTGCCCTGCTGTCAGCTGCTCCCTGACTTTGGGGTCCCTAGACACTGGGGTGCCACCGGGAGGAACGGCCCATTGAGCTTCTTGCCTTGTTGTGTGCTGGCCTGCCTGGCTGCCGCCCCCTGCTCTGTGCCTAGTGCCCTCCAGGGGCTTATTAGCTTGCCCCCCTAGGGTTGGTGGCCTTTCCCCAGTGTATTTCGCTCGTGCTCTTAACAACCAGCAAATGGGGGGCGCTGTGTATGGTGCTTTGTTTCCTCAGCCAATGCGGGGAGAACACTGTATCTGGAAAGTTTATTTGTGTGACTATAGCGGATGGTGAGCGCTGAAACTTTGGTGACACCAGGACAAGTGCCTTGCCAAGGTCTGGCACTGCCCTGGCCCAAATGATGCTCTTTTTGAGCATTCAAAGTCAGAAAACCTTCTAGGGCCGGCCGGTCTTTGTGGTGACCTGCATTGCACCCACCATGCAGACACAAGTAGGAGAGCCACCTTGATCCTGACAATATGGCTGAGACAACTAGAACGGCCTCCTCTATCTTCCCAAGGTTCAGGCGACAGCCGCCCCGTAAGAATCCTCCTTTGATGGGCCCCGCCAGGTGGATCAACGCATCGAACTCCATGCTGCACGAGTGCAGCCCTTCTCTCAGAGCATAGGGAGACTGCGTAGCTCGGGACCCAGAATGGGTGAGACACTGGCAGCCCAGGCTCCACACCTATTGCTCCCCAGTCTTCCTCACGCCTCCAGGGACTGCAGCAATACTAGAGGATGTACTGTTTCTGGGGGTAGCTGCCCTGCAACAACACAAGAATGCAGTTAGTAACCTCACTCTTTTGTTTTAGCCCCCCTCTGTTCTGTACCTGAGGGAGGGCCTGGGGGGCATTGTCCACTAAGGTTTGAAGGATAATTACAGTGACCCCCAAGCAAGGAGTGGGGTCACCTCCATGACAAGCTAGATTTTTACCATATTTCCTGCAAAAAGGCACAGGTGTGCCAGTAGCCTCAGGTTCCTACACTGCCGGGGAGAATACCTCAGATACTTGCATTGCTAACACCAGTATCATGCGTCATATGTTATAATAATGTTTTGCGTTGTGTTTGCTTTACGAGGAGAGCGCCAGTCTTGATAATAGGCCGCATGTCAATGGTATTTATTGCACTATTCAGATTGATAAGTACCACCTTGGGGTAATTATTTTACTCCCACAATGCGTATGGCTCATGTTGTTTTGACCTGATGTTTTCTTGCAACACTAACGTATGGAGACTCACCACAATGGTTGTATGCCAGGCATAGTTTTCACACCTTGTATACACTAACGCAGTGGTTCCCAACCTGTGGTCCGCGGACCCCCAGGGGTCCCTGACACTTTCCCAGGGGGTCCACAGGCCTGGGCTGGGAGGAAGGCACTTCTCCAGCTGGGGCCTCTGACAAACACGTGTGTGCGTGTTTTCATATTTATTACTTCCTTTGTTGAGCAGTTTTAAATGCACTGAAAAGCTCCTTGTACTGCAAAAATAAAAGCGTCAAGCTAACTCAAGTGATTAATGTATCTGCTGGAGAGAGGTGGGAGTTTTGTGCAGTGCAGTTTTGACTCAAAGGTAGCGCAGATGGTTAATATGCCTGCTGCAAAGAATGTGTATCATGCAAAAAACAGTATTTTATGTGCATGGCACAGTTGGTAACTGCTTTTGTCACAGAGATTCTTTTGTTACTATGCAGTTCATAATCATAATCTAGCACAGTGAGCTGTGAACTGCCATTAAAGAGCTGTATGCAAACCGCATGGTACAAATTAGAAAGTTGTTTTTTTCCTAGTCTTTCATTTGTCTTATGCTGCTAAAAAGGTTTGCTTGTGTAGAAATACATTCTTATTGCTAACGCAGTGCTTAATTTGTGCTTGTTGTTTCCGGTGCTGAGCACCGGCACTTATTTTTCAGGGCCGGGGCTTATTCTTCTGCCTCAAGCATTTGCTGTGAGCAAAAGACACACATGGGAAAGACGGAGGAAGGGAAGAATGAAAAAGCATCACAAAGGGAGAAAGTAGAAAGCTGCTAGAATGAGCTGAAGCGCTGGGAGTGGCTTTATATGGATTGAAGAAGCCCGAGATGGTTTAGGATTATGCTGCCTCAGTATTCCGTGTACCCACATTTAATTGCATCAGCCACGTGTTAAAGAGCAGGGCTTTGGGCACCGGCACGTTTTTAGTTACAAATTAGGCACTGTGCTAATGTCATCGCTAATCACTGTGTTGTGTTCTGAATCCTACGTTTGTGCTTCTCCAGACCAAGCACTCTTAGAAAATGCCTACCAGTGTGGATGACATGTGAATCCTACATCTTGTAGTCCCCTGTAAAGTGCCCTGACACCCTACAGTGGTATGAGAGGTGCTATAAAACAAATGAAGTACATGTGACAGAGAGGCTAGGGAGAGATGAGGGGCTCTTATGGTTTACTTCCTTCCCCCTCCACTTATTTATGTGAAAAGGCTATCTCAGATCTTGCATACCTAAAAAATAAAAACAGAAATCGCTCCGGAAATGTAGAATCTGACTTGAGGATTCACCTTTCCTAAATAAAACCAAACATTGAAAAGGTAGTTGCCGAGATGCAGCATCAACCTTCCCAATAAGATGTTTCGATTTTTGCATATTTTTTCAATATAAAAGAATTTTATGTTTAGGAATTTGAGTATTTGTTTGGTGTGTACTGGTTATATTTTTTGCGAATTACTGTTTTAATGTTTGAAAATTAAATCGTACAAATTGCTGGGGGTCCCCGGCTTCCAGTAATAATTCATTGGGGGTCCTCAGGAGTCAAAAGGTTGGGAACCACTGCACTAACGCAATGATTTATGTGCCTGTCTGGTCATAATCTGTTCCCTCTGATATGATAACTGTCTATTGTGTTGCATTGTTTGGGATAATTAGCACCCTAAGGGTGACAGCATAGTATGAAAAGTACCTAGGAATAATTTCCATTGGTCTATATCCAAGATATAATATATATATTTTTATATAACCCTGTGTGGAGTCTCTTTTGTGGTGTATTATTGTGTCACTGGCGTGAGTGTCTTGAGCAAACCCTGTACACATGACCTTTGGGGATAAGCCTGACTGCTCTGCACCATCTACCAAGAACTGGGCACAGGTTATCTTTGCTGTGTAACTTACTTGCCATGACTAGGGTAGCGGGTTCTTCCTGGCTGAGGTGCATATCCTAGCCAACCAGGAACACAATTTCTAACAGTTGCAAACTGCAATATTCAAACATGTTATTTCAGTCTAAAAATGCCTATTAGATATGTGGCTTGACAAAACATAAGTGGAAGAAATTGACGTATTAGTTGAGGGTGGTGAGTTTTCACCTGAAATAATAATCACATTTCTTTCTTTTCAGGGTGAACCACTGAAGTAATTTGATAAACCGGTGCTTAGCTCTCTGGTAGCCTATCACAAAGCAGTTTATGCAGTACTTCAACAGTAATAAATGGCAACAGAAGATAAACCCCAAATCAATTTAGAAAACAGGGTACATTATAATGAATAAAATGACACCAAAACAACAAAAATGAAATGAGTAAAACCAGAGATATGAATTTGTACATTTTGATTAAATAATAGAGCCAAAAAGGACTTTGCGTCAACAGCAGTTATCTGGTCGCCCTAGACCTCTTAAAGTGAAACATTAAAGCCAACCGTGATGAGCGCATAACGGATACAGGGACCAGCTTCTGACTTAAAAACTATTATAGAGAAAAAGTGGTTGTTGAAGTGTTGTCAGTGGGGTAAGCTGGATTCAAAGCGGGACTGTATGGCAGCAGGTTGCTGAAAAGTGGGGTCACGGTGCATTCATCAATGCTGGAAATCTCTTAGCAAGCGAAATATCTGCAGATTGCTGCTGAGCGTCTGTCCTGATGAAGCGCTCTACATTTGAATTTAAAAACCTTTCTGGAATTCAGATCTCCTTCAACAGGGCGAACCACCAAGTTGAGGCTGATGGAGCATTCAGCACCAAAGGATGCAGCTTCAACAGCAGTCCAGGTCTCTGATGATTCTCCAGGCAGAAACTTGGCAAAAAGTGTCCAAGTCCCACTTCTTTCAGTTTGGCGTGAGGGGAAGTACACTCTAACACCAGCCAAGAGTCCAGGACCTACAGGCCACTACGTGGGGTTACGACTGACTCCAAAAGAGGCCAACAGCAGGGTTCAGGGCAGGTCCGTTTGGCACTGGTCAGTTGGGCAGTTGCAGAGAAATGTCTCTGGAACCTTGTTATGTCCAAGTAGCTCAAAAAGGAGGTTAGCCAATTGATTCTGCATTTTTGGCTTGAAAAGTCCACATTCTTTTCAATGTATATCCTCTTAAGGTACATTATTTATTTTATTTATTAAAGAAAATGGTGCTATTGCAGCAGGAGCATCACAAGGTGCCGTACATAATCAGAGTGTTTGTAGAGGTGGTTGAAATCGAAGACAGAAACTACAATGTAAAGGGAATAGGACAGCTGGAAGCACACAATATGGGCAAAACTAGCAGTACAGTAATGCCTTACACTACCCATTTGAACGTTACCTGAATGTACAGTTTGAAATGCTACAGAGCACAATTACCAATTTCTGATGCAATACAGAGCACAAGGTTTCTGTGCTACGTTTTGAAAGAGACCAATACAGAGCCATAGGTAATATGATATGGCCTGCAACTCTCTTCCCAAGTGCTGGCATACTATTAGGCTAACTAGTGCCATGCACACAACTTTACACCATAGTGCAAAGATGTACATGTGATGTCTAACATAGTATTTATACTAGAAGGGTATCCTTCCATTTCAAGATACAATGCTCAGACAAAGCTTAAAACACTTCATACATTGGAATGTGCTGTACAGTGCAACAAACATGCACATTTTTGAACAGTTAAGAGAAATTAATCAACTTAATGCCTGCTTCGAAGGAGCATTATTTTTTGACACAAAGTGCTCTCTATAGTAGATGTGGTTTTGTGTCAAAAACCATTAGTGATAGCCAAAGCGCAAAGCGCTATTAGTGTTAATTTACAGGCTATTTTCCAGCACAGATACAGTTTTACACCGGAGAGTCAACAGCTTATTACCACTGCGCTTTTTGTTGCTATTAACGTGCAAAGTGTTGATAAATCTGTCCCAAATAGTTACAATTATTTGCCGAAAACCAAGGATTTTTGGTCATATGTTGAAAGCTACATTAGGACCCAACTGTCTAATCTTCTAGGATGGGAAAGTAAGAAATGATGGGCCTGATAACGAGCTAGGAGGTTCAGTCCAACATGTGAACCCCTGTTTATGCACAGGTTGGAATTCTGAGTTGTTAGGTATTTAATGCATCCAATAGTTATGGGATGCTTTAAATAACTCAACCTGCCGAAATTTAACAGGGGAAACCATATAGTATTTACCATATCATGCAGATTTTGGTGTGTTAAAAACCAAGGTCTGCATGTTATTCGCAAACAAATTGTAGTAGGTGGTATTTATTGCACTCCATAAATAACATAATATGTGGTTTTATTACTTACCATGTGCGATAAATACTACCCATACTCGTATTCAGGGCCTAAGCCCATTAGAATGTTCTTGATATTAATGTGCAGATTAGAACAATTGTTGAATAATCAGTTTAAAAAAAAAATCTGTCTTCCCCTTTTATGAAAACATCACTCGTATCACCAGGGGTGATAATCGCATGAGATTGGCTGATAGTGTTATCACCTGTTATTCCCCATTTTAGGCCTAAGTCAATAGACCCAATCCTTTTCAATTTTAGGCCTGGTATGGACAGCTTTATCTGACTGTCACATCCTTTGATGATACATTAATGCACAGAGAAGGTCAATCGATTAGCCCCCATAGGCTGTTGTTTGCCATAAGTGTCATTCATAGGTTGGATCAGTTAGATATATGTGGTTTTGCTTGAATTAGTCAATCCTGTGTGTTGTCATCAACCTATAGCGCCTCATCTCACACCATCATTTAGGGACAATGAATTTAGAGAGAGTTTTGGTGTTGCAGAAATCACCGAGTGACCCTTTGTATTATAAAAAGCAGAGTTGCATTTTTTCAGGAAGAAGAACACTCTAAGCGACTCTGGAGAGTTAAGAGAGCTTTTATTGCCTTTTGGTATTATTTTGCATACAGCTATAAGAGACTATTGGTGTTTAGAGAGGAGTTATGCCTGTGGTTGGGTATTAAGAACATTGATCCAGGTGTGGCTTACAGGCTGGACAGCAAAGGAGAGGAATATCACACTATGTGGTCACCAACCACAAAGTGCACGCATTTTGTGTGCCTATATATTAATTAAACAAATAGGTAGAACCTTTCCATAATTGTCCTGTCTTTAATGATAGCCCAAATTATCTCTGATAGCTGAGAATGCCTGTTGAGATGTGTGTTGGAAGTGTCATGCAATTGTTTGAAGTGCGGATGAGGGCTTTCTCCTGCTGTCAAATATTCTGTGGCCCCATATTCTGTATGTATGGTTAGGGTCCAACACATTAGAGAACATTAGCCCAGATGTACTAAGTCATTTTACAGTTGCAAACCCTGTGATTCACAAATTCACTGGGTGTGCAACAGCAAAAGGGAAATTTCAAAAGTACAAAACCCATTTTATATTTTTAAAAAGATTTACTGACTTGTATAAAGGGCTTTACGTCCCATACAATTTTCATACGCAATTCATTTTTTAATAGATAAGTGGTCTGCAAACACAATACCAGTCACAACCATTGACCAGTTAAGCACTCTCCAAAGGAGTTGGTAACTGATTCCCACTTTGGAATCAGAGTGGCAGACTCAGAGGGAGCAGGGAGTGCTCCAGATGTCCACTCCCTAATCCACCTGAAGTTCCCCTAAAACGATTTTTTTAAAGCAACACTGGTTCCTTCAAGGATCTGGAGCTGCTTAGAAAAAACGGTTTCCATTTTTTAATGTAACCACAGGAAGGATGGTGTGCTAACTCGCAAAGAACAGCATCCTTGTGAGTGCAGCCAATGAGTCAGTCCTAAATTGGTACCTGCCAGTGAACATTAATTAGGTAGGTGTTTTGCAACCCCTTCCAATTTATAATTGCTTGGACTCACCTATTAGTACATAAGTTGGTTTTGCAAAATCTAATTTTATTCACAAATAGTAAACAGTTAGTGGCCACTTTTTGCAAATGGAACAATGGTTCATCTGGCCTATTGTCCAATTCCAATGCAATGATATTCTGAGTGGTATTACTCAAAAATGCATCAGCACAGTGATTCCCAACCTTTTGACTTCTGTGGACCCCATTTTATCATTACTGGAACCCGGGACCCCCACTGAATTATTATTAGAATCCAGAGACCCCGTATTGAGTCATTACTGGAAGCTGGGGGACCCAGGCCTAAAAATTGTAGTTGATTTGAACTGAAAAGCAATGCATAAAAATACACAAAAACAAGCATTCCATCAAGCACATAACCAAATTATAACACAATGCATTTAATTTGCAAACAAATAAACTAAAAAAATAAAGCCACACATCGCCCATGCTATATTCTGTTTAATGCACCTGTACTGCCCCCATGAATCAATCTGAGGATAATAATTAAATGTTTAGCCCCCAATTTCAAACTCCTTGACAGCTACAGTACGTTTTAAAATGTTTGTTTGTACATTTAGCCTCTTGATCTTTGTACACTTTATTAATGTGTTAATATTAGTTAATTTTCTGAGCAGCCACGGGTCCCTTGAAGAGGCTTCGAGGACCACCTGTGGTCCCCAGACCACAGGTTGGGAACCACTGCATTAGCATGTTGGTGATTATTGCTAGTGGATGCACAGTACTTGAGTACAGCATACAAGAGGATGTGGATATATACCATACACAGTATATCATGGTCCCTAATATTTATCTTGGCATCATATGTTTGGAAGAGCATAACTTGGGAACAGGTTTCTGGGGGGCACGCATAATTCATCTGAGCTGCAGAATTATACTATATTTGGCACTGTTAAAAATGGTGATAAATTAATTTACAAGGTCCCTTTCAAACCATTAAAATTAATGACAAGCGATTTTGATTGGGCGTCTCTATGCTTTGATCGGTTAGTTTATTTGCATCCAGAATGGTGCCGTTTGAATAGACCACCATAAGTGCAGACATCTACCCATCTGTTTAGGAATCTATGCTCCAAAATGCACAACGGAGTTCTAATCTGTCACAGACCTCTGTGAAATCCTTCCCCATCCCTTCACATGCTCACACCTGTGAAATGGGCTTAACCCTTTTGCTGCAAGCACCCGCTGATGCAGCTATACTGGTATGTTTTTTTAATTAATTTGACTGGAGTGAGCCGAGGACAACGGCCAGCACCCCCACTGTAAACATTTTACAAGCTCCCTTGCATTGGATGACCATACCACCTTGTTCTTTGGTTCTCCTATTTAGTCCAGTGTTCCATATCTTGGTCAGCTCTCTTGTTTGTGACTGTATGGGATTCAATGCCTAAATATACCTGCTGTGTAAAGTCAAAGCCTCTTTGACAATATGACATCTCATCGGACTCTTATCGAAATGGCCGCAGCATAAATGTGACGAACATGGTATTTATTGTGGTCAGACACTTTAAAACCTGCAGGAGACTAGAAGAAAAATAAAAAAAAATATGTATATTTTCAAAATCTTCAGATATACGCCGGCTTTGGGCATTTTGGCCTTTCGGTGCTTTCTATGTATGTTGTAGTGGTTTCACGTTCCTCAGAGGATAGTTTAAGTATTGCATTGACACACTGGGTGACACTTCTTAGCAATTCTAGCAGACACTAGGATACCACATTGTGTCCCACTCTTAATTAGTAATGATTGTGGCAAGCGCCTACACCAAATTAATCCTCACACCAAATATCTAACGAACTGACTGTGAAAAAAACATTTTCATTGTGCTAATCTTTTCCATGTTACACCCTCCCCGTGTTCATTTATTTTACAACTTAAATGTACCTCTCAAACCCATAAAAGAGTACTGGGCCATTGTATAACTCCTGAATAGAAAGCAATAACGAAGAAAACATTTAATACTAAAAAGACACTCCCAAATACTTTAAAATTGCAAAAAAACATAAAAGTACTCTCTAACGTAAAAGAAAACATACAAAGGAGAAAGGGCAAGAGATGAAAGAGAAAAACATGCCTATGAACGAGTGATAGTGATGGGAGTGCGGTGGGCGTGGTTAAAAGCCCAGATACATAACAACAGGTCGGAAAAGCAGCGCTTGCGCGCCGCTATGCTCGAGTGAAAAATGACAAACTTGATCATGTAGGGCAAACAAAACCGCACAGATGAAACGCCAGGACAAGCAGCGAAAAATATACAAACTAACTACCTATGATAGTGTGATAGTGTTCTACACAGTAAAAGTGTTCATATCAATTCATTCCTAATGTGTCATAAATAAAATTTGGCTTGCGGATTCCCATCACCTTTTTAGTGTAGTAAGAGCCAAATTACATTCGGTAAATCCATCCTAGAAAAAACATTTCTATCTTATATAGAAAAGACGCCTTCATTTTAGTGAATAACCATCAAAAATGGCATTTCCATCTTGAAACATGTTTGTGTCTCTGTGTGCTAATTAGAAGAATGCGGCTTTGCAAAAACGCTGGATGTCTATTAATATTCAACAAGCTCAAGTGAAATGAATGTGAAAGAAAGTATGATTTGCATACGGTGGAAAACACATCATATTGATGCAGTAAGCAGAAAAGTCTTCAGAGATTTTCCTGTCTATTAGCAATTCAAATGACTGCGGGTATGAGGGTCCCTCCGCACCATAATGATATTGGTTCTGCAGTACCCAAACACGGTTGGAGGCCCGATTTTGCAATGGTGTAACAAAACTTGAGGGGGACCTCCTGCAAAGTCAATGAAGGGGTGGTCCCACCTCCTCCCGCCCACCACCTTACACCCCACAGACCCACTCAATGTACTGCGCTGATGGGGTACCCTAGAGCTCGGGAACACCCCCGCCACAGGGTCTGCTTGGGCTAACGTTAAACTTCTGCCATTTTCCTTGCGTGCATTCGAATCTCAGGCATCGTTGCTACACAACTACTGTCCCAATAACACGTTGATAAAACAATGTATGTGTTTGATCAACAACAACAGTAACACTGTTATTGCTGGCTCGTTGTCTCCGCGGTCACAATCGCTCTTTCCCCATAAATGAAAACAACCAGAAATGGGATGAAAGGTTGTGGGGTAGTTGAGAGCAGATGGAGAAGAAGGCAATGAGAATGGGAAACTTCAGAGCAGTGTCCTTCAAGGCTAATCTTGTCTGTCTTATTACAAGTGCCATAAGATATAATAGAGCATTTTTTAACCCTTTCCAACTCCCTTGGACGTTAGTGTTTTTTTCACCCTACTACACAAGTAAATCTGGTTTATCCACACTTCGAGTTTCATCATCTTTTACTGGCTTCTAGTTAGCAAACGATTTCTATTGCCATCCCTTCATGTTGCTGGACATTAAGATATTCTGCCCCCCAACCAGAACACAGTGTTCCTGTTGATTTCTGCTTCCTCCAGCGACTCGAATAGAGTTAAGACTTTCAGTTCGATTTTGGGGTTGTAGAAGTACAGTAAGTGTTTATTAAAAGTGCACAGACAGTGAAGGTTATTCGAATAGCATCTTTCATGAACCTAATCATCTCAGAAACTGGTCATACTTCATTTAGTGGAACTCAACAGTGATTAAGCTATTTGTACAGGAAAGCTCTCTTCTAGAATGTCATCAAATTGGCTTCGTTCTTAACATCTCTATTGAGATGTTTCCAAGTCAAGGATCCAGAGTCCAGAAGCTTCTTTTCATAGCAGAAACCAGTGAGAATTATCACCATCACTATATTTGCCATCTCTAGATTTCTCGATCATAGACACTATCCTAAGAGAAAGTGTGTGATGCTGCTGTCTAAAACCACTGGGCACTCCCCGCTTGCTGTTTCATAGAAAAGTACACAAAATAGAAGGAGACTGTTGCCACCATAGGACGTTAGTGTAGGAACCTACTCGGATCCGACACATGGTCTTCCATGTAAAGGTCCCTATAAGCATCATGACTGCTTTATAATTAATGCAGGAAGTGTCTTGACAGACTACTACTAAACATGCTCTACAAGTGCAGCTTGCTACTAAACGTATGCTGGATTTGGGATTCAAATGCTTAGATTTTCAGAATATGAACATTAAAATAAGATTGATTTAACTGTAGTACAACCATTAGACTCATTGAGAGATCATTTATCAAATGGCCTTTTGCAATCTTATTTCTCCATGACAAGTGTGAAATGGGCTTCACTAAATGAGGAAGTGCGAGTTTGTGCCAAATATCAATCAAATGATAACTGTCCTTAAAGTGCTTAGAACTAGCTGATTGCATCCATTTCTGATGTACTCTTTCATGGCACTGCTTTATCTACTGCATAACCTTTGCTTAGAAGTGGCGGATCGCATCTTGGATTGGTTAACATATTACTTATTTAAAACAATTAAATTCATCCCAGTGGCTTTCCCAGTGGCTTTCTCCTGGTGCCCCTCTGTGAGTTGTCAGGTGTACCAAAATTGCTCTCAAGTTCAAAGATGATCAACATGAAGTATCTGGGAAATGTTTTTGTTTATACCAGGAACTCTGCCACCCAGCATGCTGAAAACACTCAGCTTCACCTTTGGGAACCTTCCCTGGCAGACATTCACCAATTGTGGGCCTGTCTATGTGATACGGAGATTTGGAGTTTATTCAGTTTGACTCTAAATCCTGCAAAAAGGACCTTAAATTTCTCTGGATCACAAACACCTTTTCTTCCTCTGCCAACAATTGACCCTCCTTACTTTCCTCACTCAGCATATGCTCAGCACTCTTTGTGATGTCTTTGAAATTCACTATTATTTCCAGGTATTTACCCCTCCACGTAATTATTATTGCAAGATAATGGTGTTACCATTGATCTGTGTTTAAAAATAAAAGATTAAACCAATTCAGCCCCATTCAATTTCAGCCCAGTTCCTTGTATTTTCTCAGCTGGATGGTAAGAATGGCATTCTTTTTTCCAGCTCTTTTTAATTATTTTCAGTTACAGACAATATACAGTGATTAGCCCAGAGTAAATAAAATCAGAAATAAGTTCCAAAACTCCCAATTACAATAAATATGTACCAGGTACAGTTAATTGTCCACCAATCTGGAACGTCCCACCATTAGTCCCAAATCTTATGGTATTTCTGGGACAACCCTTTGAGTTCTGTACATGCTCTTCAGCCTTTGCACAATTGTCCATATTTTCAGTCCACTCTTTGATGGTGGGGAACCTGTCCAAAACCCAGTGGTGTGCAACGTCCCACCTAGCCATCAGTAAACTCAGTGCAACAAATAATCTTGTGTCATGGTTTCCACCCCTCTCATCCATGAGACCCAGGGGTGCCATTTTAAGATCAGGTGTGACAGGCGAATGTACAGTCTGGGTCAGAATATCATTCACCTGGGCCCAGTAGGTTGTATAAAAGGGCAGGTCCATATTGTGTAGTGGAAGGTGCCTAAGAACACTTTACATTGTAAATAGTTAGGGTCAATGCATGGTTGTATTCTGTAATACATCTGGTGGAAATACTTAAATTGTATAAGCCTCAGGCATATGAACACTGCTAGGATACTGGAGGCCATCTTTGCTTTGGCACAATCAGCATCATCCAAGGGGACAAATTCCAGCATTCATCTCTTTCTGAGTTGTGAAAGGAGGTCTGGGTGTTGTTGACCAATGTACTGTGGATAGTAAAAATTCCCTTCCTGCCACGTTGTGTAATCCTGAGTTTGGGCTTCAATGGGCTACACTCAGTTAAAGTTTTGAGATTGGGTGCATAAGGCTCCAGGGCATTAGGTAGTTGTAGGTAACAGTAAAATTGTGTCTTATGAAGGTCCTAGCTGTCAGTTAAGGAGGCAAATGATAGAATGTTGTCCCCAGCTCAGACATCCCTGAGCTTTAAAATTCTTATGAGATCCCAGGGACAGAATCCCAGCAAATTGACAATGGGCCTAATTCGCAAAGTGCCTCCACAGTTATGGCGGAAGCCCCGCATTGGTGGCAGGGATCCTGCACTCATGGCAGGATCTCTGCAATGGGAAACTGCAGTACAGAGGTCCCATCATGAGTGTGGGACCCCCGCTGTGATTTTAGGGCCTTTGCTGTGACTGCGAGGCCCTTTGTGAATTAGGCCCAGTGTGCTTATCCCAGTTGCCACACCACCACAGGGTTTTGGCGAGCAGGACTCCCTTCCACCCAATCCACTTGAGAGCAGAACACCAACATGAATGCACTGTTTTAGTAGCAGAAGGAAGGTTCTAGCATATTATCAGGTTGTGTACCAAATTAAGAATACAATGCCTATCTATACATTCCAGGTCAGAGCAGACACTCAATTAGATATGATCAGCGAATAACCAATCATTAACCAATATGAGTTGGCAAGTCCAATAATACATTTTAATATCAGCTAATCCGTGTCCCCCTTCATATGAGAGGTAGTTCACATTTCCTAAAAGCAACTCCAGGTTGCTTTTCATCCCAAAAGGAGCAATGAGATGGCCTGCTGAAAGAATTAGAAAGAAGTAAAGGGAGTTCCCACCTCCTGCCACATCACCACACGCAGCTCTGGGGCGTATCCACAGCACAGTCCGAAAGCTCTGTATGCCAGACCTCATAAAGACTCACACAGTAGAATGCACCTCATTTATCCTGTGTGCTGGTTCAGATGTCAAGGCCGGACAGCGCTGAATGAGTGCCCTCCCGGGAAGCAGCTCTGCGGGCACAGACACAGCACTCATCAATGCACTCCAGGACAGAAGTAGAGGGAGAAAAGGGGACGCACCACAGGTCACTGATAGGGAGCACACCCACACCTTTTCAATCCCATCAGCTAGGGTAGACTTCAAGGCCAGCTGGCATCAGTCATGCACCTCCTCAAGGCACAGCCCAGTGGGCCTCGCTGCAGCACTCGTTTATGCAGGCCGCAGACCACCAGGCCCAACCTCAGTTATAGGTCACAGAGGCTACCCATCCACAGTCTGCATGCGGCAGGACTCCCTGCTCAGGGCCGCACACCACACTCCTGGCCTCCAGGGGAGGAGCAAGCAGGTAGGCTAGGATTATTACAAATGTTGGATGCTCTGCAGGGTTCAGCTGGTCTGCATTCACTATCTTTGCGAGCCAACTCACGGTCCTGGGAATGCTATTATTGCTGTGTTCCATCTGCTGGATTTAGTTCTCAGCCATCTTTTCTTCACACTCTCACCCATTTGACATCTGGTTTTCACTAATGTGGTCATACCACCTTTGCTCTGCTTTGTTTAACGTATACTGATTATTCTTGAACTACTAAATCAATTTCAATTTCAAATCTCTTACAATCCAAGGGAAAGTCAAAGCTAGGCCGTTTGCCTTTTACATATTCTAATCAGACATTTTGTTGTAGAATTGGTCTGCAGCTGAACAATATCTGCAGAATTCTCCCTCATTGACATCCATCTGTTTTCTAGACATGTTATATTTTTGTTCAGCACTTCTAACTTACTTTATAGACTTGAATGTCCAACTTTAATATAATGTTTTACACTTGGTGTCATATCTTTGGGACTCTCTCCCTTATATTGTGTGCCTTTCTACTTCACTAGGTATTTCTACATTTTTAACAATTGTCTATATTGTCCCACTTCTCTTTGGGGCCAGGGTGCCCTTAATCAATATCTTAAATACAATAAATAAAAATACCTCTAGGGTGAATTGAGAGTGTGTTCCAAATGACCCTGAAAAACCAAGAACTCCAATCCTTGACGCGTCCCACGCTATAAGGCTAGCACAGCATCACATTATCCGAGGGTGTCAGGTAATCTATCCCACAAATGGGACGTCAGTTGTGCCTACTCCATACAGATTGGGTTCCAACACTCCGTGACAGGATCACATCACTGTGTGTGGAATAGCACCTGGACATCATATCCTATCTTTTGCCTGAGACAGAAAGTGACTATAAACGGATACTCCAGTAGAAACACCTCCGTCCCTGACATTCCTTTTGAGGGCAAGAAATGTATCACTTTGCTGAATGGTTGATGGCATGTCCTGCTGTAGATCACATGCTGGTACGTTACATGGTATCCTTTGCAAGAAAGTAAAGACGTTTTCGCTAGTTCGTTTGGAGGACAAATAGCTCACCTTGCTATTTGTCCATCTATTATGTAAACCAGAACAATATAATGTTACTTAAGGGAATTGATTAGATATCAGATACTTACCCTCTGCTTCTCTGGGTCCACGTAGCGAATACCAAAATAGTCCTTCTCCAGCAGGCTGTAATGGTTACAGATGTGGTCAAGGAGAAACTGCCCCTTGGTTTCCCTCTGCAAAGAAATCACGTTGACAGTTAGCTACGGGAAGGTGAAACAGTTTACTACTGGTTGCACAATTGACCTTAACATGTAAAAATTAATATATATTTGCTCACTTCTGACTGACTTCATTCAAATTAATGTTGCACACTTCAGAAACGAAAGAGGGCGAATGAAAGGGGTACATCATTTCTAAAAGGCTCTCTCTCTTTTTTTCAGGATCATGTCTTGACAGCAAAAAAATATTTCCTTGCAAAATAAAGCATAAAGCATTGTTTGCTGAAGGGGAATGACAGAGTGGCAGCATGGGCTTGAACGATACTGTGCAGATACTCTTAGTTGCATTTCTTGCTGGCTCTTGAACGAAACTGGTATCTTAAAACCTTGTGCAGTTCAGTGTCTCAAGACAGCATGATTATCAATCTGAGAATGACCATGAACCCTCATTAAGAGAGATCACCAGAATGAAGGTACTGACTAAGGCTCTGAGTCTGGTGAAACCGATTCTGGCCTGTATTTCTACATCTAATTACACAAAAAGGCAAGTTAGAGTTCCTAGGAAGGAGAATAATCAGGGTGATTCATAGTTACTGATTCCTTTTCCCCAGGTTTTTTTTCCGATTTCAGGGATCTTTTTTAACCCATATTGACCACCTGCTATGAGAAACTAATTGTGATATTCAAAGATACCAGTAATCCATTATGACTTTAAGACGGCAGGTTTTATGAAGGATACTTTTAGTTATAAGAAAATCCCATCCATCCATCCGTATCCCTGGAGTAACTGTCACTGTTCTCACAACACAACACATTCCATTACCTAGTTATGACATATGAGATAATATCATGGTGTTCTAACATCACACAGAGCTGATGGTCTGCTCACTACCGAGCTTCCCAGCTACCACCACACAAAGGCAAATGATTGGAGGCCAAAGACCACCACTGTGCATGGGCTGTGGGGTAAAAACAATGTGGGTGAGAAAATCAGGCTTAGGGCTTTGGTTGGTGTTGTAGGAAGGGGCCGGGTGGTGGTGACCTTTGGGTCCAGGGCCCTTGTTTTCAACTCAGAGCCGGGTGGTATTATCTGGTACGTTTTTGCACGCAATACAATCAAGCCCAGTAGTCTGCCAACAGGTAATTTTGGATGCAGGAACATGCAAGAACTGACCACTCTGAAAGGGCCAGGGTTATTTCCTCCTGTGGATACCACATTACGGCTGATTCACAATGGTCACTGTGAAATATTTGTATTTTTTAGTGATATGAAGAAAACATGTTTTATAGGCTTGGCACAGAGAGAGCTTTAGCTGTATTGCCACCCTCATGTTTTCCTAAACATTCATAATAAACATACATACAGGAGCTTTCAGACAACCCTCTTCATCCATTGGTCTGTTCAAGTGTCATTCATTTTGCTTCCAATCACTACAACAATCATCATGGGACAATGGGTCAGCCCACTTCAGTCAATGGCTCACTTGTGGATGATAACATTTTTCTTGTAAACATGTACATCTGCCTAAAAGGTGGTCCACTTCATGCCTGGGCTGGTGGGCCGATTGCTGCTTTCATTTACACTTTCCTTTCATTTGTGCTTTGCGGGGGAATATTGTATTTGGTTTTTTTTACAAGCACACAAACAATACCATTAAACAACAGCATCTTTATTTTTTTTACCACTTTTAAATTTGTAATGCTTGTTGCATAGGTTTGAAAGAAAAAAACACAGGTTTCCAACGGACTGAACTATTGACTTTGTCAAAGCGTCTTCATTGAGTCATCTGCGAATGTAGGCATTTTTCACATAAATAACTGAATATTGAGGAATGTATTTATTTATATTTGGTGCTACTATATTTCCTTTCCGCCACTTTAGATTACATCTAAACTCTGGAAAGAAGAAGAGTAAAGAAAAGGAGATGGGTTGACAGGGGGCAGAATCAAATTAGGGGAACACAGGAAACGGATCAGAGGAGGGAGACCAGGAGATAAGAAAGTGGCATTTGAGAGCAAGGGTAAGAAGGGCAATGGAAGCTAATTGGGGGCTTTTGAGAAACGTAGAGTGGAAGAAGCGGACCGAAGAGGTTTCGGGGTATAGATGTGAGCACAAGGCAAGAGGTCAGGGCTCTGGTTTGAAATCAAAATTGAGATTGGATGAACAGAAAAGGGGTGGGTGTCAAGCAAGGATGGAATCAGTCGGATAGTGCAAGCAGGAATTGAAGCTTTTTTAAGGTGTGTTAAGGAGGAAAGCTCAAGCCAGTTGAGAAATCAGGGACTGGCTCCGAGCAATATGTAAATTATAGCAATCTGAGAGGAACCTGACCCACTATCAGAGAGATCCAGTGAGGCCGGTGACATGCTCTCCAGCAACAGTATTGTGAGTTAACATAATAATGTGCTTAGCTCCAATGTCACACAGCCGAGGCATACTTTCAATCAATCAAACTAAATGAAACCACATCCTCACCTCCACAAGCACAATCATAACTTGCAGTCAGACGAGCAGCAGAGAAGCAGCCAACTACAAGATAGAGTATTTTTTAGGTTCCAGAAGAGGCGTAGCAAGGATGCCATGGGCCCTACGGTGAGCAAGACTACTGGATCCCCAATCCACATGTTAGGTACTAAAAAACAATAAAAGTGGAGCTGTGGGCCGCTCAGACCCATCTGCTTTGTGTCACTGCACCTGCTGCATTATTGATAACTACACCCTGATTTGCATCTTGTACTGGTGCCTCCTTTCCACCCTCCCAGGGTAAAGGAGTTCTGAGCAAAGAAAGGATCTCCCTTGGTTAGCATGCGTGACCCTCGCCCTAGGTGAATCAGACAATAAAGATGCCTAATATGTGCCTTTTGTGCTTTTTCCTCCAATTTGTGCCTTTTTTGTTATTTTCTGCTTTCTCTCCCCTTGTGCGCTCCCCCGTGCTGCTTCCCCTGCCGCTGCCTCCCTGCGGCGCCGCCCCCCTCGCGCCCCCCTCGCGCCCCCATTCGCTGCTCCCTCCCACCTCCCGCCTCCCAGCTGCTCCTCCCTCCCCCCTCCCTTCTTAATGGCTGGCGCTGCGCATCCGTGCGCAGCGGGTGCGCCAGAGGCAAGCCCGTCTGCGCCCGTCCGCGCCTGGACCGCGCCCAGTGCCACCCCTCCTGGTCCGCGCGACCCCCACACCAACAGACGCCGCTACTCGGCCAGCGAACTCATCGCTCTCAACCCCGGCCCCTCCACAACATGCTTCCAGGCCACACCGAAGAACACCAAAGGACCCTTCTCCTGCCGCGCCTGCAACTTCACCTGCAACAGAACAAGGAAACCTGCAACAACCAGCACAAACCACCTCCACTGCATACTCCTCAACACACGCTCCGCACGAAAGCACGCCATCGAGCTCTGGGACCTGATCGACACCACCGCCCCAGACGTAGCCTTCCTGACCGAAACCTGGTGGAACGACTCCTCAGCACCTGACATCGCCATAGCCATCCCGGACGGCTACAAGATCACCAGAAGAGATCGCCCCAACGGAATCGGAGGAGGAATAGCCATCGCCCACAAATCTACCCTCAAAATCCACACCCACACGGACGACACCCTCAAAACCGCAGAACACCTGCACTTCCGGATCCACACTGACCCCAACACTACTCTCAGGGGAACGCTCATCTAGCGCCCCCCAGGACCACGAGCTCCCTTCAGCGACTCCATCGCCGACCTCACGAGCACCCACGCCCTCGCCTCTACGGACTACATCCTCCTTGGAGACCTCAATTTCCACTTGGAAAACAACAACGACGCCAACACCACAGCCCTGATCGACAACCTCTCCAACCTCGGCCTCAAACAACTGGTCAACACACCCACCCACATCGCAGGCCACACGCTCGATCCGATCTTCTCCGCAAGCAACCACGTCACCTTCAGCCACACCACCGTACTCCACTGGACCGACCATCACTGCATCCACTTCACATTCAAGAAGCTCATCGAACACCACCGCACCAAACTACCACCTCACCGCCACTGGAGCAAAGTCACCGAAGACCAACTGACCAGCACCCTCACCCAGAACCCGCCCACCGACCCAGACACCGCCGCTCTCAACCTACGACAATGGATCAACGACTGCGCCAACACCCTCGCACCTCTCAAAAGGCCCACCGACAACCAAGGAAAGAAAAAAGCCGCCTGGTTCACAGACAAACTCATCACCTCCAAACGCACCTGCCAGAAACTAAAGAAGAAATGGCTCCTCGAACGCACACCAGACAACCTGGCAGCCCACAAGGAAGACACCCGCAAGCATCACCAGCTAATCCGACTCGCCAAACGCTCCCATTTCACAGAACGCCTGAACAACAACGCACACAACAGTAAAGAACTCTTCTGCATCGTGAAAGAGCTATCCAACCCCAGCGCCAACGCCAACGACATCCCACCCTCCCAAGAACTCTGCGACGCCCTGTCCACCTTCTTCTATCAGAAGATCGCCGACATCCACGACAGCCTCAACACCACGCCTCCGCCAGACCCCACCTCCAACAGCTCCACCCACACCAACCGCCTGACCGCCTGGACCCACGTAGATGACTCGGAAACCTGCAAGATCATGAATTCCATCCACTCAGGTTCCCCTTCAGACCCATGCCCCCACCACGTCTACAACAAAGCCGACTCCACCATCACCCCCCAACTTCGAAAGATCATCAACTTATCTTTCGAAACCGCAACCTTCCCTGAAAGCTGGAAGCACGCCGAAATCCACGCCCTCCTCAAGAAACCCAAGGCAGACCCCAACGACCTCAAAAACTTCCGCCCGATCTCCCTCCTCCCCTTCCCGGCGAAGGTCATCGAGAAGATCGTCAACGCTCAGCTCACCCACCACCTCGAGGACAATTCCATCCTGGACCCCTCCCAGTCCGGTTTCAGACGCAACCACAGCACCGAGACTGCTCTCCTCGCCGCCACAGACGACATCAGACAGCAAATGGACAACGGCGAAACATCAGCCCTCATCCTCCTGGACCTCTCCGCAGCCTTCGACACGGTCTGCCACCACACCCTTCTAACACGCCTCCACGAAGCCCTCAACTGGATCTCCTCTTTCCTCTCTGGCAGAACCCAGAGAGTCCCACTCCCTCCCTTCCGCTCTGAAGCCACCAGCATCATCTGCGGCGTACCCCAAGGCTCCTCCCTAAGCCCGACGCTGTTCAACGTCTACATGGCCCCCCTCGCTCAACTGGCCCGTCAGCACAACCTCAACATTCTCTCCTACGCCGACGACACCCAGCTCATCCTCTCCCTCACCAAAGACCCACACACTGCCAAAGCCAACCTCCACGAGGGAATGAAGTCCATCGCCGAATGGATGCGAAAAAGCCGCCTGAAGTTGAACTCCGACAAGACGGAGGTCCTCATCCTCGGACGCACCCCCTCGGCCTGGGACGAATCCTGGTGGCCCACCGCACTGGGACCCCCTCCAACACCAACCAACCACGCACGCAACCTGGGCTTCGTCCTCGACTCCGCCCTCACCATGTCCAAGCAGGTCAACGCAGTTTCTTCCTCCTGCTACAACACCCTCCGTATGCTCCGTAGACGGAAACCAGAAAAACGGTGACCCAGGCCCTCGTCAGCAGTAGACTAGACTACGGCAATGCACTCTACGCAGGCATCCCAGCAAAAGACATCCGCCGCCTCCAACGTATCCAAAACGCCTCCGCCCGACTGGTCCTTGACGTCCACCGGCGATGCCACATCTCCCACCACCTGAAAGACCTCCACTGGCTCCCCGTGGACAAGAGGATCACCTTCAAACTCCTCACCCACGCTCACAAGGCACTCCACAACGCCGGACCAATCTACCTGAACAACAGACTCAACTTCTACGTCCCCTCCCGCCAACTCCGCTCCACCAACCTCGCCCTCGCCATCGTACCCCGCTTCCAACGCAAGACCGCCAGCGGCAGATCCTTCTCCTATCTCGCCGCCAAGACCTGGAACGCCCTCCCGACCTCCCTGCGACAGACCCAGGACCTTCTCACCTTCAGGAGACTCCTCAAGACCTGGCTCTTCGACCAATAGCAGCAGCCCCCCCTCAGCGCCTTGAAACCCTAACGGGTACGTAGTGCGCTCTATAAATACTGTGATTGATTGATTGATTGATTAATATGAAGAAGGAGCCATGATTGTACTTGTAAATATTTCATACTGTTATTCTACCAGCATTCGTATTACACAGCATGCCACTTGGCCATTTTATGTTAATTACCAAAGTATTGTGCACTTAACTATCACTCAAGACATTTTTTATCGCCTTATAGAAAAACTGTACTAACGTAATTACGAATGTACAGATGTACACAGAATGCTTTTTACGCGCATATATTAGAAAGCTCCGGGGCTGTGCCTATTTCTGTATGGAACAATGGATTTCTCTGCGCGCTAAAGGTGCGGAGCTCCTGCTAAAAAGTGACAAAGCCCTGACACCTTACAGTCCCTTAAAGCGTGATTATTCACGGGTCTGTGAACGCTGCTGGCAGTTGGCGCCGTCCCCTGAATTCATTACTGTTCGCCGCCCTCCAGCGGGGCAGCGCAGGCTCCCTCCTCCTAGAGCGCCTCGCGCCTCTTTCACACACCTCACACATGGACATTTTTCACGTTGATTCGCCGCTCTTTTTTTATCTTATCGATCTCGCAGGTGATTACATGGGCAATTAGGTTTGACTTGGCACAGTGAGGAGCAACGTCGTATAAGCAAATCCTTCATCCAGCGCCTGACCTCAGCTGAACTCTCTCATCCATTTGTCATCGTATCTAGTGGCTGATGATGTAGATTCCGCCTGAAGACACCGTTGTGATACTGGTAGCGGTGTGAAGGGCCTTCAACTTCTTTGCATGGTTGTATATACTGTACCTTATAGATCGAATCTAGAGAAGATGCAGCCGAGCTTGTCACCTAAGAGAAACCGCTGCATGTGCCCGGAGGATTCTAGGCCTCGCAAGTCCCCCGCTCTGCTGCTGACTGTGTAGCATGAAAATATACATTCACAAAGCATACTCTTCTGTTACCAAGGAAACAGGGGTAAGGTGTGTTATGAGACTGCCTCTATTGCATGCTTAGGGTGGCGAAGTGATGGTGCGTTCCTTGCCCCCGTTTCCATAGCAACAACAGATTGCGTGCCTGTAGAAAGAGACAAAATAGTAGAAAGTATATGCAAAGACAATTAAAGGCATCTCTTCCTTTGTTATCAGGGTCTAGTCTGCTAGTGCATGAGCTAGCGCTTGCGTCTTGCTTGCAAGACTCTGTTGTGTAGAGTAAAGGGTTGGAGCTCCTTGTCGCTCACCATTTGATAGTTTGCATGGCACTCTTCTTTACAGCCTCGTAATTCATCACAGCAGGCCTGGCATCATTTCCATTCCTCTGCGTGGAGCAGGGACCAAGCACTGATTGATTCAATGTAATTAGTGCCCTTCCACTGCTCTGGACGTGATTGAGGTACTATTTTATTCGTTTTAACTTAAAGTGCCCTGCAAATAGTAGGCATGTGACTGGCAACAATGTGCCCATCAGGACGAACAGAATTGCAAAGTTTTCTTTTTTAAAGCTAACTTTCTTTATTTTGCCAAGTTGTTTCTCTTTTTTCACTTATGTTTTCTTTTGTGTTTGCTCGTGGGCATGTAGGAAAGTACCATCTTGCCTGGCATGTTACCCCCATTTTCACTGTATGTATGTTTGTTTTTGCCCATGTGTCACTGGGATCCTGCCAGGCAGGACCCCAGTGCTCATAATTTTTGCCCTGTATGTGTTCCCTGTGTGGTGCCTAACTGTATCACTGAGGGTCTGCTAACCAGAACCTCAGTGTTTATGCTTTCTCTTTGCTTTAAAATTGTCACTGCAGGCTGGTGACTCATTTTACCAATTCTCATTGGCACACTGGAACACCCTTATAATTCCCTTGTATATGGTACCTAGGTACCCAGGGTATTGGGGTTCCAGGAGATCCCTATGGGCTGCAACATTTCTTTTGCCACCCATAGGGAGCTCAGACAATTCTTACACAGGACTGCCACTGCAGCCTGAGTGAAATAATGTCCACGTTATTTCACAGCCATTTTTCACTGCACATAAGTAACTTATAAGTTACCTATATGTCTAACCCTCACTTGGTGTGTGGGCACCCTGGCACTAGCCAAGGTGCCCCCACATTGTTCAGGGCAAATTTCCCGGACTTTGTGAGTGCGGGGACACCATTACACGCGTGCACTACATATAGGTCACTACCAATATGTAGCGTCACAACGGTAACTCCAAACATGGCCATGTAACATGTCTAGGATCATGGAACTGTCACCCCAATACCATTCTGGTATTGGGGGGATAATTCCATGCATCCCCGGGTCTATAGCACAGAACCTGGGTACTGCCAAACCGCCTTTCCGGGTCTCCACTGCAGCTGCTGCTGCTGCCAACCTCTCAGACAGGTTTCTGCCCCCCTGGGGCCTGGGAAACCCAGTCCCAGGAAGGCAGAACAAAGGATTTCCTCTGAGAGAGGGTGTTACACCCTCTACCTTTGGAAATAGGTGTGAAGGACTGGGGAGGAGTAGCCTCCCCTCGCCTCTGGAAATGCTTTGATGGGCACAGATGGTGCCCATCTCTGCATAAGCCAGTCTACACCGGTTCAGGGATCCCCCAGCCCTGCTCTGGTGCGAAACTGGACAAAGGAAAGGGAAGTGACCACTCCCCTGACCTGCACCTCCCAGGGGAGGTGCCCAGAGCTCCTCCAGTGTGTCCCAGACCTCTGCAATCTTAGATTCAGAGGTGTTGGGCACAATGGACAGCTCTGAGGGGCCAGTGCCAGCAGGTGACGTCAGAGACCCCTCCTGATAGGTGCTTACCTCTTTCAGTAGCCAAACCTCCTTTTCTGGCTATTTATGGTCTCTCCTCTGGGCTATTCCTCAGATAACGAATGCAAGATCTCACCAGAGTTCCTCTGCACTTCCCTCTTCAACTTCTCTTCTGCCAAGGATCGACCGCTGACTGCTCCAGGACGCCTGCAAAACCACAACAAAGTAGCAAAATGACTACCAGCAACATTGTTGCGCTTCATCCTGCCGGCTTTCTCGACTGTTTCCTGGTGGTGCATGCTCTGAGGGCTGTCTGCCTTCACCCTGCACTGGAAGCCAAGAAGAAATCTCCAGTGGGTCGACGGAATCTTCCCCCTGCCAACGCAGGCACCAAACTTCTGCATCACCTGTCCTCTGGGTCCCCTCTCATCCTGACAAGTGTGGTCCCTGGAACACAGGAGCTGGGTCCAAGTGTCTCCCACAGTCCAGTAGCCCTTCTGTCCAAATTTGGTGTAGGTAAGTCCTTGCCTCCCCACGGCAGACAGCAAACCTGTGTACTGCGTGATTTGCAGCTGCTCCGGCTTCTGTGCACTTTTCCAGGACTTCCTTTGTGCACAGCCTAGCCTGGGTCCCCAGCACTCTGTCCTGCATTGCCCAACTCGTTGAGTTGGACTCCGATGTCGTGGGACCCTCCTTTGTGACGCTGAGTTGACTGCTGTCCTCAGATCTTCTAAGGGCCAGTACTTCTGCGGGTGCTGCCTGCTTCTGTGGGGGCTCTTTGAGTTGCTGAGCGCCCCCTCTGTCTCCTCCTCCAAGGGGCGACATCCTGGTCCTTCCTGGGCCCCAGCAGCACCCAAAATCCTCAACTGCAACTCTTGCAGCTAGCAAGGCTTGTTTGTAATATTTCTGTGTGAAAACACTTCTGCAACCTCCAGCACACCGTGGGACATCTTCTCACCAAAGGGGAAGTTTCTGGCACCATCCGTTGTTAAAGAATCTTTGGCTTCTTCCACCCAGAGGCAGCCCTTTTGCACCTTCCTCCGGGGTCTAGTGGGCTCCTGCCACCCCTGGACCCTTGCGTGACTCTTGGACTTGGCCCCCTTCTTCTACAGGTCCTCAGGTCCAGGAATCCGTCTTCAGTGCTTTGGTAGCAGTTGTGGTTCTTGCAGAATCCCCTATCACGACTATACTGTCTTTCTGGGGTAGTAGGGTAACTTTACTCCTACTTTTCAGGGTCTTGCGGTGGGGTATTTTGGACACCCTTACTGTTTTCTCACAGTCTCAGCGACCCTCTACAATTTCCCATAGGCCTGGGGTACATTGGTGATTCGCATTCCACTTTTAGAGTATATGGTTTGTGTTGCCCCTAGGCCTATGTCTATCTATTGCATCCTATTGTGATTCTACATTGTTTGCACTACTTTTCTTACTGTTACTTTCCTGTTTTGGGTTTGTGTACATATAATTTGTGTATATTACTTACCTCCTAACTGAGATACTTTTGGCATATTGTCACTAAAATAAAGTACCTTTATTTTTAGTAACTCTGAGTATTGTGTTTTCTTATGATATTGTGCTATATGATATAAGTGGTATGGTAGGAGTTTTGCATTTCTCCTAGTTCAGCCTAAGCTGCTTTGCCATAGCTACCTCTAACAGCCTAAGCTGCTAGAAACACCTCTATTCTACTAATAAGGGATAACTGGACCTGGCACAAGGTGTAAGTACCACACGGTACCCTCTATAAGCCAGGCCAGCCTCCTACAAGGCGCAGTTCTCAAAACCCACTTGCTTGAAATATTGCAACAGGACTTTGTTTCTTTATTATGTGTAATTTCTGAAATGATGCTTTAGCACATAATTGTGCAGTACACCCCAATCCACCCACTCCAATACGCCCCAATACAATCTACCCCACTTCACCCCACTCCAATGAAAACCATTTATCCCAATCTAATCCAGCCCACACCCACCCCATGCCAAATCTCCTATACCACCCTCATCTAAGCAGCCCCACTCTAATTCACCTCACTCAAAAACAATATGCCACACTCCAATCCAAAACAATATGCCCCACTCCAATCCAAAACAATATTCTCCACTCCCATCTACTCCACTCCAATCTGCCTCACTCCAGTCCAAAGCAATCTGCCTGCTCCAATCCAAAACAGTGGACTGCCCCACTTTAATCTGCCCCACTCCATTGCAATCTGCCCAACTGCAATGTGCTACACCCAATCCAAAACAAGCTTCCCCACTCCAATCTGCCTCACTGCAATCCAAAATAATCTGCCCCATTCCAGTACAAAACAATCCACCACACTCCAATCTGCTCCACTTCAATCCAAAACAATCTGTCCCACTCCAATCTGCCCCACTCCAATCCAAAACAATATGCCTCACTCCAATACAATTCTACCTGACCCAATCCAATCCAACCCACTGAATCCCAATTCACCCCACGCCAATCCACTCCACTCCACTCCCATCCAGTCCACCCCTCTCCTATCCAATCCACCCCATACCAACCCAATTAACTCCACTCCACCCCACCCTATCTCAATCCAATCCACCCCACCCCATCCCAGTTCAGTCCACCCCATTCCTATCCAATTCGCCCACCCCACTACACCCTATTCCACCCCACCTCAATGCAATCCACCCAATTCCAGTCCACCCAATCCAATCCAGCCCACCCCACTCAAATCCAATCCATCCCACGGCAGCCCACCACACCCAATCCAATCCACCCACTACATTTCAATCCACTCCATCCCATTCCAATCCAATCCACCCCACCCCACTCCAAGTACTCCAATCCAACCAATCTATCTCAATCCAGTCCGCCTAATCCCAGTTCAGTCCACCCCACTCCAGTACATCCACACCGTCCCACTCCAGTCCATCCAGCCCACCCCAATCCAATGCACCCCACCCAATCCAATCCACCCATCCCAATCAAGTCCATCCCACCCCACCCCTATCTTTCCAATCCAAACCAACCTCACCAATCCATTCTAATCCACCCCACTTGAATCCACCCCAATCCCATCCACCTCGCCTCCTTTCAGTCCACCTCACTCAAATCCACCCCGCTCCACTCAATCCATCCCTCTCTACCCCAATCCAATCCCCCACTCTAGACCAATCCAATCCACCCACTATATCAATTCACTCCAGCCCACTCCACCCTATTCCAACCCACTCCACAACACTTTTTGCCTCTAAACCAATGAACTCTACTCCCCTCTACTCAACTCTAAAACACTCTACTCCTCCTACTCCACTCTACAACATTTTACTCCCCCACTCCACTCTGACACTTCACACCACTCATTTTTAGCCACGCTGCAAAGCAGCCACACCGGTGTACAATATGGCAAAACACACTGTCAAAGCCAAAAGCTTATGTGTAGGCGAGACCTATTGGCGTTATCATTGCTTGTTTGTTACATTATTAGCCAAACATACAGAAAATGGTCTTTGCTGACTCTGTGTAGCTAAACAAAATGTCTCTGATTAAATCCCTATATTCGATTACTTTTGAAACCAGCCCAGAACCAGCCATTGGACAAAGGCACCCCCACTTTATTATTCTGATGTGATCAAAATGAATGGCCCGCCATATCATTTTCTCTTCATGTGTATGTAAAAGGTTGATAAGAAAATAGGGCATGGGCTTCCCTGCACAGTTAGCAAATATGTGTTTCTGAGAGCCTGATGTAGTCGAGATCAGTGGTTCCCAACCTTTTGTTTTTTGCAGACCCTCACTTTATCATTACGGGAACCCAGGGACCCCCCCACTGAATCATTATTAGAATCCAGGGACCCCCACTGAGTTATTACTAAAAGGTGTGGACCTAACCTGTTAATATTATTTAATTTTCTAAGCAGTCATGGACCCCCTGAGGAGGGTTCGCAGACCCACAGAGGTCCCCGGACCACAGGCTGGGAACCACTGGTCTAACTTTTAGTGGTGTTCTGCATGTCATAAAAGTCATCAATATGTGACAGTCTATGCTTTATGTTAATCAAAGCACTAATGGTTTGAATGTAGAAATTGCACTTGCATGTTATTTGAAATGTGCATTTGTTTACACTGTAGTGTACGTAGGTGGTATTTGAAATAAATCAAATGTTAGAAGGATTAAACTTCTATTATAATGTAATTTAGACTCTAGACTAATAAAATATATTGAAACAATATTGAATTTCTAATGATAAATGGATTAAAATGCATGCAAAAATGGAAGAAATGTACTTCCCCATTATATCTAATGAAATGCATTAACAACATTTTCTGTTTTAAAGTGAATGTAACACAAATATTAATAAAGTCTTATTGATGTTGAGTTCATAAGTGGCATATTGAATGTGTTTTACTAAAACATATTAATTAAATGTATTGCTATAATTCTCTTGTGTTAGACTTAAGTGAGGCCTGCTCAGATTGTATTTTGTGACTGTGCAGAAATTGCTGATTAATTATTTAATGTGAGCTTTCTTTCAGACTTCTTTTCTGTGAGAAGAATAGCTTTTGGTAATAGGCCCCTATTGTTTAGACTTAGAGAGAAAGTGTAACAGTGCAGAACATTGTGGAACATGGACTGCCTTTGTATTCAATTGTTTCAAACTACGTAGACACACACAGATGGAAGATGTTCCCATGACAGATGTGGGAAGAGATGTGGATGTTTCATTTTGGAGTCTTGTGATCAATTTCTATTGGATGATGCCCCGTTCAATGCAAAATGGACTGATATCTTTGGTGACGTAGAATGCTTTATGAACTTTGATATATTAATGATCAGTTGGACTTTGGTCAGATGCTTTCCAGATTCCCCACTCAGATGCTGTCAGAGAACCCCAACAGATACAGATGCCCAAAGATGAGTTGCTGAGCCCCCTTTTGTGATTTTCTGAATGCTGCACCCCTTGCAGAGGTATATTTCTCTCTGCCTTTGCCCCTTTGAGATGTTCCTTTAAGACTTAGAAACCTTTCTTCTATCCCCTTTCAGTGGACTCTTGATCAAGCTTCTGACATGCTGACGCTTTCCTTTTTTCCTTATTGCCCACCTTATTTAGTAGCTTGCTGTCCGAGATTATCTTTTTCCTAATTATTTTTGCCCTTTTTGTGCTTTTTGTCTTTTGCCTACATGTGTTCCACTTCACACATGTATTTTTATGATTTGACAAACTGTAGGGTTTTCCAGTGCCCAGCGAAATTAATGACTCTGCTAAATTGAATTGACTGATGATTGCTAACCCTGAGCAAAGCTTAATTTATGTACCACAGACATTTCTTTTGCTGATATGTATTGTCTTTCTTGAATGTTTAGTTCTGTTAATGTTAGTCCAATTTAAGTTATTTCGTTGGTTTGGGCAACTCTTGGTGATTATGTATCTTTATAATGTGGTGCTTGAGCTTGCATTGTAATAAATCCCTTAACTTTATTCCTGACTGGAGGTTTCCTTCCGTGGCCACATAGGTCATGATTTGTAAATTAATTGGGTTAGTCTTGAAATTATGTTAATAGTTCTACCACACCCTGTTGCAGGGTCCAAAGATTCATCCACCTCAAAGGGCATTGATTCTTGCAAAGGATGAAAATGCTCTAGCTGATCTGGAAGCAGACTTATGGTTTGTCCCACAAGGAGGGAGAACCATTCAAGTATAGTATTAGGGAGTAAGGGATTAGCTCCATGCAATTGCCCAGCCCAAAAATTGTCTACCGCAAATTCTGTCCCACGGTTTGTTCTGAAGACTGATGAAACTCCAGCGTTGTGCCTACAAGTAGCAGGTGTGTGAGCATTAATATGGTTTTGCGCTTGCATTGCTTTTGGCCTGAAGATTGTGGTGAAGTGTGATATTGTTATGTGTTTTGGGGAGTCGTCGTACTCAAAGTGATTGTTGTGTTTTTTGGTGATTAAATGTCCATGGCTGTTGGTGTTCTTGACAAGTCCTTTGTGGCATAAGATCCAGCAATAATCCACAAGTGTAGAAGACACTTGGTTAATTTATTGTCTGCAGTGAGGTACTTGTCATGAGATGTTGTTGACAATGCCAATAGTTTTCCTTGAGTGAGTGCGAGTTAGCAGTTAATATTAAATTAATTCTGGATGCACATGGAAGATCTGTATCAACTGGAGTGAGAATTGCAGGCCAAGTTTCACTTATTGTATAATTGTGAAAGTTACAGCCGCAAAGTGCTTCTCCACACAGCTTTGAAGTGTTGGAGTTCCTAACAGTCTTGTGCAGACAGGTTGTTGGTTTTTGCTTGCAATATTTTGCATTAGGTGTGTGTGATTGTGTGAAACAATTTCGAAGCAACTGTAGTCCTGAAAGAGGTGAGTGTGACGTCATTCAGATAGTTTGGTGTCAAGCTGCACTGGTATTGGTGGACAGTGCTGCATTGCTATTGGTTGAGAACATTGAGAGCAAAGGATTTTGGAATTGAAGTTACTCCCTGATTTGATCAAAAGTTATTGTAATTAATTTAATTTGACTGAAAATTAAGTTTTTCAAAGCATTAAAGTGTGCCTTAAGAGGAGTTGGGTTTATTCTAGTTGGAGAAGTTATAGAAGTTCCGCCCAAGGGAACTGCAGGTCATTATGTGTCGTCTGTCAAAGGATTTCATGCATCTATGTGGCTTGAACAATGGTGCAAGACTACTAAAAAAAGGTGCCTTAGCATTTTCCCACTATGGAACATTTAATTTAAGAATTATAGATAATTTGAGGTGAATAATGCATGAGATGAGACCACCTCCAAGACCCGCACAGTTTGAAGCCGTTAGTCTTTGGAAACTCATAGAATGAGAGAAAATGACAGCTAAGTATGAGAACAGAATGTAGAAATCAACTAAGACACTTTCAGAGAGAATATGGAGAGCAAATGTGATTGAAGATGTTATAATGTTTCCATCTATTTTAAGTGAAAAAGGTGAAAGCACTAAACCTAAGACTAGAAAAGGGACAGAAAAGGCAGAACAGACAACAGAAGCTGAGGATAAAAAGACATAAACTTATGGCAGTGATTCAGATCATGAGTTTATAAATCAGATCCTGATGAATCATTTGCCTCCATATCACTCAGTTGAGGTAGGAGCAAGACGTGAAGCAACACAAAATGTAACTCCGAATGTGCCAACTGCTTCAGTTGCACATACCCCAAATCAAATAATACCAGGTACACCTACACATTTCATGACACAAGATCCAGTAGTGCATCCACCAGCTCCAAATGCTTACACAATTCAGCCAGTACCTAATCCAATTGTAAATCAAGTTGTGCCAGATGCTAATGTGAGTTAAATGGTGCAGTCACCTTATGTGAATCCGCCTGTACAAAACTGTAACACGAATTAACCTGTGCCAATGTTTAGTCCAGTTCACTTAATGCCAAATGTTATTCCAAGTCAAACAGGACAACGTTTCAGTACTGTCTTAACAGGACAGTGTACAGGAATGACAATTCCTCAGAATCAGACAAATCCTATGGGTCTCGATGAATTAACAGTTCCTGTGACTAAAAGTCCAGTTGTTCCCTTGTATGTTTCAGGTACATCTGGAAGTAATACCCATTCAATAAATGGCCTGACTTTTCCTGATACAACAGTTACATCTGCTGGAATATCACCAATTGGTATGCAGAGATCAGTATATTTGAACCATTCAGAGATGGGGAGAACAGCTTCTCTCGTTCAACTATTGTCCCTACTCGAGTTGCAAGACCCAACACGATGTTAAATAAAACAGGACTTATTCCTAGTCTGAGGTTTCTTTAGGGAGTGTCATCTCAGTTCATGCCCAGACCCAATCAGATCCCGAATATACTTTGCAGCACTCTGTAAGCAGAAGTATCACTGAGAAAAAATATCAGTTTACAAGGTTTAACAGCACAACAGTTGACAGATTGGTTAAATAATTCGAGTCCTCAAGGTGCAACAGATGTGACAAATTGCAATACCAGAACAGAAGAGACACCCGAGAGAGATAGATCAGCAAATGTTTCCCAATTGAATTTCAAATTGAATGAAATGATTTTGGAAATGTTGAACGCAGCTCAATTGGAAACTTACACAGAAGATGAACTACGGTTCATGTGCAAAGATGTTACACAACATGCAGGACAGGCTTATGAGAGATTAGCTGAAGTGGCCGAGAAATATAATATAGGGTTAGAAAAATCAAAGCCCTTATAGAGAAGTTGCAGATTAGAGTTCATCTCAAAAGACATAGGCGGTAATTCTGACCGCGGCGGTCGGCGGTCGCCGCCCGCCAAGCGGTTCCTGCCGAAAGACCGCACCGCGGTCAAAAGACCGCGGCGGTCATTCCGGCTTTCCCGCTGGGCTGGTCGGCGACCGCCAGAAGACCGCCGGCCGGCCCAACGGGACAGCCCCTTCAACAATGAAGCCGGCTCGGAATGGAGCCGGCGGAGTTGAAGGGGTGCGACGGGTGCAGTGGCACCCGTCGCGATTTTCACTGTCTGCTAAGCAGACAGTAAAAATCTTTGTGGGGCCCTGTTAGGGGGCCCCTGCACTGCCCATGCCAGTGGCATGGGCAGTGCAGGGGCCCCCAGGGGCCCCACGGCACCCGTTCCCACCATCCTGGTTCCGGCGGTGGACACCGCCAGAAACAGGCTGGAGGTAAGGGGGTCGGAATCCCCATGGCGGTGCTGCTAGCAGCGCCGCCATGGCGGGTTCCCTGGGCCAGCGGGAAACCGGCGGGAAACTGCCGGCTCCCCTTTTCCGACCGCGGCTTTACCGCCGCGGTCAGAATCGCCCAGGGAGCACCGCCAGCCTGTTGGCGGAGCTTCCGCCGCACTCCGCCATGGCGGTGGCATGGGCAGTGCAGGGGCCCCCAGGGGCCCCACGGCACCCGTTCCCGCCATCCTGGTTCCGGCGGTGGACACCGCCAGAAACAGGCTGGCGGTAAGGGGGTCGGAATCCCCATGGCAGTGCTGCTAGCAGCGCCGCCATGGCGGGTTCCCTGGGCCAGCGGGAAACCGACGGGAAACCGCCGGCTCCCCTTTTCCGACCGCGGCTTTACCGCCGCGGTCAGAATCGCCCAGGGAGCACCGCCAGCCTGTTGGCGGTGCTTCCGCCGCACTCCGCCATGGCGGTCATGGACCGCCAAGGTCAGAATGACCCCCATAGTTGACATCAGATCATCCGGAATGAAATTACACAGTAAGGAATTGACCAAACAGCTTGCAACACTCATAGCAACTAACAAAAGACTCAAATATGGGAAAAGCTACACCAAGACAGCAGAAAATGAATACACTTGCCAACTCCGGCTCTCTAAAGCAACCATTGAAATGAAAGAAAATAATGCCTCTTGTCTCACTTTTGCATCATGTCTTGCAAAATTACTCTTCAGAATTATCTCTGAATTTAACAGCTCGAAAATCTGCTGCAATTAATTGGTTCCCTCTCAAACTCATTGTAATGCTCTGAACACTCATACAAACAAGCATTGGTAAAGTCAATAGGGCTCGCTTATGCAAGAGCTATTGGCTTTGTCAATGTTTTTAAGCCATGCTGTACAGCAGCGTGGCTAGTATGATACATGGCTGAAAGTTAGAGAACAAAGCACTATGATGCAGCCAGCGCTGGATATGTCATAGAGCTTTTTCTTCTGGCGAGGGAGGTCATTCATCACAATGTGTGTTGAAGTAAGCAACACAACACGGGACAGCCAGGGCAAGCAACACACCCAGGAGGGGGACAGGGTAAGCAACACAACAGGGGAGTTGGAAGGACCGGGTGGGGCCAACAAAGATAGTGGGAGGAGGGCGGGAGGGCTCAAGAAACACAAGGAACAGTGGATGGATGGCAGGAGGGGGAAAGGAACATGACAGACAGTGAGAGGAGGGTAAGTTGGGGGAAACAACACCAAGGACAGCAAGAGGGATGTGGGAGGAAACAAGCAAAATGTACTTTTATGGAGGGCTCCCACAATAAGGAAAAGTAGCTGTGAAATCATGAGCAGTGGAAGAATGTTGAGCAAGAAAGTAGTACTTAGTCAGTGCTCCAGGGGAGGCCCAAAGACAAGAGAGTAAGCCACTCGGGCATGAACTGACCAAACAGAAACAAGCAAATGAAAGTGATGATGAAACCAATCAATGGAAAGCAATGGGTGGGCTCTAAACTTCCTGTAAGTAAACAAAATGTTCTGCAAGCAACAGATCATGCCTTGTCTCAGTCGAAATCTAAAAAGCCAAAGAGCTAGACACTCTCCTCAGCTCATAAAAACAAAGGAACAATCCACAGCGCAAGCCAGTAGTGCTTAACCAAATAACTGAAAGAAAAAAATCATGGTATTTTCTCCCCGTTTTTGACAAATCATTTAAGTAACAGCATAAAACTTGATCCCATGTCCATTCGCTATTTTCAAGGAAATCCTATTTACCAAACTTATTGCAAAAGCCACACAAATGATTATCCACGTCCCGCTCACTGTGGTTACTTAAGGAGCTAAAATGCTCATCTATGAAGCTGCTTCCAAGGAAACTGGTTTGGATGCAGGCTAACACACAAACTGCAGACCAACACCAAAATGATACTACTTCACTATATAATTGGAAAGATAGCTTATATAAAATGTGGTAAACGTATGAAAAAAAATATCAGTTGAAATGCTCAGACCTGAATCTGTCCATACAGAGAAACAGAATCAATTCTAGTCTCTACAATGAATGGAATAGGAACACAGATAAATAGTGACATGCTCCTCCACCCAACAGTACTGATCAGACTGGAGAATCAAGCCTTAAAGCAAAGCATTACCTTGATCGCCTACTTTGTATCCAACCAGAGCCACATCATCTTACTACCATTTTTTGCTATCAAACCTTACCACCTGAATATAGACATTCCCATTATCACAAACAGAAGTCCTTTTGTTTTCAATATATACCTCAGAACAATGTGTGGACTGATCCAGTCCTTCGGTCTATTTTGCCACATCAATACTGATTGCACACAGATTATCCTCAAATTCAAGAACCTCAGTTATACCACAATTTCTAAATTGGCACCATGCCTCATTGTAGTGAAAGAGTGGATTATTTACAACCACCTTAAACTCTAACCAACCAAAATTGAAATCCTTAGATGTGGAAACTGGCCACCTGCACAAGAGATCTCAGTCTGGTCTGTAGACCTAGAAGTGTCCATGCAAGCAAACACCAACTGTGGCTAGTTCATTGGGGATGAGGGGCAACGCCCCCTCTCCTTTTGCCCCTCAAGAAGAGTGTATGTCAGGCTGAGCAAACGTCAGCCTGGCAGACACTCCTCACCTTCATGTCAGGCAGTCAGAACCTAGACATGCGCAAAATGCTCAGGCTCCTAGATGCCTGAGCTGAACTTTGCTGGACTGATGATGTCACAGCTCCTGTGGGCATGACCTCCTCAGCTCAGCAAAGGTCCTTGAGGCTGTCCTCCTTGATGACAATGAATAGCGTCACTCATTTCCTCAAACCTGGCTGCTTAAGTTTTAAGCCCTGAAGCGCCAAGTGCTGAGTGTCAATTAGTGACACATCGTCACAGAGTGGGGTGGGGTCAGCCATCTCACTGACACCATCCCACTTTGTGACGAGTTTGGGACTGCGTCCTTCCCTCATTAGCTGACCTTAGATCAACCAATGAGGGAAGGCAGTAGTCCCAAACCTCCTGCAATCTCTGAGGCAGAGTTGCAGGTAAGTGTATGTGTTTTTTTTTAAATTAATGATTGGTGCATGCATGTATGTTTGAATAGTTGGTAATAAGTGTTGTGGATGGAGGGGTGTGTGCATGTGTGTGTGAATGAATGGGTGCAAATAAGTGTGTATGTGTGTGCGTGTGTCTGTCCGCCCCCTCACTCTTAAAATTGACGGCCGCCAATAGCAAACAGAACAAAAGCACAGAAGTCTCATTAGATGCAGAGGTTACCCTGGGACCACAAATATATGCTGTAGAGAAATTGTAAACACAACTTCTCAGAATATTAAGATGGTTTTTCCCATATGTACGATTTCCTCACATATTTAAAGTAGGAGTTACACTTGTACTCTCACTATTGGATTACCTGAAGGCTATGGCATATGAGCATAGGCAAAAGTCAGAAGCCAGGCTCCTTTCACACCTGAACACCTAGGCTCACATTACTCCAGCTTTTGAAACCTTGCACTGGTTCCTAGGGAAAAGCGCCCCCCCAATATGGGGGGGAGCATGGCCCCTTAGGAATCGGGGCCGCCGTGGCCCGAACCCTTCGCACTAGTTGCGCGTTGGGCTGGCCAGGTACTTCCGCCTTCACACCTCGCGAGGTGTGGGGGCGGAAGTAATTGTAGAAGGGGAATGTTGCGGCTACGACCGCCGATCCGGTTCCAGCCACCACGCTCCAGTGGGGGGCTACCTAAACGCCCCCCCTCCAGAAAGGCTCGGTCTTCTTGGTGGTGTGGCGGCGGAGGATCAGACAGAGCGGCGTTGTCGGAGTAGAGAGGTCTGTCTCCAGCCCTTGGATTGATCTTGCTCCATCGGACCAGGCCAGCAGAGAAAGGAGAGATTTGGCGGCGCCCCGGCTGAGCTTGAAGAGCGTTGGTTGCGGAGCGCCCAGTCGGAGTGTCAGAGGCCCTACCACTTTCCTGGGCTATTCAGGTTTTTTGGGGGCCCGCCCAGGCGGCCGGTTCGGCGGGCGGGGGATAGCACGCATAGACAGCTGCTTTATTTAGGGAAACAATTGTTCCTCGGGGCCAGCACCCCCCTTGTTTGAGTTGCGATTCTCCGTAAATCAACTCCCACCCCTCACCGATTAATTTTTAAGTAGTTAAGGGGCATTTGCGCTACAATTTTGGCCATTAACGCTACGGTTCCTATGAAACATTGGCTATTGGTCTTGTGGCCTGTGCCGCAGGCGGAGCATTGCGCGCATAGGCGGCGGTGTTATTTTACCCACGATTAATTCGGTTCAGCTCTCCCTCGGGGCCAGCGCCCCTTGTTTTGGTGTTTGCAGGACATTTGCGCACGTCAATAGTCGCACGCATAGCCAATTTTGGTCTCAGGGATAGGCCCATAAAATAAGCCATTTCTCGCTTGTGGATTAGTTAAGATTTGCTGCGTGGTACAGGCAAGAAAAATGTCATGTTATTGATATTTGCATCTTAAATTAGCTGTTTACATTGTCTTAAATATATGATAGCGTGTTTTTGAATGTACTATTTAAATGGCATTCAATTCTACCTGTGCTTTCTCCGGTGCCTCCTACAGCTGCAAGTTTAATGGCATGTTTAAAAATAATTTTTTAAAACTGTTACAGTGCCCCCTGGGCTTTCTAAAGTTGCAAAGTTAATGACATATTGTTGTTAATGCTTATTTACAACTTCCTACAGCAGCATTGTTAATAGCATGTTCTGGTTATTGATTAGTTAAGACTGTCACTGTGGTCGCAGAAACCTTTTTACAGTTCCAGTGGGTTTTCAAGCAGGGATTTCACTCGGTGTCAATTTAAGGCTTGTGTGGATTGTTGGGCTAGTCAACTGTCATTGAATCATGGCATCCAACTACGCAAGGGCCGGTAAGAGAAAGGGAAGGGACCCAGAATTGTCTTAGCTTTTAAAGCTGGTTTTGGCAAAGCTGGGCAATGGGGATTCGGACAGCGTGGATGCAGCATCTGAGATTGAGGACAATGTTGCAAGAATTAGCAGCCCGCTGCGGTCACATGTAGTTCCACGCGCAATGTTTCCCTGAGTGAAGCATAGAAAAAAAGGCAGGTTGCAGACACACTGCAACCATTGTCGCCCTCAGCAGCTATTACACCCCCGAGCAGTTACCTACCCCTGTCACTTAATTAACATCTGTGAGCGCTACTACTGAGCCTCACTCAGGTGTGGAGAATACTGTACCTGCTCAGGGGCTAGGGGTGGCAGCCATGTTAGCAGACATCCGAAAGTCATTAGCAACTTTAGCGGTGCCTTCTGCGGTGCCAGTAATCCAATCATCACCCCAGGCGCATGCTGTGGTGCCAGCAACTCCTCCCCTAATTGTGCAAACCCAGGCCTGCCCTTCCCCGCAGGTAACCACGCAGGACCCGACCACGCAAGCATTTCTGGCGGTGTCCCAGTTATTAGCTAATATTAATACCTTAACAACCCCCCCCCACAACTCCATGGACCACAAATGATTCTCTGCAGAACTCAGTGTCAGAGCTTAAACGGCAGGTGGAGGCATTGGCAGTGGCGCATAGTGTTCCCCCATTTCAGGTGGCAGCCGTGGGCCTGGGAGTCACACCGGCACCGGGCGCTCTGCCTCCTGCTACCCCTTTGAAAAGAGTAAGCTTGCTGAAATGAGCAACGAATCATTTAAGGGTAATACATCAGTGGAAGGGGCGGGGCTAGACACACTATTGTCAAGACCAGGTAAGCTCGCTGCTCATGTTGGTGAAGAGGTAAAAGAAAAGATTTGGAAGGGGGAATTTGTGAACATTTTTTCTCTTATCAGGGCAAAAAGAAGGGAGGTAGAAACCAAAGATAAGGAGGTGAAGGCTTCATCATCGGGTGACAAAAAAACCAAGGTGGAAGAAAGTATTACTAATTGGTTGTTTGGTTTCAATGTCTTTATGTCTGTCATGCTTGAAAAGAAACCGGAGTTGCGTATTTTCATGATTTGTTACGCAAACAAAATATTAAGAGCACACCACATGGATGGAGGGAACTCCTGGCTGGAGTATGACAGGGATTTCAGGTGGGCAAAGGTGGAGGACACAACAATTGGGTGGGTCCAGACTGAAGTGAACGTTTGGTTAGAGTGTGTGAATAACAAATTACTAGGGAAGCGGCCCTTTCGTGCACAATTCCACGGCGATAAAAAAGGGTCATGTTGGGCGTTTAATAGAAAAATATGCTCGCGCCCCCCTGGAGCATGTAAATTCAGACACACCTGCTCTTTTTGTGGACACCCATCTCACCCAGAGTTTAAGTGCATTAAAAAATCCAGAGAAGAAGTCAAAGACGGGAGTAAGCCCGGTAATTAAATCAACTTTGCCGTCACCCATAAAGATTGATGCACTACTCCCTTGGTTGCAGGATTACCCAGTTAAAGAATCAGCAGAATTACTAGTTAAGGGCTTCTCGTGGGGCTTTAGGATCCAGTGTACCCCCTTTAGAACATTGCAGGAACTTAGGCCCTCATTCTGACCCTGGCGGTCTTTGACCACCAGGGCGGAGGACCGCGGGAGCACCGCCGACAGGCCGGCGGTGCTCCAATGGGGATTCCGACCGCGGCGGTAAAGCCGCGGTCGGACCGGCACCACTGGCGGGCTCCTGCCAGTGTACCGCCGCCCCATTGAATCCTCCACGGCGGCGCAGCTTGCTGCACCGCCGCGGGGATTCCGACCCCCCCTACCGCCATCCAGATCCCGGCGGTCCGACCGCTGGGATCCGGATGGCGGTAGGGGGGGTCGCGGGGCCCCTGGGGGCCCCTGCAGTGCCCATGCCACTGGCATGGGCATTGCAGGGGCCCCCGTAAGAGGGCCCCTACATGTATTTCACTGTCTGCTGCGCAGACAGTGAAATACGCGACGGGTGCAACTGCACCCGTCGCACAGCTTCCACTCCGCCGGCTCGATTCCGAGCCGGCTTCATCGTGGAAGCCTCTTTCCCGCTGGGCTGGCGGGCGGTCTGAAGGCGACCGCCCGCCAGCCGAGCGGGAAAGTCAGAATTACCGCCGCGGTCTTTCGACCGCGGAACGGTAATCTGACGGCGGGACTTTGGCGGGCGGCCTCCGCCGCCCGCCAAGGTCAGAATGAGGGCCTTAGTGTCTGCTCTAAGGAACCCGGGAGTGGTGGCAAAAAAGATTGGGAAAGAGTGGGCACTGGGTAGGTTGGCAGGTCCTTTTCCTTCCCCCCCTACAAAGGATTTTGTCTGTTCCCCGTTGGGGGTAGTCCCAAAAAGGAGCCAGGCCAGTTCAGGTTAATTCATAATCTGTCTGCTCCTCGGGGTTCATCTGTGAATGAGACTATCAACCCTCAACTCTGCTCTGTCCGCTATGCGACTGTTGACCAGGCCCTGGCGAAGATGAGGGCTTTAGGGCAGGGTGCTTTCAGGCTTCTACTAGTTCACCCTGATGACTACCATATACTAGGATTCCAATTTATGGGGGATTACTTCTAAGACAAATGCAAGTCCATGGGTTGTAGTATGTCCTGTAGGTATTTTGAACAGTTTAGCACCTTGCTGCAGTAGATCTTTACCAGACGTACCGGTCACAAAGATGTGATACATTACTTGGATGATGATTTTTTGGTGCTGGGCCCTCCACGGTCGGCGAAGTGCTTATGGGCTCTTCAGGCCCTGACTGCTATGTTCAAGGAATTTGGGGTCCCACTGGCCCCAGGCAAAACGGAAGGCCCTTCTACTTGCATTAAATTCCTAGGGATAGAGATAGATTCGGTGGCTGGGGAGTGTTTCTTGCCTGCAGAGAAGTTATGGGTATTTAAGGAGTCCATTAGAGTTTTGTTGTCACAGAAAAAAGTCACTTTGCACCAGTTACAGGTCCTGGTGGGACAGCTGAATTTCGCTTTGAGGATTATTCCTATGGCTCACCCTTTTTCTAGGTCCATCACTAGGTCTATGGCTGGTTTGTCTGAGAAACACCATCACACTAGACTGTCTCTGGAAGTTAGAGATGATTTAAGAGTATGGGATTTATTTTTACAGGACTTCAAAGGGGCATTAATTTGGCCTCACCTCCCAGTTCCTAGCCCCACTCTAGGGTTATTCACTGATGCAGCGGGCAGCGTAGGCTTTGGCGCCATCCTGGGTTCTTCCTGGTGCAGAGCAGATTGGCCTGGGGATTGGGTCAGCAAGGGAGTAACAAAGAATATAGCTTTCTTAGAGCTGTTCCCTATTATTGTCGCTGTCACCATTTGGGACAGTAAATTTAAGGACAAGTCAGTGGTCTTCTGGTCTGACAACATGGCTGTGGTAGAGGCGATCAATAGACAGAAGGCAACATGGAGAATGGTACTCCGCCTCCTTAAATATTTGGTGCTGACTTGCTTGAAATTAAACATTACCTTTCGTGCAAAGCATGTCCCGGGGGTTCATAACAATGCTGCTGACGCTCTATCTTGCTCATTGATGCAGGATTTTCTGAGGTTCCACCCCCAGGCAGCGGAGAAGATGAGAGAGTTCCCAGCATCTCTGTGGAAGATTGGTGTCCCGCCCTAACCAGCTCTAGGAGTAACATCTCTAGCTGCCCGTACGAAGGGCGCGTACGAGAGAGCTTTTCGACAATACAGACATTACTTGAAGTCTCTGCAAATTTCAGACTGGTTTTCTGCAAAGGCTATCTGCATTTTTACAACATTTGAGAGATAGGGGTAGACCGGGTTCTTGCGCAAAAGCTTTCCTGGCCGCCATTCGTTTCTTCGCGAGACTCCGGAATCAAGAGTCCCATTTAGACACCTTTGCAATTAAGCGGGCGGTGGCTGGGTGGGCTAGAGTAGAAGGTCCTAAGTCAGACACTAGACGGCCCATAACGGCAATTTTACTGGGGAAGCTATTGAGCAGCATTCCTTCAGTGTGTTCCTCGCCATTTGAAGCAGCATTATTCGCAGCAGCATTCTCTGTGGCCTTTTATGGCGCATTTCGCATTAGTGAACTAGTAGGCGCTTCCAAGGGTGACCACTCAGGCGGACTCCAGCGGGCAGATGTGCAGCCCAGTCCAGACTTGGTGACAGTACAGCTGCGTAAGTCCAAAACGGGTCAGCTCAGTAGGGGTGCACACATTACACTCAGTGCGGCTCACGGATCTCCTTTATGCCCGGTGGGTCACTTAAAAACTTACCTGTTGGTTCGCCAGTCCACAGGGTCTCCCGCACTTTTTCTACATGCAAATGGGGAATGCCCTATCTCACTACCAATTCTCCGAGGTACTGAAAGTTACACTTAAGGCAGCAGGGGTTGACCCGCTTGGGTATTCGCCCCATTCATTCAGGATTGGTGCGGCTACGTTAGCGGCCGGCGCGGGGTTGTCAGTAGCGGATGTAAAATCCATCGGGAGATGGTCATCTAATTGTTATAAGCGTTACATTAGTCCTGAATTGGTATGATCAGTGCTTTATCGCTCTACATCCGCTACATTAAGTGTTGATTTCTCATTCAATTTTCTTTCATTACAGTTCGATGGCGCCACATGTGGTTTGGGCCTTAGGGCATTCGTTTGTTCGGCGGGCGGCCTACAGGTTGCAACAGCTCCATAAGCCTAATCCGGCGGCAAGCCAAGACGTGGCCTTTCGATGGTGCGGGGTTGGTGGAATTGGAATCACACATCTTCAACAACTCGTCGCATTGGCTAGAAGATACAAGGGACTTCAGTTCCCGGATCTCATTATTATTCATCTTGGAGGCAATGACTTGGTGAGCATGGGCCGCAAGGCACTCAGGGAAGCAATCTTTCTAGAAATCACCAAATTGTCTAAACATTTTCCAAACCCGGCCATCGCTTGGCCACATATGGTGCCTCGCCGCAAGTGGGGCCCGGACATTAAATCAAGGACAATCAATGTGTCAGTTTGGAGGCTCAACGCGGAGATGGCCAAACTATGCCCGGGTCTTGGACGCTTATGGAACATTCTGCATAAACTTTTGAAAGGTCCTGATATGTTCCACAGGGATATGGTGCACTTGTCAGATGCGGGTACAGACCAATTTATTTCAGATATGTGGTTCTTCTCTCAAAGTTTGTTTGCAGGTGGGGAGAGCAAAGGACCTTTGGGACCCTGGTCGCCTTCATGGCGGGAGAAGACGTATTAAAGTAACCAAAAGCAACAGAGGGGTCCTCAAGACTGGGGCCCCGGGATAAAACCAGAGATAGGATCCTGAAGTCCTGAACCAACCTGCGGATGTACACACCAGCTTAGGAGGTACGGAGCACAGATTGCTGGGGTGGCCATGGGGCTCCCGCTCCTGTCCGCCCATTACACCCCTTGGCAGATTTGTGTTTGGAGAGGGGGCGTAACCCTGAGCGTGTGGGCAAAGAACGGTGAAGACAGGGGAGCCGCCGCCCATAGGGATACAGGTGGGGTACGGTTCACCTGTGTGGTCCAATGGAGGTTCGGGACAGGAAGGGATCCTGTCACAATGATTTACGGTTACGAGTATAAAATCTTAAGAATATGGTTATGTTATGTTTTGAAGTTTCTTAGAAGTGATTTATGGCTAAAAAAATGTGTGTTATGAAATTAACAAGTTAAAAGTTAAAATAAAACTTCTTCCAACAAATAAGTTTGTCGGTCTGCGTATAGCCGGTGTTGGGGTGAGGGCCTGCTGGTGGTCTCCGAGTTCTAATGTCTTGACGGATCACATTCAAAGCTCAATGCACAACAAACCAATCACTATATAGAATAAGACAATCATTTATGAGACATAAAGTCTAGATCTACCATCAAAGAAGTAACTTGTAAATCAATATACTCTTTCAGCTGAAATTGCCTCACCTAAAAAAAACACCTGACTTGGAGGGCGCTCTCTCCCTCAGTCCAAGCCAGCAAGATGTGGGACGACCTTTCTACTCAGATAAGGAACTAATAAAGCGAATTTCCTTTTGAAAGGCTGCAAAAACACGTCTCTTTGAATTTTTTAAGCTTACGTGCTACCTGAGCTACTCCAAGAAAACACCCAACAAACATGTAACTAGTGACCGACAGAATAAAACACTATGATTCATTTTAACACATTTTTTTCAGGCAACACAAAGTTGCATCAAGCCTCAGCTATCTTTCTTACACATCTCTTAAACATGAGCACGCAAACCTGCATCGTCACATCCACCGCTTTATGACAAGACCACTTGTCAGGGCCTCACGCATCTCAACCAAAACGTCCCACATGTCATACTGCATCCATACAGTTCTACAAACATGGAGGTCCACCTGTAATCACTCCGACAGCTAGAATGTGACAGTGCACACAATACAAGTACCAGATTACATAACATGACCTTTGTCCCTCAGTCTATGCCTCCACTTCTATGTTAGTCAGTTTATGACCAGTAGTAGCATTTGTGTTGGGCAATATTTACCTCTGGTGTGACTTTCAATCTATTCCCCTTCCAAGTTGAAGAGCACTATCAACAAAACTTCTCATATTTAATGCAGCAAAACGGAAGTAAAGGTAAAACATATTAAAAATGCAGCATGGTAATGAAATTAGGTATTTGCTCTCAACAGATTTTTTTACTTCCTGGTACTTGAACTTTTAAAGAAGACTGAATCTGATTCGAACATGATAAGCACGAAAAAGATGGCTCTTGCACCTGTTCAAATGTTATGCTGTTGCTGAATAGATGTTTCTGAGATCCCCTTAAGTATAAGATCGGGAGCTGGACTGCTGTTTTAATTATTCTTAATTAATTGTATTTATAATATGTGGGTGTATGTGTATTAATATGTGGTATGTATTAAGTGGATATTTTGTGTGTTAATTGTAAGCTAAACAGCTGAAACAACAAAGATTTGAAATTTGAATTTGATAAGGCAGTCCGCTATGTGGAAAATACATTAGTCTGGCAAAACGAGAAAATAGCAGCAACTGTTTTAATGACTCAAAGGAAAGAAAGACATTGGATGTGCATGTATCTGTTTGACACTCTTCAGAGATCATTTTTCCTAATAGAAAAGGACTTTTTCAGAAGGCCCAGATTCATACCAGAATTTTAGGGTAGCCTCTGATAATGTAATGAGTTTCAATTAAATTAATTGGATGTATGTTTTTTCTTTTGTGGCTATCACAAAAATTCAGAATGCTACCAGCCCTTCTGGACTGACAGTGGACAGACAAGGCTACCTATTATTTTGCAATGGCAAGGTATTGTCAACAGTTCCTGAAACCTTAAAACAAAGCTCTTATTAGAAATGTAATCTGCTATAGGTAGAGCTGGGGGATTAAATCAAAGATGACAGGATAAGAGGACGGGGAAGCTTTACCAATACCTTATTTAGCTGACAACGTTTGAGAGGCAGCAAGAAACATGGGCCAAGACATTTGAAATTTGTAAAGCTAGAGACTTAAATACATTCATCAAGTTTTAATGGGCTTGATTACTGTTTGGCAATTTGGTAGCAATATACTAAAGAGCTATATGTGAACAATACTGTTTAAAAGTTTGTATGCTCTTTTTGGACCTGGCCCTTTTAGCAGGGTCATCCCCAAACGTTTTGCCTCCTTCCTCCTATTTTTTCTGACCACTTATTGTTGGATTTAGGACTCTGGGCACTTTACCTCTGCCAACCAATGCTAAAGCGCATATGCTCTCTGTGTAAATTGTATTGGTGATTGGTTTATTCCTGGTTGGCATATTTGATTTACTAGTAAGTCCCTAGTAAAGTACACTAGAGGTGCCACCCACATGAGTAGCCCTGTAAACATGACTCAGGCCTGCCCCTGCAGTATCTGTGTGTGCAGTTTTAAACTAGCAGTTCAACCTGGCAGGTGTACCCATTTGCCAGGCCCAAACCTTCCATTTTCATACATGTAAGGCTCCCTAAGGTAGGCCCTAGGTAGCCCCATGGGAAGGGTGCAGTGTATGTAAAGATGGGACATGTACTGGTGTGATTTATATGTCCTAACAGTGAAATACTGCCAAATTCGGCAGTCACTGTTGCAAGGCCTATCTCTCTAATAGATTAACATGGGGGGGGGGCTGCCTTTAAATATCATTTAAGTGCAGTTTCCCTTTGGAAGCAGATAGAGACCTGGAGTTTGGGGTCTCTGAACTCACAATTTAAAAATACATCTTTTGGTAAAGTTGGTTTTTAGATTGTCAGTTTGAAAATGCTACTTTTAGAAAGTGGGCATTTTCTTGCTTAACCCAATCTGTGACCTGCCTGCTTGTGTATTACCTGTCTGGGTCAGACTTACAGTTGGGCTGTTTGTGAATCGCCTCTAGACAGTGACACAAAGGGAGCTGGGGTGTAGCCTGCATATCCTGATGGGCTGGAGTGGAGGGAGGAGTGGTCACTTACACCTGAATGGGCTGTGCATGCCCTCACGCAATGCCGTCTCCAACCCCCTGGTGTGTATCTGGGGTCAGACCTGGGCAAAGCAGGATCTTCTGAATAACAGAGACTTTCCTTTGAAGTTTGCCTACTTCAAAGGCAGAAAGGGGTACAAGTAGGAGACCCAAAACCGCATATTTTTAGATTACTTCTGGAACCAAGAGGAACCTCTGCCAAGGAGCTGGAGGAGGAGTACTGTCCCTTTGCCTGTGACTTTGCTTTGCGGGGTTAGCCTGTTGTTGCTGCTTTTGCCTGAAAGAGGACAAAGACTGGACTTTGTGGTATATTCCTGCTTGTGAAGAATCTCCAAGGGCTTGGACTGAGCTTGCCTACTATTTTGAAGTCTCAGGGCCATCAGAGGTTTCCTCTGCCAGCATTTGGACTCTCTGCTTAGACTCCTGCCCTGCCAGGTGGTGTCCTATCCAGTCCCTTGGCCCTTGAAAGGTGAATCTGGTAGAACAAAGGGTGAAATCCACGCACAGGGAGCCCTGCAGGCAAAATATCGAACCACAAGGTTGTAAAAAATAACACACTACCCACCTTGTAACTGATTTCGAAAAATCGCCTGCATTGCGGTTGGAGAAACAATGCAACACCCTCTTGTGGCTGCAGAAAATGGCGCAAACCCCACGCAGCACGTTTTTTCATCACTAAGTGGCTGGATTTCTCATGCAACATCACTGGGTGTCAAAATCCACGTGAACCTGAGTGGATCCGAGGTGCCCTGTCTGGAAATCGATGTATCGCTCTCTTGTGGGAGAGAAAAACAACGCATCACCTACCCGACTGGAGAAGAAGCGATGCACTGCTTCACTTGCGTGAAAGGAATCAACGCATCCCTGACTTTTCTGATGCACGCTCACCCGTACGGCTTTATTTTTGATGCAAACAAGGTACTTTGTGTAAAAACAACATTTCCATTGTTTTTTATGTAGTAAGAATCTTTTTACTTTAACAGTTCATAACTTGACTTGTGCATGTTGGATTTTTGTTGTTTTGGTCTTGATTGATAAAGATAAACATTGCCTAATTTTCTAAACTGGTGTGGTGTCCATTTTGTAGTGTTTTCACTGTGTTACTGTGTGTGTTGGTACAAATACTTTACACATTGCCTTTGAGATAAGCCTGACTGCATGTGCCAAGTTACCAGAGGGGGTGAGCAGGGTTTATCTTAAGTGTGTATCTCCATTGACTTGACTAGAGCGAGGGTCCCTTCTTGGACAGAGTGCATACTGACTGCCAACCAGACACCCCATTTCTAACAGCTCTGTTCCAGACAGCTCAACAGGATCTAACAATGCAAGTGTAATTGAAGTGCTCATGGCTACTGGATTTGGTTCCAGCATCCGTATATAAACTGAAACTGAGGCTTTGGACACCTTTACTTAATCCAATTAATAATTCAGCTCACTATTGTTTTGTCATCCCAGAAAAGTGGAATGGCTACATTCTTGTATAAATGTTCCAAGGCTGTACGTTTGGACACAGAAGTCAGGGTGTATTCCAAAAATAACACTCTAAGAACTGTTGGCTTGGGAATAGGCTAAGCATACAGTGGCATTATATCAGGCCTACTTTCTTCCTGGCCTGAAAACAACCAACTACTACTCCTAGCTCTGCTACTCCTAGCCCTAGTGATATACGAAGAACAGTATCATTTTATGCCGGTTGTATTGCTTTCTCATCATTATTTGACTTTGTAACCGATAATAGCTTTGGTGGAAGCACAATAACTGGGGTATTCCAACCATGTCATTGCACACAGTCTGGGGTTAATAGGAGTATCTCTTAGCTGAGCATCAGACATAGATTATAAAACCTTTAAGAAACAAAATTAAATAAAGTGTGGGGAAAAGTTCATTGTATCACGACCTGGCTTTATTTAGTAAAAAGAGAAATGCTAAATATAATGTACTTAGAATATTTGTTTAACTTCTCAAAACTATCACATCACAACTTTGTTATACAGACAAAGTGAAGGTTTCTTATTCTTCTGGTCTCAATGATGGGCAGTGAAAAATGTAAGGAAGCATTGAAAACTTCAGTTCTCTTCTGTTATTGATGCAGTTTTTGTAATTTAAAAAAACAGTTTAATGCTCGTATTTTGTATCTATGTGAAGGCTTTATCCTAGAACGAAACTGATTGTTAAATTTGCTTTATCGTTTTGTAGGAGTAAGAAAAGTTAGGAGTGTCGTCAAATTTAGAGGTAGTATTGTAAAACTTTTAAGACTTCTGCATATGCATCTCAATATATTTGACATTGATTGAAAATATTGCCTAACGTATCTGTGTACAAACTATAGTGTATTTATTTAATGTGACTCGCATGCTACCACTGAATGCCGGTGCTCATTATGTTATGATGGGCATGCTAGGGTAAATGATTGTTTTTTTATATTAAATATACTAAACGAAGCACTTGTGGCAAGTGTTGTGATAAGTTAGGGAAGCTATTTTTGGACAGACAATGGATCCTGCTATGAATAATAATTGTCTTTATTTTCTGTAAAGTAGGACTTCCTGTAATCGATGATCCTTTTTGAGGTCCATCTCACTCTCTTGCCAGCCTTCTGTAATAAACAAAATATAACTAAAAATATCTCCATTTATAAAAAAGAGGGTCAGTCAAATGTATCTATTGGTCTGTATGACTGGCATTCACATTTTGCTTATTGGAGCATACAGTGTGGAGCAGTGGGTTAGCTCACTTCAGCCACTGGCTCTATTGCAGTGTGAGTGATGGCCTATTGTCTGATCACATCTGCACATCAGCCTAAAAAAGATGGGCACTATGGTGCCAGGGATTATGGGGCAATATTTCACTTTGCCAATGAATTGTTTATTTCCATTCTTTATCATTTTTACTGTGTTATTTATCCTTCTCTGTTTAACTATGTCTTCAGATGGGTCTTTAGCTCGGGGATGGCTCACTTATTAAGTGGTTCCTGGGTGTCCCTCTTATCACGTGATATAGAATGCTCTGATGAAGGTAGAAGTATGGCACTGAAGGAAATATATACATCGCAGACAAATGGGAGTACCATATGCACCCAGTTTGCCCACATGGGAGCCACTGCCAGGTAGGACCCTGACAGTGTTTCACTCAATAGACACCTGGATGGTGGCAGGGTATTCAAAGTGGGGAGATGTGGTGGTATAAGGTAGGCTATGCACATTCGAGGACCTGATGGAAGGGGTGACCTACGTCCTGGCCAATTTCTGTTATTATATTTGGCCCTCCATGAGGTGGCTGGTAGGATGTGGACCCCAAGAGAGATCTGTTATGGGTGCATAGACCACTAGAACTGATGCTGACTACAACAAGCTCAAGAAGATTTATATCTGTTATCTATGGAACTTTGAGTCGGGATCCATCAGATCCCTGAATTCAGAACCTTAAGGAGTGTTGGGAAGACAATTTGTCCACAGAACTAACCAATACTTCCTGTCAGAGATGTCCTGGGTCCATCAAATCAACTCCGCGGAACGTTCAATTTCACTTTATGCAACTCAACTATATGCATCACATGTACCTTCCCCCAGACAGAGTAGGCAAAATGAACCCAGGCACAAGAACACAATGTCCTAGATTCCAACAGGTTGAGGCGGATTTTATTTATTTGTTGTGGGTACACCCGGTGATCTCAGATTACTACCAATCGGTGACCTCTTGTATTTCTGCTATCATGGACTCCACCCTACCTTGTGACCCCACTCATTGCATCCTTAATGCAGAGATGGTAACAAAACAAAACAATTGATGAGCTTTAAGAGTCTGGCACTTGTCCTTGCGAAATGTCATATTGCCATGTCCTGGAAAGCAGCGACTGCCCCCTCAATCACAGCATGGCAGATGGATGTGGTTCACTGGGCCTCAGCGGAGCTCTCAATATGGGCTAGCACACACGCTAGAGACGGGAGGTGTAACCTTATGGAGCAATGGGCTGACTGTCTGACTAAGTTGAAAGACCTGCTGGCCCTGGCTGTGTGACATCCAGATAACTGAAGGGAGGCCAGGGAGCGTGACTGACCCCCTTTTGAATACCACATTGTATATACATGCACAAGAGTTGACGAGGAGGGATGACGTGCGAAGGGAGGTATTGTTTGGCTTGGTTTTTTCGATAGGTTGATATATTGCCTGACTCCACTTGTTCCACATTTTATTCCCCTAGGCATGAGAGGGATCACTTCTACATAATATTGTACATGTTTGTATCCTCTCCTTGTATCCAGATTCCTGACCGTGCCCCTCAGCATTGATGTGTTACATACTTCATTCAACTCTTGTTACTGATTGTTGAATCTGTATCTCGATGTGCACAGGCCTTTGTTATAAGTAAAATCAATACAAATATTTGCAAAAAGAAATGTGTGTTCAGTTTACAGTATTTCAAAGAGAATATTAATTACCTTTACTTTGCACAATAAGATTAATTATGTTTGAATTGGAACTTAAAAATTGGAACTGGAAATATGCATTGAAACTTAAAGGGATATCTTTCCCTGTTCTTAGTATACCTGCTTGCTAGGAAAACCACATCATTTTGTATTAAGTTATATGAAATGCTTAATATTGTGTTTGAAAATTTTATTGCAAGCCTATGGCCACCACGTTAATGGAGCAGCACATTTTTCCTTCTTTTCATTGTTATGGCCTATGTTTCTAATAAAAAAACTTTAACTATTGCATCTACTTGCCAAGGCAAGATCAATTGGCTTTTTCAAAGCATGTTATTGCATTTGTTCTCTGTGTGATTATTTTAATACATACATAAATAATACAAATACTGTAACCAAATACTATTAATTCTAGATTTCTGTTCCAACTCTGTCCTCACCCCTCCTGGGACTGCCTAGTGTTACTATGCTGTTCATTAGGGGTGGAAAACTGTGGGACACTCCATAGGGGTTGGGCCAACTCCTCCTCATAAATTACATATATTGTTGCTGAGTGTCCAATTTTCCTTCTCATGTCTTTTTGTATTTTGTTCTTAAAACTTTTTGATCATTATTACTTCAAGAATCCTCTTCATCATATGTCAAACAAATAATCTTTGATATATGAAATAATCCATCTATAGGTTTAGATTTCTTTATTTTCCTGGTTCATCATATCAGAATACAAGTAGTCATATAAATCTGTATAATCCTCCGATCAAACAAGGGTTTTTTTTCCACTGAGATAATTTCAAAAGTTTTGTGCAATTTTCTCGAGTCTATGGAATTTGCCAACCATACAAGCTATGACGTGTTCCCACGTTTGAAGAAGAGGACTTATATTCCTTCCTCTCTGCCACCAATGTATTAGCCTGTTTTACTGCAATTCTTTGTTCATTTTCCATATTGAACGAAGGCATGTAATATCCAGGGTCGGACTGAGACAAAAAGTAGGCCCGGACACCAACAAAAAAAAAGCAGCCCCTTAGCGGACCAAATAGCTGAAAAGTGGCCCACATTTACAAATCAGCCTACTTTCGAACTTGCAAAGGCACGCTGCATGGGTACTTTGCCCGGTACAGGAGACTGTATACATTTGTACTTGCTGCAAGTAATATTTGTAGTAATTTCAGGGAAATCAACAGTAAAAAACGCCATCCTTGACATAAAACAGACACACATACTGCTCAAAAACTCCCTACACACTGATCTGTCAGTCCAGCCCATCGGGCACTGTCTGATTACCCTGTAGGCCAGTCCGACCCTGGCTACATCCACACAGAAAATAAATCAGCATCTAGAAGAAAGATAAACTATGAATCTCCCTGTGTTATTTGATAAAAGTGTACAAATTACAGGGCATCAAGCAAGCAGAAACATCAATGAGTCGCATCGCATCGGACCAGCCTGCCTTCCAGGCAGTGGGAAGAGCTGTGCTGGCATCTGCCTCAGAGAGCGGCAGCTCACAAGCAGCCAGAGCTGTCATTGGACTGACCCGTTTGTATGGATTTACTTTCTAATCACTTCATTTCATTGAGTCCGCAGCTCAGGACTCAGGCCTCCAGTCCATTAATGTGATCAAGCGGCAGACAAACAGACGCGCTGCGACCCAAGCGAGGACAAGAGAACAAGCTGTGCAAAAACAGTCATTAACAAATATAAGGAAAGCAGATGCACTGGCCAGGTACAAAAGCCGTGGGAGTGAGGACTCAACAAATCAGGGAAAGCATGAGTTGATACACATTTGATAGAAAGTTATGTGGTAATTATCTATGTCTGTGTGCGTTTCACTTGTTGGCATCTTTTTTTAGGACTGGAAATAGACATTACACAAGAATGTTAAAATGGGCATTAAAATCAAATTAACAATTCTTAACGCGAAATATGTCTAAAAATGTTGGATACAGAAGACAAATGCTTCAACTTGCTATGTTTTTAGGCTTGGGTGCCGCTTTGGAACACCACTCTGACAAAAGAATCATTAATAGCTAATCACGTATTATGTCTCTATTTTGTATGAAAATAAAAAAAACTACAAATTTCAATTTGAAACTTGGAATTCACTGAAATGTATTTTTACCAAAAGTTAGTTTTAGAAATCATTACAAAACCTGTTAAAATAGGAGAGTGTAAAATGAAATATATAAATGCATTTGAAAATTCATCAACAAAATAGAGATCAATGTCATTTAACAGCCTTTATATCAGAAGGTTCATTACAAATATGTTCCTGTACATGAGTAAAATCATTTTTAAACACAATGCAGACGCGGTTTCAAACAGAATTCTCGAGCCTGTCAATTGATACTGGTAAATTTAAACAAATTTGTTTCACCATAAACTGCAAAGAGTATTCTATTACTTGCTTTTGTCACATAATAATAGTTTATGCAGCCTTAGGGCCTCCGGCAATGAGTGGTTGTCCCCTTCCTCTATGTGCTGAACATATCTCCTGATGCCGATGGTCACTCAAGAGACCTGGGGGGAGAGTTGCTCCAAGTTTCTGCAGTACTTTAGGGCAATTTAGTGGCTGCGAGGTAAAATACAATTATAAAAAACAATCATATAAATAAATAGGTATATCTGTGCATCACATGTGTCTATTTTATTGAGTAATCGCTCAAACAAATGCAATAAATATATGAATTTTAACTGAATATGGTGGGTGGGTTGAAGCTTAGACATGGCGTTCCAGATCTTCGAAACTTTACCTCTGAAGGATTGAGCTAGTGCACGTTGTTTCCTAAAGTGATGCATTTCTGTGACTGTGGCCGCCACACTTCATAGTAGTTGTCTCTGGAAGGTGTGAGTTTTTAGTTAGCCATTTGGGGCTGCCTTTGGGTGTGGAGGTCTTTATGGCCAATGCAGCTCAATTTGTAGATTCTGCTTGCTTTGATGTGTAGTCATTGAAAAGCGGTAAGTAAAAGGGGTGAAGTGCTCAAAGAGATCATCCAATTTATGCTCAAAAGATTTAGCTAAAACAATTATATATTTTTTTGCAAACCGAGTTCATGTTTTTGACAGTGCAGGTCGCTACAAGAAGGTGGTTGGGAGCCTTCAGCCATTTCAAGGCTTCATTTAAATGTTTAGTGTACCAAGGTGAACAGTTTTTTCAGCTTTTGTCTTTTTAGTTTTTTGGTCTTGTTATAGTCCCTCATTAGCGCAAATTGGTCCGTTACTCCTCGGTATGAGTAGGGTGTTGATATGGGTTTTAGGGGACATACTGCAGTCTCGCACACTGAGATGGGACTGGAAATAGGTTTAATGGATGTATGGAGTAGGTCCAGGAGGTAAGGCTACTGCAATTTGTGTGTACAAAAGAGTTATAGAGGACACCATGGTCAGTCCAGCATTTAATATCACGCAGACCAGGATGAGCTATGAAGGACTTTGGGAAGCCAGGGTCTTCGCAGCAGGTTTTCTCACACTTTTCATTGAGGTTGGTACAGAGGGTGCTTCTATGTAGGCATTTCATTTCTAGGCCCTAGGGTGGATAGGGAAGAGCAGCTCTAAGGGAGCAAGGCAGGCCAGTGGCTAATGATGAAGGTACATTGCTAAGGATTTTCAGAGCAATGGTCAGCGGTCCCCGTTAATGTCATGACTCAATTGCTTAATGTACTATGCTAGGAATAGCAACATAACCTTTGGATCAAGAAAATATAACTTTTCAAAATGTCAGAGGAAATAGTATAATTGTTTTAAAGTCTCCATCAGCAAAAACCGTTAAGAGAACATTTGTTACAAAATGGACATGAGTCACTATATGACGGATAGAAAATGAATGACACTAGCAGGTAAAATTTTGCTTTGTGATTGTCAATTTCTCTTGCATAAATTACCAATATCCAGTTTGTTCAAGTACCAGCCTTTTAACACGTTTAAAACAGTGCTTAATTTGTAAACAATTTGTAAAAAATTAAGTGTAGGGCCCTTCTCGGAAGCCACTGCAGCCTGCACCACCCATTGCCCCTGCCGGAGCAACCAATGACAGTAATAACGTAACACCTAACCATCAACCTCCTACAAGTGTGACAATTACGACTATTTGAGGCTACACAAAGCTAAAATCATGAACTGAGAGGCTGGTATTATTCAATTACAGTTGACTTAATAAACACAGTTGTTGTGCTCACCTCAAAACGAAACAGTCAGCGCCACTATGGGATGGACTGTTCCTAGAGCTGGTGCTGACAATTAAGTGCAGGTGCCAAACCACTGGCTCAAATTAAGCACTGGTTTATAATCATATGTATCATTGTGTTAAGTCTGTTCATTAAGAGGTTTTCTTGGTGCTGACGGAACACATTGATTATCATTTAAAAGGCAGGTGACAGGAAACAGATGGGTTTCCACGCCTTTTCAAAAACACATGTGGTTTGTTGTGAGGCAGTTTTGGGTCACTTGTGTAAGGAGACACTGTTCTGATGTCTATACAGGTGTAATGTATATAGCACAGATTCTGGATAGGAAGCAAGTGTTTGTTTAAAAACATACAGACTCAAAAACAGAAGCTGTTTTAAGACAAGGGAAGACCAGGCATCCACCAAATGTTCAGTTAAGGGGCATCAGATTCGCTTTTGCAAACGATAGGCTGTGTTTTGTGTCGGAAAGTGAGGGGGGAAATTACCCTTTACCAATCATGGATAAAAATCCCAACAACAGCCCTTATAAAAAAGCAATGTTAGGATGTAGGAGACCTAAGTTAAAGACCCCACCTAAGGGGGTCACTGAGATATAAGTGTAATCTCATATCAGCCAACACAGTAGTCTCTCATAATTCAGATTTCTACAGTGCAAGCCATGCCGACACTCGTATGTTAGGATGAATGTCTTTGGGCCAGCATACCAAAAGCATTGTTAGGATTTTTCCTGCAAAACAAGAAAAACTATAAGAAGCCTATTAAACATTTGATTGTAAAAGGCCGACCATTGTGGTGCTGGGAGTGTTAATGTGTAGCCAAGGGGCACAAAATGGTTGTATTGGTACAGCAATTACCAAAGCAAATCAGTCTTGATCATCTTTATACTTCAATAATTATCTTATAAAGTTGATTAATATTAATATAGGGCAAAAGGTTATTGGGCATATTTATCATGGTTTTGTGTCACCTGGGGCACAAGAACGACACAAAACCTAAGTCAGGTTTATCAAGCCACAGGAGGCCACCTTACATGGTCCTGAGTGGCTTGATAAATCTGGAGTAATGCAAAGCAGCACAAATTACTCCCTTGCATTTTACAGCACACTTAGAAAGAGGAATATGCCTCTGAAGACTGTGTTTGTGCAGGAAGGTGAACCGAAAACAATCCTGCCTGCAATGCTGGCACCCTTGTACTGCGTTAACACAAGGCAGACATGAATGTAACATATCATACTAAATACAGAGCATTTCTATTTCACACAGCGCAGCAATGTGCCTTGTTCTGCTGTGCTTTGCCATGTGAAGCAATTATAAATCTGCCCGCATGTTTTTTGAGCTGTCGAGTGAGAGCCGCAGAGAAGATTTGTTAATAGAAATAACCCTTGCAAAGCAAGGAAATGCACTTAATAAACAGCCTTAGAAAAAGTGATATAAATTCCATGTATCTGCAAAATAAAGAGATGAAATATGGAGCGTTCATAAGGGGGGATATTTGAGATAGTGGAGCATCATGTGTTATATATTGTGCACAAAGTATGGAGAACAGAGGGATTCCATGAAGGTGATTACGAGTGCCATGGGATACGTGTGGAAATGGTACAGCACTTATTAGTGTGTGAGAGTAATGGATATGGAAGACTGCAGCATTGTGTGTTGATTCAATATGTGCTTCCTGGTGAAAGTGACATTGAACTATACAGAAGTAAAGTAAATGCATACAGTAACAGAGCAGAATGGGCTTGGCATACTTAGATTTATTTAAGAGTTTTGTAAACTGCATCATTTAAAAGGATGCGAAATGCCTGCACGGCCCGGGTGGGCTGGGCACAAGAAGAAGAAATATTCACACTTGTTAGTCCAAGGACATTCCTACAAAGGGGGCAGACACCTTAACGTGACATACTCAACAATAATAAGGCAAACTAACAGGTCATGTTCACTTTGTTGGCGTTCACTAAAGATCTCATCAGATCCTTTTCACTAAATTATAACTTCATGAATGAATCACACTTGCTGGAGTAGCCCGGAGTTCCACAAAACACTTCTCAAAAAAAGTTATTCAAAATAAAAACTTTATTCAAAGCTGCACACCCCACGCAAAGGGCAATTAAGGAAGCGGCCCTTGTCTTTTACCACATAATAGTCAAATAATCAAATGCTCCTCCCACCTCAAAATGTCTCTCATGGCCAATCACCTAAGAAGAGAGGGAAAATTATATAGTTTTTTCAATTAGCATCTTGTCTGAAGAATAAATGCACATCTAAAATATGACCTTCTTCCATCTTATTATTAAAAAACACTGCTGTTGCACGCAGGATATTAATGTTGAGTTGCTCGGCTTGTGATACATATCAGCTTGAAGACAAATTTCGAAACTGTCCTGTTTCACCTTGTTGAAAATGCGGATGTTAATGGTGGCAGTCAGCTGCGTGCCACACAATGCAACTCTGCATGCCAGTAGGGGGCAACTCTCACACCCTGAGCACTGCTGAAAACCCAGGAAAGGCCTGAGCTGCAGCGCTTCAGTTCAGGATTCCACTGGGTAACAAAAAGAATGCTGAAGCCTTAGAAGCAATGACATATCCTACAGATCCAGTCACGCTTAGCAGCACCAGAAAATGACGTGATGAGGACCTCAGCCGAGAAGAAAGTACAAACAACTCAAGTAATCCCCCTGGCAGTAGATGCAAAGATGCTCACAGATCACTCAAGAAAAATCAATGGTACTGCTCTGCTGAGAGAGTATTTTCTTTCATGCATCTTACATTGATCCTTAGGATATGCGATCCAGCGCGCTCCTTCTTTGGGAATAGGATTTCTTCAAAGTGAAGTTATTTTCCGCAGTGCATTTTCTGTTATGAAGACTATCGGAGTGGGCAAGCTTAGAGATGGTCATCAATTTTTCAATTTTCTAGAGAATTTTCTTCTCAAAGTTTGAGGTTAGCAAACAATGGAAAAACTGCGGGTGCTCAAAAATGCACCTTTTTATTTCTCTCACCGGAGGGTAGTATTGAGAACTCTCACTGCCAGAGGCACTCCAAAATGACAAAATACCAGATCCACCACACTCTGTGGGATATGCAGGAAAGAGGGAAAGAAAATGCTGTTCTTAAGTGAAACTATCTTGCTTTATTAATCAAATGGCAAAAGAAAGTGATAAAACAATATACACCAGGCATATAAAGAAAAATCCACAAAGCCCTCACCCACTGCCCTCCACTACATTCAAAAGAGAGATCCTGTCCTGCTAGATGTCACCATCATCAGAAAAGGACAAATGCACATTTTTGTATTGATCTGATTCCATGTTGATAGTGTTCAGTTCTGATCAGGTATGATGCCCCCTTTGTGTGGCCAGATGTAAGCTACTGCCTTGAACGTGCCTCACAACATAGAATAAAATACAGGGGCAAGCTGCAATAGCCAACCCTGGCTACAGGTGGGGGCTATGCCTGGACCGGGGGGAGGGGCTAGCGCCAACAGCCTCTTGCGCTTAGCACCTATTGGCTTGGGGGGGCAGCAGGGTCGCCTTGGAGGTTGGCAGAGGCACAGGTAGAGGCATGTAAACCTGGCCTCAAGCACAGTATACTCACCTCGCTGTGGAGAGTGTTGTGCCCCTGCTGAACGCCAACGCGACCCCTCTCCTTTTTTACTTGAGGAGCCCTCTCCCCTTTTTCTCGTTGTCCCACCCACCCTTCCCTATTTTTATATCATGTATTATCATTTGGGTTAGGGTTAATGGGGGGTTGTTGGACATAACATTAGAGCTACCCAACAGTGATGCATCTGTATGTCGTATTTATTGGATCGTATTGCGGTGAAGGGGTCAGGTTTGACCACCTACCTGGTAGGCACCTTGGCAGTGGGGGACAAGAAGCCAGGTGAATTCCTGAGGCATTTGTTTTTCAACTACGGGCAGAAGTACTACAGAGTTTAAGGCAGGATCCAGGACACCTGCTACAGCAATTGTCCTTGGATCTACGGGTACTTTAGGACACTGCCCTGACATAATGGGGACTGGGACCTTGCGCTCAGGGACCAAAATCAGGCCAGGTTGCTCAGGCCCATCTCCCAAGGGTGCCAGGGGATTGCTCTGGCATGGCTGATTTTGGGCTCAGCTGGCTTGCTGACCCGTGGATCCTCTCTCTCAGTGAGGGGGCTGGGGGATTTCACCTTGTTCAGTGTCCATATAAATTGATGGGAGAGCCCAGTGGCTAGCACTCGGGCTCACTAGCCTTTCAGTGCGCTAAGGACCAGGGGGTGGCCAACCTTAACCTATAATCTGATGTAAATTGATTTAAGTTAGTTGAGTTATGTCTTGTCTAATTTTACAAAAAAACCTTTGCAATTTTTTCTTAATGTTGAATTGATTCAAAAGTGTTTTATACTAATGTGCCATAATTTGTAATAAATACGGCCTGAGAGTTGTATTCTCAACCTGCAAACCTATCTGTCTCAGGTCAATTTCTGTCGGGTGTTGCGGGCGGGGATGGGGTGTGACGTTCATGGCATGGGAAAGGTACCACGGAATTAATGCTCTAAGAACCCAGGCCTAGGCACGGTCCCCAACCTGTGAGACAGTCTGAATTTTTTTCCCAAATACTTTTTCATGTTTTTGTGAAAGGAAATATGGTGAGTCAGTATATTCAGGTAATGATAATGCAAGTGCCCCTTTTTAAAGAAGCTGATGAAAAACGCTTGTCGATAAACATCAGTGAGACAAATTTCTTTCTTGTGCGTGGGACTCTGAAATTGTATGCCTATTGTGAGGTTGACATGGCGCCTAACGTCCTAGAACAGTTGTAATCTTCCTTTCAAACACTCCAAACAATTCCTGGAAATACACAATAAAAGAACATAAAGGACAGCCAAATGGTTTCAGGTGATAAAGTGGTATGAATCATTCATGTTGGATAAACCCTGCTGCTGATGGAGAAATCCTCCCCCCCCCAGTCACGCACACACTGGATTCTAAGCCAGCGGAAGTGGCTGGCCTTAGGCCATTGATCAGCCAGAGGATGGTAGCAAGCCATGAAACTTTAGTGCCCTTAGCGCAGGTGAGGATGTTTAGTGCCTCGGAAGATTTAGGCTGTGTCATAGTTGTAGGGTCACAGGGCTGTCTTAAATGTTCTTTAAAATCTTCCAAAGTCTGCTTTAAGTCTTAAGTGAGGCGGTGGAGGGGCTACAGACAGATTAGCTTGAGGTGTGAAATTTTCTGCCTCCGATATTAGGATACCTCACATCAATGGTGGGAGAGGAGGCTGCGGAAGCCAAAACCAAGTGAATGATTAACTGATAAAGCATTACTACTCATCTGATAAAGCAGGACACCCTTGCAGCAGTAGTCCTGACTGTGCCTATTCAGACCCTTGTTTACTGCAAAGAAGGTCCTAAATGTCAGTCTTACTTTAATAGTCAGAAGATATGAAGTCTTCAAAGCAGGCATATTGTGGTCATAGATTCTACCTAAGGATGGAAATATGGATTAAGACTGGAACTGCCACCCATGTCGGAACAAAACATCTGCACATTGTATGTGACTACTCTCTTGACCCCAAGGAAGCACAATCACCCAAACTGTGATTAATCACCTCCCCCAACTTCATTGGCTCCTCCCACTCCTATAGACACCTCCTAATGTGGCTTTGATCCATTTAGTTGTAATATCTTACTTGAATAGTTGTAACACTATCCAAACAGTGATGCCAGCTAAAACATTCTCCAGGCTCTTGAGAGTGTAGAACCATCCAGTCCTGTCTTTGTTTTATTCTATAATGTCTACCTGGCACCTCATTGTGGGGCAGAAAGAAGTGCTGACCACTGCACCTCCTCATGTGTGAAATGGTGCTATTCTGACCAGCATAAGTATGGAGTACTTTCAAAAGTTGCATCCATGCCGCCAGATGGATTATTTTTCCATTTAATGACTGTTTCTAAAACAGGTATGTGGCATTAACAGTGTCTTGCAATGTGGAGCAAAATAAAAAATATATATAAAATACAGATTGCTCCATGAAGTATATTAAAGAAACAAAAGTAGAAGTACTGTGCAGGTGAAGTCTTAATATTAGTGGGTACTAAAAACTGTGTATTTTTATCCCAATACATTTTTTCTGCCATTTTTTCCCTTCCTCACTCGTTGCCCTCCCAACTCCCTGCCAGCCCCTCCGACCTCCCAGGACTACAAATGGAGGCAGCTGCACAAGAGTGCAGTCGGCGTGCGCAGCGGGCAAGCATAGCAGGTGCACGCAGTAGACGTACACAGCAGGCATGCCACTGGTGCACCAAGGGCAAGCCTGCCTTTGCCCATCCATGCCTCGACCGTGCCCAGTGCCAGGAACCCTGGCCCTACTCATCCCCACAGATACTCCTCTGTGGATCTCCATGCTCTCTACCCCTGACAAAAAAACAACTGCTGCCTCACATCACCCCACCAAACAGTGGGACCATTGACCTGCACCCGCTGTTGATACTCCTCCACCCCAGGACTGACCATCATCATTGCACCAAAACCTTGCCATCCCGCAGACCGAGACGGCCTCAGAACAGCTCAGATGCATCCTGTTCAATGCCAGATCGCTCTGCAAACACGCAACCGAAGTCTGGGATACCATCTCCACCCTTACCCCTGAAGTAACCTTCATTACAGAGACCTAGCTCAACCTGGCTCGGCCCCAGACATTGCTGTGGCAACTCCCCCTGATTACAAAGTGAAATACCATGACCGCACCAACAGGCACGGAGGTGGCATCACCATTATACACAAGGAATCAGTCAACTGCATTACCATCAATGACAAAACCACACCCATCATGGAACACATGAACTTCCAGCTCCACGCCAGCGACAACACCACCATCAAAGGCCCCCTCGCATACAGACCATCAAGACCAAGAAGCATCCTCAGCAATGCCATCACTGAATTCATCACCCGCTCGCCATTGAATCTGAATACTATGTCTTTCTAGGAGACCTCAAATACCACCTAGATGACCCCACCAACACCAACTCCACCTACCTACTAGAAAGATTGGACAACATCGGCCTCAAGCAGCTGGTCACCTGCTCCACACACAAAAAAGGACACATGCTGGACCCCATCTTCATGTTAAGCAACAGAATCAGCTAAAGCCACACCACAGAACTCTCCTGGTCGGACCACTACATCGTACACTTCACACTTGCCGCATCCCCCCCCACACCTCCCCATCCGCCACAGTGCCCCATCCCACAGCTGCCCAAGGTTTCTCAAAAGCAATGGACCAACGCCCTCAGCACCTCAGAGCCCAAGGTCACCACCAACTTGGATCAAGCAGTACACAATTTTAATAAATGGATCATTAGCGCTGCTGACTTGGTTGCCCCAACCAAAGGAGCCAAGACCCACAGAACCATCAAAAAAGCCAGCTGGGACACCCTGGAACTCAGAAAATAAATCAGAACCCAGGGGCAGACAACTGGAGAGAAGATGGCGCACCAGCAAGAACCATCCGGACTGAGCCACCTTCAAAGCAGCCTTCAACAACTACCACTGCCAGATCAAAGCCGAAAAAAAGAGGCCATGACCCGTCGGATAGAGAACAACGTCAACCAAACCAAGGAACTCTTCACCATTTTCTGAGAGTTTGCCTTCGCATCAGCCATCAAAATCTCCATCCCACCCTCACAAGAACTCTGCGATGCCCTCACCAACAATTTCCACAACATTCTAGAAACCGTCTGTAGTAATTTTTAGCCCCAACCCTCCAACCTCCCCAGCATCCCATCATCCTCCACTGCTGACCTCCCGCTCACCACCAGACGACACCTCAACACATCAAACACAATCACACTCCCACCCAGGAGCATATACTGACCCCTACCCCCACAGGATCTTCAACCTCGGAAAAAACGAGATAGCTTGATCTCTCTGCTCCCACTATCTGTCAAATTCCTGGAGAAGGCCATCAATCTCCAACTCACCTCATGCCGGGAGAGAACAACCTGCTAGACCCCCTCCCAATCAGATTCCAGAGCCAATCACAGCATTGAGTCAGCTCTGATCGCCACAACAAATGACATCCTCACCCTGCTCGACCTCTCTGCCACCTTCGACACAATCTCCCACCACATACTGATCAACTAACTACACCAGATTGGGATCACAGATGATGTGCTCAGATGGATGGTATCCTTCCTCATGGGATGCACCCAGAGAGTCTGCCTCCACCCCTTTACCCCACAGGTCAAGCACACCATCTGCATGTGCTCAAAAATGCACCTTTTTGCAGCGTCCCCCAATGCTCCTCCCTAAGTTCAACACTTTTCAGCATCTACATGACACCACTCACAGACATTGTGAGATCATACAACATCATCTCCTGCACTGATGACCCACAACTCATCCTCTCACTCTCTACAGACCCAACCAAGACGAAGACCACAACTGTATAGAGAACATTTCCTCCAGGATGAAGGACAACTGCCTGAAGCTCAACAAGGACAAAACTGAGGTTCTGATCTTCGGCAGACACTGAAGCCTCTGGATGACTCATGGTAGCCAGCAGAGCTTGGGCGCACCCCCACACCGAAAGATCATGCATGCAACCATGGCATCATTCTCGATAGAGAACTCTCAATGAAATGCCAGGTCAACACCATTTTCTCAGCCTGCTTCCACACTCTCTGCAAGCTCCACAAGATCTTTAAGTGGCTTCCCATCGGCACGAGGAAGACAGTGACGCAGGCCCTCACCACCAGCTGGATGGACTATGGTAACGCACTCTATGCAGGCACTACCACCGAAGTCAGGCAAAGACTCCAGATGATCCAGAACGCAGCTGCAAGACTGATCCTCAACCTTTCCAAGAGAACCCAAGACACCCAGCACTTGAAGGATCTCCAACGGCTCCTGATCCAGAAAAGATGCCTATTCAAGCTCTTGACCCATGCCTACAAAGCCCTCCATAACCAAGGACCCACCTACCTGAATCACTGCCTTCACTTCCAACAACCAACTAGGAACCTCTGCTCAGCACATATCACCCTAGCAAAGATACCATGCATATGCAGCTGCTGCGCCGGACGATGCTCCTTCTCCCACCTCGGCCCCAAAGCCTGGAATGTCCTCCACCTCCGCACTGCACCCTTGCTGACCCACTTAGAAAGGGACTGAAAACTTGCTTTTCCAATAAACACCTGGAGCAAGTGCCTGGATACCCACTCAGGTGACAATCCACCCTATACAAATAAAACCTAATTGATTGACAATAATGAACCCTTCTAAAGATGAGTGCCTAAGGAGCAGAAAACAGCTGGCTGCGTTTTATTACCTCATATGGTTGCTGAAGGTATTAGTCAGACATTTGCAGCACAAATGTATATAATAGTGCACAAATTACACAATTGTTGTAGAGGAATCTATGAATGTTTGATTCTAGGCCTGATCTCAAATAAGGATAAGAATTAGGCAGGGCTTACAGTTAGGTATTCGGAGTGTGCGGGAAGGTAGTGCTTCAGGCAATTATGCATGTAGACTGAACTACATAACATTGCCCTAATAGGAACTACTATTCTCAATAGTGTCTGACCTCTCACAGGGGTTAGAGATGGCAGCAACCATCTTGGATTGCCTGGCATAACGTCCCTCATGTATCATGGCGCCCTTGCTAGGCAATCAGCTAACTATGTTGCTGCAAGCAGGACCCTTGCTTCGTGGATTGTGTTTTTGCTAGAAGAACATTATCTTACTAAGAGTGCTGAAGAATTTATTAATTATATGGTAAAGTTGTTTGGTTTCAAGGAAGCTTTGAACTATGAGTTAAATTAGTCTTTTTAGTCAAGGCTTTGGGGACCATTTTAAGTTTTTCAACTTGAGTCATTCTGTGAAGGAACAGAAAGGATTCTATTGTCAAATCATCAGTGATTATCATATGACTTTATGAGTATCAAAGGTACAAGTGAATTATACATGTGCACCAGAGTACTAACAAGTGTACGTTTTTCAGTTGCACAAAAGACAAACTCAGAACCTAAATTAATTAACATCACACATGCATATGTATGAAGTTAGAGGTAAGTATCTTGGCAAACGAGAGGGCTTTTAATCAGCCTGTCAGTGGTCACTTATAACTTGTATGTCAGTTTCAGGGATGTCAGCGTCATATAAAAGACACAGAGAGGTGGTAAGGCAAGGATATTCTAAAGGTGTTTTTACCTTTAGATATTTATATCAATCAGTAGACATCTATACAAAGCAGGTTGACAAGGCAAAGAATGACATCCGAGTCTCTGCTTTTTCTCTTAACCTTCTCTTTTGTTTCGATCCTTAGACTTTCTGTGTCACATATTATGCTGTGTGTGGTCAGTAGTGGCTGCAGTGAAGCGTGAGAGTGTATCACATCCCTTGGAGTCAAAGTACAAGGTTAGTACATACTGACCCTGGCTTTCTTAATAGACATCAAGTCAGGGAGGAACAGCCCAGAAGAGATTTTACTAACTTGGCAACTGCAGAATGGGACTTGTGAGGGATACCCTGCTGGATCATCAAGAGAAATCAACAAGTGAGAGATTATTGTGACTGATAGTTAAATGATAGTTTGCGAGGCTGGGTCTCCCATATAAACCTAAACACCAAACATGACAACTGTAGGGATATTGGACAGGAAGCATGGGAACGATCTTAGAAGAAATGGGAAGAATTTAGGCATGATCAACTGATGAACTGTGGGCAACATACCTGGGTGGTATATGTTATCCAGCAAGCAATTAATATAAAGTCAATATGTTTTTGTACTGAGCCACAGACTGGGAATGTGTCTTGCTCATCACTCATCCATAATGTGATGTATGTTTTTCCAGCTTCTCTCTTTGAAAACCATCATGCCTTGCCCTAGTTCCCTGAACGAGGTGAAAGAGGTCCAGTGTGGATAGTACAATATCAACGGGGAGGTGATAAAATATAATGCAAAGAGTTTAAATTTTGGAGACAAGACACAAGGTTAGAACAGAAACAGAAATTCTGTACCTACAAGCTGATCACAATAAGGCCAACTGGGGTCAGGGACATAATTTAAATGGTATTAAGGTGTATCCACTGCTGCCCCTGGCTGGTTCCTTGGTAGCCCTGGCAGCACTCTTCCGACCCTTAGTCTCTTGCATCATGAAGGCCGTTCCCAGTATCCGCTTCATGAAGTGAACAATACTGTAAGAGTTATGTCTCTATACTCCTAGCCCTTCACCTACCTAATAAATAGGAAGCAAGTAAGAGCCTCTGTAGGGGCTCATGGATGGAGAAACGGTGCCATTACGTTTGAAAGAGTACATGATGTCAGTTCCGCCTCACCTGGTATTTGGTTTATTGAAGTCATGACTAAGTTTACAATGTGCATGGTTTGGAGAATGTAGATGACGTGAAAGGAGGGGGACACCACTCAAGTGAGGATGAGTCATGAGGTAAGACTGATCAAAATAAGGGATAGAGTTAATCAGATTTTTTACTACAGCCATTTTGTACACATAGGACTTCTGTGCTTTTAATACATTAGTTTGACTTTTTTTCATTCGATTACTTAGGATAAACCACCCCTGCATGCCTCTATCCTCACATGTTGGGTTTGTACCGAGTTACAATGTTCCTATGCCCTTGGGGGCTAGATCTGAATCACAAACACCCCAATAAAATAACAAAATAAAAACTATTGGAATGATTGAAATGATATGACTACACAATAGGGTAAACAATACCAACGAAGCCCATCCATAGTGCACCCTTTTTAAAAGCATGTGCTGCTATGTAGGTGAACCACTGATAGCAATAAATGACAATAGGCAATCACATTCCTTCCCAAATGCCTGCTTACAAAGCTTTCATTACATCAGATCGACCAATCATTCACAATTGTTTTTAATTATCTGGCAAGTGAACTATTGCCAGGTAGAATGGATTTCATCAGAAAGGTCAAGGTTTGCAGTCAAACAAGAAGCGACCTCTCGGCACTTTTGCAAACAGCCTCTGGCTCCATTATTTTGTCAATAGAAATTAATTACTTCTGTACAACCAACCAACCGGGATTGTAGATCAGCTACTGCGACTCAAGCAATTACTGGACTACCCCTGGGGCAATATCTGACACTACTTACAGAAAATAATTCTCCAGAAGTGACAGAGAATAAGGTAGAAAGCAAATCAGTTCACAAAACTCGGTGCTTTTGGTGTTTATATGCCCATTGCAAGTCCTTATACGCTTCTCAGGGTGGGTGAGATGTGAAAGCCGTGTGTGTTGCAAACAGTGCAAGTGTGATATTTGTGCACAGTGGTAATTAAAGCCCATGCACTGTCCGCTCTGCAGGGCCCATGGTGACGATCCCAACACGTACATTAATTGTGATACCAGTTCACAAAGAATCCACTTAGCAGATTCTTGTGTTATTTTTCTGTGATGATCAGATTTGTGTATTTTCCAATAAAGTCACCTCAGGTTGACCTCGAGAATGTTGTAGTTTTTATGGTTCAGCAAATGGTCACAATTCAGCTACAAACTGGGTTTTGAAATTGGATTGACCATCATCACAAAAGCATGACCTTGTCTCGTTTTGGGTGGAATGTGAAGCTTGTAGAAACAATGTTACTGTCAATGGCTTGAGGTGACATCTATTATCCTGTCCATGTCTCCTCTGTCCTCTAATTCTCAACTTTCTTGTCTAAAGGTTACTGAAATCTCCCTTGTAGTTTCAATGACCCGGCGTGAATAAGCACAACGCATGGATCTATCCTACAACACTAGCAGAACTATGCCCATTTCATAACAATTCAGTAGGACACCTATTTATGACATGGCACACGTGCCTGTCGCCATGCTCCCCGTTCACCTCCACGTTACAAAGACACTCTCGAGAATGTGAACTTATCTATAACTGAAACAACTGCATTGATTAACAATAATAACTAACTTCCTCTAGGACCAGTGGTTGTTACTATTTTAACCTCTGCGATCCCCCCTGAATCATGACTTAAATCCGGGGACCCTGCTCATTCACTGTTGGAAGTCGGTGACCTCTGGCCTACATAATTTGGATGTTTTAATCCTCAAAACAATACACAAAATACAAAAACAAGAATAAACTGAAAATGCTCAACTATTGAAATTTTTGGTTATTTCACTATCAAATATAGAAACGTTTTCAAATGTTCAATTCTGCTCCTTTAATTATATATATACTTTAGCGATTGTAATGTATTCATTTTAATATTATTTAATTTTGTTAAATAGTCGTAGACCGCCTGAGTAGGCCTTTGCGGATCACACCCCAGGGGTCCTCGGACCACAGGTTACGAACTAGTGCTCTATACTATTAAAAGGATGCAACTAACCAGTAGAGCAATCTTCAATAGTGTGGCTAGAATTTAAACCTAGTCTCTCCGAAGCTGCATGCTACCTATCCAGATATACTTCAGGGTCTCGTAAGTGCTATATAAATTCACAGTACAATACAAAACATTTTGTATCAAATGTATAGCTAGTAAAAATTATTCACATCGAAATTCTCACGAATACTTACCACATCAGAAGCATCACCTGTCGGCTTATTACGGTACGTGTTCTTGTTTATTTTCCTGTTGTGGATCTGAGTTAACCTGGCTCTGGCCACACCAAAGATTTAGCTTTTATCAAGTAGCTTAAACATTTTGAGATATATAAACACTTCCAACTGACTTTAATGTTGGAAAACAGGGTAAAGCCATTTCAATGTGTATTTAAGTTTCACTGCCAGGTTTTTCTTATCTCTTGAGTTTCTTGGACTGAATTCCTTGCTACGTGTACTCGAAATATTTTGGGCAGGTGCTTGACATAGGGCAATGAGCATGTTTATACATTTAGAAATTGCAGAGAACTTACACATTTTTGTAATCTTTCACTCGAAATTGTCACTGATTACAATGCAGGGATGTCGCCTGGCCATAATTATAAATAGTTAATGGGCGCCACGAACCTGGCCAGATTCAACATTGTGCTTTCCCAGGGCGTTTAACCACACAGTGCAATGTGATAAGAAAATACTCTCTTTGGGTCGGAAATCTCAGATGGGGCATACTTGCCAGTTCTTCAGACACTGCATGAAAACAGCCATTCTCAATGCCAATCCTTCTGTCCGATGTATAATAGTGGTAAAGTGTTTGCCAAGCTTCGCATACACACAGCACAGGAGAAGCTTAGATTCAGGTTTGAATCATAATAAAGCATCTTAGAGGCTTAACGTTCTTTCTGAACAGCCTTGGGTGCAAAGTGTAGGTTAAAGATGTGTACCATAGAAAGATAGCTTGGTGTATTAATGCATTTGTTTCAGGCATGCCTGTATAATTTGCAGATCATACATTGAAATCCTAATATATAACCCCGCTGTTGAGCATCCTCTCCAAACAGTGAGATGTAACATGCACAGCAAAAACGTGAAGGTTTTATCTCAAACTTGCATTACTCTGAAGTTGATAATGTGGGTCCCACTGAGTTGTGTAGTAATTACAACCAATTATGTAATACCAGTAACAAATCAGTCTGTATTGTATGCTATACACACCATCAATCTGGGTGTAATAATACAGCTAGACCTAAAAGCCTTATATATATATATACAGAACACTCATAGATCTCTGTAAGTTACTTATATAAGAGATAATAAAAGAAAGCATCTTTTCATATCTTGAGTTATCTCAAGAAAATCCTGTAAAGTAACACGTGGAGTGCATATATTCTGCATGATGAGCTACTAAATCCAGTCCTACATTAATGTAAGGCCTTTGAAGCTAGAATTACTGGCAGAGGAAATAGGAACCTCAACTTTACCAATTCCCTGCCCCAAATATTCCACTACAGTTGTAGTTCAGTGTGGCAGCACACACAAAAAATGTGCATTGACACCTCTCCAGTGCTTGCTACAATGGGTCCCGCGGTGGTAAACTGACCCTATACACAGTAAGGAAGATTCTGGTAAACTGGTTCCTGGCATGAGAGTAGCTACAGCGACCAAACCTTGCTGGTATCCCCTCGATGCCATCACTGCTCAGTGAGAACCATGGGTGTACATGTCACGACACAGGGACATCTTGCTTCTAGTCTTGGCTCTCAAGTAACAAATCGGTGCATTCTGGGAGTTGTAGTCTTGTGTCATTCTATAGAGCTGATTGGACTAACACCTCTGGAAATAATGGCTGGTATAAGGTAAACTCAGGAATGGAAAGGTTGTCTACCGGAGATATGGAGTAAATTCATAAACTTGAAGAAGGGGGCAGAAAAGGTGAGGTAAAGTGTCAAATGGGAAACTGGCAGGGGATAGCAAAGAGGGCAGAGGTGATCAGGGTAGGCCCCTTGGCATAGGAGGTGCTGACGGTGGTAAACGTGAGAAGCATACACATACAGAGTACCAGCAGAATGAAGAGCAGGCAAAGGGTTTCTTGACGCTCCTGACACCGCTCCTCCCACTTTCCCCACGCCCACCTTTAAGAGCAATTCACATATCCACTTTGCCTGCTCAAACCAACATTTCCCACATGGCATCCACAGAAATACAGAATACGCAGACTTCCATTCCAACATGGCAGAGATTTGTTTATATAAATTGAATGAATGTGTCTTCCACTGCATTGAATGGAGGCTTCACTGTCCATGCATGCCAACGGAAGCACACTTCAATAGTTTGGCAGCGTAAGGGTATGCAATGGATTGTCAGAAATGTGTGACAAATCCCCCTGCCTCCATTTCTTTAAAGATAGACTCCCATAGTTTTCTCCTAGCACCCTAAAATGCCATCAAATAAAAGGTAAATTAGGAGCATCTGGCCACACTTTAAACCGTATTTATTTAGTTAAATATTAAGAGCTGCTTCACCCACATTAAAGCCAGGCAGATCCCGGTCAGTGGGAACTTGAGTGGCATTGACATGATTGCTAGGCAGAATAAAAATACTGAAGTAAATATTTCTGCTACTCTGCCTGGTGGCTCTCCGGATCTGAAGTTAGTGTTGCGTTCCTTCCTCTCACCCGCTGGTGGGGCAGATACCACGCCAGAGATGCGCGTGCCATGTTTTACTTGCAGAGCACGAGTACACCTTTCGGATCATAGAACATCCTTTGACCTTTCTTATAGGGCATTTGGTGCAAACGCTCATCAGATTACAAGATACAAACAGGTAATGATGCGAGAAGATCAAACTTTACGCAGTTTAAGCAGTGGCATTGGGAGAGGAGCAGGATACTTATGACCCACTTATGCAACATTAATGAAAGGCACAATTTGTACCTGTGAAAACCAGGTATACAGTTGCCCGAGTCTTCAAGGTCGATGGAGATCTTGTAGTGAGGCAAATGAGTGAGTGCAACTCTGTGAGCTAATTTTACTCTGTGATTTCCTGCCTCTGCTGGCCTTATTGCATGCTAGGATCCTCAAAGCAGATGAGCATTATGAGCATTTCTTTTCAAATACCTAGCTAAGTGGTTAGCTTCTGCTAAGATCGAAGGTGAATGAAGAAGGGTTCAGCAAAGAGTGAAGTTTGCCAGCAAACCAGCGACCCTTTTATTTCCCCTTCTAAGCTCCATGAATGTGCTGATGAACTGATGGGGTAACCAGTGAGAGACCGGGCTACAATCAGTGCTTTACATAGAAATACAGGTACTTGCTGAGCTTCCAAGACGTGTCAGTACTTTTCCCAAGTGAAAAGACTCAGTACTTGATGGTACCCGCCCATTTAAAGCACTTGTTACATGTCTTGAAATCATTTTAAAGAGCCTGTTCCATTTACTCAAAGATAGGGCCATAGACTCTAATGGCTTCTGGTCCGCAACCAGTCTGTGTATAGGATTTTGGAATACTTAAAGGTGCCATTAAAAAGCACAGAGACATAATATTTTCAAAGTTCAGATCTGAATTTATGATTGATCAAATGGCTAAACGATGATTTGCTTTTGAAGGAATAGGCAGGGATGCCAAAGAAACAGAATTAGATAATAATCACAAGGGCTGAATACTGCATCCATTAGGGTGTCTAGTCATGCATGGTTCGACAGCAAAGCCCAGGCTCACAGCTTGATTCTTGCTTACTGACCTTTTTCCTACAAATATGAATGAGCGGACCTGGAGATTAGATTGGGTGACTGGGTGTGTGTGTGGCTCGTCTAGGGGATGGCAATGGAATGTTGAAGGAAGCATGCATGGGCTACGCATGGGTTTGGGTGTACTCGTTTGCAGATGGGTACAAGAGAGTGTTTGGTTGCGTTCATGTGAAGTGACAATGCCAGAGGGTTTTCTCCAACAGTTATGTTAGTGCTGAAACATGAGGGTCCTGCATGTAGCAGATGTGCAGGGCCGAGGTGCAGCCCTGATAACTCCCTGACTTGGAGACGATGATGAATTTTGATCCCTCTTGGTAGACCATAGCTTGTGCACAAGCTTCACATGATGAAAAGGAGGATCTTCCAGATCCCAAAGTCTAGCAAACTACTACAATGTTGGATCAAGCCACAGGCAAGCAGGTCCACCATGCCTCTCCTTTACTCATACCATTTATGCAGCTTCACATGTACTAGAAGTGGCAATGATGAAGGAGTCAATGAGGACCAGTATCGTAAGTAGCAAGTCACCACTTTTAAGGCTAACAATCCTGGTGTACAAGGTGTAGCTGGGACCTGACCCAGGGTGCGCGAGGCTGGACCCTTCCTCACACCCTATTAGCCCTTAAACAGCTAGCATGCCTCAGTTTTCCTACCGGGCATCCATGTATTTAGTGGCCTCAAGTATGTGCTCACAGGTGAGTTGTACCCACGCACCTGCTTGCAAGAGCCCTGTCTTGGGAAAGTGTGCCTCCTGCCTGCAGGTTGGTGCCACATTCCCACATACATATATGGCACCTCATAGAAAGGTAGAAGATCAATTTCGTGAAAAAGAGGCTATGCCTGTTACACCTCTTCGCGCAGCTCTAGCCTCTCTCTGTTTGTCTATATTTATAGGCTTTTAATTTATGTTCTGTTGGTTTCTTTACAAGTGGTTGAAAAACATACAGAGCATTTGGTTCAGATCTCCTGAATCTACTTCATCAAGTGCTACGTTGGGATCATTAAACATAAATGCGCTCGCATTTCTTAGAAAGAACTAGCCTCACAGTGTGCGCGTTGTCCTATTTAATGCAGTGAATGCTGATCTTCCAGGTACTAAATCTGGCTGTGAGTGAAAATAGCTCCATGGTGTATCTTTAAACCCTGCAAAATAGGTCTCCAAGGGATCCCCTGGGAATCTGTGTGTCAGCAAATATACCGCAACCTCCTTCTTGGCTAACGATCCCCATTACCTGTGGAGGGTGAGCGGCAGGAGAAGGAGAGCATAACAGCAACACACTTTTTAGTATCTAAAGTGTAAAAAGAACTTCAAATCGATTTATTCTCTACATAATATATTTTGGTACGTTCTGATTGCATTTGGTAGTATACATCCATAACAAAGCCAATTTCTTTAATTGGCAGTCGCGTTTCCTGCTGTACACGTTGCAGTTATCTTAATAAAATCCTTGAATATCATTTTTCTATTCAAATACCCTAAATATAATTTGAATTACTCTAGAGCCTTGATCAAGTGGTCTTATCCACGTGACAAGTGTTGACTGTGTAACTAAGAAAGTTTATAAGGTGATATAATGATGTACAGAACATATAGGCAACCTATCTTAATTGAAGAAAATATAATAAACTATCATCTTCATATGTTGGATAGCAAGAAAAATGAAACGTAAAATATAATGTACATCAGAAGTACCTGAATGACATTAAGACTTCAATTTTCATGAGTTACAAACTGTATGAATTGTTGTACCTTCTTTATTTGTTACGATCGCCACCTTTCTTTCACATTTTTCCATTCGAATTACCTCCAGAATTTTGAATGCAATTCGTGAGTGGTGTGCAATGAAGTTATCGCATTCAATATACCTTAAATATAGTGGTTTTATCTGCTAAACCTTAAATGAACACATTTTGGCAGGTTTCAGCACAAAATTCCTCCTTGTTCTCATTTATAATTACACCTTTCTTCTGGTGCATGCCACAATGGAGCTATTGCAGTTCACCACAAAGCTTGAGTTGGGCCAGGCGTGGTCCGGAACTGTGTAGTTTAGAGTGATATCAGGAGGAACTCATGTTTAATGGGCTCAGTTTGAGGTGATGTATACTCATCTATAACTGGATATCAGCCAGAACTTGGGCAGCAATATATGTGTCTTTGCGGAAGGAAATGTTCAATCAAGGTTGAGCTCCATTAACGTAAAAATGGGCAGCAAATCTAGATTGATTGAGGGAGGAGGCAAGTGGCTGCATGTAGAGATTTACAGGAGCCAGGCAGGGAATGGAACACCTTGTCAGAATTCTGAGGGGTCAGAAAGAGGGTTAGCAAATGTTACATGTTGACCACGATTCTCAGCATAGACGAGTGCCAGTTCAGAACAGTTCCACTCAGCTCGGGTCTATTTTTAAGAATTTAAAGTGGAGTTATTACCAGTGTCAAATGACCCCGATTGATCCAGTAGGATGAAGCTGCAGATTCACCTTTGTTTCAAATACAAAGTGCATCGTCACCTATTTTTAGAACTATTGTTTCTGTTCTGCAAGCAAGTCTAAAGCAAGATTGACGCCTGTCCTGGACCTTTCCAGGAGTTACACAAAAAAGAGTAGGTTTGGCATGGGCCGAAAATTATTTAGATGGTCAGTGTCCGGTCCTTTGCTTTTCTAATAGGGATGCAACGTGACCTACTTTTAGGCAGTTCAAGACTGAAAGTTGTGCTACGATGGAGTTAATAAGGTTCATCAGGTAAGATGCAACTGAAGACCGTCTCTTTTTGACAACTCTTTATGCTATAAGAAATTATATGTATTATGTGTTTGGCAATGATGTTGATCACTTCTGAGTGAGTCAAGTTGTGAAAATGACTGTGTGATCTTAATTTCTGGAGGTTGTTATGGCATTCCTGGAGAACCACAGGAGGAATTAGGGAGAGCTCTACATTTTCACCTTATCCTCAAAGAAGGTAGAAATCTTCTCACATTTGTCTTTGCAATTTACAACCTCAGAACGCTTTTAGAGCACTATTTTACTCAGTCAGTCTCAATTCTGATAAGGGTACACTCTATTTTCTAAATCTGTTGTTTGTATTTCTTTCGCTCAGTCTTCGATTAGACTAATGTCGCAGAGGAAGGGTTATTACACCGTCTTTGCTCTATAGCTCTAAGAATTTTATTTTTTTCATTCAGGTATTTTGCTTATCATTGCCCTGATTTATTAACGTAGTTATTAGTTATTTCAGTGCTGCTGTGTCAGTGATTTTCCCACAGTCTATGAGTATTGTCTCACAAGCCTAAATACTTCTTGTTCTGTAGGATTATATTCTAGGTATTAGGCTAAAATATCAGATAGGGAGGCAGGGGGCAGATTCCTGACACACTGTTTGGGGCGTCGAGTTGGCTTGAAGTCAGGACTTCAGAGAAAAGGAGACAGAAGCAGATAACGGATTGTTCTGTCTAACCAACAGAGATCAGTGTCTTGGCCTTAGGGCATCAATTCTGTAGCCATTAGGAGGTCTGGAAAGGGGAGATTGGATTGGGTAAGAGTCGAAACAGTTTAGTACAGATTAATTTAAGAAAAAATGAAGGGTCTGCAATACAGACAATTCTCTCAGTGCCCCAAAAATTAGGTTAGGTCAAGAAGTTAAGAAGAAGTTGGGCACAAGTACAATTGGTTAAAGATCTTGATGAGCTGCTCCACAAATGTTATGCCGTAAAACTTCGCACTTGTATAGCGCACTACTCACCCGTTAGGGTCTCAAGGCGCTGTACGCATACCACTGTGGAACCCCTCCTGGCTTTTCCCTGTGAGGCGCCCACTCCTGGACAGCCCCGGGGTGAAGCCAGGCATCCAAGCGCTGTGAGGGTCGTTGTGGGGATTAAGCAAGCAATTGCCCAGAGTTACAGAGTGGGACCCATTAATTAGATTAGGCACTGAGGTGAGAATTATCTGGTCCAAGGGAATTGAGCAAAAGACACCCGTGATGGGAATTGAACCCTGGTCAGAGCTCTGCATCAGGGTCTGCTGCTCTAACCATTGTGCCACACTTCTCCACCATCACCCACCAGGTTGCAGATAACAAATAGACTAGCTTTGACTAGGCCATCCATTTTAATTTCCATTGAAAGACATTATAATGATTTGAATTTATCATTTTTTAGACTTTTACATTTGATTCTCAGCATATGGTTGCTGTCCTCCTGGTTTCTTTACCCAAACAAAGTAAATGATAGCGTGATCAAATGACATCAGAAGGTCTAGTGGTGGGTGTAATAATTAATTTGGCCATGTTTCAGTGAGGAACAAGGGGCTGAGGTTTGTAGAGGCAATTAGATCACCAATTTCAGAGTTCCTACTTAGGTCACACTACTAACCCAACCAAACACATCCTATCTAGTGATTTGCTATCCGTCCACCACAAAGCGACATTAAGGGCTGCACAAATACAACTACAATAAAATACAATTTCTTGGCCCTAGTTCTGCAACTAGTTTCCCATTCCATCAGCTAAAAACTCAGCTTCAAAGCATTCCCTATCCTTTCAGGTTATTGGTTCTTGGTATTCTGCAAATCCATCTGCAATGATATTTTTAAGTAGAGGAAAAAAGAACATTGAAGGTTTGTTGTTTGCTTGCTCTGCGGTTTACTTTGTTTACAAAGACATCGTTTGCTTGTTCTCCCTTTGAAGTGGGTTAAATTTAGTAAGAAGCATCCTGTAAACTTCATAAACAAACAGGACAAATGATGAGCGTCGAGCATTAAAGGAACCCGAGATTGAACCAATGAGTCAGAAAGCTTCTCTCATATATGTCTCTCAAACCTCCCTTAGACGTTAATCTCTTTTAAGAAATGCTTTCAATGGCTAGCTGTCACCGAGCTCATACTATTGTCATGTCTTCATTTTCAGAGGGGATGTGCAATCCAGATGCAGAAAGATCAGTTGCATTACCAGAATGCACCCCGTGCTGTGGCTTCTTTGCAATGCTGTGACAAACACCACTGCCACGCTTTACCACTATGGCTTCTCTCTGTTGTACTGGGCATAGTTCTTCCATTGGTTAGTAGGGTCCAGGTACTACTGGAAAGAACTCGAAGCTATTTGCAAATGTGAATGTTAGGTATTCATAGTCTATTACTAGAGCTCAGCCAGTAATAGAATCCCTCAGGGGGGCAAGGGGAGCAGTAAAGTGTCACACTTACCATGCATGTCAGGGCCGAATACTGTACTAAGGCAGAATAGTAACTAGACTGTATACAGGAACCTCAGCTAAACATGCACTGAAAGCTGAATTATGAGTGACAGTATTGTCCCTGGGAGCTCCCATATTTGACTAGTGGTGTTACAGACAGGCAGTATGACAGACAGGTGCTCAGCAGAATGCAGAATTAAGACGGCTGATATGCCATTGAGCATGGTTCTTAGATTGTGGGTGCACAATGTGCACCAAATGACACATGTGACAACCTAGAATGGGAAAGAGGAGGCCAGTAGTGCATGTTATTCAAAGGCAAGTTGTAGAACATTTGAGCCACATAAGATCAGTTAGTAACAATGTCACTCCTTCCCAAGAATTGGTGGACACCTATTCTACTTTCTTGTACAAGGAAGCGAACAAAATGAGAAATAACTGACCTCTCAGGCTGCAGAGAAAATTAAAACATATTTTAACCCCAGATCAATTTGAAAGGACGCCTATACAGTTGTTACACCATGTAGGAGGTAAGAAAATGATGTTTAGTAATCCCTCAGGCTCCAAGTTGGACGTCTGTCCCACAGCAAGATAGGGAAACTTTAGCCACTCCACTCCCACGGCGATTGCTCATATTATCAATACATCTCCAGCAAAATTAGAGTTTATGTATAACTCTAAGGCAGCCGTTGCTCGTCCATACTAACCACAGAAACCTACTCTTGACCAACTACAAGTCTATCTCTTTTTTGTCATACAGGACTAAACTACTAGAAAAAGTACCTACTCCACTCCAAACTTGTAGAAAATAACAATTTGTTAGAGCTCAACCAAACAGGCTCCAGTCCAGGGCTAGGTACTGAACCAGAGATCACCTCGGACATAGATGACCTCAGGATGACAGCTGACAGAGGAGGCCGCTGGGAATAGTGATGCTTCTTAACCTATCAGCTATTTTTGATACCACTGATCATATTATACTACCTCAAAATCCAGAGAATGCATCCATCAAAGACAATGCTCGTAAATAGCTATAATTCACACATCTCTGACAGAACCTAACACATTCAATTAGTTCCTTCCCATAATCATTTTTGGGTGTCATTCACTGGTCAGCCCTGATCACAATTACTTTTTAATTTTACATTCAACCTCTGGCCTCACTGTTAAGGAAGAGAAACACAATAACATATCACAGTGTGGATGATATTCCAACCCTGATAAACTTAAAAGATGGTTCTGGCAAACCGATAATGGGTGTCACCCCCAGTATGAAGGCTTTGTGCTCTTGGATGAATCATAGTTCCCAACAATCTATCCTAGTCAGCAACTCTTCTTGTTTATACTAAAATAAATCAATGGGATGCTCCCCTTTGTGAGTAAATGCCCTATACCTGTGAGTATGAGTATAGATTCTGAACGCAACCTAGAGAATCAAATCTCCCAGCTCAGCAAGACCTGCTCTTTTCAGCTATGTGTGCTGTGATGCATACTTCATTATGTATCACGTAACTACAGAATAAGAGTGCAAATGCTTTGGTAGATTTGGCCAATTCACCATATTCTGGCTTATCACAAAACATTATCCTTCAATGGCAAAAATCCAAAATGCCACAGCCAAATGTCTTCAATCTTTTAAACAATTGCCTCTGTATCTAGGAATTTATGTCAGTTATTCCGTCTTTCAGTTGAAAACTGCCTCATCCTTAAATCTACATGTATGATGCATATGACCCTATTCTCAACTTAAAACCTCAGAATAAACGAACGGTTGTATTCCCACTTCCCCTGTGAGTCAAAGCTTAGTGTGGGCGAAGACTTTCACCAACTTGAAATTGCCCAAATTGGGTATGGTTAGCTTGGAAACTTGTAACCCAATGGTCATTGCAAGCCCAGGAGCCATTCCCATCCATTATCTCATATCAGCCATAAATATGGCATCTCCAGGCACCCACTTCAGGACACTACTGAACCTGAGGAACCACAGAAGAGGACTGGATTGGCTGTCTGTGACATGAGATTACCCCTGAAGGACTGAGCCTGCCCCTTCTTGTAAACAGGGAAAATAAGAGGACTTCAAGCTTCATAGGGCTATCCTCCTGTTTAAGCTACAGGGATAGAACAAGCTACAAGAGGCCTTTCCTAAAACTGCCCCGCTGACCAGCGGTAACTGTACCTGGGCAGAACCTTGCTCGCAGGCTCTGCCTGTCACTCTGTGAGTCTCTAAGTGCCTTCCTCGAGGTCCTTGGGAGGCTTGAGAAATGTACTCCTTCTCAGGTTAATCTTTACATCCCTCTTGTACAAATTCAAATTCTAGCCTACTAAGTCCACCCGTGTCAATCTGTGAAATGTAGCTAGCAGTGCCACGATGTCTGTCAGTGTAGGTCCATTCCACCACTCCATGGCCCTTGTTTAGGTGTCACTAAGGGTTGCAGCTGTAACCGCTGGCTTGCCCCTTGCAGACCCTAACACTACATTTGTGACCCCTGACTTCAGAAGTGACAAAAGCAGGGTCAAAATGTCAGCTGTTTACTTTCTTCAACCATCTGTGATACATTACACTTTCTGTGATGTAATATAAATGTGTTATTCAGGGCAGCACTGTTTAGAATACATACTAATAAGAAACAGATTTAAAAATACGCATTTTTTAAACTTGTTGCCATGCTTCATCATTGTAAATACATGAAAAACAAGCACTGGCAAAGCCACAAGGTCTTGGCTTGCCAAGCTGGTGAGATGTTTATTTTTTTTTATTATTTACGGATATGCTACAAAAAGACAAAAAAACAGGCCATATGCTTGAAATACCAAATATAAATCAAAAAAACATTTGAATAAAATTTTAATTGAACAGCCTATGCTCTTCCTGGCAGACACGTATGACTAGAACCAGTATTTAAACATTTTTTTAGTTTTAATGCACATTACAAGAAAATATGATTCTTATTTGTGAAAATGAAGGTGCTATTGACACTGAATTAGGGTAAGCAGAAAAAGTTTAAACACACTAGGATTATTAAAAAATACAAAAGAATAAAGAATAGAAAGATAATAAAAACATTTGAAGGGTAAAGTATTGGTCCACCATCCCTGATCCAGAAGTGCAGGTCTTGGTAGACCGACGTACATGAGGGCTCAGGCAAAATGCTGCAACCCACAGAACAAGGCAGCCAGTGGATGTAGTGGACTGATCCATTGCTCTATGCTGTATGCTGCAGTGGGTGAAAAGAAAATGAGTGGCAGTTGCACAGACCAATGGATGAAGAGAGATAACCTAAAGACCCTCTATGTGTGCTTATAATGGTATTGTATTTAGGATATTTTTCATTGCACAAGAATTGTGAAAAGATAAAGCTGTTACCAAATTATGTGTTTGAACAAAACAGTCACCTCTGTGCTTCACATGTGTAAAGGTTCCTTATAAGGTATCATGAATCAAAACATGTCAAGAGTGAAAAAGAGTAAATAAAGACAATGACACAGTTAATATGTAACATATAGTTCATATGGATTATTACCAGTAGGCACAACCATTAGCATTTGTAAATCTCTTTTTTGGAATCTCCCTGCAGCTAATAAATACATTTTTCTCTTTGAAATATAAGCTAGGCTTCAGTGATCAATTATTGTGATGACCTCATCAAGGTCATGTGACATAATTTCCTGTTATTAAAGGTCAAAGGTCATATACCATCTTCTTTAATGTCATTGCAAGGTGCTGCCTCCTACCCCTGGTATTTTGGTGAATTGAGATTCATGTCCAATCCTGAAACTCATTTCCTATTAAGAGCAATGAGAAGATGGGGTCAGTGCGGTTTGCTTTACAAAAAAAAGAGGGGCTTGTTGGCTTTGTAAATGTGAGTGGTGTGGGTCCGTAGGATACTCTCACACCCCAGGGGACTTGCGGAAACCTGCTGGTACACACACACACACACACATACACTACTGAAAAGAAGACCATCAAACTCATGGTTCTCTTTTCAGTGGTGTGTGTTGCCTTCCGCCACCGTTTCCACACTGCCAATACGGCATTGGAACTGGCAGAGGGCGTGGGATCACACCATTTTTGTGTAGCAAGCCCCAAGAGTACCAGAAATCATATGAAATTCCAACTCCTACAGATGATGAGCACAGGCTTCTGCTGCTGGGATTTACATGAAGGATGATCCTCAGTAACCACAGCTTCTGTGGCCCTCAGTAACCATGCCTTCTAGCACGTACAAGTACATGTGCCAGAATTCCTGGGATGCAGAACTCAACTAGTTGACATCTAAAGCCATCACTGAACATCGCATACGTGAAGTCATGCGAGGGGGTCAGCGTTGCAGGTAGTACTGATTTCCACATGACTGTATGTATAGTTTCACAGTCAGAGGCGGGCAAGATTACAGATTCAAAGAGAGAGCTGAGCCAGATCCAAGCCCAGTGTCTGGCTCAGATCTTAGAACCCATTCACGAGACGAGCCCTGAGAATGTTTGCTATGTAAGCAACAAACATCACATTATATATGACACCTCTTCAAAATTCAAACGTGTTTTAACAAGTGGAAGCTTCAACATTAATACATCACAATATGCACTGCAGTGAGAGTATCAGTTACATTATACTAGATCACATTAATTTTTAATAGGGTAATATTAAGGCCCTGATTTATGTGGGCCTAGCGTCATTCCAAAGTCACATTAGCGTAATTGTTTTACGCTAATATTGCGTTGGGAGGCCAAAAACGCTGCACCATATTTACAAAGTGGTGCAATGCTTGCATTGCGCCACTTTGTAACCCCTTGTGCCACATTATGCCTGCACCAGGCATAATGTATGCAAGAGGGGTGTTCCGGCACTATGGGGGTCGTAAAAATAGTGCAAAGAAATCTACGAAATCTCTTTGCATCATTTGTATCTGCATTTTGTAACACCTGCTAAAAGCAGGTGTTAAACAAGGCCCCCATTGTGTTCAATGGGCCTCTGGGTACTTTGCAGGATTAGCGTCATCATTTTTTATGCGAATCCTGCAAAGTGCCTGAGTAGCGTCAAAAATAATGACGCTAGTCCCCCTGAATACCACCATGGTGCGCAGTATTTTACATACGGCGCACATATGGTGGCGTTAGGGGGCGCTAAGGGGCACAAGAAAAGTGGTGCTACACTAAGTGGGAAACACCCGGAACAACGACTCTGAAACCACAAAGTCGTGGAAAACGAAAACTAAACAACGTACATGCGTGTTTAAGGCACAGAATAAGGGAGTCGGAGTTGATGCGGTGAAGGAGGAGGTAAGTTGGGCTGGAACTGGGGCTGTTTTTTTGGGGGGTGGGGTGAGGGATTTGGGGTGATTAGGGTTTGGGTGGGTCAGGGTTTAGGTTTTAGGGGTGGGTTGGGGGGTTGAGGGGTTTAGGTTTTAGGGGCAGGGTGGGGGCTCGGGTATTTTTAGTTTTTGGGGGGTGGGGTGAGGTGGGGGCTTGGGGTAATTAGGGTTTAGGGGTGGGGGTCAGGGTTTAGGTTTTAGGGGTTGGTTGGGGGTTGGGGTGCTTAGGTTTTAGGGGCAGGGTGGGGACTTTGGGTATTTTTAGTTTTTGGGGGTGGGGTGGGGGGCTTGGGGTGATTAGGGTTTAGGGGTGGGGGTCAGGGTTTAGGTTTTAGGGGTTGGTTGGGGGTTGGGGTGCTTAGGTTTTAGGGGCAGGGTGGGGACTTTGGGTATTTTTAGTTTTTGGGGGTGGGGTGGGGGGCTTGGGGTGATTAGGGTTTAAGGGGCAGAGGGGGGTCAAGGGTTTGAGTTTAAGGGGTGGGTTGGGGGTTGGGATGGTTTAGGTTTTAGGGGAGGGGTTGGGGTTGTGGTAATTTTGGGGGTGGGGGGTTGGGGTGGTTGTGGGGGTGGGGGAATAGGGGCAAGCATGCAGGAACCGTGCATGTTGATCACTAATGCCTTTACCAGGAATGCGTTTACAACGAAAAATCGTTGTAAAGGCATTAGTGATACCAACAAGTTCGTAGTTCCGAACTCGTTGAGCCTTGGGTGCTTGAAAAACTCGTGGTTTCGAGATATAACCCACTAAGCGCCACTTTTCATAAATCTGCCTCTAAGTGTTTTCCAAGAATGACAGTTTGCTGAGCCAATGCCAAAACTCGATTCTGGTTCCACACTTCCATCTAGATGTAATGTCACATTTTGGGTAGAGGAAGGGTGGCAGGGAAAAGTTGCTTGTAGGCTCGGCTTGTTATGGGCTCTAGTTTCCAGCAGCACCTCGAGCTGAGCCAGAGACAGGTTTCAGGCTCGAGGCTGGCTCGGGCTTTCAGTGGCTCGCCCATCTCTATTCACAGAGTTTGCTGCCGTTTGTCTACATAAACGAAAGAACGGGAGCTGCAATCGTGCCGAAACAATGTTGCGAAACCAATCTGTTACTAGCACCAGGAGTGCTGAAAAACTGCTATCGAAGAATTTTCTCCACTTGTGGGAAATTAAATGGACATATTTTCATTTCTTTATAATTGTTGACCAGTCTGATTAAATACAAAGTGTTACAAGAATTCATGGGTTTACACCCGTTTTCGTTTTGCTGAAGCAACAATTCACGCGTACCACAACTGCTGATTATTAAAAAGTAAAGCAAGATAATGTCTCGCGTAATTAGTTTTCTATTGATCCGCCGAGGGGATGCTTTCTCTGATTCGGTCAATTAGTCTGGCTCGTTCGCCTGACGAGAACCACTAAGTCTCAATCAAGACAAGCAGAGGAAAAAGCACTCCACTGCATTCATCACCCGAGCTCCATTAGCGCTGTCTTCTTGGTATTATTCCAAGGGACTATTGATTTTTTCCTACTAAGGCGCTGAGTGCATACATCAACAAAGGTTTGGGGGAATTTCATACATTCGAAAATCAATCACAAACAGAAGGTGAATCTGGTGTATCTGTTGTGTGCTGCTTCCAGGGATGCATAGGTGGCTTGCGGTGGAACAGCGCTTCCTAACACCCATGCATTTAGCTGACAAGAACGATACACGAAGGTTTACGGCGACGTGAGATCTGCGTAACCCTGTTTTAGTGCGTGCGTAACTAGCAGTGTGCTTTGCCCTCCCCTGGTTTAGTGCGTGTGTGACTGACAATTTGCTATCCACACTGACATATGTCTAGCCGCATTGCTATAAATGGAAATATTAAAACCCTGGTACTCACTATGACAGTACCCGTTTGCTCCTGACAAGTGCCGGTACTCTCCCGTTAAACGTACTGCAGCAGTGCTGAGAAGTGCAAGTAGGAGGTCATTGCCTGGTGTTCTGGGACCAGAATCCTGCACAGCAAAGTAAACAAATGTCTCTGGATACTGTGGTGAAAATTTCCCATCTTTCTGATCTTCAAGGGCCAACAAATGAAGGGGGTGGCACTTAAGGGCACAGGTGGCAGACAGGAAGTCAGATGTCTGAGGGAGCCCGCTGATTTTATTCCAATTCTACTTCGAGTTTATGTATGTTTGGGTGGGGGAATTAATAAATGCAAATATAGCTAAAAATGAACAAACCCCTCTGGGTGCCTAGGAGAAATGTACTTATATGCCCAAATCTAGACACAGATCCATCAAACTCTGTCAGCTAAAAGGCACAGGACAAGGGTATTGTAATCTAGTCCTGAAAAGGCCGGACAATCTAAGGAGCTCCAGGAGAGAGTAGGGCTCATAAAGGGTGTCACCCACTACTGAACAAACCACATCCTTTGAAGTAGTCTTGGAGACAGGCACTGCAATGTGTTTGGCTGAAAGAGCGGTTGCAAACATAGGGCCTGATTTAGAACTCGCCGAATAGGTTACTTCGTCGCAATGGTGATGGATATCGTGTCCGCTGAAATCTAAATCCCATTCTATCCTAGGGGGTTTAGATTTCGGCGGACGGGCTATCCATCACCATTGTGACAGAGTAACCTGTTCAGCGAGTTCTAAATCAGGCCTGAAGTGTCCAGGGTGCTGCGCCACATTACTTGGAGAAGGACAACAACAATCAGTAACGGCTGAAAGTGGAACAGCAGCCCATTTGTTACCCACGTGAAGCACAAATGATGTTTATCTCATTATAGATGCATCTACACCAGTGAAAATAATGCTTGTTACTACTACAGCATTGTGCTGATCAAAATTTTTGTTCACCTCTCTCATTGGGTATCTTTTGTGCAACACAAAGAGGTGCTACCTTTGCTATCCTTGGTGTTAAGTTAATAAATAAATGAAACCAGAAAAAAATAGAGAGAATCCCACATGTCACATGATCTATAACTTCAACAATTTTCACCACATACTGCCACTCATGGGTGTAGGAAATGTGGGGGATATGAGGGATGTATCCTCCCCTCCTAGATTTTGGAGTGGGGGAGTACGGGGACAAGGGTGGGGGAACAAGGGGATTAAATAATTTCCCCTCTCACTTTCATGATTCGCAGGGCCATTAGCACACAAAAGACCTACCTATATTGGCCCTGCAGTTGAGCTGCTGACCTGCTTTTAGTTATCTGTGGTCAATTTCATGTTCACAGAAAGAAGGTGAGGCAGAAGGCCAACTATGCCCTTAGCCCTTTTCTTTGTGCTGTTTACAGCTGCTCACATTCTGTAAAGAGAGAGAGGAGGAGAAAGCTGTGTTTCTTTATTTCTCGACCATCCCCCGCACCTGCCACTTTGAAGAGGATCCTTGCAGGGCAATGAGGAAGATCTAAAGAGGGAACAGAGTCTCACTCAGCTTGACCCCTGTAGGCTGAAAAGGAGGCTAAGTGACAGACAGTATTTGCCTCGGATAACACTATTTTGGTGAAACAGAGAGCTGAGATTGAGCCCAGATTTTATCTTTTCACATTTCACTTTTCAGCTTCTAGAAGTGTGTCTCTTGCTGACATCTTTGTCTAATGCTTTTACCAAATATTGAAGGGTTTGGTTACAGCGTGGTGACAGGGAGAAGCTACATTTTTTAGGCAGTTTATCCAAACTTTATTTATGTTATCGTTACATACTTTAGCTTATTGGCATATATTATTATGATCTCTTCTGTTTTTAATATTCTCACGTAACTTGCACCATAATTTATTTAATAAATGTTTGAGTTTTATGAGCACAGCCAAAAAAATTGATGAATAAAAAAAAATAATGGTTTCACGTCAGGGTACATTGTTGATTGTTGAGCAAAAGCATCAGCAATACAGTGTTTCTATCAATGCATCTGCATACATCTGCACACATTTCACAAAGTTATAGGGAAATACAATGAGTGCATGTCCATAAAATAGAGTGCAAAAGGCCCTAAATATCAAGATACAGTTTGACAGTCACAGTAGTTAGACTGCATTTTGTAGTGCAGGCTGTCAGATCTCTGGCTACTGGCAGCATATCTATCACAAGCATAGAATGCTAACTCTAATATGTGGGTTGGACTACAGGAGGTCAATGGTTCAACATTGTCATCTTCAGCAGCGTGGAATAAAAAGGTACATAGTAGGTCCTAGATACTTTTGGGTCATTAAGAAGAGCATTGTAATTGCGCATATATTCAACTTCTTGTGTTACAGCGGGCAAGATGTCTTAGCCAGTCTTCTGACATGCATCATAATTGATACATCATGAACAGGAAATCAATTAATATTCCAATTCACACAGCGCCCCTCAATGTGATGTAGGGTGGCAGATGGTGCACAAGCCTGGGGAACAGGGTATGGAAGTTCAGCGTGCAGGCTCACACAGCCTTAGATGGGGTTATATTTCCAGTAAACAATTCTTAAAGTAGAGTGTAACACCACGAACATATTCAGTGTGAATGCTCCAAGTTTTGACTGATGTGGAACTGCCTAAGATCACACAGAGGAGTAGGACTGTAGTCTCAGAGCACAGTTGACAATTGTTGTCCATGGTCGCTTTTGACATCTGCAGTACAGCATTAATTTGGTGGAGGAGAGGGGCATGATCAGCGCAGGACAGAGGGTCTGAGGAGAGATGGATGATGTGTCCTGGTCACAGTGGGTTTTCAGAGAGGAGGATGACCTGTGCTGGGCATCTAGGGTCTGTGGAGAGGGGTATGATCTTTCCTGAGCACAGAGAGGTTGGGGGGACAAGGCTAGTTTATTAAATCAAACACAAGAAGTAATTGTACACCTCACATCCTGAACTCACAAATTTGAAGGTGTTGTCATATGTGACAATGAAGAAAAAAGAAGGCTTTAAAAAATAAAATATGCTTGGGATCAGACCGCTTGATCAAGTGAGGAAACCGGGATTGACCTCAGATTTTGTAGTTTTACATTGTGCAATTCAGACACTTGATGGTACCTCTCTTCGGTTATACTTCAAAGGTTAATGCCTTGTCTTGTAATTCTTAGTGCCTGAGACTAGAGCCATACAAAAGATCAGCTCACTTTGAGTTCGAGCGTCCTAGAGGAGCTCGAGCTGGGCCAGAGCCGGACTATACATTTCTGCCATATTGCTAAAAGGCTATGGGGTGAAGTTCACTTTTATTTCCGGGAGCGGTTTATTTTTTACAGCCGACAAGGTATCACACAGGCCAATCTAACCCCTTCTTAGCACACACTGGAAGAGAAAGCTAAACAAACTCACACCGCCTGCTCCAAAATGTGACTCTGAATTATGCTTCCCAGAAGATGTCATAGACTGGCTGAAGACTGCAAACAATGAGAGACAGGGTACGCCTGCTCTCCCAGATGCAATAAACATAATCTGGTCCTTATAAGTAACTTTTACCCAAATACCTTTAATGGCCGGTATAGCCTGCTACGGCGGGTTATAAGTCTATATTAAATCCTACATGAGTGAGGTTTCTACATAGCACATACCTTGAACTGAATTTCTTCAGGATGGTTTCATGTTTGATAATTAAAACAAGTCACAGTAAAGTGAAGGGATTTGTGTAGGAGCACACACTTTGGTCAAGTGGGGAAGCTAGACATTCAACTCAGGTTTCACATTATGCATTCAGGAACTGGATGAATATCTCCTTCTTGCTCCATTTCACCACCAAATGATACTGCTATGCCTTCACTAGTTTCATGACTTAATTAGTAAACTATGTTCAACAAATACAAGTATCACATGCTAATTTACTCTGGCACAATATATATGCATAAAATGTCTTTTTTGAAAAAAAATACAAAGATAAATATAAGGGAAAGAAACTAATTGTATGCTAATATTACTGTCTTTCTCTAACTTACCAAGCAGTAAAGAGAGGATCGGCTCTCACAATGACAATTACATCATTTAGAAAAACAAAGAGCAGTGCGACGTTCTGCAGACTTTTCAGGTATAGAGTATCCATACACAGGAACTGATGCTCTGCTGCAGACACACACAGCTAAAAAGCACCTTTCTTTGAGATTTTATGCGGTCAGCCCTCATAAATTTAGTGTTTTTCGTTTTTCAAACACTGCAATAGGAAGGGTAAAACGTAGAGCCAGAGAAGTTTAGTTCAGCTCTATTTTGGCTCTCCAATCCCCACGGTACAAGGGAAGAGCTAGTCTCGGGCATTCACCTTGAGCCAGGCTCCATCCTTGCTTGCTTTACTCACCTCTACATTGCTTGTGGCTAGGGATTAGACTAAGGGGCTCAGCATGGTGGGCTGACAGTCCGGCCATTTGGGAGGTGGAACCCCCGCCACGAGTGGCCAAGCAGATACTCACCAGTTGTATGAAATAGTGGGAAATGTTTACCGTACTCCAGATGACTTGGCAAGAGCAATTTTGGTGAAAAGCTAATGTGAATGGGTCACATGGCGGCCTGCTTGGCATGGGCTTTGCTTCACAAAAACAACTCTCCAAAGGAAGCAGTTGTTTCTGTGAACCAAAATAGCCTGACATACATGGAGTTACCTTGCAACACCTGGGGAGCCATTGCTGATTTTTCCTGCCCAGGTCCACCATGTATTGAACCAGAGCTTCACAAGGCTTATCCACCATAAAGATGGCCTTGTGAAGCTGTGTAGCAAGCAGCCCCTAAACAGGTGAGGCTAAGTGTTTCTGGGAGCTACAATGGTTCAGGTTCTGCTCTAAGAAACCCAGTGGTTCTCCAACCTCAAAATGAATTTGAGGGAACAGTGAGGTTTACAACTAATGTCCCACTGCAGCCAACCTCTAAATGACCCCTTAAATCATAATTTGGATTGGAGCCAAGATAATGGCATTTGGTAATACTTCTGCAATTATACTGCCTCCATTAATGGAGAAAAGCAGCTGCCAGAGTAAGCACTGGCCTGGTCAGACATATTATGCGCAAACTTTCGTGCTGCACAGATGCAATATGTAAGCAAAAGCGCTGCACAGCAATTTGAGGTTTCCATAATTGGTGGAATAGGTACCCTGAAAAGGGAACGTATGCTAGGATTATTTACAATATGGACATTTCTCACTACCAGGGCATTTTTGTTATTCCATGAAAGATATGGTAAGCAGTTTCAAAAAAACTTATCACAGCACAAGCTTCAGGGCACCTGATGTTGGCAAGCAGAACATTATGCATGGATCTACTGTTCAATCTTCTCAAATAAAAATTCTCTTATTACATTTCTCGCCAGCTTACCGTATTTATCATGTTAGTACTGCCCCTCCTGAAGAAAGACCCAAATCTACAGTAGAATTACAGTGGGAAAAATATTTAGATTCTTCTTTTCCAATGTACTTATGGAATAAAGTTTGAATTAAAATATGAAAATCGTCAAGAGCAGAAAATCCAATTCAAACTTTGTTCTTTGTGTATAATAGATTATTAATTACTCCATTGTCATTACACAAAATTAACTTTGCTTCTCCTTCCTCTTGTTAGTCCTGCAATGTGCAATGTTCCGATCTTAACATATGTTAATTGAGTGTCCTTTCACATATCAATTTTAGGTTAAAGTTTGGAATAAAATAAATATTATATTTAATACTCAAATCACTTTTAATTTCAGAAATGTTTTTTGGGGAAGTCTTGCAGAGGAATGGTTTCCTTATCAGAAAATAAATATCCCAATTTTATAGTTATTATTAGCTGTTGCATCTCAACAAATGACTAAATCTTGAAAAGACTCTTCAAAATTGTCCTTTCAGGGTTGGTGGTACGGTGTTTGCTATAACTATAAACTAGATAGAGCGTATGCATCCCCTTTATCCCTTGCTTTTAAAAGAGACATGTTATGGATACCAATTACAAATTTCCTAAACTCTTTAGCTTACTCTTCACATACTCACTTTCCTAAAAATGAAGAGATTGTTAAATCTCCATAAATTGATTTCTGTTAAATTTATTTTGCTTACAAATACTTTTAATAGTCTAATATATACACACACATATAGACAGATAGATAGATAGATAGATAGATAGATAGATAGATAGATAGATAGATAGATAGATAGATAGATAGATAGATAGATAGATAGAGAATGTGAGCTTAAAATAATGATATTAATATGTACGTTGTGTTCTTAGAGATAATTTTCTCTTGTAGCTACATTTTTACTGTATCATTTATTCAAACTATCAATTGTATTTATATTGTTTGATTATTGTATTCATGATTAATACATTTTCCTTTAAAACTTAAAAAGAACATAATGTATGATGTGGGCATGGCTGGCGGTCGATGCTGAGGCTTTCTCATCACATCAAATGTTATGTGAAGGTTGGGCTGGGGGCACTGTGCCATGCACGGGCAAGATTAGCTCTTCTTCATGCATTTAATGTGCCAGGAGGGGGAAAACATTGGATTCTTGCACACTATCTAAAAGAGGACACTGCTGCACCATTCAGCTGCTGTGACATATTTTAATTACTTTTGCAGCCTTGTCTGGATTAACATGAAGAATCAAGCGTTTCATTAATTAATTTCTTTTTTTTTAGGTATTTGATGTTTGATGAAGGGAGACACCGACTCTCAGGGACAAACCGAGCATTTTACATAGACAATTATTATTGCAGATGGAGCATTTCCAACACCATGACAGAATAATGATGCCATGGGGAAACTTGTAATGGAGATGGTCCTAGGCAGCATCCCTATTTATTGCATCACAAAAAATTATACCTGGCGCTTATCTGCATTCCACAACACGTTCACAATCTGACAAGGTCAATAAGTCTGGCTTTTTTGTAGTAAAGATCTTGAGCTAACTGAATATGCTGTTGTGTTTCTGGGAGCACAAAGTGGTCATTTCTACAGGTGTTATTGTGGGCCCTTGGGTGGGAGTGCAGTGTTGAGGGAAATCCGTCCTACGGGGTATAGGTGCAGTGCCGGAGGTGCTAGAGTGGCACTGAGGGTAACAGTGCAGTGGTGGTGGGATGGTCGTGTGTAACTGTAGGGTAATAGCTCACAGTTGGGAGTAGCACTGCATTTCTTGGCAAAGTAGTGCAGTACTTTGGAATGGAAGTGCAGTGCTGTACAGCGATATTGTGATGCCCAAGATGGTACTGCTCTCGTGTACGTGAGAGTGTGCTGCTGGAGTCATCTAGAGTGATACCAGTTCAGAGGTTGGAAGTGGAGTTGAAGTAACATCGTATTAGGGCCTTGTTTGGTGTTGGCTACTTATTTTAAATGCAAATTTATCCGAAATAGTGACTTCTACCTTGTGTCTGTGTATTTAAAAAATTACATATTTAAGCCTGATTCACAAAGGTACATTTACACTTTTGTGTAAGCTTAGTGCATTTAGGCATTCACAAACTATTTACACCAAATCACAAAAATCACTTTCTGGACTAAGATCTAGTTTTCTGCCAAATTTGGTGTACATCTGTTTAGTGGTTTTGGATGTAGCTGTGTCTAATTTTCCTATAGAAAAATGAATGGGGAAAATGCATTTTGAGACCCCACTCTTTTTTTCGGCTCCTATTTGATGGATCACCCCGAAACTTTCCAGTTAGGAGCTGAGGTGGAAGAACATATTTTTTGAAAGTTTTGTGAGGATTCATCAAACAGTGTCAGAGATATTAGGAAAACAAAAAAATGATTTACCTGTGGAATTATGATCCGAACTATACCTACATAGTGGCAACTACACACACACACTTACACACACACCCACACACTAACACACACACACATACTTCACCAATACTAGGACCTGGAGCCTGCTAAACTTACTAGTGCCACTGTGATAATACACTATGGGGCTGATTCTAACCCCGGCGGTCTTCGACCGCCGGGGCGAGGGTCGGCGGGAGCACCGCCGACAGGCCGGCGGTGCCCCGCAGGGCATTCTGACCGCGGCGCTTTGGCCGCGGTCAGAAAGGGTAAACCGGCGGTCTCCCGCCGGTTGACCGCTGCCCTCAGAATCCCCCATGGCGGCGCAGCTTGCTGCGCCGCCATGGGGGATTCTGACCCCCCCTACCGCCATCCTGTTCATGGCGGGAAAGCCGCCATGAACAGGATGGCGGTAGGGGGGGTCGCGGGGCCCCTGGGGGCCCCTGCCGTGCCCATGCCAATGGCATGGATACGGCAGGGGCCCCCGTAAGAGGGCCCCACAAGGTATTTCAGTGTCTGCCTTGCAGACACTGAAATACGCGACGGGTGCTACTGCACCCGTCGCACCTTCCCACTTCGCCGGCTCGATTACGAGCCGGCATCCTCGTGGGAAGGGAGTTTTTCCCTGGGCTGGCGGGCGGTCTTTTGGAGACCGCCCGCCAGCCCAGGGAAAAACTCATAATACCCTCCGCGGTCTTCTGACCGCGGAGCGGTATTATGGGGGCGGAATTCTGGCGGGCGGCCTCCGCCGCCCGCCAGAATTAGAATCACCCCCTATGTCTCAGTCCTCGGCCTAATACTAAAGGCGAGGAAGCACACACTAATGTGCCAGAGTCACATCATACCCTTTGTAAAAATATACAGCCCTCCCTGGTCTTTGTTTAAAAGCTATATGAACTATCTGGGCATTACAGGGTGCAAGTGCAGACAAGCACATTTTGCTCTGGTGCCAGGAACCTAGTGCCATCCCTATCCCCATGCCAGGGCCTTGTGAGGTAAATCAGGGGCAGGTGTTGACTTCCCAGCTTTCCTTGCTCCCTTTGGGTCTGATGAGGACCTGCCTGGAGCCAGAAGGTGGGCATTAGTTGGGCCTAGTGGCACTTACTCTTTTCTTATCTGTTAAGATAGGAGTACTCTGTCACATGTCACCCCCATCCCTTGGAGTGACAGAGACAGGTGTCCCTCTGCAAGAGGCAGAGTCGTAATGCATGCCCACTGCACCACCTCTGGTGCGGGGGTACAACTCTTCAGGGGCTTCGTTACCCATCAGGCAGCCCCATTCAGTTGTGAGCTATGGTAAACTCTAGGATCCCTCTTTACAATCTTGCAGGGGTGGCTTAGGGGAGATCCATCATTTTGCTTAATGCCACTGGCAAGAGGGAAGCGAAAAGCTGTATTTTAGTATTTCGATAGAAGTGTATTCACTATGACAAATTACTGAATATTGTACTGGATGAAAAATCCAGCAACACATTTTTTCAAAGCCCAGCTTTGTTGTGGAAGTGGATAATGAGATTCATACCAGTGCAACCCTATCCCTGACCTGCATTCCTTAGAGCAAATGTGTCTCTACGGTCAAGATGTTGTGCCCTGATGCTAATACGATTTTCAAAACATGACAACATTGTCTTTGATCGCACCAAAGCATAGCTTTTCGTTTCAATATACAAACATTTGTATTCAATCATTTGCATCCACGAAGAGAGTGCATGTGAGTTACGAGCCAGCGGATCAAGCTTTCGCTGGAATTGACTCCAAAGTAAGATGTGTGCACGTAGGGCCACATTACAAGAGGCCTGTGCCACCGAGGCATCACTTTTTATGGCGCTTCGGTGGCGCAGGCCTTCCAATCATATCCATGAGGCGACGCAAAGCCACCCTGCGTGGCTTTGCATGGCTTCATAGATGTGGTGTACGGCAAGGCAGCGCAAAGCACTGCCTTGCCTTACTCTACTTCAAGGAGGTGTTCCATGGGAGTTGCAGTGGGTTTTCCCACGGAACACCCAGGGGTTTTGACACATTCCCAAATTTACAAGGATCTATAATCCTAGAAATGCGTCAAAAGTGTGCATCTCCCCATGGGCGGTGTAACAAGGAAAAATAATGTTATTTCTCCTCGTTTTTCCTCTTTCTATAGAAAGAGGAAAACGCCTACATTGATTGTTTTTGTGCAGGAAGGTGTTCCTTCCTGCACAAAACCAATTGTGCCAACAATGCAGACACCCTTGAACCACGGTGCAAGGGTGCCTGCTTTGGCGCTAGGCACCAATTTTGTGCACAGGCGCAGGCGGAAGGGACAGGAATGCGCCACATTTCATTAATACAGCACATTCCTGCCCTTTCATTTTTGAAGCTTGTAAATGAGGCCCTTGGTATGTACAACAGGTAGAATGTGCTTTTAAAAGTAATTGCTTCCCTTCAGAACCATGACAACATACGCTCATTCACCAGGGTCCGAGTGTAATTGAATATCATTTAATTATAATGATGTAGGCCGACGCAATCATGTGATTTACATCCATGCAGCAGCACTCACATGTTTTTGTGTTTATTCCAACCTTGATAATGTGAAAGTAGCAAAACAAGATTTTTTTGCCCTACAATTTTTCTTCAAAAAACACGCCTATGGGTCATTTTTGTATTCTAGTATAAACTAATTGTAACAATCATTGCGCGACTTTAATCAATTAACATCTTTTACAAAAAGATAGAGAACTTCGTTCTGGTTTAGCAGCTTCTCGTTGTTGGTTCACAGGCCATCTATACAGTTATTTCCGCGAACTGGGCAAATGCAATTTATGAAAGATTTGGAAGACGCTATGCGCAAGGGCTTCCCCCGAATATGTAGAGAAAACCAATGGCCCCAATCCATAGGTGCCAGTCCATGTCCCGCTGAAACAACAGAAGAGCTTATGTTCTTTTAGGCTAAGGCCACCAACTTCGCTCGTGTTGTGGAAGCTCAACGTATTGTGAGTTGCTGCTAACACAGTAGAGCATTTGTGGCAAAAATGCTTCCTCTGGGACCGCGAGGCCACTTTCTGCGAAGACGTAATGTTGGGCAAGCAGCCATTTCACGGAGTCCTGATCTGCGTTTTATTTTGTTACACAGAAACAGACCGCCAACTGGACTTTGTTTCTGTGAAACAAAAAAAAATGATCCTGATAAGCTTGGAATTTCCTCCTTGTGCATCGAAGATACTTTTTTGTTTTTCCTGCTTTTGGTCCTCCAAACCTCATAGGGCTTACCAGGGCAGAAAATAGGAATTTCTGAATATCTGCCCTAAACAAAGTGAACTTGCTAACATTTATTAGTCTGCATCCTCGTGCCGGATGGGCTGCTGGCTAACAGTTTCCAACAGCAGTCAGCTGACACTCCAGAGCTGGAGACCTGCCAATTCATGGCGGTTCCCATGCTCCTTTAAAACCTTAGGGGACCCACCTAGACTTAGGGGGCTATTTAGAGTGGAAATGGAGTTGGACATCCCCTATAAATTAGTGTATGTCCAATTGCCCCCAACTACAATGCCCGCATCTGATGGAAGATCTGTCAAGGGAATGATGATGTCACAACCTCAGTCAGCTCCAACGTGGGAAATCCTTAGCCAACTTCTTGTCTGCCACAGGACTGTTGGTTTGGACAAAGATTTTTCCTGCCTGGGTCTGACCCTGGGTAGACCTTTAGCCGGAAACATCAGCAATGATCACCCCCATGTGTTGGAAGAAAACACCCAGCATTTCAGGACCATTGCTATTTTGTTTCACATAAACAAGTCACTGCTTTGAGGATTTCTTTATGTGGAATAAAAACAATGTTGTGCGGGCTGCCATGACATCATGGTCCGGCTGGCACTGGCATTTTCAATGAAAGTGTTCCTCCCTTGTCAGCGGAGCATTTTTCTATGAAATCTCCGCCCCCTTCCCCCCCCCCCCCCCCCCCACGGAATGCATGAAAATCTAAGTTAGCAGGTGAGCCACTGGTTTAGAAACTAATCTGCAAATGTAAAACGACTCTCCCAGTCATACTCTAGGAGTGTTGTGTTAAGTACATATATTTCTCACTTATAATACTAAAGAGCATCTTTCCATTTTGCTCCTTTACTGGTAGAATAATACCCTTGAACAAATCCTTGAACAAAGTGAATATCATTTCCACGGTTCTTGCAACTGTTGGCTTTCAGCGTCTTCACAATTAGCATATCAGTTCAATTCAAAGTTGTGGTTGGTTCTGTTGTTTGTTCTTAGATTTAACCCTTGGAGTTTAATCTCCTAATGTACACCTTTCTTATTGACATTTCCCCTATGCTCTCCAGACCTTAGATTACTATTTAGTTCTGAATTTATTAAGGACCCTCTAGGGGCAGTGGTGACTCCACCAGTAGAGTTAGGCTTGTAACTTCATGTCAGCAAACCAGCATATTTAGAAGATACTGAAACCATCACAGGATCAGGCAGGATATTTGTGACTCTTGTCACCCACATGAGTTCCACATGAGTGTAAATACCATGTGGTGTAGGTTCATCTTTGTGGCATGTGGGGAAGCATAAACTAAAGAGGAAGAGGAATGTCAGGTACAATCTTCTGCAAAATAATGTACATGATATATTTGAGGCCTAGAGCCAAATAAGAGGGCATCTAATGAATTATCCATCAGGCAGTATCACTACGAAGCCCAAATCAATTAGAGTCTAAACTTTTTAGATCATGCCAACAAAGTGATCACATGCCAACTTTGAGTCCTGGGAGCAAAACATGGAAAAAAATGATCTTGTTGACTTCAAGATTCGATTCCCTTTAACTCTCCTTGAAGGTATGGGAGAGACACTAAAAGGTTGTATTGATTTCATCTTCTAGGGAGCGAAGGGCATGATCCACATATACTGATAAACATAACTGCATGGGTCACACATACTTGAATGTCAAGGACCTGTCGTATGTATTTTTGTGCCATCTTCTGTGATTCCAAGCCTATGTAAAGAACACTGATGACCATCTTCTGTTCTGAGAGGGAGTTAAAACCTGACTTGTCTCTGCATCATTTCCTGCCACACCATTATCTTGTAAGATATATTATATGAAATCTTCGGGTGGAGCAGTCTGTTACAAAAACACATAACGTAACGCGCAAAATACATTTCTTATGTGAGAGAGGTTAGAGACAAAAAAACTGAAGCACAGACAACTTTTTTATATGAATTCTCCCCTGACATTATAAGTCGAACTAAAAAAAAGATATGTTTCCTCTTTCCTACTGTCATCGTAATATTGAAATCAGATGTCTTTGCTCAGTAGAGTAGAATAGCTCTTTTCAGAACTGTCACTCTTATTTGATGTATCTTATATAGTTAAAACATTCAGATTCAATTTTACTCATATTTCAGAACTTGCCATTATAGTGGTTAGCACTGACATTTTAAATGTTGGAAGCATGTCTATGTATCTCGTATCCTTTGTTATTCTTTGGCCTCGTAGCTTGTTGTTACATCTAAAAAGTAATCACAAATAAAGAGCTTGTGAAAGGTGCTACATCGGCAAGTAGTTCACTGCCCCGAGCTGAGAACATCAACAAAGCTATCTACCAGAAGCACTAACAATGCAATCACTGTGCCTTGAACCTAACAATAAGCCTAACATTGCCTTGGACGATCACACCTTTGCTAGAGAAGCTAATTCAAGGTAAGAGACAACACTCATATTTATGATATTATTCAGGTCTAAAAAAATAAAATCACTTTGGTTACCACATAACTAAATTTCGATGGGAAGTATAACTCAGTAACTGCATAGCACATACATGTGTACAAATGTGTATTAAAAAATAAACGGTGTTACCATATAACAATTTTGAGAGGGCTTGGGCCATATTTCAGTCTAGTTTTACTTTTATACATCATTTTGCTATGTAGACTTCGTCCAGCTAAGCCAATAGTGGTGACTGGCAATCATCGAAGTGTATTTCTCTCAAGATGGAAATTGACAGCCATTAAATAAAGCAATAACAACATTTTCATACTACATTGCATGACATAATGTGACATGAGCCAACCATCTTGAAAGCATGAAAACTACTTTTGTATGATTTAAAGGCGGCCACTGTGTTGTGTCACACCATGTTGCATCATGTAACTTGGTGGCGATCTTGAATGTCTGTAAAACACACTTTCAAGGTGTCCCCAGTATTGGTTTTGCCACTGATGGTACTTTCCAATAGCAGCCTGTATTGACAAGCTCAATAGTTCAACCAAATAACACTAACAAAGGTAGACCGATTGGCTTTTCTGAAGTTTGTTGCCATAGCTTGTGGCACCCACTGCTAAAAACGGCTCTATGCTGCTCTGTGGAGGAGTTTGCCTAGCAGCCCTGTACCTTTCAAAGAATGGTTTTAGGACCCATGTGTGGTTTAGTGGTGGTTTAAGGGATCCCTAAGAATCTGTCCTGAAATTATCTTGTTATCTTGTTATCCTGGAACCTTGTCTGTGCTGCCAAGATCTGGGAATCTGGAGTTATTCTGTGTATCCCTTCTGGCACGTAGATGTACCTATTTATGTATTTTATAATGTTCTTGTTGCCATCTTAACGTATATTCAGGGCACTGGTTTGTACATAAAAAAGAAAGAAAAAACATGAATTTACTTAAATATCTGTCTAACGTGTTAATAAATGCATTACACTAATGAAACCAGAACTCTAGCTAACTTAGCAAATGTAGGCCACATACTCTATCTTGTTTGCTACGTTTGTTGCCAATGTTCTGCACCACATGGATACCTTGTATGTACATCAGCAAAGTTTGTTGCCAATGTTCTGCACCAGATGGATACCTTGTATGTTCATCAGCAAAGCAATGTTTGAATGTGTTTTCAAAGGCAAGTCTCAATCTTCACAAAAAAAGTTAATGCTGTTTCAGTGCATTTTCAAGGTTACATTGAGCTGTCTTATCAGAGTCACACAAGACTATAGCAATATTTTTTCTAGTACAGGTGGCATTTCTGAGAAGCTCGATGTTGTGTAAGTATGAGAGACTTTCAAAATGTATGACTTCCAAGAGTTTCACTCTGTTTGATTTTGATTTGTCTATTTTCTGGGAATCGCGTACTACTGTATTGAATGTATGAAATCCATTGTTCAGAACCCTATAAAAATATGCTCCTTTCGGATGTGTTGAAGACCTCTCTCCTCCTGACCTTAGGAGGTGAATCCATACCAGATTGATCTCCCGTTTTATATTTTTGTATTATGAAGACCTGTACTCTACTTAGTTCTTCTGATTGATTTGGTATCTTAACTGAGCTTTGCACTCTGATTATTGATGAATTGATTTGGATTATATTACTCTATTTCTCTATGGCTTATAATAGGAAAATAAAACTTTAAGGTGTAAGTTTTCCCCGTCTGTCGTCTCTGTAGAACCAAATTGGTTCTACATGTCCATACAGAAACTGTCCTTTAGGGTGTTTTTAATGAGACACAGGTTCACCAAGGAGCACCAAAATCTGTTAAGCGACTGACACTATTCCAAATCCATCAGTTGTGCAGAGAACAAAGTGTAGCACCACAACACATGCTACCAATAATATAAAAATAAATGGACAGGTATGGTCAATGACTTCCAGACGGGCGTATTTTATGATTCTCGTGATTCACTCATTTTGGATTCCCAGGTATCATATTTTTTTTATATAGTATAGTGCAGGCGCAAATTAATATTTTATTGAGTTCTTGTTGCTGCAGTGTAGGCACTGTGAAATGGGCACCTAGCAGAAACAGGTACCAAATGAGTGAGGAGGCATAGGCACAAGGGGAGGACATGACCTGGTATCCTGTTCCACATGTGCCTCACAAATGAACTGTTGAATTCACCGGCCTCTGACCAAAATTAGACTTCTTAATGCATGTCCCTATTGCTCGTGACCTCGGAGAAGGGGGAAGAAAACCAAGCAACTGGAATACCAAGAACATAATAAAGAATGTAATAAAAATAATGTAACACAAAAGTCAATCACTCGTTAAGTAACCATTCCTTTTCTACCACATCTTTTGAATTTCTTAAACTCTGAAACATGCCTGTTGCACATCACTGCGACTATTACACTTACAAGCAATTTGTAAATTTCACTGCAATTTTGACAGCAAAAGGACTCGTTAGACTCTGTGTTGTAAAATATCATAGAGCTTGCAAACACAGTAACTCGACTGTTTAATCCAGGCAGCAATGTATTTGGATCAAACAATCTGTAATTATAAACCACCTGCTGGAATCAATGGAGGCGTCTGTGTGAAATGCATTGAAGTCGCCTTCAAAAGGTAGGCACCAGTTTTGCAAACCTATAATCTGCTGCCAAAAGCTGCTGGTGGGAGAACAATTCAGTGGAGCTGTAATGAATAGTGTGTTGATAAAAGAACGACCGCAATGAGCAAAGCTGCCTTAATTCTAAACCCTAATGAATTTTCATTAAAAAATTGATATCTTATAGAACTGAGGGTAGACACGACTGCTGCACATTTGCATTTAGTTTGTTTCTTGCACTTTCATTGTAATGTTTGATGTTACTGTGTCCCCCTGTTGGCTCATGTGTAGTTTGTTTCCTTCTTTCTAACATTCAGGTCGTACTTTGTAGAGAATAATGCACTCCTGGATTCTCATTTGCGGTATGGAGATAAATCCAAAAACCTCTGGAATGGGTATTACCACAGAAAAAAGACTGCATCCTCCTATATTCAGAGTAATGATAACATCCCTTCAGTATAATCCTATGGTCTCGATTATAAGTTGGGCAGAGTGCTCCATCCAATTACAATCAGACCGGGGTTCCTACCCCTGGATGTCCATGGTGTGGGAACACTGGACCCAACCATACCGGACAATAACATCACATGATAATCAGGCTGTAAGCGCAGGTCGGCCTCAACCCCCAACCAAGCCATTCCATGGCACAGGGATCACAGCACTCTCCACCCACCAGCCCTCAGCCTTTGTTGTGCCTTGACACCTTCCATACCCTGTCCTCTTACCTCACGCACACCAGTCCCCTTGGTTTCAGTTACCACCTGCTCATAGTATGTGGTAAATTAAAGCAAATTTGTCCATAGAACAGGGATGTCGCATGCAGATTTTGTCCCAGAAAACACAGGTCTGCCTGTTGTTCCCCATTCTATAAACATATACTCTTGATAGTTGGATATATGTGCATAGCTACTGTCTGGAAACATTATTTCCATCTGCCAGGTAGTCACATATACAAATCCAGACACCAGATGTTCATGGGTGGCGAAAGCCTGCAAGTTTCAGGCGCACAGACTGGCTGGCGTGCTTTGAACCAACCAATCAAGAGCACAGGCAATGGGCTTCGTGCTGCTTGAAGGTGGGTGCAGACAGCACCCCCAGCTCACTGCAACTGCCAACTTTGGACTTGGATTGCTGTCACGGATTGCTGTCACCTTTGGAGCGCACCTTCAGCTTCCGCGATCCGGCCCTCCTTTACCCCACCTGCCTGCTGGAGCTTCCTGCCACTGGATCCTTACCTGCTGGCTGGATGGGAGAGCCGGGGGGGTCCCCTCTAGATCTCCCCACCAGCTCTCTCCCTTCAGGGAAACACTGGGAGTGCTGCAGCACCACCGGGGGCTGTCCGTAGGCTGGTTAGAGTTGGGAGCCTGTGCAGGAGAACAGTGATTGTCAGTCCCACAGCTTTCTTAAAGGGGCAATGACAGTCACCGTTGTCGGAGCAGCCTCAAAAGGGCAGCACCACTCATCCAGCGGTCCCTTTTAAAGGGGCAACACCACCTGACTTGCACAAGGGATTCTTAGGAGAATTGCTGCTGCAGTGGTGGTGGTGTTGATTAGCGTGCAAGGAAACAAGCAGTCCTAGGAAAGGAGCAAGGAGGAAGGCCACCAACCACAGGGCGTGTGAGGAAGCCTTCTGCCTGGTACAGAGAGGAGTGTGACACTGGGGCAAAGGGACAGGGAGGGAAGCAGGACAAAGCATCGCCCGGACGGTGAGGAGCTGCTATCAAAACATCACCAGGAAGGGATCACAAAAAGGGACACTATCCCATGGGACCAGGACCTACCTAAGAAGTGAAAGACAGGCTGGGCACCCCACCAGACAAGCAGCGTGGGAGGGGCAAGGAGAACAGTACCCCACACAAGGGCTCAGTGAGCTGGGTGGTTGCAGCTAGAACAGTGGCCCTACCAAATCGCGCAGAAAACCAAGCCTACAAAGAGGGCCATTGCAAGACAGCAGCCCCCACCACCGCCCAGGTGTGGCACAATGGGGCAGGTCAAAGGCGCAACCCACCTACCCCCTGAGAAAGTGAGGAGTCAAGTGACCAGGGCAGTGAGGATGACCAGGAGGAGGAGCAGAACAGGGCACCTAGTGCCAGCACGACAGTGACCTCCGGACACATAGACAACACAGGAGAGTGAGCAACCTGTGCAGCCTTATGGGCTTACACAGGGCAGCGCCGGGGTGGCCTGTGGGAGCATAGCGAAGTTTGGCACACAAGTTGGGGTAGTGAACAAGACACAGCAGTAACCGGCTGGCATCGATTGTGATTACCATGGACAGTCATGCCTTTGGGCAGGTGGCATGGATTTCTGGCCCAACAACACCACGCTATGTCACTCCCACCCCCAGATGGCTAATGGTGTGCTCGACTACCCCTATACCTTTCATCCCACTGGGCTGCACCCCCTTTTTCTCACCAGTTATGGTGCTCTGGCAAGAGCAGGCAGTTGGGGGTGGAACCGGAGAACAATTGTCCAGGGCAAACAGAAACAGTGTGGCAGGTTCAGGGGCAGCTAACAACAAGGAGATCCAGGACCAGGACCAGGGGGACAAGCAGGACTCTGAGCAGGCAAACAGTTTAAAGAAAGGGCAGGGAGGGGAAATAGGGCATCCCCCCCAAGAGGATCGATGCTGCTAAGGCATGGTTAGGTGGCACATATTAGGGGCTGGGCACAGGGAAGCCAGTGAGTGAATACAGACAACCATAACTTTGCGACCCGCCTACAATGGCCAAGGAAACAGGCCTCACTAGCCTGACCCCTTAGCAGTCAAAGATAGGATTTGGAGGAAGAGGTTTATGATATTTTCTCCCTTCTTGAAGTGTGGCAAGCGGGGTTGGATCTGTCCTCCCACAACAAGAAAGACGAGGATTCAAGAGAAAGGATTCAAGAGAAAGGTGCAGGCCAAGGGTAGAGAGGTTTATTGAAAATTGGCTCTGCAACTTTCTCACCTTGGCCTGTGAATTTGTAGAAACATTCCCAGAAAGCTCAGCAGAGCTATTCTTGCACTAACAGAGGGTGCATGCAGCTCAGTTAGAATATCAAGGTGATGCATGGCTGAGGTACGACGAGTGCTTTCGGGGCAAGATGCAAACATGTCCTCTCATTCAATGGGATCAGCAGGACATAGAAGGGTTCACCAGTCACATGGTGGCAGCCAGAGAGGACGTAGGCCCACACAAGCATATTTTTCACCCCTCCTCTGGGGAGAAAGGCGAACAAGCTATGTACACCCAAGGAAGCCGGGTGAGACACTAGCCAGAGGGCAAATCTGGCAAGACCCACTCCACAATCTGCTGGAAGTACAAATAAAAACAAATGTAAATGGGGACCAGCCTGAAAATGTAAGCATAACTGCAGCAACTGTGGGGGGGAGTGGGTATATCCAGCAGCCGAGTGTATGAAAGGTAGAGGACCGGGCAATGGCAAAGAGAGCAGCAACAGGAAGTAGGTCAGACAGGTGAGGGGCCATGGTGGGAGTGGCCCTAAGGTACACCAAACCTCTTCCCACTCCCATAGAGATAACCCAGCTACTGCAATGCTCAGCACCTACCCAGAAAAAAAGAGAGGGGCAGCTCCTGGCAGAAGGGTTCACTGCAGGATTCCCCATCCGTTACAAGGGCCCACAGGGTCACCACATGTCCAGAAACTTGAAATCAGTCACAGACAACCTGCAGGTGGAAAGACAGAAAGTTTCAAAGTAATTGTCCCTGGGGAAGGTAGCCGGCCCATTCCCAGCCCCAGCTCCACCTTTGAACACTTTGTAGAATTCCCCCTTGGGGTGGTGCGAAAGAAGAAGAGTGGGAAGTATAGGCTAATCCACCACTTGTCCTAGCAACCAAGTGGGTCGGTGAACGATGGTTTGGACCTCAGAAGTTGCTCTGTGTCCTATGTCATGGTAGATGACGTGATGGACTAGATAAAAGCTTTAGGAGAGGGTGAATGGTTGGCGAAGACTGACATTGAATCTGGTTTTCGTCTCCTTCCGGTCCACCCAAAGAGCTATAATCTGTTGGGTTTTCACTTGTTCAAATTCTAATATGACAAATGCCTACCAACGGGCTGTGCCATATCTGTGCCTATTTTGAAGTGCTCAGCTCCTTCCTAGAATGAGAGCTCCTAGGAAGATGGGGGAATGCACACATTATCTGGACAACTTCTTTTTTATAGACAGGGCAGCCACCAACAAGTACGAGGCACTTTTGCAGACCTTTGAAGCATTAGTGGAGGAGCTGAAGTTTCCACTGGTGGGGGGAAAAACAGAGGGTCTGTGACATGTTCACCCTTCCTGGACATAGAGCTGGACACCATGGAGAGAAAATGCAGGCTACCCCAGTCTATGGTGATGGAGTTAAGGCGGAATATTGAGGCCATGCTTAGTAAGAAAAAGGCAACATTGGGTGAGGTACAACAGCTCTTGGGTAAGCTCAACTTTACAAACAAAGCAATTCCAGCTGGGTAGCCTTTTGCCAAGTGCTTAGCCTGGCTAACCATGGGCCTTAATGAGAAACACCACAGAGTGCGCCTTACGCAAGAGTTCAGGGACGAGTTGAAGCAGTGGCTAGGCTCCTGGGAAGTTTCAAGGGGACACTAATATGGACAGAACTCTGAGTCTCCGCTAGACAATTTGAATTGTTCATGGACGTGACAGGCAGCAAGGGTTTCGGGGAAATCCTGGGATCAGCGTAGACAGTGGCCAGATGGCCTGTTGCATGGCCCCCCACAGGGTCACCAAAAATATCACGGTGTTGGAGCTTTTTCCTATAGTCGTGGCATTCACAGTATGGGGAGACAGACTGGCAAACAAGCAGATCACACTATGGTCTGATCAGCACGCTGTGGTACAGGCAATAAACCTTGGGTCAGCCTGGTGTCCATGTTGGTCCGGCTTCTGGGCCATCTGATGGGGTGTGAACTGAGGGGCAATATTGCAGTCAGAGCTAGACATATTCTTGGTTGTGAAAACTAAATTGTTGATGCGCTGTTTCACTTCCAAAGGCAGGAGTTCCAGGAGCTGGCTTCTCGGGCAGGCGTATGTATGATGCCAATACCTGGACAACTGTGGGGGCTCCTGGATCACATCTGACGATGTTGGTGGACAACGCACTGGCCCCTAAGATGGCAGCAAGATACAGTAAGTGCTGGAAGGTTTTTCAGGAGGTCACCGGTGCGACTGGTCAGAGCAAGGTCACTTTTGAGGAGGGGCATAAGTTCATCCACAGGACCTTCACAGGGTCCAAGAACAGGTCATGGGCGCAGGCTCACCTCAGTGCCATCGCATATTACGAAAAACTGTCCTCTAGATCGGACCCCACCAACTCCTTTTACTGCAGGCCAGCCATGAAGGGATGGGCCAGGCTGCAACCCAAGCAGCAGGACTAATGCTTACCCATTGACATCAGGGTATTAGGGGCACTGCCACACATTTGCAGGATGGAACACGAGAGAGTGCAGTTCAAGACAGCCTTCACGCTTGCGTTGTTTGAGGCCTATCAGTTCAGCGAGCTCATGGCATCCTCCCAGTCCCACCCCAGTATAGCACGCCTGCACAGGTGAGATGTCATGATGAGGGACCGACATATGACAATCTATCTGCTCAGGTCCAAGTCAGGCCAAGGGGAAAAGGGGAAGTACTCTCGTCTAAACTGCTTGGACGAGGACACACTGTGCCCCGTGTGCTGCGTGCGGGAGTACATGAAACGTGGCATACAAAAAGGTCTGCCACTCTTCCGGCATGTGAACGGCTCGTGCCTTAGCCGTTTTCAGTTTACAGTGGTAATGAGATGGCCATTGGCAGAGCCGAGCTCCCTGCTGGTAGGTTTGGATCGCACTCCTTCTGCATTGGTGCAGCGGGGAGCAGATAAGACACATGAGCTGCTGGGCATTGAGTGCATTTAAAAGTTGCATATGACCAACGGGCCCTTAAGTCCTAATCCCCCCACCTCTCCTTTTTACAACAGGCTCCCACAGCAACATATGCAGTATTTGGATCATAGAACACTCCTACGTCCCACGGGCAGAATGCTGGGCCATGCAGAAGAACTACAGTGGACTGGCATTGCAGGGCGCAGTGATCTGGCCAGGGCAGCAGGGAATAAGATGCTCCCAACTCCTCCCCTCCCTGCAGAACACCCTGCAGCGGTTAGGCGGACCGGATGCTGTAGTAATCCACTGGGGGGAATGACAACTTGCCTGGGTAGGTGGGAACTGTTGGGAGCAAAGGTGTTGGATCTCCCACCGGTGGCAAGTCTTCTGCGCCCCACAGGCATCTGGTGGTCTGAGATAATAGCAAGACCAGAGTGGAGGGGGGCAAAGGATCACAGGGCGGTGGAACGATCAGCAAGGAAGCTAGATATTTCCGTGTCTAATTTTTGTATAGCCAATTCATCCAATGGCTAAAGTCTGAAGAGCTAATTCAGATAATTCCTTGTAATCCGAATTGTGCGGTATTATCCTTTGTGGTAAATATGATAAAGTTGAAGAGAAACACATCCAACAACCTGTAGTACCCAAACGTAGGTGCTAAACTCAAAGTGCCTTCAGACATAGCAATTAATAGTTGTGCCCCGCTCACTTCTACATGGTGGCAGCAAAAGATTTCTCTACAACGGCCACTTACAGGATTTGCGATGAAAATAGGTAGCATGAATCTCTATTTTTTTGCTATATCACCGTTCACAGAATTGAAACTGGATAGCACTAAGGCCAGCATTCCAACAGTTAATCTGTTCCTCGTGATGGAGTACAGTCTTTTGGGTACCACTGGTATTTTTGTAATGGTAAATTAATTACTGGTCGTTAGTAAATTTAGCAGACACAGTTCAACAATTGTTTAACCCTGCTTTGTGCACAGTAGTGCAAAATCCATTTATCTGGCTGCAACTCCATAGGCATGTGCCCACCTCTTGGAGTCAGCAATGTTGTCTGCCCCTCGTTTTATTTTCCTGAGTATTAGATTTTTACTTTGTATAATGCGTTTGGCCTTATTTTTACATAGCTAATCTTTAGGCGTACTCAATCAAGTGACTGTAATTAATCGGATGCTGCAGTTTCCCACTTAAAAGGCCCTGAGTATCCCTCCTTCTTAAGCGACAATTTTATTTGCCATATTTTTGTAGTGGCCTGTGATAAAGGGTTAATATTTAAATGAGTGAAATAATCAACTTAAAATTGATCTTAAACATAAACATTTATGTTTTTCCTAGTCAACACCATGTATTAAACTTGCAGTAACATATGAACAAAGCAAAGTAGGACGACCGTTTGCTATTTAACATTATTTAGTAATTTCACAAAAAAATTGATAACATTAACAGTATTCAAACTATATTTGCTCCACCCATCAACTGGTCACTCTAGAAGTGAGAAAAAATGTTTCAATGAATCTGTCGTGTATTATTTTTATATATATCCTTATACAGAATTCCAGGTTCTTTTTAACTTTTTACAGCAGTCCCTTATAATCCATTGTAACGGATTTAATCAATTTCTTTAAAAAAAGTATAACATATCCTGGGGTTTCTCCTTTCTCATGAAGGTGTGCACTGTCCTAGAACACTTTAACTTTAAAATGCACCCTCACCCCATTGGAAATTCGATTCAAGGCTGTACATTTCATGCTCTGTAAGAGCCCCATCACTTTATTTCATAATAGTTTTTACATTTTTGATATTCCAGCTGGGCCACATATCAAATGTGTAAATAAAGTTCTAAACTCAACCTCTTTTGTATTTTTTCAAATAGTCGGCATGTCTGTTTTTACTTACAATTGTCACCAACAAACTACGCATGAACCAGGTTTCACAATGTCAAACTATACGTAACATGACTAGGATTTTAACACCTCCTTGCTGATGTAGATGTAGCTCAGTGCTAAATGAAATCAACAGGGCGAGGCATTGCTTGGAAGTACCAAACGCTGCTCCTAGCTTGTTCTTTGGCACCCAATGCCCTGCACTTGCTTCACTGTTCTCAGGAAAGTTACCAAGCCTATTCACAAACTGCATTTTGTAGAATGTTTCATAGTACTACAATACTACTACGATTTATAAGTACTGCTAAATGCTATTCACAACCTAAAACACATAAGGGCCTAGTTACAAGTTTGGCAGACCGTGGACCGCCATACTGGCTGTGGCTGTTGGACCGCTCAAATCCTGCCGGTCCGACCACCGGATTACGACTGTCATGAGACTGCTGTCACCGCTGGGATCAGGACTGTTTGGCAACGGTCAAAGTTGTGGTCAGCTACGGCGGTGCCGACCTCGGCATCTCCGTGCTGATCATGACTTTGCTTTCCACCAGCCTTTTCATGGCAGGGTCCCCATCATAAAAAGGCTTGCAGAAAGGCGCTGCTGGGTGCCATAGGAGGGCCCCTGCACTGCCAATGACCATGTCCATGGCTATGTCTTGGGGAGTGCAGGGCCCCCTGCCAGCACCCTTGGAATGCGCACTGTCTGCTGTTGCAGATGGGGCGCATTCTGAAAGTGCTGTGTGCGATGACATTTGCCTCCGAGGCCAATGCTACCACACTGTTCCCACCAGGCTGACCCACAGGAAGGTCGTAATATGACATTTCCGCTGGTCAATCTAACTGGTCAATCCAGCACCACACATGGCCAACCACTGGTACAGCAACACTTTCCCATGGAAAGTAATGGAGAAATGGACTTGAAAAAAGGCTCCTGGAAAATATTGTTAAATAAAAGTAATAATATAAATAAATATATTTGAATATAAAAAAATATTTCAAAATAAAACATATTTATTATTTAATTATAAAATATTTGAACACCATTTTTATTTAAAATTAATGTAATCCTATTTAAAAAAAAATTCAATCTATAAAATAAAAACAATTAAATTACTTTTAATTAATTGTATACATCACTCTCAATAACTATTATGTCAGATAAAATGTGCAACCATAAGAACTGTTGCAAAATATTTTTCCACCTCGAGGCGTTAGAAAATTATTCTTGTGTGCAAAGTCGTGGGGACCTCTAGCTGTGGAGACACAAATTACCATCTCTGAAAGCTGAGACTTGGAGTCTGTTTTCACTAGGCATGATTGATTGTGCAGAGGACCCAGTAAATGTGGGCTAGCCAAACTGTACAAAGCGTGCAACATGGCCACTACAGGCATGACCAGCTCCCTTTGCAGTCTCCCTCACTAACACAAGTAAATCCCTGTGCACCAGTGATGCTGCTGGCGTGCAAATGGGGTGTTGGCGAGAATGGAGGAGTAGTGGAGAATTCTGCACAGCGAGCCATGTCAATAATTATTAAAACTAGGATTTACAAAGCAATCCCATGCAGTGCATTTCAAACCTGAAAAACGTGCAACAAAAATGAATGAATTCATAAAACCAGACATAGCCAATAAAAAATCTCACATAGCGCCATTGGCACATAGTACACTGTAAATAAGTAAAATAAGCACTCTCACAAAGCACATAAAAATGATTAAAATAAACACTTTCACACAGACAGAAAACAAAGACCTGCACTAATAGGCACAAAATTAGAAAGTGCCACAGCGACGGCAAAACTCGAACATGGTTCACCATTTCCCTAGTGTCTATTTCTGACCAGGATGTGATAGCCACCCAAACAAAAGTGATTTAAAAAAACACTTGCGCAGGAAAGGTATTAGACCCGAACTAAGACCTCAACTAATATGCACGCAAGCACAACATTTTAAACCATTTCTGAAGTGTGGCTTGCTGACTGGAATGCGGTATTGATGCAAACAAAAGTATGTTTAAAATATACACTTGCACAGAGAAAACATTTCAACCGAACTTTGACCTCAACTAATAGGCACCCCATTAAAAAACATTAAATCGACACGGAGACTCCAATAAAATAAACACTTATGTAGAGCCACTGCAGCAGAGAAAAGATTTCCCTGATAAGCAATCTGTAATGCAACTGGTGCTCGTGTACAGCTCTCAATGCCTTGAGTGGAATTTGTGCTCTGTAAAAAAAAAAAAAAGTACAAACAGCGGGAGGGAGTGGTAAACAAAGGAAGTGTGTTAAACAAGACGGGTAGGGGGCTGAAAAGGGGCACAAATGGGACACATGCTCTTATATGTAGTAACGGTAATAGATTTAAAAACAAGCATTTTCAATGCAACGTGTCTCGCATTAGCTCAAGTTAGAGCTATTAGCGCTGTAAAGAAAAAAACGCAGCGGGATCGCACTATGTAAAATAAAGCACGATCGCGCTGCGTGGAAAATAAACAGATAAAGTAGTCCGGACACCATGCTGAAAACATTGAGCCTCGTATGTTTTTAGTAGTTTACCAGTGCTGTGTAGGTGGACTAAATACCGGAAAAGGCATGACGTATGCATGCCTTTCACAAATAAAAGCAAGCAGATTTTAAAAGGCAAGCCCACAAACCAATGTAAGTGACTGATGTGACATGGGCTTGGTTTGAAGCCCAAAGAGAGATTACAGAATGGGACGGAGCGCTTTGCGCTCGCCCATAAAGAAGTACCCCAAAAGCACATGGCCAGTGGAGGGACACCAACTGTCAGCCACTAACAGAAACAGTACTTTGTCCAAGCTCCACAGAACAGTGAAAGCTGAGGAAAGAAGACAGGAAATGCAGCCTGATGATGTGAGAAGCTGCTGCTGACCACTGACAAAAAAGAAAACAACAGTGAACAGCGGAGCTACCAATGGTAAGTGATGTGTGGGCAGACTAACAGTCCCTTTTAAGATTTTTTTTATCACAATAATTTCGTGCACACAGCGCACAGCGGGTGCAGGCGAACACAAAAAAATATGGGTGCATTAATTTCTAAATTCAAAAAGGTTGGTAAATAGTTTATAATTAAATAATAAACTGGCTTTAGTTATATATATTTTTAACATCAAAATATATTCATTTATATTTTAATCTATTTCTAATAATTTAATTTAATTTAACATGATTTCCTATGTGGTTCATTTAAGTCCCTTATTTTCTATGGTGGGTGTTGTAGTATCAGTGGTTGGGCATGTGTGATGCTGGCTTACTACTGGTTATTTTTGGCAGTGGTATCTCACACGTGTAAATGTGTCTCCCCCCCCTTTTTCACAGGTAGAGACAAGTAAGTCTACACTTATGAGTAGTTTTAACCAAAATTTGTAAGGTATGTACCTGTAAATTACTCATAAGTGTAAGTTATCTTTGTCAACTGACCTGTCAGTCTTTCATACCTGATTCTTTTCTCTTTTCTAGAATCAACTCCCTCCTAATCATATTTAAACTCCCTTTTGTAGATGACCTATAAGACGTCGAGTCTGCGTGTGCATTCACAAATTGTTTGCCTGATACCTCACTGAACATTAAAATTCAGGGATGACAGGAATCAAAGAAGAATTAACCATCACTGGCAAAGCCAATCAGTCTCGGCAATGCAAGAGCTATTGGCTTTGTCAATGTCTTTCAGCCGTGTTTTATAACAGCGTCATAGGGTGTCTTTGCCTGACTTTCAGCCTTGCTGACCAGCAGCCAGCAGCTATACAACATGGTTAAAATCCATTGACAGAGACAACTGCCCTTGCGTTGCAGTTTTAGATTTTACTGCAGATCATCTGCGCTACTGTTGAACAGCATGGCAACAAAACATTGGCAAAGACAATTCCTCTCATAAGCGAGAACTATTTGCTTTGCCAATGTTTGTTGGGGACAGGGGCTTGTTTTTCATCATCAGACATTGACAGTGCAGGAGCGAGAAAGCTGAAAAGGAAAAAAAGAATAAAGAGAAAGACAGAAAAACAATGACAAAAGGAGAAAGCAGAGAAGAAAAAAAGGTGGTGTGACACGCAATGCAGCATGGAAGTTAGAAACCGGAAGCATAGCTAAAGGCCCCGCACATACATGGTAGGTCCAAAATCAAGTTAGGAACACCCTAAGCACACTGTCTCACATAATGTCATGACTCGTTCCCTTACTCGTTGGACAGAACAATGCCATAAAACTCTAATGACACTTTGTGCTGCACACCCTTAATGACCACCAAGGATCTCCTTCTGCTTCTCTCCTCTGCCCGCTTTCTTCCATCTAACCAGTCTCCACTCAGGAAGCACGGCACTGACTGCCCCGCCTACCAAGGCATCACGCGCTGACTCCGCCCATCTTTTTCATGGATTTGACAGGACAACATGCATGCGTTAACACAAACAGTCATTACTGTTTATATTCTGACCACTTCTTACATCACTTCCGGTTAAGGCTCTGCCAGTCTAGAGGAGTGTCCCCAGCTTCACTTCTCCAACAAGAAGCAGACCAGCCAATGCCATAGGCTGTATTGCCCCACCATTTTAGATGTAGCTAAAACCAACATGAAACATTGTATTGCCAGATATGTAAGTTTACCAGTGTTATTAAAATGTTGCGGCTTGGTTTTACTTAAATTTGTATTGTCTGCGATAGGAGAGCAAACTGAAAAATGCTTTTTTGCCTTTTCCAGTAGGTATGTGATTTCAGTAGACCCTAAAAGCGTCTCCATAGCCAGTTGTGTCCACCCATACGTCGTTCTGCCAACAGCAATTTGATTAGTGTAGTTTTGCTGTTAAAATAATATAGGCTGAAAAAACAAGCAAACAAACTGATGTTGTTTTTACATCAGCCCTGGTTAAAGAGGAGAACGTATCACCAATAACAGCAGAAATAATCTAGTATAGTCGAACTGCGGCTCATATGGGGAATTCTGTGAAGGGGGAGTGTTAGGGCACTGCTGCCTGCTCGCCATGCACGCAGCAGCATCCTCAGGCCAGGAGATGATGTGTGGCCGAGAAGGGAGGAGCCCTTCACATTAGGAACAATGGCGCTCCTAATGTATGGTGGGGCCAGTCAGCCATTGAAATCCAAATAGAAAAGTAGTCCTGAAACAACGACAATAAATTGGCCGCTGCGTAAATAATCAGTATTTGGCAGGTGCTCTCGGGGGCGGCTCATCAGCAGAAAAGGCATGACACATGTATGCTCTTGAGAAATGGGGATACAGAAAAATGGAGTGACAATGGTGCCAGCAAATGGAAAGGCTATGGGCGGACCGAAGCCCTTGGTGTAGACAAAGCAGTTTTGGTTTGAGACAGTGCATGCGCGCCATCTAGAGCCGAGACCTAAAAAGCATTATAAGTCAGCTTGAGTGAACACTTATATGACTTTTCACCAGTAAAATGAATTTAACATTTTTTAAAGAGGCAAGTGTACTATATCCACCCATATAGCCCTCGTGTATCTGTAGACCAAACACACATCAGTAGTCAATGGTTGGCATCCAGTATACAAATTATTACTCAAAGTACACTTAGGAGAAGCTTACATTAATGAAGGTTCCCTGGAGAAATATTGGTTTCTTTTGGAATTCTCTTGCAATTTTTAACCTCTTTTCATTCAAGTCATTGACAACTCGAACTTTTACACAGACTTTCTCAAGGATTATTCATCAGTGTTCAGGGTAAAGGCAAAATTACTCTGAGCCTGATTTAGAAATCGGCGGACAGGGTACTCCGTCACAAAAAAGTGACGGATTACCCTCCCACCGAAAACTAAATCCCATAGGCTACAATGAGATTTAGATTTTTTTGTGGACGGGATATCCATCACCCTTGTGACAGAGTAACCCAACCACCAAGTTCTAAATCAGGCTCTTTATCGTCACCTGAAGTCACATATCTAAAAAATAAGAACCTAGCTATTTCCTTCAGCCTACATTCCTTCTAATCTCAAAATCTGTGTAGTAAATTGACTACATCCATAGTTGATAGCAGAAGCAAACCCCAGAAGCAGTCCTGACTTCTGTAAATAACATCATACTGCAGCTTCGTGCTTGATTACCTTATCAAGATATGTGTGTTGGGATCTGAAGGAGCTCATGTCTGTACTTCATTTTGGCAATGTGTTCATGACGTTAAAAGATTCCTACCCACGAACAAGACGGAAAAATAGATCTTGGAATCCATCTTAACAATATCATGGTTTAAACCATGTCAACATTCTTCGGTAAATAAATGAATGAATGAGGGTATTTGTACAACGCACATACACCAAAGGCCCAATGGAGCTAGGACCCAAAGAAGGAGAAACGTTGTATTAGCACCCTGAATAGATGTACCTGTAAAATACAGATGTCTGTAAGTATATGTCTAGAGACCCCCATCAAATTTTGGGCAGCCTCCTGCTCAGTCTCGACTTACAGCTGACTCCATACTCACACATGCATAGATGATGACCCCCCCCCCATAACATTTCATACACAACAACTTTCAGGTTGTGCCACGGCAGCACTTGAATGGGCAGATTCAAACACATCTCTTTCATTTACAGTGAACACGTAAACTGATATATGTGTCAGCACATTTAGGGGCAGATTTAAGAGCCCCTAGCACCTCCTTGCACCACATGAGATTAATTTTTTTATGCTAATGTGGCCCAGCGAGGCCAAAATCACTGTGCCAAGTTTACAAAGTGGCGCAATGCATGCATTGCGCCATTTTGTAACCATTTGGGACACATTATGCCTGCACCAGGCGTAATTTATGTAAAGGGTGTGTTCCCCCATTAGGAGGGCTGAAAAAATGGCACAAAGAAATCTAAGAGATTCTTTTTCCTCCTTTTATTCCAGCACTTTTAACGCCTGCTCAAAGCAGGCGTTAAAAGGAGGCACACCATTGTTTACAATGGTCCTCAATGGGCTTTGAAGGATTAGTGTCAACATTTTTTATGGTAATCCTGAAAAGCTCAGAACTACTGTCAAAAATGTTGACGCAAGTTCCCTAGGTACCACCATGGTACACTGTATCTTACGTACTGCACACACATGGTGGCATTAGGGGGCGCTAAGGGGCGCAAGAATAATCAGGGCCATAGACTTTAACAAGATTAGTAAACACTCCAACCAGGAATTAAATACATTGCCTAAAGCAAGAGCCAGCCCCCCACCCAATGGAAGGTGAAGGGTAATTCACACTAGGCTTATCCCTGTAGTACAGCATTCGGAACAACATTGCACTCAGCCTATTAAATGATACTCCGTGGAACATCCATCACTGCTCCCATTGCTGAAATAAGCTGTGCCACACATTATGCCACTGCATTCATGCTCTGATTGGACACTCGGACATTCAGCACATTTGCAGTCACCCTATCCTAGGCGCTCAATGCATTCTACTTGTTTGTACTCACTGTGTCATAGTATACTCCATGCATTCTGAATCGACGCACTCATTGCTGACATGGGGCATTATGTGTAAAATACCACTGCTCCCAACTTGCCATAGGGCACTCTGCACAACATTCTCGACTGCATTCATTCCTGTCATAGAACATTCCGTGCAACATACTGCTGCACATAGGGAACTCCATGCTTTCAGAACCACTTCACTACCCCTATCATCGGGGCCTCCATCCTTTCTATACTTTTCCACTCAACCGCTCTTAGGGCCCTCAGCACAACCCACATCACTGCATTCACCCTTTCATGGGGCATTCTGTGCTCCCTGAACTCTGCAAGCACACATTCGTAAGGTACTCCATGCAACACACATCACACATACATAGCCTTCTTTTCGGGAATTCTATGCACGCAATAAGCTTCGGAAACCAAACTAACCATCCCATCAGTGTCCAAGCTGATACCATACATCATCAGTGGCATGTGATCTGGTGCCTCGCACACTCTGAAAGTGGCCTTTCTACTATCCACAGTGATACTCCCCACAAAAGGTTTACCAGTCCCTCATATGATGCACCCAATAACCACTCACCAAATAATCCCTTCTGCATGCACTAGATACTTCAGCTGCTACTCCATATGTAGCTCCTATCAACTTTCTGTGCCAAGGATCACCTCATAAAATGCAGTCCAGCAGATTGATATTAAGATGAGAAAACCTTGCCCTTAAAGTCCATCCTGCAGTCCTTTAGCGCGATGTTCTCTTCCTGATAGGATGGCCGTCACAACAGGAAGAAAGATGAATGGTAAATATGCACCTAATGAGCTGGCTCGCTGCTCTCCAGTAGTCATGGAGACCAACTTTACAAGATGAGACCGATAGCAGACAAGGCTATTACAGTACATCTCTGCATAAGAGCAACTCAAAGGCAAGATATTTAATAAGGAACACAGGGTTCATTACAGAATATGACATACATCTCCTTGGACTCTGCATTTATCAGTTTCAGACACCATAGAGAAACAAGCTCATCAACGCCTCTTTAGCAGAATCTTTCATTCATTTTCTATTTCTTCCCATCCACATTCAGTTGTCCAGCGGCCACGCCAAAACTGTTTCCTCCATCCTAAGTCTGCCCCCTGAAGTTTCCTGAGAATGGGGTGTTTGATAAATTCACAGGAGCTCTCCTCAATAAGACCAGAAAGATATTGTCCTCTTGAGGGTTCCCCACAACCATAGGCCGTTCAGCACAATCTCAGACATCCTCTTGTAACGCTCTGATTTCTGGAGCCAGGCTGTCCTGTTGCCTTTTCTTCTACGTCCATTTCTTTCCTCTCACACCTTGTCCTTTAAATCTCTTGTCTAGTGTAAAGCTGTACACAAATGGCGGTCTGAGGTGCTCATGCAGGCAGCCCCTTTGGTGGGGATACAGATGATAAGCTTTGGTGCTCCATCAGGAGCTGTGCCGCTTCCCGCTCAACCTACTACTCCCACTGATCTCCACATTCATATACACACAGAATGGCACCTCTTACAGAACCTCTTCCAGGATTGGCAGCAGCCCAAAAAGGACCTTGAAGAAAGAGACCCTAGCAAAGGAGTAATGAAACTGCCTCTCTTAATCAGAATACTTAGAATCCTGGCACAAAGTACTGTGGAATACCAACTATCTAGGTTCAGTGGGAGGGACATGACCAGACAAGCAGTGGGCTTCTTTCTTAACATCTTCTGGGTGTGCTCGTGGTGGGGTATTAATAGTATTACTGCCCACCTACAGTCAGGAGTTAAATGCTCTTAATTGCTCTTCCCCTCATTATGTACCTTAGCTTTTGATCTGATTACATAGTAGTGAGAAGGGCAAGTAACCGGGGTTAACATGCCCGGCTGAGCTCTTGAACCAGTATTAAAGATATGAGCATAAGGCATTGGCCATTATTAATGAGGAACGTGCATGACTATAAAATTCTGATTTTCGTAGTCCATATAAATGGAAATCTAGGTTTCCGCATTAAATATCTTCAGTATCTTTTATTAGCTTTCTTTTCCCTTTCTCTCAGCGCTACTTCGTGGGAAAATGCCACAATTTGAAAAACACGACTTTTCGAGATCCCTGCTATCCAGTGTTGTCTTCGCCTGTGCAACTGATGATTACCCATTTGTGGGTGTACACGGGTGAACATGTGATGGACTATGCCTACATCATTCATAGCCCCCCCCCCCCCCCCCCCCAAAGACTCAGGGGGCACGTGGTTTTGCGTTTTCCTCTAAGTCCTAGATTTCCAGTAAAGAAAAAAAGCTGCATATTTGCCTGCACATGTTTATTATAAAAATGAGATGGTCTCTCACCGAAAGTGCGAACATCATTATTTACTGAATTACTGTCGTATCTTTTTTGGCTCATTTTGAAAAGATGAATATTCAAAACAAAGGCAGAATCTGTCCAAGTGATGGATAAACATCCATGGCGTGTTTCTATAAGGTGATGTGTAGGCAGAAAAAATTTATTAAAAATGCTGTTATTCAGTTGGTCGCACCCTCTTTCATGATACAACTGCTCAATTAATTTCTGCCGTGCCGCATACTTCCGCGGGATGGTACTGAGCGTGGATACTGCAGGATGCAAAATGAATGAACACTGGCACTGCTTCTCTGCTTTGGGCAGATATTCAAAACTTACAGTTGCCATGGAAATGGGTAAAAATCTTCAGGAATTACTCATTGGAAAGAAGAGAAGCAAGTCTTCCTCCAACCTATTTCCAGGGAAACAAACAATCTGCTATAGAATAACGTTTTATGGATGTTTTTTTATGTGTTATTCTCCATATTTTATCCTAGAGTACTCAGTGACAGTGTAAATGTTCCAGAACATCTACAATGCAGCTCTGTATTGGGCGGGTTCGAGAGAACTCAGTCCAAGCCAAAACAGCATGACCTAAAATAGAGGAAACTGCACACACTGGCATAATTTTAGGTGCCTTTGATGAGGAATTTGCTTTGGTGAAATCTGTCAGTATTAAATCTACTGTAAGGCCCAACTATTATTTATACACATATTTACGCATCTTAAGACTTAAGGGCCTGATTATGAGTTTGGCAGACCAACTGTCAGCCCACCAGACCCGTGGGGAGGAGACCGCTGGGACCCGTCGGGATCCATGATCTTGGCAGTCACAGTGGTCCCCGGCTGTCTGATCGCGAGGGTCATAATCTGGCCGTCTGACCACCAGGACTGCAGAGTTCCAAAGGCGAATTTGGCAGTTGCAAGACTGCCAAACTCGTAACTAGGCCATTAAACCCCATTGAAGGGGCAACTATTGTGAAGACCCAGATGTACTGAGCAGTATTCTGTGTGGCTTTCTCAGTTCTGTGTGGTTTATGGCAAACACTTACCACCTGCTGTGTGGTTTAAGGGACACATTTGTCACCCGCTCTAAGTAGGTGGTAAAATGTGCAGGGGGTGGTGTAAATGAGGGAATGAAAAGAGGAGGATGTGTAGGCTGGAGGGGGGAAGAGGTGAAGGTTGGATAGTAGGTTGTGCATTATAAGCAAGGTCAATGGAATTATGCAGCCGGGGAGGGCCAAATTATGCGACATGGTTGACTAAATTAAACAGCAAGAAAATGAAAATGATGCAGCAGATTTTGTGATATTACTTCATTATTTTGTCATTTTTACGCTTGTTAACACTGGCTGGGCATTGGTTGTACCTCATTGGTACTAGTTTAACACCCAAATACAGCAAGCCTTCCACTCCGCTGCAACACATGTTCCTGCATTTTTAGTAACTTTCAAAGTGCTTGAGATAGAAATAATGTTTTTTGTTAAAATCTGCAGTATATGCACCAGATGATGGATTAGTTAGCAAATGCCACAAATCTATAATTATGCAAAAACAATGCTGCTGCATAATCTCATAATTCCACCCTTTATGATTATAAACTCCTCTGTGTCTATTCTCAGGGTCATGGGAAAGGCCCCTTTCCAAGACAATTTTATTGATTGGATTTCTGGCCTTTACAATCGGATTAGATGTTCTGGTACACAGTAAAAACAAAATTCGGGAACAAGAGTGTACTCATGATTGAGAGAACCAGAATACTACATGCTCATTATCCGGGCCTAAATTTGTGGGGGGGGGGAGATGGACAGAAAGAGACAGAGAGAGAGAGGGTGCTTCCCACAGAAGATTCATCAGCATTCATGAGCTAATGGGTTTGGAGAAATACTCTTTCCACATACAGTATCTGCCCAAAGTTGTCGCAAAGCCAAATATGGTACTATGTGTTCAAATTTCTAGAATATTTAACGTGTGGTTCTCCATAAAAGTAGCAGATTCGCCAAATATGCATGAGTTGATTAGGTCACGAGGAATGTTTCCACAATATACAAATCAGTTTTGAAATTATTTCATAAGTGGCTCTGTCTTGCAGGTGAGGTGTCATAAACATGGAGAGGAACATATCGCTATAACTTACAAAATCTTTGAAACATGGATAATAGGATGTTGCATAGAGTACCTGCACCTGCAAGGTTTAATAAAATATATCAGAAAAACAAACTTACATGTTCGGAAACTCAGCGTTACATATAACAGTAAGGGGCATATTTAAAAGCCCCTTGCACACCTTAGCGCCACTGTAGCATCATTTTTTTAATGCTACGGGACACTAATAGGCCCTCACTCTGCGCTGTATTTACAAAGTGGCACAATGGTACCATTGAGCCACTTTGAAAACACTTGCCCACATTATACCTGCACCAGGTATAATGTATGCAAAGTGAGGCGTTCCCCCGCAGGGAGGCCTTGAAAAATGGCGCAGTGAAATCCACAAGATTTCACTGCACCATTCTAGCGGCCTTAAACTGATGCTAGTGCTGTGTCCTATAGGCCTTGCTGAGCTTTGCTAGACTAATACCAAATGTTTTTGCGCTAGTCCAGCGAAGCACCACATGGCGCAGTTGTGCTAACGAGTGCCATAGTGCTCTGTATTATAAATACAGCGCTACCAGGGTGTCATTAGGGTGGCACTTGCAGCACAAGGAAACTGGCGCATCGGAGCCAGCGCACCAGTTTCTTTTAAATATGCACCATAATCCCTTCATGGCAAACTAGCGCACTCTCTAATCACCCGTGCCCTTTAAAAAAACACCTCCACTTTTACACTAATGTGCTCTAACTATCCCTCTTCTCTGCCCAGTTTCTCTAGTCTTCTAGCCTGCTCCTATTCCTTGACCTGGACTAACCCAGTTATCTTTTCTTGACCTGATCCTATAAAGTATGATGGTCCACTAGACAACACCTGCCAAAAATCAAAATAGTACTTGTATATCTCCAGCATCTCTAACTCCCAATAAACCAAATCCACTTTGTACAAAGTTGAGCCTAACTCTCCTTCTGGTGATTTACCAGTGGCCTAGCCCTCGAGAAACATCTTGCAGAAAGGTGGAGAGTCTATCCGGCTCAACATCATCAAACCAGCACCCCTTTTCTCAGCAAATGAAAGGGAGATGTAGATGGGAAACTTCTTGAGCTGCAGAGAGGAAAGAATCTCTTGCCCTCAACTGTCTTGCCCCTCAGTGCTGATGCCCTTAGCTGACCAATGACAGGCACATACTAGTTTGTTGTACGGCCATCAGCTCCTCCCCTCCATGAGTCAATGTCCATGGGCAGTGCTAAAGTCTGCCTTCCTTCCATTCAAGCACCATATCACGTGGAATGAGGCATAGGAGCCACAGGAATATTTTATGGTTGATAAAAAGTTGATTTATTGCTTTGACACATTGATGTGAGAAATTGAGTTGTTGGTTAAGTGGGTTGTGAGCCCTGGTCAAGCAACAGCCACAATCTTCTGCAGGATAAACCACAAAAAGTCACTAAATTAACCTGTGCCTATCCCTGGGTAGGATGGCACAAAGTAGCAGTCAACTTAACTTAGAGGCCATGTGTAAAGTAAATGCAGCACACAAACAGTAATAAAGTGAAAACACAACACAAGATAAATCCCAAACCAATTTGGAAAAGCATAGTCAATTTTAATAAATGATTTTACACCAAAATGACATGATTTTTTTATGTTTAAGGTTCAAAAAGGGCCTAAAAGATAAAAGTGCCAACCTTAGACATCTGCTCACGCAAGACCATGTCAAAGTCAAAAGTTACAGCCGACTGAGACAGAGCATGGTTCTGATACAAGAAGTGTATTGGGCCCGGTCAGTGCTTACCTTTGGACTTTTGAAATTTTGAAGAGTAAATGTCTGAAAATGTAGAAGGTTAGTGGGGCAAGGCTGCAGGAGTGTCTGAGGAGGGTGTTTCATCATCGGGTGGCCACAGAGTTAAGCCGCAGTGAAGATTTTACCTTCAGACTTAGTCGCCAAAATGGAAATCGGAAATCTCCAGTGGGAAGAAGCAGAAGGCTGTAACCAAAGACAATTCCACAATGTCAGATACCCCTTTGGAGAAGAACATGGCAGTTGAAGCCATGAAGTTAATCTGACCAGCGATTCACCTCAGGTGGATAAGCAAGCAGGTTGATCCCAGTCTCCTCCTGGGTCTCAGAGCACTTTTGGGACAAGTTTTGTTTGTCTTCGGTTTTAGAAAATATCCACCTGGGAACCTTTAGCACCACAATCAAGGGTCCAGGACAGTGATAAGGCCCTCTCAGAAGTTCAGGATTCACTAAGGCTGAGTCCAGGGATGGGTTCAAGATGAAGAGAGCCTGTTATGTCCCTGTAGATCTGAACAGGAGGCCAGCAAACTAGCCCTTGGAGCCACTTCTGATAGTCCTGGGTACAGATGTAGATGCAGGGCTTAACAGCAGGGCTAGCCTCTGAGGGTTCAAGGCAGGCTCCAGGGAGCCAAGCTGTACTTTCAGGTACAGCTACAGTCTGGAAGAGTGCACAGCAGGTCATAGCAGCAGGCAATCCCCTGAAAGTCCTTCTGCAGGTCCAGTGGTGAACTAAAGAGTGGGCCACAAGTTCCTATTTTGTATACCCTGGTCCTTGGTCCCATGCTCCTAGAAGGTGGAAGAAGGTTCTGGAAAGGCTGCAGTGACAGTACAGGGTTGTTAGGCCTATTGTGAAGAGATGGGACACAGCCTATTCAGGTGCAAGTGGGATTGTGCTCAGCTCTGCCCCCATCCTGCTGGTTAATGACCCATTAGGGCTCAGATAAACCCACTTTTGTGTGACTGTCTGAAACTAATTCACACAGTCTAACTGTCAGCTACACCCAGTCATGTGCCCCAAGACAGGATGCAGGCACAAAGGACTAAGGGCTGGAATATGCCAGATTTCTAAAAGTGGCATCTTCAGAAATGTAGTGATAAATCCAACTTTACCATTAAAGAGGGTTTATCATTACAATTCCATAGGTACCAAACATGATATAGCTTCCTCCTGTCATTTAGGAATTACAGCTTATTAAATGTAACAAGGAGTCCCTAATGTTATCCTATGAGAAGGGTAGGCCCCACAGTATGGAAAAAACAAATCTGGGAGTTTTTCACCACTAGGACATGTAAAACTTAAAAGTACATGTCCTACCTTTTAATTACACAGCACCTTACCGTATGGGCTGCCTGGGGCCTACCTTAGGGGTGACCTATGTATATTAGAAGGGGAGTTTAAGGTTTGGCAAGAGGGTTTAAATATTAAGGCGACATGGCAGTAGGACACTGGATTTAGGCAATGGCAAGCAATTTTTAAGGTGCTACTTAGGTGGGTTACACAATAAGGACTGCAGGCCCACTGGTAGCATTTAATTTATGGCCCTGGTTATATAGTATATCAGTCTACATGGAACTTTAATTTGCCAGTTGGGTATATACCAATTAGACCATGTTTTAGAGAGAGAGCACATGCACTGGTTAGCAGTGATAAAGTGCACAGAGTCCTAAAATCAACAAAACAAATTCAGCAAAATGTGGAGGAAAAAGGCAAAAAGTTTGAGGGTGACCCTGCAGAGAGGGCCTGGTCCAAAAAATGCTTCTACATTAGTAATGATCCCTAAATATCAAAGTAATGCAATATTCTCTAAATTATGTCTCTCATCGAAAATCAAAGTAACTCTTCAATTTGGTTGTAACACTGCATATTTTGCACAAATTCTCAAGTTTCCTGTCCTTTTTCCCTTCTCTGACTTTCTTATTCTTCTACCAAGCCCATCAGCCTCTTTATTTCTACTGTCCTACCAGTTATTTCCTCACTTGCTCTTATTAGTTCACTCTCAAGCACGTCTGCTCACTGGAAATGTATTGCCTTGGGACTCCAGGCACTGCCCAAGAGGAGCACAATGCTGAAAACAGTGCTGTGGCTTAGTGAAAAAACTATGAGCGGTAGTGAGCCACTCTGTAATGGGCCATCAGTAAAATCTTTTGTCACTCTTATTCTGGTTAGGAGTACGCATCAACAGAGAAGGGTCTCAAAATAATGCTCAAAGTCTCTCCCCATTTCTGATAAATGATCGAAGTGTGAATACTTTTACACTATAGGAGTATCAGGCTGTCTTATAACATGCTGCCGGTCATGTATTTGTTTGTATTTTTAATAGGCATAAATGAATATAGCTGCAATATCTGAACTTTCAAATGGGCTTTCAATGTTCCTTTGTCTATTCTTTTGAGTTCTCATTTTTTACTCTTGATGTCAGAGCATGATAACACTGTAGCAAGATCATTCATTCCACAGTACCACAACAAATGGTGTTACTTTTATACCCTACTCACTTAGCTAAGCCTTCCCTACAAACCTCTGCATTATTTAATTGTAAAGGCCAAACTATGCTCACCATCCAGTGGCTTTTCTGAACTCTAACATGCCTCACACCTGTTCCAGCGCACCTTATCTTTCAAGTAAATGGTTTCCTATTTGTTTTTTCCATTCCCATTCTTTAGGTTGCAAAATGTATTCTCTATATACAGGCACATCTATAAGTCTTGGTCACTAAGCTTCATCCTATCACAGAACTGGCACCTCAAAATAATGTACTCACCGACTGCCTTCACTCCTAGAAAAGGGGGAGTGTTGGAGTCAGCTCTTTTTACAGATTCCACCCCAGATTTCTGCGTTCTGTTGCTGAACCCATTTTTGTTGGCATTAGGACTTTGTGCACTGATTCCCTCCTAAACAGTGGTAAAGTGCATATTCTCTGACCCTAAAGCATGGGTCCATTGGCATATTCCTGATTGGTGCATTTATTTAATTTACTTCTAATTCTCTAGTATATGGTATTGGCATATACCTAATTGATACATTTAATTTAATTGCAAGTCTATAGGATAAGGATAAGGTAATACATGTATCCCGGGCCTGTAAATGAAATGTTACTAGCGGGCACCAGCACCAGCACTCGTTGTGGCACTCGCTAAATTAGCCTTTTAAAACATGCAGTCTGTAGTAGAGTTTTAAACTGCCATTTTTACCTGTCAAAATAAACCTTTTGCCAGGCCTACACCAACCATTTTAATACTTAGAGGTCCCCCCCTGGGTAGGCCCTGTGTGTTCATAGGTGAGGGTGTATTGTATTTAAAAAGTCAGACATGTGTACTTATGTTTTACATGACTCGGCATATAAAGTTGTTTTCCACTGTTGTAAGGCCTATCTCTCCCATTTACTATAACTGGGTTACCTTATTATATTTAATAAGTGACAAGTTTGGATTGGGAGCAGATAGAAATATGCTATTCACAACCAAATACATTTTAATTTAAAATCCTCTTCAATAGTACAGTCAGATTTTAAGTTAGAATTCTGAAATACCACACTAATGGTTAGGGCAAGTTTTTTTGTCCTAACCATTCTTGCCCTCTGCCAGTGTCCTGGGTCACATAACTGTGAATGAATCTGCTGTTGTCTGCTGTTGGGTTTTGTGTATTGCTTCCAGACAGTCACACAAAGGGGGCTTAGGTGTGGAGCGGACTGTCCATCCTGGCAGGATGATTGGAAGGTGTTGTTCCCAGTCTTGCTTGCATTTAAAATGGCTTTGCCTCCTCCAAAGGAATCTGACAACAGGCCTGCTCCGTCTTTAGTCACCACAGAAAGTTTGAAGCCATGACAGGGGAAGGGGAAGAATGTTTCCAGAACCAGGTGTTGGCCTAGGACAGGGAGTACCCCACACAAAGGCTGGTACCAGGTATAAATATTGGATCTCCACAACCACTCTTCATGACACTCCTGTGCCTGTGGACATTGCAGAAGAAAGTCGTCTAGCACTGATTTAGAGCCAGAAGACTGTCTTGCTGCTGAAGGACTGCCTTGCTGTCTGAGAAGGAATAGTGGACCTGTTACCTTCATCCCAGGCTTACCTGTGTGATGCTAAGGATTAGTTGGCTGACCTCCTGTTTGAGCAACAGGGACATAACACGCTCCAGAAGCTTCCCTAGAACTGACCAGCTGACCTGCTACAACGTGACCTGCTTTGACCTGCAACTGGACCTGACTGAGCCATGCTGGCCTCTGATGGAGTAAGTTCCTTATATCTAAGAGGTGCCCCCCTTGTCTTGGACCCCTGGATGGAATGAGTCTAAGCTCCTTTCAAGATGAAAAGGTGAAATCCTGAGGTTTGGGCTCTTCATAACCACAAACAGGCCCTTTTGTGTTTCGATTTTTCCACCAGTGACAACTGCCAATGCAAAGCTCCGGTGAGACCTGCTCTTTGAGCTACAATGACGATCGGCAATGCAAAATCAGCACTACAGAAATGTCAGACTGTGGTGACCGCTAACTTGAAACTCTGGCAACGGTCATCCACAACACCCGACCAGCTCTTCGCCCTATAGCAACAACAGCCTATGATGACCGCCAAAGCGAAGCTCAAGCAACGATCATCCACAACGCTTGACAGGCTCTTGCTGATAGAGCAACAACAGCCTGTGTTGACCACCAATGTAAAGCTCCAGCAATGACAATCTGCAAAGTATGACTAGATCTTCATGCTACAGCCATCAGGCAAAGCTTTCCCTGCTCCTCGCGGCCCCCTACACCACAAACTGATCCCTTCATGCTGGACTTTCAGAAGGTAACTCTTTCAGCACAACAAACCTGTTCCATGTATCCAACCTGCACTCCATCATAGTCTTGTGAACTTATGACTTTTCCCCGGTCCAGCAAGCATAGATGACCGTGAGTGGTGCTTTGTGCTTTTAGGTGCTATTTTTACTTTTTTCTTTAAAATTGTATATCTCTGGATCTACTGATTGGATTTGTATCATTCCTATATAATTTTATTTAATAAAATGTACTCTATTCTGATAAATTGGTTTGGGATTTCTCTTGTGTTGTGTTTTCACTTTATTACTGTTTATGTGCTGCATAAATACTTTAAACATTACCTCTAAATTAATCCTGATAGCTTTGTGCCAAGAAATCAAAATGTTAAACACCTGCTGATTTAGTGGCTTTTGTGGTTCTCCCTGACAAGAATTATGGATGTTGCTCACCTTGACAAGAATTGTGGTTGTTGTCTGAGTGGGGCTTCCAGACCCCTCAACCAATAACCTAATTATTTGCAGGAAGGAAGCGGTGCCACCATGCAGCTATATCCAATAACATTTTTTGACAATCTGTATGATGGTGACAATACCGTGATTCCAATACTGTTCTGCAAAGATCTTATTTGCCCAGAACAAAACTTTGTGCCTGGTCTTGTGATGCAACAGGCAATTAATTAGTTTGGTAAGACTTGATAAAGCCTACATGCATTGATAGAGCCTTTTCACACATTTTAAGAAACATATAAAGGAGACTGGTCCACCAATTGTGTCGCCATGGACTACACTTCCAAAATGCATGGGGGAAACAAACCCCATTAGTCATCCCTATCCACTTGAGGTTTGACTTTTACCCCAAAATCTACGTTTTTGGCTGGGATTAGGGAGTGGAGAGATAACGAGAGTCTTGTTTGTACATTTTACATTTATCACAAGAATAATGGTACAGAAGAGGCTTGGTCTATTGATCATGATCATGACCACTTTGAGACATACACAAAGAAAAAAAAGTTGTGCCCAGGTTGCTCAGGTTTCTGGAACACTTAGCAGTAGATCCAGTGTTAGAGTATCATATGCCTGGAGTAGAGGATTCTCTGAAGAAAATCACAAGTAGTTGTGCTTTAAACTAGCATGCCATTTATGCAAAACATTCAGCAGACAGCCATTGTTGGGTTTGTGACCTGGGCTGTCAATTGTCTAATGAGCAATGGACTATTGCTTGTATGAGAACATGAAAGGCACATCTCAATCATCAATACCAATTAATACATTGAATATTTATGATGTTGAACATGGTGGATCCTCCCCTTCTGCATATCATGAATTTATATGTTTAGAAAAAATGTCCTAGATGTTCTTAAGATTCCCTGCCCTAGGTGTTGAAGGAATAGCTTGAAAAAAGCAACAGAGCAAATTCACAATATTAATAGGTCCTCTGTTGGGCAATTCAATAGTTATTGGAGCAATCACTAAAAATATTTCCAATATAGACCACATTTTCAAGTCTAGTGATAGCTCTGGGATTGCTCTTTGCTATATTAGAATTTCTGCTCATGATTTTGTGCTCCAACACAAGATATAACATAATAAGACGTCTTGCCATTGGCACCCAAAGACGCTTGGTGGCAGAGGTTATGTAGCCCTAAGAAGGCATTAGTTTGGGATTCTAACGGGGAAGATGATTATGCAAGTGAGATCTGCCTTGCAATTGCCTCCTAGGTGTAACTGGGTAAAGTGGATATGTTTGGCTCTCATGACAGTATGTATGATGTATTTAGGTTACAGTAATGTTTTCATTTAAGAGCATGATAACTTTATTTGGGCAGAAGAGAAGGAGAAACAAGAGTAAATAAGCTAAAAAAAAGTCCGACGCCGAGTGGCAATAAAAAGAGGCAATCATGGCGAAGTCAATATATCTTGGCTCTAAAATGTCTAGCCAGTACCTTTTATACTTCTTTTAAGTCAGTTAGAATGATTGGTTATACACGCAGAGGAGGAGAAAAGCTGAGAGAGAGTAAACAATATTTTTGCCATGGAAGTCGCAACACAAGTGATCGAGATCACCTCAGTCAATGCAATGCCTTTACTCCAATCAAGGATTTCACATAGGTTGGGGATTATGGAATGTAGCTTGAACTGGGGCACCTGCATGATCATGTTTTAGGTTCTTGCTGCTGAGTACAATTTCTGTAAAATCTGCATCTCTGCCAGAGTTAAAAAGTGAATATTTATTTCTCCATAAAGGGTCAACATTCAAGCAGTTGCCAGTAGCCTCGCAACTGCTCTTGAGAAATGTCATTAAAAAGCAGGCAAAGGATTTAGATGATATGTGCCTTGAATATTCTGAAGTGATTAAGCAATGGAGCCGTCGGCTCTGCAATCAGAGCATGAGAAGAATTGAGCGTATACACTCACCATTGCCCTTACAGACAGAAAAGAAAGGATTGAAATCCATTATGGCAATACAATACCTTTACTCCAACCAAGAATTTCCGAACTTTTGGGAACTTACAGAAGTGCAGCTTTGACTAGAACACCTGTTTTGTTCATATTTGTAAGTGCTTTTGATTGATGTTTACTTTTTTTTAATTGAGCATCTTTGGTAAAACGGAAACCTACATAGATTGTTCACCAAGACAAGTCCACAATTTGGCATCAAATGTCCACCCAACAGGATATCTTTTCATTGCTTGGTTACTACGTTTTTTGTTGGATGAAACAATATAGCATAAGTTCCAATAAGCCCATGTGACTAAACCGATCACATGTGCCTGCATTTTCTGCCATGTGTTGCTTACTTAAAATTTGTTGATGGGATTGGAAGATTTGCTACTGAAGTTCATTTGAAATAGAAGAAGCACCCAAAATATTTAAACAGGGTATACCATGGCAACCAGAATTGTTGGCCCTGGTAAATGCACCTTCCTCCACCGAGAGCATCTTTGAAATCATTTATATTATTTTAACAAATTCATTCAAAGATGGCAGTTGAGGAGGCACCTGAATCCACTGAGGACATTTTTGAATTCATTTAAATTATTTTATCAAAATCTTTGACTATGTGTCCTAAATAAATACAACCATTCAGGGGTCCCCGCCAAGTGTGCTTATGCACATGCAGTGGCAGATGGCAATCTTAAAATGGGGAAAAAACGTTTTACGATGCATGATCGCCAATAGTGCGACAAGCCCCCGGAAACTTTCAAATAAATGAATAAATATGATAGTTTTGCAAGCAGGGAGGGACAGGTGAAGAATAGAATAAGCTTAGGGAGTAGTGTAGTGGGAGGATGAGTTGGAGCTAAAGCTGTCTGCAGCCAAGGTCTATACAAGGGAATCATTTCAGCTTAAGAATAATTATTCAGGGTTAGTAGAGCTACAAGCTGGGCTGCTTGTAGGAATGAATGAAAACAGAAGAAAATGAGAATCAACAAATCACAAAAATAAGACAAGATAGAATATTTCAACTCATTATCAAAAAAGTAATACTGAAGATCATAAAATGCAGTAAGGGGAGTAAGAGGAGAGCAGAGGTTGAGAAGAAGGTCAAAACAAAAACAGATCCATTAGGAGGAGGGCAAGAAGATGAATTAGCACACACCTAGGAGGCAGCGGCTCTAGGGAAGGTAGGAATCAAACCAACAATGGGGAGGCCCATAACTCCCAAGAGACGGGTTTCCATGCAAATGGAGTGCCCTAACATGTATAAAAAACGTGAATTTTGTTACTCGTCATTCTTACACCTTTCGAACAGACATAGGAATTTGATTTTTTTTATTATAAACCCTTTACAACACCAAACAGGTATTTCTTCTTAATCATAAACCATGTTTACTAAACTGCCTTAACTTATTAAATTATTTTCAAATCAGATAGTTCAATTGTAATTGTTTTGTCAAAATCGATTCTCACAAAAAAGACATCCCTTCAAAATAAATTGTTTTTATTGTGTATTTTTTAATTCTTACTGTTTGTTTAAGGGGGAAATTCTATTACAAACACCTCACTCTTGTTTCATTCAACTCACCATGATCTTATTGTCACACAGGAGGAAACAGGTAGGTAGACGCCAACTTTCTTTGTTCTCTCCCTGATGTTGTCGCTTCAGTCGCTTCCATGCATATCCATTCAGCTTTGTCCTGCTTCATGTCATTCTCCCCAGTTCCTCCCACAACACTTTGTTCTCTGTTGTACAGCCTTAACATCATCCTTGCATTACAGCATGGCTATATTCTTTTACTCTGGTCTAAAAATGTTTCCATATTTTAAGTTTTTGTGTTGGAAACAACTATATATTATCGTTTTGTAGCAATGCTCTGTCTCTTTCTGGAAAGGAGATGAAACCCACAGTAGAGTTCAATTTTGGACAAGGATAATTTCCAGCAACACATTGTACTACATAAAATTGCCAGCAATACATGGCGTAATCTTGAATAATTATTGGAATTACTGAATTGTTTATCCTTGTCCGGTTCTTATACACAAATAACATTTATGTGAAGGTAATTGGATATATAGTACTCTTAAAACAATGCTAAAGTATTTAGGGCCTGATTTAGAAGCCAGCGGATGGGTTACTCCGTCACAATGGTGACAGATATCCCTTCTGCCAAAATCTAAATCTCATAGAATATAATGGGATTTAGATTTTACCGGACGGGATATCGGTCACCGTTGTGATGAAGAAACCTGCGCACTGAGTTCTAAATCAGGCCCTTAGTGTTTTGAAAGTAGTGTTGCAAATATGTATTTGCCTTCGTGAAGGCCATAAAAATCACTGTTGATACATTTTTAGAAATCTCCTCAAGGTAACAAAATGTATTTGAAATAATATACACAGAAGAGAAATGGCTAAAATTAAATTGATCTTCCTTTAGTGTTATGGTTCTTAATATGTTATTATGTACATTATGAACTATTTGACATTAGGAAATATTACTTTGGTTAATACAGTATTTTTTGTAAGTAACGTTTTTAAAATAAATGTATGATTTTTCAATATTCTTTTGTGTATTGGCTCTCGTTGCTGAACCATTGTCATTTTAAAGTCTTATGCAGTTACAAATTAAGATGTGGATAACAAGAAATCAAGATTTGTTAGTATCCAGTTACTTCCAAAAAGTATCTACCAGTGAGCTCAAAGGAATCGGTTTTCTTTTGGTGGAAGACATATATTATTTAAAATCTTTGGAAAACAGTGGCATCCTATATATCCTAATTTGAATGACACAGGTTTAATCCTTCTTTATTCTTATATGTTATCTCCAAATAATATAACATTAATTAAATGTTTCATTTCGTTTTTTGTCCCACTACTTCTTGCCTCAGTGCACCTGGTAGGCCATTTGGGTGACTGATTCAAATTAAATATAATCAACTAATGGTTCCCTATTAGCCAAGTGGAAATATGCACATCTTTGTGTAGGCCATTTAATACTTTTGAGTTACGTTTACTTGCCAAGAACAGTAAACAAGATATGGTACAAACTTTGCTCAATGACATAAACCTTAACAGCTTCAAACCCCAGCTTTAATCAAGTGACAAGTCACTTGAATTCACCCTGGATACCAACCTCACCCGCAAGGAACACATTACCAAAACAACGAAGAGGGCTGCTACCAGCTCTCTTCTGAAGAAAGTCAAATCATTTCTTTAGGAAAGCAACTTCAGAATAGCTGTTGAAGCCCTCATACTGTTACATCAGGGTGGTGATAATGCCCTACTCCATGGCCTCCCAGGTGCCACACTTGCACCTCTTAAGGGCATCCTGCATGCTGCAACACATCTCATCCAGGGCCTGAAGAAACATGATCACATCACTCCCACATCCTGATAGAACTTCATTGCCTCCCCTTGCTGGCCTGCACCATCATCAAAGCCAGCTGCATCATTTGCAAACCCACAACCCTGTTTATCTTGCAGACAAACTCAACATCTCTAGTGTGTCCTGACACTCCTCTAGCCAGGGCCCAATCAGACTGCAGACTAAGAAATATGAAAAAAAGAACGAAACAAGGCAGCCATCCTTCTCCAACTATGGTCCCAGGATCTGGAACAGCATCCCCAAATCCATCAAGACCACTGCCAATACTGCTCCAATTTCAGAAAGAGTTGAAGGTTCATCATGTTAAACAACATTGCATCACAATGCATTAACCATCCTCAACCAAGCTATATGTCCATTTTTTTGTTGACTTTATACTTGCCTTCAACCATGTACATGGCTCCGCTGCTTTATGGATAGATTTTCACTATAGAAATACCATATATATATTTATATATGTATATATATACACATTCTTTATTGGCTATACATTTGAGTGGCTAGTTCACTCTGTTATGCTCATAAAATTACTGTTCATAATTACAAGAAAAATAACATCATGCTATTGCTAACCACAGTGAATATTTCCTCTATTTATGTTCTTGTTTTAATGTTCATATGTATAGTCTTCAAACTGTCTGTACACAATCGCTCAATTACAGAATGTCTGGTCTTACAGGCAGCTTTTCCAATTGGGTCTGTAATCATTACTAAATAGATTAACGCTGAGGCCATCAAGAGGACATTTCCTTTTTAGCATCTCCAGGTACAGTGCTTATTCACTTTGTTTAGTTCAATATCCTTCCAGCCTTCCAGGGAAATGGTTTATTTACCCCATTACTGTATTGTAACAGCATCTGAGCGACCACAACATGATTTAGTTAAAACCATTCTACATTCTAGAGAGTATTTCACCAGCCATGGTTATCCCATAAATTACAAATAGTAAGAACCACCAGAGTGAAGTAGTGGTGGGGGTCTTTCGTTCCAAGTATTTATATCATTAAAAAAAACTTGTTGAAAATAACAGTAGCCAAAAGCAACCAGCCATCCATCCATCCATTTATCCCATCTGCAATTTCTAGTGCTCATATTTTGCATGAACAGAATCCTAATTTGATATCAATGACTAAAAACAGCTCATTGCCTAGAAGGACAGAACACAGCAGGTTCCCATGCTTCACCAAAGCACAATGCTGGCTGCCAGTAGAAAATTACATTTTTGTTCTGAGATCTCTTCAGCAAGCAAATAGTACTCCCATTTCCTCTTGTGTATTCATATTATGGAAAATATTTGCCACATTAAGTTTGCATTCAAGAGCCTTTGCTGATTTACAAAAATGTCTGAACACCTTTTGAAAGTAGTCCCTGTTTTGCAGTTATCAGATGTCTCTAAATCACAATGTTTAGATGAAGAATATCACTTGGGAAAGCATAGAAGGAAGACAGAACTTGGGGCCACAGCTATCTGTATGTACAATGCATTTGGTAAAGTGGTCACAATTTGCGCACAAACTTTTATCAAATGCATTGGTGTTTTGCAAATTGACCTATGTGATAATAAGTTGGTTCACAAACACCAAATCTTAGTGGGTCACATTTGTAGATATCTCATTATTATTGACGAGGTATGTCAGCACAACATAATGTCTGTGATTGCTTTAAAATAAAGCTTTGGTTTTGGCATTCAGAAAGAGAAAAAACTATAAGATTCAGTGTCGATCACCAATTAGCATTTTTACACCTAATTCCAAACACATTTCTGCATTCACATCTTACCAGGTTGTCCTGGCAAAATGTAAAGGGGGGAGTAATTCAATGTGTGGATTTTCTACCATAATGTGCAATTCTTTTTAAGATGGAATCCCCAGTGTCACCTCAATTGGGATTTTTCCAAATTTGTGATTAATACCTATGATGAGAGTCTTCTTCATATGAGCCTACAATATACCCCTAATAAGAAGCAAAACAGTACTAATCATTTTATTGAAAAATTTAAACAATATTTTCATCAAAATATCCAGCACCTTGTAGATCATTGCCATATGTGGATATTTTCCAGATATCACACTTACAACAGTTTTCTTGGGCAATGATAAGGAAATTGACAATACCTTTTGCATCGCCTTGAACCACACGAGCAACTGAGCAAAACTTTAGGAAATGTGGGCTTAAATGCTGTGTGTGCAGCCATACTGGAGTTTGAAGGTAAGCCAGGCTGGAAATAACTGTGGAAACGTAACCCATTCAGTTAATAAGAAGTATAGATAAGGTACCCCCGCCAAACATTATAAGGATACTGCAACTCCTCATTGAGAAGCATTGTGACCTTCTGGGGGAACAAGGCCAAAGGTCATAGAACTATGAGGCGACCTACAATATCCTTATATTGCATAGCATGGGTACTTTATTCTTTATAGTATTGGTCACACCATCATCCTTTCCACAAATTGCTTAGGACCTTAGAGCGTTGATCTTTCCTATGAAGAAAGATAGGATCGTTGCAGACTTGAAGAATGATGCAGTGGAAATTTAAACACACTAAAATGAAGTTGGGGAGGCCTCGGGGGCTCTACTCAGGAATAATGTTCTCCTTACAGAGCAGGATATCGCCCTCCATGGACACCAAACACGGCAACCCCCAATCACTGAGTGACTCCACTGTATGGGCTGCTGTACCCAGATGGGGGAGGTGATTTATAAAATCAGAGAATGCACCCAAAAACAGAAGAAAATCTGGGGACCTTGGCTGGAACACTTTGAAGCCGAGATGCTGCGCCCAGATGAAAAAATAGGAAAACAATGTGAACCTGACGAGAAGGCAAATGTTTAAATGCTGAATATTTCAGATTATTCAGATGTGTATGGCAATGTGTATTTAATTAGACCCAAAACATCTCAAATGGAAACAAATGAAAATATTCAGGGAATATTCATATACAATTAAAGGACCCTACTCATTCACTAATAGGGAGTTGGACGTTTCAAGGCCATTCACAAAGGCACGTAAGGATATCTTAAAATCGATTCCTGTAGCACTGCTTCCTGTACTGCTAAACGCTTTCGTGAATCAGCTCAAAGTTGTTTACTTTTTGCTTCCTTCAGCTTTAAAACATCACTAACTGCTGCAAGTAAAGGCTGCCTTTGAAGGGGGTGCAGTTGCGGCCCATACCTTGTGTCTTACATCGCCATAGCTTCCTTGATTTGTTTTTCCGTACAGAATGACCCGATCTGAGTATGGGCTGAGGATACTGCATTCAGGCTCCTCCCCCCATGTATGTTCTGCTGCACACACCCACAGAGATGTTCTTTGTGGGCTTTGTGAAACTCCTCACAAGGAAGCTCCACACTTAGGTGCCTGGTTGTGCGCACGCTAAGGGACAGGCAGTGCATTGTTCATCCCAACGGATAACGTAGGACTTTTCAATTTTCTATTAACGAGAATAGAAAACTACTTCTGAAGGGAGATTCAGGGTCAATTGTGAAATGTAATTGATTGTGACATTAATAATCAAGGCTGGTGCCGGGCAGGTTCACAAATCTGACCAACTTGCATTTTATTTTTAATTAGTGTAGGACTCCTTTATGAGCTGGATGTTAAATACATTAAAGAACGAGGGTAACAAGTCAATTATCTTCCATGACACTAATGAAAACTAACTATAGTCTTGAGGTCTTAACAGGTCCTGCAGATTTAGTCATTACTTCATTGTATTCACATGGTTTTGATGTGCTGATCTGCTGTGTAAATTTAAAGTAAATTTCCTCTATCACTTTCGGACTTTCTTCCACCACGTGTTGTTGGGCAAAAGATTGCCACAGTTGGTAAACTAGTTCTGCATCCATCATTAGGAGCAATATCCTATGTGTACGCGTATGTGTACGCTTATTGCTGAGAAAAGGGGCAAGAACTAGGAATTAAACAATGCAAAATGCTGATGCCTTCCAAAGGGTGCAGCACTATATAAGGACATTGTATTGTGATGATGTGAAGCATTTTTTTGTTGTTCAGACAATCACGATTTCAGTGCGCTTTGTGCAGTAGGATCACTTCCAACTCACCTTGCTATAAGCTTAAATGTACATGACTCCAACTTGGTAAACCCCACAACAACTCACATATCAAGGAGGAGTGAAGGAGTTATTTTTTGATAGTATCGATGTTTGCATAAGTGTCACAAAGCAGTCTGAATAGTCAAAGTGTAGAATGGGATACAAGAGATATGTGATACCACAAAAATAAATCCCCATTTTACCACCGTATAAATCACTTCAGACAAATGACCTGAAGTATTTGGTACTTATGGTCAAATCTATGCAATGTTTCTTTACACCAGTATCTCTTTGACAAGTTCTTGATTTTTGCCATTACAAAAGCTTGCAAAGATTCCTTGTTTACTTTCACCTGTGCAAATGTATCCATACGTAGCCTTTGATATGGTCTCCCACCACACACTCATCTCAAGACTGCACAACATAGGCACCCAAGGAGCCGCTCTCAGATGATCGCCTCTTTCCTCACCAGAAGAATGCAAAAAGTCTGCCTTTCCCCCTCCACCTCTTAACTCAAGGAAATCTTCAGTGGAGTACCCCAAGGATCCTCGCTCAGCCCCACCCTTTTCAACACTTAAATGATTCCTCTGGCCAGCATCATCAAAACCCACAGACTCAACATTAGATCCTACACAAAAACGACACACAACTCATCCGCTCCGAAGACACCACCAGCACCAAGACCAACTTCCACAACTGCATGACTGACGTCACCAACTGGATGAAGGGCAGCTGCCTGAAGTTCAACACAGATAAGACAGAGAGTTCTGATCTTCGGAAACAAAAGCTCTCTATGGGACGCATCCTTGTGGTACTCAGAACTCGGACCTACTCCTACCCCCCAGTGGCCACGCTAGGAACCTAGGCATCATTATGAACAACAAACTAACCATGATAACTCAGGTCAACGCCACCTCCTCCTCCTGCATCTTCTGCATGATTTGCTAGATATTCAAATGGCTACCCCAAGCACAAGACGCACCATCACTCAGGCCCTCATCTCCAGCTTACGGGGCTAGGGCAATGCTCTCTATGCAGGGATTGTAGCTCAACAATTACAGGCCATACAGAATACTGCAGCCAGACTTGCCCTGGATCTTCTTAGATGAACCCCCATCAGCCCCTACCTCATGGAACCACACTAGCTCCCTGTACAGAAAAGATGCCAGTTCAAGATCTTGACACATGCATACAAGACCCTATACAATTCAGACCCGCCTACTTGACCAATGCCTGAACTTCCATCAGCCCACCAGACACTTCCGCTTCACTTCCCATTCTTTAACCTTCACCCCCCACATCCAACATAGCTGATGCGGAAGTCGCTCCTTCTCCTACCTAGCAGCAAAGACATGTAATGAGCTACCCTTTCTTCTCTGGACCTCCTCCTCTCTTCCAGAGTTCTGAGAGTCCCTGTAGACCTGGCTATTTGGTTAATCAACTAGACGCTTGGATACCCTCACAGGTGACAAGAAGCACTCTACAAAGCCACTGATTGATACATTGGTTGATTGATTGATCTGTACCTCATGAGATCATTTTCAAGTCAAAGCAAGATGATTTTCTCTCACAAACTGGAAAATGTATGCACACTTTTTCTGTGCAAGTTAACAAGTTGGTATTTTGCAGGAGAGCACTGTTTTCTGCAAAGCACATCTTTACAGAAAAATGTGATTAGTGTCAAGAATATTTAAGGATATATGCAACATAAATGATCACAGAAGACACACCTTTCCCATAAATATGGCAAATCAAAACCTTTGTAACTTTTGCCAGGGTGCAAAGTTTTTCACAAATTCTTGCAAAGTTGGCAAAATAAACCTCTGCACAATGTCACACCCATAAAACATTGTGTACATCTGCATCAGAGATCTTGCTAATGGAAAGGCATAGACTTAAATCTGCATCAACTGTAACATGGAGTTCAGAAGGGATGTCCTTTAGAGACATTTAAATGGTGTAAACACAGGTACACAGTTCAGAGCATAGAAACAGAGCTCTGCTAACAGAAGCAGGGGCCCTTAGTAAAAGATTTATCAAAGGCTGGGAAGTATCAACTGCCTTGCAGTAAGAGTTGTAGCACAACATTAATTGCAAAATTGAAAAGGGCTGCAACAAACAGAGGTGTAATCATAGTGTGATGGCAAAGACATAGCCAGGGCCACTGAAGTTAGATGATTGTGCGGTGCTGTGTTTTTTTGCATACTTATGGATTTGCTGCATTTGCCCCATGATCCATTATCTGCCACATAGTTCGCAGATTTAAACAAAACAAATATTATTTCTACCTCAAGCAGATCAAAAGTTACTAAGAACTGAGAAACGCATGTTGCTGAGCAGTGGAAGGCCCTTAGCAAAATATGACTGGTCACCTTTCTGTTGCTTATTGCTATATTTGTGTGGTATTAATGGCGTGCAACTCATGCCCAGGAAGTGTTAACAAGTGCAAAAGTGACTACGTAATGAAGTAATGCTGTAATAAAATGTGCAGCATTACACCACATAAATTGCATTTTCTTGCTGCATAATTTACTCAAACATGCCATATAATTTGCCTATCATCTGCAACATAATTTCAGTGACCCTGAATATAGCTGCAAGATCACCATTCAATCGGTGGCTGGTTGGCCACCATAGGCTTGGGTCAGAAGAGGTTCTACCATACTAATGACTTCTCCACTGCTCTGGCAGGAAGTTTCTCAAATAAGAGGCTTTGTTTCGGCAAAACAAAACAATCCCTTGCCACACCAGTGCCTATAACCCCCAGAGTTCCCTAAAAAGGATTGTGCATATTTAAACATTACTGAACCTTACAATGATGGACAGATCTCCATTGACCGCTCACACACACACACAGTGGCAAAAGGCACCCAGAATCCTAAAGCATAAACGCTCTCATACAAATAAGCAAATGTGCTAGACAATTCCAGATAACATACAAATATCTCTTCCTCACAAAACAGCAGATGGCAATAAATCTAAAAACGGCGTCTAGCGCCTAGTCATTATTCAAACACACCGGTTATCCATTCCCGTCCTACTGCTGAATTCAATACATTTCTACCTTCAGAAAGCAACTATGTTTGGGGAAGAAGGACATTTCACAGGCTTGTTGTGTGTAAAAGGCCGCTTTATTGGAAACAGGTGCACTCACATTCATTTATACCCAGGGCGTTCCGCCTCACAAAACTAAAGCCTCACTAGACATCAGGTTTCCTATCACCTCTCTCCCCCACACCCCTCCCCCTTCCGCCCCCCTCAACTTACTTTAGACTGCATGTCGTATTAACCTTCCGACTGTAACTGTCCTTGTCATAATCCAAACTTCCATGTTACTGGTCTCCTAAAGTCCAACTATCTGTCCTAATTGTCCTGCTGTCCTCCGACACAAAAATCCCCTACCACCGGCCACCGTGTCGCCACCAACAAAATGGTTCCGACACCTAAGATGGCCAGTATAAATACCCGATAGCACATAGCCCAAAAAGAGCCCAACGGCGCCCGCGGACCATGCCACTTCCCCAAACATCCGGGGGGGGGAGGCCTCATTCTTCGGCGGTCCCCCCCAGGGCCTCCTTTCTTTACAGTTTTGATGTCTTTGATGATCGATTCTACAAACCAATCCACTGGTTACTGGAAACAATAGCACATTCCAGTTTTAAGAAGTGCAATACAAGCCGTGGAAACGCAATGCTAATTCATAGCTTGTAAAGCAACATGGAATCGACAAGCTTCCTTTGATGTGTTCTAATGTGGAACTGTTTGGATACAGTAAAGGTTTTATGAACCATACTTACACACAAGAAGCACGCCCATGGAACACAGACATTGAATACACATCTTAATAAGTAGATATGAATCTGGGAATATGATACAGTAGATCATGGCATCTTTTGCAAATAGCAACACCAAGGCAGTTACAGCAGACTGCAACAAGCAATGGCAAAGCCAACAGGTCGGTATATGGCTTTGCAAATACTTGTTTGCCAATACCATTTAGCTTCCGCAAAAAATAGTTACTGCCTATACCGAACCAGGGTGGCTTGGGGGCACAAAATGAAAGTAATTTACGCTGTCCGCCTTGTTTTCGTATAGAAGAGCCAAATATCTCAGTATAAATGTCACCTAACTACAGCTGATAGTGAATCGGCTCGGAACCAGCGGCTTCTGCAGAGAGCTCAGAGTGTGGGGAGACTGCTGCCCCAGCAGAGACTGCAACAGCTTGAGATCAAGCATTGGCAAGGTCAATTGCACTCACCTTTGCAACCTATACAAGCAGAGGAGCTGGTGTGGGGTGGGGAAAAAGCAGCCAACGAGAGAGAGCAAAGATGGAGACAGGAGGGACAAACAAGTGAGAAAGAGCAACAGGAGTTTGGGGTGGGAGGGGAGGGACAACCCATAGATGTGAGTAAACAGCACAAACCCGGGGATGGGGGGAGGATGTGACTTTATTGCTAAAGCTGCCAACTATGGAACTGGGGAACCAGGCAGGAGTCTCTTCGTTAGGTCAACATCCTGTGATTCTGGGCAAATCACATAATTTCCCTGTGCCTCCGAAAAAATATAAATAATACTGTGTCCTCTGCTAGGTGATCGGTGTTAATGTAAAGCACTCCCACAACTTCGGTTTGAGTTGGTCCTGCAAAAAAAAAGAAAAAAACAAGCTGCTACACGCTGACCTTACAGAAGCCAGCATATGAGGACTGTTTAACGCTAAAAAATAAAATGCATAAAGTTGCGGAAGTGCACTTGCATAGTCTGTTTAAAACTAAAGAAAAAAGTAGCTCCCACAGGAGAAGCAGTGGAATGACATAAGTACTTGGGCCAAGCTCCATAAGAGGGTTCAGCAGACAACAAAGTAAGTCAAGCCATCATGCACTGACCACACAGAAGCAAGCATAAGAGTGACAATGAAGCCAACCAACGATAAGCAATGGGAGTGCTGTAAGTCTACTGATAGTAAACAAAATGCCTCAAAAAGACAGCGCATGCACAGTCTACACGAGACCTAAAAATCAAGATGGTTCCATGTTTGTGAAAGCCAAGAAGCAATTTCGATGTCGGCTGACCACCAAAGGGATAAAATGAGGAGTTAAATTAGGAACAAACAAGAAGAGAATAGGAGGCTGCAACTACTATTTTGGCACCTATGGTATTGTTCTCTTGGGAACTTCTTGTCACACTGTTCTATCTGAAATGTCCAACTCAAACACTTGAAAACACCTGAAATATTTTCCTCTGAAGCAAAGGTGCCCACACTCCTGCAGTTTCCAGGCATGAATATTACATTGTGACTTCATACCTGGAAAGACGCCACTAGAAAACTGCAGACACAGGGCCTGATTCAGAAAAGTCAACTTACACTTTTATGTAAGTCTACAATTTTTTTGGGTATTCACAAACTACAAGTTAAATTTTACTAATAGTAATTTTTGTGGAAATTCTGCAGTTGAGGCACAGAAGTCCGCACATAAAAGGTTTGCACAGGCCTAACTTTTTATGTTGAGAGTCTTCACCATGCGTGTGGAGTCTCCGCAGTCATAAAATCCCCACCACGAGTGCAGGGTCTCTGCAGTCATAAAATTACTATTAGTAAAATTCAACTTGTAGTTTGTGAATACCAAAAAATAGTAAACTTACACAAAAGTATAGGTTTACTTTTGTGAATCAGGTCCACAGATTATGACCCTCACTAGTAGAGGTGTCTGCTCTCTCTGAAGTCCGAAATCCGCTGTGGCATAACCTAAAATGATGGGGGCGCCCTAAAGATCTGGGAGCTCCCCAACACCGCAGAGGCTGCAAGGGCCTGCGTTGCACCCTTACAAAATACTACAGCAAGATCAGCAGTGGCCCCTCCAATAGGGCAGAGAAGTGTCATCCCCCTGATGCCAGTGCCGGAAAAGGTGAAAAATAAAATGGTAACAAAGTGAAGTTATTAACATTTTACTTTTCCCTTTCCCCAGCCTGAGCTGTTTTGGGGGGCGGGGCCACTGCTGCTGACTGGCAGCAGGGGAGTGGTGCTCACTCCACCAGTTTACAGTGCACATGTCACTTTCGCTGGCTGTCTTGCGATGGCCAGCCTGACATCCACAGTGTAAACCTCTCTACTCAACTGTCTAAGAAAAATTGGTGGAGAGCAGGCACGGGCCCCCAATGCCTTCAGCAACATCAAGGAAGAACACTCCAGCCAATCCTGGTGGTGCGGTTATGCTGCTAACATTATCAGCAGCATGAGAGCAGCATTCGGATTGGCGTGGAGAATTGCTGCAGCCTGCAGACCAGACCATCACCAAGGACCTGAAGGAGGAGGACCTGAGAAGAGACAGTGCGTGCAGCAGGTGAGTACATTTTTATTTTATTCTTTTAAACCCACTGATGCACTGTACGACTCGCACTGCCTTCAACTTCAACGGAAGATTTCTCGATTGTGGTTCGTTATAAAGTATGTTTATAATGAGACATGACTGACAGCTTTGGCTTTGACAAGGCACTGCTGGTCGGTGGCTGCCCCCCAAATAGTTGGGGTGCTAGCCGTCACTGAGCAACATCCTAGCACTACAATGCATGGGCGTAGGAAGTGTGGGGGGTGCGGGGGACGTATCCCCCCCAGATTTTGGAGGGTGGGGGACGAAGGTGGGGGGGGACAAGGGGACAAAATAATTTCCCCTTTTACATCTATTATTCAGAGGGCCATTAGCGCACAAAAGCGCTACTTATAATAGCCCTGTAGGGACCATCCTCCAATCTGATGGTAACAGAATGACGGTGAGTACGGAGGCCCCCTGCGCCGTTTTGTTTGTCCTCTTCACAGGTGTGGGCATTAAGGGTGCTCATAAGAACAAAGGGTGCGAGGAGGAGAAGAGTTTTGGATAATTACTGTCTGCATCACCTGCCGCCTTGAGGAGGAGCACTGCAGGAGGCCTTCAAGAGGAGCTGCAGGACAATGAGGAAGATCTAAAGAGGAAACAGAGTCCCACTCACCCTGATGCCTGCAGGCTAGAAAGGAGACTCTGCAAAACACAGTATTTGTATTTGCCTAAGATCACACCAGTTGGTGAAACAGTGAAGTCGAAATTGGGCCCAGATTTTACCCTTTCCCACAACAATTTAGGTTTTAGAAGGGTATATTTTTCTAAGATTTATGCTTAATGCTTTTTTATCTAGGTAATGAAGGGCTTGATTATAGCGTGGCTAACAGGGAGAAGCCATATTTCATTTTGGGCCGTTATGCCTAGCGTTATTATTTATGTTGTTGTTATTGTTACATACTTAAGCATATTGAAGTATATTATCTTTTCTTCACTCTACTCTGAAACAATCTACCCTATGCCACTGCACCCGATACCACTTTTCTCCACTCTGTGCTACTCTACGCCACTGTAATCTATGCTGTACCACTCCACTCTGCATCACTCTACTCTGCAGCACTCTACACTACGCCACTGCAATCTATGCTATTCTACTCTAACCATTGTACACTACACCCCTGCACTCTGCCAGTGCACTCTTCACCACTTTACTAAAAACCAATGCACTCTATGCCAATCTACTCTGCACCACAGCACTCTATTCCACTGGTTTCAATGCCACTGTACTCTGCGCCACAGCACTCTAGGCGACTGCACTCTATGCCACTCTACAATACACCACTGTACTCTGCGACCCTCTAATCTGCAACAATACACTCTGCCACTGAACTCCACGCCACTCTACTCTGCACCACTGCATTCAATGCCACTGTACTCTGTCCCAATGAACTCTTTTCTGCACCACGGCACTCTAATCTACTCTACTCTACACCACTCCACTGTAGGCACTTCACTCTACTTTGAAATCATCTCCTCTATGCCACTGCAATCTACGCAATTCCACTCTTTGCTATGCCAGTCCAATCTACCCTGCACCACTCCAATGTACCCTGCGCCACGCCAATCTGCCCTCACTGCTCTATGCTACTGCACTCTACATCACTATGCTCCACTCTGCAACAATCTACTCTTCACCACTATACTGTACTCTGCAGCAATCTACTCTATGCCACGGCACTCTATGCAACTCTATTCTACTCTGCACCATTGTACTCTAAGCCACTCTTCTCTACTCTGCATCACTCTACATCACTGCACTCTACACAAATGCATTCTATGCCACTCTACTCTACACCACTGCCCTTTATGACACTCTGCTCTGCAACACTGCACTCTGCCACTGAACTATACTCCTCTCTACTCTGCACCACGGCACTCTACTCTGCACCGCTCAACTATATGCCACTCTACTGCACTCTACACCAATGTACTATATGCCACTACACTCTATGCCACTCTACTCTGCATCACTGCACTCTGCACCAGTTTACTCTACCTTGCACCACTCCACTCTACCATGCACTGCATCACTCTATGACACATCACTCTGAACCACTGCAATCTATGCTGCGCCACTCCACTCTGCTCCCCTCTACTCTTCACCACTCTATGCTACTGCACTGTACGCTAAACCAGTGCAGTCTTCGTCAATGCACTCTACACCACTTTACTCAAAACCAATGCACTCTATACCACCACACTCTACACCAATCTACTTTGTACCACTGTACTCTATGTCACTTCACTCTAGACCACCCAACTCCACTCTATGACACTTCACTCTGACATTACACTCCATGATACTAGACTCTGACACTCTATTCCATTAAACTCTAACACTTTCTCCACTCTGTAACTCCCTACACAACTCCCTATACACCACTCCATTCCACTTTACTCCACTGTATGCCACTCCACACCACTCTATGCCACTTCAATCTACGATACTCTACTCAACGCCACTGCACAACCTTCTATGCCACTCCACTATACAACAATGTACTATGCTCAACAGCACTCTACCCAACTTTCTCTATGCAAGTTCACGTTACTTTACTTCACTCTACTCCAGTTCACTCATATTTATGCCTTTCCACTCTACGACACTCTGCCACTCCACTCTATTACACTGTGACACTACTCCACTCTACTACTACTTTATGGCATTGGCACTTAATTAGAGATTCAGATCTCCATTGATTGCCTTGTCACTCATATGAGACTTGAGTCAGATTTACCTTGGCCGTTTTAGTTACAAGCACTCTGTAGCCCTTTTAACTCAAGCTTAACGAAGGCTTAGGATGATCCTGATACTTGTCTAGGGGATCGAAATATCGTCGGCCAAAGTACCTTGACTTGAATTTGTGATATTGTACATAAGTTGGCATAAGCATAGGTATTATGAGCTAATGACTTCTTGATTCACTATTTGCGTCATTCATGTAAAAGTGGGTGTATAAAAGCTTGTAAATCATTATTGTGGATGCTTACCTTGTAGGAAAGTAGCCTCTTTCTGGCTTGGTTACCCCCACATTTGGCCTGTTTGCCAGTGTGTTTAAGTGTGTCTACTGGGATCCTGCTAATCAGGACCCCAACAGTTATGCTCTCTCCCTTAAATTATGGTTGTTGCATACTGGTAACTCAGTATTTCACCCAAGATTGGCATACTGGTGCCCCCTCATAAGTCCCTATTATATGGTACTTGGGTACCCAGAGCATTGGGGTTCCAGGAGATCCCCATGAGCTGCAGCATTACTTCGCCATAGGGTGCCCATGCAAAGGCTTTTGCAGGACTGCCATTGCAGCCTGCGTGAAAAGGTGCATGCACCCTTTCACTGCCGGTTACACTGCACCAGGTCACTTATAAGTCACCCCTATAGCAGGCCCTCCAGCCCTGAGGGCAGGGTGCAGAGTACCTGTGTGTGAGGGCACCCCTGCACTAGCAGAGGTGCCCCCACGACCTCCAGGACCATTTTCCTAGACTTCAGCAATGCGGGGATGCCATTTTACACGTCTACTGGAAATAGGTCACTCCCTATTCCCAGCTACATAATGGTAACTCCAAACATAGGTATGTTTGGTATCAAACATGTTGGAATCATACCCCAAGGCTTTTGCAAGCATTGGTTGTATGATTTCATGCAATCTGGGGGCTCCTTAGAGGACCCCCAGTATTGCCATTCCAGCCTTCTGAGGTTTTCCAGGCAGCCCCAGCTGCTGCCACCTCTCAGACAGGTTTCTGCCCTCCTGTTGCTTGAGAAGCTCAAGCCCAGGAAGGTAGAACAAAGGATTTCCTTTGGGGGAGGGGTGTTACACCCTCTCCCTTTGGAAATAGGTTTGGAAGGGGTAGCTTCCTTCCCCAGGCCACTGGAAATGCTTTGAAGGGCACATTTGGTGCCCTCCTTACATAATGCAGTCTACACCAGTTCAGGTACCCCCAGTCCCTGCTCTGGCACGAAACAGGACAAAGGAAAGGGGAGTGACCACTCCCCTGTCCATCACCACCCCAGGTGTGGTGCTCAGAGCTCCTCCAGAGGGTCCCTGGGTTTTGCCATCTTGGATTCCAAGTTGGCAGCGAACTCTGGGAGCATCTGAGTGGTCAGTGCCAGCAGGTGGTGTCAGAGCCGTACCCTGATAGGTGCTTACCTGTTTAGCTGACCAATCCCCCTTTCAGGGCTATTTAGGGTCTCTCCTTTGGGAGGATCTTCAAATTCAGATTGCAAGACTCCAGCAGGAATCCTCTGCATCCTTTACTTCACCTTCTCACCGAAGAAACTGCATCTGGACCCTCCAGGAACTAAACTGCAACAACGAAGCAAAGACGACTTCTGCAACATTGTAACTTCAGCTCCTGCCAGCAACTGCAGCTGTTTCACGGTTGTGCATCCTCAGAGGACAGCCTGTCTTCAGTCTGCACCAGAAGAATGAACGAATCTCCCTTAGAGTGAAGGAGTCACTCCCCTGCTTCAGCAGGCACCTCTCTGCAATGATGACCATCTGCATGGGTCCCCTCTCCTGACGAGTTGCATGGATCCTGCATCACGGGTGGTAGACTGAAGTGGTCCCGATGGTCCTGACGTCCTACTGTCCAACTTTGGTGGAGGTAAGAGCTTGCCTTCTCACGCAAGACAGTACCCCGTGCACCACGTGCTTTTTCAGTTGCCAAGGCGTGTGGCATCCTTCTATGAAATTCTTTGTGCACAATGTAGCTCCGGCCCCCAGCACTCCTTCCTGAGATGCACAGCTTCCTGAGTGGTTCTCTGGCGGCGTGGGATCCTTTGTTTTTGTGCTGCGTGGGCCTCCTTTTGCAACTTCTTTGTCCCCGTGCTGGGGGACTCCTGTGTGTGCTGGCTGGTATTCTGTGGGCTCTCTGAGTTGCTGAGAGCCCCCTCTGACTCCTCCTCCTGGGTAGAGTCCACCAGGTCCCTCCTGGTCCAGGGCAGTGCCATTTTCCACTAACCATGAGCTTTGCCTGTGCCAAGGCTTGTTGGTGGAATCCAGTGATGCAAACCAGACTGCAATCATCCATCCGGTGTGGGATATCATCTGCACCAACCCGCATCCATCTTCTTGGGTGCAGTACTGACTGTTGTTCTTCACCAGTGGTTCTTCTTTTGTACCTTGATTTGGGTTAGCGGGGGCTCCTGTCCTCACCTGGACTCTTCTGTGCTTTTTGGACTTAGTCCCATTCTTTCACAGGTCTTTAGGTCCAGGAATCCACCCTTTGTGTCTTGAAGTATCTTCTAGTTCTTGCATTATCTTCTTTCTCATGTTCTTGTGTGTTCTGGGAAAGTTACTGTGATTTACTCCTGCTTTCCTGGGCTCTGAGGTGGGTTCTATTACTTACATTTGGTATTTTCTAATACTCCCGGCGCCCCTCTACACACCACACTTGCCTATGTGGGAAACCGACATTCGCATTCCACTTTCTTAGTACATAGTTTGTGTTTCCCCTAGGCCCATTTCTAACCATTGTGATTTTCACTAATTGCACTGTTTTCTGTTTTTATTGCTATTGCTGCATACTAGTGTATATAATTGGTGTATTACTTACCTCCTAAGGGAGTATAGTCTCTATGGTATTGTTGGCATTTTTGTCATAGAATAAAGTACCTTTATTCTTGTAACACTGAGTATTTTCTTTCATGTGTGTGAGTACTGTGTGACTACAGTGGTATTGCATGAGCTTTGCATGTCTCCTAGATGAGCCTTGGCTACAGCCACCCCTAGAGAGCCTGGCGTCTAGGCACTGCCTACATTTCACTAATAAGGGATAACTGGATGTGGTATAAGGTGTAAGTACCATAGGTACCCACTACAAACCAGGCCAGCCTCCTCCACACCACTGTACTATATAGGTTACTTTTTAAATTTTTCTTGTAATTGGCGACATTGGGTCATCCAGATAACTTGTGTAATGCCCGAATACCAGTCTTTCTCGATTTCTCCTGTTGATGTTTTCCCACTACATTTGATCTTTTATATTTTGATTGAATAAATGCATAAAACATTCCATTTGCATACTACTTTAATATCATTGTTTATGGGAGTGGTGTTGCATTTTTTTCCAGGGACCCCTGTTCCTTCAAAGTTAAGTTTACTGCTCCATTCTAGGACACTCTACTTAATCCATGATACTATGCCACACCAGTCGATGACACATCATTCTCCTTTATGCCATTAACTTTGAGCCATGCTGAATGATAGTCTCACTAGTGTACAGCATAGCTAAAACACATTGGCAAAGGCAATAGAACTTACATAGGCGAGACCTATTGGGTTTGCCAATGCTTGTTTATAAGGTATGAACTTTAAGGTGACTTGCAATATCCTTATGTACACAGGGGGTATTTTACCCCATATAATACATGGTCACACCACCAACTTTCCCACAAACCACTTAAAACCTTAGTGCATAGGTTCTGTCATTCCAAGCTATTAAAGTAGAGCAGAAGAAAGAAAAGCAACATTCAATTCTTTGCTTTAAACAGCTTTATTAATTATGCTCCTTGACCTGATCTGCCTTTTACCTTGGCTGCTAGCTCTGGCAGAAGGCATTGTAATGTCAGAACTCGACTGTAATAACCCTATCATAGTCATTTTCTGATGTCTTTTCTTTATAATCAGTGAATGTCTTTTCTTTACACGCTGTGACTTGGTGCATCACAAACAGCTGTTTCTAAAGAAATTAGTGACTGCAGTTTATACAGAGATTAGAGAATCCGTGTTTATATAGACTGTAACTCCAAGAGTTTCTTCAGTTGAAATGCTTCTAGTTATGACTGATGTGGAGCTGAGCTTCCTAAGATCACACACAGGAGTAGAAGTGTTATTAGAACTATGGTTTCCGAGCACAGTTTACAACTATTGTACCTAATCGCTTTTGATCTCTCCAGTGCGGTTCCAATTGGCATGAGGCGAAGGGCATGATGGGTGTGGGGCGCAAAGGGTATGTTCTTCCTTTTTACCCTCCTACCTTGATTTGCTTCAGGCATGAAGATGCAAGGTTAATCAACATGTTATTTTCACATTTGAGCTAATTACTTTGTGAATATAAATAACAATAAAAGATACTTTCAGACTGTGAAAACATGCCTTCCTTTCTCCCTATTTCACTTCCAATATATATGATTGTGTATATTTATCGGAGCCTGCAGTTCATAAACAACGAGCGATTTGCATAGGGTTGATTGAAAGTCCCCAAGGCTGTCCCTGTCCCCCCCAGAAATTTATTGTCTCCTACGCCCCTGCTACAATGCCACACTGCATACTTCTGTATTAACCACAATCCACCACACGGCATGGAAAATGGAACGCGTTTTCAGCCTCCGTGGGACTCTGAAACTTTTGTGCTTTGCATGGTACTGTAAAGCACACTTTGTACTTCGGTATTTCACATTCATCCATATCCTCGAGAAAAAACAGCCTCAGGGCGATTGCATGACACTGTTTTGTGAGCTACCTGCCATGAGTAAACCTGGATGTACATAGATTAATAAAGTGTGTGCGTGTTTGCGCACGCACGAACATCCGAACATGCGCAGTAATGAGGCAGAATCCACTTCATTTGATGAAGCTCCTTCTCTCTAGGCATCATAATGCTACAGAAGTCATATTAGGGCTGAAATTAATATTTACTCCTACTCATGTAAACACCCCTCTTTATCATCTTGAGGAATTCCTTGCGGACAATATGCACTTACATCTGCATGCTGCCTCAGTGCTTACATGCTAATGTGATCCAAAGACTGCGAGCTTTGTTCACGCAGAAGTGACATTTTACATTTCTAGAGGGCACTCTTCGAATTCCAGGGAGGGTGAGGGACACAAACAAGCAAGGCTCCTAGCAGACGCTACTTACAGAAGCAATTGTAATGGCTAAACGGGTACTTCATTTATCAAAGTGTCTGCATGTATTTACTCAGACGTGCTGGCCTAATAACCAAGTTGCTGTGCAAGATAAATACATTACATAAATACCACATTAAGTTCCTATTGCCCACAAACACCACAACACATTCCATTTGTTATTTTGCTAGTCAGAATTGAGGCTTATAAATATAATTTCCAAACAAATCTGATCACAAGGTAACATTGCCAATGACTATGGCCCTTCGTCGGGTAAATCCATTTCACATGCTTACATATTTCTGGACAGTTAGGTTCCTTGTTTAAAAAAGAACTAAGAATGGAGTATTGTAATACAGTTTGTTCAATAACCTCACCTTTCGTGGAAGCAGAACCTTGACAAATGCAGAATTTAATGGACTTTCCGGTAATATTTGGACAATCGCAAAATGAAAGACAAGCACACATAATGGAGACTGTTCAAGGATGTTGCCAATAAGGAAAAAAGTCAAGCAATCATTGTGCTAAAAAATTACTGTATTTTCATAAATGCATAAAATATAATGTGCTCGGTGTTTCAGTTTGCCATTGTGCTTATGTACATAGATTGTTCTAGGATTCATCCATGTTTCCCCAATAAGAACTGTTGTTTTTCTGTTATAAATTTTCACCCTGGTTCTTTCCTGTTGAATAGATTTCCTCGTATTGTTGTTACAACTTTTTAAAAGTGGCAGTTTCAGAATGGGAACTTAAAATCTGACTGCCATCCAACATGTTTTTAAATTACAATTCTTTAGACACCAATCTCAACATTCCTACTTGCTTGCAACTGAACGTTGTTGGACTTGGCCCTCTTCGGGTCGTCCCCAAACATTTTACCTTCACTTTCTTGTTTACTAAACTCGTTTTTGTTGGCTTCTAGGACTTTATATACTTTACAACTGCTAACTAGTGCAAAGTGCCTGTGCTCTCTCCCTAAACATGGTAAAATTTGGCTTACACCCGATTGGCAAATTCAATTTACTTGCAAGTTGCTAGTAAAGTTGTTATACATGTACACAGGGTCTTAATAAAAGTTACTACTGGGTTTGCAACACGTATTGTACCACCCACTTAAGTAGCATTTAAACATTTCTCAGGCCTGAAAATGCAGCCCCCTGTGTGCAGTTTTAAACTATCATTTAAATCTGTCACAATAAACCATATAAGCCTCATCCTGGGTAGGCCCTAAACACCCAGTAGGGCAGGGTATTCCAAAAGTTGGACATGTGCTTTAATCTTTTACATGTCCTGGCAGTGACAAACTCTTTATTATATTTTATGAATAGGTCACGTTGGTCTAAATTGGTGATGTATTCTTTTTTGATTTTAGATGATTGATGATGATTTGTTTTCACTACATTGGACATGATGCTGTGGCTATACTATTGATTAACATTCTATGTGAGCAACCTCGTGTACTGTGGTGGTATACTGGTGATTGTTTCCAAACCATGGTAACTTCCTTTATTGGGAAGGTGTTAATATAGTTTAATTCAATGGATGGGGGCCTACTGAAATGGTGGCATAATTCTTGCACATAGAGGTGTTTAGTGGTGTTTCTCACATTTAGGGTGTTTTCTATTTTGTGTGCTATAAAATACTCCTTTTTCATAGCAAGGGTGTGATGGCTTTTATGTACCGTTGCAAATCTATCATTTTTATTTTTTATATTTTTAAAACATATCCTTATTAGTATTGAGTAACATTTAGTGAGCAGTGCAGGAAGGATCATATTACAGTTGTATTCACCCCTGTGTTACCTATACATTCCCGTACAGATTACCTCCATATTAGCCCCAAATATACACAGTGTTTTGTTTGTGAACTCTCCCCTTTCCCATGGTACATGTGTCGGTAAATCTATTAGTTACATATGTGGAGGGGTTTACCACTTACAGAAACATGCAATTTTCAAATGTCCTCACCTTCATGAGGTTAAAAGGCATGGTACTCGCTGGGAATGTCTGAAAGAACGTATGTATGAGGTGCAGGGGATTATGAGTGTGCTATAGGAGTGAATGTGGGGAGGTTATAAGTAGATATGTAGAAACAAATATAAACAAACATACCAAACAAACTAATGGTCTCTGGAGATTGAGCCTTGATTACTGCAACGTAGCATGTCACTAGGGGGAGCAGTTTGGTCTTTTTGGGAATAGCCCAGGTTTATACATAGCTAGTCTCTATGGGGAAGGAATTGCTCAAACAGTAATGCAGTGCATCCCTCGTGTAATTGTATTGCTTACAGTTTGTACTTAAAGTTGGGGTAATCGTCTCTTTCTATGGTTAGTCCTGAATCTGTGATGTCTTCCTCTCAACTGTACCCAGCTCTGTGGTACTCCTGTCACTCTCTATATCTCCAAAGTCTAAAGCAATTTGGTCTGAACCTGAGACTCCATCTGGGTGTTCCAAGTTCTCTAAAACGTCAATGTACAATATCGCCACAGGACACCTTCGGAGGCCCTGGGCATTATCCCAGCGGAGTATGGTTTCCTCAGCTCTGGCTCAAGTGGTGACATCCTTTGCCCATGCTTCGCCCCCTGGTCCAGTCTGCAATTTCCATGCTAATGCAATTCGTACATGGCAGTGTGTGCCCTACAGCTGTGTTGACGGGACGCAGGACTGAGGTCCAGTAAACTTACAGTACCGGGCATCTCCACACCATGTGACAAAAATCCGCTTCAGGTGATTGACATCACGGACATCCCCAGGCATCCCCTGTATAGATAACTCGTGGTCTGTATGGAGTTAGATACATCATGTGTAAGAGGTTGAATTGTAGCTATATCAGCCTTGAGATACATGAAATTGTCTTAGGGTAGGCTAACATTCTGTCCCAGTCCCTGTCCGGTACGTCATGCCCAGAATGTCTGTCGATTGATCCTTGAGGGTTCCCAATTGTTTCTGTCCCATGTCATTTCGGGCCTTCTATATCCACATCACTTGTCGCCTTGCTGAACCAAGGGAAAACAGTAAATGAAGAACTGGGTGCTGCGGGGGCTCCTCTCGTCCTGGGTCCAGAGGCTTGCGTAAGACTGCATTAATGTCTTGTAATTAAGATAGTGGCCACTGGGTAGGCCACAGCGCTCATGTAACTCCTCCCTCCGCTGGAGGAAGCCAGCTTTATATCAATCCCCTACCGTGGTCAAGCTGGGCGAGGTCCAGGCTCAAAGCAGAGCAACAGTGAAGCATCTGATTGGTGTTCCATGGGGCAGTCCAATCAGTGGTACAACTGGTGCAAACAGTGGAGCCCTTCCGGTCTTCATGATGCCCTGTTGCCAACTGCGTAAAACGCTTAGCCTGGGTATCTGCACCTCAGTTTGCAACAGTTTAGCAAGTAGAAGTCTCTGATGCGGTGCCAGCCCTAAAGTGTCCAAGATGCCCTGGTGAGTGTCATCTAGCCACCTGGTCACCCACTGCAATTGTGCTTCTATGTAGCATAGTTCAAAATCAGTGGCCCAAAGGCTCCCTTGTTCAGGGAGGCGCTTCAGCGCCTCACGGGGCACCCTATGTCAGCCTCCATCCCATAGAAGCTCCTTAAACAGACCTTACAACTGTTGAAACCATGGCCCGGGGATATTAACTGGTAGGTTGGCGAAGAAGTATAATAACCGCAGGAACATCACCATCTTGGGGATGGACACCCGGGCCATCAGCGACAAGCGCAGAGATCTCCAGCAACACAGGATCGCAATGATCAGACCATCTTGTCCAAGTGCCCCTCTTTCATGTGGTCTAGCTGTTGATATACCGCAATGCCCAAATGTTTAAATGTCACTGGTGACCAAGTAAGCCCTGCTGGGAGGTTCATTGGTTCTGGAGTGCATTGATTACAGGGGAATAGGCATGTTTTCATCTATTAGCCTGCAGGCTTCATATCTTCACAAAGTTGTCCAAATGCATTATGTCTTCACCTCCGGACAGGTAAAGGAGGAAGTCGTCTGCATAGAGAGAAATAATGTTAATATGTTTATGGCCGTCTGTCACTATACCGCCCCTCTTCTCTCTCTCCTAAAGCATTCAGCCAATGGCTCAATGGCCAGTGCAAAGAGGAGGGGGGACAATGGGCAACCTTCTCTAGTGCCCTGATAAATAGCATAGGAGGCAGAGATGGTGGTGCAGGTCTTAACCCACACTGTCTGTTTCATATATAGTGGGTTTACCCATCAGATCCAGGCCTCACCCATACCCGGCTTGCACAGAACCTCTGTCAAGTAGTCCCATCTCACCGAGTCAAAGGCCTTTTCAAGGTCTACCAACATAGTAGTGCCCCTGGAAGGTCCTGGACCTCGGGATCGTACAGGAGGTGATATAACCCATTCAGACTGAGGAACATGCTACGGCTTGATTAGAGCCATTCTGGTCCCCATGAATCGGACCCATCATATAGGGGATCAGCCTGATCGCAAGTGTTTCACTCAAGATTTTAAAATCTAAGTTAACCATCGACAATGGGCGAAAAGTATTTATATGAATGTTTTAGTATATTTTTTGCATAGCACTCATCAACTCTTGTCTTTTGAAGTTAAATTATATATTGAACGTGGAGTTCTATGGTTACTGTTTAATTAAAGAAATGCAGTCATTGTAAATGTGTTTTTCTTGCTTTTAGCCCTGTCGAAGTTCCATAGGTTATTTATGAATGAACAAAATACGTATTAGTAAAGAAGTATCTCTATATGAATGGAGCCATGAAGACTTAAGATTGAAAAAGGCTTTGAGAGTAGATGTCTAGAGTGTGCGTATGATCTTAAATGTACAGTTCAATTCACACGTTTCGATACAGGCAACAGTGCAATCAAAGCTTGTAGCAGCTCTGTGTTTTAACTACTGATACCTCCACTCCAAAGTCATTAAAAAGGAACATATCAGGGATAAACATGGCATTTTATGTACAGTAGCCTCTTTCAGCAACGTCAGATGCAAAACACTACTTAAGTATAAAAAAAAGTCCCATTACAACTTTGAAAAACTTTGGAGAGAAAGCAAAGTATATGAAAAACCTGTCAATAAATACGTCTCAATGATTGTTTCTTCATTTTGGTACGACACCAATAGTTTTTTCTATTTCTGATAAGGTACACAAAAGCAGGTCATTGTCAGCCAAGGCCGTTCATATAAAACATTTTAGTTGAACATAGAGGGGGATTTGGCCATGTGCTGTGAGACAATTTTAGTACTGCATTTGTATCAAATTTTGGCAAAAATCATATTTTACAGGCCAAAAATATAATTTGGGCCTCTTTGCACAGGGAAGAGCTATTTTGTCACGCAAGCATTCCAGCATAAGTATAGGTCATCTGTATCAAAATGCTTAACTAAATTCATGGAGTGAGAGAAGAAGTTAATCAGCAATTGCACAATCACTTCTTTGTGTGTACAGCTATACTTACTAAAATCATGTGGCCTCGAAGATATGACCCTTAATTTTATTCGTATGATGTGTATGTGTCATCATACAACATTAAGCATAACTTACATGACACTTTATGATTTTAGTTTTTTGGATTTTATAGCGGTGTTCTACTTCCTTTCCCTCTAAAAATGCTATTCCATCCATATGTTAGCAGCAGTAATATCATAAGTTACATGTTAGGTGATGTAATGTGGTTTTGGGGTTGGAAACAATGTCTGAGGTTGTAAAGACTCATGATGAATATGGGCCTTAAGGTTACATTACAATCTTAACTTTTTCACTCATCCCATGATTCAACCTTCACTAATATTTAACTAAAGTTTTTGGAGATTTTCTGTGTTTTTAATCAAAATCACAATTTGAATGAGGATAAAATATTTAAAATGTATTGAGGTAAGACACAAAGGGCCTGATTTATACTTTTTTAGCACCTCGTTTGCGTCATTTTTTGCATAGCTTCTTTACCATCCTTTTCACTGGGTGACCTGTCTGAATGCTTACATTCAGGAACATGGTGCTTCCTCCCTCAAACCTACATCCACATGCTTCCCGTGTTGCTCCGTCTCATCCCAAGAATTGTTCATTGCATCTCCTGCTGAAATTTTTCCAGTTTCATTTTTTATCGTCTCCAACTCTTCCTTTGCTTCACCGATCCCTCACACAAGCACTTACTGCTCCCCCAACCACCCCACCCACTCCTCTGTTGACCCCCTCAAAGTCACGTTCTTTTACAAAGAAATCTTTTTTGGAGGACTCAGCATCTGTAATTTTCTGCCAGGTCATTTTTTCCTAAAAGAAAAAGATGGCATACTTTTTAACTTTATATGTCTTGCTAAAATGTACTGCTGCAAGCTGGGAGTCCGCCATCTTGGAATGGCAAATTAAAACATGCATGATGACCACTTAGGTATGGTGATGTTGGGGCCCCCATGGCATCATGACACATGTGGTTGTACGCATCATCACACTTTTTTAATTTTTTACTTTTGTCTCTGCCAAACCCAATCAGGTGCAAGTTTTTGAGACTGAATATTGCTAATTAGTTATTTTGTTAGCCTGATAAAATATGGATTTGTTGTTTTCTTCAGATAAACACTATTTCTCTGATATTCTACTAAAAATGTACAAGGAACCTTACATACAGAAGTATGTATTAATTCTGTACCCTTGAAAAAACATATAGCAGTGCACTGACACATGTAAGTGATTTGATTGTTTGTAGGAAATGCACCCAAAGCAACAATATGCTACAATAACACCCGTTCCCTTGTCGGTCTGCCAATGTTCAACTGATTTTCACATAAAACAAATGAAGTAAAAGCAACTTATGAATCCCTTATTCTTAGACAATTAATCAAAACCACGACGACTTCTGCGGCCCACCCTAACTTTCTTCAACATATTCTGAGGAGCAGCTGATGCCACTGGTTACAGAGCCCTCTGCGCAATAGTTTCCTTTCCCCAGCACACTTTCCAGTCTGAATATTATCCGAATGTGCCCGGCTGGCAGACAAGCCATTGCAAGGCTGGCCATCTCGGCGCTCCTTTAATGAACTACCAGTTATTGTACGAGCTACGGTGACGTAAATACAGTGCCTAATTTGTAAATAAAAAGGTGCAGGTGCGCAAAGCCCTCCTCTTAAACACGCGGCTGCCGGCACTAAATGTGGGAACAAGGAATACTGAGGCGGCGTAATCCTGAAGCCATCTCGGGCTCTTCAATCCATATAAAGCCACTCCCTGCCTCTTCAGCTCACTCTTGCAGCTTTCTACGTTCTCCCTTTGTGACACTTTTTCGTTTTTCCCTTCCTCCATCTTTCCCATAAGTGTCTTTTACTCGCAGCAAATGCTTGAGGCAGAAGAATAAGCCCCAGTCCTCAAAAATAAGTGCTGGTGCTCAGCACCGGAAACAACAAGCACAAATTAAGCACTGCGTAAATAGCAGATCCATACAAATAGAGATGAGTCAAGAATGGATCAGCTAACAGTCAGAAGACAAAGAAATTAAATGCAGGTTAACGCATCAGAATCTTAATCCTCTTCGAAACAGACATAAAGAGAAGAAATCTTTTAATTTATCCTTGTTTTCCTTTGCATATGTGATGCATTGTACAGCAGACATCCAAAGCAGTAAAGGTGTTAAATGGATAATTGTGTAGATATAGCGTGCTTCTGCTCTCTTCGAAATGCATCACAGCAACATTAGTTGCTGCACTCCTTTGTATGAATCATTCTTAAATCTAGACCCCGGTCTCATTTTACAGGTCTTTCTGTGCACATCCACTGATAATGTAAGGCTGTGGACTCCAGCTTTCTGAAGAAACTCTCTGGTCTACAAATAGAAGTGCTTTCAAAGTATTAGAAAAATCATAATGCCCAACGAAAATCTGACACATACGATTACAATTGAGCAAGTTACACAAGGTGTGGTTCATGTTAGAAGCACACACATATATTAGCACTTGAGCTGCTATGCTCTGAACTTAAATATTTCCTTTATTCCAAATCGACCTTTGTGTAGAACTGACCAGAGTGCTTATACTAATGCAATTTCATCTACACTGGCCTCCCCAAAACACTCCATCCCTTACCCTTGTAAACCAGGATCAAGTGCAACGTGCTTTGCTCCTTTCACGAGATACATAAAAAACCTAGGCCCATATTTATACTTTTTTAGCGCAGCATTTGCGTCATTTTTTTACGCAAAAGCGGCACAAACTTGCAAAGTACAATTGTATTTTGTAAGTTTGCGCCTTTTTTGGGTCAAAAAGCGGCGCAAATGCGGCGCTAAAAAAGTATAAATATGGGCCCTAGTATTAAACTATGCTCTAGCCAGAAACATTTGCACATCAGCTGCTTACCTGATCCACCTTGGGCATTCAAGTGGTCAAAACAAGGAGTCAGGCCTCATCCTCATTTGAAAGGTCGAAGGGATGGTCTCGATTTCAGTGCAGACGCCACAATCTGTTTGACATTCCTGCTAAGGCACTGTTGAAGGCTGAAAAGCACTAGACCAAACACTAACCTGTCATATCAGGACACAAATCCTATAAAAATAGTGTGGGGGTGTGAAAGGGGGTAACTAACATATTATGCAGTGACATCACAAAAAGTTACGACATGCTCCTATAACATCACGCAAGACCGAGGCGGTTTATACATAGGAATGTAACTATAGCCATACAGTGTATGTATTTGATACAAAAGAGGACATAATTCTGTCCTTGAATAAACCGTTTATGAGCAGTCTTTGTAATAGTACAATAAATCAAACTCTTATTTCATTTAATCTACTATGTTTTATGGAGTGTCTCGCCAGAGTGTTGTTACTACATTATAGAACAGGTTTACAACATAAGAACACAAAGCAAGAAGACACTTACAACGTTGTGCTACGTTTTGTTGGTGTCTCGTTGTTTGTGTTAGGCTGCTGTTGTTGAGGTATGCTATGGTGTTTTTTTTTCTATTGCTTTGCTTTGTCACGTTGTTGCATTACTGTTCTTTTAGGTTGCACCGAGTTCTTTCAATACTGTGTTTTTGTGAATGAAAAGTGTATTCGCGTTGAAATGTGGTTGTTTTGTAGATTTTGAGCATGTGGTTCGTCGAGTCCATTTGAAGCCGGCTACCTTTGAGGCATGGCAACTGCCCGGGCTTCAGCCTTCAGGGGCCCCCTGGGAAAATGAACTTTCACAGTATTTGACCTCTGTCTTTTCTATTTCTCTAGCTGAACCTCTCTCCCTTTGGGCCTACATCTACCTCTAACTCTGTCTAAAGACCCAGGTTCATCTTAAGGATTTTTGGCAAACCATGCAGGGCATATCTCAGCTGTTTTGTGTCACAGTGTTTAAATGTAACATACAGTTTAGCATTGTTTGGCATCATGTGGGCTTGAAATGGATAATAAAATACACAGGAGCTGGGGGCACAAGCAAGAATCTTCAATTTTCCATCTGTTGGATAAAATATTGGCAGCCAACTCAGAGATTCATTTTGTTCTTGTGACGGGAATCTCTTCTTTGAACCGAGTGGCACCGCCCAAGAACTGTCTAATGTCGAGGACTTAATCTGGGAGTTCCCCGACCTTACCTCACTGGTGAGGAGAAATCTTTGGAACTCGCCCTGATGCATTGCCTTTGAGCCTGCAATGGCTGCTCATCCTCTAACAAAACTCCTGCTCCTAACTTTAGAAGAGGGTCTCACTGCAGCTTTACTAACTACATCCTTTTGGACTCTGTGAGATTCTAGAGTCAAATGGGTGATATGATGGTGTTGGAGCAAGACAAGAGTTATCACAACCCTTTAGTACTCAAATGGAACAGTCAACCCCATTGTTTTTTCTTCCCAAGTTGGAATGACACCAGGACCAGATAGAAGTCATGAACAATTGGAGAAATGTCAAGTGTGGGTTAATGTGTTCCTTCCCCACTGCTGTCTCTGAGTTATATTCATTTGTTGCCTCCCAAATGGAGACCATGTTAGACAACTGGGGGAACAATGCACTGATTCTGATGGAGCATAATACAGCCTTTCTAAAGCTTAGGGACTTTTTCACAAAGGGAGCCTTTGATCGAGTTAAAAAAAACTCCTCAAAAGGGTGTTATAACAAGTCATTTAGAGCTGCAAAGACCAAGCTTTTTAAAGCAATTAACATGAGAGCTCCTTGAGATATAAGGGAAAGTAGGGCTTTATTTTGGTCTATCCTAAAGCAAGCTAAAGCACGATGGGAAAGCAACATTTGGACTGACCTTTTGAAGGCATCAGTTGATAATGACCAGAGGAAATTCTGGCATCTAGTCAGTCTTGGTGAGGGGGCATTGGGGAAATCAGCTGAATCTTCTTTTTTACCCTGTGGGTGCTCTGCCCGTTTTGGAAGCCCTTATTCAAGCATGCACAAATCATAGAGGGTTTCCCCCTTCCCCCAGGGGAGATAGGTATTTGCTCAGCTCCCATCTGCCCCCACTAGTTTGTTCCTGGAGGAAACTGCTCATGCAGTGACTTCTTTCAGAGAAGGGAGAGCTCCAGGGCTTGACAAGATCCCTGCAGATCTCTCTAAATCTGATAATTCTGTTTGGGTTAATCCATTTCTAATGTAATTATGGCGGAGGAGGGTATTCCTACATCATAGAAGGGTGCTGAGATAATGTCAATCTTTAAGAAAGGGAACCCTAGTATCCCCTCAAACTACTGTCCAATTAGTCATATAGATCATTTACAAAAGGTTTTTGTAAGCAGGTGCTGGAACAACTTTTAGACTGGTGTGACAATAATCAAATCCTATCCAACTTGAAGGCAGGTTTCAGATCCAAAAATAGAGCTGTTGATCAGGCCTTCCGATTCCTTCTGGTGAAGGGGAAAGTAGTGGACATAGGAGGGGGAGATCTCTTTGTCGCATTCATTGATCTTCATCCTACATTCGATCTGGTGCCCAGGGAGAAACTGTGGGAGGCCCTTCGAAGGATGTGAATTCCGCCCAACCTACTGCACATAGTTATGCTTTTCCTTAAGAGAAATTTTGCCAACATATGGTGTGACACGATTGCGGAGTTCACTGAGGCTAACCCAGTTGAGCAAAGTGTGAGCCAAGAATGTGTTTTAGCACCCACACAGTTTCTTTTACATATTTATAACTGTGTTAGATACCTGCTGATAGTGTTAATGACTCCCCATCCCTGGCGGGACAAAAAAATCCCAGTGCTCTTGTTTTGCTGATGGCACCCTTCTGCTGGCCAAAATCATGACAGGCGTACAGAACATGATCGACACCTTTCACCAGTTCTGTTTGGAGTATGGTCTCAAAATTAACACCACCAAAACCAAATTAATGGGCTACTCAAAAAGAGGCAAGCCAAGGGGGTGTCATCAGCTTGGGGAAGAAACCATTGTAAAGGGTGCACATGTTTGATTATTTAGGAATTCAGGTAGGAAAACCAGGGTCTTGGGAACCTCAGAACCTAAAATACTCAATTGTGGTTAAACACAGAGCAGGGGCTATACGCAGGTTTGTTAAAAGACTTACATGGTTGCCAATTCTTCGAGCTGTGGAAATCTACAAGGCTAAAGCAAGGGCAGCCCCATATTGGGGTGAGTTATGGGGCCAATTCAATAAGGGTGCAGTGAGTGTTGCTGAAAATAACTTTCTCAGAGCTCTCACATGCCTAGAGAGGGTTACGGCATAAGTGTCATTATGCTTGGATTTAGGCATTATAGGAATAGCTGAGCTGGCTGCACTGATACCAGTATTATATTAGGTACGCATTTGGAGCACCAGCAAATTGTGCCACCATAGAGATGGGGTAGTAGAAATTTTAAGAATGAGACCAGCAGCAAAAATAAAATGGTTGTGTTTTGTGAAAAAAAGCTTAGGGTGACCTGTCCCTGGAAACATTTCGTGAAGAATGCTCTTCTATTCACGTTGGTGCCACACAAATGGTGAAAAAATGGTACCATGAGATAATTGCTACTCTCAGGGAGCATCAAAATCATTTATGTAATTTAACTAGATCCTTTTATTAAACAAACCTAGTAGCAAACCTGTGAAATTCTTAAATTTCATCTGCCCATGTTTTTACAGTTTAGGTAGGGACCCTCCCGGTTGCAGCCTTTCTTCCTTTTGGGAGGTTGCAAAGCCGGGGACACATCATTGTTTCTTCTGTCAATCTGTTGTAGAAACGTTTGTTTTTCTTTTGTCTCCTGTACAAAGTAACAGACGTAAGTGGAAAGTCCCCCAAACTGACCTTGATGGAAAGAGGAGAAGCATTTAGGATTTGTAAAAGTGACACCTCAACAGTAGTTGTAGCAGTCGTGTCAAAGTTCCAATATGCAGCTTAGTTAATTAGGCAACAGCTATTAAGCAACATGACAAGATGATATTTTTGGGTCCCGTTCTTGATGTATTTTATACTTATTGCTGATCTTTTTGATCATGTGTATGTTAGGCGTCTTGTGTATTATAACGGCTATGATTTTACTCTGTATTGTTTTTACAATATTAATGATGCAATTGTATTTAGATATATCAATAAGTTTGGAAATATGGAATTTGGATGATAACATTGAAATTTGTTTTTTGTAGACAGGCCCCCAAGATATGTTTTGACCAGGGCACCCAAAACCCTTAAGATGGCACTACATAAAGCTACTTATGGTGTTTCTTTTGTTCACATTTTAAAGCTCTCAGTGATAAAGAAGGAAACGAAAACAGAATTGCACTCATTTGTTTACTTCTTGGAAACAAGAGACACAATGCAGCATAGTGTGTTGATTGATTGAATTAGTTACCAGTAATTTTCATTACTCAGGAAATCTTCTTCTTGCATCAACACTTCCTTAAATGAGGTGTTTAACCTCTACCCAGGCACCATGTGACTTAGCTAGAACCAGTAACAATTTTTAGCGCTATATGCTCCCCCCCATTCCAAGCCCCTCCCACCAATATGGTGGATAAAGTGGAATGGAGCCCACAACACTTCCTGTATGTCCCGAAGCCAACATGAGGATTTGGGGTGTGTGGTAGGTGCTGGGAGGGAGGATACTAAGGATTGGTACAAGAAAAAGGTATTCAGAGTAATGAAGAATACTTGTAAGTAACTGAATCATTACCTCCCAAACCTCTATCTCAAACCAACACTTACTTAAATTAGGATATACCAAAGTCATGCTGGCACAACCTGAATCCCTAATAAGACACCAAATCTTGGATAGGGCAAAAGAAAATAGTTTAGTCATTGCAAACCATGAGAGGAGAATAAACAGCAAGCAGAGGGTTCAAGGCTGAATCGCAGCCAGAACCTTTGTTCCAAAATTTAAAGAGTCTCCCACCTCCTGACAATAATGGGAAATAAAGGTAGACAGGGATGCCCAAGAGGCTGCCCTACAAATGTCAGCAATAGTAATACCAGCAACTTCACCCCAGGAAGACGCCATTCAACAAGCAGATCTCCCCTGTACCCCGCCTGGCATTGCCTGTTTTGTGAGGCGTAAACTAAAGAAAGCAGAGACCTGATCCACTGACTTAGGGTAGAAGCGGATGCCTTCAGACCATGATGGAGAACACCAACATTTATAAGCAGAGTCTCGCATTGTCTGAAATCCCACGTCCTGGACAAATAGATGTTCACCACCCTTACAACATCCAATGTATACCACACTTCTTCCTCAGGAGTAGAGGGAGCTGGAAAAAGGAGGGCAACATTATTTACTGTTCTTGATGAAAAGAGGAGATACCTTTAGAGAGAAACCCCTGGCCGAATTCTTAAATCAACTGATCAGGAAAGAAACATAGATAGCGAGGTCAACTAGACAGTGACTCCAACTCCCTCAGCCGGATGTAATAGCCACGAGAAAAACCATCTTGCAAGAGAGACATTTAAGGGAGACACTCTCTAATGGCTCAAAATGAGAAGCCTGAAATGCCCTGAGCACCAAAGGAAGATCCCAGTCAAGAACAGTAGACTTAAAGGGAGGCCTGAGCAAAGAAAACCCTTTCAGTAAGAAAGAATCCAAACCATCCATCCATCTCCTTGAAACCCCAAGGTGCCTGAACAGACTTGATCTCGGCCCACTGTACTTTCAAAGTAGAAATGGCCAAACCCTTCTGGAAAACATCCTGTAAAATTTGGAGAACCCATGAAGGGTGACAAGTAGTAGGGTCCAGAGACCTGCCTTTGCACCAGGTGAAGAAAGAAGACTGATGATGTCCGTAGAACTTCCTAGTGGAGAGTTTTATCGAATGTTGAAAAGAGTCTGTCACAGAGGAAGGTAATCCCTGTAATCTCAGACTCCTCCTTTCAGTAGCCGTGTCATCAGACATAGGTGGTCATTCTGACCCTGGCGGTCTTTGACCGCCAGGGCGGAGGACCGCGGGAGCACCGCCGACAGGCCGGCGGTGCTCCAATGGGGATTCCGACCGCGGCGGTAAAGCCGCGGTCGGACCGGCACCACTGGCGGGGTCCCGCCAGTGTACCGCCGCCCCATTGAATCCTCCGCGGCGGCGCAGCTTGCTGCACCGCCGCGGGGATTCCGACCCCCCCTACCGCCATCCAGATCCCGGCGGTCGGACCGCCGAGATCCGGATGGCGGTAGGGGGGGGTCGCGGGGCCCCCGTAAGAGGGCCCCTGCAGTGCCCATGCCACTGGCATGGGCATTGCAGGGGCCCCCGTAAGAGGGCCCCTACATGTATTTCACTGTCTGCTGTGCAGACAGTGAAATACGCGACGGGTGCAACTGCACCCGTCGCACAGCTTCCACTCCGCCGGCTCGATTCCGAGCCGGCTTCATCGTGGAAGCCTCTTTCCCGCTGGGCTGGCTGGCGGTCTGAAGGCGACCGCCCGCCAGCCCAGCGGGAAAGTCAGAATTACCGCCGCGGTCTTTCGACCGCGGAACGGTAACCTGACGGCGGGACTTTGGCGGGCGGCCTCCGCTGCCCGCCAAGGTCAGAATGAGGGCCATAATCTCCTGCATGTGCCGGGAGAAGAATTGGAGACCTGAGCGTGCAGGGGTGAGAAGGGAAAACCCATTCTTGAGCCATTGCAATCAGTTGCAGTAAGGGGAACCAACCCATTTGAGACCAGAAGAGAGCAATCAGAATGAGGCACACTTGTCCCCTCTGCACTCGGGCCAGGAGTTCAGGACTCAAGGGGAAGAGGGTAAAGGTGAACAAAAGAAGGGAAGGAGGGCTAGGGATGTGTGAGCGCATCCACCCCCCAACACCCCGGAGTCGGGAACCTGGACAGGAACACAAGGAGGACAGGAATTGTCTGAAGTGGTGAACAGGTCCACATGAGGGGTGCAGGATCTGTGACATACTTGGGCGAATATACCTGGTGCCAGGCAGAAATCGTAGGAAGACAGAAGGATTCTGCTGAGCCTGTCCACCTGTACATTGTAGATCCCAGAGAAGTAAGCTGCAGACATATAAAGCAGATGAGTCTCCGCCCAACTGACAAACTGAAAACCGAGAGCCGCCAGGGACTGAGAACCTGTCCCCGACTGCTTCTTGACATATCTCTTTGCCACCATTTTGTCTGTCTGAACCAGCACCACCTGATTGTGAAGAAGAGATGAAAAGTGCAAGAGTGCTAGAAAAATTACTCTCAACTCTCTCCAGTTTGAGGAGCGAAGTGATTCATGATGCAACCACTTTGCCTGAACTGAAAGAGCCTCTAGGATTGCCCCCCACCCTATTTTGCTTGCATCTGTAGTCAAAATCCTGGGATGAGGAAGTGCCAATAGAAACCACCTGGACAGGTTCATAGGGTCCAAACAAGATTGCATTAAATGCCAGATGTTGGGAGAGACCTGTACAAGATGCTCCAGTGGCTGCAATCCCAGCTTCCAAAGAGACAGCAGGTGAGGAACCAGTAGCCCAAGGTGGAGTCGAGGTCATGGGAACATGAACACACAGGCCTCCTGTAAAAGAAACAAATGTGAAATTGCCCAAAAATAACAGCATGGATAATGCAACCTGGTACAGAAAAAAGGCTACCCACCATGTGTCCCTGCAGGCGTAACAAATCTCCTGCTGATACTGCCGGTCTGCTCTTCAGCTGCAACTCCAGTTCCCTCACAGTTTGTATCTAGTCCTGTAGGAGGCTGACCAGCCCCAGATCAATCTGAAAGCTGGCACCTATGAACTGAAGATCCTGGGTGGGTTAGAGAGGAGACTTTTCCCAGTTGACAAGATGTCCAAAGTCCAACAGAACTTGACAGACCAGCCTGATCTGAGATAGGAGGACAGTTCACGATGGGTGATGGAGAAGCCAGTCATACAAATAAGGGTGGTGCAGAACACCAAGCTTGTGGAGATGGGCGTCGACGGGAGCCAGCACTTTGGTGAAGACTCTTGGAGATGTGGACAAACCGAAAGGCAGCAGCCGGAACTGCCAATGATGGCCATCTACACAGAAGCGTAGATACTGCTGATGTGGTGGGTAAACTGGGATGTGAAGGTAAGAATCCCGTAGATCTAACAAGGCCATCCATTCCCTTGGCTGATTGAGAGAAATAATCTTCCTGAAGGCATCCTTCTTCAACCTGGGCTTGTTCAGAAAGACATTCAGATCTCATAGGTTGAGGATAAATCTGGATTGCCCTGATGTCTTCTGGACTAAAATTATCATAGAATAGAAGCCTTCCTGGCCTTTTGGAACGTGGCCTAGATCCGGGAACTGTCTCCAGAACGGTAGTGTCACCACCCCCACATTCTGGGGATGGGCAAGAGAAAGCCAAGGAGAAAGAGAAAGACGTAGGAGAAGGAGACTACCTAGCAGCGGGGATGGGAGGCTCCCGGGAGCTTCAAAAGGTATTAGATAAAGAACAAAGCAGAAGCTGCAATTGGGCTTCAGAAAGTCCATACTTCTCTGAAGCGGGCAAAGGGAAAGATCTCTCATGATGACGACCCCTCTTATGATGAGGGCCACTATCAGACCAATGACACTTCTTAGCTATGGGCTTCTCGTGCTCCATCGTGACGAGTGATGAACAAGAAGAACAATGCCCAACAATTAGTCCAGAAGGACCCAAGGCTGGCCACCAAAATGCCTGGTTGGAGCAGTGGCTGCAGCAGAGACCTTATGGTAGAATAAGTCACCTTAAAAAAGCCCAATTCCCAGAAAAAGGCAGGAGCATTAGTACATGGATACTGAATACCACAACAAGAGCCCACCAAAGACAGCTCAAAACCAAAGTAGCTCCATGCTCCACACGAGGGCAGTAGAGATTAATAACAGGCACAGCCGAAAGCATTGTAACCCCAAAGTAAGCCCGATCTGCTGAGGAATGCTGTGAAGACAAGACAACTGCTGCCTACAATGAACACGTAGATTTAGCCAATAAAAGCCGCTTGCCCGACTCCAATCATAGCTGTTTTGCCGGCAAAGGTCCGCGCACTTCTAGGACACCCATTCGTGCAGTGTGCGATATTCATTAGAAACGGCATGCCCAGGACTGGCCTGCCGCACAGCCAGGATGGTTTGAAATTGTAGGGAAATGACAACAGACTGGAACCCACATCCTTCAGTGTGACAGTTTGAGACCTTAACCACCAGTGACGACTCCTTTAACAACTTATGGTAAAATGTACCATGCACTACCAGGACAACCCGACCCTGCAGAGCGTGGTAATTAACAAAAAAATGACATGCCTCATCAACTGAGAACTTGGCCGCGTGCAAGCAGGACGCACCCGTCCCGAAGCATGTGGCCCACCAAACTGTCAGGAATGGACAACATGTGCAGCTGACAGCTTTAGGAAAAAGAAAGACCCTGGCTACACCTAACAGGTCTCTCCAAGCAACATGTAGGTCCATGAAGGGAAGACCAAGCCTCCTATGCCTAGGGTCGATAAAATCAGGGAACCCAAAAGCCCCACCTTTCCAAAACTGGGGACAATAAAAACAAAGAATGCCCCTCATACTCCAGATGCTTTGCCCAGAAAAGTACCCAACTTACTAGGAGTAGGTGGGGAACAACCGTGAGCCCCACACCTTGAGAGACCTTGCCTCCCCTGGCTTAACTGAAAAGGGGTTCCACAGGCTCTAAGGTTACATACTGATGAGCAGACAAAAAAAACACGAAGTGTTGTGGGATTCATCTCACTTTATCCACCGTATTGGTGGGAGGAGCAAGGAGTTGGGTGGAGCGTATAGCGCTAAAATTTGTCATTGATTCTACCTAGGTCACGTGGTGCCTGGGTAGAGGTTAAACACCTCATTTAAGAAAAGTATTGGTATGAGATAAAGGTTGAGGAGGTAATCCCGGCTTTCTGAATGTCTGAGGGGACCAAGAAGATGGCCTGACTTTGATACAAAAACAAAATACTCACATATAACTTATTTGACAAACACTACACAACACGGATACAGGCAGACTGTATTTTTGTGTTTTTTAGGTGGATCCAATATTGCAAATTGGTGAACATCAGCCAGCGCCACTCTCACATTACATGCATTTTTTATGGAGTGATGTGAGTACTGGCACCAGACTTGTGAATAATTCCTATGTGATTGTCGCCATAAAATATTCACGTGGGACACATCTTGATACCATCTCAAAAAGCGTTTAATGATTTAATGTTCACATGGAGTACTCAAATAATATAACGGTAATGAGCTGAAACACCAGAGGTCTGCTTATTTCAAAAATGATGTATTATAATGGGACACATCAGTGCTCTAAGCCAGACCGGCTGTTGATTTTACAGCACAGTTTCTAATGACAGACTGAGGTGCCTCAGCAAAATCTATTTCCGTTGTTTGATAGAGCGCCAAGTCTGCGTCTTCCAGTCACTCCACGGGCTTTGAGTCGTTACAAATACGCTTCCGATGAGTATGCGGAGCACCGAGATGGTTTACTAAGCAGAGTTCACGTCAGGCATGACACGAGCAGTGTCCTTCAGTGAGAAAGGTAGACACAGGTCGCTAGGACTGAGGAGTGGGAATTGCAGAAGGCCTTGAGGTTGAAAGGGAATAGTTGCTGATTGTGGCCCTTATGTCGACGCGGCTGAAGGTACCGTCTTCATACAGACCGTCCCCCTTCGAAACCCACCAGTTCCTGCCTGGCCCCACCTGGTCGACAGAAAGCATTACTTTTAACAGGAGGGTCCAGTCCTGGCCATACAGAGGGAACAACGGTAAATTGGTGGAACTCATCTTTGTAGAACACTTCTTGGATTTAAGAAATCCCCAGACTTCCACCATCACTTCTGGGTCGCCTGGTGGAACATGGGCACCACAATGTAGTAGTTGGTACAGAAAAGCAGAAGGAACAAGAAAAGTAGTACAGCAGAGCATCACTGATACCTCTACGGTTCGGTGGACCCAGTAATCTGTAGGATTACCTTCCCTAGAATGTGCAAGCACCAAAAGAAAAGTCTACTGGACAAGTAGTGAAGGCAAGCAGCTCTCCACGACATTCCTTTATTTCTATAGCTCTATTGCTGGGCTGCTTTTTCACCTGTGGTAAGGTTATCATCGTGACAAGGAAAGTACCGCAATGTGTGAAGACCACAAAACTGTGTCACCAACCCCTGGCCACAGAGAGACTTCTTGCAGTGACTCACGGGCTGAGGGTGACACAGAGGCATAATGTGAGTTGATATCGGATAAAGCCATCATGGCAATCAGCCTTCCCATCTAGGAATCAGGCGCACAGGAGTAAGCAACAATTAATCATAGGACATGCTTTCTTAAATCGGGACATTTCTGTGCCTTCCCAAGTACCACATTTTGGATTAAGCTCACAAGGACAATTTTGCTACCTGCCTTGGCTTTCAGAGGCCATGTGTAGGAAAAGCGCTGTACTTCCTTGCCCACCGTGGTTTCTTGCATTTTCAATTTAATATATGCTTAGTAAATTAATGCATGCGTGCCCCATTTTCATTTAATAGATGCACATTTTCAATCAAACAAAAATGAAATAATACAGCACAGAAGCTTCAATGATTAAATCTGTTTTGGAGGTAGATCTACATTTATAATAGCTTTCTTCTTTCCACTTTAATTAATATATGACTGCCTGTGATGTCCAGCATGAATACTGAGACTCTGTTAGACAGTTTTTCTAAATAAGAGAATAAGACTTTCTGAGAAGACAAATGGTTTACTGCAGGAGCACAATTAACTCCTTATGGTGTATCTCGAATGAACCTGTCATTTTTCTTGTAGGCATGTCTTTCACTGAACAGATAAGTCTGCCATGAAATACCACACAAATCCATGGGACTATGAACTTGCTGTGTGGAAATTGTGCAATTAATTTCATTGATCCTGGAACAATCGCATTTTGCCAGTCGGGGCATTCCTCTTGCATTGATATACAGCCAATGTTTAGGGTAATTTGTTGTAATTCGGCACCAGCACTGGGTGGCGCTTTAAGTCAGTTGGCTTACTTCACCTTACAGGGGCATAGGGCCAGATGTAGGAAGATATGCTTTTGCGAGTCTGAAATTGCGAGTCGGTGCGACTCGCAATTTCAGACTCGCAAAAGCATATGCAGAATGGTGTCTCAGACACCTTCTGCGACTCGCTATGGGGTCGCAAAGACCCACCTCATAAATATTCATGAGGTGAGTCGCATTATACGACCCCATAGCGAGTCCCTGCACTCACAGGGATGGTGGCCTGCTGAAGTCAGCAGACCTCCATGTCTGTGACTGCTTTATAAATAAAGCAGTGTTTTTTTTTTCATTTTGCAGCCCGTTCTCCTTAAAGGAAAACGAGTTGCAAAATGAAAAATAAACCGAAACCATTTGGTTTCGTTTTTTTCAGAGTAGGCTGTGGTCCGTAGGACCACTGCCTGCTCTGAACAAATATTTTTGTCGACATTCACAAAGGGGAAGGGGTCCCATGGGGACCCCTTCCCTTTTGCAAATGAGTTACCACCAGTGTGACACTGGTGGTAAATGCAAGTTGGTTTACGACCGCATTCGCGGTCACAAAGTAACTCTGAATTGCGATGCGAGTCGCAAATAGGAAGGGAACACCCCTTCCTATTTGCGAGTCGCATTCCCAAATTGCGAGTCGGTACCGACTCACAATTTGGGAATGAGCATCGCGTTCGGCCGTTTGCATGGCGCAAACTGCAAAAATCGCAGTTTGCGCCATGCAAACGGCTTGCTACATCTGCCCCCTAGTCTCTACTGATGTTGTATGTTAGGTTATCTTGACAGCAATGTGGCAGGAACCAATAGGGCACATAACCTTATTCCATACATTTCAATGGTACCAGCACTTAGACAGACAGCCAATGTCACATATAAAATGAGGAGATATTAGCCTTTAAATTGCGAATGTCTACATGTTTAGATTCTAAGTAGTCTTTTATGCAGCGTTTTGTGTGTGTGTGTGCGTGAGCGTGCGTGTGTGTGTTTGTGTGTCTAATAGGGGTGAAAGCTTGAGACAGCACTCTACAATTGTTTTTGTACATGCTCGTTAACCCCATCCCTGCCCAAAGAAATAATGTCAATAGGCTTTCATTTTTGCGAAGGGCTGACTAGACTGAGTGAGAGCTGTACAGATGATGGTAAATGCAAAACTAATATTTCACTCCACCCTCACAATGGGTCCAGCCCTACCCAAACAGGAAAGAATTTAGGAGTAACTTTTAATTCAAATTTCACTCCTGCAAATTGGGGCATCTTTCAACCTCACAGTTGACCTCTTTCATTTTAGGGTGTGGGAAAAAGCAGTCAGCTTCTCCATCAGAAACATCACTGGGGGTAGTCTGACAGCTAATATTATATCGGAAATCCCCCCTATTTATTCTGGGGATTCCAGCACCCTGTCCATTTTTCAATCACAGGTTCAAACAAGCATTTTCAATGCAACGGGTCTCACATTTGCTCGAGTTAGAGCTATTAGCATTGTAAACCCCTAACCGGAGTTTTCTTGCCTCACAAATTTAAAGAAAGAAAAACGCAGCGCGATCACACGATCGTGCTGAAACTGAAAACTGAAAAACCGAGCACGATCGCGCTATGTAAACCTCAGCACTATCGTGCTGCGTGGAAAATAAACAGATAAAGTAGTCCAGATACCATGCTGAAAACATCGAGCCTCATATGTTTTGTAGTAGTTTGCTTGTGCTGCGTAGATGGACTAAACACCGGAAAAGGTATGAAGTATGCATGCCTTTCACAAATGAAAGCAAGCGGATTTTAAAAGGCAAGCCCACGAACCAATGAAAGTGACTGATGTGACATGGGCGTGGTTGGAAGCCCAAAGAGAGATTACTACAGGGGACAGAGCGCTTTGCGCTCACCCCTATAAACAATGAATGTCTCTCATATACAAAGAAAAAATGCTGGGCACGACAGTACCATAAATTTTTCATGTTGCAAAAAGAAATTCCCACTTAGCGATTTGCGTTTGGAAAATGGAAAAAAAGGCAGCCAGTTTGTCACCACCATGGCGCATTGGGCCAGCCAGCATAGTGTGCTTCCACTGAAAGTGCTTTGCCTTGATGAGGGAAGCACTTTTGTTGTAAAGGTTCCCTGGCACCAACAGCAAACCTTCAATTTAGTGGGAAGGCACGAACTGGGGCAGGGGATGATGTGCCTCTGATGCCCTCGCGAGTTTGCTATTCAAGCCACCAAACTATCAATAAGGCACTAAGGCCAATATTTATGACATGGGAGTGTCATGTTAGCGTAATTTTTTTTACGCTAACGCCCTGCTAACTTAACTCCATATTTAGATCTTGACACTAGTCTAGCATAAAAATATTCAAGTTAGTGCCATTTTTAGGGAGCACTAACCCACCTTGTGTTAACGATATGCAAGTAGGCGTTCCCTTACTAAAAATGGCGCAAACACCCTAGCGCCATATTTATGTCATGACACTAAAACGACGTACAGGTGAGGGGAGGACCTAAATAATGGTGCTAAGGCCGCTTAGCTGCAATATTTAACGCCTGGGTTTGACCAGGTAGTAAAGTGCAGGGAGGCCCATTTCCATGGTGACACACTATGGAATGGGAACAAAGATGCCCACCCCAAGCCCCAGGAACACCACCACCCACACCACAGGGACACTACAGGAGGATGGACCCCATTCAAGGTAAGTTTAGATGAGTATTTATTTATTTTTTGTAAGTGCCATGGAGGCCCCTTGCATGGGGACTCCTGCCTAGCACCAGGTTTGTGGGGCTTGCCCAGGGGACACTAGTCCCCTGTGGTGGGCATTGGGGTGATGGTAATGACTCCTGTCTATACTTAGACAGGAGTCATTTTTTGACTGCTTGGGTGTCAACAAGTGAAGCTAGGCTACTTAGTGGGATATATTTTGCCGCTAACCAGTCTAGCATCATTTCTGACCCACTAGCGTCATTTTCCCTAGCACCATCCCTCACCGACTAGTGTCTTTTTTTTTAGACGCTAACCATTCCTTAGCGCCCTCATGCTTCATTTTATAAATATGGCACAAGATGGCTCTAAGGAAAGGCATTAGCCGGTGTTAATAAAAATGACACAAAACTGCGTTGGTGCAGTTTTGCTTCATTTTTCATAATTGTGAGCCTAAGGGTCTGACTTACACTAATCTCTGGAGAAAATGCTAAATGTGGAGCAGGATCCCCTGGCTGAATTTTCTCAGTCACAGGGATACTAAGGCCGACGGCGTTGAGTCAGTGGCTGTATTTGGCATTTCTCTTCCAGAAACTGGACGGTATGCAGCTATCCCCATACATTAAATGAGGCCGTAGATACCTCAACTAGATGTTAAAGGGTAAAGGGACATTTGTCAATTTTAGTGGAAGTCCTGTACACCAGTCCTTCTATCTCCACCTCACTCAGAGTTCAGATGACAGTAGGTCTCAGTCTGTTCTTGTGAAGCCCCAGGGAGCTCGGCTCTCCCTTCATTAAACACTCCCCCGGGCTCGGCTTCTTCTCTTTGCTGTCAAGCTTCCAGGTCTCCTCCAGGAGTGAGCTTCTCTGCCCAGGTTGTGTGACACCAGCCAGGGAAAAACAGCTCTCTCTGCTCAAATGCACCCATGCTGCTTCCTTCGTTTTGATTCGCTGTCTCCCTAGGGTACTGTCACGGAATGTAAGCATCACACATATTTACCGCATGCATTATCCGTGCACAACAACAGCGCAGACATGGTGACAGCCAAAGGAACTTCTGCTCGGTATCTCTTGGACTGCCTCGTTTACGAATATCATTTTCGACCCCATAATGAACAAAGACCTACAATTTAGGTCTCATTCAGCACACTTTCGCCAAGATTGGCGATTCGCAGCAGTTAGCCACAAGCATTTTTCTGATATCTTTCTTGAGAAACAATATAATAGAGCAAAAAGTGCCCGATTCTTGGGGAGCAGACTGCAGTCATGCCTTTTCCAGCCGCGTAAAAGCTCACTTTTGCTCGGTTTGGCTAACGGGCACTTAAACACTTCACTTCATTAAGATTCTCAGTGTGGTCTGCAGTGACCCACTGTACGGTTTTAATATTCTATATTGTACAATGACACTGACATAGGGTTTCATACCCCTGAGCCATGAAGTGCTCCGATGTGCATTGGCTCCTGGTTCCTTTTCAGAGTCCATGGATTTAGCTTACACAGCATGGGAGGTGTTGAGTGAAGTGTTTGAGGTTGAAAGAAATAGTACTGAATTAAAGCTGGCGGGGAGAACAGTGTTGTACATAAGCAGGAGATGTTACAGAGAGTCTCAGAGTAGATAAAACCCCCCAAAACTACCATTTTAGGAGTGGCAAGTATCCTATTAAGGAATTCATTGAAACTGACTGCTTTATGCTAGCTATCTTAAAAAAAAAAAAAAGAATACATTCTTTTGGTGTCATTGTTAACACAGGAACCTTCCAGCAATCACGGACAAAACAGACAGGGGGTACTACATGGTGTGCGATAAAACCACGGCAAACTGTAAAGCAGACTCGCTGCTTGCCAAGGGCAGCCATGATGCAGTCAGTGTGCATCACTTCACACTTCCATCGCCTCTCACGCTGAAAGGCGGTGTCACAGGAAAGAGTCGCTGGTGGGCTGAAGGGGTTTTTACTGGTACACATCCTGGCTTCAGAAGCGGACACAAGACTGAGGCAGTGAAGCTGTTAGACCGCCTCAATACACTCAAGAGGGGTCTTCCGGGTCTACAATAACGAGGCATTGCAGGACATACTACTGAATACCTTTCCTTTTAGTATTACATTTTAGCAATTACACCAGGATGGAGGTACTGTACATTAATATCTCAACAAACAATAAACTGCACCTCAAAAATTGTAGCTTGTAAAAATGTAACTCTGAGAAATAACATGTCGCATCAAAGGTTGTCCTTAGAACCAGTGCTAACCAATCACAAAGAGTCTCATCTGATTGTAGTGTAGGTAAGTGCAAGTGCACGCTAACGGGGTCTCTGACACGTGCCACCTTGACGCAACAGTCTACTCTGTTTTTTCAACCAGAAAAATGAGTTTTGATGCAAAGCTGGTGGTTCCAGGCTAGCTTCCCATACTCTCGCGGTGGCTAGGCATTCCAAACCGTTAGTAAGACTGGTTTGTTGACACCGCAGAACGGTAAGCTATTAATCACTTTGATGCAAAAACAATGTTACCTCCACCCTAACGTTTTTGTTGTGAGGCAAAGGAAATCAAATGATAAACAGGAGAAATAGTGATTACTCAAAGGTGCAAGGAAGATAATCGTACATTCTAAAAAAAAATAAACATTATTACATGATAAATATCAACATAAAAATATAGTTAGAAGTAACATAGCCCATAATTATTAGTCATAGTGTTCCTTATGCGAAGGCAATTTTAGAGTGAACTAAGCAATTTAGTTCCTTTAGAATATTATGCACAGAAGACGCCGCACAAGACATGGTTATCAAGAACATTATCACCTACATTCTTAAGATTTCTACGATTCACTTCCTGTGGTAAAACAACTTGTAGAAATCCTAAGGTCCCCTTGAACCTTTATGTACTCATTGTCTATTCGATGATCCAGAAAGTAAGGCCAGATTTGTTACCACATTAAAGACGGAAGTAATATAGGACTCCAGAAGGCCAAGATCTAAAAAATGAAGGACTGTGAAATAAAGATGGAGTGCACTTGTTAGCTGTGCGACTGGATATTGTCTCAAGGGATCTTCTGTACACTGTTGTATGGTACTGTTTTGTACAATAACATTTTCATAGGGCTTTGTCCCTCTAGCTAGACCAGGTAGTGCTCTGATTTAAATCAGGTTCTCTGAGCCTTTTCGGAGCCCATGGTTGATAGGGTAACTTGAATGCAGATTGGCCTTTATGGGAGGTGTTGGGTGAAGTAGATAAGGTTCAAAGTCATGTTTCAAACATGGCCACATAAGTATGAAAGGTTACGGGAAGTGGTCAGCATCCTAAAGTCAGGACCATCATAGACTGCACGTGTACACCAGTTGAGGTCCACCAGGGCGCACTCTCAGAAGAGAACCAAGAACTGCTTTTCAGCCAGAGCACAAACTCTGAAATGTTCACCCAGAAGCTGGCAGCGCTACAATCCAGCCTACTAAAATCCACTTGATGTAGGGTAGTCCTGTGAGAAGTAGGTGTTTCAAATATATAACTAGCCACGTAGCACCAACTTAGTCAGGGGAGTGGCTGGGAACTGTGTGTCTTTATACTAAAAATGTAAGAAACTGCGGAAGGCTCAGTAATCCAGGTTTTTCAACATTTGCAAGGCAAGGCTACGACCAAATTAGTGAAAATATTGTAAATGGGTAAAATATTAGTTGGAGAAGCAATCAAAGTTTGTGACATGAGCAGGAGATGTGAGGATTTTTTTAAATCAGGAATAGTGTCTACTGCTGTTCCAATACAACCCAAAAGCAGATAGTTCACAAACTTTAAGGTCACTTATTTCACCTACACAACCTACAGAGGAGACAGGAATTTGCAACCGAAGGGCCTCTCATGTCTCCAAAGGCTCCCAAAGTCACTGGTCAAGTAAGCCATGAGGGATCATGTTATAAACCCTCCCTCGATAGGCATCTTACACTTGTGAGGGGAAATGTAAAGCAACGCATAGCATGCAGATGGGGCAAACAAGACTCAATCAACCTGATTCAAGCTTAACACTTTCTTTACATCCTAGAGACTCTTGCTCTTTTAAGTTCTCACTACGAGGCATCTGTCTGCCTTCTAAAAAACACCTCTCTGACATTTTATTCTTCCAGTGTTAGTAAGGAAGGTATTTCTGTTAAAAAAAAAAGAAACAATGTCCCAAAAGCACATTTACTGTGCTGTCACAGGCTTAGCTTGGACACAAGCATTGCGTGGGATTATTCTTAGGTCTTGCCTGAGCACATGCGTTTTCGCTTGTGAGAGATTTTATTTACTAAAAAGGCTTCAAATCCACCCATTGCTCACCATTTGTTGGCTTCATTGTCACTCTTATTTGATGCTTCCTAATTGACCAGTGCATGTCGGGTTCACTTCCTCTTCTTTCGTTTGGAGCATGGGCTAAGTACTGATTGCTTCAGTTTGATTAGCATCCTTCTGAAGTTTGCATTGTAACTGAGGTACTATTTTTTCTTTCCTTTCACCCTGTCCTTCTTGTCACTTTTTTACTAACTTTTAGTCATGCTGCACAACCATGCTGCTGTACAACACGGCTAAAAGCATTGTCAAAATCAATAGCTTTTGCTCCTATTGGCTTTGTTAATGCTTGTTACACTCTTAGCCCAGGTCTTCTCTGATTTCTTCTAAGAAACAGCTAATCTACACATCTCTGCAAGTTGTTCTTCATTCCTAAATCCCCTCAATAGCCTATATCACTGAGGATACCTGGAATGAGGGCAGGGCAAGGATAGCCTTGGTCAAGCTGAGACAGCTGAGGGGCTACACCATTAATAACATTATCTTACCATATTACAATGCCACTCTGACGCGTTAGCATGTGAGGGCAAGTGAGGCTGCTAGGGGTTCCAATGAGAAAGTTACTGGAATTGCAATGGTCAAACGAGAGTATGAACAGCAATTATTTGGAAATGGGGTAGAGGCGGTGCAGCATCACACAGTAATTTTCCACTATTCCGGCTCTTCTGCCTCGCTTTCTTGGTGCGAGCCGCCATGTTAATGCCGCAATCAAACCTGGTAGGTAACACTAGGAGAATTAACAAAAAGAATAAAAGTAAGTTTCTGTGGGCTGGAAAAGCACAGTGCTGGCAGCTACTGTGCACTGACCGCCTAGCAGAAGGTGAACGGACTGGGAGAACAAGGAACAAAAAAAACACACACTTCTAAAGAACCCCTTAATTGTAGGGAAAGCAAAACAGGGGGCAGTATAAACATTTCTTTTCAGTTTTTGTTATCTTCACAGTGACAGGACATGAACTCAGCTGTTCAACGTCCCCCACATTGCTCAGAGCAGCATCAGAATTGGCTGGGAGAGGGCGTACTGGGAGCCTGTGAAGGCTCTCTCCAGCCCAGCCCAGTGTTGCTGGGCTGGAGAGAGAGTTGTGCGCATGTGTGTTTGGCCGCCCGAGGCGGCCGGCCAAACACACATGCGCTCTGAGGGGGAGTGTTCAGCACTCCCCCTCACACTCGTCACGCCTGTGGCCCCACCCCTTTACAAGGAAACGATACATGTAGAACACAACTCACCCACATACAACACCATAGCAGCCTAACTATTGTACTGACTGACAGTACAGACTGTCTTCATTAGGAAACAGTTAGCAAAAAGTTTTATCTAGTCCCTGACCACATGCGTATGGCTGACTGAATCATAACTTTAGTACAAAACAGTGGACATATTTAAAGAGAATCATCATTTATCAGTTAACTTATAAATCCAGTAAACAGCCAGTGGCAAAACACTTCAGTGAAGCGTAAAATTCTTTCTTTGTAATCCCAGAATTCCAACTTCTAAGATCATTATAATAATACTGATCTTTCTAGTTGTTCCTGGGCTTAATCCATAATTTTTTAAGTGATGCATTTTATGCAAGCCAAGCCAAACTCACTTGGAGTTAAACTGGCACATTTCAGTTTGGCTGCCTCCATTGCACAAGGTTGCCAAACCTTCACTGAATATGCTTAAGATGGGACAATACGTATTCTGGTTTTGCGCATTAATTGATATATTGCCGGAGGAGTGCAGGTCTCTTGGGCCTTCAAAGATTTACCTCCAGTGCTGTGTTTTCAAGTGGTGTGGCCTACAATGTTATCCAATGGGTGAATATCCTCCATATGTGGGACCCTTAGATTTACACATCTTTTTCAAACACAGAAAATGTGATGGAAGCTACGCTTGCAAATACTCTAACCACTGCCAATTGTTCGGGGTAGCATTCTGGCCCATCACTCTTTTGCACACCATGCCACCTCAGAATAAACCCAGCCATATGCTAATCAGTCTTGGTCCTGCTCCATTAGGTACATTCCAGTCCAAACTGCCAAGCTAGGTCGTCTCTGAACCGGGACACAAGTAACCCAAAATCAGCTTCAGCCTTATCAGGCATCTTCAGTCAGGCGCAGCTTCGATACAGTAACACAGTCAGCAAGCAACCCATGTCTGTGAATACCCTTGGCCACTTGTGGTGTTATATCAAGCACAAAAAAGGCGAGGAGAGGGATGCTTACCTTTAGTCTACCCACTGACAATTGCTGAGGGTAGCATTACAACACTCCTTCATTCTTTTGCCCACCATGCCACCCCAGATTAGACCCAGCCATATGCAAATCAATGCTACCAAGAGTGATTGCAAGTAGTTGGACAAATTCCAAGCATTCCTCCCATCACCTTTTGTGTTTTTACATAATTGTTTCTCACCATTGCTCTGTATTGAAGGTACCATCGTCCACCATCTGCGAGATAATCTGTAGATTTCACATTCAAGGCTGGAACCTGCCATACACTAATTGTAGCTAAGGATGCTATATATGGAATGTAATGCTGGCTCAATACACTTTTCAGTAGTTATCGACTCATCTTTGACCTTCTGGGTGTTACATTCAGGCATAAATGAGATCAGAATTTTGTCCAGATGATGTTAATAATCCTGGTGTATTTTGTTTTTTGCAACACCCCAAAAAAAAAATATGACATTTTTAAATCCATTGGAAACAAGAACAAATGTTGAATTATTTGTCATGCACGTTTTGTTTTTTCTGTTTATGCAAATCAACATCTACATCACTATGTATTTAAAGCATTACAAGAGGGCACTAAGAATTTAGAAGAATCAAAAATATTTTGTATCCATTTTTATTTATTATTTTATTTACATGTCTTTTAAGGAGGTAATAACAACACCCAGGTGGCCTCAGAGAAGTTTGGTTGATGGGTACATTTTGAGAAATGTGGGTAGAATGTAAAACAATATGTCCCAAATATGGCACATTCTTAATAGAGCAAATACCTGAGACAACTGTGAGGACTGTAGGTTGGTTTTAGGCATCTGGTGCCTTCAATCTTACTGATTCTTAGGCAACTGACTGTATGAATATTTTACATAATAAAATATTCAGTGTACATTTCGTTGTACTGGGTTATTTCGTTTTGGAAAGTGACACTTTCAAAAGCCCTATCGTGTGATTAATTAATGCACCAAACAATGAACTCAAGGAGAAAGATTTTAAAACAGAGACAAGATTAGAAACATTTTAGAATTTGTGTGTACATTTTACTGAGAGCACACTTTTATGTGTTACACAATTTATGTCCCTTGAGAGGTAGAGCACACAGCATTAATAAAACGGTTGTTATTTGCTTCCGTGCAGGGCAAAACCATAATCTGTGGATGGAAATATCTGACTGTGTAGTTTTTCTTAAGAAACTGAATTTTCAAAGGTGGAGAAGTCTGTTATCAATCAATACCTAAGCATGTTAACATTTCATAACAGCACTAAAATAACACCAAAGAATGGGCAGAAATATTTACCTTTAATATGTGAAGTAATCTGATTTTACCTTACCTCATAATTCTGTCTATCGTACTGCATAATAACATGATCTACCTTGCCACATATTTCATGTGTCCCTTACCATATGTTTTCTCTTTCGTGATCTCTGGATCTTGTTTTGTGAGCCATGACTTTGGGTGCCAAAAGTATGCCAGGCTCAGGCTTCTGCCCAGTATCTTTAGGTCCCTCGGCTGAGTGACATAGTCATGGGAGAGATGGTAAGGCTTCTTCTAAATGCCCAATTGCTTCTGGACTGTCATTGGAAAGTAGACAATTACTGACCTGTCTCTCTTATCTGTAAAATATCTCTGTGTAGCTAAGGTCATCCCTCTTTTGAGATCTAAATTGGTAATTATTGAATTTGTTCTAATTGTTTGTGGTTCCTAAAAACAAAATGGTCAATTTCACTGTAGAGTTAGAGCTCATCCCTCTGTGGAATCGAAAATTCCGTCTATCAAATACAAGGCTCTCACAAGCTTTGTGGGGCTGGCCATAACTTTTGGTGAGAGCCTACGAATTAAGAAAAGGTGAAAACAATCACCAAAATGTGATTGAGGTCAAATCTGCTATTTTTTTAAAAATGTGTCTGCTAACAGAAATTGGATTAAACGCATGTTTGCTCTGCAGGCAAACTAAAGATGCAGTCAGATTTCCAGTCCAATTGCGCCCCTCTAGACCAGTGGTTCCCAAACATTTGACTTCTGTGAACCCCCACTTTATCCTTACTGGAACTGGGGACCCCCCACGGAATCCTTATTGGAATTCAGGGAACCCACTGAATCATTAATGGAAGACGGCAACATGGCCTATACATTGTCAATGATTTGAACCGCAAAATAATACACAAAAGTACAGAAACAAGCATTCCATTTACAAACAAATAAAGAAAAATCTAATTTTAAATGTAATAGGAAGGCTGGAGCTTTTCTAAGTTCTATTGAAGCCATACATAGTCCAAAATATATTCTGTTTGATGCTCCTGCACTGCTCCCATGAATCAATTTCAGCATACTAATTTAATTTTTAGCTTCTAATTTCAATTTTTTTTTACTTTACAGTATGTTTTAAACTTTTCAATTGTACATTTAGCCACTTTATTTATATACATTTTATTAATCTGTTAATATTAGTTAATTTTCTAAGGAGTCGCGGACCCCCTGAGGAGGCTTTGTGGACCCCCAGGGGTCCCCGGACCACAGGTTGGGAACCACTGCTCTAGACAGTAAAATGTGATCCAGAAAGATATGCACTGCCCACAGCAATTCTGACTACAAGCAACCAATCAGCATAAATTTTAATGTAGGGACTTATTCTGATGGTTTGAAGGGGTTCTCAATCAGATGCAATTCTTTCAGCACGCTGATTGGCCACCATTTCAACCAATCAGAATATGGTGCAATGTTAAACCCACTCTGATTGGCTGATAACAGTTAATTTTAGAACTGCTAGTACTCAGCACTTGGGCCAGGCATATTGTAGCAAACCTCAGAACGTGGCAAAATAACCAGCTCTAGGTAACGTGATTTACCCAATCGCTGTAGGTGTAGCTATCATGAAAATGGTGGATTTGCAACATGAGTCACATCTGTGTTTCACAGCCCTAGTACTGGGATCAAACAACAAAGCACCTCGACCTTTTTACTGCTAATATCCCCTGCCATTTAAGATGAGAGACTGAGACATAGCAGTAGCTATGCCGCTGCACCTCACTCCTGCCACGCAGGACAAACTATTATTCAAAATTCCACATTAACCCTACGATGGGACACACAGCTCTATTACCGTCTGACCTGTGGTACTCTTTGCCGGTCCATTACTGGAAATTACACACAGCTCTTCCACAACACCCCAATCAAATCCTGCGGCACAATCTACTATTCCAGCAGTGAAAGATACACTGTAACTTGACAGATGCACCTCAAAAGTGACCTACAACGGCCCCTCCTCTTCGACTAGCTGGAGTTATGGACAACATTTCGAAAAGACTTGTGTCGCACCTTGCATCAACCCATCTCTTCCAGGAGCGGACAGACACAAGGTCTGTACCAGTGCACTTCAGATCTGTCCAGGAGCAACTGCTACTATTCAAATGCTTGAATCCATCTGCATCTGTTCACTGCAACTAAAGGTAAAGGTCACATGCAGCACCACTGTTATTCCAGTCCAGGAAACACACAGACTTGTCAATGCACATCACTACTAACCCAGAGAAATTCTTATGCTCCCTCTTCTAGGACACATAGGCGGTCATTCTGACCCTGGAGGTTGAAAACCGCCAGGGCAGAGTGCCGCGGAAGCACCGCCAACAGGCTGGCGGTGCTTCATGGGCAATTCTGACCGCGGCGGTAAAGCGGTCAGAAAAGGGCAACCGGCGGTTTCCCGCCGGTTTACCCCTGCCCCAAAGAATCCTCCATGGCGGCGCTGCTCGCAGCACCGCCATGGGGATTCCAACCCCCTTCCCGCCATCCTGGTCCTGGTGGTAAAAACCGCCAGGAACAGGATGGCGGGAACGGGTGTCGTGGGGCCCCTGGGGGCCCCTACACTGCCCATGCCACAGGCATGGGCAGTGCAGGGGCCCCCTAACAGGGCCCCATAATGATTTTCAGTGTCTGCCTAGCAGACACTGAAAATCGCGACGGGTGCCACTGCACCCGTCGCACACCAGCAACTCCGCCGGCTCCATTCGGAGCCGGCTTCATCGTTGCTCGGGCTTTCCCGCTGGGCGGATGGGCGGCCTTTTGGCGATCGCCCGCCCGCCCAGCGGGAAAGTCAGAATGACCGCCGCGGTCATTTGACCGCGGTGCGGTCTTCTGGCGGTCTCCGCCCGGCGGTCGGCGCCCGCCGCCCGCCGGGGTCGGAATGACCCCCATAGTGACTTATGATTATGCAACTAAATGCTGACCTGCAGCAATCATGTCCTAATGCATGGACCTACGTGCAGGGATTTGCCACAGAATCTTAACATTAAACAGTGATACAATTTCATATCACAGTTCTAATATTACAGACCCTACACAGCTCTGTAAATGTTCCTTAATCCTGCCCTGCAGCATATTCTGCCATAGCCGTACTGAGACCCACCAGGCACTTCCGGGGTACTTAAAGCCTCACCTGCATCTCACCAAGCACTTAGATGACACTGCTGTATAATGTGAACTCTGTGGTAATGAGATGACTACCGGTACAGGGACACTTTTGTTCCTGTATCCTTGGTTTAGTTTAATTGATCCAAATGCACCATGACATCTTAAATCAATAATACTTAAAATAATCTACATCTCAATCATGACATGAGGCATCAAGGATAGACCAGGCTCTATCCCAGTCCTGCACAAAGCTCTGTCACCTCACCTCGACCCTCAGCTCTGGAACTCTTCAACACTGACAAACTGGGATATTTTGCTTTGCTCTTGTAAAAAGCCCTCCCTCTACACCTCCCAGTTTGAAGGAGAAAATGTCCCTTTTATTTCCTGAAAGGGGAGTTACTTCAGCTCTTCGTTGCAGTAGAACTCAGACCCTTTTAAAGTGGGAAAGGGTTGCATCAGAGTTTGTGCATGCCAATACCACACAAATCTGTGGGCATTCACACATTTTTAAAGTAAGTTACTATTTTTTTCCGTCCACTCCCCACTGTTTGATTTCACCACACGTAAATTCAGTAGTAGAAAAATTTATGCCAGCCAAATTTCCTCCTCTGAATTCCTGACAAATGTAAAGGAAGCCATCTCTGGGCTTAAACCTATGTTTACTCCTGAACATGGCTTTGTAGACCAGATTCAGAGAGTTTGCATATGTCATTTTTTACATGTCTTTTCAGCTCTACGGGCTATGAGGGACCATATTACAAGGAAAAATGCACACCCAAATGTATGTAATGAGGAATTTGCAAGTTACCTCAGATTTGTAAGACCAGTGTGTCAAATGAATATCAAATCAACAGTATTGATGGGACAGAATATTGAGTACAGAATATCGAAAATAAAATATTGACAGGTAAGTAAGTCTAGATTTTGTATAATTAACTCCACATCTATGTACCTAATCAGCACAGATATATTAAAGGCACGTAGATGTGGTGTTAGTAATTATAATTCTATACTTCACAATACACTCTTACCCTTCAATATTTTGTCCCTAGATATTCTCTCCTTGCTATTAGTATGCCACAGTTCTGTTGCTGTTGATAGTAATCCAATCACAAGACTAAGGGCCTAATTTAGAGTTTGGCAAAGGGGTGACTTCGTCAGAAATTTGACGGACATCCTGTTCGCCGTATTACAAGTTCCATAGGCTATAATGGAATTGTAATATGGTGGACGGGATATCTGTCACCCCCTCTGCCAAACTCTAAATCAGGCCCTAAATGTGCCTTCATGGCCCTGCTTAGTGATCTGCATTAGCCTTAACATGTACAATTGATGGTATTTGCTATACCATATGCTTAACGTTGTAAATTACTGCTTCTCTTTTCTTTTTGTTTTTAAATTAGGACTACCTGACACACATGTCTTCTGTGTTTACATTTTTTCACAAGAAGGTTCTGTCCAACATCTTTTAAGGTCATGCTTCCCTTGTCACAGAAAAGCAACCATAGAGCATGGACTCAGTCACTAACAGTGATTCACCTATAATTCAATAAGTGATGAAAATCACTGACTGAAGTTAAAAATGTATCAATGACTTTCTTGCCTGTGTGTGTCTCACATACTATCAGGTGTTATCAGTTGTTAATTACCCTTACCTTTACCCTCCTTATGCGCCATGCTTTCAGCTTACATTCATTCCTGAGGGGCAGCTATTAACAGTGATTAAAGCCATGGATGTTATTTAGGGGTCACCAGGGATCGCAGCTGCGACCCCCTGGCTTGTCTTTTGCAACCCCTGGCACTGCCTTTACGACCCCTGACCTCAGAGGTGCCACATTCAGTGCCAGGAACACAGTGGCAGGTCAGCTGGGGCTCCACTCGCTTTGATTTCTCATTTCTGTCAATTGTTATTACTCTATTAGTGAACAATAATATATTATTCATTATTAGGTTAGAACAATGGAGTGCAATTAGCTGGAATATGCCCTTCCATGGCAGCTGCAGTAAGTAAAAAAGCTTTTAAGTGTATGTTCTGTGTGAGCTTGCAGGTGAAAGTGTGTTTATGTGAGAGACTGTGTACACCAGTGTAATTTTGTGTGCCTGTATAAGTATGTCTGTGTGAGTCAAAGTGGAGGTCAAGGGGCATGTGATGTCACTTCTGCTACCCCTGGCATTTTTGTGAATTGAAGTCCATGATTAAAGCCCTCGCTGATGATATTAATCACTGTTAACTCTCTGACCAGCCGGCAGCAATAATATGTGTTTTTAATGTCTTTGCCAAGCAGCAACAGTAAAACCTATTTTCCTTCTGATATTCTCCCACGTGGATTCAGCTGAACCAGCTCCGCTGCAGGAAACGGTCTCTCCGTTTCCCCTCTTTCACTGTAGTGAGGCAGAAGCTGAGCTTTAAGAATAATACATTGTCCTGCAGGGCTCAGTTCGACTGAAGGCTTCCTATTTATTTCAAGTATAGGATGCCCCAGTTACCTATTTTTAGCTGTGTCCTTAATTAGCACTTCACTGGCCCCAAATGTCATCCCTTTCAGATTGAGTGATGTTTTTTCCAGACCTAAATCTGTTTAAGAATTCAAAGCATATTTGCACAACCTGTCAAAAAGTACATGTTCCCTTTGGAAAGTCAGTCTTTGCTAGGTCGGCAGCATTACCTGGAGTTTAAAGCAAGCGCACAAGTACAATGCGGCAAAAGTACTCCTTCATGTAGAGGAAGGCTACATGCAATGTATTTGATTTTGGTTAGGACTAAAAATATTGTTTCGAGTTTCGGCTTTGTTGAACTCCATAGTTTCAGATTTTTTTCTGGCCATTACATTTTAGAAATCAGCTTATGTTCGATTCGTAAAAAGAAATAATAAAATGTAAAGAAAGCTGTGGGACGAAACACGTATAGCTGCAGTGTCTATACACATCTTACAAGGCAGTTCGAGGTTGCTGGGCAACAGCTGTTGCTATGGAACCTTGTGTGTTACTCCCAAATGAGGGCCCAATCCACTAAGAAACTAGAGGACGATCTATTTTTCTTGCTAGTTAGAGAAAAAGACGGGATAGCCGCTGACGAACTCTTAATTATTGGCAAAGGTGAGAAACATTGACAGATAGCACCGCTGGAGCACAAATGTCTCTCTGCAAAGAGTTACATTTACATTGAATTAAAGGCATGCCCTGCCTCAGCCATGAATTCACTGTAGAGTCAATCTCTGTTTTTGAAGGCAATCCAAACTCTCTGGATTTTGATGTTTTTTATTAGACTAACTGAAAATAATATGCAACAAAGGCACAATGAAAAAGATTTCAGAGTTGTGTAATCGTTCGTCAGATGGCTGTTGTACAGACCTACTTAAAATTAAGCGGGGTAGTAAAGACCGTGGTTCCAGACCACCGTGTGTCACATGGTTGGCCAGGCTGCAAATGTGGACAAATTGATCCAACCCTGGATAAGAACAAATGTGCAGCTCCTTCTCCTGGTTTTTGTTATAGTCTTCTTTTTCCGAATGATGGGGTTTCCACTTACCTAGATGTGGTTCCGCTGCCTTCTGCTGTGACACTAATTTGCTGAAAGCTTTGCTTCTTCAGTGTTTGATACTTGTTCAAGCGTCTCTGGATGACATTATCACAGAGGTTGTTGAATAAGCTATTAGGAATGGGATGGTGCTTACGTATTACGTTAATAGCTTGTATTATTCTTATGTTTTGATTTGCTAAAGAAATGACACTTTTGCTCACACCATGATGATTATTCAGTTTTTCTAATTTTATATGGAAGAATGGTAAATAAGAGCCACTTGATTTTGGGAGTGAGCCAGAGATTTTCATGAGCTTTCCTATGCTGCTTGCTAGAGATACTGCCTGATTTCTTCTGATCTTGATGCTCTCTGAGACTTGGAGTACTGCTATGATTTTTTACATGCTCTGAGTAACATTGCATCTGAGACCCTTGATGGCATTGAATCTGTACCTCTTAGTTTGAATTTCTGTAATAAAGCTCTTTAATGTTTCATTGATCTCAAACTCAATTACTGAGGGGGCCCCATTATTTAAGGAACCTTTTTTACTCATCTAATTGATGTTTTGGCATGTGCCTTAATGCAGGGACACATTGCCTTATGAAATTGTAGTTTAGCACCATCTCCAATCCAGTAAACTGTGGGAGAAGCAAATAGGTACATTTTGTGGTGTCTGGATTTGGGGTACTGATTTTCTCCCACACCATCCCAGCTCCATACACCTATATATTTTCCAGCTACATTAACAGTCCCCCCTGAATTCAGAGAACCCTAAACTTTGTGAGCTAACTTTGGACAGATCATTGCACAACTTCCCTGTTATAATAAAAGTCTTCCCAATGAAAGGGCTTGTCTCCACCGCTCGCTGGCACAGGCAGCACTAGCAGGAGCCCAGGGGTGTTTAAAAAAGCAGAGACAGTCTGGAAGTGTTCCGTGCAAGTCCAGTCACCATCTAGGTGGGAATGCCTCAGGCATTAAGTCTCTAGTATGAGGAAGCCTCAATGTAAGCATCTCCCGGAAAAGATACAGACAAGGAAATGAGACAGGGTACATCCCTCTAAAAGGTTTTTGATGTCATGAGGCCATGTGATATCACCAGAAAAATCCATCCAGTGCAAGGTTCTCTCAGTGGTGAGCTTGGTGAACAATGGCCTGAGCAGCCCCTCGGGATTAGCTGTCCACGCTGGCAGTCACCCTGGTTACTGAATGGTCTGGCTGCCAGGATTGGAAGCATTGTTTTTCTATGGAAGAAGCTGTGATCCTGTTTGCTCTTGTGTAGTCCTGCCAGCTGGCCTCGTGCTACCAGTCTAAAACCTGAAGGATACTAAATTTAGATGGAAACTCCCTGGAATTATGCATTGGGCCTGCTGTTACAGCCTGCTTCAGCCAGCCTTCAAGGCTGGAGCATGCTGGTTTTCTTTCACAGGAAGTGCTACTGCAGTCTGGCAGACCAGCCCAACTCCAGTTACAGATCCTGGCAAGAAAGCAAGACTTATCAATTTTCTTCTTCTATTTCAAGAAGAACTCAGAGACAAACCCCTTTCATCTTTCCCCACAGGGTTAGACCATCGGTTTGAGAAATTACCAGATCCCAAAGACAGCAAAACACTTGTAAGTAGTCTGAACGTAAAATACAGACTGTTTAGTTTTATTTTGGCCTTTATGAGTGAATCCAGTCTGCTTTAGTGTCCTGTCCAGCAGCCTCACTTATTCACCCTACTACAACCAGTCTGCCCACAGTGACATCTCTGGTGCAGTCCCTCTGTCCCATCTAGGCATCCATCTGTTTCAGGGCAGTGGCCCCACCTGTTCCACTATCAGCAGCAACATCTAAACATCTCTTCATCTATCACATCTGCCACTGCAGGGGCTCAAGCTCCAACATCTGCAGCACCCTTCCTGGGTCATTATTACCTTCTCTACTGTGCACCGACTTGGAGTGCACGCTGTGGAATTGTGTTAACGGGCTTTGCGCAATTAATGCTGAGTTTGGGTACAGTTTATGGTGGTCCATAGTCTTTGATTATTTCAACAGAATGTAAATTGTAAGGGGAGAGTCCAGTTCTCTTACAGCTTCTATCAGGCGAGGTCCGTGGCCAGTCGTCTTTCCACCACAGAAGATCAGATTCCTGAGGTAAGGTGCACTTACGCTCACCAAGATGGGGAACCGTGTACAAACACCCCTGGAGACACTATTGTCTCTGCGGCGCTGCTGTCCGCAAATCAGCTCTCCTATCCCTCCCTGGGATGGTCCATCCTAGCAAGAGCTGCAAATCTCCTATTTGCCTACTTGCTTTTCCAACTTGCTTCAAGCCGCTGCTACACTATTAGCATACATTTTTCTGAAATATCCCAGAGTTCTCTCCATTTCGACATTTTAGCCTGAAGTTGAAATACTGGCTCTCCTTTACGTTTATCTTGCTACACAATAGTCATGTGAGAGAAGTGCAAAATTCCCCTGTTTAGATTATTATTTCTCCACTGATAGCCACCGGATGATTGAAGTCCAAGAAGGACGTGTAGTCAGAAGTACCGTATGGTCAGGCACATAGCAGACCATCTCTAAAATGGCTGCTCTCAGAATGAGATTGGCATAGAGGCTACTGAGTCACTGAACAAACCAGGCGTCTCAATGCCGGATGGTAGGCTGCACACTGAGTCTTTGCTTTCATGTTTCATTCCCAGGCGCATCTCATGTTCAAAATGCCCCTCTAAAATTTCAGCTCTCTGATGCAATTTTAATTTAAAGCCTGCTGGATGCTTAAAAAACCCATGCTCAGTATTCCACAAGGAAAAATGTGAGGCGTTCTTTATCCTTGACACAAGTAGGATGTTCTATTTTTGGAAAATAAAAATAGGATGTTTATAAAAATGGATTTTCTTCAGAATCATATTTCACTCCCTCCTTGGAATAAAAATATGTGCACAGATGTGTTGTATATCTCTGTGTGCAGGAGCACCTGGCTCTTCACGGGAGGGAGGAGGGATGGGGAGTCAGGATTACAATTGAAACAAGCATTTGCAATGCAATACGTCTCGCTTATTTCGAGCAAGTTAATTGTCATCTTCTGACAACAGCGCCCACGAGCAAAAACAAAACAAAACATGAGTGGAAAGCAAGAAAAGGCGACTTAACATAATAAAAGAAAGTTCGTTTTAAAAAATAAAACTTTGTAATTTTGTTTGTCCTGCTGTGCAAAGTTTTGCCACTCACAAGCCTGCAGTTTGCGGTGCACTGGGAGTTAAAAGGAACAAAAAAGTACCTCGATCACGTCAGGAGCAGCTGGCAGGCACTAATTATGTTGAAATCAATTACTGCTCTATCGCTGCTCCACACAGAGGAACGGAAATTATGCCAGGCATGCCTTGACGAATTACAAGGCTGTAAAGAAGAGTGCCACGCAAACGAACAAATGGTGAGCGACAGGCAGGCTCTAAGCCTTTTACTGAACGCAATAGTGTCTCGCATGCGCTAGCGCATGCACTCACAGGCTCGACCCTAAAAAAGAAGTATCACCTCCATTTTAAAGTTAAAGAAAAGTTTGAAAGCCATGAGGCTAGTATTCAACTCTTGGGCTTGAAAGTATAAACAACCCACGGAAGACTAGCACACTTTTTAAAATGATTTAACAAAAACTCAAGGTTTGTTTCTGATGGATCTTATTGCCAACTGAATTATGTTTCTGATGCTCATGCTTGCACTCTTACATTGGTCCTTGCTACTACATGTAGCTCCTCCCTATCCCCACCTTTTCTAGGGTCCAGTTTGACAGTACAGCTGTAGCCAATTATGTGAGTATTACTAGAGGGACTTTGGCTCCGCCCACATGTTTGAAACCAGGAGTATATGTTTTAATTGGGAAGAAGGTGTGTTCTTCCACAAAAAGGTGTGTGCCCTCCACGCAGCTGTGGCCATTTTGTCTAATTATCTAGCTACCCCAGCTTGAACCTTTGGTGGCACACACATGACATTGTAATGCTGTAAAAGCATCTTTGATAACCAGAAAATTTATAGTGTTTGTCTCTGGTAGCAGCACAGATGGAGGGAGGGCAGTTATTAACCTCCATGTATGTTTAGATCTAGCTTGACAGTGCAACTGTCACCTGACCTTTTAACTTACGCCAATATAAAATCTTGCTTCCACCCAAATATACATCTATTACCATGCTATTTACTTGTAATTCTTCACATTGCCATACCACATCCGTTTAAATCAGCTCTATTTGGCACTGCCAATGCCTGTATCCCTTTTACTTACTTTGTACCACTCTCATCACCCCCCAGGTTCAGCAACATCCATGGTGGAAATCTAGGGTCACGTCACCATAATCATGGGCAACCTTTGTTTCAGAACGGTCTTCATGCTATTTAAATTATATTTCATTTTTTTCTGTATGAAGTCGTTCTCTGGTTCACTGTTGAACCTGGTGCCATAGGGGCACATGGGCGTTGACCCCCTACTGCTGTGAGTCACTACTCTCAGGCTTATTCTGGCAAATGAAATTAGCCCTGTATGGTCATACCTCCATTCAATTGTATTTCCTAATAAGGTAGGGTTGCAGAGTTATCAGTGGGTGGGACGTGCATGTCAGATTGGCCAGTATAAATACTATGGCCGACCTGACATGTGCAGTTCAGGCTTCCACACTGAGTGCTACCCTGAAGCTGCGTCAGCTCAATTGGTCTTCAATGGAGCGTTGTACATGTATTCATCAGCCAATCCTAGCACTGTTTTTACGCTTCTTAGTATTATATGCAGCATAAGAGCAGTGCTTGGATTGGCGGGGAAGCTCGGGCTTATGTTTTCTGACCAGGATTGGAAGCACATCGCGAGACAGCAGGATTAACCTCGGGACATGGAGTGCTTGAAATGGAAGAAGGTCATTGAGGTAAGTCTCTGTTATTGTATATATGTATGTATATTTTATTCTATTATTGTAATGCCCCACCATTTGTAAAGTCAGCAGCCGCCACTGGCTGTGCTCCTATGTTCAAGAGTGTTCCCATTGCCTTCCTGTATAAAATAGATATCCGAAAACCTTGTTGGTAATGTACAAAAATTTCTTCTATCATGATGGCCAACAGCTTTCTGGACCCCAAGATGATGAGGCCTAACGACAGGGGGCTGTCACGTGATGCAAATTACCTCATACGCACCTCACAGTGCATCCTTGCCAAGAACCTTTCCGTAAATGATATCTGAGTTGAGGCCGACTTCCCATTGTGACAGACATGTTTGCCCCTGTACAAAGTTGATGGGCTCCGGGCCAGGATCCCACTGCATGCCTTGGCACCTAATCTTACAAAACCGTCTCCCAAGCTAGGTGACCAATGGGATAGCAGGTAATGACGTAGTTTCTAGAACATTTTCGGACGGAAAATTATAGCAGCAGCCGCCTATACATATCTGGCTTATTTCTGTCCCCCTGAAAAGTACTTTCCATCCAATGATACTGGGCCACGTGTTACCAAATTTAACGTATTCGTCAAACTCAAGATGTCCCATAACTCAGTTTCTGTTTATTTAGCTACATTCTGCGACTAGTAGTCTTGCACTTATATTAAGAAATGTACTTGCATCAGAGCAGAAGGAAAACCAGGGCTGGGTGATTATGCATGCCTGACAAGGAAGACATGAGAGCTCTGCATGTGTCCATTTATTTCTAAAACAGATCCTTTGGTCAGCTACTCCAGCTCACAGTGTAAAGCATTCTTAAATCTGGATACATTAAAAAAATTGTTGCTAGCTTAATGTGCTTACAAATGCACTGAGTCACTAATTTCCCGAAAAAATAATTCCATAACACCAAACCCCCTACTTGAAGTAGCCTTTAAATTCCACAAAATGCTAATCAATATGACAAGGCCTCTTGGGGACCCAAACTTATTTTCCATCATGAGAAACTGACTCACAGCAAGAAAGAAAAAGGCAGAAAGGTGCAAAAAAGGAGGAAGAGAAGAGAGAGAAAGGAAAAAAGGAAAGGGACAAAGAAGGAAGAATATAAAAATATAAAAATATTAAAATTAACAAAAGGAGAACGCAAAAATAACCTGCAAAAAAACCTGAAAGACTAATATAAAGAGACATGAAGTAGAAGGTGGTGGATGATAGACGCACATGTTCAAATGAGGATTAAGCAGCATTGGTAATCTGCACCCTCGGCACAGAGAGCGTCAGCCTCATACTTCCAAGCAAAATGTTATGCCCTGGATTAACTTCCTTTTTTTTTAATACAAAGTAAGGGCTGGGAGTGGAAAGTTTATGTGTTGATACTTCACGCTTCCTGAAAGCTGATACATTTACCAATTTTTTCCAACTTTGTCCATCTTTACTTTGTGAGAGAATACTTGGTCAAGAGAGTTTTTTTCAGTTTTCCCTCATACCTTTTTTGTGCAGAAGGTTTAACAATGTTTTCAGATACATGAGGTGGACTGGGCCTGGTCTCTGCTTACTTCAGATTTAAAAGACATTTCGAAAAGTAATGTCTGAGAAGGTGAAGTTCAGTGGGACAAGGCAGCTGGCAGTGTCCGAGTAGGAGGCATAGTCGTCGGGGAACCACAGGATGAAATGGAGATTCCTGTATTCAGACTTTGTCACTTTTTTGGAAGTCGAAAGTCTCCAGTGGGATAAAGCTGCAGACTGTACTTGATGAGGGGTTCATGAGGCTGGATATCCTTCTGAAGAGGAGCCCCATGAATAGGATTTCCTCCTGTGGCAAAGAACAATGCTGGAGCTACCATGAAGTCATGACAATCAGCGCCCCTTGGACAGATCGGTGAGCTGGTACATCTCAGTCTTCTGTTGGTTCGCAGGTCACTTTTTGGTTAAATATTTTTCCAAGTCCCATGTTCCTGTTTTAGGCTATTTGGGCACCTTTGCCATCACTTTCAAGGGTCCAGAACTGGTGAGGCATCAATTGGAGGTAAGGACTCACTTCAGTACAGTATAGTTCTGTAAAGAAATGCCTCCTTCTGCATGTCCACCCCACATTTTTGGATTGATGCTGCTAGTTTTTCAACTCTGAGAGTACACCAAGGCCTGCTAACCAGACCTCTGAGCTAGTGTTCTAACCCTTTACAAAGTGTATGTCGAATAGGCTATACCGATTGGGCAAGTACTGACTTACTTATAAGTACCTTGTACATGGTACCCAGAATACCAATGGCATGTAAGACAGAGTGTCTACCCAGAGCTGCAGCACTGATTTTACCTCCCTGAGTGTGACAAAGTACAAAATGGCTCTCAACCTGCCACTGAGGACTGGAAGGGCAATGTTTACACTGCTAGTTCAACACTGCCATTTAAACGAATTGCAAATACACCTCTTCCCTTAAGAATATATGTAAGTCTCCCTTAAGGCAGGCCTATAGAGCCGAACACCCAATAGTGTTTGCACCGCCACTGAGAGCTGCTCTACCCATACAGTGATATGAGACATCGAGGCTTATTAAGACCGGTTGGAATAAGGGATTGCAGGGGAGGGGCCTCATGCTGTTTGGTATTGTTGGACTCAGGATGACAGGCCTAAGCTGCTGGTAATGGTAGCTTTGTCACCTGACCAGGCAATCACACTTCTGGAAAGTGGACATTTCCAGGCGTTGGGACTTGCTCTGGTGCCACGTAAATAAGGCTTCATTCCAGGGGTCCTGAGAGAGGACCACATCTGCACATTCCTCAGATGACCGTTATAAAACATGGGTATCCAGAGCAACAGATCCCTGCCATTTGGGGCCTAGTGAGATAGATGGGGGGAGAGGTTGTGACACTTGGCATCCTGGAACCAGAGCCTGGGACCCATAGAGATAAAGGTCTGCATTTCAGAACTCCAGGGCAGACATGGAGGAAATTAAGGGGAGATATCTATGGTTCAAAGGAACACCCTTCACACCACCCCCCCACTTCAAAGCTTTTTCTTACTATAAGTAGGGGTACTCAAAGTCTGCAACTTAGAGTACCACCTACAGATATGTGGTATCAGTGAGAATGGACCGCGTTGGCGCACTGGGTGTACAGGAGGATAACTGTCCAAGGAAGGGAATCTGTGCACCCGTACCAATTAGAGACTGGCTGATTGCCCGCTGCTGTGTAGCACCCTGAAGTGGCTCTCCAAGGGTGGGTTGGCTTCCCCCTGTTCTCTGTCGAGGTCTCAGGGATATCAAAGACGTCCTGAGAGGGACCTACATTGTGACTGATAATATCTGGAGATCGTGCCCTCTGTTTGCGCAACCATTGTGCTGGACTCCACCTGGCAGGAGAAGTGTGCATGTGGACCAGGAACTAATTCTGGAGACTGGGCACACCAGGCACGGGGTAGCAATGTACTGCTCACACTATTGGTGTGTGATCCTTCATTGTGGGGACCATTACACCCTGAGACGGCTTGTGAAGTGAACGGATCACTGTTGTGGGACTCTGCTGGGGGCTCATTGAGGTTGAGTGGAAGAATTTCTCTTGTGTGACACTCAGCTGCATGCTGATTGTGTGTTGTGCCCGTTCATAGGTTGGAACCTGCTGAGGTGTGGGTACAACGTGAGGAGTGCTTTACATGGCCTAGTATTGCAAGACGGAACTTCCATCCAGTGTGATCGTCCAGAGAGTCTAGTACTGCTAAGGTCATAGCGTACTGGGCAGAGTACCTCAACCCAACAGGGTACGGAAACCAAGTCGCAAGTGGATCTTGAAGGTCTTTTGTGGTTCAAGTCATGCACCACATTAGTGCTTCCTGTCGAGGGGGAGTATGGTGCTAGGAGTTGGTTGAAGAAACCTGGTGCCAACTGGGAAATCCCAGTCACTGGGAGCACGGCACTGAGCACCTTCTATGTGGGATCAAACCTGTCTGGGGCTACTGGAAGTTCACAGCCACCAGACAGGGTGTCTCCAATCCAGAGACATGGACCTGGTAACTTATTGTGTGCGCCCTGAAGTGTCGAGGGTGGGTCAAGTCAACAAACCCCAATGGCGCCTCTCCATTCCGGAGGTGCTGAATTTGATTACTATTTGATAACATTGGAATGTCTGGGGTTAAATAAAACAGTTATTTTTTTTTTTCATTTTGCAGGCCGTTTTCCTTAAAGGAAAACAAGTTGCAAAATGAAAAAAATACCGAAACCATTAGGTTTCGTTTTTTTCAGAGTAGGCAGTGGTCCATAGGACCACTGCCTGCTCTGAAAAAATATTTTTGTCGACATTCACAAAGGGGAAGGGGTCCCATGGGGACCCCTTCCCTTTTGCGAATAAGTTACCACCAGTGTGACACTGGTGGTAACTGCGAGTTGCTTTGCGACTGCATTCCCGGTCACAAAGCAACTCTGAATTGTGATGCGAGTCGCAAATAGGAAGGGAACACACCTTCCTATTTGCGAGTCACATTCCCAAATTGCGAGTCGGTAGCGACTCGCAATTTGGGAATGAGCATCGCGTCAGGCCGTTTGCATGGCGCAAACTGCGAAAATCGCAGTTTGCGCCATGCAAACGGCTTGCTACATCTGGCCCTAAGTTCCTTTGTGCAAGTCTTGCTGCTTGAAAACCATAGCTATCCAGGTTTGAGCTTAAGGTTGTTCAAATACGCCTGATTTGACCCAAAACAGTTTTTGAAAGTGCATTCCATGATAAGGCCCCGCACCTAGCCACCCTCCCACCCCCCCAAATACTCACAAGTTCCCTCTGGCCACTGATAACTTTTGCAGCAAGCTAAACGCCTTATCACATTACCCTGAACCTGTACTTCCCTTAAGCCAACTCTTCTCGCTTTCGTCACTGGCCCTATCCAAATACAGATAATAAAAGTACACAGCACCAACTTGATTTAGCACTGAAATTGTACATTACAGAGGTACATTATATACTAAGATTGAACACAGCATGTGCCGATCTGTAATGTTGATATGTTTCGTGGTATGGCATCCAAGACATGAAGGGTCTGATTCTCAAAAATAAACGTACACTTTTGTGGAAGTTTATTACTTTTAGATATGCATAAATTAGGTGAAGGATTTTACGACTTTGCACTCCCTATACTTATGTGTGCAGACCTCTCCATGCCTGGAGACTGTGCAATGAGGGCAGAGAACTCCGGCCATGCACAGCATGGCTGTCCACACTGGGGTTAAGAGCAGGGCCTGGCTATAGGCTGAGACAGAAACCAGAAGCATTGGAAGAATACTGTCAATAAAAGAAAGCAGTACTTGGTCAGTGCCCCAAAATGAGAGGAAACACACATATAGAAAGTGAAGCCAAAGTGGAGCCAGCATGTGCTGAGCAAACAGAAGCCAGCAGACTGACAAAGAAGCCAACAATTGGTAAACAATGCCTAGGCTTTAGGCACTCTGGTCCATATTTATACTTTTTTAGCGCCACATTTGCACCGCTTTATGAATCAAAAACGGCGTAAACTTACAAAATACAATTGTATTTTGCAAGTGTGCGCCGCTTTTGCGTAAAAAAAAGACGCAAATGCGGCGCTAAAAAAGTATAAATATGGGCCTCTGTATGTAAACAAAATGTCTCGCAAACAATAGTGCATGCGAATTCTCAGGCAAGACCTAAAAAGATATACATATAAGCAAATAGCTTACTGTTAAACCCAAGACTCCATACACTGTAAAGAAGGATAAATTAACCAAAAATGATTGTAGGTAGTTTCGTTAAAATCCCATGTTACTATTGTACTTATATTGGAAATATTTTATTTGTTCTCTTACAATTCATTCTTGGACATGCCAAACCTCTTTACACTCATAATTTACTATCTCTATATCTATTCTATAATACGCCCGTGCAACGATGGGCCCAAAGACCACCGTGGTACACAATGCGGGACCGCCTTTGGTATCAAGAGGAGCTGCATTCGTTTGGATGGTAGGAGGTTAGTCGCTGGGAGCAGGTGGAAAGAGATCAGAAAAAGACAGGAGTAGAGATTGGAAGGTTAGGAGCAGAAGAGTATGGCGAAAGCCTCTTCGAAGTGAGGAGACGAGGCTGCCTGAGAAAAGTGCAGGCAGGTGAAGAATATGATGGAGAAACAGGAGTTTTTAGTTAATTGTGTTAAGGTGTTAAAAGTTATATGGGGATAGGAGTTGTAAACCCTTAAGAGTGGATATTGTTTAATGGTGGGGAGTGGGGTAGGAATTTTAGTGTTAGAACTGAGTGATTTAGGCTGCGTGGCGAAGCCCAAAGATTGTTAGCGTTTGTGAGTTCTGCATGCTTGCTGTAAAGCGGCCTTTTTCACAATACACGAGCGCCAAGAGTGGACCTTCTGTTGCATTTGAACATAAAAATCAAATTGAAATTTAAGTTTTTTTAACTGGAAAAATATTTCAATAACTACACTGGCCTGTCCTACAAAACACAGTAATGTCAACATCACTATACTTGGTTAATGCGCGCGCCCTTCCATCCTGGAAACTATGACGACTCAGAACGCCCTTGCTGCTTTCGTACATAACATCTTTTGATGCAACTGGTAAACACGCTTGGGTTTACATTCGGGAATTAATGTTCCGCTTCGACATCTCGCAGCCTTTAAAACTGCAAAAATCACGCAAGCATCCTGCACCTCGGGGACCAGGCCATATGCGCGAAATAATTGTTTTGTCAGAGAGGCCCTGGAAGGCTCTGTAGCGGCGTCGCTGCTCCGCGGCTCTTCCTGGTGCCGCTGCACTGCGCGCACCAGGCGCCAGTGAGGCAACCGGGCATCTGCTCACGGAGGCACCGCTCTTGGCTAACACCAGTCAGTTCGCCCATGAATGCGGAGCCTCAAGCTTTCCAGCTTCTGAAGAAGGAGAGGGTGAGTGAACCTCCTGTGCATTTTACTTCAGAATTTACCTGATTGTACAAATGTTAATTTTATATCAGATTTCCTAAGCGCAAACAAAACCACTTGATCCGTATACAGCACCATGCTGTTGTATGAATCAGAACATATAAACAACAGAACTCACACAAACCATCTAATTGGGCCAATTAGCTGACCTGGTCAGTCATGTTCACATTGGGAGAGGTGACAGAAGATTCTTTTTTCCAAGACCCTGACATCAGAACAATACCCTTGCTGCACATCCAGCGATCAATCCAGAAAAAACACTAAATAGATTTGTTCACCAACTCTGTGCAATAGCCACCTACAAACTATATGAAGAACGTCCTCCCACTCCTAGGGTACCAAATACAACCTTTTCTAGGAGTCAACAAGCATTCACCACTGACCCTAGTATACAGACAAGAGGCTATAATTGTACCCATAATTCATACAACCAACACTGAAGACTTACTCCAACAACTCATCCCAGATGATACTAGATTGGATGGCAACCAAAGCTCCTAAGCACTGTAAAACCTCACTGCCATTCTACATTGACTCTTACAGTATGTAGAATTATAGATGGTTAACAGAGAAGTACAGGATATTTTTCACAGAGGGGTTCTAAGTGACATTAAATAGATAACAAGAGCAAAGTTCAAGTTGTCTATGATATTACTCAGAACCCAAGGCAAAAAAAACATCTCCAGTATTCACGTTTTGCCCATCTGTAATATTATGTTATGAATGGCCCCCAAAATCATCTGCCCCTACTTTCATGGGCATTAGCGAGCCATTCATGACATGGCCTGTCCTAACTGTACCAAATGTAAAGGCCATCTCCTCCCAGAGCTGTTCTAGAGCCTGTGTTCCTCAGATATGCTCTCTGGGAGCTCAGTTAGAGCAGTCAGGAATTCCTTTATGACATAGAAACAATGGCAAACCACCCTCACTGCTGCTAGGTCACAGCAGTAAATATCCAGATTTAGAATCTTGTATTCACAAAGTAGTCCACTTCATATCTGAGTCTGCCGTGTGCTATTTGGGCCAAAACATTTTTTTTTACTTTTTATTTAATATTAGGGAGGGCATAGCAGCTCCCACAACAATGTTAAAGAATAACCATAGCAAAAAAAAAAAAGTATTGGCAAAGCTTAAAGGCTGGCAGCCAACACTAGACCCAAGGCCAGCCTGGCCGTAACGGGCATCAGGTGTTTTCCCCGGGAGACTGGAAGGGTGGGTGGCTGCTTTTGTGACTGGGGGCCGGTTTTGTAGTAGTACAGCAACTCTAAAAGCACTGCAGAATTCCTTGTATATCTTTCTCTTATAGAACATTTCCTACAGATGCACACACGTATGAGTCATTGGATCTGTATAATGTGTGTGTTACGTAAAGTGCTGTGACATGCTACACTGGTATGAGTAGTGCTTTAAAAAAATGAATTGCATTTGAGAGAGGGGCAATGGAGAGATGACAGGCCATGTTGGAGGGTGTGAGTGAGGGAATCCGCAGACAAACAGATTGGGGGAGGGAGGGGACTAAAAAAGATTACCCCACCAGGAACCATCATCTGTAAAGATGACCCTGCATGGCATAATCTTGTCCCCAGCTAACAGGACTTTAAAAACGAAGTCCATCCGTTGGTTGTGCTAGGTATGGCTCATCACAATAGCTATGTAAAGTACATTAGGTATTTTGTGAAATGTGGCATGCACACATATTATACTACATAGAGTGTGCCTGGTACAGACTGTGGCACTTTAAATTATAGGGTCTGAAAGAGATTCTCTCACTAAACTATTGTGCGAGCCCATTAACAAAATTATTACAGAAATAAGTCTTCTTTTATGACTGGACATGAAAACTTTGAAAGGTCAAAGCTAAGCCTAACATGTTAACGTAGTGAACACACACTATAATGACAATTACCACATGCAGCAATTATGAGATGAGAGATACGAGATGGCCTTTCTTTTTAATTTGCATAGGTCACTTGCTTTTAAAGGTTTTGTGTAGTCGTTTCACAAGCATTTACAATGAAATCATGAATATGCATTTGGATGTACTGTCATGAAATGATAAGGTCCATCATTTAATTAGATATTAAATGGTGGAAACTAAAAACTGTGATGTATTCATTCATTTACAACACTTACATTTTAGTTTAGTCATCAAAATGGGTATTAATATGCACCGTTTGGATGTGCAAAATGCAGGGCCTCTCCTAAGGAACAGTGGCTGCTGGAAAATAGTTTAAAAATGCTGTTCTTTACTTTACTCTAGCAATATGTCATCCATTGTATGGTGGGTAGAGATTTTACACATACATTTAGGAACTGATCCCCGTCGCACTTTGAGGTTCGCAGACAGAACAGAGCAGTCGAATTTTACAAGATACATAGTCACAGCTGGGTTTTATACAGATATAAACAAAAGCACACAAACTGCCAAATGTGCTTGAAATCTTCTAAAGCTATTCAAAATGTAAATAGGTGTCAATTTGCTACCTGGTGCCTGTGTTTGATTTGGCGACGATACGAATCCAAAATTACCCGAAAGTGAGTAAAAGTGAGCATTCCTTTATGGGTGCGACATTACACCTAAGAGTAATCAATACATCTGTAATCTGTAATCTCTTTCACAGATGGGTGGGGTCCAATTGAAATGGCCAACCCATGATGCATCCCACTGTTCACTCACTTATTAAGGGGTTCACTAAAGTAACCCGTATGCTTGTTGCATGGTTGATATTGTATATTTGACAGTAATTATCGATGAGCATCAAGTCCCTGAGGCCTTATCTGCAGGGGTTACAGGCTACAAGTGAACCAAAACCAGTCTGACTAAAACGTTTAAATGTTAAAAGCTGTTGGTCAGCCAAGTGTATGTGTGTGTTATCTATCATAAGATACTGATTTTTTAATTGTCAAATAGTCACGTGAAATTGATTTTCGAATCTACTTCAATGTTGTCACTTCCTATGACGATACTGGGTCAATGGTCTTATGATTTGACTTCCTGAGATACTAGAGGTGGGCAAAATGGGAACATATGCCTGAGGTACCACCTAAAAATTGTGCAACTCTAAAATACCACATCAGAGACACCAGGCGAAATGGCATGCTATCACAGTGATACACTCAGTCAGGAATAGTAAATGTAGCACACCTTCCCAGAAAGCATAAACAATCTGATCTGGGAACATGTCAATGATAGATAAGAGCAGTAAGAATCCTTGTGTCCCTAAGAAGCATAATAATTTCCCTAATTTTTGGAAGTCTGTCTGTATGCCTTCTTAGATCATCACATACTCTTATAGTACCTGAAGACTTCCTGACAGCTACAATCAGACTTAAGTTTGCTATCCTCAGTGATGCGATAACAAAAGCTCTTCTTTACAGCACCTCTGAAATGTATAGGTGTATTACCTCTTGTGAACGACTAGCTTTTTGTGTCAATGTTCCATACTGTGTGAGCAGCTACCTACCACTTTCTATGTGTGCTTCAACTAATGCAACACCCAGCTCCCCCTGCATATGGATAGTTTCTCACCATGTCCTTATGCTTATGACAGGACACTTCGGCTCATACTCTGCTGCAGGGAATACAAAACTAGGATTACTGTTTCCACTCACACTGGCTGACGGATGGTCAAGTACAAAAACCTTGTGCTACTATATGTCATTTTTCTGTGCACCACACATACACATGGCACATACAAACTCAAATGATTAATAAAGTTAACATGTTCCAGTAACAGGTTACTGCCTCCCCTCTATGTACACATAGGCAAATGCGTGCTGTAAAAACATGTTTTGTCACATAACAAACTGGTACATGTACCCCCACAAAAAATACCATCCTCTTTCCATAAATCCCAGGTTCAAGGCATCCATGCTATCAAGTACCACTGACCCGTCTTTCCTAGGCTGTCCAGGACAGTTGACAGCTTTACATAGTAAAATCTTTACAAGGTAGATCACAGTGGTCCTAATAGAGTCACTAGTATAAAACAGGAAAGTGTCCAAAACCAGCTGATTTAGCTAACAGTATCAGGTTACACAATAACGCCCTATACACATCAGGGTAGGGAGGATTAAAATGCAGCCGGTTCAACCTCTCTGGCATTACACAGACACAAAACTGACTGCCCTCGCAAATAAACTAGATCCCTAATCTTAGTATGTTTTAGTGGGAAGCCCTTCTTGGTTAAGGACCAAAGCCCTTACCCATTCAACGGGTGGCATACTTCATCATCAGACCCCCCCTGACATCTCTCCTATGGAGTAGATGTAAACTACTACCCTTTGAGATATAGGGGAGCTTAGGGGGATGGTGCTTGGTAAGTAAGCTATGCCACCTATCTCGTCTCGGATGCTGTATGGGTGTGCAGAGTGGAAAAGTGTGGGTAAAAATAAATGAATAAAATTACTTACTAAGTTCAAAAACATTCTTTTTATAGGATCCTTAGAGGTGAACTAAAAATGGTGACGAATAATTGTGGCTGTACCTTTCATCAGTCAGTATACATTAGAATACTCTCATAAATGACAGAACATGCAGGTCAAGGCTTTGATGTCTCTATGTCTCAAACTATTTTGACTACATCAAACCTTTTAGACTTCAGTATCACAAAGGCAATCCCCCAGACTGAAGACTGGGAGAAATTGATGGCATTGAAGAAACCGCAAGTCAGAAAGGCTTTACATGGACCCTTCATGACTGACAGGGCCACTGGAATTATGTGGCAGAGGAGGGCCAAATTATGTGGGATAATGTGCCAAATTTGTAAATAATATTATTTCATTATTTTCTCATTTTTAGGGTTGAGCGCAAAGCGCTCTGTCCCTTTTGTTATCTCTCTACGGGCTTGTAACCATGCCCATGTCCTGCCCATGAGTTTGGTTGTTTCGTGGGCTTGCCTTTTACAATTCGCTTGATTTCATTAGTGAAAGGCATGCATATGTCATGCCTTTTCTGGTGTTTAGCCCACCTCAAGGGCACCGACCACCTACTGAAAACATACGAGGCTCCATGTTTCCATATGGTTTCTGAACTACTTTTTCTCTTTATATCGTAGGCAGCGCAATCTCGCTGGGCAGTAGTCGAGCACTTTGATGACATCTACTCTGTTACATGGATAATTGCACTTTTGGCAGTTATGTGGATAATTGCACTTTTGTCGGTTACATGGATAATTGCACTTTTGCCAATACGGTTCACTGCGAGCGAACTTCTGTTTCCTTTTGAGTGTCCGCATTGCGCTCATGGCGGCCATCGGCTTGCTTATGTGAAACTGTTTTACTTTTCAGTTTATGTGGTAAGAAAAGTCTGGTTAGGAGTTTACAACGCTAATAGCTTTAACTCCAGTAAACGCGAGACCCACTGCATTGCAAAGGCTTGTTACACTTATTAACACCGTCTGGGCATAGGTTACAATTCATTTGTAGCAGTTTAACAACAAGAAATAACAATAGACAACAGAAAGGTGACCAACCAACCTTTGTGAGGCACCTTATACTGCACAACAACACGTTGCTGTGGTTTTAGTACGATAATACAGCACTGTGGTAAATCCAGCAAATCCATAACTGTGCAAAAGCACCACACCATCCCATAATTGTAGCGGTCCTAATGACTGAGTAACTGAGGAGCAGTAGTGCACCTCAAGGTTTAATCATTAATATGAGCCCAGGGCTTTTTCTGGAAAACAAAACCTTTAAGAAGGACTGATCCCTTATCTCATGAAGATGTACAAGGGACTGTTCATCCTCATCATCAACACTGCTAAAAGAATTTCTGAGGAACTTATTTATTCAGATTCAAATCTTAGAATCCAACATGAAAACCAAAGTGAACCTCTCTACATTTAAAAAGCTCTTGGAAGAGGTTAAAAAAACTATTGCAGGGAACAGGGAATTCTTAACCCAAAGTAAGATAAATGGGAAAAGGATGTAGCCCAATTTTCTCACTCACGGGTGTATCCACTCACGGCGGATGATTACCATAAAGACACATGTCGAAAGAATATGAGACAGGGAAAGGAAAACACACAGGACTGAATTTAGGATTCTGACCCATGCAGTACCAGCAGTGAAAGTTCGAAAAAACAAAAGCGACGATTGAGAAATCCACTGTGTGATACACAATAAAGCACACCAAAGGACAGCAATCTGGCAAAGGTAACAGCCAGTATCCAAGTGCCTTCCTCAAAGTAGGATTCCAAACTGCAAATTCCACCGTGGAAATGGGAGGTAAAAGAAGGTAATGTACACAAAAGAAACAGAACATACTAAGGCATCAGACAGTTGCACTACAAAACACAAACACTCCCTGTTTTGAACCTTCGCAAAGGCAGCCCCCAGGTCAAGCTGAAAATAAAAGCTTGAAAGGGCAGCAAAGACGAGTCACTGGTGCTGGGAACGAACTGCACTCCACATTTTAAAACAAACTTGTAATTAATATTTTCTAAATGTACACAGGGCAAACAGAAATCCACTGACTTATTTTACACATAGAACACTTATGCGTATTTTTAATGAAATATTTAGAGATAATAACGTTTTAAATGAGCCATACTGAGAAAAAGAAGCAATGTGACATACCACAAATATCTGATCTTTGCATGACTACGTGGATCTAAACTCGGGAATACAATACAGATGCAGAGATGTACTCCAACTTTTAAACATAATATTACAAATAGTATAGGAAACAGCAGACAAGTTCACAGAGGGTCTCCGCATCTACAATAAAAAGCATTCATGTTGATCGTATGTGTTCTCAATGGGACCATTCGCAGCTAGGCCAGGCGTATCACAGATTGCTACTTACCTTACACGCCCTAAGGAAAGAGGTAACTTTATATAACATCACCCTGCACCACACAATATCAGCTCGTACTTGATACCTTAGACACATGTTTGCTGCTCCCTCACCAAGGTTTACACTATGGTGAATAAACCTACGACATTTTACAACTAGCAAAAATGCCAAACATTGATTTTACAGCTTGACCATTCACAAAATCAGAAACGGGTCAAATCGCAATAGATCTTTCCACATCTTCATATGCCCAAATTGGAAGCAAAATACATTTTATGACAAGACCGGAGGCTCTATTATGTGTTATTTTCTTACTTTATTTTAAATAGCAGCAGTCAAGAAACTACAGCTCCCAAAAGGATTAGCAACAGGCTAGCCAATGGGAGTAAAACAGGAACTAAGGCTGGACCAATCAGCAGAAGCCATAAACCATATAGTGTACCCTTGACTGCAAACAGCCCTCTTTTCGTGCTGCTCGCAGTCAAGATAAGTACACTCTTTTGGTCTTCCGTCTACTTAAATGATTATTTAAACGTTTTATTATGTAGTAATGTCTCCTTAAGGTATTATATTGTCTGCATATGGGGCTGCCTACTCCTTTGCCGCTACGCGTCATATTAGTACCCCTTTCCCCCCCCCCCCCACCTTCGTGCAGCCGTTTGTCTTTGTACGCGCGCTAACCGCCGCGCGTTCTATTTAGCCTTCTCTCGCCACGTTCTGTCAGCGCACTCCAAAACGATCACACATCTGACAGACGGGCCTGCCCATACCTTCGTGTGTGCCGTAGCGCGTCCTGAAGCGGCTTTTCGGGACTCTGTCTCCACGTCGGATCCAAACCGGCTCAGTCTGCTTCTTCCGACGTGCCTCTTCGCAGCTTTATCTCCTGCCCGGCTCTCCCTTTCGTCCCCGCCCTCGGGGAGGAGCTATATTGTGCACTGGAGAGCGTGTTGCTCTCATTAACCCCTAGCTACCCAAGAACTTTCTTAGTCCAAAGTAACCTTATTTATACTTTTGTGCTTTTATTCCATTGTTACCTCACACAACAAATTTTATTATGGATCTTGGCAGTTCACCCTCAAGGACTGACTCTGAGGAGGATGAGGAATTCTTCAAACAGGAGTTTAACAAATTTATACAATCCTCAGTAAAAAATGCTCTAAAAGCATCAATGGATAAAATGTCTAAAAACATTGAGAGCTCAGTAATGTCCATGGTGTCCAATTCTATGGCCCATTCTGTGGGGGAAAGCAGAAAACGAAAAATAACTTCTTTTAAATCAAGTAAAGGCGCACAGACAGAGAGTGAGCTTGCCTCACACCAGACTGAGGACTTGATTCCTCCCAGGCTTCCTACTAAGAAGGGGAATTCCGCCAAAAAACCGGCATCACAACTAAAATGTAAATCAAAAACAAAACATATCCCTGCGCCTAAAAAGATTGTTATTTCAGAAATATTGGACACGGATGATGAGGACATGGACGACTTATCTCAGTCAGATAATCCTGATGATACGTTTTCCCCTTCCTCTCCTCCCCCAAACGTATCAAATTTTCTTCAGGTGGCCCCTCGACCACCGTGGTTGATTCAGAGGGTGTTCCCATGTTTGATCCGTCCCTCATTCACCATCCTAATTCAACTGAGTGGCTCCCGTTGGACCACGTGGGTGAATATATTTCTTCCCGCCTACGTCTACCTTTAGACAAACAGACACGTTCCAAACTAAAATCAGAATGTCCTAGACCATCGTTGGATTCCAACATTACAGTAACTCCAACTATTGGCGAGTCTCTCATCACGTTCTTTACTAAATTCGGTAAAGATCCCCGTAAGGGGGTAGACAAAGCCTGGACCACGTGCCAGGATAAACTCCTGGACGTGGTCGGCCCCCTAGCAAGAATATTTGATTTAGCCGAATCAGCCAGATTAGAGGACTCCCCAATCGATCCCTTAGATCTTTCCCTTTGGACCCAAAGAGCCTTTTGCCTTTTGGGCAATGCAAATTCAGCTATCATTCACGAGAGACGCAAGGGTCTCCTCCTCAGAATGGACCCTAAGTTGGCTAACCTGGCTACTCGGGATCCCGGCATTCAGGCCAATGGTAAACTCTTTGGCGACTCATTCATCAAAGATCTTAGCCGATTCGTCTCGACCTTTTTGTCTCTGGACAAAGCCCAACAATCATTGAAAAAGGTCTTTAACCAACGTGTTTTTACCCGGGCCGGTAGAGGTAGGAGCCGCTTTACCAGCCGTTCATATAGGAATCAAGGCTCAAGAGGATATTCCAACTCCCTCAGTTCCTACCCCCAAGAATTCAAACCCCACTTTTACCCGCAAAGATCAAGGGGTTTCCGCAATCGTGGTCAGCGCTTCTCCAGATCGTCCAATAACCAAGGTAAGCCAACTTTCTGGCCCTCCCGTGGGAGGACTCCTTTGCTTCTTCCTTCAAAAATGGAAGTCAATTTCTGCAGACCCATGGGTTCTTTCCACTACTCAGGGTTACCGTATCGAACTCCTTTCTCCTCCGTACCAATCCTATCTTCCTCCTCTTCCAAGGTTCTCTCTCGAAATGTCATCTCTAATTTCGTTAGAAATTCAATCCCTATTAGAAAAAGATGCCATCCAATATTGCACCCCAGATTCTTCTGGCTTCATCAGCTCTATCTTCCTCATCCACAAAAAGAACAAAAAACTAAGACCAGTAATCAACCTAAAATCCTTCAACCAATTTGTCGTCTATCGACACCTCAAGATGGAGACTATCATCCATCTCAGGGATATTTTACTCCAATACGATTGGCTAGTCCGACTGGATCTGCAAGACGCATATCTGACCATTCCTATTCATCCTTCTCACAAAAAATATTTACAATTTCATTGGAATTCAAAAACGTATCATTTTTCCTCCCTTCCTTTCGGCCTATCGTCGGCACCGTGGTGCTTCACAAAACTATTAAAACCGGTCGTAACCTACCTTCGATCCCTGGGCATCAGACTTATTATCTACCTCGACGATATACTAATTATGCACCAGAGCAAATCTTCCCTACTGGCTCATCTACAGATAACATCTACTCTCCTTGCAGAGCTCGGTTTCCTCATAAATCACGAAAAATCCGTGGTAGTTCCCTCGCAACAAATAGAATTTCGGGGCTTCCAGATAGATTCGGTTTCGGCCTCCCTGCTCCTTCCCCGTTCCAAGCTTTCTGCAATCAAAAAAGAGTTTGTTCTAACTCTTCAAAAAGATTCTATTTCCCTCAGAGCTCTAGCAAGAGTCGTCGGTTTTCTCTCTTCTTCCATCCAGGCCATCTTCCCAGGACCCCTTCATTACCGTGCCCTTCAGCGTCTCAAAATTCTTCATCTCTGTCGAGGTTTGGCTTTCTCCGACCTCGTGTTTCTAGATCGAGAATCCCAAATGGAAATTCAACCGTGGATATCCCATTTAGAGGCTTGGAACGGCAGATCCATCTTCCCCTCTGTGCCCGATTTTGTGTTAGAATCAGATGCAAGTCTCACGGGTTGGGGCGCCCGCTGTGGTTCGATATCGACTGGCGGTATATGGTCCGCAGAGGAGTCCAGATTGCACATAAATTGTTTAGAGCTTCTTGCAGGCTCCTTTGCGATCAGAAGCTTTACGAAAAACAGAGCACGATGCTCCATTCTGCTCCGCATGGACAATATATCCGTGGTCCGTTACATCAACCACCTTGGAGGCACCAGGTCCAGGCCTCTTGCTCTTCTGGCCAAGAGCCTCTGGGAATTTTGTCTGTCCCACAATTTTTCCCTCCTAGCCGAGTATCTCCCAGGCTCCTTGAATTCCAATGCAGACTGGCATTCGCGCCATATCTCGGACTTCAGCGATTGGAAATTACACCACTCAGTCTTTCGTCAAATAGAAAGAAAATGGGGCCCATTCCAGGTAGATCTCTTTGCGTCCAGACTCAACTCTCAACTTCCTCATTTCTTCAGTTGGCGCCCGGATCCTCTGGCCATAGCTACAGACGCCTTTCTCCAAGATTGGTCCAGAACTCTCAATTATGCTTTCCCTCCCTTTATTCTAATCAACAGAGTATTAAATCAGGTCAGACGTCAAAAGGCGTCCCTTGTCCTGTTAGTCCCCTTCTGGCAAACGCAGGTTTGGTTTCCACCCCTCCTCGAACTTACGGTGGACTTTCCAATCTTACTTCCGACGTTTCCGTCTCTCCTTCTAGACCCTTTCGGTGTCCCCACAATCTGATTCTCAACAAATCATTAACCCTTCCAGCCTGGCACATTTCCAGTCTACCCAACAGTCCTTCCCTATTTCGTCAGAAGCTTCAGAGTTTATCAATAATGCATGGGCACCTGGCACAAGGCGAGCCTACAAATCAGCTTGGACTCTTTGGTCAAGCTGGTGTGTGAGAAAATGTGCCAATCCCTTTTCAGCAGATTTAAATCTAATTATCAATTTTCTAGCTGCCCAGGCGGGTTTGGGTAAGTCATATCGGACAATAAACCTTTACAGATCCGCTATTTCTATGAACCGCTCGAATATTGATGGCAATCCTATCGGGACCCATCCCTTAATTTGTCGTCTTTTAAAAGGTGTGAAACTCTCGAGACCCCCTACTGCCAAATATTCCCATGTCTGGGACGTTTCCTTAGTTCTGAATCTACTCCTTTCTTGGCCAGACAATCCAAATCTTTCTTTTAAAATGCTTTCTGCCAAGCTTACTATGTTGCTATGCTTAATTTCTATCAAAAGGATTTCAGATGTTAAGTCTTTAGACGTGTCTGCTCGCCAGTTTTTACCCTCAGGTGTTTTATTTCACATTTCCAAACGCACCAAAACTAATTTACATTCAGTATTCTATCCTTTCTTCCCTGATAAACCAAAACTTTGTGTGGGTCTTTGTTTAAAAGAATATGAAAAAAGAATTGGTAACCTGAGAACGTCCTCTTCCAATCAACTGTTGATTTCCTTTCGCAAACCCCACAATCCGGTGACTTATGCAACTCTGGCCCTCTGGGTTAAATGGATTATGTCCCTAGCGGGGATTGACATCTCCGTTTTTGGAGCCCATTCTTCCAGGGGGGCCATGGCCTCTAAGACTTTTGCTCTGGGGTCTAGTTTGGAGGACATTCTCAGGTCAGCAGATTTGTCTAATGACAATGTTTTCAAAACCTTCTATTGTAAACCTGTTAGAACTGCTTCTTCAGTAGTTATTGACAAGCTTTAAACTTGCATAATAGAGCCTCCGGTCTTGTCATAAAATGTAGATTTTCCTATTAATTTATGACGGAAAGTCTTAATTTTATTAAAGACACGGAGGCGAATATTATCCCACCACAGTACTTCTATTAATATGTACTTTCTTTCTCCCTCCCAGCGACTCCTGCATTGCCTCCAGCTTCCGGATAACGCCGCTGGCTCCATCCTCTCCTCCTTCGAGAAGAAACCTTTGGATGTGTCATCGCAACCTTCTCAAGATCATCTCCCTACTTCATCGTACTCTCGGTTTACTGCTGTGGTTCAAGAATTTTGTTCCGTTTCCTTGGCTTTGGCAATTGTCGGACTTATTTACCCATTGTTTTACGATTCTATCTGACTTGCTCGTTCAAGAAAAGAGGGCTGTTTGCAGTCAAGGGTACACTCTATGGTTTATGGCTTCTGCTGATTGGTCCAGCCTTAGTTCCTGTTTTACTCCCATTGGCTAGCCTGTTGCTAATCCTTTTGGGAGCTGGAGTTTCTTGACTACTGCTATTTAAAATAAAGTAAGAAAATAACGCATAATATTCGCCTCCGTGTCTTTAATAAAATTAAGACTTTCCGTCATAAATTACTAGGAAAATCTACATTTTCTTCTTTTTCTTGCTTGCGGGGAGGGGAATGTTGATAGAATATGTCCCATTTTGTGATTTTCACCAAATAATGAAGTGAAACTGGGGAATCGCGTACGTGCATCGTCCCTCCCAATTATTGCAGATTGTTTTTTTTTATTATTATTTTTTAATTATTGTGTAACAAGCATTGGCATAGCTAAAGCTTTTACTTTGGATAGCCAGTGCAATAGTTTATTATTTAAATTCTCGAAAAAGCATGCCACCAACTAAGTGTGGCGGTCATTAGCTTGGCAGCAAATTGTTAAAATGAAAACAATATTAATAACCATTAAATTTTACTTTATTAGAACAATATGGGTGATTCTACACAGGAAACTGTACTTAGATGTAGAAATTATTTGTATTTTTAATACGCATCAGTGTAAAGTATGATTCTAATTAATGCAGAGAAAAGGTACTATTGGCTTTGAATTACTATAACCTGAAGACTAAGTTTAAGCACCAAACATGACAAAAAAAACAAAAAAAATGATAACGAATGGAAAGAAAAAAGCATTGGTGAATTAAAGAATTGGTGTAACAACTGTGGCTCTGAAATGCATTTAGTTTCCAGCAGAGGCACTCATGTGAAAAATAAATTCACAGTACAAGAGATGCAACGGCTAAAGTGAACTGACCTACGGCCGCACACAGTGTGCTGTGGTGAGTGGAAGGAAAATATAAATGACAGTTGAACAGCCCAATGGATTAAAAGTTCCTAACCAAAGCCCTCCTATATATGTATACCTCTATTTTTTATTTATTCATATATTTTATTATATGGGGCAAGCAAAACTGCCTGGCTACCTCTAGGCCAGGCCTAAAAATAAGTTTGCAACACTCTCAATTGGCTGCTTCATCTTCCAACCACAGAATGCAGCATATTTGCAGAAAAAATCCTATATATTGACTTTGGTTTTTCAGAAAAGTGGATACCAAAAAATTGGACAACAGTGTGCATTGGTTGCATTGGGTGTCCCATTTTAAAGGCAAGCCACACAAAGCAGACAAGACAGCCAGCTGGAAATGCCCATCTGTGGGCAGCCTCTGAAATACTCACTAAGGGGCATACTTGCAAGCTTTTGGCACAGGGCAGCTCAGCAAGTCACCTTGCTGTGCAGCATTGCGTCAAAGGGAAAGGGAAGGAATGCACCGTATCTATGGCATATGGTGCATTCTTGTCCTTTCCCCCTGCACTGGCACCTTTTTGGCGGCCTAGCACCAATGCAGGTGCCCTTGCACCATGGTGCAACGGTGCCTGCGTTGCATGCTGATTGTTTTTGTGCAGGAACAGACACCTTCCTGCACAAAAACTATCCTAAGAGACATTTTCCTCTTTGAAAAAACAAGGAGAAATAAACAAATCTCTCCTCGTTGCGCCTCCCCTAGGGAGTGTAAGGTTTTGGCACATTTTCATGTTTTCAAGGACTTTTAAATCTGGAGATGCGTCAAAATCTATAGGAGTTGCAAAGCAGTAACTTGAGCTGCTTTGCTCTACTCCCTATTTATGAGGTCACTCAAAACCATGCAAAGTGGCTTTGCGTGGCCTCATAAATGTGACTGACAGACTTGCGCCACGCATGTACCACTTTGCATGGTGCAAACGTGATGCAAGGCTCTCATAAATATGGGCTAATATGACCAAGAAAACATTAATTAACATTTACAGGCAAGAAAAGCATGCCATCCAAGGATGCCAGGCTGCACCAGCTCTGTAACGTCTACCATAAGTGCGCCTCCATTTCCTAGTGACAACATCACTCACTAACTCTTCTCATCTGACTTGCTGAGAGTGCAGCCTGTGTATTGTGGTCATGCCTGGGTGTGGATGAATTATTGAGTGACGGTGCCGGCGAGGTAACCTATTATTCATGAGGCAGAAATAATTTGCAGCTAGTTAAAAGGAATCTTTTGCATCAAACGCACAGATTTGTTTTCTTTCTGAAGCTCGTGTTTTCATATCAATTCATGCCTCTTTTAGGATGCTTGAAGCGGAGAGGCATATGACAGAAGGATGCAAAATAATACAATACATCCGCTTCGCAAGTAGAGAGTGGGGGGTGAGGAATTTATAAGGGAATTAGATACGATTCTTTTAAGTGAGGTGAGAATTCCCAAGGCAGATCCTATAGGAGGGCAGGGAACAATATTGTCCATCTGGAGGTGGGGGGTTCGGAGAGGCAGGTATGATAACCAGGCGATGATGCTATGACCTGAGGGTCTTCAAGTTTCAGCTCAAGGTGTCATTCCCTCATGCACCAGTGGTGCCCTTTTCCCTCCCAGACACGATGGTGTCAATGAAGAAGTTGCAAGTCAGATGAAAACAGGTGTGCCCCCTGAATATCAAGGTAGGAATTTCGAAGGCACTAATTGTCGTGAACACAATATTGAAGGGCTAAATATTGAAAGGGAAGGGAGTATTTAGATGTTCTATACCTAACTACATACCTATGTTCCTTGATTACTTTGACTATATATATATATACATATATATATATATATATATATACAGGGAGTGCAGAATTATTAGGCAAATGAGTATTTTGACCACATCATCCTCTTTATGCATGTTGTCTTACTCCAAGCTGTATAGGCTCGAAAGCCTACTACCAATTAAGCATATTAGGTGATGTGCATCTCTGTTATGAGAAGGGGTGTGGTCTAATGACATCAACACCCTATATCAGGTGTGCATAATTATTAGGCAACTTCCTTTCCTTTGGCAAAATGGGTCAAAAGAAGGACTTGACAGGCTCAGAAAAGTCAAAAATAGTGAGATATCTTGCAGAGGGATGCAGCACTCTTAAAATTGCAAAGCTTCTGAAGCGTGATCATCGAACAATCAAGCGTTTCATTCAAAATAGTCAACAGGGTCGCAAGAAGCGTGTGGAAAAACCAAGGCGCAAAATAACTGCCCATGAACTGAGAAAAGTCAAGCGTGCAGCTGCCACGATGCCACTTGCCACCAGTTTGGCCATATTTCAGAGCTGCAACATCACTGGAGTGCCCAAAAGCACAAGGTGTGCAATACTCAGAGACATGGCCAAGGTAAGAAAGGCTGAAAGACGACCACCACTGAACAAGACACACAAGCTGAAACGTCAAGACTGGGCCAAGAAATATCTCAAGACTGATTTTTCTAAGGTTTTATGGACTGATGAAATGAGAGTGAGTCTTGATGGGCCAGATGGATGGGCCCGTGGCTGGATTGGTAAAGGGCAGAGAGCTCCAGTCCGACTCAGACGCCAGCAAGGTGGAGGTGGAGTACTGGTTTGGGCTGGTATCATCAAAGATGAGCTTGTGGGGCCTTTTCGGGTTGAGGATGGAGTCAAGCTCAACTCCCAGTCCTACTGCCAGTTCCTGGAAGACACCTTCTTCAAGCAGTGGTACAGGAAGAAGTCTGCATCCTTCAAGAAAAACATGATTTTCATGCAGGACAATGCTCCATCACACGCGTCCAAGCACTCCACAGAGTGGCTGGCAAGAAAGGGTATAAAAGAAGGAAATCTAATGACATGGCCTCCTTGTTCACCTGATCTGAACCCCATTGAGAACCTGTGGTCCATCATCAAATGTGAGATTTACAAGGAGGGAAAACAGTACACCTCTCTGAACAGTGTCTGGGAGGCTGTGGTTGCTGCTGCACTCAATGTTGATGGTGAACAGATCAAAACACTGACAGAATCCCTGGATGGCAGGCTTTTGAGTGTCCTTGCAAAGAAAGGTGGCTATATTGGTCACTGATTTGTTTTTGTTTTGTTTTTCAATGCCAGAAATGTATATTTGTGAATGTTGAGATGTTATATTGGTTTCACTGGTAATAATAAATAATTGAAATGGGTATATATTTTTTTTTGTTAAGTTGCCTAATAATTATGCACAGTGATAGTCACCTGCACACACAGATATCCCCCTAACATAGCTAAAACTAAAAACAAACTAAAAACTACTTCCAAAAATATTCAGCTTTAATATTAATGAGTTTTTTGGGTTCATTGAGAACATGGTTGTTGTTCAATAATAAAATGAATCCTCAAAAATACAACTTGCCTAATAATTCTGCACTCCCTGTATATATATATATACACATGCCTGGAGATTCATCAAGCGACTGTAAATTTCTACATAAAACACTTTTCTCTCTCTCTCTCTCTCTATATATATATATATATATATATTTTCTTTTTTTTTTTTTTCCTCTGCTGCGAACGTTCGGAACACCCTTCCAATGGGTTGGGACTAACGTAGCAGGCTTTCACCCGCAATATATTACACAATAATCCACCTTACTTATCCATGGTAAAAAAGGCAAGCCACACCAACGGAGTTCGTCAGATACTTTTAATGGCAGAACAAAAACAACACGTTTCGAGCCGAATTGGTCTTGATCACTTGATCTGTATTCAATATGCCATTATTAAAATACTATAGTTACATAAAACAACAGACTTCTTCATCATACTCCAATATAATGCTTAACGTGCACATTTCAAAACAAAATTCAAGTAAATCAGTAAAAACTGAACTGGTGAAAGTCAAAAAAGAAAAAATGAGAAAGATCATGAAACTTATAATAGTTTTCTATTCTTATGGAGACACTTCCTATACCTGATGCAAACAATATAAGTAGAATAGCTTCTACATTAAAAACGACTTGTTTGTCCGTATATACAAAATCAATCAAGTTCACCCATTGACAATGTTACATTCAGTATTACGTATTGCCAAGTTCTATATACATAAATGGCTGTCATTGAAAAAGCGCTCATACCACAATTGCACCCAGCAACTTAATATGGGTTCAATGCTGCGTTCACATTCAATTTAGATTCTAAATATAGTATTTAAACATCAGCTCTAAATTCAATGATGAATTTCAAATAACACATATTAAAAAACAAAACACGTATCTGGGCTTCCAGTAGCCAAAGATCCATGCATATCCCCATGAGATTGTCTCTTGAGCAAATGTTAATCTCCGAAATTAAAAAATGGTGAAAATGGTCCATCTGAAAAAACACTTTGCATATATATGGAATATATGTTTAAAGTGCATAGGTGTGGTTTTAAGAATAGTAAACCTGTTATTCCTTCATATGCTCCCTCTATATTTAGTCCATGATAATACCGTAGGTGGATATTCCTAGCCTTGATATTCCATAGTACACGAGCAAGCAGGGCACAGTGGAGGTTCAATGTTGTTGTATTAGTCATTGTCACAGTAAACAGGTGGGAAAAGTAAAAAGCATACAACATGCAGGGTTAAAGCAGGAATGAGGGTTCAGCTGGGGGTGGGGGGGGGGGGGGTAAGCAAAAGAACAGAGACTTGACTAAGCATGGACCTAAGGCAGGCCAGCTGTTTGAGAGACAGTTAGGCATGAACAGGGCCATACAGCATGGAAGACAAAAGTCATTTGGTAGGCCTGGATGAGACTGATAGACCTGCTAAAGTAGAAAGTGAGATGACGTTGAGAAAGCAAGACAGGGAATGGTGTTAAAGCCAATATTGCCTGATTGAGTTATTTCAGGGTGGGAGTAGTTATATTTGTATAGTTGTGGAATGAAGAAAGGGCATATAAGTATTTACCCAACAATGGCCGGTGATGCCTTCATCGTGAACTAGGAGTCCTTCACCCCTTTTTATCTGAGGTGAGCATGCTAAAATGTGGACGCCGCCCACAAATCTTCACTGCACCATAGGTAGCAGTTCGTTTCATGGGCTCTGAATGCTTAATTTGAGCCAGTGGTTTTTTGCTAAGGCCTATCAGCCCTCACTTTTTGGCATCAGCACTTATTGCTTTTCATCAGACTTTCACCCACTTCAAGAGAATAAACAAGCATTTGCAATGCAATGGGTCCTGTGTTTGCTTGAGTTAGAGCTATTAGCATTGGACTTTGCTTGCCACATAAATTGATGATTAAAAGTAAAACAGTTGACATAAGCAAGTCAGTTCAAAAGGCCACAGCCGCCATCATCGTGTGCGCGAAGAAGAGACACAAAAGGAAAAAGTTCACTCGCAGTCAAACATATCGGCAAACGTGCAATTATCCATGTAACAAGGTCGGTCCCCCAGGCGGTAACAAAACCGCCCCAAGGCGGGACAAGGGTAAAACATTTACCAATGTCATCAAAGGATGTTTGAAAGGCAAGCCCATGAATGAGTGAAAGTGATGGGCGTGAGATGGGTGTGGTTAAATGCCCACATAGATACCAATATGTCGGAAAAGCAGCACTTGTGCGCTGCCATGCGTGACCTAAAAACGCACATGTGGGGAAGGAGGAAAAGAAAGACAGAAACACTGTGACAAAGGGAGAGATCAGGCACCTACAAGAGTGAGATAAAGGAGTAGGGAGCACTTGGTGGTGGATTAAAGAGGCAAGAGGAGGAAGCAAGACTATGCAGTCTTGTTATTCGGCACACAGACATTCAATAGTGCTGTTTGCCGGCTTCTGAGCAAACCTTTGGGCTACGGCACTTATTCTTTTACATATGAAGCATGGAGCTTCATATCATTGTCAGGAAAATTGTAGCACTGCACATTAAATAACTATGCTTAGTCATCAAGAATTATTTTCTTGTCACTTAATCAATATAAATCCCCTAGCACCATTTCACTGCTCAGAACGTTTCACAATTCTGCAAATTTGAAAATGCTAGAACGAATTCGGTATATGAGTACAGTACAGGAGATAAGTTTCAAAATAGCATATGCAAAGAAAACCCTGCATTACATTGCTGTGACTAAAACAGTATATTCATATTGGTTAATTCTTTGAATTGCCTATGCTACAATATTTACGAGGTTAGATTTGAAACTCCGTACATCAATGGTTAATATGTCGTCACTTTAAGTTCTTGCTAGATTTTTTTTCATTTTCCTATCTCTTCACCAGCCCCACAAAGGGGAATATTTACAAGGAACTGGCACATCAGCTCCGGTGCGCCAGTTTCCTTGTGCTGCCTTGTGCCTCCTGATGACACCATGGTAGCACTGCATTTACAATACAGCGCACCATTGTTCTCGTTAGCACAACTGCGCTAACATTTTTGCCGCAGTTGTGGCGCTTTGCTGGACTAGCTCCAAAAATGTTGGCGCTAGTAAAGCAAAGCTCAGGGAGGCCCATTAGATATAGCACTAGCAACAGTTTAACGCCTGCCCTAGGCAGACGTTAAAAAATTATGCTAGAATTGTGCAGTGAAATCTTGTAGATTTCACTGCACCATTTTTTGGATCCTCCCTACGGGGGAACGCCTCCCTTGCACACATTATACCTGGTGCAGATATAATATGGCACAAGGGTTTACAAAGTAGCACAATGGTACTACTGCGTCACTTTGTATATACGGTATAGGGTGAGGGCCTGTTTAGCGCCGCCGTAGCATAAAAAAATGACACTACGGCAGCGCTAACAGGGGCTTGTAAATATACCCCCTTTGTTTCTGCCCCTCTATGCAAGGACAATGATTGGGAGGAACTAACCACCGAGCTCGGCAGCCATTAATGGTCGCACATAAGACCAGCTAACACTTATAGGTGGAAATTCAAGTTCTGCATGGAGTATGGACCTAGTGAGAGTGTCTGGACCACTAGTCTGTCCTGGCCGTCAGAATTAATTTACGAATGCAAGGTGTGAAAGGCGCTACACTATTCACCCCCTTCCAATGTACACTATGCTTATATGCCTACAAGAGAGTCCAATCTATTATCATTTCCGACTAATAGAAGTTACTCACAACTACTGGTAAACTCAACTATTTTGGTATTTTTCTTTTTGTACACCATTATGTGCTAACATGTAGATGAAACAACTAGGGGCTTCTCTAATTCTTAGCCCACAATACATTGAACAAGAAAGATCCACCAAAAGTTGGGATTGGCACTTTGGCAGTGATTTTTATTAACTTATGTGAACTGAGACCTACAATGAGGTCCACTCTCATGTGGATATCCAAATAAGCAATACTGATTTTATACTTTGGTTCAGGAGAACTAGTGTTACATGTTTGTATAGATAGGTGGCTCTCAACACCCCTGCCTCTAGTGCTCAACTTGTGCACATCTCACAGCGGGGGGCTGTCCGAGGGACCTTTATTTGTCCCCGTTTTTTCCTCTTTCTAGAAAGAAACACCTTTTGTGATTATTTTTCACAGGTGTCCCTTCCTGCACAAAAACAATCATGTCCACAATGCAGGCATCCTTACACCATACGCAAGGGTGCCTGCATTGGTGCTAGGCAGCAATTTGTGCATCAGCGCAAGGGGAGAGGACATAAATGTGCTATATATTGTAGATATGGTTAATTTCTGCCCTTTTCTTGCACCACAGGACTCGTAAATGAGGCCCTAAATGTAATGGTAGGTGGATAACAGCGAGGCATACTAGATACAACCATATAGAGATACATGCAGTGCTTAATTTATGCTTGTTGCTTCCTGTGCTGAGCACCGGCACTTATTTTTGAGGGCAGAGCTTATTCTTCTGCCTCAAGCATTTGTTGCGAGCAAAAGACACATATGGGAAAGATGGAGGAAGGGAAAACCGAAAAAGTGTCACGAAGGGAGAAAGCAGAAAGCTGCAAGAGTGAGCTGAAGAGGCAGGGGGTGGCTATATAGGGATTGAAGAGGCCCGAGATGGCTTCAGGATTACGCTGCCTCAGTATTCCGTGCGCGCACATTTAATTACAGCAGCCGCGTGTTTAAAAGGAGGGCTTTGGGCACTGGCACGTTTTTATTTACAAATTAAGCACTGAATACATGTCAGTTTCTAAAAAATACTTAAAAGAGATCTTAAGAGAAAAGGAGTGCCATGATAAATTGGAATATTGCTACTATAACTTCTGGAAAGCATGCTCATGTAAGAAATGAACAGATTTGTTTTTTTTACATACTTTTTCACTAACGACGTGTTTATCACTGTTTTGTAGTATAGAGGATTCAGCACTGACGGTGACTCAAGGTTCACTGATTGTCCACTATGAACGACCAGTTTTACCTTTTGTGAGTCATTTTTTATCTACCTATTCTATTATATTTTTTATATTATTGTTTTGATGAAATGTAAAACAAAACAAAGATACAATAACAGTGAGGTTGGATGGCTACATTGTCAATAGACCTTATTAAAAGAAGAAAAAAGGATCCTAGGATGTATTAATCACGATAAAAAAAATCCGAGGACAGTCATTACATCGCCATGTTGTCACATGCACCCTGTACCATTTCTAGTCATCTACCAATTGCTAGTTAGATCCTTCTTTTCTTCTTCCTGTCTTTTTTTTCCAATCCGACCCTCTATCTCTCATCCTCTATTTTCTCCCCCTTGTCTCTCCTCTTTCTCTTTTTTCCATCCCTCCCTCTCACACCCCACCCCTCCCCACTTGTCCCTACCACCTAACTCCCAGTCCTAAACTGTCAGCAGACATGTCATTTCCCATAACTGCAAATCTTCATTTTGGCCACTGCTAGAGCAGTAGCAAACCAACGGTCAAGCTGCCGGGTAATAGCCAGATATTGAGTAGAATCATGTAACAGCACTGACAAGCCAACCAGGTCTCCCCCATCATGTATAGTCTTCCAGACATTGCTCTGTTATAATTCTGATGCTGGACAATCCCAAATAATTCATAGCATGTGAGGTTCAAGCAGTGGCTTAACAGAAAATGATGCGTCCCGTGGAAGAATGTGATGAGAGCCCATGAGTCTCCCATATCTCAAAGATGTTCATTGACCTTAGCCTGATTAGGGCCCCCTGAAGGGTTGGTGGTGGCTCCCATGTGGGGCTGCAGGGGCTTGGTATACACCCATGCTAGAATCTACTGAAGTGTTCTTCTCCTGCTAAAGTACAGTTTTTGGAGGCAGAAGTGTAACATAAAACAATAGGGACCGCCTGGGGTATGGGAAGAGGGGCCCCTGAATCTCCCATATCTCACGCATATTCTTTGGCCTTGGTTTAATGGGACCCCTTTAAAGGCTTTGGGGGGCCTGAGCCACAGGGACGGAATGGGCCTGTTACGCCCCTGAACACCCTGTGGTTATGGGCAAATCACTTACTCTCCAGGTGCCTGAAAAATTAATGTGCCCTTGTAATGTAACAGGTTCTCATGTAAAGCTCTCCAGTACTTTAAGGTCGAGTTTGCACTATTTAAAGCTGCACAACAAACCAGGGCATGCTATACAGTAATCCCTTTGTAGGAATCAATCGTTCTCCAGGCATGGGGTCCCATTCACTAACTGAGGGGGCCTTTTGGCAGTTTCTCCTAAATGTTTGTTCTTGTTTTTTGTTATTTTTCAAGCTTCAAGTAGCTGCTCAAATGAGTGAAGCCTACAAACTAGTAAAAAAGATAGAGTAGGTCAGAAAAGCAAACACATAGGCTGAGGGGCACCACCTCATTATGAGGCATGGGCCCTCCCGCAACACAGGGACCTGCGGGGGTGTCTGTTACTCCTCTGAATTCAAGTGTTTCAATTATATTGAATTGAATGAGGAAAACTGTTATTTCCCATACCACTCTTTTTAGTGTTAATGAGTGATGAATAGCTATGCAAGTGTTTACGACTATTGATTAACCCTTTGCCATTATGAGAGATACAGTGCTCTACTCTGCTAAAGCCAGAATGGTCACTTTCTCCCAAGATCAGCATTTGTACCTGTTCCTCCTTCCTCTTCACTTTAAAATCAAGAATAATTTGCCATTGGCCTACAGTCTTATTAATGATTGTCACAATTCTTGACATTTGTTCTCTAAACAAATAGAAGCTAAAAATCAGTCCTTCTTCCTTTAAATCATCATTTGTCCTAACACACTTGTTTCACAGTTGTCTGTGCTGGTAAGCGTCTGTTTGAGATTGAACGTCCTCAACACTCCACTGTTGTGATTTGGCCTGCCTGTCACAAAGCCTTTTTGCAAGCAAATGGATATGTGACGGGACTGGCTGAAGCGAATGACAAATCGGCCATCCAGCCATGGAGCCTCCTCAAAGGAATACCTCACTAAAAGACGTACAAGAGATGTGTGACAGACCAGACCTTATCCCACCCTCACAGAGCAAACAGGAGGTTGAGAGAGTGGCAAAGAGAGACAGAGAGGAAAAGAGATAGCGATAGAGCACATCTCCACATGCTACCTCCCTCCATGGAGGTGGTATGTCAGAATATTTAAGTCAGAAATATACTCTGACATAAGTTGATGGTCCTGAATATCGACCTACTGGATGAAGAGTTTCTCTTAACAACTAGATATGGGAGATATTCTAATAAAATAAATTTAGGACACCATATTTATGTCAGACTTTATTCTGACTAGGACATTCTGGTCTTGCAGTCACTGTAGAAGCAAGTTCTTGAATGAGAGGCTTCTGCTTGGCAGTAACTATATAACACTCATCAAGCAGACTTGCTGACACATACAAAAAAGCCCACACAAATCAGTAGGTAATAATGAGACTTGCTGTTATTAAGGTAAATATAAATAGTGCAGGTGAGCATAGCAACTTGGGGGTTATGGGGAAAGCACCACTGGAGTTCCATCACAGAAGAGAACACATATAGCACAGTTCTTGCAATCGAAGCATCTTAGGGAACTTGACAAACCAATCTAAATCCATTCTGTGCGCATAGGTTTTGGGAAGCATATTCTGCCATTAAATAATATTTTGCATGTAGACAGCACAAGATGCTTTAAGAAAAGGGAGCTGCATGATGAGGGATTGGCATGTGCTAGTCTATGGCAAACCAAATGTGAAACAGTAGTCTGCTCGGGGGTAAAACTATTTTCCTCAGTGTTGAATATTTCTGTCTGATGGTGGCTGCAGTTTTATAGAATTTGACTTGTGCCTACCAATATTTCAAGTAACTGTGTTTCCATGTTGAATCAAAATGGAGTGGGTACATGATTTGACCAAAATAATAGGAGCATGGCCTGTCCACATAGTTTCAGAATAAGACGCCTTTTTGAGCTCTATCCTGACACTGGGGATGGGCGACCTTATTGATTTAACGAGTAGAACTAAGTAAGTGTCTGCTTTTTTCACGCATTGTTGATTATTTGAGTTTAATTTTTGGAGAAGGTTTTGCATTGGTCCTGATGAAGCGTCATTGGATCTGGCTGGACCACCTAGACGCGAAACATGTAGACCTGTTACAGTGAGGTACCATAGTTGGTTTTATCCTCCCTTTCTTTAGTGAGAGTAGGTGAACATTACTAATCACCCATTACTCCTCCTTTTGTTTTTAACCTTGGTCCCCATCACACTAAGACTGATTAAAATTATGATTTATATTTGCTGATGGTGAACCAATTTTAACGTTCTATTCTCTCCACTTTTGCTTGGGTACTTAGAATTGGGCACCCGATTGAAACGATTTGTTTCGCATCTGCTACTATCTGAGCAATTCGGTTAAGAGCACCCCCTTTGGGGAGCCCGTTAGGCATTGCAGCACCGGCCTGACGAGGAGCTTTCCCAATGATGAAGCCAGTCATCCAGTGTGATGCATGAGGGTTCTCGCTCCTGAAGAATTTGGTTCGCTCCTGTTATTTTTGTTGGAACAGTGTACTATTTTGTCTTATATTGGTCATTGTAATGGTGTCATCCAAGATTACTTCAAAGACTTGCAAAGGTCATGAGGTAATCAGTCAAAGCCTTGCACTGCTTATAAAGATGATCCAGAAATTCACTAGTGCTAGAAGCCACCCTCCAACAGATCAAAGAAAGAATTAGGCACACTGTAAGATGAAGGAAAGTGTAAATTTAAACAGGTGGCCTTTGCAGCCTTCATCATATCTTCCAGTCGCCTTGCATTGAAAAGGAAGTACTCTGCTAAAGTACATCTGCACAATAGTGTAGATGCTTCAAACCATCATGACTAATGGCTGTTGTTCGCCGAGCCACAGGACCCACTTGCAGACAGTGGAGAGGAAACCACTCATTGGTGAAACACTAAAGCTTCTAAGATGCATCAGTTGACCTGCCAGACTTGCCCAAGCACTGAATGGCAGGCTGTTAGAAGCAGCTTGCTCAGTATAATCACACTCTGCAGACTCCTGTTACGTAGGTGTCATTATTGTCAGCAATAAAAAATAACATGAAATGAGGAGTCACACCCGAAGTCCACATTCCATCAACAGGTCTACATATCACATTATTGACTAGTCTAAAATCTGACATCTACGGTATCTGCATTGTGCAATGGTGCATTACCAAAATATGGATGTGCCATGGTTTACATTGAATGTAGTGGTGATATGAACATCACTATATGGAGCCAGACATTTATTCAATCAATTCATTTTTAAAAAACTGACAACAATAGGTGGCTTCTGCCAGTTTAGTAATGGGCACTTCTTGTATTCCGTTGGACACACAACTGCACATTGTGGTGTCTGAAGGGTCGCTAGACTCTGAGGCTAATGGAATGTATCAGGTGGCGGCAGGAGCGTAGCTTTGGGGGGAGCGGAGTGCTACATACCCGAATAAATGAATTTTTTGATAAATAGTTGGGTACAGATGCTTTCAGTCGGGTATGGTGAGATGTCTGCCGATTTCACCAGGAATTTTTTAATATTCAGACAAAAACGCACACACACACTCTCCCTTTCAGGTTTTAATGTTATCAAAAAGATTGGTCATTTTACAAAATATTGTGTTTTCCCTCACTTAGTACCACCACCACTCCACATGTCTCCCGCTTTTCACTGCCCTTTAGGCCTCTCCCATGCACCCTGGTTGTTGTGTAATGTATTTAAACATTATACGCCAGCCTGATTGTCGGAAAATCTGAAGCATCTGTCCCACACGCAACCCCCTACACCCACCCACCCACCCCAGCAATCTTACTGACCAAGCTACGCCCCTGAGTGGCGGACACCAAGAGCAGTAAAACTGTGAGTGGCAAGGGGGCTCCGAACCAGACATACAATGTTTGGGCCTGTACATAAGCCAATCCACACCAAACCTACCATGGGGTTATTAATTAATACTGTTACATAGCAGAATAGACTTTCGGCAGTTAACACACAACACTTTGGCCAGAGCTCTTGACAACCAGCATGAGCTGGGAATAAACAATCTCACTGAGGTCACCTCACACACAGAAATACGAATCCCCCTTCAGAGACTCACAAGCTAGACCCCTGCAAGTCCTTGGTGGAACCTGGTCTCCTCAGTCCCCAGCCCTCCCCACTACTACGGCACTCAAATCAGCTATGACATACACAATCTACATAAAGCTCCTTTATGACGAAGTGAGTAGAATGTCTCTTCGCATTTAAACTGTCTCAGCGATGGCGCAGTTTAATCCAAGGTACGGCGGGAACGCGGACATTCATTCTCGCTCCATTATCACGCCCAAGGCCGCGTGCAGCACGTTTGCGTTGCCCGTGGAGGGGATAAATGAAAATGCTTAACAAAAACATCAATTTGGCACCAGCCGCACGGCGCATTACAAATACAATAATCTGTTGCTCTCTTCTGAGTAAAATCTCTCGAATATATCTCCGGAACATCTGCTGTGAGATTAAAATGAAAAGGCTAGTTGCAATGAAATTATTGGTTTGGCACGGACCCACTCATAAAAATGGCAATGTTTTCTTATTCACTATGATACCAGGTAACCTTGCTTCTCTGAAGTACCTTCGTTTCTGTAGATAAACGCTCGCCACACCAACAGTCCTTTTGGAACCTTTGACTTTCTACAGAGTAGACGTTGGGAGGGTAATACAATACCCAGGCAGGATTTTTAGGAAATAGGACGTGCATTTTCCAAGAGCATTAACCAGCTAAATCATGGATTGGGAACCAAAAATCACCGTTGGTAACAATATTTAGTACAATCCCTCCCCTGGTTCTGTCCTCTCATCCGTTGCTCCAGCCGCCATGTCACTCACTATCAAAAGTGCTCTCAGAAAATGTCACCAGACATCCAGTATGGAAAGAGACAGCTTGTCTGTTTTAAAAGCACATTACAGGAGCAGGGTTTTAAAAAAAACAAGTTTATTGTACACTTTGCAAAGTGAAATTTTTTCATTCATTAAAAAATAACGGAGACCTTGATTCTATCACACAGCTTGATGTCTTCAAGCTAGGTAGAGTTATTTGGGTGATTAAGAAGCCGCTGGTAAATACAATAATAATGGCAGTGGCTGTAATAGCATTACCACCTGGTCACTACCACTCTGATTAGAGGATGTTGCATAGAGGAAATATTGTGAGTAAGATTAATGGAAAAATAACCTCAGCATCCTCAATCCTAATATGTTTGTGATAGTTACTGGACGACTTGACGGTACTACCATCACGCAAATGTATAATTGCTGGTGAGCTGAAATAACTGCCAGGAGCCAGTTACTGGACATTTTTCCCTCTCTACCTCCATACTACCCACCTCTAAAGGAGGGACCTCGTGCTCTGGCTGAGTGACATAATGTCTATATCCATACATTTTCAGTTGCTACCTCACTGCCACACACAGACACCCTCTGTGCCCTCATCCTCCTATCACTCTGTATCACTCTCATTCTATTGCTTGTCCTCTCTCTCACACACGTACCCTTATCTATCTCTAACTCTCATCTTTTCTACCAACCCACTCATGCCCTTATAGACATCCTCCTGCCACACCCATCTTCTCTGTCACTCTCCTACAGGGCAGAACTGGGAACCAAAAGCCACCCAGGCAGCACAATTAACAATTCAAATGTTATTTATGTTTAGAAACTCAGAATGAGGTCCACATATAAAACAATGGGATAAAATGTATACATGGACAGTCAAATACTTTACCCATCCACCCATAAAAGCACAAACAAAATCATGGATAAAAAAGGTACACACAAACTGTACCCAACTACTCATAAAGTGCATTAAAATAAAGTGCCTCAAATGAAAGCCACATATGAAAGACCAAAAGATTAAATATGAGCAAAGACCGTCAAATACCTTGCTCATCCACACATAATAACACATAGTTAAATATGTAGAAAAGCACATACATACCTTGCTTATCCACCTTTGAAATATAGGTATAACAAAGTGCGTCATAATAGGAGATATCTAATTATATTGTTTCATACAGAACCCCTAACCCAGTTCCCACGTAAACCAATGTACCTACTTTATGATGCATATACTTCGAATAAATATAACAAAAACATTAAAAAAAATTAAAAATTATGAAACAAAACAGTTCATTGGGAGGATCATACAAGTCTCAGAGAAACTCAGGTGCAGACCACAAAGAGAGCTGAAGACAAATAGGCTTTAACCACTTACGCCAAAATGAGACAAGGGATGGACAATTAAAAAAGTGGTTTAAATCTTGGGTTTCGGCAAGACAAAAATTGTACTCTTTAGCTGAGCCATGTCATTTCGCCAAAAGCACGTTCAAGGGAAGCAATCCCTGGTGGAGCAGCCTCCAAAAACACCTAACCCTATGTGGGATATTCAATGAAACATAGGGTTGTGCTTTTTTTTTTACAATTAAAGAATTTGCTAAATTAAAAAAATAACTCTTTTTCGCACAGCTCTCAAGGTCTAGCCAAAAACGTAATAACCACGTTGCCTGCTTTAATCCAGTTTTCAATTGTAAGGGAGGTATTGCCAAGACCTGATAACGGTCTAGTTCCAATCTTTCAAGATCATAGAAGAAGTTCTTACAAAGGGAGTACTTGACGTTATTATTATCTAAAAAGATTTCTTTCCTTAGCACAGACCTTAGAGTATTTTCCTCGCTCCTTATAAGCGAAGCGGCCCAATGTATGACCCATGCTAATCCTTGGACATACACACTTCTTAGACCCCTTTTCAGCCTTAAGGGTGCCGCAGAGACTGTATCAACAGACAAAGATTTTGCCTTCCAACTGATTCAAGAACCCCCATTTAGAGGTATCAATAAATTCCAAACCGTAGTGAAGGGACGCAGGGATTTTAGCTGGATATACTGATAATAGGTATGAAAAATGCCTTCTTCCTGTATCTATATATAGGGCCCCTTGACAATCGGCTTTAAATTAATTGGAAGAAATATGAGCTGTATCACTAAGACTAGCACAAACTATTTTCCCTAAGAAGAGATACAAGTTCACGATTTCCAGTTTTTGCTTTCCTAATGACCAGTGAAAATTATTAGGAAATTTCATCTTTTTATTTCCATGGAAGCAGAGAACCTTACTTTTTGAGGCATTCATCTTTAAAAAGTGGGACTCAGAGTACTTTGACAGAGACTGGAGACGATTCTGTAGGCCTTTAGGAGTTAAGTCGAATATTATAATGTCATCAGCATATAATAAACAACAAACAGAGTAGCCACCTATTTGTGGGGGAAAGCCCTTGCTCTGAAACAGGAAAAAGGGAAAATCTGAGATATATAGGGAAAAATGCAAGGGCGCCAATAGACACCCTTGTTTTAGTCCATTCAGATTGGATATCTTTTGGGATAAGCCTTTATCACCCCATAGGAGAATTCTACACCAAGTAGTGGAGTGAAGTGCTATTACTAACTCTATGAGAATCAAAGGCATACCCAGGAGTGAAGTGCTATTACTAACTCTATGAGAATCAAAGGCATACCAAAATAGGCCAACTTTTTCCATAACAAATCTCTGTCCACTTTATCAAATGCCGTTGAAAAGTCAATGAAAGCAGCATAGACCACTTCACCTCTTAGTTTCACATACTTTTCAGTAATAACTTATAGCGCTGCAATGTTATCCAGGGTACTATGATTGCACCTAAACCCCGATTGCTCCAGGGGAATAATGTTATTCTCCTCTGCCCAAGTGGTAAGTCTGAAAAGCAGACATTTAGTAAAGATCCAAAAGGGAGCTCTGCCGGTAGTTGGCAGGACAATTACAATCACTCTGGGGAGAATGTTTCTAGAGAGAAAGCACTTTCTGAAGACCACAAATAAGATCTTACTCCAAGAGCAGATGTCTTGTTTTATTACAGAAATGGGAAGTTTGTCAGGGCCCATTGCAGCAGAAAGATGCATAGAGCGGATGGCCAGTTTTATCTCCTTTACTGAGGGAGAGGTGAAGGAATGTGTCCCATTACTTTTGGGAGGCCAAACGGTTCTACCCCATTTGAAGCATACAGGGAGGCAAGGAATTCAGACCAGTGGGCTTCAGCTATGACAACAGAGGACGATCAAACTTTGGACCCACAGTCTTCACCCACCAGTGCCCAAAAATGCCTGGCCAGACCCTTCACTGCTGCTTCCCTAAGGTGGATCCAAAGCCTATCTCCAGAATCTGTTGCAAGGCGGGCCTTCAAATGCCTCCTTCTCCTTTTTAACAAAGCCACCCTGGAATTCCTTTCAATTGAATACTCTAAATACTGGGACCTGACCAGGTTATTTATTTCCCTGTTTAATTTAAGTAATGGGTGAGGGATCCTCCTCTGGTTATTTTTTGAAGCTCCGGAAGAACAGTTGGTTAACAACTGCTTCTTGAATTTAGAAACATTTAGCAATTCATTCCCCTCCCAATTAACCAGTTCAGCGACCACAGTCTCCAACATCTCCAATACACCAACAACTCTTTTGAGATCCCACTGGGACCTCCCTGTCTTTTGATAAAAGATCGGAACTAACCCACCCAGCTCCCAAGACCCTGTCAATGGCAAGTTAATTTCTAATGTAAAAAGAAGCAGGTTATGGTCACCGAGAGGGGTATTTATGATCTTTACATCATCCAGAAGCCAATAAGTGGAATAACCAAGCCCCAAATAGTCTAAAATTGCCTTTACCCCCTGAAGAAATATGCATAAAGGAGGCAGGAGAATCAGAGAGGGACCATCCGTTAGCTATGATGCAATCATTTTTCCTAAGAAGGCTTCCCTCTTTTATTTGTTCTTATCGGGGGGAAGACGCAGGCTGGAATTCACAGCGCAGCCTCTCAGCTTCGCACACTTGACATACGGCATGGTTGGATATCTTGCAGTTTAGATCTCCCACTAATACTATAAATGGGGGGAACTCACTATCCAAACCATTCTCTTTATAGGCATAAACCTTCTGTAACAAGGAATCATAGGCTGCTTTAGGAGGAACATAAACATTAACTAGTAACAAAGGGGTAGAGCCCTGAGAAGTGTTATGCAATTGAAGGTTTAAGGCCATAAAGAGGTTACTGGGGCCTTTATAGCAATCAAACTTCCATTTAAGTGTATTTGACAACAAACAGGCATCTCCCCCTTTAGCTTGTCCCCTTTGAGAGGTAGTGGCCTTGCAATCAATAACAAAATAGTCATCCCACAATAAATCTGTATCAGACCAAGTCTCCTAGAGGCAGATCAAGTCAGGGTTTAGGGAGCTAAGGTAGATAGTTTTTCCCTACTGAATTTTAACCCTGCCGTTCCAGGAAATAATGTTTAGGCCTATGCTAGTTGGAGGGTAGAGACAGGGACCTGGACCACCGCGCCTGGTTTAGGACGCTCAGGAGCCAGCCCCACTCATCCAGAACATTAATATTTTCATGCACAGGTGTAAATCGTAATTCCCGCAATAGCACCCTCCTTTCATTCCCTATTGGGGAAACTCTGAAGGCCTGCAGATCTAATCTAGATCTAAATACAGAATTTCAGTATATTTAAAGAGCTCAGGATATGAGTAACACTCAATGGCCTGATCTACTACCTTGTCCCTGTGGGACCAGCGTGACCCAAAAAATGAACGACATCAATCCCATGACATTGCAAAAAGTAGCATTTTGAAGGACCAAATTCGCAAAATGCATGGAGCGAAATGTGATCATAGACTTAAGTCCTGCATTACAGTCCAATAGGGAAACAATAGCAATGTCAGGGCTTTGAATTAGTTTCAATGAACTGGACTCTGAAAAAGTGGATCTTTTCAGAGTTAAGTCTGCATCAAAAATTGGAATAAAGTCTACTATGTGGGAATCCGCATTATGACCTATTGAAGGAGCGCCTTCCCCAGATGAGAAGACATTAATGTCATTAAGGTCACCCACCGGCCTGGGAGGCAAAATTGGCATAGCTGCTGGATTCATAGCTGAAGGCATTTCCAAGGGAAGGGTGGGAGGATGTTCAGTCTTAAGCTCCCTTTCAGACTCCCTGGGGGAAACACTAGGTTGTGACGCCAAGAGAGAATGAGGGGACAAAGACGATGTCTCCGGGCGTGTTTACAGAAAAACTGTCATCTAAGGGAAATGTACTTTCCTTTTGCCTTTCTTATTAATCTGCCGATTTGGTCTTTTCGGTCTTTTCCATCTTTCCATGCCTTTAGCTTTATCTCCCTTATTTTTTCCTTCTCCTCTAGATGGTAAAAAGGGTGACTCCATGGGACTGTCCTTTTGGCCGGGCTTAATTTAAAAAGTTGGGAATACCTCCTGCGCAGGCTGTTTTGACTTTGCTGATCATTTACACTTGACAGGTGGAATATCAAAGATAAATTGAATAAAATCCACTGGGCTATACAACGATGCCTTTGCATCACAAGACCTATTACACTGGGGTTTGCCGGCTTGTGTACTCACCTCCACTCTCAAGCATACCCTAGGAGTAATCCTAGGAGTTGCACTAGGGGTCATCTGATCATTTAATAAGTGCGAGGGGGCAGCCCTTGTCCTCGATAGGTCTAAGATTGTATCCCCCTTTTTATTATCTTTAGTCAATTCCTTTAAAATTGCTGTCACTGAGTCAGGAATAAAGTCTCACCCTCCTACAAATTCCTCCAGAAGCTTTAAGATTGATGAAAGTAGATTTTCTAGGCTATCCAAATATGCCAAAAGCCTGACCTCCTGGTAAGGGGGTTGACTGGGCAGGATATTACTTACTTCTTGAGCAGGGGTCACAGACAGATGAGAATACATTGAGGCGGTCATTCTGACCGCGGCGGGCGGCGGATCCCGCCCGCCAAGTGGTTCCCACCGAATGACCTCTCCGCGGTCAAAAGACCATTCCGGCTTTCCCGCTGGGCCGGCGGGCGACCGCCAGAAGGCCGCCCGCCGGCCCAGCGGGAAAGCCCCTTCACCAAAGAAGCCGGCTCCGAATGGAGCCGGCGGAGTTGAAGGGGTGCGACGGGTGCAGTGGCACCCGTCGCGATTTTCAGTGTCTGCTTTGCAGACACTGAAAATCTTTATGGGGCCCTGTTAGGGGGCCCCTGCACTGCCCATGCCAGTGGCATGGGCAGTGCAGGGGCCCCCAGGGGCCCCATGACACCCGTTCCCGCCATCCTGTTCCTGGCGGTAATTACCGCCAGGAACAGGCTGGCGGGAAGGGGGTCGGAATCCCCATGGCGGCGCTGCAAGCAGCGCCGCCATGGCGGGTTCCCTGGGCCAGGGGTAAACCGGCGGGAAACCGCCGGTTGCCCTTTTCTGACCGCGGCTTTACCGCCGCGGTCAGAATGGCCCAGGAAGCACCGCCAGCCTGTTGGCGGTGCTTCCGCGGTCCCCGGCCCTGGCGGTCATGGACCGCCAGGGTCGGAATGACCCCCTGAGTCTTTTAAAGAAGAAGTATTATTGAACAGGTGCAAACCTGTGAATGGAGGTATAAGCATGGGCATGGGGTCCCCAGGAGGTGAAGGGTAATCATTAGCCTGGAAACCGTATCTCTGACAGAGATCTAAATCCAAATCAGACAAGGTAAAATCTTGAGGCCCTGGAACCGAGGTCGCTGTAGATAGCAGAAGGACACAGGCTTCTTGGGGACTTTTGATTGCCATGAGAGGGTTTCCGATGGACTCAGCTGGTGGAGGTAGACTACTTAGGTAGGTGAATAAGGAGGGAGGAGAAAGATGAGGCTGTATCCTGAACAAGTTCTGAGAGCTCTGAGTGCACCAAATGCTCTGAATGTTCTGAATATTCTCTGTGATCTCTAAAGGGGGCTCCAGGTGGGCCTGTTCCAGATCCTCAACTCCCCTTCCCTGTTTTTTATCCACGTAATAGGACTCCCTTGAAGACCCCTTAAAAGGGATACCCTTTGGCTCCATACCAAGTGTCGTACCAAAAGGGGCAACTCGGGTTGATTCCTCATGTGGGGTTTTTATTTTTTCCAAAAAGTAGATATTTGTGTCTGACTCTTCAACTGAACAGCCAGATTTGTTTATTCCATACAGGGTTGGATTTAGTTTTTACACATGATCTTCCTGGGAGCAGGTGCCCTGAGCGTAACTTTTTCATGGTCATAGTTATGCTACACACTCTTGAATAGATCCTAGTTGCTAATCTTAGAAAGTATCTCAGAGAGTAAGCTGAACAGTGTACAAAGGGCAGACTCCAGAGCCCTCCCAAAAAGAACTGTCCAAAACACTCCAGTGTTTGCGCCTGGCGGGGGTGATCGTCAAAGTTCTAGGATAAGTGCCAGAATAACTGCCCCTGGACAACAATACATGACCAACCGCTTTCGCTCCTGGAAAGCTGTCCACTGCCTAGTACCTTCAAGACGCTATTTGAGCCAGACTCCAGGCTCCGAGCTCCAGACTCCGTAAGTGCTATGCTACTCCCTCTGCCTTATGAGGCTGTTAAGGTGTGCCTTCCACCTTGCAACTCAGGCAAAACGGTGTGTAAAGAGAGATTCGGCCCGGCAGGCGCCATGCATTCCAAGACCATCTTCCAGTATCCCTATATCCTGGGGCATTCTCAGAAAATGTGAAAAAATGTCCTCGTCTGCCCACACCCCTGCAAACAATTCCCACCACCATCTTTCCCATCTTCGCCATTGTTGTTCATGCATAGTATGAGCAATGGAGGACCTTCAACTGGACCACGTGGAAATCAGCCCTTATGGCCACCATCCTAGGAGACGCAAGTCCCTCGGTTCACTCACTCTCCTCCAATCCCTCTAGGCCTTGAGCCCATTGCTGACCTGTAGGATCTGTGGGGCATTAGGCATGTAATAGTGGACTTGTATGTAACAATATATTTCGGTGGGCACTGGTTGACCGTCTCGCTGCAGGTTGGACAGGGGGATGGCATCGCCTTGGGTCCAGGTTTGTCCCACCCAAGAAAGTCCTAAGAGGTCCCATTTGTCAAACCCTGGTTGTTTCCTTACTGTACTAAGGATTTCAGTGTCTCATAGTGGTGTCACCTGATCTTATCTTTCCAAACCAGGGCCAGCGTTGTCTCTTGCCAAATGGGAACCGCAGCATACATGGAAATGGGTACGTCAGTAAGCTTAGGTCTTCCATAAAGGGCCCTGATGTACCCTCCGGGTTCCAGAGCCACTCCATACATCTTGAAAGCAGGTTCCATTTGGGGGAGGAAAGCCCAACATTTGATGGTACTGAGTTGTGCTGCCCAGTAATATTTTGTTGTATGTCAGGCAGTGCCAGCCCTCCATCATACCAGCCCCGTATGAATTTCTGAAATACTATGCGTGACGTGCCTCCATCCCAGACTAGCATTCTAACCTTCCCATCCATCACCTCAGTGTATTGTCTGTGTATTGCGTGCAGCGTATTTTGAAGGGCATATAAAAAACATGGGAGGGACATCATTTTCAACAATGCAGCCCTGTCCAGGATTGACAGAGAAAGAGACCTCTAATGTTGCGCGTCTCTTTTCAGCCGCTCTAGCACTGGGGCTAAACTACTGTGGAAGACAAGACCTGGATCCTGTGTGATCTAAATCTCCAGGTAATAGAACCCTATGGCTGCGACCGTCACTATGCAGTCACCCAGAAGCAACAGGACCTCCCCCAAAAGTGGGTATTTCAAGGTCTTGTGCCAAATAATGGTATACTCAAAATAGCAGCTGAAAATGGCGATAATATCCATCAGTCTGTTCAATGTGTTTTCTGGGTCTGATATGTAGAGCAGCACATCATCTGCATAGAGAGAGATTTTATCTTCCCACTGCACATCCCAAATTAAGACTCTTACTAATGGGTCTTGTTGAATTAATGCCACCAAGGGTTCCAAGGCCATGGCAAAAATTAATAGTGGCAGTGGGCATCCCTGCCAGGTATCCCTCTCGAGCCTGAAATTTTGCAACAGACCCCCATTAACTTTAACCTGTGCCAGAGGACCAGAATACAAAAGCCACACCCACTGCACAAAAGTCAGACACCTCAAAGATATAGTCCCATTCCACAGTGTCAGACACAGACACCAAATTTGCACTAGAGCCTGTTCTTGGAAGCCGGCTGCTTGGGCTAGCACACTAGGTAAACATCAGATTTTTAAGGTTGTGGTCCACTGGGGTGTGAAGCCCAATTGATCTTGGTGGACTAATGTTGGGATCACTTTGATGAGGAACTGAGCCAGCACCTTGGCTAATATTTTGACCTCAACGATTAAAAGCGAGATAGGCCTGTGTGAGGCACAGTCTTTGGGTGGTTTCCTGTCTTTGTGGATGAACACAATGGTCTCTGACCTTGTGGCAGCGCACCCTTTTGCTTGCTTTCCTTGAACACGTTTAGGAGGTGATGGGCCAGTGTGGGTGCCATGTAGAGTTCGATTGGAACTGCAATGGGGCTCACTGCCCTGCCTGGACGGACCTCTTGCATCGCTGTTACAAGCTCCTCTTCAGTAATGTCTGCATCTAGAACCTCTCTCCGAATCGGAGAGACCTGGCATGTAGATGTCAGACAGGAATATCCTGGGCGTCATTAGCCACGGTGGTTACCGCTACGGAGTAAAGCTGGGCATGGTAGACATCAATGTCTTCAGCTGTTTGCTGTCTCTCCCTCACCATCATTCCGTTCTGATTCTGAACTTCCAACACTCAGCGTCTGGACTGTTCCATTTTAGGGTAGCCCAGTAGACTGATTTGGCAACTTCCATAGCCATGTCTGTATACTCTTTTTGGCTTAAAGCTAGTGTGTATTTGGCATCTGCGTTCTGTAATGTGGTACGTCTCTGCTCCAGAGTTCGAATCTCCCTCTCAAGCTCTTCTAACTTGGCCCTTTTGCCTTTTTGTGCCCGCTATAAAAGAGATGACATGGCTTCCTAAGTGTAGTTTTGTAAGTCTCCCAAAGGGTCTGGGAGGAGTCTACAGAGGGTATGTTCTCGTTAAAGCAGTGTACTGCCATTTCTTTCATCCACTCCCTCATGAGAGGTAGTTTGAGCTACCATGGGTTTATAGCCCTGACTCCTCCCCCCCATCACTCTGTGGCCTAATCCGAACACCTCCCATGTCAGAGAGTGATCTGATATGCCATGCTCCAAGTGGCGCACTTCTGAATGCAGGTAGTCTATTCGGGAGAGGCTGCAGTGTGTTCCTGAATGAAGAGTGTATGGCTGTCCCTTGGGGTTGTGTGGCAGCCATGTGTCTGCCAGCCTAAAGACATTCAGGAAGTCCAAGAGCAGTCAGTGTCGTTCTTTCCTTTAGCCCCTCACTGTACCTGCTCAAAAAAACAGGTTGGGCTTGGAGACAGAGGCAGGTCTGTTAACCTTCAAAACATGCAGCCAATAGCTCCAGCCCCCAGGGGGAATGCCCGATGGGATAAATGGCCATTTTGGCTCTGCTCTGACCTCTCTCTATTCCTCCCTATTTCTCTCACTATCTCTTTTTCTTTTTCTCTCACACGTCTTATAGTTTACTGACCTACTTCTTTTCTCAATTGTTCTCTCTCCCTCTATCATTGTCTCCTTCTGGAATCATCTTTCTCACTCTTCTCTCTTTCTCTCAGTTCCCTCCCTTACCTGTTCAGAATTTTTACAATGGTCTATGTTTCCTCATTGTGCAGTCCATCTCTAACATGCGTCCATCCATCCTGGTCTCTCCATCCTTTCTTTCGTCCCCTCTCTGCTGCACCATTGACATACCCTAGCTTCTCTAAATGACGGGGCCGGTGCTCCAGCTCCATTTGTTCTGCCCCCCCCCCCCAATCCTTGCAGTGCACCACCAAAGCTGCTGGATGTAGCCTTCAGCCAGGTGACATCCTGAAGAAAGACAGACACCGCACCTTGCCACCCATAACAAGTGGTGAAAGGTTAAGGCAATGCTTGAGCCTACATGTTTTGCTTAAAATTGTTTATTATGAATTTATATATGATATATATTGGACCAAATTACACAGGTACCCATGATGTAGTCTCTGTTTCTACATACCAATATACACACACATGAACAGGCACCATTTGTGGGTGGCCGTATCAGTTTCATATATGGCCCATTACATGTCTCTTCCTAAATACCACTTCTAGAGAGGCCACTATTGACAGACTACAAGCCCAAAGAAGGGGGCTTTGTAATCATTATCTATGCTGCTAGGAAACTTGCTGTTGCTAAGACTCTCCCTCTTGGTTCCTCGCGGTATTGCCTACAGCAGCTGCACCCACACATGACCTGGGACCTCAGTGCAGCCTTTAAACTCACAAGTAGTTGCTTCACCTTTAAATATTTTCAGATCCATTACTTAAACAGTGTCTTGTGTCGTTACAAATTCACTCTTCTGTGAAATCAGCACCTTCCTCACCATTAGTGGGCCAAACTTATTAACCTCTCTCTTTCACTAGGTGAAGTCTCTGACTGCCTCAAGATAAGTGAGCCACAACCATTAATAAAAGGTGCAGACCCTTGTGGTCCAAACTGTGAGGACCTCCTTGTTTCAATGTTTTTTTTATTAAGAAACATAATTTCGTTTTAACACTTCTAATTGCACTTGCACCTCTTTCAAATGTAAATGTGTTTCATTGGTATTAAGTGTAGTGTGACTCTTTAGGTAAACTTAAATATGTTTCCTTGTACAGATAAACTAAAAGTAACTACACCATTCCTTCCAACACCATAAACAAATGTACAGCTGTGAAACTAAACAATTGCAATCACAGGAGTACCTCTAACACCTACCCTCTTAACCTGATACCCCTAACCATGAACCCTATAGCCCTTAATCTCTATACTTCAAACCCTTAAACCATTACCCCCAACCATCAATGCTATATTCACGACTCTTTATCCCAAGCCCTTGAACCTATACACTTAACATGTAAACCAACACCTATATCCTCAATAGCATAAACTGTATAGAGCAAACCCTTAACCCCAACACCACACACGTAACCCCTATACCTTCAATCTTATACCTCTCACCCTTAACCTCTCAATCCTTAATGCTAGACCCCAAACCTTATTGATTCACCATAACCCCTGAAGTTATTCCACAAACGTTTAACCCCATACCCGAAATCCTTAATCCTATGGCAGAACATTAATCCCTGTACTCCCAACCCCATACCCTTGACCTCCATACCCCTTAACCCTATGCCATAAACACCAAAAGCTATACTTTAAAACTTTACTCGTGACTCCTACACACGTAATCCTAATACTGAAAACTGTTACCTCTATACCAGAACTACCCCCTTATAAATATACACTTGCGACCTATCCTAATACTTTTAAAACCTCTACCCTTCACCATGTACTTAAGCCACTAACCTTTAACCCCAACCCCTAAATGCCTAATACCATAGCCCGTCTTTAACTTGTAATCCACCAGACCTAACGCTGATAACCATGCCCCTACCCCTATGCTCTGTCTCCCTTGACTCTAATCACTTAGCCCATTAACCCCCTTCTGACAGCCCTTGTAACAATATATATTTTGGGAAAAACGCATTTTGGGAAATGTCCCTTTTTTAAGTTTATATTTGGAGAACTTATAATTGACAAGTGTCATTTTTAAAAGTATTGATTTTAGAGTTACCATCAAAACAACCTCAACGTTATATATGGAACCTTCCACTCATTAGAAGACACTCAGAAATACTGGGGTCAAGTGTACCTTGTCATAGCCATCATGTCCTGCGCCTGAACATGTGACCTATTGTGGAGGTCAAGTTACCCTTTATAAATGCAGAACCTGAATATGCTACATGGGCAGTGAGATTATTGATGCACTGTTGATCTCTTTACATAATCTTGGAACATACGCCATTTCTCTCTCATAGGTTCTCTACTGGTATAGCTTTTTATACTTTTTTCTTTGTTATTTTTATTGTTTTCACCGGTGTTTAAAAAACAAAATCTGTTTTTAAGAAACATTCTTCTGTTTTTGGCTAACTCTTAAAAACTGTTTGGAAACTCAGTTAATGAAATTTACTGTGGAAACAAGCTTCTCTGCAATTTTCAATCAGGTTTAAGATTTCAGTGTAGCATAGAGTCTTTAACCCTTCAACTGGTGGATGATTCACTATACATGCTAAATAAATACAATTCCTGTCTTCTCATCGAACTTGACTTATTAAAAGCGTTTAACATGATAAATCACTCATCTATCCAAAAACCACTGAGGAACAAACGGGATTTTAAAGGACAGTTTTTAAATAGTTTTCTCCCTTTTTAAAAAAACGCTCTGTAGAGGTGTCCAACTCAGTCTCCCAGCTCTCTTCTTTCCCTCTGGGGTACACAAGGCTCTATCCTACCCCTAATATTCTTTAGCTTTTATACAGAAGGCATTCTGCTGAGAATCCTCTGAACATTTTGGTGCAGATTTCAACCTACTGCATGTGCAAATTGCTCTTCCCTGATCCAGATTATTACTACCATCCAGTCAGAGATTTCTCTCTAATATTTAAAATGTTATCCTGAAAAAGGGGTCCCCCTGATCCTAACACACCCAAATGTCCCACTCTGATCAAACCTGGCTTGACACTCTTGCTAAGCTTGGCCATCTATCACTGACTTTTCCAAATCTATGGGATTTATGCTGACACAACCTCCCTATAGAAACACACCTGTTTGCAAATAGGACTCCTCTGAGGGTTTAAACAATTCTTCATGGGGCTGATTTGAAAAAAGTGGTGCAATCCATAGTTATATTCGAAATCTAGGGAGCTATGATACCCTCCAACTTAAACCTCAATTTTCAAGGAAAAAAGAATACTCATATGCGCCTTCGCACTTAAAGAACCCATCCCAGGAATGGTACATTTTGTAGATCTCTTCAGTACGCTAAATTATCTCTGGACCAGAATGGAGTCTCTGCTGGCCCTTTGAACTATGACCAGTAATTCTCCCCTATGCCCCTACTTACTGCACAATATCACAAAGACGTTTGCTTAGCAGTTTTCCTACACTCCATAGAGACAGTGTCCAATTGTACCCTTGCTCACAAGGACCCTCTTTCCAGATTGATTGATTGGTGGGTTATTGGCCTTTAGACCTGGTGCTGCAGCAAACGTTTATGCAAATTAAGCAACCCTTCTTGACACTGAGGATTGGATGAGGTTAAGATAACAGACAGATTGATCATCATACTAGATGATTACAGTTTCGCAAAACCCTGTGCCCAGGAAAACACAGGCCATAATGTTTCATGTTGAGCAGAGTATAGTGTCTTACCTTGTAAGTGGTACCATACTCTGAAACAATACCTCGCACTAAACCAGTTTTGAGATATATTCCTCTGTCTTACTGGTGCACAGAATATAATTAAGATCCCTCCCCAAAGTCTTTAAAGAATGATCAGGGCTGTGGCCCAAAATATGTACAGGCCTTATTTCCAACCTAGGAAATCATATGCAACTTGAGATCCAACAAGGCAAATCTGAATTATTTTACAGATTAAAATAAATGGAAGTCTGAGAGGTGGACAACAAAACAAATTCTGAGTGCCCAGTTCTCGAAATATTTGTGTCCAAAACAGAGAAATCTCCCATATCTGGCACTATTTAATAGAATCACATATCAAGGCTCTTTGGAGAGGTTTTCTTACCAGCACATAAAAAAAACACGAGAAATACCCCCACCCCATCAAACAGGAACCCAATTGTTGAGCGTGACTTTCTCCGCTGCCAGAAACTGCATTGATTCAGAGAGATAAATGTGCTTGTTGATGGGGCTTAAGTTACCATGACTGGGTTGGCAATGGCTGAACATTCATCTTCTCATTCATCTGTGCTACATAGTGGGAAAATGTTATAAGCTAGTGAATTAAAAAGAAAAAACACATAAGTAAACATATTTGGGTCCATATCTCAACCACAGACAGATTTGTTATGCCTCAAGGGACTTACTTTTACCACATAAAACAAATACCTCTTCTTTAAAAAAAAGATATAGCTCTTGCTTGATATGATTTGATCGGGTGTGTTTAATGTGTCATACTGTATCTAAGTTCCAAAGCTAATCTCAGCTGCTAGAAAAACGTCTTGGATCCTTAACTGTGCTACCTTGGGGAGCCAGGAATAACATGCACGGGCAATGCCAACACATCTGGCTTGGACTTTGAGTCCTGACAAAAACATTAACTAGCCTCCTTCATGTGCAAATCTCTACATAAATGCGTTCTATATAAAAAATATCTATGAGATAACTAATTTACTGTGGGATGTTTCAGAGTGCTGTTCAAATGTAAAATACTACCCAATGCAAGCACTTCATAGGATGTGGAATGCTGTCAGCCAATAGCAGACAGTAATACTCTTCTGGGTGGAGCCAAACCCAACTCCACATATATTTGAAAGAAATTATGACAACAGATTGAGTGACAGCTGTGCTGTCAGGCCAGATAAAAAATGGAGTACTGACTATCCAATTGCAATTGGAGTACACAGTCATTGTAGGATCAACAAAGAGTGGTTGTAGGTTCAACACAGAGAAATCACAGACTGCCCAGGACCTGATGGAAAGTGTTCTCATTTCTTCTGTCACCAAAGGCCAATGGCGCATTTCTGTGGACCATATAACTTTGCACGCCAAATGAAAAGAGAGGAAGCAGTCCGCTATTACATCCTCCCAAAGTTATCACAACATAAACAGTATAGCGAACCCTCTGGAGACCCATTTTTAGGATCTCGGTTAAAGAAGAAATTCCCTTTCTTACATAATAGGACCCTCACACATTCTGTAGCATACTTCATCATCAGTTCTTATCTCATTCTGGTTATATCTTTTCAGGATGGACTTAATCTCTAAAAGGGAGCTCTGATTTTACAAGGAGGGCAGTGAGCAGATAAGATCTAAAGTTGTCTTGAGGAATCATCCTTCAACATTATTATGGGTTCCTCTGGCAAGATTAAAAAACAAGGTGGATTTTATGGGGACCTAATTTTCTCTACATCTTATTCTCTTCCACATGTCTGAGCCAGTCAGTAAAGCCAAATCTGGCCTGTGGTTTGTTCAGGACCTCTACATCCCTACTATGGAGTCCCTACCATATGTTTGCCATGATATTGGTTTGGAAGACACATTCAAGTCATCTGTCAACAAGAGACGATGGAATATATCTGTGGACCTTAGTCATGCACCCACTGAAGGTGACATTACTGTGCAGCAGTGACACACTCTGATGTAAAATGCAAGTCTGATTCCTCCACGCACATACATCAGCCAAATGCATAGTGCTATGGCAGGTGTGCATGGGGCTAAGGTTGCAAATAGGTACCTTTATACATAAGGTGCTTCAAAATGATATGGTAAAGACTAGCCATGCCTACACCTGTGCACACACTGAATTTATCTTAACTACCTTTCCGGCCAGTCCCTGGATTGTACTCTGTGCACCACCCAAACAGTAGTTCATCTCAAGCTACTAGAAAACGTCACCTATGAACAGGAGCACAGGCAACCCCAAACTTACTTTGGCATAATGGAGTGGTACATCTTGAGATCATGTATAAAAACAAAATAATGGAATGGAGTGCTGACCAGCATTACTAGTGGCTAATGCTGAATCAGCATTTGCATCCATCACTTTTTTTGCTGTCAAAGCACATATTTTCATGTAGTCTAAGACACGACTCATAGTTCAAACTTTGCCTCTGCCAGATGAGTAGTGGCAAGAGCACATTAAATTCATGTTCACACTATATAATTTATCTCACTCTCCCGATCTTCAGTATGCAAAGCCGAACACTGCATTTGGCCATTTCATCGACAGCTGGACTAAAGTCTTCAATATCCGCAGTCGGCTGGTAGCTCCTTTAGAATACTCCCAAGTGAACGAAGACCAAAGGGCGGCCTGACTAACGCAGGAAGAGCACGTATGGGACGTCAAAAAGAAACATTGTTCACTTAATCGGAACAACAAATGAAGAGTGTCCGGCATTGGGAGGTTTGGCAAAGGGTCATCACAGGAACAACAATGTGATACACTGCCCTACAATTACCAGCTACTAAATCCCCAGAGTCACAATGTGTCATCCCTAGCACAGAACCGGGAGGTCAAGAAAGTGAAATGTCAGATTCTGGCAATAAGCTTGTTCTCCTCTGACCCGTGCCTCCATGAGGGATGCTGAGTGGAGTTCACGCGCTTCAAATGTTCTCATTGTACGTCTTGATTGTTGCGATTTGAAGTACACAGTGGTCAAGAAACGATTGTCAATGTTCAGCGCAGGCTTTCCCCAGCCTTGCCACATTAATATGATTCCATATTGTCTGGAGAATGTTGGTGCTCAGCGTGTAATTCAATTTCAAAGCAGTTATCAATCAGTGAAGGACTGACTGTGAGTCCAGGGCCGCCATTACATGCATCTGTTGCACTGTGCCCTGAGAGTAGACTCAAGCCACAGAGGCCACCCTGCAGTCAGCTGCAGTGGACACCTGTCCGGATCTCGCTCACTCCAAAGTCCGACCCCATCAAACTCAACACTGTCTGGTCAGATGTGTACAGAACTGGTGCCCACAGAGGAATGGGCACACTTTTCCAACCACTCATTGCACAGCACTTACAAGCTGACAGGGAACACCTTTCGCAGTCTTGCAATGGCAACAGTTTTTAAAAAAAAACATAATTGGGAAATGGCTCTTCCCCGCATAAATCGTCCACAGTAATAAATGGCGAGAGCCACGAACATGTAGTGCTTTCAACAGAAGCAACCCATTCTTCACATTTTACACCAACTACCAGTGAAGCCAAGAGTTAGACTTGCAATTTCAGCTGCTCTCTTTCCTAGACTTTTTAATTAAAAAATCCACATTTTCTGAGTTCAACCTCTGAAATATTGACCTGGTCCAATATTTGTTAATGGCGAGCTGAGACTTCACCTGCATTTTAAAGTATAGCGGGGTTTGTTGTGTCAGACAATTTGGACGCAAGGGTTCGTTCTATTTTTATATTTCTACATACTCAGACCTGGTCAAACACTTCTTGCCAAGGTGGAGACTGTACCCAACAACGGTGTGCCAGACAGATGGCCAGTGATTTCGTCTATTTATTCAAAACAAAGCTGCACTCAAGTACATATGCAGAGATCACACAAACAGTGCAACCCGGCAGCCAAGATTGTAGTGTATACACTTCAAGTACGGAGCATGGTGATACCACTGGAGCCTCCAGTAACACAGCCAAACTTAAATGTGTTTTATTGGCCCTTGCAGCCCTGACACCTACTAAAAGAGTCATATCTAGCCGAACAAGACTTCTTTACTCACGGATGCACCTGCCAACATCACACGTGTTCTCGAGCTCGATGCACGCACTGTTCTGGAAAAGCAAATGTTCATGTGTCACTTTACAGAGCTCCATGGCACATTGGCACTGTTATCAAGTATATACTGTAAGCAGCCATCGCCTTTGGCAAAAGCACTCCACCGAGTATGGCACACGCGAGTTTTTGGCAATGGCGCTTTCGAGACTACTTTCATCTGACTGGAGAAAACAAATAGCTCGAGAACGACCGTCAATCGGGGTAGTACTCGTCGCTTTCCTTTCTGTGCCGCTTACACCGCCCTGGTCATGGTGGTCTCCCAAGCCATGAAGACGGCGCATGAACAGATATCAAGCATGGGCCTAAGAACGCTTTACTTTCTTTAGTTTCAGTTCTTGTGAGTCGACGTACATGCCCGAGCGCACAGAACTCTGCAGCTCGGCCAAACCCGTCTACTGGAACACTGCAGGGTTTTAAAATACTAAATATTTCAGAGGTCCAGGGCGGTGTAACAGCCCTCGTTTGACTAAAATAGGCTTGAAATCTAGGTCGGGCCCTTGAACTGAGACTTGTACCAGCAGACGCCGCGCCCCAAGGCGCTGCTGTCACCCCTCCTTAGAAAGGACAGGTGCTGAATAAATGCCAAGCCGCTCGCTGCCTACACCTAACATTTCCCGGTCCTCAAGTTTCTCTTCCTGCCGTAAAGCTCGTCTAGAGTGGCGGCTTCTCTGGTGACAGAAACAAAGAACAGGTCACAACCCCTAAGGAACGAGACAGGCTGTCCCTGCACAATACAGCAGCGTCAAGCACTCTGCCCAGTGCACATGACACCTGATACGCGCTTCTCACCGCTGTCACACTCCACTCTCTTACTGGGCAGGGGAGAGTATGACGGAACCACGGGGAGTTGGGGGAAGGGGCTAACTGTCCCTCTCACTGGCCTGCATATATTATTCTCAGGTGTGATGGGTATTTCACTGTGCCTTGAAACAAAATGCCCCATTGAAGAGTTGGGGCACCCATTGCTGGTGCTCATGTGCCGTGGAAGGCAATTTGCACGTTTGCACTGGCTGTGACACATACTGAGGGTACAGAGGTTAACGAGAGAGAGACAGAAAGAGATCGAGAGAGACGGGGTCTTACCAGGTGCCTAACTTCCATTGGAGCAGCAGGAGCAGTGCACAGGGGCAATGAGCCCGAGGGGCCCAGTTCACCCCCGATTATAGCTGTATTTTATGATTCAAACACTCGGGGGAGATCTCCTCCCCTGCACTAGTGCCCATTACACACTGGCCACGCTATAGATTCCTACTGTTAAAGACTGCCAGAGGATATGTACGGGGCCTGTGAAACTGTGTCCCGGGGGCAAGGAATGCCTCGCGCAAAGCGCGGGAACCAGGTGATCCGCAACAACGGAGAGACGCTGTGCTGCCTCTGCACCGGCACCAGTGAAGCAGGTGCTATGAAACAAACACTGACGTGGTGCTGAAGCGGTGCTTGACAGCACAAGAGCCGTTCAGGCGTGCTACACTGAGCCCACAGGGCTGGCTACAGGAGCCGAGGCGTGTTCCTCGATGCTGCGAGCTGCACAAAGCGCCACCGCACCTCCCGCAGAAAAGCGCTCACACAAGAAAAACTAACTAACTGGACAGCAACTCCTGCCAGGACTGTTTCATACACATCACTTGAAATTTGTCTCTGAAACCAGCAAGCACGGCAAGTCATCCACGACTTAAAACTGACACCACTCGCAACCACCAGCCTGCCGTCTTGGGGTCATTTTATTTGGGCAAGCAATTCCTGCACACGTCTGTGTTCTGCATCGCATTTCAAATAGTCCATATTTTTGTAAACAGCACAAGCCCCCAAGCCTCAGGCATGCGGTTTCTTCTTGGAACCAACCATCCTGCTGCAAGTACACAATCGGCTGGCGTCCCCTGTGTGGCTTGTTACTTGCGTAGACGCGGTGTGGCCGCTTCACCCAAGCAAAACTTTTCAATATTTCAAACCCATTGGCGCACAGACCTCTCACCCCTGACAGAAAATGCAAAGGAGAAACCTCCTCAGGGGATATGAGCGTACTGCGCGCTCTCAAGGGACAGAAACAGAATGGGACGCAGTGAACCAATCGGAAATACAACCTGCTCCTGTCAGGCAGTGTCCCTGCTGGTGGTGGCCTGTGGTGCCTGCGCGTGCATGCCAGCAGCCCTCCTCCGCACCAGCAGCGGGCAGGGTTGTTTTGTTGTTGTTTCCTTCTCATACTCATGAATGCTGCTCTTTACATGCGTGCCTCGCTGCTGGCCGCCCGAATTGTTGCTTTTTGAGCCCGCACCGATCCCTGTTCCTTACCTGGATGTTGCAGGCGATCTCGGAATCGTCCAGCAGCCGGATGGTGCATTTCATTTCCAGGTTTAAGGACTTGATGCTGGAGCTCCGAAAACGGATCATTTTCATGGTAGCCCCTTTCTCCTTGGTGCACTCACAGGAAAACATACAACCCACTCAGAAAGGCTAAAAAACAGAATAATCCAATCGTGGCGCGCAGGCAGCCCTCTGTTCAGAGGAGAAAGCAGGGCTTTTCCCAGCCGGAATGTGGATACATTGCTCCTTCCCTCCTCAGCGCTGCTCTACGCTCTGACAAGCCATCTGACAGCCACACAGGCGAGCGGCAGCCAGGAGAATGGGGATGGAAGCCCAGGCAGGGCAGCGACAGAGGGAGGGGGAGGATGGAGGGAGCAGGGAGGGCGCTGCGTCAGGATGGTGAGTCTGAGGGAAGGGAACGCCCAGCGGTACCACCTCTGACTGTTGCTGACAGAAGCTGTAGCAGCTACGAGCGGAGCGTAGTAAGCACATGGGAAGCTAGTCACAAGAACCGCACCCCCATACCAAGCAGGCCACTATAAGTAGCCTAGATGTGCCCCTTTTAACTGACGCACTGATGTGTCAGGCATAGGTGAGGCAGGTTATGTCATATTAACGGAGATGTGTGTAGGACTGCTCCCACAACATTGCGAGAGTTGATTCTTCGCGCTGGAAAACTCAACTGGATCTACAGGGCTAGGCTGCTTGTGAAACTGCACGAACAGCTTTTGTTTTACTTTTTAATTCATGTTAAAATACATTTTAAAACGAAGGTTCCCTTTGATCAACACACATCTACTCCATCACAGATGTAATTTAAGTTTATTTTGGAAGTGCAGATGCTGTGAAAGGAGTGCTGTCAATGTTTGTTAATAAAGTCTTCAAAGTCACGCCGGTTGCATGACACAACTGGAAACACCAACAATTCCTCTTCTGTAGAAACATTCACACATGGTTGTACTTCTGGACTCAGGCTATCACTGCACACACTGCAGATGTACAACATGGAGACACACCAAGAGAAAGACCAACCATTCGGACCTCTTACATGTGTGGGAATCCCGGCTACTGGAGATATTCAACCACAAGCATGATAGACCTCCACAGGTAGTGCTGGGTGCATCACTAGCTGCAGGGCCGGCTTTTGGGCGGTGCGAGCGGTGCGACCGCACCGGGCGCTGAACTCAGGGGGGCGCTGTGTTTATCAATAGCTTCCAAAACTTGTGGTTTAAAAGCACCTGCTGAAAAGTTCCTCGTGCGTTTACCCTTCAAGAAACAATTAAAATGTCAAGATACCTCTTGTGATTAATGTTCCTGCTATAGAGAGAGATGGGAGTTTTGCCTAGTGGCAGCTTTGACTCAAAATAAAGTAGCATAGAGGGTTAATATGCCGGCTGCAAAAAACAGAACTATGGGGCATATTTAAGAAAAGTGGTGCTGCACACAGTGCTGCCCCACTTTTCTTGCATCCCTTAGCGCCCCCTAACACCACCATGTATGCGTCATATCTAAAATATGGTGTACCATGGAAATAGTTAGGGGACTAGAATTTTTTATGCTAGTCCAGCGCTTTGCAGGCTCAGCGCCAATTTTGACGCTACTCTTGCAAAGCACCCAGAGGCCCATTGTAGCCAATGGAAGCCACCTTTTAGTGCCTGCTCTGAGCATGCGTTAAAAGTACCGGGAAAAAATGACACAAAGAAATCTAATAGATTTCTTTGTGTCATTTTTTTTGGCCCCCCTAATCGGTGGATGCACCCTTTGCATACATTATGCCTGGCGCTGGCATAATGTAGCGCAAAAGGTTACAAAGTCGCGCAATGCCTGCATTGCGCCTCTTTGTATATATGGTGCAGCGTTTTTGGCCTTCTAACGCCCCATTAGTGTTAAAAAATGACACTAATGTGGTGTTAGAGTGGCACTAGGGGCTCTTAAAAATACCCCTATGGCAGTGCTTAATTTGTGCTTGTTGTTTCCAGTGTGGAGCACCAGCACTTATTTTTGAGGGCCAGCGCTTATTTTTCAGCCTCAAGCATTTACTGCGAGAAAAAAATACATATGGGAAAGACGGAGGAAGAGAAAAATGAAAAAGCGTCACCATGGGAAAAAGCAGAAATCTAAAAGAGTGAGCTGAAGGTGCAGGGACTGTTTGTAAATGGATTGAAGAGGCCCGAGATGGCTTCAGGATTACTCTGCCTCTATTCTGTGTTCACACATTTAATTGCAGCAGCCGCATGTTTAAGAGGAGCACTTTGTGCACATACACCTTATTATTTACAAATTAAGCACTGCCCTATGGGGCATATTTGAAGAAAGTGGCGCTGCACACAGTGCTGTGCCACTTTTCTGGCGCCCTTTAACGACCCCCCCTAATGCCACCATGTGTGCGTCTTATTTAAAATACGGCCCACCATAACAGTAGTTAGGGGACTAGTGTCGGAATTTTTTATGCTAGCCCGGCGCTTTGCAGGATTAGCATAAAAATGTTGACGCTAATCCTGCAAAAAACACCCAGAGGCCCATTGGAACCAATGGAAGCCTCCTTTTAATACCTACTGTGAGCACGCGTTAAAAGTGCTGGAAAAAAATGATGCAAATAAATCGGTCAGATTTCTTTGCGCCATTTATTTGGCCCTCCCTAATGGGGGAATGCACCTTTGCATACATTATGCCTGGCGCAGGCATAGTGTAGCACAAAGGGATACAAAGTGACTCAATGCATGTTGCACCACTTTGTAAATATTGCACAGCGTTTTTGCCCTTCTTACGCCACATTAGCATAAAAAAATGACACTAATGTGGCGTTAGAATGGCACTAGGAGCTCTTAAATATGCCACTATATTTTATGTGGCTAGCTGAGTGGATTAGTAAAGCCAGCCTTTACAAGTGCTTTAACACACACAAATGTATGTGAAAGGGGAGCAATGGAGAGATAAGGGGCACATTTGCCGAGTGGTAGTGAGTGAAACCGAGAAGGAGGTCATGGAGTGGGGGGGGCGCCACAATAAACTGTCGCACAGGGTGCCACCAGTCCTAAAGCTGGCCATGACTGGCTGTATAGACAGGCTGAGGTTCTCAAAGCATGTGGTTCTGGCCTGAATGTAGGGGATGCCTCTAATAGGATGGTGGTAATGTAAGTGGAGAGATAGATTGTTCAGTGAATGTGCTGTTTATGAATGATCTGGAGTTAAGTGGAGCGTTCCCATCAGATTAAAATTCACAATGAAAGGGGAAGTATTATTTCTAATGGCCGTAGCTAGTCACTACACATTAAAAGCACACAAAAAAGGGGTTTGAAGCAATTCAGTGGAGTTTACTTAAAAAAATGAAGACATAGGGGACAATCAAGTAGTTGTGTTGCACATGATGAAGGTTATCTTTACAACAATGATTTCAGATATATTGACCAGTTTTATGCTGAAATGACTGGAACTGCTTAGCAGACTCCAATGTAGCCCCATCGTATGTAAACATATTCATGTACTACTTTGAATCAAAGTATGCGGTTTACACTGAAACACTAATTTCTGGTTTAAATAGGTGGAAAATAAACATCAATGCAATGTTTGGCATATATGATGATAACAGACATTGGGGGTCATTATGACCCCAGCAGTGAGTGTTAATGTTGCGGTACATGCCGCCACATTATGAGATTGGCGGATTGGCTGCAGCCAACCGGCCACTTCTCCACTGATACTGTCATGGCGGTATGATCCGCCGGGCCGGAGATGTGTATCTCCAGCCCGGTGGCCGGATAGTACCGCTGGTGGCATTATGAGCCTGCCTATCACCAACCATGGTGGTAAGCCCTACCGGTGACAGGGAATTCCTTCCCTGTCACTGGTAGGCGGCTCCCCCACCCCTCAACACTCACCTGACACCCTCCACCCCTCCATCCAAACACCCCCACCCCTCCAATCCTCAGACACACACGCCCACTCCTCCGATCCTCACACACACACACCCTACCCCCTCCGATCCTCAAACACACACACCCCACCACCTCCGATCCTCAGACACCCCCACCCCCTCCGATCTTCAGACACACCCCCTTCACCCCCCATACACGCACACACCCGCAGACACGCACCATGCATACATCCAATGACTCACACTGGCATACACGCATTCATACACGCATACATCCAGACAGGCTCACACACATTCTTACAACGATCACACTGACATGCAGACACGCACTCACTTCACCATTCTTACACACATTCACTCACATGCATACACCTACGCAAACAACACAACACACACAGACACATTCACGCACTCACTCACACATTCATGCACACACTCAGACACACACACACAACACTGCCCACCCCCCTACTCCCTTCCCCTGTCGGAAGCCCGACTTACCTTGAGCGAGGAGATCTTCCGGCAGGGATCGGGAAGTGGCGCTGCTACCGCCAGCAGCTCCCCGCCAGCAGCGCCCTGCCAACAGAACACCGCCAGGCCGTATGAATTGTCACAATACACCTGGCGGGGTTCTACTGGCATGGCGGTGCTGGTGGTAGCAGCGCCACCTTACCACCTGAACACTGCAGGATTTCCGCCCTTCTTGTGGCGGAAGTCTGGCAGTGCTCATAATGGCAGATGGATGGTAGCCATGGTGGCGGTATTTTGGCTGCCGTCACCGCAGTGGTAGACGGTTTTTACCGCCGATGTCATAATGAGCACCATAGTCTTTTGGATGTTGTCGTGGATATCTGAACAAATGAAAAGGCAGAATCATGTTCATGATAAATGGTGGTAAATCAGACATCGATTTCCTAGATGTAATGACAGTTAAGCAATTAACCTACTGGCCACACGAGGCTGTAAACAAAACCTATGGATACAAAAATATTGGATAAGAGTTTTTACTCACAACATCAATTGATGGATCTCCATTACAGCCATTACGCTGAATAATGTAATATCAAATCGACACATCTCTGAAGAAGATCAGGAACCTTTACCATCTGGATTAAACCAACAAAACATTTTAAAAGAAGCAAAAATTAAGGTAATGCAGGAGGACTGAACTGACATATTCAAGAGAAAGGAGCAGACTGAAATGTACAGTTACTTTAAATACAATACTCAACAGTTTCGTACAAGATCAAGAAGTTAGGTCAACAACAATTATAAATGACTAGCAGTGGTAAGTATTTGAAGAATATTTTCCTGGAGAAACTGCAGTTTATTTATCAAAAATCAAAAAAACCTGAAAATGATGTTATTGCAAGCCAAAAAAACAAAGATGTCACCTATTCAGAAGAGATTCAGCTCGCTACAGCAAGGAACATACCCTTGTTTCTCTTGTATTAGCTGTAACATCATAATTAAGGGTGATGTTGAATTGCACCTGCTTACAAAAGAATGATAACAATACAGAGATTTACTCTTGAGATCCCACCATTGTAACGCACAGCATCAAAGTCATTGTGGACTGTTCTCTGTAGGGCAAATATCATAGAAAGCCAAAGTGGTTTTGTGAATGAAAATCAAGCACATATACATTTACTCAATCAGAAATCACCAGTGACTAGATATGCATTGGATAAAAAGCATGTCATAACATGAATAAAATTGTAAATTTTTAAACACATCCCAAAAATGAGTAGAGGAAGCGGGGACAGGACTGTAACCCCTACAAGCCCTGCAGCAAGGAAGGCGGGGCCTTTAATTTACTCCAGTTGGGTTTTTATAAATAGTGGACTCTCTGCCCAAGATACAGTGTAGGAGGCTGCCCTCTATGTAGTGTGCAAAACAAGGCACACTGTGCAGGGGGTCCAGGCAACCACACATTGGTTTACAGAGGTGAAAACTAGACCACCTAATGCTCCAATTTTTATAATGCAAAAAGAACAGACGAAGGACAGAATGCTGAACAATGCAAACTTTTACCCAGAGTCACAAAAATCTGGGTTTAATCCATTGTTTTTTTGCTCACCACGCCACCCCAGTTTGGACCCAACCATATGCAAATCCGTCTTGACCCTGTTCCTCATGGGAGCAGTCCAACCCGAACTGCTAAGCCAGGGCCTCCCTGGACCAGAAACAAGCATCCAAGGACCGGGTTCAGGGTATCGCCCTTCATCAGTTAGGCTAACTTGAATCCTGGGGCGCCGTGAGCACTGGACCAGCAGCTGGGCATACCCTTCCCACTTAGAGTGACAAATGCAAAAAAAAAAAACAGATGATGCAGAGAATGCTGAACAATGCAAACATTCACCCCCATTCACAAAGATCTGGGTTTAATCCATTGTTTGTTTGCTCACCACACCACCCCAGATGGGACCCAGCCATATGCAATTCAGTTTTGACCCTGTTCCTCACGAGAACAGTCCAGCCCGAACTGCCAAGCCAGGTCCTCCCTGGACCGAAAACAGGAATCCTAGGACCGGTTTCAGGGTATCCCCCTTCATCAGCTAGGTTAGCTTTAATCCAGTGGCGTAGTGAGCACGGGACCCACATCTGGGCATACCCTTCCCACTTGGGGCAACAAATGCAAAAAGAACAGATGATGGACGGAATGGTGAACGATGCAAACTTTCACACCCAGTCACACAGGTTTAATCCATCGGTTGTTTGCTCATCATCCACCCCATTTTCTGGTCCAGGGAGGGCCTGGCTTGGGAGTTCGGGCTGGACTGTTCCAGTGAGGAACAGGGTCGAAACTGATTTGCAAATGGCTGGATCCAAACTGGGGTGGCATCTTGGAGAAGTGCAAAGCATTTGTTGTACTCACATTACCAATAAATAAGACTACACACTCAAAAAGGATAACTCGAGACCAAAATACAAATAGACTTCCAATTTTTATATAATTTTTGAGACCAAGATCTTTAAAATCAGGTAAGTACTTTTTAAGTTATGAATTTTTGAAATTTAATAACAACAGTCTTTTTGTGCATAATTACACACCATAGGAATCAATGGTGAAATACTTAAAAAATGTACACAAAATCAGGCAATGCGTTTACCAATGTCTCCTTTTACAGGTAAGTCAAGGACTTCTGTGGGCACTATGGATCAGCTGGAGAAGTTTGGGCGGCTCCAGGTTTCGGGGTACATTTTGTAATACATCCAATACTGCTGCCAGTTTGGATTTATCATTCTGAGTTGTTTGATACCAGACAACGCAGCATTCGGAGTAGCCATGATGCATCAGTGGAAACTGTACTGACCAGTGTCCAGCACATGTATTAAAATGGATGCTCTATTCACTTACTGTGTGCCAGGTTTGGCAAGGACACAGTAGGGGCATATTGCTCATGCATCTATGCCCTGACATACATTATGGTGTACCCTGCCTTAGGGCTGGAACTCACTGTCAGGGGCCCAGGCAACCACACATTGATTTACAGAGGTAAAAACTAGACCACCTAATGTTCTAATTTCTATGATAGATTGGTCGAGCACTTAGACTAATCTTGGTGAAGTGCAAAGCATTGGCTGTACTCACAGTATCAATAAATGAGACCACACACACTCAAAAGAAAAACTTAAGACCAATTTACAAAAATACTTCAGATTTTTGTAAACATTTTAAGACCAAGACCATCAAAAGTAGGTAAGTAAATTTCAGTAAAAACAATCTTTTTGTGCGTAATTACGCACCTTAGGAATCAATGGAGAAAATACTTTGAAAATGCATATAAAATGAGGCAATGCAATTACCAATGTCTCCTTTTTCAGGTGTGTCGAGGCCATCGGTGGGCACTATGGACCAGCTGGAAAAGTTCAGGTCGCTCCCAGTTTCGGTTGGAGCAGTTGCAGAAAGTTGGATTTGGTGGAAGGCCACTGTGGGGGACCACATGGATAAGCAATGAAGAGGCGGACTTAAAGGTAAGTCCAGTGGGTCACCTTAGAGTGTCGAAATTGCAAGGGGTCGTAGATCCTTAGGGCACAGCTGGATCTTTGGTGCAGGGCGGCCGGGGGCAGAGCAAATTGGTGATCCAGGAGCTGTGCAAAAAGGTGCCTTTCAAAGCAGGAGGTAGGTCCCTTTGGGGGTCAGTTGCAGGTCACCATGGGTACTCTGGTGGGAGGTCCTGGTGATTACTGAAGTCCCTTGAATGGGGCTTCTTCTTGGTCTTTTTACAAACTAGAAGGGACTCTCCTTCTTGGTGTCCGATGAGGTAACCAGTACCTAGTGCTATTGCACAGTATAGCCACTAGAGGGCGTAGTGCCACCAAACTTAGCACACTTCAAGGGTTTGTCCTAATGGTCCATTGGGTGGAGTTCAGTCCAGCTGTAGCATCCGGTTCTTTGGTCAGTGACCGGTCAGTGAAGTAGCCTTCACTTGGTCTTTGGTTCCTTGTTGCAGAAGAGTGATGCCTTCACTCTGGAGTGAGATCTTTGACAGTTGTTGAAGAGTGGAGGTCCTCTGGGGGTTTGTAGATTCTTTCCAGTGTCCACGCAACCCCTCAGTGGTGATTGTTGAGTTCTGGGTGAAGCAGGCAGGGTTTGGCGCCTTATCTTGGTGCAGCAGGACTTCAGTTCTCAAGCTCTGGGTCTTTTTTGTTGCTTGTCTTTTTTTGTCCTTGTATCTAATTTCTTGGTCTAGGGATGCCCACTAAATACTGTATTTTGTGAGCGTTTAGAGGAGTATCTGGTAGTGACCAATGGGTCATCTACCTTAGTGTGGCTACACCCACTAAGAGATCACTTCCTGTGGGCAGTGGTCACTTCCCTACACCTGATTGGTTATTATCCTTTTATGCAAGATGGAAGAAAATGAAATGGAGAGGTTATCATGCCTGCAACACCTTAGGGGTGGTGCAAGCTGGGGATGATCTATCCTCCTATCCTTTGTGTAGTTTTCCGCTGCTACTCCCACCAAAAGTGGGGATTTACAATGGGGGCAGCCATGTGCTGCTCGCAGCAGGCTTGGGGGTTGAGTTTCAAGGGTGGTAAGCCCTTTGAAGCTCGCTAGCAGAGCAGTGCACATTCCTAAGCGAGGGGGTGTTTGCATCTTCACCCAGGAAGGGCTTTGTTATGGGACCTAGAGAGCAGGATCTCTCACCTAAGGTTCCAGAATCTTGTCTGATGGTGGCAGACAAGCCAGCAAGCCTGCCAGTGTAGTTAGCTTTTGCAGGGGCACCTCTAAGGGAACCCCTGGGTTCAGTTTGTAATAAATCCAATATTGCTACCAGTTTGGATTTATCATTCTGACTTGTTTGAAACCAAACAACCCAGGGTTCAGAGTAGCCATCATGTAGCTGTGAAACTCGTACTGACCAGTATTCAGCACATGTATTAAAATGGCTGCCCTGTTTACTTACCATGTCACAGGTTTGGCAAGGACACAGTAAGGGCATATTGCTCATGCATCTATGACCTCACATATAGGATCGTGCACCCTGCCTTAGGGCTGGAAGGCATGCTAGAGGGGTGACTTACCTATTTTGCATGCAGTGTATAGTATACAGGGCACACAGCCTGTGTGCCATGTGAAGTTTGTCTTTTAGGATTGCATCAGAACATTCACCCTGCAATGGCAGTGCTGGGGGCTTCTGGATGCATGGCCCTAGAAGGTGGCACAATCAGTGCTGCTGCCCTCAGGGGCCTACCCTTAGTACCCCATGCCCTGGGTACCTAAGTAACCATTTACTAGGGAATTATAGTGGCAGCCTAAAGGTGTTGCCAATTGTGCCCATGCATCACAAGAGGTTTGGGAAAGAGATATGGCCCAGGGGACCTGGTTAGAAGGGGCCGTGGGCACTAAACACTTTGGCCCATATTTATACTTTTTTAGCGCTGCATGTGCGTCATTTTGTGATGCAAAAGTGGTGCAAACTTTCAAAATACAATTGTATTTTGTAAGTTTGCACCACTTTTGCATCAAAAAATGACACAAATGCGGTGCTGAAAATGTATAAATATGGGCCTTTGAGACCAAATGAAATACCAGGCAAAAAGTGGGAGCTAACCTTGCCAAAAGAGGCCTTTTCTCACACTGCCCCCCTCCCCAAACGAAAGAGGATGAGACTACCCTTTCTCTAGTGAACCTTCATCATCTTAGTAGAAAAACCTAGAAAGGCCATCTGCATTGGTATGGGCAGTCTCAGGTCTCTGTTCTACTTCAAAGTCTATTCCCTGTAGGAAATTGGACCACCTAAGCAGTTTGGGTTTTTTACCTTTCATATGTTGTAGCCATTTGGGAGACCTGTGGTCAGTCTCAACCATGAAGTGAGAGCTAAACAAGCATGGCCTCAGCTTCTTCATGGCCCAAACCACAGCAAAGGCTTCCCTCTCTATGCACTCCATTTCTGTTCCCTAGGGAGTAGTCTTCTGCTTATAACAGCAACAGGCTGGTCATGTCCTTCATCATTTTGCTGGGCAAGGGCTGCTCCTACCCCCGGTTCTGAGGCATCTGTTTGAACAATAAGCTGCCTGGAGTATTCTGGAGCTTTTACGATTGGGGCAGAGTACATAGCATTCTTCAGAGAGTTAAAAGCTCTTTGACAACTCACTGTCCAGTTAATATTTTTGTTTTTTTCATGTGGTTAAATCTGTGAAGGGAGCAACTATAGTGCCATAAACTTTCAACAATTCTCCTATAATACCCAGTAAAGCCAAGGAATGTCCTCACCTGTGCCTGGGTTGTGGGAGCTTCCCAAGCGAGAATGGTCTGAATCTTGGGATGGAGGGGTTGAACTTGGCCACCACCAACCAGGTGGGCCAAGTAAACAGCTTTCCCCTGCCCTACCTGTCAGTTACTGGCCTTAATAGTGAGGCCTGCCTTCTGCAGGGCCCCAAGAACCTTCCCTAGGTGGATCAGGTGATCCAGCCAGGTAGAGCTATAGGCAGCTATGTCACCTGGTTAAGCTGTACTAAAGGATTCCAGCCCAGCAAGAACTTGGTTCACCAACCTTTGGAAAGTGGCAAGTGCATTCTTTTAGCCCAATAGCATAACAGTGAACCGATATGCCCACTAGGAGTGGAGAACGATGACCTCTCTTTTGCTCCTGGGGGTCAGGCCAATCTGTCAGTACCCTGATATTAAATCAAAATTACTCAGATATGTGGCTGCCTCTAATCTGTAAGTGAGCTTTTGGGATTGAGCGTGCATCGTTTTTTGTCACAGAATTGAAGCCACTGTAATCCACACAAAACCTCGTCTAATTTTACTCTCCTTTTGAGTGAGGTTTGGGGACTAAAACGACTGGGCTAGCGGAGGGACTCTCTGCGGGTTCAATGACACCCAAATATCTAACATCTTCTTGACTTCAGCTTGTATGCACTCCCTGACATGATCTGTCTGTAAATTTTGTTTTTGACAGATAAGCTGTCACCAGTGTCCACACATGGCTAAACCAATAAGTCTTCCCAGGGGTCAGGGGGAATAACTCAGCATACTGGTTGTGGACTTACCTGCAATCAGCCTGCTGTTTTTCTGTGAGGGTACCTGACAAGACCACTCCATCCACAGAACCATCTTGTGGGTTGCTGAAGAGGAGATTAGGGAGAGATTCACTCTCTTCTTCCTTTCCCTCATCTGTAATCATGAGCATGGTCACATCAGCTCTATGATAATCGGGGTTTAGGCGGTTTGCATGTATGATTCTTTTAGGATTTTTGCAACTGCCTAAGTCCACCAAATAGGTGACTTCCCCTTTCTTTTGCAGAATGGGATAGGGCCCAGACAATTTGTCCTGGAGAGCCCTTGGAGCAACAGGCTCCAAACCCACACTTTCTGCCCTGGTCTGAACTCAAAGATAGCAGCTTTTTGGTCACACTAGAGCTTTTGCAGCTCCTGGCTGGCCTGAAGATTTTGACTAGCATTTCCCACATACTCTGCCATCCTTGAACGTAGGCGAAGTACATAATCTACAATGTCGTGCTTGGGATCTTTTGAGAGGCCACTCCCAGCGTTCCCCTAACAGGATGCCCAAACACAATTTCAAATGGAAAGAATCCTACTCCCTTTTGTGGCACTTCCCTATTGTAGGAGGCTGACCCTCTATGTAGTGTGCAAAACTAGGCACACTGTGCAGGGGGTCCAGGCAACCACACATTGGTTTCCAGAGGCAAAAACTAGATCACCTAGTGCACTAATGTTTGAGGTAGCTTGGTCGAGCAGTTAGGATAATCTTGGAGAAGTGCAAAGCATTATTGTACTCACAGTATCAATCGTGCGTTTCACACATTAGAAGGAATAACTCAAGACCAATTAATAAAAATACTACAGATTTTTATATACATTTAAAGACTTTTAGGACCAAGATTATCAAAATTGCTTAAGTACTTTTTAATTTATGGATTGTTGCAGTTTTAATAAATTCAGGGCCATATTTATACTTTTTGACGCAAAACTGCGCTAACGCAGTTTTGCGTCAAAAAAATTAGCGCCGTCTAACGCCATTCTGAAGCGCCATGCGGGCGCCGTATTTATTCAATGACGTTAGCCGGCGTTAGCCGCCGGCGCTGCCTGGTGTGCGTGAAAAAAAATGACGTACACCAGGCAGCGCCGGCGTAGGGGGATATGGAGCTTGGGCGCCAAAAAATGGGGCAAGTCAGGCTGAGGCAAATTTTTCGCCTCAACCCGATTTGCGCCATTTTTTTCGACTCCCAACCCCCATTGAAATGACTCCTGTCTTAGCAAAGACAGGAGTCATGCCCCCTTGCCCAATGGCCATGCCCAGGGGACTTCTGTCCCCTGGGCATGGTCATTGGGCATAGTGGCATGTAGGGGGGCACAAATCAGGCCCCCCATGCCACAAAAAAATAAATAAAAAAAACTTACCTGAACTTACCTTAATGTCCCTGGGATGGGTCCCTCCAGCCTTGGGTGTCCTCCTGGGGTGGGCAAGGGTGGCAGGGGGTGTCCCTGGGGGCTTGGGAGGGCACCTCTGGGCTCCTTACGAGTCCACAGGTCCCTTAACGCCTGCCCTGACCAGGCTCAAAAAAACGTCGCAAAAGCGGCCGTACGTATTTTTTTTTGACCCGCCCACTCCCGGGCGTGAATTTTGCCCGGGTGTGTAAATACGGCGCACATGCCTCGGAGTCAATTTTTTAGACGGGAACGCCTACCTTGCATATCATTAACGCAAAGTAGGTGTCCACGCTAAAAAATGACGCAAACTCCATGGACTTTGGCGCTACACGTGTCTAACGCCAAAGTATAAATATGGAGTTAGTTTTGCGTCGGAATTGCGTAAAAAAAAACTACGCAATTCCGGCGCAAACAGAGTATAAATATGCCCCTCAGTCTTTCTGTGTGTAATTACTCACCATAGGAATCAATAGGCAGTCACTTTTAAAATACATATAAAATACATATAAAATCACACAGTGTGTTTAGCAGGTTCCGCTTTTGCAGGTTGGTCGAGGTAGTCAATGGGCACACTGTACCAGCTAGAGAGGCTTGGGTGGCTCCCGGTTCCAGCTGTGGATTTTTGCTAATAGACGTAAGCCCTGAAGAAGTCCTATTATAGGACGAAACACATGTCGGCTATATCTTCAAATTGAATAGGCGGCAAAATATTTCCTTAACCTTTGGACTGAGACTATAATCTCCAATTGATTGGGCGAATGATTCAATTCACAACTATTTGGACAGAAATCAATATCAATTCATGAAAATACATTTTCGGTGGCTATAATCTTCAACCAAATGATTGAGGATGTGGACTGAAAGTCACAACGATTGGATTGGGCAAGCACAATATCTGGTTGTACAACATCATCCCAAGAAATGTATTTGTATTGTTCATTTTGTAGGATAGTATTGTATAATATTAAAATGATCAAACCTAATATTTAAATAGGTGTTTACAATTATCTTTTTCCATATATGTACTATATAGTAATCGCACTAGGATGTCCTTAATTGACTCGATGATTAACTACTCTAGGATGTTTAGAATTGATTTATTATAGATTATTGAACACATGTTTGGAATTAATAGTTATTTACATATGTGTGCCTCACTTTTTTCTATTCAGTGTTCTTAGAGTCCCTTGACTGAGACTTCCTTCTGATCCTTTTTCAGATCTGGGGGAGCTGGTTTTCTTATTGTCCGATGTCAGTTGACCAGTACCCAGTGTATTAGTACAGTCCGGCCACTAGAGAGTGCAGTGCCACCACACTTGGCACACTTGCAGGGTTTGTCCTGGCAATCATTGGTGGTTCGGAAGATATTGGCCAGTCAATGAAGTGACCTTTACTGAAATGTTAGTTCTTTGTATGTTGCAGAGTGGTACCTCCACTCTGGAGGGAGATCTTGGGTGACTGATAAAGCCTGGAGGTCCTCTGGGTTTCTAGAGGTAAGACCAGTGTCCAGCTCCTCTGCAGCAGCAATTGTCGGGCCCTGTGTGCAGCAGGCAGGGTTTGGCACCTTTTTCTTGTGCACAATTGCAGTGCCTTGGTTCTTCTTTGTCCTTTTGAATTTTATTTTTTGGTCCAGGGGTGTCCACTAAATACTCAATTTAGTGAATGTTTTAGGGGGAACCTGGTAGTGCCAATGGGACACTTACCTTTGGGTGGCTACACCCACTACAGTGACCACTTCCTGTGGGAAGGGTCACTTCCCTAAACCTCATTGGCTATTTTTCTTCCATCAAAGATGGAGGAAAATGAAATGGAGGGTCCACCTCGCAGGCAACACCTTAGGGGTGATGCATGCCAGGTGAGGCAACTAATCCTACTCTTTCTTAGGTTTCCTGCCTGTGATCCCGCCAAAGTGGGTGTTTGCTAAGGGGGATGCCATCTGCCACTAGCAGCAGGCTTGGGGGTCGAGTTTCAAGGGTGGTATTCCTTCGGAAGCTCACCGCCAGGCAGGGCACATTCCAGAGGGAGGGTATGTTAGCTCCTCCACCCAGGAAGGGCATTGTCTTTCAAAACGGAGAGGTAGGGCTCTCCCCTAAGGTTTGTATACTGGCTGTCTGGAGGTGGCAGCTGTATAGAACCACTCAGCAACCATGCCAAGATAGTTAGCTTTTTGCAGGGGGCACCACTTAGGGATAAATCCAATACTTGCACCAGTTTGGATTTATCATTTTGAGTTGTTTGATACCAAACAACCCAGGGTTCAGAGTGGCCATCATGTAGCTAGGAACTCGTGTTGACCAGTGTCCAGCACATGTATTAAAATGGTTGCCCTGATCACTTACTATGTCCCAGGTTTGGCAATTTAACAGAGTGGCATATTGCTCCTGCATCTTTGCCCTCACATATAGTATAGTACACCCTGCCTTAGGGCTGGGAGGCCTGTCAGAGTGGTGATGTATCCATAGTGCATGCAGTGTATAGTGGACAGGGCACTCAGCCATTGTGCCATATCAAATTTGTCTTTTAGGATTGCATCAGAACACTGAGCCTGCAATGGAAGTGCTGGGTGTTTCCGGATGCATGGCCCTAGAGGATAGCACAATATGTGCTGCTGCCTTCCGGGGCTTACCCTTAGGACCCCATTCCCTGGGTACCTTAGTACCATTTACTAGGGACTTATAGTGTCAGCTAAATATGTTGCCAATTGTGCTAATACATCACAACCATTTTAGGGAAAGAGATGTGGCCAAGGGAACCTGGTTAGCAGAGGCCATGGGCACTAACAACTTTGAGACTGCATCAAATACCAGGCAAAAAGTGGGAGCTAACCATGACAAAAAAGGCCTTTCCTCACACCCACCTCAATACTAATTCACTTTCCAGTTTCCATGTTCCTCAAGATGGTGGTTTAATGTATTTCAGTCCAAAGAAATTGTATTTTGTTGGGTTAGGAAGGTATTGGTCAAAGTGTTCAGTTAGTGGTGGACAACTTTCTGTTATGTTGCTATTATAATAATGTTCCTGTATTCTGATGTGTAAGGGTCTGATGGTACTGCCAACATACATTTTGTTTCATCCAGGGTACAGTGTGTCACTGGAATCAAGCTATACCTGGCTGATAATCCCTAACTAGGGATAAACCAGTCCTGGACAATGGACTGGGATGCATCCCTCAGTGGCTGAGAATAATTTAAGCAGTCCATCCATCACTTTTTTTGTATGCTTTATTTTTATTCCTCTCTGCAGTGGTATATCACTATACTGCATGCAATATATCACATGGCAATAAAGCACAATCATTGCTTGACCTACCACTACATTGTAAGGTAAGTACCTCACAATGGCTGAACCTCTCCCTTATGCCATGCTCGTGCCCGTCCTCTGACCTCCTACGGTGACCCCGTACTTCCAATTCACAAGAGCTGAGGAAAAAAGAAACATGGAGAACTGCGCACTTCACAACGCTTCCAAGGTCTGCTGAGCCATCTCAGCCACCAGTGGGTCGGCAGCTGGCTTTGCAATGACAAGGAACAGAGTGGCAGTGACCCTCATGGTTGTGCAGACCTGCTGGCCTTTGCTGCACCTCAAGGGGTGGGGACTGTTGAGCCTCCTGAGTCTGATCTAACCAGCCACCGTGCCACACTCACTGTGCCACGGAAGGGGGGTGCTGTACACACCTGACTCCCGTCTTCACAACACTGCACAACATCAACAAACACCATGAGGAATGGCTGTTGGGCTGCCAGAGGGTGGAGGAGGCAGATAAGAGGAGGTAAGGGGAAGCCATCTGGCCTTCATCTCATTTAGTAAGCAGGTTAGCTGATTACAGCAGCTTTTCCTATGCACCTCTTACCTATTTGCCTTGTAAGACCTGCATGCCCTGCATGACCTTGCATGACCTTGCATGACTGTTTTGACTGGTGGCCACTGGTACTATATCAGCTGGGCATTGCATATTTCACCCTAAGCATCATGTACTCTGTACATTTGCTTGGATGAATAGCGTACACCAACTGGAATGTTATAATAAGTCACAATCAGGCAAAATATAAGAGGCCACCCTAATGACAAATTGCTAGCAGGGATATTGAAACTACTCAGGAACAGGCTACAGCCCTTCCGGCCATATACTATGCCCAGCAGCTTCAACCCAACCAACAGTCGCTGGTCCCTTATAAAGCCCACTGTCTTTGAAACTAATCGGAAATTCTCACACAGGGTGTTTCTAATGAGAAGGAAATATGTAGCCGACGCTGGGATTAGGAAGGAACAGGATGGCTGCCAGAGGAAAAAACGTTCAGCCAATAGCTCACTGGCTCTCAGTTACAGTAATATGGCCCGCCTCCCCTGCCCCCCCTCAACCACCCCCCCACAGAGGCTGGTAGCTCAGGCATTGACCCTGGTGTCCCTAAATGATAGGAAGGAGCCAGCGATAAACTCTCAGATTCCTCAACATAACAACAGGAAAATGGAGTCAATGATAACATTGGTAATAAGGATAAGGGCAAGGAGTTGGCTCCGAGCCAAGGGCAATTTGCTAGAAGTGCCTCGCAAATCAGCAATTAAGACAATGGCACTACTGCATCATAGCAGGGCTGAATTGAAGAGACTACCATACATACCCACAATTGAGATATCCTCCATTTCAACACAAGACAGTGCTTTGGAAGGAAGGCCAGAGGAGGACAAGAAGGACCACTCCATTAGGTTTGAGATAAGCAATGCCAATGTAAGGTTACTGGATTAAACTGAGAACACACAAAGTGATTTCAGAAATGTAACTATGCCGCTGGATTCTGCAAGGAACGCCACATCACTAGCATATCATACTATTCTAATCTCAATAAACTTTGCCCTTCTTGCAGCCACCAATGCACTGACATCATAATCTCACAAACTCGAATTGCAGGTGGATTTACTACAATCAATGGCAAATAGTATCTCAAACACATAGCAATTGAGAATAAGATCAAAGGTTATTGTGCCTGTGTCCCCATTGTGGACAAACTATGCACTCTTCCCGGTATGCTAGCACTCCTGGTGGAGAGCCTTAAGAAAATTACAGGCAATCACGGAGTCTGAGTCGAACCCAATCAAGACGAAGTATTTATAATCGGGCAAGGCACCCTCCCAAAATCAAGTGCCCTCACAAACTCCAAACCAGCATTTAAGGAAGAACCACTTTAAAGGATCTCACAAAACACCCCTGGCCCTAATTGTCTCATCCCAGCTAAAAGCCTGGAAACCACAGCAGACATGGCTGAGGGACCTGAAACGTTAATACCCAAAGGTCAGCAAGAAGGACGCGAACCAACCCGAACTTTAACAAGGAAGGGAAAAAAAGTCAAAAAAATAGGACAAAATAGGCCATGCAGCAGCATCAGTTAAGTCTTGAAAAGGCTGAAGCAACCAAAGGACCAGCAGGATGCCTAAACTCCCCTATATTCAAATGGGAAAAGTAAAGGAAGGGCTTTCTCACTTGAAAGATGACAACACGTGGTGGTGGTAACATGGTTATACCATCAACAGAACATTCAGCTTCTGCAAATACACAAAACCATGTTAAAAAAGCTAAATATTTCGGTAATCATACTTAGTACAACTATACCAGAACAAGAGGAGTCACCAGCTCTAAGTAGTGATGCAAAAGGGCACCTAACAGAAGACCAAATACCCAAGGATAGCACAACAGACATAGTGATAATGCACAAAAATTACATAATAGCCTCAGCAAATGATTGCCCCAACTACTGCTAAGAAAAAAAGTCACCTACCCTGAACTGCAAGTCCCAACCAGGTGACCTGCCATACAGCATCAGTCTTGGAAGCCTCAAAAGCATATACTGAATCGATTTGTCAACTGATGGCAGTAACCATATCATGTACAATGACCACATGCAGTTGCAACACCTCTAGGACCTTCACATTACACTTGCAATATGAATAACTAGACTTCCATGCTGGAGGCGTGAGCATCAGCAATGAGCTAGAGAATCATATCCAGGAAACAACATTCAGCCAAATTATGTCTCAAAAGGGAGGCAAGATACACTAAGTAGAGCAAACATACTATACTTTTTACAACACACTCCATCATTAAGGCACATAAAATCAGAAACATAGCTAGAATTCATTTTCCTGCAAATAGAAACAGCCTACAAATGAAACAGCAATAGTGTCCTGGGTGTCGAGGGCTACGGCAACGCTCGTTTTAGCAGAGAAGCAAGTGTTTGCTCATTGAGGAATTGACATCAAACCCATGGAACCAGAGAAATATCCCTTTTAACTTCTGAACCAATGTGGAGACACAGACCAATGTCCAAAGAGGAACATCATTTTAGAAGGTACAAAAGACAACAGTTCTAATATCCTACCCAGAATGCCAGAATTGTGCATTCACCTTAATGCAAGGCACTCGCAGCCAACTGATCAACGGGAAAGAAAGTGCAAACTGCTACACATCTGGCAGGCTTATAATCTCTTTTCCCTCCAGGAATCACACTTCCCAAGTCATCCAAGCTTAAGCACGCAAAACAGGGGTCTGCCTTTGACTATAAATTTACATCAAGCCATTTTAGCATGCATGGTAGGCAACTGGCAATTTAGCACCAAAGTGAAAGTGATCACTTCTCATTAGTTAGTTTTGACACTACGTATAGTGTGGGGATTAGTCTGCCAATAATTGGTACGTCTTAAGGGGAAAAAAATACCAAAGTAATGAAGACAATAAAATGGTGCAAATTAACAGAAAATCAGTTTAAATGCTGGCAAACTGTCTCTAATCAAATCTCAATCCAGCAAAGCTTCAAAATGACCATGAATCTCATAAGAAGATGGAAAGATACAATAACTTCTATCAATACGTCATCAGCAGACAAAGGTCAGAATTTTGAACCCAAAACATATCCACCCTGTGGGAAACTGGCACTCTGTTGCAGTACCACCCCCCCCCCCCACACACACACACAGGGGGTGATTCTTTCCCGCCGCCCGCCAAGCGGGAACCGCCAGAAGACCGTACCGCGGTCAAAAGACAGCGGCAGTCATTCTGGGTTTCCCACTAGGCCGGCGGGAGACCGCCAAAAGGCCGCCCGCCAGCCCAGTGGGAAACACCCTTCCCACGAGGAAGCCGGCTCAGAATGGAGCCGGCGGAGTGGGAAGGTGCGACGGGTGCAGTTGCACCCGTCACGAATTTCAGTGTCTGCAACAGCTTTATCTGCACTATAACGCCCTAGTAAAAAGTACTTAGGTTCCTAGGGCATGGGGTACTAGGAGTAGGCCCCTGAGGACAGCAGCACTGATTGTGTCACTCTCTAGGGACATACATCCAGATGCACCCAGAACTGCCACTGCAGTCTGGGTGTCTTGGTGCAATCCAAAAATGCAAACTCGATATGGCACACTGTAAGTGTGCCCTATCCACTACCCACTGCATACAATATAGGTAAGACACCCCTCTGGCAGGGCTTTCAGCCCTAAGACAGAGTGCACTATACTGCCAAACCTGGGACATAGTGAGTGAACAGAGCAGCCATTTTAAATGCATGTGCTGGACACTGGTCAGTACAAGTTTCACAGCTACAGGATGGCCACTCTGAACCGTGGGTTGTTTGGTATCAAACAACTCAGAATGATAAATCCAAACTGGTACCAGTATTGGACTTATTAGAAAATGTACACAGGGGTCACCGTAGAGGTGTCCCCTGCAAAAACTATCCTGGCATGGTTGCCAGCCAGTCACATCCAGCCACCCACCTCCAGACACAATTCTGAAACCCTGGGGTGAGAGCTCCCACTCTCTGGGCTTCAGAACAAAGCCCTTCCTGGGTTGAGGTACTAAACTCCCTCCATCAGGAATGTGTGCTGCCTTGCTGGGTAGCTTCACAGGGCTTACCACCCCTGAAACTCAACCCCCAGGCCTACTGCTAGCGGCAGATGGCTGCCCCTGTTCCAATCTCTCACTTTTGTTGGTAGTGACAGCGGGAAAACCAAGCAAAGGAAAAGAGGAGAGACCCCACCTAGCCTGCACCACCCCCAAGGTGTTGCGTGTGAGGTGACCTCTCCATTCCATTTTACTCCATCTTGGATGGAAGGAAAATAGCCAATCAGGTGTAAGAAGGTGACCTCTGCCCACGGGAATTGGTCACTTAATGGGTGAAGCAACCCTAAGGTAGATGACCCATTGGTCACTACCAGGTTCCCCCCTGAAACACCCACTAAATACAGTATTTAGTGGGCATCCCTATACCAAGAAATCATATTTAATGGACAGAAGAAGACTAGCATCAAGAAAGATAGAAGTCATGAGAACCTGGGACTTGCTGCACCAAGAAAAGGTGCCAAACCCTGCCTGCTGCACCCAGGACCTGGCAATCTCCGCTGAGGAGCTGCTGGACAACTGTAAAAACTCTAAAGTACCCCAGAGGACCTCCAGGCTTTGCCAATTGCCACAGAACACCCACACCCAAAGGAGTGGAGGTACCACTCTTAATCCACAAGAAATCAACAGGCCAGCGAGGTCCACTTCACTGACTGGACACCAACTCCAGAACCGGATGACACAACTGGACCAAACTTCACACCAAATATCACGAGGACAAACCCTGCCAATATGCGGAGTTTAGTGCCACTGGGCTCTCCAGTAGCTGAACCACACCAATACACTGGATATTGGTCACCTAGTTTTGGACAACCTGAAAAACAGTCCACCCAGGACTGTAAAAGGACCAGGAGAAAGTTGAGGGACTTCAGAAACAACCCAGACCTCCCGCCAGAGTGCCCCCATTGTCCTGCTATTGTCCCTTGCACCGACCTATCTCCTGCTGCTGAGGGCATCCTTGCGCACAACTCCTGGCTCATCAATTCACTCTGCATCTGGCTGTCCTGTGCCCTGCACTGAAGAAGCAGCTGTGCCCTAATGGTCCCTCACCCCTTGAAACCTCGACACTCCAAATGGACCCCAGTGTTCACCTTTAAACTTACCTGTGCAGTGCTTTTCCAAGTGGTCCCCTGCAGTGTTCCAGCAGCAGCTCCAGAGACCTTTCCCTGCTGCTCCCACCGTAACCGTGAGCCACCCAAACTTCTCCAGCTGGCAAAGTGTGCCCGCTGACAGCCTTGACCAACCTGCAAAAGAAGAATTTGGTAAAGCCACTGTTTGATTTGTTATGCATTTTAAACGTTATCCTCCATTGATTCTGATGGTGCGTAATTCTGCACAAAAAGACTATTTTTATTCAAAATTCATATCTCGAAAACTACATAATCAATTTTGATGATCTTGGCATTAAAATTGTCATAAAAATCTGAAGTAGTTTTATAAATTGGTCTCAAGTTATTCCTTTGAGTGTGTGAGTTGCAAGATTGATGCTGTGAATACAACAAATGCTTTTCACTTCTCCAAGATTGGCCTAACAGCTCGACCAAGCTCCAATACAAATTACAGCAATAGGTGGTCTAATGTTTCCAAAGTGTGGTTGCCTGGACCCTCTGCACATTGTGCCTGGCTTTGCACACTACATAGAGGGGCAGCCTCTTATACACCCTCCTTACAGCATGGACAGAAAACCTTGGTATAATAAAGAGCTTAAAAAAACAAAGCTTAAGGAAAGTCACTATGGCTTATAGGCAAGAGAAAACTAATGAAAAGATAAAACTCACTCTAACTAAAAACAGAAGACTGCACAGGAAGAGTCAGTGGAAGGCAAAGAAAAGATACTATGATGGGGAATGGCTAAACCTTTATGCCTTAATAGGAAGGAGATATCAATAACAATTTTGGCATTATGTTAACAGTCTACAAGAAATAGTGTATCAAAAAGGAATTGTGTATCCCAGAAAACATGGTTGGTCTACATAAAAGATCAATACATATCAGCAGCAATAAGCACAGCTAACATAACCCTATCTCTGATGTCACCTCCCACCCTGATTCAAGCAGAAGAGAATATCAGTATCAAATCAGTTAAAAACAGTACTTCAGGCAATTCGTAAAAATGCTGCTCTAGGCCCTATTGGCCTGCCTGGCTACCTATTTGAATCTGACATGGAGATTTGGTCTAAGCATCTAATGCAGCTTATTCGTCCACATACGTCCCCAACTTGTGGTGCAGGTCAATATTGCATCTCATACAGAAAAAAGGAGACACAAACGACCCGCACATTACCGCTTGATAGCACTATTGGATGTTGAGGTCAAAGTCTATGCAAGAATCTTATTAGAGGAACTCGAAAATTGGGCAGAAAAGCTAACCTAATACCATACTATCAGACAGGATTTAGGCAAGGTGCTAGAACTATAGAAAACATAGTTGCACTCTCACATCTCACTCACAGGTCAAATGGGTCCCCAAAGCCTCCAATAATTGAATGCTTTGTGGATTATTCTGCCACATTTGATAGTGTAGCTCGACAAATCATTGGGAAAAAGTAGTGGATACCTTACCTCCTTGTAATGCTATGTGTATTTAACCACTGACTCCATTTTGTGCGCATGATTCCATTTTGTGCCCTGCTGCAGGGCAGCACAAGTACAAAACATGTTTTTCTCTTCTCTGTGCTGGATCAAATCATGTGGGATGCAGACTAGAGCCAAGTTCACTAGGATGAGAATGTCTTTTCAGAGGAATGTACCATTCTGTCTCAAAGCAAGCACTGGGAGTATGGCCAGCTCTTCTTTGCATGATTTCGATGTCGACGAAGCCAGCTTTTGATTTCATAACCATGGGAAGGGTGCTCTAGAATGCTCTCCTAGCTTGTTTAAAGTATAAAAAACGGGGAGACTTGGCGCTAAGACAGGAACTCACCTGCGGAGCTGACACGCTGCTCAGGGTCAATTTGTGATCCCAATTGGGTCTCCTGCCTGGGCTGTTCTAGGGTTCCCCGGTCTGCTGCTGGAAAGGACGATGATGCTGATGAAGCCTACTCCATTGGAGATGCTTTTTAACTTTTGATTATTTAACTGATACATATTAATGTTCTGTTGCTGCATTATACACTTCTTTCAGTAAATGCTTAACTGCTGTGATTATTCTTGTATAAACACGTTTTATTCACTTGAAATACATGCTCATTTATATGTACTTGTGTGCTTTTATTTGATATCTGGGAAGTGCCTTAATAGAATCATTACTTAGACTAAGAGTGCTGCATTCTTTGGCATCATTTACTCTTAGTTCGGACAAAAGTAATACGAATTGGCATCACTTGCAGTATTCAAAGTGAAAGATTAAAAAGTGAAAAATGTTTGGGAAAAAGACAAAGGCAGTTTCCTAGATGCCAAGTGAAATACGGGTTTGGGAAAAACTTCCTTACGATGTACTCGCCCATGAGTGGGCTTACAGTGCTGGTTTGAGTGAGAATTGGGATGCATGTATAGCAGAATCTGAGTCAACAAATGTATGAGCAAATGTATTAGCTTGTTTCCAGGAAGTGCCAGTAGAAAAACGAAAATAATTAACTATTTTAGGCCAGGGAGGCTGGATCATTTTGTATGCATGAGAAATGTGTTCAGTTAGAACAGGAACGTGAACAGTTAGAAAAGCAGTTGGGTGGAAGCCAAAAATACTTCCACAATGTTATCATGTCAGAATAAATTGCTGCAGGATTAAGTTGATACTTACCAGACAGTGTCTGAATGGGCCGCGGTGCGCATATCTCAATATAAATACAAGAAACAATGGGGAAGAGTTACCAAAAAAAAGGTTAATTTAGACATTGTTAAAGCAGGGCTCGACTGGAATCCTGATGAAAGGGATGCTATTATTTGGGATTCTTCTGAGTTTTCAGATTCTGGTGAAGAGTGTTGCTAAAATAGAGGTGGTCAGGGTGAGGCAGACAAGCAGAAAGTGTTTCGTGCACAGCATATATTTAGACAGAAAATACAAGGCACCCCCACAAAATCCAGGGTGGGGGGTTGAGATGCACTCCATGGAAGATTACTCACAGCAGGAGATAAATGATAAAGTGGCTAGGTTTCGTCAAACACCTGAGGAAGAGTTGCTTACGTGGCTGGTGTGATTGTTTGATACAGGAGCTTCTGGAGGTGCTTTGGATGTGGGTGTCATGACCACACAAACTTGCCAAGTCAAACCAAAGAAGTGCATGAGAAAAGCAAAGAGATATCCTCAGTGGAGACAGCAAAGCCCAAACTGGAAGAAGCTTTGCAGAGTAATCTTGCGCTTATTTCAAAGGAAGAATCAAGAAGAGAAGATCCAAGATGGCCGCTGTGAGTCCTGAAGGTTAGTTACAGTTCTAGTCTTGCAATCGGTTGGTTGCTAGGTAACGAGCTCTCCAGCTGGAAGCCTTGCACTTCAACTGAGGTCTGACAGGAATCAGCTGTGTGGAGAGAGAGCGCGCTTCAGAACAGAAACTCCTGTGAGGTAAAATTACATTTGAAGATTATATTACAGAAAACGGATAAATATTGTCAAGGTTTATTCGAAGAGTTTGATAGTAGACCGTTCCCGTGGAAGTCGGCAAGGCTACATAGTTAATGTATGAATTAACCTTATGTTTACAAGGTTCTTGTTTAAGATATTAAAGTCAAAGAAAAAACGAACTTTAAAAGAGCAAGTATCTACAAATGTCAAGGTTATAAACAAAGACCAAGTTTAAAGGGGAAACGAACTGTTAACAAATAAGCATTTACAAATTCAATGGTAATAAACCAAAATAGAGTTTAAAAGAGAAACAAACTTAAATAAACAAGCATTTACAGCTACAAGTTATCAACAGATGTCGAAGTAAGGAAGGAGAAACTAACTGTAATAAACAAGCATTTACAAATACAAGTTAGCAACAAATGTCGAAGTAAGAAAGGAGAAACAAACTTTAATAAACAAGCATTTACAAATACAAGTATTGACAGAAGTCACAATAAGACAGGAGAAATTAAATAACATCAGCTGATTTGAAGAACGCATTATCACCAACTATATATATATATATATATAGCAACATAAAACCAATCTCTAACAAAGGTTGAGAAGTTCTTCCAGAATCAGTAATAAGCATTTTTTTAAGAAGAGCTATCATTTACAGAGAGAAGCAAGGCTACAGAGAACTCAGGGTGAGTGAAGAAATAATAGAATTAAAGAGAATTAAGTGTTGAGAGTAGAAAGTGAAAAACTGATGTTGTATGTCCCTAGTAATTGCGACTGTGACTCTTGCAGGTGCTGTATCCAATCTTAGATGTGGAGAGGCAGACTGAGTACTGGCGTTCATCATCTCTGTGGCAGTCTCTCTACCATCCCATTCCCTTTTCCCCATCCGGGGTACTCAGCACGAAGGATTAATATTCGTTGTGAGTAGCTCGGGTCGGGACTGAGGAGTTATCTTCTGCTTCTGAGGAAATCGAATTGAAGTATCCTGACAGATTTAAGTGCCATCACACTAATTTTAGGGAAAAAAACTGATTTCCTCCTGAGCAGAATGGCAGAAGGAATTGATATAAAAGCATTAGCCACCGTTTTAGAAGGGTTACAGAAACAATTAAATAACACCATAGAAGAAACAGTCCAAATAAAACAGCGAATAAATGAGTTAGGGAACACCGCTAAATCAAATGAATCTGTGTTTTCACAAATCCCCAGCCCTTCACAGTCTGCAGGTATATCCACTCAAGTAATTCATGTGGTTTCCCCTATTATTCCTTTGGCTCAACCTGAGCGCTTCGGTGGGGATCCAAATAAGGCGCAGATTTTTCTGACCCAATGCTCATTGCATTTTTTATGTAGACCAGTCATTTTTTCCGAAGACCAGTCCAAAGTGGCATTTATATTGTCTTATCTGACAGGAGATGCGGCCGCATGGTCCATGCCAATAATTTCCAGAAATGATCCTGTTTTATATAATTTCCAAAATTTCAAGGAAGAGTTCTTAAGAATATTTGATCGGCAAACTGCAGCTCAAGCCACTGACAATGAACTACTGGAAATCAGGCAAGGTAATAAAGATCTAGTAGCCTATCTGGCTCATTTCAATAAACTCATTGTAGAGACTGCCTGGCCGGAGTCAAAAAGAGCCGCCATATTTTATCGTGGACTGAGAGATTAATTGAAAGATGCCTTAGCACAAGTTCCAAATAGACCCACCGAAATTTCGGAGTTAATTGATCTTGTGTTACAGATTGACCACCGGTTAACTGAACGAAGAGCAGAAAAGAGAAGAGAGTATCGACCATTTCCCCTGAGAATTGATTGTGTAAGAAATGATCATACAAGAGCCGGAGAAGGGATAACGATAGAAGAACCAATGCAAATTAGTTCCATCCGAGGTCCTTTATCTAAGGAAGAAAAAGAGAAAAGAAGAGTGAATCAACTATGTTTATATTGCGGTGCATCTGGGCATTTTGTTAAAAACTGTCCCAAGAAACCCAAAGCTCTTCAGTCGGGAAAAGGCCAGCTTCATCAGTAGAGGGAGTTGCCCTGATGAAAGCAGAACCCAAGACAACTCCTTTAGATCAATGAGTGGTGAATACCTTACAAACCGCAGCGCCACATTTGGTACAAACAGTATCAGTTAAGACTCTTGAGAAGGAAATTCAAGGGATCTCAGTTATGATAGACTCTGGAGCTACGGGCAACTTCTGTGATATCAAATACGCTTGTAAAATGGGTATTCGATTTATCAAGAAATCTACTTTGAAAGTAGTAAGAGCTGTGGATGGAACCAATCTTTCTTCAGGACCCATTTCCCATGAGACCGAACCAATTCAGATGCAAGGTTTTGGTGGACATCAGGAGCAGATAATCTTTAATTTGATAGATGCTCCACAATTTCAACTCATTTTGGGTCTGCCCTGGCTTACAGAACATAATCCACAAATTGATTGGAGCAAATGAACGATCAAGATGAATTCCTCTTACTGCAAAGAGAATTGCTTTCATGATGGAGTGGAAGTGTCCACCAAGTCCCAAGTGGCCTGTTTATCATCACACTCTTCAATGATCTGTGCACCAAAGACAGCAGAAATCCCAAAAGAATATGAGGATTTAGTCGCCGTTTTTGATGAAAAGGAGGCTGAGAAATTGCCACCACATCGACCCTACGACTGCAAAATTGAACTGGAGCCAGGTGCGATATTGACATGTAGCAAAATATACGCATTGACTGAAGCAGAGAATCAACATTTAAAAGAGTATTCGGATCAATATCTTGCTAACGGTTTTATTCGTCCTTCTGAATCTCCAGTGTCATCCCCACTATTTTGCATACCAAAGAAGGATGGGAGTCTTCGAACTTGCATTGATTATCGAGCCCTCAATCAGGTTACCATCAAGAATCGATACCCACTGCCTTTAGTGTCAGTTTTATTAGATCAAGTAAAGAATGCTAGAATCTACACCAAATTGGACCTGCGAGGAGCATATCATTTGATTAGAGTGGCTTAAGGGGATGAATGGAAAACCGCTTTTCGGACTCGATACGGATTAGTTGAATATCAAGTGATGCCTTATGGGTTATGCAATGCTCCCGCTGCCTTCCAGCATTTCGTTAATTATATATTACGAGAATTCCTCGACCGGATTGCCGTGGTTTATATAGATGACATTTTAATCTTTTCCGACAATCTACAGGAGCACATTTCCCATGTTCGATCCATCCTCACAAGGTTGCAAGAAAACCATCTCTATGTAAAATTGGAGAAGTGTGCATTTCATGTGGAACGAGTTGAGTTCTTAGGATTCATTTTGTCACCAGAAGGAGTTAGTATGGATCTTGCCAAGATAAAGACAGTGCAACATTGGCCTTCTCCTTGCAATGTCAAAGAGATCCAGAGTTTCTTGGGGTTCGCTAATTTTTATCGAAGATTCATATCCAATTTTTCTCAAACAGTTACACCCATTACTGGATTGTTGAAGAAAGGAGTGAAGTTTGAGTGGACAAAAGAAGCTGAAAATGCTTTTAATTTTTTGAAAAATTCCTTCGTCTCAGCTCCAATCTTGCTCCACCCCAATCCAGATGAGCCATATTATGTGGAGGCAGATGCTTCAGATGTTGCCATAGGAGGTATCCTTTCCCAGCGTCATAAAGATACAGGTCAATTACATCGAAGTGGCCTATTTCTCTCGAAAATTAACACCACCAGAGATAAATTATTCAATTGCGGATAAGGAGCTATTGGCAGTCAAAGAAACTTTTCGTGAGTGGAGTCATTACATTTTGGGAGCTAAGCATAAAGTGACCGTTTACACGGACCACCGAAATTTACAGTTTTTAAAATCAGCTTGAACTCTAACAGCTAGACAACTGCGTTGGTCCCTATATTTTGCAGACTTTGATTTTGTTATCACTTTCAGACCAGGAAAAGTAAATGGGAAGGCAGATGCTCTATCTCGAATTGATACCGGTGCAGTTAAAGAGCCTCCAGAAAAAGAATTGATTATTCCACAAGAGAAGTTCATATCTGCCATATTGTATGAAAATTTAACCAAAGAAATTTAAAAAAACTTGACATTCGAAGGAATGCTGCAGTGGTCCAAAGAAGGCCAAGGAAGAGAAATCAAAAAAGGTTTGCCATACTTTAAAGGTGCACTGTTTGTTCCGACTGTGGAGCTGCAAGAAAAAATTCTTCAGGCTTATCATGACGATCAATTGGCTGGACACAAAGGAATTCAAAAGACTCAAAATCTAATACAACGAGAATTTTGGTGGCCAAAAATGAAAACTCAGATAAGTCAATATGTGCCAACTTGTGACAAATGTCAAAGAGGGAAATCAAATAGAACAGCTTCACAAGGTCTGTTAAGACCTTTGCCCACTGCACCCCATGCCTGGCATACTGTTACTATGGATCTTATAGTGGACCTCCCTAGTAGCCAAGGTTTTAACACTATCCTAGTTTTTGTAGACACTTTCACTAAAATGGCGCATTTCATTCCTTTGAAAGAAATCCCTCGAGCCCCACAGGTTGCACAGTTGTTTACACAACACATAGTACGCGCCCATGGTATCCCAAAAATTCTAGTTTCAGACAGGGGGTCCCAATTTGTTTCTCGCTTTTGGAAGGCCTTTAGTAAAAGATTAGGAATTGATTCTCGTTACTCTACCAGTTACCATCCTGAAACCGATGGGCAAACAGAGAGAGTGAATCAAGAGTTATAACAGTATTTAAGACTCAATTTATTCGATAAAGAGAAGGAATGGCCCGAGTTGATGTGGGCAGCTGAATTTGCTTACAATAATGCTGTTCATTCCACCACTGGGTTCACCCCCTTTTATCTGGACCATGGTAGACATCCTAATGTAATATTGGGTAAAGAAGATGATTCAGTGCCTGCAGTAGAAGAGATGGTATGGGATTTGCAGACCACGTTAGTTAGGGCTAGAAAAAACATAATTCAAGCAAAAGACTCATATAAGACTCAGGCTGATAGAAAAAGAAGAGAGAGCCCCATTTATTCGAAAGGAGACAAAGTTTGGTTATCCACTCGTCATTTACGTCTCAAAGGAAATCGCAAATTTCAGCCACGATTTATAGGCCCATTCAAAGTTGACAAGATGATCAATCCAGTGGCAGTTAAATTGCAGTTGCCAGCTCATCTAAAGATACATCCTGTTTTCCATGTCTCCTTGTTAAAGAACAGTCCTCCAAATTTACGTCAAAACTCCACTCCAATTCCTATCCAGATTAGCTCTGCAGAAGAGTATGAGTTCAATCAAATCTTAGATTCCAAAATCCATAATGGCCAGCTTTATTATCTAATTGATTGGAAAGGTTATGGTCCAGAGGAACGATCCTGGGAGCCGCACGAGTATGTACATGCTTCAAGATTAGTGAGAAACTTTCATAGAACCTACCCAAGCAAACCTAAATTGGAGAACTGTTCCTTGAGGGGGAGTACTGTCATGACCACACAAACTTGCCAAGTCAAATCAAAGAAGTGCATGAGAAAAGCAAAGAGATATCCTCAGTGGAGACAGCAAAGCCCAAACTGGAAGAAGGCTTGCAAAGTAATCTTGCGCTTATTTCAAAGGAAGAATCAAGAAGAGAAGATCCAAGATGGCCGCTGTGAGTCCTGAAGGTTAGTTACAGTTCTAGTCTTGCAATCGGTTGGTTGCTAGGTAACGAGCTCTCCAGCTGAAAGCCTTGCACTTCAACTGAGGTCTGACAGGAATCAGCTGTGTGGAGAGAGAGCGCGCTTCAGAACAGAAACTCCTGTGAGGTAAAATTACATTTGAAGATTATATTACAGAAAACTGATAAATATTGTCAAGGTTTATTCGAAGAGTTTGATAGTAGACCGTTCCCATGGAAGTCGGCAAGGCTACAGAATTAATGTATGAATTAACCTTATGTTTACAAGGTTCTTGTTTAAGATATTAAAGTCAAAGAAAAAACGAACTTTAAAAGAGCAAGTATCTACAAATGTCAAGGTTATAAACAAAGATCAAGTTTAAAGGAGAAACGAACTGTTAACAAATAAGCATTTACAAATTCAATGGTAATAAACCAAAATAGAGTTTAAAAGAGAAACAAACTTAAATAAACAAGCATTTACAACTACAAGTTATCGACAGATGTCGAAGTAAGGAAGGAGAAACTAACTGTAATAAACAAGCATTTACAAATACAAGTTAGCAACAAATGTCGAAGTAAGAAAGGAGAAACGAACTTTAATAAACAAGCATTTACAAATACAAGTATTGACAGAAGTCACAATAAGACAGGAGAAATTAAATAACATCAGCTGATTTGAAGAACGCATTATCACCAACTATATATATATATATATATAGCAACATAAAACCAATCTCTAACAAAGGTTGAGAAGTTCTTCCAGAATCAGTAATAAGCATTTTTTTAAGAAGAGCTATCATTTATAGAGAGAAGCAAGGCTAAAGAGAACTCAGGGTGAGTGAAGAAATAATAGAATTAAAGAGAATTAAGTGTTGAGAGTAGAAAGTGAAAAACTGATGTTGTATGTCCCTAGTAATTGCGACTGTGACTCTTGCAGGTGCTGTATGCAATCTTAGATGTGAAGAGGCAGACTGAGTACTGGCGTTCATCATCTCTGTGGCAGTCTCTCTACCATCCCATTCCCCTTTCCCCCTCCGGGGTACTCAGCACGAAGGATTAATATTCGTTGTGAGTAGCTCGGGTCGGGACTGAGGAGTTATCTTCTGCTTCTGAGGAAATCGAATTGAAGTATCCTGACAGTGGGAGATGCAAGGAAGTTTTGTACCCCTAACACTGACCCAATTATACAGGAGCAATGTAAAGGTTCTGAGGATAACAGAGCAACTAATTTGTTGCAATTAGTAGTTATAAGGTGTAATCACAAATATCATACAGAGTCACACTGGCCACTAAATGATAAACCCTAGTATACATTGAGAGATGCGATGCAGAGAATTAAGGAAGAAAGTATGGAAACTGCTGTTCTTTTGAATGAGGCTCACACTTTGTTGGATGCACCACTGACTGTGTACGTGCAAAACAAAATCATTGGGTTAGCTCCTCCAGCATACAAGCAAGTGACAATGACTCTGCTAATTAACAAAACAGGACACTTACTTAAAGATGTACTTGAGGCAGTCCGTGAGTTGGGAGAGCTGGGAAAGGGAAGTAAACCTGAAAGAGCTTCTCGGTCTGAGGGCCATACTGACAATAATAGGGTATTTAGAAGGGATATGTTTATGGCATTATTGAAGGATGGTGTCAACAAAGAAGCGATGTCTGGGATAGAAACCAAGAGTCTGTGGGAGATGTATCGCAAGTGAGGGCTGGACAGAAAGGAGGGGAACAAGATGGTGAATAAGCAGGATAATAAAAGGGTGAGTCAGGGCAAGTCAAAGAAGGAGAGAGAATACAATGTTTCCCCAAAGGTGAAGGAGGAGGAAGATCTAGACACTGATTGGTTGACTGCTGAGAACAGGGAAGGAGAGGAATCTCCCGGCAGGTATGAAAGCATATATCCAGTTTTTACATGGGCAAAGGTCAACAGGTTCAAATCACATTAAGAAATAGGCCAAAGTCCAGTACAGGGATGGGCTCATAAGGATAATAGACCCCATGTTGATTTGGAAAAATAGAAATGTCCAGAAGGTCAGGGTCCTGGTGGACACCAGAGTGGAGGCTTCTTCAATATATGGAAATCTAAAAAAGTTCACAGGTCGGCTCTACACCATCACAGGGTTGGGTGGAAAGAAAACCCCCACTGTGCAAACTAAGGTTGAAATGAAAATAAGGAGAACTCCAAAAAGAGAGTACACTGTCTTGATAGTACCCCTCTTTGAACATATTCTTGGAATTGATAAACTGAAGGGAATTACTTATTATTTGGAGGATGGGTGTTATCAATTTGGATCCAAGAGATACATTTCACGGGTAGTAGTGAGGATGGGTCGTTTTAAGTTACCCCCAGTGAAGGTGCCCCCAGCCACTGAGGTAGTTCATTTGAAGCAGTACCGAATCCTGGGAGGGCATGTGGAGATAAGTAAGACCATACAGGATTTAGTAGAAGCAGGGATGGGGCTATGGTCATCATTGCGTGGAATAATACTGTGTGGCCTGTGCGCAAACCGGATGGGAGCTATAGAATGACTGTTGATTATCGAGAATTGAACAAATATACATCCCTTTGACCGCAGAGACACCATTACTTTGATTGAAAGGATACAAAAACGCATAGGGACCTCGTATGCAACAATATGCGACAATTGATATTGCCAATACTTTATTCATTATACCATGCCCCTAAGAACCAAGAGCAATTCAGTTTTTCAAGGCTTGGAAGACAATTTAAATTCTTAAAATTTCCTATGGGGTTTGCACACAGCCCCACCATCTGTCACTGGCTGGTGGCAGAGCACCCTGACAAAGTACCTGTCATTCCAGGGGTGCAGCTGTCTCATTATATTGATGACGTGATGATTCAGGGAGAAACACAAGAACAGCTGCAGACTCAGCTGGACAGGGTTGTGGAACATTTGCAAAGCAAAGGGTGGGTGATAAATCCAAACAAGATGCAAGGGTCCCCTCAAAATCTGAGGTGTCTAGGAATTCAGTAGAATCAGAGACATAGGGAGGTGTTGCCACAGGTAAGACAACATATACTAGAATTTGCCACACCCCATAATAAACAGGAAACTCAGTGATTCATTGGATTGCTTGGCTTTTGAAGACAGCGTATTCCTACCTTAAGTCAGATTTTGGCTCCTCTGTACAAGGTGACTCGAAAGAAACATGAGTATGAATGGGGAGAGCAGCAGCAGTGTGTGTTTGAATTGGCAAAGGAGGCGATTCAACATGCTTTAGACTTGTGGCCTGTACAGGAGGGAGCCATTGAGTTACATGTGACAGTTAAGGGGCGATATGTAAATTGGAGTATGTGACAAAACAGGGAAGAAAGAGGGTGCCCCTAGGTTTCTGGACCAAAAAGTTACCTGACGCTGGAGAGCGGTACACTCCCTTTGAATAGCAGTTACTGGCATGTTATTGTGCTTTAGTGAATACTGAGCAAATGGCAATATGGCATAATGTGATCCTGAGGCCCAAGATCCCAATAATGCAGTGGGTGATGAGTTCCCCCAAAACTCATTGAATAGGGCATGCATAAGAAGCAACTGTCATTAAGTGGAAATGGTACATAGAGGACATGGCCTGAGTGGGACCAGCTGGAACCACGGCCCTGCATGAAAAGGTGGCACAGGCCCCCGTTGAGGATGAAGAGGTGTTACAGGAGGTGCCAGAGATAAAAGAGTCACCCGTGAGGTGAGCCATTTGAGTCCTCGTCCCCTGAGGATGGGAAGCATGTATGGTTCACGGATGGTTCAGCAAAGTATGTGGGGGCCAAGAGACATTGGAAGACAGGGTCATGTAATCCCGTAACCAAGAAGCTGCTTTCCACTTCGGGCAAAGGGAAGAATACTCAATATGCATAATTGTACGCTGCGTATCAAGCCTTAAAACAAGAATTACCTGGGAAATGTCACATTTATACTGATTATTGGTCTACTGCAAATGAGTTAGCCAGCTGCCTCCTCACATGGCATGCATACAACTGACAACAATTCTAAGGAGGTGTGGGGGAAGGAATTGTGGCAGGAAATTTGGTAAATGCTAGAGCAAAGTACCATCACTGAATATCATGTAGACTTACACTGTCCTGCTGACTTACTAGGACAATGGTTTAATTCCCTTGCAGACAACATAGCCCACATCTTGGAGTAGGCAGAAGTGGCAACACAGGATTCTGACTTGCTGGGGATGGCTGAATAGGCTCACCAAAAATCCAGACATCTGGGAGAGAAGGCCACTAACAGGTGGAGAGATATTCCACTAGATGTGATTAAGACAATCATTATGCAATGTCCTATTTGTCACACACGCAACAGAGATATGTTCCACAGACTGTCAGAGGCCAGTTGGGGAGAGGTAAGTTGCCAGGGCAGATATGGCAAATTGATTACATCAGGCCACTACCGAACAGTCACAAGTGTCAATACACCTGCATGGTATTGAATACTTAGGCCCATATTTATACTTTTTTTGTGCCACATTTGCATCATTTCTTTATGCAAAAGCAGCGCAAACTTACAAAATACAATTATATTTTGTAAGTTTGTGCCACCTTTGCGTCAAAAAATGATGCAAATGTGGCGCAAAAAAAGTATAAATATGTGCCTTATTCTTGGTATCTGATCGCGTTTCCATGTAAACATGCTACTCAGTTCAATACGATTAAGACACTAGGCTTGTTGATGTTGTATTATGGTGTTCCACTCCAGATTGACAATGGATCACATTTTAAAGGTAAGTTTGTGCAAGACTTCTGTTCACAACACAATATAGAGTGGATTTATCATATTCCATGTTATCCACAAGCTGCAGGATTGATTGAGAGAATGATTGGCTTGTTGAAATCCCAATTTACAAGTTGGCAGATGGTAGGTTGAGAAATTGGAGAGATCATTTGAATGAAGCCTTACTACTACTGAATAACAGACCTTTAACAAATGCAGAGACTCCTTTGATGCAAATGTTGACCCCAGCATTACGGATAAAGCCTCATGTAGCGACTAATACTATTACAAAAAAAGGAGCTTTAGCTCCGTACCAAGCTACAACAGAATCAGCAGGTCTTGATTTGCATGCTTTGAACATATACAGACTGAAACCAAGATATATGATTCTTATTGAAACAGGTGTTGGAATACAAATTCCCCTGGGAATTTCTGATTGATTTCTCCTCGATCTGAGCTGGCAGTCAAGGATATTCAGGTCTTGGGTAAAGGGTATTCAGGTCTTGGGAGGAGTAATCAATGCAGACTACCAAGGAGAAATTAAAGTTATTCTGTTGAGTAGTGGAGAAACTGATTTGATAATACAAACGGGAGACAGAATTGTTCAAATTACGATTATTCCAGTGTATGGAGGAGTAGTCTCAAAGGGGATTGCCCCAGCCCTTTTTACAGTGCATGGGGAGGGAGGCCTTGACTCAACTGACAAAATTCCAGGTGCTAAGGTGTGGGTAGGATCCCCAATTTGCCCCCCTGAACCAGCAGAAATCATAGCAAAGGGCAAAGACAACATTCTGTTAGTCTTGAAACCAGTACAAGAAAAATGGGAATATGTACCAGCAGATAAATGTTATTTGCAAGAGTGATCATGCTTGTCTCTTTTACAGCTCATACTATGAGGTGTCTTTGTGCTGATTTTGCTGCATGGACCATTTTTGCATGTGTCCAAGTGGGGTCTAGAGGGACCAAAAGCCCCCAGCTCCAAAGTAATCAACCGACAGCGACGATCGACACCCTTGCTGCACCAGTCCAAGAACGTTTGGATACACTTGGCTCAGACCATTCTGAAGGGGTCAGACTTCTGCATGACAAATATGAAAAGCACAGTTGATGTCATTTCCACCTGCCTAGTTGCTATTCCAACCCCTGCCAGTGTTCTGCTGCAAATATTCAATGGCACCATTGCTGATGGAGCGGTGTAAGAAAGTGATGTACTAACTCATCTAGCTCTCTGAGTACTGTAGGTTTTGCTAAGAAACTACTGAAGAGAGATGTAACAACCTAACACATGTAATCACTTACAATATCACTGACGGTGACATGTGTTATAATTTAACATGTATGCCAACAACATTGGCAAATGTGCCCAGATGTGACTCAAAGAGACTCAAGCAACCTCATGCAAGCAACAGACTTTGGGGGTTATTCTAACTTTGGAGGAGTGTTAATCCGTCCCAAAAGTGACGGTAAAGTGACGGATATACCACCAGCCGTATTACGAGTTCCATAGGATATAATGGACTCGTAATACGGCTGGTGGTAAATCCGTCACTTTCCCGTCACTTTTGGGACGGATTAACACCTCCTCCAAAGTTAGAATAACCCCCTTTATGTCAACACCCAAATGACCAAAGGTGTTAAAATGTAAATAATAGCATGTCTTGCAAGAATATAATGTCTGCTATGTCACATTAAGCATGTCAAGTTACCTGTTGGATGGTTAGTTTCTTGTGGAAATATCACTTATACATATACACCTGCAAATATAACAAGTGGGCCGTGTGCATTCACGCGGCTAGGACTCATAATGTTTCCATTACACGTGATATTACATACTTGCAACACAAGGGAAAAAGTTCAACTAAGTGAAGACTGTGACTCTGAAGTTCAAATATTATCTAGATCAGAATATGAAAGATTACGTCTTTCTATGGTAGGAGTTCCAGATTTAACTGTTTATAATACTTGAGTTATTAACAAATTAGCATGTTTGATGGTTAAGAATATTAATCATACATCTATTGCTTTACAGAACTAGTACTAGATATACAAAGCACCAGAAAAGCTGCCTTGCAAAACAGAGCAGCCATTGACTACTTGATTCTGAAGCACAACCATGGCTGCTCAGAATTTGAAAGAATGTGTTTTTTTAACCCATCAAATCATTCTAAATCTATCCAGTCTCAAAGTGGAGCCTTGCACGAATTGGTGAAGGTACAGAAGCAGGATGTAGATAAAGGGTGGTGGGACAGGTTATTCAACTGGCTGCCTGATCTTGGTCAACTTTATTCTAGCTTAGGTGGGATAAATATAGTAATTTATATTATAATAATGCTATGTTGCTAAGTACAATTCCTACCAAATCTAATGACTATGATGGTCATTATGACATTGGTGGTGTCTGTTAATGTGGCGGTAATACCGCCAACAGGCTGGCAGTAATTACCGCCAAATTATGACCATGGCAGTGATAACTCCCATAGACAGCTAATGTACCGCACCAACCACCAGGATGTTAACACCACTGACTACAGAGGTAGCCATCAACAGTCAGGCGGAAGACAAGGTACCGCCCACCATATTAAGACATAGCAAACCACCACGATTTTCAGGGGGATACCAACGCCATCAAAAGCCTGGTGGAAACAGAACACAGAAGATGAAAGATTCGCTATCAGAGATACAAAGAAGACATTGCCGCCTTGGAACCAGAACTTCAAGTCTTCCCGATGCTCTTTTATGTTCTGCTCCACCACGAACACCAATGCCGACGAAGGCGATGACGGTGAGTACAGCCGCCTAGCACACAAGGGAGGGGGGAGGAAAAAAAGAGTGACACACACACGCACAACACACACCATTCACACATACACCATACACACAACCAGCTGCAGAGGAAAACCAGTCTCACAGGACACACGTCATAATAATGCAAGGACTACATTATCCAGAACTAATAGTGTAATTTGATGCTAACATCCACCATATTGTCCATGTGACAAGAAATACATGAGTCACTGCTCAGAAAGGGCCAATGGCCAGTGCAAAGTACAAAGGCCCACATGGCCAGAGGGCACAGTCCAAAGCCCAAAGCAGGGGCATCATGTTGGGAATGGCCAGGCACCTCAGGGGGAATGGGGGTGGGGGCCCAACTGAAGTGGGGAACCTGCCCACTGGTTCTGGAGGGGGCTCTTTGCCCATTTCACTGTGCTGGGGAGTGCAAGGTCACAGTCTCTGAGGTGGGGAACTTTCCCACTGGTTCTGGAGGGGGCTCCTTGCCCATTTCACTTTGTTGGGGAGTGCAAGGTCACAGTCTCTGAGGTGGGGAACTTGCCCACTGGTTCTGGAGGGGGCTCCTTGCCCATTTCACTTTGCTGGGGAGTGCAAGGTCACAGTCTCTGAGGTGGGGAACTTGCCCACTGGTTCTGGAGGGGGCTTCTTGTCCAACAGTCCCTGGAGGGTGGCCTATATGCCCTCTGCTGTGTCCCAGCTGGAGGTGAGGGATCCTTGCCCACTGCTGTTGGAGAGGAAACCCTGCCAGCCTCAGATGGAGGTGAGGGCTGCTGTGTCCCAGCTGGAGGTGAAGGCTGCTGTGTCTCAGCTGGAGGCAAGGGCTCCTTGCCCACTGCTGTTGGAGGGGGGCTTTTGCCTCTCTTAGTTGGTGGAGTGGGAACCTTCCCTTTCCTGGCTGGTGGAGTGGGATCCTTCCCTCTCTTGGGTGGTGGAGTGGGATCCTTCCCTCTCTTTGGTGGTGGAGTGGGATCCTTCCCCCTCTTGGGTGGTGGAGTGGGATCCTTCCTCCTCTTGGGTGGTGGAGTGGGATCCTTTCCTTTCTTGCCTCCACGACTGGGAGGTGTCTCCACTGTCCCCGTGGACTGTTTGGCTGAGGTTCTGGGCTGAGTCGTTGGGATCCTGCTCTTACTGGAGGGGCGGGGGTGAAGGGGAGGGAAGAGGTCAAGTTGGGCAAAGAAAAGCAAGCTTCTTAGGGATGGTGGTGTGGGATGAGGGAGGAGGGATGAGAGTGGAGGTTGAGGGAGTGGTTGTTGGAGGTGTATGTCGGCTGGATTTGGGTGCAGGTGCATGGGCAGTGTGCTGATGTGAGGTGGATGGCTGTTAGATGTCTGAGTGTGTGCGTTTGTCTCTTAGAAGGTGGGGCAGACAGGGTGGGAGAGGACACAGGGAACACGTGGATGGATGTTATGAAGGTGTCTGCAAGTGAGGTGTGTGTGCTGCTTGGTGTGGTGATGGTGCTGGTGGCTGTTAATTCAGTGCGTGCTGGTGGGAGCGCGGATGTGACAGTGAGGAAGGAGGACAGGGAGACAGTGGAGGCAGTGGATTTTGCTGTGTGTGCAACTGTCTGTTGTTTGTGTGAGTGCTTCTGGCCTAAAGTGTGTTTCCTGTATTTGTCTGAGCCACTCTTGTGTGATATTTTGTGTGCATGTTTGTCTGTATATGTGCATGGGATGGGTTGGGGTTAAGGAGATTGGGACTGGGAAGTGGTAGTTGGAATGGGGACGGTAAGAACAGGGACAATGGCTGCCATCAGATAGGAAGCCAGAGCCTGGAACGATCTCTGTTGGGCCACCAATACACCGTGAATGCCCTCCAGGAATGCATCGCATTGCTGCATCTGGGATGCCAGCCCCTGAATGGCATTCACGATGGTTGACTGCCCTACAGAGATAGATCTCAGGAGGTCAATACCCTCCTTACTGAGGGCAGAAGGGCTTACTGGGGCAGGGCCTGAGGTGCCTGGGGTGAAGGAGATGCCCACCCTCCTGGGTGAACAGGTACAGGCAACTCAGTGAGGGGCTACTGGGAGGGCAGTGGCGTCTGTACCTGTTGCTGGGGTGGTCCCAGAGGTGTCCGCCACCATCAGTGAGCTTCCATCGGAGGAGGAATTTGAGTCAGTGTTGTCACCTCCTGTCTCCTCTGTGGTGCTCCCCTCACCCTCCTTCGCACTCGGCGCCGGTGGACTCTGCCTCCTGGGTCCTGCTCCCTCTGTCACCGGGACCCCTGCTCCTCCACCAGATGATGCTAATACACACATGGACAGGTTGACAGAAGAAAAAAGGGGGGGAAGAAAGGGAGCCCTGGGTCAATTGCAGCACCAACACCACAGATGGCATACACATTACCGTCACACACAGGGATCAGGATTGAGCACCATGCATTGCACTGGCATTCCATTGGCTAGGTACCACAGCAAGATGTGAGCCAACCCCCACCAACTGCACCCCTCCTGGGAGTCACTAAGCCCTGTCTGACTTGAAATAAAACCTAGCTAGGTTATCAGATTTAGCAATACCCCATTATCCTTGAGCTGTATCACGTGGGGATCTCTGACCTGGCATAAAGGGGCACCCACTAACTGACACCCACCACCAGGATCTCATGCCACCTACCAATCACAGTTGTAACGCCCACTGTACTCACCCCCTTGTGGCTGCTGTGATACCCTCAAGTGCCCATCCAGCTCTGGGTAGGCCACTGCCAGTATGTGGGTCATCAGGGGGGTCAGATTCCAATGTGCACCCACCCCCGTTGGGAGGCCACTCACAGCTGGGCCTCCACGGTCTTTCAGGCCCAGCGTCTCAGGTACTCACACCTCTTCCTTCAGTAGGTGGTCCGTCTGCTGTAGACCCCCAGGGTCGGCACGCCCTTGGCAATGGCATGCCACAATCCCTTCTTCTGATGGGCGCTGACCTGCAGAGGAAACACAGAGAGGAGGACACCATTACACATACAATCCAGCCTGTCACACATATGACCCACAAATCCCCTTCCATCTCTATTGGCACACACATCACCCAGCGCCCACCATGTATACTACCACCAGACACACGACCCCCCCAAATGACACGATGCTTGCACATACATCTCCATGCAACCTTGCACATGCATCGTGCCCAAGATGTACTCACCTGTTGGTCTGGCGGCCCATACAGCTGGCCATACTGGGGTAGGACCTCATCCAACAAATGCTCCAACTGCTCCGAAGTGCAGGAACGGCCCCTTTTCCCCTTTCACATGAGCCATGGCAGGATCCAGACACAGGTCACAGCAGCATGCAGTGTAGGTGTTGTCCTGTGGAAAGTCAGGAATCAAGTGAGGTTATAGACAGAAAATGGCAGTCACGGCCACAGGGGTGTACACCATCACCGCCGCCAGTGATCCCCATTGGCCACTGTACTCCATAGAGCCCCATGTTATCCAATGAGGAATAGCACAGCAGTGCAAGACCGCCTTCCGCCATGACGCGCAATGCCGGCGGAGTTTCCTCATTTGCACCTGTCCCTACCTACAGGACAGGTGGTCGCCATTTTATGGTGGTAGACAATATTCAGATAATCGAGAACCGCGCCATTTCTATAATTTCCACATACATTGCCATTCCCATTCTCCTATCACATTACTGCTCTATGTAAACTGGGGTGGTGGTTCAAATTGTGACAGCCTACTCACTCTTGTGTCCCTTAGATACCTACCACTGTGGAGGAATCGGAGGAGGAGACAAGACCGCATGTACAGACCCCGTGTGGACTTGGCTACACTGTTGGACAGGCACATAATACTGACCTATAGACTGGACAGGGCCACAATCACAGAGCTGTGTATTCAATTGGAGCCTGATTTGAAATCAGCTATCCGTGATCCCACTGGGATTCCCACTCTAGAGCAGGTTCTATCAGTGCTCCATTTCCTGGCAGCTGGTTCTTTCCAAGTGACAGTGGGCTTGGCAGCAGGAATGTCACAGCCAATGTTCTCAATCATACTGGCAAGGGTTTTGTCTGCCCTGGTGAAACACATGTGCAGCTACATTGCTTTCCCCCGGGTGGAAGATTTGGTCACTGTGAAGGCAGGATTCTATGCAATGGGAAATATACCCAATATTATTGGGGTGATTGACGGTACACATATTGCGTTTGTTCCCCCTGCCAGAATTAACAGGTGTTCAGGAATCGAACGAGTTTGCACTCACTCAATGTGCAAATGGTGTGCCTGGCTGACCAGTACATCTCCCACGTCACTGCCAAGTATCCTGGGTCAGTGCATGATGCCTTTGTCCTGAGGAATAGCTGCATTCCAAATGTGATGGCACAACTACAGAGGCACAGGGTGTGGGTAATTGGTGAGCCTGACTCCCCACTCAATGTATGTCAGTGTATGCCTTCTGGTGTTAACCCCATACCATTGTGTAAGGCTAATGTTTGTCTCTCAATACTTGCAGATGACTCTGGCTACCCAAACCTATCTTGGCTCCTGACCCCTGTGAGGAATGGCAGGACAGGGGCTGAGAATCGTTATATTGATGCACATGGGTGAACCAGGAGAATTTTTGAAAGGACCTTTGGCTTCCTAAAGGCCAGGTTCAGATGCCTCCATTTAACAGGTGGATCCCTGTGCTACTCACCGAGAAGGTCTGCCAGATAGTAGTGGCACGCTACTTGTTGCACAACCTGGCCTTCAGACGACATGTGCCTTATCTGCAGGAGGAGGAGCTTAGAAATGCCCCTGTGGCAGCAGTGGACCCTGAGGACAGTGAGGATGAGGAGGCAGAGGATAAGGATGTGGAAAACAGAACATCAGTTATACGTCAAAACTTCCAATGACACACAGGTGAGACAGTGGAACTGACCTTTACTCTGATTAGTGATGTTTTCTGTGTGGCTGTAGCAGGATGGCATTCACTTCCTTTGCATCTCTACTTACATTTACCTATGGCTTCTCATTTTGCAGATGTTGGTGATATAACAACTGTGTACTGATGTGATGACTAAAGACAGATACAGGTTATTAAATGTATGCCATCACAGTGTTCAGATCATTTGCACATGATGTGACTGTTTCCATATATGCACATTTTATTCACATAAAACACTTTCACTCAGGTTGTGTTCAAGGGTGTTTATTGTAGTGCAAATAATTGAAGGAAAAGTGCAATGGAATGGGGTGATGGTTGAGGAAAGTCCAGGGTATTGTTTCAGTCTGTTTGAAGCACAGGTCTAGTGTCCAAGGGAGGCATTGGAAGAGGAGCAAAGGCAGTTCAAAGTGGACAAGGTGGGACACAAGGAGAACATTCAGGAGGGTCTAATTTCCTGGCAGTGGTCTTGGTCTTGGCAAGTATCTCTGGCTTCTGTCTGGGTTGCAGGGAACGTTTGTGGGGTGGTTCGCCTTCTGCAAGAGGAGGGGTGCTGGTGGTCTGTGGGTCCTGTGGCAGGACCTCCTGCCCACTAGCTGCAGCGGAAGTGGTGGGCTGGTCAGTAGACTGGCTAGTGGTAGGGGCCCGCTGGTGTGCTGTCTATTCCCTCATAATGTTGGCCATATCTGCCAGCACCCCTGCAATGGAGACCATGGTGGTGTTGAAGGCCTGCAAATCCTTCCTGACCTCCTGATGGTGTACCTCCTGCAACCGCTTGTTCTCCTGTATGTTGGTAAGGATCTGGACCATCTTGTTCTGGGATTGTTCGTAAGCCCCCATGACATTAGTGAGTGCCTCCTGGAGAGTCGGTTCCCGGGCCCTGTCCTCCCCCTGGCACACAGTGGTCCTTCCAGTGTTCCTGTTCCCCTGTGCCTCTGGCCCCTGAACCGTGTGCCCACTGCCTCTGACCCCAGAACCCTGATTGTCTTAGGGGTGAGGTGTGGACTGGGGTCCCTGTACAGGTGGGCATACTGCTGATTGACGTGTCCTGGGGACAGAGGTGTGGGGATATTGGGAGGGTGTTATGGTGTTGGATACTGATGGAGGAGGCCCTGTGGTAGACTGTGAGTGGGCTGGGGGGACTGACTGACCAGTGGTCCCTGATGGGCCAGATAGTTCATCCTGATCCTGAAGCCCAGAGTTACTGTCATCACTGGGGGCATCTTCTGTTGGGGGACTGGATAGTCATGGTACCTCTTTGCCGCTGAGATTGGCTGGGGCACCTTTGGGGATGTAAGTGATATATTATACTTCATGTCTGTGACATATTGTACATCCCTAGCTTCCCCTCTATTGTTGCTGTTGCCCTGCCACCTTTGTTTGTGAATGGTGATGTGTTGTGTGATTATTAGTTCTCCATGCTGTGCATGCTTTGGTGATGGGTGTCCATGCAGGGTTGGGAGGGCTGTTCATGCATTGGTATGACATGCAGGGCTTGGCATTGGGGTTAGTCATATGTGTAGGTACAGTGATTGGGATGGAGTGAAGTTATGGGAGTCAGGGTGAGGGGGTGAGATGGCATGCAGATATGGGGGAGATAAGTAGTAAATGTCGACTCACCATTGTCCAGTCCTCCGGCTACTCCTGTGAGTCTCTCAGAACGCAGTATTGCCAAGACTTGCTCCTCCCATGCTGTGAGCTGTGGGGGAGGGGGGTCCACCACCAGTCCTCTGGATGGCGAGCTGGTGCCTTGCTGCCATCGCCTTCCCCCGTATGTCGTTCCACCTCTTCTTGATGTCGTCCCTTGTTCTTGGATGCTGTCCCACGGCGTTCACCCTGTCTACAATTCTCTGCCATAGCTCCATCTTCCTGGCAATGGACATTTTCTGGACCTGTGCTCCAAACAGCTGTGGTCTACCCTGACTAATTCCTTCACCTTGACCCGCAACCCCTCATCTGTGAAACGGGGGTGTCTTTGTGGGGACATGGGTGTTGTGTGGTATGTGTTGTGCAGAGAGTGTTAAGTGATGTGGTGGGGTGTGGGATGTGGGGTGCATGATGGATGGATGGGTGTTTGTGGTATTTGTGTGTAGTTGTCTCAGTGGTTTTCGTGTTAGTCTTGTGGCGCTTATTGGTATTCATAAAGGGTGGTGTGTAATGTGGGAGTGTGTTTTATAGTGCTACAGGTGGGTGTGGTGTGTGTATCAGTGTCAGGTGAATATTTCTGGTACTGGCCAATGTTGTGTTGTTTTTTATTTGGGTGGCCATTCTGAGCACGCCAGTGTGTACCGCCAATAGTTTACCGCCATTGAATGTCTGCCGTGGTGATTCCTTGGTCATAATGTGGTGGGCGTTGTTTTGTTGGCGTAACGGTATGGTTGTTCATACCAACATTTTACCACTGACCTTTGGGCTGGCGGATTTGTGTTTGTGGCAGTATTCTGTTGGTTTGGTGTATAAGTGTCATAATATGGTGAACGGATATTCGCCACCACGGCGGTATGTTGGCGGCCATCACTGAAGCGGTAAGCGGCATTTACTGCCAATTTCATAATGAGGGCCTATGTTTAGACCACAAAGGGTTACTTTCAGACCAGTGTGCTATGAAAGTCAGTGGTCAAAGGTTGGAATGTAATGCTATGTGAATTTAATCACCAACTCCATGTTTAACCATTGACTCCATTTTGTGCGAGTGATTCCATTTTGTGCCCTGCTGCAGGGCGCACAAGTACAAAACATGTTTTTCACTTACCGTGCTGGAACATATCATGTGGGATGCAGACTAGAGACGAGATCACAAGGATGAGAATGTCTCATCAGAGGAATCTACAGTTCTGCCCCAAAATAAGCACGGGGAGTGTGGCCAGCTCTTTTTTGTGTGTTTTCAATGCAGATGAAGCCAGCTTTTCAGTTCATAACCAACGGGAGGGTGTTCTAGAATGCTCTCCTAGCTTGTTTAAGGTATAAAAGACAGGGAGACTTGGCGCTAAGACAGGAACTCACCTGTGGAGCGGAATCCCAATTGGGTCTCCTACCTTGGCTGTTCTAAGGTTCCCCGTTCTGGTGCTGGCAAAGATGATGACGCTGATGAAGCCTTCCCTATTGGTGATGCATTTCAACTTTTGATTCTTTAGCTCATACATATTAATGCTCTGTTGATGCATTGCACACTTCTTTCCGTTAATGCTTAACTGCTGTGATTATTCTTGTATATAATATACACATCTTTTATTCACTTGAAGTATATGCTCATTTATATATACTTGTGTGTTTTTATTTTATATTTGGAAAGTTCCTTAATAAATTAATTACTCAGACTGAAGGTGCTGCATTCTTTGGCATTGTTTCCTCTTATTTCAGTCAAAAGTAATACACCCTCAGTAAAATCAATAATCTCACCCTACTCGAACATGTGGGTACAGGTCAAATTTCACCAAGGGTGCAGGGTATCTAAAAAAACCACAAAAACAATGGTGTTGAACAAGGCTGTGTATTAGCCCTATTACTGTTTAACCTTTGTATCTCAGATCTGGGGATTGAAATCGCAAATGCCATGTTTTTTTCTCCATGCAATGGCCCACAAAATTCAAATATTATGCAGATGGCCTAGTCATTCTGGATCAAACATTAATAGGCCTCCAGAAAGTGCTGGACCAGCTGGATCAATATAATCAGAGCAATAATTTGGTGGCAAATGCAAATAAAACTAAAGTAATAGTTTTTGGGAAACTTAATGAAAAAAAAAGTTTGGAAACTGGGCCTATCTAGAATGCATTGCTAAAACATCTAACTATCTAGGCATCTGGTTAGCCGATTCGGACAAAGAACACACAGATCTAAGATCAATGACACGAAGTCTAATGTTTGCATTATGCAAACTAAATGCAAGACCACAAAGTCCATATGCAGAGGCCATAATAAGAGAAATCAAGACCAAACTGATTCCAACAATCTTGTGTGGCTAACAAGGCTTCCCATAAAAAATGGACACAATGGCAGACAGATTACAGTCCCCTGTAAAAGGATTTTCAATCTTCTTCTTTAAATCAGACACATGCAGGTGAACCTTGAATTTGGCTTGGCAAAACAAGATCTCACAAACAAGTTCCAATTCCTTAAGTATAGCCACCAGATAATCCATTCTGCAGCAGAATCCCTAAAAAAAAATTTGCAAGTCATTTTCAAAGGGCCAGCCATTAACTGGACCAGATATCTACACTTAGCATGTGCTGATCTGGCCCTTGATCCAGAGACAATAAAAGACAGTGCTCTGTCAAACACAGCACTCAAGCAACTACTTATAAAAAGGGACATGGCAAAATCCAGAGACGTCAATAAACAGAGCCTACAACAGTAGAAACAGTTCATTGTTATTCTCCTCTTTTATTATATTAAAGGTCAACAATGCTACGTGAAAGTACCATTAAGTAGGATTTGCAGGAGAAACATCTTGGTCGCAAGGTTACTTGCCCTCCTGCCTAAAGGCCTTCAACTGCTGTGCTGTCACAGACCATTAATAACCCCAAAGTTTATATTCTGCTATCACAAAAATGAGCCCGCCCATTTACACCTCTGTTGCCCGAAGCTTGATAACCCTCGCCACACCCTCCTGAAACCTTTGTTTCTGTCTCACAGATGTTGTACGTGCAAGGAGGGTATATCACTTCATCTTACCTCTTCAGATACCATGGTATTGCCTTGTTATGTGAAATAAAAAAAATAAAAAATTAAGCTAATTTAAGAAAGGGCCTTAGGCATATCATAGTATGTTATTTTAGACAGTCTGACTGATTTATAGATGATACTATGTTATTGCAGACCGCCTGCCCCGTGTATGTTTTATACCGCATCAAAGTTATGACATATTTTGTATTCAATTTTACGATAATGATGATTGTATTTTGGATGATTTTCATTATTCAAGCAATAAAACTTAAATATAAGTGGGACTAAGAATAGTAAATATATACTTTAGAATTTAGTACAAGGTCAATGTAGTGGATGCAATATGATTCTTGACTTTGATATAGAGACAAACTGCCACTCTGTCCATTTTTAAAGCAGATCACAAACACTTCTTTACACCACTCTGAGATTTCAAACATGCTTTAATCAAACCATTCGTAAGTAATTCCTTTACTTATTACCTTCTTCAAACAATTCAAGGCAATGTAGCCAACAACATGCCATTTCACCTCCTCTTTTTGAGAAAAGGCCTCTTTTAGCATGGTTAGCCCGCACTTTTTGCCTGGTATTTGATGTAGTCTTAAAGTTGTTAGTGCCCAGGGGCCCTGCTGACCAGGTTCCCTAGGACAGATCTCTTTCCCAAAACTCTTGTGATGCATTGGCACAATTGGCAACACCTTTAGCTGCCACTATAAGTCCCTCTAAAATGGCACTTAGGTACCCAGGGCAAGGGGTACTAAGGGTAGGCCCCTGAGGTCAGCAGCACAGATTGTGCCACCCTCCAGGGGCATGCGTCCAGAAGAACCCAGCAATGCCATTGCAGGCTGAGTGTTCTGATGCAATCCTAAAATGCAAACTTGACATAGCACACAGCCCTGTCCACTATACACTGCATACAATATAGGTAATTCACCCGTCTGGCAGGCCTTCTAGCACTAAGTCAGGGTACACTATCTTGCATGTGTGGGTATAAATGCATGAGCAATGTGCCCCTACTGTGTCCATGCCAATCATGGGACATAGACCGTGAATAGAGCAGCCATTTTAAATGCATGTGCTTGGCACTGGTCAGTATGAGTTTCACAGCTACATGATAGCTACTTTGAACCCTGGGTTGTTTGGTATCAAACAACTCAGAATGATAAATTCGAACTGGTACCAGTATTGGATTTATTACACAATTTACCTTAGAGGTGTCCCCTGCAAAAGCTATCTTCCCTGGCAGGGTTGCTGGACAGTCACAACCAGCCTGCCACCACCAGACAGGATTCTGGAACCCTGGGATGAGAGATCCTCCTCTCTGGGTCCCAGAACAAAGTCCTTCATGGGTTGAGGTGCAAACAACCTCTCCATCAGGAATTTGCTCTGCCCTGCTAGCAAGCTTCAAAGGGCTTACTGCCCTTGAAACTTGACCTCCAAGCCTGCTGCTAGCAGCAGATGGCCGCCCCTGTTGCAAACCCCCATTTTTTGAAGGAGCAACGGCAGGAAACACACAAAGGAGCGAAGGAGTGGTGAGCCCCAGCTTGCACCACCCCTATAGGGGTTGCTTACAAGGTGGCCCTCCTTTTCATTTTCCTCCATCTTGCAGGGAAGGAAAATAGCCAATCAGGTGTAGGGAAGTGACCTCTGCCCACCGGAAGTGGTCACTTAGTGGGTGCAGCAACCTTAAGGTAGATGACCCATTGGTCACTACGAGGTGCTCCCCTAAACACCCCCTAAATACAGCATTTACTGGGCACCCTTAGGCCAGTGAATCGGATTCCAAGGACAAAAGAAGACCAGCAACAAAGAAGACACAAGGCTCAAAAACTGAAGTCATGCTGAACCAAGAAAAAGGCACAAAACCCTGCCTGCTGCACCCAGGACTCAACATTGCTGAGGGGTTGCTCAGACATCAGATGGGCTGTACAAACCCCCAGAGGATCTCCACACTTTGAAAATCACTGAAGATCTCCCTCCAGAGTGAAGGCATCACTCTCCTGCAACAAAGACCAAAGACCCAGTGAAGTCCACTTTACTGACCAGCTGATGACCAAGGAACCAGATGCCACACCCAGACCAAACTCTACCCAATGGACCGTGAAGACAAGCCCTTCAAGTGTACCAAGATGGCATAGTGCCCTTCAGCGGTCAAACCTTACAATATCCCCAGTTACCGGTCACCTAAAATCGGACATCCAGAACTAAAGGCCACTCCAAACTGAAAAAGGACCCGGAGGAAGCCCCTGTCGAGGTACTTCAGAAACCACCAGGACTTCCCACCAGAGTGCCCCTGCTTACCTGCAAGCAACCCTCAAATGGACCTACCTCCTTCTTCCAAGGGCACCTTTGCGCACTGATTCACTATGCACCAGGCCGCCCTGTACCGAAGATCCAGCTATGTCCTAAGGGTCCCTTGTGGCCGCGACACTCCAAGGGGACACACCGGACCTATCTTTAAGTCCACCTGAGAAGTGCTTTTCCAAGTGCCCCCCGCTCCCTCTTCCGGAGTGGCCTGGCACCAGCTCCATCTATTTTCTGCAGCTGCTCCTGCTGAAACTGTGGACCGCCGGAACTTCACCAGCTGTTCCATAGTGCCCACCATTGACCTCAACATACCTGCGAAAGGAGACGTTGGTAAACACCTTGCCTGATTTTACATACATTTTTAAAGTATTTCTGCATTGATTCCTGTGGTGCTTAATTATGCACAAAAGACAATTTTTGCTAAATTTTAAAAATTCATAACTCAAAAAGTACTGACCTGATTTTGATGATCTTGTTCTGAAGTATTTTTGTAAATTGGTCTTGAGTTATTCTTTTGAGTGTGTGGTCTCATTTCTAGATGCTATGAGGACAAAAAAATGCTTTGCACTTCTCCAAGATTAGCCTAACTGCTCGACCAAATTACCATAAAAATTAGAGCGTTGGGTGGTCTAGTTTTTACCTCTGTAAACCGATGTGTGGTTGCCTGGATCTTCTACACAGTTTGCCTAACTTTGCACACTACAAAGAGAGCCAGCCTCTCACACTCTTAAATACACACACCATAAGGGGTTGCATAAGGCTGTCTACTTTTGCTGGATCTTCATTCATTACATGGGGCTGCCAGGAGCAATAATTAGTAACTGTTGTATTTGGGTAGTTTATTTTTGGAAGTCTTCTTTAAGGAACTATTGTGTGGGAATCTAGAATGCCGGGGGGGAAGAACGCGGTGAAAAAAGAACATAGGTTTGTAGATTCGATGGATAGGTTAACGGGAGTAAGAATTGTCATCTTTAATTGAAATAAACGTTATATAATTTTACTGAGCCCTGCGTGAAGATCACTACAAATTTGGCGAAGAGGGCTTGCGAACACGATTCCCACGTGTTGGCCTGCATTGGAGGTCCGAGTGAATGGTTTTCGCCGTGATCGGAACAGAATCCATTGTCGGAACGGGATTTTGAATCCTGTTCGTAGGCTGCTTTCGCTTGCAGCGGAAAGCAGGGGCCCGACAAAATCTGCGGAACTGAGGAAATCACCCAGGCAAGTAATGGCATATTGCCCAGTTAATTTTCTACGCATTTCTTTGATGACAGGCTTTTTTATGCATCTGTTACTGTTGCGTAGCAACGTCAACTTCATGGACTACTGTTCGCGAGCGCATTTTGAAAAACACTTGCTGTATTAAGCGCCTCTATCGCTCTCCGCATATCTTAAAAGTGGTTTATGCACAATGAAACCAACGCACATGATTTATTAAAGACATTCTTACCGAATTAGAAGCAGCATATTGCCAGTCAAGTGTTTTTTCCCTTCTTTATTTTCTGTTTCCTGATCTCCCTGCTTACTTCATGTTTCACAGGAAAGAAAAGATTGTTAGTCTTTCCTTCATTGCAATTGTAGTTTTTTTCCACAATAATATTATAGAAAAAAAAAGAAGAAATGCAGTTTGAGCCTCCTGCAAAAATTTTACAACTTAAAGGGGACCCACCTATACCATGGTCTAGGTGGAAGGAAGAATTTTTAACTTATTTGAAGGCTATTGATGAAGATGGAATGTCACAGGAAAGGAAGAAGAATATTTTGTTAAATTGCTTGGGCTCTGAAAGGCAACTAATTTTTAGAACGCTACCGCAAGGAACCATTCAAGATGAAGAAATGTATATCTTTAAAGATGCCCTGAGTAAACTGGAAACTAGATTCAAACCGACTACAAGTATAGCTTTGAATAGATTCACATTTTATACTAGAGTTCAACATGAAAATGAAAAGTTGGATGAGTTTTTGACTGGATTACGAAGTCTGTCCATGTACTGCAATTTTTGACCTATTACCAACGAGATTACCAGAGATCAAATATTTGTACATGTGAGAAGCAGAAGAATTCAGGAACAATTGTGGGTGATGGGTGATCCAAAATTACAGTATGTGATAAATACAGCAAAAGCTTTGGAACAATCAGAAAAATGGATGAAGACAGTGCAAGACACTGAGAAGAATAAAATGTCAGATTTGGAAGTTGTTGGAGCAATTGGGGGTAGTGGAATTAGCAACAGTGTTACTTCCCGGAATACTACATGGAATAAGAAAGATGAAAAAATAGGAAAAATGATAGAGTGTCATGTTATCGATGTGGGAGTTTAAGTCATCTTGCTAATTCTCCACAGTGTCCTGCAACTGGAAAAGAAAGCAAAAAATGTGGGAAATTAGGTCATTTTGCGAGAGTTTGTAAGGATGTTAAAGGGGGTGATGGTGGTGGTAAAGGGAAAGTCTCATATGTGTATGAGGAGAGAGGGAAAGGGGTTGTGTTGTCCATCAAAAATGACTCTGTCAACAAAGGTGGGAGAGAAGTGAAGCAATCTAGATGTACAATATTTATTGAGGGTCAGGAACTGGAACTCATGGCTGACTCAGGATCTCCTTGGACAATTATCACCTATGATTATTTTGTTCAGTAATTTAATCTGGTTTGGAGTGTGTCCGACTTAGCATACTCTGATATTGTTGCAGAAGGTTTTGATGGCACTGCAATCAGTATCATGGGATATGTAAAAACTATTATATGTTTTAAAGAGAGTTCTGCAGAAATCAAAATGTATGTGGCTGAGAAAGGAGTTAATGTTTTGGGGTGGAGAGACCAAGCAGAGCTGGGGATAATTTTGAATCCTAGGTCTTGTGAACCCTTGATGTTGATTGGAGAGGGTGAAAAGAGTAATTGGATTGTCTCTAAATTTCCGCATGTCTTTTCTGAAGCCTTGGGTAAGTTAAGAAATTACAGTCATAAGATTAGACTGAAAGGGGATGCTAAACCGGTTGTGCAAAAGTTAAGGAACGTTCATATTGGTGTGCGTGAGGAATTGGAAAATATTTTGATGGAGATTGTTAAAGAGGGAGTTATTGAAGAAGTGGAATCCTCTGAGTGGGTTTGCACCCATTGTTTTAGCTCGGAAACCTGATAATTCCTTGAGGCTGTGTGTAGATTTGAGGGCATTGAATGCGAACATTATAATCAACTATCACCCTTTCCCTAATATAAATGAAGTTGTTAGCATGCTGGATGGGGCAAAAAGTTTCTCTAAGTTAGATTTGAGATCGGCATATCATCAACTTGAACTCACTGAAGATTCCAGACACCTCACTGCGTTCATCACTCCACAGGGACTATTCCAATTTAAACGTATGTCCTTTGGGTTGGTGTCTGCGGCGTCAGTGTTTCAGAGGGCAATGTTTATCTTGTTCAAAGATATGGACAAATTTGTAAAGTGCTTTCAAGATGATGTGTTGGTCTATTCTAAAGACGAAGAAGCACACAAAGATCATTTGGTTAAAGTGTGTGAAGAGTTCAACATGAATGGGTTAACTTTGAGATTCAAGATATGTCATTTCTTTGCCAAATCTGTTGATTATTTGGGACATACTGTCTCTGGGGATGGAGTGGTGCCTAAGCGTTCGCTTGTCAAAGCCATTATCGATGCACCTACACCAAATAATCGTGAAAAACCTTTGTCCTTTGCAGGATTGTGTGAATACTATAGCAAGTTCATTTATAATTTTGCAACCAAGATGGAGCCTTTGAGAGAATTGACCCGGAAAAATGTGGAGTATGAGTGGTCTGAAAGGCAGAAGAGTGCATGTGAAACTATTAAAAGAGAAATTGCTTGTGCGCCTACTCTCAAACCGTTTAACGTTAAGGCGCAGTGTATAGTGACGGTTGACGCAAAGTATGTATGGTGTTGGGGGTGTACTGTCTCAAAGATGTATGAAATGTTACATTCGCTTCACGTACCTTATATTTCGCTGAAAGGAGGTATGCTGTTATTGAATAGGAGCTAGTGGCTTGTGTTTGGCTATTGAGCATTTTCAAAATTACATTTGGGGTTAACGGTTTGTTATTCAGACAGATCATTAACCTTTGGTGGGCATTCTATCTCCGGGTGGTGGTTAGAATGCAACAGCCCGTATTGCAGGATTAGTCTCAAGATTGCAGGAATATTCTTTTCAAGTTGAGTATGTGCCAGGAAAAAGTAATTCTGTGGCTGATTGTCTATTGCGGCTTCCTCAGAAGCGTTCAGATAATGTGGATGCATGTGCTTCTGGTGATTTGGACATTGTGTCTGTTGAGTCTGAATTTATTTTTGAAGAATTCAGGGCTATTGAGGAAAGAGAATGGTTTGAAAAGGATCAGGAAGATTTGACTACAAGAAGTCAGGAGTTGTGTGAGGTTTGGTTGGCCAAGGAAAGAAGGTATTTTAGAAGAATTGCGTCTTTCTTTAAGGTAAGAGATGCATTGGAGATTGAAAATGATCTTGTATTCAAAGGAGGAAAATGTGTTCCACCTGAATGCATGCAATCATTTTGAAGTTGGCACATGCACAGCATCCTGGAGTGTCATCTATGAAAAGGTTGATGCAAACTTCCTTTTGGTGGGCAGGCATGGATAAGATGGCGGAGAGGACTGTCAGGGAGTGTGGTGTGTGTGTGAATGCTGAGAAGATGTTGAGGACGGTGCCAGCTCCTTCCGCCTTTACGTCCGGTTCAATGGCCCGATTCTCCATGGTAAAAATTAGGGTTTGATATTTCTGTTCCGTTCCCATTGTTGCCTTACGAAGCACGGTTTGCTTTGGTATTAGTGGACTATCATTCTAAGTGGCCAGAAGTGAAACTGGTACCTCCGGTCACGTCGGCCGTTGTCATTGAGTTTTTTAAAGAGGTGTTTGCCAAAGAAGGGTATCCAGAGATTCTGATGTCGGACAATGGTGTTCAATTGGTGTCAAAGGAGATGCAAAGATTCCTCAAGTATTGGCACATGCAGGGCATCCTGGAATGTCATCTATGAAAAGGTTGATACGAACTTCCTTTTGGGGGAACAGTAACATAGGAATATTTATCAACCAATAAATTAATAATTTTCAAATGTAACTAAAAATCTCTTGTAACAATACATCACGTGCCTTATGTCTATGAATGCCACTGAAACCTAAGTGTATCTTATTTACCTAAAACGTAATACCTAAAACAAAACATATTTCTCCATGTTGAATCTTTCTTGTCTCATTTGGGAATTCACCCATGATCAGGGATAAAGAGAAGTCTTTTTCCTAGAATTGGACTTTCACAGAGTTAACAAACCCCAGTGCGTGAAGCAAGGCTGTTACACCAAGAGGATTCTGGACTCAGGAAGTAACATAGACCCAAATCCTATGAAAAATCTTTGTTTCAGAAAAGGCGTACCCCTTATTACTCATGCTACGGATGCATCACATTGTTGGGGCTCTATATATTTTGAAAATATATGAAGATCCTTCTTATCAAAACAATTTTATCAAAACATTTCTCTTGAAAGATTTTTCCACATTATGACCTTGATTTCTTTTGAGTTGTGCCAGCTGCCCTGAAATATTTCCTTAAAGACTGGTGCTGACACCGGGTACACCCTCTAAGAGGCTCCAGTAGCTCCTGACTTTTTAAGTGTCCTATCCAAGTGACCTTGGAATAGTCCAGGTAGGAATGGTCACCCTGGCGACCATTCCTATCTGGACTATAACAAGGTTACTTGTCATTGGTTTCTTCTGACTGCTTCCCAAATGCTCCATTACTCTTTCTCATAGCGTTGGGCATACACCTTCTAATCAAAGCTCTAGGTACACATTTCAAATGGCTACTAATGTATATGCCCAGATGAATGAAGGCATATTTTAATTGTTCCGTATAGATGTTAATGTATATTTTTGTTGAATCTAATTTTACCTCCCACTTGACCAATCAGACACTTATCTGTCAAAATGTTGGACCATTTTGTAGGAAACTTGCATTTAACTGCCAATCGCAGTTACCAAACCTACTTTATCAGAATTGTATACAGAATTGTTTCAAACCTACATCAACCCAGTATAATCATGCCACTTGCACTTCTCATCTTAGCTCAACACTCCACCAGTGACTAGCTGAAAGGCACATGTTTAGTGGGTCCTGGTACAAGTAAGGAAAACATTTCGGCAAGCCAATGACAAAACAGGTCATTGCACCACTTCTCTTCTAACGCAGTGTTTTTGCCTTCACCTTTGCATGCTTCTCCTCCTGCCTCCTGCCTGCTGCCTGTTCTCACTCTACCATTCTTTTCTTCTCTGCTAGCTCGTCTTACCTGCCTCTGTTCTATCTACTCACTACTTATTCCACCTTTGCTGCATCATCAGTTCTTCTTTCTCCTTCGCCCCTTTTACTGTCTAATTATTCCCGTAGCTCACGCCTCTCTCCCATCAAGCCTATTATTCTCTTCTCACTTTACCATCCCTTTCCCCCTGCCTTTCTGCTCTTCTTCCTTCTCCTCTCCTAAACTGTCATTTAAGTGGTCAGAATAATTTCGTCCACAGGCCAGCGAGCAACAAGGAAGGGAAAACAGTTAACTAACAGCTTTCATTGCTTACTGTACTGTTCCAGAAAGGTATAGAAGATGAAGGTTTAACTACATAACTCGATTTGCTGGTCTTTAAAATTGTCAAGAATTCCTTCGTGTAAGAATCCCATAGGCGAGTGTGAATTGTAAACGATTATAGTGACAGATTTTGTTCAATCACACAACACAAACCTGACCGATAGGAGTGCATAGCACCTCCATTTTATCCATTCTTGGCTCAAAGAAAAGTCTATCAATGATTCTTGCTCCAGAGCAGAAGAATCTTATTCTTTTCCAATACCGGGGTCCACAAAAGTGCAACAATGCACCTCAGTCTTCTAGTGAGTTGGTGAGTCACCGAACAAGTGAATGAACAATTCACTCACTCTTACATTCAGTCAGTCATTTTTTCATTGAATCACTTTATTATAGTTTGCATCCCCTGAAAACTTACAGTTGTTAGAATATAAAGAAATCTTCATGATAATGTAAACTAGGGGGCATATTTATTCTTGTTTTCCCTCGAATTTTCGTCATTTTTTGATGCAAATTTGGTGCAAAACTAACTCCATATTTATACTTTGGTGCTAGATCCGTCTAGCACCAAATGTATGGAGTTAAGGTCATTTTTTGGACGTGGAAACCTACCTTGCGTTAATGAGATGCAAGGTAGGTGTTCCCATGCAAAAAATTACTCTATGGCCTTAGCGCCATATTTATCCCGTGCTAAAATCAGGCACGGGGGGAAGAGGGATCAAATAATGTTTCAAAGCTTGCTTTGTCCCATTTTATAATGCCTGGGTCAGGGCAGGTGTTAGGGGACCTGTGGGCCAATTTCCATGGTGGAAGACCATGGAATAAGCCAACAGGTGCCCTCCCCAGGCCCCAGTGACACACCTACCCACACCAGAGGGACAGCGGAGGCTGGGGGACCCCATCCCAGGTAAGTATAGGTAAGTACAGGTAAGTATTTATTTTTAAGTGCCATTGGGGCCCCTGAAATGGGTCCCCCTACAAGGCACTGGGTGCAATGACCATGCCCAGGGGACCCTGGTCCCCTGTTCTGGCCACTGGGGTGGTGGGCATGACTCCTGTCTTTTCTAAGTGTGGTATGGATGGTTTTGCATCAGAAAATGACTCTAGGCAGGTTAGAGTCATTTTTTGAACTCTAACCTGCCTAATGTCATTTTTTGGTGCAAAACCCCCTTCTTCCATACCGCCAGCCCACCCGACTAACGTCATTTTTTTTTTACGCTAGCCTACCCTTTGCACCGGCCTGCACCATTCCATAAGTATGGTGCCCGGCTGGTGCACAGAAATGGTGCTAGCCGGTGCTAAACGTTTTGGTGCAAAACTGGGTTAGTGCAGTTTTGCACCAAAAAGTATAAATCAGGGCCTAGGTACTTAGGAATTGTTGTGGCTTAAGTCACTGCACTCTTTCATTCCCAAATAACAGGTGCTCCCCTCCTAGGGCTTACTGTCCCAAGAAAACACCCAATTGCAAATAGATATATCAAAGAATAAGGGGGAAAGCACTTTGTACGTATTATTCCAAAAACCAATAGCGTTAAATCAAAAAATTAAGGGGAACAAATAGATCGTTGCAAGAGTCTAGCTTCCTGGTCAAGATACCATGGACAACTGTACATGTGTATTAAAAGGTGTTCTTTATTTTCATCTTCTCAGACACGAAAAGGACATGGACGCAGCAAACGCGTTTCGTCCCATGGACAATGGGATTTCTTCAGAGCACATAACGAAACTCCAACGTTACACTTTTCTTGCACCTCGTTAGGACCCCCCTAACACCACTATGTGTGCACTGTATTTAAAATATGATGCACCATGGCGGTGGTTAGGGGACTAGTGTCTGGATTTTTTATGCTAGTTTGGCGATAAGCACCCAGAGGCCCATTGTAACCAATGGAAGCCTCCTTTTAATGGCTGCTCTGAGCAGGCATTAATAGTGCTTTATAAAATGGCGCAAGGAAATCTCTTAGATTTCCGTGTGCCATTTTTTGGCCCCCCTAATGGGGAACTCCCCCTTTGCATACATTATGCCTGGCACAGGCATAATGTAGGGCAAAGGGTTACAAAGTGGCGCAATGCATGCATTATTTCAATGGCGCATTATTTTTGACCTTCTAAAGCCACATTAGCGTCGTAAAAATGATGCGAATGTGGAGTTGGAATGGTGCTAGGGGCTCTTCAATATGCCCCATTGTGTCGAAGGTCTACGATAATTATAGATTTTCCAGGAATTGGTGATTTTACAGTATGTAATAATGGGATTGCTATTGCTTGTGCCCTAAATAAACGATCTGGATACCTTGTCAGTAGATTATTCATCTACTCTGATCCACTTCAAACAACGTGAATCTAACTACAATCCCATATAATAACACAATAATTTCTATATATTACAGAAAGTATAGTTTTCTGCTTTTTCAAGAGAGTCTGTGAGCAGCTGGGAATGGAATGGTAGACAAAACACGGCCAAAGTTATGTCTTATATTAATTCTTCAACGAGAAGGGTTGGAGTGATGGGACTGTCAGAGAACCCTGTTACCTCGACGACCACCCTGAATTGGCAGAGGGAAGGTCGGATGTGTTGGCAGATGCCTGGATAACTCAACTTAAATATTTAGACTACATCACTGCCAGGTCATTTCATTGGGGACGAGTAAGCAAATGGGCGAGCTGCACTCTGCCAGACCGTTGAAATGGCCAGACGTCTCTCAAAGGGAGATACATGATGAGCTAGAAAACGGGAAGACAAAACAATGTCTAATGTGCAATAGGCAGGGGGAATTCCTTGTGAAATTCTACATACTGCAGAGTTCCCTGCAGACCTTTATCAGACATACTCACCACAGAATCATGGCTCTGCATTCAGAGTGAGTAAGAAAATATTCCTCTATTTAGCTTCAAAACGATCAAGCAAACACTTACAAACTGTCATATTCAGAATGCCGCAATTTGTTACCTTCGAAAGAGAGAGGTCTTGATTTCACACCCTACTTCACGTCCAAGACCCTGCAACTTGCGAGTAGCCAGTACCAGGGTGCACATCTTGACCAGCAGTAAACTCTCTCCCCTTCCATTGTAGTGAAGCCATTTGAGTTGCATTTTTGGGCATGTTATTTTAGCAAATAGGCCTGTTGCTTATGCCCTTTAGCTTAGTTATATTTCATTTTATTCTTTTAGAAATGATCACATTTGTGATGATGTTTTATTTTCCTCTATCATGCTGTTCTTTCATCTAAGAGTGCATTTACATTTATTAGCATGACAGTCTTTCACTCCGCGCTTTGTTCCAAGGCTACAACAAGATAGCGTTGCCGGCACAAAGTGGTACATCGTGTCACTAACATTTCACAGAAACATATGTATTTTTGCATGGTGACACTTTACTCAGAACACTAGCTGTTTTATTGTAAAACATCTCTCTGCCCCCTGTATGTTAGAGGAAGGTTTCCGCCAGATGACTGCCACTGCATGGTGTTTGACTTCGCTACAGCTGCTTGCTGAGACTGCCTGTTTCCTGACCTAAGTTGTCTCAATAGACAGCAGGCTTCTTCACTACTGCCATACTTGGGTATGGGGGATGATGTCTTCCCGGGAGGTCCTGAAAGGCGGATTACAGTTTATCCTGCTGTGCTCCAACATAGAACATTGATGGCGTAGATAGGAGTCATACATCTTTCATAGTGACAGTATGGTGGGACTTTTCAGTGTGTTTCACTTTTCTTGTCATCATTCTGTTTTTAGTATGTTTTATCATCCTAATTATTCCAGTCCATGTCTTTTTATCTAGACCACAGCACAGCTGATCCAATAAAACGCACTGAACTATTTTCTACTTCTGCTTGTCTTTGCAGGTCTGAGACGAATGTAACTGGTAGAAAGGGGCAAGATCTGATCCACCACAATTTCCCTGAGAGGTCATAATGTCATATGCCTGGCTGCCACAAACCACCCCTTCTCTTGGGCATAGGTGAGGCGCTGCTAGCTGGCTGGAAACAGATTGGACCGTCAGTTGTGAAATGGTATGAGATCAAACTCAGTTCCCCACAATTCAGGTGATGTTGCCACCCAAATCCAGCAGCCTCATTGGTACAATGAGAGCCAATTCAACAGTATCTTGATGTCTCCTCACTTCTCAGGTCAGCTGGACAGTTTAACACTAGGGAGATCCTGTTGGCTAAAGCCAGACATCCCTCACTAACACATATGAATGCTTAGACAGAAGCCTGCGGCCAGCCGTGTGTCCAAACCCTCAAAGGCAGCCAAACCCATGCCATGCATGACTTTAAGACCAAGCCTAGTGTGGGGTTGGCCGCAGGGCCTGGCCTGCATCCGTGCCTTAAATCCAACCCCCTGCGGGGGTCAGAATATCAGCATATATAAAGTACATAGTTTGTCAAAAAATGTCCAGTAATTATATTAAATGTATATTTCATTAATTCGGACAGTTCAATGTTTAATAAAAGTGATTGTCATTAAAAAACAATAAAGCATTTTTTAAATAAACATCAACACTGTCTTTGGGTGCTTTTTAATATTTTTCAAGCTACAAAGTGCACCCACAGAACTGACCGATTTTTGTTGAGGACTGTGGGGTAGCCCCAAAACTCCTGCAGTCCTAGCAGGAGTCAACAATTCTTTTCCTTTTTTAAGAAAAAATTCGTAAGGGGGGGCATGTGCCCCTCCTTCCTTTCTGAGCCAATAATGGCCAATGGCAACCCCATTCTCCCAGGACTTAACATAAAGGGGAGGGAGGATGAGTGGATCCCCTCCACGAACCAACATTGGCTCTGAGGACCCCATTCCCTGGGGCCAATCTTTATTTAATGGGGAGTGAGCGCGGGGCTCACTCCCTGAGTCAACAGTATCCCGGAGGACCCCACCCCTTTAGGCCTAAGGTGGGTGCTCCAGTGGCCACCCAGGGCACCCACAAGTCAGCTTTTGATAGAGACCATGGAGTGCAGCAGGAGCTGTCTTTGCTCCCGCCTAGCAGGGGTAGGTTCTTTTCTCTGCTCCTGCCAAGCGGGAGCAATCTCTGTTTCCCTAACCTCAGAAGGGGAGACAAGTAAAAAAATGTTTGCTCCCAATCAGTGGGAGAATTTTTGCCTCAAGGTTGAGCACACTTTGATTTCTAACTGCGCTCATGCGGGTAACAGTGTCCAAAGCGTGGGCTTCCCAGGACACAACAGTAGAGCCATCCATGAGGGTGGGGTCTCTGGGACCTTTTGAGCTTTGGAGAGGAGGGCTACACAGCTTCCTTCCTTTCAAAATAGCTGCCTGAGGGATGGGGCCCCCAGGGCCTCTCGAGGTATGGGGAGGGAGGCAACATACCCCCTTCCCTTTCAAGTACTTTCAGCCCAGTGAGAAGAGTCCCCAGAGCCTTGGACAGCTCAGGGAGGAAGCTACACTTTTCCTCCCCTTTAATTTAGAATTGGCCTTGGGGTGGAGTTCCTAGGGCTTCAGGGAGGCTCAGAGAGGGAGACTGCACTCCCCTCACCCCTTTAATTTACCATCGACCCCAAGGGATGGGATCCTTAGGCCTCAGGGAGGCTTGTGAAGGGGGGGGCGCGCATGCCCCCTCCCCTCTAAAATTGATTGCACTACCCCTGGTCCCTTGCCCACCCAGAGTGTTTTGTTTTTTAAAGCCTGTTTAAAAAAAAAAAAAAAATGTTAACACTGATTTGTGGGTCCACTGCAAATTCACTGTAAAATTCAATCAGTGATTTTCTATGTTTTCTTAACGTAAAGTAATATCTCAATGATACAGGTTTGTGACCAACCCCGACTGTGCACAGTGAGATGTCATTAGTGATGTCATCAACAATGTAATTTACCATGTCATGAGAGATGTAATATGTAAGGGCATAAGCAGTGCATGGAGGAGGCCCAAGTTCTAGTTAGGTCAGTGAGACATAAGTGGTAATTTTCAGCATTTTTTTGGTTGTTTTTTTACCATTAGTATTATCTTATTTTGGCACTTTACTTTCAGTTGTTTTCAGTAGACTTCTAGGTTACTTTAACCACTTTTACTCGTGGTGGCCAACCTTGCTGGGGACCCCACCTGTACAAACTGACCACGCACGCAACCTTGGCTTCATCCTCGACTCATCCCTCTCCATGTCAAAACAGGTCAATGCCATCTCCTCCTCCTCCTACAACACCCTCTGCATGCTCCGCAGGATCTACAAGTGGATCCCAACTGAAACAAGAAAAACAGTAACACAGGCCCTCGTCTGCAGCAGGCTCGACTACGGCAACGTACTCTACGCAGGTATCCCGTCCAAGCACCTGCAACGCCTCCAACGCATCCCAAATGCCTCCGCCCAACTTATCCTGAACATACCCCGCCGCAGCCACATCACCCCCCACCTGAAAGATTTGCACTGGCTCCATGTCGACAAGTGGATCACCTTCAAGCTCCACGCACACAAAGCACTCCACAACACCGGGCCAGCCTACCTGAACAAAAGACTCAGCTTCTACACCCACACCGACAGCTCCGCTCTTCCGACCTCGCCCTCGCCTCCGTTCCCCAGCATCCAACGAAAAACCTCAGGCGGCAGATCCTTCTCCTACCTCACCGCCAAGACCTGGAACACCCTCCCGACCGACCTAAGGAAGATCCAAGACCTGCTCACCTTCAGAAGACACCTCAAGACCTGGCTCTTTGAGCAGTAGCAGCAACCCCCATCTTATGAATCACAGGGCACCAGAGAACCTGACTGCAAGATTGGCATCATTGAGTGAGGCTCTGCCGGCTGGAGTATTTTATCTGTAATTTATCCTCCCTAAACGGGGGCATCAGGGCTTGCCCAGGGGTGCCTGCGTGCTTCTCGCTTTGTAGCAGCTTAGAAACCCTGAATTTATAACTTGGGAGCTTTTATGTGGTAAATTGCCACAGTGGAGCTGACTGCAGTCTGCATCAGACTGACTCTTGCGTGAAGCCTGTGCATGGACTACTGGTGCACCACATCGTAATTGGTGGACAGAAGATGCTTGGAGAATGAAGCGTTCTGGAGAAGCGAGCAGGTGGACAGGCAGCGACGCACACAACCAAGTCAGGTGAGAAACTTTGGGCCGGCAAATCACTTGCTGCTCAGTGGATTGGAGCAGGTGTGGCTGAGCCCGGCTAGCTCGCAGCGGAGGGTGGCGCAGGGCAGACTGCAGCAGCCTGGGGCCAACGCGGCGAGTGGAGGTGGGCATGCCCTGTTTGACTGCCCTTCACAGTGCCAGAGCTGATGGACCAACAACCGGGTCTTGGAGCACTCTCCTTGCTGAGGGAGCACCTGATGGAGAGTATCGAACCCTGGGTGAGTGATTTGTGGCCACTTACCTGTTGAGCGATCACCTGGAGCAGGTCCCGGCTGGTCCAGATTGTGGAACGCGCTGGAATGTGCCCTGTTGGGGGCCCACGTTGAGCTCGCCCCACCACACACTGGACACCCTGGGAGAGGGAACAGTTCACCGTTCTGGGCATTAGAGGTGAGCGGATGGCCACCCCTCGTGCAACACATGTGCAGACTTTTTAAGCGATTGGGCATGCCGGCTGGCCGCTTGTAACACTGGGGCTGGAGAGTCACCCCGGACCCGCTACCCCTGTATGTCTAAACAGAGTGCTGAGTGCACTGCATGGTGCCCTAGAGCCAGCATAATTTTCCCTATCTGCCCACATTCTCAGAGTAGGTTAGGGCCAGTCACTGTAGGTGATACCGGGACCCTGATCCCAGTGCCTGCAGAGCAATTGAGGGACTCCTTTCTTGTTCCCTGAGCTTGTCATGAAATGACAAAGGGGTGATAAATGCATTGTGGCCCAGACACTGCTACATTTCACAAGCCTGGTGCACATTGGCCTGCATGTGCCCCCCACGGTTGCTCTCCTGGGGCATGGTGGGACCTGACAGTGGAACTTTTGGGGTTCTTCTTTTCTGTGCCTTAGTACTGGCATGCGACCATGCCTGAAGGGACTGCAGTCTGGTCAGTTGGACTAGCTATCATTCTGTACATTTGCTGGGCTTGAGTGAGTGGGGTCTGCTCATGCCCCCCCATCTGCCCAATCTGGGGAAAGGTGGGACCCCAATGGTGATGACGGACATCTGTGGAGTCTGCTACTGTGTGCGCCGTTTGCGGTCTCTTGAGCCTCGCTAATCTATACACAATACAGAATGAGGACAACTGATGATAGGCAGTCCAAACTCTCCTTTGAACCTGACATGAGTGGTGGATTTCCCTCCTGATGGTCTGCAGATGAGTCAGATGCATGGAGAGAGCTGCTCTCAAGAGCTGACATTTGCAATATGTTCTTGGATCGCAAACATAGTCTGACTGCGATTTATACCAAAATTGACCTGCTAACTGACAGGTTAGATAGCCCAAAAGAAAATGTTAACAAACATGATGAGCAAATTTACCACCTCGAGTGTTGCAGCTCAGAGGAAGATGGCAAACATTCGGCTGGGGAGAAACTGCTTAAGATGGAAAAAAGTCTTGGAGGTCATCCACAATAAGAATAAAGATCTAGAGGCGCGCTCAAGGAAGAATAATCTGTGCATCCTCTGTGTCCTGGAATTGTCAGCGAAGGGTCGTATGGGAGATTCTGTGGAAGCGAAGCTTCGCATATTGTTTGGGAATGCACTTTCTACCATGCTTATTGTCGAGCGGGCGCACAGATAACTTTGACAGAGACCTCCCCCAGGTGCAACTGCCGGCTGATAATAGCCAAGCTGTTAAACTATAGAGATCCAGATATGGCCCTGCTACTGGTAAGAGACCAGAGAACCCTCCATTACCAAGGCAATTAGATATCCATCTTCCCAGATTACATTGTTGCTGAACAGGCCGCAAGGAGGAACTTTCTGCTGACCAAACGCTCTTTGCAGAAGACGGATGCCAGATACTCTCTCATTTATACTTCCAAGCTATGGATAAATCAATTTGGAAAGACCCATTACTTCCCAGACCTGAAAGTGGCTGCTATATTTGTCTAAAGCATTCAGAAACCTGTGATGTGGACACCCTGGAGACTCGAGTCTCCAATTTGAGAAATCTCAGTGAAGATGGTTGAGGAGCCATGTGATTTCTGAATGATCGATATAGGAGTACTGTTTAACGATGTGAACAGATGCTCCCCCTGAGACTTTTCCTAGTGCTGCTTACCACGACATTGTACTGCAGCTGCAGTATTAGCAGCAATGGTGTCTAACATGGTGTAGGAAGTTGGCACTGTATATACTATCTCAAAGTGAGAGATAGTGTGCACAGAGTCTGAGGGTTCCACTTAGAGGTTGATAGTGGCAAAATCAGATAATACTAATGCTCTAGTTTGTGGTAGTGTGGTCGAGCAGTAGGCTTATCAGAGGGTAGTGTTAAGCATTTGTTGTACACACACAGGCAATAAATGAGAACACACACTCAAATACTTAACTCCAGGCCAATAGGTTTTTATATAGAAAAATATATTTTCTTAATTTATTTTAGAACCACAAGATTCAAATTTTAGGCAAGTACATAAATTGTAAGGTACTTCACACAAGTAAGTATAGAACTTTGATTTAAAACAGTAGTACACACAGTTTTGGTTAAAATGGCAATAAGCTATTTTAAAAGTGGACACTGCAAAAATCAACAGTTCCTGGGAGAGGGAAGTAATAGTTAGTTTTTCAGGCAAGTAAAGCACTTACAAGTTCAGTCTCCTGGGCATAGGCAGCACACCGTTGGGGGTTCAAGGCAACCCCAAAGTCACTGCACCAGCAACACAAGGCCGGTCCGGTGCATAGGTCAAAGGAGGGCCCAAAGAACATAGGCGCCTATCGAGAACAGGGGTGCTCTGGTTCCAGTCTGCTAGCAGGTAAGTACATGCATCCTCGGGGAGCAGACCAGGTTTTTTTTTAGAGCACTGGGGAGGGGGACACACACAGGCACACAAAACACACCCTCAGCATCACAGGGGCAGCCGGTTGCAGTGTGCAAAGTAGGTGTCGGGTTTTGGGTTTGAAAGCAATGGAGAGACCCGGCGGTCACTTTGGCGATGCAGGCAGGGCACAGGGGGGCTTCTCGGGCCAACCACTGACTGGGCTAGGATGAGGGCTGCCTGCTGGTCACTCCTGCACTGGTAGGTGGTTCCTCTCGTTCCTGGGGGATGCGGGTGCAGTGCTTGGTCCAGGTGTCAGGTTCCTTTGTTACCAGGCAGTCGCGGTCAGGGGGAGCCTCTGGATCCTCTCTGCAGGCATCACTGTGGGGATGCAGGGAGGTCGACTCAGGGTGTTCACGTCGTTGGAGTCACCTGCACTGTTGGTTTCTCCAAACTCGAGCCGGGGGCGTCAGGTGCAGAGTGTGAAGACTCACGCTTCTGTCAGGAAGTTGGATTCTCTTTAAAGTTGGTTTCTTGTTGCTGTTTTTGAACAGAGCCGCTGTTCTCAGGAGGTTCTTGGTCCGTTAGGTGCAGGGCAGTCCTCTGAGTCCTCAGAGGTTGCTGGTCCCGCTGGATGCATCAATGTGCAGGTTCTTTGAGTCTGGAGACAGGCCGGTAGGGCTGGGGCCAAGTCAGTTGTCGTCTTCGTCGTCTCTGCAGGTCTTTCAGGTCAGCAGTCCTTCTTCTTGTTGTAGGTTGCAGGAATCTGGTTTCCTGGGCTCAGGGTCTCCCCTAAAGACTCACTTTAGGGGTGTGTTTAGGTCTGAGGGGCAGTAGCCAATGGCTACTGTCATGGAGGGTGGCTACACCCTCTTTGTGCCTCCTCCCTTAGGGGAGGGGGGCACATCCCTATTCCTCTTGGGGGAATCCCCCAAAACAAGATGGAGGATTTCCTAAGGCAGGAGTCACCTTAGGGGCTGTCCTGGTTGAAGGGTGACTCCTCCTTCTTTTTCTCATTATCTCCTCTGGACCTGATACCAAAAGTAGAGGCTGTGTCCGGGGGTGGGGTGGGAATCTCCACTAGCTGGAGTGCCCTGGGGCATTGTAACATGAAGCCTGAGCCTTTGAGGCTCACTGCTAGGTGTTACAGTTCCTGACGGGGGAGGTGTGAAGCACCTCCAAACAGTGCAGGCTTTGTTTCTGGCCTCAGAGAGCAAAAAGGCTCTCACCCCATGGGTCAGAAACTCGTCTCAGTGGCAGGCTGGCACAGACCAGTCAGTCCTGCCCTGAAGGATTGGGTAAAATACAGAGGGCATCTCTATGATGCCCTGTGTGTGCATTTTGTAATAAATCCAGCACTGGCATCAGTGTGGGTTTATTATTCTGAGAAGTTTGATGCCAAACTTCCCAGTTTTCAGTGTAGCCATTATGGAGCTGTGGAGTTTGTTTTGACAAACTCCCAGACCATATACTTAATATGGCCACACTGTACTTACAATGTCTAAGAATAGACTTAGTCACTGTAGGGGCATATTGCTCAGGTAGCTATGCCCTCACCTGTGGTATAGTGCACCCTGCCTTTGGGCTTTAAGGCCTGCTAGAGGGGTGACTTACCTATGCCACAGGCAGTATTTTGTGTGCATGGCATCCTGAGGGGGATGCCATGTCGACTTTGCCTTTTTCTCCCCACCAACACACACAATCTGCAATGGCAGTGTGCATGTGTTAGGTGAGGAGTCCCTTAGAGTGGCACAACACATGCTGCAGCCCTTAGGGACCTTCCCTGGTCACAGGGCCCTTGGTACCACTGGTACATTTTACAAGGGACTTATCAGTGTGCCAGGGGTGTGCCAATTGTGGAAACAATGGTACATTTTTACTGAAAGAACACTGGTGCTGGCGCCCTGGTTAGCAGGATCCCAGCACACTCTCAAGTCAGTCAGCATCAATGCCAGGCAAAATGTGGGGGTAACTGCAACAGGGAGCCATTTTCCTACACATGGCTATGGGGATGGGTCAGCCTAGTGAACCCTGGCCATTCAACTGTTGCTCTCTGGGCATCCAACTGTTCTCTGGCTGGGAGAGAGTTGGTCCTTTGGATCACCCCCACGGAATGATTACCTGGCTGATCTAAATGGTTCTAAATTTTGGGTTGATAAATGGGTGGGATGGTCATATTTGGGCTGATTGGGGGGGTCAAAGTTTTGTTGGGGTTTTGTCAATGTTCATAGGCCCATATTTATACTTTTTGACGCAAAACTGGGCTAACGCAGTTTTGCGCCAAAAAAATTAGCGCCGGCTAACGCCATTCTGAAGCGCCATCCGGGCGCAGTATTTATTCAATGACGTTAGCCGGCGTTAGCCACCGGCGCTGTCTGGTGTGCGTTAAAAAAAAACGACGTACACCAGGCAGCGCCGGCGTAGGGGGAAAATGGCGTATGGGCGTCCACAAATGGTGCAAGTCAGGCTGAGGCAAAAAAATCGCCACAACCCGATTTGCGCCATTTTTTTACGATGCCCATCCCCCATTGAAATGACTCCTGTCTTAGCAAAGACAGGAGTCATGCCCCCTTGCCCAATGGCCATGCCCAGGGGACTTCTGTCCCCTGGGCATGGTCATTGGGCATAGTGGCATGTAGGGGGGCACAAATCAGGCCCCCCTATGCCACAAAAAAAAATTACAAAAAATACTTACCTGGACTTACCTTAATGTCCCTGGGGTGGGTCCCTCCATCCTTGGGTGTCCTCCTGGGGTGGGCAAGGGTGGCAGGGGGTGTCCCTGGGGGCAGGGGAGGGCACCTCTGGGCTCATTCTGAGCCCACAGGTCCCTTAACGCCTGCCCTGACCCAGGCGCTAAAATCCGGCGCAAATGCGGGTTTTTTAGACCCGCCCACTCCCGGGCGTCATTTTTGCCCGGGAGTATAAATACGACGCGTATGCATCTCAGTCATTTTTTAAGATGGGAAGGCCTACCTTGCATATCATTAACTCAAGGAAGGTGTTCACGCAAAAAAATGACGCTAACTCCATGAACTTTGGCGCTAGACGCGTCTAACGCCAAAGTATAAATATGGAGTTAGTTTTGCGTCGAATTTGCGTCGAAAAAAACGACGCAAATTCGGCGCAAACGTAGTATAAATATGCCCCATAGCCTTTGGCTGGAAAATGTTTGTTTGCATCCATCCCCTTTTTCTGACCACTCAGAGATTTACTGTATGTTCTTGCATCTGGCATTTCTCATGTGTGATGCTGATGATGATTTCCCACCTATCATTTGCTCCCAATCCAGTCAGATAAATGCGTGTCCTAGAATATACACAAACTCAATGAGAGACGCAAAGCACAACATGTGAATGTTTACCTACAGCAACACATGATTGATATAAGCATGCTACAGGGGTTGCATCTTACAGATAGCACTCAAGGGCACTTGTGAGCAGGATGGATAGGCGAATGCCACATTGCCCATTACTCAAATTATGCCCGTCGGGTGGCTACATTCATTTATAAGGGCTTACCATGGCCCACACACCGAGTTCTTTGTGACCAACAGGGCTGGTATTTTACACTATCGGGCACATTGTAGGGCCACCCTTTATAACTGCTGTCAGTACAAGCCCAAAAGACGATATTCCCCTGCTTCTTTAGTGAGATTTGGGAGCAAGTGGTCACAAGGAGGCCCAGGGTGCTTCAGTTAAGAGGGGACTTCAACGTGGTCCTGGATCTCAGGGCTGATCGCTCCAGCGAATCACGGCACCCACACCCGAATGCAGCTGCACAGTTGCTCCTAATGATGAGTGACAATCACCTCACTGACCTTTGATGCTGTAGACATACTGATAATGCAGAGGGCACATGCATACCTGCTACCCCCACCACATGGTCGTGGATAAACTACTGGCTGGCAACACGTGATATAGATGCATTGACCTCTAGGATCGAGTATCTGCCACGGACATTGTCCAAATATCCTCCAGTCATGCTGGAAATGAGTCCACTGTATTGCGCTATGCTTGCCTTTACGTGGTGCTTCGAGTCTGGGGCCCTGAGGGATCAGGTGTTTCGGGAAGAAGTTAGAACCACTATTGTGGACTATTTTGAGCACAATGAGAACTCAATGTCATCGCAGTCCACCCTGTGGGAGGCCTTCTAGGTTGTGATAAGGGGGGTCTGCATAGTGAAGCAGGCAAGTGTGCTACAAGCGCTGCGTGGTGAGCTTGCACGCCTTGAGGTGGAGATCCGCACCTTGGAGCGCCAATATTTTGAGAACAGCATTCCATCTACACTGTCAGCCATCTGGAGTAAGCTGGTCAAATACCAAGAAGCAGCATAGAGGGAAACTCAATATTTGGCAAGAAAGGCCTACACTTGACGTTATGATGAGAGTGATATTGCTGGTAAGACCCTAGCTAATTTGATGCACAAGCCTTGAGCCAGTGATTACATAGTAGAATTGCAGAATGACCAGCTACACGATCATGTTCAGTGTATGGCTTTACAAAGGGAGATGACAGCTTTCTTTTCCACCCTTTACACAACTAAGCAGTCTGTGCCTCCTCCAGACCAGGAAATAGGGCCCCAGGCTTTGGCAGCTTCACTGCAACTTTCTACAAAGAGTATGCACAGATCCTGCCCACACATCTCCTCTCATTATATGAGGAGTCGCTTGTAAGTGGTGTTCTCCCCCCTCCTTGTGAGAGGCACTGATTGTAACGATACTTAAGCCTGACAACAATACCCACGATGTGAGTCATATCAACCCTTATCCATGATTAAAAAGGATAATAAAATCCTTGCAAAGTTGATTGCCTCCCTGCAGCTTTCGTGGCATATCTAGTATGCCGTGCACAGTTTTCTCAGCAATAATTTTACTGCAAATGTTACGGTGATATTATCAGTGATGTCATAGAAAATGTCATGAGTGATGTAATATACACTATATCTATTAGTGGTATGCAATGTCTTTCCACCATTTTCACAGGATGATGGACAGCTTACTAAAAGAACCCCTCAGCGCGTTTCCCACCAATTTTGAGGATGCGTTCTTGATGCACAGGAAAATAATCAAACCTCCACCAAACAAAGAAGCACTTCATTAGTAGCCAGGCCCTGCAGCCAATTACCACCACGCACGGCTGAAGGCCATGCACAACGGAAGTTGGATTAACATAATGTAATGAAAATTACTTAATGTTAAGAAAAACATAGCAATTCACTGAAAATACAAAAGTTACAGGGACATTATAATTATTCTCACATTTCAAATGTACAAAACCATAGAAATTCAGCTGTTATAGTTGAAGTTATTTTGAGTAACTATAACTTGTGCCCTAAGGTAACTATAACTCACGCCCTTGCCATGCACTGCTAATTACTCCACATAGTACAGCATTCATGACATCTTTGATAACATCCTTCATAATGTCAATGTAATATTTGCAGTAAAATTATTGAGGAGAAAACTGGGCATGGCAGGGGCGGAAGGTAAAGTTACCTTAGGGCACAAGTTATTGTTACTTGAAATAATTCTAACTATAACTGCTGAATTTTTATGGCTTTGTGCGTGTAAAAACTGAACCTAACTATACCGTCACTGTAACCTTTGATTTTTAGTGAATTTTCAAGTTTTTAAAATTCTATTTCCTAACTATAACGTCCCTGTAACCTTTGTTTTTCAGTGAACTTCTAGTTGTTTTTTTTAACGTTAAGTAAGATGGCCATCATAATGCATGATGGGGGATGGGTTGGACGCAGGGCCTGGCCTGGCATTGCGTTGTCCCCCCGACCAAGATTGCAGTTCCTGCTCCCCCTCCTTCTTGCTATCCGATGTCCAAGCGCATGTACCTGCTCCCTCATTAAATTGAAATGTAAACATAACTATGACATCCCTGTAACCTTTGTTTTTTTAAGTGTGTGTATATATATATATATATATAAATATATATATTTATATATGATTATATATATATATATATATATTATTTATTTTTTCAACAGAGACAACCATAACTACATTGTTGCTATTGAGACTGTGTAACAAACATACATATATATACATATGTGTACATATATATATGTATATATATATATGTACACAAATGCATCTTTTGGTTTGCTATTAACGCACACAGTCGACAAATCCGAACATTTACCACACAATTAGTGCACTTGACTATGTTTAAGCATGCCAAGTTTTGTGAGCATCAATTCAGGGGAGAAAACTGAAAGAGGGTGTCAAAAATGTGCTTCCCATTCAAAGTCCCATACGAATATTTGCTCTCCAAAACGTACTTAGGTGTTTGCACAGAGTAGGGAATTTTGGGAATTAGTGTAAATCTATCTTTCTGAGATACATGAATTACAAATAAGGGTCAGGCAGGCTTCAAAAAGTTAACTGATTTTAATATCTCATATCCAGCACCTTAAACCTTGCCGCACTCCATTTCGACCTGAATGTCAAGCACCTATCTGAAGCTGAACTCAACCAACATCGAATTTCTGTTATTTGCCAAGAACAACAAGCAACAACTAGTCCAATAATGGTTGAATGATATAGCTCTGGACACATTCAAACCTCAACTTTCTGAAAATGCCAAGCTGCTTGGATTGAGCCTGGACTCAACTTCAGCCTCAAGGAACACATTCTCAAGCAAAGAAAGAAAGCCTGGTGCCAGCTCTCTTTATTACAGAAAGACCGTTTTTCTGGTGAGCAACTTCAGAACTGCTGTTGAAGCCATCATATTATTGCATTTAGATAATGGAAACACACTCTTCTATGCCCCACAGACTCAATACTACTCCCACATTATGAGCATTCTACACACAGCAGCACGTCACATCTGCGACCCGGCAAAATAGAAGCACATCATCTCCATATTAATGAAACTCCACTTGCTAGCCTTGTTGGCTTGCATCATCTTCAAAGCCAGCTGCATCATTTACAAGTCCACTACAATCAGCACCCTCATATACTGGGCTAACAAGCTCACCTTCTACAGAGGATCTTGGCAGATCCACAGCCAGAGCACCATCAGGCTGGAGGCATATAAGTGCAAATACGAGAAAACATGGCAATGAATCGTCTCCATTTATGCACCCAGAATTTTTTTATTGCATCCCTTTATCCATCAGGACCATTTCAACCCTACTTCCATTTAGGGGCAACGCTGAAGATGCATTTATTTAAATAATACTACATCGTAATGCAGTAACAGTCCTCTTTTGCTCCCAAAGCCTAGCTACCTCTCCAATAACTTGTTGACTGTATCGTTGCCTTTGACACTGTACAGCAGTACATTGCCTTTTGGGTGTTTTCATGATATACAAACAATGCTTATTGTCGTATCCTTCTTGTTTTGAAAAGTTTTGATTACCTTGTACTCGTACCACATAAGGATGGTTGTGAGGAGCTACCTGCAATCCTTTTTGTAAGCTAGATCAACTACGTGTCTCCACATAGGCACTGCTGGCCACCGTAAAGGAAAACAGAAGCCTAGGCAAGAAACAGCAAACTAGTTTCTGTCCCAATAGAGACAGGAATGCCAGCGCAGATACAATCCATCTTCTAGGTAGTAGAATTTAAGACTACAAGTACTAGATAGCAAAGAAAAAACAGGACTTGGTGAGATTTTCCAGCCTGATCTAGGTCAACTTTAGATGATTTAATGGGGCCTGATCGTTCAATCAAGGATGCTGCTAACACTGTTAATATTCACATACAAAGAATGTGTTTCTGGTACTCCAGCACATGCTACCACAATTGTGTTCTTCTACAGAACTGTAAATAGCAGCTGCAACTATTTACCCTTCGCAATGGCTGTCGTTTATGTCAGAAGGGGTTTGCAAGATGCCCTATATCAGGGTAAATAGTAGGTTTGATTTGTTTTTGTATTGTGGGGCAAACATATATTTTTCTTGATAAGTGCGAGTTTACACGTATATGAATGCAATGAAAGCAAGCAGTAGAAAACCTACAGGCCAGGCAATATCCAATAGCCTCAATACCTCAAGTAATTACTAGATGTCATTCTCTAATCAGAAGCAACAGATTCAAGTCTTTATCAAGGCTGCAGTCCCACACGACCTTACTAAATGGTGCTCTTAAGTCAGAAGCTACAATCTAAAAAGTATTTTATGAAGCCACAGTTCTTCAGTCGGTGACTAGATGCACCTCTCAAGTCAAATCCGACTGCTTGACATTTTTACAAAGCTGGAGTACCTCAAGTCATTACTAGACGCCCCCTTCAGAACGATCTAGTTGTTTAAATGCCCGTCAGTAAGCTGAGGAGGGAGGGGGTTAATTCACTATATAAATGTGCATATACACTTTCTCTACTCTATTGAGGTTTGCTTGTTTTCCACAGACTAGGTAATTATGCCAGAGCTGGTCTGAGTCAAATGTTAAAACTTTCAATTAATGTCTTGATCATTATGAAACACTGTAATGACACCCTCATAAACATTGGTTCTAGCAGTCACTGGTAAATTTAAATATAGTTAAGTTTATTTTTATTTGACTACCGTTTAACTGGAGTTGGATGTATGCCTATAAAAGTGTAGTTGCTTTTAGAGAGGAGATCTAATCTCTTGTATAACACTGTGTTCTGTGAGGAGGTAACAAAATCTCAGTGGTAGTAAAACAAAACAATCAATAGAGAAATTTGATCAAAACTCTTCTAATTATGTGTGTATTTATTTTCGCTGTGATTTTTTGGGAAAACTTGAAGCCAAGACATTCACAGACCTGCAGGACTGCAAGCTCTTGCTAAATGTCACTGCAAGTCTCAAAACATCTGGTCTCCCACTCAGTCCGGCGAGTCAGATTTGATCAGGACAGCTCTTTTTAGAGCCTACTGGCCCGTTTGGGAGAGTTCAGATGGCAAATAACAGGTGTTCTGTTCATTCAGAAAGTGAATTAGCAATAACTATCAGGGCCAGCTTTAGGGAAGTGCAAGAGGTGCAGCCGCACCTAACGCTGACTTTGGTGGGGGAGGCACTTTAAAAAAAATAACAATTGGTTTAAAAGCATGTGAACTTCTTGTCCATCCAGCAGTTTTCGGCAACATTAAACATGTCAAGATAACTCTGGTAATTAATATTCCTAATGGTGAGAGGTCAAATTTTGTCTAGTTACAGTTTTGACATGTACCATGCAGATCACAGAACTGAGTGTGAGTGAACTATGAGTTGCAGTATAAAAAATGAAATGTATGTCAGAGTGTGGCTATGGGGCAATGAGGCTCACTTTTGGAGAATGATAGTGAGGAAATATATGGAGAAAGAAGTCATGGGTGGTGCCAAAAAAGACTGTCACACTGATTGCCACAAACACTGAACTCTGCCATGGTAGCGATACCTGAATATCTTGTTTTTATCTTGTCACATTTGCTGTTTATTTAAAGGCAGATGTCCTCTTACAAATTCCTGCGTATTTTATTATATAGAATGGTATTTACTTTTCTTTCACTGACTGCAAAGCTATAGAATTTTGTAAAGTGAACTGTTTGTCAATGATGCTGGCCACACAACACTTAAATAGTTTATAAATGAACTGGACAAACATTTTACAATACATTTCAGTAGTTTGGATAGCACTTTGTCCGTAATTCTAAAGTCAGGTGGAAACCAAGATTTTATAAAGCTAAAAACAAACCAGAATACTTTACTTGGTGACATGCACAAGATAAATATTTGCTGAAATCCAATTTGCACACATTGTCAATGTAGTTTATATAGTTTTATCAGTAAAGCTACATATCAAGGGGAAGGCGTGTGCCCATTTCAATGGAAAATATCTGTCTGTAAATGATAGTGTGCTACCATACCATGTTTTAGTAATTTATTAAGTGAGAGGTTTTAAATATGGCCTGAGAAATATTCCTGCCCAACCCTGACAGCAATGCCATCAGTGAACTAACAGGCAAGTCAGGAGTTATGGGTCCCCTATATGTGGACTAGACGTTTATTATACACATATCAAATGTTTAGTCTATTAAATCTAACAAAATATTTTTTTAGGTTTTGCCTGCACAGCAGCCCGTGCTTGTGCACTGTCATGCAAACTCTTTTGTTTTAAAAAAAAATCTTAAAAGGGCTTACAGCCCACCCACAGGCCACACATTACTTACCATTGATAGGGTTCACCCTTCACTCTTCTTTTCTTGCTTGTCATTGGTGAGCAGCCACTCTGATATCATCAGGCTGCATTTCCTCTCTTTCCCTGGCTTGAGCTGCTGTTCCCTGGTGCATGGATGAAGTACCTTTTCTGGTTAGCGTCACTGGCTGGTGGCCACTGTGATTCCACTAGCCGCAGTTCATCACTGCAATAACAGTAGACATGACAGCCCACCATGCCACCCATAAAACACACCAGCACCTCCAAAAGCATATATTTGCTACTACTTGTTTTCAGATGCTGTCTCAGCAAAGGCGCCAGTCTAACAGCTGAGTACTTCTTAACAGGGGTTGGGGGGTGCTTGTCCCCCTTCTCACGTGCCTTAAACTAACACAGGTCTCACAGAAAGCTCTGTGTTCCATGGACAGAGATGACTGTGTGTTGCTGGGACCCAGCAAACGTAAATCCCTTGTTCCTGCTTTCCCCTTTCCTCACTTCAAGCCCCCCACCCCACCCTCTTAGGCCCCATTTGTTGTTCAGGATGTCTTGAATTCAGAAGGCCAGTCTCAACATGAGCTGTGTGGTTTCCAATGTTTACAAAGGCTAAACTTTTCTGACTGCATACAGTATAGGCAAAGTGCACTTTTGCCATTTTCTGCACTGCACATGGACTAAAACAACAGGCTTCCCATAGTGCACGTTTTTGCATTTACATGCCTCATGGATGCAGATGCTACATTCCTGTACTCTCAACAGGCTGTTATTAACCTATCCCCCCGCCAGCTTCCTGCCATTGTTTTTTAACTCAACCCCACCCAAGCTTTCAATCTGCCCCCTCGTCATTGATTTAATCATCCCAATGGTCTCCCCACCCGAACTGCCAGTTATACGTTTCCCACTTCCTGCTGTCCATTGTTAGTGATTTCTTTACCCTACTCCTTTGCCTAACTTTCCAAAACAATAGTAAAACAACCCCATCAACAATGTTTTACATTTGTCAGAATTAAATTGTAGCTCTCGGAATTTGAAGGCACAGAGAGGATGTAATGAAGCGGAGACAGAGGAAGAGGAAACATCTGCTTTATTGTTTACTATTTCCACAGAATGAATCACAACCATCCCCGTTGACCATTTTACCCCAATATTTCAAAGACTGCGCACAGTGTGAGCCGCGCGCACAGACACACAAGGATAAACAAAGGGAAACGTATGGCACATAGGGCTAACAATAACATAATTTTTCAGCGTTTCAACAGGACATTACATCTTTTCCCTTTTATCAACAATTAGTTCAACACATAATCCTTGACCCTGATAGGTGGTACAATACTTCTTCTGGTCATTACAGCACCCTTTGTATTGGTTGCAACTGTAGTTGAAGACATGTTAGAAGGTTTACCATTTGTGACATTTTCATGGCTTGTTTTTGATTCCCCATTGTGGTTTGCATTTTGGCTGTGTTTAGGCAAATTATTATGAACAACTTAATGGCCCTTACCTAGTTCTGGTAATTTAATGCTGATTACATTTGATCCATTCCACCATTGACCATTACCCAACAAGACAGCTGTGCCATTAGTCTTGACTACCCATCTTGTTCCACTGTATTTGCTCATATTAACTCATTTCTTTCGATATCTCACACTCACCAAATCACCAGCACATACATTCATTTCCTTGACTGCATTTCTAGCATTATAGTTGCTATGGGTGCGTTTTTGATGCTTGTCAACTAACTTTCTCATTTCGATCTCCTTTTCCTCCATGTTCTTTTTTACCATTTCATCCATGCCACTGACCATTTTGGCTGCAATTGCGTGATGGCCACTCCACCCCTGAGCAACTCGAAAGGTGTTCCACCTGTGGTGTTGTGTGGAGTGGTGCGATATGACCATAGTCTATTTCTAAGGGCTGCCTCAATGGGAATATGAGACCTTAATGCCATCTGAATGGTTTCTTTGACTAAGTGATTGGCCCACTCAACCTGCCCATTGCTTAGGGGGTGGTATAAGGATGACTGAATGTGCTCCATGTTGTTTACTTTCAGGAACATATTCATTTCTTGTGACAGAAATTGAACTTCATTGCCTGAGACCAGTTGATGTGGAAATCCCTGACTACCAAACACATCCTTCAGGAATATTGTCACTTCAGACATGGTGGGCTGTGGTACAAACTTAGCCTCAATCCATTTACTAAAGTAGTTAATAATAAAAATTGCATACCCCGATTCCGATCTTTATCCACAGGTCTTCAGGCAACTAAAAAGATGACATTGGACATTGTTGAGTAGACATGGTTTTGTCCGCTTTAGTACATATGGAACATTGGCTGACAAATATATCAACATCACGATTCATGGATGGCCACCAATACCTTTCACTGAGCTTTTGTTTAGTTCCTGTCATACCTACGTGGCCTTCATGTGCAAAGGCCACCAATCTCCCGCTCAATGACATTGGTGCAATAAGGGTTTCACCTCGAAGAAGGACCTCATCAATAATGATAATGTCATCTTTAATTTTCCAATATGGTTGCAATTTTTCTCTCAATTGCTTTTCACGCGGCCACCCTTCAAATGTGTACTTTTTATTTCTGTAAATATTTTGTCATTTCTAGTGGCTTCCTTCCACTCTTGTTTTGTAATAGCACTATTGGGCTCTTCACTATTAGACAAACATGCAACCAGCACATCATCATCACACTTGCCTTCTTCACAATCAGTTTCACTAACACATGGTGCCCGTGACAAGTAGTCAGCAGTAACATTCACTTTGCCAGAAATATACTCTATTCTGAATTGGTACTCTTGTAACTTACATACAAGGTTTGCTATTCTTGGAGTAGGTTTACGCGAACCTTTTCCTTCTAGAATGCTGACTAATGGCATGTGATCTGTACGTAAAATTAACTCTTTTCCCCAAAGAAAACATTTAAACTTTGTAACAGCCCAGACACAGGCTAATAGCTCACGGTCAGTCACTAAATACTTCGACTCTGCTCCTCCCAGTTTTCGTGAACAAAAGCAGCACTTTTCTCCTCATTAACTGCTGTCTGGCTGAGCACTGCCCCAATCCAATTTGGCTAGCGTCAGTGATCACTATGCTTTGTAGTTTTCACTGAAGGCCTGTAAGGATGGCACTATCTGAAGTTATTTTGTTTATGTTTTTCATGCTTTGTTCACACATTTCATCCCATATGAACTCTGCATCCTTCTTTGTTAACTTTGGAAGTGGTTCCACTTTTGCTGCATACTTTTTAATGCATTTAGAGTGAAATTCACACATTCCCAAAAATGATGCAAGTTCTTCCTTGTTGCTTGGGGTTGGTGAGTTTGAAATCACAGATATCAGGGATGCCTTCGGTCGAAAACCATGTTCATCAATCAGGTGTCCAAGGTACTCTACTGTTTCTTTGAAAAATTCACAGTTGTCTTTTTGTAACATTAAACCACTGTCTTGAATTCTTCGTAGTACTTTTCTCAAAATAGACAGGTGTTCTTCCTCTGTTTTGCCGTAAATCAGTATGTCATTCTGAAATGACCTTCCACTTTCCATAACTGAAAAAAGTTGATTCATTATTCGTTGGAAGACCGCTGACGCCAAACACAGCCCAAAAGGTAATCTACAGAACTGGGAAGCTCCTTCAGGAGTGATGAACGCTGTGTAACTCTTTGAACCTTCTTCCAACTGAACTTGATGGTATGCTGCACTAAAGTCTAGAGTTGTGAAGAATTTTGCTTGGTCCAAAGTCATCACCATCTCATTTCTTAGAGGTAATGGTTGACAATCAGCTACTACCTGGCTGTTGAGTTGGCGAAGATCAATGCACAACCGGATTGAGCCGTTCCTTTTCTTAGCTATGGCCATGGGTGATAGCCACTCAGACGCATTGATGGGTTCAATTATTCCTTCGTTGAACCAACTCTTTAAAATAGCCTTGATCTCAGAGCGGGTAGACAATGGTATGTTTCTTACAGGTTGTTTGATAGGTTGCACGTCTTTATTTAAAATTATTTTACGTTTGAAATTCTTTAAGCACCAAAGTTTTCCACTGAATACTTCCTTGTACTCTTCAATAATGTCTTCCAAGCTGTCTTCTTGGATGCTAAACACATAGCGTGGTTGGCACGGGTTGATCAACATTCTCCGTCTCTGATGCTCCAACCAACCAAGGATTTTCACATTGCAGTCTACCACAAATGCCTTTGAGGATGTATTTTTGGCCTTGAACTTCAAATCAGCATTAAATACCCCTAGCTTTATTTTGTAACCTCCATTAGCTCCTGGAATGATCTTGCTACCATGAAGTGGTGCTTTGCATTCTAAGGTTTCGTAGGTGTCCTTTGACAAAATAGTAATTCTAGATCCAGTATCAACTAACATTTCCACACTTTCCCCATTTACATGAATGCTGCATTTGGGTTGATTATGTAAGTCTTCCCTATTGATGATGGCCACAAGTAACACTAAATTCTCCATCATTTCACTGTCATCTGAGTCTTCGTCTGATTTAGATTCTTCCACCTTGAAGACTTTCTTCACATGAGAAGATTTGCAAACTTTAAGGAAGTGTCCAACCTTTCCACATCCCTTGCAACTTTTGCCCATTGCAGGACAATTAGCTGGATGCTAAATGGGTACTCGATCCGCAGCGGTAACATGCCATCTTGTTACTGCTCGAATTTGAACTGTGTTTTCTATTGTTTTTTTTCATTTGACTTGTAGATGCTTCACCTTCTTTGCAAATTACATTGCCCTCCCCAGGACGGTTATCTGGTTTGCACAGCAATTTTATTCCCTTTGCAGATCTTTCCATACTTTTAATGGTTGATACCACCTTCTCCAAGATAGCGTTACGATGGCACCACAGCTTTTCTAGCGCTTTAAAACAAGTGGTGCGCATTACAACCTGATCGCAGATCATTTAATCCATGTCTCTGAAAAAGCATGTTGTTGTTAACATCCTCAAAGTTGCAACATAAGACTCAATTGATTCTCATTGAGCTTGGTAACGGTAATAGAAGTTATATCTTTCCATAATGACACTCATAGTTGTATCAAAATAGTTATTCATTCTTGCTTTGGCTTCAGTGAACACATCCCATTCTTGTTCTTCCTCCTCTTCTTTCTCAATAGGTGCTATGTGATCAAGCAACCTTCTTCCTTCTACCCCCAGACAGATATACATCATGGCTTGTTTTCTGCCTGGATCATACTTGGTTCCATCAATAGCCTCCAAGTGTTTTTCAAAACATTTGATCCATTGTGTCCAGCTTTCTGTAGGTGGTCCTGGAACATCTGAAAAAGTGCTTGGCATTGCCACCGCATTCATTATGCCGGCCATGAGCTTGTTAATTTGAAGGGATTATACTTATAATGTATACGTAATAATCTATCAATTGTTTTAACTTCACAGTTTTCTATTATACAATGCCTTTGTTTAGCTTTTAATATCACTTTTTAGGATCTAGCCCCCTTCTGTGTCGATTTAAGGTATAGCACTCTTCTTAACTCAGGGGATGAAGTCCTCTCAGGAGCCAGTGAAATCAGGGTCAGGAGGTCATAACTTGCCAGCAGGAACTCAGATGCCTGAGTGGATTTGTTATTGGAGATGCTGGAATTGAGCGGACACACCTCGGACTTCTTCACATGCCTTCACGATCGAAACATGCACTTAGGTAAGCCACTCCAGAGCTGTAAACATGGCCCTGCTCCTCGTCAACTGGAGTTATCGATATAATCCTGTCTTTCATTGCCAATTTCAAATATGTAATGACGAGGAGATGGAGGATGAGGAAACGTCTGCTTTATTGTTTACTATGTCTACCGCCAACATTCCAAAGACCGCGCACAGCGTGAGCTGCACGCACAGACACACGAGGATAAACAGAGGGAAAGGGAAACACATGAAACATAGGGCTAACAATAACATACTTTTTCAGCGTTTCAACAGGACATTACAAGGATATGCAAGAACATTGCTGTGTAGATCTTAAATATTTTAAGTGTTAGGAGCTGGGATGTTGGTTCCAGGATGGGCGCTCTTTATTGATTGCTTGCCGTGTGGGAAGGAAAGCATGCTTTAGAAGGAGTTGTAATGGAAATGCGTTGTTTGGACGTGTGCATTTGTGCATTTGGCATCTGCAGCTTACATTATGTCCCCAGGAGCCCTCTCTTCCTATGTCATTGAAATTGGAGTGCATATTAGGAAATCTATTTTGTTTTTCACTACTAGATGCCACAATTACAGATCCTACAGCTGTGGGTCAGAAAAAGCTCAGTTCTGCCCACTTGATGGTCTTATTCCGAACAGTTCTCCATGTGGACTGTGCCTCCTCTATGAGGGCCCCTTTTAACATTTTTACCGTGGCATCTTACGTAGCACGTATTCATTTCATCCCATTTCGATCATTTCAAAAATATGATTTATTTGGGGTGTCTGGTGGGGTGTTTCACTGCAACAGGAAACATCACAGAGAACACCGTCGGAGTCCAAGTTTTCACTTTGCAGCTGCAAATCAGAGTTTGTAGCTTTCAGATCTCGGCCTTTGGGGTGCTGGAACCATGAAGAGCCCGTCGGCCCTACGTCCTCAGCATGCGCCTGGCACTGCTTATTCGGAGCCCACTTTTGTTTAACACTACTATAAGTGTTCAAAGTCTCTGGATGGTTTTTAATTATAAATATTTTGTTTATCGTGGTCTGGGGTGGGGTCTGCCCCCATATACACTAGGCACACTTGGGCTTTCCGGGTCTTCTCTACACTTGCTGAGACTCCTGCTGACAGCTGGATGTGTTACTGGGGCCTGTTCGAATGAGAACGTGCAGCCTGCGTCTGCCTGTACAGCGCCTGGGGGAGGGGCAAGGGGAACTTAAAGAGCCACCTGGAGGCTCTTGGCAGGAAGGAGGGTTCTGCGAGTGAGCGAAGGCCTCGCTAACTCTACCTCAGTTGTCAAAATAGTATTCTGATGACTTTTCTCTAAGTGCGGTATAAATAGGAAAACCCTGTATCATTTTACAGCTCACAATGAACAGCTGGGATGAATAGATGTGGACAGACAGTCTGTGGTGTGCAAGACACTTAAGACGTTGTACCCACAATGATTTTTTTTTAAACACATGCGAATGTTCTAAAATATTTGTAACTGTTTTCTCATATCAGGCAGATTTTGCTTTAACAGATATTTTCAAATGCATTACAAAAGTTCATTCAGACTTTCTATCACAAAATGGCTGACTGGATTCATGTGCTATTTGTTATTTAATTTGCTGCCTTTATTGGACTTTAACCCCTGGCATTAAAGCGCACCACAATAGATATCTTATCTGTTGTCGCCAAAGAACAGTGATGTCTCAATATCACCAACTGTGCTTTTTAGGTTACGCCTGCACAGTGCTTGTGAAATATCAAATATTTTTAAAAAATTGACCAGCCCAATTGGCTTTGTTAATGCTTTTGTGTACAGCAGACGTGCTGAACTCACTCATTTGAATGTGCTCTTGTATGATCAAGTTGACTTGGCGAAATAAAACATTTGCCTAGGATCTCACAATTTGAGCTGAGTTTTATGGGTCAGGCGCTTTAGTTAGGTCAAGTAGATTATTCAAGTCATAAGAGCCAGGACTGGTAACATTTTTCTGATTTTTCTTTGCGCTCTCAAGTCAGATCCACCTGCTTGAAAAGATTTCCCAAAGCTGCAGTACCTCAAATTGTTACTAGATGTCCTTCTAGAGTCACAATCAGCAGCAGGCGAGCTGATCAAACTCCCAAAACTGCATTTGGTTTGAACAATTCCTTTGTAAAAATGCGCACTCTCACAGGCCTCTGTAAAACACAATAGAGTCAAGGTGTTGGATGCAAAGTGAGTCTAATTTCAGGGCAGCGATGATTTTTTAGTTTTAAGCATTTTCGTTTTTTAAATATTTGAAACCATGCCACGAGGCGCAACGCTGCCCATTCACAAAAGAACGACAACAACGAAAAACATGGATAGGATTCCTAATATAAGTGATTTCCCACAAAGGTAGCAGAATCTACATTGTTTTGTTTTGGGGTATTTGGATTTTAGGGATGAGAAAGAAGGCGGCACTGGCTGACCGTACCATGCATCTGGGGTTCTCAGGTTTTAGTTTTGAGGCCAGGCAGGATGGAATTCATGCATTACGTTTTTTTTTCCCGCAAAGCCATGTACATCGGGCCGCGCATGGCGTCGTAAGTGCCGGAATAGATTTTGCATCGGGGCTGAGCCATAAAAGTTACCCAACCACGACACAAAATCTTAGTATATCTGGGCTGGTGTTTTTGGTCTTCCACTTTTTATGAAAGCGAGGTTTTCAAGTTATATTTAAAGCAGGAAGACTAGGGAGTTAACTTAAAAAAAAGTGAGTGATTATTTTAGATGGATCACTCTTCAGGAGTCCCCCTTCAGACACCCCGTAAGAGACAGACATGTTCTGCATTTGATGGGTTTAGCATGGGAAAAAGTGCTGCCATCCTGCTCTTAATGTTTTCTAGGATCCCACTAGTATCCCAGCGTTGTTGATGGATCACACAGTCAAGTACAACTAACAGCATGTTGTCAGTGTATTAGTTGAAAGCGGTGGCGCACTGACCCCATCCACCGCCCTGACTCTACATTCCGCACATCATCAAGGTTAGGAGGTGCTGCATAAATATTTATAGCATATAACCTAGATTAAAGAATGCAAATTAATTTGTGAAGTGGCACTAAGGCATCAGTCCACGCCATTTGTGGCCTCCAACATGGAGTCTTCTATGCAAGCCTTTGTATCAAAGCTACTAAAGTATGGGAACACTCTCTATGCATAGGCCCCATTTGAGTCAATGAGTATACTTCACTAAGCACTGTGACGTAGCGCCAACTTCAAGCAATGCACTCCTGTCCCATGCCCCCAAAATTGGTTGAGTGATGACTCCGAACGAGTGCAGGGTAGCCTTGTGGCTGACAGGGATTTAAAAGTTCAGGCCTTGTATGATGTTGGTTAACCCTTCAGACTCCAGATGCACGTCTTCAGCATTGATTATTCCATTCACCAAGGGTATTACATGGAATTAGGATTGCATCTCTCAATTGTATGGCAGGTACTGCGCATGTCTATAATCCAAGCCGTGAACATCTATAGCCCAGGCTGTGTTCATTTCTGTAGCCTGAGCACAGAACATGCCATTAGCCTGAAGTGTACACATGAATATAGCCCAAAGTGCATTTATGGTTGCTGCCTGAGCAATGTAGGTCTGCAACTTTTTTTGAACATGTATGAACATGTATGTAGGCCATGCTTGCTTTATTCCTGTAGCCCGAGCAGTGTATGTAACCTCAGAAGCATTCATATCTGGAGCTGTGAACATACCTGATACTTTAGACCCAGTACTGTGGGCTCCTCGCTTGAGCTGTGAACATGTATGTAGTCACAGCTTTGCACATATAGAACAGAACTACTCTAGGTGCATATTCATATTCCTCACCTTATGCTATGCACACGTCTTTGACCCCATCGGTACACCTGAGCTGAAGCTACGCCGATGCAATGCAGCTGACCAGAATAAATGTGTAGCTTGAGCAGGACAGATACCCGTGACCTCTGGCCTCTTCAGCAAATCCAGGAGGGATGGTTATGTTGAGAGCGACCTACATAACATCTTAAGGAACACCTCATGTTATAAGAATCCTAATAATTAGCCACAACCTTACCTCACTTCTCCTTTAAGGAGTTATTTATTTTTAGGCAGGCGGCCCACAAGCCCACGCTTTGGTGAGGAGGCCCTCGTCCCTCCCCACACATTTACAGCAGGACTTACAGCCCACTAAACCTTCAATGACCCCCTACAAATGGCTTTATATTTATGTAAATATCAGTGCTGACATGTACATGTTGAACATCCACCACCCTTCAAATTCAGTACCCCCTCTGCACCCTCCCTCCTTAATTGATAGCTGCTTCTGTACATGTACCCTGTGCTGCTGTTGTATAGAGCATTTCTTGTAATGACTTCGTTACATCATCAAATAAATACATAGCATGAACACTTGGCATGTCTGTAGCCAGAGCTGTACACTTTTAGTCTGTGCTGAGTTGCGTGTATATCTGCAGTCTAGCTATGCACCTGTAGATGTGCCTGTCTGTTGCTTCCTCTATGCATACAAGACAATAGATCCGATTTAGGAGGGAGACTCCTGTTTTTTTAAGCGAAAAACTGCTTTATTTTGGCGTCTCCCACCTGAAATCGTCTTTGCTTCAAAAGAAGTCAGTGGGGAAAATACATTTCTCTGATGTTTTTTCCACAATCTCCCACTTTCCTACTCTGAAATGTTGGCATGTATGATAATGTATCTCTTTAATGAGCGCTTGACACAAGTCTCTTTACAGCACATGCCTGTGGAATCCGCTGGGTGCTTGTTTTTTAGAAGGGGTTTTGTGCAATGCACCTCTCAAGCCCCAACTGTAGAATCAATCTGGTTTCGTCCATCCTCACCCACACCCTCTAGAGTTCGCAACAAGGATTCAAGGAAGGCTCATCGAAGGTGCTTTTTATTTTCACATATAGTGGCAGACCATGTTACCTTCAGTAACCTATCAACTCCCGCTCCCAATACTGGGGCTTCACAGAAGTGAGCATAAATCTCCAGCATCAGAAAATGAGCACTGCTTTCTGCCTGGCCTATGTGACTGATGGCCTGCTGCTCTGCTAAACAGACTAGGGTCTCATAGCCTCTTGTAACCAAGACAGGCTACGTGATACATGTAACCCGTTTTAGCATAGATAGAAATTAGATGGAATTATTTTGCGCTTTGAGCAAGTGTCTGTCCCAGGCCACTGCAACTAGCCACCGTAAAGTAACAGGCAGAAGACAAAATATGCATACTGTAGTAAGATCTGCCAAACAATGCCGGCCAGTGGAGGATTCTAACTTAGGGCCTCGTTTATATATTGGCAGATAGCCCATTGTTCCACCAGGGCTACAGATTAAATTACTCCATCGCCCTAGTGGAGGCGCTGCTCACAAGATTTATAAATGACAGCCAAGCTGATGGTCATTTATAAAGCAATGGCTGGGGCCTCCATCACGACGGTTCCTGTCACTGCATTTTTTTGTTTGGTATAGTGCTTCATCAGCAGGAAGGAGCCCTCGACCAAACATGTTCCTTCTTTTATTTTCAAAAAGGAAATCCAGAGACGTGATTTTCTTTTTGAAAATAAAAAATGCAATGTTACCTTCACATGGCAAGGGGAGCGCTTAGCAGTTTTCACTGCCCCTTACAGTCAGGGTTTTCCTGGTGGTGAATGGGCAATGAAAACTGACCTGCCATTCTGACCATCTACATTTGGTGGGTGGAATGAGAGGTCAGCCTCCAACACCCTTACTCCGCAGGATCATCCGAGGAGATTGCATATTATAAGGCACCAAAGCCTACATTGTCAAAAAAAGTGTAAAGAAGTACTGAAGAGGTCAGATGGGCACCTCTCCTCATTCCACTCAAACTGTGTGCGGGAAAAGAGAGGCAGATAGAGTCACTAATAAAAAAGACCCTCATTTTTGTTGCAGATCTCATGGACTAGAGCCTGGAGTTGTGGATCAGAGGGTACATTGCCAGAATATTGTGACAGCACCTGACACTACACATGGGTGTTCTTCATAGTTCTTCACAGTACCCTACACTTAATGCCAGACCTGATTGTAGTCCAGACGTCTTCAAACTCAATAGTTATCTCGGAGACTTAGGGCCCGATTATGAGTCCGTGGTGAGACCTCCAGACCGACCCGGCTCCAAGACAGAGTACTCTGCCGAGCAGCCGGCCTCCCCGCGTGCACTATCATGAGTTCCCTGTGGGGCAAGCAGTGTCACTGCGGCAGAGTAATGACGGCGGTACAAGCGCTGCAGGAAAGGAGCCAGATATTAATGTTGGCCACACATGCTGACTGCTGGACACACCCAAAATGTCAGCCATATGTGTTTGGGTTATTGACACAGCACAAACCCGGACAGAAGGTATTGAATCGCTTTACATGTGCACCGTGAGGATACATAAGGGCACACTGACCCTGGACACAATTTGAGGACATATAGGGGGTGATTCCGCCGCCCGCCAAGCGGGAACCGCCAGAAGACCGTACCGCGGTCGAAAGACCGCGGCGGTCATTCTGGGTTTCCCACTGGGCTGGCGGGCGACCGCCAAAAGGCCGCCCGCCAGCCCAGTGGGAAACAGCCTTCCCACAAGGACGCCGGCTCAGGATTGAGCCGGCGGAGTGGGAAGGTGCGACGGGTGCAGTGGCACCCGTCGCGTATTTCAGTGTCTGCAAAGCAGACACTGAAATACAAGGTGGGGCCCTCTTACGGGGGCCCCTGCAGTGCCCATGCCATTGGCATGGGCAATGCAGGGGCCCCCAGGGGCCCCGCGGCACCCCCTACCGCCATCCTGTTCCTGGCGGGAGACCCGCCAGGAACAGGATGGCGGTAGGGGGTGTCATAATCCACATGGCGGCGGAGCGCGCTCAGCCGCCATGGAGGATTCTCAAGGGCAGCGGAAAGTTGGCGGTACACCGCCGACTTTCCGTTTCTGGCCGCGGCTGAACCGCCGCGGTCAGAATGCCCAGCGGTGCACCGTCAGCCTGTTGGCGGTGCTACCGCGGTCATTCGCCCTGGCGGTTTTTACCGCCAGGGTTAGAATGACCACCATACTACCTTTCTGCAGACTCCCACATGGCAGTGTCCCCACCAGGTAAATGTTGGCGGAAATGTAGTACATAATCAGGCCAGCAGTAAAAATGGCGGCATCCCCTCCATGGCCCACCTGTACCTCTCCCGCCGCAGGAGCACAAATGTCAGCAGTGGTTCCAGTCTTGAGGTGGTCTTCCTGCTCACTTTGTAATCCGGCAGCTGCATTGCCAGGAAAGTGGGTGGGAAGATCACAGAAAAGCAATGGCGGTTCCCTTACCTCTGTCATTGTAATCAGGCCCTTAGTCCCAAGTTCAGGGACCTGGACTAACCTACCTCAAGTTGCTTTAAGGCCTGAATAAGAGGTTGCATTGTGGATACGCTACGCATATCATATTCTCCAATGGATAGGTTTATTTTTTCCGAAACCTCCAAGACCTTTCAACTCACACAGTGCCAAAGTGTGTCACAGAATATCGGCTCCCATCACAAGGTCACCCGGTGAGGAGTCAATACCAAACAGTGAGCACACAATTAGCTGGAAACCACTGCAGAGAGTAGGTTTACAGCTCATTGTTTGGAGGTTCTGCTCCGTTGATGTCCATTACGCAGTGTAAATACTCCCCAGGACATCAGCAGCAGCCTTAAAAGCTCTGTTTTCGATTTTGCTAGTGGGAGGGTGATTTCGGGTGAGGGGGTTTTGAGGCAGTAAATTTAAAGGTGCACCGGCCTGTGCTCGACACTAAGCCCCTCTACCTTCAAAGCCCCACTCCCTACTCACACGTGAAAAGTTTCACGAGTTGGCTGGTCTGTGATTCCAATCATGGAGGTTTTTCACTTCTTGCTCTTCATAACCACACCACGTTCCTTTTCGGAAACTGAACCCTATCTTTGCGTTGGTAAAGGCCTAGGCCTACGTACCATTGTATAGGGTAAAACAAGTGCTGGCTGACAAGTAGAACAATATATAGCCTAAAAGATTTAGCTCTAAGGAATTGTTTTTTTTAAATTCTGAGTATGACTCACTTACAGAGTTGCCACCTTTTCTAAGCGAAAAATACCGGTAATTTGTTGTTGTTTTAACAGTTTAACAAAGGCCTGGTCTTTGATAGTGAATAGAACTTTGAACAAAATCAGATGTATTCATTTGTAACATGTCTTTTTATGTTAACTCAGCTCTAGAACACATTTAAAAGTATTCACTATTTATGTTTGCTTATGAAGTATGTACAGATAAGAGCTAAAAATATACAAGCCAGGACATTAAAATAAATGTGGTGCTGGTAGAAATCCGGCCATGAGGCAACCTTACTTCACAAATCGTATGTTGAAATGTTTCATGAAATCATTACTACAACTACCAGAAACATCCAAATATTACTGTGTTGCTATCTGCATTGGAATCCTTCTATCTTTAAATTAATAACTCATAAAGCAGTGAGAATTTGGTAGAAGCATCCACCATAGGCTCAACAGATGTGTTTGTATCATAAGACGAAAGAAAGTGAACAAAATAAGCTAGCAAAATTGTAACATTGTTCTGCAAACATATTGAGAGCTCTCCTTATCTAGATGTAAGGTGTTCATATTTAGGTCACAGCCTACCAGATAGCGCAGCTATCTAATTTTCTACAGATATCTTGAGGACTTTCAGAAAGTTGGTCCAGGAATGCATTCTGCTCGTTGATTACCATTGGTTTTCTGGGTTGTAACTCACACTTTCTGGCTTTCCATTTGCTGGCTTGATTTGCTTCAGGCTCTCCAGGTTCAGTTCATCCCTCCTGTTGCCTAAACCGTGTTTACGGTATTCTTTTACGAATTTGCTTTCTGTTAACAGATCTTTAAATCGTGTTCTTATCTTGTCACATTTGCTGTTGCATTCAAAGACCGAGGTCAAATGTCAGGCACTCTCTTCCCAGGGCTCTTGTTTACTTTACTTTCTCTGACTTCAAAATCAGAGGAGTTATGTGACAATCTTGCTGGACACTGGGGGTAGGAAAGAGTTTTATTCTAGGACACAACAGTATTTAAATTAACCGTGTAAGTACTTCAGAATGTATCAGAATTATGAATGCACAAATGAAGCATATATTTTGTTATTTTTTAGCTGTGTTGGAAACCGATACTTTAATGTGATTAAGATGAATCATTAAACAAGGTGATGCAATTTCCACACATTTTCATCTGTGCACTGTAAAGTTTTATTAGTAAAACTGTAAGTGTGTGCAAATGTAATGGTCATTTCATTTGAAAATGTATTGCCCGTAGTGGCAGTGTGCTACCACACCATGAATACCCCACTCTACACAACTCCACTCTACTCTGCTCCACTCCACTGCACTCTAGTCTGCACCATTCCACTTTACACCACACCACTGCACTCTGCACCACTCTACTCTACGCCACTGCAGTCTATGACACTTCACACTACGGCTCTCTACTCTAACCTGTACCACTCTATGACAATGCACTCTTGGCACTTTAAACTACACCACTGCACTCTTCACCACTGCACTCTACTCCACTCCAACCTAGGTCATGCCAATCTACTCTGCACAATGCCACTCTATGCCAATATATTCCATGCCTCTTTGCAACACTGCACTCTACGCCACTGCACTCTATGCCAATACACTCTCCGCTAATGCACTCTATGCCAATACACTCTACGCCAAGGCACTTTACTCTGTAACACTCAACTGTATGCCCCTGCGCTCCACACCAATCCAGTGTACGCCACTCTAATCTACTCTGCACCAATGCACTCTATGCAACTTCATTCTACACCACTTTACTCTGTGCTATTACACTCTATGCTACCCTATGCAACTCCACTGTACTCTGCACCACTCAACTCTACACCACTTCACTGTACTCTGAAACAATCTATTCTACGCCACTGTACTCTATGCTACTCTGCTCACACCACTCTATGCCACTGTTCTGTAAGCCACTCTACTCTTAAACACTGCACTCTATGCAAATGCACTCTACACAACTACACTCTGTCACTGCACTCTATGCCACTGCATTCTACTTTGCATCGCTGTTCTCTATGCCACTACTCTCTCCGCCATTCTACTCTACACCACTGCACTCTGATACTCTTCTCTGCAACACTGCACTCTCCGTCACTGAATTCCATGCCACTCTACTCTGCACTGCTCCACTCTATGCCACTGCACTCTAAGCCACTGTACTCTATGGTACTATACTTTACTCTGCACTACTCTATGGTACTCTACACCACTCTACGCCACTCGTCTCTACTCTGCACTCCACGCAACTGCACTTGATGCCACCAAACTTTTCTCTGCGCATTGCCCACTGCATCACTCTAGCCCACTCCACTCTGCAGCATTCTACGCCACTGCACTTTGTGTCATTCTTCTCTACTCTGCACCACGCCACTCCACTGTACAATGCACCACTCTAATCTATGCCTCTGCATTCTACGATGCTGCATCCTACACCGCTGAATTCAATGTCAATGCACTCAATACCACTGTACTCTACGCCATTATACTCTGCAACCCTCTATGCCAATGCACTCTACACCAGTTCACTCAACTATATCATTCCGATACACAACATTCTGCCATTCCACTCTACGACACTCCACACCATGCTCCTCCATGCCACTAGCTTTTAGACACGTTGAACTGCAGCCAAACTGGTGAACAACATGGCTAAAACACACTGGCAAAACCAATAGCTCTTGCACAGGCGAGACATATTGGCTTTGTCAGTGCTTGTTAAAGAGGCGTACCACGCAGATTCCCCTAAACAATCTAACAAGCCATGAATCACTAAAGTCTCTGACAAGCCCCGCCCTTTAGGGGCATGGAATCACAACCAATGGGAGGAAGAAGATGGGCGGGATTAAAAAGTGCTGTCTCGCCAGCCGTGGGTTGAAAGAGGACGTCCGTGTTGTTATCACCACAGAAAGCATGCTTATCGTCATTATGGGAGTCAGCGGCTCGGGGAAGTAGGTATACACGTTTGCACGTTCAGGAATGTAAGTGCTTTGCGTTTCCAGGTCCTGCCGGAGCTCACAGCCAGTGTGAGGCAGGATGGCACCGGACGGAATGGAGCGAATTGTGCTTTAGCGCCTCATGCAGTGTTTTGCGTCAGTCCTTTCCTGTCTACAGCCGCTTCTTATAAATCCCATCAGCGAGTGGTGGTGCCCTTGTGTATTCTGCTTAGTGCTCTGTTGTGTTGACTGGAGTACAATTTTCCTTCTGTGTCAGAGTCTGCAAAATGGCACGAATTGCTTATAGCGCTAGTAGAAAAGAAGCCGAACACTGCAGAGTTACTCTGTCCTTTATTTATCTTGGCAGTTGGCACAGGCTACCGGTTGCTGGTAACCCATTTTATTACACCCATGACCTGTCACACCAATCCCCACGGTGTATATCTAAACCACAGTTCATCGTTTTTTCCTCTTTCTTCGCACAACAAAAAATGGGCAAAGAAAGGATTACATTACAATGTAGCCAAGATTTTGTTCTTTGTAATTCGTTTGGGAAGGTCCAACTCATTTGAAAACACAGGACAATCTATGTGTTCATCTCCAACAAAATGTTTAAGGTGATTATTTAATCCAGCACCTAAATTGCCATTGAATCTTTTCCTGCTATTTTTTATTATGTGCCCTGAGTGGAGTTAGGAGATTTCAGTCTACTGACGTTCAGCCAGGGGCAGATGTCTGTTTACAAAATTCGCTTTCACCTAACATTGTTTTGGCTGTCTACGTAGATGCCTAGGACTGAAAGAGCATATGCACATAGATGCTGTGATGTACATGCAGGGTGAGAACACAAAGCTCTCCTAATCTACCAGAGGATATACCATAGAGTGCTTTAAAGCACTGAATGGGAACCTTCTTTGGCCTGTATTGATAATTAGTATTGTGCATGCCTCAACCCGAATTGTCTTCTGGCAACTGGACAGTAGGCAGAATTGTTTTCCAATTCTGTAACATATTTTATTGATCTGGGTACAGTGAAAGGTATAACTCCTCGTTGTTGGGACGCACAGCGGTGCCTGTACTCCCCGGTATATATCTACCCTACAACCTTTACTCGATTAGCACAGCGCCGTGCACTCTAATGGCCAAAATCAGGGTTCCTCACAAATATAGCGGTGACGAAATACTGCAAATTTAATTCAGGCATAATCTTGCAAGGTAAACCAACGCGTTTTGGCAAACACATCGCCTTGGTCATGGGTGTGTGTATATATATATATATATATATATATATATATATATATATATATATAGGATTAGTATAAATAGTGCACATAATGGATTGAATAATTACCGTGATCAAGACCGGGAAGGTCGAAACGCATTGGTGTTAGTTTGTTGGGGTTCTTTTCATGTAATAAAAGAAGTTTGACGGAATCCTGTGAGTGCCGCATCCTTGACTTAATTGTCAAACTTTGTGTGAAGATATATATATATATATCTCCTACTGGCAGTCGCCAGACGGTAGTTATAGTTAGGACCTAGTTTCAATAGAAAGAGCGTTTTTTGTTTTGCTTATAATTTTGGCACCACTTGCCGAATTTTCACAAAAGTTTCAAAACTTATACTTTGCTAAGTTCAGCTTCTGTCTTGAAAGTTTTGGGGTGATCTGTCAAGGGTGGTCCGAAAAAAAGTAGGGGCCTCAAAACACGTTTTCCATATTTTTTCATAGGACCTTTAGATATGCCAACAGCCCAAACCACTGAATGGTATTACACCAAATTTGGCTGTTCCGCAGATCACGCTTTTTGTGATTTGGTGCAAATCTGTTCAGTAGTTTCAGAGAAATTAAAACATATAGATATATAGGGGCCCTGATCCTCCGCGGATCCAACTGTCCCTGTGCTGATATCTGATTGGCTCAGAACACTCCAGAAGAGAAGTGTTGGCAGCCATCTTGGGACTTGGCTTCAGCCAAGTCCCAGAAAAAAAGAAAAAAAACAGAAAAGGGGCCAGGGTGGAGTCACCCTGACCCCTTAGCTCTGTGCCGGGGTCCCCAAGAGACCCCCCCCAGGGCTAAAAAGTATTATTATTTTTTTACACATAAAAAATCAACAGATCCAGTCCGCGGGCTCCTGCTCTTTTTATTTTAATTTGGCCCTGGATGGGCCAGGTCCCGGGGGCATCAAAGAGGAGGGGGGCGCACAGGGCCCCCCTCTTTGGCCTATCATAAGCCCCGGGGACTGCCACCTCCCCAGGGCAAATGTCAAAATAAGAGCGGGGGGGCCATTGCCCCTGCACCACAGGGAGCATAACCCGCTGGGGCAAAAATGTTTTTAAGTAAGTGAGTTACAGCCCCGGAGGCAACCACCTCCCTGGGGGCTATCCATTTAATTATAACTCGCGCCCCTGCCATGCACAGTTTTTCATAAACAAAGATGTCATAAGTGCCATGATTTGTGGGTAATTACCAGTACATGGCAAGGGTTATAGTTATAGTTACCTTCGGACACAACTTATAATTATTTGAGATGACTCTAACTATAAGTGGCAAATTTCTAAGGTTTTGTATGTTTAAATGTGAGCCTAACTATAAAGTCCCTGTAACCTTTGTTTTTCAGTGAACTTCTATGTTTTTTTTAAATTCGATTTCCTAACTATATATATATATATATATATATATATATATATATATATATATATATATATATATATATATGTAACAGAGTGGCGGTAGCCACTCTGCAGTTATTGTTAGGGATACCAGATATAGGGATTACTTGGATTTTTGTCCCTTAACAACTTTGCTCCCGTTTGACTAATCTATAAGAAGCTTTGCAGACCTGTTGCACCTGTTACATTGTCGGAGGATTGAACGTTTCACAGCATTTGGTCAAGGGGGTGCATAGAAAAAAGGAGGGTCCCAAAACAAGTTTGAAATCTAAAGCACTTTACATAGACTTTAGTATTTCACGGTGCAACAATACAATTAAATGGATTGCATTGAAATATCAGAACAATGTATATTAGACTATGTAGATGATTCTTTTTGCTATTGCAAGTGATGTTATGAAGTGGTTGTGAAGTTATGAGGGCCAACAACTTAGTGATATCTTGTAGCACAATACTACTAAAAGTAGCTAGGAAACCCAAAACATAAACTAGACTTCATATGTAAAGTTTCAGATTTACTACAAGAACAACTGAAGAACCTGTAGGAAAGTGCCTCTTTTGACATGGTTAGCCCCCACTTTTTGCCTGGTATAGGATGTGGTTTCAAAGTTGTAAGTGCCCTGGGCCCCTTCTAAATAGGTTTCCAAGGACAGATCTCTTTCCAAAAACTGTTGTGATGCATTAGCACAATTTGCAACACCTTTAGCTGCCACTATAAGTCCCTAGTAGATGGTACTTAGGTACCTAGGGCGTGGGATACTAAGGGTAGGGCCCTGAGGGCAGCACCACAGATTGTGCCACCCTCAGGAACGCTGCATCCAGGTGCACTCAGCACTGCCATTGCAGGCTGAGTATCCTGGTGCAATCATAAAATACAAACATGACATGGCACATAGCCTGGGTGACCTGTGCACTACACACTGCATGCAGTATAGTTAAGCCACTTCTCTGGCAGGCCTTCCATTCCTAAGGCAGGGTGCAATATACTGCATGTGTGGGCATATGTGCATGAGCAGTATGCCCCTACTGTGCCCTTGCCAAACCTGGGGCATAGTAAGTGTTCAGAGCAGCCATTTTAAATGCATGTGCTGGACACTGGTCATTACGAGTTTAACAGCTGCATGATGGCCACTCTAAACCCTAGGTTTTTAGGTATTAAACTACTCAGAGCAATACATCAAAACTGGTACCAGTATTGGATATATTGCAAAATGTACCCAGGGGCCACCTTAGAGGTGACCCTTGCAAAAGCTAACTACCCATGTTATGGTTGCTGTCCAGTCCTAACCAGCTTGCCACCACCAGACAAGATTCTGGATTCCTGGGGTGAGGGCCTTTGCTCTGTGCTCTCTGGGACCAGAAAACAAAGCCCTTCCCGGTCAGAGGTGTTACACCATCTCCCCCAGGAATGTGCACTGCTGCACCCAGGACTTGACAATTGCCACAGAGGGGTCGACTGGACATTGGACGGACTCTAAGAAACCCCAGAGGACCTCCATCCTTCTAAAAATTGCTAAGGACCTTCCTCCAGATTTCACTCCCTGCAACCAAAAAGCATGAACCAGTTCAGTCCAGTTCACCGACAGGCCACTGACCAAGCAACCGGACACAGCAGCTAGACTAGATTTCACGCTACGGACCTGTAGGACAAACCCTGCAAGTGTGCAAGTTTGGGGCACTGCGACATCCATTTGCTGAACCACGCAATAACCAGGGTTACTAGACCCCCAACATTGGTCACCCATTAAGAAAGTCCCCTTCGCATTCTCTGAGGACCAGAAGCAAGCTTGCTGACCTGCAAAACCACACTTCAAGTGACCTGCCTCCTGGTTTCCAGGGCACCTTTGCGCACTGCTCTTGGCTGACCCATCTGCTCTGCACCTAGTCTTCCTGGCCCCACAACTGGAGAAGCAGCAGTGCTCTTAGGGTTCCCCACCCCTTGTGACCTCTACACCAAGAGTACCCTCCTTACTTACCTTGAAGTCCGCCTGTGCAGTGCATTTCCCCTGGTTTGTCCTGCACCAATTCCAAGACATTTAGCAGCTGCTTGAACCAGGAACTGACCAAACTTCTCCAGCTGGCTCACAGGACCCCGACCTGAGAACAGAAGGAGACGTTTTAAAATGCATTGCCTGATTTCATATGATTTTCTCCCATTGATTTCTATGGTGCGTAATTACGCACAAAAAGACTATTTTTGCTAAACTTTGAAAAATCATAACATAAAAAGTACTTGTCCGATTTTGATGATCTTGTTCTAAAAAATGTTATAAAAATCTGAAGTATTTTCGTTAATTGGTCTTGGGTTATTGTTGTGTCCACTTTATTGATACTGTTAGTACAACAAATGCTTAGCACTTCTCCAAGATTGGCTCGACCTTGCTACCACAAAAATTAGAGCATTAGGTGTCTAGTTTTTACCTCTGTAAACCATGGCGGAGTTGCTTGGACTCTCTGCACAGTGCACATAATTTTTGTACACTATATAAAGAGCCAACCTCCTACATAACCCATGAAACCTAAATACATAACTAATAGAATACTTCCTAATCAACATAAGTTTTCTTTTCATGCTCTCTGGCTGACAAAGTAAAACTAGCTCAACATGCCAAACAAAACCATCTTTTGTCGCGTAGGTTCTCATTGTCCGAATGAGACTACTGGATTTGGGTGGCAGAATCACCTGAATTGTAGGATACTGAGTACAATCCCACACCCTGGAACACCTGTCGGCCCAATCTGGGTGTTTCCTGCCAACTAGCGGTGCCTCATCTCCACCCGAGAACACGGATGACTGTGGCAACCAGGCGCATGACAGAGAGGACTCCTCAGGAGATTCGTGGTCGAGTAGATCTCATCCTTTTCTCTCAGGTACATTAGTCTCACACAAGCAAAGATGAACAGAAACAGTATAGTCCAATAAGGTTTATTGAAGTAACTGCATCTTAGATAAAATGGCATGTATTGCAATAACTAGGGTGATAAAATGCACTAGAAGCAAAATTGCGACGAGGAGAGGCAAACACAGAAACAGTCCCACCATACTGTCACTAGGAATGGTATAGTTGTTAACTACCTTAGCTATGTTAGAGCACAACGTGATAAGCCCTAATCCGCCTGTTAGGTTCTCCCCCGACCCCCGGGAAGACATCATCCCCCATACCTGAGCAAAGAAGCCTGTTGTCTAAGACACCGTCTCCATGTAGGCCAGAAATTCGGCAGTATAAGCCAGCAGCTGTAGCGAAGACATTCAGCAATCGGCATGTAGTTTTGGTCATCTGGCTGAAATCTCCCTCTAATGTGTATGGGACAGAGAAGTGTTTTATAATAAAACAATTGATGTTCTAGGAAAATGTCCCCACATAAGGATGTGTATGTTTCTGTGAATATTGGAGACACAGCGTACCACTTTTGTCAGCAACCCTATCTGACTGCAGCCTTGAGGAAAGCACAAAGTGAATTTAATGCATTGCTAAGAACGTGATGATTTCCCAGGCGAAAGAACAACTAGATAGAGAAAAAAAAAACAACACTGCAAATGTGGTTAATGCTAGAAAAATAAAGCGATGCTGAATAAACTGTAACTGGGCTAAAGTACACAACGGCAGGCGTAATTTGCTAAAATATTGTGTTTAAAATATGGCTAAAATAGCTATGCAACACTTTCTTATGCACCTGTGCAACAGAATGAAAATTTGACCTGGCAGTGAGACACAAAATCTACTATTTGGAGGACATGCTAATGGGCCCCTCTGAGTTTGAGTGTGAGAGTGTCTGTGTAGATGTGACAGTGGATGTAACAGCATCTCTGTAGGTGTGAGAGCGGATGTGAAAGTGTCTGCCTGCATTATCAGACTGGGTGTGCTAGTGTCTGTGTGTGTGTAATACTGAATGTGAGAATGTCTCTGTTAGATTTTAGTTGTTTTTTTAAAAACATTTACCGGGCTCCACAGATCCACCCACGGATTCACACCGGGGGCCGCTCTGAGCCTCTCAGGGCGGGTGGATCTGCAGATCTTGCGAAGTGTAAAAAAAAAAAAATCTGCATTTTAAAGCCATTATTTGTCCCATCACCACAACTATATCACCCCTATTGAGTCAGAGAACCTGTACCCTGATCCCATCAACTCAATTGCCCCCCACATTTCAGCCCTGGGGACCGTTTACCAACAACCGAAAATGGCGGCAGCAACATTTTTCTCAGGTTGTAGGCAGCCAATCAGATTCTTCCTGTGACTCGTGGATCCGCGGATCAACCTGCTGAGGAGCCACAGAGGATCCGCTTCCCTATATATCTATATTTGTTTGGCCTTAAATTTGTCCCAAAATACTGAACGGATTTGCACCAAATCACACAAAGCATGATCTGTGGAACAGAATGTAGCTTGGTGCCAAATTTGGTGTAATTCCTCTCATTGGTTCAGGCTGTAGGCATGTCTAAAGGTCCTAGGGAAAGATGAATGGGGAAAATGTGTTTTGGGACCCCCACTTCTTCTCGGCCCCCGCTTTTTCTCAGCCCCTGCTTGACAGATCACCCGAAGCTTTCAAGACAGAAGCTGAACTTAGTAAAGTATACGTTTTAATTTTTTTTTAAGATTAGTCAATGCTGCACCAAAGTTATAGGCAAAACAAAAAACGCTCTCTCTATAGAAACTGGTCCTAACTATAACTACCTAGTGGTGACTACCAGTACGTAATATATATATATAAAAAAATATATCAACTGTACACACATTTCAAAATATATTTCAGTAGTTGTGAAAGCCCACTTGTTATACTTCTGTGTGATGAAAAATATTTTTATATGATGAAAAACAAATCAGAACACTTTACTTGGTGATGTGCAAATGATACATATGTTTTCTGAAACTCATTTTTCACAGATTGTTTATATATTATATAGTTTTATCAGTAAAACTGTAAAGTAGTGGGAAGGTTTTTGTTTGGCTATTTCTTAGAAATCTGTAAATGACAGTGTGCTATCACATAATGCTTTAATAATAAATATTAAAAGTGTGAGTGTTTAAACATGAATTGAGAAACACTCTTGTCCTGCCCTGAAGGCAGTGCTGTTAGTAAACTGAAAGGCAGGTCAGGTATCATGTGTATCCTATGTGCGGGCTAGATTCAGATCACACAGGAAGCAAATGTTTAGTCTATGTAATCAGGCAAAAGAGGTTTGTTGTACAACAGAAATGATGAACTTACATATTTGAAGGTGCTATTGTTTGAGAATGAAAAAAAAGGTGACTGTAAAATAAAATATTTGCCAATGATCACACAACTTGAGACCAGTTTACGGGTCAAGTACATTACGGTTAGGTCAAGTAGGTTACCAGACATGGAGGTCTGGTAACATTTTTATGATTTTTCAAGGCCTGATAATATTTGGTGATTAATGTTTGTAATCAGTTGCATTTTACAACTGCACCCCCTCTCCTTATTGCCTCCCTCCCTTTCCTGCTGTGGTTGAGTTCCTGCCTCTACATTTCCCAACTCTATGCGTAGCACAGGAAAGGCTCAGGTGCAGTCTAAAAGCAGTCAGTTAAGTCAAAGCAGTCTCAGTAGTGAGCAGAGCAACGAGGGTCAATGTCCTCTTCAATACTCTGTTAACATGCTTGGCGGTCATCTCCACATGTGTCAATCTGTCCCCATATGAAGGCTAAGCCTTGCATCTACCTGCTCTTGATTGCTTTGCAGTTGAGACTGTATGTGGCCACTGGTCTTTTCCTTGAAGAACCACAGACTTGTTCAGGTCAGGGTTTGCGGAGTAGACTCACTGGGCAGGTCTGTGCAGTCCCACCAATCTTTAGTACGGACAGCCCTTGTGATTGGCTGCAGACCTGTGATTCAAACATAGCGGTTGTAGCCTCCCAGCCAAGTTTCTTCACAATGATGTCTCTGTAGCAGTTGCAGCCTCCAGTACAATCCTGGCCATGGCGGTAACTCAGCTATTGTTTTCTGCACTTGATAGGAATCTTCTCTGTGGTGCATTAGTGATACAGTTCACTCCAGAACTACACAGGGAAACTGGGACGTCTTTGCAACTTGGATCATTCCAGGTTTACTTTCTTGTCTGATGTGCCACCGGGTCAAAGCAGTGCCTCGCCGATGAGGCCTAATAAACCTGAAACCTGTCTGGGGTTGCTTGTGTTTCCTTATGGAGGGTGCCTTGTCTGGCAGTTCGGGATGGACTGTTCCAAGAGGACCAGGGTCAGTACTGATTTGCTTAAGGTAGACTTCCCTCTAGAGTGGCACAGTTGGTGAACAAATGATGGGTTGGAATGCTACCCAGAGCGATTGCCAGTGTTTAGACTATTTGCAAGCATTCCTTCATTACCTTTTATTTAATTACAGTGCTCTGCATGCCGACAACATGCTGGGGCCCTCACCCTGAACAACCCCTCTTTTTGCAGGGCCAGGCACAGTCCTTATGTTTCTCAGCATGCAAGTTTCTTGGTTCGTTAACCAGATTGTCTTCTCCTGTCAGCAGAAAGTGGAGACTTCAGATGATGTCCCCTTACCTCTGAGAGATTGGCTCTCAGCAGACACAACTCTTCAGTCAATCGAGCAATCAATCAGTGATTTCTAAAGCGTGGCTAATCACCCATAGGGTCTCATGGCGCTGTTTGAAGGCTTGCTGCTCAGTCGAAGAGCCAGGTCTTGTGGTCCTTCTTGGACTGCTTCAGTGATGAGATCTGCCTGAGTTTGAGAGGTAGCCTGTTCCATATCCAGGCTGCGAAGTAGGAGGAGGATCTTGGAAATGGCTGCGAGGGCTAGCTGGGAAGAATGGAATTGTCTGTTGGGTACGTAGAAGGCGAGGTAGTGGTTGAGGTATGCTGGTCCTATGTTGTGTAGTGCCTTGTATGTGTGGATCAGGAGTTTGTATGTGATGCGCTTGTTCACTGGGAACCATTGTAGGTCTCTGAGGTGGGAGAAAATGTGGCTCTGTCGGAGGATTCCAGGATGAGTCTGGCTACTGCATTCTGGATTCTTTATAGTCTTGATTGTAGTTTCTTGGTGATGCTGGCATAAAGTGTGTTGCCGTAGTCCAGTTTGCTAGTGACGAGTGTGTGGGTGGCTGTCTTCCTCGTGTTGTAGGGGATACACTTGAAGATCTTTCGAAGGAGTCAGAGTGTGTGAAAGCATCACGACAAAACAGCATTGACTTGGCGGGTCATGGATAGAGAGGAGTCCAGAATGTTCCCCAGATTGCATGCGTGGTCCGTGGGAGCGGGGGCGTTTACCAGCGTGGTGGGCTACCAGAAGTCATTCCAGGCAGAAGGGGTGGAGCCAGTTACGGGGATCTCCATCTTGTCTGAGTTGAGTTTGAGGCAGCTGGCTTCCATCCTGGTGATGACTGCTCTCATCCCACTGTGGGAATTTCTCTTGGCCTTTACAGGGTCGTCAGACAGGGAGAGGATCAGTTCGGTATTGTCGGCATAGGAGACTATGTTTAGCTCATGTTGGATGTTGAAAAGCGTTGGGCTGAGTGATGATCCTTGGGGCACTCCGCAGCATGTATCTTTGGATTCTGACGTGAACAATGGTAGTCTGACACTCTGTTCTCATCCTGTGAGGAAGGACCTGATCCTTTCCAGTGCTTCATCTTGGATGTTGGCATCGTGGAGTCTGGCGCAGAGGGTGGAGTGGGAGATGGTATCAAATAAGGAGGATAAGTGCAGCCATGGTCAAGTATAGTACGTATGTCGATGGCTGCTAAGAGTACTGTTTTGGTGCTGTGGTTGCTTCTGAATCTGGATTAGGATGGGATTAGGATGGATCTGGTGTGTCTCAAGGAATTTGTTGAGTTGCTGGTTGACGGCCTTTTCTAGTACTTTGGCTTTGAAACAGAGCCAAGAGATGGGTCTGTAGTTTTTCAGCTTCCTTGGGTCGGCGGTGCGTTTCTTGAGTAGCGGGTTGATCTCAGCATGCTTCCTGTCTGATGGGAAGGTAGCTGTCTCGAAGGATTGGTTGATAATTCGGCAGAGCTCACATGCTATGGTGGCGCTGGCCAGGTTGAGGATGTGAAAAGGGCACGGATCCGAGGGTGCTCCAGAGTGGATGGAGTTCATGAGTCTTTGGGTGTCCTCTTTGGTGATGGAGGTCCAGGAGTTAAGGATTTGGTGTGGTGCTGGGTCTGTGGTGGTATTTGTGGGCAGTGCGGGTGGGTTTCGGTTCATGAAGCTTTCGTAAATGCCCTGGATTTTTCAGTTAAAAAAGGTGAAGATGTTGTCGCAGAGGTCTTGGGAGGGAGGGAGGGAGTTGTTTGTCCCGGGGTTCTTGAACTCTTTGACCATGGCGAAGAGCTCTTTGCTGTTTTGAGCTCTGGTGCTGAGATGTTCTTGAATGGTGGCTTTTTTGGCGGCTCTGATTATCTGGTGGTGCGCAGTGACTGTGTTCTTGTAGGCAATGCGGTCTTCGGTGGATTTGCTGTTCTTCTTTTTCCATTCCAGTCATCTCCAGGTGTGTTTGGACTCTTGTAGGTCTGTCATAAACCATTTAGGTGTTTGCTTATGACGGTTTTCTGCTGATTTCCAGAGTGGGGCTCCGTTGCTGGTGCACTCCGCTAACCAGCGGTGTGCGAGTTCATTAGCCTCTGCTGCGTCTGGTGGGAGAGAGTGGCTGAGAGCGTTGGTGAGTTGTGCTTCTGTAACTTTGCCCCAGCGTCTGCCGAGAGGCGCAGGGGAGCATAGTGGCGTGCTGTGTTCTTCGTGAAGGTAAAGGGGACGCACTTGTGGTCGGTCCAGTGCTGTTCAGAGGTGTGAGAGATGGTGATGTTGTTCCCTGCTATGAAGGCGGGGTCGAGTATGTGTCCCGCTCTGTGGGTTTGGACATTGGCTAGTTGTTAGAGGCAGAGTGTTGCAAGGTTGTCAAAGAGGTTTGTGGTGTTGGGGTCATCGTAGATATAAAGGTGCAAGTTGAAGTCGCCCAGTAGGATGTAGTTGGAGGAGGTTAGGGCTTGGGAAGGGTCGAGGTCGGTGGTGTATTTGCAGAATTTAGGTCGGGGTCCGGTCGCCCTGAAGATGAGTGTGCCACCGAGGGAGGAGTTGGGGTTGGTCAGAATCTGGAAGTGTAGGTGTTCATGGGTTGACTGAGACTGTGCAGTATTGGTGGTTGTCAGGCAGAGTGTGTTCTTGTAGACTATGGCAATGCCTCCTCTAGGCCAGTTGGCTGTGTCCTTGCGGATGATTTTGTAGTTTTCCGGGTTGGCCATGGCGATGTCTGGGGCCGAGGTGGGGATGATCCACGTCTCCGTGAGAAAGGTGAAGTCTGGGGTGGTTGAGGAGGTCCCAGATTCTTCTGCGTGCTTGAAGAGGGAGCATGTGTTGAGGAGTATGCACTTGAGATGGTCGTCCGTGCTTGGTACGGGATCGTGTGGTTGTCCTTAGAGGGTTTGGGAGCGTGCGTGGCATGAAAAAGGTCCATGAGTTTTCCTCTGGTCGGCTAGGAGGCAGGACCAGGATCTTCCCGGGTTGAGGGCGCATAGTGTGTTGGAGTTGAACCGGCAGATGGAGCGAGGACTAGGGTGCATAGTGCCAAGCGCGGTCCAGGCGAGGATGGGTGCAGATGGGCTTGCCTTTGGCACGCCTCTTGATTATACAGCAGCTCTTTGACCATTCTGCATAGCACTTAATTGCTTGGTTAAGTTGAAATTATGACCAAAACAAAGTAAGTGGTGTAGATCCCGCTTTAATATGTATTTTCCAGACAGGGGATATGGAACCATGGTTTGCAGTTTCAGAATACGTTTGGATTTTCCTTTTCTTCTAATGTCATTTCCAGGCTACGCTCCAGACACAGCCTTTGTACAAAATTATGTTTCTCACAGCAAGTAGAAGTGTGACTGTTTTTAATCAGAACAACCTAAAAAAGGGCACAATAAGTGAGTTTTCTGAATCTAGCTGTCATCAGCCTTTCTAAAGGAGTAATAGGAAGAAGATAAAAGAGAAGGCCCTGATTAGAAAGTTCCTTATCTTAAACTGCAGAACCTATAATCCAGTCCTCAACCCTATCATCCAGAGGCCATGTTCAGGACGATTTAATGAAAAGTCCTTTGCTAATTAGGATTTCATACAATTTCTAAAGGGGGACCTTTATATGTCCCCCCTCACTTCAGAGTCTGGGTCTTCATCCACCAGCTACAGGAATTCAGCAATACACTTCCACTGTTTGGAGGAACTATCTTCATTCTCCATCTTGTGCCGTGCCAAACAAGGTGTATCCAAAATGGATCCCACTGACCCCAGTACTGAGGGACCAAGCACTGATTGATTCAACCGAATCCAGGTGTGGTTGCGGTACTATTTTCTTTTTTGAACAAAAAAAACGTGCGCAGCAGGACCAACAAAATTTAAAAGTTTTATTTTTTTATAGGTTTTTTGTTTTAGTTTGCCAAATCTTTCTATCACTTTGCACTCATGTTTTGTTTTTCAGCTTCTATGGTCCTGCAAACAGAAGGTCCATGACTGCCAAAATGTGCCCAGCAGGACAAATAAAATTGCAAAGTTGTATTTTCTATAGTGCACTTTTTGCCAAGTCTTCTTTTCTCACTTTGCACTCGTGTTTTGTTTTGTTTTTGCTGATGGGTGCTGCTTTCAAAAGATGACTATTATCTTGTTCTAAATATTACAAAGCAGCATTGTTTCTTTCTTATGTGTAATAAAGCTTTAACACATAATCGTGCCACCCCACTCCAATCCAAACCACTCACCCCAATCAAAAACATTCTGCCCCACTCCAGTCCAAAATTACCTGCCTCAGTCCAGTCTACTCTTCTCCAATCCACAACAATCTACTCCACTCTAATCAAAGATAATATGCCCCACTCGAATCCGAAACAAGTTGCCCTACTCCAAAACAATCTGAATGAATTCACAACAATTTACAGAAGTAGACCACGAAATCGTACTTCTAGAAAATGTTTGTGAACTGTATTTCAGCGTATTTCAACGGAAGCAAATATGCATGTGCAGATTTTCTCAAGCAAAACCTATGGTGTATTTACAAATTCACGTTCCCTCCAACCACTGTTTCCCAAACAAGGAAGAACCTCTACTTCTGCCCTTGTCAGGAGTACATTTCAAACCTTTCTCAGTATCTACCATACTCCAATACAGAATAATCTTCCACATTCCAATCCAAAACAATCTGCCCTACTTCATTCCAAAATGGTCTGCCCTACTTCAATCCAAAAAACTGGCACCACTATAATCCCCAAAAATCTGCCACACTACAATCCAAAACAATGTGCCCCACTCCAGTCTGTCCCAGTACAAACCAAAACAATCTGTCCCTCTCAATCTACTCCTCTCCAATCCAAAACAATCTACCCTACTCCAACGCAAAGGAATCTGCCCCATTCAAATCCAAAACAATCTGCCCTACTGCAATCCAAAACAATCTGCCCACTGCAGTCCATAGCAGTCAGCCCTGCTCCAACCCAAAGGAATCCACCCCATTCCATTCCAAAAGAATCTGCCCCACTCCAACCTGTCCCACTCCAATCCAAAACAATCTGCCCCACTCTAGTCTGTCCCACTCCAATCCAAAGCAATCTGCCCCATTTCAATCTGCCCCATACAATTCAAAACAATCATCCCCACTCCAGTGTGTCCCAGTAGAAACCAAAACAATCTGTCCCACTCCAATCTACTCCTCTCCAATCCAAAACAATCTACCATACTCCAACCCAAAGAAATCTGCCCCATTCCAAATCCAAAAGAGTCTTTCCCACTCCAGTCCAAAACTACGTGCACCACTCCAACCTGCCCCACTCCAGTCCAGAACAATCTGCCCCACTCCAATCTGTCCCAGTACAAACCAAAACAATCTGCTCCACTCCAATCTAAAACAATCTGCCCACTGCAGTCGATAGCAATCCCCCCTGCTCCAATTTAAAGGAATCCGCCCCATTCCATTTCAAAAGAATCTGCCCCACTCCAATCCAAAAGAAGCTACCCCACTTCAATCTGCCCTACTCCAATCCAAAACAATCTGCCCACATCAATCCAACCCGCCCCACTCCAATCCAATCACCCTACCCGATCCACCTTGCTCTGATCCACCTTACCCTCACCCATTTTAACCTAATCCACCCTACACCAATCTGCCCAACTCCAACATAAAACCTTCTGCCCCACTATATTCTAAACATTCTGCCCCACTACATTCTAAACAATCTGCTCCATTCCGATCCAAAACAATCTGCCTCACTCCAATCCAAAACAATATACCCCACTCCAAAACAATCTGCCCCACTCCAGTGTGTCCCACTCCAATCCAGAACAACCTGCCCTACTGCATTCCAAAACAATCTGCCCTACTTCAATCCAAACCAATCTGCCCCACTCAAATCCAAAACAAAATGCCCCACTCCAGCTGGCCCCACTACAGTCTGAAAAATCTGCCCGACCACAATCTGAAAAAATCTGCCCAGTACAATCCAAAATAATCTGCCCCATTCCAACCTGTCTCATTACAAACCAAAACAATTTACCCCACTCGATTCAAAACAATCTGCCCACTGCAATTCATAGCAATCTGCCCGACTCCAATCCAAAACAATCTACCCCACTCAAATGTAGAACAATCTGACCAACTCCAATCCAGAACAATCTGCCCCAATCCAATCAGTCCAAAACAATTGACCCCCTCCAATCCAAAACCATCTGCCCCATGCCAATCCAAAACAGTCTGCCTCACGCCAATCGATAATAATCTGTCTCACTCCAGTCCATTATAATCTGCCCAACTCCAGTCTGCCCCACTCGTATCTGTCCCATTCCAATCCAAAACAGTCTGCCCCACTCCATCCCAAAACAGTCTGCCCCATTTCAATCCAAATCAATCCGACCCACTTCATTCCAAAACAATCTACCCCACTCCAATCCAGAACGATGTGACACACTCCAATCCAGAACAATCTGCCCCACTCCAATCCAAAACAATTTACCACCTCCAATCCAAAACCATCTGCCCCACGCCAATCCAAAACAATTTGCCCCACTTTAATCCAAAACAATCTGTCCCAATCCAATCCATAATAATCTGTCTCACTCTAGTCCATAATAATCTTCCCCACTCCAGTCTGCCCCACTCGTATCTGTCCCACTCCAATCCAAAACAATCTGCCCTACGCCATTCCAAAACAGTCTGCCCCACTTCAATCCAAACCAATCTGGCCCACTTCATTCCAAAACAATATGCCCCACTCCAGTTGGCCCCACTATAGCCCCAAAAAATCTGCCTCTCTACAGTCTAAAGAAAACTGCCCACTACGATCCAAATCAACCTGCCCTACTACAGTCTGTCCCAGTACAAACCAAAACAATTTTCCCCACTCCAATCTGTCCCAGTCCAATCTGTCCCACTCCAATCCAAACCAATCTGCCCAACTCCATTCCAAAACAGTCTGCCCCACTTCAATCCAAATCAATCTGGCCCACTTCAGTCCAAAACAATATGCCCCACTCCAGTTGGCCCCACTATAGCCCAAAAAAATCTGCCCCGCTACAGTCTAAAGAAAACTGTCCAGTACGATCCAAATCAACCTGCCCTACTACAGTCAGTCCCAGTACAAACCAAAACAATTTTCCCCACTTCAATCTGCCTCACTCCAGTCCAAAACAATCAGCCCCACCCTAATCCAAGGCAATCTGCCCCAATCTAATCATCCCCACTCCAATCCAAAACCATCTGCCCCACTCCAATCCGAAACCATCTGCCTCACTCTAATCTGAAACCATCTGTCCCACTCCAGTACGAAACAGTCTGCCCCACTTTAATCTGCCCCACTCTAGTCCATAATAATCTGCCCCACTCCAGTCTGCCCCATACAAATCCAAAACAATCTGCCCCAAACTAATCTGCGCCACTCCAATAAAAAAAAATCTGTGCCTCACTCCAATCCAAAACAATCTGCCCCATTGCAAACCAAAACAACCTGTCCCACTCAAATCCAAAACAATCTTCCCCAATCTAGTCCGCCCCACTCAAGACTTCCCTGCTCTAATCCATTCCACATGACCGCACCTAATCCCAGTTCCCCCACTCCAGTCCACCACAATTCACCCCACAACAATACAATCCACCCCAATCCAACCTTCCTCACTTTAGTCCAATCCAGTGAACCCCAATCCACCACATTTCAACCCACTCCAGCCCAACCCACCTCACTCCAGTCCAACCCACCCTACTCCATTCCAACCCACCCCTCTCTAATGCAGCCCATCCCACTCCAAACCACCACATTCCAACCCAGCCAACTCCAATCCAATCCACCCAATCCAGTGTAACCCAATCCACCCCACTACATTCCACCCACCTCACCAGAGACAATCCCATTCCAATCCAGGCCTAATCCATCCCATTCCAATCCAGGCCTAATCCAGCCCAGTCCAATCCAGTTAACCTTAATCTACCCTACTCCAGGTCAGTCCACCCTACACCACCATAATCCAGCCCAACCCAGCCCACACAATCCAATCCACCGCACTCCACCCCAATCTAATCCACCCCACTCCAATCCAATTCATCCCACTCCAATCCAGTCTACCTCACCCCACTCAACCTCATCCCAAACCAGTCCATCCAATGGCAATCCAGTCCACCCCACTCCATCCACCTCACTCCATTCCTCTCCACCTCACTCTACGTCAGTTCATCCCACTCCAGTCCAGTTCTATTTCAATCCAATGCACTCAGCTCCAATCCACCCCATTCCAGTCCAGCTCACACCACTTCACTCTACTCCAGTCCACTCCACTCTACCCAGTCAAATCCACCCCACCCTAGTTCAGTCCACCCCACCCTAATCCAATCCACTCCACTCCATTCCATTCCTGTCCAATTCACCTTAACCCACCCACTCCAGTCCAATACATTTCACTTTAATCCACCCCACCTCCTGTCCAATCCACCCCAATTGACCCAATTCCAAATCACCATTGTCCAGCCCACCACAAGCCACACCAAACCAATTGATCCCACACCAATCCAATCTACCCCACCCCACACCAATCCAATCTACCGCACACCAATCAATTCCACCCCAGTCCAATCCATCCCACTCAATCCAATCCACCCCACTCCAATCAAACCCACTCCAGTCCAATCCAACACGATCTACCCTACTCAAATCTCCTGCACTCTAATCCAACCCATCCCACACTACTCAACACAAATTCACTCCACTCCAATCCAGTCCACCCCACTCCAATCCAATCCACCCTACCCATTCCACTCCACCCCACGCAATCCAAGCTGCCCCACTCAATCCGATCAGCCCCGCTCTATTCCATCCCACTCCACTACAGTCCAATCCACCTCACTCTAGTCCAGTTCACCCAGCTCAGTGCAATCTACCCCACCAGAATCCACCAAAATCCACCTCACTCAAATCCTTCCAGCCCCAATCCACCCCACCCCACTGCAGACAACCCCACCCCAATTCAATTCAGTCATCCCCACTCCAATCCACTCCACTCACTTCACCCTAGTCCACCCCACTCTAGTCCAGTTCACCCCAATCTACCCCAATGCAATCCATCCCTGCTCAATTCACCCCACTCCAACCCATCTCAACCCGGCGCACCCCACCCCACCCCACTCCAGTTCATCCCACTCCTATCCATCCACTCGAATTCACCCTACTCCAGCCCTCTCCAGTCCAATAAATTCACTCCACCCACTCCACACCAATTCTCCCCACTCTAGTCCAGTCTAATCCACCCCATTCCAATTCACCCTACTCAAAAGCACTGCAATGCAATCCACCCCACCCTGGTTCCAGCACTTAATTCAGTCCATCTTCCCAAATCCAGTCTAATCACCCCACTCCATTCAGTACACCCCACTCTACTCCAGTCCAATCTACCCCACTCTACCCCACCCCACTCTACTCCAATCCACCTCACTAACTCAGTCCTTTGCAACCCACTCCACCTTATTCCACCCCGCACCACTCCCTGCCATTGAACCATTGAACTCTATGCTCCTCCACTCTACAACACTCTACTCCCCCACTCCACTCTGACACTCCACGTCACTGACTTTAGCCTTGCAGCCACACTGATGTACAACATGGCAAAAACACATTGCAGAAGCCAGTAGCTTTTGTATAGGTGAAACCTATTGGCTTAGCCAATGCTTGTTTAGTTTGGCAAGACAGCTTTAGCTAGATATCCATAGCACTTTATAAAGTTGCACAGGGAGGTTTAAATTACATTTCAAGAAGCTCTTTAATTTGAAACACTTTAAAAAAATGCACCCAGGCAGTGCACTCATCGGCTTTCCTGGAAGTCAGTTACCTTCCAGTTTAAAGGAGAATCCAGCTGCCAGACTCTACGCAACCCACCTTTTTTGAAGCACTTTTAAAACCTGCATTTCAAGTAAAACTTTGGTCAGGTGCCCCCGGAGCAAGCTTCCTCACTTCGCCAAATAGCTGACCGTCAAATCAAAACTTCCCTGTGGGGTCTCAACACAAACATTGTCTAAGGCAAGTTTGTTGACAGTTTTATTGCGTATAAATGTTATTGGCACTTCTTTTTCTTTTAAAGCCTCATTGTTCATGTGCAGTTACACTATCCAAATGATTTTGTAAAAATATGTTTTTGTTGCAATTGATGCAGAAACCAAGACATTGTAAGGCATTACAGATCTATGGCAATACAGTTGACACAAAGGGCCTGATTTCGATCTCAATGGTGTTACCGCCAATCCACGTCAGTGGCAGACCCGAGTAGACCGTCAAGTCGACAGTGTTCTGCCTGCCGTATATTTAGATGTATTGCGTCTGAGCCGAAGACTGCTACGCCAGAGCGCTCTTCTTAGCTGTCTGGCAGACAGGTTCCCTCCAACTGTATTTAGATGTCACAGTTAGACAGGTGGTGTACTGCTGGCGGTTGGCTGACAAAGTGAGGACTTCGCTGTACCCAATAGGCATTGGACAGTGCCAGTGGCCACGGAATACAGGTAAGTCTCACACACAAACACACACTCTACCCTTCACATGTGCACCCCCCTGCATCACACAAGACCCAACACACCACATACACACTGATATCCATTGCCATTCCAACACAATATCCACATGCTACAAACACACATGCATGTACATCCATGCCACAAGGTACACTAGTGACACTGCACCCACACACGACACGGCCACAACTACACACACATCTACACAAACACCTGCACACACAGGCACAGCTATACACATCACAACAGCCACACAACAACATGCACTTGAATTCAGCACGCAGCAACACAACACAACCACATCCATACCATATACAAGTGGCACACATACTGACACAACCACATCATCCACTACACCTCCCTCCACCTCATACAGCTGGTCGCATCACACACACACATACACATACTAACTCACACACACAACTTGAAGCACAACATGACAGGTACAAGTCCCCTTGCAATGTGCACATATCGGCACAGTTCACAAGTGTGAAAGTACAGTCATTATGCTGGCACCATAATGAATGCTGGCACCATAATGACAGCTCTGCCTGTGTGCGATATGTGTTGTGTACCAGTGTGTCCCCATCCGTGTCTGACCCACGTGTTTCCCCGAAATATGCATGTCACAGTAATTTAACAAATAACTGTAACATATCAGTCTGCAGTAGCCCTGTGTTCATGTGCAATGACCTCTGCACCAAACTTACTTAGCCAATGCATGTTGCCTACCTTTGTGTCCACCAATTGGGGAGGGGAGAGGATTGTGTTTTCTCCGTGGTCCCACGGTAGCAGCGACTGAGGGTATTGTGCAGTTGTGTCCAGCCGGAAACAGAAGTAGACTTGGGAGAAAAAGTCAGTTTTCACCCCCTGGTCTCCCCAGTGTGCCAACTCAGAAGTGGAGGTCGGACTGCCATTTTTTGCTTGGCGGTAAGACACATACACATCTGCTCAGTGGTAAGGGTGACTGGAGTCCCGCCTTCAGCCACACTTTCCTATGGCACCGTCAGTGCTCTTGGGAATGCATGGCAGAGTCGATGGGCCTCGGTCAGGTTAAAGTCTGTGGGACCCCCAACATCTAAATCCGGCGGGCAGATTGTCATGGCGGCGGATGGGTTTTCAGTCGAAAACTCAACAGCGGGACAGTTACTGCCAAGATCTAAATCAGGCCCAAAGTATCCATGTCCACATCGAGTCCCGTATGTCCAAGAAGGAGATGATGGCATTTGCTGTCAAGTTGCATATTATCATTTTAAAACTACGACTCAACAAAAAACCCTATGGAAAAACGTATGTATGTACAAGCAGCAGCAAGCTGTCAGCACAGTATCTTGCCAAGGGTGGGGTACCACATCTCCACTCCCCCCATGGTGGGGAGGGGGGAAGGAGGACACAGAGCAATAAAGAAAGGCACATTGGGTAGGCACTGGAGGGGGGAGGGTCAGACTCTCTCTCACAGTTATCTTTATCTCCTCATGACCCCTAGCCAAGTATTCATTCAGTCACTCTCAGTCTTCGTGCTATCATTCCGTTGTGCCCCCAGGGGGGTCTCACTCTCCCGATTCCAAGGGGTGTTGGTGGAATCGTCCTCTAACAGGTTCATGTCTGACAGGGCGTCCACCATGGTGTCCCATATTTCTAAGTTGCGGTCCGCATTCTCATCTGTGTGCACTGTATGTAATTGTCTTTCTTCTGCCGTGCCCCATTCAAGCATGTTTGTTGTCCATTTGTCAACTGTTGGGGCAGTGCAGTGCAGCCCATGAATGGACATCTGCCTCTTTGCCAGGATCAACCCCAATAGCATGAACAGGTGGTTTATTTTGGCTCCACGTTTAGGTGTCAAGAGTACTCCAAGTAATCAGTGGCTGATGAATGCCTCAGCGCACACCTGTGTCACCTCCCTTAACACCCTTATGATTCCACTCCAAAACCCATGTAGTTTACTACAAGTCCATGTCATATGGAGGAACTATGCTGGTTGGGTCACACACCTTGGGCACGCCTCAGAATGGGCTCTGTTAATTCTTGGTAAACGCTCTGGGGTTATATAAGCTTGGTGTAGGTCATAAAACTGTGTGAGTTTGAATCTTGCATTGCTAGCCACTTCCTTGACCTGGGCAAACACTGTTATCCAGGCCCCTTCAGAAATGAGCTCCGTTTGGCTCTCAGTTCATTGGTTCCGGATCCCCATCACATCTGTGTGGCGATCCACTTTTAAAGTGCCTTATAAATGTGAGGGATCAAACCCCGCATTGATCCGGGATCCAATATCACCCGCAATGTCTATGACTTCTTCGGTTCAGCTGGAAAGTCAGTCCAAGTCCCCTGAAGTGTACAGGTTATTTTGGTCCTGGTCCTTAGCAAGTATTTTTGTGTCTAACCCCAGCATAGAGAGAGTTCTATCAGCACTGTGGTCAGATTGGTCCCTCCCCATTTTGGGGAACATGAAACAATGATTTTGAGCCTCGCGCATAGTTTGCAGAAGCATCCTACACCCATGTGCCTCCTCAAGTGTTTTCTGCAAGCGGGGAAGGAGCAGCTCCACGTATGATGGATAGTATTGCACTGTAGGCCATCTGGCCTCGGTGTTCTAAAGTGAGCCAATTCCCAGACCGCCTCCGTCAATTTCTTCATGAGGAGTTTCCTCTCCAGTTCCCAACTCTGTTCCGTCGTAAGTCGAGGAAGTGCTATTTAGTATCACCAAGCACCTTTGGGCATAAACGCCACAGTGGTACTTCGGGTCTATCTCAGCACCTACCCCACTGTTTTTGTGTTGTGGATTGGGGCATAGCATGTGTATTCTCTGGGATGTAGACTCCGGGGTGTCTCAAGCGCCAGACATCCAAACAGCCCTTGCATCCCATCACTTCCTTCAGTGCAGCCACCATGTGCGGCTTTGTGTCCTGTCGTGGGGGGTGGCGATCCCCACCACCATCCAGGACACATTTGAAATCTCCTGCCCACAGCAGAAGGGTCTCAACACATAACAGAAGCTCTCTGTCAATGTCAAGTTAGAAAGTCCCATCATCCAAGTAGTACATACCTCCCAACCGTCTAACAGGCTAAACAGCAGCATATGTCTTCCCTCAACATCTGCCTTAAAGTTCAGAACCTAGAAAAGGACCTGCGGTGTGGTCCATGTGGAGACTCCGCACAGTTAGAGTAGGTAGTGGAGTAGAGTTGTCCCCTCTATTTCCTTCGCAATTTCTGGGCCTCTTCTTCTGTCAAATGTGTCTCTTGCAGCAGTGCAATCTGAGTGCTCTGCCACCACGTTGTCACTTTGACACTCGAAGCCATAGCACCCCATAATTCATATCATCCCATCCTAACCCTGTCTCCCCCTTTTGGGAACCCCGCTGCTGCTGCAGAACAAAGAACATATCAAACAGGAACACCCCATCCCTCCCACCGGGTAAACACAACTGAACAATTTGTGTTTGCCCAAGCAGCTTAGTCCCTCTACTCCTCCAATTAATCACTCCATATTAAAGCAAATCTCTCAAACCCCCATTCTTGCCTCCTAAAATCCACAGGCAATCCGCAATTGCAATGTACTAAAATGAGAGGGGAGGCTGCCCGGGGGAGGGGGGGCCAGGGGGTGTGGGACCACAGCTATTCGCCGTGCCCAGTGCTTCTGAGCCCTACACACCAACTCGTCTCACACCAGTCACACTTCTATAAAAAATACATCCACCCACTTTTGTTCAAGCCCTCTGAATCAAGTAAGATCTCTTACAGAGGTACAATACTATTCTAACGAGCTAACCAGCTAGCTAACTATCTACATGGGCGAGAGTCGGACCGCCTGCTCTATGCAGCTCGTACCACCCATTTGCCCTCTCTCCCACATCCATGCCCAGAGCATGCCATCCATTTTGTCAGTCAGTATCCAGAGAATCCCCAGAAACCTGTTACTCAGCAAAATAATTAGGTTTAATCCCTGCTAGGCAGGAGATTGCATCACCACTGACCATAGCACAAGTTCAACTGTGGTATCAAGTTTATACCCAATGTCAGGTTTCACTCTGCCCTGGTGTCTCCTCCACCACATCCCCCACACTTATGTCTGAGTTAAAGGCTGTAACCACCTCCACCAGCACCATCACCACTTCCCTCTGCAACCAGTGCTGGTCTGTGTCTCCTGTTCCATCTTGTCGGGTCAACGCTCGAGAGGTGGACTGCGAGGCTCCTCCACCCTGTCTTCTCTGCTTTCCTGACGGTTGAAAGTGATCTGGGTTCCCAGTCCACTGTCCGAGCCGCGGGGGAGTCTACAGAGGGATCCAACTGTCCCTGTGAATCTCCAGGCAGTCCCACATCGCCTTGGGGTGGTGAAGAAGTGAGACTGGTCATTATTGAGCATCTTCAATTTTGCTGGCTATAGGAGCATGTAGTGAAGTCCTATAGCTCTCAGTTTTTGTTTTAGCCTTCCAAAGGTCTGTCGCATCTGCTGCACTTGCCTTCTGTAGTCCGGAAAGATATGGCTCACTTGATTCTCAAATTTGGGCTCTCTCGACTGCTGGAACACTTGTAAAATAGCATCCCTGTCCCTGTAGCTAAGTTTTTCAGCTATCATAATTTGAGGGGGTGCACTCACAGAATGCTTTGGCACCAAGACACAATGAGCTTTCTCAATCACAAAGAAGGGAGGCAGTTGGGCCGAGGGGATCATCTTTTTTACCCAGTGCTCAAGTAGCTGCTCTGGATCTCTCCTGTCCTCCCTATCTGGAAAGCCAACGAAGCGGAGATTACAAGGCGGGACCGGCCTTCCGAGTCTTCAGCTCTCATTAATGTGTTCACCCTGGCCAACAGGGCATTTAGTTCAGCCCGCAAAGAGGTTTCCTCCCCCTGCAGCTTTGAAACATCCTGCTCCTTGGCCAGTGAATACTGCTCCACCCTATGGAGGTCCATCTTCAAGAGGACATCATCCTGGGAAACCGCTTCTATTTTGGCCTGTACAGTCACACAGGAGGCCTCTATTGCTGCCAATATCCGTCAAAGCATCCGGACAATCCTGTGGTAAAGGGTACGTCACTGCATTCAAACCCGGGCCGTAAACTGGTCTATCTTAGTCTGCTCTGCCCCCTCTGTGGTTTATCCTTCCCCATAATGGGCTCCACTCAGCAAGTACAATCGGTCAGATTACCCACAAGCACCCACAGCAGCATCCACGGGTGCCCACAATCTCCCTCTGCAGGTCACCATCTCACTATCTTGGGGAGACAATGTAGGAAACTGGCTTTGTGAGGTATAGTATGCACAGAGTCCAAGGGCTCCCGAGAGGCTTAACAGATGCTGTAGTAGTTAATACTAATGCTCTCTTTTGTGGGAGTGTGATCGAGCAGTTAGGCTTATCAGAGGGTAGTGCAAAGCATTTGTTGCACACACAGTCAAGGAATGAGGCACCCACTCAATGGCCAATTGTTTCTATATAGCAAAATATATTATGTTACTTTATTACTAGAACCAGAAGGTCTTTGTTGCAGGTAAGTACAGTTGTAAATAGGCATCAATCATATGTATCAAGTGTACTTTGTTTAGGTTTTGTACATAAACCAGTTTACAAGTAAGTGAATCTTTTCAGTTTCAAAAGATGACACTGTGCAATTTTTCATAGGAGTCAATAGAGTCTGGGGGAAGGGGGAGTGTTTTCACATTTAACAGGTAAGTACATGATTTCGATTCCAGTCTCGGGGATTAGGATGTCCACAAGGAAAAGTTTAGGTTGACCCCAAAAGTGCACCGGCATCACGGGCAGGCTGGGTGCAGAGGTCAAAGTTGGCATCTGGTTTTCAATGGAATCCCATGAGGACTGGGGGTGCTCGGTAGAAAGCAGATTGCAGGTAAGTACCTGGGGTTCCATAACACAGGCATGGGAGGTTTAGATCAGCACCAGGAGGGTAGGGGGCCACAGGACAGTACCAAGCACACACTCAGCAGCACAGGGGCAGCCGGGTGCAGAGTACAAACACAGACCTGGATGCCAAATGCTTTTCGGGGGGGCCCAGGGGTCACAAAAGATGCTGCAGGCTGGGTCCAGGGGGTCGGGTCTAGAAAACCAAAGGCTGGAAACATAGGAGAGGCACACCCTGGACGTTGCTGGAACATCTGTGGGATTCCCCAAAGCCAGGGGGCTGTGGTTGCAGGGGTCTCATTGGGAATCTTCGTCTGATCCTGTCATGGTGGGGGGGGGTCCTCTGTATTCAGGCTGCAGGCATTGTTGTGTTGGCCAAGAAGGGGTCTACCCAGGGTGGACTTGTGGTCAGAATCCCCTGGGGACCTTCTCTGGTACAGTGGGCTACCTGGACTCGGTCCGTGGGCGTCAGATGAGGAGTGGGCAGGGTGTGCAGATCCGGGGCGGTTCTGGAGTCCTTTTGGAGGGATCTTCTGGACAGGGCTGCTGTCCTCTGGAGTTCTTAGTCCTCTGCTCAACAGGCAGTCCTCTGGGGGTTTGGAGAAGTCACTGGTCTTGCAGGATGCATTGTCTTTTTGGAGCAGGAGTCCTGAAGCTGCAGATAGGTTGGTAGGGCTGGGGCCAAGTCATTTGTCATCTGGAGGCTTCACTGCTGGGGGTCGGCTTTGCAGTCCTTCTTTCTTCTTTCTTCTTGAGTCTCTAGGAATCTGGTGAGTATGGTTCAGGGGTGCTCCTAAATACTAGATTTAGGGGTGTTACAGGGGTCAGAAGGCAGTAGCCAATGGCTACTGTCCCTGAGCATAGCTACACCCTTCCTCTGCCCACTACCTTTGAGAACGGGGGCACATTCCTAACCCTATTGGTCCCTCTCCTCCAAACCAAGATAGAGGATTCTGCAAGGAGGGGGTCACTTCAGTTCTGGACACCTTAGGCGTGGTCCTATCTGCAGTGCTCACTACTCCTTGTTTTACCTAATTTTCCCACCGTACCTGCTGCCAAAAGTGGTACCTGGACTTGGGGCAGGCATCGCCACTAGCTTGAGTGCCCTGGGGCACTGTAACAGGAGGCCTGAGCCATTGAGGCTCAATCCAAGTGTTACAATCCCTGCAGGGGGGAGGTGTGAAGCACCTCCACCCAGAGCAAGCTTTGTTTCTGACCCAGAGAGCACAAAGGCTCTCACCCCATGGGGTCAGAAACTTGTTTGTCAGTGGCAGGCGGGCATAGACTGGTCAGCCCTGCACTAAAAGGTTGGTAAAATACAGGGGGAATCATTAAGATGCCCCCTGTGTGCATTGTATAATAAACCTAAGACTGGCATCAGTTTGGGTTTATTGTGCTGAGAGGTTTGATACCAAACTTCCCATTCTTCATTGACGTCCTTATGAAGCTCTGAAGTTTGTGATGACTAACTCCCAGCCCATGCACTTAATATGGCTACACTGCACTTACAATGTCTAAGAATGGGCTTAGACACTGTAGGAGCATATTGCCCATGCTGCTATGCTCTCACCTTTGGCATAGTGCACCCTGCGTAGGTCTTGAAGCCCTGCTAGATGGGTGACTTACCTATGCCACAGGCAGTGGTTTGTGGACATGGCACACTGGAAGGGGTGCCATGTCGACTTTATCTTTTCCCCCAACCAGCACACACAGTTTGCAATGGCAAAGTGCATGTGCTTAGTGAGGGGTCCTTTAGGGTGGCACAATACATGCTGCAGCCCTTAGGGACCCTCCCTGGTCACAGAGACCTTGATACCACTGGTACCTTTTGCAAGGGACTTAGTTGTGTGCCAAGGGTGTGCAAATTGCGGAAACAATGGTACAGTTTAGGGAAAGAACATTGGTGCTGGGGCCCGGTCTGCAGGATCCCAGCACACACTCAGTCAAGTTAGCCTCACTGTTAGGCAAACAGTGTGTGGGGGGAGGGGAGTAACCTTGCCAAAAGGAGCACTTTCCTACAGACAAGATCCGATCAGCAGATTCGAAGTGAGGTGAACTCCCCCAGCATCGAACAGTAATAGTTTGCAGCAGGTGTGCGGATACAGGGGCCCTGGCCTCAGGGTGCCCGGACAAATGGGAACTGCCAGTCTCAATCAGGACCTCCAATCAAGACACTGGCTGGGACGTAGGTTGAGTAAGGAGATGCAGGGGCATATTTATACTCCGTTTGCGCCAAATTTGCGTAGTTTTTTTCTACGCAAATTAGATGCAAAACTAACTCCATATTTATACTTTGGCGTTAGACGCGTCTAGCGCCAAAGTTCATGGAGTTAGCGTCATTTATTTGCGTGAACACCTTCCTTGCGTTAATGAGATGCAAGGTAGGCGTTCCCGTCTTAAAAAATGACTCCCAGGCATGTGCGTGGTATTTATACTCCCGGGCAAAAATGACGCCCGGGAGTGGGCGGGGCAAAAAACCCAGCATTTGCGCCTCTTTTTAACGCCTGGGTCAGGGTAGGCGTTAAGGGACCTGTGGGCTCAGAATGAGCCCAGAGGTGCCCTCCCCTGCCCCCAGGGACACCCCCTGCCACCCTTGCCCACCCCAGGAGGACACCCAAGGATGGAGGGACCCATCCCAGGGAAGAAAAGGTAAGTTGTGGTAAGTATTTTTTTTTTAAAAAAATTGTGGCATAGGGGGGCCTGATTTGTGCCCCCCTACATGCCACTATGCCCAATGACCATGCCCAGGGGACATAAGTCACCTGGGCATGGCCATTGGGCAAAGGGGCATGACTCCTGTCTTTGCTAAGACAGGAGTCATGTTAATGGCGTCTGGGCGCCCCAAAAAAATGGCGCAAATCGGGTTAAGACGATTTTTTTGCCTCAGCCTGACTTGCCCCATTTTGGGACGCCCAAACGCCATTTTTCCCTATGCCGGCGCTGCCTGGTGTACGTCGTTTTTTTTCACGCACACCTGGCAGCGCCGGTCGGCTAACGCCGGCTAACGCCATTCAATAAATACGGCGCCCGTATGGCGCTTCAGAATGGCGTTAGCCGGCGCTAATTGTTTTGGCGCAAAACTGCGTTAGCGCAGTTTTGCGTCAAAAAGTATAAATATGGCCCGCAGTACCTTCTAGAGGAGCAAGTCTAAAGGCACACTGCCCCGTCTGGCTCATGGGGTCCGGTCTATTCACTCCTGCATAGGTCTTTCCTCTGAGTGTAGCCCTCTGGTTGTTCCTTGTAGCATCTCCTTGTTACAGGGCCACAGCTGTCCCAGGAAAAAATGGAGGCCAGGGAATTTAAGGCAGTCTTGGGGCAGAGCAAGGGGGGAAGGTACTGCAGCTCAAATAGTCCTCTGGCAGAGGGGCCTGACTCATCAGGTGGTGTCAACCTGCATTCCCCGTGCATGTCCCCCAGTACGAACAAGGAGCAAGGAGGCCTTTTAGCTAAAGTCAGGCAGTTGTAAGGCGGACGGGGTACTGGAGTAGGCATTGCCTCTGTAGTCACTGTGAGTGTCAGTGCCTGGGGTATGTCAACACAATAGCAGTGTGTGCTCTAGGTCCATCATTATATGTGTGGGATGGGTCTTCTAAATATTATCAACATACAAGACCTGTGTCTCGTTGTGGCAAATTACATATGGTATTGTCGGGCGATGGTGGTTGAATTGTCACTGTGTCAGGGGCAATTGTTGCCGCGTGGTACCTCTACTGGACAATACCCAATGCTAAAATGACTACAAGTCCCAGCTGCCCTTGTGGCAGCCATCTTGGGTGTGGCAAGTACTATTTTAAGCAGCCCCACCCCACGGCTGATGCTCACTATTCTGGATCCCTTGTTGGACTTGGAGCTCCAGAGCGGCTTTGCCCTTTCTTGACGCGCTATTCTGGTTCAGGTTTTTTTTCATTCTGGGACAGAGCTGCAATCTTCCTTTCAACTCTGGAGGATCTCTGGCTCAGAGTTCGTTGGTCTAACTGTGGGGTAAGACGGAAAGCTGTTCTTCCCACAATCTGTTCCATTGTTCTACTGTCATTCATTAAGTGATTAACAAACCCTCTGAAAGATACATTCTGTATGTGTTAGAACGTAAAGGAGTTTTGGTTTAAAGCTTAACCCTTTTTTATCACTGATACATTGTTTCTGGGGCAATCGAATCTCTACGACAATTTTAGTACTTGATTTGTGAATATCTTGATCAAACGTTTGGATTTAAAATGAGTGTGAGAATCTCATTCAAAGTGTGATGGAACACTTTGAGTGGTTTGTTTAGAATGTGTTTATTCCTGATATTCTTCAAACATTTCTTGAATAGCTGATTAAGCAGGGATATGCAGCTTCCAAGAACAAAGAAGCCCAGAAATTCTCCTTGAGATCTTAGGAAAGCAAGAAATATTGTGGGGGTCATTCTTACTTTGGCGGGCGGCCTCGTCAGAACACCGCACCGCGGTCGAAAGACCGCTGCGGTGATTCTGAGATTTGCCCTGGACTGGCGGGCGGCCGCCAAAAGGCCGCCCGCCAGCCCAGGGCAAATCAACCTTCCCACGAGGACGCCGGCTCAGAATTGAGCCGGCGTAGTGGGAAGGTGCGACGGGTGCAGTGGCACCCGTCGCGTATTTCAGTGTCTGCATAGCAGACACTGAAATACTTTGCGGGGCCCTCTTACGGGGGCCCCTGCAGTGCCCATGCCATTGGCATGGGCACTGCAGGGGCCCCCAGGGGCCCCGCGGCACCCCCTACCGCCATCCTGTTCATGGCGGGTTTCCCGCCATGAACAGGATGGCGGTAGGGGGTGTCTGAACACCCATGGCGGCGGAGCGCGCTCCGCCGCCATGGAGGATTCAGAAGGGCAGCGGTAAACCGGCGGGTGACCGCCGGTTTACCCTTTCTGACCGCGGCTGAACCGCCGCGGTCAGAATGCCCTTCGGAGCACCGCCAGCCTGTCGGCGGTGCTCCCGTGGCCAGTGACCCTGGCGGTCACCGGCCGCCAGGGTCAGAATGAGGCCCTGTGTGTTTTATTTTGCATACTCCTATTATTTGTTTCTTTGTTGATTTAGTGTCTTGGCATTTTAATTATTTACTTTCGCAGATTTCCTTCCCCGCTGTTCCCTTCCTACAACCCTTCCCCTCGCCTGCACACTCTAAAGCTATGTGCTATTATAGCAAGTAGAGTTAGAGCTGCCAGAAGGTGGGCCTTTTGATAGCTACGTGTAAATCCTGAGGATTGGTCTCATTGACAGGATACTCACAGGCATTAAGCTCACCCATATTTCGCCTTCATACTGTTCCCCAGTAGTAACTGCTTACCCCACAGAGCCCAGGGAAAGGCGTTACAGGTCAAAGCGGGACTTTGGCCGGTCTGGGAGGTTCCAGGTGGCAACATTATATCTCCCACTCCTCGTTATGGGCATAGGGAGCGTGATCCCTAGCTCTGATCAGGATTGGTGTCTGCGCTGCTGGTGGTCCATATGGCCAATATCTGGTGGGGAGGGCAAGCTGTGAACAGGACCTGTGTGCGTTGTATCCCTTAAGCACACCAGACAAAGCACAGTTCCACAGTGAGTGCCAAATATCGCCCTCCAGAATGCCGTTGATGGGTGAGGAGGGGCCGTGCAACTCCTTTATCAACTGACAGGCCCCCTGGCACTTCACTACTAAGGGACAGCGGGTGTCGGCGGTCCTGTGCACCTCAACCCCAAGGTAGACAGTACTTTGATGTCTGTGTGGACCCAGCCGAGTCCATGCTCGCCCCCACTCCGTCTGCTCCTCGCATCCTCGGGCTGCTATTCCCACGGTGGTTGCCAGCACCACTGCATCCCTGCCCAGCCGCCCCAAGGCTAGTCTCACATGAGGTTGGGCCACACACGGCAGAATCAGGGGCCCTGATGCAGAGTTCCTCAGTGATAACAGTGGGTGTCAGTCATTCAGGCAGTGCAAGTGTGCACCAATAGCAGCACAGGTGCAGGCGGCCTCGCGCACCACAGCTTCAGAGCAAGTGACAGTCTATTCAAGGGACAGACCCATATGGGTCCTCTCCCACCCCCTATCCAGTAAGGTTCGCAGGCCAAGAGCCGGGGGGACAGTTGCTTGCCCCGCTTCATTCCTGTACAGCGGCAGCCTGCTTGGGTGAAATTTAGGATGGACTTAGGAGAATCAAGGGCACCTCTCCAAGGCACCCCATTTTCCCATGGCAGCGGGTGCGGGCACCCACACCCATCAAGTGCTTCGCCACCAGCGGTAGCGATGGTAGTGTATGAACCCTGTGTGCGTATGGGGCCACATTGCCTGAGGGATCATTCAAGATCCACTTCGCGACTGAAACCACTCTGATACAGGAGCGCTGCTCAGTAGTAAGGGCATCAGGTAGTGCTTTATTACTGTGCGAGGCACCTGGGCAGCATTTCAAGCCTTTGTTGAGGTGGATGGGATGGATATGTGCAGGATAATGTGCGGACCGGCCCGGTAGTTGTATACATTGCATCCAATGTGGACGCCATCTTGGCCATGCCCCCCACTATCCGAATGACGATGGGGCACTGTCAAATTTCTTTAAGCGTGTAATGTTTTTATTTAAATTTTTGCTGCAGTTGTTATGTTATTGTAATGACTTTAAATAATTGCATAGTAAACTTCGCTCTGATTCTGACACACTGAAAAAAGAAATCACTGCTGCAAAAGACAACACAAGACAATTTAAAGAAAACTCTGACTAATTAGTTTGCACTATACCAATTAATTGAGGCCAACAGCGAATACAGCACAATGATAGATCACTTCTGATGTCTGCACTAAAGGGAATATTGGGCTGGAGGGATACTGGCTTGGCTGGTGAGGACAGAATCGCCTCAGACACTTATATAAATTGCGAACTCTCAAACCACAACATTGCCCTTGTTAAATACTACAAAAAGCTATCCACCTCTCTCCTAACCTAGGACACAGAGCGGCTCACAAATTATCTCAATGCCATACCAACCCCACATATCACACGTGAGTAGTGAGCCACAGTAGAAGAACCTCTGACGCTAAATAAAATAAAAGTGTTGTTGGGGCGGAAAAAAACTCTTGCCTTGAGTACCCAACTGTACTGTTGTCTGGATCACTAATACTGTTTGTTTTTTAAAGTTTTTTTTAGTAATAGGTGAACACGGATCATGCGTGTGCGCTATGACACAGGCCTTTCTCACGGATTTCGGTCTTGTTGGACTCAGAGGGGTGTCCGAAGCGCTAACCTCATCGTGGTTGAAGGCTACTGCCTTCACTAGGAGTTAAGCACATGAGCATGGTAGTGGCAGCATATTGTGTAGTTATCAGTAGTAGTGAACAGGACCTTTTTACCCTGTATCACTGGAGTGAGGCCCACAAGCTCACTCACCTTTTTAAAGTTCCACTGCTGTGTGCTTAAGTCAACCATTGGCCTACGTCAGGTAGATGTGGAGTGCTGTAAGGAGTAATGACTACGCTGGTTACATTTGTGCCTGGGAAGGGTACAGGAAAGGAGAGGGGTATGATAAAGAAATCATAAAGAATAGGGCTCGGGGTCTGAGATTAACTTTTTCATGCTTTGATGCACACATCACTCTTGCTGACATCCAGGTGTGAATACTGGTCACTCCCATGAATTGCATTGTGGGGCAATCAGCTTTGGAGTTTTGCTTGCTGTGACAGACTGTCGTTCATGAGGAAAGAAGAAAAAGATAAGTGTCCACTTCAAAAGAAGCAGAACCCCAACATAAAACGTAAAAGACAAAGACCTTAAATTACATTTTGGTGTCTAAGTGATCTAGAAATGGAAATGGAGACCCCAAACTTTCTCATCTGCCAAATAGCCACACAGGCTGCGAGAGAAGGGGAAGCTCTGCAAGACTTATGCTTGTGACCAGGACTGGGGACAAAGCATTGCTAGTCTTCCTGCTTGGGGAAAAGGGCATTACCAAGGACTCCAGGATAACTTGCCCTGTGAGGAAGAGGAGAACATTGGAGGAAGCGAGGTCCACTAAGTAACCCTGCAAGAAGATCCTCTGAGTGAGGGTGAGGCTGGGCACCGACCATGTTGTTGCCCAGGTGCTGTGCCAGCTCTGTGACCCCCATATGCCAGAAGAGGCATGCTGGAGACTGAGCTGACTTAGAGTGCCGTGCAGGTCTGGGCGAACCCCTACCGCCACTCTGCAGTGACTTTGTATGCCAGAGGGGCCACCAGTAAAGGTTCCACAACTGAATCGCTGAGACCCATGACTTTCTCAGCGTGGGCCTGTGCACCAAGAAAGATTGCACCAAGTTTTCCAAGTACTGCGGCAGCCCTTTATGCCAAAAAGGACTGCCGGTCCCAACGTGCCAAAGGATTCGGTTGAATTTGCCAGCGCTGCTCAGAGGAGCCTGTACTGCCAATGCTGCTGCAAGCAGCCCAACTTTTCTGAACTGAGCAGGATTCAAGAGTGCTCGCTTTGCGGGCACCCACTGCTCCGCCGAACACCTTGGTGCTGCAGGAGCAAGTAAGAAGTGAATTGGGCCAGTTGGGCCCCAGGACCTGGTGCCAACAGTGCTAAGGCACCATAGACACTTTTGACTAAAATCCTGAAGAGTCAAAGGGGAACTTTTGAGTGTAGACTGATAGTTTGCATTCCCTGGATATGTCCACCAGAGAAGGGGAACCCACCCTCAATACTTTACACGAAGAAGGGTGGAACAGGGATTTGCCTGAGCTGAACTACTAGGCCCCAACCTCCAGGAGTATTGTGTTGTTGCTTGTGAATATTGTATACCTTTGCATGTGTACAATTAGAAATAAAATACTTCTGTTGTTTGACTGGACACTGAATTATTGTTCGTACTGTAGGCCCTTTGAGCTATGAGTCGTGTCCACTAACCTGTATCTACACTGCCCCACGAAGGCGCCTTTAGTGCTCGACAACAGTTACTACTGAAAGTCAAGTGCAGAAGAGGTTCATGACTTAGGGGGTCATTCTTACTTTGGCGGGCGGCGGAGGCCGCCCGCCAAAGTAACCCCGTCAGAACACCGCACCGCGGTCGAAAGACCGCTGCGGTGATTCTGAGATTTGCCCTGGGCTGGCGGGCGGCCGCCAAAAGATGCCCTTTGCCACCCATTGGCGATTGCTATGGAACCATTGGCTTCTTTGCTCAGACAGAGGAGCCAGGAATTCGGCAGTTTAGTAACAAACCAATTTCATGTACTTTCTGTACACAGACGATGCCTGATTAAACCTGCATGTCTTGACACATAGCCTAACAGAAAAAACAAGCATACTCACTGATTTTGGACACACATTTGGGTTAAGAGTTAATTGGGGAAAATCATGCCTTTTCTCCTTTAGGCAGAGAAGTGAAACCGTGCAACTACTGTGGGCAAGCAACCCACTTTAATGGGCAATATAAATGTTCAAATATTAAGGGACAGAAATACACCAATGTGAGGGTAAATAGCTGGTGGTAATTTGGGTCTAGCAGTGTCTGCAATCAGACAGACAATACTATTTTGGTGCGCATTTCAACCCACCCCGAGCCGCCCCGCGCAGGGTTTCATTTGCAAAAATTGTAGTATTACCATTCTATCATCTCTTCTATGGTTTTGCTGCACTGACCTTTATAGTCAACAGGAAAGCCTCTTTAAGCCGAGCGCGCAAGTACTTTGACCTGTTGCAAGTATTGTGGGCTTTTAACCAGGCTCACCTCACACCCATCACTTTCGCTTGTTCATGGGCTTGCCTTTCAAAAATCACTTGATGTAACTGGTATTTGCTTTACGTTTGTCCTGCCTTGAGGCTGTTTCATTCACGCCTTGCATACTGCCCCTGTTGCATGGATTATTGCAGGATTGCCAATATACTTCAGCGTGGGCAAACTATTTATTTTGTCTCTCCCCTTCGTGCTGCATGCTGACCATGGTGCTCACAGCACAAACAGGGGCAACAGCATGAACTCGATCAACGGTATTGGAGCACTGGTCACATTGTTCACTGTTACCTAATCATTAATTTCTTGTGGCTCTCCCCTTAAAACACTTAAAATTGGTAAATGCTTTACATAAATCAGAAATCCTCAATGCGAAAACAGCTGTCCCGGCACAGCAGGGAGCCAATACTTTAATATTCATTGCACTTGGGAAAACTCAACCCATAATGCTTAGCAAGCATTCTTTTTCACAACATTTGTGCCTGTAACTCACCCTAGGACAATGGCACTACCACCAAAACGTTCAGCATGACGTGCTCTTTCTGTCTTGGTAATCTTTGGGTCCCCGCACTAGGTTAGTGGGTATCCCAAATGATAACACCTACCACCACACAATGTCTGTTTAAGCATTCTTGTGGCTGGAACATTTGTTTTCTAGTTGGGAGTAGCTTGTGTTTGAAGGGTCATGGCTATAATATCATTGCTTTAGGCCTGCTATTCCTGAAAATATGTAATGCACTATGTCCTCGAAAGGCTATATAAATGGTTACTTAGCATTATTTATTGTCAATTTCTTTTTGTGTGGTTATGCCCTATAGGGGCTCACTATATACATGATCATGTTTCTCACAAATGCTATTTTTATTGTGGTGTCCTCTAGGGGCTGTTCTGAGCATTATAGTCATAACATATTAAAATATTAGTCGCACGGAAACTTGCCCCATAATGCTTTACAGGGCATTACTTTCACAAAACATTTTTGCTCATACCTCAGCCTATAGTGGTCCCATGGCTAAGGGACCACCTTCAAAACACTGACCACAGTGTACCCGTTCTGCCTACATCATCACTGGGGGCCCATACTATGTTAGTGGTGACACCAAAATAATAACCCCTCCCACCATTCAATGTCTTTTAAGCTTTCTCATGACTAGAACTTTTGTTTCATAACCAGGAGAAGTTTTGTTTTAAAATACCTGTTTGTAATATTATTGTAGCAGACTTGCTAGTCTTGAAGATTACACTGCATTACTTTCTCCTGTTTCAATTTTCATGGGGTTATGCACTCTAAGGGCTAGCAATATAGTTACATGACCTTGTTTCATTCAAATGATATTTTTGTTATGGTGCCCTCTATGGGCTGTTTTGAGCATTACAGTCTGTGGCTATCTTGTGCCTTTTTTGTGGAATCGTGTTAGCCAGCCAGCAACTCTGATGGTGGGGTGGTGAAACTGGTATTCTATTGGAATTAGCATGGCAGATTTAAACAAGGATCCTAAATGGCAACATTTTCATTTTTTCCTGCAGATAGAAGAAGGTAAATGGAAGTGGTTTTGTTATATCCTTGACCACTGGAATTATATGGCAGGAAAAAATGAAATTATGAGGCAGGGTTGACCAATTTATGTGGCAAGAAAAGTCCAGTTATGAATTTACAATGCCAGTAGCTCTACCTCAAGCAAATGCGAGATCTATTGCAGGCTACTTGGGGGTTAGGGAGCGGAAAGGATAGAGCTTTAAGAGGCCTCTAGATAAGGAAGGACTCCGCCCCAAACCTTGCAGCTTACTATTTTGCTGCTCAGCTGCAATTTTCATTGAGATGGCTAAGTGCAAGTGCAGGCCCAGAAGAGGAGGAATTAATAGCCGAAGCCTCAGATTGTGTACTCTGCGAGGTGTTCTTGGTAGATATAAAAGTCGCAAAGCCCTACTCTAGGGTGATGCGCAAAGACAGATGTTGCTGACAGTGGTTCATAAATTTCTGTACATGACTGCAGCATATTCACCAGAAATCCCACTGTGGTGCTACCCGAGATTTCGAGAAATAACACACACACAGCATAAGCACCCACGGTCAGAAGCTGTCCTACAGAACGTGGAGACCTATACAAAAATGGAGCACTCTGCGCATTTGAAACAATTAGAGAGAATAGGAACAAGCCAGTCCATTGCATGCAGAGGACTGATTAGAGAGATTATATTGACTTGGGTCGAAGAATCAAATGAACCCCTAAATCAGAAATACTCCATGTACGTTTGACACACTGTAAATGTGCTATGACAATATTATACAATCCCATAGAACATTTCTTTTATTCAGGTAGTACCAAGATAAAGGTGAAATAGGAACTGAAACTTGGAAGGGGGTCTCTGAACTTGATGGGCAAAATCCCTGGAATTTAATAAAGTTATGTCAAGAAATGCATTATTTTCTATGCAATTCAGTTATTACACCAAATGTGTCTCTCCTAAGTGAAAATAGTCAAGAAATACCCAGGTGCAGCAGATTGCTGTCCCTGGTTAACACATTTATAGCTGTTTTTTTTACCATATGACACAGAGGGCCTGATTACAACTTTGGAGGAAGGTGTTAATCCGTCCCAAATGTGACGGATATACCACCAGCCGTATTACGAGTCCATTATATCCTATGGAACTCGTAATACGGCTGGTGGTATATCCGTCACATTTGGGACGGATTAACACCTCCTCCAAAGTTGTAATCAGGCCCAGAATGTCCTGTAATCACAGAATAGGTGTTATGTTGCATGTGTCTGAAATATCAAGCAAGGGAGTGGAAGCTACATTGTTGGTAGAATTGGTAGGCCGTATACAATAAAATAAGACGCAGAAGACAATGTGTAGGTTTGTGGACTTGGCCCTAATATAGGCCAAAACAATATCGCATGTATTGGAGAGCGATTGTGGCACGAAATGTTAAGATCTAGCTGATGGACCTGAAAAGATGGACCGCAGCTAAAAGCACTGCCATTGCACCACACAGATAAGATCAGGCGGGGGTAACATTAACATGGCAGTCATAAAGTCCAAGACATATGAATGCTGTCCATGAATAGGAGGAACCCTCCAACCCTATCGCCCAAATGGTACACTACAAAGATTACATAAATGAAGTAACACATTTGCCACACCTACGACCTCTCAACAATGAGTTGATTATGAAACAGATACTAAGAAGAATACAAGAAATTGTGATCAACTTTGACGGCCCATACTATATATGTGAGAACTTGAAAAAGCTGATAAACATTTTCACCAGCACCTTCACATGCTATGAGTAGACGTGATCAAAACAAAATCAAGTTTGGCATTGTTAACAATTAAGTTATAAAGATTTGTTATTATGTGCAGTTTTGTCCTTAAAGCCTGCTCAGGCACATCACAGATTTATTATAAGATGTATAACAAAGTTGGTGGCCAGCCGCTCACGAAGTAAGACGTGCTTCAACGAGCCCTCCCGGCCGACAATGCCCTTGGTGGATCCTGACAAGGGGCTGCTTCCTGGCAATCCCCCTGATCGGTGTGAACACAGGACCAGACGCCTTGTAATGCCAATGAGTGTGGCTCTGACTGTGCCTGGAGGCATTTCACCATATTAAAGTCAAGTTTGGAATGACGCGGCTTGAAACGAGATGATTGTTGCCAGCTCCGCAGTAATCCTCTAGGACTCTGAGGGGCAGATTTAAGTGCCCCTAGTGCCACATTTGCGTCATTTGTTTATGCTAATGTGGCCCAAAGGGGCAAAAATCGCAGTGACAAATTTACAAAATGGCGCAATGCATGCATTGTGCCTCTTTGTAACTCTTTGCTCTACATTATGCCTGTGCCGGCATAATGTATGCCAAAAGGGTATTCCCCATTAGGGGGGCCGAAAAAATGGCACAAAGAAACCTAAAAGATTGCTAGCCGTGCTGCCCCACAGGATGGCTGATAAGTGCGGGTCACAGTGCTCGTAAGGGGTGGGAGCTAGCCTTGGAAATGCTGACGTCCAAGCTGGAGAATTGAGCACTGCTCTAAGGAAGGCTTCACTATTTAGGCTGCTGTGCCCACGGGACATCTACTTCCATCTAAATTAAGTATCACTTGCTGCTGGGTGGGGCCCTGGAGGCTTGACACTCGCTATGTCTGTTTTGGGTGATACTATGACACACCGTTAGTGGACCTACAGATTTGGGGATTTGAATGTTAAGCCCTGTTGGCAGACTGTTTTGTGGGCTTGTGAATCCCCGAGCCCTTGTTGTTAGCTGGGGGGAGTACAAAACGGGTACTTGCTGGTCATTCTGAACTGGAATTGCTAAGGCCTTCCTGCAGACACAGTTCCGGTGTTGTCCAAAAGAGCAGTGAAGAACTGGAGCCCTGGCAGGGACATTGGTAGGGGCAATGGGCCTGGCCTGATGGCGCACTGGTGACAAGGAGAATTGGGGGCTTACCCTAGCAGCATAGGAAGTGATCTGCCTAATGATTTGGTGGCTGTCTGCACCTGCCATGCTTGACAAAGGGTGTGGAGTAGATGTATTGGTGGGTTTGTGCCATTAAATGCTCCATGGTTCCACCCAAATTGCCCTGTGGGGGTCATATTTGGGAGCTGTGATGATTCGTAAAGGAACTACCACTCTTGAGAGACAGGCAACATTGACAAACTACACTGGGCAAGGCTCATGGAGGGCTGAGGCTGTTCATGTTGTTGAACTCTGGGACCGCCCTTACTTCCCTTTGTTGAGAGAGCACTTTATGGCTGTATACTGTATCTCTGCATTAAAGTATAAGGTTGTTACAAGTGCACCTCCCTTCTGCTGAAACTTCATTTTCCTTAACAAGTGATTCGCTAGACAAGTTATTAATATAATTCCAGAATTCCCTCAACTTATTTGGTGCTAGCATGGAATGTACAGGGAGTGCAGAATTATTAGGCAAGTTGTATTTTTGAGGATTAATTTTATTATTGAACAACAACCATGTTCTCAATGAACCCAAAAAACTCATTAATATCAAATCTGAATATTTTTGGAAGTAGTTTTTAGTTTGTTTTTAGTTTTAGCTATGTTAGGGGGATATCTGTGTGTGCAGGTGACTATTACTGTGCATAATTATTAGGCAACTTAACAAAAAAAAATATATATCCATTTCAATTATTAATTATTACCAGTGAAACCAATATAACATCTCAGCATTCACAAATATACATTTCTGACATTCAAAAACAAAACAAAAACAAATCAGTGACCAATATAGCCACCTTTCTTTGCAAGGACACTCAAAAGCCTGCCATCCATGGATTCTGTCAGTGTTTTGATCTGTTCACCATCAACATTGCGTGCAGCAGCAACCGCAGCCTCCCAGACACTGTTCAGAGAGGTGTACTGTTTTCCCTCCTTGTAAATCTCACATTTGATGATGGACCACAGGTTCTCAATGGGGTTCAGATCAGGTGAACAAGGAGGCCATGTCATTAGATTTCCTTCTTTTATACCCTTTCTTGCCAGCCACGCTGTGGAGTACTTGGACGCGTGTGATGGAGCATTGTCCTGCATGAAAATCATGTTTTTCTTGAAGGATGCAGACTTCTTCCTGTACCACTGCTTGAAGAAGGTGTCTTCCAGGAACTGGCAGTAGGACTGGGAGTTGAGCTTGACTCCATCCTCAACCCGAAAAGGCCCCACAAGCTCATCTTTGATGATACCAGCCCAAACCAGTACTCCACCTCCGCCTTGCTGGCGTCTGAGTCGGACTGGAGCTCTCTGCCCTTTACCAATCCAGCCACGGGCCCATCCATCTGGCCCATCAAGACTCACTCTCATTTCATCAGTCCATAAAACCTTAGAAAAATCAGTCTTGAGATATTTCTTGGCCCAGTCTTGACGTTTCAGCTTGTGTGTCTTGTTCAGTGGTGGTCGTCTTTCAGCCTTTCTTACCTTGGCCATGTCTCTGAGTATTGCACACCTTGTGCTTTTGGGCACTCCAGTGATGTTGCAGCTCTGAAATATGGCCAAACTGGTGGCAAGTGGCATCGTGGCAGCTGCACGCTTGACTTTTCTCAGTTCATGGGCAGTTATTTTGCGCCTTGGTTTTTCCACACGCTTCTTGCGACCCTGTTGACTATTTTGAATGAAACGCTTGATTGTTCGATGATCACGCTTCAGAAGCTTTGCAATTTTAAGAGTGCTGCATCCCTCTGCAAGATATCTCACTATTTTTGACTTTTCTGAGCCTGTCAAGTCCTTCTTTTGACCCATTTTGCCAAAGGAAAGGAAGTTGCCTAATAATTATGCACACCTGATATAGGGTGTTGATGTCATTAGACCACACCCCTTCTCATTACAGAGATGCACATCACCTAATATGCTTAATTGGTAGTAGGCTTTCGAGCCTATACAGCTTGGAGTAAGACAACATGCATAAAGAGGATGATGTGGTCAAAATACTCATTTGCCTAATAATTCTGCACTCCCTGTATATGTAAACATTCATTTTCTGTATGTTTTTGTTTTAGCTGCCAAACCAGTTTCTTATGCACTTTCCTAGCTCTTTTTAATTTTTCTTCTGAATGGCAGATTCTATAGTAGGCCACAGAACGGCGACAATTTTGTTTGATCTCCAAGAAGTCTTTATTTCCAGGAAATATAGGACCCCCATTTTTTGATGAAGACTTCCTATGCTCATTTCTGGATAGGGCTTCGACTAACGCTGTAATTATCGACTCCCATTCTTTCTGTGGCATTGTAACATTGAATGCTAAAGTTGAAATGGAGGCCGAGGCTTTCCAAGATGCATACCTAATCTTTGCCACTTGACCCCATTTCATCCGTCTAATAATTAGGCCTACATTGCATGAAAGTGGTTATTAAATCCATTCCTCCTTCATGTATGCTGTTACCCTTGCATTCAATACTATAACTAGCGGGTAGTGGTCACTTTCTGATCTCTGCCGTACTTGAATGCAACGAAACAGTTCTGCAAATTCCTTCATTAGAATATGTAGTCTATTAGCGAGATGTTTTTAAATGTTTGAAGTTGTAGGCCATTGCGATTTGGCAAGCCTAAACCAAACTCGTGAAAGTAAGCCACTAGTGGATGACATATGGAGCCCCTAGTCTGTGTAGCTGGGTGGCCAAAATCAAGTATGTTAAAGTCCCCCTCAATGATACATTTGTAGGCAGGATATTCATACAGAACAGATCTCATCATTGTGACCAGTTCTTTAACCTTTACTGGTCGGGTTGCACTCCAGGGGTTGATGTACAGGTTTAATGCTATAATGGAAGTTGGAATGCCAGTTATTACCAAGCCTTTAAGCACAAGCGCCTGAAAATCATTAGAGGGGAGACTAAGTATTGTTACTTCCATAAGTAGGTCCAATTTTACATAAATGACAAGGCCTCTCATAGGCCTCCCAAGTAGTTTTTCTTTTAAGGCTGGTACATGGACTTCATGAACCCCTTGAATGGCGATAGGCACCATCAGGCAAGTTCCTTGAAAAAGAAGGATATCCCCTGTTTGCAAGGATTCCACAGTATTTGTGTTGGATACTATGGGATAAAGGCCGGCCACATTCCAGCTTATCACCTTAACTGTGGCTCTGTGTGAAGCCGTGTTACCCCCCTTGCAACTTGATGTGAAGCTATCTCTTGTGTGATCTATGCTTTTCCTAGTTGTTTGACGTGCTGAGTCTCTAGAAGGATGGTTACCTTCCATGTCTTGTGTGATTTGGATACGAATCCTTTTCCCCCAATTAGAAGGCCTTTCCTGCTTTGTCCCTCGCAAAATGCTATAGGCAGGCTTATCCTGTGACGATGCACTGAATTTATGAGGACTGCTCTGGAGGTTTGTCGGACAGAACTGTTTTCTGTCTGCCAGGATGCACAGATACTTTTCCTGGGTCACCGTGCACACGTTAATTTCCCACTCCAATAATTTCCCGGCTTCAGCCATGATTTTTCTGGTGTCTTCAGAATTGGACCATTCCATTAAGGGTTACACCTTGTAGTTAGTTAATGCACTGTTTTTAAACTGCACGGACAGCAGGTGCATTGTTGTAAGAAACTTAAGTGATGGAATATTACAGTACAAAATGTTGGACCGATTTAATATATCCCAAGGCCCTCTGTTCTGCTTTCCTTCTCTTATCTTATGACCGAGCTTACAAAACCTCTCTGGAATGCACTTCTGAGTTTAAAGAAGACATTTATTATTATTATTATTATTATTATTACTTCACCACGAGGTTCCTGAGAGACAAAATTAGTAGATTGGAAGCACACGTTCATAAGTAGTCGCAGCAATGAAAGCAAAATATATCAAAGTACTTCTCAGATGCAATGTACACAGCAAATACATGTGATTATATTATAGCATAACTTCAAAGCAAAGCATAAAAGTCAAAATTGCATCACCGTAGGGCTTTAGGGCCTATCCCTGTGCTTCATATTTCTGGGGCTTCAAGTTGATGACTCCGGTTCTACTGCGAGGAAGAGATTTTCTACCCAAACGGGGACAGGCAACTGACGTCCGTTCCTGTCTGATGTCAAGGTATTTTCTTTCTCGCTGTTGTCCAGAGCCATCCTTAAGAGCAAACTCAGTGTGAGAACCGAATAAACTTGGAGAGTGGCTAATTCTCCAGAATTCACTCGTTCCCAGACTGGATTGAGAGGTAAACACAAAATCTACGGCACTCTTATCAGCTAGGGTCTGGTGTGAAAAACACAGCTTGATCTATCATGTGGAAAAACACAGCTTGGAAAAACACAGCTCATCTGCAATGTCTCAACTGCAATGTATAACTCCACGTTAAAGCCAATAGGCATCTAACCTAAATACCAAATGTAATGTCTAATGCCATGTTAAAGCCAATAGGCAGCTGGCCTGAATACAGAATGTAATGTCTAACTCCATGTTAAAGCCAATAGGCAGCTAAACCCAAATACCAAATGTAATGTCCAAATGCCACGTTAAAGCCAATAGGCAGCTAAACTGAATCATGTGCTACTGGTGAACATTGAGCAACTAATATGCGCAGTGGTGAAACACAAAGTCATTGGTCAAACATAATTAATAGCATCACACCCTCTTGTCTTATAATATGAGGTAAAGATCAGGACAGTGTTAGGGGGTGCCGTCACTTGTGCCGAATAATCTCTGTAGGTGGAGAGTTGCTGGCCACCTTTATTTTCAATTCCTGCACCCTGGTCCTTGCCAACTATCACCTTCATATGTTTTGCGTCAGCCTGAGCATGGTTTCGCTTCATAGAGTGCAAAGCCTTGTGTTGCCAATGCATGACATCAGTATACGTTTTCACTTGTATACCAATTTGTTACTTGGCTTTGTCGATGGATTTTTGAGCAACATGCTTCAGGTTGAAAATTAGATAGTTTAGTGGGACCTCTTTGGTGGTACCCATGCTGTTTACTTGACCATTGATGCATTCATTTACAGTACAACATGTTTCCTGGGTGGTATAAGATGAGTTGGAGGGATGACTCAATCTTCTGATATTTTTTGATAGGCTTTCTTAATTTTTTCTTTTGACAGAGTGAAATTAAGCCTTTACCCCTCGTGCTTCCAGAATCCGCCCCACCTGCCTGATTGGCTAGCTGCGGGCCATTGTAGATTCTCTCAACTTGTTCCACAGACCCTCTCTGCTGATTTACCTGATTACCAGTTTTATCACTTTCCATATTGGGTACAGATGAGTCCAACCATGGATGACGCTCATTACCTTCTGGGCCTGTTGTCCTATTAGGTTGAAACCTCTCCGAAGCACGCCTGTCTGTAAAGTCTTTGCCCATACAGCCTACGTTCGCAAGGCCCCCCTGTGAAGTTTGAGTAGTAGATTTTTCGTTGTTTGTGGCATCCAAATGCGTAGTCTTGCAAAGATTTATTAATGATAAGAGAAGCTCTGGTAATAAAGTGAGCTTGTCTGTAATGGCGCTATTTGTTGTATGATCGTTGTATTTTTGGGTGAGGCAATGATCGACCTTCATGCTCAAGTTGTCCATCTTCTTATGCAACAACAAGACACCCTGCACCAGCATGTGTATTAGTTCAACCTGAACTTCTAACCTATGTGACTGCCATGTGAGTGCCTTGACCGCCGCCAGTAACGAAGAGTTGATGGTGGTAATAATGTGATTGGCTTTGCCATCACTGAGTGCTTTGGAATCTGGAGAATTATCATCTAATAAATTGGATCCTTAGTACGCCTGCTGTTCCCTCTGCATGCCTATTTCCTGTTCCCCAGGATTGGCTAGTGGATGAGTCGGTAGTGCATTGTGACTTGTAGGGGCAACCCAGCTCCCCTATTGTTCTTCTCCATTTGTCAGATAGTGTAGAGCACATCTGAACATTCCCCTCCTGCACGTGGTTCTGCTCATGTCGATGTACTGTTGCCTCCATAATAAACTTGTGTCCTAATTCTGATGGGGCAGGTCTCAACTCTACTGAGCCTGAGGTATGGACCGAACCATGGCTGTTACTCTTGGTATTCGAAGACGGTTCAGTTGGGTTGAGGCTTCGATTGCAATTTGTTAAGTAACTACTGAGTTTGCTTTTGGGATTTTTGTCTCCCTCTTCCAGTGTCAAAGAGATCTCGAAAAGTTCAGGCCCTTCTGTCTGCTCATTTTTGTTCCATTAAGTCATCACTGAATCAGCTAACTCCACCATCTTGGTGATTATGGACTCCTCTAAGCTGGTGCTTCCAAGGCTACTAGCTTCCTGAGGTGCTAGCACCACCACCTCAGGGTGTGGTGGTTCTGTCTCTGTTATTTCGCCAGCCTCCAACTTTCTTCTCGTCAAGTACTTGTGTAAAGTGTTTTTTAAGAGCCAGTTGCCTTCTGCATCTGCATCTACGATGAATGTTATGGCCTTCAGGAGCATGTTTACCTTGCCCAAACCCATATCTTGCTGGGGGCCAAGATCCTTATGTGGCCTCTCATCACCCAACACGGCCAGTGTTGCTATTCTTCTTAACTTTGAGCTTGACCATTTTGTTAAATGCTGGTATGCCTAATCTATCTAATGCTTGTGACTTTTGGATTCCTAGTGTTCCCAGAGATCTTTGTGTTCTTCCTACGTGTCCTTTGGATCCTTTGTGGCCTACAAACCTGCCTTTGGGCCACAAAGATTCTGTGCAAGACCTTCCAGCGTGTGTAGAAAGTCAAAGGCAGTTGTTCGCAGCTCCCTATGAGGCTTCTGTGGCTTAGACACAGCCCTCGCCCCGAGCTCAGCCTTGCCTGACCCTTACTCCTCAGAATAGATTATTCAAGTTGTTCAAGGGATTCCGCTTGGTATAGCTGTGCTGATTGATAGGCATTATTTTATTCAGCACTAGTGGTGACTGTTGGCCAGCCCTTCCTTTCTTTCTTGAATCCTGCATCTCTCTTCCAGTGCCTCAACCATGCGACAGCCCAAACCCAAAGCTAAGAGGACAGTAGGTTTCTGAACAGGACACAACTGCCTAACCCACAAACCGCACCCAGTCCTAGCTGGGCCACTTCTGTGGGAAGGTTGGGCACACACTCTGTGGAGGGCGACTGCGCCCCGCACTCAAGTAACCTTCCCCTTTAGAGTGCCTGCAATGATTGAGTGCTTGAGTGCAAAAAACAATGCTTAAAACCAGGAGGGTGTCTCTCAGATGACTCACAGTATCCCTAAGCCTTGAAAGCAGCCCATACGAGGGCTGCTCCCAGTTCTCCATCTCCGCCTTCAGCTTCTCCTGACTCAAGGGTGGACATTCGGTGAGCTCAGCAGTTGGGTCGGCTATCCAGGTTCAGCGTTTGCTGCACATCGCTCATCTCTTGTTCGGCAATGCCTCGCACCTTGCCGTATACAATGCCATATATCTCCTGTGTTGGCCTACGTGGAGGGCCAACCCTGCCATTCTACCGCCACTGCCCAACTCTCATGTCTCGGCAGTGGCACTGCAGCTGAACGGTGGCTCATGTAGCAACTCTGATAGCTCCGTGGCCTCGAACTCAGCTGGCTCCGCCTCCTACAGTTCTCCTGACATTCCTGACAAGATAGGATAGAGCAGTGATGTCAGAGAAAACAGTGGCACAATAAAGTACACTTCTGGCCCTGAAGAGACTCTGCTAGGAAAGGGATTGCTGTGCAGCTGAAAGGGCTGTCACTCTTTTGGACTTCTGCCTAGCAGGGCTGCTGCCTTTCTGCCCTCCTGTCTGAGTCAGAGGGATTTGGACTTGCACCTGAAGCCAGGACTCCCAGAGGGGCTGGAAGGGCTAGTCTGGTTGCCTCCTGTTCAGAGCCATGGGCCATAACGGGCTTCCAACCACCTGAACTATCAACCAGATCCAGCTGTAGCAAGCCCCTGACAAGCTGGGTGTGGACTGCTTGAAGACTATGGTAACCTTTTGATCCCTCGCCTCCTTAAGATCTATAACTCGGCCTGGGAGAAAGGCTCTCTCCCCTTTTCATGGTAGAAGCCCCGATTATACAGATACCAAAGAAGCAGGGTGACACCACGGATAAGAGTTCACATAGGCGTCTCTCCATGACAGCGCTGGATTATAAAATCCTCTTTAAGGTTTTTGCTTTGCAACTTCAACCGTATACAATCATTCTTACTCACCATGATCAAAATGGTTTTATTCCCACACAGAATACTAATCATAACATGATGTATCTCCTCAGAGTTATACAGGAGACTCCCTTATTGGACTATCCTGAAGCAGGCCATGGTGTGGGCCTGAAATGGCAATATCATTTTCTCTTCTTATCCTGCTTACCTTGATGCTGGGCAGACATATCCTTACAGCTGTCCATCATTGGTAGAATCACTTTGCTTAAAATGGTTACATAGCCAAGACTGTTGCATTACTTTAGTTACTTACCTCTCTGGGTACTAGCTGCATGGTTCCAACGACTGAAGGTCTTGATATAAGACTTAATTTGGGCCTCCATCTCTCACAGAGAGTCCCTTAAGGGCCTTCAGTTACACTTGCCAGAGGGGATCTTGAGGTGTCTGTCGTTGAACAGGTGGAGTGGCTTCCCAAGTGTAAAAAACAAAAACAAAAGGCATACGTACGCCCACTGTGAATGTAAACAAACATTGACCCTTAAGACCCATATGATTACAGCCCTAAACTACTTGTGGGGGACTACATATCCCAGACTCCTCTTGGCCCCTGGAGGCACCATTTTGGGGGACCAGCTGCTCACACTTGAGTCCACCAACTAGCGCTATAGAGCGCGGTCAGATCACTGCAGCGCAGGATGTGCTAAACTACTGGTGGGGGACTAAATATCCCAGACTCCTCTTGGCCCCTGGAGGCGACCATTTTGGGGGACCAGCTCTTCACACTTGAGTCCACCAACGAGCGCTATAAAGCGCGGGCAGATCACTGCAGCACGGGATGCGTGCAGGACGTGCCCGAGTCAAGGACAGGCCAATCCGTGCCCGTCCGCCATTGGAAGAGGCTGGGCTGAGCCCACTCTCTTGGTTTTTTAATTTAATTATTTCTTTTTATGTTTTTATGCATGGACACTGAATGTTGACTCATATAGTATAGAAAGTGGTAAGTAAAGTAGGTTGCTCAATAAGGATTGCTATAGGGCTATAACAAGTTTAGGACCATTGGTGGCGGGCTATTTTATACTAGAAAGCAGTCATGGGCAGGAAGAGGGAAGCCTGCAGTAAAATGCCCATAGGGTGCAATTCCACAACCATCGATTCCTTTTTAGCGTGAGCCGTGAGTGTTGTCTCTAAGGAGATTGATTTGCTAGAGAGGTGGTTATCTTTGGGTTGCACAGGTTGCCCGATACCGATATTTTAGGTACCCCCGACGTAGAAAATGAGACAGAAGGGCAGGCTATCATCGCCTTAAATGGCTGTATCCCTTTAATTAGTTCAGATGCCCCTATGGTTAGTAGTAGGGTACTTCATTCTCATGTGGAGCACCCAAACCAAACCATAACTACAGCCTCACCTGCCACTAAGTGTAAGAGGAAAGCTAAGACTATTGATGCCCCTTCACCTCCTATAAGAGGGTCAACTGTAGGAGAGCATGGTGAAACAGTCAATCAGGGTACGGTACGAATACCGGATTGGGATATAGTCGCCCAAAAGTTTATAATTTCCTTGAATGAGTGTTTAACTCCCCTGAGAGATAGACTGTGGAAATAAGAAGTAGCAGTAGAGAAAAATGTAGGATTATGTCAGAGTCAACAAAGGCTGTCACCGTGGGGGCCTATTGTTACTTCAGTCGTTCTTGAAAATACCCCTTCGGGACACCCTTCTTCATTGAATGCTCTCCCCCCTGAAAATACTACACAGGAAGAGATAGCAGGAAGCAGCCAACTGTGTCCTGGCCTATGTTTGCATAATAAGCGACCTGCATCCATTTTAGCTCCTGGAGTTAATCATCTGCTCCCAATATGTCTTCAACTGCCCCTGAGGTGGCGCCACAAGAGTCTTTAGCTGTTGCATCATCTCCATACTTACCAGTGATCAATCTTCCTCCTGCTTACTGCCCATGTGTTGTTGTTTTGGCTGTCGTTCCTTCTGCGTTAAACTCACCTTAGAGTCTACCACCCAACTACAAAACAAGGTTTGTCACTGCTTAGTTAATCATTTTAAATTTGATATCTGTGATTATGGAAATATCTTGCTGACTCATTGTGTCACCTGGATCAGTCCCTCTAGTAAATGTATCCCTGGTGACTGTATAATTGTTAACTTTAGGTATCCACATCTGGCAAAGAAAATTCTTTCCTAGCCTTTTGAGATTCTTGGCAATTCAAGTAAAATTAGAGTTTTACCTCTTGGCTTTTTCTATAGACCAAATAACCCCCAAAAGCCCATGATTCCTTCCTTGACAAGCGTAGCACAGCCCCCCTAGATGTTTCTAGCGTTATGTGTAAAAAACGTTTTGATCCTTTGGTAGATCTTAACAAGATTCCTTCCCTGACTTGCCTAACACAGCCCCCTTAGTTGTTTCCAGTGTTGTGTAAAAAATCGTTTTGATCCAATGGTAGATCTTAACGAGATGGACTGACTGTATAGGGGCCTGCAAAAGGCAGTTCCATGTTTCATTGATAGGGATTGGACGGGAATGTCTCCTTTAGACCTGTTTCTTATCATAGTGTGTTTTTACATCATGACGAGCCTGCCTTAGGACGGGTGTCTTCCATCACTCCTTTGCCAAACACCTTATCGAGGGAAAGAGGTCAAGAAAGTGAGGCGTACTGTAATAGCCAGGGTAGGGATAGACAGCTTTCCCTGTTAAGCTGGAATGTGGCCGGCTTAAGAAACAAAATGTCCAATCCAGAGTGGACATCCTTTATTGAAGGTTATGATTTTAATGTATTCCAAGAAACTTGGGATCCCACTTCTGTAGTTTTAGATGGCTTTTCCTGTTATTCTTGGCCTGCCGCTGCTGCTCAACATGGAAGAGCTAGTGGCGGTCTTGCTACCTGGGTAAAGGTTAATATCAGAATTACTGTTACAGTTATAGATACAGGTAGTTCTGCTTATCAGACCTTATTCACTAGAGACAATAAGCGAGCGTTCAGTTTGTATTTAGTAAATAGTAACTTTTTATAGCAGTAACTTTTCCAACACTTATAGTGACCTGTTTGAGGAGCTATTTAGCATTATTGGAGGCCTAAAGTCTTATGGGAAGAGCATCACTCAACAACCGAGCATTTTAACTTGTGGCAATTTTAATGCTAAAACGAGCATTGATGATATGGATTTTGGGCTAAGGAGTAAGGTTACGGAAAAAGTGCCCTGTGATGTGAGATGACTGCAACTGCAGAATCTAGTAGCTCAATATGACTTTTCAGACTTAGTTAATTTCTTTCAGGGCTCTGGTCCAGATAAGCCAACGTACAGAGGAGGAGGTCATGGTTCTGTTATTGATTATATATTGGGCAAAAAAACTGTCTTCAGTGGTCTAAAAATAGCATGGTGTTAGAAACTTCAAGGAGTGATCATAATGCCATCCACTTAGATGCTTGTTTTCCCTTGAATAAGGACGCCAACTCAGAAGTTTCTGAAGGCATTAATAAACATACGAGGGATGGCTTAAGGGTAGTGTGGCATTTAAAAGACCCTATAGCAACACTTACGGGCCTTATAAGAGACAATCTCTCGACTATCTTGGGATGTTTAGAGGAAGGTTCTGGGGCTGAGTTGTTCCATTGCTATATGCTATTATGTGAAGCAGTAAGTAATATGTTATCACACCCTTTTAAACCTGAATAAATTGTCCCCATTGGTTCGATGCAAAGTGTTCTATTGCCAATCGCCGCTTCAGCATTAGTGAACCTCCCCAGGGATAAAAAAGAGGCTCTCTGAGGCAAGACAATGCGGCCATAGAAGAAAGGAAGCACACTATTTAAGAAGGACTGGGATGTGTTGGAACGGGCTGCTGCTTAGAGTAATAGCAAGGTGTTTTGGGAGAAAGTTAACAGCCTCTATCAAAGTGATGTATCACAAACAAACCATCTAAGCAGCAGTATTTCGGGTAATGATTGGGCAATGCACTTTAAAAAAATTTACTCACAGGTAGCTGATAGAGAGTTAGAGAACGTATTGCGGAGGGCACTTGCATTTGCTGGCGCACTGCAAGTAACAGTTCAGGAGGTTGAGATTGCTATTGTTTCGAGCACAGGTGGAAAGGAGCCAGGCCCGGATGGGATCCCTATGGATCTATTTAGATGTCAACTGGGTCTCTGGGGACCCCTAATTGCGAACTTATTCAATAACTCTTTATGTAATAAGATACTTGAGTCTTAGTCACTCTCTTCAATTGTCCCAATTTTAAAAAAAGAAGACTGGGGATCACCTAAATGTAACAGGCCTGTATCTTTAGTTGATAGCTCTGTTAAGATAATAAGGAGAGTTATTTTTAGTCATTCACAGGATGGGACCACAGAGAACAAAGTATTGTCCCCCTGTCAATAGGGTTTTCGACCCGGTGGAACTATAGAGCAGTGCTTGAATTTACTTCTCATTGTAAGTAAATATACTGTTGCGAAGCGTAGCTCACTGTACCTGGCATTTATGGATCTGTCTACAGCGTTCGATAGGGTAAATAGAAGTAAGCTCTGGATGATGTTAATCAGCTTAGGAGTGGATGTCGCCCTAGTGAACTTTTTGTATGGTCTACATAAAAATCTAGGTGCTAGGGTGTGTTATGGCCGGCAGGGTGAATTATCGGACACCTTTTCTTTAGAAAGTGGTGTTGGTCAGGGGTGTGTTTTACTACCTCTCCTTGGACATGGAAAAAGATCAGCAGTGGCCTTGAGAGTGGGAAAAAAATCCCTCAGTACTGTTAGGAATTTTTGTTATATGGGACTGGCTTTTTCTACAAACAATTCCTGGTCAAATCAGATATCTGTAGCCCGCCAGAAATTGGGTTGATCTGCTAGTTCTCTACTTAATTTAGTAAAGGAAGACGGAAGGTCCAAGATCATTCCATTTATGAAAATTTACAAAATGCAACGTATACCGACTGCGATTTATGACGCAGGTGCGGGGGGTTATCAAAATTCCTCAGCAATTCAGATGGAAGAAAATAGAATCTGTAGGCATATACTGAATCTCCCGCCTTCAAGTGCCAGTTTTAATTTATCCTCTGAATTGAATATGGAATACATTACGGATGTGATAAAATGGTCTCCTCTCTTGCTCTGGGTTAGTGTGTGGTGTACTAAGAAGGCGAGCCTTAACAGGAAAATAATTAGGGATTGTTTGAAATTGGATAAAGGGCCCACTATCTCATGGCTAAAGTACATAGCTAATTCCCTGACCAATATTGGCCTCCCGGACTTGTGTAACAACGCTGATGTGATTGTCAAATCAGATAAGATGGTGGTGAGGCGGACATTGCTCTTAGAAAAACAAGTATCTGTAATTTTTTATTTTACTCTGGCGGATGGTGATACTCCCTTGTAGCTTACGTTAGAACTAAAAAGATGGGAGAAATCAATACTTTTTAGGTTAAGGTCAGGTACTGTATGACGTCTACTCTGTTTTAATGATGGAAATAATGAGTGGGGTACTTTGTTGCCACCTTGTCCTTGCAATGGCAGCGCAAAACAGTCCCTACTTCATTTTATGTTTTTCTGTGGTTTTCATAGGAGATTTTTCCAGACATACCTTAAGCCCTCATTAAGAAAATCAGCTATCCGAATGTGCAAAGAGGCTTTAACCTTTCTTCAGCTGCTAGGTAATACAGATGTCTGCATTGGAGTGTGTAGTTTTTTTTAACATGCTATCCGCAGTAGGAGAACAATGGGGTACAACTAGGCTGGGTATTTATTGGAGTGGCCCCGTTTACAATTATATTGTATGCTAATGTTCATTATTAAACTCCCTATTCGACTATAAATGATTTTCTAATTATATATATATATATATATATATATATATATATATATATATATATATATATATATATATATATAAATCACCAAAAGTATTCACTGCACTCCACAAGGTTTTCAATAGTGCATATTTATTCCAAATAACAACCACCAACGCGTTTCAACTCCCACAGGAGTCTTGTTCACAGTCTGTGAACAAGACTCCTGTGGGAGTTGAAACGCGTTGGTGGTTGTTATTTGGAATAAATATGCACTATTGAAAACCTTGTGGAGTGCAGTGAATACTTTTGGTGATTTGTATTCTTCGAGACTGGTCCTCTCCGTCACTGGCACCGGCAGTGGAGTGCGCCGCCCAGCTACTTTTAGACCATTCTTGTTTGAGGATATATATATATATATATATATATATATATATATGTATATATATATATATATATATATATATATATATATTTGCACTTTAAGCGGTTATGTCCCCCTGCTGAGTTGAGCGATTTAATCTAGTATGGTTTTGATAATTTATAAATTCAAAACAGATGCCAAAATTAGAATTTTATGTCCAAACGCTTTAGAGGGTTTTTAATATTTCATGTAGTATGTTTGTAAATTTAAGATTTGAATGGATTTTATTGAAATACTGTTTAATGATTTGCTGCATCTACAGAGAATTAACAGGATGATCTTTAACAGAGCTCTTGGCATCGGAAATATATTTTAAGTATTGGTCACATTATGTTGGTTGAGGCCTACTGAACAAACTGCAAAACTGAAATTTGTATGATTTCTAACTGACTGATTTTTTTTGTATACTTTTATGTTTTTTTGATTAGCCCAATAAAGTTATTTTGACTTGACTTTGATTTGACTATAGCCCTATAGCAAATCAATGATTCCTAAGCAAACCTTTAGAAAGAGCGCACTTTGCCCAAGTGTCACAATTCAGTGATGAAAACTCCCCACTTTCAAACTTCTGTATGGGATTCTGTCCAGGGAGAGGCACGGAATCAGTCCAACCTTAAAACACAGTAGACCACAATGTGGCTGGACTAAGGGGGTCATTACGACCTCGGCGGTCTTGGAAAAAGACTGCTGAGGCCGCGGGAGACAGAATACCGCCATTGCCGGCGGTATTCCTGTCTCCCTATTATGACATTTCCGCTGGGCCAGCGGACGGTAACAGTGTTACCGTCCGCTGGCCCAGTGGCAATGTCTCATCAACATTGCAGCCGGCTCGTAATAGAGCCGGCGGCAATGCTGATGTGAGCGGGTGCAGTAGCACCCGTCGCGCATTTCACTGCCTGAAATTCGGGCAGTGAAATGCGCGACGGGGCTATGCCTGGGGGCCCCTGCACTGCCCATGCCAAGTGCATGGGCAGTGCAGGGGCCCCCAGGGGCACCCCAAGTCCCCTTACTGCCAGCCTTTCAATGGCGGTGTTTACCGCCACGGACAGGCTGGCGGTCAGGGACTCATAATCCCCAGGGCAGCGGTGCTTGCACCGCTGCCCTGGGGATTATGACCGCCAGGCGGAATTCTGGCGGTATATTGGAGGGGCCGGCGGTATGGGCGTGGCAATTGCGCCACGGTCATAATTGCTGGCGGAACACCGCCAACCTGTTGGCGGTGTTACCGCCACCTTACCACCGGCCGCCAGGGTCGTAATGACCCCCTAATTCTTTTAGACCTTTCAGCTGCTTCAAAACAGCTGGTTATGACTCTAGCCCACAAAGACTAAAGGAAGGAGGTATAGAGGGTTCTGCTCTCACTTGGATCTCTTCTTACATACAAAATAGAACAAATGTGATCCATGCATCTTTTTTCACATCATCATCCTACAGCTTAAAAGCAGGAGTCCACCAAGACTCAATCATGTCACCACTGTTTTTCAACATGAACTCCTTACCTAAATTGATCAATGTGTTTGGGTTTACCTGCTTTAACTACGAAGATGACAGAGATACCTCTTCATTTAGAGAACACCAAGGACACTGGCAACTTCAAACTCAACTTGAATGCTTTTATGTACGACCCTGTCTGTACCTGGCCTGACCACCTTGGATCACCACCACAAATATATAAGAAGGTATGAAACCATAGAATTCTCATGAACTCCAAGCTGACTAGAATGCCCAAGTGTATAAGCTATCTAGATCAAGTTTTCTTACCATGAAAACACTGTAAAGCATCTTCCCACAAATAGTCTTCTGAAGGTCCAAGCAACCAACTCTCTTGTCCTATCAAAACTAGAGTATACTAATAGTCTAATCACAGCTCACCTTTTTCAGCAATTAGAAGATTACAGATTATTCAGAACTCTGCTACCAACCTACTACTACATGTAAAGCCACAAGCCCATTGTCCCCCTCCTTTAAAGGCCCTCTGCTGGTTACCAGGAGCCAGAAGATCGTCCTTCAAGCTAATTTGTTTCACCCACATAGCTATACATGACAAAGGACCACTTTTTATCAGGAACAAAATCACAAAATACATCCATCTTAGAACCCTACACTCTACAGTGGCACCCTATCTCAAAATACCAATTTATAAGAAAAAAACATGGGTGGAAGATTTTATCTTTCTATGCTCAAGCAACTAAACTGCGGAATGTGTTACCCACAAAACCAAGATCCATTGAGAACTATCTCAGCTTCAGAAGGCTAGTCAAGGGCTGGCTCTTCCTGACAAGGTTAGAATACTCACAAAAACAACAACATACAGCAGTGGTATGACCAAGACATTATAAAAGCAATACATGTGTTTAAGTTTGTGAACACATCAGCATATATAGGTCTGTATGTATCTTTGTCTATATGGATAGAAAACTGTGCTGTATATTAGAATGTATGTATCTTGATATGTAACTGTTGTGGTATGCATATACATCTGTACATCAACATGGATTTAGACTATGTATGCGGATGTCCCTACATACATGTGTGTGTGTGTATGAATACATATATATTTACCAAACAAAAATTATGATTATGTTGAGGAGAATCCATGCATGTTTATGCATTAAATAGGTGTGCGTGTCTAGCTATTTAAATGTAGCTATGTGCATATAAAGATATCTAGATACTGTAGACAATGCATTTTCTGAAGATATAAGAATAAATATATACAGAAACAAATAGCCCCCACAGCGGCCAATGACGCATTCCTGGCCAATCTCCCATGGTCAGGCACCCAACCACAGACACTCACCCTTCATTCTTGATTTGTTTTTTCACAGTACTCCTGTTGGACAACACAGAAGGATCATGCTAGGTCTCAGAGAGTCCCAAGTTACCTCCCGGAACGTGCAGCACAATTCTTTTTTATTTAGCCCCAGGCTAAGAGGGTCTGGGTATCCCTACCATGCCTCTTTAACCCTTTTTTTTTGTTTTAACTTCACAACACAGTACCCATGACCGGTAAAGACTGCTGGGACATTTGTTGTTTTGTGGCCAGCCAATCAGATTCCCTGGTACTGCTGACCTGGTCAGGGGAGCCCTCTCAACTGATCAGACAGCTCTGTGTTTTGAATGTTTGGACCTGCAGTACTCCCATGGAACCAACTGTTCAGATATCACTGACTTTTGAACTGATTTACAACAGATACCTTTCTGAGTAAAGATATAGCTTTATGGCAAATTGGGTGTGATTCTTAAAATTCCTATGGAAAATTGAATGGTGAAAACACATTTTGAGAACCCTGCTTTTTGTTGGTCCCTCCTTGACAGATCACCATGAAACTTTCTAGGAGGCAGCTGTGGTGGATGAACAGTTTTTTGGAAATGTTGTGAAGAGTTGCCGAACGGCATGAAAGTTATTAGATCAACAAAAAAGCACCCTGACCCAACTATAACTACGCAGTGATAACTGCCACTCTGTAATGTATATGTAAACATAATATTTTAATAAAAAAATAGGCAGTTCTCTGGAATGTTGAAGTCTAAATTCATTTACTTCTGTGTATAGCAACTGGTTAATAGCAAGGAGTTGTAGTTGCCATATATACAAAAACCCCATGTACTTCTGATAGGGCTGCACATACATTACAATTAATACATTTAAAGCATAATTCCATCAGTCTTTATACTTAAGTGTGAATCAGCATCATATCACCATGATTGAAGCGACCATAGATTAATGTCCAGTTATGCATGTTACAGATCAAGGCCTTTAGTCTCATTTGTAGAAACCATGGTATAATTCACGTCATGTATTGACTATCACTGGAATAACATGATCTTGACTCTTTGTATATTTGATATACATTATAGTAAGATTCTCAGCTTTCCTGTGTTTTGAAGTTTCTCTGGTGTGGGGTCACTGGCCTGCTGTATCAAATTAAAGTAAGACTTCTGAACGTCGATTACATCGGAAAAACTTATTAGCTTGACCTTTATGTTTTTGCAAGTGCAGACAGTTTAATACAGGGAACGTCAGAATGGCTCATTCCAAATATGCAGATTGCATGACAAGAAATATATTGAGTATTTGAAAGCCCAGTGCCCCTTCACCTTTTTGAATGTGTGAAACAAAAGGAGGAATGGAATAATAATCTGCAAGATATGGAACAAATGCACTACAGGCCTCGATCAGCTGTGTTGTGCGGTCTACAAATGCCCACTCTGTACATCTGCTCAGTTGTAGTTGTGGTGAGTTTGCATTGTAAACCAGTAGTGGCAGAAGATCGGAATTTGAACAAAGAGAAACCTACTGAGCATTGTTCATGTAATATTCTGCTTTTATCGTTTTTTACAGAAGCACCGTGGGCGCATTGCTGGCGAGCAAGGTACAGTGATACAATATTTAATACAGTTCTTCAACAAAGTTTGGCAAACACTTTGTATCTTTAGATATGGGTATATAAGACTTGAGGAATATTTTTCTCTGTACCAGTTTATCCCTCCTGTGATGTAAGTAATTTGGAAACAATCAGGCGAATTTTGGAACATTTTATAAAGGTTGTTTTATTTTGCTGGGGTGATGAGAATCTTAGATTTTCAGAAAGCAGCAGCACAATCGGTAAGAATTTGGGGAGACGGGTGTGCCTAGGCTACATCTGATCCTCCTTTTCGACTGGATAGATCACCACTGTTTCCATCCCTTTCGTGCAGTCACATCATGCCTTCTTGTTTACTTATTATTATCCAGTTTCCATCTCCAGTGTCAGAGAGTGACGTAAATATTCATATGTTTAAAGATAACTGTTTGAGTATTAGATTAAATTTCCCTAATTTGTGTAAAATTATTAACTTGTTAGCCAAAATATTACCATCTCTGCTATTGTAATTTGCCGACATTTGCCTCTCTGGCAATTTTAATAGTGCAATTTACAGAGATTAACATATGAGGCAAATGCAAAGATTGTAGCATTATTGACGCAGATTGGTTGCACCATTCAAAACATGGTGCACTGATAAAGGACCATGCAGATTTTAGTTTGCTATGTTCCCTAAATGAGGAATGTTTGATCCCTCTCAAAAATAGAAAGTGACCTCAACGCCCTGTCAAATTATAGGTTCATTATTCACACATCTAATGTATAGGATCTTCCTGCTATCTGGTGAGTCTGCAAGACTGAAAGCAACCATTTCGGCTTTCAATTAGGATTTGCTGCAGATAGTTGACAAGAGCCACGCAGCAGTGCTGACTTTTTGTTTTTGTTTTTACTTACTTGCAGCCTACGATTGGACAGTGGCAAACTGTTGGCAAGCTTGGTTTTGGTTGTGAATGCAAGTCAAGTGACCATTTCTATGTTGAAAATATCCTTTCCCCTTAAAAATTCAACGATTGTTTAATCTGTCACGCTTTCGAACATAGTCCTTCAGGGATCCCTCTCCCATTTTAGGCCACCGATACATGGGCAATAGATTCTATTAGACAAATACGTTCTTAGCGAAGAGCTGTTCGTCTCCAGATGATATGTATTTGTATTTGCATGTTTCCAGCGCCAGATGCTTCCTTTGAAGCCTCCCTAAATGCTCTCTAGGGCTTGAAACCTTTCTCTTTTCATCACGACCTTTGGTTTTCCTCTGTCTATAACCCATATCGCCCCAAGAGGAAAATGTGGGGTTCTGCTCGACAGTAATACAGCTGACCTCTTGGTGTGGATAACCAGCAAACTAGTTTCTTCTAAATCGGCAAGCTCTGAAGAATTCCTGCTCCACAAACTGAACATTACTCGTTGGCATGGCTGTTAATTCTCATCTGTGCCATTTCCGTGTCCACAGCGAGGCTCTCCTCTGATCAATCTAGCTTGATTGTAACTGACAGATTCAGAATTTTGCGCAGTCTCTGGCGTCAGGTTGTACTTACTATCACATCATGCAGACTCACACAGCCTTCTGTCTTCAATCCCCTTGAGCACAGTATCACCATGTCTTTTAAATGTTTACATAGTTCTGTTCAGTCAGACCTAGCGACAGAGGTTCATGGTATGGCTTAATGAACTAGCTGCACATTCCATTAAAAACACAACATAGAAACAAAACCCCCAAGTTGTACTTTTTTCTCATGTGGAGAATGTTTCCCATGGCAGGAGCACATTCTTCGTGTGTGACTGTTGCAGGAAAATACATATTTACATGTATGTACAAATTCGGCTTGTGGAAGGAAAGCAGGGCCTGTAACAGAAGCTGGTATAGCCAGCTTCTGTTGCCAAATTCTAAGTGATATTGCACTGTAAGTGCATATGAAATAGAGGCTTTTTTCTTACACGGGCTCTGTTTGGGTTCATTTTTAAACCACATAGCTGCCGGAAAAGAAAAAAAAAAAGAGAGAGAGAGAGAGAGAGAGAGATCTTTATCTGTTTTCATTTCTAAAAACACAAAGATAATTGTATCTTTTTCTGTGCAACACTATAAATATTATTGTTTTGATTTCCCACCATACTTTGTGAACAGAGATAATGCATTGCTTTTATCCTGCTACTTGCTTGAAGTAAATGCATCATTTTGGGACAAAGGCCTCTTTTTGACAGGGTTAGCCCCCATGTTTTGCCTGGGATGTGATGTAGCCTAGAAGTTGTTAGTGCCCAGGGCCCCTGCTAACCAGGTACCCTGGGTCAGAGCTTTTTCCCTAAACTGTTGTGATGCATTGGCACACTTGGAGACACCTTAACTGCCCCTATAAGACCCCAGTAAATGGTATCTATGTACCCAGGGCAGGAGGTACTAAGGGTAGGCCCCTGAAGGCAGAAGCACTGATTGTGCCTCCCTCTAAGGCCATGCATTCAGGTGCAAGCAGCACTGATGCAAACCTAAAATGCAAACTCAACATGGCACACTGCCCGCGTGCCCTGTCCACTATACACTGCATGCATTATGAGTAAGACACCTCCTCCAGCAGGCCTTACAGCCCTAAGGCAGGGTGCACTTTACTGCATGTGAGAACACATCTGCATGAGCAATATGCCCCCACTGTGTCCTTGCCAAGCCTGGAACATAGTGAGAGAACAGAGCAGCCATTTTAATAAATGCGCTGGACACTGGTCAGTATGAGTTTCACAGGTACATGATGGAAACTCTGATCCCTGGGTGAATCTAACAACTTAAAAAGATAAATCCAAACATACCCTGGGGTCACCTTCGAGGTACCCCCTGCAAAAGCTAACTACCCTGGCACGGTTGCTGGCCGGTCTCATCCAGCCTGCCACCACCTGATACTAATCTGAACCCCTGCGGGAGGGCGTCTGCCCTCTGGGATGTAGAACAAAGCCCTTCCTGGATGGAGGTGCTAACGCCAGCTCCCTCAGGAATGTGCACTGCCCTGTTGGTGAGCTTCAGAGGGCTTACTGCCTTTGAAACTCGACCTTCAGGCATGCAGCTAGCAGCAGATGGCCGCCCCCAATGCAGACCCCTACTTTTGGCGGGAGCAACATCGGGAAACTCAAAAAAAGGACAGGAGGAGTGGCCCTACCTAGCATGCACCACTCCTAAGGTGTTGCATGCGAGGTGGGCTCTCCATTTAATTTTCCTCCACCTTGGATGGAAGTAAAATAGCCAAACGGGTGTAGGGAAGTGACCTCTGCCCACAGGACGTGGTCATTTAGTGGGTGTAGCCACCCTAAGGTAGATGGCCCATTGTTCATTACAAGGTGCCCCCAAAACACCCAGTAAATACAGTATTTAGTGGGCATCCCTAAACCAAGAAATCAGATTAACGGACAGAAGAAGATCAGCACCAAGAAGATCCAAGGCACAAGAATTGTGGATCCGCTTTTGACGTTGTCCCGCGTTCTAAACTGTGGGAAGTTATGAGTAAAGCTGGAGTCCCCGGCCCCATGCTTAATATTATTAAAGTTCTTTATTCAGGCAATTGTGCGAGAGTACGATGGGGTTTGGCAGGCGAACTGACTTCAGCATTCCCCACAGTCCGCAGTGTGAGACAGGGTTGTGTACTTGCGCCCACCCTGTTTCTTTTATTCATCAACGCATGTATTCCCTACCTCTTGGATTGTTCTAGTGACCCCCCTATTTTGAGAGGGCAGAAGTTTCCATGTCTTTTATTCGCTGATGATACTTTGTTACTTTCTCGAACAGCCATGGGCCTTTCAAGTTTGCTTGCAAGATTTCTGGAGTTTTGTAAAGATCATGGTCTGGAAATCAACTCATTAAAAACGAAATATATGGTGTTTGGAGACAAAAGGCATAAAATAAAAAGACCTGTTTATCTAGAAGGCGCCTTACTGCAAAGAGTGGGGACTTTTGACTACTTAGGTGTAAAACTAGAAGATTCTCACTACTGGCATGCCCACCTCCAGAAATCATTAATATGTCTGAAGCAAAGGGCGGGCGGCCTTGTGAGATTTGCAACCTGTTCCCTTAGTTTTGCCTTGACTCCTGCTCTCGAACTGTATAAATCACAAGCCGGGGGGGGGCTTTGTATGGTGCTGAGTTATGGGGCCACTGCAACTTAGAGGACCTGGTTAGGGCAGAAAACCAGTTTTTACAGACGCTGTTAAAAGTTCCTTCAAGTACTCCCTCATTGCCTATCCAAATGGATTTAAATCTTTTTCCAATTAACCAGATCGCCGCTTTAAAGGCCACTACTGTTTTGGATTCGGTAATGGTCATCTGATGCTCTTATTCCATTTAGATGTGGGTTGCCCACACTGATGGCCACTCATTTTAATGCCAAAATCAAGTGGTGTGCTTATGTTGAACGGTCCTTATTTCTTCTTGGCCTGGGGTCCTATTGGAAGGATCCCTCTTCTATCCCCAAAAATGCCATTCAGATCTTGAAGATGCTTTCTGGCTTAAAGTCCAAACTGCACAATTGACTGAAGTTGTCCCCTCTTCCATGACTGACAGGTTTTTGCAATTTAAATGTCACTGTGCGTTTGAGCCCTTTATGGATGCAGTACTCTCCCCATTTGCGCGTGCTCTCATCATCAGATTTAGAATAGGGTCTCTTCCTTTGTGTTCTCTAACTTACAAATGGCCCAATTCTACTAATAAGTCCAAGCTATGTCCGATGGGCTGCAAGTATGAAGAGACTGATTTTCATGTTCTTTTTCAATGTCATGCATATGGTAAACAGAGATGGATTATTCCCTTATGTAAACAAATGGGCTTTAGGAATTGTTTATCTGCTGAGAGAGTATTTAAAACAGACCCATCTGTACAAATAGTTTGTTCTGTGGCAATTTTTTTTTAATCAATTTGGCGTTTTAGATTAGCGATTTTAAAGAATAAGACATGGTAGCAGATTTTCGAATGAGGCATATAGTGCACAGCCGTTGTATTTAAGTGTAAGTCTATTAGTCCGATGTTTTAGGAGGGATTGGATGTTTTTTAACTATGATATTTATGGAAAAATAAAGTTTTTATGTTATTGTTTTATCTTGTTGTAATATCTCATTTCTTAAAGTTTGTAATTTATTTTATTTGCACTTTCTTTGCACAATTTCTTTCTTGGATTGTATGTACTGTACTTTTATGGTATGTTTTTACCGAAATAAAGTAAAGTGATGATGAACTGTGGATCTGCTGCACCAAAGAAAAGGCGCCATACCCTTCCTGCTGCACCCAGAACCTTTCAATCTGTGCTGAGGAGCTGCTGGACAACTGGAAAAACTCTAAAGAACCCCAGAGGACCTCCAGGCTTTGCAAATTGCCAGAGAACTCCCTCCAGAGTGGAGGTACCACTCTAAATCCACAAGAAACCAACAAACCAGTGAGGTCCACCTCACTGACCAGACACTAACTCCTGAACTGGACACCGCAGCTGGACCAAACTTCACACCGATGACCACAAGGACAAACCCTGCCAGTGTTCCAAGTTTGGTGACACTGCACCCTCTAGCGGCTGAATCGTACCAGTACCCTGGATATTGGTCACCTGACTTCGGACACCAAGAATGACATCCCAGACTGTAAATGAAGCAGGAGGAAGCCCCAGTCAAGGGAATTCAGAAACAACCCAGACATCCCGCCAGAGTGCCCCCATTGTCCTGCAATCATCCCTTTAACCGACCTATCTCCTGTTTCTGAGGGCATCCTTGCGCACAACTCCTGGCTCACCAATTCACTCTGCACCTGGCCGTTCTGTGCCCTGCACTGAAGAACCAGCTTTGCCCTGAGGGTCCCCCACCCCTTGCAACCTCTACACTCCAAGGGTAGCTTCAGGATCCATCTTTAAACTTACCTGTGCAATGCTTTTCCAGTGGTCACCAGCAGTGGCCGTGCACCAGCTCCAGAGACCTTTTCCCGCTGTTCCCGCCCGAACCGGGAGCCACCCAAACTTCTCCAGCTGGCACAGTGTGCCTACCGACGGCCACGACCAGCTGGCAGAAGAAGAACTTGATAAGCCTGCTGTCCGATTTTATATGCATTTTTAAAGGTTATCCTCCATTGATTCCTAAGGTGCGTAATTTAGCACAAAAAGACTATTTTAATTAAACCACAAAAATTTATATCTCTGAAAGTACTTAACCAATTCTGATGATCTTGGTTTTGAAAACTACATAGAAATCTGAAGTATTTTTATAAATTGGTCTTGAGCTATTCCTTTGAGCGTGTGAGCTGCAAGATCGATGCTGTGAGTACAACAAATGCTTTGCACTTCTCCAAGATTGGCCTAACTGCTTGACCACGCTACCATAAAAAATTGAGAATTAGTTTGTCTAGTTTACCCCTATAAACCAACATGTGGTTGCCTAGACTCTCTGCACAGTATGCCTAGCTTTGCACACTACATAGAGAGTCCGCCTCCTACACATTTCCATGAAACACTTCTTCTGGACTTTACAAACTTCAAACCACTGTTTGAACATAAATTAAAAATCAAGATTGGCCTAACTGCTTGACCACGCTACCATAAAAAATTGAGAATTAGTTTGTCTAGTTTACCCCTATAAACCAACATGTGGTTGCCTAGACTCTCTGCACAGTATGCCTAGCTTTGCACACTACATAGAGAGTCCGCCTCCTACACATTTCCATGAAACACTTCTTCTGGACTTTACAAACTTCAAACCACTGTTTGAACATAAATTAAAAATCAACCCCACATTTATACATGGCAGAGTTTAGGGAGCACTTTATGGTTCTGAGGAACAGGCTGTTGTGCTATGTATCACTTGGATAATGGTGAAACACGGATTAATTAAATCTCTTTTTAAGCTCCTGCTGAGTGCCACTTCAGTTTTGTTACATTTCGACCTAGGCCTCAAAATGATAACCCATATCACCAACCTTAAATCACTGCTATTCTGGCCCCTTATTTAGGGGGTCATTCCAAACCTGGCGGTCGGTGTTAAACCAGCGGCCAAACCACAAACAGGCTGGCGGGGAAAAAAATTGAATTCCGACCCTGGTGGAAACCGCCAACAGAGACCGCCACATTACCACACCGCCCGCCACGGCGGCACAAACAAACAGCGCGGCGGTCACCGCCAACAGACAGGCGGGAGACAATGTACCGCCCACCCTATCACAACCTACCAATCCGCCACCTTTTCCGGGGCGGTATCCCCGCCGATAAAAACACGGCGGAAACAGCCATTTCGAAGGGAAAACGCTCACCTCCATACAGCCCACGAGGAATAAGGACAGCATGGAACCCGAACTCCACATACTCCCAGCGATTGTGTACCTACTCCTCTACCAGGAGCACGAACGCCGGCGCAGAAGACAACGGTGAGTACTGCACCTACGACACAGGGGAGGGGGGTGGAGAAAATATTACGGGTACACACATACGCGACACACCCACCCTCACCCTCACCCACTACAACACACACATCAATGCGTACCAACACATCAGAGTGACACCCCCCCAAACCCCCCGGAAGAATGCAAACACAAAAGGAAATGATTCTAAACATAGGAATATATTGTATTACTGGCTGAAAAATATAATTCTACATCAAAAACTGTTATATACATATATGTACAAGTCCGAGCATTGTAGCATGTATTGTCCGTGGACCACTGGGCCCAAATCACATGGGCAAAGCCCACACAAGATACCTGACTCCAATGGAGAGAACACTGCAGGGGCATCAGATAGCAAAACTACAGGCACCTCAGGGGGAAGGGAAGGGGGGCACCTCAGCCAGATGAGTCCACGACGCCAGATCCACGAGGGGCCTCCATGGCCACTGTTCAATCCTGGGGAGTGCAAAGCCACAGTCTCTCAAGTCTCTACAGTGGGTGGCTTGCCCACTGTTATATCCTGGGGAGTGCAAAGCCACAGTCTCTCAAGTCTCTACAGTGGGTGGCACAAGTGGATAACAGTCTCCACTGGTTCTGGGTGGGGCCTGGTGCCCAGACTGCTTCGTGCAGGCCTGCCCGACTAAGATGCGGGCCAGCCCCTGGTGCTCATGGTTCATCAGTGCTTGAGATGAAGGGCCCAGTTCAGCGGTGCTTGAGACGGCGGTGCCCAGTGCAGCGGTGCTTGAGATGAAGGGCCCAGTTCAGCTGGTGCTTGAGACGGCGGTGCCCAGTTCAGCGGTGCTTGAGACGGCGGTGCCCAGTGCAGCGGTGCTTGAGATGAAGGGCCCAGTTCAGCTAGTGCTTGAGATGAAGGGCCCAGTTCAGCTGGTGCTTGAGACGGCGGTGCCCAGTTCAGCGGTGCTTGAGACGACGGTGCCCAGTTTAGCGGTGCTTGAGACGGTGGTGCCAGTTCAGCGGTGCTTGAGACGGCGGTACCCAGTGCAGCGGTGCTTGAGATGAAGGGCCCAGTTCAGCTGGTGCTTGAGACGGCGGTGCCCAGTTCAGCGGTGCTTGAGACGGCGGTGCCCAGTTCAGCGGTGCTTGAGATGAAGGGCCCAGTTCAGCGGTGCTTGAGACGGCGGTGCCCAGTGCAGCGGTGCTTGAGATGAAGGGCCCAGTTCAGCTGGTGCTTGAGACGGCGGTGCCCAGTGCAGCGGTGCTTGAGATGAAGGGCCCAGTTCAGCTGGTGCTTGAGACGGCGGTGCCCAGTTCAGCGGTGCTTGAGACGGCGGTGCCCAGTTTAGCGGTGCTTGAGACGGCGGTGCCCAGTGCAGCGGTGCTTGAGATGAAGGGCCCAGTTCAGCTGGTGCTTGAGACGGCGGTGCCCAGATCAGCGGTGCTTGAGACGGCAGTGCCCAGTGCAGCAGTGCTTGAGACGAAGGGCCCAGTTCAGCGGTGCTTGAGATGAAGGGCCCAGTTCAGCTGGTGCTTGAGACGGCGGTGCCCAGATCAGCGGTGCTTGAGACGGCAGTGCCCAGTGCAGCAGTGCTTGAGACGAAGGGCCCAGTTCAGCGGTGCTTGAGATGAAGGGCCCAGTTCAGCGGTGCTTGAGATGAAGGGCCCAGTTCAGCGGTGCTTGAGATGAAGGGCCCAGTTCAGCGGTGCTTGAGATGAAGAGCCCAGTTCAGCGGATCTGGCCATGGCGTGGAGCTCATTTGCCACCTGTCTTGTGGCTGGCGGGGCCCTCCTGGGCTGCAGTGCCGGGCATGTTGGTGGCCTCCTGCCCACCTGGGATGGGGCTGGCACGGCCCTCCTGGGCTGCAGTGCCGGGCATGTTGGTGGCCTCCTGCCCACCTGGGATGGGGCTGGCGGGGCCCTCCTGGCCAGCTGGGCTGATGGCGGTCTTGTCGGGTGTGGTGCCCTTCCCAGCCTTCCCTGATCGCCTGTGGCCCTTCCCCACCTTGGGCGGTGTGACAGCTGTCTCCACACCTCCTGCCGGAGCCATGGTAGGGTTTTTTGTGCCTGGTGTCTTCACCCTCTCGCGCCGGCCACTGCCTATCTTTGATTGTTTCTCCGGGGGTGGGCTGTCCGTGCCTTGGCTCCGTACTGAACTGGCTGCCCTAGAGAGTGGGGGACTCCATAGTCCATGGCAGACTGTCATGACAGGGCCCGGTTTTGTGGTGGCTGAGGTGCTGACTGGAGTCCTTTGACATGGACGGGGTGGGGGAGTTGGTGGAAAGAGGTTAAGTTTGGACAGGAAAAGCTTTTTAGGAGCAATGGGAGGGGTAGGTGTAGTGGGTATGGGAGTGGAGGAAGAGGATGTGGTTGTAGGAGTTTGAAGTCTGGTGTCTTTGGGTGCAGGTGCTTGGGCTGGAGGCTGTCGTGAGGTGGATGGCTGTTGGGTGGGTGGCTGCCTGCGTTTGTGTATCTTGGAAGAGGAGGTCACAGACACACTGGGAGAGGACACAGGGAACGTGTAAATGGCAGTGGCGGTGGTGACTGCTCGTGTGCGGGGGGTTCTGGTGTGTGTGCTGGTGATGGACGTAGTGGCTGAAGATGTAGTGCATGCAGGTGTGAGTGGAGACGTGACAGGGAGGGAGGAGGGAGACGAGGAGGAGGGGGACACAGTGGAGGCAGTGGGTGTTGGTATGTCTGTATGTGGATGTTGCTTGGGTGAATGCCTGTGTGATGTGTGGTGCTTATGTCTGCCTGAGCTTCCCTTGGGTGTTGAGGTGTGTGCAGGCTGGTCTGATGGTGTGTCTGGGATAGGCAGAGGTACAGGTGATAGGGTCTGGGTGGAGGAAGTTGGAGGGGGGAGGCTAGAGACAGGGACAATGGCTGCCATCAGTGCTGAGGCCAGAGTGTTGAACGATCGCTGAAGGGCAGCCTGACCAGAATGAATGCCCTCCAGGTATGCATTACTCTGGTGCACCTCTCTTTCGACACCCTGGATGGCATTCAATATGGTAGACTGCCCAACAGTGAGCGTCCTCAGGAGGTCAATGATCTCCTCACTGAGGGCAGCAGGGGTGACTGGGGCAGGGCCTGAGGTGCCTGGGGCGAAGGAGATGCCCACCTTCCTGGGTGAGCGGGCACGGGGCAAACGCTGAGGGTCTGCTGGGAGGGCGGTGCTGGTGCGCTGGGTTGCGGCTGTACCTGTTGTTGCGGGGGGCACAGATGTTGCCGCCACCACAAGGGAGCTCCCTTCAGAGGACGAGTCCGTGTCACTTATGTCTTCCCGAGTCCCCGCTGTGGAGCTCCCCTCGCCCTCCGTCCCACTGGTGAAATCGGAATCCGTTGCATGGCCCTCCATGGCCATGTGGGATGCAGCTCCCTCGAGCTCCGATGCCACTTCTCCTCCGCCTGATTATGCTAATGCACACATGAACAGGAAAACCACAAAAAAGGGGGGGGGGAAATAAAGACATGTTGAGTGCATGCATTGGCGACACCGTTGGCGGACAGGACAGACACAGAAGCCCCCTGCACTACACCGCGCACTTGGGGTCCACTACTCAATCCGTGGGACATGGCCTACAAGCCTATGGACGACATATGCACACATAGATGACACAGGGCCATGAATAGCTGTACTTGACACCCTTCAGAGGTGGGGGGCGGGGCACAGGGCCATGCCTTACAGAGGGGCCTAGCCTACAGAATTCGCCCTGGCCTAGGGATACCCACAGCCCTCCTCCCCCACCCAGACACCTCCACTGCGCGCAAAGTCACCAGAATGAGAGTGTACTCACCCCCTTGTGTCTTCTGTGATGTCCTCACGCGCCCATCCAAATCGGCGTAGGCCACCGCCAGGATCCGTAACATCAGGGGGGTCAAAGTCCGACTGGCACCCCTCCCACGTTGGGAGGCCATCCCCAGCTGAGCCTCCGCCGTCTTCCTGATCCAGCATCGGATGCCCTCCCATCTCTTCCGGCAGTGGGTGCCCCGTCTCTGGTGGACCCCCAGGGTCCGGACGTCCTTGGCGATGGCACGCCAAATATCAATCTTCTGGTGGGCGCTGACCTATGTGAAATGTACAGGGGTAGAAAAAGAGTCATCACCTTCTGCACCCTCAATGTGAGTGGCCCCCCATCCCTACCCTTGCCATGTGGCACATGCTCTCATCCGTCGTTTGATGCATGCCTCAATCGCTCCCCTCCCCACCATCTTTCATCCACCCCACTCAACACAGGCATTGGCCACTAAGCATGGCCCCAGTGTACTTACCTGTTGGTCTGGAGGACCGTAGAGTAGCGCATACTGGGGGAGGACCCCATCCACGAGTTTCTCCAATTCCTGAGCAGTGAAGGCAGGGGCCCTTTCCCCAGTCGCATGAGCCATTGTCTGTTCCAGACCGAGGTCACAGCAGCACTTGCAGTGTAGGTCCTCTCCTGTCGAAGATCAGGTATCGAGTGATTAAGCAGATAGAAAATGGCGGTCACGGCCGCGGCGGTGCGTACCGCGACCGCCGGCGCACATCGTCATTGGCTCCTGAGACCCATAGGGTTCAATGTCAACCAATGCTGCTTCGCGCTGCAGTCTTTGACCGCCTACCGCCACGGTGTGCCACGCCAGCGCATTTACCTCACATCCCATTGTCGCACTTCACAGGTCAGGCAGCCGCCATTTCTAGGGCCCACATGGCTTACTTTTTACTGCGTCACACATACCTAGGCCTTGCATCAACACTCATACAAGCCATTCAATGCATTGGGAATCGTGTTTTGTGCAAGCTGTGGTTACGTACCTGTGGGTTGATTGACTCTGTGCTTGCTGTTGTCCTTCATAGGCACCGTCCGCTGGGACATGCGAGGAGATGGAGGAATCTTCCCGTGTACAGACCGCTGGTAGACCTGTCGACAATGGAGGAAAGACATGTCATACTGACATACAGGCTTGACCGAGCCACTATTCATGAACTGTGTGCCCAGCTGGAGCCAGACCTGATGTCACCAATCCGCCAACCCACAGGGATCCCCCCTCTAGTGCAGGTGCTGTCAGTGCTCCATTTCCTTGCAAGTGGGTCATTTCAAACAACAGTGGCCATATCATCAGGGATGTTCCAGCCTATGTTTTCCAAGGTGTTGTCCAGAGTGTTGTCTGCCCTGCTGAAACACATGCGGAGCTACATCGTTTTCCCTCAGGTGGAGGATTTGCCTACAGTGAAAGGTGACTTCTATGCCCTTGGACATATCCCCAACCTCATAGGTGCCATTGATGGGACCCATGTGGCTTTAGTACCCCCCAGCAGGAGTGAACAAGTGTACAGAAACAGGAAGAGTTATCATTCTATGAATGTACAGATGGTGTGTTTGGCAGACCAGTACATCTCCCATGTTAATGCTAAGTTCCCTGGCTCAGTGCATGACGCGTACATCATGCGGAATAGCAGCATCCCTTACGTGATGGGTCAACTCCAGAGGCAACGTGTGTGGCTAATTGGTGACTCTGGTTACCCCAACCTGTCATGGCTACTGACCCCAGTGAGGAATCCCAGGACAAGGGCAGAGGAACGGTACAATGAGGCCCATGGGAGAACTAGGAGGGTGATCGAGCGGACCTTCGGCCTCCTGAAGGCCAGGTTCCGCTGCCTCCATATGACAGGTGGATCCCTATTGTACTCACCAAAGAAGGTGTGCCAGATCATCGTGGCCTGCTGTATGCTTCACAACCTGGCTTTGCGACGCCAGGTGCCTTTTCTGCAGGAGGATGGTCCAGATGGTGGTGTTGTAGCAGCTGTGGAGCCTGTGGAGAGTGAAGACGAGGAAGCCGAAGAGGACGACATAGACAACAGGAACGCAGTAATACAGCAGTATTTTCAATGACACACAGGTAAGATTCCAACCCGGCATATTACATATACTCAACCCCTACTGCCTCTCTACTGTCTGACCTTTTCCCCCAGTGTATGGTAACTGAGTTGTGACTTTCCCTTCCAATTTCAGAGATGTGGGCCCCACTGCGTGACATCTGCTTTGTTTCCCCATGGACTACAGCTGTGTGACAGTGGTATGTTGGCATCACAATGTAAATATGCATTTTTGGCACGGTAATGTCTAATACATTTGTACAAACTCACAGCCAGACTCCTGATTGTTTTGTGCAATAACTGTGTTTATTTCAGTGCTCTATATTGGTGGGTGGTTGCAAATCGGTGAGGGGTGATGGTGGAGGATTGTCCATGGCAGAGTCCAGACTATTTGTATCACAGGTGCATTGTCCAAATGCCTGTGGAAAGTGGAGCAGGGGCAGTTTAAGGATGGACAGGGTGACAATGTGGGACAGTGGGATGACAATCAGGGAGGTATCCTTTCCTGGCGGGGGTCTTGGCATCTTACTCTGTCTTCTTCCTGGATCTCAGGGCCCGCTTGCGGGTGGTTCTCCTTCTGCAGGGGGTGGGGTGCTGGTGGCCTGTTGTTCCTGTGGCGGGGCCTCCTCTCCACTAGCGCCGGCAGAGGTGGTAGGCAGTTCTTGGTCCATGCTAGTGTCAGGGGCCCTTTGTGGTGCCACTGTGTCCCGCAATGTGGTGACTATCAGATTCAGAGCCCCTACAATGGTGCCCATGGCGGAACTGATGTTTCGTAGTTCCTCCCTGAACCCCAGATACTGTTCCTGCTGCAGGAGCTGGATCTCCTGAAACCTGGCCAGTACCGTCGCCATCGTCTCCTGGGAATGATGGTAGGCTCCCATGATGGAGGAGAGGGCCTCGTGGAGAGTGGGTTCCCTGGGCCTGTCCCTCCCCTGTCGCACAGCAGCCCTCCCAGTTCCCCTGTTTCCCTGGGCCTCTGTCCCCTGGACTGTGTGCCCACTACCACTGCCCCCAGGTCCCTGTTGTTGTTGGGGTGGTGGGTTAACCTGGGTGCCCGGTAGTGGTGGACACACCGCTGATTGACGTGTCCTGGGGACAGAGGTATGGGCCTGCTGGGTGGGTGCTGTGCTGGTGTTCCCAGAGGGGGGAAGGTCTGCTATGGGCTGTGGCTGTCTGAGGGGAACCGACTGTCCAGAGGTCCCCGATGGGCCGGGCTGGTCATCTAGATCCAGGTCGACAGAGCTGCTGTCCTCACCGTGGGCCTCTTCTGGGGGTGGAGTGGACATTTGTGGACCCTCCTGCGCGGTGACGTGGCGTTCGGGTCCTGTAGGGGTATAAAAGTATGGTTGTAGCATTTGTGTGTGCCTTAGCGTGTAATGGGTGGGTGCCCGTGTACCCCAGTGCTGGCATTCCCGTGTGGGGGCTTTTGTGACGGTGGTTTGGGGGGGATGGGTATGTGCAGTGGGCATGCTTTGTTGATGGGTGTCCATGCTTTGTGGTCGCATGCAGGGCTTGGGGTTGGGATGGGTGGGCTGTGATGGGGAGACATTAGTAAGGAGTAGGATGTGATGGGGGTGAGGGTGAGGGTGGGGGTATGAGTTGGCATGCTGGTAGGGTGGGGGGGATGAAGTAGTGAAGATGAAACTTACCAGAGTCCATTCCTCCTCCTACTCCTGCGAGGCCCTCAGGATGCAGGATTGCCAAGACCTGCTCCTCCCATGTTGTAAATTCTGGGGGAGGAGGTAGGGGTCCGCCCGCCAGCCCGCTGCACCGCAATGTTGTGACTGGATACCATTGAACGCACCTTCCCCCGTAGGTCGTTCCACCGCTTCCTGATGTCGTCCCTATTTCTTGGGTGCTGTCCCACAGCGTTGACCCTATCGACTATTCTGCTCCATAGCTCCATCTTCCTGGCAATGGTGGTGTGCTGCACCTGTGTTCCGAAGAGCTGTGGCTCTACCCGTACAATTTCCTCCACCATGACCCTGAGTTCATCCTCCGAGAACCTGGGGTGTCTTTGTGGTGCCATGGGGTGGTTTGGGTGATGTGTGGGGTGGATTGTGTGGTGATGTGTATTGGTGTGTTGTGTGAAGTGCGTGGAAATATTGCTGGATGAAAGTAAAATGCGCGTCTGGGTGCTCAGTTCTCTTTTTCTCAGTGCGGGGTCCCGATTCTGTAGGAGTGGGGGTTCGAGGGTGATGTGGGTGTGTGTTTTATATTGTGTTGGGTGTGTGGGAGTGGTGTGTGTATGTGTATCAGGTGTGTGTATTTGTAATTGTCCAATGTGGCTGTGTTTTGTAGGTGTGTGTGTATTTTGAGCGCGCCGGTGTGTACCGCCAATGGTATACCGCGGTTGAAAGACCGCCGCGTGGATTCGTGTGTCGTGATAGTGTGGGCGTATTTCTGTTGGCGTGACGGTGGAGGTTTGGTCATCGCCAGTTTCTCGCTGCCCTTTGGTGTTGCGGACTTTTGTGGATGTCTGTATTTTGGCGGTTTGCCTGTTGTGGGTCAGAATGACCGTGGCGGTTTACCGCGGCCGCGGCGGTATGTTGGCGGTCTTCTGACAGCGGTAAGCGCCTTTTACCGCCAAGGTTGGAATGACCACCTTAGTCTACTGAAGTGTTGGAGCCATAAAGGACAGCTCTCATAGATGTTCAAAAGATGAACAAAGCATCTGATAGTCCATGGCTGAAATTTGTTCAGACATGTTTTTAATGTTTGGGGATAAATGAATATTGGTTCATCACAGAAATTCTTTTGCCGGTAAGCGTAAAAACTGTGAAAATACACTACTTGGAGTTTGTGGTCAGAAAATGGTTCTCAGATATACCAGTAGGAGGGCTAATTGATTCTCTTTTAAACTGCAAATATATTTTGAAGTTTCTGGGCATTCTTAACCGTCAACAAGCTAGTGGGTCGTACTTGAAATTTAGACTTGAGATCCTCCCTCTAGCAGAATTCAGCCATAAATGGTCCAACAGAAAGGTTGAAATACTTTCCCCTATTCAATAATGGTATTGAGACTGAGAATCATGTATTATTATTTTGTGATGCTTATGTACGATCAAGAAGGAAATGGATTATGCTGCAATGTCAGCACATAGGGATTGGGCAACAGTCAGTTGCTCATAGAATATACCAACTAGATACAAATAGTTATATGGCATTTGCTATTGCCAGATTCTTACCTTCAGTTTGGTACAAAAAAGTGTGTTGCCTTGTTATATCAATCTTTTACTTTTTTAGCATTTTATTGAATTTATTGGGTATTTATGCTGTGTTTTCTGGATTTAAATGTTTTGTTTATAATTGTATGTGTTGATCGAATTATAAAATGTAATTGAGAACATGCATGTGAAAACTACAGTCTAAAGTTTGTATATTCAAGTTATCTTCATGTTTATATTTCATGTATTGTGTCAATGTCCTGTAGCATGTGATGTAAGCTCTTACTGATACCAGTTATAAAGATTCTGTTTAAAATTGTTTTGAATTTGTGTGCTTTTGACTAATCTTCTGTATTGTTTCGAAAAGTAATAAGTTGCACTTGATTCCTATCTTGCAGTTTTTTGAATGGTGTTATTGCCTTGGAGGTAGATGATACTTTTTGCTTTGTTTTTACAATATAGTGACAAAAACGTTTTTTGTGCACTTCATTCAGTTTTATTTCTAGGTAACATTGCATTATTTTATTTCAAAGTATTTAAAATGTTATTCAGTCGTTGCCAATTTATTGTACTCATTGTAGCCAAGTGAGTGAGATTTCCGAAGATTGTCAGAAGTCATTCTTTTGAAAAAAATTGCAAGTTCAATTTGTCAGTTGATTTGATGCATCATTCAAGTTTCTTACAGTCTTTGGTTATTGCAAGTGTTCAAGAGTTGCTGTAGTTTGGTTTTGCATTGAGTGACGTCTCTGGAGATTAATAGTATAAGCGGTGATTAAATACTCCTACTCCTACTTTACGATTCGACATCCTCAGATATTTTGTAAAAGGAACAGTGTGAAAATAAGGATGATAGTAACTAAACCTTCCACATTCTTCTTGTTTCCCAAACAAAAGTAAAATGTGCTATAAATAAAATACTTATTTATAGAGCTTTACAACAAACCTATCACAAGTCACCCCTATCTCTTGATGCCTCTTCATAAAATCACTTTGGAGCGGTTTCCCATTCCACAGTCCACTCCCATGAAGTGATCTCTTCATCCAGAGACTCTCATTGAGTGTGCAGAATATGAGACTATCTCAAAATGTGCTTCTTAGAGACTATTTCTGAGTGTGCTAAATAAGAGTCTTTATCAACTTCCTAACTATTTTTTTTTCACTTATCAGATATTAGGATACCCAATGTTGTATGTTTTTTTTATTTTTTTCTAAGCTCGGATGGAAATTCTATGATGCAGACGATTATCACCCTGAGGAGAACAAAGCAAAAATGGCAAAAGGAATACCACTCGATGACCAGGTAACCAGAACGTTGTTAAAATGTTTTTTGGTGTCTGACAGTTTTGGTTTCTTGCCTTATCTTTGTACTAAGGCATGTGTAACTTTCACATCACTTATTGATTTTGAAAATCTATTGGCCACTAACGAACTGCCCTGTTGTGGAGAACAAAGTCACTGAAGTCTCCATGTTCTAGTTACACGTTATAGTTACTTCATTCACTGATGCTCAATAACTTACCTCCTTCCTCGTTCCATTCCTTTCAATGAGGTTTACCTCATGCATCTCCATTTCTAACAATCTCAAAAGCTGTTTTCTCTTGTTTTTTATTCTGATTCTCTTCTTAGCCCATTTTATCTGATAGAGACTTCTAGTTGCAGATTCCTTACCTTAGAATTTTCCCTAGGCACAGACTGCATCCGGAGATTTTTCTTCGAGCAGTACCCCTGTGTGCCTTCAGGTGGCATCGGTCGCCCCGTGGGTTTTGTTGGCGTAGGGGTTGCCGTGATGACATCACAATCGTATACATAGGCGAGCTGACGTCAGTTCTTTTCTTTCCTTGCCAGCCTTAGTGCAGATCTGGAGAAGAGCTACCCCTAGTAATCTTTTGACTAATTGCAACACTTTTATCAAATACTTTTTGATGAGTTTTGGATACTTTGAGGGATGTCCCGGGAGACCGGTTTTAAACCCTGGGACTCCTGTCACCGAATGATGTTGGTAATGGATCTGCATCTCTTCTGTCTTTGGTGTCTGGAGCACGACCACGACCCGAAGTCTTGCTCTGAGTATTGGGCCATGAACCCAAAGGCTTTGAGGGAGCGGTCCCTGAAGCTAATGGCGGCCCGGCACCCAACTCCGCATCGCTCCCGGCCTCATTTAAAAGGAAGGTCATGAGACTGCACACGGAGGCATCACCACTCCTCTTTTTCCATGTCACTGGGACGATCGGGTCACAAGAAAAAGAAGTCGAAGGAAGCCAAATGTTCTTCGACTTCAACCCACCGCTTGGACGATGCGGGAAGAGTGCTGACACTATGGGCCTGATTCTAACTTTGGAGGACGGTGTTAAACCGTCCCAAAAGTGGCGGATATACCACCTACCGTATTACGAGTTCCATAGGATATAATGGACTCGTAATACGGTAGGTGGTATATCCGCCACTTTTGGGACGGTTTAACACCGTCCTCCAAAGTTAGAATCAGGCCCTATGTGCCTTCGGAGCCTGTGTCTGGGTCGGCCCCACACCTCCCCCACTTTCGAGGAGCGGGTGCCACCCCTATCCAGTTGAAAGGGTTCAATAAGGCCAGGCGCCTAATTTTTGGGTAGACTGACCCGTCCTCGGTGCCTTTGGGCCCAGGAGAGTCAACGAGGCCACCCTCGGGTTCCACATTGGCAGCTTCGGCCCTGGCTCTGGGGGGCACCCCTGGATCCATTCTTGGATCCATACAGAGGATGGTTGTGTCAAGCTGATCTTCCCAGGCGTCGGGACAGACGCCGATCGTCAATGCTCTCGACGTAGGTTGGGACCGCAATTGACGTCGATCCTATACTTATCCCCTACGACCCGGAACGGCGTCGCTCAACGAACCGATTCCATTTTCCATAGGCTCTCCTGACCCTTCTTTCTATGGGTATGGATATGGGAACAGGGTAGACGGTTTGCTGGACCCTTTAGAATACCAGCTTGACCCTGACATGGACTGGGTTCAGGATTTGGGCGACGCTAGCAGACTAGATACTTCTCCTGATGCTGGCATGCTTTCTCCCCCTACCGTGGCTACGGAGGAAGGAGCTTCATACTCCATGGTGGTAAGAAGGGCTGCTGAGGTTTTGGACCTCAAGCTTCCTTCTATGGAGGTGTCTTATCCAGGTGGCTGGTTGACACCTGTTCGGTATAAGTCAATAAGGACGCTCAATGAAGGACCACACGCCAATTATAAATACAATTTAGCTTTACTAGAATTGCAGGTAAATGTAGGCATTTAGCACATTAACACTAGTAGAATAAGAATAGCAATGAAAAGCATCTATTTATATATAAGTACACTACAAAGAGCATCTATGCATATATATATATAAGCAAAGAGTTAATTGACAGATATAAGTTTTGATTAACTGTATACCAAAATGCATCACACTACGATGTTCAAGAAGCAGAATATAAATGAGTTGAATACTTCAGATAAGCTTTGATTTACTGCACACCAAAATGCATGTTTCAGTTACTGTAGCAGGTTCATACTACGAGGTTTAGAAAGCAAAATATAAACAAGCTGAATACTTCAGGTTATAAACACAGTGCAAGCATAAATAATCAGTCATAATAATAGAGCAGAGAAACAAAGGCCTTTCATCCCTGTGTGGAACCTAACTTAGTCCACGAAATGCTGGGAAGCCCTCTACCGCCTGCTTGGACCTCTCTCCCCCTCAAGTAGCACTGTCAGCACAACAGGGAGGCAGCGCTGGGCCATGGCAGCTTTCACAACTCCATCTGCGAGCTTCAAAATCCCTCACCCACACTTCAGTGCTTAAATAACTCGAAGCTTGGATTCTATCGCATTTTGGCATTTTCTAGCTATGTTATCAGTACTTGGCTGCACTGCCCTTCTCCAGCGTTTGTTTTCATTCCATCTTCTCCCTGTACTCTCGTTCTCAAGGTTGAGACGGAGTCTTCTACACAAACAAGCTTGAAAATAATATCATTAACTTTTCCACATTGTTTGGGGGGGTGGGGTGGGGGTTTCAGCAGGCATCACACTCAGCTACACTGTTTAAGCTAATTAACCCTTTGCGTCACAATGTCTTCCGCACCTTTCCCTATACTGATCACTCCACCCCTTAGATGAGCGTGATGCATGCTGAAACGGATATCATTTACTTTGACATTCCGCTAGCTAGGTTGCTACTAATACTGGTCAGCGTTATTCTAAGCGCCTGCATCTTTAGTATAAAGCTGTTTGGTACATACATATAGTCTACATAGTATAGTCATTAGCGTAACACAAACAATCAATAACCAAATTAGCTGTTGTAACACTATATTTAGCGTCTTCATAGCTCCTAGTGCCCAGCCTAAGAAGATGTCATACAAATGATGCTCAGTTATTTGCTGGATGCATGAAGCAGTGTGCATAAGCTGTTTAGCGTTTATGGTCATCAGTATGGCTGTATCCTTGGTGTATTTACCTGCCATATCACATTTAGCAAAGGTAACTTGTGCGTAGTGCCTGATTGCCTCTAATCTGGGTAGCTTAACAACAAGCGAGATGTTCCACTCTAACTGCGCACGCATTTGCGTCTGTAATGTGGTTATGGTGAACCTAGTCGGTCGGTACAAGATGTGAGTGCTTATGTCAATAATGCTAGTAATATTGTGCATACACATTACTTGCTCTCCGGTGGTTTGTATAAATCCGTTAATAAGTAAGGGATGATTAATGACATAACATATACTCTCTGTCCCTATCTGATATACATCCGTGCCATTTAATAGGATAAGATAACCATTCACATTCTCCCGGTATTGTGTGAAGACACAGATCTAGCACCCGTCCAGTGTAGGTACATACCCACCCCTTAGACCAATCTGCACATCTAGTGGGATCTACAGTGTGATTTGTTTAATCAATCTACTTTTTGTCAGTGTGAGGTTTCCACCATTCTTTTACTTATCACTACGGGGAGCAATATAAAGGGGCACCATATGTCAGGAGGAAGATTACTTCCTACTATATCTAAAAGAGCATAACACATTTCTTCCTCACCGTGAAACTGTATGGGCTTTACCCATATTTCTTCAGGCAAATGCAATTGTTGTCTCCAATATTCACCCCGAGGCTGTCCCCATTCTGCGTTAAAGTCTGCATACTGTAGATTAACAATGCTTTGCCATTGTATGCACTGGATGCCCTTAGACACTGCTTGTGTGCTTTAAAAGCTTTTTTTTTTTTTTTTGAATTGTCCATAAGTGAAATAATTCCATTGCCAATCGCGATACAACCCACGCAGGACTTCTTCTTGTGAGTGTGTGGGCCCCCATTGAGAAATTACTTTTATGGCCTCTCCTGTACTATATCCTGTAGAAGATAGCTTATTCCTAATGGCTTCAACATCAAAAGAATTCAGGGCCCCTACCCCGATTCCGGTGGCCCCAGCTATCAAGGACCCTAGATCTCTTCTATTGCGTAACTTTGGCAAGGGCCATAACTGTGGTGTCCATGGGGCACATAATGGATCATACTTTGAGACATTCCCCTTGACAATATTTATCTGTAACACAATACGATTAATTATGCTTGCATGCAGAACTTGCTTACATCCTATTCTATATCGCACTATAGAAATGTTGCTTAAGTTTAGGACTAACCTCCTGACCTAGGTGCTGCAGCCTGGGGCTTCCAGTTTGGAACCCCTTCTTTCCTTTAATGAAACCCTTACGGACGTCCTACTGGATTCTTGGTCAAAACCCAGCACAGGGCCTCCTGTGAATAGGATGGTTGCCCGCTGACATTGGTCTGCGCCGACCAACCCAAAATTCCTGACCCAAAATCCTACACCTGAGAGCCTTGTGATCCAGGCCTTTTCGTCATCTGGCACATTCCATTCCGCTCCCCCGGATAAGGAATCAAAAAGACTGGATAACCTTGGGAAGAAAATGTTTTCTTCTGCCAGTCTAGCGATGCAGTCCATGAACACCACATGCCTTTTGGGCCAATACTCCCGTACTCTATGGGATACGGTCACGCAGGTGCTGCCTCGAGTCTCGGAGGAGTCCCGGGCAGTTCTCTCCCAAGCTGTTACTGACGGGAAAGATGCACCCAAGTCAGCTGTATGGGGAATGTCCAGAAATCTCTGATAGACATGCCCTTTGAAGGCACCCGTCTCTTCAGAGACAAAGCAGACTCAGCGCTCAATCGCTTTAAGGACTCCTGGGCTATGGCTCGTAGCTGCTTCTCGCCCTCCACAGTCCGCTTTTCGTCCCTTTCTTGGCTACAGAAGGAGCACCCAGCCACGTTCATTTCCAACCAGCTACTGACCCGTGCAGCCACAGGATCCTATGTGCTTGTGGATCAGGAAGTCAGCGGTCCACCCAGTCCACCCCCTTCCCCTCCACTTCCTCCAGTTCTTCCTGGCCCATTGGAACATCCTGAACCAGTTGGCGGTAAGATTTGTTTTCACCTGCCCCACTGGGAATCCATCACCGTGGACAGGAGGGTATTGCAAATTGTCTGAAGGGGCTACTCTCTCCCCTTCGAGACATCCCCTCCGACCCTGCCACCATCATATGATCATCTGTTTGAGAATCATTTGGCTCTTCTCCACGAGGAAGTCAAGACTGTCTTGGCCAAGGGCGCCATAGAGAGGGTCCTTGCACAAAAGTAGGTCATGGTTGTTATTCCCACTACTTTCTGGTGCCCAAAAAGGACAAGGGCCTTCTCCCTATTCTCTTCTCCCTATTCTCTGCGAAGTTTCAGTCTTCCCCTACCTCGACGACTGGCTGTTGAAGATGAACTCACCCCAGGCTGTCCTCTCCCACCTCCAGACTTACGGCGAACCTCCTGCATTTGCCGCGGTTTACTATAAACGTGCCGAAGTCACACCTGACTCTCTTTCATCAGAGCTGTTCTGGACACAGTGCTGTTTCAGGCTTATCCTCCCAAAAAGTGAGTCCAGGATATTTGGGCAATGATCCCGATGTTTCAGCCTCTATTCTGGATTTTGATTTCGGTGAGAGTGACTCTGAGGGTACTGGGCCTAATGTCCTCCTTCATCCTTCTGATCCAACATGCCGGATGGCATATGCGGGCTCTGCAGTGGGACCTAAAGTTCTAGTGAGCGCAGAATCAGAGGAATCTCTCCGACAAAGTCCAGATGTCGGAGGGGACTGCACTAGCTCTGCAGTGGTGGCTATGGAATCCAGATTGGATCAACAGCAGATGTCTCTCCCTTCCCCAACCAGATCTCACAGTAGTGAAAGATGCGTCACTCCTGAAATGGGGCAGCCACATAGGAGAGGTGGAGATCGGAGGCCTCTGGTCTTCGGCGGAGCCCAGGCTCCACATCAGCCTTTTGGAGCTCTGGGCGATCCGAGTTGCATTGAAAGCATTTCTTCCCTCTCTCAAAGGAAAAGTGTTACAGGTGTTTACCAACAACACCACCGCCATGTGGTACTACAACAAGCAGGGCGGAGTGGGGTTGTGGACCCTCTGTCAAAAGGCTCTTCGCCTCTGGACATGGTTGGAATGCCAAAGCATTTCACTGGTGGTTCAACATCTGATGGGATCTCTGAACGCCAGAGCAGATGAACTCAGTAGTCGATGCAAATTCGATCACAAATAGCATCTCTATCCGGAGGTGGCGCAAGGTCAGAGATCCTCCTCCGGATAGAGACGCTGTTCACCTCCGCAGAGAACGGGCATTGTCAGCTGTTTTGCGTGTTGGAGTTTCCAAGGTGACACTCACTCAACAATGCTTTTTGTCAAGAGTGGAGCTCAGGCCTCTTTTACGCCTTCCTGCCATGCCACTTCTGCCCAAGTTCTGAAGAAGATCAGGCACGTCTGGGCCCAAGTAATCCTGGTGGGTCCGTACTGGGCACAAAGAGTCTGTTTTTCCCAGCTATTGAGCATGGTCATTGATCCTCCGATCAGGAGGATCTTCTGTTGCAGCAGCAGGGAACAGACCTTCACCCAAACCTGTCCAGTCTCTGCCTCCTTGCACGGAGATTGAGCGTCGGCAGTTGATAGCTTTCGACCTTCCGCCTGAAGTCTGTGATGTTATCTTGGCAGCCCGGCGTCCCTACACCAAAACTGTATACGCCTGTCGTGGGAACAAATTTGTGGCATGGTGTATTAACAAATCTATTGATCCCCTTTCTGCACCTCTCTTGCAGGTTCTCTTCTTCATTCTCTCTCTTGCCCAGCAGGGCTCTGCTCTCGGCACCCTCAACGGTTATTTGTCTGCCATCTCTGCCGTTTTAAGGCTGCCAGGCCAACCTTCTCTGTTGAAATCTTCCATTGCTGGGAGGTTTCTTAAAGGTCTAACCCACAAGTTCCCTCATATTCCACTCATAATGCCCCAGTGGGATTTGAACTTGTTCTTCACATATCTCATGTGTGCTCCTTTCGAGACTCTCCACAACTGTCCCCTGTGGCTCTTGACTCTTAAAACTGCCTCCTTGATTGCCAACACCTCTGTTCATAGAGTGAGTGAGCTTCAGGCTCTCTCTTCGAAGCCACCATTTCCAGCTGTCCATCCTGACAAAGTGGTGCTTCGTACCAGGGCTTCCTTCCTTCACAAAGTGGTGACACCTTTTCATGTAGGCCAATCAATCACCTTGCCTACATTTTACGCACCATCACATCCATCTCATGAGGAGGAGAGACTCCACCGTCTGGATCCAAAAAGAGCATTGGCGTTGTACTTCAATCGTACCAAAGATTTCTGGGTGGACGGTCAACTCTTTGTGAGTTATGTGGGTGCGAAGAAAGGAAGGGCGGTGCAGAAGTGGATCCTCTCGCAATGGGTAGTCCCTTGCCTCAAAATATGCTATGCTTTGGTGGAAAACAACCCACTGAGGATTTGCGTGCTCATTTTACCATAGCAACTGCTGCAACAGCAGCGTTAGCATGCAGAGTTCCAGTCCTGGATATCTGCCAGGCAGCGACGTGGACATCCCTGCACACTTACACTAAACATTTTTGCCTGAATAGTCAGGTCCGCAGATACAGCTACTTCGGCCGTTCGGTCCTGCAGGACTTTTTGGTGTGATCTTAGTTCGCAGCCCACCACAGGGGATGGTGTTGTTGGGTTATCTATTCTAAGGTAAGGAATCTGCTACTAGAAGTCTTTATCAGATGAACAAGTTACTTACCTTTGGTAATAATATATCTGGTAGAGACATATTCTAGTTGCAGATTCGTTACCGACTTGCCCATCCTCCCTGCTCGAAGGAAATTCTCCAGATCCAGTCTGACGCCTGGGGGAAATTCTAAGGTAATGAATCTGCAACTAGAATGTGTCTCTACCATATATATCGTTACCGAATGTAAGTGACTTGTTCCTCACAATCTGTGGGGATTAGGAGTTGAACGGGCGCTTTCTAACTTTATTTTACTATTTAATTTTATTTCTCTTTTCATTTTCATTTTAGCACCTCATTCCAAAGCTTGGGCTAGAATTATTTTCATTCCCGACAGAATAATTCTGGAATATTATATGTAATAGACCCAGATTCCGAGGGCTACCAGGTCCACCCCATGTATATTTGAATGACCATAGATAATCATGTGCGCTAGGGCCCGCTGGCTGCCTTATAGACAGGTAATGGCTTCTCTGGTGTAGTACAATGCTGTGAAGCACTTGTGTTTTACTTAACTGATTCCATTTTGGTTATTCACTGTACATACAGCAGTGCTACGGACAGTTTTAATGTTAGTGGAATTGCATTTGTAATTGCTATCTTATCCTGTTATATGGTCTTAGGTCCTTTGTTATTCTGAAAAAAAAAAAAAGAAGAGAGGATGTTTCTTTTATCTCTTTTGGGTGCCTTTCTCGCTGCCTGAAGTTTTAGTGTTTGAAATTTCTTTTAACATTGTAGGGCATTATATATGTCTTTCTATTTCTGCTGGTTTATTGTTTTTTATTTAAATTACATTCCTAATTACAATTTTTATCAGGCTTTTTTTTTAGAACCATCTCTGTGAGAACCCCGTGTCAATATTTAAATGTCTCTGGCCATTTTTCTCAGTGTTTCTGATGCAAACTTGGTGACACAATGGGGAAACATTTGCAAATGAAACTTTGTCTTTCCTCTCCTACTCCAAGGGAAACTTTTACACGGAAGGTCGTGTCCTTCCCCATTTGCTGATGGAAAAATACTATAGGGGATGGTCAGATTGCTCTCTGAGCCATATGACCGTTCCATGGCAACCGTGTTTCGCCCTCCATCAGTTTCCTCCTTCATCAGTATCTTTACAATTTATGGTTTCTTCTCCTTCGTCTGATTCTTCCTGGGCTTCTCCTGGTTATGAAGAAGAATTGTGGTTCCCTGATAGCTCAGCCATCCCTAGGCGAAAGTACACCCAGAAAGAGGACAATAGTTTCCAAACTCTTTTATAATCTGCAGCTTCCAGTGGTCATTGGTTTTGCCAGTTCAAGAGGCCCACGGCACCCAAACTTTCTGTAACTCCGGCCATTCACTATGTGTTACAAAAAGAATGGAGCGACCCAGATAAGTTAACAGGTCCACTTTTTAGGTAGACCTTATCCTTTGACGAAAAGAGGCCTGGAGTTTCCTAAGGTTTTGTCTATTGACCCTCTTCTGACTAATCTAGTGGGCCAGCCTTCTCTTCTTACTGAGGATATTGTGGTTCTGACACAGTGGATAAAGAAGCTGAAGGAGCTCTGAAAAGAGCGTTAGTGGGATTTTCTTTTTACGAGACCCAAGATATATTTGGTCTGCATTTCTAAATCTTTGGTTGAAAAAGTTCAGTCACTGTCTACAGGTATTCAAGAAGTAGATGAGTCGAATGGGCTTTGATCCGAGGTTCCTGTCATGGGTGCACCTATTATACATGGCAGCAAGAGCAAGAGTGCACACAGGACTGGTGGTTTCTGACTTCTTCTGTATTGAGCGTGGTATGCAGCAGAGATGCCCGCTGTTGCCGCCTCTGTTTGCGCTCACCATGGAGCCACTGATGATCTACCCTAGGAAAGCACTTCAGGACTTGTGTGCATTAGTAGGCATCACAAAATGATGACACCCTATTAAATTTATCAGTCCCGGAGTTCTCAGTGCCCCTCCTTGTGCAACATTTGACCAGGTTTAGGGAGGTCTCGGGCCTCCAAGTTAACCGGCACAAGACAAAGCTCTTCCAAATGGCATCCCTGGCTGGGCTTGCAGCCCCGACTTCCCCGAGGTGGCGTCATCGATGGAGGCTCATGAATTTTGACATCTGGGGTTGCAGGTGACACGCAACAACCACCACCTAAAGTATGATTTAAATATGGGCAGAGTACTTGACGTCCTTTTGAACTCCGTCCAGTTCTTGACCACACTGCTGCTATCAGTCATGGATAGGGTTGCCCTGAGCAAGATGATCCTACACCCCGTTGCCTTTACACAATGCAGAATTCGTCCTGCGTATTACCATCTTTATTTTGTCGACTCATCAAGTTGCTGGTGTCCCTGATCTGGGTGGGAAAGAGATGCAGGGCTGGCCTAGCGGTCTTAAAATCAGATCTAGCCGAGGGCGGCCTGGGTGTCCCAGACCCCCAATTATACTACATGAATGGCCTGCTCCAATAGCGGCCCTGAAGTGCAAGGGCGGCCCCAACTAGGAGAAAAAGCTGCTGGAGGGCTCAGTGGGGATAGCTGAGTTCCCTAAATTACTTAAGGGTGGTTCCAGACTCCCGGCGGGCACCCTCTTTGCTGTCTCGCCGGTAGCCCGGGCGTGGACGGTCACACAATTACTGCAGCAGACGCCCTTTGCTCGGCTCCTCCCAATTTGATGGCTACGCCCATTTGAGCACATAAGAGACTCCATGGATATTTCAAGATGGTTAGAAGGAGGCTGTCAAAGACCAGGCAACGTGTATTAGAATGGCTCCTTCATGTCCCTGGAAGAGATTGGGGCTCATTTCGAAATTGGCCCGGAGCAATTTTTGCAGTATGCAATCATATCTGGAACAGCCCGAGAGATCTGGACATCCTTCCCAGAGGAACCTGTCGAATCCCACCTATTGCAGATGTTGCTGGACCCTGGCTCTGCCAGAGGTATCCTCTCCCGCTTATAAGCTGTCCTTAAGAAGGACAGACGGATGTGTTGTTGACACGCAGAGCTTGGGATGTGGATTTGGAGATACTGCTCACTGAGCAGGAGTGGACCAGGGCCCAGGCACTAGTACAAGAGGTGTTTAGCAATGCCACGTTTAAAATGACACAATTTTGCTACTTGCACAGGGCATACCTGACACTGCAGTGTCTGCATAGATTACCTGACATGTCCTGCTACTTGTTCAAGCTGCGGCATGTACCCGGACTCGTTTGGAGATGTCACATGGGAATGCAGGATGTTGCAGCCCTTTTGGACTGAGATAATAAAGGAGGTGGGCAGAACAACAGCAGTAAGGGTGGAACAGACAGTGCAACAGTGCTTGCTGGGTCTGCTACCTCTCCCCAAGAAAGGCAAACAAATGCCATACAAATTTGCCCAGTTAGGGCTAGCACTTGCACAATGGCGTATTGCTATTCACTGAGCCAGCCTGACCCCTCCGACCCGGAACAAAGGTAGACCGATTTACTGGAATGAGCAGCAGCAGAAGAATCCTGTATCCAAAACGTCTGCACGTACGATCATGCGGAACGAGATTTGGAGTTTTGGGGCGCAATGGTGGACCGTCTGGGGGAAGGAGACACAATGGCCTTAGCTGATCCGGCCTTGAGCCCAGGACCGGTGTCGCTCCTGGGGTGTCTGCTGGTTGATTCGGGGAGACAGTCAAGGTCCCACGGAGGCAGAGACCCAGAGTTACTGTAGCTATGCATATTACTGTAGAGGATGCTGAGGGGAACAAGGTGAGAGATGTTTGCCCCCTTCCTTCAACCCAGGGGGATTTATATTGTATTGACATAGGCACAAAAAATGTCCACTGAGATGATACATGTAGTTCCCCTTCTTCCCCCGTTGGGAGGGGCTTTGGCTCCCACAATTCATGAAAGTCTCAGTTACAGCCTAGATCACAGGGTAACAGTTCGTACCACTAATAATTTAGGGAAAAGGGAAACCCAAAACAATGTTCCTGACGCTGCTGAGATCTTCATGAAACGGGTCAGGTGGAGGTGTTTTGTACGGTCCTTTCTAAATCAGTGGATCTCCACAAAATCAGCAGAATGGGTTCTGCAGATTCTATCTATAGGATACAAAATATTTTTGTGATAGACCCGCCCAAGTCCAGATTTTTTCCTACTCCCCTTCCTTCAAATCTAACAAAGAAAGAGCTATTGATGGACAGTGTGCTGGCCTTGGTTCAAAGACAGTGATACGTCAAGTTCCTTCAGAACAACGGGAGAGTGGCTGGAACTCAGGTATGTTTCTGGTCCAGAAATCTTCAAGGAATTTCCGTATCATTATAGACTTAAAAGAATTCACACAGTTCATTTCAAGATGTGTTCTCCACAGCAGGTTATCCCTGTGGTGTGTTGGAGATTTTTTTTGATGACAATAGACTTCCAAGAAGCATATCTACACATCTCAATTGCTCTGCCATGTCCAGTATTTCAGATTCGGTGTAGCAGAAGAGCATTGGCAATTTCTGGTTCTTCCTTTTCATATGAACACTGCTCCAAGAGTGTTCACTGAAGTTTTGGTTCCTGTGATTGCACTCTTTCACGACAAGGGGGATGAAAACTTGCTGTTATCTCGATGACTTTTTAATTCAGGCCCAATTTCACACTCAATCAGTGAGCTATACTGAGGAGGTCTACTAAGATCTGGAGAGGTTTGGGTTTCTGATCAACCTGAAAAAATCTATTCTAGTGTAATTACAGACTCTGGAGTATATAGGTACCAACTTCAGGACAGATTTGGGGAAAGGGTTCCTTCTAGCTGGAAGGAAAAAGAAGTTATGCAGCCATTTGGAACAGATCCTGAGTAAATAGAAGGCTCCTATTGGAGAATGGCTCCAAGAACATGGGCCGAAAGTAATTATTACTCTTACTGGTTATTTTTATATACAAGTAGGCGAAGAGGGATTTTTTTTATTTCTTTCCTTTTTTGTTTCAGGCAGCAACCACATTCATCATTCCTTGATCAGGTTTTCACCTAGGCCAGGTGGTTCTGCACCTGTGTCGATATTGGGCTCAGAGAATTATAACAGTTGTATTTCACTGACTCCTTTTGTCTTGACACAGATGTCGTACTGGATAGAAATGTTCACTCTGCATTAAGGGACCCCTTTTGCGCTTCAAAATCCAAAGCTCTTGACTACAGATGTCCGTAATCAGGATGTGGTGTAGTTCTAGGGGATTTATTTGCTTTGGATCTTTGGTTAATCAAGGTTCAAACCAGAAATTCAGCTGGAGAGAGTTAATGGCAGTGGAGAGGGTCTTGAATGTCTTTCCTCCTCAGATCAGGGGATGAGTCTTAGTAATCAATAAGGACAATCTGATAGCGAAATAATATATTAACAGCTAGTTTAGTCTGTAAACCAGAAAGCTCAACAGATAATATCCTAAGCAGAAGATGAATCTTCTATCTATGAGGGCAGTCCACATCTCGGAATGTCGAAACGTTTAAGTGGATAGATTGAGCTGTATTTTTCCCAGCTCTGAGGATTTCATTCTAACCCGTTCAGTCTTGCAGGCTCTGTCTCAGATGGGCGACCCAGATAATTTAACAGGCCCACTTTTTTGGGTAGACTTTATCCTTTGGCGAAAGGAAACCTGGAGCTTCCTAGGTTTTGCCCGTTGACCCTCTTCTGACTGTCTCAGGTGGGGCACCCCAGTAATAGACCTGTTTGCAGATAAGTTGAATTTGCAAGTGCCACATACTTTTCAAGGACAACTAATGAACAGACTCTTGGAGTGGATGCATCCTTAACAGAGTTCTCTCCTTTATTCCTTCCTTCCATTCCTGATGATATAAAAGGTTTTACTCAGAATGCAGTTCCATTCTGCCTGAGAAGTATCTGGTTCCCTTTGCTTTGATACCTGGCAATAGACCAAGAGTGGACTCTTCCCTTGTCTCCTCCTTTTCTAGAACATCCAGTTCGAACACCCACATCCCTGACTCGTCTTTGTTATTGGCCTGGCGGCTGAGAGGAAGAGCCTTCTAAAAAGAGGCATTTCTTTACCTATTTCTCTTTCAATTTAGGCCTTCAGACTAGACTAAAAAAATCATACAGGCACCATTGAGCTTCATTTGATAAGTGGTGTATTTCAAAGGTGGTGTCTCCTTTACAATGTCCTAATAAAATACTCAATTTTCTTGAAGAGGGGTTTGATAAGAATGTATTTCCACCAGTGGTCGGCTTAGAAGGTTTTCAGAGACCCTTGGAGTGGTCTTTCCACATTTGAGGGTGTAGACTCCAGACTTTAAAGGCTTTCTTTTGATTAGGCCTAAGGAGGAATTTTTATTTTTTCCATGGTTTTGTCGTTTTTACCGTGTCCTTCCTTTTAACCTCTGGTTGAGGTGAGAAAAGACCCCTGCTTCCACATCCCTGACAAGGCAGCTGTTTGAAATTGGGTCTCTAGTTGGCAGAGGTATGCACCTTGTCCAAGTAGGGACCACAATCCTAGTCAGGGCAAGTCAATGACACAACATAAATGAGCCTGTGCTCACCCCCTGGCAGCATGGCACGCTTAACTTAGAGGGCAATGTGTAAAGTATTTGTGCAACACACATGCAATAACCACCAGAGATACACCATAAAAAGAGACTCCACACAGATTTAGAAAAATAAAGCTTGTTTATCTAGTGAATTTAAGATCAGCACAATACATATCCAACTTGTAAATAGCAAAGTGTTTGCTTTGCAGACTCAAAAGAAAAAGTATAAAGCAATGTTGCTGAACAAATGCAGAGATCAAAGAGGTGGTGCCCGGGGCTCCTCGGCACAGGTGTGCATTGTTTTTTATGGGCTAGGGTACTGTCCTAGTTGTGCTCCTCTCAGGCAGTGGATGGATGATTCATGGTCATGGTTGCCAGGCGAAGTTTGGCAGAGGCGCTTGGGCCGACTGTGAGCAGCGAGCAGCAAAGGACAGCAGGGGTGCTCCTGGTGGTTCACAGAAGCAGTGGCAAAGTTTGCCAGGGCCTCTCGGGTTGACTGAAAGTAGCGAGCGGCAAAGGAAAGCAGGACAGCTTTAGATGGTTCACAGAAGCAAGCAGTGAGGTTTGGCAAAGTTACTCGGGTTGACAGAGATTAGCGAGCAGTAAAGGAACGCAGAAGCCGCTCAGAGTCACTCTGGGTTTGGAGAGCAAGTCTTGGGCTATCAGGCAGAAATCACCAGACAGCAAAGCAGCACAGTAAAGCAGGGCAGCAGTTCCTGGCAGCAGTCAATCCTGGCAGAGTGGCAATCCTGGCACACAGCAGCCTTTACTCCATCAGCGTTTCCTTGAGTACAGAAGTGTACTGACTGTAGTGGGTCAGGGACCCAGTACTTATACTAGAAAGTGCCTTTGATGTGGAAGGCCACTACAAAGAGTTCAGTGGGAGGTAATCAGCCCTTTTGTGAGGACTCTGGTCACTACCCTTTGAGGTCTAAGTGTGAGCCCTTCTCAGCCTCATCCCCAGGAATACTCGTCAGTATGCAGATGCAGCTGAGTATCCTTTGTTGTGGGTGTCTGGGGGGGAATGCACAAGTGTAGCTGTCAGCTAGCCTAAGCCAGATGTGTATTGGAGACTGGCCGTGGGCACAGAGGACAGTGAGTGAAGAGAAATGCCCACTTTCTAAAAGTGGCATTTCTAAAATAGTAATAATAAATCCAACTTTCTTAGTAAAGAGGACCTATTTCACAATTCCAGTGGTACTAAACATGATGCAGCTACTCCTCTCGGATCAGAAATTACAACTTAAAGGTAATATAACGAATTCCCAGAGCTGGCCTGTGAGAGAGGCAGGCCTCACAGTAATGAAAAACAACTTTAAGAGTTTTTCATTACCAGGACATGAAAACTTAAAAGTGTATGTCCTGCTTTTTGCTTACATGGGCACCTAGGGTGTATTTTAGGGGTGACATATGTAAGAAAAGGGGAGTTTAAGGTTTGGCAAGAGGTTTTAAATGCCAAGTCAGGGTGGCATTGAGACTCGACACACAGGCTCTGCAGTGGCAGCCCTGAGGCATGTTTAAAAGGCTACTTAAGTGGGTGGCACAATCAGTGCTGCGGGCCCACTAGTAGCATTCGTTTTACAGGCCCTGGGTATATGGTATACCACTTTACAAGGGACTTACATGTAAATTAAATATGCCAATTGTGGATACACCAAAGTTACCATGTTTTAATGGAGAAGCACACGCACCTTAGCACTAGTAGCAGTGGTAAAAGTGCTAAAAGTCCTTCCTAAGGCTAACAGCAGCAATTTGCCAGTTAGCCAGCCTGTCTGTGTACCAGCTCATTAGTGGCACGATGACTAATAAGCTTGTGGTGCCGTCCATTTTATGCCGCTCAGCCCCAGTGATAGGCAAAGGGGGTGGTCAGGCGAGGTGTGTGCGGCTTTAGTTACTGTTACTATAGAAGGTTAAACTTGGTGCCACAGAAGCGGCTAGTTAAGCTCAGGTGCAGCTTGTGACTCTGGTGCACTCCCTCTCTCTCGGCCCAAAGGACCCCCCACCCATCCCATCCCAACACAGCACAGGACCTGCAGACACAAAACTCACTCCTCTTGAGTCAACATCTTTCTGACAAGAAGTGGTTACACGGTTTCCTGCGTTAAAAGCTGCAATGAGGTCCGGTCAGACGTGGGAGGTGCTATCAATTAATCTGAAATGCAAGAAGCTGGTTGAAGCAGCTAACTGAGTCGCACTGCAGCAGGTTCTGTCTCTAATTTTTCTCCCACAAACTCAACAACCAAGCCAGGTGAGGCCAGACCTGGGCACAGAGCCATGACAAGTTGGGCTGCACACTCCTACAACGACACTTATTTTTGTTAAAAAATTACTAAAATTGAACCAAAGCTGCCTATGCAGGGTGAAAGTTTTTTCCATAAGATTTTATGGAGCCCCTTAATGCCATGGGGACCGCATGGGCAATTGTTCATTCAGCCCGCTGCCTCCAAAGGAAGGCAGGTACATGAAAACAAGTCTGGAGGTGCTTGCAGGGAAGCAAATTAATCCAACTCAATGTTAGGCAGAGTTTTCCTCCTGCCCCTTTAGTTGACTGTCTCTCCGGAGGCTTACCTACACACATGTTGCCACAGGGCTCTTTGGGGGCCACCACACCTCGGCTTTCCTCTATCATTCCTGGATGTCCCATTCTTGGGCCAGCATTAGTCCACCATAGAATTGAACGTGACTGTGACACAATTGCTCAGGCTGCAAGTCTGACACATGGTGTCCCCCAAGGAGGTGATTCCTCACAAAAAGTGGGGCAGTATCTTTGGAGTCCTACACAAAATGCCCCTTCAGTCCACCATCTCCTCAGCAGGATCATGCCAAAGCAGCGAATATTGCTCTGTTATCTCCGAGTAAACCCTCTCAGCTGGGAGCCATTGGCAACAATCAGACTAACACTACTGGTCTGGAATTAAATGACCAGTCACTACTGCAGCTTTCACTTTTTTTTCTGATGAGCCCTGCAATTGCAGTACCACCAGCAATGCCAGTCCAAACCGCCTCTTGCCATTTCTAGTACTGGACTCCATCTAATTACAATTTTAGCAGGCTTTACAGTCCAGGTTACTGCCCCAACCATCATTCGGGCAAGTTGGACCTTCAGGTTGATCTTTTGATTACCATATCATTCTTCATCACTGGGATAGATAACAAGCTTTACAATCTGATTAAACTGATGACCAGAGTGCAAACAAGCACCAGCTTGGTATAGACAGTATGTTGCTGTTCAGCAACTGTTGATAATTTGTCTTCTCTCCCTAAACATTGTACTAGCAGAGATAAAAGACATTAGAGCAGGGGCTGGGAAATGTATGACCATGCTGAAGCCGGTAGTGATTGCCTACTTTGAAATTCAATCCTGGACAGAATCCTATACTATTAAGCCAGCAACTACAAGGCCACCTCTGGCCAGTCCTGAAAAACCATTGTCATCAATTCTTTCTGCATGTTCCCTAAGTAAAAGGGTAAGCAAACACCGTCAGAAGCACCAAAATAAAGACTATAGACGCTTAACTGTAGTACGCCAACAGCTAATGTTCCGGATGCTTTAAAAAAAAGTGGGCTTCGTGTACAGCTGTAATGGATAAAGGGAGTGGCGCCCATTTATATTCAGAGGTATCTCGATTGGCCACTGTTGATTCAAACTCCTATCCAGACTCTTTGGGAAGGAATCAAGTGATCAAGAGTAAAAGGAAGAACTCGATGCCATAAGGATTCCAACACTGCTGCTGGCCTCAGGGCAAGTCACCAGGAAAGGAGGGAGGAGCTGGTCTCCCTCGTTACCCGGATATTATAGAACCACACTGGTGCAGGAGGAATCTCATAGGCTTCTGTGTGCGTGAACCCTGAAAGTGTTGAATTTCTGACACACTATGTAAATCTCCTTTGCCCCCGGTACGTGCAGAAGATCTAATGGGTGTGCAAACTGTGGACAACAGGCCTAAGAAGGATTTAAAAATGGACCACCCGCTAAGTGACAATCTGGCACTTCAACCCAATCCTCATTAAACTCAAGCAGGAGTTTTGCAAAGCCTTCCGACCTGCATCAGTCCAATGTCAAATTGCTATTCATGCCAGAATACCATTCTCCGATTCCCTATGAGATTTTGAATCAGAGAAACATTTTAAGTCTAATGAAGGACATTCCTGAGCTTAGTCATTTGGAGTTAAAAGACATTGTCGCAGTTGAGTTCCTGACTCCTACGAGATCAGAGACGTCTAATCCAACGCTGACCATGTGCAATCGATTTTGTTAAAAGAGGAGGTGTTCACCACTTGGGGCATTAAAGTTAGCATCTGTAAAGAAAAGGGCTACCCATCGGTTCTCTTGAAACAGAAGGAAGTGCTGTCAGCTTCTAAGTAAGCGCTCCATTCACGAAAAGTGCAATATGCTGCACTTCACCAGCCCCTGAAGATCAGTGCATGGAGATAAGCAAAAAATTCCAGTGACAAATGGAGCTGGCTACTGTCAGCCCTTGCCTGTAAGCGCACTGAATGAATTGAGAAAAGCATCCTGCCACAGATTCAGGAGCACTCGCTCCTTTCACTATGCTTCTGTAATATTTGTGTCTTTGCCCAAAAAACACATAATGTAGACCTCCTGGAGTACTGGGCGGGATTTGAAATCCTCACCCTTCAAGAAACCTGGACCATCGAGGAGTGCCCCTTTAATGGTTTTCTTGAGCTTAACAAGTTTGCTATTAAAGAGAATAGGAACATCAGTCCTAGAGATGGACTTTCTCTATACACGTCTATGAATCTGTAGGTTCGAATAGAAACCACAGACTTCAAGTGATTAAACTGACAAATTGGAGACCAATCCGTCCTCTTCTGCTAATGAACACTAACATCAACCCATGCTCGAGGGGAAAAAAGGCCAAAGCTGACTAGTCTTATCTCAATACCATGATCTGGAAAGGGACCTCCCCACAACTGACTGCATCATAACCAGGGATTTCAATGTGAAACTATTCCAAGACAGGAGTGAAGAGGCTGCAGAGCAGCCCCAAGACTGTTTATGGAGCATCCCTGAGCAGGTTAAGCCCAGAGCAAAACAACGGAATCCGCTGGGCGAGCTGGTGATTATGCAACTGAACAGCCTTGCCTTTAAGGTTTTAAATGGAAGGTTTCCACAAGATGTTCCGCCTAAATGGACAAGATCAGACATCTACTCAAGGTCATATTTTGATTACACAGTGGAGCATAAAAATGCGCAACCTTTTTGGAAAGCTGTGGCACAGTGTCCCGCTCAGAGAGCAACCATCGCCCCCAAGTTATGAGATTGAACACTAGTATGGGTCAACACACCCTGGCTGGTGCTTCTAGTAAAGGAATATTTACTGACAATCTTAGGAGGCTCAAACAGAGGGAGGAGTCACATGGAAAAATCATGACAGAATGTGTTACAACTGCAAATAAGGCCGTCGCTGAGAGCACGTCTCCAGTTGCCAACTGGAACAGTCTAACCACTTAGCTACTGGTGAATTTGTCCTGCACTACTGCAGTTAAAATGCAGCTTCCATCTCACTCAAGAGTGTTTCTTCCTACAGCTACAATTGTAAGGCTGAAGAAGGCCTTGAACGTCTCCCTGAGTTTAGTGCGTAGAACCCCTGGCTGCAGAAACCTAGTGTCTGAGTCCAAGCAGGTTCATAAGCGCTTTAAGCAAGCAATATAGGCTGAGAAGACCAGATGCATTAGTCAGTTTTGGGCCAATCTACTTTTCGAAAGCAAAAAGCATAACTTCTAGAAGTTTTGGCCTATGGTTAATGGGCACGCAAATGGAACAGGCAGAGCCAGCAGTGCTAATATCTCCAAACCGAAGTACAGTCAAGAGGTCGGCCCTGCCTCACAAGCTCTGTGGAGGCCTTTAGCCCTGATACTTCTTGTGTTGGGTCTGTCTTCTCCTACTCAGCATTTAAAGTATTCTGTGCAACAGCTAAACACGCTTCTGGTGAAAAAGTAGTGCTGTTTTGTGGAATTTAAGCAGCGTTCAAAAGTGTCCCCACTCGGGCCTTGCGGAAGAAGCTAAAGAACTGGAGAATCCCGCAGAGCCTTCTTGACACCATCTATACCTACATCCTGACACATGGATTCGTGTCAAGCTGGGGGATGAGACCCGTGTGTCTTGGAAAATACCTACCTTGCTGAGATTAATCAGTGGTGCGTATTTGCCCATTGCTGTGCAACTTATATATTCCGACATGCCCAGTGCCCTCAATAACATGAACATTCACCCCCGCCAGATCGAGGGTGAGCATATAAACAATCTGCGTTATGCAGACGATCTAGTGTTCTTCAGCCACACAAGAGTCGGTTTGTAGCGGTTATGAGACGCCTTGCACTCCTGCATTGATGCAAACTGTCTGGAAGTCAGTCTAAAGAAAATTGAAGGAAATTAAGGCCAAGGTCATGTCAACATTGGTTTATGGCAGCGGGTTTCTGTCGGGGAGGAATGGGAAGCTCCTAAACAACCTGGTTACTAAGATCCATAAGGCCACCCTTCTCCTTCTGAGATGCTCATCAACTTCGCATGTCCGACTGGAACTCGGCCTCCTTGATCAGGGGTGGCCCTTGCTGGTGCATTCTTAAATATTTGCCACAACCTCCGAATGGCCAGGGGATGAAGCTAAGAGGCATGCTATTCAGTCAGGCGGGGCCAGATGACCTCACTCGATGTACCTTTAGGAATGTTGCAAACGCCTGGGCGCTGCAGAGCTTTGGAACTTACACGTCTCCCAAAACGAATTCAAAGAAAGCATCAGAAGGCGAGTAACATTCCCATCTCGCCAGCTTGATATGAATGTGTTTTGGCAAAGTGTATGCACTCCTGGGCCGTTATCAGCTCTTACCAGCAGAGGCTGCAACAGTCCTATCTGGTCTTGGCATATTCAAAATATAAAAAACTCAAGCCTGATGCCGTAGACCATCAGAATCAACAACATTCAGGGGTTGTGGCAGTTTTAAGGAATCGTTCCAGCACATCGTTTGTAGATGCCCTGCCCTGTTGGAAGAACGGAAAGTGCTTCTAAAATCAGAATGGAACAGATTAGGCGTCCGCAAGGCCCTGGCAGGCTACCTTCAATGCCCTCAGTCCAGACAACACTTATAAACATTCAGAGGGTCAAGTTTGTGGACTTAGGAGAAAACAAACTAAGTAGGCAGAATGTACCTCATGGTGAGGCATCAGCTAAAAGGTTAGACGGCAGGCCTGACCAGTAATTAGACCTAAAAGTAATTTAGAGGTTTCCTTTAGAAGATAAGTTCTCCACAATAGGCTGCATAATGGAGAACGGTGGCTCCAGCACGAAGGAGTGGATAGCCAGTAGCTCAAAGGAAGTGCAGAATGTGTTTTAAAAGCTTAATGTACCATATGAATAGTTACGTGTAGCCTATACTGAGGTTCTTTTAGGTATTTATCGCTTCAACGAATACCAAGTCTAATTACGGATTTGTTTCTAAAGGAAATAACTGGTCTCCATAACCGATTTTTTTTTCTATTTTTTGTTTTATTGAAACAAGTTTACGGCTCTCATGCACTTTGCATTTTGCTCATCCCAGTACCACTGTTGTTTCTTCTTAATGTAGATGTATTTTCATTTTTAGCTGTTTTTTGTTTTTCCATTGAGTTGTCTTGTTAGGTGGCTCAGTAACACCAATTTTTGTAAAAGTAAAAACATTAGAATAACTGCATAGTAGTAGTGGTAACCTGAATTTTGGGAAGTTTCTGAACATTAAATAATAATGCACTAATATGCTGGATTTACTTTGTAATGGTTTTAAGTAACTGCGTATAAATAAATACCCTCTAGCTGAGGCTGCAGCCAAGTTTTTGACCCTTAAAGTTTTTCTTCTAGGTTGCCATTATCTTTGCCAGGAGAATATTAGTTTGGATTCTCTTCACTGACGTTATCCGTACTTGAATATATTTCAGAATATAGTGTACTTGTGTTTGAGTCATAATTTCCTTTAAAAATACATTATTTCACTGGAATCAATACATTATTCTCCTTCCCAATCTGGGTTTTCCTCTACACATTCCTCTATGTTATTGTTTTATTCCCAGAAGTAGTCAGAGCTCTTACTATTTATCTAAAAAGAATTTCAGATTTAAGAAATTCGGATAGCCTGTCTAGCAATTTTGGTTCTGCTAACAGAGCTGGTAGGTCTTCCACACTGGTTACATGGATCACATCTATGACTTCTCTAGCCTATAAGCACGCAGGCAGAGACTTTCAACACAATCGTTAGCTCAGTTGTTTTCTCATTCCTCTAGGGGCATGGCTGCCCCATGGGTAGAATCGATTGGACATTTGGCCTGTTACAATATGGGCTTCCTTGTCCACATTTATTTCCCATTGTAGGCTCAGAATAGCACAAGATAAAGAGCTACCTTTTGGATCTAGTGTTCCTTGTAAAGCTGCTTCCAATAATGCATTGTAATAATTGAATTTGTCAAGATGTAGTTCTGCTTTTTGTGCAATACACCAGGGTCGTTTTGCAATAAAAATGTTGGTTTGCCCTTCTGGTAGTATTTGGTTCTTTCTCTTCTTCTATATGATGGTTATGATAAAAAGGACCCTGATTGGGCATAATGTAAGTAAGGAGCAAGGAATCTGGTAATCTTTATTACTCTGACTCTCTCTTCCTCATCCCAGTACTTACAACCCTCCTTCCGTCCTTTCCCCCTGGTGTTCTTGCCATTTGAAGGGAGGTTTTATGGGGATTGGTCAGGGCTCAGAGTTACAGAATGAGAAAACAGCTTTGGAGATTGTAGGATATGGAGATGCATGAGAGGTAATCACCACAATGTAAGTACTCCAGAATTTGCTATAGCTGCTGAAGTATCGAAGGCTGACATGTTGCCTGGCGATTTAAACCTGTAAATAAAACGCATGTTTCAGCAGGCGACCTAACCCACTCAGTTACCAACAAACTAGCCCAGTTCAGAAAGTCTCTGCAGGCCACTGAAAATTGTTTTGTGTCAAAATTATTTTCATACAAGAAAAGCTTTTTAAAGTCCTAGCTTTAAGTTTTTGGATTGCTCATATACTAACCAAAGGACAGTTTACATACTGTGGTTCTGGTGAGCGATATGGTGAGCTTATGCCTTTCTAATGGTGTGTGTTTGTTGGTGAAATAAGGCACTATATTGTTAATTAAGATATTTGTGTGGTATTAAACAGAAGGGTTAATATTATGCCATGTTATTTATTGCTTACCATGCTGTAGTGTTTGCTGTTTGTTTGCACTGTGAATAAAAGTTGCAATTACGGTCTTCAGAAGGATGGAAGTTGTCCATTTTGCAATATGAACTCTTGGTTTGTAAGGACCATCAGCTTTCAACTGTGAGCTGAAGTCTTGCTTGTCAAACGCTTAACTTAACAAGAAACTTTACCCTTAATAAGATATAGGGGATAAAGTACCCCTCTGCCCTACATAATAAGGATATTTCAAGTCACAGAAGAGTTCCATAACCCTATAGAGGAACGAGGCTGGAGTGAGTTTCCATATCCTTATCATGTACGCCAGAGGTACTTTATCCCATTTAATACATGGTCACAACTATCACCTTTCCCACAAACCACCTAAAACCTTGGCCCATAGCTCTTTCATATGAAAGAGCGAGCATGTTTGCAAACATGAAGAATAAAAATAAAACCTGCTATTATTTGGTGCTAACAGATGAGAAACAGTTCAATACAAGTCCGTTTTTTTAAAATAAAGATGCACTAGCTTGCAATGTGTAGAAACATGCAGAAAGATTCTAGATTTTCTCTAACTATTTCAGACGTGTAAAAATAAACATGTCCTCTCTGCTTGTCATTGTAAGCTAAAAAAGAAAGAAAAGCAATGATCTGTTTTTTGTTGCTTTACGAAGCTGCTTCATTTATGCTCTGTGACATGGCCTGCCTTTCACCTCGGCTGCTAGCTCAGATAGCAGGCATTTTGATGTCAGAACTCAACTGTAATAACTTATAATAGACAAGTTCTTATGTCTTTTCTTTATATTCGGCGACTTGATGCATCACAAGTCGCTGAATATAAAGAAATTAGAGACAGGCGTTTATATAGAGATTATAGAATCCTGTGTATTATAAAGAAATAAGAAGCTGGCTTTTATACAGGGATTACATAATTTCTTGTATTCTAAATCAGTAATGTTCTGTCGGCCCCGTTCTATCATGTTGCTTTAAAATATTGTGAGAAAGTTGGCAAACCAAGAGGGTTGATACAGCAAAATATTTGCTTTCAGAAACCCAGTGTAGCTGATTTGTGAATGAAGTGTCTTAGAGAACATAAAAATGCAATGCGAGTTGTAATAAGCAATGCAAACTGCAACGCCTGTGCTGCAATTCTTTGAAATTTCTAAGGGAAGCATTCCTGCCCCCTTGTGATTTGCAGTGGAACCCCGACTTGCTTTGCAACCGATTTTGTCTCACAAAGCATGGAATGTTTAGTCAGTGCCTTCTGACGACAGGTGGCACCGATTTACAAAGTGTAATCCGTCAAAATTTCACAATTTACACTCTGAAACTGAACAGGTGGGTCTAGACAGTGCTACTGAATGTACCTCTTCCACCCCCCTATGTCACATTCACAATGTGCTTTCTTATGATATTCTTATCCCTAGGTCTTTGGAGGACAAGGTTCACATTTGAATTGTGAATTCAAATGCAGGCCCTATGCCGGCCTCTGTTCCAGCATTTGTTACTTTTCACACTGAGTCACAATCTGATTTACGCCCTATTTATGAGTTGGGATGGTTAAAGCTTGTTGTGAAACTTCCCTTTACGAGCTAAGGGATTTTGGTATTGCTCACACCGAAACAGAAGAAATTGGTCCCAACTCAATGCAAACTCTGGTGCAACCAGTCACTTATGTTTATCCAACCTCATTAGTCTTGAATCTTTATGCCCTATCTTAGAACAAAAAGTACTCTTTAAAATTGTGCCACTCGTCTGTGATCTACAGTATTAGATTGATAGGTCTTTTTTTAACCATGGCAAATTTATTAGCTTTCTGTGCGCACAAACACATCACATACAAGCATAGCTTACAGAGTAGAGTAATATCTTCCATGCAGTAATAAATCCCATATCGTCTGAGTGTTCAGTTCTGTCTATGTAAAGTTTGATAGATAAAAAAGAAACAACTTGGGATAAAAAAAATCAAGTCTGGATCAAAACATCCCCCCTCCCCTACCCAAGTGTACCCAATATATCCACAGCCTTTTATGACTTCTTGCCCAGCTCACAGATAAAGGTCTCACTTTTTCATACAGATATATCCCACTCCCAAGTAGCCAGCCCAGAGGAGAGCTGTAAGCTCAAGTTCGGTGGCATGTGTAGCTGCAGATACACATGCTGTGCATAGTCCGCCGTCTGGTGTTGGGTCGGAGTGTTACAAGTTGTTTTTCTTCGAAGAAGTCTTTTCGAGTCACGAGACCGAGGGACTCCTCCTACTTTGGTTCCATTGCGCATGGGCGTCGACTCCATGTTAGATTGGTTTTTTTCCGCCATCGGGTTCGGACGTGTTCCTTTTCGCTCCGTGTTTCGGGTCGGAAAGTTAGTCAGAATCAACGGAAAATTCGTCGGTATTGTTTCGTTCGGTATCGGGTTAGATTAGAGTCAACACCGAATCCAGAAGAGCTCCGGTAGCCCTTCGGGGTAATTTCGATCCCCCGTCGGGGCCTGGTCGGCCCGACCGCGTGCAACATCAAGACTGATGGAACGGACCCCGTTCCGATTCTGTCCTAAATGCCACAGTAAATATCCCTATACAGACCAACATTTGGTCTGTAACTTGTGCCTGTCACCCGAGCACAAAGAAGAGATGTGTGAAGCCTGTCGAGCGTTTCGGTCGAGAAAAACGCTCCGAGACCGAAGAGCCAGAAGGTTACAGATGGCGTCCACGCCGACAGGACAACAAAGGTTCGAGGAAGAGGGAGAAGAAGAAGCATTCTCCATCCACGAATCAGATTCGGAAGAATTCGACGTCAAAGAAACCGTGAGTAAGACGTCGAAACAAACATCACAGGGGAAAACAGACAAAGCCCAGGTGACGCCACTGCCGACAGGCCATGGCTCAACCCATAAAGTAGGTGACCGTCCATCGGCACCGAAGAAGGGCGAGACGGTGCCGAGATCGTCCGACTCAGGTCGAGACACAGGCACGCAGCAATCTCGGGACCGAGAAGGTGCCGCGGAAAAGGGTCGACACCGAGATAGCGGCACCGAAGCTGCTCGACACAGAGACAGCGGCACCGAAGCTGCTCGGCACAGAGATAGCAGCACCGAAGATGGTCGACACCGAGAGGGTGCGACGCCGAAAAAGAGGAAAATCTCGTCGGAGCCGAAAATAACAAAGGGCACGGTTTCGGTGCCAAAACGCCCAGCAACCGAACCGAAAGCCAGTTCCTACTCAGAGGAACAATCACTGTCCTCCCAACTTCAAAAACACAGGTTTGAGGAGGAATTACAAACGACTGTGGATCACACGCAAAAGCGGATCTTTATACAAAGTGGTACAGGGAAGATCAGCACCCTTCCCCCAATCAGAAGAAAAAGGAAACTAGATTTCCAACAACAAGAAACAACACCACAAGCAAAATTGGTGAAGAAGGTAACTCCACCACCCTCTCCACCACCGGCACCTCCTATATCACCGGCACAGACTCCGTCACAATCACCAGCTCATACCACCATGAGCCAAGATGACCAGGACGCATGGGATCTCTATGACGCCCCAGTATCGGACAATAGCCCTGAGTCGTACCCCACTAAGCCCTCACCACCTGAGGACAGTACAGCGTATGCTCAGGTAGTGGCTAGGGCTGCAGAGTTTCATAACGTATCGCTACATTCAGAGCCTATCGAGGATGACTTCCTTTTTAACACCCTGTCCTCCACCCATAGCAATTATCAAAGCCTTCCTATGCTCCCTGGAATGCTAAGGCACGCTAAACAAATCTTTAAGGAGCCAGTTAAAAGCAGAGCAATAACCCCAAGGGTGGAGAAGAAATACAAGGCACCACCCACAGACCCTGCTTTTATTACATCACAACTGACACCAGATTCAGTTGTCGTAGGAGCAGCTCGTAAAAGAGCCAACTCGCACACATCAGGCGACGCACCACCTCCAGACAAGGAGAGCCGAAAGTTTGATGCAGCCGGGAAAAGGGTTGCAGTACAAGCTGCAAATCAGTGGCGCATCGCCAACTCGCAGGCACTCCTAGCGCGATATGACAGAGCCCATTGGGACGAGATGCAGCATCTCATCGAACACCTCCCAAAAGAATTCCAAAAACGGGCAAAACAAGTGGTTGAAGAGGGACAGAACATTTCCAACAACCAAATCCGTTCTTCTATGGATGCAGCAGATACAGCTGCAAGAACAATAAATACTGCTGTAACAATAAGGAGGCACGCATGGCTGCGCACATCCGGCTTCAAACCCGAGATACAGCAGGCAGTGCTTAATATGCCGTTCAATGAACAACAATTGTTTGGCCCAGAAGTGGACACTGCAATTGAAAAATTAAAGAAAGACACTGATACAGCTAAAGCCATGGGCGCACTCTATTCCCCGCAGGGCAGAGGCACATTTGGCACATTTCGTAAAACCACTTTCAGAGGAGGGTTTCGAGGTCAAGCCACACAAGCCAGCACCTCACAAACAACACCGCCTACCTACCAGGGACAATACCAAAGGGGAGGCTTTCGAGGCCAATACAGAGGGGGCCAATTCCCAAGAAACTGGGGAAAATTTCAAGGTCCGAAAACCCCTCAAAACAAGCAGTGACTCACAGGTCACTCAACCCCTTCACACAACACCAGTGGGGGGAAGACTAAGCCAGTTCTACAAATCTTGGGAGGAAATAACAACAGACACTTGGGTCTTAGCAATTATCCAACATGGTTATTGCATAGAATTTCTCCAACTCCCTCGAAACGTCCCACCGAAAACACACAATATGTCAAAACAGCATTTAGACCTTCTAGGACTAGAAGTTCAGGCATTACTGCAAAAAGACGCAATAGAATTAGTACCAGGTCCACAAAAGAACACAGGAGTTTACTCACTGTACTTTCTAATACCCAAAAAAGACAAAACTCTAAGACCAATATTAGATCTCAAAACACTAAACACCTACATCAAATCAGACCACTTTCACATGGTGACATTACAAGACGTAATCCCACTGCTGAAACAGCAAGACTACATGACAACATTAGATCTAAAGGATGCGTATTTCCATATACCGATACATCCCTCGCACAGGAAATACCTAAGGTTCGTATTCAAAGGAATACACTACCAATTCAAAGTGTTGCCATTCGGAATAACAACAGCGCCAAGAGTCTTTACAAAGTGTCTAGCAGTAGTAGCTGCACACATCAGAAGGCAGCAAATACACGTGTTCCCGTACCTAGACGATTGGCTAATCAAGACCAACTCGCTAACAAAGTGTTCACACCACACAGATTATGTTATACAAACCCTGTACAAGCTGGGTTTCTCCATCAACTATGCAAAGTCACACCTTGTGCCGTGTCAAACACAGCAATACTTAGGAGCGACAATCAACACAACAAAAGGGATAGCCACTCCAAGTCCACAAAGGGTTCAACATTTTCACAAGGTGATACAAGCCATGTATCCAAATCAAAAGATACATGCAAAAATGGTATTAAAACTCCTAGGCATGATGTCCTCATGCATAGCCATTGTCCCAAACGCAAGATTGCACATGCGGCCCTTACAACAGTGCCTAGCATCACAATGGTCACATGCACAGGGTCAACTTCTAGATCTGGTGTTGATAGACCGCCAAACATACATCTCGCTTCTATGGTGGAACAGTACAAATTTAAACAAAGGGCGGCCTTTCCAAGACCCAGTGCCACAATACGTGATAACAACAGATGCTTCCATGACAGGGTGGGGAGCACACCTCAATCAACACAGCATCCAAGGACAATGGGACGTACATCAAAGAAAGTTACATATACATCACCTAGAACTGTTAGCAGTATTTCTAGCATTGAAAGCATTCCAACCCTTGATATCCCACAAATACATTCTTGTCAAAACAGACAACATGACGACAATGTATTATTTAAACAAACAGGGGGGGACACACTCGACACAGTTGTGTCTCCTAACACAAAAAATATGGCATTGGGCAATTCACAACCACATTCGACTAGTAGCACAATTTATTCCAGGGATCCAGAACCAGCTAGCAGACAATCTCTCTCGGGATCACCAACAGGTCCACAAATGGGAAATTCACCCCCAAATCCTGAACAATTACTTCCAAATTTGGGGAACAGCTCAAATAGATCTATTTGCAACAAAAGAAAACGCAAAATGTCAAAACTTCGCATCCAGGTACCCACACCAGCAATCCCAAGGCAATGCTCTATGGATGAATTGGTCAGGGATATTTGCGTACGCTTTTCCCCCTCTCCCTCTCCTTCCATATCTGGTAAACAGATTGAGTCAAAACAAACTAAAACTCATACTGATAGCACCAACATGGGCAAGACAACCTTGGTATACCACACTACTAGAACTGTCAGTAGTACCTCATGTCAAACTACCCAACAGGCCAGATCTGTTAACACAACACAAACAACAGATCAGGCATCCAAACCCTGCATCGCTGAATCTAGCAATTTGGCTCCTGAAATCCTAGAATTTGGACACTTGAACCTCACACAAGAATGTATGGAGGTCATAAAACAAGCTAGAAGGCCATCCACTAGACACTGCTATGCAAATAAATGGAAAAGATTTGTTTGTTACTGCCATAATAATCAAGTCCAACCATTGCATGCATCTCCAAAAGATGTAGTAGCATATTTACTACATCTACAAAAAGCAAATCTAGCTTTTAATTCCATAAAAATACATCTCGCAGCAATATCTGCTTACCTGCAGATTACTCATTCAACTTCCCTATTTAGAATACCGGTCATTAAAGCGTTTATGGAGGGCCTAAAGAGAATAATACCACCAAGGACACCACCTGTTCCTTCATGGAACCTCAACATTGTCTTGACAAGGCTCATGGGTCCACCTTTCGAACCCATGCATTCTTGTGAAATGCAATACTTAACGTGGAAAGTTGCATTTCTCATTGCCATTACATCTCTAAGAAGAGTGAGTGAAATTCAGGCATTTACTATACAAGAACCATTTATTCAAATACACAAAAATAAGGTAGTTCTAAGAACCAACCCAAAATTCTTACCAAAGGTCATCTCACCGTTCCACTTAAATCAAACAGTAGAATTGCCAGTGTTCTTTCCACAGCCAGACTCAATAGCTGAAAGAGCACTACATACATTAGACATCAAAAGAGCACTAATGTACTACATTGACAGAACAAAACTAATTAGGAAAACAAAACAACTATTTATTGCATTTCAAAAACCTCATACAGGAAATCCAATATAAAAACAAGGTATAGCTACATGGATAGTTAGGTGCATCCAAACCTGCTATCTTAAAGCAAAGAGACAGCTGCCTATTACACCAAAGGCACACTCAACCAGAAAGAAAGGTGCTACCATGGCCTTTCTAGGAAATATTCCAATGAACGAAATATGTAAGGCAGCAACATGGTCTACGCCTCACACATTTACTAAGCACTACTGTGTAGACGTGTTATCTGCACAACAAGCCACAGTAGGTCAAGCTGTACTAAGAACTTTATTTCAAACTACTTCCACTCCTATAGGCTGAACCACCGCTTTTTGGGGAGATAACTGCTTACTAGTCTATGCACAGCATGTGTATCTGCAGCTACACATGCCACTGAACGGAAAATGTCACTTACCCAGTGTACATCTGTTCGTGGCATTAGTCGCTGCAGATTCACATGCGCCCACCCGCCTCCCCGGGAGCCTGTAGCCGTTTGGAAGTAATCTTCAACATTTGTACATTTGTAAATATATTACTTTAACATTCATGTTGTACATACTTAGTCATTCCATTGCATGGGCACTATTACTAACATACACAACTCCAACCTCACCCTCTGCGGGGAAAACAATCTAACATGGAGTCGACGCCCATGCGCAATGGAACCAAAGTAGGAGGAGTCCCTCGGTCTCGTGACTCGAAAAGAATTCTTCGAAGAAAAACAACTTGTAACACTCCGACCCAACACCAGACGGCGGACTATGCACAGCATGTGAATCTGCAGCGACTAATGCCACGAACAGATGTACACTGGGTAAGTGACATTTTCCTACGCATACAAACTATTGTCAATTCAATGATGTTAACCAAGCAGCCCTGTCCATCATTTTACAGATCTGGATTCACACATATTAGGCTGTTAGAAAATTTAGATTTTTCAGTTGTGGCAGGAGGGCAGTTGTGGCAATCCTTTCTGATAGGTGAGCAATGACAGGACCACACAGAGTGTCAAAGTGCACCCTTGGCTGACCTAACCAAACTTGTCAACTAAAGATCGGAATCCTTCTTTCCCTACCCAGCCAAAGCCTTGGGAAAAGCCATCAACTAGCGCCTCTCTGAACACCTTGCCAAAAACCATCTTCTTGAGAAGACACAATCAGGTTTGAGACCTAACCACAGCCCAGAAGCTTTCTTCATAGCAGCAATCCTCAACAGGAGGCTATCCCCAACCCTCATCCATCTAGACCTATCAGCAGCCTTCAACACTGTCTCCTTTCTCATCCTAATCCAATGACTCCACGAAGCAGGCATCCACAAATTCGCCCTCAAATGGATCTGCTCCTTTCGCACTGGAAGAACCCAGTCTGTCAACATGCCTCATGTAAGCCTCTGAAACACAAGCTCTTATTTGCTGAGTCCCACAGGACTCCTCGGTCAGCCCAAAACTCTTCAACATCTACATGACCCCATTGGTTGTCATCATACAAGCTCACAACATAAACATCCTCACTTACATCAATGACTCGCAACTGATATTGTCTCTCTTAGACAAAACACCTAACACCAGGGACAAGTTCACCTCATGGATAAACGAAGTAGCCACTTGAATAAAATCAAATTCCCTCAAATTGTTCTCAGACAAGTCTGAGGTGTTAGTCTTCGGGAAGAACTCCTCACTATGGGACGCCACTTGCTGGCTCACAGACCTTGCTCTCACACTCATGCCATGCTCGCAAGTGAAAAACCTCCTCATTATCATAGAAAACGAACTGCACATGACACCCAAGTCAACACAGTGGTCTCTACTTCAACACAGTAAAAAAGCTGAAGAAAAACATCAAGTGGCTACCAGACCACACCAGGAAAATGATCACTCAAGCCCTTGTCACCGCAGACTAGACTATGGAAAAACCTTGTATACACGGATGACAAACCAGCTCACAAGAAGACTGCAGACTGTCCAAAATGCAGCAGCCAGACTAGTCCTCAACCTCCCATGCCAAGCTCGCACCTCACTATAGGTAACTCCACTGGCTCCACATTTTCCCACTTTAAACTCCTTACTCACACCGCCGACAAGGCTCTCAACAACACTAGTCCTGTCTACCTGACCTGCAACATTCTCCTCCACCAACCTTCAAAACACCTCAACTCTGCCTATCTCTCATTAGCACACACCTCATGCATACACAAAAGCAGAGCAGGGTGCCTGCCTTTGCACACCTGTCCCCTAAAGCCTGGAACAACTTCCCGCAGCACCTCAGACCATCCTCCTTTCTTCTTCGCATTCGCAGGAAGCTGAAGACCTGGCGTTTTGAGTAAGCCCCCAGGGCTAACCACTCACACACATGCTACACAGACCCTGAACACCCTTAGAGTGGTTAGCATAATATAAAAGAACATTAACATAACAACAACGTTTACCTTTCTTTCCCTCATCTTTGTAGACATTTTCTCAATAGCTATGAGGTTCCATATTCCTTCCTTTTTTGACCCTTTGATCTTTCAAATGATCACACTTAAATGTAAGTATTGTGATTTAGCTGCGAAGCAGATAACCTAGAAATTCAAATATGTATGATTAATTTCAGTTTTAGTTTTCCCATGCACATTCAAATGAAAGAAGCATTTACAAAGAGTCTGGTATGTGGCATGTGTGTTTAACAAGGTAAAGTTTTAAGCATTTTATAATGAATATGTTACCCAAACAAACAGTGCTCATTTTTGGAATCACAGTTAATGGATTGGAAGTTGTATTATGAGGTTCACATATCACTTAAAAAATAAACTTCAAACCTACCCAGGTATGTGTAGTCATACAGTCTTAAGTCATTTTTCTTTTCAGCTCTTTAGTGTCACCTATGAAAGAAAAAACATACTTATTTCTATTTGGAACAATTATGTGCCGCTCTTACCAATGTTGGTTTAATGTCCTGTTCTTTATACACCTGGTATATATGCAGGCTCAGATTTACTAATAAGTAATGCAGTGCAACACAGCACAGTTAAAGCTGCTGTGTTGCGATGTGTGAAAGGGAGAGAGCAGAACAGTGCCATATCGTCTTTAATATATGTTGTTGCTTTCTTCTCTCTCTTCTCTGGCACACTTTTGGCTGCCATGTGCCAACAGAGACGCTTGCACCATGTGCACTAGTGTGTGTGTGTGTTCTGTAAGAAATACTTTTTTTGTACTAGATTGGGGCTTGTCAAAACCCATCAGAGCTTGCATGTGAACACTCATGCACCACCTGTGGAAGACCCCTTGACGCTGTGCAGCGCAAAGCAGCACATTATGCAACTTTGTGTTGCTTTTAGAAACTATCCAGCTTAAATCTTGATTTGCGTTGGATAGTAAATACCAACATAACACTTTGCATCAAGTTTTCATTACAAAAGTAACACAAACCTGATGTAAGTTTTAGTGAATCTAGGCCACAGTCTCATTGTTCCTGATTGTCCAGCTTCCTCTGACAGACAGACCAGAATAACTGTCCCTCTTTTACATACCTGTAACTGATCGTCATGCCCTCCGGGGTTCTGGAGTCCAGGGGACCTAATAACATTTGGATCATAGCCATCAGACTGCCAGGTCTCCCGTCATCCTGTCACCTTGCCTGAACACCTCAATATGTATCTCCTCTCCTAGTGACCTCTCTATCGCATCTTTTCCTGTGCTTGATTTGTTGGGCCTCAAGGATGTAGCCGGCATGTTGCAATTTGGAGTTTTGCTAGGACAGTCCCTAATGCCATAAATCTACCTTCTGTTCTGTTGTTTTGGGGTTTGGGAATTTGGTTAATTTTCAGTTTTTGCAGGCTGCCAATTAAAGGGTGTACTCCGGTCATGACTTCAACCCTGCATCCTACAAATACTCTCAATACAAATACTATAGCAACACTATAGCAAGTTATTAGGAGCCTCAGCACATCTCAGAAAGATGATGATGACACCAGGTAGATTTTTGGTTTTAGTAGATTCAGGTATGCCCTATTCATGTAGTTAAACTAGTTTAAATCTGGCATTGCTCGAATCTGAGCACGCCACTTCCGATATCTGTTTACGGTACCAGGCAACCAGCTTCTCAGTGTCGCTTTGTGGGCTCTCTAATTCATGATTTATTTGCTATCAGCCTTTTGAATAGGTTGTATATTAATCCAAGCCCTGTCCCATTTTCAGGAATCTGACCAACGTTTTACTTGTTATGAGGTCACCAAATAATTTGTCCAGACTTTCCTTCCTGTCTGCCACAGTTCAGCATATTGTATGATTTGCCTGCAGCTGGCGTCTTTGAATGTGATGAAGGTGTTTTACAGGTATAAATCCCATAAATTATTGCATGAGGGTGTTTGTAGTAAATAAAATGTAAACAGCAGTATTCAGATAGGTAATTTATGTCTTAAGCTACATTTGTAAGTTTACTCTTACACATTTGAGTAACGTTGCCACTTTGGGCTATTCAGAAAATTTATTTTGTTCCACTTTTCAAATAAATACGTGAAACAAATTTCCGTTAATTGTTAACATGTACATAATGTATTCTAACATTCAATAATATTTTTAATTTCCCCAATACTTTATCATAGGCAAATTGATCCTATGAATGTAGAGTCTCCCTAGGGTAATGTTTAAGGAACAGTAAAACAAAGTTTATTTATGTAGAACAAAATTGAAAAATATTTGTATGTTCAGAATAATGAAAAGTAACTTTATATACTTAAGTGTAAATGTAGAGCAAAATAAAAAGATTATATAGCATTATTACCTCAATTTTGAATTACATCTTTAATTAGTTTAAATATATCAAATAAAGAAACTCTGAAGGTTAAATTAAAAAATAAATTCCCACCTAAGCTAAAAAAAATATTATGCATTAATAAGTACTAATAGTGGTAAATAGAATGAATTAAGTAATTTAGGGACGCAAAACTCTGCTGGCTGCTTGTCTGCACTGCCTGGAACTTCTCCCGTGGCTTTGCTGGGGTGGGGCTACATCCCCAAGCACACCGTGTGCCAGAGAAGGGTCCAGCTGCTCAAGATGCGCTGTAAAAGAGCTTGCTAGTTCCCGCGGCGCGGGACACTCACGGGACGCGCACAGGCAAAGACCAGGCGCTGGACCAACTCTCTTGGCTCTTTGGCTTTGCACCCTTCTCTGCCTGGAATATCTAACTGCCCGCCCCTGTTCAGGTACTCTGTGATGAATGGTATTGTATTATTACTTTTTCCTCTGGCTTTCCTACTTTCTGAGGATCTTTTTGGGGTTATTATGAGCAAGAGGAAGGTTCCTCCTGGGTCATCTATGCTTCCTCAGTTGACTTTGTGCACTACAATAGATAGTTTCTTGACACAGACAGTGAATCTTGCCTCTAACGAAATTAAAATGGCAGAGCACCGCCTTTCACTTACGACTGAGGACCTGTAATCACTACCTATCCCCGTGCCAACTCGTTGACCTCCTCTTATAGCTATGAGCTATGGCCCTTCCTGTTGCCTTGCCACTTTCAACCGTGCTGGATAGAGATAAAGATAATGGCCTTGTCTGTGTTGGGCCAGATGATGGGGTCGAGCAAAATGTTGGATCTGTGATAAATGCTTGTTTGCCTGACCCAGACCCAGGGCAGTCAGTAAAACGTAGGAGAAAGGCTCAAAAACCAAAGTTACTGGAGCCTAAAGTTAAAACTGGGGCACACAGGATGGATGACTTAGGCATTATGTCTTCCCCGACTATTGCTCTTTGGGATAGTCTGATTGTGTGCTTAAGCAAACTGTTGGATGCTAAACTGAGCCTGGTCTGTGACCGACTTGCTGCCATTGAGCCAAATCTGAGCAAGATGTCTAAAATCCTGGAGGCAGGGTCTGTTTGCCCCCAGAAGCCACAGATACTCCCAACTCCTGGATTGAATCTTTTGATCAGTTCTGCAATTCCTGCATGCAGCAACCAGTATGTAATGAAAATATAAGGAGCAGAGGTGATACCTACAACCAGTCCATGACTATTGCCCCAGAAATAGCCTTGACTACACCACCTCAGGTGGAAGGCCTCAAGCCGTTTTAGCTGTTGCTGCCAAGCAGGGGTAAAAAAATACCCAATTTTGGAATCTCTCCCTGTGATTGACCTCCCCCCAGCCTCACGCCCGCAAGTAATTGTATTAGCTAATATCCCTAGTGTGTTGGACAGTCCACCCTAATCTAAAGGGGCTCTCAAGAACAAATACATTTATTAGCTAAACAGTAATATGCGTGGCCAATGGGACTTTCATAATGAATTTTTTTTTGTGCGATCGGTGGGAGGCATCGGACGAACAGGGAAGTATTTTCCTGGTGATATAATAATCATTAACGTCCGCAGTCCTGCGGGTTGCAGGCGAAGTCTTGGTGCTAGCTAGAGCTGGCATTATTAAATCAAGTACAATCAAGATCTTGCCTTTGGGATTTTTTTTAAACAGGAATTTGGACCCAGTTTCTCCAAGGTGTGGTGGAGCTCCAGTTTTTACTCAGTCATTTTATAGGGAGAGTGTTTGTGCACCTGAGGTTGCGGTTTGTGGGGCACAACCCACACGTTTTACAGCCCTTCTGTCTGTGTGATCACTCTCCTGGTGGTTGTAACCTTGGGCTTATCGAATGCAGGACCTGATGTTGAATCCCCCGTGTTGACCTTTGATGATTCAAAGGTGGAGGTGTGTGGAGCTGTTATGAACAAGAATAATTTTAATATTAATTTTCTCAGTTGAAATGTTGCTGGCTTAGACTCAAAAATCCAAACTGTGGGTTGGCAATCCTGCATCAAAGATTACGATATTGTGTTTATGCAGGAAACATGGGATGTGAATGAGATTGTCTTTGATGGGTTTACATGTTTTAATCTTCCTGCCCTGTCCTCTCCTGTGGGTCGCACCAAAGAGGGTTTGGCAGACTGGTTTAAGATTGACATTGGTTGCACAATCCTCACTGTTGCGTCTGAATGGACGTGGTACAGGCCTTTAACCTTTGTTGGGGAAGTAAATTTTGCTTTTATGTGGTGACTTTTTATAAATGATTTTACAACAAAGTGCAACTTAAATTTCCAGGCACTGTTTTCATTGGTTGCTTCTCTAGCCAAGAAGGAGTCACAGGCCGGTAGACCATTTAGCCTCCTTCTGGCAGGCGACTCTAATGCCATCTTTGGTTCCCTGTCTCCCTTTTAGCCATTAATATTTGACCCTCTTATCTTGGATGTAGACCTTAATGCTATGGATGCCAGGGGACGCCAACTGTATTAGTTTCTGATGACACATGATCTAGAAAACGTGGTTTCTACCTCTGTCACATCAGTAATACCAACTTTCTCTGGGAGAGGATATGGGTCCACTATAGGTTATATATTTACTTCACATAGTTTGTACCCAATAATTACGGGGGAGAGGTGCTCCCATTAGTGTATAGCAACCAGAACCCCCTAGTATTACAGTTTTCTGTTCCCCCGAAGCATCGATATCCAAATGTAGGGATTAGTGAGGTGTTAATCACCAAGGATGCTGGGCGCAGGCTGGTCTGCCGCCATGCTGACATGAAGCTAGTTATGAACAACATAGTCAATAGCTTCATGGGTTTGGTGAACTCTTGTGCTTTGGTTGCCCAAGAACCCAATGTGGTCCTCAGCTGTTTTGCGGAACATATGCTTCATGTAAAAGGCATTCTGACCCGACCTGTGGATAGGGCTCCCCCTTTGGTAAATCATAGTTTGACAAAGATTATAGGGCAGCAAATGACAGTATGTGCAGGGCCATAAAGCAAATCCCTAGAGATCAGAGCTTATTTTCAACCAGTATAAAGTCTTTTGCTTTGGCACTGAGAAATAGGAAGTTGGCCATTAAGGATGAGAAGTGGGAGGCTTTTGTGTTTGCCAGTCAGAACAAAGACTCCAAGGCATTCTGGAAGGCGGTTTGGGGAGGCCTACCACCAGTCTTGCCCCCTGATAAAGTTATCATTCATATCCCCACTGAGGTTTAGATTGAGCACTTTTCTGCTGTACTAGGGGTTGATTGACGGATTTTCATACAATGGACTTTCTTTTGGGTAAGAGGAAGTCCTTAAAGCCATCAATGACAGTCCATGCAAAAAGGCACAGGATCTGGACGAGGTCCCTATGGATTTTTGTTTAAAGAGGATCCTGGGTTTTGGATCCCCTTGCTTACTAGTGTTTTTAAATCAGCTTGTCGGGAGGGCATTCTGCTTTCTTGGCATTGTCGTACCTATCTTTAAAAAGTGTAATGGACAAGACCCAAGGCGCTATCGTCTGATATCCCTGCTCAATTCCACAACCAAAATAATTGGCAGAGTCATATTGCTACATCTTGTTTCCTGGTATTATCCTCTGTCTGGTGCAATACTGTTTTAGGAAGGCCCTTGGGACAATGTAACAGTGCCTTAATTTACATCGTATCATTGCCAAATATAAATACTCAAAGGGCACTCCCATCCATTTTGAATTCATGGATTTATCAAGTGCATTTGATTTTATCAACAGGCCTAAACCATGGCCTATTTTTGTGTCCATGGGCCTCGCTCTGGTTTCCTTGAGACTCCTTCCACCAGGATCTCTTGGCCTGAGTCAGATATGGGAAAGCTGGGAAAGCTGGTGAGTGTACTGCACCTTTTAAAGTCAATCGTGGAGTACACCAAGATTGTGTACAAGTCCCTATACTCTTTTTACTTTATATGAATGATGTGGAGAGCACTTTGGTGTCTGCCGGGGCTAGCGTACTGTATGTTGAGAAATAAGCTGTGCCTGCATTATTACACATTGACGACTCCGTACATCTTGCTAGAACAGCTAAAAGCCTGAATAATTTGATATCCAGCTTTGTGGCATTTACGAAGCAGTTTGATTTGGAGACTAACTTTTAAAAAAAAATTATAATGGCCCTAGAAACACTAAAGCACGTACCCTAAGACTAGAGGGGAAAAATTGGATAAGGTGAGCTCTTTTTCATACCTTGGATTGGAATTTGATGATGCTTGTACCTGGTATGCGTGTCTTAGAAACAGATTGACCCGTGCCTCTTTCGCTGTTGGTACCATCCCGATTTTGATGTATGTTATGGGGCTACAGAAATGTTGGGCCTATCCAAACAGAAGAAAATAGATTCTGCCAAGGCCTGCTGGTAGCTCCTCCTTCGACCCCTCATTTCGCTCTGCATCAAGAACTAGGCATAGAGTATCATCAATATCTCATTAATGGAGCCCCCTTGGTCCCTCTGGTTCTTGATTTGGACAAACATGGAAGCAGAGCTTAATTGAGCTGTTATTAGAGATTGTCTTCTATGCGATCTTCTATGCGATCTCGGGCTGAACATCTCGTGGCTAAAGTATGTGAGACACCACTTTGGCCTTGGGCTGTGCATATTTGTTTGAGAACCCAGATACCAATACTAAAAAAGATGGAACCTAGGTTCGGGATTTTCTAAGCATAAGCTGGCCTCCTGGGAGGCTGCAGAGGTGGTGAAGCTAGCTGTTAGAGACCACTGTTTGATTCAGATGGTTACAGGAATTGCTTCTTATTTACTTTTTGTGCAGATTGTGTATGAAAGTATGTTACTGACTCGATTTAGATTAGGGACGATACGCTGGGTTTTATGTTTCCCACTAGGGTAATACTCTTCTGTTGACAAATCTATTTGACCATACCATTAACAGTCAACTCAGGTCCTATTGCACTTTGTTTTCTTCCGTCATTTTTATCTTCCTTAATCTAGATCTTTATTGCCACTTCTGCGTAGGCAGACGTTTACAAATTATAAAGCTCTTGTACTATTTTTACAGCAACTTAATGACTATGACACTTGTTATGCAGATGAATGCTTTTTGAGAAGTATTTGACGCCAGAGGAAGAATGGTATTTTAACTAATGGTCGTTCATTCTAACTGCACGTTATGCCTTGGTCTTTGTAGCCCCTCATATAAATTTAACAATGTGATTTTGTTTGTTATGTTTTATTGGTGAAATTCTTAGGCAAGGTATTATATTTTTGGTTAGCGTTTTTTAGCATATTTTAAATATTTTACATATTTATTGAATTATTTTAAAATACGTATTTTGTAGTGTGTTTATCTTTTATGGTCAACCTTGGTATGATTGAATAAATATTTATGATGATGAAGTAATTTGTTATATTTTAATAAAAGGTAATGTTAAATTCATTCATAAACCCTGAAAAGGTTGTTGAAATACTTTATGATTATATAATAAATGATGTATGTGTATTCTTAATCTTATATTTACAACTAGGTAAAATAATTTATTTAAACATTATTTTATTTTAAGTCCCGGTCATCCTTATTTTCTATGCGAAACCTATGATTGGCCAGGTGTTGTGCTGGACTTACTTCAGCTATGAGCTTTAGCAATTTTGTGTCCCTTTGTAACTGTTGTAACTTTAGAAGTGCAGTTTGTGAACATAAGTGGGCCTACTCTTTTTTTGGTGGGTGCAGATCCCTCCTTAAGTCCCTCCTTACTACTCTCCAAACCCTTTCTATTTAGTAGTAAGGATGCCTTTTTCTCCCCGACACTCCCTTGTTCCCTCCTACATTTACCATTAAGTAGTAAACTTATATGTATAAGGTTCTCTCCATAGAAAAATGATAAGAGATGTGGAGGTGGAGATTTACACTTTTAAGTTTGAGAAAGTATTTTGAAATACTTTAGTAATATTATTGTAGTACTACTAAAAGTACTACAAAATGCAGTTTGGGAAATAGGCATCAAAGAGTTTAACTTTTGAAGCTAGGGTGCCATTCCCCAAGTGAAATCTGGAATAGAGCTGCTGGTCTCATTGTTACCGAGCTAGAAACCTAAGGGTAGTATCACACTTATATATGTCCCTCATGCACTTGACACTAACCGTTTTCTCACTCACTTACATACTGCAAAACGTTCTAGGTTGAAAGATTATTGTGTGTTTTGCGCTCACAGAGTAAAATGTGTTTCTCCTCTTTTAATAATTTTCCAGAAGTAAAGGTTGAGTCATTGGGCAGTGATTGCTCTCTGTGGTGTGGTACCTGAGTATTATTGTCAGGATGTCATATGTCATACAATTTGTGCCCTTAATATAATAAAAATATTGCCTCATTAGAGTTTATAATAGAACATCTACTCCCAATGTTTTTATAAACTATGTTTAAGACACATTTTTTATATCTGACAATATTTATGAGATATATTCTGACATGCAACCCTTTCTACAAGAACATTTTAGGCCACCTAAATCACTGTTTAAATACTTCTACTCCAACAATGTGACCTAGAGATCCAAGCTTTCTTCCATCCCTGGAAACCAAGGCCAGACATGTCCTTATGTGCCCAGAACTCTCTGTTAAACCCCTTGCTGCAGAATGCAGATTAGTAGCTATCCAACTTATCTACAAGACTTAGCCTTAAAAGAAAATTCGTGACTCAAGTGCTGAGACAGTTACTCTGACCATTTGCAAAGGCCAGAAAAGACTCCACACTTTGAAACCCTTGTAACAAGTTTATCCCCTGTGGCTTGCAAAAGAGACAGGAAGGGTCTATGCGTTTTCAAACATTGGCATAGTCTACCCAGTCACATAAAATCCCTGAAAATCATCATCTGCTTTATGAAGGCCATCAAACAACCAAATAGACACTAATATGTGTAAATGTGTGTCATCCAGGTAACATATAATCATAAATGCATCAATACAATGCAGCAACAACAAAGTGATGCGAGACAGGAGAATAAATCCTACATTTCTCCTTTTCCTGCATACCATCGGTTGCTGTGGATGCGCTGGGCAGCACGAATTGAGGTCCTGATGCACAGGATGTAGAACTGGGCCTTCTGCGGTTCAGAGACAGCAATGTAGAGGAAGGAGATGGGAAGAGTGGGTGGATGCCGCCTATCAGCCTGTGGAGGAGCATCTGCCTTGTGAGGGGTGGCCGGCTGTGCTGACAGCAGGTGGACGCTGGAAGGCCTCCCTGCTGCACACAGAGGCAGAAGAGAGGGCCCGGCGGTGGTGAGAGCTGCTGCGCTGAGTGCGGAACGCTCAGGCACTCTTAATAACACAGCAGCTCGCGTTGCGGCAGAGAAGAGGGGCGCGCCTGACCAGACGAGGGCCCTGAAGATTGGGAGATACCCAGTCGAGGCAAAGCTCCCCCGAGGCCGTGGATCTGGGCGCTATGGGGACCCATGATCCGGAGTGAGCTCCCGGGGGACTCAATGGAACATAACACGCAGAGCGGTATCTGCCCTTTCCTGCGGCCCTGCTACAAAGGCGACCCGGGTGGAACATCCTCTCAAGGAATAAAGAGAGACTTCGGCCTAAATTGACGATACCTGCTGGAGGGAGGAGCACTTGTGGGATACGCTGAGTGAGTTGCAAATGGACCTGGGTTGTGAAGCATGGTGGGAAGACCCTTAGGAAGGTGCTCAGCTCTGGGGCTGGTGAGCTGAAGGAGGATATGAACTAGCGCCGAGGGGACCCACCTAGCCCCGGGTCCTGGCTGAGCATTGCTGTGGCACTAGGAAGGTGAGCATCCTGGGTGTGTGCAAAGGAACACTGTCACATTAGATCTTAGGGGATGTGATGGCCATGGGCCGCCAGAAAGGAGGGAAGGAGCACTAATGAGGCTGCCCTCATCTGCCCCTACAATCAGGCGTGCTGTTGGACACTTTTACGCTGGACACGAAGCTCTACAGGGCAAAGTTCCTCCAGGAGTGTGAGACTGCTGATCCTAAATCTCGCCCTACCCGAGGTGTGACCGGCTGAACTGGAAGACTGCCGCTATGGGTAAAACTGATCACAAGCAAGCAAAACTCACATTTGAAGGCAGGAGAAATCCAGCCTTGCCAGTAGAGTATCCTTGGATGTGACCACAGCGGATTCACTTCCAGAGGAGGATGAGTAATTCTCGTCCATTAAAGCTATGTTCCTGGACGTTGCGCAGAGTCTTGCTGGCATAGATACTAAGTTGGATCATCTCACAGACCGCATGGATCGGTTAAAGGACAGAGTAGGTGATCATGGCACCCCGATTGATCAAGTGGAGACCCCCACTTCTGATTTAGAGGATGGGCACCATATATCTGATGAGAGACTTCTTCAGATAGAGCGTGTGCTCGAGGTGATCCGCAATAAAAATGAGGATGTTGAGTCTCGCTTCAGACGAAATAACCTCCGAATCCTAGGTTTCTCTGAATCCACAGGCATGGGTTGTATAGAGGACTATGTGGAGGACGTGTTGAGGTCGCTTTTTGCTGGCACACTGTCCTCGGTGATGGTGGTGTAGCGGGCACATAAATCTCTGGGCCTACGGCCTCCACCGGGGACTACGGCCCGACCTATTATAGTGCACCTACAAAACTATAGACACCGGGATACAGTTCTCCGCTTGGCCAGAGAGCACAGCCCATTAGTCTACAACAACAACACGCTTACAATTTTTCCAGATTACACCCCTGGAGTTCAGGGAGCGCGCAGGTCCTTTTTGCCAGTGAAACGCTTGTTGAATCAAACCGTCGACAAGTTTTTCCTAATCTACCTGGCAAAATTAAGGATCCAACACAATGGAAAGCTGTATTTCTTCACAGATCGTAAGCAGGCTACAAAATTTGTAAAAAACTATCCCCTGGAAAACTGAATTGGCTTCTCCTTAGGGTGACGTGGAACACGGTCCACCTAAGTGACAATGATTCATTGAACACAAACTGTATGGGTCATTTACTGTATAGCTGATTTGCCCCATCTCTGAACAGTTCTGCATTATGACTGGAGACATTGATGGTTCAAATTTATATATTTTTCTTGTCTCCTGTCCACCCTTTCCTATGTCAGGTAGGGACTTCTGGCATCTCTGGCACCCCCAAGGATGAGTCCATGGTTACTGATGGGGCCTCAGTTATTGGGGCTCATTGTGGGAATTATTTGGGTGGGTGTAGAATGTCTTACCCAACTGAGGGACAGACGTGGGTGGTGAGTGGTGGGTGGTATACAGGATGTTACACACCAAGTTCAATGTGGTTGAGTTATAATTGTCCCCTTCCTTTCCCTCTCCTTCACTCCTGCATATAAGGCGACTGCTGGGAGGAGGCGGTGCAAATGTATGAATTGAGTGATTTCTTATACTGCCTCAAAACATGAATACAAAGTTGAACTGCTTGTCTTGGGGTATAAAGGGGCTAAATGATAGGAGCAAAAATGCACTTGACGTCAGCATATCTTCGCTTACATGACATTGATATTTGTATGCTACAGGAGGTCCACTTGAAAGCGGAGTCTAAGTCGTGGCTGCGTGCCGGGTGGATGGGTGAGTGCCACATAGTTGTGTATTCATGCTACTCTTGTGGTGTGGTGATCATTATCCTTAAGGGGCTGTCATGGCATACTAGGGCTGTGATATGCAACCTGGAGGGGCATTATGTTTTGATCTCAGGAGTGCTTTTTGATCAGCCATTCTGGCTGTTGTCAGTATGTGGCCCTAATGTGGACAACCCAGAGTTTTTTGCAGAGATGTGGGGATTGGTGGGTACGATGGGCAATAGGACGATCTTATGGGGGGGCAACTTCAATGTGGCGCTGAATCCAGCAGTGGAACATAGTGGCTGTGCACGACCACAGCATCCTGCTGCTGTAAAGGGTTTGACCCATATTATGAATGAGAATGACCTAGTTGATATTTTGGGCGCTAGGCATGGCACGTGTATGGAAGGCACTTGTGTAATATCTGGTCCCATATTGACTTGTGGCTTGGTACTAGAGATGTGGCTCTCTAGACGGCTGACGTTTGCCGCGGATATTATCAGACTAGTCTCCAGTGTTTCTAGAGTTGTGGATTCCGGGAACGTAAGTAGAACCTTTACATAGCGGCATCCCCTAAGCGTGTTGCATGATCAGGTTTTCAGAAGGGAGGTGTGTGAGGCTATTGCTGATTTATTTTCCCTCAACAAGGGATCGGTGTCCTCTCCTAGTACTCTCTGGGAAGCTTTTAAGGTGGTCATCCATGGTATATGCATACACGAGTTGACGGAGCTGGAGGGTCAGCTTACATGGCTGGAAAGTCACATTTACAAGTCACTAGATAGTTCCTTCCTTGCGGAGGCCAGGTCAAGATGTTGCAGTATAATGAGGCAGCGCATCGTGAAGTCTGTTTCCTGGGGAAGGAGGTGACTGCAAGGTGATATGGAGAGGGAGAACCGCAGGTAAAGAACTTGCCTCATTGCTGCATAAGCCTTGGGCTAGTGACGATAAAGTAGAGCTCAAAGACGAGGGGGAGTGGCAAACGTGGGGACAGATGAGGTTCAAATGCATTATGAAGGACTTTTACTCCCCTTTGTACTCTGTGGCGAATGATCCAGAGCCAGAGGGTTACATTGCCTATTTTGATACGATCAGTCTTCTCTAGCTGGGGAATGGACACAGGCATTATTTGGACTCCCCAATCTCGGAGGAACATGTAATCCGGGTGTTTTGTGGCCTCCCAAGCAACAAGTTGCAAGGTCTAGACGGGTTTACAGTAGCCTTCTACAAGGAAAATGCAGGAATGCTAGTGCTGCATTTACTTGAAATGTTTACTGAATCCCTGAAAGATGACACTCTTCCCCCCTCGCTTCGAGAGACACTTATTGTCACTAGATTAAAGCCTGGCAAAGACCCTGGCGTTTGTGATTCCTGCCGCCCGCTGTCCCTAAACAATGTGGATAATGCGAATCTGGTGAAGTTGATTGCGTCCAGATTACAGCCTCTACTCCCTACCATTGTGCTGCCGGACCAGTCGGGGTTCGTACCTGGTCATTCAATCGCGTTTAATCTATGCACTTTCTTTGCAGTATCCCAGGCAATGGACCTGGAAGAGCAGGCTGCAGCGATTTTTCCAGATGCCACTAAGGCATTTGATTCCCTCATGTGGTACTTTTTCTTCATGCTGCTTGCCCGGTTGGGGGATAAGCCCTAAATTTATACAACTGATTTGATTACTTCATTTACATCCAAATGCGAGATTGAGAATTAATGGATGTATAATTGAGCCCGTCAGGGCTGCCCCCCTTTTGCCGCTGCTCTTTGCAGTGGCATTGGAGCCACTGACCGTGAGATTGAGGAAGCATCACAATAACAGGGGGCTGTCCTTCCAGAGCAGCCCATATTGGTGTCGATGTATGCTGATGATGTCACCTTGTATGTGCGGGACCCATATAATAATCTGGAGCCATATAATAATCTGGACCCTATTATACAAGAGTTCATAAGGCTCGGGTGGCTCTCGGGCATTACAGTAAATTAGGCAAAGTGGGTTGTCCTTCCACTGATGGACACCACGGCCCCATACGCCATGAGGTGCCCACTTCGTTGGCCGACGGAGCCAGTGCGCTATCTAGGGATCTGGCGGTGCAGGGACGTGAATGATTTATGGACTAAAAACTATGGCAGAGCAATCTCCTGGCTGGAGGACAAGATCATGGCCTGGCGTTCTCTTTCCCTCTCACTCACGGGGTGGATCGCGATCATTAAGATGATGGTCCTGCCAAAATTTCTATATTTATTCATTAATATCCCCATGTCTCTCGCCTTCTGTTTTAAAAAGAGGCTCCGCTCGTTAATATCTCTGGTCTGGGCGGGTAGATAGCTCATAATCTCATGAGAAATTCTGACCCAGCATTTGCTCATTTCTGGACACATCCTATCCGATATCTGCCACATACCGCCCCCAAATCTGACTTTATTTGTCCCATGCACTCTCTAGGGCGGTATTCTTTCCCCCGCGTCAACCACGAGCACGTATTGACACGGTTGCATGTACAGGTTTGGCTTAGCGAGTGGCCTTTCACCAGACTGGGGCTTTAACTCTGTTCGCGCCTTCTATGCCACTTCTAGATCAGCTTGAGCTGCCGGTGACGGGGAGTGATGCGCGAAGACGTCTTTACAATATGAAGTTGACCACTATGGGCTCTCTGTACCCGGAGAGCCAATTTGTGACTCCTTCAGCAGTGCTTTGCGCACCCCACAGCACTGCATTATATTATTATACATATCTACAGATCCGAATGGCGGTTAGTGCATGGAGTTATGCATTTCCTTCTTCCTCCCCGATTTTTCAGGTGCTAGAGCTGCTTCACTCCGCCCCAACACCAAGGCGGTTAAATGCAACCATGCAGGGTTCTGCTCCTCTGCCAGGCCACACGCTAGGGCGCACTTGGAACAGGATATTGGCGTTCCCTTAACTGAAGACATCTGGAAATACTGCTGTGCACATCTGCGTGCCCTATCCCCAAATTATCAGCCATGCTTGATACACTTCAAGTTTATTAATCGATTATACTACACCCTGCTGTGGCTTTGTCACATGGGTTTGCGCCCGGACTCAGGCTGCCCCAGATGCACGAGGCGTGATGCAGACTTGTTACACTCCGTTTGGAGTTACATAGTGATTCAAGCCTTTTGGCAGGATGTGTTTGAAGTGATTGACGGAATGGTTGGATTAGTGCTCTTCCACACCCCGCTGCTTGCACTTTTAGGTTATGTTAAAGATATACAGCCGGATTATAGGAAGCTGGTGGGATTGCTACTCACCTTGGCGAAGCGCAGAGTTGCCATGTGTTGGGGGCGTGAGCGTAGCCCGCTTACAGTGGATTGGCTGAAGGATGCGACTTATTGTCAGGAACAATTGAGGATATACTGGGACTTAATGCCGGTGGATGTGCGACCTATTGACATATGCGCCCCTCTACAGGCATTTCTTCACACGCAGGTTGCACTGCCTGAATTCTAGTTGGTTATGAAATTTTGAACATTGTGGGATCTAGCTGGTCGGTCCTCCGCTCTCATGCAGAAGCTGCCCAGGATTCACACTATTAAGAATGATAAAGTGATTTGTGGGATTGTATGTCTTTCCCCCCTACGTTCACCTGTTTACAGTCCCTCACAGTCCAGGTGTTTTTTTGCGATATTGGCAGTCTCGTACTGCAATGTATAGATTGCTGGAAGTCATTATCAAGATATCTGATTTCTTGTACATTGTTTGCAGACGATACATCAACACGGGCAATACATGGGTGAACCAGGGGGTTCCAGTTGCTTCTGCTAAGTGTTGTACCTATTATGTTAAACCCAATCAAAAAATATTTTTTAAAAAAGCTGGATTGCAGCTCCTTGTTTTTCTTCCACCACTCCATTCTAGAAAAAGGTTTGCCTGATGTAAATCCGTACGGGCCCTGCTCCTCATGGGAACAATCCATACCAAACTGCCAGGTAAGGGCTCAGACAGAAGGGACCACATGCAACCTCAAACTGGTTTTGTCCTGCTCGTGGCTTGTTAGCAGGGTGTAGCTTGAGTCCTGTGGCACAGTGAGCACAGGGCCCATATCTGCATATACCCATCACATTTAACTGTCAGATGCTACAATAAGGTGATGGATAGAGTGCTTAAATCGATCTCAGCTAAAGCAACCGCTCGGGTTGCATTCCAGTCTGTTGTCTGAAGAGATCAAACTAGGATGAAACTGGTTTTGAGTTGCTTGTGTTCTGGTTCATAGAGGACCTGGCTTGGCATTTTGAGCTGGACTGTTCCTAGTGAAGCAGGATTAAGGCTGATTTGCATATGGCTGGTGTTTGAACCCCTTTAAGAGGGCCACAGGGCAAGCAGAGGTTACTGGGCCCAAACCATGGGGGTGGAGGCCTTTTACTCCTGATGATTCAGGGCCTGACCTACTATGGATTCTGAACACCTGGGCTAAGAACTCCCTTCAGCACTTGATTCTCAGGGTTACCTTGGTCCGGGCAGTCCAAGGCTGCCTCAGACTGGAGGTGTGGATACAAAGGAGTGAACACAGGCTCACAACTCATAATGTGTGCAGCAGTAGCAGTAAATCATTGTCCAGCTCAAATATTCACTTGTATGACAAACAAGAAGTATTTTATTTCTACTGCTAACAACATAAAGGAAAAATACGACATTCACACTCAACTACCCCATTCTACTGAGGTTAGGGCACTAGTGTTTCTTTAGGTGGTACCCTGGGCCCCACTCCCTCTTTGCTCTGAGAGATGGTGGTTACTTCCCATTCACTACAGGTAACCTACAGGGTAGGCCCTACTAGTAGTCGGAATCTAAAGAGTCCACTCTGGCTCTGTTTTAAAGTCAACAGTGTTCCAGCACCGCAACGCTAACTAGCAAGCAAGTTCCCCCAGGGTTGACTGGCCCAAACTCAGTCTTACTCTGCAGGCTTCCGGTTCAGGGAGGACCTGGCCTGGCAGTTCGGGCTGGACTGTTCCCATGAGGAACAGGGTCAAGACTGATTTGCATATGGCTGGGTCCGAACTGGGGTGGCATGGTGAGCAAAAGAACGATGGATTAAACCCAGATCTGTGACTGGGGGTGAGTGTTTGCATTGTCAGCACTCCGTCCATCATCCTTTTGTGTTACTGCATGACTCACCGGAACACATACGTCCCACACCTATATTTAATATGCACACACTGCACAGCACTACATCCTTCATCTATTGTACCATTCATAGGCACACATACGTCCAGCATATGCATTTACCATGCACTAATTGCACAGCAATAAACTCTTCATGTATTGTACCACCCACTCATAGGCATATATACGTCCAGCACATGCATTCAGCATGCACAGACTACACAGTACTGCATTATTGTACCTTTCACATGCACACATACACTCAGTGCAAATACACCACTCATGTGTTGCGAGGCATCCCTCAACAAACCAATGTAGGTCAAAGGTGAGTAAGCACACAGCGGTGAAACTTTAAATGAGCAGTTCGGCCTCACTAAAGTGACCCAGATTAAAAAAGGACCTCCTACTCATCAGTACACAGTACGGTGCCACCAGCGTGCTCATGCTGATTAACTCCTGGTGAAGACATAGCGCCTTCCACCACTGCGGCTGGCGCTTTGCGAGTCCCTCACAGTCCAACAAGAACACAATTCGCGAGACAGGCCTATGTCATGGTGCATATGCATGATCCGTGTTTGACTATGGCATAAAAAATCAGCATTAGGGATCCAGACATCAGTATAGTTGTGGCACTCAGGGTAGGGGTGCACATCCATTACCATGTGCAGCACTTTTCTGTCTCAACAGCTGGGTCTAATCTGAGGTGGCATTGTGGGCTAAACAGTGATGAACTGGGATGCAGAGGGAGTAGTGATCAGTGGCTAAGATTAACTTGAGCATCCAAACCCATCACTTCTTTGTTAACTTTTTTTAATGCAGCGCAGATCCTACAACATTTCATGTTAAAACAAAATTAAGCATCTGCATGTTCACTTATGCTGAACATACACATTGGTTTATCTGTCTTCTCACCTCCTTGTGTATGCCTGTCATCATACTATGTCATGGAATTGGGCAATCATGAAGCATGTCGCACAGTGAACTGCTATTGACCCAAGCCCTCGTCAGTAGCAGACTTGACTACGGCAACGCACTCTACACAGGCATCCCAACAAAAGACATCAAACGACTCCAGCGTATCCAAAATGCATCCGCCCGCCTGATCCTCGACATACCCCGCCGATGTCACATCTCCCCTCACCTGAAGGACCTCCACTGGCTCCCCGTGGACAAGAGGATCACCTTTAAACTCCTCACCCATGCTCACAAGGCTCTACACAACACCAGACCTACCTACCTCAACTCCAGACTCAACTTTTACGCCCCCACTCGTCAACTCCGCTCTGCCAATCTCGCCCTCGCCATCGTCCCCAGGATCCAGCGCAAGACCTCCGGCGGCAGATCCTTCTCCTTCCTCGCCCCAAGACCTGGAACTCTCTCCCCACCTCTCTACGCCAGACCCAGGACCTCCTCACCTTCAGGAGACTCCTCAAGACCTGGCTCTTCGACCGCTAACAGCTCACCCACCCCCCTGTCCCCCCCCCCCCCAAGCGCCTCGAAACCCTGACGGGTACATAGTGCGCTTTACAAATGAAATGAAATGATTGATTGATTGATTGATTGGATAAATGCAAACACTTGATTAATGTAATCTGTAATGGCCATGTTTTCTTGTCAGTGCTGAAACCTATAAACCAAAAGTTCCTGTGTCATAGCCGTGGTGAGGATCACTCTTGGCACTTGAAATTGTAGGTTTAAAAATTGTTGTATTTTGATGTATGATCACCTGCGCTCAGTATAATAGTAAACTTTGTGAACATGTTACTGATTCTGGAACTTTACAAAGCTGGGTATACATGTGTGTACTGCCTTCCATTGGGGAACACGTTTCTCTTCCAGAAGTTGGTGGACCACTTGCCACATTTTTCATTGATCCATTGACAGATTCAACTGAAAGCTGAACTTAAAGGTTTTCTTCAACAATTTTAGTGCATTGGTTGAGAATCACAACAAATTGACCAGCAGTGACAGTTAAGTTTGAACAGTACCTCCACTCTATGGACCAAGTGGTGCCAGAGGTAAGATGAAGGTTTCCCTTTGATTGTACTTTTGTAAAGGATGGCCTGGTACTTAACTTGTCAACCAGGTCAGAGAGTGTTTTGTGAGTGGAACTTTGAATGAGTCTGTTTTGCTTTTATTCACATAAATAAGGAGCTTTTTTGTTACCATAACTATTGGAATAAGGATGCCTGGCAGGGTGTAAAAGGATACAGTGGTCTGTTGGGAACATGAGAACAGGGGATTGGATGATGGGGGTACTAGGAAAGACTGTGAGTGAAATCCAAAAAAGAGCTAGCCTTTTGGGAGGAACATTGTATAATTCCTAAAAACCAGTATGGACTCTATTGGATGAATACCGTTGACAGTTGGAAACTAGTTCATGCACCCCAGAACTCTCTGAACTCCACCAGATTGTGATCAGAAATTTCCCTAATTCAAGGAACATATTAGTTAAACAGGTACAAATGTATAATTTGTTCCTTCTTTCCCCCAGGTAAGAGCTGTCAGACCTCCTAATTTCCATAACCTAGTACTGCACCTCCCTTCTCAGTCTACGAGCATGAACTGCCTTTGTTATGGGGCAGACTGCTTTATCCTTTGTACCATTGAGGGTAAGATAATTTACATCACTCCCATCCACTTTATAGCCAATATTATGGGGGTCATTCTGACCCTGGCGGTCATTGACCGCCAGGGTCAACGACCGCGGGAGCACCGCCAACAGGCTGGCGGTGCTCCCAATGGCATTCTGACCGCGGTGGTATGGCCGCGGTCAGAAACGGAAAACCGGCGGTCTCCCGCCGGTTTTCCGCTGCCCTGAGGAATCCTCCATGACGGCGCAGCTTGCTGCGCCGCCATGGGGATTCCGACCCCCTCACCGCCATCCTGTTCCTGGCGGTTGTGACCGCCAGGAACAGGATGGCGGTGAGGGGTGTCGTGGGGCCCCCGTAAGAGGGCCCCTAAATGATTTTCAGTGTCTGCCATGCAGACACTGAAAATCGCGATGGGTGCTACTGCACCCGTCGCACCCTGCCCACTCCGGCGGCTCCATTCGGAGCCGGCTTCCTCGTGGGAAGGGGTTTCCCGCTGGGCTGGCGGGCGGCCTTCTGGCGGTCGCCCGCCAGCCCAGCGGGAAACACAGAATAACCGCGGCGGTCTTCTGACCGCGTAGCGGTATTCTGTTGGGGGAACTTTGGCGGGCGGCCTCCGCCGCCCGCCAAAGTTAGAATCACCCCCTATATCCAATAATGATAAACCATGTACAGGTATTGAAGCGCATGCTTTTCTGAACTGGGACAAGCAAGCCCTCAACTGCCAGAGAAATCTCAAGCCAGAGGTATTGAAGAGACCCAAGAAAAATGAAGATACCAAATTAATCATATGAACTTAGAAGTAATGCTTGTTCCCCAGCTGCACCACCTTCTGCTTACCTATTTACCCGGGTCACTTATGATATTGGAAAGGATAGAGGGGAGGATCACTTAGGTTTTTAACCTTTCCCCCATCTCGGGTGAATAGAGCCAGTGTCCTTGGAGGTGCACCTATCAGTGCATGAGCAGGTTGTGCATTGTCAGCTTCTGGGCAGGCTGATGGAGTGCAAGCAGATGTGGTGCAGTTAGTCGGAGCTCAAGTGGGTGCAGCAAGGGTGACAAGCTGCAGTGTGACGAGGACAGGGTGTGAGGGTGACACTACAACATCTCACAGGTTCCCACAAGGTTGCAGTCAGCTCCTCAACACCCTGGTGTACATGGTTGGAGCAGACAAGTCTGAGTATTACCTGGAGTATTATGACACCAACTGCTGAGAAGAAAGATATTTGTTTAACATTGAGGCATAAATCTTGTATAAGGACTCCTTTCCTCAGTAGAGATTGTCAGTCCTTTCAATGAATAAATTAAAGGGTTGAGACTGCCTGCGTCTTCATAATGCTTGATGGGAATTTGCAAGACTAAGTCCAAGCAAAGTAATAATACAATTTCATGACACTAAACTCCAGGTTAAACCTTTTGGGTTCATTCCTAATTAAGATTATTAGAAAGCAAAAGTAGTTACACAAATTAAAATCAGTTTAAATAATGAAACAAATAATGCAAATGCGAGAGCAACAACATAAGGTCTTTTCTAATCAAATAAATAGGCAGAATCATAGTATACTGTAGTTCAGCAAGAGGACCAACAAAGAGTCTGCACAGTTTAAAAGTCCAGAAAAAGTCTATGTATAAATCAGAAGACAGACTAGTGCAGAATCTGCTCAGATACAAAGTGCAAAATAAACTTGGCACATTGTCAAAATACAACATGTTTTATAGGGTTTAGGTAGTAAACCGATTCACCTGACCAGGTGAGTTTTAATTTCATAGGCTTGCACTGATATTATTACACATGAAAGCAGCAATCACGATTGAAATTATCATGATACATGAAATTAGAAGCATTTAGGAACACCTCCTTTGCTGCACATTACTAACCAAAATATGAATAAAAAAAGATGACTGCCCATTTCATAACAAACAAATACAGTTACACATTCAAGCAATGAATAGCCCATGTAAGAGCTGGGTGTAGCGCAGAAACCCCTCTGCTTTAAGTAGGAACTAACTGAGTTAGCTAGCATGATGCAAGTTAGTAAGGTGGGGGTAGCTGGTGCCAATGGTGCCTGGGTTGAAGGGGTAGTATACTCTCCTTGTTGCCCTCGTATTCAGAGTGCCACCCTGCCCTCTGTCGGTTCAGAGTATAACAGTTAGTGATGGTCAGCATTGGAGGGGTTTGGAGTCCTCAGATTGAATAGGGTCATCCTCTGATGAGAAGATGTGTGGGCCTTTATCGTCATTCATGGCTACAGAGGCAGGACCCAGGCTTGCTGCAGGCTGTATGGCTCGTCTGCGATCGTCCATAATTTGCTCTAGGTTGGGAGAGCTGACTGGGGAGCTGTGTGATGGCAGTCTTGCACTGGGTGTGTCCCGGCACCGCAATTTGTTGGGGTCCAGGTCCTAGCTGGTGTGGGCCGATATCAGTTCTCTTTGGTGATGGTTGATCCAGTCCCAAGCTTCTTTGGGGTTAATGAAGAAGACCTTGGTGCCACTTGTCACAACCTTGAGCTGGGCAGGGAACAGCAGCAAGTATTGGACCCCCTGTTGGCAGAAATGCCACTTGATGTCTGGAAATGAGGAGTGTCTAGTGTAATTAGGAAACCGTATTATAGCCTTAGCTTCCATCCGGATGGGGCCCGCCCGCTTGGCTGCATGGATAACTGTGTTGTGATTCTTGAAGTGCAGCAGTTTCGCCAGGATTGGGCGAGGGGGGAGCTCAGTGGTGGGTGGCGGGCTGGGACTCGGTGTGCTCTCTATCTGAGTAGAACGGGGTGAGATCCGATGTCTGGGTGAAAGTCTTGAACCAGGTTTCCAGGTAGGTGAGTGGAGCCTCGTCCCCCACCCCCTCCGGAAGCTCGAGCATGCGGATGTTGCTCCTACAGGAGTGTCGTTCTAAGTCCTCCGCTCTGTCCTCCAGATGTGTGACTGCAGATCGCGAAATGCCGACTGATTGTCTTTTGTAAGGGGCTGTATGACAGCCAGGGTCTTTTCATCGTCTGCGGCCCTGTCCCTGAGCTTTCAGTGGTCGTCTCAGGAAGCCAAAGTCTGCAGCCTAGGAGCCGAGCCTGACTTCCATAGATGTCCTGGTTTGTTCTTTCGCTGCCAGCACCTTGTCTAGCTTATCTGACATTGAGAGGTTCTATGCATCCATCTATAGTAAGGTGTCCGGGATTATGGATGGTGGGTTTGCCGAGGTTGTCAACTTAGTCACAGTGGTGGACTTCAGCATGCCCAAGTCGATGATGAGCCTTTCACTGTATGCCGGATATTGGGTGGAGCACCCCGGAGCGAGTGATGATGTATAGTGGTGAAGTGGAAGTCTGAATCTGCTGTTTTTTTTATGGGTGGGCTCATGCCATGATTGTGATTTTGGTGCTCGAATGGGGTATGGTGTGTGCCACCCGGTTTTGTCTGCTTGCTGCGTACTGGTGACTTGTTGTTCAGTGCATTTGGCCCAGTCAAGGTGGTCATAGGTGGGGGCTGTTATTAACCACCTCCGAGTCGTTGTGTTGACCCCCTGGGATCAGAGTGGGGTGCCCTCTGGTCTTGTCCTCAGGCCTGAGGTTGGTGGCCTCTTGGGTATGTGCAGCACTGTCTCCCCTTCACCTGTCCTCTCCCATGGGGGTCCTCCACCACAGGGGAATGGGGGGGGTCAGCCCCGTGGCCCAGACCTTTGTGCTCACCTGAGCCTCTCCTGTGCGAGTGATAGCGCCAATCCGCAGCCTGCGCCATGGCAAGGGGACTCTGCTAGGTTCCCCCTCCTCCCTGATTGAGCTAGGTGCAAGGGCAGCCCAGAGACTTTGCTGTGTTGTGGTGGATATAAGGGGCCCCCACTTGCTAGGGACCCCCTGGTGAGCGATGGTCCTCCTGTCAGCTACTTAGCCATATGAGCGGGCCAGGTGGGGGAGGGGAAAAAGCAGGGAGCTCACTCCCCTCCCCTCAGTGTGGCCAGCCCAGCTCACCTGCCTCTCACCAGCCTCCCCTCGCTGGCTGGTGCATCCAGGGCCCTCCTGTGGTCGCCTCGCCTCTCCCCACGTTGGCCTCAGGGGCTGTCATGGGGTAGGCCAGTCAGCCTCACACCCTCACACCAACCCTATGTTTGCGCAGCCCTAGGCGCCCGTCACGGGGCGGGGGGGGGGTTTGTGGGTCTGGCTCGGCCCGCTCCGTTAGCCTACGGACGCCGCCATATTGTCTGCCAGAGCGGAGGCTCGCCGTCTTTCACCTCATGATGTCGCCTGGAACAGCCTCTGCGCCTCTTGCCGCCGGCAACTGGTCACTCATCTTCGTCCATGTCACCTGGGAGTGCCCCGCCATGCTACCAGCTTGGATGAGAGGCGATTGTTGGGCCGGTAGTTGGATCACTAGGGAAATGCACCCGCCATTGTGGCTGGTTAAGCATTGCTCCACTAACTTTCTTTGTAATGGTGAAACCTTAGTTTCAGCACCCTTGTGTTTCCACTGTTCTTCTTCTGATACTTTGAAGAGAATGAGGGGAGTCAATGATTGATATATACAAATAAGGTACATTCCTACAAGTCTTAAACCAATATAAACAAAATTTAAGCCTCTCTTCTTGTAATGTGTGTTCCATGTGTCCATGATTCCAATAGTGGCGTACCTATGATTTTGTCCCATTTGAATGGGAAGATCAGTTCATTGAAGGACTAGTTTGTGAGAAAGGATTTGGCAGTGGTTTTGGGGATCACGGCCACTGCAAAACGCATGTGTGCCAGTACAAAAAACCTATTTAATTTAGTTTTCTGAAACGAATTTGCAGAGAGATGGTTTTCGTTCAAAAGTGTTGTTCATCTAAAATAGTACAAATAAAGAGCCAGGAACAGTTTACATTTGTGGCAACAGAGCTAACATGAATCTGCTAAATGATTAGTCTTGCTCCTGTTTTTCGTCTGTGTGGTTCCAGGAATCATACACTTGACTGATACTCTACTCACAGACAGCAGCATGATGGTTCACCAATATGCTGTCTGTCAGATTGACACTCTTCTCCTGGGCGGCACTTTGCCAGTTAATTTGTTGCACATGCGTGCGGATACACAGTCTTTCTTTATCCCTGCAACTTCTTGGACCTTCTTTACTTTAATCTTTGAAGACAGAAATATTTGGCAGACGCAAACAGTAACTTTCCGGGAATTTGTATTAGGCTGTAAGGGAGCGATAAACATCTCATAATGTGGTGGCCATTTCAGAATGATAGAATTTTTAATTAAAGCAATCTGCAAATGTATAAATTCGCCCCTCGGTTATTGTGAACCTGGGGTAGCAGACGGGCTCTTGAGAAGGAGCAGTGGTGCTGGTCAAATTTGGCAGGTCTGCTTCCTCTGAGTGATTTTCTGTCAATAGCCTGGATTGAAGGGACCTCTGGTTTGGATTAGAAAGTATATCTGAGGATTGGAGGTCAAGACATTGACGGTAATTCTCATAATTTATTTTGTATTTTCCTTCATTCTTTTGAGTCTGAGTGTGTAGTGCCTCGATAAGAAGTTGTGAACACAGCAAGAAAACATCTTATTATCCAACTAACTCATTTGATGATGATGTTGATAATGAATATGATGTACAAGACTGGGAAGATGGTCAAGGGCAATAAGTATTTCATTTGATGAATATAAATTTTATTCAGATATGTTGAGTTGCACTGTGAATAGCGCACAAGGGAGGAAATACATTGGAATTGTTCAGTCTAACATGAATGTAAAACATAACTGACCTGTTCTCTTGACAATGCCGAAAACTGTTCAATAGAAGTTCTTATATCTGAGCTAATGTGATGAACACTTGATACTCAAATATGTGATTTTCAAAAATTCTTTGTATGGAGAAACTATGTGCTTGATATCGAAAGGCGAAAAAAACCATTCAGATGTGCAGCTACAGGCCACCCTTTAACAGTAGGTAGTGACCCCAACAAGGGATAATGAACAATAGAAGATAGACATGGAGATGCCATTGAAGTGACTCTGTACCAAGAACAAACAAGAATTAGAGAGGCCTGAAAAGTGATTATCCAGACGATGACAGCAAGCAAAGCTCTTGTTATGGATGCCCACATTCTCTAGTAGAACTCATTTCGACATGTTCGACTTGCAAGTTCTAGAGCCTAGATAGAAAATGTTTGTATATGAATTTCATGTACTAGTTTTGACTCTCCTATTAAAAGATACACTTTTATTTTGCCCATTTATTTAGTAAATGGTCTTCAAAATGCCTCCACATTAGCTGGTTCAGTTTTATGGTGATGCTACATCTACTTACAGTGTGTGTAGCAAATCTCTAGGCTTGCACCTTGTTTAACCCCGCTCTCTCCCCCCAACACACTGATTCATGACCGAGGAATCATAACACATAACTATCTCCCCACATCTAAAGTAAGCTGAGCAATACATGGTCCACCACCAAATATCCGCTCACAGTCCATAAATTACATAATAAATATCAGACAAGATTGTTTCGAGCTGAGTGTAGAAAATTAGAAGGAGAGATTCTAGAGGAAAACTGATGTGCTTGAGGAGGCTGCCCAGATATTCCTGGTCACTGAGAGGCACTGACGAATGTAACAGGATGACCACTCCTCTACCCCTCAAGTGATGCAGCAAACCTGCTGAGGTTTTCAAGTTGGGACAGTTGCTAAATACAAACCAGAAATAAACTCAGGCAATGGAGGAGGGGGGTATGTGCTGTGGGATATCCTTTATAATGACATCCAGACAATTAGATGAATGTGGAGGTGTTCAATCATGGAACCAATGAAGAGCAGGATGCAGTGGACCACAATTTGCTGGAGACATCTCACTGCCAGGTGTACTTGAAGTCCATGCAATCTGAGAAATAAGAGGTAGGCCTACATACATTTTACCTGTTTTTTGACACCACTTGCTTTGGCCTTTGGTGAGCTGCTGCACATATCCTGTATTAATGGAGAGGAGCATTTAAAGGCATTGGCCGTGTGTGGTGAATTGGTGGTATAACAAGAATTCTTATTTAAGAGGCAGGCATGTGAGTCTGCTGGAAAGCCGAAGCTAGGATTCCACCTCAATGGGACCTACATCCAGGAACATTTCACTGGGAAGCATGACACATAGTTAAGTGGATCTAGCCGCACTAGATAAAAAATAAGAAATAATTTCACACAGGCATTAATATTGGGGTTGTGAGTAAACTGCCATAATGTTACAGGACACGAAAAGGCAGTAATTTGAACTGTAGCAGAAAACACTTGTGCCTTTTTCATCAGGAACCATTAAAAAATAGGTCAGGAATTGTGGGGTTTTCTGTGTAGGTATTTTCAGAGTTAAGGCCTCATTTACACAAATCTGACGCATCGTCATCGATGTGGCAGATATATTGTGCCTGCCACACATCTCCTAACAGCACCATGGATGCGCTGTATTTACAATGTTTTCACAGTTGTGTCAGAATTTCTGACGCATCTGTTGGCGCTAAACTGACACATTGCTGGAGTTTCGTCGTTAAACTGACACAACTCCAGCAATGCGAGGAGATTCCCATAAGAAAAAGCCCTGCATCAATTTTACGCCTCCTCTGAGTAAGTGGTAAAAGTTTGACGCAGTGAAGTCGTAGAATGATGCAGTGAAAAGTTGTCAATTTCACTGTGCCAGTTCTACATGGCTTTTTCCATACTGTATACATTATATGTTGGCGCAGGTAAAATGTGACGCAGGGCTTTTCAAACAAATGCATGGGCACAATGCATCCGTTTGTAAATGTAGAGCAGTGTAGTGCACTGATAGTGCCACCACTAAAAAGAAATGATGCAGCAGTGGCGCAAAGGTCTTGTAAATTAGGCCCTTAGTCTGCAATATATTTTTCCATAGCTTCCCTGCAAACAAGGTTGGAACAGTCAACTGAGTCCATTGTGGTTTTCAGAGTACTTGCTCTACTTTGATCACATGGTCAAAAGCTGCCTAGGCTGCATAGTGTTTGATGACAACTTACCCACCTATCCTTCAGTAAGGTTAAAGTAGGATGTTTTCAGAGTTGCTTGGATGAAGGTATAGAAGAATATGCTTGATTCATAGTTTATTGGATGCCTAGGACGAATTCATAACAGTTCATGGTCTGGAAGGAAGTAACCTTTTTCAGAAGGTTATTTTTTTCAGGGAAGAAGAGGCTAAATTACTGGTGTGTTCCTGTCAAGAGCAGAAGTTAGTGGCAAGGGATGGGATTTATTGTTTGATGGACAATGGTAGATCATGAGAAATATAGTATGGCTACAGAAGAAGAAAAGGAAAAAAAAGACCTTCATTGGACCTTTCTGCCTGCCATAGGTAGCTTTCGACCTATAGTGATATTACTAGTGGTTAGTACTTGGCTAGGCACTGTAGTGACTCAAAACAAAATATGACATTTGGATCTGCCCATTAACCTGGATCACAATCAGTCGGACTATTGACCTCATCTTCCGGTAAAGGCTGCTCTTTTTGACCTATTTTTTGTCACATTAATAGCTGCTGACAGGGGCTACCTTGCTGTGTTGTTCCTGTGGTTCCTCACAGCAACTTTAGGTATGATGGACCACTTTGCCCTGGTCTACCATCTTGATTGAGTAGCAGGAATAAAAACGAATCAAGTGGAATAGTTTTCTTAATTTTTTACCACTTGGATTCATTTGGTCTGGCCTGGCCTGTATGAGGTGCTCCCTGGTTTGAAAATTGTATCTTCTGTAAATTTCCGGTCCATATCAGCTGTATGCTTACTACTTTCAGGTTTTTACTGACGTGGTCAAGATTTCTAAAAAAAAAAAAAAAACAGTAGGGTGTGTGGCCTGGCCGTGAGGCCGAGAGCCCTGAGCTCTCTCCTCCTATATGGAGGTTTTCCTCCATAAATCCTGACTAATCCTGCCACCCAGCCGATTCTACTGAGGGCACCAGGCGTGTAGCGAGTGGGGAGCCTGGTATCCCCAGAAAAGAGCTCCCTCTGGCTGCAGAACGCAGCGGGATGTCTGCAACGGCTGGTGCGGGCCGGGAACCCAGCGCTTGGCATTCGGTGGCTTGGAGGCGAGGGAGGGCTGCCAAGGGACCGCCTCCTAGCCAGGGTGCCGGTGATCCTGCCAATCGAGCTGGATTGAGACTGGCTGAAGCGAGCGCTGGGGGTCTTAGTGCGCCCCATATATGTCCTGGAGCAGCGGGGCTCTCAGCCCTTAGGTGGGCCCTCGCCAGACAGTGTGCCCGGCAGCGAGAGACCTGCAAGAACGCGAGGATTAGGCCGACCTTGGACCAAAGTGGGCAGAGATAAAGGGGTCAGCGCCGACGGCTGGCCTGTGGCGGCCTCTACGAGCCTCCCGGTCCACCTCGATTTGGAGCCTTGGTAAGGGAGTCAGTGGAGCAGCGGGCGACTTGCTTCCTCAGGGGTGTGCAGCTCCTGTGTGGAGATGTATGGAGGCCGGCAGAGCGGAGTGGCCTTGCCTCGCAGTCGGGAGGCAGAGCTCTGGACCGCAGGGGAGAGCCCATTAGGAGGTGAGCTCTGGCGACACAGGACCAAGGAGGAGGTGCGAGGAGGACGCCGCAGGACGCCTGCAAACTGGGGTGGTGGAGTGTGCCCTTATTTCCATGTGGGACATAAGTGGGCCCTGCAGGGGCGCTTCACCGCCGGCATGGCGGGCCTAGAGGGCGCAGAGTCTGTTTTTCACAGCGGGTGGCCTCTGGACTGGTTGCTGGTGGCCGTTGGGACCTGGAGCAGCGGGGGGACCCTTCCCACGTGGACTGGTGGCATAGGGCAGTGCCCGCTGACTGACGGTAGGGGCCCCGGGGGTGCCCAGTGAATGGTGGGCTTTGGTGGGGCCGGTGACTGGTTACCTTGCCCTCCCCCTATACCACCCAGGGGAGAGGTGACACCTTGGGAGTGCTGTCTGGTGGCCCGGCCAGGGTGGCTGCTGGGCCCCAACGGATGGGATATCGTGTGGAAAGATTACCTTGATTGTTTGTGATTCACATTCTTCTTGCCCCCTGGCGAGGACGCCCTGGGACTACAGGGGCACAGACGAAGTGCGCAGATGGGGAAAAACAGAGCGGCGAAGGCGGCTGGAATGCACTCCATCACACAATATACTACCTGCGACAACCTACGCAGCGGCTCACGCGGCAGGTGGGGGAAGGCGATAGGGTCCCCCTCCCCGAGGGAGAGGTGGAGCCCACAAGAGCAGATTTGAACACTGGATAGAGATTGTGTTCATCGACCTTAACTTATTGAGGGCAGACCACTGCAAAGTCTCAGAGAAAGTGAAGGCAGCGGAAACAAACATAGGGACACTCCAAGGGGAAATGGCCACACTGGAGAGGCAGATGACCACTGTAAGCAACAAACTAGCTGAGCTTGGAAGGAGCGCGAAAGATGCAGAGGGACGCTCCCGGGGAAGCAACATTCGGGTGCTGGGGTTCCCAGAGAAATCAGAGGGGACCTCGGGGGAGTGACTCCTGGAGGACTAGATCAGGTTGTCACTGCAGCCCTGTGGTCTGTCAGAGGTTTTTGTCATTGAAAGGGCACATAGGGCCCGGTCCTTCTGTGCCCTTAGGGGGCCCCGCTGAGGGCCATTATTGTGAAAGTCCTAAATTACAGAGACAGAGACTGTATCCTGAGAGCGGCCCACGAGCAGCAGGTCCCCCAATATGGAAACTTCCGTATTGCCATATTTCCCGACTATACCAAACAGGTGCAGGAACACCGCAAATCCTTCTTGGCAGCAAAACAGAAACTAAAGGCCATGGGACAGACATATATGTTGTATCCTGCTAAATTGAAAGTCCTCCACAATGGCAAAGCACACTTTTTGTAAAAGCCACAGGAGGTGTGGGACAGGCTTGATTATGGTGCTGTGGGCCGGGGCCGAGAGATCAGGAGAGGGAAAAGGACACAGGATGAGAGACCATGTAGAGCTCCTACCCATTCCGGCGGTGAGGCCCGGGAGCGAGACTCGTCGACCTCTCACAGAATCTGCATAGGGGAGGATGGCACTATGCACATGTTGCAGTCAAGCTCCCAAGGGAAGGAGAGCTGGTCACTGGAGCGGGGATCTTCGGGGGGTTTGTCCAGCATAGCGGGGCTCCAGTCCGAGGATGGCGTTGGATGTGGCCCCCTGCGGGGGGCACTGCTGGAGGGCTGACGACCATGGCACCAGAGTGGAGATGTAGGGGTTGTCTGTTAAGAACCCTGGGGGTCCAAACACTTGGCAAGGAATATGTGCTCGCCAAGTGGCCACAATGGGCTGACTTTTCCTAGGTTTGCTATGCCACATACCGCCACAGGGTACAACTGAGACGACAAGCTGACTTTCATACATGCTTCAGGTCATTATAGTAAGCAGATAGCAGGATGCCTTGATGCTGTACGAATGTTGGTATTGGGGGGAGTAGACAGTTGAGTGCACAGGTCCAGGTTGGACCGGTAAGGGGAGTGTCAACGTCCAGACAAAATAGTGGGTGGGCTCCGACAGGCTTACGTTCATGCTACGGTTGTCTGCGGGAGCTTTTTGGGGAAGTTCTGGTTTCAGTTGTTTATGTTATACATATTGGTTTGTGTTGCACACCATGGCCTGAAGGGTCCGAAGGCGCTCCCACAGCGGAAACATTTAGAATATCAAACACAATGGTAGCCCAAACCACCTACACACTTCTCTCTTGGAATGTGAGAGGGCTTGGTACTGCTACAAAAAGATTTAGGGTGATGTTATTGCTTAAGCGCCAGGGGGTCAGTAATGTTGCCTACAGGAAACTCATCTAGCGGACGCCGAAGTGCAAAAGCTGGCCAAACTATGAACAGGGCAAAATTAATATGCTACTTTCTCATCCTTTGCTTGGGGGGTACGTGTCTGGATAGCCCCGGGGGTCCCATTTACCTAGCACTCAATGGAGGCGGATATAGAAGGCAGTTACATCCTGCTTAGGGGGGCCTTGGATGGTCAGCAATTGGAGATACTCAATTCCTGTGCCCCAAATATGGATGACCCCACATCAGCTAGTGAACTGTCCATGCACATGGAGTCTGACACTTTCTGGATGGGGGACTTCAAATGTATTATAGACGGGGACATGAACAGATGTCTCCCAGACAGGGCACCAAGCCTAGAACGACTGCAGACTTAAAAACAAAAATGTCACACCTAGGGTTACAGACATTTGGAGGGATACGCACCCAGAGCACGTGCTATTTGAATACACATAACACCTTTAGTCGACTCGATCGTATACTGCTCACCCAACATACCACCCCCAAAGTACAGAGGGTATCCCACCTTACAAAATATTTGCCGGACCATGCTCCAGTGATGTGTGTGTTTGAGTGGGGCTGTCCCTCCCGATCTCTGTATAGCTGGAGATTCCCCTCACAGATTCTTCAGGATCCGGTGGGCAGAGACACAATTGCACAACCACTAGCAGACTACATGGAACACAATTGGATGTCCACACCCATGCGGGCAACAGAATGGGAAGCATGTAAAGCCGTGCTCCGGGGAGGATGTATAGGGATTACGTGTGGAGTGCGGAAGGCATTGCAGGCAGAATTGACTGACAGGGAGGATGTCCTGGCGGCGTGACAGCAAAGTGCAGTTGGGGGGGGGGCAATTGTCAACAGGAGGAAATTAACCTTCTCCGTCAATTGACTGAAACCAGAGATCGACTTGGACGCTACACCTTAAAATCATATTGACAACTCCTACATCACGAGGGTGACAGCTCGAGGAGGCTTCTTGCATGGATCCTCCGATTTAAACAGCTGCGCTCCTTAGTACTCCATCTCACAAACCCACAGTGGGGGTGGTGGGGGGGGGGTGAGCACACAACATGATATAGTCACAGTCTTCAGGGATCACCTTGAGGGAGCATCTGAGAACCCGGGGGACCCAGACCCAGAAAGATTAGTAGAATACTTAGCAGGGGTGTGCCTTCCTCTATTGGGTGAGACAGTGGTGCAGGCGCTGGAGGCTGGCCTTACACTTGAGGAGGTGGAGGTGGTCATTAACTCTCTCCCACTGGTGAGAAGTCCTGGAAGTGACAGCTTTATGGCAGAATTCTATCAGACATTTGCGACTGCACTCGCTCTACAGCTTTTGGCTTTATACAAGGAAGGGTTAACTGCTGATATATTGCCAGACTCTATGCAGGAAGGCCTCATTGCGATGATCCGCAAGTCAGGGATTGCTTCCTCTGACCCAGCGTCATACCGCCCTATCACAATGATTGACCTCAATGTAAAATCCTTGCGACGGGACTTGCCCCTGAGGTGACCCATTTGGTGCATCTTGAGCAGTGCGGGTTCGTGCCAGGATGAAATACGACTATGAACACCCATAGGCTCATGCATGTCCTTCATGGAGTTGAGGATAGTGAGAAGGACTTGGCACTGGTCTTGATATAGCTAAAGCGGTTGATACCGTCTACTAGGTTTACCTTCTCCAAGTCCTAGATGCCTGCCTTTGGGATTGGGTCGCAATTTCAGAGGTGGGACAAACTCCTTTACACGGAAACAATCAGCGAGGGTCAGAATGGGGGGACATTGCTCAGACATACTGAAGATACAGAGGGGGACACTACAGGGGTCTCCTTTGTTGCCATTGCTTTTTGCAGTGGCCCTGGAACTGTTGGTGCGGAGACTTAGGTGCAACATGGAGAGGTGGGGCATTCTTCTGGGTGGGACATGCCACCTACTGTCATTGTATGCCAATTATACGCTTTTTTTACCTGAAGAATCCCAGAGTCTCACTCCCTATATTGATGCAAGAGCTGGAGAACTTTGGGCATTTATCTGGACTGCGTAAATAAATCTCTGATATTTTCCCTGGGGGGCCTAGCGTGGCCCCCACCGGGTTCACTGCCGATCATGCCCCTGTGCTGGGAGATTGACTATTTCAGATACCTCAGTATTATGGTGGCCCACACAGTCCAGCGCCATCATCAACTTAACATTGAGCGGGTACTCACAGGCTTGGAAAGCTCGGTGCAATTTTGGAACACCCTCCCATTATCAATAATGGGGCGAGTGGCGGTTGCAAAGATGGTATTTCTGCCTCAATGCTTGTATACGTTGCAGAACTCGCTTGACAAACTCCCTTCTTCAGTATTTAGGCGTCTGCATTCCCGGCTGGTGTCCCTCGTATGGGCGGGGGGCCACTGCAGAGTGAAGCAGGATGCCCTTCAATCTCACGCGTTGAGGGGGGACTGGCATTACCCAATTTAGAGTACTACTATTTAGCCTCCCAGTTACAACATGGGGCGTTCTGGCTAGCGGAGGGTGTCATTTTGGAAAAAACCCTTCTTAGGGATGACACCCGGCGACCAGTTACTGCACATGGGGGGTGAGGGGAACCAACACTCCCATATATTATAACACATACAGCAACGCTGTGGATGCGGGCTGTGAAAGTGACCCTGCACCGCGACTTTGAGTTTTGGGATCTTCCCGCGTTTTGACACTTGACCGCTATGGTGGGTGTTTGACCCTGGAAGGAGGGTGGTTGCTTAACGCTGGCGGACCTCTACCCCAGCGAGACCCCTTTGAGGGGGCATTTGATAAGTTCGGGTTGAACCAGGGACAGTTTTTAACGTTTGCCAGTATACTTAATATAGCCCGAGAGATAAAGCCCACTTATCCGGAGGCCCCCCTCCTTGGTACTGTTTAGGGTGCTCCTGGAATATGGCGGGGCAAACATCTTATATCCCACACATATAAGGCCATGGTGGCAGATACGCCTAGGTCTGTTCTGTGGGCTCGAGAGGCTTGGGACATCGAACTGGATGCCCCATTAGAGGAGGCACAGTGGAAGGCAATATGTGCCTTGCTCCGCCAGGGGACCTATAATGCTAGATTCAAACTAATACACTTTAATTACATACATCGCACATATGTCACCCCTGCCTTCCTCCATGGAATTGACCCTAGCAGGGTTGGCGGTTTCCAACGCTGTAGTGCATGAGACTCAACCTTCCTACACTTAGCATGGGATTTTCCCACAGTACAAACCTTTAGGGAGGTAGTGGTCCAAACTTCAAGAGGGGTAGGGGGGTGAGACTTGAACAGACCCCCGTTCAATGCCTTCTTGGGGATGTCTGGAGAAAAAAAGGTAAAAAAATGGAATGGAAATTGATGCATCTGGCCCTTGTGTTGGCCAGGTGTAGGGTGGTGATTGTCTGGATGAACCCAGCCTACAGGGTCGGCTTAAAGACATCAAGGAGTAGGCGGTGGCAGAAGAAATACGGTTACAGCAGGTTAGCTGGGATGATCACCTTGTGGAGGATTTACAGACATGGCAGGAGATACTTACACAAATTGATGTGGTTGACGAAACTGAGCAGGATGTCTCCCTGGGTATACCAGAATAGCAGATGTGCAGGCAATGTTATCAGGAACAGTGCTTATAGCACGAAAGGGAATTCAATGACTTGATGTACAATGCACACCTTTTGTACCTTCTGAATTTGGGCAAGGGTCTACTGCTGAGATGGAATGTCATTAAGGAGTATGGGGGGACTGTCCTATATGTGCATACGTGTTAATGGTGCACTGTTTAGAATGTACCGCGAGTTGAAAAATAAAGTTAAAAAAAAAAAAAAAGATTGCCTAAAAAAGTTATTGCCTGATCGCAAATATTTCCTGGATCTGGCTTTAACAAAACTGCATCCTGGTTTATCTGAAGATGAACCTTGCTGAGACTGAAGTCTTCCTCTTTGGCAGTCAAATACTGCTAACTGTAGTAGGGAAAAGTATTTCGTACAATGTAATAGGCTTGAAGAAGTGATCACATGGTTCCCAACAATCTTCGACATAGTGTTGTACGTCCACCCTGAGTGTCAGAATTGTCTGTGCCTCTGTTCCGTATCTTAGAATAGCGAAGTAATTCATCCCCAAAAGTACGATCTTGTGCTCGCCTACGAAGAACGAATCATGATTTTGTTGCATGGAGTGTGCAGCCCTGGTTTGATGTAAACACCTGAAAATTTGCTGCAGTGTGTCTGTAAAATAGATTGCAATTCTAACAAAAGTATGCGCCTATTGAATCTCTGCATTGTATTACTCAAGCTCCAAACCATGTAGTTTCCATGGAGGGTGCCACATTTTTCACTGTAAATTTGTCTTAATTCTCTTTTTTTAAGCTAAAGTCAACTGGAAACATCTCATTATACCTTTAAAACTCTGGTTTAAAGGATGCACGCTGGCAAACAACCTTCAGAAGTGCCCAGAGACAGTGTATTCCCTATACTGCGCTCCGTTACATACCGAAACATTTACTTTTACTTTCAGGGCCTCGTTAACAATCTTTTGGCACAGAGCAGTGCCGCAAGACTTCTTGTTGTGTTGCCCTGCATCAAAAGAAAGGGGCAGGAATGCGCCGTATCTAGGAGATGAGGCGCATTCCTGTCCTCTTCTACTGCGCTGGCGCACAATTGGATGCCATGCTCCAACACAGGCACCCTTGCACAATGATGCAAGGGTGTCGGCTTTGTAGGAAAAAAACATTTTGTACAGGAAGGGACACCTTACTGCACAAAAACAATCAATGGAGGCTTTCTCCTCTTTCTATGTGTGCTGCAGAATGAAAGAGGAAAAAACGAGGAGAAATATTTATTTCTCCTCACTACACCTGCACTAGGGAGGCCTGGGCTTTTGACGCATTCCCAGATTTACAATTTTTTGTAAATGTGGAAATGCGTCCAAATCCATAGGTATTTCCTGGGAACACCCACTGCAATGCCCATGGAATGCCTCCTTGATGCAGAGTAAGGCAACGCAGCGACTGGCGATGCATTGCCTTACTCCATATCTACAAGGCCATGAAAAGCCACGCTAAGGGGCTTTATGTGGCCTTGTAGATATAGGCCTGCACAGCCGGTGCATCAAAAAAAGTGACACACCGGCGGCTCAAGTAGGTTGCAAATAAACCCCTCAGGGCTCATCTATGAGCTTTAGGCGCAGGGCAGCATCACAAAGATTCTTGCTGTGCTGCCCTGCATTAAAAGAAAAGGGCAGGAATGCAGCGTGTTTGAGATACAGCACTTTTCTGTTCTTTTTCCCCTGCACTGGTGCACAATGGGCTGCATGTTCCAGTGCAGACACCCTTGCACCGTGGTACAAGGGTGCCTGCGTTGTAGGGATGATTGTTGTTGTGCAGGAAGGGATACCTTCCTGTACAAAAACTATCATACGAGGCATTTTTCTATAGAATAAGGAAAACATTAGGAGAAATAAAGATATTTATTCTTGTTGCATCTCCCTTGCAGCTCCCCTATGAAGGCGTAGTCTTTTGACACATTCCCAGGTTTATGAAATCTCGTAAATCTGGGAATGTGTCAAATGGCTTGGGTATTACTTGGGTGCACACACGTGATGCCCATGTCATGCCTTCCTATCCCAGGGTAAGGCAACACAGTGACTCAGCCCATCTCTGTAAGGCCATCAAAAGCCACGCAGGCTGGCTTTACGTGGCTTTGTAGATATGGCCCTGCAGTGTGCACAGCCGGGCTATCACTTGAACTGACGGTCAGACGGCTCACAGGAGAATGTAAATAAGCCCTTTAATGTCTAGTCTGTGGTAGATGTAACTGAAGAAGCACCTAAGGCTGTATCATGGGTTTATTAATTGCAGAGAACAGATATAGAAAGGGCCCGTGCGTTATATTTTTTGCAGTATTGCACTGTCTGTAGCTTATACTTTAACGTGGAAAATCTTCAGGGTCAGTGTGCGAACTGTGAACTACACCGCTCAGAAACACTGAAATTGCAACCACTTCTCTCTGTTTCCCAATTGTGCAGTTTGCAGCTAAAACTATAAGGCCTCATTATGAGTGCCCGGTGCCATAATTCTTGCATCTAATACAGATCTACATTGGTGTTTGGAACTTATGTGATAACTATCAACTGTTTCTAGTTTTACCAAGAAATGGGGCATAACAGACCGATTTTGGCACCTTCTGCACCAACATCCGCATGTCTTTGTATTTACCTGGGATTCTCCCCTCATAAAATACTGGCAGGTTTGACCCTTAAAAACTTACCTAGGAAAAATGTCATTGATGCGTTGTTTACCAGAGGATTCAATCAATCAGTCAATCAAAATTAGCTTTACTCGGTTTTAAGTAGAAAAAACATAAAAGCACATACAGAGTATGACACATCAAAATAAAATACGATGTCAGTAAATCTCAAGGGGAGTCATAATTTCGATATGTGACGCAACATGAATTAACTAATTGACATTTTAGAAATTTCCAGGGCACTCTTACTTAAGGCCTCACACTGCGATTTAGCAATTAATGTATTAGCTGCAGACAGGGCAATTTCAGGAAAAACAAATGCATAGAACCATTGTGCTTTCCCAGTCAACCCTGAATGTCTTCGTTATACGGCCCATGATGCAGGAGCACACACAGCATGTGGAAGTATGAGCGGACAAAGGGGCATATTTATAGTACCCCAGCGCCACCAAGGAGGCTGAAATCCCTGCGCCGTATTTAGAGTGGCACAATGCATGCATTGCGCCACTCTGTAACCCTTTACGCTACATTATGCTTGAGCCAGGCACAAAGTATGCAAAGGGGATGTTTCCCCGCTATGGGGGTGGGCTGAAGAAACGGCGCATTTTTACAGCACTTTTAACGCCTGCTCAGAGCTGGTGTTAAAAGGGGGCTTACATTCTTTATAATGGGCCCCTCTGTACTCTGCAGGAGTAGCGCTAACAGTTTGGTGCTACTCCTGCTGACTACATCAATAGTGTCACATTGAATGACGCTATTGCTCCCAACCCTGCGCCATGGGGTGCCATATTTTAAATACGACGCACACATGGTGGCAGGAGGGGGGCGCTAAGGGGTGCAAGTAAAGGGGCCCTGCAACATGTGCAGGGCCACTTTCCGTAACTTGCCGCTTAGTATCTTCACAGTCATGCTATCTTCGTAAAACTTTTGGCACGCTATTTTTGGCTTGAGAATTCCCTCCCACAAAGTAGGTCTTACATGTAGTTTTCCTTACACAAAATCTGTTTTTTGTGGATTTTTTCTTCCATTTACAGGCCGAACTGTGTCTTCTGAGTAGTACCTGATATGTATTTTGAACTTTTCACTTATCAAAGATCAGATAACCAAAACACAAAGGTACCAACCTTTTCTGTGGGTGCCCTTGAATCTAGTGGGCTCTCTTTCCCTTCTCAGTTTTTTGTCCTCTCTGCACAGGGTCATTATTTTCCACGGTTTTCAGGACATGCATGCCGTGTACTGTGAGAAAGCTGTTAAACTGCATAATAAGAACATCATGAGACGTTAGGAAAAACTACTTCACTGCAGCTGTTCTTTACTGTAATGCAATGAATCCATATATTGTTGAAGACTTGCTCAAACATGTTTGTTGTGTTTCTCTTTACATAGGACCGGATACCATGGCTTTGTCTTTTACATGACCTGATAATGAGGTAAGTAGCATTTACATAACAGGGTGAGAATTGTGTACGTATGGAGTGATGTTAGATTACAATCGAAAATTATACCTATGCCTACAAAAAATAATCTGATGTATTTAATTATATCTAAATAACTTTTTTGCAGTTTTAGATATAAAAATATATTGACATTGGGACCTATTCATGAAAAAAAGAAGCAAATCTGCACTGGAGGTCGGTGGGTGTCACCTGGGCAGTTTTGTGTAACATGGAACATTTGAGTTTTTTTAGATGGATGAATGCAGAAATTGATGGGGATGAGGGTGGATAAAAAGAAGGATTTAGAGGATGGATGGAAAGGATGGTGAAGGGAGGCATGGAGAAAAGGGATGATGGAGAGCAGATGGAAAGAAAGAAGAATGGTTCGCCGGATGGAGATAAGGGTAGTGAAAAGGATGAATGGAAGATGAATGAAAAGGAAAGAAGGAAAAGACAAGGATGGAGTAAAGGAAATATTGATAACTAGACATGAGAGAAGGAAGGATGGATGCACGGAAGGAAAGGACAGAAAGGATGGACGGATGGAAAAAGAAAAAGCATGGAAAGAAAGAATAAAAGATGGAAAGACAAAGAAGGATTGAGAGAAAGAAGGACATAAAACTGAAAGGAGGATGAAAAAAAAGAAAATAATTTAAGAATTTAAAATTCCCGTAGGGAGAGCATCTGGCGAATGACTGCTGGGTTTGTTTGCCTCACCGACTCACTTAGATGTATTTGGGACATGTTTGAAAGTGGGCGGTATTTTAAAGGCAAGTCATGCTTTGAGATGCCAGTTTCCCTGTAGTGGATTTTTATGGTTGTGAAGAGCTCCACGATTGTGGCAGACACTGCAGTAATTGCTGCCCGTGTAAATCGGTTTATGCCTGCCAGGATTCCCTTTGTGGTTTCCTGGCAGGCATATAAAAGGCATATTTGTTTGTAAACTTAAGTTTACAACCAAATTTACCTTTGCGAATGCGGTCCATTTATTTTTGTGGTATAAAAGAAACTGATTCTTTGAATACAAGGTGCATGCATATGAACCTACAGTTACTGTGTCCTACCTTTGAGGTCTGGACTAAACATGCCTTTACCATTGCACAGCTTCAGAAGTTGCACTGAAACGGTAGGTAAGTATTAGTTCGAGGTGCAACTAGTTCTCAGAGGCCAACATTTTATCAGTTGATTCTCTCCAGGAAAAAAACTTGTGGATTCAGAGGGCAGAACAGTCTTACAGCCAATGCGCATACCATTGCGCCATAGTGCAAGGGTGTGTGTGTTCTGTAAGAAATCGTTTTGTACTGGAAACGTTTTCTTCCAGTAGCAAAACTATATTTTAACAGTTTTCCTGCTTTGTATGTGGGCTCTACAGTGCAGCATGAATGCGAAATAGGAAAAACATTTCTCCTTGTTGTGCCTGCCTCAAGGAAGCGTAGGATTTTGGTGCAAATCCTGTCTACAATTGTAGATTGGAATTTGCATCAAAACCAATGGGTGGTTGCATGCACCACCCTTAGAATGCCTCCTTGAGGCAAAGCAACGCAACTTTGCATTACTTCGGGAAACTGTCCAGCACAAATCCTGATTTGTGTTCGATAGTTAATCCCAACATAAAATTTTGCTTCTGGTTTGCCTTACTTTTGTAACACAAACCTTGCCCGCTGTGTTAGTAAATCCAGGTCCAAGTTTATTTCGTAAGGTAGAAGGGCCCTTGACTCACCTGAATCTTCTGCATAGATTTAATTTCCCATTTAATAGTACATGGAATCAAGAATTAAACTGTCCAGAACAATTGCGAAATAGGTGCCCTCTGTTTAAACTGTTTAATATTTGAATTAATAATATGGCTGCAATAGACTTTTTATATTGTCCTTTAATGTTTCTTTTTTTTGCTTCCCCTTCTATTACTCCTTTCTTTCCACCGAAGCAATGGTTGGTGCCTGAATTTCAACACTCATGGCCCCTGCTCGAGTTGGCCTCTCTACCAATGCTTGGAAGTTACCTGGTTAGTGCTGTGGGCATTCTCAGTCCTTCTGAGCTTATTCACTGCATGTAATTTTAGATATATGTAGTCAGTGAGTCACCTGCAGTGCTTTTATTCTTTCTTGTACATATTCCCATCTCCTGTAGCTCCCTAGAGAAACAGAAGATACTTACCGCCCCATCCTGGCTACAACTGGTTCTTAGGTGCTTTTTATCATTGCTGACTGGTCACATTGTCAGTGACTTAAGCAGTTTTTGCCCTTTTAAGTGGAACCACTGCCCCAGAATATGCCAGCAGGCGTGGCAAAAGGGCACCCATTGCAAGCGACTGAACTAAGGATAGGCTTACATCACAGAATACTTCTCAATTTGTTCAACTCTCATCAGGAGTTATCATTGCTATCCTGCTGTTCTACTAGAAAACTCTCTAAATAAACATACACTGGTGAATCTAGCGTACAAAAAGTTCACTCTACTACCAAAGTAGGATTTGGGAAGAAAGAGCCCAATATAATGGTTTCTTAAGACAAAGATCAGCTTGGACCTTCGTCATGAATTTAAAATCTCCAAGCTATCATAAAAGAATGATTCAGTTCTGTTAAGAACACGGAAGCAGGGATTGTGCAATACGTTCCCAACTCATACACAACTCAATAATGAATATCAAATTTCATTGGGAGAAAAAAACTATGGCGGTCATTTTGTACATGGCGGGCCGAACCGACACATTATGAAATGGATGACGGCCGCCAGCGGCAGCCGTCACCCACCGCCATGCTCCCGCCGCCAGGCAGCCTGGCGATGGGATGAAACACCTTCTGCCAGGGTAGCTGCGCTACCCTGCGGATAATGTTTCAAAGGCTGGCGGAGGGGATGCCCCGGGGGCCCATGCACTGCCCCTGCACTTTGCATGGGCAGTGCAGGGGCCCCCGTGCAGGCCCCCATCGCGCATGTCACTGCCTGATGTACGGGCAGTGACATGCTCGACAGGTGCTGCTGCACCCGCCTCACACCAACATTGGTGGCGGCTCCTCATGGAGCCACCCTCAATGTTGCGGCCGTTTTCCCCGCCAGACCGGCGGGCGGAGACACTGTCTCCACCTGCCAACCTGGCGGGGAAAACATTATACGGCCAGCGCGTTTTCCAGGAGGCTGGCGGTTGATGGAAAGACCGCCAATGTCTCTGCAACATAGTTGTCACCATGAACTCCACCAATCAGAACCTGCGCCTGTGCATAACCATATCAGTTTCCCCCAAATAACGTCCGTTCCTGGCGTAGAATTTCGGATTTTACAGAAAAGTCACTTGTCATTGTCGAAGCTCATGAAGGATTATCTGACAGTCAGCATTTGTATCTCTCCTACACTTACATCCATCACGTCCGACCTAACCATAGAGCTTCCTTTTGTAATAGGAACTCCAGATCTGCCAACGAAGAGCTCATCTAATGAAGCAGAGCAATATATAGCTCCCTTAGAATTACTGGTCTGTCTTTTAATAAATACCTTTAATATGTGCTGTAACGCTAGTGATGAAGGAGCCCCAAGATGGCGCGTGAGAAGCTTCAATCAAACCAAAACACACATTGTTAGGCAGATCATTTTAATTTGCAGAATGCATACCTGCCATGCTTTCTGATTGCTCCTGCCTGACATTACTATGGTTTAGGCGTGTGAGTGTGTGACATTTATTTCTTTACATGTAGCATTGCGAGTTCAAAAATTGCAATTAACATCAAGCATAAAAGCCCCTTTAAGCTAAATATCGAACGTACCCTCTTTGGTGCAACATGAGGCTCTAGAAGTAAGTGTCACTTGCTTTTTGTTCAAATGTACTTAACCTGCACTGAGACAGTGTTACTCACAGGCAGCAGGTTATCATTGAATTTAAAGTTAAAGACCTTTATTGAACTCAGTGAGAGCCCTGAATTCAACATATAATCAGCTGGTGAGGCTAGGCAGACTAATAACTGACTATGTACACCAAATTCACAATACTTTCGTTTAACTTTGTTTTTTTTTTTAATGTGCCTCGAGCCTGGGTGAACCTCTCTGCACACAGGTGGTTTGTCTAGATTGGCTAACTAAGTGCTCAGAAGCCTGGATTATCAAAGGAAAAGTGACTGAATGGTGATGTGACCCAATGCTTTCTAAGAACAGTTGGCAATTGTTGAGAAAAACAAGATAACTACCCCAGTAGGGCCTAAACCTTATTGGAACTATCATGATTTTTGTGCTCAGTGCGCATTTCACTTTTGTATTTGCTGATCACTTAGACTAGAGGAAACAGCGGAGAAGTGCTGACAGACATCTTACAATAGATCATAGCTAAGTACTTCTTTGCTAACCCTAGTTGCCACTGCCTGCTAGAGAAGAAGCTGTATTTTCACTTTCTGTTGTGGCAAATTAGTCTAGGTCTGGATGACCCTACTGCTAGTTAATTCACTGGGGTGGTAGAAAGGTAACCTTTATTTATGACAGTGTGATATTATTGCATGTGACTGCCAAGATCCACAACATTTGAGCCTCTTAAGATAGATGTTGTTCTGCAATGCTCTCTGATGTAGAACATAAGTGTTTTGTTGTCCTTATCCACTAGCACAGCAGCAGCCCCTTAAATTTGACAGAGATCCCCTGCTTCGGCACATGAAAATGTCTGTTACTGTGCGGGTGAAGAGCGGGATGGGGCTCCTGAAGAAAAAACCTTTGGTGACATGTTTCTGTTGTTGTAGCTGTCATAAGGCAGCTTCATTTGTGGTATGACATGCACAATATTCTCCCGTGATCCCTTGACTTGTAGCCACTGGCATCCTGGTTTGTCCTGAATCAGTTGGACAAGGAAACATAAATGTACCAACAGGATACTGCAAGACATCGGGGAGGTGTGCTGTCCAAGAAATCGTTGGCAAAATTCTGTAGTATTTTTATTATTACTACTATTATTATTTTAGAGCTTGTGGTTTGCTTTGTGTTCCCCTCCACATCCCCCTCGCCCCAAACTGTAAATGTGAAGGTATCAGGAGAGACCTGGGCAGGCCCCTTTGAAATTCTGAGCTTACACACTTTAGTTAGAATTATTTTTGTAGGAATCGTAAAGGACTTTGAAAAGGCTCATGTTTACTGATGAGTAGTCAAAGGATGCTACCAATGGAGATGTCATTTTTTAGCATATTTGACAAGGGGGGGTGTACGGGCATTTTTCATTGTCTGCGATGTTGTCCACAAGGATGCAGTCAATGAGGGTGCCATTTATCAGGACATAGACTACAAGAATATAATCTACAAATATATTGTAGATGTGGATTTTGCCAAAAAATAGACTGAACGTGCATGGTGAAACAATACAAGCATTCCTCATGGGTGCTATCCATCGAAGAGTTTCTTTTTCCCTCCAAAGCAGAATGCATTCTATCCAGCTCCATCCATTCGAATCTAATCCTGTACCAGTCATCTATAGCATCCCAGAGGGCTCGCCCTTGAGACCCATGCTTTTTCATATATATATGGCACCAATCGAGGAAATAGTGAGAGTTAAGGGCTTCAAATTGTTCCCTAAACACATGGTACTCAGTTATATCAATTGCTGAAAATGTTAAAGCTACAAGATTTTCATTGTCAAAAAATCATTGTCCAGGCTCCGATCGACAGTCCCGTGCACTGTGGAAAGGCTCGCTATGTGGACATGGCAAGTTACATATTCTCACAACTGCTAACTATTAAAAATACAGCAGCCCACCTGGTACAAAACCTACTGTAGGAAATTGGGTCTCTAGTTGGCAGAGGTATGCACCCTTGTCCAAATAGGGACCACAATCCTAGTCAGGGTAAGTCACAACACAAATTATCCTGTGCTTACCCTCCAGTAGCTTGGCACAGAGCTGTCAGGCTTAGCTTAGAAGGCAATGTGTAAAGTATTTGTGCAATAAATCATACAGTAACACAGTGAAAACACTACAAAAAATACACCATAAAGGTTTAGAAAAATAAATAATATTTACCTGAATAAAATAAGATTGGAACGATGAAAATCCAATGTACACAAGTAAAGTTATGAATTTTTAGCGATTAAATCCCACGAAAGCACGTAGAAACACAATTGCTGGGGCGATCACGGCGTCGATGACTGAGCCAACAACACAGGCGCCAGTCACAGAGTCGCACGGACCCCCAGGTACAGTACCCATTGAAACCGAAGAAACAAAGACGTCGCACGGAGTCAGGAGGATATAGAGTCGCTGGGGCTGGTGCTGTGTCAGAGCCTTGCGGCGTCCGGGGAGATGAGTCGTTGGTTCCGCACTGCGAGGCAAGTGGAGGCGAGCCATTGGTTCCGTCCGGTTGCAGAGAGAGCTGGTGAGGCATCGGTGGTGATGCGTTGGTTCCTTGTGACCAGTCAGGGGCGATGGATCCAGTCAGTCAAGACATGATGTGTTGATTTTGTAGTGTTGCGATGACCCTGCATGATGTCACCGGTATGGCAGCAAAGTTCGCCGCATGCAGCGATGTCCATTGAGCGGGAGCAAGCTGTGCAGTCGGTGCTGGCATTGCTGAAGTAGTTCCCGGCATCGCTGAAGCTGGAAAAGTAGCTAAAAGCCAGTAGATGAAGTCTTTGCTTTCCCGAACACTTCAAAACAGGAGGCGCAAGCTCAATCCAAGCCCTTGAAGAGCACTTTTGGGGAAGGCATTGTCCTTCCAGCAAAGTCAGAGTCCTCAGCAAAGCAGTCCAGATGAGTTCTTTGGGCAGCCAGGCAGTTCCTCTGACAGAGTGCAGGTGTAGATCCAGAAGTATCTGATTTGGTGGGGTAAGAGACCCAGTTTATATACCCAAAAATGCCTTTAAAGTGGGGAGAAACTTCAAAGAGTGGTTTTGAAGTGCACAAGTTCCCCTTTCAGCCCAGTCCTGTTTGTCGGTATCCCTGTAAGGGGTTATCAGTCCTTTGTGTGAGGGCAGGCCAGTGGCCTTTGATATGTATGAGAGAGCCCCTCCACCCATTCAGTATGCAGATGAATGCAGATGTGAGTGATCTGTGTTTATGGTTGTCTGGGTGGAATTCACAAGGAGAGCTGTCAACCAGCACAAACCAGATGTGGATTGGAGACAGGCTGTAAGGCACGGATGGCAGTAATTGCAGAGAAATGCCCACTTTTTAAAAGTGTCATTTCTAAAATAGTAATATTAAATCCAACTTCACCAGTAAGCAGGATTTTCTACTACCATTCTGGCAAGACTAAAAATGACAGGGCCACTTCTTCCCAATCAGAATCTACCAGTGCAAGGTATATGAGGGCAGTTCTAATGCTAGTCTATAAGAGGAGCAAGCCTCACTGTGGAGAACAAATTTATGAGATTTCCCCTACCAGAACATGTAAAACACATAAGTACTTGTACTGCCTTTTACCTACAGAGCACCCTGCCATATGGGCTACCTAGGGTTTACCTTAGGAGTGACTTGTATGTAGAAAGAGGGGAGCTTAAGGCTTGGCAAGTAGTTTTAAATGCCAACTCAAAGTGGCAGTGAGACTGCTCACACAGGCCTTGCAGTGGCAGGCCTGAGATGTTTAAAGGGCTACATATGTGGGTGGTACAATCAGTGCTGCGGGCCCACAAGCAGCATTTAGTTTACAGGCCCTGGGCACATGTAGTGCACTTTACTAGGGACTTACGGGTAAATTAAATCTGCCAATTGGGTAGGAACCAATGTTACCATGTTTAGGGGAGAGAGCATATGCACTTTAGCACTGGACAATGGTGGTAACGTGTGCAGAGTCCTAAAACCAGCAAAAACCGTGTCAGAAAAATAGAGGGAGGCAGGCAAAAAGTTGGGAGATGACCACCCTAAGGCTGTCAGGTCTAACACCTACCTAGCAGATCACCTTCATCCCCAACCTTAAAGTGTCTGCACTAGCTGCCATTTTGGAAGCAAGCCATTTTTTTAGACTGATTTGTCACATAGATCAAGCCCTCCATGCTGCAGGCCCATATTATGTGCACAGCAGAGTTTACTTTTACAAACCGTCGAGGCTTCTTAGATCAGCCAAGTTAGAAACTATTCTTACAAGACGGATTTATTGGGCTAGAATGGGCAGCCACTTGTTTATGCATCTGGCTGCCATCCACTGAAATGCTCTTCCTCTGAATCTGCGGCTTACTGAGACACTATTGCAATTTAAAAAGCTTTTTAGACCCAGGCTTTCAAGGATTAAATGATGGTTGTCTGTTTACGATCCTTGGGTCTCCCTCAGCTGATTTTTCCTGCTATACATTACTCTAACCTCTTTTGACTGTGCAAGGATATACTTGCAGGAATGAGTGTTGCTCGTTTTACATCACATTAGCATACCATAACATTATTTCTTGAATCAACATGCTCATATCTTCTCCCTTGCCCTCTTTCATTTGTAGACATTTACCCATTACATGCTAGGGAGGTCCTAAAGGGTTCACCTTGGTCAACTACCATGTCCTACAGTTACTGTTCTTTTGGCCTGGAACTATGTACAGCAAGGTGGTGGAAACAGCAGTGTCAAACAATTTCTTTTTGCTAGAATTTCGGGGTACCAAAGTTTTTATGCTAGTCCACTGCAAAATGGCATTACATTTCATACAACTGTATATTTTTTTTTTAAATGAGCAATTTAGGATAAAAAATTATTTGTGCGAATTAGCGATATTAATAATATATATGGTTGTAACCGATAAACAATTTATGTTGGACTTAACTGAATAATGTAGTGTAGTTATGCCATATTTTCACATGGGATATTGTTTTATTTAAAATAAATGCAGTTTCTGGTGTTCTGTTCATCTTGCTCCTACTCATTCTCCCTCCCAGTCAATGGCCTGCTGTGAGTCTTCTCTCCCCACAATTTCTGTAGAGCAAAGAGTGCTATGATGCATAAGGACAGATGTATTAGAAAGCATGCACTATGAATTCAACTTTCTATTGTGTGCCTACTGTATCAGTTTGAAGGATTTCCGCTGCAAGTTCCGATACAGGGGTGCAGAAAAACATAATTCTACCAGCTGTTGTTTGAGAAATCTTTCATATTATGTTGTACATGAGTGCAGTTACTGAAGAAGCAAGCTGAAAATGTCTCTTGCTTTAAGAAGTGGGTTAGTGTTACGATGATTTAATTAATACCAAGTTGTTGGTTTTCTTGTGCTATCTAGCCATGATCATACCATGCTGAATTTGAAGGTTTTGCTAATTGTTATTTATAAATTATGTACAAAACACCTGGATTTGTGGGATTTAGGGTGACTTCTGATTTTCTCCCTTATTTTGAGACTTAATTTTCCTCACTTAGGGTGCTCTCAGTACTTTTAAGGAGTTTGACTCATGGAATCTGCAGACATTTAATTGTTTAATTAGGAATTCCTAAATGACTTGTGTATTCTGTATTTGCGCCTTTATGGCAATTTATGCATTTTCTTTTGTATCATTGCATTTCTGCATTAAAATCATTAAATATAATTTTAATTTATCTCAGTTATTGGGTTGTTCCAGTTTCTATTTGAGTTCCACTCTGCTAAATGATCAAGTTATTGATGGGGATGGTAGTCTCTTGCCACCAGATAAGCAAATGATCCTGGAGCATAACTGTTTAAGATACATTTTGGAATGCACAGGATATTGGGGTTTCTGAAAATTATCGGGGTTCAGCTCCTGCACAGCCAAACCCTTGTTCATGTATACATAGCAGCAAGAAAGGCTCAAACAACCCTACAATTCAGAACAAAGCCAGCTCTACTAAAGTTTTTGTGTGAAATCCTAGTGCCATATGTAAGCATGGACAAAAATGAGTAAAGAAAATCACATGATTTTAATGTGCTTCTCGTGTAATTTCTGTAAAATTACTCCTTATTCGATTCCCCATGGTGGGGTTCCTTGCGTACAAAGTTTCCCTCAATTACATATCTCATGCTACATACACTCTCTTGCCTCTGTTCCTTGGAGCCATGCTTAGTGTTATGCAAAACAATCATTGATATGCGACTCTTTGTATATACACCACTATTAATGTAAAGCCAACACAACACTGCATAACGTTCTGTAAATCTGGTCCTTTGTTTAATATATACGTAGAACCACTTGCTACTGGTGTTTGGTGGTGCAGCTGCTTAGACTGGATCAGGATTGTGATGTTTTTAAATCTCCCCTCAAAATTTATTTATTGGCTGTGGACGATGGAGAAATTCCTTGCTGAATGCCAGAAATACGAGTCTCTGATGGATATTTCTAATCACAGATTTCTCACCTTAAGTATATTCCAAGGTGTCAACCTGGAGAACTTTCCCCAGCAATGCTCCTGCGCGCTGCTATGTGGCTCTCCAATTACTCCGCACCACCTGGAAATGACAGAGCAGAACATCATATAAACTCCACCATCATTTACTGTTTTCACGAAGATCTGGAGACAACGTGCCAGGAGAGATGTTCCTACTGAAGGAAGATGATGCCAGTCGTGAACCCGAACAACGTGTGCCTTTTGGTGCTAATGTTACCAGTCACGGCTCAGAGTCATGTGATAAGTTCACCTGCATGCACCTGATGGCGATTAGAGAATGCGAGGTGAAACTCCACTTCACCACACGCAAGAAGAGGTCATGGTTGAAAAATAGATCCATTCCAAAACACAGGTTGTGCACTATCCCGTTAAAGGAGTCGGTTCCAGGGAAACTCATGTTCCTGCTCAAAATCATCCAGGAAGCCAAAGTTGCGCAAGGAGGCCAAGCAGAATTTGAATAACATCCTGTGTGAAGGCATCATTCAAAGGGTCATAACACACAAGTATCTTCTGATTTCTATCTGGTCATAGGCTTCAATTCACCAAAATGCCAGGTGTAGCAGAAGTGACATGACACGCCACACCATTTGAACTTTACTTTCACTCACACACACTTACACATATAAACACACTCTTTTTCACATATACACACTCTCACCTGCAAACATGCATACATGATACATGTAAAGGCATTTTTTTTATTTACCTTAGCTGCCAGATAGCGTCATATCCCAAATGATTGTACTCTATTTTTTAATCACACAAAACTCTGACGAGGTTCAGGGTATGTAAAATGGTCCCCATGCACAAATGATGATGATGATGATGAGGAGGTGGACAACCTGTACCCACTCACTATACTAATGATGGGCTATACCTGGACTTAGAAAATGTCAGTGGGCTAGATTCACCAAAAGGCACTGAGTTGGATTAGCCACATGGATCACAAACAGAAGGAAATGCCTCCTTTGCAGTAGTTGTAAGAAGGGCAGCAGAAGTGCTTGACTTACAGATGCCTACTTTTGAAACCAAGGCAAACTTGTTTATTGAAATCCTCAAACCAGGGCCATCTTCTTTTAAGACATTATTGCAGTTCAACACGGCTCTTACAGGCACCGTTATGGCTACTTAGGCCATCCTTGGCATGTCGTCTGGGCAGGTACAGCCATTCTTTTTAGGACATGGCAGGAAAACCTTGCTGCTGTCCCAGAATTGTTCAGGACATCTTAGCTCAAAAGATACATGATGGACAGTGTAAGGAAACAGGCCATTAGTTGTGTGGCCTGAACAAATCATTTTTCCACATTTGCCCTCCCCTGGAATCAAACACCCCCCTTTGTAGCACTTGACTTCCTAAGGGTAGCAGGGCAGAGCAGTCCAAGGCCTACTCAAGAGAGATGGTGTGGGATAGTAATCTCCTTTCGCTGGCACACAGTAATAACACTCAATAAATAATTATCCCTTCTATGCCTTTTCTTTGGAAAAAGGAAAAGTACATTTATTACACACACATTACTCAATGCTACGAAGTAATTTAAAAATATATATAAGGCTTATGGAAAAATTCATTAAAATGTAATTATCTAAGCCCCTAACATGCTTAACATTTATGGTTACAAAGCATGCAACCATAAATTTCACCACTAGAGGGTGTGGTACAACACATACTTTCCTTTAGACGCCTTTCAGCCACAATAACTGTGACCATGAACTTAGCCCCTAGAGGGTGTTGCACTCCCAGTCATACAGCACACGCTCCAGCCTGGGGAGTGCTTAAAAAAGTTGGTAAAGCCTGGAGGAGTCATCCTTTCTGTGACCCTTCCATCTTAGGGTCCATACTTGTAGAACATGTCTTTGGGCCTCCTGGGGGTAAGTTGCTGTGCTTCTACAGCTTCCCTGCATCCTTTTTATGTCGTGGTGGCCCCACCTCCTGGGGCCACCACAAAGGGGAAAAGAAATGTGCCAAAGTGTACAGTTCCGCAGGGCATTATGGGGTGCTCTTCCGGGAGTGTGCATATTTCATTAGCAGCTCTCCCGCTGAGCAGGGGAGAGCTGCTGCCTTTCTTGAAGCTGTGTAGCCTTGCACCACATGGCCTGAATTTTCTGTTTTTTTCCTGGGGGTGCCCTGCTCCACTTGGGCACCCCCAAGTACATGACAAGATGGGGCAGCTGAGGTAGCCCACCACAAGCTGCCCAGCCAAAGGTCAAATCCCTCTAAGGCGATACACTTCAGAATGACCTGGTTCCACTGGCTCCCCGCACCATCCTTTGTCCTTGGTTTTCTCTAGCCCTTTATCCTCCATGCCACAGAAGTCCAGTCTTTCTCACAGTTAATTCTCAGGAGGAGTAAGGGGAACAGCTTCCTTGGTCCTGAGGAGAGCCCAACTGGTCCTGGGGTCAACTGAAGTTAGGGTCCTTAATGCAGATAGCATCAGGGGGTTCTTCCTTCCAATTGTCCATGGCTACTGCCTCCAGTGCCAATGTCCAGCAGAAAGATCACAACCTATAGAGAGCTCTCCCCCTTGCACACAAGGCCTTTTAAGAGGGGTGGAATTTTCCAGAAGTGAGGCACCCCTGAACTAACTTAACCTATCCTATCCTATCACCTCTCCGCCCCTGACTCAACGTTTCTGCACAGCCTGCTGGGACATCGAAATGGCATCACCCAGGAGACACTAGTCACATCTACTATGGAGGCCTCAGTTCTCCCCTTCGCTGACACCACTGCCAGGGCCTTACCCACTAAATCTTCAAAGGGAGCCCCGTCCTGTGTTGGCTCCAGAGGTCTGGGCTCCCTCCTTTTGTTAAGTGGGCTTGAGTAGGTCCATTCCTGGTACAGTGTGATAGCTGATTGAATGACGGAGGGCATTCCGCCCACCTCTTTCCTCCTCAGAAGCTGAGTGAAGTACTGTTAATTGCTCCCTTTGTTTGTGGAGGCCGTTGTTCTTGGCGCTAGAGGGAAATGTTATTAAAAAAGCCTGGGGTCTGGTCCTGAGCTGCACCAGAGAAATATGATAATCCTGGATGACCAGGGCTGCAGAGATATGTTTTTGGAACTTGCATAATTTATTTTCTCACACAGGTTACACCCCATTTTGATATGTCACTGGTCTCTGTAGGTCAAAGTGAAGCTGCCCTTCCAACAGGTGTATAATAAGTGTCACTGCACACAAGACAATAAGCCACACTGTCTTTCCCTATGAGTGTACTCTAACATTATGAGGCCTACCCTAGGTCAATATCCAATTCTGCAGAGTCCCCTCTGTGCCCGGCTGCTTATGCACAGTTACTGGGCTGCGCACAACAGGAGCCTCCCATGCACATGTGTGCATGTGTAACCAGCCAAGTGTCCTTTATCCTTGTGTCTCAGCGGCCTTATCTTAAAAGGCAGACACTGGCGGTAAACACTTGCAGTCCATTTACCACGCATTTACTGTGGGTAAATTACAGTAAACTGTAAAAGGTTGAAAACCACATCATCAACAAGCAAAACATCCAGGTCGATTAGATGGGCAGAACTCATCTTCTCGCAGACAGAATGTTGTGAAGAACAACATTTGTGCTGGTTTGAACACCACAAATTGTGTAGACAGAGCTGTTGGCACCAATGCAATGCTTAGAAAGCATGCCTGAAAGTAATCAGCCGGATTTTGAGGGATGTCCTGGCATCCTTTATGTACATGCCCCTTGATGGCTCTAAATTGTTTGGGGGTGAAGGCTGATTCAGTGATCTAACTAGCTAAGGACAATTGAGTTGTAACACAAAGCAGTTTCACCAACAATACAGAAAGTTTAGAGGTTACTTCAGGGGTTAGATTACCAACCATGCCAACCTGTGTGCACCGGCAACAGGCACTGTCCTCTTGTGTCAGAGTTCCAGGCGGAGGCCAAGGTAATTTCCGCTAGCAGGGACAACTTTCCTTTACCTCTTTTTCCTCATTATGCAGCTACAAAGCCATTTTAACATGCCCTCACAGGTCAAAGCTCAGCAGGATATAGCTTTCTTTCTCCATAGGAGAACCATTATATCAGATAGATGGCTCCAACAAATCATTCAGAAGAACTATGCTCTCCCTTGCATTTCCTCTACGCTGTGTCTTACCACATCAGGGCAATTATCAGAGGATCATTATCCAGTCTTCCTGCAAAAAGTAGACCTCCTGCTTGCCAAGGGTGCCGTTGAGCATATGCTGGCTTGAGAGAGAGGTGCTATTTCAACTAGTCCCTTGCACCGAACAATGATGGAGCCTTAAATGTATCCTAGACATACTTCCAGTGAATGCCTTTTTACTGAAAGACAAATTCAAGATTTTTACTGTGTCAGACTTTTCTGCTCTGGACTGAATAAACTAGATGGTGTTGCTAGCCTTGCTGGATACGTATTTTCATATACCTGTCCTGCAGTCTCATGGGTGTATCTGTGGCTCACAGTTGGTTCGGATTCACCCTGCTCCTCTTCTGCCTTACCTCAGCCTGTCAAGCAGTTCACAGAAGTGATGGCAGTGGTCACTGCTACCTTCAGAGGTCTATAATAGATGTGCTTCTATACCTCATTGACTGGCTCATTGCAGTCAGTTGTAGAGCACCTCAGGATGACCGCTGAAGCTCTGACATTTTGGTGTTCTCCGTGAACAAGCGGAAGTTCCACCTGTGACCCATGCAAAGTATTTCTTTCACTGGGGCTGTTCTGGACATAGTGGCATTCAAACCCTTTCCACCTCTGCAGCTAGTCTGGGTATTTACGTTATGATCCCAATTAATCTGGCTCAATCCTTGGTCTCGTGAGGACCGCTCTTAGGGTTCTTTGAATCCTGGCATCATGCATCCTCTTCATCCTGAACACCGGATAGCATACGCAAGCCCTACATTGAAACCTCAGGTTGAAGTGGGCCCCGCATCCAGGCTACCATTCAGACTCCATCCAGATTCCACAGGAGACAACGTAAGCTCTTCTGTGGTGGCTGGCCAGTGCCAAACTGACCTGTAGCAATTTACCCTCCCTTTCCAAACCAGACTTCACATTGTGACAGACTTTGGTGGGGCTAGTCATCTGGAGGAGAAGGAGATTAGAGACCTCTAGTCTTGAGTAGAGAGCCATTTCAAACATCAACTTTTTGGAATTGTGGTGATCTGTCTGGCCCGGAAAGTCTTCTCGCCATCTATCAAGGGGAGGCGGATGCAGGTCTTCACAGACAACATAATTGCTGTGTATTACTGAAACAAACAGGATGACGTGGGATGCTGGGTTCAGTACTAGGAGGCCCTTCGCTTGTGAAAGTGACTGTACCAACAGAACATCTTTCTGATAGCTAACCATGTGGCACGGTCTCTGAATGCCTGAGTAGGTGACCTCAGCAGACGTCAGCTGATGAATCACAAGTGTCATTTCCACTCAGAGGAAGCAAGGGTGTGTTTGATCAATTGGGTATGCCCGGGTTAAATTAAATGAAAATATGATTTATAAAGAGCAAACATGCTCAAAAAAGCTTCTTGGTGCCATTGTACGATTCTAACCATCCTAGCCAGGACCAAAATAAGAAACAACAGCCCAAAGAACAAAGAATCTAGTGAAAGCCTTCCAGAAAAGCCAAGTTTTACGATGTTTAAAAAGAGGGGCTGATACACAGTCAAACAGAGTCAATGGCAAGTCGTTCCATAGTTTAACTCCTAAGAGTGCAGTGGAGCTACAACCCCATCTGAAAAGACTTGGGCCCATATTTATACTCCCTTTTCGCCGGATTAGTGTCATTTTTTCTCACGCTACTCCGTCGCGAATTTAACACCATATTTATACAATACCCGTCTAACGTCAAAATATCCTAGTGTAAACCATTTTCTGGATGCGTGAAACCGCCTTGCGTCAATGAGATGCAAGGTAGGCGTTCCCGTCCCAAAAATGACTTAAACACCCGTGCGCTATATTTATCTAACCGTGGAAAAATGGCGCACGTCTGGTAGGCGAAGCCAGAAAATGGCGCAAATCGTGATTTGTGCCAAATTTTAACGCCTGGGTCAGGGCAGGCGATAAAATGGGGCAAACACACCACTACTTAGGGAAAACTCACACAAGCAACATCATTGCTCAAAAAGGAAGACATGGAGGTGATACTCATGCAGCATGCACGAAGACGCAGAGCACAGGAGCAACAGCAGCACCTAACAACACACCAACATGTACCCCAAGGGCAACGCAGAAGGCAGGAGAGGATATTCCGGTCCAGGACAACTCTTCAGGTACAGACTAAACTGGCAAGCCATACAGCAGGTGCTGCACCACATTGAGCCACAGTTGGCACGACACCCCACATCATTTCACTGGAGACCAAGCTGCTAGCTGTCCTGCACATGTTTTTCAAACCACAGGTGCCCTGGTTGCCAGGATCTCACAGCCCTCATTCTCTGCCTTCCTTCCCAAGGTACTTGATGCCATTATCTCCCTCACACCCCACCACATCAGCTTTCCTAACACACAGCAGAAGCAGCAGGAGACAAAACAGGGGTTTTTATCAAATTCCTGGCTTCCGCACGTGCTTGGTGCCATTGACTGCACACATGTCCAGATTGTGCCACCTGCTGCCACTGAGCACCTATACCGCAACAGGAAGCACACACACTCCATCAATGTGCAGGCCATTGTGGATCACCGTGGATTGTTCACCAACATCATGGCAAAGTATCCTGGGAGTGTACATGATTCATTCATCTCCCACCACAGCACCATCAATTTGGCACTTCCAGGATGGACGATATGGCAATGGCCTACTTGTTGGTAAGTACAGAAACCTAGTAATTTACACACAGCACAGAAACCCTGTAGAACACCCAACACATACACCACTACATTGACACGTGGCCAGGAAGACACTGAGGTGTGACACTGGTAGTCATGTTTGATATCCTAACCCAATGGGATACACACCTATGGACAAATGACAGATGCAAATAACAAGGGTTTGCCACTACAGAGCCACACGGAACCTATATAAAAACCACAGAGTGACAATGACATGGCCTTAACTGGCAGTACAGCTTGGAAGATGAACCTTTCTAAATCACATCAATAACACTCAATCCCACACCCTTCTAAAGCAATACGTCCTGTGTAAGGGGTGTGTAATGTGAGTTGCAGCAGGTCAAACACCATGAAACACATAGCATGATGACGCTGACTCTAATGAAGGTGACATTGAATTATTGAGGCAGTACCAACATCTTGTATCACTCCTGGGGTGACATTGCCAGCTAGCAATAAGGAAGTGGACTGTGCTATGAAAACATGTGAATATGACACTAATGCAAAGTGCACACTGCTACACATATGGATTGAGACAATTCCCCATATACATAACAGATGTACAGGCAGATGGACCTTCCTACACTAAAAACTTCACCCCCACAACCAAGTGTTCCAGCTTACCTGGAGCAACTTCAGTGGTGTAGGTACACGTTTGCACATGAGCCAACTCGGTGAGGGCACAAAAATAGTCTTGCATAGAACTTGTCACACATGGGATAATTGCGCATTGTCAATTGTGAACACTTCAGTACTGCCAACTGATGGAGATGTGTTGTGCATTGTCACCTAGCCAAATCAAAGGGCCTCGCTGTTGCATTTCACCTGCAATTACATATGTCAAATTGGATGGGATGTTCAGGCCATATAGTGGAACCATGTTACCACCACAGTGGAATCGATTGTGTGTGTGTAAGTATCATGTCACCTCCAGTGAAGGCACACGAACACTTATTTCACATTACATAACGTATGGGAGATACACACTGAACAGCAAGTTTCTAAATATATCACTGATATCATGTCAACCAGCCAAACACCTGTTTTGATAGTTAAACAACCCAATGCAGAAAGAACATCACAGAAGCCTAGGATCCCACACAAGACCACAAACACAGATGAGTCACAGACGACACAAGATAGTAACTGCCATGCAAAGTGACAATCACGGTGCAACCAACAACAAAATACTTACCACCATTTTCTCTTTAAGCTGATCCGGGTTACGGGATCCAGCTATGGATCATGACCCCAATTGCCAACCCAAGCACAGCAGCAGAGCTTGCCTATAATGAGGCACACCATAGGACACGCACCATAGTTGAGTGGACTTTTGGCATCCTGAAGTCCAGATTCAGGTGCCTGGACATCACCGGAGGTAACCTCCTATATTCCTCTGAAATGGTCTGCAAGATAATTTCGACCTGTGCCATCCTGCACAACATTTGTGTGAGGAGGAACATTCCCCTATATGAACCAACAAATGCCTTAAGAAGAGGATGCTGTCCGTGAATATAAGGGGGAACATCCAAACACAGCTGCAGGATTGCGTCGGAGACAACACATCGTACAAAACCTCTTCTAACTATAGTCACCATCACCACTCTGTTATCATATGTAATTAAACACCTCACTTCATCACTCAATCATGCTCTGGGTAATTAATTATGCATCACATGATCCCTAGGAATCATAATCAGAGTTTAGCCTCATGGAGCATTGCAGAAATACAAATTTGCATACTGAAAAAGCCACATCACATTTGATGGTTACGAATGTACAGCAAACATCACACACAGTGTTAATGACATATATCCTGTCTATTTCACATTTGAAGGGCAATATCAGAGGACCACAGCTATGAGACACATCCATGTTGCCAACATAGTCCATTGCAGCATATGACACACAACTAAGACACCATCAATCATAAGGTAAAATAGTGCTCCATACATGAGGCTTTGGATGTGCAATTGCATTGGTAACAAGAATGTATGACCAGACCCTTGACAGCAGTAAGTGTGACATCCGTTATCTCTGCAAGGAGCATGCGTGACAAGAAGTGCATCAAACCTGAAAATGGATAGCACCAGTGCCCCAGGTATGACAAGCATTGCTCACAAGACATGCCCTCCACAATCCATCCCAGGTAATAAGTCCTGCCACTGCCATGTTTTAAGTCTCTCCCCACCCTTCGCTAGTGGGCGCTGTAAATTGACTATCTGTACCCTGAGAATCTTCATCTACACACAACCAGACTCCCATTCTGACTCCTGTGTGCTTCCCTCTTCTATATGGCATGCCATAGTCATAGTTCATCAGTCTGCATGGACTTCATGTCCGATAATGCACTGCCTGGTAGTCTGTAGGACCTGTAATCACCTGTCCATTGCTTCCCATGTGAAAGGTCCAGTTGGCCCTTTGAACTTGATTCACAACTCCGGGACTTGTGAGAGACTGAAGCTGCACACACCTGTGAGCACTTTTATGCAGACCAGCCATTTGAACCTGCCCTGCCCTTGCTGCTGCCTGGAACTGCTTAGAAGCTGCCATTTTCTGAATTGCCTTGTTGTGCATTGGCGTACAAATAACTTGTGTACCAGAGCCCTTGGTGGATTGTGTAACAGTGCAGACCACAGCAGAAACAGTTTTTTTGTTCCCAGAGTGTTGTTCCTGCTTGTCCCAATCAGAGTCTGCTGACTGTGTATTTGCCTTGTTCATGTTTGTTCCTGACAGAGCCTGCATCCTGTTAGCCAGACTGCCTCCAGTCTTTGCGTTAACCATAGAGGTTCCCTGTGGCTACATTTGTCTCATATTTGCTTTCCAGGCCCTCTGTTTTCTCCTGGGGTATTGTCTGGTAGGTCGACGATGAATCCTCAAATGTACAGTATAGTTCAATTAGTTTACTTATTGTATTCTGTTCTGGGACATGTATTCAAATGGCCTAATCCAGCCCCCATCCTTTGCCTGGTTTTGCATGTATTAATTATTGCCAAGCTGTGAAAGAGTGCCATGGCTGTATGCACGGATTTGGTACGGTGCCTACAGCACAACAAACAAGGGTTGCTAATGTGTATGTACGGACAAAACATGCTTGTGCCCTGACGGTCCAAACACAGATTTACTTCTGCCACCAACTTCTGATGGGGCTTGCGTGGTGACTACCCGTGAGATTAATCAGCACAGAGGCACTGATGTTCCCTGTTGCAGTGGGAATTTTAGAGCCCACCCTGTGTACAAATGTTGTGATGAAACTTGCCTGTTTCCTATTACTGATCCATAACGTATTAGAGCACACCAAGTTTGCTCTGTCATCAGCCTTATAAAAGTTCTTCAGAGCCATAGCTGGACTATCCCCATGGGTGTCGTTAGTTGATCTTTGGCTTTTGGTCAATTCTGCTTTGAAGGATTTTCTGTCAATTCAAGGGTTGGCTCCACAGACTTGTTACTAGACCTGCACGTAACTGTGACAACATGGATGCCAATACTGATACAGGGTACACATGGCCACACACTAGAACTGGACACCTTTGTGCAATGAACCACTGGAAATATGTGAACAAATGCAGCATGGTCTGCTGGTCCTCCACAGCCACAGGAGAAATATAGGTCATTTACATGACTCAAACTGTGATGTACATAACAATTTTAGGATTGGATTTGAGACCCTGTGTCACAAACACTTTACCTACCTAGCATGTTCAAATGATGGACTCATGGGTAATATACACACAAGTGACCATGAAGTGGTATCCAACATTTCATTACATGTGAGGGGTAACATATCTGACATAGCCATTATCAACCGTTCTCTATCTATCCTGTGTATAGTTCGTCATGGGAAATGTTTTGTCCCCAAAGTCAAGGAAGTACACACAGCATAAGATGCAACAGATATAACAAACATATATCATGACTGATGCACCTCAATGAATGGCATCTAATGGTTATACACATTTATAACACATTCATACATGCACACTACGCCAACATTTCTTGTGACGTTCCCACGGAGGCTCAACAATACTTTGAACAGCCAATTCACAGACATAAACACACAGGCCATGAGTCTATTTGTTTAGTTGCGTAGCCGTGCTGTCCTCTATTGATGCAGCACTTGCTCAAACTAGAAAAATACCAATTTTATTTCCAAAATTTGTGTTGCTGTTGCGTCAGTTAAGAGAGCTAATCCTGCACAACAACATGAGTATTATGGGCCACAGTAATATGGTCTGCCACATGTGCCCGAACACTAGAACACACACTGCAGGTCATACCATCCTACCTGCATGCATGTAAAAAGTAGAAAAATCACACAAACACAGTTTAAGATAGATTGTTTGATGCAAACTTGTAAAAAAAGACACATATGCGTCAAAATATAATGCATATGCGTGAAAAAATTACACCCACACACATTATACATCAATTGGTCCTAGCGTTAATTCCAACACCGCACCCCAGGAAATTGATTATCCACTTAAAATGTATTGATCTGTGAATGCAGGGGAATTTTCATGCATATGCATCAAAAAATATTGACGCAAACCCCGTAAGCATTATAAAATTACACGCAATACAAAATAAAACAGCCCACAATTGAGACAGGAAGTGATGTAATAGGATATCCCATTTACAGAAATGGTACAGTGGGTGTACTTTCACTTTCACTTTACAGTCTTTGATTATTGTGAATTTGTCTCCTGTGTGCTATTGCTATTGTATTTTGGTGTTTTATAAGTGTTCGTGGTAATCTGTGTAAGTGTTTGTTTTGGCATTTATTGTGATTAGATTTGTCTTTGTACTGTTGGGATTGTGTTTGTGGGTATTGTTAGCTGGGGTATTGTTGGGCTGTCTGTGGGTTAGTTAAGTTTACTTTACATAGCTCCTTTCCCTGTTTTTCCCTCTTTACCCTTTTCTCTCCTATTTTGGTTGATATGTTGGGAAGGCCATGTCTGGGGCGAATGGGTGAGGAGGAGCTAGGGACATTTGTGTGGCTCGTGTGCCACTTCCTCCCCCTGATGTTGGAGGCTGGGGGCCAGGTAATACAGGGTTATCACACGGAGGCAAGGAGGCTCAGGTGGGCAAAGGTGCTGTTCCACCAAAGAAGAATATTCAACAGCCAGTGCAATGACCACCAGTTGAAACATCATTGTGCTGACCTTGTGGCCCGAGAGCAGGGCCTGCTGGACTACAGGGGTGTGGTGATTGGTGGCCCTGTTGGTGAGTACAAATTTGACTGTGTACAGTACAATACTCTGATTTTGTGACATGCTGCATGCAATGTTTGTGGACATGTGGAAGGCAAGTTGAATAAACTGTGGCCCTGATTTATACAAATTTTGCAACACATTACCGTCATTTGTTGACGCAAAAGCTGCACAAACTTACAAAAGACAAATTTATCTTGTAAATTAGTGCCTCTTTGGTGTCAATAGATGATGGTAATGCGGCACAGACAAAATTATGAATCAGGGCCTGTGAGTGTACCAGGAATGGGATGTATTTCACATGCTAGTGCAAGGAACCAATGTAGTCCCCAGTTTTTTTAAACCATGTCTGAACAGTATTCATGGCCATACATACAAAGCTCTTCCTAACCTCTGCTAATATCCTACGCCGATATTTCTACTTTGTTTGTGCTGCATTTGCATTATTTCTGGATGTAAAAGTATAGCACACTTGCTACAATCAAATTTATTTTGCTAATTTCCATAGCTGTAGCGTAAACAAATGAAGCAAATGCAACACAAAAAAAGACACATCTGGCCCTAAGTTTATTGTTTCTGTGTGTTTACATCTGGACAGAAAATCTATCACATGACCAAACCCAATTCTGCCAGGATGTTACCAGATTGCAGTAGCACAAAAAAGGTTCATTTCGTGGCTTTTCGGAGTAGGCGTTGAAATCCTATCATTGAGTAGCAGGGCCCAACAACATTTTTGGCTTGGACGCTATTGCTGGTACTGAGCTAGTGCAGTTACCATCTGTGTCACTTTATAGCCACACAATTTTGTAAAGTGAATGGCTCATCATGGGATCCCTGCTCTTTGTGAATGCATGGTCACAAACTATTTATTAGCATGATGTTGTGCAAGGGACCACTGACTACTTCCATTATACCATTTACGTGCCGAAACAGGTTGTTATTTTACTTTTGGTACACCGATGCTGATAAGGTTCAGCATATTTACAATTATCAGCTACTCATTATGAAGGCTATCACAGACATGGTAGTATGCTTAGATCAGCAGGCCAGCATTCCTGTGAGTGCCGCCATTCCCAAGGTGCATTCAAATAGAGACCTAACTTATCATGATTGCAGAAGTAGGACATTTGCTAATCCATGTTTTAAAGAGCGGACAGTGTCAGTTTGGTTGTACTAACACTGATCACCCAACTTGGCAATTCTAAGTTAATGAATCTGGCAAAGTGTGATTTACAATACCTGATAGATGTACACAGGGCCCAGAGTAACACATTTCATGTGCAATGACTACACGTGTGCCCATGCATTCTGTCACGAATGATCAAATTAGACACTGTCAGCATACATCTTTTTGTTGTTTAGAATCAGATAAGTGGCCACTCCATGTTTAGCGTAACACTGTCATCAAGTAACACACTGGATCCCTGCCATCATTTTGTCATGTGGGGCATATACGGCTCTGGGTACACTGCCAATGTGACATTTGTAACATACATACAACACTGGCACACATATAATGGACCACTGAAAGCACAATAATTCCTGAATGCAAATCAACCAACATGAGCATCACACAATTACTCATTGTCTTTTGATGCACAAGCCACAATACCTGACTCACTGGTATTGCAGTGCACCAAGAATGTGGCATTGCATGGGTCTCCCAATTACAAATGATGAAATGGAGTACCATCTGGAATGAATTAAGCACAAAATTGAGTATTCATGTTTGGCACCACATGATTGTTAGGGCCAGTGCATGTGTGCATATGTGTGACTATCACTCACTGGAGTTACAGTGTCAATGCAAGTTTGCAGTACTATGTCTGTTGGGGTGTCTACATGCCTGATGTGCAGCTCTATCAAATAAAATGTCACACACTGTGATTTGCTGTTCCAAGTTTTGTACAGTGAGCAGGCATTGAGCACATATCACCCTTCCATGTTTTACAGGTGGACCAGCCCCCTACACAGTTGGTGAAGTGGCTCGATTTGCAGACCCAGACGTATCCAGTAAGTGTTAATATGTTTGTCCTCTGTTGTGTTTGCAGCTGTCGTGTGATTGACTCCTGTGTGTTGGACTCATTGCAAGGTATGATGTGCTGGCACATGATCTGATATGTGACTAGACTGGAGGTTGACATTTTGTTCCATGGTAGAGTTAGACATTCTGTGGCGGAGAGTCATATATTGGGAGTCGAGTGCCGCGCAATAGGCATGGGCAGGTGAACAAGGTGATTTGTTGCTCCATGTATGCCAATCATTAATTTGGAGGTGGCCAGTGTCATAATTTAGTCAGCAAGTCATACCCTAATTCACACAGACCAGTGATGCATACGTTTTACACACAGACTTGCGCATCCCTGTTAAGTAATGAACATGTAGGACTGTATGGGTGACTTTCCCGCAGCATCTAGGTCCACATGTTGTACTCCATGTACGTGGCACTTGAGTGAAATGTCATAGGCGTACATGCAGGTCAAGGCCAGATGGGTGCTTGCATCAATGTGCTTGATTTTGGAAAGGTGTCAGTGAGATCTACTGATGTTGACAGTTGTCCACAATTAGAAAAATAAATGTAGATGTGATTGTCCAATGGTTGACTCAGTCCTAGTTGGCAGGTCTCCTTACCTGTGGTGGACTGACTAAACCCATGGACAGCTGTCCAAAGCTTTGTGGTTGTCCTTGATGTTTGAAATTTGTTTGTTTGTTTGATTTTGTATGTGTTGCATGTCCATCCCCCCCTGAGGAACAGGGTTAGGGGTAGAAAAAATGTGTAGCTAGGTGTGATGATCACAGTGTAGATGATAGACATGTTATTCAAGCATTCATGTGTTCCAAGCTACAATGCCCCCTCATGATTACCAACTGCATACCGTCCTGGCAGTTCCATATACAAATCACAGGTCTTGTGTGCCTTGATTTTGATCCTGAAGATAGTTATTAGTCGGCCTGGCACATGTTGAGTATTTACAGCATTTGTTATGTGACTAATAGCAGTACAAATATGCATAGATCATTTAATTAAGTGCACACCTTGTTGTGCACTGCTATGCTGTTAGATAGTTGAAGGGTAGGCTGCTTTGGCATGTCATTCCTCAGGGACATTCTATCATCCGTACTGTGATTTGGACTGTATGTGCTATTTTTGATGAAGTGTTAGAATATCATCTGTAGATGTATCACACAATGATGTCACTAATGTTTGGCTGTCTCTATTTTTACAGCTGCCAACATGAATGCCCAGGAGATACAGGAATTTCAGAGGCAGGTGGTGCGGTACCACCACATACTCAATGTGGAGGCTGGGTTCCGCAATATGGCATGGAGATATCGACATGAGAGAGCCACATGGGTATGGAGGGCATTTGTCCAAGGGGGGCCAGCATTGCCCACAAGTGCCACCACCACCACAACTCAGACAACAGTGGCCCCAGGGATGACAGCCACTCCAGCAGGTCCCTCGACTTCGTCAGCCCAGGGCCCACAAACAGCACCTCCTGCACCTCCCCCTCCAACCACGGCACAAGCACCAGCTTCTACAAGTGGTACCCAGAAAACCACCAGCTGCTGTAGTGGACATGACTACATTCCAGACACTAAAACGTGACATGCAACGTATTTTGCACAGGATGGACAGGCTGCAGCAGGAGGTGGCCCGCAATAGCAGGAGACTGTGGGGTATTAAGAAAATCCTGTGGAGGGCCAATTTGTGACTTTTGGATCCTCACCCATAATTCCCTCCCCTCCTTCCTCTTTCCACGTTATTTTCTTTAGTGGGTTTAGGGGGCTTAGTGTTAGGTTAGAGTAGGCTGTTAGTTTAGTTAGTATAAGTGGGTTGGGAGGTTATATTATTACATGTTTTTTTGTGGGTGGGGTATGATGTTGGGGTTTATGTATATAAAAAAAATACAAAAAAATATATATTTGCTTAGGATAAGTTAGTATGTGTTTAGGTTAGTATATGTTACCCTACACATGTTCTGTGTATAAGGGGGGTGAGGGTTTGATGTTTAGAGTGTTTAGTTAAATGTGGTAAGTAAGTTTAGCTTAGGGTAGTTAGCGCCAGTTGTGGGTAATGAATAGTTAAGATAGGTTATGTTAGTTAAGGTGTTTCCCTAGTTTGTTTCCTTTAATACTGATATAATAAAGTTTTAGGTACTCCTTTACAGTATGTGTCATATGCTTGGGGATCAGGGCCTTTGCATGGGTGTACAGTGTCAATTTAGTATTTGTATTTGTGTTCCACCCTAAATCCAAATCCCATTCTTGACGTGGTTATTCCCACTCCCAAATGAGCTGTCACATTGACGGCTACAACAAAGCTACTTCTCTATGCATCTGCCATCCAATGCACCCACCACTCAAGGTATCTATGGTTCCCAATGTGTTGTAAAAGTTGGTGTGTTTTTAAATCTGTCATCGTTTGAGTCCTGTGTTGGAATCTTGGGCACACTGTGACGTCTGCCTGCAGCCTGATGTTCATGTGAACCCTGATAAGCTGAGTGATGTTATAATTTTATGAAGTTCTGTATACATAACTCACACCTATCATTTCTTACATTGTACTCCCAGGTTACATAATTGTCCATACACTCGTACACAGCCATTCCTGCTGTATGGTGTGTGTGATTAAAGTTTATAGTCAGATGTCACATACATAATGATTGTCTTGAAGGGAATGTTGGCCACATTGAGTTTCATTTTGTACGTACTTTGGAGCTGACATTTTCAGTTCTACACAGCATTATACTGTTTGTGATTTTTTTACTTCAGAAGTAAGCCCAAGGAAGCACATATGATGATAAAATCCAGACCTCTGTGCATAGTTATCAGCCCACATTCTTTCTACACTGTTGTATTGATATTCTGTGGCCATTGACATGTTACATACATCACAAATCTCCTACACAGTTGATGTGTCACATTACACAGAGACAAAGTGGTTGTGTAAGTGCTATTTATTTTAAAGTGCTGTAGTGCAATATTTACATAGTCCAGGATTGTAAGTCCATTAGTGTGCCGCCTTTTATTGTGATGCAACACAAGTGCAATGGTGAGGGACATGTCATTGGACATGATGTGGTGAAGTGTCATTCAGTGCAGAGGAACATGAATTGCCAATGAGGTAGTGAGAGACAATTGCAGTGCATAGAGGTAAGGTAAACAGTGTGCTGGAGAACAGTGCATGTTACCAACTGTAGCAAGACTGGCATTTTAACAAGCACAGGACATAAGAAATCAGTGCCCATGTGGCATGGACTTGTGCTACCGGGTACTACTACTGGTGAAGGTGATCTGTTCCACGTCTTCATCTTCTGATGTGTGTGTCGTCTCCTCTGCCCTTAGTGGTGGTGGGTTTGAAGGGGCAACACACACTTCAGTATTTGAAGAAGTGAAGTCCGAATTCCCGGTAGCTGGCAAGTGTGGGACTATGAAGGGCATTACTGCAGCAAGGAGGAGCTGCTGGTTCTTGAGTATAGCAGCTACATCACTGTGGTAGGCAGCCAGGTCGGCCCTGAGGGGGTCCTGATTGCATTTGTGCATGCAGTGAAAGGTTTGGGATGCCACGTGTTATGGCAACTCCCTAACTGCGGTGGTGAAATCCCTCACACATTGTTGTAGTCCATGCAGTAGGGATTGTTGCACTTGCTTGGCTGACTGTTCTGCAGATGACATCATGCACATGCGCATCCTCTTAAGGCTGGCTGCCATATTTTGCTCCCCCACCCGCACCTACTTGGCCAGCTCCTGCTGTAGTCCCACTAATGTCCTCTCAAAGGTGGTACCAGTGCTCTGTGATGGCTCCTGCATCTGTGCTCCTCCTTGCAACTGAAGGTGGGGTCTGGAGGGTTCCAGGGACTACTTGGAGGGTTTGCTGGCTAATGGTTGTCAGCTCGTCATCCATGTCATCAGGGAAGTCCAGGACAGGCATATCCACAGGAGAGCCATCATCCTCCGCAATGAGATATTGTACAATGAGTGTGTCTGTGTTGTGGCAGTTGTAAAGTGATGTCACTGACTTCCTATCAGTAAGACATTGTAATCCTGGTTCCTGTTGATTGTTCCTGTCATTAATAATAGCATTCTCACAGGCCTATGCCCTACCTGTATGTCACATGTAGTGTGGGCAGTTTGGGGCATTGTCTGCGTAACATCCTCTAGGTGTAGGCTTTGTCCAAATTGTGTGTTGCCACCTTCTTGTCCTACTCAACCCTCCTTCTACTTCCATTAGCATGGTGAGGCCTTACAATGGCTTTGGGTGTTCTGATGCCACTTGCACCACACTTGACAATATGGGACTGACCCAGTCTCTGATATTTCACATACACCTATACGTTGCTGAGACCTAGCACATACCATGTATAGCATTGGCATGGCACGATACAGGTGTCAGCACTGGTAGTGTGTCATGTTGCGAATTTGTGCTACATTGGATTGCACAGATGGGCCTGGCAGTGTTCCATTTCCTCTTATGACTGTGTGGGTATGTTTAATTAGCTAGACACATATGTCCTCCCCCTAAATGCTGTTGTCTTATCAGTATGACAGTTGGGATTTTGCAAGGTGGCATTGCAGCTATTGTAACACAGGCACGGAGTGGACCCTGGAATGGGCAGCATGGGTAGGACATTACTGCTGTGTACTTCATAATGTAAGTAACAATACCTGATGTTTAACGCGCCTATAGACATGAGCATTTGACAGGATTGACACTTTGTTAGGAATTAAAGGGGATTGATAACGTTGTCATCCTGAACCCTATATTTTGGGTGGGTTTGATCCATGGGCACCTAACTGCCATTTGCTACTTGACTAGCACACACAGCACAGGTGGTAGTGGCAACTGTTGTCAATGGTACATGCCACTTGCGGATATGGCCTGAGACTGGAAATTGAGCCCTAGTTCATGTGACAATACCAGCAGTCCTGTGACAGCAGGCCAGTTTTATGTTCTACCCTTCCCACCTGGACTGGCTTGGCTTTTCCAACAGCCTTGGCATGGAGTACCCCCATGCAAAGCTTGTTGGTGTAGTGTTGTGCTTTGCCCCTTTCCCCTTTCCCCTGCCTGATTTCCATGGCTGATATGCATTGTGTAGTGGGTATGTACCTCCCTCCCCCTGCTTGCAGTTAACATTTAGGCATTTATGGCCCCCATGCAACTTACCCTGCATCTGTGTTGTTTCCTGGTAGTCTGCGCTGTCCTGACCTTGAATTCCTGTGACAATCTCCTCTGGGATGACGGCTGCTACCTTCTCCTCCATCTGGTCCAGTGCCTCCTACGGTGCTGGAGTCTCACCTCCAGTCTGCAGTGCTGCCTTCCTGCCCCTTGCCATTTTTTCCTTGGTCCTGTGCTTGCAGTCATGCCAGCATTTCTTGCACTCAGTGACTGTTCTCCGTACCTCTGCCACACTGTTTATCTTGGCCACAATTTGTTGCCAAATTGCCTCTGTCTTACCAATTGGCAATTTTGAGGTGACAAAAAGTTGATGCTGGTGTTCCGTCACCTCTTTCACCAGTATTTCCTGCTCCTCTGCACTGAAATAGCACTTCTTTTTCTTCTTCTCCCTCTCCTGGGTCTTGTCTGGGTCCTCCTGGCTGGATCCTGGTTGGCTGGGGTCTCCCTGGGGTCTCTCCTGGCTTCTGGGATCCATTCTGGGGCTCCTTAGCACTGTTTGCTGCATTTGCGCCGCTTTTTGATGCTATTGCGGGGAAAAATGTCGCGTATCCAGTTTGCGACGTCGTAAACCGGTTTAGAGTCATTTTCTCTGCGTTAACATCCTTTTGCTTTACAATGTGGCGCAATGGTTAGAGTAAAAAAAATGACTCTAACCAGTGGTTTGCGCCACAGAGCACCAAAGTATAAATTTGACACCCGGGTTGCGCAAATAAATGGTGTTAGCTGGCGTTAAACTTTTTGAGGCAAAACTGCGTGGGTGCAGTTTTGCGTCAAAAAGTATAAATATGGCCTTAAATCTAGGTAGATGTAAAATGAAAGCATTTGCAGACCTCAGATGTCCTGCGAGAATGTAAAAAGAGAAGATACTCTACAGACCTTCATAAACAGTTTCATTAATATGAGATTGCATTTTGAATTGAATGTGTTTGGAGACTGGAGCTACTGAAGGTGCTTCAGTCTAGAAGAGACTGAGCGGTGTTTTGAAATGTTTGGTAACAACCTGGCTGCGGCAATCTGTATATCACTGGCAAGAACGCACAGTGTCAACTCTAGTGCACATTCGTGTTTCCTCTTCTGAGTGCAATAACAGGTCTTTTGTAGAGGGTCTTGCCTCTGCCTCGAGTTCTGAGAAAAGTCAGGACAGACTGAGCCTAAGTCATCTTAATAGTTTGACTAGGCCAACAGTGCATAGTATGTAGAGCTCCAGAGAATGAGTATTTGCCCTCCAGTCCAGCTACCACTATAGAAGGACCTCCTGTTTCTGCCGCAGGAGGAGCAGTCCTACATCTGAGCCTCTGGAACTACATGTGAGGAGATTGAGCAGTGAGAGGTAAATGCATTTGTAATCTATAGTATCCAAAGATCCCGCTGTCCTTTGACAAGGTCCATGTACTCTGAGAACCACCTTGTGCGGCGCTCATTGAACCGACCATCCAAAGGCCAAACATTCGGGTGTGTTATTGTCTGTTTTATCGTTTCCCCGGCAAGTGCCTTCAGTGGGCACAGTTAAATGTTACCTGTCAAGCTTTTCTTTTCTTACCTGATCAACTATCTCTCACTAAATCCATTGTGATAGGTTGTTTCTAAGGTCTGACTTATCTTTCCCCAAAGCCATTTGTCATCCTGCATTGGCACTTGAATTTAGTGTTGACATTTACGTGCACGCCTTTTGATCCTATTTACAACTATTCACTGAGAATACTAACCTCAAAACAGTCTTCCTATTTGCCATCACCTCAACATGAGTGAACTGCTGTCACTGTTGGTGCAACTCTCACCTTCTTCTTGGACAAGCTGAGGATCCGGACAACCTTCTTACCCAAAGTTGTGACGCCTTTCCATGTTTGCCAATGTATCATTGTGCCAGTATTTTTCACTCCACCTCACCCTTGGAAGAATGTGGAGAGACTCCATCGGCCTAACCCTTAAAGAGCATTGAGCTTTTACTTTGGCTTCACAAAGCACCATCCTGTGGATGACCAGCCCTTTATAGGATTTCCTGGAGCAAGGAAGTGGGAGACAGGGCAGAAAAGGACCTTGTCAAGATGGATAGTTCTTTGTGGGCTCATTCCTCCAAGGCTGCCACAACAGCAGTGGCAAGGGTGTACTGCCAGTTCTGGATATATGACAGGCTGCAATGTGGGTGCTGGTGCATACATTCATGAAAAACTACTGCCTTAACAGGGAGGACCGATGGTTGGGCCATTTTTACTCCTCAGTTCTGCAAATCTTTCTGGTCTGAGTCCACAACCCAGGGCCTCCAGCTTTGGGAGGTACTGCTTTGGTATGTATCCTTAAAGTGTGGAATCTGCACTTAGAACTTTTCATCAGAATAACACGTTAAGGGGCATATTTATACTCTGCCTGCGCCGAATTTGCAGCAAAAATAATTTGATGCAAATTCGGCCAAACCCTACACCATATTTATACTTTGACACCGACCCCGCGAATGCCAAAATTCCGCTGTGTGCGTCATTTTCTGGATGCGTGAAACCGCCTTGCGTTAATGACATGCAAGGTAGGTGTTCCAGTCCCAAAAATAACTTAAACACCCGTGCACCATATTTATCCTACCGCACAAAAATCCTGCACGGCTGGGAGACGGAGTCAGAAAATTACGCACAGCCCGATTTGCATCAAAAAATAACACCTGGGTGAGTGGCAGGTGTTAAAATGGGGCAAACACACCACTACTTAAGGAAAACACACAGAAGCAACAGCAGAGCTAAAAAAGGAAGACATGGAGGTGCTATTCATCCAGCATGCACGAAGACCCAGAGCACAGGAGCAGCAGCTTCCACCACACCAGCAGGGACCCCAAAGGCAACGCAGAAGCAGGAGAGGATATTCAGGACCAGGACAACCCTTCTGGGACTCAGGCAACAAGACATCATCCAGAGGTACAGACTAAACTGGCAAGCCATTCAGCAGCTGCTGTGCCACATTGAGCCACAGTTGGCACCCAGCATGCAGACACCCCACATCATTCCACCAGAGACCAAGCTGCTGGCTGTCCTCCACATGTTGGCAGGTGGCTCTTTTCAAACCACTCGTGCCCTGGTTGCCGGAATCTCACAGCTCTCATTCTCTGCCTTCCTACCCAAGGTATTGGATGCCATCATCTCCCTCACACCACGCCACATCAGCTTCCCCAACACACAGCAGAAGCAGCAGGAGACCAAACTGGGCTTCTGCCAAATCAACGGCTTCGACGCGTGCGTGGTGCCATTGACAGCACACATGTACGGATTTTGCCACCTGCTGCAACCGAGCATCTATACCGCAACAGGAAGCACACACACTCCACCAATGTGCAGACCATTGTCGATCACTGCGGTTTGATCACCAGCATCGTGGCAAAGTATCCTGGGAGTGTACATGATTCATTCATCTTCCGCCACTGCACCATCAATCAACACTTCCAGGATGGACGATATGGCAATGGCCAACTAGTTGGTAAGTACAGAAACCTACTTATATACACACAGCACAGCAACCCTGTAGGACACACAACACATACACCACTACATTGACACGTGGCCAGGAAGACACTGAGGTTGTGACACTGCTAGTCATGTGTGATATTCTCACCCAATGGGATACAGACCTATGGACAAATGACAAATGCAAATAACAACAGATGCCAGTCACCAGACACAAGGGAACAATATAAAACCACACAGTGACAATGACATGCCCTTAACTGCCAGTACAACTTGGATGATTAATCTTACAATATCACATCAATAACACTAAATCACACACCCGAACAAACAATATGGACAGTGTAAGGGGTATGCAATGTGTTTCGTTGCAGGTATAACACCATGACACACACAACATGATGATGATGACTCTAATGAATGGAATCATTGAGGCTGTACCATCATCTCACATCACTCCTGGTCTGACATTTCCCACTACCAATAAGCAAGTGGACTGTGCTAAGAACACATATCGATGTGACAATATTGCAAAGTGCACATTCATACACATACGGTTTGAGACAATTACACATATACACAACAGATGTACTGGCATATGGACCTTCTGACACTTAAACCATCAACCCCACAACCAAGTTAGCCAGCTGAACTGGACCAGGTTCAGTAGTTAGGTACACGTTTTGAACATGAGTCAACTCGGTAAGGGCAGATAATTAGGTCTGCAGAGAACTTGTCACACATGGGATATTTGTGCATGGTCAACTGTCAACACGTCAGTGCTGCCAACTTATGGAGATGTGCTGTACATTGTCACCTAGCCAAATCAAAGGGCCTCACTGATGTTTAACACATTCTATTGCATATGTTTAAATTGGATGGGATGTCCAGGCCATATAGACGCAACTGTGTTACCACCACTATGGAATTGATTCTGTGTATGGAAGTATCATGTCACTCCCAGTTAAGACACATGGACACCTCTTTCACATGACATAATGGATGGGAGTACACAATGTACTGCAAGTCTACAAAAATACTGCTGACATCCGGTCAATCAGCCAAACACCAGTTCAGATAATAAAACATCCCAATGCCGATGGTACATCCTAGAAGCCTAGGATTCCACACAATATCACAAACACAGATGAGTCACAGGCAACACAAGAGAACAACTGCCATGCACAGTGATAATCATGGTGCAAGCTCCATCAAAATGTTTCACTTATTTTCTCTTTCAGCTTATCAGGGGTATGGGATCCAGCCATGGATCATGACCCCATTTGCAAACCCAAGCACAGCATCAGAGCGTGCCTATAATGATGCACATAGGAGGACACGCACCATAGTTGAAAGGACCGTTGGCATCCTGAAGTCAAGATTCAGGTGCCTCGACATCACCGGAGGCAGCCTCCTATACTCACCTGAAATGGTCTGCAAGATCATTTTGACCTGTGCCATTCTGCACAACATTTGGGTAAGGAGGAACATTCCCCTCTATGAACCAGACCCACAAATGCCTGAAGAGGAGGATGTTGTCCATCAACATGAGGGGGACCATCCAAACACTGCAGCAGGATTGCGTCAGAGACAACGCATTGTGCAAAACTTCTTTTAACTCTACTCACCATCACCACCGTCTTACCATTTGTCTTACCATATGTCAGTAAACACCTATTCAAATCACTAAATCATGGTCTGGGTAATTATTTATGCATCACATTATCCCAAGGATTCATAATCAGAGTTTAGCCTCATGGAGCATTGCAGATATTAGGATCCTGAAAAATCCACATCACATTTGATGGGTATGAATGTACAGCCAACGTCACACACAGTGTAAATGACATATATTCTGTCCATTTCACATTTGAAGTCAATATCAAAGTACCACAGCTTTGGCACACATACATGTTGGCAACATGGTTCATTGCAGCATATGGCACACAACTAAGATACCATCATTCATAAGGTAAAAAACAGCTTCATACATGAGGCAGTGGATGTGCTATTGCATTGGTAACAGGAATGTATGACCAGACCCTTGACAGCAGTAAGTGTGACACCAGCTATCTCTGCAAGGAGTATGTGTGACAAGAAGTCCATGTACGCTGCAAATGGATAGCACGAGTGCCCCAGGGATGACAAGCCTTGCTCACAAGACGTGGCCTGCGCAGTCCATCCCAGGACATAAGTCCTGCCACTGCCATGTTTTCAGTCTCTCCCTACCCTTCTCTAGGGGGCCCTGGAAATTGACTATTTGTACCCAGATAATCCTTCATCTACACACACCCAGACTCACATTCGGACTCCAGTGTGCATCCCTCTTTAGTATGGCATGCCATAGTCATAGTTCATCTGTCCGCATGGACTTCAGGGCAGATAATGCACTGCCTGGTAGTCTATAGGACCTGTAATCACCTGTCCATTGCTTCCCATGTGACAGGTACTGTTGGCCCTTTGAACTTGATTCTCACCTACAGGACTTGTGAGAGGCCGAAGCTGCACCCCCGGTGAGCACTTCCATGCAGACCAGCCATTTGAACCTGCACTGCCATTGCTGCTGCCTGGAACGGCTTAGAAGCTGCCCTTATATGTATATCCTCGTTACGCATTGCCGTATAAATCACTTGTGTAACACGGGCTTGGGGTGATTGTGTAGTTGCAGTCCACAGGACAAATACAGTTTTCATTTTCCAAAGTGTTGTTCCAGCTTTTCCCAGTCACAGTCTGCTCACTGTGTATTTGCCTTCTTCATGTTAGTTCCTGACAGAGCCTCCATCCTGTTAGGCTGATTGTTTCCTGTCTTTGTGTTACCATAAAGGTTCCCTGTGGCTACATTTGTCTCATAGTTGCTTTCCATGCCCTCACTTTCCTCCTGGGGTATTGTGTCTAGTAGGTCTACGATGAATCCTCAAATAGATTGTATAGCGTAATCAGTTTACTTATTGTATCATGGTGTGGGACATGTCTTCAAATAGTCTAATCACGGCCCATCCCTTGTCTGGGTTTCATGTATGCATGAGTGACAAACAGTGACAGTGTACCATGGCTTTATGCATGGATTGGGTATGGTGCTTCCAGCACAACAAACAACGTTTGCTAATGTGCATGAAAGGACAAAACATGTTTATGCCCTGACGGTCCACACACAGATTCACATCGGCCCCAACCTATTGATGGGGCTTGCGTGGTGAAAAGCTGTGAGATTAATCAGCACAGAGGCACTGATGTTCCCTGATGGAGTGGGAATTTTAGAGGCCACCCTGTGTACAAATGTTTTGATGAAACCTGCCAGTTTCATATTACTGATTCATTAACTTTGTGAGCACACCAAGGTTGCCCTGTTGTCAGTCTCATAAAACTTCTGCAGTGCCATAGCTGGACTATCCCCATATGTGTTGTCAATTCCTCTTTGGCTTTCGTTCAATTCTGCTTTGAAGGATACTCTGTTAATGCAGGGAATGGCTCCAGAGACTTATGACTAGACCTGCACGTAACAGTGACAACATGGACCCCAATAATGACACAGGGTACACATGGCCACACACTTGAACTGGACACCTTTGTGCAATAACCCAATGGAAATGTGTGAACACATGCTGCTTGGTCTATTGGTCCTCCTCTGCCACAAGAGAAACATATATCATTTATATGACTCAAACTGTGGAGTGACATTACATTTTTGGATTGGTTTTGGGACTGTGTGTCACAAACACCGTAACCACATAGCATTTTCAAATGCCTGACTCATGGGTAGTATACAAACAAGTGAACAGGAAGTGGTATCCAACATTCCAGTACATATGATGGCTTAGTCTTGTAACATTGCCATTATCACCTGTCCTCTATCTATCGTGTGCATAGTTTGTAATGGGAGATGCTTTTGTCCCAAAAGTCAGGGAAGTACACACAACATTTGTTGCTACATGTATGAAAAACACATTTCCTGACTCATTGCCACACTGAATAGCATCCAATGGGTATCTACATTTACAACACAAGCACATTTATGAAAACAGGTCTTGTGATGTCCACACAGAGGGCGAACGAAAAATGAAATGGCCAATTTACAGACATTGACACACAGGCAATGAGTTAATGTATTAAGTTGCATAGCCTTGCTATCTTCTATTGACGCACAACCTGCTCAAACTGGGTAATACCAATTTGTATTCCAAAAGTTTGGGTATCTATTGCGTCAGTGAAGAGTGCTAATCCGGTACAACAACTAGAGGATCATGGTCCGCAGTAGTGTGATCTGCCACATGTGCCCAAACACTGGAATGCACAATGTAGGTGCAAACAGCCTGTCTCTGTAAAGTTACAACTTTCATGTACTATAAAAATGTGAGAAATGACCCAAACCCAGTAACAGACATAAATTTTGACGCATACGTGTCAAAAAGACGCATATGCATCAAAAATTGCTGCATATGCGTAGAAAAATGATGCTCACAGGTATGTAATTCCTACACTGTACCCCATGAAATTGGTTAACAATGCAAAATATTTGGAACTATGGATGCAGGGTAATTTGTAAGCATGTGCGTCAAATAAAATTGACGCACAGACGGTAAGCGTCATATTATTTTGACGCATCATAATAAAAGCGCACCACCTTTGAGGCAGGAACTGATGTAAAAGAATATCCTGTGTACAGAATTGGTACAGTGGGTGTACTTTCACTTTCACTTTGCAGTCTGTGATTTTTCTAGACTGTGTGGCTGTGCTGAGTTTTGTCTGTCCCAATTGTGATTTTGTCTCTTGTGTGCCATCCAATTTGTCATCTGTGTTATTTGTAATTGTCTCAGTTGTTCATTGTAAGTGTTTATTTGTCATTTTTGGTGTCTAATTTTGTCTTTGTACTGTTGGGAGTCTGTTGTGGGTATTGTTAGTTTGGGGATAGTTGGGCTGTTTTAGGGTTACTTTTATATAATTTTCCTCCCTCCTTTCCCTTTATTCTCCTCTGTACCCTTTAATTTTCATATTATTTCTATCTTGTTGGGTAGTCCACGTCTGGGGAAAATGGGTGAGGAGGAGCTTGGGGGGTTCATTGGGCTGGTGTGCCACTTCCTCCCCGTGATGATCGAAGCAGGTGGCAGGGTGATACAGGGGTATCACACAGAGGCTCGAAGGCTCCGGTGGTCAAAGGTGTTGTACCATCTGCGTCACATCTACAACACACCACCGACCACCAACTAAAGCACCACTGGGCTGACCTTGTTGCCAGAGAGCAAGGCCTGCTGGACCACCTGGGTATTGTGATTGATGGCCCTGTTGGTGAGTACAATTCAGAGTAATGTGCACATTTATATGCTCTGTAGTGACAGTAGCAGATTTGTTGATATGCTGCAGGCAATGTTTTTGGACATGTGGAATGCAAGTTAAACATACAGTGGCCCTGTGTTATACAATAATTGCTACACATTACCGTCATTTGTTGACGCAACAGCTGCACTAAGTTACAAAACACAACTGGAGCTTGTAAATTAGTGCTGCCTTCATGTCAATAGATGATGCTAATGCGGCTCTAACATATGTCTTATCCATGGTCTGTGAGTGTACCAGGAAAGAGATGTTTTTCACCAGCTAATTCAAAGAATTAATGTGTTCCCCAATTTTTTCGAATACATGTCTGAACTGCATCCTGGCCCATATGTACCAATTTTTTTCTAACCTTAGGTAATATCTTAGGCTGATAGTTTGACTTAGTTGTTCCGCAATTAAATTAGGAAAGGATGCCAAAGTAATGCACATGGGTTCATTTCGAAATGTTTGGTGCTACTTTCCATGGCTGTAGCATATAGCACGAAGCAAATGATACAAATTGAGGGATAACAACTATCCTTGGCCCTCTGTTCATTGTACCTGTGTGTTTTAAATTGGTCTTGGGCAAGGTAGCTGGAACAGAGCTAATGCATTTCCCATCTGTGTTACTCTATAGCCATGCACTTCTCATAAGTTATGGGGTCATCATGGGATACCTGACGTTGGGGAATGCATGGTCACATTGTATTACGTGCATGATATTGTGCAAGGGATCCCTGACCAATTACATCATACATATAAAGTTCCCTAATACTTTGCTAGTTTTGTTTGGTACACCCCAGCTGATCTAGTGCAGCATATGTACAATAACTAACTTCCCAGTATGGAGGCTATCACAGACATGGGTGTATGCTAAGATCAGAAGACCAGCATTCCTGTGACTGCTGCCATTCTGAAGACACATACAAATTGAAACCTACATCATCATCATTGACACAGTGGTACATTTGCTAAACCATGTTTTAATAATGTGACAGTGTCAGTTTGCTGTATACCCGCTGATCTTCCAACTTGGCAAATGTAAGATGATGAAGGTGGCTAACTGTGATTTCCAAAACCCATTATGGGTACACAGGGCAATGAGTGCCACATTTCAGGTGCAATGACTACACCTGTGCCCATGCATTCTGTCATGGATGACCACAAAATACACTGTCAGCATATATCTCATTGTTGTATTAAAATATTAAAAATGGCCAATCCATGTCTTGCCTCAAATTGTCACCAAGTGACGCACAGGATCCCTGCCATTATGGTGTTATAGGGTGCATATGTGGCTCATGGTACACTATTAATGTAGCATATGTAACCTACACACAACACAGGCCCTACATGTAAGGGACCATAGAAAGCATGATAAATCATGACCTTCAATCAACCCACATGAGCATCACACAGTAACTGATTGTCTCTTGATGCACAATCCACAATACCTGAGGGACTGGTATTGCAGTGCTCCAGGAATGTGGCTTTGCATGTCTCTCATTACTACAAATGATGAGAGGAGTACACTCCATAAATGAGTCTGCAACCAATTGATGGAGCATTTTTGTCACCACATGATTAGGGCCACTGCATGTGTTGAGATGTGTATGTATCACTCACTGGAGTGGCAGGGTCTATACATGTTTGCAGTGGTATGTATGTTGGAGTATCATCATGCCTGAGAGGCTGGACTTTCAGATATAATGTTACACACAGTGATTTTATTTGAAAGTGTTGTACAGTGCACAGACATTGAGCATATTTCATTCTTCCATGCTTTACAGGTGGACCTGCCCCTTACACAATCAGAGAAGTGGCTCGATTTGTGGACCCAGACGTATCCAGTAAGTGTTGATATTTCTGTTCTGTGTTGTGTTTGCAGCTGTTGTGTGATTGACTCCTGTGTGTTGGACACATAGCAAGGTATGTTGTGCTGGCACATGATCTGATATGTAACTTGACTGGAGTTTTACTTTTTTTCCATCTTTGAGTTGGACAATCAGTAGCGTATAGTCGTATTTTGGGATTGTAGTGCAGCCCTGTAGGCAGGGCCATGTGAAGAGGGTGATATTTGTTTTTAAAAAAATTATAAAGAAAAAATTATCAGAGGGCCATACTCATGATTTAGTCAGCAAGTCAGACCCTGAATCTCATAGAATAGGGATGCCAAAGTCTTATCCACAGACTTGAGCCTCCCTGTTCACTAATAAACATTTTCGACTGTATGTTTGACTTCCTAGCACATGTAGCTCCACATGTTGTGCTACGTGTATGTGGAACTTGAGTACAATGTCATAGGTGTGCATGCAGTTCATGCCCAGATGTGTGCTTGCATCTATCTGCTTGTTGTGGGACAGGTATTAGTGATATCAAATGATGTTGACAGTTGTCTGCAATTACAAACATAAGTGTGGATGGGATTGTCCAAGGTTTGTGTCTATCCTAGTTGGGCACCCTCCTTACCTGTGGTGGACTGCCTAAACCCAAGTACAGCTGTCCAAAGCTTCCTGGGTGTCCTTGATGTTTGAAAGTATGTGTTGCTTGTCCATCCCCTCCCGAGGCACAGGCTTAGGGTTATGAAATGTGTACCTAGGTGTGATGATCCAGGTTTAGTACACAGACATGTAAATCTGTAAATCATTTGTCCAAACCTAGGATACCCACTCTTGATTAGCAACTGCATACCATCCTGGCAGTTCCATTTACAAATCACAGATCTTGTGGCCCTTGATTGTCATCCAGAAGATATTCATTAGTTGGCCTGTCACATGTGGAGGACTTGCAGCATTTTTTACATGACTAATGGCTGAACAATGATGCATAGGTCATTTAAGTTGGTACACATCTTTTAGAGCATTGCTGTGCTGTTAGATAGGACATGTGTAGGCTGCATTGGCATGTACTTCCTCAGGGAGAATCTGTGATCTGTATGGTGATATGGCCTGTTTCAGCCTCATTAGATGTATTGTCTGATTCTTATCAGTAGCTATATCACACAGTGAAGTACCTAATGTTTGGCTTTATCTTTTTTAACAGCAGCCAATATGGATGCCAGCCAGATCCGTGAATTTCAGCGGCGGGCGATGCGTTACCGCCACATTATGGATGTGGAGTCTGGGTTCTGCCACATGGCACGGCGTTATCGCCATGAAAGAGCATGAGGGGTGTGGAGGGCATTTGCCCAAAGGGGCCCTTCGGTGTCCACAACAGCCGCCACCACCAGCACCACCACTGCGACCCAGGTGGCACCAAGGTTGAAAACCACCACTGCAGGACCATCGACTTCCTCAGCTCCAGGACCAATGACAGCAGCACCTGCACCTCCCCCTCCAAGCATGGCACCACCAACCGGACCACCCTCAACAACTGGCACTTAGACCACCTCTGCTGCAGTCATTGACCCTGCTGATTTTCGAGCTATGCAACGTGATATGCAACGGATGTTGCGCAGACTGGTCAGGCTGCAGCAGGAGGTGTCACAAATAAATAAGAGGGTGCGTGCAATTAAGAAGTCCCCGCGGAGGGCAAACTTGTAAATCTGATACCCTCACCCATGATTCCCCCCACTCCCTCCTCTTTCCTGGTTCTTTTAATTAGTGGGTTTTGGGAGCTTAGTGTTAGGTTAGAACAGGCTGTTAGTTTAGTTAGTAGTAGTGGGTTGGGGGGTGGGGGTATGATATTTTTACATGTTTTTTTATGTGTGTGGGTGGGGATGATGGGGTTTTTGTGTTTTCATTTTTTTTTTTTTTTATATATAAAAAATCCCCAAGAATATATATTTGTTTAGCATAAGATAATATGTTTAGGTTAGTATATGTTGCCCTCCATGTGTCCCGTCATATAAATTAGAAGACAATATTTTTCTGCTTAGACATCCCTTGAAGAAGACTTATTCTGTCCAACAAAGCATTATACTGTATAGTTTCTAGTTACCTCAGAATTAACCCTCAGGAAGGGTAGATGATGGTACAGTCCAGACCACAGTGCATAGTTATCAGCCCACATTCTTTCAGGCCAGTTGTATTGACATTCTATAGGCATTGACATGAGGCAAACATCACTAATCTCACTCACTCAGACAAAGTGGTTGTGTAAGTGCTATTTATTTTAAAGTGCTGTAGTGCTATTTTACATAGTCCAGGATTGTGAGTCCATTAGTGTGACACCGTCCATTGCGATCCTACACAAGTGCAAAAGGACATGTCATTGGACATGCTGGGGTGAAGTGTCATACAGTGCAGAGGGACATGAATTGCCAATGAGGTAGTGAGAGACAATCACAGAGCAGAGTGACAAGATAAACAGTGTGCTGGGGACAGTACTTGTGAGCAGCTGTTGCAAGACTGGCATGTTACAAAGCACAGGACTTTGGTTATAAGTGGTCATGTGGCATGGACTTGTGGTACAGGGTACTCTTACGGGTGAAGGTGATTTGTTCCACGTCTTCATCTTCTGATGTGTGTGTCGTCTCCTCTGCCCTTGGTGGTGGTGGGTTTGAAGGGGCAACACACACTTCAGTGTTTGAAGACATGGAGTCAGAAATCCCGGTAGCTGCCAACTGTGGGGCTATTAAGGGCAGTACTGCAGAAAGGAGGAGCTGCTGGTTCTTAAGTATAGCAGCTACATCACTGTGGTAGGCAGCCAGGTCGGTCCTGAGGGGGTCAATATTGCATTCCTGCACGCGTTGAAAGGTTTGTTGTTGGAGGTGTTGTGTCAACTCCCTTACTGCTGTGCTGATTTCCTTCACACTTTGTTGCAGTTCTTGCAAGATAGATGTTCGCCCTTGCATGGCTGCTGCCTGTTCTGCAGTTGTCATTATGCACAAATGCACCCCCTCTAGGCTGGCTGCCATATTTTGCATCCCCACCCCACCTCCTTAGCCAGCTGCCGCTGTACTCCAACTACAGTTCTCTCAAAGCTGGTGCCAGTGTCTTCAGAGTCCTCAGCTGGGTTGGAGCTGGCAGGTCGTAATATTGGGGTGGTGGGTGAGTCCTCTGTGATGGCTGCTGTATCTGTGCTCCTCTTTGCGACTGAAGGTGGGGTCTGGAGGGTTCCGAGGACATCTTGGAGGGTCTGCTGGCTGATGTTTGTCAGCTCGTCATCCATGTTATCAAGGAAGTCCAGGACAGGCATACCCTCAGGAGTGCCATCGTCCTCTGCAATGAGATATGGTACATTTAGTGTCTGTGTTGTGGCATTCGTAATGTGACGTGCCTGACTTCCTAATAGTTGCATATTGTGATATTGGTTGCTGTTCATTGTTCCTGTCATTAATATTAGCATTCTCCCAGGTCTATGCCCCACCTGCATGTCACATGTAGTGTGGGCAGTTTGGGCCAATGTCAGCGTCATATCCTTTAGGTGTAGGTTCAGCCCAAATTATATGTTGCCACCTTCTTGTCCTAATCAACCCTATGTCTACTTCCATTCTCATGTTGTAGCCCTGCACTGGCTGTGGGTGTTCTGATGGCACTTGCACCACACTTAACAATGTGGAACTGCCCCAGTCTCAGATATTTTACATCCAGCTATATGTTTCTGAGACCTATCATATACTATGTATAGCATTGGCATGGCACACTACAGTTGTCAGCATTGGTAGTGTGTAATGATGATGTTGGGGAATGTATGCTACATTGGATTGCACTGATGGTCCAAGCAGTGTTCCATTTTCTCTTCTGACTGTGCGGGTGTATTTCACTAGCCAGTTACATATGTCCTCCCCCTCAATGCTGTTGTCTGAGCAGTATAACAGTTGGGATGTTGCATGGTGTCATTGCAGCTATTGTGACCCAGGCAAAGGGTGGACCCTGACATGCATCATGGGTATGACATTACTGCTGTGTACCTCATAATGTTTATGACAGCTGATGTTTGTAGCGACTATTGACATTCATATTTGACTGGTTTAGCACATTTTTATTGATTTCAGGGGATTAATACCTTTGTCATCCTGAACCCTCTAATTTGGGTGTGTTTGATCCATGGGCATGTAACTGGCTACTTGACCTGCACACACAGCAGGGGTTGTAGTGGCAACTGTTGTCAATGTTAAATTCCACTTGCGGATATGGCCTGAGGCTGTTAATTGAGTCCTAGTTCATGTAGCGACAATACCAGCTGTCATGTGGCAGCAGGCCAGTTTTACGTTGTACCCTACCCTCCAGGACTGGCTTTACCTTTCCATCATCCTTGGCATGGCAGCATACCCCAATTCTAAGGTTGTTGGTGTAGTGTAGTACTGTGCCCGAGGTTTCCTCTGAACAGCCCATGCCCCCGTGCCGTGCCCCTTTGCCCATTCTACTCCCTGAATATCATGGTTTCCATGCATTGTGTAGTAGGTAGGTTCCCCCTGCTTACAGTTTACAAATCACCATTTTTATTCCCCATGCGACTTACCCTGCATCTGTGTTGTCTCCTGGTAGTCTGCACTGTCCTGTCCTTGAATCCCTGTGATGATCTCCTCAGGGATGACAGCTGCCACCATCTCCTCCATGTGGTCCAGGGCCTCCTGCGGTGATGGACTCCCACCTCCAGTCTGCAGTGCTGCCTTCCTGTTCCTGGCCATCTTTTCCTTGGTCCTGCGCTTGCAGTCATGCCAGCATTTCTTGCACTCGATGACTGTTCTCCGTACTTCTGCCACACTGTTTATCTTGTCAACAATTTGTTGCCAAATTGCCTCTCTCCTACCAATTGGCAATTTAGAGGTGACAAAAAGTTGGTTCTGGTGTTCATCACTTCTCTAACCAGTATTTCTTGCTCCTTTGTATTGAGCAGACACTTCCTTTTCTTCTTCTCCCTCTCCTGGGTCTTGTGTAGGTCCTCCCGGCTGGTGCCTGGTCTGTTGTCATCTTCCAGGGGTCTCTCAAAGCTTCTGGGATCCATTTTGGCTCTCCTTTGCACATTTTGCAGTGTTTGCACCACTTTTTTATGCAATTGAGTAAAAAAAAGGCACATACCCGGTTTGTGACGTCATAAACCGGCTCAAAGTCATTTTCGCGGCGTTAACGTTGTTGTTCTTTACGACGTGACGCATTGGTTTGAGTAAACAAAATGACTCACACCAGTGTTTTGCGCCGCCGCACCTCAAAGTATAAATTTGACGCCCGAGTGGCGCAAAGAAATGGCATTAGCAGGCGTTCATTTTTTTTAAGCAAAACTGCGTTGCCGCAGTTTTGCATCAAAAAGTATAAATATGGGCCTAAGTACTTTACGTAATGATGTTTCTCCTGGATGCTCTATCTAACCGCAGATTTCTCACTGCCTTCCCGTGTCCCCTTTTATGTGTGGTGGACTTTTGAAACATCATAATAAGGCTTCAAGCTAGATTTTGGCCCACTCTCACCTACAATTTGTTTGAAGTGGTCTGTATCTGAGGGGGTAAAAGGAAAATAATAAGAAACTGATGTCAGCGTGCAGGGGTGGCTCTGCTCAGCCACTTCTGTGGTGGTATTGAGTCATTGTCAAGCCATATGATGCCAATTATCAGTGAGAACGAATTTTGTTGGGAAAATTCTTCAGATTTAGGCCCTCATTTCAACCTTGGCGGTCTTTTACTAAGAACGCCGAGGTTCCTCCGGGCCGAAGACCGCCAGTGGTGGCGGTCTTCCGCCAACCACATCATGACTGGTGGCAGCCCTCTGCCCTTTTTTGGACGGAGAGCCCCCAGCAGCCATTCTGGCGGTCGGCGGTGAAGTGGAGGCTGCTCCATCATCACCGCCACGTCATCAGAACACCACCCACCAAATTACGTCCCAGTATTCTGCGTGGTGGTGTTCTGGTGAGGGGGTGCTGCCGGCGGAGCAGCCCCCATGGATCCCGTTTCCTCCCGAAGGATCACCGAAACAGGTAAGGTGATCATCCGTTAGGGGAGGGGGGTAGGGGGTGTGTTGTGTGCGTGCATGGGGGTGTGCATGTGAGTGTGTAGAGGGGTTGTGTGAGTGCGTTTATGCATGCGGGTGTCGTAATGTGTGTATGGGAAATGTGAGGTGTATGTATGTGTGCATGAATGTGCGTGTATGTGTATGAGTGGTGTGGTGTGAGCGTGCGTGTAGGGGGTGTGTGTGGGCGTTACTGTGGGTGTGGGGGGGAGGGGGATGGGGTCCTACCACCTTTGGGGGGCGGTAGGGGGAGGACTCAGGGGAGGGGAAGGGTGAGACCCCAATCAGTGGCAGGGAACGCATTTGCTGGCACTGATAGTGCCTACCGCCATGGATTTTGTGGTGATACAAAACCCCACGAAATCCATGGCGGTATGCGGAGTCCTGATACCACCGGCGGTCTAGTGACGGCTGCCGGGCTGGAGACCGAAGTCTCCAGCCTAGCAGTTGTTACCACCCTGACGGTCGGTGTGTGAAGGTGGTGGTTTTGAATGGCGGTAACCGCCATGGTCATAATCTCATTTTTTTTCCCGCCGGCCTGTTGGCAGTATTATCGCCGCCCTCACACCGACCGCCAGGAGGACCTAAGTCTGGTGCCTGGTAAATTCCTAATTCGAGGTTAGATAAGGAAATTAAGACAATGTATGTGATGCTTCAGTTTGGCTCTCAGCTTTGGGTGCCTTTCTGACCCCCTTGACATTGATTTTAAAAAACTGGATCTCGACAGAGTTGAGACTTTTATTTAAGTATTGCAATTAATTCAGCTGCAGCACCTTTTCCAGAGGTTGATAAAGAAAATGCAGGCATTTATTACCATCTACCCAACATGCTATATTTATTATTTATTTATTAAGGGCATGATAAATGTTGTGCAGATGCATCTACCGTGGGGTTCAAAAGTGTTTTCTGGTAATAAAGGTGCATGACTGTCAGATCTTTGAATATATTAGTTTCCATGCAGGTTTCATGGAGCTTAATCTGCCAGTGCCAAGATTATTAGCAAATCAAAGATTCTGTCATTCCCCAACCTCCACCGATAATGTTGTTCCGCCTTGATGGAACTAGATGAAGCATGTTAGACCAACAATAAGCAAAACATACTAAGTCAAAGAGCACTAAAGCTATAAAATGAAAAAAGTCTTTCCAATGTGCTGTAGTCTGAGACCATGATACTACTGTAGCTATTGTTACTTGTTATTTTCCACTGAAATAACTTTTTTAATTGCTAATAACAAATGGACAGTTTGAGGAATTATGGAATACTCTGAGTGCATTTGACAAGGTTTTGGCATGTCAAGTTTCATGCAGTGCCCTCATGGAGGGGTTTGTAGTGTGATATTAAAGGAGGCAACGTTAAAAAATGTTTTCCTTCTTGCTCCCATTCAAATGTTTGCTTTCTGCTACAGCAAAAAGTGCTGAATGCAACAACACCAGACTTGTTGTGAAACTAGAAATTCACTCACAATAGAACATTTTTGGGCTGTGGTATGAACCTGATCAGTAGTTTTTGTGACAGTTGAAATCCATGCATAAAATGTTTACAGTGCTTTGTTAAGTTGATCATCTCTGGATACCATGGACACAGTTCATTTATGCCTAATGCATGTTATTCGTGCATTGCCCTATGCCAATGAAAGTTACTGTACTAGCAGAACATCTTTCTGGTAGCTAACCATGTAACAGGTTCTCTGAATGCCTGAGTAGCTGAGCTGAGCAGACATCAGCTGATGGATCACAAGTGGCATCTTCACTCAAAGGTAGCAAGGGCATCTTTAACCAATGCGCTATGCCCTGGTTAGATGAAATAAGATGAAATTAGGATTTATAAAGCACAAATAGATGCTCAAAAAAGAGCTTCTAGGCACTATGGTGCAATTGTAGCCATCCTAACTAGGACCAAAATAAGAAAAAATTTCTCTGAAGGACAAAGGATTAAAGGTTACCTGTCACCTCTTTCAGCCTTTCTGTGCTTACCTGATCAACCATCTCTCTTTAAATCTATTGTGATTTGTTTTTTCTAAAGTCTGACTCATGTTTTCCCTGAAACCATTTGTCATGCTGCAATGGCACTTGAAATTAGTGTGGACATTTATGTGCACACCTTTTGAGCCTATCTATAGCTATTTACCAATTTCCATCACTGCAATGTGCAATATGCTGTAGCTGTTGGAGCAACTCTCCTATACTACCTTCTTCCCGGACAACCTGGACCTCCTTCTTAATAAAGTTGTAACTCCTTTCTACAATCTTTGAGACAAAAGAGGACTGAGTTTGCGGAGCGGGGAGGTTTGTTAAGGAATCTGCGGATAGATCCTGTCTCTACCAGATAATGCATTACTGAAGGTAAGTAACTTGTTCATCTGATGTAGACATCTACCCGCAGATTCCTTACTTTAGAATCAGATACCAAAGTTGTACCATCCCTGGAGGAGGGTCTACAAACTGAGACCATTAAAAGTCTCTAATTAAAACAAAACCAGTCTAGAACAAGAGAAAAAGACCAGACATTCATAATATTTTAGGTGAGCAATAACATACTCTGCAATATAAAAACCTGTGGAAGGAACCACAGGTAAAAAAAGTCATAAGAAATTAATAAAAAGCATATGAATACAATTATCCATGTTAGTATGACAAATCTGTGTCAGAAGCCGCTCAACAATATGAATATAGAACTATTTGCACCCTTAATGGGATCCGAATCCATGCATGCTCACCCCAGAAGAACTGGTAAAAGGGCCACAGTAATAAAAGTCATAAAGACATTGAAAGCATGGGGATAAAGTTACCCATGACAGTAGGATAAATTTGCCAAATTACCCTATGAATATAACATAATTTGCTCTTATATCCTGATCCGAATTGTGTGTTCAATACGTGTAAAACACAGATCAGCAGGTCATGCCACTGAGGGATTCCTCTTGCCATATTAAGTTCTATGCTAACCAGACCTGCTCAGTAAAAACACTGAGGAAGGTCCAACTCCTGTGAATAAAGCATCAAAAACTCTCTATTAAAAAGAATTTGGAGACAACAATAGCAACTGTTGGAATAGAGTCAGTCTTTTCCATAGGAAACTTAACTAAAGATAATACAAATACCTCTAGGATATGTCCTAATATATATATATTGACATAGGAGTATATTAACAAAGTGCATATGTACTAACAAGAAAAATTATTACCTATAGATATAAAAATAAAGCAGAGTAATCAGTCAGACAATACTGACATAACAGTGTGGAACCTATAGTGGGCATCATACTGCTTGGGAAAGTAACAGCCAACCAAACCGTCAGAGTAATGCAAATTGCCTGAGACACCACCATCAAGCAATAGTAGTATAAAGTTGAGTAGGATAATAAGTTTAAAAAAGAAGCCATGATAGCCTAGCCAAAACCAAGGTTAATACGTGACCCTACTTTATGAATAGAGACCTAGCTACAGATGATCTAGATAAGGTCTCCCAAACTCAAACCAGAAAATTTAAAACAATGGTATAACAAAAAGAGTCTGTTTAACCCACAAAATAAACATCAATTTGTATATTCCATCTCGGGAAACACACTTCACAAAGTGTGAACCCAAACTACAAACAACCAGTCAGCTCGGTGGGGAAAATAGTTATCTTGAAGAGCAACGATCCTTTAATATAGTAAGAAAAGTCTTCTACAAAAAGTAGAAGTTATGAGGCAAACACCTATTCCCCTCATATATATATATATATATATATATATATATATATATATATATATATATATATATATATATGAACATTTTCATAGAGAAGACAAGATACACTTCAGAAATGAATGAAATCGTAAGTAATAACATAAAAGCATCATAACCCGTAAAGAGAATAGAATTGGCAGAGAGACTTCGTCTCCTTGGAGATGTATAATAGCATTACATAATCCCAGAAAAATGAAACATTGATGTTCAAAGAACATGTATAAACCAACAAAGTCTACATGATGGTGTAGAATAACCACCAAACTGTAATGGCTATAAGAAGGAACCTTAAGAGCAAAAAAATATAGTGTCTCAAGGCTCACAAGACGACAACTTTGTGGTTTACAACATACTAAATCTAACAAAAGTAGAGAACTTTTACTATCAATCATAAGTAATGTCATCTATCACTTAAATATGATGCGAGTTTCAGGAGCAAAGGAGAACCAACATAAACTAATAACAATGTAGCCTACACGCTACCTTCTTTGAGAATTCAAGAAGACAGTTTGAGATGGGCATCCTCAATGTTGTTATCACTGGAACACCAGTCTGCTGCTGAATGCCACAAAATGAAGCATAAGGTCACCCAATACCCTATAAAAGTACGAGACACTTGAACATATTAATCAAGACTAATAAGAGAATTATTATAATTAAACACTCTTATCAAAAGGTCAATCATATACGGAGACTCCCATGGAGTTTCAGACATCAAAAGTACCCTATATTGGATACATAGGGCCTCATTACAACATTGGCGGGCGGCTACCGCCGCCCGCCAAGCTGTAACCGCTGTGCGGCCGCCAATGCGGCCGCACTCCCACGGTGCCCATTTGGACATCCCCGCTGGGGAAACCAAGTTTCCGCCCGCCGGCCCAGCAGGGATGTGGGCCGCAACATGGGAGCTGCCCTGGCGGATTACAACCGCCGGGGCCATTGTGGTGGAAAACCGCCGGCTCTGGCAGTGCGACCGCGGCGCTACCGCCGCGGTCAAAATACGCCGGGAGGCACCGCCAGCCTTTTGTCGGTGCTCCCATCGTTTTGGCCCTGGCGTTGTAATACCGCCAGGGTCATAATGACCACCTAAATCTCTTGAATTTATTATTTTGTAAGTTAGAGAAAATAACTCTTCACAGTCGGTGAAACTCTGTAACGTCAAATGAGGATCTAATAGTTCATGAGCTGAGTAATCCGAGCTCAGTATATATATATATATATACACTACACTGATTGTCACCAGATGAAATATATATTCCAAATCAGTCATGTATAAACATCAAAAGTCAGAAAGAAATAATCCACCCAGAACATTCAAAGACATTTCTAGGTGGCTTTGTCATACCGACCAGCTCTAAATCGCTGCAAAAACGAATCAGCATGCACACCAAATAAATGTTCACTATCAGACAGCATATCTATTAGGCTGTTGTGTACAGCCTCTGAAAACCCAGATTGATGCAGCCATGCATGTCTATGCAGCGCAACTGACTGAGCCATAGCCCTACCCACTGATTCTGTGGTGTCCATACCACATTTTATAGTGAATTTAGCCATTTCCTAGCCATCTTGTACCACCTGTAGGAGTTCACCCCCGGTTTCCTCTGGAAGAGAAGGCAGCAGACGCGCCACTGAGTCCCACAATGCATGAGAAAATCTGTCCAGAACGCATGCCGTGTTTAATGACCTCAATGCTGAACTCGTAGAGAGAATATATATTCCTCCCACAGTGTTCCAGCCATCTGGACTCGTTATATGGTGGAACCAAGGGAAGGACACTAGGGTCTGCTGAAGCCTTACCAGCCTGCACCACCATACGCTTTGTGATGAAATGTTGTAAGAGACAAACTGGGTCCCGGGAGGGTGGGAGGGAGGTCACCGCCTATAGGCTATAGCCCAGTCAGCTGGAGCTCCCAACTGGTTTCACCCAAGACCCTAAAAAGAGAATAATTTAGAGACTCATTATAAGGGGGTAAATGCTCCACTCCTGTCTCACCTTGGTGAAGAACATCCACTAAAGGGTCTGTGGATAATTCCACTGAGGGAAGCCTCCAATCTAAGACCACAGCTGCTGTCCTGAATACCTCAGCATAAGAGAAATTCACCTCAGTTGCCATACCTGGTGGAAAATGTAAATCTGAAACTAGAGAGGACTCAAGTCCATTAGCCTCACCTAGTTCAGTTAGCCAATTTTCCTCCAAAGGAGACAGGGACAGTACTGCCCAAAGTGTTCTGACACCCTACATTCTCCCCTTCAAAAATGTATGTTCCAGTAGTGAAAACAGGATGTCTAAAGCAGATGGCTCCATGGCGCCAGTGCGGCGTTGCATTGACATTGGAAAGAGTAATATGTTCGGCCTTGATCGGTGCCACAACTTAATTGGCTGACTCGATGCCGAAGATGGGAACCCGAAGGGCTATGCCCTGGTGCAGGTACAAAGCCAATAGCAGATTCAGAGGGCCCAACTGTCACCGAGGGCGAACCCACCTGCGTGGATTCTGTCAGAGCACCTGTAACATCCTTGTGGCTAGAAAGTACACCAGACCGGGGACTGAGGCACAAAGACTTCATGCAGGGATTTGTAATACTCACAGTTGGGCTAGAGTCGCCCCGGCTCCAGGAAATTTAGGGAGGAGCGGGATGGATTCCTGTGAATGCTCCTCAACCGAAGGTTAGGAGATGGCACAAACTTATGTGTTGATTATTTCTGCTTTGGAGCCTCCTTTGATGTCCATGGAGAAGGCCTCTCATGTGAACAGCTCCTCGATCGGTCTCTGGACTTAGACGAGGACGGATGATGCTGCTTTGCCTCAGATAGCTGTGCCACCATAATTTTTATGCGATGCTCTCTCAACACCTTCTGCCGAAAACTATGACAGAAACCACACTCCTCGGAGCCATATGGATTTCCATGGCACCACATACAGATGGTATGAGTATCTGTAACTGAAATCTGTTTGCCACAAAATCCACCTGGCTTAAACCCTGGAAACATTCCTAAAAGCACACTTTCCTCAACAAAATGTTGAGATGGACTGAAAAATGGCCTCCTAACCACTAATGATCCGCATTGCAAAAAAAAGAATTTCGGTTCCAGTCTTGTGCCTGGGAGAGGATTCTAAAGTAAGGAATCTGCAGCTAGATTTCTCCGTCAGATGAGATGACTTATGAGTTGGTCCTGTTATGAAGGTCAACTCTTAATTTGTACCACAATAAAAAATATGCCCTTGAGGGGAACAGCATTATCAACGACAGCGGAACCGCGTAAGCCTTTACAACGAAGGCTTCATAATGAAAGTCTTTACAACAACTTTTACCACGAGTATGCCTTTACAACGAATGTTATTATAAAGGCATGAATAGTAAAGGCATGCGCCAGGTAAAAAATCTACATGTACATGTATTTGGGAGTATTTGACAAGTATTAGGGCCTAATTTAAAGTTTGGTGGTAACAGTTCTGCCATCGACTTTTTCAATGGTAAAACCGCCCGCCGACTTGACATTCCAGGTAAAACATAGGCGAAAGACCGCCGATGGTCTGCCGTCACCGCAAGAATAATTCCCCGCATTACCGCCACCATAGGGTAAAGAGGCTGGTGGCGTTAGAACCACCCCTTTTACTGCCAAGCCAATCACGATGTACAATCCCGCCGACACAACTGTGGCGGCTAAATCTCTTCACCTGAGTTGGCGGATTGGCAGCTATAAAAACACGAAACACACCTTTTGAATGCCTTCCACATATCCTGTCGCCGTGAATCTGCTGCTGCCAGTCCTCCTCTTGCTCTTGGGCCAGGTCCAAGATAGGAATAAACCCTGTCGCCGCCGGAACAGAAGGTAAGTCATGTGCATTCCTGTTACCCTAGCACAACTGGACTTGTGCATGCCTCAAAATCTTTATAACACCACCATACTGATACACAGTGCGCAATTGTGTAATGTGGAAATATGAAATTGTTCAGAACAGACCCCTGGGCATAAGCAGCACCCACCAATTAGTGATTGATTGCCTACATTGCAATGGACACCTACACAAAGTCTCAACAAATAGGAACCTGTCCACAAAGGTGGGCGCAAAGGTGTGTGCAAGAATGTACCCAAACATTAAAAATTAAAATTTGAAAAATATCTCCAAATGTCACTAAAAAAACATTCCAATGTAGCACAAACGCTACAACATGCTACAGGTGGTTTTACCTAGAATGTAACACAATACTCACTGGTGAAAAACGAACATGTCAGATGTACGAAGGTCACATATCCCCTTGGTGTGTGCAACATATCACAAACATATGATCACATAAAAATGTAAAGTGCAGGTCATCTGTGTAATGCATATGTGCATATCATTGACATATCATGTCAAAATAAACACACAAGCATTCTCCAGTCACAATAACATAAACGCATTTAATTTTGGTGGAAGTGTCCAGTAACATGATGAATGCTTGCACCAAAATTAATATGCCCATTACAAATGTACTACACGGATATATGCATTTAAAAAAACAAAAAAATAAAATAAAAATACACAACCTGTGCTTGTCGAAAGTTACAAATGATAGGGAGTGTAAGGAAATGCCTCCTTGGCATGGTTACCCCCTGACATTTTGCCTGATATTGATGCTGACTTGACTGAGAAGTGTGCTGGGACCCTGCTAACCAGGCCCCAGCACCGGTGTTCTTTCACTAAAAATGTACCATTGTTTTCACAATTGGCACACCCCTGGCACACTGATAAGTCCCTTGTAAAAGGTACCAGTGGCACCAAGGGCCCTGTGACCAGGGAAGGTCCCTAAGAGCTGCAGCATGTGTTTGTGTCACCCTAAGGGACCCCTCGCCTAACACAGGCACACTGCCATTGTAGATTGTGTGTGTTGGTGGGGAGAAAAAGGCAAAGTCGACATGGCATCCACCTCAGGATGCCATGCACCCAAAATACTGCCTGTGGCATAGATAAGTCACCCCTCTAGCAGGCCTTAAAGCCCTAAGGCAGGGTGCGCTATACCACAGGTGAGGGCATAGTTGCATGAGCAATATACCCTTAGAGTGTCTAAGTCTATTCTTAGACATTGTAAGTACAGTGTGGCCATATTAAGTATATGGTCTGGGAGTTTGTCAAAAACGAACTCCACAGCTCCATAATGGCTACACTGAATACTGGGAAGTTTGGTATCAAACTTCTCAGAATAATAAACCCACACTTATGCCAGTGTTGGATTTATAAAAGAAATGCACACAGAGGACATCTTAGAGATGCCCCCTGTATTTTATCCAATCCTTCAGTGCAGGACTGACTGGTCTGTGCCAGTCTGCTGCTGAGAGACGAGTTTCTGACCCCATGGGGTGTGGGCCTTTGTGCCCTCTAAGGCCAGAAACAAAGCCTGCTCTGGGTGGAGGTGCTTCAGACCTCCCCCCTGCATGAACTGTAACACCTAGCAGTGAGCCTCAAAGGCTCAGGCTTCTTGTTCCAATGACCCAGGGCACTCCAGCTAGGGAGATGCCCGCCCCCTGGACACAGCCCCCACTTTTGGCGGCAAATCCAGGGGAGATAATGAGAAAAACAAGGAGGAGTCACCCACCAGTCAGGACAGCCCCTAAGGTGTCCAGAGCTGAGGTGACTCCTGCCTTTAGAAATCCTCAATCTTGATTTTGGAGGATTCCCCCAATAGGAATAGGGATGTGCCCTCCTCCCCCCAGGGAGGAGGCACAAAGAGGGTGTAGCCACCCTCCGGGACAGTAGCCATTTGCTACTGCCCTCCTGACCTAAACACACCCCTAAATTTTTTATTTAGGGGTACCCCAGAACCCAGGAAATAAGATTCCTGCAACCTGAACTACAAAGAAGGACTGCTGACCTACAAGCCTGCAGAGACGACGGACGACGACAACTGCTTTGGCCCCAGCCCTACCGGCCTGTCTCCAGAATTGAAAACCTGCAACCAGCGATGCATCCAACAGGGACCAGCAAGTTCTGAAGCCTCAGAGGACTGTCCTGACCCCCAGGACCAAGAAACCCCCGTGAGCAGGGGCTCTGCTCAACAACAGCTACATCTTTGCAACAAAGAAGCAACTTTCAAAGAACTCACTCTTCCCGCCGGAAGCTCTGCACCCGACGCCCCCGGCTCGAGATCCTGAGAACCAGCACCACGGGAAGGACTCCCCAGCAACTGCAACCCCATGAGTAGAACGAGACGACCCCCCTGGAACCCCACAGCAACGCCAGCAGAGAGACTCCAGAGGCTCACCCTGACCGCGACAGCCTGTAACAAGGGGCCCGACACCTGGACCAAGCACTGCACCCGCAGCCCCCAGGACCTGAAGGAACCAAACCTCAATGCAAGAGTGACCGCCAGGCGACCCTCTGCCTAGCCCAGGTGGTGGCTGTCCCGAGAAGCCCCCCATGTGCCTGCCTGCACCACTAGAGTGACCCCCCCAGGTCTCTCCATTGTTTCCTATCTGTAAGGAAATGCCTCCTTGGCATGGTTATCCCCTGACTTTTTGCCTTTGCTGATGCTAAGTTATGATTTGAAAGTGTGCTGGGACCCTGCTAACCAGGCCCCAGCACCAGTGTTCTTTCCCTAAACTGTACCTTTGTCTCCACAATTGGCGCAACCCTGGCTCTCAGGTAAGTCCCTTGTAACTGGTACCCCTGGTACCAAGGACCCTGATGCCAGGGAAGGTCTCTAAGGGCTGCAGCATGATTTATGCCAGCCTGGGGACCCCTCACTCAGCACATGCACACTGCTTCACAGCTTGTGTGTGCTGGTGGGGAGAAAATGACTAAGTCAACATGGCACTACCCTCAGAGTGCCATGCCAACCTCACACTGCCTGTGGCATAGGGAAGTCACCCCTCTAGCAGGCCTTAAAGCCCTAAGGCAGGGTGCACTATACCACAGGTGAGGGCATAGGTGCATGAGCACTATGCCCCTACAGTGTCTAAGCAAAACCTTAGACATTGTAAGTGCAGGGTAGCCATAAGGGTATATAGTCTGGGAGTCTGTCAAGCACGAACTCCACAGCACCATAATGGCTACACTGAAAACTGGGAAGTTTGGTATCAAACTTCTCAGCACAATGAATGCACACTGATGCCAGTGTGCAATTTATTGTAAAATACACCCAGAGGGTATCTTAGAGATGCCCCCTGAAAACATACCCGACTTCCAGTGTAGGCTAACTAGTTTCTGCCAGCCTGCCACACACCGGACATGTCGCTGGCCACATGGGGAGAGTGCCTTTGTCCCTCTGTGGCCAGGAACAAAGCCTGTACTGGGTGGAGGTGCTTCTCACCTCCCCCTGCAGGAACTGTAACACCGGGCGGTGAGCCTCAAAGGCTCGCCCCCTTTGTTACAGCGCCTCAGGGCATCCCAGCTAGTGGAGATGCCCGCCCCTCCGTCCACTGCCACCACTTTTGGCGGCAAGGCTGGAGGAGATAATTAGGAAAACAAGGAGGAGTCACCCACCAGTCAGGACAGCCCCATAGGTGTCCTGAGCTGAGGTGACCCTTACTTTTAGAAATCCCCCATCTTGTGGATGGAGGATTCCCCCAATAGGATTAGGGATGTGCCCCCCTCCCACAGGAGGAGGCACGAAGAGGGTGTAGCCACCCTCAAGGACAGTAGCCATTGGCTACTGCCCTCCCAGACCTAAACACACCCCTAAAATCAGTATTTAGGGGCTCCCCAGAACCTAGGAAACTAGATTCCTGCAACCTTAACCAGAAGAAGGACTGCTGACCTGAAGCCCTGCAGTGAAGACGGAGACGACAACTGCTTTGGCCCCAGCCCTACCGGCCTGTCTCCCAACTTCGAAGAAAACTGCAACAGCGACGCATCCAACGGGGACCAGCGAAATCTGAAGCCTCAGAGGACTGCCCTGCAACCACTGACCAAGAAACTCCCGTGAACAGCGGCCCTGTTCAACAATCTGCAACTTTCTTTCAACAAAGAAACAACTTTAAAGACTTCACGTTTTCCGCCAGAAGCGTGAGACTTTCCACTCTGCACCCGACGTCCCCGGCTCGACCTGCGGAAAACCAACACTACAGGGAGGACTCCCCGGCGACTGCAAGCCCGTGAGTAGCCAGAGGCTCCCCCTGACCACGACTGCCTGTAACAAGGGACCCGACGCCTGGAACCAACACTGCACCCGCAGCCCCCAGGACCTGAAGGAACCGAGCTCCAGTGCAGGAGCGACCCCCAGGCAACCCTCTGCCTAGCCCAGGTGGTGGCTACCCCGGGGAGCCCCCGTGCCTGCCTGCATCGTTGAAGAGACCCCCGGGTCTCCCCATTACTTCCTATCTGAAACCCGATGCCTGTTTGCACTCTGCACCCGCCCGCCCCAGTGCCGCTGAGGGTGCACTTTCTGTGCCTGCTTGTGTCCCCCCCCCCCGGTGCCCTACAAAACCCCCCTGGTCTGCCCCCCGAGGACGCGGGTACTTACCTGCTGGCAGACTGGAACCGGGGCACCCCTGTTCTCCATTGAAGCCTATGTGTTCTGGGCACCTCTTTGACCTCTGCACCAGACCGGCCCTGAGCTGCTGCTGTGGTAACTTTGGGGTTGCCTTGAACCCCCAACGGTGGGCTACCTTGGACCCAACTTTGAGACTTGTAAGTGTTTTACTTACCTGTGAACTTAACCTTTACTTACCTCTCCCAGGAAATGTTGATTTTTGTACTGTGCCCACTTTTAAAATAGCTTATTGCCATTTTTACAAAGACTGTTCATGCTATTGTGATTATTCGAAGTTCCCAGAGTACCTAAGTGAAATACCTTTCATTTAAAGTATTACTTGTAAATCTTGAACCTGTGGTTCTTAAAATAAACTAAGAAAATATATTTTTCTATATAAAAACCTATTGGCCTGGACTAAGTCTTTGAATGTGTGTTCCTCATTTATTGCCTGTGTGTGTACAGCAAATGCTTAACATTACCCTCTGATAAGCCTACTGCTCGACCACACTACCACAAAATAGAGCATTAGAATTATCTATTTTTGTCACTATCTTACCTCTAAGGGGAACCTTTGGACTCTGTGCACACTATCTCTTACTTTGAGATAGTATATACAGTGCCAACTTCCTACAGGGAGTGCATGGCCCACACAGTCGCAGAAATAGCACCATAAGCAAATAATTAGTAACAATTCAAAAATAAGGCCAGGACAAAGGATTTCTCAAAACAAAAATGTATTATAGAAATGAGATAACTCTCTCATAAGTCAATAAAAGGAGATTGTAAAAGAAAACACAAAGGCACCAGGCCAGGAGCCCATAGTGTGGGTGCATGCCTACAACTTGCCTCCTAATATTGCTGCCAGATTAAACCTCCTCTGGAAGGGGCATCCGTGGGGCAGACAGCAAGCACCTCAAAGATTTTATAGGGGGGGGGAGGGGGCCTTGGGGTTGGTAGAGGTGGTATGGGATTTGGAAGGGGTGGATTTGGGAAGAGTAGATTGGGATCTAGAAGGAGTGGGTTGGGATATAGAAGGGGTCAGGACCAGGTAGAAGCACAAGCTCTCCTTGGGGAAATGCATAAGTTGTTTGGTACTGAGTTGGGTTTATGCGGTAGAGGGAGTGGCCATATCGGTTGTGCATGTGTCTGTTGAAGGTAGGGGTACATGAGGGTCTGGAGTATGTGGTGCATTTGTAAGTGCGTTTTTTAATGTTGGTCTGTTGGGTGTGGGCGTTTGTGTCCAGTATATGTGTGTGTGGATGTGTCTGCTGTGGTGTGTGTTGCTGTGCGTGTGCATGCATGTGTGGTGGCAGCTGTGATTGGTGCTGTGTCTGTGGTGTGTGTGTGTGTGTGTGTGTTGGGTGCAATGACTAGGGGTGTGCTGGTGGAGTCAGTGGGTGTTGATATAGTGGTGGGTGTTGTGTCTGGGGGACGTGACTTTGGTGGTGTGTGTTGTGGCTGCATGTGTCTGTCTGTGCTTATGTTTTTTGCCGTGTGTGTTGGGATGTGCTGCATGTTGCTGTTGTAGGTGGATTAATATGTTTGCATTTGTTTTGGACAGGGCTAGATTGAGGGATTTGGGATGTGGAAGGGGTGGGAGTCTGGGCATGAGGCTGGAGTGGGTGGGAGGCTGCAGCCAATGAGGAGGCCAGAACCTGAAATGACAGCTGTAGGAGAGACAGAGCACCATAAATGCCATCCAGATAAGCCAGCATCTGGGTATTCTGGGCAACCAGCCAGCCCCTGAATGGCATTCAGTAGTGTGGTCTGGCCTACAGCGTTTTTTCTTAATAGAACCCTGGCCCCTTTAATGAGCTCAGCCTGGAACATTGGGGCAGGGACAGAGGTGCCTGTAGCAAAGGTGAAGCCGCCCCTTTTAGGGGGGTGGCTGTGGCCAGTGGGGGGGGGGAGGGCCAAGAGGGAGAGTGGAGCTGGGAATACAGGGGGCGGACAAAGATGTAGGTGTCACAGCCTCTCCAGGGTCCACCTCCACTAGGGACATGTCTTTATCAGAGGCCGCTGAGGAAGATGTTGAGTCACTCGTGGCATCCTGGCCAGTCCCCTCACCCTGCATGCCACTGGGTCCCTCAATGCCGGTGGTCTCAGCACCCAATCCGCAGTGGCCAGCTTCATCCCTGCCAATGTGGCCGTTGTCACCTTTGCCTTGCTCAGTTAGTGCTGAAAAACAAGATACAACAGTTATAGGGCCTGATTCTGGCTATGGCGGACGGCGGAGGCCGTCCGCCATAGTCCCGCCGCCAAATGACCGCACCGCGGTGAAAAGACCGCGGCGGCCATTCACACATTTCCTCTGGGCCGGCGGGTGCTCTCCAAAAGAGCGCCCGCCGGCCCAGAGGAAATGCCCCTGCAACGAGGACGCCGGCTCAGAATTGAGCCGGCGTAGTTGCAGGGGTGCGACGGGTGCAGTTGCACCCGACGCGTATTTCAGTGTCTGCAAAGCAGACACTGAAATACTTTTTGGGGCCCTCTTATGGGGGCCCCTGCAGTGCCCATGCCATTGGCATGGGCACTGCAGGGGCCCCCAGGGGCCCCGCGGCACCCCCTACCGCCATCCTGTTCATGGCGGGTTTCCCGCCATGAACAGGATGGCGGTAGGGGGTGTCTGAATCCTCATGGCGGCGGAGCGCGCTCCGCCGCCATGGAGGATTCCCCCGAGCAGCGGAAAGTCGGCGGGAGACCGCCGACTTTCCGCTTCTGACCGCGGCTGAACTGCCGCGGTCAGAATGCTCGTGGGAGCACCGCCAGCCTGTTGGCGGTGCTCCCGTGGTCGGTGGCCCTGGCGGCCACCGGCCACCAGGGTCAGAATGACCCCCATAGTGTTTCTGTGAGAACACAATTGGACATCAATGTTCATCACACAACTTTTGAAACAAGTTCAGGTAACCCCCATTGCTGCTCCCATATCATGTATTCATTTGTCACTTATACACTTGTAGTTCACTCCATAACAAAGGGTTCCAACAGCATTAGTGAACACAGAGCCTGGCTACATCCTTGAAGCAGTAGAGTACAGAGTTAATATTGGTTCCTTTCCCCCAAAGGCTAAGATTTTTGGATAGAATTTGCCTGCCCAAAATGGGACACCACAACATCTATGTGATGTAATCTTCCACATGCAAATGTCCCTCTCAAGATCACATTGCTCACCATCACCTAATTACCCTCTGGACAGGACTAAGGACACCAAAATGTTGACTCTGGGACGCACAAATCGCTCACCAATGTGGACACATTCTTGTCTGTTGCTTACAATACATTTTTGTAAAGAAATGTATGTTGCCATTCACAGACAGGCTTACATGCACAATTGTGATTGGCTAAAGACTCAGGTCCACCAATTACTGTCAACATAAAGTATCATAATTTTGCTGGGGAAGCTGCTGTCAAATGTGTCAGCTAAGGAAAGATGTTACTGTACACAGAATATGAAAACCGTTAGTGCAGATGCACATTCTTACATTGTCATGGCACCAATTTAGGAAGGTGAAGTGAGAAATATCAGCTGCTTCACAATTGTGCAGTTTGCCACAGTCACCATTGAGGAAGCCTACATCCACTGCACACATTTATGATGTATCATCACAGCTAACCCAATCATGAGCTGGGGCACGTTTATTTAAACTGTCACTCATGTCATTGTGTAAATGCTGGCATTCTCTTGTGTGCGTGCAGCCTTTTGTCTGCCCACAACAGTAATTGCCTTGGGAGGAGGAGTCTAGTGGCATGAGACAGCCCAAAGCAACACAACACACACACATAGCATTAGACACAGACTGACCAACATACATCTCCAGAAATCATCATGGGCTTTGGATGAGTACCTTCCTCGCAGTTGCTGGCATAAAACATGGCTTGGAAGTAAAGAGGTTAAACCACAACAATATATCAAAACAATTACTTACCCCCTTGTTGCTGCTGCTGTTCAGCCCTCAACTGCCCATCTAGCTCCTGGTAAGCCACTGCAAGGTTGGGGGACATTAGTGGGGTCAGGGTGCAGTGCACCTGCCTGGATCGGTGGAAGGACTGCCCAACTTGGCTTTCGGCAGATTTTCTAGTTGCCTGATGCAGGTCCTCCCACCTCTTCTGACAGTGCGTGCTATGCCGCTTGTGGATCTGAGGGTCCACACCTTCTTCGCAGTGGCCTTCCATATATCACACTTTTGATGGGCGTTGGCCTGTAAAGATGACATAAAAGAACAGGAAAAGGCAATTCAGTGTCACTGTTAGGCAGCACTGCAGTGACATCACATATTCCAGATGAACATGTACATTTACAAAACAGTTGCAATTTGTTTTGTCAACAAAACAGTCATAGGTAGAGTGGAAGTACTGATTTGCAGTGATGTCATATGCACCATCAATACTTGCTAGATCCTCATGCTACCTGCTCAGGCCTACATCATCATCTTGGCCAGAGCTATGCAACCAATTCTGTTTTGAGAGCCACCCATTATCACTCACAATCATTGTGAGCCACTGTAGGCCAAACCAATTGACAGTCCTTGCACATTATCATACTCAAATCTTACATTGGCTTCCTGCCTAAACTCCCAAGAGTCAGAACTCATGGTCTACATCACATACACTGACTGAGGACAACAGACGAGGGTTGTAATTTGTCAATGAGAGCAGGGGTTATTTTGAGATTGTGGATTCTAATAGGACAGTCTGGAATGGATGATGGTGAGCCACTGTCATCTGAACTTGCTGCACCTAAAATAAGTCTAACTATATGTGGCTTTATGACAGGTTGAAATCATACAGCACTAAATGATCAACAATAAGTGACAGTACAGCATCACACAACTCCAGACTCCTAAATGTTTCAAACCTAACTACTGTTTTTTCAAACATTGGCTGTATGGTGTTGGTCTTACAGCTTGTACACTGTCAACTTGAAACTGTCAGGGGGGCGTGGCCTGACCGCCGGGCAAGATGGCCGTCACTCTGTGAGGCTCTGCCTGGCCCGGGGCCGTTTATCCGACTATTATCATATCCAACGGTGCTGGCGAGCGTGAGCCTGGCGCGCTCTGCTCAGAGAAGCCCCTGGGCTGCCTTCGGCGGCTCAGGAGCAGCGGAGCGGTCGGAGCAGCGGTGAAGGAACGCGGGCGGGCCTGCTGACGGCCGCGCTCGCGCGGCTAGAACGCGGTGCGAGCGGACGAGCGTGGAGGCCCGTGGCGGCTTCTGAGGAGTGTGGCCGTGCGTGGAGCTACGCAAGGTGCATAGCGTGCGGGTGGACTTGAGGCCCGCGACTGCTCCCGGAGGTATGTGATCGGGCGCGAGACTGCGCCTGGGGGCCATTCGGCGTCGTGGTCGCGTTGCGGCCCTGCAATAAGCTTGGCCCTGGTGGCGCTAACGCGGAAGAGGCTCTGACGGGCCCTGAAGCTATCTCTGGGCCCGGCGGCTTAAACGGGCGAGGAGGAGGCCCGTAAGGAGACAAGCTGTCGAGACAAAGCCTTGAGGGGGCCCTCGAGGTTCGTAGCTTCATTTACTTGGTATCTGGGAAAACGGACTGATCATTCGGGCGGGCCCCTCGGGCCGCTAACTCAGGGATACGAAGTGAGGCCCGGCGGAGGGCGGTGAAGGCTGTGACTGCGGTGGCCCAAGGAGGGTGTACGAGTGGCGACTACCCGGATGAGCAGTGCGGGCTGATTGGGCCTGTGAGGATAAGCCGATGTTCTGAGATCCCGTTACTTGACGAGCCCAGCTGCTGAAGCAGGAGCCCGTGGTGGGCTCTGCGTTAACTGGAGAGGTTGCTGGGGTCTGGGCCTCCCTTTGCTTGGCTCTACTTACCTGGACCTGGTCGGAGGTGTTGAAGCAGGGTGGAACTATGGGTAAGGCTGATCAACGTCAGGCCAAACTTACCTTCGAAGGGGGGAAAAAAAAGAACGCTGCTGCTAGCTCCCAGCCCTGTGAGGAGCCGAACGGAGAGGATAGCCCTGAGGTATCGGTGAAGTCCATGTTTTTGGAACTTAAGGCCAGCCTGGCGGGCATTGACACCAAACTGGATCATGTCACCGAACGGCTTGACCGCATTAGGGCGCGCGTAGACGATCACGACACCAGGCTTGAGGCCTTGGAGTCACGTACATCTGAGATAGAGGATGCACGCCGGGGTGACAGGGAACAGATCGCACGTATGGACCGAATCCTTGAGGTCATACGTAACAAGAACGAGGACTTGGAATCAAGACCACGCCGCAATAACATTTGAATTGTGGGACTGCCGGAGGCGACCGATATAGGGTGAATGGAAGACTTTATTGAACAGATGTTGTCTGAGTTGTTCACCAGTGAGCTCTCTCGGATGCTGGTGGTTGAGAGAGCTCACAGATCTTTGGGACCCTGACCCCCTCCGGGGACTCCCCCACGTACAATTATTGCACGTCTATTAAACTACCGTGATCGTGACGCTGTACTCCGTCTGGCAAGGGAGAGACGTCCGTTACTTTATAAGAACTCCGAAATAAATTTCTTCCCAGACTATACACTTGGGCGGTGATTCTAACCGCGGCGGGTGGCGGTCGCCGCCCGCCATGCGGTTACCGCCAAATGACCGCACCGCGGTCACAAGACCGCGGCGGCCATTCTGGCTTTCCTGCTGTGCTGGCGGGCGACCGCCAAAAGGCCGCCCGCCAGCACAGCGGGAAAGACCCAGGAACGATGAAGCCGGCTCCGAATGGAGCTGGCGGAGTTGCTGGAGTGCGACGGGTGCAGTAGCACCCGTCGCGAATTTCAGTGTCTGCTAGGCAGACACTGAAATTCTTTTTGGGGCCCTCTTACGGGGGCCCCTGTAGTGCCCATGCCATAGGCACTGCAGGGGCCCCCAGGCACACCCTACCGCCATCCTGTTCCTGGCGGGAGACCCGCCAGGAACAGGATGGCGGTAGGGGGTGTCAGAATCCCCATGGCGGCGGAGCGCGCTCCGCCGCCATGGAGGATTCTCAAGGGCAGCGGAAAGTCGGCGGTACACCGCCGACTTTCCGTTTCTGGCCGCGGCTGAACCGCCGCGGTCAGAATGCCCAGCGGTGCACCGCCAGCCTGTTGGCGGTGCTACCGCGGTCATTCGCCCTGGCGGTTTTTACCGCCAGGGTTAGAATGACCCCCTTGGTGTGCAGTCCCAGAGACGTGCCTTTCTGCCGGTTACAGGCAGGTGTGAGCTTTGCCCTGTTATATCCTGCCAAGCTGAGGGTGCGACATGAGGGTAAGATGCACTATTTCACGGACTTGAAACAAGCGACCAAGTTTGCTTGACAGCTGCCGAGGGAGCGGGAGACCACAGAGCGCCGTGGCCGCGGCAGTGACGGCGCTGCCCTAAGTGACAATGACTAATATGCTCCGATCGACCTGACACCCATTGTTGGAACTGCTGGGGCACGCCGGCTGCTCCTTGCCTGGTCCCGGCTGCTAAGTGACTGGTGATTGGCCCATGGGCCCTCTCTCCCGATGCCATCTGGGTGGAGAGATACTAGGCCGGTCATAGCCCCTGGGATGAGACCTATTATTCACTGTTCTTGTTTTCGAGGAGGGTTTTGGGGCCAAGATGGGTGGGTAATTAGTTGGGTCCGATTGGGGGGCCTGAGTGGGTGGGGGGTTTCTCACATGTTAGTGGGGTATTGTCCCTTCATTTATGTATGAATGTTCTATTTGTTTCCTTGCAAACTTTATGGCAGGTGGGGATTGGCCTTTGCGTGCAAGACTGGCTGACTGTGGATGGGGCCCAGAGGTGAGGAAGTATCTGGGATCAGATGTTTGACTTGGAATGTACGAGGGCTTAATGATAGTAGGAAAGCTCGACTTGTGGCTGCATATGTTAAGAGACATGCAATTGATGTATGTATGCTTCAGGAGACACACTTAGTGAAGTCCACAACACACAGACTAAAATCTGGGTGGGTAGGTGAGATGCATTGCTCAACATACTCAGGTTACTCCCGTGGAGTCGCAGTCCTTATTCGCAAGGGTCTGCAGTGGCGAACGAAAAAAGTTCTGGTAGATCCCAATGGCAGATATGTACTGATGAGTGGTGTGTTACTGGACAAGCCGCGCCGCCTAGTCGCTGTGTATGGGCCGAATGTTGATGATCCAGGTTTCTTCATGGAGCTGTGGCGCCTGGTGGAGTCGTTGGGGCCGGGTGCGGTGCTTTGGGGGGGAGATTTTAATGTCGTACTTGATGCCAAGCTGGACAGGGAGAGTAAGGCCAGGATGCAACATGTTGCGGCGGCTAGGGCCTTGGAGGCCGTGATGCGTGATGGTGCGCTAGTTGACTTGTGGCGGCAGCGGCATCGAGTGGCGAGAGAGGGTACATGTCTGAATTATGTGCATGGTAGCTGGTCTCGTATTGACCGCTGGCTGGGTTCCAGGGACATGCTGGCCTGGACTTGAGCGGTTGAACATCTTCCTCGTACGCTGTCAGATCACTCGCCGGTGTGTCTGGAATTGGAGATACCGATTGAACTAGGTAGATCTATTATGTGGCGGCTGCCTAGGGGGGCGCTTCACGATGCGGCCTTCCGTGAGGAACTGCGGGAGGTGATTAAAATGTACTTTGCAGAGAATCAGGGATCGGTGGAGTCCCCAGGAACCCTTTGGGAGGCATTTAAAGTTGTTATCAGAGGGGTTTGTATCTCGAAACAACACGGTATAGTTAAAACACTGAGACGAGAGATGGCTGAAAATGAGTCACGGCTTGCTGAGCTGGAAAAACAACTGGAATCTAACTGGTCTAATGAAGTCCTTGCGGAGATCCGCCAAGAGATATCGCTGTATGAGGAGGTTTCTCTTAGGGAAATTTGCTTCCTCAGGAGGGAGGCTCGCGCACGTCAGTATGGGGAGGGTGAAAGGGCTGGACGTACATTGGCAGCTTTAATTCATAAACCTTGGGCCAATGACTATGTCTCTGAGGTCATGGATGGAGGGGGTGAGAGTGTGTCGGGATCGGGAGGAATTATGCAGGTGTTCACTGAGTTTTACGCTGGGCTCTATGCAGCTCCGATGGGAGCTGGTGTGACTGATGCACAGATGCCCTTTGAGGATATTGCGTTAATATGGTTTGATGAGGTGCATAGGAAATGCTTAGATGAACCATTCACAGTGGAGGAGGTGACTGCGGCCATACGCGGCTTACCTGGAGAGAAGTCACCTGGACTGGATGGCCTAACCTCTGCGTTTTATAAAGAGTATGCGGATATATTAGCCCCTCGGCTATTGGAGGTCTATGCAGAAGCCCTGGTGACTGGGTCGCTCCCGACCTCACTCCGGGAGGCACTGATAGTGACAATCCTGAAGCTGGAAAGGATCAGACCCGATGCGACTCGTACCGCCCGCTTTCCATGATAAATATTGACAACAAAATCCTAGCGAAGATGATTGCAGCGAGGCTACAGCCTCTTCTCCCCAGTTTGGTGCTCCCGGATCAGTTGGGTTTTGTCCCGGGAAGGTCTACGGGCCACAATTTGCGCACCTTTTTCGCGGTAGCGGAACACTGGTAGAAGATGACAATGCGGCAGCTGTTTTCCTGGACGCAGCTAAAGCATTTGATTCCTTGACATGGGACTATATGTTCGCTCTGTTGGGTCGGGTGGGAATTAGTGCGCGCTTCCTCCGCTGGATTAGATTGCTGTATACATTGCCCACTGCTAGATTGCGCCTTAATGGGAATGTATCTGCCCCGTTCCCTGTTGCGCACGGCACACGCCAGCGTTGCCCGCTATCCCCTCTCCTTTTTGCTGCGGCAATGGAGCCCCTGGCGGCCCGGCTCCGACAGAATTATAACGACAGAGGATTGCAATTCCGGCAGCGACCAATATTGATATCTCTGTATGCAGACGATATTGCATTATATGTACGGAATCCCGACCAGAATCTGGATGCACTACTTGATGAGATCGTGCGTTTTGGTACCTTTTCAGGTATTAATATTAATTGGTCTAAATCAGTGGTGCTGCCTTTGACCCCCAGGGTGCAGCGGTATGACTCTCGATACCCTCTGGTGTGGGCGGATGGACCGGTGCGGTATTTGGGTATACAGCTGAGTTGTGATGTGGAGGAGCTGTGGCTGGCTAACTATGGCACTTCTCTGACGTGGCTGGAGGGGAAGGTAGAGTCCTGGCGAACCCTCCCGCTGTCATTGATAGGACGTATTTCTATTGCAAAGATGGTAGTTCTACCGAAATTTTTGTATCTATTTGTGAATCTCCCTCTCCCGCTTCCGAGAAGTTACCTGAGGCGTCTGCGCTCAGCACTGATCTGCCTGGTATGGGCGGGCCAACGCGCGCGTATTTCATGGGGGAGGCTGACGTTGCCATTCGAACTAGGTGGGCTCGCTGCGCCGGATATGGAGCTGTATTATCTATGTGCTCAGGCGCACTATGCGTACTACTGGCTGAATCCTATCCGTTATCTGCCGCACCTGGCGCCTGAGAGCGACTCTGTGTGGCCGGATGACCTGGCGAGAGCATTCGGAGGACGTGTACCGTCCCGGGTGCGGGGGATTGACACGGTGGCATGTACGATGCGGGCGTGGGGTATGTTGATGCGGCGGTCCGGGGTTTCGGTCCCGTTCGCTCCTTCCTTACCGGTAATGGCGATAGCTGCCGAGCAGTTGTATCGTGACGGTGGAGTACGTGGGTTTCTCCGAGATGCTGGCCTAACTGAGTTGAGAGATTGGATGATCGCTTGCTTGATGTATCTGAGATACTGGCTGGTCGCGAGTGCACGACGCTTCAGCGTATGTATGTGATCCGAGTTCGTTCTTTTTTGCGGAACCGCTTGTGGAGTTTGGATGAGGCCCCGGTGGAGTTCCGCGCTCTGGAGTCTCTCTGCTGCGCGCGGTCGCCTAATAGGCTGGTCACCAAATTATATAACTGTATGCAGGAACAGAAGAATAATCTCTGGGAGCCGTCTAGACTAGCGTGGGAGGCGGATCTGGGAGAACCCATCTCGGAGGCTCTGTGGCGTACCTGCTGTGCGCATATGAGAGCGTTGACGCCAAATTACAGGTTTAGATTGCTGCATTTTAAATTTTTGCACAGACTATACTATACCCCAGTGCGGATGCACTCCTTGGGGTTGCGCGAAGATGCGCGCTGTGCGCCCTGCCGGGCGCCGGAGGCTAGTTTTTTACATTTGGCGTGGGAATGTGCGGAAGTTTACGCCTTCTGGGTGGCAGTTTTCAAAGCAATCTCTGAAATGATCGAACTAGAAATTCCTGCCACTCCTAGAATCGCGCTGCTTGGGTGCGTGGAGGACATCAGGGCAACACACAGACGCTTAGTGGGCCTACTATTGCTGTTAGCCAAGCGTAGAGTGGCCATGTGCTGGGACGAGAGCGCCGCACCGCTCTGAATGGCTAAGAGATGCTGTTTTTTGTCATGATCAGCTTATAGTCTTCTGGAGCCTGATGCCTGAAGGGTCTAGACCCAAAGATATTTGGACCCCACTGAATAATTTCTTAGCGGCCCAAGACGAGTGAGTGATATAACCAAAGAAGCCCGGACAAATTACTGACCCCTCTGTACGCTGGCATCTATGTCAGGAAGGTGAATGGCTGTTGTTGTCTGGTTGTATTCCCCACCTGCCCCTTTTGTTTATATCTGTTGATATCCCTTATCCAACTGTATGTTATCACTACTGCATCTCTGGCACTGTTGTTCTACTTTTATATATTTGATATGATAAAATCAATAAAAAAAATAAAAAAATAAAAAACTTGAAACTGTCAGTCAGTGGCCTGCAGTTTCTGTGAGGAAATAGGATTTGTGTGATACATAGCCACACATTGCAGCTTCTACTCTCAGGTCGCTTAACATTGTCAAGCACAGAACAGTCATTCATTGGTCACAAAAATCTGTCAACATACATCATTCTATCAACTCAGAAGCAGACCAACAACCACATTACGAAAATGGAACCAAATATCCTGTGAACCACAAAGGAAGAGGTTACGCAGTCAGACATTCCCCAATCAGGCATGTACGTGTTCCTCTGGGGTTCCATAGAGTTGGCTGTACAGGGACAGAACCTCCCTGCTAAGGAGCTCCAGTTTTTCAGGGGAGAAGGCATGGGCCCTGTCACTTGCATTGCACAGCATTCTGGCTCCCAGATATTGTTAACAGCAGGAAAAATCGAGGAGGTCTTGATGGCTGCTGTGCTAAGAGGCAAGTGTTTTTTTTTTCACACAACGTGGCGCACAAGTACACAGCCGACGCAATCCATGACAGAGACAGACACAGCCAGTGGCTCTCGTGCATAGTCATCACACACATTAGCCCATGGCAGGTACCGTCATGGAGGTTCCCACCTACTACGTGGTCAATGTCAGCTGACGGCCTTCAGCTATGCAATGTCCTGATGGCAAGAGCAGGCAGACGCTATTTTGAGTGTTTATCTATGCATTTTGCTAATGTATATGCGTCACTGGCACTCAAAATGGGGGATAGTGCATTTCTAACAGACAGATATGAACAACACTTTCTGGGAAAGATATGATAAATATAAAAATGCGTACCATGAATGTATTTGTCAATGATAGTGCTGTGGGTTAGTACTTATGCTGACAATGGTATATAAAATAATATATATATATATATATATATATATATATATATATATATATATATATTTATATATATATATATGTGTGCAAATAAATAATACAGGTCGAGTGTACTATTTGCACAACTCATGGCAGTACTGCATTTTGTATCCCCTGGCACCATTCAATACACTGTAGCAGTATCTGGGGGCATGTCCCAGCCAACTTTCAGTGGTGTGTTACAAGAAGTCCTTGTTTCCCTGATAAAGAACATGAACAACTACATCCAATTTCCACATCCACAGGATTTAGCCACCGTGAAGGGAGAATTCTATGCTTTGGGTGGAATACCACATGTGGTTGGAGCAACAGATGGCACCCATATTGTGTTGGTGCCACCACACAACAGAGAACATGTATATCGCAATCGGAAGAACTTCCATTCCATCAATGCGCAAGTTGTCTGCTTACAAGGCTTATACATCACAAGTGTGAGTGCCCTCTTCCCTGTGTCAACAGATGATTCCTTCATACTACATAACAGCAATATACCCATGCAGATGTCACAACATGCCTGAATCTTAGATCTGATAGAGACTTCTAGTTGCAGATTCCTTACCTTAGAATTTTACCCCAGGCGTCAGACTGGATCCAGAGATTTTTCTTAGAGCAATACCCTTGCACGTCGGTAGGTGACGTTGGTCGACTCTGCGGGCCTCATTGGCGTCGTAGTCGCCGTGATGTTGCGGGAGTAGTACATGGAGGCCGCCCTCACGCAGTGACGTCAGTTCTTTTCTTTCCACGCCACGCACTGATCTGGAGAAGAGCTACCCTGGCTATTTTTTGGCCGAATTTGACCATTTTGTTGAATATTTGGTGCGCTGAGAATGTCCCCAAAGACCGGTTTCAAGCTGTGTGAGGACTGTCATCGCACGATGTCAGTGACGGATCCTCATCGGGTTTGTCTGTGGTGTCTTGAGCGTGACCACGCCCCGAAGTCGTGCTCCGAGTGCTGGACCATGCACCCCAAGGCTTTGAGGGAACGGTCCCTAAAGCTCATGGTAGCCCGGCATTCGACTCCGCGTAGGTCCCGGTCTCGCTCGAGAGGAAGGTCTCGAGATCGGTCTCGGAGTCATCACCACTCAGCTTCCAAATCCTCGGGTCAAGGTAAGAAGAAGAAGTCGAAGAAGTCACAACACTCTCCGACTTCACCCCACCGGTCAGCCAACACAACGCGGGAGGAGCGTCCAAGCACAAGGCATCCATCCTCAGAGCCTGCGTCTGGGTCGACTCCGCGCTTCCCTGAGTTTCCTGGAGCCGGACCGACCCCTGCCCAGCTTAAGGACTTTTATGAGGCCATGCGCCTCATCTTGGGGCACTCCGACCCCGATACAGCACCTTCGGCGCCCAAAGGGTTCAGCTGAGGGGCCTTCGGGTTCCGCACCGGCGGCTTCGCCTCCGGCCACCGAGGTCACCACCAGATCCACATGTGGATCTGCACCGACGCTGGTCACACCCTTGAGACCTTCGCCCGGTGCCGGGTCGTTTGTCGGCGCGCCTGACGTCGGTAGTGGCCACTATCGACGTCGACCCAATTCTTATCCCCGACAAGTCGGAGCAGCGTCGGCCGGCGCTGCCTTCGACTTCGATAGGGCCTATTCACCCCCAGGTCGGATTCGGACCCTTTTTCTTATGGGTACGAATATGGGGAGGGATTGGAGGGGTCGCTGGACCATTATGAATACCAGCATGACCCTTCTATGGACTGGGCTGAGGAATTGGGTGAAGCCAGTAGTCTGGATACTTCTCCTGACGCTGGCATGCTGTCTCCTCTTACTGTGGCTACGGCGTAGGTAGCAACTTCTGGTATGGTGGTCAGTAGGGCAGCTGAGGCCCTTGGTCTCGAGCTTCCCACTGTTGGGGTCAGATCTAATCTCCTGATAGAGGTGCTTGAGCCTGGGGCTTCTACTTCAGAACCCCTTTTGCCATTTAATGAAGCCCTCACCGATGTCCTTTTGGGTACCTGGTCCAAACCCAACACAGGGGCTCCTGTGAATAGGACTATCACACGTCCCCATCGGCACGCTCCGAACGACCCTAAATTCCTGTCCCAGCACCCCACGCCTTAGAGTCTTGTTATCCAGGCTTCCTCTTCTTCAGGTGCATTCCCTTCCGCACCCCCGAATAGGGAATCCAAAAGGCTGTGACAGTTTGGCAAGAAGTTGTTTTTTTCCTCCAGTCTTGCGCTGCGGTCTGCGAACACCGCATGCCTTTTGGGCTGCTATACCCACTCTTTGTGGGTTACGGTTACGCAGGTCCTGCTGCAGATACCAGAGGAGGCCCGTGCTATCGTCTCCCAAGCTGTGAAAGATGGGAGAGATGCAGCAAATTTCACAATCCGTTGTGGGCTGGGCACGACCGACTCTCTGGGCCGATCGGTTGCTACGACGGTGGCCTTACGACGCCACGCTTGGTTCCGTACTTCTGGTTTTCTGGGGATTTTCAGCAGTCACTCATGGACATGCCCTTTGATGGCTCACGTCTCTTCGGAGACAAAGCGGACTTAGCCTTGGAGAGATTAAAGGATTCCCGGGCTCGGTCTTTCCTCTACCCCTCACCCCCAACAGTCTGCTTTTTTCCACTTTTGTGGCCGCAGAAGGGGCTCCTTGCCGCATCCTCCACCCAACCACTGTGCCGCCCACGCTGGTCAGCCTCTGTGTGGCCAGGGACGGGGAATCCCACGTGGCCTTGGGGCAGGGTACCAGAGGTCTGCCCAGTTAACCTCTGCCCCCACTGCAGCCTCCAAACCATCTTAGTCCATCTCCTCACTCCAGTCCAGTTGGTGGCAGGATTCGCCATCACCTGCCCCACTGGGAAAACAGCACCATGGACAGGTGGGTTTTGCAGATAGTTCGAAAAGGCTACTCCCTCCCTTTCGAATCTGCTCCACCAACCATGCCACCATCCTTCAGTCACCTTCCAGAGGATCATTTGGCACTTCTCCGCCAGGAAGTTGCAGCTTTCTTGGCCAAGGGAGCTATAGAAAAGGTCCCTGTGCCAGAAGTAGGTTGTGGTTGTTATTCCCGCTACTTTCTGATACCGATAAAGGACAAGGGCTTACGTCCTACCCTAGACCTTCGGGACCTAAACTACTTCCTCAAGAAGGAGATATTCAAAATGCTTACCCTGTTCTGCCTGAATTGGACCCAGGAGACTGGATGGTAGCGTTGGACTTGCAGGATGCATATTTCCACATCCCCATCCTGCTTGCCCACAGACGTTACCTACGATTCGTGGTAGGTCACGAGCACTTTCAGTTTACCATGCTCTGCTTCGACCTTACCAGCGCCACTCGGGTGTTCACAAAAGTGATGGCGGTGGTTGCAGCTCATCTGCGCTGGTTAGGGGTCTCAGTCTTCCCGTACCTCGACGACTGGCTGTTGAAGGCAGACTACCCCCAGAAAGTAGTATCCCACCAGACTACGGCGAACCTCCTGCACATGCTGGGGTTTACTATAAACGTGCCGAAGTCACACCTGACCCCCTCTCAGACGCTCCCTTTCATCTCAGGGGTTCATCACGGCAACTACGATGCCAATGACTCCCGCGGAGTCGACCGACGCGCAAGGGTATTGCTCGAAGAAAAATCTCTGGATCCAGTCTGACGCATGGGGGAAAATTCTATTGTAAGGAATCTGCAACTAGAATATGTCTCTACCAGATATGTTGTTACCGAAGGTAAGTAACTTGTACTTTAGGAAGGGACAATGGTTTGATCAGATAGCAATCTGTTGATGTATTGCTTCTGTGTAGGGGACTAAGCATATCCTAACCGACCGTGGTTATTGGCACCGCTGAGGAATCCAACAATGCCAGGGAAAGCCCACTTGGGATCGACAATCCTTTTCCACAGTCAACGTGCACTCTGATGGCATGGAAGTTCAGAAGAGTGCAACTGACCTGTTTTCTGAGTGATGCTGCTATCAAGGCAATAGGTGCCACTTGAGTTGCTCAAACCACATGTGTATGTGAAGGTTTAGTATACTTTTCTTCCTTCACATTGGCTACACCTTCAGGTTGTGGACAGTGAAGGTAGCTTTTTAATCTGTTCCCATTGAATGATCCCTTTCCTCCATGGTATCAAGGTATTGGAGTCTATAGACCTGATTGGCACACACAATGGGGTTAGGTCTGTTTTTTGTTACCCAGACTCCATTTCTACAAGAACTTGTTTCCCAACTTTGTATGTTCCACATACATTCTCAGTAGAGTTTATCTTTGGATATTTTTTGGACACTTTCCCTCTTTTTAATTGCTATTTTTTTCTGCAAAATGATTGTACATAGTGTTCCCAACATGATGTTGGTATATGGGCATGAAAATAGAAAGGTCTCAACAAATCAAACAAGAGTCTTATACTCGGTGCCCATTACATTTATTGTGTAGAAACAAAAATAAGTGTGAAGTAAATCAAATATATATATATATATTTTTTTAAAGAGCCTGTCATGGTAGATGAAAGCATGGTAGTAGAGCCACAAATATTTTGGAGTCCAATGTAAAAAATACTACAGTCCTCAGAAAAGGTGAATGTGTCCATGAGACAGTCCACAGGGTGAACGGTAAAAACATAGGAGAATATTAGGTTCAGTGTCTCTTGGAGGTGGTGATGGCGTTGGTCTTGCCATCTTCTGCTGCTGATCCAAATGATCATCTGCTCTGGGCGGGGGTGCACAGGTACAGAGACTGGGGTGGTAGGATCAGGCTCCTCTATTGGCAGGGCCTCCCAGTTTGTGGTTGGCAGAGTTGTAGTTTGCCCAGATCTTGAGGGACCACAGAGAGGGGCAGATGGACCAGGAAACGCCCTGCGCATGAGCTGGTGGATGTCATACATCACCCCAGTCGAGGAGCCCAAAAGTAGAATTGATGTTTTCTTTCTGAACCTGCTTCAGATCCTGGATCTCAGTTAGGACCTGGCCGATCATGTCTTGGAACTGCAGCCATGATCCCAAGACTTGGTCAAGGGTGGTCTTGCTCACCAAAACCCCAGTAGCCTCCCTTGGCTGGTCCACATTTTCCATCTCATGACCCCTACCCCAAATGGCCTCTGCCCTTTAGGTGTGCCCCAAACCACTGGTTCCTGGCAGACCTGTTGCCAGGGTTCTTGGTGTCTCAACATGATCCTGGACTGGGGAACATGGTGGGTGTGCTGACGCTTGGTACACAGGTAGTGGCGGTGTCCTTCTGCTGAGGCTGTCTTGCAGCAGTCTTGGGAGATGTTTCTGTGGACTGGGTCTGACTTACTGGAGCAGTATGGACATACCAGGAGGGCCAGGTTGCTCCTCATCATCTGGACTTGCAGCATTGGGGTCCTCACCGAAGGCTTGATCCTGGGCCGGCTTGGAGGTCTCCTGGTTGCCAGGTGGTGGGGCACTGGTCTGGGTGTTTGGACCTGTGAATGATACAGAGGATATGTAAATTACATTTTCTTAGTGGATTTCATGTGTCTTTATTTACATGAGGGCCAACCTAAAACCTAGAAAGGGAGAGATTGACTGATTAGGACTTTGTGTGATTTTCACCGTTTTACCCATGGAGCCTGATTTACACAGATGGAAACCCAGTCCTGACCTTGTAGAAATGTCATGAAACGAAAAAGTTCAAGTTCAGATTTGTGGGTTACATGTGACAGACATTGGTGTCAACACAAGAGTCCTGAACCCTTCCAAGGCCTAGCAGGCTGCAAAACATTGACTACACAATGGTTCATAACGCACATGATACTGCACTTGAACATCATATGGACAGTGACATTTTCCTTGTGTGTGGCTACTAATTCTGTTCTGCATGCCACTACATATCTTTGTATGTCTTGGATTAAACAAACAATGACTTATGTGAGCATTTTCAACACTTCAGTGCAACTATGAGCAGGTGTCTACATGGTTGAGATGCACAAGAGGTGATATTTAATTCCTACACATGACATGGTGACTGACAAATGCATCTGTATATTTAGATGCGTATGCATATTGAATTGACAGTGTTACAACATTACACTCCACTTTTGATTGTCAGATCCAGGACTTGAGATCATGGTAGTTGTAGTCATCTGTTAACACAAAGGACAATACTGATTTTCTGCAGTGGAATGGCAGAGGATCATGGTCTGAAATATAGTGTCTTATATAGTGTGTTTTGCAGGCATTCACAATTGTTCAATTTGCAACAGGTGTCGGCTACTATCATTCAAGCAATGGCCACAGCCATTGTACTATATTGAACGAGTCCCGTTACGGACTCCCACCGTCATAGGCCCGCTGGTGACACATCGCAGCACTACTATGGGATCTAAATAGGCTTGGTGGTATACTGCCTTCGAGACAGAGATGGAGTGCTAATTGTCGGCATTGGAGTCTGCTGCGTCGGATGCTGGATGCAGCTGACACAACGGAGTACACTCCGTCGTGTCGGTCGTTTCAGGCCTGCCTCCAATGCACCTTGCCGGTAAGACCGCCAACATCTAAATCAGGCCCTGAGTGGTATATATATAGATATATATAAAAATATATATATATATATCCACACTGCAATTCAGCGTTGCCAGTCAGCTCCAGACTGCCAGCGGTGCCTCCATGATGCTACGCCATTTGCTCCCAATATAAACACAGGTCTCTTCTTATTTCGGAACAAAGACTCCAGACACTCTGTGTGTGTGTGAAACAAACATTTATTCCAATATGATGGAAACAACAGAAAGCGTTTCAGCGAGGATGCCTTTTCTAACCTGTTTGTTCCTCCATTTTGTCCGTATATAAATCCACCACCTATGCACTCTCTTTGTGCTCGACATCACAAACAAAAAATACTACTAAAACACCCTTTTATAAGTCAAGCTAAGACCAAATATCCAAAATATTAAAATTGCACGAAGAAGTACTTCATTACAAAATAATCTCAAACACTAATTCATTCGCGATCCACTGTTCATATAGATTACCCACTTCTAATTATTATTTTTACGTTGCACATCTTTACATTACTTTTTCCAAAATAACTAATTACATACATACGTATGTACACATGCACGGCACGGACTGTGGCCTCCGTTAATGCTTAAATCATGGAGCCATATATCTGAACCTGCATATTCCACTAAACAATTACCCTTTAGCATTTCAACACGGGTCAAATACCACCATTGCAATTCAAATTATCAAATTCAAACATCAGGTATACTTTCCTTTTGCATCTACTGTACCAATAAAGACAGATCTAATGGTCTCCTTTGCTCCTCTTGAATTTCAGATTGCCTTCCCCCAGTTGTACAATATAAAATAATTTAAAAACCATAATTTCTTAAACAGAACATTATTCCGTCTACATATTACCAGTTATGAGAATTGCTGATTTTCCCTGTACATAATTTGGCAGAATTTTCAAGATCTCTCGCAGGTGCACATATAGGACCAGATGTACAAAAAAGCAATTTTGCATTTCTTAAAAAGCAACTTCATAGAAATCGCTATTTAAGAAATGCAAAATGCTAAATACAGAGATACAGATTACCTAATAGCAATTCCTACAAAGTAGGAATTGCTATTAGGAAATCTATACGAAGAACCCCCATTGCATTTTAGTCCTATTAAGAAATCACTATTTAGGAAAGGCAAAACTAGGGATGGCAAAATGCCCCCTATGGTGCACCCCAAAAATAGGGGTGCACCTATAGAGCACACATATGCCAAAGAGGCATGTGTGTGCTCTATTGCAATTTAAAAAAAGCCCCTTAGGATGCTTTAAAAAAAAAAATGTATTGCACCTGGTTACCATCGACTGTAAGTCGGTAGTAATTGAATCTTCTAAATACCCAAGTCACATTGTTTGAGATTATTTTGTAATGAAGGTCTGTACCATTCTTTGTGCAATTTGAATATTTTGGATATTTGGTCTTAACTGCAATTATAAAGGGTGTTTTTGTAGTATTTTTTTAATGCTTTGATGTCATGCGCAAAGAGTGCGCAGAGGTGGTGGATTTATATATGGACAATATGGCGGAACAAACAGGTTGGAGAAAGCATTCTGTTGTTTCCATTGTATTGGAATAAACATTTGTTTCACATGAGGTGCCTGTAGTCTTTTTCCGAAATAAGAAGAGACATATATATATATATATATATATATATATAATAGGGGTTAGGGTGGGTACGACATTTCCTCGAGTTAGAATGCCCTTTTTTTTGTATTTGGAAGGAGAAGTGGTTGATGTTATGGCGAAAGGCGGAACGCCTCACCGAGCACCACCAGCGATTTGGCAGCACTCTTCCACCGCAAAAGTTTTTTAGTGTAAATCTATTCAGTAGTTTTTGAGGAATTTAAGAAAATCCTAATTGGTATATATAGGGACCCAAAGGATTCGCGACCCCTCATTATCTCGTGCTGAGATGTGTTTGGTTGGCAACACTTCAACAAGGAAGTGTTGTCAGCCATGTTGGGACTCTGCTTGCGCAAGTCCAAGACAAAAATGTAAAAAAAATAAAAAAATAAAAAAATAAAAAAATAAAACATAAAAAAATAAGAAAAGGGGCCAGAGTACAGACACTGTAACCCCTTAGCTCTGGTGGGGGGGTCCCAAAGGGACCCCCCCCCCGGGCTAAAAAGCACGGACTCCTCTGCTTCATTTTTTTTAACCCCCCCAGGTGGGCAAAGTCCTGGGGCAATCTTGATTTATAACTGGGGGAGGTCCAAAGGACCACCAGCACCACAGGGCGATGATCTACATTAAGGGGTGAGCGCAGCCCGGGGGACCATCATCTTGCCCGGACAAACTGAAAAAAAATGGAAAGGGGGTCCTGCATAACCCTGGGGACCACAACGTAGTGGTATGCCACATTGGAGGGGGGCCGTCGTGCGACTCCCCTCGAGGAGCCACTAATGGGGCCGGCTTCTGCTATGTCCCGTGATGCCCATCGCAAATTCACAGCAAACGCTCCGCTATTTGACACTGGGGCCTGTCAAATAGGTCCTGTTGTCAAAATGCGGAGTTTTCATCTTTATTGCCTGCACGCAGATATGCAAACAGGGAACAGAGATGGAAGCTTTGCTTGAGCAAGCACGGAGATGCTACTTAAATGCTACTTAAAGCAGCTTCTGCTTACTGTAGTAATGGGACCTTGGGGGAGGCCTTGAGACTGCCCCCACAGCCCCAGATAGCCAATAAATGGCTGACAAATATGGAAAAATAAATAAAAAAATACCTCGAGTGTGAAGGTCACAGACAATGAGCATTCAAATCCAGGTGTGTCCATGGTCGTTTCCCTCCTTTCTTTTTTTTATTTTTTCAAATGTTAAGGCTCATAGTGAAAGGTGATCCTACTGTTTTTAAATGAAAAATACATCTTTCTTTTCAAATTGTGCAGAAATAGCTCATTCCAAGTATATCATACATCAAAGCTTAAAAAACTGTCTCTCTCTCAATATTTCTCCCACTCACACACCCACTAACTCACACTTCCACTCACAGACCCACTCAGACCCTCGTGCACCCACTCACAGCCCTACTCCGACCCTCACACACCCAGTCACAGAACCACTCTATTAAGCACCCAGTCACAGACCCATTCACTCTCACACACTCACTCAGACCCACTGACCTTAATCACCAACTTACAGACCCGTGCACACACTGATGCACCCACAAAAACACTGACTTATACACTCTCACACCCCGACACTCTCACAGCCAATCTCACCCCCAGATACACCCGCTTCACACCTATTCTCATAGCCAGAGGCTCTGGCCTACTCTTGTGGCTCAAGGTCAAAGGGTCAAAGGACTGTGCACAGCATGTGGTTATGGAGGTTGGCCGCAGGGTCTGGCTGCAGGCCAGGTCTTGCAGGCAACCTCAGCTTTGCACGGACAAAGGCTGTGCACAGTGCAAGGCTGGGTGCTTAACCCTTTCGCTGCCAGGCCTTTTCCCCCTCCTGTGCCGAGCCTTTTTTTGGCTATTTGGAGCAGTTTGGGCTTAGGCCCTCATAACTTTTTGTTCACGTAAGCTACCCACGCCAAATTTGCGTCCTTTTTTTCCAACATCCTAGGGATTCTAGAGGTACCCAGACTTTGTGGGTTCCCCAGAAGGAGGCCAAGAAATTAGCCAAAAAACAGTGAAACTTTCATTTTTTTAAAAACATTTGGAAAAATGGGCTGCAGAAGAAGGCTTGTGGTTTTTTCCCTGAAAAGGGCATCAACAAAGGGTTTGCGGTGATAAAATCACCAGCTTCCCAGCTTTCAGGAACAGGCAGACTTGAATCAGAAAACCCAATTTTTCAACCCAATTTTGGCATTTTACTGGGACATACCCCATTTTTACGATTTTTTGTGCTTTCAGCCTCCTTCCAGTCAGTGACAGAAATGGGCATGAAACCAACGCTGGATCCCATAAACCGCAACATTTCTGAAAAGTAGACAAAATTCTGAATTCAGCAAGGGGTAATTTGTGTAGATCCTACAAGGGTTTCCTACAGAAAATAACAACTGAAAAAGAAAAATATTGAAATTGAGGTGAAAAAAACATCAATTTTTCTCTAAGTTTTACTCTGTAACTTTTTCCTGCAATGTCAGATTTTCGAAAGCAATATACCGTTACGTCTGCTGGACTCTTCTGGTTGCGGAGATATATAGGGCTTGTAGGTTCATCAAGAACTCTAGGTACCCAGAGCCAATAAATGACCTGCACCCTGCAGTGGGTTTTCATTCTATGCCGGGTATACAGCAATTCATTTGCTGAAATATAAAGAGTAAAAAATAGCTATCAAGAAAACCTTTGTATTTCCAAAATGGGCACAAGATAAGGTGTTGAGAAGCAGTGGTTATTTGCACATCTCTGAATTCCGGGGTGCCCATACTAGCATGTGAATTACAGGGCATTTCTCAAATAGACGTCTTTTTTACACACTGTCTTACATTTGGAAGGGAAAAATGTAGAGAAAGACAAGGGGCAATAACACTTGTTTTGCTATTCTATGTTCCCCCAAGTCTCCCGATAAAAATGATACCTCACTTGTGTGGGTAGGCCTAGCGCCCGCGACAGGAAACGCCCCAAAGCGCAACGTGGACACATCACAGAAAACAGACCTGTTTTTAGCAAAGTGCCTACCTGTAGATTTTGGCCTCTAGCTCAGCCGCCACCTAGGGAAACCTACCAAACCTGTGCATTTCTGAAAACTAGAGACCTAGGGGAATCCAAGATGGGGTGATTTGTGTGGCTCGGACCAGGTTCTGTTACCCAGAATCCTTTGCAAACCTCAAAATTTGGCTAAAAAAACACATGTTCCTCACATTTCTGTGGCAGAAAGTTCTGGAATCTGAGAGGAGCCACAAATTTCCTTCCACCCAGCGTTCCCCCACGTCTCCCGATAAAAATGATACCTCACTTGTGTGGGTAGGCCTAGCGCCCGCGACAGGAAACACCCCAAAGCGCAATGTGGACACATCACAGAAAACAGACCTGTTTTTAGCAAAGTGCCTACCTGTAGATTTTGGCCTCTAGCTCAGCCGCCACCTAGGGAAACCTACCAAACCTGTGCATTTCTGAAAACTAGAGACCTAGGGGAATCCAAGATGGGGTGATTTGTGTGGCTCGGACCAGGTTCTGTTACCCAGAATCCTTTGCAAACCTCAAAATTTGGCTAAAAAAACACATGTTCCTCACATTTCTGTGGCAGAAAGTTCTGGAATCTGAGAGGAGCCACAAATTTCCTTCCACCCAGCGTTCCCCCACGTCTCCCGATAAAAATGATACCTCACTTGTGTGGGTAGGCCTAGCGCCCGCGACAGGAAACACCCCAAAGCACAATGTGGACACATCACAGAAAACAGACCTGTTTTTAGCAAAGTGCCTACCTGTAGATTTTGGCCTCTAGCTCAGCCGCCACCTAGGGAAACCTACCAAACCTGTGCATTTCTGAAAACTAGAGACCTAGGGGAATCCAAGATGGGGTGATTTGTGTGGCTCGGACCAGGTTCTGTTACCCAGAATCCTTTGCAAACCTCAAAATTTGGCTAAAAAAACACATGTTCCTCACATTTCTGTGGCAGAAAGTTCTGGAATCTGAGAGGAGCCACAAATTTCCTTCCACCCAGCGTTCCCGCACGTCTCCCGATAAAAATGATACCTCACTTGTGTGGGTAGGCCTAGCGCCCGCGACAGGAAACGCCCCAAAGCGCAACGTGGACACATCACAGAAAACAGACGTGTTTTTAGCAAAGTGCCTACCTGTAGATTTTGGCCTCTAGCTCAGCCGCCACCTAGGGAAACCTACCAAACCTGTGCATTTCTGAAAACTAGAGACCTAGGGGAATCCAAGGAGGGGTGACTGGCGTGGCTCGGACCAGGTTCTGTTACCCAGAATCCTTTGCAAAGCTCAAAAATTGGCTAAAAAAAACACATGTTCCTCACATTTCTGTGGCAGAAAGTTCTGGAATCTGGGAGGAGCCACAAATTTCCTTCCACCCAGCGTTCCCCCACGTCTCCCGATAAAAATGATACCTCACTTGTGTGGGTAGGCCTAGCGCCCGCGACAGGAAACGCCCCAAAGCGCAACGTGGACACATCACAGAAAACAGACCTGTTTTTAGCAAAGTGCCTACCTGTAGATTTTGGCCTCTAGCTCAGCCGCCACCTAGGGAAACCTACCAAACCTGTACATTTCTGAAAACTAGAGACCTAGGGGAATCCAAGGAGGGGTGACTGGCGGGGCTCGGACCAGGTTCTGTTACCCAGAATCCTTTGCAAAGCTCAAAAATTGGCTAAAAAAACACATGTTCCTCACATTTCTGTGGCAGAAAGTGCTGGAATCTGAGAGGAGCCACAAATGTCCTTCCACCCAGCGTTCCCCCACGTCTCCCGATAAAAATGATACCTCACTTGTGTGGGTAGGCCTAGCGCCCGCGACAGGAAACGCCCCAAAGCGCAACGTGGACACATCACAGAAAACAGACCTGTTTTTAGCAAAGTGCCTACCTGTAGATTTTGGCCTCTAGCTCAGCCGCCACCTAGGGAAACCTACCAAACCTGTGCATTTCTGAAAACTAGAGACCTAGGGGAATCCAAGGAGGGGTGACTGGCGGGGCTCGGACCAGGTTCTGTTACCCAGAATCCTTTGCAAAGCTCAAAAATTGGCTAAAAAAAACACATGTTCCTCACATTTCTGTGGCAGAAAGTTCTGGAATCTGGGAGGAGCCACAAATTTCCTTCCACCCAGCGTTCCCCCAAGTCTTCCGATAAAAATGATACCTCACTTGCGTGGGTAGGCCTAGCGCCCGCGACAGGAAACGCCCCAAAGCGCAACGTGGACACCACCAAAATTTTGGAAGAAAACAGAGGTGTTTTTTGCGAAGTGACTACCTGTAGATTTTGGCCTCTAGCTCAGCCGGCACCTAGGGAAACCTACCAAACCTGTACATTTCTGAAAACTAGAGACCTAGGGGAATCCAAGGAGGGGTGACTGGCGGGGCTCGGACCAGGTTCTGTTACCCAGAATCCTTTGCAAAGCTCAAAAATTGGCTAAAAAAACACATGTTCCTCACATTTCTGTGGCAGAAAGTTCTGGAATCTGAGAGGAGCCACAAATGTCCTTCCACCCAGCGTTCCCCCACGTCTCCCGATAAAAATGATACCTCACTTGTGTGGGTAGGCCTAGCGCCCGCGACAGGAAACGCCCCAAAGCGCAACGTGGACACATCACAGAAAACAGACCTGTTTTTAGCAAAGTGCCTACCTGTAGATTTTGGCCTCTAGCTCAGCCGCCACCTAGGGAAACCTACCAAACCTGTGCATTTCTGAAAACTAGAGACCTAGGGGAATCCAAGGAGGGGTGACTGGCGGGGCTCGGACCAGGTTCTGTTACCCAGAATCCTTTGCAAAGCTCAAAAATTGGCTAAAAAAAACACATGTTCCTCACATTTCTGTGGCAGAAAGTTCTGGAATCTGGGAGGAGCCACAAATTTCCTTCCACCCAGCGTTCCCCCAAGTCTCCCGATAAAAATGATACCTCACTTGCGTGGGTAGGCCTAGCGCCCGCGACAGGAAACGCCCCAAAGCGCAACGTGGACACCACCAACATTTTGGAAGAAAACAGAGGTGTTTTTTGCGAAGTGACTACCTGTAGATTTTGGCCTCTAGCTCAGCCGGCACCTAGGGAAACCTACCAAACCTGTACATTTCTGAAAACTAGAGACCTAGGGGAATCCAAGGAGGGGTGACTGGCGGGGCTCGGACCAGGTTCTGTTACCCAGAATCCTTTGCAAAGCTCAAAAATTGGCTAAAAAAACACATGTTCCTCACATTTCTGTGGCAGAAAGTGCTGGAATCTGAGAGGAGCCACAAATGTCCTTCCACCCAGCGTTCCCCCACGTCTCCCGATAAAAATGATACCTCACTTGTGTGGGTAGGCCTAGCGCCCGCGACAGGAAACGCCCCAAAGCGCAACGTGGACACATCACAGAAAACAGACCTGTTTTTAGCAAAGTGCCTACCTGTAGATTTTGGCCTCTAGCTCAGCCGCCACCTAGGGAAACCTACCAAACCTGTGCATTTCTGAAAACTAGAGACCTAGGGGAATCCAAGGAGGGGTGACTGGCGGGGCTCGGACCAGGTTCTGTTACCCAGAATCCTTTGCAAAGCTCAAAAATTGGCTAAAAAAAACACATGTTCCTCACATTTCTGTGGCAGAAAGTTCTGGAATCTGGGAGGAGCCACAAATTTCCTTCCACCAAGCGTTCCCCCAAGTCTCCCGATAAAAATGATACCTCACTTGCGTGGGTAGGCCTAGCGCCCGCGACAGGAAACGCCCCAAAGCGCAACGTGGACACCACCAAAATTTTGGAAGAAAACAGAGGTGTTTTTTGCGAAGTGACTACCTGTAGATTTTGGCCTCTAGCTCAGCCGGCACCTAGGGAAACCTACCAAACCTGTACATTTCTGAAAACTAGAGACCTAGGGGAATCCAAGGAGGGGTGACTGGCGGGGCTCGGACCAGGTTCTGTTACCCAGAATCCTTTGCAAAGCTAAAAAATTGGCTAAAAAAACACATGTTCCTCACATTTCTGTGGCAGAAAGTTCTGGAATCTGAGAGGAGCCACAAATTTCCTTCCACCCAGCGTTCCCCCACGTTTCCCGATAAAAATGATACCTCACTTGTGTGGGTAGGCCTAGCGCCCGCGACAGGAAACGCCCCAAAGCGCAACATGGACACATCACAGAAAATAGACCTGTTTTTAGCAAAGTGCCTACCTGTAGATTTTGGCCTCTAGCTCAGCCGCCACCTAGGGAAACCTACCAAACCTGTGCATTTCTGAAAACTAGAGACCTAGGGGAATCCAAGATGGGGTGATTTGTGTGGCTCGGACCAGGTTCTGTTACCCAGAATCCTTTGCAAACCTCAAAATTTGGCTAAAAAAACACATGTTCCTCACATTTCTGTGGCAGAAAGTTCTGGAATCTGAGAGGGGCCACAAATTTCCTTCCACCCAGCGTTCCCCCACGTCTCCCGATAAAAATGATACCTCACTTGTGTGGGTAGGCCTAGCGCCCGCGACAGGAAACGCCCCAAAGCGCAGCTTGGACACATCACATTTTTTCATTGAAAACAGTGCCTACCTGTAGTTTTTGGCCTGTAGCTCAGCCAGCACCTAGGGAAACCTACCAAACCTGTGCATTTCTGAAAACTAGAGACCTAGGGGAATACAAGATGGGGTGACTTGAGGGGCTCTGACCAGGTTCTGTTACCCAGAATCCTTTCCAAACCTCAAATTTTGGCAAAAAAAAACGCATTTTTCACACATTTCGGTGACAGAAAGTTCTGGAATCTGAGTGGAGCCACAAATTTCCTTCCACCCAGCGTTCCCCCAAGTCTCCCGATAAAAATGATACCTCAGTTGTGTGGGTGGGCCAGGTGCCTCCAACAGAATAAGGCCCAAAACTTGTAGAGATACAGGGGATAGTACTGCGAGTTTATAAGGACATATTCTTTTATATATCTTTAGACTGACTCTGCTTTGGGGACCCACATACGTGAGGTGTCATTTTATTTGGGAGACTGAGGGGAACACTGGGGAGTAGGAATTTTGTGCTGGAGTGGTGTTCGTACGAAGAAAAGTCAGGAAAATATGCTTTTTTTAAGCACATTTTGAGGTTTACAGAGGAGTCTGGGTAAGAAAATGTTGGGGGATCCACGCAAGCCACTCCTCCCTGGACTCCTTGGGGTGTCTAGTTTTAAAAAATGTCTGGGTTTGGTAGGTTTCCCTAGATGAAGGCCGCACACAGGACCAAAAACATAGGTGCCCTCTCCCCCCCCAAACACAGGTAGTTTTGTAATATATCGTTTTGATGTGCCCACATACGTCCGTGATGTGCCAAACACTAAAATTTTGAAAAGAAACACACTTAGGTTTTGTGAAAAAGACCCCTCACCAACCAACCAAGTTGGTGGCATGCTTCATCATCGGGGTCCCACCTGAGGCACCTAGCGTGTCATAGGTGTGCTGCGACGCCTGATTACAGCGGAGCAGGTTTGGTCATTTTTACCACACATACTGGTTGGATTTGGCACGAGGGTGAGTGATGGTTCAGTGGATCAAATTTTACTAACAAGAGCTTTCACAAAAATGAAAAGCACTGTTAGTAACTGAAAGGCAAAAAACTGAACCAATGACTCACAGCTCGTGAGCTGTAAAGCCGTGACAAGGCACCAACCGCTTTACAGTCCATTCACACAACTTTCATACATGACACACACAAGGCCATTCACACCGCCAGCCACGGGCCCAGCACATTACAACACTCACATCGACAGACAGCGCCACTCAAGGGCCCATCACTTACGTACGCCCACATGCCTGATACAACAATCACACCAGCTGATGGGAGTGTGTGGACTGGTGTTTGGCTGGCAGTGTGTTGCAGTAGCCAACATCAAGTCAATATGTACAGTCTCAGCCAAGCCCCACTCCACACACAATGGCATCATATTTTTTTTTATTTTTTAAACAGAAGAACCCCTAACTAAGTAGAAAGAATTACAAAACAACAAACACAAAAGCTCTAACTAAGAACATGATAGAAATGCTAACCATGAAACTAAACACATGAAAATACAAAACAGACATGAGTTTACACTCATGGTTGTTCCCAGAAATTCTTCTGGGTGTGGTAATTCTTAAAACAAGCACCGACACACAGCCCAGGCTTTGAAGGACAATCTGGGCAGTACATTCGAGACTCCCTCCGGATACCTCTTCGAAAACACACTCTACATTTCTTAGCTGGAAAGTCTTTTTTGGGTGTGGGAGGAATGTGCTCAGCAAAGTGGCGATCTTTCAATCTAGCCACATCCTCCACCACTGCTTCTCTAGGAACTCTGGCCTGTTCCACCACAATAAGGCTCTCTATCACTGACTGCTGAAATTTCACAAATGTCATCTTTGAGTCTGGAGACCTATCCCTAAACACAATAAAAGCATTGAAGGTTGCTAAGTGGAAGAGGTGAAGTGCTAACTTCTTATACCAAACATAAGACTTACGAATAGCAGTATAAGGTTCCAACCTCTGGTCAACTCTATCTACACCTCCCATGTGCTTATTATAATCTAAAATGCACACAGGTTTGCGCACTTCAGCAACCTGGCCCCAAACAGTCACAGGGGAAGTACTCTCATCATGGATGGTACTTAGCATGTAGACATCCCTCTTGTCTGAAAATTTCAAAGCTAGCAGCTCCTCGTTCCGCAAGGCACAGCACTGTCCCCTCTCAAGTTTTTTACAGACAAGCTCCCTTGGATAGCCTTTCCGGTTAGAACGGATTGTGCCACAAGCAACTGTGTCCACTCTAAACAATTCCTTGAACAACTGCACACCAGTGTAGAAGTTATCTACATACAAATGGTGACCTTTGTTGAACAGTCGTCTACCAAGATCCCACACTATTTTCTCAGTAACTCCAAAAGTGGGAGGACAACCAGGGGGGTCAATATTGGAATCCCTACCAGTGTACACACGGAAACTATACACATATCCTGTCCTACTTTCAGACAGCATATACAATTTAATTCCATATCGTGCCCTTTTGCTAGGAATGTACTGCCTAAAAACCAAACGACCCTTGAAGAGGACCAAAGACTCGTCCACACTTATCTCTTTGCCTGGAACATAGACCTCCGAAAACCGATCTACAAAATGATCAAGGACAGGCCTAATCTTAAAAAGACGGTCAGAATCTGGGTGATCTCGTGGCAAGGCTAATGCATTGCCAACAAAATGCAGCATCCTAAGAAGAAGCAAATACCGATTACGACTCATGGTAGCTGGAAATATAGCTGTTGCCATCAAGGGACTAGTAGACCAATAAGAAGCCAGTGACGGCTTCCTTATCAACCCCATCAAAAAAGTCAAACCCAAAAACTTTTTTATCTCCTCCAAATTTGTGGGAATCCACTGGGCAGCTCTAGAGTGTGGCCTAAGTCTAGCAGCGTTGTCCCTCAAATGCTGCTCCGCATACAAATTAGTCTGCTCAACAATCTCTTCCAAAAACACATCATCCATGAATAACTCAAAGAAATTGATAGGCATAAAGTTCTCTGTATTGGCGTTACACCCCGGGAGACCAGTAAAGGCAAGCAACTCTGGCTGCTCCATGTTTGGGGCAACCCAGACATCAGGTCTTCTAACGGGAAACCTTTCAGCCCCAGGTTGCTGCACTATTGGCACATCAATGTCCTCCTCTAAAACAGAACCTTCATCTGCACTGAGTGTGGCTTCATCATCAGAAGATTCCCCTCCAACAGAAACATCACTGCCAGAATCTCTGACTTCCTCCTCTGCCTCAGATGCAGAGTCTGTCTCATAGTCATGATCAGACTGTGACTCAAAAAGCATACCAACCACCTGCTGAGCGGTCATCCTGCGGCTAGCCATGATCTCTCCTGCTAAAATTAACTGGACAAATTCACCACCAACAACCAGCACTGTGTAAGACAAGTAACAAAGTGTAGCTTTGTTAGTAAGAGTTACAAACTCAAAAACTATACCGCTCACTTGCCTGAAAAAGCTTGATTCACCAGCAACTACACAGCAATCACCAATGATATCCCACTAAAAAGAAAGAAAGAAAGGCAAATTAGAAATAAGACAAAACAAATATCATTGTGCACAAACCTAAGGACAATTTCACACACAATCCTGCATTTAGTACACCCCCTACAAACATGTCATTCATGCATGGCAACAATACTCCTTTGGAGTAAATTGTTTTTACTTACCTAAAACATGCAACTGTGCAAACTGCAGGTCAACCACCGCCAAAACCGCAAGGAGCCACAGCAAATAAAGCAAAAGCTTTGAACTAGAACAAAAAGGAGGAAAACATTTTTTATCACAAATGCAAAGACTTCTTCAGTTGACAAACACCCCACCATCAAACATTTTAGAAATTGGTGCCTAAGTGGATTCTGCCATAGGGGCAGATGGGCCTACTAAAAAAATAGGCCTGTCTGCCCCAAGGAAGCCAAAAAATACCTTTAGTACTGTGTCCCCATGGAGAGCGACCCTTGCCAAAGGGGACAGCCCTCAAACAAAAAAAAACAAAAAAAACACACACAACACTATCCCTGGTGCCTAAGTGGCTTCTGCCCCCTTGGGGGCAGGTGGGCCTAAGAAAATAGGCCCATCTGCCCCCAGGGGGTGTAGAAATGGCCAACAGGTCAATGCCCCCCTTGGGGGGGCGCCCCGTGACCAAGGGGACGCCCCCCCCCACAAAAATAAACAAATAAAAAAAAATCCCTGGCGTTCTAGTGGTTTCTGCCCCCCTTGGGGGCAGATCAGCCTAAAAATAATAGGCTGATCTGTCTCCAAGGGGTGCAGAAATGGCCTGGGTACATGTGCCCCCAAAGTGGGGGGCGACCCTTGCCCAAGCCCCCCCCCATCCACTAACACACACACACACACACACACACTATCCCTGGTGTCTACGTGGCTTCTGCCCCCCTTGGGGGCAGGTGGGTCTAGAAAAATAGGCCCATCTGCCCCCAGGGGGGGCTGAAATGGCCAACAGGTCAATGCCCCCCTTGGGGGGGCGCCCGTGCCCAAGGGGACGCCCCCACACAAAAATAAACACATAAAAAAAAATCCCTGGCGTTCTAGTGGTTTCTGCCCCCCTTGGGGGCAGATCAGCCTAAAAATAATAGGCTGATCTGTCTCCAAGGGGTGCAGAAATGGCCTGGGTACATGTGCCCCCAAAGTGGGGGGCGACCCTTGCCCAAGCCCCCCCCCATCCACTAACAAACACACACACACTATCCCTGGTGTCTACGTGGCTTCTGCCCCCCTTGGGGGCAGGTGGGTCTAGAAAAATAGGCCCATCTGCCCCCAGGGGGGGCAGAAATGGCCAACAGGTCAATGCCCCCCTTGGGGGGGCGCCCGTGCCCAAGGGGACGCCCCCACACAAAAATAAACACATAAAAAAAAATCCCTGGCGTTCTAGTGGTTTCTGCCCCCCTTGGGGGCAGATCAGCCTAAAAATAATAGGCTGATCTGTCTCCAAGGGGTGCAGAAATGGCCTGGGTACATGTGCCCCCAAAGTGGGGGGAGACCCTTGCCCAAGCCCCCCCCCATCCACTAACACACACACACACACACACACTATCCCTGGTGTCTACGTGGCTTCTGCCCCCCTTGGGGGCAGGTGGGTCTAGAAAAATAGGCCCATCTGCCCCCAGGGGGGGCAGAAATGGCCAACAGGTCAATGCCCCCCTTGGGGGGGCGCCCCGTGCCCAAGGGGACGCCCCCCCACAAAAATAAACACATAAAAAAACATCCCTGGCGTTCTAGTGGTTTCTGCCCCCCTTGGGGGCAGATCAGCCTAAAAATAATAGGCTGATCTGCCCTCAAGGGGGGCAGAAATGGCCCTAAAAGACATGCCCCTCAAAGGGGAGCGACCCTTGCCCAAGGGGGCGCCCCCCCATCCACTACACACACAATCCCTGGTGCCTAAGTGGCTTCTGCCCCCCTTGGGGGCAGATGGACCTAAACAAAATAGGCCGATTTGCCCCCAAGGGGGGTAGAAAAGGCCAACAGTTCTCTGCCCCCTTGGGGGGGGCGCCCCTTGCCCAAGGGGGCACCCCCCCCCCACATAAATACACATAAAAATAAAAAACCCTGGTGATCTAGTGTTTTCTGCCCCCCTTGGGGGCAGATCTGGCTAAAAAGTAGCCAATCTGCCCTCAAGGGGGGCAGAAATGGCCCTAAAGGACATGCCCCCCACAGGGGAGCGACCCTTGCCCAAGGGGGCGCCCCCCCATTCACTACACACACAATCCCTGGTGCCTAAGTGGCTTCTGCCCCCCTTGGGGGCAGATGGACCTAAAGAAAATAGGGCGATCTGCCCCCAAGGGGGGCAGAAAAGGCCAACAGTTCTCTGCCCCCTTGGGGGGGGCGCCCCTTGCCCAAGGGGGCACCCCCCCAACATAAATGCACAGAAAATATAAATCCCTGGTGATCCAGTGGTTTCTGCCCCCCTTGGGGGCAGATCCGCCTAAAAAGTAGGCCAATCTGCCCCCAAGGGGGGCAGAAATGGCCATAACACACATGCCCCCCAAAGGGGAGCGACCCTTGCTCAAGGGGCCGCTCCCCGACACAGAAACAAGAAAGTGAAACAAAAAAAAGAAAATCCCTGGCGTCTAGTGGGCATTCCTGCTGCCCGATCGCAATGCGATCGGGCAGCAGGAATGCTCAAAGAGACACCGGGGGAAAGGAAAAGCCTTTCCTTTCCCCCGGTGCCTCTTTAGCCCAAACCCCCCACCCACCGGGAAGAGGAACTCACCTCTTCTCCGTTCGCCGCACAGGAAGCAAATGGCTTCCTGTGCGGCGAAATCCCCATAATGAAGTCAGCGCGCGATCGCGCGCTGACGTCATTATGGGGGGGTGGGGGGGGTCGGGGGTGGAAGGGGAAGGGCTTCCCCTTCCATCCCTGACTTTGGGGGGTGGGGTGAAGCACACAGAGGGAGCGAGAGCGCTCCCTCTGGGCTGTGTGCCGAGGACGTAGTGGTTACGTCCTCGGCACAGCAGCACTGTGCCGCAGGACGTAACCACTACGTCTGCGGCACAGAAGGGGTTAAGGGGGTTGGCCTCAGGGCCTGGCTGCAGGCCAGGCCTTGTGGCCAACCGCTTCAGCCATGCAAGATGGTGGTTGGATTAATGTACAGTAATTAAAATTACTGAACGTAAAAAAAAACATAGTAATTCGCAAAAAAAAACAAAGGTTACAGAAACGTTATACTTTGGAAATAAAAAAAAATGTAACCAGAGAAATTCACTGAAAACAACCAAAGGTTACAGGGATGTTCAAGTCAGGCTCACATTTTAAAAGTACAAAACCATAGACACTCACCAGTTATAGTTAGATTTATCTCAAATAACTATAACTCGTTCCCTCGCCATGCACTGCTAATTACCCCCACAAATTACAGCACTCATGACATCTTTGATAACATCATTGATAATATCAAGGTAATGTTAGCAGTAACATTTTTGATGAAAAAACTGCATGGCGAGGGCGTGAGCTATTGTTCCGTTAGGGCACAAGTTAGTTACTTGGAGTAACTCTAACTCTAACTGCTGAATTTGTATGGTTTTGTATGTTTAAAATGTGAGCCTAACTATAACGTCCCTGTAACCATTGTTTTTATTTAACTGAATTTCTGTGGGTTTTTTTTTTATTCTAATTCCTAACTATAACATCCCTGAAATCTTAGTTTTCTCAGTGAAAATATATATATATATATATATATATATATATATATATATATATATATATATATATGGTCCAGTCAAAAGTATAAAGGCGAAACTCGTCAACAACACCAATTTCCCTTTGGACTGTTTGCACTTTATGAAAGCACGGGCAATGAAATATAAAAACAAATAAATGATATTGGTAACTCAAGACATTGTCCACGGTGTTGTGAATCTGACCCTGGAGGTGGGATGGATGTGAACGAATATGTATATTTATTTAAAAAGGATTTATACTTAGCTGTAATATACATACATTCTCGTGGTAAAGGTATTGACTATAAAGGCATACTCGGTAGAAAAAGTATCTGTAAATACTTGCAAAGACTGTGTTTTATTTTAAAGGCATTTGTTGTGAATGCTGTTGCTATTCCGAACATTTCCTGCCCCCGAAGTTGCTTAATGTCTATTCCTTACCTCAAGGGGGACTAAGGCACACCCCATACTGTGGAAAAGACCTTATGTTTTTAAAAAGTACATTTTTGACCATGTAAGATGTGAGTCAAATGTATATGTACTGTTAGAATTTTATATCATCTCTTTATCTTAAAGTGGATGGAAGTGTTTTAGCAGTCTGGTTGGCCACTGCTGAAACATAATTCTTCAAGTAGAAGGGTCGCTCATTGGTGTACTGGACACTATGGGCCAGATTTAACAGACAATTACGGTGTGTGGCGGTGTGCCAAATTTGGCAGCGTCACGTCACGCACCGTCATTTTCAAAACACAGGGATGTGGACGTATTTAAAATAATACAGCACACCCGTGTTTTCCCCTGCGCTGAATTTGCTGCTGTGTGCCAATGCAGCCACCCTTGCACCATAGTGCAAGGATGGCTGCGTTGAGTGGATGATTGTTTTTGTGCAGGAAGGAACCCCTTTCTGCACAAAACAATTCTAAATGGTGATTTGCTGTATGTGTGCACAAATAGAGCAAAAAAGGTGGAGAAATGAAAGCATTTCTCCTGGTTGTGCCATGCTAATGCCACCCATGGGGTGGCTTTAGATTTTGACGCTGCCTCAGGTTTATGAAAACCCATAAATCTGAGGCATCGTCAAAATGCAATGGGTGTTGCTTTGGCACGCCCACAGCAACACCCATTGCACTCCATTTACACGGACAGTGCTGCCTGTGAAGGGGCCGTATTTACAAGGTGGCATTAAGCCACAAAAAGTGGCTTAACTCCACATTGTAAATACAGTGCATGGCATTGCGCCACAAGAGCGTAACCAAAAGTGATGCTCCGGTGGTGCTAGGGGCTCTTAAATAGGCCCCCATATGCCAGAAGCAATTCCCAGTGCTAAGTGGATGTGGTTACTTGACACAGTTGTAGGTGGTTATTGCAGACATAAGTTCTGGAAACGGGACAAAGTGTAACTATGCCCAGCGTTTCCCAAAGCAGTAGCCTCAGTGCATGGCTTAAGGTTCCACCTGGGGAAAATGAGCTATTACTTACCGACTACAAGTGTTATCAGATACTGCATTCATGAGCATTGGGTAATGACCACCCACTTTGCCCATTGGTTGGTTCATTAAGTGGGTTCTGCAGGCACTAGACATGTCTGCAAAGGATACTGCTGGCAGAGGTCCTACGAAGGACACACCAGGGCCCTGATTTATCAAAGCATTGTTTTGCTCCTGCTTTAAAGCCGGGTGACACAGGGCAACACAATCCTTAAGTCGGATTTACCAAGCCACGCAGAACCACCTTGTTTGGCCCTGTTTGGCTTGGTAAATTTGGAGTACCACAAGGCAGCGCTAGTTGCTGCCTTACCTTACTCTGTGCTGGGAAGGAGTTACATAGATGAAGAATGGATGTTCTCATGCATCCACCCATGCTACACTATGGGTTTGTTGCAGGACACGAGAGTACAGTTTTGACACATTCCCAGATTTACCCAGACAAGTTAACCTGAGAATGTGTCTAAACTTTACGCCTTCCCGATAGAGACACCGCGAGGAGAAATATCTTTATTTCTCCTTGTTTTTTCCTCTTTCTAACTGTGCTGCATTTGGAGGCACAGATAGAAGAAAATACCTTTAATCGTTAGTAGGCAGGAAGGTATCCCTTCCTGCACAAAAACAATCCTGCCTGCAATGCAAGCACCCTTGCACCTCAGTTCAAGGGTGCCTGCTTTGGGGCTAGGCAACACCCAGTGCACAAGCGCAGATCAAGAGCAGTATACAGTTGGTAAATAAGGCACATTCCTGCTCTCTCCATTTGATGCAGAGTAGCAAGTTGTGATAAATCTGTGCCAAGATCAGGGCCCAGCCCCTGTAGGAAGTGGCTATGCTGTTACCTGCAAGTACAGGTCATTGCGTGGATGGAGTGCCTGAAAGCCAGCCCTGTGCCTAGTACCAGAAAGTTATGACCTGTGGCTAGTGGCAGTAGGACCATTGAAATAGGTAGAAACTCACAGAAAAACAACGTTATTTGAGGATGTAATAGGACCGTTAAGATAAGATTACTTGCATACATTATGGCAATGAAACTTCAGTTCAAGTGATGTAGTCAAACCTAAAAACCATTGGAACTGATACTATGGTAGTTAAATACACTCACCAATGGTTTAAATAGTTAAACTGCGTATATCACCAACGTTACAACTGATGTGGCATTACATAGAGGTAAAATGGGTGGTTTCACTGACAAACAAATGCTATACGCCAGCCTGTGTCGTATAATGGGCAGTGGTAATTGTAGGAAAGTACCATCTTGCCTGGGATGTTACCCCCATATTTCACTGTATATATGTTATTTTAGTCTATGTGTCACTGGGACCCTGCCAGGCAGGGCCCCAGTGCTCATAAGTATGTGCCCTGTATGTGTTCCCTGTGTGATGCCTAACTGTCTCACTGAGGCTCTGCTAACTAGAACCTCAGTGGGTATGCTCTCTCTGCTTTCCAAATTTGTCACTAACAGGCTAGTGACTAAATTTACCAATTCACATTGGCATACTGGTACACCCATATAATTCCCTAGTATATGGTACTGAGGTACCCAGGGTATTGGGGTTCCAGGAGATCCCTATGGGCTGCAGCATTTCTTTTGCCACCCATAGGGAGCTCTGACAATTCTTACACAGGCCTGCCACTGCAGCCTGCGTGAAATAACGCCCACGTTATTTCACAGCCATTTAGCACTGCACTTAAGTAAACTTTTAAGTCACCTATATGTCTAACCTTCACCTGGTGAAGGTTGGGTGCAAAGTTACTTAGTGTTTGGGCACCCTGGCACTAGCCAAGGTGCCCCCACATAGTTCAGGGCAAATTCCCTTTGACTTTGTGAGTGCGGGGACACCATTACACTTGTGCACTGTACATAGGTCACTACCTATGTACAGAGTCACAATGATAACTCCGAACATGGCCATGTAACATGTCTAAGATCATGGAATTGTCACCCCAATGCCATTCTGGCATTGGGGGGACAATTCCATGATCCCCCGGGTCTCTAGCACAGAACCCGGGTACTGCCAAACTGCCTTTCCGGGGTCTTCACTGCAGCTGCTGCCAACCCCTCAGACAGGTTTCTGCCCTCCTGGGGTCCAGGCAGCCCTGGCCCAGGAAGGCAGAACAAAGGACTTCCTCTGAGAGAGGGTGTAACACCCTCTCCCTTTGGAAATAGGTGTGAGGGCTGGGGAGGAGTAGCCTACCCCAGGCCTCTGGAAATGATTTGATGGACACAGATGGTGCCCATCTCTGCATAAGCCAGTCTACTCCGGTTCAGGGATCCCCCAGCCCTGCTCTGGCGCGAAACTGGACAAAGGAAAGGGGAGTGACCACTCCCCTGACCTGCACCTCCCAGGGGAGGTGCCCAGAGCTCCTCCAGTGTGTCCCAGACCTCTGCCATCTTGGAAACAGAGGTGTTTGGGGACACACTGGACTGCTCTGAGTGGCCAGTGCCAGCAGGTGACGTCAGAGGCTCCTTCTGCTAGGCTCTTACCTCTCTTGGTAGCCAATCCTCCTTCCTAGGTAGCCAAACCTCCTTTTCTGGCTATTTAGGGTCTCTGCTTTGGGGAATTCACCAGATAACGAATGCAAGAGCTCACCAGAGTTCCTCTGCATCTCCCTCTTCACCTTCTGCCAAAGGATCAGCCGCTGACTGCTCAGGACGCCTGCAAAACCGCAACACAGTGGCAAGATGATTACTAGCAACCTTGTATCGCCTCATCCTGCCGGCTTTCTCGACTGTTTCCAGGTGGTGCATGCTCTGGGGGTAGCCTGCCTCCTCTCTGCACCAGGAGCTCTGAAGAAATCTCCCGTGGGTCAACGGAATCTTCCCCCTGCAACCGCAGGCACCAAAAGACTGCATCACTGGTCCTCTGGGTCCCCTCTCACCATGACGAGCATGGTCCCTGGAACTCAGCAACTCTGTCCAAGTGACTCCCACAGTCCAGTGACTCTTCAGTCCAAGTTTGGTGGAGGCAAGTCCTTGCCTCCCCACGCTAGACTGCATTGCTGGGTACTGCGTGATTTGCAGCTGCTCCGGCTCCTGTGCACTCTTCCAGGATTTCCTTCGTGCACAGCCAAGCCTGGGTCCCCGACACTCCTTCCTGCAGTGCACAACCTTCTGAGTTGTCCTCCGGCGTCGTGGGACTCCCTTTTGTGGCTTCGGGTGGACTCCGGTTCACTTTCCTTCCAAGTGCCTGTTCAGGTACTTCTGCGGGTGCTGCCTGCTTCCGTGAGGCCTCCCTGACTTGCTGGGCGTCCCCTCTATCTCCTCCTCCAAGTGGCGACATGTTATGTTATGTTATTGAGACTTATATAGCGCCAGCTACCCGGAGGCCTGGTCCCTCCTGGGCCACAGCAGCACCCAAAAACCTCTACCGCGACCCTTGCAGCTAGCAAGGCTTGTTTGCGGTCTTTCTGCGTGGGAACACATCTGCAAGCTTCATTGCGATGTGGGACATCTGTCTTCCAAAGGAGAAGTCCCTAGCTCTCTTCTTTCTTGCAGAACTCCAAGCTTCTTCCATCCGGTGGCAGCTTCCTTGCACCCTCAGCTGGCATTTCCTGGGCTCCTGCCCACTCTCGATACTGTCACGACTATATGACTTGGTCCCCTTGTCTTACAGGTACTCCGGTCCGGAAATCCACTGTTGTTGCATTGCTGGTGGTTGTTCTTCCTGCAGAATCCACCTATCACAACTTCTGTGCTCTCTGGGGGTAGTAGGTGCACTTTACACCTACTTTTCAGGGTCTTGGGGTGGGCTATTTTTCTAACCCTCACTGTTTTCTTACAGTCCCAGCGACCCTCTACAAGCTCACATAGGTTTGGGGTCCATTCGTGGTTCGCATTCCACTTTTGGAGTATATGGTTTGTGTTGCCCCTATACCTATGTGCTCATATTGCAATCTATTGTAATCCTACACTGCTTGCATTACTTTTCTTGCTATTACCTGCATAATTTTGGTTTGTGTACATATATCTTGTGTATATATCTTATCCTCATACTGAGGGTACTCACTGATATACTTTTGGCATATTGTCATAAAAATAAAGTACCTTTATTTTTTAGTAATTCTGTGTAGTGTGTTTTCTTATGATACTGTGCATATGACACCAGTGGTATAGTAGGAGTTTTACATGTCTCCTAGTTCAGCCTAAGCTGCTTTGCCATTGCTACCTTCTATCAGTCTAAGCTGCTAGAAACACCTCTTCCACACTAATAAGGGATAACTGGACCTGGCACAAGGTGTAAGTACCTCTGGTACCCACTACAAGCCAGGCCAGCCTCCTACATTGGTTGTGCAGCGGTGGGATAAGTACTTGTAACTACTTACCACTTTGTCATTGTGTACTTTTCATAAGAGAATAATATACAAAACAGTTCAATTTATGTACACCTAACCAAAAAGTTTTGCTTTTCTCCTCTTAAATTTTTTTCAAAGTGTTGAAAAGTATTCTAAAACTTCTAAAAGTTTCTAAAAAGTTAGAAAAAGGTTTTTTCTCTGTTCTTTAAAAAGTTCTGAAACTTTTTCTTCCTTCTCATTATTTCTAAACCTTTTACTATCATGTATACAGAAGATTCTACTCTTAAAATGGTCAATACTAATTATGACAATTTGAATGATAAGAGCCTAAGGAGTCTCTGCTTAGAGATAGGTTTAGTGATAGGAAAGAACCCTACCAAAGAATTTCTATTTAGCATGCTTATTGTGAATGATGAGTCTCAAGCAGGCACTTCAAATGAGAGGTTAATAGAAGGTTCCCAATCTGACTCAGGGGATCTCCTTGAGGGAGGTAGGGAGGGTTCTGATCAGGATTTGCCCTCTAACAAGACACCCAGTAATGTTGGTAGTAATGGAGGTTCCCATCACAGTAGGGAAGTCTTTATTCCTAGAGGCCAAGTTGCTAGGGTTCAGTCAGTTAGGGACAGATCCCCCTCAGTTGTTTCCAATTTATCTTCTGTGTCCAAGCATTCCCAACCCACCCACCCTGAAGACAACATGTTAGAAAGGGAACTCAAAAAGTTGAGGGTTGAAGAGACCAGACTGAAGCTTAAACAGCAACAGCTGGCCTTAAATAGGGAATCCCTAGACCTGGAGAAGGAGAGACCGAGATTGGGGTTTGGACCCCATGGTGGCAGCAGCACTATTCCTGATAGTAATCCTGTTAGAGAGCATGATTCCAGGAATCTGCACAAGATAGTCCCCCCTTACAAGGAGGGGGATGACATCAACAAGTGGTTTGCTGCACTCGAGAGGGCCTGTATGGTACAGGGGGTCCCTCAAAGGCAGTGGGCTGCTATATTGTGGCTATCTTTCACTGGAAAGGGCAGGGATAGGCTCCTTACTGTTAGAGAAAGTGATGCTAATAATTTTGCAGTTTTGAAGGATGCACTCTTGGATGGATTTGGCTTAACCACTGAACAATACAGGATTAAGTTCAGAGACACCAGAAAAGAGTCCTCACAAGACTGGATAGACTTTGTTGACTGTTCAGTGAAGGCCTTGGAGGGGTGGTTACATGGCAGTAAAGTTTCTGACTATGAAAGCCTGTATAATCTTATTCTGAGAGAGCATATTCTGAATAACTGTGCGTCTGACTTGTTACACCAATATCTAGTGGACTCAGATCTGACCTCTCCCCAAGAATTGGGAAAGAAGGCAGACACATGGGTCAGAACAAGAGTGAACAGAAAAGTTCATACAGGGGGTGACAAGGATGGCAAGAAGAAGGATGGTAAGTCTTCTGACAAGGGTGGGGACAAAAGTAAAAATGAGTCTTCATCAGGCCCACAAAAATCCTCTGGTGGGGGTGGTGGGTCCAAATCCTCTTCAAATCAACCTAAAAAGCCTTGGTGTTATTTGTGTAAAGTCAAAGGCCATTGGACAACTGATGCCAGTTGTCCAAAGAAAAACACCAAACCTTCCACTACCACAACCCCTACTGCAAATTCTAGTGCCCCTAGTAATAGCTGTGGTGGTGGGAGCAAACCTACTAATACCCAATCCAAGGGAGTAGCTGGGCTCACTTTTGGTAATTTAGTTGGGGTTGGTCTTGTTAGGGAGACCACAGAGGCTGTGTTAATCTCTGAAGGTGCCATTGATTTGCCCACCTTAGTTGCTTGTCCCCTTAATATGGAGAAGTACAAGCAACTTCCCCTAATAAATGGTGTTGAGGTTCAGGCCTACAGGGACACAGGTGCCAGTGTTACCATGGTAATAGAGAAACTGGTGCACCCTGAGCAACACCTACTTGGTCAGCAGTACCAAGTGACAGACTCTCATAACAACACTCTTAGCCACCCCATGGCTGTTGTGAATCTCAACTGTGGGTGGGGGAGGGGGGCTCTGGTCCAAAGAAAGTTGTGGTTGCCTCAGATGTACCTGTAGACTGTCTACTAGGGAACGATTTAGAGACATCAGCTTGGGCAGAAATGGAGTTGGAGGCTCATGCAGCAATGCTAGGCATTCCTGGGCATATTTTTGCTTTGACAAGGGCTCAGGCCAAAAAGCAAAAATGACAGTGTAACTTGGATCCTGGAACAATGGACCAAGTGTTCCCTAAAGCTAGAGGTAGCAAGGGTAAATCCCTACCCACTACCCCTCCCTCTACAGATAATTCTCCTTCTGAGGAAGAAGAATGTCCTCCCTGTGCAGAACCTTCACCAGATGAGCTGGCAGCAGACACTGCTGAGCTTTTGGGTGGAGGGGGGCCTGCCAGGGAAGAGCTGAGTGTGGCACAGCAATCCTGTCCCACATTAGAGGGTCTCAGACAGCAAGCTGTCAAGCAGCAAAATGTGGATGTCAGTGACACACATAGAGTTTACTGGGAGGACAACCTCTTGTACACTGAGGCAAGGGACCCAAAACCTGGAGCAGCCAGGAGATTGGTCATTCCCCTGCTGTACAGAGAGTTCCTCTAACTCTAGCACATGACATTCCTTTGGCTGGGCATTTGGGCCAGATCAAAACATGGGAAAGGCTTGTCCCCCTGTTTCACTGGCCTAGGATGTCAGAGGACACAAAAGATTTTTGCAAGTCTTGTGTGACCTGCCAAGCCAGTGGCAAGACTGGTGGCACACCAAAGGCTCCCCTAATTCCACTACATGTGGTTGGTGTCCCCTTTGAAAGGGTAGGGGTTGACATAGTTGGCCCCCTTGACCCTCCTACTGCTTCAGGCAATAGGTTTATCTTGGTGGTTGTGGACCATGCCACTAGATATCCTGAAGCAATTCCTCTAAGGACCACTACAGCACCTGCAGTGGCAAAAGTCCTCCTGGGAATCTTTCCCAGGGTGGGTTTCCCAAAAGAGGTTGTATCAGACAGGGGTAGCAACTTTATGTCTGCATACTTGAAAGCTATGTGGAAGGAATGTGGTGTAACCTACAAATTCACCACTCCTGATCATCCACAGACTAATGGACTGGTAGAGAGGTTTAATAAAACTCTCAAAGGTATGATAATGGGACTCCCTGAAAAACTCAGCAGGAGATGGGATGTCCTGTTACCTTGCCTCCTTTTTGCTTACAGGGAGGTACCCCAGAAAGGAGTGGGCTTCAGCCCCTTTGAACTCCTCTTTGAACACCCTGTAAGAGGTCCACTAACACTTGTGAAGGAGGGTTGGGAACAACCTTTAAAAGCTCCCAAACAGGACATAGTGGACTATGTACTTGGCCTAAGATCCAGAATGGCCGAGTACATGAAAAAGGCCAATAAAAACCCTCAGACCAGCCAAGAGCTCCAGAAGCAATGGCATGACCGGAAGGCTGTTCTGATCCAGTACCAACCAGGACAGAAGGTGTAGGTATTGGAGCCTGTGGCCCCAAGAGCACTCCAGGACAAATGGAGTGGACCCCATCTAATTGTTGAGAAAAAGGGCGAGGTCACCTATTTGGTAGACCTGGGCACTGCCAGGAGTCCCCTTAGGGTGTCAACCGCCTAAAACCCTATTATGACAGGGCTGATCTCACCCTGCTCATGGCAACAGATAAGGGACAGGAAGAAGAGAGTGACCCTCTCCCTGATCTCTTTTCCACCACTGGAAATGATGCTTTAGTGGAGGGAGTAGTTTTGGCAGATTGTCTGACTGCAGAACAGAAAGACAACTGCATAAATCTCCTTGGACAATTTCCTGAACTCTTTTCAACTGTGCCAGGCACTACATCTTGGTGTGAACACACAATTGATACTGGAGACAGCATGCATGTCAAAAGTAAAATCTATAGGCAGCCTCACCATGTCAGGGACTGCATAAAACAAGAGGGTCAGAAAATGCTTGATCTAGGAGTGGTTGAACCTTCTGAAAGCCCATGGGCGAGTCCTGTGGTGCTTGTACAAAAGCCTCACTCAAAAGATGGAAAAAGGGAGATGAGGTTTTGTGTAGATTACAGAGTTCTCAATCAGGTAACAAAACCTGATGCTCACCCTATACCCAGGGCAGATGAGCTCATAGATACACTGGCATCTGCTAAGTATCTAAGCACCTTTGATTTGACTGCAGGGTATTGGCAGATCAAACTGGCTGAGGATACTAAACCTAAACTGCATTTTCAACTATAGGAGGGTACTACCAATTTACAGTGATGCCCTTTGGTTTGAAGAATGCACCTGCCACTTTTCAGAGGTTGGTGAACACAGTCCTGGAAGGGTTGGAGGCTTTTAGTGCAGCATATCTAGATGATATAGCTGTGTTTAGCTCCACCTGGGATGAGCACCTGGCCCACCTTTGGAAAGTTTTGGAGGCCCTGCAAAAGGCAGGCCTCACTATCAAGGCCTCAAAGTGCCAGATAGGGTAGGGAAAGGTGGTTTATCTGGGACACCTGGTAGGTGGAGAACAGAGTGCACCACTGCAGGGGAAAATCCAGACAATCATGGATTGGGTTCCCCCTACAACACAGACCCAGGTGAGAGCCTTCTTAGGCCTCACTGGGTATTACAGGAGATTCATTAAAAACTATGGCTCCATAGCAGCCCCTCTTAATGATCTCACTAGTAAGAAGATGCCTAAAAAGGTATTGTGGACAGCTAGCGGTCAGAAAGCTTTTGAGGAGCTCAAACAGGCCATGTCCTCTGCACCTGTCCTAAAAAGCCCATGTTACTCCAAGAAATTCATTGTTCAAACTGATGCATCTGAATTAGGGGTAGGGGCAGTCTTATCACAGCTGAATTCTAAGGGCCAGGATCAACCAGTTGCTTTTATCAGCAGAAGGTTGACCCCTAGAGAAAAGCGTTGGTCTGCCATAGAGAGGGAGGCCTTTGCTGTGGTCTGGGCACTGAAACATTTGAGGCCATACCTGTTTGGCACTCACTTTATTGTTCAGCCAGACCACAAACCTCTACTTTGGCTAAAACAAATGAAAGGTGAAAACCCTAAATTGTTGAGGTGGTCCATCTCTCTACAGGGAATGGACTATACAGTGGAACATAGACCTGGGAGTACCCACTCCAATGCAGATGGACTCTCCAGATATTTCCACTTAGACAATGAAGACTCATCAGGTCATGGCTAGTCTTATTGTCCTTCGTTGGGGGGGGGGGGGGGGGGGAGGAGGTTGTGTAGTAAAGTACCATCTTGCCTGGCATTTTACCCCCATATTTCACTGTATATATGTTGTTTAGTCTGTGTGTCACTGGGACCCTGCCAGGCAGGGCCCCAGTGCTCATAATTATGTGCCCTGTATGTGTTCCCTGTGTGATGCCTAACTGTCTCACTGAAGCTCTGCTAACCAGAACCTCAGTGGTTATGCTCTCTCTGCTTTCCAAATTTGTCACTAACAGGCTAGTGACTACATTTACCAATTCACATTGGCATACTGGTACACCCATGTAATTCCCTAGTATATGGTACTGAGGTACCTATGGTATTGGGGTTCCAGGAGATCCCTATGGGCTGCAGCATTTCTTTTGCCACCCATAGGGAGCTCTGACAATTATTACACAGGCATGCCACTGCAGCCTGCATGAAATAACGTATTTCACAGCCATTTACCACTGCACTTAAGTAACTTATAAGTCACCTATATGTCTAACCTTCACCTGGTGAAGGCTGGGTGCAAAGTTACTTAGTGTGAGGGCACCCTGGCACTAGCCAAGGTGCCCCCACATCGTTCAGGGCAAATTCCTCAGACTTTGTGAGTGCGGGGACACCATTAATCGCGTGCACTGTACATAGGTCACTACCTATGTACAACGTCACAATGGTAACTCCGAACATGGCCATGTAACATGTCTAAGATCATGGAATTGTCACCCCAATGCCATTCTGGCATTGGGGGGACAATTCCATGATCCCCCCGGTCTCTAGCACAGAACCCCGGGAACTGCCAAACTGCCTTTACAGTAATGGACTCAGGGCATGGTCATTCGTTGTGCCCATTGGGTTGTGTGAATCTGGGTGCTGGGTCTAGGTAAAGGTTTCACATTGTTTCTAGTTCCTGCGGGACAAAGCTTAAGGTTATGTTTAGCAGGTGTTATGGGTACTGACGATGGCGCAATGCCATGCCAACAGGTATTTAGGTAATGAATACTTGGCACAGGGTCATCTGTGGATGGCTGCATGCTACACCTAGTGAGTCCTGCAGACAACAAGTAATGGGGCAGAACTTCTAACCACATCCAAAGGCGGTGGCCAATGGGTTACTGCAAGCATGACTACTGGGCATGCAGAAAGCCCCCTCCCAGAGCCTCTTGAAATTGGCCAACACTGACTGCTGTTACAAGTGGCCAATTAGGATGAGCTGACCAGCAACTACCTCATGTTAAACACTAGAGAACTCATGCACGACATCAATGAGGGGTCATAAAATATTAACTTTTCACACAATTGGAGACTCTAAGGATATGCATGAACCTTTCCAGTAAATAATGGCACCGTCAGGGAATACAACAGCCACAGTTTTAAGTCATTTGATGGTACTTTTGAGCAAAGTAGCATTACTTTGTGGCCGTGTGAAAGCACTTCTTCGACAATTCCATGGCTATCATGTGGGATAGAGGTACAAAAGCATTTCTATTGTTATGTCCAGTAGACCCATGCAGGCTTCTAGAAGGCAACAGCATTTTATTACCCTCATAGTCACAGGTTAAAGCGCCTTGTGAGCTACATTAGTTAATATCTTCATTTCCTTTGTATTATGACAGTTATCTCAAGGAATTGGCGCGGTTATAATATGCTACTCTATGGGTTTGCAGCAGGACACGAGAGTCTAGGAAGCCATAGGTGGGCCATATGAAATAGTTTGAAAGAAAGAGCTCCGCTAAATTATCAACTTATTTCAGGAATAGTGTATAAAACGGTGTACTGATTACTTGAAATAAGTCGTTTGTAGAAAAACGACAGCATTGTTTCTGACAGTAATACAATATTTTTTCTTTAACAGGGAAGAATCTACTCGCCAAAATACGATCCTGGCTTGCTCAGCTCTAAAGAAAACATATAGAAATATATTACGACAAGGAGACCGCGATACTCTCTCACAGAGTAAGCCGCCAGATGGAACGAAAGGGCTTACAGTGGAAAAAGCACTTTTTGTCCATTTAGATGGTTCCCGTGAAGTTCTTCACAGTCGCCTGGAGGAGAGAAGAGGGCATTTCATGCCTACCATTTTGTTACAGTCCCAGCTGAACAGCCTTGAGCCCCCATCCTATCCGGAACACTTTATTACTATCAATATAGAAAATAATGTATCAGACATAGCTTGTCATATTGAGAGGATATTAAAACTAAAACAATAGACAAATTTTAAAAAGTCTCCTAAAAGATAACGATACTTTGACAGATTGTTTTACCGTAAGCCCTTTGTTTTTTTATTTAATGCTATATTTGATTTTTTATTGCTATTAAATGTCATTTTCAAACTTTTTTTGTTATTAAAAAAAAATCAGGCTTGTGACATTTCTACCCCACCACCGTCTTTGTTTGGCACTTCTCATCAAGTTATCATTTGGTAATATGCTTGAGTGGGTTTATTTCGGCTGGGAGAGTAGGATGTACTTGTAGACAGGAACACACATAATAGACTAGTCACATGAACGTATTTGTAAGTTTTGGTTTTTCTATGGCACAAACCTATATGGGTTGCAGAGTAGCTTTGTACGTTTTCAGGACAGAGATTTAGAATAGTCTACAAGAAGGGTATAAGCTCTTCCACCGAAGAGCTAGGACCTTCCTATACTATATCCTTGGAGAGGTGTTTATCCCACTCCTTATCCAAATGCCTAGGGAAGTAACACATGTCCTCTTATTAGTAAGTCATTTTACGTTAGGTCGCATAGCTTGAGAAAACTTGTTTTCTGACCTTTTCCCGTGTGCTGCTTTTAATCTCTATTTGGAGATGCCAAGACTACATGTGAAGTGCAAGCCACCTGAGACAGCGATTTTTTATTCCAGCCAGGTATAATAGCGTACTGTTATTTGCTGTCTTGGAGATGAACACAGTAGCCCACATTTATACTTTTTTAGCGCCACATTTGCGCCGCTTTTTGACGCAAAAGCGGCGCAAACTAACAAAATTAAATTTTATTTTGTACGTTTTCGCCATTTGTGCGTCAACAAGCGGCGCAAGTGCAGCGCTAAAAAAGTATAAATATGGGCCAGTGTGGCTAAAGATGGTGTAAGCCTATTAAGGGAGGCAGAGTAGTTCGGTTAAGGTCAAGGTGATGTGATTAAACTTCTTTAGATCCTTGTAGAGCCAAGCAGCAATGTACAAATGCTCATTAGTAAGTTTAGATGTGTACCTGGAAGAGCAGCAGGCAGGGTGATGAGACCATCTAAGTAAGAAAAGATCAGGACTGAACGAACACATCTAAAACACCTCAAACAACACCAAGAAAAGTGTTATAGGTAAGGATTACTCCTATAGCAAGCTCTAGGACCATCACCCCATATCAGAACTTCTGTACCCACTCTCCCGGTATTTCAGTCAAAAGATCAGCAACATCTACAACAATGTCGACCCTAAGCCGGTCCCATCCACCACCACAGCCCTCCTGGGTAATGGGATGAATCCCCTGGACACTGTCATGACCTGCTGACTGATCATCACTACAGCAGAAACCGCAGTGACCATGTGATTAATTCACTCACTAGCTTTGTTGGGTCACTGTCCACACTTAATTTTTATTAAAAGTATGGACACCATCTGCACAGCCTAAAACGCTGACATAGCTACTGACTGATCTACTTGCTGCCCTAAACTGCCAAAGTCTTGGATAAGAGCAACAGCAAACTAGTGGCCAACCATCTGAAGAACAATCAACTCCTCAAACCCACCCAATCCAGATTCAGGCCAAACCACAGCACCAAGACTGCCCTCGTTGTCACCTTGGACGACATAAGATTGATTATGGACAGAGGAGACACCACAGCCCTCATCCTACTCTACCTATCTGCTGCCTTCAATACCGATTCCCAACCCATCCTCATTTAATGCCGGCATCTGAGGGCCTGCTCTCAGATGGATCAGCTCCTTTCTCACCAGACACACCAACTCAGTCAGCCTGGCCCTCTACACCTCAACTGCCCTCAACCACATCTGCTGAGTTTTCGAAAGAACGTCTCTCAACTCCATGGTGTTCAACATCTACATGACACTGTTCACCAAAATTCTCCGTTCTCAGGAAATCAACATCATCTCCTATGTCTAGGACACCCAGCGCATCAATTCTCTCTCTGACGAAACACCCAACACCCCGCCTAACTTTATCTCCTCCATGTCCGAAGTCACCAGCTGTATGAAGACCAGCTACTTGAAACTTAACTCAAACAAAACATAAGTGGAACGCTTTGGTAAGAACATTTCCCTATTGACCGCTACCTGGTGGCCAGCACATTTTGGACCAGCAACCTGCCCAGTCTATGAAGCCAAGAACCAGGGAACAGTGTTGGAAAACCAAGTCTGAATGATCAACAACTCAACATGGTCATCTCATCCTGATTCTAATCTGTAAAATCTTCAGAAAAATCATCAAATGGCTCCCAATCAACACACTTGGTTGGTATTGTGGACCAGAAGACTTCAGATGATACAAAACTTGTGTCCAGACTCCCACACAAGCTCGCTCCTCGAACATGCACCTCCCCACACCTCAAAAACCTCCACTGACTCCGTGTCCACAAACACACAATCGTCTCCTCACCCATAGGTACCAAGCTTTGCACACTCTACCTCAACAGCTGTATCACTTTCCACACCCCAGACAGAAACATCTGTTTGGCTGGCCTCCTGCTCACTCAAATCCCCCACATCCACTAAGCCTCAGCTGGCCGACAGCCTTTTTGTACCTCACACCCAAGGCCTGGAACAACATCCCCTGCACATCAGTGCTGCCTCCTTAGACCTTGAGTCCAGCAAGAAATTGAAAACATGGCTCTTTACCTATACTTCGGACTCAACAAGTTTAGTCCCCTCTTAGCTAGCGTCTGGGTACCTACCAGGATGAGATGTGTGCTCTACAAATAGTAGAGCATCATAAAATAAACTGCACAATGGTCCTGAAATCTGTTTCTGGGTTTTGCCGTTTTATTTTAAAACCAAAGTCCACAGACATGAAAGGGGCAAATAAATCAATATGTAATTCAAATAGGGTTAACTTTAATTTATTAAATTATGTCCAATGCATGTTTTGTGATACACAATTGCTTCCTCAGAGCCACATTAAGTACACTAATTCACTCAACTATAAAATGAAAAACAACATAAATGACTTCAGAAAAGGAGATGTATACATAAACTTAAAATCAGTATAGTAGATTGTGACAAATCACCACCTCCAATCAGTCAACAAACACAAAACAATATATTTCATGTATATATATAAGATGTACCACACATGAAATACAACCATTAACATTAAATCTCTATTACTTAGTCTTTGAGCCCTAGGTTTACTTCATTTTGCCGGCACAAGCCCTACATTTTAACTATTATTGTTTGCACATGCTACCTTGCTTGGTGTGCTACCTATCCTATACATATCAACTGCAGAACCTGTCATAAAGCAATCCATGCACAGAACCTTAATGTTGATTCATATACTTCATTGTTTGACTAAACTCCAAAAAATAAATCATTGTTTTACTTCAATCTTTCTTGCTCCCAATTTATTAAATAGTAAAGAGTTTAATTACTTATCTATTCTGTCCTCTTTATCAAGCATCATTTACTGCATTTTAATCACTTTAGTTATGCAAAAGCCCACAAAACATATGCCAGTAAATATCTAGTATTTGTGTTTGAGTACAAGATAGAAAAAAGTAGAAAATATAGAAGAAAGTATAGAAGAAAGTCTACGTCCATTGTTACCCCTAATGTATGCAGTATAGTGCCTTATGTTATCCATCCATTTTCTGGCACAAACAAATCTTTTTTTTTTTTTTTTTAACAGCTACCATATTTAAATTGATGTTTTAAGGCAGTCACCACCACTATTTTAGATCTTAAGCCATTTTACTACTGTCATCATTATAAGAGGACCACTGCTGTGTTGAAGATCTTGACCCAAATTTAAATTTAGAAGGGCCTATCGCCTCCTTGCGCCACATTAGCGTAATTTTTTATGACAATACTGTGCTCAACAAGGCCAAATTTGCAGCACCAGATTTACAAAGAGGTGCAATGCATGCATTGCACCACTTTGTAGCCCCTTGTGCCACATTATGCCTGCACGAGGCATAATGTATGTAAGGGGGGCTCTTCCCCATTAAGGGGACCATAAAAATGCCGCAGTGAAATCTATAAGATTCCACCGCGCCATTTGTTGCGGCATTTTTAACGCTTGCACAGAGCAGGTGTTAAAAGCAGGCACACCATTATTTATAATGGGCCTCTATGTACTTTGCAGGATTAGTGGCAATATTTTTGGCGCTAATCCTGCAAAGTGCAACAATAGCGTAAACATTTTTGACGCTGTTGTCTCTAACCTGCACCATGGTGCACCCAATATTTAATATGCTGCCCGCATGGTGGCGTTAGGGGGGCACTAAGGGGCACACAAAAAAAGTGGTGCTGCATATAATGCAGCACCACTTTTCTTACATTTTGGCCCTATTTCCCATCTCCACTGTAAAGGCATTTTCTCATTTCATCAGACTTTACTGGCCAATCCCAGGCATTGACTGTCTGCAGGAATTTCATTACCAAGGAAGCACCTTCCATTTCTTAAAATAGCAAAGGCTAGCAATTCTCTTTTGTCTATTACAGTGGTTCCCAACATGTGGGCCGGGGACCCCTGGGGGTCCGCGAAGCCTCCTTAGGGGGTCCGCGACTGTTTAGAAAATGTAATAATATTAGGTTCCAACTATCAGTAATGACTCAGTGGGGGTCCCCGGATTCCAATAATGATTCAGTGCGGGTCCCCGGGCTGCAGTATTGATAAAATGGGGGTCCGCAGAAGTCAAAAGGTTGGGAACCACTGGTGTATTACAATTACCTCCACAAATCTTCATATTCTATTCAGGTAAATGTTTTCATGCTGAACAATTTTAAGATATCCTCTCAACGATTTAATGAAGTAAGTCCTAAAACAAAAATGTATCAAAGAGGTATCCCTTGACATGGCATAATTTAGTATCGAACATCCTAGAGGCATGTTCTTTAACAATACTCTACTTGTTTATTTGTAAACTACCATGTCTGCATGCATTACAGTGAGAGTTACTGGACACCTTATCAGAAGAACCTTGAAACATTTTTAAATAAATTCTAAAGTATTTATCTGAGTTATAAGTAATTTGAAAAAAATGAAACCTTTAGAAAGTAAATCATTTCAGAATAAAAATACACATACATAGCTCAATCAGAAATCGAACACTACCGGCATTTCATTTGGCTTCATTTAGCATGTTTCTTATTTATCCCTGAGCTAAAGGCTTCGAAAGAATTAGTTAATGCCACAAAGCGCCTTATATATATATATATATAGATGTAAATATATATATATTTTTTTAAGTTTAAGACAAACTACATAAACAATATATATATATATATATATATATATATATATATATATATATATATATATATATATATATAAAGCATTAGCAAAGTGGTCCTACATATTATTCATCCAGACTAAGTGGCGGATGGTGACTTTTCAAAGTTGTGGGCTGTAAAAAATGCATTGGTGCATCATACATGTATAATGCGACATGCAGCATAAGCGTGAGTGCAGAACTAGTTACCGGTGCTGACCATTGTGTGCATGAGCCTTTCATTGACAAGAGAGTCAGTTTTTGGAAGACTCCAGCGCCCTGTTCCTCTGGAGAACACATTTGAAAAACAAGCATTTGCAGTGCAACGGGTCGTGCATTACATCGAGTTAGAGCTATTAGCATTGTAAACTCCTAACTGGACTTTTCTCCCACACATTAAATGAAGAAAAAAAAAAAAAAACGAGTGCGATCGTGCTATGAAATAAAGAGAAAAAGTAGTCAAGAGACCATACAGAAAACATAGAGCCTCGTATGTTTCCAGTAGTTTACCGGTGCTCTCGAGGAGGGCTAAACACCGGAAAAGGCATGATGTATGCATGCCTTTCACAAATGAAAACAAGCAGATTTTAAAAGGCAAGCCCACGAACCAATGAAAGTGACTGACGTAACATGGGCCTGATTAAAATCCCCCTAAAGTGAGATTAGAAGAGGGACGGAGCGCTTTGCGCTCGCCCCTAATAAAGTATCAGGATAAGAAGGGGTGTGTGAGGGCTATCTTCACACCTCCTGCTAAAGTAATCACAGTGGTTCACACTTCACATTAGCAAGTGCACACAAATCTTTAAAGATACCACGTGGAAATGCTTCAAGCACTTACACAGTTGCCTTTTCAGGCTCACACATCTCTACCTCACATGCTCACTTACAAAGGGAGCCATGCATATGTGGCTTCTGCAATTATGTCTATAAGAGTCAAATAGCAAGTTTTACTTTTTTACTGCACCTACATTTCCCTTCTTATATACGAGATCTGAGGGACTGGCTCATATTGACCATCGCAGGGACATCTATGAGGTCAAAGGTGGCAGAGTCGTAGCAGTATGATGGTGCAGATTGTCATGATGGTAAAGTTACCAGTGTGCTGTTGGCGCGGGCTGAAAGTCTCCAATCTCTGCCCAAATGGCACTCTGCTAGCCCCCTTACGAGAGGCGCCGCAGCCAACGTGGTCGAAGTGAGGATTCATGGGCAAATTATACAAAGAAAAATTCTGCTGCTGTTGGGCACGGGTGTGCTCCCAAATTCCTTAAAGAAATAATGACGACAAGTAACCAAGACTGACGCAGATGCTAGCGTACCTGGTCCTTAGTAAGTAAACTTACAAGAGGACGCGTATAGGTCGATGAATCTTTTGAATCGCATGGAGTATCCTAGTCATGCAGTGACCATTGAATCAATAACTAACAAGAATCATCAGGGAAACACTCCATGAAAACACAACGTTATACCATACTAATCAAGAATAACCACCACTCACGAAAAGGGTTAACAAGTTACATTTCCCTATTGCTTACAATTCTAAATCATCCGTTAGATCAACTTTATTCAAATCAACTCTTTATTAATTCATTAATTTAAAAGACATTAATGCTTAAAGAAGACATATGCGACAATGCAATACCATAAGCTATGAATACCAACATTAATAATGCAATTCAGCAATTGAGTTCATCAGTCATTTGTCACTGTCAACGTTACCCTTAACAGCGTACCTAACCAAGATTAGCATTAGCATGGGGGTCTTCATGTGAAAACAATTTAGAGAAAACATCAATTTAGAAAAATCTACCTAAGTGAGAATCTCTATAATCAGCGCAGTTGGTACTTAGAAGAAAAGGCACAAAAATTGTCAGTCACATTTTCATAGCTACCTATCCAGGATGGATCAGCAACAAGTCAGTCTTCGTCTTCAGGTCATCAATCAGTCAGCTACGGATCAGGCTCACAGAGTATGAGCCCAATATCAGCACCTCGGACAGCGTTTCCTGATGCCATCAATTTTCTCCCCGCAATTCTGATTCCTCGCATCTTGTCATTACTTTTTATTAGGGTCTCCCAGTCCATCCTCCTAATTGCTAATTGTTCAGTCGGTCAGCAGCAATGACTTTAACCTATACTTTTTTTTTCATAAATTTCAAGTTACAAGAAACGGATTGGTTCTTCATGCGATGCCCTCATCATCTGGCCTTTCAGTTATCAAAAATGCTGCATATGGCCCTCCACTCAGTGCCTCTATTGTTCAAGTCCTGGGAAATTTAGCCTGCTCTACACATAATTGTTTCAAATTGTCTTCATCATCTCCTGTCCGCCGGTACATTGCAGTCCACGATTTCCAGTCCTTTGCAAGGCGTTCAGGGCCATATTTATGCTCTACACATAATTGTTTCAAATTGTCTTCATCATCTCCTGTCCGCCGGTACATTGCAGTCCACGATTTCCAGTCCTTTGCAAGGCGTTCAGGGCCATATTTATACTTTTTGACGCACAACTGCGCCAACGCAGTTGTGCGTCAAAAATGTTAACGCCGGCTAACGCCATTCCAAAGCGCCAGGCGGGCGCCTTATTTATGGAATGACGTTAGCCGGCGGAGCTGACTGGTGTGCGTAAAAAAAAATGACCCACACCAGGCAGCGCCGGCGTAGGGGAAAATGGAGCTTGGGCATCAAAAAATGGGGCAAGTCGGTCTGAGGCAAAAAATCTGCCTCAACCCGAGTTGCGCCATTTTTTTTGACTCCCACCCTCCATTGACATGACTCCTGTCTTAGCAAAGACAGGAGTCATGCCCCCTTGCCCAATGGCCATGCCCAGGGGACATCTGTCCCCTGGGCATGGTCATTGGGCATAGTGGCATGTAGGGGGGCACAAATCAGGCCCCCCTATGCCACAATAAAATAAATAAAAAAATACTTACCTGAACTTACCTTAAGTTCCCTGGGATGGGTCCCTCCATACTTGGGCGTCCTCCTGGGGTGGGCAAGGGTGGCAGGGGGTGTCCCTGGGGGCATGGGAGGGCACCTCTGGGCTCCTTCCGAGCCCACAGGTCCCTTAACGCCTGCCCTGACCAGGCGTTAAGAAATGACGCAAAAGCGGCTGGACGTCATTTTTTTGGACCCGCCCACTCCCCTGCGCCATTTTTGCACAGGAGTTTAAATAAGGCGCACATGCCTTGGAGTCATTTTTTAGACGGGAACACCTACCTTGCATATCATTAACGCAAGGTAGGTGTCCACGCTAAAAAATGACGCAAACTCCAAGATCTTTGGCGCTAGACGGGTCTAACGCCAAAGTATAAATATGGAGTTAGCTTTGCGTCGGATTTGCGTAAAAAAAAACGACGCAATTCCGGTGCAAACAGAGTATAAATATGCCCCTCAGTTTCTCAGAGTGTACGAGGCCCAGTGGAACTAGGTCTTTAGTTCAGCTAACTCAATAATACAAAACAGAGGTTATGCGTATCGTTATGACACTTTACTATATTTTTCTTATAGATTTTCATAATTTTTTCACATTTTCAGTCATTTTAGTGCAAATGATGATCATAACCTGAGGGCACATTTTTCAAACATGCACATTATTTTTCTATGATTAATTTCTCTATGCATTTTCACATTAGTAACAACATATAAATCATTAATAATTTTCTTAATTAGCATATCTGTTTCAACAGTCCTTCCTCTGATGACTAAATATGTCATCACACCTTCCCTTATCATAAAATTTACATTTGTGTTTCTGATGTCTCTTGTCTTCTCCTTAAATTTTCTCTATTGATTCTTCTCCTAGGCTGTTCTTCCCTCCTCTGATCATTTTTGGACTTCCTCAATTTTATCTTTTGCCACAAATTGCATGTACCCCATAATCCCAATATAGAAACAATCACAATTAATATTCCCTGTACAATTTTCCATAATATCCCATTCCAAATCTGACTAAACCAATTACCCACGGAAGCAAATCCATGTCCAACCTTTTCCCAAATTCCTGGTTCTTTCAATTCTTTCAAGTCCTTGCTTGAATTAGTTAAGTTAGTAAGTAAGTCTCTTATCTCCTTATCATTTTTGGGTATAAATGAGCAACAATGCCTAGCATTAATCATTTTTACAGACTCTGTCGTCTTTTGCTGAAAGTATGTCTAAAGCAAGCCTATTTTTAAGCGTCATAGCTCTATCCGCAGCCAATTCGGTATCTACCAGGAGTATTGCCCCTGTAAAGTTCATTAGCATGTTATCCACAATAGTAGACAACTTTCGTATCTTAATTGCATTCAAAATAACTCCTACAGAAGGAATTACTGCACCAAGAATATCTCCCACAATTGCAGAAGAGGTTTCCCTCCTCTGTCGCTCATAATGTAATTTAATCACTTTCAGAATTTTCTTTATATCATCTATCTGATAAATTTTAGGGAAAACTATCCCCAAATAGCATGTCCCATACCATCCTCTAGGAAGACGGTAATAAGCATTAAGTCCACAAATATAGTAGATTCCAGGAATTGCAGGGTCCTCGCCATTCAGCATAAAAATCCATTTACTCTGAAACAAAAACACATGCCTACATTCACTTGTTCCCACAAATAAAGTGTCAGTGCGTGATTTCGGCCTATATATACAAAGTTTCCCTACATGTAATGCATCTAAAGCTAATTTCCCTTGCGTTTTAATAGCAGTGTAAGCATAATCATCCTTATAAGTCCTTTTCTCCAACCCCTTCTCTAACTTCTTCAATGCCTTCCTCCTATCATCAGTATGCCCTATTAATCTCTTTTCTAATGGAGTTAGTAAGCAGGTTAGGTTGTTTTTATGTGCATAAGCAGTACCAAATGTCAGTGTTGGCTCAAAGAATCCCCTAACTAGTACTATATCATGCTCCCTAGCTATTTTACTCATATATCTAATAATCGGAACAAAGGAAAACTCTACATCATGGTTAGAATAAAAATACTGAATATACTCTTGGTTATAGAATCTGGTTAGTAGCAAACTACAAGTTATGCCATAAGTTAACAGCAGACTATGGTACGTAACCCCTTCTTCCACAGAGGAAGGAATTTGCGTACACACTAGACAATTCCTTGCATCCATCATCTCAACATACTCACTCAACAACCAATAGAATACTTTAGAAGAAAGCTCTCCTTGTGCATTAGTATAGTCATGCAAATATTTTTCATCTAACTTAAACCTCTCTAAAGCTGGTCGTGTAGTAGTCTCAGGAACAGAGGTAATAGTAACCGCTTTCATTTCATGAACGGACATTTCCACAATCATTATTATGAACATTATTCCACACATAATTGACACTACCACACTCAAACACCTCGAATATCTAATATTTCTAACACGGTTATTTAACACAGCCATGATCCATAAAGAATCAGAAAGTAGAAATAACTCTTAGATAAAGTGCAACAGAAAAAATCAAAGATGAGGAAAAAAATAATTCTTTCTCGCAGTTCACTTTCTCACATAGGAACCCTTTTCTCCTTTGTCAAAAATCAGTTAGCAGCTTGTCACATCCAGGTTTTTAAATGTCATATCAGGTTATCAATGTCCTTTCCAGGTTAATTTCGACAGTCTCTTTTCAGATTTCTTCAGATTAGCTCAACAATTCAGTCTATTGATCCCTTTCAGGTTGCATCAAAGTACTGATTCAGAACTTCTCTGTCAAAACAAAAGGACATGAACTCGTTTTGCCATTCACTTGTTGCTGCATATGCCCACTCAGGACCTGTGTATCTTCGACTTACTACTCTCTTTCTTTTCAACCTTCGTTCTCCACTTAATTCTCCTTCACTCAATTCTTCTTTTCTCATAGTATCCACATCTTCCTCTGTTGGTTCATTTATGACCAACTCCTTCTTTCTTCTATTTCGCGACTCAGGCCAATTGTCTCCTTTTCTCGTTCCTTCAGTCAATATTCTCCTCAGAATTGGACCCTTCTCTTTTTCTTTTTCTATGGTGTTTTCTCTTGATGGACCTGCAACGGGTTCAGGAGGAGTCGGACCACTTTGACTTTTAATCCGTCTCAACTCTCTCACCTTCTTGATCTGTCACTTGCTCTGCTTGATTTTCAGCACCGTCTGCTTCTGGGAGAACCCCTGCTGTGTTCGGTTCTGCTGCTGTATCCGTTGAGTTAGACTCTTGCTCACCCTCCTGTAATTCTTCACTTTTGTCTCTTACAGGGGTGATTGATCCATCTTCCACAAGCTCAGGATCAAACTCAGGATCAGCTTGTTTTTGTTCTGACTCATTTACAGTCACTTGCTTTGCTGTTGTTGGTGCTCTCAACAACACCTCTTCATGCTCTTGCGGGCTCACCACTCTCTTTGTATGACTTGCATGTATCCAGTTCGGCAGTCCTGCACACTTTACAGCTGTCGTAGTTGTTAGCACCACCTGGTATGGACCCTTCCAACGCAGTTCCAAACAGGTCTTTCGAATGTGCTTTTTGATGACGACCCAATCTCCAGCTTTCAGATTGTGACCTGGGTCATGGATGGGTGGCAGGGTAACAGCCTGAGAGAAAGAGTGAACCACATCAGCCAGACCCTTGCAGTAGTCCAACACAAAATCATCTGTAATATTTACAAGTGCATTGGCTGGAATTGCTGGCAATCTCATTGTTCTGCCCATGAGGATCTCATGGGGCGACAGTCCTGTCTTCTTGTCAGGAATATTTTGCATTGACATCATTACCAAAGGTAAGGCATGTGGCCATTTCAAGTTAGTCGCGGCACACATTTTGGCAATTCTCGATTTGAGTGTACTATTCATGTGCTCCACTAGTCCTGATGCTTCAGGGTGATAACTTCATGCAACTTCTGCTCAGTGTTTAGTGCTGCACATAAGAGTTTGATTACTTTGTTATTGAAGTGAGATCCCCTATCTGATTCTAAAGAGATCGAAAATCCGAACCGTGTTATTAACTCTCTAAGCAACAGCTTTGCCTCTGTGAGACTGTCATTCCTTCGTGTGGGGTATGCTTCAATCCAAAGACTAAAGACACACGCAATCACAAACATGTACTTTAACCCACCACATGCAGGCATCTCAATGAAATCCAACTGCATTCTGCTGAATGGTTTCCTGCTCTTCCAAGGTGGCTCAAATTCACCACTGTCCCTTTCCCCACATTTAGTTGCTGACAGATTACACATCGATGACATACTGCCTCTGCTGCTTGTCTGAATTTCGGATTAAACCAATCAACCTTAAACAATCTAACCATGGCATCTCTTCAAATATGTGCTTGGCCATGGTAATACCTGGCCATCTGAGTCAACAAACTGTTTGGCAGTACCATCTGACCCTCCTCAGAAACCTAAATCTCATCAGGTCTTTGAATGCACTTTAATCTGACCCAAAGTCGCTTCTCCTTCTTATCTGCGTTCTCTTGCAATGTTTGTAATTCCTCCAGTATATTAATTGCTTTTAAAGCAAAATTTGCACAATTAATTTCTTCTTCAGGCATTAATTCCCACTTGTCTTTAAACAATATACAGTTCAATGCACAAAACTTATGACTTGATCTGCATACCCATTTCCCAATGAAATGTAATTCCTGTGTCTTTTGATGTGCACTGCATTTTGCCACAGCAATTTCTTCAGGTAACTGTATGGTGTCCAACAACTCTTTTATTCAGTTGCTGTTTCTCACTGGTGTTCCAGTAAAGGTCATAAAACCTCGCTGCGACCACAACTGGCCAAAATCATGAACAATTCCAAATCCATATTGACTGTCAGTATAGATTGTCGTTTTTTTTTACGCAAATTCGACGCAAAACGAACTCCATATTTATACTTTGGCGTTAGACGCATCTAGCGCCAAAGTTCATGGAGTTTGCGTCATTTTTTAGCGTGGACACCTTCCTTGCGTTAATGATATGCAAGGTAGGCGTTCCCGTCTAAAAAATTACTCCGAGGCATGTGCGCCGTATTTATACTCCCTGGCAAAAATGACGCCCGGGAGTGGGCGGGTCAAAAAAAATGACGTCCAGCCGCTTTTGCGTAATTTTTTAGCGCCTGGTCAGGGCAGGCGTTAAGGGACCTGTGGCCTCGGAAGGAGCCCAGAGGTGCCCTCCCATGCCCCCAGGGACACCCCCTGCCACCCTTGCCCACCCCAGGAGGACGCCCAAGGATGGAGGGACCCACACCTGGGACATTAAGGTAAGTGCTGGTAAGTATATATATTTTTTTTTGTGGCATAGGGGGGCCTGATTTGTGCCCCCCTACATGCCACTATGCCCAATGACCATGCCCAGGGGACATAAGTCCCCTGGGCATGGCCATTGGGCAAGGGGGCATGACTCCTGTCTTTTCTAAGACAGGAGTCATTTCAATGGGGGTTGGGAGTAAAAAAAAATGGCGCAAATCGGGTTGAGGCGAAAATTTTGCCTCAGCCTGACTTGCCCCATTTTTTGATGCCCAAGCTCCATTTTCCCTTACGCCGGCGCTGCCTGGTGTAAGTCTTTTTTTTTCACGCACACCAGGAAGCTCCGCCGGCTAACGCCGGCTAACGTCATTGAATAAATACGGCACCCGCATGGCGCTTCAGAATGGCGTTAGCCGGCATTACATTTTTTGACGCACAACTGCGTTGGCGCAGTTGTGCGTCGAAAAGTATAAATATGGCCCTTAATCTTGCAGAAACATAACATGCTCTAAGAGCTACTAATTCTGCCACTTGTGCAGAGTATACTCCTGGAAGCCATGAAGCTTCTAACATGCCTGTAATTGTGCACACTGCATATCCTGCTCTCAGTGTGCCTGTTCCATCTCTGAGACACAAACCATCAACAAAGATAATTTGGTAATTTTCTTCTAAACGTGTGTCTCTAATATCAGGCCTCGGTTTTGTGCACAGTTCAGTTACCTCAAGACAATCATGCTCAACGTCTTCTTTTTCAATTTCAACAGTATCACTTGGAAGCAATGTTGCTGGATTCAGCACTGTACATCTCTTTATGGAGCACCCAATATGCTCGTCTCATACCTTGTCAGTCTTGCACACGTCAAGTATTGGGTTTTCGTTCTTGTCAGTAAAATCTCAACACAGTGTGGTACCATTACCGTCAAAGGGTATCCCATGACTACCCCGTCATTGGGAAAGACTTTGACCAACTGCGGCTACTGTGCGCAGGCAACCTGGTAAAGCTGCTGCGACCGGGTCCAAGGTAGCTGAAAAATAAGCTACTGGTTAATAAGTACCTCCATGGACCTGTGTCAAAACAGACAAAGAACAAGCATCCCGTTCATGACAAAACAAAGTGAAAGGCTTTGTGTAATGAGGCATTCCCAATGCCGGAGCTCTGCACAAATTCTCTCTCAATTCAGTGAATGCTTTCATCTGATCTTCATCTAGGGTAATAGGATCTGTAACTTCCTTATGTGTCAACTGCTGCAAAGGTTTAGCAATCTCAGCAAAATTCGGAATCCACTGTCTGCAGTACCCCACCATTACCAGAAACATCCTGACATCTCTCTGAGGAGTCAGGGGACCTCTTTGCAGAATCATGGCAATTCTCTCCCTAGAGATTCTCCTTAATCCCTTTTCAATTTGGTGTCCCAGGTATTTTACTGATTTTTGGCAATATTGCAATTTCACAGGCAAAACTTTATGTCCAAATTCTCCCAAATGGTTCAATAGGGAAATTGAGTGATGTTACACTCGTCCCTTGTTCTGGATGCGATCAACAAATCATCCATGTACTGTACCAGTGTCGATTGGCATGGCAATTCCAATGATTCCAAGTTCTTTTTCAAAATCTGATTAAACAGATGGTGACTCCGTATATCCTTGTGGAAGACTGCACCAGCTGTACACTTTGTCTAGAAATTTGAAACTAAAATGAAACTGACTATCCTCATGAAGAGGCACAGAAAAGAGAGGTTGTGCAGATCTACCATTGTGAACCACTCTGCTTCGCAAGGAATCTGAAACAGTATCACTGCTGTATTTGGCACTACTGGACAACATTTAACCACCAAATCATTCACTTTTCGCAAGTCCTGCACAACACGCACTTTCCCACATGGCTTTTTTAAACCCATTATTGGTGAATTACACAGGCTACTCAACACTTCTTTCAAAACTCCTTGCTTTAGAAAGTCTCCAATTATTTGTGCCACATTCATTAGAACATCTTGTGGCATGTTGTACTGTGGAAGCTGTGGAAATACTGCATTGGGCTTCAGAGTAATCTTTATCAGCTCTACTCCCTTAATCAGACCTACTTCTTTCCCTATCAGGTCCCAGACTTCTTCCTTCACTGTTTCCTGCAAGTCTGCATGCAATTCATTCACAGTAAACATCAGGAAAAATTCAATCAACGGGTACTCTTCATTAGCGCTGTTAACCATCATTTCAGTTACCTTTTCTTCTCCATCTTCACTATTTGTTTGGACTTCTATCCCAGTGTCTGAACAATTAATGGAGCACCTTGTCTTACACAGTAAGGGTCAGATGTAGGTAGATATGAATTTGCGAGTCGCAAAATCATATGCAGAATGGTGTCCATGACACCATCTGCGAAACGCAAGGGGGTCGCAAAGACCCACCTCATTAATATTAATAAGGTGGGTCGCAATTTGCGACCCCCTTGTGATTCCCTGCACTCACAGGGATGGTGGCCTGCTGGAGACAGCAGACCTCCAGGTCTGTCACACCTTTTTTAATAGAGCATTTTTTTTTTTTGTATTGCAACCCGTTTTCCTTGAAGGAAAACGAGTTGCAATAGAAAAGAAAAAATTAAACTATTTGGTTTCATTTTTTCAGAGCAGGCAGTGGTCCGTTGGACCACTGCCTGCTCTGAAAAAATAGTTTTGGCGACATTCACAAAGGGGAAGGGGTCCCATGGGACCCCTTCCTTTTTGCGAATGAGTTAGCACCCACTTGACATGGGTGCTAACTGCGAATTGCTTTGCGACCGCGTTCGCGGTCACAAAGCAATTCTGCATCGCGGAGCGAATCGCAAATAGGAATGGAACACCCCTTCCTATTTGCGAGTCGCATTCCCATTTTGCGAGTTGGTACCAACTCGCAAAATGGGAATGTGCATTGCGATGCCCGTTTTGCATGGCGCAAACGGCGAATTTCGCAGTTTGCGCCATGCAAAACGGTTGCTACATCTGGCCCTAAGTCTCTTCCCAGTAGAGATACAGGACTCTAATCACACACCACAAATCTATGCAGTCCTTGGTAATTTCCAATTTCAACCTGCACTGGTTCTGTGATTGGGTTTGTCAACTGTCTATTCTCCACTCCCACAACTTGAACTGTTCTGCCTGAAAGAGTTAGATTCGGGACTTCTATACTTCTCACTGTAGAGCGTGTAGCTCCTGTATCCACTAAGAATGAGTCCTTGTATCCCATTACTTTTCCGTTCACAAAAGGTCCTCTCTGATCTACTACTAAGGAAGCTGCAAGCATACAAGCTCCTTCATCCGAACTATCACTCATCCATTCTTCATTTATTTCGTCCTCACTATAAAATGGAAATTGGTGCACTGTGTTATTACTACAGTCTTGTCTCTGACCTGTGACCTGCTGAGTAAGCATCACCTGTTGCTGCTCCATCGGGGCTTGAGGCATCTGCATTTGCTGTCTAGGTACCATGGGAACCTGCTGCTGTATTGGTTGCAATTGGGTTAATTGTGCGAGTGGCACCTGCATTTGCTGCACCCAAAAAAATTCTGTCCTCAATTCTGGACGTTAAATGAATACATCCTTTCATTCTTGGGACTTTCACAGTTTGAAATATACCAACATCACCTTGCTGAACAACACCATCCTGTGCCATCAACGGACACTACCGCTTCCAGTGTCCTACGTTTCTGCACAAATGACACAGCAGCATCTTTTTCATCCCCTCCATGTCATTCTGAACAACTACAGTCCCTAACTCCGGATACGCATCATGTCAACTCCACGCCCTCCACCTCTCACTTGAGGCTGAAACATAGCTCTCTGCTGAGGCGGCATAGGCGGTGCTAATCCTCCCTGCACTCAAGTTTGAGCTGCCATTATTTGCATCACCATTGCTTTCTCCTTCAACTTTGTCTGTTTTAATTCAGTCTCGTCACTGCAATATTTTACATAGTGCAATACCTCATCAATCGGTTTTGACTGCCAGAAAATCAAATGACTCTTAATCATCTGCCCTACTTCTGGTCTAAAGCCTTCGACAAATCTGAACACAAAATGCAACATGTCTTTCGGCTCAATTGCTTCCTTGCCACTGTACTCCTTAAATGCCTTTAACAATCTTTCATAATAAGTATATATTGATTCTTTAGACTCTTGGACCATTCTGTCAATCCTTTGCCAATCAATATTTTTGGGAGAAATTCTTGTTTTTAGGAACTCGTTCACCTTATAATAATTTTTCATTACCTCAGGTGAAGGTGCACCCGTGACCTTATCCCTTTCTGGTTCACTTGTTGGCTAGTCCACTGCTCTCTTACCCTCAACCCAAAAGTCAGCTGGTACGACTATCTCCACTAGCGTGTTCAAGTCTTCCCACAGACATTTAGAAAGTTTCACAAATCTCTCTGTTTGCTAATACCACTCGACCGGCTTCTCTCTCAATTTTGGGTAATCATTTGTAAATGACAATATATCACTCCTATGCCATGGGGCATGAACAAACTGTCCTCCTGGAATCTCTCTCATCGGAAGCATCTTTACTGATTGCTTTTCTCCTTGAACTTCCTCAGACCCTTCTTGTGAATCCTCTTTTTTCTTTGTCCATCTACCTTCCCACTTCTCTAATGCTCCCCATATCTGAGCACTCTGCAGCAATTTCCTCAAATGTGCCTTCATTCCTGCTGATCTCATGTGCTCGAAATCCTTTGCCTCGAAATCTAACCTGTAACTGCGTTTCAAATGCTTTGTTTTCTCAGTCTCGATGTCATGTTTTTCTACTAGCTCTGCCAATTTCTGATGTATTTTACTCACTTCTCTTGTAATCTTTGGGCACAAATACCTCAGCTCTTCTTCAGTGTAAGATTCCAATCTGTTCACACCCATTGTTCCCTCAACTAGTTTGGTTGCTTCTATATTTAATCTCACACGATTTATCTGCTCTTCACCTTTGCATGCGTTTTGACGAGTGTTTAGACTGTCTAACCATTCACTCAACTGCTGGGCCGACAATCCCTGTAATGAAATGTTACTCGCATTCGGCACTGGTAGCTGTTGCACCACTGCACCTGTAGCTTGTGGTGTCAAAACTTTCAAACTCTGACTCGCATTCGGGCCATTCACTGCATCTGGAAGTGCTGCAGGTGGACTAAGATCCATTAAAGGTCTAGATCCATTGAAAGTCTGTCCTGCAGACGACATCATCTACACATGATCATTCACTCCCCTCCTCACAAGACTGTGACATTTCATTCTGTTCTCCTGCGTTTGATTTCTTTTGCACAAATAAGGGTACCGCTGGACCAACAGTAACTGGTAGCGATATTGCATCTGGAGCTGCCCTAACACTTGCACCCTGTGGGAATGGTACCCCCGTTGCCTGGTTTATGACTGGTGTAATATCGGACTGTGTTCCTGTCATTGGTGTACATTTTGGCAAACCCTGCTCCTGTGCTGAAGGCAATAACATTGGTGCCGGTTCTGTCTGAACTAGCACTGACTTTGGAAGCACTTGCTCCCTCGGCACCATTATGTTCGAGACTGTCTCAATAACTGGTACATCTGGATAAATTCTCTGTACCGAAGGTGGATTCATCTGAGCTTGAACCACAGTAGTAGTTCCTGCATTAGGTGTAGTCTTTACTACCCCTGGTATTTGTCCACCATCTGCCTGTACTGCTCCCCCAGCTCCCTGTACTTGTGCTGGAGCAGCGGTAGTGGCACTAGTGCCTTGACCCCCTGAATAGGTAGTTGAAGGTGGAGGTCGATCTCTTAACAGCTGTGTAATGAGATCCTCAACATCAGAATCCTCATCATCAACATAAGACTTTCTCTACTTCTTTTTCCCTTCACTTTCATCCTCTTTAGCGCCATCCTCTTTCTCTGTCTCATCCTCCTCCGTAATGGCAGGAAACAACTTAGCACACTGTAGCGTCTCCGCTCTCCATCTCTTCTGTTCCCAATCCCATCTATCTTCAGCTAAAGATTTCTCTACTCGCTTCATTCTCCTTTTAAACTTCATTTCTTGGTTCTGTCTAGCCTCCAGTTCTCATACCACTAAAGCCTCAAACTGTGCAGGTCTCGGTAACGGTTTCATCTCATATAATGCCATTCGCAACTGGTTCAGGATTCTCAAATTAAACGTCCCTTACTCCGGAAATGCTAAGGTCGCTTCTTGGTTAGCTTACACCACTGCTTTAACCACAAACACGGTGCTACACCTCACTCCTCCGTCACAATGTAAGCCGGAGAATTTTTTGGTGGGGCTGGCTCCCCCACTGACGCCTTAATGTAAGAATCACCCTTCATCACGCTTCTGAATGCTTTGAAAAACTCAATTTTATCGGTTCTGTTTACTTCAATTCAATAATGAAATGACTTTTACTCCCAAGATTCCCTTCACCTGCTTACTCAACTTGCCTCTTACAGACGGCTGCCAATCCGCTCGCGGCTCTTCTCACTAACTGACCTATCCCAGCGCGGCACAACCTGATGTCACACCGACACACAGCAGCTGACACAAATTTTGACTCTCAACTGATCAATGGGTCTGTCCTAGTACACATAGAACTTTCCAAATCTCAGTTGAAATTTCTTTTACTCATTTATCACACACGCTGACTTGTTGACCACACCCGATCAACCTACTAACCCAGACAGATTACAACATATACCCAAGTGTCTCCTACACTTGTCAATAAACATCCCGGAGTCTTAGACCACGCAGGGTCCGTACATCACCAACAACCACATGGATAACTTTTTTTAGCACAAAGCGCCTCACACATGTGAAGTTCAACGACTTCCCTACTCTCAAACTATGGAGTACGCACACTCCTACTAACCTCAACTGGAGTACACAGACTACCTACTTACCTCACACACATCACAATTCACCTGCGGTTTGCTTAAGCCTGTCCAAGCGCAACCTACCACTTTTACACTATCTCAAAACACGCAGAGAACATCCCCAACTCCACTAACAGGATCCAGGATCTGAGAAAGTTATTTCTGGGCTTAAGGGGACATCATCTTGGCTACCATTGCCATTTCAGAAAACAAACTTCAAACCTCATAAAAATATTAACAACTAATCCTTACTTAAACTAATACCATAACCAATAATCACCACATAACTAGTTCCCCAAGGAAATTAACCATCAAGCTGCTACCAAAAACTGCTAGCGCGCCTGGTCCTTAGTAAGTAAACTTACAAGAGGACGCATATAGGTTGATGAATCTTTTGAATCGCATGGAGTATCCTAGTCATGCAGTGACCATTGAATCAATAACTAACAACAATCATCAGGGAAACACTCCATGAAAACACAACATTATACCATACTAATCAAGAATAACCACTACTCAGAAAAAGGGTTAACACGTTTTATTTTCCTATTGCTTACAATTCTAAATCATCTGTTAGATCAACTTTATTCAAATCAACTCTTTATTAATTCATTCATTTAAAAGACATTCATTCTTAAAGAAGACATATGCGACAATGCAATACCATATGCTATGAATACCAACATTAATAATGTAATTCAGCAATTAAGTTTGTCAATCTGCATTTTACTTTATTTCGGCTAAAAGCCATAAAAGTGAACAGTTAAACACCATATCATAGTTGAACAGCATATCAATTATAGAAGCGAAATGCCACATTATACATTTAAAAGAAAACCCTAAATGAATTTTAAAATCACATAATTTTAAGACAATACAATACAGACATTATTCTTAAAATCTTAAATATCCTGTAATATTAAATATAAAAAGTTAAGAACTCATTATCTTACTCCAGTCAAATAACAGGTTATTATATTAAATAACTAAGACCAATGGCTAAAACATACAATTATAACAATTCTCTAGTTCTTATAGCCCATGCACTTTGCAGGTGTCTTGCAACTGAAAAAACTATTTTGTCATTTGTATCAGTTATCATTAGACGTAATGCTATATTCCATTCCCTTATCCCCATTAACATACATAACGGGGCAATCCACTTCTTCCTCTGTACCAAATATCTAGGGCAAAAGAACATAAAGTGCGCAAGTGACTCTGTAGTTTTTTTGCAAAAATGACAAAATGTTAAATTCCGATCCTCCGCTCTCCATCTCGCAGTGAATGACTTGAGCGGAAGGATCCCCAACCTGAACTTAATATAAAGAGTTTTAGTATAGGGAGGATTAACATTGTCCATATAGGCCTCAAATTTGGGACTGCATTTATGGTCAAAAAACTGCAGGGTCCGACTACCTTGATTTTTATACCATGTTTGCACCAAAATATTCTCCCAATAGCACCTGTTTATGCGCTCATTTACTTCCTTGGTCAGATTCTGAGGAGCACTCCACACCTCTTCCATATTAAGGAGTTTACACATATCTCTGATGTGTCTGAACCAAGAAATCCTTAGTGCACAATCGTCTAATAAAACTCTTCTAATGCTACATGGAGAGTAGACAAATACTCAGAAGTCCAAAGCCGAACCCAATACTTGAGTGGTCTTAATGCAATTTCATTATGTATCTCATTTAAAGCTACATCAAATCTAAGGGGGATGAGATGGGTGCTCATCGGCAGTCGCAAAAAGTTTCTTAAAAAACGGTTTTCTACCATAGTCAAACACCTAGAATTAGTGTGTCCCCAGAGCTCAGCACCATAAATTGAAGCTGCAACTGCCGCTGCTTTATAAACAGTAATAGCAGGTGATATCTCCCCTTCTGAGATGTTGGCAATTTTCCTCCCTATCAACGTTGACCTCTGCCTAAGGACTGTCAGACTCTTTCCAATTTGCGCCGGCCAACCTTGGTCATCACTTAGCCTAATCCCCAAATAGTCAAATTGACAGACTCTCTCCACTTGTTGGCCTGCTATAGTCATTTCCCCCTAAAGGTTTTATGCGGATTAAAAACCATAAACTTTGATTTGGTTGGGTTTATTTCAAGTCCTCTTTTAAGACAAAAATGATAAAAAGCATCCAGTTCATTTTGCAAGCCCATGGGTGTTCTCGAAATTAATAAAGTATCGTCAGCGAACATTAAAATGGGGACAGAAGATCCAGCTAACTTTGGGGCATCATGGTTACAATTTAGTAAATGGTCCGCCGCACCATTAATGTAGAGGTTAAACAATGTTGGGGCCAAAATGCACCCCTGCCTCACCCCCCTATTGACAGGTATAGCTTGTGTTAAGTCGCCACTTTGGGACCAACGTACTTTAGCGTACGTCCCCTCATGTAGGTACCTTATCAAACTTAATAGTTCTCCATCAAGTTGATAGCTCTCCAACACATTCCACAAAAGGTCCCGTGGGACCACATCAAAAGCAGCTTTTAAATCGATGAAGGCTACATACAAATGACTCTTCTTTAGTGACAAGTATTTCCAACAGAGGAGATTGAATCTGAATACCTGATCTATTGTACTCATTCCTTATCTAAAGCCTGCCTGGAAATCAGAAAGAATATGGGATTCCTCTATCCATACTTGTAATCTATTCAATACTTGCTTGCTAAATATTTTTTGACTAACATCAAGCAGGCTGATAGGCCTGCAATTAGTAGGTTCTTCCCTTGGCCCTTTCTTTTAGATAGGGACTATAATTGCTCCTTACCACAAGGGGGGAAGTCCCCCTCCCCTCAGTATCTCATTGCTGAGCGCATTTAGGTACAGGGACCAAGTTGTAGGTCGGGACAGAAATAGATCACCAGGGATACCATCCAACCCAGGGGCCTTCCCTTTACGGACTGATTGGAGAGCCAGAGTAGTTTCTTTTAAGGTAAAAAGGTCCAAGGCAAATTTAGGTAATATAGGTCCCCCAAGAGTTGATGAAATAGGGAGAAAGTAGTTAGATTTTAATAAAGAGATAGTTGCACTACTGGTGTGAGGTTTTCTATATACGTTTTTAAAGTGTGTCACCCAAATTTCTGGCTGGATTGCAGGGTAATTCTCCATACCTTGAGAGCTACCTTTATCTGCCACTAATTTCCAGAATAATTTGGAATCCTTTCCATGGAGTGCGTCTACCAGCTCATTTCAGTATTTGGTTTCCCACTCTTTTTTTGCATTTTTTTGTACAACTTTGTAAGCAATTCTAGCTTCTCTTATCTCTCTGGAGTTCCCATATCTATGAGCGATTTCCAGAGAGTGTCATCTACTAATAGATAATCGAGATGACTAGAATATAATCCTCTCCTATATGTGGGGGACGCCAGGGTATCTGACCTGGTGTTCCCATTTACAATTCTTAGCCCCTTTGTTGTCATTAGGTCTTCTAATAAATCTAGCGCTCCCCCTTCTTTCTTATTTATAACTTGAACCGGCCCCGATCTGTCCCATGTTTCTGCACACTGAATTCCTTTTTGGTAGATGTCATTAATTGAATTCAGTTGCATATTAAAGTCTCCTGCAACAATTAGGCCCTGCCCACCCGGTAGGCAATTAAGAAGGTCTGTTAGTATATTCATCAATGCAGTCTTAGTCCTATGGATGCCAGGCCTGACATATATGTTTGCAACTACTATACTAAAAGACCCTCTAGCGGTACTAAGTTCAACCTCAACAGCTAGTAGGTCCCTTGAGGGGGTTACTAGCTCCTTTACTTTTGGAAACAGATCATGTTTTAACCAAATTATCAAACCCCCTGCTGCCCTGCCAGATAATGAAGGAAGCGCGGTCTTCTGGAAGGTCCAATAGCCTTCTCTATCGATCGCAGATGAAGCCCATGTTTCCTGCAGTAAGATAATATGGTGTTGGTCTATAAAACTACACCAGTCATGATTGACTGGTTTCTGGAGCAGCCCTGCCACATTCCAGGATATGAGCCTGATCGGTAGGTCAAGTCCACCCCACTTATCTATTTGCTTCTCTCTGTTTTTGTTTAAGCAAGGCGTTACTCCATGCACACTCCCCTCTACTAGAACACTACAATGTGCTTTTGGGTCTGCTCTCCTAGTGTACAATATCTGGTTACTTGCTATAGGAGGGTCTAAGCTCGATATACCATCTCTCCCACCCTTCGTTGTGGGGGCTTTACGTCAATCTATATCAGAGGTCGGCCTGCTCCTTGAGTCCCTTTGGTCCCTTCTGGGAGTACATGCATGCAGGGTCGTTGGGATATTATGTCTCTCTAGAAAAAACTGATTTTCCAATGATTGGGGGATTGTTTGAGTAAGTGACACTTGTGACGAAGCGCCGGGTCTCACTCTTAGATCTAGTGTCAAAAGGCCCTTGACTAGGGTCTGGCTCCTCAGTTTAAACCCTATAAGATCAGTTAGTGATCCTGGTCTTGAATATCTTTGCGCGGTGACTATGTCCTCCCTTATAATAGATCTACACTTCTTTGTCCCCCTTATCCAATGGATTACTTTATTTATAAGAGAATCCCCTGTCTCATTATAACCGTTGCTTAGCTTAGGAACATTTGTCATGTATATATCATGTCCACTATGTCTGATCTGGCTTGGGGGAACATTTCTCCTAGGGTCTGATAGACTTTTATCCAAAAGTTCAAGTCTATGCGTCTCACAATTAACACCTCTATTCCTAATTGTCTCCCATTTATTGGAAGTGCCCACGCCAGGAGGAACACTTGGGTCCCCATAAGGGTTCTGGATTACCACTTCAGTCCTTTTTCCCCTTTGAATTCCTGCCGTAGATGGTTCGGCTAAGTGAGTTTTCTTCGCCGGGGAGTTAGAGTCAAATTTGGGTGTTGATTTCCTTATGTCCCCAACTCTAGCAGAAATACCATCTAACTTCTCATATATCATATGACTAAAGGTTGTAAGGTATTCTCTGAGACTCAATATTTCAGCTCTTATTTGTACTAACTGTTGTTCCACAGGGTATTCCCTCTGGATAGGTACAGATGTTAGCGTCTCCTCATTCTCCCTTAGGATACTCCTTTCTGAGTCACAAGGCGCCAATAAGGCGAGAGGTAAAAAACAGTTAGTACAATTTAATAGAGGGGATGCAGCACCCAGCTGGGCAGGCAAACACAGATTAGGACTCTCTGTTGGATAATTGAGGTTTCCTAATCTTTTAGATTCCGGATTGGATCCCTGTAAAATAGGTGACTGTGGTACTCTACCCACAGGGGCAAAAAAAGATTTTATATCCTTGGTAGTAACATTAGCATCTTTTTTATGAGATTTTGAAGGCTTGGTAGCTAACAAGCTTTCCACTTCCTCTATAAGATCGTCAATTTGAGTCAGTGTACAGTTTTCAGCAGAGTGTCGAGGTACTTTCTTTGCCCCTCCCTGCTCAGTGGGATTACCACTAGCTTTCCTCTTCCCCATCCTGGCTAGTAGTAAAAAATGTCCCCAAATTCGGTGTCACACAAAAAAAAAAAAAAAAAAAAAAAAGGAAAGATACGATCACTACAGCAATATATAGAAGTTCGGCCTAGCCTAGTAGCAATAACTAGGTACTGGAAATAGGTCTCTCAAGTTAGGAGTTGAATCCAGTCGATAAAGAGTAAAAACAAGGAGTGAAAAAAACGCCAAACAGTACCTCTAGGCAGCCACACTCCCATGTGCTGCCTAATCCTGGGGTCTTTAGGGGGATGCCAGGGGGGAGGCCCTGCCCTGCCTCTTCCTGGCAATGACGGTCAAGGGCGGGCCTGCCCTTGGCCCGGGCTTTGCCCGGGCGCGTCCCGCGAGTGGGAGCGCTGCGTCCGTTTTTAAAGGGCTCCCAGCCCTGGTGCAGCCCCTCCTCCTCTGGGCACAGAAGTCAGCTGATTTTGATCAGCGCGTCCCGCAAGCGAGCGGGAGCGCTGCGTCCGTTTTTAAAGGGCTCCCAGCTTTGGTGCAGCCCCTCCTCCTCTGGGCACAGAAGTCAGCTGATTTTAATCAGCGCGTCCCGCGAACGAGCGGGAGCGCTGCATCCGTTTTTAAAGGGCTCCCAGCCCTGGTGCAGCCCCTCCTCCTCTGGGCACAGAAGTCAGCTGATTTTGATCAGCGCGTCCCGCGAGCGAGCGGGAGCGCTGCGTCCGTTTTTAAAGGGCTCCCAGCCCTGGTGCAGCCCCTCCTCCTCTGGGCACAGAAGTCAGCTGATTTTGATCAGTCATTTGTCACCGTCAACGTTACCCTTAACAGCCTACCTAACCAAGATTAGAATTGGCATGGGGGTCTTCATGCGAAAACAATTTAGAGAAAACATCAATTTAAAAAAATCTACCTAAGTGAGAATCTCTATTATCAGCGCAGTTGGTACCTAGAAGAAAAGGCACAAAAATTGTCAGTCACATTTTCATAGCTACCTATCCAGGATGGATCAGCAACAAGTCAGTCTTCGCCTTCAGGTCATCAATCAGTCAGCTACGGATCATGCTCACAGAGTATGAGCCCAATATCAGCACCTTGGACAGAGTCCCCTGACGCCATCAATTTTTTTTTTCCAGCAATTCTGATTCCATGCCCCTTGTCATGACTTTTTATTAGGGTCTCCCAGTTCATCCCCTTAATTGCTAATTGGTCAGCAGATAGGACTTTAACCTATAGTTTTTGTTTACCGAATCTACTAATTTTCGTAAATTTAAAGTTACAAGAAACGGATTGGTTCTTCATGCGATGCCCTCATCAACCAGCCCTTCAGGTATCAAAATTGTTGCATATGGCTCTCCAGTCAGTGAATATTGTTCAAGACCTGGGAAAGTACATTTAGCCTGCTGTACACGTAATTGTATCAAATTGTCTTCATCTCCTGTCCACCGGTACATTGCAGAAAATTCTAGCTAAGTAACTTGAACCTCGAACGGGTCAAGACATATAAATCATTAATAATTTTCTTAATAAGCATATCTGCATCAACCGGATGAACACAGCAGACACGCTGCCAGGGATAACACAACATACAGTCAACACAGCACACACGCAGCACACAAACGTACTTACGCAGACCACTCAACATGGCGTGCAGACACATTGACACAGACAACACAGTAACTTCACTTAACTTTTCAATCCTACTTTGTGCTGTGCAGGCTTCGTTCCCCAAGTTTTTGTCTGCAGTCAACTGGTCACAATCGTCTTTCTCCTGCATGCGCTGCTCTACCTCTGAGGCTGCTGTCTACTGCTGATGCCAATGTGAACCTAACCAAAACTTCAGCTTCTCATGCTGTTTTTAGCATAAGAAAAGCTGCAGGACTGGATGAAGCAGGCTAACCAGTGCTCATTTTGCGAATGGGGGCCTGTGTCTGCAATACCCCAGTTAACACAGCTGCTTGGTGCAGGCAGAAGTGCATGTCAGGCTGGCCAACAGGAGAAAGCCGGCCAATCGGACATGCGCACACTTTTTATGTGAGCCCTGCTACTGCCCATCAGTTAGCACAACAAGAATTACCCCCACCCTTACCGGCATGAACAACATTAAAATGGTAATGACAGTTTTATTAATTTATGCATTACTGGTTATGTTTTTATTGCTGCACTCACAGCATGTGGGCTGACACTCCTTCGCCCTAAAGGAGGAACCGCCGCTGTCCGAAGTTAGGGGCATATTTACAAGTTTTTTTATGCAGAGCAGCACCACAAGCCTTCTTGATGCGCTGCCCTGCATCAACAGAAAAGGGCAAGAATGTGCCACATCGATGAGATATAGCACATTCCTGTCCTTTTCCCATGCGCTGGTGCACAATGGGCTACCATGCGCCAACGCAGGCACCCTTGCACCATGGCGCAAGGGTGTTTGTGTTGCAGGAATTATTGCTTTTATGCATGAAGGGACACCTACTAATTCAAAAACAATCATGAGAGACGTTTTCTTTTTCTATGTGTGCTGCAGAATGCAGCACACATAGGAAAAGCTAAAACTAGGAGAAATAAATGATTTCTCCTCATTGCGCGTCCCTTACTCATTGGCACGCCTGTTGCAGGTAGAGTCAATGCAGTGACGTGTGCTGCGTTGGCTCGCTCCATGCAGGGTGGCTTTTCCTGGCCTTGTAAATATGGCCCCACAGTGTGCATGTTGGACCATCACTAAAAGTGGCGTTCTGGCGGCACAGAGGGGCTCATGGGGCTCGAAATAAGATTTTACCTTAAAAAACATAAGACAAGAGGCATCTGGCAGAGCAGGAAACTGTTTAATCAAACATTATGGCTGGGATAGCAGTTACAAAATCGGGTCTGAGGATTGTTACTTGGAGTACATCAGTTTGGAAAACATTTTATACCATTCTCGAGGACCATAGAACTATAAAATGAGAACAGTTGTCATGAATAAAATTTCCATGGAGAGAATGTAGGTGGGCCTCGAGCTTGAATGGACACAATGTGGTCGAGCGAGTTCTTGTCCAGATGTCCAGCCTGAGGAACCTGTGGTCAACTCGTTTGTTGTGTATGGTGCGTCCTGACTGGCTAGGCGTACCTAACTACATGTGGTATCTAATATGGTATGCCCGTGTCACTCTAGCCATGTGTGCTTTATTGGAGCCTATCTCCTCGGACTACTGTAGTGTAGCTGCCTATATGTGGGATCTTAATCTAAGTTGCCTTGTGTGTGTGTTTGGCTGTCGGCTAAATGTTATCCCACCTGTGACCTGTCAGTTATCAACATTCAGGCCTGGGTCGCAGAGCCTGCCTGACCAAATACCATTGTGCTGGGGTCGACTAAGAGTTCACGATGGGGAATCTCACAGTGGCAATGCTATTTCATGTGCGTATGAAAATGTATTGTTAATATACAAAGATACCTTATTATCGTCCACATCAACACTTGTAAATAAGCCCCTTACTGTTTAGTTTATCAAGTCTAGATACCTTCTAGAAGTACCCTAAAAAATATTTAAAGGCCATATTTATGACCCCTTTTGCATCACTCTTGCACCATGCAATGTGGTGCAAGAGCAACGCAAATTAAAAATTAGATTTCTGAAGCCATGCAAGGCAACCTTGCATGGCCCTGCAAGGCTTCATAAATCTTGAGGTATGTAACGTAGTGCAAATCGCTGCATTGCATTACTCTGCACCAGTGAGCGGTTTTCATGGGTGTTGTGTGGGTGTTCCCGCATAACACCCAAGGATTTTGATGCATTCCCAGATTTACAATAACAGGTAAACCTGGAAATGCGTCAAGAAGATATGCCTCCCCCAGGAGGTATAACGAGGAGAAATATCTTTATTTCTTCTCATTTTTTCCTCTTTCTGCATGTGCTGTGTTCTGCAGCACACATAGAAGGAAGAAAAAATGTATCTGGATGCAACAGAGGCACCCATACACCATGTTGCAAGGGTGCCTGCGTTGGCACTAGACAAAGGGCACCAGTGCAGGGGAAAGGCAGGAATGTGCAATATTCTTTAAAATACCCCCACCCCCACTTGTACTAGGAAGGGATTAAGCAGACACAACCCCACTTGTATGAAAGAAGTACAAACAAGGTACAACACACTGTACCAACATGCATATTATGAGCTACCTGGCTGGTTCTACTAATGTCTGTCAGCAAATACCAGTGCCTATTGGTAATGAATATCTCAAGTATAGGTTGCAGAGCCAAACAGCACATGGCTACCTGAGTGAGTGGAAGGAAAAGAGGATAGGAGAAAAGAAGAAACATACCTCAATACTGATTGGACCATTACAGAAGTGTATGTCAGGATCTGATGTAACTATACACGAAATAGCTGAACATATTGTACTGTATACATAACTATGAGTCTGCATCCACAGCTCACACATCGACATTGGAGCACATGACAACACCACTGATAAAGCTAGAAGGGCGGTGTAAAGGCAGCCATCTACTACAAGTTGTACTCATTCAACAAATCATATGCTCCACTTCACATACCTGTATGTCAGTTGAAGTACTGATTGATGAGATCTGCCCTAGCCACCGGCTCATTCTTCCTTAGCCTCTTCAACACTTGCCATGTCTACATCTCCAGCCACAGGCCCAGCTGCCACCACCTCATCTGCTGTCAATGGTATCTGATGTTTCAGGGCTAGATTGTGGAGCATGCAGAAGGCAACAATTATTTGGCATACCTTTTGGGGCGAGTAGATGAGGGCTCTTCCAGATAGGTCTAGGCACCGGAATCTTGCCTTCAGGAGCCCAAATGTTCACTCAGTTATACGCCTTCTCCTCCTGTGGGCCTCATTGTAACGGAGTTCACCTGGCGTGGCTGGGTACCTCACTGGTGTCAACAGCCAAGGACAATTTGGATAGCCGGAGTCTCATGTGTACACAAACGGACAACAACTCCAATGTTGTATGTGAGACTGGGTAGATTGTAATGACAGGAGACATAACTCACAGACACACACAACAATACTAACTTACCAAGCAGCCAGGCCCTCTCTGTTTGCAGGTGTGCCATCAAATGTGGGACACTGCTGTTCATCATGATGTAGGAATCATGCACAGATCCAGGAAACATGGCTGTGACTTGTGAACGGTACTGGTCTGCACTGTGAAGGACCAGGACTACACGGGAGCCATCAATGGCTCCTACCACGTGAGAAATGTATTCCATTTAATAAAAATCTGCTTTCAAATAGGCTGAATCCTCTAAGTGGGTAAACCTAATGTAGCTGTCCAGGTCTTTCAACAACGCACACAGTACATCCTTCAGCACAAGACTGCACATGGGTTGAGACATCCCAGCTGTTAAAGCCACTGTACTCTGAAAGGACCCTGTGGCCAGGAAGTGTAGCAATGACAAGACTTGAACAATGGGAGGTATGCCATAGGAATTGTAAATTGCAGGCATCAGACCTGGCTCTAAGTACAAAGTTTCATGAAGGTCAGACGATTCACAAGATACGCCTGTCCTCCATCGTTTCCAGGGCTACTAGTGGACGGTACACTGGTGGGTGTTTCACTCTCCTCATGGCAGGATTACTATGTTGATAGAAGGGAGTATACTATGAGTTATGCTGTATGCATACATCTATTACACATTGCATATTACCTCACACCTAACATTTGTAGAGGATGCATAGAACCTCTGAAATATACAGTGCAGCCCATAGATATTCACAGATTCCTGCCTCATTGCTGCACATTGGCTTACATGCAAATGGGAATGTAGTAATGAGACTGTTAGTGTACAACACGCTGTCCTGCAGTTTTCACACATAACTATTTTTAAACTACCTTTAGCTACCCATGGCCTATGGACCTCAGAGTCGTTATACATAGTTATCACCATATATACTCCCTAATCACTTCATTAAGTGAATATTTGACCAATATGTTGCACATACATGATGGCACTATGTATTTTGGGTTGGGATGGTTGTATGGCGCAGATAGGTGAACACATCATCGAGGAAATGTGCACAAAATGGCAGGCACCTGACCTACTGTACTTGACAGGTGGAAGTGACCAGAGCCTGCCGGCGGAAGTCATAATGGCAGTAGGCGGTCGCAAGCCCAGTGCAACTTGCCATTGGATATCATTGCTGCCTTTGGCGGGCTTGGAACAATGGTGATGATCGTCGGTGGTGATGATGATCCTGTACCTGTAGGTCTTGACTGCCATTTACTGCTGTATTGCTCACTTGACTCCCAAAACTGATGCCAGCAAGACCTCCATGACGTCAGCTGCTGTGTACTACCTCTGGGAGCCATTATGGCACGTCCTACAGGTGATAGGGCCCCTGCCTTCACACAGGAAGAAATAGAGAGGATGGTGGAGGAGGTCCTACCCCTGTATAAACAGCTTATATGGGGCACCACAGGAGCAGGTGAATCCTACGCCTTTATCATGTGCGATAGATGTGTGTGACGTTGCATACTGCATGTGCATTAGCGTGGGTACCAATGCATGCAGATTGCATGATGTGTAGTCCTGTGTTCTGAGAAGATGGGAATGAGTGGCAACTTGCTGTGCCAATTGTGCACTAAACAATCCTATTGTTATGGTGTCAGTGTCCCTGACTCTCTTTTTGTCTGTGTCACCCATGGAGGTGAATGCCCATCAGAAGAAGGGGATCTGGCATGCCATCGCCAAGAAAGTGTGGAACTTGGAGGTCCATATCTGGTGGAGCACACATTGCAGAAAGCAGTGTTAAGACCTGAGACGCTGGGCCCGGAAGAACGCTGAGGCCCAGCAGGGGCTGTCCTCCCAATGGGGGAGGGATGCCCGTTGGACCCTAACCCCCCTAATGGCCTGCATTTTGGCGGTGGCCTACCCTGAGGTAGATGGGTGTTTGAGGGCAGCACAGCAGCCACAAGGTGGTAAGTACTGACAGAACCCATATAATTTGCTTTGATAGGTTGGTGCTTGCTGTCGCTCTTAAGCAGCTGAGACACTGTAGTAGGTGCTCCATGTATGTAGACAACTTGGAATACATTGTACTCTATTTGCCTGACAAAGAGCTGGAGATCTGGCCCTAGGCTAGCGCATGTGTGCGTCAAGGTACAGCTTTGTCTGCATGTGGAAATGTACACTGGCCAGTGCCATATGTGTCACTCCACCCAGGTGTATATAGGTCTGAAGAATGCTGTTTCATCCTACCTGTCTAGTATATGCTGGTCCGTATATCAGAATATATGAGTATGTAGCGCTATGGCGTCAGCCTACTCCCATCTATGTACGTCATCTGTATTTGCTACAGTGTGTTAGACATGTGGGACAGATCCTAGTTAGCTTTTGTCCTGGTACAGGTGTTGATTCCATGTGAGTCTGGCAGCTCATTCAGTCAACAGGTATGGGTAGATGTGAACACTACATATGGGTTAGTGGTGCTATCCTCATTGTCCCTTCATGTGAATATTATGGGGTATGTGAAGGTTGTAACTGAAAGATAACCAATATGGGTATTTAATCATGTATACGTGGCCTACCCATGAATTTCCAGGCCATTGTAATGTAATCTAATCACTAGTGTCCTAATGGCTTTATTTCAGTGGGGTTAAGTGATTAGGCAGTCCCACCCATAGACAAAGTGCAGTGTTCAGGTGATCTTTGTCAATGCCCCACCAATACTAGTGCATCATATAGTAATATCTGCCTACATCATGTCACAATGTTTACTTAGGATCAGATCTTGTCGAGTGGGACAATCCTTGTTGTCCTTTGCTTAGCTGATGTGGACAGGTTGGACTGGACATTCTATGGGGTCACTTCTTACTGTGAGATATCATTGTTTCGTTGTAGTACTATTTGTCATACAGGTGTTGTAGTTGTGGCATATGTGGTAAATGCAATGGCAGTTGTGTGAGTCCATGTGTGTGCATCATGTGTACATATGTTCTCAGTGGGATGTGTGTGTTGTGTGGACCTATAGTAGTATTATTCACATGTGGGGATTGTTATGAGGGATGTGGGTTTACTCATTTTGACATGTCGTGGCTCTGTATATGCATGTCAGATGGAATATGAGTTGGCTGTCCTATGTTTAGTTGTGGTTACAGTGCTCTCTGTGATTGTCAGTGGGTGTATCATGTGTGCTAGGTAGGCCACTATTGCCGTACATGCATGTATGGTGAGATGTGGAGTATCTGTGATGGAGACTGCAACTAGGCCTCTAGGATTAGGGACATTCCTTATGGACATGTCAGGAGTTGAATGTGAACATGCATGATATGGTGTTATCTGTCAATTGCTGTTCCTTATGGTGATAGGGGATATATGGCCTGGATTAGGACACTTGTTCAGCTTTAGCAAGGGCATGATGTGCATGCTGACATAGGTTTACAGGTGAATAGATGGGAGGGTCCAGTTATGGTAGCTCACATGGATCATGATAACAGTGAGAGAAATGACATGAAGGGGTGCGTAGCAGTGACATGAAGTAGGATTGTGGTATTCCATGTGGGATTCACTGGCCAGGAAATGTCTACCTACAGTTGTGCATGTTGTTATGTGCGTAAGTGAAGAATGTGATGACTCTCTCTCTATTTGTTTGCATCAGCACCGGCATGCAAAGGAGGCTGGGCACAGGCAAGTGGGGAAGCTGCTGGCCATGGGACCCAGAGTGCCGAGACCACCGAAAGTGAGGGACCCAGTGGCCCGGCGCACAAGGAGAGTGCCACAGGGAAACCAGAAAATCCTCATCATCTTCGGAATTCTCCTCCGTGATCACTTCCTGGCGGTGACAAACCCTTCTGGGACCACCCCAGCACCCAAACCTAATTTAAGGTCGGGATTCGCTCCCCATGCTGCGCAGCTCCTCCTGACTGCGTCCGTGCCCTCTACCCCACCCTCGCTGCGAGTTCGAGGCCCTCCACCAACCGCAGGCACCCGACTGAGCCTCATCCCTGGTGTCTAGTGGTTGCCATAAGTATTGTGTTTCTGTCTCGTAACTGTCTTTCTTTTGTGTCTTTGTTTCTGCTTTATCTCAGTTTTTCAGCCTCTTTCGTTTTCTGATAGCCTTTTTTTCCTCTCTTATTCTGCCTGTTTATGGCTTCTCCTAAGCTGTTTTCTGCTCGCCCTTTCCCGCCGCAGCATCCCCCTGCGGACCCACCCCCCTCGCGCTCCCATTCGCCCACCGCTCCCGCCTCCCAGCTGCTCCTCCCTCCCACCTCCCCTTCTTAAAGGCGGCTACAGCGTGGGCGTGCTGCTAGCGCCAGAGGCAAGCCCATCCACGCCTGGACCACGCCCAGCCCCAGACCCCTTGTCCCGGCGTTCCCCACAACGCTGCTACAGTGCAAACGACCTCCACGCCCTCAACACAGGCCGCTCTGCCACCTGCTTCCAAGCCACCCCAAAGCTCAGCCACGGACCCTTCTCCTGCCGGAGCTGCAGCTTCACCTGCCACCAAGCATCACGCCAGAACCAAACACAACCACCTCAGCTGCATCCTCCTCAAAACCTGCTCCGTCCACAAGCACACCCTCGAACTCTGGGACCTACTCACCTCATCATCCCCAGACATCGCCTTCCTCACCGAAACCTGGACGAACCCCTCCTCGGAATCCGACATAGCCATCCCTGAAGGCTATCAAATCACCCGCACAGACCACACCAACAGACCGGGAGGAGGGATCACCATAGTCCACAAAAACACCGTCAGAATCTCGCCCTGATCGACAACCTCCCCAACCTCGTTCTCAAACAACTTGTCACAATACCTACCCACTCCGCCGGCCACACGCTCGACCCAGTCTTCTCCGTCAGCAGCCACGTCACCTTCAGCCATACCACCGAACTCCACTGGACCGACCAGCATTGCGTTCACTTTGTCTTCCATAAACCCACCGCACACCACCACCCACAACAGATCCCCTGCCGCAGCTGAAACAAGATCACTGTAGACCAGCTGATCTCCATCTTTGCCCGAGCCCCGCCACATATCACCATGACCCCAACACAGCCGCCCTCAACCTCAGACAATGGATAGACGACTGCGCCAACACCCTCGCCCCAATCAGGAAACCCTCCAACAACCGCACCAGCACTAAGGCCATCTGGTTAACCGCCGACCTTCAGGCCTCCAAGCAGGAGTGCCAAAAAAATCGAGAAGTGGTGGTGCCACGAACAAACAGAGCAACCACACCGCCCTCAAGATAGCCATCCGCAAGCACCACTAGCTCATCCGGACCACCAAGAGATCCTTCTACAAGGAACACATCGACAACAACGCTCATGACAGCAAAGAGCTCTTCAACATGGTTAAGGAACTCACCAACCCCAGGTCCTGCTCCAACGATACCCCTCCTTCACAAGACCTCTGTGACTCCCTCTCCACCTTCTTTCACTGCAAGATCACTGACATCCACTATAGCTTCAACACCTCAACCCCCACGACCGCCGCGGCCACCACAAACCCCGAAGCACCGGACCCCAGCCACACCAACCTCCTGCTCTCCTGGACCCACATCAACGACGAGGACACCATCAAAACCATGAGCACCATCCACTCCGGCCCCTGCCCCCACCATGTCTTCAACAAAGCAAGCCCCATCATTGCCCCCCAACTCCGTATGATCATCAACAGCTCCTTCGAGACTGCCACCTTCCTGGAGAGTTAGAAGCACGCTAAAGTCAACACCCTGCTAAATAAACCCAAAGCAGACCCTAGAGATCTCAAGAACTACCGGCCCAACTCCCTCCTCCCCTTCCCGGTGAAGGTAATCAAGAAGAACGTCAAAGGCCAACTGACCCCTTCCTGGAAGGCAACACCACGCTGGACACTTCTCAATCCGGATTCCGTAGCAACCACAGTACCGAGACCGCCCTCATCGCCGCAACCGACGACATCAGGACCACGCTTGACAAAGGCAAAACTGCAGCCCTTATCCTCCTAGAACTCTCGGCTGCCTTCAACACTGTCTGCCACCACACCCTTCGCACACGCATCCATGATGCAGGGATCCGCCACAAAGCCCTGGAATGGATCACATCCTTCCTCTCCGGCAGAACCCAGAAAGTCCGCCTCCCTCTCTTCCTTTCTGAAGCCACCAAGATCTTCTGCGGCATTCCCCAAGGATCCTCACTCAGCCCGATTTTTTTTTAACATCTATATGGCACCGCTCGCCAACATCGTCCAATCCCACAACCTCAACATCATCTCCTATGCCGATGACACCCAGCTGATCCTCTCACTCACCAAGGACCCCGCCACTGCCAAAACCAACCTCCACGACGGAATAAAGGCCATCGCCAAATGGATAGAGAGGAGTGCCTGAAACTGAACTCAGACAAGACAGAGATCCTCGTCCTCGGCTCCAACCGCTCCGCATGGGACGACTCCTGATGGCCGGCCACCCTTGGGACGCACGCAACTTAGGGTTCATCCTAGACTCATCGCTCACAATGACCCAGCAAGTCAACGCCGTCTCATCTTCCTGCTTCAACACCCTCCGCATGCTCCGCAAGATCTTCAGGTGGATCACCACCGAAACCAGAAGGACGGTCACCCAGGCCCTCGTCAGCAGCAGACTGGACTACGGCAACGCTCTCAATGTGGGAACTACGGCCAAGCTCCAGAAAAAACTGCAATGTATACAGAAAGCCTTCACACGCCTGATCCTTGACATTCCACGCCGCAAGCACATCTCAGCCCACCTGAGAGATCTACACTGGCTCATCGTCAACAACTGGATCACCTTTAACCCCTTCTGTGCCGAGGACGTAGTGGTTACGTCCTTCGGCACAGTGCTGCTGTGCCGAGGACGTAACCACTACGTCCTCGGCACACAGCCCAGAGGGAGCGCTCTCGCTCCCTCTGTGTGCTTCCGCCCACCCCCCAAAGTCAGGGATGGAAGGGGAAGCCCTTCCCCTCCCACCCCCGACCACCCCCAACCCCCCCCTGTGACGTCAGCGCGCGCTGATTAGTCACAGGGTCTCCCCATTTCTCTTTCAATCCCATGGGGGAGGCCCCGAGAGGCTTCAAAGGGAAGGAAATGTATTTCCTTCCCTTTGAAGTCTCTCACAGGGTTTCAAAAGCCGGATTGCTTGCAATCCGGCTTTTGAAACCCCACTAGACACCAGGGATTTTTTTTTTTTCATGAAACTGTCAAAAGGGAGCGACCCCTTGGGCAAGGGTCGCTCCCAGGGGGGGCATTTTTTTAGGAAGGCCTTTTCTGCCCCCCCCCGGGGGCAGATTAGCCTATTATTAGGCCGATCTGCCCCCAGGGGGGGCAGAAACCTCTAGGCACCAGGGAGCTTTTTTTTTTTTTTTTTTTCTTTTTGTGATGTTTTCTTTTTTTTTTAGGTGGGGAGCGATCCCTTAGGCAAGGGTCGCTCCCCTACGGGGCAATATATATTTAGGCCAATTCTGCCCCCCTTGGGGGCAGATTGGCCTATTTTGATGAAGCCAATCTGCCCCCAAGGGGGGCAGAAACCATTAGACACCAGGGAGTTTTTTTTGCGCACGAATTTCACGCAACGGGAGCGACCCTTTGGGCAAGGGTCGCTCCCAGGGGGGGCATTTTTTTGGGAAGGCCTTTTCTGCCCCCCGGGGGGCAGAAACCTCTAGGCACCAGGGATCATTTCTTTTTTTTTTTCTTTTTTCTTTTTTTTTTAGGTGGGGAGCGACCCCTTAGGCAAGGGTCGCTCCCCTAGGGGGAAAATTATATTTAGGCCATTTCTGCCCCCCTTGGGGGCAGATTGGCCTATTTTGATGAGGCCAATCTGCCCCCAAGGGGGGCAGAAACCATTAGACACCAGGGATCATTTCTTTTTTTTTTTTCTTTTTTTCTTTTTTTTTTAGGTGGGGAGCGACCCCTTAGGCAAGGGTCGCTCCCCTAGGGGGCAAATTATTTTAGGCCATCTCTGCCCCCCCTCGGGGAAGATCGGCCTCTTGGTATTAGGCCGATCTGCCCCCAGGGGGGGCAGAAACCTCTAGGCGCCAGGGCAAATTTTTTTTGTGTGTTTTTTTTTTTGTATGTTTGTTTTTTGGCGCCAATGTCACGCAGGGGGAGCATCCCCATAGGCAAGGGTCGCTCCTGGTGGGGGTTGGGGATGCAAATTTATTTTAGGCCATTTCTGCCCCCCCTGATCGGCCTATTATTAGGCCGATCTGCCACCGGGGGGGGGGCAGAAACCTCTAGGCGCCAGGGCAAATTTTTTTTTTGTGTTTTTTTTTTTGTATGTTTGTTTTTTTAGAGATGGGGAGCGACCCATCAGGCAAGGGTCGCTCCCCTGGGGGGCAAATTGTATTTAGACCATTTCTGCCCCCCTTGGGGGCAGATTGGTCGATTTTAGGTCAATCTGCCCCCAAGGGGACCGGGGATTTGTTTTTTGGTGCCAATGTCACGCAGGGGGAGCGACCCCGTAGGCAAGGGTCGCTCCTGGTGGGGGGGGTGGGGGTTGGGGATGCAAATTTATTTTAGGCCATTTCTGCCCCCCCTGGGGGCAGATCGGCCTATTATTAGGCTGATCTGCCACCAGCGGGGGCAGAAACCTCTAGACGCCAGGGCACATTTTTTTTGTATGGTTTTTTTTTTTGTATTTGGTTTTTTTAGAGATGGGGAGCGACCCATCAGGCAAGGGTCGCTCTGCTGGGGGGCAAACTGTATTTAGACCATTTCTGCCCCCCTAGGGGCAGATTGGTCGATTTTAGGTCAATCTGCCCCCAAGGGGGCAGAAACCACTAGGCACCGGGGATTTGTTTTTTGGCGCCAATGTCACGCAGGGGGAGCGACCCCGTAGGCAAGGGTCGCTCCCGGGGGGGGGGGGGGCGGGGGTTTCGGGGGGCAAATTTATTTTAGGCCATTTCTGCCCCCCCCTTGGGGCAGATTGGTCGATTTTAGGTCAATCTGCCCACAAGGGGGCAGAAACCACTAGGCACCGGGGATTTGTTTTTTGGCGCCAATGTCACGCAGGGGGCGCGACCCCGTAGGCAAGGGTCGCTCCTGGTGGGGGGGGTGGGGGTTGGGGATGCAAATTTATTTTAGGCCATTTCTGCCCCCCCTGGGGGCAGATCGGCCTATTATTAGGCCGATCTGCCACCGGTGGGGGCAGAAATCTCTAGGCGCCAGGGCAAAATTTTTTTGTGTGTTTTTTTTTTTGTATGTTTGTTTTTTTTAGAGATGGGGAGCGACCCATCAGGCAAGGGTCGCTCCCCTGGGGGGCAAATTGTATTTAGACCATTTCTGCCCCCCTTGGGGGCAGATTGGTCGATTTTAGGTCAATCTGCCCCCAAGGGGACCGGGGATTTGTTTTTTGGTGCCAATGTCACGCAGGGGGAGCGACCCCGTAGGCAAGGGTCGCTCCCGGGGGGGGGGGGGGGGTTCAGGGGGCAAATTTATTTTAGGCCATTTCTGCCCCCCCTTGGGGCAGATTGGTCGATTTTAGGTCAATCTGCCCCCAAGGGGGCAGAAACCACTAGGCACCGGGGATTTGTTTTTTGGCGCCAATGTCACGCAGGGGGAGCGACCCCGTAGGCAAGGGTCGCTCCCGGGGGGGGGGGGGGGGATTTCAGGGGGCAAATTTATTTTAGGCCATTTCTGCCCCCCCTTGGGGCAGAATGGTCGATTTTAGGTCAATCTGCCCCCAAGGGGGCAGAAACCACTAGGCACCGGGGATTTGTTTTTTGGCGCCAATGTCACTCAGGGGGAGCGACCCCGTAGGCAAGGGTCGCTCCTGGTGGGAGGGTGGGGGTTGGGGATGCAAATTTATTTTAGGCCATTTCTGCCCCCCCTGGGGGCAGATCGGCCTATTATTAGGCCTATCTGCCACCGGGGGGGGCAGAAACCTCTAGGCGCCAGGGCAAATGTTTTTTGTATGTTTTTTTTTTTTTGTATTTTGTTTTTTTAGAGATGGGGAGCGACCCATCAGGCAAGGGTCGCTCCGCTGGGGGGCAAACTGTATTTAGACCATTTATGCCCCCCTTTGGGGCAGATTGGTCGATTTTAGGTCAATCTGCCCCAAGGGGGCAGAAACCACTAGGCACCGGGGATTTGTTTTTTGGCGCCAATGTCACGCAGGGGGAGCGACCCCGTAGGCAAGGGTTGGGGGGTTTGGGGGGTGGGGGGTCAAATTTATTTTAGGGCATTTTCCCTGGGGCCGGCTGAGCTAGAGGCCAAAATCCACAGTTAGGCACTTTGCAAAAAACACCTCTGTTTTCTGTGAAAAAATATGTTGTGTCCACGTTGTGTTTTGGGCCATTTCCTTTCGTGGGCGCTAGGCCTACCCACACAAGTGAGGTACCATTTTTATCGAGAGACTTAGGGGAACGCTGGGTGGAAGGAAATTTGTGGCTCCTCTCAGATTCCAGAACTTTCTGTCACCGAAATGAGAGGAAAAAGTGTTTTTGGGCCAAATTTTGATGTTTGCAAAGGATTCTGGGTAACAGAACCTGGTCAGAGCCCCGCAAATCACCCCATCTTGGATTCCCCTAGGTCTCTAGTTTTCATAACTGCACTGGTTTGCTAGGTTTCCCCAGGTGCCGGCTGAGCTAGAGGCCAAAATCCACAGGTAGGCACTGTTTTCTATGAAAAAATGTGATGTGTCCACGTTGTGTTTTGGGCCATTTCCTGTCGCAAGCGCTAGGCCTACCCACACAAGTGAGGTATCATTTTTATCGGGAGACGTGTTTTTTTTAGCCAAATTTTGAGGTTTGCAAAGGATTCTGGGTAACTGAACCTGGTCCGAGCCACACAAGTCACCCCATCTTGGATTCCCCTAGGTCTCTAGGTTTCAGAAATGCACAGGTTTGGTAGGTTTCCCTAGGTGGCGGCTGAGCTACAGGCCAAAATCTACAGGTAGGCACTTTGCAAAAAACACCTCTGTTTTCCTTCACAAATTTGGATGTGTCCACGTTGCGCTTTGGGGCGTTTCCTGTCGCAGGCGCTAGGCCTACCCACACAAGTGAGGTATCATTTTTATCGGGAGACGTGGGGGAACGCTGGGTGGAAGGAAATTTGTGGCTCCTCTCAGATTCCAGAACTTTCTGCCACAGAAATGTGAGGAACATGTGTTTTTTTAGCCAAATTTTGAGGTTTGCAAAGGATTCTGGGTAACAGAACCTGGTCCGAGCCACACAAGTCACCCCATCTTGGATTCCCCTAGGTCTCTAGTTTTCAGAAATGCACAGGTTTGGTAGGTGTCCCTAGGTGGCGGCTGAGCTACAGGCCAAAATCTACAGGTAGGCACTTTGCAACAAACACCTCTGTTTTCCTTAAAAAATTTGGATGTGTCCACGTTGCGCTTTGGGGCGTTTCCTGTCGCGGGCGCTAGGCCTACCCACACAAGTGATGTATCATTTTTATCGGGAGACGTGGGGGAACGCTGGGTGGAAGGAAATTTGTGGCTCCTCTCAGATTCCAGAACTTTCTGCCACAGAAATGTGAGGAACATGTGTTTTTTTAGCCAAATTTTGAGGTTTGCAAAGGATTCTGGGTAACAGAACCTGGTCCGAGCCACACAAGTCACCCCATCTTGGATTCCCCTGGGTCTCTAGTTTTCAGAAATGCACAGGTTTGGTAGGTTTCCCTAGGTGGCGGCTGAGCTACAGGCCAAAATCTACAGGTAGGCACTTTGCAAAAAACACCTCTGTTTTCCTTCAAAAATTTGGATGTGTCCACGTTGCGCTTTGGGGCGTTTCCTGTCGCGGGCGCTAGGCCTACACACACAAGTGAGGTATCATTTTTATCGGGAGACGTGGGGGAACGCTGGGTGGAAGGAAATTTGTGCCTCCTCTCAGATTCCAGAACTTCCTGCCACAGAAATGTGAGGAACATGTGTTTTTTTAGCCAAATTTTGAGGTTTGCAAAGGATTCTGGGTAACAGAACCTGGTCCGAGCCACACAAGTCACCCCATCTTGGATTCCCCTAGGTCTCTAGTTTTCAGAAATGCACAGGTTTGGTAGCTTTCCCTAGGTGGCGGCTGAGCTACAGGCCAAAATCTACAGGTAGGCACTTTGCAAAAAACACCTCTGTTTTCCTTCACAAATTTGGATGTGTCCACATTGCGCTTTGGGACGTTTCCTGTAGCGGGCGCTAGGCCTACCCACACAAGTGAGGTATCATTTTTATCGGGAGACGTGGGGGAACGCTGGGTGGAAGGAAATTTGTGGCTCCTCTCAGATTCCAGAACTTTCTGCCACAGAAATGTGAGGAACATGTGTTTTTTTTAGCCAAATTTTGAGGTTTGCAAAGGATTCTGGGTAACAGAACCTGGTCCGAGCCACACAAGTCACCCCATCTTGGATTCCCCTAGGTCTCTAGTTTTCAGAAATGCACAGGTTTGGTAGGTTTCCCTAGGTGGCGGCTGAGCTACAGGCCAAAATCTACAGGTAGGCACTTTGCTAAAAACAGCTCTGTTTTCTGTGATGTGACCACGTTGTGTTTTGGGGCATATCCTGTCGCGGGCGCTAGGCCTACCCACACAAGTGAGGTATCATTTTTATCAGGAGACTTGGGGGAACATAGAATAGCAAAACAAGTGTTATTGCCCCTGGTCTTTCTCTACATTTTTCCCTTCCAAATGTAAGACAGTGTGTAAAAAAGACGTCTATTTGAGAAATGCCCTGTAATTCACATGCTAGTATGGGCAGCCCGGAATTCAGAGATGTGCAAATAACCACTGCTTCTCAACACCTTTTCCTGTGCCCATTTTGGAAATACAAAGGTTTTCTTGATAGCTATTTTTTACTCTTTATATTTCAGCAAATGAATTGCTGTATACCCGGCATAGAATGAAAACCCACTGCAGGGTGCAGGTCATTTATTGGCTCTGGGTACCTAGAGTTCTTGATGAACCTACAAGCCCTATATATCCCAGCAACCAGAAGAGTCCAGCAGACGTAACGGTATATTGCTTTCGAAAATCTAACATTGCAGGAAAAAGTTACAGAGTAAAACGTAGAGAAAAATTGATGTTTTCTTCACCTCAATTTCAATATTTTTCTTTTTCAGTTGTTATTTTCTGTAGGAAACCCTTGTAGGATCTCCACAAATCACCCCTTGCTGAATTCAGAATTTTGTCTACTTTTCAGAAATGTTGCGGTTTCTGGGATCCAGCGTTGGTTTCATGCCCATTTCTGTCACTGACTGGAAGGAGGCTGAAAGCACAAAAAAATCGTAAAAATGGGGTATGTCCCAGTAAAATGCCAAAATTGTGTTGAAAAATTGAGTTTTCTGATTCAAGTCTGCCTGTTCCTGAAAGCTGGGAAGCTGGTGATTTTAGCACCGCAAACCCTTTGTTGATGCCCTTTTCAGGGCAAAAAACACAAGCCTTCTTCTGCAGCCCCTTTTTCCAATTTTTTTGAAAAAAACGAAATTTTCACTGTATTTTGGCTAATTTCTTGCCCTCCTGGGGAACCCACAAAGTCTGGGTACCTCTAGAATCCCTAGGATGTTGGAAAAAAAGGACGCAAATTTGGCGCGGGTAGATTATGTGAACAAAACGTTATTAGGGCCTAAGCGCGAACTGATCCAAATAGCCAAAAAAAGGCTCGGCACAGGAGGGGGAAAAGGCCTGGCAGCGAAGGGGTTAAACTCATCATCCACGCTCACAAAGCACTCCAAAACGCCGGCCCTGTTTACCTTAATGAGCGACTCACCTTCTACACTCCCAATCCGTCAACTCCGCTCTGCCAACCTCTCCCTCACCACCATTCCTCGTATCCACCGAACTACAGCCGGCGGCAGATCATTCTCCCACCTCGCTGCCAAGACCTGGAACTCCCTCCCCGTCCACCTACGACAGATCCAGGACCTGCTGACCTCCAGAAAATGCCTCAAGGCCTGGCTGCTCGAGCATAACCACCTTCCCTGCCTCCCCCCACCCCCCCATACCCCTCAGCGCTTTGAGACCCTAGCGGGTGAGCAGCACACTCTACAAATGACTTATTGACTGAGCACCATCTTTGTCCCCCACCCACCTTTTTACTACTGCTCCTCCTGTAGCTCCCCACCCAGTTGTCTGGGCCCGCTCACCCAAGAGGGAGGGCATCTCTGCTGCAGGCACCTTTGCCCCTGCCCCAGTCAGCCCTCCTGCCTTCAGTGAGGCTGAGGGCGATCTCTGCGGGTCACTCGACCATTGTGACTGCCACCCAAGGACTGGCAACTCAAGTCCAGCAGAGAAATGGGTTCCTGGAGGGCATTTACAGTGCACTGGCAGGCCTACAGAGAGCCTTTAAAGGCTCTGGCATCCACACTGATGGCAGCCAGTCACCCTTTGTCTTCTGTCCTCCCTCCACCTTCCACCTTCCAAACCCAGCCAAAGCACACAGACAGACCAGCACGCACCCACCTCAACATCCAAAGGTAGCTCGGAAAAAGACAAGGACCACAAGACCGACCACCGGCATGCACAGAAACACCCACCTGCACACACAGCAACAGTCACTTCCTGCACTGAAACCACCACTACCCCCAGCACCTCAGACACTACAACTGACATACACCCACATTCACTGATCCAGCCACAACTCCTAACCTACCCACAAGTCAGCACAATAGCAGACCCTCAGGCATTCACCCCAAACACCACATCTGCAGCCACCACAACTACTGACACACCTACATGCAGCCCATCCAGGCTCTGTATATACTATATCAAAATGAGATATAGTGTGCACGGAGTCTAGGGGTTCCCCATAGGCTTAGCAGAGTCTAAAGTAGATAATACTAATGCTCTGTTTTCTGGTAAGGTGGTTGAGCAGTTAGGCTTATCAGAGGGTAGTGCAAAGCCTTTGATGTACACACACAGGCAATAAAGAAAGCACACATGCAATGACTTACTCCAGGCCAATGGTTTTTATACTGCAAAAATATATTTTGTTATTTCTAGAACCACAAAATTCAAGTTGCAGGTAAGTACATTGGTAAGTAAATATCCAACATATGTATCAATAACACTTTCGCAAGTTATATGTTTTTTTAATAAATAGCAAATATCTGTTTTAAAAGTTGACATTGCAATTTTCAGAACAGTTCTAGGGGAAGAAAAGTTAGCACTGTTTCAGGGTTAGTACAAGACTTACAGTTGCAGTCTCCCGGGGTTAGGATGTTTACAGGTTGGGGTTCAAGTTAACCCAAAACACCCACCACCAGCAACACAGGGCCGGGTGGGTGCAGAGGTCAAAGTTGAGGTTGATTTAACATGGGCTCCTATTGAGATTAGGGGTACTCGGAATCAGACCTGCTTGTAGGTCAGTACCGGTGTCTTCGGAGGGCAGACCTGGGAGTTTAGAGGAGCACGGGGGGAGGGGAGGCACAGGTCAGCACCAAAAACACACCCTCAGCTGCGCAGGGGTGGCCAGTTGCAGGGTGCAAACACAGTGTCAGGCACCCAATGGTTTCCTATAGGAGGATACTGGGTGTCACAAAGATGCTGCAGGCGAAGTCCAGGGGTCAGTTCTGGGAGACAAAAAAAGGCTAGACAAGGAGGAGGGCTGCCTGCTGGACGTTGCTGCACTGAAGGTCGGATTCCAAAAGGCCAGGGGGGGGATGCAAGGGTGCCTTTTGGTATTGGGAATCTTCGTCCGGTTCTGTCGCGGTCATCGGGGTCCTCCGTATTTACCCTGCATGAGTCGTCGTGTTGGGCAGGAGGGGTCAACCCAGGGTGGACACTAGGTCAGAATCACCTGGGGATCAGCTCTAGTTATTTGGGCCACCTGAACACAGGCTGTGGGAGTTGGGTGCAGAGTGGGTAGGACTCATGGATCCGGGGCGGTTCTGGAGTCCTTTGCTGGTGTTTCTTTCTGGACAGGGCCGCTGTCCACAGAAGATCTTGGTCCTCTGGGGTACAGGCAGTCCTCTTGAGGCATTTCAGAGGTTGTGTGTCCTGCAGGATGTGTCACCTTTTTGCTGCAGGGCTTCAGAAGCTTGAGACAGGCCTGTAGGGCTGGGGCCAAGTCAGTTAGTGTCTTCAGTCTTCTCTGCTGGGGGTCAGCTTAGCAGACCTTTTCTTTTTTCTGCTTCTTGAGATCACCAGGAATCTGATGAGCTAGGTTCAGAGGAGCCCTTAAATCATGGATTAAGGGGCTTTACAGGGGGTCAGAGGGCAGTAGCCAATGGCTACTGTCCCTAAGGGCGACTACACCCTTCCGATGTCCACTACCTTTGGGGTGGGGGACACAGCCCGAACCCTATTGGTCCCTGTCCTCCAAGGCAAGATCAAGGATTTTGCAAGGAGGGGGTCACTTCAGCTCTGGACACCTTGGAGGTAGTCACAGCTGAAGAGGTCACTCCTTGTTTTCCCTAATTTTCCAGCTGGGCTTGCAGCCAAAAGTGAGGCGGATTTGTCGGGGTTGGGATGGAGGGGGGGGGGAGGTGGGCATCTCCACTAGCTGGAGTGCCCTGGGGCACTGTAACAAGAGGCCTGTGCCTTTGAGACTCACCTCCAAGTGTTACAGTTCCTGCAGGGGGAGGCGTGAAGCACCTCCACCCAGTGCAGGCTTTGTTTCTGGCCACAGAGAGCACAAAGGCTCTCACCCCATGTGGTCAGAAACTTGTCTGGAAGTGGCAGGGTGGCATAGACCGGTCAGTCCTGCACTAGAAATTTGGCTAAAATACAGGGGGCATCTCTAAGATCTCTAAGACAACAAACTCCCAGTCCATGTACTTTATATGGCCACACTGCACTTATAATGACTATGAATGGACTTAGACACTGTAGGGGCATATTGCTCCTTTAGCAATGCCCTCACCTGTGGTAAAGTGCACCCTGCCTTAGGGCTGTAAGGCTCTAAGGGGAGTGCCATGTTGACTTAGTCATTTTCTCCCCACCAGCACACACAAGCTGTGAGGCAGTCTGCATGTGCTGAGTGAGGGGTCTCACTGCCTGTGGCGGAGGTAAGTCACCCCTCTAGCAGACCTTACAGCCCTAAGGCAGGGTGCACTATACCACAGGAAAGGGCATATGTGCATGAGCACTATGCCCCTACAGTGTCTAAGCAAAACCTTAGACATTGTAAGTGCAGGGTAGCCATAAAGAGTAAATGGTCTGGGAGGTTGTCAAACACGAACTCCACAGTTCCATAATGGCTACACTGAAATCTGGGAAGTTTGATATCAAACTTCTCAGCACAATAAATGCACACTTATGCCAGTGTGGGATTTATTGTAAAATACACCCAGAGGGCACCTTAGAGATGCCCCCTGAATACCAGTCCGACTCCTAGTACTAGGCTGACCAGTTTTCGCCAGCCTGCCACAACCAGACGAGTTTCTGGCCACATGGGGTGAGTGCCTATATGTCACTCTGTGGCCAGGAACAAAGCCTGTACTGGGTGGAGGTGCTTCTCACCTCCCCCCTGCAGGAACTGTAACACCTGGCGGTGAGCCTTAAAGGCCTTTTGTTATAGCACCACAGGGCATCCCAGCTAGTGGAGATGCCGACCCCTCTGGCCACTGCCCCCACTTTTGGCTGCAAGGCAGGAGATGATAAGGAGAAAAACAAGGAGGAGTCATCCACCAATCCGGACAGCCCCTAAGGTGTCCTGAGCTGAGGTGACCCCTGCCTTTAGAAACCCTACATCTTGAGTTTGGAGGATTCTCCCAATAGGAATAGGGATGTGCCACCCTCCCCTCAGGGAGGTGGCACCAAGAGGGTGTAGCCACCCTCCAGGACAGTAGCCATTGGCTACTGATCCCCAGACCTAAACACACCCTTTTGGTCACCCCTAATTAGACCTAATTAGGGGTGACCTAGAACCCAGGAAATCAGATTCCTGCAACCTACACAAAGAAGGACTGCTGACCTCAAAGCCCCGCAGAGACAACAACTGACTTAGCCCCAACCCTACCGGCCTGTCTCCAGGCTCAAAGAACCTGCACAGCGACGCATCCGACAGGGACCAGCGACCTCTGAAGTCTCAGAGGACTGCCCTGAACCCTAAGGACCAAGAAACTCCAGAGAACAGCGGCACTGTTCATCAACAGCAAGATTTTGCAACTTTGAAACAACTTTGAAAGAACTCTCCCTTCCCGCCGGAAGCGTGAGACTTCTCACTTTGCACCCGACGCCCCCGGCTCGAGCTCCAGAGAACAAACACTGCAGAGAGGACTCCCAGGCGACTGCGACAACAGGAGTAACCTGAGTCGACCCCCCGTGCACCCCTACAGCGATGCCTGCAGAGAGGATCCAGAGGCTCCCCTTGACCGCGACTGCCTGGTAACAAGGAACCCAACACCTGGACCAAGCACTGGATCTAGAGGTACCAACCTCCAGTGCAGGAGTGACCAGCAGGTGGCCCTCTTCCTAGCCCAGTCAGTGGCTGGCCTGAGAAGCCCCCTGTGCCCTGCCTGCATCGCCTAAGTGACCCCCGGGTCCCTCCATTGCTTCCTATAGCAAACCCAACGCCAACCTTGCACACTGCACCCGGCCGCCCCTGCGCAGCTGAGGGTGTGTTTTGTGTGTCTGTTTGTGCCCCACCTGAGTGCTCTACAAAATCCCCTTGGTCTGCTCCCCGAGGACACAGGTACTTAGCTGCCAGAAGACTGGAACTGGAGCACCCCTCGTCTCCATAGGCGCCTATGTGTTTTGGGCCCTCCTTTGACCTCTGCACCTGACCGGCCCTGTATTGCTGGTGCGATGACTTTGGGGTTGCCTTGAACCCCCAACGGTAGGCTGCCAATGCCCAGGAGACTGCCTGTGTAAGTGCTTTACTTACCTGCAAAACCTAACCAAACTTACCTCACCCAGGAACTGTTGATTTTTGCAGTGTCCACTTTTAAAATAGCTTATTGCCATTGTAACCTATACTGTGTGTACTACTGCTTCAAAGTTCCTTACTTACCTGTGTTGAGTACCTTGCATTTTATGTATTTACTTCAAATCTTGAATCTTGTGGTTCTAAAATATAGAAAATATGTTTTTCTAAATAAAATCTATTGGTTAAGTCTTTGAGTGTGTGTTCCTCATTTATTGCCTGTGTGTGTACAACAAATGCTTAACATTATCCTCTGATAAGCCTATTGCTCGACCACACTACCACAAAATAGAGCATTAGTAGTAACTAATTTTGCCACTATCAACCTCTAAGGGGAACCCTTGGACTCTGTGCACACTATCTCTCACTTTGAGATAGTATATACAGAGCCAACTTCCTATATTGGTGGATCAGCGGTGAGGTCTAAGACTTTGCATCTGCTGGAGTACACAGCCAATACCTGATCACACGACTACATTTCAAAAATTGTCATTAGAAACATTTTTAGTATTTTTCTAAATTTTTAAAAGTCCTGCTAGGGCCTTGTGTAAGTCCGTGTTAGCATTTCTTTTACAGTTTAAAAGTTTGTAAACGTTTGGATTTAAGTTCTAGAAGTAGTTTTTAGATTCTTATAAAGTAATCCCAACTTTTAGAGTGATAATGTCTAATACAGACGAGATGGTGATGGAACTCAACCTCACCCCTTACCTGCATCTAGGGATGTCAAAGTTAAGGTCTCTCTGTAAAATCAAAAAGATTAAAACTGTGTCCAACCCTACCAAAGTAAAGCTCCAGGAGCTTTTGGCAGAGTTCACAAGGGACCACCCCACGGAGGATAATCCCTCAGATGGGGAAGTTAGTGAACAGGAGGATGATTTCCCCCCTCCTGTTCTAACCAGGTAGAACAGGGTTCCCCAAACCCTGACTCCACAAATCATAGTCAGAGACACTGGTTCTTCCACAGGGGAGACCAGTAACTCTGGAAGCATTGAGGGCAGCCTCAATGAAGATGACGTCCTGTTAGCCAGGATGGCCAAAAGGCTGGCTTTGGAGAAGCAGCTCCTAGCCATAGAAAGGGAAAGGCAAGAGATGGGTTTAGCTCCCATCAATGGTGGCAGCAACATAACTAGGGTCAGAGAGAATACTGACATCCTAAAAATCCCCAAAGGGATTGTAACAAAATATTAAGATGGCGATGATATCACCAAATGGTTCACAGCTTTTGAGAGGGCTTGTGCAACCAGAAAAATAAACAAATCTCACTGGGGTGCTCTCCTTTGGTAAATGTTCACTGGAAAATGTAGGGATAGACTCCTCACACTCTCTGATAAAGATGAAGAATCCTATAATCTCATGAATGCTACCCTGATTGAGGGCTTTGGATTCTCAACTGAGGAGTACAGGATTAGGTTCAGGAGGGTTCAAAAATCCTCGAGCCAGACCTGGGTTGATTTTCTTGACTTCTCAGTCAAAACACTAGATGGTTGAATAACTGGCAGTGGTGTAAATGATTATGATGGGCTGTATAACTTGTTTATGAAAGAACATCTGTTAAGTAATTGTTTAAATGACAAACTACATCAACATCTGGTAGACCTAGGTCCAATTTCTCCCCAAGAATTGGGAAAGAATGCAGATCATTGGGTCAACACTAGGGTGACCATGACTTCCACAGGGGGTGACCAAAAGAAAGGGGTCACAAAGCCTCCCCAGGGGAAAAGTGTTGAGACATCCAAGGGAAAAAGTAAAGAGTCTTCTACAGGGCCCCAAAAACCTGCTCAGGAGGGTGGGCCCGAGCCTCTTCACAATCCTCAAATGGGTATAAGGGTACAAACTTTGATCCCAAGAAGGCCTGGTGTCGAATCTGTAGTCAGCATAGACACCAAACTGGAGACAAGGCTTCTCCTGAGGAAAGTCCCACAACAAGTACTACTCCAGTTAGCACTGCAATAGCCAGTCTCCAGGTGGGATCAACAGTGTGCCCAGAGGAAATCAGGGTTCGCACTGAAGCTACATTAGTCTCTGAGGGTAGGGTGTATTTGGCCACACTTGCTGCCTGGCCGCCTAACATGCAAAAATACAGGCAGCAGCCCTTAATCAATGGGACTAGAGTAGAAGCCCTGAGGAATACAGGTGCCAGTGTCACAATGGTGACAGAAACTGGTTTCCCCCGGACAGTACCTGGCTGGACACACATATCCAGTCACTAATGCTGACAATCAAACTAAAGTCCATCCCATGGCAATAGTTACTTTAGAATGGGGAGGGGTCACTGGCCTGAAACAGGTGATATTCTCCTTTTCAATTCCAGTAGAATGTCTGCTAGGGAATGATCTGGAGTCCTCAGCATAGGCTGAGGTAGAGTTCAAGACCCATGCAGCCATGCTGGGTATCCCTGCATTGGTGTGTGTCAAGACAAGGGCACAGAGCAGGGCTCAGGGTGAAAAAAAAAAGTGTTGGAGTCTGAAATAATGGCCAAACCTTCCAAGAGAAAAGGAAAGAAGACTGGGGAACCAGCTTCAACACAGCACAAGAAGCAGAACCTCTCTTCCCATGAAGATGTTATATCCCCTGAGGGAACTGAGTCCATGGAGCTGGGGCCTTACCAGGTTGAGCTCTTGGGCCCAGGTGGACTCTCAGGAGAACAGCTGTGTAAGGGGCAAGAAACTTGTCCCTCTCTTGAAGGCCTAAGATAGCAAGCAGCTGAGCAAGAAAAAGGAACTGTCAGTGGAACCCACAGGGTCTATTGAGAACATGGGCTCCTTTACACTGAGGCAAGAAATCCAAAACCTGGTGCCACTAGGAGAGTGGTAGTGCTTCAGGAGTTTAAGGAGTTCATTTTGACCTTAGACCATGACAGTCCCCTTGCTGGGCATTTGGGACAAACCAAGACATGGGAGAGATTAGTCAACCATTTCCACTGGCCCGATATGTCCCAGAAGGTAAAGGAGTTTTGCACCTCCTGTGTCACCTGTCAAGCCAGTGGTAAGACAGGTGGGCATCAAAAGGCCCCCCTCATTCCACTTCCAGGGGTGGGAGTCCCCTTTGAAAGAGTGGGAGTGGACATAGTGGGTCCACTGGAACCTCCCACAGCATCAGGGGACCAGTATATCCTGTTAGTAGTGGATCATGCTACCAGGTACCCCGAGGAAATTCCCCTTAGGTCCACTACTGCCCCTGCAATAGCAAAAGCAATCATTGGTATTTTCACCAGAGTGGGATTTCCTAAGGAGGTAGTTTCTGACAGCGGTGACAACTTCATGTCAGCTTACCTAAAGCACATGTGGAATGAGTGTGGGGTGACTTATAAATTCTCCACACCATACCATCCACAAACCAATGGTCTTGTGGAGAGATTTAACAAGACATTGAAGGGCATGATCATGGGGCTCCCCGAAAAACTCAAAAAGAGATGGGATGTCCGCTTGCCATGTCTCCTTTTCACCTAGAGAGAGGTGCCACAGAAGGGAGTAGGGTTTTTCCCCTCTGAGCTTCTGCTTGGCCATCCTGTTAGGGGACCACTGGCACTTTTAAAAGAAGGTTGGGAGAGACCTCTCCATGAGCCTAAACAAGATGTGGTGGACTATGTACTAGGCCTATGTTCAAGGATGGCAGAGTACATGGAAAAGGTAAGCAAAAACCTCGAAGCCAGCAAACAACTCCAGAAGTTCTGGTATGACCAAAAGGCTGCTATGGTTGAGTTTCAGCCAGGGCAGAAAGTCTGGGTTCTGGAGCCTGTGGCTCCCAGGGCACTTCAGGACAGATGGAGTGGCTCTTACCCAGTGCTAGAGAAAAAGAGCCAGGTCATCTACCTGGTGGACCTAGGCACTAGCAAGACCCCCAAGAGGGTGATCCATGTGAACCACCTCAAACTCTTTCATGACAGGGCAGATGTAAACATGTTACAGATGAGGACCACGAAGCAGAGTGAACCTCTCCCTGATCTCCTCCCCACTGACCCTAAAGATGGCTCAGTAGATGGAGTGAGCTATTCAGACACCCTCTCTGGATAACAGCAGGCTGCCTGCAGGCAAGTCCTCCAGCAGTTTGCTGAGCTCTTTTTTTGCCCCCTGGTCAGACACACCTGTGTACCCATGATCTGGACACAGGAGACAGTATGCCTGTCAAGAATAAAATCTTGTGGTTCTAAAATAAATTAAGAAAATATATTTTTCTATATAAAAACTATTGGCCTGGAGTTAAGTCTTTGAGTGTGTGTTCCTCATTTATTGCCTGTGTGTGTACAGCAAATGCTTAACAATACCCTCTGATAAGCCTACTGCTCGACCACACTACCACAAAATAGAGCATTAGTATTATCTAATTTTGCCACTATCAACCTCTGAGGGGAAACCTTGGACACTGTGCACACTCTCTCTCACGTTGAGATGGTATATACAGAGCCAACTTCCTACACAGGGTATTTATAGAAGGCCCATGTTATTGTTCATGCATACATCCTGACATGGGTATGTATTTGAATGTTAGATTGTGGGCATAAACTTGGATCGTCAATACCATAACAAAAATGCATAACGTTCATATTCTGTGAAGCAGATGGACATGATGACAATTCAATATGTACATTACAGATAATGAGGCGTTCACGGAATGGCAACTGATTATAACAAAAACATTTCTTATAAAATGCAGGAACTGCAAGTACTGTTAAAATGAATAAAAGAAGAATAAAAAAAACAGAGCATGTTTATCTTGGTAAAAAGGGCACAGGCCTGCAAGCCGAAGCTAAAAACTCCTGTACCTGAGCAAACTAAAATGGATCCACGACACAACCTTCTTCTCAATAGGGACCAAGATCTCTTAGAAGGCATGCTCAATTGAGTCAACTGCCGGGCCAAAAGCTGCTTTAGGGACTGCTCCTTCAAAGCCTTCGGAGCCATGGCCCGGCAGTCGAGCATGACTTCAAATTATGGTCACACTCGAAACACCATAAGCATACTAGGTACAGGTCTGCTACCGAAATGGCGGCACCACACTGCTTAGACTCTACCTTTCTAGACAACAGCTCAACACTTTCGAAAAATATTTGACAACACATCAAAAAATCCTGTCAAAAACAGACAGATAGGTAGCTCTTCTCTGGATCAGGGCTAACTGGGAGGGAAAGAACAGGATTGATGGCTGCGCACCTGGGTGCACCTGGGTGCACCTGTATATGTGACCCCAAGATCACTTGCGGCACCAATGACAATGATGCGCTGAACAGACCAAAGCCATCCAATGGTGCACAGGGGTACTGCTCACGCAACAGTTTCTGGATCCGGCCTGACGCCTAGGAAATTCAAAGTTAAGGAATCTGCACCTAGACTTCTCTATCAGATATCCTCAGCCAGGCATAGTGCTGCAGGGCCACGGTCAAAGAAACAACTCTACCTAGTGAGTTGGTTGAGTTAAGTCCGCAACTAACTGTGAACTTTGCCACGTCTCTTCCATTTGCAACAGCCTCAGTACAGCCCGGTCCTCATTTGGGACCTGTGGCAGCACTTGTGCAACCGTATTCCACAGCGTGTGGGAATAATGACGCAAAAGGTGTGCAGTGTTCATGCACCGCAATGCAAGGCTGGCAGAAGAAAACATCTTCCTCCCAAGTGAGTCCAATTTTTGGGAATCTTCATCTGGGGAAGTGGAAGGGAACGTGACACAGGAGGTAGGGACTTGGACCACCAAGCTCTCAGGGGTAGGGTTTTGTGTCAAGAAACTTGGGTCCACAGGTGCAGTATGATGGTGGCGAGTAATTGTCTTACTCAAGGCCATACGAATAGGGCTCAGGATCCGAATGAGGAGGCAAGGCTCCTCCTGGTGCCGGAATCGTACAACACCCATCTGGCCCTGTGTAGGATTTGGGAATTACAATGGAGGTGGCATCGCCCATGTGTAGGGACAGCATTGGGGAAGATTGAGGTGGTACGACTGGCACCGGTCCAGATCTAGGACTGGAGCCCTGGGAACCCCTCAGGGCCAGGCCAGAGCTGCCAGCACGGAACTCAAAGGCAGTGGCAGTTCCTCCTTTAGGGCGGAGTGCAGCAATAAACCATAACCAAATTAATAAAACTATTGTTACCATTTTAATGATGTGCGCACTCCACAGCGTTAGGGTGGGACAATTCCCATTGTACTGATAGGCAGTAGCAGGGCTCACACGAAAAGTGCAGTGTGTGCATGTCGGATTGGCTGGCCGACAGTGATCCCACCATGCTCACTTCTGCTCGCACCAGTCCAGCAGCTGTGTTACCTGGGAGACTACAGGTACAGGCCCAGAGTCGCAAAAGGAGCATTGGGTTAGCCTACTCCATCCTGCAGGATTGGTTAGGTTCAAATTGGCATCAGCAATAGGCAGCTGTCTCAGCAGTAGAGCAGCATGCATGGGAGAAAGACGATCATGACCAGTTGGCTGCAGGCTGAAATTCGGGGAACGAAACCTACACAGTGCCAGGTAAGATTGAAAAGTTAAGAGAAGTTACTGTGTTGTCTGTGAAAATGTGTTTGCACGCTGTGTTGAGTGGTCTGCATTAGTGTGTGTGTGCACTAGTGCTGCATGTGTATGCTATGTTGACTGTGTTGTGCGTTATCCCTTCCAGAGAGTATCTGCTGTGTTTGTCTGTGTGGGTGACTTTCTTGGTTACTTGTGGTTGTTAATTCTTTAAAGAATTGGGAGCATACCCTTGCCCAACAGCAGCAGAATATTTATTTTATATAATTTTCCTCTGGCCCTTATTCCGACCACCCTGGCTGGCAGCACCTCTCATAAGGGGGATGGCGGAGTGGTGACTGAGCAGAGATTGGACACTTTCATCCCGTGCCAACAGCACACTGGTAACTTTAACACCATGGCAATATACATCATCATCTTGATATAGTTCTGCCACCTTTTACTTCGAAGATGGCCCTGCCATGGTCAATATGGATCAGTCACTCAGCTCTCGTATACAAGAAGGGCAATTTAGGTCCACTAAAAAAGTAAAACTTGCGGTTTGGCTCTTATGGACATAATTGCAGAAGCCATATACACATGGCTGCCTTTGTAGGTGAGCATGTGAGGTAGAGATGTGTGAGCCTAAAATGGCAACTGTGTGAGTGCTTGGAGCATCGCCACATGGCATCTTTAATGATTTGTATGGACTTGTTAGTGTGAAGTGTGAAATGTTGTGATTACTTCAGCAGGGGGGTGTGAAGGTGGCCCTCACACTCCTTATCCATTTACTTCATTATTCAAATGTGTTCTCCAGAGTAACAGGGACTGGGGTTTTCCAAAAACTGACTTTGTCTTGTCACTGAAAGGTAGGTGCACACAATCACAGGCAGTGGTGATTACTTCTGCACTCATGCTCCTGCTGCATGTTGCATTCTACATGTATGATGCACCTTTGCAGTTTTTATACCCTACCACTTAAAAAAAGTCACCATCCACCACTGCCCAAAGGGGTCCCCCCTCTGACCCTGCAGGGCCTAAAGGCGCTCCAGCAGGGTCGGGCTGTCCAGAAAGGAGGTGCATGGCCTCATAAAACTCTCAAAGTTAGGCAGGGGGTCGCTTTGGTTCCTGGAAAATCGGGGAGGTGCAGAGTCTGTCCAGGCTCAGTTTCTGCAGAATGAGGCCTACAGCGTCAATGCTCTCTTATCTCGTCGGCCGAGGAGAAGTCCAAGAGCGCTTCGACTTCTTTTTCTTATGCTTCTATTTACCCCATCGCCTGAAGTCTTGAAATGGGATGACAATGACTTCGGACTCTGTGACCGGTCCTGGGACCTTCCTCTCGACAGAGACCTCGACTTGCGGAGTCATGTGCCGGGCCACCATCACCTTTATGGACTGCTCCCTCAAAGTCTTCTGCTGCACGGGCTGGCGCTTTGAGCACAAATTCAGATAGTGGTCACGATCCAGACACCAAAGACACACAAGGTGCAGATCCATCATGGACATCACCAGATGACTGGATCCGCAGGGTTTGAATCCTGTCTCCCTAGAAGAGATCTTCGACACACCAGGAGAAAACGTTTGAAAAATACTTGACAAAAAGTCCAAAAAGGCCAGTCAAAAATTGACTGAGGGGCAGCTCTCGTCGGATCAGCGCTGGCTGCCGCAGAAAGAAAATAACTGACGTTGGCGCACATTGGTGGTGCTTATTTAAGACCCGTGATGTAATTACCGGTGTGGACGATGCAGACGGATGTGGAGCTGATTGACACCACCTACTGGCGTGTGGGGTTACTGCTCACGAAAATCTTCCAAATCGAGTGGGATGCCTGGGAAGAACTCAAAAGTAAGGAATCTGCAGCTAGAAGTCTCTATCAGATCTCAGAGTTCAGGGAATTCTCTACGCTACTAATCATTCCAAGACACAACAGTTCCCCATGAGGACACTGGCACCTAGAACAACCACAGCGCTCCCACATTTGGGCATGTTTTGGCAGTCTGCATCAATAAAATGTCTGGGAATATATGTTGCATACTGCTGAAGAGGACTTGAAACTTAATATTGGAAGAGTCATGATGGTATTGATGGTGGAAGCTGGTCCCACTCCCCAAATGTCTCTAGGTCTTTAAAGGTGTGATGTGTCTACTGCATACATCGGTCTTTCGTAGGGTTGACTATGGATTGACTCTGCTATAGTAGGGAGGATCGCGGCCTAGAATTAAACTGAGAACCCCAAACCTTCCCTGAGAGAGGAGGGGCCTAGCCCTCCTCGATTTCAAATATTACTACTTAGCATCTCAGATGGCACATCTACCACAGTGGATAAACATGAGGGTGGTTATCAAGGAGCACATCACTTAATAGTACTTAAGTCTCAGATTTGGGATTGATTTTGTCAATATATGGGTGGGTAGAACCCCTTTCCTGTTAAATGTAAAAATATGGAGTTATCCTGTTTTTCAAAACCTGCAACACATCACTGAGATGATGTGGTGAATAGACAGTGGGTGCGGAGAGCTGGGTGACATATGACAGTGCTCCTGATTACATCTGAATAGGCAAGACCGAAATTCTCAGTGGGTCAGGGCCAGTTTCTAATGTTCGTTAAGGCGACAACTGCAACCTGGCTGCTGGGGAGGGATTCACGGGATCCCCAGAATCAGCTACAATGCAGACGGGTGTGGAGCTCTTGGAGGGTGGTAGACGTGTGCCTCTACTAAACAGGGTGATGTTACAGGATAAAGTGTTGGGACCATTGATAATGGGGGCCAAATGGCAAAAGATAAGTTACTTACCTGTAACTGTGGTTCTCCAGTGTTGGTATCTTTCATAGATTCACATGCTTGAATCATTCCGCGTCGAAGTGGGAGTCCCACGGTACATAGAAAGCAGTAGAATAAAATGTATTTATTTGTTTTTACATTGCAGTCAATAGTAAAATACATTCACTTTCATAGCTTATTACCTTCATTAGAAAATACCCCAAGTCCAGCCAATCAGGTGAGACCACCCTTTTGAACCCTCTGCACAGAGGCTCAGTCGCTCAGATTTTCCAGCACGAGTTACTTTAAGATAGAGAAAAAAGAGGTGAGCCCCCATGGGGAGGAGGGTGGGTCGCATGTGAATTTATGAAAGATACCAATATTGGAGAACCACAGTTTCAGGTAAGTAACTCCTCTTCTTCTCCAGTATTGGGGTATCTTTCATAGATTCACATGCTTGAATCAGAATAATCAGCAGTACAAACAAGATGCTAATATCTATGAACAAACATCATCATATACGTGTTTTCATAAATACAGAGATATACAATTTTTTTTTATATATATATATATATATATATATATCCATATGGAAATTCATCTGCAAACATCAGTATTCGAGGATGGTAAAGAAAACTGTTGGCTCACCTTATGGAAATAAATTACACACAACTGCTTGTCCTACCGCTGCATCCATCCTATCAGCAGCATCTAGGTAGCAGTGTTGAGTAAAGGTGTGGCTCCAAGTCCCCGTTGCCGCTCTGCAAATCTGGTGTAGAGGCACTCCTGAGAAGAGAGCTGCTGAAGTGGATACCGCTCTATTGGAGTGCGCCTGGACGTTGGCTGTTAGCGGTTTTCCCGCTAGCTGGTGACAGAATTGTATGGCAGTGGCGATCCACAGAGCTATAGATTGTTTGGTAACAGCATCCCTTTAGTGAGTTGACCATAGCTAATGAACAACTGATCAGCTTTATCCTTTGGATGTAGAATTTGAGACATCTTTTGATATCTAAGGAATGCAGCGCCCGTTCTGCTGGAGTTCGAGGGTTTGTTTCATTCAAATGAAAGTTTGAGGGAACTTTAGGAATAAATGTAGGATTAGTCGTTAGAATGACCATATCTGATTTAAACTGAAGAGAGGTGGTGAGATTGTGAATGTCTGTATGCCACTAACCCTCTTTGCGTAAGTAAGCACTAGAAGAAGTGTCGTCTTCCAAGAGATATATTTCAGGTCAGCTTTGTGAATAGGTTTAAAGGGATGCCTTTATCAATTGCGACAGAACAATACTGAGATGCCAGGGAGGAAGAGAGAGTTGAACTGGAGGAAATATCCTGAGTAATCCCTTTATGGTAAAGCTAGAGTATGGCAGAATCGAGAGATGGCTCCCAGGTGAACTTTGATAGATATGGGAGGGACCTGATTTAGCTAATTGCAAAAGATACGGAAGTATCTGCTCTGAAGTCTTTAGAGGATGAATACTGAAGGTTTTACACCATATGCAAAATCTTTTCCACTTGAGCTTGTACGTCTTATTCGTAGACTGGGCTCTGGCACTGACAAGCACCTCTCAACAGTCTGGTGGAATATCTAGGTTGCCAAACTCATAGAATTCAGGAGTCAGGCCGATTATCGAAGAGAAGTCAGGTTGGGATGACGGACCTGCCCTCGAGTCATCGTTAGCAAATCTGGTATTGGTCTCAATCGAATGTGAGGTTGTTCCGAGAGGAGCAGTAGTTCTGTGAACCAAAACTGGTGCGGCCATCTGGGGGCTATCAATAGCAATCGGCAAGTTTCTCTCTTCATCTTCTGAAGAAGTCTCAGGATGAGTGGGAGCGGGGGAAAAGTGTAGGCATAAATCCCTGACCATTTGATCTAAAATGCATTCCCCTTGGACCCTTCTCTGCGGTTGCCAGCTTGCAAAGTATTGGAATTTTTTTGTTCTCTCTTGTCGCAAACAAGTCCAGACTGGGCTTGCCCCAGCGAAGAAAGACAATCGAGAGTTGCTTGGTTGAGCTCCCATTCATGGCAGGTCGTTGCTGTTCTGCTTAGTGCATCTGCCAAAGTGTTGGATATTCCTGGGATGTGTTCCGCTCTGATCGCTATATGATGGTGAAGTGCCCAATGCCACAGCTCCTGCGCCCAAAGAGACAGCGCCTGCGAACTTAGTACCCCCTTGCTTGTTGAGGTAATGCATGACTGTGGTATTGTCAGTTCGGATCAAAACCGATGAACCTCTGATCTTGGTGAGGAACGCTTTGAGCGCCAGGATAACTGCCTTTAATTCCAATATGTTGATGTGGAGTACTGATTCCTGTATGGACCATTTCCCTCTTACTGTTAGATCGTCTAGGTGCGCACCCCATCCTTTTAGAGACGCATCTGTTTAGAATATGCACTGGCTTGAACTTCAGAAAAGAGAGACCTTCCGAGATGAGATGGGTGTTCTTCCACCATTCCAAGGCTTGTCTTGTTGGTGTGGCTATTTGAACAATATTGACGAAAGATCCGCTTATCTGTTTCCACTGATTGTCTAATTGTTGTTGAAGTGTTCTCATGTGAAGGCGACAGTTTGCTATCAACGGAATGCACGAGGAGAGCATCCCCAGAAAAGATTTGTAAGTTCGGACAGAATTGGCTGAGACGGTACTCTAGATTTTGAATTTTCTTCTGTCTGTCCTGAGAAGCAAAAGCTCTTGCTCGCTCTGTGTCCAAAACAGCTCCTAGAAAGGTGATGTTTTTTGACAGTTCTAGGTGAGACTTTGGGTAGCTGACTGTTAGTCCTAATGTTTTGAAGAGGGACAGGCACTTTTCTGTGTCTCTGGTCGCCTTGGACACCGTTCACGCCTTTATTAGCCAATCGTCCAAGTACGGAAACACCTGGATTCCCAACTGCCTGAGGTAGGCTGAAACCAGAACTAATACCTTGGTGAAAACTCGCTGGGCTGATCTGAGGCCGAACGGTAACACTCTGAACTGGTAATGGGTGCCTGCAACCTTGAAGCATCAGAATTTCCTGTGACCGGGATGGATACGGATGTGGAAGTATGCGTCCTGGAGATCCAAGGACGTCATGAAATCTCCTTGGTTGAGTAATTGTAGCACATCTTGGAGAGTGATCATATGAAATTACTGTTTTTTTAGGAATTTGTTCAAAGACCACAGGTCTAAAATAGGTTGCCAGTCCCCTGTCTTCTTCCGTATGAGGAAGAAGCAAGAGTAGAAACCTGTTCCCCCTCTGAGAGTTTGGTTCAATCTCTATTGCTCCCTTGTCTATCAAGATGGCAATCTGCACTAGGAGTTCTTTTACATGGGCAGCTGGGGGTCCTCGTGGTGGTACTTCTGGAGGAGATTGGTGAAACTCCAGTGTATGCCCCTTATTGACAATATCGAGGACCCATCTGTCTGATGTGATCTGGGACCATTGGTGGGAGAATTTGGAAATTCTGCCCCCTATCAGAATGTTGGGATAGGGGTTGGTTGCAGGCAACTGATGGAGGTCAGTGTTTTCTGACCACGTCCTTGCCTCTATGTGTGTGTTGGAAGGTCGCAGATCATGGTTGCCGATAAGTGTGCGGCTGCTGTTGACTAGTGGTGGTACGGAATTGACTTTGGTAGGGTTGATACTGCCGATACTGATGCAGTCTGCCTCTGTAAGAGTAAAGTCCCCTTCCTCTTGCCCCTCGAAAGGGCTGCCTTTTAAATTTCAGCGTATCCACGGATCTAGCTGTTTCGGTGTCTGCCTTTGATTACAGGGCGTCATCGACATGCTTACCAAAAAAGCAGTTCTCCATCGTAAGGCATGTCTAGGATCTTCAGTTGAACCTCTAGGCGGAAGGATGTTGTTTTCAGCCACCTCTGACGTCTTAATACTGCAGCCCCGGCTAACTGGTGGAAACCTGTAGAAGATACATCAATAGCACGGTCTATAATCTCTGCAGAGATCTTCTCACCTTCTTGCAATATTTTGCTAGCTTCAGATCTGGTATCTTCAGGAAGGAGGTCGATGAATTGGGAGATGTCCGACCACATTTGGCGGTCGTATCCTCCTAAGATTGCCAAGGAGTTAGCTGCTCTGACCGCGGTGGCTGCCATAGTTAAAAACTTTTTCCCAAATGAATCCAATCGCCGTCCTTCTCTATCCGGGGGCGCAGAAAGCGGGGAGGACTTACTCCTGGACCTACGCTGGGCTGCTTGAGATATCACTGAGTATGGTTTAGGGTGACCAATTAAACAGGCTGGTGAGTTTTCTGGTGCTTTGTATTTCTTGTCCAGCCTTGGAAGCACCGCTGGAACAGACGATGGGGTCTGCATGACTTTAAGGCCCTCCTCCCAGATAAAGTCCAAAATCGGTATAGCACAAACCGATTTCCTCGTATCGTCCTTAAAATCATAGAGGAAACAATCCGACTGTTTACACATGATGGGCAGTTGGAACCTCTTCGCTGCTCTTTCCATCACACTATGGGAACCACCAATATCTTGTGGTGGAGAATCGACCGGGGGTGGTGTAGAAGGGAATGGTGTCTGAGTTTGATAATCATCTAGTTCATTGAAAACCGACTCCGTGTCCTGTATCTTGCCCTCCTCTTGTTCATCATCCGACGAGGGCGGATAGTTATCTTGACCAGATGATGGAACTGGAATAGGTCCTTGAGAGTCTGATGGTTAATTGGGAAGGCTCAACGGCATTGGCGGATGCTGCACATGAGTGGTTGATCCCGGTGGTGGGAACCTAGAATAATAATCCTGCATCATATGTTGGAGGTTGGCAATCAATGATACTGGCATCTGGTTTGTTGGCTCCTGTTGTAACTCTTGAGCCCCAGGGTGTCTTGGTTCCCGCAATGAATGTTGTACATATACCTGCTCACTCTCTACCTCATCATCATCATCTTGGCATTTTATTCTCAGGTCTGAAGGGCTATGTGTGACCGGAAACAGACCATCATCTGAGTAGTTTTCTCCCTCGTCTTCATCATCAAAAAAGATGTTGTGGAGGTGCGGGCGATACCTTACTAGGTGAGGTCTGAGAAGGCAAAAGAGTCTGTTGACTGGATTTACGTCTTATTGCCAAAATTCTCCAAGGCAAGAAAGAAGATTCTCTGGAATCTATAGCTGTGGATGCAGAAAAATGATCAGTCGATGGTGCTGTGGTTGAAGGTGCAGTCGTTAACGGTGATCTCGTTGACGGTGCCGTCATCGACAGTGTGATCGTCGACGGCAAAGCAGGTTTTCGTGCCATCGTTGAAGCTGTTGTCAGTGGAACCGTCATCGATGGAGTTCTATGTAGCTTACCCGTTGACACTGATGACGATGGTGTGCGCGTAGACGATAGAGATTTTAATTTCTTCTCCGTCATTGATTTCTTCGTGATCTTTACCTCTTGGGTAGCTGAAGAGCCATACTTCAGACTCACCGATGGTATAGTTGTTGAAGACAACAGTGACAAAGTTATGATCATGGGCGACGATGGAGCTGTAAATGTCACCGTCGCTGTAGTCATAGACGATGTGAAACCTGCTGTCGTCGACGATGTCGAGATCTTTGATGTTGACGGCGCCAGAGAGCTTGCTGATCCCTTAAGGTTTTTTGAAGTGGCAGCTGGAGTGGACGGCTCAGAGCGAACCTTACCACTATGTTCCCTTGAAGTTGAGGGATATTCATCAGATTTTTCCTTGAAAGAATGTAGTTTCTTGGCTGCCTTACTGCTTTTAGGAGAAAAACTCTCCACAGATCTCTTCCTCTTCTTTGAGGCCATTGAGGTATCACTGTCCTCATCAGAGAGATTTTCTTTGGACTTGTGTTTCTGAAGCCAAAGAAGAAGCCTGGCTTCTCTATCTCAGGGTCTTGCTGGGAAAGGTTCTACAAATCTTACAGTCCTTCACCTTATGTTCTGGGTGAAGACAGTAGATGCAGTCCTTGTGGGGGTCCTCACAGTGAAGCCTTAGTTTACCACAGGTGCTGCAAGGTGGAAATAAACCTTTCATTGCTGTAGACATGTTGAAGAAAGTACAGCTGACGATGTCGGAACATAGTATCTGGAAAACTTTCCTGAGGAAAAAGGTAAACTGAGCAGAGCTCAGGGAGACTCCCTTACACACGACGTGCGGTAGAAAGTCTGAGTGACTGAGCCTCTGAGCTGAGGGTTCTAAAGGGTGGTCTCGCCTGATTGGCTGGAATGTTTTTTTTTTCCAATGAACCTAATAAGCTCTGAAAGTGAATGTATTTTACCATTGACTGCAATGTAAAAAAAAAAAAAGAAAAAAAATACAAAATTTTACTCTACTGCTTTCTATGTACTGTGGGTCTCCCACTTCGACGACGGGGAATGATTCAAGCATGTGAATCTATGAAAGATACCCCAATCCTGAAGAATGTGAGTTAGCTGCTCCACTAACAGGCTCTGACTGGACCAGGGTGTTGACGTATTTGGCGTACCGTGAGACATTACATAGTAACACTCTCTTTTACCTTGTCAAGTTGAAGATATTACATCTGGCCTACGTCACACCATAAATCCTTAGGAAAATACACCTAACATGAGCAGATACGTGCCCCTGTTGCTGGCAGGGTGGGATGGTACTGTTACCTATGATTTGGACCTGTCCATTGATCAGAGAATGTCAAGGGAAAGTGGTGGAAGCCCTGACTTTGGTCCAAAGTTTGAGGGTAGATTGTGCTCTAAAACACTGTATGTTATGCCTGCACCCTAAATCAAAGAAAGGAAAAATGTAATATCAATTTTTATCACTTGCTAAACGTATAATAATTATAATTGTATACGACCACAACACCCTTCCTTGCAGTTATCATATAAAGATGTCTCAGAGTGGTTATTGGCTGAAGAAATTAGGTTGACAATGGTGCAAAGAGGCAAGCTACAAGATGACACAAGGGAGTTAGGCAATAGCAGATAACCTTTTAAAGGAGAAGATACCTTTTACAACACAGACATCCAGGGTGAGATTTATCAATATTTCACACAACGCAACAAGACAACTTGCTGGAATGCATGAAAGGGGGAAGTCAGGAATGTGCCATATTTACCAATACTTGTTGCATTCTTGCTGACTGCTTGTGCTGGAACACAATCTGCTGCCTAGTGTCAACAAAGGCACGATCGTTTTTGTGCAGGAAGTACACCTTCCTACACAAAACAGTCTTCTGAGACTTTTTCCTCTTTCTAATTGTACTTCAGAATGCCACACAATTAGAAAGAGGAAACAACGAGGAGAACGAAAGACACTTCTCCTTGTTGCGCCTCCACTGGTAAAGTGTAGTATTTTGAAACATTTCGGGGTTTACTGGTCTTGGTAGACCTAGGAACGCACCAAAATGCACAGATGGATGTGTGGGAACACCCATGTTCAACCCATGGAATGCCTTCCCAGGGTAACGAAAGGCAGCAACTTGCACTGCCAAGTAATACTCTAGATTTACCATGCAATGCAGGGTCACACAAGGTGGCCTTGCGTTGCTTGGTAAATCTGACTTTCGTTTTTGTGTTGCTCTTGTGACATTATACGTGATGAAAGGGCAACACAATACTATGATAAATCTAGCTCTCTGTGTTTCACAGATCTGAACGGGACTTGACTATATATGCTTAGAAATACTTATGTATGTGCCAAAACTGTATTTACATCCGATACTGTTGACTTGATGTCTTTCCATGAAAACCCTTATGGGAGACTACTGTTGGTACTGAAAACGAATAAAATATGTTTGAAAAACAAACCTGGTATCTAGAATATGGATCCCTACCTAACACAGCCACTTCTGGTAAATCCACACTTAGAAGGCCAAAGGAAAAACAGGTAGGGGTCAAGCCTTGAGAGGGATACGTTTCTGTCTAAGGAAGACTGAAGGAAACAATGTTTTGGTGAAAAAAGTAAAATAAAAATGACAAATGTCTTGTGCAGTGCATTGTCCCCATTAGCTAATTAGAGAGTGGTCTGTCATCAAGGAACAGAAATCTTATGATGTGTACATATTAAAAACATATGGTTGTGGTACTTCTGCATACAGCGCAGTGGCGATATCTTAGAACAAAAGATAGGTACCATAAACAGGCATTCTACTAGCAGCTGCTTTTCAAGTTTCCAAAATGCACTACAATCAGTTTATTGCCTATGGACAGCTGAACCTACAGAAAACCCATACATGTCTTGTACCCCTATGCTCAGGAGACCCAGAGAAATGAAGTTGGGTGATTCCTTAGCAGTGATGGATTCCTGCGCGATGGAGGAAATTACCATGATTTGGGGAAAGCATGCTAAAAATTTGACAAACTCCCTGTTCAGTGTCAACTTGTGGTGAGTCAACCAGGTTGATGGAGGTACGGCAACCAGAGATGAAATCCTTGTCATGTGTATGTTTTAAAAGTATATGGCTGTAGTATATTTCTTGCGCAGGGCAAGTATGATATATGTGACCAAAAATAAAGGTATATGAAACCAGCCAGTTGCTTGCAGCTACTCTTTCAGAATTCAACGCACTCACATTTATTACCTGCTGACATCCTGAACCCATGCAAAACCAAACATACCTGGAATCTCCATGTATCGAAAACCCAGGGAAACAAAGATGTGGGATTAATCCTTGGCAGAGATATGTTGCTGTGCGAGTGAGACTGAAAATAATTATAATGTTTTGAAAAAAGAATTGCTAAAAACCCACTAGTCAGAAATCAGGGCAAAGGTAGTCTGGATTGCAGCAATGCTTTGTAAGATCATACATAATTAGCAAGTAAATGTTTGTTATACTTTTCAAATAGTCCAGAGCGCGATACCTTATCAAATGAGCAGTGATTCTGCCACAATTTCGTGATCTGCGCTAATTTTACCTAATTTATAGTGCAGATTAAATTAGCCAGGGATCTCCACAAATGCTGTTAGTGCCTCAATGGCAAAATTTCCTTAGCGTTCTGGGGTTCAAGGTGGTTGAGAACTGCAACAAAATATTTGGTAAACCTGTTAAAAAATATATATATATGGAAAATGTCACTTACCCAGTGTACATCTGTTCGTGGCATTAGTCGCTGCAGATTCACATGCTGTGCACATCCCGCCATCTGGTGTTGGGCTCGGAGTGTTACAAGTTGTTTTTCTTCGAAGAAGTCTTTTCGAGTCACGAGACCGAGGGACTCCTCCCATTTCGACTCCATTGCGCATGGGCGTCGACTCCATCTTAGATTGTTTTCCCCACAGAGGGTGAGGTAGGAGTTGTGTATGCTAGTAATAGTGCCCATGCAATGGAGTGAATACGTATGTACATAATGAAGTTTAAAGTAATATATTTACAAATGTACAAATGTTCAAGATCAACTTCTAAACGGCTACAGGCTCCCGGGGAGGCAGGTGGGCGCATGTGAATCTGCAGCGACTAATGCAACGAACAGATGTACACTGGGTAAGTGACATTTTCCGTTCGATGGCATGTGTAGCTGCAGATACACATGCTGTGCATAGACTAGTAAGCAGTTATCTCCCCAAAAGCGGTGGTTTAGCCTGTAGGAGTTGAAGTTGTTTGAAATAATGTTCGTAGTACAGCTTGACCTACTGTAGCCTGTTGTGCAGTTAACACATCTACACAGTAGTGTTTGGTAAATGTATGAGGCGTAGACCATGTTGCTGCCTTACATATTTCGTTCATTGGAATATTTCCTAGAAAGGCCATGGTAGCACCTTTCTTTCTGGTTGAGTGTGCCTTTGGTGTAATAGGCAGCTCTCTCTTTGCTTTAAGATAGCAGGTTTGAATACACTTAACTATCCATCTAGCAATGCCTTGTTTAGAAATTGGATTCCCTGTATGAGGTTTTTGGAAAGCAATAAATAGTTGTTTTGTTTTTCGAATTAGTTTTGTTCTGTCAATGTAGTACATTAGCGCTCTTTTGATGTCTAATGTATGCAGTGCTCTTTCAGCTACAGAATCTGGCTGTGGGAAGAACACTGGTAATTCTACCGTTTGATTCAAGTGGAACGGTGAGATCACTTTTGGTAAAAATTTTGGATTTGTCCGTAGAACTACCCAATGCTTGTGTATTTGAATAAATGGTTCTTGTATGGTAAATGCTTGAATTTCACTCACTCTTCTTAGAGATGTGATGGCAATCAAAAATGCAACTTTCCATGTTAAGTATTGCATTTCACAAGAGTGCATGGGCTCAAAAGGTGGACCCATGAGTTGTGTTAAGACAATGTTGAGGTTCCATGAAGGAACTGGTGGTGTTCTTGGTGGTATAATCCTCTTTAGGCCTTCCATAAATGCTTTTATGACTGGTATCCTAAATAATGAAGTTGAGTGCGTAATTTGCAGGTAAGCTGAAATTGCGGTAAGATGTATCTTTATTGAAGAGAAAGCTAGCTTTGACTTTTGCAATTGTAGTAAGTATCCTACTATATCTTTGGCAGATGCGTGTAAGGGTTGAATTTGATTATTATGGCAGTAATAAACAAATCTTTTCCACTTATTTGCATAGCAGTGTCTAGTGGTAGGTTTACTAGCTTGTCTTATGACCTCCATACATTCTTGTGTGAGGTCTAAGTGTCCGAATTCTAGAATTTCAGGAGCCAAATTGCTAGATTCAGCGATGCTGGATTTGGATGTCTGATCTGTTTGTGTTGTGTTAACAGATCTGGTCTGCTTGGTAGTTTGACATGAGGTACTACTGAGAGGTCTAGTAGTGTTGTGTACCAAGGTTGTCTTGCCCATGTCGGTGCTATTAGTATGAGTTTGAGTTTGTTTTGACTCAATTTGTTTACTAGATATGGAAGGAGTGGGAGAGGGGGAAAAGCGTAAGCAAATATCCCTGACCAGCTCATCCATAACGCATTGCCCTGAGACTGATCTTGTGGGTACCTGGATGCGAAGTTTTGGCATTTTGAGTTTTCCTTTGTTGCAAATAGATCTATTTGTGGTGTTCCCCACATTTGGAAGTAAGTGTTTAGTATTTGGGGGTGAATCTCCCATTCGTGGATCTGTTGGTGATCCCGAGAGAGATTGTCTGCTAACTGGTTCTGAATTCCTGGAATAAATTGTGCTATTAGGCGAATGTGGTTGTGAATCGCCCAATGCCATATTTTCTGTGTTAGGAGACACAACTGTGTCGAGTGTGTTCCTCCCTGTTTGTTTAGGTAATACATTGTTGTCATGTTGTCTGTTTTGACAAGAATGTGTTTGTGTTTTATTATGGGTTGAAATGCTTTGAGCGCTAGAAATACCACTAACAGTTCTAAGTGATTTATGTGAAACTGTTTTTGCTGTATGTCCCATTGTCCTTGGATGCTGTGTTGATTGAGGTGTGCTCCCCACCCTACCATGGAAGCATCTGTTGTTATTACGTATTGTGGCACTGGGTCTTGGAAAGGCCGCCCTTGGTTTAAATTTATACTGTTCCACCATTGAAGCGAGATGTATGTTTGGCGGTCTATCAACACCAGATCTAGAAGCTGACCCTGTGCTTGTGACCATTGTGATGCTAGGCACTGTTGTAAGGGCCGCATGTGCAACCTTGCGTTTGGGACAATGGCTATGCATGAAGACATCATGCCTAGTAGTTTCATCACCAGTTTGACTTGTATCTTTTGTTTTGGATACATGGTCTGTATTACATTGTGAAATGTGTGAACTCTTTGTGGACTTGGAGTGGCAATCCCTTTTGCTGTGTTGATTGTCGCTCCTAAGTATTGCTGTGTTTGACACGGCAGAAGGTGTGACTTTGTGTAGTTGATTGAGAAACCTAGTTTGTGGAGGATTTCTATGACATATTTTGTGTGTTGTGAACACCGTCTTAGCGTGTTGGTTTTGATTAACCAATCGTCTAGGTACGGGAACACATGTATTTGCTGCCTTCTGATATGTGCAGCTACTACTGCTAGGCATTTTGTAAAAACTCTTGGTGCAGTTGTTATTCCGAATGCAACACTTTGAATTGGTAATGTATCCCTTGGAATACAAACCTTAGGTACTTTCTGTGTGAAGGATGTATTGGTATATGGAAATATGCATCCTTTAGGTCTAGTGTTGTCATGTAGTCTTGTTGTTTGAGCAGTGGGATTACGTCTTGTAATGTAACCATGTGAAAGTGATCTGATTTGATGTAGGTATTTAATGTTCTGAGATCTAGTATAGGTCTCAGACTCTTGTCTTTTTTGGGTATCAGAAAGTACAGGGAGTAAACTCCTGTGTTTATTTGTTGTTTTGGTACTAATTCTATTGCATCTTTCTGTAGCAATGCCTGAACTTCTAGTCCTAGAAGATCTATATGTTGTTTTGACATATTGTGTGTTTTCGGTGGAACGTTTGGAGGGAATCTGAGAAATTCTATGCAATAACCATGCTGGATAATTGCTAAGACCCAAGTGTCTGTTGTTATTTCCTCCCAATGTTTGTAAAACTTGGTTAGTCTCCCCCCCACAGGTGTTATGTGTTGGGGATTTGTGACCTTGAAGTCACTGCTTGTTTGGAGGAGTTTTGGGACTTTGGAATTTTCCTCTATTCCTTTGAAATTGTCCCCCTCTATATTGTCCCCGAAAACCTCCCCGCTGATACTGGCTCTGGTAAGTGGGCTTTGTTTGTGAGGTTGTGGCTTCTGTGGTTTGCCCTCGAAACCCCCCTCGAAATTGTGTCTTTCGAAATGTGCCTCTGCTCTGTGGGGAGTAGAGTGCGCCCATGGCTTTGGCCGTGTCAGTGTCTTTCTTAAGTTTTTCGATCGCAGTGTCCACCTCCGGCCCAAACAACTGCTGTCCGTTGAATGGCATATTCAGCACAGCTTGCTGTATCACTGGTTTAAATCCTGATGTACGCAGCCATGCATGTCTCCTTATTGTTACTGCTGTGTTGACAGTTCTAGCAGCTGTGTCTGCAGCATCCATTGCTGACCGTATCTGATTATTGGAGATACTCTGTCCTTCTTCTACTACTTGCTGCGCTCTTGGGTAAATGTTCAATAAAGTGTTGCATCTCATCCCAATGGGCCCTATCATATCTGGCTAACAAAGCTTGCGAATTTGCAATACGCCACTGGTTTGCTGCCTGTGCCGCCACCCTTTTGCCTGCAGCATCGAATTTTCGACTTTCTTTATCTGGAGGTGGTGCATCTCCTAAAGTATGAGAGTTGGCTCTTTTGCGCGCTGCTCCCACTACAACAGAGTCTGGTGTTAGCTGTTGTGTAATGTACAGTGGGTCTGTTGGTGGCGGTTTATATTTTTTATCTACTCTTGGAGTAATGGCTCTCCCTTTAACAGGCTCCTCAAACACTTGTTTGGAGTGTTTTAGCATTACGGGTAGCATAGGAAGACTCTGATATTGGCTGTGTGTGGACGTGAGTGTATTAAAAAGAAAGTCGTCTTCAATGGGCTCTGAATGAAGGCTGACATTATGAAATGCCGCTGCTCTTGACACCACCTGTGCGTAACCTGTACTATCCTCTGGTGGCGATGGTCTAGATGGATAGCATTCCGGACTATTATCTGACACCGGTGCGTCATTAAGGTCCCATGCGTCAGGGTCATCTTGACTCATTCCTGTATGAGTTGGGGATTGCATCATTGGTGGAGTGGCTACCGGTGATGGTTGCGGAGAGTGATGTGGGGATGGTGGCGGTGTTACTTGTTTAGCCACCTTTGCGTGTGGCTGTTTGTCCTTGTCTTGGAAGGCAAGCTTGCGTTTCATTTTGACTGGAGGAAGAGTGCTGATCTTCCCTGTATCTTTTTGAATAAAGAGCCGTCTTTGTGTGTGATCTGGCTCTATTGTCTCTAATTCCTGTCCAAATCTATGTGTCATCATTTGTGTGGACAGTCCTTGTTCCTCAGTGTAGGAACTTGTTTTCGGTTCCGAGGGCGGCTGTTTCGGTTCCGAAACCTTTTCGGCTGCTTTTTTCGGCTCTGACGAAACCTTCTTTACTTTCGGCGTCGTGCTCTCTCGGTGCCGACCCGTCTCGGTGCCGAATCTTCTCTGAGCCACTATCTCGGGCCCGAGATTGCTGTGTGCCGGTATCTCGACCGGAGTCGGATGACTTCGACACCAGCTCGCCCTTTTTCGGTGCCGATGAACGGTCACCTATTTTTCGGGTTAAGCCATGGCCTGTTGGCGGTGGCGTCCCCTGGGCTTTAGCGGTCTTCTCGTGAGTTCTTTGTTTCGATGCCTTACTCACGGTTTTCGGCGTTTCCTCGAGATCGATCTCCTCAGAGTCCGAATCCTGGGTGGAGAATGTTTCTTCCTCCTCCTCGAAACGCCCTTGTCCTGTCGGCGCCGACGCCATTTGCAGTCTTCTTGCTCTTCGGTCCCTGAGTGTCTTCCTGGACCGAAACGCTCGACTGGCCTCACAAGTATCTTCCTTGTGTTCTGGTGACAAACACAAGTTACAGACCAGATGTTGATCTGTATATGGATACTTGTTATGGCATTTTGGACAGAAGCGGAATGGGGTCCGTTCCATCAGCCTTGAAGAGACACGTGGCCGGGCCGACCAGCCCCCGACGGGGATCGAAAAAACCCCGAAGGGCCACCGGAGCTCTTAATTCGGTGTTGATCTGTTGTAACTAACCCGATACCGAACGCAAACAATACCGATGATTTTTCCGAGATTCTAACTAACTTTCCGACCCGAAACACGGAGCGAAAAGGAACACGTCCGAACCCGATGGCGGGAAAAAAAAACAATCTAAGATGGAGTCGACGCCCATGCGCAATGGAGTCGAAATGGGAGGAGTCCCTCGGTCTCGTGACTCGAAAAGACTTCTTCGAAGAAAAACAACTTGTAACACTCCGAGCCCAACACCAGATGGCGGGATGTGCACAGCATGTGTATCTGCAGCTACACATGCCATCGAACATATATATATACCAAAGTGTTCATTAAATCTTCAGGGAAAATGTCACTTACCCAGTGTACATCTGTTCGTGGCATGAGACGCTGCAGATTCACATGCTGTGCATTATACTGCCATCTAGTGTTGGGCTCGGAGTGTTACAAGTAGTTTTTCTTCGAAGAAGTCTTTTCGAGTCACAAGACCGAGTGACTCCTCCCTTTCGGCTCCACTGCGCATGGGCGTCGACTCCATCTTAGATTGTTTTCCCCCGCAGAGGGTGAGGTAGGAGTTGTGAGTATACTAGAGGTGCCCATTAAATGGAGTAGTTATGTATGTACTTAATGTACATCAAAATAATATTTATTTACATATTTACAATTTTCATTCAACTAAGAACGGCTACAGGCTACCGGGGAGGTGGGAGGGCGCATGCGAATCTGCAGCGTCTCATGCCATGAACAGATGTACACTGGATAAGTGATATTTTCCGTTCGGTGGCATGTGTAGCTGCAGATACACATGCTGTGCATAGACTAACAAGCAGTAATCTCCCCAAAAAGCGGTGGTTTAGCCTGTAGGAGTTGAAGTTGTCTGAAATAATGTTCTTAATACAGCCCGTCCTACTGTGGCTTGTTGCGTTGCTAACACATCTACACAGTAATGCTTAGTAAATGTATGAGGCGTGGACCAGGTGGCTGCCTTACATATTTCCGTCATAGGTATATTCCCAAGAAAAGCCATTGTGGAGCCTTTTTTCCTCGTGGAATGTGCTCTTGGTGTAATAGGTAAATCTCTTTTTGCTTTAATATAGCAAGTTTGAATACATTTAACTATCCATCTGGCGATGCCTTGTTTGGATATAGGATTACCTGCACGAGGTTCTTGGAAGGCCACAAACAATTGTTTTAATTACAAAATTGTTTTGTTATGTCAATGTGATACATTAGTGCTCTTTTTATGTCTAATGTATGTAATGCTCTTTCGGCTACTGAGTCTGGTTGCGGAATGAAGACTGGGAGTTCCACAGTTTGGTTTAGGTGGAATGGTGATATGACTTTTGGTAAGAATTTCGGATTTGTACGGAGAACCACTTTATGTTTATGTATTTGTATAAAGGGTTCTTGAATAGTAAATGCTTGTATCTCACTTACTCTTCTAAGTGATGTGATAGCTATTAGAAAGGCTACTTTCCAAGTCAGATATTGCATTTCACAAGAATGCATGGGTTCGAATGGTGGGCCCATGAGTCGTGTTAATACAATATTAAGGTTCCACAAAGGTACTGGTGGTGTCCTTGGGGGTATGATTCTTTTTAGTCCCTCCATAAATGCTTTAATGACTGGGATTCTAAAAACGATGTTGTATGAGTAATCTGCAGATAGTCAGATATTGCAGTGAGATGTATTTTAATGGAAGAGAATGCTAGATTAGACTTTTGTAAGTGTAATAAGTAGCTTACAATGTCCTTTGTGGAGGCATGTAGTGGTTGGATGTGGTTAGTGTGGCAGTAGCAAACAAATCTTTTCCATTTGTTTGCGTAACAATGCCTTGTTGTTGGTTTTCTTGCTTGTTTAATGACCTCCATACACTCTTGTGTAAGATTTAAATGTCCGAATTCTAAGACTTCAGGAGCCAGATCGCTAGATTGAGCGATGCTGGATTCGGGTGCCTGATCTGTTGTTTGTGTTGTGTTGTGTTAACAGATCTGGTATGTTTGGTAGTTTGATGTGGGGTACTACCGATAAGCCCAACAGTGTTGTGTACCATGGTTGGCGAGCCCAGGTTGGTGCAATGAGTATTAGTTTGAGTTTGTTTTGACTTAGTTTGTTGACCAGATAAGGAATGAGAGGGCGAAAAGCTTAAGCAAATATCCCTGACCAACTCATCCATAGTGCATTGCCCTTGGATTGAGGGTGTGGGTACCTGGACGCGAAGTTTTGGCATTTTGCGTTTTCTTTTGTTGCGAATAGGTCTATGTTTGGTGTTCCCCAGCGGCAGAAGTGATCCTGTAGGATCTGGGGATGAATTTCCCATTCGTGAGTTTGCTGGTGGTCTCGACAGATTGTCGGCTAACTGATTCTGAATGCCTGGTATGTATTGTGCTATCAGGTGAATGTGATTGTGAATTGCCCAATGCCAAATTCTTTGTGCTAAGAGACACAGTTGTGACTAGTGTGTCCCCCCTTGTTTGTTGAGATAATACATTGTTGTCATGTTGTCGGTTTTGACAAGGATGTGTTTGTGGGCTACCAGTGGTTGAAATGCTTTTAATGCTAGAAACACCGCTAGCAGTTCCAAATGATTTTTGTGAAGTTGTTTTTGCTGACTGTCCCATTGGCCCTGTATGCTGTGCTTGTTGAGGTGTGCTCTCCACCCTATCATGGGAGCATCTGTTGTGATAACAGCTTGAGGCACTGGGTCTTGGAATGGCCTCCCTATGTTCAAATTTACATTGAAGCGAGAAGTGTGTTTGGCGGTCTATCAACACTAGATCTTGAAGTTGACCCTGTGCTTGTGTCCATTGTTTTGCTAGGCACTGTTGCAAGGGCCTCATGTGTAACCTTGCATTTGGGACAATGGCTATGCATGAAGACATCATGCCTAGAAGTTTCATTACAAACCTTACTGGGTAGTGTTGGTTTGACTGTATGATTGATGTTACATTTTGGAACGCTTGGACCCTTTGTGGACTTGGAGTGGCAATTGCTCTTTGTGTGTTGAGTGTTGCTCCCAAGTACTGTTGTATTTGGGATGGTTGCAGATTTGATTTCTGGTAATTTATAGAGAAAAATAGAGTAGAGTTTCTATGACGTATTGCGTGTAAAGACGACGTTGTTGAGTGTTGGTTTTTATTAGCCAGTCGTACAAATATGGGAAAACGTGCATATGCTATCTCCTTATGTGAGCGGCTACTACTGCTAGGCATTTTGTGAATACTCTTGGGGCCATTGTTATCCCGAACGGTAGCACTTTGAATTGATAGTGTACGCCTTTTATTACAAACCTTAAGTATTTTCTGTGAGAAGAATGGATGGGTGTAGGAAGTTGGCTCTGTATGCACTATTTCAAAGTAAGAAATAGCATGCACAAAGTCCAAGGGTTCCCCTTAGAGATAAGATAGTGGCAAAAAGAGATAATTCTAATGCTCTATTTTGTGGTAGTGTGGTCGAGCAGTAGGCTTATCAGAGGAGTAGTGTTAAGCATTTGTTGTACACACACAGGCAATAAATGAGGAACGCACACTCAGAGACAACTCCAGGCCAATAGGTTTTTGTATAGAAAAATATCTTTTCTTAGTTTATTTTAAGAACCACCGGTTCAAGATTTACAAGTAATACTTCAAATGAAAGGTATTTCATGTAGGAACTTTAGGAACTTTGAATTAGCAAAATAGCATATACAGTTTTCACATAAATTACATATAGCTATTTTAAAATTAGACAGTGCAATTTTCAACAGTTCCTGGGGGAGGTAAGTGTTTGTTAGTTTTTGCAGGTAAGTAAACCACCTACAGGGTTCAAGTTTGGGTCCAAGGTAGCCCACCGTTGGGGGTTCAGAGCAACGAACGAGTTACTTACCTTCGGTAACGACTTTTCTGGTGGATACATTAGCTACCTGTGGATTCCTCACCTAATGAATACTCCCATGGCGCCAGCATTCGACGGAAATCTTCTTACTAGTCTCTGCACGTCGACGAGGACGTCACTCTAGCCCACGCAACGCCGTCTGACGTCATACAGGCAATAAGAGGTCCTCGACGACGTGCCGACGTCAGTACCAATCATTTTTTACGTGCATGAGAACAACCAGGCAATGCAATGAAAGAGCAAGGCAACATCCCATTACATTGTAAAAGTACACAACATTGCATGAATAACTGTAAATCTTTTATATATATATATATATATATATATATATAACTCTCTTTTTAAAATATATATATACACATCAAGTATATACACAAAGATATATACATATATACATATATATAAATATAATATATACAACATCTATTGCACCCTCAAAGACCAAGAGGAGCGTACTCAAGGATTACTTGGTAAGACCAGAAAGGCAACGGGGAGGCGGGTGGGACCGTGAGGAATCCACAGGTAGCTAATGTATCCACCAGAAAAGTCGTTACCGAAGGTAAGTAACTCGTTCTTCTGATGGATACAACTACCTGTGGATTCCTCACCTAATGAATAGAGTCCCAAAGCAGTACCACGCCCGGCGGTGGGTGCCTAAATGGTCAAACCAAGAAATCCTGCAGCACTGACCGTGCAAAATGGCCGTCCCTTCTAACCTCAGAATCCAAACAGTAATGTTTTGCAAAAGTGTGAAGGGACGACCAAGTTGCGGCCTTGCAGATGTCGACCACAGGAACACCTCTGGCCAAGGCCGAAGTGGCCGACTTAGCTCTGGTGGAATGAGCTCTAATGCCCTCAGGAGGATCCTTCTTTGCCAAAGAGTAACAGATTTTAATGCAAAGAACAACCCACCTGGATAGTGTTCTCTTGTGGACTGCCTTTCCTCTCCTCTTGCCCACGTATCCAATAAACAGCTGATCCTCCAGCCTGAAATCCTTTGTTCTATCAATAAAGAAGCTCAACGCCCTCTTTGGGTCCAGACGGTGCAGTCTTTCTTCCTCTTTGGAAGGATGAGGCGGAGGATAGAACGTGGACAAAGTAATTGCCTGAGCCAAATGGAAAGGTGAAACAACCTTCGGGAGGAAAGCAGCCTTGGTCCTCAACACCACCTTATCCCCATAAAAAGTTTTATAAGGGGGCTTTACTGATAAGGCCTGCAACTCACTCACTCTCCTTGCTGATGTTATAGCTATCAGGAAGACTGTTTTTAAAACCAAATACCTTAAGGGGCAACAATGCATAGGTTCAAAAGGGGACCCCATAAGGAAAGTCAGGACCAAGGACAAATCCCATTGCGGCATAATGAATGGCTTTGGAGGATATTTATTTAGAAGACCTTTCAAGAATCTGATAACAATAGGGGATTTAAATAAAGATGGTTGGTCTGGAAGACATATGAAGGCTGACAAGGCCGATAAATAACCCTTAATGGTAGCCACTGCACAACCTTTCTGCGCTAGAGACAGAGCAAAAGACAAAACGTCCGATAGATGAGGATGCAAAGGATCAATCTGCCTCTCTCCACACCACGCAACAAATTTAGACCATCTATTAGCGTAGATAGATTTAGTGGAGTGTCGCCTGGCCGCTAATATAACATCCACTACCTCAGGCGGGAGAGAGAAGGAACTCAGGTTGCCCCGTTCAATCTCCAGGCATGTAGGTGCAGACTCTGGAGGTTGGGGTGTAGAACCTGCCCCTGTGACTGCGAGAGGAGGTCTGCCCTGAAAGGGAGACGGAGCGGAGGGCACATTGAGAGTTGGAGAAGGTCGGAGTACCATACCCTCCTTGGCCAATCCGGAGCTATTAGGATGACTAGAGCCCGGTCCTGGCGAATCTTCCTCAATATTTGAGGAATCAAGGGTATGGGAGGAAACGCGTAAAGCAACTGGCCGCACCAGGTTATTTGAAACGCGTCCCCCAACGCTCCCTGCATCGGATACTGGAGGCTGCAGAATAACGGACAATGCGCGTTCTCTCGAGTGGCAAACAGATCTACCCGAGGAAACCCCCACCTCTGGAAGATTAAACGGACTTGATCTGGATGGAGACGCCACTCATGGTCTGCCGAGAATTGGCGACTGAGACTGTCCGCACGCACGTTTAAGACTCCGGCCAGATGGTTTGCTATCAAGCAAATCTGATGGTCCTTTGCCCAGGACCATAGTCGAAGAGCTTCTCTGCAGAGAAGGTACGACCCCACTCCTCCCTGCTTGTTTATGTACTACATCGTGGTAGTATTGTCCGTTAGGACCTGTACCGACTGACCACGAAGGGAAGGGAGGAAGGCCTTGAGAGCCAGACGTACAGCCCGTAACTCTAACAGATTGATGTGAAACATCTGTTCCTCTGGAGACCAAAGACCTTTGATCTCCAGATCCCCCAGATGAGCTCCCCACCCTAGAGTGGAAGCATCCGTTATGACTGTGGCCACTGGTGGCGACTGCTGGAACAGCTTTCCTTGTGAAAGATTGTTGCTTGCAATCCACCACTTCAAATCCACAGCAGCATCTCTGGAGATCTTGACAGTACTCTCTAGATCCCCTTTGTGTTGAGACCACTGCCTTCGGAGGCACCACTGAAGAGCCCTCATGTGCCAGCGAGCATGCGTGACCAACAGAATGCAGGAGGCAAACAGACCGAGCAGACGAAGGACCTTGAGGACTGGAACTACCGCTCCATTTCGAAACATTGGAACCAAATCCTGAATATCTTGAATCCGCTGAGGCGGAGGAAAGGCCCGACCCAATGTTGTATCCAGTACTGCCCCTATGAACAGGAGGCGCTGAGAGGGCTCTAGGTGAGATTTGGGCTCGTTCACCGAAAAACCCAGGTCGAACAACAACCGGGTTGTTGACTGCAGATGATGCGACACAAGCTCCGGGGACTTGGCTTTGATCAACCAGTCGTCCAAGTAAGGGAATACTGCTATCCCCTTCCTTCTGAGTTCTGCCGCAACCACCGACATCACCTTCGTGAAGACTCGAGGTGCTGAAGTAAGACCAAACGGAAGGACCGCAAACTGATAGTGCTGCGATCCCACCACAAACCGGAGATACTTCCTGTGTGACTTGAGTATCAGGATATGAAAGTAAGCATCCTGCAAGTCGACAGACACCATCCAGTCTTCCTTGTTCAACGCCAAAAGCACCTGTGCTAGGGTCAGCATCTTGAACTTTTCCTGCTTGAGGAACCAATTCAAGATCCTCAGGTCCAGGATTGGTCTCAAACGACCATCCTTCTTGGGAATCAGGAAATACCTTGAGTAACATCCTCGACCCCTTTCCTGCTCTGGGACCAACTCCACCGCACCCTTTGAAAGGAGGGCTTGTACCTCCTGGTCTAGCAACAGGAGGTGTTCTTCTGAACAATAAGAAGGGCGGGGCGGGAACTCCCGAAAGGGAAGGGTGTAGCCTTTTCCCACAATACTGAGAACCCAAGTGTCCGTTGTAACAGTCTTCCATTTGGTGAGAAAATGCTGTAATCTTCCCCCTACAGGAGAGGAGTGAGTGGGAAATGGTGGAAGCCTAAGGCTGCTTCCCCTGCTGCACCCCGCCAGAGGATGAGGAAGAGGCAGAGTGCTGCTGAGAGGCTCCTCTGGTGCGGACCCTACCTCTCCCTCTAAAAGATCTATAGGGATGGGAAGAGGCAGGTTGCTGATATCTTCCCCGAAAGGAAGAGGAGGAAGAGCCACGCCCAAATCCACGAAACCTCCAGAAAAATCTGGAAGAGGCCGTGGAAGAAGGAGCTTGGAGCCCTAACGACTTAGCCGTGGCCCTGCTCTCCTTAAAACGTTCCAAGGCCGAATCAGCCTTGGCTCCAAACAGTTTGTCCCCATCAAACGGGAGATCCAACAATGTGGACTGTACATCCGCAGAAAAGCCCGAGTTACGGAGCCAGGCCTGCCTCCTTGCCACCACAGTTGTGCCCATTGCTCTGGCTACCGAGTCGGTCGTATCCAGTCCCGTCTGGATAATCTGGGTCGCAGCAGCCTGGGCATTTGAAACAACATCCAAAAGACCCTGGGGAAGATCTGTAAATGATGAGGAAATGTCATCCATCAGAGCATGAATATACCTCCCCAGGATACAGGTTGCGTTGGTGGCCTTCAACTCCAGACTGCAGGACGAAAAAATCTTCTTGGACTGTGCCTCTAGTTTCTTTGAATCTCTGTCCCCAGGCACCGTCGGGAAAGAACCAGGCGCTGACTTGGATGAACAGGAGGCCTGCACCACCAAGCTCTCCGGCGTAGGGTGCCTAGACAGAAAACCAGGGTCAGTCGGAGCCGCCCGATACCTCCTGGCCACGGCTCTGTGAACTGCTGGGGAAGATGCCGGCCTCTTCCACACCTCTAACACCGGATCCAGCAGAGCGTCATTAAATGGCAAAAGAGGCTCCGCCGCAGCTGAGGCCGGATGTAGCACCTCTGTTAGAAGGTTTTGTTTAGCCTCCACCACCGGCAAAGGCAGGTCCAAAAAACTAGCTGCCTTCCGTACCACTGCGTGAAAGGAAGCAGCCTCCTCAGTATATTCTCCCGGGGACGAAAGATCCCACTCAGGGGAAGTGTCCAGCCCACTGGCCGACTCCAGACCACGCAGCCCATCACCCGAGTCCTCTAGCTCTCCTTCCTCCAGGGCTCGTTGGTACTCCTGCTCCTCTAATACACGGAGAGCACGTCTCCTCGAATGAAGCCGTTGTTCAATACGCAGAGTCGACAATGCCTCCGCCGAAGTCGAAGATCGGCGCCGATCTTCAGAAGCCACCGACGCCGCGTCCGGCGCCACAGGTAACTTCGGCGCCGACGAAAGAGCAGTCGAAGCAGATGGACCCACCGGAGTCACAGGCCGAAATCCCGACGTCGACGGGATGGAAATCCCCGGGGCCAATCCCTCTGAAGCCACCGGAGCAGCCACCGGCGCCAACACTGGCGCCGAGCCCACGTTCCCAAAAGGGAGAAAGGGCATAAAGGGTGCCGGCCGAAGAGGCGCAGGATCACCCAATGAAAAGGCCAAAGGCCCAGCCGGAGCACCCCCTGGAGCCATCTGTTGGAAGATGGCATACATCGCATTCAAGAATGTGGAACTATCGGCTCTAGGGGTGGGAAAAGCCGGATACTGGGGTGCCTGTCTCGGAGGCGACCCCGACGCCGGCCTCGACGTCTGCAACGCCGGAGAAAACACCTGAGGCTCCAATACCTCAATCACCGACGCCTGTCCAGGTGAAGTTGGAGACGCCGGAGAGGGCAACGGCGTCGAAGGATGCGGCGTAACCGTGGGACTGATCTCCCATGTCCTTCGGCGCCGATCCGAAGACCTGGAACGAGTCTCCTTCGAATGACGCCGAGATTCTCTACGGCGCCGGGAGTCTCGATGACGCCGATGTCTTGGTGAAGAAGACTTCTTGTGATGCTTCTCCTTCGATTTCGCCATAAACAGCTTCGCCTCACGTTCCTTGAGGGCCTTTGGATTCATGTGCTGGCATGAATCACAAGTCGAGACGTCGTGGTCGGAGCTCAAACACCAAAGGCAATCGGAATGAGGATCCGTCACCGACATCTTGCCTCCACACTCACGACAAGGCTTGAATCCAGACTTTCTCTGCGACATTATTACCACAGCGAAAGACTACGCAGCAAAAATACACTGTAACCACAAAAGTAACAATTGCTCCCTCGAAGATAACCGTTTCGAATGCACGGAAAAAAGGGAACTGACGTTGGCACGTCGTCGAGGACCTCTTATTGCCTGTATGACGTCAGACGGCGTCGCGTGGGCTAGAGTGACGTCCTCGTCGACGTGCAGAGACTAGGAAGAAGATTTCCGTCGAATGCTGCCGCCATGTGAGTATTCATTAGGTGAGGAATCCACAGGTAGTTGTATCCATCAGAACCCAAAGTTACCACACCAGCAGCTCAGGGCCGGTCAGGTGCAGAGGTCAAGGAGGTGCCCAAAACACATAGGCTAGAAGGGGGTGCCCCGGTTCCAGTCTGCCAGCAGGTAAGTACCTGTGGCTTCGGAGGGCAGACCAGGGTGGTTTTGTAGGGCACTGGGGGGGGGGGGAGGGTTGGGGGGGACACAAGTCCACACAAAAAGTACACCCTTAGCAGCACGGGGGCGGCCGGGTGCAGTGTGTAAACAGGCGTCGGGTTCGCAATAGAAATCAATGGGAGACCAAGGGGTCTCTTCAGCGATGCAGGCAGGCAAGGAGGGGGGCTCCTCGGGGTAGCCACCACGTGGGCAAGGGAGAGGGCCACCTGGGGGTCGCTCCTGCACTGGAGGTCGGATCCTTCAGGTCCTGGGGGCTGCGGGTGCAGTGTCTTTACCAGGCGTCGGGTCTTTGAAGCAGGCAGTCGCGGTCAGGGGGAGCCTCGGGATTCCCTCTGCAGGCGCCGCTGTGGGGGCTGAGGGGGGGGGGTCAACTCTGGCTACTCACGGTCTCGTAGTCGCCGGGGAGTCCTCCCTGTGGTGTTTGTTCTCCACAAATCGAGCCGGGGGCGTCGGCTGCAGAGTGCAAAGTCTCACGCTTCCGGCGGGAAAAGTGTGTTGTTTCAAAGTTGCTTCTTTGTTGCAAAGTTGCAGTCTTTGGGGAACAAAGACGCTGTCCTCTGGAGTTCTTGGTCCTTCTAAATGCAGGGTAGTCCTCTGAGGCTTCAGAGGTTGCTGGACCCTGGGAACGCGTCGCTAGAGCAGTGTCTTTAGAAGTGGGGAGACAGGCCGGTAGAGCTGGGGCCAAAGCAGTTGGTGTCACAGTCTTCTCTGCAGGTTTTTCAGTTCAGCAGTCCTCTTCTTCTTAGGTTGCAGGAATCTGAGTTCCTAGGTTCTGGGGAGCCCCTAAATACTGAATTTAGGGGTGTGTTTAGGTCTGGGGGTTAGTAGCCAATGGCTACTAGCCCTGAGGGTGGCTACACCCTTTTATGTGCCTCCTCCCTGAGGGGAGGGGGGCACATCCCTAATCCTATTGTGGGAATCCTCCATCTGCAAGATGGAGGATTTCTAAAAGTTAGAGTCACCTCAGCTCAGGACACCTTAGGGGCTGTCCTGACTGGCCAGTGACTCCTCCTTGTTTTTCTCATTATCTCCTCCGGCCTTGCCGCCAAAAGTGGGGCCGTGTCCAGGGGGCGGGCATCTCCACTAGCTGGAGTGCCCTGGGGCATTGTAACACGAAGCCTGAGCCTTTGAGGCTCACTGCTAGGTGTTACAGTTCCTGCAGGGGGGAGGTGTGAAGCACCTCCACCCAGAGCAGGCTTTGTTTCTGTCCTCCGAGAGCACAAAGGCTCTCACCACATGGGGTCAAAAACTCGTCTCTCAGCAGCAGGCTGGCACAGACCAGTCAGTCCTCCACTGAACAATTGGGTAAAATACAGGGGGCATCTCTAAGATGCCCTCCGTGTGCATTTTTTAATAAATCCAAAACTGGCATCAGTGTGGGTTTAATATTCTGAGAAGTTTGATACCAAACTTCCCAGTATTCAGTGTAGCCATTATGGAGCTGTGGAGTTCGTTTTTGACAGACTCCCAGATCATATACTCTTATGGCTACCCTGCACTTACAATGTCTAAGGTTTTTCTTAGACACTGTAGGGGCATAATGCTCATGCACCTATGCCCTCACCTGTGGTATAGTGCACCCTGCCTTAGGGCTGTGAGGCCTGCTAGAGGGGTGACTTACCTATGCCACAGGCAGTGTGAGGTTGGCATGGCACCCTGAGGGGAATGCCATGTCGACTTAGTCATTTTCTCCCCACCAGCACACACAAGCTGGCAAGCAGTGTGTCTGTGCTGAGTGAGGGGTCCCTAGGGTGGCATAAGACATGCTGCAGCCTTTAGAGACCTTCCCTGGCATCAGGGCCCTTGGTACCAGGGGTACCAGTTACAAGGGACTTTCCTGGGTGCCAGGGTTGTGCCAATTGTGGAGACAACTGTACATTTTAGGTGAAAGAACACTGGTGCTGGGGCCTGGTTAGCAGGGTCCCAGCACACTTCTCAGTCAAGTCAGCATCAGTATCAGGCAAAAAGTGGGGGGCAACTGCAACAGGGAGCCATTTCTTTACAATGGGTATGTGGAAATTTGTGAATTTTATGCAATAACCATGTTGGATAATTGATAGGACCCATGCGTCTGTGGTAATATGTGTCCAGTTTTGATGATATGCGGTTAGCCTCCCCCCCACTGGTGGTAAGTGTTGGGGTTTTGTGACACTGAAGTCACTGTTTGGTCTGGCTTGGTTGCCTGGAACTTTCCCCTTCCTCTTGGGAATTGTCCTCTAATTAGGAACCACAAAACCCTCCCCTTTGATATTGTGCCTGATAGGTGGGTCTGGTTTGAGAGGTGGAAGGCTCTGATGTTTGCTGTCGAAAACCTCTTCTGAATTGTGGTTTCCTAAAGGTGCCTCTGACTTGTGGGGAGTAGAGCGCGCCCATGGCTTTGGCCGTGTCCGTGTCTTTTTTTTAAAAACTTTTCAACTGCTGTGTCCACTTCCGGCCCAAACAATTGTTCTTGGTTAAATGGCATGTTCAACACCGCTTGTTGGATCTCTGGCTTGAATCCAGAGCTTCTTAACCATGCATGCCTGCGAATGGTTACCGCCGTGTTGACCGTTCGTGCTACTGTGTTTGCCGAGTCTAGTGCGGACCTTATCTGGTTGTTGGATATGGCCTGTCCTTCTTCCACAACCTGTTGGGCACGTTTCTGGTGTTCTTTGGGCAAGTGCCGTATGATGTGTTGCATCTCGTCCCAGTGTGCCCTGTCGTAGCGAGTAAGTAGGTCTTGCGAATTAGCAATCCACCATTGATTGGCTGCTTGTGCGGCCACTCATTTGGCCCGCTGCGTTAAACTTTCTGCTCTCTTTGTCAGGCGATGGAGCGTCTCCTGACGATTGAGAGTTTGCTCTCTTTCTTGCTGCTCCTACAACCACGGAGTCTGGTGTAAGTTGTTGTGTTATGAACACAGGATCTGTTGGGGAAAGCTTGTACTTCTTCTCAACCCTAGGCGTGATAGCCCTTCCTTTACCTGTCTCCTGGAATACTTGTTTTGCGTGTTTGAGCATACCCAGGAGCATTGGCAGACTCTGATAGGAAGCGTGGGTGGATGCTAAGGTGTTAAATAGGAAATTATCCTCTATTGGCTCTGAATGCATTGCTATGTTGTGGAACGCAGCTGCCCTGGATAGTACCTGCGTATATGCAGTACTGTCCTCTGGAGGTGACGGCTTTGTTGGATAACAATCCGGATTGTTATCCAATACTGGTGCATCATATAAGTCACATGCATCAGCATCATCCTGTGTCATCCCTGTATGTGTGGGTGACTGCATTGGAGGTGTTCCCACTGGTGACAGTTGTGGTGAGCGCGGTGGGGACGGTTGTGGTGAAAACCTTGGTGGTGGGGATTTGTCTCTAACCACCTTTGCCTTAGGCTGCATTTCTGTCTCCTGAAATGCAAGTTTCCTTTTAGACTTGATTGGAGGTAGGGTTTGTATTTTTCCAATCTCTTTCTGGATATGCAACCTCCTTTGTGTATGGTCCGGTTCTTCCATACTTAATTCCTGCTCAAATCTATGTCTTTCCTTCATTTGGCTGGAAAGTCCTTGCTCTTCTGTGTAAGAGCTTCTTTTCGGCTCCGAAGCAGCTTTTTTCAGTACTGAGGTTTCAGATATAGTCTTTTTCAGTTCCGAAGATATTATTCTCACTTTGGGTGAGTCGAACTCTCGGTGTCGAGAGCGTTCGGTACCGGAATCTCGACCGGAGTCAGAAGTCTTTGGCAAATCCCTGGCCTTTTTCGGTGCTGATGTTTGGTCACCTTCTTTTCGATGGGTAAAGCCATGGCCTGTTGGCAGTGGCGTCCCCTTGGCCTTAAAGATCTTTGTGTGAGTTTTGGACTGGCAGGTTTACTCACTGTTCGCTGCACCGTAGAGGTTCGGTCACTTTCGGATTTGTCCGAGTCCGATCCCTGGATGGAAATGCTTTCCTCTTCTCCGACGTCGAGTTGCTCTCTTGGTGTCGACGCCATTTGCAGTCTTCTTGCTTGTCGATCTCTTAGGGTCTTTTTTTATTGAAACGCTCGACAAGCCTTGCAATTATCCTCCCTGTGTTCCGGTGATAAACACAGATTACAGACCAGGTGCTGGTCTGTATAGGGGTACTTCGAATGACACTTCGGACAGAAGCGGAAGGGGGTCCGGTCCATTAGTCTTCGACGACGGGTGTGGTCAGGCTGCCCAGGTCCCGGTGAAGAACGGAAGCCCCAAAGGGCCATCGGAGCGCTCTTGATGTCGGTGCCAATACAATAACACTAACCCGGTACCGAACGATAATAATACCGTCGAATTTTCGATAATTTTGCTAACTTTCCCGATTCAAAATACGGAGCGAAGAGGAACACGTCCGAACCCGATGGCGGAAAGAAAACAATCTAAGATGGAGTTGACGCCCATGCGCAATGGAGCCGAAAGGGAGGAGTCACTCGGTCTTGTGACTCAAAAAGACTTCTTCGAAGAAAAACAACTTGTAACACTCCGAGCCAAACACTAGATGGCAGGATAATGCACATCATGTGTATCTGCAGGTACACATGCCACCGAACATATATATATTTATATATATATAGTTTGTATGGATACACAGAGACCAAATAATATTTTTATTCAAAAAACATTGCAGCACAACGGTGTGCAGACACCCAATACTGAAAAGGGTAAGTCAAGTGTATATCCCACTGTGAACATTATCTTGATTTCACTGAACATGGTTGTTACCATTGGTAGAAATGTAGGTAGTAGGAATCCTCATTATGCTTTATAAACCTTGAAGCCAAACACCTCTGATCTTGGCACGTTGGCACAATTGCTTTTTCCAGATTCTTGTAACCTACTTGGATTATCCGAGCAAGTGCTCAGAGTCATTCTCCAAATAGTCTTCAGCCATAGAGACTCAAGTGGTGTCTGTAGATCAAGAAAGATGAAAATTCTTCTTCCGGCAGCAACAGGAGCGATTGCAAGATGAATATCCAAAAGGACTATTATTTGAGTAACCTGCATAGTTCTCAGAGATCTGGAATCGGCCTCCATTCTCTTATTTTTTGTTCCTGAAGAATGTTCCTAAGAACTCAGAGACCTTTGGTCCTTTTCATTTTTTTTTTTTTTTAGCTAATCTCTTGAAGTCTGTTTCCTGCTGGAGATTTTGAAGTTGCAGGCTTACTTTTGGTCCATCTGGAGGGAGTTACACCCACAAAAAACCCTCCCACTGGTGGGCGGTATAATTCCAGTGACCCAGTATGCTGTCAACTGAGGCAGTCTTAAGTGTGACTCATCTGAGTAGATCTTTCTTTATACGCAAGTTTAACATGTTTTGAAGAGTGATATCTCTTATTGGCCACGATGACAGCTGTTAATTTCTCCCCAAGCCAGAATATTGTTTTAAAGACCACAGAAGTAACTTACAGCTGAGTGGAGCAGAAGCATGGTCTGGCTATAGTCCAGGGAAGACCAATAAGGTGTTGACAATCCAGTAAGATTGTAAAAAAAAAATAAAAAAAAAAATGCAGAGCTCTTTCCAGTGATGACTCCACACACAATCTGAGCTATGGTGGTCTCTAGGGCAAATAAAGAGCTCAGCTTCATTGGCTAAAGTTTGACTTGCTTCAGATGAGCGGGATGTGCTACTACACAAACACTTTGTTGGGCCTATGGACATTTTAGCACTCCTTATTCTTATTTCAGTAGTACACTGGATTCCCAGCCAGATGATGAGGAATGATTCTAGCATACAACACTATGAAAGATCCTGTACTGAAGAATCGTCCTCTAACTATTGTTGTCTGGAGGAGCAACTGAAAACTTTAAGGGAGCATTCCTCTCCTTATGGCTTGCCAATGCTTTGAGACACTGAGTCGTAGAAGTGCACAGAATGTTTAGCACAATGTACCCTGGTGTTCCTAGGACGTCATCTATTTGATGAGATGGAAATAAGTATATTCTTGTTAGAGAAACCTGATCATGGAGGGGTTGCAGGCTACCCTGTAAATTCAGAGACTAGATATCTATGGCACAGAAAAGAGAACCGACGGGTTCTGGAAAGACCTTTTTCCACAGCAGACTCTGTAGCAACCTGGGGTATTGATTGGTCTCTGGCATGAACAGTACGAAACAAAATGAGATCTCAGTTTAGAGGCTGAGCTGTTTTGCAGAATAATAATCTGTGAGGTAGGAGTAAGTGTTCGAAAATGTATTTTCACAGTAAAAAAAGCATCAAAAAGTGACATCAATGAACATTTCTATTGCAAAACGATGATATTGTTGCAATCCTAAATTACTTCAAAAGTGATTCATAAATAAGTATTCACTACATAAAGGAAAAGTGTGGAGATGTACACAAGCTGTATAACGAATTCATGTCAGCTCATGTGTTTCTGGCCCACGGGAACCGAGAACTACTTGTGCACAAGCACACTGTGTGTCCACAAAACATAGCAAGTGATAGTGAGGTAGCAGGAAAAAATGGGGATGAGGCGTAATTCTGAGTGATAGTATTGACCAAAGGCACCCAAGCAGACCAAACTGGACCTGCCATCATAAAGGAGGATATTATTTCAAAATGAGAGGCACTAGAAATGTAACATTTTTCTTGAAATTACATTTTATTACCTGTGCACAGGAGAAATTACTACAGATGAAAACTTAAGATATACAGTTTTCTTTCTTTCTTTACAAGGCAGTTAAAAGGAGTTATCGGAATAGCATAAGACACTTTCAATGAAATATTTTCTAATTAGAAAGTCATAATACAGGATCTCAATGTGGTATGCTGACCAACATTTGGCAAAAAAGCAGTTGTAGGCAATTGTGAGGCAGTCAATTGTCACAAAGGAGAAGGAAATTTACACAAGGAGGCGTGAACGCGGACTTTTGTTGAAATTGTTAACCCAGCGATAATAAAGGTTTTTTAGCACTATTTATAGGCAAAAAATGATAAATGATAAAAGTCTTAATGTGTGATCAATTCATAGTGATCAGCTTAACATATTGGATTATTTTGGAAAATTATTTTACTGTGAAGGCAAATATTAAAAAAGCAAGCTTCTGTACACACACACCATTATTTAAAACGAAAAAATTGTTATGATCAGCATAACTTCTCTATTCATTTTGAAATCAAAAATTGGCTCAACAGAAACTTCAATTGACAGATGTTCAAAATGATGGATCATTAGAAGGATAAGAAATGCAATTCTCGCAGGATTTTTTTTTTGTTAAAAAAAAATCCTATCCTTTATATTCCACCTGAAATGATGTGATGCACATAGAAAAGGCTCACCCACTTGCAAATATACATTATCAAATTAAAAGGTAACAAAAACGCCGTTGCCTAGCAAAATACATGCAGAAGTCACAATAAGCAGTATATTACCACCACATTTCATATCTTCCATTAAGTTCAGGTATCTTTTACTATTTTGTATTCTACATAAATTACTACAGAATGCTAACATTTCAAAGCAAATAAATGTGACTGAGATAGATGTTCAGTTCAAATTCACACCAACTGCAGAAAGAATAAATGGATTTGGTGCATGCTGCAGATTTGGTGCATGCCGCAGATTTGAGTCATTCTGACCTTTGGAGATGAATCACTGCTTTTTATTCTGCCTTTAAAAAGCATTAGCGGGTTTAGTTTATAACAAGAATTCAAAAACAAAGGAATAAGTGGGGAACTTTAAAGAATTAAGAGCTATTATCAAAAATAAATTACATTTGTTAAGGTTCAAAATCCTGCTATGATGGTTGAGATCCAAGTAGCCTTTCTATGGCTCCGTTTATATCTCCTCCCGAGGCTATTAGCGCTTGTAAGTTTGCTTCTCGGTTTAGAAAGCCCATGGAACTGAGCTGCTCCAGTTGTTGTTGAAATCTTACTTCAGGATTCTAGAAGTACAAAAATAAAATATGCAGGCATTAAAAAGTGCTGTTTCATGTTCTAATTCAACTAATTCAAGTTTGCAAAGAGAGGAGGTGCACGAGAAATCAGTGGTCATATAGAAGTCAAATAAATTAATACAAGAATATATGTTTAAAACTGTTCTACATTTGCAAAAGCTCGAATGGCAAATTATAGGATATGCTTCATTTTAAAAGTGTGCAAACGTTTACAACTGGAGGCCCTTACAATTAGGTGTAAACCAATGAAAGGTAAATTGAATCTTCAGCCAATGAGGACACAGATGTAATTCAATTCCTCTAAGAGGTTCCCAAGTTTAGATTTTCAGAGCTTTCAAGTCTAAAAAAGGTGAAACGAAAGGTGAGGAGGAGGAGAGTGGGTTTCATACAAACCTGTGAAAGATATCACAGCTGGAGGAGGAAAAGGTTGCTTCACTGTAACTGTATTTCTCCAGCACTGGTATCTTCCATCAATTCATATGTTTGAATCATTCCCAGTCTCTGAGCTGGGACTTCAACGGTAAACCCAGAAACCAGTATTAAACCAAACATAGGCTGCAGACATTCTCTCAATCTCTTCTCAACTCGAACAGATCTTTTGTACCTAGCACAAACAGGCCTTTCCAGCACATCTGTTAAAGTCCATTTTGCAGCTATTTAACGTTTCAGAAGATTTTCTGATAAAGCATTCCAGAATTAAAAACAAAATCTTAAGAGGCCTTTTTAGGGCTTACCCTACTCTGAACCATCCACCAACTCCTTGGCAGTTAAAAAACAAATTACTTATCACTAACGCTTTTTTCTGGTACAGACTATCTAACCACAAATTCTTCACCTTTGAATATTCACCAGGATCAAACTGGATCAGATGATCTTGAGCAGTCACTCCCCTGTGCTTTTGTACTACAGTGGGAACCAGAGCTTTCTGCACAGGTGCAAACCGGTTTATACAAGGAGGGTACCAAATGTGCCCTTCAAAGCAGTCTGGTGGTCACACCTCCATCTTACAGGAAATTCTTTGTTCTGCCTTTACCGGCTAAAGTTAAGCTCAGCAGCAGGAGGGCTTAGCAGTGTCTGGTACTGGCAGCAGCAAGGGCTGGCTTGCAGACCCTGCAAGGCTGTACAGGCAGACTTTGGGCGACCCCCTAGAAAACACCCAGAGTACATGGTATCATGCAACTAGCACTGGAATCGGTGTAGTTGTACGATTCCAACATGTTTGATAGCAAACATGCCTATGTTCGGTGAAGCCATTATGTAGTTGGACAACTCGTGTTGACCAGTGTCCACTAAATATCTTAAGATGGCTTCCCTGCACTTACAAAACCCAGGAAATGGAGTCTGGGGTTTGTAGGGGCACCTCTGTTCATGCAGGGGTGCCCTTGCACTTAGAACCACGCACCCTGGGCTGAAGGGCTTACCTTAGGGGTGACTTACAGGGTCAGAATGCAGTGACCACGATATGAGGCAACCTTATATCTGGAGTGAAAAGTACATGCACTATTTTACACAGGCTGCAATGGCAAACCTGTAGTCACAGTTTGCATGGGCCCCCATAGGTGGCACAATACATGTTGCAGCCCATGGGGGAACACTGGTGAACCAATGCCCTGGTACCTACGTACCATATACTTCTGCTGCTACACCTTTAAGAAGAATGATCAATAAGGATAAGTTACTTACCTGTAAATCCTAGTTCTCTTCCAGGGGTATCCTCATCAAAGTCATAAACATTGAATATTCCCGCCCTTGTGCGGGGACCCCGGAGCATATATATAAAATACATACATATTATCATGTGTAAAACAGCAATGCAGGCTATAATCATAAATAGGCTAAAATGCTTTATTTCTATGCACGTTTTTTTTAATTTTTTTTTTATTATAAAATCACAATAGATCATAAATATCTACCTAAGCCCCCAAAAACTGGACTTAGGGAAGTAAACAGCAGTAAATAGCAGAGAAAAATAGAAAAAACTACATTGAAAAACAATGAAGCATTCTTAGCCAATAGGCTGCATGCAGGTTAACACAGGAGAACCATAAAAACTTTGGCACCGTGCCTTTAAGACCCTGAGCACCTCCAGTATCCCACCATGCCGCAGGGGTGAAGGGAAGGTGACAGTTGGTTCACAGTTAGGTCAGTACTTTTTTACGGTGACAATCTGTGTAACTGATCAGAAAGATAATCTGTCCTGCACTTCCAGGAGACTTGAGTCCGGGGAGGAGGGTGGGTTGTTTATGACTTTGATGAGGATACCCCTGGAAGAGAACTAGGATTTACAGGTAAGTAACTTATCCTTCTCTTCCAGGGGATCCTCATCAATAGTCATAAACATTGAATAGATTAGCAAGCCCATCCCTAAACTCTGCGGACTGTCTGAAAGAAGTGCAGGAAAAGATATATATTCATGCAAATAGATTTCTAAGAGAGGCCTGCCCCACCTGGGCATCCGCTCTTGCATCCGAGTCTAAACAGTAATGCTTAGTAAAGGTATGCACAGACTTCCATGTAGCAGCCTTACAAATCTCGGAAATTGGTACATTGTTAAGGAGGGCAGCAGTAGCCGCTTTTCCCCTTGTGGAATGCGCTTTTGGCCTAGCCAGTAATCTCTTATTAGCCAGTTGGTAAGAGTTAACAATACAAGACACAATCCATCTTGATATCGTTCGTTTAGACGCTGCCTCTCCTGTTCTTAAATGACCATAATTTAGAAACAAATGGTTAGAATGTCTAATCGGTTTTGTTTTGTCCAAATAGAATTTCAGCACTCTTTTCAAGTCTAAAGAGTGCAATGCTTTCTCAGCCGGAGTCTCCGGCTTGGGAAAGAAAGTCGGTAAAGATATAGTCTGATTGATATGGAATTCTGACACCACCTTCGGAAGGAAAGATGGGTGAGTTCGCAGAACCACTCTATTATCGTGAAAAACCGTGTACGGTTCTCTGCAAGACAGAGCCTGAATTTCGCTGACCCTCCTCGCTGAAGTAATGGCCACCAAAAAAGCCGTCTTCCACGTAAGGTGCTGTAAAGAGGCCTTGTGGATAGGTTCAAAAGGAGGGCCCATAAGTTTTGACAGGACTACATTCAGTTCCCATGGAGGAGAAGGTCTCCGAATGGGAGGAAAAACCTTTTTCAAGCCTTCTAAAAAATCCTTGACTACAGGTATCGTAAAGAAGGATTCCTGAGAAGGCGACTTACGATACGCTGTAATTGCAGACAAATGAACCTTAATAGAAGATACCTGCAGACCAGACTTCGCCAGATGAAGTAAATAGGACAGTATGACGTCCTCCTGAGCTCGTATGGGATTTATACCTTGTTGAGAGCACCAGATGTAAAATCTCTTCCACTTAAAAGCGTAAGAACGCCGCGTGGAAGGTCGTTTTGACTCTTTCAAGATGCTCATGCACTCCTGTGAGAGCCCTAGGTGCCCATACTGTAGGAATTCAGGAGCCATGCTGTCAAGCTCAGAGAGGGAAGGTTGGGATGTAGGATTCTGCCTTCCATTCTGCTCAGGAGATCCGGTCTGCACGGCAACCTCCTGTGAGGTCTTTCCGATAAGTTGAGTAGGTCCGTGTACCAGAATTGGCGGGGCCATTGTGGCGCTATCAGAATCATTCTGGTTCTGGAGTTGGAAAATTTGTTGATTACTGCCGGTATGAGGGGAATCAGTGGAAAGGCGTAGAGAAATGTCCCTGACCAGTTGATCAACAGGGCATTCCCTTGAGATCCCGGACGGCAGAACCTGGATGCGAAGTCTGGGCATTTCTTGTTTGTTTCGTCTGCAAAGAGATCCAACTGGGGTCGACCCCATTGACCGAAGATGTCCTCGACGACTTCGTCGTGTAGGACCCAGTTGTGCGCATCTTCCAGATGTCTGCTCAGGAAATCTGCCTCTACGTTTTGCTGACCTGGCAGGTGTACCGCTGTGATAGACATTCCCCTGGCCAGGAGCCAATGCCATATCGTTTGGGATTCTCGAGACAGAGGTAGTGATCTTGTTCCCCCCTGTTTGTTCAGGTAATACATTGTGGTTGTATTGTCTGTCTGAATTAGGATAGATTTCCCCTGAACCAATGGAGAGAAAGATTTGAGAGCCAGATGGACTGCTCTGAGTTCCAGTAGATTTATGTGATAGTTCTTTTCCTTGTCGGACCACAGACCCTGAGCTTGGAAGGAACCCAGATGAGCACCCCAACCCTGAAGAGACGCATCCGTTACCAGAGTGTCGACTGGAATTGTCTGGTGAAACGGAGAACCTATCGACAGGTGAGGTCTGTGCATCCACCATTGTAGTGATTGAAAAGCCACTGCTGGTAGTCGAACTCTGTCCTCCCAGTGACCAGTCTTTTGGCTCCAATTGTTCTCTAATGCCTCCTGAAGGGGCCTCATGCGTAGCCTGGCATTCGGGACAATGAAGATGCATGAAGCCATGGAGCCCAGAAGCGATGTCACCTGATGAGCTGTAGGTGCATCGGCTGTTAATAGTTGTTGACACTTCCTGTGGATTGATAAAAGTCGTTCCTCTGAAGGATACACTCTTTGGAGCTCTGTGTTTAGTATCGCTCCCAGGTAGTGGAGGTTTTGTGTTGGAATCAAGGTTGACTTGTCGTGGTTGATTTGAAGACCTAGAGACTCGAAAGTTCTTAGAACGATATCTCGATGTTTTCTCGCCTGATCCGGAGATGAGGCCTTCACTAGCCAGTCGTCCAGGTAGGGGTAGACGAATATTTTTTGTCTTCGAAGGTGTGCCGCTACCACTGCTACACATTTTGAAAAGACTCGGGGTGCAGACTTCAGGCCGAATGGAAGGACTCTGAATTGGTAGTGCTGTGACGCTATCTGGAAACATAAAAATTTCCGATGTTTGGTTGCTATTGGGATGTGAAAATATGCATCCTGTAGGTCGATGGAGCACATCCAGTCTCCCTGATGCAGTTGCGGGACAATCTGGTGAAGGGCTAGCATCCTTTTGTTTTCTTATGTACTTGTTCAGGAGCCGTAAGTCCAGAATTGGCCTGAAGAGGCCCTGTTGACCTTTTTTCGCCACCAGAAAGTAACGGGAGTACACCCCTTTTCCTTTTTGTGCCGGAGGAACCTTTTCTACAGCTTTCTTTTGTAGGAGTGCGAGAACTTCCTTGCGTAGCAGGCTGTCCTGGAAGTCCTGTCTATCTTCCCTGGGCAACTTTTCTGTAAACCTGTGGAGTGAGTCCCACAGAGAGCGGTCATATCTGCCCAGAAGTGCTGAGGCGCTGGAGACCTTCATAGCAGATGCCGCCGTTCCGCACATCTTTCTCCCCAGAGAGTCTAGGTGTCTGCTCTCCTTATCCGGGGGGACTGTGGAAGATGATGCCACAGAGTGTGTTTTTCTGGCTGCGGCTAAGATCACAGAGTCCGGTGGCGGATCCTTCCGCAGGAATAAAGGATCTTGTTCCGGAGCTTTGTATTTCTTTTGAATCCTAGCCGGGGCAGACTTGAGAGTGGCTGGAGACAGAAAAGTGTCCATAGTCGGTTGCAGCAAACCCGGTACTAGTGGCAGCAGTTTTCTCGAGACTGATCTGTGTTGTAGGGTCTCAAAGATAACGGAGGATGAGGTGGCCGGCTCCGGTACCTCAATATTTAGCTTCTGCGCTCCCCTTAGAAGAACCTCATTAAAAGTGGTGATATCATCCACCGGGGAAATCCTAGCAGGTGGAGAATCTGTGAGTGTGGGGGAGTAGCGCCCAACAGACGATCCTGAAGAAGACCAAGAAGGTGATCTTCTGCGTGGTGTTCGTGACCTGGTTCTCCTTCGGGAACGGGACCTGCTCCGAGAGGCTGTAGCAGAGTGTGCAGGTCTTGTGGTCGGCTGACGAGAAGCAGAACAAGCCCGTCCTGCTCTAGCTGTAGGCGATGGCGTTCTCGGTAATGAGGCAGTAGGAGAATACATCCTAGAGTATTGTGAATCCGGGGATGCTGCCGGTCTATTCAGGCTCTCTAACCATCTGGGTGATAGAGTGATGGGAGAAACATGCCCCGATGCTCTGGAATGGGATGATGCACTCCTTATAGAGACCACCGGTGAGGGAGCTTTGTCCGCTGGCTCTACTGCCTGTGACACAGCTGAAGGTTGTGCCGACGTCGATTGCATCCTCGACGTCGAAGGTTGCGATGGCTGATCTGTTCTCGACGTCGAAGGTCTTGACGTCGGAGGTCTTGCCGTCGAGTGTCTTGACGCCGATCGCCTATCGCGGGACCTGGACCTACTCGCCGTCGTGTGTCTCGACGTTGAGTGGCGAGTGGTCGACGGCGGATGTTCATGCCGTCGAGGTGTTTTTGGTGTCGTGTCCTTCGACGCCAAGGGGTGAGACGTTCTCGACGGCGAACGGGAGCGCCGGAGATGGCTCGACGCCGAACGGCGGCCTGCCGTCGACGGAGATGTACCCCTGTGTCCATGCTTCGACGTTTTGTCCCTCGACGTCGGTCTGGTCGCCGTCGACGGCGATCTATGCCGGTGAGACGGTGGTGCCGATGACGTCGATGGAGAACAAACAGGCACAATCCTACCTGTCGACGTCGATCGGGCCATTCCTTCTGCTGTTGGTCTGGGAAGTGAAGAGGATGTTGACTTTTTCCTCTCCTGAAGCCCATGTAGCCTGATCTTCTCTCTGTCTTTGAGAGTCCTCCTTGACATGTTCTTACAATACTTGCAGGTGTCAGGACAGTGACTCTGTGGCAGGCAGACAATACACAGAGAGTGTGGGTCTGACTGGGCTTTCTTCTTCCCACAAGAAGGACATTTTACAAAAAGAGATGGCATTTTCTGTCAAAAAAGACTTCCAAACTCAGACAAAAGATGTTATCTGTCGAGTAAACAGGAAAAACATTATTTTTAAGGATTTTTCTGAAGAAAAACTCAGAAAAAACTGAGAGCTCAATGCTCCAGGATCCTCTCAGAAGAAGCCGGAAAAAAGAACTGACCTAACTGTGAACCAACTGTCACCTTCCCTTCACCCCTGAGGCATGGTGGGATACTGGAGGTGCTCAGGGTCTTAAAGGCACAGTGCCAAAGTTTTTATGGTTCTCCTGTGTTAACCTGCATGCAGCCTATTGGCTAAGAATGCTTCATTGTTTTTCAATGTAGTTTTTTCTATTTTTCTCTGCTATTTACTGCTGTTTACTTCCCTAAGTCCAGTTTTTGGGGGCTTAGGTAGATATTTATGATCTATTGTGATTTTATAATATAAAAAAAAAAAAACTTGCATAGAAATAAAGCATTTTAGCCTATTTATGATTATAGCCTGCATTGCTGTTTTACACATGATAATATGTATGTATTTTATATATATGCTCCGGGGTCCCCGCACAAGGGCGGGAATATTCAATGTTTATGACTATTGATGAGGATCCCCTGGAAGAGAACTCTTTAACTACATGAACTTTTCCTGAAGACCAGAAAAAGGCATCCATACGTCTGTTATTAAAGATAACAAACCCAGACCCACCGGACCCCAACAACTACAGATCAATCACAAATGGACCTTTCCTGAGCAAACTGACAGAAAAAGTATCATTCAGTTCTTTGAAGACAATTCCATACTTGCAGCAGACTACCAAACTGGATTCCGCCCAGGAAGAGGCACCAGATCGGCACTCATAGCAATCTGGGATGATCTTAAAAACACAGTCGACCGCAATGGAGTTGCTGCACCACTTCTCTTGGAGCTCTCAGCTGCCTTTAATACTGTTGACCATGAAACCCTAATTCAAAGACTCCACGAAGCCGACATAGAAGGGACTGCTCTCGACTGGATTACACCTTACCTTCTAAACAGAACTAATATTATCTATTCTCCCCCATTCTCGTCCAAACCCTAACTCACAAAAGCAGGGGTCCCCCAAGGATCAATCATCTCACCTATGCTTTTCAACATCTACATGATGTCACTACCAGAATTGATCAATGATTTTCAACTCCCATGCTACAACTATGCAGATGTCACACAACTACTACTTAAATTAGAATGCCCCAAAGACATTGAAAACTCACAAATCTTCAGTTGCCTCAGAGCCGTTGACCAGGGGATTACTTGGAGCCATCTCAAACTGAATACTTCCAAAACGGAAATACTCACATGTGGCGACTGGAAAAAGTCTGACCCACTGTGCGCCTGGCCTGATGATCTCGGACCACCTCCTCAGGTATCCAATGAAGCTAAAAACCTTGGAATTACCATGGACTCCAAGTTAACAATGAATGCCCAAGTGGACAAATTTGCAAGATCAAGCTTCATCATCTTGGAGACTCTGCAACGCATTTCCCCCTACCTTGGATTTCCACACAAGGTGCAGGCTCCTATATCTCTTGTACCATCCAGACTACATTATGCCAATGGCCTCTACCATGGATCATCTCTAGCTATTATGAAAAAACTACAGCTTATTCAGAACTCAGCTGCCAGGCTACTATTACATGTTAAGCCACAAGCCCACATCTCTCCTGCCTTGAGAGCACTACATTGGGTACCCATTGCCAGAAGATCCACCTTCAAGCTGCTTTGTATCACCCACAAAGCTATACATGAAATAGGACCGCTTTTTATCAGAAACAAAATAACAAAATACATTCAACCTCCACTCAAGATTTGCACCCCGCCTTAAAACGCCAACATACAACAAAAAGACAATAGGTGGTACATCCTTCTCTGTTCAAGCAGCCAAACTGTGGAATCCATTACCCCCAAATATACGATCCACATTTAACGATCTGCCTTCAGAAGACTACTCAAGAGTTGGCTCTTTCCTTCATAACCACCATATTCAAACAACAATGAACTGCATATGCCTGTGTTGATAAATATTTATAATCTGATTATGTGTATATTCTAGATATGTATAGTTCTTTAAAAAATATGTATTGTTACTATTTCATAATAATAAATTATACACATACTCTTTAAGCCTGTTTAACAAATGTATACACGGGTGTGTGTGTGTGTGTGTGTGTGTATATATATATATATATGCGTTTGTGTGAGTGTATATACATGTATATGTGTATATTATTCTATGTTTAACATGTTCATAGGTCACTGCATAGCTCCTAGATAAGTTGGTATGTTAGATACGTATGAATACCTGCTTTCTATCACAATGAGCAAATATTATCTTAACTTTAACAGCAAGCATTTTGATGTTCAAAAATTGAGGAAAGATACTACTTTTCTTCTCATTATACCCATTATTATATTCCCTGCACCTATATTCCCTTACCGTGTTTTTAAATATGTATTACTACAGTCCTACTGTACTAGAGAAAAATAAACAAATTAAATCTATAAATACAATTCAAATTATAAATAAATTAAATAACAAAATAAATATATAAAAATAAAATAATAAATAATATACTTTTCACTCTCTCGTAAGTTTACTGTCTCCCCATCACCCTGTGTCTCTATCCATCTATCCTCCATCCCTACTCTGGCTCATCCCAAACCCATTCTACTACTTTATTATCCAAAATAACCCTGCCTAAGCTCTTCCCTCCTCTATTGCATCTAGCTCACCCCAAACCTCAGTTTGCTACCATAATCTCCCAAAAACCCTACTAAATTCTCCCTCATTTACCTCACCTTTGACTCAACCAAAACCCCTCCTGCTACTATGGTATCCCTAACCCCTTTCCACAGACTCTTCCCTCCTCCATCTCTCCTTTACTCATTCCAAGCCTCACCTTGTTATTATAAACTCCCAATTAACACTTCTGGATTCTTCCCTCCTCTATCCCTCCATTACTCTAGTCAATCCAACTAACAAACGCACATATCCTCTATTCAAATTAACTCAATAATACTAGTACTCTACTCATATTTCGATAAACTAATCCGCCCACTAATTTCTCTTGGGTTCCGGAGTAGTGTGCTACTCACCGAAAAGCGCTTTAACACCACGTCAGGGGTAGTATGCGGTATATAAGTACAATTACAATATACTAGGGGACTCACATGGGTGCACCAGTATGACAATTGCGGCATGTAAAAGTTACTTACCAACTCAATTTAGGGGAGAGAGCAATGATAATGGGATCCTGGTTAGCAGGCTACCAGTATACTACGGTCTAAACATACTGACACCAGGCAAAAAGTGGGGGCACCTATGCCAGAAAGATTCTACTTTCCGACATAACCCTCTCCCAAACGTAAAAGGATTAAGACTAGCCTTTCCCAGGTGAAGCTTTATTTTCTAAGTGGAAATATCCGAAAAGTCCATCTACGTTGGCACGGTTACTCCCAGGTCTATGTTCCACTGAAAAGTCCATTCTCTGTAGGGAAACAGACCACCTCAAAACTTTTGGATTTTCACCCTTCATCTGTATGAGCCACAAGAGGGGCTTGTGGTCTGTGTGAACAATGAAGTGAGTGCCTAACAGCTATGGCCTCAACTTCGTCAGGGCCCAGTCCACAGCTAAGGCCTCCCTCTTTATAGCTGACCAACGTTTCTCTCTAGGGGTCAACCTTCTGCTGCTGAAAGCTACTGGTTGATCCTGGCCCTCTTCATTAAGCTGGGATAGTACAGCTCCTATTCCTATTTCTGAAGCATCTGTCTGAACAATGAATCATATGGAGTAGTCCGGGCTTTTAAGAATTAGAGTTGAGCACATGGCCTTCTTCAGGGCATCAAAGACCTACTGACAGCTAAATGTCCATTTTACCTTTTTAGGCATTTTCTTAGAGGTAAGATCATTCGGAAGAGGGAGAGGTCACAATTGGTCTACACCCCTTTACAAATTGCCTGCAATACTCAGTCAGGCTCAGAAAATCTCTTACCTGAGTCTGAGTAGGGGAAGCAACCCAAACCACAAAGCTTTGGTTTTGCTCAGTAAAGGTTGAACATGGGCTCCACCCACCAGGTGGCCCAAGTAAACAACTTTGCTCTGCCCTACCTGGCAATTACTTGCTTGACAGTGAAGCCTGCCTTTTTCAAGGTTTCATGAACACTTCTGAGGTGGACCGGGTGGAACTAAAGACAGCAATATCATCAAGATATGCTGCACTAAAGTCTTCCAAGCTTGTGGCAGGAGCATTTTTAAACCAAATGGCATCACTGTAAACTGAAAGTGCCCACCAGGAATTGAAATTAAAATGTCACTTACCCAGTGTACATCTGTTCGTGGCATCAGTCGCTGTAGATTCGCATGTTTTGCATAGCTCGCCATCTGGTGTTGGGCCGGAGTGTTACAAGTTGTTTTTCTTCGAAGAAGTCTTTCGAGTCACGGGACCGAGTGACTCCTCCTTTTGTCTCCATTGCGCATGGGCGTCGACTCCATCTTCGATTGATTTTCCCCGCAGAGGGTGAGGTAGGAGTTGAATTGTAGTAATAGTGCCCATGCAATGGAGTGACTAAGTATGTACCTATTTAAGGTTGAGATGATACATATACAAATAGTTGAAGGTAACTTCCAAACTGCTACAGGCTCCCGGGGAGGCGGGTGGGCACATGCGAATCTACAGCGACTGATGCCACGAACAGATGTACACTGGGTAAGTGACATTTTCAGTTCGATGGCATCTGTCGCTGTAGATACGCATGTTTTGCATAGACTAGTAAGCAGTTATCTCCCCAAAAGCGGTGGCTCAGACTGTAGGAGTGGAAGTAGTTTGAAATAATGTTCTTAATACGGCTTGACCTACTGTGGCTTGTTGTGCGGATAACACGTCTACACAGTAGTGCTTGGTGAATGTGTGAGGCGTAGACCATGTGGCTGCCTTACATATTTCTTGCATTGGGATGTTTCCTAGAAAGGCCATGGTAGCACCTTTCTTTCTGGTTGAGTGTGCCCTTGGTGTAATGGGCAGCTGTCGTTTAGCTTTAAGGTAGCAGATTTGGATGCATTTAACTATCCATCTGGCTATACCTTGTTTTGATATTGGGTTTCCTGCATAAGGTTTTTGAAATGCAATAAATAGTTGTTTAGTCTTTCTGATGTTCTTTGTTCTGTCAATGTAATACATTAATGCTCTTTTGACATCTAATGTATGTAGTGCCCTTTCAGCTACGGTATCTGGTTGTGGAAAGAACACTGGAAGTTCCACTGTTTGATTTAGATGGAACGGTGAAATAACCTTTGGCAAAAATTTAGGATTAGTCCTTAGGACGACCTTATTCTTGTGTAGTTGTATAAAAGGTTCTTGTATTGTAAACGCCTGAATCTCGCTTACTCTTCTTAGGGAAGTAATGGCGATGAGAAATGCAACCTTCCAGGTTAGGAACTGTATTTCGCAGGAGTGCATGGGTTCAAAAGGTGGACTCATAAGTCTAGTTAGGACAACATTTAGGTTCCATGAAGGAACAGGTGGTGTTCTTGGTGGTATAATTCTCCTAAGGCCCTCCATGAATGCTTTAATGACTGGTATCTTATATACAGGGAGTGCAGAATTATTAGGCAAGTTGTATTTTTGAGGATTAATTTTATTATTGAACAACAACCATGTTCTCAATGAACCCAAAAAACTCATTAATATCAAAGCTGAATATTTTTGGAAGTAGTTTTTAGTTTGTTTTTAGTTTTAGCTATGTTAGGGGGATATCTGTGTGTGCAGGTTACTATTACTGTGCATAATTATTAGGCAACTTAACAAAAAAAAAAATATACCCATTTCAATTATTTATTATTACCAGTGAAACCAATATAACATCTCAACATTCACAAATATACATTTCTGACATTCAAAAACAAAACAAAAACAAATCAGTGACCAATATAGCCACCTTTCTTTGCAAGGACACTCAAAAGCCTGCCATCCATGGATTCTGTCAGTGTTTTGATCTGTTCACCATCAACATTGCGTGCAGCAGCAACCACAGCCTCCCAGACACTGTTCAGAGAGGTGTACTGTTTTCCCTCCTTGTAAATCTCACATTTGATGATGGACCACAGGTTCTCAATGGGGTTCAGATCAGGTGAACAAGGAGGCCATGTCATTAGATTTCCTTCTTTTATACCCTTTCTTGCCAGCCACGCTGTGGAGTACTTGGACGCGTGTGATGGAGCATTGTCCTGCATGAAAACCATGTTTTTCTTGAAGGATGCAGACTTCTTCCTGTACCACTGCTTGAAGAAGGTGTCTTCCAGGAACTGGCAGTAGGACTGGGAGTTGAGCTTGACTCCATCCTCAACCCGAAAAGGCCCCACAAGCTCATCTTTGATGATACCAGCCCAAACCAGTACTCCACCTCCACCTTGCTGGCGTCTGAGTCGGACTGGAGCTCTCTGCCCTTTACCAATCCAGCCACGGGCCCATCCATCTGGCCCATCAAGACTCACTCTCATTTCATCAGTCCATAAAACCTTATAAAAATCAGTCTTGAGATATTTCTTGGCCCAGTCTTGACGTTTCAGCTTGTGTGTCTTGTTCAGTGGTGGTCGTCTTTCAGCCTTTCTTACCTTGGCCATGTCTCTGAGTATTGCACACCTTGTACTTTTGGGCACTCCAGTGATGTTGCAGCTCTGAAATATGGCCAAACTGGTGGCAAGTGGCATCGTGGCAGCTGCACGCTTGACTTTTCTCAGTTCATGGGCAGTTATTTTGCGCCTTGGTTTTTCCACACGCTTCTTGCGACCCTGTTGACTATTTTGAATGAAACGCTTGATTGTTCGATGATCACGCTTCAGAAGCTTTGCAATTTTAAGAGTGCTGCATCCCTCTGCAAGATATCTCACTATTTTTGACTTTTCTGAGCCTGTCAAGTCCTTCTTTTGACCCATTTTGCCAAAGGAAAGGAAGTTGCCTAATAATTATGCACACCTGATATAGGGTGTTGATGTCATTAGACCACACCCCTTCTCATTACAGAGATGCACATCACCTAATATGCTTAATTGGTAGTAGGCTTTCGAGCCTATACAGCTTGGAGTAAGACAACATGCATAAAGAGGATGATGTGGTCAAAATACTCATTTGCCTAATAATTCTGCACTCCCTGTAGGGAAGTTGAATAGGTAGTCTGCAGGTATGCAGATATTGCTGCAAGGTGTATTTTAATGGAAGAGAAAGCCAGGTTAGATTTTTGTAAGTGAAGCAAGTAACCCACTACATGTCCTGGAGTTGTGTGTAATGGTTGTATTTGATTAATATGGCAGTAGCAAACAAACCTCTTCCATTTACTTGCATAGCAGTGCCTGGTGGATGGCCTTCTGGCTTGCTTTATGACTTCCATACATTCTTGGGTAAGTTGTAAGTGCCCGAATTCTAGGATTTCAGGAGCCAGATTGCTAGATTCAGCGATGCTGGATCTGGGTGTCTGATCTTTTGGTTGTGTTGTGTCAACAGATCTGGTCTGTTGGGCAATTTGATGTAGGGTACTACTGATAGGTCTAGCAGCGTTGTGTACCAGGGTTGCCTTGCCCAAGTTGGTGCTATTAATATGAGTTTGAGTTTGTTTTGACTGAGTTTGTTTACCAGGTAAGGAAGGAGAGGGAGAGGAGGAAAAGCGTAAGCAAATATCCCTGACCAGTTCATCCATAGGGCATTGCCTTGGGACTGTTTGTGTGGGTATCTGGATGCGAAGTTTTGGCATTTTGCGTTCTCCTTCGTCGCAAACAAGTCTATTTGAGGTGTTCCCCAGAGTTTGAAATAGGTGTTCAGAATTTGGGGGTGAATTTCCCATTCGTGGACCTGTTGGTGATCTCGAGAGAGATTGTCTGCGAGTTGATTTTGGATCCCTGGTATAAATTGTGCTATTAGGCGAATTTGGTTGTGAATTGCCCAACGCCAAATTTTTTGTGCTAGCAGGCTTAACTGCGTGGAGTGCGTCCCCCCTTGCTTGTTTAGATAATACATTGTTGTCATGTTGTCTGTCTTGACGAGAATGTATTTGTGAACTATTATTGGTTGGAAAGCTTTTAGTGCTTGAAAAACTGCTAGAAGTTCTAGGTGATTTATATGCAGTTTTGTTTGATGTACGTTCCATTGTCCTTGTATGCTGCGTTGATCGAGGTGTGCTCCCCACCCTGTCATGGAAGCATCTGTTGTTATTACGTATTGTGGCACTGGGTCTTGGAAAGGCCGCCCTTTGTTTAAATTTATGTTGTTCCACCACAGAAGCGAGAGGTAAGTTTGGCGGTCTATTAACACCAGATCTAGAAGATGACCCTGTGCTTGAGACCATTGTGATGCTAGGCACTGTTGTAAGGGCCTCATGTGCAGTCTTGCGTTTGGGACAATGGCTATGCATGAAGACATCATGCCTAGGAGTTGTAATATCATCTTTGCTTGTATCTTTTGTGTTGGATACATGCGTTGTATGATGGTGTTGAAATTTTGAATTCTTTGGGGACTTGGAGTGGCTACTCCTTTTGTTGTGTCTATTATGGCTCCTAGGTATTGTTGTACCTTGCACGGCAGAATATTGGATTTCGTGAAGTTGACGGTGAACCCTAGTTTGAAGAGGGTTTGTATGATCTGATTTGTGTGATTTGAGCACTCTATTAACGAATGGGCCTTGATTAGCCAGTCGTCTAGATATGGGAACACATGTATTTGCTGCCTTCTGATGTGTGCAGCGACTACTGCTAGACATTTGGTAAAGACTCTTGGTGCGGTTGTTAATCCGAAAGGCAGTACCTTGAATTGGTAATGTATTCCTTTGAATACAAACCTTAGGTATTTCCTGTGCGATGGGTGTATTGGTATATGGAAATACGCGTCCTTGAGGTCTAAAGTTGTCATGTAGTCGTGTAGTTTTAGCAATGGTAATACTTCTTGTAGTGTGACCATGTGAAAGTGGTCTGATTTGATGAATGTGTTCACTATTCTGAGGTCTAGGATTGGTCTCAGCGTTTTGTCCTTCTTTGGTATCAGAAAATACAGTGAGTAAACTCCTGTGTTTATTTGTGTTTGGCACTAATTCAATTGCATTCTTTTGCAATAGTGCCTGCACTTCTATCTCCAGGAGATTGGAATGATGTTTTGTCAAATTTTGTGCTTTTGGTGGTATGTTTGGAGGGAATTGTAGAAATTCTATGCAATAACCATGTTGGATAATTGCTAGAACCCAAGTGTCTGTAGTGATTTTCTCCCATGCTTTGTAATAATGACTTATTCTTCCCCCTCCCTACTGGTGTTGTGTGGAGGGGGTGAGTGACATGTGAGTCACTGCTTAGTAGTAGGGGTTTTGGGGCTTTGAAATTTTCCTCTATTCCTAGGGAATTGCCCTCCTCTATATTGTCCCCGAAAACCTCCTCTGTACTGTCCCTGGTAACTGGACGGTGTTGCCTGTGAGGTGCTGGCTTGTGTGCTCTGACCCCGAAACCCCCCTCTAAAGGGTGTTTTACGGAATGTGCTGTAATTCCCTCTGCTCTGCGGGGAGTAGAGTGCGCCCATGGCTTTAGCAGTGTCCGTGTCTTTTTTGAGTTTCTCAATCGCTGTGTCCACTTCTGGACCGAACAGTTCTTTTTCGTTAAAAGGCATATTGAGAACTGCTTGCTGAATCTCTGGTTTAAATCCAGACGTTCGGAGCCATGCATGCCTTCTGATAGTTACAGATGTATTAATTGTCCGTGCAGCTGTATCTGCAGCGTCCATGGAGGAGCGGATTTGGTTGTTGGAAATGGTCTGTCCCTCCTCAACCACTTGTTTTGCCCTATTTTGTAGGTCCTTGGGCAGATGGTCAATGAGATGTTGCATCTCATCCCAATGGGCTCTGTCATAGCGCGCAAGTAGTGCCTGGGAGTTAGCGATGCGCCACTGGTTTGCAGCTTGTGCTGCGACTCTCTTACCAGCTGCATCGAACTTGCGGCTTTCTTTATCTGGAGGTGGTGCATCTCCAGATGTGTGGGAGTTGGCCCTTTTCCTAGCTGCTCCTACAACGACAGAGTCTGGTGGCAGCTCTGTAGTGATGAAAGCCGGGTCTGTAGGAGGCGCCTTATACCTTTTTTCCACTCTTGGTGTGATTGCCCTACTTTTGACCAGCTCCTTAAAGATTTCTTTTGCGTGCCGGAGCATACCAGGCAGCATAGGCAGGCTTTGGTAGGAGCTGTGGGTGGAGGAGAGTGTGTTGAATAAAAAGTCATCCTCGACCTGTTCTGAGTGGAGGCTTACATTGTGAAATTGTGCTGCTCTAGCCACCACTTGAGAATACGCAGTGCTGTCCTCTGGTGGAGATGGCTTCGTAGGGTATGCCTCCGGACTGTTATCTGACACTGGGGCGTCGTATAAGTCCCATGCGTCTTGATCTTGGTCACCCTGGCTCGTGGTGGTGTGAGCTGGGGAATGTGATGGAGTTTGTGCTGGTGAGACGTTAATCACAGGTGGAGGAGAGGGTGGTGGGGTAACTTTTTTCACCACTTTTGTTTGTGGTGTTTGTTCAGTTTGGAACTCCAATCTTCTCCTTCTTCTAATAGGGGGAAGGGTGCTTATTTTTCCTGTCCCCTGCTGTATGAAAATACGCTTTTGCGTATGGTCTACATCAGTTGAGTGTAGCTCTTCCTCAAACCTATGCTTTTGCATTTGGGAGGTTAGCGAGTGCTCTTCTGTATAAGAGCCTGAAACTGGGTCGGTTGCAGTTTGTTTTGGCACCGAAACCCTGTCTGCATCTTTTTTCGGCTCCGAGGTGACTTTTTTCTTTTTCGGGGCCGAAACCTCTCGCCGTCGATCTTCTTCGGTGCCGCTGTCTCGGCGTCAAGCCGTGTCTACTCCGGTATCTCGGTGTCGATGCTTGTCTCCAGCACTTTCTCAGTCCCGAGAAGGCTGCGTGCCGGTGTCTCGACCGGAGTCGGACGATCTCGGCACGGTTTGGGCCTTTTTCGGTGCCGACGGTCGGTCACCGAATTTATGGGTCGAGCCATGGCCTGGTGGCAGTGGCGTCCCCTGGGCCTTGTAAATCTTCTTCTGAGTGGTTTTCGACATCTTACTCACGGTTTGTGTATCGTCGAATCCTTCGGAGTCCGATTCTTGGATCGAAAAGGTTCCCTCCTCTTCTTGTTTCTCGAACTCCCGGTGGGCTGTCGGCGCGGACGCCATCTGAAGTCTTCTGGCTCGACGGTCTCGGAGTGTTTTTCGGGACCGGAACGCACGACAGGCCTCGCAGGTGTCTTCACTGTGCTCAGGTGACAGGCACAGGTTGCAGACCAAGTGTTGGTCTGTATAGGGGTATTTATTGTGGCATTTGGGACAGAAACGGAACGGGGTCCGTTCCATCGGCGTTCTTCTGCACGCGGTCGGGCCGACCAGGCCCCGACGGGGGATCGAAAAAATTACCCCGAAGGGCACCGGAGCTCTTCGATCTTAGACGCGGTGTTGAATCTAACTACGCCGATCCCGAACGCAACAATACCGACGAAAATCTTCCGAAATTAGCTATCTTTCCGTTCCGAAACTCGGAGCGACAGGAACACGTCCGAACCCGATGGCGGAAAAAAAACAATCGAAGATGGAGTCAACGCCCATGCGCAATGGAGACAAAAGGAGGAGTCACTCGGTCCCGTGACTCGAAAGACTTCTTCGAAGAAAAACAACTTGTAACACTCCGGCCCAACACCAGATGGCGAGCTATGCAAAACATGCGTATCTACAGCGACAGATGCCATCGAACATGTTGTTTTTGGTTTGGCAGTATCTGTTAACCTAATGTGAGAATAGCCTGCAGTCAGGTCAAAAGTGCTGAAATACTTGGCTGCGGCCAGAATATCAATGAGTTCTTCTCTGCCCTGGTGATAGAATGGGCATCAATCTTAGTGACTGCATTGAGACCTCTATAGTCTACACACAGCCTTACCTCTTTTTTTTTTTTTAAACTGACCTGGGAGTGAGGGCTGGGTAGAAGGACTACAAGACTAGAGCAAGGACTGTCTGAAGGTTCAATAACCCTCAACTCTAGCACCTTCTGGACCTCTGCCTTGAAGCAACCTGTGACATGGTCAAGCTGTCTGTAGATTTTGCTCCTGACAGGCAGACTATCACATGTGTCCACATCATGGGCACACCAGGAAGTCTGACTGGGTCCCAGGGAAAAAAGTTCTGGAAACTGAGTACCTATCTGCAGTCAGCTTGTTGTTGGTCAGTGAGGCTGTCAGCAAAGACTACTTCATCTACTGTACCATCAGCAGGGTTATGGGAGAGGAGATCATGGAGAGGGTCTCACTTTTCTTCCTGTCCTGCACTTTAGCCATGAGCAAGCTCACGTCAGCCCTGTCAAAGTAAGGTTTCAGGCGATTCACATGAAGCACTATGTGGGGGTTCCTTGGAGTGTCTAGGTCCACCAGGTAGGTGACCTCACGCTTCTTTTCAACAATTGTGCGGGGGCAAAAAAGCCATGCTATCCGCCCTGGCTGGTAAACAGTACAGCCTTTGGTCATGCTATACCTTTTTCAGTTGTTGACTGGCCTCAAGGTTTTTAGTGACCTTCTTCATGTACTCAGTCGTATGAGACCATACGACTAGTACACAATCCACAATGTCCTGGACTGGACTGGACTGGAACTGAACTGGACTTGGTAACCCTCCTTTGCTGGTCTTATTCGGTCAGGATCCACCTTTGGATTCTTCCAGTCTTGGTTGGGTCTTGCACAATCCTTTTCCAAAGTCCTCCTGTTGGTTTTGGCGAAAACCAGGTACTTACCTCCGCTCTCCTGGTCGCTGGGGGTCACTCTGGTACTCACCTTTTGGGGTTCCTAGTTCCTCCAGCTCTCTTCTACTGATTCCACTTCCTTGGGTGGGGGACTAACTTTCATATTCCATTTTTTTAGTATATGGTTTGATTCTCCCCTAGGACCCTCACTACTTGCTATTACCAAAGCCTATTGCTTTCTGTGCTATTTAATGATGGCTAGGGTCTATATAATAGTGTGTTTACTTACCTCCAGTTGGGGGATTGCCTACTCAGTATTCTAGTATTTGTGTTATTATAATACAGTACCTTTATTTTTTGCAACTGTGTGATTCTTTCATGTGTGTATAAGCTGTGTGACTGGTATTGCATAAGCTTCACGTCTCCTACATATGTCTTGGATGCTCATCCACAGCTACCTCTAGAGAGCCCAGGCTGCCTGGACACTGCCTACACTTCACTAACAGGGGATACCTGGACCTGGTATAAGGTGATAACACCATAGGTGCTCACCACACACCAGGCCAGCTTCCTAGACAGACCCTTAACAAACCAAGCCTAAGAAAAGTACCAATTTGCAACCCCCAAAAAAAAGAAAGTACAGTATGTCCCTAAGTCAGCAGTGGTTTCCTGTGAAAACTCAATTATGACCGAGTGGTAAAGCAATGCAAGTCTTTATTCCACCTCAATGTAGGAGGCTGGCTCAGTATATGGTGTACACCTATAGGTGAGGCACTCTGTACTGAGTTCAGGCAACCCTTAGTGATAGTGTAGGCAGCTCTACATACCCAGAGCTCTCGTAGGGGTAGCTGTGGAGAGCAGCTAGGGCTTATCCAGGAGGGTGTAAAGCAGTTGCAAATACCACACAGGTCAGTCAGGGATGTAAACAGGGACGAACCACAACAGTAATAGAAAAATATGTTATGTTAATTGTAACGCACACTCTAGTACTAATTTTGGTTTATCTCCTAACCGGAAACAAGAACATAAAAATAATTATACTTAGCAACAGGTACGAAAAGACATAGAATAACATGGGCCCCTATGGGGTGACCAAACAATACACACAAAAAAAAAATGGGAGTGCGAGAATCACTCCCAACACACACTACCACCCAATAACCCTCAGGACTGGGGAAGTACTAAAATCACAAAGGTAAGTAGGTAGGATTCTCCAGGCATCCCTGTGCAGAGTAGTAAATCTGGATCAGTGTTGATAGGATAATATTGGGAAGTCGCGTTTACAATTTTCACTGTTTAGGACCCTTCCCAGAGGACCCTGAGGAAACCTGTTGGGACACGAGAGGTTGGATAGTGCCCCCACCCGTTGATACCCAGAACAGTGGAGTACCCTCACCAGGGAACCCAGGTGCATAGGGGTTAAGTCGTGTTGGAACCTCCTGTTGAAGTCAAAGTTGATCTCAGTTGTCCAGCTGCTGTTGTGACCGATGGACCAGGTCAGTGGAACCCAGGTGTGGAGGACATAGCGAAAGAGGTGCCCAGGCGGTGCAGGAGGGCAATGCCCATCCTTCTTGGAGTTGCTTTCCTGCTGGACAGTGGACGAAGAAGTGCAACTCTGGAGTCTAGACGATGCAGGAAGATCCAAGTAGTCATCCAGAGCGGTCCCACTCCTGTTGTCGAATTGCAGAGGGGTCAGTGGTCAGCAAGATCACCAACAACCCTTGGCAAATGCAGGGAAGGGGTGCAAGGAGTTTGTAGAATTTGTGGAGATCAGCAAAGTCCAGGTGGTGAGGTGAAGGAGGGTTGGGGGGGATTGTGGGGTGGCTGCACTGGTGGAAGACCCTGGATTTCCAGGTCAGAGCCGGAGCAGTCATCAGGGGGAAAGGTTTCCATCGTCCGCTGCAGACAATTGTGCATTAAGGCCCCCCTTGATGTCCTCTGTGCCTAAAAGGTTCGGTGTATCATCTCCACTACTCTATGACATTTCAAGTCGTTAAGCCTGATGGACACAATGAGTTTTCTTTGAATGGAAGGAGCGGCAAGTGTCACAATCATCCCCATTGTGCTCAAAATGCTTGCTGGTGTGGAAGTGAGTTCCAGATAATAAAAATGTTGGATAGTGCCCAACACTCACTGGTCAGAGGTGATGTTTCGCCAAATGGGAAAGAACTATTGCAGACGACCCCTAACTGTTGTTATGTGATTGAGGGGAATGAGATATAAGTCAGGGCTTATTAGTGGTGGCAGATCCTTTCGGAGATCCACCTTTGCCTCTGCCTTTTGAATTGCTCCCTTTGAAGGAGTCTTTAAAAAAGCCTCTGGGAGGGTGTCTTGGGTTTGTGGCTGCTGGTGTAATATGCAGGTTTTGGGGGAAGTGGTATTGGAACCACCAAGGTAGGATAATTGATGAAAGGAGCATCGATGGGAAGGGGTTTAAAGGGCACCTATTGCTTTCGCTGTTTCCTTAACATTTATAACTTTTTCTAATAAGGTATCTACCTGCAGGCCAAAAAGATGTTCCCCATCGAAAGACATTAAGTAGGGGTTACTTGACTTCTGGTTGAATCCAGAAACACAGAGCCATCCATGCCTACATAAATGGGCACTAGAGTAAACCCCTCTAACAGTAGTATCCACAGCATCTAGGGCACAGTGTATGGTGGTGTTTGAGATCTACTTGCCTTCAGAGCCAATCTCCTAACCTCTCTTCTTGTGTTTATCTGGGAGATATTGGAGGACTTCCTCCATTTAGTCCCAATGAGTCTGGTCATATAGGGAAAGCAGCCCAAAAGAATTGGCAATCCACTAATAACTGGCCAATTGTTCTGCTACCTTCTTGCCTGAAGCATCTATCCTTTTACTCTTCTTATCTGGCGGAGGGGCATCAGAGTTGACCCTTTTTTATGCAGTAGCTACCACTAGTTAGTCAGGTGGAAGTAGACCCTGGGTTAGAGTGGTTCAGCTGGGGAGGCCTTGTATTTCCTATTCATCCTTGGATAATGACCCTAGCTCGAACTGGGTTATGGAATGTCTAGTGTGTGACAGAGCATGCCTTTGAGCAGAACGTTGTGTGGAGGAAAGGGTTTTCAAAAGGAAAACCATCCTCTAAGTGCTCAGTATGCAGGTCCTTTTTATGGAAGGTGACAGCCCTACCAATGAGGTTGTAATATCATCGGGAAGAGAGGGTTTTACAGGGTGTACGTCATGACCTTATATGCTGGAGAATTAGTATCATAGGTATCCCAGGGATCATCTTGCGATGGGATGTCATAAGTGTCCTCTTGACCCTGGCCCCTATATCTGAATGAAGTGACCCTTGAGGTGTGTAGGATATAGGGTCAGCTGGAGAAGCAGGAGGTGAGGGTGAGTGTTGTGGGGCAGGTAGCGGTGGTGGAATACTGAAATGCAATGGCCTTACTGCATTGGTGGAGGTGGCATGTCCAAGGCTTCTTCAAATAGCAGTCGCCGTTTAGATAGTTGAGCAGCAGATCCAAGACAGTGGGTGACGATTTGGCCAGTATGTGGCTGGATCATCGGGTGTTTCTGGCTGGTGTTGATTTCTTCTAGTAATTTATGAAGAATCGGTTCAACAGTCCCTGATCCATGGCTGAACTTGCAGCTGGGCGCCCACGGTCTTGCCTCAGAACTTGCTGTTTTCAGCTCTGATGGCCTTTTGTGTTTTGACCCCGAAGGTGTCAGCTCTGAAAGTCAGTTCAACTCAGAGGCGGAAGTGACCGTTGCCAAAGTAGTCAGCCTTGAGCTGGGCGTTACAACCAAAGTTGTCTGTTGGTTCAGACCATGGCCTGAAGGCAGTGGTGGCCCGGCAGACTGTTTCTGGTGCTCCAGATTAACTGTTCCCCCCCCTTTGAGAAGGGCTGCTCTCCGTGGGGTCTGTGATGAGGTGAAGGAGGGTTAGGGGATTGCGGGGGTGGCTGCACCTGGATTTCCAAGTCAGAGCCAGAGCAGTCTTTTGGGGCGGGCCTTTGGGTGGTCCCTTTGTCCGCAGCAGACAACTGTGCGTGATGTCCACCCTTGATGGCCTCTGTGCCGGAAAAGGTTTGATGTATCATCTCCACTCCTCTATGACATTCCAAGTTGTTAAGGCTGATGGTCACAAAGAGTTTTCTTCGAATGGAAGGAGCGGCAAGTGTAACACTCACCCCCACTGTCCTTGGAGGAAGAGACACAGATTGCAGATCTGATGGAGATTGGTCTGAGGGTATTGTATACGATACCGAGGACAGTAGCATAAAGGCGTCCGTTCCATCACCAAGTGAACATGATGGGGGTCCTGATATAGAATAGGAAAGGGATCGATAACAATACAGACGGAGGTAGGAACCTAGTAAACCAAGAAGAGTGTACCGCAACAGTGTCAAAATGAGAGCACGGAGCAGATATCAGAACCAGATGACGGAAGAAAACAATCTAACAATGAAGTCATTTTACCAGCAAGAGGAAAAGTCACAATACCTCGATACTCGAAAGACTATCTTAGAAGAAAAACAAATTGCACACATCCAAGCCCAACACTAGATGGCAGGGTTATGCACAGCATGTGTATCTACACCCACACATGCTTCAAAACATATGTTTTCTTTTATGGTTTTTATTTGCTACATGCTTAACTCATGAATTTGATGTTTTAAAGTTAGTATACAAATTATCCTTGTTGTCCAAAGGGTATATACAAACATACTTACCACATTGTAAGCATACTTTGGGCAAATGTACAATGTGGATAGAATGAACTTTTGCACAGGCTGATATACATCCTTACATTAAACAGGAATTCACTTGTATATTTTTCAGTGTAGAATCACATTCGTTTTGAAAACGTTCTATGCATTTACATCCGCTCTGCAGCTCATTATGAAGACAGATGGTCACTGACACACTGTGAACTTTAAATGGACAATGCTTTTATGAGAAGTGCAACAAGCCAACGCAGGCACCTCAGAACTATATATTGTTTAGGACTACCGATTTAGAGGCTACGATGAAAAATGCTCGTACATGCTGACTAGCTTGAGCAGCAAAGCTGGCAGTATGTGTTTAATTTATTTTTTGTTATTCACCATTTTCTGGATTCTGGCAATTTGTATTTTTTTTACGTTTGAAGTGGTGATGAGGTAGAGGTCATACAACATAAGAGAGTCCTTTTTAAAAAGGACTGTGTCAAGAATAGGATCTTCTGACTGTTTTACTGGTAACAACAGATTATTTTGGGGCATCTAATGAAAACCAATTTTCAGGCCTTGTAGTCATTAGTTCTGTGTAGACAAGGGAAAGGCACACTGTTGCTAGAGACTGAGTTAGACAACTATTTAATCATACATCTGTGTTTAGACAATAAAGAGCAAAAATAAGACATTTTTATGCCCTTTTGATCATATAATTAGGGCTGGACAGTTATTAAGGATATCCGGTAAGAAATAATTACAAGCCTCAAAACACCAAAAGAGAAACTGTTAAGCAATGTGCAAACAACGTACACTTCTTTTTGTAAGATGGCATGGTACTGGTTGTGAACATTTCACACAAAAGTATCTGAATAGCCGGTGAAGAAACAGCCATGTTGTTGGCTGACTCGTCTACCATTATTCTTCTTTGGAAAATGTTCTATATTACATCAAGATGTGTGTCTACAAGAGAATTTATGGTTAACAAACTCTTCTCTGTATCTGACTACAGAAGGATTACTAAGCAAAAGTGACCTTTTCTGGAAAGCAGATTAGTTGTATGCTACTCTAAAGTATAGCATTTTCTGCGATGGCAAGAGTGTCTAGCATGGGTTATTTTGTCAACGCATGAAACTATGTCCACATAAAGATTGAGAATTTGTAGTATTTAGCTTGTCAGACAGAAGACTACCTTTACGTACTAAAACCTCAAAATTATTTATTAAACCTCTCACTTAAGTGGATTTCGTTTGTCTCCTACAGGTATGCATGCAATATGTAGAAAAAGAGGGCAATGGCAAATTGGTGCTTTCAGAACTGCTTGGTGAAAAAGGCACATATGAAAATTGGAGAGTAGCTTCCTCTCTGAAATCAAGGCATTTCGTGGGACTTTGACAGGAGTCTCAGACGGTGAGGCAAATTGATCAGCAATGAACTAAATATCTGAGCAGAACCCTTTCAAATATGCTCTTTGCCTGAAGCAAATTAACTCCCTGAACTGGCAGTCTAGATATACTGGCCTGTATGATTTCAAAAGGTCAGAACACAGAGGAACTCTAGGTGTTTCTACCTTCCTCTGCCATCCATCCAGCCTGGGTGCTCTAAAGTTGATGGCAATAGTAAAGAGTAATCGCTGGAAGGCGCTAGATGTTGCTGGAAGTAAATATCATCCAATCTTGCTAGCTGGCAATTTTTGCTACTGGAAAAAATATTTTGGACCTTGGTTCTGCTGCCTAATCTACAGCACTACATGCCACGAACAGATGTTTACTGGGTAAGTAATATTTTCCAATTGATGGCATGTGCAGTTGTAGATACACATGCTCTACATAAACCGTAAAGCAGTCCCTCCATAAAAGCACTGGCTAGCCTGTGGAAGTTGCAGTTGACTCTTCATAGCACAGCTTAACCTACACTGGCTTGCTGATGTGCTAGTACGTCCACACAGTAATGCTTTGTAAGGGTATGTGGTGTGGCCCATGAAGCTGCCATACAAATGTCAGCTATACTTGTGTGTCCAAGGAAAACCATAGTGGCTTCATTTTCCCTAGTAGAATGCGCTTTAGGAGTAACAGTTAACTGCCTCTGCTTTAGCACAGCAAGCTTGTATACACTTTACTATCCATCTAGCTATGCTGTTTTTTGGATATTGGACTGCTTTTGGAAGTAGTGAAAAAGCTACAAAGAGTTGTTTAGTAATCCTAATTTCTTTGGTTCTGTTGATGTAAAGCATAAGTGCTTGTTTAGTATGGAGAGCTCTTTCCGCAACTGAGTCAGGTTGTGGTAAGAAGACAGGCAGCTCAATGGATTGGTTGATATGGAACTGGGAAACTACTTTAGGAAGGAAGTTCAGGTTTGGGCAGGAGGGGCCACGGTACTCAGAGGTTGCGCGGATGTCACCTCGTGGCTTTCGATATACGACTGCATGTCGGAGTCAGAGTCCTGGATTGAAAAGGCCTCCTCTTGTTCCGGCTCCTCCTGGGCGTGTTCCTCTCCAAAGTTGTCCGGGGTGTCATCCACAGTAATGTGCACCATCTGCAACTGACACGCTCTTCGGTCTTCTTTGACCAGAAGGATTTGCAGACTTCACAGGTAGTATCCTGGTGATCAGGGGAGAGGCACAAGTTACACACCAGATGTTGGTCGGTGTGGGTAAATTTTGCATGGCAAAGAGGACAGAAACTAAACTGCGTCTGTTCTATCAGCTCAGCTATCAGCTCGGTATAATGGTCGGTCTATGTGGTAAGGTAGGCCTGAAATAGACATCCTGGAGGGCACGCTGTCAATGCCCGGACCGACGAGTGGAGACGAACGTGAAGATGTAAAATATGCAACTGAGAAACAATACCATTGATAAAGAAAAGACGCAAAAGAAAGATTTTGAACCGGAACGAGTCAAAAGATGGAGCGAACACATACAAGTTCGAACCCGAAGACGGAGAGAAAACAATCTAACAAAGGAGTCAATGCCCATGCACAGTATAACCAAGAAGGAGCAATCACTCAATCCCATGACTCGAAAATGCTTCTTTGAAGAATAACAACTTGCAACACATCGGATCCAACACTAGATGGCAGGAGTATGCAGAACAGGTGTATCTACAGCCACACATGCCATCGAACCCCCTCAGCATGCTTGAAAACTTGCTGTTGATACAGAGTACAGTATTCGATGGAAGGTGTACCATAAGCAAATAGATACTCTCAGTTTCAAGCAGAGGCATGGTTTATTAATCTGCAAGGCTTGATGGGCCTTAATTAGGAGAGAGACAGCATTGTTCAGTTGAGTGCCATTTTCATGTTGACTGATAACCTTAGGGACAGTATTTGGACTCATCAACTAAAGGCCTCTTGAAAAGAAGTGCCCTGAAGATAGATGACTGAGGCCCTGCTCATCTATTCTCATGCTTCTTCTAAGCCAAGAAGAAGCAAAACCGAAAAGGGCAGCTTGACTGAAACTTCCAGGGAGGGATAGCAGTGCATATGCTAGATGGACTGCTTAGGGAGAGCAGGGGCATATGGTGTTACAAGCTCAACTGGTACCATCTTGCCTCAGGAGAGCTCATTCTGAAGAATAGTAGAAGAACCTCCTCGGCCATTAGCTTAGCACCACATCCAGAAACTAATAAATTATGCAGGATGATACCATATCATTGTGCTCACAGTCTTGATCAGAAGACGATGGGACAGTCCTACACAACTCAGAAAACAGATGGTGCTTTGTTTTCTCTTAAAAATAGGTCGTCATGAACTTGGATCTTACTGATTTATTCATAGTACAGACAAATTTATCTACATATAAAAGTGTATATCATGAATCTTAGGAAATGTGATGCAGTGATATGGAAAAGAAAGTCAGAAATAAACATGAAAAGATTCAGACATTAGACAGTGAAGCAAGATCTGTTAGCAAAAGACATTTCCAGAGGAGGGGATAGCCAAATCAGGATCAGAAAGCAATGGGATCCTGAGATGATAGACATGAGACTCCGACTGTGACAGTACAGGGTCTGGAGACCGCGAACTGTGTGTAATACAAACATGCAAGATAATGGCTCAATCAGACTGTGCATGAAAGAAGGTGGCTTGACTCAGCCTTGCACTGGAATTTCTGGATCAGATAAGTGTTTGGCTCCTGGAGGGTCTTCAGCTAGGCACTTTATTTAGGCTTTATAACAGGATCTAGCTCAGACAAGATGTTTAATACCATGGCTGCGTGACTAGGTGCATAAAGTATCTCAGTAGCTAGTCACTGTCAAATGGGATGGAGGGAACCCTTGGGTAAGGTGACTCACTGCCACAGAGACAGGAAGGCTGCTTAGCAATATGAAGCACACAAAAGGTGATGGGAAGGATGCTTGCAAAAATGTAACCAATGGGAATAGGTCAGAGTAGAATTGCCCACTATGTCCCCTCAGTCTGAACCCAGCCATATGCAAATCTGTCTTGATGCTGCCCAAACTGCCGGGCCAGCACCCCCAGTGACGGAACAGAAGCGACCCAAGATCAGTTGGATTGCCAGTGGTTAGACTTGTTGCAAGCATTCCTCCCATCACCTTTTGATGCTCAGTAATACGCCGAATGTCCTAGTCAATGTACTCAGCTCAACTAATTTTTGGAATTACGAAATTTACACTTTTATTGGAGAAAGGGCCAACCATACATTGCATGCACGCCAAACCATTCCAGACAGATTATGTATGAACTGTATTACAACTTGTAGAAATGCGTACAAAGTATGCAGTGCAGGCAATGGGACTGTCTCATTCCCTGATATTTATTGCTTACTTTTGAGCCGAAACAAGAAGGGAACTGAGAAAGGAAATGTTTACATTTTGACTGAAAAACAATGCCAGTGCCCAGCATAAAAATGCCAGAGTGCAAGAAGAGGCAGAATCAATCAGCACTGAAAAGCAAAAAAAGAAAATGCTAATTATTCTGTAAACATCTGATCAAGGCATGTAGAGTTGTAGATTCACAAACTTAGCATAGACCTGCTATTTAGCTTTAGGCTCAGACTTTTGAAAGTTGGTTGAAAGTTGTTTTTGTTCAAACTCTTTCCAGCCAAGAAATGCAGTTTGACACCTTCTTTACTCTAACATTGCATGCAGGCACCAACTCCATGTTAGATTATTTTTTGCATAGCGAGTCCAAGTGTAAATGTATGTAAAGGGCATGAACTCCAAAGTTTAGTAAAAAGAAGAAAACAAGAGAACTGCAAAAAAGACAGGGTTTTGGCGAGGAGGGCAGGCGAATGTAAATCTACAGCACTACAGCATATGAACGGATTCTTACTGGGTAAGTAGTATTTTCCACTCGTAGCAAGAGTGGCTGAAGATACATATGCTAAGCGTAGACTGTATAGCAGTACCCTCCCAGTAGTGGTGGTTAGTGTGTATCTGATGCAGATGTATGAAATGTTGATCTCAGCACCGTCTGGCCAATTAGGGCTTGTTGGCATACTAAGATGCCAACACAATAATGCTTGGTAAAGGTGTGCGGCTAACCAGGTGGCTGCCTTAAAGATATCCATTAGTGGTACACCACCTAAGAGGAGCACAGTAGCACCAGTCTGGAAGGTGGAGTGAGCCCTAGGTGTAGCTTGTAGAAAGAACCCTCTTCTCCTTGTGGCAACAAGTATGAATGCACTTGACAGTACACCTGGCTATGCCAGCTTTGTAGATCGGATCATCCTAATGAAGCTTTGCAAATGAGAACTGGTCTGACTTATGAAATGATTTGCTCCTGTTGATGTAGTACATGAGGGACCTTTTAACATCTAACATTTCAGTGCTGTATTCACAACAGAATATGGCTGCTGGAAAAATACTGTGAGATCTATGGTTTGGTTAAGGTGGAAGGGTGATACCAGTTTAGAGAGGAACCTAGTGCAAGTTTTAAGAACGACCCTATCCTTCTGAACCTAGCTGAAGTGTAGCCTGAGCGCTTGCATCTTGCTGATTCACCTAAGGGAAGTGAGAAAGAAGGTAAACAGCATAAATGCATAGGTTTAATAGGTTAACTCATGAGTCTGGTAAGCAGTAAAATGAGGAACCATACAGAAGCCGGAGGTTCTTCAAAGTAGGTATCTTAAGAGTGATCTGTGTTCTGCCGCAACTGCAGCTAAGTGCAGGCTAACAGAAGTGTATGCAAAACTTCCCTTTTGTAAAGGAAAAAGGAAGGTTATGATCTCCTGGACCGTGGGCTTTAAAAGATCAAAACTTTTGAAAAGCAGTAATGCCCGAACCGCCTCCATTTTGCAGGTCTGTGCTGTGGGCCATTTGGCCCCCTTCAAGAAGTGGAATATAAAGGTGCATGAACTCTAGTACCTCGGATTATAAAGCTCAAGATTCAGCTGTGCAGGATCGGGATGCCTGATCTGACCTTACCTCTGTGTGAGAAGGTCCAGTCTGAGGAGAAGCCTCTTGTGGGGGGCAGAGTGATAACTACTTTAGAGTGGAGTACCAAGGCTGGCTGGCCCTGGTTGGCGCTACTATTATGAAGGTTAGCGATGTTTGCCTCAGCTTTCTCACTCTGGGAGAGGCAGAGAAGGTGCAAAGTTTGGGCATTTTGCATTTTACGGGGTAGCAAACAGGTCTATCCAGGGTAAATCTCCCACTTGGCCACTAAGCATGTACGCAAAGCTGTTGAAAATCTCCAGGAGATGCTCCTCCATTAGGTGAATGTTGAGGTAAAGTGTCCAGTGCCAGGTCCTCTGCTCTAGGTGGGAGAGCTGAGGGGGAGTGTGTGCCACTCTACTTTTGGATGAAGTACATTGTGGTCATATTTGTCCTAATCAAAACAACCTTCTCCTGCATTACATGTAGGAACGCTTTGAAGGCTAGCTGAATGGCAAGCAGTTCCAAGTAACTGATGTGGTGATCCTGGTGCTGAGAGGGTCACGTTTCCTGGACTGTGTAATGGTTAAGAGATGCACCTCATCCTGTGAGAGAATCCTCTGTGGTACTGGTCAGCTGCGTGCCTGGGAGAGACACACCTTACACCAGATTAGTGCTGCTCCACGTCTGCAGGGAGCAGTGCACTTTGGCCAGTATCAAAAACTACATCTATCCTCTGTGGAAACAGGCATCATTGAGATACAGCGCTGTCATGTAATCGCCTTGCTAAAGGAGTGGAATGACGTCCTGCAGGGTTGTCATCTGGAAGAACGAGTTACTTACCTTCGGTAACGACTTTTCTGGTGGATACATTAGCTACCTGGGGATTCCTCACCTAATGAATACTCCCATGGCGCCAGCATTCGACGGAAATCTTCTTCCTAGTCTCTGCACGTCGACGAGGACGTCACTCTAGCCCACGCGACACCGTCTGACGTCATACAGGCAATAAGAGGTCCTCACCGACGTGCCGACGTCAGTACCAACATTTTTTACGTGCATGAGAACAACAACCCAATGCAATGAAAGAGCAAGGCAACATCCCATAACACTGTAAAATACACAACATTGCAATAAAATGGCTGTAGATTTAATATAACTCTTTTTTTTTTTAAACCAACAAATATATGCAAATCATGTACATACACAAAGATATATACATATATATATATATATATATATATACACACACATATAAATATATACAAGTATCCATATATACAACATCTATTGCACCTTGAAAACCAAGAGGAGCGCACTCAAGGATTACTTGGTAAGACCAGAAAGGCAACGGGGAGGCGGGTGGGACCGTGAGGAATCCACAGGTAGCTAATGTATCCACCAGAAAAGTCGAAGGTAAGTAACTCATTCTTCTGATGGATACAACTACCTGTGGATTCCTCACCTAATGAATAGAGTCCCAAAGCAGTACCACTCCCGGTGGTGGGTGCCGAAATGGTCAAACCAAGAAATCCTGCAGCACTGACCGTGCAAAATGGCCGTCCCTTCTGACCTCAGAGTCCAAACAGTAATGTTTCGCAAAAGTGTGAAGGGACGACCAAGTTGCGGCCTTGCAGATGTCGACCACAGGAACACCCCTGGCCAAGGCCGAAGTGGCCGACTTAGCTCTGGTGGAATGAGCTCTAATGCCATCAGGAGGATCCTTCTTTGCCAAAGAGTAACAGATTTTAATGCAAAGAACAACCCACCTGGAGAGTGTTCTCTTGTGGACTGCCTTTCCTCTCCTCTTGCCCACGTATCCGATGAACAGCTGATCCTCCAGCCTGAAGTCCTTCGTTCTATCAATGTAGAAGCTTAACGCCCTCTTTGGGTCCAATCAATGTAGTCTCTCTTCCTCCTTTGAAGGATGAGGCGGAGGATAGAACGTGGACAAAGTAATTGTCTGAGCCAAATGGAAGGGTGAAACAACCTTCGGGAGGAAAGCAGCCTTGGTCCTCAACAACACCTTATCCCCATAAAAAGTTGTATAAGGGGGATTTACCGATAAGGCTTGCAACTCACTCACTCTCCTTGCAGATGTTATAGCCACCAGGAAGACTGTTTTAATAACCAAATACCTTAAGGGGCAAGAATGCATAGGCTCAAAAGGGGACCCCATAAGGAAAGTGAGGACCAAGGACAAATCCCATTGAGGCATAACGAATGGTTTTGGAGGATATTTATTTAGAAGACCTTTCAAGAATCTGAGAACAATAGGGGACTTAAATAACGATGGTTGGTCTGGAAGACAAATGAAGGCTGACAGGGCGGACAAATAACCTTTAATGGTAGCCACTGCACAACCTTTCTGCGCTAGAGACAGAGCAAAAGACAAAACATCTGACAGATGAGCATGTAAGGGATCAATCTGTCTCTCTCCACACCACATAACAAATTTAGACCACCTATTAGCGTAGATAGATTTAGTGGAGTGTCGCCTGGCCGCTAATATAACATCCACTACATCAGGCGGGAGAGAGAAGGAACTCAGGTTGCCCCGTTCAATCTCCAGGCATGTAGGTGTAGACTCTGGAGGTTGGGGTGTAAAACCTGCCCCTGCGACTGCGAGAGGAGGTCTGCCCTGAGAGGGAGACGGAGCGGAGGGCACAGTGAGAGTTGGAGAAGGTCGGAGTACCACACCCTCCTTGGCCAATCCGGAGCTATTAAGATGACTTGGCGAATCTTCCTCAACACTTGAGGAATCAAGGGTATGGGGGGAAACGCGTAAAGCAACTGGTCGCACCAGGTTATCAGAAACGCGTCCCCCAATGCTCCCTGCACCGGATACTGGAGGCTGCAGAATAACGGACAATGCGCGTTCTCTCGAGTGGCAAACAGATCTATCCGAGGAAACCCCCACATCTGGAAGATTAAACGGACTTGATCTGGATGGAGACGCCACTCGTGGTCGGCCGAGAAATGGCGACTGAGACTGTCCGCACGTACATTCAAGACCCCGGCCAGATGATTTGCTACCAAGCAAATCTGATGGTCCTTTGCCCAGGACCATAGTCGAAGAGCTTCTCTGCAGAGAAGGTACGTCCCTACTCCTCCCTGTTTGTTTATGTACCACATTGTGGTAGTATTGTCCGTCAGGACCTGTACCGACTAACCACGAAGGGAAGGGAGGAAGGCCTTGAGAGCCAGACGTACAGCCCGTAACTCTAACAGATTGATATGAAACATCTGTTCCTCTGGAGACCAAAGTCCTTTGATCTCCAGATCCCCCAGATGAGCTCCCCACCCTAGAGTGGAAGCATCCGTTATGACCGTGGCCACTGGTGGCGACTGCGCGAACGGCTTTCCTTGCGAAAGATTGTTGCTCGCAATCCACCACTTCAAGTCCACAGCAGCATCTCTGGAGATCTTGACCGCACCTTCTAGATCTCCCTTGTGTTGAGACCACTGCCTTCGGAGGCACCACTGAAGAGCCCTCTTGTGCCAGCGAGCATGCGTGACCAACAGTATGCAGGAGGCAAACAGACCGAGCAGACGAAGGACCTTGAGGACTGGAACTACCGCTCCATTTCGAAACATTAGAACCAATTCCTGAATATCTTGAACCCGCTGAGGCGGAGGAAAGGCTCGATTCAATGTTGTATCCAGTACTGCCCCTATGAACAGGAGGAGCTGAGAGGGCTCCAGGTGAGATTTGGGCACGTTCACCGAAAAGCTCAGGTCGAACAACAACTGGGTTGTTGACTGCAGATGATACGACACAAGCTCCGGGGACTTGGCTTTGATCAACCAGTCGTCCAAGTAAGGGAATACTGCTATCCCCTTCCTTCTGAGCTCTGCCGCAACCACTGACATCACCTTCGTGAAGACTCGAGGTGCTGAAGTAAGACCAAACGGGAGGACCGCAAACTGATAGTGCTGCGACCCTACCACAAACCGGAGATACTTCCTGTGCGACTTGAGTATCGGGATATGAAAATAAGCATCCTGCAAGTCGACAGACACCATCCAATCTTCTTTGTTCAATGCCAAAAGCACCTGTGCTAGGGTCAGCATCTTGAACTTTTCCTGATTGAGGAACCAATTCAAGATCCTCAGATCCAGGATCGGTCTCAACCGACCATCTTTCTTGGGAATCAGGAAGTACCTTGAGTAACAACCTCGACCCCTTTCCTGCTCTGGAACCAACTCCACCGCGCCCTTTGAAAGGAGGACTTGAACCTCCTGTTCTAGCAACAGGAGGTGTTCTTCTGAACAATAAGATGGGCGGGGCGGGAGGGGGGGGCGGAAACTCCCGAAAGGGAAGGGTGTAGCCTTTCTCCACAATACGGATAACCCAAGTGTCCGTTGTAATAGTCTCCCACTTGTGGAGAAAATGCCGTAATCTTCCCCCTACAGGAGAGGAGTGAGTGGGAAATGGTGGAAGCCTAAGGCTGCTTTCCCTGCTGCACCCCTCCAGAGGACGAGGAAGAGGCAGAGTGCTGTTGAGAGGCTCCTCTGGTGCGGGCCCTACCTCTCCCTCTATATGATCTATAGGGGTGAGAAGAGGCGGCTTGCTGGAACCTCCCCCGAAAGGAAGAGGAGGAAGAGCCACGCCCAAATCCACGAAACCTCCTGAAAAACCTGGAAGAGGCAGAGGAAGAAGGAGCTTGCAGCCCTAACGATTTGGCTGTGGCCCTGCTCTCTTTAAATCGCTCCAATCTGCCTTTGCTCCAAACAGTTTGTCCCCATCAAACGGGAGGTCTAATAGGGTCGACTGTACATCCGCAGAAAACCCTGAATTACGGAGCCAGGCCTGTCTCCTTGCCACCACAGCCGTGCCCATCGCCCTAGCCACTGAGTCGGTCGTGTCCAGCCCAGACTGGATAATCTGGGTTGCGGCAGCCTGGGCATCTGAGACAACATCCAAGAGTCCCTGGGGAAGCTCCGTAAAAGAAGATGAAATATCATCCATAAGAGCATGGACATATCTCCCCAGAATGCAAGTTGCGTTGGTGGCCTTCAACGCCAAACTGCAAGAAGAAAATATTTTCTTGGATTGCGCATCCAGTTTTTTGGAGTCCCTGTCTCCTGGCACTGTCGGGAAGGATCCAGGGGCTGATTTTGATGAACAGGAGGCTTGCACCACCAAGCTCTCCGGCGTAGGGTGTCTTGAAAGAAAGCCAGGGTCAGATGGTGCAGCCCGATATCTCCTGGCCACAGCCCTATGAACTGCCGAGGAAGATACAGGCTTCTTCCACACCTCCAACACCGGATCAAGCAAAGCCTCATTAAACGGCAAGAGAGGCTCTGCTGCAGCAGAGGCCGGATGCAGCACCTCCGTCAATAAATTCTGCTTCGCCTCTGCCACCGGCAAAGGCAGGTCCAGAAAATTAGCCGCCTTCCTCACCACAGCGTGAAAGGTAGCAGCCTCCTCCGTATACTCCCCTGGAGATGAAAGGTCCCACTCAGGGGAAGTATCCAGCCCACTGGCCGTATCCAGACCATGCAGTCCATCACCTGAGTCCTCAAACTCTCCTTCCTCCAGGACTCGCTGGTACTCCTGCTCTTCCAACAGACGGAGAGCACGCCTCCTTGAATGTAGTCTCTGCTCAATGCGCGGAGTCGACATGGCCTCTGCCGAAGTCGAAGATCGGCGCCGATCTCCAGAAGCATCCGACGCCGCAGGCAGCTTCGGCGCCGATGAAGGAGCAGGACAAAGATCTCGGAGCCGATGGACCCACCGGAGTCACAGGACGAAATCCCGACGTCGACGGGATGGAAACCTCCGGAGCCAATCCCTCTGAAGCCACCGGAGCGGCCACCGGCGCCGAGCCCACATTCCCAAAAGGGAGAAAGGGCATAAAGGGTGCCGGCCGAAGAGGCGCAGGATCACCCAATGAAAAGGCCAAAGGCCCCGAAGGACCAGCCGGAGCACCTCCTGGAGCCATCTGCTGAAAGATGGTATACATCGCATTCAGAAATGCGGTACTATCGGCTCCAGGGGCTGGAAAAGCCGGATACTGAGGTGCCTGGATTGAAGGCGACCCCGACGGCGGCTTCGACGTCCGCGACGCCGGAGACATCAGAAGAGGCTGCATCACCTCAACCACAGACGCTTGTCCAGGCGAAGTCGGTGACGCCGGATAGGGCAACGGCGTCGATGGATGCGGCGTGACCGTGGGACTGACCTCCCAAGTCCTCCGACGCCGAGCCGAAGGCGACCTCAAACGAGTCTTGCTGGAATGACGCCGTGAATCTCTACGGCGCCGGGAGTCTCGATGACGCCGATGAGAATTTGGCGAGGAAGACTTTTTGTGATGTTTTTCCTTTCTCTTCGACTTCGCCAGGAATAGTTTAGCCTCACATTCCTTGAGGGCCTTCGGATTCATGTGCTGACATGAATCGCAAGTCACGACGTCGTGGTCGGAGCTCAAACACCAGAGACAGTCGGAGTGGAGATCTGTAACGGACATCTTGCCCCCACACTCTCGACAGGGCTTGAAACCCGACTTTCTCTGAGACATTGTTACCGCAGAGAAGAACTACGCAGCAGAAAACACACTGTAACCACTAAAGTAACAGTAGCACCCTCGAAGATAACCGTTTCGAATGCACGGAAAAAAGGGAACTGACGTCGGCGAGGACCTCTTATTGCCTGTATGACGTCAGACGGCGTCGCGTGGGCTAGAGTGACGTCCTCGTCGACGTGCAGAGACTAGGAAGACGATTTCCGTCGAATGCTGGCGCCATGGGAGTATTCATTAGGTGAGGAATCCACAGGTAGTTGTATCCATCAGAAATGTTCGGATAAAATGTAGAGGTTGAAGGACTAAAAACGTGAATGGGTTTGAGTGCAACGTCCTTCTTGGGGATTAGGAAGTAGAGTGTGTATATGTCGCTCCTTGTATTGCACTTATAACATTTCTATGGTGCACTTCTGTAAAAGGTATGCACCTCTTCCTTGAGGAGGGTGAGGTGTTAGTTGTTGCATCTCTTGGGTGTGGGTTCTGAGAAAGAAGGCATGGAAAAAGGTTCTTCCTCAAAAGAAAGTCTTCCCTTGTAAGAAACAGGCTCCTAAATGTGGCAGTGGAGCTGGTGGAGGCTTAGCGGAGATCTTGTCAGTGACCAGGTGTATGAAGAGGTGCTGTTGGCTAACGTACAACTCTTGATGATGCCTCTCAGGATTGGGACCTTGACATGTTACTCGCTGGGCATATATGCTAGATTGTGGGCAGATGACAGCCTTTGGTGGTGGTGTTCCATGGCCTTGGATTGGCTGGGGCACCAGGGGTGTTTTTTGTGGGGGTGATCATCTTTGCTGGAGGCTTTGCCAGCTCTGAAGCCTTTTGTGGGTGCTGACTGTAGCCTTGCCTCGACTGCTGAGTTTGGGCTTGAGGCTTGACTCCCTCAGGAGAGGTGCTCTGCATCAATGAGGTTCTTTCGTGGAGCCTGGGTTCGTCCTGAGAGGCAGACATACTCATAACCCTGAGCTAAAGTGTTGAAGACTGCATCTGAACAGAGATGGTGCCTGAGCTCGAAAGAGCAGAATGTAGTAGGATAGAGAAAACGCAGTTGGGGGGGCAACAAAAACATTAAGAAACAACCTCGCAGTCCACTAGGTGAACGTCCAAACATGATGGCAATAGTAAAAAAAATACACAATCTAAGATGGAGCTGCTGTCGTGTGCCATACACAGAGAGGAGTAGTCTCTGATTTAGCAACTTGCAAACGTCCAAGACCTTGACTAGATGTGAGGAAAATGCCAAGCATATGTATCTACAATCATACATACTACAAACATAATGTTTATTATTAGACGATTTATCTTTTTTAGCTTAAAAATATACCTGAGGGTTAGCGCCAGCAAGTGCTTGCAGCATCTGCTGAACGAACTGCTGATGCCCAGGCTCTGTGATGCATGAAGATGGAGTGGTACTTTCAGTAGGGGCAGGGGTGGGTGCGGCTGTCCCTGGAGGAACACCAGTGCCTGCCATGCCTCCCAAACCTGGTGCAACGCTGCGAAGACAAAAAGGCTGTTAGCAATGAATGAAGAAAGAGCCAAAAACACCCCTTCATAGATTCCTAGCACTTTCCTTTCATTACAGATTTCCAAGTTAACTGGCACCTTTATGATTCTGCAGTATTTTCATATCTCCTACAAGTACTCACCGAGTCCTGCCATGGGTCTCAAAGAATGAAATGGAGTACTAGCAAAACTACTAGGGACCGTTCCGCAACCACATGGGCTACACACTAATAGGAAGGGAAAACTGCCAATTAGTTTAAGCTTCAAGCATGTGAAAGGCGCACTACAAGAAAGCTCAACTGACCACAGGCATACCCAGCTAAGCAAGTACATTATATATCCTAATTTATGCACACAAACTAATTCAAAATAAAAAATTAAAATTAAATCAGTATGAACAACAGGTTGTAAACAAACATTCCTAGTCACTAAAACGGACCCTGGGCCTTGTAATTCTAATTATGGTTACATTTAAAACAACAATATATTGTCGACCCTTTTTCTTATTTAACCCCACCAATGTGAAGCTGGACAAATGTTTATCCTAGCAATATGAAACGAAAGGGCAGTAATTATGATTGTTTCATTTAAATATTCTTACCCTGGAATAAGCGTTGGAGCTTCTGTTGCTAATGTCTGCAGACCTTGCTGAATCTGTAGCAAAGCTTGCATTGCGCGAGGATTCGACATAGCAGATAATGTGTCTGGACTCTGCATCTATAAAATATAATTGATAACATGTGTGGATGATGTAAACTGGAAAGTGGAATAAGAATATAGTCTACGAGTTGCACCTGTAATTAAAAAGCAACTGAATAAAGTTCAATGCAGAGGGGAAATCCGGTGCTTTATTTGGGCTTGCTGTTTCCTGTGCGGAGCACCTGCACTTATTTTTGAGAGTCGGGGCTTATTTTTCTGCCTCAAGCATTTCCTGCGAGCAAAAGACACACATGGGAAAGACGGAGTAAGAGAAAAAACAAAAAGCGTCACAAACGGAGAAAGCTGTAAGTGTGAACTGAAGGGGCAGGGAGTGGCCTTAAATGGATTAAAGAGGCCAGAGATGGCCTCAGGATTACGCTGCCTCAATATTCTGTGCTCGCACGTTTATCTGCAGCATCCACGTGTTTAAGAGGAAGGCTTTGGGCACCTGCACGTTTATATTTACTAATTAAGCAGTGGGGAAATCTATTTTTCAAGCTAGCTAATTGGTGTTTGGGATACGGCAAGGTACTTTCCTGCCACATTTAAGGGTTTCCATGTTTAACTATAAATACTTAAGTATCTGTAAAGTGAGCTCAAAGTTTAACCAATACATTCTATTGTTAGATTATTATTTTTTTGCTTAGTGGGTAAGCAGAAGTAAGGAATTGTGATCAGTCAGAATATGGTACCCATAGCATTACCTATGAATTACGAATGCTAATGTTCCAGAGGTCTGAAACAAGACACTGGCTCTGGGGAGGAATTGAGTGCATGTGAATCTACAGCACTACAGGTTATGAACAGATACTTACAGGGAAAGTAGCATATTCTGTTCGTAGCATGTATGGCTGTAGATGCACATATATGCATACAGTATAAAGCAGTACTCCTTGAAGTGTGGCTTATCAGTAAATGGTGCAGATTTTCAAAACAGTTCTTAATATTGTTTGGCCAACTCTAGCCTGCTGACAGGTGAGAATATCCACAAAGTAATGCTTTAAGGTACCATGTTTGGATACATTTAATGATCTTACTGTGCCAGCTTTTGTTACTGAGTGACCTATATGCAGTCTGGCAAAAGCAACAAGGAACGGTTGAGTTTTATGAAAAGATTTAGCTCCGTCATTGTAGTACATTAGAGCCCTTTTATACATCTAGAGCAGAGGTCTCCAAACTTTTTAATGCCGCACCCCCCCAGTTGAAAAATAAAAATCATTGCCCCCCCCCTCAGAATTTTTCACAATTATTTTATAAAAATGGCAATGTTTAAATATGTCTAAACCTATTTAAACATTGCAGTTAAGTACTGTTACCTTTTTAAAACTGCAATAACTTGCTTCTGCTTAAAACAAAGGCCTGTTATCTGTATAATATTTATTTAGGCCAGAGTCTGGGGCCCCCCATGGGATCACTTGAAGCCCCCCTAGGGGGGCCCGCCCCCCAGTTTGAAGACCTCTGATTTAGAGTATGAAGTGCCTTTTTTGATATTGAGGCTGTGGCAGGGGAAAAGACTGGTAGTGCAACTGTTTGGTTGAGGTAGCAGCAGAGACCACCTTGTGCATAAATTTACAATCAATTCTAAGAACAACCCTAGCTGCATGAACGGTTCTTGTAGGGGTACGCCTGTACCTCACACGTATACAGTAATATCTATGAGGAAAGCTACTGTCCAGGAGAAGAACTGCAAATGAAAAGGAATGCAGTAGTTCAAATGGAGGACTCATGAGTCTTGTCAGTACTGTATTAAGGATCTAGAGAGGGGGCAGGTTGTACTCAGGGTGGAATAACCCTCTTAAGGCCTTCCATGAAAGCTTCAATGTCTGCAATTCGAAACAGTGAAGAATGTTCTCCATTTTGCATACATGCAGCAATAGCCCCAAGGTGTAAGCGTGCAGAAGCATATGCTAACCCTGATTTTCTGAGGTGAAGCAAATAATGGACAATGTATTAAAGGGTTCTAAATGTGGTTGTAGGTCTACAAGCTTCTTATAGGATGTCTCTACACTCCTGTGGGAGATTTAGACATCCAAACTCAAATTGCTAGATTGAGTTGGCTTGGGTCTGGTTGTCTGATCTTTTCCCGTTTCTGCATGAGAAGGTCAGACCTGTTGGGGAGCTTCCTGTGAGACGGAATAAAGATCTCAAGGAGTGCTGGGAACCAAGATTGTCTGGCCCATATGGGAGCCACCAGGATGAGGGAGCTTTGCCGTAGCATTCTTACCACATGCAGACAGAATGAGAGAGGAGGAGAAACTTAGGCAAATATCCGTGAACAGATCATCCAAAAGAGCATTACCCATGGGCTGTGGGAAACTGGAGGCTAAGATTTGGCATTTTGTGTTTATCACAAGTGGTTAATAGGTCTATTTGTACGAAACCCCAACGTTGGAAGTACGGGAGTAGGACTTGTGGGTGGAGTTCCCACTTGTGGGCTTGTTGATGTATCCAGCTGAGTAGGTCAGCAAAGTCAATGTCTGCTCTTTGGAAGCACACCGCTAGGAGTTGTATTCAATGGTGAATCACTGAACGCCAGTTCTTCTGTGTCAGTGGTGATAGCTGATGTGCATGGGTGGTGCCCAGTTTCTGCAGGTAATACATGAAGTCATGACTGTCTTTAACAGCCCTGCCTTGCCCGGAATGTTCAGAAAGAAAGCTTTGATGGCTACATGAATTGTGGGAGGTTCCAGGTAGTTGATGTGGAACTCCTGCTGCTGGGGGTGACCATAGACCCAGAACTGATAGGAGAAGATGGGACCAACCCCCCTCCGATGTGCTGATTAAGGTTGTAAGCCAACTGTAGTGCCTATGTCCATCTGAACCATGCCGTCAGGCTCAAAGTACTTAGTTCTGGATGGTATAACTATCCCTCCTGTGCTGTTAGTGGGTCGTGATGTGCTGGGAGCATCATGACCCATTCCTGCAACATTTCCACTAGGTCTGAGAACCAAGTGTGTGTCTCACTGAGGGGCTATTAGGATTATTGTCATGTGTGCACGTCTGTATCACTAGTAATATCTTTGGGATTTGTAGAAAAGTGTAGGCAAACATTCCTGACCATTCTATTGTGACAGTGTGAGTGGGGTTATGAAATAAGAGGGCGAAGCTTGGGCATTTTGCGTTCGTCTGGGTTGTTAACAATATGTGTGGTGGCTCCCTTCTTTGAAAGATGTTTTTCACCATGCTTTCCTTTAGCTCCACTTGTGTGCGGTACTTATCTGTCTGCTTCTGTTTTCTGTTCCCCGGGTAGGTGTATTGCCATTAGCGTTATCTTTCTACGGCCCACTGCCATAGATCCTGCATTTAGGTCGATAGCAGATCCCCACACCCCCAAGCCTGCCCGCTTGTTGAGGCAGAACACTGAGGTTGTGTTGTCTGTCTGAATTTAGACTGACTTTTCCTCCATGCGGGTCTGGAATGCTTTCAGTGCTAAGAAATTAGTCGGTCGTTTGAACACATTTACGTGCTGTACTGCTTCTTTTGGGCTCCCATGGCCATCTGATGTTCAGTGTTCTCAAGTGAGCTCCCACCCAGTGTGGGATGAGTCTGATGTAATGGTTAATGAGGGAGTTAGTGGTTTGAATGACTGATCTACTGTACTGTTTTCTAAATTCCACCACTACATCTCTTTCTGTACTCTGTGACAACCACTAGGATCCTCCTGACTCCTGTTGATTATGACAATTTTTATTGTATCCACTCTTGCTGTGGTCTCATGTGCAGCCTTGCCTGGGGTACTAAGGAAATGTAAGATGCCATCATGGCTATTATCTTCCCTACCGAACCCCATGTCAGACTTTTACCCTACTTGTAGAGGTAAGTTTGCTCTGTTAGTATCTACACTCTTTGTTACTGTAAATACCTTAGTGTGTTCCATGTTTAGGATCACCCATAGGAAAACTTTATCCTTTCCTGGGAGTGATGATGATTTTTTGAAGGTGAGGGAGCACCACAGATGAAGCAATTGCTCTACCTAGTGAGTCTGTTGTATCCAGTCCGCAAGGTATCTTAAACATTGCCATCAGCAATAGCATGGGGTAGGATGGCTCGGGCCTTCTCCAAGGCCAAAGGCAGAACTTGCACAACTGAGTCCCTCACTGCATGGGTGTACCAGCCAAAGAGGTATGCGGTGTTCCCGGACTGCAGAGAAAGACTGGTGGAAGAGAAAATCCTCTTACTGAAGGTGCCCATTGTCCTAGACTCCCTATTAGGTAGTATGGTAAGGAATGCACCAGGGTTAACCTTAGAGGCTGAGGCCTGCATACCTAGGACGTCAGGGGTGTGGTGCTGGGGAGGAAACCTGGATCCCCGGGAGAGGGGTGGCAGCGGCGGACAATAGCCCTGTGCACAGGAGCACCTAGGCAGAGCTTGGCCCAGGCCCCGAGCAGGATATCAATGAGGGATTCATTAAAAGTGAGTAGATGTTCCATGAGGGACAGCACAGGTTTAAACACCTCTGTCAAGACATTGGTGGTCAGGAGGGGATAATGCTGGAAATCTCCACTGGGAGAAAAACAAAACAGGCAAAATGGGGAAGGAAGGAAATTCTCACACTACACATCTTCTGGGAGTAACAATTCAGGGGTAACAGAAGGGAAGGCACTGACAAAAGGCTTACTTTGCACTTCTAAGGAGACTGCTGTATCCAGACCCCTCACAACCTCAACCAATCTAGTGGTGGTAACAATGGAAAGAACAAAAATGTATGGCCCTTGGACTCTAACTGTTTATAGGGTTTCAGGAATGCGCATGATACATAATGCTAGTATGTCAGGCTTTTACCAACCTACATTTTGTGCACCATGTTTTCAATGGAAATCCAAGATGGATTCCTCGGAGCTCATAGTCCGTGATAACTTGCATACTCGCTGTTCAACCTACCATGCAAACCAGTTCTGCATTCTTGTGCCTAATCCATGCAGTTGGACTGCAACTATTGACCTGGTTATATAAGACTGGGCAGAGGTTTTGAATGGGCGAAGACAGTAGAAGGCTCACCCTTCCCTAGACAACAGGTACAAAAAGGCCTGTCCTGCCGTTAGCACATGACATGCTGTCACTACTGGTCATGTTGTGAAAACTGGTGACCCAACAGCAGTCAAACTGGTAGGGAGGGCCTACATGATGCACCACTCCAGACCACACAACCTTACCTTTAGTCGCAATGCCATAGCTAAAGTGGTCCTCTGCATACACGCGCACACACAAAGATACACCCCACCATTCTTGTGTGGAGGCCAAAAAAAAATACATTCTTGCTAAAGTAGGTAGCAACAGACTTCCAGTCAAAGAACTGTACTTGTTACAATACTCACCTTCTATTTGATGTACAAATGTTAGGAAACAGAAGAAAGTGACTACTCTCATCATTCACCCCCTTCTTCCATACTTCCACTTGTAGCTCCAGCTCCTGGTTTTTAGCAGGATTCAAGACCACCATGACTGTCTCTCCCTTCCTAATATTTTTCGTATGGTTCATTGTTGGTAGTCTGCACACTCTGCATAACAGCTAGTCTTACACATCTGCCAAGGAATACAGCAGCATGGACACCACTATGACCTGCAATGACTCATCCACTTTTAACAAGGAGACCCCCAGCACCCTGAGGTAAAGTAATCTCAAATTTCAATTGTCTCTAGACGAACATCCAATTTCAGAATACTGCACTACCCATTCACTTGCACCAACCAATGTATGAGAGGATATCACTCGGTCGAGAAACTGCTGACTCTTAGCTTGCGCCTCATGTACACCTGCATCACTTACTACTGCAAACGATACCAGTTACACCACGTACCAATTGTTATAGTGAAATAGGCAGTGTGAAAAATGTGTATCAAGAAAACGTATGTATTTCTGAAATAGGCAAACATACAGTTTAGGAGGAGTGGTTATTTCTACATCTATGAATTTGTGGGTACCTGTACTAGAGTATGGTTTGGAGGCTACTTTTCAAAATGTAATCTTTCTTATACACTGTCTTACATTTGAAAGGCACAAATGCAGTGAAGTCCAATTAGTAATAAGAAATGTTGTACTATTCTATGCTTCCACAAGTCTCCAGATAAAATGGTACCTCACTTGTGTGGGTAGGCCTTGTGCCCGTGACAGGAAATGGCCAAAACGCAACATGGATGCCTTGCATTTTCCCACTGAAAACTGACCCTCTTTTTCCAATGTGGGTAGCTCTAGATTTTGGACCCTAGCTCAGCCGGCACCTAGGGAAACATAGCCAATCTGTAAAAAACTAGACACCTTGGGGAATCCACGATGGAATGACTTGCGTGGATCCTAGTAGGTGTTTTTTACCCACAATGCCCTGCAAGCTTCAAACTTTGCCTGAAATCACACATTTGTATTACGTCTCTGTGATGGAAACTTCCGGATTCCACAGGAATCACAAAATTTCTACCACCCAGCATTGCCCCACCTGTGCTGATAAAAACACTGGGCCACTTGTATAACGGGGCCTAGTGCTGCAACAGGAACGGATCAAACCAAGTACTATGGGAGCCCCCTGTGACACGTCTAAGGAATCTTCAGGTGTAGATAGTGGTGGAGAAGAATGAGGTAATGTAGGTGTGGAGGGGCATGGAAGAAAGGCAGGGATGGGCTTGTCAATAGTATTCTTCTGAGGAGGAAGTATCACTTCCAGTGCTTCCTCAAAAGTGGGCTTCCTCGAATGGGCGAGGAGAGGAAGCCTTTGCAGGCATGCAGCCAGTCCCCAACTGTATGTGGAATTTCTTTTGTTGAATGTCCAGTTTTTCCAAAATGGGCTTATCAGGTGAAGTAGAGGCAGAGGATGTTGTTGCAGTTTTTTACTCCAGGGGTTTTGAATCCGAAGGTTTGGACTTCAATGAGTGAGGCACTCGTGAAGTTGAGGTGGTGGAGGTCGACTGACAGGCCGGCACCAAAGGTCGAGCTGGCGCCAAACACTGGTTTCGGTCCAAAGAGGTTGATGCAAAGGTTTGGGCTTGTCATGTACTTTTGGTGCCAGGCCCAGGGGTGGGGCGTCCAAAGCAGTTTTCCAGATCAGACCACGCCAGAGAGCAGTGATGGACCGGGGAGCTCAGATTCTGCAACCAAAAAAGCCAAAGACCTTGTGGCTGGCTTGGGTTGGAGGGCAGGGGCTGCAGTATCACGTAGGCTCTCATTATTCTAATGAGACTACTGGATTTTGTGCAGAAGAATCGCCTGCAGTGTGGGAGACTGAGTCTGACCCACTACAGGTGACGCCTGTTGCTCCAAACCGAGTTTTGCTCTAGCTAACTAGCAGTGCCTCATCTCTACTAAAGGGCAGGGATGATTGGGCAGCTGAGCGCATGACATAATTGATTTCTCAGGGAAACCGTGGTCACTCCGGTCTCATCCGTTTCTCTCGGTTAAATTAGTCGCACATACACAATGACAAACAGAGGCAGTATATGCTTCAATAATGTGTTTAATGAAGCGACTGCATTTAAGATAGCAAAGCATGGGCTGCAATAACCAGGACGATACAGCATGACAAGATTAAAACTGTGACAAGAAGAGTAAAGCATAGAAATAATGCTACCATATTGTCACTAGAGTCAACAGACTAATTCCTACCTAGGCTAGAATAGAGTACAGCATGTTAAGCTCTAATCCTGCCCTTCAGGTTCCCCTGGGAAGACATCATCCTCCGTACCTGAGCACAGGCCTGAAGTCTGCATAAGCAGCTGTAGCGAAGCATTCAGCAATCAGCATAAAGTTGTGGTTCTCTGGGTGGAATCTCCCACTAACGTGTAAGGGACAGGGAAGTGTTTTTATAATAAAACAGCTGATGTTCTGAGAAAATGTCCCAACGTAATGATGTGTATTTTCTATGAATGTCAGAGACAAAACTTTATACCACGTTCACTGGCAACTTATCTTACTGCAGCCCTGGAAGAAGCAGAGTGAGCAAGAATTTCTTGTTTGAGAACAGAGTGCTGGCCTAGGCAAAAACAGTTATATAGAGATAAATAAAACAAGACTGTAAAAGTTGCTATTGTAACAATAAGCAAATCCAAATAAAATGTATCTAGCTTAAAGTGCACAGCCGCAGGACTAGTGCATTAAAATAACGTGCATGGAGCTATAACTAAAATGGCTACACAACTCCCTCCTCTTGTCTGTTGTAGGTGGTGCAAAGCCTAAATATCTAAAAGCTACTAAAACTCAACCGAAGATATATGTGTAAAAAATGTAAATAATGACAAGATAAAAGGTCACATGGGCGCATAAAAGTACAATTTAAAATGTTAACATGTGGCATAAAAAGGACCGAATTTCAAGAATCAGAGTTATTTTTAGAATTTCAAATCGATTCTGGGTCAATGGAGGACAGGAAATCTTCCACTTCGGCAGGTGTTAAAGAAATTTGCGATTCCAGTAGTACTGGACGCATTAAATATATGCCACACGAGTTCAAAATGTCTTGCAAAGTTGGTACTTAAAATGGACTGTATCTCTGCTGACGACCTTGCCACCTGAAGTACGTAGGTATCCCATGCAGATGTGAGAGCCACACGTTTTTGAAACAAAGCCTTGAGTCTGCTCAACTTGTCAAAATTCACATTAGTAGTAGCAATGAGGCCAAATGTCAGCTACCTCTTATTTTAGTGGAAGGAAAAAGTACGTTCCCTCAGCATGAAACAATCTTAGAGACCGAAACAACAATCTATTCCGGCTCGCATCCCACAACAGTTTTCACCATTGAGGAAAACATAGCTGCGGTTTGAAAGCACCTTTAACGTGGGTCTAATCAAGGGGACTGGAACTCCCTTCAGATAACAAGCCAAGTAAGCTGCAGACACGTTACACGCCCCATGCAAGGACAGCTGTTTACAAACCATCGAATGGCTGGCAGAAGTCTCACATTCACTACCGCTAAGAAAGACTTCTTTCATGCCACTAAGAAATTTTTATGAGAAGGGTAGCTCCCACACCTCATTAATATAACTATCTCCCAGCCTTTCATATCTGCCTACCGGAATGTGCTTTAAACAGGACGTGAATTGCAATGTGGAAATAGGCAGATTAATGACCCCATGTATTTACCACTCAGAAGATGGTATTTCAGCCACAGTAAAAGGCAACTTTTCGATGTTTAGCATGACATAAGTCGCTTCTTAGCCATTAGATGTTGTTGTTGCGTTAAATTAAAAGTAGAAAATATTTCCCTTGCGCTGACGTGTTGCCAGGGAACGCGACCTGCCTTCAGTGTTTGAAGTGTCCAACCCAACCGCATAATGGACCTTAGTTGACTCTGTCCATGATGTAAGGAAGACATATCTGTTTATATAATGTCTATTGCAGAAGAGACAATGTTATTTAAGGTGTATATTCGGTTGGACAGGGTATTAATCCCTTTATCTACAATAGCTAATGCCTTCTGTAAACTTTCCTGATCTATTTGCCTTAACCGGGCAGCAGCTTCTTGTTGTGAAAGCTTCCAGATTTCAATATCTCCTTTATATAAGAAGTGTTTTCTGCGGCCTAACAGGAAATCCTATAAGTCGGTGTTAGACAGGAGCCTGGAGTGTTCTCTAACCGCGTCTAGTGAGGAACTCTTTAACCATTGCTGGCATAGTTTCCCTTCACTATATGTTATTATACCTGCATGATCGGACGATATATAGCGAGGGTCCGGCCTACTAGCTCTAAACCCCCTGAGGAGTTTAAAAAACATTTATGAAACCCATTGGTATCTACTGGCCACAATAACCACCCGCCAGGACGTGACAGTGATGCATTAAACGTGCCATTCTGGACCCATTCATCGAGCTGGTTTTCAGTTGCATTAATATATTTTTGCCATTTATAACATTTTGCAGGGGTAGGAATACTGGGCATGCTCAATTCCTTAATGTTTGCTAAGCCTAAACAACTCATTTGTTGTACAGTTTCATTCAAAAATATCATTTGAACAGGTATCAAGCATGCTCTAAATAAAGCTTCCTTCCCCAGCATTTGCCAATGTGTAGTCTCCCACACACTTTTTAAGTCAACCGACTTCAGCCAATATTCATAGCCTTCTAAAGTCAACCAGGAAACAAATGAATCCGAATAAATTTTGTATTTGTCAATAGTATGCATTCGTTTTCTGTAGGTGGCAATTTAAAATAATATAAATTCGCATTTTTAACATTATGCCCAGAAAAATATGTAAACTTTCCAGAATATGTTTTAGACCTCCCTTGCGGTGGAGTAGGAAAATGTTCCCATTGCGTGTAATTAAAAACAGTCTTTGGGCTACTTGCTCTGTGGATGAAATGGTGCCCATAATAGTTATAGCAAAACATATCACCATAATTCTCTTTAGATTGGTAAACATCTTCGTTTTCAAATACAGTGTAATACTGCAAGTCAATCATCATAGAATTAACTGTTTTCACATCCCAATCATGAGAAACAACTCCGGGTATTATTAGATCGTTCATTGAAAGTTTAAACATATGGTATTTGAATGACCACTGTAGGGACGTACATATCGAATGCTACTTTATCCCAAAGAATCCCATCAGGAGTCTCTGCGGACCTTGTGAGAAGAAAAATGTGGTTTTAGGATCTCATCCACCAGTTCAACTGTTGATTTTTCAGGAAGAAAATGACCATGTATTTACAAAAAGAATGTTATAACAAACCCAATCCAAAGCAGGAAAGCCACAGATAGTTTCATTGAAGAATAAAATAAGTTGTTTTAAGCCAGTTTATCAGCTTATGTGTTTTTGCCATTTCAGGTGTCGAAGAGGCGAATGAGTCCAAAACGTTGTCGTTGATGTCGACAAAGTATCCAGAAGCAGTTTGTGCAAAAACTGGAGCTGTGTTAGTAGGTGGTGTTGGTGTTTCCCCTGGTGGTACAGAATAAATGGCACCTACCATCTGTTTTGAAGTTGTGTCAAATTGATCAGTTATTTCTGTATTGTTTGATGTCAGTGGAACTAATGCAAGATCATTATCCACCCTCCCCAAGCTCGGAGAGGTATCAGTGTTGCTGCTTACAACTGGTAGAGAAACTTCTTGACCAGTAGTGAGAGGGATTCGGGACCTACTGGCTGTTCCTTTTGGTCGACAGTGCAGGATCAGCCACATGGTGTAGTTTGACATTATCGATAGAGACAAAGCGATTTTCTTTGGCACCTGTGAACGGTGGTAGAAGGACAGTTCTGGTGCCGTGTATTCCCAAGACTGGGACTGGTGCACGATGAGAAGGACCAAATTCCTTTTTCATAGCAACCTTTTCACTTACTAGATCCCCAAGTTTAGGAATCCAGCCCGTAGGCGTTACAGGTACATCCTTAATTCCTGTGGAGGCAACACTGGCAGAAGCGCTGTCGTCATAGAACTGTTGCAATTCCTGTAAGACACGTTAATTTATGTCAAAGGGTGTTTCTGCCACCTCCACGCCAGAACCATCAAGATCTGGAACATACATTTGAGTTCCGAACAGGCACTCATATGAAGTACGACCCCCCCAGGGACCTTCTAGGCATATGGTTTTGTGCTCTCTGGACTCCATACAGTGATTAAGCCAACTACGACCCGAACCTATGACTCTGGCTGTTAAGGATTGCTTTAAATCATGGTTTAATCGCTCCATGACACTATTTCCCTCTGGACGAAATGGAGACGAATACTAGAGTTAGACCCCCAACTAAGCCATGGGGTCCCTGAATGCCGTTGAGGCGAAAGCAGGTCCCTGGTCAGAGTGGAAAGCCGCAACTGCATATGTACCAATAAAGACTCGCACATCTTTAATAACAGTCTGAGCGTCAGCTGAACGTTGTGCCCACACCCATAGAAATCTGGAGCAGAAGTCAACAGCGACTAAGATGTATTTGTATGCACTATCTGTTGTTAGGGGACCACAATGGTCCAAGTGCACACACTGTAAAGGTTTGTTGGATATTAGGAGGGGTGTCTGCGGTGGGCGTTTAGCGGTGGAAACTTTAATTTGTTAGCAGATGTCACAACAAAGGACATACTCCTTGGCCTCTTTGTATAGGCCTGGCCACCAATAACGGGCTTGTAGCAACGATATTGTAGCTGCCACACCAGCATGGGCAGATGCTGCCCCCTCATGCGCTGCATTAATCAACTCTGGTCGTATATCTTTGTTGGGAATATCTTTAACCCCTAAGCCTGGTATTTTAACCTCCGCATTTAGGCAGCCTCCTATTTGGCAGGAATATTTCGCAGGAAATGCTTTTGGACAGGGCATACCATCAGCCGTAGATTTCACGGCAGCCCATATGTCTTCATCCGGTTCGAACCTAGGCAACAGTAGCCGTGGCTACTGCTGACTTTACGGCTTCATCAGCCAGTGTATTCCCAGCAACGTGTATTCCAACGCGCTGGTGTCCAAGTGTATGTACAACATGGACGTTTGATAACGTTCCCTTTAGCTCCGCTATTTTCCCCCACAGAAGTCTGTGTTTAATGGTGTTGCCTTTAGAATCTCTTAACCCATTCTGGCGCCAGTAATGCAGGTATTCATTGAAGGACTGGACACAATAGTATGAATCACAAAATCAGCGTTCGCTGTCCAGGATCCGTATGTTCCAGTGCCATCACCAGAGCTTGTAGTTCTGCTAGTTGTGCTGTGCAATCCCCTAGGGTTTGTGTGTATGTATGTTGAGGACAGAATTTATTATCCTCCATGTAGTCACTTACAATTGCGCAAGCAGCGGAGTATTGATGCTTTGTGCCAATTGCAGGTTGTGTAGAGCCATCTGTGTACATGACTCTTTGATATTGATCAATAGGCAATGCATTTGCAGGAACCGGCTACTCTAGTTCATATTGCAAAATTTTTGTTTGTAATTTTGGGTCAAAAATGTAGTCTACATCAGTGGCTGTCAAAGACGTGGCCCATTGTATCCAACGTGAATGTAATGCTTTAGTGTTAGGAATGCTGGCTTTTGTGACAGCCTCAAGGGCTGGAATGGGAGAAACTACAATAATGCGTTTGCTCTGGGCTAGAGGTCTTTATTTAATGACAGCCATCTGAACAGCAGTGCGAATTTTCTCAGTGGGAGCAAAGCGTTGTTCTGCTGATGATTACAAGTGTGATTTGTATGTAATAGAGACAGTCTCACCCTCGTTAAAGATCACATAGGTGAAACCAATGGCACCAGCAATTACTCTGATGACCAAGTGTGTTTTATTGTCCCTTGTTTGTAAATGTTGTGCTGCAAGCATATCTGTCTGCAGATCTCTGAGAATGCGTGTGTTTGACTGTCCAAAACTTACTTGAAAAGTCTGGACGTATTAAGTCATATAAAGGTTTTATGCTTGTTGCATAATCTGGAATGTAAGTTCTGCCAAAATTTAGGAACACCAATAGTGAATCGTATTCGGAGGTTGTAATTGTGCGCATTTTTCTAAGAATTGTGGTGCTAGGCTCTTTTCTTTACTCAATAGCTCATATCTGAGAAACAGGACGCTGAGGAAAGCTATATTTGTTTTTTTTAAGCCAAATTCAGCAAATCCCACAACAATGCAGGATACCCGTCATAGATGTTGTAGCAATTCATCATCCGTGAGATAGATATTATCTACATAGGACAATGCTTCAGGTCAATGTCGAGCAAGATTGCAGTCACACGAGTTGCAAACAGTCCTGGACTGTTCTTGTACCACTGGGGTAAACAACAGATTTTTTTCTGGGAGCCTAGTGCACTGAAGCTTGTTAAATCTCCACTCTAAGGCGCTATATTCTGGCAGAAGAAACCACTGGAAATGTCCAGTGTTGTTTTGTATTTTTTGCGCACTATGTTGTTCATCAGTGCTGTGCTATGTGAGTTTTGTATAACATATGTGCATGTGTGACTCTTTAGGTGTCTGTAGTCTAAGACTATTCTGTATGAGTGGTCCGGTTTAGCTACTGGGAATAAAGGATTATTCAATGGGGAGACACATGGTTCAATTACGCCCTGGTACTCCAGTTGTGTGAGAATCTCTCTCACGGGTGCTTTTGCATCATGTTTTATTGGATACTGAGGTTGATGTTGGGGTTGATTTTTAATAGGAATTACATGCTAGGGGGATTCTTTATCCCATCCTAAGTGGTTGCGATATAACGCAGGTGCCTGCGCCAATGCCCAATCGATGGCGTAGGATTCAGCGAGTTCCTCTGGAACAAGGGGCGAGAAAGAATGTTTGGTAACAACTTCCCCATATGGGCCAGGTATGGACAAATCTGTGTGGCTAGTCTTGTTCGGCCAACAAAACCTCATATATTTTTACTACGCAATCCCAAAAGATTGCGTCTATTGTGCGTTCACTGTCTCCTAACGATAGCGTTAATTTGTACACCCTATCAGGCGTGGAGACAAGCATGTCCGCTGTTTCTACTTGTAGAAAGTCATAAGTTGCTTTCACCTCCAAAAGCTCTAGAACATGGGTACTCGCAAACATTTTCCCGGGGGCCACAGAGTTTGGTCTTTGATGTGACCGAGGGCCGCACTGATGGGAGCAGGGTGGCGGTCGGGTGTTGGCAGTAAGGTGGGTGTAGGGGAAGCAAAGCATATACTTCTAGTGTCTGAATAGCACAACATGAAACCATAAACTTGGGAATAATCAAGGTTTCTCCACTTAACCAAACTGTGTGATCTTAAGCAAATGTTTTATTTCACTTTCCCTGGTTTTTGTTCACCATCACATGAGGACCTTGCATGACTTCAGGATGTGTGCTGCACAAAACCTTTTGTGTTTGATTTAATTAACTATAATATTCTTGTATAAGTGAAACCTAGGCCACCCAAAGACTGCGCATAGCCGACTTGCCTCCTAGCTAAGCCTAGCAAAGGCACTGTTGTCGGGGTGGGAGATGGGGGAGTGAAGGTTTCTAAATTCTGGTTAGAAAATTATCATTTTGAAAAAATATATTTCTTCAATGCAGTGATATAATCTGGTGTAGTAAGGTGAAGTTTCTGCGTGTTAATGAAATACACTTTTTGAATTTTGAGCAGACTTGATCATGCTTTTACATTTTTGCTTCGAATAGGTCTTTAAAAATGAAGGTGTTTCTGATGTTACGTTGTACAGAACACCCTCTGTTATCTCTTTTCTTTACCTTCAACTCACCTTAAATAAATGCTTGCCTGTTTACTTTAATTTTTTAAATGTTAGTGCTGAGTCTAGTTCGCTAGGCCACATGTAAAGGTAAGGAGGGCCGCATGCGCCCCCCGGGCCGTACTAGGAGTATCACTGCTCTAGAAGATTCCGGCGAACTAGTGTGACCTCTGCCGCGCTGTCTAGCAGCACTAGTGCCCACTTCCTGTTCTTCAAGCAGACTCTCTTCTTGAGTGGCATGTCGAACTGCAACTGCTGCCACCTTTTCCTTTTTAAATTGGGGTTTTTGTTGAGGAGGTTTCCCTTCCTTTTGAACAGAAACCTCTGTTGAGCGTTGGGATTCCTGTCTCGGTTTCACATACTCTGTCCTTCGCTCTGACTGCCCACCTCTCTCACTGCGTTTCTCTGATGAGTCCTGAAAGGAACGATATTGGCATGTTTCAGTATATTGATATCTATCAGGCATTTTTATATTATCTCTATTTCGCAGATTATATCTGTTCTGTGGGGTCTCCGTACGCTCTCCCCTTTCTTTTTTAGGGGTTTGTTGTTTTTTATCCCAGCGTTTCTTGTTACCCTCAGGAGCTTGCTTGGAAAAGTCTTTATTAGATATGCCCTGAAATTGTGGTTTAGTTAGTCTGACCCCTAGACTATCTCAACCAAAACTAGAATAGGTCTCTGCGATAATCTTTGGCAGCTCGTCTTCTTGATCCTGTTGAGGAACATCCTGAAAGCCGCATGCGCACTGCTAGTGCGACTGCTTCCCCTTTTAAGTTACTCAATATAATTGAGGATACTGTGGCAAAATTACCCATTAATTGCATCCCCAAGTCTAGGGCTGGGGCAGCCCCGTATTCATCTTGAATTTGTTTCAACACTTCTGGCAAGTTGGCAACTGTCGGAGTACCGTGTGCGGTAGTATAGAGCGCGGCAAATACCGTGGCCCCATGTATTACAGTTACCTACTGTGGGGACCATTCCAAATGGCAAGCACATCGTTAGAATTCTATGTTTATCCTGAGGTCCTGCATGGGGAAATACAGGTTCCAGTGCATTTATTTTTTGAGCTAGCCAAAACAGAATTTCTTCTCGTTTGGCAGGTTCCTTACCCATAATCGAATGTACAGTTGCAGGGTTAATAACTGGCGTCACTGCATGTGGTTGCGCTGGAGCAGCACGTGCTGGGTTTGTATTCAATGTTTGCATTACAACTGTACTAATTGTCTCTATATTGGCGTCAGCTCAGTATATAAATGACAGACTTCAGCTACTGCTAAGTTTGCTACTGCAGGGTGAGGTGTAATAAGTGGCCAATAAAGGCCAGGTAGGACCATCACTACTTACAGGACCTAACCTAACTGGTAAAATTGTGAGGGGTAGGGCGCCATCAGAATGGTATTTCTAAATATGCATTTGCTTTGTATTGTCCAGGTACGTTTGCAAGTGTATAGTGATGAAATGCATTTGTGTTCCCATCAACTGCTAGAAATGTGACCCAAGAATAGAAAAGTTCTGTTCTCTATGCTGCATCTGTGTCCACCACAAATGTGACAGGACCCCCCTGGGCCGTTTGGACATTTGCCAATAAATGTGCAGTCAGGGGTTGTCTCATATTGGCTGCAATTGCTACCTGTTGCGGATTTGCCATAGTAGATGGTAAATTTGTTCAGAGAAGGCACACCAAATGAGGATTTTTCCTTTTAGAGTTCAAGCTTGAACAACCTCCAGCGTCAGATAGGGTGCTTTACTTAGCTGAGGAGGAAATCCTCAATACCACAGACGTCTCCGTATATAGTACTGAGGTGTCTTTGTATACAGGTAGACAGAGATAATCAGGAGGACACGAAAATCAGAGCTGGACCAAACGCTGGCGGCCCCATGTTGGGTAGGCTCTCATTATTCTAATGAGACTACTGGATTTTGAGCGGCAGAATCGCCTGAGACTGAGTCTGACCCACTACAGGTGACGCCTGTCGCTCCAATCTGGGTTTTGCTCCGGCTAACTAGCAGTCTCTCATCTCTACCAAAGGGCAGGGATGATTGGGCAGCCGAGCGCATGGCATAATTGATTTCTCAGGGAAACCGTGGTCACTCAGGCCTCATCTGTTTCTCTTGGTTACATTAGTCTCACATACACAATGACAAACAGAGGCAGTACATGTTCCAATAATGTGTTTAATGAAGCGACTCAATCTTAGAAAGCAAAGCATGGGCTGCAATGGCCAGGACGATACAGCATGACAAGATTAAAATTGTGACAAGGAGAGTGAAGCATAGAAATAATGCTACCATATTGTCACTAGAGTCAGTAGAACTAGTTCCTAACCTAGGCTGTAATTGAGCACAGCGTGTTAAGCTCTAATTCTGCCCTTCAGGTTCCCCTGGGAAGACGACATCCCCCATACCTGAGCAAAGGCCTGAAGTCTGCATAAGCAGCAGTAGCGAAGCATTCAGCAATCAGCATACAGTTGTGGTTCTCTGGCTGAAATCTCCCTCTAACGTGTAAGGGACAGGGAAGTGTTTTTATAATAAAACAGCTGATGTTCTGAGAAAATGTCCCTATGTAAGGATGCATATTTTCTATGAATGTAAGAGACAAAACTTTATACCACGTTCACTGGCAACCTATCTTAGTGAAGCCTTGGAAGAAGCTCAGAGTGAGCAAGAATGTCCTGTTTCAGAACAGAGTGCTGGCCTTGGCAAAAACAATCAGATAAAGAGAAATAAAACAAGACCGTAAAAGTTGCTATTGTAACAATAATAAAGTGAAGCCGAATAAAATATATCTAGCTTAAATTGCACAGCGGCACGCCTAGTGTGTTAAAATAACTTGCATGGAGCTATAACTAAAATGGCTACATAACAGCAGTACTCACAGGCTGAACAGATGGAAGTTCCGGAATCTCCAAATCTATCTTGAGGTTGGAGCCAGAGCTTTCATCGAGAGAGAGAAGGCCTCCTCTTTGCCGGCTGGATTCTCCTGGGCGTACTCCTCACCGAAAATATTGGGAGTGTCATCTGTGGCTCTGTGAGACATCTTGAGGCAACAAGCCCTGAGGTCCTGAAGTGTTTTCTTCGATCTGAAGGACTTGCACGCATCACAGTCTGATTCCTTGTAGTATGGAGACAGACACTAGTTGCGTACCGAATGTTGGTTTGTGTGCAGGTACTTCACATGACAACAAGGACAAAACTGAAAAAGTGTGTGTTCCATTACCAGTGGAACTTTTTCGGAAAAACTGGTAACGATGTTGAAGGTAGGCCCCGAAGAGCAGTGCCCCAAAGAGGCTTCAATTGTACAGAGTCGAAACAGCAGAGTTTTCAGACGAGGAACAGATGCAGAAAGCACAAACTGTAACAATACCGTTGAAGGATATAGAAAAGAGACCCAAAGGTGGAACCGAAAGTGACTTGAAACACGGAAACGAGGCATACACGTTCAAACCTGATGGTTGAGAGGAAACAATCTAACAATGGAGTTGATGCCCATGTGCATTATCACCAAGAGGAGTCACTCGACCTTGTGACTCGAAAAACGTCTTAAAAAAAGAAACTACCTGCACAACAGATCAAGTATATCTACAGTCACACATGCCATCAAATTATATGTTAGGCCCATGAAAAATGCTGTAGGCCTGCCACAGAGGTGACTTGGAGTGCAGAGAGAGGTTTCACTTTGCCATTGCTTCAAATGGCAAAGTCAGGCTAGTAGTTCAAAACTGCTCTTCCAGAAGGCAATGGCGGACTGGGAGGCTCATTTTACTTGGGTCACACCCAGGACGGCACAACTAGTGCTGCACTCACTGGGGTGATTCTCCAACTTACATAGTGACTTATAGGTAAATCAGCCAATTGGGTATAGCCAATGTAACAGACATATTAGGGGTTCAGAACACAGATCTGGTTAAGCGGCAGTCCAAAAACTTGCCAGGCGGCCATTCAAAAAGAGGCATTTCCTTACAATGAGAATGACCTCGGCCTGGTCTGTTATGATGGCTGTGGTGGAAAGGCAAACAGGAGTTTGTCTTTCCATTTCTGCTGGAAAGAGTATCACAAACAGCTTGGAGGAAACTCTAAAGCACAAAATTGTTGTCTCCGCAAATTCAACAGTGGCGAATACCTCTAGCCAAAACGTACTCTACATAACGAAAACGCTCTGTGCCACCTGGAGATGGAGATTCCACGCATGGTCTGTAACAAAGCTTTTTCAGTTCAATCCACTCTGACATCCATTGACCCCATAAAGTGACTGTTGTAGGGAAGTACCCTCTTTTTGGCATGGTTACCCCTACTTTTTGCCTACCAGTATGCTTAGACTGTTTTCACTGGGATCCTGCTAACCAGGATCCCAGTGATTGTGTTCTCTCCCTCTAAATTTAGTTGCCTAGGACTTTGGACACCCCACAACTGGTATACTGGTGCCCCCTTACAAGTCCCAAGTATATGGTTATTAGATAACCAGGGCATTAGGGTTCCCATGGGCTGCAGCATGCCATCCATGGTAGCCCATGCAAAATGTGTCTGCAGCCTGCCATTGCAGCCTGCGTGAAAAGTTGCATGTACCCTTTCACCAAAGGTCACTGCACCAGGTCACTGCAAGTCACCCGTATGGAAGACCCTCCTGGCCCATAGGGCCGGGTGCAGGTCCATGTGTGCGAGGGCACCCCTGCATGAGCAGAGGTGCCCCTATGAACTCCAGTTCCATTGGACTTGACTTCGTAAGTGTGGGGAAGCCATTTTAGCCGTCTACTGGACACAGGTCACAGAACACAGGTTGCTGTGTCCAGCAACATAATGGTAACTAATGGTAACTCTGAACCTGGGCAGGTTTGGTATGAAACATGGTATATAACATGTTGGAATCATACCCCAATACTGCTGCCAGTAGAGGTTGTATGATTCCATGCACTTTCAGGGCTCCTAAGAGGACCCCCAGTATTGCTCCTACCAGTCTTCTGGGGTTTTCCGGGCAGCCTGCGCTGCTTCCACCCCTCAGACAGGCTTCTGCCCTCTAGCTGCTTGACCAGCTCAGACAGGGGAAAGCAAAACAAAGGATTTCCAGTTGAAGAGGGAGGCAACACCCTCTCCCATGGAAGGAAAATGTTACTTACCCAGGAGACATCTGTTCGTAGTATGTAGTGCTTTAGATTCACATGCTTTGCATAAGTCCGCCATCTAGTATTGGGCTCGGAATGCTACAAGTTGTTTTGCTTCGAATAAGATTGAGTGACTCCTCCTCTCGGTAAAACTGTGCATGGGCATTGAGTCCTTTGTTAGACTGTTTTCTCGCAGGCAGGTGAAGTAAAGAGTTTGTACATGTGTCTATAGGCAGATATAAGAAATGAGATATCCATGTAATGTATATACATATTTACAATATATGGTACTGCAACAGCTACAGGCTCCTGGGGAGGGTGCATGTGAATCTACAGCACTACATGCCATGAACAGATGTCTACTGGGTAAGTAACATTTTCCATTCCATGGCATGTGTAGCTGTAGATACACATTCTTTGCATAGACTGTAAAGCACTACCCTCCAAATAACTGGTGGTCAGCCTGTAGGAGATGGATTAGCTTGGAATAATGTCTTAAGTACTGCCTGTCCAACATTTGCTTGTTGGCGAGCTAACACATCTACACAGTAGTGTTTAGTAAATGTGTGTGGTGTAGATCATGTAGCAGCTTTACATATGTCTGCTATTGGTTGGTTAGCAAAGGATGCCATGGAAGCTCCTTTTTTCCTAGTGGAATGAGCTTTATGAGCTACTGGTAACTGTCTTTTAGCTTTAAGATAACAAGTCTCAATACATTTCACTATCCAGCTGGCTAATCCATTTTCTGAGATAGGATTACTCTTGTGAGGTTCTGAGAATGCTACAAAACGTTGTATGGACTTTCTAAAATCTTTCAGTAGTTGTGAAAGCCCTTTATTATATTTCTGGTGTGATGAAAAAATATTGTAACATGATGAAAACAAATCAGAATACTTTACATGTTGATGTGCAAAGTATATGCTTTCTGAAACCCACTTTTCACAGGCTGTTGATACACTATATAGGGTTGTCAGTAAAGCTGCAAGTTAGTGGAGAGGTTTTTGGACATTTCTTGGAAAGTTACTGTGTGTAGATGACAATATGCTACCACATCATGGTTTAGTAGGAAAATGTCACTTACCCAGTGTACATCTGTTCGTGGCATTAGTCGCTGCAGATTCACATGTTGTGCATAGTCCGCCGTCTGGTGTTGGGTCGGAGTGTTACAAGTTGTTTTTCTTCGAAGAAGTCTTTTCGAGTCACAAGACCGAGGGACTCCTCCTCCTTTGTTCCATTGCGCATGACCATCGACTCCATGTTCGATTGTTTTCCCCGCAGAGGGTGAGGTAGGAGTTATGTATGTTAGTAATAGTGCCCATGCAATGGAATGAATAAGTATGTACCAAATAAGGTTTAAGTAATATATTTACAAATGTACAAATGTTGAAGATAACTTCCAAACGGCTACAGGCTCCCGGGGAGGCGGGTGGGCACATGTGAATCTGCAGCGACTAATGCCACGAACAGATGTACACTGGGTAAAGTGACATTTTCCGTTCGGTGGCATGTGTAGCTGCAGATACACATGTTGTGCATAGACTAGTAAGCAGTTCTCTCCCCAAAAGCGGTGGCTCAGCCTGTAGGAGTGGAAGTAGTCTGAAATAAAGTTCTTAGTACGGCTTGACCTACTGTGGCTTGTTGTGCGGATAGCACGTCTACACAGTAGTGCTTAGTAAATGTGTGAGGCGTAGACCATGTGGCTGCCTTACATATCTCGTTCATTGGAATGTTTCCTAGGAAGGCCATGGTAGCGCCTTTCTTTCTGGTTGAATGTGCCCTTGGTGTAATGGGCAGCTCTCTCTTTGCTTTGAGGTAGCAGGTTTGGATGCACTTAACTATCCATCTGGCTATACCCTGTTTTGATATTGGGTTTCCTGTATGAGGTTTTTGAAATGCAATAAACAGTTGTTTTGTTTTCCTAATTTCTTTTGTTCTGTCAATGTAGTACATTAATGCTCTTCTGATGTCTAATGTATGTAGTGCCCTTTCAGCTACTGAGTCTGGCTGTGGGAAGAACACTGGTAGTTCTACCGTTTGATTTAAGTGGAACGGTGAAATAACTTTTGGTAAAAATTTAGGATTGGTTCTTAGGACTACCTTATTTTTGTGTATTTGAATAAAAGGTTCTTGTATAGTAAACGCCTGAATTTCAATTACTCTTCTTAGAGATGTGATGGCAATGAGAAATGCAACCTTCCACGTTAAGAATTGCATTTTGCAAGAGTGCATGGGTTCAAAAGGTGGGCCCATGAGTCTTGTTAAGACGATGTTGAGGTTCCATGAAGGAACAGGTGGTGTTCTTGGTGGTATAATTCTTTTTAGGCCTTCCATAAACGCTTTAATGACCGGTATCCTAAATAGTGAAGTTGAATGGGTAATCTGCAGGTATGCAGATATTGCTGCGAGGTGTATTTTTATGGAAGAGAAGGCTAGATTTGATTTCTGTAAATGTAGTAAGTATCCCACTACATCCTTTGGAGATGCATGTAATGGTTGAACTTGCTTATTATGGCAGTAGCAAACAAATCTTTTCCATTTGCTTGCGTAGCAGTGTCTAGTGGATGGTCTTCTAGCTTGTTTTATGACTTCCATACATTCTTGGGTGAGGTTTAAATGTCTGAATTCTAGGATCTCAGGAGCCAGATTGCTAGATTCAGCGATGCTGGGTTTGGATGCCTGATCTGTTGTTTGTGTTGTGTTAACAGATCTGGCCTGTTGGGTAACTTGACATGGGGTACTACTGACAGGTCTAGTAGTGTTGTGTACCAAGGTTGTCTTGCCCATGTTGGTGCTACTAGTATGAGTTTGAGTTTGTTTTGACTCAATTTGTTTACTAGATATGGAAGGAGAGGGAGAGGGGGGAAAAGCGTACGCAAATATCCCTGACCAGTTCATCCATAGAGCATTGCCTTGAGACTGCCTGTGAGGGTACCTGGATGCGAAGTTTTGGCATTTTTCGTTCTCCTTTGTTGCAAATAGGTCTATTTGAGGTGTTCCCCAAATCTTGAAGTAAGTGTTTAGAATTTGGGGGTGAATCTCCCATTCGTGGACCTGTTGGTGATCCCGAGAGAGATTGTCTGCTAGTTGATTTTGGATCCCTGGGATAAATTGTGCTATTAGGCGAATGTGGTTGTGAATTGCCCATTGCCATATCTTTTGTGCCAGGAGGCACAGCTGTGTCGAGTGTGTTCCCCCTTGTTTGTTTAGATAATACATTGTTGTCATGTTGTCTGTTTTGACAAGAATGTATTTGTGGGTTATGATGGGTTGAAATGCTTTCAACGCTAGGAATACTGCTAACAATTCGAGGTGATTTATATGCAGCTTTGTTTGATGTACGTCCCATTGTCCTTGGATGGTGTGTTGACTGAGGTGTGCTCCCCACCCTGTCATGGAAGCATCTGTTGTTATCACGTATTGTGGCACTGGGTCTTGGAAAGGCCGCCCCTTGTTTAAATTTATACTGTTCCACCATAGAAGCAAGATGTATGTTTGGCGGTCTATCAACACCAGATCTAGAAGGTGACCCTGTGCATGTGACCATTGTGATGCTAGGCACTGTTGTAAGGGCCTCATGTGCAGTCTTGCGTTTGGGACAATGGCTATGCATGAGGACATCATGCCTAGGAGTTTTAATACCATCTTTGCCTGTATTTTTTGTGTTGGATACATGGCTTGTATAACCTTGTGAACATTTTTAACCCTTTGTGGACTTGGAGTGGCTATTCCCTTAGTTGTGTTGATTGTTGCTCCTAAGTATTGCTGTGTTTTGCACGGCAGAATGTGAGATTTTGTATAGTTGATGGAGAAACCGAGTTTGTAGAGGGTTTGTATGACATAATCCGTGTGGTGTGAACACTTTGTTAGGGAGTTGGTCTTGATTAGCCAATCGTCTAGGTACGGGAATACGTGTATTTGCTGCCTTCTGATGTGTGCAGCTACTACTGCCAGGCATTTTGTAAATACTCTTGGTGCGGTTGTTATACCGAACGGCAACACTTTGAATTGGTAATGTATTCCTTTGAATACGAACCTTAGGTATTTCCTGTGCGAGGGATGTATCGGTATGTAGAAATACGCGTCCTTTAGATCTAAGGTTGTCATGTAGTCTTGTTGCTTTAGCAGTGGTAACACGTCTTGTAGCGTGACCATGTGAAAGTGGTCTGATTTGATGTAGGTGTTTAGTGTTCTGAGATCTAGGATTGGTCTCAGTGTTTTGTCCTTTTTTGGTATTAGAAAGTACAGTGAGTAAACTCCCGTGTTTTTTTGTGTACATGGTACCAATTCTAATGCGTCCTTTTGCAGTAATGCTTGAACTTCTAGTTCTAGAAGGTCTAGATGTTGTTTTGACATATTCTGTGTTTTTGGTGGGACACCTGGAGGGAGTTGGAGAAATTCTATGCAATAACCATGTCGGATAATTGCTAAGACCCAAGTGTATGTTGTTATTTCCTCCCAAGATTTGTAAAACTGACTTAGTCTTCCCCCCACTGGTGTTGTGTGAAGGGGTTGAGTGACTTGTGAGTCACTGTTTGGTTGGAGGGGTTTTTGGACTTTGAAATTTTCCCTGGTTTCTAGGGAATTGTCCTCCTCTGTACTGGCCCTGAAAGCCTCCCCTTTGGTACTGTCCCTGGTATGTAGACGGTGTTGATTGTGAGGTGCTGGCTTGTGTGGCTTGACCCCGAAACCCCCCTCTGAAGTTTGTTTTGCGGAAGGTGCCGAAAGTGCCTCTGCCCTGCGGGGAATAGAGTGCGCCCATGGCCTTGGCTGTGTCAGTGTCCTTTTTCAATTTCTCAATTGCCGTGTCGACTTCGGGTCCAAACAATTGTTGTTCAGTAAATGGCATATTGAGCACCGCTTGCTGTATTTCCGGTTTAAAGCCAGATGTGCGCAACCATGCGTGCCTTCTTATGGTTACTGCGGTATTTATTGTTCTTGCAGCTGTGTCCGCTGCATCCATAGAGGAGCGTATTTGGTTATTGGAGATGTTTTGTCCTTCCTCAACCACTTGTTTTGCCCGTTTTTGAAATTCCTTGGGTAGATGCTCGATGAGATGCTGCATCTCGTCCCAATGGGCTCTATCATATCACGCTAGGAGCGCCTGAGAGTTGGCGATGCGCCACTGGTTTGCAGCTTGTACTGCGACCCTTTTCCCAGCTGCGTCGAACTTGCGGCTCTCCTTATCCGGAGGTGGTGCCTCGCCTGATGTGTGCGAGTTGGCTCTCTTGCGAGCTGCCCCTACCACGACTGAATCTGGTGGCAGCTGTGAGGTGATAAAAGTAGGTTCCGTGGGCGGTGCTTTATATTTTTTCTCCACCCTTGCAGTTATCGCTCTACTCTTGACAGGTTCTTTGAAGATCTGCTTTGCGTGCCTTAGCATTCCTGGAAGCATAGGCAGGCTTTGGTAGGTGCTATGGGTGGAAGAGAGGGAGTTGAAAAGGAAGTCATCCTCGACAGGTTCTGCGTGTAACGACACGTTATGGAACTCTGCTGCCCTAGCTACCACCTGTGCATACGCTGTGCTGTCCTCAGGTGGTGAGGGCTTGGTAGGGTACGACTCAGGACTATTGTCTGATACTGGGGCGTCGTATAGGTCCCAAGCGTCTTGGTCATCTTGGCTCATGGTGGTATGAGCCGGTGAATGTGACGGAGTCTGTGCCGGTGATATAGGAGTTACAGGTGGAGGAGAGGGTGGCGGGGTTACCTTTTTAACCACTTTTGTTTGTGGTGTTTGTTCCTGTGTTTGGAACTCGAGTCTCCTTTTTCTCCTGATTGGGGGAAGGGTGCTGATTTTCCCTGTCCCACTTTGTATGAAGATCCGCTTTTGTGTGTGGTCCACGTCAGTGGTCTGCAACTCTTCCTCAAATCTGTGTTTGCGCATTTGAGAGGACAGTGATTGTTCCTCTGAATACGAGATGGCAGTCGGTTCGGTTGCCGGTCGTTTTGGCACCGAAACTGTGCCTTTGCTTGTTTTCGGCTCCGAGGAGAATTTCCTCTTTTTCGGAGTCGAGCCTTCTCGGCGTCGATCATCCTCGGTGCCGCTGTCTCTGCGTCCAGCAGCTTCGGTTCTGCTGTCTAAGCGTCGATCTTTTTCGGCAGCACTGTCTCGGTCCCGAGATTGCTGCGTGCCTGTGTCTCGACCCGAGTCGGACGATCTCGGCACCGGTTCGGCCTTTTTCGGTGCCGATGGACGGTCACCTACTTTATGGGTTGAGCCATGGCCTGTTGGCAGTGGCGTCCCCTGGGCCTTGTCTGTTTTCTTGTGTGGTGCCTGCTTCGACCTCTTACTCACGGTTTCTTCGACATCGAATTCTTCCGAGTCCGATTCATGAATGGAGAAGGCTTCCTCTTCTTCTCCTTGTTCCTCGAACCCTCGTTGTCCTGTCGGCGTGGCCGCCATCTGCAATCTTCTGGCTCGCCGGTCACGGAGCGTTTTTCGGGACCGAAACGCACGACAGGCCTCACACGTCTCTTCCCTGTGCTCGGGCGACAGGCACAAGTTACAGACCAAATGTTGGTCTGTATATGGATATTTATTGTGGCATTTAGGACAGAATCGGAACGGGGTCCGTTCCATCAGTGTCGATGTTACGCGCGGTCGGGCCGACCAGGCCCCGACGGGGGATCGAAATTACCCCGAAGGGCTACCGGAGCTCTTCACGATTCGGTGTCGATTCTATTCTAACCCGATACCGAACGAAACAATACCGACGTAGTTTTCCGAAGTTATGACTATCTTTCCATCCCGAAACCCGGAGCGAAAAGGAACACGTCCGAACCCGATGGCGGAAAAAAAACAATCTAACATGGAGTCGACGCCCATGCGCAATGGAACAAAGGAGGAGGAGTCCCTCGGTCTTGTGACTCGAAAAGACTTCTTCGAAGAAAAACAACTTGTAACACTGTGACCCAACACCAGACGGCGGACTATGGACTAAACATGTGTATCTGCAGCTACACATGCCACCGAACATATATTTATTAAAATTAAGTGTTTAAAGAAACTGAGAAACACTACTGCCCTGATGGCAATGTTGTTAGTAAACTAAAAGAAGTCCTAGGTTATGTGGGCTAGACCTCCTGGGTATGTGGGCTAGTTTCTTGTGACGCATGCAGCAAACTTTAGTCTACTTAATCAAACAAAAGAGGCTTTTTTTTTGTACTGCAGAAAAGCTGAGCTCACATATTTAAAGATGCCATCATATGTGAGAATTAAGAAAAAGGCGACTCAGTAAACTATTTGCCTAGGATCACACAATTTGAGACTCCTTTATGGGTCAAGTACATTACAGTTAAGTCAAGTAGATTATTTAGGTTACTCGACCTGCAGGTCTTCTAACATTTTCATGATTTTTCGAGCCCTGTCATGTAATCTCCTTTTAGTAATAAGGGAATTACATATTGTAGAGTGACCATATAAAGTGTTCGGAGAGAATGTATAGATTAAGAGGCCTGAGATCTAGAATTGGGCTTAATGTGCTGCCTTTTTTTTGGTATTAGGAAGTATAGCGAATATTCTCCTGATCCCTGTTGGGATATAGGTATTAACTCTATGGCCCCTTTGAGTATTAGTGATTGTACCTCCTCTTTCGGTAGATTGAGATGGTCCTGAATACGTCTGTGTGAACAAGGGGGAAGTTTGTCAGAATAGTAATGAGTTCCAGACAATAACCATGTTCCATAATTGAGAGAATCCATTGGTCTGTAGTGATGTCTTGCCATTGTGGGTAAAAACTTACCAGTCTTCTTCCCACAGGAGATGTGTGGGAAGTGGGTTTGGTGAGTGTGTCACTGTTTAGTTGCAGTAGAGGAACCTCTTGAAGAGGATGGTTTGCCTCTTCTTCTATTATTGGATGCTCTGTAGGAATCTCAAAATAAACCTCTTGTGTAAAACTGCGAGGTGTGTTTTTGCTATGAAGTAGATGTTGTTTTCTGTGGCTACTGGCTTGAAGTCACCTCTAAATTGTGGCCTACGAAAGCCCCCTCTAGCAGGTGTAGTGAATAATGCACCATTTGCTTTAGCCTTTTCAGAATCTTTCTTCAGCTTTTTTATGGTTGTGTCCACAACTCAGCTGAACAAATGTTCCTTGCCAAAGGGCATGTTTAAGCCAGCTTGTTGTATCTCAGGTTTAAATCCTGAACATTTTAAACATGCATGTCTTCTGATGACTACGCAGGTGTTTATACATCCGGCTGCGGTGTCTGTCACATCTGTAGTGCATCTAACTGTGCTTTTGGAAATTGCCTGTCCTTCTGTAACTATTTGCTGTCCCCGCTTTTGATGCTCTGGTGGAAGGTACTGTAGCAATTCGCCCATTTGGTCCCAGTGAGCTCTGCTGTATCTAACTAAAAGAGCTCGGGTGTTAGCTATTCTCCAATGGTTTACCACTTGTGAGGCTACCCTTTTTCCTGCAGCATCTAGCTTCTTGCTCTCTTACCTGGAGGAGGAGCATCCCCAGTTCACTGGCTGTTAGCCCTTTTCCTTGCTGCACTAGCCCCAATTGAATCCGGTGGTAACTGAGTTCTTATGAAAACTGGTTGTGAAGGAGCTGGTTTATACTTTTTTTTTTTTTTTTTTTTTTTACCACTAGTGGCGGTCTGGAGTGGTCCTCTTGGTCCTCTCTGTCAGCTATGCACTTTGGGAGAAGGTAAGCCCTTGTCGTTCCTTGCAGGACAGTAAGCCTGTGCACTGCAACTCTTGCAGCTACCACAGCTTGTTTGCTCGTGCTCAAAGGGATCTTCAGGCTCCGTGCAGCCCCGACCCCAGCACTTCATCCTGCCAAGCACAGTCTCCTCTCTACAGCTCCAGCAACGTGGGACTCTTCTTCAGGTGTGCTGACTGGGCCTTACTGCAACTTACCGTGTCTGCTGCCAGTGGGATGTCTGTGGGGACTGTGACTGCTTCTGTTGGCTTTCCTGACTGCTGAGGATCACTTCGGACTCCCCTCCCTGGGTGGAGTCCCCTGGACCTTGCTGGCCCTCTTCCATCTTTAAACTCTTCTCTTGCATTTGCCAAGGCTTGTTGGTGGTTCCCCAACACCACTGACCACCTGCAACCCGATAACCGATGTGGGACACCGCTCCAAGGACTTTCCTGGGCACCACAGCTTGTCTTCACCCTCGTCGACCTGGTTTTTCATCCACAGAAGGGTGGTTAGTAGCTCCTGCCCCCACTGGACACTCCACCATGGACTGTCCCTTTCTTTTGCAGGTCCTCTTCTTCCAGAATCCATTGCTGTTTTTTTCTAGACTGGTCCTGTTCTTGCATAATCCTTTTTCTAAGTCCACCTATTATTCCTTGGGATAACCAGGCACTTACCTCTGCTCTCCTGGTCGCTGTGGTCACTCTGGTACTCACCTCTTGGGATTCCTAGTTCGTCCAGCTCCCCTATAACAACTCCACATCTGGGGGTGGGGTGGGGGGGGACTGTATCTTGCATTCCACTTTCTTAGTATATGGTTTGGCCCTTCCCTAGGGCCCTCACTATTTTCACTAAGTATTGCCAATGCTTGTTTCTATGCTAATTTCTGATTGCTATTGTGTATATAATTAGTGTGCACTTACCTTCAGTCAGGTGGAACTGCCTATAAGTATTTGAGTGTTGTGTTACTATAATAAAGTACCCTTATTTTTCTAACACTGTGGGGTTCTTTCATGTGTAATAAGTTACTGTGTGAGTATGGTGGTATTGGATAAGCTTTGCATGTCTCCTAGATTAGTCTTGGCTGCTCATCCACAGTACCTCTAGAGAGCCCTGGCTTTCTAGACACTGCCTACACTTCACTAGTAGGTGATGCCTGACCAGGTATAATGTGACAGCACCATAGGTGTCCACCACACACCAGGCCTGCTTCCTACAATTGTTGACCAGTAAAATGTTCTGTTGGCCCAGCCACCGCCCAAGACTTCGGGCCTCCAGGCACAGGAGGCAGAGAAGGTAGAATTTGCCTTGCTGCAGCAACAGAAGATACATTTGAGGGGTGCTACTCCAGCTGGTCTGAACAGTGTTCATCCATGGCTAGACCCTGAATGCTTTTGGTCAGTTGTTGCAAAACAGGTTGGGAGGGTAATTCGGAGGTGGCCCTATCTGTGAGCCAGCCCCCTGGAATAGCCCCTAATTTTCTGCTTTGGAGAAACTGTTTAGTAGTTGTCAGTAAAATGTGCAGAGGCACAACTGAGCTTGAACTGGTCCAGCAACAAATCAGCTCTTTCTCCGAAGACCCTCGAGCCATCAAAGTGCATGTCTATTAGGGACACGTAAATTTCCAAAAACCTTTGGTCTCATCCAGCCCTACTTTCAGAACACTGGTTCCAAATCCTCTGCAGTTTGTAGTGTGCAGGCATCTCCAAAACACACATGTTGCTGCATCCTGACAATCCTGTATTGTTTGGGGAAATAAGACCCTGAAAATCTTTGGGACAGTCCGCATGTCGTCTCTGGCCAAATCACACAACTCATGGGAGTATCCACCAACAGACATACTGGGTTAATCGAACTAAGGGCTACACTAGCCAAGGAAAACATTCTCTTTCCAAAAACATTAAGTCTCTCCAATTTCACATCCAGAGGCTTGATCAATAAAGAATGTTTGAACCATCAGGGTTCTGTGGTGTAGGATGCTTTGTCAGGAAGTCAGGGTTACTAGGAGCCAGGCTATGTCGCCTAAACAAAGGTCACCTGACTGGCAGAAATGAGCACAGCTTTGACCATGTAGCCAGAAAAGTGTCAGCAAGGGTTTCATTAAAGAGCAAAAATGACTCAGATGAAGTGGGTCCCGGTTGAAGAATCTCCCCATTTGTTTTTGTTTCCATAGGGGGGAACTACAAATCTAATGTTTCAACTGCCCTATGGACATTCTTAGCGAACAATACACTTGCTCAATTACTGGTGCAAGTGGAGAGTCAAGTTCTGTATCAGGAGATGGGTCTAGCCATCTGGCATTTTGTAGGACAAATTGCAATGCATCATCAGTATAACAAGGAGGCAGCAATCTGTGCTCTTCCTCACCATCCATCATCAATGTTTTGAAGTGTTCTGAGGCACAGCCTCTGCTGACACTAATGTGGAGGCAGATGATTGATACTGGAATCCAGTTGTATAACCACTGATTGTGCTTCTGTGATTTCATAGCATTGGCTGGAGTGGGTAGAAGTTGGTTAGGGGTTGGATCATGAACTGGCATTAGAGGAGGGGAAAAGGAAGGAACAGGATAGGGGTGGAGCCTTATTTGGCTTTCTTACACTTAAGCATAAAATTGGACTTCGATGTGTCAGAAAACTTAAAAAGGGAAGTTGACCCTTCACAGGAGCAGCCTTATGATCAGGCCCGCAATTAGGCCCAGGACCTGGATAGAGGCCGATGTTTTGCCACAACCTCTTATGTTCCTTGACAGAGTTTAGCTTCCTGGTCCCTAACAGCCAACACAGAGTCGTGTCTGAGCTAGAGCACGGTAGACATATCTTGTGAAGGCCCGTACTGACATCTGCTTCCTGTAGTCTCAGCAAGCTTGAATCCTGTAGTAGGAACACAGATCCCTAGCACACTGTGAAAATGTTTAGGAAGACCGCCAAAGTTGGTACTGAGCTAAGGATCTGCACTGAAGCGTGCAGAATGAAAGGAACTGAAGTCAAAGTACACAAAGTTGGCACTTATATGTGGCTATGCTGTGTCATTTCTGGGGTGGTATGAAGTCATCCCTGAGCCATACAGTGACACCAAAAGGTGTGCAAGAGCACTGCAGGAAAAATATCCTGATCTAGTCTGGTCCCTGGGGATATTCTAATGGTGAGGGAATCTGTGATTAGAAGTGTTCATCAGAAACCAACGCTTTTAGGATAATGTTTTGCTTTATCTTCTAAATATCAGCAACTATTAAGAGTTAAAAAAAAATTATTACTAAATATAATATGTTCTGTTTGATTAGGCTTCATAAGATTTGCATGCCTGAATAAATAGTTTCTATAATACAGTTTTTGTATAAATGCAGTGAATCAGTGTCTGCTTACCTGTTGAAGGAAAACAGGGAGTTGTTGCCTCATTTGATCCTGAAGTTGTGGATTTCCAGCAAACAGAGGGTTATTCAGCATCATCTCGAATATAACAAACAATATTTTAATAGGCATTTTTCTAAACATTAGTTGTCAAAATAATTCTAACATGATGAAATATAACAATTTCTGCAAAAAGGTGAATATTCATTGTAAAGGCCATATTGACCAGTGCGGTTTCCCAGCAGATGGCAATAGAAGGTCCTCAAACAATCTTCAAGTACAGATAAGAACAGTTCAAAGTAATATCAACCTATCACAGATTTACATGCTTGAATCATTCCCTGACATTAGTATGGGAATTTGTTGTAGTTGATGTACACATATACTTGAGTAACACTAAAATAGCTATCAACTACCTACAGTCAAGCCCGATACGAACTTTGGCCAATGAGGCGGAGGGATAAATAGCTCCAAGTCACCAAAGCCTCAAGTGTTCACAAACTCTCAAGAGAAAAGATTTGTAATAAGGAAAAGGGGGGAGATGGGGGGAATAGCGTAACACCGAACCTCAAACTATGGAAGATACCAGTACAGCAGAACAAGTTACTTACTTTTGGTAAAGATTTTTTCTGGTGGCTACTCTACTTAACCACAGATTCCTCACATTGTGAACATCCCCCAGATGTCAGACTGGATACGGAAAATGTAAAGCAGTACTCCTACATGCCAAAAGTGGCAGTGTATAGATCTGCGCCAACCTTGATCTGCTCTGGAAGTGACTAGCGGACCCCATATAAACACCACCCATGCGCGTTGATGTCGTCTGCTTCCTAGGCTGTCCACATCCTCTGGTGCAGACTCCATTGGCAGATCAATATGACCGGTGTGTAGATTTAAAAAGTGGGACCTTTTTTTATAGGAAAAAATAGCCCAGTTTACAAAAAGGGGAGGTGGGAGAAGAATAGACAGAATATACCAGAAAGATCGTTACGGAGTTTAAGTAGCCACATATTCTCACTTTGTAAATAGCTACCACAGCAGTACCTCCCCTAGGGTGGTGGTTATGTGAACTGGCTCAGATCAAAATTACCTGCATGACAGAGTGGGCAAAGTGCTTCTCTTGATGGACTAACAGTTGAGGCAGTAGAGCTGGTCTTTCACCTGATGTTCTTTACTAGATCAATATAAACGCTTAGTGCCCTTGTATGGTTCAAGACATGGAGACCCTCTTTCTCCTTAGAAGGATGAGGTGGAACATTGTGTGCCGAAACAGTGATGGCCTGCTTTAGCAGAAACAGTATGACCACTTTCGGTAGAAAAGAAGCTCTGGTCCTCAATAACAAATTATCCGGAAAGAACACTGTACAATGTGGAATGACGGAAAAAGACTGCACCTCGTTCACACGCCTAGCCAATGTTATGGTGATCAGAAAGACTGTCTTCAAAGTCAGAAGTTTCAATGGACAATTATGGATCAGCTCACAAGGGGTGCACATCAAAAGGAGAGGACTAAGATCACGTTCCTCAGTGGCATCACAAATTGATGGAAACTGTTCAAAAAAATCATCACAACAGGGGATATAAATGAAGTGGGCTGATTTGGGAACTGTTAAAAAAAAAAAAAAAAAAACAGGCCAAAAGAGCTTAGTGATGATATCCCTTAACAGTGCCTATAGCAGGTATGTGCTGGAGCAGAAACAGAAAAAACAAAACTTCAGGCAACTTTTCCTGAACGGGTCTAATTGTCGGGTGGTGCACGAAATCCACATGATTTGTCCCATAGTACAGTTATTTTGTAGGAGCCTCGGCTGCCAAGATGACATCAGCAACCTCCAGGGAAAGGTCAAAGGAGGTCAACTGCTGCCACTCAATCTCCAAGCATGGGAGCTGTTCTCGCTTTAGAAATATTATTTCATTCATGGAGTTGCAAATTGTGCAGGCCCAGGTGCAGTAACCTTCTCTGCTGCAACAAAAGATCCTACTGAAGTGGCAGCTTGATTAGAGGACAGTTGTTCAATCCCATGTCTTCTGGTGTCACTTGGATGACTTGGGCCCGGTTGTTCCTGATTTTCTTCAGAGCACTTGGCATGGCAGTGGAGGGAAGGCATACAGGAATCCCAACCACCACTTCAGATGAAAGGTGTCTCAGAGAGAGATCCGCTTTGGAAACTCCAACGTGCTAAAGTGCGGACACTGCTCGTTTTTAGCCATGGCAAAAAGATCAACACAGGGCTCTCCCCGTTGTTGTAAGACCCCCCCTGTGCCATGTCTGGGTGCAATGGCAATTTGTGGTCTGCTATGCATCAATAGCAGAGTCCATCCATTTTGGGTTGTAGCGATCCCAGCATGTGATTTGTCAAATGCCAATTTCCTTGTCATTCCAGTCACTTCCTGAGGTGCAGAGCTTCCTGTCACAGGGCACAAGACCCCACCCTGCCCTGCATGTTGCAATATCACATGACGGTGATGTTGTTCGTGAGCACCTGCACCAGTTCTTTGATATGGGCAGGAAAGCTTTCAACACTAAGGAAATCACCATCAACTTCAACAAACTGATGTAGAGTTCAGTTTTTGCAAAGACCTGAAAGAGGCAGGTGTTTTCTTCAGTACACTGATAGTGAACACCAACAAAGTTAGGAGGTTTGTTATTATCTTGTCAAAGCCACTGGCATCGTACAACACTGAGGGCAGACCAGTGGAAGTCTGACTGGAACTCTCATAGATGCTGGCGGGGGGGGGGGGGCATGCGAGAGAGAACTTTTAAAGTGCACACAATCCATATCATGGACTCACAAAAGAAAAACACTTCTGAACCCCCATAGGACCTTTAGGTTTCGTTTGTCAAGTCTTCTGCTCAACCCCAGCTAGGTGTGGCTCTGGACAAGGTTTATACAAAGGAAAAAATTGTAAACCATTTACCTAGCACCAAAACAATTGGAGAATAAATCGACAAGACACCAAATAAATCTGACACCAATTTATAAAAATAGACAATTTAAGGTGTTTTCAGGAACCACAACGAAAAGGTTTCAAGGGGGTTCCAGAGATATAGAATTTACAAGATATGGTAAATTAAAGTATTTCAGTTAAGTGAGTTGCAATGCAGGTGGTTAGAGTTACTTGGGGTGAGCAATTCTGGTGCCATGTCAGTGAGACAGCCAAGTCCCTCAGAAACAGTTACCTCCTCCCCAGTAATAATCTTTTAGCCGTCCCAGTCATTTAATCCTCGTTCAATAGATTTGTATGGAAGTGGTCCTGATGCAAGGGATGATGGATGCTGAAGATGCTCAAGGATGCTGTTGATGCAATGTAGTCGTTGGGGGTCTTCCAGCAAGGACTCCTCAGTCCACAAACGTGATGAGGGGGGTCTTAGACACAGGGTTTGATGTACTCTGAGGTCCTCTCCGATCTGGCCAAAGTTCAGTTGCCTCTGGGCTACCAGTCGTCTGAAGTCATGGTCAGGGCCAAGTCCTTCTCTGGGCTTGGCCCTGCCTTCTGGGTGACCAGGCAGCAAACCCACAACTCTTCTGGGTCCAGCAGACTCAAATGCAACTCCTGAGTGTCTGCTCCTGGCCTCCAGTGCTGCATGGCAGCAACTTGAAGATTCTGGGTTACCAACTTGCTCTAAGCAGGCTTCTCTGCTCATATATCCCTGTGCGGTGACCAGGAGGTCAACCAACTGACCCTTGAAGTCTCTCAGCTTTGGCAGGGCTCTGGAGACCACTTCTCCTTCAGCACGATAAAACAGGCACAGTCCCCCTCTTTAACTAATCACCAGGTGCAGCATGTGCTGTCCACAATGGTGCAGTCTCTTTGCCGGTTCCACAGTTCAGCATATCAGTACTTCCTTGGTCTTTCTTCCAGTTCAGCGAGATCTGAATTCTGTGTGCCAGAGATGCTTTTTTTATGTACAGAAAATGCCCAAATGCCCTCAGGGTAGGATGTGGTTGGGGACCACTGGGCTACCAGGTTCCCTCCTGATGACCACTTTCTGGAAGTGTGGCATCTGGCTATCCCAGGATGCACTATTCTGCCCACTTCCAAGATGGCAGAATCCATCTCTTGGCATCATAAGCTCCCTAGCCCAACCTAGAGGTGTGGCTACCAAGGGGGCTACACACCTCTGAAACACTGATTTGACAACTGCTTTCCCCTTCACTTCCCAGGTGTCAGCTAGTCTGCCTAAACAATTGGGCTGCCCATCTTGAAAGTGCTTCAGATTTGCTCTTCAAAAGTGTCTTCTGCTTTGAAGCTCTCCTTTTGGGCCAGCAAGCACGTCTTCCAGGAGGGCAGATAACCGTCTGCAGGACAGACACTGACTACAACAGTAAATGGGCACTGGAAACCTTGGGGGACTAAAGTACTGTATAAGCAGATCACTGCGGAACCTTGTATTGCTGCCAAAGGTACTTTTGCCAATATGCCTATTAAAGATGGGGACATGGTAGCTAAGTGAATTGTTGTGCGCCTCTGGCACCTCGAAAGGGCTAGTGCAGTGCCTCTGCATAAGAATACAGACAAACCTTGCAGTGTCAGTCTTGATCGACTGGAGGGCATTATCTGCATGCTTACTGAAACGGTTTGCCATTATAAGGTGTCGTCAAAATTTTACCTTGGACTGAAAAGATGCTGATTTTAACTAGCCTTGCCTTTAGGAAACAGTCATTTTCATTGCTTCAGCTGTATCATGATCTGTCAGACGGTCAATATAAGCACTGAGCTTCAACCACATCTGCCTATTATAGTGACAAGGATCTCCAAAGAGTTGGCCACTCTCACTGTGCTTAATGCAATAGCAGGGAATCTCTTTGCTATGTTCCGTTAAATGTCTTCCTTCTCGGTCTGGAAGTATGAAACATGATGTGAATGCATTCTGCGATCTACACTGAGCAGCTTGCATCTCTTCGAAGTCAGCTCTTGGATGACCAAACCTTAAAGAGAGGGGCCCCCTCTGCACCACAGGGGCTGCTGAGGCTTGAGTTACAACTCGCTGTAACCAAAACCCTGGGAACTTGCATCAGTCCCTAGTGATACTGTACTTCAGGCTGAAAAGCTGATTTTCTTCGAGGTATTGAAAAGGTCTAAGCTATTAAAATCGAGGCATGTTCTGGCATCAATGGTATCGGAATTCCTTTTTCTGATATCAACGTCATTTTTTTTCCCCTTGACAGTGCTGTCAACTATTTCATCATCATCAATGGGGCCACCATTGTTGGTAAGATGGAACTGACTGTCGACGAGGTGGTTTTTGGACGGTGAAATGTCACTGCAGAATTGTCATCGAGGTTGTTGCTACTACCATTACTAATCTAAATAACAATGACTTCGGCAACGATTTCCCGGACGTCGATGGTTCCAAAGACATTTTGTTTTTTTAATTTAAGAGATACCTAGTCAGATCATGCTGAAGGCTCTGATCTTGGCCTGTGCTGGGAATGGACAGCTTTTCTGCACTGATGGTCAGATAATGGGCTTTGCTCCCTAGAAGGCATCTGTTGTGATTTTTTAAAACCTTTTTGCAGAGTGCTTATTCCGTTCGATGTTTAGACTGGTCTTCTGATCGGTCTCTTTTGTGAGCCTTTTTGGTAGACTCTGGGACACGTTCACTGTCATCCCAAAAGCTGGGGGTCCAAGGGCTTTTAGGTTTTGAAGCCACATTAATAGTCTATCCTGTCTTTTAAGGATAGTAAGTAAATGTACAACAGATTTAGCTGTCTCACCTTATCAGAGGGGTGTAGGCAACAGATGCAATCCTTGACTGGATGTAGCCTCATCGTCCCACTAGTACCACAAGGCCTTAAAAGACTTTTCTGATGATATGTTCCGTCAGACTGTAGTTAACCGAAGTTAGAAATTCTCTTCCAACAGATTAATTCTTGTGACAATTGAAATAAAAGAAGATTCAAAGATTTTCTAAAGTAAACTGAGCAGGACTCAGGCGGGTTCTCACCCGATGTGCTTTAGAAAATCTGAGGTATGGTAGCCTCTGAGTGAAGTGGTTATCAGGGTCCTGCAGTCTGAATGGTTTAAGTTTGTCTTTTTAAAACATGTGAATAGGAATTTTAAAGTTTATATTCTCTAGCCCTTTCAGGCTGTTTCAATAGCGTACTGTTTTCTACTTATACTGTGGAACTGCCTTTATGACTGGGAATGATTCAAACATGTGAATCCACGAAAGACCAAATATTGGAGAACTGAGGTAGTGATATGTCTATCAGTTTGACAGTGAAAGGCTGACTAGGACATTCCAAATGGTCTCTCACTCAAACCCCCTAACTGAGAGAAGATGGTGCAGTGAGGAAGTGTGTACACCAGCCATAGTCACCACTCGGTGCACCTGAACTTACAGCAGAAGAATAACTCTTGGGCAACCCTCACTCTGGCTAGGGCATAGGCTTGGGCGCCGCTCTGCTTTCACCCACAGTCCAAAATACACCACCACTCTAAGGGCCTTCCGGACACCATCATCCTCTAAAAGAAACAAGTGAGTAATGGCCCAACAACTCTTAGTCTGGCAATTAAGCGAAGTAACTTCACCAAGGATCCTGACAAACGCATACAAAAATCAAAGCAAAGGAACATTCCACTGCCATATGAAGGAAATGCACAACAACCTAAAGAACTTAAGCTTGGTAAAATGCATTTACAGTCAGCATGAATGGGCTGCCTGTTAATGGGCAAGGCAGGCTACTTGGTAAGCTTTCCTTTACAACTGATATTAGAATTTGGTATTTCTTCTCGACTATCTCTCTGAATTTAACATTTTTCGAAAACATACTTGTTAGATGGCATGTATATGTAGCATGCTGTTAAGCGCACATTAATAAATGTGCTCAATAGTTTGTTAAGGCAGTATTTAATTTATGCATGTTTGTTATTTACCTGGGCTGCTAAATCAGGGTTCTGACTTAATGATTGCATCATACTCCTCATGTAAGGCGCAGATAACATGTTCTGCATTAGCTGAGGGTTTTCAGTGATTTGCTGCATCAAGCTCTGCATACCTGGCGTGTTGAACATTCCAGCTGTAAATAAACCAGATGTTACATTTGTATCATTAAAACAAAGGAATTTAAACAAATATAAAACTAACAGTTTATAATTAATGTTTTTATTTAACTCTGGATCGTATTTTTAGATATAAAGAGCAAGAACAAGTGTGTAAAATATTGTACAAGGGATGGACACGTAAATTTGAAAGGATTTTCAGCTGAATTTGTTGGAATAGCGATAACACGCATTGACTACTGAGACATTCAAATACTCAGTGTGCCAGTACCAGAGCCCCAGGTTACTTATCACTATTACATAACTAACCTTAAAGGCTTAGATGTGGGTACTGAGACTAGGCCAACGAATGTAGAGCCTCGTATCTACAATGGCAATAATATTTAAAGCAGTCACTGACAAATCAGTATAATCGTGTGTGAAGGACAACACCTCTTCCCATTTTTCTCCTCATCTGACATTTTACACAACCAATCAAGCCCCTTCATATTCTACTCTGGCCCTCATACACATCCCATACAACACTTAAACACTATATAACTATTATTCTTCCACATCATTTCCTTCTCTCTACCCTTACGAGTGCCAAAAGTATCCATCATCTTTAAGGGCCACCACACCTCTACTACTTACACCAACAAACAAACCGTCAAAAGTTCAATTCACGTGCCATCCCTCAATTAGGTAGGTCTAGGTAGAAGACACCACATTATTCCACAGAAGATACATTCCACTTACTTTGTCATAAAAGTTCACAGCACCTCACATCCATCCAATTGGCCAAATAATAAAACACTATTAGCGTACTGTAAATAACTCACTTTCTATAAAACACAACAGTTTAGCCAACTATCACCTACCACTTACACACAAGCAGCCCCAATATGCCGCATGAAAATATAATTTCAACAAACTTTTGTCACCACGGACGTTCACACCAAATAATGCTTCATAAGTCTATTTAATCAATACACAATACGACATCACTGCCTATATTGTAAGTGAAACAGAAAACCCTTCCTGGTAACAATCCAATCGGCACTAAATGTGTGAATCAACCATACTACAGTCCACCTCATCACTATTTACATTTGTATCAATTCAATCCCAAGTCCAAAAAGCCTATCAACATTTCTGTGCGAGAAAATAGAAAACAAAAATAACAGACACCAGTATGCGTGAATGTGCTGCCACAGAATGTCAAAGCATATGAGTGCAGCTCAAATATTATGGGTACTAACAATTATATTTCAGGTACTTCTAAAACATTCTAGGATGATCTTATTCAATTAAGTCCAATGTGTCTGCCTACTTTGATGGTGTTAAAATGTACAAGAACTGGGCTGAATGTGTCATCCTTTATGGTGTAATTACCCATGCTCAAAAACAGTGTTTTCACTATCCCAACAGTCTACTAACTGTGCAGGAGAGTGGACAGAGGAGGTCAATGCACAATAATGCCATGGCTGTTTGGCTTCGGGCGCTAGAACAGCAGGAGAGCAATTTCATCTTTTCCATTTTCAATCTAGTGCCATGGTGCTAGACGGATATCCGAGAGGCAAGGAATCTGCTAGCAGGCAAGAGATTCCACCATATACATGGTTACCTAATATGAATAGGAACTTGCTACTAACCAAGCAGTTGTCTCTCGCTCAAAGATGCAAAGACAATAAACCAGCCAAGCCTCACACCAACCAAATAGTTGAATTACTTGTGGTAACAATCTTTCTGGTGGATACTATTGCCTACCTGCAGATTCCCCCAAATCTAACCCAAGCTCTAGATAGGAAAAGCAGAAACAGCTTTCCTTTTCCAGCTGTCGTCGCCACTTCAACTTAATTCTGGTGCCTCCCCAGATGCGATGTCACAGAGCAGTTAAACGGCGCCTACACAGGGCTCGAACTTAAGTAATTAAGACAGTAGAAAATTAGATCAGAAAACTATCTTGAGATCACATTAAACATGAAGACAACTCATCAGGATGTGGAGGTGGGCTGATCAGCAAAGAAATCAGACATCTTATAGTGTCACTTGTTTCTGACACATGGTCACAGTCTTCTGATGGATACTTCTAACTTCACATTTTTCACCTCATGAATAAATACAAAAGCTGGACTCCCAAGTATGTAGGTGATTAAAGATTCAGTCTCTGTAGCCCAAGGCTAGAGCAGTAATGTCAGGCAAGGGTAAGAACCGAATCCCGCACTACAGACGAACCCATGTCTCATTCAGGAACATTTCTGGACAGCACCAACAAAATGGTCTTTGCCCGGGCAAACCTGGCCAAACATCTCCAAGAATACACTTTTTATTAAACAATGCAGCAGGACGAGTCAGTTTCCTGCTGCCTTGCCTACTGTGCGACCAATATATACAAAAAAGTGCAGCCAGTTGTGAATGCAAATAACATTGTAAAATTTACAAATCCCATTGAGAACCCAGAATTTCTAAGAAGAGAGAAGAAGTCTACTTTAAGTGCATGAACATGTCAGACATAATGAAAGAAAAAAAGAGTGCATGCACCTACTAAACAAATAGTAGTCTAGGTAGAACAGTCAAAGACAACCGTGTGCCTGCTCTAATATAGCCTTAGAACCCGCCGTAGCGGGCTGTACCGGCTATTAAAGGCGCGCTCCCGCGTTAAATGCCCGAGCCGAAGGCGAGGGCATTTAACAAGGGAAAGGGCCTTTAATAGCCGGTACAGCCCGCTACGGCGGGTTCTAAGGCTATTAGAACATTCTGCCACTCAGGGCAGAATGTTCTATTAAATAAAACAAATTGCTCACGGAGCCCGAGGGGATTCAAATCCCCTCGGGCTCCGTGAGGCTTTGTACACAGCTGTTGCTGTGAACAAAGCGAACATTGGAATGTTGGCGCTGCGGGCTTTTACCGGCCAGTAAAAGCCCGCAGCACTCCATTGTTTTCAATGGAGCTGCCAACGTTCCAATGTTCTAATCATAAATCAAACAAAAAACAATTAGCAAACAAAGTCCAATGAGGCTTGATAAATGGCAAAGAATAACATAAAAACATGAGGCATGCAACAATAGACTCATCATAAATGGAAGTGTGGTGTGTAAACTGAAGATGGAAATATGCAGGTGAAGAAAAAGATCCCTTGATGAAAAGAAACAATCATACCATGGGAAGAATTGATCTTGGAGCAAGTCTGCTGCCAGTGCCTAGTGTCCATGTTAGAGGAACACCCTTATCCCTGACCTATAAAAATACTCCATAATCTGTTTCAGTTATCTGTGTGAAGACAGGGATCTACCAGCTAAAAAACAAAAAAAACACTACAACAGAACAAACAATTTGGCCATAAATCTGATGGACCAAAGAATGAAACACACAATTCTGCAAGGCAAATAAGACAAAAACCTGTGTCAGGAGAGCTGGGTGAGTCTTCCTATGAGAAAATTCTCAAACTCTTTAACCCAGTTTATTACATCTTAATCAGAACGTAGGCTCCCTGTTGGAGAGAAAATTATGGCCAGTGGATGAACACAATAAATGGAGTTGAGCGTATACACATCTAAGAAACAGAGGACAAATCCTCATGTACAATCCAAAGGCCACAGCAGCTGGCATGGATGAAATGCCAACATATGAGGAGGAAGGGAACCTCCTTACCACAAGAATGCTTTAAAAGGGCATAACCAGAGAAAAGCATAAATAGCGGTCAGCGAGGTTGAGAAGGCTGGTATTGCTTAAAATACTGTATTCTCATAGAACTAATGAAATTTCTTGTGTCGCTAACAGACACTCACATAAAAACCCAATTGTAGAACAGGCAATAGTGTATCATTCTTTAGTGCTGTTCAAGGCAAAGGAACGTGTTTCTCTAATGAGGTGGGAACTTTCAAAGGGCGCATTATGTTTTCTTGGACTGGTTCCAGGAGACCTGTGAAACACATTCAAATGTATCTACAAATGGTGTAGAGGACACATAGACCCAGCTACCAAACACCAGTTTCAGGCCCAGGTCTAAAAATCTGCTGGCGGCCTCAAGCACATCACCAACCATTACACAAATAACTGGAAGCACTCAGAGCACCAAATTATTAATTTGCAAATTAAACTTCAAATAGACAGTATTGGTTTAACAACAATATGCCATCAAATAAGAAACTTAAATATATCAACTGAGGGGGTCTATCAGTAGTCCATTATAGGTTCATCATTCTGCCTGACTCTCTAGTCCAAGTTAAGAGATGCCAGTCCAACAGATCAGTTTTGTTCCTCACAATGGCAGTAGATGGAGGATGGAGCAGTGGATGGAGTTGGGTACCTTTGATGATCTTTCTCCTTCAACATGGCACCTGTTTCTGGCATATGTTTAAGGTGTAAATTTGAAAAAAATGTTTATGGGTTTATATTTTTATGGATTATTAGCAATGAGCAGAATGCATTTTCATTGATGCTATCTGTATACATTTACCAGAACCCCATTCAGAGGGTTATGGGGCAAACAGGAGCTACTGTGCCCAACTGGTAGGGTTCAGGCCTTTTACTCCGGATGTCCTTGGGCCCGACATACTATGGTTCCTGAGCAACTGGGCCAAGTACAAAGCACACATTCAGCACTTGACTCTCAGTTTGACTGCATGGGTCAAGCAGTCCAAGGCTTCTTGGGGAGGGTGGCGGGGTATACACAGATATGCAACAATTAATGAATGTCCAGCCAAATACTTAATTTTATGTAAGGAGTATTTATATACAAACACACAGTAAAATACAACATTCACAAACAATACACAGTTCCCTGAGATCAGGGCTCTAGTGTTTTATATGCAGCTCTCCGAGTCTCACTCTCCTCTCTCTAAAGGTAGTGGTTATTACACATTCACGAGAGGTGACATTCAGGTTAAGCCCCACTAGTAGTCTGAGGAAACTGTATTAAAGTCAAAAGTGTTCCAGCACCAAAGCCGTACCTGGCAGTCAAGCTGCCCTAGTGCTGTACAGCCTGAACATCAGTCTTATCTGCACCGGCAGGATCCGAGGGACCGGAGTTTCTAAAAGCGTCCCTCCACGGACACTGAAGCTCCAGTAAGTCTTTCACATGCTGCCAAAGACGGCTGCAGTCATGTGTCCTCCAGTGCCTCACACGTGATCCTGTCACATTCAGGTGTAGCCATCACGCTGGCCCCAACCTAGCATGTGGGGCTGCCAACTTGGGATGGCACACTGTCTATGGACTGATTAGCACAGCAGCAATCTTCACAACAGTCCCAGCCGGCATACAGGGTCACTGATTTGGTAACCTGCACACAGGCAATGACCCATTCACTGCAGTAACAATCATGGGAGCCCTTCTCTAGCATACAGGGTTCACCGACTTTTCCCTGCACACAGGCAACAGCCCAATCAGTGCAGCAGCCGTCTCCTCACACCTCTCTTTGGGGATCCAGTTACCAGGATCCCCCACTAGATACTGTTTACTCCAGCGCTCTCCTCTCTCTCACAGGGCACACTGGTCTTGACTAACAGGCAGGCACTGGTGCTTCAGGCTCCAAGGGCAGGTGGGCTTGATTCCCAGGCAGATGTCCATTTCCAAACACCAAATGTGATTTAAAGTCTGAGGCACTGAAGTCTATGATAGTGGGCTTCTTCCTTTTGAAGTGCTCCTCTGTTCTCCCTTCATCCAGTAAGCAGTCTGTCACAGCAAAAGCAACTGCAATCTAATAACTCCACAACACAGGCCATGGAGTGACCAAGTTTACACCTGGATGTTAGCCACCGTGATGTGTTAATCAAAAGGTTACCACAGAGCGTCAGCCCTACTGTTTATGATTCTTATCAGACCAATTTCCTTCCCCAGATGTGCCCAGGTCCCTTAGAAGTGACCGCTCTCAAAATCAAAGAGGACCCTTTGAAGTGTAGGAAGGGCCTGGCTGTCTCGTACTCCAGTGTGTCCAACCTAGCTTACAGGAATACCAATACACAAATCTGTCTGGGGGAATTTATCAACCTCCTCTCCTCATGTTTCTCTAGTCAGGCTTGGGTCTCCTAAAAATGGAACAGCAAGCCTTCCATGTATTGTACCATTCACAGGCACATATAGATCAGGCATATAGCATAATTACTTTGCACAGCATTACATCCTTTATGTACTGTATCATTTACAGGCACACATGTACACATAATATGCATAACACACATGCACTGTATAGTACTAAACCATCCCTATACTGTACCATTCACAGGCACACACGAGCTGCGTAGCTCTCTACACCAAACCGATATAGGCCAAGGGTGAATGAAGTACAAAGCAGCTGAACTTTAAATACGTGAGTCTGTAGGCCTCACTCTAATGACACAAGTACAAAGGACCTGGTTCACTTCTACTGATCACTACATGGTATGCTGCCACCATCGTGCTCCTTAACTCCTGGAAAAGGCAGTAGCCTTTCATCACTAGGAACGTAGCACTTTGGCCGACCCTCCTGGTCCAAAAAAACTGCAATCCATGAGGCAGGCCTATGTCATGGCACACACACATGGTCTGTGTTCGCACTAACAACAAAATCAGCATTAGGGATCCAGACATCATTGCAGTTGGGGCACTGAGAGCAGAGGTGTACGCCCATCATCGTGCATGGGACTCCTGAAACAAGTTTTCCATGATGTATAGAATTATGTTTTTATGCCTAAATAGGCATAATTTTTAGTATAAACGCCATCTTGTTCAAAATGGAAGTCATCCGTCACTCATTCTGCTTCCGCATGGCCACCTTCTCTCCTCACAAACTCTGCAGCACACAGACAAGCTAAGTGTAATGATTTCCAATGTTATTGTTTTTCTGCACCTTCTGAACTTTTCCCTGTTTTGCTAAGATTTGAACCATTCACAAGGCTTTTCAGTTGATTCACTGTGCTCTATTAATTCACGTAATGCGTTTTTGTTAATGGAGCTAGTTATGTTCTAGCATCTTTGGGCGATATTAGCATATAAGGCGATGAATAATTACTTACGTATTTAGTGCTTGCGTGTTAAGGCAATGTATCTTATTTTTCATGAGCTCTAATTTGCTGACCAAATGATGCATTTACTCACACCGCAGTAAGACACCTGTTTCCGTAATTTCATATGCAAATATAATGTATAAAACCCCTCAGGTGTGGGGTCAGCCAGAATCTTCCTGAATGCTACTAGGCTGTCAGTTTTTCTCCTGATTTTCCTGCCCACTTGAGACTTACAAACCTTTCTGATTATTGCACACTCGGTAGAACTCTACTGACTTTGTGGCTCTGACTCTGTACCATTTTTTTTTTTTTAATTCTGTAGTAAACCCCCTTAAGCGTTTAATTGATCTAGAATTCAGTGATTGAGTGGGTCCATTTAATCCATCTCACTTATTGTATTTCAGATATTATGAGGGGAGCATAACATTGAGATGCATTGCCTCATGGAAAATTAGGGTTAATACTGTCTCCGATCCACTGAAATGTGGGAAATTTGATCAAGGTAAATGTTGAGGTGTCTCAATTGTGGTGTATCATTAGGCTCTCACAGGTGCACTGCTCATGTAGTCTTTTCACACGGGACTGTTCTGAACATTTCATGTGTAATCACTACTGTATCTAGGATTGCAGTACATATACAATTGGAAGTGACTGAGCTTGCCGTATATTCCCTCTATTTTTATAATTGTGGTACTCTGGGAGTAAGGTACATTGCAAGGAAACATTGACATGCTGATGTAGAATGAATTGGTTCATTCACAACAAAAAATATTTCTTTCATAATGAACATCATATGGGTATTAAGGAATTACCTTTGAGTTTCAAGACAATTTTATTTTAGAAACTTCTTTGTGAATTGGATTTTCACAACCATGCTTTACAATTTCACATCCATCAGTTTCAGAATCTTTTAAATCAATCCATAAGCCTGTCCCTCTCAGTTCATGATCAGAAGAGGCAAAGAGTTTATAAGACATTCTATTATTTGACTGTGCAACTCGTCCCTTATAACTGTTCGCAGCAGGAGGACTATAATGGAGCTCATAATTCATTTGTGTTACTTTACGATTTATACATTAATACAGTACTTTTTAAGCTATTTTCATGGGAGTGCAATGTTATATACAAGATATGAAAAATGATAATAGTGCAATGATTATGCAGAAATAAGAAATGGTTTCTTACCTGTAACTCCAGTTCTCTCGTAGGGGTATTTCCATGATAGTCATAAGCACTGAATAGTTCCGCGCGCCTGCGGGGACCCCGGAGCACTGTTGTGTAGTATATTCTTAAGTGCAATCATCAGCTCCTTGACAAAAAGGTCTGTGAAAAACACTTAAGAATAACAATGTGCAGCCTATGTGAACAGCTACACAGGCCAAATTGTTAGAAGAAAAAAACAGTTGTAGTGTAAATTTCACGTTTAAACCTCTATTTATTCTATAAATACATAAATAAATACATTCTCATATTTAATTTACACCTCTCATGAGAATAAAACAATGTAGGGCAGTGTAGCCCATAGGCTGCCATTATACAGAATGAAAATAGAACTGTGCCTTTAAGAAAGTAAAGTCTTCCTGTTTCCCATCATGCACAGCAAAAGGCAGTTGCCTCAGTTCTTTTTTGGAGGCTATTAACCTGACATGAAGAAAAAACAAAACATTTGTTGGAGTACCAACCTCCATAATATTCATGTTCTATGTCAACTCCACCGGGGAGGAGGGAGGGTTGCTTATGACTATCATGGAAATACCCCTACGAGAGAACTGGAGTTACAGGTAAGAAACCATTTCTTCTCTCGTAGGGGATTTCCATGTATAGTCATAAGCACTGAATAGAGTAGCAAGCCCATCCCCATAACCGCGGTGGAGTAGACATAAGAATACTGAGAAAAACATGAATCATGCAAACAAATTCTTGAGCAAAGCCTGCCCAACCTGAGCATCTGCCCTAGCGTCTGTATCAAGGCAGTAATGCTTAGTAAAGGTATGGACCGACCTCCAAGTGGCAGCCTTGCATATTTCTGCCAAAGGGACATTTCTCATCAAGGCTACAGTAGCTGCTTTCCCTCTGGTAGAGTGGGCTTTTGGCCTACCACCAAGGGATTTGTTTGCTAACTGATAACATAACATTATACATGAAACAATCCACCTGGATAAAGATTGTTTAGATGTACCCAAACCTGTTCTGATTGGGCCATAGTTAATAAAAAGCTGTTGTGATTTTCGTAAGCTTTTTGTCCTGTCCAAGTAAAATTTCAAGACTCTCTTTACATCCAGAGAATGCAGAGTTCTCTCAGCAGGAGTAGCTGGATTCTGAAAGAAAGTCGGTAATGAAATTGTTTGGTTCACATGGAAGTCGGAGACTACCTTAGGTAAAAATGTTGGATGAGTTCTCATTACCACTTTTGCAGAATGAAAAACCGTGTAGGGTTCCTGAGCGCAAAGGGCCTGGATTTCGCTGACCCTACGCGCTGAAGTGATTGCCACCAGAAAAGCAGCTTTCCATGTGAGATGTTGCAGCGATGCCTTATGTATTGGCTCGAATGGCGGCAGCATCAGACGTGATAAGACAACGTTCAGTTCCCATGGAGGAGAAGGCTTTCTAATGGGGGGAAAAACCTTCTTTAAACCTTCTAGGAAATCCTTAATAATCGGAATCCGAAAAAAGGAAGTTTGTGAAGGACTCTTTCTGTATGCTGTGACAGCCGCCAAGTGAACTTTTATTGACGACAGTTGTAAGCCCGATTTTGCCAAACTTAACAAGTATGGCAGGATAGATTGTTCTCCACAGGAAACCGGGTCAATGTTGTTGTGTAAACACCAAATGCAGAATCTCTTCCACTTGCTTGCATAGGCTGATCGTGTGGAAGGGCGCTTTGCTTCCTTCAGAATTTCCATACAATCCTGAGGTAGGTTCAAGTGTCCATATTGCACTAGCTCAGGAGCCATGCTGCCAAACTCAACGATGAGGGGTTGGGATGAGATATCTGCCCTCTGAACTTCGTGAGAAGGTCCGGACGATATGGTAGCCTGATGTGTGGTTTGAGTGACCGGTGAAGAAGGTCTGGGAACCACCACTGGCGTGGCCACTCCGGAGCAATTAGGATCATTTTGGTCTGAACATTGGACAGCTTCTGGAGGACCGCCGGAATCAGGGGAAGCGGTGGAAAGGCGTAAAGAAATGCTCCTGACCAGCTTATCCACAGGGCATTCCCTAGTGTCCCTGGATGGTAATATCTGGAGGCGAAGTTTTGGCATTTTTTGTTTTCTGGGGTTGCGAATAGGTCTGTAGAGGGGGTACCCCAGAGTGCGAAAATGGAATGAACGACGTCGTCGTGTAGTACCCATTCGTGGTTCTCGTCCATTACCCGACTGAGGGCATCCGCTTGAACATTCTGGATGCCGGGCAGGTGAGTTGCCACTAGTGACAGGTTCCTGGCTAGAAGCCAATGCCAGATTGTCTGAGCCTCTCTGGATAAAATTCTGGACCTGGTGCCTCCTTGTTTGTTCACGTAGTACATAGTGGCCACGTTGTCTGTCTGGAGAAGGAGAGTTTCCGTTCTCAGAGAGGGAAGGAAGGCTTTGAGCGCAAGGTGGACTGCGCGAAGTTCCAGCAGGTTGATGTGATAGAGACTCTCTCTCTGTGACCACTCGCCTTGGACTCGAAGATGTTCCATGTGCGCCCCCCATCCGATCAGTGACGCATCTGTTACGATGGTTTGAGATGGGGGCCGTTGTTGGAACGGAATCCCCACCAAGAGATTGCTGGGTAAACACCACCACTTGAGGGATTGTAGGGTGTGAGGAGAAAGAAGGACTTTGTTCTCCCAATCGTCCCTCAGTTGACACCACTGATCCTCCAGGTTTTCCTGTAATGGTCTCATATGGAGGCGAGCATTGGGAACCAGATGGATACAAGACGCCATCGAGCCCAGTAGAGAAGCTATTATTCTTGCAGTGGCTTGAGGTCTTTCCTGCAGTTGTTTGCACTTCTGGAGAATCGATAACCGTCGTTCCTCCGAAGGAAACACCTTTCCTAGCCTGGTATCTACAATGGCCCCTAAGTAATGCAACCTCTGAACAGGTGTTGCTGTAGATTTCAGGAGATTGACTTGAAGACCAAGTTTTTGCAGCAGTTGTAGAGTCCATTCGAAATGTTGCTGTGTCTCGAGACAACTGGAGGCCTTTATGAGCCAATCGTCTAGATAGGGGTAGACGAATATTCGCTGTTTCCTCAAATGGGCGGCTACTACCGCCATGCATTTGGAAAAAGTTATTGGCGCTGATTTTAGGCCGAAAGGTAGAACTGCAAATTGGTAATGGCGTTTTCCGACAGTGAACCTTAGGAATTTTCGATGTTTCTTGGTTACTGGGATGTGAAAGTAAGCGTCGCAAAGATCTATCGCACATAGCCAGTCGCCCTGACGTAGATGTGGATAAATTTGGTGTAAGGCTAACATCCTGAATTTTTCTTTGCGAATCCATTTGTTTGCTGTCCTCAGATCTAAGATGGGACGAAACTCTTGTTTGTCTTTTTTCGGTACAAGGAAATATCTCGAATAAATCCCCTTCCCTTGCTGGCTGATGGGAACGGGTTCTATGGCTCTTTTTTGCAATAGGATATTGACCTCTAACTGTAGAGCTTCGAGATGGCGGTTGGCTGTTTTGGGTGGAACAGATGGTGGAGGACTGGTGAATCTGAGAGCGTAACCATGTCTCACAATATTCAATACCCAGGCGTCTGTTGTGATGCGTAGCCACTCGTCCAGATGATTTGAGATACTTCCCCCTACTGGAGTGGATAACGGAGGAGGGGGAAGCAAAGATTCAGGGCTTAGACGTGGGAGCCTGTCGAGTTGCCTGAGTTTGAGGTGTTGAACGACCCCTTGTCGACCTTCGCGGAGTAGAGAAACCCCTTTGATACTGCTGTTGTTGCTGCTGCTGGGGGCGCGAAGACATCCAGTGTGGCGACTGATACCGGTGGGTGAAAAGTCGTCGTTGATATGGCCGGAAAACCTTTCTTTGTTCTTTCGGTCTTTCCATCCCTACCGCTTTCAAGGTATCTAGTTCAGCTTTCATTCTAGCCATCTCGTCATCGGCATGAGAACCGAACAAGGTGGAGCCCGAGAAAGGCAGGTTTTGTATTCTCTGCTGCGCTTCAGGTTTGAGTGATGTAAGTCTCAACCATGCATGCCTTCTGAGCGCTATCCCGTGTGCATAATTGTGTGCGGATAGCACCGAAGAGTCAGCTGCAGCACTTATAATTTGGTTAGACACCATGGCTCCCTCACCCACGACCTCCAGGAAATCTTCCCTTTTATCCTTAGGAAGATGTTCCGCAAACTGTATTAAAGAGTCCCAGAGGGCACGATCGTACCGCCCTAATAACGCAGTAGCGCTGGCTGCCTTCATCGTGACGGCTGCAGTAGAGCATACTTTTCGTCCTGCAGCATCTATCTTTCTGCTCTCTTTATCTGGAGGTGAAGAAGAAGATGGTGAGGTTGAATGCAGTTTCTTTGCCGCTACTATGACCACCGAATCAGGAACTGGGTCCGACCTCAAGAATAGAGGATCTTGTTCTGGTGGACGATATTTTTTAATAAGTCTGGAAGGAGCAGACTTTGTTGCGGCCGGTGCAAGGAAAATATCCATTGCTGGTTCAAGGAGACCTGGAACCAGTGGAAGCAAAGGTCTGGAAGATGTCCTGTGATGCAAGGTCTCGAAGATCACTGACGTCGATGGGGCAGGTACCGCCAGCGGGATGTTCAGCTTGGTTGCCCCTCGTACTAAGACCTCCTGGAACGTATTCACATCATCTATGGGGGACACTCTCGGGGACGGTGAGTCCGATAGGGTTGGAGAGTAGTCCCGTGTAGACGAAGAAGAACGCCTGTGATGTGAATGCTGAGATCTCTGTGGGTCATGACGGTGCCGAGAGGAAGAAGAGCGTCTAGAGGAATGTCCCGAACGTCTTACAGACCGCGTTGGAGTCCTCAAAACAGACTCTGCAGGCGGAGCCGGAAGAGGCGCCGTAGGTGTTACCGGCGTCTGTGGCAATGGTGATTGTCGAGGAGAGAGTTGTGGAGACGCTGGAAGGAGGATGATTGAAGCCGAGGATTCTGAGGTTGTATAAACCCTCCTAGGTCTTTTTGATTGTCTCGACGTCGACACACTCCTCGACGTCGAAGTACGGTGACGGCGAGTGTCCTTCGCCGTCGATTCTTCTCGCCGTTGAGAATCTCTCGACGACGACCCTCGACGTCGCCGTGATGACGGTGAACGTCTACGACGTCGAGCACCCCTCGACGTTGATCGATCTCGCCGTTTCGACGGCGAACCGGATTCAGATCTCCTCGACGTGGAACGTCCTCGCCGTGTCGACGGTGACCCAGATCTCGACGGCGAAAGTCCACGCCGTCTCGACGGCGAAATCGTCGTCGACGGCGAGCGATGTCTCTTTCTCGCCGGCGAACCACTCCTCGACGGCGAGCATGTTGGCGCCGTTCCTTGCCTCGACGTCGACGCCCTCGACGTCGTCGGAGACCTGTGCCGTTTTTGAGCCGGTCTGGTCGGAGTTATAGAGGAACCAGTGTGAGCCCTGGTAGAAGACTGACCTTCTCCTCGCTCTGTGGTAGAATGACCACTTTTCCTCCTGTCCTCTTTCGCCTGGAGTCGGATCTTCTCCCTGTCACGAAGGGTCCTTCTGGAGAAGGTTTTGCAGATGTCACACGACTCCGGTTTGTGGCTGGATGGAAGGCAAATTATGCAGACCCGATGTGGATCTGTTTTGGCCTTTTTTCTGCCACAAGAAGGACATTTGTCAAACAGTGAAGGCATTTCTGAAGTAGAAAAACCTCAAAATTCTGTCAGAATCTAACAGAAAAAAGCAGAAAATTATCACTCAATGTTAAAAACGTCGAGTGAAAATGAAATTCAAAAGATTTTAAATGAATTTCTGTCACAAAAGGATTTTGTGAGGTAGAGCTCAATGCTTCAGGGTCCTGTCAGAAAGGAGCCGGAAAAAAGAACTGAGGCAACTGCCTTTTGCTGTGCATGATGGGAAACAGGAAGACTTTACTTTCTTAAAGGCACAGTTCTATTTTCATTCTGTATAATGGCAGCCTATGGGCTACACTGCCCTACATTGATTTATTCTCATGAGAGGTGTAAATTAAATATGAGAATGTATTTATTTATGTATTTATAGAATAAATAGAGGTTTAAACGTGAAATTTACACTACAACTGTTTTTTTCTTCTAACAATTTGGCCTGTGTAGCTGTTCACATAGGCTGCACATTGTTATTCTTAAGTGTTTTTCACAGACCTTTTTGTCAAGGAGCTGATGATTGCACTTAAGAATATACTACACAACAGTGCTCCGGGGTCCCCGCAGGCGCGCGGAACTATTCAGTGCTTATGACTATACATGGAAATCCCCTACGAGAGAACTTTTGTTATATTTGCAGAGGTCAAGACTAGAGGGGCAATGTAATGTACATTATCGATAGAACAAACAAAAAACCATTAAGAGTAACAGATATCTGGTGTTGACTATTTATATATGATTTTAATGCAGATTGTATAGTTTGTAGATCTGCATATGTACATATTATTGCAGCCCTATGAAGTCACGTTGAGGGAAAAAACGGGTTAGCTGGGGAGGCATTTAAACTATAATAAAGAATGTTTACACCAATTTATGAACTGGTGGTGAATCCTTTTATGGCTCTGAAAATAAATTTGATTAACTAAGGGATCAAATGGATATGGCTGAGTGTTTACCTGGTGGCATATTATTGTTAAGACTAATAGTGACTTATAGTGATTGTAATTTGCAAATTAATAATTGGTACTCCTTCCTCTTATTCACAAAATTGTGTGCAACTAAGTTGGGTTTGTAGGTAGTTAAACTCATTAGAAGTGGAGCACCATATTGCTATTAGCCACTAGTGGAGTATGTACAATGTAGTTAAACCACAGCAGCCCACTTTGACTATTTTCTCCATGGCAAATCGTTTCAGAAATAAGTCATCTTACATGGTTGAGAAAAAGGAACCACAATCGGTGCCAAATTCCCAAGGGCATGGGAGTAGCATGCCCAGAGGCAAAAGGGTTTCAGGGAAAAAAAGAGATAGGTCCCAGATGACAACAACTTTGATTCCACTGTCTCAATCCATTGTCAGATGGGGAAAAGGAAAAAAGAAGAGGTATTAATTTTGGAGCAAGAAAGAGCATGAAGCACAGCAATACAGGTTCTCTGTGGTGGATGCAATATTGCTGTTAAGAAGCAAATCTTTACCCCTGCAACATGGAAAGGCAGCTTTAAGACTTCTGACTCCCTGCACAAAACCACAAACAAGTGAAGTTCACAGAAGATACTGCTGTGGGACAATCAAGATCAGCCTCAGTAGAAGTATTTAAGCCACTGTCATGTTAGTGAACCCAGCAGGTACTTTTGTCAGACTCTGAATACTACCATCCATATCAACACGAAAATTCTTACTTAAAACTTGCAAAAATGCAGTAGGAAGCTCTAAGCTGGCCGGTCTGGTACTTTCTGAAAAAAAGAGGCTGGCAGAGGTCAAGACGGAAACACCAGCAGGGTCGACCAGCAATGGGGTGGAGGCTAACAGCAGAGGCATGGCCAAAGTGCTTACAGGTTCATCTGAGAGAGACAAAGGAGACCAAAACATAACCAACAATATCAAGGTCTGGGTTAAAACTGCCACTTGAGCAGGAGCAGAGCCAGGAGCTGAAAAACCCAGGAGTGGATTCAGGAGCATGCGGCATAGATCAGTATCTGAACCGAACACTGACACAGAACCTTTAACCTCCAGAACAGAAAAAAGGTTCACCAATCGATGTGCCCCATGACTGGAAGACATTTTGAGAGAAATAGGAGTACACTATTTGATTTCCGAATTTAGTGCATAAGGACTTCTCTGGAAGCAAACTTACTTCTACACCAGCCTTCATAATGACATCTAAAAAGGCGATGCCGCAGATGCCTGTTGTGGACTTGAGAACTAAAGTTTCCATACGGTCTTGGATAACCACTGAATGCAGAAGGCCACAACTTTAAGCAGCAGACTTTGAGGTATGCAAATGATCGTTACCCCATGGAAATATATCAAAGATCTGGAAAAGGATCCTCAGGGCGGCAGAAACTATATATCTGACAACCTGATCTTTTTGGAAGTGAATTATCTTAAAGCCTCTGCAAATGCAATATTGTAAAATGAAATTCCAGGGGACAGCAACACTGGGTAAGCACTGAAGGGTGTGAACAGAAACTAACCAAGTCAGAGCACCAGGGTGGGACCTTGTAAAGTGCTATGACATCACATACAGTGGCTAGTTAAAACAGGTACCTCCCTCTGATCTCAAGGAAAACCTTGACAATAGATGTCGTAAACAACACTTCAATAGGGCCTGTATAATAGAATAATGTAAAATACAGCTTTTTTCCAAACTGTCCTTGTTCACCTGACATGACAGGGAAACTAGAACGGAGACTTCTCGGGCTCTTTTGCATGGTACATTTAGGGAGATTTAACAGGTATTCTCCTCTGTGTGAATCTGATGGGGCATTCCAGTAGAGGAACGAAGCAGCTACTTACGAGTAGGAATAGTTTTGCGGCTTGAAGAGTTTTCTGGATTCATATGCTGTGCATTATTCTGCCATCTAGTGGTTGGGCCTGGAATTCTTTGTTTTCCTTCTTTTTTTATATTTTATTTTTTTAACTGGCATCATTGACCACTATTTGGTGCTGGGTCAGCCCCCTGTGAGTGATGTCAGACAGCACCCCACAAGTTCCTGTGCGTGGGAGTCATCTTCAGATTATTTTTTCTTTCTGTATTCTCATTCTCTTTTTTTCTCCAAAAGAGTTCATCCTTATATATGACCTCCTTCACACCTGTTTGTCTATTTCTCATTTCCAGGGAGGTGGGTGGGTCGCATGTGAATCCAGAAAAAACTTCAAGCTGCAAAACTACTCCTACTGGAAAGTAACCATTTTGTTTAGCTGCATGAACGCTTTTCTGGACTCACATGCTCTGCATTAGATTATGTAGCGGTTTCCCTCTCCTTGGGACAGTTAGTGTGAAATGAGGATGAGTTCGCAAACAAGTGATGTAGTACCTTTTGTCCCACCTGAGGTTCTTTATTTATCTGTATGGTCACACAATAATGTTTGGTGAATATGTGTGAAGATGCCCATGCTGCTGCTACACAGATAGCGCCTATGGGCACATTTGCCATGAATGCTAGAGTTTCGCCCTTCTTTCCTGTTGAATGAGCTTTAATGTGAGAGGTAAGAGTGTTTGTGCTGAGGAGCAGTATGTTTGTATTGTTTCCACAATCCATTGTGCAATTGTTCTTTTTGTAAGGGGTGAACCTTTGCTGGATAGGAGACGAACAATAGGTTCCCCTTACAAAACTCTTTGGTCTTTTGTAGCTAATATATTAGTGCTCTCCCCTTGCATCAAAAGTATGCAAGGTTCTTTCTAGCTGTGTCTGTGGGCTCTTAAAGAATACTGGTAACTAAGGGCCAAATGTAGGAAGGGGTTTGCGAGTCGCAAACGGCGAAAAATGCCGTTTGCGAGGCGCAAAAGCCTCACCGGAATGCAGAAATGCATTTTGCGAGTCGGATCCGACTCGCAAAATGCATTTCCGACTCGCAAATAGGAAGGGGTGTTCCCTTCCTATTTGCGACTCGCAATGCAATTCAATTCCATTTGCGACCGCCAAAGCGGTCGCAAATGGAATCGCAGTTACCATCCACTTGAAGTGGATGGTAACCCAGTCGCAAACGGGAAGGGGTCCCCATGGGACCCTTTCCTCTTTGTGACTGGAAAAAAAAAAAAAAAAATTCAGAGCAGGCAGTGGTCCAATGGACCACTACCTGCCCTGAAAACATCAGAAACTAAAGGTTTCGGTGTTTTTTTTCAAAGTGCAGCTCGTTTTCCTTTAAGGAAAACAGGCTGCACTTAGAAAAAAAAAAACTGCTTTATTAAAAAGCAGTCACGGACATGGGGGTCTGCTGTCTCCAGCAGGCCACCATCCCTGTGAGTGCCCATACTCACAATGGGGTCGCAAACTGCGACCCACCTCATTAGTATTAATGAGGTGGGTCTTTGCGACACCATTGACAGTTGCAGAAGGTGTCTGAGACACCTTTCTGCATACCAAATTGCGACTTGCAATTTGCGAGTCGCAGGGACTCGCAAATTGCAAGTCGCAATTTGTTTTTTTGCTACATCTGGCCCATAATGCTCTGATTGACATGAAACTTGCCACTTTAGGTAGGAATTGAAGGTTTGTTCTGAGAACGACCTTGTTTTTAATAATCCATATGTATGGTTCTTGGATTTTTAATGCCTGAAGTTCACTTACTCTCCGTGGCAATGTGACTGCTATAAGGAGCCAGTCTTCAGTGTGGTATATTGGAGTTATGCTTTATGCATAGGCTTCAATGGTTTTATCATTAACTGTGTTAATATTGTATTTACGCTCCACATAGGGGCTGAGGCCTTCCTTGGGGGAGCTATTCTCTTGGTACCCTCTAGAAACCTTTTGATCACTGGTGATGTGAAAAAACATTTACATCATGCTCCCCTGGTTTAGGCCACAATTGCTGCCAAATGGACCTTGAGAGATGAATAGTTAATCCTGCTGTCAAGCAGATGGTGAGATAGGTTAGCACTGTTTGCTGTTTAGATTATGTGCCTAAAGCTTTGTTCTTTGTGCACAAGAGGAGATAGCTTTTCCATTTGCTATATAGCATTGCTTGTTGTTGGTTTTCTTGCTTCCCTTAGTATTTCCATGGTTCTAGGAGGCAAGTTTAGATGTCCAAATCCTAAGTATTCAGGTGCCAGGCTGATACATTGAGTATTGCTGGTTCCGGGTGGAACACTTGCCCCTTCTGCATTGTGAGGAGGTCTCACTTCTCTTTGATTCTGATCATCTGTCCCTTGGACAGCTCGAGCAGGTTTTGTCGTAGACTTCAGTTATGGTAACAAGACTGCTGGATTTTGGACGGCAGCACCACTGAGTGTAGGTGACTAAGTCTGATTCCCACATCGTGTGACAGCTGTTGGGCTAACCCTTTCAGCTAGCTAGCAGCACCTCATCAATACCAAGGGCAAGAGTGATTTGTGGCAGCCTATCACATGACGCTCTACCTCCTCAGGTAAGTTGTGATGGAACAGACCGTACCCCTTTTTCTCAGTTATGTGTCTCATACATGCAAGGACAAACAGAAGCAGGATCCTGGATCAATATATATTTTATTGAGGCAACTGCATTCTACTTAAAAAGGCATGAATTGTGATTACGAGGATAATGAAGAACAAGTTACTTACCTTCTGTAACGAGTTATCTGGTAGAGACTAACTAGCTGCAGATTCATTACCTTAGAATTCCTTGGGGTCAGCTTCGAATTCAGAGTTTTTTCTGAGCAGTACCCTGCGCGTGGCATCAGGCGGCGTCGTTCGGATCCGCGTGTGTCGACCAGCTCCGCGTGCGTCGTTGGAGCCGTCTAAGACATCACGGTTGTCTATATAGACGTCGTCTCGCGCGCGTACGTCAGTTCTTCTCCTTCTGCGCCGGTTAAGCGCAGTTCCGGAAAGAGCTACCCTTCTTCGACGGTTTGTCGAGGCTTTTTTGACTGTTTGAAGACATGTCTTCGAGAAAGACAGGGTTCAAGCCGTGTGGTGCGTATCATTGCACCATGTCGGTGACGGACCCGCACCATGTTTGTCTTTGGTGCCTGGAGAAGGACCACGATTCCACCTCGTGCTCCGACTGTCGGTCCATAGCGCCGAAGGCCTTGAGGGAGAGATCCCTTAAGCTTCTTGCGGGCCGACATTCGTCTTCGGTCGGCGCGACTCCGGAGGTCACGGCACCACTCCCGGAACCCCAAGTCCTCTTCCTCGCATTCAAGGTAATCCGAATGTAAGAGGCACAAGAAGAAGAAGAAGTCCAAGCGGACTTCGTCTTCGCCACGACCGTCAGCCGACGAGGCGTCTAAGGAACGCCGACGTTCCGAGCGCGGTTCCGTCGCCAGGGTCGACTCTGCGTCTTCCCCCCCCCTTTCCGAGGACCGGATCGACCTCAGCTCAAATAAGAGTTTTACAAGGCCATGCGTCTTGTTTTTGAGCGGGCTGCACCCTCGGGTGGGTCTTCGGGACCCGTGGGGTCAGCAGGGGCCCCTTCAGATTCGATGCTGGCCGCTTTGGCCTCGGCGCCGTTGGGGACCCCAATATCAGATACTGGATCCAGACCAGCGCCGGTCCCTCACAGTCGACCTCCTTCGGCGCTGGGTCCAACGTCGACAATTCCGCCACCAGCGCCCACCGGTGGCAGCCCCCATCTTTATTCCGGATGATCCGGAGCCGGAGCTACGACATCGACTCCGAATTCGACTGAGCCAATTCGGCCCAGATCATTGTCTGAGCATTATTTATATCAGCCAGACGCAGGCGAGGAATGGGAGGGGTCTGAGGACCCTTTAGAATGTGGATTACAACAGGACTGGTATGAGGATCTAGGGGAGGCCAGTGGACTGGACACGTCTCCAGATACTGGTATGCTCTCTCCTCCTAATGTGGCTACGGAGGAGGGTGCTTCTTTTGCTATGGTGGTGCGTAGGGTGGGGAGACGAGGAGACACACTTGATTCTCTTCTCCTGGGTCCAGGGCGGATGGGTGCAGAGGTGTTCTAGAGCGTTGGGTCTTTGCCTCTTGGTCACTCGAGGTTGCAGGGAGGTCTGCAGACGCCATTGTGAAGTCCACAGTGGGCGAGCACAGGGTGGGCTTCTTTTCTGAAGGGCCTGGGAACCACACTGACACCATTGGCCCACTTCAACACGGGCTGGGTGGCTTGGGTGTAGTAGTGATGTCTAGTGTCTGGGTTCTGGCATTCACGGTCCTCTCAGGTCTTTCTTGGGTGCCTGCAGATGCAGGGGAGCATCTCCTCTACTGCAAGGTATTTCTTCCTGGCGATTGGCACAGCACTGACAGCTCTCGTAGTTTCTTGGAGGCGGCAGGACAGGTCTGGTGAAGCAGGAAGGCCGGCAGGCTTGGCTCCAATTCAGTTGTTCTCCTCTGTTCAGCGGGTTTCTGGCCCACTCCTTGTGTCCAGTAAACACTCAATTTAGGAGTTATTAAGGGCAGTGATGGGTAGCAGCCAATGGGCTGCTTACCCTTTTGGTCACTACACCTCCTTGGTGACCACTTCCTGTGGGGAGTGGGCAGCACCCTGTCAAGAGTTCCTAAATTCCACCACATGCAAGATGGTGGAATTTCTTAAGTTGTGTCCACTTCAGGCTGGTCACCCTAGGGGTGTTTCTAGTCTGGAAGTGTGAAACGCCTCCTGCATAGCTAATTTTCCCATCTGCCCAGTTGGGCCTTGGGTTAGGAGGGTTTGCATCTTTCTCTGAGGAAGGCCAGATCTGCACACCAAAGGCAGAAGCTTCTTTGAAGCTCCTGCCTTGGAATGCAGATCCTCCTCTGGGGAGGGGTGTGGAACACCGAAGCCTAGACAGGCTTTTGGTTCGGACCTCTCAAGGACGGAGGCTTTTATCCTGGGAGGTCAGATTCCCATCTACTGGTGACAGGCTTCCCAGAACCAGTCAGTGAGCTCACTAGCAGTTGTTAGGTTTTTCACCTCTAAGGTGCCCTCTGGGCGCATGTATTAATAAATCTATCACTGGAATCAGCGAGGGTTTACTAATATGAGATGTTTGATACCAAACATCCCTATGTTCGGAGAAGCCATCATGTAGCTGGGGAACTCGTAGTGGTCAGTGCCCAGCACATATTTAAAATGGCTTCCCTGCACACTTGCTATGTCTAAGAATCAACAAAGACATAGTAGGGGCATATTTGCTTATGCACATATGCTCTCAGTTGTAATATAATGCACCCTAGCTTAGGGCTGAACACCTGCTTTAGGGGTGACTTACAGATATTACAAGCAGTTTTATAGGAGACATGGCACACAAGTTGTGTTTTCAAATTTGGGAGCACCTTGTCACGTAGCAATTAATGGAAGTCTGCATAAGGTTGGTGCTGGGTCCTTCAGTACCCATGCCCTAAGTACCAGGGATACCATTTACTAGGAACTTATAGAGGTGCTGAAGGGCCTGGTCGCTTAGGGATCAAGTGACCAGGTGTATGGTTTTGGGGAAGAAACACTGGCACTGTGGACCTGGTTAGCAGGAACCAAGTGCACTTCGGTCAAAGTTGTATCTAAAAACCAGGCAAAGAGTGGGGTTACTGCAACCAGAAATGAGTACCCTACACACCAAGGCTCTACCCACTGCTGAAAGAGTACTTGCGCTACCTCTGGGTGGAGATGTCACTCGCGATCCACTAGGCAATGACGGCTGAGTTCGTCCACCCTGTCGTTCAGAGAACCTGCCAGATGTTGAACCACCAGGGAAATGCCCTGCTGTTCCAGCCATATCTAGACATGCAGGGCCTCTTGACAAAGGGTCCATGACCCCACCATTTGCTGCACCACATGACTGTGGTATTGTTCATAAACACCTAGCTTTCCCTTGATGGAGGGTATGAAGGCTTCCAATGCCTACCGGATCGCTAGGAGCGGAGGCAAGTGGACGTGGAGTCAAAATTCCACCCAGAGACTAGAGTCCACTAATAATCACCTCCCTCAGATGGCCGCCCCCATTCCAGGAGCGGGGCGTCTGTCACTGTTGGGAGATCTGGTTGTGAAAGGGAGAGGAGTCTGCCTATGACCCAATTGTGGTCCAATTATGGTTCATTAGCCATCACTGCAGGCTTTTTGCAGTTCTCCCCGAGATTTGTATGTCGGAGAGATTCCCCCTGATGCTGTGCACACTGGAACTTTAGGTCCCGCTGCAGTGCCTGCATATGCCATCTGGCATGCTTCACCAGCAGGATGCAAGAGCCATGAGGCCCAGCAGCCTCAGAGTAATTCTCATTGAAATCTAGGCTAGAGGCTGAAACATCGGTATCATAGCCTGAATATCTTGGACTCGCTGCTTGGGAGGATAAGCCCGAAACTACACTGTGTACAGAAAAGCTCTGAAGAAACGGAACGCCTGAGAAGGAGTCAGGTGTGACTTTGGCATGTTTATAGTGAACTCCAAGGAATACAGGAGGTCTGCTGTAGTCTGAAGGTGGGACAGCCTGGGGTGAGTCCGCCTTAAACAGCCAGTCTTAAAGATAGGGGAAGACTAACACCCCTAATCTCCACAGATGAGCTGCAACCATCACCTTGGTGAACTCCCATGGGGTGCTGGTAAGGCCAAAGGGAAGCAAGGTGAATTGAAAGCGCTTGTTGGCTACTTTGAACTGCAGGTAACGTCTGTGGGCAGGCAGAATGGGATATGGAAATATGCATCCTGCAAGTCCAACACTACCATCCAGTCTCCTTGGTCTGGGGCAGACAAGGCCAGAGTCAAAGTGAGCATCTTGAATTTCTCCTTTTTGAGGAAGAGATTGAGGGTTCAGAGGTCTAGGACAGGCCAAAGTTGTTCTTTTTGAGAACCAGAAAGTAGCAGAAATAGCAACCACTGCCTACTTCTGATATCAGAACCCTCTCTGTGGATTCACTGGCCAAGAAGGACACGACTTCCTCACGGAGAAACAATAGATGATCCTCTGTCAGCCAAATGGTTTGTGGCATAATAGGGGGAAGGGGAGAATTCGAAAGGGAGCGAGCAGCCCCTCCGAATGAACTGCAAGACCCATCTGTCTGATGTTATGGACAGCATATGATGGAGATCATGGAGAAGATGTTGGATTCTCCCAACTGGAAACACATGGTCCTTTACGGTCAGATTAGGAGGGCTTGGAGGATAAAGATGCTGGGGGTTGGTAGTTGTGGTAGGCCTCTGGCTATCTGACCCATAGGGTTTGTATACACCACACCCACGCATAGCTTGGGGAGTTTGTGCAGGTCAGTGACTGGCATAGGGTTGGTAAAGTGGCACGCCCCTTTCGTATCCATGAATGGGGCGAAAGGCAGAACGGGGACACTGAGAAGCCCAAAGATGTGGCCGTAGCCAGCGAGTATTCAAAGCGCTCCAGCGCCAAGTCTGCATTCTTTCTGAAGAGACAGGTACCATCGAAGGGCATGTCCATAAGATTTGCCTGGACATCCCCTGAAAAGCCAGATGTTCTCAACTGGATGTGCTGTTGAAGTGCAACAGTTGATGAAACCGCTCTGCCCAATGAGTCAGTCGTATCCAAACCACACCTAATGGTGAACTTGCCCGTCTTTGACCACTCGGGAGAGGATGGCCCAGGCCTCCTCCGGGACCTGTGGAAGCACTTCAAACAAATGTGTCCCACAGTGTATGGGAATAGCAGCCCAAAAGGTATGGAGTGTTCACCGACCGCAATGCCAGGCTGGCAGTAGAAACCATTTCATTGTCTAAGGTAAGCACTCGAGGGGTGTGTGTGGGGGAGGGGGGTTTAGATAAGTAAACTTGGCTCCCCAGGTGCAGGGAGATGGCAGAGGGCAATTGTCCTGTTCATAGGAGCTCCTGTGCTGGGCTTGGACCAAGTTGCCAGCAGAACATCAGTAAGTGATTCACTGAAAGGAAGTACGAGTTAAAAAGAGGAAGGTCGTGTCTGAAGCACTTCTATCAGGATCTTAGTCTTGACTGCCACCTAGGGTAGCTCAAGCGCGAGCACCTCTGCTGCTCTCTTCACCACCACTGCATATGATGCTCCCTCCTCTGTAGCCCCGGAAAAAAGCGAACCACTATTTGGAGAGGCAGCAAGTCAAATGGAGTCTCCCAGTTTCTGACACCGGTCAACAGATGACTCCTGTCCCTCTGGTATTCCAAAGGGTCAAGTGACCCCTCCCATTCTTCTCCCATGCCTAGCACCTAGGATACAAGAGTCCAGTCAGTGCCGGAACTGGATTTGTTCCGACTCCGAGTCATCGGGGATCAGAATGGGGCTGGTGCCACCTTTAGGCACTAGCAGCATCTGCATCAGGGGGAAGGTCATGTTGGCATGACCGGCAGCGGTCCAGATCGGATCCACGAGGGCCCACTGGAGCCAAGGCCTGAGCCATAAGCGCAGAATCTGATGGGGGCCCCCCTCTGACCCCACGAGGCCCGAAGGTATTCTGGAAGGGACGGCCTGGCTGAACACGCAGCGCATGTCCTTGTAGAACTCCTTCACCTGAGTGAAGGGTCGCTCCAGCTCCCGGAAAAGCAGGCAGGCGCAGAGTCGAACCCAGCAACAGCTCCGCAGAACCATGCCTGGAACGCCTAGGTTCTGTTGACAACATGTCGGATGATGCACAAGGAGAAACCAAATCACGCTTTGACTTTTTGTGCCTCTTCTCAGAATGTCTCTAGGACTTAGAGTTGGACAAAGAGGATTTGGAGCTCCATGAGCAGTCCGGCAACCTTCCCCTCGATTGGGACTGAGACCTCAGAGGGGACGTGTGAAGCGACATCGCCTACCGGGCCACAAGCAGCTTTAGGGGCCACTCACTCAAAGCCTTTGGTGTAACTTTCTGGCAGTCTAAGCACAAACTAGAGTCATGGTCACACTGAAGACACCACAAACAGACCAGAGGGAGGTCTGTCACATACATGGCGCGGTGACAGGTGCCACATGGTTTAAATCCTGTCTTCCTCGAAGACATCCTCAACACACTCGAACAAGCATTTGCAATGCAATGGGTCTCGCATTTGCTTGAGTTAGAGCTACTGACGTGGAAAATTCATAACTTGCCACAAATTGGTCAACCATGCCTGCAAATTAGTGTTTCTTCAAATGTAACATAAAAAAATGAATATAATGGGAATATATGAACAACGGTATACTTCAGGCAACCTAATATCAAGGCCTTTGTAATAATGTCTTTGAGAATTATGTGTGCTGGATTGAATACAATGGCAAGGAAATGTTGGCAATTAACGAAGTCATACAATGAAATTCCACTCAAGAAGAGAACTGCAACCAAAGGTAAATAACATGGAACAACGCGGGAGGGGTGGTGGGGTCGGCAGACACGAACAGAAAACTGAGCAATGGGTGAGAGATGCTGGGGACGGCAGGACGAGCCGATTCAAAGCGTCACAGCCACCATGAGCACGAAAGAGAGCGACAGAAGAAAAAAGTAGTTCGCTCACATAAAACATATTGGCAATTGTCTGATAATTCATGTAACAGCATCAGTCTGCAAGGGAGTAACAAAACCACCCAAGGCGGGACAAACAAAGCATTTACCAACGCCTTCAAGGGATTTTTGAATGGCAAGCCCACGAATGAATGAAAGTGATGGGCGTGGTTAAAATCCCACAATATTTATAACAGGTTGGAAGCACTTGTTCTCACGACCTAAAAAGGATTCCACAAGCTGTCAAAAAACATTCAGTCAAAAATCGACAGAGGGGCAGCTCTTCTACAGAACAGCACTAAATGGCTCAGAAAGAAAAGAACTGATGGCCGCTAGCCAAGGTGGTGCCTATTTAAGTGACCGCTATGTCACTTCCAGCGAGTATGACACCAATGCGCGGAACCGAACAAAGCCACCTACAGGCGCAAAGGGATACTGCTCACGAAAAATCTTCTGGATCCAGTTTGACACATGGGAAATTCAAAGGTAAGGAATCTGCAGCTAGATGTCTCTATCAGGTTCACGCTATATAACTACCAAGTACATACATACATACATTTTTACATCCTATAACTGTGTGGCACGATACGGGTGTAACACCCAAGCAATTGTCAGCCATACCTGCTACTTAAATTTTGATGTATTAAGACAGTTGTAGTCTTCCTAAGAGTATCAAAACGGGGAACAAGGCACGAGTGACCTGGGCTACTTGTGTGTGATGCAGAAATTGACAAGGCTAGGGGAATAACCACTAAGTGAACTTGATTTCAGAACTAGGCTCTTGCTATCTTGTGTCATAAACCAAACGTTATAGTTAGCTATTCAAAGATCTGCATTGAGGGGGCCTGATCCCCTCCCTCATTTGCATAGGATTAGCCTCTGAACCACTGGGACGCCACTCTTGCTTTATTAAACCCTGTAGCTGCATTTTCTGCTTCTTAGTCACTATAGAACATGAGCCATGGTTCCAGTCCAGTGCAACTGTATCCATTGAAGATCTTCAGACACTAATACCCAAAACACTGTTTATCCGCTGTATCTTTGGTAAAGTGACCAGTATCGCTCCAACCGGCTTATTCAATGCTCTTGAGGACATAATTAAAGCTAACCCCTCCAAGTAAAATATGCACTTTTTCCTAGTACAGTAGCCAACAGAACCGAACATAAAATTTGACAGGAAGCCAAAATGATCTCTCCATAGAGCACTAGCGACCAAGTTATAGTACAGAGCACATCAGACTGAAAATCATAAAAAAATCCAACATGTCAGATGTACGTATGATGGTCTGATAACACTTTGCTTTTAACTATCAGAGTTGGAAACCTCACACACTGTAACCATAAACATCCAGCGAACAGTCTGATCAACAACGTAAAAGACGAAGTAAAACTAGGAAGTTACCGGACTACTCTTCTCCCATACTAATATCACACACTGCAGGGAAGTGCCAGTCGTTGCCAATATCTCAGCCTCCAGACAGATGATAGCAGAAAGCATCCCGTTTGTTGCAGTACCGCACGGCAGTCCTGTTGTCCATCAGCACCTAGACTGATCTGCTGTTCATGCAAGGCAAAATGACCTTTAGTGTGAGCAAGAAGGCTCGCAGCTCCTAAAGATTTATATGGTGGTACTGCTCTGTGTTCAACATGGATTGCTGTCTAAACCATTCCTTATTGTTGCACTTAGCGGCTCAGTTCGAACTACTTATTAATGTACTAGACTTTCAACTATCTGTATACAGAAAGGTGTATTTTTATCTCTACGAAGTTCCCTGCTTGAAAATGGCTCAGTTAGCCTGTCGAGATCTCAAATGTAGTACATAAGATACCCTAAAATTGTTTTGCAAAGGTATACATCCTTTTCAAAACTAAGAATTACTCCAGATTAATTTATACTTGTCATGAGGTCTTACACAATCCCATGTTTCCAGAACTTTGTGCTAATCGCTGAGATTTAGGGCTGTCTGCTAGTTTATTGTTGTACAAGACGACATGGCCTCAATGAAGTCAGAGCAGAAATAGAAGAATTTCACAGAAATATGCATCAACATTTTAAACAAGCATTTGCAATGCAATAGGTCTCATACTTGCAAGAGTTAGAGCTACTGGAGTTGTAAATGCCTAACTGGACTCTTGTCACACAATTGGTCAACTCTGCCTTAAAATGTAGTCCTTTTCTGCCATATAATTCCAGTAGCCCTGCATATAACTAAAGCACTTCCATTTACCTTCTTCCTCTACCTGCAGCAAAAAATGAAAATCTTGGCATTTAGCATCCTAATTGAAATCTTCCATGCTAACGACAACTGAACATCACTTTCACCACCCCACCATCAAAGTAGCTGGCTGGCGGCTAACATAATTCCCCCAAAAAAGACAAGACGGCCACGGAGGAGTAACGAGAGAAAAACTAAAAGGATCACCCAAACATATCAACATATCAAGAGTGTTTATACAGTCATAGCTTAATGCGGATGTTATGTTGGCCTGAATCACAGTCATAATTAGGGGGAGATTGCTAAAAACATATACAATTATCATTTAAGTCCAATATAAACTTTTGGCATTAGACTGTAATGCTGAAAACAGTGCCTAGAGGGTGCCACAGCAAAAATAGAATTTGGAAGAAACAAGTAACTATGTTTGTGCTACGTGTGTTATGCACACAACCTCGCTACAGGCATGCAGTGTTTACTTGTGAAGAGAGGAGTTTATCTCTGTATGTGTGTATGAGAAGGAAGTTCTGCCTTTGTGTGTGACACTATGTGTGTGTATGTGTGTGCACGTGCGAGAGAGGGGTTCTGTCGTGTACGTTCAACTTGTATATATGTGTTTTTTTAGTGGCTCTGTGTTTGTGTTTAAACCTAACCTCCAAGCATGTTCCTCGGGGCCTTTTAGAAGTGGACACGTGCCTCAAAGGCTTGCTGAAGCACTCTGTGGCTTGTACTGACAACAGTTCTAGTTTTTAGGTATAAACAGATTTGGTCAGGTGCTGGAGTTGAAGCCCTGCTTGTTCCATCTTATTTTGCGCACCCAGATTATCTGCCTTCGAGCTCCAAGGTTTTTCTTACGCACTGATAATTTATTGTATGTAATGCATCACAATGGATCTGATGGGGAAAGTCATAGCTGTAGGAAGCTGGCCTGGTGTGTGGTGAGCACCTATGGTGTTATCACCTTATACCAGGTATCCCGTATAAGTGAGGTGTAGGCAGTGTCTAAGAAGCTTGGGCTCTCTAGAGGTAGCTGTGAATGGGCAGCCAAGACTTATCTAGGAGACATGAAAAGCTTATGCAAAACCACTATAGTCACACAGCACTTACACACATGAGAGAACCACACAGTGTTACAAAAATAAAAGTACCGTATTATTGTAACACAAATACAAAAATACTGTATAGGCAATACTCTACTAATAGGCGTACACATTAGTAATAAGGAAAGAGCACAGAAAGCAATAGAAAACAGTGAAATAACAGTAAACAATAGAGACCTTAGGGGGAGACCAAAACATATACTAAATAAATGGAATGCGATAGACAGACCCTCACCGAGGTAAGTGGAATGTGTAGAGGGAAGCTGGAGGAACTAGGAACCCTGAAAGGTAAGCACCAGAATGCCCCTCCCCCCCAGCGACCAGGAGAGAAGAGGAAAGTACCTAGTTTTTCTCCAAACCTACAGGAAAACTTAGTAAAAGGACTGAGCAAGACCCAAGCAGGACTGGAAGAAATAGAAGATGGATCCTGGCAGAAGAGGACCTTTAAATGAAGGGGTCCAAGCCCAGTTCCAGCTGGTGTGTCTGGTGGGGGCAGGAGCCACTACCCACCCTTCTGGAGATGCACGACGAAGTCGATGGTGGAGACCAGGAGTCTGCTATGCAGCACAGAAGCAGAAGAGTTCCAGAAGTGATGCAATTGATGTCCCACGTCAGAAGAAGAGTTGCAGTCCGCCAGTGGTGTGTAAATACCACCAACAAGCCTTGGCAAAGGTAAGAGTTGCAGAGCTGCTCTGGACCGGGAAGTTCAGAGGGGACTCAACTCAAGGAGGGGAGTCACAGGTGACCCTTAGCAGTGAGGAGAGCCAGAAGTCTTGGATGCAGCCCCCACAGGCAGCAGGAACACGAGTCGCAGTGAGGCCTACTCAGCACACCTGGAGAGGAGTCCCAAGTCGCTGGAGCAGCAGACAGGAGACTGTGCTTTGCAGGGAAGAGTGCTCGAGGCTGGGGCTACACGGAGCCTGAAGATCCCATGGAAGAAGAGTCAACAAGCCTTGGTAGCTGGAGCAGTCCCAGTACACAGGGGTACTGTCCTGCAAGGAGAGGCGAAGACTCACCACCTCCAAAGTCGGACAGCTGGAAGAGGGGACCACTCCAGACCACCACCTGTGTTGCAGAATCCACACTGAGTTCCAGGAGAGAGGATCAATGCAGTTGGTGCCTACGAATGCAGGGGAGTGACTGCTTCACTCCAAGGGAGATTCCTTCTTGCTTCATAGTGCAGACTAAAGACTTGCCGCCCTCAGAGGATGCACAGCAAGGGAAATGTTGCAGTTCCTGGAAGGAGCCAGAGAAACAATGTTGCAGAGTGGAGTCGTCGCTGGGGCGGAATTGTAGGTTCCTCTGAAGTCCAGTTGTGGATCCCATGGCCAGAAGTCAAAGTAAACGTTGCAGAGGAGTCCTGCAGGAATCTTGCACATCGAATCTGAGGACCCCCACCAAAGAGGGAGACCCTAAATAGCCCTAAAAGGAAGATTGCTCACCTAGAAGGGTGACCACCTATCCGGGAGGGGGCTGTGATGTCACCTGCCTAACCTGGCCACTCAGATGCTCCCAGAGGCCTCTGCCTGCCTTGGATTCAAGAAGGCAGAATCAAGTGGCCACTTGGAGGATCTCTGTGCACTCTGAGTAGTAACTCTCCTTTCCATTGTCCAGTTTTTGCCGGAGCAGGGACCAGGGGTCCCTGGACTGGTGCAAACCGGTTTATGCAAGGAGGGCACCAAATGTGCCCTTCAAAGCATACCTGGTTTGGGGAGGCTACCCCTCCCAAGCCATGTAACACCTCTTTATAAAGGTAGAGGGTGTTGCCTCCCTCTCCCAAAGGAAATCCTTTGTTCTGCCTTCCTAGGCTTGAGCTATTCAAGCAGCAGGAGGACAGAAACCTGTCTGTAGGATGGCAGCAGCACGGGCTGCCCGGGAAAACCCTGCAAACTGGTAGGAGCAAAGCTGGTGGTCCTCTAAGGAGCTCCCTGGGGCATGGAATCATACAAACAATACTGGCAACAGTATTGGGGTATGATTCCGACATGTTTGATACTAAACATTCCCAGGTTCAGAGTTACCATTGTGTAGCTGGACTACACGGGTAAAATGTCTTCCCCGTACTCATGAAGTCCAGGAAAATGGAGCTGGAGTTCGTGGGGGCACCCCTACTCATGCAGGGGTGCCCTCACACAGAGGTGCCTGCACCCTGCCCTTTGGGTTAGGAGGGCCTGCTATAGGGGTGACTTACAGTGAACTGGTGCAGTGACTTGTAGTGAAAGGGTGCATGCACCTTTTCACACAGGCTGCAATGGCAGACCTGCAGACACATTTTGTATGGGCTTCCACGGGTGGTATAATATATGCTTCAGCCCATGGGGAAACCATGGAGCCCCAATGCCCTGGGTACCTAGGTACCATATACTAGGGACTTACATGGGGGCACCAGTGTGCCAATTGTGGGGTTCACTAAGCCAGGAACAACCATGTAGCTATTTGGTGACAGAATCAGTCAGTCTTCAACTCTGTGTACAAGTTGGGATCGACATACGGAATCAGATTCCCACCAATATTTCTTTTAATACAGGTGCCTCTTTTACTTGCAACGCTCAAGGTACTCCTACCTCATACTGTCAAATTAGCCTTGATGAAGTCACTGTTGTGACGAAACACGTGTTGGCTGTACCTGTTACATTATATCTTGGGATCTATGAACAATAATCCTAATAAAAGACCTTCTGGAACACTGAGTTGAAGACTGACTGATTCTGTCACCAAATAGCTACATATAAGCTTATTCTCATACTTCTCTCTCTTTCTCTTTTTTTTTGTACACCTGTTGAGTGCTGTGGTCATTTCCTGTTCATTATATGCTGTGTATTTATACACTAAACTGGGCCTTTTGGCAGTAGGGCACTCGGTCGCATGCACCTTTTCATAGTATAAATCACCACTGCGGACACTTTCGGATGTGCATTTGTCTACCATTTACTGCCCATGTTCTTGTTTAACTTCAGATCTGATAATGTATGTGGTATCATTTCACAGCAGGGCTGCTCTTTAATTAGTGTGTCAATTTCAGGCTGGAATTAACAGCATCGATCTGTGGATGCTACTGCAGATACTCTGCGAAAGGACAAGATTCCAGTTCTTCCTGTTTTTTTTTTGTTTTGGTAAGAAATAGGATAAAGAATTATAAATGCAGAGATTGATTTTGTAGTGTTGTCCCTTTACTCGCATGCAAAACCTGCTGCAGAAGTTAAAGTAATATAAATGTATTAGGAGCTGCGATGCTCGTGGGTACTGTAGATACATACCTTAAAGAGCTAATCTGGATCAGACCAGATGCTATGCTTGGATTGTTTACTGTGCTAGAAATTCGAGTCTCCAATCCCACCGCCTCCATGTGACGAAATGCATGATTCTGGATAAACCATGTGCATTATTTTTTAATGTGTTCCAACATCGTGAGAACATAGTGCGTTAGTAGCTGATTCCCTGGTTGCGAAGCTAACAGGTGGTACTTTGATAGACAAGGAAAGGACCAGACTTACAGGAAGGCTTTGCATTGTACAGCTATGCACGCACCCAATTGGAGATTAGAGCAGGAATTTTCGACTACCAATCGTTAATATCAGAAGACAGTTTCCTACCTTTGTACCCTCCCTTCCCCATAAGAATCCTGCTGGTACACCGTTATCGTCTAGTCCCTAAACAGATATGTTTTACTTGATACTTTCCCAAAAACAATGTTGTTATCTCTCCCCACTCCCCGCAAGATATCTCATACAGATCCCAATTCACGTCACCGTGCTGCATGTTGGCGACGGTGGCTAGCTGACCCTATCTCCAGTCTTCAATGTGGGTTTTCCCTCATGCGTGTGAAGCATCAAACACCACCCACGAAGCAAAACAAGAAAAGCACTTGTCATCTTTGAATGGACCATGCCATTATTCACCTCGAGGAGATTACCCGACGCTGGAGAGAAATAATGCATCATTTTTTGCACTAGGGAAGTAAAAACGTGGCCGAAGATTTCCGAAGAGATGCCATAAGACGTCTATCTCAAAGTATTTTGTAAAACGTAAAAACAACAACTAAGTACTATAAGGAAGTGATGGTATGTCCCCATGTGGAAGAAACTTGAAGAAATATGAAAACATTATATTAGTGAATAATGACACACTATTTTCCACATAGAACCTTTAGTAACTGCCATAACAATCCAGTCACAGATGACCACAATTTCCATCTAAAGTACGCTGCTCAGCAGCAGTGTCCTTTTCTTTGCTTGTCCTCTTTCCATTTCCCTGAACTATGACGGCACTTTGCTAACGTGTTCACAAAAAAAAAAACAAGCAGCGATAAGGGCGTTTGTTTTATGATCTCAGTGTTTGAATGTTTAGCAAATGTGACCAAGATAACAAGCTGATTTACAGCCCTGTTTCCTGAAACAGCATTACAGTGAAGCTAAGTGCAAGAATGCTCTGTAAGTGACGAGAGAAGCTTCGCCAATCACAAACAGGAAACAAAGAAAAAGTCCCCCAAAGAACAGAACAGTAGGTGGTCCCTGCTCCAAAAGAGGAAAAAGAGGGACAAAGAGGCATGACTGACCACTAATAAGCAAAGGATTTTTAACTAACACACTGAAATGAACAAATGAAATGGATTTAAGCCCACAGAAGAAGTATACTTCAAAGTATGCAAGAGGTAGTATGCTCAAACTAAAAATGTCCACTGTTGGTAGCCACTAGAAGAGGTGACAAGAACACAATTGTTATTTTATATGTACTTTACTGAGACTCTTGGTGCACAACAGGACACCGATTTCTATAACAAATGAATTAATGTAGTGTCTAATGGTGATTTTGTTTTTTGTTAATTATCTATAAAAAAGAAAACATTTTAAAATGTATTACATGATTAAATTATGTTATTTAGAGCATAGATATGTGTTGCATAATTGGATCCAACTACCGAAAAATATAATATGTGAAATAGTCTATCATCATGACTTTGGTGTTTACCATATTATCACTGGATGTAGAGTATTTTGGGGTTTTGCTTAGTAATTAAAGGACCCCATTATCAAGTTTTCCCACTAACCTTTCTGTTGTAGGCTGCTCTGAGACCAGAGATTCCTGATCTCTACCCCATCCAGGAGACCTCTTCAGTCCAGAAATGATGCAACAGTTTCTCCTATAAACACATGAAGGGGGTAAAGAAAACTACATCCCATAGGTCAAACTGACAAGTATCATCCATCAGCAGAGGTCAAGCCACATCGTTTGAGATGCAGACCCTGTCTAAAAGGAATCTCTGGTGCTGGGCCTACAGCAGCTACAGATTCCATTAATGGATCAACTGGTGTGAGGCATAATGAGGGCACAAAAAGAACCCAAGCAGCCTTAAAATCAAAGCCGCAACACAACCTCATGCCTGAAACATCAGTCTGAATGTCCTGAACTCATTGTGGTGGTGGGCTAGTGCAACTGTGTCCACAACAGATCCAATAGAGGGAATTCCCTGCATCAGCTTGAGATGGGATTTGGGCTTGTTGACAGAAAACCTCATGTTGGACAGTAATGGCAATATTATCTATGGGTGGTCCAAGAGTGCCCAAGTATGCCTTCAAAAGCCAGTTGTACAGGTTTGGGAATATGTATATTCTTTGACCTACTGTGCTGCACCCACAGACATTGCACTGTTAAAGACTGGCGTGGCAAATATAAGTCCAATGAGCAGTAAAGTTAGTTAAAAGTGTTTAAGCCTCACCATAAAGTGGAGGTACTGCCTTTGAGACTATAGGACAAGCACATGAAAGTAACTCATGCAGACCTAAGGACAACAGCCAGTCCTCAGGCTCAAAGGCTTCCAGAACCTGTGCGAGTATCATTTTGAACGTCTTTTTGAGAAATGAGTACAAGAGTTTCATGTTGAGAAGATTTTCACTCTCCATGTCCTCCAGCCTTCAGGGCACCAAGAAAATAATCTCATCCTCTCTCCTTCTAGATCAATAACCTTTTGCCAAGTAACATCATCACTTCCATCAACAGAATTGTGGTATGCTCTACCACTCTTAAGAGCAAACTCAGGATGTGGAAAGGTGTGTCCATAAAGTGACGGGCAAAACCAACTTGAATAATCCTGAAGAGTGACCATGTGAAAATGTTCTGAGAGGATGTATTTGTTGACTTGTAGTAGGTCTAGAATGGGCCAGAGAGACTTTTCCTTTTTGGGATTAGGAAGTATAGGGAATACACCCTTGAGCCTTGGTGTTGTGGTTGTATTGACTCAATGGCCCCTTTGCGAAGGAGCAACTGCATCTATTCTTTGAGCAATTTTACATGCTCTATTGTAAGTTTGTGTTAGGAGGGTAGTATAGCGGGTGGTGTGGAAGATAGCTCCAGGCACTAACCATGCTGTTTGATATCCAGTACCCTCTGTTGTACCTCTGGTTTGAACCCTGATATACAAAGCCATGCGCGGTGTTTGAGAAGGAGGCTTGAGTTGACACCCCGAGCAGCAGTGTCAGCAGCATCAAGAGCAGATTGCATGTTTTTTTTTGGAGATTAATTTCCTTCCAGAAACCAATTCTTACTCTTTTTGTGATCGGCAGCAAAGTACAGAAGAAGTTCCTCCATAGCATCCTAAGTGGCTCTGTCATATCTGCTCAAGAGACTTATAGAATGGGCAAATATGCCAGTGGTCAGCAGACTGCTCCACTACTTTATTTCTCGAATTTTGTACTCTTATTTTCTTTATCCAGCTCAAGGAAGGGGGGGGGGGGGAATCCCTAGTACCCAGGGCATTTGGGCTGCAGGGGATCCCTATTGGCTGCAGCAGTTATTTTGCCACCCGTAATGAGCCTGTGCAAAGGGTTCTGCAGGCCTGCCATAGCAGTATGCGTGAAATGGGTGCATGCACTCGTTTTTACTACAGGTCACTGCACCAGGTCATTGTAAGTCACCCCTATGACAGACCCTCTCAGCCCAGAGGGCAGGGTGCAGGTACCTGTGTGTGAGGGCACCCCTGTACTAGTAGAGGTGCCCCAACAAACGCCAGGCCCATTTTTCTAGACTTTGGGAGTACGGGGACGCCATTTTACGCGTGCAGTGGACATAGGTCACTACCTATGTCCAGCTACATAATGGTAACTCTGAACTTGAGCATGTTTGGTTTCAAACACGTCGGAATCATACGCAACACTGTTGCAAGTATCGGATGTATGATTCCATGTACTCTGGGGGCTTCTTAGAGGACCCCACCAGCATTGCTACCACCAGTCTTACAGGGTTTCCTGGGCAACCCCAGCTGCTGCCACTCCTGACAGGTTTCTGCCCTCCTGCTGCTTGATCTGATCAAGCCCAGGAAGGAAGAACAAAGGATTTCCTTTGGGAGAGGGAATCTCCCTTAGAGTGAAGAAGTCACTCCCCTGCATCCACAGGCACCTGCTGCAACAACGCCCGCCTGAGTGGATCTCCTTCCATCCTGAGCTGTGTGGGTCCTGCATTACAGGTGGTGGTCCGGAGTAGTCCTTCCCACGCAGGACAGTACCCCCATGCACTGCGTCTCTTGCAGCTACCAAGGCTTGTTTGCATTCTCCTCCAAGGGATCTTCAGCTGACATGTAGCTCCAGTCTCCCCAACACTCCTTCCTGCAATGCTTAGCCCTCTGCATGGTTCTCATACGGCATGGGAGCCTTTTCTGTAGTGCTGTGCGTGCTCCTTCTGTGACTTCTGTGTTCCCGTCCTGTGGGACTCCTGTGGGTGCTGCCTCTGCTCCTGTGGACTCTCTGCAACGTTGAGGATCCCTTGTGACTCCCCTTCCTGGGTTGAGTCCTCCTGGGCCTTGCTGGTCCCCGGCAGCACCACTTTTCCACTAACCGCAAGTTTGCCTTTGCCAAGGCTTGTTGGTAGAATTCCTGCACCAACACCTGTCTGCAATCTTCACTCCAGCGTGGGACATCTTCTGCATCCATCAGGAACTCTTCTCCGGCTCCAGGGCTGCAGTGCTGACCTGTTCTTCAACGTCAACCAACTCCTGCAAGTACAGTTAGGTGGGTAGTACCTCCTACTCCTGGACACCACTGTGACTCTTGTGAATGGTCTCCTCTATCCACAGGTGGTCTTCTCCAGGAATCCACCACTGCTTTCTTGCACTCTTGTCTGGGTGTCTTTCTTCTTTTCCTCCTTTTGGGTGGATTAGGGAAACTCCAGTGATTTACTCCTGCTTTCCTGGCAGCTGGGGGGGTACTGTTACCTATCAATGTGGTTTTCCAGTACTCCCAGCTCCCCTCTACACATTCCACATACCTAGGTGGGGGGGTCCTGTGTTTTGAATCAATTTTTTAGTATATGGTTTGGGCTCCCCCTAAGGTCACTATTGGTTATTGCTATTTGCACTGTTATCTAACCTCTTCTATGCCTATTTTGGATTATTAGGGTATATATTTTGTGTATTACTTACCTCCTATTGGAGGGTTGCCCTTCTAGTATTTTGTGGTATTGTGTTCCAAAAATAAAGTACCTTTATTTTGGTACAACTGAGTGTCTTCTTTCATGTGTGTAAGTGCTGTGTGACTTCAATGGTACTGCATGAGCTTTGCATGTCTCCTACATAAGCCCTGGCTGCTCATCCACAGCTACTTCTAGAGAGCCTGGCTTCTAGACACTGCCTACACTTACCTAAGAGGGGATGCCTGGACCTGGTATAAGGTGTAAGTACCTTAGGAACCCACCACACACCAGGCCAGTTTCCTACACATTCCTTATATTTTTTAGCAACTTGGGAAGTAATTACCCAAGCACTGACAGGGTCCTGGAAAATGTCTGCTGTGTAACGCAACATACCTTTTAGTGTAGGAAGGTATTGTGTAGGGCAGTGGATCTCAACCTTCTGACTTCTGTGGACCTCCACTTTATCATTACTCGAACCCAAGTAGCCCGACTGAATCATTATAGGAATCTGAGGACACCCCACTGAGTCATTACTGGAAGCCCGGGACCTAGGCCTAAACATTGTCCATGATTTGTACAGCAAAACAATACACAAAAAATAGGGAAACAAGCATTCCATCAAAAACATACACAAATGATAACACATTCTTATTAAACTTGCAAACAAATACAATAAAAGAAACACATTTTAATAGGGAGATTGGAGATTCTCTAAATTCAATTGAAGCCACACATTGCCCATACTATATTCCGTTTGATGCACTTGCACTGCTCACCCAAATGAATTCGAGGATACTCGTGTTTAGCCTCCAATTTCAAATTCCTTGACATTTACAGCAGGAGTTAACATTTTCAATTGTACATTTAGCCTCATTATTTGTACAAAACGTATTAATCTGTTAATATATTTGTTAATTTTCTAAGCAGTCACAGAATCACTGAGGAGAATCTGTGGACGTCCAGGTGTACCAGACCACAGGTTGGGAACCACTGGTGTAGTGCGTTGTGTGAAGGAGACAGTTAGGTGAGCCCTGCATGATCTGTGTTGATGATGAGGGAGAAGGTACTGGAGTGGTGGCCTTGTCTGTCCTTTTTCTTTATTTAGGAGCTGGAGCTATGTCCAGGGCCTCTTGGAAAGAAAGCTGTCTTTTTGGTAGCTGTACGACAGTACCAAGTGAGTGGGAGATGATCCGACCTTTCTGAGGATGGATTGCTAAATATCTCTGTCAAGCATCAATCTCCTCTTATAACCGAAGGAGGAGTGCTTTACCGTTTTGTCAACCACTGTGGTGGTACTCTACTTTGGCTCAGAAGACCTCAGAACCAATGGTGTTTTCGGAACTGATGATTTTGGTGCTGAAGGTTTTGTCTCTAATGGTTATTTGATACTGAGCTGGCTGGCTTGGAGTGTTTTTTCAGCACTGAGTCAGAGCTTGGTGCTGTGGCCAAAATCGATGTTCAGTGCCAACGATGAACTGAGGGTAGCAGTGGCTCGATAGCTCGCAGCTAGTGTTTTAGGGTGGAAATGCAGTCTTTCATGGAGGCCTGCTCATTCTGAGAACTGTACTGAGGAGGGAAAAGGTCTGTACTCATGACCCATTGCGGTGCTGGAAGGTCTTTGGTCGCAAGGTTGGAGCTGGTGGTGTTCTGTTGCGAGTATGCCTCCTCGTCGGCTTCATACACCTCGGCATGATGTACTTGAAGTTCTTCAGCGCGGAAGCGGTACACCGGGCGAGGAACCAAACTAAATAGGAAACCATCAGATAACTTTGTCATTAAGGGGTCAATCTGCTGTGTGCCGCACCACGCCACAAATATGTCCCAACAACAGGTGTATACAGTCTGTCGAGGTCACCTGGCTGCCAAGATGACATCAACCACCTCTGGAGGAAGGTTGAAGTTGCTCGTCTGTCGCTGCTCCAACTCCAGTCATGAAGGTGGAGATTGTGAAGGCTTGTGTGCAGGGTCCTGCCCTACTTTTCCAACACCAGATCCTCCCGGACGGGCAGCCTGATCAGAGGACAGATGCTCATGCCCAGGAGCTCTGGATACCATACACTCCATGCCCAATCCGGGGACACTAGAATGACCTAGACCCAGTCAGTCCTAAGCTTCAGAACTCAGGGCAGGAGATAAATCTGCAAAAAGACACAAAGGAGTCCCTAGTCCCACCTCAGGTGAAAAGCATCTCGAATAAGAAGCACCCTGGAAACAACAACATGCTTAGAACTGCTGACACTGCACACTTTCTGCAGTGGTGAATCAAGCCAAGGTTATCTCAATTCGCAAAAGAGACCTTTTGTCACGCCTGGTGCAACTGCCACTTGTGATCCGCTAGGCGTCAATGGCTGAGCTTGTCTGCTTTCGAACGTAATAATCCTGGAAAATTCCTGGATGGTCCAGCCGTTTCCAGACACAATGTCTCTTGGCATCCAAGTCCATGATCCCACCCCTCATCTTTTCGGTGCAATACAACAGGGTTTTGGTGTTGTCAGTAAGTACCTGTGACAACCTCACTTTGATGTATGGAAGAAAGATTTCCAATGCAAAGAGGATGGCCCTCAGCTCCAGAAGGTTTAGAAGTCTCCATTCTACACTTCACCCAGGTGGTGCCCCCAAAGCAGAAGTGATGCATCAGTCACCACTGTCCGTCCTGTGTGGGGTAGGGAGTTGGGTCTGCTGCTGACCCACCAGTGGTCCAGTAACCACCACTACAGATCTTTTGCACTCTCTGCAGAAATATGTACGTGGTCGAAAAGAGGTTCCTGGATGTTTGGCCACTGACACTTCAGATCCTGCTGTAGAGGCAGCATATACCACCTGCTGTGCTTGAGCAGCACACTGGAGGAGGCTACCAGTACCAGCAGCCTCAGAATCAGTCTCATTGAAATCCAGGTTGGAGGCTGAAATATGGGGTTCAAAGCCTGAATAACCTGGACTCTCGTTCCAGGGGAAAGGCACAAAGCAAACTGAACAGAATAGGATGAAAGGGAGCTTTTGCGAAGGAGTCAGCTGTGTTTTCAGCAAGTTGACAGTGAACCCCAAAGATGACAGGAGGTTCATCGCAGTCTGGAGGTGATTGACGACTGGCTGGGGTGAGCCCACCTTAAGTTTAGATTTATAAAGCAAGCAGATGCCCAGGGGTGTCTTGGCGTTAGCAAACTGTCAGAAACAAAAAGCTAATTTGAAAAAAGGCAGGTTTTCAGCCCTTTCCTAAAGAGGATCAGATTGGACGTGCATGGGTTAACATGTTCCATCCTTTTGCAGTAGACAGAAAAAAGTTTTTCCCGCCCCAAAGAGCTTTTTAAACCTTAGGAAGATGCAGAGCATTCAGCAGAACCTTGACTACGTATTCCGGCCCTGAGTCGTACAAAGCATTGTATGTCAAACAAAGAGCCTTGACGAGGACTTGTTTTTTCACCGGCAGCCAATGTCATTCGAAAACTTACTGAGAGGCAGACTGAAACCTAGGGCCAGATGTACGAAAGGATTTTACCCATTCTGTGCCTATGGGAAAAAGCTTTCGTACATATGGCCCTTAGAGGTGTTTATTAGCAGCCTCCTAGCGGCATTTTGTAGGATTTGAAGTTTGTTCAGCAGTTGTTGTTCTAAGTGCATATATGAAGCAATACAATAATCAACTCCACATAGTAGAAAGGCAACAATTACCGTTTTCCTGAGTTCAAAATGGATAAAGGGAAATATTTTCCTCAGGGTTTTCAACAGGCAGAAACATGTTGAAGTGGCCTGACTAACTTGGTCTACAAAGGTGAGTTTGTTGTCAAAGGACACTCCGACGACAGTCCTTACAAGGTTTAAAACCTGTTTTGTGAGGTGGCATTTCCCTTGCTCCCTGTGATTTGAGGTAAAACGGTCTCAGAGACCAGTAGTAGCTCCAGATCTGCATCTACTGTCAGCACAAGCATGGCACCTATATTGTTCCGCATGTCATTTCTGGAGACAAACTGTCAGTGTGGAGCTGCACTGTGCACCCTACCAGCATGCAGAGGACTGTTCAAAAGTTTCAGGTCTAGTCTGATGCCTGAGGAATATTCAAAATGTGAAGCATCTGAGGTGAGTAATGGCCATCAAAAGTTGGTACTGTTCTCACTCCAACATTTAAGCATCAGTGCGAAAGACACAGTTTTAAGCCTTGCTACTGTTCTAATAATTTTTAATAACCTTACGAAAACAATAAAATGAAATACATATAAAACGAAATTGAAACATGTCACACATCCTTACCTCCTAATCCAGAATTTAAATTTGGTATGGTAGAACTTTGTCCTGTCGTTGCTCCAATGGTGGCACTACCACCAACGCTTCCATCACTACTCACTGGAGTACCAGTTGTTGTAGAAGCCGGAGGAGTAGACTGAGGAGCCCAAGGGTTTGGTAAAGGATCTCTGTTCTCTGTGCGTGAAGGCTGATTAGCTAGATTTGTTGCATTGCTCACCAATGAAGCAAAAGGATTTCCTCCAAACTGCAGTAAAAATCAGCAAAAGAAACAGCAGTTACACAGTTTGAACCTAACAAATAACACTTGTAATCCCAGATCAATATAATAAACGTGCTTGTTGTATTAATTCTCATACAGTCCTATTTTAAAATGTCTTTCGTTAGTATAGAAAACACTGTTCCGCAAGTGCAGTAGTGCTTGCTTTGCCAAATTGGAAATCAAAGTAAAAAAAACAACAACAAAAACACATTTCCACCATCTTAACAGCAGACTTTGCTCCAGCTCATATCCTGTATGAAAGAATACGCTGCTAGTCGAAATGCCTACACACCTTAAGTAACGCCTTTTCAAATGAAATCTTCATTTTGCGCACAGATAACTAATATGATGAAATACTCTCTGTCGGAGACTTTTGTAGTCATGCTCTACCGGTGCCAGGTGGCATAAAGCACTGTTTCCCGAAGCAAGGTCGAAGATTCAAAAACAGAACAACATTGTCAGAGAGGGGAGGATGGAGGACTTTGAGTAAACCACCAGGAAGACATTGGGCCAGATTTGCGAACTACAGATGTCCATAAGGAGAGTTCTGTTATTGTTTGACAGATGAGGATATTCAAATCGACAATCACTTATTAATGAGCATACTTTTCTATCTGACCACATGAAAGATTGGGCAGATAAAAGCAAAGGGAAGCTAAAAAGGAGAGGAAAGGGATGGGAAAAGAATGATGAGGCATTTTTTTTTTTTCAAACTCCCAGAAAGTTGTGAATTGGTTTAATTCACCGATTAAGTGTTTAGTGGGCCGTTTTCAATTCTACAAACATTGCCCTCCATCTGATTGAACCTCAAATGTTGCAGCTGAAAGTAGGCTGATGATAAGCATATCGTACTCAAACTTGAAAACCCATCAAATCTCGATGCCTGTACCAAAAACAATGTCTGGAAAAAATTGACCACTAGATGTAAGCAAAATACAAGAAGCCAAATACCACTAACATGGAGATACTAGAATATTAGGATACAGCATATGAAGCAACTATTATCCATCACCAACAAGAAGGGATACCAACATTCTACTCAGAGAAAAGGGAGGAATCTGAGAGTGAGTATATAGTTCAAACTCTTCTTTGTAGCACAGGGAAATTATACCTCCGGACAAAGCTTTAACATGTGTGTCTTTGCATGCGTTGGTTCCCTTAAAAGGTTCATGATACATTGCCTTAGTACTTTGCCAGTTTCACTATGACAGCGCACTATACAATGAAGGACCTCTGCTAATACTCTGGAAAAAAAGAGAGAATTAAGAATGCAGGCTACCAATGTAGGCTGAAATCATATCTGACATCAAATCACTACACTGCTTACTGGTGGCCAGAGAATCACCTTCAAAACAATACACATCAGACATTGAGCCGTCCATGGAATTACATTAAGGTTCATTTAACACTACTCTCTACACCCATTGATAAAGAGCATTACAATTTTATGCTGACTCCTCCACTGACCAACTGACCCAACAGAAAGCTATAGCTGCAAACATGCAGAAAAACAGTTTCTGTCCCGATAGCCAAGCTCCAGAACGCTATACCCTAAACAAATTATATGAACCACTAAAAATCTGGTTCTTCTCCATCCACAAAATCGATGGATGCAGAACATCAACTATGTAATGTGAAAAGCTATGCTTAAATGTGTCTGTTGGCCTCTCTCAACTTGCTGTCCTTTAGGGGGCTGTACTGCCATTTGATAAAGTTTGTTTTGACCAATGACTTTGTGTTTCACCACTGCGCATATTAGTTGCTCAATGTTCACCAGTAGCATATGGTATGTTCTGTATTCTGTTGAGCCGCCTATGGGCTTTGACATTGCATTAGTCATTACATTCTGTATTCTGCCTATTGGCTTTGACATGCTGTATCCAGTCTAGCCGCCTATTGGCTTTGACATTGCATGCCTATTGACTTTGACATGATGTATTCAGTTTAGCCGCCTATTGGCTTTGACATTGCATGCCTATTGACTTTGACATGATGTATTCAGTTTAGCTGCCTATTGACTTTGACATGCTATTAGATATTCTGCCTATTGGCTTTAACATGATATCATATATTACATTTTGTATTCAGCTCAGCTGCCTATTGGCTTTGACATGATATTATACATTGCATTTTATATTCAGCTCAGCTGCCTATGGGCTTTGACATGATATTATACATTGCAGTTTGTATTCAGCTCAGCTGCCTATTGGCTTTGACATGACACTAGACATTGCATTTGATATTTAGGTTAGCTGCCTATTGCCTTTAACATGACATTGCATTTGATATTTAGGTTAGCTGCCCATTGCCTTTAACGTGGAGTTAGACATTGCAGTTGAGAATCCAAGCTGTATTTTTCCAAGCTGTGTTTTTGCACCAGAGAACCAAGATGTTTTGCTCTCACAGTAGACTAGACATGATAAGAGAGAGTACATGGGTGTTGTTTTTTCTTCGCTTGAGCTTGGGAACAGGAGTAGTCTTGGAGACCTGGCCAGTCTCCAAAAGGCTTGCTCAGTTTCCCAGGTCTGAGAGGAGGGGGCACACCTTTGTAACGAATGTAACAGGCTGCAGAGAGTCAGATTCGAATCTGCCGGACCTCGTGCTGGAGCTTGGCGCCAGCTGCCAGCATCCCGTGTGGGTAGATGAAACTCTTTCTCGCGGCTGACAGGGGTCATCAGCTTGCAGACCTTAGAAAGATGTAGCTGTAAATAGTTCCCACACGGTGAAGTATTTGTTTTGCTTTGCATTCAATATCTTATAAATATAACCTGCTGTGTATATTGCAAACTTATATATTTTGTTTGATTAACGCGGACTTGAAAGCTACTAATTCGTCATACATAAAATATTGTGGTTGGGGAAGAATTAACAACAATAAAAGTCTTCTTTGACCTCAGAAGTGCATTTCTGTTGTGTTATGTTAGTGCTTAGAAACTAGATAAGAGCAAAGCACTACAATTGGTACCAGAGGTCGTGGGGTGTCGGTCATTAAGAGGTGATTAAGAAGGGGTTTGACGAGTTAGTAGATTTCTAAGTGCACACTTTAAAAGTGTAATTGTTTTTTTGTTGTTTGGAGAGTTACAGAAATTGTTTTTTGTTGTTTGGAGAATCACAGTAGCACGGCAGACCAGGTCATGTGTTGTTAAACTGCCTGATGGTGCTAAGAAAAACCGTGAATTGTTTTCTGTTTGGGGAATTACAGAAGAAAATGCATGTGTAGCTAGAATGCCTGATGTAGAAAACGTGTGTTTTGGAAGTAATGATGACAGAAAGGTCTGGATACCTTTATCTGCTTACAGAGAAATGCAGGAGAAATGTAGGAAGTTGGAACATGAAAATAGGAATTTACGTGAGCAAATTAGCCCGACTGAAAGTTATAAAAGGGCTGTTTTTGAAGAATCTTTCTTGTCCCATTCCAGTAATGAGGGGGTTAAGACAGCTCCGAGCTGCACTGAGTTTTCGTGTGAGCCAGGGTTTTTGGCAGCCAAAATGCATTCCTTAACTGATAACAGGGACGAGAGAGACCAGAATGTGATTTACGAGTTACCGTTACCGTTGCAAAATGCCCAAGTAAAACGAAAGATTTTAGGGAAAGAGACACCTAGTTTCATTAGCTTGTTTGATTTTTGGAAAAAGAATAGCCCTCATTTGAGAGAAATCCTAACACTTTTGTATATGGTCACTGTGAAAAATAATATGCAGCTGCGCGCTTGTGATTTGGCAAATGAAATAATGCAGACTCTAGGTTTCTGCGCAGTGCAAGAAGGAAAAACTGATGTACATGTAAATCAAGAACAAGGAAAGAAAATAGTGCCCCTAGCTAGAATCATACAATGGATCTGGTACTTGCAAGACAGGGCTAGAGTACCACAGATAAAAGAGTCCCCAATGAAGTTGAGTGCACCATTTGAATTTGTGTCTACTGAAGATAAAAAGCATGTTTGTTTTACTAATGATTCATTGACTGAAATGTTGTTTTCTGGCACAGGAGAAGGAATGGAGTTGTATGATGTGTGTCAGATTTTAAAGCAAGAGCTACGTGAGATGTGTCATTTTTACGCTGATTTTTGGTTCATTGCTAATGTTTTAGCACCTAACTGGTTCAATTACCTTGCAGATGTTAATGAGAAAAATTCAGAGAGAGAAGTGTACACCCAGAATTCTGCCTTAGTGGGGATGGCTAAGTGGGTGCCCCAGAAATGTGAACAGCTGAGAGAAAAAGCCACTTACAGGTGGGCAGAGATGAGAGAGATGCACATTCCCCTAGATTTGATAAAAACTGTGCAGCACGCACAAAAGCAATCTGTCATGCAAGCAGTCACAGAGCAGTTGGGGAGAGGAAAGTTACCAGAACAGAAATGGCAAATTGATCAGGTTTTAGGGAGAGTGATTGCTGCAGATTACCAAGGAAAAATCGAAATTATGCTGATACCTAGAAAAGAATCTGATTTATTCATACAAATTGGAGACAGAATGGCCCAAATTGGCAAAAATGCAGTGAATGGAGGTTTGGTAAAGAATGAGTCTGCCCCAGCCCTTCTGACAGTGCAAGAAAAGGGAAGCTGTGGCGCAGCAGATAAAAACCTCAGTGCTGATGTGTGGGCTGAAGCCCCAGGTGATCCTCCAGAACCTGCAGAAAATATAACAAAGGGCCTCAAAAACGTCCTGCTGATTATAAAACAGGGAAAGAAAGAGGAAGGGTGCAGTTTAAATGAAAAATGTTATTTGCAAGAAAAGTCATACTTGTTTCTTTTGCAGATCCTACCACGTTTCGCCACTGTCCCTGAGTGTGCTGTGTGGTCCCCCTTCCAGTGTGTGCGTGTGGGGTCGGGGAAGGGACCGAACCACCAACCTGAACCTGGCTGAGTAAAGTGCCAGCACCATGGATCCATTTTGCGCAAACTGCGCCTTCAGTTCAAGTTCAACTTGTTTGATTGCATTCTTCCACGGGAACTAAGCTGTGTTTTTTTTTTTTTCCCTTCTCGTATGGAACTCTGACTTTTGCTTACCTTCCAGAAAACCTTTCAAGTGGACCGTGCATCTTTTACATGAGTAGAACTCATGCCACATCAAATTGCTAACACTGTTGAATTAGAGACTCATTCAGAGTATAAAAATTGCTCAGTCTTCTCTATGTAGATGTATCTGATGTGAAAGGTTATGAAATCAATGTGTTAATTCACTTCTATTGCTTTGCAGGGATTGCTTTGATCATAATGTTTTTTTTGTTTGTGCTGATGTTTTTTGTTTTTGTTTGAAACAGGAGATATGTGAAACAAAAATTCATTGGTCAAAGGGCAGAATGTACTGCCATTTGATAAAGTTTGTTTTGACCAATGACTGTTTCACCACTGCGCATATTAGTTGCTCAATGTTCACCAGTAGCATATGGTATGTTCTGTATTCAGTTGAGCTGCCTATGGGCTTTGACATTGCATTAGTCATTACATTCTGTATTCTGCCTATTGGCTTTGACATGCTGTATCCAGTCTAGCCGCCTATTGGCTTTGACATTGCATGCCTATTGACTTTGACATGATGTATTCAGTTTAGCCGCCTATTGGCTTTGACATTGCATGCCTATTGACTTTGACATGATGTATTCAGTTTAGCTGCCTATTGACTTTGACATGCTATTAGATATTCTGCCTATTGGCTTTGACATGATATCATATATTACATTTTGTATTCAGCTCAGCTGCCTATTGGCTTTGACATGATATTATACATTGCATTTTATATTCAGCTCAGCTGCCTATGGGCTTTGACATGATATTATACATTGCAGTTTGTATTCAGCTCAGCTGCCTATTGGCTTTGACATGACACTAGACATTGCATTTGATATTTAGGTTAGCTGCCTATTGCCTTTAACATGACATTGCATTTGATATTTAGGTTAGCTGCCCATTGCCTTTAACGTGGAGTTAGACATTGCAGTTGAGAATCCAAGCTGTATTTTTCCAAGCTGTGTTTTTGCACCAGAGAACCAAGATGTTTTGCTCTCACAGTAGACTAGACATGATAAGAGAGAGTACATGGGTGTTGTTTTTTCTTCGCTTGAGCTTGGGAACAGGAGTAGTCTTGGAGACCTGGCCAGTCTCCAAAAGGCTTGCTCAGTTTCCCAGGTCTGAGAGGAGGGGGCACACCTTTGTAACAAATGTAACAGGCTGCAGAGAGTCAGATTCGAATCTGCCGGACCTCGTGCTGGAGCTTGGCGCCAGCTGCCAGCATCCCGTGTGGGTAGATGAAACTCTTTCTCGCGGCTGACAGGGGTCATCAGCTTGCAGACCTTAGAAAGATGTAGCTGTAAATAGTTCCCACACGGTGAAGTATTTGTTTTGCTTTGCATTCAATATCTTATAAATATAACCTGCTGTGTATATTGCAAACTTATATATTTTGTTTGATTAACGCGGACTTGAAAGCTACTAATTCGTCATACATAAAATATTGAGGTTGGGGAAGAATTAACAACAATAAAAGTCTTCTTTGACCTCAGAAGTGCATTTCTGTTGTGTTATGTTAGTGCTTAGAAACTAGATAAGAGCAAAGCACTACAGGGGCCCACCTGGCAATCTCCTCAAGCTTAGGCTTGATTCAAATGAGCTCTTCCATAACACTTATCTCGATGAGGCTGTGGAAGCCCACCGTCGCCCCTCCCGTGCTTGTTTGCACTGCTGTGATAGTTCATTGCTTGGTGACTATTTTCGACACCCTTTCACAGATACTGGAACAACCCACTGACTCATCAACATGTGCTGCTCTCCTTAGATTACTGAAATAAAGTAGAGGGGAGTGTTCACTGGTCAGAATAGGAACATTTACTATGACGAGAGGCATTGCTCAGACGTGCAACTCGAATAATCTGCTTGTGTTATTGGCCTGACGCAAGACAATGAAATGGTGTGCTAAACTGGAGGAACCTATATACGTGAGAAGGGGGTGCCCTAACAAAGTAGAAAATTGGGGGCTAATGGTGGGCTAGACTTTTACCATATACGATTATTTGATGCAAACTGTACTTGTATGTGTGCCCATAAGCGCTATTGCTTTGTTTTTCAGCAAAAATCGTTAACACTTGGTTTAAAAAAACATGTTTCAGCATTCTCTGCAACAGCTCACACGTACATGAAGCAACACACACTGCAGCGTGTTTAAATCATGTCTCAGCATCTCAAAACAGTACCTAACACTTCAAACAGTCCAGCCTTCATCTAGCGTAGTTCCAAGCATACACTCCAAAAGGGCTTCCACAAGCCCATTTCCAATCAGAGCAGTTTGTGGCCTCATCTAGTCTATGAATCGCTAACAAATTCTTGAGTGCAATAGCATAAAAACTGTTGTCGGAAAAGTGCAAGAAGGTTGAGAAATAGGAGGGTAGAACACCGAAAGCTTTAAGGGAGTGTGACTAATTTCTCAAAAGGGAGAAGTTATTTTCTATATTGAGAACAAATAGGAAAACTAGCAAGCAAACTGTTCGGTTTTGGCCCAAACAGGCAGGTTTTCCATAGACAGTAAGAGCTACCGTTTGAAGAAGTATTCTAGGATATCAGAGTGGGACACACTTAGTGGAAACATTTTTGTGAACATAAAAATCAAAATCCAAGAGAAGAGTACACTTACTTACTGCATTTATAAAACCTAATCATGAGAGAAGGTAAGCAAATAAAGTCCAAACATATGACCTGCACCACCCCTATCTGAAGTAAGCCGCCAAAAAGGAAGTGACCTACCATGCACTACATCAAAAAACTCAACAGATTCCCCCAACAGTTCACCATACATCTTGCAAATTTGAACACCATCTTAATAAAAATAAACTCTAGGGGTAAAAAGGCCGAAATCTCTGCCATTTGAACTTTGATGACAACATATATAGTATCCTAGCCAACATAACTGAAAAAATGAGACATGTTGTATGCCACCTTGATAGAGGGACAAATCCATCACATCTTCTGTCAAGGACTAGTCCAAAACGACTAATGCTGCAGCCTTCAGACCTGGTGGGATTTCATTTGCAGATATTCCCCTTGACCACCAAAAACCCAAGTGCACAGAATGATTCCCAGCTTCTCTGCTAGGCCAAATTGTGTAATACTAGACAAACACGTTATTTCACTGTGCGTCTTTTTTCTTCATTATTGCATATGAGAGACTGTTAACACGTGTGAGTTTAGGATCACTGCTGTACAAAAACATCATGTTTAAAATGATAGACTACAAGTTGCTGCATTTATTATAATGTAGGCCGCATATACCGTGCACATGATTACTGATTTCTGTCTTAGTCACTCAACGCATTTTTGTCTTCGGTATAAGGCATATTGGCCTAGAGCAGCACAGCAAGTAATCTTGCTGCGTTGTCCTATGCCAAAGTGAAAAGGCAGTAATGTACCGTATTTCTGAAATACAGTGTAATCCAGTCCTTTCCCGCTTCGCTGGTGGCGTTTTGGCAGCATTGCGCCAATGCAGGCACCGTTGCACCATGTTGCAACAATGCTTCTGTTGAATACAGGATTCTTTTTGTGCACGTAAAATGCCAAAAGGTGTTTTCCTCGTTCTATGTGTGCTGCAGCACACAAGGAAAAAGCTAAAAACGAGGAGAAGTCCCCGGAGGCGTACGGCTTTGACACTTTCCCAGGTTTATGTAATTTTGTAAATCTGGGGGAGCATCGAAAACAATAGGTGTTGGGTGGGAAAACCCACTGCAACGCCCAAGGAATACAAGGAAGGCATAGATTTGAGCTTGCAGCAAGCAATGTTTATTTTAATATATAGGAATTCAAAAGCAGCAAATGGCTCAACTGCCAAAAATCGTCTCACACTATGCTCTGTCAGGCCAGCCTGTCGAGCACTAATTGCTCTGCCTATTTGTCACAACTCTCCAAATAAAAGGGATGGTTGCAGTGGTGGAAGTTATCCCGTGAATATAAAACAAATAAGCTTTGCATTATAATCACCAAAACTTTTAAACAGAATATTAACGACTTCCGAGCGCGACAGTGAAGCCTCACCTGTTGTAAGCACAACTCGTTCAAAGCCATACTTAAGTTAAAAAAAACCACATTAACAACGACCAAACTGTGTTCGAATTATATTTGACCATACTGTGAAATTATTAAAAATGTCAAACCTTTTTTACGCAGTTTATTGCTTAGCATTCTTTACCTACATGAAGTTGACACTATGCCACTAAATGTATTCTATTTATGTTCTTAGCAGTGAACTACGATTTTGATTAGAATGCACTGGTTCTTTTGTTTGGGTTAAAAGAATCCGGAATCATCAGCCTACTGTTTTTTTTTTTAATCAAAGAGAAGGAAAGGGGGAGCATCAGGGTGTTTCCTTGGTCACCACCCTGCTTAACAATGAGGCAGTTAACCAACAGTCCTGAAACAGCTCTAAACCTTGACTGTCACAGACTGGCAGGATAAGTAGTGCTCCAAAAGAATACACCCATTTTCAGACAGAGCTCCAGCAAAACTTGTGATTGGCCTGAAAACATCCACAGCAGCCAGAATGACAAGCAAAAATGTAAAAAGTGTAACATTTTCAGAAGCACCACGAAGTATTATCCCCAAGGAGTCTGCATATTTTCAAGAAATGTCCAGGACGTTTTTGTGACTTAATTGCAGCCATGCATGCTCTAAAAGTGTAGTTCGCTATCAGAGCGGCACATCTGTTTACCTTCAGAAGCGCTTCACTTGACAAAGCTAAAACCCTGTAAATATATATTTTTGGCTTCTAAGTTGTATGTCTTGATGAACATTTTGAAATCATTACTGTCACGGACTTGGGGTCTTTTAACTCATAAGTGATAAGGATTTTAGTGGTTAAAATTATCAATCTGACAATGACCTCTCTATTTTGAAAATGTCAATATTTTATTTTATATAACATGTTTGCTGCTTCTGCTTGTACCATGTATATATATATGCCTGTCTGTAATTTTTTTTAGCATTGCGTCTCCTTTTTAACTAATGTAAGTGTTTTTAGGTCGAGCGTAAGCATACGGCTCTTGTATACTTTTAGTTTACTTACTGTTGGCTTAAAGCCATTGCATTTGTTCGTTTCAGTGTCATTTAAAAATTCAGGCTTGCTAGTGGTCAGTCATGCTTCTTTGTCCTTCCTTTTTTCTTTGGGAGCAGGGACCAACTACTGTATAATTACGCTTTATACTGTTTATCTCTTCTTTAGGTACTTATTTTTTCTTCGTTTCCTGCTCGTGTCCAGCGAAGCTTCAGTTTTCATTTGCAGACAATTCTTACTCTCAGCTTAGCTTCTCTGCAAACAAGGCTGTTATCTTGGTCACATTTGCTTTTTGTGGTGCCTCGTGGTGGGAGTGATGAGGACCGCTTTTTTTTTTTTTTTTATTTACTTGTTTTAACTTTCGAGGCTTTACATGAGTACCAGCTACATTACACAAGGACATATTAATTTTTTGTGGGCACGGGGAGATTAAGTGATGTTGAGCAATGCTGTGACTTTAACTCTAGTCCTTGCGCCACACCTTCAGCCTGTTGGAGCGCATGAGGCATTGCAGCTCTTAATTGTTGCAGCGTGACACGTCGCACTTTATATTTACATCTGGCACCTGCGCCATTACAAAGTGCTCAAACCATGGAGTGCAGACCGCGGCTTCATACAAAAAAATAAAACACAACAAAAAAAAAAGACAAAAAAAAAAAAAAATTTGTTACAATGCCAGGAGCTCTAACTTTCAAAAAAGCAAGACCGATTGCACTGCGGGAGACCATCCTGCAATCACCAGGATTGTCCAACCTCTGGCATCCTGCAATTGCCGGGATCGTCCATCCTCCAGCACAGTGTTTGCGCTATTATGCGTCACCGAAGGTCAGAGGATCCTTGGCAGTTATAGGATGACTACAGCGGCCTCCCACCATGGTGCCATGCGAGCGCAGAGCAGCTGCTCTATTGGCGCTAGAGGTCGGATGATCCCAGCGGTTGGGGGTGTATATTTTTAAATTAACGCCTTATTGTTTGCCGCTGCTGATACCACCTTGCTTACAGTTGATTGTTTGAAATTTAACTTAAAACAGAGCGACGTCCGTTACATCTAGACATTAATTGCACTTCCCGTTCTACAGCTGCAAGAGGTGACAGAAATGAAGACTGCTCCAATTCCAGCCCAGCAGACCGGGGGCACCAGTGCCGAACATAAATCAGGGTTGTATATGGTCTACACAACGGTTCAGAGGGGGACAAGTGAACAAAGCCAGCTTCTGTTTCCTGGAAGATTAACACTGCCAACACTTTGGAGGAGGTAAATTCAGCCCGTCAGCTTCTACATTTTTCTTTCACCAGATGACCACCGAGGAAAACACGAAGCGTTGGGCATGTTGGAACTCTGTCATTAGTAAATACACAGGGTGACCAGACGTCCTGGATTTGCAGTGACTGTCCCGTTTTTTCACCAGCTGTCCCGACCGATTTCAGTTAATTTAGCTCAAGTCACGGTTTTTAAAGAGTCGCTTGAAAACGGTAAGAAATTATGTTTTTTTTTTTTCCAAACCAGCGATACTAAGCAGATACTATCAGAAAGCAATTTAATTAAGAGGCATTAGACTGGCTTTAAAAATGGCATTTGATTTATTTTCTTAGTGCCTCTTATATAATTCTGTGCTGATAAGCGCCGTCATTCTGTGCGCTCGGTTGAAGAAAACTTGTTGTCCTTTTTCTATTTCTTTCAAATTTCCTGTATTTTTACTTTAAAATTCTGGTCACCCTGAAAATACAGCAACCATATGTCATGCTTGGGTCTTTACTCTGAGAGTGATGCACTATGAGACAGAGCAATCCATTCAGTTTTGGGCCCTCAGCTCAGCTCTCCTTGGTCACTAAGATACAGTGCTAACTGGCATCTATCCAATGGGGCCTGGAAAGGAGGACATTTGTCCGCACTGATGTTTCTATAACTCAGGCCTTGTTTGGGCCACATTGGGAAGCCTTGTGCATTAGTAAGGGGCGTTTCTTGTGCATCTTTGCACTGGCTCCCTCCCCTCCCTCTGCACCTGGTCCCTATTACCAGGGCGACAGGAGCTGATTTGTGAGAGAGCACTCTGAAGCACAAGGGCCTGGAATGTTTGTAGGGCAGTAAACATGTTTACGGACACACTAGATTCTTTGAGGGCGTGCACAAACCTGATACCCAGTGAAGCAGCATTTATTTGAGGAATAATTGCTTTTAGAGCCCAGACACAAAGGGAGGATTCTCTGTTACTGAGCAAGATATAGCAGCTTTCTAAAACAGGACTGTCTATGACAACTTCATGTACTGAACTTAGTGACTTGCAAACTGTAGGGAGTCTCTAGCTCAATGGGGAGTTTTGTTATGCTACCATTTATTCTATTATTGTATGGGTTACAATGTCATTTTTGACATCTTATATTTGCTAGGTTATTGTATAATGTCTGATAGTTTGTTGTGCTGGGCTTGGGCTTCGCTGTGCAGTGCTACGGTTTTCCTTGTTTATTTTCCGATTTACATTTTTGGGATAGCGCCTGCATCCCTGAACTGTTAAGTGGTGTATGTTCAGTTGTACGATGCCAAGATTTGGTAGGTTCTGCTTACCTTCTCTAATAAATAATGGCAATATTTTCGGTTTTTGCTGCAGACAGAGGACAAAGGTAAATGGAAATGCTTTTGTTATATGCAGGGCCACTGAAATTTTGTTGCAGAGTGGGCCAAATTATGCGGCAGGGTTGACCAATTTATGTGGCAAAAAATGTCTAGTTATGCATTTACACCGCCAATAGCTCTAACTCAAGCAAATGTGAGACCTACTGGCATTGCTTGTTTGACTACAGCACTCCCAACCCTCGAGGCCTTGTCTGTTGTATACAAACCCATGAGAACCTTTTAAAAATGACTTGTCAGTCAGTTGCTTGAAACACCCATTGCTATTCCAGATAAACTGACCTAGAAGCTGAAAGAAAGGCAATCACCATGGTTTATGATGACATAAGTATAAAACGGAAAAGTAGGCACTGAAAAAGCACACAGGTCCGACTTTTTAATAAGTACTGACAAGTGCATCTCATGCATTTTCCCTGAAAGCTGGAGTACCTGTCAAAGGTGAACCAAGAAACCCCTAAGGGTTACCTCTGTGTGGGACATAACCCAACAAGTCAGTTCCTCTAAAATGGGAAGAGATTTCACATGGCTGAACAGTACTTGACATACAGGTTTAAGTTAAATAATAGATAAGAAGAGTATTACGAACACTGTTGTTTTACAGTTCTCAATGCAAAACTACCAGAGGAACTCCCACTAAACTCTTACACACAACAGTGTTTTCCTGAATTAAGTAATGTTTGGTTCTGCATTATTAGAGCCAGTTTATACAGCTACAATCTAGTATAAGATTAGCAGAGTGATTTTATGGTAATTTACTAAGTCTTTGACCAACTGACTGAAGTAGCACTTTTTGCTTTGGCTCTTGTTGGAGAGGACAAAGGGACCGATTCAAAAAGTAAATACAGTCATCAACATACATTTATGGCTGAATTTACCTTTTGATGCCTGCGAGGAAATCAGAGCGGGATCCTTGACCGATGTAAACCCATTTTTGAGGGAGGAGATCTTCAACACAAGTGTGGAGATCTCTACATCTGGTAATCTCATCAGCTTTTAGAAGTGAGCATTCCAGGTGTTTGGCTTGAACGTTTGGGAATGCTCACAAACTTGTATGCTTGTAAACATTTCCAAACTGCACTCCCTCCTCTTTCTACCCAGGAAGGTCCCGTTCCAAGGTGTCAAGGAAACTAGAACATCCACAGTTTTGCTGGGGTATAGAGCAAGTGATTTCTCTATTTGGAGAAATATTTTCCCAGTGTAGGAAAAAGGGTGTGTTAGGGTAGTGATGTGATTCCCATTCTGCTGACTTCATTGCTATTGAAACCTCCACACTGAAGGAAGAGGATTCCATTGCAAATATCAACTGACCTTTTCAGAGCCACCTGAATTTTTTTTGCTTGGTACAGCTTTCGAAGCATAAGTATAAGAAGTGCATTAAGGTGAATGATTAAATTTCTGCTTGTACATTCCCTACTTTTTTGTGAATCATGTCCAAATTCTTTAAATATTGACCAATTATATAGCACACCCCTACAAATGCAGTTGCCTGTAGGTGCATGAATATTCTAGGCTATTATCCAATTTAATCGTGATGATATAATTGACCACTGAAAGATGTAGAACTTTGTTGACCATATAAAGGTGATTAAACCTGGGATCTGAACTTACATTAATGCTCGTCTCTGCAACAGGCACTTTAATCTTTTGCGCTGTCTTAACAGTTGCCGGACAGAAAAGAGCAGATGCGTCATACATCCTCCATGGCTGCAGGTACAATGACAGCTAATGCATGCATGTGTGTGCTGGGATGTATGTGTGCCCGTACATAACATCGAGGTCTGTGGGTTCCATTTTAGAAGCCCTAGGAATGGAAATGCTAATTGGCGGTGAGTACTGCAACTCCGGAACAGAAGATGTTGATTGCTGACATTCCTGAGGGTTGGTGTGGGAAAACTTACACTGGAAAAAGGGGAGCAGAGAATCCTCTGTGCACATCTAAGGTCTCTCTAGACACAGCAGAGTTACAGTTCAGTAGGACCCAAGCTCATTGACAGACAAGATGCTGGAACTGATAACGTTGCAAGAGTAGCATCAGGAAAAATAATAGAAGAGAGGAAGTGGGTAACTGACCATTTGTGAGTCATATTTCAGTGAAGGCCGACAGCCAGGTGTGATCCCGGGTTGTAGGTCAACTGCAGACGACCATATTGTAGGAGACTGTCCGTTTGACAAAGGACAAGGCTGCGGAAAGGCCACTTCAAAGGAGTGTACACCAACAACATGATGTACAAAGGACCAGACACTAAATCACATCCGTTTTGCGATTTTGATTATTAAAGTGGGAGCGGGAGTCACATAAGTTGTTTAACATCGCTGTTCATCAGCTTGGAAAAAAGATCTACCAGACTTCAAGCTGCTGTAACTAGTACTGAAGGCCAAGATATGCTAGTATCCCTGCTTGGTAAGGGGACATCACCCAGGAAGTCAAGACCAATTGCCCTGAGCCAGCAGCTGCCTGCCTGCCTATCAAGAAAAGCGGACCTTGTAAAAAGGAGGGAATCGTCTGGAGGGAGATTGTGTAGAGTGGATCCTGTTAAGCAAAGAGTGTCCTCTCATGAAAAGTCAGTGACACATATATACCAGGTAGGGACAACAGTGAAGTTAGGGCTGTCGCCCTTGCTGTTTAAGTATGCCAGGTGGGGACCACTGTGAAGAACAGAGAGATCACACTGGAATGCTGTGCCAAGAGGATTCTTGCTGAAAGATCCCTCAAGAGGAACCCGCCCTAGAGTTGACATCCGTGGTTGCACTTACTGATCATTCAGGGGGCTAAGGAGAGGATGTCTGACACTGCTGCAGGTATTACCGAGACTGAGGCAGCACCTGAAGAGACCACATGACACTGCAGTCCTCTAGCACCCAGCCCGCAAAGACATGCGCTAGTCCTTCTGCACTCACCAGCTACCCCAGGTTAGGTAAGACTGTTCTAGGCAGTCATGACTTACTGGAACTTGGCACATAGCACTGATGAAGTTGACTCTTAAGGCCAGAACAAGACTGTGTGCTGACTAGCATGAGCCACATCAGAAGGTTGCATCCATTATCGAATGGGGGAAAAGCAGCCTCACTAGAAGGAAAGGAGGAACTCCGGGACACTCACTCCTTAGTTCAATGATAGTGTGCCACCCTCAAGGGGCTGTGGATACTATTTTAATTGCTGTTTCTATATTTGTGTGCCTATATTAAATACTACTTTTACCACAAACGCAATTATTTAACTGGACAATCATCTTATTGCAGTTACTATTTGTATTTTGAGTCTTGAGCTTTTGTTTGCATTGCACTTAACCCCTCCCCTGAAAAGCCTTGTACTGCTTGACACACACTACTATTGAGAGTCAAGTGCTGAAGGAGTAGGTACTAATTTGCCCACTTGTTTGAGAACCATAGCAGGTCAGGCACCAGGACAGCCATAATAAAATGCTAGCGCCCTAACAGCGGTCCCATGAACATCAGCATCAGTACTTGACCCATGGCGTTCTGAAAAGGGGTTCTGACACACCAAACATGGGGAGGAAGGTCTACAATGACAGCATTCACTGACATAGAATGACTTTACTACTACATCCCAGAAACCTTTAAGAAAGTCCATGTGACAAAGGCAAAACAGATAAGCGCTTCAAAGGCTGGCACTTTGTTCCATTTCAATGTCAATGAAAGAGAACGGGGACCTCAAGTTGTCCTATTTACAAGAGAGCAGCTCATTCTCTCTGGTTTGTTTTTCATTCTGGGACTTGTTCTCAAAAAAGACTAAAAGTGCCAGAAGCAATTTAAAAATCGGGCCTGAATGCGCTTCAGTTTTGCTTCTGCAAGGGGAATGAAAGATGGCTGAGAAACTTGATAAGTGCTTGAACGACTGCCCCTCAGGACGTTGCACTTTTTCTCTGGCCTCTGTGGAAGAAGACAGAGGAGCAAAGCAAATGGAATAAAGGGCACAACCACTAAAATGTTAATATTTTTGTCTTTATCATATTTAGTGCCTCTCAGAGTTTGTGGGATTTAATAGGTCGTCACCAATATGGCCACAACATCCAATTATTTTTTAAAGATTCCTCTTCTTCAGACATTTAATGTCTCAAACGCTGCCTCCACCTCTTCCAGACCTGGATGCCCAGCGTTAAAACTAGAGCTCACCCTATCCAATAAATAATTTCTGCTATTTACCAAGAACACCAACAAGCATGAAATACCACAAACCTAGCTCGATGACACAAATATTGACTTTTAAAGATTCAACTTGGACACCATCATCAATTTCAAGAAACAACCTGCCAAAGGGAAAAAACGACAGTCAGGTGGCAGCTCTCTCTTATATAGAAAATGAAGAGTTTCTTCCAGAAAGAGACAAACACTGCTATTTAAGTCTTTGCACTCTTGCATCTGGATGGTGTTAACACATTTAACCATGGCCTACCACATTCCTGTGGCACACCTTACGGGCATCCTTCTGCCCAGCATGCCCCATCTAGGTCCTGAGGAAATATCATTACATCACACCCCTATCCTGATAAAACTAAACTAGCTCAATCGGTTGGACTGCTTAATTTTCAGACAAGCTCATCATCTACTGGTTTTCTCAGCATCAGACTGGAGTCTAAAGAGTGTAAAATTGAAAAAAAAACAAGGGAACAGAAATGTTCCAACTATAAGCCCATAACTTAGAACAAGATCTCAGTATTTACTCAGGGGCCATCCCAAGGTTGCTCCAAATTAGAAAAGACTTGACAATGTCCCTATCACAATGAAGTAGCAGTGAAATTCTGCTGCAACCCAGCAGCCTCTCCTATCACTCTTTGACTGTATATTTGCCTTTGATCATGCCCTCTGTAAAGGTTTGTGCTTTATATTTACATACATACAAGAGATTCCTTTGAATATTTGTACTCATTACAGACTGCAAACTCCATACCTCTGGAAACCTCTGTGAGTTTGAAGCTGGTGAACTGGTGAGAGAACCACTGAGACCTGAGGTCCTTGTAAGGTGACTGGATGTTGGGATATTACACTCTCTGCAGTGCACATTTGGATGGATTCAATGAAGTACTGATGGTACCCTTTCAGTCGTGGCCTATCCACCGAGGGTGGCATGCCCCAGAGTGAGATGTTTCTGAGTCCAGGATGAAATCAGAGTGTATTTAAGAAGATTAATGTGGTGCATTCCGAGTCACTTTAGGTGTTGGCAAAGGAAAGGCCTTTGCAATAATCGTCAGCAGTAAGCTTCGATCAGAAAGAGAGAGGTGCCAGGTGTGATCAGAGGCAAAAACAACAAGGTGATGGATGGAATGCTTGAATTAATTTCAGTCACTGACTCATTCCAATATATCATTTTTTACCCACTACGTCATCTCAGTTTGGACCCAGCCACATGCAAAACTGTCTTGACCATGTTCCTCATGGAAAACGTCCAGCCCGAACTGCCAGGCCTGGTCCTCTCTGAACCAGAACACAAGCAACCCAGGACCGATTCCACCATTGCTAAAGGCTCTTCAGCCGGGTATAGTTTAGTTCAAATGGCACAGTGAGCCGGGACCTACGTCTGGGCATACCTGGTGCACGTAGGACATCAAATATAAAAACAAGGTGATGGATGGAATGCTTGAATGAATCTCAGTCACTGGGGTCACATATTAATCCATAATCTTTTGACCGCCATGCCACCTCAATTTGGACCCAGCCACATGCATAATCAGTCTTGACCCTGTTCTTCATGGTAAAAGTCCAACCCAAACTGCCAGGCCAGCTGCTATCTGTGATCAGAGGTCATGATTAAGACACTGATGAGTTGTGCTGCATCGTTATAAATATTAGGGCAGACACATAATGCCTTTCTAGGGATAGTCTATGTCCTCCATATTCATTAATAGGTGGCCTCTGTACATAAAGACTGAGTAGTCTGTGTCTGAGGTGATTGTTAGAGAGCTTTATTGTCACAGGCTCACTTATTTCACCATAGGCACTTGGTGAATAGACTTATAAATACTGACAGTGTGACCTGCAGCCCCTAACAGTACTGATGGTGAGCTTTCTAAACACAGATAGGGGGTGTGGTTCCCTATAAATGCTGATGGGGAGTTTTATAATCATCAGTAGGGTGGTGTGTGTTCTTGTAGGCACTGATAGGGGGCCTCAAAAAGGCTGCTGGAGTATGCAACTTTAACTAAGATTAGAAAAGTTGACACGTTCCCAAACTCCTTGGGTAGTACCACACTGCAGCATAAAGAGGTATCTCAGACTGCCTCAGTGGATACAATGACCAGATCTTCAGAACCACAATCTGGGATGGCCTCACTCCTAGAAGTAGGAATACAGGTTGGCTGTGATCAAAGACACAGATAATCGATCCCCAGTGTTCACCATTATGGATTGTTTCCATTTCAATTTTGCTTTTGTTCGCGGCTTGCAACTGGTCTTGGGAAAAAAACCTCACATGGAGGCACACACTGCGGCAGTTATCAGAGGACCATTTTTCATATTTCAGTGGGTCTTCAGCTGCTTGCAGGCAAACGGCGCCCGTTCCCGTCTGTTAATTTGTTTCCTTTTTGTGGGCCGTCTCAAGATCATGATGAAAAGTTGTACCTTTTTCTCTCACACTCACTGATATCATCACAACCCAGGCTATCTGCACAGTGGCTTCCACAGCCTGTCTTAAGGTGGAGTGAGCCCAAAGACAGGACAGTTGTTTTCTTAGGCATGAGCTTTGCAAAATACAGGCAATTCTGCACTTCATCAGGCCTTTAGAGCCAGAGTTGCTTCGACTGTGCAGGCACCTGTGTACCTCAGCATAGATTACAGTGTAAGATGAGCACCAGGGTGGGTGGAGGGGTGGCACTTTCCAGGTTCACTGTCTTCGATTCTCCTGACGTTGACCACATACACATACCATGCATCCACCAGAGGTTTCCACATTCTCCATTTGTTTGATGTAGTTGTTCATCAGGGCACTTGGCTGTTCTAAGCTTTGGTGCAGCTGGAGTGTTGTAGGATCGCAGAAAATGCTGGTGTAGCAAAGCCCTGGTTCCCACTCTTTGGCACAACTGTGCTTTTGCAGGAAACTGGCAGCTTACATATCCAAGAAGCTTAATAATGAAGGCAAATCTTAATACATATCATCATTGGTAGATGATCTTCAGAAGCCTGCTCTCCATAGAATCAGGAAAAATTCAACAAGAAACAGGGCAGTAATTTAATGACCAATAACTAATTTTCAAAAACTAACTATGTACAAATAGGTTGGATTGTGATCCACCCCAATTCTGAATTTTGACCTAACTCATTAGTATTAACAAGGTAAGGTTGCAAATTGTGACTCACTCTGACTGGATGCCATCACAGTGATAGTGGCCTGCTGGTATCAGTAGACCACCATGTTTGTGATTACCTTTCAATAAACTAAACCAAATTTTTTTTACATGCATTCTGTTGTCCAAAAAGGCGATCGGGATGCATTTAAAAACAAAAAAAAAAGTTTTTTCATTTTGTTTTTAGAGTTTTGGCAGTGGCTCTCTGGCCCACAGCCTGCTCCCAAACAAACTTTTTAATTCATGAAGGGAAATGTGTCTAAAGAGAACCCTTTCCTTTTGCAAACAGGTACCATCATGACCTGGTCTAAAAATTTAAATGTTTTGCAACAAGATTCTGGTCACAAAACATTACAACTGATTTGGCTGCCTACTGTGTGCTGCCACTTCCTCACACTTAAAATGGTAGTCATTCAGAATCCCATTTAAGGAGGCGGAAAACTATTTCCGACTTCTTAAATGGGATTAGTATGTCACAAAAACTATTCTAATTACTGTAAAATGTGGAATCTGAGCTTTTGTGACCATTAAAATACTTCATACATCTGGCCCAATGAATACCAATGCAAACAGCTGCACATTTGTGGGAAGGGATCATATCTAGACTTTCTTCTCCTTTAAAACTGACTGCCTCATTTCTGAAAACTGTATAGTTAATTCAAGGCTTAAGGAGATAGTCAAGTGGCAATCAAATCTTTAATGTGGCACAATGATGAATGACAAACAAATTAGAGTATGTGCCTTATGTATTCGAGGTATTAACCAATTCATCTGGCCAAAAGGAGAACAGCATAAGCTCAATAATGGGAATATCTCAAACAGCAGGAATAAATGGGTGTGGGACATGCACTAAGTTATCAGGAAATAGGAAGGATGGAGAAAAAGCTAGTGGGAATCAGTAAGGTTGAACAGGACAATGGAAGTTATTTCTACTGGAGATTTGGTTTTCCCAGTAGACTAAAGGACAAGCATCTTTGTGCCATAAAATGAGATTTCGTTTGATTAGAAGGTTCTGGGTGGTTGAACATAAGAATCAAATACGGACAAAATGATTGCGAATTTCAGAAAGGCAGTATGGGGAGGAACTGTTGATTACTTTGAAGACTAGGAATAATAGATTTAGCAGGGTTCTGTGTTTGGCCAATGAACAGCCAATCGGAGGGCAACCGAGTAATGAAACAGTGAGCTTCAGAAACCATTACTAAGGTGAAATGTAGTTCCTTAGACAATAGAGAAAATTAGTACTGGAAGAGACCTACCAGAAGAGTAATGTATTACTTGTGTGTTAGAGAGTAGCTGGAAAATGTCTGCATATGTTTAGAATTTAGTATCTAATTATTGTGGCTGTAGGAGCTGTGAAAGGTTCAAAACTCACAGTGGGGTTGAGCCATATAACAAATCTTTTGGCTGATGGAAAGGGGGTAGAGATAGTGTTAGGATGACAATGAGTTGTCAGGGTGAAAGTAAAATGTTTGTCTTCAAGATCACTTCAACAGAGAGCCATCCATTTGTGAATGGCAGTGGGGCAATCTAAGGTCAATAACTGAAGGTGAGGAATAAAGCTAGCTAATGAGAGTACGATTTGGGTAACAACTTCAGAAAGATGGTAGGAGCCAACAGACGAGAGGATATCACAAATAGATTTGGCATAAAGGGAATGAAATAGAGGACCAAGGCTGAACATTGTGGGACAATCATGGACCCAGGTAACCAGGAGAAGTCAGAAATAGAATAATGTGGTTGTGTATGTGCTATGTACAGCCAACGCTGGCAGGCAACAAAGCACTGAACTTGAGTAAGTATATTTATTAAGTTTGATATTCATGATGATCTAGCAAAACAAACTTTACATAGTAAAATACATACAATTTAAATAAATTTTCCATCCATAAATAAAAACATGTCCATATATTTAAAAAAATGAAAAATAGCTGTAAAAGGCAAAAACAATCACCTGACAAGTTCATCCATTCTGGCTGCTAGTGCAAATACAGCAATGTTAAGTGCAAAGATAGTTCTCTCTCATGCTAACAGGATCTTAGTTTACATTTATTTTTGAAACTAGAAATCCACTAAAAAACAAAGGTTAAAGTGTCATGGTATTTAGGTGACAGACCTAGACAACTAATGTTTAAAAAGCCCAAACTCACTGAAATTCGTCAGTTATAATCAAGTCAGCTAACTAGACCTTTTGCCCCTTCACGCACTGCTTATGACTTCATATATTAGCTCACTCACGTAATGTTAAATGACATCTCTGATGACATCTCAAACGACTTTTTTTTATGTCAATATTTTTGGTAGTGTTTGAGAAATCTGCATAAACCTTTCAATAACGAAGTTCAACCTCTTTGGCTCCTTCATGGATAATTTTGTGAGTTTAAGAGATAAAGAAAAGGGAGCTCAGAAAAGTGCAATTTCCCATTTTAATTCCCATGGGAAGATTTGCTCTCCAATGCTGTTAAATCGTCTGACTGCATTGCATCAAAATTGGAATGTAGGTAGAACTCTACTCAAATAAGTTTCTTTAGTTGGTTTAGTGTAAATGTGGTCACTGGGTTTAGAGACATTACCCTTTAAAATTAGCCTTGTGTTGGACATGAAGGTGGTAAAATTGCAGAAATATATTGAGATCTGCACCATTGAAATATATGTATATTCTCAGGGCTCTACGTATCAAAATGGAATTTAACATTTCCTAAATAGCGACTCCACAGAAATAGCTATTTAGGAAAAGCAAAATATGTATGAATTTACCAATTTCCTAACAGCAATTCCTATAGAGTAGGAATTGCAGTTAAGAAATCCCATAGCATTTGTCCCAATGGGCCGGTTTTGCATTTCCTATTAGGAAATCACTATTTGGGAAATTCAAAATTGAGGATGGCTATGGTCAAAAGCCCCCTCCTCCCCATGATGCACCACAAAAATAGTGGTGCACATGTAGAGCACACATATGCCCTAGGGGCATTTGTGTGCTCTATTGCACTTTAAAAAAAGCATCTTTGGGTGCTTCTTTACAATTGCACATAGCTACTTTCGACTTGGAGTTGATGGTAATTACATTTCCTAAAGGCACAATACACACTTAGGAAACTATCGTGCACATGTGCTTTGGAAATCGCAAATAGGACATCCCTATTTGTGATTTCCTATTTGAGGATCACAAAATGCAATTGCTACTGGGTGGAAATCGCATTTTGCAATTCCATAAAGGACTTTGTACATCACAAAAGCCCATTTAGCACTTCTTAACGGCATGAAATAGCAATTCAGACCGTTAGGAAATGATGAATGGCTTTGTACATCTGGCCCTCAAATCCCAAAATTCAAATAATTAAAACAACCTATGGTCAAGGGAGCCTTGTCTCCATTCGTAGTTTTCAGATGCATGGATCAAAAGAGGATTTGAAGATCTAAAAATGTCTGATTGACGGCTGCAATGCTGGAAGAAAATATTGTGGCCAGGAATACAGGACGAGCACAGCATCTTCCCCACACCTACATGGAGGGCCTAAAGGAACACATAGGCAAAAATATATATTTTACCTCATCACTCACAGGTTCTTTGATGTTCCCAGCTAGCCCACGCACCCCCCCCCCCCCCCAAATCACAGAACAAGATATGGCTCAGCAGTACCTGCAAGCTTCCCCACCTGGTATACTGATGTCGAGAAAAACTTCATGGAATGAATGGTCAAGCCATGTGTGGTCATAGACAACTACTACCCACTCAGTACACATGCAGCAAGGCTGTTACTGACTTGCAACCACACATAAGTTAGACCCACATTAGGGCAAGCTTCTGGACTGGGGAAAATCCAGCTCTACATTTGCAAAGGCAGTTGCAACTAAGTTACTGGTCATTCAGTACATCTGCATCAGGGCAAACTTCACATACATGAGAGGCCCCTCTATGCAATAGCAAAGGCAGTTACTTCCAAACTACTACCCACATGGTACACCGTAAGCTTCCCATATTGGAGGGGCCCAGCTGCGTGCAGACAAAGGTAGTTACTGCTCACCACATACACATCCTTCCTGTACGTGATAGGTCACCTGTGGAAGAGCAAGGGTCTATTCCAAAGAATACCATCAGAGCAAGGTCCCAGAGTTCGCCAAACTATGACCTACCAACGAACCCATAAAAAAGGGCTAGCTTCCAGAACTGGAGAGAATCTGACTGCACATGGGCAAAGGCAGTTACCATCCACTTGGTACAACTATGCCAAGATGATGGACTGAAAGGCTTGGTTGTAAAACTGCCAAAGGTGTATATTCTACATGTCCATTTTGGAGATTGTCCTTTTTTCATGAAAAATCTATTTACACATCTGTAAGTGATTTTCTCTACTCTGTCTGTAAGGGAACACTAGCCCATTTCAAAAAGTAGTGTTTGATACTCTAGTTACAAAATGCCCACACCTGAAAAAAAAGAAAAATTCAGCTCTGTGAAGGGAAGACTTGTGTCTTTAAGAGGGGCACATTTTAAGCTTTCATTTCCCATGAAAAAATCTATTTCACAGCTATCAACCTAACTTTACCTATTTCTGGACAAACGTTTCTCCAGCCCCTTTCAGCAAATCAAATTCTGCACACCGCGTGCACTAATGTACAACATTTGGGCTCCTCAAAATGTTTAAGGTGGTGAAAGACGCATATATTTAAAGTGCAGCAAATGTTGAAGTGTTTATTTCCATGAAAAAGACAGTTGTATGTCAGCCAAAGTGACTTTCGCCTCTCTTACATAACGAGCCTACCAGCATAGTCCAGGAACTCAAATTGTAAGACTCATGTATAAGATTTGCCATTCAAACAAGCTGTCAAAAACTTTTGTGATCAATTTGGGAATGTGCCTTTTTCCATAAAGAAAGCAGTTACAACACTGCCAAACTACCTTTCTATGCTCTTGTACACAAGGAAACCACAAGCCCTGTTCAAGAATTCCTGTTTTATACCCCCAAACATAAATCGTGGGTCCCCAAATGGATTTTCCAAGCTTGTGAAAGTTTGACATATTTTACATGGGCACGTTGTGAGAACATGAGTTTTCCCTATTAAAAGGCTGTTGCAACACAGTATTGTTTCTACTCTTGCACAGAGTGATGGCTAGCTCCATTCCATAAATCCATTTGTATGCCCAATTGACAAACTGTGTGCTTCCAAACTCAGAACAAATTTTAACTTTGTTGAACAAGATTTATAAATGTCTACATGGGTATTTAGAGTGCAATCCAGAGGAGAGACCTATTACTTTCTCAAATTCTAGAGATAAAATAAAGATGTGTTAGATCTCACTTGCAATTGTTGCATTTAGAAATACAGTTTTATCTTCCTTATGGAGACTAGTTGATAAGATGTTGGCTGTAACGTGACAGATATTCTGTCTTCATATTACGATCCCCAAAGGCTATAATGGGCTTGTGATACAGTAGATGGGATATCCGTCATGTTTATGACGGAGTAACGCCATTTGCCAGGATCTGAATCAGCCCCTAAGTCAGGTAATGCTGCATCTGAAGTGTGATTATCAGGTTAATGGGATAATTCCAGTCCAGCGGAAGCTTGAATATCATAATCATCACATTGCATCATCAAATGTGTGTATATAAACTGCACACTAAAACCTAGGGGTATCTTGGTGCTAAATAACAGATGTTTATTGCTACTCAACTTAATAGTGCTTATTTTATCAACGTTTGAAGGATGAAAGTCTGAGAGGAAGCACCAGGATTGAAACATGTAACTGGGATGTCAAGCACTGATCCCTGAGGTGGACAAATTAGATCATTAAGCCATCAGACAAATACTATCTGCTTGCAATTTTCATCACAAGTATCACCACAAACATCACTGTGGAGACTTAAACAGGTCTATAATCACACACTATCACTGTGGGGGTTCGAACATATCTGCAATCAGACACTCTCTTTGGGGGACTTGCCTGTGACCATAAACATGGACTATCTTTTTGGAGGCCCGGGCATCCCTATGATCACACACTATCTCTGAAGGGACCTAGGCATGCCCTTAAGCAAGCAGTATTTCGGTGGGGACGTGGTCATCAATATAAGCATACATTTTCTTAGTAAGGATTTGAGTAGGGCTGCCATCACACACTATCTCGACAGGGACTTCAACAGTTCATCAACTTAAAAAACGACATCAAGAGGTCTTGAACAAGACAGTTATCGCACACTTTTTCTATGGGTCTAAAATCGCCATTTCTATGGCGATCTGAGCATCTCTACAATCACACACCATCTCTGTGGGGACGGGGCTTCACTATAGCCACACAATATATCTGCGGGAACCTGAGCTTGACTATTATAATGCACTGTCTATCCAGGTACTTGAACAGCTATCATAACACTTTCTATATGTTGACCTGAATAGGACTAAAATTGCACAGTATTTTTGAGGAAATTTGAACATCACTATGAGCACACACTATCTTTGCGGGGACTTGAGTGACTATGAGGAAATGTATCTGGGGAACTGGGCATTACTGTAATAAAACACTATTGCTGCATGAACTTCGGCAAAAATATCATTGTACACTACCTATACAGGGATTTTTATATTGCTATTATCACACACTATCTCTGCAAGGAGAGCAACATGAGTAACATCACACACATTATCTCAGTGGGGACCTGGATGTTATTGTAATAACACATTTTTTTCTGCATGAAATTCAGTAGGAGTATCATTGTACAATTCTATACGGGGACTTGAATTTGACTTCAACCAAACATCTGTGGGAAGCTGGGCATGACTATAATCAGACACTATGTTTTGGGCGATTTGAACATAGTTATAAATGCATACTAACTGTGCAGTAAACTGGGCATCATATGACTACAACATAAACTATCATCGAAGACTCTCTGAGAACCTGAGTATTACTATAATCACACACTATCTCTGCGGGGAACTGAAATGGACTATTATGAAATGCTATAACTGTGGGTATGTAAGCATAACTGTAATAAAACACTTTCCTCATGAACTTCAGCATGACTATTATTATAAACTAACTCTACGGGGACATGAACATTGCTATTATCACACACTATCTCTGTAGGGACTGGAACAGGAACATAATTACACAGTATCTCTATGGGGACTTTTATGTGACTATAAACACACAGTATCGCTTTGAGGACTTAGGCATCCCTATAATCCCACACTATTTCTGTGTGTGCCCAAGTATTTCTTTAATTGCACACAATTTCTGTGGGGGCCTGGACATCAATATAATCATAAATTATTTTTGTGAGGGTTTGACCATGGCTATCAAACACTTTCTTTACAAGTCTATAATCACTATCTCTGGGGGATCTGGACCTTCCTATAACCTCACACTATTTCTTTGCGGACATGGAGTTCACTATAATCATACATTATTTCTGCAGGGGCCTAAGCTTGACTATTGTACTACACTATCTCTCCAGCAACTTTAACATCACTGTCAAAACATTCTCTAAGTTGACACTTGAACAGGACTATAATCACACACGATCTCTGCGGAAATTTGGACATCACTACTACCACACACTATATGTGCAGGGACTTGGGAGTAACTATAATTAAATGTTCATCTGTGGGAACCTGGGAATAAATTTAATAAAACATTTCTGCATGAGCTTCAGCACGACTATCATTGTACACTACCTCTATGGGGACTTGAACATTAATATCATAACGCACTATCTCTGTGGGGGGGGGGGCTTGAACTGGAGTATACTCACACACTACCTTTGCAGGGGCTTGAATAGGAGTATAATCACACACTATCTGTGTGGGGACCTGGGTGTTACTATAAAAATACATTATTTCTGCATTAAATCCACTATGACTATTGTCATATCTAAAGGGTTTTGAACAGGACTATAACCAAACATTATATGAGTGGGGACTTAGGCATGACTACAATCAGGCACTATCTCAATGGTGGGATTCAACTATGAATAAAACACTATCTGAGGCAACCTGGGCATTACGCAAACAACACTCTGTCATTAGATTTAACCATAACTATCATCACACACTTTCTCTGCGGGGAGTTGAGTATTACTATAATCGAACACTATCTTTGCGGGGACTTGAACATGAATATAATCACACAGCATCGCTTTGGGAGCCTGGGCATCCATATAATCATACACTATTTCTGCCTGGACCAGAGTAGAACTTTAATACCACACTATTTCTGTTGTGACGTGGACAGCAATATAGTCGCAAATTATTTTTGTGGGGGTTTGAACATGACTATCATTAAACACTTCCTCTACAGGACTATAATCGCTATCGCTGTGTGATATCCCTACAATCTCCACTATCTCTTTAGGGACCTAGACGTCCCTAAAATCAGACATTATCTCTGCTGGGACCCGAGTCAGACTATTCTACTATACTATCTCTCCAGAACCTTGAACATCACTGTCATAACATTCTCTATGTGGGCACTTGAATATGACTATAATCACACAATATCTCAGCAGAATTCTGGACATCACTATAACCACATACTATCTGTGCAGGGACTTGAGAGTGACTATAATTAATGAATGCTATGTATGTGGAAACCTGAAAATAACCAATAAAACATTGCTGTATGAGCTTCAGCATGACCATCATTGTACACTATTTCAACTGGGACTTGAACATTACTATCATCACACACTATCCCTGCGGGGACTCGAACATGAATATACTCACACACTATCTCTGTGGGGGCTTGAACAAGAGTATAATCACAACTTTCACTGTGGTGATCTGGATGTTACTAAAATAACACATTATTTCTGCATTAAACTCAATAGGACTGAACATGACTATGACCAAACAGTGGGGACTTGAGCATGACTACAATCAGACACTATTTCTTGTGGGATCTGAATGTCACTAAAACACACACTATGTGTGGTGCAATATGGGCATCACTCTAATAATATACTGTCTCATTTGATTTCACCATAGCTATCATCACACACTATCTCTGTGGGGAGGCGAGTATTTCTATAATTATACACACTATGTGCGAAGACTTGTAAATGAATAAAAATCACACTATCTCTATAGGGATATGAGATAGTATATAATTAAATGCAATATCTATGGGGACCTAGGCAAAAATATATTCACCTACTTTCTCTGGAATGCCTTGAACATGACTACCATTAAATACTGTCAGCTTTAGAACATTACTATAATCACATTCCAAGGCCTTGGTGACTATAATTGCACAGTCATGAGGAAGATGATGCCTAGGGGTGAAGTTGATAAAGAACCAAGTAATCTAAACATGGATTTCCCCTACTGACCACATTGCAGGATCTATGGCTTCCAAATTAAATATAACTATGTCCTTATCCCTTAAAGTTTGTGACCACTCAGCATTAGACTAAATATCTGGAATCTATTCCTATGTAATTGGTATGATATAGGTTTCTGCAGAGAAATGAATTATAATCAAAATCCATTTTCTCTGTCCCCTAGACGGCAAGTAGCTAGTCATAGATAACTCAACTGTCAAGTAATCTAAGTATAGCACTGAGAAATAACACTTAATGTATTCATGAATGTATAAATGACCGTTTTGGGGTATGTCCTCACAAGGTTAGTAACACGTGTTCAAGTCCCCATATGTACGGTTCTGTGTGCATGATTAAACAAAGCTATATTTTGAAATTTGAAGCAGCTTCCTGCACATTTTTCTGTAATAATTATATTTTAAGAGCATTGGGAAATGTTAGTTCGCACAAGGATCCTTAATGTTTGTTTTAACTTCTCATAACTAGAACAGGATGTATTTTTGGTAATTTCTTTGGGATCTGCCCATTTGGCTTTATTTTCTGCGATCAGTCCTGATTAGGGTCTTGCAAACTTTTAGCCAATTGAGACCGAAACATCGACAATACATCCTCACTGATGCCTATCTTGACTTGGATCATTTACAACTAAATTACCAGTTTGAATGGACTATGGTCAGAAAGTTTTTGATGTGTAAGCTGGATATACCGATCCACATTAATCACTAGCAAATATACTTCAAATTGGCTTTTGTGATTTTTGTGAGTCAGTGGTGCTTTTTTACATTTCTACCTCTTGGGCCCTGATTGGATATATTCTCTATCAGTAGTGATATTCATGACTTTGGGGGGGGGGGGGTCTACACACAATTTGAGTTTTTTGGTATGCATTATTATATGTGTGTTTTCTATGTTTAATTCATTACAGCTTTTGACACCAACTAAAATCAAAGTATATATGAATGACTCCTTCAGAAATCTTTTGTTCTATGATTAAGTTTATACCCGGTTTCTTGGGGGAATATTGGGCAGTCCTAGTGATTTTAGTACAAGCACACTTCTGATGCAGGCACCCTCTTCACTAACACTTTAGCCAAAAGGGCTTGCACTTCCTGCTGTAAGGACAAACAGTCCTTTATCAGTTGTTATGGTGATGGTGGGAGGTGCACCACAGTGACGACAAATGGTAGGGTGCACCCTTTCTGGACAATTAGCAGGATCCACTTGTCTGATGGACCAAAACCTGGACAGAATTCTTAAGTCCTGCCAATCGGGTGGCTGTTATCCACTAAGGGCACACTAAAGGGGTCTAGCAGGTTGGTTACAAGAGCTAGGGAGGGTGGAACAAGATGGACTGGATGCCTGGAGCACTATCCTTGACCGCAGGGGGCAGTGTGTGCCACGACCTCAACTGTCAAACTGCTGGGCAACTCACAGAGGATTGAGTGGCTCTCGGTAAGAGGTAGCTCTGCCAAAACCACAAAAGTAACTGTAATGTGGATATGGCTGGCGAAGCAGATAATGCCAGGAAGAGCACTGTGGCCCTGTTCTCTTTAAAACACCAGAGTGAAATCTGCCGTGTCCATAAACAGGAGGGTCCCATCAAAGGGCATCACTTGAAAAGCTTGTCGACTGCAACCAAGCATGGCAATGGACAACAACACGTGTGCCAATGGCTCACCCAATGGAACAGCATCACAGCCGTCCAGTACGTCCTGAGTTAGAACAGAGGGAAGGTCTTCTGGGACACCTGGTATAACTTGAGCAGGCAAATGTTTTTGATGGAGCTAAAGGACAAACTAGTTGATGAAAATATGGTCTTTCCAAAGGTCTCCGCTCTCTTGGACTTCCTACCCAGGAGAAAAGTCAGAAAAGTATTGGGATTAGTCAGACTGGTGGAAGCTTGCACCACAAAGCTCTTAGGAGACAGAAGCTGCCAAAAAAAGGCAGGGCGCCGGGGGTCGGGTCAGGTCAGGTCAGTGGCAGTTCGCAATTTAGTGTTTTACAGGGGAAGCAAGATCAAAGTTTGCCATGGCAGGAGTACTTTGCCCAGGACACTGGTTTTAAACTTTAAGATCTAAAGTCGAGACCACAGCTGCCCGGTACATGCCAATTGCTAAGGGAGCACTTTCTTCAGTGGCATGACCTGGAGTAAGACAAGGCTGAAATCAGGAGAGGTTTCAAGACCACTTGTATCTCTGATGTCACCTTACCATTGTCTTCAGGGTAGGGTTGGGCCAATTTTGCCTCCTGCATTATACTCATTATCTAAATCTGCCTCCAACAAAGAAGATAGAATATGAGATCTATTTTTGCGGAGGTGGAACGCTAAGCAGGTCAGCTGGAAAAAGTTGCAGTTCAACAGAAAGCAAGCGCAGTCTTGGTCGAAGTGGAACAATGCACACTCAGTTTGAGAGCACAATGGGTACTGTGTCTTTCAGGGTAGGTACTGGGTGGACACTCCGAAGTGGAGTCACTACTGGAGTTACTGAAGGCCCAATGATGTGTTAAAAGGGTCCAGTTGGCGCCAAGGGCGAACACCTCGGCGGTGTCCCAGATGGAGATCCTTTCAGCTCTGTGTGGGCCACAGGTGCGTCAAAGGGAGTTAGAGGGGATCCTGAGAGTCGAAGCATGGCCTTGCTGAACTCTTGGAGCTGCCTCGGCATTGCAGATGGTACTGGAAATAGGCTGCGGCAGAACAAGCAGGCTTGCCGCCAAAGTAGATTGTCCTCAGGAGCAAGTCCAACAGACATAGTGGTGCCCTTGTGCCTTCATATTATTACAAGAGTGTTTGGAAGGGGACAAGTCTTGCTCTGATTTTTTGATTTTTTTCTTCAGTGTACCCAAAGATTTAACGCATAAGTACGATCAACCCTGGTATTTGGACTCCTGAAACTTCTGGGCCAGGAGCGGGACCAAGACTGACACTTGGACTTGGAGCGAGCTTGACGCAGTGTCTTCTGGTGCTTGGAGATGTGGAGTTTTCCCTCCAGTCCTGTAGGGTCTATGGGGTTCAGATGTCATTTGTGGAAGGAATGGCGTCAGTGCAGAGCCGCTGGCATATGGTGCCAATCCCACACAAAAGGTGGCATTCCCCATGGCTCTGCAAACGCTCAGGACTCTGTTGACTTTCACTGGTGTGCATTTGGGCCCTACAGATTTTCCAGATCCATCAAGCCTTCACCCCCTAGTCCCAGTCCATATGTCAGTCAGCTGCTTGCAACTGGTTGGCTTCAATCTGACCCAGGCTTTTAGCTGTCCTCTGGCAGCCTCTGTCTGGGTGCAGGTCCACTCCACATTGGCCTGCAGCATCCCATTTTACTGCTCAGGTCTTGCCAGTTTTCATCTGTGTAAATGATGACTCTGAAAGGCTGCACTTAGTCCCTCATATGTCAGCTGTCCCGTTGACCAAAGTTGACATGAGCTTCGGGACTGCTGATGATGGTGGTGGTTCGACCTCCGAGTGGCAGTCCTTTAGCTTGCTCATGGATGACTTCACGGAGACGTTTAGCACCATTTTTCTACCTTATTACAAGGAGATTTCTATGAAGTTTTTCATGACACCAGTGGCTGGGACATGAACATTGGGAGGAGACAGAGTTTTACGGTGCCAGTATCAGCACAAATTCTCTACTCAAAGCAAAACCGACAAATAACAAAATGACGGGCTCTTAGTGTAAAAAATAGATATTTAATTAGAGAGCTTGCTTATGGGCCTTTCGCAAACACTTCAAGAAAAAAATGTCCTTTTTGAAAAACAAATTAATTATTTTTTTAAAAGGATATTAACCACTCACCAACACCAGGTCGTATGCTTCATCATGGGGCGCTCTTTCACCAGCACAAACCCTTGCTGGGTGGGTCATGGTTGAAATATAAAACTGAATTAAGAATATGATAAAAATTTAAATTTTATCAAAGCTGCATCCTATCTTGTACAGGGTTAAAGAGAATGTGGTTAACTGTAATTATAAGGATACCTCCCTCATCTCTTGTTAAAAGAGAAACATGTTTCGGCTCTTCTGAGCAAGTGATTAACTTCTTACCCTACCCAATTAGGAATTAAGTGGGTAATAGTATAAGCATGAAATAAGTGTTCCTGAATGATCATGCATGCTCAAGACACTATCCAGTCACAGCTCAAGCAAAATACAAAACAATGGTCCAGCACCAACTTGCACATATTTATGTTTGGTTTTATATTATCATTAGAAAATGAAGCACCTACTCCTAAGTGATCATCGCCATTACATATTAGACCACAGATACACAACACCCTATATGCGTTCATGGCAAACCAATAACTGAAGTTAGCATAACATCACATTGTCAAAAAATGCTCCCCTAAACTAGTCCTTTCTATACTAAGGGAGGATGGGAGTGGGAGGGACAGTCTCCCTGTCATGTTCAGTGAGCAGACTAGAGAGAGAGAGAGAAACATTGACAAGTATAACTATGACACAGCCTTTTCAGAGATGGAGCCACTGCTCAGTTACTCGTGCCTTTAAAATTTAGTTTTTTTGAAAGCTTCTGCAAAGTCATAATCATGATATGAAATCTTCTGTTGTGACTAATGATTATTTATTAGGGTCATGAAAATCTGTTTTTGAAAGGTTCAGCAATCTGCCCGCTTCATACATTATGAACAGCACTCTTGAGGGTTCACATATTTCACTAGCTGTGCATGTTAGACATGTATCTTAGGAGGTGCTGCTTGCTCTTTTAAAGTTAGGAAAACGTAAAGCATTTTTAGAGCAGTGGTGGCCTGTGACCTTATAGTGCCCAAGACTTCACAGTGATCATCAACATGTGATGAAACGTGTTCATACAACAATTCGTGATGCATGGGACTTCACGGATTGTGGTCCTTGGTAGTAACTTTAAGGTCTGTGCTATTAGGGAAAATTAGATTGAGCAGTTGCCAAATTGTTTTGCATGGTGTATCAAGTACATAATTAGTTGCCCCAATATAGCCTTTAATACATGCAACCCAAATTCTAAAAATGGACTACTGCCAGAGGTAAGTAATCAAAAAGGACAGTATATCACTTGTTATTGCACATAAGTCCTCTTCCTCTTGTTTAAGTAGGTTGTATAGCTATGTAAAAGGAATATGTTTCTTACCATGTAAGCACCTGTTCATGGCATGTAGTGCTGTAGATTCACATGTTGTGCAAACTCCTGCCATCTAGTGCTGAGCCCAAACGTGTGCAAGTTGATTTTCTTCAAAGAAGTATTTTTGAGTCACAAGGTAATGTGACTCCACATATTGCTGGTAATGCGCATGGCATTGGCTCGATTGTTGGATTTTTTCTGCATGCAGGGTGAGGACATAGATGGAGCATAGCAGTACAGAAAAGATGATCATGTCTAGGAAAGATTATAGATGAAAGTGTAAGAGAAACATCTAACACCAAAAGGCGTACAGGTGTGGGTGGTGGGGAGCTGTGTGCATCTACAGCATTATATGCCACAAACAGGTGCTTAAAGGCTAAGTAACATTTGACATCCATGGCTACACAAGATATGCATAGACTACATAGCAGTCTTCCCAGAAGTGGTGGCTAGCCTGAGGGTGATGTGTGAGGGGTAGCCACATAGCTGCATAGCAAATTTCTGTATAGGAATATTCCCAAGAAAGCTATAGATGCCCCTTTTTTGCGTGTTGAGAGGGGTTTGGAGGGGAAAGCAAAGGGTATTTGGCTTTAGTATAACAGGCCTGTATACATTTGAGCAGCCAGCTTGCAATACATTTGACCAGCCAGCTAGCAAAACCTGCTTTAGCCAGTGCACGGCCCATATGCATCCTGGAGAAGGAGACAAACACTAGCTACGTCTTGTGGAAGAGTTTCGTTCCGCCAATGTAATACATGTGCACTCTGTCATCTTATGTGAGGAGACCTTGCTCTGCTATTGAAGAACACTGGCAGCTCAATGGTCAGACTGGGGTGGAAGCTAGTAATCATGTTAAGTAGGCATTTAGGTGAAATTATTTTTCCTTCCACTACAGTCTAGTCAAGGTGGACTCAGTGGTCTGATCCATAGGCTCTTCTGTGCCTTGTCTGTCCCAAAGAGATCTAGTGCTGGTTTCCCCCACAGCAAGAATATTTTGCCCAGCTGTCATTGGCCCAGTTCCCAATCCTGGCAACTGTCTTTGGTCCTGCCGAGGGTGTCTGCTAGGTTGATTTTTTCTCCAGACACGTGTTCGGCCTTCAGTGATATCTTGTGGGTCATAAGCCAACTCCAAAGTTCTTGGGCTTCTTTGATAGAGTGTTAGAGATTTGGTCACTTCCTGCTTGTTGATATAATACGTGCTGACAGTATTGTCCGTACGGACCAGCACCAAGTATCCGGCTATTCTAAGCCAAAACGCCTGCAGGGTGAGAAAGATGGCTTTCAGTTCCAGGCTGTTAATGTACATAGTCTTTAGACGTGCCACCCACTTTCTTTGGATCTGTAGGTCCCGTAAGTGTCCTAAGCTGTCCAGTGAAGCATATGTGGTGATGACGAAATCGGGTACCAACTGCATAAATGTGAGGCCTTGTGACAGATGAGGTTTGTGAGACCACAACATTAGCAGGTCTATAATCCTGTCAGTTATGGATATCAAGTCCTCGAAGGACCTTTCTGATTGAATCCATTGGAGCTGCAGTTCTTCCTGCAATGGTGTAATCTTGAGGTGTGCCAACTGGACTAGGATGATTGCAGAAGAGCTCATGCCCAGGAGAGACCTTAACAGCCTCGTTGAAAAGTACTTCTTTCTTGATGTTTTGTGACCAAAGTCTGCTAGCTTCCTTAGTCTTTCCTGGGAGAGGAAGGCTCTGTTCTGAGTTGTACCTAGGTAGGCTCCTACGAACATCATTGTTTGACCCAAAGTAGCTGAGAACGTTCGCCGAGTCACAGTGAGACACAGTTTGTGAAATAATGGTATGCAGGCTTCCGTAGGTCTGGCAGCCTGCTTTGGAGTTGAAGGTTTTAGCAGCCAGTCGTCTAGGTAGGGGGAATACCTGATAACCTTGTTTCCTGAGAGGGGCTGCTACCAGGGCCAAGAACCTGGTAAATATATGCGAGGGGCTGACTTGAGGCCAAATGGGAGGGCTTTGATCTGGTAATTGGTACTAGCTACAGTAAAGCAGAGATATTTGAGGTGTTTGGGATGAATGGGGATATGGAAATTTAAATCTTCCAGGTCTAGAGATGTCAAAGTCTCCACTGTTCAGTAGGTGAAGGATGTCTGAGACAGTAATCATCCTTAAGGATTGTTTGCAGAGGAATTTGTTTAGCTTCCGGGGGTCTACGATAGGTTTCCATTCCTCGGATTTCTTGCATAAGAGGAAAAAATGGGAATAGAATCTTTTTCCCTTTTGAGCAACCGGAACCCTCTCTATTGCTAATTTGGAAATCATTATGAGGGCCTCCTTTTTTTTTTTAAAGTGAGGACGAGGGGGGTACGCTCCCCTTGGCGGAATGTTTGGCCATACCCTAGAGTCTACAGAAAGACCACCAAAGGAGACTAGGTCCAATACTCATCTGTCTGATGTGATGCTTTCCCAATGATGGATGTGATTGCAGATATTCGCACCTACGGGGTGAGAAGAAGGTGGTGTAGCTGGTACCTGGATGGGGTCACTGCTTGTGGAGGCAATGTCCATGGTGCAGTCAATGATCTCAGAGGAGGTGGGCTCGCCCTCATGAAAGATCTTTTTGGCTTTAGGTCTTATGTCTTCCGGGATGAGGTTAATGATGGAACCGATATATGACAACATATGCTGGTCATAGCATCCCAGAATTGCCAGGGAGTTGGCCTAAGGAACTGTGATGCCAGACATGGTGGAAATCCTCTTGCCGATGTTGTCTAAATAGCAAACTTCTTTGTCTGGCGGCATAGATATACTGGAGCAGACAGGTTCTTGGATCTTCGTTGAGCCGCTTGAGAAATTACGGAATGAGGCTTGGGGTGAACTGTCAGGCATGAAGGAGAATATTCTGGGGCCCTGTACTTCTTGCCAATACGAGGCAGGACAGTCACTAATGTGGCAGAGTTCTTCATTATTTTGATACCCTCTTGCCAGACGTAGTCGATGATGGGTATAGCCCGGGCTTTCTGGTTTGTTCCTTGAAATCATAAAAGAAACAGTTGGACTACTTAACCGATACAAGGAGGTGTGGAACCTGGTTGCCACTTTTTCTGATTAGGTTATGAAAGCCTCTGATGTCCTCTAGAGGCAAACCAACAGGTTGTTGAGGAGGTGAAGACAGTGTGGGTATGAAGTAGACATCTCAGTCATCAAGTGGAGGCTGAGGCTCAAGAATCTCATCCTCCTCTCTGTCATCTGTGAGTGGTGGGCGAGGGTTAGGTGCTGGAGTAGAAGGAGAGACAGGTTTTGGTGGTGCCACTAGTCGCTCCTCAGGAGGCTGCAGAAAACGTTTCCTGTAGTCCACGAGCAAAGCCTGAAGATCCTGGACCTAGGCACTTGTACATCATCCTGTCTAGGTGGAGGATAAGGGTAGTATTTGAAGTGCTCATATTGCCTTTGAGCAGGAGGAGGACAATAGTCTTGATAACCCGGTCCTTCCTCATAAAATCATCATCTTAGTCCTGGCATTTCACATACACCTACGAAGGGCTGCGAGCTGCTCGGAAACTGCTGTCATCATCACTCTCTTCATGGTCCAGTAAATGGCTCAGAATCGGAGGTGACACACTGCTGAGCGAAGTAACCTCAGGGCACAAGGAGGTCTTGGTTACCTTTGTAATCTTGATCCTTGTCAACAGTGGCGTCTATGGTGTTGTCATGAGAGCAATGTAGGTATCCTGTCTTCATAGCCTTGGTGATCTTGTGCCCCTCATAGACAGAATTTTCACTGACAGAACCATCAAAGGGATCATCGGTATCATTGATGCGGCCATCGTCAACAGTGGTGGCGTCGGCAGGGTCGTCAGACAGGATCTTAGTTGATGCCGCAATCTTTGTAGACGAGATGGGAGCATCTATGGAGGCTGTTGTCGTTTTAGCCACCGTGGTCTCGACAATGAAACAGTTCTAACGGTCGTCGACGATGATCTTGCTATCGACGTTGATTGTGCCCTTGATGGAGTCTTGATAGAGGATTTATGCCTCGTCAAACAGGTCTGAGGAGGAGGCCTGAGAGTGATCTCCAATAAAATGCGTAGATGGAGCAGATAAGGCTGTCTGTGAGGAGAATTGTTTTTGCTTTTTCTAAGAGTGCTTAGCCTGATCGGCTTCAGGGATTTCCTACTCTCCTCAGAAGTCCCCTCATGGGACATAGCTCTATTGTGAGGCTTAGAACAGGTATCACTGTCTTCCTCAGAAGAGGTTCTCTGAGTTTTGGCTTTTTGAAGCCACAAAAGCAACCTCCCCTCACAGTTATTCAAAGGCTTTGAGGACAAATCTTGCACTCTTACCTTGTGCTGGGGGGTAGAGGCAGCAAAGACAATCCTTATGTGGGTCATCCACACTTTTCTTCCCACAAGTCTTGAAGGACGGAAAATGCCTTTTTTTTGCCAAACATTGTAGTAGTAGAAAAGCTTTCAATATATATTTTTTTTAAACTGAGCAGAGCTTATGGAGGTTCCCTTCACACACAACGTGTGGTGAAACTCTGAGGGACTCGGCCTCTCTTGGAAGTGTTCTAGAGAGTGCTAGCACTTGACTGGTCATTGTTCAAGGAGTAAATAGGCTATTAAACTGATGGACTAGTGCCATTATAGCCTATGATAGTTTCACATACTGCTTTACCATGGTACCGTGGGACTCATGTGAATCTATGAAAGATCCAATACTGGATAAGAAGTATCTTAGCTTTCTATCTAATTACCTCTCTGGCAGATACTATGCTTATATTCCTCACCAAATCACCCTCTTCCCTGTTCTGTGGTGGGCTATAGTATTACTAATAACAAACATCACATTAAGAATTTCAGTAAGATAGATCACTTCAAACCACAGCTACAACCAACATATTTCACAGTTATACCACTTTATGTAGGCCTATAGTTTTGATACTGTCCTATTCATTGAGCTATATGATCTGATCATTAGAAAAAAAAACATCAGTTGGGAAGTCTCTCAAATGTATTCATAATCCCACGATACAGATTAAGCAATCCAAGGTGTTCACCCCTCATCTCCAGCATCTCGAGCCAAGGTTCAAAGTGATATAATCACACTGGAATTCTTAATGTGACTGTGTGACAACAAGTTTAGAACGACAACAAAACGGACTATAAAAAGTAATTTAATAAAGAGGTAAATAAGAAACAGAAGGGATCCTTTCTGATAACATGGACAATACATTTCTGTGACTTACTTTCCGTAATTGACTGGGTACCTGTATTTTCTAATGTATTATAACACTGAAATGCCGAGAGCTCCACTTAAGAAAATGGAGTGCTTCGGGCTTCTTATGGCTGGTAGAACCCAGAACCTCCAACATTCCAATTGTTTTTCACAGCAACGGCTGTGAACAAAGGCTTCATGAATTCCTCTTGGGCTCCTTAAGGCCTTAGTTTTATTCACAAGAACATTGTGCAGAATGTTCTAATAGCCTTATAGCCCTTCATAGCTGGGCTATGCGGGCCATTAAAATCCCGCTCCCTTGTTAAAGGCCCCTGCTGGAGCGGGCCTTTTATACCCGGTATAGTCCACTACGGCGGGCTATAACTCTTTAATGTTTTACCATGCGCATAGCTGTCTATTGCTTGTGTTTTCTTATTCTCCCTGCCTGTATACATTTTCCTGTCATGACCTGTGATTTACAAATTGTGGTTAGGATTACAAATTGCTGTCTTATCCAAAGCTGTTTTCAATGTACTACATATTTTTTATTTTTTTTAAATGGAAGAGAAAATCAATTCAACATGTGTTATACAGCTATTTCATACGTACCCAACTGCCAATTTAAGTAAACCAGGACAGAAAAGGAAAGATTAAAATACATTTTGACGATGTTAATTTAATTTCCATTTAATTTCTGTTTCCAACTGTTTGCTGGAATTTAAAATGTGTTAAAAAGGCAGATTTGTTTTTTAACGGAGAAAGTTGGCAGCCCATTCTACAACACGTTAGTAAAGAATAATAAAATCAAAATATGAAATACTTCGATTCTTTCGATTTTGCTGTTCATTTAATTATGTCTTCAAAAGAAGCTGACAATTTACAAGTCTCGTGATTCTTCCAAATTGCATGCCTCACGTACCACATTTAAGGTAAAAATTGCCTTTCTAGCTTGCAAAATGAATCACATGGGGGGGGGGGGGTGGGGGAGGCGGGGAGGTCTCTTCTTAATTTACAAAATGTACACTTCCCTTCACACGAAACCCATTCTTTTTGCTGAAATGGAATAACACTTTTCCTCTGCCTAGTAATGTAAATGTCAATCATAAGAATGCCTCATCATCCCAATTAGGTCAAGTGAACGTCTGGAACAGGCCACTGTTCTAATAGCTTCAGAGCCTGCAGTAGCTCTACCAGCCATTAAAGGCCCGCACTCCCTTTAAAACTGGAGTGGGCCATTAATGGCTGGTGGAGCCCGTTATGGCAGGCCCTAAGGCTACCTTAGAAACCTCCCATAATTGATCTGCCTTTGTTATTCGAAACGGGTCAACACTCAACACTACTACTGAGATTTCACATTTTTCAAACTCCAGATACTATCCTGAAACTGATTACTGTATCCATTGTGGACAGGATCGTCACACAATCTGTAACCCCTTCTCCTCTAAACCATTTCAGTCATTAGCATATGTACCTGCTCAATAACTACTTCTCTATTGTTCAGCATCCACTTTTGCCCACTATCAGCCACAGACATCATTTAATCCTGTTATCTTGGCTGCCATAACTAGATGCTAAAACTGCTGATTAACTTTCAAACTTTACAATAATTTGTATGGAATCTAACCCAGATTATTATGAAATTAGGGGATACCTACAAGCAGTTGATCACTGGATGTCTGCCAACCACCTCGAGCAACACTTCAAAAAACCGAGCCATGCATGTGGCAACTGGATGAATTAGTACCTGTCAACATTTTGACCTCAAGCATTATACTTACACCAAATCAGGAACTCAAGATTCATTATGAACTTCCATTTGTCACTTACACCACAAGTTAATCAAGTAACCCAAATGGTCCTTCCATTTGTGCCTTCATCGATTTTTCCTATACACTGGGTTTCCCCAAACGGTCCAATGCACTATTGTTCTAATACTCTCCCATATTCACCACACTAATGGAATATATCTTATAAAATACTTTGGCAATTACAGAGGATACAAAATGTGACCACCAGAGAGCTGCTCAACATTTCAGTAATGAGTGATATGCTGGATCTCATTTTCCTGTACTGATGCCAGGTAACAAGATGAACCGCATTTAAAGGAATGTGCACTGATGACTTGACTTAATCCAAATAACTGCACCATGCTTTCATCAACAGATGCTCCATATCTTTTGCCAAGCTAGGTCCCAAGGCTTGCACCTTCACTTTCTGTGCACTCATTCAAAGGCCTGAAAGGTGGAACCTGTTTCTCTATACAGTCTACCAAACTTAGGAACTCAATGCTGGCTCCAATATGGAGGATGGCAATCATGTCTGACTCAGGAAAACATTCAGCAAAGTTCTTTCCAACACTAAGACAACAGCCTGAACATGAGCTACAAAAATAAGAGAAGCACACAGGCGCAACACTACTCCTTCTCTGCAAAACTACATGCTTAAGCACTGAAACTGCCAAACTGAGTTGACTGTTTGGAACATGTCTCTGAACATTACACACACACACACACCTCAACAAGCATGTACACTATTGATCATTCAAGTCTTCTTGTCAGGGTGCCTACTTGCCTGAAAGAAATGGTAAATATGTGCAACTGTCAGTCTGCAAATGTAAAGTGTGCTTAGAAGCCAGTATTGACGTTAATTGATGGAATCACTTGAAAATTCATGATAACATACATTTATTCTTTCTGAGGAGTATTGTAAGGGAGCTACCAGCCAAACTGTGAAAGCTGTGCTTTTAAAATCCAGTTTAAAAAAAAAAAAAAATCACAACGTACATTCTGCAAAAAATCTATATTTTGTAAACACTTATCTCAAATCTTTTTGCACATTTTGTTTTAGCAGCCTAAGCTATAATCAAAGCTTAAAACGACTTACATGTTCACTATTCTTTCTGCCACAGACTGGGACCTTGTGGCACTAAACATACACAAGTCACTATTCTCCACTGCACCAACAAGGATTCCGTTCTGTGGCTCTCTGGTGCCACGCATTCATTAATAGAGGTTTCATAATGTACAACAGTGGATTTCTCACTGGTTAACAAACCTGCATTTCATATTCATGTAAACTATGCGGTTTTTTTATATGTAGCTTTCTGAATGTGAAAGACTGAAAAAGTAACAATGATTACTCATTGAACACCTCCCCCCTTGCACAGCATCCCTGTTCCCTTAAATTTTTTAATGCACTTCAACCACTGTTCAAACCACACACTATGAAGGGCGCCCAGGTATGAATGGAATTTGTAACAATTTGTGTATTTGTCAGGACTATGAAGTGCTATTCAAATGTGGCAATACAATATAAATACTCCACCGAATTTGTGCTAAATCTACTCCAAATAACGGGGATTAACACATTTAACAATTGTTGATCTTAATCTGCTCTTCCAAATTAAGTGCAAGCCTGCTGCTGTATACGCGAGACAGATGGGAGGAAGGTAATTTAAAGAGCTCAATCAATCACACAGGAAAACGGAAGCCAACACTGCAGCATTAGGTAAAGGATATCAGTTTGTACATACAAAAAGGGTATCATTCAATGAAGACGATAACAAACGGTTTTGTTAAAAGTGGTTAAAGATCCTACAACACTTGGCACTTTCAAATCGTACGGATCAAAAAAACCCTGGGCTACAAAAGAGTCTTCCTCAAACTTAATTTAAACTCAGCGTTTTGTTCACACAGGTTGTGCACACATGATTAAAATAGAATGAGTGTAGCAATAATCGTGAACTCTATCCACTCCGGCGCCCCTTCGGACCCCTGCCCGCACTTCATCTTTAACAAAGCCGACGACATCATCGCCCCGCACCTCCAGACCGTCATCAACTCTTCTTTTTCTTCTGCTACCTTCCCCGAATGCTGGAAGCACGCTGAAGTCAACGCCCTACTAAAGAAACCTACGGCTGACCCAAGCGACCTGAAAAACTTCCGCCCCATCTCTCTTCTACCTTTCCCAGCCAAGGTAATAGAAAAGACCGTCAACAAACAGCTGACCACCTTCCTGGAAGACAACAACCTGCTCGACCCTTCACAAACCGGATTCCGAACCAACCACAGCACGGAAACCGCCCTCATCTCAGTCACAGACGACATCAGAACCCTGATGGACAACGGTGAAACAGTCGCCCTCATTCTCCTCGACCTCTCGGCTGCCTTTGACACCGTCTGTCACCGCACCCTAATCACCCGCCTACGCTCCACCGGGATCCAAGGCCAGGCCCTGGACTGGATCGCCTCCTTCCTCGCTAACCGCTCCCAAAGAGTTTACCTCCCTCCGTTTCGCTCAGAACCCACCAAGATCATCTGCGGCGTACCTCAAGGCTCATCGCTCAGCCCGACACTCTTCAATGTCTACATGAGCCCCCTCGCCGACATCGTACGCAAGCACGACATCATCATCACCTCCTACGCCGACGACACCCAACTTGTACTCTCCCTCACCAAGGACCCCGCCAGCGCCAAGACCAACCTACAAGAGGGTATGAAGGACGTCGCAGATTGGATGAGGCTCAGCCGCCTAAAGCTGAACTCTGAAAAAACGGAAGTCCTCATCCTCGGCAACACCCCGTCCGCCTGGGACGACTCCTGGTGGCCCACGGCCCTCGGCACCGCACCGACCCCCGCAGACCACGCCCGCAACCTCGGCTTCATCTTGGACCCTCTTCTCACCATGACCAAGCAAGTCAACGCCGTGTCCTCCGCCTGCTTCCTCACTCTCCGCATGCTCCGCAAGATCTTCCGCTGGATCCCCGCCGACACCAGAAAAACCGTGACCCACGCCCTTGTCACGAGTCGCCTGGACTACGGCAACACCCTCTACGCCGGGACCACCGCCAAACTCCAAAACCGCCTGCAACGCATCCAAAACGCCTCGGCCCGCCTCATCCTCGACGTACCCCGCAACAGCCACATCTCCGCACACCTGAGACACCTGCATTGGCTCCCAGTCAGCAAAAGGATCACCTTCCGTCTTCTCACCCACGCACACAAAGCCCTCCACAACAAGGGACCGGAATACCTCAACAGACGCCTCAGCTTCTACGTCCCCACCCGCCCCCTCCGCTCCGCTGGCCTCGCACTTGCTGCCGTCCCTCGCACCCGCCGCTCCACGGCGGGTGGGAGATCTTTCTCCTTCCTGGCGGCCAAGACCTGGAACTCCCTCCCCACCAGCCTCAGGACCACCCAGGACCACTCCGCTTTCCGGAGACTCCTAAAGACTTGGCTGTTCGAGCAGCGATAACCCCCCCTTTCCCCCCTAGCGCCTTGAGACCCGCACGGGTGAGTAGCGCGCTTTATAAATGTTAATGATTTGATTTGATTTGATAAGGTTTCTGGTTTTTCACCTGTTCCTGTGCTGCATTCAGCATGGGTTCCTGGATGTCTGTATACATTCGACGCAAAGCATTGTAGCCTCCTGGAATGCTCTCAAGATTGCTGAGGGCTCGGTCTTGGTTTCTCATCATTTCTTGCATCATTGCAGGATTTCTGGCAAGTTCTAGAGTCTAAAAATATTAATAATTTAATTAACAATCTGATATATGAAAAGTGCCTGGCGTGTAACAATTCTTTAGGAAGAAGAGCTTCTAAAATTTTAGCTTGCTTTGGAATATCAACAACTGTGGGCATTGGAAGAAAATGTTACTTACCTCTAAATCTTAGCTCTTCTTTAAAGAAGTCATCAAGGAACTCAAAAGAACTTGAATATTCCTGCCCAAGCACATAATTCTGGAGCATTTTAAAATATAAAGTCTTTACATTGAAAAAGCCAACTAACAATATATTGGCAAGATGTCTCATGTTTTTATTACAGAAGAAGCTAATAAAAACAAATAACGTACAGTATTATGCTACTTATCCTGTAAGAATCAGTTAGTGGCATGTAGTGCTGTAGAATCACATGCTCTGCATACTCCTGCCATTTAGTGACTCTTCCTCTCGATGATATTGCACATGGGCATTGACTCCTTTGTTAGATTGTTTTCCCGCAGGCGGGTGAAAAAGGAGTGGAAGGAAGGAAGGTGTAGGAAAAAAGATGTTCATACAAAGTGTTAACACATAAGTACAAATATAATGTTACTGCAACAGCCACAGGCTTTTGGGGAGGAGGGAGGAGGCATGTGAATCTACAGCTCTACATGACACAAACAGACGCTTACAGGGTAAGTAACAATCTGTCTGATGAAAAGGTACGACATACCTTACAGTCAGTAGCAGAGTGTTCAGGATAGAGGCAATATATACAATCTGTAAGAGGGTCTTCTGAATGGAGCCTAATCCCCAGTGGGCTGCCTGTTTACAGGTGTAGGAAAGTCCCTCTTTCTGGCATGGTCCCCCACATTTTGCCTATTGTCAGTGTGCTTAGACTTTTCACTGGGATCCTGCTACCCAGGACCCCAGTGAGTGTGCTCTCTCCTCTAAATGTGGTTGTCTTTGTATTCTTTACACCCCACAATTGGCATACTGGTGTACCCCTGTAACTCCCTAGTATATGGTACTTAGATAGCCGGGGCATCGGTACACCAGGGGTCCCCCATGGGCTGCAGCATGTATTATGCCACCCATGGGAGCCCATGCACACTGTGTCTGCAGGCATGCCATTTGGAGCCTGCTTGAAAAGGTGCATGCACCCTTTCACTGCTGGTCACTACACCAGGTCACTAAGTCATCCCTATAGTAGGACCTTCCAGTCCTAAAGGCAGGGTGCAGGTCCCTGTATGTGTGTGCACCCCAGCTACAGGTTCGTCCTGGCCCTCAAAAGTTAGTTGAGAGAGTAAAGCCCTATACCTACCTCCAAAGCATCTGTTTGTACAATAAACTGCCTTGAGTAGTCAGGGCTTCTTAAAATGGGAGCTGAACACATGGCCTGTTTCAGGTCATCAAAGGCTTTTTGGCAGCTGGCTGTCTATAAAGCTTTCTTGGGCATCATTATAGATCTGAGGTAATTTAAGGTGGCTACAATGGAGCCATAGTTCTTAATGAATCTCCTATGGTGCCTAGGAAGGCTCTGAGTAGTAGGGGCAGTCCAATCAAGGATTGCCTGGATTTTGCCCAGGAGTGGCTGGATCTGCCCTCCACCTACCAGGTGGTCCAGATAAACCACTTTACCCTGCCTTGTCTGGCATTCTGATGCCTTGATAGTGAGGCCTGCAGTACATTTCCAAGGTGGACCAGGTGATCCTTCCGGTGGATCTAAAGACAGCTGTGTTGTTTAAGATAAGCTGAACTAAAGCTTTCCAGGCCTTGGAGAACTTTGCTCACCGACCTTTGAAATGTGGCGGGGCATTCTTCAACCCAAAGGGCATCACTATGAAGTGATAATGCCCAATAGGCGTTGAGAATGCTGTTTTGGGTTTGACATCCTCTGATAACTTAATCTGCCAGTATCCAGCAGTCACGTCAAAGGTGCTAAGATACTTGGCAGAAGCCAAGAGTATCCATTAGCTCATCTGGCCTAGGGATTGGATGAACATCAGTTTTTGTGACTGATTAAGGCTTCTGTAGTCCACACAGAAGCTCATCTCTTTTTTGCCATTACGAGAGTAGGGTATTGGTACTAGGACTGCAGGACTAGCCCAAGGGCTGTCTGAAGGCTCAATAACTCCTAGGTCAAATATCTTTTGCAAGTTAATACACTCCCTGATGTGATCAGGCTGTCTGTTTATTTATTTTTGACAGGCAGGCTGTCACCTGTGTCAATGGTGTGTTACACCATGTGGTTTGACCCGGGGTCAAGGAGAACAATTCAGAGTACTGATAGAGGAGATTTTTGCAATCATCCTTCTCTTGGTCGCAGAGGCAGTCAGCAAGAATAACTCCTTCTACTGAACCATCAACTGTATTGTGGGAGAAGAGGTCAGGGAGAGGTCACTCTTCTTCCAGTCCTTCATCTGTGTCCATGAGTAGAGCCATGTCAGCCACTACATTTATCTTGGAGTGCCCTGGGAGCCACAGGCTCCAGGACCCACACGTTTTGCCCTTGCTGGTAAACAGTCAGTACACACTACACACTAGTCAGTACAGCCTTCTGGTTATGCCACTGCTTCTGCAGTTTGTGGCAAGCCTGAAGATTCTTAGATGCCCTCTTCATGTATTGAGCCATTCTGGATCTTAGGCCTAATACATAGTCCACAACTTCCTGTTTGGGGATACTCCAGGTGTGTGGTACAAACATACTCCCTTTTCCCACCAAGCCTAGTCAAAGCCCCAAAGGAGGTTTGTGTTTGTCACCTATGTACATTAGGCACTATGCACTTTATAGGTTACTGCTTATGGTTGAATGCCCACTATGCTGTATTTGTAGGGTGCCAATGGGAACTGTGGGTGTGCACAGATGGTGTAGAGATGGTGGACTGTGTGAGTATGTAGGTGTGAAGTAAGAACAACAATGCTTATACTACCCATCCTGCCAAGACTAGCCGGAGTCCTGCAGGAAAGACCTTGTCTCCTATGTTCGTTAGGCACTTTGCAGGTTAAGGTTTGTGGTCTTATGCCCATTATGCAGTACGCATTTAAGAGTTTCAAGCTCCTCATTATGATGAGGAGAAGGATTAAGATGGTGGTGCCGGGAAAGTGGGCAGTTAGAGGGTACCTAGGTCTGAAATAAGAACAATAATGCTCATGCCCCTTTCAATGACAAGACGAGTCGGAGCCCTGCAGGAGGAATCTCTTTGGTTCCTCATTATGATGGGGAGAGAGTTTTAGATGGTGCCTCCAATGGGTTGAGGGATAAGCACATTGGCCGCTATCCGACGCCTTTCCATTTTTCTCCCCACCTTGTCTACTCCTTTGCTTTCATTGTCAGTGGGCAGCCCCGCAGACATAAAACTTTAAACTTCGAACTTGTATAGCGCACTACTCGCCAGTTAGGGTCTCAAGGTGCTATACGCATAAAGCTGTGGAACCCCTCCTGGCTTTTCCCTGTGAAGCACCCACTCCTGGGCAACCCCCAGGGTGAAGCCAGGCATCCAAGCGCTGTCAGGGCTGTTGTGGAGATTAAGCAAGCTATTGCCCAGAGTTACAGAGTGGGACCCATTAATTAGATTAGGCACTGAGGCAAGAATTATCTGGTCCAAGGGAATTGATACCAAGCCCCGCCGAGGCGGGAATTGAACCCTGGTCCCGGGCCAGATCTCTACATCAGGGTCTGCCACTCTAGCCATTGTGCCACACTTCTCCACGCAGACATAGGCGTGTTTGATCTCTTGGATGGTGTCGCCACAATAAGTGAGTCAGCCAACATGTTCCCACTGATGCAGGGTGGGTCTTTTGAAGAGAAGCAGTACTTCTTTTCCACCCTTAGTGGTATGGCCTTGGATGCAGCTGGTTCTATCATTGCAGATCCTCTACCCTCTACAATGTTTTCAATGGATAAACTATTCTTTTTGGTGCAGTTTCTTTTTCATGAACTCCGGAGCTCTTCCTTAAGCTTCCAGACTCAACCGTAGAAATAAGAATCTAAAGATGATGACTTCATCAAAAGATTTCCGGGCATACGGCTCAAATGGTCGACAACAACCACACACAAAAATAAAAAGAATGACATTAAAAAAATAAGACGAGAAAAGACTACAAGGAAACAATTCTGGACTCAACCACAAAATGGCAGAATAATGCACAGCATGTGAAACCTGAAATGATTCACGCTGCAAAACAGTGCAAGTAGTGAGTGGACCAGTGCATTCATAGACTACCATTTTGAAAGTGTCATAGACCCCTTTGTTTGGTGCAAGAGGTAGAAGCTATAACGATCCCTTCACTGAGAGCCCAAGCCTCTACTCCTTCAGAGGTATGCTGCAAGGAGTCATGCATTTGGAGAACACTTGAGGGGCTGATATCAGGTTGGAAGGAGCACTCTGTTCTGGTAATGATTCTCACCTTCTCCCAATCTGAGGAATCTTCATTCTTTGTGCGATACACAATCCATATCTTGTATATCAGTGATGCACATCAAGACTCCACAATGCAGCTGACGCTAAATTGGTCAGGAGGCAACATTCTGAACGTATCCTTCTTTATCCATCTCTGAGCTGACAAAGTTGAAAATAGGTCTAAATTCTTGTTTGGGACATTTCCTTTGTAAGAGAAAATAACACAAAAATATTCCCTTTTCTTTCGAGTTAAACTGGAACCTCTCTATGGCATGTTACGCGAGGAAGAAGTGGACATGTAACTGCTGGTGGTACAGCATTTACTTCTTTGTAGGGTTAAGTTTGCGTGACCTGAACATAAACTCATAGCAGCCAAATACACACCACCCACCTGTCTTTTGTTATTTTTGGGAACTGTTTTAAACGACTGATGAAGCATCTCCCCAACAGACTGGTAGATGGGACAGAAGGAGGACTCAAGTCATTACTTGCCTCCAGCTGGAGGCTTTCCTGTGCCCACCAATGGCTGCGCGTGTCTTCCACTTCCAGACCTGTGCTGCTTAAACAGCTGCCTGCGATGCTGTTATTGCTGCAGTGGCCATAAAAGCACTTGAACCATCTGCCCGTAAAACTGATGAAGGTCTGTAAGGGTGTTTTTTTTTTTTTTTCTCTAGAAGCCCACTGCATTAAAGGTCTCCACTTTTGGCTTCAGCTGTCGCATCTTACTGGCATGGCTTTTGAAGAAGGTGTTCCCAAGAAAAAGGTAAGTTACTTACCTGTAACTGTGGTTCTCAAGTACTGGTATCTTTCATAGATTCACCAGCTTGAATCATCCCCCGTCGTCGAAGTGGGAGTCCCAGGGTACATAGAAAGCAGTAGAAAAAAATCTCTTCTTTTTTTTTTTCCATTGTAGTCAATGGTAAAAACACATTCACAGCTTATTAGCTTCAGACCCAAAGTCCAGCCAATCACGCAAGATCACCCCTTTAAAACTCTCAGCACAAAGGCTCAAGTCTCTCAGATTTGCCAGCATTAGTGATTACAAAATAGAGACGAAAGAAGTGAGCCTCCATGGGGAGGAGGGTGGGTCGCATGTGAATCTATGAACGATATCAATACTGGAGAACCACAGTTAAAGGTAAGTAACTTATCTTTTTCTCCAAAGAAAGCATGGAGTCGAAATGGGAGGAGCCCCTCGGTCTCGTGACTCGAAAAGACTTCTTCGAAGAAAAACAACTTGTAACACTCCGAGCCCAACACCAGATGGCGGGATGTGCACAGCATGTGTATCTGCAGCTACACATGCCATCGAACATATATATATATATATATATACACTCATTCATACATAATAAAATACAGGTATATTGAGAAATACTTATCAATATACATAAATATGCTCAATGCATATATGAGATAAATATCAATCTGGAAATATTAGCATTCGAGGATGGTGGGTAAAGAAGATTATTGGCTCACCTTAAGCAAATAAATTAAGTAAAACTGCTTGACCTTCCGCTGCGTCTATCCGGTCAACAGCATCCAGGCAGTGGTGTTGAGTAAAGGTGTGGCTGCAAGTCCACGGTGCTTCTCTGCAAATCCGGTTTAGAGGTACTCCTGCATAGAGAGCTGCTGAAGTAGATACCGCTCTAGTGGAGTGCACCTTGACGTTGGCTGTTCACGGTCTTCCAGCTAGCTGGTGACAGAATTGTATGGCGGAGGAGATCCACCGGGCTATGGATGGCTTGGTAACAGCATTCCCTTTAGTGAATTAACCATAGCTAATGGAAAGCTGTTAGTCCTCGGGAATGTAGTGCTCGCTCTGCTGGAGTTCGAGGGTTCGGAAAGAAAGTCTTTAAAACCACTGGCTCGTTCAAATTGAAGTTCGAGGGAACTTTAGGAATACATTTTGGATTAGTCCTCAGAATGACCATATCGGATTTAAATTGAAGAAAAGATGGTGAAACTGAATGCCTGAATGTCACTAACCCTCTTTGCAGAAGTAAGTGCCATTAGGAGTGCCGTTTTCCAAGAGATATATTTCAGGTCAGCTTTGTGAATAGGCTCAAAGGGATGTCTCATCAATTGGGACAGCACAATATTAAGATGCCAGGTAGGAGGAGGACGCTGAATCGGAGGAAACATCCTGAACAAGCCTTTTAGGAATTGCTTTATTATCCTGGATGACTGTAAAGATGGCAAAACTGCCTTACAGCGGAAAACAGAGAAGGCTGCTAAGTGAACTTTGATAGACGAATGGGAGAGACTTGATTTCGCTAATTGCAAAAGATATGGAAGAATCTGCTCTGGAGAAGCCTTTAGAGAATGAATACTGATGGTTTTGCATCATATGTAGAATCTCTTCCACTTGAGTCTGTACGTCTTATTTGTAGACAGGGCTCTGGCACAGGAGAGTACCTCTCCGACAGTCTGAAGGAATATCTAGACTGCCAAACCCATAGAATTCAGGAGCCAGACTGATAATCGAAGAGAAGTCGGATTGGGATGACAGACCTGTCCCCGAGTCATCGTTAGCAAGTCTGGTGTTGGTCTCAATCGAATGTGAGGTTGCTCCGAGAGGAGCAGCAGCTCCGTGAACCAAAACTGGTGCGGCCATCTGGGAGCGATCAATAGTAGTCAGCAAGGTTCTCTCTTCATTTTTTGAAGAAGTCTCAGAATGAGTGGGATCGGGGGAAAAGCGTAGGCATAAATCCTTAACTATTTGATCAAAAACACATTTCCCTTTGACCCTTTCTGCGGTTGCCAGCTTGCGAAGTGTTGGCATTTTTTGTTCTCCCTTGTCGCAAACAGATCTAGACTTGGTTTGCCGCAACGAAGAAGGAGGCGGTCGAGAGTTGCCTGGTTGAGCTCCCATTCGTGACAGGTCATCCGGGTTCTGCTTAGCGCTTCTACCAAAGTGTTGGATACTCCTGGGAGGTGTTCCGCTCTAATTAGTATATGATGGTGTGGAACCCAATGCCACAGTTCCTGTGCCTGAAGAGACAGCGCCTGCGGTCGTGTACCCCTCTGCTTGTTGAGGTAATGCATGACTGTGGTGTTGTCTGTTCTTATCAACACCCTGGAACCTCTGATCTTGGGGAGTGCTGATTCCTGTATGGACCATCTCCCTCTCACTGATAGGTCCTGTAAGTGAGCGCCCCATGCCTCTAGGGACGCTTCCGTTGTTAGAATGTGCACTGGTTTGTCCTTCAGGAAGGAGACACCTTCCGAGATGAGAGGGGTGTTTTTCCACCAATTCAAGGCTTGTCTCGCTGGTAAGGTTATTTGGACAATATCGTCGAAAGATCCGTTTATTTGTTTCCATTGAATGTCCAATTGATGTTTGTTAGAAATGGGGTTTTTGGTTGGCAGTCAGATTACCCCCTGTCCAAGCAAAAGCCCTCACTCTAGTCAGGGTAAGTCACACACAATCCAAGATTATCCTGTGCCCACCCTCTGGTAGCTTGGCACGAGCAGTCAGGCTTAACTTAGAAGGCAATGTGTAAAGTATTTGTGCAATAAATCATACAATACCACCATATAGCACCACAAAAATACACCACACAGTGTTTAGAAAAATATATAATATTTATCAGGATAATTGTAGGTCAAAAAGAATAAAGTTGCAATGGGAAATTGTAGAGATATCACTGAAAAGTGATATAAAGTGTCTTAAGTCTTTAGAATATAAACAAAGTCTCTTTCAAGCACAAGTACCTGGTTTAGCGTGGAAAAATCTCCTCAGAGGGCCACAAGAGAAGAGGTGCGTGGAAAAAGGGTGTGTGCGTCGATTTCTCCCCAGCACACACGGACTTGCGTTGTTATTTTTCACGCGGGGAAGTCGGGCGTCGTTTTCCGGCGCGCGGACAGTCTCTTTCTGTGGATCGCGGGGATTACCAGATGTCCCGAGTCTGTGCGTGGATTTTCCTGCTTGTTCTCTGGCTGCGCGTCGGTCTGCGGGGCTGCGCGTCGAAAATACGATCTCACGGCAGGCGTCGCGTCGATTTCTCCTCTAGACTTCGATCTGTGGGGCTGCGCGTTGAAATTACGATCTCACGGCAGGCGTCGCGTCGATTTCTCCTCTAGAGGTCGGGCGACGTTGTCCTTGCGAGGCCGTGCGTCGGATCTTCGATCGTCCCAAGAGCGTCGCGTCGATCAGCGTCGGAGTGCGTCGTTTTTCTTGCCGCGAAACAAGCTGTGCGTCGAAATTTTCGGCGCACGGAGCGTCCAAGTAAAAGAGAGAAGTCTTTTTGGTCCTGAGACTTCAAGGAACAGGAGGCAAGCTCTATCCAAGCCCTTGGAGAGCACTTTCACAGCCAGACAAGAGTTCAGCAAGGCAGCAGGGCAACAGCAAGGCAGCAGTCCTTTGTAGAAAGCAGGCAGGTGAGTCCTTTGAGCAGCCAGGCAGTTCTTCTTGGCAGGATGTAGTTTCTGGTTCTGGTTTCTTCTCCAGCAAGTGTCTGATGAGGTAGGGCAGAGGCCCTGTTTTATACCCAAATGTGTCTTTGAAGTGGGGGAGACTTCAAAGAGTGGCTAAGAAGTGCACCAGGTCCCTTTTCAGTTCAATCCTGTCTGCCAGGGTCCCAGTAGGGGGTGTGGCAGTCCTTTGTGTGAGAGCAGGCCCTCCACCCTCCCAGCCCAGGAAGACCCATTCAAAATGCAGATGTATGCAAGTGAGGCTGAGTACCCTGTGTTTGGGGTGTGTCTGGGTGAATGCACAAGGAGCTGTCAACCAAGCCCAGCCAGACGTGGATTGTAAGGCACAGAAGGATTTAAGTGCAAAGAAATGCTCACTTTCTAAAAGTGGTATTTCTAGAATAGTAATATTAAATCCGACTTCACCAGTCAGTAGGAATTTGTATTACCATTCTGGCCATACTAAATATGACCTTCCTGCTCCTTTCAGATCAGTAGCTGCCACTTCAACAGTGTATGAGGGCAGCCCCAATGTTAGCCTATGAAGGGAGCAGGCCTCCCAGTAGTGTGAAAACGAATTTAGGAGTTTTACACTACCAGGACATATAACTACCCAGATACATGTCCTGCCTTTTACCTACACAGCACCCTGCCCTAGGGGTTACCTAGGGCACATATTAAGGGTGACTTATATGTAGAAAAAGGGGAGTTCTAGGCTTGGCAAGAACTTTTAAATGCCAAGTCGATGTGGCAGTGAAACTGCACACACAGGCCTTGCAATGGCAGGCCTGAGACCAGGAGAAGGGGCTACTTAAGTGGGTGGCACAACCAGTGCTGCTGGCCCACTAGTAGCATTTAATTTACCAGCCCTATGCACATAGAGTGCACCTTACTAGGGACTTATAAGTAAATTAATAGTCCAATCAGGTATGATTCCAGGTTACCATGTTTTAGGGGAGAGAGCATATGCACTTTAGCCCTGGTTAGCAGGGGTAAAGTGCGCAGAGTCTATAAACCAGCAAAAACAGTGTCCAAAAAGTGGAGGGAGGCAGGCAAAAAGTTAGGGGTGACTACCCTAAGGCTGTCAGGTCTAACAATGTTGGAGTGTTCTCCTGTGAAGGCGACAGTTTGCTATCAACGGAATGCACAAAGAGAGCATCCCCGGAAAAGTCCGGACAGAAGTGGACCTCCTTCTGCTGAGACGGCTCGATAGGTTTCGACGTTTTTTTCCGTCTGTCCTGAGGAGCAAAAGCTCTTGCCCGCTCTGTGTCCAAAACAGCCCCTAAAAAGGTGATTTTGTTTGACAGATCTAGGTGAGACTTTGGGTAGTTGACTGTTAATCCCAACACCCTGAAGAGGGACAAGCATTTTTCGGTGTCTCTGGCCGCCTTGGACGCCGTTCGTGCCTTTATTAGCCAGTAGTCCAAGTACGGAAATACCTGAATTACCAACTGCCTGAGGTAGGCTGCAACTGGTGCCAGAACCTTGGTGAAAACTCGTGGGGCCGATCTGAGGCCAAATGGTAACACTTTGAACTGGTAATGGTTGCCTGAAACCTTGAACCGTAAGAATTTCCTGTGACTGGGATGACTAGAGATGTGGAAGCATGTGTCCTGGAGATCCAAGGACACCATGAAATCTCCTTGGTTGAGTAATCGTAGCACATCTTGAAGGGTGATCATACGAAACTATTGTTTTTTCAAGAATTTGTTCAGAGACCGAAGGTCTAAAATAGGCTGCCAGTCTCCTGTCTTTTTCTGTATGAGGGAGAAGCAAGAGTAGAAGCTTGTTCCCCTCTGAGCCTTCGGTACGATCTCTATTGCACCCTTGTCTGCCAAGATGGCAATCTGTACTAGGAGTTCTTTTAGATGGGCAGGTGGGGGTCATCCTGGTGGCACTTCTGGAGGAGACTGATAAAACTCTAGCGTGTGTCCCTTGCTGACAATATCGAGGACCCATCTGTCTGATGTGATCTGGGACCATTGGTGGAAGACATTGGAAATTCTTCCCCCTATCAGAGTGCTGGGATGGAGGTTGGGTGCAGGCAACTGATGGAGGTCAGTGCTTTCTCGCCACGTCCTTGCTCTTATAAGAGGATTTTCCCCTTATGGTTTGTCAGAAGGGTGCAGATGATTGTTGCCAATAAGCGTGTGGCAGCTGCTGACGAATGGTGGTGTGAAATTGACTTTGGTAGGGCTGATACTGCCGATACTGATTTAATCCGCCCCTGTAAGAGTAAAGCCCCTTCCTCTTTCTCCACTAAAGGGCTGCCTTTTAAATTGTAGCGTACCCAGGGATCTAGCTGTTTCTGTGTCTGCCTTTATTGATTGTAGGGCGTCATCTGGTGCTTGCCAAATAATAGTTCTCCATCGTAAGGCATTTCTAGGATCCTTAGTTGCACTTCTGGGCAAAAAGATGTAGCTTTCAGCCACCCCGGATGTCTCAAGACAGCAGCCCTGAATAACTGGCAGAAACCTGTAGATGAGACATCGATAGCACAGTCTATAATCTCTGCAGAGATCTTCTCACCTTCTTATAGTATTCTACGCGCTTCAGCTCTATTATCTTCAGGCAGGAGGTCGATGAACTGGGATATATCCGACCACATCTGACGGTGGTAACTTCTCAGGATTGCCAGGGAGTTCGCTGTTCTGACCGTGGTGGCCACAATAGTTGAAAACTTCTTACCAATGGAATCTAACCGCCGCCCTTCTCTATCCGGGGGTACAGCAAGTGGGGAAGACGGATTCCTGGACCTACACTGGTCTGCCTGAGATATCACAGAGTCCAGTTTAAGGTGACCAATTAAGCAGGCTGTTGAGTTGTCTGGCGCTTTGTATTTCTTGTCCAGCCTTGGAAGCACAGCTGGGACTGAAGATGGGGTCTGATGAATTTAAGGCCATCCTCCCAAATGAATTCAACGATCGGTATTGCTCAAACTAATTTCCTGGTGTCCTCCTTAAAATCATAGAGGAAACAATCCAACTGCTTAGACATTATGGGCAGATGGAGCCTCTTTGCTGCTCTCTCCATCACACTATGGAAACCACCAATGTCTTGTGGTGGAGAATCAACCGGTGGTGGTGTAGAAGGGGATGTCGTCTGAGTATGATACTCGTCCCATTCATGGAGAAGCGACTCCGTGTCCTGTATCTCGCCCTCTTCTTGTTCGTCATCAGACAAGGGCGGATCATTATCCTGACCGGACGATGGGACTGGAATAGGTCCTACAGACTCTAATGGCTGATTGGGAGGGCTCAGAGGTATTGGCGGAGGTTGCACAGAAATGGTCGAACCCGGTGGAGGAAACCTAAAATAATAATCCTGCCTCAAATGTTGAAGGTTGGCAATCAACGATACTGGCATTTTGATTGTTTGCTCTTGTTGCAACTCTTCACCTCCTGGTTGCCTCTGCTCCTACGAGTGTCGTATATATAGCTGTTCACTCGCTGGCTCATCATCTTCGTCTTGGCATTTCATTCGCAGGTCTGAAGGGCTAAGTGTGACTGGAAACCAACCATCGTCCGAGTATTTATCTCCCTCTTCGTCATCGTTGTCATCAAAAATATGTTGTGGAGGTGCCGGCGATACCTTACTAGGTGATGTTTGAGAGGGTAAAAGAGTCTGTTGACTGGACTTTCCTCTTATTGCCAGAATTCTCAAAAGGCAAGAAAGAAGATTCTCCAAAATCTATAGGTGTGGACTCAGAAATCTGACCCGTCGGTGATGTCATCGACAGAGTGATCATCGACGGTGAGAACAGACGACGGCGAAGCAGATTTTCGAGTCGCCATCTACACTGCCGTCAGTGGAACAGGCGTCGACAAAGTTCTTTGCAGCTTACTCGTAGAGGCTGATGCCGACGGTGTGCGCGTCAATAGGGATCTTACTTTCTTACCCGTCTACGGTCTCTTTGAAATCTTTAAAGCTTGAGGAGCTGAAGAGCCATACTTCACACTCACCGACGTGTTAGTTGTTGAAGACAACGGTGATGAAGTTCTTATCATGGGCAACGATGGAGCTGTAAATGTCGCCGATGCGAAACCTGGCGTTGACGACACGCTCGTCGACGATGTTGAGATCTTAGATGCCGACAATGGCAAGGAGCTTGATGATTTCTTAATCTTATTGGAGGTGGTAGCTGGAGTGGACGGCTCAGAACGAACCTTACCACCATGTTCCCCTGAAGTTGAGGGATATGCATCAGCTCTTTCCTTGAAAGAATGCAGTCTCTTGGCTGACTTACTGGTTTTAGGAGAAAAACTCTCCACAGATCTCCTCTTCTTTTAGGCCACTGAGGTATCACTGTCTTACTCATCAGAGAGAGACTCTTTGGACTTCCAGTTCTGGAGCCAAAGAAGGAGTCTGGCTTATCTATCTCAGAGTCTTTCTGGGAAAGGTTCTACAGATCTTGCAGTCTTTCACCTTATGCTCTGGGTGAAAACAGTAGATCCAGTCCTTGTGGGGGTCCTCACAATGAAGCCTTAGCTTACCACAGGTGCTGCAAGGTCTAAATAAACCTTTCTTAGCTGTAGACATGCTGACAAATTACAGCTGGTAAGTTAGAAAAAAAATATCTGGAGCATATCTCCTGAAGAGAAGGTAAACTGAGCAGAACTCAGGGAGACTTCCCTTACACATGACGTACGGTAGAAAATCGGAGAGACTGAGCCTCTGTGCTGAGGGTTCTAAAGGGGTGGTCTCGCCTGATTGGCTGGACTTTGGGTCTTTTCTAATTAAGCTAATAAGCTATGAAAGTGAATGTGTTTTTACCACTGACTACAATGAAAAAAATAAGAATAAATAGGTAAAGATTTTTTCTACTGTTTTCTATGTACCGTGGGACTCCCAGTTTGACGATGGGGAATGATTCAAGCATGTGAATCTATGAAAGATACCCCAATACTGGAGAAAGAGTAACTTTTTTTTTTTAGTAGACAGGATTACCTCATGGCCAGATCGTGCAGTATTTAGTTGCAAATAATCATTTCTTTGCTCAAAAACTGTTGAAAATCCTCCCTATTTCCCAAAGTATTCTCTCTTAAAAAAAAAAAAAAAAAAATCAGGAATTCCTGTGACAAGTCAATCCTTTTTCAACAGTGCAGTCACACTTACTGATTTCACTGAGGTGGCTGTACCACCACATTCTTGTTGACAGACTCTAAAGTATTACTCTTTGTCCAGACACAGTCAAAGGTGCAATACCATGAATTGTTGCGACTCCAGACAAATTAGAGAAACTGGCTGAAAATCTGCCTTTAAGAAAACAGCATCCTGTTCAGAAAGTCTTAACGTTTTCTGAAAACTCAGTGTAGCTGCATTTTCTGAAGCAGAAGTGAGAAACAGTGTGTCCGAGACTCTTGAAGACGTGGATCTATAAGCAACATAGGTTAATCATCAAGGGTTTAAAAATTCTAATGTTTTTCAGCCATAGGCATCTGAATGTTCTGTCATCCCTCTCACTAACAGTTTAATGAAATATTACTGTTGTCCACTGGCGAAACCCTTGGTGGAAGACAGTATGAGGTGTTGGAGAACATCTTCTCACACTTGGAGAAGTTAAAGCAGTAGCTGTGTTGGCAGGACAGTATTATGGTGGTGGGGGGGGGGGGGTAGTAGTGTGAAATATTATCTGAGTGGTAAGGGCATTCCTCTGGCTATGACAACTTTGTGGATGGTGCCACTGAAGAGTGATATAGCTGTGAGGTACAAGATGTTCTTCTTGGAATAATATATTGCCTATTAAGAGGAGTTGTCACCAGTGTAGCAGTAGGTGCTTGTGCAGACAAAACATGTGAAGGTGCAACAGCTGAACTGTAGAAGGTAAAAAAAATATGGCAGATCAAGAGGAAACTGTGGTGGGGTCTAAAAAGCTCTGGAAGTGAGGAGAAGGCAGCTGTCATGATTTTTATGACAGGTGTCACTTCCATTTGGATAAATGAACCTGGAGTACTCAAGTCAGGCCCTTATGGTATGCACTGTGACTAACTTATTCAGTTCCAAACCTGAAAGTAGATTGAATGATGGATCAATGTCAAACAGTCCTTTGAAATTGAAGGCTTGGTCACCATCAATGTTGACCATTTTTATAATGAACCAATGCTATCTAGGTCAAGAATGTCAAACCAGAAGGGAAGCAGTGGGCCATCATTAAAACCTTTTTTTTTGGAGCTTCCCCTGAATGGACCCTTAGATCCGCATTCGACCTTTGCTGTCTCAAGGGACCCGAGATCATTTTCTTGCCAACAATGGAAGGAAATCTTTTCAAATTTCGGCACTCTCCTCACAGTCTCTCACAAAAGGCACATTATTGTGCTGAGTGGGATTATAGAATGGAAGTGATGCACACGGACAGGGAAACAGATGAAAAAAGACCGCTCCCAGTGGGCAGGAGAGTTTTACATGCTCTAACCGCTAAATAGGACTTAGTGTTTGCTGCTGCTTGGTGTGAGCATTAAAATTGTTCCTGCCAAGCGAGAGCAAACACCCTATGTACAGGGTGTACGCACCCTGGGACAGCAGGAGCCAGCCCCTGGGGGGACGATGGGGGGGGGGGGGGGGGGAAACCAAAGGCCAATAATGGTTCCGGAAGAGGGCCAACTCCAAGTTTTCTTGTTTGGCCAGGCCCTGGAGGATGAGGACCCTGGGGCTGTAATCGGCAGAGGAGGGGAGCTGTGCATCTCCCACCCCATTTATGAAATCGTCTGGGCCCCGGGTAATTTTCACGGACTCTGCAGATACTCTGTTAAAATGTCATCAGTAGCATGCACACTTGGGAGAAATCTTACACTCCCCACCCCCCCCTAAAGTCTCCCCCCACCCCCGAAACCTTGTGCATTTTAAAACGTCAGAACGAGATCCGCCAAAATCAGGAATGTGTACATACAGATAAATAACACTTTTAGCAGGGAAGAAATAAAGTTAAAAGGAGTATTCAGTTGGCAAGAAATCAAAGTGTAAAGCAGCATCACCGGTAGATGTAATCACTAGCAGACGGACTTCATGCAAGCACTCCCACATGCACACATTCACTTAGCACCGATACATGGAGCTCTGATATCAGGCAGGTCAGTATGGAGAACACTTGCGCGCACACACACACACACACACACACACACACACACACACACGTGCGCGCAGCACTGTAATGTGGTGCAGCTGATATTCAGCAGGCCCAAACCCAAACCCTTCTCCAACCTCCGTCACACTCCGACTAACCCGCACCCATGGTTTACAAAGAGGTTGCCACCGCCCCCCTGAGATTAGACCGCTCTCGACCAAAGTCACACTTAGGTGAAGACCCAGGGAAGAAGGTGGGTGGGTGTGTGGGTGGGTGGGGGGTAGATCGCAAGTCTGATTAGGAGGCAGTTGACAAACAAAAGGGGGTTGGCCACTACTCAAGAAATTCACCCATACAGGATGTGGAGCAGATGCTGCGCTGAGGGCAACAGTCCGTTCAATTAAAGGGTTCTGTATCGTGCCTTCAGGCATCAGCCCAGTTCTACAAAGAATAGGGGCAGGTTGGGTGGGGTTTGTGAGATGAGAAAGAGTTGCGCAGTCTCTTGACCTGCTTCAGATCGTTCTTCATGTGTTCCAGATAGTTACTCTTACCACGCAGGCCCAGTCAATACTACCTGCCACACAATGTTGTCAGGGGCCAGGTGAGGAGAGGGCCCAAAAGGTATGACTGATGTACGGGGAAATGTAGAAGGGGAGCCTCTTGGGATGTAGAGGTGCCCCATCAGGTACACAATGATGAGAGTTGCACCCAGGCAATCCACGCACAGCCTCTGGCTTGCAATGATCTAAGTCGCACCAGACAATTCCGGCTTCATACACAGCAATGAGCTGCCAACTCCGTGCCTCCCTGGAAATGGGGCACAACACCTGGGGCACGTTGATACAGGTTGCGACAGACAGGTCCGATCACTTACAATGAAGAGTTACCAATCCCGTGCCTCCAAGGAAATGAGGCATAACACCTGGTGCGCCTTGATACGAGTCGCACCACAGTTCCAATCACACACAATCGAAGATATGCAATTTCTGTACCTCCCTGGAAATGAGGCACAACGCCCAGTGCCCTTTGATACAGTGCCCGTTGATAAGGGTTACACCAGACAGTTCCAGTCACACAGACAGGCACAAGTTCTCCAATGCTGCTCAAGGTAGAGTGAGTCAGTATTATGATAACATACCTACTCCAGAGTCACAACCATCTAAATGAGCATGCAGTCGGCGTGACGCACAAGTGAGGCGGCACTTGTCAACGAAGGGGGCCAAGTGGGATCCCGCAACCTTTGAATCTGCTCACCACCACCAAGACGCTTATGTGTGCCAAGGCCCTACGCAATCCTTTTGGGGCTCTGCTCCAAGCAATTCAATCTCCAGGCACAGTTCTTAGTTTCATTCTCACGCCACGGTGTCAGTTGGAATCCAGAGGACGATGTGGGCACTTCTGAGGGTACCACTCTGCAGGTGTCACAAGCAGATGGTGTGGGTCCCTCGCGGGAGATCTCTGATGTCCCTGAGACCTCCACAAAGGAACAAGGAACAAGCCCTTGGAGAGCACACTTCAGGGTGCCACACAGCAGCAGGCAGTCTGCCCAGGCCAGCCACATTTCAGGAAGGGTGCGCGGTCCCTTCCAAGGGCAATAATCCTCCTTATGCACAGCAGATTTCTCTGGCAATGTGCCCCACACGGTCCAGGGTCTCCGATCCCACATCCCTGCAAGTATATCTCTACCCTGCTGCAGTATGGCACTAGTATACTGTAGTGTGCCTTTGAAGTTAAGGATGGTTTAAAGGTTCTCTCTTTGAACCTAAATATCAGTCCTGTCTGTTCTGGGGTCATGGAATGCAGATCTTAATGCTTAATGGGGCCATGATCTGGCTCCTAGAAACCTAGAGCCCAACCTCTCCCTTCAATCTGTCCAGCCAGGCCCTCAAATGGCAGAGGTCTTCAGTTGTATGCCCCATGTTTAAAGCTGTCACTGGGGAATGCACAGATGAGCTCCCTCAACCTCCTGTGTCGACTGGAGGCAGGTACGAAGGCACACAACGAATTTAGGAGCAGACTTTCCAGACCTGACATTTCTCAGCTTATAATGACAAAACTACCCTTACCGTAGGAAATAGGAAACATCATGAGGCTACTCCACTGCAAACCACTATAGCAGATGAGAGTGATTTCAGTCATTACTCCTTGTTAGTCTATTAGAGTGAACAGGTAGTGTAAACACACATGGGGATTCTTCACTTCATTTAGAAACACCCTTTGTGCAAGTGCGCACACACTGGCCTGCAATGCCAGGCTGGACACAGGTTAAAACACCATTAAAACACCATTGTGCAAGCGTGCACACTGGCCTGCAATGGCAGGCTCAGCACATGTTTGAAAACACCGTTGTGAAAGCGTGCATATACTGGCCTGCAATGGATGCCTCAGCACACACTGGTTAGCACCACTTTCTGACATATGCAGGAAGGGTGTGCACCCTTTCACACTATACTTACAGTGGGAAAGGGCCCAGGGCCCTAAGGTCACTCAGAGAGAATCAGGAAAACCTATGGAAAGAAGCAAAAAAGTTTGTCGAACCACTACCTAAGCACATCAGGTCTAACATACTGTAAATATTACATTGAGACTATCAAAGATGTCAAGAATGCTATAATATGTGGGGTAATTAGTGCATGACAGGGGCACGGGTTATAGTTACCCTGGGTCACGAGTTATAGTTACAGTTACTTAAAATAACTAACTACAACAGGTTGAATTTCTATGTTTTTGGCCGTTTAAAATGTGAGCCTAACAATAACGTTGCTGTAACCCTGTTTTTTTCCAGTAAATTTCTTTTTTTTTTTTTTTTTAACGTAACGTGATTTAAATTAATTTTAATTATTATACGTTAACACAATCACTGCGCCGCACGGTTGGGGTTGTCTGCAGAGCACTGGTGACGGACACCCGCAGGTCCAAGAACCCTCTGCCACCAGACCAAGGAGTAGAGGACCACTGGTGTCCCTAGGTCCCAGAGCATCGCAATAAGAGCCTACTTGGTGGCTACCCCTGATTGGACCCCCCCAGTCCTAACCTGAAGCCTCTTTGTAACCCGACCGATCCCCACTGACTAACATTGAGCAAACAATGCCGTTCTACACCTCTGCCCCAGCCGCCTAGTGTGACCTGCAGGCGTGGCCCTGACCCTTGCCCCATACTTACCTTAAGTCCAGGAGATTGGTCCCATAAAGTCGCTGTACTGTACCTGTATTACGCATTTGTTTTTCCTCCATAGGAAAACATTGCAACTTCCAAGAATTGCACTAAGTGTTGAATTGCCTAAACTGTAAAGATTTTCCTTGGAAAACGTACTTACCCGATTGTATCGATTCTTGTGCCAAAACATATAAAAGATACTTACTTTTGTCACTTGTTTTTATCTCCTTATCGAGTCATGTTTCACTTATTGAATGTGTGTGTATTTGCAGATAAGCCTAAGACTGCCCAACCACACTACCCCCTAAAAATTTACCTTAGGATTTCTAGAGCAAGCTCCTGTCCACTAGTAAGGGTACCCCTAGACCCTGCATGGTATACCTCATTTTGTTATACAATATAAAGAGCCAACTTCCTACACCATGTAGCTGCCATACACACGTCTTGCAAAGCAATATTTGCTAGGAAAGCTATTGTTGCCCCCTTTTTGCAAGCAGAATGAGTCTTCGGTTTGGAATGTAATTGTGTTCCTGTACTCTAATGACAATTGAATTGTTTGTGAAATCCTTTTTGAGACTATAACGTCACTGGTTTATCTATTTTGTCTACAAAAGACAAATATAATTGCTTTGTTCTCTAACTCGCCTTTGTCCTTTCTATTTAGTACATGATTTCTCTTCATGCATCTAGTGTGTGTTGCGCTCTCTTCGCTTGAGTTCTTGGAAAAACACTTGGAATTTGAATTGTTTGATTTATGTGGATGGTGAAATAACTTTGGGTAAGAATTGCAGATCTGACCTCATCACTATTCTGTCCCTGTGGATCTGCAAGTATGGCTCTTGGATTGTTAGTGACTACAGTTCACTTACCTTGCGAAGCAATATCTTTGAAATTATGAATGCTTGTGCTCCGAAGTCCCTGATGTGAAGCTGCACTAGAGAAACTTCCTCTTATATGGAACAGTGTTGTTGCTCTCCGCACGTTTCCCCTGAATTGTAGTGCTCCCGTTCATATAGCTGGTTCATTCTCTTTCATCAGCAGCTACTGGGTTTCACCCACAGTGCTACCAAACAGTTCTTTCTCAATGAACAGTATGTTAATGATGTTCGCTTGTACCTTTGTTGAAACCAGACACACTTGACCAAACAGAAAGCCTCAGTGTTGTTTCGGCCATCATTTTGCGACCTGCAGTGTCTGCCACATCTAGAGCAGGCTTGAGGCACGTATTTGCAATGTTCTTCCACTCTTCTGCCAGGCTAGCTGTTCTTTTCATATACTTTTCTGGCAAGTGCTTCACTACCTCTGCCATTTCCTCCCAGTGTTGGTATGCATACCTGCTGAGGAGAGCTTTGGAGTTGGCTATTCTCCATGGAGTTACAGCACTTCTCTCAAATTTCCTGCCCACCAAATCCATTTTCTTACTTTCCTTATCTGTTGGGGGCCCAGACATTGTTGGAATATTTGCCATTTTCCTGGCTGTGGCTGCAATGATGGAGTCAGCTGGGACAGTTCCTCTTATGCATAGTGGAGCTTTAGATGAATGCTTGTATTTTTTTCTTTGTCTTCGGTGTAACAGCACTGCACATTTCAAGGGATTTGACAGCCTCTCTCCCTTAGTACAGGATGCTGGGCAGCATAGGAAATAACTGGTTTCTGGTTTGTAAAGACACCAAGCTTTTTAAGGGGAAGCAGGCTTGTGTTTCCTCCCTCCTCCAGTTAAATTCCATAATTATCTGTTGTTCTTTTGATGAGGGGGCTGTACATTTCAATATCATCCGGAAGTGCTGCATAGTTTTGTTCTACAGGATAACATAGCCACCTCTGAAAAATGCTCGAAGCCTCTACTATTAAAACCCGAAAGTATTCCTCTTGCAAAACGCACTTACCTGATCATACTGATTCAGGTGCCTAAATATATGATACTTGTTATTTTTATAAATTGGTGTGGATCTCCTTATTGAGTCATGTGCATCAATTACGGATTGTGTATTTGACGGAATCTAACACTTCTCTCTGATAAGCCTAAGGATGTTTGACCACACTACCCTCTATATGAACACTTTGGGACTGCTTGAGCAAGTCCCTGCCCAATAGTAAGGGAACCCCAGGACTTTTTGCACAGTACATCTCATTTTGATATGCTATGTAAAGAGCCAACTTCCTACACCAAAGCAGCTCTCTGTATTTTAGAGTCTGGTGTTCAGACTCTCCCTCTGAATGTTTTTTCAGTGTTACCAGGGGTCTTTTTTCCTTGGGCTTCTGCGGTTCCTTAACAACATCAAAGATTCTCAATTTGACATCCGATCCTCATTGCGCGCTCCTTCAGCAATGTTATCCTAGTCATCAATCAACAAACCCGGGTACTTACGCAATGGAGTTTCTTTCTGTTCCTGCATGGCATGATGTGCCTGCCTCCGTTTGTCCTCTGCCCTCAATGTCTTCGGCTTGAAACCCGCACATTAATCCCACTAGTTACTCCTACGGTCGAGCAGAAGGCAGAGGTTACAGAGCTGATGTTGGTCTCCCTGTGCAACTGTGCAGTGGCACTTCGTGCAGAATTGGAACAATGTCTTCTCCATGTTATGCTTAACAGGGAGCCTCCTACCCGGGCATTCTCTGATAGGGACTCTAATAATGCAACAGTTGAAAGTAATCAACTCTGGTACCACTCTTTGGTGGTCTTCTTCATATTTTCTCCGACCAAAACTCTGTCCAAAGACTTATTTTCACAAACTGGAGAGCCTTCAGCTGTGCTTTCAGACCTAATAGCACAAAAAAATAATCTGAAGATGGCAACAACGAATGGTAGCTTACGGGGGGGCGTATGACATCAGGAGATGATTGATAAGATACCAAATTATGGGATCATTGACAAGAAAAAAAAAAAAAAAAAAAAGAAGACTACTAGTAGATTGGAGAATCTCGCACTCTACTACTAAATGGTGCAATAATGCATATCATGTGAATCCAGAAAAGGTTCACACTACAAAAGGAATGTTACCTACCCTGTAATTGTGTGATCATGACATGCAGTGCTGTAGATTCACATGTGCAACATACTCCTGTCTTCTAATGTTGAGTCTGGATGTGTGCAAGGTGTTTTTCTTTGAATAAAGTTTTTCTAGTCACAAGGTGGAGTGATTCCTCCTTCTCTGTGATAGTGCGCATGGGCATCAACTCTATTGTTAGACTGTTTTCTCAAAGGAGATGGAGAATGGAGTGTAGAGGTAGTTTAAGTCATGAGATGTCCATGTGAGAAAGAGTAGAATGAACTTCAACGGCCACAGGTGTCCAGGGAGGAGTGTAAGCGCATGTGTTCTACAGCACTACATGCTACAAAAATAAGCTTACATGTACTTACTACATCAGTTTGTATGGCGATGCTAAAGATCTCTCATTCGACCTCAGGATCTGATTTCGAGCTTGCCTTGACAGAAAGGGTATCTTCCTCTGCAATGGAGTTCCTGTTCAACACCCTGCTGCTCAAAGAGGTCTGGAGTGTGAGTAGCTGATCTAAGTTGCATTTCAAAGCATCGCACTCGACAATCACAAAGTGCTTTCTTCAAGCAAAAAGCTCGACAGGCTTCACAGTCAGCCTCTCCCTATGCTCAGGGGAGAGAGTCAGGTTATAGACCTGGTGAGAGTCTGATATGGGATATTTTGTGTGGCAACGCGGGCAGAATCTAAATGGTGTTTGTTCCATCACCAGCAGGTGATGATGTGGAAGACTGATCCTGAGAAGAAAATGGAAGGCCCTGAAGGGCTGGGCCCTCTCAGGGTGATGACGAATCTGCACTGACTCGATGTCCAGTTGTAGTTCAATGCGCAAGGGAAGAAGACAATATCGATAGCAATACCAAAGGAAATAGGATAGGACTGAAAGAATGAACCAATGGGAGTCTTGACTCAGAGGTAGCACACATGTCCGAACCAGACGGCAAAGAAAAAACTATCATAACAATAGACTCGATGTCCATGAGCAGTATCACCAAGAAGGAAGTCACTGTACCTCGTGACTCGAAACACTTTCTTCAAAGAAAAACAACTTGCACAAATTCAGACAAAACAATAGATGGCAAGAGTACACAGAGCACGTGTATCCACAGCCACACATGCCTCGAACATACATTATTATATATATATATATATATATATACACACACACACACACACCACAAATTAATAGAAAAGGTAACAAGTTCAACAATCGCAGATGTTGTGGGCGGTGCACCATCCAATGGATACACTCTTTCCTCTCTGCCAAAACACAGAGTCAGACTCCCGCCTTACCTGGCAGAATCCACAGGGCAACACCCTGAGTACCAAACTCTTGAAAATCTACATGGCCCTGCTCGCATCCATCGTCAAGGACTATGGGCTGAATACCGTCACCTTCGCCGACAATACCCAGCTGATCATCTCACAGACTGAAAACCCCACTACAGCCAAGAAGAATTTCCACAACCGGATGGAAGCCGTCACAGCCTGGATGAAGGACAGCTGCCTCAAGCTCAACTCTGACAAGACCGAGATCCCCATCCTGGGTACATCCACGTCAGCCTGGGATGACTCCTGGTAGCCATCGATCCTCGGCAACCCTCTCCTCACCCCAACTAACCACGCACGCAACCTCATCTTCATCCATACTCCTCACTCACTATGACCTGCAAAATCAACTCAGTCGCATCGTCCTGCTTTCACACACTCCGACTTCTCTGGAAGATCTATTAATGGATCCCAAAGGACTGCCGTAAAACCGTAACCTGTGCTCTGGTCACCAGCAGACTAGACTATGGCAACGCCCTCTACGCTGGTACCGCCCAGAAGAACCTGAAGTAATTACAACACATCCAAAATGCCTCCACCAGACTCATCATGGACATTGCCCGCCGCGAACAAACTCCAACCACCAAATAGACCTCCACTGGCTTCCTATTGAGAAAATAATTAACTTCAAGCTACTTGTCCATGCTTACAAGGCTTTTCAGGACCTAGGACCTGCCTACCCCAACCACCGCATCACCACTTACTCCCCCCACCAGACCTCTCTGCTCAACAAGCACTAGCCATCGTACCCCACATACAGAAGGCCTTGGCTGGTGGAAGATACTTTGCCTGATGGCAAAGAGCTGGAACATCTTGCCTTTGTACCTCAGGCAGTCACCACTCCTGACAATTCAGGAAGGACCTAAAAGCCTAGCTTTTCAACTGAAGCTCAGAGGACTAACCCCCCCTAGCACTTTGAGATCCTTACAGGTGAGTGAGTAGTTGTGCTTTATAAACCCTGACTTGATTTGATCCAGAGGCAAGATTTTCTGAATTTTAGACTGCATGTAGTACCAAACCCCCCCTTCTAAAACCACATTGCAGCACCAATAACACAAACTACTTCAAAATTGTGAAAGTGATTAGGTTAGTCTGATAGGCCTACATTAAACAAGTTAATAAAAGCACTCTGTTCCTTTAAAGCAACAGGGTTTTTCACTTCCAATTATGCACTGTACCACCTTTTGCCTCATACAGTCAGTTCTACTGAGGACTAAGGTTAAATGTTGGATATTTGTACACTAAATGCCCAAGAAATGAAGCTAGGGGAGAAGGGAGGGTCACTTATGACTTCCATGAAGATTCTTCGGGGGTGTACCAGGTTGACTCTAAGTCACTATTTCTTTTGCGTTGTAAGATCTTCACTGATAGTTAAACATTGAAACAGAGTAGAAGGCTTAAAAAATTAACACTCCTGGCTCTTAGGCATGAGGAATAAAAACTGGAAATGACACATGGGGGACCAAGAGGAACTGTGTAAATAGTTAACCAAACATAGTCCTCACAGTAGCATGACCAACCCTAGAGTAACTTATCTACCGGAATTCAGACAGTGTCTTGTAAATAATTAATAAGGAGGTGACCATATGGGAGCAGACTTTATTTAAGGCTTGACACAATTTCCTTTAGGGCAGGAAGTTTACAAGGTTTAGTTGATTATAGCTGCAACGTAGACTTTGAAGGAAGAAGAAAGCAGCTTTGTTTCAGTCAGATTTAAAAAGTATGGCAGAATCACTCTTTGCAAATTGTACGGTTATAACTTTTTCCAGTGACATCGTAAGTAAAACTTAATCCCATATGAAGGAATAGCAAGCACTAGCTGAAGGGCATTTAGCCTACTCTAGAATGTCAATGCTGGCTGGGGCAGATTGAGATGTCCATACTGTCAGACCTTAAGAGCTATACCACCAAGTTCAAGGATGTCACGTTTTAAGAAGTTTGGGACCTGTGGCGGTATCTTGTACTTCATTAATTAGAAGTGGCTTTTGCTGAGCTAAGACTGAAGAGTTTTTCATCCATCCGCTTTAGAAAACATGGTACCAGGGTACTGTTCATAATAGAGAGCCTAGGATAAATGTAATACAATGTATTACTGAATAAATTGTAGGCACCATCCTGAGTAGGACAAACCCCTCCCCTCACCGGGCAGTTAAACTTAAAATGCTCAGAAATGGGAACTGCTGGGCTCAATGCCCTTCCAACAGGTAAGCTAAATTTATCCATCAGATGCTTCAGAAATGTAAGGTTCACACACATATGATTTGGTTATATTATTTATTACAGATGTCAGAACAATTTCAGTGAATATATATTATTTAAATACATGATGCAGATGTACGTAATTACTGGGGTAGCAAATTGAGCAGTCCATACAAATATCATTGCTTTGTCATCTGGTTTAATCAACAGTATCAAGGAAAATCCTTAGTTTCTACAACAGCCAACACGTTTAAACCCTTACGCTACATTAGTGCAAGGGCCTTTTTCAAAGCATCGATCAGTCAAGTATAAAGTTGTTATCGAGCCATGCTTGAGATAAAGAAGCTCAGACAGCAGAGGGTGCAATGGACAAGGAAACCTCCCCTCTTGTCTCCCCAAAAAGGCAGATTACGGCAATTACTTTAAGGTGCTGCTGGGACTTTATGTGGGAATACTATACAGAACCAGGGCTACAATTATATAACCATGTCTTCTGCATTGCAGGATCTTCATTGATGGCCATACACATTAGAATAGCAAACTAGAAGCCACACCTTCTTTGAGGTTACTGGGAAGGAGAAACAGGATCTGTTTTAATAATGGATTGATTGAAAAGAATATTCTGCATGGTGACATGATTACCCACACAAATAGCTCACAGTGGCTTGACTAACCTTAGAGTCAGCCTTTTTATCAGAATCACAGCAGCAATGTCTTCTGAAGGTATAGATGGATATCCAAGTAACTCCTTTACGTATGTCTGCAAGTGGGAGATTTCTAAGCCAAGCTGCAGTGGCCAAGTTCCTTCTAATGGCATGGGCCCCTAGTTCCCCTAGAGTTGTGAACACATGAATATGCATGCTATAATCCACTGGCAATAGATTGTTTGGATGTGCTTATTCCTGCCAATCAGGCCGATAGTCAATAAATAACTAGCCAGATTTACAAATTATCTCACTTTTGTCCTTATAAAATGCAGTAGCCTTCCGACATGCATAGAGTGAAACCAACTGTTGTAGATGGGTTGAAGAAAAGAGACCGTCAGCAAGGTAATGGCATGGTTCATGTAGAATTATGACAACTATGGGGTAAAAGAATGGGTGTGGTCTCAAACACCATATGTGAATAGAATCCTGTACGAGGAACTTCAACAGGATGGTCTTGTTTTTCACTAGCTCTGTGAGCAGATGTTATTAAGAATGCTGCCTTCCAGGAAAGATGCAGCAATGTAGCCTGTGAGTGTGTGTGTACAGACTGAAAAGGAGATCGTGCATGAGGCAGATTTAAGTCCAAATGGCACAAATGAATATGGGAAATGCAAACTTCCAACTAAGAACCTCTGATACTTCCTGTGGCAATTCACTGCTGGGATATGGAAGTAAGCATTTTGCAAGTCTATGCCATACAACTAGCCTCCCTGTTGTATATCAGAATAGATCTGATGGAGAGCGAGCACCCAAAAGTTCTTTTTCCTGGCCTACTTGGTTAAGCGCAGATCAAGAATTGCCTGACATCTAACTTTAGATAGTTCTTTTGAATAAATTACTTTCCCCTTTTGAAAAGATGGAACAAGTTTAACAGCGTGTTTCTCCAATAGCATGAGGGATAACTGGTGTTTTGGTAAGGACAGACAATGGTTTCCTGTTATTCTCTCCCACACTTCTGGATTATGAGATTCCATTTCCATCCACTGAAGAGGTGAAGGGGGGCGGGGTGCGTTTATGAGGCTGACATGTGCTACCAGAGCAATGCAATCTTGGTGTATTAGAAGGCTGCGAAAGTGTAAATATGCCTTCTGATCTTGCTACTGGGATTACTGCTGCGTGCTCAAGCCCCCCCGCCGCACCCCACCCCCCACCCCACACACACACTTTTTGCCTAGTTTCTGGGTGCAACTTGGACTGGAGTGGACTGGGAATCAAGTCATTTGATATTTGTTTTTGCCCTTATGCAGATGATACACAAATGACCTTTTGACTAAGGGGCATCCAGTTTAATTCCACTGACTTAAAAGAATGCCTCTGCAGTCAAACGCAGGTGGATAACAGCTGACTTAAAAGTTACATTGTAAAACCCAATAACATTTGTTATGAAAACAGTGTTACACTGGGAAAACCGATGCTTTGATTGTAGGAGGACACACTTCTTGGTCCTTGCAATTTTGGTGGACATCTTATGGGCCTTTTCCTTATCTCAGCAATTGCATCAAAAGCACAGGTATTGATATGAATTCTCACCTAAAATACATGCCTAGGTCTATTCTTCCTTATGTGAACATGAAAGGGAAAAGGATGGTCACTTTAAATATGGTTTGATCAAGACTCAACTGTTGTAATGTAGTCAATTTAGAGTTGAACAAAACACCACTACAGGCTCTTCAGTCCATTCAATTTCAATCCACCATAACTGTAACCTCAACACCTCATATTAAGAGTGTAAAACATATTTTAGTCCAGTTAGATTGGTTCTCAATCAAGGAGAAAGTGAATTTTAAAATGTGTTGCTTAGTCCATGTCTGTCTGTCACAGCTCCTAGTTTTCTTACATCAAAATCTACAGATACTACGCTTTTATCATCTGTGTTCCTCACATCAGTACCTCGTAAAGGTACTTACATTTTGCAAATCCTCACTTGTGGGAGAAGTTCAGTGGCGCTGTGCCCTCCAGTGGTTAAACCATTCCAATACCATTGGTATTGGTCAGCTAACGTCAGACACTGAGAAAACCAGCCCGCCCAGGGTTGAAAAAGGACCAGGAGGAAGCCCCAGTCAAGGGACTTCAGGAACATCCCGGACCTCCCACCAGAGTGCCCTTATTGTCCTGCAAACGACCCTTGAATCGACTTACCTCCTGCTCCAGAGGGCATCCTTGCGCATAGCTCCTCGATTTGCCCTGCATCCGGCCGCCCTGTAGCGAAGAACTTGCTGTGCCCCAAGTGTTCCCTACCCCTTGCAACCTCGACACTCCAAGGAGACCTCAGGGAACCATCTTTAAACTTACCTGTTTATCACTTTTCCAAGTGGTCCCCCGCAGTGGCCCTGCGTCAGCTCCAGAGAACTTTCATTGCTGCTTCCGCCAGAACCAGGAACCGCCCGAACTTCTCCAGCTGGCATAGTGTGTCCATAGACGACCTCGACCAAACTGCAACCTTGTATGATTTTATATGTATTTTTAAAGGTGATCTTCTATTGATATTCCTATGGTGTGTAATTACACATGAAAATACTTTTTTATTAAACTTCAAACATTAATCTCTCAAAACGTACTTAAACAATTTTGGTAATCTTGGTCTTAAAAATTACATTCAAATCTGAAGTATTTTTATAAATTGGTCTTGATTTATTCGTTTGAATGTGTGAGTTGCATGATTGATACTGTGAGTATAACAAATGCTTTGCACTTCTCTAAGATTGGCCTAACTGCTCGACTAAGCTACCTTAAAAATTAGAGCATTAGGTAATCTAGTTTTTACCTCTGTAAACCAACGCGTGGTTGCTTGGTCCCCTGCACAGTGTGCCTAGCTTTGCACACTTCAGAGGGCCAGCCTCTTACAAAAGACAAAATAAGGCAGATCCTGAGAAAGGAAGACTCAAGAACTCTAACTGAGTGTCCACTTTGAGAGTTGCCAATCAAAACATGACAATCTTTCGAAGGAAGATTCCAGGACAATAGCCTGTTGCCACCAACTCAGCCAAATTCACAGTGGTACAGCCGACGTAGACATCAAGGAGCCTTGCTTTATCATGTCTTCGATGTCCTGTTATCTATGTTGTTGAAGGCCATCTGGCAAAGGATTTTATCAATTCCTATATTTCTCTATTGTAACTTTCAAGGGAGAGCTGTTGCCCTGACATTTTTAGGTTGAGAGTAAATGTACGGCCTCTTGTATACTTTTAGTACACTTCTGTGCGCTTAAAGCCATTTTATTTGTTTGGTTCAGTGTAATTTAAAAATCCTTGCTTGATAATGATCACTGATGCCTCTCAGTCCCCCTCCCCCTTTTGTCCTTGGGAGCAGGGACTAACTACTGGATAATTACACTTTATCACGCTTATCTGTTCTTTGAAGGACTGTTTTTTCTTGCTTTCCTGCTCAGCTAAGTTTCCCTTTTCATCTCCAATTCTTGCTCTCAGCTAACGTAACCATGTTGCTCCTGCTTACATCTAACATACTTTATTTAATCTAGCATTCTCTATGAATGTTTGCTTTTTTCAGCCAGCATATTACTCATCTCCCATGCCTCATAACCTGAAGCCACAGTGTGAAACTTTTCACAAAATGGGCGCCGCACTTCAATTTTCAGCTCTGCACCCAAAAGTCATTGGGGATGTGTTAAATTCACGACTGCAAGCTGTAGCACCTTATGTTGTCAAAAGAAGTCCCAAGGTACAACTTGGGACAGCCTGTGGTACTGCAACTTTCCCCTGCTTTGTGCACATTAGAACAGCAAATGTACCAGGTGTTTTGGAGCCATTTGTTTTTATGACTGCTTGCTTTTGCATAGGATTACAAATGCTGGCTCATATTTGACTAGTACTGTTTATTTTGTTTAAATACGCAATTCGCACATTTGAAAACTGTTTTATTATTGGGGGCGGGGCGGCAGAGGGGGCGTGGAGAAAGTCTACTAGACGCCAGGGAATTAAAAAAATATATATATATATTGGGGTGGTGGCTACCAACCAGTATGGGCCTGGTTACGCCCCCACCTCAACTGAAGGGGGTAACAGTCTTTCAGCTCTTCCCCGCACTCTAAAACATCTTATCCCACAGCAAGTAAGAAGACATTTGATTATTTTGGGTTTTAGTTTTACATTTGGGCCATGAGAGCTTGGCTTACTCAAAATTGTCCCACTTCGAATGGTGAGGGCTGCACTTTATGGACTTTGGGACGCTGTCATGTAGAAAAATCCACAAGACCTAGACACATCTGAAAACTAAACATCTGGGTGATTCCAGGGTGGTGTGTATCACATGCACCAGCACCATTTTTGTACCCACAATCCCCTGCAAAGCTCCAACTTTGCTGGAAATCACACATTTTTCCCACATTTTTGTGATGGAACCTTCCGGAATCTGGAGGAATCCACAAAATTCCTACCACCCAGCATTGTCTCATCTATACCGATAGAAATTCTGCTGCACTTGTCAGCCTAAAAATGTTTTTTTTTTTTTGCAAACGGCCCTTTTGGACACCCTTTGGTTCCCCCTCAATATCGACATGTTTTTGGCTCTTCCCTTTCATACGCACTTGAGCCCGCCTATACAAATGAGGTATCATTTTTACCAGGAGACTGAGAGGAACATTGGGTGGTATGAAATGTGTCCCAGTGCGGTGATCCCACACAGAAATGTGGGAAAAATTTGATTTTTTAGCTAAATTTGAGGTTTGCTGAGGATTCTGGGTAAGAAAACATTGGGGGATGCACGCAAGTCACACCTCACTGGACTCCCTTGGGTGTCTAGTTTTCAGAAATGTCTGGGTTTGGTAGGTTTCCCTGGAAGGCTGCTGAGCCCAGGACCAAAAACGCAGGTGCCCCCCACAAAAACAGGTAGTTTTGGATTTGATAATTTTGATGTGTTCAGATAGTGTTTTGGGGCATTTCCTTTCGCGGCAGTAGGCCCACCCACACAAGTGAGGTACCATTTTTACCAGGAGACTTGGGGGAACGCTGGGTGGAAGGACATTTGTGGCTCCTCTCAGATTCCAGAACTTTCTGTCACCGAAGTGTGAGGTAAAGGTGTTTTTTTAGCCAAATTTTGAGGTTTGCAAAGGATTCTGGGTAACAGAACCTGATCAGAGCCCCACAAGTCACCCCATCTTGGATTCCCCTAGGTGTCTAGTCTTCAAAAATGTGCTGGTCTGCTAGGTTTCCCCAGCTGCCGGCTGAGCTAGAGGCCACAATCCACAGGTAGGCACTTTGTAAAAAAACACCTCTGTTTTCTGTGAAAAAATGTGATGTGTCCACGTTGTGTTTTGGGCCATTTCCTTTCGTGGGCGCTAGGCCTACCCACACAAGTGAGGTACCATTTTTTACCAGGAGACTTGGGGGAACGCTGGGTGGAAGAAAATTTGTGGCTCCTCTCAGATTCCAGAACTTTCTGTCACCGCAACAAGAGGAAAAAGTGTTTTTTGGGCCAAATGTTAAGGTTTGCAAAGGATTCTGGGTAACAGAACCCGATCAGAGCCCCACAAGTCACCCCATCCTGGATTCCCCTAGGTGTTTAGTTTTCAAAAATGCGCTAGTTTGCTAGGTTTCCCCAGGAACCAGCTGAGCTAGAGGCCAAAATCCACAGGTAGGCACTTTGTAAAAAACACCTCTGTTTTCTGTGGAAACCTTTTTTGTATCCACGTTGTGTTTTGAGCCATTTCCTTTCGTGGGCGCTAGGCCTACCCACACAACTGAGGTACCATTTTTATCAGGAGACTTGGGGGAACACAGACTAGCAAAACAAGTGTTATTGCCTCTTGTCTTTCTCTACATTTTTTCCTTCCAAATGTAAGACAGTGTGTAAAAAAGACGTCTATTTGAGAAATGCCCTGTAATTCACATGCTAGTATGCGCACCCCAGAATTCAGAGATGTGCAAATAACCACTGCTTCTCAACACCTTATCTTGTGGCCATTTTGGAAACACAAAGGTTTTCTTGATACCTATTTTTCACTTTTTATATTTCAGCAAATTAATTGCTGTATACCCAGTATAGAATAAAAACCCATTGCGAGGGGCAGCTCATTTATTGGCTCTGAGTACCTAGGGTTCTTGATGAACCTACAAGCCCTAAATATCCCCGCAACCAGAAGAGTCCAGCTGACGTAACAGTATATTGCTTTCAAAAATCTGACATTGCAGGAAAAACTTAGAGTAAAACGTAGAGAAAAATTGCTTTTTTTTCACCTCAATTTCTTTTTTATTTCAGCTGTTATTTTCTGTAGGAAACACTTGTAGGATCTACACAAATGACCCCTTGGTGAATTCAGTTTTTTGTGTACTTTTCAGAAATTCTTTAAAAAAAAAAAATGGGGATCAAGGTGAATTGAAACCGCACCTTTTTCCTTTATTATATATATGCAATTTATGGCAATTTTCGGTGCACGGGTTGTGAGGGCCAACCCCCTAGACCTCAAATAGCCATGGGCTCATAACATTGAAACGGAGACCCAACACATCGAAGCGTCCATTGATATCCACAAAATTATCACATTTCTTCAAAAATCACATAATTCAATAGAGTTCTTATGAAAACTATTTGTTCTTTATTTATCCACAATGACAATATCTAATCCATCATAGCCAACGCGTTTCGTCCAAACAGACTTCTTCAGGGCTATATAAAAAATATACAAATACATAAAATATCAATCAATATAATATTCAATATACATCCTCCACCCATATTAAATATAAAATGCGTGAAAAAATTAAAATCATCAATAATCACCATCATAGTAATTTTTAATTTGATTAAAGAAATTAAACTAATGACTTAACTTATAGAAAAATATAAATAGAGGGAAAAAGGCTAAAATATTTTTTTTATACATTTTTTTTTTTTTTAATTAATTGCAATAATTTCCAACATTGTCTGTTTGCTATTTATTTCTTCATTTCCTTCACTTCCTCCAAAACTACCTATGTCATCTTATTATGTATTTTATTTTAAACACTTCATTTTTATATATATTTTTTTGTATTAAAAAAAATATCAAATGTTGTAAAACAATTTTGTAAAAAAATGTGTTTCTTAATATGGTAATTGCATATGTTACTCCCTACCAAGTGACAAACTTTATCCTCCACATTTAACTTAATTTTGGTTATCAATTAGTTTTAATTACAAACAACTCCAAATTTCAAAGATTTATTTTGTATTCTTCCGATTCTCACCTTTCAATCTTTCCAACACTATTCCATTTCCATTAGAAGTAAGGCTACATATACATTTTTTATTGTCAATTGATCAAGAACAAGGACAAAATAAAGATGGTACACACTATTACAGAAGAAACATCAACCTATACCTCATAATTGCAGTATGTAACGCGCTCCACGGCAGAACGCCATCTGATCTCCTGACAATGAAACCGATTGTGTTCTCACACATCGTTTTTATACTTGCACTAACCATTTCCACCTGAAGCAAACTGAAACACTTCCTTTTGAGATATGTAACGGTGGCGACCATTTTGAAATGGTACTTGGACCACACTTTTATATAAGCTTAGCACTGATGATTTCATATATATTATCATTTGGTCGCCCACTAAAACAAAATAGACTGTGCCTACAATAACATATGGCAAAAATGTAAATTATTACACCAGAAACACTGATCCATACCTCGCACTTGCAGCATATAATACACTCAACATGCTAATAAAATCTCATTTTTCTAGCATGTGATGATGGCAGCCATTTTGAAGAGGCACCTTTTGCCATATATTTATATGAACTCTACATAAACGGGTTAAATATAGGTTATTTTATCATCTTATTACAACACAGTGTGCGTTTTTATACTTGTGCAACCACTAACATCTGGGGCAAACTAAAAAACCTTAGAAAACCTAATTTTTTAAACTATGTGAAAGTGGCGGCCATTTTGAAATGGCACCTTTTATGTATAATGCACTCGGCATGCCAGTAAAATCTCATTTGAAAACATATACTGGTGGCGGCCATTTTAGAAAGGCAAACACCTTTTACCTTATATTTGTACAGAATATACATAAGCAAATTTGATGTAAGTTGTTATTTTCATTGTCTACTAAGACAAAATAGACGTAGGTAGTTTTGGAGGAAGTGAAGGAAATGAAGAAATAAATAAAAAACTGACAATGTTGGAAATTATTGCAATTAATTAAAAAAAATAAAAATTTATAAAAAAATATTTTAGCCTTTTTCCCCTCTATTTACATTTTTCTATAAGTTAAGTCATTAGTTTAATTTCTTTAATAAAATAAAAAATTACCATGATGGTGATTATTGATGATTTTAATTTTTTCACAACATTTTATATTTAATATGGGTGGAGGATGTATATAGAATACTTTTTAGAAATGTTTAGCTTTCTGGGATCCAGCATTGGTTTCTCACCCATTTCTGTCACTAACTGGAAGGAGGCTGAAAGCACAAAAAAATAGTAAAAATGGTGTATGCCCCAGTAAAATGTCAAAATTGTATTGAAAAATTGGGTTTTCTAATTCAAGTCTGCCTGTTCCTGAAAGCTGGGAAGATGGTGATCTTGCCACCGCAAACCCTTTGTTGATGCCATTTTCAGGGGAAAAAACCACAAGCCGCCTTCTGCAGCCCTTTTTTCCCCATTTAAAAAATAAATAAAAATGACAACATTTTCACTGTATTTTGGCTAATTTCTTGGTCTCCTTCAGGGGAACCCACAAAGTCTGGGTACCTCAGGAATCCCTAGGATCTTGGAAAAAAAGGACGCAAATTTTGTGTGGGTAGCTTATGTGAACAAAAAGTTATGACGGCCTAAGTGCGAACTGCCCCAAATAGCCAAAAAAAGGCTCAGCACAGGAGGGGAAAAGGCCTGGCAGCGAAGGGGTTAATAAGTTTAGGAGTTACTACCTTTATCGAACCAGAGTCAAGAACCTCTTTTCTGTGATTTCAAGAAGGCCTGGAACTTGGCATAGAGAGGTCTTGATGAAACCCTAGCTAGTAGCATTTCCATTACGATGTATACTGAAACTGCAGCAGTGCTTCTTCGGCGATACTGAATTTGGCAGCAACCCTTACTAAGGTGAAAGGTGAAGATGTCATCCACCGGTGAATCTATTGATGGTGAAGGTGCAAGAGATGTGGATGCAAGATGAATGAGTGGCATCATCATCAGATTTCAACTGTGATGAAGAAACAGAAAATGATCTGCATCTTTTGCACTGCTCTGGAGTACACAGAAATTGGTTCATGCCAGAATGAACCTGCAGGAATTGGTTCTCTAGGTGACATTAGTATTTTTCTGGCGGGAGGCAGAGATGTTCAACGCTGGCCAGGAAGGTCTGCGGGAATGCTTAACACGGACTCCCTTCCCCTTTGCATGACCTCTATTTAGATCTCTCTCTGAATATTTACAAAGTGCTGGCAATGTTTCAGCTGAAGCTGCATGGCTAGAAGATTTTTTGGCTTTTTCTTTGTTCTTACTTTGCCCTTATGGCTACCAACTTGCCTCTTGCTATTGACTTCCTAACCCTTCAAATTCCTTGAATTTGTTTGTTACTTTTTTTCCCAAAATTCACATTCTGTGACCAAATGTAAAGATGGCAGACCCATCACATCCACCTTGTTTGGGTCAGAAGCAGCCTTCTTACTGCTGTAGAAGGAGCTTTTAATGAAATATGCAGAAAAACAGATTTCACTCAGTCTGAAGACACGTCAAGTGAGGAAAAAAAACAGATCATGAATGAAATTTCTAATGTGTTCTTGACATGCTGAACTCCATCGATTATATTCATATTCGAACAAATATAGATATGAAGTGTTACAGGGTCATCGCACATATGGGGCAGTGAAAGAACAAAGGTGCAAAACAAGCTATAAAATCACTCATTTCCTGCTTGCAGACTACTAATGCTATATGACAAAAGTATTTTTTTAGCATCCCACACTAGACTGACAATAGTGATCTATCTAAAGGAGGAAACTGTCTTCATTAGAACACGTCCCTGATTGGTACACAGCTGTACCGCTGAAGGTAAAAAAAAATGTTAAAAACACAAAATGTTATTTGCAGTCAATGTACAGAGTGGATGTCTTTAGTCATACCTGTCTCATTATATCAGGATTATTTAGCATGTGACTAATCTCTGGATTACGCTGGATCAGTTGCTGCATTTGAGGATTGGCCATTATTAGCTGTCTCATGAGGTCAGGATTTGAAAGCATGCTCTGTACAAAGGGATTCTCCATGATCTGTAGCATCATCTCAGGGTTGGACATAAGCTGCCTCTGCATCTGGCTCTGAAGTTCTGAAAAGTTGGCAGTGTTCATACCCATGCTGCTTAGGCCTGCTAATCCTCCAAGTCCTCCCAGTCCACCTTAAAAACAAATACAAATCAAGGTTGGATTTGCCTCTCAAACTCCACGAGCTGATATAGAAAACTACACATTAAAGAAAAGTGCATACAGAATCACTTTCAAACGAGTAGGTGGTTAAGGGCAAAAGGCAGAGACCAAAATGTAACTGCAGTAACAAATTTGATACAACTGCTTCACATTCTCATTTTAACTCTTAACACTAATGAAGGGAAAGCTGAGGCACAAGCTATCAAAGCAACAATTAAAATGAGCCTTAACTAACAGCAGTCATAAGTTGCCTAGCCATGTTCCTTTCACACCTCACTGCTGCTACTGATCTGAATTAAAGGTCAGATCAACAGGGAAGAAAAACAATAAAACAACAGACACTGTAAGAGAAAAATACTCTGATAAGGATTTTCCAAAATGCAACTGATATTTTTGGCCTCTTACGGCATCCTATTAAAGCATTCACCCCTCTTTAGAAACAAAAAGCTAATTACCACTAAGTACCATTCTCCAGCATACTTGATACATTTAAAAAGGAACTAAATCAGTCTATCTAGCTCTTATTTTGTGTTTGTCTGACATACAAAGTTTAACGGCGTAAACATTGCAGGTCACATTGACAATTTCGAAGCACAAGAGTGAACAGCTTCACACAGAAAGCAGGAGGGTTACACGGGGGATCTATGAAAGATACCAAGGGCGACTTTTTAATTACACTAGCAAAAAAGTAGGAAGTCATAGTAGGAGGGGAGTCCAGTCAACTAAAAAACTGGGGAGGACACCCTCACCCCCTTCAGGGTTCATGAGTTTTTATGTACTACTTGCTATGGAGGCTCTTAGCAGATGTTGTCATGGGATGTAGGTTATTAGCACACGTCTTTTTCATGCATGTCTTACATGTGCCATACCCGAGACGATATGCGTGTGTGTGCGCGTATACACACACGCTAAAAAACCAAAGGTTAGAGGGATGGTATAGCTAGGAAGTCAAATAAAAAAAAACATATCTTCACTTGAAAAACCAAAGGTTACAGGGAAAGTTATAGTTAGGTTCTGAATTTACTCAAACAAAACCTTAGAAATTCGGCTGTTATTTCAAGTAACTTTAACTCGTGCCCTGGCCATGCACAGTTTTTTCTTCATTAATTTGACTGCTAATGCTTCATTATATATATATATATATATATATATATATATATATATATATATATAATTATTTTTACAAAACCGCTTTATTGATTTTATTGCTGAACAAAAAGCCAACATGGCAGAACACCACTGGCCACAATTCACCTCCTCCGAATGAGCACTACACAGATAAGTAATTTGCACTGGATTTACAATCCCCATATATTGTGCATAAAGTCTACCCCCCGCTCACACCTAGGGATTACGCCCCAAGTCTTTCTCCCAGGATCCCGTCCATCTCCCCCACACCCACTCATATTTAGCCGGACAACCCCATGCTTCATACACCAGTTTTTCTTGGGAGGCGCACCAGTCCATCCGTCATCGCCACTTCGCCAGTGCAGCGGGCGATTCCGCTCTCCAGCCTGAGGCAATGTTCCTTTTGGCCACCAAACAAGCCATTCCTACAAAAGTGCGCTGTGCCCTATTAGAGCCTTCTCCCTCGAGAACCCCCAGCAGGTCAAGTATGGGGGCTGGCTCTATCTCCTCCCGCAAAACCATGGACACCTCCGCTAACACTGTGCGCCAGTAGGCAACGATATCGGGGCATGTCCACACCATATGAAAAAAATCTGCAGACGGGCACGCACACCGTGGGCACTCAGCTTGCTGCCTAAGGCCGGTCGTGTGCAGCCTTCCAGATGAGAGATATGCTGCATGAAGAAAATAAGTCTGCACCAATCTCAGTCGTGAGGACATAGTCAACAGTCTCGGAGCCATCAGGGCATCTCTCCAGTCCTCCCTCGTCATCGGACCCACACACTGCTCCCAACTGGCACAAAGCCGGTCAAGTGGCTGCGATGTATTAGTGGTCAACATGCGGTATATACGCAACCCCCCCCCTTTGACGAGGTGTCCCATAAGTGTCTTGGTTTCCATGGGACAGAATTCTGGGAGAACTGACCCTGCCTGAAGGTGCACCTGAAGGGCATGACGGAGCTGCAAGTATTTATGGAACTGGGTCTGGCTGAGTGAGAACTGTTGTTGAAGTTCCTGGAAGGACCGCATGTGTGTGCCCGCCCAGAGGTCTCCGAGTGACGATATCCCGATAAGATCCCACCTATGGAACCCATCGAGCGCCGAGACCTCCATTAGCCAACCACCTTGCCACAATGGGGTTTGTTGGGTAAGCCGCCGCCACCACCCCGCCGCCACCACCCCGCCGCGCGCTGCGCCGCCCTCCACCCTATAAGCATCACCCCTTGTCACCTCAGGAATCCCGTGGGACACAGGGGCCCCGTAGAGCATCTCGAACAAGTCAGGGAAACCGATGGACAGGAGCTGCTTCATTGATATTTTTTATGACGTTATAAAAGTTGTCATGATTGCTGTAATATCTGGGGTAATGAGCAGTGCATGGCGAGGGTGCGAGTTCCAGTTACCTTAGGGTGGGAGTTATAGTTAAAAACAAATTTTCCCCAAAAAAGTGATCCCGTGATTCTTGTTGTACATAGAAAGTTTCAGGGTGATCTGTCAAGCGGGGGCTGAGAAAAAGGAGGGGTCAAAAAAAGTGTTTTTTCCTGTTATAATTCCCATAGGGATTTTAGACACAACTACAGCCTGAACTGCTGGACTGAATTACACCAAATTTGACAGAAAGGTAGCTTTGGGTCCGCAGATCACCCTTTTACTTATTTGGTACAAATCTCTTCAGTAGTTTGAGATATTAAAGGAAATCCAAATTTTTGTATCTGGTCGGAGCCTAAGCACAGATCCCATGGTGAGATCTGACTGGCAGTCTGCACTTCCACCAGAAAGTGATGGCAGCCATCTTGGGAACAATATACATGTTAGCACCCCATTCAAATGCATTGTAGTGAATAGCAGGTTTTGAGGATCACAAAAAGGAGAACTTATAAAGGGTGATAACAGATTTTAGTTACAATATAAATCATTTGTTGATGGTACCATACTAATTTAACAACTGTGGTGTGTTCTAAGGTGATTTTGCCCTGCTGGGATTTCATGAATCATGTAAACGAAAAGAGTTTTCTCATGATTTTCCCATAGAAGTTATGGAAGGTGCTCCAGAAGCTAAAATGAGAGCATATTTACAGTAAATGCACACTATCTTTCTCAGCGATATTAGAACGAGGTGTGACATTCTCAGTAAAGCATGTACTTCCAACAGGAACTGCCTATTAGTTGATTTCCATGTGTTCTACTGCAGCGTGCCAGAGTGTTCTAAAGAACAACTAGAGTGGTAACTGTCTTGCTTATGACAAAATTGTTCCACACCTAAAGCCATTTGAATTGAAACAAACTGATAAAACCTAAAACAATTAATTTAGAAGGGAACAAAATAAGCGGGTTCATTTTGTCATAGAAAATATGGTTAGTCCTATAGAAAGAAAAAAATAGGACATATTTTAAGAGAGTTCTCAAATATCTTTTGCTTCTATTTCATTAAAACATTCTGACATGCAGACTTAGACATGCACTTTCAATACCAACAGCAGATTGCCAGTTAACTCCCAGGTGAGCAGCAGCTTTACTACAATCTTCTAATGAGCAACTAACGTGCTAACATTCTGAATTTATGCCAAAAGTGTAACACATCTGAAAGCCATCTTGATGAAATCGAAGTCAAAAACTGAAAGCATTTTATACTGAGGAAACTACAGTACATAAAGAGATTCGGAAGGTTCATAACAAATAAGTCTCCCAAGATGGCCACCACAAGGGAAAAAGAGCCCAAATGTAGCACAGATATCACCTAAATATAGCCCAATTACAGTAGTGTACAAACTACTTAAGTCCTTTGTTTTTTTGCAGTTTCATATGTAGCGCAGACTTGACCCGAAGGTACTGGAGTGCTTTACATTAGCATCAGTTACATTACACAAGGACACATTCATTTTAGGCACGGGAAGATTAAATGATTTACCCAGATGTCGAGCTGATGCTGAAACTCAAACCTGGTTCCCCAGGTGCAAAGTCTGCAGCTGTGGCCGTAATGCCACATCCTCTCTCCTAAGAGGAACATATAATCAAGTGATCAACTGGATAAAAATATAAAGATATCAAATAATTTAGAAGTGCTTTGTAACTATGTGGGGACTCAGACAATATGCCCTCAATTTATCTATGGAAATAAGACCCTCTGATTTTTATAATTTCTTATGGAAATGCTTTAGGTATTACAGTTTTGATTACATCATGATGATATCAGGTATGCCGCACATTTTGTAATAAATATCTAATGTTAGCAATCAAGTTGTTCATTAGATTATTGTGGGGAGGCAGAGGTCAGGGGTACGAACTCAGATAATTTAGGGCAGGGAGGAGGCTGAGAGGGAACAAGTTCACCAAGATAGGCGGGGAAAGGGGCGGCAGCAGCACCACAATGGACCACGGAGGACAGGGGAAGCAAACCAACCATGCAGGATAGGCAATAGAGTCTGTGGCAATATAACAGAATACTGAGGGCAGAAGAAGAGGCAGTGGCAGTACAAGCATTCATGCCAACAGACCTGATTCATGCAGGGCACGCCCTATATTTTTCAGCCCAAAAGGGCCTTATTTTTCTGTCTCTTGCCTAAAAATCCCTCTTTTTCAGTGTAAGTCAATGAGGAAAAACAATTCCACAGGTTTCTTTTTCAGCAAGTTCAGAATGTTTGCAAGTATGGTACAGTGGATCACAAGGTACAGGAGGAATGGGGTAGGAGCATGGACTTCGATAACAGAACAGGGGCACCAAACTGGCCTTAAACAGCAGGTGTCAGGGGTTGCAGTAGCACAATAAACCACACAGGGCAAGCAGGGCATCAGTGCAGCACAAAAGACAATGGAAAGCATTAGTGAGGGGACAGGGCCATGCACACAGATATTAGACAGCAGAGGGGAAAGAGGCAAAAGCAGCAAGCTGACCATACTGGACAGGAGGAACAGCTGCAGCATAAGGGTTCATGAAGGGCAGGGGGAAGGAGGGAAGAGGCAGGGGCATGACAACGAACCAGACAAGGCTGGCGGGAGTGGATAGGGACCTGCACATGGAAAACAGAGGGCAGGAGCAGCCAGTTGACCATGGAGGACAGGCACGATGGGCACTGGAAGCACAACACACCTCTGAGGGCAACAGTGAGACTACAATGGCAGGCAAGAGATGAGAAGTGGGAGGGAGTCAGGGGCAGCAAGCTGACCAAACAGGGCAGGTGGCAGCACAGAAGACCATGGATTGCAAGCAGGAGGGGCAGTGGCAGCACAACGACCATAGTCGGCAAGAGGGAGCGGCCAGGTGCATACACATAGGATCATGGAGAACAGAAGTGCGTGGTAGGGGCGGGACACAGACAGGAGAGGGCAGGGGAAGGGGCATCACAACAGATCACTCAGGGTAGGTAGGAGGAGCAGTTGCAGCACAACAGAGTATGGAGGGTAAAAGGGAGTGGCAGCAAAATGGAGGACCATGGAGATCAGGAGGGTGGGGCTAGGGGCATGGAGCTCGGGCAGGCAGGGAAGAGATGGCAGCCACCTGATCATGCTAGGCAGGTAGGAGGGGCAGTGGCAGTTCAACAAAACACTCAGTAGATAGGAGGGGGCAGGGGCATGCACGCAGACACAGGGGTGTGGAATTTCTATACCCGACTCCCAGGACATTTTTGTTTGGGGTCAAGGGCAACAACTTTTAATGCCTATTTTGTCTGTGGGATAAGTAGGCCCAACCCCCTGCAGCACAAACCCTTTGGCAGCCAGTTTACAGAACTGAATTATGGATAAGGGAAAGGGAAAGGGAATTACAATATATTAAGGCTGTTCGAACTTGTATTTATGGTTAATGCAAAGCTTTTATTATTAGACTGAGTGCTCTACGGAAATGTTGTGAGTTTGAACTGCACTGCTGACAGTGGTCCTAGCATAAAAATGTGTACAGACATTTCCAAAGTGTAGCAAATTGAGGTTACATATAATGCTCCCAGATTGCTCTCTGACTAGATGCAAATAATAGCAGAAGCTTGAAAGCAGGATTGATGAGTCTTTGCTTCAAATTAAATGTTCACAAAAATTGCAACTAGGAAAAAAACTTTTGCTAAACTACTGTGTAATTTTAAGTACCAATTACTTTGAAGCACCATCTACTAAAATGCGTTGATGCATGCTAATATTCCCAAAAAGTATTCATAATGGAAAATTCAGTCCAACCAGATTCATCATGACACATGAACATGAAAATAAACAATCATTGACAAAGCCAATAGGTATAACATTGGTGGTCAGCCTTTTGGTTTTGTCAATGTGTGGCTAGTTTTGACATGGTTTTTGTAAACCTTCATTGTTATAGGAGCTACCAGGCCCTCGCCTTTTTAGCAAACATTGCCAAAAAGCAATATTATTTTTGGTCTCATACATTCCATATTAGTCTCTGTCACTTAACAAAACTACTTTGTGTGCCGATATGCTTCTTGTGGAAGAACAAAATGCTGTCACTAACAGTGAAGCCAGTCTCTACAGAGAGAGAGACATGTTTAATAAAAACAAAAGGGTCTTGGTTAATTCAAGACCTAATTAGGGGCTCAATCCTTAAATAAAGTCACAAAGGTGCACCTATGAAATATGCTCTTGCATTAGTGGAGATTTACAGCTTTCATGAATTCACAATAATTTACAGAAAAAGGCTAGCAAATCGTACTTCTAGAAAATATTTGTGAACTGCTTTTTAGCACGAACGAATATGCATGTATAAATTTGCTCATATGAAAATCTGTTGAGCGTTTACAAGTTATTTTTCCCTCCAACCACTTTTTTCCCCAATCGTGGAAGAAGATTTATTTGTGCCCTTGCCAGGAGTAAATTTCTAACCTTTCTCAGTACAGGAAAAGATGAGAAAAGCTGGTGAAAACCCTGAAAACATGCAAGTTAGTGTGTTTACACACTCTCCAAACCTGGAACTATTGCTTAATGCTACCTCCAGACCCACTATGTAGATTTGTGGAAAAGTGGAAAAATGTGGGAATTGCTAGAATTCAAACCCTACTATAGCATGAGCCCTGGCTTAATCAGAAAGGCTATTATCAGAGCTCATATATAATGAGATTGCTGCCATAATTTACCAGAACACATTACAAGGCACCAAAGGGACTAGTTATTATTTTTTTTTTTCAGGCCAATTAAATTTGTGAAGCAACCTGTCCCACGAACAAGATTATATTTTATTAAATTCCATACCCCTGCAGACATCGGATGGTAAGGGAAGGAGTGTGAGGGCAGCAAGCTGAGGACAGAGGCTAACCAGGAGGGCAATGATGGGGCATAGAATTGGGCAAGAAAGGGCAGCAGGAGTGGGCAGGGATATCAAGCTAAATGGAAGGCAGTAGCAGTACATCAGACCAAGCAGGGCAGGATGGAGGGGGCTGGTGCATGAACTAAGAGAACAGAGGGCAGGGAGGAGGTGGATGGGGCAGCAAGGTAACTGTTCAAGGCAGGCAGAAAGGGCAGTTGCAGAACAACGGCCACGCATGGCTGTAATGAGGGAGCATGGGCATGAACATGGAAAATGGACGGCAAGGGGGAGCGGGGCAGGAACAGCAAGCTATGGTGGGGGCAGCACAATTCAAGGCCAGGCCCTGCGTCCAAACTACACCCTCCGTGCATTGCAATGGGCATCTTACTTTAAGTTAAAAAAAAACTAGAACTTCACTGAAAAACAAAGGTTACAAAGGGACGTCATAGTTAGGAAACAGAATAGAAAACTTTAGAAAATCATTAAGTTAACTCCCAGGTGAGCAGCAGCTTTATTAAAATCTTCTAATGAGCAACTACAGGGCTAACATTCTGAATTTATGCCAAAAGTGTAACACATCTGAACGCCATCTTGATGAAATCGAAGTCGAAAACTGAAAGCATTTTATACTGAGGAAACTACAGTACATAAAGAGATTAGTGAACTAGGGACGTTATAGTTAGTTTCAAATTGTTTAGGCACTAAACCATAGCCATTAAGCTGTTAAGAGTTATTTCAAGTAACTACTCATGTCCTAAGACAACTAAAACTCTCACCTTCGACATGCACTGCGAATTATCCTAGATATTACATCACTCATGACATCATTGGCAATATTACTACCATTTGTAGTAAAATTACTGATGAGGGAACTATGCATGGCGGGGGCACGAGTTATCGTTACCTTAGGGCACTAGTTATAGTTACTTGAAATAACTTTAACATCCGAATTTCTATGGTTTTGTGCATGTAAAATCGAAATCTAACTATACCGTCCCTGGAACCTTTGTTTTTTAGTGAAAAAAAAATATTTATATATGGAAAATGTCACTTACCCAGTGTACATCTGTTCGTGGCATGTTCCGCTGCCGATTCACATGCTTTGCACAGGTCCTGCCATCTAGTGTTGGGCTTGGAGTGTTACAAGTTGTTTTTCTTCGAAGAAGTCTTTTCGAGTTACGGGATCGAGTGACTCCTCCTTTTCGGCTTCATTGCGCATGGGCATCGACTCCATCTTAGATTGTTTTCCCGCAGAGGGTAAGGTAGGAGTGATAGAGTGTAAATAAATAGATGTCCATGCAATGGAATAGAAATGTATACACATATGTCCAATTTCTAAATGTAACTTAAACGGCTACAAGCTTCCGGGGAGGAGAGAGACGCTTGTGAATCTGCAGCGGAACATGCCACGAACAGATGTACACTGGGTAAGTGACATTTTCCGTTCGATGGAATGTGTAGCTGCAGATACACATGCTTTGCATGGACTACAAAGCAGTAATCCTTCCCTAAGCGGTGGTCAGCCTGTAGGAATTGAAGTTGTTTGAAATAGTGTCCTTAGTACAGCCTGTCCTACTGTGGCCTGCTGTGTTGCTAACACATCTACACAGTAATGCTTGGTAAATGTATGAGGTGTGGACCAAGCTGCTGCTTTACATATTTCTGTCATTGGTATATTTCCTAGAACTGCCATTGTTGCTCCCTTTTTCTAGTGGAATGTGCTTTTGGTGTAATTAACAGTTGTCTTTTAGCCTTTAGGTAACAAGTTTGGATACATTTCACTATCCACCTGGCTATGCCTTGTTTTGATATGGGATTACCAGTATGGGGTTTTTGGAATGCGCCGAACAATTGTTTAGTTTTTCAAAATGATTTTGTTCTGTCGATGTAATACATTAGAGCTCTTATAATATCTAATGTATGTAGTGCTCTTTCTGCCACTGAGTCTGGCTGTGGGAAGAAGACTGGGAGTTCCACTGTTTGATTTAAATGAAACGGTGAGATGACTTTAGGTAGAAATTTAGGGTTAGTGCGAAGTACAACCTTATGTTTGTGTACTTGTATAAAGGGTTGTTCAATAGTGAATGTTTGAATTTCACTAACTCTTCGTAATGAAGTGATTGCGACTAGAAATGCTACTTTCCAAGTTAGGAATTTAATCTGACAGGAGTGCATGGGTTCAAAGGGTGGACCCATGAGTCGTGAGAGTACAATGTTGACATTCCATGAGGGTACTGGTTGCGTTCTTGGAGGTATGATTCGTTTGAGACCCTCCATGAAAGCTTTGATGACAGGCACTCTAAATAGAGATTTTGTTGTTTATTTTGCAAATAAGCAGAAGTTGCTGTGAGATGTATCTTAATGGATGAAAAAGCTAAGGTTACTTTTTGCAGGTGGAGTAAATAACCTACAATATCGTGTATGGTTGCGTTTAAGGGAGTTATTTGTTTTTCTTGACAGTAGAAAACAAACCTCTTCCATTTGTTTGCATAACACTGCCTGGTGGTAGGTTTTTTTGCTTGTTTAATCACATCCATACATTCTGGTGGAAGATTTAGATATCCAAACTCCAAGATTTCAGGAGTCAGATTGCCAGATTGAGCATTGCTGGATTGGGGTGTCTGATCATTTGTTTGTTTTGTGTCAACAGGTCCGGTCTGCTTGGGAGTTTGATGTGTGGTACTACTGACAGGTCTAGCAATGTGGTGTACCATGGTTGACGTGCCCACGTTGGTGCTGTATGTATGAGTTTGAGTTTGCTTTGACGCAGTTTGTTGACCAGAAATGGAATGAGCGGGAGAGGGGGAAAAGTGTAAGCAAATATCCCTGACCAGTTGATCCATAGAGCATTGCCCTTGGATCGAGGGTGTGGGTACCTGGACGGGAAGTTTCGGCAATTTGCATTGTGGTTGGTGGCGAACAGGTCTATGTCTGGTCTGCCCCACTGACGAAATTATTTGTGAAGTACTTGGGGGTGAATTTCCCACTCGTGGGTTTGTTGGTGATCTTGACTGGGGTTGTCTGCTAATTGATTGTGAATTCCTAGAACGTACTGAGCTACCAGGTGTATGTTGTTGTGAATTGCCCAATGCCAAATCTTTTGTGCTAGAAGGCAAAGTTGTGATGAGTGGGTTCCTCCCCGTTTGTTTAGGTAGTACATTGTTGTCATATTGTCTGTTCTGACAAGAATGTGTTTGTGAGCAAGAAGAGGTTGAAAGGCTCTTAGTGCTAGGGATACTGCTAGCAGTTCTAAGTGATTTATGTGAAATTGTTTTTGTTTGTTGTCCCACTGTCCCTGACTATTGTGATTGTTGAGGTGTGTCCCCCCATCCAATCATTGATGCATCTGTTGTAAGAATGGCGTGAGGCACAGGGTCTTGAAATGGCGGCCCTTTGTTTAAATTTGTGGGATTCCACCACTGAAGCGAAATGTGTGTTTGGCGGTCTATCAACACTAGATCTTGGAGATGACCATGTGCCTGCGACCACTGTTTTGCGAGACACTCTTGTAAGGGTCGCATGTGTCATCTTGCGTTTGGGACAATGGCGATGCATGACGCCATCATACCCAACAGTTTCATGACAAATCGGACAGTGTAGTGTTGGTCTGGCTGAATTTTTGGCAATATGGTGTGGAACGATTGCACTCTTTGTGGACTTGGGCTTGCAAGTGCTTTTTGGGTGTTTAATGTGGCCCATAAATACTGCTGAATTTGTGCCAGTTGTAAATGTGACTTCTGGTAATTTATTGAGAACCCTAGTGCGTGTAGGGTGTTTATTACATAACGTGTGTGATGTTGGCACTGTTTTTGTGTGTTGGCTTTTATTAGCCAATCGTCGAGATAAGGGAAGGCATGTATATGTTGTCTCCTTATGTATGCTGCGACTACGGCATGGCATTTTGTAAATACTCTTGGGGCTGTTGTTATTCCGAAAGGTAACACTTTGAACTGGTGGTGTTTTCCCTGTATTACAAATCGGAGATATTTTCTGTGGGCTGGATGGATGGGTATGTGAAAGTACTCATCTTTTAGATCCAGTGTTGCCATAAATTCTTCCTATTGTAGCAGAGGGACTACATCTTGTAGTATTACCATGTGAAAGTGTTCTGATTGGATGTAGAGTTCGAGAGCTCTGAGATCTAATATTGGTCTTACTAGTGCCTGTACTTCTGTCTGTAACATTGGAATGTGTTGAGATGGCAGTTTATGTGCTTTTGGGGGATTGTCTGGAGGAATTTGTGTGAACTCTATGCAGTAACCATGTTGGATAATGGATAGTACCCAGTTGTCTGTTGTGATGTTTAACCATTGGTCGTGGAACGTTTGTAGTCTTCCTTCCACAGGGGAAGTGTGGTGAGGGAAGGTGGTGGTCAAGTCACTGTTTGTTATTAGTGGGTTGTTTTGAGGATTGGTATTTTCCTATAGATTTGGGGAATTGTCCTCTGTAGGATCCCCGAAATCCCCCTCTCTGATATTGTGTCTGGTAAGAGGGCTTGGCTTGTGAGGTAGATGGCTCAGAAGGTTGTGACCTGAAGCCTCCCCTATATTGAGGCTTTTGAAATGAGCCTCTGTATTGGGATGAATAAAGTGCTCCCATCGCTTTGGCAGTGTCGGCGTCTTTTTTCATTTTGTCTATGGCTGTGTCAACCTGTGTGCCGAATAATTGTTGCCGATTAAAAGGCATGTTGAGGACAGCCTGTTGGATTTCAAGTTTAAATACTGATGACCTGAGCCATGCATGTCGCCTAATGGTGACAGACGTATTTATAGTTCTTGCGGCTGTATCTGCGGAATCTAGCGCCGATCTTATTTGTTTGTTTGTAATTGCCTGTCCCTCTTCTACTACCTGCTGGGCTCTCTTCTGTTGGTTCTTGGGGAGATACTGAATAATGTCATTCATCTCATCCCAGTGAGCCCTGTCGTACCTAGCTAGTAGGGCCTGCAAATTAGCTATGCGCCACTGATTGGCTGCCTGTGACGCCACCCTTTTCCCTGCAGCATCAAATTTCTTGCTTTATCTGGAGGGGGTGCATCTCCAGAGGACTGTGAGTTAGCCTTTTTCCTTGCTGCGCTGACCACTAGTGAATCTGGGGGCAGCTGTTGTGTGATTAAAAATGGGGTCTGAGGGTGGTGGCTTGTATTTTTTCTCTACCTTTGGGGTTATAGCCCTTCCTTTAATCGGTTCTTGGAATATTTGCTGCACGTGTTTTAGCATACCGGGGAGCATTGGTAGGCTTTGGCATGTGGCATGAGTTGAGGACAATGTATTGAACAAGAAGTCGTCCTCCAGAGGTTGTGTGTGCATGGTCATGTTGTGAAATGCCGCTGCCCTAGCTAGAACCTGTGTATATGAGGTGCTATCCTCAGGTTGCGATGGCTTAGATGGGTAGCACTCTGGACTATTGTCTGAGACTGGGTCATCATAGAGATCCCATGGATCCGTGTCATGTTGTGACTGCATAGTGTGTGATGGAGACTGTGCAGTGGGTGTAGCAGGTGGGGAAACAGTTAGTTGAGGAGGAGACTGTTGAGGAGAAAACTGGGGAGGCGAGATTTCTCTCTTGTTTTTGGCACTTTAGCCGTTGGTTTCATCAGTGTCCAAACGTCCATGGAAGGCCAGTTTCCTTTTTGTTCTCAGAGGAGGTGCTGTGAGGATCTTGCCAGCGTCCTTGTGGATTTGCATCCTGGCCTGTTTTTCATCTAAATCCTCCATTTGTTGCAATTCCTCATCAAATCTACGGCTTTCTTTTAATTGTTTTGGAAGTCTATGCTCCTCTGTGTAGGTATGTTTTTTCAGCTCCGATGCTGTTTTTTTCGGCACCGATGGGCCTGGAGTAGTTGTTGGCCTCGGTTCAGGAAGTGACTTTTGGGGTTTCGACTCGATGGGTCGGTGTCGTATGACTTCGGAGCCTGTGCCTCGGCTCGAGTCCGAAGGCTTTATTATTGGCGTGGCCTTTTTCGGTGCCGAAGAAGGTACTTGGTCACCACTAGCTTTTTTACGGGTGGAGCCACGGCCTTCTGGCAGTGGCGTTCCCGAGGCCTTGTATTTGGGCTTGGTGTGGGTCGGGACAAGCGTACTCACGTGCTGGCCTGCTGTTATTGGTCGGTCGATGTCGGACTCTTGTTCAAAATCGGATCCCCGAACGGAGACGGCAGCGTGGATCATCTCCTCCTCTTCTGCGTCAAGGCGTTCGGTGCTTCTGGACGCCATCTCTAACCTTCGCGCTCTTCGGTCTCTTAAAGTCTTTTTCAAGCGGAAGGATTTATAGGCTTCGCAGGTATCCTCTTGATGATCCAGAGATAAACACAGGTTGCAAACCAGATGTTGATCTGTGTAGAGATACTTGGCGTGGCACCAAGGGCAGAATCTAAACGGGGTCCAGTCCATGAGGCTTCAACGATACTTTTGGTCGGGCCGACCAGGCCCAAGTTGGGCAAGGGTGCCCCGAAGGACAATCAAAGATCTGTATCCGCCAGTACCGAGGTGTCGATGCTGGATGAGATGCGATCGAAAAGAATACCGATGAATTTAGAGGGTTTGTAAGATTTTTCTGACTCGAACAACCGGAGTGAAGAGGAACACGTCCAAACCCAATGGCGGAAAGAAAATCTAAGGTGGAGTCAATGCCCATGCGCATTGGAGCCGAAAAAGAGGAGTCACTCGATCCCGAGATTCGAAAAGACTTCTTCGAAGCAAAACAACTTGTAACACTCTGAGCCCAACACTAGATGGCAGGACCTGTGCAAAACATGTGAATCTGCAGCTACACATGCCATCGAATATATGAATATTATATGTATATATATATATATATATATATATATATATATATATATATATATATATATTATATATATATATATATATATATATATAAATATTACCTACTGACGTTCGCAGTATGTATAGTTAGGACAATGTTTTCATAGAAAAAGCATTTTTGACTTGCCTATCTCTCTATATCTTTGGCGCAGTTTGACAAATCTTCACAAAATGTTCCCAAAAAAGCGTGTGCGCATGGAAAGTTTTGGGGTTATCCGTCAAGTCGGGGGGCGAGAAAAAGGGGAGGTCATAAAAAGGTGCGTTTCCCAAGTTAATTCCCATAAGATTTTTGAATTTGACTACAGCCCAAGCCGCTGAACGGAAATACACCAAATTTGGCAGAAAGCTGGATTTTGGTCTGCAGATCACATTTTTTTTTTCAAATCCAACACAACCTGAACTGCCAGGCCAGGTCTTTGCTGGACTGAAAACAAACATCCTGGGACCGGTTTCAGGGTGTCACCCCCTCATCAGCCAGGTTAGTTCGGGCGGGACTGTTCCCATGGGGAGCAGTGTCAAGGCTGATGTGCATATGGCTTGGTCCAAACTGGGGTGACATGGTGAGCAGAAGAACAATGGATTAAACCCAGATCTGTGTCTGGGGGTGAGTGAGTGAAAAGTTTCAACACTCCGTCCATCATCCTTTTGTGTTGCTATAGCCAGATGGATAGTCAAATGTATCCAAACCTGCTGCCAAAAGACCTTTACCTGTTTCTCCAAGAGCACACTTCACTCGTAAGAACGGCGCTACTATTGACATCTTGGACACATTCCCATTGCTGATATTTGTAAGGCAGCTACGTTGTCCATGCCACACACCTAGACTAAACACTACTGTGTGGATGCTTTAGCACAATAACAAGTCAGTGTAGGTCAGGCAGTGCTACGTACCCTTTTTCAGACTACTGCAACTCCCACAGGATAGCTACTACTTTTAAGGAGGGACTGCTTTAAAGTCTGTGAAGAGCATGTGTATCTACAGCCACACATGCCATCAAATGAATTATGTTACTTACCATGTAAGCATCTGTTTGTGAGATGTAGTACTATTGATTCACACGAGCCCTCCCTCCTCCCCGGACACCTATTCCGAACTCCGGACCCAACATTAGATGGGAGGAGTATACCCTGCAGGTATATCTACAGCCACACATGCCATGAAACAAACACACACACAAAAAACAGGTCACCACTGCTTAGTTCTAGTTAAGACCACAATTTAATAGGAAATGCATTTTTTGGTTTGCTTCAGACTTTGCCACCTTCTGATGAATATTCACAAAACACTGACAAAAAAATGTTATCCACCTCAGCTCCAATCTGGAAGGTTTTCGAGTGATCAGACAACTGAGGGTCCAGAAAAGGGCAGACCTCAAAACATGATTTCCCCATGCAATTTGCAAGTTACAAACAGCTATTACCAAAATGGCTGAACGGATTTACACCATTTTTGGCAGAAAGCTAGATATTTTTCCAGAAAGACTGTTTTTTGTAATTTGATGAATATCAGTAGTTTTGGAGAAATTAAGAACCAAAATGTAAGTATATATCACGCAGTGGAAACGTCTGATGTAAAATAAAATCTGACTGGAGATCACCAAATCAATAAAGAAGTGGCGGCAGCCATTGAAGGATTTAGAGATTGTTATCTGCCCTAGAAAAAGTCAATTAAAAAAACATAGGGGGGACAATTATGAATACCCTTAGCAACCTAAGCCTGGTGGGGGAGGAGGTCCAAAAGCAACTGGCACATATGAAAAACTTTGCTTTTATTTATTTTTTAAGCTGTACCGGGAACTACGGATCCATGGCACCAGGCAGATCCCGGGTTTTCAGAACCCCCCGCCTGGGTTTACTAGGGTCTTTGAGGGAGATAACCAATATATTTTTTTAGGAGGTGATGCAACGCCCTGTCCCAGACCCTTTTGGAGGCCCTGGGGACCCCATCTCATGGGGCTGAAATGTTTTGACTGTTTGGGGAGGGGCAATGCAGCCCCCACTCCCTGAGTTTATGTAAGGCTGTGGGGTCTCCCATTCTTTGGGAAATTTATTTTGGGGGGTGAGCATGTGGTCACCCTCCCACAAACCTATGTAAGATGCCAGGTACCTCATCCCCCAAGGATGGTAGGAGGCATGCAGCCCTCCCTCCACGACCTTGTGTAATGCCATTGGGACCCATTCACTGAGGCTTTTTTTTTTTTTTTTTTGGGTGGAAGGGGGTGTGCAGCCTTCTCCCACTGTCAACCACTTGCCCCAGGAAACCCATAGCCTATGGCCTGATGACATCAGTGTGCTGGGGGCCCCTATCTGCTGGGACACTGCTGTTCCCAGCCCGGGAAAGTGCAAGCAAGAAATACAACTTTAATTCCCTGCCCGCACGTTCCTGGGCATAGGACAGCTTTGCTCCCGCCAGGCAGGGGCACTCGCAATGACTGCTGGCTGGCTAGGTGGCAAGGGCCTTGGGGCTCCACCCAGTGTTTCCCAATGATGCAAAGTGCTGTGGGTGTCTAAGTGAGCATTAGGACACCCATGTTAAAATTAAAACTTAAACTGGGTGGCACCCACAATATGTGATGGATGGGGAGCCTGTAGGGCAGTGGGGTCATGGGGCTCCCCTTAAACCATCAATAGTGGTATATGCTGTGGGCGCTATTGCAGAACGCAAGCGAACCCAATGATAAGTAGAGACGAAGAGTAATTATATATTTTAACGGGAACAGGTCATTGACAATGAAAATACATTGGCAAAAAAAGTCTAGGTGATCTTGAGTTTGTAGTTAAAAATCACACAATTTATTACACAATACCAAATTCAGAATCAATGTTCAGGGGAAATCCACTGTGGGGCAAACAAAACCTGTATCAAAACAAACACAGGCTATTGTTAAACACTTCAATGTGTGAATGTATTAATATACATGTGGTCACAGTTATTGGTGAGTTTTTGACAAAGTCAATTGGTCTGCTTTCTATGTGTTGATGTGCTGACTCCTTGATAAATCCAATAGGCACAACTCTTTTTTATATGTTGGTGTTATGACGATTTGACATAGGCAGTAGGTCTGGTTTACTTAAGATGACACCCTTTATATTGTTAAATGATATATATATATATATATATATATATATATATGTTTTCTCTCTTACTCTCTCTCTCTCTCAAGGGCTCACATTTGTTAAGCTCTTAACTGCCTCTGAAATGCTGGAGTCGAATAATAACAATTTAGTCCAGCCTCCGGAGTTTTATGCTTTCGCCAAAAGGTGCTGGCCCTCCATAAGTCACTCAACTTTTGATTTCACCTCTCTCCTATCTTGTCATATGTTAGGTGGGGTTACCAAAGCTTCCAAGTGGAAATCAACCAGAAATAAGATGTTGAAGGCACGGCTAGTATCTTTGATGCTGCCATTACAAGTCACGCTGAGTCATTCTACCCTCTTATCTAGTGTCTGTACTGCAAACCGCTGTTCGGCTCCTGCTTGCAGCTATCAGTGGAAGTGTCGTTACAACGTGAAGTGTGTATAAATTCATTAAAAAGGGGAGGGGAGCAAGCAAAGTAAATTAACCGGATCGGAAAATTATTTGTATTTACACGTTTGTTGCAGGTTCATTCTCTAAAAGTGGATGTTCTACAATAGGAATTTCAGAGGCAAATAATCATTTTCAGTGATGTTTAGTTACATATATTTTAACAAAAAATGCGTGCACTGTTCTCCATGATGAAAATAAGCTGCTCCCTTGCACAAAACACAGCTTGGGACAATCTACTAAGGTGCACAAAATTTGTAGAGGACAATGACATGCACATTAAACTTCTATAGATATGACTAACGTTTGGCATTCTATGTAATGTGATAATTAGGTGATTACAATATTCCCTCTCAAGATGGGTACTTAATCACAATCGTGATGGCCTATTACAAGTGATGTAGGATATAATGCACTTGTAGAAAGGCAGAAGGGACAAACTCTTAAGACAGGCCCTAGGTCTGTAAACTCACTTTCTCACATCACTAAAAACAGAGCCTGGAGCTAAAGCCAAATTCAATCAGACAATGAGACATTGTGCAGGTCCAAGTTGCTAACCAGTCCATTACCATTTTCAGTGGATTGGGAGAAATTCATTTTTGATGCCACTGAATTCTGGGAAAAACATTGGAAGCCTGGTTCACTTCGCTAAGCTGTTCCTCCGACACACAGAGGATGGGTATACATATCAACGGGAATAAATGGTATGTCTGAAGAAGATCTTCTGGCTACGCGGGAAAGCGGAAAAGGGTACTAAAGACCTAGCATGCCCATTACTAATGGTAAAATATATATTTTTTAGATACTTCTACAACGTGCATTTACAACTTTGAAGCACAGACAATATTACGGTTGTATTTTGATCTCTGAAGGTTTTGACACTCTACCGATTTTCAATCACCCTAACCTTACTGCATATAAATACCTGTTTATGTAGGAGTTTTAAGAGGATACATTGTGACATAATAATAATAAAAGGAAATTTGCTCTTGTGCAATGCTTGATGCCCATCGTAAATGGGAACTCTCCATTTCCAACCTTAAACAATTTGTATGCCTATGACATTTGGTATTTTACTTTACTATGCACATTTGTGCCTGTCACAATAAGTACTAAAGGGTGAAAATACATTAATGTGAATACATATACCTATTTTTAAACAATTACTCCTTTTTTGAAAGCCGGAAAATGAAAGAAAATAGATACAAAGAAGAAGAGAGTCTTAAATTAATGGAATGAATCGAAGAAATATACTATATCCTTAAGATTGCAAACTGGCCATTGTAAGTCATGAAGCACAGACTGCAGCATAAGGCCTCCAGTTCATCTTGAAGCTCTACACTGGAGGACAATTCTGCCCATCTTACGTAACTCATGGTTTGATCTCTTGATCATCACTAGAGGAGGGAGGGCAATTTTTGTTTTAGAACACCACTTACTGGAGTGAAGTGGAATGGGGTAGCCTGGAGTGAAGTAGAATCGTGTAGATTAGAGTGAAGTAGAGTGGGGTAGATTGGAGTAAAGTGAGGTACCTGGGGTAGATTTGAAAGGTTTAGATAGGAGTGGGGTAGAATGGGGTGGACTGGGATGGAGAGGGGTACATTTGAGTGGAAAAGGTACACTGAGTGGAGTGGGCTAGACTGGAGTGGGTTGGGGTTTGTTGGAGTGGGTTAGATCTAGGTAGATTAGAGGGGGTAGACTAGGGTACATTGGAGTAGACCGGGGCAGTTTGAAGTGGGGCAGATTGGAGTGGAGTATGGTACATTGGAGTGGGGTAGATTTGAATGGGGTAGACTGGAATGGAGTGGGTTGACTAGAATGCAGTGGGTGGACTGGAATTGAGTGGGGTGGCTGAGGGTAAACTGGAGTGGGTTAGAGTGGGATGAGGTACAGTGGGGCGGAGTAGATTGAGGTGGGGTGGAGTGGAGTACAGTGGGGTAGATTAGAATGTAGTAGATTGAGGTGGTGTAAAGTGGGGGAGATTAGAACGGTGTTTAGCGAGGTAGACTGGAGTGTGATAGATTGGAGTGGACGAGGAGTGGGGTAGATTATGGTAGAATGGGATGGGGTGGACAGGATCTGAGTAGGGTAGACTAGAGTGGGTAGATTGGGGTTTGGTAGATTAGAGTGGCGTATAGTATGGTGGGGTAAATTGGAGTGAGGTAGATTGGGGTGGAGTGGGGTAGAATGGTGTGGCTGTGGTGAAGTGGGGTAGATTCGAGTGGGATAGACTGAGGTGGGGGTAGAGTGGAGGGGATTAGAATGGGGTTTAGTGGGATAGATGGGAGTAGAATGGGGTGTGGTTGACTAGTGGGGTAGATTGGATCGGAGTGGAATGAGGTATTTTGGAATTAAGTGGGGTAGACTGGATTAGGGTGGGGTACAGTCTGGTGGGCTATATTGAAATGCGGTGGAGTAGAGTGGTGTGGGGTAGATTGGGGTACAGTGGTGTGAAGTGGGGTAAACTGGGGTGCAGTGGACTGTGGTAGACTGGAGGGGAGTGGGGAAGATTGGAGTGGATTGAAGTAGATCAGAGAGGATTGGGTAGACTGGAGTGGGGTAGACTGTGGTAGACTGGAGTAGATTGAAGTGGGGTACAATGGGGTAGGGTGGGGTGGGGTACATTAGGGAAGAATGGAGTAGAGTGGGTAGACTGGAGAGGGTGGAGTGGAGAAGAATGTAGTAGGGAAGATTGGGGTGGAGCGGAGTGGGGTAAACAGAGTGGAGTAGGGTAATGGCATGGAGGGGCATAGAGCGGAGGGGCGTGGAGTGGCATGGCATAGAGTGGTGTGGCATGTTTTGTGGAATGGAATGTTGTGGAGTGTCATACATTGGAGTGGCATGTTGTGGAGTGGCAAGTCCAGTGTTGCAGCATGGAGTGGCGTGGCATAGAATGAAACAGAGTGAAGTAAAGGGTTGTGGGGTGGCGTAGGGTAGAGTATGCCTGGTGTGGTAGCACACTAACATTACAGACAACACATTTTCAATTGCAATGACCATTACATGTGCACAGACATACAGTTTTTCTGCACACAAATGCACAGATACACATACAGTTTGACTGCACATAATGTGTGGAAATTACATCACCTAGTGTATTGATGCATTTTGATTGTATTCAAAAGTTTGTTTCCATCACACTTCCAAATGACCAAAAAAGTGTCCATTTGTACTTTCCTAATTTTGCCATATTGTGGAATATCAGCAGACTTAGTTTTTGTTGTGTGATAGAAAAATACCATCCTACATCCTCGCCTCTCACAATAGTACCCAGCAGGATTGTCACATAACTTCTCTCACTTTGAGTCAGAGAAAGAAAAGTAAGCACCAAGCACTCTTGGAATACAGAGCCTGACATTTGACCTATGTCACTGAATGCACAGCAAATGTGAGACAGAGACTGACATTTGGCCTCCGTCTTTGAATGCAAAGCACAGCAAATGTGACAAGATACGAACAAGATTAAAAGAAATGTTTACAGAAATGAAATACCAGGAAGGATACAGTAAACCAGAAATGCTCCACAGAGGGACAATGTCAAGCTGGACAGTATAAAACAAACAAAGCCAGCAAACAGAAAGCAAGCAAATGTGAGTTGCAAACCACAAAGCCAATGGTAAGCAATGGATGAAATGTGTTCCAGAGGAAGATTCCAGAATGCCCACAAGAAGTCATTAGCAAACCAGACAACTGTGTTGTCTGGTGGACTTCGACCTAAAAAGACCCCAGAGAAGAAAACCTCCTATATTCTGTACTGGCTTCAAAATTAAAACTAAAGAAACGTTCAGCTAAAAATAAAAGCCAAATAGGTGATAAATTAAAACAGCTTCTTCTTAGCAAACTTCTCTAAACACCAAAGGTGGAACCTCTTCTACTTAAAGACACACAATGCTATTGAGGATGGTCTGTTAGCTTCTTACGATGTTCACGAAGTCTTGTAGAAGCTTTCTAAGGACACATAGGAAGGGTTCAACAAAAGACTTACAACGATGACGAGCAATGTTAGGTGGTGATATAGTATCTTGCCCAGTGCTCTGATTAGCAGTCCCAGCCTAAAGACCAATATTATGGGTGGCTCTTCCAAGAAGTCCAGCAGATCTCAACTACATTTCCACTGCCTCAGGAGAACTTCTCTCCACTAGCTGATCAAAAGGTCCATATCGTGGTACCCTTTTAGATAGTATCTTGATGCACAGAGTTGGCATTTTGCACAGTTGCAAAAAGGTCTACCAATGCCTGACCTTTTCCACAAAATGGAGAAAGAATCTTCTTGTTGATAACCCATTCATGGGCATATGATAAATGCCTGCTTTAATCATAGACACCTGAGAGATGAATGGCTGCAGCTAAATTGTTTCTGACCAACATATAATGCCATTTGGTTTGGACTGCTCTAGAATGAGAGCTTGATGCTATTCCTTCCTCTTTGTTAAGGTATAACACTGCAATCATGTTGTCAATCTTCAACAATACTACATTACTTGTTAAAGCTGGAAGGAAAGTTTTCAAAGTCAGCTGAACTGCCCAGAGATCCAAAATATTTATATGATAACATTATTTTGTTAAGCACTGTCATTGTACTGGTCGGTGCCAAATGACTGAGTCAGCAATAGCTGATGGATTTGGTCCACAATCTTAAGGTTCACAAATGTTGTCCACCAGGGAAGCAAACTCAAGGCTGACAAAGATATAGTGAATCTATCTTTTCAGTTTCTCAAGCACTGATTCCATTGATATTAGTGATCATGCCTGTGAGAGTGCTTACACTGGGTACCACTGTAATGCAAGATTGCCAATGCTCAGTAGAGAGGCTGCCTGACTTCTAGTAGGATGACTAAAGTAGGACAGAAGATTATATTTCACAATATGGTAACAGTCACTCCTTCAAAGGTGCAAAGATTTTGCTAAGTATGAATCCAACATTATTGCAGGATATTTTATCCTTAGGTACTGCTACTGATAATGTTGATTTGAAGATCAAGTAGTATCATGAACTGCGTGAACATCCTGGAAGCACTTTCTGTTGTGAATAGGGCTCCTGGTTTTATGATCGTTTATTTCTTTACATTTCTGTCTGTATTTATCCATATTTATTTTCTGCTTTGTTAATAAAGATGTTCAATTATTTATTTCCTCATTTATTTAACTGATAAACGTGCACTCATTCTTCGCCATCTGTTATATTTTAGAAAATTAAGCAGCAAAATATAAGAAAACAAGTTACTTACCTGTAATTATAGTTTTCCAGTATAGGCATCTTTCTTGGATTCACATGCTTGAATGTTCCCCGAAGTGGTCCCACGGTATTACTACAAGAGCATTGCAACATATACCAATATAATACAATGAAATGGATAGCCACTGCAATAGCCTATCCATTTCCTTTTGTAAAAAGATCCAAACCTAGGTCACAACCGATCAAACGACAGCACCCTGAAGAACCTTCGCATGGGAGGCTGAGTTCCTCAGATTTTCCAACACAAGTATGATAAAGGTGTAAACAAGGAAATAAGGTAAGCCTCTCCAGGGAGGAGGGTGGGTGGCATGTGAATCTATGAAAGACACCAATACTGGAGAACTGTAAGTAACTTGTTTTCTTCCCACTACCTCGAAGAAAACCACACTCACAATCCGGGTTCCACAAGAACCACAGCACGGAAACCACCCTCATCGCATGCACTGACGACATTAGGACCAAAGTCGACAAAGGCGAGACCGTCACACTCAACCTTCTGGACTTTGATACTGTCTGCCACCACATACTCCGCACACGCCTCCACAACATAACAAAACACAACATAGGAATTTGCCACAAAGCCTTAGACTGGCTCACCTCCTTCCTCACTGACCGGACCCAAAGAGTCTGCCTCCCACCTTTCCACTCCATCACCACCAAGATCATCTGCGGAGTCCCCCAAGGGTCCTCTCTCAGCCCCACACTCTTCAACATTTACATGATCCCCCTAGCCAACATCCTCCGATCACACGGAATCACTATCCTCTCCTACGCAGATGACACCCAACTCATCCTCTCCCTCACCCGCAACCCCACCACCGCCAAAACCAACCTACACGCAGCTCTCCTCGACACCGCCAACTGGATGACAACTAACCATCTCAAGCTTAACTCCAACAAAACCGAGATCATCATCTTCGGCCCCAACAAAACCATATGGGACGACTCCTGGTGGCCTACTCCTGGTGGCCCACCGCCCAAGGACCCGCACCCAGCCCCGCCCCACCCCCGCAAACCACGCACACAACCTCAGCATCATCTTGGACCCCTCCCTCTCCATGACACAGCAGATCAATGCTCTTACCTCCTCCTGCTTCCTCACACTCCGCACTCTAAAAAAAAATCCTTCAAATGAATTGCCCCAGAAACCAGGAAGTCAGTCACCCATGCACTCATCAGCAGCAGACTAGACTACGGTAACGTCCTCTACGCCGGCACCACACTCAAACTCCAGAGAATGCAGAACACAGCCGTGTGCCTCGTCCTTGGCCTCCCCTGCCACGAACTAATCTCACCACACCTCAAAACCCTTTCCTGGCTCCCCATAAACAAGAGAATCACATTCAAGATCCTCATCCACGCACACAAATCCCTCCACAACACTGGCCCGACATACCTCAACGAAAGAGTGAACTTTCACACTCCCACCCCCAACCTCCGATCAGCCAACCTCACCCTAGCCACAGTCCCCCACATCCAACGCACCACCACAGGAGGCAGGTCCTTCTCCTACCTCGCCCCCAAAACCTGGAACTCCCACCTCCGCAAAACCAAAGACCTCCTGCTCTTCAGAAAAAACCTCAAAACATGGCTGTTCGAACAGTGACCCTCCTGCACCTCTCCCTCCCCCCCACCCCCTCCACCAAGCGCCTTGAGACCCCCACGGGTGAGTAGCGCGCTATCTAAATTTTTTTGATTGATTGATTGAATCTTTCATAGATTTACATGCTTGAATCAGAGTAGCCAACAATAACAGTTCACAACTGGGGAAAAACACAAATGTTCTTAGTGGGTGGTGGATAATAATATGATATAACTTTGTACTATTCCCCTTATGAGACACGATAGTAAATAAAGTTTAGCATGAGTGATATCAACACACTTATTAATGATGAAATGAGAAATAAAAAAAATTAAACTCTTTTAGAAGAGGCTTACCTTAATGGATAAGATGACGTAAAACTGCTTGCCCTACAGCTGCGTCCATACTGACTGGCTACTCCAAGAAGTAATGCCGCATGAAAGTATGTGTGTTTTTCCAAGCACTGCACAACTGATCTTCTCAAAGGAAACATTAGCGAAAAGGGCAGTCCAATAGAATATCGCCCGCTTTAGAATGGCAGAGTTGGATGGTTGCTGAAATCCATCTTGAAATAGTCGATTTTGTGACTTAAGAACATAGCTTGTTTGGATGATAGGAGACTAAAAACTGATAAGTTTTCCGAATTTGTTTAGTCCTTTGCAAATAAAAATTAAGACCTAATTTTACGTCTGGACAGTGAAGTGCTTTTTTCAGCTGATGATGATGGATTTGAAAAAAAAGGTGCAGAGTACCACAAGTTTATTGAGATGAAATTGGGATGGAACCTTAGGAATAAACTTTGGATTTGTTCTAAGGAGAACATAGTCATCAGTGAAGTGTAGATAGGGTTCCTTGATAGTAAAAGCTCGGATTTTGCTTATTCTTCTTGTAGAAGTGAGCGTTAAGAGTAATGCAACTTTCCAAGTGAGATACTTGAGCTCAGTTTTGTGAATAGGTTCAAATGGGGTTTTTATAAGTTGCAAAAGAACTATATAAAGATCCTACTCAGGTGGAGGAGGGCGAATCAGGGGAAAGGCTCTAAATAAACTTTTCATAATTGCTTAATGATCTGGTGTGAGCAAAGAGAGACAGAATTGAGAGAGCATCTGTAATGTGAAATTGGAGCGAAGGCAACCTTAACAGATGCGTGTACCAGCCCTGATTCAGCCAAAGATAGTAGGTAAGGTAGAATCTGTTCTGGCGATGAATATAGAGGGTGAATGTTGTTTTGTAGACACCAAGAGCAAAAAGGTCTCCATTTGAATTTTATAGGAACTGTTGGTGGAATCAGATCTTGTCTGGGATAATATATTTCTGCAATCCTGGGGGAGGTTTAACTGCTTGAGCTTGTTTAATTCAGGAGCCATGCATGCAATTGGAGAGAGGCGAACGTGGATGGAGGATCTGCCCCTTGTTTATAGTTAATAGAGTTGTTGTTATTGGCAGGCGATATGGACTGGTTTCTGAGAATAGAAGGTGGATGAACCAGTGTGGTCAGGGCCAGCGTGGAGCAATGAAGATCAGGGGGCACGGTTCTCTCTTCATTTTCATTAGAATCCCAGTGATGATAGGGTATGGGAGAAAAGCGTAAGCAAAGATCCTTGACCATCTTATCGAAAATGCATTCCCCCCATGACCCTCTATGTGGGTCCCTGATGGCGAAGAACCAGCATTCCTGGTTCTTCTGCGACACAAAGAGGTCTAAGTTCGCTGTGACCCATCTCTGTAATATGGAGACGAAAATGGCTGGTTAAGTTCCCATACGTGCAGGTTTGACTGGTTCTGCTCAGGGTGTCTGCTAAATTGTTCTTTATTCCTGGCAGATGCTCCGCTTTGATTGTAGCAGTACCCATTTACAAATTCTTTGAGCCTCTAGGAAGACAATGTGGGGACTTTGTACCTCCCAGCTTGTTTAGATAATGCATGCAGATGGAGTTGTCTGTTCGAATGAGTACGGATGTTGTGTGTATCCTCGGAATAATGACTGCAGTGCCAGAAAAATGCTCTTAATTCTAGGAAACTGATGTGCATTTGGAAAGAAGCACTCCATCGGCCCCTTATTTGGAGATTCTGAAGATGGACTCCCCAACCTTCCAGGGAGGCATCCGTAGTAATAATGTAATCTGGAAGTGGAGAGAGAAAGATAAGCCCTCCTGAAAGATTTCCACCATTTCCACCATAGAAGTGTCCATCTAAGTTCCCTTTTCATGTATGGAGTAATTTAAACTAGACCATTAAAATGATCCAGTTACTTGGAGTCATTGTTTGTCTGTTCGTGGAATGGTCTCTTCTGAGACCTGCGAGAGGCAGCATAAGAATGGCTGAAGACATCATGCTGAGAAATTACTTGAGGATACGGACAGAAAAACTCTTCTGGATAGATCGTGAGCCAATAATGATATGCTTTTTTGTCTTCTGCAGACAAGAATGCCTTGTTTTGTATGGTGCCCAGAGTTGCCCCGAGAAAATGTATTCTTTGAGAAGGTGAGAGTATTGATTTTTGAAAATGTACTTTTAGTCCTAGACAGCGAAACAGCCGGAGGCAAAATCGACATGGTTTCTGATGACTTGTGACGAGACGGTGCTTTTACAAGCCAATCGTCGAGATACAGAAAAAGTTGTAGTTTGAGCCTCAAATGTGCTGCTACTGGGGCAAGGCATTTGGTAAACACTCTGAAAGCTAAACAGAGACCTAAGGGTAGGATTTTGTACTGAAAGTGAGCTACTGCCACAGTAATTCGTAGACATTTTCGATGCTTTGGGTGGATAGGGAGGTGAAAGTAGGAGTTTTGTAAATCAAGAGTAGCCATAAAGTTTGCACGGTCGAGAAGCTGTAATGTTTTGGAGCATCACCAAATGGAACAATATTTCTGTATATATTTGTTTAGCATCTTGAGGTCCAGAATGGGGCACCATTCTACTGACCTTTTCTTTATTAGAAAGAAGTGAGAAAAATCCTCTCTGAGACCAGGGAACTGTCTCTATAGCACCCTTTTGTAGCATGATGGCTTCTTCCTTCTTGAAGTGGATTTGTGCCACAGATGATGTTTGTGGCTGATGATGAGGTGGAAAGTGGACAAACTTCAAAGTATGGCCATATTTTATTATAACTAAGAACCACTTGTCTGTGGTAATTTGTTTCCATTGGTTTTGGTAACGAGATGAGTCCTCCCTTGGGTGGTAGGATCAGGGAAACTGTAGCAGGCTCCACTGAATTGTCATTTATTCCTGGACGTGTCTCTAGTCTGTGCTGTTTGCTTAAGTCTAGGTTGCTGCCCGGAAAATGCAGCTTGCAGTGGTGCACAATACTGGTGCTGCTGGTAGGTGGAACAAAACGATTGGTACTTTTGATAGTTTCACGAAAAACATAGGTTCCTTGGCCTAGTGCCCCACGAAAGGGTATTTTCTTTTATTGTAGTGTTCCCAAGGACCTAGGCGTATTGTTAACCACCTTGATGGCCTGTAAGGCGTCATCTGTATGCTTGCCAAAAAGCATATCGCCATCGAAAGGCATTTCCAGAATCCTACTTTGTAACTCTAGACAGAATGTGGTCACACCTTAAGCCAGCTTTGGTGCCTAAGGGTGGCTGCACCAGCTAGCAGACAGAAGGGAATGGGAGCAAGATCCATAGATGAGTCAATGGTTTCAGAAGCTGCTCTTTCTCCCACTAGTAAGATTTTTCTTGCCTCTTTTTTTTTTTTTTTTTTTTATCATCTGGTAGAAAGTCTAGATAAGTTGAGCTATCAGACCACATCTGGCGGTCATATCTTCCCATTATTGCTAAATCACTGGCTACCCGCACCGTAGTCTCAGAAATGGTCATGAACCTGTTGCCTATATTATCAAGTCTGCTACCCTCTTTGTCAGGCGGGGAAATAATAGGCGTAGAGGAATTTTTAGACCTTCTCTGTGCAGCCTGGGTGACTACAGAATCTGGCTTTGGATTGTCCAAACATGCTGGTGCATAGTCTGGGGCCTTGTATTTTTTGTCTATTTTTAGCAAGACTGGGGTGACTGCCACTGGTGCCTTCATGACCTTTACGCCTTCTTCCCATACGTAAATCTATGATTGGGATCGCTCTGCCAGTTCTTCTTGACTGGTCTTTAAAATCATAGAGAAAGCAGTGACACTGTGTGATCGTCATAGGTAGATGAAATTTTGGTGCAGCCCTTTCCATCAGAGCGTGAAAACAACCTATGTTCTCTGGTGGTGATTCTGCTAGTTGGTCAGGTGAAGGAGAAAGTGTGGGAATTATGCAGTCATCCCATTAATTTTTAGAGGGTCTGACATCTAGAATTTCACCCTCCTCCGCATCTTCATCATCAGTTGAAGGCGGATCTTGTATTGGTGGATCTGCAATGTGCGAGGGTGTAACAACCCTTGGTGTTGAAGGAGGTAAAGGAGGAGTTATTAGAGGAGGAGGTGGTTGCGATCCCACAGGTGTTGGGAAACGTGTACGGAAGTCCAACAACTTGGCGTAGGAGTCTTCTACTAAAACCACAGGAAGCTGAATCATGGGTTCTTGAATGGGTTCTATATATTGCTGAGTCTTGGCTGCTGCACATTGTGGGCAAAACTCCTGGGAGTAATAATGGTCATACTCGTCATCATTGGCTTGGTATTTGACATTCAGCTGTGATGAGCTGTGTGCAAGCCCAAACATCCCTTAATCTTCAGATTCTTCCAGAAAATTGGCAGGAGGTAAAGGGGATACATGCAAAGGATCTTAGTAAAATTGTCTGGGTGACGATGCTTGAAAAAGAGGGATAGCTGGCAAGCTTTAGGATCTTTCCATTCTATATGACGGAGGTGTCAACAAGAAGCGTGCCATCGACAATGGAATAGTTTGATGTAATGATAAAGTTGTTTGTAATGCCTCGCGCGTGGTTTTGTAGTCGTCAATGATATAGCGGTCATCAACGGTATATCGACCGTGTAGTCATCAACACTGATGAGGCAGTCGTTGATGGTGGAGACGCCATTGATAATAGAGGCCTCCACCGTCAACGACGATGAGTGTTTTGTCAACATTGGATGCTTCGGCAATGGTGGATGCTTCAGCTAAGGTTTAGTCAACGAGGCTTTAGCTGGTGTGTGAGGTATTTCAGTCGACAGAGTGGAGGTTTTTGGTACCATTACTAGATCAAGTTTTTTTCTTTGAGGAAGATCTACAAGAAGGTTTTCCTTTTAGTAAGAACATTTGTGAGGGATCATAGTGCATTTTCTTAATAGCATTTTTATGACCCTCAGGAGACTTGTCACCTCGGTCTCTCCTTTTATGCATTTCAGAAGAGACTTGAGAGCTAGAAGTGTCCTCCTCTTCAAAGATGACATGAGATTTAGTTTTGAGTCTATGTAACCAAATTAACAACCTACCCTCTCTCTCTCTTTTAGAGTTTTGCTTGAAAAGGTCCTACAAGTTTTACAGTCTTTGACCTTATGTTGAGGGTACAAGCAATACATACAATCCTTATGGGAATCCTCCTGGTGAAGTCTCTTCTTACCACAAGATTCACATGACCTGAAGGGTCCTTTCTTAGAAGAGTCTGACATGGTAAGAAATAGATGAATGTATCAGAAGTAAGAAATGAGTAGAACTCAGGGACACTTCCTCTCACATGACATGTGGTTGAAAATCTGGGGAACTCAGCCTGTCTTGGGAAGGTTCTACATGGTGCTGTCGTTTGATTGATCGTGAGCTAGGTTAGGTTCTTTTTACAAAAGGATATGGATAGGCTACTGCAGTGGCTATTACATTGTAATATATTGGTATATGTAGCACTGCTCTTGTAGTAATACCGTGCGACGCCCACTTCGACGACAGGAAAGATTCAAGCATGTGAATCTATGAAAGACCCAATACTGGAGAACATGGCAATACACCCACAGATAAGTATTAGCATTATACTGCAAACGAATGCTGACGTGCTACTATTCAAGGAAATGTCATCAATTGTTTTTTTAACTCCCATTGCTATCTACTGAGCTGTTGGCCTAGAATTCACAAGAAACAGTACAGAGAGTCACTTAAAAGAGAAATTGTCTATATTTATCTGCTTTTAAAAATAAATGCAGAAGGAAAACTCAGTGTTTTCTGCCTGTTTCTACCTGTACAAATCAGTAAACACTGAAAACTGGGAGCCTTAATTGTCAACTGGCTTTCAGGAGCCAACAGTCAACATAGTAGTGAACATAAAAACCACACTTTCTGAGATGAGCAGCAACCAATACCATGTATTTTCTGAATGCTTGTGCATATTTTATGCTACAAACCTCAAAACCTTTCTGTGACACTAGGCGATCAGCACATGAAAGTAGGCATCCTGCAGATCTACTAAACACATGCAGTCCCTCTGCCAGACTTGTGGGAAAATCTAATGTAATGCAAAGCATTCTGATTTTTTTTTCTTTCTTCACATACTTGTTGGTCATTCATATGTTCAGGATGGATGTGAATTCATGCTTTGGGTAGATACCTCAATTGTTTAGGGATTTTTGAACTCTCAAGGTATGCCTTTTACCTCTTTTTGCAAGTGCTCCAGATTTCATGTCTGGACCCGGATGATGGTACTGTGGGAGAAGATTTAAGTTTCAAAGTATACCTTTCTGTTACTAAAGAGAACATCCATTTGTTTGCCAAAAATTTCAAAATGCTCTTTCCTGTTAGTTTCCAAAATCTGGAAAAACGTGTACATTTCTTCCTCTAGAGTGTTCCCTTACCTGTACTGCTGCATTTGATGGAACTATACCTGTGATATTGCTGATGAAAGGACAGAGATGGTGCTGTTGTCCTCACTTTTGATATGGATGAACATAGTGTTTGGAGAAATCCTTTCACATTTCTAAGCTAACCATCATGAGTTTATCTGCATCTACCATCCTTTTATGCACCCTATCAGCAGCATGTGAAACAAATAACTAAGTTCCAAATAACAGCAAACTCACAATCTACTGTGTCTATCATGATGATCTTCTTAAATAGCATCCAAATGTGGCTAACTGCAACATCTGCTGCTGCGGCCTTCCCGTTCCTTTTTTTTACTTCCAATTCACGTATCTTTATTTTTTTCCCCTGAGTGAGAAATATGCTTCTCTCCTGTAACTACTATCACACCCATCATACAGCTCTGATGAATACATTTTAGTAAAGTTATAGATTTCCAGGTGTAGGAAGCTGGCTCTGTATATACTATCTCCAAGTGAGAAATATTGTGCACAGAGTCCAAGGGTTCCCCTTAGAGGTTGATAGTGGCAACATCAGATAATACTAAAGCTTTATTTTATGGTACTGTGCTCGAGAAGGAGGCTTATCAGAGGGTAGTGTTAAGCACTTGTTGTACACACACAGGCAATAAAGGAGGAACACACACTCAAAGACTTACTCCAGGCCAATAGGTTTTATATAGAAAAATATATTTTCTTAATTTATTTGAGAACCACAAGATTCAAGATTTGAGGTAAGTACATAAAATGCAATGTACTTCACACAGGTAAGTATAGAACTTTGATTTAAAACAGTAGTACACACAGTTTTGGTTAAAATGGCAATAAGCTATTTTAAAAGTGGACACAGTGCAAAAATCAACAGTTCCGGGGGGGGAGGTAAGTTTGGTTAGTTTTTCCAGGTAAGTAAAGCACTTACAGAATTAGTCTCTTGGGCATAGTCAGCCCACTGTTGGGGGTTCAAGGCAACCCCAAAGCCACAGCACCAGTAACAAAGGGCTGGTCAGGTGCAGAGGTCAAAGGAGGGCCCAAAACACATAGGCACCTATGAAGAACAGGGGTGCTCCGGTCCTCGTCTGCTTACAGTTAAGTACCTGTGTCCTCGGGGAGCAGACCAGGGGGGTTTTGTAGAGCACTGGGTGGACACACACACACACAAAGACCACAAAACAGACCCTCAGCTGCACAGGGGCAGCCGGGTGAAGTAGGCAAAGTAGGCATCTAGTTTGCTATAGAAAGCAACAGAGGGACTCGGTGGTCGCTCTGGCGATGCAGGCAGGGCACAGGGGGGCTTCTTGGGCTTCTCGGGCTAGCCACCGACTGGGCTAGGATGAGGGCCGTCTGCTGGTCACTCCTGCACTGGTAGGTGGTTCCTCTTGGTCCTGGGGGCTGCAGGTGCAGTGCTTGGTCCAGGCGTCGGGTTCCTTTATTACCAGGCAGTCACAGTCAGGGGGAGCCTCTGGATCCTCTCTGCAGGTGTCGTCGTGGGGGTCAACTCAGGGTGTCCACGCTGTTGGAGTTGCCTGGGAGCCCTCTCTGCAGTGTTGGTAATCCTGGACTCGAGCCGGGGGCGTCGGGTGCAGAGTTTGAAGACTCACGCGTCTGGTGGGAAGTGAGAGTCTCTTTAGAGCAGTTTCTGCACAGTGCTGCTGTTCTCCGGAGGTTCTTGGTCCTTTAGATGCGGGCAGTCCTCAGAGCTCACTGGTCCCGTTGGATGCGTCGCTGTGCAGGCTCTTTGAGTCTGGAGACAGGCCGGTAGGGCTGGGGCCAAGTCAGTTGGTGTCTCCGTCGTCTCTGCAGGGCTTTCAGGTCAGCAGTCCTTCTTTCTTCAGGTTGCAGGAATCTGATTTCCTGGGTTCAGGGTTGCCCCTAAATACTAAATTTAGGGGTGTGTTTAGGTCAGGGGGAAGTAGCCAATGGCTACTGTCCTTAAGGGTGGCTACACCATCTTTATGCCTTCTCCCAGAGGGGAGGGGGGCACATCCCTATTCCTACTGAGGTAATCCTCCAAACTCAAGATAGAGGATTTCTAAAGGCAGGGGTTACCTCAGCTCAGGGCACCTTAGGGGCTGTCCTAACTGGTAGGTGACTCCTCCTTGTTTTTCTCATTATCTCCTCCGGAGTTGCCGCCAAAAGTGGGGGCTGTGTCTGGAGGGGCGGGAACCTCCACTAGCTGGGATGTCCTGGGGTGCTTTAACAACAGGTGTTACAGTTCCTGCAGGGGGAGGTGAGAAGCACCTCCACCCAGTGCAGGCTTTGTTCCTGGCCACAGAGTGACAAAGGCACTGACCCCATGTGGCCAGAAACTCGTCTGGTTGTGGCAGGCTGGCAGAAACTGGTCAGCCTAGCACTAGGAGTCGGACTCTTATCAGTGTGCATCAGTGTGCATTTACTGTGCTGAGAAGTTTGATAACAAACTTCCCAGATATCAGTGTAGCCATTATGGAACTGTGGAGTTCGTAATTGACAGACTTCCAAACCATATACTCTTTATGGCTACCCTGCACTTACAATGTCTAAGGTTTGGCTTAGACACAGTAGGGGCATAGTGCTCATGCAACTATGCCCTCACCTTGGGTATAGTGTACCCTGCCGTAGGGATGTAAGGCCTGCGAGAGGGGTGACTTATCTAGGCCACAGGGAGTGGGATGTGGGCAAGGCACCCTGAGGGGAGTGCCATGTCGACTTAGTCATTTTCTCCCCACCAGCACACACAAGCTGTGAGGCAGTGAGCATGTGCTGAGGAGTGAGGGGTCCCCAGGGTGGCATACTACATGCTGCAGACCTTAGAGACCTTCCCTGGCCACAAGGCCCTTGGTACCAGTGGTACCATATGGAAGGGACTTATCTGTGTGCCAGGGTTGTGCCAATTGTGGGAACAAAGGTACAGTTTAGGTTAGCAGGGTCCCAGCACACTTTCAATCATAATTGGCATCAACAAAAGGCAAAAAGGTAGTGGGTAACCATGCCAAGGGAGGCATTTCCCTACACCAGGTAATTTTTTGGACATACTATAACCTAAGATCACTGGATAATTTGTCCTCGATAAACTTAATCACTAGTTTCCACTTCTCTCTTGCTTCCCTCCCAGACTACTGAGTGACATTTATCTTTGGACTAATTAGAGTTACCTGTGTGTATACACACAGTAACTCCCTAATGTTTACTGAACAATTTCAAGTTCACATATTTGGATTTGGGCACTGCTGCCTGCCATAAGTTTGTATAGACTGTCTCTCACACCTGTGCATGGAGTAAACACGTGATGGAATTTTTAGGTTATCTGTCTCCTCCTGTTTGCTGTGGACAAACCAGTATACCTAGAAAAATTGGATTTGGAACTCACCTGATATCACTACCTGTAGTGTTCCTTCTCGTTATATTATTTCTTTTAATTTTGTGATTTACATAATGTCACTATATATATTTATATGGATACACTCACTAAAAAAAAAAAAAGTTATAGGGACGTAATAGTAAGGTTCAGATTTTACATACACAAAACCCCAGAAATTCAACAGTTATAAATATACTTATCTCAAGAAACTATAACTCATGCCCCCACCGTGCAGCCGTCTTATCAATAATTTTACTGCAAATGTAGCAGTGATATTATCAATGATTCACAGAAGATGTCATGACTAATGTAATATCTGGTGTAATTCGCAATGCATGGCGAGGCTGCGAGTAATGGATACCATAGGGCACAAGTTATAGTTTTTTTTTTTAGATAAGTGTAACTATAACTGCTGAATTTCTATGGTTCTGTGTGGATTAAATCTGAACCTAACTAAACCCTCCTGTACCCTTGTTTTTTCAGTGAATTTCTAGTTTTTCTTTTTTTTACGAAATGTAATATTGAACTACCATACTTTAATTCAACCATCACCGCGCACAGCTTCCACCCTGTAGCCAACCCCCTCCATTCAGCCAACCTCCTGCATGCAGCCAACACCACGCCATGCATTTTCTTTGGCTGTGCACAGCAGAGGGTTGCCCACAAGGCCTGGCCTGCAGCCATTCCCAGTGACCAACCCTTCAAAGACATCCAACCTGCGGGCCCCTGCTCGGGCTTCTTTTAGCCCCAGGGATTTCTTCCGCCCACCCCCTATGGCCCAGCACTCTTTTTAAGGGGACAAAAGCACTAGGCCCCTCTCTCCGGTCTACTTTTGGCCCCAGGGCCCGGACATATTCCAAAGGGGGGAGGGCACAAAGGCCCCTGTCCCTGGGCCGATACCTGCCCCAGAGGCCCCATCCCCATGCCAATTAACTAAAGGGTGTGGTTTTGGGGAGGGGGGCATGCAGCCTCCCTTCCCGGGCCAATATAGGCCCCAGGAACCCCGTCCTCCAGGGCCTGCCAACAAAGTGTGGGTGCCCTGGTGCCCACCCAGGGTATATACCATATTCTCGTTGAGGGCTGCGGGGGAGACCCAAAGCCACTGCTACCCCCATCCGGCTCTCTGCATTCAGCAGGAGTCAACATTGCTCCCGCCCGCGGAGAGCAGCTAAAAAGTTAGCTTTGTGCGGGTAGGAGCACTACCATATCTGTTTACCTGCCCGCATCAATGAAAGCAAAGAACAGATCTGAAGTACGCTCCCAGCAGGTGCAAGCATTTTTCATGCTCCTGCCCGCTGGGAGCAGACTTCAGGTTCACTCTTGCTTGGCGGGAGCTTTGAAATTGTCAAGCAAGAGCAGGCAGGGAAACCGCAATGTCCCACGGGTGGACACACCATGGCATAGTACCTTGCGGCCCCTTCCCCTTTCTAATTTCAGTAATGCCCTGGGGATGGGGTCCCCAAGGCCAAATTGGCTTGAGAAGGGTGGCCGCCAGGCCACCACCACCCTACCAACACAGCCAAGCCTCGAATGATGTGATCACTGGGGTCAAAATCAGCCCAGGGCGATTGGGGGGCGAGGGGGGTAGATGTCACAGCGGTGTGTCCTGGGCATACAGAACTAAGCAGCGGAAGCCACAAAAAAAAAAAAAAAAAAAAAAAAGGTTTTGCCCTAAGCAGAGCTCTTGTGGGACCCTACCACCAGGCCTAAAAAAATCATTAAAATGTTACTAGACCTGCCGGGCACGTCGCTTGAATAATCTACTCAACCTAACTGTAATGTGCTTGACCCGGAAACAGGTCTCAACTTGTGTGATCCTGGGCAAATATTGAATTTTACAGTCGTCTTTTTCATTATACTCACATATGAGTGCACCTTCAAATTTGTGAGTTCAGCATTTCTGGTGTAAAAAAATCAGATCCTCTTTTGTTTGATTAAATACAAGTTTGCTCCATGTATAATAAATCTAGCCCGCAAATAAGGTACACACAATCCATTCATGACTTGCTTCTCAGTTTAGTAATAGCTTTGCCATCAGGGGAGGAGGGTTTCTCAGTTTATGTTTAAACACTCACTTTTAATAAATACATTACTAAAGCATGAATTGGAAGCGCACTGTCATTTACAGACAATAGATTTCCAAGAAATGTCCAAATACGTTCCCACTAACTTGCTGCTTTACTAATAAAACTATATAGTGTATTGATAATAATCTGTGAAAATTGGGTTTCAGAAAACATTTATCATTTGCACATCACCACAAAGTGTTTAGACTATTTTTTCATCCTAAATCTATTAAAAAAAAGTTTGTCACACAGAAGTACAAAAAAATGGTCTTTCAAAGCAACTGAAATATATTTTGAAATGTTTGTAAAGTTGACTTAGTTATATAAATGTTTTGTGTTTAGGAAAAACCTGATACCAACAGCCTTTCATTTCACATAGGTCAGACAGTTCACCTTACAAAATCCTGGAACTCTGCAGTCACAAGGAAAGGTATTTGCATTGCAAGAAGGCAAACTGACTTTTGACCTTCGTCTCTGAACACAGAGCAAATGTGACTAAATATAAAGGCATCTTAAATGTTAATTAAGTTTCTGACTGAACAGAACACCTGTTCTTTGTCCGCTCGCCAAGGGGCGAGTGGGATCTAAAAATAGCTCGCACTCATTTAAAAAAATTAAAAAAATAAAATAAAAAATTGCCATAGCGAGTGGTCGGGGTGAGGGGGAAAGAGAGATGTGGTCAGGTTATTCCTACCCTGCCCTCTTATGTGAATTTGTTTGTTTTTTGCATTTTTTTCTTGGAACCCGGCCAAGTATGAGTCCCAGGATGGCAGCTACCACTTCCTGGTTGAAGTGGTGGCAGCCAATCAGAGTGCAGTTTGAGATTCGTCAGATCCGTGGATCCTACACATCACTAGATACATAACATTTTTCTTTAATAACTACAAAACTACTTAAGATTTACAACCAAATTACAAAAAAGATCTTTCTGGACCAGGATCTAGCTTTCTGCCAAATTTGGTGTAAATCTGTTCAGTGGTTCGGGCTACAGCATATCTAAAACCCCTCTGAGAAACTGCATGGGGAAAATGCGTTTTGGGAGCCCCTCCTTCCGTTCCTCACGGGCCCCTGTTTGATGAATCACCCTGGAATATTCCAGACAGCAGCTGAATTGAGTGTCAAACTAGTTTTGAAATTCTTTTTCTTTACGTTTTTGATTAGTGTAATGTTGCCTTTTTGAAAAGGTCTCAGGCTACTGTGCCGCTACAAGGCGAAACACATGTTGGCTGGCTGTCTTTCTTTCGGATGAATGAATAATGTTAAGAATAAACTGATCCTCTTTACTACACTTCTTTCCTGCCTATCCATTCACAATATTAACTTGTCTGCAGTACAGACTTCTTCACCTCTGGGTGAAAATGCCTACGAGAAGCTCTCCATTACAGTTCTATTCAGGTCACTATAACTGGTGTGTTTTTTGCTTTCACAAGGTCTACAAGGTGCATCTAAGACAGGAGCATTGGTGGGTATGTATGTTGTGGGTAAGTAAATGTTGTGGTGCAGTCCTTTAGATACTCAGGGCACGGCCACACGAGATTGTGGCATCACTTGCACTGGGCTGCCAATACACATCACGAGTACTGAGAGCAGCATGCACACTTCCGCTTTTACACCCCCGAAACCAGTTGTGTCTATAGTTGAGAAGATAACATGCCAGACCCACTTTGATGTAGTTATGGTGGCTCAATCCCTCCTGCTTTCCTATTGGAAAGCGGCTTCTCTCAGGAAGATCTTCTCTTTTTTTTAAAGTGTTTGAACTTTGACCAGTCAGTCTAAACCAATCTTGTGGGAAGCATGGTAAGGACAAAGTGATCATTTTGGCACCATGCCTCCTTAACTCCCTGACTTGGGTATCTCCAAGGAATTCAGACGGTGGAGACCACCTTTCAGGAGTCCTTTTCAATCCTTGGAACCGAACCGTTAGTTTTGGCATTTGAAGTAACGCCATGGGATTCAATGTTGAACTAAACTACGGCATCAACGAACTACAAAACATTTAGGGGGTAGGTTTGGTTCTTTGTCAGCTAGACACTCAAGGTTTAAGATTTGCATATGGAGTTAGTATGCAAAATTAAATGGCTACTAACCTGTATTTCTGGTTTTACATCATAGTGCTCTTCATCGAGGTCATAAACGTTCCAATAATTACCTGTTGCATGCATAGGCCCCGGAACGCTTTAAACCATAAACGTAAACAATTCAGGTGCAAAATTCACCATACTTAATACTTTGTAGAGTCTTCAACAGCCTATTACTGACCAGATTTATTCCTTCAAATAACAGAATTGCAATTTCAACCCTCTTACAAACATTACGTTGCAGCATCTGACATAAAAACTGCTGCGTAAGTTGTGAACAAATTAAGGAAAAGTGAGGTGTATTGCACTTTACCTTCGCACTAAAGGAAAATGCACTTGAACTGTAACTTCAGTATATAGTTTCAAGTGTTCTGGGGTACCCACATGCAGCAGCTGATTACTGTTTTATTAATGGCTATCAATGAAGATCCTGCAATGCAGAGCCTTAGCTCTTTCAGAAACAAACTGTAACGATATTTACGGCATTTGCTTTTACTTGGTGTTATGCGGTTTCCAACTGGAATATCCCATTATTGGTCGCTCCCCACTACCATGAAAGACCCAATTGTTTAAATGAAATGTTGGTTATTCAGTTGGAGTGCAATAGTAATCAGCCACAGTACGGTAACCTAACAGTTATTGGCCAGTGATCTCTGAAAGGCATGGGATTCCAAGAAAACTAAGAGTAGAAAGTGCACATACAATAACAGGCACGAACAATTATTAGGATAAATGTATCCTAATTTTCCTGGCCTCTCCCTTCATTCACATTGCAATAATGAATTTGGTATTAAACTCTTGAACACAACGAAACCTTACCCATACTTAAAGGGCTGCTGTTCAGTGATGCTGTTGTGGTTGTGTTACTTGGAGTTGCCGTGGTGGTGGCAGTACTGCTGCTTGTTGTTGACTGTTGAACAGGAGGTTCCTGTGATCTAGGATAACAAAAATAAATTAATTTACTAAACAATTTTCAGTGATGTTTGGCATGTTAATCATGCTCTTTTATGGAGAGGGTGCTAAGAACCAGAGCAGGAATAATGCAATTTCTACGTAACTAGATAGAGTAGGTACGGAGTTGATGCTTGTCCTCCGAGCTCACCAACAGCCCGCTGAAATGCAATCAAGTGGCTACTCTCCTAACTGCAACACTGCAGACCTACTTTGTTGCACCTTAAATCATTTTTACAAGGTTGAAAACCTAAAGAGCCCTTCTCATAGTAGTGGGGTTCTCCGATAGATCCTGTGAGAACCCCAATCTCGCATTAATGGAGAAAGATCAGTCCAGATGCCCCAGGTATGACCCCAAAACTTGAGCATCAAAATCCCGTGGTGCTGTTGTGCTTTTGGCCATAAGGACATGGGCCCTGGCCTGTCCTCTGGTCTAGCAACTGGACCAACCTGACGGGGCCTATTAATATGCCAGTCTGCACGTACACATTGCCTGCAATCCTCTCCCCAAACATGAAACAACCTCAGAGGTCGAGATACAGACAGCACATTACCTTTATCCCAGACTAAGTTTCACTCTGTTCACATTTAATGGGCTCTGGCCATCTCCCTTGGCAACAGAAGAAACTACAACCACCACTACATGGCAAATAGAGATCACACTTGGATAACGTCAAATTGGTCTGAACGGAAATTGGACTAAAAAGCTTGCGCAATCTGCCCAGCAATGTATACAAGATGTTTCCCCAGGATTGAGATGCAGATAAACTTTCAAACGTTGCGGATACCGTAGGGAATGCCAGAGCTAATCACAGAGGGTCTAAAAGGAACCCACAGCCACTAGTTATAATCTTCGTCTGGACACCAAGGAGGTCAGTTGCACACTAGTATAAGAACATGATACCAGATCAGGAGTTAAACATCTGCGTGTATGCCATCTTGCCCCCTAGACAGGCCCAATTCTGGCACAACCAGAGGAGCAGACTTGCTTCTGTGACCTTGGAAACAACAAATAACTTAGCTGTCTGTCAGGACCTGGACTAGTACTGCCAGGATGATTAAGCCCATCTATTGGTAGACCAGAACAAGGCTCAGGTGACCTGAAGGATCTGCACTGGAATAGCTCAACAGATTGAGTCTGTCCAGGTGCCACAGGAGTACCACAGCCCAGCTGTCCAGACAGACAGCAAAAATAGAACCTGGGTGAATTAACTGCTTCATCGTCGTCATCATGAGAAGCATAAGCCGGTCATGCCCCAACTCATCCATTACCAGTACTGTGAAACACAACCCCTTTCTTCAGCACAAGGGGCCAGAAATTAATTGTATATGGACACCCCTGTGTAGAGACCAGTTTTGGTGACTGGAGTAAGCTGTGCTAATTCTGGAACATTTGAACCATCTTCCTAGCCCATATTGTTTCTAGAATACAGTGGGCTGAAGTCTCAGTCAAATCTAACACCAGTGCCTACAACTGTCACCAGTACCTACAGTGGATCCTATCGCCACTAGATAATAACTAGCATTAGCAAAGCTAACAGGTCTGGTCTTGGCAAACCAAGCAATGTGTTTATTTTTGTTTTGCACAAATATGCAATGGGCAACAATAGTAGCAATAATAAAAAGCTGAAAAGCGAATGTACAGTACATGAGTTTGCAAACAAAAGGTAAAAAAATTACCCATAGCCAAGCTTAATAAAACCACATGGAATAAAATCAGAAATCAAACTGATTTCTGGTATGTAAGTGAACGACGTTTTTGTAAGAGGTGTATTAAGAAATACATAACTAATACCGCTGAAGAGAAGCAAAGGCGGAATTTTGCCCCTTGCTGGCAAAAGGTGAATGACACTTAGACCAATTTTTAAAGAGGGATGACTGAAAATACATATTATGATTTTTAGTGAAAACATGAAGTTACTTTCTTCAAGCTAGATCTAAACAAAAACAAGATGCCACTTAAAATGTGGCACCACCATCTTAGTCATAAGAAATGTGTTAATTACAAACCACTAATCATCACCCATAGCATTGAAGAGTGCCTATTTAGTTGAATGTGCACATATAATCAGTCAAAACCCCATCATTCAGAAGAAAAAAGTCAGTTGTTGCACTCACTGACTGCATGTCATGGAGAGTAAATGCTAAATTTCACAGACAAATGACTATACCAATGGATGCAAAGTCACTTTCTGCATGCATATACGTTTTTCCAATTTAGGATTTTTTTTTTTATTGCAGGCAACTAGCAAACAGCAAAAACAGTCTTTATGCCAAACCTTAAAAGAAAACTATGGAAAGGAAGAACAGGGGTAACAGACTGAGGACAGATAATGGAAAGGTATGCAAGGGGATGTAGCAATAGGTTGCAATGGCATAGAGGACATTATGGCCCAACCAGAAAGAGCACAGAGGGCAAGTAGGACTTAAAGCAATAAACGGGAGAGTTGCTGAGAAAGACGTCAAAACAAGTGTGAGACCACTAAGGAGAGAAGTTAAAATAGGCACAGAGGGGGAAAGCAGAGCAAGAGGGTACTAAGCAGAGTGAAAGGTGAGGCTGGTTACAGGCATTCCTTCAGTTTCTAAAGAAGAAAATGTGTACCTAAGTGCACAGGGATGAGGCAACGGCAACTGGCAGTCTGACATAAAGCCCTTACTTCACCTTTACACTAGATACGACAACTTGCGACAGGCAATGTCCGACATCTTTCTTGCACTATAGACATGTTTTTGGGCAGGACACATTCCCATCTAAACTCAACTACCATGAAAAATAAAATAAAGTTAAGAAATGGAATATGAATATTATATATACATACTGCATAGAAAAATAAGTAGATATCAACTAGATTTGTCATGTTGCCCCACACATTAAGTAACATTTTTATGCTACTGGGAAATAAGATGATTGTGTAGCACTGGATCTAGGATGATGCCACAATTACGAGTGAACATTTATTTAAGCACCGCTGTAAGTTGTAAAGAACAAGTTACTTACCTTCGGAAACGCTCTTTCTGGTGGCTACACTAGCTACCTGTGGATTCCTTACCTTATGAATTCTCCCAATGCGCCAGCATTCAGCAGAAAATCTTCTTCCCAGGTCTCCACGTCGACGAGGAAATCACAATTGCACGGCTCCGCACGCGACTCTGTCTGACGTCACCGTGGCAATAAGAGGTCCTCGCTCGCATGCTAACGTCAGTTTCACCCATTTTTTACGTGCCTTTGAGGCGAACAGGTGAAAACCGACATCACGATAGCCCAAATAAATGCATACATATAACCATATTGATGTAACACAACTACAACAATCATTTATAAAAACATTAGTCAAAACACATATACACTCGTAATACTAATGTCTTGGTATGACCAGTCAGGCAACAGGGAGGCAGGTGGGACTGTGAGAAATCCACAGGTAACTAGTGTATCCACCAGAAAAAGCGTTACCGAAAGTAAGTAACTTGTTCTTCTAATGGATACAACTACCTCTGGACTCCTCACCTTATGAATAGAGTCCCAAAACAGTACCGCACTCTGAGGTGGGTGCCTGACTAGTCACACCAAGAAATTCTGCAACACAGAACAAGCAAAATGGCCATCCCTTCTGACCTCCGAATCCAAGCAGTAATGCTTTGCAAAAGTATGAAGGGAAGCCCAAGTTGCCGCTTTACAAATATCTACCACTGGCACACCCCTACCCAAAGCTGCAGTGGCAGCCTTGGCCCTGGACAAATGAGCTCTAATAGCCTCAGGGGGAATCTTCTTTGCTAATGAATAACAGATCTTAATGCAAAGAATGACCCACCTAGATATAGTTCTTTTATGGACATCTCTGCCTTTCATCTTTCCTACATATCCAACCTAAAGTCCTTTGTTCTCTCAATATAGAAACTGAGAGCCATTCTGGGGTCCAAACGATGGAGTCTTTCTTCCTCTTTCGAAGGATGAGGAGGAGGGTAGAAAGATGAAAGGTTAATAGCCTGCCCAATATGGAAAGGAGTGACAACTTTAGGAAGGAAAGCTGCCCTGGTTTTCAGCACCACTTTGTCAGCAAAGAATGATGTAAAGGGAGGTTTGACACAAAGGGCCTGAAGCTCACTCAGTTTTTGCCCGATTTCTGTGCCTTTCGCCCCTTGTGCGCTCCTCGACCCCAGCCGCTGCTTCCCTGCGGCCCCGCCCCCCTCGCGCCCCCATTTGCCGCTCCCTCCCGCCTCCCAGCTGCTCCTCCCTCCCCCCTCCCTTCTTAATGGCTGGCGCTGCGCGTCGCCAGTGAGCGAATTCGGACCTGGTTCAGGTCCTGAACTCGCCCCTCACGACCGCAGCACCAACCTGCTGCCTTCTGCCTCTGCCCCACGACCACGCTGCCGTCTGCATGTTCGAGGCCCTCCTCCACCCGCAGGCATCCTCCTGCGCCTCATCCCTTGTGGCTAGTGGGCTCACTTGACCCGAGTGCCGCTTCCGCCGTCCCGTAAGTTTGTTTTTCAGCTTTTTTCCGCTTTTCTGCGCCTCACCGCCGGCGCTTTTTGCCCCATTGTGCCCCCCTGATTGCTGTCTCCCCGATCGTATTTAGTGCCAGTATTGTGTCCATATTGTGTTTTTTCCTGCATTTGTGACTGTTTTTGCCCGATTTCTGTGCCTTTCGCCCCTTGTGCGCTCCTCGACCCCAGCCGCTGCTTCCCTGCGGCCCCGCCCCCCTCGTGCCCCCATTTGCCGCTCCCTCCCGCCTCCCAGCTGCTCCTCCCTCCCCCCTCCCTTCTTAATGGCTGGCGCTGCGCGTCGCCAGTGAGCGAATTCGGACCTGGTTCAGGTCCTGAACTCGCCCCTCACGACCGCAGCACCAACCTGCTGCCTTCTGCCTCTGCCCCACGACCACGCTGCCGTCTGCGTGTTCGAGGCCCTCCTCCACCCGCAGGCATCCTCCTGCGCCTCATCCCTGGTGGCTAGTGGGCTCACTTGACCCGAGTGCCGCTTCCGCCGTCCCGTAAGTTTGTTTTTCAGCTTTTTTCCGCTTTTCTGCGCCTCGCCGCCGGCGCTTTTTGCCCCATTGTGCCCCCCTGATTGCTGTCTCCCCGATCGTATTTAGTGCCAGTATTGTGTCCATATTGTGTTTTTTCCTGCATTTGTGACTGTTTTTGCCCGATTTCTGTGCCTTTCGCCCCTTGTGCGCTCCTCGACCCCAGCCGCTGCTTCCCTGCGGCCCCGCCCCCCTCGCGCCCCCATTTGCCGCTCCCTCCCGCCTCCCAGCTGCTCCTCCCTCCCCCCTCCCTTCTTAATGGCTGGTGCTGCGCGTCCGCTGCAGCGGGCGCGCCGCTGGCGCGCCAGAGGCGCGCCAGAGGCAAGCCCGTCTGCGCCCGTCCGCGCCTGGACCGCGCCCAGCGCCACCCCCCCTGGTCCTCGCGCCTCCCGCGCCCACTTCTCGGCCGAAGAGCTCCGCGCCCTCAACCCCGGGCCCTCCACTGAATGCTTCCGGGCATCCCCGAAGCTCACTAAAGGACCTTTCTCCTGTCGCACCTGCAACTTCTCCTGCACCAGAACGACGAATCCAACTACAAAAACTTTCAACCCCAATCACCTGAACTGCATCCTCATCAACACCCGCTCCGCACGAAAACACGCCATCGAGCTCTGGGACCTGCTCGACACCACTACACCTGACGTGGCCTTCCTGACCGAAACCTGGTGGAACGACTCCTCTGCTCCGGACATCGCCATCGCCATACCGGACGGATACAAAATCACCAGAAGTGACCGGACCAACGGGATCGGCGGCGGAATAGCCATCGTTCACAAAGCCACCCTCAAAATCCACACCCACTCGGACGACACCCTCAAAACAGCCGAACACCTCCATTTCCAGATCCACACGGACCCCAAAACAACCCTCAGAGGAACCCTGATCTACCGCCCTCCAGGACCAAGAGCCCCCTTCAACGACACCATTGCAGACCTCGCAAGCTCCCACGCCCTAGCATCCACTGATTACATCCTCCTGGGAGATCTCAACTACCACCTAGAAAATACTTCCGACGTCAACACTACTTCACTGACCTCCAACCTCCTCAACCTCGGACTCCGCCAACTAGTCAACACTCCCACCCACATCGCCGGACACACCCTGGACCCCCTCTTCACCTCAAGCAACCACATCGCTTTCAGCCACACCTCCGAACTCCACTGGACCGACCACCACTGCGTCCACTTCACCTACAAGAAAATCACAGAACATCACCGCATCCAGCCACCTCCCCACCGCCGCTGGGGCAAAATCACCCAGGACCAACTGGCCAGCACCCTCACCAACAACCCTCCACCCGACGCAACCGACCCGAACACAGCCGCCATCAACCTCCATCAATGGATCCGCGACTGCGCTAACACCCTCGCCCCCCTAAAGAAACACACCGCCATCCAAGGAAAGAAAAAACCAGCCTGGTTCACAGATGACCTTACAACCTCCAAAAGCATCTGCCAGAAGCTCAAAAAGAAATGGATCGAAGATCGCACACCCGACAACCTCGCCACCCTCAAAAACGCCAACCGTGAACACCACCAACGGATCCGCGTCGCCAAGCGCACCCATTTCACCGAACGCATCAACAACAACGCTCACGACTGCAAAGAACTCTTCGGGATCGTGAAGGAACTCTCAAATCCTAAAGCCAACTCCAACGACATCCCGCCCTCCCAGAAACTCTGCGACGACCTCTCCACTTTCTTCCACCAGAAAATCGTTACCATCCACGACAGCTTCAACTCCAGCCCACCGCCAGACCCCACCCCCGGCGTCTCCTCCCACGACTGCCGCCTCACCGCCTGGACCCACGTGGACGATGCAGAAACCATAACAACCATGAACACCATCCACTCAGGCTCCCCTACGGACCCCTGCCCTCATCATGTTTTCAACTCGGCAAACGCCACCATCGCCCCCGAACTCCGCAAGATCATCAACCTCTCCTTCTCCTCCGCCACCTTCCCGGACAGCTGGAAACACGCAGAAATCCAACCCCTTCTCAAGAAACCCAAGGCTGACCCCAACGACCTCAAAAACTTCCGACCGATCTCTCTCCTCCCTTTTCCAGCCAAAGTCATCGAGAAGATCGCCAACTCTCAGCTCACCCACTTCCTCGAAGACAACTCAATCCTGGACCCCTCACAATCCGGATTCAGACGAAACCACAGCACTGAGACTGCTCTCCTCGCCGCCACAGATGACATCAGACTTCAAATGGACAAGGGCGAAACCTCAGCCCTCATCCTCCTCGACCTATCCGCCGCCTTTGACACAGTCTGCCACCGCACCCTACTGACCCGCCTCCAGGAAGCTGGGATCCAAGACAAAGTCCTCCACTGGATCTCATCCTTCCTCTCCGACAGAACTCAGAGAGTCCGCCTCTCCCCGTTCCGCTCCAAAGCCTCCAACCTCATCTGCGGCGTCCCCCAAGGATCCTCCCTCAGCCCTACGTTGTTCAACGTCTACATGGCCCCCCTCGCCAAACTGGCCCGCCAACATCATCTCAACATCATCTCCTACGCCGACGACACCCAGCTCGTCCTCTCCCTGACCAATGACCCGCTCACCGCCAAAACCAACCTCCACGAGGGACTTAAATCCATCGCCAACTGGATGAACATCAGCCGCCTGAAGCTCAACTCCGACAAGACGGAAGTCCTCATCCTCGGGCGCACTCCCTCGGCTTGGAAGGACTCTTGGTGGCCCTCCGCCCTTGGTCCCCCGCCCACCCCTGCCAACCACGCAAGAAACCTCGGCTTCATCCTGGACTCCGCCCTCACCATGTCCAAACAGGTCAGCGCCGTCTCCTCCTCCTGCTTCAACACCCTTCGTATGCTCCGCAGAATCTTCAAGTGGATTCCAACAGAAACCAGAAAGACGGTGACCCAGGCCCTCGTCAGCAGCAGACTTGACTACGGCAACGCACTCTACACAGGCATCCCTACCAAAGACATCAAACGACTCCAACGGATCCAAAATGCCTCCGCCAGACTGATCCTCGACATACCCCGCCGATGCCACATCTCCCCACACCTGAGGGAACTCCACTGGCTCCCAGTAGACAAGAGGATCACTTTTAAACTCCTTACCCACGCTCACAAGGCGCTTCACAACACCGGACCCTCCTACCTCAACACCAGACTCAACTTCTACACCCCAAGACGCCAACTCCGATCCGCCAACCTCGCCCTAGCCATCGTACCCCGAATCCAGCGCAAGACCTCCGGCGGCAGATCCTTCTCTTTCCTCGCCGCCAAAACCTGGAACTCTCTCCCCACTCCGCTACGCCAGACCCAGGACCTCCTCACATTCAGAAGGCTCCTCAAGACCTGGCTCTTCGACCGCTAAACAGCCTCTCCACCCCCCCCCCCCCCACCTCAGCGCCTCGAAACCCTAACGGGTACATAGCGCGCTTTATAAATACTATGATTGATTGATTGACTCACACGCCTAGCAGACGTAATAGCTATAAGGAAAACTGTCTTAAAGACCAATAACCTTAAAGGACAAGAATGCATAGGTTCAAACGGTGAACCCATTAAAAAAGTTAAAACCGGATTTAAATCCCACTGAGACATAAGAAATGGAGTGGGAGGAAATTTATTTGTTAAAACTTTCAAGAACCTAACAAAAATAGGTGAATTGAACAAGGAAGGTTGATCCGGAAGGCAAAGAAAGGCTGACAGTGCCGACAAATAGCCTTTGACAGTCGCAACCGCACAACCATTCTGTGCTAACGCTAAAGCAAACAACAGAACATCAGACAGATAAGCTCTCAAGGGATCAATTTGCTTCTCTCCACACTAAGCCACACATTTTTCCCACCTGCCAGCATAAACAGTCTTAGTGGAGTGTCGTCTGGCCGATAAAATAACATCCACAATCTCTGGTGGGAGAGAAAGCACTCAGATTGCCGCGTTCAATCTCCAGGCATGTAGGTCCAGGCTCTGGAGGTGGGGGAGTAGAACCTGCCCCTGCGACTGCAAGAGGAGGTCTGCCCTGAGAGGGAGACTGAGCGGAGGGCACAGTGAAAGTTGGAGAAGGTCCGTGTACATCACCCTTCTCGGCCAGTTTGGAGCTATTACAAATGACTTGAGCCCGATCTTCGCAAATCTTCCTCAGAACCAGAGGAATCAAGGGTATAGGGGGGGGTGTGGGGGACGCGTAATGCAACTGGTCGCACCAAGACATCCGACACACGTCCCCCAAAGTTCCTTGCACCGGATTCTAGAGGTTGCAGAACAACGGGCAGCAGGCGTTCTACCGAGTGGCAAATAGGTCTATCTGCGGAAAACCCCACATCCGAAAGATGTGAAGGACCAGGTCTGGATGGAGACGCCACTAGTCATGGGCTGAGAAATGCCGACAGACTGTCCGCACGTACGTTGAGAACTCCGGGCAGATGATTTGCTACCAAGCAAATCCGATGGTCCTGATCCCAGGACCAGAGCCGCAGAGCCTCTCTGCAGAGAAGGTACGACCCCACTCCTCCCTGCTTATTGATATACCACATCGCGGTTGTATTGTCCGTCAAAACTTGAACTGACTGACCGAGAAGGGACACGAGGAAGGCCTTGAGAGCCAGACGTATTGCCCGCAATTCTAACAGATTGATATGAAAAGTATGTTCCACTGGAGGCCAAAGACCTTTGATCTCCAGGTCCCCCAGATGAGCTCCCCACCCTAGAGCTGAAGTATCAGTTATGACCATGGCCACCGGAGGTGATAGTGAAAAAATTGCCTTCCTTGGGAAAGTTGCCGTCCACAGTCCATCATCGTAGATCCGCTGCAGCGTCTCTGGAGATCGCCATCGACTCCTAGAGATTCTTTCTGTGTTGAAACCACTGCCTGCGGAGGCACCACTGAAGAGCCCTCATGTGTCAGCGTGCATGAGTGACCAACAGAATTCAAAAAGCGAACAGACCGAGCAGACACAGGACCTTGAGGACTGGAACAACCGTTCCATTTTGAAACACTGGAATAAACGCCTGAATGTGCTGAATTCACTGAGGCAGGGGATAGGCCCGATTCAATGCAGTATCCAGTATTGCCCCTATGAACAGGAGGCGCTGAGAGGGCTCCAGATGAGACTTGGGCACGTTTATCAAAAAGCCCAGACTGAACAACAACCGAGTTGTCATTTGCAAGTGATGCAGCACGAGCTCTGGAGACTTGGCTTTGATCAACCAATCGTCCAGGTAAGGGAATACCGATCTTTCATTCTTCTTGAGACTTGCTGCAACCACCGTGATCACCTTCGTGAAGACTCGAGGTGCTGAAGTAAGACCAAACAGAAGGACTGCAAACTGGTAGTGTTGTGACCCCACCACAAACCAGAGATACTTCCTGTGCGACTTGAGAATAGGGATATGAAAGTGAGCATCCTGCAAGTCGACAGACACCATCCAATCCTCTTTCTTCAACGCCAGAAGCACCTGCGCTAGAGTCAGCATCTTGAATTTCTCCTGCTTGAGGAACCAATTCAAAATCCTCAGATCCAGGATAGGTCTCAAGCAACCATCCTTCTTGGAATGAGGAAATATCTTGAATAAGGATAAGTTACTGACCTGTAAATCCTAGTTCTCTTCCAGGGGTATCCTCATCAAAGTCATAAACATTGAATATTCCCGCCCTCGTGCGGGGACTCCGGAGCATACATAAAATACACACATATAAAAGTATGAAATATGCACAAAAAATATATATATAGCATTTTTAGTAGACAATTTTCATACTAAACTCATGTATACGTGTGTATAACAGCAATGCAGACTATATTCATAAACAGGCTAAAATGCTTTATTTCTATGGAGTTTTTTTTTTTTTTTTTTTTTTTTTTTTTTTTTAAACAGACCCTTTCAAAATTACAATAAGAGAAAAACTTTCCAAACCCCCAAAGCTGGGCCCAGTGAAAGAAGCAGTAGCAACATCAGTGAAAAAAGAGAAAAAACTGCATTGAAAACAATGGAGCATTATTAGCCAATAGGCTGCATGCAGGTTAACACAGGAGAACCATAAAATTCTGGCACCGTGACTTTAAGACCCTGAGCACCTCCAGTATCCCATCATGCCTCAGGGGTGAAGGAGAGGTGACAGTTGGTTCACAGTTAGGTCAGTACTTTTTTACAGTGACAACGTTTCCAGCAGATTCGAGAGATAGTGTGTCCTGCACTTCTAGGAGACTTTTGTCTGGGGAGGAGGGTGGTTTGTTTATGACTTTGATGAGTATACCCCTGGAAGAGAACTAGGATTTACAGGTAAGTAACTTATCCTTCTCTTCCAGGGGATCCTCATCAATAGTCAAACATTGAATAGATTAGCAAGCCCATCCCTTAACTCTGCGGACTGTCTAATAGAAGAGCAGGAAGAGATATACATTATGCAAACAAATTACTCAGAGATGCTTGCCCAACTTGGGCGTCTGCTCTGGCATCTAAGTCCAAACAGTAATGCCTAGTAAATGTATGTACATACTTCCATGTAGCACCCTTACAAATTTCAGAGATTGGAACATTATTAAGTATTAAGGAGGGCAGCAGTAGCCGCTTTTCCTCTTGTCGAATGAGCCTTAGGCCTAGCCAATAACTGTTTGTTAGCCAATTGATATGCAGTAACAATACATGAAACTATCCATCTATATATGGTTCGTTTTGACGCTGCCTCGCCTGTTCTCAAATGACCATAATTTACAAATAAGTGGTGAGATCGTCTAATTAGTTTGGTCTTATCCAAGTAAAATTTTAGCACTCTTTTCAAATCCAGGGAGTGCAAAGCTTTCTCCACCGGAGTATCCGGATTGGGGAAAAAAGTTGGTAGTGAAATGGTCTGATTGATGTGAAAATCTGACACCACCTTCGGTAAGAATGATGGATGAGTTTGTAGAACCACTCTATTCTCATGGAAGACCGTGTATGGTTCTTTGGAGGACAAAGCCTGAATTTCACTGACCCTCCTCGCGGAAGTAATGGCTACAAGAAAAACAGTCTTCCACGTAAGGTGTTGCAAAGAAGCTTTGTGGATAGGTTCGAAAGGAGGGCCAATGAGTCTCGATAGTACTATGTTTAGCTCCAATGGAGGAGAGGGTTTTCGAATGGGTGGAAAAACCTTTTTCAAACCTTCTAAGAAATCCTTGACTACTGGTCTTGTGAAAAAGGATTCCTGAGAAGGTGACTTACGATAGGCTATAATGGCAGATAAATGTACCTTAATAGAGGACACTTGCAGACCCGATTTTGCCAAATGGAGCAGGTAAGACAGTATGACCTCCTTCTAAGCCAGTATAGGATTCTGACCTTGCTGACGACACCATATGTAGAACCTCTTCCACTTGAACGCGTAAGAACGCCGCGTGGAAGGTCGTCTGGACTCCTTTAAGATGTTCATGCACTCCTGCAAGAGCCCTAGGTGCCCATACTGCAGGAATTCAGGAGCCATGTCGTCAAGCTCAGAGAGGGAAGGTTGGGGTGAAGTATCCTGCCTCCCAGCCTGCAAAGGAGATCCGGTCTGCACGGCAGCCTCCTGTGAGGCTGTTCTGATAGGATGAGGAGATCTGTGTAACAGAACTGACGAGGCCATTGCGGGGCTATGAGAATCATTCTGTTGCTGGATCTGTAGAGTTTGTTTATCACAGCAGGTATGAGGAGAATCGGTGGAAAAGCGTAGAGAAATATCCCTGACCAGTCGATCAACAGGGCATTCCCTCGAGACCCCGGACGGTAGAACCTGGACGCGAAGTCTGGGCATTCCTTGTTTTCTTCGTCTGCGAAGAGATCTAATTGAGGCCGACCCCACTGAACGAAGATGTCTTCGACGACCTTGTTGCGAAGAACCCAATCGTGGGCATCCTCGAGAGTTCTGCTTAGGAAGTCCGCCTCCACCTTTTGTTGCCCTAGTAGGTGAATTGCTGTAAGAGAAATTCCCCTCGCTAAGAGCCAATGCCAGATGGCCAGAGACTCCCGAGATAGGGGCAGGGATCTCATTCCTCCTTGTTTGACCGTATTGTCCGTTTGCACTAGAAGAGATTTCCCCTGAAATCGATGGACTTGAGAGCCAGATGAACTGCTCTGAGCTCCAGCAGGTTGATGTGGTAGTCTTTCGTTGTTGGACCACAGGCCCTGAGCTTGAAGGGAACCCAGATGAGCTCCCCATCCCTGAAGCAACGCATCCGTTACCAGAGTGTCGGACGGGAACGGCTGATGAAACTGAACTCCTACTGACAGGTGATGTCTGTGCATCCACCATCGTAACGATTGTCGTGCTCCTATCGGAAGATGCATTCTGTCCTCCCAGCGGCCTGCGCTCTGGTTCCAGTTGTTTTCCAGCGCCTCTTGAAGAGGCCTCATATGTAGCCTGGCATTCGGGACAATGAAAATGCGCGAGGCCATGGAGCCCAACAGAGATGTCACCTGACGGGCCGTAGGTGCGTCGGACCTCAGAAGGTCTTGACACTTTCTCCTTATTGATAACAGTCGTTCCTCCGAAGGATACACTCTTTCGAGCTCTGTATTCAGTATTGCTCCCAGGTAGTGGAGGTTTTGTGTTGGGATGAGGGTGGACTTTTGGTAGTTGACTTGTAGACCTAGGGACCTGAAAACACTGAGCACAATGTCCAGATGGTTTTTTGCCTGCGCCGGAGAGGAGGCTTTCAGTAGCCAGTCGTCTAGGTATGGATAAATTTAGATTTTCTGCTTCCTTAGAAGCGCCGCTACCGTTGCTACACATTTTGAGAAAACGCGAGGGGCAGATTTTAGGCAGAAAGGAAGCACCTTGAACTGATAGTGCTGGGAGGCTATCAGGAACCGTAGGAATTTCCGATGCTTGGGAATGATCGGGATATGAAAATACGCGTCTTGCAGGTCTATGGAGCACATCTAGTCTCCTCAATGCAGCTGAGGGAAAATCTGGTGGAGAGCCAGCATCCTGAACTTTTGCTTTTTTCTGTACTTGTTCAGTAGTCGTAAGTCTAGAATCGGTCTGAAAACTCCTTCTCGACCCTTTTTTGCTACCAGAAAGTAGCGGGAGTACACCCCTTTCCCTCTGTGCGCGACTGGGACTTTTTCTATTGCTTTTTTCCGTAAAAGAGTGTGAGCCTCTTTGCGTAATAGGCTCATTTGAGCCGGATTGCATTTGGTTGGTGGCAAGTGAGGAGGAGGTTGTCGGAAAAGAAGAGAGTACCCATTCTCTACAATGTTCAGCACCCATTTGTCTTTTGTTATGCCACGCCACTCGTGAATGAACGCTGTGATACTTCAGCCCCCCCCCCCCCCACCGGAGTGGTGCACGGTGTTAAGGGAAGCGAGTCCTCATTGTTTTGCAGGAGCTTTGGGTGTAGACTGCTGAGGTCCGCTTGACCCTCGATCTCTCGTGGCTTTACGAGATTGGAAGAGTGGATGCCCTTGTTTCTGTTGTGGCCTCTGGGGCCAATGAGGGGCTTGCTGGAACGGGCGCCTGTCATAAGGTCTATACCTTCGCCTGAAGTCTTTCCTTTTCTCAAGGACCACTGCCCTCATGGTGTCCACTTCCGCCTTCATACGCGCTATCTCCTCATCTATGTGGGTTCCAAAAAGCGAGTTTCCGTTGAACGGAAGGTTTAGGATACGCTGCTGCGCTTCCTGCTTCAATCCTGTGAGTCTCAGCCAGGAAGACCTTCTCGCACAAACCCCATGCGCGTAACCATGTGCTGCTAAGTCTGCCCCATCTGCTGCTGCACTGACGACTTGATTGGAGACCAGACTTCCCTCCTGAAGGATCTCCTGAAAATCCTGCCTGTCCTCTCTAGGCAGCTTTTCTGTGAACCTGCTCAGCGAGTCCCAGAGTGACCGGTCGTATCTGCCTAGGAGTGCGGAGGCGCTGGAGACCTTCATCATGGAAGCCGCCGTGCCACACATCTTCCTCCCCAGAGTGTCCAGGTGTCTACTCTCCTTGTCTGGTGGAACCGTGAAGGATGATGCCACTGAGTGCGTCTTCCGGGCTGCGGCCAATATGACTGAGTCCGGTGGGGGATCAGTCCTGAGAAACAAAGGATCTTGCTCAGGTGCCTTGTATTTCTTTAAGATCTTAGCAGGAGCTGATCTGAGGTTGGCTGGTGCTAAAAAGGTGTCCATGGTTGGTTGTAAAAGACCAGGCACTAGCGGTAACAATTTCTTTGAAACCGCCCTGTGTTGCAGGGATCCAAAGATCACGGATGAGGAGGTCGAAGGCTCTGGGACCTCAATATTCAGCTTTTGTGCTCCCCTGAGAAGCACCTCGTTAAAAGTTGTGATATCGTCCACCGGGGAAACTCTAGCTGGTGGAGAATCCGTTAGGGTCGGGGAGTACTCGCTTACTGAAGACCCCGACGATGTGGACCAAGAAGGAGACCTCCTGCAACGGTGTGATCGTGATCTGGATCTTCTCTGGAAGCGTGACCTGCTCAGAGATGTTGTAGCGGCGCGTCGAGGCCTAGTGGCCGACTGGCGAGACGCAGAACGAGCCCGTCTTGTTGGCGATGGTGTTCTGGGGAGAGAAGCCGAAGGAGAGTACATCCTCAAGTATTGCGAGTCTGGAGAGGCAGTCGTTTTATTAAGGCTCTCCAACCACCTTGGCGACAAGTTGATGGGTGAGACATGCCCAGACAATGCGGCTCTCAACCGCCCAGATGAACCACTCCTTATGGAGACCACAGGAGTTGTTGGAGTGGTCTTATCCGCCGGCGGTAGCCGACGCTCTTCTCCTTGTAAGACAGGCAAAACTTGTGTCGACGTCGACAGTTGCAACGACGAAGGGAGTGACGTGGGTTGCTCTGGTCTCGACGTTGAGCGCCTCGACGGTGACCGGCAGTCCCTTGACCACGACCTGCTCGATGTCGTGTGCCTCGCCGTCGAGTGATGGGCCGTAGACGGCGGATGTCTTTGCTCTCGCCGTTGAGGTGATTTCGACGTCGTCTTTCGTGCCGTCGAGGGGTGCGAGGCCTTCAACGGCGAATGGGCACGCCGGTGCTGGCTCGACGTCGATCAGTGGGTTGCCGTCGACGGAGATCTGCCCCTGTGGTGGCCATGTACCTTCGACATCGTATCCCTCGACATCGGTCGGGTGGCCGGCGATCTATGGCGATGTGACGGTGGCAGCGATGACGTCGACGGGGAACAAACAGGTACCTTCCTACCTGCTGACTTCGATCTAGCCTGTCTCTCCTGAGAATGGCTTGTTGGCTGCCTGGGAAGCGAAGAGGACGATGCCTTCTGCCTCTCATGAAGACCATGAAGTCTGACCTTCTCCCTGTCCTTCAGAGTCCTTTTTGACATGTTCTTGCAGGGTCTGCAAGTGTCAGAGCAGTGACTCTGAGGCAAACACACAATGCAAAGAGAGTGTGGATCTGACTGGGCCTGCTTCCCACAGGAAGGGCACTTCACAAAAAGAGAAGGCATTTTCCAGTCAGGAAAAAATCTCTTGACTCAGACAAAGATGTAAAATGTCGAGTGAAAGTAGAAAAAACGCTGTTTTTAAGTATTTTCCTGCAAAAAACTCAGAAAAACTGAGAGCTCAATGCTCCAGGATCCGCTCAGAAGAAGCCAGAAAAAAAAAACTGACCTAACTGTGAACCAACTGTCACCTCTCCTTCACCCCTGAGGCATGGTGGGATACTGGAGGTGCTCTGGGTCTTAAAGGCACGGTACCAGAATTTTATGGTTCTCCTGTGTTAACCTGCATGCAGCCTATTGGCTAATAATGCTCCATTGTTTTCAATGCAGTTTTTTCTCTTTTTTTTCCACTGATGTTGCTACTGCTTCTTTCACTGGGCCCAGCTTTGGGGCTTTGGAAAGTTTTTCTCTTATTGTAATTTTGAAAGGGTCTGTTAAAAAAAAGAAAAAAGAAAAAAAGAAGAAAAAAAATCCATAGAAATAAAGCATTTTTCGCCTGTTTATGAATATAGTCTGCACTGCTGTTATACACACGTATACATGAGTTTAGTATGAAAATTGTCTACTAAAAATGATATACTTATATTTTTCGTTCATATTTCATACTTTTATATGTGTGTATTTTATGTATGCTCCGGGGTCCCCGCACGAGGGCGGGAATATTCAATGTTTATGACTATTGATGAGGATCCCCTGGAAGAGAACAACCCTAACCCCTTTCCTGCTCTGGAACCAGCTCCACTGCGCCTTACAATAACAGGATTTGAACTTCCTGCTGCAACAAGAGATGGTCTTCTGAACAAAACGAGGGATGGGGAGGGATGGGAGGAGGAAATTCCCGAAAAGGAAGGGCACAGCCTTTCCTCACAATATTTAGAACCCAGGAGTCTGATGTGGCTAACTCCCACCCGCGGAGAAAAATACGTAACCTTCCCCCGACAGGAGAAGTGTGACTCAAAATGGGTAGAAAACTAGGGCTGCTTCCCTTGTTGTTGTCCCGCAGAGGAAGAGGATGATGCCGGGTGCTGCTGGGTGGACCCTCTTGTCCGAACCCTCCCCCACCCTCTAAAGGATCTATATGGGAGGATGGCAGGCTGTTGGGACTGTGGACTGGGGTCTCCCACGGTAAAAGGCTCCACACCCAAACCCCCTGAACCTCCAAAAGGACCTGAAAGGGGTAGCAGTGGAAGCCTGCAGACCCAAAGACTTCGCTGTGGCCCTACTGTCCTTGAAGCGCTCCAATGCAGAGTCAGCTTTTGCTCCAAACAGCTTTTCTCCATCGAAAGGCAGGTCCAATCGAGTGGTCTGGACATCCGTTGAAAAACCAGAAGGCCTCAGCCACGCATGCCTCCTGGTAGAGATTGAGGGACCCATCACCCTGGCCACAGTCTGTAGAATCCAGACTGGATAATCTGCTTAGCGGCAGCTTTAGCGTCTGACAGGAGCTCACCAAACTGCCCCTGCATATCTTGCGGCAAGTCTGGAACTAAAGTTTTAGCCGTGTCCATCAGGGAGTGGACATATCTCCCTAACACACAAGTAGCATTTGCCGCTTTAAGGGCCATACTGCAGGATGAAAATGTTTTCTTGGCGGACTGCTCCATCCTCTTGGACTCTGTCCGAAGGAATAACAGGGAAGGAGCCTGGTGCAGAACGTGCCTAACATGAGGCCTGAACTAGTAAACTCTCCGGAGTGGGATGCTTTGTCAAAAATCCAAGATCTCCTGGAGCCACCCTATACCACCTTGCAACAGGTCTGTTCACAGCTGGCGATGACATAGGCTTCCTCCAAATCTCAAATATAAGCTCCGTAAGAGCATCATTAAATGGAAGCAAGGGTTCTGCTGAAGCCGAAGAAGGATGCAGGACCTCGGTCAAAATATTTGTTTTAACCTCAGCAGCCGGCAACGAAAGAGCCAAGGAATTTCCCGCCTTTCTGACCACAGAATGGAAAGACGCCGCTTCCTCTGTAAACTCCCCTGGAGACGAAAGATTCCACTCCGGGGAAGTGTCTAACCCACTGGCTGAGCCTATGCCCTGATATTCCCCCAAGGGCTCAGCAATCTCTCCTGCTTCTAAGTAGCTGTCTTTGGTACTCCTGTTGTTCTAAAAGTCTTGGTGCTCTTCTGTGCGTCCTCAACCTGGCCTCTAATCTCAGTGTCGACATAGAGTTGTCGATGACACCGGCTTAAGGAACGATAGACGCGGACCAGGAGAAGGAGACATACTACGGTCCAAACCGGATCCATCCGGCGCCGGAGCTGATCCCATCAGCGCCATGGACACCTGAGGCTCCGTCATCGGCATCGACTGTGCATGAGGTGACATCACCTTATAGACGGCGCCGCAGGTCTATAAGGCAATGTTATCGGCACCGTAGGTCTATGAGGCGAAGTCATCGGTGCCAAACCGGCACCCTCAGCCGGATAAAAGGGCATGAACGGCGCTGACTTATAAGGGGCCGGGGAGCCCAATGTGTTGTCAAAGGACCCGTGGGACCAGCCAGTGCACCAGCAGGGTCCATAGCATTGAATATGTTAAACATGGCATTCAAAAATGTCACCGGATCCGTTCCCGGAGCAGAGAAGGCAGGATACCGCTGATCTTTCTGCGGCACTTGTGCCGGCTGGGCATCAGAGTCCTGCGACCCAGGCGAAAAGCGTGGACTCTCTTGGGGTGCAACCACCTCGAAGACCGATGGCACCGGAGAAGCCTGAGGGCTTTGAGGCTGTGAAGTCACTGTAGGACTAACCTCCCACGTCGCACGGCGCCACCTAGATTGAGACCTGGATCGTGACAGACTTCTAGCCGAATGACGCAGAGTCTCGTGTTGGCGCTGCTTCTTATGCTTCTTGGAAGAAGTATGTGAAGACGATCTGCGATGACGTCTGTGCCCTTTCTTCGCCTTGCCAGAAACAGTTTGGCTTCTCTCTCCTTCAGCGCCCTCGGATTCATGCTCTGGCAGGACACACACTCCTCCACGTCATGCTCTGAACTTAGGCACCAAGGGCAGTCATCGTGAGGGTCCGCAACCAACATGCGACACCCCTGCACTCCTGACAAGGTTAAACCCCACTTCCTAGGAGGAGACATTGTAACCAGGACACCTTCGAAACAGTAACTAGAGCTAGGTGAAAACTGTTAGCGCTGAAGGCATGTAAAAAAGGGAAGTGACATCAGCACGCCGGCGAGGACCTCTTATTGCCAAGGTGACGTCAGACGGAGTCGCATGCGGAGCCGTGCAATTGTGACGGCCTCGTCGATGTGAAGAGCTGGGAAGAAGATTTTCCGTCGAATGCTGGCGCATTGGGAGAATTCATAAGGTGAGGAATCCACAGGTAGTTGTATCCATGAGAAAACGGTGTACTTACTTCCATTTTTACAGCCACATTATCAGTTATGAATTAAAGGTTCTATGAATAATCTGGTAAGTGTGGGTGCTTAATCCTTTCTGATTTAAAAAAACAAGGTGGTTTCTTGTGGGTAAATCGAAAGCACTCTGTAAATCAAACCGGAAAAAAATAAGACGAGCTGCTGAACTTTAAATAAAGCTATTATTAATGTCAACAGGAAACAATCATTACAATTTTGATAATAAGGAATGAGTTGAGGGTGTAACAAACCTGCACTTTAACATAATCACTTTAAGGAAACCCAAACATAGAGAGAACACAAGTCACACTCTTGCATCTTAGCAACATGTAGGCATACTTCATCCTTTCACAAGCAATATAAGTTATTGTCTTCCGAACAAACATGGAATTTCTCAATGCTACATTAGAATAGCATTGCAAGACAGGCAAATGTAATTTCTACTTAACACCTCTGCCGATGAACTCAGGCCTTGTGCATCCTCAACAATGCTATTAGAGTTGTTGAACTAGAACATTTCACGAAAAGCAAAAGTAAAAACCTGAACGTGGCAGCCATATATAAACGAAGGATCACATTTCTAAAAACCTTTAAGTCTCTATTATTCAATTTACTGGAACACACACAATACTTGTAAAAGTGTAATATTTGCTTCGAACAATAAGGAGCTTTCAACCTACAAACTAACCCCTAATGCCATTTTAAAAAGGAGAAGTCACGTAGTATAAAAAATATTAAGAAATGTGATGTGCCCTTTCTTTAACACCAAACCCTATAAATGATTCTCCTTGTCCGTGTTGATCTGTGCCGTCTCCTATTTGCAGCAGCACACAAGTTCCTGGAAGGCCACTGTACAACGCAGTGGTGTTGTCATAGACACTATGTAGCAGTAAAGGCTAAAGCACTTGTTTCACTGAGCAACATTACAAACAAAAGGCAGAGAGGGAAGAGATGTGACAGGTACAGTCTGTCAAGAGTTGTCAGGTGCTCGTCAAAAGCACACACAAACAGATAAAATTGGCAAAGCAAATACAAAAAAAAACATTGGCAAGTCCACAAAATAATAAATTAATAAGTGAGCAAAGCAGTGGTGTTTAACTTCTTTTTTGGAGGATGTGCAAATGTGGACAAGCGATGTCAACACTCACAGAAGCGCACCACTGGCAGAAGTGGGCCGCTCCATTAGCTCCTGCTGAGGTGGGCAGAAGCAAACCGTGATTGACAACCGAATTGACCAATGGTTGAAGACAGTTGACAAAATACCACTATCTTTATGTATTATATGCAATATCTTTATTAAAAACAATAGTCTGGTGAGACAGATTAAGATGTCTCAAAGGCTTGACATACGAAAAGAGACTTGGCCCATAGATCGTACAAGAGGATAATCTAGTTTAAGACACCTTTGCTGTGCTATAGTCACAGCTGAAGAAAACGTTTCTTACCTATAATCCTAGTTCTCTTCCAGGGGAACCCACATCAAAGTCATAAGTTCTGAATTGTTCCACCCAAAAGCGGGAACCCGTAGCACTTTGCAAAATATATTATCTAGGAGATACTCATCAATAGTTATAAGCACAGACTGGATTAACAAGCTCATCCTACTGCAAACAAGCATTGGCAAAAAAGCAGATGAGCTGCTAGACAACATGGCTAAAAGACACTCACACTGACAAGGCCAATAGCTCGGGCATTGCTGAGATCTACTGGCTTTGCCAATGCTTGTTCGGTGCTGACAGGGTCTTGCTGAAGAAATGTGGAAGTGATGGTGAGAAACGTTTGAGGAGATTTGAAGTGAAGTGAGGATGTGGAGTAGCAGCCAGAGCTGCCGACTGGGGAGCCAGGTACGAAACTGAGGGTCAGCTGAACAATTTGTGATTTTAGGCAAACTACTGACGCTTCCCCCTACCAACGAGAGTGAATGTGTCATTGTGTTATGTAACTGGTGAGGACTTAAAGTGCTCCAATACCATCGGCTGGAGTTTGCACTATAGCAAGATGGAGGACGGAACAAAAGCTCCAATATCATTGGACCATGCAAAAAAAAAAAAAAACAGCAGCAATGAGGGAGCTAGTGGGGGTACGGATCAAGCAAAAAAGCAGGACGGGATGGGGAGATTGGCAAGCAACGACAGAAGAGGGCAGAAGGAAGCAACAATGAAGGGGGGAAAAACATCTTAACTGAAGCACGTTTAGCAACAAAAATTCATGCATCATTGTGGAGTTTAACTGTTGAGCACTTAAAGCACTCCAATACCATCGGCTCATGTTCACGCTATGGTAAGACTTAGGAAGGAGCAAGTGATCCAATACCATCGGATTGTGCAAAAAAAAAAAAAAAAAAAAACATTTTACAAAATGTATAAGTTTATGTACACACATGCATTTTAGTAGTATGTGTGTATGTGTACAAGGGAGACTATGGTAAGCCTGAAGACAGAGCGAGCGCTTCAACATCATCAGATGGTACAAAAAAAACAACAAAAAAAGCGCTGTTCATGTTTATCAACTTTTTAAGAAACGCATTTGTTTATGTACATGCGCATGAATTGTAGTGGTATGTGTGTATGTTTTCAAGGGAGATTATGGCAAGATGGAGGACGTAACAAGTGCTCCAATACCATTGGCTCGTGTTTGCGGTATGGGAAGACGGGAGGAAGGAGCAAGCACTCCAATACCATTGAATAGTGTAAAAAATAAAAGCTGCAAAATCAGGGAGGGTCAAGCACGGAAGCAGGAGGGATTAGGGAGCAACAAAGAAAGAGAAAAAATACCTTAATTAGAGAAAGGATCAGTGACAAAAACGAATGTGTTGTTGTGTAATGTAACTGGTGAGCACTTAAAGCGCTCCAATACCATCAGCTCAAGCAAAAAAAAAAAAAAAATAATAATCTTTTCGTGTTTTAGCATATTTTAAGAAATGCATTCATTTACATACAAGCGCATGCATTTTAGTGGTATGTGTGAATGCATGTTAGGGAGACAGCCTGAAAACACAAATACTCCTATGGAGTGCTTTAAAACAAAGAAAATCATAGCTCTTTAAACCGGGAGCATTATAAGGAGACATGTAATTGGTCCATGCACTATAGGAAGGCCAAACACAAGAAGAGGACATGACACCCACATGCCACGTCGCATGGCATCAAAGAAAATGAGAGCAACGCTGAAGTGTACCAATGGAAGGAGATGCGCTGCCTGTAAGTCCAGAGACAGAAAACACATCTCTTTGAGACAGAGCATGCGCTGTCTAGCCGAGACCTAAAAACAGCAGACAAGGAGAAAAATGCAAAGGCTTAGATTTATTATGCAAAAGGAGTCTGACCAACTAGGGCATCACGTCTTCAATCTGAATCTAAACAAAACTGTTTAGAAAAGACAGGTATTGATCTCCAAGTAGCTTCACATACTTGTGCAACAGCTGCTCTTTCTTCTTGCTGAATGAGTTGTAAGTTTACTAGCGGGGAAAACGGTAATTAATGCAAGAGACAATCCATCTGGAAATGCACTGTTTTGAAGTAGAGTAACCAGTTCTGAGAGGACAATAGTTCACAAATAGGTAGCCGGAATGTTTACAATTCTGAGCTTATTAGATTACATTTTAGAACTCTTTTGACATCCAATAATTCAATAGATGAAGAGCTTTTTCTGTTAGACTTGATGGGTTTAGGAAGAAGGTTGGTAAGTATATTGTCTAATTTACATGACACTACGTTCGAAAAGAAAGAAGGGCGAGTTCTCATTACAAGCCTTATTTTATGGGAGACTGTAAAAAAGCTCTTTCAAGCATGAATCTTGAATTTCACAAACTATGCATGGATGTAATAGCTACAAGGAAGGCTACCTTCCATGACAGATGCGGAAGAGCTGTTCTGTGAAAACTGAGGACCCATTAACGTTGAAAGCACTATATTTACCTCCCATGGGGAAGTAGGAGTTCAAATAGCAGGGAAAACTTTCATGATACCCTCTAAGATATCCTCTATTACTGGCAATTTGAAGATAGAAGTTTGTGAAGGAGATCTTCTATATGCAGTAATTGCTGCAAGGTGAACTTTTACAGAAGAAAAGACAACAGAACTTGCCAAGTACAGAAACTATATAATACTCACCTCTCCTGGGCATAAAACAGGGTCAAGGTTATTCTGCATACATAAGATGCAGAATCTCTTCTACTTGATCAATCATGATGTTCTAGTTGTTTGGTCTCCACACAAATTTCAAGATATCCATGCAATCTTATCAACAATCTGAATGCCCGTACTGTAAGAGTTCTATAGTCAAGTCCCTAAGTTAATTGATGGAAAGATGAATGCGGGATCTAACCCCCAAATTTGAAGGGAAGATCTAGTCTGCATGCCAACTTCCTATGTGGTCTCTCTGATAGGTGAAGATCATCAATGAAACACCACTGTTAAGGTCATTCAGGTACTATCAGAATCATTCTTGCTTTGAAATGCTGCAGTTTGATCAGCACTGTCGAAATCAGCAGAATGGGTGGAAACGTGTAACGAAATATCTCATTAGTTGGTTCCTGGCTGACAGTATCATGAGGAAAAGTTTGGATCTTTTTGTTGTTTGCAACGGCAAGAAGGTCTATTTGAGGATAACATCAGTCGTTGAATTTTGCCACTTAGAACCCAATTGTGATTTTCTTGTATAACATAACGTAGGGTTTTTGCTAGCTCAAATGCCTAGCAGATGGATTGCTGTAATCATTAAGATTTCTTGCTAGAAGCCATTTAAAAATGGACTGAGCTTCCAGATACAACTGCCTCAAATGTATTCCACCTTGCTTGTTCAGGTAAAATATTGGAGTTGTACTGTGTCTGAACAAGAAGCAAATTTGTTTTGAATCTAGGAAAGTTCAGAGCTAGAAGGGCAGTTCTGGACTCAAAAGCTGACGTGATAGGATCTCTCTCTCTCTCCCTCTGCTACCACATTTCTTTTATTTTAATGCAGTCCATATGAGAACAGTTTCTGAAGGCATGTTCCGGTGAAAAGGAAACCCTTGCGAAAGGTTGGTTGATTTGCACCACCAAGGGAATGACTGGATATCTTGTTGGGTTAGTATTAACTTGTTTTCCCAGCTTCCCGATTTCTGGTTCCACTGATCGTCCAAACACTGCTGTAATGGCCTCGTGTAGAGTCTGGCATTTGGTGTCAAGAAAATGCATAAAGCCATTGATCCTAGTAATAAGGAGATTTGTTGCGCTTTTGGATGGATTGTTCACTTCAGACTGCAACATTTCTGGTGGATAGATGAAGAGTGGATCAATGTAAGTGGCTATGGCAGTCCAGATCCACTTGCTGGAGTTTGACGCCCTGAGGGGAGGTCCTCAGAACGGCGACAGACCATGAGGCCACTGGCACCCCGCAGTCATGCGCCACTACACTTAAGACCTTGGTGTGTGAGGGGCTTCTCCTATATAGTTCAATGCGTGTCATGAACTTTGCTGTGCTTGCAGCCCACAGCCACAGTGGCCCTTTAAGGACAGGTCAAGAGGCTTGGTCCCCGGTTGTGTCCTGATGGAACTACTGGGGGGTCCTCTGAATAGTCTGCACCTTGTCACCAAGCCTGGGATGCCATGAAGGTCTGTACGATGGGAGGATGGACCTACCCCTCAGTCCACGTGTTGGCTACTGTTCAGGCAGACAGCATCTGATAGGCACAGTTTACAGGTAAGGCAGTATGTGGGGAGGCGGGAGGCGTATAACCCATAACTCAGGGAGGAAAGGTAACAATAAGGCCCCGTGGCCAACGGCGTCTCCCCAGACAAGCTTGCAGTGCCGTACCTGTTGGACCTCAGATCAGGCAGCCTCTGTATCCTAGTCCTTAGGGCTGCCACTGCAGCACAGGTGGTGCCAGTCTGAGTCCTTCGCTAGCAGGACAGTCCCGATGTGTCACAGCTGCACTAGAGACCTCACTGTGAGGCCAGGGGTAGGCTGTCAACCCACAGGAAATCAGCAGATGCAGGTGGCAGGGAGGCATGTCAGCAAGGCGGATGCGCTTAATAGCAAAATGCAATATGTTCTCTCATATGTGATTTGAGTAGCACTTGATGCGATGGCCTCGGGTGGGGGTCCGAAGGTCACCCAGGGACAGATTGCGGTCTCTCCTGGGGGGAGGGGGAGGGGGGAAAGGGGAGGGAGGTCACATCCACTGATTCAGGCCCCAGACGCCTCCTCACAGCAGCGGCAACTAAGGACGCCTCCCGACAGGCCCACCACCCGGCCTCAGGTCCCGGTGGCAAGCGGCGTGGGGCCATGCCCTAGTATGGACACCAGGGGCCCTATAGGCAATAGTTCGGATCCCCTCAGGAGTCCCGGAGGCCTTCAGATGGAGGCAGTCAGACAGAACAGACTCACCAGCGCGGCCATGCATCGACACTTTGCATCATCCGCCATCTTTCCCACCTCAGGGTTGACCTCCTTGTGGTCCGGGCATCATCCAGGAGATAGGCGGGTGTAGAAGCTGTCTGCGCCCTGGATAGCACCTCATAGCAGCTATTGCCAGCGAGAAAGCAGCACAGACGCTGGGCCCAGAGCTGTGTTTCAGCTTAGATGCAGGGTGGATGGCGCAGAGCACTGCTACAGCACGTTCGCCATCTTTGCCTGCTCTGCCATGCACCCCTCCCCGCAAACATCCAAACTCCTTGGTGTAACCCCGGATGGAATTGGTGTTAAGACAACATCCTAAACCTCTTTCTTTATCCTCTTGTTTGGTAACCTGACTTCTAGAATGGGTCTGTATTTGTGGTATGGACCCTTTTTTAGTACCAAAAATTAATAGGAATAAATTAACATTACACCCTGGCATCCTTTTTATAACAGTGTTGATGTAATGAAAGGATTTATTTGGTTATGTAGTAGGTGGAGGACATTTGAACTTGAAAGAAAATCTATTATTCGAGACCCATTTGTCTTTTTTTTTTTTTTTTTTTTTGTGCCACAATTGGATACAGCTTAAGATACTTACCCTTCCCGGAGTAACTAACAGAGGAGAGAAGAAAAGAAAAACCTCATTGTTTTTGTTCAGGTTTTCCTGCAGCTGCCAATACTTGATGGCCTCTGCCTCTACAGGACCTTCTGGGCTGATACAGCTCCTTTTACGGTTATTGAGGCTGCCAATGAGGTACTTGAACACTCATAATATCTTTTGTCATAAGGCATGCAGTATCTTCTGCATTCTTTTCTTTCTCTCTAAACCCAAGTCTTCAGTGTTTCTACCTCTGATTTCATTTGGGCCATTTCATCATCTGTATGAGATCCCAATAGACAATTTTTCGAAAAATGAAGATTTAAGTTCCTTTCTTGTGATTCAGGTTTCAATTCTGTCAACTGGGACAGGACATCCTACCAGAGGCATACTCCATGGCAACAATCATGGACAGAAAGGTCAGAAGCATCAGGTGCTGCACTATATATACACACCCTGGTTTGAAACCATCCTGCACTCCTTCGCAATTTCTTGGAAAACCTTGCCTATCCTATCTCAGGAGGATTTCGGAGAAGCCCTAAAGAGAGTTTTGTAAAGATCTGTTGTAATGGTACAGGAAAGCAGGTATACTTGTTGTTTTCATACTGGTCACCACTGTGCCACATATCTTCCTTCCTGCTGAATCCATGAATTGACTTACGTTTTCAGAAGGAACACTAGGTGAAGGTGAGATTTCATGGGATTTATTCTCAGCAGACAAAATCATCCAATGTTATGGATCAGATTATATAAAGAAAAAATCTTGATCCAGAGTCTTGTATTTCTTTAGCAATCTGGAAGGTCCTAACTTTGCATAAAGCTAGTAGCAAGAACGCTTGAATGGAAGGGTCCAAGTGACATGGAACCAAGGGTAATAAGAGACTGGAAGACCTGATTTAGTGTCTCTAATACCATCAAAGTCGAGATGGTAGTCATCGGGATGGGAATGTTTAGTTTGGCATCTCCTCTGACCAAAACTTCATTATTAGAAGTATTGATGTCATCTTTTGGGGACACTGGTTTGTGGAGATTCCGATATTCTCGGAGGATAATCTCTAATTGAAGAATTTGTGGAGTAAGTTAGTTGCTGGTGAGTAATCAAATCATCTGGCAGTCCTGTGCAAAGATGATCCTAGACTAGGAGATGATCCTAGACTATGACACTTGTGGCATCTTGAAGGGGATCTCCATCTTCTTGGTGTTCTAGATCTCTTGGACATCTGGATTTGCTAGATTCCCTTTCTCATGGAGTCTTCTTTCCAGCAGGTATATGTGGGACACAAGGAACCACTGGCAGTCTTGGTTCCTATGGTGAAATAGGTGTACTTGGTGGTAGAGGAGAAAAATGCAGACTCCTTCTTGGCGAAGGAGTGTCACATCCCTCGTGGGTGAATATGTCCTGAAGTACTCAGGATCTGAAGAATGGGGTACAGGTTGTCTTAAAATTAAGGAACCAGTTTGCATCTGTGATAAAGAAACAGAGGTCTTCATGTCAAAAAAGATTTTTTCGGGGTCGATGGTGATCTTTATGTCGGCTTACTGTGTCTTCTCAACATCGACAGACGAGTACTTTGGCTCAAGGGCAAGCACGTGGCTAAAGAACCTATATTACACATCATAGGTCTCAACGTTGTTTAAGAATGGCAGTTTTTGTGAGATTTGCTGTGTTATCTGGATCTACGCCATGGGTAGTCTTCTAGAGTGTGAAGAGCGTGTAAAGATAAGTGACAAATGACCTTTTCGCCCCGTCCTGGGGCTGTCTCTTGAAGTTTCTCCTGTAACCTATTCTTCAGTGTTCTTCTTGACATTTTTTTTTATTTTTACAGTGCTTGCAGTCTTCTGAATGATGGTTTTCTGAAGGCCTTAATATGTAGAGGCTCCGAGGACCTGACCAGACACGCAGGGCACTTCTTAAAGGGTGAAAGCATCCTGACAATACAAAATAGCAAAGTACTGACAGAAAAATACTGGAAATTCTCCCTAGTCCTTAGGGACATTGAGTGAGGGTGTTAAACCAGCTTTCAAAAATGTTTTTTCAAAAATAAAGCCAAGAAGTCGGACTCTGACCTCAGTGCTCCAGGATCCAGTTGACAGGAGCCGGAAAATGAACTAATCTGTCTCCCCTAGAGCATGCTGACACAATGGAACAAGGGTAAGGCCTTAAAGGCTCAGTGCTGGGATACTGAGCTAGCCCTGCAGTCCATTTGATAGCACTGCCCTGCATTATCTTTACTTTTCCATGTAAAAAAGGGGTGATTGTGACAGACACCTGTAATCATGTTGCACTATTTGAATTATTACAAACAAAAATATTTTTAAAATAGGATCTAAATGATATCTGGCCATTTCTTGTTCTTTTTAAGCTGCAAACATTTTTTTTTCCTGTGAACATGTACATATGAATCTCCACAAAACTATGCAAAAAAGTGCTACTTTTTGACTAGTTTCCACATGGAAAATTTCCAGGTGAGCTATCAAGTGGGGGTCAAGAAAAGGGGGGTAGTGGGTGTACCAAAAGAGTTTCTCATTAATTTTTCCACAGGAACTTTAGAAACGACTACAGCCCAAACCACTAAATGAATCTACACTAAATTTGACAGAAAGCTAGGATCTTGGTTCAGAAAGAGTGCTTTTTGTATTTTGGTGTAAATCCGTTCAGTAGTTTGAGAAATGAAGGATATGATGCTGCAAATGATCTGCAGACCTGACAGAAATCAAGCTGAGATCTGATCAGCTACCACCACCTCAACCACAAGGTGGTGGCAGCCATCTTAGGACTCAGTCCATGAGCCAAAAACGTTTTTGTTTGTTTTTTTAATTTTGCCGGGCATTTGTGAAACAAGCCTCCCACCCTTTTTTTTTGTCGAATTTGGCCCCGGGTTAGGGTTTTCTTGGGCCTAATGAGCCTAGGGAAGAGGGGTCAGTGGCCCTCCTCCACTTTAAATGAATTTGGCCCCAGAGAGATGGAGGAGTGCTATAGGAAATGCCACTGCTGGCATGGTAATACCCTCACTTTTTGCCTAGTGTTGATGCCAGCTTTGATTGGAAGTGTGCTGGGACCCTGCTAGCCAGGCTTCACACCTCCCCCTGCAGGAACTGTAACACCTGGCGGTGAGCCTCAAAGGCTCAGGCCTGGTGTTACAGTGCCCCAGGGCACTCCAGCCAGTGGAGATGCCCCCGGACAAGCCCCCACTTTTGGCGGCAAATCCAGAGGGATGAGAAAAACAAAGAGGAGGCACCCCCTCAGCCAGGACCACCCCTAAAGTGTCCAGAGCTGAATTGACCCCCTCCTTGAGAAATCCTCCATCTTGCTCTGGAGGATTAGGATTAGGACCAACAAGAATGTGCCCCCCTCCACGGAGAGAGTGGGCAAAAAGAGGGTGTAGCCACCCTCAGGGACATTGGCCATTGTGTTATGGTTTCATGCACTACATGATTACATGTGGTTCTATGGATGGTGAGGTAGAAGGTGGAATTCTCTGCTTTTGCTTCGCGTTCTCTTAGAGGGGCAGAGGAAACGTATTCTGTAATAGAGCGTGAAGCACTGGCTTGCACTTGGGCTATAAACCATTTTAAGTTTTACCTGTGGGGTTTACCATTTACTCTCAGAAGTGATCATAAACCCTTGGTACAATTGTTCGCATGCAGGAATAATGAGAACACCACACCTAGGATTAAACGTTGGGTTGAAAGTTTGCTGGATTTCAACCTTTCACTGGAGTATTATCCTGGAAAGAAAAATATTCCTGAAGATTTTCTATCTAGAATGTCGGTAATGGATTGTGGTATGGATGTGCACACTCCAATATCGTGGGTTAAAGAGACTGCTCTTGACGCAGAAGAATGGGGTGAAGAATGTATTAAGGACACAGTCCGAAGAACAGTCATGAACTATGTCGGCAAGGTTGGCCGTGTTTGAATGAGTGTTTGGTAGATGTTGGAGCGTTCTGGGGTGTTAAGGATGAACTTAGCATCATAGAGGGTAATTTGTATAGGGGAGATAGATTAGTCCCGCCTATTGGTTTGCATGAAAAATTGATTAATTTGGCCCATGATGGACACTTGGGTAGGAACCTTACCAAAGCCAGCATTAGGGAACGCTATTGGTGGCCGGGATTGGACAAGCAAGTTGAAGCAGTCGTAAAGGATTGTGTGCAATGTGCTGGTAATGATAAATCTAAAGTGGTACGAACTGCTCCTTTGTCTCCTCTACTGGTTCCGGATGAGCCATGGGTCAACTTAGGTTTAGACTTAGTTGGACCTTTTGAGTTGTTACCGCCTGGTGAGAGATTTTTAATTGTTCTTGTTGATTACACTTCCAAAAGGGTTACTGCTAGTTGTGTAAGTTCCACAAAAAATGTGATTGAGTTTTTGACTGAAGTATTTGCTTGTGAGGGTATTCCTAAGGTTATTGTTACCAATAATGGGGTGCAATTCACTTCATTGGAAATGAAGTGTTTCCTTAAGGATTTGGCAATTTCTCATCACCATACTGCATTATATGCTCCGCAAGCGAATGGGTTGGTGGAGAAGATGAATCAGTTGGTGAGAGAAAGTGCTCAAGTGGCACTTGAGCATAGAATGCCCTTGAAGGTTGTACTGAGAGAAACGTTATGGGCTCATAGGAATGCACCTACTGTTATCACGGGAATGTCTCCTTTCCACATTTTGAAGGGCAGATTGGCAGGTTCCAGATTGAATCCTCCATGGTTGCATTCTGGATTCCAAAATCTAAAATATTCACCTACCTTTAAATCTGTTCGTGCCAGAGTAATTGAGAATCAAAATAAGTACAAGAAGAGGTTTGATGAAAGAAGGTGTGTAAAACAAAGGGATTGGTGTGAAGGAGATTTGGTGTTTATTAAAAAGCCATTCTGGTGTCATAAAGGTGTTTCTAAATTTTTAGGACCAAAGAAAATCGTGAAAATAAAACAAATGTGGTTGTACTTGAGGATGGGGAAGTTTGGAGTACGTCTCGCCTTGCAAAGTGTTCTAACGAGGGGGAATTGAGAAACACATTACCCAATCCAGGTGTGAGTAGGGAATTGAGGCGGAGTGTGAGGAACAGAATTTATCCAAAGCATCTCTCAGACTTTGTGAAATAAATTAGGAAAAGCTGTATTTGTTTACATAAATGATTAGAATCCTGAGTAAGTTGATTTCGTTGGTTGTTTTTAATAATTGTTACATTGTTGTATTAATTATCCAATCCATTCTATATGTATACATGTTGTATCATAGTTTATCTTTGCAATGTTATTCTGTTATATTTGATGGGTTATAAAGGGGGAAGATGTGTTATGGTTTCATGCACTATATGATTACATGTGGTTCTATGGATGTTGAGGTAGAAGGTGGAATTCTCGGATCGGGAGATTCCACTGGGAGACGGTTGTTGGAGAGCAAGGAAGAAAGAGGAGGAATGAAATGTACTGGCTACCTGTCGGTGGATGTTGATGTATTGGAAGTTATTTTACTGCAATAAAAGTATTGAAGGAATACAATTTGTCACATTGGCTACTGCCTCCTGACCCTAAACACACCCCTAAAATCAGTATTTAGGGGCGACCCTGATCCCAGCTCTTCAGATTCCTGATGTCCTCAAGAAAGAAGGACTGCTGAGCTGAAAACCGCGCAGAGAAGAGAAAGACAACAACTGACTCAGACCCAGCCCTTCCGACCAGTCTCCTGCTTCAAAAAGCTGCAAAAGAAGAGGCAGCGCGTTCTGCAGGACCGGTGACCCTGAAAAGCCTCCAGGGGACTGCCTGCATCACCGAGGACCAAGAAACTCCAGTGGACAGCAGACCGGTCCAACAAGAAGACAAAGAATCAATTTTTAAAGAGACTCTCACCTCACTCCAGAAGCGGGAGTCCAACTACTGTGCACCTGACACCTCTGGCCTGTGTCCAGAGAAACCAACTAGCCAGAGAGGATCCCCCCCCAGGCAATTCCGACTGCGTGTCCACCCTGGGCTGACCTCTCTACACCCCCACGACGATGCCTGCAGAGGGAATCCCGAGGACCCCCCCTGACCGCGACTGCTCAGGACGAAGATACCCTGGAGAAGTACTGCACCCGCGGCCCCCTGGCCCGAGAGAAACTGACCACCAGTGCAGCAAAGACCAGTAGGTGGCCCTCACCCTTGCCCAGTCGGTGGTTTGCCAGAGAAGCCCCCCTGTGCCCTGCCTGCTGCGCCTAAGTGGCCCCCAGGTCCCTTGATAGAGTTCGATTGAGAACCAGACGCCCTGCTTGCACTCTGCACCTGGCTGCCCCTGTGACGTGGAAGGTGTGGTTTTTGTGCCTACCTGGGGCCCCTACAGTACTCCTTCTAACCCCCCTGTTCTGCCCTCTGACAATGCGGGTACTTACCTGCAAGCAGACCGGAACCAGAGAACCCCCGTCTCCACAGGCACCCAAGTTATTTTGACTCCTGTTTGACCTCTGCACCTAACCGGCCTTGTGTTGCTGGGTGTTTGAGGTTATCTTGAACTCCCAACAGTGGGCTACCGATGCTCCGGAGATTGAACCCGTAAGTTTGTTACTTACCTTGAAAACAGTACTTTACTTACCTCCCCCAGGAACTGCTGAAAATGCAGTGTCCACTTTTAAAATAGCTTTTTGCCATTTTCAAGAAAACGGTGTACATTATTGATTCCATTCAAAGTTCTAAGTATTACCATGCAAAGTGCCTTTCATTTAATGTACTTAGCTGCTAAATGAATCTTTTGGTTCTAGAAATAAATGAACAAAATAATATTTTTCTATATAAAAACCTATTGGCCTGGAGTTAAGTCATTGAGTGTGTGTTTCCACTTACTGCTTGTGTTTGTACAACAAATGCTTAACACTACCCTCTGATAAGCCTAACTGCTCGATCACACTACCACAAATAGAGCATTAGTATTATCTATTTTTGCCTCTGTCAAGCCTCTTCGGGAACCCGGACTCTGTGCACACTATATCTCATTTTGATATAGCTTCCTACAGGTGCCTTCCTCTTTTTTGTTGAATTTGGCCCAGTAGATAGGGTCCCCAAGAACTAATGAGCCTCGGGGGGGATCTGCTTTTTTAACTGAATTTGGCCACATGGGATGGGATCCTGGGGTCCTAATGATGCTCGAGGAGGGCCAATCAGCTTCCCACCACTTTTTAATGGATCTCTGCCATGTGGATGAGGTCACTGGGCCCTATTAAGGCCTAGGGAGGCAGCTGCACACCCCCTTCCCCTGCCTGAAGGCCAACCTTAAATCGCGCAGACCATAGGCCGTGCACAGCGTGGGATCGGTTGCCTGGGGATGGAGATTGTTTTGGTTTTTTTAAGGCAGGGGGTCAGCTCAGGGGTGGCCACAGCCACCCTATGCGTGGGCGAAAGCCATTGGCAGCGTGGGGTAGGCTGCTTGTGGTGGGGTTGGTTGCCTCCCGGTGGGGTGGGCATAGGTCTTGGACATAGGCCAGGCCATGTGGCTAACCCGCTGCTGTCCACAGGCAAACGCCATGCGCAGCGTGCGGTTGGAACAGGGCGTGGCCCAGGCCAGACGGCCAACCTCTTGTCATGCGTGGCAAAAGGTCATGCACAGAGTGGGGTTGGCTGCCTGCGGGAGTTAGCTTTACATATGGTAATAAAATATTACTTTATGTTAAAAAATCCCTTAAAAACTCATAAAAAAAAAAAAAGTTAAAGTAACGTTAGATTGAGGTGAAATGTTCAATAATATAGCGTGTAAAAACCTAAAAAACACAGTAATTCACCAGTTATAGTTATCTCAAGTAACTATAATTCGTGCACTAAAGTAACTAACGTGCATCCTCATCATGCACTGCTAACTACCCCACATATTACATCACTCATGACATCTTCTATGATTTAATTGATAATATCACTAAAACATCTGCAATTACATTATTGATGAGAAAACTGTGCATGGCGGGGGCACAAGTTATTTTCACCTTAGAGACACGAGTTACAGTTACTTGAGTTAACTATAACTGGTGAATGTCTATGGTTTTTAAAGTTTAAAACGTTACATACACTTACAAAAACATATACACACACATTTTATTTTGGAAAGTGCTCTGGGATCCCGCATGTGGACAGGACAATTCAGTGCTCAGGACTATTCATGAGGATCCCTGGAAGAGAACCACCATTATCTCCTGCCCCCACTAAGGCCAGTTAGGCTCATGGAGTCCAAGGTAGGACTTTAATTGATCCCTTGAAACGGGACAGTAGCCCTAACTGGAGACCAATTCATTCTCTAATTTACACCACATACAAAAAAGCACAGGCAGCAACCAAAGTGTCTACTGGGTGGGATAATGTTTCTTTTATCATTGATGACTAGAGAAACTTTTGGATGCCATTGGTCACTTTTTACTCTTGACAAACTATTGTTAGAGCTAACAAATTTTACTTGACAGCCTTTAAGACATATTGGTACCTAAGGAACGGACTTGAGTTCAGAATCCCCAAATCTCTATGCTTTGCCGATTTCCCATTTGGAGACCATCTTTTTATGACATGATTTTATTTGGTTTCAATCGTTACGCAATAGATCATGCACAACAGCAGGACACTACAGAGTCTAACAGAACCGTGTCCTAAAATATAACAAATGCCTAGTGCTTAAGAGTTATAAAAATATTTGGGTTTATATTTGACCACAGAAGGTACTAGCACCATCAGTTTTTGTCAATCTTCATTTTAAGTGAACTATTTACTAATGTGCTAAACAAAACCCTTGCCTCTTTACAAAATATAGCAATAACGGTCTTATCAAATTAAGCATTGACTGCTTTGCCATAATACCCTGCAATAGTCAAGTGTCTTAAGGAAGTAACTTGGGTGCCCAAGTGGAGTGGACCAGAAGACAACCGTGGTAAGCAACAATACCCACACAGGATACAGCCCAGTATGAACTGCCCCTTGACTCCAAGAAAAAGGTCTTACATGGTGGACAGGGAGATGAAGAAATCGACTATCAAGAGCCAAGCATTTCTTCTTCCTTTCTAGCAATCACACTGTAACATTGAAGGCAGGAATAGAAAAGCGGTAAGGAAAGCATCATATCAGTGGTTATAAAAACAAATGCTGGATTGTGACATAAACCAAAATCTTTCACCCAAGCACACTGTACAGAGTACATTTTAAGTTATGCTGCAATAGCATTATCCATTATGTTCCCAAAAAAAGTCCCACTGATTTCTGTAAACACTTTTTTTTTATCATGGGCAGGATTTGAGGTATTGAATCTGACTCTGGGACGAATAGGTATGTCAGGATGTGCTGTCATGGGCATAATGCGTAAACTAATACTTTATAGAAATGACTGGTACAAACTTTCACCGCACGAAGAATAAAAAAGGAAATTAATCCACTTGTTACAAAAAATGTTATTGAAAAAGTATTTGAAACATGGTCCTTAATTACCTTATCTTTGAATTTGCACCGCAGTCCTTGAAACTGCAAAATTAAGCAACTAAAGCCTGAATAAGTAAGACCAAAATAAAGGGACTTGTGAAACAATATTATAGGTATCATCTTGACTTAAGGATTGAAAGATACATGGTGGCATGAAAATATGGTTTAGTCATACTCTAGGCTTTGTAGTGAAATATATAAAAGCAGGAAGAGGGCAGATATTTTCAACCTCTGTAGAACTGGAAGCTAGAGATGTAGAAGCCAGAAACACTTATGGAGAAGGTCCATTTTACTGTCACGTTTAAAGGCTGACGAGACATATGCTAACTGTTTTAATCAAAATAAAGGCAAAGGAAAGAGGTGCTATAAAGACTAAAGAACATGTAGGAAGCCCAAGATCATTTAATGAGAAGGTATGCATCATAAGTATGTGACACCCCTTAACAAATTAAAGTAAATTAGAAGAAAGATACATAATGAGGTGCTGAACAGTCCAACCTTTCAATAAAGTTCCCACAAAGAGAGGAATGAAATGAGCAAGGTGTTAACATTAGAGAATAGGGAACAAAAGACAGGGTATTGTTGATGCTGGCAAATAAAGTTTCTCAAATATTCTAGAATATTGTGAACTAATTTACACATAGCAGCTGGATTCCCAGTGTGTTGATAAACAGAAAATGTCTCAAATGCAAACAGTTATCTGAAAAAGCTAAGACCCTATAGAATAATTAGATAATAGTGCAAAAGGTGGTGAAGGCCGCCATTGTGCAGTTATTAAATGGCAAAGCTCCTGGAGAAGATGCAGAGAATGACATAAGATATTTAATAACTAGCTCCAAAAACTGACAGATTAAGAAAAGAACCCAAAGATACACACGAAAGGGAAGAACTACATTGCACACGCTTTTTAGGATCCTTCACTATGTGGCTCTCAACCTAAACAATTATTAAACACAGATTAATGGAGTCTAAAGAAGGTCCTAGCTTGATATCTAGCATATATAATTCAGGAATTAACAGTTCCAGATCAAATGAGAATCACCCGTGTAAGACAACTATTAGCCGGTGCATTATTGAACTTTGGACTAATTTCAGAAAACAAAATTTCACTGGTGATCTTTTTGTCTACTACTGAGAAGGTTTTTCAGCTAAAGAACTACAATTGTTTTAACTGATGCTTAACAAAATGGGACTTCCATCCCATTTCACCAAGATAATTGTAGCAGTGAATCAAAATTGTTGTCCTGCTCATAAATTATCTGCAGATGTAATTACCCTATAAAGATGGCAACAAGAGTGTGACATGCATGCTTTTGTTTTCACTTTTCACTGAATCTTTTCATATTGGGGATGACAGCAGCATAGTGGACTTTAATAGTAGACGCTTGAATGCAGTTGAGGCCCTAGGTTTCATGCCAAGGAAGAAAATGGGCAGAAGTCAGATGAACATCTAAAAGAGTACTTCTTTTAGTGATAGGACGAAAACAGTAGTTATTTTATTAAATGCAAATCTGGAGTATGTGTATCCTGAACTACACATACCTAATAAAAGAGCAGCAAATTAAAATCTTGCATTGTATGCAATAAGTAACATGAGGGAGTTTATGAGTTACGTTTTTATACTACTTACTAAACAGGAAGGAATTTAGTAAGGGTTGGTGGTATGTCAATTTTTACTACTTTATTTTATATTTAGAAAGCGCATTTTCTGCTCAACTTCACCACATGATATCAAACTTTATTTGGAATAGCAATGTGGGATAGGTACTTTTGAACAGGAAGAAAGAACCTGAAACTAAGAGCAATAGGTAAGAGTGGATGCAGCACTCTTTTTATAAGCTGCATTTCTCTTAAACCCAACCTTATAAATGCAATATTACAGACTTCACAGTCTCTACTTTAATAACTTACCAATAATCCCTCAATTAACTAATTTAAGATGTAACGAGACAATTGAGATCATGTAGTCTTGGATGGTATGCCCTTACAATTTTCAGGGAGATACAATTTCAAACAGTGGGTAGAGCAATAGAGTATGATCAGTCTATGTATTCCGATGTTGGAACAGGATTGGTAAGCTTATACTGAGAAGATCAACAGAGGGATATTCCCTTTTGGAACAAGCTCAATACAGTAACTCGTGTTGTGTGATCTTTGATGATACAGAGCTGACAGATGTGTACAGCCTCTTATCTAGGACAGCCGGTATAATAACATTTGGAGGCATTAGACTTGGAAAACAGCCTATGTACAAAATGGGCTAAATGATAAATTCTTAAGGATTTGGTAATCTTTTTCCTAATGCATTGCAGATCTATGTAAATGTTAAATTAACAGATTTTGATACACTTTCACATTTTCACTTTGATCTAAAATGGTACATTTTCAAAACAAGCAAACTGTGGCACTACACTCTGGGCTGCAGTAATGTTCTTTGATGATTTCTTAACTCTCTTTGATGCCCACAGGTGAAATATCTTATAAACTATGAATTTCTTGTACTTTTTTCTCTCTGGGAATTACATACTTTATCATGTGTATTAAATTTAACAGTTTTTAAACTAGACATAAAAACATGCACTTGATCATCACCATATAATGTTTCATTTAACCGCACTTTGAATCGAAAACATCAAATGATTGACAGTGATAACAACAGTCGCTCATACAGAGTTGACTATGCTGTGCATTGATATTCAGAGGAAAGAGGCAAATGAATCACCAAATCGGTACCTGACTAAAATACATGCCAATCTGCAACACTATTCCTTTTAATGGAAGCATACAGCATGAACAGTTTGTTCTACAAGGTTCCACTAACGCACCTGTTCTGTGTTTTGATGACAAGGTGAACTGTGAGTCCATCATGGATGCCATGCTGACTTAAAGTGTCTTGGTCTTTTAGAATCTTTCCAGCGAAAATAAGAACCAGCTGGTCTATGTGGGCTTTGAAACGCTTGGAGATGTCTTCCTTGAACTGTAAGAGAAAAAAAGTTATATACGATTATAACAAAAAAGCACAGCCAGTCATATTCACAACTAGTAGATTTTGTCTTCATTTAAATCAATGTATACATGAAAAATGCAACTAAGGCTAACTTCCACACAAACCTATTCTTTTTCAAGTCTGTAACATACTGATCAGGCTTGCATCCAAGCCTCTTTAATAATTTGGCATGGATTTTACATCACCATGAAAAGAATTAGATGAATGTTTGGTGTGTTTTAACTAGTGGAAAGGACATTACAGTAGTAGTGTCTCTGTATGTGCTATTAGTGATCTCCTTTCTGTAGTATTCTGTCTGGTTCTTGGTGATGCATCTCCATAAAGAGCAAGACAAATTTGAGCCCTCTGTTGAGATGATATGGAAATTCAAAGAGGTTACAAATAGTTGCTCAAGTTCCAGAAACGTGGAACTCGTACAATAATCCGGCGGTGGGGGGTGGGGTGGGGGGGCAGGGAAATCAAGTGTACTGGGTGAGTAGACCGAGAGAAGATATCAGCTTAGAAGACTGTGGTGATTGAGACCACCCAGCTAAAAAATTACTGGCGAAATTAGGAATATCAGAATCAATGCAAGCTAGAGATGAAAAATGATTTGTAAGGTTACACACGTTTTTATGTAAAACTCCATTGTAAACTGGAGCTTTACAAATGATGCCCTAAAGCATTTCATTTCTTACAATCTCTATACTTCTAACAAAGATGCTATCTCTACTCACAATTTATGAAGAATTCATTTTAAAAAAAAGGGTGACTTGAACAGCTATCACTGTCAGGAGAAATACTCTGATAACAGTCTTACTATGAATACTTGTGTGAGAAATGGAAAGCCAAGGCTAACTTTGTCAGGGATGAAAACATCATGAGCAAATCTACAGATTAAGGACTGCTTAAAGTAAAAAAACATTTATAAATGGTCAAACAGCTGAACTCCGTGGTCACCAAAATGAAACTGGCCTAACACTTATTACCTTCCTTATTCCCCTCCCAATTCTTCCAAACGCCAATCTCATTCACATTTATTAAAGACTTTCATTTTACTTCTAGCTAATCTTTAAGAGTGCTTCACTTTAAAGATAATAGGTGTATGAATAATTGAACAAGGACATTTAGTTAAGTGCTTACATTGTAAATTTTGTTTTAGCAGAGAGAGACTGCCAGAAAATTGTCAATCAAAATACATCGGATGCAAGGTTGGCTGACTGATTTGCCTGCCCCCAACAGAGCTCCCCATAATAATCAGTGAGGAACACTAGGTTCTTTTGGAGTCTTAATTAAACCCCATAAAAATCAATCTAACTTTCATGAAGCAGAGCACTGACAACCCATCAAGAAATATTGTGTAAGAAACTGTGTCATTAGTTGTAGAGGATGTGAGTCCTTCACAAGTAACAGTTCTACAATTAGCCCTTAGTGAGAACCAAGTACCCTCATTGTAATACTTGACTCTCTTAGGGATGCAAAGCAGAGCAATTCAAGGTCTGTTCAGGGGAGGTGAGTGCGAAATACAAATTCCAATTCGCCGGGAAGTAGCAAAAACATTCAAGCCCAGTTAGTGTTTTTTTTTTTTTTTTTTTAAAGAGAGAAAATTACATTTATTACACAAACTACTAACTACTTTGCATTAAATTATAAATACAATCAAACAGATGAACATACCGTTGGAGACCCTCATATCACAGTTCACCCCTAGGGTTACAGAACGCCATAGTCACAATTCCTCCCAGCTATGCTAGATGCAATATTACAATGTAAAAAGGTGTAATTTTACATAATGTAGGATTAGTGGTTTGTCAGGTGGTCTCCACATTAATATCAATAACCAAAAATTATGCTTGGTCCACGTACCACATCACAGGACGTGTCAGCATGTATTCGGCAGTCCTACTGGCTTTGTCAAGGTGACCCCAAATTAATTTAAACAGCAATATGTCATGTTTCATTACAAAATCATTTAAAATCAATGGGAACAACAATACCAGTCATAAGCATCTATTATTATAAGAATAAACCATATTGTCAATAAAACAACTGAAATAAAAACATGGGTATCGGAGTCTTTCTTCACTTGCTACAGGCCACATAATTCAAGAGTAGGACCCACCACAAGGTGTCCTGCACTCCAGAGCCTACAAGAGAGCAAAAACTCCAGCACTGGGTGTACTTAACTACCTAAATCCTCTCTTGGGTCTATAGGCGCGGGGACACAGTAGATACAGGGTTGTTGTGAGGACTATAAGGTTCCAAGTTAGTCAACCCCGGTTTAGGTTCGTTTTACAGTTCATATTTTATTCATTTTAGTAAGGCTGCTTTTTAGCGATGATTTTTACATATTTTTTTATCAGTTTGATTTAATCTAGGAAAACAAGTAACAAGCTGCTTGTTTAGTTAGCTTTTGTACAACATGTAATCAGTACTTTCTGTCCAAGGCTATAGAACACTGTACACAATATGCTAGTTGTGTTACCTATTCAGGAGTCCGCATTGCATTGGAACTCTACTTCCAATACATTATGGTTTATCATATAGACGGTGCACTGACCCGGAAGGGGCAGAGGGCATTCCAGCCACCACTACCCTTTGATGCATGCTGTGCGACATGCAGCTTGGCTGGCGCTGATCAACCAGCCTCCTGAGAGGATTGCCATGTACATCACCAACTAATTCTTGAGACTGTTCCCAGGTATGGGGTTGGGGCTAATTCTTAGGATTGGGAAAGGCAGAAGGGTACACCTACAATGCTCTCAGCGTGGACATAGGGTTTGGAACCTCTAGAACCACATAAACCATAGTTGGATTGCTTATCTTCTTAACCATTTTTGTAATGCTGATTACCTGGGTTGTTTCATCTGCCTAATTATGGCAGCACACCCCTAATATGCCACATTGTGATTGTTTCAATAAATGTATGGAAAAACTATCTTGCATCTTTCTCTTCCGCCTTTGCATGAATGAGTAAAAATACTAAAAGGAGTAAGATTTGTTTCTACAGCTTCCCTGGGGAGCCAGAGTATCATGTTCAGGTTGCCATAATCACTTCCACCTTGGTAGGTTTAAGGGTTCGAGTGAGGCATGGTGAGCTAGCCAAGAGTTAGGTCGACAGGTACTAATTGCGTGGATGGAATCAGTCTTCCACACTCTGCCGTATTTTCGTCCTAAACACGCAGTTCTATTATCAGAGTAGGAACCGGAATTTATTAAGCGGATCTCCTGAGTAGCTTTTCTGTTGTATGCTTAAGATGCACTATTCAACTTTAACCAGAGACGTCCATGGTGTTAGGGAAATATCCTCACCAGCGGTATAGGTGGCACATTTATTTGTCATTTGTAGGCCTGGGCGGAGTTTGCTGAGTTCTGCTACACGGAATTCCTTGAAGTGACAAAAAAATCTCTGCTATGCAACATGGAGTTACACCAGCGGCGGAGTTTGGGTAAGTCGCACTGATTTTCAGTTCCTTCTGCGCTGCAAATCCAGTGCAAACAACATCATTTGGAGCTCCAGAGGGCACTAACTTCTCTCTGACGGGCAAGTAGATTCTCTACTCAAGCGGCAGCTTTCTCATCGCGGACTACCACGAAATCTCGCTCATGCTCGCCAACTTCGAAATTTCTCTCACTCGCCAACTTAATGTTGGCGAGTGAGAGAAAAAATACTCTGCTCCGATTCACTTCAGAGTTTTCTGGAACTTGGCACTCTGCACGGAGTGGGGAAAATTCCACACATTGACGGCGGAGAGGAATTCTCTACCCACTCCTAGTCATTAATATGAACATTTAAAAGGATACCACACTGTGTTTCTTTTCCTGAATTTAATTTTTAAATGGCTAATCCAGTTGTTATTCCAGTAAATTATAGATATGCAGACACATATTTACTTCTAAATGTGCTACTTAATGAGGGTAAAGATGTTACATTTGTGATAGAGGCACACAATGTATACAAAAACATTTTATTCATGGGTCAATTTTCCTGCAGTCGATGCCAACACAAAAACATTTCATACATACACAAAAGCCAACATTCCACAACAATACAGAGCATACAACTATTTATAAATACCTGACACATCAGGATCATAAAAATTGGTTCCAAGGCACCCTACCACACAGTGCGTAACACATTAGATTGGGTTCCCTTAGCAATGACGGGGCCACATGGCCAGTTCTACCTGCCGATACACCATATCCGAATTTATAAAATTTAGCTGAAGCTGATCTGTGACCCTTAACATGGCGCAGTATCCAGGAGGCAGACCAGGGATTCGCTGGAACACCCCCGGGCAGTGAAGGCTGGAGTCTGAGGATCACTGGGCCGATACATGGAAATGACCCCCGGGCCCTGAAGTGTAGTGAAGCGAGTGGACCTGGAGCGGCCCACATCTTATATGGAGGACCCTGCCAGGTGGCCACTGAAGCTTTCTGGAGTCCCCCTGGAGCTGTGTGAGCGTGGCTTGGTCGGTGACAGAACGTCCGGCCTGGGCCGGTGAGTGAAGACCCAGCAGCGTCTGAGGTCTGGGGGGATTGGTGGAGACCCCGGGGGCCCCCCGTGTGGTGCAGCAGTGCCAGTAAGGTGAGCAAGCATTGGGGCCTCAGGTCTGGAGTTCCCTCATGCCACCCTAGTGCGGGCCGACCGCAGCAAGCGGCCTGAGGGGGGTGCGGGGTGCTGACAGTAATATTGGCGGCTGCTCCGGGGCCCAGTCTTCAAACAAAAAAGACACAACAGTGAGCAAGGTGGCCCCGTAGGGTGCTGTGGACAGCATAGAACTGAGTGCATAGCCCTGGGGGGCCCTGGGCAAGGCGACGGAGAAGCCAGCACTGGAATTTGGAAAGAAAACAAAACTATGACAAGACCAAAGGAAAACTTTCTTGGCTGTCAAGAAACAGATGAGGGACGAATTTGAAATACAGTACCCCTATTCCGGCCAAGCTTCTAGTGCACCATGGGGGAACAGTACATTGGAGAATGGCTGGACGCCTCCCCTCCCCTGCAGGGCTTAGACCCCACACATCACAGCAAGATTGAGTTTCCTAGACTGTCGAGCACTGGTCGGCTCACCCAGGGAGACGGAAAAGTCAACAGAAAGCCCGGGGTTGCTGCTCCCCCAGCGTAGTAAAATAAGGGTCTGCTCTAACAGCACCTTGCAAGACTCTCCTGAGAGGCCTGTAATGGAGGAATCCTTTCCAAAACAATGCAGTGCTCATGAGGTTTCAAGTGATACTGCTGCTATTGAGTAACCACCTCTGAGGCCTACAGTTCACATACAATGCTTGGTGGATGCCTGAGGAAGGCAGCTAAGCACTATGAATCATAGCCTGCTATGGGCCTGTGGCGGACGCTATATAGAGGGCCCCATTGAACAGCACTTTGAGATACCGCTGCTTACTGAGGACTGATAACTCCATGGTTGACATTACTGCGGAAAGAGAGGATGTCCACATGATAAAATAGAACTGCAATATGCTCATGATACATTTGGGGAGGGGAGAGAGGGGGGGTTGTTTCTTCTTCCACTCTGTCTAATTTCTGGGGGACAGGGGTCTCCAGGGTCAAGTTGGAAGATGCGGGGAGAGAACTTGAAAGCAATCGCCTCGCACCCTGCCCAGGATCTTCCTCTCTAGCGTACCAGACAAGCTATAACATTGTTTAGATTTCCAGAGTAATTAGAGTTTCTCTGTTTCACCAGGGTAATGGGGTGGTCTAGATAGGTCTACTGCTGGCTTGGACGTGGGTGGGAGTACTTGGCAAGGCTGCCCATAGGGCGGGGGAGTTAGGTATTGGGAGTGGAGTTAGGTTTTGGGAGTGGAGTTACTATATCACCTAGATTGAAAAATGTTTTGGGGTTTTTACATCTGTATAAGCCGTACTGCTCAGCTGTTTCTAAGTCTACTGACCTAGAGGCATGGTGGGAGGTGGTGGAAGGGGACGGGAGGCGATGCATGGGTGATCAACCACACTAACACCCAGTAAATGATGGACTTTACCACTAAATGCCTGACCTGCAATGTCAATAGTATTGTCCAATCGGAGAAGCGACGGAGAATACATGCCTAATTGAAGGGCTATAAAACCTCAATAGCCTTCTTTCAAGAGACACATATGGGAGGGGGTGGCGGGGGGAGGCGGGGGACTGTATCCGGTTACTGGAAGAAAAAAAAAAAAAAGGTGAAGCGGTCAAGTTTAAGCAACATCTTTCTCAGGCTATGCTAGAAGGGTGCTGATTTAGATAGCTCTGGGAGTGCCCTTTCTACATCGAACACACACAGTGGGTCCGGAGGGTCGCTATGTGATTTTATATGATTTACTAGGGGGACATGAGATCTGCCTAAATATTGTATATGCCCTCAACAAAGATTATCCTATCTTTTTTTACTTTGGTGGCTCATGAGGTTTCAAGTGATACTGCTGCCATTGAGTAACCACCTCTGAGGCCTACAGTTCACATACAATGCTTGGTGGATGCATGAGGAAGGCAGCTAAGCACTATGAATCATAGCCTGCTATGGGCCTGTGGCGGACGCTATATAGAGGGCACTGTAACTGTGTCTTGAACGGCAACAAGGGCATTCTCTCCCCCCCACACACACACTAAGTCCCACATGACTGACACCCAGCATAATATGAGGATGGAACTGGAATTTTGAGATATTTGGAGAGAACACAATCCACAAACTCTGTAGTTTTCATGCTATACTCCCGCAGCGGGCACCCACAGCCACCTGGATTAATATTTAGTGGCAGAAACCCTAGTCCCTAATGTGTCTGGTCTGGACTATTTGCCATGTTAGATCTCGGACCATTCCCCAGTACTCCTAACTCTAGGGGGTAATACCAGGTGACCACCTATCCCACTATGGCGACTTCGGGCAGGGGCATTATCAGACCCTCCTTTTGAACAGACTGTGGCAAACTCGTTGACCCTTACTTCCAAGAAAAGTGGGGCACGTCGACTAACAAAGCTACAAACTGGGAGGCAGTGAAAACAGTGGTTTTAGGGATCAGTCTTAAGACATATGGAGTACTAGATAAAGATATTAAAATCCTTGATAGGGACCTCCCAATCAAGCCTGAGCGGCTGGAGAAGTGGTCTACCACCCTTAAATCCTTACTTGACGCCTGGAGCAGACTGGAAAAACACCTGTATAAAGCATATTGCCATTGGCTTCATGCCAAAGGAGATAAAACCGGGGCAATGTTAGTTAGGCTGACAAAACAGGACACATCCCAAACTCCTATCCTTATAACTGATGGAGGTCAAGTAGTATATACACCGAAAGCCATTAATGAAGTATTACGCCAATATCTTAGCCAGTGCTATAGTCCCTTGCCTCCATTCTGGATTACCTGTCCCGGGTGCCACTCCCCAAAATTTTTCCCAGACACCCGTTAAAAAACAGATCTGACCACTACCAAAGAAGAGTTGACTGCTGAAATACTCTCCCTAAAAACCTCAAGGGCCACGGGTAGTGCTGACATCTCATCAAAGTTTTATCAGAAATATACAGACATTATAGTGGATGAATTGCTGGAAGTTTATGCAGAATCCTTGCAGCAGGAACAGCTTCCCCTCACCATGCGGGAGGCCATCATCATGATGGTCCCTAAACAGGGTAAAGATCCCATCATGACAGTGGCATACAGAACCATTTCCCTGCTGAACATTGATGTGAAGTTGCTTAGTAGCATGGTGGCCGCCCGCCTCCTTCCCGGTCTTCCTTCCCTGAAACATTATGACCAGTCAGGGTTCTTTCCTAAACGTAGCACCCTGCATAATATACGTCGTCTGGTCCATGTTTACTACTCTAATCATTCCTTCCCAAAGCAATTTGCCCTAGCGCTACTAGACATAGCGGTCATATCTATGGCAGGTATAACAAAAGGTTGGAATCCGTCCTAGATGTATACAATAGGATCAATTGCTACACTCCAACCTATGCACTCAAGTGTGGACTGGAGAGGAGGTCTCATCCGTATTCGCCCTTGGCAGGGGTGCCCACTCTCATCACTCCTCTTCATGCTGGTGATGGAGCCTCTGGCCGAGCGTCTCCGGCAGACCCTGCAGCCTTGGTGCATTTTCATTGGTGAGCCCACACATGTAGTCTCCCTATATGCCGATGATGCTTTGGTCGAAGATTCAGCTCAATGGCAGACACATTTGATATCTTCCGCCTTGGGCCAGGCCAAGTCCTACAGTACAGTAAGATCTCCTCAACAGCAAGAGATCTGGTCTTCTTTTCCGGAGGCCCCATAGACATTGGACACGTTGCCCGCACTTCTTATGAATGCGGGGGGTAGATGCCTCATTTCACACATATATCAAGCATATATCAAGCACTGCGCAATGATCTCACAGGGGATCGGTTACAAGTACAAACACATTGGGAAACAGTAGTCTCAGAACCTATTTGAGTGCGATTGGGAAAATATCCATATGGGGGTGCATTTAGTTAGCTAAAACCCTTGCTTCAAACTTACACAATATATTTTTTTCCCCCCGTCCTTCCCCCGACACATCATGCCATCTATCCAACGTGGTCTAATGACTGTCCACGATGTCATGCCCCAAACGCAGATTTTGTTTACATGGTCATGGTATTTACACCACCCAGCCTTAATATTATATTGGAGGCAAATTCTTGATGATACTAACAAGGCTACAGCTCCAACCAATGGTGCAACAAATCATATTAGGTCTTATACTGCACCTTCCAATAACAAGCTTAGTAGAAAGTTTACCCTGCTGTGCCTTATATTAGCGAAGAGCCACATAACTGTCCACTGGTTGTCGCTGATAACATGGCTGAGGGATGTAAATGAACGGGCTACCGCAAACGAAATATGAATTTAACATGCCCGTTCAGATGACAAACTAGAGAAGGGCCTGCAAGCTTGGGTATGGATACTACACAACCTGAATCAGCTTCCCCCAACACATGCAGAGGGCTCCACCCTAGAAGGATCAAGTAGCGATCCTGAAGTTCTTGTACCGGCAACTTCTCAAACACTAGGATAGCAGACAGTATCCTCTAGGCCATCTCCTTTCACCCAGTCAAGTCTGACCTCACGGATGCACATGTTGGGGAGCAGAGGGGAAGGGAAACAAACACATGAAGATGTGGTTTGAATCATTGCAAAAATGGACGCTAATGCATGAATACTGATTCCAGTAGATTGGTGTAATATGTTCTGATCATGTTCTCAAAAAAAGAAAGATCATTTGGGGAAAAAAAAAAAAACATGCCACACATATTGAGAACGTTGCTGCCGAACAGGACGTGGGCAGTGACTCTGCTGGACAGCGCAGCAGAGGTCGCCACAGTTCGCTGGAATCTTCAAGAGTTTCTGAATGTGAGAGCAATTCACAACTAAATACAAGTCAAAATCACAGACAGACAATTCGCCCCTCCAGACCGCATCTATAAATTAAATAAATATACAATTTGAGGGGGTAAAATGTGCACAATTAAACTCACTTTCTGGGAAAGAATAACACTTAGCTATGACATTCTCTTGGCTGAAAAAGATTGGCCACCGGTGTTTGTTACTCACACAAGAGGAAAGTGTGATTTTACAGTTGTTATCAGTCTTTGTTCCAGAGCAAGTAAATGAGGCGTACATTGCAGATGGGCTCTTGCATTAGTCCCACCACTGTACCCCAACCTTGGGGCTGTGATATGGTTTCTCCTTACATATAATACCAAAAAGGTCAAGTCCGCAATGGCAACTACAATACACCATAAAACATGAAGTAAAAGCTCCTGTAAGGAAGATTCTCTCACGAGTACCAGGGCGTATTCCCTACAAACAACCACTTGTTCCCAGTAGCTAAACCGGATCACTCCAATAGAATAGTCTTAAATTATAGACACTTAAATAGTCACATACGCACATTTGCAATACAAGACTTACACATTACAGCTCTAATTAACAACATTGTCCTAAAAAAAAAATACAAAACAACCTATGGGGAGCCTCTAAATAAAGTGACTTCCCAATGTCACCCCTGATGGCTGGATTGATCTTTAGCCTAATCTACAAGCTTTGTAGTTCATCTTCTGAGTGCAGGTTGCATGACTGTCCTTTGACTCTGGATGTTTGTTTTTCTATAGAAGAGGTCTCTAAGGTGATTGTTGTTAGTCCTTTCGATAAGGCTCCGGGTCCAGATGGGATCACTATAGACCGCTTTAAGGAAAATCCAAAGTCATGGGCTCCTGTCTTGACCAACCTCATTAATTCTGTTTGCAAGGCGGGGTTCCTTCTTCTTGCCGCAAATCTATAATCGCCCCTGTCTTCAAGAAAGACAATGTACAAGATCCCAAGAATTATTAGCCCGTTTCACTCCTTAATTCCACTACCAAGATTGTTGGGAGAATTATCTTGGACCATCTGTTTATATGGGCAGCGGAGAGGAATGTACTCTCCCCACTCCAATACGGCTTTCGGAGAGACCTTGCCATAATTGAACAATGTTTGAACTTCCACCTCCTTGTGTCCAAGTACGAATTTGCTAAGGGTACTTATCTACATATGGCCTCTATGGAATTATCGAGTGCCTTTGACTGTGTAGTAAGAACAAAACTATGGGATATTTTAACCTCTCTGGGACTCAAGGCAGGCTTGACCGCTCTTCTAAAACATCTTCATTGGGATTTATTGGTATCTGTGATATATGGGGCTGATGGAGAGAGCACCTCATCTTTCCCTGTAGACAGAGGTGTGCGCCAAGAAGGTTTTTTAGCTCTGATTTTCTTTTTATTGTCTATTAATGATCTTGATGCTGCTTTAATGAATATTGGTGTTGACGTAACTTTAGTGAATGGTAAACCCCTTCCTGCACTCCTGAATGCAGAAGATGTGGTTCTGCTTGCAACGACCCCAAACAGGCTTAAGTCAGTGATCAGATGCTTTGTAGAGTTTATGGGAAAATTGGGGTTGAAACAAACGTTTAGTATGATCTGCGGCCCACAAAAATACCAAGACCTGTCCCATTGCCATAAAGGGAAGGGTAGTTGGGAAGGTTCATCAGTTCCCTTATTTAGGTATTATGTTTGAGGATGTTTGTAATTGGGTCTCATGTGTCAGGACCAGAACTGATAGTTATAGGCAGGCCGCTGGGACCATTTTCGTGCTGGCTACTGCAATAGGGGGAAAAAACCTGTTGCCCCTATATTAGAGCACTACAGCAGAAAATGCCTTCCTATTCTGACTTATGGAGCCAGTGTGTGGGGTTATAGGAACGTTTGTAGCATGCATTTAGAAGAGAATAGATTTTGTCGCCGCATCCTTGGAGTACTGGTGATTACGTCTCATTTTGTGTTGAATCAGAAATTGGGTTTGGCCTCTGTGGAGATCTCCATTAAACTCGCTCCTTTGATGTTATAGTACAGTGTGTGGCGGAGTAAAGAGGCCAGCCTAAATCAGGAAAATATCAAGGATAGCCTGTCAGAATGGGTTTAGTATTGCCTGGCTCAAATACATTAGAAAGACTACTGGTGAGCTTGGCTGCCTGCAGTTGTTCACTAAAGATAAGACCTGGCTGAGGAACAATTTCCTTGGTACAAGGAATAAAGGGAGGACTCTAAACTAGTAAAAACATCTGTCAGAGATTACAGTTTGGGACAAACCTCTCTGGAAATGGCACCCTATCTCTGAATTTTATCCCTGGCTCATGGGAAAGAACGCTATCAAAATGTTTTAGGTTAGATTCCATAAGATGGTTATTGTGTTTCCCGCAGGGGCAGTTTTCACAAGCTATTTGCACCTGCCCTTGTGATGAGGAATCCCCTCAGAACCTTTTGCTTTTTATGTTTTTTTTGTAGGTTTTATTTACCTTTGACTAAGTTCTATTTATAGCTGATTTTACGTAAAAATAAATTTAGTAAGTGCAGAGTGGCTTTGTTCTTTTTGTAGCAGCTGGGTGACATTGATGCATGTAAAGGTGTGGGCAGCTTTTTAAAGAGTGCCTTGTTTTTACGAAAAGCAATGATGTTTTAGCTAGTTATATCTGTAAGTTTTATGATGTATGGACTGTTTATTCTTGTATTTTAGCATTTGACCCCTGAAACTTATCTCTTTAGAATGTACGTCATTCTGGAAATTTGATGTATGTGTGTATATATATATATATATATATATTCCAAAAATAACCTCTGAAAAAGGGAGCCCCCAAGTCTGCAGGGCGCCCTCATCAAATAGGTACGGAGCAACCCATAAATTCACAAACAAAAGAACAGAGATTATGAAGCCCAACTCCAGTGCTGCATAGCATTTTATTCCATCATGTTTAAGCAGCATTCTCTGTATGCTTTTATCAAGCAGCACGTTTCATTTCCAATCTTATTATCTTATTTCCTGACGCGTTTCAGCTCCGTAGAGCCTTGTTCACAGGTGATTCTATTTTTATAAAGTGATTGCCTGCTGATAACCAAACTGTCACGTGATAGTAATATTAAAGCATACATCTCCCATAGTGCACTGCCAAGCATAATCCGATATATCTTTGAAGGCAGAATAGATTTTAAATACAGCATTATTGCGTTTCAACATCCTGCATGATGTAAAAGTTTCATATTGTTCAGTGCACCAATATGTGCTAGATGCATCTCGTGATTTCATAAATAAACAGTCCAGTTAAAACATTTTCTCAGTCTATTAGGTAAAATGCTGCAAATGTAATATCTCGGAATGCTTTCTAGAACCCTCCTCTTATGTTTGTTCAAAGTATATAATGTGGGGGAAGCTGGACAAATGAAGGAATAAGGAACTCATTTAGGAAGGGAAGCCATGCCCAGAAAATAAATCCCATTGTGGTTTAGTCTCCCTTATGTTTCGGTTGTTCAAGGTTCCACGACCTGAAGTTGGCAGGCAGAGGGATGAAGTCGAGCCCCACGGTGATGCATTTTTATTTCTTATTTTTGTGCTTTGCTGTGTGCATGCATGAATACATAGTCTATATATTATATTAATTGTTAGAGTATTGCATTTTCTTTGCTTCTGTGATCATCATTATTCTACTGCTGTGATTATTTTTAGAAGTGCATGTGTGTTGCTGCATTTGAAATAAAATCTCACAATATTCTTTTCGTTCATGAAACTTTGGAAGTGCCTTAATAAATTCATTACCCAAACTAAGAGAGCTGCATTATTTGCATTCCTTTCATTTTGTTTCCTCTCAGTCTGAAGCAGAGCAGAACACTAGGCCATCCAATCTCGAGCCCCTCGTTAGATTATCTTAGTAAACTGCCCAGTCCTAAAGATTCAATAAAAGAGCCTCAGGTTCTGGCTGGATAATGGCCTAACTAAGGATCATCATGCAAAAAAAAGCCACCACCAGCTGTTATGGTACTTTGAAACTACTGCGGAAGGTTCTTTACCTTCTTTCTGTCCCGGCCAGATGAATTGTTGTCCAGACTCTTGTGCTACCCCGCCTCGATTATGGGAATGCTTTTTAGGCTCACCACGCTATGTTATCAGGAAGCTGCAGACTGTACAAAATGCCGCTGCACGCCTATTAACGAACACCCCTAAACATGTTTTAGCCTCCTAGGCTCTGAGAGAATTACGCTAGCTCCAGATGGAATGTTGAGTACCGTTTAAGGCCCTCTATATTTTACATAGGGCTGTCAACAACAAAGATCCCCGTCTGTTAAAATCTTTAGCCTGCCCTTATTTTCTGCCTATTTGTCGAAGGCTCCCAGGTTCCATAGATCTTGCTGGGGGAGTCAATCTATTTCCTATCTGGCCGCCAGGCTCTGGAACACTTTGCCATTGGAACGGCACCTTTTTTCCATAAAACCTTGAAGACCAGGCTTTTTGACATTTAGATCTCCAGCAACCACTTCTGACCACCTCAGTGTCTTTGGCAGGGCTGGGAGGCCTCCTGGTACCCATGCACTACATAAGACTTCAAGAACAGAATAGAATAGATCTGCCAGCAAATGAAAGGTACCACCGTTAAGCACCCATCGCAGACACTCCTCCTAGTGTCCAATACGCCTATGCAGTGTGTGTACCTGGACCACTGTGGTACCTTAAATGCTGATGGTGTATATAAATACATTCTACTTGCTGTAGATTCTTACTCCAGATTCCTTTGGGTGTGGCCACAATCAGCTGATGCTTGCACTGCTATTACAAATGTGCAAGTCTTTGTCTGGACATATGCAGTAGCTGCATTCCACTCAGACCAGGGCCCTGCCCTTGCCTCCATACTATACAGGGATTCCATGGGACTTCTGGGTGTAGCTGTGCATTTTTCTTCCCCCTATCCTCCCAGGGCAAATTTGATAGTGGAGAGAATGAATATACTTAAAGTAACCCTTAACAGCTAGAGTATTACATTCAGGTCACAGATGGATCCATTATCTTTAAGGGATCCAGAGACCATTAAATCTGCCTAGACGATCTTTGGGTGGCCATACCCCATATGCAGTCCTGTTTGGCATCCCGATGTATGTCCCAGATCTTAATGGTCTTAGCACAGTGGCAGCAGAAACTCCTTTTGACATCAATGTACGTCTCACTATCTTACAGGAACTCCAAGATTTCCGAGGTTGAGTGTTCCACTATACAAGCCGCTGCTGTGGGAATGAGGAATATACTAGCATCTACAGGCTGGCTTTCAAAAGTTGGGAATCTAGTCCAAGTAAATAATTCGACCTATCATACTGTGCACTGGTTTCAGTACTTAGAATTCAAGGTAACAGAACTCTGATCTTGCCACCAATTGCTGGTTGTAAAGAAAAACACCTTGTCTCCGTGATGAAGTCAAATTGCATCATCTGTCAGATCCTACACAGAAGGCCACAAGCACTCCTGGGTAGTTCCCCATCCCCTCTCACTACTATACAGGAAATACCTCTTAAAGCATTAAACAACACTGAAATTATTTCCCCTAGGATGTGGAGGTCGGAGTTGATTCCAATTTCCGCCACAAGCACCAGAAATGCACCAGATGCAAGTCTAGTCTTCAACTACTTCTCAAAACAATAGAGTTGTTTATGATGAACCACATTAGAGGCATCTACCAGTTCACTTTCACCTGCAGCAGCTCCTGTCTTCATATAGGCTGTTTCTGGGAACTTTGCTGACATTGGCTGCTTCGCTTTAGACTCTATTGAAGCTTCTCTTCATGGTATATGTAAGCTTTTTCCTTGGCCTAAATGCACTTATCGGAAACGTTCATGGCACTATTTGTGGGCTATACTAACTTTGCTGGCTCTCTTTTAATGGACTGGATCAGAGACCGTCTTCTTCATGCTTATAAATAGGCATTATTGTATTGTATTGTAATAGTATTTATATAGCGCTTACTACCCCTGACGAGGCGTCAAAGCGCTTTTCGGCGAGTAGCACGCTACTCTGGAACCCAACATGAATTAGTGATGGATTTGTATTGGGAAATATGAGTATAGTTTTAGAATTATTATGAGTCAATTTGAGCCGCGGATATGAGAGTTTGTTAGTTAGATTGACTGGAGTAATGGAGGGGGAAAGTAATCCAGAAGTGTTAATTGGGAGTATGTCCCTCATTTACTCATCCCAAAGGCTTGGTATGAGTAAAAGGGGATGGAGGAGGGAAGAGTCTGTGGAAGGGTTAGGGAGATCATAGTAGCAGGGTGAGATAAATGAGGGAGAATTTACTAGGGTTGTTTGAGAGGTCATGGTAGTAGAGTGAGGTTTGGCGAATTGGATGTGGAAGCGGAGGGAAGAGCTTAGGCAGAGTTATTTAGGAGATGAAAGTAGTACACTGTTAATACTGCTTCTAGTGTAGCTCTACAGTATTACTACTTCTATCTAGCACTATTACACTCCTACTTCTACTGTATTACAGCAATAGTACTTCAGTACTACTATTGCTATCTACCACTATTACACTGCTAATACTGCTACTTCTAGTGTATTACTGTAGGAAAGTACCATCTTGCCTGGCATGTTACCCCCATATTTCACTGTATATATGTTGTTTTAGTTGTATGTGTCACTGGGACCCTGCCAGCCAGGGCCCCAGAGCTCATAAGTGTGCCCTGTATGTGTTACCTGTGTTATGACTAACTGTCTCACTGAGGCTCTGCTATCCAGAACCTCAGTGGTTATGCTCTCTCATTTCTTTCCAAATTGTCACTAACAGGCTAGTGACCAATTTCACCAATTTACATTGGCATACTGGAACACCCTTATAATTCCCTAGTATATGGTACTGAGGTACCCAGGGTATTGGGGTTCCAGGCGATCCCTATGGGCTGCAGCATTTCTTGTGCCACCCATAGGGAGATCTGACAATTCTTACACAGGCCTGCCACTGCAGCCTGAGTGAAATAACGTCCACGTTATTTCACAGCCATTTACCACTGCACTTAAGTAACTTATAAGTCACCTATATGTCTAACCTTTACCTGGTAATGGTTGGGTGCTAAGTAACTTAGTGTGTGGGCACCCTGGCACTAGCCAAGGTGCTCCCACATTGTTCATGGCAAATTCCCCAGACTTTGTGAGTGCGGGGACACCATTACACGCGTGCACTATACATATGTCACGACATATGTATAGCGTCACAATGGTAACTCCGAACATGGCCATGTAACATGTCTAAGATCATGGAATTGTCTCCCCAATGCCATTCTGGCATTGGGGAGACAATTCCATGATCCCCCGAGTCTCTAGCTCAGACCCGGGTACTGCCAAACTACCTTTCCCGGGGTTTCACTGCAGCTGCTGCCAACCCCTCAGACAGGTTTCTGCCCTCCTGGGGTCCAGCCAGGCTTGGCCCAGGAAGGCAGAACAAAGGACTTCCTCAGAGAGAGGGTGTTACACCCTCTCCCTTTGGAAAAAGGTGACAGGGCTGGGGAGGAGTAGCCTCCCCCAGCCTCTGGAAATGCTTTGATGGGCACAGATGGTGCCCATCTCTGCATAAGCCAGTCTACACCGGTTCAGGGATCCCCCAGCCCTGCTCTGGCGCGAAACTGGACAAAGGAAAGGGGAGTGACCACTCCCCTGACCTGCACCTCCCCTGGGAGGAGCCGAGAGCTCCTCCAGTGTGCTCCAGACCTCTGCCATCTTGGAAACAGAGGTGCTGCTGGCACACTGGACTGCTCTGAGTGGCCAGTGCCAGCAGGTGACGTCAGAGACTCCTTCTGATAGGCTCCTTCAGGTGTTGCTAGCCTATCCTCTCTCCTAAGTAGCCAAACCTCCTTTTCTGGCTATTTAGGGTCTCTGCTTTGGGGAATTCTTTAGATAACGAATGCAAGAGCTCATCAGAGTTCCTCTGCATCTCTCTCTCTTCACCTTCTGCCAAGGAATTGACTGCTGACCGCGCTGGACGCCTGCAAAACCGCAACAAAGTAGCAAAGACGACTACTGCGACCTTGTAACGCTGATCCTGCCGCCTTCTTGACTGTTTTCCTGGTGGTGCATGCTGTGGGGGTAGTCTGCCTCCTCTCTGTACTAGAAGCTCCGAAGAAATCTCCTGTGGGTCGACGGAATCTTCCCCCTGCAACCACAGGCACCAAAGAACTGCATCACCGGTCCTCTTGGTCTCCTCTCAGCACGACGAGCGAGGTCCCTTGAACTCAGCAACTCTGTCCAAGTGACTCCCACAGTCCAGTGACTCTTCAGTCCAAGTTTGGTGGAGGTAAGTCCTTGCCTCCCCACGCTAGACTGCATTGCTGGGAACCGCGTGTTTTGCAGCTACTCCGGCTCCTGTGCACTCTTCCAGGATTTCCTTTGTGCACAGCCAAGTCTGGGTCCCCGGCACTCTAACCTGCAGTGCACGACCTCCTGAGTTGTCCTCCGGCGTTGTGGGACCCTCTTTTGTGACTTCGGGTGAGCTCCTGTTCACTCCACTTCGTAGTGCCTGTTCCGGCACTTCTGCGGGTGCTGCTTGCTTCTGAGTGGGCTCTTTGTCTTGCTGGACGCCCCCTCTGTCCCCTCACGCAATTGGCGACATCCTGGTCCCTCCTGGGCCACAGCAGCATCCAAAAACCCTAACCGCGACCCTTGCAGCTAGCAAGGCTTGTTTGCGGTCTTTCTGCACGGAAACACCTCTGCACGACTCTTCACGATGTGGGACATCCATCCTCCAAAGGGGAAGTTTCTGGCCCTTGTCGTTCTTGCAGAATCCACAGCTTCTACCATCCGGTGGCAGCTTCTTTGCACCCACAGCTGGCATTTCCTGGGCATCTGCCCACTCCCGACTTGATCGTGACTTTTGGACTTGGTCCCCTTGTTCCACAGGTACTCGCGTCAGGAAATCCATTGTTGTTGCATTGCTGGTGTTGGTCTTCCTTGCAGAATTCCCCTATCACGATTCTGTGCTCTTTGGGGAACTTAGGTGCACTTTGCACCCACTTTTCAGGGTCTTGGGGTGGGCTATTTTTCTAACCCTCACTGTTTTCTTACAGTCCCAGCGACCCTCTACAAGGTCACATAGGTTTGGGGGTCCATTCGTGGTTCGCATTCCACTTCTAGAGTATATGGTTTGTGTTGCCCCTATCCCTATGCGCCCCCATTGCATTCTATTGTGGCTATACATTGTTTGCACTGTTTTCTATTGCAATTACTGCATATATTGGTATTGTGTACATATATCTTGTGTATATTTGCTATCCTCATACTGAGGGTCCTCACTGAGATACTTTTGGCATATTGTCATAAAAATAAAGTACCTTTATTTTTAGTATATCTGTGTATTGTGTTTTCTTATGATAATGTGCATATGACACTAGTGGTACTGTAGGAGCTTCACTCGTCTCCTAGTTCAGCCTAAGCTGCTCTGCTAAGCTACCTTTTCTATCAGCCTAAGCTGCTAGACACCCCTCTACACTAATAAGGGATACCTGGACCTGGTGCAAGGTCTAAGTACCCCTTGGTACCCACTACAAGCCAGGCCAGCCTCCTACAATTACAACAGTAGGACTACCGCTGTCTAGCACTATTACACTACTACTACTACTGTTAGAATTACTAAAATAGTACCTCAGTAGTACTACTGCTATCTACTACTATTACAGTATCTTCCTGAAAGCTCTGCTGTTGAACTGGTAGATGAGGTACTGAAGCCTCATTTGTCTTCCCACAAAGTGAGACGAGATGGGTCTCTAGTGAACATTTCTGCTGTTCCAGTTCCTTTGAGTGTCATGTTCAGGTTGTCATAATTACCTTCTAGACAGGTAGGTTTGGGTGAGGGACTGTGAGCTATCCAGGAGTTTGGCTGATAAGTACTAATGGTGTGGATGGACTCCAGTCTCCCACACTCTACCAACCTAAACATGCAGTCCTATCATCCGATTAGGAACCGCATAACAGAGTTAGTTGTTTTAATAGATTATATGGTGGCTGCTGCAGTCCTGCATCACCCCCCCGCCCCCCCAATAAAACATTCCAACTCAAACAGTGGTGCTCCCAGTCTAGCCGACAGGATCCCATACCATCACAAGAAGAGGTATGTCCATTTCCCCAACCATCCCCTCACAGGTGGGTTGTGGCCATTCTGCACCTTTAAGCTCCCCTGGACATGGGCACAGGGAGCAGGAGATGGCATAGCAGAATTGAGGGCACAGTGGTGCTTTACCTTCTCCTGTCTTGCTGAAATGAGGGTACCCTGAAAGAGTTTGCCTTACATCGGACTCAGGGCATAAGAGTTCTCAGTAAGGCCTGAAGTACACCTCTTGCCCATATATTCAACTGAAATGTGCTTTCATCCACCCGGGAAGGGGTCAGCGGGGAAGGGGGGGGAGGGGGGGGGGGGGGGGGGGGGAGTTCTTTCAAATGCAATGGTGTGTTATGCACCCAATTTTCTTGGTTTTCTGTCTTCAAGGACAAAACTTTGAAAAAGCATATCTCTGGCCCTGTTGGGTTGATTTTCTTCCTCCCTGGCTGGTTTTGCTTCAGGCGAGCCAGACCTAGCCACCAGGAGCATTTGCTTTACGCCTACTGGCCTCTAAAGGGTGCACGGTTTTGGGGAGCTGGATTTTCTGCCTCCCTGTGCCAGCCTTTTCCTCTACCGACTCCAGGTGCTCCTTTTCCACAATTGGGGGAATCTTGCGCCACCCATTCACAGCCAGCATAACAACCTATTTTCCACACTCCCCAGAGCCACTTGGCCTCTTAAGGAGAACCCAGGAGGATGAGGAGTAAAAAGGTCCTTTCCACCAAAGTGTGTTCAGGGGACATAAGGGGGCCAGCGCCAAAGACCCTGGAGAGATTCATCCTAGTCACTGGGAGTCTACTAGAAACTGTTCTTTATGGCACATTTTTACTATAATGTAGAAAACAGTAAAGCACCACAGACTGTCCAGTAAGCACTACAGACTCACACTATGAATGTCCACTCGTATTACAAAGCCTACGCCAAGTTAGGACCCATTCCTGCAGTGCCCCTTCTGGGAAAGGCTGCCTGTTTGCAGATACCAGGCTGTGCACGACTGTGGTCTCACACGAGCAGCCCATACGCATGAGCACACGTAACCAGCCCAGATCTCGTTAACCTAGCTGTGCAGCAGCAGTCTTACCTTAAAAGGGAGGCTGACTGTTAACACACTCAGTCCAATTACAGACCATTTACATTAAGACTTACAGGTAAAAAAAAGTACGACCAGGGAGTCAAAGGTAAAAAAAAAATTCCTGGTGAACTAAATGGGCCACCAGCTGAAACTACACCACCACCAGCTGAAACTAGTGGAAGTACTAGCTGTTTCTCATGGGTACTTATGCCTGGTCATCAGCAACAAGAGGCAATGGTGTCTGACCAGACTCATCATTCGCTAGTTGTTCGATACCACAAACATCTTACACTGGCATTCCGACACTAAGACCACCCACCGAAGTCAGCCATTAGGACATCTCACCACACAGGGAACCTAAACTGCATTAAGAAAACTCCTAGTTGTATGCCGGATGCATCCGGTTCTCTATGCAACTACATTACCTGAGCTAGAGCTCGGCCCACCTTTGCCATACAACACTGTGCCACCCATACTGTTCCTGGCAAGGGTTCAGTGCCTCATCACAGATGTCATCACAACAGACAGGTCTGAACCCTGCCTCTTGGTTCACTGGCTGTTCTCCTCTGGAGGATACAAAACCTTCTACTGTAAGAATCCATTTTGTATTGCTCCTTTTCCTTCAACACATGTAGTTTGAGTTCTCTCTCTGAATGCACTGCCTATCGCATATGTTATCTTATGTATATTTGTTTAAGTAAAATAAGCCTGGTTCTACACCATGGGCTTGCAGCTGGTTTCTTTCCCCAGCTGGGGCATGTTACTCATTATAATCATGTGGTAAGAATAACTAACCAACCAAGGCTGTTGTATTTTGGGGAGGGAAAGGCTTATATCTATACCTTTGAACCACGCAATCCTTTGAAGGGTCTCAAGAATGTGGGAAGTCAGGCAGCTGCAGAAGGGAGTCGAGGACAAAGCAGGGAATGGAACCGGTGTGCACAAAGACTTCGTTTCAAAGCAGCTGCATCATATCCACAGGGCAGGCCTCTCCCCGCTTTTCACGATGTCCCAGCGAAAACCTTGAACATTGGCTTTTAACTTGACTGATTAGTCTGGCACGGGCGGCCGGAGAGAAATCCAGGAAAAGCAGATAATCAGGTGAGACTGTTCCTCGCTGGCTGTTTGTCTGCTTTAACTTGCATTTGAGAGAATAATTGTTTTCTATATAACTTATCAATTTTGGGAATGATTAGTTCTTGGTAAATTTGTAGTTGTACAAGGTACCATTTGACAATTTGTATTACACGTGTTTTGTTAATTTTGAATATTTTGTCCAGGCCTGGACCAATTTGTAAATCGGTAAGCATTTGATAAAAGGGGTTTAAAAAAATAAATAAAAAAAAATTACTTTATTGCATGTTACATTTTGAAATGTAAAAGGTTAGATATGGGAAATAGAAAATGCTGGCAAGGGCTATGTCGTTGTTTTCGCCGAAATCATGTTCCATGTTTAGATAAAAAAACAACCGATCCCAAAAGAGGGAAGACCAGGGTGGGACATGTTAAAGGATTATGGTTTAGAGAATAATTTGTATAACAGTATATGGCGCAGATATACTAGACATTGTCCTGACCTCCAGTGGCCGGAGGATGGTTCTTTTGATTTAAAGAAAATAACCTACTTACAGGAATGTTTGTTTCATAAAAGGCTAGACAACACATGTTTGAGGTATACAGAAAATGGGAAACTGAGGCCACCAAAAGAAAAATGAAGACAGATAAATTGGTAGAGAAAGAACAAAGGAAAACCATAATGCAAAAAGCAGCACAATACCATCATTCACAAACCCAGAAAATAATTGAGTCTGAAGATAGAGTCCATAGAGCCCAGGTGGAGGGAAGTTATGTATCAAAGCAGACAGAATCCAAACATGCATTAAGAGGAAGATGAGGTATTGCTACAGATGTTAGATAATAGCCCCACTGCACCTCCACCTTACACCCCCCCGCAGTAGCCCAACCTACTAGGGCACAGCAACAGCAGCAAGGGCAAGGGCAGAATTTGGGAAATCCAGTTACACCACCACATCAGCACATGCCACAGCAATCACAGACCCCAGTCCAAGTCCAAATTTCTCCGCCCTCTGCTCCACCATTACCACCCAGCACTGCAAGTTTACCAATAAGGTCCTCTGACTCTAATACGCCAAACAGACAACGCCGACAAGATACAACCATTCATACACTATCGCCCATTTGGAGCACACCTATGAAGCCGATTTCGGCCCCTAGTACACGCTCCACTATTGGCGAGGATGAAAAACGGGTTATCAAAAATCAGTCAGGGACTTGGATGGCAAATCCTATTTACACTCACACCGATATTATGCACACAGTACAAGATATGCCACATTTTGAACAGCAATTAGCAATTAAGTACATGATTGAAAAATTGGAAGCAGATTGGTGCTGTGGTAATAGGGACTCTACCCCATCCCTTATCAAAAATAATTATACCAACTTTGGGGTGATAGCGCAGCCTGTAGACTTGATGGTGAGGACCTAATAGAGGGAGTACGCATTTGCGTTTTAGCTAGAGAACAAGTCCTAAAAATGTATGAAAAGGGATTCCCGATGAGGGAAGTACATCCTGGTCCTCCAACTGCTGCTGCACTCGCAGCTGCAGCTGCCGCCAACCAACCGCCTCCGGTATCTATGGCTCAGTTTGAGCATGTCCCCTGGAAAAGGGAAGAGGTGATGGCTATAAAAAAAGGATTTGCTGGATCCTCGAAATAATCCAGCTGGGTTCTATTGTGACCTTAGAACTGCAATTTCCACCACCACCATGACCCTCAAAGACACTGATTATTTTTTGGGGGTCTTATTGGGCCCTGAAGTCTGGCATAAAATTCGAAGAGTAGAAGATGCGCCTACTTTGGGAGCTACATGGGGGGTTTTAGAAGAACATGAAGCACGCAGGGCACCAGGAGCCTTGCCTCATCAGAATATTTTAAATTTACCTAACCGAATATTTACTAAATTAGAAACTGTTATTCCCCTTCAAACTGTGGGCTGGGGAAAACTTGCCACTTATAAACAGAAAACAGGTGAAGATGTCCCAGATTATTTTACTAGAATTGAACAAGCGTTCATAGATTTTAGCGGTCAAGACCTCGCCACTGTAACAGGTGTCACGCTATTTGTGGAACGCTTTGTTAATGGCCTTCTACCTGAAATATCACAAAAATTAAAAGCAACAGAGTTCATGGATGACGAAGGGACAGGCAGAGATTTTACAGATGGCACAATATTTTGAGAGCAGGTATAAGGAAGAATTAGAAAAGAATGAGAAGTCAGTAAAAGAATTGAAGAAAAAGGTACTATTATAGCAGGCATATCCCCAGTGGGACACAACCCCTCAGCCAAGGGGTGGCCCACCAAGGGGATGGGGAAGGGATCGAGGGCGAGGTGCATTTGCACCACCCCAAGACCGCCGATTAAATATCAACCAATGTGCCTACTGTAAACAAGATGGCCATTGGCGTGATACTTGCCCATTACTGGAAGGAAGGCAAAGTATGTCACTTGATAGAGGGAATGCGTCAGATAATTCACGAGGGCGAGGAAGAGGTAGAAATGGTCAGAATGGAAACCAGGTCCCGCATAACACTAATATTTTTGACATTGCATTTGAACGACAATATTATGCTGATGATTCCTTTTCTGAATCCTACAATTATTAGGACAGCCACAGACCGGGCCAGGGGCAAGTAAGTATTCCTGTAGATCAGAGTGGTCCCTACATCGATGTAAAAAAAAAAAAAAAAAAAAAAAATAAAAAAAAAAAAAAAAAAAAAAAATCGAAGGAGAGGGCCATAAGTTTCTCCTAGATACTGGTGCCACCAGAACATCTATTGCACATTCTGCAGTCCCTGGGGCTCCCCTGTCTGGGCTTCATACCACGTCAATTGGGACTTCTGGGATCCCCGTGGTGAGCCCCATCTCAGCACCTATGAGAGTAACTGTAGGACCATTTACAGTACACACGCCACTCTCTTTAACCTCAGGTTGCAATGAAAACTAGTTTGCATTAGATATGTTAAAGGAATTAAATGCAGTTATTCACTGTTCAATGGATTGTGTCTATGTAACCATGGATAGTGTTTCCCCTACCCAGTGCATGTTCTCACAGGAATACGACTTAACCCCAGAGCTAGCGGAAACAGACCCTCGCTTATGGGCCAAAGGCAAAAATGATGTAAGCATTATGGATATCGACCCTATTGTAATAAAAATCAGACCAGGTGCCCGGGTTACCTCGTGTTCCTCAATACAAATTACCTAAAGCAAGCGAAAAAGGGCTCAAGGCAGTCATTTCTGATCTTGTGCATGCAGGTGTAATAAAGGGAATAGTGAGCAGCCCCTGTAACAGTCCAATTCTTCCTGTTGTCAAGAAACAAAATGAGGTTAATAGATCAGATGTTGAGCAACCAGTTACTGATAACACGGTACATCGATTAGTTACTGATCTCCGAGAAATAAATAAAATAGTCATTCCCCAGTTTCCTGTGGTCCCAGACATGAATAGTCTTTTCACCAAGGTCCCACCCTCTACGTGTTATTTCTCAGTCATCGATTTGAAGAATGCGTTCTTCAGTATTCCAATCGCCAAAGAAAGCCAATATTTGTTCAGCTTCGCAATTTTTGTTAGATCATTCGCAATGACAAGAATTCCTCAAGGTTTTTTGGAGTCCCCGCGTGTATATAGTCAATGTCTTAAGCATCAACTAGACCAATTCAATCCACCTTCAGGCTCTGCACTGTTGCAGTACATTGACGATATTTTAATTGCCTCAGATTCCATGACACAATGTAAGACTGATACTGTTGCATTATTACATCATTTAGCATCCCTGGGCTATAAGATGTCCTTCCCAAAAGTGCAGTATTGTAGAGAGGAGGTCACCTATCTAGGACACCTCCTCTCTAAGGAGGGAAGGGGATTACATCCAGACAGAATAAAACTGGTTCATACAATGACTGCACCACGCACCCCTTCTGAAGTCCGAGCATTTTTGGGATTTACATCCTTTTGTAGACAGTGGATTCCAAATTTTTCACTTATAGCTAAACCATTGATTGCTCTGACACTTTCAGATGTGCCCTCTCCTGTACCTTGGACTGACAGACGTGAGGAGGCTTTTCAGGAATTAAAAAAGGCGATGTGCTCTGCACCTGTATTGGGTAATCCGAATTACAGCAAACCATTTGTTTTATTTGTGCATGAAAAGCATGGCTGTACATTGTCCGTTTTGACACAGGATCAAGGAGGGAGACAACGCCCTTGTGCATACTTCTCTTCCACCTTGGACACTGTGGCACAAGCTTTGCCTACTTTTCTTAGAGGAGTGGCTTCTGCAGCTGCTGCGGTGAAACAAAGTGAAGGGTTTGTTGGTCGCAATCCGCTCACTGTGATGGTTCCTCATGCAGTTGATATTTTGTTAAACAAGACACAGATGCAGCACCTCACCAGTGCTCGTCTAACGGGTTATGAATTAACATTGTTCAGTCCAAATATTACTTTGAAGCGGTGCAATGTCTTGAACCCAGCTACGTTACTACCCCTCCCTCAGAACAATGTGGAATTCGATCATAATTGCATTTTTGCCACTGAGGAAGAAACCAAGGGACGGGTCGACTTAACAGATACTCCCCTATCTGACCCACAGGGAGAGCTGTTTGTAGATGGGTCTTGCTTCAAGTTACCAGACGGTACAACTACTGGAGCCTATGCCATCAACACATTAAAAACAGTGGTTGAATCTCACAGAATCATGCAAAATTCGGCACAGGCTGCAGAATTAATTGCCCTCACCAGAGCTTGTGAAATAAGTTAACATCTTAGTGTTAATATCTACACTGATAGCCAGTATGCGTTTGGAGTAGCTCATAATTTTGGGCGTCTCTGGGCGAATAGAGGCTTTATCACGTCACATGGCACTACCATTCAGCATGGCAACTTGATTGTGGCACTTTTGAATGCTCTCGGCTTGCCCCGTCAGGTCGCAATCATTAAGTGTAGTGCCCACAAGAAAATTACTGGTGATATAGGACCAGGAAATGCTTTTGCAGATTCTACTGCGAAAGCAACAGCACGAGCACCATTTGACAATGCATACGTTGAGAGTAGTATCAGGTGGGAGCCCAAGAACGAAGTATTAGAAAATACCTTGCAGTGTGTGAGAGATATTCAAGCAGAAGCAACAGCAGAGGAAAGGGAACAGTGGGAGAAGAACAGTAGACTAGACAGTGAGGGTTGTTACACAGATGACAAAGACAGAAGATGATGGATGTTACCTAATTGTTATGTACACGCTATGGTCACTATGGCCCACAGTCCTGCACACATCAGTGCCCAAGGCATCAAGACAACTTTGGACCACGTTTGGAGTAATCCCATGATATCCATAGCTGCTAATAACCTGGTCAAAAGTTGTATGGTGTGTGCAGTGCACAATGCAGGAAAAGGGACCCCTGCGCCCCCTGGCCATTTTGCCCCTCCTGACCTCCCCTTTGAGGCTATACGGATGGATTTTATCCACATGGAACCATGTAACAAACTGAAATACGTGTTAGTGGTAGTATGTATGTTTTCAAAATGGATAGAGGCCTACCCATTAAAAGACAATGGTGCCCTCTCTATCGCCAATATATTACTCAAAGAGTACTTCCCTAGATACGGATTACCAAGATTAGTCTGGAGTGACAATGGCTGTCATTTTGCTAATGAGGTAATGGGAAAAGTCTGTACCGCCCTTAACATAAAACAGCGATTTCATGCTGCAAATCACCCACAATCAGCAGGCCTTGTAGAAAGGTATAATTACACTTTGAAGAGCAAAATAGCTAAGATTTGTGCGGGGACCAATTTAAAATGGCCAGATGCTTTGCCCCTGGCATTAATGTCCATTAGGACGACTGCCAGTAGCAAGTCACGATTATCCCCCTACGAAATAGTCATGGGAATGCCAGCCAATATCGGGGGGGTACCACGACCAAAGAAGCTTTCTGAAGTACAATATCCTTTGTTTGTAGACTATTGTAAACAATTGGCTAAAGATTAGCGTTTGATCCACCAACAGGTCAAGGCCAGCCTACCGACTCCTCTCGAAGGTCCTGGTCACCCTTTCAAGCCGGGGGATTGGCTTATGACAAAGAACTTTCAAAGAACCAACAGTCTTCAGCCCATGAGGCGGGGGCCAGCCCAGATACTGCTTGCAACACAGACGGCAGTGAAAGTGGAAGGAAGGAAAAACTGGATACATGCTAGCCATTGTAAGCGTGCACCAATTCCACTGCAATCTACTCCAGCAGCAGAACTACCGTTGTCTCCTGATTACAGAGAAGTAGGGAGACAGAAAACACCTCCACATGATTCAAGTACTATCATTTCTGCTCCTGAGGTGACACAGCAGCCCAGTGGCAAAGGTTTGCTGTTTGAAGATCAACAATCTCATCGATACAATCTGCGTCCTCGCCCACCCAAATGAACAGAATTGTGAAGGTGCGTAAAGTGGTGACACCTACGAAAAGCTACATTTACATCACCCTGATAGCTCCCAGCCTGGAACTGCAAACTGAGGTCTTTTCTGAATGGCCAAGGAATCCTTTGCTCAGCAGAATACGGCACGCTTGCCTTCATGAAATACAGTTCCCCGCTTTCACCGCCACAGGCATTTCCGATGCCCCTGATGTACCAGCATTAAAACGAGCTATCCTCACTGTTGTTACGCACACCTTGGGCGACGAGGTTGTAAATGATTGTAATGACTAAAACCTCAGCGTGAACATGAACACGGGTGACTAGCCTGTGCAACAACACCAGAACATTGGTCAAAACAACTGTCTCAACGAGAACACAAACATAGTGGGATGCAGCTTGTGCAACGATATCTGTGATAAGAAAGTGTGTAAGTGGGGTTAACAGTTCTGTGACTGGCAAGAAAAAACAAGTACCAGTTCTACGGAAGCGGACAGTCATTAGGGTTGGTGCGGTTTGTAGTCCCAGCGGGAAAGAAGGTACCTTTTTCTGTTAAGTACCCAGCACACCACCGATCTGATTTCAATTGCTGGCCTCTGGCCTCATTTTGCTGAAACACTGAACAAAACTGATGAACTATACTGAAGACAAACTTTGAAGTATCGCGACTTACTCACTGGGAGTTGAGTTCTCATCAGGAGTAAAAACTCGACAAGGAGTGGTCAAGGGACCTAGGATCAAGCCAACATCTATTGTCCAGTAAAACTAGTTCATGGACCAACTAGTGCAGCAGAACTGCTAGAGTGGGAAGCACGGCGTTGCTGAACTCTAGTGGGTTGTGAACATTAAAGGAAACTCACTTATTTGTATATATACATATATGATTATTAGTATAGTGGTCTCAATATTTTGCATTTGCATATTTGGTAATTGTGTGGGTATATTTTTGAACACACATAGGTGGTGGAGACGAGTAAAACGGCACCATAGAAAGGTAGTAGGAACAAGGAGGAGAGTAGAATAAAATTATGAAAATATATCCGTTTGGCAGGACAAATATCCCTCGAGAGAATAGAGAAGAGTGGTCTTATAACTATTTCTACAAAACAATAATGAAGTACTTGGTGACCCTCATGTTAATATGTATAATAATGACCAGCGGTGTTGCATCATTGTTGCAAAATCCCACCTTACATCCATTGATAAAGGTTCATGAAAAGTTGGCTGAGACATTAAGTCTCACTGACTGCTGGATTTGCCGGCACTTGTCTACACACCCTGAGGCCTCTACAGGCCTTTATGAAGTACCAGTATCACCAGGCGAATATGAAAGAGGGGAAGTGCGTCTTGTACCAAATACCACTTGGAGATGTGACCAACGAGAATATCAGTGGTACCCTAGGTGTGCTTTGCTTCCTAATACCCAGGCAGAATACAAGCTTTCCCCAATTCCTGGAGAGAATGTCACACTTAAAATGTTTCCCATATGTTTTGGTACTTCTTTTTATGGGCAAAACCCAGAGGCAAAATACATGGGGAAGATCCCACCTGAACAATGTGTTTACACTTTGTTATTTGATATTAAAACAGGGAACTGGGATCTTGAAGTAGAGGAGAAAATAGACAGAAATTGGACTGCATTAATTAATGGGACTCAGCAAAATTACACTGTAAATTATTGGAACCTGACGGTGGGAGGAAATGACGTTCTGATAGATCCAGAAGGATTGTTATATGATCCCTCAAGGGAACGAGATAGAAATGGGAAGAATTCACCTATAACATTGTCACTGGTTTTCCTAGGCCCCCTCTGGACGGCTAGATGTTCTTATGTTGCACCCTGGGCAAATGTATCATTACTAAATGAAATTTGGGCGGATTACAAGTATTGTAATAGTTCTGAGCATGACACACCCGAGGGTGTGGGTTTGACCGGAATAAAATGCAGCATTATAAATTCACAAATCCAGGGAGGCATGTATTTTTTATGTGGAAGAACTGCATATAAAGTACTCTCTCTAAACTGGGAAGGGATATGTTCACTGGCATACTTGGCACCCAACATTACAGTGATATCAAATATATCATCTTCCCAGCCCCTTAACATGGGGAGTTTTGCTCATAGGTACAAACGAGGGACGCCCATATTGGAGGAACTAAAGAACTGGGTATTTCAAGTACTACATGTTCTCATTCCAGGATTTGGAATTTTCAACTTACAGCTGGCAATAATGAACATGTCTGCTGAAATAGCCATTGCATTTAATGCCACCAGGGAGGCCATAGGAAGTGTACAGCTAGAAATAAACTCTGCAGCCCAATTGGCGATACAAAATCGGCTTGCTCTAGATTTGATTACGGTACAACAAGGAGGAGAATGCGTTTTAATCCAACATCAGTAGCAGCAAAAATGCTGCTACTTTGTCAACAAATCAGAGATAGAATTGGATATTGGGAAAATAAAAGAAGCAGTACAGGTATTTGAAAAGGGGGGGCAATATAAAGGAGGCAATTTAAGCTTATCATGGTAATGGTCTTGGCTCGGCGGTGGGGCTGGTTGTTTAAAGACATACTTTTTATAATAAAAGCTATTATATTAAGCTGTCTGTAAGTACAGTGCTTACCTGCTTTTTGTTCCGGTTTACAATTATGTAAACTTCCTCCAGTTAAAATACTAAAAACAAATCGAACTACGATGCAGAGAGAAGAGATAAATTCCTTAAATGGCTATTGATCCCACTATTCTCACCAGATACTGGTTGCTCATACCCATCGGTTGTTTATGTCCCCATGAATGTCAATTCAAAGGAAGTAGGAGTAAAATTCAACATATAAGAGGAAATTTAGAACTCCTTTTGAAAAACGTTGGTTATGTTCAGGGAGAAAAACTCAAAAAGGGTCAATTGTAAGAATCCATTTTGTATTGCTCCTTTTCCTTTAACACATGTATATTGTGAGTTCTCTCTCTCTGAATGCACTTGCCTATCGCATATGTTATCTTATGTATATTTGTTCAAGTAAAATAAGCCTGGTTCCACACCACAGGCTTGCAGCTGGTTTCTTTCCCCAGCTGGGGCACGTTACTCATTATTATCATGTGGTAAAAATAACTAACCAACCTCGGCTGTTGTATTTTGGGGAAGGAAAGGCTGATAGCTTTACCTTTGAACCACGCAATCCTTTGAAGGGTCTCAAGAATGTGGGAAGTCAGGCAGCTGCAGAAGGGAGTCGAGGACAAAGCAGGGAATGGAACCGGTGTGTGGAAACTGGTTCCCGCCTTAAAATATCTGTATGACGTATATCATTATTTACTTACTTTATGTATCCTTTGATGTAGGAGTATAAATATCACTGTTAAACGCTCCATGCCAGCACACTTTACTTCGGGCCAGGGATGCCAGTTGCAAATCTGTCCTCTTTGCTGCAGCAAAAATAAATAGACCTTTGGTCATTGATGTTTCACTCCGGCTCTCCGCGTCAAAACTCCTTTGTAAATGCATTTGTAAGTATCTTTAAAAACGTGCTTTACACTACCCCCACAAATCCGGGTCACTACACCTAAAAGATGCACACAAAGGCCCCTCACATGTCCTCTGACACTCAACCACAGCACTTACGCTGAGGTCTACACCTCCCATCACCCTTGCAGGACTGACTTTCCTAAAGAAAGAAAATGCCACTCAAAACAGAGTACTCCCCTGACAGAAAGCCCAACCCACAGAAAACCACCTAGGGAACCCTGATCCACCCGTTCTTTGCGAGACATGTCCCCAACCTTTGGGCTCTCAAGCCCCACTCGCAGTGCCACAGCTCACCCAGACCCACCTTGGACCCCTTCTCATCCTCCAAGTAGTCAAGCTGGAGGCCAACTAGGGACCCTAAAGTTCCTTTTGTGAAATTTCACAGGTCACCTTGAAGGCACACACTGCCACCTTTCCCCTCACTCTGCTGAGGGTCTGCCCAAAACATGCTGAATCCATGCTTATGAAACCAGGACTCCTGAAAAACGTCCAAGGCTTGTACACCTAAAGTGCATTGAGATTAAATCCGCTAAGGCAAAGCCCTCTTCAACCCGCCCTTCTGTCAGTTCAGAGCAGCAATCCCCAACAGATTTACAACACTACGCAACTGACTGATACTCAGGCTTCATTCTGTCTGGAGTAGGTACCATATGGCTACTGGCTTGGGCTACCGTGGACTCCCTTCCCACCTCCTGTGCCACCTCCTCCTGGGCATATGCCAAAATACCTAATGTGTACCCAGCAGAAGTCTGCCACAGAAAGACCTCTGCAGTCTGGCCTTCTAACAGCTCAAATTGACAATCTTGGCCAGAAGTGTAAAGTAGCTACCCAAACTGATGCACAGGGCCTCCTCTCTCATGAGCAGGCAGCACATGGCCACCTGTTTGTGCCACCGTATGTGCATCTGCCGTCTACATCACAGAGCAGAGGGCTGCACCCACCAGACAAACAATGCCTTGCAAGCCACGACTTCAAGGGGCCTAAGGGCCACACCCAAAGGCTGACACACCTACAGTGCACCAGCCAGAAGCCTGCTAAGACATTGCCTCTGCAGTCAGTTCAGAAAGAAAAACACTAACAAGTAGTTTTCTCTCTCTCCAGACTGATACTCAGGGTCCTCTTCCTGAGGAGCAGGCACCACCCATCCACTTGGTTGTATCACAGTGGGCTCACCCACTCCCTGCATACTCAGTCTACATGGCTTCTGTCCCATGGCCGGGGGTCTGACCCACAGAGACTATCCGACACAGCCACCACCTCACTTGGGTAAAATGGTCTCTAGGATGACATCCTTCAATGTATCCTGGTAATCGCCTACTGTACCCTGACATCTAAGTCAGAAAATCAACTACTGTCCATCAGGGTCAGTCAGAAGCCCATCTGGGGAAGACAGGGCTACCGCTACTCCTTCTACTCTGGGAACTACCCCTTAATAGGCCACCCTTTGACAGCTCCCCTTCCCAACAGACATCTTAAGTGGACCATGACCTTTTCTCACAAACACCCCCCCCCCTCCACCCGGGAATATTTCACAAGGACCATGGCACGCTCCTGGCAGGAAAACCCAGAGGGTTGCTTCTACTTCTGGGTACTCTACTGCCCATCCTTCCAGTGGATTTTGGCCTGTGCCAATGGCAGAAATATTTCTGCAAAAGAATGACTCAATGTGGACTCCCTCAAGTGAAATAAGCCTTGCCAACGACAAGTGTGAGAATTTTCTAGAGCCATGCAATCTCTGCTACACCTAAGAAGCACATCCCACTTCTTTACTCCAAAATATGGTGTGGGTACCCATTGCAGTCTTGTAACCTTCAGAGAAGCACCTTCTCATACAAGCTTAGTGTGTGTAGTGTTGGGGGTTCAAAGGACACTATGGCCTGTGAACACTAAAATAAACCCTCTGTGAAAGCCCACCTGGACACAATTTCTAAAATGCAATCAGGTCACAATAAATATATTAGCCCTCAATATATTTTCACATAGAATAAATGTGTGGGTGATTTCCCTTACCACATCATATAATCAAATCTTTGAGTCTCTCTCAGAGCCTTCCACCCTCATATTTGTGCATGGGTAATGTGTGGCAAAACTGAACTAATCAAATGTTAATACTATGGAACTGGATACTAATAATGCCACTTCAGAACTCCACCAAGAAATGAAATTATAATTTGGGATGGCTGATTACCCACCTCAAGAAATAAACGCAATCTTTGTCAGGATGAACCCTCAAAGTCACTAAATAAACATGAGCTCAACCCCCTGATAACTCTAGCACACAGCTAACAGATTTAACTCATGGCACATGTAAAGCATTTATGTAGCACCAAAACAGTAATAAAGTCACAAAGCAAAACAATACAAATATGCACCTGGATTAGAGACATAGAATAAAACGTAATTTTAAAAAATTACACCATAACAAAATATCAATAACATGAACCAGAGATTTCATTTTTAAAGTTTTAAGAAGAAATAGCGCCAAAAATCACAAACAGCCAATTGTAGTCAATGACTGCAAAAGGTCGGGACTTGGGTGCAATTTGAACTGGACCGTGATGGAGCACGGGGTGGATATATATGAACCAGGGTCACCCTGGTCAAAGATTTTACCTTCTGACTTAGGGCCTGATTAAAAACTTGGTGGACGGTGTAGTGGATCCTATTTCGTTTTACTGGGAATCCACAGTTCGCTTAGCCTCCTGGCTTGCACACCTGTGCCCCCGTCACTTAGTGACTTTTAACCTACTAAAACCTCTGTTTTAGCACATTTATTTAATTATTTCTTCCAAGATAGCTGCTGTGTTTATAGCTAGCAAGACGTTTTTATTTCCTGTTATCAATGCCACTATCTGAAGGCGTCACTATCAGCGTTAAAGACAAGTGATACACGGAGGTATTCACATCAAGTCCCTTTCCCACTTACATGTGACCGTAACATAACGTACCTTTTTATGTAATTGCTGTCCCAAGCATGCCTTATCTTTTGTTTGGGAACATACCTGTGTCAGGGGTTCTACAAGATCTGTATAAATACATTTCAAGCAGACAAGGTTATCAGAGGGATTCCTCTATGCTACACGTCGCCTTGATGCAGACCCAGCCTTCGTGTTCCCATGGAGTCTGATCTAGAGACCTCATACCAAGGGTTGGGGGCACGTCTCATGGGCACGGTACTGGCAGATTAGGTTTATCTCACCTTGCTCTCTTTAGGTTAGAGATTAGGTTCTCCACGCTAGAGTATTAGGGCCTAATTTACATCTTATGTTTATTGCATGATGGTGGGGGTCTTTGTATTCACAACTCTCATCTTCACAATTCTGTTTCTTGCAATGTTCATTATCTTAATCATTGCAGCTCATGCATTTTACAGTAGACTGCAGTCTTGTTAATAAACCCTATTGGAAACTTTACTGCATCTCTTTCATTGCCTGTGTGTGACTGTGACTTATTGCTCAAGTGAGAAAAGGGTACTCTCCATTTAACCACGACTCCCCCGAGACGTCACACTCAAGAGTCCATGGATAAAGACTACCAGAAATCACCTTTTACTGCTTGGGTTTTTGGCGAGGTACGGCTTGTGAGCTGGGATGGATGGGCTGACAGTTGCGACTTGTTGTAGGAACGGCCTAGTCACCTACAAACAAAAGTGCTGTCATCCCTAAACCAGCAGTCTTGCCTAGAGCAAGAGTCCAACTACGACAATGAGGTTACTTCGTCACAAACATGACTGATATCCCATCTGCCCTAATATGATTCCATTATATGCTATGGAGATCGCTATACGGAGGACAGAGCATATTCCATCTGCCAAGATCGTATTCAGGTCCTTAGTCTTTTAAGTCCAAATCCACAACTGAAGTACATATTTAAAGTACCACAGGATCTCATGAAAGGGACTTACAGACTAACAGGATGTCAAGCAGATGCCCCACACAAGGGTCTAGATGCCACCAGTCAACTGGTTACTTCTAGGAAAAGTCCTCTTGCAGCTTGTAGTCTCCCTGTAGCCATAAAGGAGTTCAGCCTACTGACCTCCGGAGTCCACTTCTTTGTCCTGGATGCAAGAGGGAGCAGGTTCAAACTTTCAGGGATTCTCAGACATACAAAAGGGAGCAGGGCTGACTTTGTCAGGGCTCCTCACAGCTCAGAGACATGAGAGGAGCCATGAAGGACTGGACCTTCTTACATCTGGCTATGGACAACATAAGGCAACCTTTAACAAATGTTTTATAAGTTAATATTAGTCAACAGCTTTTGAGGGTTATAACGTTAAATGAGAGTAGGAATAATCAACTGTTACTACTGTTAACTAATAACGTGAACACACTGCCTGTACAACTAAGAACCAAAACCATCTACAGCTTATCAGAGATAAATGAAAAAGCAGAAGCCTTTCGATTCAACAAAATTATCTCACATTCCCAATAGTCACTTCCATGCCCAACGGACTCCTTGGCTCAGCTTTAGACAGAAAATGCTATTAACGACAGCCATAAAGCAAAAATGTGTACACAGCTTATGAAGGATTACTGTTGCAAGTCAAAGACAAGGGACTGGTACAAACAAAGTCACTTGCATTATTTTCAGCACAGAATTCTCTTTTTCTTGAAAGAAAGTTATTCTATCTGGTCTTAAATAATGCAGGAAGAGCAGAAGTTTCACTATAAATATATAAAAATTAAGATTTTTTCCAAAGCCTCGCTCCTTTGCACCAAGCGTAAAGTATATTCTTCAAGTATCATTATTGCTGATAATCTGTGGGCAACATCTTTCTCTTAGGCTCAACGCAGTCATTTTTAAGTGTACAACTGTGAATAATCAGATTTGCAATCAATTAAACAATGTAACATTTACTTGTATTTATATAGTGCATCATACCAGACTGCTTACAGTACTATATATAAGAATTAACAGGCACTTTCACTGAAAGTACTGTTATTTAAATTACTGAACTCAAAAGGCAGGAAGGATGAGTCAGTCTTGCATGGATACTAACAAGTGACCTGGTTCTAAGTGCATGTTTAAAAGCTATCAAATTTAATTCCTCCCAATGAGGTAATTTGGTCAGATGTGGGTGAAATGCTTCTACATTTTAAAAATATATTTTTTTAATTTCTCTGGATTCAAAAAGGAGTGTCACAAACTGGCATTGCAGATCTGTCATGCTATATCGCATCTATGGACTCCATGTAACAAATATAGATTTCTGGGACAGGGAAAAAGTACAAGAAAGATGCATGCAGAGCAAATCCCCACAGGCAACCAAAACACATTATTAACCAATAATAATGGCTCAATTCAAGAAATCAAAATGCACAGGTTGTCCACTTTTATTTCACTTTGACATATCATTCAATAATTTTGTCAGATATTATCCTACTACCAAATACCGTATCTAGTTAAAGAGAGCTAAGAAAAGCAACACTCCATTCTTTACTATGTAATCAGGTATCCTCAAACGTGTCACAAACATCCACTCTTCAATTTATATACATTTCATATAAAAAAATACCACTTATAATCTTGTGAAGTTCTATATGCATTATACAGTACATATGACCAAACAATCAAATTACATGAACTCTGTAGTTGTAATAACTCTTGTAATCATATAATTACTTAAACAAATAAAGTAGTTGGACTGGATTCCTCCACTTATAAACTTTGTAACTCCAAATCCTGTTAATTGTTAATCTTTGCTTTCAAAAATATTAATTTCACTTCATTGCTACCATTTATAAAGGTGGCTCTTGTTTCTGCTTTTCTTTTTTCTTGTATCTTTCTACACGTGTTTCAGTGACTCTCGCCCTTCTTCAGGAAAGCCACTTCTTAAGTTATCCAAAGGTAGAAAAACAACTGTAAACAGATTCAATGTATATAATGACCGAGCCAAAATTCTCCACTTCCAAAGAAAATAAATAAATAAGCAGTAGTGCATTTTAAAGCACACTATCAAAAGCATATTACTAATGGTAGTGGATCGTTATTTACATCCATCACATTTTGCATTGAAATCGCCACAAAATTTACGAATAGCATGCAGTTTAAGTTCCAAAACTACATAACATAGAAACAATAATGTGCGGCAATCAGGGTTCAGCAAATATTTATCATTTATTTGCACATCAACAATTGTTCAGATTTGTTTTCATCCTGTTAAAATCTGTTTCCACACACTTCAGAATTACCCAAAAATGGGTTTTCCTAACTGCTGATATATTTTGAAACATTTCTACAATTTATAAGGATACTACGTGTCAGAATAAAACTGACATCCTATTGCCTTTCCTTTCACACTCCCTGTACACAGACACAAATGTCATGCAGTTCGCTCTACAAAATCCCCTCACTTTACAGCTAGAGAAATAAGAAAACCACCAATCTCCATGCAGCTAACTAACAAGACAACCTGACAGTTGTCCTTGGTCTTTGAAGTACAGCAAAAAAAAAAAGACAGGATAAAAATAAAATGTAAAAGGATTTTTTATTGCTCATTTACTTTCTGCATTTTGCCATTCAGAATGGGCCAGTAGGCCCGAAAACTAGCCTACCCTGATAAAAATAGACTGCCCAAAGTGAGTGGGGAGTAGATGTTTCGAGGCCTGATAAAGTATACTCAACCCAACCTTAAATAGAAAGTTTCCACAGACTGATTACAACATAGAATCTTACCTTCCAAAATTTATGAAAATGCTGAAAACCTAGCGCTTTCCGAAGTTAACTTCATGACACTGCTGGATAGACTATAAAGCAACGGTCCGACTACAATAACTCATAAGGAAACTGTCCTTTAGCGCCACAATATTCCAGGTGAATGTCTGGCACTTTACTAGTTCCAATAAATCCAATATGTCCATAGAGTTACAGAGGTCTGTTCAGTGGGTGGGATTTAAAAGTCTCTTAGGAAACCTTGTAAAGATCAAAGACACAGGTCAAAGACACTTCAAAACAAATGGAATTAAAGATTGAGGACACCTGAGATGTGGCAGGAAATTCAGTAAGCCATTCGGAGTCTGTGAGCAAGCGAAAGACTTGAATGAAGGTGGGATATATTTGAGCAGATTTTTATGGCAGAAACAAGAGACAAGAAAATGAAAAATCATGCGACAATGGGCAAGGAGCTCAACAAAGTTTCTTTTGCCTTGGCATTAGCACTCACAGGTTGGAGACAGGATTCTGCAAAGCTATTGTTACACGTTGGCATGAGGACGCAACAATGCTTCACCCCAAGCCTAAAAGAGATCCCCTGCTGGGTGACTCTTACTACCCCTTTGTTGATCACTACTAATGTCACAATTCTAGCAGTGAATATAAACTCCAGGATTTCCCTTGTGAAGCACAGATCTGCTCACTCAGGCCAGGCTGGTTTAATTAAGCAATATCAACTAGGCACAATATTTGCAGGCTGTTTAAAGTGGGAAGAATTAGGGCGGTGAAGGGGCAGTGACAACCTTCGATGCAGAAATTGAATTCAAATCAGTAGTGTGGGCTCACCTCCTGAGGTTGATCGTCATTCGGGGGGTAGTTCTTGTCTGACTAGATAGACAGCACTGCTATAAGGATAAAGCACAGTTAGTGGATATGGCAAAGACACACAGTTGCTGCTGATGTGCAGTACCGTATGGGGCAAGATTACCCGCCTATCCTTTAATGCTCGTTTCTCTGTGAATCCACTGCCTTTCATGTATGAACATGCAATGATGGGGACTGGGTGGAGGGGGTTTGGAAGGTTTCTGCACATGTTCCTTATCTCAGATGTAGACGGAGTCCTCCCAATTGCTAAAGATCCCAGATCACTTAGCCAATCGCACTAGACACAGATGACTAGTATGGTGAAGTATCAGTGATGCCAATTAATTTCAGCAAGTGGCGGCCTGCCCTCTTAATGATTCAGGCCCTACAATTGTCAATGGTAGCATCAAACTTGTCAACAAAGCATCAAACTTTTTTGTTTCTTTGCACTAGTGTTTTTAACGCCAAATATGTCTGAGGTTGTGACTCTATGTTACACAGGGTAACCCTTGTGAAAATGTTAACTACCTATAAACTTCAATGTGTCTACTGTATTGTAGCATCTGTGCAGTGCTCATTACCCCTATGTGAATGCTAAAGTACTTACCCACGTGGATAAAAAGCTGCACCATGTAGGGTGTGTGGTGGAAGGATGTCTTCATTGTGAGCCTATGTAGGAAGTGTATTCATATTGTGTGCGATGACCACATGGGTGTACTTATCGTGGTATGGCATGCAGTGCCTGGCAGTGTGATGGGCGGAGGTACAGGAGAGAGGAACACACCTATATTAATTGTAATAAGGATTAAACACATAGGCAGCTACAGAGCACCAGCAGCCAGCCTGGCTGCATGGATAGCAGGATGTTTGGTCTGTGTACGTCAAAAAAAAATAGGTGGTGATCCGAAAAGCCCCAATAATCCATACGCCAACATGCACCAGGCAGAAATGGTACTGAGAGAGTTAAAAGATGCCAAAGGGCAAGAACTGAAATTGGCACCATAAGTTCCAGCCAATCCTTTTTATGTCTCCCCCCCCCCCCAAGCACATGCACTCTCTGTTGTAAGACATGTTAGCTTAATTTGGGTTCAGAGCCCGCCCACTGCTTACCATTGGTTGGCTTAGTTGTCAATCTCAGTTACTTGCTTCATATTTGCTAGCTTCTGTAGGCTTTCCTTCCTCTTCTTTTATTTGTCCACCCAGTACAGCATGGATCCGTTACTTGGGTACTTCTATTGCTCATGTTTCAGGTGCTACGACTTTTTTCTTATTGTTTAAGCACTCTACAAGAGTGTGTATTTAACAACTCACACTCGTGTACTTCTCTCCCCCTCCATATTTCTGTTTCTCACACTCTTTCAGTTGCCATTCTTGCTTCCTCTGCACCCACCCTACCTTGCCGTTCTCGTTTCCCACCAACTCTGTCCATTTGCTCCCCCAACCCCTCCCATCCACCATCCCTTCACAGCCTGGTGCTGGACAGCATGGCTAAAATCATTCCCAAAGACAACAGCTCTTAGGTGAAAGCTACTGGTTTTACCAAGGCTAGTTTTTAAAGGCAAGGATATTGCCTACTGCTGATAAAATATCCCCATGACCGAGAAAGCTAGCAGAACATCAATCAAGGCTGAAAAACTGCACGTCTTTAAAAGGCCCAGATTTCACCAGCTCCTGCTAGAGCTAAGGATGCCAAGATTTTGACCATGTGTTCATGTCCTAAGCCACCCTCAAGCTCCCAAAAGCAGACAACCATTAGTTGGGCGAGATGTTGGGTTGTGCCTCAGACCCTGCTTAATCTTGCACTCCGCAAATGCGAGGGTGACAGACAGAGCACTTGGTCAGTTGATGACCTGACAGCGCAAGACTGCATTGGCCCACTTCATGATATCTTTCTGTCCTCGCCCCTCAGGGCGATCCCAATACTTTTCTTAGCTTTCAGAGACCCTTGCGCTTTCTAGTTTACATAAGGAGCCGTCCTCCTGACCTAAAACCTCCTCCTAGAATAAAGTCCAATTTTAATATTATAAAGAATAACTTTTAATTTTAATATTATAAATACCATTTCTGGGTCCAAAAAAAGAGAAAATGTGTTGAAAGGAGACATAGTTTGCGCACATTGTTTGGCTAAGATGGCAGCATGGCACAGATTTGGTACTTCTCATTTTGTTCAGCCTTAACCCAGAGGTTGTCAGACGTTTGCATTCATATCAAGAACTGTTACTCCACAAGTCATACTATCTAAATTAAGATGGGTACAACCACCAGCTAAGATTAAACAAGATACGTTAGATTGTAGAACAAAGGATGGGGAAATTAAACTTCCAGATTTTTTAGACTTTTTCTATACAACACAGTTGCAGCATGCAGTTTGCTGGTAACAGCTGGCTAATCGAAATCCATGCGCACACAAGAAAAATAACTAAAATGGTCCCAGCATAGTTGGCGGCTCTGCTGACCGTCTCCTTGTGCTATTAGGGTGGTAAAACCAAACCAAGCAGGGTCTATGATCTCAGCTAGGAATGCAACCCTAAAATAACAAAGCAAAATGCCTTATAATATGCCAATACAATTGTGGTACATCAAGTTTATAGGTACCATCTTCATGCTACCATGTTTGAGACGAGAACTGTGCGATACGTAGATTAATGCAATTTTCAATACAATGGGGGAAGAGATACCACTAACGTATGTATGACAGAATATCGAATGCCATTAGAATGAATAGCTTTATATTGCAAGCGTGGTAACAAAGATGCCTTTACAACGAGTTTTTATTTTTTTAACAACAAATATGCCTTTACAATGTAAGCCTTTACCGTGAAATATAAGTATTTAACAAATAAGTCTAAACCTATATACACCATAGATTTTTTACTTGTAAAATACATCTTTGTGGAAAGCCATCCAGTTGTAAAGACATATATATATATATATATATATATATATACATACACACATATGCACAAACATCCTTTAACCAATAACCCCTCAACCCTAAAAAAAAAAATCCTTTCCCACCCAAAATTATCCTTACCACCCATACCCACCATAAACTCTCAAAGTTACCTTACGACCCAAAAACCCATACCCACCACAAAAATGCACTTACCACCCAAAAAAAAAAAAAAAAAAAAAACATACCCTCCCTGGAGCCTAAAAAGTTCCCTGGCCACCCAAAAACCTATAACCACCCTAAAACCTAAGTCCCTTACCAACCAAAAACCTACACCCACCGTAAAATTTCTCTTACCACCTATACACACCCTAAACCCTAAAAATCCCCTTACCACCCAACAACGTATACCCACCCTAACCCTGAAAATTCCCTTACCGCCCAAAAACCCTCACCTCATAGATATTTTTATTATACACATTTATATGTAAATATTCACTTAAAAAAAAAAAAAAAAAAAGGGGGGGGGGGGGGGTTTACAGGGATGCTCTAGTGAGGCTCACATTTTAAACATACAAAACCATAGGATTCACGTGTTAGTCATCTCAAGTAACTATAACTTGTGTCCCAAGGTAACTATAACTCACGCCCCTGCCATGCACAGTTTTCTCATCAAAGGTTTTAATGCAACTATTACATTGAAATTAACAATGTTATCAAATATGTCACAAGTGCCGTAATTTGTGGGGTAATTAGCAGTGCATTGCGAGGGCCACTATTCATTCAACAGCAAGGATAGTTTCTTCCATGATTAAATATAATCACATCTCCACACTATTTTAAGTAGCTCACTGGTGTACCACAGAGTTGAGAATTAAAGGCAAAAAACAGGGTGCCCAATACACAAAGCCGTTCGCTTAGAAAAACCCAAGCTATTTCACCGAATTAAAAAAGATACACAGGCCCGCAACACAGTCTCAGGAGCTAAAAAACAAAAAAATCACTCCGATTGAAGAAAAAAAAAAAAATAGCATAAGCTTAAATCAGCCATTCACATGCATAGCAACAACCTTATGTAACTCGACTACGGGAAAATATGAGATATCGTCCCAGTCCCTCTTTCACAATGTCCTTGAAGACTGATTTCTTCCACTGAAGCAGTCTAATGGCCACCTAAACTGGAGCTAATATCTGGTTATATCTGCTTTGAATAGCTAAATTATTGCAAACGTTCACCACAAGGCAGTACTATTTTTGTCCATTGTAAAGTGCAGTAACACAATCATGGTGCAGTTCCGCTATAGAAAAACGTAAATATTAATGAACAGACTAAGCTTAGAAGGGGGTTAGGAGGGTGAGGGAATGTAAATGTCACATAAAACAGTCTCCCCTTACGATCGTTTTTTAAAGCATGGGATGATAAATGTGTGAGGCAAGCCAAGAGGATATTGGAGCACAGAGCAAAACATTAGTTTAAACAAGGGCAACAGAGCTTTCTTTTTCAATTACTGCAGACCACATCTTTAACTTTGGTGCAAGAACCAGGTGACAAGTCACTAAATTGTTTATAGAGACGTGCGATTGTTTAAATAGTAAAAGAAAACAAAGGCGAACAGGACATTGGCTATGGATAACCTCATAAGTACTTGTCTTGCACCTGCGAATCAAGGTTCATTTAATTAGTGAAGCAAGAAAGCCAGCCTGGTGGACGGTAGACAATACTGAAATATTTTACATACAACGATAGCAACAATATATGATAAAAAGACAACAATTGCTAGACAATAACGCGAGGCTAGGAAATGCACGACTAGATCCGGCTACGGACAGTGCCACAGCCTTCGCAAGAAGCAGTGTTTACACGTGCCTCTACTCAGATGTTTCAAGACAAATGACTCTAGGACACAAGTGAATGCAACAGCCCTTAGATGAAAACATGTGATCAATCCTATTTACTCTCAGTGTGCAACACAACTGTCAAAAGCAACATTAGCATTGGGCATTTGGAGACAGGGAGAGCTTGAACACCATGGACAAGCAGAAGCTGGTAATCATCATTTCAATCAAGACACCACTAGACCAACGACCGTTTTCTCCTTGTCTGGATTAGGTATTAACTGGGCTCTCTCAACATCCACAAGGCAACGTCGGCCAGGCCGGCTAGCCAGACCACCAGAATGATTGGAAAAAGTGACATAAGCATCACAAGCATGATCAAAGTCGTTATGATGATGACTTTGATTGATGCTCACCAGATGCCTTGTATACTTACTGAGCAGCAGTCAGCATTTCAACCTTTGTCCCCAGAGAGGTAACCCCAAGGCAAGAAGAGGACATTCTTTGTAAGAAATGTGTAAAATGTAAGTAAAAGGCACCGTATTCAAAAGAATAATGAACCACACAGACAGTAGTGAAAACGTACAAAACATGCAGCAAAAGGGTTCGAAAAGTGCGCTAATAAGCAATTTTGAGTTAAACAAGGCAATGAAAGCGTCATCTGCATGAGGAAAAAAAAACTTTCATCCCTGGTTTGTGACTTTCCTCCACAAAAGGAAACGTGACACATTAAAGGTTGCGACCCAGCAGTTATCTAGGACTTATCTATGTGTGACACAAAGGCAACAGACCACACAGCTTGTGCACATCCTCCTCCTCCTCCTTTGTAGTAGAGATGTGAACCTAGACCATCTGAACAGCAGGCACACAAAATTACTTCAATTTCTTCTGCTCTGTGTAATAAGACGATGACCATATCACTCGTAGCTTGGCATATACTAGCTGTGACACGTTGCCACAGTTATAATACAATTGGAATCCGCAGACTTACACTTTTATTACACCACCAGTTTCCCATTAGGTGATCTTTACAGTCTTTGCCCTTTTGCTAGAACACCGCATTTCAGTACAAATCAAATTTTCTAATGTAAAAGTGGTCTCTATGTCCTCTGCGCAGGTCTACATAAGCAGACTACCAAACTAGAGACTACTAGTAAATTGCATATACATTTGACTATTTGTACACATATGCATTTATGCCATGCCAATGAAAATAAACGTATCCCAACTAAAAAAATGTTATGTAGGGAAGCTGTGGCAATTACAATTCAGACATCTGTTACTACAGGGCAAAAGTTGAATTCAGTTTTTTATCTCAGTAGAGGAGAGACCCATCTGGATCATCAGGCTGCTGACCTTCACTCCTTCATACTATATGCCTCCGTAATCAGACTATGCTTTGAGTCTACTTTAAAACCGGTTTTAATAACTAACGAACATGCAAAATATTACGATTGCGGAGGAAGGGAGAGGCATCACAATCCACTCAAAGCTTTGGCTCTTGCGAAAGATGGTCTCACCCCACATTCAACAAACGCATTAAAAAGAATATTAATTACACCGTGCACCCACATACATTACAAAGCAGTGATCACCACTGTGTGGTCGTAGTTTGGACAGGGTTTCCATAAGAAGAGCTTTTTTGTTTTGCTAGTAACTTTTTAACAGTTTGACAAACGTAGAGAACTCCCCCTGGTCCCTCGAAAATAAATAAAACAATGTTTTTAAAAAAAAAACAGTTCATCGACCTCAGCTCATTCATTGCAAGTATCATACTGATTTGCCAAGCATGGGCCAAGAAGAGGTGTAGGGCGTCCCAAAACGGTGCCTTTCGATGTTAATTCTCAAAGGAAAAACACTGTTTTCCATTACAGAAAAAAACACCTGAATAGAATTACAAAAGATCTGGCAGAAAGTTACAACTTTATACAGCATGCCTGCTTTCTGGGAATTTGTGTAAATCAGTTGAGCTGTTTGACAAATGTACTTTTAAAAAGATACTCTAGTTTGGCTTCAGGGGGTTAAAAAGTTATGTATACATGGAAGGTTGGTCCTGTAGTACCAAAAATTTAAAACAATGAGCCGTCTGATTGACCGAGGGCGTTTTTTTTTTTTAATGTGTGCCGTTTTGGTACTGAAGAATAGAAGGCCGGCCCAGCAGTACCCAGTGATGTGATTGGCTGACGGCAACTGAAAAGAAAATGTTGTGGCTGCCATTATAGAACTCGGGGATTTGCTCCCCCTGTCCTGTATAAGGTGGCATGATAGGGATACCGAGGTGCTCCTGCTAGACTCGGCGTGGACTGTGTGGTAATCCAGAGGGAGCTGCCGCACTAGCTCCATCCAGACACTAAAGCTAGCACTGTACCACAGCATCATTGAGGCGAAACTTGAACAGTGTTTGAGAGTTTGTGTGGGCATGGTCGTCCCCACAGACTAACTGTGCGCAACAGGGGGTTAAAACTGCCGCTACCGGTTAGGGGCCAATTAATTACCCGCAGCAATATTGGGAGCAGGGCCTGGCCTGCAGCCAATCTGCCTGCTGCAGAACTAAATGACAAAGGTCATGCCAAGGGCCTGAGTTGGCTAAATATTATTTTAAAAAAACAGAAATTCACTGAAAACACACAAAGGTTAAAATGACACAGCTGCTGTTTATCTAAACTATGCAAACAAACTAAAGCGCGCAAAGGCAGTGACTTAATTGCCAATAGGCGTTAACCAGAAAGCAAGTCATTTCTTGGGATTCCAAAAGGGAATCCACATTTAGTAACTCAATATGGCAAGAGTCACTATGCCAGAACCACTTATTTAACAGAATGGGAAAAATAAAGTGACAACCGAGTCTGGTTAAAACTACACATTCTATTACATTAATGCATTCCAAAACAATTGTTTACCACAGATAAGATAGCACCAACTTTCTATTGAAACCATACAAAGCACCAATAATACCAGAAAATGGAAAACATCCACTCAAAAAGCATTTGTGTGAACCTAGTTTTGGGGCGCAACCCCCTATGAAGATACTGCTGATTTTTGTGATGCATTATTATAGATTATTATTGGCTTATTACTGTATTGCTGGCTTAGCTACAGTCCACAAATCTGCACAGAGGATCTGGAAAATCTCCCCCTAATCATCATAAGGACCCAACTATACTCTAATTCAGGAAAGAGCTGAAGACACAAACAAACATCACATAGGTACAAAGTATATGAATACTGGCTTAGACTCACCCAAGGTCAGAGCAAAATAAAAGTTGCCATTTTGTCAAATTAGACGAAAGTCAAGAAACAGTGGTGAAACCAGATCAATGAGAACTGTTAAAACAAAATCCAATTTTTAAAGGCAATTGCATTGATTGTTCAACATATTGTTCCCTTACCTGTATCAAGAATCTCTCTTAAAAAAACAAAAAGACTGCTAAGTGAGTTTAACAAGGGCTTGAAATCCCGATAAAGGCTGGGGATTTTCTAATTTAATGACAAAACTAAAGGCCAGATGTATCAAGCAATTTTGCATTCGCTAACGGTGCGAATGGCCGTTTGCGAATGAAAAAATGCCTTTCATTATGTATGAAAGGCATTCGCTATGCAATTTTAAGGAATCTCTAAAACAGCGATTCCTTAAAATTGCAACCCCGTTTAGAGAATCGCAAATTGCAATTCACTAAATAAGAAATTGCAAATAAGGAAACCTTATTTGCGATTTCTTAAGCACATGTATCAAGCTTTTCCTTAATGCGAATTGGGCATTAAGGAATCTCAATTACCACCAAATACAATTTTATGGTAACCACGTGCAAATTTTTAAAATGCTTTTTTTTTTAAATTGACATGTAACGCACACATGCCCCTATGGCATGTGTGCGCCTTAAATTTCCTAAAATAATTTCTGGGGGTGCAGCAGATGGGGCCTTAGGTCCCCAGCACCATTTGGGAAATGCAAAAAATTCGCAAATATGGGCCTACAGGCCGATAGGTGCGAATGGGGTCAGAATCGCTATTTGCGATTCGGTAATGGCATTTGCGATTTTTAAGAAATCGCTATTACTGAATCACAAATACGATACATACTATTTTGCGACTCTGAAATAGCAATTTCTTAAAAATCGCTATTAGAGAATTGCAAAATTTATTCTTGATACATCTGGCCCTAAATAACATTAATCATTCTTTAGAGAACATATAGCTACCTGGCTAGCTGAATACCTACTTATATGTCATAGACCTTTCAGGAGTGAAAGCTGAATCCGGGATCGGACTTCGAATTCCTGTGCCCTTCTACTTTATTCCCCAATATCAGTGACAGAGTTGACTTTCCTAGATCGCCTTGCTAATGGGTGCAAAGTAGCTAAAAAACAGCAGTGCCAAACAATACTAGTCAAGGTGTAGAGAAGGATCTGCCAGCTGAGTCAAAAGTCCAGAAGGGAAAAAATGTAATTTCTTCTAGGTATTATGTTAAAACAAGCATTGGCATAGCCAATAGGTCTTGCCTAACACAAAAGAAAACTGCTACCTAGTCTGGATAAATACAAATGAAGACCTGGCAATGTCAGGGTATATAGTAAAAGAATAATTCACTGTGTAGCTGTGATGTCTAAAATGAATTCTCCTACAACACAATGCAGAATACACGATTTGTCCATAAACTGAGATACGTCTGCAGCTACTGTAGAAATACATTTTAAGAAACGGAGACATTTCACACTGTGCTGGGTTACAGGATAGGTGTTTTCTGCCTTGTTTCTGTGACGGTACATCATGTTACATCATTTATTTAGCAATTTCTGAAGATGCATATTGTATATCCCTAGTATGTGATAAAGTATGAGACTGGTTCACCATCTGCACAATCATCATTCAGCCTTACACAATGCCCTGTATGTGTAACACTTTTGCAACTCAAGCAACACATTTTTAAAGTGCTTCAATGCTTTATAACAGGAACATATAAATACAATAATAAAATACCACGTTTCAAGCGGCACAGGCTATTCATTATGTGTACATGCAAAGGTACAAGGAAGTTTGCTCACAGTGTGAGATTGGAGTCCCCATCTTCTTTTTTGCAATTTTATAAACAACTAGCTCGACCCAAAGGTTTTGGAGTGCTTTACCTGAGCACCAGCTATATTACGGAAGGTCAGATTATTTTTTAAGGCACAGGGAGATTAAGTGATTTGCCTAGAATAATGGGATGTTGAGCTGACGCCGAGACTCGAACCCGGTACCAAAGTCTGTAGTTCAGATTATGCACTCGCTCCAAAGCTACACCGACCATCATGCGAGTTTGAGGATCTGCTAGTATTCACATGTGAGCTTCCCTCAAACCTGCTGTCTCCCTTCCTCTCGAGTCCTTTCAGCTGCAGGGTCACAGAAATGTATCTTAGAGCTGCAGTGCTGACAAGCTCCCATTGACGACCAAATCCTAGCAGCGACACTACCCTCACTTTGAAGGCGGAGCTAGGCTAAATTCCAATAAGGAAAGATACCAAACTATCAAAAGAAAAAGAATAAAAACAGGGGCAGCCTACAAAACGAGGACTCCCAGAAAAAAGAAACAGCCCAATATTTGGTGATGGGACTATCCACTTTTTTTTATGTGACGCGGACGTACTGACATTACGGAGTAAAGAGATCTCTGAGAAGATCACTGCACGGAATGCGGGTATTAGGCTAAATTCACTATCTGTGTTTAAGCAGTTGGCACCTTATCGAATAACTGGTGAAATTCAGGGAATATGAGGCAATCCAACATGGTGGTATTGTGCTATGCCACTGGCTTATGGTTTTGTTTGTGCTTTGCCTAGGAGAACACTGGGTGTGTTAATATGTATGGTACAGTGGATTTGTGGTGCACGGAGGATCACTTGGTGCTGAGATCAGGTATTGCGCTCGTTCCTCAGACGTACCAGCGTGAACAAACGACCCAACAGGAAATTAAAAAAATTGTCCCAGACACAGCGATAAGCTCCAAAGTGGAACAATAGCACTAGTACAGCAGAGCTCCTTGGGCATTAACAAACAACTAAAAGGAGGATCAAAGACAAAGGATTACCCACTAGGAAGCAAGCCTTTCTAAAGGACAATTCAAATTACCAAACAAATCCACTGCATCGGGCTATAGCCCCATGCAGTGACTACAGCAGGACTCGAGACAGCACATACTGGCTGCCTAGGCTCGACCTAAAAAAATTAAATAAAAAATACAGTACCAGCAGAAAATTACTACCACATATATTGTAATAAGGGCAAGCACTATTCTAACAACAAATGAGCCAACTGAAAAACAATTAACTGCTCTCGGCCCAATCTGTGTGCCACTATAGCTCAGAAAAAAATCTGCTTTACAACTAGCCATATTATCTTTGGCTGGGGGGAGGGGGAATCCTCTCTAGCTGATTCAAAAGCATACTGTTTCTATCGGGTCTGTGACGAGTAGGCATTCAAAAGAGGACTCGAAGGACTAACACTGAAAGAAACGTGAGGGAACCTGCTCCAGTTATCCCAGGAGTGCATATCCAGCATATGTCTGTCAACATTTCTGCCTTCTTCTGCTCCCCCACAGCAACCATTTCACCTCAACCTAAAAGTATCCGTCGAGCCAACCCAAAGGTGTTGAAGCCGATTCCGACACTGCATGCAATCATTGTATGACTGACTGTAATAAGCTCCAAAACTTCTGCAAATAGGATGGTAACTTTTCTTCCCATTGTAACAAGCATTCACACAAAGAATCACCACGTACGCTTGTGGTCCAGCCCACTCTTCATGCTCCCTCCAGTAAAAACAATAAATCTAGGAGAACCTCTGTACAATGCTTATCCCCTCATACTTTAAATAAATGACCCACATAATATATGTTCATTATACGGCTCCAGGATTCAACCCTGTATTGGGGCATGAGACTATTTTGAGATCCTTTAGTATCAAAAGTGAAGCAATGGGTTCAAAATTATAAAGTACCAGTGTCTGAATAAATGCATCCTTCTTGCATTAAAAAGCACACGCCCACAGGTTGCAAACCAATCAACGCTGTTAAAACAAGCTTGTGGAAAGCCCAATGAGTATGTTTGTCAATCTCACCCCAAGCTCTGGGTGCCACGAGAGATAAGAACACTACCACAGCACCCTGGATATTATCTTATTCCATTCTTGGTAGATGTTACCGACCGACTACAACAACTGTTTGCTGACAGCACAAAAAGATGAAAAAGTAAAACATGTATTCTATGGGACAGACGCATATGCATAAATAATATCCACCTGTCAAAACCATATATGCCTCAGAGTTTTAGCGTCTCATTAGCAATGATACTACAACGACCTTTCAGCTATACAATTAAGTATAACTTTGCAATAATGGATATGCTCAAACAATGGTGTATTTCAGTCAGTGTCTATACCCAAGTTAAACCTAATAAGATGTGTTATTTTAATATATATATATATATATATATATATATATATATATATATATATATAACGTTCCATTAGTTTCAGGTTACCAAAATGAGTGCTTGGCTACCCATACCAATGGACAGAACTGTCCTCAAAGAAAGTAGGCCAAAGTTGGGTGACGGAGACCCTCAGTGTTCTTAAGCTTATATTTAAAACAGGTTTAAGAATCCGCAGTTCTGCCCCATTCCAATTGTACTGCTTCTATATACAACTTTCAATTGCATGACAAACTATATGTTTGGTTTTTATATAGTCTACGTCATACTATTTATTACCCTCAACAGAGAGGGAAAGGGGTAATGGGAGATTCAAATTGGTCTCGGGCATATCCTACCATCATAACAAAAAGCAACACATGCAACGTTTTACATTTAAGCTTCTGCCTAACATTTAGGAGTCAAGGCTAACACAGGTCCAGTAGTTGCTCTCTTAGTGTCTGAGTATATTCACCAAGGGCACCCCCAACAGTGGAACCCTCACCCACCTAGGTCGCATGCTTCATCATCAAGTTCGGCTTCCTATGCTAGGTAGGCGCTGCACGCCTAGCAGGCTCTCCTACCAAAAAGAGAAGGCACTTTTGGTGGGACAACTTTTCACTGCCCAATGTCGTGATCAGTGCAAAGGTAAAATGTAGCATATCGTTGTTTGTGAATATGTCTATCAAATTGGGATTGTAAAACCTGCGTATTCCACGCGACGCGAAGACTAACTGGTGTTTGGAAATAAAGCACAATGTTAATTTGGAAAGTTGCAAAACAGATCGTGAAAACGTGTTCTGTACAAAAACACTTCTGACAGCAACAACGGGGTACATTATCTAAGCATAGGGGAACCGTGTCAAGTTTAACAAAAGTAAAATAGAATACCTGATGCTGCAGGGAAATCTTACGTTCGATATGCAAAACTAACGTGGTGGGGCGTCTATACGCCCCAATGTTATAGGACTAGACTGAAAAAGAGGGACTTAAAGTCACCCAAGGAGGCCACTGGACAGTGATGAAATGTATCGTCATCAATAAACAAACACTTCGGTGACTAATGCATTGCCTGAAAAAAATGAGTATGTTGTGACAAAGGGACAGCATTACTTTCCAAGATTATGAAAGTCGTTGATTAAGCGATTGCTACTGAGCTCTCCGTGTAAACAGTCTCTCCTTCCTAAGTCAAGTAAGTGAATACCAAGGAGTTGGCTTAAAGTGATACACGTTACACTGAAGAGAGTGGAAAACTGAAGCAGTTGATATAGACCAAAAAATGTAGCAGGAAGCCCCAATGAGCGGCGTCAATAGTGGGCAGAAGTGGGTGCAAAGTAAGTATCAAGGGAGTAACGAGCATAGTAGGTCGGGCACCGATGCTGCTCAGCCAGCGTGTATGTGATTGATTTAAAAAAACCTGGGAACTCTAAAAACGGAAGCAAACACCGGCAGTCAGCAACTCAGATTAATACAGAAGTCGTCCGCCGCTGAAATTGTTTTCAACCTGCGGATCATCGATCACTAGAGGGCAAAAGATGTTCCTTTTTCTTTCACCTGCGCATTAAAACTGAAACACCAGTTATTGAGATTTCTTAAGAACGGCAAAACTGATTTTTAAGTCATGTTGCACACAAACTAGGTGCTGAGTGCAAAGCTCTAGAAGGCTCGATTACTCCATGCCAGGAGTGAATAACCGAATCCTTTCATCCGCATTGGAATAATCATGGCCTGCATCCACAACGGGTGAAATCAGACCTGCCTGCATGACAAGATGGGAAAAATATTACAATATCAGAGCTAAATATGAAAGGGACTAGTAAGAAATCTTCAAGTTTAAAGATGTTGCGGAGTGCTAAATATCTGTAGTTCCTGTATAACGAGCGAGGGTTCCTCTACACAAACTGCCCAAGTTAATATAAAGATTCAGTGCACAGGCTATCCAGCTTTTTGATGGGTGATAACCCCAACCCTCTCCTGCGCGCGGTCTTGGGCGGTTGCCCGTTAAACGTCGCTCTCTCAGTACCTCGCGCACTGTGCTCTCCTGTCGCACAGCGAACTCCTCCTTGTCTTTTGGGGTCTTGACTGTGACTTTTATGGTGTCGGAACTGGGGCCGGGCTCCGGACTGCCTTCGCTTTCGGACATGGCGCCGGCAACAGGATAAAAGAAACGCCGTGGATGTTTGAGTGGGGAAATAAGACAGGTTCAGACCCTAGAATGCGTGAAGCTCAGCAGGTGGCCAGAATTCCTTCTCATAGATAAAGAGGTAGTTCGGAGGCGGCTGTGCGTCTTCTGACCCAGCTGCACATCACCATAGAGCAGAGCATTGGCGTGTAATGGACACGGAGAGAGGACAAGCACGCAAATTCTAGGCCGCCATCTTGGAAGGGAGCGCGACAGTAAGGCCGCGCCTAATAATTTAGTCTTGGGCACTATTTATTTTGACCTAAGCAGAAATCTCCAGCGCTGTCCGCAGTCTGCATGTACCTTAGTGCTGTTAATATAGTTCTGATTTTCCCGGAAAGAAGTTCCGTTTCTAATAATTTTAACACTGTTTTGAGTTTCATGTCCGCAATACGCAACCCGACATGTTAACATTTCTGTAAGTTTTAATTAAAGAATGTCCGAGAACCTTTCTTCTTGGGTCTACTTTGGATACTTCACCCTTTATTATGAACTCCAGACTCAGTTGAACGCGTCATAGTGTCTGTTTCCTAACAACGTACGCGTCATCGGATCGCGTCGATGCACTACAATTCTGGAACTACATTGCGCATGCCGCACCCCTCACAGCAGTCTTTAATTTCTTTGCGAAGTGCGAAATGTAGTGACAGGTCCAGGAAAGTTGGGGTGTTTGTGCCCTGGATTTGGTGGGCGGGTGCGCCTGGTTTCATGGTAAATATTTACATGGGGGCGCTCTTCAAATGACGTCACGTAGGGAATTTACTAGAAACGGAGCATTGTAGGGTGAAAAAGTTGATGCCGCGTCATTTGAAAACATGACGCGCCTGCGCAGCAAGGCCTAGGCGTTTTCATGAGAGTAACTCCTACATAACGTCTTTTTCCGGCAAGCATTGGTGAACCCAATAGGTCTGTTTTGCCTTCTGTATCCATGCCAAAATATTTTAAACAAGCGTTGGCAATGCCAGTAGGTCTGGCTTTAAGTGACTGTTGTTTGGTAATGTGAAGTTTAACAAGTAAATAGCTATGGATTTGTGGGGAAGCAGATAACTGTAGAGTAATACTGGTGTAGGTTTGAAAGAGCCATGCAAGTACCAGAGATGGGGGGTTACACTAACTTCTTTTAGTACTGATATCCCCATCACTGCATTCAAATGCATCAGTCATGCATTTGTAGAGCTCCTAAACTATGGAGATCATGGGGCGCTTCAGAGAAAAAAAAACAGCCCATGCAAGGTGTTGGTTATAAACTGCAGCTGTCTGCCTGGCTAGGCAATTTACAGCCAGCCTAGGAGCTTTCTCATTGCTATGGTGACCTGGCAAGTTAGAATTAATACATTTTTTTTAGGTCGAGCCTAGGCAACATGCATGCACTGTCTGGAAGACCTGTTGTTCTGGATAAAGGGCTTTTGCTCCTGCCTGCTACTTACCATAGGTTATCTGAAGCGTCACTCTTCCATGCTGCCTCTTAACAGGTTTGCAAAGCCAATACCTCACTTCCGTTCTTGGCAGAGGCGCACCAGCCAAGTACAGTGTCCTCACACATTCAATTGTTTATCTGTACTTTTCAGGAACTCATTTTTTAATTGCTTTCTGTCTTGACTAATTCTCCATTTTTATTTGCACAGCTGCTCCTTCTTCCGTTTTCATTTGCACAGCTGCTCTGCGTGTCTTTGGAATTTCTGCATAGAACACCGTGTGTTCTTTATTATATGTGCTTACGAAGTGAGCACAACTACAGCGGTGAACGGGCTGGTATATAAAGTCTTAATTCCTTAACATTTTAAAATGAGGGTGCTTATTTAAAGTGAAGTTTTCAACTATGAGTTCACCAATAGCTACTGTGCTGTGTGTAATGTTCGGTCACTAGTGAATTGTTTATAAGAAAAAGCCTTAGGACCAACATTACTTTTCACTCTATTGAAAATGCGGATATCATGGATATGCAAATATTGTCGATGACGTCACATCACCGTGCTCCAGTTCGTATTGAAAGGGAAACGCCTACTCTCCTAAGACCTAGAGATAGGACTGTGACGGAGGTTCAGGTCATAGCACTTCGAAATGGCAGCCATTTCAGAAAGGCGATGGTTGTGTGAAACAAGCACAAGAACATAGGGCTGAACAATGGAAGTATTACTAATAAGGGGCTGCACAGTATCGGTTTTGAAGTAGTCGGATTTATGGTTCTGCAAGTGTAATTTACTGCAAGGCACAGGTTGTTCTGGTTGTTCGTTTTAATGGGTTAGTTTATCCATTTCCTTTGGCAATATTGTAGAATGTGCTGTGCTTTCATCATTTTTATGAGTGCCTTTTAGATTGTCAAACTAGCCTCATGCCATCAGCCCACACTGGAGCGATCGGAAATAAGTGCCGCCTAGATGTGTTTCTTACAGGATCACTTCAAGAAACCATAAGAGATGGAATTCATTTCCCCGTCAGTACACCTCCAAGGGGATGGGAAGTCAGAAAGGAGGCGCTTTTCACTAGCTTCAGATGATGCGTGGATGCAGCAGCCCGGGAAGGATAAAGTCCCCCACGGGCACGAGCCTCGCCCCTTCCTGTCTGGTAAACATTGGCACTAGTGCATCTTTTTCTCATGCTTCTCTGTGTTCAGCAGGACGTTGTACGGCAATGCCCTCCGAAGATGCTGTCCTGGGCTGTAAAGTACTTGCGAGAACAGATACGCCGGTAAGAGAATGCTAAATGTGCCATTACAGGAGAAGGCACTTTGAGCAGATTGGAAAAAGTAAGCAGGCTGAGCTGCGGTTTATAAGTTGCAAAGAACACATAATTTTTCCTGCTTGTATGTTGCAATGCTTGTTGACTGACAGAACAATCTGCTGCGCTATCCAATCTCATCTCGAAGTTCTCTGGTCCTTCTCTCTTAAGCAGCGAAATGACCGCAGTTTCTTAATTATTTCTGTGAACGGCATCACATAAGAGAGAGGTGTAGACAACCGTCTGGAGCCATGCTTTCTGACAGCAATGCAGCTCTTGACATTTAAGGCACATTTTCCACGCTTTTCAGAATCTAAAATCTGTTCTGCTGGAAGGGATAATTGTCTGCGTCTAGGCATATCGTCCATTATGTGAAAATTCCAGCTTGCCCGGGTTGGCAGAGACAAACAACCTTAGAAAAGTTTGGGTCCATTGAGGTTGCAATTTATGTGTCTTTTTATTCAGTCAATGGAAATGGCTGTTTTAATAATTAAAACAGATTGGAGTACTTAACAACAGCACAATTACATGGGTATTATGTAGACACCTGAAGGGTGGCAAGTTCATAGCATTTTTGAAATGCTATATGTGCAGGCATATTTCGGTTGAATCCTAGCATCTTTATCCAAATACAGATTTATTTGAGCAATATATTGGCATAACTGAGTAGGACCCTGGCATAGTTAACAGTAATAATTGAGCAAAATGAAGGCACATTCAGCACAGTACCCAGGCATATTTGAGCACGGTTCCTCTGACATCCAACAATGCTCCTAGCACACATCAGCATAATGATAATTTTAAGTTTAACCCAACACTACCGTAAATAAAACAAGGCATGTTTAAGAAGAAGAGCTGTGTCGTGCTTGGTATTCTATTGGAATTAGAATGGCAAATTTATATTAGGATGCTAAATGGCAACATTTTCATTTTTTGCTGCCCCTAGAGGAAGAAGGTAAATGGAAGTGCTTTAGTTATATGCAGGGCCACTGGAATTATATGGTAACAAAAGACGAAATTATAAGGCAGGGTTGACCAGTTTATGTGGCAAGAAGTGTCCAGTTATGAATTTACAATGCCAATTGCTCTAACTCAAGCAAATGCAAGACATATTGCATTGCAAATGCTTGTCTGACCTGCGGGGCAAAAGAAAGCGTGCTTTCTGGCTAGGCATAGCCTCTCTGATACACATGGACGTGTTGTTTTTTGCCTGGATCATATTGCAGGTGGCTAAAGATCAGGGGGAGTGGCCGTTTAAAAAAAAAACTAAACAGCAAAACGCTGTGTCCAACCTCACATGGATCCAGCACCTTCTGTTGTTTTCCGTGCCAGGCTCGCATCTGCACCTCATTGGTGCCGACAGCAGCGACATGACTAATGAGAAGTTTTTTCGTGCCCACTCTTAAAACTGGCGCCATGATGGTTGTGCGATCATTGAGTACACAAGCCTTACTGGTGATGGCAGGTAGTCGGAGCAATTATCGCCAGAGGAGCAGTGCTTTAAATGGGCCGGTACTGTCCGGTACGGAGTACGGCACTTTTTTATTTGGATTGGGAGAGTAATTGCACTTCTCAAGAAAAACGTAATACTTTTAATTGGATAGTACCAGCACTTCTCAGAAACAAGCAGGTACTGTTTCCAGAGTAAATGCACTTTTATTTTTCCATTTCAAGCACTGCAGAGGAGGACACCGGATATTGTGTAACGGAGCCAGAAAGAGCCATGTGATTACTCCGCTGTGTCTTTCCTTGCCAACAGAAACTGGACTGCACCAGCAAGGTAACTCATTTTCAGTAGTTTCAGTCAGCTGTTTTAGTTAGGTGGTGGTGCTCTGTGTGGTGATGTTGAGTAGCAGCATTAAGAATTCTTGCAGCAGACTGTGAAAACTGCACTACACAGATGATTCAAGATCAAATAGTAGTTAGATGTTCGGACAAGAGAGTTCAATAAAAATTTTGACATAGTAAAAGTATTTAATTTTCACAAAAGTTGTGCAAGGAACTGTCTCGCAGGTGGCACAGCAGAATTGCTCCAGTAAAGTAGAGATGGAATTTTAAGCAAGGAGCCCAAAATGGTAAAAAATCGACACAAAAGAGGGACAAATCAATTTTTCAAATGAAGAAACATTTGTTTTAGATGTGGTAATTCGAACCATACTGTTAGTAGTCACGTTTGTCCTGAAAAAACGTAAATTGTAGGATTTGTGGAATGTTGGGTCAACTTGCAAAAGTATGTCAGCCCAACAAAGACAAGGTTAACACAGTTCCTGAAAGGGAGTTTTGTGATAGGTCTGACAGTGAACAACATTTTAATGAGTATGTTACTTTAGTGGTTCAGACAGGAAAATCTAATTGCATTGATCCATACGAGAACATACTGGTTGAGGGCAAAGTGTTGGTAGAGAATATGTTTTAGCTCTGTCCCTTGTGTCACTAAAGTCACTAGACTGACTAAGTTTACAAACATAAATGAGATAAGTACTAACATAGAAAGCTGCATAGACCCATTTCAAAGTTCAACATAGGTGCCTTTCTGATTAAATCACATGCTAGAAGTTTAATGTAGATGTTAACATCTAATTTAGACTCTAAACTAATAGTCCTTGTAGAAAATCTATTGTGTTTAATGAAATATTAAATGCTTTGAAAAAATGTGCAAGTGAGAAAAATGCAGTTCTCTGTTATACCTAATGTAATGCAATAACAAAGCTTTTCCATTTAAATGAAATGTTTTAGTTATCCTGGTGAAATAATATTAATGATGAAGTTATACATTTGTATATTATGTGGTTTATAAACAAGTATGAAATCAAATGCATTTTCAGTTTTCATTGTGTTAACATAACTGTGTGTAGTGATATTTGTATTTTGACCAATGACTTTGTGTCGCATCATTTTGCACTTGGCTTTGCTGTCTACCATCACATTAGTGGTCACTAGTTACAGACTCCACTTTTGTAATCAGCTTAGCCATAGCTCCACTGCCACGTTAAAGGTGCCTTAGTTTTTTGTACAAAACATGTTATACAATGTGTTTTCTATTCTGCGTGTTCTTTTTCTCACGAAGAGCTAGGGCATAAGGTGGAGGAGTTAGCAAGATAAGGATGTACTAGACTGATGTTTATGGTACAGCAGGGAATGGATTGGTTTTGGGAAAGACACCTCAGGATTTTGGCCAAATTCCGATGTGTTTCTTTAAAAGCTTTACCATAAATACAAGAAGTATGGGGTTTACTTATTAGTTGGAATAACTGGTAAAAGATTTTCCTAGCGCTCCTCAGTCTCATACTGTGAGTAACGTATTGAGTGTTGTTTAAAGCTATGTGGTAAGGGGAGTTTCCTTTAAGGACTAGGTGGTCTCACACACTATATAGTGTCTTGCTTCATCATATGACCACCTAGCCCCACCCAGGTAGGACAGTGCCACCTGGGCGGACCCAACCTCACCGTTAAAAGAACAGGAGGGAGTGCAGAAATTAAAATTATCTTAAAGTACCATCCGATGTAAACGGACGCCACCAAACTCACCAGCCACTTCATCAAGAGTAACCATTCTCCAGACGAGTTGGAATGGGTAGTTCTAGACAAAATGTCAACGACAACAAACAACATGAACCGGAAACTTTTCTACTATGAACAAAGATGGATCTGGAGATTTCACACAGACACAACTGGATTGAATGATGAAATACCCTGGTCATTATTAACCAGGTGATAGGACGTGCAATCAGTACTCTTTGAAATAACCAGGGCTTATGTCCATCCTTTTTCCTCCTGCAGTGTTTTCTTTCAAACACTCCCTCTTCCCCCTCCCCTCCCCCCCAGCCCCCTTTTCTTACCCTCTTGTACCCCCTCCCCTTTATCTTTATCTTCTCCCTTTTCTGTTTTCTTGACTTACTCTTCTTTTTCACGTGTTTGATCCTCTACTTCTTCCCCTTCCCTCCTTCAACACCCTCACAACTCTCCCCCTCCCCACCCCCTCTTTGTACTCCTTTTCCCCTTTCCACTTTTTCATTTCATTCTGTTGATTTCTTATTTTTTTTCATTGTAGCTCATTCTTCCCCTTTGTCTCCTTTCCTCACCGCTTTCTTCCTTCTTTTCCTCTCCCGTCCCCTTCTTTCTTTTTTCCTTTTTTTCTTTTCTTTTATCTTCCCCCTTTTTTGTTTCCTTCTTCTCTCTTTTCTCTCTTTCTGTCGCCCCTTTTTTTATCTCTCTTTCTCTTTCTATCTCCCGTTTGGTCTTCCTGTGATCTATTGTCTTTCTCCCTTTCTTTTTTCTTCTTTCTTTTTTTATATCCCTCCCAGTCCCTTTTCATTTTTTTTCTCCGTCTCCTCTCACCCCCGCTCCATCTCTTTTCTCGTTCTTTTCTCTCCCTGTTTGCCACCCCCCTTTGCTTTTCTCCTCCCCCCCCCAGCTTTTTTGCAGGGGACTACAACTCCCACACTCCTCTGCCCCTTGATACAGTTCGGGCCGGCGGACAGGCGCGCGGCAGGGCTTTTTAATCACTGTTCACTCTCCAGGCCCATTACCACAAGCGGTCTAGGAGGGGAACGGAGTAGGTGCTTAGCGAGCGCCTCTTTTGGAGTAGTGAGTTCTTTCCGAATCCTCGCTCAGCGTCGATGCCCCGGCACAGATAAGATTTGGACACTTCCAATTTCTTTTGTGTGTTTGTCTTACTGGGTGTATGGCTTATCGTCGCTGGCCCCAGAGGCTTGATGACGCTAGTAGTGTTCATGAACTGTAACCTCTATATGTATATATTTATTTATCGATTTTTGTGATTGTGTCTCTAACCAATTGACTTCTGTAGTTACCTATTTGTACTATTGGGCTCCAGCAGTGTAGTACACCCCATGCCCAATGCTGCTTAAACAGTGTAGAGTGACCTTGCCTACCAGAACGTTGACCACTTTCGCCCTCCATGCAGCTCATAGGTTGTTCCTTGTTTTGTTTTGCCTTATTTTCCTGATTTTAGTGTGTGACTATAAGGGGACACTCCCTCTCCTTTGGACCTGGGGCCATTAGCCCTTCAGGATTAGGGTAAGAGGTCTTCTTCTTCTCCTTACATGTATTTGCCACATTTACATTGCATAACTTTGTGCTTGCTGTGTCACTTCCTTGTGTGCTGTGGATTGCTGTGTGTCACTGATACGAATAAAGAACTATCATTTTTGTTTCCCTTTAGGCCTCCATAGGGTAGCTTTCCACAGGTTGGCTTTCTATAATATCTGAACTCCTCCTAGTGGAGTAGACTCTATTTTTCTTGCTTTTGTAGTGCATGACACTGAAGGATCCCAGGCCCTGAAGAATGCCCCTAGACCTCCTTTGGCTCTTAGCAGTGGGCAGAACCATGTTGGCCAGTAACTATTAGATAAGTGACCCAGTGAGTCTTTACTCTCATATAGGTGTCCCATCTTCTGTTCTTAACCTCACCAGCGGTCACCACAAATAAAGGTGTACTATTACACAGGTGACTGACTAGGTATTTTTATATTTTCCATAGCATAGCTGGATCCCATATATTTCCAGATAATTTGAATTTCTGCACTCCCTCCTGTTCTTTTAACTGTGAGATTGAGTCCACCCAGGTGGCGCTGTCCTACCTGGGTGGGGCTAGGTGGTCATATGATGAAGCAAGACACTATGGGGCTCATTCTGAGCCCGGCGGGCGGCGGGAGCCACCCGCCTGTAGGGAGCCGCCAAATGGCCGATCCGCGGTCGAAAGACCGCGGAGGCCATTCTGGCTTTCCCGCTGGGCTGGCGGGCGACCGCCAGAGGGCCGCCCGCCAGCCCAGCGGGAAACCCCTCCCCACGAGGAAGCCGGCTCCGAATGGAGTCGGAGGAGTGGGTATGTGCGACGGGTGCAGTGGCACCCGTCGCGTATTTCAGTGTCTGCAAAGCAGACACTGAAATACAAAGTGGGGCCCCCAGGGGCCCCACGACACCCCTCACCGCCATCCTGTTCCTGGCGGTCGGAGCCGCCAGGAACAGGATGGCGGTGAGGGGGTCGGAATCCCCCATGGCGGCGCAGCAAGCTGCGCCGCCATGGGGGATTCCCAGGGCAGCGGAAAACCGGCGGGAGACCGCCGGTTTTCCTTGTCTGACCGCAGCCAAACCGCCACGGTCAGAATGCCCTGCGGGGCACCGCCAGCCTGTTGGCGGTGCTCCCGCATCCCCGGGGTCAGAATGACCCCCTATATAGTGTGTGAGACCACCTAGTCTGTAAAGGAAACTCCCCTTACCACGTAGCTTTAAACAGCACTCAATATGTTACTGATAGTATGAGACTGAGGAGCCCTAGGTAAATCTTTTACCAGCGGCTCCATCTAATAAGTAAACCCCAAACTTCTTGTGTTTATGGTTATGTTTTTTAGGGAGACAGTATGGGGTTGTCTTCCTCCTCTCCCTGACTCTCTGTTTGTGTTAAGATTTCTTTAAAAGCTTACCTAAAATAGCCAGCATTTTTTAATACTTCTTGCGCAGCTGGAGGGTTTTTTCCAGAAAGCTCCTTCATCTGTTTAAGATATATAAGAGACCCAGGTCGTCAGTGGGAGATTCATAGACCGCAATCATGATTTTAGACGTCAAATGCCTGATATATTTCCTGTGAGGGTAGGGTTCTCTCTTTCTCGTCTCAGTCAAACAGGGTCATCGGCTTGCTGGCAGGAGAAAGATGAAGCACCAGACAGGTCCTACGGTGATGCATTTTTATTAATTATTTGCTTTGCATTTTGTATGAATAGACATATATCAATATAAGTGTTTGTATCCTTGCATATATATATATATATTTGTTTATAGATTGAAGATTCTTTGTACATGGTCTTACTTCATTGTTGCACAATTTAAAAGTACACTTTTGGCTATACAGGCCTTCCTTCACGAGCCTTGCAAAAAGATATAATAAATGTCTTCTTCATATTAAAAAGTGCATTCCAAAGAATCTTTTCGACTCCTTTTAGTGTGTGTATTTTGGCTCAGTCAGAAATGAAGCAAAACACTTTGGTGTAAATCGGCAGGGGGAAAAGTTTGTAGGTTGAAAGTGTACATTTAAAAGTGAAAATATGTTTGGCAGGAAGACTAAAGCATCTGCTTCTGAAAACGTGTGTGAACAGAGGGTTTTTCAAAGTCCTGGATGGTGCCGGGCACCCTATGATGGATTAGCCAATGAATTTTCACATTTGGCTGGTTTATCAGCAAGTTGGGATGAATGTTTGAATGAAGCAGAACCACCAGACTTTTTATCTTGCTTAAGAAAAGTACCGGTTGAAGAGAATGATTTTTCATTTCTTGGCAGACGGGATGGATACTTTTATCTGCTTACGGAAACATGCATGCAAAATGTAAACAGAAAGGGTAAGTGAATAACTGGAAAAGCAGCTTGTGTATTCAAAGAATAGTGTTACCATGTTGTCTTGCCAAAATAAATGATTGCAAGATAAGGCAGATATGTATCAAATCATCGCAGAACATGCTATAATCAAAGTAGCTCAAAACAAGTATCGCAAACTTAGAGGAAGGATAAATCAGAAAAAGGTTCATTTAGTCATTGCTAATGCTGGTTTGGACTGGTGCCCAGATTCGTCTTGGGATAGTAGCATTTGGACCAGCAGTGATCCGTCAAACTCTAGTGATGAGGAGAGTAAAAAAAGGTGGGGGACAGTGGGACCTACATGAGCAGAATGTGCTTGCACAGCCAATTATTAGACAAAAATTCTTAACTCCAAGCACAGATACACTCATACACCGAATTACTTTCCTGCAGTTAGCCTCTGAGGGCTGCAATCACAAGTTATCTAAAGTATCAGATTGGCCGCCTAATGATAAGCCCAGGCATACTTTAAGAGATGCAATGCAGAGACTTAAAGAAGACAGTATGAAAACTGCCATTTTCCTGAACAATGCACACCCTCTATTAGATGGACCACTCGCTCTCTCAGTGCGCAACCTAGTTATTCACCTTGCTCCACCAGCCTACAAACAAGTGATCATGACTCTCCTAATTAATCAGATAAGGCAGGCTTTAAAAGATGTGCTAGAGGCTGTCAGAGAGTTAGGGGATTTAGGACAGTGGGATAAACCCTAGAGATCTTCAAAGTCTGAGGGGCGCACAGTTAACAACAGAGTGTCCTGGAAAGATATGCTTACGGCGCTACTAAAAGATGGTGTCAAAAAAGAACAGATTCATGGGATAGATACCAAAAGCTTGTGGGAAATGTACCGTAAAAGAGGTTTGGATCGAAAGGAAAGCAACAGAAAGGTAAACAAGCAAGATAACAAGCGTGAAATGCAGAGCCAGTCACAGATATCAGGGGAAGGAAAAGAAAGGGAGAGAAATGTTTCCTTACGAGAGAGCGGGGAAAACCTGGTCAGTGACTGGTTAACTTTTGAGAACAGAGACGGGGGAGGGGCGAGCCTGCTCGCAAATATGAAAACATATATCCAGCCCTCACTTGGACAAAACTTGACAGGTTTAAATCGGACTATGAAACTGGCCAAGCTCTGATACGAAGTTGGGCTCTTTGAGGTAACAGACCTCATGTTGATTTAGAAATACATCGGAAACACAAAAATGTGCAAAAAGTTCGAGCCTTAGTTGATACCGGGGTGGAGGCCTCTTTGATGTATGGAAACCCTAGGAAGTTAAACTGACCCCACTACACCATCACAGGGCTAGGGGGAAGGCAGACCCCCGCTGTGCAAACCGTAGTACAACTGAAAATAGGGAGAACAGCAAACAGAATATACTGAATTGATTGTGCCTCTTTTGGAATGCATACTGGGAACTAACATTTTGAAAGAAATGACTTTGTATCTGGATGATAGTTGTTATCAGTTTGGAACAAAAAGATACATTTCAGTGGCAGCCTTGAAAGTGGCTCATTTAAAAATTCCCCCAATGAAGGTGCCCCTGGCAACTTAAGTAATTAACCCCTTCGCTGCCAGGCCTTTCCCCCCCTCCTGTGCCGAGCCATTTTTTGGCTATTTGGGGGAGTTCGCGCTTAGGCCCTCATAACTTTTTGTTAACATAAGCTACCCACGCCAAATTTGCTTCCTTTTTTTCCAACATCCTAGGGATTCTAGAGGTACCCAGACTTTGGGGGTTCCCCTGAAGGAGACCAAGAAATTAGCCAAAATACAGTGAAAAATGTGTTTTAAAAAAAAAAAAATGGGGAAAAAGGGCTGCAGAAGGCAGCTAGTGGTTTTTCCCTGAAAATGGCACCAACAAAGGGTTTGCGGTGGCAAGATCACCAGCTTTCAGGAACAGGCTGACTTGAATTGGAAAACCCAATTTTTCAATACAATTTTAACATTTTACTGGGACATACCCCATTTTTACTATTTTGGGTTGTGCTTTCAGCCTCCTTCCAGTTAGTGACCAAAATGGATGAGAAACCAATGCTGGATCCCAGACAGCTAAACATTTCTGAAAAGTAGACAAAATTCTGAATTCAGCAAGGGGACATTTGTGTAGATCCTACAAGTGTTTCCTACAGAAAATAACAGCTGAAATAAAAGAATATTGAACTTGAGGTGAAAAAAACAGCCATTTTTCTCCACGTTTTACTCTGTAACTTTTTCCTGCGATGTCAGATGTTTGAAAGCAATATACCGTTACGTCAGCTGGACTCTTCTGGTTGCGGGGATATATAGGGCTTGTAGGTTCATCAAGAACTCTAGGTACCCAGAGCCAATAAATGAGCTGCACCTTGCAATAGGTTTTTATTCTATACTGGGTATACAGCAATTCATTTGCTGAAATGTAAAAAGTGAAAAATAGGTATCAAGAAAACCTTTGTATTTCCAAAATGGCCACAAGATATGGTGTTGAGAAGCAGTGGTTATTTGCACATCTCTGAATTCCGGGGTGCCCATACTAGCATGTGAATTACAGGGCATTTCTCAAATAGACGTCTTTTTTACACGCTGCCTTACATTTGGAAGGAAAAAATGTAGAGAAAGACAAGGGGCAATAACACTTGTTTTGCTATTCTGTGTTCCCCCAAGTCTCCTGATAAAAATGGGACCTCACTTGTGTGGGTAGGCCTAGTACCCATGAAAGGAAATGGCTCAAAACACAACGTGGACACATCACATTTTTTCACAGAAAACAGAGGTGTTTTTTACAAAGTGCCTACCTATGGATTTTGGCCTCTAGCTGAGCCGGCACCTGGGGAAACCTAGCAAACCAGTGCATTTTTTAAAACTAGACACCCAGGGGAATCTAAGATGGGGTGACTTGTGGGGATCTGGCCAGGTTCTGTTACCCAGAATCCTTTGCAAACCTCAAAATTTGACCAAAAAAACATTTTTTCCTCTCATTTCGGTGACAAAGTTCTGGAATCTGAGAGGAGCCACAAATTTCCTTCCACCCAGCGTTCCCCCAAGTCTCCCGATAAAAATGGTACCTCATTTGTGTGGGTGGACCTAGCGCCCACGAAAGGAAATGGCCCAATACACAACGTGGGCACATCACATTTTTTCACAGAAAACAGTGCCTACCTGTGGATTTTGGCCTCTGGCTCAGCCGGCACCTGGGGAAACCTAGCAAACCAGCGCATTTTTGAAAACTAGACACCCAGTGGAATCCAAGATGGGGTGACTTGTGGGGATCTGGTCAGGTTCTGGTACCCAGAATCCTTTGCAAACCTCAAAATGTGACCAAAAAAACACCTTTTCCTCTCATTTCGGTGACAGAAAGTTCTGGAATCTGAGAGGAGCCACTAATTTCCTCCCACCCAGCGTTCCCCCAAGTCTCCCGATAAAAATGGTACCTTACTTGTGTGGGTAGGCCTAGCACCCACAGAAGGAAATGGCCCAAAACACAACGTGGACACATCAAATTTTTTCACAGAAAACAGGTGTTTTTTGCAAAGTGCCTACCTGTGGATTTTGGCCTCTAGCTCAGCCGGCCCCAGGGGGGCAGAAAAGGCCTAAAATAAATTTGCCCCCCCGGGGAGCGACCCTTGCCTACGGGGTCGCTCCCCTTGCGTGACATTGGTGCAAAAAAAAATCCCCGGTGCCTAGTTGTGAAAATCGGCCGATCTGCCCTAAAATTTGCCCTGGCGCCTAGAGGTTTCTGCCCCCCCTAGGGGCAGATTGGCCTAATAACAATAGGCCGATCTGCAAGTTCTAAATACAATTTGACCCCCAGGGGAGCCACCCTTGCCTAATGGGTCGTTTCCCATCTCTAAAAAAAAAAAAACAAATTTCTTTTGCCCTGGCGCCTAGAGGTTTACAATTTTCCCCTCCAGGGGAGCGACCCTTGCCTAAGGGGCCGCTCCCCATCTGAAACAACAATAACAACAACAAAATCCCCGGTGCCTAGTGGTATCAGATCGGCCTAATTAAAATAGGCTGATCTGCCCCCCAAGGGGGCAGAAATGGCCTAAAATAAATTTGTCCCCCAGGGGAACGACCCTTGCCTAAATGGTCTAAATATAATTTGCCAGTAGCGGTGGGGGTTTTTAGTGGTGAGTGACTGGCTTCTGAAAGGAGAAATAGATGCAGCGATGGTTGGTCCAGAGGAGTTCGGTGGTGTGGCTGAAGGAGACGTGGTTGCTGGCTGAGAAGATGGGGTCGAGTCTGTCTCCTGCGGTGTGGGTGGGCGACGTGACAAGTTGCTTGAGGCTGAGGTTGGCGAGGTTGTCGATTAGGTTGGTGGTGTTAATATCGTTGTTGTTTTCTAGGTGGAAATTCAGGTCGGCGAGGAGGATGTAGTCTGTTGAGGCGAGGGCTTGGGAGCTGATGGCGTCAGCGATGTCGTTGCAGAACTGCGGTCTGGGGCCTGGGGGTCTGTAGACTAGTGTTCCTCTGAGGGTGGTGTTGGCGTTGATGTGGATTTTGAAATGGAGGTGCTCGGTGGAATTGATCGTGTCGTGGGAGCTGGTGGAGACTCTTATGGTGTTTTTGTGGACTATGGCGATTCCTCCTCCTGGTTTGTTGCTGTGGTCTCTTCTGGTGATCTTGTAGCCTTCTGGTATGGCTATGGCTATGTCTGGTTCCGAGGCCGAATTCATCCAAGTTTCAGTGAGAAATGCGACGTCAGGCGAGGATGTGGTCAGTAGGTCCCAGAGTTCGTTTGCATGCTTGTGGACGGAGCGGGTGTTGAGCAAGATGCATCTTAGGCGGTTGTCTGAGGCTTTGAGTTGGAGCTTGGAGGTTAGGTTGCAGGTGAAATTGCAGGCTTTGCAGGAGAAGGGTCCTTTGGCGTGCTTCGGAGTGGACTGGAAGTAGATAGAGGAGCGTCCTGGATTGAGGGCGTGGAGGTCATAGGCAGTGTAGTGGTAATTGGTGGTACAGCGGGCGTGTGGGTCAGGGGGACTGGCGCTGGGCGCGGTCTTGGCGCAGAGGGGCTTGCCTTCGGCGCTCGCTACGCGCATCCGAATATAGAGGAGAAGGTGTGAATGAAACCAGAACCAACAGCCTTAAAGAAATTTGCGATTCCAGTAGTACTGGTTGCATTAAATATTCGATCCATGAGCTCACCAAAGTGTCTCAGAAAGGTAGTACTTAAAAGGGACTGTATCTCTGCTGATGACCTTGCCACCTGAAGTGCGTAGGTCTCACGTGCAAATGTGAGCGCCACATGTTTTTGAAACAATAAAGCCTTGCGTCTGCCCAGCTTGTCAAAATTCACACTGGAAGTAGCAATATGGTACCAAATCTCAGCTACTTCTCTCTGTCTTGCAGGAGGAAAAAGTTTGTTCCCGTAACATGTAACAATCTCAGAGACCGAAACAACATAAACTATTCCGGCTCGCATCCCACAACAGTTTTTACTGTTGAGGAAAACATAGCTGCCATTTGAAAGCACCTGGAATGCAGGTCTAATCAAGGGGACTGGAACTCCCTTCGGATAACAAGCCAAGTTGGCTGCCGAAGCATTACACGGCGCGTGCAAGGACAGCTGTTTACAAACCATTGAATGGCTGGCAGAAGTCTTGCATTCACTACCGCTAAGAAAGACCTCTTTCATGCCACTGAGACATTTGTACGAGAAGGCCAGCTCCCACACCTCATGGACCTAACTATCTCCTAGCCTTTCATATCTGCCTACTGGAATGTGTTTTAAGCAAGACGGGAATTGAAGTTTTGAAATAGGCAGATGAATGACCTGTGTATCAACCACTCAGCAGATTGTATTCCAGCCACAGTAAAAGTCAACTTTTCTAACTTTTCAATATTTAACATTACATAAGTCTTTGTCTCTCCAGGTTGAAGAAACAACTGCACAACCGCAACACAAACTTTGTGACATCCTGACTCCTGGTATCTTGGTGCTAGTGAAAAATCATGTAAGAAAGATATGTTTAGAGCCATGTTGGAAAGGCCTGTATCAGATTGTTCTAGTAACAACGACAGCTGTGAGATGTGCCGGTCTTCTGAACAGGTTATGAAAGACATGCTTGATACCAGGCAGTGACCACATACTTTTCCAATTGACCATATGGTGGATTTAGCAACACAATGCCTTAAAAATAACTTCTTTGAATTCAAGGGAGACCTGTTTTTGCAGCCTAAGGGAGTAGCGATGGGATGCAGATTTGCTCCAGAGGTGGCAGCTTTGGTGATGGCATACTTTGTAAAAAGATAGATATATACGAGTGAAAATCCATATGAAACACATATAAAACATTTGTTTTGTTATATTGATGATATTTTGATGATTTGGGAAGGACATAAATACACCGTGAAAAGGTTTTTTGAATGGTTGAATGTTTGTACCTTAGAGCTTAAATTCACCATATCATGTAATAAGGTCAAAATCAACTTCCTAGATTTATGGTTGGTACACAATGATGAACACAATGAAGTAAGCTTATACACCAAGCCAACTGACCGCAATACGCTGCTACACTTTTCAAGTGGACCCCTACGCTCCCTCAAAGAAAATAAATCCCATATATGGACAATTTCTTCTGATTAGGAGAAGTTTCTTGTAAAGAAGATTACTTTGATAATGCCACAGTCCTAATAACGAAACTTGTGAATAGAGGATATCATAAGTTGGTTAAAACTGTCTCCAAAGGAGCATGGTTTACACCCAGAGAGTCTCTACTTATTCCTAAAACAGGCCTTGAGGCTCATCCCCTGACATGGTCTCACATGCAATCCGAAAGCTAATCTGGTCAAGACCATATTACAAAGGAATTGGAAAACCTTGAGTACTTTGGATATTCCTAAACCTCTTTTTTCATTTCAGAAAGGAAAAAACATACAAACTACTTGGTCCAAGCCAGACGCTCAACAGATAAAACAAAAGATCTTAGGAAGACGATGGGCATGGCTCTAGTCAAAGTTCATTTTAAATACAACAGTTGTACTGTATGCCAGTTTACAGACAATAATAAAAACATTACTATTAATGGTTAAATACACCATAAGGTCAAATTTTCTAACTGCATCATGAAAAATGTTGTGTACTGCTTTCAGTGCCCATGTGCATTTACATATATAGGGCAAACTACTCAGTCTATCAAAGTGAGACTCCCAACAACATAAATCACGTATTGGATGTACAGTACCAAGGCCCCTTCTGGTGGATGATTTTACAAATCATAAACACACAGAAAATGAAACTCAGTGGGCTGTAATGTTTGTTGCATAACAAGAATAAAGAGGTACCCCCTCAAGACTATTTTAAACAGGACAGAGGCCAGGTTTATTGAAAATACAGTACAGCCATAAGAGGTTTGAATGATTGTTATTAGATATGGGGCCTTATTGAGTAGACTCTGTATCTCGAGTTAAGACCTTCTATGTCCTGCTGTAAAGGCAAAAAACTAAGGCCCTCGTTATGACTTTGGTGGGTTTTTTGAAAGACCGCCAAAGCCGCGGGTGCCAGAAGACCAGTGCTGCCGGTCTTCCACCCACCATATTACGAGTACTGCAGGATTTCCACCACATTTTGGGTTGAAATCCTGCAGTAGTTCTTCTGGTGGGTGGAGGCGCTGCCAGCAGTGGAAGTACCTGTTCCCTGCCGGATGACCTCGCCGGACAAGGTAAGTCGGCGTCCGACAGGGAAGGAGGGAGGGGGGTGTTGCGTATGCGTGTGGGTATGGGTGTTTGTATGTGTGTGCGGGTATGGGTGTGTGTATGCGTGGTTGAATACGTGTATGAATGTTGAAGTGAATGCATGTATGTCAGTGTTGGTGAATGAGTGTATGCGGGTGCGTGTGGGTGTCTGAGTGCATGTATGTGGGGGGAGGTGGACGCTGTACCTGAAGCAGGGTGTGTGGGGTTCTGGTATGGAGTGGGTGGGTATTGTGCTTGCTGGGGGGAGGTGGGGGGGGAGTCTACCGGTGACAGGGAAGACATTACCTGTCACCGGTAGGGAAGACATTCCCTGTCACCGGTAGCCGTTCCGCCTGGGTTTTTATGACGGTGCTACCGCTGTGGAACCCCTGGTGGAAAGCCGGCTCATATTACCACCGGCGGGCTTCATTGGACCGACGGGTCGGAGATGCTCATCTCGGGCCCAGCAGGTCCAACAGCCCTGGCGGTCTGAGCGGTCTTCACCAGCCCATCAGCTGTGATACCGCCACCGTGGCCCTGGCGGTCAGAAGGGCCAAATTCTCTAGACAGGGCTTGGTAGGTCTGACTAGATTGCACCTTGAAAATGAGATATTGCTTGTAAACAAATATAAACAATTGTATAAGCACCATTTGTGATATAAGATAGTTAGCATGTACTTGCTCTTGATGATGTTGACAGTTGAAAGATATGGTATGCAAGTATGTTTGACCCAATGCAATACTCTATGGAAGGGAGCAGTGTTGATGAAATACTGTAACTTAGCCATACATGCAAATAGCCAACTTATATTTAGGCAAATCTTTTTGGAGTGTTTTTTCGCTTCAATAGTCGTTTTTTTTACATCTAGGGTGATTTATTCTGAGACAGATTTTTCGATTTCATGAAAGTTAACAGTTTGCTCAGGTCCAATATTTAGGATTTAAAAGTTTTTGCCCTAACAAGTTTCTTTTGACATGACTGCATTATATTCACTGAAAGGGGATATGAATACTAGAATAATCCTTACTCATTGGTATATGCAGTTCTAGAATGCAATGGTACATTCTTACAGAGGTTAAGATGGCCGACATGTTTTCTTTCAATGAGCATGGTTTCACAAGGCACACACCGCCTTCTTTTAAGCAGGCTGCATATTTACTCTTACCTTCACTTGTGAAGTGAGTGTGGTGAAGTGGAAAGGAGCGAGGCTGTGATGGATCAAGGGTGACTGTAGAGCTTTTAGTAAATGTTGACTTTCCAAGAGTCCATAGTGCTCCCAGACTCTGGTTCTACATGTTCTTTGTTTTAAACGCCCTAGGGACCAGCATGGAGCACGTACGTTCCTTTTCCCCCACGTTTAAATCAATTTGACGTACTGATAACCAATGAGAGTGGTTTTGAGCAGGCACATTCTTTTTGAGTCTGTAAGTAACGTTTGTTTGGGAAAGCTTGGCGCCTATAACCACTTTTTTGAACCAGCACGTTTTTGAGGTGTCTGAAAGTCAAATGAATAGGGAGAATACAGGTATTGGTCCCTCGTTATACAAGTCAAAACTGCTTTGTTTTACACTTTTATAATGGCGTCTCAACATGAATTTCCCTGCTCACTCTTCTGCACATACTGCATGCCTGCACCATTCAGAAACTAATAAATGAATCAGCAATTTGTATAGTGCTGCTTATCACCCATTGGGTGTCAAGGCACTGTCGTAGGGGTGCTGATAAGTCAAAGAGCCAGGTCTTGAGGTCCTTTTTGAACTGATTCAGCGAGGAGGCCTGCCTGCAGTGAATTGATAGCATGTTCCAGGTCTGCACTGCAAGGTAGGAGAAGGATCTGCATCCCACTGTACTCTTCCTGATTCTAGGGGTGGCAGTGAGGGCAAGTTGAGAAGATCAGAGTTGTCTGGTGGGTTGTAGAACGGCAGGCAGCGGTTGAGGTAGGCCGGTCCGATATTGTGCAGGACCTTCTAGGTGTATGTCAGGAGCTTGAAGTTAATGAATGAATGCGTTTGTTGATGAGGAGCCAGTGCAGGTTTCTAAGGTGGGCGGAGATGTGGCAGTGGCGGGGATGTCTATGATGAGTCTGGCCGCTGCGTTATGGATTCTTTGGAGTCTTGCTTGAAGCTTCCTCGTGATGCCGGCATAAAGAACATTGCCGTAGTCGAGTATGCTGCTGACAAGTGAGTGGGTAAATGTCCTTCTTGCCTTGGTGGGGATCCACTTGAAAATGAAATCTTCCGGAGGAGGTGGAGAGTGTGGAAGCATGATGGTGTTGACTTGGCGGGTCATGGACAGTATGGAGTCCAACATGATGTCCAATACGTTGACCATTTGTGTCTGGTCCACATACCTCCCACGGTCGGTTGCTTTCACAAGGTGATACTTGGTATAATTGCACCTTTTTTGTGAGAAATAAACTGACAGTCCGGCTCATGCTTGAGCCACACACCCCTTACGCAGCACGTTTGTTTGCTGTCACAAGGTGGCACTTGGTATAATCACAGTCATGCACTATAAGGAATAATACATGAGGGACTTTGTATGAGTTCCCTCTCTACCTTTATTGTAAATAGATACAGTTGGGCCTGAGTGTTTTATATTCTGAAGTGCCTATATGCATTTTCATTTTTAATGATGTAAGGTTGTACCAAATATAACAGAGCAATGAAGTCTTGGTGACAATTTGTAATTATTTGCTCTTATAGGTAACTTTTGTTCGTCCATGGTCCTCAAGAGGCCTGTAATAATACATGGGCCAAAATGCGTCAACACTACTTTTGGAGCTGTCTATGAATTTTTTAAAACTTAGAGCAACACTAGGACACACAACAAAGGAATAAAGGACAAAAATGAATCCTCTGAGTACGTATCACGATAAGGACTACCTCATGTTGTGGACTTGATAGTTGAAATGTGTGACAGCCACATTGACTTTAACCAATTGCAAGACCTGGAGATGAGCCTTTGTTTGCTATTTTCAGTTTCTTTTTGTTTTTTTATATAAATATGTTTGTGGAAAATTGTTTGGTGAAAGGATATCTTTCTGCCTTTGTTTAAAAGTTTTTTTTGCATTCTTAATTTGTTTTTATATTTTTGTTATTTGATGTAATTTGTATATATTTTTTTAACAGATAATTAGTGTATTTTATAGGTACAAGTAATAAAAGTGAGGACCACTCAGTTTGCCTATAAATTGGTAAATAATATGTGATTTGTGATGATTTATTCTACTACCAGTGATAAATCTGGGCTTTCTGTTGGTGCATTTACTGGCAAGTATATTTTTTCCCACTTCTCTTTACTGATTTCTTTGACCATTTCGAATACCCAGCTACAGTGGGGTGAAATGGGTTAACCCTTATTTATATACGTGGTCTTCTGAACTGAATTCATGCGATCCACACACGCAAAGTTCCAGGTCCTCTTGATGAAACAGAGCCTGTTCCCGAAGGGTCAGTTACACTGAGAGAAAGTTTCTAGGTTAGCCAAGCTGTGGGGTCTGGACAAATGGCTAATGCAGAGCATGCACTGTCTGGTGAAAATCTGAGCGCGTCAACAGCAGTTCAAGGCACAGAAGGTTCGAGACAGAGTCAGTTGACTCCTACTAGCTTAGATCCCGTTGAAACCCCAGTCGTGCCAGAGAAAAGAGTTGTTACTGGAGATCAGTGGCCCAAGAAAAGCCCAGAACCAATTATAAAAGTGCCTCCTACAATGCTGAAGTAACTGAAGAAACAGATTAAAGTGACAGTAAAACTGAAGGTTGTGTGACCAGGAGGACAAAGAGAAAAAGAGTGCCAAGTAAAAGAACTCTGCTCCTGAATGGCCATATTTCACAACTGATGAATGGGAGAAAGAGTTTGTTTCCTTTTTGTATTAAAAAGTAGACATTATTAGTTGGAAGTGCTGAATAGTGACTACCAGATAGTTTATCTTTAGATACTTTTGAACTTTTCTTTGGAATGTTAAATTTTTGTAACTAAAGAGACGCTTGGTGAACTTTTGGATTCAAACCAAGAAAAGACAAAAGAAACAGTGAAATAATTGAAAGACACTTTTGCATTTTTTTATTTTTTACCTTTATTTTTAATTGGAAAAATATTGTGTTCTGAATCTAGATAAGCCATGAATTCTGATAGGAGTAAGAGGATTAAATGTGAGTATGTCTGTTTAGGTTTAGCAATATCATGTGTGATTGTGATCATTTTGATGGGTATTGAATGAAGTTTGCCAGTTATGAATGAGAGTGAGAACATTTCAGTCAAAAGTGCCCCGAATTTAGAAGATTCACTCACAATCAAGGTCCCCTAAATGAGGATGAGAAACGTTTACGCACAGATAATTCTAAGGGAGATTTGACATCAAATGTGTGTTACAAATTATATGAATACATTGAAACCATGGCAATACAAAATTGCTATGTTTGCACAAACATCAGTACAGTATGGAATCACTTATCACAGTTTGCCGCTAACATATGGAATTTCTTGTACTCTTTTGCTAACTTTATTATATGAGCATGATTATTACCAATATTTCTATTAAAGCTATGATTTAGAGTTTTTGTTCATGGCTATCATGAAGCACCTAAGTAGTATTAGTGAAGCGAAAAACATAGACACTGTGGGAGGATTATTTGAGCCTACCTTGATGTTCGGAACAGCATATGCCCACCTGCATACTTAGCTAAGTAGAAAAAGAGTATATTGGACAAGTTGATGACAGAAGGAGGATAATGAAAGTAAACATAGAAAAGGGAGTAGTATTGCAAAATTGGGAAACAGATGTGACACATTCAGTGTCTGAGAGTAAATGATTCTTAGCTCTAAATTGCCAATATGTAGGGACATTTTGTGTATATAGATCAAAGTCAAAGACAGTCACATATTTTGTAGGTACTAGTGAATGTAGATATTTTTTAAAATTTAAAAGTACAATTACCTTTATGTTAAATAGACAAGATCCTGCTATACCAGGTGTTCATTCTATATGAGGGAACAAAAGATTATTACAGGCTGCCGAAAGGCTAGAATGGTACTTGTCACCTGGGAATAGTTTTTCTGAAAATCTATCATGTGGACAACATCAATTAACTAGTCTGGGATGATAAATCAAACTCCAGAGTTAAAAGAGGAGCAAGTGCCTCAGAGATAGTGGAAGATATATTTGGTGCCATAATTCCATCTGTGGCAGTAATCTTGAATGATCTCAAGATTAGGAAATTATTAACTATAGTATACGAGCTGTCTACTGACACTGCAGGAGCTATGTTATTAATGGAGATGGTTGCTGTGAGATCAATGGTTTTGCAGAATTGCCGTGTGTTAGACATCTTATTCACAAAGAAGGGCGGAGTCTGTAAACATTTACATGCGTAACATTGTTGCACTTACATACCTAGCAATAGTCAGGAGATAAGAAAGTACATTGCAAACATGACTAACCTGAAAAGTCTTGACCGTTACCAGTGCATGGGAAGCTATTGGAAATGTTTTATCAGCCACTGGAATATGGTTTGGAGACATGGGAAAAGGTATAGTAGGAACCATCTTGGGACCCTTGTTGATTGTGACTTTGTGTGTAATAGGTACTCGTGGACTTTACAAGTTAAACAAGATACGGAAAGGGCTAAGACTAGACAGATGAAAGTGGAGCTAGAAATGGAAAAAAAGGAGGAGCATTTATTATTGTAACCTAACGAAAATAGAGAATTACAGCAAACCTTGTCAGAATAGGACATCAGAATTCTGAATTGTCTCATTGATATGAAAATTTGGCCTTTTTTGTGATGTTGTATTTCACCATCAGAGGAGGGACTGTGTTCTGCTCTGCTTCAAAACAATGCCAAGGAGTGCAGCACTCCTAGAATGAGTAATGAATTTATTAAGGTACTTCTGGGATAGCAAATAAAAGCACACAAAAATATGAACATGAGCATTTAACTTAAATGCAGTACAACACATGTAAATGCCACAGTACTCACGGCAGTTAAACGATGACAGGCATAAAAAGTGCTATATCTCTATATACAAAACCAAGCTAGATAATTAAGAATAAAAATGTATCACCATGGGTATCGAATCCAGCATCATCCTTTTCCAGTTATATTGTCAGGAGTGTACCTATAGGTGGTGTTTCCACAAGAGAACAACCACCCCACCGGTAGTTTAACTTGCTTGTTGTGACTAGCAGCAGTCACAATATGTTTGCAAGACATGTTGTTGGTAACATTTTTGCACAGTTTATCGCTCCTTTGTTGACGTAGCTGTCGTTCCCACAGGACCTCTTGAGGAGACTCCATTGTTGCTTCAAGGCGCATTTGAATACGCTTTCCAATTTTGTGAGTGTCACAGGTTAGATTATAGCAGACATCTCCAGTAGTAATATTGTAAGTAACCACGTGTGTTATGTTATCCCATTTTTTCATCCATTATCTCTTAGCAAAACCTTCAATGCTCGTAGGGGATGAAGTGAGTCAGTACATCACTTTCTTCTACTGCTCCATCTTTGTGGCACTAAAGATATGCAGCAAAATGATTGCAGGAGTCTTTATGGCGACTAAACACGTGGAGATAACATCAACTGTACTTTTCATATTCGTCATGCAGAAATCCGATCTGTTGAGCACGGCACGTGCTAAATAGATCCAAACATCTGATGTATGCAGTAAAGGTATCGATCGGCACAGTTGGACAATCACTTCGGAACTGTGGGCTTTCGGTCCTTCCTGACTCCACACAGACACGCCCAATCACCGAACAAGTAGCACAATCAGCATAAAGACACCTCGCAGTATGATCTGTAAAAGCGAAAAGTATGATTATTCTCGCAAATAACATTTATCAGCTGGTACATTCTCCCATTTTGTGGGACAGATCTCTGATGTGTGTGTTGACCAATAGGATATTGAAGAATTATTGTTTTGATCAAATCTAGGGGAATGTGCATCCCTCTAGTCTCTGCCCACCTGTTAGTGGCCTTCTCTCCCAGGTGTCCACATTTTTGGTGCGCCCACTCAGCTATCCCCACCAAGTCAGAATCCTGGGTTGCAACTTCTGCTTGATCACACTAGCTTACTGTGCATGTCCTATTTAGTGAGTTTTGGGTGAACTCATGACCCACTGCATTTTTAAAATCTCAGGTCTCATAATCCCATTATGACCTAGGGTCATTTGCTCAGTATCCACTAGAGTCCAGTAACACGCTAGTAACAGTTTCTCAAAGGGAGTATATCGCTTACCAGCATCTAGTAACTTTTTGGTCCAAAAGGCCAGGGGCTCCCTCTCTCTTCCCTGTTTTTGCCACATACTCCAATTTGCATATTGCCCCTGAACGGTTACATGTAACTCAGTGTCTCCTTCCTGAACTGGCCATAAGTCTAAAGCCCGTTGTATCACCTCCTTTGCCAATTCAAACGCACACTGCTGCTGCTCCCCCATTCAGACTTATGTTTCTTTTGAGTCACCTTGTACAAAGTGGCCAAAATCTGCCTCAAGTGAGGGATATGCTGTCTCCAAAAGTAAAACAATGCAATAAATTGCTGAATCCCCTCCTATTTATTAAAGGGTGTCTATCTTTTGTTTAGCCTGCGGCAACACTTTTGTCCCTGATTCAACGGGATTCCTAGAAAACATCACATTTTGAGAGGGTCCTTGCCTCTTATCCAGATTGATCATCCACCTTTTGCTTTGCAAAAGTTCCACAACCCAGTCCGAGTCTGCACCTGTACTTGTGTTTCACCCTGAATCATCACATCATTGATATAATGAGACAATTGCATCCTTGGAATGACAGATACTTCATCCAGGTTGTCTGCCACCAGCCTGTGACAGATGGTGGGGCTATGAACATACCCCATGGGGAGCCTTAACATCTTGAATTGTCTTCCATTCCACAAAAAAGCTAATCGCTCCGGACTTCCAGGGGCCAGTCCTCTCAATCAAAGTGATGGTTTTGGGGACCGCAGCCGTCAACATGGGTGTATATTTGTTCAATGCATGGTAATCAATAGTCATTTTATAGCTCCCATTTTATTTGGCGACCGCCCACAATGGACTGTTCCACTTAGTGGTGACTGGGACCACCACACCTGCCTCTTCAATTCCTCCTCCTTATGCCCTCCTGGAATTCGATATTGTTTCAAACGAACCATCTCAGTTGCTGGGGGCACTTCCACTGGGGGTATCTTCAGATGACCCACCCTCACAGCTGCCACTGAGGTGTATTGCTTTAATCCAAATTGATAACAACCATCATCCAAGTATAAAGCCATCCCCTTCAGAATGTCAATTCTCAGTATATTCTCTAGGGCACAATCAAAACAGTTTTTTCTCTTTTAGGCGTTCTTCCTATTTTCATTTGAGCATTAGTCTGCATTGCGGGGGTTTGTTTTACACCCAACTCTGTGATGGTGAAGTACTGACCTGTAAACTTTTTCGGATTCCCATACATTAGAGGCCTCCGCTCCGGTGTCCACCAAGGCCCGAACCTTTTGAGCATTTCTATGTTTCCAATGAATTTTTAAATCAACATGGCGTGTGTTATCTTTAGGAGCCCATTCCTGTACTGGACCTTGGCCTGTTTCCTAATCTGATTTAAACCTGTCAACTTTTGCCGAAGTCGGGCCTGGATATATGCTTTCATATCTGCGAGGAGATTCCTCGCCTTTGCTGTTTTCAGCAGTTAACCAATCAGTGTCCAAATCTTCCTCCTCCTTCTCCCGTAAAGAAACATTTTTCTCCCTCTCTTTTCCTTCCTCCTGCATCTGTGACTTGCCCTGATTCACTCGTTTGTTATTCTGCTTATTCACTTTTCTGTGCCCTCCTTTTGGTCCTGCCCTCGCTAACAGTACATCTCCCAGAGACCCTTGGTATCGATCCCATCTATTTGCTCTATGTTGACACCATCCTTCGGAAACAGCATAAACATATCTCTCCTAGATACTCTGTTATTGTCATCGCGACCCTCAGACCTTGAGGCCTTCTCAGGTTTCATCCAGTCTCCCAGCTCTTCTAACTCACAAACTGCTTCTAGTCTTTCTTTCACTGCCTGCCATGTCTGATTAATTAGGAGATTCATTATCGCCTCCTTGTAAGCTGAGGGCGCTAAATGAATGATTTTGTTTCGTACTGAAACTGTCAGTGGAGCATCCAACAAATTGTCAGCCTCATCCAAGAGAACAGCAGTTTTCATACTTTCTTCTTTAATTGTTTGCATAGCACTTCTCAACGTGTACCAGGGCTTATCATTTGACAGCCAGTCTGACTCAGTATGATATTTCTGACTACACCCTACACGCTAGTTGCTCCTTCATTCCCATAACCTCTAAGCTGCTCTTATATTATGGGGCCAGTGCTAAGTGTACAAAACTTCTTGCATCTCCCCCATCCAGTGCTACCCCATAAGCTCCTGTGTCAACCAACTGCACCCTCCACGTACGCAGTGCTTTCCCACGTTTTTAGCAAATCCTTTCCATGCTGTTGTTTATCCCCTGTTGAGAATAATCTTCTAAGGAGTGCATCTCAGTCTCCCCACCACCCCCCCAGGTTTTGTGGGGCACCCTGTATTTTCTGTCTAAATATAGGCTGTGCACGAACCACTTTCTTTTTGTCTGCCTCAAGTTGGCCCCCACCTTTTTGAACAGACTCTTCACTGGAATTGGAAAAATCAGTGAAATCCCAAATATTGGCAGCCCAAACAACAGGATTCCAGTCTAGCCCTGCTTTAGCAATGGCTAAACGAACTTTCTTTTGATTGACTCTCCACCTGCGTTTCCGGTACCTATTTTGTGCAACGCTGACGGCTGCTTTCTCTGCAATGGACTGATATGTATCAACTTTATCTCCCAGGAATTTATTCTGACAAGACAGCATAGTTACATTAATTTTGGCTTCAACTATCTGCCTCTCCAACTGCTGATTTTCTTGTTCTAACTGAGCATATTTGTCATGCATTTTTCTATAAGCCCTGGCTGCCTAAAATGGATAAATTTTGCAAGCAAATTAATGTTTTTTTTTTTTTGGTTCAGCATTGACAAGACATTCACTCCAGACTCTGCTCCACACGCCTATTCATTTGCAAGAACATCATGGGGTGCTTTTTCCCACCCTGGAATGTCATTTGACATTTGGGAAACTGCCTTTGAATTTTTGCCAGACATTTTCACTTTTGAATCTTTCACGTCGTATCCTACAAACGACAAGGCCAAATTGTACAGCTCTGCTTCATACTAAGAGTAAAACGATGGCAAGCAATGCAGCACTCCTAGTTTGAGTAATTCTTTTATTAAGGCACTTCCCAGATATCTTATAAAAGCACATGAAAATATAAACATGAGCATTTAACTTGAATATAGTAAAACACGTGTAAATGTCAAATTACGCACAGCATTCAAACAATGACAGGCATAAAAAAATGCAATACAACAACAATCGATATATGCAGTGAATATTTATTTTTGTGCACAGCCAAGCTAGATAATTAGGAATAAAAAATGCCATGGGGATCGAATCCAGAATCATCCTTGCCAATGTCAAGCATCAAGCTGAGGAACCCTGGACAGCCGAGATAGGAGAGACTTCCCCAACGGGATATGATTTGGGCAGTGAGTCCACCCCCAAAAGGAGGCCCTGCCCTGATGTTCATTCCTTAGGCAGAGCTGTTCCATTCTCTTCTGAAAACATTCTCACCCTGGTACACTCTTACCACCTCTGCATCCTCCACAATATGTTCCCTGCTCTGGTGAGAAGAGCGAAAAAACATTAAGTGTAGCAAACAAGCTCGGTATGCATACCCACCCCCACCCCCTTTCCCTCTCCGGTGCCACCACTGTGACGGCAGGAACCTGAAGCTAAGCACAAAGTGGAGTCAGTGGTCAAAATAGCATTACAGCCTGTAAATGTTGTCCATTGGATCACTAAAGTTAGACTGTGATAAGTTTAAGTTAATGAACGTTAATGAGAGAACTAACGTAGAAAGCTGCACTGACAAGCATTTTAAATGTGCACTTTGCTTGTGTTTCAAAGTTTGACATAGGTGCTTTTCTGATGAAATCACATGCTACAAGGTTAAAGCTGATGTTAGAATATAGTTTAGACTCTGAACTAGTAGCCCTTGTAGAAACTATAATATATTTCTTGTGTCAAATGAAGGATTATTATTTTTTTAAATATGTGCAAGTGAGAAAAATACCTTTCTCTGTTATACCTAATGTAATGCAATAACAAAGCTTTTCCATTCAAATGGAATGTTTAACTTATAACTTCATCATTAATAATATTTCATCAGTAGAAGTCTGTATATGATATGTAGTTTATTAACAAGTATTAAATCAAATGCATTTTATATTTTCCTTGCGTTCGCATAACTGTGGCCTACATACAGAGCTTGCATTTTGCAGTCATGTAAAAGTGTTGAATTATTTTTTCATAACATGAAGCCTTCTTCCAAATTTCGTTCCCATGAGAAGCAAAGTCCCATTTGTAAAAAGTCTATTGTTTAACTGTAGAAGAACTTTACCCATTTGACCTTGAGAATGTTAAAGTACAGGAACATGGACTGAGGTTGTATTCAGTTGTTTCAACCTGTTTAGAGCCAGCCTTGCTCAGGAGGGAGATAGCAGTGAGAAAACTTTAGTCTTCGCATCTAGAGCATTGAGAGAAATTGAGAAGATTTTCTCAGTAATTGGAAAAATAACTTTTGGCTTGCTGTTAGACGGTGGAACATTTTAATTGTTTTATCTGAGAAAGTAAGTTCTCTTTGAAAACTGACCACAAACTGTTGGTCATCATTTCTAAATGGAACAGTTATTAGGGATCACATGCCCTGGATAGCCAGGTTGAGTTAAAAGGTGCTACAACACAGTTTTCAAATTGAACACACCCCTGGTAGGAGGAACATTTTTGTTGATAAGTGTGAAGACAGCGTTGATGGTGAGGATGAATATGAAGAATGTCTGATAGCTGCCGTTGATGTATGCAAAGAATATGGTTTCTCAGAGCTTCAATGTAGATTGGCAATGTCTGAATATAATATACTGAAAGATTGTTTCTCAGTATATTAAAAAAGGATGGCCCAAGAAGAAACAAGTGTCAGATAAAATTCAACCATTTTGTAAAGTAGCAGATGAATTGTCTCTTGAAAATGATGCTATGCTGGTGCAAGGAGACAAGTTAATACCACCATGTGGATTGAGAAAGAAAATTATGCTGTGCACCCATGAAGGGCATTTGGGGCAAACCATTACCAAAAGTAAGATCATAGCCAACTACTGGTGACCAAGTATGGATAATTACATGTTTTGATATGGTCAAGAATTGTGTCATCTGTGCCAATAGCGATAAATGTTTGAAAATTTTGCCCACTCCTCTCCAATCTAATGAAATTCAAAATAGACTTTGGTCAAAGATTGCAATTGATTTCTTTGGGCCATATAATTCTCTTCCATGATGATGCATATTTGCCTGTGTTTTCGTGGATTGCTACAGCAGGTAGTGGGAGGTGGAGTTCATGGAAGAACCCAACACAAACGGTGTCATTAAAATCATGAAGAAAGTCTTCCTGAGAGAAGGATGCCCCAAGGAATTGGTTGCAGTCAATGGGGTCCAATTTGTGTCCAAGATAATAAAAGAATCTTTAGAAAAAAATTATATCAGACATAGAAGGATAGCTCTTTATCATCCACAAGCTAAAGGTCATGTGGAAAAAATTAACTGCACTTTGGTAGATTGTATGCAATGGGCGATTCCAAATAAGATTGAGCTAATAGAAGTAATCAAAAGCATGTTGTGATCCCATCGGTCATAGCCCAATAGGACAATAGGAATGAGTCCATTTGAAGTCATGAGAGGTTAGCACCTGTATGCAAGTTGTGTCCTGCATGGTTGCGGAAGTTCCAAGATAAAACCAGCCACAAGAAACAGATTGATAGCATTATTAAGCCTAGGATTGAAGCTTTCCACATTAAAATGGAGTCAACATGATGCCAAGTTTACAGTAAAAGATATGTTGTCCAAAATAAAGGTTGGGGATCAGGTGTGTCTCAGAGAACCAACGTATGTTACTAAAGGGTTGTCCAAATTCAGATCTCCTGTGCAGGTGGAAGAAATATCTAGAAATGTGGTGTGTTGTAAAGGGAATGACTGGTGGAACATGGAGAGACTTGCAAAAAGTAATGATGTGGGTTCAAGCAATGATATGGTATTTTCCGATCAATCCAGCAATCACATGGATTCTCCTTACCTGAGTGTTCCTGTCCATCAACAAGCACAGGTGAAAACCGAGAAGTAGTCACACACAAAAGTAACAGGACTATCAGAAAACCTATAAGATTATGTGTTGCATAATGCATGGTGTTTTGGTTTGATTGAGTATACTATGTGTTGATATGTAGCAGATTTATTTATATATAATTTTACTACTTTAAGATTTTCTTTATAGTAACATTTAACGTTTGTTGGGAAGAAAGGAGATGTTGTGGTGATGGTATCTTCATTGTGGTTATACATGTTTCTATGATCTTCCTCACTTCACTACGTTTCCACATACCTCTATGATACTGTAGAATGTTCATTCAACAGAATATAGAATGTTAAGAGGGGTGATTGTGTAAGGTTCCATACGTGGCATTTGTTGCTTGGGTTGTGGCTGTTACCATTAAATCTCCTTTACTGAACGTATTGTATGCAGTGTCATTCGTGAAGACTACCACACTCTGGTCTCTGGCTTACATGGGTGGCTGATGGGTGAAGAGCACAAAATAATAAAAGTGCCACTGCTACCAGCCAGTCCGCCAGAATGAGACACTTCTGAGCGAAGGCAGATGCTGCTTGTGAGTCTCCAACATCTTCTCAAGCACACCCTTTAAATGCCGCCTGCTGTTGTAACCCATGCCCCACACAGCCCCTTTACCCAGCCAACCAAAGAGCTTCAGCCCCAAAACACAGCTCAAGAGAAACCAAAAGCTTTCTCTTGTGGAAACATTCCTGTGAATGGTGTAAACTAGTGGTTATACGGAGTGGGGTAGGTACGGACGGAAGCCGAAATCTATAATCAGATTCACTGATGATTGTATTGGCGAGACCAAGTCGGCTATCCGTAATTTCCACTGGAGCCCATACTGTAATTTTAGGAGGGTTCCTGTTTCATAAACTACACAGACTACAGTTGTGAGGATTAGGTATGATTATATTTAGGTCCTGACGAATCACACATGGATCTTTTTAGACCACTTAATCGAGAAACATGTTGACCCTCTTTCATCTAGGCAGTGTAGGGACTTCCATCCGTGTCTCACACATAGCTGACCCCTAGAATTCAGGGTTCTTTAACTTCTGACTTTATATTTTCAATAGGGTAAGACTGACATTATTCTTTCTTCCCCAGGTTTGTTTTTAATCTTGACAGAGGCCCATATTTCTATAAAACATTTCTCTGTATGGTCCTTTTAGTCAATTCTAACAGTCCTTTGACCAATCCCACACTCTTGCATTCATTCACGCCACTTCTCTATAAAAGATCTCCAGTAAAGAGCCCCCATGAGGGTCCCGTCAAGCATTGCAGTGCAGGTTTGACGAAGAGCAAAGCCCAAGGATGAAGCATGTCACCTCTTGGTGAATAAGGGCTCTTGTTCCTGACTTAGGTTACCCACAGGACCCGCAATTTGTTCTCTCGTAGCTTGAGGTGAAAACATTATCTGTATGCTCTTTTTGGAACTGTGCATTCATTGGCTTTTGGTATATTTGGGAGTATAAGCACATGACCATAAATATCTCCCACAATTCTGAGCCCTTCTATTTTGTTTTTGACGTAAACCAGTTGTTCCCAACCTTTTAACTTCTGTGGATCACAACTTTATCATCACTGGAATCTGGGCCCCCAGGCCTAAACATTGTCGATGATTTGAACCACAAAACAATACACAAAAAAAACAAGCATTCCATCAAACACATACACAAATGATAACACGTTGTATTTAATTTGCACACATTTTTTTTTTAGTAGGAAGGTTAGATTGTCTCCAAATTCAGCTGAAGCTACACATCGTCCATACTATATTCTGTTTGATGCACCTGCACTGCTCCCAGGAATCTATATGAGGATACTAATTAAAATTTTAGCTTCCAAGTTCAAATTCCTTGACATTTACAGTACATTTAAATAGCAAAAAATTATAAGCAGTCACAGACCTCCTAAGGAGGCTTCGCTGACCCCCAGGGTGATCCGGACCACAGGTTGGGAATCACTGGTGTGAACTAACTGGCTGCAATGCCAGTTAGTTTACATAATTCATAGGACTGTTTCCCTTTCTTAAATCTTATATTGAGCCCAGCAGTTTACTTGGTTCATGCAGAGGATGAATTCTGTTTATGTTACAAGTACGATGAATGATGTCTGGCAATTTCCAGCTGCTGTAAACGCAAAGCTGTCACTGCATCATATATGTTGCTCGGATGGCCTTCTGTAAAGGCATTTTTAAATATGTGGTCATATTTGAACCCACAGAGGTCATAAGGGATAAGTGTTTTTTAGCTCTAATTGCTCAGAACAGCGAATGCAGCCCTGGTCTCACAACAAAACAGAAACAAATAATATTCTATAAGGATTTTGTTGGCCTTTAGGCAACTACATATAACATAATCACACATGCAAGGTAAACAAAATGATGGGAAATGCATTATTTTACATTAATGTTATGGAATCACAGTTGGTCAATGCAATCACTGTAGATGTTTTGTGTGTAACTTGAGAGGAACATAAATTAGCCCCTCTTGGCTCAGTGGTGGCTAGGTATTTATGCATTATACAGCTACAGAGTCCCAGCCTGCGACTGAAAGCAAGTGAATATGCACATTGTTTTAAAATTGTATTATACACAGTGTAAGCTAGGCTGTAGCAGAATGTGCAGGCATTTAGTGTTCATTATAAAGCAAATGTAACCTTTCATTTCAGTGATGTTGCTCCATTTTCAAGATATTTTTAGAACTTCTCATTGTGTGTAATTTCTGATATTTATCTCTTTCCATGCACCTTATTAAGTTGTGGTTTTACTCTTGAGGAAGTGTCACTCTACGTGTCACACATTTGGCTGATAAATGTCACTCGTAAATCCACTAAAACCATGCAAATGTCACACATACGCAATCTGAAAACTTGGCATCTATGTTAAAAGGTTAGGTGACAATTACACTGTCAAACCAGATCTAAAAACCCACGTCGTTTAATGATTCCCCTCCTGCTATCTGTGCTGCTGCTGGGAAAAAACAATATAAATTATCTAGTTATCTCTGACACTTTAGCATACATGGCAACATTTTAAAAGAAGAAAAATAATTGGTAGAACGTAGTAGTATTTTGTTTCAAAAAATTAAAATTGTTACAAAAATATCATGGCAATACAATACAGATAAACAACATACAGCGCATTTTAAAATAATTAGGCCATAAAAACATGTAATTACTCTCGTCTTGGCAATTGTCCAATAAAATGCCTCTCATGTATAACGTGTAAATTGTCAGTCAGACTGCTGAGACCCAGTGGCACCTGGGGATTACTCATGAAATTAGACAAACTCAGAAGGAAAGACAAGCGGTGCAAGAAAATGTCTGTGCCGCCTGGTCCCAGTCTCTCAGGCCAGTCCTTACTAACCGGCAGAGAGCACAAAGGCAAGCAGAAAGGAGTGTGGGCCACTAAAATGCATAACAAGGATCTGAGTTGATGTTGCTGAATTCTTAGCACGTCAGGTTTACGGTGGCTGTAGGTTAAAGTGAAAGGGGCTGTTCGAACTTCAGTGAGTCCGTTTTTCTTGATCTACCAGGATTCAGATGAATGGTAGCTAGTCTGTGTGCTAGCTGTCTAATGTAGTGACCCAGTGTAGCGGATCACTATGCAGGTAGTCCAGGGTGACCCTTATTGGTTTATAGGGCTAAAACAATGACAATCCGAAAAGCTCTCTTGTGTGGTAGTGTGGGTGAGCAGTTAAGTTTATTAGAGAGTAGTGCTAAGCATTTCTTGAACGCACAGAGTCAATAAATGAGAGGCACACTCAAGAAGCAACTCAAGACCAATTGGTTACAAAAATAAATACTGTTGCAGCTCTTGGGATTATTTGCAAGTAAGTAACACTTTGTAGATAAATGCGCTTTTACGCAGTATGGATTCCAGAGTACTGTGTCTGCATAGGAGTTCTTACAGTCAGTTCTCAGGGGGTCCCCTGTAGGTGGTAGGGTCCTATGGATGCAAAGTTACAGACAAGACCAGCAGTTCAGGCTACCTGAGGAGGAGCATCTGGGTGCAGTGGTGTTGGTTGTGTCGGATTCCTGCACACCGAACACTTGGCGACGAGGGTGGCCACCTGAAAAGAGAATGCAGGGGAGGGTGGACTTGGGGACAAGTGCAGGAGCTCCCAACAGTGGGCTCGGTCGGTGGGTGTCCGGAGAGCAGGGGGACACCATTGGAAGTCGTGGACCTGGGAGCTCGGGTACAGTGGATCCTTAGCAGTGATGCTCCTGCATCAAGGTGCACCCGGGTCTTTGGGGACCTGCAGAAGCAGAGACAAAACAAGGCAACTGGATGACTGGGAAGGCTGCCCTCTGTGATGCCGATGTCCGTCGCCGGCAGGTCTTTGGTTCTGCTGTTGGAGTCTTGGGTGGGCTTCAACAAGCCTTGGTTAATGCAAGGTGTCATTACACCAGGTGTTGGTGCAACTCGGCTCCAGTGGATCTTTGGATTTTCTCACTTGGAGGGGAGACAGGACTGGATTATAGAGCACAGGAACCTCCTCCTCGACTACTGCTGCGAGGGTGGACATGGGGGTCAGCAGGTCAGTGGACTGGATGTTGCTGTTGGTTCCTGAAAGCGGCAGGGAAGTGGCTCTTCCACTCCAAGGGAGATGTTGACAGGCTGGCAAAGTGCTGGAGAAACTCTGAGGCTTTTATTGTCCCCACAGCTGCAGGGCAAGTCGTGGTGTTGCAATTGTTGGGACGGCAGCAAGTAAGCAGGAAGGGTTGTGCACCAAAAGTTTATCAGGCTTCCGCAGTTCTCACTCTTCCAGCTCTTCTGTATCCTCTTATACTTGTTGTCAGGTGAATCTGGCTTCTGGTGTTGGGGAGCCGCCTAAATACTAAATTTAAGGGCTTGTTAGGGGAGTGTAGAGTAGTAGCCAGTGCACTACTTACCCTGGCGGGAAGTCTACACCCTGATATGACCACTTCCTGTGGGGAGTTGGCATATTCCTATCCCAGAAGGCCTAGTTCTGACCAAAACCTAGATGGCGGAACCCTTCTTGTGAATGTCCACTTTTTAGCCCACCTTGGGGGTGTGATTAACCGAGAGATGGCACGCGCCTACTTACTAGCTAATTTTCCCTCCTGTCCTGGTGACAAATGGGCCTCAAGGCGGAGGTGGCTACACCCAAGACTGTGGAAGCCAGTAGGGTGTGCATACCAAAGATGGCAGGGTCTTTGAAGATGCTGTCCTTGGTATGCAGATCTGCTAGCCATACTGCTGAAGTGGCTGGTAGCACCCCTCTCCGAAGCAGTCATTGTGTCTGCCCTCTGAGAGTTCAGGCTCCCCCCTCAAGGGGGTCTGAAACGTGTCTGGTGGTGGCAGACTGGACAAAACTAGTCAGTCAGCACACCAAGAGACTAGTCGGGTTCAGGGGGCACCTCTAAGTTGCCCTCTGGGTGCATATCCGAATAAATCTGAGGCTGGCATCAGCCTGGATTTATCAAGATGACGTGTTTGATACTAAACACCATAGGGTTCGGTGAAGCCATTATGTATCTGTGTCACTTGTGTTGATGAGTGTCTAGCACATACCTTAAAATGGCTTCCTGGTTCACTTGCAATGCTCAGCAATGGGCTGAGCATCACAGGGCCGTATCCACTTGTTCAGATATTTCCATGCACTAAGTGTACTGCATCCCTGCCTTAGGGCTCTCAGGCCTGCCTTAGGAGTGACTTACATATGCTTAGCTGCAGTGATATTTTGTGTTATCTTCTGATTTGCACCAGGCCATGCATCCTGCAGTGGCAGCTGTGGGTTTCTTGTTTAAGAGGGTGAGGGTGGCACAACCTGTGCTGCAGTCCCTAGGGACCGTCTCCTCTACCTAGACCCTCTGTGCCAGGGGTACCATTTACTAGGGACTTACACTGGTGGAGGAAGGTGCCAGTTGTACACCATATTACCTGTTTTGGGGAAACAGCACTAGGACTGGGAGCCTGTTTAGTAGGAACCTAGAGCACCTCAGTCGAAAAACCTTAGTACCAGTGACAAAAAGTGGGGGGTGACCATGTCATAAAGGGGCAGTTTCCTACAGTCTGCATGCCCTAGTGCTTGTTAGTGACTTCCAGCTGCCATTTACGTCTTTGATTGGAAGAGCCATGAGTCCAGCAAATAGGACTGGCTTTCCTAACGCGCAGTTTAAGCATAGGTGGCAGTGCTTTTTTTCTGAATGAAATCAGTATGACCTGGAAGTTGCTGTTCGACACTTCAATGGAGGTGAGGTCTTCCTGCCTTGATATAAGTCTGACTTGTTTTTTCTCTGTGATTTTTAAAGCCTTGGTGTGAGTTACAAGGTTTTCCCAATTGTCCGTGACCAGATTTAGTTTAGAGTAGGCTGCTGTAAAGTATTCTGACCAAGTGTTCCTCCTTTTTGTAAAAATGCCTTTCAGTATTTCATTGTGTTTGAGGATGATGCTCGGACTCTGCAATAGTACCAGACTTTGGCAGCCCACTCTTTGAAGGATTTTTTGTTCAAACTAAACTCAAGGCACACTAAAGAATTACAAACATATGTGGGGATTTTGGAAAATGCATTTGTAGGCGCGGTGTTGTGCTCCGTCCATTGTATCTACTAATGCTCCAGGCAGGCAATTCGTCCATATCAGATGGAAGGTAATAGTTTTGCTCTTATTGTCTTCAGAATGGCCTCGGTGGTTGGACTGTGTAGAGCGGAGTATAGTTCCCACAAGGCATAGGTCACTGCCTTGCCCTCTTCTTCTGTGCGGGTGATGTGCACCTTGGGCTTGCCATTGCTCCGAACCTCACCCCCAAGTAGTTGTAGTTTGGAACAGCCCATATTTTTAGTTTCCCTGTCTCCACTGCTCCTCATATTTGTTGGGGTAGTGGCCGTATATGACGACATTTGTCTTCTTACAGTTTGCCGCTAGTTTACTGGTGATGTTACAAGCATTTAGTGCACCCAGGGCTCCCTGCATTACCACCTTTGTATGATCCAATAATATTATGTCATTTGTCGTTCCTGCTCAATTGTAGGTACTAAGAGATTTAGGGGCATATTTATACTCCGTTTGCGCCGGAATTTGACGCAATTCTGACGCAAAACTAACTCCATATTTATACTTTGGCGTTAGACGCGTCTAGTGCCAAAGTCCATGGAGTTAGCGTCATTTTTTTGCATGGACACCTACTTTGCGTTAATTATATGCAAGGTAGGCGTTCCCGTCTAAAAAATCAACTCCGAGGCATGTGCGTCGGATTTATACTCCCGGGCAAAATTCACGCCCGGGAGTGGGCGGGTCAAAAAAAATGACGTACGCCCGCTTTTGCGCCGTTTTTTAGCGCCTGCAAAAGGCAGGCGTTAAGGGACCTGTGGGCTCTGAAGGAGCCCAGAGGTGCCCTCCCATGCCCCCAGGGACCCCCCCTGTCACCCTTGCCCACCCCAAGAGGACACCCAAGGCTGGAGGGACCCATCCCAGGGACATTAAGGTAAGTTCAGGTAAGTGTTTTTTATTTTTTTATTTTGTGGCATAGGGGGGCCTGATTTGTGCCCCCCTACATGCCACTATGCCCAATGGCCATGCCCAGGGGACTTCTGTCCCCTGGGCATGGTCATTGGGCAAGGGGGCATGACTCCTGTCTTTGCTAAGACAGGAGTCATTTCTGTGGGGGTTGGGAGTGAAAAAAAATGGCGCAAATCGGGTTGAGGCGAAAAAATTGCCTCAACCTGACTTGCCCCATTTCTTGACGCCCAAGCCCCATTTTCCCCTACGCCGGCGCTGCCTGGTGTACGTCGTTTTTTTTAACGCACACCAGACGGCGCCGGCGGCTAACGCCGGCTAACGTCATTGAATAAATACGGCGCCCGCATGGTGCTTCAGAATGGCGTTAGCCGGCGCTAATTTTTTTGACGCAAAACTGCGTTAGCGCAGTTTTGCGTCAAAAAGTATAAATATGGGCCTTACATTTTTAAAGTTCTCCAGTATTTGATCTTTCATAGATTCACATGCTTGAATCATCCCCATCGTCGAGGTGGGAGCCTCACAGTAACCTGAAATACATATACCAGTAACCATTACACACTAGGCCCTAAAGGCCTAAATGGGCTCCTTTATAGCCTAACCATGTCCTTTTATAAAATAGATCAAACGTGAGGCACAGCCAATCAAGCATCAAAACCCTCTAGAATACTCCCAACAGAGGCTCTTTCCCTCAGATTTTCTACCGCACCTCGTATGAAAGGGAGTCTCTCTGAGCTCTGCTCAGTTTATCTTTCTGACAGGATTTTTTCTCTCAGAAAACCCAGTTTTCAAGTGACAATATGTCTCAACAAACTAAGAAAGGTCTTTTCAGAGACTGTGGCAGTTGTGGGAAGAAGAGACTACATGTGGATGATCCTCACAAGAAGTGCATCTACTGCCTACATCCAGACCACAAGGTGAGAGACTGTAAGATCTGTCGCACCTTCAGTCAGAAAACCCTCAAGGACCGTGAGGGTAGACTTTTGTTGTGGCTACAAAGACAGAAAGCCATGGAGAACCCATCCTCAGATGAGTGAAACATCATCTCGTGATTCTCACTCCTTAAAAAGATCTGGAGAGAAAGAAAGACTGCCTGAAGAGCCACCGAAGAAAGTGGCAAAGAAGTCAAAATATGCTGCTGTGGAGAAACATAGGTGCCAAGAGAGTGCTACATCGGGGTCAGGGACCCATCAAAAACTCTTGAAAAAGGTCCGCTCAGAGCCTACTACGCCTGTGTGGAAAAAGGCACCCACTAAAAGTGCTTCCCTTACCCTGATGCCAGCAAAGGACCTGGTAAGTCTCTCCTCAGAGGCTGCCAAAAAAGCCCCATCGACGACCCCGTCAACGACGGCGTCGGCAATCACAAAGGCGGTATCTCCGATGATAGTTACATCATCATCGCTTTCATCCGCGACGATCATCACCGCCAAAATCTATAGGAAGGCGTCGTCGACGGAAACGTTGTTGGTCCATCCGTCGACGAGGGCACTACCGTCGACAAAACACCTGTCGAAGTTAAAGAAAGCACCGGCTACGAGCACACCGTCGACAACGGCGCCGCCGACGAGAGAAGAACCATTGACGAGAGGACCGGCGACGAGGAGACCGTCAACAACTAAGAATGAACTGTCTACGGCAATGTTGGACATTTCGTCGGCGCAATCGTCGGCGATGATACCATCTTCTGGAGAGTTAGAAGTGCAGCAGCAATCAGCGAGATTCCTCCCTCTTTCTTTTATCACCATGGGGAATAAAACATCACCGATTCTTCCAAGACATAGTTCTCCGTGTAAGGTGTTGCCATATCCTCCACAGCATCTTCTAGATCAGTTGTTCCCAACCTTTTGACTTCTGTGGACCCCTGCTTTATCATTACTGGAACCTGCGGACCCCCACTGAATCATTATTAGAATCTGGGGACACCCACTGAGTCATTCTCGGAAGCCGGGGAGCCAAGCCTAAACATTGTTGATGATTTGAACAGCAAAACAATACACAAAAAATACAGGAACAAGCATTGCATCAAACATACACAAATGATAACACATTGTATTTAATTTGCATTTATTTGCATGCAAATAAATGTAAATATATAACTTTTAATAGGAAGGTTGGAGCTTTCCTAAATTCAATTAAATCCGCACATCAGCCATACTATATTCTGTTTGATTCACCTGCACTGCTCCCACAAATCAATCTGAGAATACTAATTAAATGTTTAGCCTCCAATTTGAAATTGCTTGACATTTTATAGTATGTTTTGAATATTTAAATTGTACATTTAGCCACTTTATTTATACAAACTTTATTAATCTGATATTATCAGTTAATTTTCTAATCAGTCACAGACCACAATGAGGAGGCTTTGCGGACCCCCAGGGGTCCCCGGCCCACAGGTTGGGAACCACTGTTCTAGATGATGACGAGCACATTTATTCTCAAGATGACGGAATGTTCGGCGCAGCCAGTAGTCCATCACAGCTGCATGTGAAATGTCAAGACTTGGATGAGGAGGATGAAGGACAGGAACAGCCCAACTATTCCTCAACTACGTTCCAACAAGATTCATCATACCCAGCTGGGAAGGCAAAACCTTCCTTTCCCATGCCTAGATGATTAGTCGAAGATCTCCACAGTATGTTGAAGGACTACTATGGAAGGTTTCCACCATCGACGCCTGTAACACCATCCAGGCAGTACAGCCAGCGGACGCCTCTGCAAACTCCTATTACCAGTCACTCGGGAACACCACACAGAAGCGTTCCATTTGTTTACCAACCACAAGAGGATCTGTCGCGTAGGCTCTCATTATCCTAATGAGAGTATTGGATTTTTGGGCGGCAAGATCATTCGCAGTGTGGGGGACTAAGTCCAACTCACGGCGATGGACCCTTGTCACCTTAAATCCGGGTTGAGCTCCGGCTAACTAGCAGTGCCTCATCTCTCCCAAAGGGAAGAGACAATTGGGCAGCCGAGCGCATGACATCTTAGTGTTTCCCAGGGAAGTCGTGGTCACTCAGGTCCCAACCAGTTCTCTCATACACAGTGTGGTCTCATATGTAAATGACAAAGGCAGTTTGAGTTTTAGAGATTGGATTAATAAAACAACTGCATTTTAGATAACAAGGCGTGAGCCGCAATAACCAGAACCATACAACACAGTAGGATTGAAATAGTAACGAGGAGAGTGAAACATAAGAATAACGCTATCATAATGCAAGTAGATTACGCTCTCTCTCCTAAATTCTATTTTGAGCACAGCATGTTAAGCTCTAAGCCTGCCTTTTAGGTTTCACCGGGAGGACATCGACCCTCACACCTGAGCAAAGGCCTGTGATCGGGATCAGCATCTGCAACAGGGCAGTCAGCGTCTAGTTGTGGGTTCCTGGTCGGAATCTCCCTTTTACATGTACCAGGACTACGAAGTGTTTTTATAACTAACATGCCTAAGAAACGTCCCTATGTAAGAATGTGTACTTTCTACGAACCCTAAAGACTAAACTTCTACCACGTCTAGCGGCAATGTACCAGACTGTATCCTTGACTGAAGCACAAAGAGAGGAAGAATGTATTATTTGAGAACTTCAGTGCTGAAGTAAGCTAAACAGTGTGAAAGAAGGAAATAAAACAAGACCGTGAAACTGGTTATTGTAAAATAGCAGTGCGAGGCTAAATAAAATGCATCTAGGGCAAAGTGCACAGAGGCCTAATATTTTAAGCAATCGTGCAGAAAGCTATATTAAAAATGACTACACTACAGATCGTCAGTCGCAGCTTCGACCCACACAGAAATTACATTTCTTAGGAGCAGTGCTAGACACTGTCCGCAGCAAGGCGTACCCGTCTCAAGAAAGGAAACAAAAGCTGAAAACCTTAGCACGCAAGCTCTCAGTAAAAAAGTGCGTTTCAGTTTGCACCTACAAATCGTTACTGGGAATGATCCTGTCATGCATTCCGCTGGTCCCAGTTTGCAGACTACACATGTGACCCTTGCAGGAGCAGTTAGACGCTCAGTGGCTTCAGGTTCACGGCTCTTTCCAAGACACAAATCTCATCACATCAGTGATGCGGACCGCTATGGCTTGGTGGGCAACACCAGCCAATTTGTCCAGCGGACTTGTGTTTCTTCATCAGGTACCCCGCTATATAGTGACAACCAATGCCTGCCTAGAAGGTTGTAGTGCCCACCTCCAAGATCTACAGATCAGTGGGTCCTGTACTCGGAAAGGCAGTCAACTCCACATAAATCAGCTGGAGCTCAGGGCAATAGGTTTAGCTCTAAAAGCCTTTTTTACCAAGGCTTCAAAACTGAAGTGTCTTAATCAGGACGGACAATACTACGAGCAGAAAGCTATATTAAAAATGGCTACACTACACCCTCCCCTTGTCGGTAGAAAGTGGTTTAAGCTGAAGCTAAAAATGCCCTACGCTAAATAATAATTAAAACCCTACAGAATTTCAACAAGTTAGGAGGACACCAAAGCACATTAATCCTCAATTTAGAAATAAGCATGCGGCAGGAGCCAAAATCATGTAACAGTGTCAATTTAGATGAGATCCAAGTCAATTAGTGGTCATGGAAAGCAGGAGGGTCTCCACTTCGGCAGATGACAAAACCGGAAAATCCACGCCAAAGACTATCAAGGAGCAGGTGTGTTCCAAAGCCCCAGAGTCAACCAAGTCGGCATCCCGGACACAGTCCGTGAACGAATTAATATCAACTTCCTCCAGGAAGGGTAACTCGTAATCAGCCTCACGAAGCAAACGCAGCCGCAGCGCGCATGTCTGGGAATGAGCCCTCATCGGGAACATCAACAGATCAGCATCAACCACTGGGGGGGCGTTGCTGTGAGAGACAGACGTCTAGTGCATGTTAAAAAAAGCACCAACGACACCGAAACACGGGCTGCACACAATCCAAAACCGGTCTGAATGACAGAGACCAGTCACACCCCAAATGTTCCAGGAGTGTTGCTCCAAAGTGCTGAATCATGCGATCACGACACAGCTGCGCTGATGGGAGCGCCCACATTCGTCCTTGTTGCGGCGGGACAGCCATTGCGGAAAAACAACAGCAACAGCAAAATGCCAGCTAATAAAGCAAAATTTATCGGAAATCCCCCAAAAATGCTTCCGAAAATTGAATGAATAGCCGAAGGTATTAAACCGAATATGGAAGAGAAGGTGTGAACGAAACCAACACCAACGGCTTTGAAAAAATGTGCTAATCCAGCCGTGCTGGACGCATTAAATATACGTCCCACGAGTTCACCAAAGTGGCTCGGAAAGTTGGTATTTAACAGGGACTGTATTTCCGCTGATGACCTTGCTACCTGAAGTGCGTAGGTCTCGCGTGCAGATGTAAGGGCCACATGCTTCTGAAACAATAAAGCCTTTAGTCTACTTAACTTGTCAAAATTCACCTTGGAAGTAGCAATGTGAGGCCAGATATCTGCTACCTCCCTTAATTTAGTGGGAAACAACACATTCCCGCAGCAAGTAACGACCTTAGTGACCGAAACAACCTAAACTATTCCGGCCCGCATGCCACAACAGTCTTCACTATTGAGGAGGACATAGCTGCCGTTTGAAAGCACCTGGAACGTGCGTTTAATCAAGGGGACTGGAACTCCCTTCAGATAGCAAGCCAAATTCGCAACCGAGGCATTACATGCGCCGTGCAAGGACAGCTGCTTACAAATCATCGAATGGCTGACTGAAGTCTCACATTCACTACCGCTAAGAAAGACTTCTTTCATGCTATTGAGGCATTTGTACAAGAAGTGAAGCTCCCACACCTCATGGATGTAACTATCTCCCAACTTTTCATATCTGCCGACCGGAACATGTTTCAAACAAGAAGTGAATTGTAATGTAGAAATAGGCAGATTAATAACCCCGTGTATCAACCACTCAGCAGACGGTATTTCGGCCACGGTAAAAGGCAGCCTTTCTAATTTCTCAATGTTGAGCATGACATAAGTCGCCTCCTTCTTAGCTATTAGTTGTTGTTGTCACGTTAAATTAAAGGAAAAAAATATCTCCCTGGCACTGATGTGCTGCCATGGAACGCGACCCGCCTTCAATGTCTGTAATGTCCAACCCAACTACATAATGGACCGAGTCTGACTTTGTCCATGATATAAAGAAGACATATCAGATCGTATAATGTCTATAGCAGAATAAACAATGTTGTTAATCGTATATATTCGGTCGGACAAGGTGTGAATTCCATTATCTACAACAGCTAATGCGTTTTTCAAATTTTCCTGATCTATTTGCCTTAACTGGGCCGCAGCCTCCAGTTGGGAAAGTTTCCATATTTGATTGTAGACTTCGTACATGGTGTCTTCGGGCCTGACAAAAAATCTTGCAAGTCAGTATTATTAGACAGGAGAGTGAGGTGTCTTGACTGCATCTAGTGAGGATGATCTTAACCATTGTTGGCACAATTTTCCCACACTATATGTAGTAATTATGTCAGCATGTTCTGGTGATATATAGCGAGGGTCTGCCCAACTCGTCCTGAAACCCCCCGAGGAGGTGACAAAACGTTGATGACACCCATTTCTTGTCTATAGGCCACAATAACCACCCGCCCGGACGTGTCAATGAAGTGTTAAATGTACCATTCAGGACCCAGTCTGTAAGCTCACTAAAAGTGGCATTTATGTATTTCTGCCAATTATTAATTTTTGTAGGGACAGGTATACTAGGCATGTTCAATTCTCTAATCGTTGCTAAGCCCAAACAGATAGTCTGTTGTACTGTTTCATTTAAAAAAATAATTTGGACGGGAATGAGACATGCTCTAAACAATGTTTCTCTACCCTGTGTCTGCCAATGTTTTCTTCCCCAAACACTTTTCAAATCAACATTATTTGACCAATATTCATAACCTTCAATCGACAGTTGGGAAACAAAGGAATCTGAGTATATGAATTTCGTATTAGTCATCAAAATTTGCTTATCTTTAGACGGAGTTAACTTAAAATAATATGACTAAGCATTCGTTTGCTGATGCCCAAAAAAATACGTAAACTTGTCAGAATAAGTTTTGGAACTACCTTGCGGGGGAGTTGGGCAATGTTCCCATTGCGTATAGTCAAATATCGTTTTTGGACTACTTGCTTTATGTATAAAATGGTGCCCATAATAATTATAGCAAAACATGTCACCGTAATTGTCTTTAAACTGGTACACATCTTCATTTTCATAGACAGTATAATATTGTAATTCAGACATCATAGACTCAACTGTTTTCACATCCCAATCATCAGATACAATGCCAGGTATTACGATATCATTCATAGATAACTTCAGGACATATGGTATTTGAATTATCTCAGTGGGACCGTATATATGAAACATTACCTTATCCCACACAATCCCATCCAGAATTGGTACTGCAGAAATGTTCACAAAGGACAAGTCTCTTCGAACCTTATGTGATGAAAAATGTGGCTTCAACACCTCCTCCACCTATTCAACCGCTGATCGCTCAGGAAGAAAATGACCATGTATCAACAGAAAAAAGGTAATGACAAACCCTATCCAGAGAAAAAATGCTGACATAGTCAAGAAGAGCCACAGATAGTTCCAAGGAAAAACAAAATATGTATCTTTAAGCCAATACATCAGCTTACGTGGACCTGGGTCAGTAGTTGAAAAGGCAAATGAGTCCGATAGACCGTCGTTGTTGTTGGCAAAGTACCCAGAGGCAGTTTGTGCAAAAGTTGTCGCCGTATTCAATGGAGGAGTCGGTGTTTCTCGCGGTGGTACTCTGTAGATAGCATCACCCGCCACATCAGTAGTCATTGTGACTCGATCAAATGTTTCTAAATTATTCGTTGTCAGTGGAAGTAAAGCGAGGTCATCATCCACCCTCCCCAAGCTCGGAGAGGCAACAGTGTTGGTATAGATAACTTGGAGCGGAACATCTTCCCCAGTAGTGAGAGGGATTCGGGAACTACTGGATGTTCCTCTTGGTCTGCTGTGCAGAATCAGCCACATGTTGTAACTTGACATTGTCAATAGAAACAAAGCGATTTTCTTTGGCACCCGGCAACGGTGGTAAAATAACAGTCCTCGTTCCGTGCATCCCCAACACAGGGACTGGTGCTCGATAGTAAGGGCCAAATTCTTTTTTCACTGCAACCTTTTCACGCACAAGATCCCCAACTCTGGGAATCCAACCAGTAGGTGTTACTGGCACATCCTTAATTCCTGTGGAGGCAGCACTTTTAGAAGAGTTATCTTCACGGAACTGTTGTAATTCCTGCAAAACAGTGAAATTATCATTTATGTCAAAAGGCGTTTCCGCTGCCTCCACACCATGACCATCAAGATCCGGAACAAACATTTGTGTTCCGAACAGGCACTCATATGAAGTACGACTCCCAGGGACCTTCTAGGCAAGTTGTTTAGTGCTCTCTGAACTCCATACAGGTGGGTTAGCCAACTACGACCCGTACCTAAGACCCTTGCTGTTAAGGATTGCTTTAAATCGCTGTTTAATCGCTCCACTACAGAATTTTCCTCAGGATGAAATGAAGACGAGAACTGAAGCTGGACCCCCAACGAAGCCATGGTGTCCCTGAATGCCCTTGAGGCAAAAGCAGGGCCCTGGTCCGAATGGAACGCCGCAACTGCATATGTACCGACAAAGACACTCAAATCTTTAATAACAGTTCTAGCGTCAGCTGAGCGTTGTGGCCACACCCACACAAATCTGGAGCAAGAATCTACAGCCACTAGTATATATTTGTATGCACTATCCGGTGTGAGTGGACCGCAATGATCCAAGTACACACATTGTAATGGTCTGTTTGATATTAAGAGGGGTGTCTGCGGCGGGCGCTTAGCTGTTGAAACTTTAATTTGTTGACAGATGTCACAGCAAAGGACATACTGTTTAGTCTCTTTATAAAGACCAGGCCACCAGTAACGGGCCTGTAATAGCGAAATGTGCTGATGCCATTCCCTCATGCGCTGCATTTATCAATTGTGGTCTTACAACTTTATTGGGGATCTTGCGTATGCCTACACTAGGTATTCTAACCTCAGCGTTGAGCATACTTCCCATGAAGTATTGATATTTATTAGGAAATCCTTTAGGATAGGGCGTGCCATCAACCGTAGCTTTAATGGCAGCCAGAATCTCTGTGTCTGGTTTGGAACTCGAACGAGTCACTGCGGCCACAGTGGCAACTGCCACTGCCGATTTTGCGGCTTCATCAACCAAAGTATTCCCAGCAACATGTATTCCAACGGGTTGGTGTCCAAGAGTATGTACAACATGGACTTTGGGTAGCGTCTCCTTCAGGTCTGCTACCTTCCCCCACAGCAGTCTGTGTTTTATGGTGTTACCCTTTGAATCTCTGAACCCATTCAAGCGCCAGTAATGTAGGTATTCATTAAAGGACTGGACACAATAATACGAATTACAAACAATCAGTGTGAACTGTGTCGGATCCGTATGTTCTAATGCCATCAGCAGAGCCTTCAGCTCAGCCAACTGTACTGTACAATACCCTAAGGTCTGTGTATAAGTATGTTGGGGGCAGAATGTCTCCCCCTCCATATGGCCGCTCACTACAGCACATGCAGCAGAATATTGGTGTTTTGTTCCCACCGCTGGTTGCGCAGAGCCATCGGTGTACATTACTACTTGATGTTGATCAATAGGCAACGTGTCAGAGGGAACAGGATATTCAACTTCATATTGCAGAAATTCCTGAGTCTGTAACTTTGGGTCAAAAATGTAGTCTACATCAGTGGCTGTTAAAGATGTAGCCCATTGTATCCATCGCGGGTGTAGTGCTTTCGCGTTAGGAACACTCGCTTTTGTAACAGCCTCTAGGGCCGGAATAGGGGAAACGACTATAATGCGTTTGCCCTGGGCAAGAGGTCGTTCCTTAATAACAGCCATCTGTACAGCAGTGAGAATTTTCTCTGTTGGTGCAAATCGTTGTTCAGCAGCTGAATACAAGTGGGACTTGTATCCAATTGGGACTGTCTCACCTTCATTAAGTGTGATACGTAAACCCAATGGCCCCAGCTATCACCCTGATGACCAAATGCGTCTTATTGTCCTGTGTATGTAAATGTTTTGCAGCTAGAAGATCTGCTTGTAACTCCCGAAGAGTATGTGTATGTTCAATTGTCCAGAATTTACTTGAAAAATCAGGACAAATTAATTCGTATAAGGGTTTTATGCGTGTAGCATAATCAGGAATGTATGTTCTGCCAAAATTTAGAAAGCCCAACAATGATTGGAGTTTCTTAATCGTATTAGGTGGTTGCAATTGTGCACATTTTTCTAAAAATTGTGGCGCTAGGCTCTTACCTTCATTTGACAGCTCATATCCCAGGAATATGACGCTGAGGAAGGCAATTTTTGATTTTTTGAAGTTAAAATTGTAGCCAATTTTGCCAAACCCAACAACAATGCGGGCTACCCGTCTTAAATGTTGTAGTAACTCGTCATCCGTGAGATATATATCATCTACATATGACAATGCTTCGGGGTCCAACCCGAGTAAAATTTCAGTCACACGAGCCGCAAATAGTCCCGGGCTATTCTTATATCCCTGAGGTAAACAACAGAATTTTTTCTGGGAGCCTAACGCACTAAAGCTTGTGAGGTCCCTACTTTCGGGTGCTATATTCTGGCAGAAGAAACCATTAGAGATGTCTAAAGTCGTTTTGTATTTTTTCCGCACAATGTTGTTCATCTGTGCGGCACTATGTGAATTTTGTATAGCATATGTCCGTTCAAATGTCTGTAGTCTGACTATTCTATATGAATGGTCCGGTTTAGCTACAGGGAATAAGGGATTATTCATTGGCGAGACACAGGGTTCAATTACTCCCTGGCATTGTAATTGCATAAGTATTTCTCTCACCGGTGTCCTTGCTTCATGTTTTATTGGATATTGCGGTTGTGGCAGAGGCTCACCTTTAATCGGAATTACATGATAGGAGAATCCCTATCCCACCGTACGTGATTTCTATACAAGGCAGGTGCTTGTGCCAGAGCCCACTTGATGCAATAGGACTCTGCGAGTTCCCCGGGGAACAAGTGTTGAGAACGAAGGTTTAATAACCTCCTCCCCAACTGGGCAGGTGCGAACAAAGTCAGGCGGCCAATCCTGTTCAGCCAGCAAAATGTCATATATCTTGACTACGCGATCCCAAAAGATTGCGTTTATAGTGCGTTCAATGTCTCCTTCCAATTGTAAAGTCACTGTATACACCCTATATGGTTCAGAGACACGCATATCTGCTGTTTCGACTTGTATGAAGTCATCAGTTGCTTTCACCTCCAGATGCTCTAGAAGATTCCGGCTAACTATTGTGACCTCTGCCGCGCTGTCTAGGAGTGCTAGTGCCCAAGTCTTGTTCTTCAAGAGAACTCTTCCTGTGTGGCATGTCTAACTGAGACTGCTGCGACTTTTTTCTTTTTAAACTGTTGTTTTTGTTGTATCGGTTTCTCTTCCTTCTTGACAGAAACCTCTGAGAAGCGTTGTGATTCCTGTCTTGGTTTCACGTACTCTGTTCTCCGCTCTGATCACCCACCTCTCTCATTTCTCTTTTCCGATGAGTCCTGAAAGGAACGAGATTGGCGTGTATCAGTATATTGATATCTATCAGGCGTTTTCAAGTTATCCCTATTTCTGAGATTATACGTAGTATGTGGGGTCTCCGCGCACGGAGATTCTCCCCTTTCCTTTTTAGGTGTCTGTTGTTTTTTCTCCCAGCGCTTTTTATTACTCTCAGGTTGCTGTTTAGTATTGTCTTTACTAATTTTCCCTTGAAACTGTGGTTTCTGTGGTCTAGCCCCTAGGCTATCTCGACCGCTATTATTTTAGGCAGTTCCCGCTCCTGATCTAGTTGCGGGACGTCACAAAAACGCATGCGCACCGCTAGTGCAACTGCCTCCCTTTTAAGATTGCTTAATATTATTGAAGAAACCGTGGCAAAATTGCCCATCAGTTGCATTCCCAAATCTAAGGCTGGGGCAGCCCCGTATTCATCCTGTATCTGTTTAGGCACTTCCGGTAGGTTTGCTAATGTGCCGTTGTGTAGAGCGCGGCAAACACCGTGCCCCATGTATTACAATGTTCCACTGTGGGAACCATGCCAAATGGTAAACACATAGTTAATATTCTATGTTTGTCCTGAGATCCCGTATGGGGAAATACCGCTTCCAGCGTATTAATTTTCTGTGCCAGCCAAAATGGAGTTTCCTCCTGTTTTGCTGGAACCTTACCCACAATAGAGTGCACAGTCACCGGATTTACACCTGGTGTTACTGCATGTGGTTGTGCTGGAGCAGCACGCGCTGGGTTTGTATTTAATGTCTGCATTACAAATTGTACTAAGCGTCTATATGTAGCCGTTAAGTCTGTATATAAACGATGAACTTCAGCCACTGGCATGTTTGCAACCGCAGGATGTGGTGTATATGTGGCCAATAAAGGCCAGGTCGGACCATCATTACTCAGTGGACCTAACCTTACTGGCAATATTGTATGGGGTAGGGCGCCATCAAGCCAATTATTATGTTCTTGATAAGATAGAGGTATCTCTAGGTATGCGTACGCTCTGTACTGGCCAGGCGCGTTCGCAACCGTATATGTGTGAAATGTATTTGTATTCCCATCAACTGCCAGAAATGTGACCCAGCAGTAAAAAAGTTCTGTTCTATAGGCTGCATGGGCGGCCACCACAAACGTGACTGGACCACCCTGGATCGTAAGACCATGTACAAGCAAATGTGCTGTGAGCGGCTGTCTCATATTAAGGGCTATTTGTATTACCTGGGGATTCGTCATTAGAAAAACAGCGTTGGTTCAGAGAAGGCACACCAAAACGGGGTCTTTCCTTTTAAGGTTCAAGCTTGAACAACCATCCGCTATATTTAGGATCACCTATTTCGTGGTGGTGGAAGTCCTCAGTGCCACGGACGTCTCCATTAAAGGAACTGAGGGATCATAATAATATATGAGACCGAGAGAAACTGGTGGACCCGAAAATTAGAGCCAGACCAATCATTGGCGGCGCTATGTCGCGTAGGCTCTCATTATCCTAATGAGACTACTGGATTTTTGGGTGGCAAGATCGTTCGCAGTGTGGGGGACTAAGTCCAACCCACGGCGAAGGACCCTTGTCACCCTAAATCCAGGTTGAGCTCCGGCTAACTAGCAGTGCCTCATCTCTCCCAAAGGGAAGAGACAATTGGGCAGCCGAGCGCATTGCATCTTAGTGTTTCCCAGGGAAGTCGTGGTCACTCAGGTCCCAACCAGTTCTCTCATACACAGTGTGGTCTCATATATAAATGACAAAGGCAGTTTGAGTTTTAGAGATTGGATTAATAAAACAACTGCATTTTAGATAACAAGCCGTGAGCCGCAATAACCAGAACCATACAACACAGTAGGATTGAAATAGTAACGAGGAGAGTGAAACATAAGAATAACGCTATCATAATGCAACTAGATTATGCTCTCTCTCCTAAATTCTATTTTGAGCACAGCATGTTAAGCTCTAAGCCTGCCTTTTAGGTTTTGCCGGGAGGACATCGACCCTCATACCTGAGCAAAGGCCTGTGATCGGGATCAGCATCTGCAACGGGGCAGTCAGCGTCTAGTTGTGGGTTCCTGGTCGGAATCTCCCTCTTACATGTACCAGGACTAGGAAGTGTTTTTATAACTAACACGCCGGTGTTCTAAGAAACGTCCCTACGTAAGAATGTGTACTTTCTACGAACCCTAAAGACTAAACTTCTACCACGTCTATCGGCAATGTACCAGACTGTATCCTTGACTGAAGCACAAAGCGAGCAAGAATGTATTATTTGAGAACTTCAGTGCTGAAGTAAGCTAAACAGTGTGATAGAAGGAAATGAAACAAGACCGTGAAACTGGTTATTGTAAAATAGCAGTGCGAGGCTAAATAAAATGCATGTAGGGCAAAGTGCACAGAGGCCTAATATTTTAAGCAATCGTGCAGAAAGCTATATTAAAAATGACTACACTACAGATCGTCAGTCGCAGCTTCGACGCACACAGAAATTACATTTCTTAGGAGCAGTGCTAGACACTGTCCGCAGCAAGGCGTACCCGTCTCAAGAAAGGAAACAAAAGCTGAACACCTTAGCACGCAAGCTCTCAGTAAAAAAGTGCGTTTCAGTTTGCACCTACAAATCGTTACTGGGAATGATCCTGTCATGCATTCCGCTGGTCCCAGTTTGCAGACTACACATGTGACCCTTGCAGGAGCAGTTAGACGCTCAGTGGCTTCAGGTTCACGGCTCTTTCCAAGACACAAATCTCATCACATCAGTGATGCGGACCGCTATGGCTTGGTGGGCAACACCAGCCAATTTGTCCAGCGGACTTGTGTTTCTTCATCAGGTGCCCCGCTATATAGTGACAACCGATGCCTGCCTAGAAGGTTGGGGTGCCCACCTCCAAGATCTACAGATCAGTGGGTCCTGTACTCGGAAAGACAGTCAACTCCACATAAATCAGCTGGAGCTCAGGGCAATAGGTTTGGCTCTAAAAGCCTTTTTTACCAAGGCTTCAAAACTGAAGTGTCTTAATCAGGACGGACAATACTACGAGCATGTTTTATCTAAACAAGCAGGGTGGCACAAGGTCTCTGCAGCTCTCGCAACAGGCTCAGAACATCTGGAAATGGGCCATAGCACACAACATTTTGCTAAGAGTAGAGCACGTACCAGGACAGACCAAAGTTCTGGCAGATACCGAGTAGAATGATTATCCCGTACCACGAGTGGGAATTGGACCAGGAGGTTCTAGACCAACTCTTCTGACTATGGGGCAGACCAAATCTTGATGTGTTTGCCACATTCGAGAACAAGAAATGCCCTTATCATGCAAGCTGGCTTCCCCAGAAAGGGTCATGGGGGAATGCGTTTTCGATGAGATGGTCAGGAGTCTATGCCTACGCCTTTCCGACAATCCCACTGATAGCGAGAGTCATCAGCAAAATGAAGACAGAGGGTTGTCGCCTTCTATTGATAGCACCCAAGTGGCCCAGGCAGGTGTGGTTCACAGAACTCCTCATGTTCTCGGAACAGCCACATGTGCTACTCAGATGGAAGCCAACTCTGTTGACAATGCACCAGGGCCAGGTCAGACACCCGGATGCGTCATCTCTCCACTTCCCGGCCTGGCTCCTGAATTCAATGAGTACGCCACTCTAGACATTCCTTTGGAATGTAGGGAGATTTTAGCCAGGGCTAGGGCGGAACTACCAATAAGACCTACAGGTTGAAATAGAAGCGGTTTTGCGTGTGGTGTGCAGCAGAAGGAATCCCTCCTCTCTCCTCTCTGCCTGAACAAGTACTGCCATACTTCTTGCACTTAGCAAAGTCTGGGCTTTCATATTCCTCCATCCGAGTGCACGTGGCTGCAATTTCTACCGCAGATCTCAAGATACTGTCTTCTTACATTCCACCAGAATTGTGAAGCAATTCCTGATGTGTCTGTTTCGAGCTTTTCCACCGGTGCGGAAGCCTCTGCCCTAATGGTCTCTAAATGTGGTCCTGGGACAGCTCATGTAACCCTCTTTTGAGCCAATCCACAAAGCGGACCTGAAGTTCATCTCATGGAAAACTGCGTTGTTACTGGCTCTTACTTCTGCTAAGAGAGTAAGTGACATACAGGCCTTCACCATCAAAGAGCCTTTCCTCCAGTTTACCACTACTGGCGTAATTCTTGGGACAAATCCTAAGTATATTCCGAAAGTGCATTCAAGTTTTCATTTGAATGGACCGGTCATCTTGAACACCTTTTTTTCCTAATCCGCAGATGGTGGCGGAGAAAGCGTTGCATTCATTGGATAATAAAAGGTGTTTAAAGTTTTACCTTCAGAAAACACGAGACATACGAAAATCAGACCAGTTATTTGTGACCTTTGTTTGGATACAGGAAGGCCTTTCCTTGCGTCACCAGACTGTTGCCAGGTGGATTGGCCTGGCGATCCAATTCTGCCATACTCAGGCTGGTAAACCGCTCCAGACCAGGGTGAGAGCTCATTCTACAAGGGCGGTAGCTACGTCAGCAGCACTGTTTGCAGGAGTACCCCTGCAGCATATTTGTAGGGCGGCCACATGGTCCAGCCAGCATACCTTCACGAAACACAACTGTCTCGAAGAGACAAATAACATGGACACAGTGGTGGGGAAAGCAGTGCTGAGGCATTTATTTCGTTAAGGTGAACCTCTCTGGTCATCCCACCTCCACAACCAAGGTAGGCGAGCTGCGTTTCCGTAATCTGGTCATGGTTAATTTTCCTACTTTTTAATGATTATTGTACTTCTTGGTATCGTAGCTAGCTTGATTCTTGTTGTAATGCTAAAATGTATGGTTATTATGCCTAGTTGTTATCTTCAGATGAACATTACTATCATCATCATCATCCGCTTTATTTCGGTAACAATATACCATAAAAGCACTGTACAAAAAATTATTTAAGAAGATAAAACATAAAATCTATGATTTTAAAAGAGAAAAAGACTTTAAAATACAATAACATTTATGGAACGAATCAAAAGTACATAAAGGTTTAAATAAATAAGTAGGTGTGGGCACACATTGTCTAGTCTATACAATTAGTCCTGCATTATATTGCACAGCTATATAGTTAATTGCCTGCTATCTGTTGCAATGGCTAAAGTTTGCCTTTTTAAAATTCCAAGTCGGGAGGGCCAAATTGATTCGAAGAATTTTGCCAAAGAGCATGCCAATAGCGCAGTTGGATCCAATTTTAGTATCCTTAAAGCTGGTCGGCAATTCCTAAATCCCATCCCCTTGCATAAAGGGATAATCCAACGAACCCTCTGTTTTAAGTATGCAGGACATTGGAAAAGGACATGGGTCATATCTTGGACTTATCAGCTGAGTTGGACCATTTGTAAGTTAAAGTGCGCAGGGGGAGAGACCCTACTCTGAATCTGATGTGCAAAGCGCGTGCAAATGGGGAAAGTATTGCGTCCACATAATATTCAAACTCATAATTGCATTTTATTTGCAAAAAACTGCTTGTCATAGTGGAGAGAGAAGCATCAGTTAAGTTCAAAGTTTGAACATTGAGCCAGTATACATCCTTTAGGATCTGAATGGCATTTTTTGGAATGGAAAGTGGATCTGTCCATTAGTTCCCCAGCCCAAGTGTAAAAAGTGTTTGCTCTACATAAATGCACCACTTGGTTTTCGCAGTGGCGCTGGTGCTGGCCAGGTTTCTTAGCCCAAGTCTGTAGGGTATAAGAGAATCCAAGGTCAAGATCCGAATCCAGTGCAACAATGGCCTTAGGGCAGCAATCAGATTCATTGGAAGAAGATTTAGATCCATTTGAATTGGCAAAGATGGAGTACTAGGAGGAACCCTTAATAGCTTTAATAGGAGTTTTCCACTCTTTCCAGGTCCTCCAGGTTGCGGTAACCCCATAGTTAGGCTCCATACGAGTCCCTCCGCTTGCTTGGGATTTGTATATTTCTATAGTCGGAGTAACTGCAAATCTGGGGGACCCGGCTGCAAATCTCACGATGCCACCCACCCTTTGTTTTAGGCACATTGCTGATTTTTGGAGGTGGGCATGCCATTTATGTGGATCTTCCAGTTTTAAACCTAGATAATCAAAGGCTCCCACTCTTTCCAATAGGGTGCCCTCCAGGCAGATGTGTCTCCTCATCTTGTACCGTGCATCCCCGAATACCATATATTTAGTTTTGTTTGAGTTAATTTCTAGGCCGTGGTCTTTACAAAAATCGACAAAAAACGTAAGCAGATTGGAAAGACCAGTGGCAGTTTGTGATATTAACAATGTGTTGTCAGTGAACAGCAGACTTGGGTTCCTTTGCCCTCCCAGTCTGGGGGCATTATTGGAGCATTCTAGAAGGTAAGGGATGCAAGCGTTTATAAATAATAAAAAATAGTGTAGGAGCCAGGACGCAACCGTGCCTCACGCCACGATTTGTAGGAAACTCAGATGTTAACTCACCATTCGGGCCCCAACGGATTCTAGCACAATTATCGGTGTAAAGATCTTTAATTATGTTTATCATGGAATCAGGGACCCCTGTGGTGCACATGACTTCCCATAACTTTTGACGTGGGACAAGATCAAAAGCAGATTTCAAATCCACAAATGCCACAAAAAGACGGCCTGAGTTCACATTAACTGTTTTCCATTTGACACAGAGGAAACGGAATACCTGATCAATTGTGCTCACTTTATCTCTAAACCCCGCCTGAAGATGGCTGCGCACTTGGTTATCCACTATCCATTTTTTAAATCTATTTAGGAGCTGATAGCAAAATATTTTCTGTAAATTATTTAAAAGGCTTATGGGTCTATAGTTCCCTGGAATTCCTCTCTCTCCCTTTTTGTGCATAGGCACAATGGTTGCTTCTTTCCAAGATGGAGGATATGAACTGTTTTCCAGAGTGGCATTTGAGACCCTGTTCACGTACGAGCCCCATTTGTTCAAGTCCGCTGTATACATATCAGAGGGGATGCCGTCTGGCCCTGGAGCCTTCCCTGATTTTTGTGCAATAATGGCAAGCTCGGTTTCTTTCAGTGAGAAGGGTGCCAGGAGAGACCAGGCCAGATTTTGGGATAGTGGCTCCCCCGGACTTAAAAAGTCACAGTCGGATAGTGATCAATACAGTTCCTTAAAGTGGTTAAGCCAAACTTCATGAGGAATGTAACACTCTGGTTTTGGTGCCTGATTTTGAACATTTTGGACCACCAGAGACCAAAAACATTTGGAGTCAGAAACCCTAGCGGCCTGTGCCAATTCTCTCCATAGCGCCTCTTCCCATTCATTTTTACAAGACTTACATGTGGAGGCATAGTTTTGTCTAGCTTTGACAATTTCTTCTCTATCTTTTGTTCTAAGTGCTTTTACTATTGTATCGTTACATAATAACTAGGAGTAGGATTACTCTTGTTATTGTTATCGTCATTATTGTTGTTTTGGTTATGAGAATACAACTAGTGCCTGGTAAACCAATATTACTGCTCGCTACTCTGATTCAAGCATGTGAATATATGAAAGATCCAACACTGGAGAAGAAAATTAGTTACTTACCTGTAACTGTAGTTCTCCAGTATTGGTATCTTTCATAGATTCACATGCGACCAACCCTCCTCCCCTCAGAGGCTTCCCTTATGGATAAACATTTGATTTCACACGTGTACTAGAAAATCTGAAGGAAGGAGCGTCTGTTGGGAGTATTCTAGAGGGTGTTGACGCCTGACTGGCTGTGCCTCAAGTTTGGGTCTTTTTATAAAAGGACATGGATAGGCTATAAAAAAAGCCTATTTGGGCCATTAGGGCCTAGTGTGAAATGTTTACTGCTATATGTATTTCAGGTTACCGTGAGGCTCCCACCTCGACGACGGGAATGATTCAAGCATGTGAATCTATGAAAGATACCAATACTGGAGAACTACAGTTACAGGTAAGTAACTAATTTTCATTTTCCTAGGTTGGTGGAGTGCAAGTTGAAAAGCCTGGACTCAAGCACGCATCCTTGTCTGAGGTCTTGATCCGTGTACACTTTGGCATTCGCTGTATTTTGTGTGGCCTTGACTTGGACCCATGTATAGGAATAAAGTGCAGTTACTGCTTCCAGCAGCTTTTTGGTAATTCTCCAGGTTCGTAATTTTTTTCCAGTAGATATTCCTATCCACGCCGTCGAAAGCTGCAGAGTAATCAACAAAGCATGCAAAAAGTGGATGGTTGTTAGGCTGGGTAACCCGGCCAACCTGGTAAGCCAAAGCTCTAATGTTATCTTTAGTAGAAGCCCCTTCTCTTAAGCCTGATTGATAGAGGGGAAGAATGCCCTTGTATCTGGCCCACTTGTCTTGGTTGATTAGTAGTAGACTTGCATTAGCCTTTGCTTCAATGTCCTCCAGCGCAGTCCTTCTGTAGGATTCATATTATTACCATGTTTGTGTACAGGATGTATGATCGAACCTTTCCAGGATTCAGAGACTGCGGTATATCCACTGCAATTCAGACAGAAGCGGGTAAGAACAGAGGCCAGAATGCATAATCCTCCTTAAAGTGGCCCGGGATCCCATTTGGGCCTGGGACCCCATACCTCCTTATCGTCTTGAGAATTTTAATCAAGAGAATGCGGACCCCATGCATTGGGGTTGTTGAAGGGCTGGTTTTGGAGGTTGTACACAGTGCTGACACGTGGCACAGGAAAATTGGCTTTGATGGTTCTATAGGAAGATGTACAATAGAGTGTTTGGACATGCTCGATACATTTGTGGGCTGGGAGATTATTGCCTCTGTTGTGACGCTGACCATTAGTATTATTAACAAACTGTCAAAATTCAGCCGGTCTGTGTTGTTCCAGGAGGCTGTATACGTGTATCCATTGCTGGTCTTGTTGTTGCTGTTGTTGTTGTTTTTTTTGCTACCATACACTCCTGTTGTGTATTTTCCTGGGTATTGCACATTGGTGTCAGAGTTCCTTTGAATCAATTAATTTATAGAGGAGGGAAGCCTGCCTCAGGTTTCTATTGCTCTCTTTCACTTTGGTTGCACTGCAATATTGTTGCTGGCAGCACTCTTTTTTTTTTTTTTCTTTAATCACTGTATGCATGCTGATTGGCCTTCCTTGAATCAGTTGGAGCAAAGTTACTGCTATCCATGGCCATTGTAAGAGTGTAGCCTCACCAGAACAGTTGGCGTTCTTCGACTGCCAGTTGCTTTTCCAGCCTGCCAGACTCGAGGTGACTATTTTATTCCATTTCACTCTTCGTTAGAGTGTGTGGATTTCTTACATGGTGAGGGAGCCCAGAGTGTTTAGGATGTGAGGGCTGAGTGACTGCAAGGATATCCCCATAGTTAATGGGAGGTGGTCGCTAGACTGCTTCAGTGTTATAGAGAAGTCCAGAAGGTGGTCCGAAAGGAGATTGCTCATGAACACTTAGGACCGGATCTAGATCTCTGCGGATGGGTTACTCAGTCAAAGCGGTATCCCGTCTGCTGAAATATAAATCCCTTAGGACATAATGGGATTTATATTTTGGTGAACAGGATATCTGTCACCGTTGTAACGGAGTAACCCGTCCACCAAAATCTAAATCAGGCCCCTAGTCCAGTGTTGAGGTGGTGTTGTACGACCTGGTCCTTGTTGTAAGTGGGAGTCCATCTTTTGTGCACTTCAGTTGATGTGTTGTAAGAAATGTGTTCAGTGCTTGACTGTTGTTTAGGGTAGCCCAGATACATTCCAGGATGTAATTGATAGGGGCTTTACGGTTGTTTTATTGCAGTGGCTTTTCAGTTGAATGGTGTAGAGCGGAATGGCGCAGAGTGGAATAGAGTGACGTAGAGTGCAGTGGTGTAGAATAGATTGTTTCAGACTAGAGTGCAGTGGCATAAACTGTGATACTGCACAGTGGCACAGAGTGGAGTGTTGTAGAGTGCAGTGCTGCATAGTACAGCAGATTGGGATAGAGTGCATTGGCGTAGAGTAGAGGGTGTAGAGTAGAGTGGCATACAGTGATGTGGAGTGGTGCAGAGTAGAGTGCAATGACGCAGTGTGGAGTGAGGTTAAGTAAAGTATGCATTGTGGTAGCGCACTGCCGTTACAGACAACACAACTTCAATTGAAATGACCATTACATTTGCAAAGACATACAGTCCTACTGATAAACGTATACAGCGCACAAACAATAATGTGTGAAAATGTCATCACCCAGTGTTCTGAATTATTTTGATCGTATTACAATGTTTGTCTCCACAGCTTTCCAGAATTATGAAAAAGCTGTCCATGCTAAGGAGCTCAAATTAGTGAAGCTGATGCATGTGGACCTAGAAGTGCCGATGTTTCAGAATACATAAGTACAAATGATTTGCGGCCTAGCCTAAGTAAGAAGTACAGCGTGGGAGTAGCAGAAGTTGAATCTGCGTCAAATATGGAGAAATATGTAGAGGACCAGTTGCAATTCCTGTTTGGATGAAAAGCTTTCTCCCAGGTGTTTTTCGTGGGAAGAGCACACTGATCTTTACCCCCTAGACACCGACCCGGGCAGAATTGGCATCCAATAACAGCACGCCATCTTTATTACAGGAATGCTGTTTTATGCTATAACAGGACCCAGATTTCACCTCACTGGTGTAGGCATCCAGATGCTTTGTCTTAGAAATAAAGGAGATATTGGGGGTCATTCTGACCTCGGCGGTAAAAGCCGCTTACCGCCGGTCAGAAGGCCGCCACAATACCGCCGCGGCCGCGGTCAGCTGCCACGGACATTCTGACCCACAACTGCAAAACCTCCAAAAATCCGCCCTCCACTTCAGTCCGCCACATCAGCGGCCAGCTGTAAACTGGAGAAGACCAAACCTCCACCGCCACGCCAACAGAAATACGCCCATCCCATTATGACCCGCAAATCCACGCGGCGGTCATTCAACCGCGGTATTCCATTGGCGGTACACACCGCCGCGGTCAAAATACACACACCTTTACAAACCCCTACCACATTGGACAATTTGAAAGGCACACACCTGAAACACATACACACACCACTCCCACACATCCAATACCATATAAAACACACACCCACATCACCCACAAACCCCTACCAACAATAACCAGAGACGAAGGAGAGAGAGAGACACATCAGAGAATAGATAGCCAGACACACAGAGGCACACCACAACATCACACACACCACATAGAAGCACAAAGCACCACACACCAACACACACATCATCACATACACCACCCCACACCTCATACACACCACCCCATGGCACCACAAAGGCACCCACGCTTTTCGGACCAAGAACTCCGGGTCATGGTGGAGGAAATCATAAGAGTGGAACCCCAGCTCTTCGGCTCACAGGTTCAGCACACCACCATAGCAAGGAAGGCGGAGCTCTGGCAGCGGATCGTGGACAGGGTCAACGCGGTGGGACAGCATCCCAGAAATCGAGAGGACATCCGCAAACGATGGAACGACCTACGGGGGAAGGTGCGCTCGATGGTCTCGCGACACAACATCGCAGTGCAGAAGACTGGCGGGGGACCCCCACCCACTCCACCCGAATTCACAAAATGGGAGCAAGAGGTACTAAACATCCTGCACCCTGATGGCCTCGCTGGAGTACACGGAGGAATGGACTCTGGTAAGTACAAGGCCAACCACTTCACCCCCCCCCCCCCAGCATGCTAACCCCCACCCTCACCCCCAACCCCCCAGCACACATCCTCCCTCAGAATGTCTCTCCAGCACAACCCACCCAACACCAACCCCTGCATGCCATCCCCAAACTATGGACACCCATCACCTAAGCATGACCACTGCACATACCCATCCCCCCCCCCCACAAAACACCCTCACAACACCTCCCCCAAGGGAATGCCAGCACTGGGGGACAAGGGCACCCATAAAACGCAAGCTAATGCACACACAGAAACAATAACCATACCCTCTTACCCCATGCAGGACCCGAACGACAACACACCGGTCAGGAGGGACCAGAAATGTCCATCCCACCCCCGGAACAGGCCCCTAGTGATGACAGCAGCTCTGTCGACCTGGACCCTGATGACCAGCCCGGACCATCGGGGACCTCTGGGCAGTCGGTTCCCCTCACCCAGACACAGGCCACTGCAGACCCAACCCCCTCTGGGAACAACAACACAGCTCCCACCCAGCGGGCCCATGCCTCTGTCTCTAGGACAGGTCAAGCAGCGGTGTGTCTACCACTACAGGGCCCCCAGGGTAACCCACCAACCCAACAACAACAGGGACCTGGGGGCAGTGGGAGTGGGCACACCGTCCAGGGGACAGAGGCCCAGGGAAACAGGGCAACTCGGAGGGCTGCTGTGCGACAGGGGGGGGAGGAGAGGCCCAGGGAACCCACTCTCCAAGAGGCCCTCACCACCATCATGGCAGCCTACCACCACTCACAAGAGACGATGGCGACGGTACTGGCCAGGTTCCAGGAGATCCAGGCACAGCAGGAGCAACGCTACATGGGGTTCAGCGACCAACTCACCAACATCTCAACCGCTATGGGGAGCATAGTCCAGGCCCTGAACCGTATAGAGGACACGTTTCGGGACCATGTGGCATCACACAGGGCCCCTGTCACTAGCCAGGAACAGGAACAGCCTACCACCTCCGCCGGCGCTAGTGGACAGGAGGCCCCACCACAACGACAGCCCACCAGAACCCCACCTCCTGCTGAACAACAACCACCCCGCAAAAGGAGACTGAGATCAAAAAAACCGACAGAGTAGGATATCAAGACCCCCGGCAGCATCACATACCCCCTGAAGTCCTCCCACTGTTCAACATTGCCACCCTGTCAAACCTTGAACTGCCCCTGCTCCATCCTGCCACAGGCATATGGACAATGCACCTGTGAGACTGAGAACTAGACTCTGCCATGGACATTACTCCACCCCCACCCATCACTGTTTCACTATCATGTACCAATATCTATGCACTAATAATAAATCACACATTGCACTGAAATCAATCAGGACTCAGCCTGTCTTATTTACAAATGTATGACACATTACATATCAATTACGTATTTTTAACATTGTGAATTACACATACCGAGGTAACTTAGCATTAGTCCATGGGCCAACCAAGCCGAGGTCACGCAGTGGCTCATACAGCACAGAAAAGGGAAGGGAAAATCAAACATCATGTTTATAGTTCTGGGGGGAAATCGACAAAGTTGAGATGCAGGAGGCTTTCAGGAAATGTAAAATGGCATGGGTGATTATTACCTGTGTGCTACTGGAAATACTGTTCTATTACTCTGTCCCTGTTGTCTGTGTCGTCCTCTGAGTCTTCCTCCTCTTCACTCTCCGCAGGCTCCACAGCTTCTTTAACACCACCATCTGCACCATCCTCCTGCAGGAAAGGAACCTGACGTCGCAATGCCAGATTGTGAAGCATACAGCAGGCCACGATGATATGGCACACCTTCTTTGGTGAGTACATCAGGGATCCCCCTGTCATATGTAGGCACCTAAACCTGGCCTTCAGGAGGCCAAAGGTCCTTTCGAATATCCTCCTAGTTCGCCCATGGGCCTCATTGTACCGTTCCTCTGCCCTGGTCCGGGGATTCCTCACTGTGGTCAGTAGCCAAGGCAGGTTGGGGTAACCAGAGTCACCTATTAGCCACACACGTTGTCTCTGTAGCTGCTCCATCACATAGGGGATGCTGCTATTTCGCATAACATATGCGTCATGCACTGACCCTGGGAACTTGGCATTTACATGGGAGATGTACTGGTCAGCCAAACAGACCACCTGGACATTCATCGAATGATAACTTTTTCTGTTTCTGTACACCTGCTCATCGTCTTTTGGGGGTACCAAAGCCACATGGGTCCCATCAATGGCACCAATGATGTTGGGGATATGTCCAAGGGCATAGAAATCACCCTTCATTGTAGGCAAGTCACCCTCCTCTGGGAAAATGATGTAGCTCCGCATGAGTTTCATCAGGGCAGACAACACTCTGCTCAAAATCTTTGAAAACATAGGCTGAGACATTCCAGATGACATGGCCACTGTTGTCTGGAATGACCCACTTGCCAAAAAATGGAGGACTGACAAAACCTGCACCAGAGGGGGAATCCCTGTGGGTTGGCGGATGGGGGACATCAGGACACAGTTCATGGATAGTGGCACGGTCAAGTCTGTATCGAAGTATTATATGGCGTTCTTCCATTGTCGACAGGTCCACCAGCGGACGGTGCCTAGGAAGGACAACATGGAGCACAGAGTCAGGCAAACCACAGGTACGTACAGACAGCTTGCACAGTTAAAGAATGGCAATGGGTTGAAAGGCGTGTATGTGTGGCAATGCAAGGCCTAGGCCTGTGTGTCGCAGTCAAAATTAAGCCATGTAGGCCCTTGAAATGGCGGCTGCCTGACCTGTGAAGTGGGACAATGGGATGTGAGGTCAATGTGCTGGCACCGTGGCGGTAGGCGGTCGAAGACCGCGGCGCAAAGCCGCATTGGTTAACATTGAACCCTATGGGTTTCAGGAGCCAATGACGATGTGCGCCGGCGGTCGCGGTACGCACCGCCGCGGTACGCACCGCCGCGGGCGTGACCGCCATTTCCTAGCTGATTGATCACTCGAGACCTGATCATCCACAGGAGAGGACCTATACTGCAAGTGCTGCTGTGACCTCGGTCTGGAAGTGACAATGGCTGCTGCGACTGGGGAAAGGGCCCCTGCTTTCACGTCTGAAGAGTTGGAGAAGCTCGTGGATGGGGTCCTCCCCCAGTATGCGCTACTCTACGGTCCTCCAGACCAACAAGTGAGTACACCGGGTGCACATGGAATGGGCTATGCCTGTGTGGATTGGGGTGGATGTAAGTTGGTGGGGTGGGGGGCGAATGAGGAGTGCAACACACGACAGATGAGAGCATGTGCCATATGGCAAAGTTGGTGGGGGGGGGGCAATCACATCTAACATGCAGGTCATTGATGATTTCCTCCTTGCCACCCTGTACATGTCAAATAGGTCAGCGCCCATCAGAAGATCGAGATTTGGCGTGCCATCGCCAAGGAAGTCCGGAACTTGGGGGTCCACAAAAGACGGGGCACCCACTGCCGCAAGAGGTGGGAGGACATCCGCCGCGGAACAAGGAAGACCGCAGAAACACTGCTGGGGATGGCCTCCCAACCTAGGAGGGGTGCCAGTCGCACCATGACCCCCCTGATGTCCCGGATCCTGGCGGTGGCCTACCCTGAATTGGATGGGCGCTTTAAGACATCACAGCAGACACAAGGGGGTGAGTATCAGCACATTCTCCTATCTTTCTGCGCAGTGGAGGCGTCTGGGTGGGGGAGGAGGGCTGTGGGTGACATTAGGCCAGGGCGCTTTCTGTAGTGTAGTCCTCTCCCTTAGGCATGGCCCTGTGCCCCCGGCCCCCACCTCTGTAGGGTGACAAGTACAGCCATTGATGGTCCAGCATCACCCATGTGCGCGTTTGACATCTCTTGGCCTGTTGTCCTAGTCAGTAGTACTGAGTAGTGTACCCCGAATGCGCGGCTTAGTGCATGAGGCTCCTGTGTCTGTCCTCTCCGCCAACGGTGTTGACATTGCATGCACTCAACCTGGTCTTCTTTTTTCTCCCCCCACCCTTTCTCTTCATCTTCTTGTGCATGTGTGCATTAGCATCATCAGGCGGAGGAGATTTGGCATCGGAGCACGAGGGAGCTGCAGGACACAAGGCCCCGGTGGGCCCAGGAACAGACACCGAGGGCACCAGTGATCCAGAGGGCGAGGGGAGCACCACGACGGGGACCGCTGGTGAGAGCAGCGACAGCGACACGTTCTCGGATGGGAGCTCCCTAGCGGTGGCGGCAACATCCGGGCCCCCCGCCTCTACAGGTACAGCCGCCACCCAGCGCACCAGCACCGCCCTCCCAGCAGCCCCTCAGCCTACGCTCCGTGCCCGCTCGCCCAGGAAGGCGCGCGTCTCCTTCGCCCCAGGCACCTCAGCCCCTGCCCCTGTTGCCCCTGCTGCCCTCAGTGCGGAGCTCATTGACCTGGTGAGGACGCTCATTGTTGGGCAGACGACCCTTTTGAATGCCATCCAGGGTGTGCAAAGGGAGGTGCAACAGAGCAATGCGTACCTGGAGGGCATTCATTCGGGTCAGGCTGCCCATCAACGAGCGTTCACTGCTCTGGCCTCAGCACTGACTACAGCCATTGTCCCTGTTTCCAGCCTCCCTCTTCTTACTGCCTCCAGCCTGTCTCTGTCTCCTGTTCCTCAGCCTATCCAATCCACACCATCAGACCAGCCTGCACACACCTCAACACCCAAGAGCAGCTCATCCAGACACAAGCACCACAGATCCCACAAACACTCACCCAAGCAACACACAGATGCAGACATTCCAGCAGTCACAACCACCTCTGTGTCCCCCTCCTCCTCGTCTCCCTCCTCCCTCCCTGTGACGTCTACACTCACACCTGCATGCACCCCAACATCAGCCAGTGCTTCCATCACCACCTCACCCTCCAGTACAGTCCACACTCGTGCAGTCACCACCCCCACTGCCATTTACACGTCCCCTGTGTCCTCTCCCACTGTGTCTGTCACCCCCTCTTCCAAGACACACAAACGCAGGCAGACACCCACCCAACAGCCATCCACCTCACGTCAGCCTACAGCACCAGCACCTTCACCCAATGACAGCACACCTGACTCTCCTACAACCACATCCTCTTCCTCCACTCCCATCACCACTTCTCCTACCCTTTAGCTTGGACCTAAAAAGCTTTTCCTGGCTAATCTTGACCTCTTTCCCTCCGATGAGCTCCCCCCTCCATCTGCAAAGAGTCCCAAGAGCACCGCAGCCACCACCAGCCCAGCTTCGAGTGTCACTGTTGTGCATGGGTTCTGGAGTCCACCCTTTGCCAGCAGTGACACATCGATCAGCAGCAAGGACACGTCCAGCCCCCCCCCCGGCAAGAGGACCCGCAAAAACAAGGGCCGCCGTGCGAGGACTGACAGGGCTGCCCCCAAGGAGCAATGTGCGGCCACTTCACCAGCCACACCATCTAGGGGAGGCAAGGGCCCGAGAGCCCCATCAAAGGAGCAGAAGGGCAGCAGGAGCGCGGAGAAGGTGGACCCCACATGTCACATCCCAGCTGGGAAGGAGGACACTAAAGAGGCCAGGAGTCCGTCCCCGAAGGGTCCAGAAACGTCACGGTCCGAGGGCGACTAAGCAGGGAGTCCAGGCCAGGTCTGGCTCCCTTGACCTGCTGGATGAGCACCGCTGAACAGGGCCCGCCGTGCAGAAGAGCACCGCTGAACAGGGCCCGCCGTGGAGAAGAGCACTGCTGAACAGGGCCCGCGGTGCAGAAGAGCACCGCTGAACAGGGCCCCGCCGTGAAGATAGGCACCGCTGAACAGGGCCCGCCGTGCAGAAGAGCACCGCTGAAGAGGGCCCGCCGTGCAGAAGAGCACCACTGAAGAGGGCCCCGCCGTGAAGATAGGCACCGCTGAAGAGGGCCCGCCGTGGAGAAGAGCACCGCTGAACAGGGCCCGCCGTGGAGAAGAGCACCGCTGAACAGGGCCCGCGGTGCAGAAGAGCACCGCTGAACAGGGCCCGCGGTGCAGAAGAGCACCGCTGAACAGGGCCCCGCCGTGAAGATAGGCACCGCTGAACAGGGCCCGCTGTGCAGAAGAGCACCGCTGAAGAGGGCCCGCCGTGCAGAAGAGCACCGCTGAAGAGGGCCCCGCCGTGAAGATAGGCACCGCTGAAGAGGGCCCCGCCATCTCAAGGACCGCTCCGCTGGGCCCTTCTTCTCAAGCACCGCTCCGCTGGGCCCTTCATCTCAAGCACCGCTCCGCTGGGCCCTTCATCTCAAGCACCGCTCCGCTGGGCACCGCCGTCTCAAGCACCGCTCCGCTGGGCCCTTCATCTCAAGCACCGCTCCGCTGGGCCCTTCATCTCAAGCACCGCTCCGCTGGGCCCTTCATCTCAAGCACCGCTCCGCTGGGCCCTTCTTCTCAAGCACCGCTCTGCTGGGCACCGCCGTCTCAAGCACCGCTCCGCTGGGCACCGCCGTCTCAAGCACCGCTCCGCTGGGCCCTTCATCTCAAGCACCGCTCCGCTGGGCACCGCCGTCTGAAGCACCGCTCCGCTGGGCACCGCCGTCTCAAGCACCGCTCTGCTGGGCCCTTCATCTCAAGCACCGCTCCGCTGGGCACCGCCGTCTCAAGCACCGCTCCGCTGGGCCCTTCATCTCAAGCACCGCTCCGCTGGGCCCTTCATCTCAAGCACCGCTCCGCTGGGCACCGCCGTCTCAAGCACCGCTCCGCTGGGCCCTTCTTCTCAAGCACCGCTCCGCTGGACCCTTCTTCTCAAGCACCGCTCCGCTGGGCCCTTCATCTCAAGCACCGCTCCGCTGGGCACCGCCGTCTCAAGCACCGTTCCGCTGGGCCCTTCATCTCAAGCACCGCTCCGCTGGGCCCTTCATCTCAAGCACCGCTCCGCTGGGCACCGCCGTCTCAAGCACCGCTCCGCTGGGCCCTTCATCTCAAGCACCGCTCCGCTGGGCACCGCCGTCTCAAGCACCGCTCCGCTGGGCCCTTCATCTCAAGCACCGCTCCGCTGGGCCCTTCTTCTCAAGCACCGCTCCGCTGGGCACCGCCGTCTCAAGCACCGCTCCGCTGGGCCCTTCTTCTCAAGCACCGCTCCGCTGGGCCCTTCATCTCAAGCACCGCTCCGCTGGGCCCTTCATCTCAAGCACCGCTCCGCTGGGCACCGCCGTCTCAAGCACCGCTCCGCTGGGCCCTTCATCTCAAGCACCGCTCCGCTGGGCACCGCCGTCTCAAGCACCGCTCCGCTGGGCCCTTCATCTCAAGCACCGCTCCGCTGGGCCCTTCTTCTCAAGCACCGCTCCGCTGGGCCCTTCATCTCAAGCACCGCTCCGCTGGGCACCGCCGTCTCAAGCACCGCTCCGCTGGGCCCTTCTTCTCAAGCACTGCTCCGCAGGGCCCTTCATCTCAAGCACCGCTCCGCTGGGCCCTTCATCTCAAGCACCGCTCCGCTGGGCCCTTCTTCTCAAGCACCGCTCCGCTGGGCCCTTCATCTCAAGCACCGCTCCGCTGGGCACCGCCGTCTCAAGCACCGCTCCGCTGGGCCCTTCTTCTCAAGCACCGCTCCGCTGGGCCCTTCATCTCAAGCACCGCTCCGCTGGGCACCGCCGTCTCAAGCACCACTCCGCTGGGCCCTTCTTCTCAAGCACCGCTCCGCTGGGCACCGCCGTCTCAAGCACTGTTTATGGTTCACTGTGCCCACCATGCCTCCTCCTTGACCAGTGGAGACTGTCATCCACCTGATGGACTGTGGCTTTGCACTCCCCAGGATGGTACAGTGGGCAGCCCACCCACTGTAGAGACATTGAGAGACTGTGGCTTTGCACTCCCCAGGATGGTACAGTGGGCAGCCCACCCACTGTAGAGACATTGAGAGACTGTGGCTTTGCACTCCCCAGGATGGTACAGTGGGCAGCCCACCCACTGTAGAGACATTGAGAGACTGTGGCTTGGCACTCCCCAGGATGGTACAGTGGGCAGCCCACCCACTGTAGAGACATTGAGAGACTGTGGCTTGGCACTCCCCAGGATGGTACAGTGGGCAGCCCACCCACTGTAGAGACATTGAGAGACTGTGGCTTGGCACTCCCCAGGATGGTACAGTGGGCAGCCCACCCACTGTAGAGACATTGAGAGACTGTGGCTTTGCACTCCCCAGGATGGTACAGTGGGCATGGTGGCTCCTCGTGGATCTGGCGTCGTGGACTCATGTGGCTGTGGTGCCCCCCCCTTCCCTTCCCCCTGAGGTGCCTGTAGTTTTTACATCTGATGCCCCTGCAGTGTTCTCTCCAAAGGACTCAGGTCTCCTGTGTGGGCTTTGCCCTTGTTTCTCAAAACTTTGGCCCACGGACATGATGAATTCGTAGGATGTGCAGGACTTGTTAATTCAGTTATACACTGATGTGTATATCATTTGTTTTCTTGTAAATATCTTTCATGGTTGTACAATAATTTTCAGGAGCTTTTTGGTACATAAATACTTATTCCAAATTTGATTATGTCATAGCATTTTTCAGGGGTGTTTGGGTGGTGTCACTGTGACTTGTTGCTCTGCATTGGCGTGTACATAGTTGGGGGGGGGGTCGCATATGTGTGTGGCCGTAACCTTTCGTCCTCCCCCTCCCGTGTGTCATAGGTGCAGTACTCACCGTTGTCGTCTGCGACGGACTTCGTACTCGTGGTAGATGAGAAGGTAGACGAGAGCAGGTAGGATGTTTAATTCGGGTTCCATGCTGTCCTCCGTACTCGTGGAGTGTGTTTTGGTGAGCGTTTTCCCGTTCGTAGTCTGTTTCCGCCGTGTTTTTATCGGCGGTGCTCCCGCCCCGGAAAAGGTGGCGGATTGGTGAGTTGTGATAGTGTGGGCGGTACATTGTCTGCCGCCTGGCTGTTGGCGGTGACCGCCGCGCTGTTTGTTTGTACCGCCGTGGCGGTCGGAGTGTTAAAGTGGCTGTCTGTGTTGGCGGTTCCCGCCAGGGTCAGAATTCCATTTTTTTGACCGCCAGCCTGTTGGCGGGTTGGCCGCCGCTTTAACACCGACCGCCAGGGTTAGAATCACCCCCATTATACTCAGTGATGTGCCCAGCAAAGCTCGGAATGGAAAGTACATGTTTTCATCCAGCAGAAAGTGGTACAAGAGTTCATTGATGCATACCTGTGGCCCAGAAACGGAACATGATCTGGAATCCTACCAAGCGGAACGTAGGGCTGCCAACAATACACTGTGTGAAAATGGCTAACAATACAAAGAACTTTGTGGATAGGTAATTTTATTTTACATATGACGCTAACCCTATAGCTAGCCGCTATATCTAAGGTTTCTTGGGTTTCAATGAAAATGAATGATACCCTAGCTCTAATGTGGGCATTGTGTGGGAGGCGTTTAAAGTATATATACAAAGCATATAAACCCTAAGGGGGGGGGGGGGGGGCAATATAATGCATTTGCTCCACACTTGGCTGGGGACCCTAGAAAGGGGCCTTAAGCACCTTGAAATCGATTTTGAAATGGGTAAAGATGGAAATAGTTTTCTTAAATTGCAAGACACACTGAGAGAATTTAGAAAGAGGTGCCAGATTGTGAGGTGCGAACTAAATAACAGTAACTGTGGGACATTGCACTTGCCTGGCTTAAGGGAGAGATGTGAGAGATCCTCAGTGATGTAGTATTATGTGAAAATTGCTGAGACCAATGTAGCTCCCATTATCAGAGATATCATCAAATTTGATGGGTAGGAAATCACCCGCTTTGTATCGGACCTATCCCTCAAAACTCTGTCATCGGCCAATAGAGCAATACTAGACGAAGCCCTCATTCCATAGAAATTAACAGCTGCCGTAGGTGACCTGCAGTCTGAAAAGATATTGGGCCTTACATGGTTCACGTGCGAATTCTTTAAATTTACGAACCTCAGAGACCCTGTGGTAGCAATTTTGAAAGAAATGATCTGAGCAGAGCGGCTCTAATCTGACTTCTGCAGAGCGGAGATAGTAGTGATCCTCAAGCCAAAGAAACCCCCAAACCAATGCTCCTTCTACTGCACGCTCGCCCTCGCTGATCTCCTGACTTACCTGACAGTATTAATGCTAATGGACATAGAAAAAGCGTTTTACTTGGTGGACTGGAGGAACTTATTCATATACACCAACAGCTTTAGTTTGGACCCAAGTTTATAAAATATGTCAAAATCATTTACACAGATCTAACTGCTCATTGCAGTCTCTGGACCTTTTCCTGTCCAGCCTGGCACACTTCAGGAATGTACCCCCTGCTCTTCAGGATAGCCATAGAGCCTCTGGCCGAGTGGCTTTGTATCAATTCATAGTTTTGGGGATGGAGATGGGAATGGGAATGGGAGGGGGACCCATGGATAGAATCGCGTTCTATGCGTTCTGATCTTCTTAACCAAGCTGGAAACCTCTGGTCCCCGGGTGCTCTAAATCCTCCGAATTTTTGGTAAGACATTGGGTCTTTCCATCAACATGGCCAAGTCCAAAATGGTCTCCCTCCCCCAAGTCCTATACCACCTACTAAACTATCTGTACCTCTTACCGTTTATCTTTTCTTCAGACAGTGCAATCCATACTGCAAAGTTTTCTGTGGAATAACAGCTTCCGCTGCATAGCACTTTCTAAATGCTTTAAGTCTGCACATGACGGGGGATTGCAGCAGCTGACATTGAATCCTGCAAAGCCCTTCCCACCTAATAATTATTAATGAATGGTGGTATGACACCCAGGAAGATCCCACGTTTGCATTGGAAAATTGTGTGCTCCAAAACACCCTGATTCAGCATCTGTTGTACGGAAGAAATGCACAGTACCTGCTCCACCTGGCAATGAGGACGGTGCTGCAGAGCTGGGACAATGCGTTGGCATTGATGCGATGGAAACAGAATCTCAAGGCACAGACCCCACTATGGGTGGGAACAGCATTGCACCTATTTGCATCATTGACAGGCTTCTCTAAATGGGATGCAATAGGTATCTGAAACCAAGGCGATGTTATGGGGCAAACGTTGAAATCATACTCCACTCTCCAGGGAGAATTTCACCTACACCCTAGTCAGTTCTACCAATATTTCCAACTGTGTTAAGCCCTGACACTATACATATATAGGTTAGATGAACTCCCTGAGTACAACCCCCTTCAAGCCAACCTACTCCTCCGGGAAATTAGAAGCACGTAAAATCACCCAAGTCTACTGGTCCCTAATACAACACATGTCCAACTCATTTGCAACACTGCACTCAGCCTAGGAGCGAGACATAGGACCCTTAGCAGATGAGGCCAAGAGGACAGAGGCTAGGGCGTTGCAGAGATGCTCGGCTATTGTACCCAATCTATGACTCATGCATCTGAAATACAGAGGCCCATATTTATACTTTTTGACGCAAAACTGCGGTAACGCAGTTTTGCGTCAAAAAAATTTGCGCCGGCTAACGCCATTCTGAAGCACCATGCAGGCGCCGTATTTATTGAATGACGTTAGCCGGCGTTAGCCGCCAGCGCCGTCTGGTGTGCGTTAAAAAAAACGACGTACACCAGGCAGCGCCGGCGTAGGGGAAAATGGAGCTTGGGCGTCAAGAAATGGGGCAAGTCAGGTTGAGGCAATTTTTGCGCCTCAACCCGATTTGCGCCATTTTTTTTTCACTCCCAACCCCCATAGAAATGACTCCTGTCTTAGCAAAGACAGGAGTCATGCCCCCTTGCCCAATGGCCATGCCCAGGGGACTTCTGTCCCCTGGGCATGGTCATTGGACATTGTGGCATGTAGGGGGGCACAAATCAGGTCCCCCTATGCCACAAAAAAAAATAAAAAAAATACTTACCTGAACTTACCTTAATGTCCCTGGGATGGGTCCCTCCAGCCTTGGGTGTCCTCCTGGGGTGGGCAAGGGTGACAGGGGGGGTCCCTGGGGACATGGGAGGGCACCTCTGGGCTCCTTCAGAGCCCACAGGTCCCTTAAGGCCTGCCTTTTGCAGGCGCTAAAAAACGACGCAAAAGCGGCCGTACGTCATTTTTTTTGACCCGCCCACTCCCGGGCGTGATTTTTGCCCCGGAGTATAAATCCAACGCACATGCCTCGGAGTCGATTTTTTAGACGGGAACGCGTACCTTGCATCTCATTAACGCAAAGTAGGTGTCCACGCAAAAAAATTACGCTAACTCCATTGACTTTGGTGCTAGACGCGTCTAACGCCAAAGTATAAATATGGAGTTAGTTTTGCGTCGAAATTGCGTAAAAAAAAAACGACGCAATTCCGGCGCAAACGGAATATAAATATGCCCCAGAGTGTATCTTACACGACACAAGCTCTGGGCAATGGGAACTATTGCCCCCCGCCTTCAATGTATGGTGTCAGAGGGTACCTTCCTGCACACGGTGTGGGGATGCACTGAAATACAAATGTACTGGAATCGAATTCTTGCTTGTCTAAGCTGAGTAGTGGGGTGCCCCATACCACAAGAACCCAGACTAATCCTCTTGCATATATTAATGGAGTTCGAGGGCGACCAATACACAACTCCATTCCTATGGCTGGGCTTGACAGTGGCTAAAAGAGATATTGCCTGCTACAGGAAACTCTCTGCCCACGAATGCAGAGTGGAAGAAGGGTCTAATCTGGTGCTTCAATAGAGACAAGCCGGTTTGCGAGGCTAGGGGATGCCCTTGAATGTACGTAAAAATCTGGCAACGATGGCCAGACCATAGGGGGATCGCTATTGTGCGATCGGAATATTGTATGACCACACGAGATATGGAAATTAAAAACTATAGTGGTCTGGAACACTGACACTGTTTTGGGGATTACCTTCCTTGTATGTACCTGTGACCTACAGTTTATCGGAGGGGTGAGTGGGGGAAACGCAGGATGCGAGGTTCCTTGTATGGTTACTAAACTGTATTGTGTTGCAATAATTTGTTATTGAAATATAAACATCAATAAAATGCGTTTTAAGAGATCATGGATAATCGGAATTGCAAATAAACTGGAATAAGTTAGAAATATTTGCACTCTCAGATATACCTGCTGTGTTTGAGGGCGAATACCCACACAAAATAGGAATAGATGGGGTGAAATGTCTATGTAGTCTTGCGACCATGGATATGACAGAACTGCTCAGATGTAATTCTGGTGCTGTTATAGAGAGCCTTAAAGCACATGTTCAAAGATGGCCTATGCTCATGCTCCCAGTGTCAGCTCTGGGGATGATCTCTCTTAAGATGGTTATATTATCTACGTTTTTGTACCTATTTAGTACTATTCCGATCCACATTCTAACTGAATTTATTTCGCAGCTTCCACAGTTGCTACGGAAATTTATTTGGGGCAGTAGCAGTTGCCCCTCGAGTGCCCATGGTGTTGACTCACTGCCTCCATCTGCCACTACTGCCCAGCCAATTACAGCTTTTATATGAAAACTATCTATCTCAAAGATTGTTTGTTTGCATGTAAAAGTTATATTACCTTGCCAGCAGAAGAGGGCTTTGCTAGCTGTACTGCGCATGTGTCAGGAGGGGGCTGTCACAGCACAGCCTCACAGATATCCAATACATATATGATATATGACATGCTTCATTTGTATCACGCAGTGCAGCATGTCAGATAAAGGAGCTTCTGATCGATACAAACTACCTGTGGATTTTCTCACCTTACGAATTCACCCTTGCACGAGCATTCGATGGAAAATCTTCTTCCCAGCTCTCCACGTTGGCAAGGACGTCACAATTCCACGGCTCCACACGACTCCGTCTGACGTCACCGTGCCAATAAGAGGTCCTCACCGGCGTGCTGACGTCAGTTCCCTTTTTTCCGTGCCTTTGACGCTAACGTTTTTCTCCTAGCTCTCGCTTCTGTTGGGGGTTTCATCTTGTTGCTCTTTGAAGTAACAATGTCTCCTACTCGGAAGTCCAGTTTCAAGCCTTGCAGAGAATGTGGGGGTCGCATGTCGGTCACTGCCCCTAATGAGGATTGTCTTTGGTTTCTTAGCTCACAGCATGACGTCGAAGAGTGTGCGTCTTGCCAGAGCATGAATCCTAAGGCTTTAAAGGAAAGGGAGGCCAAACTCTTTTTGGCCAAGGCGAAAAAGGGTCAAAGGAGCCATAGAAGATCCTTTTCCCACGCTTCTTCGAAGAAGCATAAGAAACAGCGCCATCATGACTCTCAGCGCCGTTCGGCTCGGAGCAGATCAAGATAGAGGTCTCCATCTCGTCAGCGACGTGGGAGGTGAGTCCAACGGTGACTCCTGAACCCCAGAGTCCTGAGGCTTCTCCGGCGCCATCCGTCTTTGAGGTTTTCACCTGCTGCTCCTGCCTTCCCAGCTCTGGGAACGGATCCGGCGGCATTTTTGAATGCCATGTTTACTATGTTCAACGCCCTGGCCCCTGCTGGTGCACCAGCTAGTCCCACGGTCCATTGGCATTTTCGTTGGGCTCCCCTGCTCTGTACAAGGCGGTGCTGTTTATGCCATTCTATCCGGCTGAGGGTACCGGACCGGCGCTGATGGCATCTCCTCGAGGTCCTGTAAATCCCATGACGTCGCCTTCTAGATCTATGGCGCCGATGGTGGAGACACATGCATCGTCTGCGCCATTAGGATCCGTGCCTGCGCCGGACCCGGGTAATGGATTTGAACGGAGTCAACCTTCCTCTCCTGTTCCTCTTCAGGTGTTGAAGCCGGTGTCTTCGACGTTGGCAAATTCCATATCGACGCCGAGGTTGGAGGCTCGATTGAGGTCACGCAGGAAGGCCTTGCGTCTCTTGGAAGAGGAAGAGTATCAAAGGGAGTTGGAGGAAGGAGAGATTGTCAAGCCTTTGGGACAGTATCAGGGCCTGGAGTTGGCCAGTGGACTGGATACGTCCCCGGAATGGGACTTGTCTTCACTGGAGGAATTTACGGAGGAGGCAGCTTCTTTGCACATGGTGATCAGGAAGGCAGCGGACTTTTTAGAGCTTCCATTGCCTGCTGCAGAAGTTAAAACGAACATTTTAACGGAGGTGCTGCATTCTTCTTCGGCTTCTGCAGACCCTTTGCTTCCTTTCAGTGAGGCTGTTACTGAACCCATATTGTAACTTTGGAGAAAGCCTGTATCGTCGCCTGCAGTGAATAGAGCCGTGGCAAGGAGATATAGAGTGGCGCCTGGTGATCTGGAGTTTTTATCACATCATCCTATCCCGGAGAGTTTGGTGGTCCAGGCCTCTTGCTCTACAAGGTCTGCTCCGGGCTCCTTCCCTGTGATTCTATTGGACAAGGAATCCAAGTGGATGGAACAATCCGCAAAGAAGACTTTTTCATCTTGCAGCATGGCTCTCAAGGCTGCAAACGCTACCTGTGTGCTGTGTACGTATGTCCACGCCCTCATGGACTCCGCGAAAGCCATGGTTCCTGATCTGCCACAAAATATACAGAGACCATTTGGGGAACCCCTGTCTGATGCGCAGGCTGCGGCTAAACAAATAATTCAGTCTGGTCTGGACTCTACGGACTCGGTAGCCAGGGCAATGGGTACATCTATTGCTACCAGGAGGCACGCTTGGTTTAGGTCCTCTGGGTTTTCTTTAGATGCACAGACCACCTTGTTGGATTTGCCATTTGATGGGGAAAAACTGTCTGGAGATAAAGCGGACTCTGCCCAGAGTGCTTTAAAGATAGCCGGGCCACGGCAAAGGCTATAGGATTGCAAGCCTCTTCGGCTACCCCTTTTAGGTCCTTTTGTAGGTTCAGGGGGTTTGGACGTGGGGCAGTTTATCGAGGGAGACCCCAGTCCTCAGTCCAGCAGCCTACCAGCCTCCCATGTCAGGCCTTTAGAGGGCAGGGGAGGGTTAGAACAAGAGGGGCCATCCAGCAGCACCCTGCGTCATCCTCTTCCTCTGGAGGACAACAGCAAGGGAAGCAGCCCTAGTTTTCTCCCCTTTGTCAACCATACTTCTCCTGTAGGGGGAAGATTACGTCTTTTTCTCCACGAGTGGAGTTAGTAACATCGGACTCATGGGTTCTAAATATTGTGAGAAAAGGATATGCTCTCCCTTTTCAGGAGTTTCCACCTCCAATCCCTCCCCGTTGCACCTTTTGTTCAGAAGACCATCTCCTGTTGTTATAGCCGGAAGTTCATACCCTATTGTTAAAAGTTGCGGTGGAGTTGGTCCCAGAGCAAGAACGGGGACAGGGTTGTTATTCAAGATACTTCCTGATCCCCAAGAAGGACGGTCGGTTGAGACCGATCCTAGACCTGAGGATTTTGAATTGGGCCCTCAAGCAGGAGAAATTCAAAATGCTGACTCTAGCGCAGGTGCTTCTGGAATTGAACAAAGAGGATTGGATGGTGTCTGTCGACTTGCAGGATGCGTATTTTCATATCCCTATAGTCAAGTTGCACAGGAAGTATCTCCGGTTTGTGGTGGGGTCGCAACACTACCAGTTTGCGGTCCTTCCGTTTGGTCTTACTTCAGCACCTCGAGTCTTCACAAAGGTGATGGCAGTGGTGGCAGCAAGTCTCAGAAGGAGAGGGATATCGGTATTCCCTTACCTGGATGATTGGTTGATCAAAGCCAAGTCTCCAGAGCTTGTGCTGCCTCACTTGCGGATGACAACTAAGTTGTTTTTCAGGCTGGGTTTTTCGATCAATGTACCCAAATCTCACCTGGAGCCCTCTCAGTGCCTCCTGTTCATAGGGGCAGTACTGGGAACAAAATTGAATCGGCCTATCCTCTGCCTCAGCGGATCCAGGATATTCAGGCGTTGATTCCAGTGTTTCAAAATGGAGTGGTTGTTCCGGTCCTCAAGGTCTTACGCCTGCTCGGTCTGTTCGCTTCTTGCATTCTGTTGGTCACTCATGCACGTTGGCACATGAGGGCTCTCCAATGGTGCCTCTGCAGGCAGTGGTTTCAACACAAAAGGGATCTGGAGGAGTCGATAATGATCTCCAGAGACGCTGCATCGGATTTGCAATGGTGGGCGGTGAACGGCAGCCTTTCGCAGGGAAGGCCGTTTTCACTGCCGCCACCGGTGGCCACGGTCATGACAGATGCTTCCACTCTAAGGTGGGAAGCTCATCTGGGGGACCTGGAGATCAAGGGTCGTTGGTCTCCAGTGGAACAGACTTTTCATATCAATCTGCTGGAATTGTGGGCGATACGCTTGGCTCTCAAGGCCTTCCTCCCGTCCCTTCACGGTCAGTCAGTTCAGGTCCTGACAGACAACACTACCGCGATGTGGTATATAAACAAGCAGGGAGGAGTAGGGTTGTATCTTCTCTGCAGAGTGGCTATGTGACTCTGGTCCTCGCAAATCATCTGGCCGGGGTGCTCAATGTGCGTGCGGACTCTGTCGGCTCGTTTCGGCCGATTACGAGTGGCGTCTCCATCCGGATCTAGTCCTGCAAATTTTTCAGATGTGGGGTGCTCCGGTGATAGATCTGTTTGCCACTCGGGAGAACGCGCACTGCCTGTCATTCTGCAGCCTCCAGTATCCGGTGCAAGGAGCTTTGGGGGACACGTTTCAGATCTCTTGGTGCAACCAGTTGCTTTACACGTTTCCTCCCTTAACCTTGATTCCTCGGGTTCTGAGGAAGATTCGCCAAGATCGGGCTCAGGTTATTTTAATAGCCCCGTGTAGGAAGTTGGCTCTGTATGTACTATTTCAAACTAAGAAATAGCATGCATAGAGTCCAAGAGTTCCCCCCCTTAGAGGTAAGATAGTGGCAAAAAGAGAGAATTCTAATGCTCTATTTTGTGCTAGTGTGGTCGAGCAGTAGGCTTATCAGAGGGTAGTGTTAAGCATTTGTTGTACACACACAGGCAATAAATGAGGAACACACACACTCAAAGACAATTCCAGGCCAATAGGTTTTATATAGAAAATTATATTTTCTTAGTTTTTTTTTAAGAACCACAGATTCAAGATTTACAAACAATACTTTAAATGAAAGGTATTTCACTCAGGTATCTTAGAAAACTTTGAATCATCACAATAGTATGTACAGTTTTGGCAAAAATGGCAATAAGCTGTTTTAAAATTGGACACACTACAAAAATCAACAGTTCCTGGGGGAGGTAAGTATTTGTTAGGTTCACAGGTAAGTAAAGCACTTACAGGGTTCAAAGTTGGGTCCAAGGAAACCCACCTTGGGTGGTTCAAGGCAACCCCAAAGTTACCACACCAACAGCTCAGGGCCGGTCAGGTGCAGAGGTCAAAGTGGTGCCCAAAACGCATAGGCTTCAATGGAAATAGGGGTGCCCCGGTTCCAGGCTGCCAGCAGGTAAGTACCCGCGACTTCGGAGGGCAGATCAGGGGGGTTTTGTAGGGCACCGGGGGGGACACAAGCAGGCACAGAAAGTACACCCTCAGCGGCACAGGGGCGGCCGGGTGCGGAGTGCAAACAGGCATCGGGTTTGCAATAGGATTCAATGGGAGACCCAGGAGTCTCTTCAGTGATGCAGGCAGGCAAAGGGGGGGCTCCTCGGGGTAGCCACCACCTGGGCTAGGAAGAGGGCCACCTACGGGTCGGTCCTGCACTGGAGTTCGGTTCCTTCAGGGCCTGGGGGCTGCGGGTGCAGTGTCTTTACCAGGCATCGGGATCCTTGAAGCAGGCAGTCGCGGTCAGGGGGAGCCTCTGGATTCCCTCTGCAGGCGTCGCTGTGGGGGCTCAGGGGGTCAACTATGGCTACTCACGGGCTCGCAGTCGCCGGGGAGTCCACCCTGTAGAGTTATTTTTACGCAGGTCGAGCCGGGGGCGTCGGGTGCAGAGTGGAAAGTTTCACGCTTCCGGCGGGAAACGTGTGGTCTTTAAAAGTTGCTTCTTTGTTGCAAAGTTGCAGTCTTTGTGGAACAGGGCTGCTGTCCTCAGGAGCTTCTTGGTCCTTTTAGATGCAGGGTAGTCCTCTGAGGCTTCAGAGGTCGCTGGACCCTGGGGGACGCGTCGCTGTTGCAGTTTTTCTTGAAGTGGGGAGACAGGCCGGTAGGGCTGGGGCCAAAGCAGTTGGTGTCGCCTGCAGGGCTTCAGGTCAGCAGTCCTTCTTTGTCTTCAGGTCGCAGGAATCTATCTTCCTAGGTTCTGGGGGTCCCTAAATACTCAATTTAGGGGTATGTTTAGGTCTGGGAGGATAGTAGCCAATGACTACTAGCCCTGAGGGTGGCTACACCCTCTTTGTGCCTCCTCCCTGTGGGGAAGGGGGCACATCCCTAATCCTATTGGGGGAATCCTCCATCTGCAAGATGGAGGATTTCTAAAAGTCAGAGTCACCTCAGCTCAGGACACCTTAGGGGTTGTCCTGACTGGCCAGTGACGACTCCTTGTTTTTCTCGTTATCTCCTCCAGCCTTGCCGCCAAAAGTGGGGGCAGTGGCCGGAGGGGTGGGCATCTCCACTAGCTGGGATGCCCTGTGGCGCTGTAACAGAGGGGGTGAGCCTTTGAGGCTTACTGCCAGGTGTTACAGTTCCTGCAGGGGAAGGTGAGAAGCACCTCCACCTAGTACAGGCTTTGTTCCTGGCCACAGAGTGACAAAGGCACTCTCCCCATGTGGCCAGCAACATGTCTGGTGTGTGGCAGGCCGTTAAAACTAGTCAGCCCACACTGGAAGTCAGCTATGTTTTCCGGGGGGCATCTCTAAGATGCCCTCTGGGTGTATTTCACAATAAAATGTACACTGGCATCAGAGTGCATTTATTGTGCTGAGAAGTTTGATACCAAACTTCCCAGTTTTCGATGTAGCCATTATGGTGCTGTGGCGTTCGTGTTTGACAGACTCCCAGACCATATACCCTTATGGCTACCCTGCACTTACAATGTCTAAGGTTTTGCTTAGACACTGTAGGGGCATGGTGCTCATGCACCTATGCCCTCACCTGTGGTATAGTGCACCCTGCCTTAGGGCTGTAAGGCCTGCTAGAGGGGTGACTTACCTATGCCACAGGCAGTGTGAGGTTGGCATGGCACCCTGAGGGGAGTGCCATGTCGACTCAGTCATTTTCTCCCCACCAGCACACACAAGCTGGCAAGCAGTGTGTCTGTGCTGAGTGAGCGGTCCCTGGGGTGGCATAAGTCATGCTGCAGCCCTTAGAGACCTTCCCTGGCATCAGGGCCCTTGGTACCAGGGGTACCAGTTACAAGGGACTTACTTGGATGCCAGGGTGTGCCAATTGTGGAGACAAAGGTACAGTTTTAGGGAAAGAACACTGGTGCTGGGGCCTGGTTAGCAGGCCTCAGCACACTTTCAAATCATAACTTGGCATCAGCAAAGGCAAAACGTCAGGGCATCAGCAAAGGCAAAAAGTCAGGGGGTAACCATGCCAAGGAGGCATTTCCTTACACCCCCGATTGGCCAAAAAGGGTGTGGTACACGGACCTTCTCCAACTATCGCTGTGCCCTCTGCTCCATCTACCTCTCAGGGCAGACCTCCTTTCGCAGTCGCAGGGGCAAGTTTTACACCCCCACCTCCAGAGTCCGCACCTTCATGCCTGGAGATTGAATGGGGCAATCTGAGTTCCTTTTCTCTCCCACCGGATGTAGTGGATGTTATTTTATCGGCCAGGTAACACTCCACTAAGACCATTTATGCTGGTAGGTGGGCAAAATTCATGGCTTGGTGTGGAGAAAGGCAAATTGACCCTTTGAAGGTCCACCTTTCTGATACTTTATTATTTGCTTTGGACTTAGCAAAGAAGGGTTGTGCAGTGGCTATGGTTAAGGGTTATTTAGCTGCTCTGTCAGCCTTTCTTTGCCTCCCGGATCAGCCCTCATTGTTTAAATCACCTATTGTACTTGGGTTTCTTAAGGGTTTACCTAATACGTTTCCTCCCATTCCTTTTCATGTGCCTCAGTGGGACCTAAGTCTTGTTTTGACCTTTTTAATGGAGGTCACCTTTTGAGCCCATGCACTCTTGCCCGTTAAGGTTTTTAGTGCTTAAGACAGTTTTTCTTGTTGCCATAACCTCGGCTAGGCGGGTTAGTGAGCTCCAAGGTCTTTCTGTTAAACCCCCCTTTACCTTGTTTTTCCCAGATAAAGTGATGTAGAAAACCAGGGCGGCTTTCCTGCCAAAAGTTGTCACCCCTTTTCATATAGGGCAGACTATTACCCTTCCATCTTTCTACCCTCCCCCTCACCCCTAGAAGGAGGAAGAAAGGCTTCACCGGTTGGACCCTAAAAGGGCGCTTAGTTTTTACATTGAAAGGACGAAGGACTTTCGCCTGGAAGATCAGCTGTTCGTGGGGTATGTTGGACAGAGGAAGGACAGAGCAGTCCATAAAAGAACAATCTCCAGGTGGGTTATCCTTTGTATCAAGATCTGCTACTCGTTGGTGAAAATGGTTCCCCCTGAGGGTATCAGAGCCCATTCCACAAAGGCTAAGTCTGCTACTTCGGCCCTGGCTAGTGGGGTTCCAGAGCTGGATCTTTGCAAGGCAGCTCCATACCTTTGTGAAGCATTACTGCTTGGACTCTGATGTTCGGAGGGACAGCCATTTTGCACGATCTGTTTTGCGGGATTGCTTGGTGTAATCAGACAGGCACCCACCTCCGAGTGCGGTACTGCTCTGGGACTCTATTCATAAGGGGAGGAATCCTCAGGTAGTTTGTATCCATCAGAAGAACAAGTTACTTACCTTCGGTAACGCTTTTTCTGGTGGATACAATAGCTACCTGTGGATTCCTCACAGTTCCACCGCCTCCCTGTTACCTTTCTGTTTGCACTACGATATGTAGTGTATAGGTGGATGTATATTTTGATATTTTTTCCTGTATATGTGTGTGGGTGTATATATGTATGTATGTATGTGTGTGTGTATATATATATATATATATATATATATATATATATATATATATATATATATATATATATAAATTATGGTTTTGATTATGTTGAATCATGAAGTCTTTATGTATATATGTATTTATTGGAGTTATTCTGGAGTCGGTTCTCACCTGTTCGCCTAAAAGGCACGTAAAAAATGGGTGAAACTGATGTCAGTACGCCGGCGAGGACCTCTTATTGGCACGGTGACGTCAGACGGAGTCGCTTGGAGCTGTGCAATTGTGACCTCCTCGTCGACGTGGAGAGCTGGGAAGAAGATTGTCCGTCGAATGCTGGGGCAAGGGTGAATTCATAAGGTGAGGAATCGACAGGTAGCTATTCTGTCCACCAGAAAAAGCGTTACCGAAAGTAAGTAACTCGTTCTTCACGGCTTACATGTCGTCTTGCCCTCTCAGAAGCCGGAATTGTGAGAAAAGGTCTACCCCTGTACCTATAACCGTATTTCAGCTCTGATTGGGTAGAAGAACAAAACGTGGGCCTGCCGCAAGTAGTGTTTTGTTTAAAAGTCAGTGTGCCCGTATGTGTGAATGTTGTTACGTATGAGCAAAAACAACAAGTGATGGGCGGAATGCTGAACATTGTCAGACACTCACCCCCAGTCACAGATCTGGGTTTAATCCATCGTTTTTTTGCTCACCATGCCACCCCAGTTTGGACCCAGCCATATGCAAATCAGTCTTGACCCTGCTCCTCATGGGAACAGTCCAGCCCGAACTGCCAAGCCAGGTCCTCACTGGACCGGAAACAAGCATCCTGGGACCGGTTTCAGGGTTTCACCCCTCATCAGCCAGGCTAGCTTGAATCCAGTGGCATGGGAAGCACGGGACCCACGTCTGGGTATACCCTTCCCACTTAGGGCGACAAAGCAAAAACAACAAGTGATGGACGGAATGCTGAACATTGTCAGACACTCACCCCCAGTCACAGATCTGGGTTTAATCCATCGTTTTTTTGCTCACCATGCCACCCCAGTTTGGACCCAGCCATATGCAAATCAGTCTTGACCCTGCTCCTCATGGGAACAGTCCAGCCCGAACTGCCAAGCCAGGTCCTCACGGGACCGGTTTTGGGGTTTCACCCCTCATCAGCCAGGCTAGCTTGAATCCAGTGGCATGGGAAGCACGGGACCCACGTCTGGGTATACCCTTCCCACTTAGGGCGACACAGCAAAAACAACAAGTGATGGACGGAATGATGAACATTGTCAGTCACTCACCCCCAGTCACAGATCTGGGTTTAATCCATCGTTTTTTTGCTCACCATGCCACCCCAGTTTGGACCCAGCCATATGCAAATCAGTCTTGACCCTGCTCCTCATGGGAACAGTCCAGCCCAAACTGCCAAGCCAGGTCCTCACTGGACCGGAAACAAGCATCCTGGGCCCAGATCACTGTACTGGGGGTGAATGTTTGACAATGTTCAGCATTCCGTCCATCACTTGTTGTTTTTGCTTTGTCGCCCTAAGTGGGAAGGGTATGCCCAGACGTGGGTCCCGTTCTTCCCATGCCACTGGATTCAAGCTAGCCTGGCTGATGAGGGGTGAAACCCCGAAACCGGTCCCAGGATGCTTGTTTCCAGTCCAGGGAAGACCTGGCCTAGCAGTTCGGGCTGGACTGTTCCCATGGGGAACAGGGTCAAGACTGATTTGCATATGGCTGGGTCCAAACTGGAATGGCATGGGCAGCAAAAAAACGATGGATTTAGGCCCAGATCACTGTACTGGGGTTGAATGTTTGACAATGTTCAGCATTCCGTCCATCACTTGTTGTTTTTGCTTTGTCGCCCTAAGTGGGAAGGGTGTGCCCAGACGTGGGTCCCGTGCTTCCCATGCCACTGGATTCAAGCTAGCCTGGCTGATGAGGGGTGAAACCCCGAAACCGGTCCCAGGATGCTTGTTTCCAGTCCAGGGAAGACCTGGCCTAGCAGTTCGGGCTGGACTGTTCCCATGGGGAACAGGGTCAAGACTGATTTGCATATGGCTGGGTCCAAACTGGAATGGCATGGGCAGCAAAAAAACGATGGATTTAGGCCCAGATCATTGTACTGGGGTTGAATGTTTGACAATGTTCAGCATTCCGTCCATCACTTGTTGTTTTTGCTTTGTCGCCCTAAGTGGGAAGGGTATGCCCAGACGTGGGTCCCGTGCTTCCCATGCCACTGGATTCAAGCTAGCCTGGCTGATGAGGGGTGAAACCCCGAAACCGGTCCCAGGATGCTTGTTTCCAGTCCAGGGAAGACCTGGCCTAGCAGTTCGGGCTGGACTGTTCCCATGGGGAACAGGGTCAAGACTGATTTGCATATGGCTGGGTCCAAACTGGAATGGCATGGGCAGCAAAAAAACGATGGATTTAGGCCCATATCACTGTACTGGGGGTGAATGTTTGACAATGTTCAGCATTCCGTCCATCACTTGTTGTTTTTGCTTTGTCGCCCTAAGTGGGAAGGGTATGCCCAGACGTGGGTCCCGTGCTTCCCATGCCACTGGATTCAAGCTAGCCTGGCTGATGAGGGGTGAAACCCCGAAACCGGTCCCAGGATGCTTGTTTCCAGTCCAGGGAAGACCTGGCCTAGCAGTTTGGGCTGGACTGTTCCCATGGGGAACAGGGTCAAGACTGATTTGCATATGGCTGGGTCCAAACTGGAATGGCATGGGCAGCAAAAAAACGATGGATTTAGGCCCAGATCACTGTACTGGGGGTGAATGTTTGACAATGTTCAGCATTCCGTCCATCACTTGTTGTTTTTGCTTTGTTGTTACGTATGAGCCTGCAACTGTGTGTGTATGCATGTCTGGTTATGTGTGATCTGAAAGTCTGGCCCTGGGGTTGGCAAGGCCAGAGTGCTGGATAGTGATTATGGGCCCCACCACTACCAAAATTCACCAGCTGCCACTGATATGGGTCATTGACTGATGCACTGGATGAGCTCCAAGCCACCGTAGCAGGCTAGATGGATTTGTGACATGCTATACTTTATTGATTTGATGGACACCTATACCATGGCTATGCACCAGAGGGCTCAGCTTCAAGATTTCTGGGAGCCATACTGATTGTTCTTGTTACAGCAGGTGGAGGAGCTCGTGCTGCAGGACTGTTGTGTGGACAACGTGTTATCACATTGGGGGTTCAGGTGTACAAATGCAGACTGCAGGTCCTATTTGCCAATAAGGGTATTCTGATAGCAATGCTAAGGTGTAGACTTATTCATAGTCTGTATGTATCCCTCGGTTTATTTTTTGATGATTATGATTGACTAATCTCTTCCAGTGTCTTGACTGCATGGTTTGTTACATTAAAATGTAGGCACAATATTAAAAAGAAAAAGAAAAGGTTCAGCAGTCCCACATGTGTCCCTGGTCAATAGCCCCGCACTGCGATTTTGATGAGGAAAGAGTAACTATGTTGGACAGATCAATTACAGTTGTTATATAGTGTAAGATGCAGAATTTCTAAAGAAATTAAACACTTCTAATTGCATATTCATTCTTTTGGTTACAGTACGGGCTTATTACATTAGATAGTTATGATGTATGAGGTTTTATCTGTAAGACAAAGAACGACGGTATGAAATAGTATCACTGAGTGTGGAGGTTCTCTCTCGCCCTAAGTGGGAAGGGTATGCCCAGACGTGGGTCCCGTGCTTCCCATGCCACTGGATTCAAGCTAGCCTGGCTGATGAGGGGTGAAACCCCGAAACCGGTCCCAGGATGCTTGTTTCCAGTCCAGGGAAGACCTGGCCTAGCAGTTTGGGCTGGACTGTTCCCATGGGGAACAGGGTCAAGACTGATTTGCATATGGCTGGGTCCAAACTGGAATGGCATGGGCAGCAAAAAAACGATGGATTTAGGCCCAGATCACTGTACTGGGGGTGAATGTTTGACAATGTTCAGCATTCCGTCCATCACTTGTTGTTTTTGCTTTGTCGCCCTAAGTGGGAAGGGTATGCCCAGACGTGGGTCCTGTGCTTCCCATGCCACTGGATTCAAGCTAGCCTGGCTGATGAGGGGTGAAACCCCGAAACCGGTCCCAGGATGCTTGTTTCCAGTCCAGGGAAGACCTGGCCTAGCAGTTCGGGCTGGACTGTTCCCATGGGGAACAGGGTCAAGACTGATTTGCATATGGCTGGGTCCAAACTGGAATGGCATGGGCAGCAAAAAAACGATGGATTTAGGCCCAGATCACTGTACTGGGGGTGAATGTTTGACAATGTTCAGCATTCCGTCCATCACTTGTTGTTTTTGCTTTGTTGTTACGTATGAGCCTGCAACTGTGTGTGTATGCATGTCTGGTTATGTGTGATCTGAAAGTCTGGCCCTGGGGTTGGCAAGGCCAGAGTGCTGGATAGTGATTATGGGCCCCACCACTACCAAAATTCACCAGCTGCCACTGATATGTGTCATTGACAGATGCACTGGATGAGCTCCAAGCCACCGTAGCAGGCTAGATGGATTTGTGACATACTATACTTTATTGATTTGATGGACACCTATACCATGGCTATGCACCCGAGGGCTCAGCTTCAAGATTTCTGGGAGCCATACTGATTGTTCTTGTTACAGCAGGTGGAGGAGCTCGTGCTGCAGGACTGTTGTGTGGACAAGGTGTTATCACATTGGGGGTTCAGGTGTACAAATGCAGACTGCAGGTCCTATTTGCCAATAAGGGTATTCTGATAGCAATGCTAAGGTGTAGACTTATTCATAGTCTGTATGTATCCCTCGGTTTATTTTTTGATGATTATGATTGACTAATCTCTTCCAGTGTCTTGACTGCATGCTTTGTTACATTAAAATTTAGGCACAATATTAAAAAGAAAAAGAAAAGGTTCAGCAGTCCCACATGTGTCCCTGGTCAATAGCCCCGCACTGCGATTTTGATGAGGAAAGAGTAACTATGTTGGACAGATCAATTACAGTTGTTATATAGTGTAAGATGCAGAATTTCTAAAGAAATTAAACACTTCTAATTGCATATTCATTCTTTTGGTTACACTACGGGCTTATTACATTAGATAGTTATGATGTATGAGGTTTTATCTGTAAGACAAAGAACGACGGTATGAAATAGTATCACTGAGTGTGGAGGTTCTCTCCACTTTGATCTTGGCTAGTAGATGAACTCTCCACACCCTCTTTTTCACGAATGCCAAGTCCTGTTGAGTGTTATTGATGAGGCACACTCTACTAACTGCACGATCTTAAATCCGACTGTACAGAGCCTGACATAAGTCATGTCAGACTGTTGGAGTTTTTTCTTCATAAATGTTTGCCACCTCTTGCACCACAAAGGTAACATCTGGAAAAATAGAAAAGATGGTTCCCTCAAATATAAACATGTGGTTTTGTGTGCACGTTGCAGAGCCACATCGAAGTCTCTCTAGTTAACCCCTTCGCTGCCAGGCCTTTTCCCCCTCAGGTGCCAAGCCTTTTTTTGGCTGTTTGGGGCAGTTCGCGCTTAGGCCCTCATAACTTTTTGTCCACATAAGCTACCCACGCCAAATTTGCGTCTTTTTTCCCAACATCCTAGAGATTCTAGAAGTACCAGACTTTGTGGGTTCCCCTGAAGGAGACCAAGAAATTAGCCAAAATACAGCAAAAATGTTGTTTTAAAAATAAATGAGAAAAAGGGCTGCAGAAGAAGGCTTGTGGTTTTTTCCCTGAAAATGGCATTAAGAAAGGGTTTGAGGTGCTAAAATCACCATCTTCCAGCTTTAAGGAACAGGAAGGCTTGAATCAGAAAACCCAATTTTTCAACACAATTTTGTCATTTTACTGGGACATACCCCATTTTCACTATATGTATTTGCTTTGAGCCTCCTTCCAGTTAGTGACAGAAATGGGTGTGAAACCAATGCTGGATCCCAGAAAGCTAACCATTTCTGAAAAGTAGACAACATTCTGAATCCAGCAAGGGGTAATTTGTGTAGATCCTACAAGGGTTTCCTACAGAAATTGACAGCTGAAATAAAACAAAATACTGAAATTGAGGTGAAAAAAACAGCAGTTCTTCTCTACGTTTTACTCTGTAACTTTCTCCTGCGATGTCAGATTTTTGAAAGCAATATACCATTACGTCTGCTGGACTCTTCTGGTTGCGGGGATATATATGGCTTATATGTTCATCAAGAACACTAGGTGCCCAGAGCCAGTAAATGAGCTGCACCTTGCAATGGGTTTTCATTCTCTACCGGGTATACAGCAATTCATTTGCTGAAATATAAAGAGTGAAAAATAAATATCAAGAAAACCTTTGCATTTCCAAAATAGGCACAAGATAAGGTGTTGAGAAGTCTCTGAATTCCGGGATGCCCATACTAGCATGTGAATTACAGGGCATTTCTAAAATAGATGTCTTTTTTTTACACACTGTTTTACATTTGGAAGGAAGAAATGTAGAGAAAGACAAGGGGCAATAACACTTGTTTTGCTATTCTGTGTTCCCACAAGTCTCCCGTTAAAATGGTACCTCACTTGCGCGGGTTCGCGACAGGAAACGCAACATGGACACATCGCATTTTTATATTGAAATCTGACGTGTTTTTTGCAAAGTGCCTAGCTGTAGATTTTGGCCTCTAGCTCAGCCGGCACCCAGGGAATCCTACCAAATATGCCTTTTTTGAAAACTAGACACCTAGGGGAATCCAAGATGGGGTGACTTGTGGGGCTGTCACCAGAATCTTTTGCAAACCTCAAAATTTGGCCCAAAAACACTTTTTCCTCACATTTCGGTGATAGAAAGTTCTAGAATCTGAGAGGAGCCACAAATGTCCTTCCACCCAGCGTTCCCCCAAGTCTCCCGATAAAATTGGTACCTCACTTGTGTCGGTAGGCCAAGTGCCTGTGACAAGGAAGAGCCAAAAACATGTTGAAATTTAGGCTGATAAGGGGAGCAGAATTCTTATTGGAATAGATGGGACAATGCTGGGTGGTAGGACAGCTACTGCGAGTTCGAGGCCCTCCTCCACCCGCAGGCCCCCACCTGTGCCTCCTCCCTGGTGGTCTAGTGGTGCTGTAAGTATTGTATTGTGTTTGCCTTGTGTCTGCTTTTCACTTTATTTTTATCACTGCTTCTCTGTTTTCTTGCTCTGTTTCTTTGTGCCTTTTTCTCTGTTCCTCTATTTTCTGCCATTTCCTTTCCTTGGGCTTCCCCCATGGTTCCCCTGCAGCTGTGTCCCCTGCGGCTCCACCCCACACATGCGCCCATTCGTGCTTCCCTCCCAACTCGCAGCTACTCCTCCCTCCCACCTCCCTCTCTTAATAGTGGCCGCGCACAGTGGGCACGCCAGAGGCAAGCCCGTCTGCGCCTGGACCATGCCCAGCGCCAGTCCCCCTAGCCGCCGAGATCCCCCCAGCACCAGATGTCACTAGGACACCAATGCCATCCACGCCCTCAACACCGGCCGCTCTACCACCTGCTTCCAGGCCTCACCAAAGCTTACCCACGGACCCTTCTCCTGCCTGAGCTGCAACTTCTCCACCCTCTGAACCATCACCTCACGCGCCAGAACCGGACACAACCACCTCGGGTGCATCCTTCTCAACACCCGCTCCGGCCACAAACACACCATCGAGCTTTGGGACCTTCTCGTCTCCTCCTCCCCGGACATCACGTTACTGACAGAGACCTGGATGAACCCATCCTCAGCTCCAGACATCACCATAGCCATCCCAGACGGTTACAAGATCACCCGCAGAGACCGCACCAACAGACCAGGAGGAGGGATCGCCATCGACCACAGGAACACCATCAGAATATCAACCAACCTCGAAGACACCCTCAGCACCACCGAACACATGCACTTCCAAGTCCTCATCGACCCCAAGACTACCCTAGGGGGTACCCTCATCTACAGACCCCCCCAAACCTCGACCTCAGTTCAGTGACTCCATCGCCGACATCATCAGCACTCAAGCCCTTGTTTCTACATATTACATCCTCCTCGGGGACCTGTACTTCCACCTCGAAAACACCAATGACAGCAACTTGATCACCCTGCTCGACTACCTCGTCAACCTCAGACTCAATCAACTCGTCACATCTCCCACCCATTCCGCCGGGCACACGCTCAACCCCATCTTCTCCGCCAGCAGACACATCACCTTCAGCTACACCACTGAGCTCCACTGGACCGACCACTGCTGCTTCCACTTCACCTTCAATAAACCTACTACCCACAACCGATTCCTCGCCACAGCTGGAACAAGATCACCAACGACTAGCTGATCTCTGCCCTTGCACGAACCCCACCAGCTGACTCCACCGAGGCCGACTCAGCCGCCCGCAACCTCAGGCAGTGGATCGACGACTGCGCCAACTTTCTCGCCCTGATCAAAAAACCCTCCCACAACCGCACCATCAGAAAGAGCACCTGATTTACAGCCGACCTCCGGACATCCAAACAAGCCTGCCGCAAACACGAGAGGAAGTGGCGCCAGGAACAGACACTAGCCACCCACACAGCCCTCAAGAACGCCATCCGCAAGCTCATCCGGGCCACCAAGAGATCCTCCTTCAAGGAACGCATCGACAACAATGCGCACAACAGCAAAGAGCTCTTCAGCATCGTAAAGAAACTCTCGAACCCCAGCTCCAGCACCAACGACATCCCACCTTCGCAAGACCCCTGCAAATACCTTGCCACCTTCTTTCACCTCAAGTTAACAGACATCCACAACAGCTTCAACAACAAGACCCTACCAGCAGCCACTAACTCCTCCGACTCCTCACCCCCCAACCACACCAAACTCCTGCTCTCCTGGACACACCTCAATGACGCCGACACCACCAAAGTAATGAACACCATTCATTCCGGCTCTCTATCCAACCCCTTCCTGCACTACATCTACAACAGAGCGAGTTCCATCATCGCCCCCCAACTCCGTATGATCATCAATAGTTCCTTCGAGACCGCCACCTTCCCGGAAAGCTGGATACACGCTGAGATCAACACCTTACTCAAGAAACCCCAGGCAGACCATAAGGACCTCAGAAACTACCGGCCCATCTCCCTGCTTCCGTTCCCGGCAAAGGTACTCAAGGAGATCGTCAACAGGCAACTATCCCACCACCTGGAAGAAAACAACACTCTGGACCCATCCCAACCCGGCTTTCGCAGCAATCACAGCACCGAGACCGCCCTCATCGCAGCAACCGACGACATCCGGACCCTCCTGGACAAAGGTGAAACAGCAGCCCTCATCCTCCTGGACCTCTCGGCCGCCTTCAACACCACCTGCCACCACACCCTGAGCACACACTTCCACGACACAGGGATCCACAACAAGGCCCTGGACTGGATCACCTCCTTCCTCACAGACAGAACACAAAGAGTCCGCCCCCCTCCATTTCTAGCTGAAGCCACCAAGACCACCTGCGGCGTACCACAGGGCTCCTCCCTCAGCCCAACACTCTTCAACGTCTACATGGCACCGCTCACCAAAATCGTCCGGTCTCACAACCTCAACATCATCTCTCATGCCGATGACACCCAGCTGATCCTCTCCCTTACCATAGACACCGCCACAGCCAAATCCAACCTCCACAAGGGTATGCAGGCCGTCACCAGCTGGATGAAGAACAGTCGACTAAAACTAAACTCAGACAAGACAGAGATGCCTAACCTCAGCCCCACCACCTCTGCTTGGGATGCCTCCTGGTGGCTGCCTTTGCGGAGAACCACACCAATGCCCACTAACCACGCCCGCAACCTGGGTTTCCTCCTTGACTCATCGCTCTCCATGACCTAACAAGTCAACACTATCTTGTTCTCCTGCTTCAACACCCTCCGCATGCTCCGCAAAATCTACAGGTGTATCCCTACAGAAACCAGAAAGACGGTTACCCAGGCCCTCGTCGGCAGCAGACTGGACTACGGCAACACTCTCTACGCGGGAACCACAGCAGCTCTCGACAAGAGACTTCAACGGATACAGAACGCCTCTGCACGCCTCATCCTCAACATCCCCCGCCGCAGCCACATCACAGCCCACCTAAGAAACCTACAACAGCTTCCCGTCAACAAAAGGATCACATTCAAATTCCTAACCCATGCCCACAAAGCACTCCACAACGCCGGACCAGCATACCTCAACGGTCGTCTCACCTTCTGCACCCCGAATCATCAGCTCCGCTCCACCAACCTCGCCCTCGCCACCGTCCCACGCATCCGCAAGACAACAACCGGCGGCAGATCCTTCTCCTACTTAGCAGCCAAGACCTGGAACACCCTCCCCATCCACCTACAGCAGACCGAGGACCTACTGACCTTCAGGAGACTCCTCAAGACCTGGCTGTTCGGGCAGTTGCAGCCCCTCCCCCCCCCTCAAAGCGCCTTGAGACCCTCACAGGTGAGTAGCACGCTCTACAAATACATTGATTGATAGAAATGTTGTGGATTCCTGCAGATTCCGGAAGGTTCCATCACAAAAATGTGGGAAAAATGTGTGATTTCCAGTAAAGTTGGAGCTTTGCAGGGCATTGTGGGTAAGAAAATGGTGGAGGTGCATGTGAAGCACACCGCCCTGGACTCACCCAGATGATTATTTTCAGATGTGCCTAGGTCTTGTGGATTTTTCTACATGGCAGCATCTCAGAGTCCAAAAAGTGCAGCCCTACCATTCCAAGTGGGACGATTTTGAGAGATAACCAAGCTCTCATAGCCCAAATGTAAAACCAAAACCCCAAATAATCAAATGTCCTTTTGCTTGCTGTGGGATAAATTGTTTTAGTGTGCTGGGGGAGAGCTGAAAGACTGTTACCCCATTCCGTTGGGGTGGGGGCATAACCAGGTCCATACTGGGTGGTAGCCACCACCCCACTATTTTTTTTTAAATTTCTCTGGCATCTAGTTGACTTTCTGCCCCCCGACTGAGTGTGGATCGGGGGTAATTTGCCCCATCTTTCCACTGGTGGGCAGAACAACTTTGGCCCCATTTATTTGGGGTGGGGGCATGGCCATACCCTCACCCTCTTATTTTGAAAAAAAAAAATCTTCCCTAGTCTCTAATGGGCTTTTGAGGGCAAATGGGCCTTCCAAAAATAGTCCGATCTGCCCCCGACCAACAGTAATGTGCCCCCATGGGGAGCGACCCTTGCCCAAGGGGCTGCCCCCCCAAAAAACACACACATACATACACCAATCCCTGGTGCCTAAGTGGTTTCTCCTGCCTCCCCCCACACGGGGGCAGATCGGCCTTATAGAAATAGGCCGATCTGCCCCCAAAGGGAGCAGAAATGGCCTAAAATAAATTTGACCCCTAGGGAATTTCCCTTTGCCTAAGTGGTTGCTCCCCTTGCGTGAAATTGACGAGAACAAAAATAAAAATCCCTGGTGTCTAGTGGTTTCTGCCCCCAAGGAGGGCAGACCGGGCTAACAAAAATAGGCCGATCTGCCCCCAAGGGGGGCAGAAATGGCCTAAATACAATTCCCCCCCCCCCCAGGGGAAGTGACCCTTGCCTAAGGAGTCTCTCCCCATATATAAAAACAAAAGTAAACATAAACAAAAATATATCCCTCATTTCTAGTTTTTTTTTTTTGTTTGTATTTTTCAATATTTGGGGAGCGACCACTTAGGCAAGGGTCGCTCCCCGGGGGACAAAAGGGGTCATTACGACCCTGGCGGTCGGTGGTAAAGCGGCAGTAAGACTGCAAACAGGCCGGCAGAAAAAAATGGAATAACCGCTGCGGTCATCCGCCACTTCACCATTCCGACCGCCATGGCGGTGAAGACCGCTGGGCTGGAGATCCATGGCGGTAGGCACTATCAGTGCCAGGGAATTCCTTCCCTGGCACTGATAGGGGTCTCCCCCACCCCCGATACCCCCCACGAATCCTGCCCCCACCCCCCCCAACCCCCCTGCCACCCTCCAAAGGTGGCACAACCCCCCTCCCCACCCCGACCATGCACATACACACACTCCTACACGTACACACCCCCAGCATGCACATATACACACCCCTACACGCACACATACACCCCGACAACACATACCTGCACACATACAAACAGACATGCACACCGTCCGCCCCGCACACATTTCCCATACACACAACACCCCCCGCACGCATACACTCACTCACTCACCCTCTACACTCTCACACGCACACTCCCATGCACGCACACAACACCACCCCACCCCCTTCCCTAAAGGACGATCAACTTACCTTGTCCGTTGATCCTCCGCGAGGGTACGGGATCCATGGGGGCAGCTCTGACACCAGAACACCGTCACCAGAACAACGCCACACCGAATCATGGGACGGGATTCAGTGGGCGGTGTTCTGTTGACGTGGCCGTGGAGGTTGAGCAACCTCCACTTTCCCGCCGTCCACCAGTATGGCTGCTGGCGGCTTTCCGTACGAAAAAGGATGGCGGGCTGCTAGCGGTCATAATACGCGGTACGGAAGACCGCCACCACTGGCGGTCTTCAGCACGGCGGTACCTCAGCGGTCTTGCGAAAAGACCACGGAGTTCGTAATGACCCCCAAAATTTCTTTTAGGCCATTTCTGCCTCCCTTGGGGGCAGAAAATGGCCTAAAAATAATTTGGCCTCCTGGGTAACGGCCCTTGCCCAAGGGACAGCTCCCTTCATGTAAAATGCAACAAAAAAAAGAATTCCCTGGTGTCTAGTTGCATTGTGATCGGGCAGCAGAAATGCTGAGAGAGACATGAAAGGAAAGGTGATTCAGATAACAACTCCATTGTGTTTTTTTTGTCCATTATGTCACACTAGACGGAAACCAGCCATGGTTATGCTTCAATGGCAACATTCCAGTTCCAGCATCCAGAACATAACCCTGAGTAGTTATCAGTGGCTAACTTAAACATTATACCCATCACTTTTTTCCCTCCATGCAATGCCTTAAGAGCGTCCAGTTTGTCCAGATGTTGGTCCTGTTCACTGTACTGGCCCTGTTCACTGTACCATAGCAATCAAGCAGCACTCTACTGATGATGCCCAAAAAGGCCAAAACCAGTTTTGGGGTTGCCTGTGTTTCCTTTCAGAGGGGAGCAGTTTGAGCTGGACTATTTCTACTGGAGCAGGACCAAGGCTGGTTTGCATATAGCGGGCTCCTTGCCTGGATGTGGTCTACAGTTTACTATGACAAGCCCACTTTTAGCAGCCAGTCATCGAGGTAGAGTACTGTTTGTACTCCCGACCTACAAAGATAGGCAGGGACCACTGCCATCACTTTTGTGAAAACCTAAGGGGCCAAAGTAAGGTTGAAGGGGAGCATGATAAATTGAAGGTGTTCCAGGCCCACCATAAACTGTAGGTAATGCCTGTGGAACTGCAGGATGGGTATAAGGAAATACCCATAGGGCAAGGATGCCACCCAGTCTCTTTGGTCTAGATATGACAGGATCTGAGTGACCATTTTGAACCTGTCCCTTCTCAGAAAGGCATTCTGCCGGCAGAGGTCCAAAACAGGCCTAACGCCTCCATCTGTCTTCTGAGCGAGGATGTAACATGATTAGCACCCTCTTCTCTCGCTGATTTCTCTAAATTTTCAATGGCATCTTTGGCCAATAAATGGCTGAATTCATGCATCAGGATCGCAGACTGATCCTCTGAAAGTCACTCCGGCATAGGAGGAAGTTGGGGTGTGGAGGAAAAGAGGGGCATGGATGCCAACTGGGTAGGAACTGCTGTGTTCTGCCTCCAACCTGTCAGAGAGGGCAAACAAAACTGGCTTGGTAGCTGCTGCAGCACAAAAGGATAAATTAGAGAATTGTTGCCTCACCTGGATGGAACAGGTTCTCTTGATATTATGTTTGTGGCCTAGAAAGGACCTAGCTGGTTGCTGCCAGGCCGATTGGGAGGCCTGGCATTTTCTGGAATCCAGCTCCCTAGAATACATCTGAATTTCCTGAATTGGTGGTAAAACTGATTTGTGTCAACAGCTGCAAGGATAGTGCTGTGGCGCGAATCGTCTTGAATCACTCTAGCGCCAAGTCATCCTTTTCTACACGTTGCTTTGCACCACTGAAGGGAATCTCCATTGTGTACGCTTGCACTTCTCCCAGAAATCTGGTTGATTGCATCTTAGGCATGCCTCTTGAGTATGACAAACAAGTTCTTTACCTTTGGAAATGCTCTTTCTGATAGGTACTCTATGCAACCGCAGATTCCTCACCTTGTGTATATTCTCCCAGGTGTCATTCTGGATTTGGAAACTCAAAAGTACTACTTCTGAACGTCAATAGGTGACATTGTGTGGCTCCGTGTTGACATCAATCCGCTATAGAAGTTTTGTGTGGTGCCGCATATTAAGACCACCCAGGTGTGCTGACACATTTCTTCTGTTGCTTTCTGAGCCTTTTCCACACCTTTAAACGCAGAGCCCATCAGCAAATTGGTGTGGCCAGTATGCATATCTTTAGGTTGAGACCTTTTCACATGGGAAATCTGCTCATTTCACAGGACAGGGATGCAGGAAGGTCAGCCAGAAATCTGCTGTCAGAAACAGTATCCATCTAAAAGAGCGTTACTGAAGGTAAGTAAGTAAGGAAGAAGGTAAGTAGATACTTCTAACCGCAGGGTTTTCACCTTGTGAATAGATACCAAAGCAGCTCCACCCCCAGTAGTGGGTCTGTGAAATGGCTCCGACCAGAAAGTTCTGCAGGACCAAACAGGCGAAATGCCATCCCGGCAGACCTGGCTGTCTGGGCACTAGTGCTTTGTGAACATGTGCACTAATGCTTAGCAGCCTGACCTATATCCAGGACAGACACTGTCCATGCTAGCACAGTCGTAGCAGCCTTGGGTTGAGTAGAATGGGCCCTTTGAGAGGTGAAGAGGGGAAAAGGAAGTCTGAAGAGGGATAGCCTGCCAGATGTGGAAAGGTGTCACTACCTTTAACAGGAATACAGCTCAAGGTCTCAGGAGCAGCTTGTTTGAGAAGACCATCATATAAGGTGGCTGGACCACAAGGCCTGCAGTTCACTCATGTGATAAACCGAAGTGATTGCGACCAGAAAAAGCATTTTTCTGATGGATACAACTACCTGTGGATTCCTCACCTTATGAATTCGTCCTTGTGTCAGCATCCAACGGAAAGTCTTCTTCCCAGCTGTCCACGTCGACGAGGACGTCATAATAGCACGGCTCCACGTGACTCCGTCTGACGTCAACGTGCCAATAAGAGGTCCTCGTCGGCGTAGTGACGTCAGTTTTCCTTTTTTCCGTGCCTTCGACGCCAACGGTTTTTCTTCCTGGCTCGTTGTTAACTGTAACGATTTTTGGTGGTTACAATGTCGCCTCCAAAAAAGTCCGGTGTCAAGCCGTGTAGAGAATGCGGGGGTCGGATGTCAGTGACCGACCCCCACTCAGACTGTATTTGGTGCCTTAGTTCGGAGCATGATGTGGAAGGTTGTTCTTCGTGTCAGAGCATGAATCCAAAAGCTCTGAAGGAGCGTGAGGCGAAGCTCTTCTTGGCTAAACCTAAGAAGAAGGGCCATAAAAAGGATTCCTCCCATGCTTCTCCCAAAAGGCATAAGAAGCGGCGTCATCATGACTCTCGCCGCCATCATGACTCTTGGCGCCGCTCAGAGCGGAGCCGATCGAGGTCGAGGTCTCGATCATCACGACACCAGAAGACATGGGAGATGAGTCCTACTGTCACGCCTCAGCCTGAGAGTCCAGGGTTGTCGCCGGCGCCTTCTGTTTTTGAGGTCGTTTAACGTAGCCCTCAGATTTCGCCAGCGTCAAGGGACCCTGATGTTCAGCAGACATCTGCACAACAGTACCCGGCTTTCACGGCTCCAGGGATGTATGCCGTCTTCCAATCCATGGCCCCTGCTGGTGCACCGGCGGGTCCCACGGGGCCATCGGCGTTTAATATGGGCTCGCCGGCGCCGTACAGGGCTGCTCCATTCATGCCCTTCTGCCCTACAGAGACTGGCGGTAACGCGCCTAGGGTCTCCCCTGGCAGGAGTCCTCCACTTGTGACGGTGGATCCGCCAGCACGTCAACTGACTCCTTCTCCGCGCCATCCGGCGTAGTTGATGTCCCCATCCAGACCGGCTCCATCACCTTCCTGCCAACCGACTCTGAGAAGGTCTTCATTCGACTCCGTGTCGGCACCGGCGCCGGATGAGTCTAGGAGTCTTCCTGGTCCTGTTCGGGATTCGAGATCGTTGGCGTCGATGGACTCTTTGTTGACTCCGGCCCTAGAGACACATCTTCGATCTCGGAGAAAGGCATTGAGACTTCTGGAAGAGGAGGAATATAGACAGCTGGAGGAAGGCGAGGGGTCTTGCCACTGCAAGTGGTCTGGATACTTCCCCGGAGTGGGACATTGCGTCTCCGGGGGAGTTTACTGAAGAGGCCGCTTCCTTCCATACAGTGGTGAGGAAGGCAGCTGAGTACCTGGATTTGCCTTTGTCTGTGGCGGAGGTAAAAACTAACCTGCTCACAGAGGTACTACATCCCTCTTCGTCCAGTGCTGACCCTTTGCTGCCTTTCAATGAGGCTTTGACTGAGCCTATCTTGGACTTGTGGAAGAAGCCAATGACAACTCCGGCTGTGAATAGGGCAGTGGCGAGGAGACATAGAGGTGCACCAGGAGATCCGGTTTTTCTGTCACGGCATCCAACTCCGGAAAGCTTGGTAGTTCAGGCGTCATGTTCTGCGAAGAATGCTCCTGGGACATTCCCTGGAGTCCCAACTGATAGGGAGTCCAAGAGGATGGAGCAGTCTTCAAAGAAAATCTTTTCATCTTGCAGCATGGCGCTTAAAGTTACTAACTCTACCTGCGTGCTGGGCAGATACGTCCACGCCCTTATGGACTCCGCTAAAGTAATGGCGAAGGAACTACCACAGGAGATGCAGAAATCGTTTGGGTCCCTTTTTATGGATGCGCGGGCTGCTGCACAGCAGATTATACAATCTGGCCTGGATACCTCGGATTCCATAGCCAGGGCCATGGGAACATCTGTAGCTACTAGGAGGCATGCTTGGCTAAGGTCCTCTGGATTTTCTTCAGATGTTCAATCCACCTTGATGGATCTTCCATTTGATGGGGAAAAGTTGTTGGGGACAAGGCGGACTCTGCCCTTGAACAGTTTAAGGACTGTCGGGCGACAGCTAAGTCCCTGGGCTTACAGACCTCTACTACAACGCCTTATAGACCTTTTCGCAGGTTTTGGGGGTTCATTCGAGGTTCTGCCTTTCGGAAGTCGTAGTCTTACGCCCAGCAACCTGCCAATCCGCCCTATCGTACCTTTAGAGTGCGGGGTAGGTGTAGGGCTAGAGGTCCAGCCCAGCAGCTCTCTTCTTCTTCATCCTCCTCTGGTGGACAACAGCAGAAGCAGTCCTAGTTGTCCCCACTTTATCATCCATACTTCTCCTGTAGGGGGAAGATTGAGTCTTTTTCTGCAGAAATTGAAGTCAATTACAACAGACTTGTGGGTGCTTGGTATTGTAGAAAAGGGCTATGCTCTCCCCTTTCAGGAGTTCCCTCCTCCCTTCCCCCCCCCGTCCCTCCTTTTGTTCAGAAGACCATCTTCTGTTGTTGCAACAGGAGGTTATAACCATGTTGGCAAAGGGCGCAATAGAGTTGGTGCCATTGCAGGAAAGAGATCAGGGGTGTTATTCAAGATATTTCCTGATTCCCAAAGTGGATGGTCGATTACAGCCGATCCTAGACTTTAGGATTTTGAATTTGTTCCTCAAGCAGGAAAAATTCAAAATGCTGACCCTAGCGCAGGTGCTGTTGGCATTGAACAAAGGAGACTGGATGGTGTCTATCGACTTGTAGGACGCATACTTTCATGTTCCGATAATCAAGTCGCACAGGAAGTATCTCCGGTTTGTGGTCGGAACGCAACACTACCAGTTTGCTGTCCTTCCGTTTGGACTTACTTCAGCACCTCGGGTTTTCACGAAGGTGATGTCAGTTGTTGCAGCACATCTCAGAAGGAGGGAAGTAGCGGTTTTTCCCTACCTGGACGATTGGTTGATCAAACCCAAGTCTCCAGAACTTGTGTTGTCTCATCTGCGAATGACAACCCAGTTGTTGTTCGATCTGGGTTTTTCTGTGAATGTGCCCAAATCTCACCTGGAGCCCTCTCAACGCCTCCTGTTCATAGGGGCAGTACTGGACACAACAATGTTTCGGGCCTACCCCCCGCCTCAGCGGGTTCGGGACATTCAGGCGCTGATTCCGTTGTTTCAAGTTGGAGCAGCAGTTCCAGTCCTCAAGGTCTTACGCCTGCTAGGTCTGTTTGCTTCTTGCATTCTGTTGGTCACTCACGCTCGCTGGCATATGAGGGCTCTTCAGTGGTGCCTCCGCAGGCAGTGGTTCCAACACAAAGGAGATCTCAGGGATTCAATAAAGATCTCCAAGGACGCTGTAGCAGATCTTCTTTGGTGGGCAGAGGATGGCAACCTTTCCCAAGGTAAACCGTTTTCACTGCCTCCTCCAGTGGCCACAGTGATATCGGATGCTTCCACTCTAGGGTGGGGCGCTCATCTGGGGGACCTGGAGATCAAGGGTCATTGGTCTCCAGCGGAACAGATGTTGCATATCAATCTGTTGGAGTTGCGGGCAGTACGTTTGGCGCTCAAGGCCTTCCTCCCTTCCCTTCGCGGTCAGTCAGTTCAGGTCCTGACGGACAACACTACCGCAATGTGGTATATAAACAAGCAGGGAGGAGTAGGGTCTTACCTTCTCTGCAGAGAGGCTCTGCGGCTCTGGTCCTGGGCTCGGGACCATCAGATTTGCTTAATAGCTAATCATTTGGCCGGAGTACTGAATGTACGTGTCCTCCACATCTTCGGGATGTGGGGTACTCCTCAGGTGGATCTATTCGCCACTCGAGAGAACGCGCATTGCCCGTTGTTCTGCAGCCTCCAGTATCTGTTGCGAGGAGCATTGGGGGATGCGTTTCAGATGTCCTGGAGCGGCCAGTTGCTTTACACATTTCCCCCCATACCCTTGATTCCTCGAGTTCTGAGGAAGATTCGTCAAGACCGGGCCCAGGTCATCTTAGTGGCTCTGGACTTGGTGTGATTGTTTTATGTGCGGGAAGGTGTCCCTTCCTGCACGTAAACAATCACTAATGGCAATTTGGTATTTCTCTGTGTGTGCAGAATGCAGCGCACACAGAAGTGCCAAAGCGTCATTTTTAAATGATTGCTTATGTGCAGTTCCCACACATAAACAATAATTTCTGGCATTTTGCTCTTTCTATACATGCTGCAGAATGCAGCATGCATAGAAAAAGCAACAAAGGAGGAGGAATAAAAGTATTCTTCCCTGTTGCGCTTTGCTAACGCCTGGGGTGGTTTTAGATTTTTGACGCTGCCTCAGGTTTACAAAATCCTGTAAATCTGAGGCAGCGTCAAAATGCAATGGGTGTTGTTGTGGCATGGCCATAGCAACACCCATTGCACGCCTCAGAGGGCCCCATATTTATAAGGAGGAGTAATGCCACAAAAAGTGGCATTACACCTCCTTGTAAAAATGGAGCAGAGGTTAGCGTCACATAAAGTGACACTTCAATGGCGCTAGGGGCTTTTAAATATGCTCCTAGGTATTTTAAGCAGAGAGGTTTGATCTAGCAACCTCAAAAAAGCTGAACGAGCCAACAAATAATCTTTAACAGTGCCCAGTGCTGGCCTTCCCTGAGCTAATGACAAAACAAATAACACTTCGGACAACTTGGCTTGTAGCATGTCAATCTGATGGTTGTTGGACCAAGCCACAAACTTGTCCCAGCACCTGGCCCTTGTTTGGATGGACACCTAGCTACCAGAATCACACTAACAAGTTCAGGAGAAAGATCCAAGTAGACTAGTTACTGTCGCTCAATCTCCACTCATGGAGTTGCAAATTGTGGAGGCCCAGGTGCAGCATCCTCCCATGTTACTGCCAAATAAGCTCCTCTCAAAGCGGCAGCCTGATCAGAAGACAGTTGCTCATGCCTAGGAGTCCTGAAAACCACATGCATTAAAGAGTCCAAAGCTGAACTCTAGGTATAATGTTTCTCTTATAGAGAACCTCCTTGGGAGCTCTAGCACATAAGGTCTGCGTCCTTTGGCACAAGAAAGTAGCAGAAGTAACACCCACTTGCTGGAAGACTTCTGAAGCCAAATCCTCTCTATGGCTCCCTTGGTGAAATAGACTGGATTTCCTAGAGCAAAACAGAAAAAGTGTTCTTTTGTCAGCCATGTAGATGGGGGGGGTGAATACGGAATGGCAGAAAGGAATGGTAGGGCATAGCCCTGCTTGACCAGCTGGATGACCCATAAGTCTGAAGTTATGTGTTGTCACCTTTAGAGGAAATGTCTGATCCTGCCTCTAATAGGGTGGGTGTGTGTCAAAAGGGACACACTAAAGTGGTTTTGTGGTTGTGGCTGCCGCAGGGGCAAGAGACTGAGCTGCACGTTGTTTCTGATGCCCTGAACGCTGTTTTCGTGTGCCACTGCTTCAGCCATGAAATTATGTTAGCATTATTGGAACTGTCTTGTAGGATTAGACAGCTCCAGAGAACAAGCTGTGTCACGACTCTACTTAAAGAGTTTCAGAGTTGAGTCCACTTTTACACCAAAAAGGTGAGAGCCATCAAGTTGCATGCGCATCAGAGATTCCTAGACATCTACAGAGAAACCCGTAGACCTCATCTACACAGGGTGCTGAAGCACCACACGTTTCCATTGTGAGACCCAATCAGTCGGTTGTGTTAAGGTCGGACCCTACTACCATTTTTTTCACATTTTGTATAGTTTGTTCTAAAGATACCTGTAGGTCCTCAGGAAATCCTGCAGGATTTGACCAGAGCATCCCATAAGGCATGACTGTAGCTGCCTAGAAGGCAGCTGGCATTATGTGAACACAAAGCAAATCTAGCCAAAATAAAACATGTGACTGCCAAAAGGTTCCATACACTTAGATTCATGGTCAGTAGAAATAGTGGGAAGTCACTTGGGTTGACTTGGCTAGTGGATGCCAGGAGCACCATGCTCTCATGTGTAGGGTGTTGTAAAAAATGAAGATCACCTGGTGCTGGGCTGTGGACACATATGCTATGCCCTACCATTCCTTTCTGCTCTGCCGAGCTCCCCTCCCCCATCAACATGGCTGAATGTGCCTTTCAGTTAACTGGGGGCCCGGAACATGGCTTTGTCCAAGTACTTAAAAGAGTATCTGTCAAGGCCTCCTTAAATGGTAGTTAAAGTTCAGTAGGTGCGTGGCCAGGTTTCTTTAGAACCTCCATTAAGGCGTTAGCTTTAACCTCCATTGTGGGTAGCTGCAGGTCAAGGACTTCTGCAGCTCTTTTACTGACCATTGTAAAAGAGGCAGTCCCCTCAGTAGTAAGACCCAGAGAAGAGACAGCACAGTGCTGGGGGAAGTGTTCAGACCACTGACATCCTAATTAAACAGGCTATGGATGACACATGCTGCGGCCTGTAGGATGCCCTTAAGAGGTGCCAGTTTGGAACGTGGGAGACCATGGATTAGGGCACTATCCCCATCCAGATTCAAGAGTACAAGGGCCTGAATAGCAGTTATGAAGTTGCTTTCTGGCAGTCGTATTTGCAGTGTGTTCTTTGAGGATGAGGTTGGTATCCAGGGTGAATCTAAGTGACGTCCCACTGGGTGAAAGCTGTCATGGTTCATATCATTGAGCCTGGTTTTACTATCTTAGTTGGGTTGAGCTTCAAGTAGATGCTGGACATCCAGATCTGGATGGTGTCCAAACACTGTTTGAGGCATTGGATGTCCAAAAACAGAGAGACTTTCTGGTACAGTTGTATATCATCTGCATACTGGTGAACCTTAGTGCTGTTATCTGTGAGGAGAACAACAAGCCGCTCCGTGTAGAGATTGAAGCTGACAGGGATAGTATGGAACACTAGGGAATTCCACAGTGATAGGGATATTTTGGGATCTGGATGTGCCCGTTTCAACAACATGGTGTTAGTTGGAAAGGTAAAAGGAGAACCAGTGAGAACATTGCTGATGAATCCCATCCGAGACTCCAGGGTGCGTACGATGATGGGTATGGTAAACTGTGTCACATGCAGCTAAAAAGGTCCAGCAATATCAGGAGACAGTCATCTCCATCTGTGGTTAGGAAGACATCATCTACTATGTGGAAGGTAGCACACTCTGTTATGTAACGTGATCTGAAGCCAGGCTCGTAGTCATGCAAGAGATGTGCTTCCCTGTTGTGATCTTGGAGTTGAACATATACTTTTTTCAGTGATCCTGTGATAAATTGTAGGTGAGGGATGGGCCTTTAGCTGACAAAATCACCAGGGTCTAGTGTAGGTTTCTTTATGAGTCAGAGGATCTTGCATGTGTTGGGATATGCGGGAAAAATGCCCTGAGTGAGGGAGGTATTGACAGTAATGAGAAGGGGTTAAAGAGCCTCCCCAGTGGGAGCTTTAATGAAAGAAGAGAGTATGACATCATTCCTAAGAAGTGGTTTTGAGGAAGTTGAGTATGTCATTGAAATCTGTGAAGGTTGTCAATTGCAGGATTCTATGGTTAGCGGTAGGCATAATTGATAAAACAGGCTTGTTGTTGATGTGCTGTTGGATGAGGCTTGCACTTTTCTGCAGAGTGAGGAATAGGTGGGTTGGCAGGGGGTGGATACAGTGTTTGATTTTTTTGAAAAGCATTCTGCTTCTATTGGTAGTTTAATTGATGGTGTTGTACATTAGTTTGTTTTGGCCAATGTGATGAGCTCTCTGCATGGTGTGCGGAGGGCTTCAGTATTATGAGATCAGCAGGAGTTCTGTTTTTCTTCCATTTTCTTTCCTATTTGCTGATGGATCGTTTATTGTCAGAAAATACTTTAAAGTACCAGGGTGCTAAAGGCTTTGTCTTGCACTTGCATGTTTTATTTGAGGCATAGCGGTTCACATAATTTTCTTTAAAAGTGTTGACAGAGGTTGAATTGATAGGGTGAGAAATGAGTTCAAGCACAAGTTTGTTTGTTTGTTGAGTAGACTTTGAAGGATCTGAAGGCTTGGTCTTGTCTTTTGTGTTGACCTTGGTTTGTTGGTAGGGCACTGAGCATGGAGATAGGAAAGTCAAAGTGGTCAGTCCAGTCAAGGATTATGGGTGGTTGTCCGACCTGGTCAACAGCCCAGAGGTACTAACCTGAAATCGTGACCCAGCAGGAGCGATGTATACATTAACTTTCCTTCCACGCTCCTCAGTGCCTCATGTCACCGCATTAACTGCCAGTATGAGGTGCATCCATGAGACTGGAGGAATGGGACAAAATAAGAATGGTATGGTCTGTTGCCACACGGTGTCACCCTCGTCACAATCCAGCTTTACTCACTGGATTGTGTTTATGGGTATTCAGCATGTACTGCAGGGGAACAGAATATGATTATCAGCACAACTTATTCAGTACCGACTTCTACTACAAGGCTTGATTGATAACACTCAGGCAGCATCACTCTGTCATTCCATGTACCTATTATTGTGACCAGTGTTCTCTTAAAAGCATCCCTTGAGGACTATGCTTGATGATCCAACACCAAGACTCTCTTGCGATCTCAAGGCCCATTGCCAAGTCTATTTCTTAATGGTTATAGTCAGTGGCGGGTGCTACCAGAGTTCTCTGTCCTTGAGCACTTATTACCAATTCCTGCAGTGGTTGGGGGTGCGCTGCCTTAGTTCTCAATTTTCAAGTGCTTAGCACCAGTTCTTGCACTGGTCAGGTGTGTGTTACTTTAAGTCCTAGTGTTCAAGCACGCTTTGCTTTAAGTCTCAGTGTTTGTGCGCTTAGTGTCAGTACTGTGGTGGCCGAACGGTGTGTGCGTGCCAATCTTACTTGTGAACTTACTTCTTCGTTCTTTTTCAGGTTTCCAGACGTCCTCGTAGGGACCCCAGAGTAGATGGAATGCGAGGCTGAAGACCATTGGCATAGGCCATGGGAAATCAGGAGCTGATTCAGGTAAGTGTCCTTTTTTCTTACAACGCTTCTTCTGCTTCGCAAAAGGGTGTGCTACAGGCGTGGCTTTTATAGCCAGAAATCAAAAATTGACATTAAGTTGTCTAAATCTCAAGAGGCCTCACACGTCCATTTCCAGTTGTGTCCAACGTTCTGCAGGTGATTTTCTGCGTATGCCAACTACATCTAATGCCGAAAGATGTTCAGTATGCCCGTTTCAGACACAGGCACAATACCTCTAGGTTCTACTTTTGTGATCCCTGCTTAGCAGTTACCTTGGTCATTCAGATCATTCACTGAGCCTTCCTTTGCTGCTGAATGGGCTAAACTTACATCTCCAAGCATGCATACATTATGACCAAGAATGAATGTGTGAAGTAACCTGTGACGCCTTCTTCAGACGCACTTCTTGGTGTGTATGCTCATGAAAGTGTTTTGCATTAGATTCTTGGTGATGTTGAGAAAACAAGGTCAAGGATGTGGCCTTAGGGCTCCATTAGTTGTGTGAGATGCTGTATTACATTGAGTGTGTTGATGAGGTTTAAGAGGGTGTCTCATTTTCGTTTAGCTTGTGTTGCTTGAGAGCTTGAAATCAACTAAGAGGGTTTGTGTGGGCATGTCAGATAAACGACGTAGTGACAACACCTGAGAATTCATCAATTAAGTTATTGTTTTGCCAGGGAGGTCTGCAGAAGATATTTAAGGTGGTGGGCTGAGTAGCAGAGTGTGAGAAATGGCATGTCAGCAGCTCCATGAAGTTGAGAATCACTTGCTTGCCTAGGGTGCAGGACAACGAAGAGTTATGGATGATAGCTAGGCTTCCTCCCTTCTTAAGTGCGCGGTCCACAATATACATGCTGTATCCCGTGATAAGAACGTCTAGGATGTGTGAGTGAACCATGTTTCTGTGCAGCAAGCTTTTGAAAGGTCATGAGGTCTTTTCATATCTGGTGCATGGAGTACTGCACAGAGAGCATTAATGAGCATGAGTTGGAATGTGTATTCTGTATTTTGAGGGTGTGTGTTTGTTAGGGGGATGTGTATGAGGTTGGATCTATTTAATGTGGGAATGCTATGCACATGTTTAGTCATCTAGGTCTGGGTTTGATTGTGGAGAGTAGCAGTATGAGGTGCTGAGTTTCAGTGGAACAGGGGTTCTGACCAAGGTCCTTCCTAGCCCGAGCAGGCTTATACAGGCAATACCCTTGTCTGTGTCTGCATTGTACTGGGGATGCCCAGAAAGCGATGACGCTCTAAAGAGTTGATTTAGATTGGGAGACAGCAGGAAGTGATTTCACTCCCTGTGCAAATGAATGGTAGGAATGAAGTGCCCTTGCTTGGCTTCTTCCTTCAAATATGGTTTTGGTGGGAAACCCACTGATGTCACTTCCACTGCTGATGGATGGTAGCAAATGCAGGTTCCCTTATTTGGCTTTTTCTTTTAAAGATGGTTCTGGCTTGAAACGAGTGATGTTGCTTCCTGTGCAAATGCATGATGAGAAATTAAGTCCTCTTGCTCGCCTTCTTCTTTTAAATATGAGTTTGATGGGAAATCAATAACGTCACTTCTTATGCATGTGGATGATAGGAAATCCAGTGATGGCATTTCTTATGTAGATAGTGTGTAAGGAGTTGACAAAGCCTTGGCTCTGTATTTCCAAGAGCATATAAATCAAACACCTCCAATAAGCCTTGCCAGTGTGCATTTTATTCTCTCTGCAGTGGAGATACAGCAGTTGCAGGTCATTGCTAATGCCCTGCATATCACCAAGTGCCCTTTGCCCTTTTTGTCCTCAGATCCTTCTTGACTCCCTCTCTAATCACATGAATGAATAGAGAGGATGTTCTCAACTGATCCCCCTCCTTTCTGGCCAACACAGTGTACATTCAGAGGATCCAGCTCACCGCCAGCCTCAACGCAAGCCCCCCCCACCCAAGCCGACGATGTCAACACTGCCGCACACAACCTCCACGAATGGATCACCGACTGTGTCAACACCCTCGCCCCCCTCAAGACATCCCACCACAGAAGCACAGCCAAGAAAGCAAACTGTTTCACCCCTGCACTCAAAGAATCGAAACAGGTCTGCAGTCATCTAGAGAGGAAATGGCGCACCAGCAAGACCCCCACAAATCATGAAACTTTTAAAAACACCGTCAAAAATCACCACCAGCTCATTAGGACCACCAAACAAATCGCCTGCAACAACGCATCAATAAAAATGACCACAACCGCAAGGAACTGTTCACCGTCATCAGAGTTCACCAACCCCCAACTCCAACTCCACTGACATCCCCCTGTCGCAAGAACTCTGCGAATACCTCGCCAACTAGTTCCATCTCAGAATCGTATACATTTATGACAGCTTCACCACCCAGGGACCCCCACGACCCTCACCACCAGCCCGTCGATCGAAGCCTCACCATGCCCCCCCACCCTCTTCTGCTGGAACAACATCACCGACAGTGAGACCCACCACATCATGGCAACCATCCACTCAGGAGAGACAATCGCCCTCCTCCGCCTGGACCTTTCTACCATCTTCGACACAGTCTCACACGACACGCTTCGCACCTGTCTCCACGACGCCGCATCCGAGACTCAGCACTGCAATGGCTCTCTTTGTTCCTCACCGGCAGAACACAGAAGGGCCGACTCCCCCCCCCTTTTCTATCGGAAGCCACCAAGATCAGCGGCAGTGTCCCCCAAGGATCCTCGCGGAGTCTTACCCTCTTCAACCTCTACATGACCCCACTGGCCACCATCGTCAGAAGCCACGCACTCAACATAGTCTCCTACGCCGACGACATCAGCTACCCGACCAACAACCCGACCACCACCAAGAACAATTCTCACGAAGGAATTAAAGCATTTGCCTCCTGGATGAGATAGTTACCTGAACTCGGACAAAACAGACGTCCTCATCCTCGGCTCCAAACCCTCTCCCCTGCATCCAGAAAACCACAGCCGGAGGAAGATCCTTCTCCCACATCACCGCCAAGACCTGGAACACCCTCCCCATCTACCTCAGGCAATCCCCCACCCTGTCGCAGTTCAGGAAGGACCTCAAGACCTGGCTCTTCGACTGATCCTCAGCACACCCCCTACCTCCCCCAGCGCCTGGAGACCCTCACAGGTGAGTAGCCGCATTTTACAAATTCCTGATTGATTGATTGATCTATGCAAACCATTCACTCTCCTTCTCAGCTAGAGTCTCACATGGTTCCATTCTTATTCCCTTAATAGTCAAACCATATATGATCCCACTACACTCTCCCAAAATCATTGCCTCACGTGTATGCCAGTGACACACAACTGTATCTCAAGGTTTCATCACTGATCTATATCCTGTGACTATAGGAGTGCACAGGCACCACCCAAACCTGGATAGCTGCATTCTCCCTCAAACAGAACTCAATTGCAACCAATTTCATTTTTGTGAAACGATTATTAGGCAATCTAAAAACGGCTGAACACCCGGCACAGGCAAAACCAAATAGTTGGCGAATTGCTGAAGCATATACACTTCAGTGGAATTGAATACACTTCTTAAACTTGATGTATCTATGATTCTACTGTACAGTTTAAGTATTAAAAAGGTAATAAAAAATAAATCCCTGGTGATTCTGGTACTTTTTCCTATTCAATGGGACTCTAGCATCCCCAGTAGTCGTGGCTTGAGACTACTCGATAAAACTTCAAAGTAAACATATGCAGTCTCCTGACAAATTTGGCTGCCCATCGCTCTATATTTAAGCATCCAATTTCCTTCGACAAGTTCCCTAATATTATTAAGCAAAGTAAAAACATTTGCCAGTCAGGATGCCAAGGAAGGAGCATCGATAGAGAGACCTGAATCACCACAAAGCACGCTTTTGTTGCCCTGGTGTTTTGATGTGTCAGATTCAAAACCATAAAGGCACAAGTAGCAGAACCTAGGCAATGAATGATCAGGATTTACGCATACAGATGTTGTAAGACTTCCTTGCCAACTAAGTATCGCCATGGAATAAGCCCCCATGGATACGTTATACAAAAGATGCAAGGATGACCCAGCAAAGCTTTCCAGTCAGCGCATGACAAAGCTATAGTTTCTGATTTAATCCTGTGGAACCCCAATCTTAAATTTAATATCTAGAAATAAAAGAGCAGAATTAGGGATTACAATTCTTGCTGATGGGGCAACAGGCTTTCTGTCCTGTATTTATAGCCACCAGCATTAGGGTGCGCACAACACTATGACACTGAAAAAAGAGCCAAGAGTATACCACTGTTTAGTAAATCATGCCCTGCACAGTTTGACCCGTAGCCTCACCAATCGCCACCATATATACACTATACAACTTTGCAAAGTCTTGTTTACAACATCACACTATTAGCTGTGCTCTGTACACCCAAGAGCCACTCAGATACACTCTGTATACCATACCTTAAGCTACTATTGCTGTCCAAGGTGAAACACCAGCAGAGTGCTTCTGGCTCTTCCAAAATGAAAGATGGGACGAGGGCCACAGGTGGAGTACTCGGGGGACTCACCACACTGGGGGAGGTAGTTCTTGATATACTCCTTTCCCTAGGACGTCAGGCATACCCCTTCCATACAACAATTTCTTTGCCAGCCAGTCATTTCCATCTAAAGAGTTTAATAACTCGAAGCGATTTGCAGTGGGAACGGTTACGTGGGCTTGTAAAGCCGGCAACCCTGAGGTTTTGTTACACAACACTTTTGGGCGATCTGGGAGGTAAATAGTTGAGTCATAAAAAATAACCCAACAAATGCACTTTGATCCCTCCTTTTGCCCCTAAAGTGAGTTTCAAAGTATCCAACAGGCGCCTCACCAGAAGGGGGGTCTTTAAAATTTATCATAATAGAAACTCCATCAGAGGATTTTTTTGACGAACTGACCCAATTCACTCTTCACCCAAATATGATTGTGTTATTGAGATCCTCTGGGAAGCTGGTTTTAGCCCTCAGCCTCGGAGCAAACCGTCTCATCAGGGCATTTGCATCCTCATTATAACCCCCCATCAAGTGAGGCACATTTTCCATTACCAGGACATACGGCACACATTCTGGCGCTAGATGCATAACCCCTTCCGAAGTTGCATTAGTATTAGAACATCAGGGATTTAAGAAACCTGCATGAACACTGTTCTGGGTACCTAGGATAAACTTTTGCTCTGTTAATGGGGTTCTAATTTGGATTTGACCTGGAGGTGGACTTTGCTTCGACAATCCTGAATTGTGCGGGACATTGCCCTCCCTTGCTGCCCCCTCCAAGCTATAAGTTTTCCCTCGTGTAAGAGACTCAGTGTTGGTTATTTGGGTTTTCCCTGCTGGAGGTGAGAAGAGTGGTGCTGACGGCGCTTAGCGGCGTACACCAACGTGCTCTGCCCCGTGGCCCTGAGCGGAGGCCTGCCACACGGAGCACGATGTAGCGTTAACTGCCACCCCCCCAAAGCGGAGACGCAGTCTCCTGACCTGCCCTGTCCGACACCGCTGCGCCGATTCAACCTGAAGCCCACCTCCTGCGCTGCCTCACTATTGGCCTTTATCCCCCGTGGCCTTCGGGCCCGGAGTGGGAACTTTCCGGGCCTCCCTAGACCCGGAGAACATCGTGAAGGTGAGGAGTGGGGAGGGCGGAGCTGGCGGCCCACAGCAGTGCTTGTCAATCCACGACCTTAAGGTGGGGGCCCAGCCGCCTGGAGTGCAAGGGAATGGTGATTGGGACACACCGCCCCAGAGACGATGCGTAGCCTCCTGCCTTTCCCTGACAGCAGCCCTGTACACATCGTGGTCTGAACTCCCAAGACACCTGACCTGAAATAACAAGTAAGACAACTCCAAGACATCTGGTGGGCTCACTTGGCAGCCCTCTGTCTACTGGGAACTCCAGGAGGCCCTCTGCTTGCCCGGATTGAAACAGCGAGAAACCCTATGCTAACCGGCACTGCGACTGTGGGACTCCATGGGACTGAGGGGCCACGGAGAGGTGCATGGACGGCCCTGAGAGCCTTGACCTTACCTACCCCATTCACAGAGGTGCCGGTTCCCTACCTCCTTCTCCCCGGCTCCCATCCAATCCGCTGTTTAATCCACTGCTCTGCAGTGAACACACCCGCCATTGGCAAAGAAAAGCAGGTGCCGCCCTCATCATCACATGCCCATATAGACAAATATACTACCAAGGCCAGGGCTCAGGGCAAGGAGGGCATGACAGAGGGGCCACCTGTAACAGGAGACACCACAAAAATCCTGCAAGCCATCCAATCCTTGCAAACGGCAGTCGAGCATAAAATTGGGGAAGTAAGAATCGACATGGGCCTACTGCGACAAGATCTTAAAAACGTCACAACATTTATTACCAAAACAGAAAAACAAATCTCCACAGTAGGAGACGAGGTTCAGGAATTAAAGACTAAAGTGAATCACCTTCTTACCAATACCCACGAACTACGCGCCGGGTGGAAGATGCCGAAAATCATTTGCGACAAAAGAACCTGCGCTTCTTTGGCTTTCCAAAAGGATCCAAGGGTCCCCGCACTGGGGACTTTCTTGAGACCTGGCTTAAGACATGGATACCTTCCGACAAACAGTCGCCATGGTTCACTGTGGAGCGTGCCCACAGGGTGATCACAGCAAGACACCCCTCCCACCCCCCCCTCCGGGTACTACCCCCAGAGCTCTGACAGCCCGTTCCCTTAATTTTCGAGATCGTGATTCTATCTTGACCGAAGCCCGCCGCTTTCACAGCATACCGTACCAAAACTCAAAAGATCTTAATTTTTTCAGACTACTCTTGGGAAGTTCAAACAAAAAGACGCTCCTACGACCAAGTAAAACAGAAATTGAAAGCCTTACAATTAAAATACATGCTCCTGTTTCCTGCACACCTAAAAAGTCCTACAAGCGGGAAGGCCCCCTTCTTCAATATGCCTGAATCAGCATGGGATTGGGGTACTGAAGAGGGTCTGCTCCGACCACGACCGGGAACTATGAGTCCTACAGACCGATCCCCGGATCATGAACCTGGGGTGACTACACGACAGAAGATTTGCCCCAAACGCTCCCGCACTCGCTCCCACTGTGGGGGACGGAGATCATCGCATCTATCCTTGTCACCAGACTACGGCGTACCAGATCGGTCCTGCACCAAGGCGCCTCAAAGCCCTACCCCGCCGGCCTGGTCTCCTCCACCCGAGGGGGAAAGACTAAGCCAATCACCTTTACTCTGAATGATCTGTGGGGCTCGAGATAACGTCTACTGGGGGCAGTGGACGACACAGCCATAAAGATCCTAATTCTTAGAGGGGTCCACCACTCCATGCCACTGAGTTTTTTTTTTTCTTATCTTCCTTTCGTTTGTATACTCTTATTGAGTTAATTTTATTTTATTATCTAAGGGTGACAGATGCTTCTCTGGTTGGGGAAGGAAGTGTGGGGAGGAGGGATTGTTAAGGGATGCACAGTTAATTTTATTGCTCACTATGTTGCTCTTACATGGTACCAAGCACCCCCACACGCACAGGCTCACGACTACATTGCATTCTCCGCCACTGGACTTTGGGGACTCTCCATTCCGGGGACCCCGCTGAGCCTTACTCTCTAACTCCACCGCTCCATGGCTTCACACACCATAATGTTGTGGAATGTCAATAGGGCTGCTGTCCTACGATACTCCTTCAAGAAACCCATCTAATGGAATGCCACTGTCCATTTCTTGCCCGATAAGACTTCAACAGGGTCCCTCATTTAGACTTCACACGTGGAGCTAGGGGAGTCGCAATACTCCTTCATTGCAACTATCCTATGGCGGTACACCAAACGTGGCCAGATCGTCACAGGCGGTTCATCGCCCTAGCGGTTACGGTGGGGGAAAGCACATCAATACTCTTAGTATATATGCCCCACCCACCGGATTGGAAGCATTCCTTACTACATTGACAGATATCATCGTCCAGATGCCTTTAGGCCCTACCTTCATTGGAGGTGACACAGATGTAATTCTCGACCTAGACATGGACATCACGAGTCCCCCCTTGCAATCCAGATGTAGTCGTTCTGTCTTTCTTAACAAATGGCTATGGAACATGGGCCTATGTGACACTTGGCGCACGTGGCACCCCACTCCCTGCAATCTACCCCCACCTCAGCGACCCACCACATACACATGCCTTTAGACTTTCTCTTTATGCCGGCCACTGAGCTTCACTTACTTGCTGAAGTACTGATACTTGCCTGGGGCATCTCTGACCATGCACCGCTGCTCCTGACCACTGGCCCCTCGGATGCCACCCGAAGACCGATATGGCACCTTAATGCCTGGGTTCCACAGGATGCAACCTACTCTGAGTCTGTCTACACTGAAATTTAACAGTACTTCTGAGAGAATGTGGGTAGCGTCCAATCTAATGCAACACTCTGGGCAGCGGGTAAGGCAGCTTTCTGGGGCCATGCCAAGGCTCTCCTGCGCCGAATAGAAAAAGAGAAGCGGGTGCACACAACGGAGCTTGAAGCCAGGGCACTTCTGGAACGAGAGCTAGACCAGGGCGATGGAATGGACCACGAGTGGGCCCTGGAACTTGTGGGAGAAGAACTTAGGACCTGCTCCCTTGAAGAGTCAAAGCTGCTCTGGCATGCTTCGCAATCACGCATCTATGGATGGGGAGACAAAAACAGTAAACTATTGTATCAATTGGCCCGTGGACCACAGGGAGGACAAGTGGTCCCAGAAATGGGAGATGCAACCGGGACAATCCATAATAATCCCAAAGACATTACCTCCACCTTCGCTCAATACTACACTGCCTTGTACAAACCCATGCCTAGACCCACCGTCGAAAGGGATGCCCCGCTTCTACACGAGATCTCTCTCCCCCGCCTATCAACATCGCACAGTCATACGCTAGAAGAACCCATAGCACGGGAAGAGATCAGCGAGGCTGTCTTAACACTGAAACCAGGTAAGACCCCTGGTCCAGATGGCTACCCCGTAGAATACTATTCGAAATTTAGAGATATACTGTTGCCCCACCTCTACAACAAATCAATACATAGGGATCACTTGCCCAAGGAACTAGACCAGGCAACTATCGTAGTCATCCCCGAATCCCATCCTCCTTCCCAGGTCATGCACCGCATACCCACCCATCTCTCTAAGAAATGGCGAAATAACAATACTTGCAGCCATACTAGCCAATCGCCTTAAGAGGGTCATACGCCATCTAGTTCACCCTGATCAATGTGGCTTCATACCCACTCAAGGGACCCGACTCTGCTTACGGAGACTACACGTCGCCTTAGCATATAGATAGAGCATTGACTCCCTCTCTAGACAAGCAAACACAGCGGGCTCATAAAGAACACACCTATCCAGGTGTGTTCCCAAGTAAGCAAGCAATTGTATATTGAAATGTTCCCCGTGTGCACCTCAACCACAACACCTGCTGCTAAGATGTAAGCCTTTTTCAAAAGAAAAAGGGGACAAAACATACAAAAAACAATATGGTGGTGCACCACTCATCCAAATATTGAGAATACAGCAATGTCCAGTCTTTTGTATATAACAAAAATGTGATGAGTCTGTTCTTTATTTTCTTCCACTTGCTCTTCAAAAACACATATAAATTATGGTAATGACAGCCAACGTGTTTCATCCTTCCACATAGGACTTCTTCAGGGCTGTAGCATGACATATAACGAACACTAAGAATATACACAACACTGCACACATAACCACAGTCTTGTGTGCTTAAAATATTAAAATTATTTGCACATATAAAATACATCAATGACATTAACTAAACATAATATAGACAGATAGATAGATAGAAATGAGCTAAACAGATGACAAAGGGAAAAACTAACACAGAATTTTACAACAATCATTGGTGTGAGTGAAACAGGTTGCAATCACCCAAGGGGTACATGGTACAGTCCGCCAGTGAATACATATATAATTGTGACGAGTAACCACTTAGTGAACAGTTAGTGTGCATTTCATAGATACCATACCTGGGCATACCTAATCTGTTTTCTGATCGGCTGCTGGTTTATCTAAGTAGTCATAACCTTGCAGTCTTTCATGGCATATCTAGTGTAATAAAAATAACACAAACCCCATGTCTCAAGTGTAATTCAAGATTATCTAATCATGATGGCAATCTCATTTTCCCTAAGTAATTAGAAACATAAAGAAGTCAACTTAAGGTAAAGAAGTAAGCCAAACCTAAGGTAATTAAATCCAAGAACGAATACATCATTCACCATGTGTTTGGAAAAGGCAATAATTTCCATACCCTCGCATGTTTGCAATTCATTTTCCCAGAGTGCCTTGCAGTCAGGGGCAACCAGTGTCTGCCACTCAAAGCTACACTTAAATAACTAATCGTTCTCTTATTGCGTTGTGTTGAAAAATACAGTAGGACGTTAGGCCAAATAGGTTGTTAAAAACAACAAGATGTCAACACGAGCAGATCAAACATACGAGTAATGTCCGGAATGAGTCAGTGAATAATGAAAATCGTTTCAGCCAATAAATATTTGTTAGGTCAAAAAAATTGTTAAATATAACAACACATCAGCATGACCGGATTCAGTTATGTGAGCCATGTCAAGAGTGAATCAGTAGTTAATGAGAAACGTGTTGGCCCAAAAAACACCCGTCTGAAAAGTACCTCGTTGTAGCTTCTGATCCATCCTGTCCTTGGAGAGCTCTTGAGCGTGCTGGGGCTTGCCCTTGGACTCTTCCTGTTGATGATTCTGCTGGGAGTGCTGGAGGGAGCTGAAGGCACACAGACACAAAAAACATTCTTGGGAACGGCGCTGCTCATAGCCAAGAGAGAGATTGCGACACAGTGGGCGCAGAACACCCCAAGTATGAAGGATGTTGTATAGTTCCAGGTTGGGGAGGGTCTATAACCAGGGACTTTCGCAATGAATGCTCAGGTAAAGTAGGCTTTATTAGTACGAGAGGTTCAAGGGGAGGCCTCTAGCAGAGTTTCTGCACCACCCCACTCTTGACCTCTATATGCTCTAATTTAGACTCTATGGCCCCCATAACCAATGACAAATAATTAGTAATGGACGTTTGGGTTGAAGAGCCCAAAATGCTTCTGTCACTTTGCACATTGATGTTTCTCTTCCCCATTTGATTTTACTACTCAAGTGCCTTGTCAACGAAAGGACGGCCTAAGCACACAGGGACAGAGAGGGGTCTGGCCTGGCCTCTTCTGGCCGATGACGGACAAAGACGGGCTCAGTCTTTGACCTGGCGTGTCCCGCGCTGCGGTGACTGCGGGGCTGTTAATGAGGCCGCCGGGATCTCACTTCCTCCTGCCCCCACTGGGCAGTCGGGAGCTTGTAGTCCTGCCCCCACTGAAGAGGGTTCCTCAGAGGGTCCCTGGAGGCGGGACTGGGTCTGTCCTGGGGTCCTGCAGCACCCTGTAGCCCGTGAGGAGGTGCTGGATCTCTCCCTGGTACCATACAGCGCCCTGAAGTCCAGGAGAAGGCACTGGATGTCTCCCAGGGTGTGTGCCGCACCCTAAAGCCCAGGAGGAGGTGCTGGACCTCCTCTTCCAGGGTGTGTGCAGCTCCCTGAAGCCCAGGAGAAGGCACTGGTTCGCCTCTCCCAGGGTCTCTGCAGCCCCATGAAACCCGAGAGGAGGCACCGGGTCTCGGATCTCGCAGTCACTGCAGTGCCCTGAAGCCCAGGAGCAGGTGCTCGATCTCTCACAGGGTCCGTACAGCACCCTGAAGCCCGCGAGCACTTCCTCAGGATGGGTCGAAGACAACTCTCAGTTTTATTATATGCAGATGATGCAGTACTAATCTCGCGAATTGCAAATGGCTTCCAAGGCTTGCTAGACCTCTTTTTAACTTTTACGCAGGACTGGGACCTGAAGGTAAACTTTGCTAAATCATATGTAATGATATGTGGGCCCCCAAACATAAAGTCAAAGCAGTTTAGAATGGGTGGAAACGTTCTTAACAAGGTCAAGGATTTTTGCTACCTGGCTATACATTTACGTGCCTCTATGTTATGGAATTCCCACTTGAAATTTAAGACCCAACAACTTTCAAGGAATATTGAGGCGATCTTTTGTTTTGCCTGTAAATTAGGTTACAGACCCATACCCCAGATGGTGTCCCTCTATAAAACCAAATGCCTAATGCCAGCTACGTATGGGGTGGGTCTGTGGGGCCACGTTGAAGGGGCGTCTGTACAATGCATGGAGAATAAATTTGTACATAGTCTGTTGTTGGTTCCCAAGAATGTAGCCAATATAATATGTCATGAGGAACTGGGTCTGCAGCATCTAGAGGACATGATTTCTGTTTCGCCCCTCCTATTGTGGATTAGATGTTGGAGAAACCCAGAGGCCAGTTTGGTGCAGTACTGCATGTCTGAATGCTTGCACTGGCAAATATGAATAGGATCTCGTGGCTTGCATACATAAAAATGACCTTTCAAAATCTGGGGCTTGAAAATATGTTTGTAGATCCTAAATCGCTGCCAGAAAATGCAAAAGAGATCGTGGAGCATTAATTTAGAGAGTATACTATGACCCTCAGACTACAGGGTGCACTGAAGTTGAGATCATTTGAGCCTTGTACCCAGATTTCTACTGCAGACTCATTGGAACGTTACTTGGCCAGGCCTGGTTTGAGGGTCCATTAGTACGCTCTCTTAATCATGGTGAGGCTAAACTTAATCCTCTTCAGAGTGGCTTTTCCTATGCAGTGTACCTGGCGAAGAGATCTCCCCCCTTGTCCTTATGACGCAAAGTCCAAGCAGAGCACTTGTCACTTTATTTTATTTTTTACATTGTATACTGACCAACATCCTTTTTCATACTACCAATGTTGCGTAGGGCAAATGTTAGACATTATAAGGAAGCAATGATCTATATACAAAAACGTTTGACAATCAAAACTTGCCATTTTTATATAATTTTTTTTAGATCTGCTACTGCTATTAGGAAACGCTATGAACTGGTTGATCTACCTGCACATTGTAATTGGATATATGCTATGAAATTTGAATATTGTTCAATCCCCATCCTAGTAATAGGTAAGGGTATGTTTCTAACGGTTGATATTTTATAATCTGTTATTTTAGTTATATTTATGGTACACATGCATGATCTTGATGTAAAGCCATATGTTTTAGAAATTTAACTGTATATAAATGGTTTTTATGTGTTTCAATGGCATTTGCCAAATAAAGAAAGATTTTGACTGACTGACACCAGCAGAGTACACCCCAGTATTGGTGCACTCTGAAGGAGAAGGATGTCAGGGTCCAGAGCCAACCTGCCCTTTGGTCAGCAATCCCTATGTGCTTCAGGAGCTCGTAGATGTGGGCTGGTACTTCACAAAACTGGCTGCTTTGTGAGGCCAGTTACAAGTGATGGTAAGGCTGCATTCATACCACACTGCCAGTCCTATTTGCTTGTTTGACCCTGCTGCCAACACTGTGATATGTACTCATATCAGGCAATGCACTTGTTGGAAAGGCAGTTGTGTGTGAAAGTCTTACGGGCAACAACCAGACTTATCGGTGGTACCGAAAATAGGTCTTGCTTAAGGAGAGGCAACCATGTTCTTCCTGTTGTCTTACAATGGGGGATAAGACTTGTGCATATTTAAGCGTCCCTATTGAGAAGGCAATGAAGACCATTTTATAGGTGTCAGTGAAGGAAGCTGTTTTGGCATGGCAGCCAACGAGCCTATCACATAGCTGCTTGTTTCCATACAGGCGCCAATTACCTCTTTAAAACTTAGGTCAGAGGAGGTTCCGTCAAGCCACCTTGTCTTGCAGTCACTAACTCTCCAAATGAGGAGGAGAATACCTGAAACAGCTCTATAGAAGATGTGACATCACGTAAGGTGCCTGGGCTTTGTTGAGGATCAAACACTGAAATTTTTGGAATTGACTAATTCCCAAAAGTTCACTGTAAAGAATGGAGAAGCAGTCAATTAGAAATCAGCGAGTACACAGCCAACCCACCAGACACAGCTTTACCAAAGGTGAATAATTTATTCATCTATTATGAATCAGTATCAAAGCAGTCTCTCCAATGGGTGATGTGTTTGAAGACCAGACTCACACCAGGAAATCTTGCAGGAATTAATATGTAATATCCCTGCAGACTGAAAATCAAGGCAGTAATGCTTGGTGTTAGTAAAGACAGAAGCTAACATACGAGCCTGGCAGATTTCTAAAGCTGGAATACCCTTAGCTAGTGCTCCTTGGCTAGGGCACAAAAGAGATCAACGCAAAGGACAACACAACATGACAAAGTTCACTTCTGGACCACTTTTATTTCTTCACATTGGTGAATCCAATAAGCAGCTGGTCATCAGTGTAGTATTCCTTAATTCAGTAATATAGATGTTAGCAACTTGACTATAACTGGGGTAACCTTTCCTCTTCCTTGATTGCATGCAGAGGAGAGGGAGACTTGGGAATCGTAATAGACAGCCCTCTACGAAAGGGTAACACCAGTCTGAGAAGAAAGGATATGTGTGTGTAATAAGAGGCAGCTTGTCTGGAAAGAAGAGCACATATGGAAGAACTAACCACAAATTATGCAGCTCACTATTGCTGCATGCAGAAGTGACTAATAGGGAGCACAGTTTTTAATGTACATCGTTGAAGAATGCACCTATGAAGCAGTGTAAAAGACTCAGAGAAGGTCAAAACCAGACCGAGTTCCAGTTTGGCATAGTAAAAAGGGAGGGGCAAACTCCTGTGTCACAGCCCCTGTAGGAAAAGTATGACAGAAGTTGATTTGATTAATAAGGGCTGATCAGGTACTTAGAGAAATACCGACAGGGCAGATAAATATCCTTTAACTATGCCCAAGGCAACTTCTTGCCAGGTTAAAGATAAAAACAATTGTACAACTGACTACTTTGTATGCAAAGCACACTAGGATATAAAGCAAGCCCAATAACCTGAGTATATGGGCTTGTTGGTAGGGTGGTGTGCAGCCAGAATGCCTTCAATCACTTCCGCCGAAAGTCAAAGCATTTTAGTTGTCCATGTTCAATCTCCATGCATGAAGGTGCACAAAGTGAAGCTTCTAATGAAACACCCTGCACTGTTGCTTGGACAGTATGTCCTTCAGATGGTGAAGCCAGAGTATGGTGCATGGTGTCAACAGCTCTGAGTATCAACCCCCTTGAGCCCAATGTGGGGCACAAGAAAGACATACTAGGCCCCATCTTGCCTTCCTAGAATGCACAGGATCAAAGGCAGTGGTGGAAACATATACAGAAGGACAGAGTCCCACCCCAGATGGAACATTTCTCCTACAGTTCCTCGAGGAGGAAAATGAAAGGTGAAAAACAAGAGTCACAGAACATTTTTTAGAGGTGGCAAAAATGTCCACTAGGTGCCTGCCTCACTGGGCAAAGATCCCTTGAACTACCTCTGGGTGTAGATGCCATTCATTATCATCAGGATGACTCCTGCTGACTTTGTGTGTCCTGAAGTTAAGGTAACCCACTAAGTGGATCACTTCTTTACCTTGACAGATCATTTTTGTATCCCATTCATGCCAGAGAATTTGTCGGTTAGAGAAGCAACCAATTCCTTCTTGAGATTGGAGCTTAAATAGGCCAAACTATCACCCAATGATTGGACGGCGGTGTTACAAGCTACATTTACAACACTAGGGGATAATCTGAAGCTTATAAATGCTGGGAAGACTGGATAGTGCAAGCTTTAGGTGGCTGCATCCCAGTATCCAAGATAACTTGTAAAGCAGATTCTACAACTGCACCCTGGTTCAAAGCCATCTTGCCTCCCTGAGGAAAAACTGTAAATGACTTGGGAGGAGGTGGAGAAAATCATACGAGTCACAACTAAAAAATTACTACAAACCTGCCATCAGGCACTATCAGTCAAATCAAAAAGACACATGCCTCTTACTTTGAGGAGAAAATCAATCAGGCCTCGAACTCCCCAAAGGAACTACTCAAGATTGTCAAATCACTTATCAGTGTTGATCAGGGTAGTCCTTTTCTGCCATTCACTGTGGCCCAGTGTAACGAGCTAGCAGCCTTTTTTCAGAAAAAGATCACGGACATGTACTATTCATTACTAGCCAACCTAGCCCAACACTCTCTTCAATTAATCAACTTGTCACCCACTGCGGCCACAGCACAGTTGGCGTCTTTCCTAGTGGTCATTGAGAAGAAGGTTCACGCATCCATGTGTAAGGTCTACTCAGGTTCTCCTTTAGACTCAGCCCTGCCGCATATTTTGGCCAATAGTTTGCAAGAACTCTTTCCAACCATAATTGAAGTACTTAATCTCACACTTGAAACAGGGGTAGTTCCAAAGAAGTGGAAGCATGCAGTAATTAGACCTCTTTTGAAGAAACCCCATTTAGATCCATTAGCCTTGGGCGATTATCGACCAAGTTCACTCCTAGCTGCTATGGGAAACTTCTTAGAGAAACATGTTATCCAAACTTTGTGTAGTTTTCTCGAAGATAACAAGTGTCCACATCCCACGCAAATAGGTTTTCGAGCACAATATAGCACAGAGTCAGCTCTCTTAGCTGTCATGGAGGAGCTCAAATGCATTCTTGATCAGGGAGATACTGCTGCAGTTATTCTACTACATCTAAGCACGGCATTCAACACAGTAGACCATATGATTCTGACTGAGAGACTTAAGGAAGTTGGAGTTCAAGACAAGGTACTGGAATGGCTTACTTCCTTTATAAAGGACAGAATTTGCCAAATTATGGAAAAAATGATTCTTAGATATCCTGTCTTCCAAGTGTGGGGTACCACAGGGTTTGGCTCCCAGTCCCACTCTTTTTAATATCTATATGCAATATTTGCCGTATGGGCTGTCCATAATATTGTATGCAGATGGCACGCAATTAGTAGTTCCTCTCGCTGAGGGCCTGAAACTGGAGCACCAAGAACTTGCCCCTTTCCTGGAAAAAGTTGCCAGGTGAATGGCAAACTGTTGCCTAAAACTAAATGGTGACAAACAGAATTAATGATCTTGGGAAATAACTCAGTGCCCATGTTGGGGATTAGCTGGCCAGACTGTCTAGGGATTCCTCCTGTCCCCAAATATCCTTAAAAAATTTGGGAATGTAGCTAGACAAAGCCCTAGTCATGGACACCCATGCAAAAAAACTTGTGGCCACCTGCTGCGGCATATTAAGAACCATTTACAAGATCCTAGACTTATTCTAGAGGAAATGCAATAAAACCTCTAGTGGTATTCTCCCAGGATTATGGCAATTCCCTCTTGGTTCACCAAAATATGTTACAAACAAATTACAGGGAGTTCAAAACACAGCTGCCAGAGTGCTTCTTGAAATTCCCAGATTTGAATCAGTGAAAGAGGCTATAAGAACACTACATTGACTACCCATTGACTTGAGAATCACATTCAAATCCCTATGTCTGACACATAAGGCATTAAGGGCCATATGTAGGAACACTTTTTTCCCATAGACACAGAATGGGTAAAAACCTTTGCTACATCTGACCCTAAATCTGAAATACCTCCTAAGATCAGAGATCTTATATCCCCATACCTTCCCACCAGATCTCTACAATCGTCTTAGGGCAGCCTAATGAAGATACCAAGAACACAGAGGAGTAAGTGGGGCAGTAGATCATTTGCGTACCTGGCTCCCAAACTCTGGAACTCAATGCCCCTCTAGCAATGACATCTGGATGAGGAACCAAGGTTCAGAATGATGCTCAAACCTTGGCTTTTTCCATAATAAAGCCTGTAACACCTCTCCAACATTGCTCCATGCTGTATAAGTTTCACAAGTTTATATTTATGTATGATTAGGAACTCTAAACGAGGTCCACATAAAAAAGACAAGAGAATTAAATATGTACATAAACACTTGAAAAACTTGTCCAACGAACAAGGACTCCACCCATAAAGTGCATCCTGATAACGAACTCCCTGACCCCTTACATTAAAAGGAATCCCAAACCACCCCCACCCTACTACCTTAATAGACAACGCACCATAAAACACCATCTTTAAATTTCCTAAGCTTAAAATAAATATAATTAAAATAAAATAAATTCTAAACTGAACAACAATTTGTTGGGAGGATCATACAAGGCTGAAAGAATCTTTGGTACAAATAGTATAGAAAGTTGGAGACAAATGGGTCTTAGCCACTTACAACGAAATGAAACAATGGATGGGCAGGCAAACAGAACGTTATTTAAGTCTTGGGTTTGAGCTAAACAGAAATTACACTCCTCAGCTGAGCCATGTCATTTTGCCAAAAGAACATTCAAAGGAATCAATCCCTGGTGAAGCCGCATCCAAAAGCACCTAACCCCATGTGGTAGATTCCATGTGATATAAGGTTGTGCTTTTTTTTTTTTTACCATTAAGGAGCCTGCTAAATTCAGAAAAGATCTCTTTTTTGCACAACTTTCGATGTCCAATCGAAAGCTTAAAGACCATGTAGCCTGTTTCAAGCCAGTTTTCAATTGAGAGGGGGATAATAGCCAGGAACTGATTCAAAGTCCAGTCTTTCTAAGGCGTAGGAGAAATTCTTCCAGATGGTATACCTGGAATTATTTTTCACCAGAATTTCTTTCCTCAGCAAGGACCTTAAAGTATTATCCCCACTCCTTGCGAGGAAAGCGACCCAATGTATAACCCCTGCTAAGCTCTGAAGGAACGCGCTTCTCAATCCAAGTTCCAGCCTTAAGGCCAACACAGAGGTAGCTGAATTAACAGACAAGAGTTTTCTTAAGGTTTTACTTTCCATCAAATAAAAAAAAAAACGTTTAGAGAAGTCAGTCAATTCCAGGCCATTTAAGAGGGATGCTGGAATTTTCACTCGGTAGACTGCTAAAAGGTGTACAAAATGCCTCCTCCCAGTGGCCACATAAATGGCCCCTAGGCTTCTTGCCTGACAACCTGCTTTGGATTTATTATTTTCTATGTGCGCTTTGTTGCTAAGATTCCCACAGACTATTCCCCCCCCTCCCCCAAAAGTGTAAGAATTCACAATTTCCAGCTTTTGAGGGTCTAGGGACCAATACAAATTAAAGAACATTTTTTTTTTTGGTTCCATGGAAGCATATAACCTTACTTTTCAAAGCATTAACCTTTAAAAAGGGGGCCTCAGTATACTGTGACAAAGACTGCTGATGTTTATTTAGGCCTTTGGGAGTTTAGTCTTCGCAGGAGAAAGCCCTTGCTCTGGGAAAGGAAAGAGGGAGATCTGAAATATATAAGGAAAAGAGCAAAGGCACCTAAAGGCATCCTTGTTTTAAACCATTCAGAGAGGGAGTCTCTTTGGATAAACCTTTATCCCTCCCCTAAAAGTATTCTACACCAAGTAGAGGAGTGAAGCGCTATCACTAGCTCAAGGAGAATAATAGGGATACCCAAGTTAGCAAGCTTTCCCCCTAGCAAGTCTCTATTCACTTTGTCAAAAGTTGACTGGGCAAATTACCACTTACTTCCAGAACTGGTGTCTCAGATAGGTGAGAGTACACAGAGTCTTGGATGGACGGGGTACTGTCGGTGGAAGTATAGGCACAGGATCCCCAGGAGGCGACGAATAGTCCATGATCTGATACTCATATCTCCTTCAGAGCTTTAAGCCCAAATCGGGCAGGGTGAAGTCTTGAAGCCCAGTGACTGGAATCCCTGTAGCCCTCAAGTGAAAGACGGATTCCTGGAGAGCTTCGGCAGACTTAACTACTCCTCCGAAGATCTCTACAGGCGTGGGTGGGCTAACCATGCTGTATAATTAACTCTGTGACCTAGCTCTGGGAAGCCCCAGAGTAGCCATGCGCTCTATAAATACACAAACCTAAACTGATAGTGAAATCAAACCAGGCAAGGCCTTGCATATTCTTGCTTGGCTTGATAAATCTATAGCAATGCAACACAGAGCAAATGGCTGCATTACATTACTTTGCCCTGGGAAGGAATTCCATGGGTGGAACCCAGACATCCACCCATGTATTTTGGTGCATTCCCAAATTTATCATTACTCATAGATCTGGAAATGTCAAAATGCTATACCTCCTCCGATGAGGCTTAACGAGGAGAAAGATCTCTATTTCTCCTTGTTACTTCCTCTTTCTATGTGTGCTGCATTCATTGAACTACATTCTGCAGCACACATAGGAAGAGGAAAATGCCTCTCAGGATTGTTTTTGTGAAGGAAGGTGCCCATTTCTGTACAAAAACAACCATGCTTACAACGAAGGCACCCTTGCACTGCGGTGCGAGGGTGCCTGCGTTAGAGCTAGGGAGCACATTGTGCGTCAGCGCAGGGAAAAGACAGGAATGCACCTTACAGTGTTAAGTACAATGCATCCCTACCCTTTCCCTATCACGCAGCACGGTGACTTGCTGCACGCCGCTAAATTAAATTTTCTTATAAATATGCCCCTGGTACTATAGTCTGAATGTCCTGGTTCCGGTGTGAGGAAGAAAAGCCTCAATACTACTGTGTTAAAGATGGCTGCACTAAAGGGCTGCTGCTGCATGCTGCTGAACCACATGCGAGGGCCCCCTATGATGGAAAGGATGGCCTGCTTGAGCAGCCCTGAAATCTCCAACACCACTTGTGGAACTGGGATGTTGGTGAGGTCAGGGCAAGTATGTGCAACTTAGCTTAAAGTTTTGTAGGGCTGAATCAGCTTTCTCACCAAAGATCTAAGATATAACATTGGTTCTTATAGAACAGACAACTGAACCTGTTGACTCCAAGCAAATGTGCTAGATTTGCTTTCCTGCCTCCTGATTATCTTGCATATCCACGAAAAGGAAACTCATAGACCTTCGAGTAAAGCATGTAGGATATTCAAGACCATATACCGAAGGTATGGCTGTAGTGAGCTACAAAAATACATTCAAGGAGCCTGTGCCAAACTGCCAGAAGAAAAAAAACCTTGCAGTTTTATCATTCAACTTTTATTCCTTGTATTGATCGGTAAAAGTGAAGAAGTTTGGATTCACCTTGTAACTAGAAGTCTGCATCATCAAAACTCTCAGGTGATGGGTGCTGCACTGAGAATTTAGTCTATGACGCCTGTCAATCAGACCCTCCAGAAAGGGATTCACAGATTTCCTTTAATAGTTAAGCCCCAGAACAATACCCGCGTAATTAACCTGACTTGCCATGAAAAATGGATACAGACCGCATTTTTATCACATCATGTTTGTTTTGTTATTCCAGTGCTTCGTATTATCAAAATGTACATTTTGCCATTGGCTCTTATAAGTAGTACATCATTATGTGCCTCTGTGTGTCTTCAGGAAAGGCTTGCTGTAGACAGGAGAGTGGTCTTCCTTCTAGTCTTCAACTGCAGCATTTAGCCATAGCCTGCTCCGGGAGTCTGAGGCCAGATAGAGATAAACATTGGAGGTATGGTCTCAGTGAAAGAAACATGGCTTCCCCATGATACTATGGGATTTGCATTAAGGAGAGAGTATGGATGCCTGCTGTGACTCTTCAACCCCTTTGGTAGGCTGCTAGTCAATACCTGCACTCCCTGAAATATATGTAGCTATTTTACTGATAGTGGTTTGTAGACAGCCCTCTTCATTCATTGAACTGTTGGGTCATTCACATTATTCTTCCACCCACTACAGTATGGGGCAATGGGTCAAGCCACTTAAGCCATTGCTAACTACACTGTGAGTGATGGCATTCTGGAGCACGCTTGTGCGCAAAGTAGGACTCTTATCTTCCAGGGTCTACTGTGAATTACTTTGAAATCAAAGCCAGATTTTTGCTTTAAGGCAATTGTATTTATACTGGCAGTGGCCCGAAAGCTCTCATAACAATAACGTTTTGTATAAGCCAAGCAGCGACAAAGCCAAATGGCTGGAAGCGAATGCCAAACCTATCAGCTTGTAAATGGAGGACACTTTTATTGTTGTGCCTGTCTGACTTTCTAATGGAGGACACTTTTATTGTTGTGCCTGTGCATAGTTTTTGGCTGTGTCTGACAGATTTTTTTCTTTTTTTACTTGTTTCTCACCTAAAGTTGTGGCAGCCTACCCAAGCTGAAAAAGTGCAACCGTTCACCATGGCAAGTGGGATGATACTGAGAGTTAGACAAACTCCCCTGGCTTATTTGTAAAAACAACACCCAAAAGAATCAAATGTCCTCTTGCTTGCCATTGGGATGGGATGTTTTAGTCAGCAGAGAAACAAAAAAGCTGTTGAGATTTTAGAGGTGAGGGTGGGGCCTAATGTTACACTGGGAAAAACCCACCCCATTATTTTATTAAAAATATATATTGCTTCCATCCAAAGGGGCTTTCTGCCCCCCGGAGGGGTGGGGAGGAGGGGAAGAGGTCCCATACCTACAAATAAAACAAAAAGCAATCCCTGGTGTCTAGTGGGCTTTCTGTCACCCGGTGGCAGAGGGTTGTCACGACCCTCATCTTTCCCCATGCAAATGCTGGGTAGACACCACCCCTACAATAAAAAAAAGTAATCCTTGGGGTCTAATGGGCTTTCTGCCCCTCCCCCCTGGAGGGGCTTATAGGACGTAATGCTCTTATTAGCCCCTCAAGGGGGCATAAAGGCTGTAATATTTAAAATGTCACTGGTAAGACAAGTCTGCAGAAAGGGCCATTCCCCCGCTCCCTAGTGTCTAGTCCAGTGGTCGCCAAACTGCGGCTCTCTAGCCACATACGGCTGTTTGGCCCCTGAGTGTGGCTGTTTCACCACGTGCGGGCGCACACGTACAGTGCTCTGTCCGAAGCACTTTGCCTCCCCTCAAAGGTTCCACCACCAGCGATTATGGTGTCGGTCGGTCGTGTGACGAGAGATGCGGCGCAGGCGGGCCGGGGGATACGCAGCACGGGGGAGGCGCGTGCGATTCATGCACGAGTTGAGTGAGCCAGTCAGTCAGCAGTCTCAGACGGAGTGACTGAAACGCAGAGGTGTTACCAGGTCCTGCCTGAATTCTGCAAGTGCAATAAACGTGCACATGAGGCGAGGCAGGCCAACAGGAAAACATAGATATAAGTAGAGTGGATTAGGTAACCATATTAAGAGATTAATCCATGCCATGCGTTGTCGTTTGCTGTCCTTTTCTTTCACTGCATGCTTTTCACTCTGCGAAATCCCCGCCTGTTCTCACGTTGTAAAAGAACAGAAATCGGTCGCTTTTTGCAAGCCGGTCCTCCTCAGTGCAGTTCATCCCCAATACGTTTTGCATTGAAACACACCATGAAATGGGCCGATTGTAATCACCATAATACCCCCTCGCAGGCACACAGCTCAGATTCCGTTTATCGTTGTCTGGCATGGCATTCCCCTTTCCAAGGAAACGTCTTCTCAAGGTCACCCTGTCTCTCAGGAGGCATTGAGACTGCAAAAGGGCCACTAGGAGCCTGTCATGTCTCTGTTATGCCATGTATGCAAAATATGTGTCCATGTTATTTGTATGTGCCTTATCCGTTCCTCGTCAGAGACTAGAATGTCTCATACTTGTAGCCAGGCAGCAGAGGTTTGATTCCTATCAGGGGGTAGTGGTATTTGTATGTGACTGTGTGTATACATGGAGCCCACATGCCCCTTATCTGTACAGTGTTGTTTCTGATGGATACAACTACCTGTGGATTCCTCACCTATTGAATACTTCCCTTGCGCCAGCATCCAACGGAAATCTTCTTCCTAGCTTCTGCACGTCGACGAGGACGTCACAATTGCCCACGCGCCGCCGTCTAAAGTCATACAGGCAATAAGAGGTCCTCGCCGACGTCAGTTCCCTTTTTTGCGTGCCATTCGAACGACGGTTATTCTTCGAGGGAGCTACTGTTACTACTTGTAGGAGGCTGGACTGGCTTGTAGTGAGTACCAAGGGGTGCTTGCACCTTGCACCAGGCCCAGTTATCCCTTATTAGTGTATAGGGTGTCTAGCAGCATAGGCTGATAGAATAGATAATGGTAGCTTAGCAGAGCAACTTAGGCTGAACTAGGAGACGAGTGAAGCTCCTACAGTACCACTTAGTGTCATATGTACAATATCATAAGAAAACACAATACACAGGTATACTAAAAATAAAGGTACTTTATTTTTATGACAATATGCCAAAGTATCTCAGAGTGTACCCTCAGTGAGAGGATAGGAAATATACACAAGATATATATACACAATACCAAAATATGCAGTAATAGTCTTAGAAAACAGTGCAAACAATGTATAGTTACAATAGGATGCAATGGAGACACAGAGGGATAGGGGCAACACAAGCCATATACTCCAAAAGTGGAATGCGAACCACAAATGGACCCCAAACCTATGTGACCTTGTAGAGGGTCGCTGGGACTATTAGAAAATAGTGAGGGTTAGAAAAAATAGCCCACCCCAAGACCCTGAAAAGTGAGTGCAAAGTGCACTAAAGTTCCCCAAAGGACAAAGAAGTCGTGATAGGGGAATAATGCAGGAAATCCACAAACCAACAATGCAACAACGATGGATTTCCAATCTAGGGTACCTGTGGAACAGGGGGACCAAGTCCAAAAGTCACAAGCAAGTCGGAGATGGGCAGATGCCCAGGAAATGCCAGCTGTGGGTGCAAAGAAGCTTCTACTGGACAGAAGAAGCTGAGGTTTCTGCAGGAACGAAAAGGGCTAGAGACTTCCCCTTTGGTGGACGGATCCCTCTCGCCGTGGAGAGTCGTGCAGAAGTGTTTTCCCGCCGAAAGACCGCCAACAAGCCTTGCTAGCTGCAAATCATGCGGTAAGCGTTTTTGGATGCTGCTGTGGCCCAGGAAGGACCATGATGTCGCAAATTGCGTCAGGAGAGAGAGGGGACGTCGAGCAAGACACGGAGCCCTCTCAGCAGCAGGTAGCACCCGGAGAAGTGCCAGAAACAGGCACTACGAGGATGCGTGAAACGGTGCTCACCCGAAGTCGCACAAAGAAGTCCCACGTCGCCGGAGAACAACTTAGGAGGTCGTGCAATGCAGGTTAGAGTGCCGTGGACCCAGGCTGGACTATGCACAAAGGATTTCCGCCGTAAGTGCACGGAGGCCGGAGTAGCTGCAAAAGTCGCGGTTCCCAGCAATGCAGTCTGGCGTGGGGAGGCAAGGACTTACCTCCACCAAACTTGGACTGAAGAGTCACTGGACTGTGGGAGTCACTTAGACAGAGTTGCTGGATTCGAGGGACCTCGCTCGTCGTGCTGAGAGGAGACCCAAGGGACCGGTAATGCAGCTTTTTGGTGCCTGCGGTTGCAGGGGGAAGATTCCGTCGACCCACGGGAGATTTCTTCGGAGCTTCTAGTGCAGAGAGGAGGCAGACTACCCCCACAGCATGCACCACCAGGAAAACAGTCGAGAAGGCGGCAGGATCAGCGTTACAGAGTTGCAGTAGTCGTCTTAGCTATTTTGTTGCAGTTTTGCAGGCTTCCAGCGCGGTCAGCAGTCGATTCCTTGGCAGAAGGTGAAGAGAGAGATGCAGAGGAACTCGGATGAGCTCCTGCATTCGTTATCTAAAGTTTCCCCAGAGACAGAGACCCTAAATAGCCAGAAAAGAGGGTTTGGCTACCTAGGAGAGAGGATAGGCTAGCAACACCTGAAGGAGCCTATCAGAAGGAGTCTCTGACGTCACCTGGTGGCACTGGCCACTCAGAGCAGTCCAGTGTGCCAGCAGCACCTCTGTTTCCAAGATGGCAGAGGTCTGGAGCACACTGGAGGAGCTCTGGACACCTCCCAGGGGAGGTGCAGGTCAGGGGAGTGGTCACTCCCCTTTCCTTTGTCCAGTTTCGCGCCAGAGCAGGGCTAAGGGGTCCCTGAACCGGTGTAGACTGGCTTATGCAGAAATGGGCACCAAAAGTGCCCATGAAAGCATTTCCAGAGGCTGGGGGAGGCTACTCCTCCCCTGCCTTCACACCATTTTCCAAAGGGAGAGGGTGTAACACCCTCTCTCAGAGGAAGTCCTTTGTTCTGCCATCCTGGGACAAGCCTGGCTTGACCCCAGGAGGGCAGACACCTGTCTGAGGGGTTGGCAGCATCAGCAGCTGCAGTGAAACCCCAGGAAAGGCAGTTTGGCAGTACCAGGGTCTGTGCTACAGACTACTGGGATCATGGGATTGTGCCAGCTATGCCAGGATGGCATAGAGGGGGCAATTCCATGATCATAGACATGTTACATGGCCATATTCGGAGTTACCATTGTGAAGCTACATATAGGTAGTGACCTATATGTAGTGCACACGTGTAATGGTGTCCCCGCACTCACAAAGTCCGGGGAATTGGCCCTGAACAATGTGGGGGTACCTTGGCTAGTGCCAGGGTGCCCTCCCACTAAGTAACTTTGCACCTAACCTTTACCAGGTAAAGGTTAGACATATAGGTGACTTATAAGTTACTTTAGTGCAGTGTAAAATGGCTGTGAAATAACGTGGACGTTATTTCACTCAGGCTGCAGTGGCAGGCCTGTGTAAGAATTGTCAGAGCTCCCTATGGGTGGCAAAAGAAATGCTGCAGCCCATAGGGATCTCCTGGAACCCCAATACCCTGGGTACCTTAGTACCATATACTAGGGAATTATAAGGGTGTTCCAGTAAGCCAATGTAAATTGGTAAAATTGGTCACTAGCCTGTTAGTGACAATTTGTAAAGAGAGAGCATAACCACTGAGGTTCTGGTTAGCAGAGCCTCAGTGAGACAGTTAGGCATCACACAGGGAACACATACCTATAGGTCACAAACTTATGAGCACTGGGTTCCTGACTAGCAGGGTCCCAGTGACACATAACAAACATACTGAAAACATAGGGTTTTCACTATGAGAACTGGGCCCTGGCTGGCAGGATCCCAGTGAGACAGTGAAAACACCCTGACATACACTCACAAACAGGCCTAAAGTGGGGGTAACAAGGCTAGAAAGAGGCTACTTTCTCACACAACCCCCCCCCCCAAACGAAGGACAATAAGGCTAACCTTGGCCAGTTGAGACTTTATTGTCTAAGTGGTGATAAGTAGAGAGTAGCTCTGCAATAGACTGGTTACTCCCTTTATCATCCACTATATGGTTACTTCCCTGTGGGCACAGGCCCTCTCAAGTGCAGCAAACCACTTGTTAATGTCATCCCCCTCCTTATAAGGGGGAACTATCTTGTGCAGATTCCTGGAATCATGCTCTTTTGCAGGATGACTATGGGGAATACTGCTGCTGCCACCATGGGTTTCAAAACCCAACTTCTGTCTTTCCTTCTCTAGTTCTAAAGACTGTCTATCCAAATCCAGCTGTTGCTTTTTAAGCTTCAGTCTGGTTTGTTCCACCCTCAACTTATTGAGTTCCCTCTCTAACAATCTGTCATCAGGGTTGGTGGGAGGGACATTCCTAGATACAGAGGTATGATGGGAATGAACAGAAGGAGACCTGTCCCTTACAGAGGGCACCCTAACAGCTTGGCTGACAGTGTAATGTGAGAGCACATCATCTGTATGATGTGACTCCACCTCAGTACCAACTATGCTAGACTGTCTAGTAATGGGCAGGCTAAGAAGTTTCTTTCCTGAATCTTTTCCTGGGGGAGTCCCTGGATCAGATTGGGAACCATTAGCTACTTTTTCAACAGATGGGGCACTTTTAGCCTTATCTTGTTCTCTAAGCATGTTAAGTAACAATTCCAAGGAAGGATTCTTCCCTACACTCAAACCTCTCTCTACACAGAGACTCCTTGCTCCTTTCCAGCTAAGGTGGTCATATGCAAGTTTGGACAGATCAACATTTTGGCCTGTGCCAGACATTTTTAGAGAGCGTTAAAGTGATAGAAAAAGAGAAAAAAGTTTTCAGAACTTTTTAGAAAGACAGAAAAAAAACTTTTTAAACTTTTTAGAACTTTTTAGAAAGTTTAGAAGTACTTTTCAGCACTTAGAAAAGAGTGAAAAGAGGAAATGCAAAACTTTTTGGTTATGTGTTTATACACTGAACTTGTTTTGTATATTTATCCCACCGCTGCACAACCAATGTAGGAGGCTGGACTGGCTTGTAGTGAGTACCAAGGGGTACTTGCACCTTGCACCAGGCCCAGTTATCCCTTATTAGTGTATAGGGTGTCTAGCAGCATAGGCTGATAGAATAGATAATGGTAGCTTAGCAGAGCAGCTTAGGCTTAACTAGGAGACGAGTGAAGCTCCTACAGTACCACTTAGTGTCATATGCACAATATCATAAGAAAACACAATACACAGGTATACTAAAAATAAAGGTACTTTATTTTTATGACAATATGCCAAAGTATCTCAGAGTGTACCCTCAGTGAGAGGATAGGAAATATACACAAGATATATATACACAATACCAAAATATGCAGTAATAGTCTTAGAAAACAGTGCAAACAATGTATAGTTACAATAGGATGCAATGGAGACACATAGGGATAGGGGCAACACAAACCATATACTCCAAAAGTGGAATGCGAACCACGAATGGACCCCAAACCTATGTGACCTTGTAGAGGGTCGCTGGGACTATTAGAAAATAGTGAGGGTTAGAAAAAATAGCCCACCCCAAGACCCTGAAAAGTGAGTGCAAAGTGCACTAAAGTTCCCAAAAGGACAAAGAAGTCGTGATAGGGGAATAATGCAGGAAAGCCACAAACCAACAATGCAACAACGATGGATTTCCAATCTAGGGTACCTGTGGAACAAGGGGACCAAGTCCAAAAGTCACAAGCAAGTCGGAGATGGGCAGATGCCCAGGAAATGCCAGCTGTGGGTGCAAAGAAGCTTCTACTGGACAGAAGAAGCTGAGGTTTCTGCAGGAACGAAAGGGGCTAGAGACTTCCCCTTTGGTGGACGGATCCCTCTCGCCGTGGAGAGTCGTGCAGAAGTGTTTTCCCGCCAAAAGACCGCCAACAAGCCTTGCTAGCTGCAAATTGTGCGGTAAGCGTTTTTGGGTGCTGCTGTGGCCCAGGAAGGACCAGGATGTCGCAAATTGCGTCAGGAGAGAGAGGGGACGTCGAGCAAGACACTGAGCCCTCTCAGCAGCAGGTAGCACCCGGAGAAGTGCCAGAAACAGGCACTACGAGGATGCGTGAAACGGTGCTCACCCGAAGTCGCACAAAAGTCCCACGTCGCCGGAGAACAACTTAGGAGGTCGTGCAATGCAGGTTAGAGTGCCGTGGACCCAGGCTGGACTGTGCACAAAGGATTTCCGCCGGAAGTGCACGGAGGCCGGAGTAGCTGCAAAAGTCGCGGTTCCCAGCAATGCAGTCTGGCGTGGGGCGGCAAGGACTTACCTCCACCAAACTTGGACTGAAGAGTCACTGGACTGTGGGAGTCACTTGGACAGAGTTGCTGGATTCGAGGGACCTCGCTCGTCATGCTGAGAGGAGACCCAAGGGACCGGTAATGCAGCTTTTTGGTGCCTGCGGTTGCAGGGGGAAGATTCCGTCGACCCACGGGAGATTTCTTCGGAGCTTCTAGTGCAGAGAGGAGGCAGACTACCCCCACAGCATGCACCACCAGGAAAACAGTCGAGAAGGCGGCAGGATCAGCGTTACAGAGTTGCAGTAGTCGTCTTAGCTACTTTGTTGCAGTTTTGCAGGCTTCCAGCGCGGTCAGCAGTCGATTCCTTGGCAGAAGGTGAAGAGAGAGATGCAGAGGAACTCGGATGAGCTCTTGCATTCGTTATCTAAAGTTTCCCCAGAGACAGAGACCCTAAATAGCCAGAAAAGAGGGTTTGGCTACCTAGGAGAGAGGATAGGCTAGCAAAACCTGAAGGAGCCTATCAGAAGGAGTCTCTGACGTCACCTGGTGGCACTGGCCACTCAGAGCAGTCCAGTGTGCCAGCAGCACCTCTGTTTCCAAGATGGCAGAGGTCTGGAGCACACTGGAGGAGCTCTGGACACCTCCCAGGGGAGGTGCAGGTCAGGGGAGTGGTCACTCCCCTTTCCTTTGTCCAGTTTCGCGCCAGAGCAGGGCTAAGGGGTCCCTGAACCGGTGTAGACTGGCTTATGCAGAAATGGGCACCAAAAGTGCCCATGAAAGCATTTCCAGAGGCTGGGGGAGGCTACTCCTCCCCTGCCTTCACACCATTTTCCAAAGGGAGAGGGTGTAACACCCTCTCTCAGAGGAAGTCCTTTGTTCTGCCATCCTGGGACAAGCCTGGCTTGACCCCAGGAGGGCAGACACCTGTCTGAGGGGTTGGCAGCAGCAGCAGCTGCAGTGAAACCCCAGGAAAGGCAGTTTGGCAGTACCAGGGTCTGTGCTACAGACTACTGGGATCATGGGATTGTGCCAACTATGCCAGGATGGCATAGAGGGGGCAATTCCATGATCATAGACATGTTACATGGCCATATTCGGAGTTACCATTGTGAAGCTACATATAGGTAGTGACCTATATGTAGTGCACGCGTGTAATGGTGTCCCCGCACTAACAAAGTCCGGGGAATTGGCCCTGAACAATGTGGGGGTACCTTGGCTAGTGCCAGGGTGCCCTCACACTAAGTAACTTTGCACCTAACCTTTACCAGGTAAAGGTTAGACATATAGGTGACTTATAAGTTACTTAAGTGCAGTGTAAAATGGCTGTGAAATAACGTGGACGTTATTTCACTCAGGCTGCAGTGGCAGGCCTGTGTAAGAATTGTCAGAGCTCCCTATGGGTGGCAAAAGAAATGCTGCAGCCCATAGGGATCTCCCGGAACCCCAATACCCTGGGTACCTTAGTACCATATACTAGGGAATTATAAGGGTGTTCCAGTAAGCCAATGTAAATTGGTAAAATTGGTCACTAACCTGTTAGTGACAATTTGTAAAGAGAGAGCATAACCACTGAGGTTCTGGTTAGCAGAGCCTCAGTGAGACAGTTAGGCATCACACAGGGAACACATACCTATAGGTCACAAACTTATGAGCACTGGGGTCCTGACTAGCAGGGTCCCAGTGACACATAACAAACATACTGAAAACATAGGGTTTTCACTATGAGCACTGGGCCCTGGCTGGCAGGATCCCAGTGAGACAGTGAAAACACCCTGACATACACTCACAAACAGGCCTAAAGTGGGTGTAACAAGGCTAGAAAGAGGCTACTTTCTCACACTACTCTACGTAGTTAGTTATTTTTGCTGTTTCTTCTTTGAGAAAAGATAGAATGTCGCAAAGAAAATCCGGATTCAAGCCCTGCAATGAGTGCGGTGGCAAGATGTCGGATACGGACCCACATACTGACTGTTTGTGGTGTCTCAGCTCCGACCACGACGTTGACAAATGTGACTCTTGTCAACGGATGAATCCAAAGGCTTTAAAAGAGTGAGAAGCAAAGCTCTTTTTGGCGAAGTCGAAGAAAAAAGAAAAGCAACATCATCGCAAGTCATCTTCTCCGAAGTCGGATCGGCGTCATCGTGACTCCCGGTGTCATCGAGAATCTAGGCGCCGGTCGAGGAGGGAGAGATTGCGTTCGAGGTCACCTTCAGCTCGACGCCGGAAGACATGGGAAGTGAGTCCCACCATCTCTTCCCAGCCGCAGACGCCGTTTGCATCACCGACATCTCCGACTTCGCCGACGTCGCCTGTGAATCCTCCTTCGGTATTTGAGATTCCTCAGCGTCAGGTGTTCTCTCCAGTTTCACATACGCCGGGGCCGGCGCCGATGTCGCTTCCAACCCAGGCTCCTCAGTACCCGGCTTTCCCGGCCCCTGGAGCCAACAGTTCCGCATTCTTGAATGCAATGTTGAAAAAATTTCAGCAGATGGCTCCAGGTGGTGGACCGGCTGGTCCTTCGGGCCCATTGGCCTTCAACATGGGTGCTCCGGCTCCATTACGACCAGCACCTTTTATGCCCTTCCTTCCCATGGGAAATGTGGGCTCGGCGCCGGCGCCTATGGCATCAGCCTCTCAACTGGTGACGCTGAGTAGACCTGTGGCTCCGGCGCCGGAACAGTCTCCTATCCGCCCTTTGCCTCGTACGGTGCCGAAGAAATCCATGGCGCCGATGGATCTGGCGTCTGATGGATCCGAGGATCGGCGTCAAGCTTCGACGTCTGCTGAAGCCATGTCGACGCCTAGGATTGAGGCCAGGTTACACTCGAAGAGGCTTGCTCTTCGCCTCCTTGAGGAGCAAGAATATCGGAGACAAGCGTTGGAGGAAGGAGAGATTGAGGAATCTCAAGGAGACCTCCATGGTTTAGACACAGCCAGTGGTCTGGACACCTCTCCAGAATGGGACTTGACATCACCTGGAGAGTATACGGAGGAGGCTGCATCATTTCGTCAGTCATTAAGAAAGCAGCTGATTTTTTAGACCTTCCTTTGCCGGTGTCTGAGCCTAAGCCTAATATTTTAATGGAAGTATTGCATCCTGCTTTAACAGCTGCAGAGCCACTTCTGCCTTTTAATGAGGCTCTGTTAGATCCAATCCTGGAAATATGGAAGAAGCCGGAGTCATCTTTGGCAGTGAACAGATCGGTGGCTCGAAGATATCGAGTGGCTCCTGCTGACCCAGGCTTTCTCTCCAGGCACCCAACCCCTGAAATCCTGGTGGTTCAGGCTTCATGTTCATCCCGGTCTGCCCCAGGTTCATTTCCAGTTGTGCCCTCGGACAGAGACTCAAAGAAGATGGACCTTTCTTCTAAAAAGGCTTTTTCGTCATGTAGCATGGCTTTAAAATCCACAAATGCTACATGTATTTTAGGGAGATACATTTACGCCCTGATGGACGAAATAAAGTCGTCTCATACTGAAGTGTCTCAAGAGGTGATGAGCCTAGTTTCTGATGCTCAAGCAGCGGCAACCCAAGTAATTCAATCTGGACTGGATACGACTGACTCTGTAGCCAGGGCTATGGGTACTGCTGTTGCTACAAGGAGGCAAGCCTGGCTTCGTAGCTCTGGTTTCTCGTCTGATGTACAGTCAACCCTCTTGGACCTTCCCTTCGATGGGGATAAACTTTTTGGCTCCAAGGCGGACTCTGCCCTAGAGAGGTTTAAGGAGAGTAGAGCCACGGCAAAGTCTTTAGGCTTGCAGGCCTCCTCTTCTGTTTCCTCCAGACTTTTTAGAAGGTTTAGGGGGTTTGGTCGTGGATCCTCCTCCTCCTTTCGAGGCAGATTGCAGCAACAACCAGCCTCTGCTCTCTCCTACAGATCCTACAGGGGGAGGGGTAGGGTCCGAACCAGGGGAGCCGCCCAGCAGCACTCTGCCTCTTCCTCTGGAGGGGTGCAGCATGGGAAGCAGCCTTAGCCTTCCACCAATTCCTTCTCACACCACTCCTGTAGGGGGGAGGTTATTGAACTTTCTCCACAAGTGGGAGGTTATAACATCAGACTCCTGGGTCATCAGCATTGTGGGGAAAAGCTATGCCCTTCCCTTTCGGGAGTTTCCTCCCCCCCATCCCGCCCGCCCATCCTACTGTTCAGAAGAGCATCTCCTGTTACTAGAACAGGAGGTTCAGGTCCTACTTTCAAAAGGTGCGGTGGAGTTGGTTCCAGAGCAGGAGAGGGGTCAGGGTTGTTACTCAAGATACTTCCTGATCCCCAAGAAGGATGGTCGGTTGAGGCCAATCCTGGACCTGAGGATCTTGAATTGGTTCCTCAAACAGGAGAAGTTCAAGATGCTGACCCTAGCTCAGGTGCTTTTGGCACTGAACGATGGAGATTGGATGGTGTCTGTCGACTTACAGGATGCTTACTTTCATATCCCAATACTCAAGTCGCACAGGAAGTATCTCCGGTTTGTGGTGGGGTCGCAGCACTATCAGTTTGCGGTCCTTCCGTTTGGTCTTACTTCAGCACCCCGAGTCTTCACAAAGGTGATGTCGGTGGTTGCGGCAGAGCTCAGAAGGAAGGGGATAGCAGTATTTCCTTACCTGGACGACTGGTTGATCAAAGCAAAGTCTCCTGAGCTCGTGTTGCATCACCTACAGTCGACAACCCAGTTGTTGTTCGACCTGGGTTTTCCAGTGAATGTGCCCAAATCTCACCTATAGCCCTCTCAGCGCCTCCTGTTCATAGGGGCAGTACTGGATACAACATTGAGTCGCGCCTTTCCTCCGCCTCAGCGGATTCAGGACATTCAGGCGTTGGTTCCAATGTTTCAAAGTGGAGCGGTCGTTCCAGTCCTCAAGGTCCTACGTCTGCTCGGTCTGTTTGCTTCTTGCATTCTGCTGGTCACTCACGCTCGCTGGCACATTAGGGCTCCTCAGTGGTGCCTCCGGAAGCAGTGGTCTCAACACAAAGGGGATCTCGAGGGATCGGTAAAGATCTCCAGGGATGCTGCTGCGGATTTAAAATGGTGGATTGCGGACGGCAATCTTTCCCGAGGAAGGCCGTTCTCGCAAGCTCCGCCGGTGACCACAGTATTAACGGATGCTTCCACTCTAGGGTGGGGAGCTCATCTGGGGGACCTGGAGATCAAAGGTCTTTGGTCTCCAGTGGAACAGATGTTTCATATAAATCTGTTGGAGTTGCGGGCGATAAGTCTTGCACTCAATGCCTTCCTCCCTTCCCTTCGCGGTCAGTCGGTTCAGGTCCTGACAGACAATACTACCGCGATGTGGTATATAAACAAACAGGGAGGAGTAGGGTCGTACCTTCTCTGCAGGGAAGCTCTGCGGCTATGGTCCTGGGAAAGGGACCATCGGATTTGCTTGGTAGGAAATCATCTGGCCGGAGTCTTGAACGTCCGTGCGGACAGTCTCAGTCGACATTTCTCGACCGATCACGAGTGCCGTCTCCATCCGGATCAAGTCCGTCAAATCTTCCAGATGTGGGGGATCCCTCGGATAGATCTGTTTACCACTCGGGAGAACTCGCACTGCCCGTTATTCTGCAGCCTCCAGTATCCGGTACAAGGAGCGTTGGGGGACGCGTTTCAGATGACCTGGCGCGACCAGTTGCTTTACGCGTTTCCCCCCATACCTTTGATTCCTCTGGTTTTGAGGAAAATGCGCCAAGACCGGGCCCAAGTCATCTTAATAGCTCCGGATTGGCCAAGGAGGGTATGGTATTCGGATCTTCTCCAACTCTCTCTGAGCCCCCCGCTCCGTCTCCCTCTCAGGGCAGACCTCCTCTCGCAGTCGCAGTGGCAGGTTTTACACCCCTACCTCCAGAGCCTGCAACTTCATGCCTGGAGATTGAACGGGGCAACCTGAGTTCCTTTTCTCTCCCACCTGAGGTAGTGGATGTTATTTTATCGGCCAGGCGACACTCCACTAAATCTATCTACGCTAACAGGTGGGCTAAATTTGTGATATGGTGTGGAGAGAAGCAAATTGATCCCTTGCGTGCCCGCTTATCGGATATCTTATCTTTTGCATTGTCCCTGGCACAGAGGGGTTGTGCAGTGGCTACAGTCAAGGGATATTTATCGGCCATGTCAGCCTTTCTATGTCTTCCAGACCAGCCTTCTTTATTTAAATCCCCTATAGTACTAAGATTTTTAAAAGGTCTCATTAATAAATTTCCTCCCACTCCTTTCATTATGCCCCAGTGGGATCTAAACCTAGTCTTGACTTTTCTTATGGGCTCACCGTTTGAGCTTATGCATTCTTGCTCTTTAAGATTATTGGTTTCCTTGTTGCAATTACTTCAGCAAGAAGAGTAAGTGAGCTGCAGGCTCTATCTGTTAAACCCCCTTACACATCTTTTTATGGGGATAAGGTGATGTTGAGGACCAAGGCTGCTTTCCTACCGAAGGTTGTTTCACCCTTTCATATGGCCCAAACAATTACTCTTTCCACGTTTTATCCTCCACCTCATCCTTCGAAAGAGGAAGAAAGACTACACGCTGAGACCCGAGGAGAACGCTGAGCTTCTATGTGGACAGAACAAAGGATTTCAGGTTGGAGAATCAACTCTTCATCGGGTACGTGGGAAAGAGGAAAGGAAGGGCAGTCCACAAGAGAACACTCTCCAGGTGGGTCATTCTTTGCATTAAACTGTGTTATTCTCTAGCAAAGAAGGAACCCCCTTATGGAATAAGAGCTCATTCCACCAGAGCTAAGTCGGCCTCCTCAGCCTTGGCTAGGGGTGTTCCTGTGGTCAACATCTGCAAGGCCACAACTTGGTCATCCCTTCACACTTTTGCGAAGCATTACTGCTTGGATTCGGAGGTTAGGAGGGATGGCCATTTTGCACGGTCAGTGCTGCAGGATTTCTTGGTTTGACCATTCAGGCACCCTCCACCGAGTGCAGTACTGCTTTGGGACTCTATTCAATAGGTGAGGAATCCACAGGTAGTTGTATCCATCAGAAGAACGAGTTACTTACCTTCGGTAACGACTTTTCTGGTGGATACATTAGCTACCTGTGGATTCCTCACGGTCCCACCCGCCTCCCCGTTGCCTGTCTGGTCTAACCAAGTTATTCTTGGGTGTGCTCTCCTTGGTATTTGAGGGCTTGTACATATACTGTATATATTTATTTATGTATTTATTTATTTAAAAAAAAAAAATGAGTTTTTGGAATTATGTTTTTATTTTGGATGTTATTAAATATTATTTGATTGATTGTCTCAATGGCCTATTAGTCTCAGGCACGTAAAAAAATGTTGGTACTGACGTCGGCACGCCGGCGAGGACCTCTTATTGCCTGTATGACGTCAGACGGTGTCGCGTGGGCAATTGTGACGTCCTCGTCGACGTGCAGAAGCTAGGAAGAAGATTTCCGTCGGATGCTGGTGCAAGGGGAGTATTCAATAGGTGAGGAATCCACAGGTAGCTAATGTATCCACCAGAAAAGTAATTACCGAAGGTAAGTAACTTGTTCTTTTTGTAGTATGAGTCAACGACCTACTCCGTACAAATGTATGTACCCTATATGTTTGCTGCCTAATATTTAACTAGTTACTAATACATATCATTTTATCGCTTGTTAAAATTAATCCTTTTATATCACCAATATTTTATACATGTGTACCTATTGAGTCCCTCACATGTGCCCAGATAGGCACCGCAGACGTCAGTTACATGCCTAGAAAATACCTAACACACGCAAAGCACCTGCCTGCTACAAGCGACGTACTTTCTTTTCATGTCCAAATTTTGCACATGAGATGTGAAATTTCGATTTAAACGGCGCTGTCGTTTTTGCAAAAGCTATTTTTAACTGTTTTTTCAAAACTGTAAAAAAAAGTTATCAAATTCTTGTGGTGTTTGCAGAACTGTGCTTTTAGTTAAGGCAAGGAGTTTATAACATTGGTGTTTGCTTTGGTTCTAATTTTTTATGTTGATGTTCTCATACGTACACCAATCACCTGTTCGGCTATTAATAATATTATTATTATTGCTAAAACAGCAGTTGTTTCCGCCCAGCTTTTCCAAGCAATAGCCTTAAATGGTTTTCTATAATTCACATAGATTACATAATTCCAGAAATTGAAGATTTAAAATTTTTTTTTCTACCACTAATATGTAAACACATTTAGTAGAGACTATTAGCCCAATGACTGCATCTCGAGGTTGGTCAAGCAGAATCCGTCTTAGAATTTAAATGCTATACAGCATACCACTTCTCCAAAGAGAGCCTTCCTGGACCACAGTCTGAGAATGATAATTGTAGGAAGTTGGCTCTGTATATACTATTTCAAAGTAAGAAATAGTGTGCACAGAGTCCAAGGGTTCCCCTTAGAGATAAGATAGTGGCAAAATTAGATAATTCTAATGCTCTATTTTCTGGTAGTGTGGTCGAGCAGTAGGCTTATGAGAGGGTAGTGTTAAGCATTTGTTGAACACACCCAGGCAATAAATGAGGAACACACACTCAAAGACTTACTCCAGGCCAATAGGTTTTTATATAGAAAAATATATTTTCTTATTTTATTTTAAGAAACACAGGTTCAAGATTTGAATTAAATACATAAAATGCAAGGTACGTCACTCGGGTAAGTTAGGAACTTTGAATAAAAGCAATATCATATGCAGTCTTTGTTAAAATGGCAATAAGCTATTTTAAAAGTGGACACAGTGCAAAAATCAACAGTTCCTGGGGGAGGTAAGTAAAGGTTAGATTATGAGGTAAGTAAAACACTTACAAGTCTCAGTTCCTGGGCATAGGCAGGCCATCATTGGGGGTTCAAGGCAACCCCACAGTTACCACACCAGCAGCTCAGGGCCAGTCAGGTGCAGAGGTCAAAGAGGTGCCCAAAACAATTAGGTGCTTATGTAGAACAGGGGTGCTCCGGTTCCAGTCTGCCAGCAGGTAAGTACCCGTGTCCTCGGGGGGCAGACCAGGGGGGTTTTGTAGAGCACTGGGGGGGACACAAGTAGGCACACAAAACACACCCTCAGCGGCACAGGAGTGGCCGGGTGCAGTGTGCAAAGCAGGCGTCGGGTTTCAGATAGGAAACAATGGAAGGACCTGAGGGTCACTCTAGCGGTGCAGGCAGGCACGGGGGGCTTCTCAGGACAGCCACTACCTGGGCTAGGGAAAGGGTCGCATGGGGGTCACTCCTGCACTGAGGTTCGGTTACTTCGGGTCCTGGGGGCTGCGGGTGCAGTGCTGGTTCCAGGCGCCGGGTCCCTTGTTACAGGCAGTTGTGGTCAGGGGGGAGCCTCTGGATTCTCTCTGCAGGCGTTGCTGTGGGGGCTCAGTGGGGTCGTCTTGGGCTACTCACGGGGTTGCAGTCGCCGGGGAGTCCTCCCTGTGGTGTTGGTTCTCTGGATCGCGAGCAGAGGGTGTCAGGTGAAGAATGGGAAGTCTCACGCTTGCGGCGGGAAACGTGAAGTCTTTAAAAGTTGCTTCTTTGTTGCAAAGAAGTTGCTGTTGTTGAGCAGAGCCGCTGCTCACGGGAGTTTCTTGGTCCTTTAGTCCTGGGCAGTCCTCTGAGGTTTCATAGGTCACTGATCCCTGTCGGATGCGTGGCTGGTTGCAGGTTTTCGAGTCAGGAAACAGGCCAGTAGGGCTGGGGCCAAAGCAGTTGTTGTCTTCCGTCTTCTCTGCAGGCTTGTAAATCAGCAGTCCTTCTTGTTTCTTCAGGTTGCAGGAATCTGATTTTCTGGGTTCTGGGATTCCCCTAAATACTAGATTTAGGGGTGTGTTTAGGTCTGGGAAGGCAGTAGCCAATGGCTACTGTCCTTGAGGGTGGCTACACCCTCTTTGTGCCTCCTCCCCGTGGAGAGGGGGGCACATCCCTAATCCTATTGGCGGAATCCTCCAAAACGAAGATGGAGGATTTCTAAAGGCAGGGATCACCTCAGCTCAGGACACCTTAGGGGCTGTCCTGACTGGTGGGTGACTCCTCCTTGTTTTACTCATTATCTCCTCCAGCCTTGCTGGCAAAAGTGGGGGAAGTGGCCGGAGGGGCAGGCATCTCCACTAGCTGGGATGCCCTGGGGTGCTGTAACAAAAGGGGTGAGCCTTTGAGGCTCACCGCCAGGTGTTACAGTTCCTGCAGGGGAAGGTGAGAAGCACCTCCACCCAGTACAGGCTTTGTTCCTGGCCACAGAGTGATAAAGGCACTCTCCCCATGTGACCAGCAACTTGTCTGGTGTGTGGCAGGCTGGCAGGACCTAGTCAGCCTACACTAGAAGTCGGATTGGTACTCAGGGGGTATCTCTAAGATGTTAAAGTTACCTGTATTTTTCCAACCAGCTGCAAATCCTACATATATTTTTGTCATCAATTTAAGAATTGTAATTATTTTCTGTTGGTGGCTTTATTATTATAAAATGAAAAATTTTGTTTAGGTGCCCTGTTTGACATGGCTACAAAGAATAAGCAAAGAAAAACGGAAGACAAAAACCGTGAATTTAAAGTTGAATGGACCAAGACTTTCATGTTTATTCAAAACTTAAATGGCCTTCCGACCTGTCTTATTTGTCAGGAAAAATTGGCGCATTACACGAACTCAAATTTGGAGAGACACTTTACAACTAAACATGTGTCATTTATTACTAAATATCCTGTCGGTGATTGTAACCGGGCGCCTCCGGACGCCGGTTCTCCGTCAGAGCGAACGACCGCCGGCGGATACCCCGGGGGCACCCGAGGGATTCCTGACGTGATGACGTCCAACGTCATCCGTCAGACGAGAACAGCCGACAAAAGAAAAGCGCCACGGGACCCAGAGGAAGACGCCGACGTCAAGGAGAGCCGGAGAGACGAACGCCACGGACCACCCAGAGAGAAGGGAAACCCCGCCGGAGAAGAGGAACAACGGACGGAGAGCGAAAACCCTTGGGTGCCTCCCGCCCCTGCCGAGGCGAAGTCGGGAGATCCCCTACAAGCCGGCCACGTCCCTGGAGGGGCGTGGCCAAGTCAGGTACGAGCGTACTGGGGCTGGGGCTGGGGTTCTTGGTGGTTGGCTGCGTTTAAGGGGGCTAAGAAGGGAGGGCTGAGGTCGTGTAAAGAAGGGGAGCCCATTTGAACAGGAACGCCGTTAAATAAAGAATAACCACACCCTCCGTACCCAGACTAGTGAACAAAAGAGTAAGGGGGTCACAAAAAGGGCACAACGAAAGGAAGTCACAGAAGAAAAGTAAACCCCACATTCCTCCACAGAACCACCCCCTTCCTCCTCCCACTCTTTACTAACCCCAATTAACCGTGTATAAATCATATTCCCCACTTACCTGTTCCTTTCTCCTTCTTTGTTTTTGGGAAATCGTGGGCCATGAGAACCGGGTGAACAAGACCTCTCCCTCCGAACCGGACCAGGCCGTCCCGGGGACACCAAGGAACCCCTAAAAGAAAAGGGATTTTTATATTAGTTTTGGACTTGGAAAATAACAGTTTGGCGGAAAAGTTAGTGCTATAATCCCAAACGAACAAGAAAATAAACATACTACACCCTTAAGTGCCGCGTCTGTCACCTTCTTCCAATATCCCCTCGACTCGGGAAAAAGACCCCGCCACAGTGGTGTCAGAAGTGGGATATTGGAATAGGCGACAGAGACTTCCCAACCATGGAGGAGAAGTGTACCATATCCGATATGATGCAACAGTTGGCCTCCGGACAAAGACACCTGCAATTAGTGTGGGAAGAGCAACAAAAAGAGGCCAAATTGGAAAGAGAGGCACTACAAAATGCCCTTAAGAGTCAGGCCACCATAATGGCCAACAACCAGTTGGTTCACGAAACTGCCATTAAGAATCTCACAGATACCATCGCTGCTACCCGCGTACACCCGAATGTGCCCAGTTTGGTCTTACAACGATATCAAGAAGGTGAAGACCCCGATGCCTTTTTCACCAATTTTGAACGAGTTGCTACTTCCGCTACTTGGCCTCAGGAGCGATGGGGCCAATATATCGCCCCCTTATTGACGGGGACTCTCCAAGCCGCCTATCAAGCGGTAAACCCCGGTGGAATAACCCCCTATAAGGATATTAAAAAGAGCATCTTAGAACGGGTGGGTTTTGATTCTGAACATTATCGCGTCCGGTTTAGAAAAGCTAAGTGGGGGCCCAACGAAAATCCCCGGGCCCTATATTTTAGGATCAAAGACCTGGGTCTCAAATGGTTGGGTCCCATAGGGACAAATCGGGAAGACATTATTGAGATCGTGCTCTTAGAGCAATACCTGGACGCGCTGCCTCCGTCTACACGCAACTGGATCAAACAACATCCAAACCCAGATACCAATGCTACCATTGAGTTGGCCTGCGCCTTTCATCGCTCCCTTGAGTTCAAAGTAAACCCCCCTCGGTCAACACCTAGTCCCCTGCGTCTGGGTTCGGGAACATCCTCGACAGGGGGACGAAGAATCAATGAGGACATAGGGAAAACCCGGGGACTGGATAGGCCCTATATACAACAACCTCAGTGTTTCAGTTGCGGGGAATGGGGTCACATAGCTCGAGGTTGCCCCCTGAAAACAGAAAAACCGGAACCCATGGAAATAGGGGTCACTAGGGGAAGAGTCTTTTATACAGGGAGAAGAGACACCCCTTATAAAAAGAGACTAATTATCAATGGGAAAAACACAGTGGCCCTCATCGATTCAGGATGTAGCCAATCTGTGGTCAGGGCCGGGTTGTTCGACGCCCATCGCTACACTTCGGGACTCACGGTATCAATCTGTTGTATCCATGGAGAAACCAGAGAATATCCCCTAATCTGGACAACCCTCACTTGGGGAGGAAAAGAAATACCCATAAGAGTGGGTTTAGTAGAGCAACTGGTTGAAGAAGCTATTATAGGAACTGACTTTTCGGAATTCCCACAACTCCTAGACAGCCTCAGACAGCTCGAAGAAACTAACAACTGGTGGAAAGACGCTCCTTTCTCCAATATGCCTCTATCACCTCCGAGGGTACGACCTAAACTCTCCCGGAAGGAGAAAAGAATAATTAAGAAAGCCTATACCCAAGACTTCTCCAGCACGCCCCGGGTAATTACAAAGGTCCTCGCCCTCACTGCTCTTCCCAGTTTCCGGACTTCTCAGAGAGAAGACCCCAGTTTAATTCATGCATGGAAAAGTGCACGGCCACGGAACCCCCAGGATAAGGGTCCCTCGTTCACCGTAGTTAAGGACCTATTATACCGAGTCACATACAAAGACCAAGACGAAAAGAAACAGTTGATAGTTCCAGAGCCTTATAGACAACAAGTTCTACACTTAGCACACAGCCAGCCAGGGGGTGGACACTATGGGAGGGAGAAAACCGAGGAGTATTTGTTGAGGAAATTTTACTGGCCAGGGGTATTTTCCCAGATTAGGAAGTTCTGTCAACAATGTCCAAAATGCCAATTGATTGACCCAGGCTCACGGAGAAAAGCCCCTTTACAACCCCTCCCCATCATTGATGTCCCCTTCTCCAGAATAGGGATGGACCTCGTTGGCCCTCTTCTGCCCTCGTCGAGAGGATATCGTTATATATTGGTATTAGTGGATTATGCCACAAGATACCCTGAGGCTATTCCCCTCTCTAGTATTAACACCAAAAGTGTTGCACACGCCATGATAGGGTTCTTCTCCCGAATTGGGTTTCCTCGAGAAATCCTAACGGACCAAGGGACCCAATTTATGTCCAACCTGATGACACAAATATGTCAGTTATTGGGGATTAAACAATTACGGACGTCGGTCTATCATCCACAAACCGATGGTTTGGTGGAGAGATACAACCGTACCCTCAAAACACTACTAAAGAAAGCTATCTCGGAGACAGGTAAGGACTGGGATAGGAAACTCCCCTTAGTATTATACGCAATCAGGACACACGAACAAGCCTCTACGGGCCATAGTCCGTTTGAGCTGTTGTTTGGGCGACAACCACGGACCCTACTAGATATGGCCGCGGAGATGTGGGAAGAAGAAGACGGGGAAAAAACCATTCTAAAATACGCACGTGAGTTAAAAACCCACCTGCATACAGTATGGGAAAGCGTAAGGGAACACATGGAGAGGGCCCAGGACAAGCAGAAAAGGAATTATGATCGGAATACCCAATTGAGGTCCTTTTCCCTAGGAGATAAAGTGCTAGTTCTTCTTCCCAGTTCAGATAACAAATTGTTGGCCAAGTGGCAGGGACCCTACACCGTAACAGGGCTAGTAACTCCCGTAACTTATAAAATTCAGCTTAACGATACCCCCCCTAGGTCACAGATCTTCCATGTTAACCTATTAAAAAGATGGGAAGAACCTCCGAACGACCCAAGGCACGGCTGCCTAATTAATACCGTCAAAGAACTAGAGATAGGGTGGTGCCCCACTGATCCCCCTGGCGAGAGGGAGGTTCCTCTCATTAATACAGAGATCTCGATTCAACAAAATAGACAGTTGAAGAATCTCTTCGATAAACACGTTCGGGTGTTCTCCTCGATGCCCGGGAGGACACGATTGGTACGTCATCAAATCATCACACCACCTGGGAAGACCGTGCGACTAAAACCTTATCGTATTCCTGAAGCTAGGAAAACCCTCGTAGAAAACGAAATCGAGAAGATGTTAGATCTAGACATCATAGAACCTTCCCACAGCCCTTGGTGTTCGCCCGTGGTATTGGTGCCCAAACCTGATGGGTCTATACGTTTCTGTACTGACTTTAGACAGGTCAATTCCATATCACAATTTGACACCTATCCCCTTCCAAGGATAGATGAGCTCTTAGAAAGATTGGGGAAAGCGAAATACATGTCTACCCTTGACTTGACCAAGGGGTATTGGCAGATCCCGTTGGGTCCCGAAGACAAGGAAAAGACGGCTTTCGCTACTCCCTCCGGATTGTATCACTTTAAGGTTCTCCCTTTCGGGTTACATGGCGCCCCCGCCACCTTCCAACGTCTCATGGATACCATATTACGACCTCATACCCGATACGCGGCAGCCTATCTGGATGACATCGTTATTTTCAGTGAGACCTGGGAAGACCATGTGGCCCACATAGACCACATCTTCTCGGCTTTAGGGAAGGCCGGACCGACAGCCAACCCCGCCAAGAGCCGACTGGCTTTTAGTGAGATCTCCTACCTGGGTTATCACATTAGCAACGGTATACTTCGACCCCAAAAGAATAAAATCGAAGCCATCCTACACACCAGTGCTCCCACCACGAAGAAGGGAATTCGTTCCTTTTTAGGTCTAGTGGGGTACTATCGAAGGTTCATTCCCCACTATTCCAGTTTGGCTGCCCCCCTAACCAATCTTTTAAGAAAAGGACAGCCCAACAACATCCCACAACTAGACCCGACTCAACTTCATAGTTATCATACCTTGCAAAGGTGTCTCACCACTCAACCGATATTGAAATGTCCTGAGTTTGACAAACCCTTTCACCTCCAAACGGATGCCTCCGATGTGGGGGTAGAGGCCGTTCTTTTTCAAAAGGATGAAGACGGAGTGAACCATCCCGTCGTCTTTATTAGCCGTAAGCTATTTCCCAGGGAGCAGAGATACCCCATTATAGAGCGGGAATGTCTTGCCATTAAGTGGGCTATCGAAAGTCTCCAATACTATCTTTTGGGCAGACCTTTCCTACTGTATACGGACCATGCACCCCTTACGTGGCTCTCAAGATACAAGAATACCAACAATCGTATATTGAGATGGTTCATAGAACTCCAACCTTTCTCCTTCCAGGTTTGCCACCTCGCTGGTGACCTCATGGGTCAGGCTGACTATTTGTCCCGGTTTCCGGATCTGGTGGGGCTCGATCAGCCCCATTCATGTGAGGGGATGTGTAACCGGGCGCCTCCGGACGCCGGTTCTCCGTCAGAGCGAACGACCGCCGGCGGATACCCCGGGGGCACCCGAGGGATTCCTGACGTGATGACGTCCAACGTCATCCGTCAGACGAGAACAGCCGACAAAAGAAAAGCGCCGCGGGACCCAGAGGAAGACGCCGACGTCAAGGAGAGCCGGAGAGACGAATGCCACGGACCACCCAGAGAGAAGGGAAACCCCGCCGGAGACGAGGAACAACGGACGGAGAGCGAAAACCCTTGGGCGCCTCCCGCCCCTGCCGAGGCGAAGTCGGGAGATCCCCTACAAGCCGGCCACGTCCCTGGAGGGGCGTGGCCAAGTCAGGTACGAGCGTACCGGGGCTGGGGCTGGGGTTCTGGGTGGTTGGCTGCGTTTAAGGGGGCTAAGAAGGGAGGGCTGAGGTCGTGTAAAGAAGGGGAGCCCATTTGAACAGGAACGCCATTAAATAAAGAATAACCACACCCTCCGTACCCAGACTAGTGAACAAAAGAGTAAGGGGGTCACAAAAAGGGCACAACGAAAGGAAGTCACAGAAGAAAAGTAAACCCCACATTCCTCCACAGAACCACCCCCTTCCTCCTCCCACTCTTTACTAACCCCAATTAACCGTGTATAAATCATATTCCCCACTTACCTGTTCCTTTCTCCTTCTTTGTTTTTGGGAAATCCTGGGCCATGAGAACCGGGTGAACAAGACCTCTCCCTCCGAACCGGACCAGGCCGTCCCGGGGACACCAAGGAACCGTGAAAAGAAAAGGGATTTTTATATTAGTTTTGGACTTGGAAAATAACAGTTTGGCGGAAAAGTTAGTGCTATAATCCCAAACGAACAAGAAAATAAACATACTACACCCTTAAGTGCCGCGTCTGTCACCTTCTTCCAATATCCCCTCGACTCGGGAAAAAGACCCGCCACAGTGATGCAAGGAAGAAAGCAGTTGAGGAACTTCAGAAGAGTCAAGAAAAATCAAGGTTTGTATTTAATTACTGGATGCAATCTTCCAGCAATGTTAATATTGCAAGTTTTGTTGTTAGTCAAGAGATTGCTAAGAGAGGAAAACCATATACAGAGGGCAAATACATAAAAAGTTGTTTTATAAATGCATCCTAATTCAGGATTTTAAGAACACAACAGATAGTCAAAAAATAATTAAAGAGTCACCATTGTCTGCTTAAACAGTGAAAGATAGAACAGTCAAAATTTCTTCAGATATAACCAACCAGCAAGTCGAAGATCTTAAATTGGTTTCAGCTTCATCAATAGCAGTTGACGAGTCTTGTGACATAAATGATACAGTGCAAGTTTCACTTTTTGCACGATTTGTTTAATCTACAGGTCCTAAAGAAGAACTTTTAGGATTATTGCCACTCAAAGGTCAAACACGTGGAGAGGATATAGCAAATGCTGTAATTGAGTGCATTGAAAAACATCATATTCCACTCTATAAAACTGTCTCAATTTCAACAGACGGGGCGAAAAGTATGACCGGCGTAAGAAAGGGGTTTGTTGCTATTTTGAAAGAAAAAATTAATTACGAGATACTTACTTACCATTGCATCCGTATCCGGCGCTGAACCCCAATATTTCCCTTTTACAAAAATCTGGCAGTGCCAATAGCTAGGACCTCACCCCAAATAAAGTCCCAAATGACAATAAAATTGTCACTCAACAATCATACTGCAATGGCACACGCTACAGATACAGTACTTTCAATAGTTCATATCCTTGCCAACATTTAAAGACAGTCCTCCTCCAAATGACTTCGTAAGTTGAATCAAATCGTATTTTATTCCTCTTGTAAAAATAGCTTCCAATACTCATTCAAAATTCCAACCATGAATAATTGTTCACAATTCCATCCGTCAACACGTGTTTCGTCTGGGGAATACCCCTTGACTTCATCAGGACTTCCTACAACAAACATTTACATTATACATATAGTTAACAAAAAGTAATACATTGCTTGGCAAATCCCTCAACCTCCAAAGTGACACATTTACTACATAGTTGTAATGTGAAAACCGTGATCATCTCTGCATGTGCATCAATATATTTATTTGATGAAAGCCAAAAATGCCCATATCTCCTATATACATGATAGTACATTTTACATAAGTGTATTAAGTATTCATGCCCAATTGTGGATTTATATAACCCCACACAAACCATAGCAGTAAAGAAACCGTAACTGCACAATGGTGGAGAGCACGCATAAGTTTTTTTAAATCATGTAATAAGTACCCCTATATGCCTTTAAAGGTACATAATAATATAATAAAAACGTGTACCTCAAAATAATCCTTATGTCTCAAATGCTGCCGTATAAGTCTTCTATGTTATAAAATATATAATTCCTTGTTCATATTTTCTCATAATCAAATTGTATGTAAAGTGTCTTAAATTATACATTATAAGTTATGAATTATATTGCCCCCATGCTGCTTACCTCACTACGTGTATTAGAGCCCTTATTTTCTATTTGTGTGTGCCCTTAAGCCAAAAGACCGGCGTATCCTGAAATTATTAATTTCAATTAATGACTAAGGCATTCTCAAATGGACAGAGAAAGCTATTCCCATCCCCAAAACTCTTACCTTCTTCCTTATTTACTTTGTTCAATCCGTGAGTGTGTCTGAAGAACATTGGACGAGGAACCAAGTGTCCGTATCAGCGTTTTAACGCTCGCCCCCTGTGCACATCAAAATAGAGAAAGGACTTCTTGCCTTTCATAAACACAGAAGACGGACTCGTCTTCATTTAGAATATTTTCCCTTCGGTTACAAAGGCTCTTGATCACCACATACAAAAATTAAAAATAATGAAAGGACTTCTTGCCTTTCATAAACAGTGAAGATGGACTCGTCTTCATTAAGAGTTGCTCTCCCTTCGATGAGTTACTTATTCACCGCGCAACATCGTGTTTAAAAATCACATTTCCAAAAGATTTCTCATTCTTAACTACATTAACCACCTAAAGTCCCTACAAACAGGTACTCAGGGGGTCATTCTGACCCTGGCGGTAGACTACCGCCAGGCCAATGACCGCGGATGCACCGCCAACAGGCTGGCGGTGCATCCATGGGCATTCTGACCGCGGCGGTACCGCAGCGGTCAGAAATGGAAAACCGGCGGTGTCCCGCCGGTTTCGCACTGCCCTGGGGAATCCTCCATGGCGGCGCTGCAGGCAGCGCCGCCATGGGGATTCCAACCCCCTTACCGCCAGCCTGGCTCTGGCGGTTTTGACCGCCAGAACCTGGCTGGCGGTAACGGGTGTCGCGGGGCCCCTGGCATGGGCACTGCAGGGGCCCCCTAACAGGGCCCCACCAAGATTTTCGCGACGGGTGCAACTGCACCCGTCGCACCCCTTCCACTCCGCCTGCTCCATTCGGAGCCGGCATCTTCATGGAAGGGGGTTTCCCGCTGGGCTGGCGGGCGGCCTTCTGGCGGTCGCCCGCCAGCCCAGCGGAAAACTCAGAATTACCGCGGCGGTCTTTTGACCGCGCAGCGGTATTCTGACGGCGGTACTTTGGCGGGCGGCCTCTGCCGCCCGCCAAAGTCAGAATGACCCCCTCAATGTATGGTTCACAACAAATGCTTATGATACTGTAATTAGTTCACCCCAAAATTCACGATCATGCCATGGGATATAACTCCATGATTTCACAGTTTAAGAAGGAAAGACTAAACTTGAAACACCAAACCATAACAATTCTAATAAAATGTGCCACCAGAATATTAGGCCACATCTGTAATTAGTGAAAAAAGGTGAAAAATACTAAGTTTGAAACACCAAAAGATAGCAGTTCTATCAAAATGTCACCAGAATATTAGACCACATCTATAAGACATTGTTGATATTAACAACCCTTGGAAAATCCATACGTTTATATCTGATAATTGTTATCAAGGTATCCAGGTTTATACACTCATTTTCTCAAGGTCTGATCCGTGAGCCTCCTTATCTATCATCCAGAAAATATTCCATCTATAATCAGAATTTAAACCTCGCTCTACTGCCCCTAGACGCATGATCCAAACGGATTCCTTTCTTCTTAACATTAGTTCTCTATTACCACCACGTGGAGTTTGTTGACACTGCTCAAATCCAAAGAACTTAGGCCCATATTTATACTTTTTGACACCAAACTGCGCTAACGCAGTTTTGCGTCAAAAAAATTAGCGCCGGCTAGCGCCATTCTGAAGCGCCATGCGGGCGCCGTATTTATTGAATGACGTTAGCCGGCGTTAGCCGCCGGCGCCGTCTGGTGTGCGTTAAAAAAAACGACATACACCAGGCAGCGCCGGCGTAGGGGGATATGGGGCTTGGGCGTCAAGAAATGGGGCAAGTCAGGTTGAGGCAATTTTTTCGCCTCAACCCAATTTGCGCCATTTTTTTTCACTCCCAACCCCCATAGAAATGACTCCTGTCTTAGCAAAGACAGGAGTCATGCCCCCTTGCCCAATGGCCATGCCCAGGGGACTTCTGTCCCCTGGGCATGGTCATTGGGCATAGTGGCATGTAGGGGGGCACAAATCAGGCCCCCCTATGCCACAATTTTTTTTTTTTTTTAAACTTACCTGAACTTACCTTAATGTCCCTGGGATGGGTCCCTCCAGCCTTGGGTGTCCTCCTGGGGTGGGCAAGGGTGACAGGGGGTGTCCCTGGGGGCATGGGAGGGCACCTCTGGGCTCCTTCAGAGCCCACAGGTCCCTTAATGCCTGCCTTTTGTAGGCGCTAAAAAACGGCGCAAAAGCGGCCGTACGTCATTTTTTTGGACCCGCCCACTCCCGGGCGTGAATTTTGCCCGGGAGTATAAATCCGACGCACATGCCTCGGAGTCGATTTTTTAGACGGGAACGCCCACCTTGCATATAATTAACGCAAAGTAGGTGTCCACGCTAAAAAATGACGCAAACTCCATGGACTTTGGCGCTAGACGCGTCTAACGCCAAAGTATAAATATGGAGTTAGTTTTGCGTCGGAATTGCGTAAAAAAAAACGACGCAATTCCGGCGCAAACGGAGTATAAATATGGCCCTTAGTCTTTGTGATCTCCCTGTATCACACAATCCTTCATATGGGAAGCTATAGGATAACGCTCGTCTTCCCGACGTATTGCTCTCCAATGTTCTGAGATTCTTATTCTAAAGGGACGAATAGTACTACCCACAAATATCTTTCTACATTTGCAGATAAGCATGTATACTACATATTTGGTATTGCAATCTATTTGAGATTTAATATTATATTTGGTGTTCCCAATACCATGAAAGTCCTTTTTCTCATGCCACGCCCACCTGCACATTGCACAATTACCACATTTAAAGAAACCCACATTTTGTGAATTCAGCCAATTCAGCTTTGTTTTCACTCCCAAATAGCTCAGACTAAACAAGTTGTTCAGTGTATTGCCCCTTCTGTAGGATACCTCAGGTTTATGGCCAATATATTTTTTCAGGGTTTGATCTTGAGTGAGGATGGTCCAATGTTTTTTTCATAATTTTTAATAATCTAAATGAACTATCCGTATAGTCTAATATTATCCTAACTTTCTTACCATCCTTCCTCCATTTTTCCTTTCTTGTAGATTCGTGGCGTGCTAGTTTATGAGATCGAGATACTTTAGATGCTTTCTGCTATGTCCTGTTCACAACATCCTCAGAGTATCCCCTAGCAATGAATCTCTGTCCCATATCCTCAATGCACTTGTGGAAATCACTATTTTTGCTAAAGTTGCGTCTTGCTCTAACCATTTCGCCAAAGGGTATTGCATTTATTTGATACTTCGGATGTGCACTAGTAGCATGTAACACTGTATTGCATGATGTCAATTTCCGGTATAACCTACTTTCTATCTTATTGTTTTCCACAAACAATTCCACATCTAGAAAGTCAATACACGTCTCACTATTCTTATAAGTAAACTTAATGTTCACCTCATTGTCATTGAGATGGTCACAAAATCCTTTCAAAGTCTCTTCCTTACCTGTCCAAATCATAAAGCAGTCATCGATGTATCTCCCCCAATATAGAATATGTGTTTGCCACTCAGCTGCTCCTGAACCCCACACCCATTTCTCTTCAAACCATCCTATGAATAAACTCGCATATGAGGGAGAGAATATCGACCCCATCGCCACCCCCGTTTCTGTTTAAACCAATCTTTTTTAAAAAGAAAATAGTTATGATTCAGATAAGATCAATCATTTGTAATATCATTTGTGTGTGTTCCATTAAGCTAGCTGATCTCCCATTGAGCATATATTGTATGGCTTGCATTCCACAATCATGTTGTATACTGGTATACCACATCCAAAGTAACCATAATCATACCAGGCTCCCACTGTATATCCGATAGTAAACTCAATATATGTTTTGTATCCATGATGTATGAGGGGAGATTGCAAAAAAAAGGTTGTAAAAATATGTCCACAAACTCCGATAATCTTTCAGTAGGACCCCCCATACCTGATGGAAATTCACACTGTTTATGTATTTTCGGCAATGTATAGAGACTTGAGAAGGGTGTTCACTATCCAGAACTAACGAACGATCAGTGGACCCAAAAATGTTATTTCATGGGAGACATTACATCTCGTCTAAATTGGCTTAATCGTAAACTACAGGGGAAAGGAAACACAATTTTTTCGATGTTAGAAGAAGTTATTTCATTTGAAAACAAATTATCTCTTTTTGCTCAAGATTTTGAAAGAGAAACTTTGATTCACTTTCCAAGCCTGTTGAAACATTACCAAGAAAATAATTCTGATATTGACATTTGCTATTTCAAAACAACACTTTTAAATAGGAGGGAAGCTTTCCTCAGCAGGTTTCAGGAATTCAGAAACACCAAAGCGACGTTCGTCTTTGTTAAAAAACCTCTTAATGCTACTGTAACAGAATAACAAAAAAATCCCTTTAATATTGGCATTGGCAACTTTGAAATGCAATTGCTAGATTTAAAAAACAAAGAATTGGGGAGCTCGAAATTTGAACGTCTAGGTGCTGATATAGAAATATTGGAGAAAAACAAATGTGAACTTAGTTCACAACACAAGTGGTCTGCTGTGAAAGACCTGGAGAAGGAAGATATGTTGATTTTTAACACCTGGAATAGTACAGTATTCCTGAATCATATAATCAGCTGAAAAAACTAGCGTTTGCTGTTCTTTCCTTATTCGGGTCTACATATTCATGCGAACAATCATTTTCAAGCTTGAACCTTATAAATTGAGAAGTCGTCTTATTGATGAGAACCTTGAATCGTGCCTAAAATTAAAAACAACAACATACAAACCTGACTTACCCAAACTTCCAAGGAGATGCAAGGCCATTATTCACATTAGTGTTTGTCAGTCATTGTCATGATTTAATTTTACGGATACTTTACAATTTAATTTTATCAATAAGTAATATCTTTATTAAGTATGATATCAAGTTAAACCTATAGTTTAACTAAGTCTTAAAACTTTAAGTAAAGTTTATTAATTTAATTTTGGGGAGTGAGGATTGAGAAAGGTATGTTGAGATGGTTTGGACATATAGAGAGGATGAACGAAAGGAGATAGACGAAACAAGTATACAAGACGAGTGTGGATGGGAGAGTTGGAAGGGGTCGATCTCAGCGAACGTACCTCAATCAGATTGAGGACGTTTTTAGCAAAGGCCAGCTTAGGAGTACCCTAATTAAGTTAATAATAATGTACCTACCTATATAGTTTAAGTTTTAAAAAATTGGGTTCTCAAAAGAAATTTCAATTGTTGTACTGTTGATATTTGGCTCTGTTGACTAATGCGTTTGCCGATCACTGGTCTAGTTGGTGGATCCCTGCTTGGGTATTGCCCTCCTGTGGTGATCCCCAAGCAGGGATCGACTAGGGAAAGGTACTTTTGAAAAGGGGAGATTCTCCCATTTCTAACTATACGACTCCCATGTGCTTCGTTGCTTGGGGGGCTGAGATATGCCCCAAGCACCAAAGCACTGAAAGTGAAATGAGCCAGTCTGCCCATTTCACTTTCACTTTCTCTAAAATTATGAAAGCGCGCCAAGCGCACCGATTGGTCATTTCAGAGAAAAAAATAAAATAGCCTTGGTAGCTGGATAAGCTCTTCCCCCAGCTCCCAACACAATTTTAAATGAGGAAGCCCCTCTGGTGCTTGCTCCAGAGGGATTTTCTGCCTCAGGTGCGAGGACAGCCTGAAGCTGTCCTCAGCACACAAAAAGGTTAACCTGCATGACACGCCTCTGAAACAATCATAGCTGCTCAGTGATTAACTGAAAAAAAATGGAGACAGGAGTCCATGAATCTCCTTATTCGTACACCACCTGGCTGCCAAATGATGTAGTTTCCGATTACCAAGGATGCCTAATGTTACCTTCACATCACACCTCTTTGTTTCACCACTTGCACCAACATTTCTGCTCTCTTTATCTTAATCTTGGATGGGTTGTTTTCATCCCTGCTCTCTTCCTTTGTCATTGTTTTCTCATATTTCTTCTCCCCTCTCTATCTATTCTTTCTCTCTCGTGTTCTGAATCAAAGTCTTATGATAAAAATAATTCTCAGTCACCAGAAGTAAATGCCAGTGCCTAACATTTGCAACCACTGGTATAATTTAAGCTGCAGGCACCCCATGTTACAGTAACTAAAACATAAAAGGAACTGCTCATCAGAGAACCAGAAACATATTTGACTACCTAGCCCCCCCCAGGTAGGACATTGCCACCTGGGCAGACTCAACCTCACCATTAAAGGAACGGGAGGGAGTGCGTAAATATATTTTTATCTGGAATTAGTGGGATAGAAAACAAAGAGAAAATGAAACACAAGAGGGAAAGGGGCAACATAAGGAGAAAGAAGGGGAGAAAGAAAGCAAAAGTAGAAGAGGAGTGGTTTGTAGGTTGGGGTAGGTCGATAAAGGGAGAGGGGAAGGGGCAATAGGCAATGACCAACTGCCGTTTTTGGATCTCCTAATCTGTGAAAGCAATGGTTCACGGATAACGGAGGTCTACCAGAAACCTACAGACCGGAACACTTTACTACAATTTAAGAGCTATCACCTGAGATCCCTAAGGGAGAATCTACCCGTGGGGTAGTTTCTACACCTACGACGTAACTGCTCAAATATCTCAGACTATAATAGACACACTAGTAACTTGTCCACGAAACTACAAGAAAGAGAGTATCCTGCATACCTTGTTAGGAAAGCTTATAAAAGAGCATGAAATAACAACAGAGACCAGCTATTGCTACCCGGGATCAGCAAACCCAAGACGGAACAGATAGTGTGTGTAACTACGTTCAATCCACTATCTAATAAGATCCAGAAGATCATCAGAGATGATTGGGAGATCTTGACATCAGGCGGTCTCCCTCTCCAACAACCACTACACGCATTCAAAAGAGCCACCAACATACATGATATGGTAGTTCACACCAGACCCACTAATAAACTCCCTACTAGACAGCTGACCCTCTGGCACCTACCACCACCAGCCGGCCACCACCCGTGTGGCAACTGCAGTGTGTTTAAATTCACAAAGAAATCCACCACTGTAGAACTCGGTCTAAAGACACCGTGGATACTGAAGGCACTCACAAATTGCAATAGCAAAAATGTAGTCTACATGATTGAGTGCCTCTGTGAGCTCAAGTACATCGGCATGACAACAAGAAAGGTCAGTACCCGTATTTGTGAACACAGGAGCACTATAAGGTGTAAACGGGACACCACAAAACTGACAAGCCACTATGTCGCCAAAAACCATTCCCCAGACGACGTGAGATGGACTGTGTTAGAACAATTGTCACCTACAACCAAGAATATGCCACAGAAGTTTCTCTACTACGAACAACGCTGGGTCTGGAGACTACACACAGACACTAGCGGTTTGAATGATGACATACCTTGGTCCTCACTCAATAAATGACCACACCCCTACTACTCTTACGAGCATTCACACAGCCGGCTCCAACCAGTCGCGGGCTTAGCCTTTTCCCTTGCCTGAATATCAGCTGCAACTCCGCACTTATCTTAGGTCCCCCTTCCTCTAGCCCCCCCTCCCCTATTCCGCTCCCCCTCAACCCCCCTCCTTTTTTTGACTTCTCTCTCTTTGTCTGTTCCGCCTCCTCCTCCTCCCTGTCCCCGGGCCAACCTTAACCCAAGAAACCCCCCCCGTTCCGCCCACCCCATCTCCCCCCACTCGGCTCCTTTCCTATTTCCTCCTTGCCCCTTCCCCTCTCCTTCTATCAACCTACCCCCCTCTACAAACCACTCCTCTTCTACTTTTGCTTTCTTTCTCCCCTTTGCTTCCCCTTATGTTGCCCCTTTCCCTCGTTTCATTTTCTCTTTGTTTTATTGTTTCACTTTCTCATATTTTCATTTTCAGTTTTTCATTAATCCTTTTATTCTTTCATGTTCTTCGTTTATTGGTTTATTTATCTCTCTATCTCCACTCTGTTTTTTGGTTTTCGCCCTTTCCCCTCACTCCGTCCCCTTGCTTCCCCCCCCTTCTTTTTCCCTCCCCTCTACCCCCCTTGTTTTTCACTTTGGCCCTCCATCGGCGCCACAGTGTTTGTCTAGCTTCGACGCGATCTGCGTCTGGGAGCCGTTTTGAGACTGGGGACTACATTCCCCAGCCTTCTCAATGCTGCGTTGCTTGCGCCAGCCACATTGGACGCTGGGAACTCCAATCCCCAGCGTCCTCAGCGCACAGCCGTGTCACCCCGATACGCACCCTTCCTGTCGGTTCTGGATAACCGGCTGCAGCCGGTCCGGCACAGCATGCACAGGGGAGCTCAATCAGCACCTCCACATTCATACTATTTATACCTCCCCCACACTGGACCACATACCTCAAGCGTTCCAGCGAGGGGTCGGTTTAGGTGCACATCGAGCGCCTCCTTTGACGTAGTAAGTACAGGAGCACTTACTCTCCAGCCACTCTTCAATCGTCTATGTGATCTTCAACTAGATCTCCTGCCGCGTCACTGATAAGACTCTTTGGTTGGCTGGAACAGTGTGTGTGTGTGTTGATACTAGTAGTGTGTGCATTTTTGTATTTTCCTGCATTTTTTGACCTTTTCTGCAACTTGGTTTAATTCATTCCGCCTCATTGCAGTACCTTAATTCTGTGTACCTTAAGTTAGACACCATACCTTGACCCCAGCTTTACTCTGGGTGAGGATTTCCCTCTCTACAGTCCCTCTTTAGCTATGAGGGCACCAATTGTTATCCCTTTGGCATTTTTGACTGTATTAATCTCTGCCCTTGAGGTTTCCCTCGGACTAAGATTTTATTTTCTGATAGTAACTACCAGCCTATGGCCCTCATTCCAACCGCGGCGGTCAATGACCGCCGGGTTGGTGGACCGCGGGAGCACCGCCGACAAGCCGGCGGTGCTCCAATGGGCATTCCGACCGCGGCGGTAAAGCCGCGGTCGGACCGGCAACACTGGCGGTCTCCCGCCAGTGTACCGCCGCCCATTGGAATCCTCCAAGGCGGCGCAGCTAGCTGCGCCGCCGAGGGGATTCCGACCCCCCCTACCGCCATCCAGTTCCCGGCGGTTCTCCCGCCGGGAACCGGATGGCGGTAGGGGGGGTCGCGGGGCCCCTGGGGGCCCCTGCAGTGCCCATGCCAATGGCATGGGCACTGCAGGGGCCCCCGTAAGAGGGCCCCTAAATGTATTTCACTGTCTGCTGGGCAGACAGTGAAATACGCGACGGGTGCAACTGCACCCGTCGCACAGCTTCCACTCCGCCGGCTCGATTCCGAGCCGGCTTCATCGTGGAAGCCTCTTTCCCGCTGGGCTGGCGGGCGGCCTGAAGGCGGCCGCCCGCCAGCCCAGCGGGAAAGTCAGAATTACCGCCGCGGTCTTTCGACCGCGGAACGGTATTCTGGCGGCTCCCGCCGGCTGCGCGGTGACCGCGGCGGGCGGGAGTCGGAATGACCCCCTATGTCTTTATTCTCCTCTTCCCCCCAGAGTGTAACTATAAGGGGACACTCCCCCTCCTGGAATCTGAGGCCAGTAGCCTTAGACGTTGGGGTAAGGTATTATCTTATCGGTAGATATATGTTTCATCGCATTTACTGCATGACTTTGGCTTGCTGTGGCGCCCCTCCTTGTGTGTTTTTGCTGTTGATGTTCACATAACTTTAGCCACGTTTTTTTATTCCCTCAGGCCTCCCCGAGGTAGTTCCTTGCCACAGGTAGGCCCCTTCAATTGTTAAAAATTCCTTCCCACTCCCTTATTGAGGGTGGACTGTCTAGCTGCACTTTGCATGATGTTTAGGGATGCTATGTCCTGAAGAATGCCCCCAGATCTTCCTTGACTCATAGTAGAGGGCAGAAACATGTCGGCCAATTTTTAGATAGGCGACCCAGTGAGTCCTTACTCTCACCGAGGTGTCCCATCCTTATTTTAATACACCAGCAGACACCTCTATTAAAAGTGTAGATTACACACTGGTAACTGCCTAGGTGTTTTTATCTTCCCTTAGCTGGATCCCACTAATTCCAGATAAAAAATATATTTACGCACTCCCTCCCGTTCCTTTAACGGTGAGGTTGAGGCCGCCCAGGTGGCACTGTCCTACCTGGGTTGGGCTAGGAGGTCATATGATGAAGCATGACACTATATAGTGTGTGAGACCACCTAGTCCGTAAAGGAAATAACCGCTCCCCTCACTCACCACCATCCCACAGCACTCACACTCCACTTTTTGACACCCAACGAGGTCTAGGACTTTAGCGCATATTATTGGTGAACCCCATAGTTTTTTGTGTTTACTGGCTTTAGATGTAGGGAGGTAGTATGAGTTGATTCCTACCAACTACATGTTTCTAATCTCCCTTAACTCTCCGGTTGTGATACCACATATTTGACTACCCCATCTCTCCTGCACATTCCCATTTAAAGAAGTATTTTAATGTGTGGGAGAGGAATGTGTTGCTAATAGCCTACATGACCAGATTTGACATAACATGTTTGATCTGTGCACACCAGCCACACTGAACACAATGTGCCCAACAATTAGAAGCCCACTGGAGAAGGAACAGGATGTGAGTACAGCTCGACGCAAGTATAAGAGATCGAGAGGGTCAGAGAGACAGCGTTGAAGGGGAAGTGTGGGAGTTGTTTTTCTTTTTGCATGTTAAGCGCATCATGAATTGAGCTTACGTTAATCTATATTGTGTTTACACTGTCCTCCAGCTTGCACCGACGTCACAATATAGCATGTGATGTCTATTGCTGTTCTTGTTCTAAATAGGGAATTTTGAGAATCACACGAATAACCATAGAGTGTTCCCAGAGACTTTCCCTCACTGTACCTAACCAAGGACATTTCAACTGTCCCAGACTATCTCTGTAAAATGTGTCAGTTTAAATGCTTGTGAGAATGCCTGCAAACTCAGTGTAGTACTATCATGAGAGCAACTTCAAAAATATTCTGTAGTAAAATGTTTCCTTTTGCTTCTTCCCTGTTTGTGCATATCCTGAGAATCATGTGTTCCTGTAGAATGTATGAATGTCTTTGTTAGAAGTCCTATAAAAGGATATGTAGATTTCCACGAACAGGAGACCTTATTCCCCATCCTTAGAAGGCAAATGTGTGCAGCATTTAATTTAGAAGTGTAAGCAGTTCTCAGTACTTATGATCTGCATGCTCTGCTACTAAATTTACTAATGGCATGTTCTATATAATTTGCCTATAAATCATTTACGTAAAGCATTGAAACGAAAACCATTGTCTGTCTTTCCTACAAGAGTGCTTCAGCATCTGCTACTGAGCTATATCCTATAGAAAAGTGGCAGCTCGCATAGGGGAGTACCAAAGTCATTATTGAGACTACACCGTTCCTGGTCCTAACCGTTGGCGTGCCCCATGAGTTGGATTTTAGGATACGTTTGCGCGCTAACAGATCTGGTAGCAGAGGTGATGGTTAAGACTGGGGCAGACCCACAATTGACACACTAATTGCCTATACAAATGAGTACTGCACCTTCATGGTGAAACAGTTTTCCCTAATGTTTAAATTGATCCAGCACCTAACCAGTCCTGGTTCCAGAGAGGTGAGGCACCCAAAGTAGAATGACGTGAGTATCAATAGGGATTGCATGTGTGTGAAAAATTAGGCCCGTATTTATACTTTTTTAGCGCCGCATTTGCGCCGCTTTTTGACGCAAAAACGGCGCAAACTTACAAAATACAATTGTATTTTGCAAGTTTGCGCCGCTTTTGCGTCAAAAAGTGACGCAAATGCGGCGCTAAAAAAGTATAAATACGGGCCTTAGTCCCTTGGGGAACTGTGCATGTTGGGAGTTGTAGTGGGCACGTTAAATTGGAATACAGTGGATGGATTTCAAAAGCAACTATTATGTGCCTTCGATCTTTGGAATTGTGGGAACAATAATTGTATTTTTATTATATTGTTTGCCTTTTGATATTTGGCAAATGTATGAGTTGTTACACATATGATACAGAGCTAAAGAGAGGTACCTCAAGTTAGAACAATGAATTGTTGAACGTGCATGCTAGGTGTGGTGTGCTGTGAGGAGCTATGAGTTCCACCAAAATAGAGGTATAACCTTTCTTGTACGAGTGTACTAACTGAGATCAGAGGAAGTTCACTCCCTAGTGAACAGGAGTGAATGTACTGAGTACAGTGACTTTCACAGGTTGAGGGCTCACTGTTGTCCGAAAGTAGGTAGCATTCTTACCACTGTAAAATCTTTTGTATAGTCGAAGCAATCAAATGGTGAAAACATTTGCAAATTGGGTCTGAAGCGCTCTGGTGGCAGTGGAGCATTGCACCATTAAGGTGCTGTGCAGGGATTGGCTGACAGATGTTGTAGCAGTGCTGTGATAGGGTGACCTTTGACAGAGATGCCCTGTTATTGGTGGACAGATTGTAAGCTTGTCGGTGTGAATAAAGTGAGCGATTAAACAGGATTGAGACATTGCAAGATTGGGGAATCCCTTGTCAAAAGAGAAGAACGTAAATAAAGAGAAGTTTCCTCCACAAGCTACTCCAGTTAGGAAAATGACAGCAAAGAAAAGGTTACATATGTGCATGTGGCTTAGCCAGTGGCAAAAATACACGTCCAAAGATGGAGAACTGTGACTCCCATTGTGTGGTAATTTCCACGTCACTGGAATCACAAATTTTATGAGGTGAATAAATGATTTAAAACCACAGCCTAGGCCCACCCAGTTTGAAGCCTTAATGTTTTAGGAGCAAATTGCAAGCAAAAAGAAAGAAGTTTGAATAAAAAATCTGCAGTATGGCTCATTCATTGAGAAGCATGCAGGATGAGAAGAGACAGAGGAAAGAGGAAATCATTGATACTGTTGAAGCTTATCTTCTGAAAGTGAAAAAAAGGAGAAGGAGAAACCATAGAAGGAAACAGACACAGATAGTGAGGAGGAGGATGCTTTTATATATAAACTTCTCAGTGTAAAACCACACCTGTAAAATGAGACAGCTGCTGACCCGAGCATCGAACCCCCCTGTAACGGAGGTTGGAACAGCTGAATCCTCCACAGTAGTCTGCACACCCCTGAACTGTACAGCAACTGCCATCCCAAACTGCTCAGATCCCGCACCTATAATGTTATGCACCCTGCCTTCATCAAGTGCCACAATTACTTCCCTGGCTGAGGTACTTGTTAGTACCATCTCAACTCAAGCTATCCCAATTATACCATAGGTCTCAGCATTGAGACCTAGAGGGGTACCATTAGTACCCCTATAAGGAGGGGAGTTAGTCAGTGTCAGGACAGGAGGTCAAACAACTTGTACAGACTTATCAGGTAGATCGCCAAATGCAGGACAAACCTCAAAACAAATCAACCTCACCCAGCTGAAAACAGAATTTGAGGAAATTATAAAGGGAAATGTGGGATGGATTATCTAAGACGCTATGGGTTGTTTTATATAAGCAAGGAAGCAGCGAGAATAGCAAGAAAGGCACATGCAAGGAAAAGGTGGCTGATGAATGTGGAATTGATATAGCCCAGAGAAAGATGATGTGAAAAATGCTAGGATGGCAGTGCCTGAGAAGGAGCTAAGAATGTTAGCATTGAGAGGGTTGGGAACACATGTGAGGGACCTTATTGAAAACATTAGGGAGTGGAGTGATTCTGAAACGTTTTGAGTGGTATTGGTCAAGGTGTAGCAGAGAGAGAAATCAAGGGAAGAAGAGGAAGGAGCCATAGGTGCAATGGCCAAGGAATATCCCTCGCAGGAATTACAGGGAGGAGCCTATTTACTTTTCACATGATCGCGATTAGACCTCTTCCACTTCACAAATACGCTTCCAAAACTTAGAGAGAATCTCAACAAGTCTTACACCCAGGTGTATCTAATTGTGACCATTTCCAAGGTTTTGTGGGAAGACTTGGAAGTATTTGAGGTAGCACTCCCAAAGAACCTTTGGACTGAGTGGAAACAAGCAGTTGATTGGCCTACCCCAGAAGCATCTCGCTTGGCAGGGACGAATGTCCTTCACCTATCGTTAAAACCAAATAGGACAAGGTCATAAAACACCTAAAGACCAAGGTTCCCCAAAAGGAGAAGAATTGACCCAAGATTTTCAGAACCTCTCATGAGCCAAAAGAGTCAGTGCACGCTTACCTTGAGTAACTGATGCAGGTGTATAGGGAGCACAGCAAGATGAATGACCACTAGGAGACAACATGGGAGGGTTTCATGTGTTCTTTGTATATGAAGTGAGGCCAGAGATTAGCAATCAAATTCCCTAAGATGTTTTTTGTTGGCAGAGCAATCCTATTGACGAGATCTTGCAATATGCAAAATATTACAGTGACATGATGGAAACTAAATGAAAGGGGCGTAAGGAGAAGTACATGATAGCACAATTACAGTTGCCACATAATAGAGGGGCTAAGGGGCTGTTCCAAGGATCTGAGCTAGTCCCCAGTTTTGTAACTGTAAGGGAAATGCCCTAGGAATGGGGAGAGGTCAAGGTAATATAGCAGGGCAGCCTAAGTGCCCTAAAGAAGGTTACTCCATGTCACATTTGTAACAAGGTGAGGCATTGAAAGTGTTGTAATGTTACAATCCGGACTGAATTGTGGCAGATTCTAAAGGAGGTGAGTCCAGCAGACCAGGGAGAATTTCCCCATATACCTACACCCCCTACTGCTGCCTCCAAAGTCCCTAAATCCAGTTATTGCCAAATTCTTTCAACATAATACAGATGCAGAGAGGTTCCCCATCTAAACCAAGTCACAGAGTACCCCAAAATCTGATGATGTTGCAATGAGTTCCGATCCCCATGATGTTGAGACTTCTATAGATTTCAATCAGGACCAGGAACAGTGCCTGAGGGGAAGGAGGAGTGTATACTTAGTGCAGTCCTGGAGGTGGATCAGAGCGGACCATGTAGATGGAGAGGTTAAGGGACATCCCATATCTTTCCTAATAGACACAGGAGCCGCAAGTCAAATGGTTAGTATAGTTGAAGTCCCCACCCTACCCCTCTCGGTAAAAGAAGTCCAAGTCATAGGCATCACAAATCAAATGTGTACCAACCGAATCACTGCCCCTGTACAGATATAAATAGGAGACATCAGTGAGCAACATCCATGTATGATTCTAGCCCTGTAAATTTGCTAGGACGTGATCTTCTCTGTAAACTCAATTGCATCATTTGTTGCACGCAGGATGTGGTTGAAATTGAAACGGAGGCTGCCAACGCCAAGTTTAAATTCCAGAACCTGTCAGGTCATACCTGTACATTACAACGGAAGACTTTCCAGTGGATTTGAGTGAGACAGTTAAGGAGGGGGTCTTGGATTTTAATAGGAGAGAGATTGGGTTGTTTAAATATGCCAAGCCCCTAAAGATCACCCTCTGCCCCAATGCAGTCTTTCTGTAGACTTGACAATATAAAATGACCTCAGAAGCTACTTTTGGGATAATCCCCGTCATTGAGGCCATGATAGAACGAGGCACCTTGAAGGACGTTATTGGGAGTCCCTGTAACTCCACAGTCATGACGCTAGAGAAAGCAAACAAAAAGTGGAGGACAGTGCAAGACCTCCAAACGATTAACCAAATTGATTCCATGCCATCCTGTGGTAGCGAACCCTGTCGTGATTCTATTCCAAATTCCACCAGAGGCTCAGTGGTTCACAGTTATTGACCTTTGTCAAGCCTTTTTCTTCGTTCTATTGCATGAAGAGAGGCAGTTTCTCTTCGCATTCTGGTTCCTAGAGAAGGCCCTTGTGTGGTGTTGTGCACCACAAGGCTATACAGAAAGTCCATCCTATTTCAATCAGATATTCAAACAGAACCTAGAGTTTCTCAAGTTACCATGTAATAGGGCATTAATACAATATATCAACGATCTCTTTATTGTCTCAGTGACTATGGAAGCTTGAAAACAAGACACAATTACCTTGCTCAATGACTTGAGTGAGAAAAGGTCTTGCCTGAGAAATTACAATACTGTCAAAGGAAGGTTATGTTCCTGGGACATCAGATAGAGAAGGAAGTGAGGCAAGGGTCCCATGAGCACAAAAAGACAGTCTCAAAGATTAACTTCCCCACTATTCAGAAAGAAGTGAGGATGTTTTGGGGCATGGTTGGGTACTGGCCACAATGGATCCCACACTCTTCCTTCGTGGCAAAGCCTTTAATAAAGCTGATACACACTGATTTCAGTTACCTGGTACCAAAGGATGATGAAAGCATGGAAGCCTTCCAGGACCTCAAAAATCTGCTTTGTAGCACACCCACTCTTGAAATGCCAGACTATACTAAATAGTTTGTGTTCTTTTGTCACGAAAGAGATGGGCATGTGCTAGCTGTGCTAACACAAGCCCCTGGGGAACCTAAGCACCCTATCAGATACTTCTCAGCTACTCTTGATCCGGTGGCAGCCGGTTTGCCTGGTTGTCTCAAAGCGGGTGCAGTGGTGAGCCTAAGCATACAGCAAACTGAAGGGATTGTGTTGGGAAGGGTCAGCTGTAGGGCAGTGCAATCGTCATAGCCGCACTGGGTGCTGACGTGGAGGGGGGCACTTATCTCAGGTGGGGGGGGGAGGGTTATCCGTGTTTAGCCATAAGTTACGATTTAAAAGCACCTGTTGCAAAGTTCCTTGTGCATCCAGCTTTCAGGCCGCAATAAAAAAATGTTGAGATAACTCTTGTGATTAATGCTCCTGCTACAGGGACAGATCAGAGTTTGGTCAAGTGGGAGTTTTGACTCACCATAAAGTAGCACAGAGGCTTAACATGATTGCTGCAAGGAATAGGTCTGCATTTTTTCTGGATTAGTAAAGCCAGCTTTTACCAGTGCTTTAAAACAAAGGAAATTTATGTGAGAGAGGGGTTATGGAGAGCTGAGGGGTACTTTTGCCAAAAAACATTGCTGCACTGGGTGCCACCAGTGCTAAAGCCTGCCCTGGTGATGGGTTACCCCTTAACTGTAATGGTACCCAACTCCACTGAGATCGTTGTGACCCAGCCCAGAACTCAACACCTGACAAATAGGCGTCTACCCCGCTGTGAGAGAATCATTTGGCAGCGAAAATATTTCCATTCAGAGATGTAACACACTAAAACTTACTTATCTGTTGCCAGCTCAAGAGAGAGATGATGAGGCCGACATTGATCATGATTGTGTTAGTATTACCGAGTTGCGCACAAAACCAAGACCTGACATCCTGGACATACCCCTTTCTGAATCTGACCATACCCTTTTTGATGATCGGTGCTGCTTGAGAGATTGAAAAGGTATTTTAAGAGCAAAAAGAACAGATGATGGACGGAATGCTGAACACTGCAAACATTCAACCCCCCTCACTAAGATCTGGGTTTAATTCATCGTTTTTTTTGTCCACCACTCTACCCCAGTTTGGACCCAGCCATATGAAAAGTCTTGATCCTGCGGGTGGAAATAGTCAATCAATCAATCAGTTTTTTCAAAACGCAACTACTCGCCCGTGAGGGTCTCAAGGTGCTGGTGGTGGGTCTGGGCCTCATTTGAAGAGCTATGTCTTGAGGTTCTTCCTGAAGATGGTGAGTGATGGGCTTTGTCTGAGGTGCGTGGGCAGGTCGTTCCAGCTCCTGGTTGCGAGGTAGGCGAAAGATCTTCCTCCTCCAGTGGTTTTCCAGATGCGTGTGATGGTGGCTAGCGCCTGCTGGGCGGAACGGAGGGTCTGGCGAGGTTATGGAAAGAGATGTGGTGATCCAGGTAGGCCAGTACAATGTTGTGAACAGCCTTGTAGGTGTGGGTGAGTAGTTCAAATTTGATTCGCTTCTCCACTGGGAGCCATCGAGGATCCTCAGGTATTGGAAGATATGTTCCTGGTGGGGGAGGTTCAGTACGAGTCTGGCTGCGGCGTTTTGAATGAGTTGTAGTTTTCTGATGTTCTTTGTTGTGGGGCCAGCGCAGAATGCGTTGCCGTAGTCGAGCTCGCTTGTGACTAAGGCATGCGTAACTGTTTTGCGGCAGTCGATCGGGATCCATTTAAAGGTTTTGCAGAGTTGGCGGAGGGTGAGCCAGCAGAAAAAGGGGACTGCGTTTACCTGTCAGTTCATTGATAGCGAGGAGTCGAGGATGATTCCTAGGTTGCAGGCGTGGTCAGTCGGGGTAGGCAGGGTGCTGGGCAATTAGGGCCACCAGCAGTCGTTCCAGACTGAAGTGGAGTTTCCGAAGATGATGAGCTCGGTCTTGTCTGAGTTGAGCTTGAGGCAGCTCTCCCTCATCCAGGCGGCGATGGCATCCATTCCGGTGTGAACAATCCAGCCTGAACTGCCAAGCCTGGGCTGGACTGTTCCAATGATGTGCAGGATCAAGACTGATTTCTATATGGTGGGCAAACAAACAATGGATTAAACCCAGATGTTTGTGACTGGGGGTGATTGTTTGATTTGTTCTACATTCCGTCCATCAACTGTTCTTTTTGCATTTGTCACCCCAACTGGGAAGGGTATGCCCAGACGTGGGTCCCGTGCTCACTATGCCACCAGATTCAAGCTAGCCTGGCTGAAGAGGGGTGATACCCCGAAACTGGTCCCAGGATGCTTGGTTTCTGGTCCAGGGAGGACCTGGTCTGGCAGTTCGGGCTGGACTGTTTCCATGGGGAACAGGGCCAAGACTGATTTGCATATGACTGGGTCCAAACTGGAATGGCATGGTGAGCAAAACAACTGATGGATTAAACCCACATCTGTGACTGGGGGTGAATGTCTGATTTGTTCTACATTCCGTCCATCAACTGTTCTTTATGCGCCTATCAGAAGGGGGCTGTGACATCACCTGCCTGACCTGGCCACTCATATACTCCCAGAGGTCTCTGTCCACCTTGGATTCAAGATGGCAGAATCAAGTGACCGCCTGAAGGAGCGCTGGGCACCACCCCTGGGGTAGTGTTGGACAGGGGAGTGGTTACTCCCCTTTCTGTTGTCTAGTTTTGTACCAGAGCAGGGACTGGAGGACCCTGAACCGGTGCAGACTGGTTTATGCAAGGAGGGCAACAAATGTGCCCTTCAAAGCATACCAGTGGCTGGGGGAGGCACCACTTCCCAAGCCATGTAACACCTATTTCCAAAGGGAGTGGATGCTGCCTCACGCGCCCAAAGGAAATCCTTTATTCTGCCTTCCTGGGCTGGGGCTGGTCAAGCAGTAGGGGGCAGAAACCTGTCTGAGGGGTGGCGTCAAAGTGGGCTGTCCAGGAAAGCCCAGAAAGCTGGTAGGAGCAATGCTGGGGGTCCTCTAAGGAGCCCTCAGAGTGCATGGAATCATACAACCAATACTAGCAATAGTATTGGGTTATGATTCTGACATGTTTGATACCAAACATTCACTGGTACAGAGTTACCATTATGTAGCTGGACATAGGTAGTGACCTATGTCCAGTACACAGGTAAAATGGTTTCCCTGCACTCACAAAGTCCAGGAAAATGGAGCTGGAGTTCGTGGGGCACCTCTGCTGATGCAGGGGTGCCCTCACACACAGGTGCCTGCACCCCGCCCTCTGGGCTGGTAGGGGCCTACCATAGGGGTGACTTATAGTGACCTGGTGCAGTGACCTGAAGTGAAAGGGTGCATCCACCTTTTAATTCAGGCTGCAATGACAGGCCTGCAGACACAGTTTACATGAGTGGCCAATGTAGGAGGCTGGCCTGGTTTGTAGGGGGTACCTAAGGTACTTACACCTTATACCAGGTCCATTTAACCCTAATTGGTGAAATGTAGGCAGTGCTCTAGCAGCTTAGGCTGTCTAGGGTTAGCTGTAGCAGAGCAGCCAAGGCTGAACTAGGAGACATGCAAAGCTCCTGCAATACCACTATAGTTACACAGAACTTATACACAATAAAAGACAATACTCAGTGTTACCAAAAATAAAGGTACTTTCTTTTATTGACACAAGGCCAAAAATATCTTAGCGGCAATACTCCTACTGGAGGTAAGTATTGTACACAATATATACACTAGTAACCAAAATCAGGTAAGTAAACAGTCATAGAATAGTGCAAACAGTAGAAAATACAATAGATTGCAGTGGGCCTAGGGGCAACACAAACCATATACTAAAATAGTGGAATGCGAATGTCAAAGTCCCCCTGGGCAAGTGTAGTATGTAGAGGGGCGCTGGGAGTGTAGGAAAACATCAAAGGTAAGTAAAGTACCACACCCCAGAATCCAAGAAAGCAGGAGTAAAGTACAGCAAGTTTCACCAGGACACACTACAAGTCGTGATGAAGAATTATGCAAGAACCAAGCAAGGCTGCAAGCAACAAATTGATTCCTGGATCTGAAGACCTGTGAAGAGAGGAGACCAAGTCCAGAAGTCGAAGAAAAGTCCAGGAAGAACTGGAGCCCTTGACAACCCAGAAGAAGGAGCAAAATGTGGATTCTCCAGTTGGAAGAAAAGTACAGAAATGCACCAAAGAAGATAGCTGCGGGTTCGTGCTTGGTGCAAGAGATGTCACATGTCGAGTTGTTGGATGCAGGCTGTTTGCGTCGCTGGATTCCACCAACAAGCCTTAGTTCAAGCAAGTACGCAGTTTGTGTCAAAGAGGAGCTGCCTGGACCCAGGAGGGACCTGGGGGTCTCAACTCGGACTGAGGAGACAGATGGGGCCTCTCACCACTTCAGAGGGCCCTCAGAAGACTAGGCAGCACCAACGGGAATCCCAGAACACTGGGAGAAAGGAGATGCAAAGTGCGGTCATCGCAGCACTACACTGGGGGATCCCACGCCGCCGGAGAATAACTCAGGTGACCTGTGCGTCACAGGATGGAGTGCTGGGGACCTGGGCTACGCTGTGCGTGAAGAACTTTTGGAATAAGTGCACAGAAGCCCAAGGAGCTGCAAAAGACGCAGTGCACAGGGGTACTGTCGCAGCATGGGGAGGCAAGTTCTCAACTTCCCGAAATTAGGACAGCTGGACCTTTGGACAGTCTGGGTCACTTCGGTCTACCAACCTTGTTCCAGGGAGCACGCTCGTCGCAAGGAAAGGAGTCCCAGATTACCAGTTGTCATTGCAGAGAGGTGCCTGCTGAAGCAGGAAAGTGACCCCATCACTCCACAGGAGATTCCTTTGGTTCTTCTGGTGTAGGGTGAAGACAGGCAGTCCTCAGAGCGTACACACCTTGGAAACTGTTGCAAATGCTGGATGTAGAAAAAGTTGCAGGTCACAGGAGTAGTCCTGGATACTTTGTTGCAATTACAGTGGTTCCTGGAGCAGTCTGCGGTTGGTCCAACGGTCAGAAGCTGATGCAGAGGAGTCCTGGTGGAATCTTGCAAACCAAATCTGAGGAAACACCCAGAGGAGAGACTCTAAATAGCCCTGAGGGGGGGATTGGCTACCTACCCTGGTATGCACCTTTCAGGAGGGGTCTCTGATGTCACCTGCTGGCACTGGCCACTCAGGGGTCTCCAGCGGGTCCCCAAACCTTGGAATTTAAGATGGCTAATGCAAGAGACACTCTGGAGGAGCTCTGGGTACCACCCCTGGGGTGGTGATGGACAGGGAAGGGATTACTCCCCTTTCCTCTGTTCAGTTTTGCGCCAGAGCAGGGACTGGGGGTCCCTGAACCGGAGTAGACTGGATTATGCAAGGAGGGCACCGTTTGTGCCCTTCAAAACATTTTCAGAGGCTTTGGGAGGATACCCCTCCCATGCCTTTAACACCTATTTCCAATGGGAGAGGGTGTAACACCCCTATCCTAAAGGAAATCCATTGTTCTGCCTTCCTGGGATTGAGCTGCTCAATCCCCAGGAGGGCAGAAACCTGTCTGTGAGGTGACAGCAGCTGGGGCTGCTGTGGAAACCTCAGAGAGCTCGTTTGGCAGTACTGAGGGTCCATGGTGGAGCCCCCAGGGTGCATGGGATTGGCCTCCCCAATACCAGATTTTGACTGTGGGGGTCAATTGCATGATCTTAGACACCTCACATGGCCATATTCGGAGTTACCCTTGTGAAGCTACAAATATGTATTGACATATATGTAGTGCACACTTATAATGGTATTCCCGCACTCACAAAGTTCGGGTAATTGGCCCTGGATGATGTGGGGGCACCTGTGCTACTGCAAGGGTACCCTCACACACAGTAACTTTGCACCTAACCTTCAGTAAATGAAGGTTAGACATATAGGTGACTTTTAAGTTACTTTGTGCAGTGAAAAATGGCTGTGAAATAGTTTGTGCTCGATTTCACTCTTGCTGCAGTGGCAGTCCTGAAGAAAGGTTTGTATGAGCTCCTTATGGGTGGCAAAAGAAATGCTGCAGCCCATAAGGATCTCCTGGAACCCCAATGCCCTGGGTACCTAGGTACCACATACTAGGGACTTGTAAGGGGGGCTAGCAGGTTCCCAGTGAGACAGTGAAAACACACTGACAAACACTCACAAACAGGCCAAAAATGGGGGTAACCGTGCTAGAAAGAGGCTACTTTCTCACAGCCAGTATGCCAAATATGGGGTGCGTGAAGACCCAAGCCACTAAATTTAGAGGTAGAGAGCACAGTCACTGGGATCCTGGTTAGCAGGATCCTAGTGAACACAGTCAAAACATGCTGTCAGCAGGCAAAAAATTGAGGTAACTATGTTAAAAAGAGGCTACTTTCCTACCGGGAGGACCTGGATTGACAGTTTGGTCTAGACTGTTCTTTTTGCTTTTAAGGTATTTTAGCAGTCACGTATTAGGTATGTTGGTTGAGTGGGTTATGAAAGCATCTTACTTGTGCCATGTAATGTATGCACAAGTAGCAGAAATAAATGCCCTTACTAGAGCCTGCTGTGCTTCAGAAAGTTTGTGAGTCACCATTTACACTGAGCCAGTATGGTTTTGAAGTTGTGCTTGACTTCATCCAGCTATGTCCACAGTGAGGATTTCTGACATCAGCTGTCACCCCATTCAGAACGGCTGTATGTTTCAAGTCTGTTAGATGTTGTGCAAATGCCAAAGGAAATTGCTGTGGTAAAGTGTACTGCACATAAGAGTGGCAGTGATTTTGTCACCTAAGGCAACCCCTCTCCAGATGATATTGCCCAATACCTCGCTTTTGAGCCCAGCACCTTCCATTTAGGTGAGCCACGCAATGCAGAAGGGGAAACTGTATCCAACAAGTTGCTGAGTACTGTACATACCTTCAGAAAGAGGACATTTTAACATACTGCTACAGAGCTAGAGAAAGCCAAATGGGTAAAGAAGGGATGTGTGAAGTATGATAGTGGCATTTGGGGGTCTAGCGTTCATCTTGATTTCCTCCTATGTGCAGTGGCATGACATATGCATGGTCTAATCCATGTGGGCAGACACGGAATGGTGTCTACCTTCCAATTATATTGGTATAATCCTCACTTCAGAACAATGGAAGAAAACATTTGCCAGCACTGCCTTACTTGCTAAATCAAAATGTGGGCAAAAGAGTTGCTGTGACCATGAGCCACATTGGCAAATTAAGATGGTCCCTTCAGCCGTCTCCAAATCGACTTTGTGGAGATGCCCCAATGCAACCATTTGAGATATATTCTTGCCATCATGTGTCTGTCCTCAGGATGGCTTAAGGCATATCCTATCTGGAGGTGCGACAGCTTAACAGTGACCAGACTCATGCTGCTGAAGTTGATACTGCAATTCGGGATGACAGTTCATCTTAAATTTGATCAAGGAACTCACTTCAAGAGCGAAGTGATGCAGTTGCTGTATACAGCCTTAGGGATTGACCAGAGATTCCACTGTAGCTACAGGCTTGAGGTATCAGGTATTGTAGAGAGAATAAACAGGAACTAAACAGGACAATTAAAGCTAAAGTCTGTGCTTCTGAGTCGCTGAAATGACCTGACGCCCTTCCTTTGGTACCAACTGAGCATATGAAGTACCTCTTTTAAGAGTAATGGATTGTCTCCTCATGAGGTGCCGATAAGGGGGAGCTATGCAAATTCCTTGTGTTCCTGCAGCTGCTCTTGTGAATATCACAGATGACCTGGTCCTCAAGTACTTCTAGGGATTGTTTGATGTGGTGTGTTCTAACTCTCTTCAAGTCAACACTGCTATTCCAGCGGTCCAAGGGTCTCCAGGACACAATCTTAACTTTAGCAATTGGGTTCACATCAGGAAGAATGTCTGTAAGTCTTGTTTCAAGGATCATTGGAGATGGTCCTACGGGGGATTCTGGTCACCAACACTGCTTTCAAGTGTGCTGGTCTGCTGAACTGGATACACACCTCCCATACCAAGAGGGCAAGCATGAAGAGGAAGAAGCAAAGCCATCATCCATTATTTCCCTAAGTCGCCCAAGGTTTGATGTGTCTGAGGCTTTGGAAGAAGAGGAAGGCCAGGCTGAGGGTCCACAGTCTCTATCGGAAGAGCATTGGAGCAAGAGGACGTTGATAGCGCTGTTGTTCCAGCACCACTGTGATATCGACCATCAGGCTGAGAATTTGCATCCACCGGGACAGTGAAAATTCATGGAAGGCTAAAACTAATCTGCTGCAGTGAATCTCACAAGGTGTAGAGTTTGGGGTGGGGCAAGGAAGCTCCACCTTGGAGAGTAAGTGCGCCCCATTAGAAATCTCAAGCACCTTCAAGGGTCAAGGTCCAGCTGAAGACGGGTGGCCAAAAGCTACAACCCCTGAAAAAGACTTTAGACACCTAAAAAGAGATCAGAGAAGATAAGGGAAGAGAGAGTAACAAGAGCGGGTTGACTAGATTGACTCTGTGGATGAAAGCCTGGACCTGATCAACATGAAATGACCAAGAAGGAAGAGAAAGGTAAATTGGAAGTAGTCAGGCCCAGACTGGACATACTTTGCTAAAATCAAGTTTGAGTCCGACAACAGCTTGACTGACATCAATGAGCCCCCCGAGACAAAAAGAAGCCACAAACAGAGCATATTCACATTGACCAAAGACAAACATGGAAAGGACGGGCAGAGAGCTAGGCTAACAGTCAGAGAACGGTAGCTCCTTTAGGCCTCCAGTCAATCCCAGTAGTTTTTGAGATAGGGTAGCAATGATAGGGTAGCAACCCTTTCCTTGATCTGATTTAAGTTAACATGGTGCAACAATGCTGCAAAATTTTGCTTTTAAACCTGGCAGTTGCCATGTCGGCGTCGCTGTATGGATGGTTATGTCGATTTGTTGTTTGGAGATATCTCTCATACGTCATACAAGTCCACTCTTGAGCCCATAGCTAGACCTTCTTCACCTAAGAGTAAGATATCACATATTCCACAGCATGAAAGAGTACATAGTTATAATGTATATCAAATGTTAGCGTTGTGGGTTCCTTTTAATACCTAGATTGGGCACCCATATTTTAGCCTTTAGGTCCATAGCCTGTGCCTTTAAGAGGCACACACATTTTATTTGCTTGTATTTATTTATTTTATTACATTTTAGTACAGCTCTTTTATAGCTTGTGTTTTTTTATTTTATCAGCTGCCTTTCTTAGAACACATTCTTGTTTGTGTTCCATATTTATCTGTCCCTTGCACATATTTCACTCTGTGCCCTGTTCAAGGCTGTCATATTTATCCACAGTAGTTTACCAGGTATTGCCGATCCAAGAGTTACAGAGTCAACATTCTAACCACAGACACATTATCACATCAGGCCTCTGCTCAGAGCACAACACATTTTATTATATAAACACCACACAAGCTGAAGAAGGGTAGAGGGGGGCATTCCAGCCATCTTATGCTGTGAGCCATTTCATCAACAGTTTTACTGTTCTTGGGCTTGTCTTTCCAGCCAACCAGGAGGTCTGCCAGCAGAACAAGCAGACCCTTGCCTTTTTCCAGGAATGGGGTCGAAGCTCCTTCCATAAACTAGTACAGGCAGAAGGGCTAACAAAAGTTACTTACCTTAGGTAATGCATTATCTGGTAGACACCATGGCTGTAGATTCCTTACCTTTAAATTTCTGAGGCGCCAGACTTGGTCCAGAAACCTTTGCATGGGCAGTAAGCCTGGGTGGCTTTGTTCGGTTCCATGCGTCAGCAGTGACATCGTGGTCATTTATATAGGTGCCACCCAGGCGCACGGACGTCAGTTACTTTTCACAACTTTCCATGTCAGGAATGTAGAGCCATAAAGTGAACTGATGAATGTGTGTCCAAATTAGGGCCCTGAACGGGATCAACCATAACCCTAGAATTCTGTCTGCAGAGCTGGGTTGCATAGGTGGGTGTAAGGAATGTGCAGCTACATATAGGGGGTCATTCCAACCTCGGCGGTAAAAGGCGCTTACCGCCGTTCAGAAGACCGCCATAACACCGCTGCGGCCGTGGTAAACCGCCACGGTCATTCTGACCCACAACAGGCAAACCACCAAAATACAGACATCCACAAAAGTCCGCCACACCAAAGGGCAGCGAGAAACTGGCGATGACCAAACCTCCACCGTCACGCCAACAGAAATACGCCCACATTATCACGACACATGAATCCACGCGGCGGTCTTTCAACCGCGGTATTCCATTGGCGGTACACACCGCCACGCTCAAAATACACACACACTTACAAAATACAACTACATTGGACAATTCAAAATACACACACCTGAGACACATACACACACCACTCCCACACACCCAATTAATTATAAAACACACACCCACATCACCCACAAACCTCCACTCCTAGAGATTCGTGAACACGCACCGAGAAAAGACATCCGAGCACCCAGACGCCCAATTCACTGTCACCCAGCAATATTTGCACGCACTTCACACAACACAACAATACACATCACCACACTTAGCACCACACAATCCACCCTACACATCACCCACACCACCCCATGGCACCACAAAGACACTCCAGGTTCTCTGATGATGAACTCAGGGTCATGGTGGAGGAAATTGTACGAGTAGAGCCACAGCTGTTCGGGGCACAGATGCAGCACACCACCATTGCCAGGAAGATGGAGCTATGGAGCAGAATAGTGGACAGGGTCAACGCTGTGGGACAGCACCCAAGAAATCGGGACGACATCAGGAAGAGGTGGAACGACCTACGGGGGAAGGTGCGTTCCATGGTATCCAGGCACAACATTGCGGTGCAGAAGACTGGCGGCGGACCCCCACCTCCTCCCCCAGAATTTACAACATGGGAGGAGCAAGTCTTGAACATCCTGCATCCTGAGGGCCTCGCAGGAGTAGGCGGAGGAATGGACTCTGGTAAGGCAAATCTTAACTACTTCTCACCCCCACCCCACCTGCATGCCAACTCATACCCCCACCCTCACCCTCGCCGCCATCACATCCTACTCCTTGCAAATGTCTCACCATCACAACCCACCCATCCCAACACCTAGCCCTGCATGCGTCCACAAAGCATGGACACCCATCACCTAAGCATGCCCACTGCACATACACATACAAAACCCCCCCCCCCAACCACCGTCACAACAGCCCCCCCAAAGGAATGCCAGCACTGGGGTACACGGGCACCCACCCATTGCACGCTATGACACACACAGAAGCAATAACCATGCTTTTATACCCCTGCAGGACCCGAACGCCACGTCACCGCGCAGGAGGGCCCACAAATGTCCCCTCCACCCCCAGAAGAGGCCCACAGTGAGGACAGCAGCTCTGTCTCCCTGGATCTAGATGACCAGCCCGGTCCATCGGGGACCTCGGGACAGTCGGTTCCCCTCACACAGCCACAGGCCACAGTAGACCTTCCCCCCTCTGGGAACACCAGCACAGCACCCACCCAGCAGGCCCATACCTCTGTCCCCAGGACACGTCAATCAGCGGTGTGTCCACCACTACAGGGAACCCAGGCTAACCCACGACCCCAACAACAACAGGGACCTGGGGCAGAGGTAGTGGGTACACGGTCCAGGGGACAGAGGCCCAGGGAAACAGGGGAACTGGGAGGGCTGCTGTGCGACAGGGGGGGGGGACAGGCCCAGGGAACCCACTCTCCACGAGGCCCTCTCCTCCATCATGGGAGCATACCACCGCTCCCAGGAGACGATGGCGACGGTCCTGGCCAGGTTTCAGGAGATCCAGCTTCTGCAGGAGGAACAGTATATGGGGTTCAGTGAGGAACTAAGAAACATCAGTTCCGCCATGGGTACCATCGTAGTGGCCCTGAATGAGGTAGTCACGACATTGCGGGACACTGTGGCACCTCAAAGGGCCCCTGACACTAGCATGCACCAAGAACTGCCTACCACCTCCGCCAGCGCTAGTGGACAGGAGGCCCCGACACAAGACCAACAGGCCACCAGAACCCCACCCCCTGCAGAAGGAGAACCACCCCGCAAGCGGGCCCTGAGATCCAGGAAGAAGACAGAGTAAGATGTCAAGACCCCCGCCAGCAAAGGATACCGCCCTGATTGTCAACCCACTGTCCCACATTGTCCCCCTGTCCAACCTTAAACTGCCCCTGCTCCACTTCCCACAGGCATTTGGACAATGCACCTGTGAAACTGATAGTCTGGACTCTGCCATGGACAATCCTCCACCATCACCCCTCACCGATTTGCAACCACCCGTTCAATTTAGAGCACTTGAATAAAAACACTTATTGCACAAAACAATCTGGAGTCTGGCTGTGATTTAGAACAAATGTATTAGACATGACCGTGCCAAAATGTTCATTCACATTGTGATGGTAAAAAACCGCTGTCACACAGCTGTAGTCCATGGGGAAACAAAGCAGATGTCATGCAGTGGGGCCCACAGCTCTGAAAACGGAAGGGAAAGTCACAACACACTTACCATACACTGGGGGAAAAAGTCAGACAGTAGAGAGGTAGGAGTCTTTAAGTAAATGTAATATGCCGGTGTCTACTCTTACCTGTGTGTCACTGAAAATACTGTTGTATTACTGTGTTCCTGTTCTCTATGTCGTCCTCTTCGGCTTCCTCCTCTTCACTCTCCACAGGCTCCACAGCTGCTACACCACCACCATCTGGACCATCCTCCTGCAGAAAAGGCACCTGGCGGCGCAAAGCCAGGTTGTGAAGCATACAGCAGGCCACGATGATCTGGCACACCTTCTTTGGTGAGTACATTAGGGATCCACCTGTCATATGGAGGCACCTGAACCTGGCCTTCAGGAGGCCAAAGGTTCGCTCGATCACCCTCCTAGTCCGCCCATGGGCCTCATTGTACCGTTCCTCTGCCCTTGTCCTGGGATTCCTCACTGGGGTCAGTAGCCAGGACAGGTTGGGGTAACCAGAGTCCCCTAATAGCCACACCCGGTGCCTCTGGAGTTGACCCATCACATACGGGATGCTGCTATTCCGCAGGATGTAGGCGTCATGCACTGACCCAGGGAACTTGGCATTAACATGGGAGATGTACTGGTCAACCAAACACACCATCTGTACATTCATCGAATGATAACTCTTCCGGTTCCTGTACACCTGTTCACTCCTGCTGGGGGGGACCAAAGCAACATGTGTCCCATCAATGGCACCTATGATGTTGGGGATATGTCCAAGGGCATAGAAATCACCCTTCACTGTAGGCAAATCCCCCACCTCAGGGAAAACGATGTAGCTCCGCATGTGTTTCAGCAGGGCAGACAACACTCTGGACAAAACCTTGGAAAACATAGGCTGGGACATTCCTGATGATATGGCCACTGTTGTTTGAAATGACCCACTTGCTAGGAAATGGAGTACTGACAGCACCTGCACTAGAGGGGGGATCCCTGTGGGTTGGCGGATGGGTGACATCAGGTCTGGCTCCAGCTGGGCACACAGTTCCTGTATAGTGGCTCGGTCAAGCCTGTATGTCAGTATGACATGTCGTTCCTCCATTGTCGACAGGTCCACCAGCGGTCTGTACACGGGAAGATTCCTCCATCTCCTCGCATGTCCCAGCGGACGGTGCCTATGAAGGACAACAGCGAGCACAGAGTCAAGCAACCCACAGGTACGTAACCACAGCTTGCACATAGCACGATTCCCTATGCATTGAATGGCTTGTATGAGTGTTGGTGCATGGCCTAGGTATGTGTGACGCAGTTGGTAACTAGGCCATGTGGGCCCTTGAAATGGCGGCTGCCTGACCTGTGAAGTGCGACAGTGGGATGTGAGGTCAATGTGCTGGCGTGGCACACCGCGGCGGTAGGCGGTCGAAGACCGCGGCGCTAAGCCGCATTGGTTAACATAGAACCCTATGGGTTTCAGGAGCCAATGACTATGTGCGCCGGCGGTCGCGGTATGCACCGCCGCGGTACGCACCGCCGCGGGCGTGACCGCCATTTTCTATCTGCTTAATCACTCGATACCTGATCTTCGACAGGAGAGGACCTACACTGCAAGTGCTGCTGTGACCTCGGTCTGGAACAGACAATGGCTCATGCGACTGGGGAAAGGGCCCCTGCCTTCACTGCGGAGGAGTTGGAGAAACTTGTGGATGGGGACCTCCCCCAGTATGCGCTACTCTACGGTCCTCCATACCAACAGGTAAGTACACTGGGACCATGCTTAGTGGGCAATGCCTGGGTTGAGTCGGGTGGATGAAAGATGGTGGGGAGGGGAGCGATTGAGGCATGCATCAAACGACAGATGAGAGCATGTGCCACATGGCAAGGGTGTGGATGGGGGGCCACTCACATCGAGCATGCAGAAGGTGATGACAATTTTTCTCTCCCTGTACATGTCACATAGGTCAGCGCCCACCAGAAAGTCGCGATTTGGCGTGCCATCGCCAAGGACGTCCGGACCCTGGGGGTCCACAACAGACGGGGCACCCACTGCCGGAAGAGGTGGGAGGACATCTGACGCGGGAGCAGGAAGACGGCGGAGGCTCTGCTGGGGATGGCCTCCCAACATAGGAGGGGTGCCAGTCGTCAATTGACCCCCCTGATGTCCCGGATCCTGGCGGTGGCCTACCCCGATTTGGATGGGCGCGTGAGGACATCACAGCAGACACAAGGGGGTGAGTACAAATACATTCTGCTGACTTTGCGTGCAGTGGAGGTGTCTGGGTGGGGGAGGAGGGCTGTGGGTATCCCTAGGCCAGGGCGATTTCTGTACGCTAGGCCCCTCCGTAAGGCATGGCCCTGTGCCCCCGCCCCCCACCTCTGTAGGGTGCCAAGTACAGGTATCCATGGCCCTGTGTCATCTATGTGTGCAGTTGTCGTCCATAGGCTTGTAGGCCATGTCCCACGGATTGCGTAGTGGACCCCAAGTGCGCGGCGTAGTGCAGGGGGCTTCTGTGTCTGTCTTGTCCGCCAACGGTAGCGGTAATCCATGCACTCAACATGTCTTTATTTCTCCTCCTCCCCTTTTTTGTGGTCTTCCTGTTCATGTGTGCATTAGCATCATCAGGCGGAGGAGAAGTGGCATCGGAGCACGAGGGAGCTGCATCTCACATAGCCATGGCGGGCCATGCAACTGACTCGGATTTCACCAGTGAGATGGAGGGCGAGGGGAGCTCCACAGCGGGAACTCGTGCTGATGTCAGTGACAGCGACTCGTCCTCTGAAGGGAGCTCCCTTGTGGTGGCGGCAACATTCGTGCCGCCCGCAACAACAGGTACAGCCGCCACCCAGCGCACCAGCACCGCCCTCCCAGCAGCCCCTCAGCGTTTGCCCCGTGCCCGCTCACCCAGGAATGTGGGCATCTCCTTCGCCCCAGGCACCTCGGGCCCTGCCCCTGTCACCCCTGCTGCCCTCAGTGAGGAGGTCATTGACCTCCTAAGGACCATCATTGTTGGGCAGTCTACCCTTTTGAATGCCATCCAGGGTGTACAAAGAGAGGTGCACCAGAGTAATGCATACCTGGAGGGCATTCATTCGGGTCAGGCTGCCCATCAGCGATCGTTCAACGCTCTGGCCTCAGCACTGACGGCAGCAATTGTCCCTGTCTCTAGCCTCCCCCCTCCAACTTCCTCCACCCAGACCCAATCCCCTGTACCTCTGCCTATCCCAGACACACCTACAGACCAGCCTGCACACACCTCAACACCCAAGGGAAGCTCATCCAGACATAAGCACCACACATCACACAAGCATTCACACAAGCAACATCCACATGCAGACATACCAACACCCACTGCCTCCACTGTTTCCCCCTCCTCCTCGTCTCCCTCCTCCCTCCCTGTGACGTCTCCACTCACACTTGCATGCACAACATCTTCAGCCACTACGTCCATCACCAGCACACCCACCAGAACACTCCGCACACGTGCAGTCACCGCCCCCACTACCATTTACACGTCCCCTGTGTCCTCTCCAAGTGTGTCTGTCACCCCCTCCTCCAAACTACACAAACGCAGGCAGCCACCCACCCAACAGCCATCCACCTCACGACAGCCTCCAGCCCAAGCACCTGCACCCAAAGACACCAGACTTCACACTCCTACAACCACATCCTCTTCCTCTTCCTCCACTCCCATACCCACTACACCTACCCGTCCCTCTCTTTCCAAATTGCTTTTCCTTTCCAAACTTGACCTCTTTCCTACAACTCCCCCACCCCGTCCATCTCATAAGACTCCAATCAGCACCTCAGCCACCACAAAACCGGGACCTGTGAAGACTGTTGTCCATGGACTGTGGAGTCCCCCACCCTCAAGGGCATCCAGGTCAGCTAGGAGCAATGGCACAGCCAGCCCACCACCGGAAAAGCATCCTAAGATTGCCAGTGCCTGGCGCGAGCGACCAAAGACCCCAGGGACCAAAATCCCTACATTGGCTCCGTCAGGAAGTGGGGTGCCACCTGGCACACCGCCAAAGGTGGGAAAGGGCCACAAGCGTGCAGGGAAGGGTGGGAAGGGCAGCACGCCCGACAAGTCCGGCAGCAGGCCAGCTGGCCAGGAGGGCCCCACCAGCCCCATCCCAGGTGTGCAGGAGGACACACACAGGCCCGGTACTGCAGCCCAGGAGGGCCCCGCAAGCCACGTCCCAGGTGGGCAGGAGGACACCCACAGGCCGAGAAGTGCAGCCCAGGAGGGCCCCGCAAGCCACCAGACAGATGGGCAGGAAGGCCCCGCCAGCCACATGTCAGGTGGCGAGTGACATCCATGCCTGAGCCGGATCCGCTGACCAGGACACTCATCTCAATCACCGCTCCGCTAGGCACCAGTGTCCCATGCACCGCTGAACTGGGCCCTTCATCTCAAGCACCGCTCCGCTGGGCACCGCCGTCTCAAGAACCGCTGCACTGGGCCCTTCATCTCAAGCACCGCTGAACTGGGCCCTTCATCTCAAGCACCGCTGAACTGGGCCCTTCATCTCAAGCACCGCTGAACTGGGCCCTTCATCTCAAGCACCGCTCCGCTGGGCACAGCCGTCTCAAGCACCGCTGAACTGGGCCCTTCATCTCAAGCACCGCTCCGCTGGGCACTGCCGTCTCAAGAACCGCTGAACTGGGCCCTTCATCTCAAGCACCGCTCCGCTGGGCACCGCCGTCTCAAGCACCGCTGAACAGGGCCCTTCATCTCAAGCACCGCTCCGCTGGGCACCGCCGTCTCAAGAACCGCTGAACTGGGCCCTTCATCTGAGGAAATTCGATTTTTAATACGATCGTATCGACCCGCCATTTTGTGGCCCGCCGCCATTTTATGTTGCCTTCACTCAGGCAGCACAGCGAACGAAGTCCATTCTGCCTTTTCTGCTTATTCTGCAACATGGTGTTCAAAACAGTCTTCTGCCTCTATCTTTACAAGACTGGTATTAAGGTCTGACCGAGTACACTAATCCCTGTCTGGTTTTCTAATCCTTGTTTCAACTATCTGTAGGCTCACACTATTCTCCGCCGATCTTATCTTATCGTCTGGCCTTCGCTGTCCTTTGCTAGTATTCTCTCATTTCACAACTGTCTTCCAAACGCACACAAACTTATCGCACCACATGCAACTTCGTTGTGGATCGGTTAATGAATTAGTTCAAGGGAGGGGTGACAAACACAGCTGGAGGGGAGGCAACCTTAAGTCACTTGATACTTTATTCTGTCTTGTTTTCCGACATTTCTATTGACTCTGTTCTATCTTTACATCATTCTTACTGGCTCCTTTCTATGTGTTCTGGGAGTGTATGTAGTTAATAAATGTTTTTATACGGTATATAAGATTGTGCGCCACAAAGTAAAGTGGCAGTCTCCTGAGAACATACCTTGTGTACTTCTTGGACAACTGTACTAGCTGCAGCTAATAAAATCTGATCTTTTACGCCTGACAGAGTGTCCCGTGTCTCTGTTAGTTGAGGCAGGTGAATCCAAGGAGATTTTAGGCGTACCCTGCGCCGCCAGGCCCAAAAGGTTCTGGTTCTTCAACTGGCGCCCAACGTGGGGCGGCTTCAGCGGTACCGGTTCTGCCTGAAGGTCGTGAGGAACCCCGCAAGAAAATTCTGGAGGAATCGCGAGCCACGTCAAGCGACCCCTGTATGTCGAAGTGGTCCGAAGGTCTTTTTCAGCGCGGTTACTCCTTCCTGACGGCTACTGACGACTGCTGCCCTGACTGCCGCCCTGCCTTGGCCCTTTCTTTGATGATGTATGGTAAAGCGAGACGATAGACGGGCCTCTGTTGGTGTAAGAAGACATCCTTAGTTAAGTATTTGGTGGGTCGCGCCCACAAATTTTGGTCTTTGTTTTGTCCTTAGGTCCTTAGATTTGGCCATTGCAGTGGCCAAAGCCGAGGGGTAAGTGCATTTGTGCTGTGTAAACTGAAAGTTTTACCCCCTTGATGTTTGTGAACAGCCAGTAAAAATCGTGAGATGTCTGGTCTGACTAAGTTTGGAAAACTTTGTTGCTTTGGTTGTAATAGGGACTCCCAGCTTGAGGACTCCTGTCCGATTCCTTCGGTTGGAACTCCCACATATGAGCTCTATTCTAAACATGGTGTTGGTCCTATTGCCTTTAATAAGACATGGACCCGATATACAAAGAAAGATGGTGTTTTAAAATGGCCAGAAAATGGTAGTTTCGAAACTGATGTGCTAGATAATTTAGAAGCAACGTTATTTAAAAGAAAAGCCCGGCCGGCAATGTTTGACTCTTTTCGCCTTTGGCGTAAGGAAGCCAAACAGAGAGAAATTAAGCAAGCGAAACGAGATAGGAAAACACAGGGAATGACGATTATACAGGCTGCTCAGCAATTCAAAGATGATGAAATAGATAATGCAATGGAAATTTCAGACAGACAGCATCGAATGGCAATAGATAAATGCTATCCGACGTTGCCTATCTCTTCCCTTGATAAGAGAAAAGATTTTGAGGAAGATTCCTTAATGTCCCACTTATTGAAATTGCCTCCGCCCTATGTACAAGGTGCTAATGCACCCCCGATGTTACAGCCTGTTCAACCGCCAGTTGTGCTTCCGCCTGCTCCAGCTTTTCCACATTTGCCTCCTCAAGTATTGCCTATGCCAGCTTTGCCTTTAACTCCTTTGCCTTCTGCTCCTTTGGCAATTCCTAATGCTCCTTTAGTTAATTCACCTAATACCTTGTCCCCTATCCTTATGTCAAATTCTCCATCTACGCGTAAGCGATTTACCGATACTGTCTCTGGTCTCTTATCACCTTTCTTTGAAGCTTTAAATGTGTCTCCAGCTTTTTCTCAAAGACAGTCTCGTAGTCAATTCCCAGACTCCGAAGAGCGAGAAAAATTGGACTCACTTGCTTGTAGATGGATCAAGAAGGGTCCCCAATATAGTACGTCTGATATTATGTCCACCTTTCTGCAATGGAATGCACCTACGCAGAGATATGTTTTTAAAGTTATGTGCGATACTCTCGCTAAAGAATGGGAGGATATGAATTTGGGTTCGGTCCCACAGGATCTGTTAGATGTTCAGGCTGACTTTGACAAAGGACTTATTGTGGGTCCTAAGGTTGAAAACGCTGTCAGAACACTTATTTCTTTCAGATCCCTATTGTTCTCACAGACTTTTCCTGATTCTGATCCTTCAGTTAGGACAGCACTGAAAAACTATCCCATGAGAGAGGTTTCTCCAATATGGAAGGAAGAAGTTGCAGCAGCAGGTGCTAATCCAGCTATTCCTGCGCATTTTCAGCGCATATGGATACATGTCCCCTGGAAAAGGTCTGAAGTTTTAGCACTTAAACAGTCACTACCAGATTCACGCAAAAATTCTGCTGGTTACTATAAAGAGTTGTCGCAAACAGTTGATGCATGTACTATGAATTTAGCAGATATTGACATGTTGATGGGAAATGTAGTTCCACAGACAATATGGGCTAAAATTCGTAGAGAGGATCACGCTCAAGAATTAGGCGGCGATTGGAACGCTATTATTGCCGCAGATAGAGGTCAAGTAGGTGGTGCAAAACCCGACGCTTTGATCTCAGAACTCCCTGGTAGGATTATTACATTAATGAAAACAATGATGCCTGCTTTGAGAGTTAATTGGGATAAGCTAGCAGCATGTAAACAAAAGAAAGATGAAAGTGTTTCCGATTTCTTTACCCGATTCGAGGAGACATTCATTGATCACAGTGGTCAAGATATGGCTACAGAAGGGGGACAGCGATTATTTGTGGATAAGTTCGTATATAACTTGCTTCCTGAACTATCACACAAGCTAAAAGACTCCGAGAGTTCATGGGCAGTTTCTTCTTCCGCTCAGATATTGGCTACTGCACAATATTATGAAAATAGAGACAAAGAAGAAAGGGAAAAACAAGAGAAAAAGACGAAAGAATTAAAAACTAAAGTTCTCTTGCAACAGGCTTATCCTCCTCGTTATGTTCAGCCTCAGTTTCAACAGCCTCCGCAGTTTCAGAGGTTGTATCAAAAGCCTGAACCATTCATTCCAAGACCTTTGCTAGGTCCCAATCAATGTGCTTATTGTAGGGAGGAAGGTCATTTTAAGAACAGTTGTCCGGCATTGTTGCAGCGTAATGGAGCAACATCTGCTTCACGAGGTCGTGGTGGTCTTCAGTCAGCAAATAGAGGTAGAGGTCGAGGTGTGTTAACCCAAGGGCAGCGTTCTTTTGTTCCTCCAAATTCCGGAAATTACTTTGACCAGCAAAATGTTAGGTCTACACAGTATTACAGTGAGGATCAGTATATTGAAGGAGGGAATGAAAGTCTTCATTTTGAATAGGACAGCCATGGACAAAGTAAGGGGGTTACGTCAATTCCAGTGGATCAGAATGGACCTTATGTTAATGTCACTACAATGGGTGTTTCAGAGCCATTTCTTTTAGATACTGGTGCCATGAGAAGCTCTATCATTCATTCTAAACTCCCTGGCGCACCTTTGTCTGGCTTAACGAATGTATCTGTAGGATTTTCTGGCGCCCCTGTTCGCAATCCAGTTTCTTGCCCTTTGCCTGTTTCAATAGGCCCTTATGATTTAGAAACTCCGCTTCTTCTGACGAATGGTTGTGGTGAAAATCTGTTGGGTTTAGATCTATTGAAAAGAATGCATGCTACGATATATTGTTCACCTTCTGGTGTATACCTCACTCTAGGACAGAAAATGACTAGTCCAATGTACTTATCAAAAGATCAATTTCCACCTGAATTGCTTTCTCTTCCCGAAACGCTTTGGGCTACGGGTCCGAATGACGTTGGTTGTCTTGAGATCCCACCCTATGTTGTTACTCTCAAGCCCAATGCTGAAATGCCACGTATTCTGCAATACAGAATTTCTACTGAAGGTGAGAAGGCACTTCTGGAAATTGTCCATGATTTGATTCAGAAGGGTGTGGTTGAGGAAACGAGAGGAAATATATGTAACAGTCCTGTTCTTCCGGTTCTTAAACGCACTGATTCTTCTCAGCCTCCTGTTTATCGTTTTGTAATTGATCTTCGGGAGGTAAACAAGATTGTCGTACCGCAGTTTCCTGTAGTCCCAGATATCACTGCTCTGTTGACGATGATACCTTCTACAGCGACTTGGTTTTCAGTTATCGATTTAAAGAATGCTTTCTTTAGTATTCCCATCGCCGAAGAGAGTAGAGATATTTTTGGTTTTTCCCTCGGAGGCCGAAGCTTCCGGTTTAAACGCGCACCTCAAGGTTATTGTGAAAGTCCCTCTGTTTACAGTCAAGCTCTAAAATGTCATCTTGATGCCTTTTCCTTACCGTCCGGTGCCGCTCTCATTCAGTACATGGATGACTTATTAGTTGCCGCTGATTCAGAGGAGATTTGCAAAAACGTGACCGTTGCACTGTTGCGTCATTTGTTTGATCTAAATCACAAGGTTTCTCCTTCTAAATTACAATATGTCTGTCGCGAGGTGACTTATTTGGGTCATCTCTTGTCAAAGGAGGGACGACGATTGACCCCCGAACGAATTCAGGCAATTGCACAAATGTCAGTGCCATCCACACAAAGAGAGGTACGTGCCTTTTTGGGCATTACTTCTTATTGTAGACAGTGGATTCCGAGTTTCTCTTTATTGGCTAAACCGCTGTTGGCACTAACTTTAAAAGATACGCCTCAGCCTCTTCCGTGGACTGACGAGTGTCAGAAGAGTTTTACTGATTTGCGTATTGCTTTGTGTTCTGCTCCTGTATTGGGTACTCCTGATTACAGTAAGCCCTTTACGCTCTATGTCCACGAAAGAGAGGGTTGTGCATTGTCAGTCTTAACGCAGCGTTTTGGAGATCAACAGCGACCATGCGCATATTTCTCAGCTACGTTAGATCCAGTAGCTAAAGCATTGCCTAGTTGTCTTAAGGCGACAGCGGCAGCAGCAATTTCTATCCGACAGTCTGCTGGAGTAGTGCTAGATAATACTCTCATTGTTATGGTGCCACATGCAGTGGATATTTTACTAAATAGGACAAAAACGCAGCATCTTACGAGTGCTCGGTTGTCCGGATATGAGCTGACGCTTTTGGCTAGTCACATACACATCAAACGATGTAATACCCTGAATCCAGCTACTTTGTTGCCTCTTCCAGAAGAGAGAGATGTCTCTGAACAGCATGATTGTTTTCTCCGTACTGAAGAAGAGACTAAGGGTAGAATTGACCTAAAAGACACGCCATTGGTGAATCCAGATGGAACACTATGGGTAGATGGTTCTTGTTTCAAGCTCCCGAATGGAGATACAGTTTCAGCCTACGCTATTACCACTTTGCATACGATTGTGGAGACAGCACGCATTAGACATAATTCAGCTCAGGCAGCTGAATTGATAGCCTTAACTAGAGCGTGTGTGTTATCCGAAGGAAAAAGAGTAAACGTGTACACTGATAGCCAATACGCTTTTGGTGTAGCGTTTAACTTTGGGCGCTTATGGAAGGAAAGAGGATTCTTTACTTCCCATGGTACTAAGATACAACATGGTCAATTAGTGACTGAACTTCTTGAGTCACTTACAATGCCTACTCAGATAGCGATCGTGAAGTGTAGTGCACACAAAAAGATCGTGGACGATGTTGGTCGAGGAAATGCATTTGCAGATGAGGTAGCGAAAAAGACAGCCAGAGACAACACAAGTCGAATGTATGTTGCAGGTCCCGCAACCTGCGTAAGAGAAAAGGGAATGTGTGAAGATACAGTAGAGAGTGTGAAATCAATTCAAGGAGAGGCTACGGAGAATGAGTTGAGAAAGTGGAAGGAAAGTACAGGAATGTTAGATGAGATGGGATGTTGGGTTGAATTATCAGAACATCAACGTTGGCTGTTACCAGATGCTTATGTACTACCTGTAGTTACTATGGCACATGGTCCAGCTCACCTAAGTGCAAAAGGAATATGTAAGCTTCTGGCTCCAGTGTGGCAAAATGAGGGGATCCCAAAGTGTGCAAATAATGTAGTAAAACATTGTATTGTTTGCTTGATGTACAATCCGGGAAAGGGAACCCCAACTCCAGCAGGTCATTTTGCTCCTCCAACATATCCATTTGAGGTGTTGCAGATCGATTATATTCACATGGAACGATGCAACAACCTCAAATATGTTCTGGTGGTAGTATGTGCTTTTTCTAGATGGGTGGAAGCCTACCCTCTGAAGGACAATACTGCTTTATCAACTGCCAAAATACTTTTGAAAGAATTCTTCCCTAGGTTTGGTTTGCCGCGCATTGTCTGGAGTGACAATGGGAGCGAATTTGTGGGTCAAGTCATGCAAAAAGTTTGTGCAGGTCTTGGCATAAAACAGAAGTTCCACGCGGCGAATCACCCACAGTCGGCTGGTTTAGTAGAATGCTACAATGGAACCTTGAAGCTTAAAATTGCTAAGGTGCAAGCTAGCACAGGACTTAATTGGCCTGATGCTTTACCATTGGCTCTTCTGTCCATCAGAACAGCAGTACACTCTCGTTTGGGGCTTAGCCCTTACGAAGTGATATTTGGTCGCCCAGCTAATGTATGGGGAGTTCCTCGCCCTAAGAAATACTCAGACTTGCCATACCCGATGTTGATTGACTACTTGCATGACCTTACAACTAAATTGCGTGTTCTTCATCAACAGGTTCAGAGTGCTCTACCAGAGGCTTCCACAGACCCAGGTCATTCCATCCGACCAGGTGACTGGGTCTGCACGAAAAATTTCCAACGACAGAGAAATTTGGAGCCCCGATGGAGAGAGCCACGCCTGGTTCTTTTGACCACAAGAACAGCAGTTAAAGTCGAAGGAAAGAAAAACTGGGTGCATGCCGTGCACTGCAAGAAAGTGCCTTTGCCTTTGCCTTTCGATCAATGGGTCCGTAGAGGCATCAGTGACTCTGAAAGTGAGAAAGTTCCGCAATTTGTACCATTCAGTGATGCGCGTCTAATTGGAACACTTTCTGAGAAAGAGGACGACGACATCCTTCAAGAAGCAATACCATCGCATCGACGCTTGAACACGACAAATCCAGGAAAATTGTTTCAAAACCAGACTGCCTCTGGACAGGAACGCTATAATTTGAGACCAAGACCAAAGAACTTGTAACTTTCTCTCCTATGTAGTACTCTATCCCGGTTGCAGGGTCACGGTAGGAGTCTTAGTCACGACCTGAGTAAGTGGCAATAGGCCTGCAGGACCTCACAGTGTCATAGGACGGTAGATAATCGTGACTACAGTGATTGAGGAAGATTGCCGTGAGCATCCACTTAGAAAGATGGAGGCTACATTAGATAAAAGAGAAAGTAAAAATGTAAAGAATAATTGTAAAGAAATATATAGTCGTTGTAGTGTTGCTCTATGCGTCATTATATTGTCGTGTATTCTTCTGGCATCTGTAAACTGGATCATTATTACTCTGCAGCAAAAAGTTGTCTCTTCTCCTACCTCTACATCTTCTTCTACTATCTCTCCGCACCTATTTCACACTCTTCCCCAGCATGAACTCATCAGAAGAACTGAATACTTTAACAATTCCTTCGTCCAGTTGTTACATCAACATCAGTTAGTGATCAATACAACTGACTGTTGGGTGTGTGGACTCATACCACATACAGTAGAAAATGGAATGCCATATTTAGTTCTTCCATTCTCCTATGAAGGTTCCGCTTGGGCTTATTTTGTAATTTTCAATAATGCATATCAAAGTAAAATTAAACAACCTGTCAGTTCACATAGTGTTGGTTCAGATTTCAGTCATAGTTTATTGATAAAGGGAATGGTAGCTTTGGCTAAAATCATGGAAAAAAGTGAAGCTTCCATAGATGAAAGAAAAGCATATACCAATTGGAACATAACTAATTACATTTCCAGCCTCAATGATAAGATTGAGCAAGGAAAATCTCCTCCGATACGGGTCATACCCCAACAAGGAAATTTCTGTCTGCAAATAAATGGAAGAACTCCAAACACCGGACAAAGAGAAAGTTTATGTTCCCATACATATGTTTATTCAGCCCTGTATTCACCGCTGTTAGTACCATCTCAAGGTACATACTTCGTTTGCCACGATAGGGCTTATACATGGTTGCCAGCTGATTTTTCTGGTACTTGTTATATAGCCTTTCTTCTTCCCCCTACATACACCGCTCCTGCGAACCATCATAAAAATAGATATGGCAGAGGGATTGTGGATTCGAAAGACACAGCAGGACAAGAGGGAGGAGATTTCCTCAAAGGATTCCTTCCCTTCTGGGGTCCAATGGCCAACAGCAGAAATATAAGGCAATTGGTTCGTGTCGTAGAAACCACCATAGACATCACTGTAGGAGCTTTAAGTAACATTACAGCTGAACTACAGGCTGATCGTCTTATGACCTTGCAGAACCGTGTTGCCTTAGACTTTGTTCTTGCGGACCGTGGTGGAGTATGCAAATTGATCGGATCAAGTTGCTGTATTTTCATACCTAATGACGCTCCGACAGTATACCAAGCTATCTCTAAGTTACACATAATCTCCGAATCGATTCATCAGGACGAAGGAGATTGGTCCTTTTCAGAGTGGTTTTGGGGATTGCTGTCCAAATGGGGTTGGAAGGTATTGACATTCTTTGGAGTAATTTTAGCTTTTATATTCTCTTGTTGTCTTTGTATGCACTGCGGTCCTGCCGTCTGCAACCTATGTGCTACTGCATGTATTCCCAAACCCAAGTCACAAAGAACAGAGAATATCAAAATGATGGTACAGCAACAGCTTGATGACCTCATGGCCATAGACATCGACTCAGATTAACATGAGTTTGTGTATCTTGCCTGAGTTCTGGCAAAAGGAGGGTCTGAGGAAATTCGATTTTTAATACGATCGTATCGACCCGCCATTTTGTGGCCCGCCGCCATTTTATGTTGCCTTCACTCAGGCAGCACAGCGAACGAAGTCCATTCTGCCTTTTCTGCTTATTCTGCAACATGGTGTTCAAAACAGTCTTCTGCCTCTATCTTTACAAGACTGGTATTAAGGTCTGACCGAGTACACTAATCCCTGTCTGGTTTTCTAATCCTTGTTTCAACTATCTGTAGGCTCACACTATTCTCCGCCGATCTTATCTTATCGTCTGGCCTTCGCTGTCCTTTGCTAGTATTCTCTCATTTCACAACTGTCTTCCAAACGCACACAAACTTATCGCACCACATGCAACTTCGTTGTGGATCGGTTAATGAATTAGTTCAAGGGAGGGGTGACAAACACAGCTGGAGGGGAGGCAACCTTAAGTCACTTGATACTTTATTCTGTCTTGTTTTCCGACATTTCTATTGACTCTGTTCTATCTTTACATCATTCTTACTGGCTCCTTTCTATGTGTTCTGGGAGTGTATGTAGTTAATAAATGTTTTTATACGGTATATAAGATTGTGCGCCACAAAGTAAAGTGGCAGTCTCCTGAGAACATACCTTGTGTACTTCTTGGACAACTGTACTAGCTGCAGCTAATAAAATCTGATCTTTTACGCCTGACAGAGTGTCCCGTGTCTCTGTTAGTTGAGGCAGGTGAATCCAAGGAGATTTTAGGCGTACCCTGCGCCGCCAGGCCCAAAAGGTTCTGGTTCTTCACATCTCAAGCACCGCTGAACTGGGCCCTTCATCTCAAGCACCGCTGAACTGGGCCCTTCATCTCAAGGACCGCTGAACTGGGCCCTTCATCTCAAGCACCGCTCCGCTGGGCACCGCCGTCTCAAGCACCGCTGAACTGGGCCCTTCATCTCAAGCACTGCTGGCCCATTGGCGGAAGGGGCAGGCCCGCATCTGTGTCGGGCTGGGCTGCACGAAGCACTCTGGGCACTAGTCCCCCTCCAGTACCAGTGGAGACTGTTATCCACTTGAGAGACTGTGGCTTTGCACTCCCCAGGATTGAACAGTGGGCAAGCCACCCACTGTAGAGACTTGAGAGACTGTGGCTTTGCACTCCCCAGGATGGCACAGTGGGCAAGCCACCCACTGTAGAGACTTGAGAGACTGTGGCTTTGCACTCCCCAGGATGGCACGGTGGGCAAGCCACCCACTGTAGAGACTTGAGAGACTGTGGCTTTGCACTCCCCAGGATGGCACAGTGGGCAACCCACCCACTGTAGAGACTTGAGAGACTGTGGCTTTGCACTCCCCAGGATATGGCAGTGGACAAGCCACCCACTGTAGAGACTTGAGAGACTGTGGCTTTGCACTCCCCAGGATGGCACAGTGGGCAACCCACCCACTGTAGAGACTTGTGAGACTGTGGCTTTGCACTCCCCAGGATGGCACAGTGGCCATGGAGGCCCCTCGTGGATCTGGCGTCGTGGACTCATCTGGCTGAGGTGCCCCCCCTTCCCTTCCCCCTGAGGTGCCTGTAGTTTTCCTATTTGATGCCCCTGCAGTGTTCTCTCCGTTGGAGGCAGGTATCCTGTGTGGGCTTTGCCCATGTGTTTTGGCCCAGTGGCCCACGAACAATGGCTGATAGACATTTCGGAATGGACAATTTATGTATATAAAGTTATAGATGTGTGATATATTTTATACTCAGTCTTACAATATAATTCTATATTTATAATCAATTCCTTTTGCCTTTGCATTCTTCCGGGGTGTTTGGGGGTGTAACTGTGATGTGTTGCTATGCATTGATGTGTGTGTTGTAGTGGTTGAGGGTGAGGGTGGGTGTGTCCCCGTAATTTTTTGCCTCCCCCTCCCCTGTGTCTTAGGTGCAGTACTCACCGTTGTCTTCTGCGCCGGCGTTCGTGCTCCTGGTAGAGGAGCAGGAAGACAATGGCTGGTAGGATGTGTAGTTCGGGTTCCATGCTGTCCAGATTCCTCGTGGGGTGTATGGAGGTGAGCGTTTTCCGTTTGAAATGTCTGTTTCCGCTGTGTTTTTATCGGCGGGGCTACCGCCCCGGAAAAGGTGGCGGATTGGTGGGTTGTGATAGGTTGGGCGGTACATTGTCTCCCGCCTGTCTGTTGGCGGTGACCGCTGCGCTGTTTGTTTGTCCCGCCGTTGCGGGCGGTGTGTTAAAGTGGCGGTCTCTGTTGGCGGTTTCCGTCAGGGTCGGAATTGCATTTTTTTTACCGCCAGCCTGTTGGCGGTTTGACCGCCGCTTTAACACCGACCGCCAGGGTTGGAATGACCTCCATAGTCTCTACCAGATAATGCGTCACCAAAGGTAAGTAGCTTGTTAATATGATAGACTTCTAGCTGCAAATTCCTTTACGGTGAATATATACCCAATCCATACCATCCTGGCAGTGGGCTGCGTACATATTTGACTAGATTTGAAAGTCCTGCTGGACCGGATGGACGAAATGCCCATCTCTAGGGACCTGAGTGTCCAGGCAGTAGTGTCTTGCAAACGTGTGCAGTGATACCCTTGTTGCTGCCTGGCAGATGTCGAGGACTGGAATTCCACAAGCCAACACTATGGTCACTGCTTTTCCTCTGGTGGAATGGGCCCAGAAGCCCTCAGGAGGCTGCTTTTGAGCCTGAACGTAGCAGATCGTGCAACAGAGAATGACCCAGCACGAAATGGTTTGTTTCTGTCCCTTTTTCGCTCCAACATACCCCAATGAAGAGTTGGTTGCCCATCCGGAACTCTTTTGTGCAGTCAAGGTAGAACGACAATTCTCTTTTTGGGTCCAGACAGTGGAGTTTCCTCTTCTTTAGAGGGAAGTAGAAGAGTGTAAAAGGTGGGCAGGGTGACAGATTGTCCCAAATGAAATGGGGTCATCACTTTCTGTAAGAAAGAGGCCGTGATGCGAAGCACCACTTTGTCAGGGAACACAGAGAGGTAAGGAGGCTTGGATGAAAAGGACTGCAGCTCACTCACCCTTGGGATAGATGTTGTCTTGATGGTAAGCAGTCGGAGGGGACAATTGTGCAGTAGCTCAAAGGGGAGCACACATAAGGTAGGTGAAAACTAAGTTTAGATCCCACTGAGACATGATAAAGGATGAAGGGGGAAACATATGTACAAGTCCTTTGAGAAACCTATTTACAATAGGGGACTTAAATAAAGAGGGTTGGTCAGGCAGCCACTGGAAATCGGGCACAGCAGAGAGATAACCCTTGAGAGTGCCCAGAGAAGAGCTCTGCTAGGCAAGGGTAAGAATGAAGAGAAGAATATCAGAAAGAGAGGCAGAAAGAGGGTTGATAGACTTTTCTGCACAATATTTTACAAATGTTTGCCATCAGCAGGCGAATGCCGTTGTGGTGGAGGGACATCTGGCTGCCAAGATAACTTTACGAACTTCAAGAGGAAGGTCAATAGATATCCACAGTCACTGCAAGATCTCCACCCAAGGAGGCGGGGAGTTGATAGTTTTAGGTGGAGGACGTTTCCCTGCTGCTGCAACAGAAGATCCTCCAAAAGGGGCAGCCTGATTGGAGGATCGATGCTAATTGTCAGATGCGTGGGATACCAGACTCTCTGTGCCCAGTCCGGAGCCAGAAGGTCGTTTGGGCTACGTTGTTCTTGATCTTGTTGAGAACTCTGGGCAGAAGTGGGATGGGGGGAAAGGCACACAGGAGGCCTGAGCTCCACTCGAGACAAAAAGCATCACCAAATGATTGCCGTCTTGGAAATTCCAACGCGCATAACTGCTGACATTGCATGTTCTCTTTGGAGGTGAACAGATTTAACCAAGTCTGTCCCAACTGCTAAACAAGTACTTTTGCCACCTCTGGATAGAGAAGCAACTTGTGATCCGCTAGGCATCGACGGCTAAGTTTGTCTGCCCTAGTGTTCAGAGAACCTGCCAGGTGCTGAACCACCAGGGTTATGCCCTGCTGTTATAGCCAGGTCCAGAGACATGGGGCCTCTTGACAAAAGGTCCACAAGGTCGCCCAGCTTGTTGCAGTACTACTTGGCGGTGGTGTTGTCTGTTAACACCTGCGCTAACTTCCCCTTGACAGAGGAAAGAAATGCTTTCAATGCTAGCCTGATCGCACAGAGCTCCAGCAAGTTTATGTGGAGTCCGGTTTCCGCTGGAGACCAGAGTCCTCTGATCTCCACCTCTCCCAGATGGCTGCCCCATCCCAGATGTGACACATCTGTCACTACTGTCAGATCTGGTTGGGAAGGGAGAGGAGTCTGCCTTTGACCCAATCAGTGTTCGTCAGCCACCACTGCAGGTCTTTTGCTGTTCCCTCCAAGATCTGGACCATGTTGGAGAGATTCCCCTGATGCTGTGCCCACTGGAACTTCATATCCTACTACAGAGCCTGCATATGTCATATGGCATGATTCACCAGCAGGATGCAGGAGGCAATCAGGCCCAGCAGCCTCAAAGTCATTCTCACCAAAATCCAAGACAGAGGCTGAAACATTGGTATCAAAACCTGAATATCTTGGATTCACTGCTCAGGAGCATAAGCCCGAAACTACACTATGTCCAGAACAGCTATAATGAAAGGGAACATCTGAAAAGGAGTTAGGTGTGACTTTGGCACGTTTATAGTGAAACCCCATTGAATGCAGGAGGTTTGCCATTGTCTGGAAGTGGGAGAAGACAGCCTCGGGCGAGCCTGCCTTCACCAGCAAGTTGTTGAGGTAGGTGAAGACTGAAACCCCTAACCAGCGGAGATGAGCTGTCACCACCGCCATCACCTTGGTGAACACCCAAGGGTTACTGGTAAGGCCAAAGGGTAAAACTGTGAACTGAAAGTGCTCCTGGCCTGCCTTGAACTGCAGGGAACACCTGTGGGCAGGCAAGATGCCGGTGTGAAAATACACATCCTGCAAGCCCAATGCTAAAAGCCAGTCTCCTTGTTCCAGAGCAGACAAGACATGAGCCAAAGTGATCATCTTGAATTTCTCCTTTTTGAGGAAGAGATTGACGGTTTACAAGTCTAAAATAAGGGGACATCGGATGGAGAGGAACATTTTTTAAATTTTTAACTCGTCTCCATCCCCCTGCCACTCCCCTTGCATTATGCAGCAGCCGCCGCTTGTTTGGACTACTATTTGGATCTAGTGGAAAGGAATTCGCTAAGATAGGAGACTTGGTTGGTACTGTATGTGTAAAAAGTCTGAAGTTGCTTCTAATCACTCTTTTACTTATATTAATTGGCATTGTATGTGTGCTTGTTTCTTTCAAGTTTTGAAAAGGAATTTCTTTACGGAATGCTAAGGATTGTGGGTACAAGATGCTGTCAGCAAGGAGAGGAAGAAAAAGAAAGAGGCTTGATGTAAAGGCTGAAAAAATGCAAAGTGAACAGTATGACACCTTGAAGGACCTGGAAGAATTCAAAAAGAAGAAACCAAAGTTAATGAATGATGTTCTGTAATAAAAAAAATTGGAGTGATGATTTAGAAATCCTCAGAGATGGGGCTGTGGGAGTTGTTTTTCTTTTTGCATATTAAACACATCATGAATTGTGCTTATGCTAACCAAGGTTGTGTTCACACTGTCCTGCATTTTGCACCGACTTCACAATATATCACTTGATGACTATTGCTGCTGTTCTTGTTCTAAATAAAGAATTGGGAGAATCACACTGACAACCATGGAGTGTTACCAGAGACTTTCCCCCACAGTACCACTGTACCTAACCAATGATATTTCAACTTTCCAAGGCTGTCGCTATACAATGTATCAGTTTAAATGCTCATGAGAATGCCTTCAAACTCAATGTAGTACTATCATGAGAGAAACATTGAAAATATTCTGTAGTAAAATGTTTCCTTTTCCTTGTTTCCTTCTCCTTGTTCCCTATTGGTGCATATCCTGAGAATCATGCATTCCTGTACAACGTATGAATGTCTGTGTTAGAGTCCTATGACAGAATGTGTAGATTTCTGTGTATATTCCATACTCTTAGAGGTCGAACCTATGTCGGATTTTATTTAGAACTGTAAGCAGTTCTTTATACTCTTGATCTGTTTGCTCTGCTACTAAATTTACTGGTATGTTCTATTTAATTTGCCAATTAATCATTTAATGTAAAGTATTCAAACAACAACCCAGGTCTGTCATTCTTACAAAAATGCTTCAGCATCTGCTACTGAGATTAATTCATGAGAAAAGTGATGGCTCCGGTCGCAGAGCATCAAAGTCAGTAACGGGACTGCACCGCTCCCGGTCCTAGCTGTTGGTGTGACCCCGTGAGTTGGATTTTAGTATAAGTTTTTGGGCTGACAGAAGTAAGGAAAAATGATCATTCAAGCACTCTTGACAAGGAAGGGTGGCAAATTGTAAGGCACAAAGAAGTGTGGCAGTGGCCTAAACCTAAAAGGTTAGTGAAGGACGCAGAGTGGGTTGGTATATGGAAACAAGGAACAGAGATGGGAGAAAGAGGACAAACGTGACAAGAAAGGGGAACAATGACAGAAATGTGACAGGGAGCAGAGCTTGTGTCTTTCTTTGCCAGTTCTGTTCCCAGTTAGTGGTACAGCAAGGGCTTCGTTGACAATAATACAAGCAAGAAAAACAGAGCCCTGGTCACTGGATGGCTATTAAAAATCAGCAATAATCAGGATGCAATGTGCTCCTCTCTCTCTTGGGACCCAGTGCTACAGACAGCTTCTGCTACACTAATAATAGCTGTGTTTCTCCTTCCAAAGATGCCATGAATTTGCTGGTGGTCTCATTTTCTGTAGGTAGGGTTCTAGGAAAAGATCAAGCAGGAGTGGAGACAGGGGACCATGCTGAGGGCCTCTATGAATAGATATGGAATCTGAAACCTGCCCATAAACTCTAAACCTAGTTGCGGGAGTGGTAAAAAGAGTAGAGATCCAGTCATGGAATCGGGCACCCAGGCCATACTTTAGTAAGACATCAAAAAGTATATCCCAGTCCACCTTATCAAATGCCTTTTCAGCGTCAAAGGATAGGAGGACTGACACTCTAACCCTTTTCCTGGCTATATCAATCAACAGTAGGACATGATTGATTCTGTCACAGGTAGTTGAGAAGCCGCCCTGATCGGACTGGATCAAGTCAGGAAGCATCCTGTCCACCCTATTGACCAGTACCTTAGCAAGGAGCCTGAGGTCCAAATAAAGTATACTAGTTGTTCAATAGGAAGGGCAGAGCATTGGATACTTGCCCAGTTTAAGGATTAATCCAGTAGAAGCATCTATCATGCTGTAGGTAGCACTACTGTTGGTATTTAAGTTATTAAATGAGGATGGTGATGAGTTAGGGAGTGAATCTCTTGTAGAATATTGTGGTAACCTCATCTGGGGTTGGGGCTTTAGCAGGCTTAAATTGGCTAACGGCCCACATTATCTCAGCAGCAGTAACAGGTTAATCTAGTTTTGCAGCACAAATACTTTTCAGGATTCAAATGTTATGCATTATTCCGCCATCTAGTGGTTGAGTCCGTGATAATCTTTCTACCTCCTTTTTGTGTTTTTTGTGGGCATTCTCGACCATTTGGTGGTATGTCCGTACCTTGTATGTTGCCAGATGGCTGCCCGGATGTTCCTGTGCATAGAGGCCATCTGCAGATTCTTTTTTCTGCCGTAGGGTCTGGAAGGTTTTTCAAGAAAATCTACAGAGTTGCCGAAAACCGTGAAGAGGACGACGAGAGGAAAGCGTATTTTTCTCTCCTTGTTTTTTTTGGATGAGGAATCTCACCAGAGCCAGCCACATGGTCGAAGAATTAGGGCAGGTAGGTGACATGGAAAATGCCCCCTTTAAATTCTGACCCAAATGCCACCACAAGTTTGCACAGAGAGACCCCCATGAGGTCAGTAATCTCTGTCACCCAAAGGATCATCCGGATGAGGCCTGTGCCGTATTCATGCCGAAGACCTTAAGGGCACGTCTAAGACAAAGGTTGCAAAAACACATAATGGCCACACAAGGACCACAGGTATCATTAAGGGGTTTAGACCTGTCCAGTGACGACAATATGGAGGAAGCCGAAACTGCACACAGCGGGGAGTCGGACACCAAAATGTACACCACAGACTCCAAGAGGAAACAGAGAAGAAAGTGGGGATGGATGCCGAAAAAAAAGGGCTCAAAATGTAACAAAACCACCGAAAGGCAAAGAACATTCAAAGTCCTTGAACAAAAAGTTCAAATAAGCATCCTCTGTGTCGAAAATGTCGACGGAAGGTCAGCCAAAAACCAAAGAGGCCCACGGATCCTGAGCAAGGGATACAGAGACAGCTAAGACACCATTGAAACCCTCAATGTCAACACCAGAGCAAGAAGGATCGAAGCAGGGCACAAAACCCTCAATGTCGACAGACCCATCAATGGCAAAGAAAATACCTTCATCAACACGTGACGCTGAAAAGAAGGCACATGAGGTCGTAAACAGAAAGAGAAGACTAGAGGCCAAAATGTTAGTGCTCCTACAAAGAAAGAGAGAATTCGACGACTGTCTGAGAAATTTTTTATTCACAACTAAACCTTTGATGATCCTCAACGTCAAAGACAACCAATCTGACTTGGAAGCTCCTGCAGTGTTGGACCGACAGAAGGAAGAGCCCGAGGAGGAATTCTATGACACAGAGGAGACTGAAGGAGCAGGAGGCTTCGACAGTCAGTCATGGAACAAAATGGAAAACAATTTTCCAGAGGAAGGGGTGGACATCACCCCCTCAAGGCCTTCACCTCCAGACAACCTCTCCATGTACAATAGCCTTATTTAGAGGGCTGCTGACACCTATTGTGTACAACTGGAAGAGGAAAAGGGAGACTCTTGATTCCTTTAGGAAACTTTAATGCCTGCTTACAAAGGTAAGCTATACTTACCTGCCCAGAATCTTCTACCAGGGAAAGGAGGCATTTAGAGAACCTGCCACTGCAAAGGCAGTTACACCAAGAGTTGAGAAGAAATACAAACCTTCAACACAAGACCCAGAATATATTCAGGAGAATGCACCAGCAGACTCTATAATTGTCTCTACTGCAAGTAAGCGCAACAATGCTCCCACATCAACTTGGCCTCTACCCGAGAAGGAGAGCAAAGGACTCGACATGGTGGAAGAAAGATGGAGAGGGAGGCCAGATCTTGGGGCCTAATTTATACTTTTTTAGCGCCACATGTGCGTCATTTTTTGACGGAAAAGTGGCACAAACTTATAAAATATTATTGAATTTTGCAAGTTTGTGCCGCTTTTGTGTAAAAAAATGACACAAATGCGGTGCTAAAAAATTATAAATCAGCCCCTTAGTGGCAAATTTCAAACTCAAACGCACTGCTAAATTGCTGCGACCATCAGCAGTGGGATGAAATGGAGTCCCTCGTGGAACACCTTCCTGAAGAATACCAAAAAAGGGCCAAAACAATCATGCAGGAGGGACAAAATACAGCAAATACAAGCCTGAATTCAACCCTGGATGCAGCAGGTACTGCCAGTAGACAAGTGTGTACTGGCCCCACACTAAGGAGGCATGCCTGGCTAAGAGTGTTGGAGTTTAAACCGGTGGTGCAGGCTTCCATTAGTAACATGCTATTCACTGGAAATACCCTGTTCGGCCAAGCATTTGATGAGTCCTTAAAACAAATAAAGAAGGACAATGAATCAGCTAAAGCCATGGGAGCCCTACATTCTAGGGGGCTTGTTCACAAGGGGAGGCAGCACAAAGTGAAGGTCAAAAGGTAGAACACAGTTTCCAATGGGCCAACAGCAGCATCAGGCTAAAAGCAGCTCCCATCAGGCCACGCAACAATCAACATATCAACAATGGCAGCAGCCAGGCAGTCTTTTCTGGTGTGAGGAAGAAACTCCATGAGGGGGAGGAACATCAAGTAAGTGACACACCCACAAATCATATCCTCACATAACACCGGTGGGGGCAGAATAAATTTCCCAAGAGAGTAGCAAGAAATAACATCAGACAAGTGGATCTTAAATAATAATCATCACAGATACTGCGAAGAATTAACCAAGGAACCTTCTTAAAAAAAAACCCAAAATAAAAGACATTTCGAGGAGAGGAACTCGGACATTTAAGAAAAGAGGTGAAACAGCTGTTACAAAAGAACGCTATTGAGAGCGTGTTCCCAAGGGGAGGAAACAAGGGAAATTACTCACCTTACTTTCTGGTTACAAACAAGACCTAACTCAGACCAATCCTAGAACTCAGGTTCCTAAATAAATGAATTCACACTCAACATTTCGAAATGACAAAACTTCAAGGACTCATTCCACTTCTAAGACATGGAGACTGTATGGCCACCCTAGACCCCAAGGACACCTACCTACACATCCCTATGAATCGAAGACACAGGAAGTTCCTCAGATTTGTATTAGACAGAGCACATTACCAGTTCACAGTGCTATCATTGAGCATAAAGTCAGCGCCACATGTCTTTACAATGTGCCTTGCTGCAGTAGTAGCCTATCTAAGGAGGGAAGGAATACTTGTGTACCCATACCTAAACAACGGGCTAGTGAGAGCAAGGACAGAACAGAAATATCAAAGAGACATTCAAGAGACAACTCTAGAATGGCTAGGGTTTTCAATAAACCACAGGAAATTGTTACCTCAACCGAAACAGGAAAAGGTGTTGCTCTTGCTGTCCTTGAGTGACCCTAAACTTAAGGACAGCAAGAGCATTCCCTGTTACAAAAAGGATAGTGGCAATGGCAGACCAAGTTTCCCTATACCAGAAGGGGCAGTCTCTGAAGGGAAGTTAGTCATGAAGCTAATGGGCACGTTGTGGTCTCATGCATACTAGTCATAACACATGCGACCATTCCAAGAATGGATCTGTAACAAACAAGCCACCGGGAGAATCTAGTGTTGTCACAGCAAGGATACAGAAGGAAGCACAATGCTGGAATCAAAAGAGGTGACACTAGGAAGACCATTACAACAGATGCATCCTACAAGGGGTGGGGTGCACACTCAGGGACCTTGAAAAAACGGGGACGATGGAACAACGCAAATGCATTGAAACACATCAACTTTCTAGAGATGAAGACAGTTTTTTCTTGCCCTGAAAGCCTTCCAAGCCCACATCACAGGGAAAATCATGTTAATACAGACAATACAACAGCTATGTTCTACCTGAACAAACAGGGATGCACAAAGTCATACACATTGAAATAACAAGCGCAAAAGATATGGCAATGGGCAGTTTAAAAAAGAATCAATCTCTTCACCTTCCACCTACCAGGGAAGGAAAACACGGAGGCGGACAGACTAAGCAGACAGGATAATAGCTCACATGAAAGGGAGCTGAAGCAAGAAACACTGGAGAGGATAATCAAGGTCTGGGGAAGACTGGAAATAGACTTATTCACAACAGCATGCCAAACCTTCACCTCCAGGTTTCCAAACCACCAGCCAGAAGGGAGGGAATCCCATGTCACTAAATATGTCAGAGAGATTTGCTTATGCTTTTCCACCGATTCCCTTAATACACAAGGCACTGGAAGAAGCCAGACAACCAGGGACAAATCTCATCCTGATAGACCCTCTATGGGCCAGACAGACTTGGTACTCAGAACTACTCGAGTTGTCCAGTAGTCAAATGATCAAAATCAAAGCAAAGAAGGACCTGCTAACAATGCAGAAGGGGAAAGTATATCACCCCGGAACCATCAACACTCAGGCTAGTGGCATGGCGCCTGCATGCATAGAGTTCAGAAATCAACACCTAATGCACAGATGCAAGAAGACCTACCACAAGAACATGTTACGTAGCAAAGTGGAAAAGATATCTCTACTGGTGCACAGACAACAAAAGAATGGAAACCAATACAAGACTTGAGACAGTATTAACTTATCTCACTCATCTTTTAGATATTTGTCATTGAAGATTCACCTGGCAGCGATATTAGTAAATACCAGGGGCACCTCGTGTGAGAGTGTCAAGTTTCAAGCAGCCTGTTGCATCAAAGCTGCAGGAGTGAAGATGGTCCGACCCTTCCTTCATGAGTGAGCCCCAACACAAGACACAAACATTGTGCTAGCATCTGCTCTCAGGGAGAAAGTAGGTGGTCACCGGATAGCACTGGAAGGAGGGATATCGTCAGTGCAAAAATAACAGATCTTTGTTCTGTACTTCCCCTCATTACCAACAGGGACTCTACAGGTACATAAAGACATCCATTAGAAAACCTTTATACCCCAGTGGTGCCCTAGTTAAGAATATATCTGTGCCAGGTCCCTTTAATTGCACCCACCATAAAAGACTTGCGCAGTCATCATAGGGAGAAGAGTTAAAAAAAAAAAAAACACGCACCTTTATCACAGGGTGAAGAATTAATATCACTCACCAAAAGAATCCAGGAGAATGTTTATCTAGAACAGTAGAATTAGGTTCCATTCACACACACAATTCAAAACAATGAGTGGAGTAACAACAAAACAATACAGTCATGGATATTTTAATTATAGTCTTTGAACTACTTTCATCAGTGTACTGACCTATAAATGTGACACATCCATGGAGCCAGCATGGAAAAGTAATTATAAAAAGGGGGAACAACATAAGGAAAACAAAAGTGCCCCAGCAGGACTCACCTGAGTCGAGAAAAGCCATTATGAAGGGACGATAAAGCTTCATAGGAAAACAGCTTAAATTCAGAGCAGGAGGGGTAATGACAGGGGCAAAGAGGCATTCGACCTGCAGGGCAGAAGCGGGGAGCACTGCAGATGTGAAACCATGTCTTCAGAAAAAGATAAGCAGCTGGAACTCCACACTGCGGCTGAAGGGGAGACTCCTTGTACCAACACGGAAGGGACATTTTGGCATCCAGTAGAAGCGAAATCCAAGCAGAGGCAGGAGCAAGGTAACCAGAAGACCTGAAGACAAGCATCAATAACAGGATGGGTGCGGCTTAAATACACCGCCGCTGCCCATATTCAGGATGCCCCTCCCCTGAGCCTTACGAGTTCCTTCAGGCCCTGCAGGAGATTAGCATGCAAGGGATTTGGAACAGAGACATTCAGGTTTGAAGTGTACCATAAAACCAAAATAATCACACACTACAAATGCAGGGATTATTTATTAGTTAATACCAGACGCCTCCAGCACCAACAGGATACTTACGGTGCTCGAAGTGCAAGGTGTAACGGATAGTTTTTTTCCATCACCAGTAGGGAAGAAGTTTCTAGAGGGATCAAAGAGAACTGCGACACCAAGAACAGTTCCAGCCCCAATGTGGAACGTAAACATAGTATTAATGCAACTAATAATAAAACTGTTTGAACATATGCACAAGACAGATCTCAGATCACTCTCACTCAAAACTGCATTCCTAATCGTTATCACTTCAGTGCAGAGGGTGAGTGAACTACAAGCACTAACAATACAGGAACCGTACCTACAAATACACAAGTACAAGGTGGTCTTCAGGATCAATCCTCAATTCCTACCTAAGGTAGTCAGCAGGTTTCATGTCAAAGCAAAATCCTTGATCACACCAAAGGCGGGCTGCCTAGAATGCCTTACAAAGTTACAATCAGGCAAATAACCTGAAAGTGAACCAAAGCAAAACAAAGATCATGGTTTTTGGCAAGTGTACTCATAAAAAACAATCACGCTGGCTGTTGGGTGGTCTACAGATTTCAACAGCAACTGCTTATATTTATCTTGGAATCTGGTTTTCCGAAAGGGCTGTCAGCTGCCCACTTAAAGCACCTTAAAATGAAATACCTCTGTGTTACCAATCTACTGAAGTGATTGTGTTCGCTTACACAGCCCCACTGCTGAACACGTTAACTGTGCTGAGAGCAAGACTGATTCCAGCTCTCAGCTATGGCCATCTGGCTTTTCCGGGGACTTTTGACAAACTTTTAATTGGCACACAGTGCTAGCGTGCAAGAAACTTCTGCTTGTTCCTCGGCATGCCAGCAGAGCTAGGCTGAGGCTGGAACTGGGCTTGGGGAGTCCTGCTTTCACATGTCTGGGGGACATCACTTTTGAGGAGTGGGGCTCCCCATGGCAAGTTTGGTCGGCAAAAGCTTGTAGCTGGTGGAAGAGACATGCTCCACGCCCTTGAAATCACCTGCTCAGTCTGGAAACGTACAGTTAAGAGGCAGGCAAAAATAGTCTCCTTTGAGCAGGACATTGAAAGCCTTCACACCAGCACCCTGACCAGGGCTCTGGATGCATCTTACTCTATGGGGAGAGCACAGTTTTATGTCTGTCAAGCTCTTGCAGCCCAGACACACTATAAAATTCTTTATCTGAGGCTACTTATCTTACCAATTGTGGATTTTAACCCGAGCTGAGCCTGGGGTGGGAAGACAGTTGCATGCAGGTCCTGTGACTACCAGAATGAATCATGGTATCACCTGCTGTGCTGCTGTCCCAACTTTGTCGAAGCAAGATGACTTCTGCTTTCCCATCTGCTCCACCTCAGAGGTGTAGGATACTGTAGAGAGGCCTCGGATCTGTGCTTTAAGGAATCTTCTCCGGATCGCTTGCTAGACTAGGAAAATTTACGCATATTATCTGCCAATCACTCCCTAATACTTGCTATTGTCAATTTATAATCTGATTACTACGTATCAGAGGAACAGTCTCTTGTTCTCCTAATTGTAAGGGCCCCACACAGAACTTTAATGTTTTGGGGCTTTTTTGACTGCTATTTTTATCGTCCCAGAGGCCAACGTCTTCCTTTTTAGTTTTTAGGGTTGATTAGTTTTTTTTTCGTTTTTTGTTTTTAACAAGCTAAGCTGTTGTCTTTGTATTAGTGTTTTATCAATGTCTGTCAGCTAAACTATTTATTATCATGCTACCCTTCGTACTAGCATACAATGATTTCAATGAATCGAACATGAATTAAATAAAACCTCAAACCTCTTCAAGGAACCAGAAACACAAATGGAAAGAGCTCCACACACTTTGGATGTAAGAAGAGCCTTAATATACTATCTGCAAGAGACTATAGAGAGTTTCGTTAGGAAAACCAGTTATTTGTACCCTTCACAAAAGCAAACAAGGGGTCGCCAATAACAAATGGAATAATGTCAAGATGAATTGTAGAACCATATACATGTGCTACTCAAGGGTGGTGATGACACTACCCACACACCTAAGGGCACTCTCAACAAGGGAAAGGAGTGTAACATTAGCGTTCCTCGCAAACATACCCATGGAAACAATCTGCACAGCAGCAACATGGCCAAGCCCCACACATTCACAAAACATTACTGTGTGGAGGTTCAAATGAACAAGGAGGCACAAGTGGGACAAAGAGTATTACAGCACATGTTTGCAAACTACCTCATTTCAACTCAACCATCACAAGGGAGGGAATACCGCTTGTTAGGTGCAGCGCATTCTAGTTGGCTGCGGCTGGGCCATAGCCAGGCAGAACTTACCACTGCTGTCAGGGGTGGGTGATTACACTCACTATATAACCTGCGCTCACCTTTGGGGAGCTTGGCACGGAGCAGTCAGGCTTATCACAGGGGCAACGTGTAAAGCAATGGCACAGCAATACCTCACAACAATTACGCTGAGCATCACAAGAGAGACTTCACACAAGGTGTATGTAGTTAAGTTTTGTATTCAACACATTCATTTACACAGCATAAATATCATGTAACTGAGGGCAGAAATTACGCACTCATTTACACTCACTCCCACTACCCCAAATGCGGTGCACGGATATCTGGCAAGTTAGCGGTCACTGTGCTCACAGACTCCCCCACCTTGGGCCCAAAAGCTTCCGCCACCCTCAAACTGGCCCTACTACCACACCTCCCGCTAGCTGAAGATGCAGACGGCCTTTCTCTGTGCTAGGTCACTCAAGTCTGGAGTCACACTTGTTCATGCACTCGGGGACCATATGGGGTAAAGGAGGAGATACCAGCTGAGCAGTTAATAGTCAACAAATACAGGTTTGGACACCAATTGGGAAGTTCACTGAGAGGTCTCCGCACATGCTTTGCTTATCTGGGCACATGACCAGATAAGCAAAGCATGGCGGGGTCATGGGGTCAGTGGTGCCCAGCAGAGCCAGGCACTCTAATACACAATAGTTACCAAATCCCACACCTCCCTGGGAGGAGGAGCACCATCTGGGGTGCGATGACTTGAGAAGCCTCAGAGGGCCCCGGTTGTACACGAAGAGGTACCCATCCGCACCTCCCTGGATGGAGGCACTACATCGGGTACGGTATGACTTGATTCACATGAGACGATTCTGATCACAGACACTATGCTTAACGCCGTACCTCCTGGAAAAGAGTCATGACGTTGGGTGTGTGATGACTTGAGTCACACCAGATAGTGTCTGACCCCACACGCAAAAGTGCTCAGTGTCGTACCTCCCTGAAATGAAGTACAATGTCTGGTGCATGATCTCTTCAGCTGCACCAGACAATCCAGTTAAACACACAAAAAGGATTCCACTCTTGTGCCTCCCTGGAATGAAGAACAACATCTGGAGCACGTTGACTTGAGTCGCACAAGACAATCCTGATCACAAACACAAAGTGCTCAATGTCGCACTTACCTGGAATGAGGCTCAGCATCTGGTGTGCTATGACTTGAGTCACACCAGACAATACCGATCGCAGACACAAAGTGCTCAATGTCCTACCTCACTGGAATAAGGCACAATGTGTGGTGCGTGAATACTTGAGTTGCACCAGACAATCCCTGAGCATGCGCAAGAAGGATTCTAACTCCATGCCTCCCTGGAATGAGGCACAACATCTGGTGAGTGATGACTTGAGTCGCACAAGACAATCTGGCTACACACACAAAAGATGCAAGTTCTACGGGGCCGCTCAAGGTAAGATACAGCACTGCTCCTGGGACGCCTACACCTCTCAGTGTCATCACCCATGACATGGACACCGCACACAATTAGCATGTAGTCCGGACTCGCATGAGACAGGCAGGCCATGCGGGGTCCCACACCAATGAATCCGCTCACAACAGACCAGCCATTTACGCGTGACGTGGCCCCACGATGAAAGACCACAATCGTTGAAATGCAGGCAACATTTTGAAGGCACCGCACCAGTCTAATCCAGTCTGCAGATAGTATACTTGCTTCAGTGCTCACACTGCTGCTGCCTGACGAAGTCCAACTGATTATGCAAGTACTTGCAAGAGCACCAATCTCCAGGTGACACCGGCAGAAGTTGTGGGTCCATCAGGGGAGGTCTTTGAAGTCCGTGAGACCTCCATGAGAAAACAGGGGCATTCCATCATACCCTAGGAAAGCATACTTCAGAGCGCCACACTTCAGCAGTCAGGTTGCCCAGGCCAACCACAATGGCAGAGGGTGTGTGGTCCCTTCCTTAGGGGGTTGAGGGGGGGGACAGGAAATACTCCTTGTGCACAACAGATTCCTCTGGCAGGGTGCACCACATGGTCCAGGGTCTCCATCCCACGTTCCTGCCAGCGTAGTTCTAAGTTACTGAAGTGTGGTACCAGTAGATTTCCTGAAGTGTGCCTTTGAAGTTGGGGGTGGTTGAAAGGATTTCCCTTTCAACCACAGATGTCTCCCCTAAATTTTAGGCCTGTCTGCCATGTGGCCATAGTATGCAAATATTTAGTGGGGCCATGACCTGGCTCTGAGAAGCCAAGTGTCAAAACCCACTCCAGTCTATCCAGCCAGGTCCTCAACTAGCGGAGGACTGTCATTCCAGGTGCCCAATGTTTATGGTTGTTGCTGGGGAATGCACAGATGTGTTTCTTCAGCCTCCAGTGAAATGGAGTTTGAATTAAAAGGCACCAAAAGGAGAGTAGAAATGCCCACTTCTTAGAAGTGGTATTTCAGGAACATTACTGACAAAACCTCCTTTACCATGGGAAGGGGTTTGTCATTGTGAATCCAAGTATAGTAAACACCATGAGGCTGCTCTACTGTAATCCCCACTGGAGCAGTTCAGGATCAGTTGTAATTTATCCCCATATTAACCAATGGGCAGAGCAGCTCATGTGTTTTGAAAAATCACATGGGTATTCTTTCACTACTAGGGCACGTGCCCTGGCGCATGTACAAGCCTACAGGGGCAGGCTGGACACCATAGGGGTGCAAGTGCGCCTACTCAGGTTTGTTGTGACAGGCCAGTTATAGAGGGGAACACCAGTGTGCATATGTGCACATACTGGTCAGCACCATCTTCCTGGCATAGGTAAGAAAGTGTGCACGCTTTCACAATGGGAAAGTGCCTAGGGCCACAAAGACAGTTTAAACATCTTTCTGTAAGTGCACACCCACTGGCCAGCTGTGTCAAACTCAGTGGCCCATATTTATACTTGGTTTGTGCTGAATTAGCGTCATTTTTTTTTTTAATGCTCATTCAGCGCAAACCCAACTTCATATTTATACTTTGGCGCTAGACACGTCTAGCGGCAAAGTAATGGAGTTTACGTTGTTTTCTGGAGGGGAAAACCTACCTTGCGTCAATGAGATGCAAGGTAGGCATTCCCGTCCACAAAAGGACGATATGGCCTTTGCGCCATATTTATCCCCTGTGCTAAAATCCAGCATGGGGGGATGGGGGCCTTAAATAATAGCGCTAAGCTTGCTTAGCGCCATTATTTAACGCCTGGGTCTGGGCAGGCGTAAGGGGGCCTGTAGGCAGATTTCCATGGTGGGCCCACAGGTACCCTTCCCTCTCCCCAGGGACACCCCCACCCACCCCTACCCACACCAGGAAGTCACCTAAGGATGGAGGACCCATCCAAGGTAAGTCCATGTGAGTATTTTTTTTTTTGCCAAACACTGCTCGGGGGCCCTGACTTGGGGGCCCCTGCACAGCGCTGGCCCCAATGGCCATGCCCAGGGGACATTTGTCCCCTGGGCATGGCCATTGATATGGTGGGAATGGCTCCTGTCTTCACTAAGACAGGAGCCATGTCCATGGGGCTTGTGCGACAGAAAATGGCACTACACCGCCTAGAGGCAATTTTTTTGCCACTAATCAGTGTAGTGCCATAATTTGGCGCACCAGCCCCGGTTCCCCCTACACCTCCCCGGCCCTGTTAGTGCCCTTTATAAGGATGCTAACAAGGTCTTAGCGCCAGCCAGCGACATTCCATAAATATGCTGCCCAGCCGGAGTCATGGAATGGCACTAGCCAGCGCTATACTTTTTGATGCAAACCTGCGCTAATGCAGGTTTGCGTCAAAAAGTATAAATCTGCCCCAGTGTACATTAAAACACCATTGTACAGGTGTGCACATACTGGTGAGCAATGGCAGACCCAGTTCCTTATTGAACACCATTGGGCAAGTGCGCACACACTGGTCTGTTGTGACAGGCTCAGTATATATTAACCGCTGCGGTGCCTTGGACGAGGTGATCTCGTTCAGGGCACCAGTTCCCGGGTGCCTTGGACGAGATCACCTCGTCCTGCACTCGGGAACTGGGGGAGCGCTAGCGCTCCCCCCCATGGGCTAAGGTCGTGGATGGAAGGGGAAGCCCTTCCCCTTCCACCCCCGCCCCCCCCGTGACTTCAGCACGCATCGCGCGGTGACAATCACAAAGGGCCTCCTCCCATCGTGCTGGAACCTCAGCTTCCAAGCGCGATCGAAAGAGAAATGCAAAGCATTTCTCTTTCGATCACGTGGAGGAGGCCAGAGAGGCTTCAAAGGGAAGGAAAGAAATTTCCTTCCCTTTGAAGTCTCTCTGAGCGTTTCAAAGGCCGGATTGCAAAGCAATCCGGCTTTTGAAATGCCTACTAGACACCAGGGATTTTGTTTGTTTTTAGAAATTGGTATAAGGGAGCGACCCCTAGGGCAAGGGTCGCTCCCAGGGGGGGCATTTTTTGGAAAGCCTTTTCTGCCCCCCCCCCCCGGGGCAGAAACCTCTAGGCACCAGGGATCATTTCTTTTTTTGTTTTTGTTATGTTTTGTTTTTTTGGAGGTGGGGAGCGACCCCTTAGGCAAGGGTCGCTCCCCTAGGGGGCAAATTATATTTAGGCTATTTCTGCCCCCCTTGGGGGCAGATTGGCCTATTTTTATGAGGCCAATCTGCCCCCAAGGAGGACAGAAACCACTAGACACCAGGGACTTTTTTTTTTATGTGAATTTCACGCAAGGGGAGCGACCCCTTAGGCAAGGGGATCGACCCCTAAGGCAAGGGTCGCTCCACTGGGGCGGCAAATTTATTTTAGGCCAGTTCTGCCCCCAAGGGGGGCAGAAACCACTAGGCACTGGGGATTTGTTTTTGTTTTTTTTGTTTGTTTGTTTTTTTTTTTTTAGAGATGGGGAGCGACCCATTAGGCAAGGGTCGCTCCCCTGGGGGGCAAATTGTATTTAGACCATTTCTGCCCCCCTTGGGGGCAGATTGGCCGATTTTAGGTCAATTTGCCCCCAAGGGGGCAGAAACCACTAGGCACCGGGGATTTTTTTTTGTTGCGCTAATGTCACGCAAGGGGAGGAACCCCGTAGGCAAGGGTTATTTTAGGCCATTTCTGCCCCCCCTGGGGTGGGGATCAGCCTATTGTTATTATCCCCTAAGCACCGGGGATTTTTTTGTTTTGCGCCAATGTCACGCAAGGGGAGTGACCCCGTAGGCACAGGTCGCTCCCGGGGGATTTTGGGGGAGGGGGGTAAATTTATTTTAGGCCACTTCTGCCCCCCCCTGGGGCCGGCTGAGCTAGAGGCCAAAATCCACAGGTAGGCACTTTGCAAAAAACACATTTGTTTTCTGTGAAAAAATGTGATGTGTCCACGTTGTGTTTTGGGGCATTTCCTTTCGTGGGCGCGAGGCCTACCCACACAAGTGAGGTAGCATTTTTATTGGGAGACTTGGGGGAACGCTGGGTGGAAGGAAATTTTTGGCTCCTCTCAGATTCCAAAACTTTCTGTCACCGAAATGAGAGGAAAAAGTGTTTTTTTGGCCAAATTTTGAGGTTTGCAAAGGATTCTGGGTAACAGGACCTGGTCAGATCCCCACAAGTCACCCCATTTTGGATTCCCCTAGGTTTCTAGTTTTCAAAAATGCGCTGGTTTGCTAGGTTTTCCCAGGTGCCAGCTGAGCTAGAGGCCAAAATACACAGGTAGGCACTGTTTTCTGTTAAAAAAATTTGATGTGTCCACGTTGTGTTTTGGGTAATTTCCTTTTGTAGGCGCTAGGCCTACCCACACAAGTGAGGTACCATTTTTATTGGGAGACTTGGGGGAACGCTGGGTGGAAGGAAATTTGTGGCTCCTCTCAGATTCCAGAACTTTCTGTCACCGAAATGAGTTGAAATCTTGTTTTTTTTAGCCAAATTTTGAGGTTTGCAAAGAATTCTGGGTAACAGAACCTGGTCAGAGCCCCACAAGTCACCCCATCTTGGATTCCCCTAGGTCTCTAGTTTTCAAAAATGCACAGGTTTGGTAGGTTTCCCTAGGTGCCGGCTGAGCTAGAGGCCAAAATCTACAGGTACGCACTTTGCAAAAAACACCTCTGTTTTCTGTCAAAAATTGTGATGTGTCCATGTTGTGTTTTGGGGCATTTCCTGTTGCGGGTGCTAGGCCTACCCACACAAGTGAGGTATCATTTTTATTGGGAGACTTGGGGGAACGCTAGGTGGAAGGAAATTTGTGACTCATCTCAGATTCCAGAACTTTCTGTCACCGAAATGTGAGGAAAACTTGTTTTTTTAGCCAAATTTTGAGGTTTGCAAAGGATTCTGGGTAACAGAACCTGGTCAGAGCCCCACAAGTCACCCCATCTTGGATTTCCCTAGGTCTCTAGTTTTCAAAAATGCACAGGTTTGGTAGGTTTCCCTAGGTGCCGGCTGAGCTAGAGGCCAAAATCTACAGGTAGGCACTTTGCAAAAAACACCTATGTTTTCTGTCAAAAAATGGGATTTGTCCACTTTGTGTTTTGGGGCATTTCCTGTTGCGGGCGCTAGGCCTACCCACACAAGCGAGGTATCATTTTTATCGGGAGACTTGGGGGAACGTTGGGTGGAAGGAAATTTGTGGCTCCTCTCACATTCCAGAACTTTCTGTCACCGAAATGTGAGGAAAATGTGTTTTTTTAGCCAAATGTTGAGGTTTGCAAAGGATTCTGGGTAACAGAACCTGGTCAGAGCCCCACAAGTCACCCCATCTTGGATTCCCATAGGTCTCTAGTTTAAAAAAATGCACAGGTTTGGTAGGTTTCCCTAGGTGCCGGCTGAGCTAGAGGCCAAAATCTACAGGTAGGCACTTTGCAAAAACACACCTCTGTTTTCTGTCAAATATTGTGATGTGTCCATGTTGTGTTTTGGGGCATTTCCTGTCACAGGTGCTAGGCCTACCCACACAAGTGAGGTATCATTTTTATCAGGGGACTTGGGGGAATGCTGGGTTGAAGGAAATTTGTAGCTCCTCTCAGATTCCAGAACTTTCTGTCACCGAAATGTGAGGAAAACGTGTTTTTTTAGCCAAATTTTGAGGTTTACAAAGGATTCTGGGTAACAGAACCTGGTCAGAGCCCCAAAAGTCACCCCCATCTTGGATTCCCCTAGGTCTCTAGTTTTAAAAAATGCACAGGTGTGGTAGGTTTCCCTAGGTGCAAGCTGAGCTAGAGGCCAAAATCTACAGCTAGGCACTTTGCAAAAAACAGCTCTGTTTTCTTTAGGAAAATGTGATGTGTCCATGTTGTGTTTTGGGGCATTTCCATTACCATTTTTATCGGGAGACTTGGGGGAACACAGAATAGCAAAACAAGTGTTATTGCCCCTTGTCTTTCGCTAAATTTTTTCCTTTCAAATATAAGAGAGTGTGTAAAAAAGACATCTATTTGAGAAATGCCCTGTAATTCACATGCAAGTATGGTCACCCCGGAATTCAGAGATGTGCAAATAACCACTGCTCCTTAACACCTTATCTTGTGCCCATTTTGGAAATACAAAAGTTTTCTTGTTAGCTATTTTTCACTCTTTATATTTCAGCAAATTAATTGCTGTATACCCGGTATAGAATGAAAACCCACTGCAGGGTGCAGCTCATTTATTGGCTCTGGGTACCTAGGGTTCTTGATGAACCTACAAGCCCTATATATCCCCGCAACCAGAAGAGTCCAGCAGACGTAAAAGTATATTGCTTTCAAAAATCTGACATTGCAGGTAAAAGTTACAGAGTAAAACGTAGAGAAAATTTGCATTTTTTTTCACCTCAATTTCAATGTTTTTTTTCCAGTTGTTATTTTCTGTAGGAAGCCCTTGTAGGATCTACACAAATTACCCCTTGCTGAATTCAGAATGTTGTCTACTTTTCAGAAATGTTTAGGTTTCTGGGATCCAGCATTGGTTTCATGCCCATTTCTGTCACTGACTGGAAGGAGGCTGAAAGCACAAAAAAACAAATCGCAAAAATGGGGTATGTCCCAGTAAAATGCCAAATTTGTGTTGAAAAATTGGGTTTTCTGATTCAAGTCTGCCTGTTCCTGAAAGCTGGGAAGCTGGTGATTTTAGCACCGCAAACCCTTTGTTGATGCCATTTTCAGGGAAAAAACCACAAGCCTTCTTCTGCAGCCACTTTTTCCCATTTTTAAAAAAAAAAAAACAAAATTTTCACTGTATTTTGGCTAATTTCTTGGCCTCCTTCAGGGGAACCCACAAAGTCTGGGTACCTCTAGAATCCCTAGGATGTTGGACAAAAAAGGACGAAAATTTGGCTTGGCTAGCTTATGTGGACAAAAAGTTATGAGGGCCTAAGCGCGAACTGCCCCAAATAGCCAAAAAAAGGCCTGGCACAGGAGGGGGAAAAGGCCTGGCAGCGAAGGGGTTAAACCACCACGGTGCAAGTGCACACATACTGACTTGGCAGGAGTGCTGAAACTTTTCGGACACTCACACCCAGCCACAAATCTGGGTTAAATCCACCATTCCTTTGCTCATCTTGCCACCCCAATTTGGAACCAGTCATATGCAAATCAGTCTTGACCCTGATCTCCATGAGAACAGTCCAGCCCAAACTGGCAGGCCAGGTCCTCCCTGGACCAGAAACAAGCATCCTGGGACCGGTTTTGGGGTATTGCCTCTCACCAGCCAAGCTAGCTTGAATCCAGTGGCACAGTGAGCAAAGCACCCACGTCTGCGCACACCCTGGCCACTCAGGGCGATCATAGCAACATAACAAAATGATTGCGGGAGTGCTGAAACTTTTCAGAAACTCAACTCCAGTCGCAGATCTGGGTTAAATCTATTGTTTGTTTCCTCACCATGCCAAAATGGGATGGCATGGCGAGCATGTTGGGTGCATGGCCCTGCACTTGGAGCACCCTCCAAACACCACAAACAGACCCGGTGCTGATCCATCACCACCATCATGCGGTGACAGTCCATGCATGGTTTGAAACCTGTCTTCGAGACCACATCCTTGACGCATCAAAAAGTCACCAAAAAATCAACAAAAGTATAGAAATTGGTAAAAAAATTACCAGGGTAGCTCTCTCTGGATCAGCTCGTGGCGTGGAAAGAAAAGAACTGACGTCAATGCGCTGAGGCGGTGTCTATGTACAACCCTGACATCATCACGGCGACCATGACGCCAACGACAGAGGTGGAGTCGCCTGGGTACTACTCAAAGAAAAATCTTAGGATACAGTCTGACGCCTGAGAGGAAATTCTAAGGTAAGGAATCTGCAACTAGACTATGTCTCTACCAGATAAATCATTATCAAAGGTAAGTAACTTGTTCTTCAGGCAAAGTGACCACAAGCCATAAGTCACACACATGAAACCAAAACTTGCACATCGAAGGAAAACATGTAGTTACATACTGAAACTAGCACTAGTTGGCCCTTGAATGTTCACGAAAGTGATGGCAGTGGTAGCAGCAAACTTTCGAAGGTCGGGGGTCCCAGTCTTCCCCTACCTCGATGCCTAGCTGCTGAATGCGGGTGCGCCGCAGGCAGATGTCCGCCACCTCCACACTTCTTTGGGGTTCACTATTGTGGGAAACTGGCACTTTGTTGCAGTACCCCCTCACTTTTTGCCTGGTTTCTGAATGCAACTTGGACTGGAGTGCACTGGGATCCTGCTAACGAGGTTCCCAGTGCCAGTGTTCTTTCCCTAAAATTGCAAATGTAATTGGAAACACCCTTCTCTGCCATTATAAGCCCCTAGTAAATGGTACTTGGGTACCCAGGGCATGAGGTGCTTAAGGTAGGCCCCTGAGGGCAGCAGCACTGATTGTGCCACCCTCTAGGGCCATGCATCCAGATTCACACAGCACTGCCATGGCAGGCTGAGTGTCCTGATGCACACCTAAAATGCAAACTCAACATGGCACACTGCCTGTGTGCCCTGTCCACTATACACTACTGTAAGGAAATGCCTCCTTGGCATGGTTACCCCCTGACTTTTTGCCTTTGCTGATGCCAAGTTTTGATTGAAAGTGTGCTGGGACCCTGCTAACCAGGCCCCAGCACCAGCGTTCTTTCCCTAAACTGTACCTTTGCTTACACAATTGGCACAGCCCTGGCACTCAGATAAGCCCCTTGTAACTGGTACTCCTGGTACCTCGGGCTCTCATGCCAGGTAAGTTCTCTAAGGGCTGCAGCATGTCTTATGCCACCCTGGGGACCCCTCACTCAGCACATGCACACTGCCTCACAGCTTGTGTGTCTGGTGGGGAGAAAAAGACTAAGTCGACATGGCACTCCCCTCAGAGTGCCATGCCAACCTCACACTGCCTGTGGCATAGGTAAGTCACCCCTCTAGCAGGCCTCACAGTCCTAATGCAGGGTGCATTATACCACAGGTGAGGGCATATATACATGAGCACTATGCCCCTACAGTGTCTAAGCAAAACCTTAGACATTGTAACTGCATGGTAGCTATAAGAGTATATGGTCTGGGAGTTTGTAAAACACAAACTCTACAGTTCCATAATGGCTACACTGAAATCTGGGAAGTTTGGTATCAAACTTCTCAGCACAATAAATGCACACTGATGCCAGTGTGGAATTTATTGTAAAAAACACCCAGAGGGCATCTTAGAGATGCCCCCTGAAAACCAATCGGACTACTAGTGTTAGGCTGACCAGTTCCTGTCAGCCTGCCACAAACCAGATGAGTTGCGGCCACATGGGGAGAGTGCCTTTGGTACTCTGTGGCCAGGAACAAAGCCTGTACTGGGTGGAGGTACTTCTCACCTCCCCCTGCAGGAACTGTAACACCTGGCGGTGAGCCTCAAAGGCTCACCCCTTTTGTTACAGTGCCCCAGGGCATCCAAGCTAGTGGTGATGCCTGCCCCTTCGGACACTACCCCCACATTTGGCAGCAAGGCTGGAAGAGATAATGAGAAAAACAATGAGTCGTCACCAGTCAGTCAGGACAGCCCCTAAGGTGTCCTGAGCTGAGGTGACCCCTGCCTTTAGAAATCCTCCATCTTAAGTTTGGAGGATTCCCCCAATAGGATAAAGGATGTGCCCCTCTCCCCTCAGGGAGGAGGCACAAAGAGGGTATAGCCACCCTCCAGGACAATAGCCATTGGCTACTGCCCTCCCAGACCTAAACACACCCCTAACTGTAGTATTTAGGGGCACCCAAGAACCCAGGAAATCAGATTCCTGCAACCTGAACTAAAGAAGAAGGACTGCTGACCTACAAGCCTGCAGAGACGACGGAAGACGACAACTGCTTCGGCCCCAGCCCTACCGACCTGTCTCCTGACTCGAAAACCTGCAACCAGCGACGCATCCAGCAGGGACCAGCGACCTCTGAAGCCTCAGAGGACTGCCTTGACCTCCAGGACCAAAAAACTCCTGTGAGCAGCGGCTCTGCTCAACAACCTGCAACAAACTTGCAACTTCACTACAATTTTAAAGACCTCACTCTTACTGGCGGAAGTGTGAGACTTCACATTCTGCACCCGACCCCCTCAGCTCGAGATCCAGAGAACTAACACTACAGGGAGGACTCCCCCCGGCGAGTGCGACCCCGTGAGTAGCAAGAGACGACCCCCTGGACCTCCACAGCGACGCCTGCAGAGAGAATCCAGAGGCTTCCCCTGACCGCAACTGCCTGTAACAAGGGACCCGACACCTGGACCGAGCACTACACCTGCAGCCCCCAGGACCTGAAGGAACCGAACCTCAGTGCAGCAGTGACCCCCAGGCGACTCTCTGCCTAGCCCAGGTGGTGGCTGGCCCAAGAAGCCCCCCCTGTGACCTGCATGCAACGCTAGGGTGACCCCCGGGTCCCTCCATTGAAACCAATACAAAACCTGACACCTGCTTTGCACACTGTACCCGGCTGCCCCTGTGCCGCTGAGGGTATGTTTTGTGTGCCTACTTGTGTCCCCTCAGGTACTCTACAAAACCCCCCTGGTCTGCCCCCCCCCCCCCGAGGACGCTGGTACTTACCTGCTGGCAGACTGGAACCGGAGCACCCCTGTTCTCCATAGGCGCCTATGTGTTTTGGGCACCTCTTTGACCTCTGCACCTGACCGGCCCTGAGCTGCTGGTGTGGTAACTGTGGGGTTGCCTTGAACCCCCAACGGTAGGCTGCCTATGCCCAGGAACTGAGACTTGTAAGTGTCTTACTTACCTCACAATCTAACCAATACTTACCTCCCCCAGGAACTGTTGATTTTTGCACTGTGTCTACTTTTAAAATAGCTTATTGCCATTTTAACAAAAACTGTATATGTTATTGCTCTAATTCAAAGTTCCTAACTTACCTGTGTGGTGTACCTTGCATTTTATGTATTTACTTCAAATCTTGAACATGTGGTTCTAAAAATAAATTAAGAAAATATATTTTTCTATATAAAAACCTATTTGCCTGGAGTAAGTCTTTGAGTGTCTGTTCCTCATTTATTGCCTGTGTGTGTACAACAAATGCTTAACACTACCCTCTGATAAGCCTACTGCTCAACCACACTACCACAAAATAGAGCATTAGAATTATCAAATTTTGCCACTATCTTACCTCTAAGGGGAACCCTTGGACTCTGTGCATGACTAAATTCCTGAAGTTGTCATTAGAAACTGATTTTTGAACTTTGAGCTATTTTTCTAATTTTTTTAAAGTCCTGCTAGGGCCATGTGTAAGTCCCTGTTAGCATTTATTTTAAAGTTTAAACCTTTGTAAAAGTTTGGATTTAAGTTCTAGAAGTAGTTTTTAGATTCTTAAAAAGTTATCCCAACTTTGAGAGGAATAATGTCTAGCACAGATGAGATGGTGGTGGAACTCAACCTCACCCCTTACCTGCATCTAGGGATGTCAGAGCTAAGGACTATGTAAGCTAAAAAAATATAAAAACTGGGTCCAACCCTACCAAAGTTAAGCTCCAGGAGCTTTTGGCAGAGTTTGCAAAGGACCACCCCTTTGAGGATAACCCTACAGAGGAAGAAATCAGTGAACAGGAGGACAAGCCCCTCCCTCTTGTCCTAATTAGGGAGACCAGGGTCCCTCAAATCCTGACTCCACAAGTGATAGTCAGAGATACTGTTTCTTCCACTGGGGAGACCAGTAACTCTGGAAGCATTGAGGGCAGCCTAAATGAAGATGACCTCCTGTTAACCAGGATGGCCAAAAATTGGCTTTGGAGAGACAGCTCCTAGCCATAGAGAGGGAAAGACAAAAGATGGGTTTAGCTCACATCAGTGGTGGCAGCAACATAAATAGGGTCAGAGAGAATACTGACATGTTACAAATCACCAAATGGATTGTAACAAAATATGAAGATGGTGATGATATCACCAAGTGGTTCACAGCTTTTCAGAGGGCTTGTGCAACCAGAAAAGTAAACAAATCTCACTGGGGTGCTCTCCTTTGGTAAATGTTCACTGGAAAGTGTAGGGATAGACTCCTCACACTCTCTGGAAAAGATGCAGAATCCTATGATCTCATGAAAGCTACCTGATTGAGGACTTTGGATTCTCAACTGAGGAGTACAGGATTAGGTTCAGGGGGACTCAAAAATCCTTTAGCGAGACCTGGGTCGATTTTGTTGACTTCTCAGTTAAAACACTAGATGGTTGGATTAATGGCAGTGGTGTAAATGATTATGATGGGCTGTATAACTTGTTTATGAAAGAACATCTTTTAAGTAATTGTTTCAACGATAAACTGCATCAGCTTCTGGTAGACCTAGGTCCAATTTCTCCCCAAGAATTGGGAAAGAAGGCAGACCATTGGGTCAAGACTAGGGGGACCAAGACTTCCACAGGGGGAGACCAAAAGAAAGGGGTCACAAAGCCTCCCCACGGGAAGAGTGTTGAGACATCCAAGGGAAAAAGTAAAGAGTCTTCTACAGGGCCCCCAAAAACCTGCTCAGGAGGGTGGGTCCAAAGCCTCTTCACAATCGTCATTTGGGTATAAGGGTAAAAACTTTGATCCCAAAAAGGCCTGGTGTCGCATCTGTACTCAACATGGACACCAAACTGGAGACAAAGCCTGTCCTAAGAAAAGTCTCACAACTACTACTCCAGTTAACACTGTAATAGCCAGTCTCCAAGTGGGATCCACAGTGTGCCCAGAGCAAATCAGGGTCCCCACTGAAGCTACATTATTCTCAGAGGGTGGGGTGGACCTAGCCGCACTTGCTGCCTGGCTGCCTAACATGAAAAATACAGGTAGCAGCTCTTAATCAATGGGAATAGAGTAGAAGCCCTGAGGGATACAGGTGCCACTGTCATTATGGTGACAGACAAACTGGTCTCCCTAGGACAATACCTGGCTGGACAGACGTATCCAATCACCAATGCTGACAATCAGACTAAAGTCCATCCCATGGCAATGGTAACTTTAGAATGGGGAGGGGTCACTGGCCTGAAACAGGTGGTAGTCTCTTCTGCTATACCAGTAGAATGTCTGCTTGGAAATGATCTGGAGTCCTCAGCATGGACTGAGGTAGAACTCAAAACCCATGCAGCCATGCTGGGTATCCCTGAACTGGTGTGGGGCAAGACAAGGGCACAGTGCAGGGCTCAGGGTGAAAAATAAGTGTTGGAGTCTGGAATAATGGCCCAATCTTCCAAGAGAAAAGGAAAGAAGACTGGGGAACCAGCTTCAGCACAGCCCAAGAAACAGAACCTTTCTTCCCAGGAAGATGTTCTATCCTCTGAGGGAACTGAGTCCATGGAGCTGGGACCTTACCAGGTTGAGCTCTTGGGCCTACGAGGACCCTCAAGGAGCAAGAAACTTGTCCCTCTCCTGAAGGCCTAAGACAGCAAGCAGCTGAGCAAGAAAAAGGAAATGTCAGTGGAACACACAGGGTCTATTGGGAAGATGGACTCCCTTACACTGAGGCAAGAGATCCCAAACCTGGTGCCACTAGGAGAGTGGTAGTGCCTCAGGAGTTTAGAGAGTTCATTCTGACCTTAGCCCATGACATTCCCCTTGCTGGGCATTTGGGACAAACCAAGACATGGGAGAGGTTAGTCAACCATTTCTATTGGCCCAATATGTCCCAGAAGGTAAAGGAGTTTTATACCTCCTGTGTCACCTGTCAGGCCAGTAGTAAGACAGGTGGCCATCCAAAGGCCCCCCTCATTCCACTTCCAGTGGTGGGGGTCCCCTTTGAAAGAGTGTGAGTGGATATAGTGGGTCCACTTGAGCCCACCACAGCATCAGGGAACCAGTATATCCTTGTAGTAGTGTATCATGCTACTAGGTACCCTGAAGCAATTCCCCTTAGGTCCACTGCTGCCCCAGCAGTAGCCAAGGCACTCATTGGTATTTTTACCAGAGTCGGATTTCCTAAGGAGGTGGTTTTAAGACAGAGGTACCAACTTCATGTCAGCTTACCTGAAAAATATGTGGAATGAGTGTGGGGTGACTTACAAATTCACCACACCATACCATCCACAAACCAATGGTCTTGTTGAGAGATTTAATAAGACATTGAAGGGCATGATCATAGGGCTCCCTGAAAAACTCAAAAGGAAATGGGATGTCCTCTTGCCATTCCTGCTTTTCGCCTACAGAGAGGTGCCTCATAAGGGAGTAGGGTTTTCCCCCTTTGAACGTCTGTTTGGCCATCCTGTTAGGGAACCACTAGCTCTTGTTAAAGAAGGCTGGGAGAGACCTCTCCATGAGCCTAAACAAGATCTGGTGGACTATGTACTAGGCCTACGTTCAAGGATGGCAGAGTACATGGAAAAGGCAAGCAAAAACCTTGAGGCCAGCCAACAGCTCCAGAAGATGTGTTATGACCAAAAGGCTGCAATGGTTGAGTTTCAGCCAGGGCAGAAAGTCTGGGTTCTGGAGCCTATGGCTCCCAGGGCACTTCAGGACAAATGAAGTGGCCCTTGCCCAGTGCTAGAAAAGAAGAGTCAGGTCACCTACCTGGTGGACCTAGGCACTAGCAGGACCCCCAAGAGGGTGATCCATGTTAACCGCCTCAAACTCTTCCATGATAGGGCAGATGTAAACATGTTGATGGTTATAGATGAGGACCAGGAAGCAGAGTGAACCTCTCCCTGATCTCCTCTCCACTGACCCTAAGGATAGCACAGTAGATGTAGTGATCTATTCAGACACCCTCCCTGGCCAACAGCAGGCTGACTGCAGGCAAGTCCTCCAGCAGTTTGCTGAGCTCTTTTCTTTAACCCCTGGTCAGACACACCTGTGTACCCATGATGTGGACACAGGAGACAGCATGCCTGTCAAAAACAAAGTATTTAGACAGTCTGACCAAGTTAAGGAAAACATCAAAGTGGAAGTCCACAAGATGCTGGAATTGGGAGTGATTGAGCACTCTGATAGTCCCTGGGCTAGCCCAGTGGTCTTGGTCCCCAAACCTCACACAAAAGATGGCACGAGAGAGATGAGGTTTTTTGTGGACTACAGAGGGCTTAACTCTGTCACCAAGAAAGATGCTCACCCCATTCCAAGGGAAGATGAGCTCATAGACAAATTAGGTGCTGCCAAATACTTAAGTACCTCTGACTTGACAGCAGAGTATTGGCAAATAAAAATGGCACCTGGAGCAAAAGAGAAAACAGCATTCTCTACAGGTGATGGGTACTACCAGTTTACTGTGATGCCCTTTGGCTTAAATAATGCCCCTGCCACCTTCCAAAGGTTGGTGAATCAAGTCCTTACTGGCTTGGAGTCCTTTAGTGCAGCTTATCTTGATGATATTACTGTCTTTAGCTCCAACTGGCAGGATCACTTGGTCCACCTGAAGAAGGTTTTGAAGCCCCTGCAAGCAGCAGGCCCCTCTATCAAGGCATCAAAATGTCCGATAGGGCAGGGTACTGTGGTTTACTTGGGTCACCTTGTAGGTGGAGGCCAAGTTCAGCCACTCCAACCCGAGATCCAGACTATTCTGGACTGGGTAGTTCCAAAAACCCAGACTCAAGTCAGAGCATTCCTTGGCTTGACTGGGTACTATAGGAGATTTGTGAAGGGCTATGGAGCAATAGTGATAGCCCTCACAGAACTTACCTCCAAGAAAAAGCCCAAGAAAGTGAACTGGACCGTGGACTGTCAAAAGGCCTTTGACACCCTGAAGCAAGCAATGTGTACAGCGCCAGTTTTGAAAGCTCCAGATTACTCTAAGCAGTTCATTGTGCAGACAGATGCCTCCGAACATGGGATAGGAGCAGTCCTGTCCCAAACAAATGATGATGGTCTTGACCAGCCTGTTGCTTCTATTAGCAGGAGGTTACTCCCCAGGGAACAGCGTTGGAGTGCCATTGAGAGGGAGGCCTTTGCTGTGGTCTGGTCCCTGAAGATGTTGAGACCATACATTTTTGGTACTCACTTCACAGTTCAAACTGACCACAGACCTCTCAGATGGCTAATGCAAATGAAAGGAGAAAACCCTAAACTGTTGAGGTGGTCCATATCCCTACAGGGAATGGACTTTATAGTGGAACACAGACCTGGGACTGCCCATGCCAATGCTGATGGCCTTTCCAGGTCCTTCCACTTAGATAATGAAGACTCTCTTGGGAAAGGTTAGTCTCATCCTCTTTTGTTTGGGGAGGGGGTGGGGGTTGTGTAAGGAAACGCCTCCTTGGCATGGTTACCCCCTGACTTTTTGCCTTTGCTGATGCCAAGTTTTGATTGAAAGTGTGCTGGGACCCTGCTAACCAGGCCCTAGCACCAGTGTTCTTTCCCTAAACTACCTTTGGTTCCACAATTGGCACAGCCCTGGCACTCAGATAAGTCCCTTGTAACTCGTACCCCTGGTACCAAGGGCCCTGATGCCAAAGAAGGTCTCTAAGGGCTGCAGCATGTCTTATGCCTCCCTGGGGACCCCTCACTCAGCACGTGCACACTGCCTCACAGCTTGTGTGTGCTGGTGGGGAGAAAAAGACTAAGTCGACATGGCACTCCCCTCAGAGTGCCATGCCAACCTCACACTGCCTGTGGCATAGGTAAGTCACCCCTCTAGCAGGCTTCACAGTCCTAAGGCAGGGTGCACTATACCACAGGTGAGGGCATACTGTATGTGCATGAGCACTATGCCCCTACAGTGTCTAAGCAAAACCTTAGACATTGGAAGTGCATGGTAGCCATAAGAGTATATGGTCTGGGAGTTTGTCAAACTCCACAGTTCCATAATGGCTACACTGAAATCTGGGAAGTTTGGTATCAAACTTCTCAGCACAATAAATGCACACTGATGCCAGTGTAGAATTTATTGTAAAAAGCACCCAGAGGGCATCTTAGAGATGCCCCCTGAATACCAATCTGACTACTAGTAATAGGCTGACCAGTTCCTGCCAGCCTGCCACAAACCAGACGAGTTGCTGGCCATCTGGGGAGAGTGCCTTTGTCACTCTGTGGCCAGGAACAAAGCCTGTACTCAGTAGAGGTGCTTCTCACCTCCCCCTGCAGGTACTGTGACTCCTGGTGGTGAGCCTCAAAGGCTCACCCCTTTTGTTACAGCGCCCCAGGGCATCCCAGCTAGTGGAGATGCCCGCCCCTCCGGGCGCTGCCCCACTTTTGGCAGCAAGGCTGGAGGAGATAGTGAGAAAAACAAGGAGGAGTCACCCACCAGTCAGGACAGCCCCTAAGGTGTCCTGAGCTGAGGTGACCCCTGCCTTTAGAAATCCTTCATCTTAGTTTTGGAGGATTCCCCCAATAGGATTAGGGTTGTGCCCCCCCTCCCCTCTGGGAAGAGGCAGAAAGAGGTTGTAGCCGCCCTCCAGGACAGTAGCCAATTGGCTACTGCCCTCCCAGACCTAAACACACCGCTAAATTTAGTATTTAGGAGCACCCAAGAACCCAGGAAATCAGATTCCTGCAACCTGAACTAAAGAAGAAGGACTGCTGACCTACAAGCCTGCAGAGACGATGGAAGACGACAACTGCTTCGGCCCCAGCCCTACTGGCCTGTCTCCTGACTCGAAAACCTGCAACCAGCGACGCATCCAACAGGGACCAGCGACCTCTGAAGCCTCAGAGGACTGCCCTGACCCTAGGACCAAGAAACTCCTGTGAGCAGCAGGTCTGCTCAACAACCTGTAACAAACTTGCAACTTTTCTACAACTTTAAAGACCTCACTCTTCCCGCCGGAAGTGTGAGACTTCACACTCTGCACCCAACACCCCTGGCTAGAGATCCGGAGAACCAGCACCACAGGGAGGACTCCCTGGCGACTGTGACCCCGTGAGTAGCCCGAGACGACCCCCGTGAACCCCAAAAGCGACGCCTGCAGAGAGAATCCAGAGGCTCCCCCTGACCGCGACTGCCTTTAACAAGGGACCCGACGCCTGGACCAAGCATTGCACCCGCAGCCCCCAGGACCAGAAGGAACCGAACCTCAGTGCAGGAGTGACCCCCAGGTGACCCTCTGCCTAGCCCAGGTGGTGGCTGGCCCAAGAAGCCCCCCCTGTGACCTGCATGCAACGCTAGGGTGACCCCTGGGTCCCTCAATTGAAACCAATACAAAACCTGACACCTGCTTTGCACACTGCACCCGTCCGCCCCTGTGCCGCTGAGGGTGTGTTTTGTGTGCCTACTTGTGTCCCCCCCAGTGTTCTACAAAACCCCCCTGGTCTGCCCCCCCGAGGACGCGGGTACTTACCTGCTGGCAGACTGGATCAAGAGCACCCCTGTTCTCCAGAGGCGCCTATGTGTTTTGGGCACCTCTTTGACCTCTGCACCTGACCGGCCCTGAGCTGCTGGTGTGGTCACTTTGGGGTTGCCTTGAACCCCCAACAGTGGGCTGCCTATGCCTAGAAACTGAGACTTGTAAGTGTCTTACTTACCTCACAATCTAACCAATACTTAACTCCCCCAGGAACTGTTGATTTTTGCACTATCTACTTTTAAAATAGCGTATTGCCATTTTAACAAAAACTGTATATGTTATTGCTCTAATTCAAAGTTCCTAACTTACCTGTGTGGAGTACCTTGCATCTTATGTATTTACTTCAAAACTTGAACTTGTGGTTCCAAAAATAAATTAAGAAAATATATTTTTCTATATAAAAACTATTGGCCTGGAGTAAAGTCTTTGAGCTTGTGTTCCTCATTTATTGCCTGTGTGTGTACAACAAATGCTTAACACTACCCTCTGATAAGCCTACTGTTCGACCACACTACCACAAAATAGAGCATTAGAATTATCTAATTTTGCCACTATCTTACCTCTAAGGGGAACCCTTGGACTCTGTGCACACTATCTCTTACTTTGATATAGTATATAAAGAGCCAACTTCCTACAACTACATACTATATAGGTAAGTCACCTCTCTGGCAGGCCTTTCAGCCCTAAGGCAGGGTGCACTATATTGTATGTGAGGGCATAGCTGAATGAGCAGAATGCCCCCACTGTTCCCTTGCCAAACCTGGGACATAGTGAGTGAAAAGAGCAGCCATTTTAATATATGTGCTGGACATTGGTTAGCACGAGTTTCCCAGCTACATGATGGCTACTCTGAACCCTAGGTTGTTTGGTATCAAACAACCCAGAATGATAAATTCAAACTGGTACAGGTACTGGGATTTAATATAAAATTTACCCGGGGTCACCTTAGAGGTGCCTCCTGCAAAACCTAACTAACCTGGTGTTAGAAATGGGGTCTCCAGTTGGCAGCCCGTTTGCACCCTGTCCAAGTAGGGACCCTCACTCTAGTCAGGATAAAGGAGATACCCCCTCAGATAACCCCTGCTCACCCCCTTGGTAGCTTGGCACGAGCAGTCAGGCTTATCTCAGAAGCAATGTGTAAAGCATTTGCACATAACACACAGTAATAAGTGAAAACACTACAAACGGACACCACACCAGTTTTAGAAAAATAGCCAATATTTATATATATATATATATATATATATATATATATATATATATATATATATATATATATATATATATATATATATATTTTTTTTTTTTAAACAAGACCAAATATGATAAAAATCCAACATACAGTAATAATATGAATTCTGCAAGATTTACTGAAAAATACAGTTCCTTGAAGTCGATAGCTCCACCTAGTGCTATCACTGCGTTGTGATGAACAAAACCAACAGTTCAGGCCAGCCGCGGTGTTGCGGGCCAGCTACGGTGTCGGGAAGACCCGCAAAGAGTACCTTGGATTTGCAGGGCGTTGTGATCCTCACGGTGAGCTCCGGAGAGTGGCGCCTCTGACGTTGGGATGTCGGTTCCGGAGTCGGTGCAGGAGTCGTCGGGCCCTTGAGGTCACATGCGTTGCGGATCGAACTCCAGGCTGATGAAGTCAGGTGCACCGGGTGTGGATGGCGTTGGGGCTGTGGTGCAAAGCAGAATGATGCTATGTGCGGTGCCCACAGGTCACGGTGCAGGCAGCAGCTCAGTGTCTGCGTCCAGCCGCATCGGTGAGACCAGGGCTACGATGTGAAGTGGGGCGTTGCGACGTGTGGTGTCCCAAGGTCACGGTGCAGGCAGCAGCGTCTTTGTTGCTGAAGCGCTGTCGACGGTGGGCCCAGGCCGGCGGTGCTTTGTAACCCTCACGGGCGGCGGCCACAGGCCATGGTGCAGACAGGATGCCTGTTGACAACACAGGAGTCGATGATGCTGGCGCCAGTGGACCGGGGCTGCAGTGTCGGACGGGACGGTGCTTACTGTACCTCACGAGTGGTGTCCACAGGCCGTGGCAGTTGCGCTGGTGTCACCAGGAGCGTCGTCATCAGGGAAGCCCAGGCTGCGGTGTGAGCAGGTGATGCCGGAGTGCGGGGCCCACTGATCGCGGTGCGAGCAGCGTCTTGGTGAAGTCGTCTGGTGACGGCGTCAGTGAGACCAGGGTTGCGGTGCAAAGCAGGGCATTGCGACTCCGTGCGGCGTCGGCAGGTCACGGTGCAGGCCAGCGGCATCGTTGGCGGCATTGCAGTGGTTTCTCCTCTTGAGCAGCACAAAACACACAGTTCCCAGTGCTGCAAGTCAAGGAAACTGAAGTCTTTGGTGTCCCTGAGAATTCCAACAGGAGGCAAGCTCTACTCCAAGCCCTTGGAGAACTTTCTCAAGCAGGACACACAGCAAAGTTCACTTTGCACTCTTTTCAGGCAAAAGCAGCAACTGCAGGCCAGTCCACCAAAACAACACAGCAAAGGGACAATACTCCTCCCCTTCAACTCTTCTCCTGGGCAGAGGTTCCTCTTGACTCCAGAAAGCTTCTAAAAGTCTGGGGTTTTGGGTCTTCATATACCCAGTTCTGTCTTTAAAGTTGGCAAACTTCAAAGCAAATTCTCAAGTGTTTGCAAGATCCTTCCTTCTCTAGGCCAGGCCCCAGACGCACACCAGGGGATCGGAGACTGCATTGTGTGAGGGCAGGCACAGTCTTTTCAGATGTGATGACCACTCCTCCCTCCTCTCTAGCTCAGACGGCTCATCAGGATATGCAGGCTACATCCCGCCCTCTTCTGTGTCACTGTCTAGAGAGGTGCAAAACAGCCCAACTGTCAAACTGACCCAGACAGACAATCCACAAACAGGCAGAGTCACAGAATAGTATAAGCAAGAAAATACCTACTTTATAAAAGTGGCATTTTCAAACAGACAATTTAAAAACCAACTTCGCTAAAAGAAGTATTTTTAAATTGTGAGTTCAGAGACCCTATACTCTTTTTACCTGCTCTCAAAGAGAATCTGCGTTTTAAGGATATTTAAAGGCAGCCCCCATGGTGACCTATGAGAGAGATAGGCCTTGCACAGTGAAAAACGAATTTGGCAGTATTTCACTGTTAGGACATATAAAACACACCAGTATATGTCTTACCTTAAACATACACTGCACCCTGCCCCTGGGCTACCTAGGGCCTATCTTAGGGGTGCCTGACATGTAGTAGAAGGGAAGGTTTAGGCCTGGCAAGTGGGTACACTGCCAAGTCGAATTGGCAGTTTAAAACTGCACACACCGACACTGCAGTGGCAGGTCTGAGTCATGTTTACAGGGCTACTAATGTGGGTGGCACAACCAGTGCTGCAGGCCCACTAGTAGCATTTGATTTACAGGCTCTGGGCACCTCTAGTGCACTTTACTAGGGACCTATCAGTAAATCAAATATGCCAATCATGGATAAACCAATCAACAGTACACTTTACACAGAGAGCATATGCAGTTCAGTACTGGTTAGCAGTGGTAAAGTGCCCAAAGTCCTAAAGCCAACAAAAACAGGTCAGAAAAAATAGGAGAAAGGAGGCAAAAAGACTGGGGATGACCCTGCAAAAAGGGTCATTTACAACACCTGGCATGGTTGTTGACTGGTTCTAGCCAGCCTGCCACCTCCAGACAGCCAATATATAAACCTTGGGGAAGAGGCCTGTCTCTCTGATTTGTAAAACAATGCCCTTTCCTGGTGGAGGAGCTAACACCCCCTCCCTCAGGAATGTGCACTGCCCTGGCAGTGAGCTTCAAAGGGCTACAGCCCTAGAAACTTGAATCCTAGGCCTGCTGCTAGCAGCAGATGGCCTCCCCCTTTGCAAATACCCACTTTTGGCAGGAGCAAAGGTGGGAAACCACACAAAGGGTAGGGGGGTGGTCTCATCTGGCATGCACCACCCCTAAGGCTTTGACTGCGAGGTAGACTCTGTATTTCATTTTTCTCCATCTTGGACGGAAGAAAAATAGACAATCATGTTTAGGGAAGTGACCCTTCTGTAGTAAAAATAAGTATGTTTGACCACTGACTTTGTCCACTGTGCATATTAGTTGTTCAATGTTCACCAGTTGCAGATTACATTTTGTATTCAGTTTAGCTGCCTATTGGCTTTATCGTGGCGTTAGACATTACATTTTGTATTCAGTTTAGCTGCCTATTGGCTTTATCGTGGCGTTAGACATTGCAGTTGAGACATTGCAGATGAGCTGTGTTTTTCCACATGGTAAACTAAGCTTGTGTTTTTCGTATTTTCTCTTACCGAACACAATAGCATGATAAGGAAGCGCATATTTTTAGTTTTTCTTTAGTGCAGAAAATAGTTTTGACCTTGAAAAGCATGTCTCGGAACGATGGCCAGCTTGTGAAACATTCCTGTCAAGGTTTATCTAAACAAGCCAGCATTTTTGAATAATTCACAACTGAGAAGGAAGGGCCATTCGGAAGGCTTTTTCCCATGATTATTTAATCTATAAAAAGTGTCCCTGGGCAGCAGCAAGGGAAATTTTCCAAGACTTCAGTCAGGATTTGACGTCAAATGCCTGACACAGCTGTAAGGGTGGAAAACTCTTTCTCGCAGTTGAACAGGGGTCATCAACTTGCTGGCATGAGAAAGATGAAGAGCAGTGGCAGGCCCTATGGTGATGAATTTTGACTTTATTCTTTGCTTTGCAATTATGCTATAATATAATCACATATATTTGCTGTGTACATTGCAGCTGAGAATCACTTTGATATATTTTCTTTTCATTGCTGTGACTATTTGTAAAAGTGTGCCTCCAACCTACTAATCTCCTTTCTCAGGAACCTCGTGGTGAAGTAATAATAAATGTCTTCTTTAAACTAAGAATTGCATTCCAGAGATTTTTGTCAGCTCTGTCATTAGTGAAAGCAAAACACCTTCCCACAGGAAGTGGACACTAAAGTGGGTGGAGACACCCAAAGGTAAGTGCCCCATTGGACACTACCAGGTTTCTCCTAAAACGCCCACTAAATTCAGTATTTAGTGGGAACCACCCGGACCAAGATTTTAGATTTGAATGGACAAAGAAGACCAGCACCAAAGAAGATCCAAAGCAAGAGAACTGTTGACCTGCTGCATCAAGAAAAGGCACCAAACCCTGCCTGCTGCACCCAGGACCTGACAATCGCCGCTGCGGAGGAGCTGGACACTGGACTGACCTCAAGAACCCCAGAGGACCTCCGCGCTTCACAAATCACCCAAGATCTCCCTTCTGAGTGGAGGTACCACTCTACAACTAGCAAAGAAACAACAAGCCAGTGAGGGTTACTTCATTGACTTGCTGATATCTTCTGAAGTGGAAGTCGCAGCTGCATCTGACGACACACTGACGACCATCAGGACAAACCCTGCAAGTGTGCCAAGTTTGGTGGCACTGTGCACTCTAATGGCTGGACCATACAAATACCCTGGGTACTGGTCAGTTGACGTCGGACAACCAGAAAACCAGCTCCACCGGAGCTGAAAAAGGATCAGGAGGAAGCCCCAGTCAAGGGACTTTAGGAACACCTCAAACCTCCTGCCAGAGTGTCCCCATTGTCCTGTAAGCTGCCCTTAAAGAGACCTACCTCCAGCTCCAAGGGACTCTGTTGTGCACAACTCCTGGATCAACAATTCGCCCAGCACCCGGCTGCCCAGCGCCTTGCAACGAGGAACCATTTGTGCCCCCAGGGTCCCACACCCCTTGCGATCTCAACACCACAAGGGGACCCCAAGGCACCACCTTTAAAATTGCAAGAACCACCCTTTTCCAAGTGTTCCCCCTTAGTGGTCCTGTACCTGCTCCAAGAGACTTTCCAACTCTGCTCCTGCTGGAACTGGGAACTGCCCAAGCCTCTCCAGCTGGCACATTGTGCCCACAGACGACCTCAACCAACCTGCAAAAGTGGCACCTGGTAACATAAACGTGATTTTATATGCATTTTTAAAGTGACTGCCTGTTGATTCCTATAGCGCGTAATTACGCACAGAAGGACTGCATTTAATAGAAATTCAAAAATTCATAACTCAAAAAGTACTTAACCAATTTTGATAATCTTGGTCTAACTGCTCGACCAAGCTACCTCAAAACATAGAGCAATGGGTGATCTAGTTTTTGCCTCTGAAAACCAACGTGTGGTTGCCTGGACCCCTTACACAGTGTACCTAGTTTTGTACACTACATAGAGGGCCTGCCTCCTACAACTATCAATGGGCCGAAGTCACGCCTGACTCCTCCTCAGATGCCCCCTTCATCGTAGCCATTCTGGTCACGGTTTGGTTTTGCATCTTCCCCTCAGAAATCAGAGTCCAAGACGTTCAGGCTATGATCCCAATTTTTAAGCCTCTGTCCTGGATTTCATTGAGTTTGACTTCGAGGTTGCTGGGACTGGTGACCTTCTGCATCCTGATGGCCAAGCACACCAGGTGTCATATTTGGGCTCTGCAGTGGGATCTGCAGTCCCAGTGGGCCCAACATCAAGGGGACTTCACTGACCATGTCAGGAGACTGCAAAAGACCAGCAATCTTGGTTACTGGACCAAGATTGGATCAGCGGCAGACACCTCTTCATACCCCCACCCAGAGCAACCACTAGGGACCGATGCATCACCTCTGGGCTGAGACAGACACCTGAAAGAGGTAAAGATCAGAGGCTCTGATCCCCGGCAGAATCCCGTCTTCATGTCAGCTTTCTAGAGCAGAAGGCCACCCACTTGCCGCTTGGCAATGAAAGCCTTCCATCCATCCAGGAAAGGCTGGTAGGGGAACTCACAGACAACACCGCCATGTGGTACTGCAGCAAGCAAGATGGAGAGAGGTCATGGACCCTGTGCCAGGACGCCTTGTGCCTCTCAAAATGACTGGACCACCAAGGACGTTTAAATGTGATGAACCATATTGCAGGATTATTGAATACCAGGAAGGGCAAGATCCGATGTCCTATCTTAGCGGCTCATGAGTGTCAGATACAGCAAGAGGTGGCATAAAGTCTCTTCCATGAATGGGGAGAACCTTGGCTGAATCTGTTCGCTACCACTGAGAATGCTATGACAGACCTGCGTGTTAGAGTTTCCAAGACATTTCTCGTTCTGAGGCGTGTTCCACTTTGAGTGGAACTCAGGACTCCTGTATGCTTTTCCACTGATAGCACTCCTACCCCAAGTTCTCTAGAAGATCAGAACCAGTCAGGCCCAAGTCATCCTATTGGACCCAAGTGCACAGATTCCAAAATTATTGGACTTTGGCATCTGTGCTCGGATTAAGCTGCTTCTGAGAGCATCTGCTATCACAGCAGCATGGCAGGGATCTACACCCAGGCCTTCTTAATCACCAACTTCATGGTTGGAGATTAAATGGGAACAGCTCATCACCTTCAGTTTTCCTCCAACAATGGCTGAAGTCATCTTGGAAACCTGGCGTCCTTCAACAATAAACTGTACAAACCTGTTATTGGGACAAATATGTGATTTGGTGCAACACACAACAGATTACCCCTTTCAAGGCCAAGTCTTGTCATATTTTTGGGGAAGAGTTTTAAAAAATAACTATATAAGCTCAGAATTTGCTCTTCGTAACTCCACCCACTTTCTGCTGTCAACCCTTGGCCTGTGCGCCTTCCCCATAAATAAAACTGGTGTTGACCTCATAAGTAACCATTTTAAAAACAGAAATGTCTCCGCAATGGTAAACTTGCAGCATCATTTTGTGAACAAAGGTAGCATTTTTTAAGACATCACAACATTTCAACAATTCCCAGACAATACAATGTTCTTTGACAGGAAATCAAAAAGTACTCCCTGAGCCCAGGTTCCAAAGTTCCTGGAGTCTGAAGTGCTGCTGCAAAAGTCTCATTGCTAACATTTGCTGCCAAGGTAGCAGGTGTAATCACTTCCAATGAATATAAAAAGACAGTAACTTGAGATGAAGGAGAAGCATACACATGTATAGAGGTTGGCGAGCCACGGAAAGCTCGAGTCTGAAGCCTGGCTCAGCTCGACATCTAGTTGGAGTCTCGAGCCTTAAAGAGCCGAGCTTTCATGGGGCTTCTGACTGACTGCCTGCCTACCTCCCTGTACGCAGGATGTGGCCTTAGAGCCAGAGTGGTCACCTTTGGTACTAGGGAATCATGTTTGAGTCTCGGCGTCAGCTCCTGTGATTCTGAGCAAATCACTTAGTCCCCCATGCCAACAAAGAATGCACAATGACCTTTTGTAAGGTAACTTGTGCTTTGGGTCGTGTTTTCACTATACCAAAACTGCAGAAAAATGCACAAACAGGTAAAAACAAAGCCTTAACATAAGGCAAAACAAATAAATACCCACTTAGTGGCTGGTTTGTACGACCTCAAACCAGAAAATCTAGATAAGTAGCGGCATAAGTAGCGACTTCAACTATGTGACCTTAGGCAAATATTTTCTTTCACCAAAATTCTTTCCTTCATTGTTGCATTTTGTTTTCACATTTGAAGAGACTATCATATTTTACGTCATGTTTGCTGTGTGATTTACATGTAAAACATTTTAAGGCTCGGTTGGTGCACAGGCTCTGAGATCTGAGCCGCACCCTTGGCTCGTCCACCTCTACACGTTACTCTACACACTCAGAAAATTCTAAATGCTTTCGCCCCCTTTCTCACACACCAACACGCTTAAACACAGTCAACCCTCCAGACTTAAACACCCATTTCATAGTGTAGGAAATATATTCAGTTTCACACACATGTACTGTTTCCTATTCTCACAGTCATACTTACACTTTCAAACTCGCACACTTTTTTCTTTAATTTCCATCTCTCACAAAATCAAGGCTGAGAGCGCGTGGCATGCAGTTCTCTTTTAAAACTTTTTAGAGGCTTGCAGGGACATCTCTCATTGGAGCACAGTTACCTAGGAGATGGTTTGTCTGCTCCAAATCACCTAATACGTTTACAGTTCGAAATAAACTTTTACCTATAAATGACACACTAAGTAATCTATACTAGTCCTGCAGATTGTGTTTAAATCATTAATGCATGGATTTAAGTGTTAATTCCTTGTGGATATAGTTTTATATTTATGATGCCTGTGGACTACCGCAAAATATATGATCAAGGGCTTAGTAGTTTCCATGTGGCTCCATGCTATGTGACATATTCAACCAGTCCCTAATTTTTGCCATTAACACTTTGTATGCTGTATTTTTTTTTTAATCCAACTATAATGAGAAAAGGAAACTACAAGCCCCAGAATACAAAAGCACTGACAGCTAAATCCAGAACTGTTGAAAGTGTCACATTCCATGGAGCTTACTGTCACATTTGGTATACATGCTTTAAACTATTCAGTAAAAAGTAAAAAGTAAATAAAAAAAAGAAAGAAAAAAAAAGCCTTTGCTTTGCCTTTTGTGTCTGGAATCAATCAGTGGTGATGGCAGAGATTTACGTTCCAGTCAAAATGTTTAATTTAAATTGCTAATTGGTGAAGATTTTCAGTCATTCAAAACGAAGGGCATCCTAAAAAGTTGTACTGCCCTGAACAATGCGTACCATTAGGTGTTACAGCCACCTCTCTGCTCTTCACTGTTTAAAATTCAAAGATGAACTAAAGACCCTGCAGCCACACCCCTGCTCTGATGACTTTCAGAGCAGCAGATGCTGATTGTTTTGTCCTGGCGAAAGAGCTGCTCTTCTGGCGCTCTTGAGCCAGTTCAGTCCTGGTTTCCACTGTGACTGAATAAGTACAGGGAAGTGTTAAAGGTGCTACCAAGGTGCGAGTCAATGAACAAAACACCACCAGTGTCCCATCTAGGCCTCAATGAGTGCTGGTACTCTCGTTATCTGAGTTGAGATTCCGGTACTCAAGACGAGAAAATTTAAAAGTACCGGTACTCAGTACCTAAGAACACCAGACCATTTTAAGCACTGCTTGACATGGTTGCAGCAGTGGCCCATCCTTTGGAGCTGATGGGCCACGCACTCCCTTACCTTTTTCCTGACCTGAAGAGTTTCTGTCAGGCTGACAAAAAGCCTGACAGATACTCTTCTGGTGCAGGTCAGGCAGCCAGGAGTTGGACATGTGCTAAATGTGTAGACTCCTGGCTGCCTGAGCTGAACTTTTCTGGACTGAAGAAGTCACAGCCCTGTGGGTGTGATCTCAGCCTAGCAAAGGTGCCTTGAGGCCCTCCCCGTCATAATGAGGGGGAACCTCAACAATTGCTTTGGACCTGGGCGCTTCAGTTTTAAGCCCTGAAGCGCTCAGGGCCAAGGGTCAATCTGTGTACCTCTTTACAGAGTGGGATGGGGTCAGCAGTCTCACTGACCCCATCCCACTCTGCAACGACTTGGGGCTTCTGCCTTCCCTCATTGGCTGACCTTAGGTTAGTCATTGAGGGAAGGCAGTAGTCCCAGCCCTTCTAGGTTGTACTAACTTGGGTAACCACAGTAGTGAAAAAATAACTGTAGTGAGACATCGAGAGGTGTGAAAAGAATCTTTGAAACATACAGAGGAATAGGTTAGTGACTGCTTGTGGGTGGCCCCGAACAGGAGGGGGGGTGACAAGTGGGGTGGGAATGGGGGGCTGGCGGGGGCACGCCCCCTTCTGCCGTTTGTTGTTCTGGTACATGAGTCATTTGCGGAATCTAACCATTGTTTATTGGTTGGAGTCTGATACTTAGACTGGTCTATCATTGTGGATATTGCGAGGTGATAGGGCACCCAGTTCCTTCGTCTGGGTGCAGTGGATCTGGGTAAAGAACGCCAGGGCGCGCGCGGTGTCCTGCCTTCCGCGCCATGTATGTGGGTGATAGGGTTACAGTTAAAAATTGCGTCGGGCTCGGGGAGTATCTCTCCAGATGTTGCAGGGTGAAATTGTCGCTGGAGATTGTAGGTTGCTGTGGAGTCCAGTTGCAGTTCTGTTGTGTAGCCATTTTAGTTATAGCTTCATACACGTTATTTTAGCAAACTAGGCCGTTCGCTGTGCACTTTAACCTAGACATATTTTATTCAGCTTTGTTTTATTATTTTAACAATAGCCACATTTAGCGGTCTTGTTTTATTTTCTCTAGCTGTTCTTTGCCTAGGCCAGCACTGCGTTCTTAAACAAGACATTTCTTTCACTCTGTGCTATCCTCAAGGCAGCAGCGAGATAGGTTGCCGGCAGACCCGGCACGCTTTGTCTCCAGTGTTCATAGAAACATACACACTCTTTCTTGGAACATCAGTTGTTTTAAAATAAAAACACTACTATGACCCATGTGATTGCTTCGCTGCAGCTGCTTATGTAGACCACAGGACTCTTGCTCAGGTATGAGGGATGCTGTCTTCCAAGGGAACCTGAAGGGCAGAATTAGAGATTAACATGCTGTGCTCTAACATAGCCCAGGTAGGAGTTACTTTTAACGATTCTAGTGACAATATGGTAGCGTTATCTTTATGTTGCACTCTCCTTGTCACAATTTTGATCCTGTCATGCTTCATCGTCCAAGTTATTGCAGTACATGGTTTATTATCTAAAATGCAGTTACTTCAATAAATCCTTATTGAACTCTATTCTGCCTCGGATTGTCCTTGTATACGTGAGACTAATGTAACTGAGAGAAACGGACAAGATCTGAGTGACCATGATTTCCCTGAGGAGTCAATTGTGTCATGCAGTCGGTTGCACAATCATCCCTACTCTTGGGTGGAGATGAGGCACTGCTAGTTAGTCGGAGCAAACCTGGATTAGGCCGACAGGTGTCACCTGTAGTGGGTTCAGACTCCGTCCCCCACAGTGCAAGTGATTCTGCTGCCCAAATCCAGTAGTTTCATTAGGATAGTGAGAGCCTACGCAACAGTTCCAGTGGCCAGAAGTCGAAGTAGACGTTGCAGAGGAGTCCTGCTGGAATATTGCCTGTCAAATCCCACCCAACACCCTAAATAGCCCTGGAAGGGGGATTGGTCACCTAGCCCGGTGACCACCTATTAGGAGGGGGCTGTGATGTCACCTGCCTGACCTGGCCACTCAGATGCTCCCAGAGGCCCCTGCCCACCTTGGATTCAAGATGGCAGAATCAAGGAACCCCCTGGAGGAGATCTCGGCACCACACCTGGGGTTGTGATGGACAGGGGAGTTGTTACACCACATTCCATTGTCCAGTTTCACGCCAGAGCAGGGACTGGAGGTCCCTGAACCGGTGCAGACTGTTTTGTGCAAGGAGGGCACCAAATGCGCCCTTCAAAGCATACCAGTAACACCTATTTCTAAAGGGAGAGGGTGTTGCCCCTTCCCCAAAGGAAATCCTTTGTTCTGCCTTCCTGGGCTCAAGCTGTTCAAGCAGCAGGAGGGCAGAAACCTGTCTGAGGGGTGGCAGCAGCTGGGCTGCCTGGAAACCCCTAGAAAGCTGGTAGGGGCAAAGTTGGTGGTCCTCTAAGGAGTCCCCAGAGTGCATGGAATCATACTTCCAATGCTGGCAACAGTATTGGGGTATGATTTCGACATGTTTGATATCAAACATGCCCAGGTTTGGAGTTACCATTTTGTAGCTGGACATAGGTAGTGATCTATGTCCAATACACGCGTAAAATGGCGTCCCCGCTCTCACGATATCCATGAAAATGGAGCTGGAGTTTGTGGTGGCACCTCTGCTCATGCAGGGGTGCCCTCACACACAGGTACCTGCACCGTGCCCCCAGGGCTAGGAGGTACTATCATATTGGTGAGTTACACTGACCTGGTGCAGTGACCTGTAGTTAAAAGGGTGCATGCACCCTTTCACGCAGGCTGCAATGGCAGGCCTTCAGATTCCCTTTGCATGGGCTCCCCATGGGTGGCATAATACATGCTGCAGTCCATGGGGGACCCCTGGTGCCCCAATGCCTTGGGTACCATATACTAGGGACTTACAAGGGGGCGCCAATATGCCAAATGTCGGGTGTTTGTGATCCAAGCAAACAAGTTTAAAGGGAGAGAGGACAGTCACTGGTGTCCTGATTAGCAGGACTTTAGTGAACAGTCAAAAACGTACTGACAGGCAAAAAGTGGGGGTAACCATGCCAGAAAGAGGGTACCTTCCTACACACAATTGTCTAGAACTGCTGGCAGGATTCTTCGCTATTTAAACGCTGTCACCAAAAAAAGGTCTCTTGTTGCATACTGCTGAGAATGGACAACATCTCAGCGGTTCGATACATCAACAAACTGGGGGGGGTACCAAATCCAAACTCTTGGTGGAGATGGCCGAGGATTTTTGGCATTTTTGCCTGCATCGCAGGATCTCTGTAATGGCGGAATACATTCCGGGACAGTACAACATATTCATGGACTGGAATTCCAGATATCCGAGGGACCCCAGCGATTGGCAACTGGATCCACGGCTGTTCAGACTGATCCAAGACACTTGGGGGCCTTGCAACATCGACCTATTTGTGTCTCGTTTGAACCGTCAAATGGAGAGGTTCTTCAGTTGGAGACCAGATCCGTGGACGACAGCGACAGATGCCTTTCTTCAGGATTGGTCAGGAGTTCTGAATTGCGCCTTTCCCCACTTTCTCATGATTCCGAGGGAACAGCAACGAAGATAAAGAGTCAGAAAACGGAAGTGGTCCTTGTCACACCAGTTTGGAAAGCACAACCCTGGTTTCCAATTTTGTTAGCCTTAGCATGTGGTTGCCCTCTTCTTCTTCGTTGGAGTCAGGACATGTTCTGGGGACCTCTAGACAAACTTCATCCACTGGTATTTTCGGACCAGGTATCCCTAATGGCCTGGAGGGTGTCAGGCAAAAATTGTGTTTGCCAGAAATTTCAGACTGCTGCAACTTCATTAGGCAAGCATGGGCTCCCTGTACCAGGAAATGATATGCTTCAGCTCGGAGATGCTGGGTGGGTTGTTGCCTGGAAAGGCATGTGGATCCTGGGAAAGCAGACATTACAGATATTGTGAATTTCCTGTTGCTTAAAACATCAGAAGGGTTATCTTACAGGTCAGTAAATAATTTTCGTTCCACCATTTAAGCTGGACATGTGCAGGTAGGGAACACTTCTGCGGGTATGCATCCAGTGATCTGTAAATTACTTAAAGGTATTAGAATTTTGAATCCTCCACAACCTAAGTATATCTTTTTGTGGAAATGGCCTCAGAACAATTTGTTGAGCAGAAAACAACTTTCTGCCAAATTGGCTATGTTGCCATGTCTGGTGTCCTGCCCAAGAACGGCAGATGTAAAAGTGCCCGATCTTGCAGATAGAGTATTTACTCCAGAGGTAGTTTCCTTTTCCATTACCAGACGTACTACAACGTTTACCAAGAATATTGACTATCCTGCTTTTCCATTTAATGAACAATTATGCGTAGTTAAATGTTTAAAAACGAATGAATCCAGTACTAAATCAGTTAGAAATGATCCGGATGGACAGTTCTTGATTACTTTACAAAAACCTTTCAAACCCATTTCATCAGCCACTATAGCTAGGTGGCTTAGAGATGTTATGAAGGAAGATGGTGTTGATATTCAAGTGGTTGGAGCACATTCCGTAAGGGATGCAGTGACTTCAAAATCTTTAACTCTAGGTACATCTCTTCCGAATATAATGAAAACAGCCGATTGGTCTTCTGCTTAAACTTTTAAACAGTTGTATTATAAACCAGTGGTCGATGTAGCATCAGTTGTAATTAATCAGAGTTAAACTAGCATAATCTGAGCTTCTGGTCCGGACGTAGAATGAAAAATTCGCTAGTTTACGCGCCAAGAATTTTGAATTCTATTAAGGACACGGAGGCAAGGATTATCCCACCTAGGTTTTTGTGATTTGATATTAATGAAATAACTGTGATGGTTTTTATTAAGTATCGTCATGTTGAACTGTTTCACGTTTACTGTTATTTTATTACTGAATTTGCCCACCTATGATTGAAGTTATTTGGGGTTTTCATGCTTAATAACATCCTATCTTTGGTTTAGGTGCTGACCAAAAAACAGAATGAGAAGAGGTCCTCATGTTTTTCGTATGGACGTGATGGTCCTGGTTTGCACTCGCTCCAGCAAGATCTCTGTTTCTTGAAAGTTTGTTAATCTCGACATCGGATATTCAATGTTTACAGTTGTTTAAACAAATTTATGGACTGAATTTCTTCAAAGAAAGAGGAAGTTATGTGATTGTATTGGTTATTTGAGGGGTTAGCTCGTACAGGATTGGTGGTTGGGAACAAGAGCATGATGGGATATGTTGTCACAGTGGTTTATATCTGATAGAGAATTCTGGTTGCTGATTCCTTACCTTAGAATTTCCCCAGGCGTTAGACTGGGTCTGGAGATTTTCTTCGAGCAGTATCCTTGGTGCAGTCAGGTGGGGTCGGTCGACTCCATGTCTGTCATTGGTGTTGTGGTCACCTTGATGAGGTCGAGGTCAAATATAGGCGCTGCCTCGCCACAGTGACGTCAGTTCTTTTCTTTCCTTGCCAGGCGCTGATCCAGAGAAGAGCTACTATGGTCACTTTTTGACTGGCCTCAACACTTTTGTCAAATTTTCTAGTGACTTTTGGTGTGTCTAGGATATCCCCAAAGACCGGGTTCAAGCCTTAAAAGGGTTGTGACTGAATGATGTCGGTGTCGGATCCGCATCGGGTCTGTTTATGGTATATGGAGCGCGACCTCGACCCGAAGTCATGCTCCGAGTGCCGGGCCATGCACCTGAAGGCTTTGAGGGAGTGGGCCCTAAAGCTCATGCCAGCCCGGTGCTAGACTCCGCATCGTTCCTTGGTCTCATTCGAGGGGAAGGTCTCGAGACCGGCCACGGAGTCATCACCACTCGTCAACCTCCAAATCATCAGGTCATTCGGGTAAGAAGAAGTTGAAGAAGGCTAGGCATTCCTCGACTTCACCCTGTCGCTCGGATGACGCAACTTGGGAAGAGCGTTGATGCTCTAGGTCTCCGTCCGCATAGTCTTTTTCTGGGTCTTCTACGCACCTCCCCGAATTTGTGGGAGCCCAAGTGACCACTGCCCAACTAAAATAATTTTATGAGGCCATGCACCTCATATTTGGGCAGTCCGACCCCTCTGCTGTGCCTTCGGGGCCTAGGGGGTCAGAAGGGGACCCCTTTGGGTTCCACGCTGGCAGCTCTGGCCACCGAGGGTCCCTCCGGCTCCAGTCGTACCATTGAGACCTTTCCCGGCACCGGCGCAGTCGTCGACGCTCCCAACATCAGTTGGGCCCACAATCAACATCGACACAGTCCTAATCCCTGATGACCCGAAACCAGAGTCAGTCGATGCCAATTTCTACGGGGACTAGCCACCCCAGCTTGGATTCAGACCCTTTTTACTTTGGGTGTGAATATGAGGAAGGATTGGAGGTGTCCCTGCACCCTTAGGAATAACATGATGACCCTAACTTGGACTAGGCTCAGGAATTGGGCGACGCCAGCAGTCTTGATACCTCCCCAGACGCTGGCATGCTGTTTCCTCCTACCCTGGCTATGGTGCAGGGAGTTTCTTATTCCATGGTGGTCAGTAGAGCGGCTGAGGTCCTCAGCCTTGAGCTGCCTACTGTTGTAGTCAGGACTAACGTCCTGAAGGAGGTTCTTCAGCCCGGAGCCTCTGCTTCGGAACCTCTCCTTCCATTTAACAAAGCCCTCACTGATGTCCTACTGGGTTACTGGTCCAGACCACGCACAAGGGCTCCTGTGAATAGGACAATCACTCGCCACCATTGGCCCTAAATTCCTGACCGAACACCCCATGCCTGAAAGCTTGGTCTTTCAGGCATCCTCGTCATCTGGCGCATCCCATTCCGCTCCCCCGGATAGGGAATCAAAAAGGCTGGATAATCTTGAGAAGAAGATCTTTTCCTGCTCCAGTCTGACATTGTGGCTGATGAACACCCCATGCCTTTTGGGCCATTATACCCACTCCTTGTGGGATATGGTCGCACAAGGCTTGCTGCAGATCCCGGAGGAGGCCCGTGCGATTCTTTCCCAGGCTGTTGCAGACAGGAGAGATGTGGCCAAGTTCATCATAAAATGTGGGCCGGACACAACTGACTCTCTGGGCAGATCGGTTGCATCGACAGTGGCATTACGATGCCACGCCTGGTTAAGAACTTCTGGTTTTTTTCAGGGGATGTCCAACAGACCCTCATCAACATGCCCTTTGATAGTGCTCATCTCTTTGGAGATAAGGCAGACTCGGCCCTGGAGAGATTCAAGGACTCCCGGGCTACAGCTTGGTCCCTTGAACTTTCTACTGCCCCTCACCCCCACCAGAGCACCTTTCGAGACACAGAAGGGGCTCCCTGACGCATCCCCTCTATAGCCACCATGCCACACATGCTGTACAGCCCCTGCGCGGCCGGGGACACAGAATCCCATGGGCTCATAGGACAGGGAACCAGAGGTCTGCCCAGTCCAAAACTGTGGCAGCCTCCAAACCTTTCTAGTCCGTCCCGCCACCTCAGATCAGTTGGTGGCAGGATAAACCATCACCTGCCCCACTGGGAATCCATCATGACGGACTGGTAGGTTTTGCACAGTCAGAAGGTGGGCTACTCCATCCCCTTCGAGACTTCCCCACCGGCCATGCCTCCATCATTATACCCTCAAATGGAGGATCATTTGGCACTTCTCCGCAAGGAAGTTACAGCTCTTTTTGCCAAGGGGGCCATACGGAGGCTTCCTGTGCCAGATGTAGGCTGTGGTTGCAATTACCGCTACTTTCTGGTCCCCAAGAAGGACAAGGTCCTGCATCTTTTTCCTCAAAACCCTCAATCTCTTCCTCAGGAAGAGAAAGTTAAAAATGCTCATCTTGGCTCAGGTCCCTTCTTCCTTGGACCCAGGAGACTGGATGGTGGTGTTGGGCTTGTAAGATGCTTATTTTCATATCCCCGTCTTGCCTGCCTACACATTACCTTACGATTTGTGGTAGGTCACTACAACTTTCAATTTACCGTGCTCCCCTTCGGCCTTACCGGCGCCCCTAGGGTGTTCACGAAAGTGATGGCGGTGATTGTAGCTCATCTGCACAGGTCGGGAATTTCAGTCTTTCCCTACCTTGACAACTGGCTGTTGAAGGCAGACACCCCAGAAAGTCGTCTCCCACCTTCAGACTATGGCGAACCTCCTGCATTTGCTAGGGTTCACTATAAACATGCCGAAATCACACCTGACTTCCTCTCAGACACCCCCTTTCATCGGAGCCCTTCCGGACACAGCGCAGTCCCAATCAGTGAGTCCGGGATATTCGGGCTATGATTCCAATGTTTCAGTAAACCAGACCTCACAGTTGTAACAGATGCGTCCCTTCTGGGATGGGTGGCCACATGGGAGAGGCGGAGTTCAGAGGCCTCTGGTCTCCAGTGAAGTCCGAGCTTCCACATCAATCTTTTGGAGCTCCGGGCATTTCGTCTTGCATTGAAAGCATTCCTTCCCTCTCTCAAAGGGAAAGTGGTGCAAGTGTTCACCAACACCACCGCCATATGGTACTGCAACAAATAGTGCGGAGAGGGGTTGTGGACCCTGTCAAGAGGGTCTTTGCCTTTGGACATGGCTGGAACATCAGGCCATTTCCTTGGTGGTTCAACATCTGGCGGGCTCTCTGAAACGCCAGAGCAGACTAACTCAGCTGTCTGCATAGTTGATAACAAATGGCATCTCCATTCGGAGGTGGCGCAAGGTCTCTTTCAACAGTGGGGAGAGCCTTGCTTAGATCTGTTCTCCTCTGTAGAGAATATGTAATGTCTGCAGTTTTGCGCATTGGAGTTTCCAAGGCGGTTCTCGCTCGGTAACACCTTTCGTCTTGAGTGGAGCTCAGGCCTCCTGTACACCTTTCCGCCAATACCACTTCTGTTAGAGTCTCAAGAAGATCAAGAACAAACAGGCCCAAGTAATTCTTAAGGCTACGGACTGGGCACGAAGAGTTTGGTACCCAGAGGTACTGAGCATGGCCAGGGATCCTCCAATTAGACTGTCTCTTCAGGTGGATCTTCTGTCGCAGCAGCAGGGGACGGTTCTTCACACAAACCTGTCCAGCCTCAACCTTCTGGCGTGGAGATTGAGCGGTGGCAGTTGATGGCTTTTGACCTTCCGACCAAATTCTGTGATGTTATGATGGCAGCCAGGCGACCCTCCACCAAAACAGTATACGTCTGTCATTGGCACAGATTTGTGGCATGGTGCATAGACAAGTCCGTTGATATCCTCTCCGCCCCTCTTTCTGAGGTTCCCATATTAATTCTTTCACTAGCCAATCAAGGTTCTGTTTTGGGCACTCTTAAAGGCTACTTATCAGCTATCGCTGCTTTTTTTTTTTTAGATTGCCAGATCAACCTCTTTTCAAATCCCCTATTGTAGGTAGATTTCTTAAAAGTGTAACCCACTTGTGTCCTTCCACTCCATTTGTCATGCCTCAGTGGGATCTCAATCTTGTCCTCACTTATTTGATGTGTGCTCCCTTAGAGCAGTTACAAAATTGTCTTCCTGGTGGCTATCACTTCTGCTCGCAGAGTGAGTGAGCTTCAGGCTCTTTCTTCTAAGCTTCCATTCTTGTCTGTACATCCTGACAAGGTAGTGCTACGCACAAGGGCCTCCTTTCTTCCCAAGGTTGTCACACCTTTTCATGTAGGCCAATCCATCACTTTACCTACTTTTTACGCACCTCCACATCCTTCTCATGAGGAGAGACTCCACCTTCTGGATCCAAAAAGAGAGTTGGCGTTCTATCTTAATTGCACTAAAGATTTCCAGGTGGATGATTAACTCTTTGTTGGGTATGTGAGTGTGAAGTAAGGGAAGGCGGTGCAGAAGCGTTCCATTTCATGATGGGTGCTTCTCTGCATCAAAATGTGCTAAGCTTTGGCGAAGACGCAACCTCCAGAGGGTTTGTGTGTGCATTCATCCAGTGCAACTGCTGTTACTTCAGCGTTAGCACCCAGAGTTCCTGTCCTGGACATCTGCCAGGCAGCAACGTAGGCATCATTGCACACGTTTACTAAACATTATTTCCGGGACAGTCAGGTCCACAGAGACGGCTACTTTGGTCGTTTGGTCCTGCAGGACTTTTTAGTATGATTTTGGTTCGCAGCCCACCTCCAAGGATGGCATTACTTGGGTATCTATTCTAATATAAGGAATCTGCAACTAGAAGTCTCTATCAGATGAACAAGTTACTTACCTTCGATAACGATTTATCTGATAGTAACATTCTAGTTGCAGATTCCTTACTGATCCACCCATCCTCCCCGCTTGCAAACTGATTTCTAGGGACAGGGATTCCCCTTTAAGGGCCTTAGCTCTGACGCACCATTTCAGTGTTCTTCATGGCTCCGCACTTTGGCGTGGAAAGTCGTGAAAAGAAACTGATGTCACTGCGCCAACGCGGTGCCTATATTCGACACAGACATCATCACGAAGCCAGCTACGGACTCGGAGTCTACCAACGCCATCTGACGGCGCACAAGGGAAAAACTATCCAGATCCAGTTAAACGCCTGGGGAAATTCGAAGGTAAGGTATCTGCAACTAGAATATGTCTCTACCAGATAACTCATTACCGAAGGTAAGTAACTTCATCGTTAATGTTATATGTTTGAACTAATTTTATTGGCTGCTGTAAATAAGAGTAGTAAAGTAAGAGAAACATAATCCTCACCTCTGTGTTTTTAATAGAATTGAAAATTCTTGGCAAATAAGCTAGCAAATTTTCCATTACAGTTTGGAATGATGTAGTAGCCACTGAGACAGTTGCACGAAAAAGCCAAACAATGAAGACGTATGTCCGTGTGGTATTCATTATTGATTAAATCCTATATTAAGAATCACATGCCTGTTGTGATTTCCTAACAAAGTGGTGACGAGGAAGAGCACCACATTTTTAAACCTTCATACAAATAATACTTCTACTACCAGTATTATATGGATTGGAGCTTTACGCTTTAAAAGTGCGACATTTCTAACAGCCTGAGATAACTGCCATAGATCGCTTACGTAGATTACACAAAGAAAGTTGCGGGTAAGAAAATCTAATTTTAATGATTTTGGACTTGGGTCTCCCACTACTTGGCAATTGATGGCATGGTTTGAATAACTGAACAGCACAGGCAAGTATGGGGTTTGCGCTGATTGCCAGTCAGGTGTTTGATGCATACTTCAGAAATAATTTGTGACATGGCACTGAGCCCAACGTGGCGCCATACTGAATTTATTGTTGATTTAGTCTATTCAACGCCACAGTGGGATTCAGTGCATAATGTGCTGCCATACTGGATGTACTTTATAGTATTACTATGATTTACAGTCTATTCAACACCGCAGTGTGATGCAGTGTACAATGTGCCAGCATATTAGATGTACTTTAGAGTATTACTATTCAACTACAGCCCAGTCAGCAATACAGCGGAACGCTGCGCAATGTGCATACATCCATTATCATTGTGGCTCGTTTAAAAATTTTATGAGGTGTTTTCTTTACTAAGCGCTTTGTATTTTGCCTTCGATTAGTAATTCACGCAGCCTTCCTGTACTCATTGGTTTTAGAGAGGACAAGGTAGAACTATATATTCTCAGTTGAGGCTCATCTCTGTCATATTACTTTGGAGATGGAGAAAATACATTGTTTTGTGCTTTTCAGTGAATTAGTCCCTTGTGGTATATCAATGGTAATTTGAATTGGGTTGAAGAAGGGACACTGTTTTAGTACTTCAAAGTGAACTACTCACTTTTTAAAACCATTATTACTTTCCAACATGTGTGAGCAGAATTTCTCTTTGGCACCTTCACAATCTTTGGCCTGCTGGAGGCACACTTTGCGTGAAGTGGACTGAATGGAAAGTCTATTTTTAAAACTATATAGCCACGATTGATGAGCAAGCAAAAATGTTGCTAGAAAATACATGTTTTTCTACATTCCATTCGTCCAGAGGAAGGTTTAAAAGCTTTTGATCATTTGACTAGGGAGGGTGGTGGTTGGTGATAGAAATGTTTTTAACCGCTCCTCTAAAGTATGTATAGGCATTGTATATGTTTTTTCAAAGAAAGCAAGAATCCGATGAACCTTTAGACAATTATGTAGCGGTCATCTGATCATTGGCGTTAGAATGTAAATTTGTGGCTCCACCGGAGAATTTATTCAGGGATCAGGTGGTAATGCTAGTTTAAAACTCCACTTATGCAGTAAAGTCTGTGGGTCAATGGGGATGCGGAATTACAACATATTCTGGCTATTATGAGGAAAGCTGAATGGTCTAACAGAAGTGCTAAAGTGGTGCAAGCAGATTTGAACGTAAACTCTGATCAATGTATAAGTAAGACTGCTAACAAATCTGCACAAAAAAAGTAGAATTTCAAAAATGGGATAATAAGCAATCTGAAGGAAACAGGGATACATTAAGATGTTTTCACTGTGACAGCAAGTGGCATCTTGCACATAGCAAAACTTGTTCAGACCTCAAACAAAAGTGTTCAAATTGTGGGGCGATTAGTCATTTTTTGAAAGTTTGTAAAAAGAAAAAAGTAAAATGTGTAGATGAGGGTGATTTAAGTGAAGTGGAAACTTAATTGTAAGACAAACAGAAAGAAAGAATATTGAGGATGTAATGATAAAGAAAAAATCCTTATGCGATATGAGGATTGGAGGGGTTGGAATACAAATTTATGCAGTTTTGGGTTCACCGTATTCCATTGTTAAAAAATTTATGAAGTTCCAAATTTGCAGACAGATTAGGTGGTATAATGGAAGAACCTGATATCAATCGTGAAGGGTATTCAGGGGCGAAAACTGAGATGCGGGGTTATCATACGTTAAGTTTCAGATTTAAAAATCGTGAGAGTACTAGTAAGCTTTACGTTGTAAAAAAGGGACCCTCAGTGCTGGGTTGGTACGATCAAGGGGAAGGGAACTTGGTAAGATGCTGAATTCTAACAGTCCAGAATCCGTGATGATCGTAGATGGAGCGTACACGTCGGTACAATGCTTAATAACTTTACCACAGTATTTAAAGGAAAATTGGTAAATTAACTGAGTTTAAACATAACATTATATTAAAGAAAGATGTGTGTCCTGAGATACATAGGCTAGGAATATCTCTATTCTAGTTACGAAGGAAGTAGAAAAAGAACTAGAGAAGCTTGTAAAATTTGAGTGTTGAAAAAACAGAGTTGTCCTATTGGATGTTCCCATTCGTAGTGGCTAGACGTGACAATGGAAAAATTAGACTATGTATCAACTTACGCCATTTAAATAATATCCTCATAGATCAGTTTTCTCTGCCAAGGATAGAGCTTTTGGCACTTGTGAAGAATGCTTGATTTTTTCCACAAAGATCTCTGCAGCTTACCACCAGATTTCTCTGCAAGGTGGTTGTAGGAATTTCACAGCTTTGTAACTTCTACGGGGTGCTCCTGTAGAAGAGAATGCCTTTTGGGCTTGCATCAGCTGCTGCCGTTTTTCAAAGGCTGATGCATCAACTCTTTGGGGATGTACCCAGTGCTTCCACGCATAGCTATAATGTAAAAGAGACTTCAAGATTTCTTGTTTAATATAATTTGTTACGGGTAAGGACAATGCAACTGCAGATTTTTTTATTTTTTTTTATCAAGGATGCTGTTACAAATTAGAGAGGATGTGAGTGTGAAATGGGATGGATATCAAATAGCTGTAGTACATGATGAAGGTATTGCTGCCATAGATAAAGAAGCGTGGTTGGAAAATATGTTAAAGAGAAGATTCTACTTAAAGTTTTGAAGTATATGATAAATGGTTGGTCCATTAAAGGAGCACAAAAATCTGATTTAAGATGTTTTGAGAGGTTAGAGAGATGAACTATCCTATGTATATGGCACAATTTGGAGAGGTGACAGAGCGATTTCCCCCAAGCAAGTGTGGGTGCTCAATCATGAAGGACTTGGTGGTATTGTAATAACTAAACAATCAGTTAAGAAGGGATTCTGGTGGCCGGGTTTGGACAACTTGGTGGAAAGATTAGTCAGGAATTGCGTGATATGTGCCAATGCTGATCAATTGTTTAATCAATCATTTGTAAAGCGCGCTACTCACCCGCTATGGTCTCAAGGGGCTGATTGTGGCGGGTGGGGGGGGGTGGTGGGTGCGGAAGGATTGCTACTGCTGGAATAACCTGGTCTTGAGGCATTTCCTGATGGTCAGGAGGTCCTGGGTCTGTCGTAGGTGGACGGGGAGGGAGTTCCAGGTTTTGGTGGCGAGGTGGGAAAAGGATCTGCTGCCGGCTGTAGTTCGATGGATGCGAGGGACGGGGGCGAGGTTGGCAGAGCGGAGTTGGCGGATGGGAGTGTGGAAAGTGAGTTGCTCGTTGAGGTAGGCAGGGCCCGCGTTGTGGAGAGCTTTGTGGGTGTGGATGAAGAGTTTGAAGGGGATCCTCTTGTTGACGGGGAGCCAATGTAGGTCTCTGAGGTGGGCTGAGATATGGTTGCAGAGTGGGATGTTGAGGATGAGGCGTGCGGAGGCATTCTGTATACATTGCAGTTTCTTCTGGAGCTTGGCTGTGATTCCCGCGTAGAGTGCGTTGCCATAGTCCAGTCTGCTGCTGACAAGGACGTGGGTGATCGTCCTTCTGGTTTCTGTGGGGATCCATCTGAAGATCTTGCGAAGCACGAGGAGGGTGTTGAAGCAGGAAGATGAGAAGGCATTGACTTGCTGGATCATGGTGAGCGATGAGTCTAGAATGAAACCTAATGAAAGCTAAATTGCGTGGGTGGTGGGTGTTGGTGAGGTTCCTAGAGTGGCTGGCCACCAGGAGTCATCCCATGCAGTGCGGTTGGAGCAGATGATGAGGATCTCTGTCTTGACCGACAGTTGTTTTTAAAAACTTTGAGTCCTAACATGCGTGAACTATGTATTCTCAAGAATCCTTGGGAGACTAATGCAGTGGATTAAATCCAAGTATGTAATTTATTTATTTTCAAGGTGTCCCATAGTTAAGATGATGGACAAAGTGGATACTGACACTGATTTGTGTTTTGAGGACAAAATATTCACAAAGAAAGGGTTATTACGGACCATAGTGTACAATTTGTGTCAGGTAAAGCAAAAGTTTACGTCAAAAGAGTTGGTATCAAACACTGCACTACATCTCCTTACAATCCAATTTAATAGAGTTCTTAAAGGGGCTATTCAGACTGCTGGAAGCAACAGTGATGAGTGGGAGCTACAAATGTACAATATGGTATGGACGTATAGAACCACATTTAATGGCATGACTGAATGTTCCCCTTTTGAAATTATGAGTTGGAGGATTCCTAGGACCAAAAGAAACCCTTCATGGCTGGGAGAGTCTACTGCTAGTAATGTGGATATGAATGTGTTGAGACAAAAGATTGAGGACACCTACAAAAGTTATAAATCAAAGAATGGCTGCAAGAAAGGGTCTGTTGGTGGTTCTAAAATCACTTTAGGGATGTGGGTCAAAGAAAGAAAAAAAAAGAAAACTTGGAAAGTAAAAAAAAAAGGGGGGGGAGGGGAGTCAGTTTTCTGGCCCTTTCCAAGTAACAAAGGTTTTGAAGAATGCTGTGAAACTAAGCAACAGGAAGGCGTGGAATCTGAAGAGAATTGCCATATTTAAAAAGTGAAAAACATGTATACAGTAATGAATGCTCCAATGTGGACAGAGATTTTGACTGATATTTGGACTCACAATGTGAGGAAAGAGTACAGGATTGCAAAGAGTGAGTCTGAGGAGAACAATGAAATTTCTGAGGAATGTTTGGAGATTTTGAATGATTACCCTATAGAAGAGGGAAGTTTACAGGGTAACAGAGAAGAGGTAAACCCAGAGGAGAAAAGGATTGGTAAGAAGCCAGTGTGGATGTTTGATTGTATATGTGAGGGGGACGGTTGATCAATCAATATTAGATATCTTCATAGTTCTCAGTCAATGTGATGTGCGTGAGTGACGCTTTAGTGAACTGGAGAAAAACATATGCAACCTGTTTTTTTTATTTTTATTTATGTTATTAAAGGTATAAAGCAGTACAAATATATAGTGAATATTTTCACAAATTTTCCTTTTTCGCATTAAATATTTCTGTAATAGATATATACACGAATGCAATCTGACAACAATTTCTGGCCCAGTAAGCATGACATAATAAACACATTCGGGATGATAGTCTTGCAGCAGAGGAGCGATGAATAGGGGCGTCTTATGAATTAAGAATGGTGGAAGATAGAGAGAAAAGAGGAAGGGGGGGGTGTTAGGGAAGGGAGGGGGAATGCTGAGTGTGAGAACTATTGGATGCATAGAGGAGGAGGGATTATTGTCCCCATGTCAGCCGTCATTCTCCGTCCGTCGTGACTTCTCCCTCGGGGGCGGTCAGTTTTAGGGTTTGGGCCCTTTTTTTTGTGATATAGGGTAACATGAGGGTAAGGGTTCCTGCCTCTATTGGGGGTTGGTGCTGAGAAGAGGTTGTATAGGAGAGGGGGTGATGAGGCTGTCTATAGCGGCTTATTACGTTCTTCTTGCGTATTTTGTTGTCCTGGAATGGATTGTGTGGGGGGACCGGGAGAAGGTGTTTGCTTGTTCAATCCAGAGTCAAATGTGGTTATCTAAGTGGGACAACTGGAAAGTGAGAGAAGAAAAGGGAGAGAGTGGGGTGAACAATCATATAGGAGAGGGGAAGAATAGAAGAGGAAGGTGTAAGGAAGTAGGCAACATGGGTTATGAGGGGGGGCACTATTTCTCTCAAACCTTTTGTCATTGGCCATCCGCCAGCTGCCTTATGACTTTATCAAAAATGGGTGCCAGACTTCCTCAAATTGTTCTGTTTGGTCCTGTAAGTTATAGATCACTCGTTCATGGGTGGCTGTTTGACACATGGCAGTCATCCATTATGTCGGCGTGGGGGCAGTACTAGCCCTCCAGTGCCGAAGCGCACATATTTTGGCCGTGGCAAATGCAGTGTGTAGTAACCTTTTTTGGGCACGTGTTAGGTAGGGGGAACAGGCGTATGTCATGTAGGAGAATAAGTGATGGAGGAGTCGGGTTTGGGATCTGGATAACATCCAGCAGGGCCTGGCGTACTGCATCCCATAGGGGCTGTATCGCCGGACAGTGACATAGGATGTGGAGTAGATCGCAATGGGGTTCTATACATCTCCAGCACTTTGCATGTGTTAGCAGTCCTGCCCTAAAAAGTTTAACGGGGGTCCAGTACCAATCTTGTAGAACTTTAAATAGGCAGAATTTCAGTCGGGCTTCGTGTACTCCCCTGTCTAAGGCTTCTAGTATGTCTGACCATTCTTCTTCTGTGTAGGTTAACCCAAGTCTGTCCTGCCAATTTAAACGTAAACGTTCAAGGAGGGGTTGCGAGTAGAGATGATTTGTTAGTTCGACGTAAAGGCCCGCCATAACGCCTTTGTGTCGGCCCCATTTCTGAAGGTAAGTGACAATGGGTGAGGTTTTACATGTCCATGGGGGAGCCCCTAGCGAGCTGAGCATACAATGTTTAAGCTGCAGGTATCTCCACTCTTGATTACTATGGATGCCGAACTCCTCCTGGAGAGAGGCGAAAGTTCGTAAATTATTTCTGTCTATTATATGGGATATGTTATGGATTCCTGCCTCGGACCATTGGGGCCACAAGAGGGGGCTCCCTCCTATTTTTATGTTTTTATTCCCCACTATAGGGGCCTGGGCGTGCAGAGAGGGGTGTATGTCCAGCAGGCGATGGGCTCTGCGCCATGCTGTGTCGGTGGCTTTGAGGATGGGATTAGGTGGGGAAGGGTGGTCGGTGTATATCCCTCCCATCGTGTGTTGTCCTCTTAGGAGTCTCTCTGTGACTACCCATTGTGGTGGATCCGCCGTGTCTGGGAGAGTGTATGCTAACTGTGAAAGTTGTAAAGCTAGTGAGTATTGTTCTATTGAGGGTAGGCCTAAACCTCCATAGGGGCGTCGGGCTAGGATAGTTGCCGGCTTCAGTCTCAGGCGTAGGGAGCCCCACATAGATGCGTCAATCGAACGGAGTATAGGGGGGGGTACCTGTAGGGGGAGCATGCCCAAGACGTATGTAAAGCGTGGTAATGTAGTCATTCTAACTGCTGGTGTCCTTCCCCACATAGACAGACCCAATAATGACCATTTTTTATATAAGGGGATCTAGATTATCTCTAACTATATGTTCCAGGCCTCGGTTGATATACGTTCCTAGGTATTTGAGGCGAGTCGGCGTCCATTGGAATGGCAGACCATGCACTGCTGCTCTCGTCATTCGGGATAGAGGCAGTGCTTCACTTTTGTCCCAGTTTACCCTGTATCCCGATAGAGGCGCAAATTCCTCTATGGTGGAAAGCAGTGTGGGTAAGGATGTTTCTAGGTCAGTCAGGGTTAATAGGATATCGTCTGCATATAGATAAATTTTAAATAAGCCCCCGGTTATTTGGATACCATTTATCTGTTGGGAGTTCCGTATAGTAGCTGCCAGGGGTTCCATGGCCAATAGGAATAGGAGTGGCGACAGGGGACAGCCCTGGCGAGTGCCTCTTCCAATGGGGAAGGGGTCCGATAGGAAACCCCCACAATTAACCTGTGCTGAAGGATGGTCATATAATAAGCGTACTTTAGAGATGAATTGTTCCCCTAGTCCAAAGTGTTTCATGGTGGTGAATAAATAGGGCCATTCGATGCGGTCGAATGCTTTCTCTGCGTCTAAGGATAATGCAAGGGCTTCGTCGGGCATATTTAGAGCTTCCAGTAGTGTATGATAGAGAGTGCGCATGTGGATTCTGGAGGAGCGGCCAGGCACAAACCCCACTTAGGTGTTATGGATTAAAGATGGTATCACTTTACGCAGGCGTGCTGCTAGAATGCTGGCTAGGAGTTTGACATCTCCATTCAAGAGGGAGATGGGGCGATAGCTGCCACAGAGGAGGGGATCTTTCCCTGGTTTAGGTAGAAAGATAATTGTGGCCCTGTTGGATAAGGCTCCTAAGGAGCCTTCCTGGCATGCTTCGGTTAGTGCTCCGTGGACTGCATTGATTGCCTCTTCCCCGGCCCATTTATAGAATTCCGCAGGGAATCCGTCCTCTCCTGGAGATTTATGATAGGGGAGATTTGTTACAACTTGTGTTATCTCCTCTCTGCTGATATCACCGTCTAAGAGGTTTCTGCCTCCTTCCGTCAAGCGAAGTAGGTTGGCCGTCCTAAGAAATGTCTCTATCTGTGTCTGATCAGACGACGTTTCCGGCGTGTAAAGGTGCCGGTAGTACTTAGCAAATTCGTTCACGATATCTTGTGGATGAGTTAGCAGTGCCCCAGATGAGGATGGTAGGGCCGAGATGGCGGAAGCTGCCTCTCTTTGTCGGAGCTGGGCCGCTAGGAGGCGTCCTGCTTTTTCTCCTTGTTCGTAATGACGGTCTCGCAGTTTTTGTAGTGCAAATTCTGCCTGGGAAGTGAAGAGTTCAGTGTGTGCTATTCTGGCTTGTTCTAAGGAGCGGCGTAGTCTAGGGGACGGTTGAGTAGTATACTGTTTAGTGAGATTCTGAATTGTGGTCTCTAGGATGGTTTGACGGGCGATTCTGTCTTTGTTGGCCAATGCTGCGTCTCGCATCATATTGCCTCTCAGTGTCGCCTTTGCCGCTGCCCATAAGATGCTTTTGGAGGTCACAGTACCTTCGTTCTCTGTCATATATGTAGATACGTGTGCTCTTAATTGTTCCTTCCCTTGGGGGGAGCGATATCTGCGCACCGCAAGGCGCCACGGTTTTCGGCCCGGGGGGGTACAGGCCTATCTGAATCAAAGTTAGTACTGGGGAGTGGTCTGAAAGGCCACTGTCCAGACTACTGGAATCCAGCACTCCGGGGATTACAGTGTGTGACACCAAAAAGTAGTCCAAACGTGATTGGGTACCGTGGACGGCCGATAAAAAAGTGTATTCCTTGTCTTTCGGGTGTTGTATTCTCCAACAGTCTACTAGGCCGACGTCCGTCGTTATGTCTGTCAGGAGGGCTCTGTCGTGGTTGTTGCCTATATCAATGGGGTCTGTCCTGTCCAGTATTGCGTTTTGGGCAAGGTTCCAGTCTCCCCCGATTATATACCGGGCTGTCCCGATTTCTGTCAAGATGCGGTTTAGTTGCAGGAAGAATCTGCGTTTTGAACCGGTTGGTGCATAGACGGAGTCCACGCATAGGAAAGTATTTCCTATTTTTAGTTTAACGAATGTGTATCTTCCTTCCGTATCACTCCATGTTTTAATGATTGTAATCGGGAGAGATTTTCGCATTAATATCGCCACCCCACACTTGTGAGGTGTGCCGCTCCCAGGTTCTTGGTTCACTTGGTAGCAGCTATGAACAACCCTCCCTACCCAGTCCTGCTTAAGTTTGTCGGATTCTAAAGTATCAAGGTGAGTCTCCTGTATTAAGACAATGTCTGCTTTTTTGGATTGAAGGTAGGACAATATTTTTTTCCGTTTAACATAGCTCGTCATGCCATGTACATTCCATGAGATGATACGCAGTGGCCGTGTCCCTTGAAGAGTTCTTCGACATCTTTGAACAGGTGTACCGGGTCGCGCTTGTTTCAGTGCCAACCCTAGCGGGGGTGGGAGGGAGGGAAGTGCCACCTATCCCTTTTGTTCAAATAAGAATTGTGTTTGTTATGGTACGATGGGTTATGGGAGGAGGGGTTGCAGCTGGCGGGGGTCGGAGATGCACTCTATGGAAGAGAAAATGAGAGAGAAGTTACAGGTTGGAGAGGGGAGGGGAGAGGCGAAATATGTAGGAGAAGAGGGAGATATAAGAAAGGGAAGAGAGAAGAAAAAAAGAAAGAAAAAAGGAAGGGAAAGAAGGCTGGAGGACCTGCCTCCTTAGCTAGTTCTGTAGACGGCGGGTCCGGTTCCTCTCGGGGCTCACGCGTCGTCGGGATGGTCCCTATCGGGGGGCAGAGCGGGGGCCGGGAGGGCAGTTGACAGTTGGCTATCCACATGTTAATGACAATGAGATGCGTAGGGATCTTGGCTGTGTATCAAGGATCAAGGGGCAAGTCTAACACTTATTGCCGATGGGTTGTGAAGGTGGTCATGTTATGGTCAATCGTTTATATGACTGGGATATGTGGTTTTGGGGGGTAGGAAGGGTGGGAGAGTAGTGGGTTATCTTGTGGCTAGGTGGTATTGCCGCAGGTATGGTTAACTGTTTGTGAAAGGCGACAGCCGGCTGGGGGGGGTGGGGAGGGGGAGGAGGGAGGGATGGACGGGAAAAGTTTGTACAGGGTGGGACTTGGTGTATGTTACATGATTTCTGGTGTTTCTGAAAATAGGGGAAGGTGAGGGTGTGCAGGGATGATGTAATGGGGCTAGGGTCCTGTGGTGGTATTGTCGGGCGAGGGCAGGGTTTACAGAAAGGAGAGGGTATTCAATTAATGGAAGATTGGGTCGGGAAGGGAGTGGAAGTAGCAGAGGGGCGGACGGAGTTATGTAACGTTAGTACCTTTGTGGATAGAGGTGCAGAGAGTTTTAGGTACACAATATTTCCCGGGTCCCTCTCCCTCGCCCCAGCATCACATTTTTATCTACTTCAACATTTTTATAACCTATTAATTCTTATTAACATTATACATCCTTATGACTATTATTACTTTATTATGTTATAAGCTGTGGATCTGGGTATCGGTCTATGCATCGTGCGGTGAGCAGTGAAGGCAGCATAGTTCCATGGTGTGCGAGGGCATTGTGTGGCCTGCCTCCTTGCTGATGTCCTGTCAAGTATTATTACTTCATAATACTGTTATGGGGTGCATAATAAACAGGTGCCGACCGTTTAGTAGTGTGGTGCATATTACCCTTATAGTTGTCCTTCCTAGAGGGAGTTCACAGGCGTCCGTGATGGGTGATCTGTGGGCGGTTGAGTACATCCCGGAAGGTGGTATGTACCTTATATGTGTCGCGATACCTTGATGTGTGGGGTCCCGTGTAATTGTGCTATGTTGTATTGTGTCATCTTGTGTGGGTTTGGTGTGTGGTGCTAACTGGTCTATTGGTATTCAATGGGTCATATTATGTTGCATGTGTCTCGGGGGATAGATTAGAATATCCTTTTGTATCTTAATCGCGGTCCCGTCGGTCCTGGTCTAGGCTCTTATGGAGTCCAAAAGAGGGGGGGGGGGGGGCTCGAAGTCTAGCCCTTACATGGGTATGTGTGTTCTGTCATACACCCAAGGCGGGTAACAGTTTTTACCCATTGTAAGACCTTATACTGGGTTACAGTGTACATGTGCTTTTGGGATGGCAAGTGTAAACGACTATATTAACGATCATAATGCAATTATAAACAATTATAAAGATTATAAAAAAGGCACGCATATATATGAACTGATTAGATACTCATCCGTCCCCAGGTTCAAGAGTTTCTGCGATTGTCTTGGTTTAGGCAAATGTCTTTTTTGTGTGTGGGATCATGTCTTCTTCTCAAGGGGGCTTAGTCGTTGGTTTCAATGGGGAACGAGATTTGTCCCTTTCCGATAACTGGGTGTGGGTTACCACTGCGTGCAATACTTGGGCCCCCGTCATCATGAGATCTGGCCATTCTCTCTATGTCTCTACCTCTTTGTCCGACTCCAGTGTCACATAAGGCCATGTCCGTCTTTTCCTGTCCTGGGGGTAGGTTTCCTTCATTGTCGCCTCCGTTGTCATGCGAACCGTTTGTGCTGGTAGAGTCCATTGATTGGGGTTGGAAGGAGTCTAGAAATAGTTGCAGTTCTTCGGGGTTGTAGAAATCCTTAGACACTCCGTTTTTAGTGACCCACATTCTTGCGGGGTCGAAGAGGCCGTATTTTATCTCCAGTTGACGCAGTCAGGGTCGTAGAGCTAGGAAGGCCTTTCTGCGGTCATTAGTTTCCTTAGAGTAGTCGGCGGTTATGCGGATGTCATGCTGATCCATTTGGAAGGGTCCATGTTTGCGTGCCGCTTGTAGTATTTGACAAGTGTGGTTGTGTCATAGTAAGCATGCGATGATTGGTCGGGGTCTTGAGGGGTTGCCGGGGCGCTTTGGTCCTACTCGATGCGCCCGTTGGAATTCTATCGGTGGGTCGAACTCCAATGAGGTCAGTTTTGGAAGGGCAGATCTCAGGAAGGATTGCACGTCCACGCCTTCTTCATTTTCCGGTATCCCATGTAGGCGTATATTATCTCTCCGGCTCCTATCCTCCATGTCCGTTAGTTTACTCCTCAGATAGAGGAGGTCTTGGTCCCAGGACATGGTGTTCTGTGCCTCTACCAATCCCATGCGTTGTTCCAGTCCAGTTACTCTGGATTGAAAGCCTGCAATTTCAGCTCGCATAGATTTGGTCTCTAGCGTTAGTTAGGTTATAGAGGCGTCCATCCCCTATATGCGGCGACTGACAGTGGTGATTTCCTGTAGTATCTTGTCCATTGTTGTGGTATGGCTCTTTTCTGCCATTGTGGTGGTTTCAGTTGGAGGTGATGATGTTTGGGGGTTGGCTGTGGTAGAGGCTAAGCGTTTATGTTGGAGTGCTTCCGAGAATAATAACTGTCGTGCGGGCTTACTGGCGGATTTTTGATTCAGTTTGTTACCGGGCATCGCCTCGACAGTCCGCTTGAGTCCTCTGCTTAGTGTACTATTCTCCCTCCTCTAAGTCCATTTGGGGCATTGGCTTTCTGTGACCGTTGGTTCTTACTTCTATTCTATCCTTCCTTTTCTTCCCCCTTTTTTCCCTGTCTCCTTGCCCTTCTATGAACGTTTTCTCTCATTCGTGGTTCATCGTTTTCTTCCTTTGCCTTTCCCCCTTTAGTTGCTATGTCAGTGTGGATCGACCTGACTTTGTTTTCAGTTGAGAGAGGAGGCTATATCCTTGTTGGTTCCGTTATGATAGAACCGGTGTGGGGGTTGTCATAGCCCAGAGTATTTATGTGGGTTTAGTCACTTTTCCCTATACCTGGCTCTTTTGTGGTTGTTGTTACGTGCAGGGAACGATGGGGGAGTGTGGCCTCCTCTGAGCCCTTTGCCTGTCGTCTGGGCTGGTCGGGGTTGCACGTGGCTGTGTTCCTGTGGGGAGAGGATTGAATGCGGTGTGTGTGCTTGTCGTCGCCTTTCTGTTCCTCGTCTGTCTCACTGCCCCTTTTTTTCCTCCACTTTACGCTTTCCTTTGGTCCCCTCCGCGCCCTCTCTTTTTGTCTCTCCACTTCATCCTCCTCGTCCCCGTTTGTTCCCCTCTTCCCCTCTAGTGTCTCCTCTGTCCTCTCACAGTTTACAGTTTTTCAATGTTATTTATAGCTTATGGGAGTGAGAGGAGAAGTAATTGCGCTTGATATCTCTGTGGGGGGAAGGGGGGGGGGGCTGTTCCGATCTTCCGGTGGTTTTCGGTTTATGGAGAAGGGTGGCGGAGGAGGTGGGGGGAGATCGTACCTCCATTGGTTTGCACTTTTTCCAGTCGTCCCGGCTCTTCTACCGGGCCGTCGTGTAGAATGCGGGTCTTTGACGCCTCGGCGGATCTCCCCGGGAGATCTGTGTATCCTGTGTAGACTACTCCTCACGGTCCCGCGGCTCGTCAGTTTGTTCCACGGCCGTGCCGTACCCGGCTCTCCTTTTATGCGACTCCGCCTCTCCAGCCAGGCCCTCTCTGTCAGAAAGGAGGGAGGAGGGGACACGGGCAGGTCGCGACTTCTTGGCCTCCCGGCTCGCCCGCATGGTGTCTCCAGGCTTCGGTCCGGGGCTCAACGGCTGTCGGAGCGGGTGTCGCCGTGCATAGTATGTTTTCCTGCCATCTCAGCGCCCCCGCCGCCCCCCCGTATTTGCCGCGACGCGGAGCTCTCGTATTAGGCGACCATCTTTCTTCGTGGCCCGGCCACGCCCCCATGCAACCTGGTTTTTGGGTATAATAATTATGCTGTCCACGCATGCAAATAGTATTTGGTCTTGTAGCATCTCCTGAAATGATGCCTTGTCAGATTCAGTTCAGTATATTCTAACAGGATACAATTTTGAAGTGCCTGCTGTGATCACTTTATGTCAATTATCATTTCTGCCATGTATGACACCCTCCCCAATAATGGACAAATATGTCCTAATGGTCAATACGGGTTGAGGGTGTGCAAAATATCTGCCCAGTAACAGATTGTGTCTGTGCCATCAGTGTTTTCTTCTGTACTCTGAAGCGTAATAGTAGATCCTTCTATAACCGAGTTGTTTTAGGCCATAGATACAAATATTCTAGAAATGAATATATTCGTAGACGTACATGTAGCACCAGAAAAAATGCCTAAGCCCTCATTTCCAACAGTTTCAAATTATTCCTCATGGTCAGATGCTTTTATCAAACTCTCTCCGAGACTGGTTAAGGCTTCACCCCTACCAAAATATGAGCTGATGCTAAAACATTTTGACGCTGTCTTGACTGGAAATAGAACTGTGACTCTTAGATGTAGAACACTGAGATTGTCTTCAGTGTTTGGGTCTGTAGTTTCTGATGTGTTATTAACGTCTCTAGTCAGTCAGGGTAAGGGTGACAACTGAAGCAACACAGTTGCACAGCTACCACTGCCAGAGTTAAACACTCAGTGTAGACGTGATGCCAAAAGGCGGCACTTTGTACTGGTAATGTTTGCCACTTATCACAAGAAAACGTTACTTGCTTGTGGCAACTATCTTTCTGGTGGATACTTTATCTCCATGCAGATTCCTCACTTCTAGAATAATCCCATGAGTCAGACTGGATCCTGAGACTTCAAAGCTCTCACTCTACCATATCGACTCCTGAAGTGGAAGAAGATGACATCACCAAAGCCATATGGCACCCATGAAGTTACAACAGCGTCCGATCCCTTTTTTCTCTGCCTTCAACATAGATCTGGAGCTCACTCGCTCATTCTCTCCTGACAGTTCCGAGTTTTCCTTGCACAAATTTTAGCATAGTTCAGTGCTTGGTTGCCTCCAAAACGTTCAGGATTTAAGCACTGCAGGAATTGTGAAGGACAGATGTCCATCACTGACCCACACTCCATATACTTATGGTGCTTGGGACCAGACAATGATTTCTGTTCCTGCAAATTGTGCCTCAGTATGAGTCCAGAGGCCATCAAAGAAAGGGAGGCCAAGTTGTTTATGGCCCTGACCCATGAGGAGAGGCAGAGTCGTCAGTGTTAAAGCCCACATTCCAGGTCTCCTTCCTCGCACTAATGAGCAACAAACAGAGAAGCAGCATAGAGAAAATAAAAACAATCTGGAAGAGGTAGGTCTCCCAAGAGACTACGATCTCCCACAGGGTCTTCATCCTGGAAACCAAAGTTTTTTAATTTTTTAATTTTTTTTTAAATGTTATATTTTGTACGGGATGCATACAGTAGTATGGCTCAGCAAAGTATTGATTCATACAATGGCAACACAAGAAATACATCCATTACGGGAGAGGATTTCACGCTTCCGAAACCCCAGGAATCTGATGCACTACCTTTTTTATTTTTTGCTTTTGTATGCTCTGTACTGCCGACCACTCACTGTCTCAACTCAATTTCCACTAAACAATCAATAGCATCTCCTATGACAAACTATGCATAAGTTACCAAAATAAGACGTGGAAAATCTATAAAACTAAGCACTTGTGGATAAGCAGTAGTAGTGCTATAGCCTCAGGCTATGCTGGGGAGGGTTGGTAGAAGTGAGAGCAGGCGACCCCTCCACATCATCAATCATACACACTCCCTTTTGATGGCTATTCCTGCCACTCTGATTGGGGACAGTTGCACTGTGGCAGACCTGCCATGTGCCTGCATGTCCATGTCCCCCGCTTGTGCACATCAACATGTACCCCCTTTCCCCCATATTCAGCCAGAAGCCCGCTTGATTCCTCATGGCTGTCCCTGCGATCAAGATCCAGCGTGACAAGAAGTCAGTCATCTCCCCGTACCTCCACATTCACAAGACCTTCCAGCATGTCTCCCCATAATTGTTTCTCGGTCTGCGTGCTCATCTGTACACATTAATCGAAACCGCTGTTGCTCTGCCAACCCCCCACCTTCCCATTTGCGTGTCATCCAGCCATTTTTGGATGTTTGCAGACCTTGGTTGCGTCCAGTGTATGGTCAAACAACGCTTAGCTAGTATCAATCCCAGAAGGGCAAATCTGTGTCTCATTTTAGCCCCTCTTTTGGATGTCGGTAGCACACCCAGCAGTCAATGCTTGACTGAGAAGTCAGACTGTATGCGTGTACCTCCTGCAGTGTCCGCAACACTACCTCCCAGTACTTCTGGTGCCCATGGCATTCCCACGGCATACGTAGGAACACTGCCGGAGACGTCCTGCATCCGGAACATGCATTTGACCATGCCATGCTGGTTCTGTGAAGCTATTGCAGCGTTAGGTGGCACGGTGTAGATAACAAAACTGAGTAAGCTCCTTGGAACCAAAGTTAGCAATTGTGGAGCCATCTGACCCTGCTCTGGATGGCTCCAAGCCGTTTGCTCTGCCACAACTTCGAGCTAGTTCTTCTGACGCCTTCCTCTCCGACACCAATCGGGTTCCCTCCATTCTTGCCAGATCTGTCCGGCCCAACACCACAGATGATGGATTTCAAGGCACCAACATCTTTCCCAGAGTTCCCAGCTTCAGATATGGACCCAGCTAAGCTTCTTAATACAATGTTTAGCATTTTCGCCAAAGCCTCAAACACTTCAGGTACACCACCTCACTCAGGAGCATTATTTGACCCCTCCATGTTCATACCAATGGCGCCATACCGTGAAGGGCCTGTAACACCAGCCCCTGCACCACTGACGCTGCCACCTCCATCAGAGCCACACTCAAATCAATATGGCACCGTTACCTCCTTAGAAAGGTCCAGGAGAGAGGCGCAAAGGCTCAATGAAGAAGAGGATCATTGAAGGATCCACAGTATCTCTGGTACAGAGTACAACCCCTTGGCAATGATGGGGTGTAAATCCTTATATTACCACCAGCCTGTCCTTTGCCTGGTGTATGGACACTTTCCTGGCGATGGTCATGGAATTTTCTGCCTTACAGCTTTCCACAGAGGTTCTGCCAGTTCACTCTGACATAAAGAAAGCAGCTGAGGTTCTGGAACTACAACTACTCTCAGTACCGGTAAAGAGGAATATCCTCTTGGAGATTCTACCACCATCAAACCACTCGGAGTCCTTACTGCCTTTAAATGAGATCTTTGTGGAATCTATCTTAGCAGCCAGGGAGAATCCACCCTCTATAGCGGAAGTAACTAGGCTGGTGGCCAGACGCTATAGCCCTGCTCCTGGTGATCCATTCTTTCTGCACACACTTGCCTGGCGAGTCTGGTAAGCAGGCAACCTGCCCTTCAAGGCAGGTGCAAGGCACTTCTTCCTCAGTCCCTTCGGGCAAAGAATTGATAAGACTGAAGGCATGGGGGAAGATCTCAGCTTGCAACATGGCCCTGAAGTCGATGAATGCTAATTGCCTTTCAGTCTGTTATGTACACGCCTTGTTGGACAAGGCTCAAATGATAGTGCCTCATGTTCCGGAAGACATAGGGGCACATTTTCAGGACGCCCTGAATGATCGCCATAATGCTTCTAGGCACATCATCAAATCTGGCCTGAATACAGTGGGTTCTGTGGCAAGAGCCATAGGTACTTCAGTATCTTTCAAATGCCATGCTTGGCTTGGACCTCCGGCTTTTAAAAGGACATGCAATCTAATTTGATGGACCTGCTCTTTGAATAAAGTCGTCTATTTAGAGAAAGAGCATATTATGCCCTTGAAGGATTTAAAGCCAGCAGGGCATCAGTAGGTTCTCTGAACCTTCACCAGCCTGAACCCCGAAGAGACTACAGACATGTTCATCACTTCAGGGGAATTCGCAAGGAGTTTTTTTCCTTTCAGCAGAAGCAGTCATATCGTCCACAGACACAACAGCCTCAAAACCTGCTGGTCTGCTAATTTCAGGATGTATAGGTAAGGGCTGTGGATCCTTCGAACAAGCCTCCTGCTCCTCTTCCTCCCCTGACCCCACCAAGAAAACAGTCTTGGATCTCTCCCCCAGCTACATTCAGAGCCTTTGGGGGGACAAGTGCCCCCTTTTCTGCTGGCATAGAAGGCCATTACTTCAGGCCAGTGGGTCCTTCAGATGGTGGAAAGCGGTTACACCCTTCTTTTCCTTTGGACACCACCCTTCATCCCATACTCACTTTCCTCTCCAGTGCAGTTAGTGCCAGAGGAGGAAAAAGACCAAAAATTGTACTTTTGTTATTTCCTTGTGCATAAGAATGATGGCAGTCTGCATCAGGAGGTAGGACTTCTTCCACAAAAAGGAAAAGCTCAAGATACTGACCCTAGCTCAAGTATTGCTGGTGTTGTAAACTGGAGACTGATGGTATCACTGAACTTGCAGGATGTGCATTTCTACATTCACATATTGCGGCCACATTAGCGGTATTTGCACTTTATAGTTGGGTCTATGCATTACCAGTTTGCATTACTCCCCTTTGGCTTAACGTCAGCACCTCAAATCCTCACCAAGGTGTTGCCAGTTTTTCCATACTAGGATGACTGGCTGATCATAGCTGAGTCGCCAAAGGTGGTGTTGCACCATTTGCAGTCAAGAGTGTTCAGCCTGGGCTTTTCCATCAATGAGCCAAGCCTCCTGAGGCAAGGTCTGTGCTGGACACCACCCTCCTCTCCGCTCTCCTCCCACCTCAAAGGATTGCAGACATCCATCCTACGAGAAGCGCAAATTCTAATTCTGAGGGTCTGCTGGCTTTCTGCATTCTCCTAGTCACGCATGTATGTTGGCAGATGAGGGCCCTGCAGTGGCACCCCCACAGGCACTGGCTATACTACAGGAGGGACCTGTCGGACTCCATTGTGATCCACCCCAGCACTGCAGCGGAAGTGGTTTGGTGGGAACAAGGCAGGATGTCCGTCTTTCCCCCTCCAATTATGGATACAGTAGTGATGGATGCCTCCACTTAATGGTGGGAAGCTCAACTGGAGGTTCTAAAGATCAGATGCCTCTGATCTTTGGAAGAACAGATTCTTCACATCAACCTGTTGGAATTGCAGGTGATTTGGTTGGCACTTAAGGCTTTCCTCCCCTCCATCCAAAGTCTGGCCGTCCAGATCTTGACAGACATGATAGTGATGTCATATGTGGACAAGTAAGGAGGAGTAGGGTCTCACTCTCTTTGCTGGAAACACGGATTCTATAGTCTTGAGCACACCGCCAAGTGATCTGGTTCACTGCCAAGCATCTATCGGGGTTTCTGACTGACAAAGCTGACAGTCTGATCTAGCTTTATCTTGCCAATCACAAGTGGTGTCTTCTACAGGCGGAAGTACAGGACATCTTCCCCCAGTGGGCACTCCTCAGAAGATGCTCAGTGCCAGCTATTCCGTGCCCGTATCGACTGAATGGAGCCTTGGGGACATGTTTCAGTTGAGGAGTCATTCACATTGCCCCGAACTGGCCAAGGGGGGTGCAGTATGCGGAACTTCAGTATTTCCTGCCACGCAGCAATTCAGACTGGATCTCATTTCCCACTCAAAGGGGATGGCGCTGCAACCCAATCTTCGAGGACACCACCGACCTGTCTGGAGATTGAGCAGGGACAACCGAATGTCTTTCAGCTGCCATACGAAGTGGATGACATTTTTTAGGGGCATTGCCCCTGTATAAAATCTGCTTATTCTGGCAGATGGAGTTACTTTGTTGCAATGGTGTGCAGACAACAAGGTAGACCCGTTGCAGGCTCCCAGGTTCTACAATGTACATTTTACCTTGCCCAGAGGGGCTGTGGATTGGAATAGTCGAGGTATTTTGCAATAATATAGGTGTTTCTGTCTGCCACGTCAACTGTTTCTCTTCAAATCCCCCATTGTGATGCGTTTTCTGAAGGAGCTAATAAATCTGTATCCTCCAACCCCCTTTATTGTGCCCTAGGTGGACCATAATTTGGTTTCAGCTTTTGTGATGGGGACTCAGTTTGAGACCCTACACAGTTTTTCTTTAAGGATGTTGATCCTGGAAACAGTTTATCTAGTAGCAATAACGTCAGATGGGTGAGCAAGCTGCAGACTCTTCTCTCCTGCTCACTTTTTACATCTTTTTACACTGAAAAGTTGGTGTTGAGAAACGGGGATGCTTTCCTGCCAAAGGTGGGGACTCCTTTTCATCTGGGTCAGTCCATTACAGTTTTCCAACCTTCTATTTCCCGTCCGATCCACAGAGGAGCGGTTATGTAGGTTGTATCCTACATGGCCAATCAACTACTACCTGAACCATAATAACGACACAATACCGGATGACCAGCTCTTCATGGGGTACTGTGGTGCCACAAAAGGCAGAAACCTTTTCAGGGTGGATCATCTGCTACATCAAGACCTGCTATGCGACCTGCAGAAGGGATCAGAACCCATTCTACTAGGGCCATACCCACCACTTCTGCCCCTGCAATTGCAAAGCTATTCAAGGCAGCTCCGTGGGTATGTCTGCATACATTTTCCAAGGATTATTGCCTGGATTCCAAGTTGTGTAGAGAGAGTCATTTTGCCAGATCCATCTTGCAGGAGTTCCTGGTATAACCATCCATCAATCCTCCTCCTAGGGTGAGTATGGCTATAGAACCTATTCTGCAGATGAGAGCTCTGCAGGTTTAAGTATCGATCAGCAAATAAAGTTACTTGCCTGCAATAATGACCTTTCTGGTTGATACTCTCCCTGTAGATTCCTAACCAACTTGCCCACCACCTCTGTATATTTATAGGGAAAGGTTATGTTTTGCTTTCACTAATGACTGAGCTGACAAAAATCTCTGGAATGCACTTCAGTTTAAAGAAGACATTTATTACTTCACCACGAGGTTCCTAAAAAAGGAGCTTAGTAGATTGAAAGAACATGTTTAAAAATAGTCACAGCAATGAAAGGAAAATATACCAAAATGATTCTCAACTGCAATGTACACAGCAAATATATGTAGTTATGATTATGCAAAGCAAAGAATAAAGTAAAAATTAATCACCGTAGGGCCTGCCAAGCTCTTCATCTTTCTCAGGCCAGCAAGAAGTTGACCTCGTTCAACTGCGAGAAAGAGATATCCACCATCACGGGACAAATGTCAGGCATATGTTCTGGATTCCACTGAATTCCCAGAAACTGCACCTTTTGCGACAATACCTGTGTCTTGTCTGAATTAATTGTACACATCGTACTCTGCGAAAGTTGTCTGAATTTAGCAGTAACATCACCAACTTCTTGCTCAGTGTAATCTTTTAAGGAATGCATTTCAACTCCTGCCAAAATCTGTGGGTTACTCTGCGCACCAACTGCGCTCTGCTCATGCAGCCCAGACTGGCCCTCACCTTTAACCTCCTCATTACTGGAATGTGAAAAGTCAGATTCTCCTGTGACAGCGTGGTAGATTTCAGTTTTGTTTTATAATAATTTGTTCTGAATAACTTTCTCTTTTAATTTCTTATTTTCATATTCTGTTTACATCTCTCATGCATTTTTGTGTAAGCAGACAAAAGTATCCAAACCCTCCTGTCAAGAACAAAAGGGATATCATTCTGTTCAAAAATCACCTTTTCTAAACATGAAAAAACATTTAACACTTTTGTTTTATCCAAGCACCCATCCCAAAACTTAGAAAGTCCTGATAAACAAGAAAACATATTTGTCAAAACATAATGCATTTCACATGCATTTTCAAACATGGTTTGCAGTGCCTCCTTTATTTCTCTGAACAAAAACATATTTACACTTTTAAATTGTGCACTTCCAACCTCTCTTTTTTTAGACTGTCCGACCTACGCCAAAATGTTTTGCTTTCACTAATGACCGAGCGGACAAAGATCTCTGGAATGCACTTCAGTTCAAAGAAGACATTTATTATTATTTCACCAGGAGGGTCCTAAAAAAAGAGCTTAGTAGATTGAAAGCACACATTTTTAAAATCGTGACAGCAATGAAAGGAAAATATACCAAAATGATTCTCAACTGCAATATAAACAGCAAATATATGTAGTTATGATTAAGCAAAGAATAAAGTAAAAATTCATCACCGTAAGGCCTGCCAAGCTCTTCATCTTTCTCATGCCAGCAAGAAGATTACCCCGTTCAACTGCGAGAAAGAGATATCCATCGTCACGGGACAAATGTCAGGCATTTGACGTCTAATCCTGACCGAGGTCTTGGAAATTCCACAACTACTGAGCAGGGCTACCTTTTTATATCTTAAAGAACAAAAAGAAGGGCTTTCTGGGAAAGCCTCTCCCATAAAAAAAGAAATATTCAAATGTGCTGGCTAATGTAGGTCAGAGTTGAAAGAAACAGGTTGGAACTGGCCAGTCTCCCAAATTGTCTCTCTCAAGGCCAAACCGTTCCCTGCTTGCACTAAAAAACAACAATCTGGTACATTCTTATCGTGCTGACGCCTACCTCCTCCATAATGTCACAGCTCTTCGGTGAGAAAGAATATGAAAACAAGCACCGTTTACAATGTGCAGCCTTTAACATGGCATTGTCTAACGCTACGATAAAGTCAATAGGCAGCTAAAATGAATACAAAATGTAATCTGAAATTGGTGAACACTGAACAACTAATCCAGGTGCAATGTGTTGCAACATAAAGTCAGCGGTCAAAAACACATATTTCACTACAGGTTAATAAGATACCAATATACATATATTTTGGAACTGCACTACTCTCCGTCAATCCTTCTACTCATTTAGAAGGCAGGGAAAAATGGAAGTAAACTGACATTGCGTCAAGTTGCAGGTAGAAATATCCAGCAGAAATTTCAGGTGTTGGTGATGTGCTATATACTTTGGCATATGAAAGACCTGCATCTTTCAGATCCAACACAGTCATGGTTCTTATGTTGAGTACAGTGACATCCTGACAGATTTGTTCAGGAACCTCAAGTCTAAAATCGGTCTAAATATGCTTCCCTTCTGTAGTATGAGGAAAGATATAGAATACTCCCCCCTCTCCCTCACTCAAAATGGGGTACTTCCTCTTTTGCTCCTTGACAATAGTGCTGGTGTTTTTTCCAATTGTAGTAATATTTTTGTTCCGTCATTTTTTGCTGGAAGTGTAACTCTGTACAACCAACACCAGTTTCGTTCACATGGGCACCTCCAGGTTCCAAACAATTCCTATCACCTGTGGAGTCCCCCAGGTTTTCATACTATCCCCTGTCATCTTCAACCTCTTCAAGTAGCTGCTTGATGCTCTATCCACAAATAGGATCAAGATTCATAAAAATTCTGAAAATACACAACTCTACTTGCAAAACCTCTCTGCTTCAGACATTCAATGCCTCAAACACTGCCTGCACATAATCCATACTTGGATGTCCAATGCCTTACTAAAGCTCAGCCCAACTAAGACAGAATTCTTGTTATTTTCTAAGAACAAAAAACAGTGCAAACTTGGCTCAATGGCATGAACCTTGACAGCTTCAAACACTAACTTTCATCTAATGCCAAGTCACTTTAATTCACCCTGGACACCAATTTAACCTCAAGGGAAACACTGCCAATAAAACAATGATGGCCTGGTGGCCCCCGTCTGTTCTAGTGAAGAGAAACAATTTATTTCAGCATGCGATGTCAGAACTGCTGTTCAAGCCCTTGTACTCTCGCATCAGGATGGTTGTTACACCCTGCTCTATGGCCTCCCAGGCTTAACACTAACTCCCCTCCAAAGCATCCTACATGCTGCAGCAGATCTCATCCAGAGCCATAATCAACAGAACTCAATTGGCTCCCCTTGCCGGCCCCCACTGTCTTCAAAACCAAATCCATCATTCACAAATCCATCAAGGCTAGCATCCCTGCTTATTTTGGTGACAAGCTCACCATCTCTGGTGACTCTAGGAACAGCTGTAACCAGGAGACCATCAGAGTGCAGGTAAGTGTACAAAATTTAAAAAATAAGGCAGCAGGTCTTTTCTGTCTATGCACCCAGAATCTGAAACATCATCCTCTCCATCTGGACAGTCACAATGCTGCTCCAAAAGACTTGAAGATGCACCTTTTTAAAGGACACTATGTCACAGTGTGCACCTGTGTACATACTCATTACCACTCCTAAAACATTTTGGCTTTATGCTAGTCCTTTACTCAGTACAGTGTTCTGCTGCCTTTTAGCTAGGTTCTCCATATAGTAGAATCACATACTTCAATACAGTATATGTTCTGTATTGTACATAGATCCAACGGTTCAAAGATTATTTCTTTCTGTTTTGCTGGAAGTGGCCTTTGTCTCTCTCAGATAGGTGTTTCAGGATCAGCAAGAATGTGAATGGAGTTCCTGTTTGACAAGACCCCTCTCTCCAAAGTGGTATCTAGGTGTACATCTTAAATTCCCTTATGTAATGATGTGTTTGGCGAAAAAGATATGTCTGCTCTTGCAGTTGATAAGCAGATGATGTCTCAAAAGGTTGCCTTTGACCACCAGTCTGTGTCACTAACTTTAAATGGCAAGAGCATTGTTGAGACAAAGCCATCCTTGATTTTGACTTCTTTGTTTTTCTTTACCTTTTAGAGCATGTTGTCCAATTTTTGGCTAAAAAGATGTTATCAAAAGACATGTATAAGAGGTGTTGTTGCACCTCATTAGACGGCGAGGAATTCACAACCATGAATAGTCTTAGCAGTTATGCAGTAGAAGTCTGTATGCAGAATATACCTAAGGAATCAAGGGCACAACAAACTCCCTCACTAGAAACCACCTTGCCACCTGCATTATATCCCCTATGCTCTGTCATTCTGTGTGGTTCAGGAATGTTTCCCTCTTACTGATTTCTGTTTTATCGGACAATTAGCAATACACCAGTTCCTGGCTGCTCTTACAGCCACTCATACGAGGTCTAGATGTGTGCTCTAGATGTGTAAAATCTGTCGGGGTGGACTTTCAGCCCCTAAGATAAAGCTCTGCTTCTGGCTATAAGCATAATGTCAGAGTTCATCAGTATATGTCCCAGAATATACATACGATTTTAAAGGCTATCTTTGCATTTCCTCGTAATCTACAGTGTAACAATCCTGTTTCACAAAAAAATGTGTATGTGTTAAAATCTCTCTCTCTCTCTCTCTCTATATATATATATATATATATATATATATATATATATATATATATATAAATAAAATACGAAAAATAACCGACACATTGAAACAAGTGTAAGTAAATATTGGAAATGGAAGAGCAAATTTTATTGAAAGATGAAAAATAACAAATTATGGCATTTTTACCAGCAATGTCAAGACTTCTGTTGGAAAATTAGTTCTCTACTTTTCACTTGGAAATACTTTAAGAACCAACAGAAGGTCCAAAATGTTAATCTAGTATTTTATCTCCTTCCAACATAACTGCATAGGTTAGCAGTTGCACAGCATAAATATGTCCCTTTTTGCAAACTCTGAAAAACAAGATTCGACTTTCTTTCACGCCGCTGCAGTAGGAAATCCTTGATCACCTACAGTTCTCTGCTTCCGCGTTTCTTTTACCTTTTTTTCCACCCTAAAGTGGGGAAAACCAAGACAAAGACATAATTTATGTTATTTGCTGAAATACTCGACTTCCTGCTTTACAAAATAACATTCATTTATCAGGGACAGTTGTAGCTTCCTCAAAACAGACTGATAATTACCACGACAAACTTAGCGTCTATAGCTTCTCAAACTCCACTTATAAAGCTTCCTTCGAAAAGACAAGCCTTTTTTAAAGTTGGCAGGGAGTTCTTGATCCAGAACTCCCATGCCTCCTGCTATTAAATGTGCTGCGGTAAAATGAAAGTGTTTACCCAGTCGCACTGGCTTTTGCTATGAGTTTATTTCAACTGCCCTCCTGTGGTGGGATTTCCAAATTAATTTTAACTGGCACTTAACATTTAAGATATTATTTAAGAGACATGCTTCCCCCTAAGTATAGGAGACTACATCCAGCAACAAATACAGGGCAACCATGCATTTCAGTCTTTTTATACCGAAACTGGACCACATAAATCTAGATCTAGTGATGGCTGTGAATTTCACTGAGAAGAGCCCACAGTGAAAATCAACATTAAAAGATACAGTTATACATGGAAGTGATATTTTCTTCCTGGGCCATAGCTTGCAGAAAATACATTTTCTTTGTTTACTGGTAATTAGGTTATTGTTCAAATCAAAACATGCCATGGGGCATACATTCTTTTCATAGTATAAGTGTACAGCACACGGCACCACCACAAGATGCATTTAAATCATAGCTCTTTGGTAAACAGTTTTATCAAGTGTACAATTCAGCCATATCTTCAGTACATCAGTAGCAGCAGAAGGCGCAACAGTCGCAGATCTTTAAAAACGGACTTACATATGACCTCGATAACATTTCCATAGGGTCCATATCTTTCTAATATTTTAGAACAAGCTTTTCCTTCTTACAAAAACCATTCAGAAGCCATACACCAGTTCACGTCACCCCCACTGATCGAATAGAGGGACAGAGATGATCCTCATAATCTAGCTATATTGCTTCGGGCTACAACCATCCACACATTACACAACAGTCGTAGGTACCTGGTTCCTGTTTCATTCCCCCATATTCGTAGGATGTACAGCTTTCTGTTTTGGGTCAGCTGCAACGCAGCAACTCCTGCCAAATCACCTCGTCTCAATACCTCCTGAATCCAGTCCCACATGGTGTGTACAAACGTGCCACCCCGACAACAACGCCGGAGGTATTAGTTCGTTTTAGCTCACCTGATTTCCCCCATTAATTCTCAAGTATGACATACCCTGTGATGCATACTTAACTGTGCAAACTGAAATCAAGCAGAAAACACTTGAGCAGTATGTGATCGGACAGGTTCTGCAACATACATCAACCAGATATACTTCTACCCTTTAAACAATGCTTAGAAAAACTATGGCTGAGAGGTCACCTCCTAATTTCAGACCTCTATAATGGACAGCTATTAGAATTGCCAATAATATGACCGTGTCCTTAAACGTTTTAACTCCGTCAAGCATGGGGTTCCTTAAACGCCCACAAACACTCAAACTGCAAGCTATCAGTTACACATGTATAGCATTATAACTCGGACGGGATTTTGAAAGGGAAATCCTTTTGACTCTGCTCTAACGGTCCTCACATTTGTAATCACTGTTCCAAATTAGAACAGCAAGAGCCACTTAAACACGCTTCCTCCGTGTGAATTTCCACACCACAATATTAAAGTATTAAGATAAACTAAATGCATTACTAAAAGAAAAGTTTAAGACTCTGACAGCCCTGGTGTACAATCAATAAGCATCATGCTTCAGGCACAAGAATTCGTTCAGTACAGCCCACAGCATCGAGTGTCTAAAAAACAAGGGCACGGGCAAAGGTAAGTCTTGTAAGAGTAATGGTAAGTATAGAATTTATGGATTATGGTGCGCGTCAAAAATGCCTCGTAATTACACTAGAAGCTGTTTAGAAGATTTTGCTAGTACAGGCTCTGGCCACATAAGCAATTGAGGCAGAGAGTGACTGCACCACATAAATACAATTTTGAACTGAAGACTATTAGGTGATTGGGGTTGCCTTTCTCCGTGGCTGAGGTTGCTTCACTCCTTCTGTGAAGGGAACTATAGTTCTAAAAGTTAGCACCAGAAAAGCACAAAGATGATCCAGTCTGCCCTGTTTACTTCAGAAAACAAGGTAACACTTAAAACGCCTGCCGCCAGTTTGTGGTTTCGTTGTGCTGGAATTAGCAAAGAGGTTACACAAAAGCCACTAAAGTGAAGAATAAAGTAACCCTGGGCTCCTTCCTATACCCGACCACTGGGAATCTTGTCATCTTGAGAATAGACCATTATCACCTCTGCAATGTTGTTAAAGCCACCCACCACCAGTCACAATGCATGTGTGCTGCACACAACAAACCCCCTAGTAACATTAATGAAAATTCCTGCTAAAGCCACAAATGAAGCAATTCAATGTAGAGCCTTTGCTGATTATAAATGCATGGTCAGAGCTACTTCAAGATATAGGTGGCCGACAACTAGCGTAGCAGCCAATGCCACCAGACAGGCTGGTTTCTAGGGCTAGGGATCAGGTCTACATTTGGTGGCACAGTAGACAAACTGAAATAGTCAGTGTCTCACTGCTCAACGTGCCCAGTGAATTTATTGTAAAGCACAGCCATTAACAATAACTCCTACAGGTGAATGTAGCCTGAGTGTAGCAAGAGCGAGTACTGTACTACAGTTCATATTTGCTGCTGGTCGTCTCATGACACTGTGTGCTAGATTTACTGCTAGACAGTGACCCAACTCAACTGACCACTACTACACTCCCAGTGCTGAACACAAAAAGCTGCTGTCTGCCTAACTATAAAATCACAAGTGGAGCACATTTTCAGAATTTGGGTCTCAATGTTCTTTGGTGATGTAAGTATGTGTAATGTTATATTTCCTGAAACTAACCAGAAATATGATTATTCCCCAATCTATCTGCTCTTCACAGAAATAGGTAAAACAAACCAAAAATAAAACAACATACATTATAGAGTGGCATGGTGGATTAATAATCTGCAAACTCACTTCGCTATCATTTGCAGGTCGAAAGTTTTGCTTCCCTGCAAGGTCAATGCAGCTGTTCACCCAATTGAGCCCTGTCAGATCCTACTGTGTGACACAAAGAGAGGCGGGGAGCTGGGCTACTACGCCACAACCATAATGGTTGCCACTGGTGTCCTGACGTACGGCTCACTATGCTTCTGCAAGCAGGGTGAAGTACAACCTTTACTCTCATGAGACTCAGGGTGGCGAGGGCGAGCAGTCAAAGGCCTCTCAGAGACCAAGAACTCAAAGAGTCAAACGAAAGTACTGACCAACCCAGTGCTCGTCTTAGTAAAAGGAATGTACTTTAGTATCACAGCAAAACAAATTACTGAACATCTTAATCAGGAGTCAGTTTCAGGGTACTACTTAACAAAACTATAGGGCTCTAGTCAATTTTCCGAGTTCCAACACAGACCACACTGTACTAAAACAATCGTCACAGTTCCTGCAAAGCTACATGGTGCAGTGTGGCTGCTATAGATCTTACACCCTTACAGTGTTCTAGAAGCAAAGGAAAGCTCAAAGGCGAGAACCAGTACAAGTGCGAGTTCACTATTTGGCTTAAGCGAGCAACTCTGTATTGCCTAAATCTTGAAGATAAAGGGAAAGTGCCATAGATATTGGATTGTAGTCATTTCAGTTCATATCATGGAAAAGTGTTCACACTGGTAGTCTTTACTTCTAATGTACAGGTCCTTTCAGTGCAAGTCAGTCTCTCAACATGGTACTGAGTTACCTGTGTTACTGATATGTCTCAGTGCAGAGGTTGTTTCGGTATGTCTATCGTGGCTGATTGTCAGTGTCTCTTGCTAGCTGGAGTACGCTAATGCTGCGACCACGGCTCGTGAATTTTCCAGGTGAACACAAGACACAATAAGCATGATAGGCATTAGCAGCAGTCAAACGTCTTCTGCAGTTGTGACCTCAAGGCCTTTGGAAGGTCCTTCTACCATGCTGGTGTCAGTTTCGTAGGTCACACAGTACATCAGAGGGCAGGAGTGGTAAAGGTCCAGTGACTGCTATGGTAATGGCGGATTGCACACTGTTGCAGAGGCAGCTCCTTCGCAATGGCAAAGGAGCATCGCCTCCCTTGGCTGAGCCAGCAGCATGTGAAGGGCGGGGCTGGGCAACAGGAGGAGGGAGAGGAGCAGAGAGTGCACCTAAGTGTGCATGTGTGTTTGGCTGTCCGTCTCTGGCCGGCCAGACACACACGCGCACTTAGGTTTCTCCAGTCTGGCCGTGTTGAACAGCTGGGCTGGAGAAACTGCAGAGCCCCTAGGATTGTGTCTGAGCAGCAGTCCAAGCCACTCAGACCAATCCTGACGCTGGTTTAATGCTATCTTTAGCATGAAAGCAGCACCAGGATTTCTGGGGAGACTCTGCTCGTGTCCCAGTGAATACTGAGACACCACATTGAGGGAAGAAGAGTGCCAGAAGACGGCAGCATCCGCGAAGTTAAGTTTATTAGTTTTTATTTTCACCACCTCGTCTCCACCCCCTCACCCCCACCAACCCCTCCCCTTGAGATTTGTGGCAGCTGCTGCTGCACTGTTGCTTGAAGTCTGTCAATGCTTTATGCCACATGAACAATGCAGGGAGGTTGGGTGCCTTCTCACAGCTCGGGTTAGCACCAGTCACGCTCAGCTCTTCTGAGTGCCACACACAGGGAACATGGCTAGACTTCACCTGTACAGTGTATTCTCTTAAATGAGTCAGCAGCGTGAGACGTGTACTGTGCCTGGGAGCACTTACCAGCCCGGCAAATCCGTGAATTACAAATTAAAGTTGTAGTAAGCACAAGCAAAGATCTATAGAAGTAACCAAGAGTAGATAAGCATCAGAAATCGCTTAAAAGTAGTACAAGTTACGATTATTGAGATAGCTGAGCATGGGTTACCTGAAAAAGAATCTCAAAAAGATACTGTGCAGTCTGTGACAGCGCAACGTCAAGTGCGGTCCTATTGAAAATAATGTGTGTGTCATGTCTGGGAAGCCTTGCTATTTAAGCTGGGACAGCTTCTGATAAGCATAGGTGCAGAAAGCGGAGTTGCAAAAAGCCCGAAGAGGACGCCGTGAAGGAAGAGGCAAGTAACACTGGTATAACATGGAGGATGAAGTAACAGAAGGTGTTCGCACTCAAGTCAAAAGAAAGGGGAGGTCACAGGTTAAAAAAGTTAGACATGTTTTTCTAAATGCTGCAAGTTAGCAAAGCTAGTACGAAGGTCAAAATGAAACAACATATAAAAATTGTTATCACATTAATTTTAACCTACATGGTGGTGAGATGGAGGTCAAGGACTTCAGCCACCCTACCTATTACCACGGTGTAGGTAGCGGATACTTTGTTGGCTGCTCAAAGGGGTGAGAAAACCTTATTCAGGGGAGTATTGAGGCTACTGGTGTATCAAACGGCCTCATGATAGGACTGAGTGAACTCTTCTCCCCACTTTATAATCATTGTCTGAGTCTGCGCCGAAAGGGAGTGAAAGGTGGGTTCTCTCCCTTGGGGTGGTGTCAGATCAAGTGGGCGAGGTGGCACCTCAACAGCTGCCAAATTGGCACCAACTCCCAGTACTATAGGTATATCCTTGTTTGGTATTGATCGATTGGGCACCACCATCGACGTTCCAGGCACCGGTGTGGAACACAGCTCTGGACGGGGTTTGGAATCGAAGCCTGAATCATTGTGATGGGTTCAGAGCATCCAACTGGTGCAGAGGGCGAACCCAAAAGCAGATCTTCAGATGGGGCAGGAAGAAATACCAGGTGGAGGTGGCAAAGATCCAAAGAGTCAGAGCATGGCCTAGTGGAACTCTTCAATTTGTTCTAGAAGGCAGACGACCCCTAAAACTCAGGCTGTGCCAGAACCAGTTGCAAGATCAGCTGTGAAGCCAACTGACTCAGGCAGAGAGATGAAGAGCCATGTTGCTGTCCCCACCCCTTCTCAGGTGAACATGATTATCGAGAGGGGGCAGTCTCCTGCTTTGATTTTTTATGCTTCATCTTGGACTTATCCGACAATTTGGATCTAGATGAAGAATAGCCTCTAGAACGGTTCAGACAACTCTCTGAGCGAGAACTGGACCAAACTTTAGACTTGGCCAATGACTCAAACTAGTCTCATCGCCGGGTCTTCTTATGTTTAGTGAAGTAGAGTATCGCTTTGCGGTCAGAGGTGGTCTTCAGGCTTATCGATGTGCAGTCACTTAGGCCTTAGAGCCGTGACTTAACCCCAGGCACATCTGATGGGGCTTTGTCACAGACATTTGTTTACAAAAGACCATACAGAACTTAAAACCTGTGGTTTTTGCAGGTGACATTCACTTACACTCTATGAAATGTAGATGACATTTCTGAAGTAACTGTCTATGAAAGATGAGAGAGCTCCTTATCGACATCTGCTTGTGCAGAAAGAAAGGACCTGAGGACAGGGTGCAGGCTCTAGCATAATAGTGTATACAGTAATACAAGCAAAATTTCCATATCCACTTCATTACAGAGGGTAAAAACTGTTCAAAATACACTGTCTCAGGGAAACTTGTGGAACATTCAGCTTGCACTGAACTTGGTTGTAAAGAAGATTTTATGGTGAAAATACAGAAGTATAGCATGTCATGGGTATTTTTGGGAGAAAAAATAGACTTTGTGATAATCTGATACCAATCTTGTTGCTGGGGTTTTATGAGAGGTTCAGAAGCAGCAAGCAGGAAACTGTCAAATAAGAAAACAAGAAATACACAAATTGACTACAACTGGTAGTAGGGTTGTACGTGATAAAATGCCTAGTAAATGTAGTGAAGTGGTCATGATTTGTTGAAGATGGACAGCGTGTCAGGGCTAAGTATGCCAATCAGTTATGAGAAACATGTTTGAAGAGGTTAGTGGTTTTAGCTTAAGATATTTGGTGTTACTGTCTGGATCAATAGGATTAATCAATAACTCTTGTAAAAAGGAAGTACCGGAAATCACTGCAATATCTACCAAAGAATCCTAAATCAGAAGAGTGAGATAGTCAGATCAAACTTCTGAAACATTAATACAAACAACAAAGGGAATTACAACTACTGAGCAAGAAAAAGCACTGATCGTTTTTTGAGGCACTGAAATGAAATAACACTAACCAATTTTTGCCTCTAACTGAATTGGGTACTCAGACATACACAATATCCAAAGATTATCGCGTCTAAAATGATTTATGAGAAGCCCACATGAAGGCTCTATTCTCAAGTAATATTACTATCTCAGTTTCAATGGCACTTTAGCCCATTGGAATGCTTTGTATTCTCAAGAAGAAATTACCAGCTTGATTATAAAAAATAAAAAAAAAGTCGGTCTTTACAAGTGGCCAGCCCCAATGACTTGCGTATGTCTGTACTGAAACATGATCCAACATCAGAGTATTTGATTAATTTGCTTTTTTTTCCCCCCCAAAGTGATAAAAACCATCCAGATCACACCAGCTTGGAACGGCTGAATTATACACTAGATTCACAAAAAGGGACAAAATATGATTCCAAAAAGTATGCTCCGAGCACTTCGATTCCCAAGGCAAGATATTTGCTAAATCTTTACTGACTATATTATCCATACTTGGGCAAATGAACAAAATCTCCTAAAACAGCTCTTAATACAGCGAATAAGGAAATCAGAAAAACCAACATTCTTTACATATACAATATAGGCTATTGCACAGCCTTTGATAGAGAGAACTGTGGCCGACTGTGGAATAAATATCACACTGGAGAATAATTAATACCCTTTACATCTTAAAATTGCCTTAAGTAACGATACCTGGGTAAAAATGAAGTTTTTAAGTAATAGCAATCTATCTCCCAAGATGTAAATGTATAATGGATTAAAGCAGGAATGCCTTTCAACCGGTTTGGTGCGTCGGACTCTACTGAACCATCAACCTATCCTTCAAGACCGCCACATTCCCCTCAGACTGGAAGCACGCTGAAATCAGCCTGCTACTCAAAAAACCCACTGCCGACCCAAGAGAGCTGAAGAGCTACAGAACCATCTCTCTGCTCCCTTTCCCAGCCAAGGTAACGGAGAAAGCCATCAACCAGCAACTCACCAAGTTCCTCGAGAGACACCATATCCTAGACCCTTCCCCGTCCGGATTCAGAAGCAATCACAGCACGGAAACCACACTCTTAGCAGCCACCGATGACACACGCATCATACTGGAACGCCGAGGCACGCCCAACACTTTTCAACTATGTGCTAAGATCACAAAGGAGGGCAATCCCTAAGAAAGGATTCACCCACTAGGCACTAGAGGGGGAAATGGTCCTTTGGGCACAGGCTTTTGGTCCCCCTGTTTGGGGCATTTTCAGTATTTCAGCCCCCTAGGGTGATGGCAAGCCCACTAGAAACCAGGGATTTATTTTGTATATAAATCTAAGGGTGGGGGCTGCCCTAAAGGGGCATTCTAATGTCCCCACCCCTCCCAAAGAGCGACACATTTTTTCTGCCCCCCTGTCGGGAAGTGGGCAAAAGGCCCGATCTGCCCATCTAGGGGGGAGGAAAAAATACCACTAGGTGCCACAGAATTTTGTTTATTTATCTAGGGGTTGAAGCTGCCCAGAATGGGCATTGCAATGCCCCCACCTCTCCTCCCAAAGAAATCAGCACAGTCTTTCTGCCCCCCTGGGGAGCAGATGGGAGCAATCCCCAATCTGCCCCCAAGCAGTGAGGGAGGCAGAAAGACCTCTAGGCACCATGGATTTGTTTTATTCACCTAGGGGTGGAAGGTGCCTAGAATGGGCAATGCAATGCCCCCACCCCTCCCAAAAAAAGCCCCAAATCAGCACAGTCTTCCTGCACAATCCCCCGTGGGTCAGATGGGGGCAATAGGACCCCACCTGCCTCCCCCCCCCGGTGGATGGAAGAAAGGCCACTAGGCACCAGAGTTTTTTTGGTAGCGTAGGGGCTGCACATAATGAGCATGGCTCTGTCCCCCCCCCCCCCCCCCACTCCACCAACAAAAAAAAAAAAATTGTCACAGTACTTCTGGGGGCAGATGGGGATTATTAACTCCGATCTGCCCCCAGGGCAGGCAGAGAGCCCACTAGACACCAGAGAATTATTTTAAAGAAATGGAGAGGTGGGGGCTGGCCACCTTCATGGGCATGGTTATACCCCCGTCGACCCCAAATGAAGGGGACAAAAGTCTTTCTGATCCCCATCTGGGGGCTACCAATTCAACCCAATAGCAAGCAAGAGGACATTTGACTCTTCTGGGTTTTGATTTTATATATGGACCAAGAGAGCTTAAGTATCAGCCCATTTCCTATGGTGAGAGGCTGCACTTTTTGGACTTGGGTACGCTGCCACCTGGAAAGCCAACCAGACAGACTTCTGAAAACTAAACATCTGGAATAGTCTAGGGTGGAGTGCTTCACATGCACCATATACTGTTTTCTTACCCACAATGTCCTGCAAACCTCCAACTTTGCCTGAAATCAAATTTTTTCCTACATTTTTATGATGGAAACTTCCAAAATGTGCAGGAATCCACAAAATTCCTACCACCCAGCATTGCCCTATCAGTACTGATAAAAACTCTGCCCCCACTTGTGTGGGTGCCCAAAAAAAGAGTCCGCCTAAAAATGTGTGAAAAAAACCCAAAAACTGCTGTATTGGATCTGCTTTGGTTTTCCCTCAATTTCCGACCCTTCCCGATCGCAGGCACTTGTGACCCACCTACACAAGTGAGGTATCATTTTTATTTGGAGACTAGGGAGAATGCTCGGTAGTAGGGAATTTGTGGCTCTCTTCAGGTTCCAGTACTTTGAGGAAAATGTGTTTTTTAGACAAACTCAGAAGTTTGCAAGGGATTCTGGGTAACAGAACCTGGTGAGAGCCAGACAAGTCACCCCATCCTGGATTCCCCTGTGTGTCAAGTTTTAAAATTTTTACAGGTTTGCTAGGATTCCCTAGGTGCAGACACTAGGCCTACCCGCACAAGTGAGGTACCATTTTTAATCGGGAGACTTGGGGGAACACAGAGTAACAGAACAAATGTTATTACTGAATGGCCTTCTCTGCATTTGCACCTTCCAAATGTAAGACAGTGTGTAAGAAAGAAGTCATTTTGAGAAATGCCCTCTAATTCACAAGCTAGTATGGGTACTCACAAATTCAGAGATGTGCAAATAACCACTGCTTCTGAACTCCTTATCTTGTGCCCATTTCAGGAATACATAGGTGTCCTTGACACCTATTTGTCACTCTTTATATTTTTCCAAATTAATTTATGTATACCGGTACACAGTGAAAACCCATTGCTAGGTGCAGCCCATTTATTGGCTCTAGGTAACTTGGGTGCTTGGTGAACCTACAAGTCCTATATATCCTGTAACCAGAAGGGTCCTGTGGAACTAACAGTATATTGCTTTCGAAATTCTGCCATAGCTGGAAAAAGTCACAGATGAAAACGTAGACAGAAATGGCTGTTTTCAACTCAATTTCAATATTATTTTATTTCAACTGTTACTTTCTATAGAAAAACCTTGAAGGATCTAAAAAATGAACCCTTGCAGAGTTCAGAATTTGGTCTACTTTTCAGAAATGTATAGCTTTCTGGGATCCACCATTGGTTTCACACCCATTTCTGTCACTAACTGGAAGGAGGTTGAAAGCATAAAAAATAGGAAAAATGGGTATGTCCCAGTAAAATGGCAAAGCTGTTGAAAAACTTGGCTTTCTGAATTTAGTCTGCCTGTTCCTGAAAGCTGGGAAGATGGTGATTTTAGCACCACAAGCCCTTCGTTGATGCCAACTGCAGGGGAAAAAAAAATAGGGCTTTCTTCTGCAGCACCTTTTTCGCATTTTCCCCCCCCAAAAAACAAAATGTAGCTGTATTTTGGCAAATTTCTTGGTCCCTTTCAGAGGAATCCACAAACCCTGGGTAACTTTAGAATCCCCAGGATGTTGGGAAAAAGGGACACACATTTGGCATGGATAGCTTATGTAGATAAGAAGTTATAGGGGTCAAAGCACCAACTACCACAAATAGCCAAAAAAGGCTTAGCACAGAAGGGGGAAAAGACTTAGCAAAAGGATTAAGCTTCATGTCGGACTTAAAAATACTATTAGAATTATCCGGGTGTTTTACCACCGAAATTAGTAATGAAAATGTCACTTACCCAGTGTACATCTGTTCGTGGCATCAGTCGCTGAAGATTCACATGTTGTGCATAGCCCGCCATCTGGTGTTGGGTCGGAGTGTTACAAGTTGTTTTTCTTCGAAGAAGTCTTTCGAGTCACGGGACCGAGGGACTCCTCCTCTTTGTCTCCATTGCGCATGGGCGTCGACTCCATCTTCGATTGTTTTCCCCGCAGAGGGTGAGGTAGGAGTTGTTTGTTAGTAATAGTGCCCATGCAATGGAGTGAATAAGTATGTACCTATTTAAGATTTAATATATTTACAAATGCACAAAGTTGAAGCTAACTTCCAAACGGCTACAGGCTCCCGGGGAGGTGGGTGGGCACATGTGAATCTTCAGCGACTGATGCCACGAACAGATGTACACTGGGTAAGTGACATTTTCAGTTCGATGGCATCTGTCGCTGTAGATACACATGTTGTGCATAGACTAGTAAGCAGTTATCTCCCCAAAAGCGGTGGCTCAGCCTGTAGGAGTGGAAGTAGTCTGAAATAAGGTTCTTAGTACGGCTTGACCCACTGTGGCTTGTTGTGCGGATACCACGTCTACACAGTAGTGCTTGGTAAATGTGTGAGACGTAGACCATGTGGCTGCCTTACATATTTCGTGCATTGGAATATTCCCTAGGAAGGCCATGGTAGCGCCTTTCTTTCTGGTTGAGTGTGCCCTTGGTGTAATGGGCAGTTGTCTTTTTGCTTTAAGGTAGCAGATTTGGATGCACTTAACTATCCATCTGGCTATACCCTGTTTCGATATTGGGTTTCCTGCGTGAGGTTTTTGAAATGCAATAAACAGTTGTTTAGTTTTTCTGATGTTTTTAGTTCTGTCGATGTAGTACATTAGTGCTCTTTTGACGTCTAATGTATGTAGTGCCCTTTCAGCTATGGAATCTGGCTGTGGGAAGAACACTGGTAGCTCTACCGTTTGATTTAGGTGGAACGGTGAAATAACCTTTGGCAAAAATTTAGGATTGGTCCTTAGGACTACTTTATTTTTGTGTAGTTGGATAAAAGGTTCTTGTATTGTAAACGCCTGAATTTCACTTACTCTTCTTAGAGATGTGATGGCGATGAGAAATGCAACTTTCCAGGTTAGGAATTGTATTTCGCAAGAATGCATAGGTTCAAAGGGTGGACCCATGAGTCTTGTTAAGACGATGTTGAGGTTCCATGAAGGAACGGGTGGTGTCCTTGGTGGTATAATTCTTTTGAGGCCTTCCATAAACACTTTAATGACAGGTATCCTAAATAGTGAAGTTGAATGGGTAATCTGCAGGTATGCAGATATTGCTGCGAGGTGTATTTTAATGGAAGAGAAGGCCAGGTTCGATTTTTGTAAGTGTAGTAAGTAACCCACTACATCCTTTGGAGATGCGTGTAATGGTTGAATTTGATTATGATGGCAGTAGCAAACAAACCTTTTCCATTTGCTTGCATAGCAGTGTCTAGTGGATGGTCTTCTAGCTTGCTTTATGACTTCCAAACATTCTTGTGTGAGGTTTAAGTGTCCGAATTCTAGGATTTCAGGAGCCAGATTGCTAGATTCAGCGATGCTGGGTTTGGATGCCTGATCTGTTGTTTGTGTTGTGTTAACAGATCTGGCCTGTTGGGCAACTTGACGTGGGGTACTACTGATAGGTCTAGCAGTGTTGTGTACCATGGTTGCCTTGCCCATGTTGGTGCTATCAGTATGAGTTTGTTTTGACTCAATTTGTTTACTAGATATGGAAGGAGGGGGAGAGGGGGAAAAGCGTACGCAAATATCCCTGACCAGTTCATCCATAGGGCATTGCCTTGAGACTGCCTGTGTGGGTATCTGGATGCAAAGTTTTGGCATTTTGCGTTCTCCTTTGTTGCAAATAAGTCTATTTGAGGTGTTCCCCAACGTTTGAAGTAAGTGTTTAGAATTTTGGGGTGAATTTCCCATTCGTGGACCTGTTGGTGATCTCGAGAGAGATTGTCTGCAAGTTGATTCTGGATCCCTGGAATAAACTGTGCTATTAGGCGAATGTGGCTGTGAATTGCCCATTGCCATATTTTTTGTGCCAGAAGGCACAGCTGTGTCGAGTGTGTCCCCCCCCTGTTTGTTTAGATAATACATTGTTGTCATGTTGTCCGTTTTGACAAGAATGTATTTGTGAGTTATGATTGGTTGAAATGCTTTTAATGCTTGGAAAACTGCTAGTAGTTCGAGGTGATTTCAATCAATCAATCAATAGTTTATTCGGTCCAAATTTGGGCCATTTAAAAGATTTAAAAAATATATACATACGTACAGAAAGATAAAAACCATAGACCAGTACACAATAAAAGGAACAATAGTAAAAAAAAGTAGGGGTCCAGTAGCTGCCTGAGAAAGATTACATAAATAGGAGGGGTGAAAGAGGTGCTCGGAATAGTCTCTGGATCTTACCCTGTACATAACCCTGAACAGTAGAATAATGATAACGTAAAAGCTGTTGTGTGGCACATCTCTATATAAAATCAGGCATTGAAACTCCAGGCAGTAAAACTGATTAAAAAATTTAAGAAGTCAGACAGTGGTAGATGATGCTCTAGGTTAATTAGTTCTTTTGGGTTAATTAATCCAATAAATTGCATCTTGACAATTATAAAATTAAGTATAATTTTAAATTTATAAAACACTTTGGTTAAAATAACTCAATATAGCACTTATTCAGAGATACGGTTTTTTGTGCTCAATAAGTCGCGGTTTACAATTAGAGCCCAAGGCTGATATAACAGGATGCTGATTTACTGTTTTCAAGACAACTCTTCAAACAGTGAGTTAAAATCTAGAATAGTCCTATTACGAATTTTCCATGCTGCTGCCAGATATTTAGAAACAGCGCTGATTATCAGTATGGAAGTGTCGTATTTACATATTCTGAATAGACTGTTGCGGGATAGTGGTTGGAGTGTTCTGCACAAGGGAATAATCCACTTCCCTCGGGGGCCTTTGTACAGAGGGCAGAAAAATAGGATGTGTTCAGCTGTTTCCTTGCATAAATGACAATTTATGCATTTGTCCGATGGGGAACTGTTAGTCGACCAACCAGCCGTGTAGCTATTAACCGCCAATGTCCCGTACCTGAGCTGGAGTAGTAGAGAGCGAGCACGGGCTGGTATGGGTAGATCCAGGGAGCTTTCAGGGAAGGGAACGTGTTTGACCAGCAGGAATTCAGCTGTCAGCCGACCTGACACATGTGAACAGAGATTCTTCGTTGATTTTTGCCCAATAATGTTCTTTGATCAGGCGTTTAGCACTGCCAAGAATCATCTCGGGGTTCTCCCAGTACTGGGATAGACTCAGTTTGGTCCATGCCGCTTTCATCTCCCTGAGCCACCGTACCTTTTCCCATCCGTGATGAGGTGGTAATAGTTCTTTAACTGCTGCCCTGTAGGGTTCAAGTTCGTCTGTTTTCCATAGTCTAACCCAATACAGGAGTGGTCTTAGATATGCTATGTCTTTGATACTATTTAAGCCCAGGTCCAGTCTGAGGGGGAGCATTGGCGTGCCCCTCCCCAGTCTAGATATGTGTCTGAGGAAGTTGTTTTCTTTGGTTTGGAGAGTATCCATCTGTCTATGTGATCCCCAAAGTTCTGCTCCATATAGGGCCGCAGCACGGATTTGTGCTTTATATATTTCAGAGATAAGGATCAGAGGGGGGCTTGTGGCAGTGCTAGCTTTGTGTCCTATTACTCCACATCTTTGGCTAATTGTTAGTGCCCCTTTCCTTATGGCTGGCTCCCAGCTGCCCTTGTCGGATAGTCTAATGCCCAAGTAGTCATATTCCATTACTCTCTCCAGGGGAGTCAGATCCATCTTTATGTTTGCGCTGAGCTTCTTGTTCGGGGCGCTGTATATCATAAGTTTGGTTTTCTTATGGTTTATGTCTAATCCATAATTTCTGCAGTAAACACCAAACTGATTTACCAAGTTTTGAATTCCCATGGGTGATTTAGACAAAAGAATAGTGTCATCTGCGTAGAGTAGGCAGGGGACTTTGGTTCCAGCCTGCTTGGGAGAATCATTTGTGCAGTTTGCTAAGTACTTGATGCAGTTGTTTATGTATAATAGGAAGAGAGTTGGGGCCAGGACGCACCCCTGTCTAACTCCCCTATCAATAGCCACTGGTTCTGTGAGATCACCCTTCTTGCCGTTCCTGATTTGGGCGTAGGTATTTTCATGTAGGCGGGTAATAAGTTTCAGAAGGCCGTGCGGGACACCCATATTGGCTAGCGTCAGCCATAACTGGTTTCTGGGGACCAGGTCGAACGCGGCTCTGAGATCGATAAAAACTACGTAAAGGTTACCCCTTCCTATTTCTACAGTTTTCCATTTTATTGTTAAAAATCTTAGTACCTGATCTATAGTACTGACTGCTGGTCTGAACCCTGCTTGTAGGTCAGAGATGGCGTTTGTTTCTAAAATCCAGTCTTCTAGACAGGACAAAATTTGCTTTGCATAGATTTTTTGGAAGTTGTCGAGTAAGGAGATTGGGCGATAGTTGGCAGGGTTAGAGGGGTCGCCTTTCTTAAAAATGGGGACTATCTCTGCTCCCAACCAGGAGCTCGGAACAGGTGCTCCAGCAGCTATCTCGTTTGAGATGAGGTTTAGGTATGGGGCCCATACATCTGGATTTGACTTGTAAAGGTCTCCTGGTATTTTATCAAGGCCGGGGGCCTTTCCCCATTTCATTGAGATAATCGCAGCCTTGGTATCTGCCAAAGTGAATTCAATTTTGGGGGTCTCGGAGGTCATGATATGGATCAGATCCCGGGAAGCAGCATCGGTGGTCCCCAGGTATAATTGGGAAAAATGGTCGGACCATTCTGCAGGGAGTATTGAGGCACCAGGCGAACGGTGTGGTTCATTGCTGGCATCAGCTACCAATTTCCAAAATTTCGTGGTGTCGTTTGTTTTAGCAGATTCCAGGAGGAGGACCCATCTTGATTCATCCCATTCCCTACGGGCTCTACCTTGTTCCTTTTTGTAGTCTTTTCTAGCTTCCCTTATATAATCCATCTGGCCACCTCTTAGGGCTCCCAGCAGCTTATGCTGTGCTTCTCTGCATGCAGTGTTGAACCATCTTGCGTTAGAGTTCTGTTTAGGCTCTGTTGCCGACTCTTTAGTAAGTAGAGTTTTTAAAGAGTTAAAAAACAGTGTGTGGGCTGCTATAAGCCCACCACTATCTTTCGTGGGTTGAAGTATATATTCCATATGATCCGCCAGCTGCCAGTACACTTTTGCCAAAGTGGTTATGTCAGTGTTCAGGGATTTCCATCTAACATTTCGCCTGTTGTTGGTCAGTGCGAGCTGCTGACTATAGGACTTGGGGCAGGAGGCTTCAAGTAGGGGTAGTAGGTTCCTGAGTGATAAAATCAATGGTTCATGGTCGCTTTCCTCATGTTCTGTGATGTTCATATCGACCATGTGACCCCAAAGGCGGATGTCGAGCAAGATGTAATCAATCTGGCTCTTCTGCAACCCACGTTTAAATGTGGGGTGAAGGTTAAGATCCGAACGGGAGCGGCCATTGCAAGCCCGGAGACCGTGTGCCAATGTAATGTCCATGAGCTGGTACGATAGTCTGTTGATTTTAGGTCTTTTGCTTGACAACAGCTGGGGGATGCCCCAATGAGCATCTTCATCTTTATATAGTTCCTGGGCCAGTGAGTAGGGTTCAAAAGTGGTGTTAAAATCTCCGGCAATAAGAATAAAATGAGTGGGTGATTTATCGGTGAGAAAATTGTCTAAAATAGTCAGTGCGTTGGACTCATATTTATTGCCCAGGCTCCTATTATAGATGTTAATTATTAAAAGTGGTTTCTCTCTAAGGGATGGTATTGATAAACCCATTAGATCAGGGTAGCCCAAGTCAATTGGTTCAATTTGGCATTTGAGAGAACAGCTGAGCCATATTAGCAGGCCACCTGAGGGTCTCCCTGAATTCACCTTATTTGCTGGAACCCAGTAACTTTTGTAACCGATTCTATATTTAGGCTCCAGCGCCCATGTTTCTTGGAAGAGACATATTTTATGTTTGTCTATGAATTTTCCCCATTCAGGGTTGTTCATTTTACTCTCCAATCCGGCAATGTTCCAACTGAGGATGGTATCTAAGCCATCTGGTTTGTTATGGGGAGCTTCAGCCACGGGATTCTCTCTCGGGGCTAGGGTACCGTGGGGAAGCAATATGCCCTTCTCGGTCGTGTCTAGGGTGCTTCCAGCCCCATCTGGGACAGGGGGTGGTCTAAGCCAATCAGAAACCTGGAGTAGAGGTGGGTTTGCGGGTTTGCTGTGATCTAGTGGGTCTGTTGCTAAATTAATCTCAATCACCCAGCGCTCCTTATCTGTTCCCTCGATATGAATTTCAGAAGATTTAAGATAGTCTGACTGGGCGAGAGCGGGGGTTAGAGTAGACTCACTAGTGTTGCTAATGTGAGTATATTCGGCCCCACAGTTGATTTGCCCTGTTTTATGAGTTTCATTTTTCCCAGCTATAGGATAGGTTTTGTTCCAGTTGCTTGAACCTCGGGAATTAAGAAAAGTCATGTGTGATAGTCAATCGTTTTCGGAGAGTGTGGGCGAGGCAGGATTGCAACTTGGCTGGAAATCAGTTGGCATCTGAGCCCTAGGAAAATCTCTGGATGTCATTGTCACCCCCTTGAAACCTGGTGCAGGTTTATGGGGGTAAAAGGCCTGAAGCCTGCAAAGTGAAGGGGACCCCCCTAGGGGGTTGAGATGGCATGCATTTAGGGAAAGCTGATCGACGAGGGAGGGCGCATTAAAGTTAATAACAATACAGTCCCCAGTACCAGGGTTTTTGAGTGGACCCACCCAACCCACCCTCCTCACCATTAATATTGAGGGTATCATATGGAATGCGAATCTAGCATGTTTATGCAACCAATGAATAACCTTGTTTTTTAGTTCTGTGAATGATTCGGGGATGATGGACTTGAGCTTAGGGACATTCGTAATAACAAGCACGTAGGGGCAGGCTTCTGGAGGTAGATGTAAAGTTCCCATGTTGATTCCTGAGTCCCTGCGCATCCGATCTACTGGGATATTTGGGTGGGTTCTATGGGGTTTGGCGCCCGTGTTTGTGGAAGGGGCAATTTCACCAGTCCGCCTTAGGTAAGAGGAATCGCTCTTTGTGTACCACGTTTTAGGGAGATTAGCCAGACTAGGTGTAGAAAGCTTCGCTAGTTGATGTAGTGTGTCAGAGCAAGGTGGTTTTGGCTTGTGAACCGTAGGTGGTTTGAGAAGGGGGCTACTGGCATCATTGACAGGGGGGCCAAGGATAGGGAGTTGTCGCAAGCAGTGCAAGCCCGATGGGGAAGGGGGGATTGGCTGGCTGGGTTTAATGAGGGCATCGAGTTTCTCCTCGATGGCTAATAGACGGATTGTTATAGGATGTAGTTGTTTTAGAAGCTCATCTTTAATAAAGTCTGTGATAGAAGTAATATCCAGATTGCCATAGTTGGTGGTTTGGGCAGGTATATGATCCTTAGGTCTGGTAGAAACAGTATGGACAGAGGGGTCCAGGACACGGGCCCGTTTGTTCTTTAGATTCGTCTCCCCCCGTTTCCTTTTGCCCTTTGTGCCATGATTTGGGGAGGGTGTAGGCCTGATTGACATAGGCTGGGTAGATCCCGAAGAATGTATGGTTCTGTCCAAGGGTTCTGCGTTGAGTGTTTGGATTGTGAGGGTGGTTGGTGCTGGTGGTTCTGCAGAGGGGGGCTGTGAAGCTGGTGAAAAGAAGGATGGGGGAGCAGTTAGACGGCGCTCGACCAGTTCAATTTCTTTTTCTAGTGCCCCTACCGCTTTTTGGAGGAAGCCGTCTAAGGTCTTATAATTGCCTGCCTCTTCCAAAGGTATCCCTCCCTTTCGTCTACCCATCTTGTTTTGGTAGGACACTCAGATCCTGTTCAAAAGTTTTGCAATCTTTTTCCTGTGAGCACTCTCCCTCTCTTTTCCTCACCCTGTTTAGCTCTGCTGAGGTTTGTGTTAGGGAGTGCTGAGATATCTAAGGGGCATGAAGGGCTGATCACCTCTGTTTGAGGAAGTGTCCGGGTGGGTAGATAGTTGTCAGCCACTGCCCAAGTCCTGTATCTGTGGAACCTGTTTAGGGCGTTGGAGTTCCGAACTGATGAAGATCTTTCAGGGTGCCTCACTCCACCCACAGCACCATATGGTGCTTCCCTCAGGCAGCCTTTACCGGTTACAAAATGTCCGGGGGGTGGCCCTGCCCTGGCTCTTCCTGGCAAGGACGGGCCCGCCCTTGGCCCGGGCTTTGCCCGGGCGCCGCCCGCGCGCGTCCCGCGCGGCGGGAGCGCAATGAGAATTTAAAGGGCTCCTGCCCTTCTAATTGGACGCTGGGTTTTGGGCTCCTGCCCCCTCCGGATTGCTTCGATGATTCGCGCTTTCCCGCGACGGCGGGAGCGCGATGAGAATTTAAAGGGCTCCTGCCCTTCTAATTGGACGCTGGGTTTTGGGCTCCTGCCCCCTCCGGATTGCTTCGATGATTCGCGCTTTCCCGCGACGGCGGGAGCGCGATGAGAATTTAAAGGGCTCCTGCCCTTCTAATTGGACGCTGGGTTTTGGGCTCCTGCCCCCTCCGGATTGCTTCGATGATTCGCGCTTTCCCGCGACGGCGGGAGCGCGATGAGAATTTAAAGGGCTCCTGCCCTTCTAATTGGACGCTGGGTTTTGGGCTCCTGCCCCCTCCGGATTGCTTCGATGATTCGCGCTTTCCCGCGACGGCGGGAGCGCGATGAGAATTTAAAGGGCTCCTGCCCTTCTAATTGGACGCTGGGTTTTGGGCTCCTGCCCCCTCCGGATTGCTTCGATGATTCGCGCTTTCCCGCGACGGCGGGAGCGCGATGAGAATTTAAAGGGCTCCTGCCCTTCTAATTGGACGCTGGGTTTTGGGCTCCTGCCCCCTCCGGATTGCTTCGATGATTCGCGCTTTCCCGCGACGGCGGGAGCGCGATGAGAATTTAAAGGGCTCCTGCCCTTCTAATTGGACGCTGGGTTTTGGGCTCCTGCCCCCTCCGGATTGCTTCGATGATTCGCGCTTTCCCGCGACGGCGGGAGCGCGATGAGAATTTAAAGGGCTCCTGCCCTTCTAATTGGACGCTGGGTTTTGGGCTCCTGCCCCCTCCGGATTGCTTCGATGATTCGCGCTTTCCCGCGACGGCGGGAGCGCGATGAGAATTTAAAGGGCTCCTGCCCTTCTAATTGGACGCTGGGTTTTGGGCTCCTGCCCCCTCCGGATTGCTTCGATGATTCGCGCTTTCCCGCGACGGCGGGAGCGCGATGAGAATTTAAAGGGCTCCTGCCCTTCTAATTGGACGCTGGGTTTTGGGCTCCTGCCCCCTCCGGATTGCTTCGATGATTCGCGCTTTCCCGCGACGGCGGGAGCGCGATGAGAATTTAAAGGGCTCCTGCCCTTCTAATTGGACGCTGGGTTTTGGGCTCCTGCCCCCTCCGGATTGCTTCGATGATTCGCGCTTTCCCGCGACGGCGGGAGCGCGATGAGAATTTAAAGGGCTCCTGCCCTTCTAATTGGACGCTGGGTTTTGGGCTCCTGCCCCCTCCGGATTGCTTCGATGATTCGCGCTTTCCCGCGACGGCGGGAGCGCGATGAGAATTTAAAGGGCTCCTGCCCTTCTAATTGGACGCTGGGTTTTGGGCTCCTGCCCCCTCCGGATTGCTTCGATGATTCGCGCTTTCCCGCGACGGCGGGAGCGCGATGAGAATTTAAAGGGCTCCTGCCCTTCTAATTGGACGCTGGGTTTTGGGCTCCTGCCCCCTCTGGATTGCTTCGATGATTCGCGCTTTCCCGCGACGGCGGGAGCGCGATGAGAATTTAAAGGGCTCCTGCCCTTCTAATTGGACGCTGGGTTTTGGGCTCCTGCCCCCTCCGGATTGCTTCGATGATTCGCGCTTTCCCGCGACGGCGGGAGCGCGATGAGAATTTAAAGGGCTCCTGCCCTTCTAATTGGACGCTGGGTTTTGGGCTCCTGCCCCCTCCGGATTGCTTCGATGATTCGCGCTTTCCCGCGACGGCGGGAGCGCGATGAGAATTTAAAGGGCTCCTGCCCTTCTAATTGGACGCTGGGTTTTGGGCTCCTGCCCCCTCCGGATTGCTTCGATGATTCGCGCTTTCCCGCGACGGCGGGAGCGCGATGAGAATTTAAAGGGCTCCTGCCCTTCTAATTGGACGCTGGGTTTTGGGCTCCTGCCCCCTCCGGATTGCTTCGATGATTTGCGCTTTCCCGCGACGGCGGGAGCGCGATGAGAATTTAAAGGGCTCCTGCCCTTCTAATTGGACGCTGGGTTTTGGGCTCCTGCCCCCTCCGGATTGCTTCGATGATTTGCGCTTTCCCGCGACGGCGGGAGCGCGATGAGAATTTAAAGGGCTCCTGCCCTTCTAATTGGACGCTGGGTTTTGGGCTCCTGCCCCCTCCGGATTGCTTCGATGATTCGCGCTTTCCCGCGACGGCGGGAGCGCGATGAGAATTTAAAGGGCTCCTGCCCTTCTAATTGGACGCTGGGTTTTGGGCTCCTGCCCCCTCTGGATTGCTTCGATGATTCGCGCTTTCCCGCGACGGCGGGAGCGCGATGAGAATTTAAAGGGCTCCTGCCCTTCTAATTGGACGCTGGGTTTTGGGCTCCTGCCCCCTCCGGATTGCTTCGATGATTCGCGCTTTCCCGCGACGGCGGGAGCGCGATGAGAATTTAAAGGGCTCCTGCCCTTCTAATTGGATGCTGGGTTTTGGGCTCCTGCCCCCTCCGGATTGCTTCGATGATTCGCGCTTTCCCGCGACGGCGGGAGCGCGATGAGAATTTAAAGGGCTCCTGCCCTTCTAATTGGACGCTGGGTTTTGGGCTCCTGCCCCCTCCGGATTGCTTCGATGATTCGCGCTTTCCCGCGACGGCGGGAGCGCGATGAGAATTTAAAGGGCTCCTGCCCTTCTAATTGGACGCTGGGTTTTGGGCTCCTGCCCCCTCCGGATTGCTTCGATGATTCGCGCTTTCCCGCGACGGCGGGAGCGCGATGAGAATTTAAAGGGCTCCTGCCCTTCTAATTGGACGCTGGGTTTTGGGCTCCTGCCCCCTCCGGATTGCTTCGATGATTCGCGCTTTCCCGCGACGGCGGGAGCGCGATGAGAATTTAAAGGGCTCCTGCCCTTCTAATTGGACGCTGGGTTTTGGGCTCCTGCCCCCTCCGGATTGCTTCGATGATTCGCGCTTTCCCGCGACGGCGGGAGCGCGATGAGAATTTAAAGGGCTCCTGCCCTTCTAATTGGACGCTGGGTTTTGGGCTCCTGCCCCCTCCGGATTGCTTCGATGATTCGCGCTTTCCCGCGACGGCGGGAGCGCGATGAGAATTTAAAGGGCTCCTGCCCTTCTAATTGGACGCTGGGTTTTGGGCTCCTGCCCCCTCCGGATTGCTTCGATGATTCGCGCTTTCCCGCGACGGCGGGAGCGCGATGAGAATTTAAAGGGCTCCTGCCCTTCTAATTGGACGCTGGGTTTTGGGCTCCTGCCCCCTCCGGATTGCTTCGATGATTCGCGCTTTCCCGCGACGGCGGGAGCGCGATGAGAATTTAAAGGGCTCCTGCCCTTCTAATTGGACGCTGGGTTTTGGGCTCCTGCCCCCTCCGGATTGCTTCGATGATTCGCGCTTTCCCGCGACGGCGGGAGCGCGATGAGAATTTAAAGGGCTCCTGCCCTTCTAATTGGACGCTGGGTTTTGGGCTCCTGCCCCCTCCGGATTGCTTCGATGATTCGCGCTTTCCCGCGACGGCGGGAGCGCGATGAGAATTTAAAGGGCTCCTGCCCTTCTAATTGGACGCTGGGTTTTGGGCTCCTGCCCCCTCCGGATTGCTTCGATGATTCGCGCTTTCCCGCGACGGCGGGAGCGCGATGAGAATTTAAAGGGCTCCTGCCCTTCTAATTGGACGCTGGGTTTTGGGCTCCTGCCCCCTCGAGGTGATTTATATGCAGCTTTCTTTGATGTACATCCCATTGTCCTTGTATGCTGTGTTGATTGAGGTGTGCTCCCCACCCTGTCATGGAAGCATCTGTTGTTATCACGTATTGTGGCACTGGGTCTTGGAAAGGCCGCCCTTTGTTTAAATTTACATTGTTCCACCATAGAAGCGAGAGGTATGTTAGGCGGTCTATTAACACCAGATCTAGAAGGCGACCCTGTGCTTGTGACCATTGTGATGCTAGGCACTGTTGTAAGGGCCTCATGTGTAGTCTTGCGTTCGGGACAATGGCTATGCATGATGACATCATGCCTAGGAGTTGTAATATCATCTTCGTCTGTATTTTTTGTGTTGGATACATGCGTTGTATAACCTTTTGGAAATTTTGAACCCTTTGTGGACTTGGAGTGGCTATTCCCCTCGTTGTGTCTATTGTCGCTCCTAGGTATTGTTGTACTTTGCACGGCAGAATGTGTGATTTCGCATAGTTGATGGTGAAACCGAGTTTGTAGAGGGTTTGTATGACCTGATGTGTGGTGTGAGCACCTTGTCAGTGAGTCGGTCTTGATTAGCCAGTCGTCTAGATACGGGAATACGTGTATTTGCTGCCTTCTGATGTGTGCAGCCACTACTGCTAGGCATTTTGTGAAGACTCTTGGTGCAGTTGTTAAACCGAACGGCAATACTTTGAATTGGTAATGTATTCCTTTGAATACGAACCTTAGGTATTTTCTGTGCGACGGATGTATTGGTATGTGGAAATACGCGTCTTTGAGATCTAAGGTTGTCATGTAATCTTGTTGCTTTAGCAATGGTAACACTTCCTGTAGCGTGACCATGTGAAAGTGTTCTGATTTGATGTATGTGTTTAGTGTTCTGAGGTCTAGGATTGGTCTCAGTGTTTTGTCCTTCTTTGGTATTAGAAAGTACAGTGAGTAAACCCCTGTATTTGTTTGTGTATCTGGTACCAGTTCTATTGCGTTCTTTTGCAGTAATGCTTGAACTTCTATTTCTAGGAGGTCCGAATGTTGTTTTGATATATTCTGTGATTTTGGTGGTATGTTTGGAGGGATTTGTAGAAATTCTATGCAATAACCATGTTGGATAATTGCTAAGACCCAAGTGTCTGTTGTTATTTTCTCCCACGCTTGGTAATACTGACTTATTCTTCCCCCCACTGGTGTTGTGTGGAGGGGATGAGTGACGTGTGAGTCACTGTTTGGTTGTAGGTGTTTTGGGGCTTTGAAATTTTCCCCTGCTTCTAGGGAATTGTCCTCCTCTGTATTGGCCCCGAAAGCCTCCCCTTTGGTACTGTCCCTGGTAGCTGGACGGTGTTGAATGTGAGGTACTGGCTTGTGTGGCTTGACCCCGAAACCCCCCTCTAAAGGTTGTCTTGCGGAAGGTGTTGAAAGTGCCTCTGCTCTGCGGGGAGTAGAGCGCGCCCATGGCTTTTGCAGTGTCAGTGTCCTTTTTTAGCTTCTCAATTGCCGTGTCCACTTCAGGTCCGAACAATTGTTGCTCACTGAATGGCATATTGAGCACCGCCTGCTGTATCTCTGGTTTAAAACCAGATGTTCGTAGCCACGCGTGCCTTCGTATGGTTACTGCCGTGTTAATTGTTCTTGCCGCTGTGTCCGCAGCGTCCATAGAGGAGCGTATCTGGTTATTGGAGATGTTTTGGCCCTCCTCAACCACTTGTTTCGACCTCTTTTGTAGTTCTGTGGGTAGATGCTCAATGAGGTGTTGCATCTCGTCCCAGTGGGCTCTGTCATATCGCGCTAGGAGCGCTTGAGAGTTAGCGATGCGCCACTGGTTTGCAGCCTGTACTGCGACCCTTTTACCGGCTGCATCGAACTTGCGGCTCTCCTTATCTGGGGGTGGTGCATCGCCCGATGTGTGAGAGTTTGCTCTCTTGCGAGCTGCCCCTACCACAACCGAATCTGGTGGCAGTTGTGAGGTGATGAAAGCTGGGTCTGTGGGAGATGCTTTATATTTCTTTTCCACCCTCGGTGTTATTGCCCTACTCTTGACAGGCTCTTTGAATATGTCCTTTGCGTGCCTTAGCATTCCTGGGAGCATAGGCAGGCTTTGGTAGGTGCTATGTGTGGAAGAGAGGGTGTTGAAGAGGAAGTCATCCTCGACAGGCTCCGAGTGTAGAGACACGTTGTGGAACTCTGCTGCTCTAGCCACCACTTGTGAATATGCTGTGCTGTCTTCTGGTGGTGAGGGCTTTGTAGGATACGCCTCTGGACTGTTGTCCGACACTGGGGCGTCGTATAAGTCCCATGCATCTTGGTCCTGGTCACCTTGGCTTAAGGTGGTGTGAGCCGGTGAATGTGACGGAGTCTGTGCCGGTGAAATGTGAGCCACAGGTGGAGGAGAGGGTGGCGGAGTTACCTTCTTCACCAGTTTTGTTTGTGGTGCTTGTTCTTGTTGGAATTCAAGTCTCCTCTTCCTCCTAATAGGGGGAAGGGTGCTTATTTTCCCTGTTCCACTCTGTATAAAAATCCGTTTTTGAGTGTGGTCCACCTCAGTGGATTGTAATTCCTCCTCGAATCTATGCTTTCGCATTTGAGAGGACAGTGATTGTTCCTCTGAATAGGAACCGGTAGTTGGCTCGGTTGCGGGTCGTTTTGGCACCGAAACTATGTCCACGCTCTTTTTCGGCTCCGAGGCGACTTTCCTCTTTTTCGGAGTCGAACCCTCTCGGCGTCGATCCTCCTCGGTGCCGCTGTCTCTGCGTCGAGCAGCTTCGGCTCCGCTATCTCGGCGTCGATCTTTGTCGGCAGCACTATCTCGGTCCCGAGATGGCTGGGTGCCTGTGTCTCGACCCGAGTCGGACGATCTCGGCACTATTTCGACCTTCTTCGGTGCCGATGGTCGGTCACCGATTTTATGGGTTGAGCCATGGCCTGATGGCAGTGGCGTCCCCTGGGCCTTGTCAGTTTTCTTATGTGCTATCTTCGACGTCTTACTCACTGTTTCATGGTCGTCAAATTCGTCCGAGTCCGATTCATGGATCGAGAAGGCTTCTACTTCTTCTTGTTCCTGGAAATCTCGGTGTCCTGTCGGCGTGGACGCCATTTGCAGTCTTCTGGCTCGGCGGTCACGGAGCGTTTTTCAGGACCGGAACGCACGACAGGCCTCACAAGTTTCTTCCCTGTGCTCGGGCGACAGGCACAGGTTACAGACCGAATGTTGGTCTGTATATGGGTATTTGTTGTGGCATTTAGGACAGAATCGGAACGGGGTCCGTTCCATCAGCGTCGATGTCGCACGCGGTCGGGCCGACCAGGCCCCGACGGGGGGATCGAAAACTACCCCGAAGGGCAACGGAGATGTTATCGTATCGATTCGATGTCGATGCTATCTAACCCGATCCCGAACGCAACAATACCGACGTAATTTTCCGATCTTGAGCTAACTTTCCGTTCCGAAACCCGGAGCGAAAGGAACACGTCCGAACCTGATGGCGGAAAGAAAACAATCGAAGATGGAGTCGACGCCCATGCGCAATGGAGACAAAGAGGAGGAGTCCCTCGGTCCCGTGACTCGAAAGACTTCTTCGAAGAAAAACAACTTGTAACACTCCGACCCAACACCAGATGGCGGGCTATGCACAACATGTGTATCTACAGCGACAGATGCCATCGAACATCATGTTACCCTCATTTAGCTTATGTAAATTATCTTGTCATTTTTTCATTAACCCCTAACGGCTTACAATATTAACTATGGGGGCTGAATGAATTTAACTCAGAGAATGTGTTAACTGTAACTAACTAAAACAAGGGAACTAACTTACCAAACAATTTGAAAATTAAGAGAATAATGTATAGACCAAGTAAAAAACACAACTATCTGAGAGTAACCACTGACAACAAATTCTTGCGAGTTGACCATATCTCCACAAGAAAACTAAAATCTAATTATAAAATCAGTGAAAAGGCTTATGTCCCTCAGATTACTTGGTCCTTCAATTATCGCCTTAAATTACAAGATTACATCCTAGCTCCTTCATGCATCATTGGCATTCAATCCCAAAAGAGTATTGGAGCAGAATATTATGTGCATGCAAAATATAAGATCTCTATTAAACCTGCGTACCTCGATGCCACACTGTAAAATCAGACTTGAACTTTACTTAAAATCATCAACTATTCTTCATAATGCTGCAAGGATCAACTATATTTGTGACTGAAGTAGAGCCGAAGTGAATCTCTTAAAGCAGTTAAAAGGAAAAAGTAAATAATAATCTTGAGTTTAACCAGCAGTGAAAAAGGTCATTCAAGAATATTATCGTCTGCAACTGGATCACTTATCAGAATGAGCTTAACCAAACACAAAGAAAAAACAAAGTACTTTGAAGAACAACAACCATGAGAAAGCTCTATTAACAGTGTTGGAATGCAAATTCTCTGAACTGGCATTTAATCCTTCCTCAACTGTAAAGCAGGAATATGTTGAGAGAAACTTGGAGGCAGCAACAAAGATGAAATACCTATAATTTCATCTATTCCAAATTCCTTTACGACAGTTTTAAAGGATTTACAAATCACAACTTACAGTTCCAAGAGGATGAAGGCTCTGTGGTTAGAAAGACGAAACCTTGGGCCATATTATCTGTCTGCACCCAAAATTGTTAGTTTATGGAACAAATATTTGTGGGATCAATTTATGTAAGCAAATGTAAGTGTAATTAAAGAGTCAACGAGTGCTGTTTTACACTGCAAACTAGTTGCTTTACTAGTAAACTAAAGAAATTGGTATACTTTGCTTACAAAGTGCTGCAACAGACTACAAACTAAATAGTATGAATTTACAAAAGTATACTAAATTACAGGATCACAAGGCTGTTATTACCATGTACAAAATGACCCTTATTTGCTTTTTTTTGTTTTTGTTTTAACTCACTGTTTACTGCGAATGACTTGTTTAAATACAGTAAGATCTATTATTACTACCCGACTCATCGAGTTTTAGTTCAGGCAGATTGTTTCAAGACTCACAAATCTGCTACCAGATTTAATTTGCATTTGTTTGCACAGCGAGTGGGTTGAAGGAACGGCAGCAACAAAAAAGAACAAAGCATTGGCAATGCCAGTTCTTGGCAATCCGAGAGCTATTGGCATTGTCAATGGCAATGTCTTTTAGCTATGGGATGTGGAGTGGATGTATGGGGTTTGGATTGGAATTGTTTGTTGTGGAATTGTACGGTGTGGAATTGTGTGGTGTTGAGTGTAGTGGAATTGTACGGTGTGGAATTCTGTGGTGTGGATTGGATGTATGTGGTGTGTTGTGTAATTGTGCTGTTGAGTGGAATTATGCGGTTTGCAGTCAAAATACATGCACTCTTAACAGATGAGTGACTTACTGGTGTGGATAGAAGCACTGTTATTCGAGCCAGAGGCTGCCCCACAAAAAACAAAAAAAACATTTTTTTTACACTGACTTAATCTGACTCCTCCTATCAAATGCACCAGAGAGATGCTGCGATTTGTTTCCGAAGAATCATGTGTGGACAATGTAGTACTTAGATCTACAATAAGTCATGTACTAGCTAAAATGACATGCTCTGATGTCATTTTTGTTGCATTCATTAGTTAGAGATAAAGTCCTGCTTTGCAGGATTAACAAATAAGGATGGGGCCATAGACACCCCAGTTAACTAACTGACTCTTATCACGCTGCTTTAGCGTTTATAGTCTCAAACCTGAAAGGTAAATTTGGGCAGGGTTGAATTTAGTCACCAAAGAAAGGACTTGCCACTTTCTAGTACAGAATTCCCTAGAGTTTGAAAAATGAAAAGTTAATATTCTCTGAAGAATCGACAAGTGTACTCCTCAGCGCATTCAAAAGCAAACTGATTGTCTGAGAACTTTCTATAATGCGGTGCACCACAGTGGTATTGCTCTATGTTATTGTCTTCCACTGCATAGCACAAAATTTCATTCTGGGTAACTAACGAGAAGTGCAATACGAAAATATCAACATAAGCCCAATAGTGGAACTATCAAATTAATTTAATTAATATATATCTGCAAGTATATCTCTGGTGTATGCTATTCTGAACATGGACTTTCCACTTATGATGTAGTAAAAACTGTACCAATGAACCATTAACACAGAACCCGAGAAACATATAGTAATGACTTCCATGTGCAGAAGAAAGAAAATGACTACAATGATTGATATAAAGCAGTGGTTCCCAACCTGTGGTCCGGGGACCCCTGGGCGTCAGCGAAGCCTCCTCAGGCGGTCCGTAACTGCATAGAAAATTTAATAACATTAACAGATTATGTCCACAGCTTTAAGTAGTGGGTGCCCAGATTCTAGTAATGATTTAGTGGGGGTCCCCGGGTTCCAGTATTGATAACGTGGGGGTCCACAGGGGAAATGTTTGGGAACCACTGATATAAAGAACTACTGGTTACAAAAGCACAGGAAAACGCCTTGACTGGATAAACCAATTGCACACTGACTACTGAAATTTCAGAGCTCTTGTATTAAAGTTACAGTTGAATTATCTGCAACCTTGAAAGATGGATTCACACTTTCATCTGTCTGGAGCACCACAGAAAATATAACACAGTACAAGGGTTCAAAGCTGCAAAAAATAAGCCAGCTCAGCAAAGAGGTTATAGAAGAACAAGTTATTTACCTTCGGTAACGAGGTATCTGGTAGAGACCCAATCTAGCTGCAGATTCCTTACCTTAGAATTCCCTGGCGTCAGCTTTGAATCCGGAGTTTTTTGTGAGCAGTACCCTGCGCGCACGCCGTCGGACAGCGTCGTTCGGATCTGCGTGCGTCGACCAGCTCCGCGTGCGTCGCCAGCGTCGTTGGAGTCATCTATGACGTCACGGTTGTCTATATAGACGCCGTCTCGGCGCGCGTACGTCAGTTCTTTTCCACAACTTCCTGCGCCAGAAGCACAGAGTCATGGAAGAACCAACCAATACACTTTTAACCTCTCTGACTGTTTGGAAAAAAACACTATCATGTCTGTAAGAAAGGCAAAAAGTTGCCAAAATTAAATATATATATATATATATATATATATATATATATATATACACACACACATATGTACATGAGAAAAAATTCCCCAGAGCGGGGAGGCTTGGGTGGGTGTAAGGAATCTGCAGCTAGATAGAGTCTCTACCAGATACCTCGTTACCGAAGGTAAGTAACTTGTTCATCTGATAGAGACTTCTAGCTGCAGCTTCCTTACCTTAGAATAGATACCCAAGCTATAACCCATGGTGGTGGGTCTGAAGGAGATTTTTTTATTTTTTTTTATACAAGGAAGTCCTGTAAGACAGAACGGGCAAAATGCCCCTCTCTCCTCACCTGACTGTCCAGGCAGTAGTGCTTCGCAAACGTGTGTAAGGAAGCCCACGTTGCGGCCTGACATATGTCCACCACTGGTACGCCACGTGCCAATGCAGTGGTAGCAGCTTTCCCCCTAGTGGAATGAGCTCAAGCCCTCGGGAGGCTGCTTCTTCGCCAAAGCGTAGCATATTTTTATACAGAGAACGACCCAGCGCGAAATGGATCGCTTCTGTACTGCCCGACCCTTCTTTGCACCAACGTACCCCACAAAGAGTTGGTCGTCCACCCGGAACTCTTTAGTGCGGTCAAGGTAGAACAATAACGCTCTTTTTGGGTCCAGTCGATGGAGACGCTCCTCTTCCTTAGAGGGATGCGGTGGTGGAAAGAAGGTGGGCAGGGTGATATTTTGACCCAGATGGAAAGGGGTCACCACCTTGGGGAGGAAAGAGGCATAAGTTCTCAACACCACCTTGTCAGGATATATCATGAGATAAGGAGGTTTATATGATAAAGCCTGCAGCTCACTTACTCTCCTGGCAGATGTAATTGCCACCAAAAAGGCTGTCTTAATAGTGAGCAGCCGGAGAGGACAGTTATGCAAAGGCTCGAAAGGAGCACACATAAGGAAGGTAAGAACCAGGTTAAGATCCCACTGGGGCATAACGAAAGGCACAGGCGGAAACAGATGTACGAGCCCTTTCAAAAACCTCTGTACTATAGGTGATTTAAACAGAGATTGTTGATCAGGCAACTGAAGAAAAGCCGATAAGGCTGCAAGATAGCCCTTGAGAGTCCCCAAGGAGGAACCCTGCTGGGCAAGAGACAAAATAAACAAAAGGATGTTAGACAGAGAAGAAGAAAGAGGATCAATAGACCTCTCTGAACAATAAGAAACAAAACGTTTCCAACGGCAGGCGTAGATGGACTTAGTAGAGGGACGCCTGGCTGCCAGAATGACATCACAGACCTCGGGAGGGAGGTCATAAACCATCAACTGTCGCCGCTCAATCTCCACGCATGAAGGCGCAGAGTTGACAGTTTCGGGTGGAGAACCTTCCCCTGCTGCTGCGACAGAAGATCCTCCCGAAGAGGCAGCCTGATTGGAGGACCGATGCTCATTTTGAGAAGCTCTGGATACCAAACTCTCTGTGCCCAATCCGGAGCCACAAGGATTACTTGGGCCCGGTCGTTCTTGATTTTCTTGAGAACTCTGGGCAGAAGTGGTATAGGCGGAAAGGTGTACAGGAGGCCTGAACTCCACTCGCGTCGAAAAGCGTCGCCTAGCGATAGCCCCCTTGGAAACTCCAACGCGCAAAACTGCTGACATTGCGCGTTCTCTGCGGAGGCGAACAGATTTAACCAAGGCTCTCCCCACTGCTGAAAGAGTCCTTGCGCCACCTCCGTATGGAGACACCATTCGTGATCCTCTAAGCATTTTCGGCTGAGTTCGTCTGCTCTGGCGTTCAGAGAACCTGCCAGGTGTTGAACCACCAGGGTCATGCCCTGCTGTTCCAGCCATGTCCAGAGACGTAAAGCCTCTTGACAAAGGGTACACGACCCCACACCGCCCTGCTTGTTGCAGTACCACATTGCGGTAGTGTTGTCTGTGAACACCTGCACCACCTTCCCTTTCACAACAGGAAGAAATGCTTTTAATGCTAGCCGGATCGCCCGAAGCTCCAACAAATTGATGTGGAGCCCGGATTCCGCCGGAGACCAGTGACCTCTGATCTCCACCTCCCCCAGATGGCCGCCCCATCCCAGAAGTGACGCATCTGTCACTACCGTTAGATCTGGTTGGGGAAGGGAGAGGGGTCTGCCCTTGACCCACTCGCAGTTCACTAACCACCACTGCAGATCTTCTGCAGTCCTCTCCGAGATCTGAACTACGTCGGTAAGATTTCCCTGATGCTGTGCCCATTGGAACTTCAGGTCCCACTGCAGAGCCCTCATGCGCCATCTGGCATGATTGACCAACAGGATGCAGGAAGCCATGAGTCCCAGCAGCCTCAGAGTCTGTCTCACCGAGATCCAGGATAGAGGCCGAAACATCGGAATCATAACCTGAATATCCTGAACCCGCTGATCGGGAGGATAAGCCCGATACTGCACTGTGTCCAGAACAGCTCCGATGAAAGAGAGCTTCTGAGAGGGAGTCAGGTGTGACTTCGGCACATTTATAGTGAACCCCAGCGAATGCAAGAGGTCCGCCGTCGCCTGGAGGTGGGTGACGAGAGCCTGGGGCGTAGGAGCCTTCAACAGCCAATCGTCCAGGTAGGGGAAGACTGAAATCCCTGACCTGCGCAAATGAGCTGCCACCACCGCCATCACCTTTGTGAACACCCGAGGGGCACTGGTGAGACCGAAAGGAAGTATGATCTGCAGGACCCACTTGTCCGTGGTGATGGAAAGCCAGTGAGGGAGATGAAAACGAATCCTCCCTCCAACTGGACGGACGTGATCCCGCAGAACCACACTAGGATCCAGCCTCTTGGATTCCCTATCCGGGGGAGCGGAAGGGAAGGCACCACGTGAAGTAGAGGCTTGGACAACCAAGCTCTCAGGAGTTGGGTGTTGTGTTAGGAAACTAGGGTAGCTGGGAGCGGGTCTATGGCGGCGACCGACCGTCCTATTCACAGGAGCCCCTGTGCTGGATTTGGACCACGTACCCAGAAGGACGTCTGTAAGAGCCTCATTGAAGGGCAACAACGGTTCCGATGTTGACACCCCCGGCTGAAGCACTTCTGTCAGGATATTTGTCCTGACTGGCACCGTAGGAAAATCTAGGTCCAAGACCTCAGCTGCCCTACGCACCACCATAGCGAAAGAAGCCCCCTCCTCCGTAGCCACATTAGGAGGAGAGAGCATAGCAGTATCTGGAGATGTGTCCAGTCCACTGGCCTCCCCTAGATCCACATACCAGTCCTGTTGCAAACCTGATTCTAAAGGGTCCTCAGACCCTCCCATTCCTCTCCTGCGTCTGGCTGTTCCAAATAATGCTCAGACAATGATCTGGGCCGAATCGGCTCCGTCGAAGTCGGAGTCGACGTCGTACGACGTCGCTCCGGATCATCCGGAATAAGGATGGGGCTCCCACCGGTGGGCGCCGGTGGCGGAATCGTCTACGTCGGACCCGGCGCCGAAGGAGGGCGACTGTGTGAAACCGGCGCCGGTCCGGATCCGTTATCGGATCCTGAGGTCCCCAACGGCGCTGAGGCCGAAGCCGCCGGCGTCGAATCCGAAGGGGCCCCTGCTGACCCTGCGGGGCCCGAAGACCCACCCGAGGGCACAGCCTGCTCAAAAACGAGACGCATGGCCTCGTAAAATTCTTTAATTTGAGCGGGGGTCGATCCGGTCCCCGGAAAGGGGGGGAAGACGCAGAGTCGACCCTGGCGACGGCTCCGCAGAACCACGCTCAGAACGTCGACGTTCCCTAGACACCTCGTCGGGCGTGGCAAAGACAAAGTCCGCTTGGACTTCTTCTTCTTGTGCCTCTTACCTTCCGATTACCTCCCTCAAGGCCTTCGGCGCCATGGCCCGACAATCGGAGCACGAGGTGGAATCGTGGTCCTTGTCCAAGCACCAAAGACAAACTCGGCGCGGATCCGTCACCGACATGGTGCGATGACACGCACCACACGGCTTGAATCCTGTCTTTCTCGAAGACATGACTCCAAACAGTCAAAAAAGCATCGACAAACCATTGAAGCAGGGTAGCTCTTTCCGAAACTGCGCTTAACCGGCGCGGAAAGAAAAGAACTGACGTACGCGCGCCGAGACGGTGTCTATATAGAAAACCGTGACGTCATAGACGACTCCAACGACGCTGGCGACGCACGTGGAGTTGGTCGATGCACGCGGATCCAAACGACGCCGTCCGACGGCGCGCGCGCAGGGTACTGCTCACAAAAAAACTCCGGATTCGAAGCGGACGCCAGGGAATTCTAAGGTAAGGAAGCTGCAGCTAGAAGTCTCTATCAGATACATACCAGCATTATTTGTCGGAAAGTCGGGCCACCATAATAAGCTCCCTCACAGTTTGGACCAGGTTTGCAATATTTTCTTTTTAAGTATTTCTTACTTGCCTGCCTGCTGCCCCTTACCTGTATGGAGACAGCCGACTCTGCATGGTTACAAAGCCATGTACACACAGAGCTTGGCCTCATGGCAGCTTCTTGCACAGCTGTGGTTTATCCCATAAACTCCGTGGGTGGAGGGATACACCCGTACTAGACCACAACCTGGATTGCACCTGTTCAGGTTCTGCAGACAGGGCTGGGGAGAAAGATTCTTCTGAATTGAAGAGGAGCACTGGTCCAGCTGTAGAATTACAGGACAGCTATGTTCAGTGCCTTGGAGGGGGTTAAAGCCAGTTAAACTAGGCATTGTACTTGGATATGTTCATTAAAAGGCGAATGAGGACTGCCATTCCCGGTATACAATAGGTAATGGCAGCTGATGACTACTGCTGGTTGTATGTGGTAAGCCTAAAGCTGGCAGTCGGTCAAAGAAATGATAAGGGCATTTATCTAGATAGATGGAAAATGTGCTGGGGGAGAGTTGGCCTCTGCTCAGGAAACGCCCTGGGTGAAACCAAATGGGGTGCCCGCTCCTCCTTACCCTGTTTAATTGCCTATGTATTGAGATGTTGGGAGGAGAAGGAATGCAACGGGGCCAAGATCAATGACCGCCAAGAAAGGAAAAAATAAAAAAAGTGGAAAAAAGGGCACTGTAACCGGCACTCGTGAAAAGCGCTCTCACAGAAAAATGTAGTGTGGAACCAATGCACTAAAATGGCTGTGGATACTGTACTAATACAAAGAAGTTAGGCAGTGCGCACAGGCAAGATCAACTCCAGAAAAGGCATGAGATAAGCATGCCTTTAACAAATGCAGGGAAAGAGAAATAAAGCGATGATGGTGCCAGTCAATGGGAAGCCTGTGGGCAGGCAGAAGCCCACAACAGTAGATACAGCATGTCTCGGTTCGATACAGCGCATGCGCGCTGTCTGGAGCATAGACCTAGAAAATGGTGTAGTGCACAGTGTAGCTTTACAGACACAATAATCTTTAATGATGCTAATAAAAAGAAATGCGAACATGTGCACCAAAGCAGGCTTAATTGCAGGGAACCAATTTTACAATTAAAACAACTAGCTAGGAATTAGTTAATTAAGGTAATGGTCAATCCACCACTGCACCTCTCCTTCCAGTCAGAAGTCAGAAAACACTGGCTACAGATACAGAGAGGATGGGTAGGGGTAAGTAGAAGCTGGATAAATTGACCCACGGCACAAGAAGCTTTGGAAAATTCCAAATTGGCTTTGAGCTGAAAAGTCATTCCTTTCCTCCCCACAGCCTGTTAAGTAGAGTGTAATCAATAAAGCCAAATGTAGCATCAGTGAGTTAGAGCTAGTGATTTTGAGTCCAGGTTGGGGAACAGTGATAAACTTATTTTGCTTCAAATACATCTGTTCATATTTTAGGCAAATATATTACATAAAATCCCTGGGAATGGTATAATTAAGGCATCAACACAATATCGATAATAAATAAAAATCCAGATATACATCATTCAAGAAGAAACAAAGGGGTACCCTAAACAGTGAAATCACTTTTTGTTACATCTGTTACCGTTGAAGTATAACCGATTGAACACAGGACCAGACTACTACGTGTTGGCTGATCCTAAATTTATGAAAACAAAGTACTCCCAATACAGGAAAATAAACAAATCACATGTTCAACTACTTGGATTAATGGTTTTCTGCTATCACCGATAAACGTAATGCTGTACTTGTTAATTTTGCACATTTAAACAAATATATTAATATAAGCTCTAAAATTATAATTTCTGGATCCTGTGTTCAATCGGTTATGTCCTTTGACAATACAAGACATAGCAAAAAGATATTTCGGTGTTAGTACACCCTTTACATTTCTTATGTTACTTTCTGGGCTAGAGGGAACACCCAGTACAGAGTAACCATGTAATGCTACTAACTTTACTTGCAACACTTACTTGGCGACTGGGGGTACATCGTGGAGTGATATACCCTCTAATTTGTACATACACATATCCTTCAAGACCACTATTTACTTGCCAAAAGACTTGAACACACTCAGTAGCAGATTCAAAAAAAGTTACGTTATTTGTGTGGACAACACCCACCAACAGGTTATAATAGTAATGCATTTATCATGTCAAAATGGACAGCTTTTCTTCAGAATAGCAGATATTAAATGGGTGCTCTTCCATTCACCAATACTATTCATTATTTAGATGGTCTATCAGGTTCACAACAGACTCCATGGTTACCTATCAAACTTTTGTCACCTGGACAGCTATCGCTTACTGCATCTCTGGCTGGGCCTATCCCCAAGAACAGCTTTGTCTTCCTCACCCAGGTTAGCAGGATAGCTCCTCTTCTTGAAGGCTCTGTAGTCACGTTGGGAACGCACAGCCACAGATATGTGACATCATTTATCCCTGTCAGATATTCAAACAATTCTTTCCCTTGACTTCATGCATATGCATTACATTATATCTCACCACCCCCTCTTGCAATGACGGACTCACTCCAAGCACTTGAAGGCCACTGCAGTGTGATATGTAGCTCTTTGGGTATGGCTCAAATTAAGATGATGTCAGGAGAAATATTTTGCAATTGTTTGGATAATATGAATTCCAATGAAGTCACACACTGGAAACTGTTGCTTGCAAGTGGTGTATTCATTAAAGCTTGAACACTATGGTTTACTCAATTCAGAAGGTCAATGTGTGAACAGAGCATGTTAGTCATAACACCAGCAAAAGGAACCAGTTTTCTCTTATGCATTCTTGGCATTTTCCTGACATTGCTATTGATTCCAATCATAAATAAAAAGGAAACTAAAAGTCAAGTGCCAATAAGATACAAAAGAGCAGGGGTAGAGTAGGGGCACTAATACAATTAGGTTTCCAAATGGCTTTTATATTGTTATGGCAGATAAGTCTAGTCCTTTCCAACTTCGAGCAGAAGGAAAATGTTACTTACCAAGTAAGCATCTGTTTGAGGCATCTGGTGTTGTAGATTCATATGCTTAGCATAAGTCCGCCATCTAGTGTTCGGCTGGGAAGTGTGCAAGTTGCTTTTCTTTGAAGTCTTTTGAGTCGCGAAGTATAGTGACTCCTCCTCTTGCTTGTATTGCGCATGGTCCGTGACTCCACTGTCAGATTTCTTTCTGCATGGTGGGTGAGGATGGAGTGTAGAGGATGATGTATCCTAATAAGATGACCATGCAAAATAGTATAATGTATCTAACCACCACCAACACAGGTGTCCCTGGAGGAGGGTGGGCACATGTGAATCTACAGCACTGTATGCCACAAACATACCCTTACTGGGTAAGTTCCATTTCCATTTGATGGCATGTGTGGCTGTAGAAACACATGCTTAGCATAGACTGCGAAGCAGTTTTCTCCCCCTGAAAGCAGTGGCTAACCTGTGTGGGTTGTGATAGTTTGAAATGTATGTAGAACCACTTGGCCCACATTAGCTTGATGACGGTCTATGACATCTACACTGTAATGTTTTTGTAAACGTGTGCACTGTATTCCATGTAGCTGCCTTGGGTATGTTACCTAGAAAAGCCATGGAGGCTCTCTTTTGTCTAGTAGAAGGAGCCTTTGAAGGGATAGGTAAATTTTGTTTAGCCTTAATACAACAAGTTTGGATGCATTTCATGATCCAGCATAAAATGGTTGCTTTAGAGATGGCCTTTCTTTTATGTGGCTTTGAAAATGCAACAAAGAGTTATTGAGCCTTTCTGTGTGACTGAGTCTAATCTAATACATGAGAGCTCTTAAAATATAGTGTATCTAAAGCTCTCTCCACAACGGAATCTGATTGAGGAAAAATATTGGCAACTCAATAGATTGATTTAACTAGAACTGTCAGACCATTTTTGGAAGGAATTTAGGATTTGTACGTAAGACTACTTTGTCTCTGAATTTGGAAGAATGGCTCTTCTATAATTAATGTCTGAAGTTCACTGACAAATCTGAGTTAAGTGACTGCAATGAGAAAAGTTAATTTCCAGGATAGACACTGGAGAGGGCCTGGGTGTAACTTTGTTAGGGCAACATTGAGGTTCCAAGCTGGTTGTGAAGGGGCTCTCAGCAGAATAACTCCTTTCAGGCCCTTCACAGAAGCTTCTATAACAGAACAAATAGTTTCCACTTTGCCACATAGCAGGCTCTAGTGGTGGGTCTTCTTGCCTCCTTAAGAATATCCATGCACTGTTGAGGCAGACAAATATCAAAATTCTAAGACCTCAGGAGCCAGATTGCAAGATTGAGAGATCTGTGATTTGGATGCCTTACTGTTGCATGCTTTTGGGTCAGAAGGTATTGTCAGTTGGGAAGTACTGGGTGTGAAACTAGTGAAAGTTCTAGGACTGTGGTGAACCACAGTTGTCTGGCCTATGTGGGTGCCACTAGAATGAGTGTCACAGAGGTCTGTCAGTTTGTGAATCACAAACAGAAGCAGTGGGAGAGTGAAAATGCATATGCTAATATCCTATACCAACTCATCCAGAGTGTGTTGCCCTTTAATTGTGGGTGTGGGAACCTGGAGGTGATGTTTTGGCATTTGGTTTTTTATGCTGTCTCAAATTGGTCTATGTTATGGTTAACCCATTTTTGAAAGAACTGTTGGAGAAGTTGTGGGTTGAGTTCCCCCTTGTGGACTTGTTGCTGTCTTCTGCTGAGGAGATCTGCAAAGTTGTTGCCTACTCCCCGGTATGTATTCTGCTAAGAGGTGAATGTTGCGTTTGAGAGCATACTGACATATGTTCTTTGCCAGATGAGATAGCTGAGGTGACTTGGTCACCCCCCCCACCCCCTCCCATCCCAGTTTTTGCAGATAATACATGGCAGTCATGTTGTCTGTTTTTATGAGAACCACTTTGCCCGTGAGGTTGGGAAGGAATGCTGTCCGTGCTACATGAACAGCTAGCAGCTCTAGGTGACTGATATGGAGATGAGCTTGAGTGAGTCCAATGAACTACTGTATTCTTGAATCATTTGGAAAAACTATCCTCGGGTGAGAGGAGGATGGCTCCTAGGTAAGGTTGGACATGAAGTGGCTGCAGGTGAGATCTGATGTATTGATTGGGAAACCTAGTTAGTGAAGCAGGTTTATAGTAAACTGCGTATGTTGACAGCAGTTCAGCTGAGTATTGCTCTTGATAAGCCAGTCATCTAGGTAAGGAAAAACGTGTATGCTATGTCTGCGGAGATGAGCTGCTACTACTGGTAGACACTTGGTAAACACTCTAGGGGCTGTGATGACTATGAATGGAAGCACTTTGAACTGAAAATGATGTCAGTTTAGCACAAATTGTAGGCATTGACGATGGGGAGGGTGAATTGTAATGTGAAAGCAAGCATCCTTTAGGTCAAGTGCGACCATGAAGTCACCTTGTTTTAGAAACAGGATGAAATCTTGAAGTGTGACCATGTGGAAGTGCTCTGAGACGATGTACCAGTTTAAGGGTCTGAGGCCGAGGGTTGGTCTTAGTGACCCATCCTTTTTGGGGATAAGGAAATAAAGTGAATAGACTCCTGTGCTGTGTTCGTGTACTGGCTCTATTGCTTCCTTTTGTAACAAAGCTTGAATTTCCTCTTTAAGCAATTGTTGATGGTCTGTTGACAGTCTGTGGAAGCAGATGAATGTTTGGAGGTAGACTCCAGGCAGTAACCATGTTGGATATTATCCAACACCCACTGGTCGGTGTGATATTTTGCCATGTGTGAAAGAACCTCTGAATTCTTCCCCCGACAGGTGTTGTGTGATCAGGAGGAATGGTGGGTAAATCAGGGTTTGGTAGTGGAAGGTTTGGTAAAACCTCCTCTGTCTCTACCTTGGAAATTGTTTACCTTATGTAAACCTCTATAGTATTCTCTTGATGAAGACGTTTGAGTGAGAGCCTTATTGTAAGATGCGACTGCATCAGGGGAGGTTGTTTTGGACCATCCACAGTATGATGAATGGCAAAAGAAGCCATGTCTGCAACACTCCCGTAGCTTTCGCTATTTCTTTGTCTTTTTTATTATCTCTAAAATGGTGCCCACCTGAGGCCCATAAAGATTCTGTCCTTATGTGTCATGCCAAGTTTCAACGCACCATTAACTATCAAAAGGGAGGGCTAACAGATTATGCTGACCTTCTGGTTTAAAACCTGACCCTTTTAACCAGACTTGTCACTTGGGGAGCAAGTTGGATTGACACCCTTAACTGCTTTATCAACTGCATCAAGTACACAACAAATTGTTGTATTAAATATTACTTTACTATCTGAAATGATCTGGTATGCCCTTTTTAAATATTCCTCTGGGAGGTGTTGAAGAATGTCTTCCTTCTCATCCCAGTGGGCTCTGTCATAGATTGATAAGGAGTTTGCAATCCTCCAATGGTTGGCAGACTGTGCTGGCACTCTTACCCGCAGCGTCTATCCTTTCACTCTCTGTCTGGTGGAGGAATCTCACCAGTTGTTTCAGAGTTTGCCTGTAGCCACCACTAGAGAGTTAGATGTACATTGCCCCTTGATATATGTAGGGTCTATCATGGACTTTTGTTTTTTAATCAACCTAGGGGTAATAACTCTGGATCTGACTGGGCCACTGAAAATGTTCTGGGTGTGCCTAAGAATATCTTTAAACATTGGACGGTATTGTATTGCGCTGAGTGGACGAGAGAGTTTCAAACACGTCGTTGTCCTCTAGCTGTTCAGTGTGAAGTGGCACTTTGTGGAAAATGGCTGCCCTATTTATAAGGTTGTGATAAGTACTGGTGTCATCAGGAGTGGGAGGTTTGGCTGGGTATAGATCCAGATCAGTGGTATGTGGATCTACATAATATGAATCCCAGTCATCTATCTCGAGGTGGAATTAAAAATGTATCACCATCCCCTGTGAAAGAATTAAGTGAAGCACAAGGAGAGTAGGCAGTGCCATGAACTGGTGAAAGCTGTGGTGAGGGAGTGTGCACAGCAGGTGGTGGTGAACTGAAGAAAAGTGTACTGATGGATTTATCCTCTTTTTGTTTTTCTTCTTTGGAGGAACAGGAACATCAATTGCCTTCTAAAGGGATATTTTTCATTTGGCAGGCTGTATCACTGAATGCAGAGGCCGGGTGAGGATGCTTCCTCAGATGTTTGTGACGAGAGTCCAGCTCTTGATGTAGCTACTAGAGCAGTGGTTGGACAGTCTCTGAAGAATGTGCGTAAGATGTATGTTTTTTTCTGGTTAATATGCTGATTTAAGCACATGTATTTTTGGAGCCAAATGTTTTGGATCCAAGGTTGATTTTTTCAGTGCTGGAGTGGAATGATGCTTTGGCTCTGAAGATTTTCGCCGCAGAGTCTAAAGTGGAGTGCTTCAGTGTTGAAGGTTAAGTCTAATCTGATGTTGAAGGTTTCTGAACAACGACCATTTGTTGAGACTGTTTTTTAACCCCGAACCTTGACTGGTTGCTTCTGAGTCAGCCGGTCAGTGCGGACATTGACCCAAAGGCAGTGGTGGACCAACAACGAACAGCCTTGTGGCGGGGGAGCAGTACTCACGGCCTGTTGTCCTGGAGTGATGTCTTGTGCCTCATTGTCTAATCCAAAGATGTTGTCTGGAGAGGTGTTGCCTTCATCTGCAGCATATGGATGGGCCTCTATCTCTGGTTCTGGATTCTCCAAACCAAAGAGGTCTGGTGTATCTTTGACGTCCTGTCTAAACATCACAAGTCTTCTAAGCCCTTCGATCCCTCTGTGTCTTTTTAGAATGAAAAGACCAGTAGGCCTAACAGGTTGCCTCCTGGTGATCTGAAGATAAGCACAAGTTACACACCTGGTGTAAAATGGTTCATGGAAACTTGGCATGACACATAAGGACAGAATCGAAAGAGAGTCCATTCCATCACCAATTCGACATCCGTTGGAGTGAACGTCAAAGAGAAGTTCTGCCCTGAAGGGCGAGGCCCAGATGACCGCAGTCGAATCGAACCCCCCCAAATGAATTTAACGTCAATGGAATACTGAGGAAAACTGTAATTAAACAACGATCGAGAAACACTATCAACTGTATGAAAAAGAAGCCCGATGAGGCTATTAACCTGTAGCAGAGGAGCACACGTTCGAACCCTATGGCGGAAAAAAAAACCTATGTAATAATCGAGGACCATGCACAATACAAGCAAGAGGAGGAGTCAGTATACCTCGTAACTCAGACTTCTTTGAAGAATAAGAACATGCACACTTCCGAAACCAACACTAAAGGCTGACTTATGCTAAGCGTGTGTATCTACAGCCAAACATGCCATCAAACAAATAGTTTACTGAAAAAACAGAATGAGGCGCAGCTGAGACAACCAGTATACAGTATACAAAAGAGCAATTCTGATAGCTGACAAAAGTGGACCAAATAAGTATAGCAGGAGCTTTGTGCATTGGAATCAAGCTAAGCTGACAAATGAATCAAGAAAATAGATTAAATTGCACACTCCTCCACACATCAAAATTGTGTCATGACTATGAATACCAATGTTTTCTCAATTGTGTGAAAAATGGAAATTCGTCAACAAAATTTTGCATCTTTCTGTAGCAGCGCTGGAGGAGCACAGTCCTCACAACTTACCTAAAAATACAGTTTGCAACCAAATGTTAACTTTGAGAGCACATCTCCATTCAACTAGCTTTCATTTGAAGAAGCTTTACCAAGACTCAAGTAGACCAAGGGCGGCACTGCCACTCTCATCTGCAACGTGATGTTAAGATGAAAAGGATCTTCCTAGACTGCTGTAGCAGTCCAGAGGGTTATGCATCCTAATGGTCACAGAAGTAGACATATGTTTCTGAAGCTGTTCCTGAAAACGGGCTATAACAGTTAGTGCTTTAACCTGACAGCGAAAGTATTGGCTCATCTCATATGTGCAGCTACAGTGTCTCCTCATTTCTGATGGCTTGATTCTAGTGAACTCACTGCTCTCCTATATTTCTTAAAACACTCCGGATTCCCTTTCTGCTTCTTGATTTTAATCAGGCTTGGCTCTGGCTCCTGTACCCTGCCAAGTGCATGGGCCTAGACACAAAAGAATCAAGGAGAAAAGATCACTCTAAAAGAAATCCTGATAGCTAAGTAAATATTCATGATCTTTTCTGAAAGTCTTTATACAGCTATGAACCTAAGTGCATAATATTTCAGTTACATCATGAACCTACTGTTCTTTATAGGCTATAAAAATTAATTTCTACTTGCAAACAATCAAAGTATTACCTTTGCCAGAGCGTATCGTAGTTACTGGTCAATTTTGGACTACTACTAGAGAACACCAGTATCACTCATGAAAGACCAGATTAACTTCTCTCTCCTGGCATCCGTTATGTTGCTGGTTTGGCATGATTTACTTGTTTCATGAGAGACAGCTGTGTACTCAAACACAGACCATTCCTATCTGCAGGTACACATAGCCCCAATATACCGATTATAAAACTTGAAACTTTTCAGTCATGCTGGACCTAGAGTTGCTATGTGTGTATGGTCATCTCTTCACTTAGTCTATAATCTTGTGTGTTAAGTAAGAACACTGATCTAGGACATGAGGAAAAGTGGAGTGCTTGAGTTCCATTCATGCACTGGTCCTAAACACAAAGATTGTGCATCATTCTAGGCAGTAGGAGCTATTGCAAGAAATGAATTACATGCACCTGAAAAGGAGAAAAGATAACAGGAAGAAGGCTCTGCTTTGAAAGGATACTGATAATAGACCAAGAGCCCTGAAACAGAGGGAAATTTCTTGACCACTTCTGGGACCAAACAACGCCGTTCTGGGGGTCTTTCCCAAAGCACTGGAAAAAGGAGTGGAGATTGAGGGTTGATCTCGGGGTAGCACATGCAGTTTTGATAAATGAAGGGAACAGGCATTAAGCACAGCTATGATTGTGGACAGGCTTCTAAAGAGGGTGTGATCTGGTACCTGACGATGTCCACAATATGGTTGGCTGGGATACCATTCTATGGAGTTAGGGTGCTACATCTCCAAGAGACCGAGCACAGGCAGCCCCTGGAGACCCAGAACAAGTGGCGCCTTGGCTTTAGAGATGGTAGGGTTCCACCAGTGTGCTATTCAACCACAGGCACTTTTCTCCTTCCACGCCTTCTTGCCATGCAGATCTGTCAACCCTGACTGCTATAGGGGGCTCTCTATCGGCAAATCGTAATGCTCCATTCCCTCATCTCATGCAGGAGAGTCTGCAGCACATAGGAGTTTACTTCTCAACCTCCACGTCTCTCTTGAAGGGGGTGTTTTACTTCTCAGGTACAGAAGAGACCAGTTGCCACTCTATCCTCCACTTCTGTATTGCTTCCATTTTTCCCTACAAGCTATTTAAAGAAGTTGATTTCCTAGAAAAGGCCAATTGAAGTCAAACAACCTTTTTATATAGGCTCAAAGCCTACTATGGCCTGGTGAGCCCATGAAATTATGTCCTTCACTGATGAAATCTTTCAGCCTTCATAATGTTCATGCAACCATAGAAACGAAGGCCCACTGCCGGCGCTATAGGCTTGAGCATTCTTCATTCCCCAAACCAGTTCCACAAGTCTACTTTTAGGCCTTCTACGCCAAGTCCACACACACAATGTTTTCAGAGCTCGAGAAGATTTCCACCATCACAAAATTAGTGCCTCCATTCTTACTCTAAAGATTTTCTAAGATACTGCAGCAAAATTCTGACATTGTTAAAAACATCGAGGTGAATAGGATGTCCCTCCTGCTCCCCGTTAAGGTCAGAATTCCTCATGTACATATTTAATAGAATCATCCGTTTGAGGATAATCCTTATAACCCAAAGGATCTGTTTCTTGCTACTGCTATGTTTAATTTTGCTTTCTAGTTGTTGTTTTAAATGGCATTTATCTCTAAAGTTTCTTAGATTGCTTAAGAGCTACAGACAAGCCCTGTTACTCAACTCTATGTAACTTCAGTCTATTCAGTTTCAATGCTCATTGCTGTCTTGATGATTACACTTCTCTCACTATAGGGCAAAAGATGACTAGGTGTGGTGTTTTTGTTGCTGCAAAGCAAGGTGTAACATTAAAGAGATACCTGCAAATACCAAACTCCTTGCTAACCCAGATTATCTGTACTAGCTCGGACAGTCTCTAGTTGACAGGCTTTCACTAAAGTTCCATTCATCCCAGGTTGCTCTAGGTGAAGACTCTCCTTGAAATAAAGGTGGAAATATTACGACCAAGGAGGTGGGACAGTCATTTTGGGCTACTAAAGTGTGCACACCTGAGACAAATGCTGATAGCAGATGGGAATGTATTAAAGAAGCCCTAGTTAAAACACCTTAATTGAGCTACCTGGTGTTGGAAAGATGGTTGTCTTAAACTAGCAATACCACATTTTGAAAACGTAGCCCTTTAGTAGTTCCAAATGGCTCAATTAACAACACAGAGATTCAAAATTTTCACCTTATCTACTCCTTCATGCTTATGGAGGAATATAATGTGTGATGTACGAAATTACTCAAACTAGGGGCTTACATTTCAGATAAGCCCTTGCAATACTTCTGGTCCAAGCACCCAATACTGCTGGCTAAATTTGTGGGTACGGACTTATGAACTGGCACAGAGATGCACTGCTTTGTGTTGATTAAGGCATGGTGGGATGGGTGCAAGATATTGGATATTGCTGCAACAAAGAATCTTGTAGAATACTGCAAATTCAAAACAATGATCACAAACTATACGTCAAATTCACAAAATATGTGTACAGTCTATCATAATCCACTAAGAACAGTATTGGGGAGAACAAATGCATTAAACTGCATAATTTCTCTAGATGATAGTAATTTTGCGGCAAGGTGCACAATGTTTATTTACCCTAATACTAAGCAAAAGGGTCTCTGGCCCTTCCTTTTCCACATCTTCTATTTACTTTATCTAATTAAGCTCTCGTGCTGCATCAACTTGCTCTCATTCTTAGCCAGAATGTTCTATTTGGCATTTGTGCACTTTCTAAAACCCCAATATTAATGAATACAAACTACAACTTAATTATTTTTTATTAATTGCCACTGTGTTTTTTGTAGACTATTCAGTTTATGTTCTAACAAAGCAGAACCCTAGTTAATGAGTGACTGACTTATATCTTTGCGGCCAAATTATAAATATGTGCTTTCTCCTGAGGCGGTAAAATTCACTTAATCTGAGTACATACTGAATGGAGTGCGAAGGAGGTGACCCTGGGTAGTTTGCAGCGCTGCTCAGCAGTCCAACACCAGCGGAAAACAAAATAAGATTATCTCCTCTTCCGTTCCTCATTCCAGACTAGGCGGATTGAGTGTGCCAATTCACTCAGTGTCAGTTGTTGTCTTTCTATGAAAGGAATTAAGGTTCCCCTCCTCTTCCTCCTGAACTTCGTGTTATTTCATCTGTGTGCCCAAACATACTAGAGGGTTGTGTATGGGTTGCTGGGGCGCCACTGAAGATTTTCATGAATGTTCTTTACATTTATTTATTTTCGGCGGCTGCAGGGGCACTGCAATTCTTCCTGAGCAGCTGCAGGAGCACTGCAATTCTTCCAGAGCAGCTGCAGGGGCGCTCGCTTTTTATGGATCAGGCTCTCTCCTGCTCTATGTTTTCATGGGGCTGACAGGGGAGGAGGGGTTCCCGTCACAAACTGCGCCGCACTGCACTTCTTTTGAGTGGTTGCTTGGGCACCGCATTTGTAGAGGGCTCCTCTCGCACAGGGTTTCCTAATATGGCTGACCGTCTCTTCACAAGCAGATTTGCAGTTTTTCTGAAGTGGCTGCAACAGTCCTGCGTTTTCTGGCCTCTTCTTGAGAACATTAAGAGGGCCGCAGGGGAAGAGCCCTTCGGGAGTGCTCCTTCCTGCATTACTGCTCAGATGCTGCTTTTATCTGGGCTATGAGAGGAGGGTTGTATTTCGTTCTCACTTGGCTGCCTTTACCAGAGAGCTCATTTTTAATGGGCGAGCGCAAAGCTTTTCGTTCCATTTTGTAATCTCTCTTTGGGCTTCCAACAACACCAATGTCACGTCGGTCACTTACATTGGTTCGTGGGCTTGCCTTTTAAAATCCGTTGCTTTCATTTGTAAAAGGCATGCATACGTCATGCCTCTTATGGTGTTTAGCCCAACTACACAGCACCGGTAAACTACCAAAAACATACGAGGCTCGATGTTTTCAGTATGGTGTCCGGACTACTTTATCTGTTTGTGTTCCACACAGCGCAATCGCGCTGCATTTTACATAGTGCGATTGTGCTGCTTTTCTTTTTTCTTTACAACTTCATAGCTCTAACTCGAGCAAATGCCAGAGCCATTGCATTGAAAATGCTTGTCAAGTTTTTTTGGTTGCATGGGCACCAAGTTTCTTACCAGAGGAGCCCTCTTATACAGGGCAGGCCTCCTCTTTGCACTGGTAGTTGCTGGGGCACTACACATGCATTGATAGCTGCTGGGTTGCATGTAGACTGTAACCTGCGTTTTTTCTGTATGCTTTCAGTTTTTGGGCCTCACCTTGGGAATTGCCTTTTGGCTTCCGGTTAGTGGTGTTGGTTCCATGAGGTTACAGTAGGTCAGTCTTCCTACCTTTTGAGCTTGACTGTGGTGCAATGTTCCCTCAAATTTTTTTCCACTGTGTGCGGTCTCTGTGCGCTGCAGCCAAGGATACGTGCGCCAAGAAATTGACCATTCACGCGCGCGCAGTGCATAACTAGTCAAGATCTTTGGCATTAGCCTCTCCATACCACTAAAGCAAAAAAGGGATATCATTGCTCCATGCAATAGGGCATAAAGGCAGTTTTGTGACCTGGTTGCACACCCCAAGGACATGACCTGTTAAGTGCCACCTACACCCCAGTTAGAGAAAACAGAGGAACATTGCCCGTGGCCTTTAAATGCTGTTTTCATTTACTTCAATCCAGCTTCAAATATGAGCATTTTCTGCAATAGGAGAGCACGACTATCGCTCTAAAAGGCTTATTTGAGCTGAGAAAGTGATAATGCATATAAACTATGAAGTATGACAATAATGGAAAAGTTGATAACACCACATTTCCTACTGTTCTGAAGCATTTCCTAGCTCATTAACCATTAATTTTCAACATAAATATCACTTGCTCGCTTGTATGCTAAAGTACGCCAAATGATGTTTAAAACACTCCCCGCGTCATTTAAACGCTGTTTTCATTCACTTCAATCCAGATTCAAATATGAGCATTATCTGCCTTAGGGGAGCACGTATATCGCTCTAAAAGGCTTATTTATTAACGTACGCGCTTGTTGAAGGGGCCTGCGTGATGGGGAAGGAAAGGCGCGCGCGCCTTACAGGGAACATTGCTGTGGTGGCTATGTTGTGCCCGAGGGTCCTTGGTTTTTTTCTTTTTGCGCTGACATTTGAGGTCAGTTCCTCAGGACCTTTTTGCCTTTAAAAGCCCTTGGTTTCTCTTGTTAGAACATTGGTCTTCGCCTGTCGAGCATGAGAAAACATATGATGAGGAAGATATAGTTTTTCCTGCTGGTGCATCTTCAAGAGGGCTATACAGGGAGTGCAGAATTATTAGGCAAGTTGTATTTTTGAGGATTAATTTTATTATTGAACAACAACCATGTTCTCAATGAACCCAAAAAACTCATTAATATCAAAGCTGAATATTTTTGGAAGTAGTTTTTAGTTTGTTTTTAGTTTTAGCTATGTTAGGGGGATATCTGTGTGTGCAGGTGACTATTACTGTGCATAATTATTAGGCAACTTAACAAAAAACAAATATATACCCATTTCAATTATTTATTATTACCAGTGAAACCAATATAACATCTCAACATTCACAAATATACATTTCTGACATTCAAAAACAAAAAAAAAACAAATCAGTGACCAATATAGCCACATTTCTTTGCAATGACACTCAAAAGCCTGCCATCCATGGATTCTGTCAGTGTTTTGATCTGTTCACCATCAACATTGCGTGCAGCAGCAACCACAGCCTCCCAGACACTGTTCAGAGAGGTGTACTGTTTTCCCTCCTTGTAAATCTCACATTTGATGATGGACCACAGGTTCTCAATGGGGTTCAGATCAGGTGAACAAGGAGGCCATGTCATTAGATTTCCTTCTTTTATACCCTTTCTTGCCAGCCACGCTGTGGAGTACTTGGACGCGTGTGATGGAGCATTGTCCTGCATGAAAATCATGTTTTTCTTGAAGGATGCAGACTTCTTCCTGTACCACTGCTTGAAGAAGGTGTCTACCAGGAACTGGCAGTAGGACTGGGAGTTGAGCTTGACTCCATCCTCAACCCGAAAAGGCCCCACAAGCTCATCTTTGATGATACCAGCCCAAACCAGTATTCCACCTCCACCATGCTGGCGTCTGAGTCGGACTGGAGCTCTCTGCCCTTTACCAATCCAGCCACGGGCCCATCCATCTGGCCCTTCAAGACTCACTCTCATTTCATCAGTCCATAAAACCTTAGAAAATCAGTCTTGAGATATTTCTTGGCCCAGTCTTGACGTTTCAGCTTGTGTGTCTTGTTCAGTGGTGGTCGTCTTTCAGCCTTTCTTACCTTGGCCATGTCTCTGAGTATTGCACACCTTGTGCTTTTGGGCACTCCAGTGATGTTGCAGCTCTGAAATATGGCCAAACTGGTGGCAAGTGGCATCGTGGCAGCTGCACGCTTGACTTTTCTCAGTTCATGGGCAGTTATTTTGCGCCTTGGTTTTTCCACACGCTTCTTGCGACCCTGTTGACTATTTTGAATGAAACGCTTGATTGTTCGATGATCACGCTTCAGAAGCTTTGCAATTTTAAGAGTGCTGCATCCCTCTGCAAGATATCTCACTATTTTTGACTTTTCTGAGCCTGTCAAGTCCTTCTTTTGACCCATTTTGCCAAAGGAAAGGAAGTTGCCTAATAATTATGCACACCTGATATAGGGTGTTGATGTCATTAGACCACACCCCTTCTCATTACAGAGATGCACATCACCTAATATGCTTAATTGGTAGTAGGCTTTCGAGCCTATACAGCTTGTAGTAAGACAACATGCATAAAGAGGATGATGTGGTCAAAATACTCATTTGCCTAATAATTCTGCACTCCCTGTATATACCGAAGGAAGATCTAGAGCCAGTGGTTTTGTATTTGTCTTCCAATCTTCAGCTGCCAGCAGATGTAGAAATTCCCAGTACTAGTTGTGCAGGACAAGTTACTTTCCTTCGCTACTGCCTTATCTGGTAGGGACAATATCCAGAGATTTTTCTCGAGCAGCATCCCTGCACGCAGTTAGATGGCGTTGATCGGCTTTGTCTCCTCGGCTGCGTCGTCCACGACATATGACAACATGAGACCTATATAGGCATCACCCCGGCACACTGACATCAGTTTCTTTTTACAGCTTTCCAGGGCAGAAGCATAGAGCCATGAAGAATACAAGCCACTGGTGCGTCAAAACTAAGGCACTGAAAGGGGAGTCCCGGCCCCTAGAAATCAGTTCGTAGATCAGGGAGGCAGTGTGGGTCGGTAAGGAATCTGCAACTAAATATTGTCTGTTCCAGATAAGATGTTACTGAAGGTAAGTAACTTGTCCATTTGATAGAGACTTCTAGTTACAGATCCTTTACCTTAGAATAGATACCCCAGCAATATCATCCCCGGAGGAGGGTCTGAGAACTAAGATCACGCTAGAAAGTCCTGCAGGACTGAACGGGAAAAGTGCCCATCCCTACAGACCTGACTGTCGAGGCAGTAGTGTTTGGTAAATGTGTGCAGTGATGCCCACGTTGACGCCTGAAAGATATCCAGGACTGGAACTCTGCATGCTAACCGTTTTGCCGCTTTAGCTCTGGTAGCACGAGTACGCAAGCCCTCAGGGGGGTGCTTCGTAGCCAATGCGTAGCACATGTTAATGCAGAGTACAACACATCTGGAGATGGTTCTCTTCTGCTGTGCCCGACCTTTCTTCACACCCATATAACCGACAAATGTTGATCATCCACCTCAAACTCTTTAGAATGATCAAGGTAGCACGCCAACATTCTTTTTGGGTCCAGGCGGTGGAGTCTCTCCTCTTCCTTAGGTGGATGTAGGGGGGCGTAAAAAGTAGGCAAGGTTATGACTGGCCTACATAGAAGGGCGCAACCACTTTAGGAAGAAAGGAGGTCTGTGTGGATAGATGGAAAGGTAGGGTGGCTTAGACAGCAATGCCTGCAGCCCACTCACCATTTGGGCAGATATAATGACCACAAGAAAGGCTGTTTTCAAATGGAGAAGCCTTAGAAGACAATTGTGAAGAGGCTTGAAAGGAACAGAGATCAAGGATGTCAGACCCAGATTCAAGTCCCATTGGGGCATAATGAATGGGGAAGGAGGAAACATATCAGTAAGGCCTTTAAGGAACCTATTTACAATGGGAGATTTAAACAAAGAAGGCTGATCATGCAGCCGTAAGAAAGCAGAGGCAGGCAGACAACCTTTGGGAGTGCATAAAGCAGAGACCTGCTGGGCCAACAAAGGTATAAACAACAGAACCTAAGAGAGGGTGTCAACAGACTTGTTTCAATGACAAGCGTATACAGTTTTTGTGGAGGGATGCCTGGCTGCCAAGAATATGTTACAGACTTCGGGCAGAAGGTCAAAAGCTGTCAACTTCCACTGCTTAATCTCCACGAAAGAAGGTGAAGACTGGACAGATAGCCATCCCCCTACTGCTGCAACAGACGATTGTCCCGAAGGGGTAGTGTGATCACAGGATCGATGGCCATGTTCAATAACACAGGATACCAGACTCTTTGTGCCCAGTCCAGAGCCACAAGGATTACTTGGGCCCTTTTGTTCCTGATCTTCTTGAGAACACTGAGCAGAAGTGGTATGGGTGGAAAGGCATAGGGGAGGCATGAGTTATACTCGAGACGAAAAGCGTCACTGAGTGAGTGCTGCTTTGGAAACTCCAATGTACAATGCTGCAGGCATTGTGCGGATTCTGCGGAGGTGAACAGATCTCACCAAGACTCTCACCACACCTGAAAGAGACCTTGCGCCACCTCTGGATGGAGACGCCATTTGTGATCCACTCAGTGTTGTCGGCTGAGTTCATCCGTTCTGATGTTCAGAGAGCCCGCCAGATGTTGAACCACCAGGGATATGCCCTGCTGTTCCAGCCACGTCCAGAAGCACAGAGCTTCTTGACAAAGGGTCCAGGACTCCACTCCGCCCTGCTTGTTGCATTATCAAATGGCGGTGGTGGTGTCCGGGAACAACTGTGCAACCCTCCTTTTGAGAGAGGTAATAAATGCTTTCAATGCTAGTCTGATTGCCCAGAGTTTCAACAGGTTGATGTAGAGCTCTGACTCCGCCGGAGACCAGATGCCTCTGATCTCCCCCTCTCCCAGGTGGCGGCACCATCCCAGAATGCCAGGAGTGACTCATCTGTCACTACTGTCAGATCTGGTTGGGGAAGGGAGAGGGATCTGCCTATGCCCCAATCGCAGTTTGTTAGCCACCACTGCAGATCCTGCGCAGTTCCCTCAGAGATCTGGACCATGTCCCAGATATACCCCTGATGCTTCGCCCACTGGAACTTCAGGTCCCGCTGCAGAGCCTGCATATGCCATCTGGACAGAGGCTGGATCATCAATATCATAGCCTCGTTATTGTGGACTCGCTGCTTTGGAGGATATGCCCGAAACTGCCCTGTGTCCAGAACAGCTCAGATGAATTGGGGTGTCTGAAAAGAAGTCAGGTGTGACTTCGGCACGTTTATAGTGAACCCCAGCGAATGCAGGAGGCCCATCATAGACTGGAGGTGGGAGACGGCAGTCTAGGGCGAGCCCGCCTTCAACAGTAAGTCATTGAGACAGGGCAAGACTGGAAGCCCTGATCTGCGCAGATGAAGTGCGACCACCGCCATCACCATGGTGGACACCCAAGGGGCACTGGTAAGGCCAAAGGGGAGCACGGTGAACTGAAAGTGCGTGTGAACTGCAAGTAACGCCTGGGGGAAGGCAGGCCGGGAATGTGGAAGTAAGTGTCCTACAAGCCCAACGCTACCATCCAGTCTCATGGGAGCAGGGCGGACAGAACCTGAGCCAGAGTGGGCATTTTGAACTTTTCCTTCTTCAGGAAGAGAATGAAGGAACAAAGTTAGGATAGGGAGGATGCCCTTGTCATATTTGGGCACACAGCCTAATTCTGGCATGGGGAACCTCTCTATGGCCGTCTTGGTAAGGAGAGCTGCAACCTCCTCACAAAGAAGTACCAAGTGATCCTCCGTTGTCCAATCGTAGAATGGTGGCATGGGTGAAGGAGTAATCTCGAAGGGGAGGGAGTAAGTCCCTTCGGACTATCTGCAAAACCCACCTGTCTGACGTGATGGATAGCCAGTGGAGCTGCTGATGTAGATTTCTGTCTCCAACTGGTCCCTGGTGGGAAATCGTCAGACTAGAAAGGCTTGGAAGCAGCTCCAGGGTGGGAGGAGTGGGGGCAGTAGACTGGCCAGACTGCTGGCTTCCTGATCCATGAGGATGGTGGATCCCACATCTCCCGTTACACAGAGCCTTGGCAGCGTGCATGACACAGTGGCTGGAGGGTAACAGACCTTGGGAGGCGGGGACACCCCTTTACTAGCCACGAAACAGACAAAAAGCAAACTGAGGTAGAAAAGGGGCCGCCGCCTGGCCCAAGGACTTGGTTGTAGCACAAGAATCCTTGAAGCACTCGATTGTTGAGTCTACTTTGTTCCCGAAGAGATGGGTGCCATCAAAGGTCATGTCCAGAAGATTGGCTTGGACAGCCCTCAAAAAGCCAGATGTCTTCAACCAGCCTCAGGGTTGTGTCCAGTCCACATCCGGTTGTGAACTTTCCTGCATCTCTCCTGTCAGCAACAGCTTGATTGAGTTATTATAGCCCAGGACTCCTCTCGGACATACGGAAGCACCTGCGCAACCATATACCACAGCTTATGGGAGTAATGGCCCAAAAGGCATGTGGTGTCCACAGACCGCAATGCCAGGCTGGAGGAAGAAAACATCTTTTTAAGTTGGTTCAGCCTCCTGGATTTTCTATCTCAGGGTGTGGAAGGGAAGGCGCCCTGGCATTTAGAGGCTTGGGTAAACAAGTTCTCAAGGGAGGGATATGGGTCAGTTGATGCAGGTTGATGGCGGTGGGCAATATTCCTGTTGACAGGAGCCCCTGTGCTGGGCTTGGACCAGGTACTGAGCAGGACATCAGTAAGGGCTTATTTGAAGGACTATAGGGGTTCAGAAGATGAAGCCCCAGGCTGAAGTACCTCTCTCAGGAAGTTAGTCCTGAATGCCACCGAAGGCAGCTCTAAGCCCAAGACCAAGGCTGCTTTTCGCACTACCATGTAAAAGGATTCTCCCTCCTCCATAGCCAAGTTGGAGGGAGAAAGATTGCCTGTGTCAGGGAAAGTATCCAGAATACTGGCTTCCTCCAGGTCCGTACACCAGTCCAAAAGATCTTGTAGCTGGTACTCTTGAGGGTCCACCGACCCCTCCTATTCCTCACCATACCCCAACCCATAAGAATAAGGGTGAGGATCCGACATAGGGGTCAAGGCCCCTGTCGAAGTCTGATGTGGCGACACCAGTCCGACAGAGTCGGCAATGAGGATGGGGTCGGGGAAGGTCGAGGTGGTACATCAGACGCTCATTTGGCTCCAGGAACAGATCCATGGGTACCCCCTGGAGCCAAAGCTGCTGGTGCGGAACCTGAGGGGGTCCCTTCCAACTATGCGGGGCCCAAAGGTGCTCAAGCAGTCGGATTTTCCAAAGATGAGGCACAAGGCCTCATAAAACTTAGTGAATTGGGCAGGGTTTGCTCTGGCTCCTGTAAACTCAGGGCGGCGCATTGCCCGCCCCGTCACAGGTTCCGAGGACAGAGGCCTATAACAACAGCACTCCTTTTCCCTCATCTTGTCGGCCAAAGGACAGGGTGAAGTTGAAAAACACTTCTTGTGGCGTGACTTACCCGTTTGTTCCGAGTACTTGGAGCGGGACGTCGAAGGAGGGACCCCGCGACCATTCCTGAGACCTTTCTCTCAACCGAAATCAGGACCCACGTGGAGCTGAGCGCCAGACTGCCAGGAGTTTTTTGGGACCGCTCCCTTAAAGTTATCGGATTCATGGCCCGACACCTGGAATGGCACTTCTGGTCACGCTCCAGACACAACAAACACACAAGGTGCGGATTAGTTATGGACATCTCCAGATTGCTGGATCCACAGGGCTTGAACTTGGTCTTGCGCAAAGATAACCTCAATGCACCAAGAGGGTCGACATTCAAAAATCTTTGTCAAGAAGTCGAAAAAGATCAGTCAAAACATGACTGAGTAGGAGCTCTTCTTTAGACCAAGCGGTAGGCTGGCACAGAAGAACAAGTTACTTACCTTCGGTAATGCATTATCTGGTAGAGACTATCTAGCTGTAGATTTCTTACCATGAGAATTTCCAGGCGTCAGCTTGTAATCTGAAAGTTTTGCTGAGCAATACCCTTGCACGCACTATGAGGGGGCACTGTGTGGCTCCGTGTGGCGTTATTGGCATCATTGGAGCCATCTGTGACATCACGATTGCCTATAAAGGCACCACCCTGCTGTGCAGACACCAGTACTTTTTCATAAACTTCCACGCCGGAAGAGCAGAACCATGGAAAGAACCAACAGTTTTGCCTGTTCCAAAAAAAAACTAGGGGCCTGAAAGGGACAACCCTTAACTCTAGGGAATGAGTCCGCAGAGCAGGAAGTCATGGGTGGGTGTAAGGAATCTGAAGCTAGATAGAGTTTCTATCAGATAATGCATTACCGAAGGTAAGTAACTTGTTTACCTGATAGCGTTCTAGCTGCAGATTCCTCAACTTTAGAATAGATACCCAAACCATAACCTCCAGTCAGTGGGCTGCAGACAAATTGTCCTCAACTAAAAAGTTATATAGGACCGAATTAGCAAAATGCCTGTCTCTGCAGAACTGGCTGTCCAGGCAGTAGTGTTTGGCTAACGTGTGTAAAGACTCCCACATTGCAGCCTCACAGATATCCAGGACTGGTACACCTCTTGCTAACGCAGTGGTAGCAGCTTTGCCTTGGTGGAGTGGGCCCTCAGGAGGCTGCTTTTCAGCCAGAGTGTAGCATATATTTATGCAGAGAATGACCCAGCGCAAAATGGTTCACTTCTGCACTGCACTGCCAGACCTTTCTTTGCTCCTACGTACCCCACAAAGAGTCGGTCATCCACCCGAACTCTTTTATGCGGTTGAGGTAGAACAACAACGCTCTTTTTGGGACCAGTTGATGGAGTCGCTCCTCTTCCTTAGAGGGATGCGGTGTGTAGGAAAGTACTCCCTTTTTGGCATGGTTACCGCCACTTTTTGCCTGCTGTCAGTATACTTTGACTGTCTTCACTGGAATCCTGCTAACCAGGACCCCAGTGATTCTGCTCTAACCCTCTAAATTTGGTTGCTTAGGACTTTGCACACCCCACAACTGGCATACTGCTGTCCCCATATAAGTCTCTAGTATATGGTACTAAGGCACTGGGGCATCAGAGGTTCCCTATGGGCTGCAGCATGTATTGTGCCACCCATGGGAGCCGATGCAAAATGTGACTGCAGGCCTGCCACTGCAGCCTGTGTGAAAAGGTGCACGCACCTATTCACCACAGGTCACTGCACCAGGTCACTGTAAGTCACCCCCTATGGTAGGCCCTCCTAGCCCAGAGGGCAGGGTGCAGGGATCTGTGTGCAAGGGCACCCCTGCATGAGCAGAGGCCCCCCCTATGAACTCCAGCCCCATTAAACTGGACTTTGTAAATGCGGGGAAGGCTTTTTAACCGTGTACTGGACCTGTGTGTCCAGCCACATAATGGTAACTCCAAACCTTGGCATGTTTGGTAGCAACTGTTGCCAGTATTGGTTGTATGATTCCATGCACTCTCTGGGCTCCTTAGAGGAGCCCCAGCATTGCTCTTACCAGTCTTCTTAGGTTTTCCGGGCAGCCTGCGTTGCTGCCACCCCTCAGACAGGTTTCTGCCCTCCTGCTGCTTAACCAGCTCAGGCAGAGAAAGGAAGACCAATAGATTTCCTGTGGGAGAGGGAGGTAACACCCTGTCCCTCGGAAAAAGGTGTTATATGGCTTGGGAGGGGTAGCCTCCCCATGTCAACCAGTATGCTCTGAAGGGCACATTTGGTGCCCTCCTTGCATAAAGTGGTTTACACCAGTCCAGAGACCCGCGGTCCCTGCTATGGCTTGAAACTGGACAAAGGAAAGGGGAGTGACCACTCCACTGTCCATCAATACCTTAATGGTGCTACCCAGAGCTCCTCCAGGTGGCCACTTGATTCTGACATCTTGAATCCAAGGTGGGCTGAGGCCCCCTGGGAACATCACAGTGGCCAGGCTGATAGGTGGTGCTCCTGCTAGGCAACCAATCCCTCTTACTGGGCTATTTAAGGTCTCCCTCTTGGGTGTGTGCTCAGGTTCGATGTGCAAGATTCCAGTAGGACTCCCCTGCAATGTTTACTTCATCTTCTGGCCACTGTAACTGCAGCTGGACTCCACAGGAACCAACCATCTGCAACTTCAGTGACAACTCAGCTTTGCAACATTGTTTCTCAGGCTCCGTCCAGCAATTGCAACATTTCCCTGGCTGTGCATCCTCTGAGGTCGAAGTAAGAAGAAATCTCCCTTGGAGTGAAGGAGTCACTCCCCTGAATCTGCAGGCACCAACTGCAACAATGACCGACTGCATGGATCTTCTCTCCTCCAGAGCTGCATGGATCCTGCATCACAGGTGGTGGCCTGAAGTGGTCCTCTTGGTCCTCTCTGCCAGCTGTCCAACTTGGGAGATGGTAAGCCCTTGCCTCTCCTTTCAGGAGAGCACCCCTCTGCACTGCAACTCTTGCAGCTACCAAGGCTTGTTTGCTCCTTCTCCAAGGGATCTTTAGGCTTCAGGTAGCCCCGGCCCCCAGCTCTTCCTGCCAAGCACAGTCTCCTCTCTGCTGCTCCAGCGACGTTGGACTTTTCAGGTGTGCTGAGTGGGCCTCACTGCGACTGTTGTGCCTGCTGCCAATGGGGGCTGCCTCCTCTTCTCGTGACTCTTCTGACTGCTGAGGGCCACCCAGACTCTTCTCCTTGCGTCAAGTTTCCTAGGCCTTGCTGGTCCCCCTTCAGCCTGGCAACACTTTCTTCCTTTGCATTTTCCAAGGCTTGTTGGTGGGCTTCCTGCACCACTGACCCAATGAAACCTGACAAACGACGTGTGACACCAAATGCATCACTTCAGGAACTCCTCTTCATCTCCTGTGCTGCACAGCTGGTCTTCTTCGTCCCCGTCGACCTGGTCCTGCATCCGCAGAGGGGAGAGTAGTGGCTCCTGACTCAACCGGACACTTAATCATAAACTGGACTTGGTCCCCTTCCTTTGCAGGACCTCTTCTGCCAGAATCCACCTTTGGGTTCTCCAGTCTTGTCTGGGTCTTGCACAATCCTTTTCCAAAGTCCTCCTGTTGGGTTTGGGGAAAATCAGGTACTTACCCCTGCTCTCTTGGTCTCTGAGGGCCATTCTGGTACTCACCTCTTGGGGCTCCTAGTTCCTCTAGCTCCCCTCTACTGATTCCACAACCCTTGGGAGGGGGACTGTATCTTGCATTCCACTTATTTAGTGTATGGTTTGGCCCTCCCATAGGGCCTACACTGTTTTCTAATACTTTGCCAATGCTTATTGCTTTGTGTGTTCTTTACTGATTGCTATTGTGTATATACTTAGTGTGTTTACTAACCTATAGTTGGGGGACTGCCTAATAGTATTCTAGTATTTCTGTTACCCTAATAAAGTACCTTTATTTTTGTAGCACTGTGTGGTGCTTTCATGTGTGATAGTGCTGTGTGACTATAGTGGTATTACATAAGCTTTGCATGTCTCCTAGGTAAGTTTTGGCTGCTCATCCACAGCTACCTCTAGAGGGCCCTGACTTCCTAGACACTGCCTACACTTTAATAGGGGATACCGGGCCCTGGTATAAGGTTTTAACACAACACCATAGGTGCTCACCACACACCAGGCCAGCTTCCTACACTGGTGGTGCATCAGTGGGATAAGACACTTGCAATTGCCTTACCACTTTGTCACTAGCCACTTTCCACAGAAAAGACCATTACTAGTTGTCAGGTACACATTACATTGCACTTAGTGATCAGGATTTCTAGTCTCCTAGTTTGGGTAAGTTAGGGGTCTAGCATAGCTCTTGCGCCAAACTTGTCTAGGGAGCCTAGTTGTTAAGAGTAGCCAGGTGCATCCACACCACTCTAGCAAGATGTCTTCAATGGAACCCATCTCTCAGGCCCCAGACGCTTAATATCAGAGTTGCACTTTCTAAGAGCTGATGGAGTTGTGTGCTTTCAGGAAGCTGAAGACAGGGAGAAATCCCAATAAAAGTCTATTTCTGGGGTTACTGTTCCAGGCTGACCAAGACAACACAGATAGCCAGGGGCAGGAGGAATTAGAGGATGACCCTCCCATCTTTGACAGGGTAGGTTTAAGCTAAACTGGGTAGGGTCAGGAGGAATCTGAGGAACACCACAGCCATGTTAGGAGCACTGCAGGCAGTAAAAAGGGGGGGAGGGGGGGGTCATTCCACTAGGCCCCCTTTTACAACTAGAAAGTTGATACAGAGAGTCCACAGAAGGAGGGATAAGTCCTCCTCTGTCAATACCCATGTCTCCTCAGTATCTGAGGGGACCCACCGCTCAGGAAACTGAGACTAGAGGAGGCCAAGCTGAGGCTGCAGCAGCTAGCCCTAGATAGGGAGGCCTTAGCAGTGGAAAGGGAGAGACCGGATTTGGGGTTAGCTCCCAGTGGTGGCAGCTATCTTAGCTTTAAGGACACCAGGGACAGGGAGCACTCCTATGATTCTAGGAACCCGAACAAGGTAGCCCCACATTACACAGTGGGAGATGACATTAATTAATGGTTCACTGCTTTGGAGAAGTCAGTAGGAAGAGTCCTCCAAAGACAGTGGCCAGCAATCTTGTGGCTTTCCTTCTCTGACAAAGGCAGAGACAAACTCCTCAGTCAGCGAGGAAGATGCAGATGATTATACAGCACTCAAAATGCTCTTCTAGATAGATTTGGGCTAACCACTGAACAATATATGATTAGGTTCAGGGAGACCAAAAGGGAGTCATCCCGGGATTGGATAGATTTTGTGGACTGCTCTGTTAAAGCTCTGGAAGGCTGGCTGCATGGTAGCAAAGTGCGACTATCAGGGCTTACACAATTTGATTCTGAGAGAGCACGTGTTGAATAACGGTATTTCTGATCAGCTGCACCAATACCTGGTGGACTCTGATCTGAACTCTCCCCAAGAATTGGGAAAGAAGGGGGACAAGTGGGTCGGCACCAGGGTGACCACAAGGAGACGGAAGCAGGTAAGCATCAGGACAAAGACAAAAAAAAAAAAGAGTCTTTATCAAGCCCACAAACTTCTTCTGGGGGCCTCTTCCTCATCCTTTAAAAAAAACTTTGGTGCTACATGTGTACGCATAAAGGCCATAGGGCGGTAACAGCACCTGTCCTAAGAAAAGCACTAAGCCCCCTACCAGTACACTAATACCACTTCTACCCCTAGCGCCCCTAGAAATAGCAATAGTAGTGGTACTACTAATAGCAGTAGTCAGTCCAAAAGTGTAGCTGGGCTCACCTTGGGGACGGTAATGGACTCCGGGCTAATCAGGGAGACCACTGAACTGTGCTGGACTCGGAGGGTGGCATTGACCTTGCCACCCTAGCTGCCTGTCCCCTTGATATGGGTAAGTACAGGCAGCATCCCTTAATCAATGGTGTTGAGGCTGAGGCATACAGGGACAGAGGTGCCAGTGTCATCACGGTGACTGAAAAACTGCTGTCACCTGAACAACACCTACTTTGTCACACAAACCAAGTGACTGATTCTCACAATAACACTTTTTGCCACCCCATGGCAGGTATTGACTAGCTGGGAGGTGGGTTACTAGCCCTACAAAGGTTGTAGTATCTTCTGATCTACCTCTAGAGTCTCTGCTAGGTAATGACTTGGGAAACTTCAGCATGGGCTGAAGTGGAGTTGGAGGCCCATGCAGCAATGCTGGTCACCCCTGAGCATTTCTTTGCCCTTACCAGAGGACAGGCCAAAAAGAAAAAAAGAATAGGAAGCCCTGGAGCCTACAACAATGGCCCAGGAGGCTTCTAAAAAGAGCAGACATGGTAAAAAGTTACCCCCTGCTTCAGCTTCCAGTGAAGATTCTACTCCTGAGGGAGAAGAATCTATTCCTTTGGCCGAACCTACACCAGAGGAGCTCAAAGCTAACACAGCTGAGCTCTTGGGTGCAGGAGGGCACTAGGGAAGAACTTAGCATGGAACAGCAGCAAGCTGCAGCACAAGAGGTAAGGGATGTCATTGGTACCCATAAGGTGTACTGGGATAACAGCCTCCTAAACTCAGAAGCAAGGGACCCTAAACCTGGTGCCACCAGGGTACTGGTCATCCCACTGAAGGTCAGGGAGTTCCTGTTAACTCTTGCACATGACATCCCACATGCAAGCCACTTGGGGCAAAGCAAGACTTTCACTGGCCCCACATGTCTGAAGACACTAAGGAGTTTTACCGCCCCGGTCTCACCACTCAGGCCAGCGGCAAGACAGGTGGCATCCCAAAGGCTCCCTTAATCCCATTACCAGTGGTGGGGTACCCTTTGAGAGGGTTGGGGTGGATATTGTCGGCCCCTGGGACCCCCCGCCCCACAGCCTTTGGAAACAGATTAATACTAGTGGTGGTGGACCATGCCACCAGGTATCCAGAGGCCATTCCTATTAGTACCACTACAGCCCCTGCAGTGGCCAAGGCCCTCCTGGGATTCTTCTCCAGGGCAGGTTTTCCCAAAGAGGTAGTATCAGACCGAGGTGCATGTCTGCTTACCTTAAAGCCATGCTGAAGGATTGTGGTGTCACTTATAAATTCACCACTCCTTATCATCCTCAAACTAATGGATTAGTTAAGATGTTTAACAACACTCTCAAAGGTTTGATAATGGGACTCACAGAGAAACTCAGAAGGAGGTGGGATGACCTGTTAACTTGCCTCCTCTTTGCCTACAGGGAGGCTCCTAAAAAGGGAGTGGGCTACAGCCCCTTTGAACTTTTGTTTGGATACCCTGTTAGGGGTCCCCTTGTTTTTGTGAGAGAGGGCTTGGAGCAACCCCTCAAGCCACCAAATAGGACATTGTGGACTATGTACTGGGCCTAAGATCTAGAAAGGCCGAATACATGAAGAGGGCTTCCAAAAATCTTCAGGACAGCCAGGAATTGCAAAAGCAGTGGCATGACCAGAAGGCTGTGCTGATTGTGTATCATAGGGTGTGGGTTCTGGGGTCTGTGACTCCCAGGACACGCTGGGACAAGAGGAGTGACCCACACACTACTCTGGAGAGAGAGGGCCTATCTGGTTGACCTAAACACTCCTAGAAGCCCCCCACAGGGTGCTTCATGTGAATCACCTGAAACCCTACTATGATAGAGCTGACATAACATTGCCCATGGCAACTGACGAGGGACAGGAAGGAGAGCAACAACCTCTCTCTGACCTCTTAGCCCACAATACAGTAGATGGCTCAGTAGATGGGGATGTATTTGCAGACTGCCTCTCTGAGTCACAAAAGGAATATAGCAGAAATCTCCTAGGACAGTTCTCTGAACTGTTCTCTCTGACCCCCTGGTCAAACTACATGGTGTGAACACATCATTGACACAGGTGACAGCCTGCATGTCAAAGGTAAAATTCACAGGCAGCCTAAACATGTCAGAGTGTGCATCAAAGCTCAGGTGCAAAAGATGCTAGACTGGGAGTAACTGAGCCTTCAGCAGCCCCTGGGCTAGTCCTGTAGACCTTGTCCTAAAAACCCACTCAAAATGGTAAAAGAGAGATTAGGTTCTGTGTAGACTACAGAGACCTCAATACTGTAACCAAAACAGATGATCATCCTATCCCTAGGGCAGATGAGCTAATAGATACAATGGTCGCAGCCAAGTATCTAAGCACCTTTGACCTAATTGCTGGCTACTGGCAGACCAAGTTGTCAGAGAATGCCACAACAAAAACAGCATTCTCGACTCCTAGTGGACACAATCACTTTACAGTATTGGCCTTTGGTTAAAGAATGCACCTGTCACATTCCAGAAGTTGGTGAACAAAGTTCTCCAATGCCTGGAAAGCTTCAGTGCAGCTTATCTAGATGATATAGCTGTCTTTAGCTCCACCTGGGAGGATCACCTGGTCCATCATGGGAATGTACTGGAGGCTTTGCAAAGAGAAGGCCTCAGTATCAAGGCAGCAACAAGCCAGATAGGGCAGGGAAAAGTAGTTGATCTGTGCCACCTGGTAGGTGAAGGCCAGATTCAACCACTACAGTGTACAATTCAGACAATTCTGGATTGGACTGCCCCTACCACTTATACCCAAGTCAGAGCCTTCCTAGGCCTGACAGGGTACTATAGGAGGTTTATTATGAACTATGGCTCTACTGGTGCCCTTTTAAACAACCTTACATCCAAAAGGATGCCCCAAAACGTTTTGTGGACAGCTAGCTGCCAACAAGCTTTTGAGGACCTTAAACAGACTATGTGCTCTGTTCCTATATTAAGAAGCCCTGATTACTCTGAGCAATTTATTGTGCACACAGATGCTTCTGAGGTAGGGATAGGGGCAGTACTATCTCAACTGAATGATGAGGCCCAAGACCACCCTGTAGCTTTCATAAGCAGAAGGTTGACCCTTAGGGAAAAGCGTTGGTCATCCATAGAGAGGGAGGCCTTTGCTGTGGTCTGGGCTTTGAAGAATACCTGTTTGGCACTCACTTCCTTGTTCAAACAGACCACAAGCCCCTCTTATGGCTGACGGAAATGAAAGGTGAGAATCCCAAATTATTGAGGTGGTCCTTAACACTACAGGGAATGGACCATCCCTGTAGACCTGGGAGTAACCACTCAAATGCAGATGGACTCTCCAGATATTTCCACTTAGACAATGAAGACTAAGCTGGGCAAGGTTATGTAGGAAAGTACCCTCTTTTTGGTATGGGTACTCCCACTTTTTGCCTGTGTCAGTATGCTTTGACTGTCTTCACTGGGATCCTGATAACCAGCACCCAAGTGATTGTTGCTCTCCCCCTATAAATTTGGTTGCTTGGGACTTCACACACCTCACAATTGGCATACTGGTGCCCTGATATAAGTCCCTATTATATGCTATTAAGGTACCCTGAGTGTAGGAAGACGTACACTTAAGGTAATTTCCAGGTTCAATCTTTATTCAAGAGCAAGCAGCACAACCTCTCTCATGTTCTCCCTTTTCCTCTTTACCAACTGCCCACCGCCCGCATTCCATGCCTGAATCTTCCCACCCAGTTGCTATGGAATACATAGTCCAGATAGGGGGTAGCAGGGGTTCCCCACTGGCTGCAGCATGCATTGTGCCATCCATGGGAGCCCATGAAAAATGTGTCTGCAGGCCTGCCATTGCAGCCTGCGTAAAAAAGGTGCATGCATCCTTTCACCACCACCAGGTCATTTTAAGTCACCCCTATAGTAGATTCTTGTAGCCCAGAGGGCAGGTACCTGTGTGAGAGGGCACTCCTGCATGAGTAGAGGTACCCCTATAAACTCCAGCCCCCTTTGTAAGTGTGGGGAAGCCATTTTACCCGTGTACTGGCACTACCTGTGCCTGAAACCCCTAAGCCTGCACAGATGAGCTGCGACCACTGACATCACCTTGGTGAAAACCTGAGGGAAACTGGTAAGGCCGAAGGGTAGCACAGTAAACAGAAAGGGCTTGTGGCCTAACCAGAATCACAAGTAGCGCCTGTGAGCAGATAGGATGGGGATATGGAAATGCGCATCCTGCAAGTCCAACGTTACCATCCAGTCTCCTTGGTCTAGGGCAGACAAGACCTGAGCCAGAGTGAGCATTTTGAATTTCTCCTTTTTGAGGAAGAGATTGATGTCCCAAAAATCCAGAACAGGGCGAAGACCCTTGTTCTTTTTGGGTATCAGAAAGTAGCGGGAATAACAACCACCACCTACTCCTGATATCGTGACTTTTGCTTTGGTCCCCATGGCCAAGAGAGCCGCAACTTCCTCACTCAGCAAAACTAAGTGATCCTCCACCATCTGTTCTTTTGAGGGAGGCACTGGGAGAGGGAAAGGCTGTAAAGGGAGGGAATAGTCCTTCTGTATGATCTTCAAGACCTATTTGTCCGATGTTATGGACCGCCAGTGAGGGAGATGAAACTGAATCCTCTCTCCAACTGGACGTACATGGTCTTGCAGAATCACACCAGGAGAGCTTTGATGCTGTAGAGGTGGAGGGCTGGGTGGTGGTCAGGTTGCTGAAGTGTGCAAACCTGCGTGCATTTTAGACTACAATAAGCACATAGCTGGTATAGGTAGAATAGATCAGAGGTTAGAACCTTACACTCTTTCGTTTGATATAAACAGTTGGCTACATCTGTTCAATGTAGCAACTTTAAATGCTTTTATTGTGCTCAAAGATTGTTCCCCTGAGTCAAAGAAGAAATGTGTTAAATTTCAGGAGTCTGTGAGAGAGAGCCTTGTTGTGGTGGAACAGGCAAGAGTTCCTAGAGAAGCAGTGGTGGAGGATGTGGCTAGATTGAAAGATCACCACTTTCCTGATCACATTCCTCCCATGCTCAAAAAAAGACTTTCCCGCTAAGAAATGTACAGTCTGTGCCCAAAGGGATATCCAGAGGGAGACTCTTATTTACTGCCCTGATTGTCCTTTTAAGCCTGGGCTGTGTGTGGCCGGCCGTTTTAGAAGTTACCACACCCAAAAGAATTACTGGGAACTACCGTAAGCGCCAACTGCCTGTCCTATATTGTTTTATATTTTTGGTTCAGTTTCACGGTTGGCATTACTGTCATGTATTTAGTTAGAGCTTTTGTGTTTGTAGTTTTGTACTCATAATTTTAATGTTTTCTTTTTTGTTAAAAAAAAGTGATGTCGGTGTGTGTGAAGTGGCACTTGGCTGATGGTGTGCATGGAGTGGCGCTTGGCTGACTGTGTACATATTGACTTGTTCTTGGCCACTACAACACACTGCTAGCCAAATGCCAGTCCACAGATTTGGTAAACTGGTATGACTACTGTGTCAGGCAGGTGGGCGTATGAAAGTGATGGGCCCTTGAATGGTGCTGCTTGTTGATGTGAGTGTTGTAAGGTGCTGGGCCCGCAGCTGGTGGCATGAATGGTCTTCTGCATGTTACGTATGAAAGGTGTGTGAATGGACCGCAAAGCGGTTGGTGTCTTGATGTGGCTTAGCAGCTCATGCGCTGGGAGTCACTGGTTCCGTTTTTTGGCCTTTCAGTTATTAACATTGCATTTCATTTTTGTGAAGTCTCTTGTTAATAAAATTTGATCCATCACTCACCCTCATGCCAAATCCAACCAGTATCTGTGGTAAAATAAAAAATGAAAAAACCCACTCCACTGTAATCAGGCGTCGATGCACACCCGTGACATGCTAAGTGTCTCAGGTGGGACCCCAATGATGAAGCATGCCACCAACTAGGTTGGAGGGTGAGGGGTCTTTTTAGCATAACCTAAGGGGCGTTTCTTTTCACAATTTGAATGTTTAGAACATCACAGAAGAGTCTTGGTAGTGTGCTTGCTTCTTCTCTACGGAAAAAGTACCAACTCTAGATAAGTTTGAAAACTAGACACCCAGTGGAGTACAGGATGTTGTGCCTCTTGTGGATCCCAACAAGTTTCTTGGCCACATACCCTGTAAACTTTAGAATGTGACTAAAATCACACATTTTTCTTGCATCTTCGTACCACATTCATCCAGAAGCAAAAGTAAATCAGAAACAGATATAACCCACTGTTCCCACGGTCTCCTGATAAAAGTGCTACCTCACTTGTGTGGGTGGGCCAAGTGTCCATGACAGGGAAGGGGCCAAAACACAACATGGACACATCTAAGTGATCTATGACAGAACTACCTGTTCTTGCAGAGAGGGGGGGGGGGGGGGGGGGGGGGGGGGGAGACCTGCGTTTTTGGTCCTGGGTGCAGCAGTCATCTAGGGAAATCTACCAAACCCAGACATTTTTGAAAAGTACACACCCGGTGGAGTTCAGGGAGGTGTGGCTTTGGTTAATTACACAACATTTTCTAACCCAGACTCCTCTGCAAACCTCAGAATTTGCCTAAAAAACACATTTCGCTTGCTTTCCTTTGTAGAATCACCGCACCAGCACAAATTTCCTACCCCCCAGAATTCCCCTCAGTCTCCCAAGTAAAATGATACTTCACTTATGTGGGTCCCCAAAGCAGTCAGCCTAAAAATGTTGGGGGATCCACGCAAGCCACATCTTCCTGGACTCCACTAGGTGTGTCTAGTTTTCAAAACGTTCTGGGTTTGATAGGTTTCCCTAGATGGCAGCCAAGCTCAGGACCAAAAACGCAGGTACCCCCCCCCCTTGAAAAAAATTGTAGGCTTGTTATAGACAGTTTTGTTGTGTCCAGGGTAGGCCTTGTGCGGGCACCAGGCCTACCCACACAAGTGAGGTAAAAAAAAAATAACGGAAGCTTCGGGGGAATGCTGGATGGAAGGAAGTTTGTGGTTCCCCTCAGATTCCAGAACTTTCCATCACCAAAATGTGAGGAAAAAGTGTTTTATTTTGCCAAATTTTGAGGTTTGCAAAGGATTCTGGGTAATAGAACCTGGTAAGAGTCCCACAAGTCAGCCCATTCTGGATTTCCCTAGGTGTCTAGTTTTCAAAAGTGTATAGGTTTCTAGGTTTCCTTAGGGGCCAGCTGAGCTAGAGGCCAAAATCCACAGCTAGGCACTTTGCAAAAAACATGTCAATTTTCTTTGGGAAAATGTGATGTATCCACATTGTGTTTTGGGGCATTTCCTGTCGCAGGCACAAGGCCTACCCACACAAGTGAGGTACCATTTTTACTGGGAGACTTGGGGAAATGTTTGGTGGAAGGAAGTTTATGGCTCCCCTCAGATTTCAGAACTTTCCATCACTGAAATGTGAGGAAAAAGTATTTTTGTTGCCAAATTTAGAGGTTTGCAAATGATTCTGGGTAAAAGAACCTGGTGAGAGCCCCACGGGGAGCTAGAGGCCAAAATCCACAGCTAGGCACTTAAAAAAATAAAAACACGTCATATTTCAATGTAAAAATGTGATGTGTCCATTTTGTGTTTTGGGGCGTTTACTGATGCAGGCATTAGGCCTACCCACACGTGAGGTATCATTTTTATTGGAAGCCTTTGGGAACACAGAATAAAAGAACAAGTGTTATTGCCCCTTGTCTTTCTCTACATTTTTTCCTTCCAAATGTAAGACAGTGTGTAAGAAAGAAGTCTATTTGAGAAATGCCCTGTAATTCACATGCTAGTATGGGGACCCAGAATTCAGAGATGTGCAAATAACCACTGCTTCTCAACACCTTATCTTGTGCCCATTTTGGAAATACAAAGGTTTCGTTCATACCTTTTTTTCACTCTGTTTCACCAAATTAATTGCTGTATACCCGGTATACAATGAAAACCCACTGCAAGGTGCAGCTAATATATTGTCTCTGTGTACCTAGGGTTCTTGATAAACCTACAAGCCCTATATATCTCCACAACCAGAAGAGTCCAGCAAAACTAACGGTATATTGCTTTAAAAAATCTGCCATAACTGGAAAACGTTATAGAAGAAAACGTGGACAGAAATAGCTTTGTTTCACCTCAATTTCAATTTTTGTAAAATTTTAGCTGTTTCTTTCTGTAGGAAATTGCTGAATTCAGAATGTTGTCTACGTTTCAGAAATGTTTAGCTGTACGGGATCCAGCATTGGTTTCACACCCATTTATTTCACTAACTGGAAGGAGGCTAAAAGCACAAAAAATAGTAAACAATGGGGAATGTCCCAGTAAAATGCCAAAATTGTGTTGAAAAATGTGGTTTTCGGATTCAAGCCTGACTGTTCCTCAAAGATGGGAATATGGTGATTTTAGCACCGCAAGCCCTTTGGTGATACCATTTTCAGGGAAAAACACATGCTTTCTTCTGTAGAACCTTTTTCTCATTGTTCCCAAAGAAACTACATTTTAGCTGTATTTTGGCTAATTTAGTGGTCTCCTTCAGGGGAACCCACAAACTCTGGGTACCTTTAGAATCTTTAGGATGTTGTAAAAAAAAAGGATGACAATTTGGCATGGATAACTTATGTGGACAAAATGTTATGAGGGCCTAAGTGTGAACTATCCCAAATAGCTAAAACAAGGCACTTGGGGGGAGGGGGGGTGGAGGTGGCCTGGCAGAGAAATGGGTTAAGTTGAGCGGGGGCCACTCCAGCTTCCGGAACAGGAGGAAGTTGTGGAGTCAGCCCTGGCATCAGTGCCGTGGAACTGTGCCTGGAACGTCGATGTTCCCAAGTTTCCTCATTGGCCGACGGGCATGGCAAAGTCTAAGTCTGCTTAGACTTCTTCTGCTGCCTCTTCCCAGAGTGTCCAGAGGACCTCGAATGGGACTAATAGAACTTTCCTGGAGCGGTCCAGCGATCTTTTCGACCGGGACCTCTGGGGAATCGTGCCGGTTGATGTCAACTGCCAGGCTGCCTTTAGCTTCAGGGACCACTCCCTTGGAACTTTCGGTGCCATGGCCCGACCGAACAAGTATGACTTCGAATGGTGGTCGCGCTCGAGGCACCATAAACATTCCTGGTCCGTATCTGCCACTGACATGGCGTGATAGCAGGCACCACAAAGCTTGAATCCGGTCTTTCTCGAGGTCACCCCCGCACACACACAAAAAATCTCAACAAAAAGGTAAAAAAAGAATGAGTCTAGCTCTGTTCCGGATCTGCGCTTAACCGGCAAGGAAGGAAAAGAACTGACGTCCGCACACCTGGGTGGTGCCTTAATAGGCTATTGTGATGTCACCGACGGTTCTAAAGAGGATGCCATGTGGATCCGTACAGCGCCACCTGACGGCGTGTGCAAGGGTGCTGTTCAGCAAAAGTTTCGGATTCCAAGCCGACGTCTGAAAATTTTGAAGTTAAGGAATCTGCTCCTAGAAGTCTCTATCAGATATTAAAGAAGTGACGTCAGTGAGCTTAGGTGGCGCCTACATAGGTCCCGCACCATCTATTTGGCACGGATGCCGCCGATGACAGATGGGGAGCCGATCGACGCCACACAGGGTTACTGCTTGAAAAAAATCTTTGGATCCAGACTGACCCCTGGGGGAAATTCTAAGGTAGGGAATCTGCACCTAGATGTCTCTATTAGATTGATTCTGTCAGTTTCAATGGCCTTCCTTCAGTTTCTAAACTGCCTGTCATTCCTGCAATTCAGTCCTGTTACAATATGAGTGGAGGGATCCTGACAGGATTTCAGTGCCTCAATTTATGGGAAGGCTTTATCATCTGTCTCAAGGAGAGACTGAAGTTTCTCAGGTCTTCGCCTTGAATTCCTTGATTGCCAATCTCACTGGAAAACCTCAGAGGATGTGACCTTGAGTGACCCAATGGATGAGAAGGTTGAGGCTGCTTTGAGAAGAGCTCATGGAGGCCTCAGTCTGTCCTAGTGGTCTGAAATTTATGGTGTTTATGCATCTCAGTCTTTAGTCAAAGATTACCATGTATTTTTTCTGCTATTCAAGATGGCGAGGATTTTTCTACGTTGTTAGGTGGAATGCATATACAGGCTGAAACTGCTTGTGGCTTGCTCTCTGAAACTGTGGAACATGTGTTGTTCTTCTGCCCTGAGTATTTGGGCTTTCGCCGGAAATATTAATCGGCCAGTGTGTTTCAACATGGGGATTACTCGTTATTTTAACTGTCCTGAGGATACTGAAAAGTGATACCTCCTCTCCTGCTGTGCTTGCTGTGAACCGAATCTTGACCAATGTATGGCACAAGCATGTAAGGTTTTTTCTCCATCCAGTCTATGATTAGTGTAATGGCCCAAAGCTGTGTTGTCTAAATACTGCGGAGGTTCTGGTACTGGCCATTCCTTAGATATTGGGCATGTTACATATCTACATCTTCTGGTATTGCACTAGATCACTTTGCACTTTCATTATTTTGATGAGCTATGATGTTTGCATTCCCTGGTACTGCATTCTTTTCATGTACTATTTACTGATGATTTTGTAAATAAGATCCAGGGACTTGTGCAGCTGTCGGCATTGCGATCTATGGGCCAGATGTATCATCACGGCCCTTTGAGATTCGGAAATAGTGATTTTTAAGAAATCACTATTTCCGACTCGCAAAGTGCCATGTATCACATTTGCGAATCGGTAATAGCGATTTCTTAAAAATCGCAAATGCTATTACCGAATCGCAAATTGCAATACCGGCCCCATTTGCAGCTATGGGCCTGTTGGCCCATATCTGCGAATTTTTTGCATTCCCAAAATTGCGATTTCTGAACCAGAAATCGCAATTTTGGAAATGCAAAACCACAGGGTGCTGGGGGCCTAAAGCCCCCTCTACTGCACCCCAAAAACATTTTTGGGCACATGTAAGGTGCACACATGCCAAAAGGGCATGTGTGCTTTACATGTACAATTTAAATGTGTTTTTAAATTTTGCGCCAGGTTACCACCTGGTTTCTTTTAATGGTATTTTGCATGTGCAAAATGCCATTCTGCAAGAAATAGCAATTTGCGATTTTTTGCAGCATCTCCTTGCGATTTGGATTTTGCGAATCACAAATTGCGACTCGCAAAACCAGGTCGCAACGCAAGAAATCGCAATTTTTGCAAATTATTTGTGGTCTGCGTATGCATTTCATGCATCGCAGACCACTTTTTTGCAAACGGACGATTTTTGCGATTCGCACCGTTTGCGAGTGCAAAATTTTTTCATACATCTGGCCCTATATTTCTCAGATTTTTAAAACCTTTTTATTATGTGTATTTTATTTTAATGTAAAGTATATGTCTTTTTACATTTGCACTTTGTGGGTTATGTCAACCGAATAAGTACTTGAAATTTATAACAGTCTTTGATTCTCTTTGAGCTTTTGCAGGGACCACTGCCAGTGCGTTAGTTGCAAGATGCAACCCTAAATTAAGAGGTTGGACAGTTAAGTCAATACAATAGAATTGTTTGTTATGTATGCCTTTTGGGGGTATTAAGCTTTTTGGTGATAAGCTGGAGGAGATACTCAAGAAACCTTTCAAAAGAAGAAATCTTTCAAAAGTCATAAGCATGTTCAACATTCTCGTCACAAGCAAAGGTCTTGGGAAGGCAATAAAAAAACGTTCTGATCAGCACAGAAGGAAGACTGATTTCCAAACGAATCGTCCCAGGTTTGAAAGGAGAGCTTCTCATTCTGAAAGTGCCTCCCATCAGTCACGTAATAAGGGTGGTCCAAAACAGCCTCCTGACTAGTCTGAGCCCTCTTTCCCTCCTGTGGAGGGAGGTTATTACAGGTCCAAAGTGTTTGGGAGACTTGGATTTCCGACAGTTGGGTTCATGTTATCTCCCAGGGTTACATTCTAGATGTTTCCCCAGAGTTTGCTGAACCACATTTCTTTCAGACCCAGTGGCCTCAAAGAACTGTGAAGAGACTTGCCTTGGAAGAAGGTATCACCTCTCTGGTACTTCTATTGGCCCTAATTCTAGTTTCATTTCAGGAGAGTAGTTGCGGGTGTTAGTCTATGGTGTTTCTGGTCAGAAAGGCCTCACAAGCTTACCACTTGATCAAAGACCTGACCTTTCTGAATAGCTTTATTCAAACAATACACTTCAAGATGAACAACTTGGAGCAGGTAATTCCTCCCATTTCTTCTCCACTGAACTCCGGCTAGGGTTGACTATGATGCTCAGATTCTGGGGTCGACATAAATCAGACAGGAACTCGCTTGGTGGTTACATCTTCCTTCTCTGGAGAGGAGCTCCTGGGCTTCGATATCCGGACCCAGTGATTCTGACTACAGATACCAGCAGTTTGAGCTGGGATGCAGTAATGGGGGATCTCACAGCTCAGAGTCTTTGGACTGTGGCAGAGAATGCAAGATCGTTGGAGTTTCGGCAGTCTGTTAGTCTTTTTCTCAATTTTGGCCCTGTATGGAAAGAGGAGAAGCAGTCTTCCTTTAGCTTGTCTCGCTGGGTGAAAATAGTCATTTTTCTAGCTTATCTGGCCCTAGGCAGAGAGAACCCGGGAGGGATTAAGGCTCATTCTACTAGTATAGCTGCCACTTGGGTGGAGTGCTCTGGTGTTCCCCTTAAAGACATCTGCAGGGCTGCCATTTGGTCCTCTCCGTCCATTTCCCATTACAGGTTGCATGTGGCGCAGGGGGCAACGTTATTTTTTGGTTCAGGGATTTTAAAGGCTGCGAGTTCTTCCTCATAGATTTTTGTTGTTGTCCCTCTTTTCCTCATTTGCTACTCTGTCACAGAAATGCTTCTTGGGGGCTCTTTTTTCCTGCTCTGTTGTATTATGGAATAAGGAATCTTCTTTCTGAGGTTCTGTGTCCCTTGTGGGACTGATGAAAGAGGTCTTTGCTTTGGCATTCCTCCACCTAGCTAGGAATGGGACGAGTAACGGTAGAACAGGAGGTAATACTGTAATTACTTACTAGTAAACTTTATTACTCTTATTCTTCCTCCCTCATCCCATTCCTTAGGTCCCTCCCTTCCCTCACTGGTCTTTCATCAGGCCATGTTTGGAGCTTGATAGTAAACAGGAAGTTAAGGAGGCGGGGGAGCGGCAATATGTTCTCGAACCTTTTTTCCTTTCATAGAAAGGGAAGAAACAGATATGCAGAGTGACATGGGAGTGAATGGCCTCACTCATTTTGCCTAATTAGGAATGGAAGAGTAAAGAAGAATTGAAGTAATGAAGATTACCGGCAACTAATCCGTGCGTTTAATGTGAGAAAAGGAAGAGACGTAGTAGAGCGATTGCACTAAACCGAGTAATACGCAAACAGCTGTAAAGAACTGTTGTTGTGAAAACAGGCGTGTGTTGGAGCGAGTGCGCAGCCGCATGCAGGGACAACGTCTTTCTTCGGAGAATGCACTGCTGACGTCATCAAAAGGGTAGAGGTAATACTTGAGGAACCATTGGAAAGAGTGGGGAAAGAGGTAAAATGTCCATTCATAACACTTGAAAAACAGCACTTCTGAAAGTGAACTACACAACAAGATTGCAAATTTAGAGCATAATTTGTGCCGGTAGTCCGCACCATCACTTATTTGTAAACACAGGCACATGTTTATGAAAACCACTGGCGCCAAGTGTGTATTTTTTAGTAGATTTAGTTAGTGCAGCATTTAACTGTTTCATATATGTTTAAAACATGGTCAAATTAGAAGTTAAACATACATTTTAAAGTGACACGTGGGAAGTGACAGCTGCAGTGGATTCCTGTGAAATACCTTGGGTCATAGCACTTAATTTTGTACACATTTTTACAAATAGAACAATATTCAAATTAATACTTGGAATTGCTTATGGTACTGGCCACTGAAATATCACTGTTTCGAACAATGAAAGGTCTAACTCATTTCAATGTTCCAAGTGTTAGCACACATTTGAAGACAGAGTCTCAAAGATCAAGCTAAAGTTAATGACAACAGCGACCATCAAAAAAGGCTGCACACTGAGGAAAGCAAATTATGACTGGGAAACATTTTGATGGTGTTTCAGATGATGTTATAAATATTGTGCTTAAAGTGACTATACACACTTCTTGTACCATAATTATTTGTGAAAAACCTTGCTAGATATCTGGAATATTTTTTCATTAAACAAGTGTCTCAGTTAAAACCGTTTTTAAAATGTTGGTTATAAAAGAAATGACACATATCTCTGTCTTATATATGTTGTAAAAATGCAATTTTAAGATGTAACTTTGCTTGAAACATCTTCAGTATTCGAAAGAAACATGTGCTTACGCCACATTTAAATTAAGCTGAGACCTGAAATGGGAGATAATTGGATCTTGGTTTGTCAGTTTTCCCTGGTCAAAGATGAGTAGTTCATCCAGTTTCTTTTCAAATTGCTTTCTAGTCCTTGTAGGGTTCAAATGTATATTTTTATTGAATTTTCCATCAATATCACATTAGAAAATAAGCAGTGTCACGCAATTTTGCCAGTAGAGATAAACTTTAAAGACAGCGTAGTTTTGGAAGAGTGTTCGTAGAATACAATATATGAAATAGCTGTGTCCTTCCCTTAACACACCCCGATGCACACAACCAATCAACAACTCTAATTTTACAGATGTGTGGTCATCAAATTAATTAAACACATGGAATCATTGACATAAGAATGTATAGAGGAAAAGGTTTAAGCAAAACCAGTTACATATGTTAGGTGGATTGTCTCACAGATACACCCTTGCCTTCTTTTAGGGCCTGGATATCTCATCGCTTGATGCAACGCACAACATCAACTAACAACAATATACTTAAGGACTTTTGGGGGTGGGGTTAGAAATGGCTGGGATCTCTCTCAATAGGAGGGTGAAGGGTGACCCTAAGATTGATTCAAAATCTTTGTGCTGATAAGTGAGACCTCTCGACAGATGTTCCACGGCTATTGTCTTTTGTTTCAGTGTGATGCCAACGCAATCCTCTTCTTCCCCCAGACAGTTCCATAGTAGAATGAGATCAATTTTTGTTTGGTGTTTTGCGAAGGTATAACACCACAAAGGCAACATAGCGGGGAATGGGATATCCTAAAACTGCTTTGATTGGTGCTAAGAATTCAGCCCAGAAAGGTTTATTGTCTCGACAATCCCACCAGATACCTGGAAAATCACACTTCAAACCATAACCCCTACAGCCAAAAGCACTAGTGGGGTGTGCAGAGATTTTGGAGTTTGGATGGGCAAAAACACCAATCAAACACTTTCGTAATGTGCTTCCCTTCCTAGAGTGCTGTGGGGATGTCAATAAATGTCTTGCCAAAGGGATTTGTATTCCGCCTCCTTTTATGTCCCTCTGTAGGATATCCACTCATTTGCTGTGCATGGAAGAGCAGATGGCACAGAAGCTTCACAAAGTATGTCATGAAGGGCGGCCAAGATAAACAAGCTACTTCGGTAATGCTCTTTCTAGAAGATTCTGCTATCGAACCGCAGATTCCTCACCTTGTGAGTATTCCAGAGGCATCAGACTGCATCAGGAGACTTTAAAGCAGTAGTTCAGCGTGCAGGCAGGTGGAGCTTGATGCCGCTGTCGTTCGGCTCTTGAAGTGATGAGTGGGACGGCATATAAGCTGTCCATGCCTTCAGGCACACAGCCCATCAGCAGACTGGCATGACCAGTGTGCAGATATCCAGTTTGGGACATTTTTAGATGGAAGAGAGACCAGTTCAAAGAACGAGGAGGCTGGAGGGTCAGGGAAGAATCAGAGGTAAGAGTATCCACCAGAAAGATTTTTATCAAAGGTAAGTAACTTGTTGTTCTTCTCATGGGTACTTCTATCTACAGATTACTCACCATGTGGATAGAAACCATAGCAGGGCCTCCCAAGATGGTGGGTCCGTCAACTGGCTCATATATCAAAAAGTCCTACAGGACAGAACGGCCAAAATACCCATCTTGAGAGACCTAACTGTTGAGGAAGTAGTGCTTCATGAACGTATGTCCATGAAGCTGGCTCATGAATGTCCAGGACAGGTATTCTGCATGCCAACGGAGTGGTAGCCGGTTCAGCCCTTGTGAAATGTGTCCATATACTTACAGGAGACAGCTGTTTAGCCAGTCAGTAGCAGATCTTCATGGAGGGAATATTCCATTGAGACATGGTCCATGTTTGCGCTTCCTTGCTCTGGAAAAACCAACAAGGATCTGATTGCTCCCTTGATGTTCTTTGCAGAGATCAATATGAGCTTACTGCCCTGTTAGGGTCCAAACAATGGAATTTCTCTTTACCCTTAGAGGTATAAGGTGTAGTGAAGAACGCAGGGAAGGTGATAGCCTGTCCAACATGAAATGGAGTGACCACTTTCAGAAGAATGGCAGTACGGGTTCTCAACATCAATCTATCGGGAAATAACATTGTCTAAAGTGGGTTGACAGCAAGAGTCTGCAGCTTGCGCGCATACTTAGCCAAAGTTATAGTGATGAGAAGGACCATCTTCAATTTCACAAGTTTTAATGGACCACTGTGAAGCAGCTCGAATCACACATCAAAAAATGAGGAGAAAGTTTAAGTCTCTCTGCAGCAATACAAAGAGTTTTGGTGAAAATAGCTGTTGCAAACGTTCAGAAAATCTCATCACAACAGGATATTTTAATAAAGAAGGCTGATTCGGCAACTGCACAAAAGTTCAGAAGAGCCAATAAATATCCCTTAACAGTGGCCAAAGCAAGTCCTTGCTAGGGCAGAGACGGACGACTAACAAAACTACAGATAACTTTGATTGTAATGGATCAATTTGTTGGGTCCTGAACCGATCCACAAATTTGTTGCAGGAACTGGTGTGCACTTATTTTGTGGAAGAACGTCTTGCTGCTAAGGTGACATCAACAACCTCATGGAGACGGTAGAAAGATCACCCGCTGCTCAATCTCCAAACAAAGGGGTGCAAGTGTAGGACTCCGCCCTACTGCTGCGACAAAAAATCCACCTGAAGCAGAAGCTTGATCGGAGGACAGAGGCCCAGGCCCGGGAATACCAGATAGCACACTCTCCTTGCCAAATCTGGTGCCTCTAGGATTCCTGGGGACCAATTGTTTTCGATCTTCTTTAGAACTATGGGCATGAGACATTTGTGGCTGGAAGCCATACTGGAGTTCCAAGCTCCTCTGAAGACTAAAGGCAACTCAGAGTCTGAGCTACTTTGGAAACTCCAATATGCAAAAGTGCTGGCATTGTTCCTTCTTGGCAGGGGACAAAAGATCAAGCCACAATTCTCCCCATTGATTGAAGATGCCCTTTGCCACCTCTCAGCAATTGTTATTAGTGATCCACTAAGCGTCTGTGGCCGAGTCTGTCCTGGTTTTTAGATATCCCACAGGTAATTTACCACCAGGTAAGTTCCTTGACAGGCCAGCCACTTCCTGAGGAGCACAGCATCCTGACACAGGGCTCAAGACTCCACCTTGACCTGCTTGTTGCAGTACCACATGGCGGTGACGCTGTCCATGGGCACCTGCACCACTTACTTTGATGTTGGTAGGTCGTCTACAAAGCTAAGCAACTCTTCAATTCCAATAAACTGATGTGGACTTCAGTTTCGTGGGGATCAGAGGTCTCTGATCTCCACCTGTCCCAAAGGCCTCTCAAACCCAGTAGTGATGTATTCATGACGACTGTTAGCTCTGAATGGATTAGGGAAAAGGGTCTGTTACTTACCCAATCGTCATTCAGGAACCACAACTGCAGTTCTTTTGCACTATTCCCTGAAATCCGGATACAATCTGACAGACTCCCCTTATGCTGTGCCCACTAGGATTTGAGGTCCTATTGCACTGCCCACAAATACTACTTAGTATGTTTGGCCAGCAGGATGCAAACAACCCCAGGAGCTTCAGAGTCATCTGCCCTGAGATCCACAACTGATCCGAAACATCAGGATCACTGCTGAATGCCCTGGATTATGTGTTTCTGGGAAAAGGCACAAACCTGTACCAGAATATCTAAGTTGAACAGGAGTGTCTGCAAAGGAGCCAGGAGTGACTTTGGCACATTGATAGTGAACACCAACGATGTTATGAGTTTGTTGTCTGGAGGTGGTTAACAACTGCCTGGGGTGAGCCTGTCTTCAACAGCCAATGGTCGACGTAGGGGAACACCAGTACCCCTGATCCCTAAAGGTGTGCTGCAACCATATCATCACTTTCGTGAACAACCACAGGCCACTGGGGAGGCTAAAGGAGAGCACTGCAAATCAAAACTATTCCTGACCCACCATGAACCACAGGTAATGCTTGTGGGCCTGCAGGACAGGGATATGGAAATAAGCGTCCTGCATGCCCAATGCAACCATACAATCTCTGGGGTCTAGGGCAAACAGAACCTGATCTAGCATGAGAATCCTGAAAATGTTCTTTCGCAAGAAGGTATTGAGAGTTCAAAGATCCAAAATGGGACTAAGGCTTCAGTCCTCCTTCGCCACAAGGAAGCAACAAAGGCAACATCCAGTTTCTGCCTCGGAGGCCAGACGCCACTCAAAGGACCCCTTTGGGCACATTGACTGCTGCAGACAGACAGGTAGCCTTCTGTCACCTGCCCTTAAGGGGGTGTGAGGTGCAGCGGGGGTAGAAAGAAATGGGTGGGCATAGCTCCACTGAAAAATTGGTTGGACCCACTTTTCAGAAGTGATGGCCAGCCACACCTTGAATACTAGATCATGGGTGCTGGCAAGGACACACTAAAGCACTTTCTTTGCTGCTGCTGAAGGGGTGCAGGACTGAGCTTCACGATGTTCATGCTGTCCTGAGAGATTTCTCTGAGACCCGTGGCCTAAGCCACAAAAGAGCTGAAAGGCCTGCTGGACTGATGGAGTGATCTGGCACCAGTAAAACTTAACACCCCAACCGTATCCATGGTGATGGCACAACTGCTTGTGGAACTGTCTTCTGGGAAAGGAAAGACACAAGGAAAGTGTGTTGACTCGGCACACCTTATACCGTACCTGAGTGAGTCTGTTTTTTCACCAAAAAGCATGAGCCGTCTAACTGCATGACCATTAAGAAAATCTGGACATCCCTGGAGAACCCCATTGATCCTCATCCAGGTGTGATGTCAAAGAGCCATTAGTACCCATCTCTCAACCTTGTCAGTCTGACTGAGTGTATTACAAATTTCGCAGCATTGGAATACACTTGAATAGCCCAGGAAACTGACGCCTTAAGGTAGTGCGGAACTGGTTGAAAACTTGTGCCTCTATATCCTAATGGACACGAGTAGCGGCCTAGGAGGCAGCTGGCAGCGAAAACCAAGAGCACCGGTAATTACATATATACAAAATTCAATATATAGTCCAACAATATGTTACTAATTAATCTTCTTTATTGCTTCTTCTTTTATGCTCCAGCCAAGACAATTCAACATGTGTTTCTACAGGGTTAAATCTCCCCTTGACTTCTTCAGGACTTTAAAGGCTGTCAACAATATATATATAAAAGTATTCTATTACACTTCATCTAATTCCTTAATTACAATATATAAATGGATTATTTGACCTGAATAATGGTGCAAGGTGGAAGTTGTATAGGTGACTAATAAGCCATTATCCTCAACACCCAAGAAACTAAAACACTCTTCTCCAAAGAAAAGAGAAAAACTTTGTTTTTCAATATCGTATACCTTACCCATGTGTAATAAACCATGCACACACAAGTGAAATCCCTAAACCAAGTGCCATCTGTGAAAGTTACTTCAGTGTTCTAAATATTCCTACTGCCCTCAGTAGATACTGGAATTGGAATTATACCTGTTATGAAAGCAATCCAAGTTTATCTCTCCCTCTATATTCATTTCTCATAAAGGTATAGCGTAATCCTCATAAATTGACAGTTTTAGTAATCCTAGTTAGGTTTGGGTACACACCTAACAGTGTAACACTGAAAAATAGAAAATAGGGTACAGCTGTCTCAGCCCTGAAATCTTAGAAAAGCACTCAATATAACTTGTGCATCAAGAGATATCCTGCTTACCTCATGTGTGCGAATGCGCTTAATATCGATAGAGACGTGTTTTACAGCTGTAAGCGCGACAATATCCCAGAGTTTCTTTGACGCGAGTATGCGTAAACTCAATCCAACCAGCTACGCGACTTCCTGGTGTTTAAATAAGACCTCTTCTACATCAGTAGATGTAGAAAGAGGACAAGTACACTCTCGCTATAGTTTCTGAGCTTCATATCAACGCAGGTATGAGAGAGTCCTTCTCCATTTTGTATTCACCAATCGTAGACAAAGAAAAGACTACCTAATTCTCGCTGTATACAACAATCGAGCTTGTGTATTAATTATTAAAGGGTTTAGCCAAAATAATCCCAAATATTGCCATATTTAATTAAAGTATAATAAAATATTAAAATAATTGTGAAATATTATATCATACTTTCATTTATAACTAGAAAAACCCACCACCAAAACTCACTATAAATCGATCTGCACTACTGCCCAAGCAGCAAATCCATTATTACTGAAAACCCTTAACATATTCTAAATCTAGCAGTCACTATATTAAACTTATTGTAGCATCTAATTATCATTCTGGATACCAATTAGTGTACAAACCTTGTGTGTGCATGGTTTACAACACTCATTATTACTAGTATTAACACAAGTGAATTAACCATCTCCTAAAAAAATATTGGAGTTCATAGTCTGAATTCAATCCACATTCAACAGCTGGTAGTCTCATTATCCACATTGACTCCTTTCTCCTTAACATTAATTCCAGGTTCCCTCCTCGCGAAGGCAGCTGGCGTTCACCGACTGAGGAGCAAGGCTTGTCCATGAGAAAATCCATTATCAAAATGCCCCTATTCTTTTAGGCTAACACTAAGGCAGAGTGGAAGGAAAAGTAAATGAACTTATTTTGCTTCTAGATGCCTGTACCAATAAGCTCTCTGACGCTGTATATTGGGGAAGAAAGGTTGGGCCGTGTCCCCAAGAGTATTGGTAAAGGCCTCATTAAATGGACTCCATAAGGGCCAGATCTGGTTGAAATACCCCAGCTAACACAATTAGGCTTCACTGACATAGCAGGTAACTGTAAATCCAGACCTTCTACTGCCTTCCACATTGCAACTGTAAAGGAAGTACTTTCGCTTGTGACAGGAATAGAGGGAGACACAAGGCCAGTGTCTGGTGAAGTATCCAGGCCACTGGCATCTAGGTCTTCATACCTGTTTTTCTCATCATTTTGAGGAACATACTTGCGCCCTTTATCTGAATTGTTATTGTCTGAGTCAGAGGCAAAAAGATTGTGTAAAGTTTGGGTTCTTCCACATGGTCAGTGTAGTTTATCAGAATAGAGGCAATCTCAGTAGAGGTAGATCCTGCTAGGAGTCTGATAGTATGGTGGGCTGCACATCATCCTCCAGTGTAGATGACATTGATGTGAAAGGAACTGATGGAGCAGATGGCGCAGGAATCAAAGTCAGCAACGTAGTTTGTGCTGAACCAGATCTGGGTTTAAGGGGCTCAGACAGCAACAAGGGCGGACCAGTCGGCAGCAGTCAACCCAGAGGACCCTGTGGATTCTTGGGGTCTGAAACCACACAAGTGGGAACCAGTAAAGTGCTGCAAATTCACAGCATGGCCTGTGTAAAGATCTCCACTAGCTGCAATGTCACAGATGGACCTGGGAATTAGGGATGTGCCCGAACCAGACTTGAAATTCATTCCAATGGAAATCAGGAGTGAGACCAGGGTGCACGTTGACACCCTCTCACCCTTTCTGGAGTCCAAGAGTGGTAGGAAAAGAAAGCACCCCACTTCATCATCTTATGCTTCTTCTTGGATGAAATGAAAGACAGTCTTCAGTGTCAGAAATCTTAATGGATTGCTGTGCAGAGGCTTAAAAAGGGGTGCACATCAAAAAAGTGAGAACTAACACTGATTTTCCAGAAAGGCTCCTTGTTGCCAATATAAAATCAATGACCTCAGGGGAAAGATCAAAGGATGTCAACTGCCGCTGACCAATCTACAAGCATGGAGATGCAAATTGTGCAGGCATGGGTACAGTGCCCTGCCCTACATCAGAAAATCCTCCAGAAGTAGCAGCTTGATCAGAGGACAGATGCTCACACCCAGGGGTTCCACTAACAACTCTTCAAAGCCAATCTGATGCCACTAGGATGACATTAGGCCAATGTTCCTGATCTCCTTCAATACTCTGGACAGGCAGTGGCAATAAGGAATACAGTCTTGAGCTCTACTCTAGACAGAATGCACCTTCAAGAGAGAGTTGTCTTGGAAATTCCAACGCACAAAAGTGCTGACATTGCTGAGAACATCCAGAGACGAAAACATTGAGCTGCAGTTCTCATTAATGAAAGATGCCTGTGCCACCTCCTGGTGCAACTGCCCTTGATGATCCGCTAAGCATCTGCAGCTGACTTTGTTCATCCTGGTGGTTAGAGATCCCATTAGGTGATTTACACCAAACAAACGTATTGTTTTCCAGCCACTTCCAGAGGTGCAGTGCCTTCAGACACAGGGCCAACCCCGGCCTGCTTGTTGCAGAACCAGATGGCCGAGGTCTGTGAACACCTGCACCAGCCTTTCTCTGATGCTAGGCAGGAAAGCCTTCAGCGTCAAGCAAACTACCCTCAACTCCAACAGACTACTGTGGAGCCTAATCTCCACCGGAGACCAGAGGCTTCTGATCTCCACCTCACTCAAATGGCCTCCCCAACACAGTAGTGAGTCATCTGTGATCACCATCAGCTCAGTGAGGGGTAAGTAGTTGGGTATTCCACTGACCCAATCATAGTCTAGCAGGCCACCACTGCATGTCTTTTGCAGTCTCCTCAGAAATCTGGACAAATCCAACAGATTCCCTGGATGCTGTGCCGAATGGGATTTGAATTACCACTGCAGAACCCCAATGTGCCATCTGGTATGTTTGGCCCACAGTATGCAGGAGGCCAACAATCCATGCCGCCTCATTCTGATATCCAGGACAGAGGCTGACAGATCAGGATCATTGTCAGAATGCCCTGGACTCTCCACTCTGGGGGAAAGTTGCAAAACCTCAAAGTATCCAGAACTGGTGCATATGCAAAGCAGTCAGATGAGACTTTGGCATGTTGATAATGACCCCAACAATGTTAGATGGTTTGCTGTCATTTACAGATGGCTGACTGCCTGGGACGAGCCCACCTTCACCAGCCAGTCATCGAGGCAGAGGAAAACGAAGTTGTGCTGCGACCATTGCCATCATTTTCATGAGCACCCAAAGGGAACTGGTGAGCCCCAAAGCACCATTTGGAGGACTTTCTTGTCTGAATTGATGGCTTGCCACCCCCGGGGAAATATCAGATCTTGCCTCCAATACGGTGGCTATGTGTTGGCAAGGACACAACAGTGGTCATGTGGCTACTGATGTAGGAGGGGTAGGGGACTGAGCTGCATGGTGTCAGTGCTATCTTGGTCGATGTGTTTGAGAATCATGGTTTCAGCCACATAGGCCTACTGGGTTAGTAGGGGGCTCTGGCATTGGCGAAACTGAAAGACATGACTATAGCCACAGAGATGGCAAAATTGTTGGAATTGTCTGACGGGAGCAGAAAGGCCCAAGGAATGTGCTGTGGTCCTACTCTCCTTAACCCGTTCCAGTGCCAAACCCAAGTTTTAGCAAAAGGGGCGAGAGTCGTCAAAAGGCATACCCATCAGGGACATTCCTGGAGAAGCCCTTAAACCTCATCCAGTCATGACACCAAAGTGCCACACTGGTGCCAATTGCTTGACCTAAGTAGTTGGGCATAGCCAAGTCATAACTTCTGATGAGTTTGCTGCGTCGTAACCATCCTAAATAGCCTGAGTAAGGGACACCAGAACGTTGTGCAGAACTGCTACTATAACTGGTGCCACTGTGACAGGACACTGTGGGCATAGAAGTGGTGGCCTAGCAAACAACTGCCAATGACTGATCTCAGAGCATGTCTCGTAAAGCAAAAAATATTTTTGCCAAATATCTATCTGTTCTGAGCTGCAATCAAATGGGTGGTAGGAGAGGCCAGAGAATGACATTACTGGTGACCACCTGTACCACCAAACTCTGGATTAGAGTAAGAAAGGCCGGGTCACCAGGTGCAGGATGATAGCAACAAGTGATCTGCCAATTAACAGGTGGACCCAAACATGGGTTCACCCAAGTACCCAAGAGGGTACCTGTGAGGGCTTTGTTAAATAGCAATAACCTCTCTGTAGGGATCTGATCTAGCTGACGAACCTAATTAAAAACATAACTTTTTGGATCCATGGTGGGGAGCTGTAGAGCTAAGACTCCTGCACCTGTTGCAAAATGGCTACAGAGAGGTGCTTTCCTGTGTAGAAGGGACATGAGTTGACACGAGACCAGTATCTGAAGAAGTATCCAGCCCATTGCACCTTGGCATTCTTCATGCAAGTGTGCCTCATCACACTGTGGGATGTAATCATTCCTTTAATCATAATTATTATTTTCTAAGTCAACGCTGAAAAGACTGTGTAAAGTCTAGACCCTCCTGTGTGGGAAGGGTAAAGTGTCAGAACTAGATGGATTGCCTGGGTCGAAGCTGGACATAGTTTTAGGTCGTGGCTGTGAGAAAAGGACTCGTCACGGTTAGCCCTAAATTTATGCCTGGTATTTGATGAAGTTTCAAAGTTGTTAGTGTGCAGGACCCCTGCTAACCAGGTTCCCTGGGCCAGATCACTTTCCCTGTAAATGTTGTGATGCACTGGCACAATTGGCAACACCTTTAGCTGCCACTATAAGTACCTAGTGAATGGTACTTAGGCAACCAGGGCGTGAGGTACTAAGGGTAGGCCCCAAAGGGCAGAAGCACAGATTGAGCCACCCTCTAAGACCATGCATCCAGAAGCACCCAGCACTGCCAGTGCAGGCTGAGTGCTCTGATGCCATCCTAAAACACAAACTCAACAGGGTAAACAGCCTTTGTGCCCTGTCCACTACACACTGCTTGGACAATAGTTAAGTCACCCCTTTGGCAGGCCTTCCGTTCCTAAAGCAGAGTGCACTATACTGTATGTGTGGGCACTGATGCATGAGCAATATGCCCCTAGTGTCCTTGCCACACCTGGGACATAGTAAGTCAATAGAGCAGCCATTTCAATACATTTGCTTGACACTGATCAGTAAGAGTTTCACAGCTACATGATGGCTACTCTGAACCCTGGCTTGTTTGGTATCAAACAACTCAGAATGACAAATCCAAACTGGTACCAGTAATGGATATATTACAAAATGAACCCAGGGGTCACCTTAGAGGTGCCCCCTGCAAAAGCTAACTACCCCGGCATGGTTGCTGGCTGGTCACACCTGCTCTGCCATCACCAGACAAGATTCTGGAACCCTGGAGTGAGAAATCCTGCTCTCTGGGTCCCAGAAAAAGCCCTTCCTGGGTGGACGTGCAAACGCCCCTACCTCAGAAATGTGAACTGCCCTGCTAGTGAGCTTCAAAGAGCTTACCACCCTTGAAACTTGACCCCCAGACCTGCTGCTAGCAGCAGATGGCCGCCCCTGTTGCAAACTCTTCTTCTGGAGGTAGCAACAACACGAAATCACACAAAGGATAGTAGGAGCTTGCAGCACCCCTAAGGTATTGCATGTGAGTTAATCTCTCCATTTAATTTTGCTCCATGTTGCATAGAAGTGAAACAGCCAATCAGGTGTAGGGAAGTGACCTCTACTCATAGGATGTGGTCACTTAGTGGGCGTAGCAACCCTAAGGTAGATGACCCATTGGTCACTACTAGGTACTCCCCTAAATGCCCACTAATGAAAATGTCACTTACCCAGTGTACATCTGTGGGTATCCACAGACCAAGAAATCACAATCCAAGAACAAAAGAAGACCAGCAACAAAGAATGCTGGAGAACTGAAGCCCTGCTACACAAAGAAAAGGCGGCAAATCCTGTCAGCTGCACTGAGGACTCAACAATCCCCGCTGATGGGTTGCTTGGACGTTGGGTGGACTCCACAAACCCTCAGAGGATCTCAACTCTTTAAAAATCACCAAATAGCTCCCTCCAGAGTAACAAGGAACCAAAGAGACAGTGAAGGCCACTTCACTGACTGGATGCTGACCAAGGAACTGGACACGACAGCCGGACCAAACTCCATCTGACAGACCGTGAGGACAAATCCTGCAAAGTTTGGAGGCACTGGCCCTCCAATGGCCAGACCGTGCAATAGTCCTGGGTACTGGTCACCTCACATCAAACACCAAAGACATAATATTCTGGACTGTAAAAGGACCAGGAGGCAACCCCAGTCGAGGGACTTCAGAAACCACCAGGTCCACCCACCAGAGTGCCCCTGCTGACTTGCAAGCGACCCTCAAAAGAGACCAACCCTCCTGCTTCCAAGGGAATCATTGCACACAGCACCTGGCTCACCGAGTCACTCTGCATCTGGCTGCCCTGTGCCCTGCACCAAAGAACCAACTGTGCCGGCAGGGTCCACCACCCCTTGTGAACTCAACACTCCATGGGGACCCACTGGACTTACCTTGGAAGTCCTCCTGTGCAGTGGTTTTCCAAGTGGTCCCTCGCAGCGGTCTGGCACGAGCTCGAACGACTTTCTGCAGCCGCTCCCGCCGAAACCAGGAGCCGTCTGAACTTCTCCAGCTGTTCCATAGTGCCCACAGACAACCTCAATATACCTGCAAAAGGAGACACTGGTAATCACATTGCCTGATTTTATATGTATTTTCAAATTATTCTCTCCATTGATTCCTATTGTGCGTAGTTATGCACAAAAATACTTTATATTGAAAGTTTAATAACTTAAAAAGCACTTACGCAATTTTGATGACATTGGTCTTAAACTTTTAATAAAAATCTTTAGTATTTTTTGTAAATTGGTGTCAAGTTATTCTTTTGAGTGTGTGGTCTCATTTATTTATGGATATTGTAAGTACACCAAATGCTTTACACTTCTCCAAGATTAGCCAAACTGCTCAACCAGGTTACCATGAAAATGAGAGCAATAGGTGGTCTAGTTTTTACCTCTGTAAACCAAAGTGTGGTTGCCTGGACCGGCTGCACAGTGTGCCTAGCTTTGCACACTACATACAGAGCCAGCCTCCTACAGTGGCAGACTGCTCAGACTCAAATAGCACAATGGGCTGTAAATCATTCAGCACTGATGCAAACAAACTGGTGCTGGAACTCAAGACCGCCCTAGAGCCAGTTCTAAACCAGATACATGTCCAAGTGGCACAGACTGCGGCCCCCCATGGAAGTTCAACTGGAGGCCCCCTACTGATGCTTGGGGAACAAGGGTAAGGGGAGCTTGTAAAATGCCAAAAATGTGTGACACTGCCTCTCTGAAAGCCTCTACTTGCTTTGATATCTCGGACTCAATCAGGCAGTCTAGATGTGCCAGATTTGACTTGGCATCTGCTCCAATGGAGGTCAGAAGCAAGACTGGAAGTCATATTGACATCCTTGAACCTTTTCTGGAGTATGAGAGTGGCGGCAAGGGGGTAATCCCTGCTTCAACATCTTATGCTTTTCTTGGACTTACCTGAAAACTTTCACCATGATGACGATCTGCCACACAAACAACTTCAGGAACTGGAACATGACCTTCCTTTCGACACAAACCAGTCATGTGATGGAGTCTTCTTATGTTTGGCAACGTAAAGCTTGGCCTTGTAGTCCTGAATGGCCTTCTGATTCATCTGGGAGCAGGGAAGGAGCCGTGTTTCAACTCCAGGTACCAAAGAAAAACTTTGTGAGGGTCCATCACAGACATCTGATTGCAACAGACCATACATTGTTCCAACACTGTTGTCTTAGAGGGTGACACTATTGTTTGTACATTGGTAAAAGATGAAAATTTGGTTTGGAAGACCAAGGAAAAGTTCAGTATTCGCTCCTGAGGGTACAGAAAAAAAAGAAATTGATGTCAAGGCACACAGGTGGTGCTTACTTGCACTTCTGGAGGGGAATGACGTTGGCTGGGAGCAGCACAACACCACCTAGTGATACAAACAGGAGTACAGTTAAAGGCTTCCGGATACAGTCTGACACCTGGGAAATATTCACAAGCTGAGGAATCTGCAGTTATAAGTATCCATCAGATTCCCTTTTCGCAATCCAAGCCATGTTCACACATTTTTAGCTTAAGTTCTCTAGTGGAGGCTTTCCTGATCATTGAATCCATCACCCAGTGCAACAGTTATGCACATTCAGTTTTATCTAAATGAAATTTGCTCTTGTCTTTCAAGACATGACTTCAATACCACAAAACATATTGGATATCATCAGACATTCACCCTACCTCTACTTATCATACTGGACTGGTGTCATTGCTGCTGTGAAGGTTAGGTTAGGTTATTGAGGTTCAGGGTGTATGACAAGGAGAATGATGAAAACTGCGTATGAATTGTGACTGCATTCCACAGTATAAGAGCAGTATTCATAAGGGGGGATGCTTATGTAAACTCCAAGGGCCTATCTTATTTAGGTTTCCACACCAATCTTTTATACTTATTCTTTTGACTGCTAAATCTATTTTCAGGTATAACTTGTCAGTCTCCCTAACAACACAACCTGAAAGGACCTTTAGCTGCACTGCTCTGAAATAGGTCAGCAGTACCAAGACTCCAAATTTTTTAGATTGCCACACGATTACATCTGCTAAGTGGGCTTGTTGGCCGTGCCAAATGAATTTCATTCTCAGTTTCCAGAGTTTCACAAGAACTTTACAGATGTTTACAGTAGGCAACTTGGATACAGAGCTACAGGAAGCACATTCATTTTGAGTGTATACATTCTACTAAGCTTTAGAGGAACAAGAGTCCATCTGCGATGGTCACTTTGTATAGATTTCAAAGGGTGCAGTAATTCTCTTTGTATAAGTCAGCAGGATCCAGGGTAGCATGCACACCCCAATATTTGCAAGAGTGTGTTGTCCACCTAAGGCATTTGGAGTGAGAGCGGGCAGACTTCACTAGGAGGCACCGTCAATTTTAGTACTTCAGACTGAGAGCCTTATTCTGAAGCCTGCAACTTTCTTGTAATGAGACAATTTAGACTATCTTTTGGCCATCTAGGTATAAGAGGTGGTCATCTGCAAATAAATTGATTTTGTGTATTCACTGGCAGAACAGGATGCATTCTATGTCACCATCCACACTAGTTTGGGCAGCCAAGAACCTGATGCTCAGGAAAATCAAGAGAGGCGACAGGGACTCCACTGGTGGGTGAGTACCTCTGCTAAGGCAGAAGGTTCATGATAAGCAGACAGTTATGAAGACTAAGTGAGAGAATGGTATCCCTCAATTATCAGATCCTAAATTTAAGACACGTCTTTATCAGAAATTGCCAGTCCACCTAGTTGAAGGCTTTCATGGTGTCTAGAGATATAGCAGCTGGTATGTTTCTCTTTTTTAAACCAGGTGGACAACACAGTGAATACTATTGGTTTTTTTTCACCCTTTAGTGAATCCTGTTTGGTTGTGTTGTGAGAATCTTCGTGTACAGCTTAGCATTGATGTTAAACAGCGCTAGAGGTCTACACAAGGCAAGATAGAGTATCTACCATAAAGAGCATTATCAAGGTTAAGTAGCTTGTTATTCTGCTGGATAATTCTAACCACAGATTCCTCACCTATAGAACACATATGAAAGCAGTACTTTACCCGGAGGTGCGCCTGTGGAATGACTTAGTCCAAAAAGTCCTGCAGAACCGATCGGCCAAAATGCCCTTCCATCTGAACTAGCAGTCAAACTAATAATACTTTTTGAATTTGTGAACTGATATCCACACTAAGCCTGACAACTATCCAGAACAGGCACTGTGCATTCCAGTGCAGTAGTAGCAGCATTGGCCCTGGTGGAATGGACCCTCAGTCCATGTTGAGGCTGCTTTTTGGCCAGCGCATCCTAGATCGTAATGCAGAGGACTGTTCACTTGGGCAACGACCCTTACTGTAATGCCTAGCCTCCCCTTGCAGTGGAGAACTCCACAAAGAGCTGATCGTCCACCCGATGGTCTTTTGAATAAGCAATAGAAAATGTCAGCTCTTTTTTGGGGTCAACGATGGAGCCTCTCCTGCTAATTCAAGGGGTGAGGTGGGGCAAAGAACCAAAGAACATAGAAAGAGTGATGGACTGTAAAATGTGAAAGGCAATCCCAACTTTCAGTAGAAAGGACACTCTAGTCCTAAGCCCAAATTTTCCCAGAAACAAGGTGGTGGTGTGTGGCTGGACTGGCAAAGCTTCAGGATCATGAGGTACTCGCAATGAGAAAGACCATCTTCAGGGTCCGGAGACACAGGGGGTAGCTGTGCAACGGCTCAGAGGGTTTAGGAGAAAACATATAGATCAAGTCTTTAAGAAATCAATTGACAATTGGTTAATAAAACAAGGATGGTTAAATCGAAAAAGCAAAAAAATATCAAAAGGGCCAACAAGTAACACTTTACAGCACTCATTGCAAGTCCTTGCTGGGGCCAAGAAAAAATAAACAGTAACACAAACAAGAGCTTGGCCTGCTGTGGGTCCGTGTTACAGGTGGCACACACAGCCATAAACGTGTCCTACCATCTGGTGTTAACAGTCTTTCTCGAAGGCTGCCTGGCTGTTAGGATGACATCTACTACTTCGGGAGGTTGATCGAACTGCCACTGCTCAATCTCAACATATGGAGGTGTACATTGTGCACTCCTGGGTGCAGGATGCTGCCCTGCAACTGCGACAGAAGATCCTCCCGAAGTGGCAGTCTGGTCGGAGGACACATGCTCTTGAGTTCCAGGCCCAAATCGGGGCCAACAGGATGCCTTGGGCCCCATCATTCCAGAAAATCTTCAGCATTATGGGCAGGACGGGTAATGTTGGGAAGGCACACAGGAGTCCTGTGCGCCACTCTAGGCAGAACACGTCTCAAGGAGAGCTTTCTTGGGAACTCCATTGAAGAAAATTGCAGATGCTGCGATGGCAAAGAGACTGTGCCACGGTTGTCTCCACTGTTGGAAGACGTCCTGTGCCACCTCCAGGTGTAGCTGTCATTTGAGATCCATAAGGTGTCACGGCTAACTTTGTTTGCCCTGGCTTTTCACAATCCGGCCATGCGGTGCACTATCATGGACGATTCATCAAAGTCCAGAGTAAGGATGTGCAAAATTGAAGTAATTTGCGATTAATTAACTGTATGAAATGTCAGCAAAAGTATACAAAAATAAATGTAATTATACACAATTCAAATCTGTCATTTCACCCTACCTTTTAGTGCAAAATGTGTTTTTGTGTCAAGTTTTGTGCAAGCAAATACTTTAAAAAAAGCACTTCAAAGAACCGCCACTTGCGTTCTGTTGTTTGTGGTTTTAAAAAAAAATTATTTTACTGTAAATGGCACATATTTACGTGAAGTGCAGTAATTTCAGGAATTGCAAATAAATGCAAATTATGTGGGTGCAATTGAAATTCCGCTACGGACTAGACCTGAGGCATGGGGTCTCCTGGCAGAGAGCCCAGGATCCCACGACCCCACATGCCCTGGTTGTTGCAATACCATATGGCAGTGGTGTAGTCTGAGAATTTGAACTCGCCTCCCCTTGATGAACATTAAGAAGGCTTTCAAAACCAAGCGAATGGCCTGCAACTCCAGCAGGATAATGCGAAAGTGACCTTCCACTGGAGACCAGGCTTCTCTGATCTTCACCTCTCTCAGATCCCTTGGCAACCCATAAATGACACACATGTCACCAATGTTAGCTCTGGGTGGGGTAGAAAGAGGCATCTGCTGCTGGTCTAACTGAGGTCAAGCTTGATCTTGTGCATCCTCCTGTGAAACCTGGATGTAATCCAACAGGGTCCCCTGGAGCTGGGCCCACTGAGACTACAGATCCCTCTGCAGAGCACACGTGTGATCTGCCATGGTCAACGAGCAGGAGGACAATAAGCCAAGAACTCTTCGAGCCACCCTCACTGAGACTCGGGACCGAGGCTGGAACACTGGGATCATAGCCCAATGTCCTGGATTGTTGACAATGACAGGGCACTGTACCCAGGATGGCTCAGATAAAAGTGAGCCTCTGCGAAGGAGGCAAGTGTGATTTTGACACATTGATTGTGAACCTCAAATATGTAAGATGGTTCACAACTGAGTGTAGTGTGCCTATCTTCAACAGCCTGTTGTCGAGCTAGAGGGGTAGACTGGTACCCCAAACGTTATGCTGTGACCACTTCCATCCCCTATGTGAAAACCTGAGGGGCACTGGTGAGGCTGAAAGGGAGCAATGCAAACTGATAATGCTTGTGACCCACCCCAAAGTGCAGGTAGTGCCTGTGGGTGTGCAGGACAAAGATATGGAAGTAGGTGTTGTGAAGGTCCAACACTACCATTCAGTCTCCTTGATTAATGGCAGATAGAACCTGGGCTAGCAAGAGCATCTTGAATATGTCCTTCCACAGAAAGAAATAGTGAGCCCGAGGATCTGAATTATGCAAACACTGTTGATTGTATTCTACATATGGATGAACACATTTGAAAATGCATGTTGATTACTGATGGTCATTTCTTCATTTAGTATGCAGTCAGGAGGTTATAATCATGAAAGTGGCATTATGCTTTGAAATTGTATTTTTTATGCCACACTATGATCAGATATGAACGGATTTTTTCATATTTGAGTAAAATAGTTTTATGCGGGTGATTCTGATCGATCATGATTTTTTTTATTTTTTTAAGATTGTTTAAAATCATTCAACCTTATCCGTGCCTGGCAGCAGATTTATCTTGAATGAACAGTCTTAGCTACCTTATTCAAAATGATTTTTCCAGACTTGTATATGTGGCAAGAGGATTCCTTGCTGAAGTTCATTTTCCAAGAGCAGTAATATCCAGTCATGAACATATGAAATCTATGTGTAAACCAATATTTTCCGTATCAATTATTTTTTTGGGATAATCTGTTCCATCAGGCAACCCAACGTCTTATATTTTTTGAGGTTGCTACCTAATTTTGTCCTGATGAAGATCTCGCTGGAAATCATTTGTTTAAGGGGTTGAAACATCAACACAATTATATGTTGACTTTGTTGTAAACATTGGTCCACAAACCTGTACTCCTGCATTGAGTCTGTCTTTTGTACAGTGAAAGATCATTGAATCACATATGTAGATTGTCTTAGGCACCAGTGCACTTACTGTTCACTGCTGTCAGCAACCACATTCACAGCGCTATAATTTTGGAACACCTATTTATTTTTGTATATTGACCGACTTTAACAGTAATGAAAGATTATGTTGCTTACCTTGTAAACATCTATTCACTACATGCATTGCTGTAGATTCACATGCTCTGCCTACTCTTGCCATCTACTACTGGACTCAGACTGTTGTAACTTTTTTTGTTTTTGTTTTAAAGAGTCTTTGGAGTCACAGGGTATCTGTGGCGCCTCATCTGGTCGTGAACGCGCATGGGTACAGACTTTATTGTTAGACTGTTTTCCGCAAAGTGGGTGAGAGTAGGTATGGGATAGTGAGTACAACAGGACAGTGGCTATGCAAATAGTCTAAGTAATTCTGGAGGTTGAAGATATCTGTACCAAACACTAGCCTCCGGGGAGGAGTGTGAGCACATTTGAATCTACAGCACCACATGCAACAAACAGATGCTTACAGGGTAATAATATAACCCATTCATAGCATGTGTAGTTGTAGATACACATAATTTATATAAACTGCAAAAAAAAAAAAAAAAGTACTCCCCTAAGTGGTGGTTAGCCAGTGGATGGTGCAGAGGTCTGAAACAGAGTTCTGAGAAAAGTTTGACCAACTCTATCTTGTTGTCCTGCAACAATATCCACACAATAATGCTTTGTGAAAGTGTTTCTGAAAGTGTAGTAATACGATGCAAAATTTAAACAAATGTAAAAAAAAAAGTACTGTAATTACCTGATACTTTATTAGGTCTGCTTGTAGACCCTTCACTTTTGATCTTTCTTGTTCTAATGCTACATGCAGACCAGTCACCTTGGAGAGAACAGAAAAACAAAACTAATTATGCATTGCATCACTTAAAGCATGGCAGTTTCTACAGCATGGTCAATTAGATGGTCGCATAAACAGCAAGAACCGTGATCCATTAAATAAATATTTTAAAAATCCTTACTATTTTGCCAGTGACAATACACTCATGAAAGTACAGACATGAAGATATTTTTCCTTGGGTTGTATGCCCCAGTCACGTTTTTGGCCCTGCGTGAATGTGTCGAACAAAGCCCCCTGGCACTGATGACTTAGGAAACATCATATAGGTGTAAAGAAATTAATTAATCCCACCACATGCCATATTTCAAACGGGCTTTGACCAAAACCAGCATTCATGAAGGACATTTCAGACCTCATAAATATTTAATCTACGAAACAACATTGAACCCCCACCTCACAAGTCCAGTGGGACTATTTTGAAATTATGTCAATTAGCTCCCTTGACAGTCTCACTGAGCTGCACCATTGTTCAAGGAGACAATCCTATCCTTATTCAACAATTCACCACCAGAAGCACACATCTTTAACCCTTTTGGCTCACTACCTTCCCAGTGTGTGCATCGGCCATTGGCCAACACGGGGGTGGATTGAGAGTTGGGGGGGATGGGGGTTCTGTAAATAAAGGCCCCTTTGACGCGCTGCACCAGAGGGATTACTTTCTTACTTTTTAAGCTCAGGCAACTAGGAAAGTTCTTCCTGAGCAGTCTGAGTGTTTTTTTTTTTTTTTAAACTGTAATTACGATTGGCGTGCACAGCGCGCTGACATCATTAAAAGAAAAGTGAAACTAAAACAAGCCAATGGGTTCATTTAACTTTCACTGAATCAGTGTTCGGGGACGTCTCTAAGCCCTCCCAAGCACTGATTCTCTTGGGGGAGGTTTCATGGGACAGGGGAAAATCTCCCCTTTCCAATGGTATCTCTACCCAGTGGATCACTGCTAGGGGATCGCCACTTGAGAGCAATCCCCAAGCAGGGATCAACCCACTAGGCACCAAGGAGGAGGCAGCAGCCCCTTAAGCAAGGGTTTGTGCTCCCCCAATATATTTACATACAACACTCTTTCTGTGCCCCTCTGGGGGGTTGATGGGGTTACTTACCCTAGATCTGCCCCCCCCCCACCCCCCCTCCGGTCCTAAAGCCCATCAGACACCAGGGAACAGCATTTCTTTTAAAAAAAATATATATATAGGGGTGGGACTGCCCCACTATGGGCATGGGCATACCAGCACCCCTTTTAAATGGACCAGCAGTGTTTCTGCCCCCCTAGGGAGGCAAATGTGGGTAATTATCCAAAGCCCACTAGACTCCATGGAAGCATTTAAAAAAAAAAATAATAATACTGGGGTGGGGTTTGCCTACCTCAGGCAGGGCCATGCCCCCACTCCATGCGAGCCATGCAAGTCACCCTATCCCGGATTCTCCTAGGTATCTAGTTTTCAAAAAATTTACAGGTTTGCTAGGTTTCCTTAGGTGCTGGATAAGCTAGAGTACAAATCGTAGCTACCCGCTTTGCAGAAAACTGGTCAGTTCTGAGTGGAAAAATGGGATGTATCCAACTTGAGTTTTGGGCCATTTCCTGTCGCAGACACTCGGCCTATCCGCCCAAGTGAGGTACCATTTTTATCAGGAGACATTTGGGAGCACAGAATAGTGGGATATTTGTTCTTACCAATTGGACTTCACTGCACTTTAGCCTTCCAAAGGTAAGCTTGTGTGTAAGGAAGATGGCGTTTTGAAAAAATGCTCTATAAATCATATGCTAGTACGGGTAACCACAAATTTAGAGATGTACAAATAGCCACTAATCTTAAACTCCATATCTGGTGCTCATTTTAGAAATACATAGATTTCCTTGAAACACATTTTTCACTCTGCATATTTCATCATATGGTCTACACTTGGTACACAATGAAAAACCATTGCCCAGTGTAGCTCAGTTGTTGGCTCTGGGCACCTTGGGATCGTGGAAAACTTACAAACCCTATTGTTTTGTTTTTTTATTCGCTCCGCTTGTTCCTGAAAGGTGGGAAGATGGTGACTTTAGCACAGCAAACTTCGCTGATGCCATTTATTTTTAATAGACACTTTTATCCTGAGCACTTTTTCCCCATTTTAACTAAAACAAATCCAAATGTAGCTACATTTTGCCTATTTTCTCTACCTCCTCTAGGGGAATCCACAAACCATGGGTACCTTCAGAATGTTGGTAAAAAAAAAAAAAGGACAGAAATTTGGCTTATGCAGCTTATGTAGCTCTAAACATTGGGCAGACTGTCCCTAAAAACAATAAAATTCAAACATGAACATGTGCTTAAGTTAAATTCTTGTTAAAAATATTTTTTAACATTAAGGCTTGAATTTGTAAAAAAGAAAAGAGTCAAATAGACTCTGACAGGTGGTAAGATTCACTTCACAACTACATTTTTGATTTCCTTCTGTATGTAGAATCAAACTTATCCTTTAAACAGCACAACAGCAAAATACTTTAAATGCCTACTTATAGCTGATGATACCCTGCTCTATCATCTTTTGGTCCACCATCCATGCCATGAACTCCATCGTGAAACCACTCAAAGCTATTTTCCACACAGTGGTCAGCCTGATCATGGGCCATAGAAAGTATGATCACTCCAGCCCTATGTTAAATTTGCTGTGCCTACCCTATCAAGATTCCCTGAATTAAAGAACTTGAATGGCAAAAAGCCAGTAACAGTTATGACCTATGAGTAACGTATTAAGGTAAAAAGACACAGTGGAACATACGCAAGCGGACTCTGTACAGGGAGTGCAGAATTATTAGGCAAGTTGTATTTTTGAGGATTAATTTTATTATTGAACAACAACCATGTTCTCAATGAACCCAAAAAACTCATTAATATTAAAGCTGAATATTTTTGGAAGTAGTTTTTAGTTTGTTTTTAGTTTTAGCTATGTTAGGGGGATATCTGTGTGTGCAGGTGACTATTACTGTGCATAATTATTAGGCAACTTAACAAAAAACAAATATATACCCATTTCAATTATTTTTTATTACCAGTGAAACCAATATAACATCTCAACATTCACAAATATACATTTCTGACATTCAAAAACAAAACAAAAACAAATCAGTGACCAATATAGCCACCTTTCTTTGCAAGGACACTCAAAAGCCTGCCATCCATGGATTCTGTCAGTGTTTTGATCTGTTCACCATCAACATTGCGTGCAGCAGCAACCACAGCCTCCCAGACACTGTTCAGAGAGGTGTACTATTTTCCCTCCTTGTAAATCTCACATTTGATGATGGACCACAGGTTCTCAATGGGGTTCAGATCAGGTGAACAAGGAGGCCATGTCATTAGATCTCCTTCTTTTATACCCTTTCTTGCCAGCCACGCTGTGGAGTACTTGGACGCGTGTGATGGAGCATTGTCCTGCATGAAAATCATGTTTTTCTTGAAGGATGCAGACTTCTTCCTGTACCACTGCTTGAAGAAGGTGTCTTCCAGGAACTGGCAGTAGGACTGGGAGTTGAGCTTGACCCCATCCTCAACCCGAAAAGGCCCCACAAGCTCATCTTTGATGATACCAGCCCAAACCAGTACTCCACCTCCACCTTGCTGGCGTCTGAGTCGGACTGGAGCTCTCTGCCCTTTACCAATCCAGCCACGGGCCCATCCATCTGGCCCATCAAGACTCACTCTCATTTCATCAGTCCATAAAACCTTAGAAAAATCAGTCTTGAGATATTTCTTGGCCCAGTCTTGACGTTTCAGCTTGTGTGTCTTGTTCAGTGGTGGTCGTCTTTCAGCCTTTATTACCTTGGCCATGTCTCTGAGTATTGCACACCTTGTGCTTTTGGGCACTCCAGTGATGTTGCAGCTCTGAAATATGGCCAAACTGGTGGCAAGTGGCATCGTGGCAGCTGCACGCTTGACTTTTCTCAGTTCATGGGCAGTTATTTTGCGCCTTGGTTTTTCCACACGCTTCTTGCGACCCTGTTGACTATTTTGAATGAAACGCTTGATTGTTCGATGATCACGCTTCAGAAGCTTTGCAATTTTAAGAGTGCTGCATCCCTCTGCAAGATATCTCACTATTTTTGACTTTTCTGAGCCTGTCAAGTCCTTCTTTTGACCCATTTTGCCAAAGGAAAGGAAGTTGCCTAATAATTATGCACACCTGATATAGGGTGTTGATGTCATTAGACCACACCCCTTCTCATTACAGAGATGCACATCACCTAATATGCTTAATTGGTAGTAGGCTTTCGAGCCTATACAGCTTGGAGTAAGACAACATGCATAAAGAGGATGATGTGGTCAAAATACTCATTTGCCTAATAATTCTGCACTCCCTGTATATACTATACCAAAATGAGATGTAGTGTTTACAGAGTCCAGGGGTTCACCAGAGGCTTAACGGAGGCTAAAGCAGATAATAATAATGCTCTCTTTTGTGGTAGTGTGGTCGAGCAGTTAGGCTTGTCAGAGGGTAGTGCAAAACATTTGTTGTACACACACAGTCAATACTTGAGGCACACACTCAATGACTAACTCCAAGCAAATGTATATATATTGGAAACATTTATTTTGTTACTTTAATTCTAGAACCAAAAGGATCTTTATGCAGGTAAGTACATTTGCAAGTAATTACATATGTATCAATAGCACTTTGTGTAGATTTGGCAAAGAAAACGGTTTACAGGCAAGTAACACTTTTCACTTTAAGGAGTTGACTGAAATTTTCAACACAGTCTTGGGGGGCATGGCAAATTGTTAGCGCAGTTTTGAGGTAAGTTCTTGACTTACAGTTCCAGGAGTTAGGATGCCCACTGGTCAAGGTTCAAGACGATCCAAACATACACCACCAGCAACACTGGGCTGGCTGGGTGCAGAGATCAAAGTTGGTGTCAGATTTAAAATGGGACCTAAGGAGTCTGGGGGCACTCCAAAACAGATCTGCTAGCAAGCAAGTACCCGCAACATCGGAGGCAGACCTGGGTGGGTTTAGGTGAGCAACAAGCGGACCACAGGTGAGCACCAAACACACAACCTCAGTGGCACAGTGGCGGCCGGGTGCAAACACAGCGTCGGGCTCCCAATACTTTTCAATAAGGGGATCCCAGGGGTCACAAACATGCTGCAGGCTGGGTCCAGGAAACCACAGGCTGGACAAGGAGGAGGGCCGTCTGCTGAATGTTGCTGGGCCAGTGGTCGGATTCCCCAAGATGCAGGGGTACCTTTAGGTGCTGGGAATCTTCTTCGGGTTCTCTTGCCGTCAGGGGGCCCTCCAGATTCAGGCTGCAGGCGTTGTCATGTTGGGCAGGAGGGGGAACCAAGAGTGGTCAGCCTTACACTAACGGGTTGGTTAAAATACAGGGGGCATCTCTAAGATGACCTCTGGGTGCATTGTACAATAAATCCAAACTGGCATCAATGTGGGTTTACTGTGCTGAAAAGTTTGATACTAATCTTCCCAGCCTTCAGTGAAGCAATCATGGAGCTGTGGAGTCCGTCATCATAAACTTCCAGCCCATGTACTTAATATGGCCACACTGCACTTACAATGTCGAAGAGTAGACGTAGACACTGCAGGGGCATATTGCTCATGCAGCTATGCCCTCACCTGTGATATAGTGCACCTTGCCTTAGGGCTGTAAGGGCTGCTAGAGGGGTGGCTTACCTATGCTACAGAAAGTGGTTGGTTGGCATGGCACCCTGAGAGGGATGCCATTTCGACTTTACCTTTTTCTCTCCACCATCACACACAAGCTACAATGGTAATGTGCATGTCTTTGGTGAGGGGTCCCTTGGGGTGGCACAATAACTGCTGCAGCCCTTAGGGACCCTCCCTGGTCACACAGCCTTTGGTACCGCCAGTAACTTTTACAAGGGTCTTATCTGTGTGCCAGGGTGTGCCAATTGTGAGAACAATGGTACAGTTTTAGGGAAAGGACACTGGTGCTGGGGCCTGGTTGGCAGGATCCCAGCACACTCTCATTCAAGTAAGCATGAATATCAGGCAAAAGGTGTGTGGTGGGGTGGGGGTGTAACCATGCCTTCTATGTTGATTTCTATCCTGATCTGACCAATTTTGGACAGGTGTAACCAACATATATTGAGAGTTGAGACAAATGCACTACTTAATCAAATACTTGCTAAAAGTGTCTCAAACATTAACAGTTAAATCAGAAATGTTGTACATTAGGACTTTTTTCCCAGTATGTAGGATAAAATATGGGCTGGGCAGAATTGCAAAAGCCAATGTGGTTAAATAAACCAATAGCATGCAAGCAAGAACGGCAAGGACATAAATACAATGCATTGCAAATTCTAGCTGCATAATGGGCAAATAGCTCCTGACTCGAGAAACATACACAACATAGACTTATTTACTCCATTAGGTCATTCTCTTTGAATTGTTAGCCTCAATTTCACACTGAATAAGGGTTAATTAAAGCTCAATATGCATTGGAGAGACAGGTGTCAATGGGAATAAGTACAAGACTGAGTTAAGCAAGTGTTTCACGGCATCCATGGACAAAAGACAACCAATATTGATACACTTTAACAGTGGTCAGAGTTATGACTGGAGAGATCGAGATTTGTAAAACAAAGTGAAATACTTACGAGTATGTGATATACTTGGCAAACAAGGGAGATACAGACAAAGCGATCAGGGTGATAAATATCAGTTATAATTAGGATTTCAGAGATCACCGGTCAGTATCCATGGAGAAGGTATTGAGAGAAAAAGAACGCACTATCTCACTCCCACAGTGCTATGGGGCTGTAATATCATCCTTGCCCTGAATATCACAGAACAGAGAGAGGATGAAACGGTGCACTATATGTCATCTTTCAAGACAGGCATCTAAGACTGGGTTATGGACTATACCCACTTATTCAAATCTGTTAGGCAACAGTGTCAGAATGTTCAGTCAACAACGTGTGCAGGCCTCGAAAATTATAAAATTTTACCACACCTGCGGGTCTAATGAGGAATATTCTTCTCGACATAACTGTAATGTGCTTTTCTCATAAACCTTTTTCAAACTGTGTGATCCTAAGCAAATATTTTATTTCACTGAGACACTTTTTTCTTCATTATCACTTAAGGAAGCAACTTTAACTATGTGAGTTCAGTATGTCTGCTGTATACACAACTCTTTAGTTTGATCTAATACACTAAACTTTAGCTCCAGGCATAATAAAAATCTAGCCCACATATTAGGGTACACATGACATGACTTTTCTCTTAGTTCACTAATAGCATTGTCACCAAAGTGGGTAGAGGAATGTTTCTCCAATCAAATTTTAAAAAACATAATTTTTACTAAATATGTTACTAAGACGATGTGGTAGTGTACTGTCATTTAAAGACAGACATTCATTGAAATAGCTACAAAGGTTCCCACTGACGCGGTTTTACTGGTAAAAATTGACAGCATACAAACAGTAATGTGTGGAAATTGGGTTTCAGCACATATTTATTATTTACACATCACCAAGTAAAGTATTCTGATTTGTTCTGACCCTATTGAAATCCTTGGTTCAATCCCACTTGACTTTTCAACTACTAAAATGTATTCTGAAATAATGGTACAGTTCATTTACAAGCTACAGAAATGTGTGCCCACAACGATTGTCAAGACACTTCACTTTACAAAATCCTCCAACTTTGCTTTCATTCAAAGAAAAGTAGCCACCAATCTCCAGGATAAAATAAGAAGCAATTTGCAATAAAATGTAAGCTGACATTTGACCTCTGACTTTGAACGCAAAGCAAATGCTAGAAGATGAAAACAAGATTTAAATGTATATTTATTTCTCATTCGCTTTTTGAATGAACTTACTGAATTTGCCAGGTTGAGGTTGTTAATGCCTGTAGTGCTAAACGTGCTGGCAGTTGTAGAAGGCTGGCTCAGTTTATGGTGTGGCACCCTATACTGAGTCCAGGCAACCTTTAGTGATAGTGAATGGGTGTCCAACTAGCAAAAGCTCTCTATGGGTAGCTGAGGCGAGCAGCTGAATCTTATCCAGGAGGAATGTAAAACACTTGCAACACCACAGTAGTCAGACAGTATCGCACTTACAAGAAAGAAACACCCACGTGTTGCAAAAATATAGGATTCTTTATTACAGCACCACTACTAGACTAGCATTGGTATATCTCCCTTTGGAGATATCTACACACAATATATACACAAAATAACCAGCAGATATAGCATAAACTGTACAGGGCCGTACAGGTGGGCCAAACCATATACTAAGTGAAATGCAAAATAGTGAACCCAACCATGGTGAGAATGGTAGTTAGCTAGGAGCTGGGGAAAGATGAAAACACCAGACTTAAGTACAGCAAGTGTTCCCAGCGACCAGGCGCAGAGGGGTTGCCTACCCAGTTATGCCATAGGCTAACATACGGAGGTAGTGGTTGGAGTTCGTGTGTTTCATGACCCTTCTCAGCAGCTACTGAGGAAACCAGCAGACAAGTGGATGGGTAGAGATTGCCCCCAACCCCAAGATACCCAGAAGAGAGGAGTATCTACACCAGGGACCCGGATGCAGAGTGTGGAAGGGACTCTCACTGAAGTCAATGGAAGCCTCGGATTGTCCAGCTGCTGTTGCGACCCATGGACCTGGGCGGTGGAATCTCTGGATGGATTCCTGACGTGGAGGACCTGAAAAGGAAGGGGACAAAGTCTAGCACCCCTGGAGGTGCCCCGGTGATGCTGGTGGCAATGCCCACCCTCCTACAGGTGAAGTTTCTGCAAGTCGGTGGCAGAAGAAAGCCAGCTGCAGGGTCCAGGAGCAGCAGAAGATCCCAGGAGTCATCTACAAGCTATCCCTCGACGATCGCATGATTGCAGGAGGGTCAGTGACCAGCGAGGGCATGAACATGCACTGGCAAATGCAGGCAGGAGCTGTAGATGTATTTGCAAAGTTTTGGGGACCGGCAAGTTCCAGGAGACTCTACCCTTGAGGGGGAGTCAGGGCTGACACTCAGCACTCAGGAAGGACTGAAGAAGTCATTGAAGCCCCCACGACTGCCCCACAGGCAATGGACACAGGGCGTCACAAAGAGTCCTCAACAGCACAACAAAACAGAAGTCCCACACAGCAGGAGTTGCAGGACAAAGGTTGATCTTCGAGTTGCAGAGCGCTGGAGGCCTGGGCTTCTTGGTGCCGGAAGAGTCAACAAGCCTTGGCAAAGGCAACAGTTGGGGTGCATAGAGGTTCCAGTCCAGTGGCAGGTATAGGGGCCCACAGTCTCCCAAGATGCTCAGAACACAAGCAGGACCAAGAGGAGGCCACAGATCCACCAAATGTGATGCAGAGCCTTTCGATGTACGTGGGACAGCAGACTCCACCAGCTGATCAACGTTGTTTTGAAGTGCCTGTGGAAGCAGGGTAGTGACTCCTTTACTCCAAGAGAGATTCCTTTGTGCTTCCAGATGCAAACACAGTCCTTGTGACCCAGGTGGATGCACAGCCTTGGATGGTGCAGAATTCTTGCAGGATCTAGAGAAACAATGTTACAATTGCAGCCTTCCCACCAGAAGCAGACTTGTTTAGGTTCAAAATCGGACCAGCAGCGGTTCCAGAGGCCAGGAGCAGAAAATGTCTTGCAGCGAGTTCCTTATAGAGTCTTGCTTGACATATCTGAGGACCCACCCTTGGGGGAGTCCTTAACCCCTTCGCTGCCAGGTCTTTTCCCCGTAAGGTGCCAGACCTTTTTTCGGCTATTTGGGGCAGTTTGCAGTTAGGCTCTCATAACTTTGTCCACATAAGATACCCACACCACATTTACGCCCTTTTTTCCAAACATCCTAGGGATTCTAGAGGTACCCAGAGTTTGTGGGTTCCCTTGAAGACCAAGAAATTAGCCAAAACACAGCGAAAATTTCACTTTTTTTTTTTTTTTATATGGGAAAAAAGGCTGCAGAATAAGGCTTGTGTTTTTTCCCCTGAAAATAGCATCAACAAGGTGTTTGCGGTGCTTAAACCACCAGCTTCCCAGCTGTCAGGAACAGACAGACTTGAATCAGAAAACTTCATTTTTTAAAACAATTTTGCCATTTTACTGGGGCATACCCCATTTTTACTTTTTTAGTGCTTTTAGCCTCCTTCCAGTTAGTGACTGAAACGGGTATGAAACCAATGCTGGATCCAGGAAAGCTAAACACTTCTGAAAAGCAGACAAAATTCTGAATTCCACAAGGGGTCATTTGTGTAGACCATACAAGGTTTCCCTGCAGAAATAACAGCTAAAATAAAAACATAGTGAAATTGAGGTGAACAAACCCAGCCATATCTCTCTATGTTTTACTCTAACTTTTTCCTGCAATGTCAGATTTTTGAAAACAGTTAAGTCTGCTGGACTCTTCTGGTTATTGGAATATATATAGGGCTTGTAGGTTCAGCACGAACCGTAGGTACCCCGAGCCAATAAATGAGCTGCACCTTGCAATGGATTTTCATTCTATACCAGGTATACAGCAATTCATTTGGTGAAATATAAAGAGTGAAAAATAGGTATCAAGAAAACCTTTGTATTTCCAAAATGGGCACAAGATAAGGTGTTAAGAAGCAGTGGTTATTTGCACATCTCTGAATTCTGGGGTCCCCATACTAGCATGTGAATTACAGGGCATTTCTCAAACAGACGTCTCTTTTACAGTGTGTCTTGCAAGGAAAGAATGTAGAGAAAGACAACTGGTAATAACACTTTTTCTGTTATTCTGTGTTCCCCCAAGTCTCCCAATAAAAATGGTACCTACGTTGCGTGGGTAGGCCCAAGCCAGCGACAGGAAACGCAACATGGAGACGTCACATTTTTACATTGGAAAATGATGTGTTTTTTGGAAAGTGCCTAGCTGTGGATTTTTATCTCTAGCTCAGCAGGCACCTAGTAAAACCTACCAAAAGTGTGCATTTATGAAAACTAGACACCTAGGGGAATCCAGGATGGGGAGATTTGTGGGGCTCTCACAAGGTTCTGTTATCCAGAATCCTTTGCACACCTCAAAATTTGGCAAAAAACACTTTTTCCTTACATTTCGGTGACAGAAAGTTCTGGAATCTGGGAGGAGCCACAAATCTCCTTCCACCCAGCGTTCCCTCAAGTCTCCCAATAAAAATGGTACCTCACTTGTGTGGGTAGGCCTAGTGCCCACGAAAGGAAATGCCCCAAAACACTATCTGGACATATTGAAATTATCAAATACAAAACTACCTGTTTTTGCGTTCGGGGGCCAACACCTGCATTTTTGGTCCTGGGCTCAGCAGCCACACAGAGAAACCTACCAAACCCAGACATTTCTGAAAACCGCGGGAGTCCAGGGAGGTGTGACCTGTGTGGATCCCTCAGTGTTTTCTCACCCAGAAACCTCAGCAAACCTCGAATTTAGCTAAAATAAAATATATCAAATTTTCCCCACATTTCTGTGTGGGATCACCGCATCGGGACAAATTTCCTACCACCCAACGTTCCCCTCAGTCTCCTGGTAAAAATGATACCTCACTTGTGTAGATGGGCCAAGTGCTTGCGACAGGGAACAGCCAAAAACATGTTGAAATTGATGGGGAACCAAAGGGGGTCCAAAAGGGCAGTTTGGAAAAAAAAACATTTTTAGGCTGACAAGTGGGGTAGAATTTTTATCGGTATAGATGGGATAATGCTGGGTGGGAGGAATATTGTGGATTCCTGCAGATTCTGGAAGGTTCCATCACAAAAATGTGGGGAAAATATGTGATTTCTAGCAAAGTTGGAGGTTTGTAGGGCATTGTGGGTAAGAAAATGGTGCGGGGTGCACGTGAAGCACACCACCCTGTAATCACTCAGATGTTTCGTTTTCAGATGTGTCTAGGTCAGAAATGGCTGAAAAATATTTTGCCCCCCCCCTGGGGAGCGGCCCTTGCCCAAGGGGCAGCTCCCCCTATGCATATAAAAAAAAAAAAATGTCTCTGGTGTCTAGATTTCTGCTGCCCGATCACATCGCGATCGGGCAGCAGAAATGCTGCGAGAGACATGAATGGAGAGGAAAGGCCTCTCCTCTCCTTTCATGCCTCTCGCCCCCCTCCACCTGATCGGAGAAGGTATGCTTTTGCATTTCTTCATGGGTAGGCCTCTAATGACGTGAGCACGCGATTGCACGCTGATGTCCTCAGATGCCACAGGGAGGTTTAAGGGGGGTGGGCGATAGTGGAAGGGGAAGTGATTCCCCTTCCATCCCTGCTCAGGGGAGGGCCAATAGCAGGACAAGCTTGTCTCGTCTTCGGCACCGGGCGACCGTGGCAGAGGGCGAGACCAGCTAGTCCTGAGCACTCAGGGGGTTAAGTAACCCTAAAATGAGGTTGGTCCCTCTCTTAAGTGATTAACCTATCAGAAGGGGTCAGGGACAACATCTAACTGGCCTAACCAGTCAGATGCTCCCAGGGGCCTCTGCACATCTTGTTTTCAAGATGGCAGAATCAAGTGGCCACATGGTACAGATCTGATCACCTCCCTAAGGGAGGAGCTGGACGGGGGAGGCAGGGTAGTTACTGCCCTGTCCTTTGTGCAGTTACGCACCAGAGTTCGAACCAGGGGTTCCTGAACTGGTGCACACCAGATTATGAAAGGAGAGCACCAAATGTGCCATTCAAAGCAGTCTGGTGGCATTCAGAGGCCACCCCAGCCCTTAGAAATCTAACAAACAAGGAGGTGGTCACACCTCTCCCTTGCAGAAAATCCTTTGTTCTGCGTTCCTCTGCTTGACCCAGACTCACCAGCTGGAGGACAGAACAGTGCCTGGGGTTAGCAGCAGTGCGGGCTGGCAGCCAAACCTCGTAAGGCTGCACAGGCAGAACTGGGGGTCCTCTAAGGAACTCACAGAGTACAGGGGGATCATGCAACTTGCCCTGGAATTTTGTAGTTGCACGATTCAAACATGTTTGATACCAAACATGTCTAGGCTTGGAGAAGCCATTATGTAGTTGGACCACTCGTGTTGACTAGTGTCCACTACGTACCTTAAGATGGCTCCCTTGCACTCACTAAGCCCAGAGAATGGAGTCTGGTGTGTGTAGGGGTACCCTGCTCACTCACGGGTACCCTCACACTTAGGGACATACACCATACCCTTGGGCTGAAGGGCCTACCAGAGAGCTGACTTACAGTGTCTAAGTGCAATGACCAGGATGTAAAGCAAGCATTATAGCTTAAGTGAAAGGTGCATGCAACATTTCGCAAAGGCTGCAATGGCAGGCCTGCAGACACAGTTTCCCCCATGGGTGGCATAATACATGCTGCAGGCCATGGGGGTCCCCTGGTGTACCAATACCCTGGGTACCCAAGTACTGTAAACCAGGGACTTACATATGTGCACCAGTATGCCAACTGTGGGTGTAAAATGTTTACCAGCAACCAAATTTAGAGAAGGGAGCACCGACACGGGGGTCCTGGATTAGCAGGATCCCAGTGAACTACAGCCCAAACACACCGACATAAGGCAGAAAGTGTGGGTAACCATGCTAGAAAGATGGTACTTTCCTGCAGCAGTGGAAGCTATTACAATGCATGCTAGTCACCCTATAAACTCTGGAGGACAAGGAGAGTTCAGGTCCAGTATACAGGTTCCTCTGAAATCATATAGTGAAAATTAGGGTATATTGTTCCACACGGACTACACAGACTCACACTTGGCATCTGGTGATAGCACTAGGGGTGTGTGCTCGCAGGAGCAAGTGCCCTCGCCCACCCCAAGATGGCATGCTTCATCATTGGGCTTGGTCCACCTCGGGCTGGTGCTGCAATACCCAATGGGCCATGCGAGAGGGCACTTTACTGGAGATCTTTAAATTGCCAATGAGGGACTGGAATGTGAGTGAGTTACTGTCGGGAAGTGAGAAGAATGGAGAGAGTGAGATTAAATCAACTATAGACTTGGTGAAGCTATCACTTTAATAGGAGTCCAAGCGTATGTCGAATTAAAATCAGTGCAGGAGTCTCATGGACACAATGATCCAAATCCCTCAAATGAAAAACAAAAGTAGAGGTATATTAGATGTTACAGGATCAAATAGAATCCCTTTGGATCCTAATTATCAGTCAACATGTTTCATGCCTTAGTATGTCAATGGATGATCAAGTGGTATTTCTTCAGGTCCTGTAAAATTACATATCTAATATCCTGGGTGCTTATGGGGTCTTAAAGGGTCCTCATCCGCAGTGGAAGGTGTACTAATCCGACCAATAAAAGAGAGCAAAAACACTCACGCACTAATGTGTGTGTTCAATAAAACCAGATATGAATGAGAGACAAAACAAAAAACAATTTATTAAAAATCACAGATTATCACGTTGACATGACTTAACACTATGCACCCAATCCAAAGATAAAACTGGAACAGTGGAAATTCATTGCAAACATGCTTGCATTCAACTGCATGCGTGCAGTGTGGATCACACAAGTGGAGGGCTTATTGTAAAGCATTTTAATGAATAAAGTGTAATCCATTACACCCTCCAAATAATGAGCAAAGGCCCCATTTGTATAGAGGACGAAACTAACTCAATGAAGGTTTTGCAGTACATGTAAGTATAAATATTTAACGAGTGCTGCAGAGGTGATATAACTAAAAAAAAATAAAAAAAATATATATATTACCACCACATGAAGAGCAGAAGGCCCTAGGAGCTGGCTCCTCAGATCACTAACTTGTGCCAAGTGAGTATGTGGTACACTGACCTACCCCTGTTCTCGAATCCGGAGGTAGCATCAGGGGAATCAGATGCGCTATTTAAAGGCCCCAGGGAGGGTTGAGAAAGTTTTCCATGACAAGCTGTTAGCCAGGAAGTAGATGGAAGTAAGCGCTTTCGTGGAATTACAGAAGGATGGAAATGCTGTGCTTCAGCATAGCCTAGCAATGCTGAAGCGGTCATTTACAAAGGGAGCATCCTAACGGCGCCTGAAAATAGGGAGGTCGTGGTTGGACATGTTAAGTTAGTTTGCTGTTCCTGATGACTAACTGAAGCAGTGGGAGAGGTGCAAAAGCACAGGAAAATATCTCTGACTAGTTCATTCCCATGGACTGTAGGTGTGATGTAATGGTGGAGGGGCCTGAGAACAAAAACTGCCCTGGGGGACCAGTCCTTCTAAGGTATAAGTAAATAGAATAGTATACCCCTGTACAATGGTGATGTGGGTGTACATCCTCTATGGTCTCCTTTTGTAGAAGTGCACATACCTGCTCTTTGAGTAGGTGAAGGTGATCAGTAGTGAGGTTGTGGGGGCAGGTGTGTGTGTGTTGGCGGGGTGAGTCTGGAGGGCGGCATATAGTTACGGGCAGTAGCTGTGTGGTGCCTAGCATCCATTTGAATGATGTGATCTGTTTCCACAGACTGGCTTAGTCTCCCACCCTCAACAGGTGACATGCGATCAGGGGGATGTTGTCAGATTTGTGGGCTGCTTATTAGGGGGTATGTCCCTTGCTGTCTGTCCCCTCCCATGCCCGATCTCTGTTGTTCCCCATGTAACCTACTCTATTGAAACCTCTACTAATACATTGTTGGTACAGGTGTTGTTGCCTTTGGTAGGAGCGGCCCTGGTCTGGGGATGTGGGCTTGGAGCCACACCTTGATGCCGTTTTCAAAAGGACCCCTGAAATGTGGTGCACTGTAAAGCACCCTTGGTCTTCGCTATTTCAATGTCCTTTTTTATTTTCTCTGACTTCTCATCAACCTGCAGACCTAAGAAGTGTTCTCCAATCACCGGCAGGCTGATGAGATGTTGCTACACCTCAGATTTAAAACTTGAGATGTGGAGCCATTCATGTCTGTGCAGTATGATGATAGTATTGACCTCTCTAGAGACAGTGTTGGCAGCATCGTAAGTGCAGCGTACATTTGTTTTTTCATTATTTTCCCTTCTGACAATATTTCCTCCTCCCCTTCTTCTATGTTATCCAGGAAGGTGTTTTAAGAGAGATTCCATTTCAACCCAATGATGCTGTCTTACCTCAACAGTAGGACTATTGTGTTGGGGATCCGCCAATGAGCAGTGCTCCCATTGCATCTCTCTTACCTGTAGCATCACTCCTCCGGTTCTCCTTGTCTGGAGGAGGGGCATCGCCTGTGACTTGGGCAGAGTCGTGCTTATGGGCAGTCTGAACCATAAGGAAGTCTGGTGAAACATGTCCCTCAATGTATGTGGGGTGATTTGGGGAAGATTTAAACTTCATTTCCACTTCTGCGGTGATTACACTGGCTCTAACTGGGTCTTTGAAGCTTTCAGGGGTATACCTGAGCTTTCCCTTAAGTATTAAGGAGAAATTTAACAGACCTCTTGGTCCTTCAGAGTGTCCCAACCAAAAAGTCATGTTTGTGCATGTTTACGTTATAGTAGGTGCACACTGGATGACCTCATAGTATAATTAGTTATCACCTGAAGCGGAGGGCCGGACAGGTTACTGCTCTAGATCAGTGTCTCCTGTTGCATCAACAGAGTCTGCTCCCAGCGGCCATCTGTGAGATGTGTCTCAATGGTTTGATCATATTGGTCAAAAGGGCAGTAGGGACTATTCTGTGAAAAGGTGTAATATGGTAACGCTGATGGAGAGTCTGACAGCGCACTGGTGAAGGTACGAGGAGTAGTGGTGGTGGACTGTATGAAAGGTTAGGGCTAGTTGCATTGTCCCTATACTGTTTAAGTGGTGGCTTATGTGTAGAGGATTTCTTGGAAAGCATCTTCCTTTTATGGGGTACGGGAGTTCTGTGTTGATGGGACCCTGGTAGTGATTTTCTCAGTGGGTCAAAAAAGAGGCACTGTTGGCAAGTGTCCAGTTCTTGTTGAAGCTGCTGAAGGACAGGTTCCTCACGGTTTGCGCACCTCAGTGTCCTACCGCCCTTGATGTGGAGTCAAACAATAATCCCATCTGGGTCCCAAATTTGACTTTGATTTTGAGGGAAGCTAAGTGTCGACTTTTGTTTCAAGACTGATGCAGCATGTGGAGCCAATTAGTTTTTTGGTGCTGATGGGGTAGCTTGTGTAGGTGTCAGATCCAAAGAGGCTTTCAATGCTGAATGGGTGACAAGAAGCCCTGCTGTTTTTGGGGCCAATGGAGACTTCGGTGTTAGAGCTGACAGGTGGTTGTAGCTAGACTTGATGGGAGGCGTTGACCCCTCTGCTGGCTTTGGTCAGTGCCAAATGGACTCTTTTGGGGAGGTGGCCCATGTCCAGCTTCAGCCTTGCCAGTGTACACAGGGTTTGTGGTTTTACTTCCACAAACGTGGTGCTCTGCCTCAGCAGAGGAGGAGGGCTTATGCTTGTCATAAGTTGTGCTTGCAGTTCTGTCTTCCAAGGGCCATACTTCAATGATAGCACCATCGCTTGCCCTTCATCGGAACTGCTTGACAGTGAAGTGGTTGGTCTTTGTGCAAGAAGGAGCCCTTAATGGTCCAGGCTGTTCCTCTTCAAAAGATACAGAAGGAAAAGTCTTCCACCTCACCTAAGATGTCTTAGGTCTCCAAGGTGTTTTCCTGCAGCAAGGTGTCTGCTCACCGCCACTCCCTCTGGTAGCCAAAAATATTTTTCACCCTGAATGCCTGGCACGCTAGACAGCTAAAACCATAACGGTCTGGCGAAAGGCAGAGATTGCAAACTTAGTAGGGACTGGTCCACGGTACTTCAAGTAGCACTGAGGGCAGTACTGGAATGGTGACCATTACATGACCCATACTTACTGCTGAGTAGTATGTCACATGGCCAAATCTTTTTGGCCCCGAAGGGGCTAGGCCTCAACTCCATTGGAGAATGGCTTCTGAGCAAGAGTTCAATGTCTTTCACTGGAAAAAAAAGAGCTGAAATATTGAGAAAGGACATAAAAAGGATTTGACAAAACTGTGCCTAAAACACCAAAACTCTGAGCCTAATTGGTGTATGCCTAAACATGATGGTAGTAAAAAACAATCTAACACGGAGTAAGTGTCCTTGTGCAATGAACGTTAGTTAGGAGGAGGAATCAGACTGCACTCAAGAACCTTCTTCCAGGAAAAACAACTTGTGAATGTCAGAGCCCAACACCAGCTAGCAGAGGTATCTTAAGCATGTGTATCTATAGCTACACCTGCTGCGAACAGTGTAATATTAAGGACTTGCAAGTTTCTGGGAAAAATGGAGCATACCCCTTGCCCTGCCTGGGTTACTTCCTCTTGTGTGTCTATCTCGTAAAACATGTATGTGGATCAGCAATGGGAGACAATTGTCTTTCTTGTGCACTTCTTGTTCTATGATTTTTCAGTTTAGGTATGTTTTTAATACAGTCACATTAGAGGATCTGCAGCACTCAACTACTCATGCACAATGGAATATTTACATTATTCCCCTGACTGGCTTGTCACTTATGGGATAGGGTGTAAGCACTAAGGTGTGGCCAATGCTTGGGGATGCCTTTAAACCTATCGGTGTGTCCTCAACCTGCTCCTCAAAGGGACCATCTTCAAAGCAGGGTATTTTGCTTTGTCCCTATCATGGCTTGATCGTACTCAAACAGTGGTCAGCTTTCACGTCTGTGAGAACGGGGCCCATTGATGTCCGAGTACATGTTAACCAGTTTCACATTCCTAATTTTCCCCTCAATTGACTAACATGTTTTCTTTATCTGGAGGCTGATAGGAAGTAGCATTTACATTCACTGACCTTTACTGCAATAGTGACAATAACCCAGTCCAGCTCAAAGGGTTAATCGTAGTATTAACCTGCTTGTTTATGTCTTTGTTACATCATAGCGTAGGTGTCTCCTTTCTTACAGTTGTCAGCACAGCAGCAATTGTCTGCTACTCTGTGAAACTTCAGGACACATGGGCAGAAACCATTTTTCACTGTACTGAATTTTAAAGAAAAGACAGAAATCCTCTTTTTCCTTCTCCAGCAGTAAACTGTCACTGTACATCCATTTTTATGTGTATGTTAAACTTGGTGGAGAGAGTTCCATCGCCATGTATCAATGCACTCAGAAAGAGAATACATTGGATAATCATTCAAAACTGGTGTATCCACCTCTTGTGCTTCTCATGTGAGTGCATGATGGAATTAGTGATAAATCTGTGAAATATGTTCTGGAAGTGGGTCTCTCTCAATACGAGATTCATTCCCACGGAATACAGTACCTGTGACAAATGAATATGAATACTGTTAAGCCTTACTCTTCACAATGTCCTTTCAAATGTTAATCTGTTTTCTTTTGAACTCTGAACAGAATGGTCCGATTTTTGAAGCTGAAACCCCATTTAAGGCATCCGATGTGATTTGTTTCTATGTCTTTACTGAATGTTCGCATAATACAGAGGATGGCATCACTCATTTGCATATACCATCAAACTGCCCTTCCAAGAAGCATATTAGCTACTTAAACAAGTAAAAAGGCAAAAGGTTTATAAGGAAGTCTGAATATCAAGATGTATAGGGTCAACACCAATTACCATGAGTTATAAATATACATACATTTAGAAGTACGTGGACTATAGTTATCTAGTGAGTAGGGAGACATGTACAATTGTCCAGATAAATATCAATGTGACATATGATGATGGAACAGATACTACTGACCTAGGAATCGACCATACATGTCAGTCAGACAGAAATTATCCCCATATATTGTGAAAAAGTGTATAAATTTGTCTCGTGCTGAAACTGTGGCCACTAGATTCATTCAGTCTTCGTGTGCTTAAGAGGTTTGGAGTGTAAAAAGGAGGGAGTTTGCAGATTTAAAATTCCATGGGATGCATAGCTTTACACTTGCTAAGGTAAAGCAATCCACCATCTTTGATGTGCATTGAGGCCTTCAATGTCTACAGTATCAAGAGGCAATGCCAGCACCAGAGAGCTGATAACAGCTCAGACGCCCTAATAGTGGACAAAAATTATTGCCAGTATCCTTGTAAACTTGGCCAGTGCCAAAGAATATGCAGTATGTCACCTACTGTTCAGTTAAAGTGCCAACATATTGGAGTAGGAGATATATTTGCCCTATCCTAGTTATAAAGGGTCCAGTCTCTTATGCTTTAGTCATAAGTTGAAAAGGGGTTGGTCCAATCTTCCTCAGAGTACGATTTGTTTAGTCCTGCCTGCCTTGCGTCTGAGTTTGTGTTCCATTGAAGATGAGTAGAGTTTTATTATCATGAGTTATATAGCCTGGAGATTAGCTTTTTTTTTTTTGGGAGCCCTCGTTTTTCTTAAAAGTTATATAAAGATGAAAATTGCTATTTCTTGGCAATAGGCTTAGAAGAGGAAACAGGGAGTGTCTCAATTGTAGATATTGTCAGAATAGGCTGCTGACTGGCTCAATTTCAGCAAAGATCCAAAAAGGACTTCAACGCGCTGTTTGAGAATATCTGGTTAATTGACTGTGGCTGTTTTTGAAGCTAGTCTTTCTACTGAAATGGTCTGACATCTATATTTACTGCAGCATTAATCCAGATGAGAGCCTATGTATAAATTAATGCTTTTTCACTTAGACTCTTGTGCACTGTGGTCTAAACTTGTAGGGATAAATGGAGTATTGCATTGGTTAAGTTTTAGACATTTAAAATCCTTATCGAGGGTGACTGCCATTGGTGTAATTTTGTTGGCACTGCTCCAGCAGAACCCAATACGATCCTTCCAAGGCAGAAACGAAGAGGTAGGCCATTTGGGAGAGGTGGTGAACTCTGTAATATGTTTTTCATTTGGGGGCAGTCTTAAAGCACCTTCTACTGTATCAGCATATAACTGTGTAACCACAAGTCTCTATGTTATTGGGCCCAATATGTATTTCCTTATCATTAGTAAGCTTTAAGGCAGCAGCTTGTGTTCTGATTAGCAGCATATTGAAGACCTAATTGAATGTGGGGGGCACCACCATCTTTACCATTTGGACTATGCCCCAAAGAGAGAGAGAGCTGTAGCTTCTCCCATTTTATAAAGTCTGTTTTCATCTGATTGACGACAGCTTCTTTTTTGTTAATTATCATAGCACATAAATCTCAGCTCACTAACATTGATAAGTATTTCAGTTTGTGTGGCATCCGTATGAAGGGTCATCGGCCAACGCATGCTCCTTTGTAGCTGCTGCCATGGCTTCTCTTTTATTTCAATTCATTTTGTACCCCCAAACAGTCAGAAAAAATGGTAATGACTTAGCAGGGCTGGTATAAAAGTAGGCTGATGAAGTAGCGTTAACAGGACATGATCCACATGTAGCATTAATTTGAGTTAATCGTCCAGGGTATGTAACCCTTTGCTAGTAGTGCCGCCTCTAATGCCGATAGCCAATGGTTCCAGCGCTAATATGAGTAATAGAGGTGAGGGGAGCATCCTTGCCTGGTATTGGTTTGATGAGTTTCTTTTAAAATACTGACGAACTGATTGTATTTACCAAAATGCTTTTTGTTCTCCATCTTTGGAACCAGCCACTGATTATGTAAACTAGAAATAAAGCAGCCAGAAGAACTAACACCCCTACCACAAGAAGAATTAAGCAGCTCTCCTTTACTACTGCTACTACTCTAATCTGTAAGCACATAAAAAAACCTCACTGCTGATGCTTAACATGACAAGTTCATACCCATTGCGATTTCAATTTACCAACCTACTCTCATTTTCACAGAACTATACAGAAATACACAAAAAATCTTACAAGATCCCAAACAGCATCTTCTTCAACTCAGACAACTATTCAAACCCTCCACCACCTGCGCTGGTCAGAACAAGAAGCTGCATCCCTCCCCTTTTGGGACTATCAGGCAATTTGATATGGATCAACTGTACTATATAATGATCTTGCCACTAATTTTCCCTCTCCTGCAACTCCAATATTCCTGCATTTTGTCTGGGATATTTATTATCTCTCCGATACAGCCTAATTAAAATTGTCTCAAGCTCTTCCCCACATTTCTTCTTCAAGCACCACAGAACTAACCTCTCAATAACTCAAAAGAAGCCGAATCAGTAAAATAAAAATAAAATAAAATAAAAACAGAGGTAGATTTAAACAAAAGCAAAGTCTCTTGCACCACTGTCTTCCCAAAAAATCCCCCCTTTTCAACCAATGACCCAGCTTAAGCATTCCACAACCACTGGCTTTGGGATTGTGCACAATAATTCTCTTGAGATTAATTCAATGCCTGGCTAAATATTCCTCTAATTTACAGCTCACAAACTGTGATTCAATATCAGTAACTAAACTCTTGTATAGACCTTCCCTACAAAAGATGCTAAATGACTGCATCAGTAAACACTGCCTCTGCTTTCCATAATTCCAGCTACTTGAACTAGCAGTCTATAAGGTTCAAAACAAATGCTTCTTTGACATAACCGCAAAAGATCCAACTATACCTAACATCCCTGTAGGTCCAACAGTAACTCAAAACACATGATTTTACAGAATGCTCACTTGCTTTTCAAGGACTAGATTGAAGGACCCACTTGACCCTTGCCTCAGCTACTTCTGGCTTCCCATAGAACGCATGGGACCTCCTTCTGGTCTCAGACATGCCAAGATATCCCTAAGAACAATGGGCAATAATCATTCTCAAACCAGAGGAAGTCATTGCTTCATCCCTCACCAAAACACAGAGTTCCAAGGCTAGCTCCTCCTGAATTTTGAAAATGGCATTAACTCTTCCTGTAATTTGTACTACTTTGGCCACCCTTATTTTACATACCTTATCACTAACTTGATAGCCCTCTAAGCAACCATTTCACAATACTATTCTTTCTTAGACAGTGCTTCTCTTGAAAATGCTTTCATTCCCTGCTCCATATCTAGCACTGTATGAGCAACTTCACTGTCAAACTCTTCTTCCCGCCTGTAGGAAAGTACCCTCTTTCCTGGCATGGTTACCCCCATTTTCTGCCTGTTGGCAATGTGTTTGACTGTCTACTGGGATCCTGCTAACCAGGACCCCAGTAATTTTGCTCTCTCCTCTAAACTTGTAGTGAAATATGTGTTTTTGACCACTGACTGTGTTGCACTACTTTGCACCTGGATTAGCTGTCTAGTGTTCACCAGTTGCAGATTACATTTTGTATTCAGTTTAGCTGCCTATTGACTTTATCGCAGTGTTAGACACAGCCATGTTAAAGGCTGCACATTGTAAACTGTGCTTGTTTTCTTATTCTTTCTCATCGAAGAGCTGGGACATACTATGGAAGAGGTAGGCGTCAGCACGATAAGAATGTACCAGACTGATTGTTTTTAGTGCAAGCAGGGAATGGTTTGGCCTTGAGACACAATTTGGGAGACTGACCAGTTCCAACCTGTTTCTTTCAACTCTGACCTACATTAGCCAGCATGTTTGAAAATTTATTTTTTATGGGAGTTTTTTTTCCAGAAAGCCCTTCTCGGGTTCTTTAAGATATAAAAAGGTGGCCCTGCTCAGTAGCGGTGAAATTTCTAAGACCTCAGTCAGGATTACATGTTGAATGCCTGACATATCTGTCCCGTGAGGGTGGAGAGCTCTTCCTCGCAGTTGAATGGGGTCAACTTCTTGCTGAGAAAGAGCTTGGCAGGTCCTACGGTGATGAATTTTTCTTTATTCTTTGCTGTGCATAATCATAACTATATATATTTGCTGTGTACATTGCAGTTGAGAATCATTTTGGTATATTTTCCTTTCATTGCTGTGACTCTTTTTAAACTTATGCTTTCAACCTAATTATCTCCTTTTTTTTAGGAACCTTGTGGTGAAATAATAAATGTCTTCTTTGAACTGAGAAGTGCATTCCAAGATGTTTGTCAGCTCAGACATTTGTGAAAGCAAAACATTTTGACGTATGTCAGACAGTCTAAAAAAGAGGGGGTTAGAGATTGGAAGAGTACAATTTAAAAGTGTAAATATGTTTTTGTTCAGAGAATTAAGAGAAGCACTGCAAACCATGTTTGAAAATGCATGTGAAATTAAAATGCCTTATGATGTTTTGACAAATATGTTTTCTTGTTTATCAGGACTTTCTAAGTTTTGGGATGGGTGCTTGGATAAAACAAAAGTGTCAAATGTTTTTTAATGTTTAGAAAAGGTGCTTTATGAACAGAATGATATCCCCCTTTTGTTCTTGACTGGAGGGTTTGAATACTTTTGTCTGCTTACAGAAAAATGCATGTGAGATGTGAACAGTTAGAATATGAAAATAAGAAATTAACGGAGAAAGTCAGAACAAATTATTACAGGATAAAACTGAAATCTACCAAGCTGTTACAGGAGAATCTGACTTTTCATATTCCAGTAATGAGAAGGTTAAAAAAGGTCGGGGCCAGTGTGAGCTGTATGAGCAGAGCGTAGTTCGTGCGCAGGGTAGCCCAGAGTTTTTGGCAGGAGTTGAAATGCATTCTTTAAAAGATTACACTGAGCAAACAGTTGACGAAGTTACCGGTATATTCAGACAACTTTTGCAGAGTACGATGTGTACAATTAATTCAGACAAGACACAGGTACTGTCGTAAAATGTGAAGTTTCTAGGAATTCAGTGGAATCCAGAACACAGAGAGATGTTGTTACAGGTAACACCAAACATTTTGGAGTTTGCTACTATTCGCACTAAGCAAGAGACACAGAGTTTCATGGGATTGTTTGATTTTTGGAAACAGTATAGCCCTCATAGGAGTAAAATCTGAACCCTTTGGTACAAAGTAACCAGGATTTTTTTTTAATTTGAATGGAGTTAAGAGCAGCTGTGTGCTTTTGATTTGGCAAATGAAATAATTCAACAGACTTTAGACTTGTGTACAGTGCAAGGAGGAGACATTGAGTTACATGTAACTATTCAGAGACAATATGAAAACTGGAGTATGTGGTAGAAACAGGGGAGGACAAGGTTGCCCCTGGGGATTTGAACTAGAAAACTACCTGATTTTGGGAAGCACTACAATCCTTTTGAAAAACAGCTTTTGGTCTGTTTTTGGGCTCTAGTGGATTCGGAGCAAATAACACTAGGTCATAATGTAATTCTGAGACCTGAAAAAACAATCATGCAGTGGGTGATGACTTCACCTAAATCTCACCGTATAGGACACGCACAAGAGGCTAGTATCATACACTGGATCTGGTACGTACAAGACAGGGCTCGAGTAGGACTGGCAGGCACTGCAGCCCTCCATGAACAGGTGTCACAAGCCCCTGTATAGGATGAGGAGAGAGTGCAGGAGGTACCACAGGTAAAAGTCATCAGTGAAATGGAGTGCACCATTTGAATTCTCGTCCCCTGAGGATAGGAAGCATGTTTGTTTTACTAACGATTCATTCAAATATGTGGATACTAAAAGATATTGGAAAGCAGTGTCATACAATCCACTTACTGAAAAATTGTTGTCTACCACAGGCGAAGGAAAAAGTAGCCAATATGCAGAGTTGTACACTGTGTCATATGCTCTAAAGCAACAGCTGCCTGGGACTTGTCATTTTTATAATGATTCTCGGTCCAATGCCATTGGATTAGCCTTTTGACTTTCCATGTGGCATGCACCTAACTGGTTCATTCATTCAAAGGAGGTGTGGAGAAAAGAGTTGTGGCAGGAAATTTGGAAAATGTTAGAACAGAGTAAAGTCATAGGTGCTCATGGTCCCATTGACTCATTAGAACGCTGGTTCAATTCCCTTGCACTCGAACGACAAAGACAAAATTTCAGAGGCACAATCGTCAACCCAGAATTCTGACTTGGTGGGGATGTCTAAGTGGGCGCACCAGACATGTGGCCACCTGGGAGAAAAAGCCCCTTACAGGTGGGCAGAGATTAGAGGGATGCACATTCCCCTAGATTTGATAAAAAATGTAATTTTGCAATGTCCCGTCAGCACACACAACAGAGTTCTGTCCCACAAACAGTCAAAGATCAACTGGGGAGAGGAAACTTACCAGGACAGATAGAAATAAAAGCTTTTCTGTTAAATAGTAGAAACGTGGATTTATTCATAAGGACTGGAGACAGAATTGTCCAACTTGTCATAAGTGCAGTGTATGGAGGATCGTTGAGGAAGGGGGCTGCCCCAGCCCTTCTGACAGTACAAGGAAAGGGAAGCTGTGATTCAGCAGATAAAAACCTCAGTGCTAAGTTGTGGGTTGAATCCCCAAATCGCCCTCCAGAACCTGCAGAAATCACAAAGGGCCCCAATAACGTCCTGCTGATTATAAACAAGGAAAGAGGAGAGCACATTTCAGATGTCAAATGTTATTTGCAAGAAAAATCATACTGGCTTATTTTACAGATCTTACTACAACTTGCCACTGACCATGAGTGTGCTGTGTGGTCTCCCTTAGGGCGTTTGCGTGGTGGGTCGGGGGAGGGACCGCACCCCCAAATTGAACCTGATTGATAACCTTTGTGCAACTCTCCTGGATGTTCTGTCAACCTGTTTTATTACATTTTTCCACTGGAACTAATCCATGGCTTGTTATCTGATTACTGCTGCCAGTCTCATTAATCATGTTTAAATTGCCAGTTGGCTGACTATTCTCTTATGGGAACACTTATATTCCAGCAAACCTTACAGGTGGACCGTGTACCTTTACATGATTAGAACTCATGATGTTTTAATCTAATTCTATACCAACTTGCTATCCTAGAGACACTATTCCATCAGTTATTATCCCAATATGTATATATAACCTTCAGTCTTTTCATTGCAGTTGTGTCTGGTTTAACTGTTTTTGAGATCAATACATTACTCCACTTCTATTGCTTTATAGTGATTGCTTTTATCATTTCATTATGTTGCTGTGTACAATGCAAACCTGATGTGCTTATATATATATTTTTTAAATAAGAGAAAAGTACACTAAGTCATTGATCAAAGGGTGGAAATGTAGTGAAATATGTGTTTTTGACCACTGACTGTGTTACATTACTTTGCACCTGGAATTAGCTGTCTAGTGTTTACCAGTTGCAGATTAAATTTTGTATTCTGTTTAGTTGCCTATTGACTTTATCGTAGCATTAGGCACTGCCATATTAAAGGCTGCACATTGTAAACTGTGCTTGTTTTCGTATTTTTTCTCACCAGAAAAAGTGTGTTACTGAAGGTAAGTAACTTGATCTTCTCATGGATTATTTTAACTGATGAATCCTCAACTTTAGAATAAGTAGCCAAGTAGTGGAATTAAGCCCGAAATTCCTGAAAGGCAGAGGGGGGAAAAATGGCCTTCTCTGCAAACCTGGTTGTGAATGTAGTAGTGCCTGGTAAATGTATCCACTGATACCAAAGTTGCAGCTTGACAAATGTCCAAACAAGAAAAACGAGTTCTTTACTTTCTGTAAACCTCTTTCTAGTGGGTACACTAACTGCAGATTCCTTACCTTAGAATTAAATACCAGACCAGTACCTCCTCAAAGTGAGGGTCTGTGGAGTGGGCTAAGCCTATACAGTCTTGCAGAATAGCGCGGGCAACATTTCCTTCCTGTCTGACCTCTTTGTCAAGGCATATGTGCTTCATGAACATATGCACGGACGCCCACGTAGCAACCTGGCAGATGCCAAGGACAAGCACTCTTCATGTTAACACAGTGGTAGCAGCCTTAGTGTAGGAAAGTGCCACTTTTTGGAATGGTTACCCCCACACTTTTTGCCTTATATAGGCTATCGGATGCTAACCTGACTGAGTGTGCTGGGATCCTGCTAACCAAGCCCCAGCACCAGTGTTCTTTCCCTAAACTGTACCATTGCTTCCACAATAAACACACCCCTGGCACACAGCTAAGCCCCTTGTAAGGGGTACCAGTGGTACCAAAGACCCTGTAGCCAGGGAGGGTCCCTAAGGGCTGCAGCATGTATTGTGCCACTAAGGGTCCTCTCACCTAACACGTGCACACTGCCATTGCAGCTTGTGTGTGCTCAAAGGCTCCTGCCTCCCTGTTGCACTGCCCCAGGGCACTCCAGCTAGTGGAGACAGTGGCCCCCCCTGGATCAGGCCCCACTTTTGGCAGCAGGTCCGGAGGGAGAAAATGAATAAACACTAGGAGGAGTGTCCACCCCAGCTCAGGCCACCCCTAGGGTGCCCAGAGATGAAGTGAAACCTCTCCTGGCATAATCCTCCATCTTGCCTTGGAGGGTGTTAGCCAATAGGGATAGGAATGTTCCCCCCTCCTCTAAGAGTGTGGGTCAGGAAGGATGTGGCCACCATCAGGGACGGTAGCCATTGGCTACTGCCCTCTGACCCCTGTAAGGCCTCTAAATCTAGTATTTAGGGGCACCCCTCAACCTTCAGATTCCTGGCAACCGGACAATAAGGACTGAAGAGCCACACCAGCGGAGAAGACTCCAGATGACAACTGATTTGGCCCCAGCCCTACCGGCCTGTCTGCAGCTTCAAGAATCCTGCTACAAGAACTCGACTCGTCCTGCAAGTCCAGCAACCTCTACAAACCCCCAGAGGACTACCTGCCTACCCAAGGACCAATATCTCCCAAGGACAGCGGCCCTGTCCACAAAGAAACCTCCAAAAGGACTCCAGAACCGCCACTGATCTGCAAGTCCTCCCGACTCCGCACCAGACGCCCACGGCCCATGTCCAAGTGGCCCACCGGTCCCGAGAAGGACCCCACGCGATTCTGACCTCAAGTCCACCCTAAGTTGAACCTTCATGGCAAACACGATGCTGCCTGCCGCCTAAATCCAGAGGCCCCACCCCAACTGCGACCGGCTCCGGTGAATATTTCCCAACACCTAAAGATACCCCTACACCTGCAGCTCCCTGGCCTCGGGGAACTCAAACGACGGTCCAGCAACATCCAGTGGGCTCTCTATTTACCTGTCCAGCAGTTGGTTTTCTTCAGATGACTCCCTTGACTAAGCCTGCAGCATCTTTGTGACCCCTGGAGTTCCTCCACTGAAAAGCACTGTGCGCCTGACACTGTTTGCACCCTGCACCCGCTGCCCCTGAGTTGCTGAAGGTATGTGCTTAGTGCTGACCTGTGCACCGTCCCGTCCCACCCCCAGTGCTGAACTAATACCCCAGGTATGTGCCCGGAAGTGGCAGGTACTTACCTGCAAGATGTTTCTTTCAAAGTGCCCCTTGTCTCCATAGGATTCCACTGGGCGCCTACACCAACTTTGACCTACGCACCTGGCCGGCCCCATGTTGATGGTGGTGCATCTTTGGTGTCTTCTAAACTCTGCCCTGTGGATACTTTAACCCCTGAAGACTAGGATCGTAAGTCGAATACCTACCTGCAAACTGTTGTGTTGCTTTACCTCGCCTAGGATTGCATTGCTTCGTATGAGAAATTGCATTGTGCCTACTTCTGAAGTTGAAAAGCATTATTTACCTGTAAACTGTTTTACCTGTGAATTCTAATCAAAGTGCATTTGATACTTGAATGTTATACATTCTTGAAACTGTGCTTACCTGCAACAAAGATCCTTTTGGTTCTACAAATAAAGTAACAAAGTATATTTTGTGATGCATAAAACACTGGCCTGGAGTTAGTCATTGAGAGTGTTCCCTCATTTCTAGACTGTGCGTACAACAAATGCTTAGCACTACCCTCTGAGAAGCCTAAATGCTTGACCACACCATCACAAAACAGAGCATTAGTATTATCTACTTTAGCCTCTCTAAAGCCTCTGGGGATCCACTAGACTCGGTGCCCACTATATCTTACTTCGGTATAGTATATACAGAGCCAGCTTAGCCTTGATGGAATGGGCTCTCGGACCTTCCTGGAACTGCTTCTTGACCAGAGCTTACTAGATCTTCCTGCAGAGCTCTATTCACGGTGACAAGGTCCTCTTCTGCACTGACTCCTTTCTTTGCTCCAGAGCACCCCATAAAATGCTGATCATTCTTCTTTTGGGTGATTTAGGGTAGAGAAAAACACTGGTACAGTGATAGATTGAGTAATATAGAAGCAGGTCACGACTTTTGGGGAGAAAGCTGCTCAAGTCCGCAGCACCAACCTGTCTGGGGAAAACTGGTGCAGAACATTTGCATTAAAAGTACCTAAAGTGTACTTATGCGATGAGCTGATCACAATGCCTAAGACAGCCTTCAAGGTCGGGAGATGCAGAGAGCAGCTAAGAATTCATTCAAAGGATGTAAACGTGAGAAATGTCTAGACCAAGTTAAGGTCCCACTGCAGTATCACTAAAGAAAGGAAAATGTAGAAAGGCCCAAAGGAGCGACAAACCTGTAGACTGCCTCATGCAAGGTCTTGCTGGGCTAAAAGTAACAAAATAATGTCTAACAGTTTCGCCTTTAAGGGGTCCGTGTTGCAAACACTACAAAGGGTTACAAAGCTGTCTCAACAATTGGCATGAAAGGACTTTTTGGAAATGTATCTGGTGGCAAGAATGACATCCACCACCGCAGGTCGCAAATAAAACAATCAAATATCACTGTTCGATCCCCATGTATGTAGGTGTAGAATAAAGTCAATTCGGGTTAAGGGCTCTGCCTGTTGCTAAGAAAGGAGGTGGTCTCTAAGTGACAGTCTGATCGATAGACAGATGATTAGGACCTATAGATCTGGGTACAACAGTCTCCTGGCTCAATCTGGAGCCACTAGGATGACTTGAGGCTGGTCATTCTTGATCTTCAGAACTTCAGCAGGAGAGGCAGCGGTGGGAAGGCATACATGAGCCCCATGTTCCATTACAGCCAGTGTGTGTGTCCTAATGAGTCTTCTTGCAGAATCTTCAATGGGCAAAATTGTTGTGCCTGTTAGACATCTGCTAAGTTTGTTTGCTTTGGCATTAGGGACCCTTCTAGGTGATTTACAATCAAGAAGATCTTTGGCACTAACACCTTGCAGAGACTCAAAGCCTCCTGGCAGAGAAACCAGTACCTCACTCTGTCCTGCTTTTTGCAGTACCACATGGCGGTGGATTTGTCTGAGAACCTGCATCATCTTCCCCTTGAGAGATAGCAGAAAGTCCTTTAGAGCTAGACACAAGGTCTGCAGCTCCATCAGACTGATGTAGAGTGGATCCTCTGTTAGAGACCATAGTCCTCTGATCTCCACCTCCACCCACACAACCTTCACAGCCCAGCAGGGACGCATCCCCCACATCTGTCAGATATGGATGGGTTAAGGACAGGGGCCAGCTGCTGTACCATCTGCACTAGAGCAGCTACCCTGCCAAATTTAGAGCTGTCTCCTTTCAAGACCTGGATGGTGTTAAAATGTTTGCCTTGATGCTGGGCCACTGGAACGTCACGTTCCATTGCAGAGCATGTGCTACCTGGCATAGCTGACGAGGAGGATCCCTGAGAACAAGAAGCCTCAGAGCCACTCTCACTGTGATTCAGGACCATGCCTGAAAAATTAGGATCATAGTCCAAATGTGCTGGACTCTTTGCTGGAGAGGAAAAGACCTGAACTCCAAAGTGCCAGGATAACCCTAATGAATGGAAGCCTTCCGCAAAAAACATGAAGTGAGGCTTTGGCCAGTTTAAAGTGAACTCCAACGATGTCAAAAAACTGACCCAGGTCTGACTGAAGTGAGCCTGTGTTCAGCAATCTGTCCCTGAGTTACGTGAGTACAGGTACTCCCGACCTCCGAAGAACAGCGACCATGATACCACTCTTATGAACACTCGAGGGGCAACCATGAGGCTGAAGAAGGGCACCTCAAACTGAAAAGTCTCCTGGCCTACCCTGAACTGCAGATAATGTCTGTGGCCTGTAGGATGTATATATGAAGATACATGTACTGAAAGCGCAAGGCCATCATTCAGTTGCCTGGGCCCTGAGCAAGCAGAATTTGCACCATCCTGAGTATTCTGAATGTGTCCTTCCACAGGAAGGTATTTTAGGGTTGAAGGTCTAGGGTATGGCCACCATCCTTTTTTGGGATGAGGAAATAGCAAAAGTAACAATCCCGCCTCGTTTTGAGTCTGGTACCCGCTTGATGGAGAGCAACAGGCACATCCTGCAACAAGATGGACAGCTGCTCCTCCCAAATTCATTCTGGAATGGGAGGAACAATGGGAAGAGAAGAGGAAAAAAAGGAATGAATAGTTATTTTCAAATCAAATCATTAACATTTATAAAGCGCGCCACTCACCCGTGCGGGTCTCAAGGCGCTATTTTGAACAACCTTTAAAACCCATGTATCTGTTGGACACAATAGATCACCAACCTGGGAGGACATTTTGAATCCTGCCCCCAATGGTTTGGCATGCACCATTAAGTAGTTTATTGGTTGTTGTAGCAAGGGTGGAGGAGTTGGAAGATTGACGCGTCTAATGGCCCACATAGTACCTGCCAGACCCATGTCCAAGACCTCAAAAAGACTGGAGTGCCTGCTGAAACAATGGTTAGGAGGGCTGTCTATACGCCAGTCCTATGGAATAGATTCTTAAGTTCCAGAATTGATTTGGACAATCCTTGGCAAGTGTCAGCAGCCCCAGTGAACATGCCATAGCTCCTCTGGATTTCAAATGATCCAACATGGAGTCTGCCTTATCTCCGAAAGGGCAGGACCCATATAAATGAGCATGTCTATTAGGGAGGGCTGCAAATCGCAGAGGAATCCTTTCACTCTCATCCACGAGCACCAACTAATGACAACACTGGTCCCAACCATTACGTCCAGAGGTATTTGTGGTGTCCATGCCTGTGCTATCGCATAACATAGTTGGCTACAGCCTGCCCATCTTGTATTGGAAGGGCCAAAGAGGCCCTAAGACATCCCATGACAACTTGCAAGATCTTGCTGGACATGTGTATAGCGGGTTCAGCAAACTGCATTCACAGACCACAGTACTGGACACAGTTAGAGTGAGGCTGCACGACCACAAGATGTGCTTTTGTAATTTTAAGTGCAGCATCAGCTGGACTCTGGCAGTTGTATGTTCGGGGTCCGACACTGGCATCGGAATCAAATCATCCTCTGGTGCCAGCAGCACTGGGGTGGCTGAAACCAGCGTGGTATTTTAAGACAAAGTGAAAGTCTGCTCGGGTATAGGTATGGCCCGATGACCGATCCCAAGAGGACAGGAGGCAACAAAGAGTGGTCCACCTGCGCTAATCCGACGAGATGACCCTGCCATTCCACAGGCTGGAGGCACCAGAAGCGCACTGAAAATCTGCAGGATGGCTTCTTTGAAGGCTTTGATTTGCTGTGTGGTTGATGTCAACCTGGGAAATTCAGGACACGTTGGGATCAACTGAGGAATCACTTCCATGGCCATAGACCTCCAAGGAGTGCAACTTAAACGTGACATCCTTGTGCCTTTACTTTGGAGTGTCAGTGGCAGGATGAAGTTAAGTCTGGCTTTGCTTTCTTATGTTTGCACTTAGACCTGAACTTTGACTTACCAGAGAACTTTGATAGTGAAGCTGAATGATCACAGGAGCTGACTGACCTGCAACTTGGAGCGGATCATGACCTATCCGAAGGGTGCGACTTCTTCTTGTGTTCGGCATCAAACAACTTTGCCTCCCAGTCTAAGATCACCTACAGGTAGATAAGGGCACACTTGTCGCACAACTTGAGTTGCGTCCCGAGCACAGACATGAAAGCCACACCTCTTGCAGTTAGAAGACTGCACTTGTTTGTTTGAGTCATGGCATGACTTGAAGAAAAAGTTATTTACCTTTGGTAACACCTTATCTGGTAGAGACACAGGCTAGCCGCAGATTCCTTATCTTAGAATTTTCCCCCAGGCCCCAGACGGGATCTTGAATTTTTTCTTCAGCAGTACCTCTGCACGTCAGTAGAGGGCGCCGAGTAACTCCGCAGCGACGTGGTCTCCGGACATGACATCAACAGAGTTCATATATATTCCCTCCTCTGATGCACTGACATCAGTTTCTTCAGTGACTAGAAGCCATAGAACAACGCAGAGCCACAAAGAACCTGGCAGTGAAAAAGTAAAACAGTGTAATAGTGTATATGCCATGCAGTAAAGAAAACACATGTCGAGAGATGTACAATAACTAGCAAACACCCAAATTCATCCTAAGCGAGACTGAAGAGTACACAGTTCGCAAGCAGGGAGGATGGGTGGGTCGATGAGGAATCTGCTGCTAGTCTGTGTCTCTACCAGATAAGGCGCTACCAAAGGTAGGTAACTTTTTCATCTGCTAGAGACGACTAGCCGCAGATTCCTTATCTTAGAATTAGATAGCCAAGCAATGTCCCCACCCCCGGAGGTGGGGTGCGAACGAAGCACACCAGTCTTGCAAAGAACAATCCGATAAAACCAGAGGAATAACCAGGCTTGAGACATATAAACAAAGAATATCAAAAGTGATTCATACAATAAAAAATGAATGGCATAGGCACAGGAGATTTGCCAAGACAGAACTGGTAAGGGAAAGACTGCACAGAAACTAGTGAGCGACCACACTCCAAGGGGATTGAAAACTGCGGGAAAAAAACAGCAAGATGATGGAAAGGAGATAGGACTATGGCCATCCAGAGATAGAAAAACAGAATCACGTAACAAAACGCATAAGAGTCGAGGAGAATGACTAGCGTAAGCATGCCAGAGGAGCAATCTCACAGTCAGACTAGATAGTACCCCAGCAGAGGCAATATGTGATAACCACACCCATATAGAACTTGGGCAGAAAGAACAAAACAGCGGAAAGAGCACCATTAGACTGGCATGGCTGCATCAGAAAGAGCTGAGAAACCAGCCCTACGCCGTCATGGAAAATTAAAGTGGAAAAGACCAGCAAGATCCTGCACAAGTACAAAGTGTACAGCCATACACAGGGCAGGGTGTGGTAGAAAAGGAAAAACAAAGAAAAGCAAGCCTGGAATGACATGGGAAAAGAAAAGTACTTTCCTGTGTTAACCGAAGCAGAAAAAAGGGTGTATGAAAAGGAAGAAGGGGAAACAAAAGCGTTCCCAACAATGAACAACAGGTGTGAAAAACAAGAAAACAGCCTGCTATGGGAACTGGAGGCAGAAAAAGTATCCACACACAAGGAACCCACTGAACTGAACTCAGCAGTAGAAAGGCACAGAACATATCGAAGGGAACATGACCGAAAAACACGCCAACACGGAATGTCGAAAAAAGAACAGGTCAGAGAACAAAAAAAATATCTGAAATTGGATACATGTCAAGAGTGTGAAAAGACCCACTCTGCGAAAAAGCAAAGGTCCATTCCCGTGTTCTGGTGGCCGTGGCTGAAGCATGGAGAGACAACCGTTGGCCATGGCCACGTAAGAAAAATAAGAAATATGAAAGGAAAAACACAGAACCATCCCTGAACCAAAAGGATGTAACGTACGGAAGTTAACTGAAAGAATCAGTGCTTATGATGAAAGTGAAGTAGACAAGAGGCACTTGTGAAAGAACAATTCCTGTAGGCATGCGACGAGGGGGACCAACGATCTGTCGTTAGCAATCAACCAAGAAAAATGGAAGGAATACCAACAACAGGAAGAAAAGGCTAGCACTCATCACAATCCCTCATAATGAACAAAGAAAACAAGCAAAACGCCACTAAGCAAGCAGTAAAAAGCCTGCACAAGCCAGGGTTTGAAATAGCACCATTCCCCTCCTGTTGAAGTGGTGGGAAAAAAACAGAATATAGGGCACCCCTGTATGGCAGCAGGAGGAACGACACTGCTGCAAGAAGAGGGAACACGTAAAAGAAACCACAAAATTATGTGGATAAGAAAAATAACCTGTGTACACAGCCGGAGAGAGCACAAGCTCAAGAATGACCTGATGCTAGCGGGCTAGAGATAAACAGAAATAGAGGAGGGAACCCTCCAGTGAGGAGCACATTATCAGTACTGAACCTATATATATGGAAAATGTCACTTACCCAGTGTACATCTGTTCGTGGCATTAGTCGCTGCAGATTCACATGCTGTGCACATCCCGCCATCTGGTGTTGGGCTCGGAGTGTTACAAGTTGTTTTTCTTCTAAGAAGTCTTTTTGAGTCACGAGACCGAGGGACTCCTCCCATTTCGGCTCCACTGCGCATGGGCGTCGACTCCATCTTAGATTGTTTTCCCCGCACAGAGTGAGGTAGGAATTGTGTATGCTAGTAATAGTGCCCATGCAATGGAGTAATGTACATAATGTAGTTTAAAGTAATATATTTACAAATATACAGATGTTCAAGATCAACTTCTAAACGGCTACAGGCTCCCGGGGAGGCGGGTGGGCGCATGTGAATCTGCAGCGACTAATGCCACGAACAGATGTACACTGGGTAAGTGACATTTTCCGTTCGATGGCATGTGTAGCTGCAGATACACATGCTGTGCATAGACTAGTAAGCAGTTATCTCCCCAAAAGCGGTGGTTCAGCCTGTAGGAGTTGAAGTTGTTTGAAACAATGTTCGTAGTACTGCTTGGCCTACTGTGGCTTGTTGTGCTGTTAGCACATCTACACAGTAGTGTTTGGTAAATGTATGAGGCGTAGACCATGTAGCTGCCTTACATATTTCGGTCATTGGAATATTTCCTAGCAAGGCCATGGTAGCACCTTTCTTTCTAGTTGAGTGTGCCTTTGGTATAATAGGCAGATCTCTTTTTGCTTTAAGATAACAGGTTTGAATGCACTTAACTATCCATCTAGCAATGCCTTGTTTAGAAATTGGATTTCCTGTATGAGGTTTTTGGAAAGCAATAAATAATTGTTTTGTTTTTCGAATTAGTTTTGTTCTGTTAATGTATTACATTAACGCTCTTTTGATGTCTAATGTATGTAGTGCTCTTTCAGCTACAGAGTCTGGCTGTGGGAAGAACACTGGTAATTCTACTGTTTGATTTAAGTGGAACGGTGATATGACTTTTGGTAAAAAGTTAGGATTTGTCCGTAGAACTACTTTATGCCTGTGTATTTGAATAAATGGTTCTTGTATGGTAAATGCTTGAATCTCACTTACTCTTCTTAAAGATGTGATGGCAATTAAAAATGCAACTTTCCATGTTAAGTATTGCATTTCACAAGAGTGCATGGGCTCAAAAGGTGGACCCATGAGTCGTGTTAAGACAATGTTGAGGTTCCATGAAGGAACTGGTGGTGTTCTTGGTGGTATAATTCTCTTTAGACCTTACATAAATGCTTTTATGACTGGTATCCTAAATAGAGAAGTTGAGTGCGTAATTTGCAGGTAAGCTGAAATTGCTGTAAGATGTATCTTAATGGAAGAAAAAGCTAGCTTTGACTTTTGCAATTGTAGTAAGTATCCTACGATGTCTTTGGCAGATGAATGTAAGGGTTGAATTTGATTATTATGGCAGTAATAAACAAATCTTTTCCACTTATTTGCATAGCAATGTCTAGTGGTAGGTTTCCTAGCTTGTTTTATGACCTTCATACATTCATGTGTAAGGTCTAAGTGTCCGAACTCTAGGATTTCAGGAGCCAGATTGCTAGATTCAGCGATGCTGGGTTTGGGTGTCTGATCTGTTGTTTGTGTTGCGTTAACAGATCTGGTATGTTTGGTAGTTTGACATGGGGCACTACTGAAAGGTCTAATAGTGTTGTGTACCAAGGTTGTCTTGCCCATGTTGGTGCTATTAGTATGAGTTTGAGTTTGTTTTGACTCAACTTGTTTACTAGATATGGAAGGAGTGGGAGAGGGGGAAAAGCGTAAGCAAATATCCCTGACCAACTCATCCATAACGCATTGCCCCGAGACTGATCTTGTGGGTACCTGGATGCGAAGTTTTGGCATTTTGCGTTTTCCTTTGTTGCAAATAGATCTATTTGTGGTGTTCCCCAACTCTGGAAGTAAGTATTTAATATTTGGGGGTGAATCTCCCATTCGTGGATCTGTTGGTTATCCCGAGAGAGATTGTCTGCTAACTGATTCTGAATTCCTGGAATAAATTGTGCTATTAGGCGAATGTGGTTGTGAATCGCCCAATGCCATATTCTTTGTGCCAGGAGACACAACTGTGTTGAGTGTGTCCCTCCCTGTTTGTTTAGATAATACATTGTTGTCATGTTGTCTGTCTTGACAAGAATGTGTTTGTGGCTTATTATCGGTTGAAATGCTTTCAGCGCTAGAAATACTGCCAATAGTTCTAAGTGATTTAAGTGAAACTGTTTTTGGTGAGTGTCCCATTGTCCTTGGATGCTGTATTGATTGAGGTGTGCTCCCCACCCTATCATGGAGGCATCTGTCGTTATTACATATTGTGGCACTGGGTCTTGGAAAGGCCGCCCTTTGTTTAAATTTATACTGTTCCACCATTGAAGCGAGGTGTATGTTTGGCGGTCTACCAACACCAGATCTAGAAGTTGACCCTGTGCCTGTGACCACTGTGATGCTAGGCACTGTTGTAAGGGCCGCATGTGCAACCTTGCGTTTGGGACAATGGCTATGCATGAGGACATCATGCCTAGGAGTTTCATCACTATTTTGACTTGTATTTTGTGTTTTGGATACATGGCCTGTATTACATTGTGAAATGCCTGAACCCTTTGTGGACTTGGAGTGGCAATCCCTTTTGCTGTGTTGATTGTCGCCCCTAAGTATTGCTGTGTTTAACACGGTATAAGGTGTGACTTTGTGTAGTTGATTGAGAAACCTAGTTTGTGGAGGGTTTCTATGACATACTTTGTGTGTTGTGAACATTTTTCTAGCGTGTTGGTTTTGATTAACCAATCGTCTAGGTACGGGAACACATGCATTTGCTGCCTTCTGATATGTGCAGCTACGACTGCCAGGCACTTTGTAAAAACTCTTGGCGCAGTTGTTATTCCGAATGGCAACACCTTGAATTGGTAATGTATCCCCTGGAATACAAACCTTAAGTACTTTCTGTGTGAAGGATGTATCGGTATATGGAAATATGCATCCTTTAGGTCTAGTGTTGTCATGTAGTCTTGTTGTTTGAGTAGTGGAATTACGTCTTGTGATGTCACCATGTGAAAGTGATCTGATTTGATGTAGGTATTTAATGTTCGGAGATCTAATATAGGTCTCAGAGTTTTGTCTTTTTTGGGTATGAGAAAGTACAGAGATCTAGAAGATCTATATGTTGTTTTGACATATTGTGTATTTTCGGTGGGACGTTTGGAGGGAATTTGAGAAATTCTATGCAATAACCATGCTGGATAATTGCTAGGACCCAAGTGTCTGTTGTTATTTCCTCCCAATGTTTGTAAAATTTAGTTAGTCTCCCCCCCACAGATGTTATGTGTTGGGGATGTGTGACTTGGAAGTCACTGTTTGTTTTGAGGAGTTTTGGGACTTTGGAACTTTCCTCTATTCTTTTGGAATTGTCCCTCTCTATATTGTCCCCGAAAACTTCCCCGCTGATACTGGCTCTGGTAAGTGGGCCTTGTCTGTGAGGTTGTGGGTTCTGTGCTTTGTCCTCGAAACCCCCCTCTAAACTGTGTTTTTCGAAATGTGCCTCTGCCCTGTGGGGAGTAGAGTGCGCCCATGGCTTTGGCCGTGTCAGTGTCTTTTTTAAGTTTTTCGATCGCAGTGTCCACCTCCGGCCCAAACAACTGCTGTCCGTTGAATGGCATATTCAGCACAGCTTGCTGTATTTCTGGTTTAAATCCTGATGTATGCAGCCATGCATGTCTCCTTATTGTTACTGCTGTGTTGACAGTTCTAGCAGCTGTGTCTGCAGCATCCACTGCTGACCGTATCTGATTGTTGGAGATACTCTGTCCTCCTTCTACTACTTGCTGCGCTCTCTTTTGGAACTCCTTGGGCAAATGTTCTATAAAGTGTTGCATTTCGTCCCAATGGGCCCTATCGTATCTGGCCAACAAAGCCTGTGAATTCGCAATACGCCACTGGTTTGCTGCCTGTGCCGCCACCCTTTTGCCTGCTGCGTCAAATTTTCTACTTTCTTTATCTGGAGGTGGTGCATCTCCTGAAGTATGTGAGTATGCTCTTTTGCACGCAGCCCCTACTACAACTGAGTCCGGTGTTAGCTGTTGTGTGATGTACACGGGGTCTGTTGGTGGCGGTTTATATTTTTTTCTCCACTCTTGGAGTAATTGCCCTTCCTTTTACAGGCTCTTCAAACACTTGTTTGGAGTGTTTTAGCATTCCGGGTAGCATAGGAAGACTTTGATACTGGCTGTGTGTGAACGACAGTGTGTTAAAAAGAAAGTCTTCTTCAATGGGCTCAGCATGCAGGCTGACATTATGAAATGCCGCTGCTCTCGACACCACCTGTGCGGATGCTGTACTATCCTCTGGTGGCGACGGTCTAGCTGGATAACATTCAGGACTATTATCTGACACTGGTGCGTCATAAAGGTCCCACGCGTCAGGGTCATCTTGACTCATTCCTGTATGAGTTGGGGATTGCATCATTGGTGGAGTGGCTACCGGTGATGGTTGCGGAGAGCATTGTGGAGATGGTGGCGGGGTTACTTGTTTAGCCACCTTTGCCTGTGGCTGCTTGTCTTTTTCCTGAAAGCCAAGTTTGCGTTTCATTTTAATCGGAGGGAGAGTACTGATCTTCCCTGTTTCTTTTTGGATATGGAGCCTTCTTTGTGTATGGTCTGGCTCTATTGTTTCCAATTCCTGTCCAAATCTATGTGTCTTCATTTGTGTGGACAGTCCTTGTTCCCAGTGTAGGAACTCGTTTTCGGTTCCGAGGCCGGATGTTTCGGTATCGAAACCTTATCGGCTGCTTTTTTCGGTTCCGACAAAACTTTCTTTACTTTCGGTGTCGTGGTCTCTCGGTGCGACCCATTTCGGTGCCGCTATCTCGGTGCCGAACCTGCTCGGAGCCACTATCTCGAGCCCGAGATTGCTGTGTGGCGGTATCTCGACCGGAGTCGGATGACTTCGCCCCCAGCGTGCCCTTTTTCGGTGCCGATGATCGGTCACCTATTTTTCGGGTTAAGCCATGGCCTGTTGGCAGTGGCGTCCCCTGGGCTTTAGTGTTTTTTTCGTGAGTTTTGTGTTTCGACGTCTTACTCACGGTTTTCTGCGTTTCTTCGGGATCGATCTCATCCGAGTCAGATTCATGGATGGAGAATGTTTCTTCCTCCTCCTCGAAACGCTCTTGTCCTGTCGGCGCCGACACCATTTGCAGTCTCCTTGCTCTTCGGTCTCTTAGTGTCTTCCTGGACCGAAACGCTCGACAGGCTTCACAAGTATCTTCCTTGTGTTCCGGCGACAAACACAAGTTACAGACCAGATGCTGATCTGTATATGGATACTTGTTATGGCATTTTGGGCAGAAGCGGAATGGGGTGCGTTCCATCAGCCTTGAAGAGACACGTGGCCGGGCCGACCAGGCCCCGACGGGGGATCGAAAAAACCCCAAAGGGCCACCGGAGCTCTTCAAAAGTCGGTGTCGATCTGTTGTAACTAACCCGATACCGAACGCAAACAATACCGACGATGTTTCCGAGATTCTAACTAACTTTCCAACCCGAAACACGGAGCGAAAAGGAACACGTCCGAACTCGATGGCGGAAAAAAAACAATCTAAGATGGAGTCGACGCCCATGCGCAATGGAGCCGAAATGGGATGAGTCCCTCGGTCTCGTGACTCGAAAAGACTTCTTCGAAGAAAAACAACTTGTAACACTCCGAGCCCAACACCAGATGGCGGGATGTGCACAGCATGTGTATCTGCAGCTACACATGCCATCGAACATATATATATATATATACATACACATTTTTTTAAACTGAAATAATGTTGCACTGGCTAGCCGGGAACCTACGGTCTAGGGAAACCGGAGCCACTATAGGCAAGAGCCTAATCACTGAGCCAAAGTATCCTGGTCTTGGTGTGAATGTCGCCGTAACGTGAAATGCAACCCAGAACACCCTGATAAACGGGGAAGGAAATCAACAACAAGCACCGAAATGAGCCCATTGAAAAATGGGAAAAGCAGTCTTCCCAGAAGACATAATAATAGGAAGGGACACCAGAACTGTGAATCCTACAAAAAGTAGGCAAGAACGGGCTCCGGAGGAGTACATTATTCACATACAGAGGAAAATTAAAGTCAATGCGTTAAGTAAGTAGTTTACTACTACAAGGTCATAAGAGCAAATGTCAAACCCCGTCCCCATACTAACAGAGACGATATGCAAAATGCCTAGGGTGAACTAAGGAGAGGCAATGTTTCCAAAACGCACAACAAAAGGAGAACCACAATCCATTGGATGAAAAGACCAAGGATAGTTAGGGTAAACCACCAGCAGTAAACGGTCAAATAAAGGAGGGCATCCGGCCCACTTCTGTAGTAGAGCTACTACTTGATATGGCGAGAATCCACCAATGTAAACAAAACTGAGAGTCAGAACTCCCATGGAAAACATACCATGAAGCCACAGCTCCACTGAAGGAGGGGGCAGAAATGACCTAAAAACAATTTGCCCCCCAGGGAACTAAAGGGGTCGCTCCCTAAACATAAAAGAAAAAACAAACAAAAAATAATGGCTGGTGTCTAAGGGGGTCAGAAATGGCCTACAAATTATCCCCCCCACGCCCCCAGAGCGGACTTTGTCCAAGGGGCAGCTCCCCTTAAGTTCATTTAAAAAAATCCCTGGTGTCTAGTGGTTTTTGCCCCCAGGGGGGGAAGAAATGGCCTAGAAACAATTTGCCCCCCAGGGAACGACCTTTGTTAAAGGGGTCACTCCGTAAACTTAAAAGAAAAAAAAATCCCTAGTGTCTAGGGGGTTTTCTGCCTCCCTTGGGGCAGATTGGCCTAATTATAGTAGGCCTATCTGCCCCCGGGAGGGGGCAGAAATGGCCTGAAAATGATTTGCCCCCCGGGGGAGCGGCCCTTGTGCAAGAGGACGCTCCCCTTATGTCCATTACCAAAAAACAAATTCCCTGGTGTCTAGAGGGCATTTCTGCTGCCCGATCGCATCACAATTGGGCAGCAGAAATGCTTGCAGAGACATGAAAGGAAAGGCCTTTCCCGTCTCTGCTGGCCCCCTCCTCCCGAGTGGAAGAGAAATGCCAAGCATTTCTCTTCCGCGCGATGGGAGGTGACCTCTGATGAGGTCAGCACTCTTTTGTGTGCTGGCGTCATCAGACGTCACTCGGGGGGCCGGGCTTAGTTGTCAGCTTCCACTCTTTCATGTTCAGTGTGGGATGCTCTTCTTCACATGCCATTTGATGGCAAATCTCTTTTTGGGTCGTATGCAGATTCTGCTTTCCGCAGGTTTTGTAATTCCCATAGTGGGGATTGATGTCCATCCTCTTCTAATGCACTTCGCATTACTCCGCTGCAACTATATTTCAACTCACCAAGTTCCTGTCAATTGTGGGTCCTATTGTGCACTCATCTTTTTTTCTGTTGCATATTCTCGCATGTTATGCGGGTGTTTGACTTCTGCGTACGCATCAGAGTCTTCTCACTGTATTCACAGAGATTTGTTTATCCATGTTGGATATTGTTGCACTTCCTTTGATGGTGTTCTACATTATGTCAAGATGTCATTATGGCAGATAGGCCTAATATAATTAATAGCACCCCCGGCACTGTAACCCGAGGCTTGAGCCTTTGAGGCTCAACGCTAGGTGTTACAGATCATGCAGGGGGAGATGTGAAGCACCTCCACCCATGACATGCTTTGTTTCTGGCCACAGAGTGCACAAAGGCATTTCACCCCATGTGGTCAGAAACTCGTCTGAAAGTGGCAGGCTGGCACAGACCGGTCAGTCCTACACTAGCAGTTGGGCTAACATACAGGGGACATTTTTCCATTAATCCCACACTGGCATTGATACCAAACTTACCAGTATTCAGTGAAGCCATTATGGTGCTGTTGAGTTCGTAATGACAAACTCCCAGACCATATACTCAATATGGCTACACTGCACTTACAATGTCTAAGAATGGACGTAAACACTGTATGGGTATATTGCTCATGCATCTATGCCCTCACCTGTGGTATAGTGCACTCTGCCTTAGGGCCTGCTAGAGGGGTGACTTACCTATGCCACAGGCAGTGGTTTGTTGGCATGGCACCCTGATAGAGGTGCCAAGTCAACTTTCCCCTTTTCTCCCCACCAGCATACACAATCTGCAGGGGCAATGTGCATGGGCTGAGTGAGGGGTCCCCCAGGGTGGCATAATACGTGCTGCAGCCCTTGGAGACCTTCCCTGGCCACAGGGCCCTTGGTACCATGGGTACCTTTTACAAGGGATGTAACTGTGTGCCAGGGCTGTGCCAATTGTGGAAACAAAGGTTCAGTTTTAGGGAAAGAACACTGGTGCTGGGGCCTGGTGGCAATTTCCTACACACAAATACCAAAATACTACATAGGCAATACCCCAACTGGAGGTAAGTAAACACACTATTATGTACACATTAGGAGTAAGGAATTAGCATAAAAGGCAATAGAAAACAGAGAAAGTAATAGTAAGTACTGAAGGCCCTGGAGGGGGACCAAACCATAGACTAAGAAAGTGGAATGCGAAGGTCTAGCCCCCACCCAAGGAAGTGGAATTGGTAGAGGGGAGCTAAGGAACTAGGAACCCCAAAAGGTAAGGACCAGAGTGCCCCAAGCGACCAGGTGAAGAGAGGTAAGTACCTGGTTCTCCCCAAACCCACCAGAAGGACTTTAGAAAAGGATAATGCAAGACCCAGACAAGACTTCAAGAAACCAAAGGTAGATCCTAGTAGAGGAAGAACCGGAAAAGAAGGGGACCAAGTTCAGTTCACAGAGTGTCCGCTGGTGACAGGAGCTATTACCCGCCCGTCTGTGGATGCGGGACCAGATTGACGGTGGATGAAGACAGTCAGCAATGCAGCACTGGAGCAGCTGAAGAGTTCTTGAAGTAATGCAGTTAACGTTCCACGCTGGAAGGAGGACTGCAGTCGGTCAGTGGTGTGGAAAAACCACCAACAAGGCTACATGGAGCGTGAAGATCCCTTGGAGGACATGCCAACAAGTCTTGGTAGCTTCAAGAGTCATGGTACACGGGGGTACTGTCCTGCATGGACAGGCTTATCTCCTCCCAAGTTGGACAGCTGCCAGAGAGGACCAAGGGGATCACTTCAGACCACCACCCGTGATGCAGGATCCACAAAGCTCTGGAGGAGAGGAGATCCACACAGCCGGTCATCATTGCGGTTGGTGCCTGCGTATGCAGGGGAGTGACTCCTTCACTCTAAGGGAGATTCCTTCTTGTATCTTGTGCAGAAAGAAGACTTGTCGCCCTCAGAGGATGCGCAGCAGAGGAAATGTTGGAGTTGCTAGAAAGAGCTGTGGAAACGATGTTGCAAGCAGAGCCGTTGCTGTGGATGCAGATTATCGGTGCCAGGAGGGTCCAGTTGCAGTTCCAGTGGCCAGAAAGTGAAATAGACATTGAAGCATGGATGGAGGAGTAGTCTCAAAGGAGAGGAAGTAGCACCTTCGAAAGATGTGCAAAGCCCCACCTGTCTTATGTAATGGATTGCCAGCGGAGCAGGTGATGGTGAATCCTTCCTCCAGCTGGCCAAAGGTGGGGGTGAGTCAGACTAGGAAGGTTTAGAGACTGCTGCATAGGAGGATGTTGAGGGGGGTGCAGCATGCGCTGCACGGTGGCTGACCAGGAAAAGGCAGACTGGGGGTTAGGGGGTGCGCCGCAAGGCCCAGGGATTTGGCCATAGCCTGAGAATCCTTTAAGTGCTTGAGTGCAGAGTCTGCTTTGTCTCCAAAGAGATTGTTGTGATCAAAGGGCATGTCCATCAAAGAAGCTTGGACATCCCTGAAAAGCCAGACGTCCTCAGCCAGACGTGGCGCCTCAGGGCAACTGCTGATGAAACCGCTCTGCCTAGTGAGTCGGTCATGTCCAGTCCACGATGAATTTTGACATTTTCTGGATCCCTCCCATCGACAACAGCTTGAAAGTGTACAGTACGGGATGCCTCCAGGACCTTTGGCAGCACTTGTGCAACCGTGTCCCACAGCATGTGGGAACAGCAGCACAAAAGGCATGCAGTGTTCAAGGACCACAATCCAAGACTGGCAAAAGAAAACATCTTCCCAATAGAATCCAGCCTTTTGGATTCCCCATCCAGGGGAGCAGAAGGGAATGTGCTCTGGGAGGTAGATCCTTGGACCACCGAGCTCGCACAGCTGGGGTGTTGAGTCAAGAAACCTGGGTTCCCCAGGTGCGGGCGATGGCGGCAAGCAATTGTCCTGTTCACAGGAGCCCCTGTGCTGGGTTTCGACCAGGTACCCAGTAGGACGTCAGTGAGGGCCTAACTGAATAGAAGCAGGGGCTCACCCCTGTACAGAGATTAGTCTTGACCCTCACCCAGGAAAAATGAATGTCCTGGTTCTCAGCTTCCCTCCTCACCATCACAGCATAGGAAGCTCTGTTCTCCCTAGCCACAGTAGGGTGAGAGAGCACACCAGTATCTGGAGAAGTAACCTGTCCGCTGGCTTCACCCAAGTCTTGACGTCTGTCCATCTCTTCCTGGGGCTTGTATTATAAAGGGTCCAGCAACCCCTCCAATTCATCAGCGAAGTCTAGCCCCTAGGAGAAGGGCTCAAGACCCTGTTGAGGAGGCAAAGTTCCTGGCGGCGTTGTACAATGTCCATCCAGCTCCGTGTAGGAATCGGCGATTACCATTGGGATAGCACCGCTCGTTGGAGTCGCTAGGAGCGTCAGTTCAAGTATCGGAGAAGGTTGAGGTGGTTTGACAAACTGGATCCCTGGGAGCCCCTCAGCACAAAGGCCGAAGCTCCAGCACAGAACCCGAAGGGCCCCGGGCATTCCCTAGGGCCCAAAGGCACTGTAGCAGGGTCCAGCTGCCCAAAAATGAGGCGCATAGCCTCAGAGAACTCAAGGAGTTGGGCAGGGGGTCGCTCTGGCTCCTGCAAACACAGGGAGGCATGGAGTTGGCCCAAGCAGAGGTTCCTCAGAACGAGGCCTAGAGTGTCGAAGTTCTCTCATCTTGTGGGCTGACGGACGAGGAGAAGTCAGAGTGCTTTTTTCTTGTGCCTCGACTTACCAGGTTGTCCTGAGGACTTGGAGTGGGATGACAATGACTTTGGACTCCGCAACTGTTAGCGGGACCTTCCACTCGACCGGGATCTTGACTATGTGGAATCAAGCGCAGGGCCACCATCAGCTTCAGGGACCCCTCGCTCAAAGCCTTCGGACGCATGGCCCAGCTCTTGGAGCATAACCTTGGGTCATTGTCGCGCTCCAGCCACCAAAGACATACAAGGTGTGCATCAGTCAGACATCGCCCGATGACAAGACCCACAGGGCTTGAATCCTGGCTTTCTAGAACACATTCTCCACACCAGGAATAAACTTGAAAAAAACTTTGACAAAAAGTAAAAAAAAAGCCAGTCAAAAGTCGACTGAAGGGTAGTTATCTTCAAATCAGTGCTTAACTGGCGCATATATAGTATCTGCAACATCATGCCCGGCGCGGACAGTGCCAATGATGGACGTGGACCTGATCAATACCGCCTAACGGCATGCTTCTGGATCCAGTCTGATGCCTGGTGAGAATCAAAAGGTAAGGAATCTTCAGCTAGAAGTCTCTATCAGATATTTTTTAAACAGTGTAAACTGTTTTCATTACGTTTTCAACTCACTTCTGCTGCCGGTAAACAAACCATTGTCATTCTATCATGCTTTTACTGAGTCAAATCACAGATGAATGTATTGTGTGCTGGAACGACTGGAGGTGAGAGGAAGTGCAAAAAAAAAAAAAAAGACAGGAAGCAGGCGAGGAGGAAGCAAGGGCAGGAAAGCAACCCAAAGCAACATATGAAGTAAAAAAAATATAATAGAAGAATAAACAAAATAGTACCTCAATCACAGCACAAGCAGTAGATGAACAGCCAAATGACACTAATTAAACTAAATCAAGCAGCACTTGGCTCTTGCTCCACAGAAAGGAACGGAAGTGACGCTTGGCCTGTATTGGCCAATTAGGCGGCAGCAAAGAAGAATGACAATGAAGCCAGCAAATGGTAAGCAATAGGAGGACTCCAATCCCTCTACTGCAGGCAAAAGTCTTGCAAGCGAGAACGCATATAGTGTTGCAGGTTGGAGCTAAAAATTGCACTGGCTACAAGAAACAATATCCTCTTGTATTAGAACATTCCTTCAGGAGTCACAAAAGCGTTCAAATATTTAAACCTTGCATCAAGGACTATAAAGTGGTAAGCCCTTGCTAAGTCTAATGCTGAAAATACAGTTGCACCTGCCAATACTGAGATTGTTTCATACAGGTAGGATGACACTTTACCCATACTGTACTAAGACTCTGGAGGCCTATACCCAATCTCAAGTTTGCAGAACTCATCAATGTATCAACAAGCGTCATGCATGGTAATGAGACTATAGGTTCAATTATGGCTTGATGATATATATATTTCTATATGGAAAATGTCACTTACAAGTTGTTTTTCGTCGAAGAAGTGTTTGAGTCACAGGATCGAGTGAATCCTCCTCTTCGGCTCCATTGCGCATGGGCATCAACTCCATCTTAGATTGGTTTCCCACAGAAGGTAAGGTAGAAGTGATAGAGTATAAAGAAAAGAGATGTCCATGCTAATGGAATAGAAATATATATACATATGTACAAAGGCTTGTTTTAACTTAAACGGCTACAGGCTCCCGGGGAGGCGGGTGGGCGCATGTGAATCTGCAGCAGAACATACCATGAACAGATGTACACTGTGTAAGTGACATTTTCCGTTCAATGGCATGTGTAGCTGCAGATACACATGCTATGCATAGACTATAAAGCAGTTTTCCTCCCATAAGCGGTGGTCAGCCTGTAGGAGTTGAAGTTGTTTGAAATAATGTTCTTAGTACAGCCTGTCCTACTGTTGCTTGTTGTGTTGCTAACATCTACACAGTAATGCTTGGTAAATGTATGGGGTGTTGACCAAGTGGCTGCTTTACAGATTTCTGTCATTGGTATATTTCCTAAAAAGGCCATTGTTGCTCCTTTTTTTCTGGTGTAATGTGCTTTTGGTGTTACTAATAGCTGCCTTTTGGCCTTTATGTAACACGTTTGGAAGCATTTTACTATCCATCTAGCTAGTCCTTGTTTTGAGATTGGATTACCAGTATGTGGTTTTTGGAACGCCACAAATAACTGTTTAGTTCTCCTAAGTGATTTTATTCTGACAATGTAATACATTATAGCTCTTTTAATGTCTAATGTATGCAGCTCTCTTTCTGCTACTTAGTCTGGCTGTGGGAAGAAGACGAAGTTCCACTGTTTGATTGATATGAAACAGTGAAATCACCTTAGGTAGGAATTTTGGGTTTGTCCGAACTACTACTTTATGTTTGTGTACTTGTATGAAGGGTTGCTCAATAGTGAAAGCTTGTATTTCACTACTCTACTTAATGAAGTGATTGCAACGAGGAATGCTACTTTCCACGTTAGGTATAGAATCTGACACGAATGCATGGGTTCAAATCGTGGACCCATGAGTCGTGTGAGTACAACATTTAGATTCCATGAAGGCACTACGGGTGTTCTTGGTGGTATGATACGCTTTAGCCCTTCCATGATGGCTTTGATAACAGGGACTCTAAATAGAGACGTGTGTTGAATATTTTGCAAATATGCTGAAATAGCAGTGAGATGTATTTTGATGGATAAAAAAGGCAAATTTGCCTTTTGCAGATGAAGTAAGTAACCTACAATGTCTTGTAGCGATGCGGAAAGAGGGACAATTTGTTTGGATTGACAGTAAAACACAAACCTTTTCCATTTGTTTGCATAGAACTGCCTGGTAGTGGGTTTTCTTGCTTGTTTAATTACTTCCATACATTCGGTTGGAAGAAGTAGATGTCCAAACTAAGACTTCAGGAGCCAAATCGCTAGATTGAGTATTGCTGGATTTGGATGCCTGATCAGTTGTTTTGTGTTAACAGATCTGGTGTGTTGGGCAGTTTGATGTGTGGTACTACTGACAGGTCTAACAATGTCGTGTACCATGGTTGACGTGCCCATGTTGGTGCTATAAGTATGAGTAAGTCTGTTTTGACGCAGTTTGTTGACTAGAAATGGAATGAGCAGGAGAGGGGGAAAAGCGTAAGCAAATATCCCTGACCAGTTGATCCATAGAGCATTGCCCTTGGATATATGGTGTGGGAACCTGGATGCGAAGTTTTGGCATTTTGCGTTTTCGTTGGTGGCGAACAGGTCTATGTCTGGTGTTCCCCAGTGATGAAAGTATGTTTGAAGTACTTGGGGGTGAATTTCCAACTCATGTGTTTGTTGATGATCTCGGCTGAGAACACCTGCTAATTGGTTGTGTATCCCTGGAATGTATTGTGCTACAGTGTGAATGTTGTTGTGTATTGCCCAATGCCAAATCTTTTGTGCTAGAAGGCACAGTTGCGATGAGTGGGTCCCTCCTTGTTTGTTTAGATAATACATTGTAGTCATGTTGTCTGTCTTGATGAGAATGTGTTTGTGAACGAGAAGAGGTTGAAAGGCTTTGAGTGCTAGGAATACGGCTAGCAATTCTAAGTGATTTATGTGAAGTTGTTTGTGTTTGTTGTCCCATTGTCCCTGAATGTTGTGATTGTTGAGGTGTGTTCCCCATCCAACCATTGATGCATCTGTTGTAAGTGTGGCTTAAGGCACAGGGTCTTGAAATGTCTGCCGCTTGTTTACATTTGTGGAATTCCACCACTGAAGCGAGATGTGTGTTTGGCGGTCCGTCAACACTAGATCTTGAAGTTGACCATGTGTCTGTGACCATTGTTTTGCAAGGCACTGTTGTAAGGGCCACATGTTTAGTTTTGCATTTGGGACAATGGCGATGCATGATGCCATCATGCCCAACAGTTTCATGACAAAATTGACTGTGTACTGTTGGTTTGACTAAATTTGTGCTAATATATTGTGGAATGATTGTATCCTTTGTGGACTTGGGCTTGCAAATGCTGTTTGCGTATTTAGTGTGGCTCCTAAATACTGTTGAACTTGCGCTGGTTGTAAGTGAGATTTTTGGTAGTTTATTGAGAACCCTAGAGTGTGTAGGGTTTGTATTTCATAATGTGTATGGTTTTGACACTGTGTCTGGCTGTTGGATTTTATTAGCCAGTCGTTGAGATATGGGAAGACATTGATGTGTTGCCTCCTTAGGTAGGCTGCCACTACGGCAAGGCATTTTGTAAATACTCTGGTACTCTGGGAGCTTTTGTTATCCCGAAGGGTAACACTTTGAACTGGTAATGTTTTCCTTATATTACAAACCTGAGATATCTTCTTTGCGCTGGATGGATGAGTATGTGAAAATACGCATCTTTGAGGTCTAATGTTGCCATAAAATCTTGTTGTTGTAACAGTGGGCCTACATCTTGTAGTGTTACCTTGTGAAAGTGTTCTGATAGGATGTAAAGATTGAGGGTTCTGAGGTCTAGTATTGGTCTCAATGTTCCATCTTTTTTGGGAATAAGGAAGTACAGGGAGTAAACCCCTGTTCCTATTTGATGTTGTGGTACAAGCTCTATGGCTTGTTTGAGTAATATTGACTGTACTTCTTGCAAAATGGAAATGTGCTGGGAGGAGAGTTTGTGTGGTTTTGGAGGTATATCTGGAGGAATTTGTGTGGATTCTATTCAGTAACTATTGTGGATAATGGATAATACCCAGTTGTCTGTTGTAATGGGTAACCAGTGTTTGTGGAACTTTTGCAGTCTTCCTCCCACAGGGAAATTGTGGTGAGGGAAGATGTGGAGCAAGTCGCTGTTTTGTATGTGAGGTTTGCTTTGTTGGCTGGTATTTACCCCTACCTCTGGGAATTGGCCTTTATAAGTTCCTCTAAACCCACCTCGTTGGTACTGAGGCTGGTAAGACGGTTTTGATTGTGAGGTGGATGTCTCAAATGTTTGGGCTCTAAAACCACCCCTGTATTGAGGCTTTCAAAATTAACCTCTGTACTGTGTAGAATAAAGAGCACCCATGGCTTTAGCAGTGTCAGAGTCCTTATTCATTTTTTTCAATGGCTGTATCAACCTGAGTGCCAAAAAGCTGTTTTTCATTAAATGGCACGTTAAGGACGGCCTGCTGGATTTCTGGTTTAAACCCTGACGACCGAAGCCATGCGTGTCTCCGAATGGTTACAGCAGTATTGTCCTTGCTGCTGTGTCTGCTGAGTCTAGAGCTGACCTAATTTGGTTATTTGTAATAGCCTGCCCTTCCTCGACAATTTGCTGGGCTCTTTTTTGTTGATCTTTTGGGAGATGTTGGATGATATCTTTCATCTCGTCCCAGTGGGCCCTATCGCACCTAGCCAGTAGTGCTTGGGATTTGGCTATTCTCCATTGATTAGCTGCTTGCGATGCCACTCTTTTACCAGCAGCATCGAATTTTCTGCTTTGTCTGGTGGCGGTGCATCACCAGACGACTGGGAGTTAGCCCTTTTCCTTGCTGCACTGACAACTACGGAATTGGGAGGTAGCTGCTGGGTAATGAATGCCGGATCAGAAGGAGGCGGCTTATATTTCTTTTCTACTCTAGGAGTGATGACTCTGGCCTTAACTGGTTCTTGAAATATTTGACGTGCATGTTTTAACATGCCTGGAAGCATGGGAAGGGACTGCTAGATAGTGTGAGGGGAGGCTAACGTATTAAAGAGAAAATCATCCTCAAGAGGTTTTGTGTGAATGGCTACGTTATGGTATGACCCTGCCCTAGCTAGAACCTAGAGTGTATGAAGTGCTATCTTCTGGTGCGATGGTTTTGAAGGATAGCAGTCTGGACTTTTATCAGAAATGGAATCATCGTAGAGATCCCATCGGTCGACATTATCTCGGTGTGAATCTGCCGAGTGTACTGGAGACTGTGCAGTAGGGTAGTAGGTGGAGAGACAGTCAGGTGAGGAGGATGAGGAGGAGACTGATGAGGTGAGAATTGAGGAGGAAGAGTTCTTTGTTTGGGTTTTGGCACTTTGGCTGGTGGCTGATCAGTGTCCAATTGTCCTTGAAAGGCTAGCTTCCTCTTTGTTTTTAGAGGAGGTGCAGTCAGGATCTTGCCAGTGTCTTTATGAATATGAATTTGGGCCTGCCTTTTGTCAAATTCCTCCATTTGCATGAGTTCCTCCGAAAATCTATGGTTTCTTTAAGTTGTTTCGAAAGTCCATGCTCCTCTGTGTATATGGGTCTTTTTGGCACCAAAGCCAGTTTCCTCTGGATTGAAAGGCCTGGAGTGAATGTTGGCCTCAGCTCCGACAGGGATTTTCGAGGCTTTGACTCGATGGGTCAGTGTTTGCCTATTTCGGAGCCTGTGCTTTGGCTCGAGTCCGAAGGCTTCGGTGGCGTGGCCTTTCCCGGTGCCGAAGTTGTTGCTTGGTCACGGAAGTCTTTTTGCAGGTGGAGCCATGGCCTTCCACAGTGGCATTCCCGAGGCCTTGTGTTTGGGATTGGATTGGACAGGGGCAGGCGTAATCATGGTGCTGTCCTGCCGTGACCGGTCTGTCCTCCTCAGACTCCTGCTCGGAGTCGGACCCCCGAACGGAGACTGCGGTGTGCATAATCTCCTCTTCCTCCACGCCGAGACGTTCTGTGCTTCGACGCCATTTCCAACCTACGTGCTCTTCTGTCTCGTAGAGTCTTCTTTGAGCGGAAGGATCTGCAGGCCTCAAAAGTATCCTCTCGATGGTCTGGAGATAAACAAAGGTTACAGACGAGATGTTGGTCCGTATATGGGAACTTGGCGTGGCACCGAGGGCAGAAGCGAAATGGGGTCCGGTCTATGAGGCTTCGACGAGGCTTTGGTTGGCCCGACCAGGCCCGAGTTGGGCACGGGTGCCCTGAAGGGTGAGTAAAGGAGTTGGATCCGCCGGTACCGAAGTGTTGATGATAGATGATACGCGATCAAAATAATACCGATGAATTAGAGGGTTTGTAGGACTTTTCCGACAAACTACCGGAGCGAAAAGAAACACGTCCAAACCTGATGGCGTAAAGAAAACAATCTAAGATGGAGTCGATGCCCATGCGCAATGGAGCCGAACAGGAGGAGTCACTCGATCCCGTGACTCGACAACACTTCTTCGAACAAAAACAACTTGTGACACTCCGAACCCAACACTAGATGGCAGGACCTATGCATAGCATGTGTATCTGCAGCTACACATACCATCGAACATATATATATGGAAAATGTCACTTACCCAGTGCACATCTGTTCGTGGCATGTAGTGCTGCAGATTCACATGCTATGCATAGCTCTTCCGATATCTAGTGTTGGGCTCGTAGTGTTACAAGTTGTTTTTCTTCAAAGAAGTATTTTCGGAGTCACGGGCTCGAGTGACTCCTCTCGGTTACAGTGCGCATGGGCATCGACTCCATTGCTAGATTGTTTTCCCGCAAAGGGTGAAGGAAGGAGTGATAGAGTATAAGAATACCAAGAAATGTCCAGGCAAATGTAAATATATATATTCATATGTACAAATGTTAAACTTGAACGACTCCAGGCTTCTCAGGAGGAGGGAGGGTGCATGTGAATCTGCAGCACTACATGCCACGAATAGATGTATACTGGGTAAGTGACATTTTCTGTTCTATGGCATGTGTAGCTGCAGATACACATGCTATGCATAGACTACAAAGCAGTTAGACCTCCCAAAAAAGTGGTGGCTAGCCTGTAGGAGTTGAAGTTGTTCGAAATAGTGTTCTTAAGACAGCTTGGCCTACAGTGGCTTGTTGCTGTGAAAAAACATCAACACAGTAGTGTTTTGTAAATGTATGAGGGGTTGACCATGTGGCTGCTTTACATATATCAACCACTGGTATGTTCCCTAAGAACGCCATTGACGCACCTTTCTTTCTTGCAGAATGTGCCCTAAGAGTGATCAAAAGTTGTCTTTTTGCTTGGATGTAGCATGTTTGTATCCATCTAACAATCCATCTTGCTAAACCTTGTTTTGATATAGGATTGCCTTTATGTGGTTGTAGGAAAGCAACAAAAAGTTGTTTTGTTTTCCTAAAATCTTTGGTTCTGTCTATATAGTACATAAGAGCTCTTTTGAGATCTAGGGTATGAAGAGCTCTTTCTGCCAGAGTCTGGCTGTGGAAAGAAGACTGGCAATTCCACTGTTTGGTTGATGTGAAAAGAAGTTACTACTTGTGGTAGAAATGTAGGATTTGTTATAAGTACAACTTTATGTTAGTGCACTAGGGAAAAAGGTTCTTCAAGAGTGAAGGCTTGTAAGTCTTCTTAAAGAAGTAATAGCTACAAGGAAAGTGACCTTCCATGTTAAATACTGAATTTACCAAGAGTGCATGAGTTCAAAAGGTGGTCCCATGAGTCTGGTAAGTACGATATTTAAAATCCACGATGGAACAGGTGGTGTTCCAGGTGGAATAATGCGTTTTAATCCTTCCATGAAGGCTTTGATAACAGGAACTCTAAATAGAGAAGTATGTTGAATATTCTGTAAGTATGCAGATATTGCATTGAGGTGTATCTTGATGGATGAGAAAGCCAAATGTGAATTTTGCAAATTAAGTAAATAGCATACAATGTCCTGTATGGATGCTGTAAGTGGGGTCAGTGTTTTTAGATTGACAGCAGTATACACATCTTTTCCACTTGTTTGCGTAGCACTGTCTAGTAGTAGGTTTACGTGCTTGTTTAATTACTTCCATACATTCTGGTGGAAGCTTTAGGTAACCAAACTAAGACTTCAGGAGCCAAATCACCAGATTGAGAGCACTGGGGTCCGGGTGCCTTATTTGACCTTTGTTCTGCGTTAACAGTCTGGTCTGTTTGGGAGTCTGGAATGAGGTACTACAGACAGATCTAGGAGTGTTGTGTACCAATGCTGACGTGCCCACGTTAGGGCTATGAGTATCATGGTGAGTAATGTTTGTCGTAGTTTGCTGACCAGAAAGGGAAGGAGTGGTAGAGGGGGAAAAGTGTAAGCAAATATTCCTGACTAATTGATCCATAGAGCATTGCCCTTGGACAGGGGATGTGGGTGTCTGGATGCGAAGTTTTGGCATTTCGCGTATTCGCTTGTTGCGAATAGGTCTATTTCTGGTGTCCCCCACTTTTGAAAGTACTTTTGAAGTACTTGGGGGTGAATCTACCATTTGTGAGTTTGTTGGTGATTCCTGCTTAGGAGGTCTGGCAGCTGATTGTCTATCCCTGGAATGTATTGTGCTAACAGAATGTGATTGTGAATTGCCCATTTCCATATTGTTTGGGCTAGCAGGGACAGTTGAGATGAGTGTGTCCCGCCCTGTTTGTTGAGGTAATACATGGTTGTCATGTTGACTGTTTTTATGAGAACAGTCTTCTGTTTGAGAAGAGGTTGAAACGCTTTTAGGGCAAGAAATACAGCTAGTAGTTCTAGGTGGTTTATATGAAGCTGTCTCTGTTGGGCATCCCATTGTCCTTGAATGGTCTGATTGTTGCGTTGAGCTCCCCAACCGATCACTGATGCGTCTGTTGTGATTATGGTCTGAGGCACAGGGTCTTGGAATGACCGCCCCTTCATTAGATTGCTGCGATTCCACCATTGAAGGGACATATGTGTTTGGTGGCCCATCAATACCAGAGATCTTGAAGCTGACTGTGTACCTGAAACCATTCTCATGAGAAGCACTGCTGTAAGGGCCTCATGTTTAGTCTTGCATGTGGAACTATGGCTATGCAAGATGCCATCATTCCTAGCATCTTCATGATACATTTTACAGTATATTGTTGATTTGGCTGTATGTGTGGTATGAGATTTTGGAAAGCTTGTATCCTTTGGATATTTGGATAAGCTAGGGCTTTTTGAGTATTTAGGATAGCACCTAGGTATGGTTGTTCTTGTGTTGTTGAATGTGATTTTTGATAATTGAGAGGTAACCCTAGTGTATGCAAGGTTTCTATCACACAACAAGTGTGTTGTTGGCATTGTGTAAAATTGCTTGATTTTATTAGCCAATCACCTAGATATGGATAGACATGGATGTGTTGTCTTAAGTAGGCTGCTACTACTGCTAGACATTTTGTAAACACTCTTGGAGCTGTTGTCTAAAGCAGTCATGTAATCTTGCTTTTGTAGTAGTGGAAAGACATCTTGCAGAGTTACCATGGGAAAATGTTCTGACAAGATGTATAGATTGAGGGGCCTGAGGTCCAAGATGGCCCTGAGAGAGCCGTCTTTTTTGGGACTGAGGAAGTATAGTGAGTATACTCCTGTTCCCTGATGAGAATGTGGAACCAATTCTATTTCTTGTTTTAATAGTAGAGATTGTACCTCTTGTTGCAACAGAACGGTGTGTTCTGGGGACAATTTGTGGTATTGTGGTGGAATGTTTGGAGGGGTGGAAATTAATTCTATAATACCCAATTGTCTAGGGTGATATTTTGCCAATGAGAGTGGAATTGCTGTAGTCCTCCCCCATAGGAGAAGTGTGGAGTGGAAGGATAGGAAGGAAGTCATTGTTTAGGTTGTGTTTTGCTTTGAGGTTTGAAATTTACCCCTGCTGCTGAAATATTGTCCTCCATAGGACCCTCTAAACCCCCCTCTCTGATATTAGGTTTGTTGTCCCTGCTTTGTTTGGGAGGTGGAAGCATCAGAGGATTGTGGCTTAAAAACTCCTCTACACTGAGGTCTGCGAAAGGAGCCCCTAATATGGTGTGGTGTATGAAGCCCCCATTGCTTTCGTATGATCGGAGTAGTTTCTCAATAGTGGTGTCTACTTCTGGGCCAAATAGAGGTTTCTTGTCAAAAGTCATATTAAGTATTGCCTGTTGAATTTCTGGTTTAAACACAGGAGCGTAGCCATGCATGTCTTCTAATTGTGATGGCAGTATTGACACGTCTTGCAGCAGTATCAGCAACATCGAGGGCAGACCTTAACTGGTTATTGCTGATAGCTTGTCCCTCTTTCACAACCTGTTATACTCTATTTTGATGCTCCTTTGGGAGGTGCTGTATAAGATCTTGCATCTCATCCCAATGGGCCCTGTGATATCTGTTGAGAAGTGCCTGAGAATTGGCAATTCTCCATTGGTTAGCTGCTTGTGTGGCAACTCTTTTCCCAGCTGCATCAAATTTCCTGCTTTCCTTATCAGCTGTTTGCTCTTGTCCTTGCCGCACTGACTACCACCGAGTCTGGAGGGACTTGATGAGTGATCTAGTCTGGGTCTGTAGGAGCAGGCTTATTTTTTTTATTTTTATAAATTCTAGGGGTGATGAACTTTGACAGGTTCATTAAAAATTTGGTCCGCATGTTTAACCATTCCAACAACATCAGGAGACACTGGTACCTGGAATGAGTAGAAGACGGTGGGTTAAATAGAAAGTCTTCTTCCAGTGGTTTAGAATGCACAAGCACTCCATGATAAGCTGCTGTCCTAGATATTACTTGGGTGTAGGCAGTGCTGTCCTCTGGAGGAGAAGGTTTAGATGGGTAAAAGGTGTGGATCACTGTCCGGGATGGGATGAGGGTCATAGAGATCCCAAGCGTCTACTGTATCTCCATGTGAGTATAATGAATGTGTTGGAGAAGACAATGGTGGTGAACTATTGTGAGGTGAAAAAGAAAGCTGCGGAGAGTGAGGAGGAGAAGTAGGAAGAGATGCTGGCTTCTCCTTTTGTTTCTGCACTTTTGTTGGGGGTTGAACAGTCTAGCTCCTCTTGAAAAGCCAGCTTTCTTTTGTTTTTTAAAGGAGGTGCAGTAATGATTCGTCCAGTCTCCTTATGTATATGGATTCTCGATTGTCTCTCATCCATAACCTCTAGTATTGATTCAATCACAGTTTCTTCTTTAGATGTTTTATGAGATTGCAGCATGGGTTTTGAGATTTGCTTTAATTTTCTCGAAAGTCCCTATTCCTCTGTGTATGAGGATTTTTCCGGCTCCGAAGTGTGTATCTTTTTCGGTCCCGAAAAAGTAGTCTGTTGTCTCGGCTCAGAAACGAATTGCCGAATTTTCGACTGAGGAATGAGGTCTTTTACTAGCATCTTAAGTGGAGGTTTTAGCTGATTTACTCGACTCCGAGGTGGACGGAGGAATGTCTTTTTTCGGCGCCGACCCCAAAGGTCGGTCGCCAACAGTCTTTTTTCGGGCTGAACCATGGCTTTCTGGCAGTGCTGTACCCAAGGCCTTCAAATGTTTTTTCTGTGGGGGTGTAGGGGCAGACGTACTCACATGCTAGCCAGCTGTGATGGGTCTATCGTCCTCCGATTCTTGTTCTGAGTCGGTGTCTCGGATGGAGACTGCTGTCTGCACCTGCTCTTCCTCCATGACGTCGAGATGTTCGGTGCTTTTCAATGCCATTTCGAGTCTTCGGGCTCTGTGATCTCTCAGGGTCTTCTTTGATCGAAATAATCGGCAGGCCTCGCAATCTTCCCCCGATGGTCTGGAGAAAGGCACAAATTACAAACCAGGTGTTGGTCTGTATAGGGGTACTTCGCGTGGCACCAAGGGCAGAATCGGAATGGAGTCTAATCCAACAGGCCCGAGTTGGGGGCGCGTGGGCCCCGAAGGGCAAGATTAAGGTTTTGACGCTAGATGGGAAATGCGATCGAAACAATACAGACGAATAAGTAGGTTTTCTGAAGTTTTCCGAATCGAAATCTTGGAGTGAGAGGAAACCCGTCCGAACCAGACTGCGGAAAGAAAACAATCTAACAATGGAGTCGATGCCCATGCGCACTGTAATCTAGAGAAGTCGTTCAATCCTGTGACTCCGAAAAGTCTTCTTTGAAGAAAAACAACTTGTAACACTCCGAGCCCAACACTAGATGTCGGAAGAGCTATGCATAGCATGTGTATCTGCAGCTACACATGCCATCGAACACATATATATTTTTAAATAAATCCTTTTATTAATATAATGAATATATGCATCACCATTTGTGCATTGACAGTTTCAGTAGGTACAATCTCTTCTTACTGTACATTAACACCCACATTTATCTTTCTTTTCCCCCAGTACACGGTTTCTTTTGTGTGATGCAGAATGGTCAGATGACTGACTACTCATGAAGCGTGTTGAGTAAACGTTGGTCACAGATAATACCCATATACTCATTCCAGTTACCCCACATTTTCACCCATGTTTGGGGCAGCCACGGCCCTCATATGCCACCCTCTCAGCCAACATACACCAGTCCATAACCTTCCTCCAGTCTTCCAATTGCAGCACCTGCTCTGCCCCTCCCCCCCAGCCTTGCAATGTTCTTTTTGGCTACTGCCAGTCCCAGTATGTCATCCATACTTGCTCCATGCAACTGAGATCTGTTTCCCCAAAATATATTCAGAAGACACCATTTTGCAGAGGAGGCCAAAGTACCACAGCAGAGTATATCAACACACCCCATCACTGCCGACCAAAACTTTTGTAGCATCTGGCTTTCCCATGCCACTTGCTAAAATGTGGCAACATGACCACAACAACGTCTACATCTTTCATTGCTCACTCTACCCATCTTTAACTTCGTACTTTGAGCATAATATGAGAGATGTAGTATTTTAAGATGGACTAAGTAGAATCCTGCCGTAATGGCTACCTCTCTTGGGGACATTAGGACATACGTCCATTCTTCATCCTCTAGGCCATCTAAGTCCCAGACCCATTGTTCCCTCAAAACCCCCCCCAAAAAAAACAGGTATGTTATTTATCAACTTTTTATGTTAGGGATGTAGCTTCATCCAGCAGTCTGTTTTCCAGGAGTAAGGATTCCAGGATTTCTGTTCCCTTCAGCAGTACTGCCTTAAGGGCATGTCTGACCTGTAGGTACTGATAGGTCTATCTGGGGGAAAGGTCATAGTCGAGTTGTAGATCTGTCAGGGGGGACAACGTGACTGAGACCAGAGATCACCCACTCAGCCGATACCAATATCAAACACTGGTTGTGTTCTTAGGGTACCCAGTTCCACCGCATCTCTAAGATGCATTGCCTGCGCAATCCTGCCCCTCCAGTGCAGGTCCTGGTGGCCTTATGCCACAGATGTATTACCACTGCTGTTTGACCCATCAGATCTTGCCTCCTGGTAGCGACCTATATTACGCCCTATGGCTGAATCGCAAGTCTCTCCATCTGGAATACCAGCTCATCCGTGGACCAGAAAACCCAACTGTTTATGGTTATCAATTGCGCAGTCCAACAATATTTTCTGTATGTAAGGTAGGGCTATCCCCCCCCCCGTCTTAGCATCCTCTCGTGAGCTTATCCATCACTATTCCAGCCTGGCCTACATTCCATAGCAGTGTTCTAGATTTGCTATTGACTGCCTTACATTATGAATTGTGGATGTTATATGGTGTGTATTGGAGAGCGTAGAAGAAGCAGGTAGGGACATCATCTTAAATACAGCGGCTCTAACAAAAAGAGACAGTGGCAGGGACATCCAATGAAGGACATCACTCTTCAGTCTTGCCAGCCACGACACCAAGTTTTTAATCAAAAAACAAGGCCAGAACGTTTGCAATATAGATTCCAAGGCACTTAAATCCCTCTGTAACTATGACCGCCTCACAGCCACGGGTAGCCACAGCAGTGGGCCCTGCACGTTACAGATCAGGGATTTTCGACAGTTAATTGTATAACACGAGTGATGGTTGAAAAGAGTATTTGCATCAATCTGTCAAGCTTTAAAGTGGGGTTTGCTACAGTAAGCGGCACATCATCTGCATGCAATAAAATGTTGCCTTCCAACTGGTCAGTCCACGGACCAATGGGTCAATTCTGATCCACGCCACAAGGGGCTCAAGTATCAGAGCCAATATCAGTGGTGACAATGGACAGCACTGCCATGTGCACTGTTGAAGCCCAAATTCTTGGGACCTGCCCCGGTTCACAACAGCTGGGCTAGTGGGTTTGAGTACAGGAGGGGCACCCATTGCACAAAGCATGGGCCAAATCCTAGTCTGGCCAAGATCTCAAACATACACTCCCATTCAACCGTATCAAACACCATCTTGGCATCTAATGACAGTACAAGGGTGCTTTCCTGGAGGTTATCCACCTGACTCAGTATAGACATCTCAGGTTGAGGGTAATGCCTCTAATGGGCATACATCCCCACTGGTTCAGATGGACCAGTTTGGTGATCATTTTAATCAGGCGAGAAGCCAATACTTTGGCCAGGATTTTGACCTCAGCATTGAGAAGAGATATTGGTCGATACAATGAGAAGTCCTCTGGAGGTTCCCCCTCCTTAAGGATGACCACAACAGTAGCCAGTCTCTGATCCCTAGGCAGCGATCTGCGTTGTTGACTGTCCCTATACATGCGAAGGAGCTGAGGGGCAATCTTCAGGATGTTAGTTTATATAGTTCAACCAGTACCCCATTCGGGACGACAGCTTTACCAGAAAATATGTTGCATACTGCCCTCACTACTTCATCCTCTGTAATTTCCTCTTAGACTAGCATTCAATCAGTATCTGATAGGCTTGGTAAGTAAATGCAGCCATTGCAGATGAAGCTGGGGAATAAAGCTGGGTGTAGTAGGTGGAGAAGGCATCTGCTATTCTCTGTCTCACCCTCGCCAGTGCACCACTGTTGGTTTTAAACTCCAATATCCACTGTCCAGGTTGTTCTCTCTTACCTAGCCAGGCCAGGAGTTTACCTACTGTAAGGAAATGCCTCCTTGGCATGGTTACCCCCTAACATTTTGCCTTTGCCGATGCCAAGTTATGATTTGAAAGTGTGCTGGGACCCTGCTAACCAGGCCCCACCACCAGTGTTCCCTAGACTGTACCTTTGTCTCCACAATTGGCACAACCCTGGCACTCAGGTAAGTCCCTTGTAACTGGTACCAAGGGCCCTGATGCCAGGGAAGGTCTCTAAGGGCTGCAGCATGTCTTATGCCACCCTGGGGACCCCTCACTCAGCACATGCACACTGCCTCAGAGCTTGTGTGTGCTGGTGGGGAGAAAAAGACTAAGTCGACATGGCACTCCCCTCAGAGTGCCATGCCAACCTCACACTGCCTGTGGCATAGGTAAGTCACCCCTCTAGCAGGCCTTACAGCCCTAAGGCAGGGTGCACTATACCATAGGTGAGGGCATAAGTGCCTGAGCACTATGCCCCTACAGTGTCTAAGCAAAACCTTAGACATTGGAAGTTCAGGATAGCCATAAGAGTATATAGTCTGGGAGTTTGTCAAACACGAACTCCACAGTTCCATAATGGCTACACTGAAAACTGGGAAGTTTGGTATCAAACTTCTCAGCACAATAAATGCACACTGATGCCAGTGTGCAATTTATTGTAAAATACACCTAGAGGGCATCTTAGAGATGCCCCCTGAATACCTACCCGACTTCTAGTGTAGGCTGACCAGTTCCTGCCAGCCTGCCACACACCAGACATGTTGCTGGCCACATGGGGAGAGTGCCTTTGTCACTCTGTGGCCAGGAACAAAGCCTGTCCTGGATGGAGGTGCTTCTCACCTCCCCCTGCAGGAACTGTAACACCTGGCGGTGAGCCTCAAAGGCTCACCCCTTTTGTTACAGCGCCCCACGGCATCCCAGCTAGTGGAAATGCCCGCCCCTCCGGCCACTTCCCCCACTTTTGGTGGCAAGGCAGGAGAGGATAATGAGAAAAACAAGGAGTCACCCACCAGTCAGGATAGTCCCTAGGGTGCCCTAAGCTGAGGTGACCCCTGCCTTTAGAAATCCTCCATCGAGAGTTTGGAGGATTCCCCCAATAGGATTAGGGATGTGCCCCTTCCCCTCAGGGAGGAGGCACAAAGAGGGTGTAGCCACCCTCCAGGACAGTAGCCATTGACCTAAACACACCCCTAAATTTAGAATTAATGGGAGACCCAGAACCCAGATTCCTGCAACCTACACAAAGAAGAAGGACTGCTGACCTGAAAGCCCTGCAGAGACGATGGAGATAACAACGGACTTGGCCCCAGCCCAAGTGGCCTGTTTCCAGACTCAAAGAAACTGCCCTGCGACGCATCCGACAGGGACCAGACGACTGCCCTGAACTGAAGGACCAAGAAACTCCAGAGAACAGCGGCACTGTTCACCCAGAGCAACATTTTTGCAACAAAGAAAACTTTTAAAGGACTCACTCTTCCCACCAGAAGCGTGAGACTTGACCCTCTGCACCTGATGCCCCCGGTTCGAGCTCCAGAGAACCAACACTGCATAGAGGACTCCCAGGCGACTGAGACATTGTGAGTAACCTGAGATGACCCACTTGTGCCCCCACAGCAACGCATGCAGAGAGGATCCAGAGGCTCCCTCTGACCACGAATGCCTGGAACAAAGAAACCAGACGCATGGACCAAGCACTGCACCCACAGCTCCCAGGACCAAAAGGAACCGATCTCCAGTGCAGGAGTGACCATCTGGCGACCCTCTGCCTAGCCCAGTCGCTGGCTGGCCCGAGAAGCCCCCTTGGGTACTGCCTGCACCGCTATCGTGACCCCCAGAGTCCTTCCATTTATTTCTACAGAAAACCAGACACCTACTTTGCACACTGCACCCGGCCGCCACTGTTCCGCTGAGGGTGTGTTTTGTGTGCCTGTTTGTGTCCACCCCCCCAGTGCTCTACAAAACTCCCCTGGTCTGCCCTCCGAAGACATGGGTACTTACCTGTTGGCAGACTGGAACCTGAGCACCCCTGTTCTCCATAGGCATTCATGTGTTTTGGTCCCTCCTTAAACCCCTCTGCACCTGACCGGCCCTGTGTTCCTGGTGCAGTGACTTTGGGGTTGCCTTGAACCCCCAACGTTGGGCTGGCTATGCCCAGGAAACAGAACTTGTAAGTGCTTTACTTACCTCAGAAACTTAACCTTACTTACCACCCCCAGGAACTGTTGATTTCTGCACTGTGTCCACTTTTAAAATAGCTTATTGCCATTTTAACCTATACTATGTATGTTACTGCTCTAGTTCAAAGTTCCTTACTTACCTGTGTGGAGTACCTTGCATTTTATGTATTTACTTCAAATCTGGAATTTTGTAGTTCTAAAAATAAATTAAGAAAGTATATTTTTCTATATAAAAACTATTGGCCTGGAGTTATGTATTTGAGTGCGTGTTCCTTATTTATTGCCTGTGTGTGTACAACAAATGCTTAACACTACCCTCTGATAAGCCTACTGCTCGACCACACTACCACAAAAAAAGCATTTGAATTATCTAATTTTGCCACTATCAACCTCTAAGGGGAACCCTTGGACTCTGTGCACACTATCTCTCACTTTGAGAAAGTATATACAGAGCCAACGTCCTACATGCACTATATAGAGAGCCAGCTTCCTACACAGTGCCTCAGGTAGGAAATTTGCAACATTTAGCTGGAGATGTTGGTGACTTTTGTGACATACAGGAGCATCAAGTTCACCCAGCACCATCAAACCAGTTCCAGCGCTGATCCAGGTTCATTGTTGTCTGAGAAGTCTGTTGGTGTTGTGATCCAAGATCTTGTCTCCCCCAGGCTGCATCCCTGCTGTGCTCTGGGAGTTCTAATCACATCCCTGTCAACAAGACTGAGTGATCAAGCTTCTCCAAACAGGTCTCCAACAAGTCTGATGCCACCTTCAGGGTTGTGAAGTGGCAGGTCTTTCCTTCCAACACCATCCACAACTGAGCCAGGAACATCATGGATTATTTCTGGCTTCTAAACGCCCTTGTAACTTCCATGAATCTGCGGCGTAGTCTCTGGGCTCAAGATGTAAAGTCAGGATATAAACGGATGACTGCGTTCTCATATTTAACTGGTGGGGCACTGCAAGCATTCTGGAGAGTGGCATCTCGGTCTCTGAAATTGAAGATCAGGCTCTGATTGTGTGAGGTGGCGTGCCAAGTTTGACCCAGGTTCCCGGGACCTTATGCACTCGTGCAACAGAGAAGTAGTTAGATAAACCTCGGTCTGTAGCTCCTTCACTATAGGGACTTCAATGAAGTATTCCACTGCCGGACCCTCCGTTCTCTCTGGCACTCCTACTATACGAATATGGTTTCCCCTTGATTGCCCTTCATAGCTTTCCACTTTGGCCCTCAACACCGCTGTGGTAGCTTTCAGCTCCTGAACTAGTTTCTTAAGCACTGTAGTTTGAGTCTGGAGGGATTGGCACAAGTCCACCGCTTCCGTCATTCTGGCACTCATTTTGTGGAGATTTGCCCTAACTAGTGTGACCTCTGTGGAGATGGTGTCAATCTTCATCTCCAGGGATCCCTTACTCCCTGGATTGCTGCCATTAAATCCTTATGTGTGAGTGCTTCACCTTCGCTCGGAGTTGGTCCCTAGAGTTTAGCACTTCCTCCAATTCGGTTTTACTTGCCCCATCGCAGGAGATCGAACATTTATCCAGTTTAGCTTAATGTGCTGCTTGGGCAGCCCTGCCACTGGTCATTTCAGCTGGGGGCTGGAGTCACCTCTTCCAAGAGGGAACACCGAGGTTGTCGCAGCAGCCAGTCAAGGGAATTTCCAGACAAGGTGCACACGTGCGTCCCGTCGTTTTTCTCCACTGCGTATCCCCCAAGTAGCTGGGATCTGGGTCAAGGCTGGTGCCCGCTATATCCACGACGAACAGCCAAGGAGTATTTCAGCACTGCAATGCCTAGACAGAGCAATCTGTGTCTCTTGTCCCCCCGCAGGATGATAGCCGGTCCAGGACCCGCAGCTCTATCCCCCAATGTCAGTCATACCAAAGCGCTCATAAGGCTTTGTTAAACAATGGTCACACTGGGAAGGATATGCAAGATAGCCTAAGCGCCACAGGTCTGAGTTATCAGCTGGCCATTTGTCTCCATTGTGGAGCAGTGGGCCATTCAGACCTCTCGAGTAAGGAGGATGCATGGCTTTTGTAGCACAGCAGGGATTCCCATCAGAGCGTCAGCATGTAGGTCCTTGCTAACCAACAATGCCGACACTCAGGTCATTTGAGGTCGCGGATAGTAGAACTAAGGCAGGTACCCTAAAGTATCAGTGTCCCAGTCACCACTCAAAAAGCGATTTTTAGGCTCCCCTGCTTCGCCTAGACTCAAGGAAGATAGGTACTTTTGAGAGCAGGAGTCATTAGAAACAAATATCAAAAGAAGAGCTATGGGCGTTGGCGAGGCAGCCAATGCCATATTCCCAGGTCGCACGTCAGCGGTTGACGGGCCTCACAGTCGCTGTTTCTCCTCCGGGCCCCTCTGGACTCAATGGAGCCAGGCCGGCAGCTGTATGGAAGCACTGTGTCCTTCCCCCTCGCTCTTCTGCAGGGGAGCCAGGATCATTGGGCGTTGTCTCACATGTCAGCGGTGTCACCTTCAGGCTTGGGACCCCCCTCTCACCAGTCGCTCAGTGCACAGCGCTGTATCTGAATGTCCCCGGGGTTAGCAAGTTCAAGGGGTCGCACAAGACACAAGACCTCCACTTAGGTGGCAGACTCCTGACTCATCCGCTATTGGTAGGGGCCCCATTATAGTGTTCGCACTCCGCGCTACATCTGCTGTGCGATTGGCCGACGTAAGTCAATGGTCAAACACACCACGCTAGGCTTTGCCTCGCTGCAGGCTCAAAATCAACGATCAGACCTCACAAAGGCATCCCAGGCATCCCCCCTGTCCCTGGCAGTTGACGTGAGATGGTTACATGAGCGGGTGATGGGGGAATCAGGTTGATGGGTGTTGGGAGCCACTCTAGCAAGTGGCCATCTTGCTCAGCAGTCGACCACGCCCCATCACATTTCTTAGCCTTAACTGTTATTTACCTCTGTAGTTGGTAGAACATTCTGAAGTAGTGCCTGCTAGGCAGCACAATATCCTTTGTACAATGGATTTATATTTTAAACTTTACCAAGTCATCATCAAATACTGCACCACAATTTTCTCTCAATTTCTTGTGATCCTATACCCCAATTATCCTTCTCACTATCACCTAACAAACAGCTGCTCAATGCAACAGTCCCACCCACCCACCCACATAATTTTGAATTCCTAAGGAAAAGTGGAAGCTCTTAAAAAAAAACAGCAAAAGGCATGTAACAATGCCCCTCTCGTTGCGGGATGGAGCGCCTCTAGAACAGCTTTCATCCATATCAAAATCAAGGCCACATTGTTGCTAACATTAAGCGAGAGAAATTTGGGACATTTTAATAAATAATACTGAGTATGTAAAGAGAGTTAAATGACAATAAAAACATTTTTCAATAAAGTTACAGAGGAGAGGAAGATCAAAGCTGCACAGGAAAGGGAAGTCAGATGCAAAGTAGAGTGACCAAATAAATGCACAGGTGGGAGTAAGATTTAAAGTGCAAAACAAAAGGCAGAGCAAATGCACCCTCCGTGGCATACTTTACAGTTGGTTATTAAGGATTATTATGATGGGCAGAATGACAATAAATGGTTTCTACTACGTTTATTGGTGAAATGGAACACCTGCCATGCTCTTTTTAGCAATTGAGGTTACCTCAGCTATTGAAAAATCTACATTCATATTTGAAATCTACATACTAGGGAGAAACAGATAAACATTTGTGTGTCCATCTTTACCATGTACATCGTCTTAGGCAGGGGAGGTTGAAGAGAAAAGTAATCTCTTATGGAATTTTGCAAATGAGTCTCATAAGTAAAGATATAACAAAAGAGGTCTGACTTTAGCCACCATATACTCTATGAGGTGAGGGGAATTTCAAACTATAGCATTTTGAATGATTTTGTATTCTCCACGGGTTGAATTCGTCACCTAGGAATTGTTATCCAAACCAGTCATTTCAACATGCTTCTGTGTGAGCGCGCCAAAACAAATTTTCTAGAGTTTTCTTTTAACAATTTAATGAAAAAAGCCATTTTCAGAAACATCTTTAAGTAAGCATAATAGAGTATGGTATGTCTGTCGCCCACCAAAGTAATTCTAGGGATATAAAAATAGATGTTGCTGTTAAGTTTCCCTACATTGTGGAGATGAAACAGGTCTACAACTACAAGAAACAGTAACTGGTGAATGACAATTTACGGGCACACATTAATTTTATTTTGGTGTCCGCACATAGCACTGCAACTGAGAAAGCAAAAATATGCATAGCCGGTATTTACAGACTAAAGACAATTGGTACAATGTTTTCCTGGTTTTCACAACAATGATAGTTGATCTGTCTGAAAAGTGTAGCACATGCACGGAGTACTCTTCCTAAAAAATGTTAACATTCTCACATTTCCTTTATCATTAAGGCTCATTAGACATTGATTTTGAGGATGCATCCAAGTGTACGATGAAAAAGCAAACAAAAGAGAAGCAGGCTTAAATGACCTTATCACAAAATAATTTAAGAAGAATTGTTTGCACAGAACCATGGTAAAGGGGAGAGTCAAGGATAAACAATTATTACAGTTTTCGGCTAAATAATTAGTGAACTCACAGATATTCTAAAATGCAACATCCCATGCTCCCCCTCATGACCTCTTCTAATGGCTATATTCCAACTTTGTCAAAATGCAGAGGAGAACTTTAGAACTTTAAACGTTCAAGGTCCCTGGTTTCAACAGCCTCTCCACAAAAATAAACTCAGTATTCTTCAAAAATCGTGAGAGGTAATGTCTACAGGCCTTCCCGTTTCCGAGCACCTTTTAATCCTGAGATTATTTTATCACAAAAATATATTCCAGATTTAAGTATCTCAAAAAGAAGAGACAGTGAGAGGACCCGTAGCACTCAAGCTCTTGAAATACCTGCACTAAGCACCTTGAAAACCCAAGGCTGCAACGCCAGTGGATCTACTGACCTTGAGACATTTTGAGATCAGAGAATCTTTGCCACTGATAAGAGTCATGGCACGGTGCCAACTCCTTTTACAGAGCAGTGAGAAATCAAAATGAACAACAGGGTCTGTAGCACTCGAGCACCTCAAATACCAGCACAAGACACTCTGAACAACCAAGGGAGCAAGGCCAAAGGTCCAAAGGTCCCACAAAGTCTATGAACTTTTGCACTGATAGACTCACAGCCAGTATGGAAGTACCATTTAAGAGAGAAGTGAGATCCAAAAGGAACTGTGACACTTCAACAATGAATTAGTCAATAATGCATCAACCATCTTCTTTTAATCTTGAACCACTGCTCTTATTTATACAGTAGAATTGCATTGTTTCTGTAATTTCCTATTATTTTATATTCTTAATGCATGTAATGGGCTTTAGTGACTCTGCATGGATAAAAATTAAACTTGACTAAAGGAGGAGGAGGAAAACACAAAATGTCAATTTATATGGAAAGGTAGCTGAAAGAAAATATCTAAAACTTATCATTGTACCTTTGATTAATAAAAAGTATTTTCAAGTCATTTAATCCAAACTGCAATCCACAGGGGTTAACATCTTTAAGTGCCAAAGAAACACTTTCACAAGTTCTAGACACAACGTGCTCAACACGTTTCAGGTAAACAAAAATTAGTCAAAAACTTTACTTTACAAAAAAAAAAATCTTATTATCTCAAAACATTTTTAATTTATGTGGCAAGTCCAAATACATTTGTTTATACGTCAAATAAAACTTCTGTCAAAAGAAGATAAAATAGTTCATTATTTAGATATTCATACAGAAGTGTGGCTGTAACAATTACATGTTTACACTAGATAGAGATTTTAATCCTTTCAGTTCCTATATCATCATTCAGGTGCCACAGACTGTGTTTATAAAGGTGATAACTACTTAACAATTAACATACCTGAAGAGTGAGCTCATTCTTGATTGTTAGCAATTCATCAACTTGCAGAAGGATGTCAGCTTTATCTTTCACTAATTGGGAATAAAAACACCACAATTACTTGGCCATACGTAACATCTCAAATGTTTCTCATTAGGATAATATTCTTGCAATAGTATCAGTATTCCCCTGCACTGTAGATAGCAAGGCTCTTCTTCTCAAAAGTCTTAAGATATATTTTAATGAAGTGTGGGACCAGCAATGACTCCACATAAAATTGCTATAGGAAACTAGAGAGGGCATGGAGGCAATCTACTTACTCTAGATGGCATGTAATCCTTACTTAAAGGCAAGGGCTTACATTATCAATTATTTGAATTACACATGCAGTTTTACACTTATTGGAACACTTTCCCAGCAGTACCAGTATTGAAGTTGCGAAGATGTAGAAATTGGCTTCTTGATCCACGCAGTAGTATATTGTGAAATGTGCACAATGCCCAAGCCTCACCCTGGCAAAATTCAATCATAAAAATGTTTTCTGAAAAAAAAATTCCTCACTGGATCAATATATTGGAGGCAATACCTCAGAGAAAAAAAAGTCAGCCTGCACAGAGTGGCAAGTTACCTTTTATAAATTTAAGAAAAACATAATAAACATAACTACACTTTTATAGTTCTGAAAAAGACTGAATAATGCAAATTCTTTAAAAAGTATGATATACAGAAACACAAATTAGCCTATACATATACCACCACTAATACACACAGACCCAACAAAATGCCTTCTAAGCCTGCTGGACGTGGAACACAATATAGAAAAAGAACACAATGTAGTAAAACAATACTATTGTAATCCTCATACAGTTATCACAACTAATAACACACTTGCTACAATCTCCAAATATATCCTGCGCACTCTTCTCTAAAACAAAATGACACCACCACCAAAACACATTTTCTAAACTGCCAGCTCAGAAATGCTCGATCATTGTCAAAAAAAAAGCACCACATCTACAACCTGCTCGCTGACACACAGCATGACTTACTATTCATAACAGAATCAAGGGTGGGAAATGACTTGGGCCCAGTAAAGCCATTCCTCCCAGCTATCAAACCTTCACACAAAACCGACACAAAACCGTATAGGCAAAAGAGGAGTTGAACTAGCTATTATATTTAAACAAGCAATAAATCTCAGCAGAACAGAAAACATTTTCATACATGGTTGTGAGGCTCTCATCACCAGATGCAACCCAACACCAACTTCCTCCTGTCACTTGTTCCTCCTTTAAAGTCCTCCGCCTAACAATTCAACATTCCCAGACACATTTCTAGATACAGTTTCAAACCTTATAAAGTTATACTCCAACCTCGGCATTCTTGGGGACGTCAACATTTGGTTTGACATTTAAAAACTATCACCACTAGCCAACTCACATCGAACTTACATCAGATTGTACACAGTCCCACATACATTGCTGGACACATCCTAGATGTCATTTTTGCAAACCCAGAGTTCGTTATCATTCAAAGCATCACTCCAGTCAAATGGTCAGACAACCATTTGGTAACTTTCCAACATTAAAACACCACAAACCAGCAAACTCAGAATCACCTTAAATACTTCCATCTATCGACCATGGAACAAACACAATTTTGAAGACTTAAAAACACAACCAACAGCTAACACAGATCTAGACACAATAGATTCTGTTCCAAATCCTTATGAGTGGCTACAGGAAGCTTTTGCTATACTTATACCGCTAAAAAAACTAAACAGGACAAAAGAAGACCAACACCTTGCAGAAATACACTACTAAAAAAGATAAAACAACAAATCAGAAGGCTACAACAAACCTAGCTCAAACAAACATTCAAGACAAAATTCACCTACACAAACTTCACAGAATATACAAACCAATCAAAAAAGCTAAAAAAAAAAAAAACTTACTACTCTGAATTCAAAATGCTAAATCTACTAATAAATAATTTTATAAAATTCTTAACAAATTGCTAAAACCTAAATGCCTGGAAGGAACTCATCCCATTCCTCAAGAATTCACAGACAAACTGGCAAATCATTACATAGCTAAGGAAGACACACTGGACTCCTATTTAAAACAAAAGAAAACCACCAGCACCAACAGGTTTCCTAAAATCCCCTCCAAGAGTAAGCCAACCCAGCATCCGCACTCCTTCAAAATAATATCACAAAGTGAATTTATAGATTTGGTCAAAGCAAGCAGGCCTTCCTGCAGCCTTTCTGACTCTTGTCCAGCACACATCTTCAAGAACATTCTTTTATCTACTTCTGCTGCCACACCTGTAAGAAAAATAATCAGTAATTCTTTAACTACTGGAACCTTTCCTGAAAACCTTAAAAAGGCATACATATGCCTGTTATTAAAGGATTACAAATGGACCTTTCCTAGGCAAACTGATCGAGCAGTATTCACCCATATGTCACAATTAATTGAAGATAACTCCATACTTTCAGACTACCAAACAGGATTCCACCCAGGAAAGGGCAATGAATCTGCACTCATCTCAATCTGGGGTGATCTTAAAAACACAGTTGACCTCAATGGAGTTGCTGCACTACTTCTTTTGGACCTCTCAGCTGCCTTTGACACTGTTGACCATGGCATCCTAATTCAAAGACTCCACAAAGCCGGTATAGAAGGAACTGCTCTCGAAAGGATCACATCCTACCTTCAAAACTGAACAAATGTCATCTATTCTCGCACTCTCTCATCCAAACCCTACTCCACAAAAGCAGGGGTCCCTCAAGGATCAATCATCTCAACTATGCTTTTCAACATCTACATGATGTCATTACCAGAATCAATCACTAAATGTCCACTCACATACTACAACTATGCAGATGACACACAAATATTCCTTAAATTTGAATGCCACAAAGACATTGCAAACTCGCAAATCTTCAGTTGCCTCAGAATCATTGATCAGTAGATGACTTGAAGCCATCTCAAACTCAATGCTTCCAAAACGGAAATACTCACATGTGGTGCCTGGAGAAATTATGACCCACTCTGCGCCTGGCCTGACGATCTAGGACCATCTCCTCAAGTATCTAAGGAAGTTAAAAATCTTGGAATTACCATGATCTCCAAGTTAACAATGAATGTCCAAGTGGAAAGTAAGCATGATCGAGCGTCACCAACTTGAAAACTCTGCAATGCATCTTCCCCCCACCTCGGATTTCCACACAAGGTCCAGGCTACTATCTCACTTGTACTATCTAAACTAGATTACTCCAATGGCCTTCACCATGGATCCCCTCTATCTACTATGAAAAAACAACAACACATTCAAGGACTCAGCAGCCAGACTACTACTAAATGTGAAGCCTCAAGCCCACATCTCCCCTACCTTAAAGGCACAACATTGGTTACCGGTTGCCAGAAGATCCACCTTTAAGTTGCTTTTGATCACCCACAATGCAATACATGGAACAGGATCAATTTTCATCAGGAATAAAATCACCAAATACATTTAACAAAGAAACCTCCACTCAAGATTGGCACCCCGCCTTATACCACCACCATACACGAAAAAGACTATTGGTGGTACATCCTTCTCTGTTCAAGCGGCCAAACTATGGTATTCATTACTCCCAAATATAAGATCCATGGATAACTATCTTGTCTTCAGAAGACTACTCAAGAGTTGGCTCTTTCCTTCATAACCACCATTTCCAAACAGCAATGGACAGCATATGCGTATGTTGGTGAACATTTATAATCTGATTAAGTGTACATATCTAGATATGTGTATTTCTTTAAGAAATATGTATAATTACTATTTCACAATAATAAAATATGTACATACTCTTTAAGCCTGCTTAACAAATGTATATTTTTTATGGTTAAATGTGCATGTTTATATAATAAATGTACTTTTCTTTTTTCTAAAGAGAAAATACTGACTGGACAATCAATTACACAACATCTGTTTGGACATGAACATTCTTATGTTCACTGTGTACGTGAATGGAGACTTGAACATTGTCTTTTACACTGTTTCATTGGGCAACTAAGATTGTCTTAAACACTATTTCTGTGGGCACTTGAAAAACATTAACTTCACACACCATATCTCTGTGAATTTCATCTAATTTCCATAATCACACTATCTCTATGGGAACTTGAACACCACTATAATCACACACTATGTGGGGACTTGAACACCACTATATTCACAAACTATCTCTGTAGGGACTTGAACATCATTATAACCACACACTATCTTTGTTGGGACTTGTGACATCATATTCTTTACACACTATCTCTGTGGGGACTAGAACACCACTATAATCACAGGCTATCTATGTGGTGACTTGAAAATCACTACAGTCATACACAATCTCCTTGGGGACTTGAACAGTACTAGAATCATAGACTATAACATCATGACCATCATTATCTTCACACTATCTGTGTGGAGTCTCGACTACTGCCTTTACACACTATTTCAGTGGGGACTTAAACATAATCATTGTAACATACTTTCTCTGTCTGGACTTCAACATCCCAATAACCACACCCTGTTTCTACAGAGACATGAATATCGCCATAATAACACGATATCTTTGTGGGAACGTGGCCATAATTAACTTCAAAAACCATTTCTGTGAGGACTTGAACATTCTTACATTCATTCACTGCCTCTTGCAACCACATTCTGGTGGCAAAACATTCATACATGCCAGTGCCATTCAGTATTAGGAAGGGACACCCTAAACACGCCCTTTTCTTATACTGAATCACAAAAGCAAAGTGTGATTCTGTACTAAGTTACTGAGTACTATTTTGCCTTTGGTAAATGTCAAAAAGCATTTTCCCCGATCGCAAGTGGCCTGGTGGCTTTCTACGTCTGGCCCCTACTTTGTAACATTTTGAACACAAAGCAGTGGGTTGAATACAGTTTTAAGTGGCTTTCTGTAATCATGATCTATTATATTTTCTGACACATTCTTAGCATAATCCACCTTTTGTGTGCATCTAGGCAGCAATTCCTATATTAATATATCATGATGTTATTTGTGTATATTTGTGATAAAATACATATTTAGTCATGCTCCTTTGAAGGATTCAATCAAAAATCTTAATTGAGAAGTATGTCCTCACAAGGATAGTAGCACGTGTTCAAATCCCCACGATTAAATAACTATATGTTTGAAAATTTGAAGCAGGATCCTTTATCATGAATTTTTTCTTAAAATGTTTCGGTTATTTGTATATTTTAAAAACATTAGGAAAGGTTAGTCCCCACAAGGCAAGTATCCACAAGGATGGAAGTGTGTGTGTGTGTGTGTTCCATTGCAGATTCACATGCTGTGCATTACTTCTGCCATCTAGTGTTGGGTTGTGAGTGTTACAAGTTGTTTTTTTTCAAAGAAGTGTTTGAGTCACGAGATCGAGTGACTCCTCCTCTTTGGTTCCACTGCGCATGGGCATCGACTCCATTGTTAGACTATTTTCCCGCAAAGGGTAAGGTAGGAGTGACAGAGTATATAGGTAAAAGGGAAGAGATGTCCATGCTAATGCAAATATATATATATATATACAAATGTCTAGCTTAAATGACTACAGGCTCCCGGGGAGGTGGGAGGGTGCATGTGAATCTGCAGCGGAACATGCCACGAACAGATGTGCACTGGGTAAGTGACATTTTCCTTTCAGTGGCATGTGTAGCTGCAGATACACATGCTGTGCATACACTACAAAGCAGTTTGTACTCCCATAAAAATAGCGGTGGTCAGCCTGTAGGAGTTGAAGTTGTTTGAAATAATGTTCTGAGTACAGCTTGGCCTACTGTGGCTTGTTGGCTTGATAAAACATCTACACAATAATGTTTAGTGAATGTAAGTGGTGTTGACCAAGTAGCTGCTTTGCATATTTCAGCCATTGGTATATTACCTAAAAATGCCATTGCAGCACCTTTTTTCCTTGTCGAATGTGCTTTAGGAGTAACTAAGATTGGTCTTTTGGCTTTAACGTAGCAAGTTTGGCTGCATCTTACAATCCATCTTGCTAACCCTTGTTTTGAAATGGGGTTACCTGTAGGAGGTTTCTAGAAGGCTACAAACAGTTGTTTAGTCTTTCTGAATGGTTTCGTTCTGTCTATATAGTACATTAAAGCTCTTTTAATGACTAATGTATGTAGAGCTCTTTCTGCCACAGAATCTGGATGTGGGAAGAAGACTGGTAGTTCCACTGTTTGATTTATATGAAAAGGCAATACGACCTTTGGAAGAAATTTGGGGTTTGTTCTTAGTACAACTTTATACTTGTGTACTTGGAAGAATGGTTCTTCAATAGTGAAGGCTTGAATTTCACTTACTCTTCTTAAAGATGTAATTGCTACTAGGAAGGCAACCTTCCATGTTAAAAATTGCATTTGACAGGAGTGCATGGGTTCAAATGGTGGGCCCATAAGTCGTGTAAGCACCATGTTTAAATTCCAAGAGGGGACTGGAGGTGTCCTGGGTGGAATGATGCATTTTAAACCTTCCACGAGAGCTTTAATAACAGGAATTCTAAATAAGGAGCTGTGCTGTATATTTTGTAAATATGCTGGAATTGCAGTAAGATAAATTTTAATGGAAGAGAATGCTAAATTTGATTTTTGTAAATTAAGTAAATAGCATACAATATCTTGTATTGATGCTGTAAGAGGGTCAATATGTTTAGATTGACAGTAATATACAAATCTTTTCCATTTGTTTGCATAGCACTGTCTAGTAGTGGGTTTTCTTGCTTGCTTAATAACCTCCATACATTCTGATGGGAGTTGTAAATATCCAAACTCTACGACATCAGGAGCCAAATTGCTAGATTGAGGGTTTTGGGATTCGGGTGCCTGATTTGGCCTTTGTTTTGGGTCAACAGATCTGGTCGGTCTGGGAGTTTGGATTGTGGTACAATTGACAGGTCTAAATGTTGTGTACCACGGTTGACGAGCCCATGTTGGTGCTATGAGTATCATGTTGAGTGAGGTTTGACGTAACTTGTAGACTAGAAACGGAGTGAGTGGGAGAGGGGGGAAACGCGTAAGCAAATATCCCTAACCAATTGATCCATACAGCATTGCCCTTGGATAGGGGATGTGGGTGTCTGGATGTGAAGTTTTGGCATTTTGCATTTTCGCTTGTGGCAAACAGATCTATGTTTGATGTTCCCCATTGCTAAAAGTAATTTTTAAGTACTTGAAGGTGAATCTCCCATTTGTGTTGATGATTTCTGCTGAGGATATCAGCCAATTGGTTGTGTATCCATGGAATGTATTGTGCTAAGAGGTGAATTTGGTTGTGGATTGCCCATTTCCAAATTTTTGGGGCTAGAAGGGAGAGTTGGGACGAATGTGTCCCTCCTTGTTTGTTTAGGTAATACATGGTTGTCATGTCTGTTTTGATAAGGACATTCTTCTGTGTGAGAAGAGGCTGAAATGCTTTAAGTGCTAGGAAGACAGCTAACAACTCCAAGTGATTTATGTGTAGCTGTTTGTGTTTGGCATCCCACTGTCCTTGAATGTTGTGATTGTTTAGGTGAGCTCCCCAACCAATCATTGATGCGTCTGTTGTAATTATGGTCTGAGGCACAGGGTCTTGAAATGGCCACCCTTTGCTTAGATTTGTGGAATCCCACCACTGAAGGGACATGCATGTTTGGCGGTCTAGTAACACTAGATCTTGAAGTTGACCGTGTGCCTGTGACCATTGTTGTGCAAGGCACTGTTGTAAGGGCCGCATGTTTAGTCTTGCGTGTGGAACAATTGCAATACATAATGCCATCATTCCTAAAATCTTCATGACAAATCTGACAGTGTATCGTTGATTTGTGTGAATTTGTGTGACTATTTTTTGGAATGCTTGTATCCTTTGCATATTTGGACATGCTAGCGCCTTTTGAGTATTCAGTATTGCACCTAAATACTGTTGTATTTGTGGCAGTTGTAGATGTGACTTATGGTAATTTATTGAGAACCCTAGTGTGTGCAAGGTTTGTATTACGCAATCCGTATGGTTTTGGCACTGCGTATGACTGATTTTATTAGCCAGTCATCTAGATATGGAAAGACACATATCTGTTGTCTTCTTAGGTAGGGTGCAACTACTGCTAGGCACTTTGTGAATACCCTTGGAGCTGTTGTTCCAAAGGGTAACACTTTGAACTGATAGTGCTTTCCTTGAATCAATCAATCCAAAAAATGTATAGAGCGCGCTACTCACCCGTGAGGGACTGTGTTCAAACAACCATGTCTTGAGGTTCTTTCTGAAGAGCAGGAGGTCTTTGGTTTTGCGAAGGTGGGAGGGGAGGGAGTTCCAGGTTTTGGGGGCGAGGTAGAAGGACCTGCCTCCTGTAGTGGTGCGTTGGATGCGGGGGGCTGTGGCTAGGGCGGCTCATCGGAGGTTCCGGGTGAGAGTGTGTAAGTTCACTCTTTCGTTGAGGTAGGTTGGGCCGGTGTTGTGGAGGGATTTGTGTGCATGAATGAGGATCTTAAATGTGATTCTCTTGTCTATGGGGAGCCAGTGAAGGGATTTGAGGTGTGGTGAGATTTGTTTGTGGCGGGGGAGGCCAAAGACGAGGCGTGCGGCTGTGTTCTGGATTCTCTGGAGTTTGCGTTTGAGTTTGAGTGTGGTGCCGGCATAGAGGGCGTTACCGTAGTCTAGTCTGCTACTGATGAGTGCATGGGTGACTGTATTCCTGGTCTCTGGGTGAATCCATTCCAAGGATTTTTTTTTTTATAGAGTGCGGAGTGTGTGGAAGCAGGAGGAGGTTAGAGCATTGATTTGCTGTGTCATGGAGAGGGAGGGGTCCAGGATGATGCAGAGTTTGCGTGAGTGGTTTGTGGGAGTGAATGCGGGGCCTAGGGCAGTGGGCCACCAGGAGTCGTCCCATATGGTTTTGTTGGGGCCGAAGATGATGATCTCGGTTTTGTTGGAGTTAAGCTTGAGGTGGTTAGTTGTCACCCAGTTGGCGGTGTCGAGGAGAGCAGCATGTAGGTTGGTTTTGGCGGTGGTGGGGTTGTGGGTGAGGGAGAGGATGAGTTGGGTGTCATCTGCGTAGGAGAGGATAGTGATTCCGTGTGACCGGAGGATGTTGGCTAGAGGGATATCATGTAGATGTTGAAGAGTGTGGGGCTGAGGGAGGACCCATGGGGGACTCCGCAGATGATCTTGGTAGCGGTGGAGTGGAAAGGTGGAAGGCGGACTCTCTGGGTCTGGTTGGTGAGGAAGGAGGCGAGCCAGTCTAAGGCTTTGTGGCAAATTCCTATGTTGTGGAGGCGTGTGCGGAGTATGTGGTGGCAGACCGTGTCAAAGGCTGCGGAGAGGTCTAGGAGGATGAGTGCGACGGGCTCGCCTTTGTCGACTTTGGTCCTGATGTCGTCAGTGCATGCGATGAGGGCGGTTTCCGTGCTGTGGTTCTTGCAGAACCCAGATTGTGAGGGGTCAAGAGTGTTATTTTCTTCGAGGAAGTGGGATAGGCGGGTGTTGACTAGTTTCTCTGCAACCTTGGCGGGGAAAGGGAGGAGGGAGATGGCGCAATAGTTGGAGAGGCTCTCTGGGCCGGCTTTGGTTTATTTGTTTTTAGGAGAGCAGTGATTTCCGCGTGCTTCCAGGTGTCTGGGTAGGTGGCGGAGTCGAAAGAGGAGATGATTATGCCGCGGAGTATGGGCTGGCTTTGTTGTAGATGCGATGTGGACAGGGGTCGGAGGGGGATCCGGAGTGGATGGAGTTCATGGTTTTTTCGGTTTCTTCGTGTGGTGGGGGCCCAGGTGGTGAGTGTGGTGGGGGAGGGGTCATGAGTGGGGGTTGATTTGGGTGAGTGAGGGGTGTGTGTGGTGGGTGTGTGTGGTATGAAGCTGTTGTGGATGTCCAGGATTTTGTGGTGTAAGTGGTTGGAGAGGGCGTCACATAGGGGCTGTGTGTGTGAGGAGTATATGTTGCTGGCTTTGGGTTTGGCTAGTTCATTAATGATGGTGAAGAGTTCTTTGCTGTTTTGAGAGTTGTTGTCAAGGCGTGTCCTGAATGAATGACAAACCTGAGATATTTTCTGTGCCCAGGATGGATGGGTATATGAAAATACACATCGTTGAGGTCTAATGTTGCCATGAAATCGTGTTTTTGGAGTAGTGGGATAACATCTTGTAGAGTTACCATGTGAAAATGTTCTGACAGGATGTGAAGATTGAGGGTCCTCAGATCTAACATTGGTCTGAGGGTGCCATCTTTTTGGGGAATCAGGAAATATAGTGAGTAAACTCCTGTCCCTATTTGAGATTGTGGTACCGATTCTATTGCTTGTTTCAGTAATAGAGATTAGACTTCTTCCTGTAACAGACTGATGTGTTCTGTGGATAGTTTGTGTGACCTTGGTGGTATGTTTGGAGGAGTGTGTATCAATTCTAGGCAATAGCCATTGCGGATAATTGATAGTACCCAATTGTCTGTGGTAATGTTTTGCCAATTTGTGTGGGACTGTTGTAGTCTTCCCCCCCACAGGAGAGGTGTGGAGTGGAAGGGGATGAGACAAGTCACTGCTTAGGGTGCTGTGGCGGTTGCTTAAGAGTCTGAAATTTCCCTCTATTTCTGGGGTACTGCCCTTTACACGTACCCCTAAAACCACCCCGTTGGTATTGTGGTTGGTAGGTTGGTGTTGCCTGAGATGTGGATGCCTCTGCTGTCTGTGGTCTAAATCCACCTCGAAACTGGGGCTTCCGAAAGGATGCTCTGTATGGTGTTGAGTCTAGTGCACCCATTTGCCTTTGCCGTGTCTGAATCGTTGCATAATTTTTCTATGGCTGTGTCAACCTCTGGGCCAAAAAGTTGTTTTTCATTGAATGGCATATTTAACACAGCCTGTTGTATTTCGGGTTTAAAACCTGATGACCTGAGCCATGCATGCCTACGTATTGTCACTGCAGTATTTACACCTCTAGCAGTGGTGTCTGCTGCATCTAGTGCAGATCAAATTTGATTATTTGTAATGGCTTGCCCTTCTTCCACTAGTTGTTGTGCCCTCTTCTGGTGTTCTTTGGGGAGATGCTGGATTATGCTTTGCATCTCGTCCCAATGGGCCATGTCATATCGAGCTAACAGTGCTTGTGAGTTAGCTATCCTCCACTGATTCTCTGCCTGGGATGCAACTCTCTTCCCTGCAGCATTAAATTATCTGCTCTCTTTGTCAGGTTGCGTAGCATCTCCTGTTGACTGGGAGTTTGCTCTTTTTCTGGCAGCACTAACTACTACCAAATCTGGAGGTACTTGATGTGTTAAGTAATCAGGATCAGAGGGTCTAGGTTTATACTTTTTCTCTATCCTGGGTGTTATTATACGTGCCTTAACCGGCTCACTGAATATTTGATCGGTGTGTTTTAACATGCCTGGGAGCATGGGAAGGTATTGGTATTTTGAGTGTGTTGAGGACAGGGTATTAAACAAAAAATCCTCTTTCAGTGGTGCAGTATGCATGGTGACCCCATGGTATGCTGCAGTCCTAGCTAGAACCTGCTTGTACACAATGCTGTCCTCAGGTGGTGAAGGTTTAGAGGGATAGCTGTCTGGGTCATTGCTAGGAATGGGATCTGGATCATAAAGATCCCATGGATGTACATTGTCCTGTTGTAAGTCGAAAGAGTGAGTGGGTTACTGCACTGGTGTAGGACTAGTAGGAGGAGAGGTAGGCAGGTGTGGAGAATGAGGAGGAGAAGATTGAGGAGGTGGTGGTTTCTCCTTCTGCTTTGGCACTTTTGCTGGCGGCTGCATAGTGTCCAATTCCTCCTGAAAGGCTAGCTTTCGCTTTGGTTTTAAAGGAGGTACTGTTAGGATCCTGCCTGTTTCTTTATGGATGTGAATCCCGGCTTGCCCTTTCGTCCATAACTTCAAGTATTGGTTGTACTTGATACTCCTCCTTAGAGGTTTTGTGGCTTTCTTTCAGTCTCTTTGAAAGTCCATGCTCCTCTGTATATGCTGGCCTTTTCAGCTCCGAAGCAGGCTTTTTCGGGATCGAAATAGATGAGGCGGTTGATGCTCTCAGCTGCGAAAGTGATTTTCAAATTTTCGACTCCGAAAAATGATGTTTACTGGAGTCTGACACAGAGCCTTTCAATGCCTCAGATGTTTTGGGAGGAGTGGCCTTTTTTGGTGCCAACTGGTAGTTTGGTCACCGGTAGTCTTTTTTCGGACCGAGCCATGGCCTTCCGGCAGTGGCGTACCCAAGGATGTAGGTGTTTGCTTTTGTGAGGGTACAGGGGCAGGCGTACTCACATGCTGTCCATCCGTGACCAGTCTTGTCTTCCTCGGATTCTTGTTCGGAGTCTGAATCTCGAACGAAGACTGCTGTTTGCATGATTTCTTCCTCCTCCACGTCGAGATGTTCGGTGCTTCTTGACGCCATCGCGAGTCTTCGTGCCCTCCTGTCTCGAAGAGTCTTTTTTAGAACAGAAGGATCGACAGGCCACACAATTTTCTTCCCGATGATCTGGGGAAAGGCAAAGATTACAGACAAGGTGTTGGTCTGAATAAGGGTATTTCACGTGGCACTGAGAACAGAACCGGAATGGAGTCCGATCCATGAGGCTTCCATGCGGTCGGCCTGACTAGGCCAGAGTTGGGCGCACACGCCCCAAAGGGCGAGTAGAGGTGATTTCTCCAATGGTACCGATGTGTCGATGGAAGGTGTAAACCCGATCGATACAATACCGACTAAAAGAAATCGTTTTCAAAGTTTTCTAAATCGAAATCTCGGAGCGAGAGGAAACACGTCCAAACCTGATGGCGGAAAGAAAACAATAACAATGGAGTCAATGCCCACGCGCAATGGAACCAAAGAGGAGGAGTTGCTCGATCTTGTGACTCGAAAACACTTCTTCTCACTCCGGGCGCCCAACACTAGATGGCAGAAGTAATGCACAGCATGTGTATCTGCAGCTACACATGCCACCGAACATATATATACACACACACACACGTGCATATATGTATGTACAAGCATGTATATAATGGCTGCACCGAATTTGTCAATTAATTCATCTGACCTTGGTATAGGGCGAGCATCTGTCTTGGTGACAGAGTTGAGCCCTCTGTAGTCCACACAAAACCTCATCTCTCTCTTTCCATCCTTGGTGTGAGGTTTGGGGACCAAGACCACTGGGCTAGCCCAGGGACTGTCAGAGTGCTCTATGACTCCCAATTCCAGCATCTTGTGGACTTCCACTTTGAAGCTTTCTTTGACTTGGTCAGATTGTCTGAATATTTTATTCTTGACAGGTAAATGGTCTCCTGTGTATACATCATGGGTACACAGGTGTGTCTGACCAGGGGTCAAGGAAAGGAGCTCAGCAAACTGCTGGAGGACTTGCCTGCAGTCAGCTTTCTGTTGGCCAGAGAAGGTGTCTGAGTAGACAATTCCATCTACTGAGCCATCTTTAGGGTCAGTTGAGAGGAGGTCAGGGAGAGGTTTACTCTATGCTGCCAGATCCTCATCAGTAACCATCAGCATGGTTACATCTGCCCTATCATTATAGAGCGCAAGGCAGTTAACATGGATCACCCTCTTGAGTGTCCAGCTAGTGCCCAGGTCCACTAAGTGAGTGACCTGGCTCTTTTTCTCTAGCACTGGGTAAGGGCCACTCCATCTGTCCTGAAGTGCCCTGGAAGCCACAGGTTCCAGAAACTAGACTTTCTGCCCTGGCTGAAACTCAACCATAGAAGCCTTTTGACCATACCACAACTTCTGGAGTTGTTGGCTGGCCTCAAGGTTTTTCCTTGCCTTTTCCATGTACTCAGACATGCTGGAGCGGAGGTCTAGTACATAGTCCACTACATCTTGCTTAAGCTCATGGAGCGGTCTCTCCCAGCCTTCTTTCACAAGTGCCAGTGGTCCCCTTACATGATGGCCAAACAGAAGCTCAAGGGGGGGACCCTACTCCCTTCTGTGGCACCTCTCTGTAGGTGAAATGCAGGCATGGCAAGAGGACATCCCATCTCCTTTTGAGTTTCTCAGGGAGCCCCATGATCATGCCCTTCAATGTCTTGTTAAATCTCTCCAGAAGACCACTGGTTTGTGGATGGTGTGGTGAGTGTATAAGTCACCCCACATTCATTCCATATATGCTTTAGGTAAGCAAACATGAAGTTGATACCACTGTCGGAAACCACCTCCTTAGGAAATCCCACTCTGGTAAAAATACCTATGAGTGCAGGGGTAGTGGTGTACCTAAAGGGAATTGCTTCAGGGTACCTGGTAGCATGATCCACTACTACCAGTATATATTGGTTCCCTGATGCTGTGGGAGGTTCTATTGGACCCACTACGTCCACTCCCCCCCCTCAAAGCCCACCCCCCACTACTGGAAGTGGAATTGGGGGGGGCTCTGGGTGGCCACCTGTCTTAACACTGGCTTGACAGGTGACACAGGAGGTGCCAAACTCCTTTACCATCTGGGACATATTGGGCCAGTAGCAATGGTTGACTAATCTCTCCCATGTCTTGGTTTGTCCCAAATGCCCAGCAAGGGGAATGTCATGGGCTAAGGTCAGAATGAACTCCCTAAACTCCTGAGGCACTAACACTCTCCTAGTGGCACCAGGTTTGGAATTTCTTGCCTCAGTGTAAAGGAGTCCATCTTCCCAATAGACCCTGTGGGTTCCACTGACATTACCTTTTTCTCGCTCAGCTGCTTGATGTCTTAGGCCTTCAAGAGTGGGACAAGTCTTTTGTCCCGGACACAGCTGTCCCCCTGGGCCCCAGAGCTCTACCTGATAAAGCTACAGCTCCATGGACTCGGTTCCCTCAGGGGATAGAACATCTTCCCGAGAAGGCAGGTTTTGTTTCTTTTGCTGTGAAGAAGATGGTTCCCCAGTCTTCTTTCATTTTCTGTTGGAAGGCTGGGCCATTATTCCAGACTCCAACACTTCTTTTTCTCCCTGTGCCCTGCATTGCGCTCTAGTCTTGACACACACCATTTCAGGGAAGCCCAGCATGGCTGCATGGATCTTGAACTCTACCTCAGCCCATGCTGAGGACTCCAGTTCATTCCCTAGCAGACATTCCACTGGAATTGCAGAGGAGACTACCACCTGTTTCAGGCCAGTGACCCCTCCCCATTATTAAGGTACATTGCCATGGGATGGACTTTAGTTTGATTGGCAGCATTTGTGACTGGATACGTCTGTCCAGCCAGGTACTGTCCTGGGAAAACCAATTTGTCTGTCACCATTGTGACACTGGCACCTGTATCCCTAAGGGCTTCTACTCTATTCCCATTTATCAAGAGCTGCTGTCTGTATTTTTTCATGTTAGGCGGTCAGGCAGAAAGTGCTGCTAAATCCACCCCACCCTCTGAGACTAAAGTAGCTTCAGTGTGGACCCTGATTAGATCTGGGCACACTGTTGATCCCACCTGGAGACTGGCTATTACAGTACTAACTGGAGTAGTTGTTGTGGGACTTTCCTTAGGACAGGCCTTGTCTCCGGTGTGATGTCCATGTTGTCTACAGTTGTGACACCAGGCCTCCTTGGGATCAAAGTTTTTACCCTTATACCCATTTGTGGACTGTGAAGAGGCTCGGGCCCACCCACCTAAGCAGGTTTTTGGAGCCCTGTAGAAGGCGCTTTGTTTTTGTCCTTGGATGTCTAACCACCCTTACCCCTGGGGAAGCTTTGTAACCCCTTTCTTTTGGTTACCCCTGTGGAAGTTTTGGTCACTTGTCTTGACCCAGTGGTCTGCCTTCTTTCCCAATTCTTGGGAAGAAATAGGACCTAGGTCTACCAGATTCTGGTGCAGTATGTCATTGAATCAATTACTTAACAGGTGTTCTTCCATAAAACAATTATACAGCCCATCATAATCACTTACACCACTGCCAGTTATCCCACCATCTAGTGTTTTGACTGAGAAGTCAACAAAATCAACCCAGGTCTGGCTTGAGGATTTGTGAGCCCCCCTGAACCTAATCCTGTACTCCTCAGGTGAGGATCCAAAGCCCTCAATCAGGGTAGTCTTCATGAGGTCAGAAGATCCTGCATCTTTACCAGAGAGTGTGAGGAGTCTATCCCTACACTTTCCAATGAACATTTCCCAAAGGAGATCTCCCAGTGAGATCTACTTACTTTTCTGGTTGCACAGGCCTTCTCAAAAGCTGTGAACCATTCAGTGATTTAAACACCTTGTTCATATTTGGTTAAAATCCCTTTGGGGATTTTTAGGGTGTCAGTATTTTCTTTGATCCTATTTAAGTTGCTGTCACCATTTATGGGACTTAAACCCATTTCTTTTCATTCCCTTTCCATTGCTAGGAGCTGCTTCTCCAAAGCCAATCTCTTGGCCTTCCTTGCTAAAAGGATGTCCTCTTCATTGAGGCTGTTCACAATGCTCACAGAGGCACTGGACCCCCCTGTGGAAGAACCAGGCCCTCTGACTATGATTTTTGGGGACAGCGTTCTAGGAACCCTATCGTCCCTATTTAGGGTCAGAAGAAGGGGTGTTGGGGGGTGGGGGGGTATGTTCATCCTCCTGTTCACTAATTTCCCCATCTGAAGAAGTATCCTCCATATCAGAGGGGTTGTCCCTTGTGAACTCTGCCAAGAGCTCCTGGAGCTTTGCCTTGGACCCAGTGTTTATCTTTTTTGTCTTACAGAGATACCTTAACTCTGACATTCCTAGATGCAGGTAAGGGGTGAGGTTGAGGTCCATCACTGTCTCAGCTGTTTGACTCATTATAACTCTAAAAGTTGGGATTACTTTTTAAGAATCTAAAAACTACTTCTAGAACTTAAATCCTAACTTCAACAAACTTTTAAACTTCAAAAGAAACCCTAACAGGGATTTACACAAGGCCCTAGCAGGCCTTTTAAAAATTTAGAAAAATAGTCAAATTGTAAAAATCAATTTCTAATGACAATGTTTGGAATTTTAAGGGTGCGTGATTAGGTATTGACTGAGTAGTCCAGCAAATGCAAAGTGTTAGACCCCACCGCTGATCCACCAATGTAGGAAGTTTGCTCTGTATATACTATCTCAAAATGATAGATCCTGTGCACAGAGTCCAAGGGTTCCCCTTAGAGGTTGATAGTGGCAACATTTGATAATACTAATGCTCTATTTTGTGGTAGTGTGGTCAAGCAGTAGGCTTACCAGAGGGCAGTGTTAAGCATTTGTTGTACACACACAGGCCAATAGGTTTTTATATAGAAAAAAATATATATATTTTTTTATAAACAAATTTTTATTGTTTTTAAAAATGCAAGTTTCCAAACATTTAGTACAGACAGTACGACAGTTCAATTTTATGCATTATAGACATTTGAACATATGAACATATGACATTTCAGGGAGTATATGTATTTCTCCAACAAGATATAATAACAAGGGATTTGTTTCCAGCTCCGGACTATGACAGCAGCCCTAGCCAGGCACCCCATATCTTGTCGTGTTTCCGGGGGCACCCTCTCGACTTGTACACCCGCTTATCCTGATTTACACACCAGTCCATTCCTGTCCTCCATTTTTGTAAGGACGGGCCAGAGGACGAGTTCCAAGCCGCTGCAATATCTTGTTTTGCTACCAGCAGGGTCGTGCCAACAAGAGCGCGGTTTGTCCGCGATCTCACCACATCCTCCATCACCCCCAATAGCATCTAAGCTAGCAGAAAGCTGTAGCTCTATTTCCAGTATCATGTTTAATTCGTTTAACACCCTCCCCCAGTAAATCTGCAGAAGTGGACAGGACCAAACCATATGGAAGAAATCCGCGGAGTCCCCGGCACAACAAGGACACTGACTATTGGGCTGCAGTCCAGCTTGATTAAGTCTGACAGGTGTTAGATATGCTCTGTGTAGATAGTAGAACTGTACAGTGCGCAGCTTCGCTGATATAGCCAGGGTCTTGGGGGCTCTCGTGCCTCAGACCACTCCGAGTCATCTAGAGTGCCACCCAGGCCCTCTGGTGTATTATTGAATTAACATCTTGTAGATCTGCGAAACCCCTAAATATTATTTTCTTAATTTATTTTAGAACCACAAGATTCAGAATTTAGGTAAGTACATAAATGGTAAGGTACTTCACACAGGTAAGTATGGAACTTTGAATTAAAACAGTAGTATACACAGTTTTGGCAAAAATGGCAATAAGCTATTTTAAAAGTGGACAAAAATCAACTGTTCCTGGGGGAGGTAATTAATAGTTTCTCAGGTAAGTAAAGCACTTACAAGTTCAGCCTCCTGGGCACAGGCAGCCCACCGTTGTGGGTTTAAGTCAACACCCTGCATCAGCAAAGCAGGGCCAGTCAGGTGCAGAGGTCAAAGTCGGGCCCAAATAACATAAGCGCCTATGGAGAACAGGAGTGCTCCGGTTCCAGTCTGCTAGCAGGTAAGTACCTGCGTCTTCGGGGAGCAGACCAGGGGGGTTTTGTAGAGCCCAGGGGGAGGGGAGGGGATGGTCCCAAACAGGCACACAAATTACACCCTCAGTGGCACAGGGACGGCCGGGTGCAGTGTGTGAACAAGGCGTCGGGTTTTGTATTGAAGTCAATGGAGGGACCCAGGGGTTACTCTGGCGATGCAGGCAGGGCACAGGGATGCTTCTTGAGCCAGCCACAGACTGGGCTAGGATAAGGGCAGCCTGATGATCACTCCTGCGCTGACGGTTGGCTCCTCTCGGTCCTGGGGGCTGCGTGTGCAGTGTTCTTCCAGGCGTCGGGTTCCTTTGTTACCGGGCAGTCGTAGTCAGGGGGACCCTCTGTATCCTCTCTGCAGGTGTCGCTGTGGGGGTCTAGGGAGGTCAACTCAGGATGTCCACGTCGTTGGAGTCACCTGGGGGTCCTCTCTGCGGTGGTGGTTCTTCTGGACACGAGCTGGGGGCGTCAGGTGCAGAGTGTGAAGACTCACACTTCCGGAGTGAGGCTGGAGTTTTTTTGAAAGATGGTTTCTTTGTTGTAGTTTTGGACAGAGCTGCTGTCCTCAGGAGTTTCTTGGTCCTTTAGGTGCAGGTCAGTCCTCTGAGTCCTCAGAGGTTGCTGGTCCCGCTGGATACGTCGCTGTGCAGGTTCTATGAGTCTGGAGACAGGCCGGTAGTGCTGGGGCCAAGTCCGCTGTTGTCTCCATCGTCTCTGTGGGGCTTTCAGGTCAGCAGTCCTTCTTTCTTCACGTTGCAGGAATCTGATTTCATGGGTTCAGGGTCGTCCCTAAATGCTCAATTTAGGGGGGTGTTTAGGTCTGGGGGGCAGTAGTCAATGGCTACTGTCCTTGTGGGTGGCTACAACCTCTTTGTGCCTCCTTCCTGTGGGAAGGGACACATCCCTAATCCTACTGGGGGGAATCCACGAAAAACAAAATGAAGGATTTCCTAAGGCAGGGGTCACCTCAGCTCAGGACACCTTAGGGTCTGTCCTGACTAGTGGGTGACTCCTCCATGTTTTTCTCATTATCTCCTCCAGACTTATCACCAAAAGTGGGGGCTGTGTCCGGAGGGGCGGGCATCTCCACTAGCTGGAGTGCCCTGGGGTGCTCTAACACCAGGCTTGAGACTTTGAGGCTCACCAGCAGGTGTTACAGTTCCTGCAGGGGGAGGTGTGAAGCACCTCCACCCAGTGCAGGCTTTGTTCTTGGCCACAGAGTGACAAAGGCACTCACCCCAAATGGCCAGAAACTTGTCCGGATATGGCAGGCTGGCAGAAACTGGTCAGCCTGACAATAGTAGTTGGACTGGTATACAGTGGGCATCTCTAAGATGCCCTTTGTGTGCATTTTTCAATAAATCCCACACTGGCATCAGTGTGGATTTATTGTGCTGAGAAGTTTGATACCTAACTTCCCAGTATTCAGTGTAGCCTTTATGGAACTGTGGAGTTTGTGTTTGACAAACTCCCAGACCATATACTTTTTATGGCTACCCAGCACTTACAATGTCTAAGGTTTGGCTTAGACACTGTATGGGCATAGTGCTCATGCAACTATGCCCTCACCTGTGGTATAGTGCACCCTGCCTTAGGGCTGTTAGGCCTGCTAGAGGGGTGATCTACCTATGCCACAGGCAGAGGGTTGTGGGCACAGCACTCTGAGGGGAGTGCCATGTCGAGTTAGTCATTTTCTCCCCACCAGCACACACAAGCTGTGAGGCAGTGTGCATGTGTTGAGTGAGGGGCCCCCAGGGTGGCATAATACATGCTGCAGCCCTTAAGAGACCTTCCCTGGCCACAGGGCCCTTGTTCCCAGGGGTACTGCTTACAAGATACTTATAAGTGTGTCAGGGCGGTGCAAATTGTGGAGACAAAACTACAGCTTAGGGAAAGAACACTGGTGCTGGGGCCTGGTTAGCAAGGTCCCAGCACACTTTCAATCATAACTAGCATCAACAAAAGGCAAAGAGTTAGGGGGTAACCAAGCCATCAGAGGCATTTTCCTACAATTGCTATGATCTCCCAAACAACCCTGCTATATTCTCCCTCACTTATCTCACCTTTGACTCACCCAAAACCCCTTCTACTACTATCATCTCCCTAACCCCTTTCTACAGACTCGTCCCTCCTCCATCTCTCCCTCACTCATCCCACGTTTCATCCTATTGCTATAAACTTCCAATTAACACTTCTGGGTTCTTCCGTCATCTATCCTTCTATTATTCTATTCAAACCTACTAACAAACTCACATATCCTTGCTCAAATCAACTCATACTAATACTGTATTCATATTTCCCTATACTCATCCACCACTAATCCTTTTGGGTTCTGGAGTAGTGCACTGCATGCCGAAAAGTGCTTTGACGCCTCGTCAGGAGTAGAAAGCGCTATATAAATAAAATATACATACCAAACAGCAAATAATACAGGCATAACATATGCAAACAGAAATAATACAGGAAAATACTAACGTCCAATTAAAAGATTTAAAAAAAATAATATTTTAAAATGGTAACTGAATGAGAAATTGTAAAAAGTTGTAAATAATTTGGAAATATTAATCAAATGCATTTAATGCATGAAATGTAATAAATATTTATTAGCTATTTCTTTATTTAATAAGGCAGCTAAAATGTGCATTTAGTTACTTGGGTATTGTAGGAAGCTGGCTCTGTATATACCCATTTCAAAATGATATAATGTGCACAGAGTCTTGGGGTTCCCCAGAAGCTTAACAGAGGCTAAAGTAAATAATACTCATGCTCTCTTGTGTGGTCGAGCAGTTAGGCTTATCAGACGGTAGTGCAAAGCATTTGTTGTACACACCCAGACAACAGAAGAAGCACTCACTCACTGACTTAACTCCAGACCAATGGTTTTTATATAGCAAAAATATATTTTCTTAATTTATTTCTAGAACTACAAGATTCAAGTTGCAGGTAAGTACTTCAATAGATTCGTATTTCACACATATATCAATAGCACTTTGTTTGAAATCGTTAAGTTATACAGTTTTTGAAATATTGGCAATTATCTGTTTTAAAAGTGGACAGTGCAATTTTCAGAAACAGTTCCTGCGGGAAGAAAAGTTAGTACGATTTATAGGGGAGTACTCGACTTAAAGTCCCAGTCTCGGGGATTAGGAAGTCCTCGGGTTGGGGTTCAAGTTAACCCCAAACACCCATCACCAGCAACACGGGGCCGGCCGTGTGCGGAGGTCGAAGTTGAGGTAAAATTAACATGAGCTCCTATGGAGACTGGGGGTACTCGGAATCAGGCCTGTCTGCAGGTAAGTACCCGCAACGAGGGCAGACCTGGGGGGATTTAGAGGAGCACTGGGGAGAAGGGGGGCACACGTAGGCACCAAACACACAACCTCATCAGCACTGGGGTAGCCGGGTGCAGGGTGCAAACAAGGCATTGGATTTCCAATGATTCTCTATGAGGGGACACTGGGGGTCACTCAGAGGATGCATGGGAGGTCCACAGGGTCGCCTCAGGCAAACCACTGGCTAGACAGGGAGGAGGGCTGCCTGTTGAACATAAATGCACCGGAGGTCAGGTTCTCCAAGGCCTGGGTGGAGTGGTCTTTTAGGCGTCAGATATCTTCGTACGGAACTTTCGCAGTCAGGGGGTCCTCTGGATTCCCTCTACAGGCGGCGTCATGGAGGGGAGGAGAGGACAACCCAGGGTGTACACTTGCTCACAATCGCTTGGGGATCCTTTCTGGTCAGTTGGGCCAGCTAGGTGCAGAGTGGTCAGGACTCTTACATTCGGGGTGGTTGTGGCGTCCCTAGGTGCTGTTTCTTCTTGGACAAGGCCGCTGTGCACATGAGTTCTGGTTCTTTTGGGTGCAGGGCAGTCCTCTGGAGCTTGGCAGAGGTCACTGGTCTCGCTGTCCTTGTGAAAGTTCTTTGAAGCAGGAGGCAGGCTGGTAGGGCTGGGGCTGAGTCAGTTGTCTTCCTTCTTCTCTGTTGGGATTTCAGCTTAGCAGTCTTCTTTCTTGTCAGGTCGCCAGGAATCGGACGACTTGGGTTCAGAGGAGCCCTTAAATCCTGGATTTAGGGGTGTTTCAGGGGTCAGAGGGCAGTAGCCAATGGCTACTGTCCCTGAGGGTGGCTACACCCTTCTTGTGTCCACTCCCTTTGAGGAGGGGGGAACATTCCTAACCCTATTGGTCCCTGTCCTCCAAACCATGATGGAGGATTCTGCAGGTAGGGGGTCACCTCAGCTCTGGACACCTTAGGGGTGGTCACTCCTCCCTGGTTTGCCTCATTTTCCTGCCGGACACCACCAGGTGTTACAGTTCCTGCAGGGGGGAGGTGTGAAGCAGGCTTTGTTTCTGGCCTCAGAGAGTACAGAGGCTCTCACCCCATGAGGGTCAGCAACTTGTCTGCTAGTGGCAGGCTGAGACAGACCAGTCAGTCCTTCACTAGATAATTGGGTAAAATACAGGGGGCATCTCTTAGATGCCCTCTGTGTGCATTTTTGTAATAAATTCCACACTGGCATCAGTGGGGGTTTATTGTGATGAGAAGTTTGATACCAAACTTCCCGGTACTCAGTGAAGCCATTATGGAGCTGCAAAGTTCGTAATGACAAACTCCCAGAACATATACTCAATATGGCTACACTGCACTTACAATGTCTAAGAATGGACTTAGACACTGTAGGGGCATATTGCTCATGCAGCTATGCCCTCACCTGGGGTATAGTGCACCCTGCCTTGGTTTGTGGGCATGGCTCCCCGAGAGCGGTGCCAAGTGAACTTTGCCTTTTTCTCCCCACCAGCATACACAAGCTGCTGGGGCAGTGTGCATGTGCTTGGTGAGGAATAATACATGCTGCAGCCCTTGTGGATATTCCCTGGCCACAGAGCCCTTTGTACCAGGGGTACCTTTTACAAGGGACTTAACTGAGTGCCATGGGTGTGCGAATTGTGCTAACAAAGGTCAAGATTTTGGGAAAGAGCACTGGTGCTGGGGCCTGGTTAGCAGGATCCCAGCACACATTCAAAGTTGGCATCAACACAAGGCAAAAAGAGAGAGGGGGGTAATTTACAGTTGCACTTTCCTACACAACCCCCCTAACCAAACGGAACAGGATGAGACTAACCTTTACCAAGAGAGTCTTCATTATCTAATTGGAAGGACCTGGAAAGGCCATCTGCATTGGCATGGGCAGTCCCAGATCTGTGTTCCACTACAAAGTCCATTCACTGTATGGATATGGACCACCTCAAAGGGTTAGGGTTCTCAACTTTCATTTGCATTAGCCATCTGAGAGGTCTGTGGTCAGTTTGAACAGTGAAGTGAGTACCAAATAAGTATGGTCTCAAACCACAGCAAAGGCCTCCCTCTCAATGGCACTCCAATGCTGCTCCCTGGGGAGTAACCTGCTGCTAATGAAAGGAACTGGCTGGGCAAGGCCATCATCAATGGTTTGGGACAGGTCTGCTCTTATCCCATGTTCAGAGACATCTCTCTGCACAATGAACTGCCTAGAATAATCTGGAGCCTTGAGAACTGGTGCTGAGCACATTGCCTCTTTCAGGGTTTCAAAGGCCTTCTGACAGTCAAGGGTCCAGTTTACTTTTTTGGGCATCTTCTTTGAGGCCAGTTCTGTGAGGGGAGTCACAATGGATCCATACCCCTTCACAAACCTTCTGTAGTAACCAGTCAAGCCAAGGAATACCCTGACTTGAGGCTGAGTTTTTGGAGCTTTCCAATCTAAAATTGTCTGGATCTTGGGTTGTAAGGGTTGCACTTGGCCTCCACCTACAAGGTGGCCCAGGAACAACTGTGCCCTGCCCTAATTGGCACTTTGATGCTTTAATAATAAGGCCTGTAGCTTGCAAGGCCTACAAAACCCTTCCCAGTTGGAGCTAAAGAAAGCAATATCATCTAGATATGCTGCACTAAAGGACTCCAGGCCAGCAAGGACTAGATTCACCAACCTCTGGAAGGTGGCAGGGGCATTCTTTAAGACAAAGGGCATAAAAGTGAACTGATAATGTTCATCAGACGTAGAAAATGCTGACTTTTCTTTTGCTCGAGGTACCACCCTAATTTGCCAGTACCTTGCAGTTAATTCAAAGGTACTTAAGAATTTGGCTGCACCTAACTTGTCAATCAATTCATCTGCTCTGGGCATAGGGTGTGCATCTGTCTTGGTGACAGAGTTGAGACCTCTATAGTCCCCACAGAACCTCATTTCTCTCTTGCCATCTTTGGTATGAGGTTTGGGGACTAAGACCACAGGGCTAGCCCAGGGAGTGTCAAGGGTGCTCAATTACACCTAACTCCAGCATCTTGTGGACGTCCACTTTGACGCTCTCTTTGACTTGGTCAGACTGTCTGTATATTTTGGTTTTGACAAGTAAACTGTCCTGTGTCCACATCATGGGTACACAAGTGTGGCTGACCAGGGGTCAAACAGAAGAGCTCCGCATACTGCTGTAGGACTTGCTGTTGGGAAGAGAGGGTGTCTGAATAGAAAACTCCATCTACTGACCCATCCTTAGTGTCAGTGGAGTGCAAGTCAGGAAGAGGTTCACTCTCTACTTCCTTGTCCTCATCAGTAACCATAACATCAGCATGGTTATGTCTGCCCTATCATTGTAGAGTTTCAGGCAATTAACATGGATCACCCTCTTGGGTGTCCTGCTACGGCCCAGGTCCACCAAGTAGGTGACCTGACTCTTCTTTTCAAGGGTTGAGTAAGGGCCACTCAATTTGTTTCTGTACTGAAGTGCCCTGGGAACCACAAACTCTAGAACCCAAACTGTCTGCACTGGCTGGAATTCTACCAGTGCAGCCTTTTGGTCATAACACTACTTCTGGAGCTGTTGGCTGGCCTCAAGGTTCTTGGCTGCCTTTTCCATGTACTCAGCTATCCTAGATTGGAGGCCAAGCACATAGTCCATCACATCTTGTTTAGGTTCATGGAGAGGTCTCTCCCAGCCTTCTTTAACAAGTGGCAGTGGTCCCATTAGAGGATGGCCAAACAGAAGGTCCAAGGGGGAAAAATCTACTCTCTTTTGTGGCACCTCTCTGTAGGGGAAAAGCAAGCATGGCAGGAGGACATCCCATCGACTTTTGAATTTTTCAAGGAGCCACATGACCATGCCCTGAAGTATCTTGTTGAATCTCGCAACAAGTCCACTGGTTTGTGGATGGTATGGTGTGGTGAATTTATAAGTCACCCCACACTCTTTCCACACGTGTTTCAGGTAAGCTGACATGAAGTTTGTGTCTCTGCCAGACACCACCTCCTTAGGAAAACCCACTCTGGTAAAAATACCAATCATGGCCTTGGCAACTGTAGGAGATGTAGTAGACCTAAGAGGAATTGTTTCAGGGTATCTGGTAGCATGATCCACTACTACCAGTATGTACTGGTTCCCTGAGGCTGTGTGTGGCTCAAGTTGACCCACAATGTTCAGACCAACCCTTTCAAAGGGAACCCCCACCACAGGAAGTGGAATGAGGGGGGCCTTTGGGTAACCACCTTGTAAGGAAATGCCTCCTTGGCATGGTTATCCCCTGACGTTTTGCCTTTGCTGATGCTAAGTTATGATTTGAAAGTGTGCTGAGGCTTGCTAACCAGGCCCCAGCACCAGTGTTCTTTCCCTAACCGGTACTTTTGTTTCCACAATTGACACACCCTGGCATCCAGGTAAGTCCCTTGTAACTGGTACCCCTGGTACCAAGGGCCCTGATGCCAGGGAAGGTCTCTAAGGGCTGCAGCATGTCTTATGCCACCCTGGGGACCCCTCACACAGCACAGACACACTGCTTGCCAGCTTGCGTGTGCTAGTGGGGATAAAATGACTAAGTCAACATGGCACTCCCCTCAGGGTGCCATGCCAACCTCACACTGCCTATGAAGTATAGATAAGTCACCCTTCTAGCAGGCCTTACAGCCCTAAGGCAGGGTGCACTATACCATAGGTGAGGGCATAAGTGCCTGAGCACTATGCCCCTAAAGTGTCTAAGCAAAACCTTACACATTGTAAGTGCAGGGTAGCCATAAGAGTATATGGTCTGTGAGTCTGTCAGACATGAACTCCACAGCACCATAATGGCTACACTGAAAACTGTGAAGTTTGGTATCAAACTTCTCAGCACAATAAATGCACACTTATGCCAGTTTACATTTTATTGTAACATACACCCCAGAGGGCACCTTAGAGGTGCCCCCTGAAACCTTAACCAACTACCCGTGTAGGCTGACTGGTTTTAGCAGCCTGCCACACATGAGACATGTTGCTGGCCACATGGGGAGAGTGTCTTTGTCACTCTGTGGCTAGTAACAAAGCATGTACTGGGTGGAGGTGCTTCTCACCTCCCCCTGCAGGCACTGTAACACCTGGTGGTGAGCCTCAAAGGCTCACCCCCTTTGTTACAGCACCCCAGGGCACTCCAGCTAGTGGAGTTGCCCACCCCCTCCGGCCACGGCCCCACTTTTGGCGGCAAGGCCGGAGGCTTTAATGAGAAAAACAAGGAGGAGTCACTGGCCAGCCAGGACAGCCCCTAAGGTGTCCTGAGCTGAGGTGGCTCTGACTTTTAGAAATCCTCCATCTTGCAGATGGAAGATTCCCCCAATAGGGATAGGAATGTGCCCCCTCCCCTCAGGGAGGAGGCACAAAGAGGGTGTAGCCACCCTCAGGGCTGGTAGCCATTGGCTACTAACCCCCCAGACCTAAACACACCCCTAAATTGAGTATTTAGGGTCCCCAGAACCAAGCAAGATAGATTCCTGCAACCTAAGAAGAAGAGGATTGCTGAACTGAAAAACCTGCAGAGAAGACGGAGACACCAACTGCTTTGGCCCCAGCTCTATCGGCCTGTCTCCCCCCTTCTAAAGACACTGCTCCAGCAACACGTTCCCAGGGTCCAGCAACCTCTGAAGCCTCAGAGGACTACCCTGCATTTAGAAGGACCAAGAACTCCAGAGGACAGCGGCTCTGTTCCCCAAAGACTGCAACTTTGCAACAAAGAAGCTCTTTTGAAACAACACACGTTTCCCGCCGGAAGCGTGAGACTTTGCACTCTGCACCCGACGCCCCCGGCTCGACTTGTGGAGAACAAACACCACAGGGAGGACTCCCCGGTGACTACGAGACCGTGAGTAGCCAGAGTTGACCCCCCTGAGCACCCACAGCGACGCCTGCAGAGGTAATCCCGAGGCTCCCCTGACCGCGACTGCCTGCTTCAAAGACCCGACACCTAGGTAAAGACTCTGCATCCGCAGCCCCCAGGACCGGAAGGATCCGACCTCCAGTGCAGGAGCGACCTCCAGGTGGCCCTCTCCCTTGCCCAGGTGGTGGCTACCCCGAGGAGTACCCCCCGTCCCCCCCCCCCGCATCGCTGAAGAGACTCCTTGGTCTCCCATTGATTCCTATTGCGAACCCGACACATGTTTGCACACTGCACCCGGCCGCCCCCATGCCGCTGAGGGTGTACTTTCTGTGCTGACTTGTGTCCCCCCCCGGTGCCCTACAAAACCCCCCTGGTCTGCCCTCCTAAGACGCGAGTACTTACCTGCTGGCAGACTGGAACCGGGGCACCCCCTTCTCCATTGAAGCCTATGTGTTTTGGGCACCACTTTGACCTCTGCACCTGACCGGCCCTGAGCTGCTGGTGTGGTAACTTTGGGGTTGCTCTGAAACCCCAACGGTGGGCTACCTTGGACACAAACTTGAACCCTGTAGGTGGTTTACTTACCTGCAAAAACTAACAAACACTTACCTCCCCCCAGGAACTGTTGAAAATTGCAGTCTAGTTTTAAAATAGCTATATGTCATTTGTGTGAAAACTGTAAATGCTATTTAACTAATTCAAAGTTCCTAAGTGAAGAACCTTTCATTTAAAGCATTACTTGTAAATCTTGAACCTGTGGTTCTTAAAATAAACTAAGAAAATATATTTTTCTATACAAAAACCTATTGGCCTGGAATTGTCTTTGAGTGTGTGTTCCTCATTTATTGCCTGTGTGTGCACAACAAATGCTTAACACTACCCTCTGATAAGCCTACTGCTCGACCACACTACCACAAAATAGAGTATTAGAATTATCTCTTTTTGCCACTAACTTACCTCTAAGGGGAACCCTTGGACTCTGTGCATGCTATTTCTTACTTTGAAATAGTACATACAGAGCCAACTTCCTACACACCAGTATTGACAGGTAACATAGGAGCTACAAAAACCCTTCACTTTCTGGGACATATTGTGCCAATAAAAGTGGTTGACAAATCTGCTCCATGTTTCGGTTTGTCCCAAATGTCCAGCTAGGGGGAAGTCATGGGCCAAAGTTAGGATAAACTCACTAAACTCCTGAAGCACTAACACTCTTCCTGGTTGTACCAGATTTGGGGTCTCTGGCCTCAGTGCGAAGGAGTCCATCTTCCCAATAGACCCTGTGGGACCCACGGACATCTCCCTTCTCCTGTGCAGTAGCTTGCTGCCTCAGGCCTTCAAGAGTGGAACACGTCCTTTGTCCCTGGCACAGCTGTTCCCTTGAGGGTCCCCCTGGGCCCAACAGCTCTACCAGAAGAGGCTCCAGCTCCATGGACTCAGTTACCTCAGGGGATAAGACATCTTCCTGAGAGGAGAGGTCTTGTTTCTTTTGCTGTTCAGAGTCTGGTCTCCCAGTTATCTTTTCTCTTAGAAGGTTGGGCCATTATTCCAGGCTATGACACTTTTTTCTCACGCTGTGCTCTGCTTTGTGCTCTAGTTTTCACACACACACCAGTTCAGGGATTTCCAGCATGCTGCATGGGTTCTGAGCTCTAACTCAGCCCAAGCTGAGAACTCCAGATCATTCCCTAGCAAGCATTCCACTGGAATTGCAGCAGAGACCACTACCAGTTCAGGCCAGTAACCCCTCCCCATTCTAAAGTCACCATAGCCATGTGATGGACCTTAGAAACATTGTCAGCCTTGGTGACTGGATAAGTTTGTCCAGCCAAATATTGTCCTGGGGAAACCAATTTCTCTGTCACCATGGTGACACTGGCACCCTTATACCTTAGGGCTTCTACCTTTGTCCCATTAATTAATAGCTGCTCCCTGTATTTTTGCATGTTAGGCAGCCAGGCTGCCAGTGTGGATTTATCCACCCCACCCTCATAGACTCGAGTAGCTTCAGTGTGAACCTTGATTTGTTCTGGGCATACTGTTGATCCCACCTGGAGACTGGCTATCCCAGTACTAGCTGGAGCAGTACTAGGGTTTTGTTTTCTTGGGACAGGCCATGTCTCCAGTTTGGTGTCCATGTTGTTTACAGGTGTGACACCAGGCCTTGTTGGGATCAAAGTTTTTAACCTTGTACCCACTTGTGGACTGTGAAGAGGCTGAGGGCCCACCCGCCTGAGCTGGTTTGAGGTCCTTGTGAAGACTCTGTTTTTTTCCTTAGGTGTCTCACCACCCTTCTCCTGGGAGGCTCTGTGACCCCTTTATTTTGGTCACCCTCTGTGGAATTCTTGGTCACCCTAGTCTTCACCCAATGGGCTGCCTTCTTCCCCAATTCTTGGGGAGAAAGTGGACCTAGGTCTACCAGATATTGATGCAACGTGTCATTGCAGCAGTTACTTAACAGGTGTTCCTTTATAAACAAATTATAAAGCCCATCATAATCATGCACTCTACTGCCAGTTATCCAACCATCTAGGGTTTTCACTGAGTAGTCTACAAAATCAACCCAGGATTGGCTTGAGGTTTTGTGAGTCTCCCTGAATCTAATTCTGTACTCCTCAGTGGTGAATCCAAAGCCCTCAATCAGGGTAGCCTTCATGTGGTCACAGGATTCAGCGTTTGCACCAGTGAGTGAGAGAAGTCTATCCCTACACTTACCAGTAAACAGTTCTCAAAGGAGAGCTCCCCAGTGAGATCTGTTTAACTTTCTAGCTGCACAAGCTCTCTGCGAAGCTGTGAATACCATTTGGTGATATCACCTTCTTCATATTTGGAGACAATCCCTTTGGGTATTTTTAGGATATCAGTATTCTCTCCGACCCTATTTATATTGCTGCCACCATTAATGGGTGCTAAGCCCATTTTTGCTCTCTCCCTTTCTAAAGCTAGGAGCTGTTGCTCCAAAGATAATCTTTTGGCCATCCTTACTAAAAGGAGGTCATCTTCATTGGAACTGGACTCCCCTGTGGAAGATCCAGATCCTGTGAGCACTATCCTTGGAGATAAAGGTTTTGGGACCCTTGTCTCCCTAGTTAGGCGAGGGATTGGGGAGTGGGGGGACTGGGGAAGTTGATCCTCCTAATCTCTAATATCTTCCCTGTCTGAAGGGAGGTCTTCCTCCTCACCAGGGTGGTCCCTTGTATACTCCGACAAGAGCTCCCGGAGCTTGACCTTGGTAGAGTTGGAACCTGTTGTAATCTTTTTCAGCTTACAGAGGAACCTTAAGTCTGCCATCCCTAGATGGAAGTAAGGGGTGAGGTTGAGTTTCACAACCATTTCCTGAGCTGCTCATTGTGTTACTAAAGTTGGGATTACTTTTTAAAAACTAACAACTACTTCTAGTAACTAACTCTTAACTTATAATAACTTAAATCTAAAAAGAAATGCTAAGGGGGCTTAACCAAGGCCTTAGCAAGACTTTAAAAATCTAGAAACATTTGCCAAATTAAAAAAACAGTTTAAGGGCAATTTTGGAATTTAGTTGTGTGATCAGGTATTCGCTGAATAATCCAGCAAATGCAAAGTCGTAGATCCCACCGATGATCCACCAATGAAGGAAGCTGGCTCTGTAGATACTATATCAAAATGAGATATAGTGTGCACAGAGTCCGGGGGCTCAACAGAGGCTAAAGTAGATAATAATAATGCTCATCTCCTGCACTGCACTGTTGGTCTTCTCCGTCCCCTCTCAAACTGGTCCTGCATCCACAGAAGGGTAGGTATTGGTTCCTGCCATGATCGGACACTCCATCACGAACTGGACTTGGTCCCCTTCCTTTGCAGGTCCTCTTTTGTAGGAATCCACCTTTGGGTTCTTCCAGTCTTGTTTTGGTCTTGCATAATCCTTTTCCAAAGTCCTCCTACTGGTTTTGGAGGAAGCCAGGTACTTATCTCTCCTGGTCGCTGGGGGTCCCTCTGATAGTCACCTGCTGGGGTTCCTAGTTCCTCCAGCTCCCTTCTACTGACTCCACTTTCTTGGGTTGGGGAGTACCTTTCAAATCCCACTATTTTAGTATATGGTTTGGTCCTCCATTAGGGCCCTCACTATTCTCTATTGCTTTTGCCAGTTTATCTTATGCTCTTTACTGATTGCTAATGTTTATATAATAGTGTGTTTACTTACCTCAAGTTGAGGCACTATCATTAGTATTCTAGTATTTGTGTTACACTAATAAAGTACCTTTATTTTTGTAACTTTGAGGTTCTTTCGTGTGTGATAGTGCTATGTGACTATAGTGGTATTGCACAAGCTTTGCATGACTTCTAAATAAGTCTTGGCTGCTCACCCACAGCCACCCCTAGAGAGCTCTGACTTCCTAGACACTACCTACACTTCACTAATAGGGGATACCTGGACCTGATATAGAGTGTTAACACCACAGGTGTCCACCACCGACCAGGCCAGCTTCCTACAATTACTCACCCATACCACCACCATTGAGCAAGCCTTGGACTGCTGTGCTGTGCTACGCTACGCTACCCTATGAGAGTCAAGCCCTACAATGGAGTGTTTGGTTCCCAGTGGTGGTCGAGTGGAGACCCATTACTTCTGCGGGCCACAGAATTAATAACCCACCCTCCAACAGATTTTCTTCTAAAGGACAAGGATTACTTTAGATTCTGTTTACTGAAGAATAGCTATCTCCTACCCATCACCTGTTATGGATTTATAGATTTGGAGTCGAAGTTTTCAGGAGAGTTTTAAAATGGCAGGTACATTTTTAATAACAACCTTTATTGGCATTTTCATTAGAATCGTATGTGATTTAATCATATATTGAAAAACGTGCTCATTGTCGACATTTAAAATGTGCACTGTGAAGAAGCGTCAGATACCTTCCTACACACGATTTGGTACTGTCCGCACATACAGACATAGTGGAAGGAGATGGATGTAGAGCTTGCCGATATTCTGGAAACCCCTGTCCCATCCACTCCAAAGTTGACAGTTTTGGGAATTTCTAGTGATGTACACCTACCCAGAAAACAACTTGTATTCTGTGTGCTGAGCTTCAGCATAGCAAAAAGGGATATATCTAGTAAGTGGGGAAGCCACATCCTTCCCACAAAGAATCAATGGGTGACTGGTATGATGAACTACATGAAGGCAGAAAAAGTGGTCATACGAAGCGAGGGACTGCCTGGGAACATTTCAGAAGGTATAGAGATGGTGGGGAACTTATTACAGCCTAGATTGGGAGACACTGGCCGGTGGGACCGCTCCATCACCAGAGGGACACAATCGGACTACCGAACATGGTTGAGTGACATGGGCACACCCAGATGCCAAGTGGAGAGAGATCAGAGAAGGGGTCCAGTCATTTAGCCCTATAGTTTATAATGAACAAGAGTCGATCTGACATCACAAGACATGAGACTACTCACTGGATATTGTTACTGTATTGTGTGAGGCGATGGAATGTTTTGGTTTGGTTCCAAATTAAACCATAAAAAGATTTTATAAAGACACTATTAAAATATAAATAGCAATAAAACCAACCCTTAACCCAAAACAAATTTCATAGCCACTTAATCCTTTCAAGAATGCTATTGGTAAGTTCATGGTTATACATGGAACCCAAACCTCTGAAGTTCTGTTCTATACACTGAAATGAGACCTCTTGCGTGCCTCAATGCTTTATATGTTTTTTAATCAACCACATGACTCATAAATGGGCCACTTATTTTTTGGTGCTTCGGCTGCCTGCCATATTAGTGCAATTCCATTATTTGACAAGAGCAGCTCCAAATGTAGAAACACATTAACATATCCATTTACCTCCAAATCTTGATGATTTACATTAGGTAGTACTGCAAGACTAAACAGGAAAATGGATTTGTGTGGAAATGAGAATCAAAGCAGTAGTGTAGCTGGAAGTATGGAAAATGGCTCACAATGCCTCTTGACAGATGGCGAAAACCATAACTCCCTGGGATGGCTGTAGTCACAGCCTTTGCTCTAGAAGAATGAGATCTGTATGCTCTAAAGCTTTGCAGAGGATCCGTCTTTGTCGGGCATAACACAGCTTAAAGATAGTGAGAAATCTAGTGGGACAGTTTGTTTCTGGACAGCACACTGGCCCATGCACTCACGCAACATACAGTCACACACAGCATTCATGCTGCTAGTGATCACCTGAATTATCTTGTCCCCGATCAATGGAAAGGATTTAATTCAGGGTACGCAACTCCAAAAGACTTACATGGGATTGTTGGTCCAATAAGGATAACCTTCGGATCTCCACTTTGTCCAGGGGCACTTACCCAGGACCGCCTCTAACCCCACCCCCACGCAAAGAATTATTCTTCAGTTACCACAGGTTTTACCCAGTCACCAGGATTACTGTCTGAATGTCCCGGATTTGTTGTGTGAGCAGAATGGCCTTAAGGAGACTGTGCCCAAGATGGCTTCAATGATGAGTAGCTTCTGCAAGTGTGAGAGCTGAGACTTGTAACCATTGAGTTTGAACTCCAGGTTGAACAACAGTAATATTATACTTTTCAGATAGTCTAAAACTAACGAAGCAGAGATGAGCTCACCTACTCACCAGTCATCGAGGTATGGGAACATGCTGGAATGTTATCTGTATTTAACTACTGGCTCAGTTTTGACCAATCACTCCATTTTGTGCTTAGCTTAGCTCCAGATGCCATCACATCGGCGGTGCAGGTATTTTTCCACTTACAGCTTGTTTTCTACACTGAACATGTTTATCCTCTTCTTCCTAGCACACGGTTACACCGTGTTGGAACAAAACATGGGAGCTGTGGAAGGTACATGATAAGAGAAGGCTTCAGCCCTGGGAATGTTTCCATCAAGGAAAAGTAGAGTTTTTCTGTCGCTGGAATGCGCATCGGGGCAGGTCCTGTTCCTTGATGTGTTTTTGAAGAAGACCGAGCACAGCCAACAACTGAATTTCATAACTTAAGCCAAGCAAGGGGGAGGTTGGCAGAACTTTACTCTTGGGCATGTTTACAGTATATAAGGTGGAGAAGCTTGGCACCTAGTTAGAAGCTCTCCTGAACGAGGACACACGCTTCAGGGTAAACAATCCCATGTTGGAAAGATCTCCTACTGCCTCAGCAGTCCAGGACTCCTCAGCTTGATGTTGGCAAGGTTGAAGAAGTCAACCCTCATGGTGATGCATTTTAATTCTTAATTATCTAGCTTTGCTTTGTTATGTGCATACATAAGGAAAATGTTACTTATCCAGTAGACATCTGTTCGTGGCATCTAGTGATGTAGAGTCACATGCTTTGTGAAAGTCCGCCATATAGTGTTGGGTTCAGAGTTTTGCAAGTTGTTTTTCTTTGAAGGTTTTCGAGTCATGAGATAGAGTGACTCCTCCTCTCGGTGATACTGCACATGGGCATCAAGTCCTTTGTTAGACTGTTTTCCCAGAGGCGGGTGAAGTAATAAGTGTGTGCATGTATATGTAGATAGTAAAGTAATGAGATGTTCAAGCAACATATATACATAATTATAATACAATGTACTACAGGGGATACAGGCTCCCAGGGAGGGCGCATGTGAATCTATATCACTACATGCCACGAACAGATGTCTACTGGGTAAATAAGCATTTTCTGTCAGATGGCATGTGCAGCTGTAGATACACATGTTTTGCACTGACTGTAAAGCAGACTCCTCCAGAAAATAAGCGGTGACTAGCCTGTAGGAGTTGTAGTAGTTAGAACTAGTGTTCTAAGCACTGCCTGTCCAACATTTGCTTGTTGGTGAGATAACACATTCACACAGTAGTGTTTAGTAAATGTGTGTAGTGTAGACTGCTTTACATATGTCTGCTACTGGTATGTTTCCTAAGAATGCCACTGAAGCTCCCTTTTTCCTAGTAGAATGAGCTTTAGGAGTAATTGGTAATTGCCTTTTAGATTTAAAATAGCAGGTTTGTATGCACTTGATTATCCATCGTGCTAATCCATTTTTTGAAATGGGATTACCTTTGTGAGGTTGTTGAAATGCTACAAAAAGTTGTTTCGATTTTCTGAAGTCTTTTGTTCTATCTTTGTAGTACATGAGAGCACTTTTAACATCAAGGGTGTGAAGAGCTCTGGCTGTGGAAATAAGACTGGCAACTCCACTGACATATGAAAAGGTGAAACCACCTTTGGTAGGAATTTTGGGGTTGTCCTAAGAACTATTTTGCTTTTGTGAATTTGAAAAAAAGGTTCTTCTAAAGTGAACACTTGAATTTCACTAACTCTTCTTAAAGCAACCTTCCATGATAAAAACTGAAGAGGGCAAGAATGCATGGGTTCAAAAGGTGGCCCCATAAGTCTTGAGTACAATATTAAGATTCCACATAGGGGATGGCTCCAGCTCTAGGTGGAATAATCCTTTTAAGAACCTCAATAAAGGCTTTAATAACAGGAATCCTAAACAGGGCAGTAAGATGTTTGTTTTGGAGATAAAAAAAGCTATTGCTGTTAAATTGATTAGGATAGAGGAATACTTAAGGTTTGCTTTTTGTAACTGTAGCAAATAGCAAACAATATATTGTATTGATGCCTTAAGTGGTTCAATGTTTATAGGTTGGCAGTCGTAAACAAACCGCTTCCATTCAGCTGCATAACATTGTCTAGTTGTGGGTTTGCCTGCTTCCTCTAAAATATCTATACTTTCTGATGGAAGATGGAAGTAGACAAACTCTGACTTCAGGAGCCAAATTGCGAGGATTTGGATGTCTGATTTCCCTTTCCTTTGAGTCAACAGGTATGGTCTGTTTGGTAGATTGTGATGTGGTACTACAGAAAGGTCAAGTAGTGATGTATACAAATGTTGACGTGCCCACGTGGCAGCTATGAGTATCATGGTGAGGTTTGTTTCATCTTTGTGATCAGAAATGGAATTAATGGGAGCGGTGGAAAAGCGTAAGCAAATATCCCTGACCAATTCATCCATAGAGCACTGCCCTTGGATTGAGGGTGTGGGTACCTGGATGCAAAGCTTTGGCATTTTGTGTTTTCTTTTGAGTTGAAAAGGTCTATTTCTGGTGTGCCCCACATTTGGAAGTATTGCTGAATCACCTGTGGATGAATCTCCCATTCGTGTATCTCTTGTTGCATCCTGCTTAAGAGATCCGCTAGTTGATTGTGTATTCCTGGAATATATTCTGCCATTAGTTGAATGCAGTTGTGAATTGCCCATTTCCAAATTGTTTGTGCTAGACCTGACAATTGTGATGAGTGTGCCCCCCCACCACCTTTTTTTTGCAGATAATACATTGGGGTCATATTGTCGTCCTTATTAATACTATCTTGTGTGTGATTTGTGTCACAAAAGCTTTGAGTGCTAGGGATAGTGCTAGTAACTAAGTGTGTTGTGTAATAAGTTTGTTTGATTGAGTCCCATCCCCCTTGCATAGTGAGGTTGTTGAGATGAGCTCCCCAACCTGCATCTGTTGTAATTATGGTCTCAGGCACAGGGTCCTGAAAGGGCCGCATTTTTGATAGGTTTGTGGAATTTCACATGCAGGGAGCGGTGAGTCTGGAGGTCCAACACCACCAGATCCTGAATTTGACCCTGTGCCTGAGACCATGGTTGAGAGAGACACCGCTGTAGTGGTCACATGTGTAGTCTTGCATTGGATACTATTGCTATGCACGAAGCCATCATTCCTAATAGTTTCATCACCAACTTTGCTGTATAAGAGTGGTTGTATTGTAGTTGAGATGATATCGCGAAATGCTTGAATACTGACTGGTTTTGGGTATGCTAATCCTGACTGTGTGTTCAGAACTGCCCCCAGATACGGTTGCATCTGTGATGGCTGCAGGTGAGCTAAGGGTTAATTGATATTGAATCCTAGATTGTGTAGGATGTTTATGGTATATTGATTAAGATGTTGAGAAATTCGAATTGTACTGTCCTTTATAACCTGGTCGTCGAGATATGTGATGACGTGTAGGAAGTTGGCTCTGTATATACTATTTCAAAGTAAGAAATAATGTGCACAGAGTCCAGGGGTTCCCCTTAGAGGTAAGATAGTGGCAAAATTAGTTAATTCTAATGCTCTATTTTGTGGTAGTGTGGTAGAGGAGAAGGCTTATCAGAGGGAAGTGTTAAGCATTTGTTGTACACACACAGGCAATACATGAGGAACACACACTCAAAGACTTAACCCGAGGCCAATAGTTTTTATATAGAAAAATATATTTTCTTAATTTATTTTTAGAACTACAAGTTCAAGATTTGAAGTAAATATATAAAATGCAAGGTACTCCACACAGGTAAGTTAGGAACTTTGAATTAGAGCAATAACATATACAGCAATAAGCTATTTTAAAAGTACACACAGAGTAAAAATCAACGTTTCCTGTGGGAGGTAAGTATTGGTTAGATTGTGAGGTAAGTAAGACACTTACAAGTCTCAGTTCCTGGGCATAGGCAGCCCACCGTTGGGGGTTAAAGGCAACCCCAAAGTTACCACGCCAGCAGCTCACGGCCGGTCAGGTGCAGAGGTCAAAGAAGTGCCCAAAAAACATAGGCGCCTATGGAGAACAGTGCTGCTCCGGTTCCAGTCAGCCAGCAGGTAAGTACCTGCGTCCTCTGGGGGCAGACCGGGGGGTTGGGGGGGTTTGTAGAGCACGTGGGGGCGGGGGGGTCACACAAAACACACCCTCAGCAGCACAGGGGCGGCCGGGTGCAATGTGCAAAGCAGGCGAGGGGTTTTGTATAGGAAACAATGGAGGGACCCGGGGGTCACTCTAGCGGAGCAGGCAGATACAGGGGGGGGGTCTCGGGCCAGCCACCACCTGGGCTAGGCAGAGGGTTACCTGGGGGTCACTCCTACACTGAAGTTCGGTTCCTTCTGGTCCTGGGGGCTACGGGTGCAGTGCTTGGTCCAGGCATCGGGTCCCTTGTTACAGGCAGTCGTGGTCAGGGTGAGCCTCTGAATTCTCTCTGCAGGCATCGCTGTGGGGGTCGAGAGTGGTCGTCTTGGGCTACTCACGGGTCGCAGTCGCCTGGGAGTCCTCCCTGTGGTGATTGTTCTCTGGATCCTCTGAATTCTCTCTGCAGGCATCGCTGTGGGGGTCGAGAGTGGTCGTCTTGGGCTACTCACGGGTCGCAGTCGCCTGGGAGTCCTCCCTGTGGTGATTGTTCTCTGGATCTCGAACCGGGGGCATCGGGTGCAGTGTGTGAAGTCTCACGCTTCCGGCGGAAAGAGTGAGGTCTTTGAAGATTGTAGAAAAGTTGCAAGAATGTTGCTGTTTGTTGAGCAGAGCCGCTGCTCACTGGACTTTCTTGGTCCTGGGGTTCAGGGCAGCCCTCTGAGGCTTCAGAGGTCGCTGGTCCCTGTCGGATGCGTTGCTGTGCAGGTTCTTTGAGTCTGGAGACATGCCTGTAGGGCTGGGACCAAGTCACTTGTCGTCCCCATCGCCTCTGCAGGGCTTTCAGATCAGCAGCCCTTCTTTGTGTAGGTTGCAAGAATCTGGTTTCCTGGGTTCTGGGTCACCCTTAAATACTGAATTTAGGGGTGTGTTTAGGTCAGGAGGGCAGTAGCCAATGGCTACTGTCCTGGAGGGTGGCTACACCCTCTTTGTGCCTCCTCCCTGAGGGAAAGGGGGCACATCCCTAATCCTATTGGGGGAATCCTCCAATCTAAAGATGGAGGATTTCTAAAGGCAGGGGTCACCTCGGCTCAGGACACCTTAGGGGCTATCCTGACTGGTGGGTGACTCCTTGTTTTTCTCATTATCCTCTCCTACCAGCCGCCAAAAGTGGGGGTAGTGGCCGGAGTGGCAGACATCTCCACTAGCTGGGATGCCCTGGGGTGTTGTAACAAAAGCCATGAGCCTTTGGGGCTCACCGCCAGGTGTTACAGTTCCTGCAGGGGGAGGTGAGAAGCACCTCCACCCAGTGCAGGCTTTGTTCCTGGCCACAGAGTGACAAAGGCCCTCTCCCCATGTGGCCATAAACTTGTCTGGTTGTGGCAGGCTGGCAGAAACTGGTCAGCCTAGCACTAGGAGTCGGATTGGTATTCAGGGGGCATCTCTAAGATGTCCTTTGGGTGCATTTTAGAATACAAATTCCACACTGGCATCAGTGTGCATTTATTGTGCGGAGAATTTTGATAACAAACTTCCCAGATTTCAGTGTAGCCATTATGGAACTGTGGAGTTCGTGTTTCACAAACTCCTAGACCACATACTCTTTATGGCTACCCTGCACTTCCAATGTCTAAGGTTTTGCTTAGACACTGTAGGGGCATACTGCTCATGCACATATGTCCTCACCTGTGGTATAGTGCACCCTGCCTTAGGGCTGTAAGGCCTGCTAGAGGGGTGACTTACCTATCCCACAGGCAGTGTGAGGTGGGCATGAAACTCTGAGGGGAGTGCCATGTTGACTTAGTCATTTTCTCCCCACCAGCACACACAAGCTGTGAGGCAGTGTGCATGTGCTGAGTGAGGGGTCCCCAGGGTGGCATAAGACATGCTGCAGCCCTTAGAGACCTTCCCTGGCATCAGGGCCCTTGGTACCAGGCGTACCATTTACAAGGGACTTACCTGTGTGCCAGTGCTGTGCCAATTGTGGGAACAAAGGTACAGTTTAGGGAAAGAACACTGGTGCTGGGCCTGGTTAGCAGGGTCCCAGCACACTTTCAATCATAACTTCGCATCAACTGAAGGCAAAAAGTCAGGGGGTAACCATGCCAAGGAAGGTATTTCCTTAGACAACCCCCTCCCCCAAACGAAAGAGGATGAGACTAACCTTTCCCAAGAGAGTCTTCATTTTCTAAGTGGAAGAACCATCAGCATTTTCATTGGCAGTCCCAGGTCTGTGTTCCACTACAAAGTCCATTCCCTGTAGGGATATGGTCCACCTCAACAGTTTAGGGGTTTCTCCTTTCATTTGCATCAGCCATCTGAGAGGTCTGTGGTCAGTTAGAATGGTGAAGTGAGCACAAAAAAGGTATGGTCTCATCTTCTTCAGGGACCAAACCACAGGAAAGGCCTCCTCCTCAGTTGCACTCCAAAGCTGCTCCCTGGCGAGTAACCTCCTGCTAATAAAAGCAACAGGCTGGTCAAGGCCATCATCATTTGTTTGGGACAGGACTGCTCCTATCCCATGCTCAGAGGCATCTGTCTGCACAGTGAACTGCTTAGAATAATCTGGAGCTTTCAAAACTGGTGTTGTACACATAGCTTGCTTCAGGCTGTCAAAGGCCTTTTGACAGTCCATGGTCCAGTTCAATTTCTTGGCCATTTTCATGGAGGTCAATTCTGTGAGGGGTGTCAATATTGATCCATATCCCTTCACAAACCTCCTATAGTACCTAGTCAAGGCAAGGAATGCCCTGACTTACGTATGGGGTTTTGGAGCTACCCAATCCAGAATAGTCTGGATCTTCGGTTGCAGAGGCTGAACTTGGCCTCCACCTACAAGGTGATCCAAATAAACCACAGTACCCTGCCCTATCTGACATTTAGATGCCTTGATAGAGAGGCCTGCTGCTTGCAGGGCCTGCAAAACCTTCCTCAGGTGGACGAGGTGATTCTGCCAGTTTGAGCTAAAGACAGCAATATCATCAAGATAAGCTGCACTAAAGAACTCCAAACCAGCAAGGACTTGATTCACCAACTTTTGAAAGGTGGCAGGGGCATTCTTTAAGACAAAGGGAATCACAGTAAACTGGTAGTGCCCATTAGGTGTAGAGAAAGCTGTTTTCGCTTTAGCTCCAGGCGCCATTTTTATTTGCCAGTACCCTGCTGTCAAGTCAAAGGTACTTAAGTATTTGGCTGCACCTAATTTGTCTCTTAGCTCATCTGCCCTTGGGATGGGGTAAGCATCTGTCTTGGTGACAGAGTTGAGCCGTCTGTAGTCCACACAAAGCCTCATCTCTATCTTGCCATCTTTTGTGTGAGGTTTGGGGACCAAGACCACTGGGCTAGCCCAGGGACTGTGAGAGTGCTCAATCACTTCCAACTCCAGCATCTTGTGGACTTCCACGTTGATGCTTTCCTTGACTTGGTCAGACTGTCTGAATATTTTATTCTTGACAGGCATACTGTCTCCTGTGTCCACTTCATGGGTACACAGGTGTGTCTGACCAGGGGACCAAGAAAAGAGTTCAGCAAACTGCTGGAGGACTTGCCTGCAGTCAGCCTGCTGTTGGCCAGAGAGGGTGTCTGAATAGATCACTCCATCTACTGAGCCATCTTTAGGGTCAGTGGAGAGGAGATCAGGGAGAGGTTCACTCTCTGCTTCCTGGTCCTCATCTGTAACTATTAACATGTTTACATCTGCCCTATCATGAAAGAGTTTGAGGCGGTTCTCATGGATCACCCTCTTGGGGGCCCTGCTAATGCCTAGGTCCACCAGGTAGGTGACCTGACTTTTTCTTAAGAACTGGGTAAGGGCCACTCCATCTGTCCTGAAGTGCCCTGGGAGCCACAGGCCCCAGAACCCCGCCTTTCTGCCCTGGCTGAAACTCAACCATAGCAGCCTTTTGGTCATATCATAACATATGGAGTTGGTGGCCTGCCTCAATGTTTTTGCTTGCCTTTCCCATGTACTCTGCCATCCTTGAACGTAGGTCTAGTACATAGTCCACCACATCTTGTTTAGGCTCATGGAGAGGTCTCTCTTAGCCTTCTTTTACAAGTGCCAGTGGTCCCCTAACAGGATGGCCAAACAGAAGCTCAAAGGTGGAAAACCCTACTCCCTTCTGTGGCACCTCTCTGTAGGCGAAAAGCAGACAAGGCAAGAGGACATCCCATCTCCTTTTGAGTTTTTCAGGGAGCCCTTCAATGTCTTGTTAAATCTCTCCACAAGACCATTGGTGTGTGGGTGGTATGATGTGGTGAATTTATAAGTCACCCCACACTCATTCCACATGTGTTTGAGGTAAGCTGACATGAAGTTGGTACCTCTGTCAGAAACTACCTCCTTAGGAAATCAGACTCTGGTAAAAATACCAATGAGTGATTTGGCTGCTGTAGGGGCAGTAGTGGACCTAAGGGGAATTTCTCCAGGGTACCTAGTAGAATGATCCACTACTACTAGGATATACTGGTTCCCTGATGCTGTGGGAGGTTCCAGTGGACCCACTATGTCCACTCCCACTCTTTCATAGAGGACCCCCACCACTGGAAGTGGAATGGGGGGGCCTTTGGATGGCCACCTGTCTTACTACTGGCTTGACAGGCGACACAGGAGGTGCAAACCTCCTTTACCTTCTGGGACATATTGGGCCAGTAGAAATGGTTGATTAATCTCTCCCATGTCTTGGTTTGTCCCAAATGCCCAGCAAGGTGAATTTCATGGGCTAAGGTCAGAATGAACTCCCTAAACTCCTGAGGCACTACCACTCTCCTAGTGGCACCAGGTTTGGGATCTCTTGACTCAGTGTAAAGGAGTCCATCTTCCCAATAGACCCTGTGGGTTTCACTGACATTTCCTTTTTCTTGCTCAGCTGCTTGCTGTCTTAGGCCTTCAAGAGAGGGACACGTTTCTTGCCCCTTACACAGCTGTTCCCTTGAGAGTCCCCCTGGGCCCAAGAGCTCAACCTGGTAAGGCTCCAGCTCCATGGACTCAGTTCCCTCAGGGGATAGAACATCTTCCTGGGAAGAGAGGTTCTGTTTCTTTTGCTGTGTTGAAGCTGGTTCCTCGATCTTCTTTCCTTTTCTCTTGGAAAGTTGGGCCATTGTTCTAGACTCCAACACTTCTTTTTCACCCTGAGCCCTGTTTTGTGCCCTTGTCTTGACACACCAGTTCAGGGGTACCCAGCATGGCTCTTGAGCGCTACCTCAGCCCTTGCTGAGGACTCCAGATCATTCCCTAGAAGACATTCTACTGGAATAGCAGGAGACTACCACCTGTTTCAGGCAAGCAACCCCTCCCCATTCTAAAGTTACCATTGCCATGGGATGGACTTTAGTGTGATTGTCAGCATTAGGGACTGGATATGTCTGTCCAGCCAGGTACTGTCCTGGGGAAACCAGTTTGTCACCATTGTGACACTAGCACCTGTATCCCCAGGGCTTCTACGCTAGTCCCATTAAGAGCTACTTCCTGTATTTTTGCATATTAGGCGGCCAAGCAGCAAGTGTGGCTAGGTCCACCCTAGCCTCAGAGACTAATATAGCTTCAGTGTGAACCCTGATTTCATCTGGGCACACTGTTGATCCCACCTGGAGACTGGCAATTCCAGTGCTAACTGGAGTAGTACTTGTTTGACTTTTCATGGGACAGGCCTTGTCTCCAGTTTGGTGTACATGCTGAGTACAGATGCAACATCAGGCCTTCTTGGGATCAACGTTTTTACCCTTATACCCATTTGAGGACTGTGAAGAGGTTCAGTGCCCACCCTCCTGAGCAGGTTTTTGGGGCCCTGTAGAAGACTCTTTATTTTTTCCCTTGGATGTCTCAACAAACTTTCCCTGGGGAGACTTGTGACCCCTTTCTTTTGGTCACTCCCTGTGGAAGTTTTGGTCACCCTAGTCTTGATCCAATGGTCTGCCTTCTTTCCAAATTCTTGGGGAGAAATTGGACCTAGGTCTACCAGATGTTGATGCAGTTCGTCATTGAAACAATTACTTAACAGATGTTCTTTCATAAACAGCCCATCATAATCATTTACACAACTGCCAGTTATCCAACAATCTAGTGTTTTGACTGAAGTCAACAAAATCAACCCAGGTCTGGCTCGAGGATTTTTGAGCCCCCCTGAACCTAATCCTGTACTCCTCAGTTGAGAATCCAAAGCCCTCAATCAGGGTCGCCTTCATGAGGTCATAGGATTCTGCATCTTAACCAGAGAGAGTGAGAAGTCTATCCCTACACTTTCCAGTGAACATTTCCCAAAGGAGAGCACCCCAATGAGATCTGTTTACTTTTCTGGTTGCACAAGCCCTCTCAAAAGCTGTGAACCATTTGGTGATGTGATATCACCATCTTCATATTTTGTTACAAGCCCTTTGGGCATTTTTAGGAAGTCAGTATTCTCTCTGGCCCTATTTATGTTGCTGCCACCACTGATGGGAGCTAAACCCATCTCATGTCTTTCCCTTTCTATGGCTAGGAGCTGTCTCTCCAAAGCCAGTCTTTTGGCCATCCTGGCTAACAGGAGGTCATCTTCATTTAGGCTGCCCCCAATGCTTCCAGAGCTATTGGTCTCCCCTGTGGAAGAATCAGTCTCTCTGACTATGATTTGTGGAGTCAGGGTTTGAGAAACCCTGTTCTCCCTGGTTAGGACAGGAGGGGGGAAATCATCCTCCTGTTCACTAATACCCCCCCCCCCCCCGGAGCCTCAGTTTGGTAGGGTTGGACACAGTCCTTATCTTTTTTTTAGCTTAAAGAGAGTCCTTAAATCTGACATCCCTAGATACAGGTAAAGGGTGAGGTTGAGTTCCACCACCATCTCATCTGTGCTTGACATTATCACCCTAAAAGTTGGGATAACTTTTTAAGAATCTAAAAACTACTTCTAGAACTTAAATCCAAACTTTTACAAACTTTTAAACTCTAGAAGAAATGTTAACAGGGACTTACACAAGGCCCTAGTACAACTTTTAAAAATTTTGAAAAATAGTTCAAATGGCAAAAAATCTGTTTCTAATGACTATTTTTGGAATTTAGTCGTTTGATCAGGTATTGCCTGAGTAGTCCAGCAAATGCAAAGTCTTAGATCCCACCGCTGCCACCAATGTAGGAAGTTGGCTCTGTATATAAAATCTCAAAGTGAGAGAGGGGGTGCACAGAGTACAAGGGTTCCCCTTAGAGGTTGATGGTGGCAAAATTAGATAATTCTAATGTTCGATTTTGTGGCAGTGTGGTTGAGCAGTAGGCTTATCAGAGGGTACTGTTAAGCATTTGTTGTACACACACAGGCAATAAATGAGGAACACACACTCAAAGACTTACTCCAGGCCAACAGGTTTTTATATAGAAAAATATATTTTCTTAATTTATTTTAGAATCACAAGATTCAAAATTTGAAGTAAATACATAAAATGCAAGGTACTCCACATAGGTATGTGAGGAACTTTGAATTAAAGCAGTAGGTCACACAGTATAGGTTAAAATGGCAATAAGCTATTTTAAAAGTGGGCACAGTGCAAAAATCAACAGTTCGTGGGGGAGGTAAGTATGGTTAAGTTTCTGAGGTAAATACAGCACTTACAAGTTCAGTCTCCTGGACATAGGCAGCCCACCATTGGGGGTTCAAGGCAATCCCAAGGTCACTGCATCAGCAACAACTTTTGTTGATGCCAGTTAAGATTGAAAGTGTGCTAGGATCCTGCTAACCAGGCCCCAGCACCAGTGTTCTTTCCCTAAACTGTACCTTTGTTCCCACAATTGGCACTGCCCTGGACCACAGATAAGCCACTTGTAAATGGTACTCCTGGTACCAAGGGCCCGGTGGCCAGGGAAGATCTCTTAAGGGCTAGAGCAAGCATTATGCTACCCTGGGACCCCTCACTCAGCACATGCACACTGCCTCACAGCTTGTGTGTGCTGGTGGGGAGAAAATGACTAAGTCGACATGGCACTCCCCTCAAAGTGCCATGCCCACAACCCACTGCCTGTGGCACAGGTGAGTCACCCCGCTAGCAGGCCTTACAGCCCTAAGGCAGGGTGCACTATACCACAGATGAGGGCATAGTAGCATGAACAGTATGCCCCTATAGTGTCTAAGCAAAACCTTAGACATTGGAAGTGCAGGGTAGCCATAAAGAGTATATGGTCTGGCAGTCTGTCAATTACGAACTCCACAGTTCCATAATGGCTACTCTGAAATCTGGGAAGTTTGGTATCAAACTTCTCAGCACAATAAATGCACACTGATGCCAGTGTGGAATCTATTGTAAAATACACCCAGAGGGCACCTAAGAGATGCTCCCTGAATACCAGTCTGACTCCTAGTGCTAGGCTGACCAGTTTCTGCCAGCCTGCCACAACCAGGTGAGTTTCTGGCCACATGGGGTGAGTGCCTTTGTCACTCTGTGGCCAGGAACAAAGCCTGTACTGGGTGGAGGTACTTCTCACCTCCTCCTGCAGGAACTTTAACACCTGGCGGTGAGCCTCAAAGGCTTCTGCCTGTTGTTACAGCACCCCAGGGCATCCCAGCTAGTGGAGATGCCTGCCCCTCTAGACACAGCCCCCACTTTTGGCAGCAAGTCCAGAGGAGATAATGAGAAAAACAAGGAGGAGTCACCCACCAATCAGGACAGCTCCTAAGGTGCCCTGAGCTGAGGTTACCCCTGCCTTTAGAAATCCTCCATCTTGAGTCTGGAGGATTCCCCCAATAGGAATAGGGAGGTGGCCCCCTCCCCTCAGAGAGGAGGTACAAAGAGGGTGTAGCCACCCTCAAGGACAGTAGCCATTGGCTACTGCCCCCAGGCCTAAACAGACTCCTAAATTTAGTATTTAGGGGCGACCCTGAACCCAGGAAATCAGATTCCTGGAACCTGAAGAAAGAAGGACTGCTGACCTGAAAGGCGCGCAGAGACGACGGTGACACCAACTGACTTGGCCCCAGCCCTACTGGCCTGTTTCCAGACTCAAAGACCTTGCACAGCGACGCATCAGACGGGACCAGCGACCTCTGAGGACTCAGGACTGGCCTGCACCTAAAGGACCAAGAACCTCCTGAGAACAGCGGCACTGTTCAGAAACTGCAACAACTTTGCAACTTTAAAGCAACTTTTGAAGAGAGTCCACTTCTCTGCACCCAACGCCCCCGGCTCGAATTCCCAACAACGTACACCGCAGAGAGGACACCCAGGAGACTCCAATGACGTGGACACCCTGAGACGACCACCCCGCACCCCCACAGCGACGCCTGCAGAGAGGATCCAGAGGCTCCCCGTAACCGCGGCTGCCTGGTAACAAAGGAACCAGACGCCTGGACCAAGCACTGCACCCGCAGCCCCAAGGTCCGAGAGGAACCAACCACCAGTGCAGAAGTAACCAGCAGGCATCCCTCATCCTAGCCCAGTCGGTGGCTGGCCTGAAAAGCCCCAGTCCCCTGCCTGCTTCACCTAAGTGACCACCCGGTCCCTCCATTGCTTTCTATAACAAACCCGACACCTACTTTGCCTACTGCACCCGACCGGCCCTGTGCCACTGAGGGTGTGTTTTGTGGGCTTGTGTGTGTGTCCCCCAGTGCTATACAAAACCCCCTTGGTCTGCCCCTGAGGACACAGGTACCTACCTGTAAGAAGACTGGGACCGGAGCACCACTGTTCTTCATAGGTGCCTATGTGTTTTGGGCCCTCCTTTGACCTCTGCACCTGACCGGCCCTGTGTTGCTGGTGTTGTGGCTTTGGGGATGCCTTGAACCCCCAACGGTGGGCTGCCTATAACCACGAGACTGACTGTGTAAGTGCTTTACTTACCTGAGAAAACTAACCAAACTTACCTCCCCCAGGAACTGTTGATTTTTGCACTGTGTCCGCTTTTAAAATAGCTTATTGCTATATATCTGCAAGACCCATTTGTCCTTTGTGATGGAATGCCAGTGAGGGAGATGAAATTGAACCCTCCCTCCAACTGGATGGACATGGTCTTGCAGAATCACACTAGGAGGGCTTAGGTGCTATGGAGGGAGGCTGTGTGGTGGCCGGCCTCTGGCCAGACCCTCTCCGTCTGTCGGTACCATGACCACGTCCTCTCCTGTGATGCTGTGAAGTCGGAGGACGGTGGCTAAATTGTGGCTGGTGTGGTACTGGAAAGGGACGGAAAACAGACTGCTGTAGAGCTGGCACTGAGAGGCCCAAGGATCTGGCAGTAGCTCGAGAATCCTTCAACCTCTCAAGCGCGGAGTCTGCCTTCTCACCAAAAAGACAACAGCTGTCAAAGGGCATGTCCATCAAACTGGACTGGACATCCCTGAAAATCCAGTAGAACGAAGCCAGGCGTGGTAACGTAGGGCCACTGTCGACGCAATAGCTCTACCCAGCTCTCCAGGGTGGAGTGTTGGGTAAGGAAACTAGGGTCATTTGGAGCAGGTCTATGGCGGCGGCTGACTGTCCTATTCACAGGAGCCGTTGTGCTGTGTTTGGACCATGTTCCCAGAAGGACGTCCGTTAGGACCTCATTGAAGGGCAACATTGGCTCCGATGTAGTCACCCCTGGTTGAAGCACCTCTGTCAGGAGATTCGTTCCGACTGGCACCGTGGGGAGGTCTAGTTCCAAGATCTCAGTTGTCCTACGAACCACCATACCATAGAAGCTCCCTCCTCCATAGCCATGTTGGGAGGAGAAAGCATGCCAGTATCTGGAGAAGTGTCCAGTCCACTGGCTTTCCCTAGATACTCATACCAGTCCTGTTATTGCTCCAATTCATACTCTAAAGAGTCCTCAGACACCTCCCACTCCTCCCCTGCGCCTGGCTGTTCAAAATAAGGCTCAGGCAATGATCTGGGCCTAATCAGTGCCCTTGAAGTCTGAATCGTCATCGTACAACATCGCTCTGCCTCCGGATAATCCGGAATAAGGATGGGGCTACCACCAGTGGGTGCCGGTGGTGGAGGAAGCGTCGAAGTCGGACTTGGCACCAGAGGAGGTCGAATGTGAGACCAGCGCCGTTCCGGATCCACTATCGGATTCTGGGGCCCCCAATGGAACCAAGGCCGAAGCAGCCGATGGAGCCCCTGCTGACCCCACGGGCCCAAAGACCCACTCAAGGGTTCAGCCTGCTCAAAAACTAGGCGTATAGCCTCGTAAAACTCTTATTTGAGCGGGGGTCGCTCTCGTCCTTGGAAAAGGGGGAAGACACGGAATCGGCCCTGGCAACGGCTCCGCGGACCCGCGCCCAGAACGTCGATGTTCCTTAGATGCCTTGTCGGCCAACCGGCGATTAGACTTCTTCTTCTTGTGCCTCTTACCTGAATGTTCGGATGACCTCGAATGCGAGGAAGAGGACTTGGGGCTCAGGGAGCGGTGCTGCGACCACCTCCTACTGCAGGACTGTGGCCTCCTTGGGAGTCGCGGCAACTGAAGACGGCTTTCGGGCCGCCAGAAGTTTGAGGGATCTCTCCCTCAAGGACTTTGGAGCCATGGCCCGACAGTCGGAACATGATGTTGAATCGTGGTCCTTCTCGAGACATCAGACACACACACTGTGCGGATCCGTAACCGACATGGTGCGATGACATGCACCACATGGCTGGAATCCTGTCTTTCAAACAATCAAGCAAAAAACCTCGACAATCATCAAAGAAAAAAGGTAGCCCTTTCTGGATCTGCGCTCAACCGGCGCGGAAGGAAAAGAACTGATGTACGCACGCCGAGGTGGAGCTTATATGTCAGACCGTGACATCACAGACTGCTCTGACGACATCACAAGGAGCAGGACTACGCACCAAGATCCGAATGACACCACACTACGGCACGCGCAGGGTACTGCTCAGCAGAAAAATTCCAGATTCGAAGCGGGCACAAGGGAAATTTTAAGTTAAGGAATCTGCAGCTAGAAGTCTCTATCCGATACGAGGTCTACACCCTAAGGTCAGGAATTGACTGTAGACATGAATTTTTCTTTGGAACTAGGAAATAATAGGACTGGCATTTTTGGACATGTAGTATTTCAGACACAATTTCTACTACTCCTTAGGCAAGCAACTCATTCTCTAGAGAGAATCAATACATGCTCTAAGCAAAGTGCTGTAACAATAGAAGGGATATGTAGAGAAAATTCCTGAAATAACAGGGTGTATTGAAACTGTACAATTAGAAGGACAGTAACTAATAGTCACTGATTCAGAAAGTGGCAGAATGACCTTCCACTGGATGCTAGTGTTCGCACAAGCCTGAACTAAAGAGGTATTGGTGCGGTTCCAGGAGAGGAGGATGAGAAGGTAAGCCTTCTGCTGCCAAACACATCTGCACAGGCTGTTGAATATGCTTTGGAAGTTGTTGCTGATGGAAGGAGAAGCCCAGAGGGGAGCCTCAATACTTCTAATAATGTTGATGAAACTGTTGCGCAGGGAACGCCAGACTCAGTGAATGCTCAGCTGCATGACTTAGCTTGAACATTTCCAGAAGAGAATCAGCCTTCTAATCAACAAAACAGATGCCAAAGGGCATGTCCAGCAGTAAAGCATAAACACAAACAGAAAATTGTGTAGACTCCACACAAAATCCACTGGCACGATTCTTAAGGAAGACTCTAACGGAGACACAGGTGTATATAATGTAAAATCCCTCACAGGCTCCGTATCCTTGCCTGCATACCAGAACGGGAAAGAAGGTTTTAGGTGTTCTCTTCCTTTTTCTGTTAGCTGGAGGGGGATCAACAGAATGCATAAAAGTGGATGCAGAATCAGAATCTGGCTGAAGTTTGTGCTTAGGCTGACTTTTCTGCTTTGGTTGCACAGCTCTGGAAGCTTGAATTCAGTTTTATAATCACAGGTGCAGAAGTGGCATGCTGAGGTACTGGCCACATATTGTGCCTGGTGAAACATACTAAAAATGGCACTGGTTGCCGACTGAGTAGCAGGGGCTTTAAAGGTATCAGAAGAGAGCTATCGAGTGCCTCATTATCACTGGAGATGACAGCATCTCAGGCGGATCCACGGATAATAAAATATGATGGAATTTGTTTTGATGCATTATTTTTTGGAATTAAAATGAGTGTTGGTGTTCAATTGCCACACAAGCATCTCGATCACCTTGCTGTCCCTTCCAATGATTTTCTGAAACACAGTTTGACTAGAGGCAAGCCTGTGTGTTAATTCAATTTGATATACCCATTTCCATAAGGAGCTGAGGGTATTCATATTCACTGAAGAGGGGGAGCTTGGCAACCTCAAACTCTCCTTTCAGCAGAAGCCAACTCTTTTTCCCCAGGCCTTAATGCTCTCAGATATAGCCATTCTCCCTCAAATAAGGAAAAGAACATATATAAGCTAGGAAACAAATCTCCTTGGCCACAACAACAAGCCACGTTGGAGGTGAAACCTTTGGCAACAATCTTTCCGGTAGAAACTCTATTTACCAGCAGATTCCTCACCTTTTGAATATCCTTCAGCACCAGATTGGAACTGTAAAGTTGAAATAGTTCTTCTGAGCCGATAGGCGGTACCTCTGATCTAGTTCTACCTGGATATGACATTACAGAGTTGTATAAAATGTCATCTCAGCACACTGATGACCATTCCCCACACTTTTTTGCACACATGCAGGAAGTGGAGATGAGGCTGACATGACAAAATAGACTGCAGTGCACTGAGTTAACTAGCGACCTTATTAAATGTCACCTGACCATTACCCAGAATGAGGAGGAATCTATAAGTAGAGAGATACTAAAGACAAGTAACCTGCACTTCTGATGGATACTTCTACCTGAAGAATCCCCACATTTTGAATCGATACTGCAGCAGCATGCCCTGAGTGGTGGGCCTGGTAAGACGATAAATCCAAGAATTACCGCAACATATATGAGGGAAAGAAAATAAGTTACTTACCTGTAACTGTAGTTCTCCAGTATTGGAATCTTTCATAGATTCACATGCTTGAATCCTTCCCCTTCGTCAAGATGGGAGCCCCCGGTACATCAAAACAGCTATACATACAAGCTACTGCAATGAAAAAAAGGCCTAAGGCTTTCACTTTAGTAGCCCATCCTTATCATTATGAGCAAAAGGACCAAAGAAAGGCCCAGCCAATCAGGCTTCCCCTCCCTCTAGAACCCGCCTGAGAGGAGCTCCCTTCCCTCAGATTTTCTCAAGCACAAGTGTAAGAGTATCTGAAGAAGACAGGAAAAGGTGAGCTTCCCAGGGGAGGAGGGAGGGTTGCATGTGAATCTATGAAAGATTCCAATACTGGAGAACTACAGTTACAGGTAAGTAACTTATTTTCTTGCTCCAGTATTGGAAGTTTCAAAGATTCACATGGTTGAATCAGAATAGCAAGCAGTAATGAAGCACATTGTATAACATTAATCCATTTGTATACTTATCGATACATGCATACACACACACACACATATATAAAAAAAAAAACTATATCTATATACCTTGGGACATACACATATCAACAAAATCTTTAAAGAAAAGATTACGTAGGAAAGAATATCATATTAGGTAAACCATAAATAGGATAAAAGAACGCTACCTTAAACAGGTAAGCAATGAATATGAGAGCCGTAAAGGAAGAAACAAATCTATACAATGTGCACAAATTAAACTGGGCTGGCAGGAAAAAAGGAATAAATAACTTACAACAGATCACAGTTACTGGAAAATATGTCATGTAGGAAGCTGGCTCTGTACGTACTATTTCAAAGTAAGAAATAGCATGCACAGAGTCCAAGGGTAAGAGGTAAGATAGTGGCAAAAAGAGATAATTCTAATGCTCTATTTTGTGGTAGTGTGGTCGAGCAGGAGGCTTATCAGAGGCTAGTGTTAAGCATTTGTTGTACACACACAGGCAATAAATGAGGAACACGCACTCAAAGACAATTCCAGGCCAATAGGTTTTTATATAGAAAAATATATTTTCTTAGTTTATTTTAAGAACCACAGGTTCAAGATTTACAAACAATACTTTAAATGAAAGATATTTCACTCAGGTATCTTAGGAACTTTGAATCCTCACAATAGCATGTACAGTTTTGGCACAAATGGCAATAAGCTATTTTAAAATTGGACAGTGCAAAATTCAACAGTTCCTGGGGGAGGTAAGTATTTGTTAGTTTCACAGGTAAGTAAAGCACTTACAGGGTTCAAAGTTGGGTCCAAGGTAGCCAACCGTTGGGTGTTCAGGGCAACCCCAAAGTTACCAGACCAGCAGCTCAGGGCTGGTGAGGTGCAGAGATCAAAGTGGTGCCCAAAACACACAGGCTTCAATGGAAATAGGGGTGCCCTGGATCCAGTCTGCCAGCAGGTAAGTACCCGTGACTTCGGAGGGCAGACCAGGGGGGTTTTGTAGGGCACCGGGGGACACACAAGCAGGCACAGAAAGTACACCCTCAGCGGCACAGGGGCGGCCGGGTGCAGTGTGCAAACAGGCGTCGGGTTCGCAATAGGTTTCAATGGGAGACCCAGGGGTCTCTTCAGCGATGCAGGCAGGCAAGGGGGGGGGGGGGTTTGGGTGGGGTCGGAGGGGGGGGGGGTTGGGGGGACTCCTCGAGGTAGCCACCACCTGGGCTAGGGAGAGGGCCTCTGGGGGGTCACTCCTGCACTGGAGTTCGGTTCCTTCAGGTCCTGGGGGGCTGCGGGTGAAGTGTCTTTACCAGGCGTCGGGTTCCTTGAAGCAGGCAGTCGTGGTCAGAGGGAGCCTCTGGATTCCCTCTGCAGGCGTCGCTGTGAGGGCTCAGGGGGGTCAACTCTGGCTACTCACGGGCTCACAGTCGCCGGGGAGTCCTCCCTGTCGTTTTACTTTTCCGCAGGTCGAGCCGGGGGCGTCGGGTGCAGAGTGGAAAGTCTCACGCTTCCGCCAGGAAACGTGGGGTCTTTAAAAGTTGCTTCTTTTTTGTAAAGTTGCAGTTTCTTTGGAACAGGACCGCAGTCCTCGGGAGTTCTGGGTCCTTCTAGATGCAGAGTAGTCCTCTGAGGCTTCAGAGGTCGCTGGACCCTGGGGGACGTGTCGCTGTTGCAGTTGAAGTGGGGAGACAGGCCGGTAGGGCTGGGGCCAAAGCAGTTGGTGTCTCCATCTTCTCTGCAGGGCTTCAGGTCAGCAGTCCTTCATCTTCAGGTTGCAGGAATATGATTTCCTAGGTTCTGGGGAGCCCCTAAATACTGAATTTAGGGGTGTGTTTAGGTCTGGAAGGGCAGTAGCCAATGGCTACTGTCCTTGAGGGTGGCTACACCCTCTTTGTGCCTCCTCCCTGAGGGGAGGGGGGCACATCCCTATTCCTATTGGGGGAATCCTCCAAAATCAAGATGGAGGATTTCTAAAGGCAGGGGTCACCTCAGTTCAGGACACCTTAAGAGCTGTCCTGACTTGGGGGTGGTGACTCCTTGTTTTTCTCATTATCTCCCCTGGACCTGCCGCCAAAAGTGGGGACTGTGTCCAGGGGGCGGGCATCTCCACTAGCTGGAGTGCCCTGGGGCATTGTAACACGAAGCCTGAGCCTTTGAGGCTCACTGCTAGGTGTTACAGTTCCTGAGGGGGGATGTGTGAAGCACCTCCACCCAGAGCAGGCTTTTGTTTCTGTCCGCAGAGAGCACAAAGGCCCTCACCACATGGGGTCAGAAACTCGTCTCTCAGCAGCAGGCTGGCACAGACGAGTCAGTCCTGCACTGAACAATTGGGTAAAATACAGGGGGCATCTCTAAGATTTTTAATTAATCCAACACTGGCATCAGTGTGGGTTTATTATTCTGAGAAGTCTGATACCAAACTTCCCAGGATTCAGTGTAGCCATTATGGAGTGGTGGAGTTCGTTTTTGACAAATTCCCAGACCATATACTTAATATGGCCACACTGTACTTAGTGTGTAAGAATAGACTTAGACACTATAGGGGCATATTGCTCATGCAGCTATGCCCTCACCTGTGGCATAGTGCACCCTGCCTTAGGGCTGTAAGGCCTGCTAGAGGGGTGACTTACCTATGCGATAGGCAGCATTTTGTGTGCATGGCATCCTGAGGGGGATGCCATGTCGACTTTGTCGACTTTGCCTTTTTCTCCCCACCAACACAAACAATCTGCAATGGCAGTGTGCATGTGTTAGGTGAGGGGTCCCTGAGGATGGCACAACATATGCTGCAGCCCTTAGGGACCTTCCCTGGTCACAGGGCCCTTGGCATCACTGGTACCTTTTACAAGGGACTTATCTGTGTGCCAGGGGTGTGCCAACTGTGGAAACAAGGGTACATTTTAGGTGAAAGAACACTGGTGCCGGGGCCTGGTTAGCAGAGTCCCAGCACACTTCTCAGTCAAGTCAGCATCAGGCAAAAAGTGGGGGGTAACTACAACAGGGAGCCATTTCCTTACATGTCGCAACAGCGCTTGTCCTACTGCCATATCACCTTGCTGAGTTTCCTCCAAACAGTAATGCCTTGCGAAAAAGTATGCATAGACGTCCACGCCCTGCAGATGTCCTGAATGAGCACTCTAGCAAAAAGTGCCATGGATGCAGCCATTTTTCTTGTAGATTGTGCACGCGCTGGATTCCGTAAAGGTTTACCTGCCACTGTCTGACAATAGTTAATAGCAGAGTGTAGGAAGTTGGCTCTGTATGCACTATTTCAAAGTAAGGAATAGTATGCACAGAGTCCAAGGGTTCCCCTTAGAGGTAAGATAGTGGCAAAAAGAGATAATACTAAGGCTCTATTTTGTGGTAGTGTGGTCGAGCAGTAGGCTTATCAAAGGAGTAGTGTTAAGCATTTGTTGTACATACACACAGGCAATAAATGAGGAACACACACTCAGAGACAAATCCAGCCAATAGGTTTTTGTATAGAAAAACATATTTTCTTAGTTTATTTTAAGAACCATAGGTTCGAATTCTACATGTAATACTTTGCATGAAAGGTATTGCAGGTAAGTACTTTAGGAACTTTGAATAATCACAATAGCCTATATACTTTTCAAATAAAACACATTTAGCTATTTTAAAACTAGACACAGTGCAATTTTCACAGTTCCTAGGGGAGGTAAGTAATTGTTAGTTCTTGCAGGTAAGTAAACCACCTACGGGGTTCAAGTTTGGGTCCAAGGTAGCCCACCGTTGGGGGTTCAGAGCAACCCCAAAGTTACCACACCAGCAGCTCAGGGCCGGTCAGGTGCAGAGTTCAAAGTGGTGCCCAAAACACATAGGCTTCAATGGAGAAGAGGGTGCCACGGTTCCAGTCTGCCAGCAGGTAAGTACCCGCGTCTTCGGAGGGCAGACCAGGGGGGTTTTGTAGGGCACCGGGGGGGGGGGGGGGGGGGGGGACACACAAGTTAGCACAGAAAGTACACCCTCAGCAGCACGGGGGCGGCCGGGTGCAGTGTGCAAACACACTTCAGGTTTGTAATTGAAATCAATGGGAGACCAAGAGGTCTCTACAGCGATGCAGGCAGGGAAGAGGGGGGGCTCCTCGGGGTAGCCACCACCTGGGCAAGGGAGAGGGCCTCCTGGGGGTCACTCCTGCACTGGAGTTCCGATCCTTCAGGTCCTGGGGGCTGCGGTGCAGGGTCTTTTCCAGGCGTCGGGATCTGAGAGTCTGGCAGTTGCGGTCAGGGGGAGCCTCGGGATTCCCTCTGCAGGCGTCGCTGTGGGGGCTCAGGGGGGCAACTCTGGCTACTCACGGTATCGCGGCTCGCCGGGGAGTCCTCCCTGAAGTGGTTGTTCTCCACAAGTCGAGCCGGGGGCGTCGGGTGCAGAGTTGCAAGTCTCACGCTTCTGGTGGGAAATGCAGTTGTCTTTAAGTTGCTTCTTTGGAAACAAAGTTGCAGTCTTGGGTGAACAGGGCCGCTGTTCTCGGGAGTTTCTTGGTCTTTCTAGAGCAGGGCAGTCCTCTGAGGATTCAGAGGTCGCTGGTCCCTGGGGAAAGCGTCGCTGGAGCAGTGTCTTTAGAAGTGGGGAGACAGGCCGGTAGAGCTGGGGCCAAAGCAGTTGGTGTCTCTGTCTTCTCTGCAGGGTTTTTTCAGCTTCGCAGTCCTCTTCTTCTTAGGTTGCAGGAATCTGAGTTCCTAGGTTCAGGGGAGCCCTTAAATACTAAATTTAAGGGCGTGTTTAGGTCTGGGGGGCTAGTAGCCAATGGCTACTAGCCCTGAGGGTGGGTACACCCTCTTTGTGCCTCCTCCCAAGGGGAGGGGGTCACATTCCTATCCCTATTGGGGGAATCCTCCATCTGCAAGATGGAGGATTTCTAAAAGTTAGAGTCACCTCAGCTCAGGACACCTTAGGGGCTGCCCTGACTGGCCAGTGACTCCTCCTTGTTATTCTCATTATTTCCTCCGGTCTTGCCGCCAAAAGTGGGGCCGTGGGGTGTATGTTACAATAAAATGTACACTGGCATCAGTGTGCATTTATTGTGCTGAGAAGTTTGATACCAAACTTCCCAGTTTTCAGTGTAGCCATTACGGTGCTGTGGAGTTCGTGTTTGACAGACTCCCAGACCATATACTCTTATGGCTACCCTGCACTTACAATGTCTAAGGTTTTGCTTAGACACTGAAAGGGCACAGTGCTCATGCACTGGTGCCTCACCTATGGTATAGTGCACCCTGCCTTAGGGCTGTAAGGCCTGCTAGAGGGGTGACTTATCTATACTGCATAGGCAGTGTGAGGTTGGCATGGCATCCTGAGGGGAGTGCCATGTCGACTTACTCGTTTTGTCCTCACCAGCACACACAAGCTGGCAAGCAGTGTGTCTGTGCTGAGTGAGGGGTCCCCAGGGTCGCATAAGATATGCTGCAGCCCTTAGAGACCTTCCCTGGCATCAGGGCCCTTGGTACCAGGGGTACCAGTTACAAGGGACTTACCTGGATGCCAGGGTGTGCCAATTGTGAAAACAAAAGTACAGGTTAGGGAAAGAACACTGGTGCTGGGGCCTGGTTATCAGGCCTCAGCACACTTTCAAATCAAAACATAGCATCAGCAAAGGCAAAAAGTCAGGGGGTAACCATGCCAAGGAGGCATTTCCTTACACAGAGGCTATCCACCTCGCAATTCCTTGTTTAGATACAGCTTGTCCCTTACATGGAGTACTGAAAGCCACGAAAAGTTGGTTAGATTGCCTAAACTGTTTAGTTCTGTCCAAGTAAAAATTCAGGCACCTCTGAACATCCAAAGAATGTAGACCCTGCTCCGCTGGCGTCGATGGATTAGGAAAGTATGTTTTCAGTATCATCGGTTGGTTTATCTGAAAATCGGACAGGACCTTAGGTATGAATTTTGAATTTGTTCGCAAAATTACTCTATCCCTTTTTACATTGTAAGAAAGGATCCTGGATCGTGAATGTCTGTATTTTGCTTACTCTTCTAGCTGAGGTGAGAGCGAGAAGGAGAGACTTTCCAGGATAGGAACTTCATGTCCGCTTTGTGGATTGGCTCAAACGGTGGTTTCATTAATTGAGACAAGACCAAATTAAGGTGTCATGAAAGAGGTGGAGACCGTACCGGAGGGAAGGACCTAAATAGACCCTTAAGAAACAGTTTTATGACTCTTGCGGACCACTGCCAGGTGGACCTTAATCAAATAAATCGCCAGACCCCATCTGGCCAGGAGCAGAAGATAAGGAAGTATCTGCTGCGGTGATGAAGAAAAGGGATGCATTTGAGCCTGAGCACACCGAGAGCAAAATCTCTTCCATTTTAGACTATAACATTTGTTGGTATTCTCAGCTACAGCTTTGGCAAGAATGGGTCTGCAATCCGAAGGTATAGCTAGATGTGCAAACTCATGGTGTTCAAGAGCCAGGATGTCAAGTGAAGCCAGATCCGGGTGGAGAACTTGGCCCTCGTTCATCGTAAGAAGGGAGGGCATGACTGGTAGAGGGATGCTGCGGCTCTGCGAGAGGTGAAGGAGTTCTGGATACCAAAACTGACGCAGCCATGCTGGAGCAATCAGAAGGAGCTTGCAGCGTTCGATCTTGATCTTCGCCAGAACTCTTGGAATCAGGGGAATGTGAGGAAAAGCGTAGGCATAAATTCCTGACCATGCCATGGAAAACGCATTCCCCCAAGAGCCCGGATGTGGATCCCGACTTGCGAAGAAATTGCATTTTGCATTCTGTGGGGTGGTGAAGAGATCCAGGCTCAGTTTCCCCCATTAGGCGAAGTCTTGATTCAAGACTCCTTTGTCCAATTCCCATTCGTGGCTGGACGACCGTAATCTGCTCAGGGAATCTGCAATGATGTTCTGTATACCTGGGACATGTTCCGCTCAAAGGTTTAGTTTGTGGCTGATAAACCATTCCCAAATGTGCTGAGATTCTCTCGATAAGAGCAGAGACCTGGTTCCTCCCTGCTTGGTGATATAATGCATTGTCGTTGTGTTGTCCGTCCGGATGAGAACTGAGGAACCTCTTATTTTTGGGAGAAAAGACCAAAGCGCTAGTCGAACAGCCTTCAATTCGAGGTAATTGATGTGAAAGACTTTCTGATGTGGCTTCCGTTTGCCTCCGACTTGTAGGTGTTGGAGGAAAGCACCCATCCCTCGAGAGAAGAGTCGAGCCATTCTTGTAGTTATCACCCAAGGTGCTTGTTGGGGAAGAAAATAAACCACCTTTGCTAAGTGAGACTCCTGAGTCCACCAAGCTAGAAAGGGCATCATGGACTTTGTTATCCTGATGATATCGTCGAAAGACCCCAGGGATTGTGCCCATTGAAGATCTAACTGGTCCTGTAGGGGTCTCATTCTTAGACGACAGAAAGGCACCAGAGAAATGCAGGAGGACATCATCCCTAACAGGGACTTGAAGAGGCGAACTGAAACGTACTTTCTTTTTTGTAAACGCTTCACGAGGGAGATGAGTTTTCTCCGTCTGTCCTCTGTAGGGGCTGCATTGTTGGTGGAAGTGTCCAGTACTGCACTAGAAAAGTTCTTCTCTTTAAGGGCTGGAATGCTGACTTTTCGCGATTGACTGTTAGGCCCAGGCTCGTGAACAGGTCTATAAAGCTCTCGTGGACTTCTGGGCCTGAGATCTGGATCTGGCTTTGACCAGCCAATCGTCCAGATACGGGAAAACTTGATTCTGTCTTCTGAGGAAAGCTGCCACTGGAGCCAAGCACTTGGTGAAGATCCTGGGAGCAGATTTCAGGCCGAAGGACAAGACTTTGAACCGGAAATGGTCTCTGGCTACTGCAAATCTGAGATATCTTCTGTGGGAGGGATGAATAGGGATATGGAAATATGCGTCCTGCAAATTGAGGGTGGCCATGAAATCCCCCGAATTTAGAAGGGACAGAATGTCTGATTGGGTGATCATACGGAATGATTGCTTTTTGAGATAAGTGTTGAGATCCCTGAGGTCTAGAATTGGACGCCAACTTTTCTGCTTTTTTCGGACTAAGAAGAATCAGGAGTAGTAATCCTTTTTTCTCTCCTGATGTGGAACCCTTTCTATAGCTCCCTTGAGAAGCATGGACTCGACCTCCTGCTTGAGCAGATGCAAGTGCTTCACCTTTCCAGGAAGGGGAGGCTTTGTAGGAAGGTAGTGCAAGAACTCCAGGGAATGGCCAAACTGGATGAGATTTAGGACCCATTGGTCTGATAATATCTTTTGCCAATTGTGGAAGTAGAGGGAAATCCTTCCCCCTAGTATTGAGCGCAAGGGAAGGTTCGTAGTCAGAGACGATAGCAAGTCATTGTCTACGGCCTGTATCTTTTGGTTGTCTTCCGGCCTTTCCTCTCTGGGAAGCTCTCTAATAAGCTGCCTGTTGAGGCATTCTCTGTTGGAACTGAGGACGAAAGGAATGGGATGCCGCAGACACAGAAGGATATCTATACTGCTGAAAAACTGGTCTATAAGATGAGTAGCCACGGCCTCTAGCTCCTCGGAAAGGCTGTTTTTTAAACTGCAGGGTGCCAAGGGACCTGGCCGTGTCAGTATCTGTCTTGATTGACTGAAGCGCATCATCAATGTGCTTCCCGAAAAAAGCTTCACCATTGAAAGTGAGGTCAAGGATTTTGTTTTGGACCTCGGGTCTGAATGAAGTCGCTCGAAGCCAACCCTGCCTTCTGAGAACCACAGAACCTGCCATCTGACGGAAAGCTGTGGTGGTGTTATGTCCATAGCACAGTCTATGATTTCTGCAGAAGACCTCTCCCCTTCCTGCAAGACTTTCCTGGCTTCTAACTTAGAGTCTTCAGGCAGACAATCCAAATAGGGCACAATGTCAGCCCATAGCTATCTATCGTATCTGCCTATGATAGCCAGAGAGTTAGAAGCCCTTATAATCAGCGAAGCCATTACGGAAAAACTTTTACCTATATTGTCTAATCTCCTACCCTCCTTGTCCGGTGGGGCAGAGATTGGTGATGAAGGGTTCCTAGATTTGCGTTGTGCCGCCTGGGAATAACTGAGTCGGGTCTGGGGTGGCCCGTGAGGCAGGCCAGAGAGTCTTCAGACGCCTTATACTTTTTATCAAGGCGAGGTACAATCGGGGTGACCGTGGCCGGGTTCTTCATAACTTTAATGCCCTCATTCCAGATATAGTACACAATCGGCATAGATTTAACACTCTTTCGAAATGGCTCCTTAAAATCATACAAAAAACAGTCCATCTGCTTTGTGGGCATTGGCAACTCAAACCTTTTAGCAGCTCTTTCAAGTAGGTTGTGGAAACCGCCAATGTCACCAGGAGGGGAATCTACAGGAACCGGAGAGGACGGAGTAGGAATTTGATAGTCATCCAATTCTGTAATTGCATCTGGAAATTCTCCCTCCTCTCTGTCATCATCTTCAGAAGAGGACAAATCCTGAGTAGGGAAGGAAATTGGTGTATGTAGCGGTACATGAGATTGTTGGATTCCTGGGTGGACCGAAGTAGAAGGCACCGAGGGCGCAACAGGCTGCTGAACTTCCAAGCCAGCTGATGGAAACCACCTTCTGTAGTCATCCAACATCAGTTTTAGATCAGCTATGAGTGATCCCGGCAATGAAACCATCTGCTACTGATAAGGATACTGGTGTGTCTGCGGGTAGTAAGAGTGCGGATCATCCTGGGTGTAAGGAAATGCCTCCTTGGCATGGTTACCCCCTGACTTTTTGCCTTTGCTGATGCTAAGTTTTGATTTGAAAGTGTACTGAGGCCTGCTAACCAGGCCCCAGCACCAGTGTTCTTTCCCTAACCTGTACTTTTGTTTTCACAATTGGCACACCCTGGCATCCAGGTAAGTCCCTTGTAACTGGTACCAAGGGCCCTGATGCCAGGGAAGGTCTCTAAGGGCTGCAGCATGTCTTATGCCACCCTGGGGACCCCTCACTCAGCACAGACACACTGCTTGCCAGCTTGTGTGTGCTGGTGAGGACAAAACAAGTAAGTCGACATGGCACTCCCCTCAGGGTGCCATGCCAACCTCACACTGCCTATGCAGTATAGATAAGTCACCCCTCTAGCAGGCCTTACAGCCCTAAGGCAGGGTGCACTATACCATAGGTGAGGGCACCAGTGCATGAGCACTGTGCCCCTACAGTGTCTAAGCAAAACCTTAGACATTGTAAGTGCAGGGTAGCCATAAGAGTATATGGTCTGGGAGTCTGTCAAACACGAACTCCACAGCACCATAATGGCTACACTGAAAACTGGGAAGTTTGGTATCAAACTTCTCAGCACAATAAATGCACACTGATGCCAGTGTACATTTTATTGTAACATACACCCCAGAGGGCACCTTAGAGGTGCCCCCAGAAACCTTAACCAACTACCCGTGTAGGCTGACTGGTTTTAGCAGCCTCCCACACTCGAGACATGTTGCTGGCCACATGGGGAGAGTGCCTTTGTTACTAGCCACAGAGTGACAAAGCCTGTACTGGGTGGAGGTGCTTCACACCTCACCCTGCAGGAACTGTAACACCTGGCAGTGAGCCTCAAAGGCTCAACCCCTTTGTTACAGCACCACAGGGCACTCCAGCTAGTGGAATTGCCCACCCCCTCCGGCCACGGCCCCACTTTTGGCGGCAAGGCCGGAGGAGATAATGTGAACAACAAGGAGGAGTCACTGGCCAGTCAGGACAGCCCCTAAGGTGTCCTGAGCTGAGGTGACTCGGACTTTTAGAAATCCTCCATCTTGTAGATGGAGGATTCCCCCAATAGGGATAGGAATGTGACCCCCTCCACTTGGGAGGAGGCACAAAGAGGGTGTACCCACCCTCAGGGCTAGTAGCCATTGGCTACTACCCCCCCAGACCTAAACACGCCCTTAAATTTCATATTTAAGGGCTCCCCAGAACCTAGGAACTCAGATTCCTGCAACCTAAGAAGAAGAGGACTGCTAAGCTGAAAAACCCTGCAGAGAAGACGGAGACACCAACTGCTTTGGCCCCAGCTCTACCGGCCTGTCTCCCCACTTCTAAAGACACTGCTCCAGCGACGCTTACCCCAGGACCATCGACCTCTGAATCCTCAGAGGACTGCCCTGCTCTAGAAGGACCAAGAAACTCCTGAGGACAGCGGCTCTGTTCACCCAAGACTGCAACTTTGTTTCCAAAGAAGCAACTTCAAGACAACTGCGTTTCCCGCCGGAAGCGTGAGACTTGCAACTCTGCACCCGACGCCCCCGGCTCGACTTGTGGAGAAACAACACTTCAGGGAGGACTCCCCGGCGACTACGAGACCGTGAGTAGCCAGAGTTGCCCCCCCTGAGCCACCACAGCGACGCCTGCCGGGGGTAATCCCGAGGCTCCCCCTGACCGCGACTGCCTGACTCCCAGATCCCGACGCCTGGAAAAGACTCTGCACCCGCAGCCCCCAGGACCTGAAAGATCAGAACTCCAGTGCAGGAGTGACCCCCAGGAGGCCCTTTCCCTTGCCCAGGTGGTGGCTACCCCGAGGAGCCCCCCCTTTGCCTGCCTGCATTGCTGAAGAGACCCCTTGGTCTCCCATTGATTTACATTGGAAACCCGACGTGTGTTTGCACACTGCACCCGGCTGCCCCCGTGCTGCTGAGGGTGTACTTTCTGTGCTAACTTGTGTCCCCCCCGGTGCCCTACAAAACCACCCTGGTCTGCCCTCCGAAGACGCGGGTACTTACCTGCTGGCAGATTGGAACCGGGGCTCCCCCTTCTCCATTGAAGCCTATGCATTTTGGGCACCACTTTGAACTCTGCACATGACCGGCCCTGACCTGCTGGTGTGGTAACTTTGGGGTTGCTCTGAACCCCCAACGGTGGGCTACCTTGGACCCAAACTTGAACCCTGTAGGTGGTTTACTTACCTGCAAGAACTAACAAACTCTTACTCCCCCTAGGAACTGTGAAAATTGCACTTAGTGTCTAGTTTTAAAATAGCTATATGTAATTTATTTGAAAAGTATATATGCTATTGTGATTATTCAAAGTTCCTAAAGTACCTTTCATTTAAAGTATTACATGTAAAATTTGAACCTGTGGTTCTTAAAATAAACTAAGAAAATATATTTTTCTATACAAAAACCTATTGGCCTGGAATTGTCTCTGAGTGTGTGTTCCTCATTTATTGCTTGTGTGTGTACAACAAATGCTTAACACTACTTCTTTGATAAGCCTACTGCTCGACCACACTACCACAAAATAAAGCATTAGTATTATCTCTTTTTGCCACTATCTTACCTCTAAGGGGAACCCTTGGACTCTGTGCATACTGTTCCTTACTTTGAAATAGTGCATACAGAGCCAACTTCCTACACTGGGTGTCTTCCTCTAGATCCTGGCACTTGATGTGTAGTTCTGATGGGCTATGAGCAACCCCGAAAGGTCCCTCATCGTCTGAGTCATCTTGTTCCAGTAAATGTGCAAGTACCAAGGCTGAAACCCTACTTGGAGATGTCACCAATGGTGAAAGGAAAGCAGACTCCTTATGTGCTTTAACCCTCGTCGACGGCAACACGGATAGCATCGTCAAAGGGGACATAGCTGGCACACTTGTCAGTATCACCGACGGCATCATCGACAGTATCAGCATCGTCGACGGGAGCGCCGGAGACATCGCTGGAGAAATTCCTGTCGACGAGGAAAACGACGACGGCAGAGTTAACGTCGACGGTCTTACCGGTGGTAGCATCGATGAAGGATAGGCGATGGGCGAGGCAACCGTGAACGCCGTCGACTAGGACGTCGTCGACACAATCGTCGATGAGGAAGACAACGCTGCAGAGACCCTAGAAGTTGAAGCTGTCAACGACAAAGCTTTACAGATACCTTTAGACACTGCGGTCGACGGTACTCCCGTCTACGGTGTCGTCATCGTAGATTTTTCGGATGGTGTCTTAAAGTCATGTTTCACCACAGGAGATGGCGTTTGAGGCTCCGAAAAGGCTCTTTTGCTGCGTTCTGAGGAGACAGATCTTTCTTTAGAGTGCCTTTTAGAAGAAACAAAACTCTTGTGTGGAGAACTGGAAGGACTTCCAGCTTTAGAAGACACTCGTTTGGTCTTCTTGTGAGCCTTTTTTGGAAGATCTTCTGAGTGGGGTTGAGGAGATCTGTCTCTTTTCTGTAATTCTCTGGAGGAAGTTGTAGATTCCTCACTGTCAGAACCAGACACTGGATTAGATCTGGACTTCAACTTTTGGAGCCAAATTAGTTGCCTACCCTCCCTGTCTTTGAGGGTTTTGTTAGAAAAGGTCCTGCAAACTTTGCAGTCTTTGGCTACATGGTCAGGGTAGAGGCAATAAATACAGTCTGTGTGTGGGTCTTCAGAGTGGAGTCTTTTCTTCCCACAGGTCTTACAGGCTCTGAAAAGGCATTTCTTCTCTTTATCAGACATGGTGAATTCTCTTCAAAATAGAGTTCCCTTAGGTAAAGTAAGAAGAAGACACCATACTTGCTGTAGGAAATCCTTTTTCTGAGGAAAAATAGCAAAAATGAAATTCTCTGAAGTGTTGACTGAGCAGAGCTCAATGGAGACTCCCTAGCAAGACGTGTGGTAGAAAATCTGAGGGAAGGGAGCTCCTCTCAGGAGGGTTCTAAAGGGATGGGAAGCCTGATTGGCTTGGCTTTGGTCCTTTTGCTCATAATGATAAGGATGGGCTACTAAAGTGAAAGTCTTATGCCTTTTTTTCATTGCAGTAGCCTGTATGTTTAGCTGTTTTGATGTACCGGGGGCTTCCATCTCGACGACGGGTAAGGATTCAAGCATGTTAATCTATGAAAGTTCCAATACTGGAGTAAATATCCATTCCTGCAGACTTTCAAATTACAGCAATAATGTTTGGTGAAGGTATGAATCGAAGTCCAAGTTGCATCACAGCACAAATCCAGAACAGAAGGCACTTTGGACACACCCAAAGAAGAAGACTTCACCATGGCGGAATAGGCGCTGATCCCCTCATGAGGTTTCAGCTTCAAACAAAGCAGCCGATTTTGCTGTACAGTGCAATTAAGCGGTGTAGGAAAATGGCTCCCTATTGCAGTTACCCACCACCTTTTGCCTGATATTGATGCTGACTTGACTGAGAAGTGTCCTGGGATCCTGCAAACCAGGCCCCAGCACCAGTGTTCTTTCACTAAAAATGTACCATTGTTTCCACAACAGACACACCGCTGGCATACAGATAAGTCCCTTGTAAAAGGTACCAGTGGTACCAAGGGCTTTGTGACCAAGGAAAGTCCCTAAGGGCTGCAGCATGTGTTGTGCCACCGTAAGGGACCCCTCACCTAACACACGCACACTGCCATTGCCGCTTGTGTGTGTTGGTGGGGTGAAAAAGGCAAAGTCGACATGGCATCTCCCTCAGGATGCCATGCCTACAAAATACTGCCTGTGGCATAGGTATGTCACCCCTCTAGTAGGCCTTACAGCCCTAAGGCAGGGTGCACTATACCACAGGTGAGGGCATAACTGCATGAGCAATATGCCCCTGCAGTGTCTACGTCTATTCTTAGACATTGTAAAGTACAGTGTGGCCATATTAATTATATGTTCTGGGAGTTTGTCAAAACGAACTCCACAGCTCCATAATGGCTACACTGAATACTGGGAAGTTTGGTATCAAACTTCTCAGAATAATAAACCCACACTGATGTCAGTGTTGGATTTATTACAAAATGCACACAGAGTGCACCTTAGAAGATGCCACCTGTAATTTACCGAATCCTTCAGTGCAGGACTGACTGGTCAGTGCCAGCCTGCCACTGAGACGAGTTTCTGCCCCCCTCTGGGGTGAGAGCCTTTGTGCTCTCTGAGGACAGAAACAAAGCCTGCACTGGGTGGAGGTGCTACACACCTCCACCTGCAGGAACTGTAACACCTGGCAGTGAGCCTCAAAGGCTCATGCCTTTTGTTACAGCACCCCAGGGCATCCCAGCTAGTGGAGATTCCCGCCCCTCTGAACACAGACCCCACTTTTGGCGGCAAGTTCAGAGGAGATAAGTAGAAAAACAAGGAGTCATCATCCACCAGTCAGGACAGCCCCTAAGGTGCCCTGAACTGAGATAACCCCTGCCTTTAGAAATCCTCCATCTTGGTTTTGGAGGATTCCCCCAATAGAATTAGAGGTATGCCCCCCTCCCCTCAGGGAGAAAGCAAAAAGAGGGTGTAGCCACCCTCCAGGACAGTAGCCATTGGCTACTGCCCTCCTGACCTAAACACATCCCTAAATTTAGTATTTAGGGGCACCCCAGAACCCAGGAAATCAGATTCCTGCAACCTGAACTCAGAAGAAGGACTGCTGACCTGCATGCCTGCAGAGATGACGGAAGACGACAACTGCTTTGGTCCCAGCCCTACCGGCCTGTTTTCTGACTCTAAAACCTGCAACCAGCGACGCATCCAACAGGGACCAGCGACCTCTGAAGCCTCAGAAGACTGCCCTGAACCCCAGGACCAAGAACCTCCCGTGAGCAGCGGCTCTGCTCAACAAACAGCAACATTCTTGCAACTTTTCTACAATCTTCAAAGACCTCACTCTTCCCGTCGGAAGCGTGAGACTTCACACACTGTTCTCTGGTTCTCGAACGGGGTCATCAGGTGCAATCACCACAGGGAGGACTCCCAGACGACTGCGACCCCGTGAGTAGCCCGAGATGACCCGCCTGAACCACAACGACACCTGCAGAGAGAATCCAGAGGCTCCCCCTGACCGCGACTGCCTGTAACAAGGGACCCGACGCCTGGACCAAGCACTGGATCCGCAGCCCCCAGGACCAGAAGGAACCGAACCTCAGTGCAGGAGTGACCCCCAGACGACCCTCTGCCTAGCCCAGGTGGTGGCAGGCCCGAGAAGCACACCCGTGCCTGCCTGCACCACTAGAGTGACCCCCGGGCCCCTGTGTTTTGTGTGCCTACTTGTGTCCCCCCAGTGCTCTACAAAACCCCCCTGGTCTGCCCCCCGAGGACGCAGGTACTTACCTGCAGGCAGACTGTAATCAGAGCACCCCCGTTCTCCATAGGCACCTATGTGTTTTGGGCACCTCTTTGACCTCTGCACCTGACCGGCCCTGAGCTGCTGGTGTGGTTACTTTGGGGTTGCCTTGAACCCCCAACAGTGGGCTGCCTATGCCCAGGAACTAAGACTTGTAAGTGTCTTACTTGCCTCACAATCTAACCAATACTTACCTCCCCCAGGAACTGTTGATTTTTGCACGGTCTACTTTTAAAATAGCTTATTGGCATTTTAACAAAAAACTGTATATGTTATTACTCTAATTCAAAGTTCCTAACTTACCTGTGTTGAGTACCTTGCATTTTATGTATTTACTTCAAATCTTGAACTTGTGGTTCTAAAAATAAATTAAGAAAATATATTTTTCTATAGAAAAACTATTGGCCTGGAGTTAAGTCTTTGAGTGTGTGTTCCTCATTTATTACCTGTGAGTGTACAACAAATGCTTAACACTACCCTCTGATAAGCCTACTGCTCGACCACACTACCACAAAATAGAGCATTAGAATTATCTAATTTTTACACTGTCTTACCTCTAAGGGGAACTCTTGGGCTCTGTGCACACTATCTCTTACTTTGAGATAGTATATACAGGACCAACTTCCTACAGGCGGGTAATGATCTGCTTATGAATCACATTGGCAAGCTTTAAACCAGCATAGTCAAACAAAAGCTGATCATCAATCCAGTACTTGAGAGTCCTATCAATGTAAAAACGGGGGGCCGTATCAGCATCTATACAGTGCAGTCCCTACTCCTCTGGTGGGATGAGGAGACAGGTTGAATGTTTGTGATGCACTGACACACGTAAAATGTGGTACTCACCTTTGGCAGGATGGAAGCTTTAGGACATTGGTTTTCAAACTTTTTAATACCAGACCCTTCCAGTGAGGAAAAGAAAAATCGCCCCCACCCCCCCTTCAGAATTTTTCACAATTGTTCTACTGAGCTGGCACTATTTAAATATTTCTAAACTTATCGAAACATTGAAGTTAAGTTCTGTTACCTATTTTAAAAATGCAAAACAGTTTGTTCAGCTTAAAACAAAGCACTCGTATCAGTATACTTCTTCTTTTGGCTAGAGCCTCTTGCACCATCTAGGATCACTTGAAGGGCCCCTAGGGGGAGGCCCACCCCCCAGTTTGAAGACCCATTTGTCTGGGGTAAAAAAAGATCTACAACAACAAACATCGTACTGTTTATTAATAAGCTGTGTAAAGATAATGACAATAAAGAACACAAACTTCAAGGCAAGTTGCACCAATGACAAGTGTGCACGTGCTCAAGGGCGTGGCAAACTGCCAATGGAGTAGGACGCAGGTTGCGGTGCTCCTGTCCGAACTCCCCCATCCAGGACCATCACTGACCTTATGAGCCCAATCCGGCCCACATAAATGCCCAGCGGACCTGTGAGACACCTCTGTGCCCCTGGCTCGCGAGCAGGGAGCGGAGCTGCGGAAGAGGCGAACAGAGACAGAGATCCAGACTACACAAGGACATTGCAAAATGGCAGTCTGGCGAGCCTGAGACCCACAGAGAAGGTCGCAGGACACCCTGCCGCTGCCATGGCCCAGAACAAACCCTAGTTGATGAATACAGGAATGAGGTACTGCGGACCCCACACCACCCTACACATGGCATATAGGGTGACATAATCAATCCCAGCAGTGAAGTAACTCTGCAACGAGATAAAAGAGCAGGCCCAGCATAAAAGCTGCAGGTGACTAAGTGGGCAGCCCGGAAGCTCACTTTCCCACAAGTTCTAATATTTTTATTGCTCTGTGGCTGGGGAGCAGCTCCACTGCCCCACTGAAAATAACAATGCAGACCATGAATGGAGGGATGTTTGATATCGCCACTGACTAACTACAGTGCCGCCACACAGTGCACTGAGGTCCTCCCACCCACTACCCCCTTCCATCATCCACTGCCCTCTGCCTGTTTAACACTTCAACTACATACCCAGCCTACTGTCTAGACACATTGTCCCTGCATGGGCATCCACCACAAATGTGACTGGACCCCCCTGGGCTGTTAGGCCATTTGCTAATAAATGTGCAGCCAGAGGTTGTCTCATATTAACTGCTATTTGTATCTGCTGTGGATTCGCCATCACAGACAGACTATATGTTCAGAGAAGGCACACCAAATGGGGTTTCTCCTTTTGAAGTTCAAGCTTGAACAACCTCCAGCTTCAGATAGGATAGCCTACATAGCTGGGGTGGAAATCCTCAGTACCACGGAGGTCTCCGTATACGGTATTGAGGAGTCATCATATATAATGAGACAGAGATACTCCGGAGGACCCGAAAATTAGAGCCTGACCAAACGTTGGCGGCGCCATGTCGCGTACGCTCTCATTATTCGAATGAGACTACTGGATTTTGAGCGGCAGAATCGTCCGCGGTGTGGGAGACTTAGTCTAACCCACTGCGGATGACACTTGTAGCTCCAATCTGGGTTTTGCTCTGGCTAATTAGCAGTCCCTCATCTCTACCCAAGGATAGGGATGACTGAGCAGCCGAGCGCATGACATACTTTGCTTCTCAGGGAAGTCGTGGTCACTCAGGTCTCATCAGTTTCTCTCATTTACAATTCAGTCTCATATATAAATGACAATCAGAAGAAAAAGTTACTTACCTTCGGTAACGAGGTATCTGGTAGAGATTATCTAGCTGCAGATTCCTTACCTTAGAATTCCCTGGCGTCAGCTTTGAATCCGGACTTTTTCAGAGCAGTACCCTGCGCGTGCGCCGTCGGACGTAGTCGTTCGGATCCGCGTGCGTCGACCAGCTCCGCGTGCGTCGTCAGCATCGTTGGAGCCATCTATGACGTCACGGTTGTCTATATAGACGCCGTCTCGGCGCACGTACGTCAGTTATTTTCCACAACTTCCCACGCCAGAAGCGAGAGTCATGGAAGAACCAACCAATATGCATATAACCTCTGACTGTTTGGAGTAAAAACACTTTCATGCCTATAAGAAAGGCAAAAGTTGCCAAAATCAAAAATATACATATGTACACATAAAAACATATATACATATATATCCATCCACATATCCACATGAGAAAAAATTTCCCCTGAGCGGGGAAGGCTTGGGCGGGTGTAAGGAATCTGCAGCTAGATAGAGTCTCTACCAGATACCTCGTTACCGAAGGTAAGTAACTTGTTCATCTGATAGAGACTTCTAGCTGCAGCTTCCTTACCTTACCTTAGAATAGATACCCAAGCTATAACCCATGGCGGTGGGTCTGAAGGAGATTTTTTATTTATTATACTAGGAAGTCCTGCAAGACAGAATGGGCAAAATGCCCCTCTCTTCTCACCTGGCTATCCAGGCAGTAGTGTTTCCGATGCTCATTTTGAGAAGCTCTGGATACCAAACTTTCCGTGCCCAATCCGGAGCCACAAGTATTACTTGGGCCCGGTCGTTCTCGATTTTCTTGAGAACTCTGGGCAGAAGTGGGTTAGGCGGAAAAGCGTACAGGAGGCCTGATCTCCACTTGCGTCGAAAAGCGTCGTCTAGCGATAGCCCCCTTGGAAACTCCAATGTGCAAAACTGCTGACATTGCGCGTTCTCTGAGGAGGCGAACAGATCTAACCAAGGATCTCCCCACTGCTGAAAGAGTCCTTGCGCCACCTCCGGATGGAGACACCATTCGTGATCCTCTAAGCATTTTCGGCTGAGTTCGTCTGCTCTGGCGTTCAGAGAACCTGCCAGGTGTTGAACCACCAGGGTCATGCCCTCCTATTCCAGCCATGTCCAGAGACATAAAGCCTCTTGACAAAGGGTTCACGACCCCACACCGCCCTGCTTGTTGCAGTACCACATTGCGGTAGTGTTGTCCGTGAACACCTGCACCACCTTCCCTTTCACAACAGGAAGAAATGCTTTTAATGCTAGCCGGATCGCCCGAAGCTCCAACAAGTTGATGTGGAGCCCAGATTCCGCCGGAGACCAGTGACCTCCACCTCCCCCAGATGGCCGCCCCATCCCAGAAGTGACGCATCTGTGACTACCGTTAGATCTGGTTGGGGAAGGGAGAGGGGTCTGCCCTTGACCCACTCGCAGTTCACTAACCACCACTGCAGATCTTCTGCAGTCCTCTCCGAGATCTGAACCACGTCGGTAAGATTTCCCTGATGCTGTGCCCATTGGAACTTCAGGTCCCACTGCAGAGCCCTCATGCGCCATCTGGCATGCTTGACCAACAGGATGCAGGAAGCCATGAGTCCCAGCAGCCTCAGAGTCTGTCTCACCGAGATCCAGGATAGAGGCCGAAACATCGGAATCATAACCTGAATATTCTGAACCCGCTGATCGGGGGGGGACAAGCCTGATACTGTACTGTATCCAGAACATCTCCGATGAAAGAGAGCTCCTGAGAGGGAGTCAGGTGTGACTTCAGCAGATTTATAGTGAGCCCCAGCGAATGCAAGAGGTCCGTCGTCGTCTGGAGGTGGGTGACGAGAGCCTGGGGCATAGGAGCCTTCAACAGCCAATCGTCCAAGTAGGCTAAGACTGAAATCGCCGACCTGCGCAAATGAGCTGCCACCACCGCCATCACCTTTGTGAACACCCGAGGGGCACTGGTGAGACCGAAAGGAAGCACGGTAAACTGAAAGTGCTAGTGGCCCACCTTGAACCGCAGGTAACGCCTGTGGCTTGGCAGGATAGGAATATGGAAATATGCATACTGCAAAACCAACGCTACCATCCAGTCTCCTTGGTCTAGGGCAGACAAAACCTGAGCAAGAGTGAGCATCTTGAATTTCTCCTTCTTGAGGAAAAGATTGATGTCCCTTAAATCCAAGATAGGGCGAAGGCCTTTGTTCTTTTTGGGAATCAGAAAGTAGCGGGAATAACAACCACTGCCTACTTCTGATATTGGGACTCTTTCTATGGCTCCCTTGGCCAAGAGAGCTGTAACTTCCTCGCGAAGCAAAGCCAGATGGTCCTCCATCAGCCATTCCTTTGTCGGAGGGATAGAAGGAGGAAAAGACTGGAAGGGAAGGGAGTAGCCCTTCCGTATGATCTGCAGGACCCACTTGTCCGTGGTGATGGTGATGGAAAGCCATTGAGGGAGATGAAAACGAATCCTCCCTCCAACTGGACGGACATGATCCCGCAGAACCACACTAGGAGGGCTTGGGCACAGTGGAGGGGGGCTGTGTGGCGGTCGACCTCTGGCCAGACCCTCTGGGTCTGATGGTACCACGACCACGTCTTCTTCTGGGATGCTGTGAAGCCTGAGGACGGTGGCTAAACTGTGGCTGGCGTGGTACCACGCCCCTCCCGAAGCCTCGGAAGGGGCGAAAGACAGACTGCTGTTGTGCCGGCGCTGAAAGGCCCAAGGATGTGGCCGTGGCTCGAGAATCCTTGAACCTCTCAAGCGCGGAGTCTGCTTTTTAGCCAAAAAGGCGAGAGCCATCAAAGGGCATGTCCATCAAGCTGGACTGGACATCCCCTGAAAATCCAGTAGAACATAGCCAGGCATGGCGACGTAGGGCCACTGACTATGAAATCGCTTTGCCCAGCGAGTCGGTCGTGTCCAAGCCACACCGGATTGGTAACTTGGCTGCATCTCTCCCATCCTTTACAGCCTGGGTGAGAGTGTCCCGTACGCCCTCTGGGACCTGGGGCAGCACTTGCGCCACCGTATCCCATAAAGTATGGGAATGACGGCCCAATAGGCAAGAGGTGTTTACAGACCTCAGTGCCAGGGTGGAGGAAGAAAACATCGCGGATCCGAACGACGATGCCCAACGGCGCGCGCGCAGGGTAGTGCTCTGAAAAAACTCCGGATTCGAAGCGGACGCCAGGGAATTCTAAGGTAAGGAAGCAGCAGCTAGAAGTCTCTATCAGATGCAGTATATGTTTCAATAATGAGTTGAATAAAACAACTGCATCTTAGACAGCAAAGTGTGAGCTGCAATAAACAGGACGACACAAAATGACAGTATTAGAATTGTGACGAGAAGAGTGAAGCATAAAAACAACGCTATCATATTGTCACTATAATCAATGGACTAGCTCCTACCTAGGCTATGATGGAGCAAAGTATGTTAAGGTCTAATTCTGCCCTTCAGGCTCACCTGGCAAGACATCAACCCCCATACCTGAGCAAAGGTCTGCGGTCTGCATTAGCATCTGTAGCGAAGCAAACAGCAAACAGTCGTGGTTCCCTGGCTGGAATCTCCCTCTAACGTGTAAGGGACAAGAAAGTGTTTTCATAATAACACAGCTGATGCTCTGAGAAAATGTTCCTACGTAAAGTGTATGTTTTCTACGAATGCTCGAGACTAAACTTCTACCACGTTCACCGGCAACGTACTGTGCTGTAGCCTTGGAAGAAGCACAGAGTGATGAAGAATGTCTTGTTTGAGAACAGAGTGCTGGCCTAGGGAAAAACAGATAAACGGAAAATAAAACAAGACAGTATAAAGTGGCTATTGTAACAATAATAAGACGAAGCCGAATAAAATATATCTAAGTTAAAGTGCACAGCGGCCTAGTGTGTTAAAATAACGTGCATGGAGCTATAACTAAAATGGCTACACAACAACATCACAGGCAGTACCGAAGTCCTGCCGAACAGCAGACTTCATTTTCATTACCAGACTTGAAGGATTGGTGGGACCCATCACAGAGCCTCTACCTTGACTCCTGTAACTGTCCCACACATTGATTCCCTGCAATGGGTAAATATTCATGAAAAAAAGACATGGCTAACCCAACCGCTTCCCAGGAGTCGCTCTGACACACAAATGAGCCAATGTGACACAGCCACTGATCAGGCACAAACAGACCACTGTCCTACAACTCTGGAGACAGTCCCACAAGCTATCACTGTATCCCATGCGTTGCTAGAACTGAAAACTGATACTCTTGCAGTGGACATTGGTCTACTCAGAGACTACAACCGGCACTTAGCGAAGCGGGACAGATCAACTGAGCACTCCCTTGAGTCGACAGCCCCCAAGATGGCGGTTGTGTTGGACCAGCTATCCCAGGCAGAGATCAAGACTAACAAACTGGAACGGAGGACTCAGAAAAAAGGGCCAGGAGGACCAATTTACGCATTACAGGTCTACCTAAATGAGTTGAAGGTACCAGGAAGGACATGGCTCCATGAAGTAGTGGTTCCTGAGGGACTAGCTCACTATTTCTCCATAGAACATGCCCATCCGGTACCAATGTGCCCTTCGCATCATGAGGCTGCTCTGCAGCCAGTGACAGTCAAACTGTTGTACTACAGGGACTCCAACTACATTCTGTCTCAAGCGCAGATCCGTGGAGACCATATAGCGGAAAATCAAGAAGTTATGCTATTCCCTGGCTTCTCCAGAGATGTTCAACTGTGGCAGGCCTAATTCTTGGCCGGCAAGAAACATTTTTGCGCACTCAGCATACCATATGCCATGCTATTCCCTGCCAAACTACGAGTGACATTCACAGAGGAAGTGCTGCTCTTTGTAACCGCCGCAGAGCTCTGGGACTGGTTGGGCAATCTGCCACAATCAATAAACCTCTTCAGGGTGACTACCCACAACACCTCTGGACGGTCTCCCAAGAAGAACACTGAGTAAAGCGGAAGGAGTCCCTTCTAGATCACAGTCCCTGAAACACCGGCAGAGGGTGGTGAGGTAAATGGCCACACTCAGAACAGCAGGATCCGATCCATCCTTGCTGACAGACAAGTATGACTCTGGACATTCGGAATCCGACCTTACCTTGGTGTCCTCTCGAGGCACTACAGCCTCCCTGCTGCAGATAATACCAGGCACTTCTGATCATATCATTTAAAATACACCATGATCCTGTCAATATGCTTATCGCTTTGAGGCTCATATTTAATGGTTAGTAATGCTCACAGAGATGCATGTGAATGCTTGGGCCGGTGGGGCCACCAATATCCTGCGCTTGGTGTGATGTGACGCCGGGAGGAGTGATACCTGGCAAAGTCCCCCCCAATCACAGTTGGACGGATGTTGTAGGGAAATGCCTCCCATGGCATGATTACCCCCTAACATTTTGCCTTTTGTTGATGCTATTTATGATTCACAGTGTGCTGGGATCCTGCTAACCAGGCCCCAGCACAAGTGTTCTTTCCCTAAACTGTACCTTTGTTCCCACAATTGGCATAGCCCCAGCACACAGATAAGTCCCTTGTAACTGGTACCCCTGGTACCAAGGGCCCTGTGGCCACGGAAGGTGTTTAAGGGCTGCAGTATGTATTATGCCACCCTGGGGACCAGAGGCTCCCCCTGACTGCGACTGCCTGGTAACAAAGGAACTAGACGCCTGGACCAAGCACTGCAACCGCAGCCCCCCCAGGACAGAGAGGCACTACCTACCAGTGCAGGAGTGACCAGCAGGCGGCCCTCATCCTAGCGCAGTCGGTGGGTGGCCGGCCGGAGCAGCCCCCCTGTGCCCTGCCTGCATCACCAGAGGACCCCCAGGACCCTCCATTGTTTTCAATGACAAACCAGACACCTACTTTGCACACTGCACCCGGATGCCCCTGTGCCGCTGAAGGTGTGCCTGTGAGTGTCCCACCAGTGCTCTACAAAAACCCTGCTGTCTGCTCCTCGAGGACGCAGGTACTTACCTGCTAGCAGACTGGAACCGGAGCACCCCTGTTTTCCATAGACGCCTATGTTATCTGGGCCCTCCTCTGACCTCTGCACCTGACCGGCCCTGTGTTGCTGGTGCTTTTTGTATATAAAAACCTGTTGGCTTGGAGTTAAGTCTTTGAGTGTGTGTTTCTCACTTATTGCCTGGGTGTGTAAAACAAATGCTTAACACTACCCTCTGATAGGACTACTGCTCGACAACACTACCACAAAATAGAGCATTAGTATTATCTAATTTTGCCACTATCAACCTCTAAGGGGAACCCTTGGACTCTGTGCTCACTATCACACAGAAGCGAAGTGTTGTTTGGCTGGTGTGAAGGGGATGGCTGTTACCACTTGTCCTGAGGTTGGGAAGTTTGTTTCTGTTTTTTGGCCCTTACGAATTGGCACCCCAGTTGACCTCAGATGTCCTAGCATTAGCTCACTGGGGGGGGGGGACCCTATCCCGGCATACACAGAAGCACACACGATTCATGTACCTTACCACATTGAACCAGACCCATGGCATCCTCCTAAACAGAACATTTTCTCAGGTAGAATGTGTGTGGCCTCCATAACATGACCAAAACGCACACGGTATATACAAACATGAAACAGAGGGGCATCCATTATGCTATATTACAAGAGACCCATCTTAACACAACTGAGAAAGAGGTTCTTAAGAAATTATGTCAGGACAACTATATGCCACTACACACAGCTTTCACTAGGGGAGTACTAATTTGGGATACACCCAGAGCTCCATTTCAACTAACACCCAAAATCAAACCCCCAGGGGAGATATGTTGTGATAAAAGGACAATAGGAGGGTTGTGATCTAATAGTGATAGGATTATACTCTCCCACTATAGATCAAGGGGGCGGGGGTTTCAATGGCATGTCCAGATTACTGGAATTATACATAACACATGATATTTTGATTGGAGGGGACTATAATTGTATATCAGACCCAGTGCTTGAGAAGTCTCATCCAGCTCTTCCTGACTCACCAGTATACTGACTGGCACCAATGTTTGCTACCTTGCAGCCTAGGTGGGGTCTAATAGGCTCATGGAGACACGTATACCCCGACACGCAGGAGTATTACTTTTACTCAGGAATGCACAACATACATATCTGATTAGATGCATGTTTGTGCTCACTGAGTGTCCATAGCGCTGTTCAGTCCACAGAATACTTAATACAGAATACTTATGCAGGACTGTATCGGACACAATCCTATGCTGTTGTCCCTCTGTTGGGTTCAAGAAGTCCCTCGGATCCCCAAATGGCGATTAAATGTAGATACACTAGAGGACCAAGTATTACGCCACAATATTGGCGAAGCAATTGGGTCCTATATTACCGACAACTAGGCCATAACATCTTCCCTAATGATCGAATGGGGTGCCTTCAAGGCGGTTATTCGGGGAAAACATATAGCTGCAGTGATGGGGACAAGACACACCCTATTTAAAGAACTTTAACTACTTGAAGGGGCACTTAAGGATCTAGAAAACACAAGACCAGGGAACCGTGCCCTAACGGTAACAAAATATCTGGTAGAGACATATTCTAGTTGCAGATTCTTTACCTTTGAATTTCCCCAGGCGTCAGACTGGATCTGGAGAATTTTTCTTTGAGAAGTACCTCTGCGCGCCATCAGGTGGCGTCAGTTGACTCCGCGGGCGCTGTGCTCGCCGTGATGACGTCGAGGTCGTATATAGACACCACCCCTGCGGGCTGACGCCAGTTTCTTTTCACGACTTTCCACATCAGTAGCGCGGAGACTTCAATAACAGAGTGGTGCGCCAAAACTAGGGCCCTCAAGGGAATGTTCCTGTCCCTGGAATCAGTTTGCAGTGCGGGGAGGATGGGCAGGTCGGTAAGGAATCTGCAACTAATATGTCTCTACCAGGTATTTTGTTACCGAAGGTAAGTAACTTGTACATCTGATAGAGACTTCTAGTTGCAGATTCCTTACCTTTGAATAGGTACCAGAGCAATACCATTACTGGTGGTGGGCCTGTGAACTAAGATCACACCAAAAAGTCCTGCAGGACCGAATGTCCAAAGTAGCCGTCCCTTCAGACCTGACTGTCCTGGGAGTAGTGCTTAATAAAAGTGTGTAGAGATGCCCACCTTGCTGCCAGACAAATATCCAGGACTGGAACGCCCTGTGCTAGCGCTGCGATAGCAGCATTAGCTCTGGTGGAGTGAGCTCGCAAACCTTCAGGGGGTTGCTTTTTATAGCCAGAGCGTAGCACATTTTGATGCATAGGAGTACCCATCTTGAAATGGTTGTCTTCTGCACCGCCGTGACTCTGTGGCCGATCTCAAGACCTTCCTCTTGAACGGGACCGTGAGCGACACGGAGTCGAGTGTCAGGCCGCCATGAGCTTAAGGGACCGCTCCCTCAAGGCCTTCGGGTTCATGGCCTGACACTCGGGGCACGACTTCGGGTTGTGATCGCGATCCAAACACCATAAGCACACGAGGTGCGGATCCCGTCACCGATGTAGTTCGGTGACAGGAGTCACAGGGCTTGAATCCGGTCTTGCAGGACATCCCTCAAGGCATCCACAAACTTGACAACAATGTTGACTTAGTCAAAAAATGACTGAGGTTGCTCTTCTCCAGATCTGCGCGTAGGCTGACACAGAAAGAAAAGAACTGGCGCCTGCGCACCGGGGTGACGCCTATATACGATGGCGACCTCATCACAGCAAGCACGACCCCAATGACGCCCGCGGAGTCGACCAACACCACCTGATGGCGCGCAGAGGTACTGTTTGAATGAAAATTCTCCGGATCCAGTCTGATGCCTGGGAAAATTCAAAGGTAAGGAATCTGCAAATAGATACAGCAGTTACTCGATTAAAACAAGGAGGTAGCAGCGTCCACCAATAGGCTCTGGTGCTTTGATTACCGTGAATATATGATTAGGGCACATGCATAACAGGATAAGGCTGACTCCCTTTTGGTTTGGCTGGCCAACCACTCCGCTATGGGATCCCTTATCCATGAGGTGGAGTCAGAGCCAGACGTCCCCCTCTACATGGCAATAAATGACTGATTCACAGAATACTACAGATTATTTTATGAAGCACCTCTAGAGCCAGATCCTCAGAGGTTAGCTGACTTCCTTGACCCCATAAAGTTACCTACTATTTCGCAAGACAGACCTGGAAGACCTGGCCCTTAGATCAATTGAGCTTTATGCCAAAGCCTGCAACGTAGATCACATTCCCGCGACAACCAGGGAAGCCTTGATGGTCCACCTGTTGAAACCTAAATGCCGGTCATATGATGTAAGAGCATGCAAACCTTTATCTATGAGTAACATAGATTATAAAATATTGAGTAGAATACTGGCCACTTGCCTTCTTCCACAAATGACAACCCTGATCCACGCAGATCCAAACTGTTTTTTCTTACCCGGGCATCAACACGACCTGGAATATACGGCGGCTGCTTGAGATACTTGATTTTGACCTCACAGCCCACTCAGATGCAATGATCACATTGTCTGACATACAAAAAGCTTTTGGTAGCCTCCGCCGGTATTATTTATACTGTGTGATGGTTAAGATGGGGGAAGGGTTCATTAACTGGGTCAAACGCTTATACTCGAACCCCATTGCTAGACTCATAACGGGAAGACACCTATCAGAACCCTACACTATACATCATGGTACTAGATAGGGGTGCCCGTTATCCCCATTATTGTTCGCTCTTGCAGTCGAACCTCTGGCTACTAAATCAAGATCTGGATTGGCTTTTCGAGGAATGACTGCCAAAGGGATAGCACATTATTCTGCCTTGTACGAAGATGATATGCTACTGTTTCTACAAAACGCACACAAGGAATTGCCCAGGGTGATTGGCCTTTTTGATAGCTTTGGTAGAAGTTCAAATTAACTGGCAGAAATCCCACCTTTTTTTTTTCTTTTTTAACTAGAGGGGCCTTACCTGGGAGGAAATATCATTGTCGTACCAGGGGTCCGGGTTTACCACAACACAGTGGTGGGCATGCTGACTTCACCCGATGGGCTCAGATGACGACAATGGGACCATATCTCAACCAGATCCCAGGGCCTTCTATCGGGTCCTTCTGGACCCCCAGCCTCCCTTGGAGGTTCACAACACCGAAGTAGTTTGCTGGTGCTGGCGGCAGACCCTCTAATGCACTCAGACAGTGGAGCCATATTCCTCTGCCTGTGACCTCCCACTATGGAGTCTCATATTCCTAGTAGAAAACCCTGTTCTACGGAACATAGCGAAGTGGTCTGCCTATGGAGTGCACCGGACAGGGGACCTCTATGGCCGAGGGGTACTATTGTCGTTTGATGATCTAACTACTACATATAATAACCCCAGGGGTCATATCCTGTGGCACCAATGAACTGTTAATAGGGGTGCAGACAAAGGTAACACCCCCTGCTAGCAGATGCCATACACTATGCACCACACCAGGTCATTTTAAAGCCATAATCTGCCCATATTGATCCATACACCAAGATCTTACTAAACCACTGGGAACGTTAAGGGAACGATTGGAGAGAGATATTGCACACCTGATTGCGGACACTGAGTGGGGCAAGATCCTTATGGACACTTATACTGTGACCTGTTAAGCCAAATTTAAGTCTATACGTTTTTACTACCTACAAAGGGCGTCTCTCACCCCAGGACACATCATACAACATTTTGGAGCTCATGAGGCAGTTTGCCCAAGCTGCGGTCAGACTGGCCAGAATTAGGGGGATATTAGCAGGCGATCGTTCACCTCCTTAACAAAGTGACTTCACGAGCAATTCAATGATCCCCATTGGTGTGCTTATTGGGTGGACTGCCTAGGCTTTCGAAGTATAAAATGACCACTAGATTCATTGACCAAGAAACCTACCACGGAACCTCGCTTGTCCAAATGGAGACAGGACCTTACTAGATGGGTGGGGTATGAGAGAGTGGTACTGCTTCAGGAGGCCAAAAAAGGACAAGGGCTGATCGAAAGGGCCCGTGCATGGGACCATCTAGTGGATTGCCTAATGGATGTCGACCATGATACTCCCCCTGACACAGTAGAGCCTGTAATCCCGTGAGGGACTGTACACACTGGGTATAGTATCAGCCTATATGGGAACACGTACAAGGAATGGGCCAAATCTAACATGCACAAGCCAAGAAGAAAGGGTCCTGATGTTAAACATGACCTACGGGAGGCTGGGGCTTGGGGGAGGTCCACAGGGCAGTTAAGATTTGTATGCTGTTCTTGTTCAAGTTGCATATCTGGTTCTTATACCGGAAGATTACCACTGATTGAACTTTATAACGACATTTCCACCTGTTATCGCCATTGCTGATATATACGTGACAGGCATATGTGGTTGAATATATTTCCGGTTTGCGGTATGTGTCCGTCTTTACTGAAAAATGTAAAAAAATCTGTTTAAAGAAAAAAGTGTGCATGTGCTCAAAGTGTGACTCATCACTAATTTGAGCACCAGGGTAAGGTCCCACTAAAAGTGAGACAAAGGGAGAAAGGGGAAACAAAAGGGCCTGCCTGGTCAGAAACCCCATAACAATAGGAGACTTGAACAACAACAGATGATCCAGCAAACAAACAAAATCCAAAAGGGCCAACAGAAAAGCTTTAAGAGTGCCCACCCATCTTTTGTATTAACTAAACTAAGAATAGCTATGAACTGGAAGGAAAGGGAGGCAAACAAGAATAAGTGCGCAGAGGCTGGCTATTAAAGTGCAGCAAATGAACACGAATGAGGCAGACACAATTGCTGTATGGGACAAAGTCATGGTAACACTACAAAAGAAATTGGACAACCCACTCCCTTGAAGAGGAACCACTTACATCTCCCACCAGTCATGGCTCACACTTAACAGAAGGGGTGGGCCGGCACACATGGGGGAGGGGAGAAAATTAAATTAAATAACAAACAATAATAATAATTTTAAAAAACAAATAACAGTTACCTCCTCCGCCGCTCTATCTGCTCTGCTCCGGCTCCTCAAGGCGGCAGACACAGGCTCCCAGCCTGCCCTGCGGCCAATCCTGACACTGCTCAAAGCTGGCTGGCAGACGGGGAGCCTGTGCAGGCGAATATATGCCGGAAACACGCCTGCCGGAACAACGCATGCCTGAACAACGCCGTCAGAACAACGCGGTCAGAACAACGAGGTCAGAACAACGAGGTCAGAACAACGAGGTCAGAACAACGAGGTCAGAACAACGAGGTCAGAACAACGACCTCGTTGTTACCACTAATGCCTTTACCACGAATGCCTTAACAACGATTTTTTATTGTAAAGGCATTCCTGGTAAAGGCATTAGTGATAGGCATGCATTGTTCCAGCATACACCCCCTTGCCCCCCACCCCTAAAAATTACCATGACCACCCACCCCCCTAAAACCACACCAACCCTCACCCTTGCCCCTAAAACTACCCCAACCCCCCACCTCCTTGCCCCTAAAACTACCACAACCCTCCACCCCCTCCCTAAAATTACCGCAACCCCAACCCTACCCCCAAAACCTAACCACCCCATCCCCCCACTGCTAAAACTACTCCGAGCCCCCCACCCTGCCCCTAAACCTAAACCCCCCCAACCCGCCCCCCCAACCCCCACCCACACCCCATCCCTAAAACCTAAACTACCCCGACCCCCCACCCTTGCCCCTAAAACAAAAAATATCAGACCCCCCCACCCGCCCCTAAAACTAAAACCCCAACCCCCCACCGCCCCTAAAACTAAAAATACCCCAACCCTGCCCCTAAAACTAAAAATACCCGACCCCCCCACCCCCGCCCCTCTTACCTGACCCGACCCCCCCCCACCCCTGCCCCTAAAACTAAAACCCCAACCCCGCCCCTAAACCTAAAAATACCCCGACCCCCCACCCCTCTTACCTGACCCGACTCCCCACCCCCGCCCCTAAAACCCCAACCCCCACCCCTGCCCCTAAAACTAAAAATACCCCGACCCCCACCCCTAAAACTAAAACCCCAACCCCCATCCCTAAAACTAAAAATACCCCGACCCCCGCTCCTAAAACTAAAACCCCAACCCCCACCCCAAAAACTAAAAATACCCCGACCCCCCCACCCCTAAAACTAAAACCCCAACCCCCCCCACCCCTGCCCCACTTACCTGACTCGTCGCATCGTCCTCCTCAGCCGACTCCCTTGTTTGTGCCTTAACCACGCATGTGCGTTGTTCAGCACATGCGTGGTTAAGGCACAAAACAATTAAGTCGTGGTTAAGGAAACCGTAGTTCTGCTTTCGTTGCCCACGACCTTGTTGTTCCAGAGTCAGCCTTCAGGGCGTTTCCCTGTGCAGGCTCTCTCCAGCCCAGCAACTGTGTTTAGCTGACCAGAGACGACCGGCCAAACACACAAGCGCTCTGAGAAGGAGTGCTCATCACTCCCCCATCAGTGCACGTCACCCTCGTGGCCCCGCCTCCCACACTGCAGGTCTGTAGAGTGTGGTCAAATGCAGAACATGTGTCTTCCTAGATTTAATATTTGCATTAAGGAATTGCATGATTTAGTGTTAAAAAGTATATATATTTTGACTAATGAGAGGTGATCAGACCATCACTCACAGCTAGGAAGTCCCAGATAAGTCTTCACTGTTTTTATAATTCCACCACATTATTTTAGGCAATAATACATGGGAACTCTCTAAAAAACATACAAACTCAGAGTTGCACCACTCACTTGTGAGGACACAATTTTATGTTAAAAGAAAAAAAGGAAAGGGATAGTGAGGGGAAAAATCAAGTCTTTTGTAGTGACTCTGCCCATCATATAGGGCTAAAGAAATGTGCACGACAGCATTTTCGTAGGCCAGAAGGAAAATGTTACTTACCCAGTAAGCATCTGTTTGTGGCATATAGTGCTGTAGATTCACATGTTCTGCATACCTTTTCTATTTAGTGTTGGGTCCGGAAGTTTGCAAGCTGTTTTTCTTCTAAATGTCTTTTGAACATGCTGGTGAGCCGCATGGTATCCAAATCCATTGTTAGATTGTTTTCCCGCAGGCTGATGTGAATGGAGTGTAGTTTAAGAGCAAAGATGGAGCTATCCATGCAAATGCTTCATGAAGGTGTGTGGTATGGACGATGTAGCTGCTTACATATGTCAGCTATGGGAATATTTCATACAAAACATGGTTGCTGCTTTTTTGGTAGTTGGGTGTGCTCTAGGAGGAACAGGTCTTTTGCCCTTTGCATAACAAGTTTGGATACATTTTACAATCCATATGGCTATGGCAGATTCAGATATAGGGTTGCCTTTGTGTGGTGGTAAAGAAACAAATAGTTTTTTAGTCTTTCTAAAAGTTTTAGTTCAATCAATGTGTAAGATAAGCGCTCTCAGCATCCCGAGTGTGAAGAGCTCTTTCTGCAACAGAATATGCTTGAGGGAAAAAGACTGGCAATTCAATGGATTGGTGGAATTGAGATACAACCTTTAGTAGGAATTTAAGGTTAGAGCCTGGAGCTCACTAACACGCCTAAGTGAAGTGAAAGCAACTAAGAATGCCATTTTGCGTGTTAAGAACTGAAGAAGGCATGAATGTGGAGGCTCAAATGGTGGACTCATGAGTCTTGTAAATACAATATTACAATTCCAAGAAGGTACTGGAGAGTGGAATCACTTGTTTAAGCCCTTTAATGACTGGAACTTTGAAAAGTGAAGAATGCTACCTGTTCTGAAGGTAAGTGGAGATCGCAGCAAGATGCAATCTTATGGAAGTGTACGCCAAGTTTGCTTTTTGCAAGTGAAGAAGGTAGTAGAGAATGTCCCCTCAGGGTGCTGTGCCTACAACCCACTGACTGTGGCATAGGTAAGTCAGCCCACTAGCAGGCCTTAGAGCCCTAAGGCAGGGTGCACTATACCACAGGTGAGGGCATAGCTGCATGAGCACTATGCCCCTACAGTGTCTAAGCCAATTCTTAGACATTGTAAGTACAGGGTAGCCATAAAAAGTATATGGTTGCCACAGTTCCATAATGGCTACACTGAATACTGGGAAGTTTGGTATCACACTTCTCAACACAATGAATCCACACTGATGCCAGTGTGGGGTTTATTGAAAAATACACACAGAGGGCATCTTAGAGATGCTCCCTGTATACCATTCCAACTACTAGTGTTAGGCTGACCTGTTTCTGCCAGCCTGCAACATCCAGACGGGTTTCTAGCCACATGGGGTGAGTGCCTTTGTCACTCTGTGGCCAGGAACAAAGTCTGCACTGGGTAGAGGTGCTTCACACCTTCCCCTGCAGGAACTGTAACACCTGGCAGTGAGCCTCAAAGGCTCAAGCCTGGTGTTACAGCTCCCCATGGCACTCCAGCTGGTGGAGATGCCCGCCCCTCCGGACACAGCCCCCACCTTTGTCGGCAAGTCCAGAGGAGATAATGAGAAATGCAAGGAGAAGTCACCCACCAGTCAGGACAGCCCCTAAGGTGTCTTGACCTGCCTTAGGAAATCCTCCATCTTGTTTTGGAGGATTCCCCCTAATAGGATTAAGGATGTGCCCCCCTCCCCACAGGGAGGACGCGTAAAGAGGGTGTAGCCACCCTCCAGGACAGTAGCCATTGGCTACTGCCTCCTAGAACTAAACAACCCCCTAAATTTAGTATTTAGGGGCGACCCTGAACCCAGGAAATCAGATTCCTGCAACCTGAAACAAGGACTGCTGACCTGAAAGCCCCGCAGAGACGACGGAGACGACAACTGACTTTGCTCCAGCCCTACTGGCCTGTCTGCAGACTCAAAGAACCTGCACCGCGACGCATCCAGCGGGACCAGCGACCTCGGAGGAATCAGTGGACTGATATGCACCTAACGGGCTAAGAAACTCCAGAGAACAGCGGCTCTGTCAAACTACAACAAAGAAACCAACTGTAAAGACGACTCCAGCTTCACTCTGGAAGCGCGAGTCTTCACACTCTGCACCAGACGCCCCTGGCTCGTGTCCAGGAAAACCAACACTGCAGAGAGGACCCCCGGGTGACTCCATTGACGTGGATACCCTGAGTCGACCTCCCTGCACCCCCACAGCGACTCTTGCAGAGGGGATCCAGAGGCTCCCCCTGACTGCGACTGCCCGGTAACAAAGGGACCCGATGCCTAGAAGAAGCACTGCACCCGCAGCCCCCCAGGACCGAGAGGAACCAACCACCGGTGCATGAGTGACCAGCAGGCAGCCCTCATTCTAGCCCAGTCAGTGGCTCGCCCGAGAAGCCCCCCTGTGCCCTGCCTGCATCGCCAGAGTGATCCCCGGGACCCTCCATTGATTTCAATACAAAACCCTGTTCACACACTGCACCCGTCCATCCCTGTGCCGCTGAGGGTGTATTTTGTGTGTGTGTTTGGGACCGACCCCCTAGTGCTGTACAAAATCCCCCTCGCCTGCTCCCTGAGGACACTGGCACTTACCTGCTAGCAGACTGGAACCTGAGCACCCCTGTTCTACTGTTGGCGCCTGTTATTTGGGCCTTGCTTCGACCTCTGCACCTGACCGACCCTGTGTTACTGGTGCTGGGTGTTTGGGGTTAACTTGAACCCCCAACGGTGGGCTGCCTATGCCCAGGAGACTGAACTTGTAAGACCTTTACTTACCTGAAAAACTAACCAATACTTACCTCCCCATGAACTGTTAATATTTGCAGTGTCCACTTTTAAAATAGCTTATTGCCATTTTTGCCAAAACTGTGTACATTACAGTTTTAATGCAATTCTAAAATAAATTAAGAAAATAATATTTTTCTACATAAAAATCTATTGGCCTCGAGTTAAGTCCTTGAGTGTGTGTTCTCATTTATTGCCTGTGTGTGGACAACAAATGCGTAACACTATCCTCTGATAAGCCTACTGCTTGACCACACTACCAGAAAATAAATGGAAATGGCTCCCTGTTGCAGTTACCCCCACCTTTTGCCTGATACAGATGCTGACTTGACTGAGAAGTGTGCTGGGACCCTGCTAACCAGGCCCCAGCACCAGTGTTCTTTCGCCAAAATGTACAATTGTTTCCACAATTGGCACACCCCTGGAACACAGATAAGTCACGTGTAAAAGGTACCAGTGGTACCAAGGGCCCTGTGACCAGTGAAGGTCCCTAAGGGCTGTAGCATACGTAGTGCCACCCTAAGGGACCCCTCACCTAACACATGCACACTGCAATTGCAGATTGTGTGTGTTGGTGGGGAGAAAAGGCAAAGTCGACATGGCATCCGCCTCAGGATGCCATGCACACAAAATACTGCCTGTGGCATAGGTAATTCACCCCTCTAGTAGGCCTTACAGCCCGAAGGCAGGGTGCACTATACCACAGGCGAGGGCATAGCTGCATGAGCAATATGCCCCTAAAGTGTCTAAGTCTATTCTTAGACATTGTAAGTACAGTTGTGGCCATATTAAGTATAGGGTCTGGGTGTTTGTCAAAAACTGACTCCACAGCTCCATAATGGCTACACTGAATACTGGGAAGTTTGGAATCAAACTTCTCAGAATATTAGACCCACACTGATGCCAGTGCTGGATTTATTAAAAAATGCACAATTGTTCAGTGCAGGACTGACTGGTCTGTGCCAGCCTGCTGCTGAGAGACGAGTTTCTGACCGCATGTGGTGAGAGCCTTTGTGCTCTCTGAGGACAGAAACAAAGCCTGCTCTGGGTGGAGGTGCTTCACACCTCCCCCCTGTAGGAACTGTAACACCTAGCAGTGAGCATCAAGGGCTCAGCCTTCGTGTTACAATGCCCCAGGGCACTCCAGCTAGTGGAGATGCCCGCCCCCTGGACACAGCTCCCACTTTTAGCAGCAAGTACAGGAGAGATAATGAGAAAAACAAGGAGTCACCCACCAGTAAGGACAGCCCCTAAGGTGTCCTGAGCTGAGGTGACCCCTGCCTTTAGAAATCCTCCATTTTGATTTTGGAGGATTCCCCCAATAGGAATAGGGATGTGCCCCCCTCCCCTCAGGGAGGAGGCACAAAGAGGGTGTAGCCACCCTCAAGGACAGTAGCCATTGGCTACTGCCCTCCCAGACCTAAACACACCCCTAAATTCAGTATTTAGGGGCACCCCAGAACCTAGGAAACTAGATTCCTGCAACCTGAAGACGAATGACTGCTGACCTGAAGCCCTGCAGAGAAGACGGAGACACCAACTGCTTTGGTCCCAGCCCTACCGGCCTGTCTCCCCACTTCGAGAAAAAGTGCAACAGTAACGCGTCCCCCAGGATCCAGCGACCTCTGAAGCCTCAGAGGACTACCCTGCATCTAAAAGGACCAAGAACTCCCGAGGACGGCGGCCCTGTTCCAAAGAAACTGCAACTTTGCAACAAAGAAGCAACTTTTAAAGACCCCACGTTTCTCGACGGAAGCGTGAGACTTTCCACTCTGCACCCGACGCCACCCGCTAGACCTGCGGAGAACCAACACTACAAGGAGGACTCCCCGGCGACTGGTACCCTGTGAGTAGCCATAGTTGACCCCCCACCTGAGTCCCCCCCAGCGACGCCTGAAGAGGTAATCCAGAGGCTCCCCCTGACCGCGACTGCCTGCTTCAAAGAACCAGACGCCTAGGAAACACACTGCACCCGCAGCCCCCAGGACCTGAAGGATCCGACCTTCAGTGCAGGAGCAACCCCCAGGTGGCCCTCTCCCTTCCCCAGGTGGTGGCTAACCCGAGGAGTCCCCCCCCTTGCCTGGGTCGCTGAAGAGACCCCTGGGTCTCCCATTGAAACCTATTGCGAACCCGACGCCTGTTTGCACACTGCACCCGGCCGCCCCCCGTGCGGCTGAGGGTGTACTTTTTGTGCTGACTTTTGTCCCCCCCGGTGCCCTACAAAACCTTGCCCTACAAAACCCCCCTGGTCTGCCCTCTGAAGACGCAGGTACTTACCTCCCCCAGGAACTGAAATAGTACATACAGAGCCAACTTCCTACACAGGGTAATGGAACTGGAGTTCTCAGGGGCACCTGCTCATGCAGGGGTGCCCTCATACCTAGGGACCTGCATCCTGCCCCCTGGGCGAGGAGGGTCTACCATAAGGGTGACTTGCAGTAAAATGGTGCAGTGGCCTGTAGTGAAGGAGTGCATGCACCATTTCATGCAGGCTGCAATGGCAGGCCTGCAGACAGATTTTGCATGGGTTATTATGGGTGGCATAATAGATGCTGCAGCCTATGGGGAAACCCTGGTGTCCCAATGCCATGGGTACCTAAGTGCCATATACTAAGGACTTATATGGGGGCACCAGTATGCCAATTGTGGAGTGTAAAAAAGTCCTAGGCAACCAAATTCAGAGGGAGAGTGCACAATCACTGTGGTCCTGGTTAGCGGAATCGCAGTGAAAACAGTCTAAGCACACTGATAGCAGGCCCCATGCCAAAAAGAGGGAACTTTCCTACAAAGCTAATCCCAGCTGTGTGTTTAGAACAGCTTGAACTTAGGGATGGAACTGCGGAGGCCGAAGATAAGATTTTTGGAAATGGATGGTGAGGCCTAGGTGGCACAGCAAGTCTATGGTAGTTTGAGTGTGATGTAGACAAAGTGGGAGAGTGTTGGCTTTTATGAGCCAGTCATTGAGATAAGAAAAGAGAAGATTCTTTTTGTCTGCGCAAATGCGCAGCTACTACTGCTAGAAATGTTGTGAATATACGAGGTGCAGTAGTTACACTGACTCGGAGAACTTTGAACTGGTAGTGGTTTCCTGCTATTACAAATCTGAGGTATGTCTGATGTACTGGATGTATGGGGATGTGAAGATAGGCGTCCTTTAAGTCTAGTGATAAGAGGAAATCGCCCAGTTGAAGAAGTGGAATCGCCATGTAGGGTGACCATGTGAAAATGCTCTGACAAGATCTAATCATTTAAAGGGTGTAGATATAGTATTGGCCGTAAAGATCTGTCCTTTTTGGGGATTAGGAAGTATATTCCTGATCCTTGATATTGCGTGGGAACAGGGCCTATAACTCCTTTGAGTAATAGAGCTTGAACTTCCTGTTTGAGCAGGGTTAGATGTTCTGCAGAGAGTTTGTGAGTGTGAGGTCGAATGTTTGGAGGTGTAGAAATGAGTTCCAGACAGTAACCATGTTGGATAATATTCATCATCCACTGATCCAATGTCATATTTTTCCAAACAGGGAAAAATTGTTGTAATCGTCCCCCAACAGTTGTGGAATATTGCGGGGAAGTAGAAGGGAGTCACGGTTTTGCGCAGTGATTGTGCCACATGGTGATGCAGTTTTGCACCTTCCTTTTAATTGTTTTCCTTTTTGTGCCTCTGTAGAAACCTCTAGGGGAGGACTGATGAGTTTGTCCTCTGTGGTAAGACCACAAGGCACCAGTTGATGCTGTCTTGGAGCCTGGTTTGTAGGATGGATGGCAAAAGGTACCACAGGTATTAGGGGTTTGCAGTGCATCCCATGGCCTTCACTACATCTGTGTCCTTTTTCATCTTTTCAAGTGCCTGATCAATTGGAGGGCTGAAGAGGAGTTCCTTAACAAAGAGAACATTCAAGATGATTTGCTGCACCTCTGACTTAAGGCCTGGTAAGTTTAACTATGCATGATAACATAGCAGGACACACACTTGTATCGATTCCGCTGGCAGCTGTGTCCGCAGAATCCGATGGCACATCTAATAGAATTATTAGAGGTGAGCTGCCCCTCTTCCTATGCTCCTCTGGGAGTGATAGGAGGAGCTCCTCCATCCTGTCCGAGTGGGCACACTCATACCTGGCTAACAATCCCATAGTGTTGGCTATACGGCAGTCATTGGTGGTGTGGGCTTTAACACGCTTGCCAGAGGCAAGCTTGCTCTCATTGTCAGGAGGTGAAGCGTTGCAGAAAGCTCAGGAACTCACCCTCTTACAGGAATTAGAAAGCACTAAAGAATCAGGTGGATTTTGCCCCCTGATGAACACAGGGTCAGAAGGCAAGGCTTTATAGTTTTTCTACCCCCTTGGTGTGATAATGCGTGCTTCGAAAAGGATCTTTGAAAATATCATTGGACTGCCTCAACATTTCTTTTAGCACAGGGAAGTAGTGTGTGGTCCTATGAGAAGTAAAGGGGGTTTCGAATAAGAAGTCACCCTCTATGGGCTCTTTATCTAGGGGTATTTGGTGGGAAGTAGCTCTCTGAAAGAGGTGGTATCATCTGGAGGAGATGGCCTAGCGGGGAATATGCATGGGTCAGTGTCATTTTTGTGGATCATCATTCACTAACCAAGGGTCAGAAGGGTGGAGTTAAGTAAGTTAAGGGTGTCTTCCCTTGTTCCCTGATCGCCAGTGAAGGAGTGTGGGGACCCCTGAGGGGAGATATCAAGCAGGCCACCGTGTGAACAAGGGGGAGAGGGTGGAGGAGGTGGTGTTGGTGGAGAAGCTGGTAGAGGAGGATGTAAAGTGGTGGAGTCTTTATCAGTCCTCCTCCTCTTGGCAGCAGGCAGTGACGAATCAATAGACACTTCAAAAGAAAGTTGTTGCTTTGATGAAGAAGGCGGGGTAAAACAGTCTTTACCAGACAGTTTTAGGGCGTGTGTACATTTGTTTTTGTTTGGCATCCAGTTGTTCCTTCATTCTGTGAAGAATGGGTTCTACAGAAATACAAATTTCCGACTGTTGTGTTGGTTTTGTTTTTTTTAGTGTTAAGAAGATTTTGTGTTACGGAGCTGAAACGGTTGATGCAGAAACATGGGTGTTTTTTCGGCAGGACAGGGATATCTGTACTTACAGTATGCTGCACTGGTGGGAGAACCTGCATTTCAAGGTCTACGTCTACCTCAGATTCGGAGTGCTTGATTGGAAAGGCTTCTTCCTCAGCCGCAGAGGCCTCTTGTGAGTTCTTCCTCCTCCTCCTCCTCCTCTCACTCAACATCTTAGTGTTCAAAGATGTCAGGTGTATCTTCGACCTCCCATCTCCTCATTTCTCTACGACATGCTCTTCAGTTCCTTAGTCTTTTTTGATCGAAAGGACTGACGGGCCTCTCAGCCCTCCTCTTTGTCAGGAGACAAACAGATTGCAGACCTGAAGTTGGTCGGTTCGCAGGAACTTTGCATGGCACTTTGGACAAAAACAGAAAGGAGTGTGTTCCGTTAGCAAATCATAATAGAGTTTGATAGAATCAAGAAAATTGGGCTTGGAAGGCGCAGCCCAAATGTCCTCTGACTAATGCATCAATCCGACGGGCAATGTGTTCTTGGTCCTGAAACGTGAAAGATGGGAATAAACGCATTTGACAACAATACCGACTAATATGGATGGGCCCCGAAAGGAAAGAGCACAAAAACACGGCCTCGACCTGGAGCTCGGTGAAACACAACCATAACCGACGGCGGAAGAAAACAATCTAACAATGGAGTTGATGAACATGTACATTAGCAGCAAAAGGAGGAGCCACTACACCTCATGACTTGAAATACTTCTTCAAAGAAAAACAACTTGCAAACTTCCGGAGTAGACACCAGAACTATACAGAGCATGTGTATCTACAGCTACATGCCATCAAACAGAATAAAACAAAACATATCTTGCTATATTCATTCATGTGGTCTGGAAAGTGAAAATTAAGTCAGCCTCATGTATTAAGAGTAAAAAATATATACATCCGATGGGAAGTATATTGATTGAAAGGGAGTAGGGTTCTGTCTCTTAATTGAGCTGTTCGGTGTGTAGTTATCACTATGTGATATGCTCCTGTTGTGGTTGCAGTCTGGTCCAGTTCTTTTTGTGTGTTTGAATGTAGTGAGTCTAGCTGTGGTGGCCAGATGAATGTCATTTCATATACTGAGTATGCTATCAACTGCTGAAGCGTTTGTGTGTTAGACCGTAGTTAGTCGTTGGGTCTTGTGGCCACATGAACAGGGTTGGTCAAAGAGTGAGTAAAATTGGCAGCCATGTTGGTCGGACAAAATCGTATTACAATTTATGTGAGTTAAACGAAACAGTTATGAATTGTATTCATTGCATGTTTGGTGGTGGTGTAGGGCGATTGCACTGAAAGTGACTGAAGTTAATTCACAATCAGCTGATATAATCACAACGAGGAAGACGGTCTTTAAGGTCAGGAAGCACAGATATGCACTGCCTCCAAGGGCATACACAAAAGAAATGCCAAGACCAAGTTAACGTTCCACTGTAGTATTACAAACTGTTTGGGAGGGAACATATGTGTCAAACCTTTAATAAATCTCATCACAAAATATGATTTAAACCAGGACAAGTGGTCCAGCAAATGCAGAAAGGCCAGACGAGCAGACAAATAACCTTTTAAGATGCCCACTGCAAGACCTTGCTGGGCTAAAGACAAAACAAAAGGATGTCAAATAGCCTCACCTGCTAGGGGTCAGTGTGCGAACACCACACCGAGTCACAAATTTCTCCCAGCACTGACATAAATTAATTTTGTAGAAGGGCGCCTGGGAGGAAGGATGGCATCTACCACTTCAGACAGCAGATCAAACACAGTAAATTGCTGTTGAATCTTTATGCAAGCAGGTGTAGACTGCATTGATTTACATGGATAACACTGTCCTGTTGCTGAGGCAGGAGGTACAAGCAAAGTGGCAGCCTGATTGGAGGAGAGATGTTTGTGCCCAGAATTTCCAGGCATCACCCTCTCCTGGGCCCACTCTGGAGCCACAATGACTTGAAGCCTTTTGTTCTTGATCTTCAGAACTCGAAGCAAAAGAGACAGGGGACCCATGTTTTAGCCAGCCAGAATGCATCTCCTAACCAGTCTGCTTGGAGAAATCCCAGCACATAAAATATTTAACAATGCATGCGCCATGGTGGTGCACAGATCTAACCAGGGTTCTCCCTATTGTTGAAGATACCATGTGCCTCCTGGGGATGTAACTATCAATTGGGACCTGCCTGATGTAGCTTGCTCCATTGGTCTGCTCTGGCATTCAGGGACCCCTCAGGTAGTTTACTAAGAGGAATATACATTGGCATGCCAAACATCTCCAGAGAAGCAAAGCCTTCCAGCACAGGACCCAAGTCTCCACCTTGCCCTGTTTATTGCTGGGCCACATGGCGAAGGTGCAGTCCATGACAACCTGCACGAACCTCCCCCTAATGGACGGCAGGAAGATGTTCAGAGCCAGAAGACTGGCCTGCTACTCCAGTAGACCAATATGGAGCCGGCTATCTGCAGGTCCCCAGAGGGCCATGATCTCCACCTCTCCCAGACAACCACCGCAGCCCAGCAGTGACCTGTTGCCACCACTTCCAGCTCCTTGTGGGAAAAAGAGAGGGACCTGCTGCTGGATCAATTGTTTATAGGTAGCCACCATGGCAAATTTCAAGTCACTTACGCCGAGACCTTGATGGTGTCAGCAAGACTGCCTCCATGCTGGAACCACTGGAACTTCAAGGTTCCACTGCACCGCAAGCATAGCTGGTGAGGAGAGTGCATGAGGCTAAGAGACCAAGATGCCCCAGAACCAATCTCACTGTAATCCAGGGCTGAGCCTAACACATCAGCACCACAGCCCAAAGCGTTGAGGCAGCACAAAAGCCCTAACACCACTGTTTCCAAGATCTCCCCAACAAATAGAAGCCTCTGTGTAAGAATCAGGGGGGCCTTGAGCTTGTTTATAGTGAACCCCAATAATATCAAGAGATCTGCTATCACCAGCAGGTGATCCACGCCGGACTACAAAAAACCAGCCTTCAGCAGTCAGGTGTTGACGTATTGGAATACAGATATCTGTGAACTTTAAAGATGGGCAGCACCCACCATTTTCATGAACATTCAAGAGGATCAGGTGAGGCTGAAGGGGAGCACGACAAACTAAAAATGCTCCTGGTCTAGCCTGAACCACTGATAATGCCTATGGAACTACAGGGCGGGTGTATGGACATACACTTCCTGCAAAGACGCCATGCAGTCTCCTGGGTTCAGTGCAGACCAGACTTGGGACAGCATAAGCATTTTGAATTTGTTCTTCTGCAAGAAGGCATTCAGGGTTCAAAAGTCCAGAATAGGCCTGAGGCCCCCGTTCTTTTTTTTGGTAGGAGGAAATGGCGAGAGTCCAGCATCCTATCAACAGCATATTTGTAAAGCAGCAAACATACAAGAAAGGACAGCTGCTCATCTGAAATTTGATCTGATGTTTGAGGAAATGGTGGGCGTGGAAGAAAGAAGAGGCAGGGCATAGCCATTTTGAACCATCTTTAAGATCCATATTATGGACATGATAGATCGACAACCTGGGAGAAAATGATGAATCCCACACCCCCACCAATTAGGCATGTACAATCAAGTGCAAATTAAAATAGTCTGTGTAAGAAAGTGCCTCTTTTGACATGGCCCATTCCCCCACCCCTTTTGCCTGGTTTCTGGTGTAATTTTGACTGAAAGTGCACTGGGTCTCTGCTGTAGAAAGCTGGCTCTGTATATACTATACCAAAGTAAAGTATAGGGTGCACAGAGTCCAGTGGATTCTCAGAGGCTTTACAGAGGCTAAAGTAGGTAATACTAATGCTCTATTTTGTTGTAGTGTGGTCGAGCAGTTAGGCTTATCAGAGGGTAGTGCTAAGCATTTGTTGCACACACACAGTCCAGAAATGAGGCCTCAAAAATATACTTTGTTACTTTATTTCTAGAACCAAAAGGATCTTTGTTGCAGGTAAGCACAGTTTCAAGAATGTATCGCTTTCAAGTATCAAATGCACTTTGTTTAGAATTCACAGGTAAGTTAATACTTTTTAGTTTCAAAAGTGGACACAGTGCAATTTCTCATAGAAAGCAATGCAGTCCTAGGGAAGGGAAATTAACAATAATTCACAGGTAAGTACTTGACTTATGATTCCAGTCTTCAGGAATTAAGGTGTCCACAGGGCTAAACTTAAGTAGACACCAATAGTGCATCACCAGCTACATGAGGCCAGCGGGGTGCAGATGTCAAAGTTGGTGTTGGGCACCCAGTGGAATCCTATGGAGACAGGGGACACTAAGTAAGAAACTGCTTGCAGGTAAGTACCTGCGACTTGATGTCACAGATCTGGGTGTTTAGATCAGCACCGGGGCGCCACAAATCAGCATCAAAGGCACACCTTCAGTGTCTCAATGACAGCCTCGTGCAGGGTGCAAACACAGCGTCTGGTGCTCAATGCTTTACAATGAGGAAACCCCAAGGGTCACAAAGACGATGCAGGCGTCGTCCAGGAGGTCGACTGAAGTAAACCAACTGTTGGACAGGTAAGTAGAGAGCCCACTGGATGTTGCTGGACTGTCAGCTGTGCCCCCCAAGGCTAGGGGACTGTGGGCAATGAAGCGGGCTCTGTATGGAAAATAGCACTTACCCAGTGTACATCTGTTCGTGGCATGTAGTGCTGCAGATACACATGCTATGTATATCCCTTCCGACATCTAGTGTTGGGCTTGGAGTGTTACAAGTTGTTTTTCTTCAAAGAAGTCTTTTCAGAGTCACGGGATCAAGTGGTGACTCCTTTCCGTTCTATTGCGCATGGGCATCGACTCCATTGTTAAACTGTTTTCCCGCAGAGGCAGCTACACATGCCACCGAACATATATATATATATATATATATATATATATATATATATATATATATATATATATATATATATATATATATATATATGTATATATATGGAAAATGTCACTTACCCAGTGTACATCTGTTCGTGGCATTAGTCGCTGCAGATTCACATGCTGTGCACAGTCCGCCATCTGGTGTTGGGCTCGGAGTGTTACAAGTTGTTTTTCTTCTAAGAAGTCTTTTCGAGTCACGAGACCGAGGGACTCCTCCCATTTCGATTCCATTGCGCATGGGCGTCGACTCCATCTTAGATTGTTTTCCCCGCAGAGGGTGAGGTAGGAGTTGTGTATGTTAGTAATAGTGCCCATGCAATGGAATGAATACGTATGTACATAATAAAGGTTAAAGTAATATATTTACAAATGTACAAATGTTCAAGATCTACTTCTAAACGGCTACAGGCTCCCGGGGAGGCGGGTGGGCGCATGTGAATCTGCAGCGACTAATGCCACGAACAGATGTACACTGGGTAAGTGACATTTTCCGTTCGATGGCATGTGTAGCTGCAGATACACATGCTGTGCATAGACTAGGAAGCAGTTATCTCCCCAAAAGCGGTGGTTCAGCCTGTAGGAGTTGAAGTAGTTTGAAATAATGTTCTTAGTACAGCTTGACCTACTGTGGCTTGTTGTGCAGTTAACACATCTACACAGTAGTGCTTGGTAAATGTATGAGGCGTAGACCATGTTGCTGCCTTACATATTTCGTTCATTGGAATATTTCCTAGAAAGGCCATGGTTGCACCTTTCTTTCTGGTTGAGTGTGCCTTTGGTGTAATAGGCAGCTCTCTCTTTGCTTTAAGATAGCAGGTTAGAATACACTTAACTATCCACCTAGCAATGCCTTGTTTTGAAATTGGATTTCCTGTACGAGGTTTTTGAAAGGCAATAAATAGTTGTTTTGTTTTTCTAATTAGTTGTGTTCTGTCAATGTAGTACATTAGTGCTCTTTTGATGTCTAATGTATGTAAGTGCTCTTTCAGCTACAGAATCTGGCTGTGGGAAGAACACTGGTAATTCTACTGTTTGATTTAAGTGGAACGGTGAGATAACCTTTGGTAAAAAATTTGGATTTGTCCTTAGAACTACTTTATTTTTATGTATTTGAATAAATGGTTCTTGTATGGTAAATGCTTGAATCTCACTCACTCTTCTTAGAGATGTGATGGCAATTAAAAATGCAACTTTCCACGTTAAGTATTGCATTTCACAAGAGTGCATGGGCTCAAAAGGTGGACCCATGAGTCGTGTTAAGACAATGTTGAGGTTCCATGAAGGAACTGGTGGTGTTCTTGGTGGTATAATTCTCTTTAGGCCATCCATAAACGCTTTTATGACTGGTATCCTAAATAATGAATTTGAATGCGTAATTTGCAGGTAAGCTGAAATTGCCGTAAGATGTATTTTAATGGAAGAGAAAGCTAGTTTAGATTTCTGCAAATGTAGTAAGTATCCTACTATCTCTTTTGCAGATGCGTGTAAAGGTTGAATTTGATTATTATGGCAGTAATAAACAAATCTTTTCCACTTATTTGCATAACAGTGTCTAGTGGTAGGTTTTCTAGCCTGTTTTATGACCTCCATACATTCCTGTGTGAGGTCTAAGTGGCCGAATTCTAGGATTTCAGGAGCCAAATTGCTAGATTCAGCGATGCTGAATTTGGATGCCTGATCTGTTGTTTGTGTTGTGTTAACAGATCTGGTCTGTTTGGCAGGTTGATATGAGGTACTACTGAAAGGTCTAGTAGTGTTGTGTACCAAGGTTGCCTTGCCCATGTTGGTGCTATTAGTATGAGTTTGAGTTTGTTTTGACTCAACTTGTTTACTAGATATGGAAGAAGTGGGAGAGGGGGAAAAGCGTACGCAAATATCACTGACCAGTTAATCCATAGTGCATTGCCCTGAGACTAATGTTGTGGGTACCTGGATGCGAAGTTTTGGCATTTTGAGTTTTCTTTTGTTGCAAATAGATCTATTTGTGGCGTTCCCCACATTCTGAAGTAAGTGTTCAGTATTTGGGGGTGAATTTCCCATTCGTGGATCTGTTGGTGATCCCGAGAGAGATTGTCTGCTAACTGATTCTGAATCCCTGGAATAAATTGTGCTATTAGGCGAATGTGGTTGTGAATCGCCCAATGCCATATTTTTTGTGTTAGGAGACACAACTGTGTCGAGTGTGTTCCTCCCCGTTTGTTTAGGTAATACATTGTTGTCATGTTGTCTGTTTTGACAAGAGTGTATTTGTGGGTTATTATGGGTTGAAATGCTTTCAGAGCTAGAAACATCGCTAACAGTTCTAAGTGGTTTATATGAAACTGTTTTTGCTGAATGTCCCATTGTCCTTGGATGCTGTGCTGATTGAGGTGTGCTCCCCACCCTGTCATGGATGCATCGGTCGTTATTACGTATTGTGGCACTGGGTCTTGAAAAGGCCGCCCTTGGTTTAAATTTATACTGTTCCACCATTGAAGCGAGATGTATGTTTGGCGGTCTATCAACACCAGATCTAGATGTTGACCCTGTGCCTGTGACCACTGTGATGCTAGGCACTGTTGTAAGGGCCGCATGTGCAACCTTGCGTTTGGGACAATGGCTATGCATGAGGACATCATGCCTAGGAGTTTCATTACTAATTTGACCTGTATCTTTTGGTTTGGATACATGGCTTGTATTACATTGTGGAATGTTTGGACTCTTTGTGGACTTGGAGTGGCAATTCCTTTTACTGTGTTGATTGTTGCTCCTAGGTATTGCTGTGTTTGACACGGCAGAAGGTGTGACTTTGAGTAATTGATTGAGAAACCTAGTTTGTGTAGGGTTTCTATGACGTAATTTGTGTGTTGTGAACACTGTATTTGCGTGTTGGTTTTGATTAACCAATCGTCTAGGTACGGGAACACATGTATTTGCTGCCTTCTGATATGTGCAGCTACTACTGCTAGACATTTCATAAAAACTCTTGGCGCAGTTGTTATTCCGAATGGCAACACTTTGAATTGGTAATGTATCCCTTGGAATACAAACCTTAGGTACTTTCTGTGTGAAGGATGTATTGGTATATGGACATATGCATACTTCAGATCCAGTGTTGTCATGTAGTCTTGTTGTTTGAGCAGTGGGATTACTTCTTGTAATGTAACCATGTGAAAGTGGTCTGATTTGATGTATGTATTTAATATTCTGAGATCTAGTATAGGTCTTAGAGTTTTGTCTTTTTTGGGTATCAGAAAGTACAGTGAGTAAACTCCTGTGTTTAGTTCTTGTCTTGGTACTAATTCTATTGCCTCTTTTTGGAGCAATGCTTGAACTTCTAATCCTAGAAGATTTATATGTTGTTTCGACATACTGTGTGTTTTCGGTGGGACTGTTGGAGGGAATTCGCGAAATTCTATGCAATTACCATGCTGGATAATTGCTAGTACCCAAGTATCTGTTGTTATCTCCTCCCAATGTTTGTAAAAGTGGCTTAATCTTCCCCCCACAGGTGTTATGTGATGGGGATGTGTGACTTGTGAGTCACTGCTTATTTTGAGGACTTTTGGGGCTTTGGAATTTTCCTCTACTTCTTTGGAATTGTCCCCCTCTATATTGCCCCCGAAAACTTCCCCGCTGATATTGGCTTTGGTAAGTGGGCCTTGTTTGTGATGTTGTGGTTTCTGTAGGTTGTCCTCGAAACCCTCCCCTAAAAGGTGTTTTGCGAAATGTGCCTATGCTCTGCGGGGAGTAGAGTGCGCCCATGGCTTTTGCCGTATTAGTGTCTTTCTTGAGTTTCTCAATAGCAGTGTCGACTTCCGGCCCAAACAACTGCTGTTCATTAAATGGCATATTTAGCACGGCTTGTTGAATTTCCGGCTTGAAACCTGACGTGCGGAGCCATGCGTGCCTTCTTATTGTTATTGCAGTATTTACTGTCCTTGCAGCCGTATCTGCTGCATCCATTGAAGACCGTATCTGATTATTAGAGATACTTTGTCCTTCTTCCACCACTTGTTGTGCTCTTTTTTGGAACTCCTTGGGTAAGTGTTCTATCAAATGTTGCATCTCATCCCAGTGAGCTCTGTCATATCTTGCCAAAAGTGCTTGTGAATTGGCAATGCGCCATTGGTTTGCTGCTTGTGCTGCAACCCTTTTGCACGCAGCATCAAATTTGCAACTCTCTTTGTCTGGAGGTGGTGCGTCCCCTGAGGTATGAGAGTTTGCTCTCTTACGAGCTGCCCCGACAACTACTGAGTCTGGAGTTAACTGCGTTGTAATATAAACAGGATCTGTTGGCTTGTACTTTTTCTCCACCCTTGGAGTTATGGCTCGGCCTTTAACAGGATCCTGAAACATTTGTTTTGAATGTTTTAGCATTCCTGGGAGCATAGGTAGTCTTTGGTATTGGCTATGAGTGGAGGTTAGCGTGTTAAACAAAAAGTCATCCTCAATTGGTTCGGAATGCAAGGTGACGTTATGGAAAGCAGCTGCCCTTGCGATCACCTGTGTGTAAGATGTACTGTCCTCAGGAGGGGACGGCCTGGCAGGGTACGAGTCTGGGCTGTTGTCCGATACTGGAGCCTCGTAAAGGTCCCAATCATCGGGATCATCTTGACTCATGGCTGTATGAGTCGGGGAGTGCATCAGTGGAGGAGTTGCTACTGGTGATGTGTGCACTGATGGTGGTGGAGAAGGTGGTGGAGTTGTTTTCTTTGCCACCTTTGCCTGTGGCTCCTTGTCCTTTTCTTGAAAGGCAAGTTTTCTTTTTATTTTAATTGGAGGAAGAGTGGTTATTTTCCCTGTGTCTTGATGAATGTGGAGCCTCCTTTGAGTATAGTCTGGCTCTGCAGCTTGAAGTTCCTCTCCAAATCTATGTTTTTGCATTTGGGAGGCCAATCCTTGTTCCTCTGTATAGGAACCTGTTTTCGGCTCCGAGGCTGGATGTTTCGGAACCGAAACTTTTTCGGACGTCTTTTTAGGCTCCGAAGAAACCTTTGTAATTTTCGGCGTGGTGGTGTCAACACCACTGACCAGCTCATCCATAACGCATTGCCCCGAGATTGATCTTGTGGGTAGCTGGATGCGAAGTTTTGGCATTTTGCGTTTTGTTTTGTTGCAAATAGGTCTATTTGTGGTGTTCCCCATCTTTGGAAGTAAGTGTTTAGTATTTGGGGGTGAATCTCCCATTCGTGGATCTGTTGGTGATCCAGAGAGAGATTGTCTGCTAACTGATTCTGAATCCCTGGAATAAACTGTGCTATTAGGCGAATGTGGTTGTGAATTGCCCAATGCCATATTCTCTGTGCCAGGAGACACAACTGTGTCCAGTGTGTTCCTCCCTGTTTGTTCAGATAATACATTGTTGTCATGTTGTCTGTTTTGACAAGAATGTGTTTGTGGCTTATTATGGGTTGAAATGCCTTCAACGCTAGAAATACTGCCAGTAGTTCTAAGTGATTTATGTGAAACTGTCTCTGCTGAGTGTCCCATTGTCCTTGGATGCTGTGTTGATTGAGGTGTGCTCCCCACCCTATCATGGAGGCATCTGTTGTTATTACGTATTGAGGCACTGGGTCTTGGAAAGGCCGCCCTTGGTTTAAATTTATATTGTTCCACCATTGAAGCGAGGAGTATGTTTGGCGGTCTATCAACACTAGATCTAGAAGTTGACCCTGTGCCTGTGACCATTGTGATGCTAGGCACTGTTGTAAGGGCTGCATGTGCAACCTTGCATTTGGGACAATGGCTATGCATGAGGACATCATGCCTAGTAGTTTCATCACCATCTTGACTTGTATCTTTTGTTTTGGATACATGGCCTGTATTACATTGTGAAATGCCTGTACCCTTTGTGGACTTGGAGTGGCAATCCCTTTTGTTGTGTTGATTGTCAGACCTAAGTATTGCTGTGTTTGACACGGCTGAAGGTGTGACTTTGTGTAGTTGAGTGAGAAACCTAGTTTGTGGAGGGTTTCTATGACGTACTTTGTGTGTTGTGAACACCGTTCTTGCATGTTGGTTTTGATTAACCAATCGTCTAGGTACGGGAACACATGTATTTGCTGTCTCCTGATATGTGCAGCCACTACTGCAAGGCATTTTGTAAAAACTCTTGGCGCAGTTGTTTTCCCGAATGGCAACACTTTGAATTGGTAATGTACCCCTTGGAATACAAACCTTAAGTACTTTCTGTGTGAAGGATGTATCGGTATATGGAAGTATGCATCCTTTAGGTCTAGTGTGGTCATGTAGTCTTGTTGTTTGAGCAATGGGATTACGTCCTGTAATGTCACCATGTGAAAGTTATCTGATTTGATGTAGGTATTTAATGTTCTGAGATCTAATATAGTCTTAGAGTTTTGTCCTTTTTGGGTATGAGAAAGTACAGTGAGTAAACTCCTGTTCCTCTCTGATGAATTGGTACCAGTTCTATTGCATTTTTTTGTAACAACGCTTGGACCTCTAGTTCTAGAAGATCTATGTGTTGTTTTGACATATTGTGTGTTTTCGGTGGGACATTTGGAGGGAATTTGAGAAATTCTATGCAATAACCATGCTGGATAATTGCTAGGACCCAAGTGTTTGTTGTTATTTCCTCCCAATGTTTGTAGAACTTGGTTAGTCTCCCCCCCCACAGGTGTTATATGTTGGGGATTTGTGACGTTGAAGTCACTGCTTGTTTTGGGACTTTGGAACTTCCCTATACTCTTTTGGAATTGGCCCCCTCTATATTGTCCCCGAAAACTTCCCCGCTGATATTGGCTCTGATAAGTGGGCCTTGTTTGTGAGGTTGTGGGTTCTGTGCTTTGTCCTCGAAACCCCCCTCGAAACTGTGTTTTACGAAATGTGCCTCTGCTCTGTGGGGAGTAGAGTGCGCCCATGGCTTTGGCCGTATCAGTGTCCTTTTTAAGTTTTTCGATAGCAGTGTCCACTTTCGGCCCAAATAACTGCTGTCCGTTAAATGGCATATTCAGCACGGCTTGTTGTATTTCCGGCTTGAATCCTGATGTACGCAGCCATGCGTGTCTCCTTATTGTCACTGCTGTATTTACTGTCCTAGCAGCTGTATCTGCTGCATCCATTGCCGAGCATATCTGATTGTTCGAGATACTCTGTCCTTCCTCCACCACCTGTTGTGCCCTTTTTTGGAACTCTTTGGGCAAGTGTACAATGAAATGTTGCATTTCATCCCAATGAGCCCTATCATATCTCGCCAGCAATGCCTGTGAGTTGGCAATGCGCCATTGGTTGGCTGCAACCCTTTTCCCCGCAGCGTCGAACTTGCGACTCTCCTTGTCTGGAGGTGGTGCGCCTCCCGAGGTGTGTGAGTTCGCTCTCTTGCGAGCTGCCCCTACTACAACAGAGTCTGGTGTTAATTGCTGCGTGATGTATACAGGGTCTGTTGGCGGTGGCTTGTATTTGTTCTCCACCCTTGGAGTTATGGCCCTGCCCTTCACAGGCTCCTGAAACACCTGTTTGGAGTGTTTTAGCATTCCAGGTAGCATAGGGAGACTTTGGTATTGGCTATGTGTGGAGGATAGTATGTTAAATAAAAAGTCATCCTCAATAGGCTCTGCATGCAGGGTGACATTATGAAACGCCGCTGCTCTTGACACCACCTGTGTGTAGGCTGTACTGTCCTCAGGCGGCGACGGTCTTGCTGGATAACAGTCTGGGCTGTTATCTAATACTGGCGCATCATAAAGATCCCATTAGTCGGGATCATCCTGACTCATTCCAGTATGAGTTGGGGACTGCATCAGTGGTGGAGTGGCTACCGGTGATGTGTGCGTTGAGCGTGGTGGAGATGGTGGCGGGGTTACTTGTCTTGCCACCTTTGCCTGTGGCTGCTTGTCTTTTTCTTGAAAGGCAAGTCTTCTTTTCATCCTAATTGGGGGAAGAGTACTTATCTTACCTGTGTCCTTTTGGATGTGGAGCCTTCTCTGAGTGTAGTCTGGCTCCATTGACTCTAGTTCTTGTCCGTACCTATGTTCTTGCATTTGTGAGGACAGTCCCTGTTCCTCTGTGTAGGAACTTGTTTTCGGTTCCGAGGCCGGATGTTTCGGAATGGAAACTTTTTCGGCAGTCTTTTTCGGCTCCGACGACACTTTTTTAATTTACGGCGTTCTGGTCTCTCGGTGCCGACTCGTTTCGGTGCCGCCCTCTCGGTGCCGAACTTGCTGTGACCCGCTGTCTCAGGGTCGAGTCTGCTCTGTGCCGGTATCTCGACCGGAGTCAGATGTCTTCGACACATGTGTGCCCTTTTTCGGTGCCGATGATCGGTCACCTATTTTTCGGGTTAAGCCATGGCCTGCTTGCGGTGGCGTCCCATAGGCTTTATCGGTTTTTCCGTGAGTTTTGTGTGTCGACGTCTTACTCACGGTTTTCGGAGTCTGTTCGGGATCGACCTCGTCCGAATCCTCGATGGAGAAGGTTTCTTCTTCCTCCTCCAAGTGTTTTTGTCCTGTCGGCGCCGACGCCATCTGTAGTCTTCTCGCTCTTCGGTCTCTTAATATCTTCCTCAACCGAAACGCTCAACAGGCTTCACAAGTATCTTCTTTGTGTTCTGGAGACAAACACAAGTTACAGACCAGATGCTGATCTGTATAAGGATACTTGTTGTGACATTTGGGGCAGAAGCGGAATGGGGTCCGTTCCATTAGCCTTTAAGAGACACGTGGTCGGGCCGACCAGGCCCAGACGTGGGATCGAAAACCCCGAAGGGCCACCGTAGCTCTTCAAAATTCAGTGTTGATCTGTTGTAACTAACCAGATACCGAACGCAAACAATACCGTCGAATTTTCCGAGATTCTAACTAACTTTCCGACCCGAAACACGGAGCGAAAAGGAACACGTCCGAACCCGATGGCGGAAAAAAAACAATCTAAGATGGAGTCGACGCCCATGCGCAATGGAGCCGAAATGGGAGGACTACCTCGATCTTGTGACTCGAAAAGACTTCTTCGAAGAAAAACAACTTGTAACACTCCGAGCCCAACACCAGATGGCGGGATGTGCACAGCATGTGTATCTGCAGCTACACATGCCACCGAACATATATATATATATATATATATATATATATATATATATATATATATATATATATGTGTACAAATGTTAGCAACTTAAACGAATACAGGCTTCTGGGGAGGAGGGAGGATGCATGTGAATCTGCAGCACTACATGCCATGAACAGATGGACACTGGGTAAGTGACATTTTCCGTTAGATGGCATGCTGTGCATAGACTACAAAGCAGTTAGTCTTCCCAAAAAGCAGTGGCTAGCTTGTAGGAGTTGAAGTTGTTTGGAATAATGTATTTAAGACAGCTTGGCCTATAGTGGCTTGTTGCTGTGAGAATACATCAACACAGTAGTGTTTTGTAAATGTATTAGGGGTTGACCATGCAGCTGCTTTACATATGTCAACCATTGGTATGTTTTGGAAAAAAGCCATTGTTGCATCCTTCTTTCTTGTAGAATGTGCTCTAGGAGTGATCAAAAGTTGTCTTTTTGCTTTGATAAAACATGTTTGTATACATCTAATAATCCATCTTGCTATACCTTGTTTTGATATAGGATTGCCTGTATGTGGTTGTTGGAAAGCAACAAAAAGTTGTTTTGTTTTCCTAAAATCTTCAGTTCTGTCTATGTAGTACATAAGAGCTCTTTAGAGATCTAGGGTATGAAGAGCTCTTTCTGCCACAGAATCTGGCTGTGGAAAGTAGACTGGCAATTCCACTGTTTGATTGATGTGAAAAGGAGATATTACTTTTGATAGAAATTTTGGATTTGTTCTTAGTACAACCTTTTGTTTGTGCACTTGGGAAAAAGGTTCAAGAGTGAATTCCTGTATTTCACAAACTCTTCTTAAAGAAGAAATAGCCACAAGGAAGACAACCTTCCATGTTAAAAATTGAAGTTGCCGAGAGTGAATGGGGTCAAAAGGTGGTCCCATGAGTCTGGTAAGTACAGTATTTAAATTCCATTATGGAACAGGTAGTGTTCTGGGTGGAATGATGCGTTTTAATCCTTCCATGAAGGCTTTGATAACAGGAACTCTAAATAGAGAAGTATGTTGAATAGTTTGTATGTATGCAGATATTCCAGTAAGGTGTATTTTTATAACTGAAAAATTTGATATCTGTAAATGAAGTAAATAGCATACAATATCTTGTATAGATGCTGTAAGTGGCTCTATGGTCTTAGATTGACAATAGTAGACAATTCTTTCGGCATAAGCAAACATCCCTGACCAATTGATCCATAGAGCATTGCCCTTGGATAGGGGATGTGGGTGTCTGGATGCAAAGTTTTGGCATTTTGTCAAAAGTACTTTTGAAGTACTTGGGAGTGAATCTCCCATTCGTGTGTCTGTTCGTGATTTCTGCTGAGTAGATCTGCCAACTGATTGTCTATTCCTAGAATATATTGTGCTGGTAGATTAATTGGATTGTGAATTGCCCATTTCCAAATTGTTTGGGCTAGAAGGGACAGCTGAGATGCATGGGTCCCTCCCTGTTTGTTGAGATGATACACAATTGTCATGTTGTCTGTTTTTATGATAACATTCTTCTGTCTGAGAAGAGGCTGTAATGCTTTTAGGGCAAGGAACACAGCTAATAATTCTAAGTGGTTTATGTTTAGCTGTTTCAGTTTGACATCCCATTGCCCTTGAATGGTCTGATTGTTTAGGTGAGCTCCCCAGCCAATCATTGATGCATCTGTTGTAATTATGGTGTGAGGCACAGGGTCTTGAAACGACCGCCGCTTCATTAAATTGCTGTGATTCCACCATTGAAGGGACATGTATTTGGCCGTCCATCAACACTAGATCTTGAAGTTGACTGTGTGCTTGTGACCATTGTTGTGCAAGGCACTGTTTTAAGGGCCTCATGTTTAATCTTGCATGTGGGACTATTGCTATGCAAGATGTCATCATTCCTAGAATCTTCATGATAAATCTTACAGCGTATTGTTGATTTGTATGTGTGAGTGGTATTAAATTTTGGAAAGCTTGTATCCTTTGTATATTTGGATACGTTAGAGCTAGTTGAGTATTTAGGATAGCACCTAGGTACGGTTGTACTTGTGATGGTTGAAGGTGTGACTTTTGGTAGTTTAAAGAAAACCCTAGTGTGTGCAGAGTTTTTATCACATAAGTATTTTTTTTTGCATTGTGTAAGATTACTTGATTTTATTAGCCAATCATCTACATATGGAAAGACATGGATGTGTTGTCTTCTTAAGTATGCCACTACTACAGCTAGACACTTTGTGAACACCCTTGGAGCTGTTATGCTAAATGCCAAAACTTTGAACTGGTAGTGTTTTCCTGTTATGACAAACCTGAGGTATTTTCTGTGTGCTGGGTGGATGGGTATGTGGAAATACAAATCTCTGAGGTCTAGAGCAGTCAAAGTTTTGTTTTTGCAGTAGTGGAATAACATCTTGCAGAGGTACCATGTGAAAATGCTCTGACAAGATGTATAGATTGAGGGGCTTGAGGTCTAATATGGGCCTGGGGGTGCCATCTTTTTTGGGAATTAGGAAGTATGGTGAATATACTCCTGTTCCTTGTTGGTACTGTGGAACTAATTCTATTGCTTGTTTGAACAGTAGAGAATGTACTTCTTGTTGTAACAGAACTGTATGTTTTGGGGGACAACTTGTGATATCGTGGCGGAATGTTTGGAGGGGTGGATATCAATTCTAGGCAATGGCCACTGCGGAAAAAATTATAATACCCAGGTGTCTGTGGTGATATTTTGCCAATGAGAGTGGAATTGCTGTAGTCCCACAGGAGATGTGTGGAGTGGAAGGGAGGGATGGAGGTCACTGTTTAAGTTATGTTGATGTTTGCTTAGAGATTTTGAATTTACCTCTATTTCTGAAGTACTGACCTCTATAGGATCCTCTAAAGCCACCTCGTTGATCCTGGGTTTGTTGTGGTTGCTTTGTTTGGGAGGTGGAACCCTCTGAGGATTGTGGTTTAAAACCTCCTCGAAACTGTGGCCTGCGAAATGAACCTCTATACGGGGTGGTGTACAAAGCGCCCATTGCTTTCGCAGTATCAGAGTTCTTTCTCAGTTTTTCAATAGTGGTGTCCACTTCTGGGCCAAAAAGGTGCTTTTTATCAAAAGGCTTGTTAAGGACAGCCTGTTGAATATCTGGTTTAAAACTAGAGGAGCATAGCCATGCTTGTCTTTTGATTGTGATGGTAGTGTTTACACTCCTTGCAGCTGTATCAGCAGCATCAAGGGCCGATCTTATTTGATTATTACTAATGGCTTGTCCTTCTTCTACTACTTGCTGTGCCCTCTTCTGGTGCTCTTCTGGGAGATGCTGTATAATATCCTGCATTTCATCCCAATGGGCCATATCACAGCGAGCTAGAATTATCTGAGAATTCACAATTCTCCACTGATTTGCTGCCTGTGTAGCAACTCTTTTTCCTGCTGTGTCAACTTTTCTGCTCTCCTTATCAGGAGGAGGTGCATCTCCTGGAGGCTGGCTATTTGCCCTCTTTCTTGCTGCACTGACCACCACTGAATCTGGAGGGATCTGGTGAGTAATGTAATCTGGGTCAGAGGGTGCAGGCTTATACTTTTTATCGATTCTAGGTGTGATAATCCTAGCTATTACAGGCTCGCTAAAAATTTGGTCTGCGTGTTTTACCATGCCTGGTAACACTGGGAGACACTGGTACTTGGAAAGTGTGGAAGATAGTGTGTTAAATAAGAAATCTTCTTACAATGGCTCTGAATGCATGGTTACCCCATGATAAGCTGCTGCCCTGCATATGATCTAGTTGAATGCAGTGGTATCTTCTGGTGGAGATGGTTTTGATGGGTAAGTATCTGGGTCATTACCTGGGATGGGATCGGGGTCATAAAGATCCCATGTGTAAGGAAATGCCTCCTTGGCATGGTTACCCCCTGACTTTATGCCTTTGCTGATGCTATGTTTTGTATTGAAAGTGTGCTGAGGCCTGCTAACCAGGCCCCAGCACCAGTGTTCTTTCCCTAACCTGTACTTTTGTATCCACAATTGGCACACCCTGGCATCCAGGTAAGTCCCTTGTAACTGGTACCTCTGGTACCAAGGGCCCTGATGCCAGGGAAGGTCTCTAAGGGCTGCAGCATGACTTATGCCACCCTGGAGACCCCTCACTCAGCACAGACACACTGCTTGCCAGCTTGTGTGTGCTGGTGAGAACAAAATGAGTAAGTCGACATGGCACTCCCCTCAGGGTGCCATGCCAGCCTCTCACTGCCTATGCAAGTATAGATAAGTCACCCCTCTAGCAGGCCTTACAGCCCTAAAGGCAGGGTGCACTATACCATAGGTGAGGGCACCAGTGCATGAGCACTGTGCCCCTACAGTGTCTAAGCCAAACCTTAGACATTGTAAGTGCAGGGTAGCCATAAGAGTATATGGTCTGGGAGTTTGTCAAACACGAACTCAACAGCACCATAATGGCTACACTGAAAACTGAGAAGTTTGGTATCAAACTTCTCAGCACAATAAATGCACACTGATGCCAGTGTACATTTTATTGTGAAACACACCCCAGAAGGCACCTTAGAGGTGCCCCCTGAAACTGTATCCAACTATCTGTGTAGGCTGACTGGTTCCAGTAGCCTGCCACACTAGAGACATGTTGCTGGCCCCATGGGGAGAGTGCCTTTGTCACTCTGAGGTCAGTAACAAAGCCTGCACTGGGTGGAGATGCTAACACCTCCCCCAGGCAGGAGCTGTAACACCTGGCGGTGAGCCTCAAAGGCTCACCCCTTTGTTCCAGCCCCGCAGGACACTCCAGCTAGTGGAGTTGCCCGCCCCCTCCGGCCACGGCCCCCACTTTTGGCGGCAAGGCCGGAGGAAATAATGAGAATAACAAGGAGGAGTCACTGGCCAGTCAGGACAGCCCCTAAGGTGTCCTGAGCTGAAGTGACTAACTTTAAGAAATCCTCCATCTTGCAGATGGAGGATTCCCCCAATAGGATTAGGGATGTGACCCCCTCCCCTTGGGAGGAGGCACAAAGAGGGTGTACCCACCCTCAGGGCCAGTAGCCATTGGCTACTAACCCCCCCAGACCTAAACACGCCCTTAAATTTAGTATTTAAGGGCTTCCCTGAACCTAAGAATTTAGATTCCTGAAACTACAAGAAGAAGAGGACTGCTGAGCTGAAAAACCCCTGCAGAAGAAGAACAGAAGACACCAACTGCTTTGGCCCCAGTCCTACCGGCCTGTCTCCTGCCTTCCAAAGAAACCTGCTCCAGCGAAGCTTTCCAAAGGACCAGCGACCTCTGAATCCTCAGAGGACTGCCCTACTTCAAGAAAGACAAGAAACTCCCGAGGACAGCGGCACTGCTCCAAAAGAACTGCAACTTTGTTTCAAAGGAGCAGATTTAAAGACCCCTGCAACTCCCCGCAAGAAGCGTGAGACTTGCAACACTGCACCCGGCGACCCCGACTCGACTGGTGGAGAACCAACACCTCAGGGAGGACCCTCCGGCGACTCAGAGTCTGTGAGTAACCAAAGTTGTCCCCCCTGAGCCCCCACAGCGACGCCTGCAGAGGGAATCCCGAGGCTCCCCCTGACCGCGACTGCCTGAACCTAAAGTCCCGACGGCTGGAAAAGACCCTGCATCCGCAGCCCCCAGCACCTGAAGGAACGGAACTTCTGTGCAGGAGTGACCCCCAGGAGGCCCTCTCCCTTGCCCAGGTGGTGGCTACCCCGAGGAGCCCCCCCCTTGCCTGCCTGCACCGCTGAAGAGACCCCTTGGTCTTCCATTGAAATCTACAGAGAACCCGACGCTTGTTTGCACACTGCACCCGGCCGCCCCCGCGCTGCTGAGGGTGTACTTTCTGTGTGGACTTGTGTCCCCCCCGGTGCCCTACAAAACCCCCCTGGTCTGCCCTCCGAAGACGCGGGTACTTACCTGCTGGCAGACTGGAACCGGGGCACCCCCTTCTCCCCATTGAAGCCTATGTGTTTTGGGCACCTCTTTGACCTCTGCACCTGACCGGCCCTGAGCTGCTGGTGTGGTAACTTTGGGGTTGCTCTGAACCCCCAACGGTGGGCTACCTTGGACCCAAAACTGAGACCTGTAAGTGATTTACTTACCTGCTAAAAATAACAATATTTTACCTCCCCCAGGAACTGTGAAAATTGCACTAAGTGTCCACTTTTAAAACAGCTATTTGTGTTTTATGTGAAAAGTATATATGCTACTGTAATTATTCAAAGTTCCTAAAGTACTTACCTGCAATACCTTTCAAATGAGATATTACATGTAGAATTTGAACCTGTGGTTCTTAAAATAAACTAAGAAAATATATTTTTCTATAACAAAACCTATTGGCTGGATTTGTCTCTGAGTGTGTGTTCCTCATTTATTGCCTGTGTGTATGTACAACAAATGCTTAACACTACTCCTTGGATAAGCCTACTGCTCGACCACACTACCACAAAATAGAGCATTAGTATTATCTCTTTTTACCACTATCTTACCTCTAAGGGGAACCCTTGGACTCTGTGCATGCTATTCCTTACTTTGAAATAGCACATACAGGGCCTGATTCTAACTTTGGAGGACGGTGTTAAACCGTCCCAAAAGTGGCGGATATACCACCTACCGTATTATGAGTCCATTATATCCTATGGAACTCGTAATACGGTAGGTGGTATATCCGCCACTTTTGGGACGGTTTAACACCGTCCTCCAAAGTTAGAATCAGGCCCACAGAGCCAACTTCCTACATTGGTGGATCAGCGGTGGGGTACAAGACTTTGCATTTGCTGGACTACTCAGCCAATACCTGATCACACGACAAATTCCAAAAATTGTCATTAGAAATTGATTTTTTGCAATTTGAAATTTTTCTAAATTCTTTAAAGTCCTGCTAGGGCCTTGTGTTAGTCCGTTAGCATTGCTTTTAGAGTTTAAAAGTTTGGTAAAAGTTTGAATTAGATTCTAGAACTAGTTTTAGATTCTTAAAAAGTATTCCAACTTTTAGAAGCATAATGTCCAGTACAGATGTGAATGTGGTGGAACTCGACACCACACCTTACCTCCATCTTAAGATGAGGGAGCTAAGGTCACTCTGTAAAATAAAGAAAATAGTAATGGGCCCCAGACCTTCCAAACTACAGCTCCAGGAGCTGTTGGCAGAGTTTGAAAAGGCCAACCCCTCTGAGGATGGCAACACAGAGGATGATGATAGTGACTTGGAGGGTGATTCCCCCCTACCAGTCCTATCTAGGGAGGACAGGGCCTCTCAAGCCCTGACTCCAAGCATAATAGTCAGAGATGCTGGCTCCCTCACAGGAGGGACCAACCTCTCTGAAATCACTGAGGATAACTCCAGTGAAGAGGACATCCAGTTAGCCAGGATGGCCAAAAGATTGGCTTTGGAAAGACAGATCCTAGCCATAGAAAGGGAAAGACAAGAGATGGGCCTAGGACCCATCAATGGTGGCAGCAACATAAATAGGGTCAGAGATTCTCCTGACATGTTGAAAATCCCTAAAGGGATTGTAACTAAATATGAAGATGGTGATGACATCACCAAATGGTTCATAGCTTTTGAGAGGGCTTGTGTAACCAGAAAAGTGAACAAATCTCACTGGGGTGCTCTCCTTTGGGAAATGTTCACAGGAAAGTGTAGGGATAGACTCCTCACACTCTCTGGAAAAGATGCAGAATCTTATGACCTCATGAAGGGTACCCTGATTGAGGGCTTTGGATTCTCCACTGAGGAGTATAGGATTAGATTCAGGGGGGCTCAAAAATCCTCGAGCCAGACCTGGGTTGACTTTGTAGACTACTCAGTAAAAACACTAGATGGTTGGATTCAAGGCAGTGGTGTAAGTAATTATGATGGGCTGTACAATTTATTTGTGAAAGAACACCTATTAAGTAATTGTTTCAATGATAAACTGCATCAGCATCTAGTAGACCTAGGACCAATTTCTCCCCAAGAATTGGGAAAGAAGGCGGACCATTGGGTCAAGACTAGGGTGTCCAAAACTTCCACAGGGGGTGACCAAAAGAAAGGGGTCACAAAACCTCCCCAGGGGAAGGGTGGTGAGACAGCCAAAAACAAAAATAGTAAAGAGTCTTCTACAGGCCCCCAAAAACCTGCACAGGAGGGTGGGCCCAGAGCCTCTTCACAAAACAATTCTGGGTACAAGGTTAAAAACTTTGATCCCAAAAAGGCCTGGTGTCGTAGCTGTAGTCAGTCTGGACACCAAACTGGAGACAAGGCCTGTCCCAAGAAAAATACCACTTCAAACTCCACTCCAGCTAACACTGGAATGGCTAGTCTCCAAGTGGGATCAACAGTGTGCCCAGAGCAAATCAGGTGTCACACTGAAGCTACATTAGTCTCTGAGGGTGGGGTGGATTTAGCCACACTGGCTGCCTGGCCCCCTAACATGCAAAAATACAGGCAGCAGCTCCTAATTAATGGGACAAGTGTAGAGGGCCTGAGGGATACAGGTGCCAGTGTCACTATGGTGACAGAGAAACTGGTTTCCCCTGGCCAATACCTGACTGGACAAACCTATCCAGTCACCAATGCTGACAATCACACTAAAGTACATACCATGGCAATGGTAACTTTAGAGTGGGGAGGGGTCAGTGGCCTGAAACAGGTGGTGGTCTCCTCAAATATCCCAGTAGACTGTTTGCTTGGAAATGACCTGGAGTCCTCAGCATGGGCTGAGGTAGAACTAAAAACCCATGCAGCCATGCTGGGTATCCCTGAACTGGTGTGTATCAAGACAAGGGCACAGTGCAAGGCACAGGGTGAAAAAGTAGAGCTGGAGTCTGGAAGAAAGGCCCAGCCTACCAAGAGAAAAGGAAAGCCAGCTGGGAAACCAGCTGCAACACAACACCAAAAAGAGAACCTCTCTTCTCAGGAAGAAGTTCTGCCCTCTGAGGGAACTGAGCCTATGGAGCTGGGACCTTACCAGGTTGAGCTCTTAGGCCCAGGGGGACCCTCAAGGGAAGAGTTGTGTAAGGGACAAGAAACCTGTCCCTCTCTTGAAGGCCTTAGGCAGCAAGCTGCTGAAGAGTCCAATGGCAAGAAAACTGGAACACATAGGGTCTATTGGGAAGATGGACTCCTGTACACTGAGGCCAAAGATCCCAAACCTGGTGCCACTAGGAGAGTGGTAGTGCCTCAGGCGTTCAGAGAGTTTATTCTGACCTTAGCCCATGATATTCCCCTTGCTGGGCATTTGGGACAAACCAAGACGTGGGAGAGGTTAGTCAACCACTTCTACTGGCCCAACATGTCCCAGAAGGTTAAGGAATTTTGCATCTCCTGTACCACCTGTCAAGCCAGTGGTAAGACAGGTGGACATCCAAAGGCCCCCCTCATTCCACTTCCAGTGGTGGGGGTCCCCTTTGAAAGAGTGGGTGTGGACATAGTGGGTCCACTTGAACCTCCCACAGCCTCAGGAAATATGTACATCCTAGTAGTAGTGGATCATGCTACTAGGTATCCTGAAGCTATTCCCCTTAGGTCGACTACTGCCCCTGCAGTAGCCAAGGCCCTCATTGGTATCTTTACCAGAGTGGGCTTCCCTAAGGAGGTGGTGTCTGACAGAGGTACCAACTTCATGTCAGCATACCTGAAACACATGTGGAATGAGTGTGGAGTGACTTATAAATTCACTACACCATATCATCCACAAACTAATGGCCTTGTTGAGAGATTCAACAAGACATTAAAGGGCATGATCATGGGGCTCCCAGAAAAACTCAAAAGGAGATGGGATGTCCTCCTGCCATGTCTGCTTTTCGCTTACAGAGAGGTGCCTCAGAAGGGAGTAGGGTTCTCACCCTTTGAACTTCTGTTTGGCCACCCTGTAAGGGGACCACTTGCTCTTGTTAAAGAAGGCTGGGAGAGACCTCTTCATGAGCCTAAACAAGACATAGTGGACTATGTACTTGGCCTTCGCTCAGGAATGGCAGAGTACATGGAAAAGGCAAGTAAAAACCTTGAGGCCAGCCAACAGCTCCAGAAGTTTTGGTATGACCAAAAGGCTGCAATGGTTGAATTTCAACCAGGGCAGAAAGTCTGGGTTATGGAGCCTGTGGCTCCCAGGGCACTTCAGGACAGAGGGAGTGGCCCTTACCCAATCCTGGAAAAGAAGTGTCAGGTCACCTACCTAGTGGACCTAGGCACAAGCAGGAGCCCCAAGAGGGTGATCCATGTAAACCGCCTAAAACTCTTCCATGATAGGGCTGATGTGAATCTGTTGATGGTAACAGATGAGGACCAGGAAGCTGAGAGTGAGCCTCTCCCTGATCTCCTCTCATCAGACCCTAAAGATGGCTCAGTGGATGGAGTGATCTATTCAGACACCCTCTCTGGCCAACAGCAATCTGATTGTAGGAAGGTCCTGCAACAGTTTGCTGAGCTCTTTTCCTTAACCCCGGGTCAGACACACCTGTGTACCCATGATGTGGACACAGGAGACAGCATGCCTGTCAAAAACAAAATCTTCAGACAGTCTGATCAAGTTAAGGAAAGCATCAAGGTGGAAGTCCACAAGATGCTGGAATTGGGAGTAATTGAGCACTCTGACAGCCCCTGGGCTAGCCCAGTGGTCTTAGTCCCCAAACCTCACACACACCAAAGATGGAAAGAGAGAGATGAGGTTTTGTGTGGACTACAGAGGTCTTAATTCTGTCACCAAGACAGATGCCCATCCCATTCCTAGAGCTGTGGAGCTGATTGACAAATTAGGTGCTGCCAAATTCTTAAGTACCTTTGACTTAACAGCAGGGTACTGGCAAATCAAAATGGCACCTGGAGCAAAAGAGAAAACAGCATTCTCCACACCTGATGGGCATTATCAGTTTACTGTTATGCCCTTTGGTTTAAAGAATGCCCCTGCCACCTTCCAAAGGTTGGTGAATCAAGTCCTTGCTGGGTTGGAGTCCTTTTCCTTTAGTGCAGCTTATCCTGATGATATTGCTGTCTTTAGCTCCAACTGGCAGGATCACCTGGTCCACCTGAAGAAGGTTTTGAAGGCTCTGCAATCAGCAGGCCTCTCTATCAAGGCATCCAAATGCAGATAGGGCAGGGAACTGTGGTTTACTTGGGACACCTTGTAGGTGGAGGCCAAGTTCAGCCACTCCAGCCTAAGATCCAGACTATTCTGGACTGGGCAGCTTCAAAAACCCAGACTCAAGTCAGGGCATTCCTTGGCTTGACTGGGTACTATAGGAGGTTTGTGAAGGGATATGGATCCATTGTGACAGCCCTCACAGAACTCACCTCCAAGAAAATGCCCAAGAAAGTAAACTGGACTGTAGAATGCCAACAGGCCTTTGACACCCTGAAACAAGCTATGTGCACAGCACCAGTTCTAAAAGCTCCAGGTTACTCCAAGCAATTCATTGTGCAAACAGATGCCTCTGAACATGGGATAGGGGCAGTTTTGTCCCAAACAAATGATGATGGACTTGACCAGCCTGTTGCTTTTATTAGCAGGAGGTTACTCCCCAGGGAGCAGCGTTGGAGTGCCATTGAGAGGGAGGACTTTGCTGTGGTTTGGTCCCTGAAAAAGCTGAGACCATACCTCTTTGGTACTCACTTTGTAGTTCAAACCGACCACAGACCTCTCAGATGGCTGATGCAAATGAAAGGTGAAAATCCAAAACTGTTGAGGTGGTCCATCTCCCTACAGGGAATGGACTTTATAGTGGAACACAGACCTGGGACTGCCCATGCCAATGCAGATGGCCTTTCCAGGTTCTTCCACTTAGAAAATGAAGACTCTCTTGGGAAAGGTTAGTCTCATCTTCTTTCGTTTGGGGGGGGGGGGGCGGGTTGTGTAAGGAAATGCCTCCTTGGCATGGTTACCCCCTGACTTTTTGCCTTTGCTGATGCTATGTTTTGAATTGAAAGTGTGCTGAGGCCTGCTAACCAGGCCCCAGCACCAGTGTTCTTTCCCTAACCTGTACTTTTGTATCCACAATTGGCACACCCTGGCATCCAGGTAAGTCCCTTGTAACTGGTACCTCTGGTACCAAGGGCCCTGATGCCAGGGAAGGTCTCTAAGGGCTGCAGCATGACTTATGCCACCCTGGAGACCCCTCACTCAGCACAGACACACTGCTTGCCAGCTTGTGTGTGCTGGTGAGAACAAAATGAGTAAGTCGACATGGCACTCCCCTCAGGGTGTCATGCCAGCCTCTCACTGCCTATGCAAGTATAGATAAGTCACCCCTCTAGCAGGCCTTACAGCCCTAAAGGCAGGGTGCACTATACCATAGGTGAGGGCACCAGTGCATGAGAACTGTGCCCCTACAGTGTCTAAGCCAAACCTTAGACATTGTAAGTGCAGGGTAGCCATAAGAGTATATGGTCTGGGAGTTTGTCAAACACGAACTCCACAGCACCATAATGGCTACACTGAAAACTGAGAAGTTTGGTATCAAACATCTCAGCACAATAAATGCACACTGATGCCAGTGTACATTTTATTGTGAAACACACCCCAGAGGGCACCTTAGAGGTGCCCCCTGAAACTGTATCCAACTATCTGTGTAGGCTGACTGGTTCCAGTAGCCTGCCACACTAGAGACATGTTGCTGGCCCCATGGGGAGAGTGCCTTTGTCACTCTGAGGCCAGTAACAAAGCCTGCACTGGGTGGAGATGCTAACACCTCCCCCAGGCAGGAGCTGTAACACCTGGCGGTGAGCCTCAAAGGCTCACCCCTTTGTTCCAGCCCCGCAGGACACTCCAGCTAGTGGAGTTGCCCGCCCCCTCCGGCCACGGCCCCCACTTTTGGCGGCAAGGCCGGAGGAAATAATGAGAATAACAAGGAGGAGTCACTGGCTAGTCAGGACAGCCCCTAAGGTGTCCTGAGCTGAAGTGACTAACTTTAAGAAATCCTCCATCTTGCAGATGGAGGATTCCCCCAATAGGATTAGGGATGTGACCCCCTCCCCTTGGGAGGAGGCACAAAGAGGGTGTACCCACCCTCAGGGCTAGTAGCCATTGGCTACTAACCCCCCAGACCTAAATACGCCCTTAAATTTAGTATTTAAGGGCTTCCCTGAACCTAAGAATTTAGATTCCTGAAACTACAACAAGAAGAGGACTGCTGAGCTGAAAAACCCCTGCAGAAGAAGAACAGAAGACACCAACTGCTTTGGCCCCAGTCCTACCGGCCTGTCTCCTGCCTTCCAAAGAAACCTGCTCCAGCGAAGCTTTCCAAAGGACCAGCGACCTCTGAATCCTCAGAGGACTGCCCTGCTTCAAGAAAGACAAGAAACTCCCGAGGACAGCGGCACTGCTCCAAAAGAACTGCAACTTTGTTTCAAAGGAGCAGATTTAAAGACCCCTGCAACTCCCCGCAAGAAGCGTGAGACTTGCAACACTGCACCCGGCGACCCCGACTCGACTGGTGGAGAACCAACACCTCAGGGAGGACCCTCCGGCGACTCCGAGTCCGTGAGTAACCAAAGTTGTCCCCCCTGAGCCCCCACAGCGACGCCTGCAGAGGGAATCCCGAGGCTCCCCCTGACCGCGACTGCCTGAACCTAAAGTCCCGACGGCTGGAAAAGACCCTGCACCCGCAGCCCCCAGCACCTGAAGGAACAGAACTTCTGTGCAGGAGTGACCCCCAGGAGGCCCTCTCCCTTGCCCAGGTGGTGGCTACCCCGAGGAGCCCCCCCCCCCCTGCCTGCACCGCTGAAGAGACCCCTTGGTCTTCCATTGAAATCTACAGAGAACCCGACGCTTGTTTGCACACTGCACCCGGCCGCCCCCATGCTGCTGAGGGTGTACTTTCTGTGTGGACTTGTGTCCCCCCCGGTGCCCTACAAACCCCCCCTGGTCTGCCCTCCGAAGACGCGGGTACTTACCTGCTGGCAGACTGGAACCGGGGCACCCCCTTCTCTCCATTGAAGCCTGTGTGTTTTGGGCACCTCTTTGACCTCTGCACCTGACCGGCCCTGAGCTGCTGGTGTGGTAACTTTGGGGTTGCTCTGAACCCCCAACGGTGGGCTACCTTGGACCCAAAACTGAGACCTGTAAGTGATTTACTTACCTGCTAAAAATAACAATATTTTACCTCCCCCAGGAACTGTGAAAATTGCACTGTGTCCACTTTTAAAACAGCTATTTGTGTTTTATGTGAAAAGTATATATGCTACTGTAATTATTCAAAGTACCTAAAGTACTTACCTGCAATACCTTTCAAATGAGATATTACATGTAGAATTTGAACCTGTGGTTCTTAAAATAAACTAAGAAAATATATTTTTCTATAACAAAACCTATTGGCTGGATTTGTCTCTGAGTGTGTGTTCCTCATTTATTGCCTGTGTGTATGTACAACAAATGCTTAACACTACTCCTTGGATAAGCCTACTGCTCGACCACACTACCACAAAATAGAGCATTAGTATTATCTCTTTTTACCACTATCTTACCTCTAAGGGGAACCCTTGGACTCTGTGCATGCTATTCCTTACTTTGAAATAGCACATACAGAGCCAACTTCCTACACCATGGGTCTGCTGTATCTCCCTGTGAATATAGTGAATGTGTTGGAGAAGGCATTGGTGGTGGGCTGGTGTGAGGTGAGACAGGTAATTGTGGAGAATGAGGAGAAGTATGAAGAGGTATTGGATTCTCCTTTTGTTTTTGCACTTTTGATGGTGGCTGTACTGAGTCCAGTTCCTCTTGGAAAGCCAGCTTTCTTTTTGTTTTTAAAGGAGGTGCAGTGACAATTCTTCCTATCTCTTTATGGATGTGTATTATGGATTGTCTCTCATCCATAATTTGTCAAATGGGCTCAATGTCAGGCTCTTCCTTAGAGGTTTTATGGCTTTCTCTCAATTTTTTTGAAAGTCCTTATTCCTCTGTATATGAGGATTTTTTCAGCTTTGAAGTTTGTTTTTTCAGTCCCGAAAAGGTAGTGGAAGGTCTCCGCTCCGAAGCAGACTGCAGAATTTTCGACTCCGAAGAATGGGCTTTTTTTTACTGGAGTCCAAAATGGAGCCTTTGACAGATTTACTCGACTCTGAAGTAGGCGGAGGAGTGGCCTTTTTTGGCACCTACCCTGAAGGACTGTTGTCAACAGTCTTTTTTCGGGCCGAACCATGGCCTTCAGGCAGTGGGGTACCCAAGGCTTTTAACTGTCTTTTGTGCAGGGGTATAGGGGCAGGCGTACTCACATACTGTCCAGCTGTGATGGGTGTCGTCCTCCGATTCCTGTTCGGAGTCAGTGTCGCAGAGAAAAACAACTTTTAACACTACGAGCACAACACTAGATGTCGGAAGCGATATGCATAGCATGTATATCTGCAGCTACACATACAATCGAACATACTATATCACAATGAGATATAGTGTGCACAGAGTCCAGAGGTTCCCCAGAGGGTTAACAGAGGCTAAAGTAGATAATACTAATGCTCTCTTTTGTGGTAGTGTGGTTGAGCAGTTAGGCTTATCAGAGGGTACTGCAAAGCATTTTTTGTACACAGGCAGGCAATATGGGAAGCACACACTCAATGACTAACTCCAGGCAAATGTTTTTTATATAGCAAAAATATATTTTGTTACTTTGTTTCTAGAACCACAAGATTCAAGTTCCAGGTAAGTTCATTTGCAAGTAAGTATCTAACATATGTATCAAGACCACTTTGTTTCAGATTTTCAAGTTAGAGGGTTTTAGAATAAAAAGTAATAATCTGTTTTAAAAGCTAAGTGCAATTTTCAGAATCAGTCCTAGGGGGTAGGAAAAGTTAGCACAGTTTCGAGGTAAGTACAAGACTTACAGTTCCAGTCCCCGGGGGTTAGGATGGCCACAGGTTGGGATTCAAGTTAACCTTAAACACCCATCACCAGCAACACAGGGCTGGCCGGGTGCAGAGGTCAAAATTGAGGTAGGTTTAACATGGGCTCCTATGGAGACTGGGGGCAATCGGAATTAGGCCTGTTTGCACGCAAGTACCCACAGGATTGCTTCTGGGTATCTTGTGGCATGGTCCACTACCACAAGGATGAACCTATTACCAGAAGCTGTTGGGCGGTCAAGGGGGCCAACAATAATCAACCCCGACCCTCTCAAAGGGCACCCCAACCACTGGCAGTGGGATTAAGGGGGCCTTTGGGGTGCCAACAGTCTTGCCACTGGCTTGGCAGGTCACACAGGAGCGACAAAACTCCTTGGTGTCCTCTGACATATGAGGCCAGTGAAAATGAAGAAAAAGTCTGTCCCATGTTTTACTTTGCCCCAAATGTCCAGCCAAGGGACTATCATGTGCCAGAGTTAGGAGGAATTCCCTACACTGTAAAGAGATGACCAGTCTCCCGGTGGCACCAGGTTTAGGGTCCCTTGGCTCAGTATAGAGGAGATTGCTCTCCCAGTAAACTCTGTGGGAATCACTGATATCCCCACGTTTCTGTTTGACAGCTTGCTGTCTGAGACCCTGTAGTGTGGGACAGGCCTGCTGTGCTACAAAGTTCCTCCCTGGCAGGCCCCCCTGCACCCAAGAGCTCAGCTGTGTGAGCTTGAAGCTCCCCTGGTGTAGGTTCTGCACAGGGGGTGGACTCCTCCTCATTAAAAGGGGAATGTTCTGGAGAGGAAGGGGTAGTGGACAAGGGTTTGCCCTTACTACCCCTAGTTTTTGGGAGCACTTGGTCCATTGTTCCAGGATCCAAGTAACCCTGTCCTCTTTGTTTCTTGGCCTGAGCCCTGGTAAGAGCAAAGCTATGCCCTGGAATGCCCAGCATGGCTGCATGGGCCTCCAACTCCACTTCAGCCCAAGCAGAAGTTTCCAAATCATTGCCTAAGAGACACTCTACAGGTAAGTCAGTGGATACCACAACCTTCTTTGGACCAGTAAACCTCCCACCCCCCAGTTGAGATTCACAACAGCCATGGGGTGGCGAACAGTGTTGTTATGGGCATCTGTCTATTGGTACAGAGGACCAAGTAGGCGTTGCTCAGGGGAAAACCAGTTTCTCCAACACCATAGTGACATTGGCACCTGTGTCCCTGTAGGCCTCAACCTGAACACCATTTATTAGGGGTAGTTGCTTGTACTTATCCACATTAAGGGGACAAGCAACTAAAGTGTCAAGGTCAATGCCACAATCGGAGACTAAAACATCCTCAGTTGTCTCTCTAACTGGACCAACCCCCACTACATTACCAATAGTGAGCCCATCTATACCCTTTGATTGGCTTTTAGTAGTGTTTTTCCCACCACCACTATTACTAGGGACACTAGTGGAAGCAGTGGGGGTTGTGGGGGTGGGAGGCTTGGTGTTTCTCTTGGGGCAAGTGGGGTCACTTGCCAAATGGCCTTTATTCTTACATAAATAACACTAAGGCTTTTTCTGCTGATTTGAAGAGGATTTCGACCCACCACCCGCAGAGGATTTGTGTGGGCCTGATGAAGACTCTGAAGAGTTTTTATCTCTGTCCCCACCCTTGTCATGAGACTTACCATCCTTCTTCTTGTTGTCTTAGTCACCCCCTGTATGAGCTTTCCTGCTCACCCTTGTTCTGAACCATTTGTCTGCCTTCTTTCCCAATTCTTGGGGAGAGGTCAGTTCTGAGTCCACAAGATATTGCTGCACCAAATCAGACACACAGTTGTTAAGTATATGCTCTCTCAGAATTAGATTATAAAGGCTTTCATTGTCAGTCACCTTACTGCCATTTAACCAACCTTCTAAGGCATTCATGAACAGTCTACAAAGTCTATCCAATCCTGGGAAGACTCTTTTCTGGTCTATCTGAACTTGATTCTATATTGTTCAGTGGTTAACCCTAAACCATCCAAGAGTGCACTTTTCAGAATATGGTTATTGCCCGAGTCATCCTCCCTGACAATAAGGAGACTGTCTCTCCCCTGGCCTGTGAAAGACAACCACAGGATAGCAGCCCACTTTGCTTTAGGGACCCTCTGAACTTTACAGCCCCCCTCAAGTGCAGCAAACCACTTATAAATGTCATCCCCATCCTTGTAAGGGGGGACAATCTTGTGTAGAATTTTGGAATCAAATGTATGTTCCCTAACACTGGAGTTCCTGAAACTACTGCTGCTGCCACCACGGAGAACTAACCCAACCCGTGCCTTTCCCTTTCCACAGCCAGGGATTCCCTGTCTAAGACCAACTGTTGCTGCTGTAGCCTCAGTCTGGCCTCTTCCAACGCCAGCTTTCCGAGTTCCCTATCTAGAGACTGGTCCTCAGGGTTGGATGTGTGCGACACCTATGAGTTAGAAGTGACATGGGAATTTACAAAGGCAGATCCTTCCCCAACTGGAGTAACTAGTTACCTTGCCTCTAGGTGTGAAGGGTGCCCTACTTGTGTGTGACCCCTTCCCACTACCAGCTACAATAGGTTTGTTGATGGAAAGATCTGTAGAAGGACCCTTACCTGGACCTTCGGAATGATCTCCTGAATCTACCTGGATGGAATATTCCTCTACCTTCCCCTCTGACTGTACCTGCCTAGTGGTATGTCCCTGGTCATCCTGCAGGAGACGATTTAAGAGAAATTCCTGGTTGGGGTTCTTCCCAATCACTAAACTTCTTTCTAAGCAGAGACCCCTCAAGCGTTTAAAATTCAAACTTTCATTAGTTGTCTTTGCAACCCTGGGGGTAGCCTCTGCAACAGACATAGTGAAAGAAAAGATTAGGGAGAAGAGTAAAAAGTTAGCAAACTATGTGGACTAACTTTTTAGAGACATGAAAAGCTTTTCAGAAACTTTTACAAAGTTTTAAAGAACTTTTTAGAAAATGAAAAATGATTATTAGGTACAATTATGTATAGCTCTAAGTATTGGAGTACACTTTTTTGTGAAAAGCACCAGTAACAAAGTGGTAAAGCAATTGCATGTACTTATCTCACTGCTGCACCACCAATGTAGGAGGCTGGCCTGGTTTGTAGTGGGTACCTAAGGTACTTACACCTTATACCAGGTCCAGTTATCTTTTATTAGTGAAATGCAGTGTTCTAGCAGCTTAGGCTCTCTAGAGGTAGCTGTAGCAGAGCAGCTTAGGCTGGACTAGGAGTCCTGCAAAGTTCCTGCAACACCACTATAGTTACACAGTACTTACACACAATAAAAGACAATACAAGGTGTTATCAAAAATAAAGGTACTTTATTTTAGTGACACAAGGCCAAAAATATCTTAGAGGCACTACTCCTTCTGGAGGTAAGTATTATCCACAATACATACACTAGAGACCAAAATCAGGTAAGTAAATAGTCATAGAATAATGCAAACAGAAGAAAATACAATAGAATTCAATAGGCCTAGAGGCAATACAAACCATATACTAAGAAAGTGGAACGTGAATCACAAATTCCCCCCTAGGCAAGTGTAGTGTGTAGAGGGGTGCTGGGAGTGTAGGAAAACACCAAAGGTAAGTAAAATACCCACCCCAGAGCCCAGGAAACTAGGAGTGAAGTACTGCAATTTTCCTCAGGACACACTACAAGCCGTGATAAGAGATACTGCAAGAACCAAGAAGTACTGCAATTAAGAAATGGTGGATTTCTGGACTTGAAGACCTGTGAAGAGAGGATACCAGGGCCAGAAGTCACAGAAGATTCCAGGAAGGACAGGAGCCCCTGTCAACCTAGAAGATGGTGCAAAAGTGGCTTCTCCAGTTTGAAGAAATGTGCAGAAGAGCACCAGAGAAGATGGCTGCGGGTTCCTGCGTGGTGCAGGAGATGTCCCACATCAAGTTGCTGGATGCGTCCAACAAACCTTAGTTCAAGCAAGGTCGCGGTTTGCATCAAGATGGCGCTGCCTGGACCCAGGAGGGACTTGGGGGTCTCAACTCGGACTGAGGAGACAGAGGGGGCTCTCAGCACTGGAGAGAGCCCACAGAAGACCAGGCAGCACCCACAGGAGTCCCAGGACACAGGGACAAAGAAGATGCAAATTGCGGTTGGTGCAGCACAACAAAAGATGGTCCCACGCCGGCAGAGAACAACTCAGCGAATTGTGTGTCGCAGGATGGAGTGCGGGGGACCTGGGCTACACTGTGCACAAAGGATTCTTGGAAGAAGTGCACAGAAGCCCAGGGAGCTGGAGATGACATGGTGCACAGGGGTACTGTCGCAAATCGGGAAGGCAAGCTCTTACCTCCTTCAAATTTGGACAGCTGGACCTAAGGACAGTTTGGGTCATGTCGGTCCCCCAACTGTGTTCCAGGGAGCATGCACGTCGTCAGAAGAGGAGTCCCGGGGAACCGGTTGTCATCGCAGAAGGGTGCCTGCAGGAGCAGGGAAGTGACTGTCACTTCATGGGAGATTCCTTCAGTTCTTCTGGTGCAGGGTGCAGACAGGGAGTCCTAAGAGCGTGCACACCTTGGAAACTGTTGCAAATGATGCCTGGAGCTGAGGTTGCAGGTCACAGGAGTCGTCCTGGATACTTTGTTGCAGAACCGCGGTTCCTGAAGCAGTCTGCGGTTGACCCGGCGGTCAGAAGCTGAAGCAGAGGATTCCTGGGAGTCTTGCAAGCCGAGGAAACACCCAGAGGAGAGAGCCTAAATAGCTCTGAGAGGGGGATTGGCTACCTACCCAGGTATGCACCTATCAGGCGGGGTCTCTGACGTCACCTGCTGGCACTGGCCACTCAGATCTCCAGGGTGCCCCCACATCTTGGAATCCAAGTTGGCTAACGTCAGGGACACACCGGAGAAGCTCTGGGCACCACCCCTGGGGTGGTAATGGACAGGGGAGTGGTCACCCCCTTTTCCTTTGTCCAATTTCACGCCAGAGCAGGGACTGGAGGTCCTTGAACCGGTGTAGACTGGCTTATGGAAGGAGGGCACCATCTGTGCCCTTCAAAGCATTTCCAAGCCTGTAACACCTATTTCCAAAGGGAGAGGGTGTAACATCCTCCTCCCAAAGGAAATGCATTGTTCTGCCTTCCTGGGACTGAGCTGCTCAGGCCCCAGGAGGGCAGAAACCTGTCTGTGAGGTGGCAGCAGCTGGGGCTGCAGTGCAAACCTCAGAGAGCTGGTTTCCAGTACTGGGGGTCCATGGTGAAGCCCCCAGGTGCATGGGATTGCCCCCCCCCCCCAAAACAAGATTTGGAATGGCGGGACATTTCCATGATCTTAGACACCTCATGTGGCCATATTCGGAGTTACCATTGTGAAGCTACATATAGGTATTGACCTATAAGTAGTGCACGCGTGTAATGGTATCCCCGCACTCACGAAATCTGGGGAATTGGCCCTGGACAGCGTGGGGACAAATTTGCTAGTGCAAGGGTTCCCTCGCACTTTGCAAGTTTGCACCTAGCCTTAAGGAAATGAAGGTTAGACATATAGGTGACTTATAAGTTACTTAAGTGCAGTGAAACTGGCTGTGAAATAGTGTGTGCACTATTTCACCCAAGCTGCAGAGGCAGTCCTGAAGAAATGTTTGGCTGAGCTCCTTATGGGTGGCAAAAACAAATGCAGCAGCCCACAAGGATCTCCTGGAAACCCAATGCCCTGTGTACCTAGGTACCATATTACTAGTGACTTATAAGGGGGGGGGGGGTCGGTCCAGTGTGCCAACTGGAACTGGAAGTCACTAAACTATAGTGATTAATTTGGTAAGTAGAGAGCGCATAAGCACTGGAGTTCTGGTTAGCAGAACTTCAGTGACAGTTAAGCACAACTGACAACACACACACACACACACACACACACACACACATTAGGCCACAAACTAGGGGGACTGGGGTCCTGGCTAGCAGGATCCCAGTGAGACAGGCAAAACATACTGACAAACAAGCAGAAATTGGGGGTAACATGCCAAGAAAGATGGTACTTTCCTAAAGTAAGTACCCAACATATGTATCAAGACCACTTTGTTTCAAATTTGCAAGTTATAGGGTTTTAGAATAAATAGCAATATTCTGTTTTAAAAGTTGACTGTGCAATTTTCAAAACCAGTCCTGGGGGGTAGAAAAAGTTAGCACAGTTTCGAGGTAAGTACACAACTTACAGTTCCAGTTTCCGGGGGTTAGATGTCCACAGGTTAGGGTTCAAGTTAACCTCAAACATCCACCACCAGCAACACAGGGCCGGCCTGGTGCAGTGGTCAAAGTTGAGGTAAGTTTAATATGGGCTCCTATGGAGACTGGGGGCACTCGGAATTAGGCCTGTTTGCACGTAAGTACCCGTGTCTTCGGAGGGCAGACCTGGGATGTTTAGATAGAGGAGTTGGGGGGGGGGGGGGGGGGGGTTGGGAGTCCCAGGTCAGCACCACACACCCTCCTCAGTGTCAAAGGGACAGCCAGGTACAAACACAGCATTGGGCTCCCAATGCTTTCCTTCGGGGGACCCAGAGGGTCACAAAGGTGCTGCAAGTTTAGTCCAGGGGGGTTGCTTCTGGGGAACCAAAGGCTGGCAAGGTGGAGGGCCATCTGCTGGACATTGCTGCACCGAAGGTTTGTTTCCCCAAGGCCAGGGGTTGCAGGTGTAGGAGTACCTCCGGATTCAGGCTGCAGGCATCATTGTGCTGGACAGGAGGGATCAACCCAGGGTGGGCACTTGCTCAGAATCGCCTGGGGACCAGCTCTAGTCAGTTGGGCCACCTGGATATGGGCCTTCAGGAGCAGAGTGGGCAATGTAAGAAGCTGGCCTGGTGTGTGGTGAGCACCTGTGGTGTTATCACCCTATACCAGGTCCAGGTATCCCCTATTGGTGAGATGTGTCTAGGAAGACAGGCTCTCTAGAGGTAGCTTTGGATGAGCAGCCAATACTTATCTAGGAGACATGCAAAGCTCATGCAATACCACTTATAGTCAGACAGCACTTACACACATAAAAGAACCACACAGTGTTACAAAAATAAAGGTTCTTTATTTTAGTGACACAAATACTAAAATCCTATATATAGGCAATACTCCACCAGCAGGTGAGTAAACGCACTATTATATACACCTTAGTTGTCAGGAATGAACATAGAAAGTAATAGAAAACAGTGCAATAACAATAGTGACCCTAGGGGGACCCCGGACCATAAACTAAAAAAAAGTAATGTGAATGATGGACCCCCCACCCAGGTGAGTGGAATCTGTAGAGGGAAGCTGGAGGAACTATGAACCCCAAAAGGTAAGTACCAGAGTGCCCCCCAGCGACCAGGATAGCATAGGAAAATACCTGTTTTTTCCCAAACCCACAGAGACACTTTGTGAAAGGACTGCAAGACCCAAGCAAGATGGCAAGAAACAGAAGATGGATCCAGACAGAAGAGGACCTGCAAATGAAGGAGACCAAGTCCAGTTCCAGTTGGAGTGTCCGGTTGGGGCAGGAGCCACTACCCACCCTTCTGGAGATGCAGGACCAGGTCACCGCTGAAGACCAGGAGTTAGCTATGCAGCACAGGAGCCAAGGAAGAGTTCCAGAAGTGATGCAGTTAATGTCCCACATCCGTGAAAGAGTTGCAGTCTGTCAGTGGTGTGAAAAAAACAACCAACAAGCCTTGGCAAAAGCAAGAGTTGCATAAGAGGTTTTGCAGTGCTGCTGCGGACCAGGAAGTTTAAAGGGGGCTCAACCCAAGCAGGGGAGTCCCAGGCATCCCCCAGCAGTCAGGAGAGCAAGAAGTCGTGGATGCAGCCCCCACAGGCAACAGGCACAGGAGTTGCAGTGAGTCCCACTCAGCACACATGGAAAGGAGTCCCACGTCACTGGAGCGGCAAGCAGGAGACCATGCGTTGCAGGGAAGAGTTCTGGATGCGGGGCTACACGGAGCCTGAAGATTCTGCAGAAGAAGAGCCAACAAGTCTTGGCGGCTGCAAGAGTCGCAGTACACAGAGGTACAATGCTGCAATGAGAAGCAAAGACTCACCACCTCCAAGCTGGTAGAGAGGACCACTCAAGACCACCATCTTTGTTGCATGATCCACGCAACGAGTTGTAGGAGAGAGGACCCACGCAGCCGGTCGTTGTCGTAGTTGGCGCCTGCGGATGAAGGAGAGTGACTCCTTCACTTCAGGGAGATTCCTTCTTGCTTCTTGGTGCAGACTGAGGACTTGCTGCCCTCAGAGGATGCACAGCCAGAAAAATGTTGCAGTTGCTGGAAGGAGCAGGAGAAACAATGTTGCAGGGCGAAGTCGTCGCTGGAGCTGCAGATGCAGATTGTAGGTTCCTGCAAAGTCCATTTGCAGTTCCAGTGGCCAGAAGGTGAAGTAAACGATGCAGCGGAGTCCTGCTGGAATTCTTGTATGTCGAATCTGAGGACCCACCCAGGAGGGAGACCCTAAATAGCCCTAGCAAGGTGACCACCTATCAGGAGGGGACTGTGACGTCACCTGCCTGACCTGGCCACTCAATGGCTCTTTGAGGCCTATGCCCATCTTGGATTTAAGATGGCAGAACCAACTAGCCACCTGGAGGAGCTCTGGGCATCACCCCTGGGGTGGTAATGGACAGGGGGGTGGTAACTCCTCTTTCCATTGTCCAGTGTTGTGCCAGAACAGGGACTGGGGGGTCCCTGAACTGGTGCAAACTGGTTTATGTAAGGAGGGCACCAAATATGCCCTTCAAAGCATTCCAGTGGCTTGGGGAGGCTAACCCTCCCAAGCCATGTAACACCTATTTCCAAAGGAAGAGGGTGTTGCCTCCCTCTTCCAAAGTGAATCCTTTGTTATGCCTTCCAGGGCTTGAGATGTTCAAACAGCAGGAGGACAGAAACCAGTCTATAGGATGGCAGCAGCGCGGGCTGCCCGGGAAAACCCTGCAAACTGGTGGGAGAAAAGCTGGTGGCCCTCTAAGGAGCCCCTAGAGTGCATGGAATCTTACAACCAATAATGGCAACAGTACTGGGTTATGATTCCGACATGTTTGATACCAAACATGCCCAAGTTCGGAGTTACCATTATGTAGCCGACATAGGTAGTGACCCATGTCCAGTAAATGGGTATGGAGCTGGAGTTCGTGGGGGAACCTCTGCTCATGCAGGGGTGCCCTCACACACAGGTACTTGCACCTTGCCCTCTGGACTAGGAGGGCCTGCCTTTGGGGTGACTTACAGTGATCTGGTGCAATGACCTATAGTGGAAAAGTGCATGCACCCTTCCACGCGGGCTGCAGTGGCAGGCCTGCAGACACTTTGCATGGGCTCCCATGGGTGGCATAATGCATGCTGCAGCCCATGGGGAACCCCTGGTGCCCAAATGCCCAGGGTACCTAGGTACCATATACTAGGGACTTATATGGGGCACCTGTATGCCAAATGTGCGGTGTAAAAAGTTAGGAACAACCAAATCCAGAGGGAGAGAGCACAGTTACGGTCCTGGTTAGCAGGATCCCAGTCAACACAGTCAAACTCACTGACATCAGGCAAAAAGTGGGGATAACCAAGCTAAAAAGAGGGCAATTTCCTACAGGCAGTAATTGCGGATCCAGGGTGGTTCTGGAGTATTTGGCTGTTGTTTCCTTCTGGACAGGACCGCTGTCCATGGGAGATTGTGGTCCTCTGGGTTGCAGGCAGTCCTCGAGGCTTTTAAGAGGTCGCTGGTACTGCAGGATGCACCGCCTTCTTGTAGCAGAGCTTCAGAAGCTGGAGACAGGCCTGTAGCACTGGGACCAAGTTAGTTGGTGTCTTCATTTTTCTCTGCTAAGGGTCAGCTTAGCAGTCCTTCTCCTGCTCTTTCTTCTCTTAAGGTCGCAAGAAATCTGATGAGCTAGGTTCAGGGGAGCCCTTAAATTCTGGATTTAGGGGTATTACAGGTGTTAGAGGGCAGTGGCCAATGGCTACTGTCCCTGAGGGTGACTACACCCTTCCGGTGTCCAATCCCTTTGGGGAGGGGGACAAAGACCTAACCCTATTGGTCCATGTCCACCAAACCAAGATGGAGGATTCTGCAGGGAGGGGGTCACTTCAGCTCTGGACACCTTAGGGGTGGCCCCAGCTGAAGTGGTCATGCCTCCTTGTTTTTCCTAAGTTTCCCGCTGAACTTGCAGCCAAAAGTGGGGCTTTGTCTGGGAAGCAGGAATAACAACCACAACCTACTTCTGGAGGCACAGGGATCTTCGCTCTATGGCTCCCTTGGCCCAGAGAGCTGTAACCTCCTCACGGAGAAGTGCCAAGTGATCCTCTGTCATCCGATCCTAGGAGGGTGACATGGATGGCGGGTATTCACGAAAGGAAGGGAGTAACCCCTTTCGACTGTCTGATGTGATGGACTGCCAGCGGATTAGGTGATGGAAGATCCTGTCTCGGACTGATCTCTGTTGGGCAATTGTCAGACTAGGTAGGTTTGGAAGGAGCTGGGGTGAGGGGGGCATAAACTGGCAACACCGCTGGCTCCCCGATCCATGAGGGCAGTGGATCCCACATCCCCAGCCAAGCAGAGGCTGGGCAGCATTCACCGCACAGTGGCTGGATGGGAACAGACGTGGCTGGGTGCCCCTTTCATAGCCACAAAAGGGGTGAAAAGCAGACTGTGGGGGGTTTGGGGCAGCCACGAAGCGCATGGACCGGGCCGTGGCATGAGAATCTTTGAAGCGTTCGAGTACAGAGTCTGCTTTGTCTCCGAAGAGATGGGTACCATGAAAGGGCATGTGCAGAATCCCCCGAAAAGCCAGACTTCCTTAATCAGGTGTGGCGTGCCTAAGGGCCACTGTTGATGCAACCACTTTTCTCAGTGAGTCGATCGTGTCCAGTCCACATCTGATTGTGAACTTTGCTGTATCTCTCTCATATGCAAAAGCCTGGGAGAGTACAACCTGGGCCTCCCCTGGGACCTGTTGCAGCACTTAGTCAACCATTTCCCACAGTGTGTGGGAGTAACGGCCCAAAAGGCATGCAGTGTTCATGGACCACAATGCCAGGCTGGAGGAAGAAAACGCCTTCTTCCCAACTTGGTCCACCTTTTTGCGTTCCCTCTGGTCCACCCTTTTGCGTTCCCTATCTTGGGGTGAGAGAGGGAACGCACCCTGGGAAGTAGAGGCTTGGTTAACCAAGCTCTAAGGGGAGAGGAGTTGCGTCAGAAACGCTGGGTCAGTTGGAGGAGGTCGATGGTGGCAGGCAATACTCCTATTCTCAGAAGCCCTTGTACCGCGCTTGGACCAGGTACCCAGCAGGACATCAGTAAGGGCTTCATTGAAGGGCAATAGGGGTTCAGATGATGAAGCCCCAGGCTGAAGCACCTCTCTCAGGAAGGAAGTTAGTCCTGACTGCCACCGAAGGCAGCTCAAGGCCCAAGACCTCCGCCACTCTTTGCAGCACCATGATATAGGACGCTCCCTGCTCCGTAGCCACGGTAGGGGAAGAAAGCATGCCAGTGCCAGGGGAAGTATACAATATACTGGCTTCACCCAGTTCTGTACGCCAGTCCAAGGGGTCCTGTAGCTAGTATTCTAAAGGGTCCAGCGACCCCTCCCATTTCTCATCATACCCCAACCAATAAGAATAAGGGTCAGGATCCAACACAGGGGGTAGGGCCCCTGTCTAAGTCAGAATTGGTGTTGCAAGATGCCAGTCCGGCTCTGTGTTGGAGTTAGCAATGAAGAAGGGGTTGATGATGCTAGAGGGCATGTGCAGCATCTGGAGTTTCAACGTCGGAACCGATGTTGGGGAAGGTCGAGGTAGTACGACCAATGACAGTTTGAATCCAGGAATGGATCCATGGGTACCCCCTGCTGACGAAGCCACCGGTACGGAACCAGAGGGGGGTCCCTTTGAACCCTGTGGGGCCTAAAGGCGCTCTAGCAGATTCAGACTGCCCAAAGATGAGGCGCATGGCCTCATAGAACTCTCTAAGTTGGGCAGGAGTCACTCTAGCTCCAGGAAACTCAGGGAGGCAAGGTGCAGACCCAGACGCAAGCTCCGAGGACGAAGACCCGGAATGCTGACGCTCCTTGTCCTTCATCTTGTCGACAGACGGGGTGAAGTCGAAGAACGCTTTTTTTTTTTTATCAACGTCGTCTTATGCCTCGACTTAGCCAATCTTCCTGAGGACTTGAAAGGGGATGAATAAGGGTGGGCTCTATCACTGTTTTCAGAATCTTCCTTTTAACCAAGATCGGGAGCGACGCAGAGCTGAGTGCCAGGCCGCCAGAAGCCTTAGGGACGACTCCCTTCAAAGCTTTCAGATTCATGACCTGCACTCGGAGCACTACTTCGGGACGTGGTTGAGCTCCAAACCCCAAAAGCACAAGAGGTGCGGATCCGTTAAGGACATCGCCCGATGACAGAAACGGCAGGACTTGAACCCGATCTTCTGCTTAGACATCCTCAATGCACCAGGAGTGTCCACACTCAATAACCTTCCTTCAGCAAAAAGTTGAAAAAGATCAGTCAAGAAACGACTGACTAGTAGTTCTTCTTCGGAATACCGTTAGGCTGGCGTGGAAAGAAAAGAATTGACATCAGTGCACCAGGGTGGCGGCTATATAGGACTCACAACATCATATCCGATGAGCATGACACCAACGACGGGAGCGGAGCTGGTTGATGCCACCTAACAGCGCGCAGGGGTACTGCTCGAAAAATATCTCTGGATCCAGACTCACGCCTGGGGGAAATTTCTAAGGTAAGGAATCTGCAACTGGATGTCTCTATCAGATAAATTTCACTGCTGTATATGCTGAAAGGGAATATAAAATAAAGTACAGAGAATAATTTAAAACTAAACAACATTGAGAAAAGAATAGCAAATCAATAAGAAATTATGATGTGGAAATCCCAAAATCTTTTGTGGTATAAGCATACCCATAAATGTTTGGCATGCATGTCTGCTCCCTCCTACTAGTACCATTATTAGCTGTCAAATAGCAAAATACAGCGGACTCATTAGAACCTGACCTATAATTGCACACTGTTTAATACAGATACTTGCAACTATGAATTTAATACTGAAAAGTAAACTATCAATACCAGCATTTGAATATGACTCACTTTCTCCTTCTTGTAGCATTTTCAAAAGCTGTGCATTTCTTGCCTTCACCTCCTTGTACTTTGCCTGGTGATGAAACAATATAATTAAAGTTTGACAAAGATAAAGGGATAGAAATGTAAAATCCTACTCTACAGATTTCAAGAACATAATCTCTACATAATGTACAAAGACATTTTAAACTCAAGGGTAAGGACTAGGTTACTTACCCTGTAAGCATCTGTTCATGAAGTGCTGTAGATTCACATGCTCTGCATACTTCTGCCATCTAGAGTTGGGTACGGATGTGTACAAGTTGTTTTTCTTCGAAGAAGTTGTCAGAGTCACAAGGTAAAAAGTGACCCCTCCTTTCGGTGATACTGCACATGGGCATCAACTCCACTGTTAGATTGTTTCCCCGCTGCCGGGTGATAATGGAGTGTGAATATAGTGTTCATACAAGATGTCCATGCATGTGAAGTGTAATGAAATACTGCAACGGCCACGGGTGTCCAGGGAGGTGGGCGGGCGCATGCGAATCTACAGCACTACATGCCACAAACAGATGCCTATAGGGTAACATAATCCGTTTGATGGCATGTGTGGCTGTAGATACGAAATGTTCTGCATAGACTGTCAAGCAGTCCTGTCCCAAAAGTGGTGGCTAATCCGTGGGTGTTGCAGTTGTCTGGAAAAGAATATGAAGCACAGCTTGTCCAACATTTGCTTGTTGCCGTGCGAAAACATCCACACAGTAATGTTTAGTAAATGTGTGAAGATTTGACCATGTAGTTGCTTTGCAGATGTCAATTATGGTTATATAACCCAAAAAGGCCATAGATGCACCTACTTTACAATTTGAGTGTGCTCAGGAGGTATAGGCAGAGCTCCTGTATACATTTGATTAGCCATCTTGATGTGCTTGCTTTAGATATAGTCTTCCCTGTATGTAGGTGAGAAAGCCGCAAAGAGCTGTTTAGTCCTACAAAAGTCTTTAGTCCTATCAATATAGTACATTAATGCTCGTTAAACATGTAAGGTGTGTAGAGCTCTTTCAGCAACTGAATCAGGCTGAGGAAAGAAAACTGGTAGCTTGACCAATTGGTTCAGGTGAAAAGTGGAAACCACTTTTGGAAGACATTTTGGATTGCTACAAAGGACTACTCTATCCTTATGTATCTGGAAAAACGTTCTTCTAAGGTTAATGCCTGAAGCTCACTAACGCGTCCTAATGAAATGATTGCCACCAAAAATGGTACTTTCCAAGAGAGAACCTGGATAGGACATTTATGTAAAGGTTCAAATGAGGGTCTCTTAAGTCTGGTAAGTACAACATTAAAATTCTACTGTGGTGCTAGGGGGACCTTAGGTAGAATCACTCGCTTAAGACCTTCCATAAATGCTTGAATAACTAAAAGTTTGAATAATGTTAAATGTTGTCCGTTACAAACAGATCTATGTGTTGAAACCCCCATCAATGGAAGTATTTGTGTTAGACTTGAGGGTGGCGTTCAAACTCGAGGACTTGTTGCCTCATCCTGCTGAGTAGGGCGGCAAGTTTGCCGTTTGTCCCAGGAAGATTTTCTGCTAACAACTGAATGCAATGGTGAATTGCCCAATGCCAGTTTGTCTGAGCTAGTCGTGACAACTGTAGAGTGTGTGTCCCCCCCCCTCTGTTCCTGTGAATAAAGCATGGCTGTTGTATTGGTCATTCAGACTAGAACAGTCTTGCCTGGGAGATGAACTAGAAAAGCTTTGATTGCTAGCTTGAAGCACCAAGTAATTTATGTGTAGAGCTTGATGTTTGCTGTCCCGCAACCCTTGTATTGAGAGGTTGTGGAGATTAGCACCCCAACCTGTAAGGGATGCATCAGCTGTGAGAGTGATCTCGGGATCAGGGTCTAGAAATGGCTGCCTTTTTGTCATATTGTGAGTATCACCACTGCAGAGAAGAATGAGTGCGGCTGTCTACCAACACTGGATCTTATAACTGACCCTGTGCTTGAGACCATTGATTTGCCAGACACTCCTGCACCGGACGCATGTGTAGTCATGCATATGGCACTATTGAATACAAGATGCCATCATCCCTAGTATTTTCTGGACTGTTTGTACTGGAATACGTTGATTGGGGAATACTTGGCTCAACAGAGTTGTTATAATATGAATCCTGATTGTACTGGGGAAAGCTGATCTTAAGTGAGTGTTTAGAACAGCTCCTGGATAGGGCTGTATTTGAGATGGTTGTAGGTGTGATTTTTGTATGCTGATGGTAAATCCTAACTGGTGCAGGAGATGAATGGTTGTGTGTGCTCAAGACATTGCTGAAGCAAACAGGACTTGATAAGCCAATCCTCCAAATATGGGAAGACATGAATGCTTTGTCTACGTAGATGAGCTGCGACTACAGCAAGGCATTTTGTGAATACACGAGGTGCAGCTGTTACTGCGAATGGGAGTACTTTGAACTGGCAATGTCTACCTTTTATGACAAATCTGAGATATTTTCTGTATGATGGATGTATTGGGATTTGTAAATAGGCATCCTTTAGATCTAGCGCAGACATGAAGTCTCCTAGTTGTAATAGTGGTATTACATCTTGAGGAGTGACCATATGAAAATGTTCTGATAGGAGATCTAGAATTAGACGAAGGGACCCATCTTTTTTGGGACTGAGAAAGTACAGAGATTAAACTCCTGTTCCTTTTTGATGATCGGGAACTGACTCTATTGATTCTCTGTGAATGAGAGCCTGTACTTCTTGATTTAATAATTGCAGATGTTGAAGAGCAAGTTTGTGCTTTCTCTGGGGTATGTTTGGAGGTGAGGTTATGAGCTCCAGGCAATAACCATGTTGGGATAATATCCAACACCCAGTGGTCCGTTATGTTTTGCCCGTTGGGGAAAAATTGTTGTCGACGTCAACTGACAAGTGTTGTGTGATTGAGGGGAACGAGAGAAGAATCACTGCTTTGAGGTGAAAGGGGAGGTACGAGTGGAGGCACCTCTCCCTCGACCTTTGGATTTGTTTACGTTACGTGACTCTCTATAAAAACCTCTTGAAGGGGATGGCAAGCAAATGTTGTTTGCCTACTGCTGTGTTTGAAGGTTGGTTTACAAAAAGAGCCTCAGTTTGTAGGGCTTTCTAGAGCTAGCTCCACTTGTGGACCTAAAAAGTGTTCCTGATCAAAAGAGGCATTTAGAAGGGTTTGTTGAACTTCTGGTTTAAAACCTGATATGCGCAACCATGTGTGACGGCGTAGTAACACACTACTGTTTATTACCTTAGTAGCTCTATTTGCCACAATCAAGAGCTCATTTAATAGAATTGTTAGAAATTAACTTGTCCTTCTGTACAAGCTGTTGTCCCTTCTTTTTTAAATTCTTATGGGAGATGGTGAATGAGGTCTTCCACCTCATACCAGTGTGTTCTGTCATATTTTGCCAATAGTGCTTGTATGATGGCAATTCTCCAGTGTTTGGCTGCTTGAACCCCCGCCCTTTTGCCGATGTGCCAATAAGCTTGGACTCTGTCTGGAGAGGTGTGTCTCTAGAAGTTTGATACATTTGCCCCTTAATATAAGCTGGATCTGGTGGGGCATGTTTATATTTTTTGTCTACCATGGGTGTAATTATTTGAGCGCAAACAGGGTCTTTAAAAATTTCACCCGCATGCTGCATCACCCCCTTTAACATGGGCAGATATTGAGTTACCTTAGTGGTGGAAGAAAGGGTTTCAAATAAGAAATCCTCTTCGATAGGGTTCTTATGTAATGCGACCTGGTGGTATGCAGCAGCCCTACCTACCAACTCACTGAATGATGTGGTGTCATCTGGTAGAGATGGTTTTGTGGGATATAAATCTGGATCTGTTGTATTACTGTCCAACATAAAAATAACCAAAACACACGGTCCTGGAAAACATAATTAATTGTATTACCACTAATTGGTTATACAATTAATTGGATGCACTTACATCTGCATGGAATTGCGTGCAATGCGTGGATAACATTTCGAGAAACCACATTTTCAAATGTAATGTCCAAAAACTTCAGAATAAATCATGTAGTGTAGAAAATTAGTTCCTCCTGACATCAACTTCAAAATGCTACACCACTATTAAATCCTGCCCAATACACACTGTACTGAATGGCAACCCTTTCATTTTCGGGTGCACTGAATTTCTGGGATTCGTGGACAAGAATCTGAACCTTCAAGTACAAATCTATACACTGGCAAAAAGGGCAAAGTTTCAGCTCAAACTTGTATGAAGAATCAATTCTTACATTATACCAAGTTTTAGCTCCAACTCATTTAGAGAAATTAATTGTTAGATTACAGAGGAGCAAGAAAATCAACCCCTAACGCTGTTAACGGTGGACTTTGAAAACTTCTATGTAAATCGCTATACAACCCATTTGGTATGGATCACAAAACGGATTCTAAAATATAACAATGAAGTTTGTCACTTACCACACACTTCGGGTATTAACAAGGGCCTGGCATCATAAGGATACAGAAACATGCATATCCTTTTTCCCCAATCAGAGAGCAAATGAAATGTGCTCCTTTGAGAGTAGAGCATTTTCTATTGAATCGCAACTAAAGGCATCATTTAATTCAGGATCTGTCTCATTTTCATTGATATATTAATTAAATATGCTCTAACCAATGCAGACACCATTACTGACAGTCAACAGTACCCACTGATATGAGGTGATCTGCCACCACTGGTTTGGAAAAACACTACGAGTCCCCAACAGGTGCTAAGTGCTCTGGTCGAAGGGAAAAAAAAAAGTCTGCTATTTTTAAGGCCTCTGGATCTGGGTCTTGTATTGCCCCAAAATGTACCATTCTTGTACTTCTGAGGCAGTTGAAACTGTTGTTCAGCTTGCTGTTAAAGCCATTGCAACTGGAATTGTTTTCATGATCCTATCGCAATACATCTGCGTCTTTTTCTAATAATGGCCAAGACACTGCATCATGCTATTGATTTTTACAGTCTCAATAACTTCTTTAATCTTTTCCCACCTCTCATCAACCTTGGGGTGACTAAAATAATCTCCATTCAATGGCATATTCAAGAGATGAAGCTTCACTTCTGAAATTAACCTTCCAATTCTTATCCCTGCATATTGTCAGAGAAGCTGGCAAGTGTTTATCAATTTACAAGCTGTTGAGTGGGCATTGACTGCACACCGAATACATTTCTTACTGGTGTCTATCATTCATGTTTAGCAAAATGAATGAGCCATTCTCTAGTTTATGGCTGTATGTAATGCAGCCCTCAGGCCAACTGAGTCCAAACTAACTCTCCCTGTCTGGATGAGGTCCACAAACTGCACTCTGAGTGAAAGCTTCTAACCAGATTGTATGAAAACATAACAAGTTAATTCCCACTGGAAGCAAAGCTTCTGGTGGATATACTCCAGCTAACAGCAGACACGTCACCTTTAGAACATTCTCAGTTGCCAGACTGGATCAGTAAAACTTCAGCAATGCTCTGGCGTGCCTATAGAGGGCAAAGTGTGGCTCCTCAGTGACTCCTTCAGAAGTGATGGAGCAAAGTTGCATTTAAGTACCATCCCTGCACATTGATTTCCCTTTTGTGCCCTCACACGTGGAATGTAGAACAAATAGTTTGAGGCAGTGTGCCGATTCTTTACTGGGGTTCTTTTTAGATGTTTATGAGAAAAATCCACACAACAGTAAAGTGGGAGATGGCAGTGATGTTTGTGGTTAGAGTATCCACCAAGAAGAGTGATCAAAGATGCCTGTAGTACAAAGTGAACGGAGTGACCTTCTTGTTAGGCCTAACCGTCAAGGCAATAATGTTGCAGTCTGGCAGATGTCTAGAATAGGTACCCTCTCAACAAGGCCATTTTAGCGTCCTTGGGCCTGGTACAATGAAAATGCAAGCCTTCATGTGACTGGCAAGTGTGAGCAGATATTAATACAGAAGATTATCCACCTCAACAGGGTCCTCTTCTGGACCACCTTGCCTTCATTTGCACCATAAATCGTTACAAATATCTGATTATCCACACAGTGGTCCTTTGTGTGGTTGAACTAAGAGCTCAGGGCCCACTTAGGATCAAGACAACAAAGCATCATCTCCTCGTTTGAGCCATAAAGTGGTGCAAAAGATGCTGGCAGGGAAATCAATTTGCCAGTGTAGGAGTCAAGACCTTGGGTAAGAAGGCCACTCTAGCCCCAGCACCTGTTTGAGCAGAAAAAATGTGGCGTAAGACAGCTGGACCAAAAATACCTGCAGTTCACCCACACCGATTGTTCATGGAACAGCAAAGAAGACAACATTCTTTAGGGTTACGATCATTAAAGAAAAGCAGTACATGCCCCTCAAAGGGCACGCACATGAGAAATATAAAGATCAAGTTCAGAACCCCCTTAGGTTATAACAAAGCAAGCTAAATCTTTGATAATAAAAAAATATGTATATCACAACTGGTGGCTTAAATAAAGATTGTTTGGCAGGTAAACACAAGAACACTGAAAGGATTGCCAAATAACTTCATATGCCTCAGCAAGGCCTTGCTGGGCTAACAAAAGAACTTCGGAAAATCCAGCTTGCAAGGGATCATTGTTTCGGGCAACACATCAGGCAACAAATTTGGCCCAGTGTAGCTCAACTTTACTGAGTGATGTTTTGTAACATGTAGGAAAGTAGCATCTTTCTGACATAATTGCCCCCACTTTTTGCCTGGTCTCAGTGTGTTAAGACTAGTGCACTGGGATCCTGCTAATCAGGACCCGTGTCTGTGCTCTCCTCTCTAAATTTGGTTGCTGGTAAACGTTTACACCTCACAATTCGCATACTGGTGCACCCATGTAAGTCCCTAGTACATGGTACGTAGGTACCCAGGGCATTGGTACACCAGGGGACGCTTATCGACTACAGCATGTATTTTGCCACCCATGGAAGACCATGCAAACTGTGAAGGCAGGCCTGCTATTGAAGCCTGCGTGAAATGGTGTATGCACCTTTTACTTCGGATATAAGGCTTGTCTTACAGTGTCCCAAGTGCAGTGACCATGATATATGTCACCCCTCTGGTAGGTCCTTCATCCCAAGGGCAGGGTACCCCTCCATGATCAGGGTACCCCTCCAAACCCTATACTCCACCCCCTGGGCTTTGTAAGTGCCGGGAAGCCATCTTAAGGTATGTAGTGGACACTGGTCAACACGAGTGGTCCAACTACACAATGGCTTCTCCAAACCTAGGCATGGTTGGTATCAAACATGTTGGAATCATGCAACTACACTGATTCCAGTGCTAGTCACATGATCCTATGTATTCTGGGAGTTCCTTACAGGATCCCAGAGTTCTGCCTGTGCAGCCTTACAGGGGCTGTCTGCCAGCCTGCGCTGCTGCAGACCCCACATACTGTTCTGCCCTCCTGCTGATGAGCCCAACTTAAGCAGGGGAAGGCAGAACAAAGGATTTCCTGCAAGGGAGAAGTGTGAACACCTCTTCCTTTGAAAACTGGCATCTCTGGGCTGGGGTGGCCACTGAGCGCCACCAGCATGTTTTCAAGGGCACATTTGGTGCCCTCCTGGCATAATCCGGTTTGCACCAGTTCAGGAACTCCCGGTCTCCACTCTGGCACAAAACCACACAAAGGACAGGGGAGTGTCCGCCCCCGTCCAGTTCCTCCCCTAGGGAGGTGCAGAGAGCTCTGCAAGGTGGCTGGTTGATTCTGCCATCTTGCTAACAAGGTGGGCAGAGGCCCCTGGGAGCATCTGACTGGTTACACCAGGTAGATGACGTCTCTGACCCCCCTCTGATAGATGGGTCACTACAGAGAGTGACCAACTCCCTTTTAGAATTACTTAAAAGCTGCCCCGAGGGTAGTTCCTCAGATTCATTGAGCAAGACTCTTCGAGGAACTTCTTGCAAGACACCTTCTGCTTCTGGCCTCCGGAGCCGCTGCTGGTCTGCTCATGGAACTAAAACAAGAGTGCATTCAATTGGGAGGGCTCCCACTGCAACATTGTTTCTCCAGCACCGCCAATTTTTCTGCAACATACATAGCTGCACATCCTCCAGGGTCACAAGGACTCTGCCTGCATCCAAAAAGCAAGAAGGAACCTACTTGGGAGTGAATGAGTCAGTCCTCCGTATCTGCAGGCGCCTCAAGATGACAAAGAACAGCTGGTGGATCCTGCTGTCATACGGAAAATATAAATGATCTTCTCACAAGTGGCAGTTCCGTGGTCCTCTCCAGGTCCAACTTGTCTTCTGACCAACTTGGAAAATGGTGGATCCTTGCTGCAGCCACTGAAACGGAACCACTTTGCACCGCAATTGTTGCTTTTACCAAGGCTTGTTGGCTCTTCCTCCAAGATATCTTCAAACTCCAAGAAGCCCCAGCCTCCAGCACTCTGCAACTCCAAGATCAGCTTCTACTCTGCAGCTCTTGCAACATGTGACTCCTGTTTTTTCATGCTGCTGAGGCCTCTCTGTCTCGCTGTACCTGCTGCCAGTGGGTCAACCCCGAGGACTCTTCTTGCTCCGTCTGGCTTTCATTCCTGCTGAAGGCCTCCTCTGACTTTCCTCCACAGGTCAAGTCACTAGGACCTTACTGGTCCTCATAAGTCTGCAAAGTTCCTAGCATCAGCTATCTGCATTTGCAAAGGCTTGTTGGCAGTCCTGCTGGCCACTGACCCTCCTGCAATCCAGCGACTGATGTGGGATAGCTCGTGGGCTACTCCAAGAATCTCCTGCATCCCTCTGGCCTTTTACTTTCACCGTCCTGCAGAAACTTCACCTCCAAGAGGGTGGACACTTGCCTAGCTGCACCTCCTGAACATCTCCGAGTGGGCTGCATGTTGACCCCTTCTTTTTCAGGTGCTTCGCATCTAGAATCCACCTTTGGATTCCACTGATCTAGTCCATGGGTCACAACAGCAGACGGACAACAAAGGCTTCCAATGACTCCAAAAAGGGATTCCGACACCACTTCACCCCTATGCACCTGGGCTCCCTGGTGTAGGTACTCTGGTCTTCTGGGTATCCACAGGTGGGGGCACTCTCCAACCTTCTTTGTGCCCACTGGTTTCCTCGGTGTCCACTGGAAAGTGTCCTGAATCCATAAAAATCCAATCACGACGGTCCTGTGTTAGCCTATGGGACAACCGGCTCGATAACTCTGGGAGCCTGTGTGATTTGTACTATTTATCTCTGGTAATTTTGTACTCCCCCAGCCCCTGGGATCCTAACACACCTACCTTGGTTGAGCATCTCTATTCTTATACCACCTTCTTAGAAAATCGTTTGCCCCCTCCCCCAATAGGATCCTATGTATTTCTATGTTTTTCCTGCTGGTTGCTTAGTGTATACTTTGTGTGTTGATATCTCCAGATGGAGATATACCAATGTTAGTATAGTCTTAGTGTTGTAATAAAGGATACATTATTTTCACAAACATCTGGTGAGGTTCTTTCTTGTTTAACAGTTACTGACTGACTATAGTGGTATTGCAAATGCTTTGCACTCCTCCTAGATAAGCTTTGGCTGCTCACCACAGCTACCCCTAGAGAGCTTTTGGACACTTAACCACTTTCACCAACGGCTGCCTGGACTCAGTATAGAGTGCCACACCATAGGTGTGCACCATAAACTGGCCAGCCTCCTACATTGGTGGAGCAGCAGTGGGATAAAACAATTGCATTGCTTTACCACTTGGTCATCAGTGCCTTTCCATAAGAAAGATTACTTCTAACTGTTGGGTATATAGTATACTAGTAACTTCAGGTTCTTGTAAACTTGTTGCTTGGGTAGTCAGGGGTCTAGAATAGCCCATTCTCCAAACTTTTTAAAGAGGTTTAGAACTTTAGAGTGGGTAGGTACACTACTCTAACACTATGTAGTTGAGGGAGCTGATCAGACTCAGGAGTCTAGGTATGGGGTTCTTGAGTTCCAAGGAGCTTAGGACCCTAAATACAGCTAGGAACCTGAAGATAAATAGTAACCCTACAAAATCTACTCTCTTTGAGTTACTCATTCATGATGATATCCAGAACCTTGATAGGGAAAGAGTTAGATGAAGAGGATGAACCGCCAGTGCTGGAAAAGAAAATACCAGGTAATTCCTATGACCACACTGGACAGACCCATGAGGATTCTGGAAAGAACTTTGAACCGGCAGGGAGCAGTGCTGGTAGCATAAGAGGGGGTCATAGTGGTACGCCCACTTTTTCTCCCCCTGGGTGGTCAAAAGGGTTTTCAGTAGGAGCAGATTCTCCTCATCTTCTCATGTCCCAGCATCTACTGCTGGGTCCATCCACTCTAGTTCAAAAGAGGGATCCTTAGATAGCTTGCTGAGACTTAAGAAAGCAAAACTCACGTTGAAAAAGCAGCAGCTAGCTCTGGAAAGGCCCTAGAGATGAAAAGAGAAACATAATTTGGGGTTAGAACCCCATGGTAGCAGCATTAGAGAGTCGCGGGTCAGGGAAGACACCTTTGATTCCAGGAATCTCAGCAGGATAGTCTCTCCTTACAAGCCTGGGCATGATATTCATTAGTGGATTACTGCTTTATTGAGGACCTCTTAAGTCCAGAAGGTCCCTCAGAGGCAGTGAGCAGCTATCCCGTGGCTCTCCTTTGCAGACAAAGGTAGAGATAAACTGTAAGCAGTAAGAGAAGATGATGCAGACAACTACTAAGTCTTGAAAGAAGCTCTGATTGATGGGTTTGGGTTCACAATTGAGGAGTATAGGATTAAGTTCAGGGAAACTTAGAAGGAGTCCACTCAAGACTGAATAGATTTTGTTGACTGGGCAGCTAAGGCGCTGGTTACATGGCAGTAATGTTCATGCCTATGAAGGGCTGTACAATCTTATCGTGAAAGAGCACATCCTTAATAACTGTGTGTCTGACAAACTGCACCAATAGCTGGTGAACTCTGATCTGATTTCTCCCCAAGAACTAGGAAAGAAGGCAGACAAATGGGTTCGCACCAGGGTGGGTAAGAAATCCCCTTGGTGGGGGTGACCAAAAGAAGAAATGCTTGTAAATCTCAGGAGAAGGATGGGTGTAGGAAGTTGGCTCTGTATGCACTATTTCAAAGTAAGGAATAGTATGCACAGAGTCCAAGGATTCCCCTTAGAGGTAAGATAGTGGCAAAAAGAGATAATACTAATGATCTATTTTGTGGTAGTGTGGTCGAGCAGTAGGCTTATCAAAGGAGTAGTGTTAAGCATTTGTTGGACATACACAAGCAATAAATGAGGAACACACACTCAGAGACAATTCCAGGCCAATGGGTTTTTGTATAGAAATGAAAATGTCACTTACCCAGTGTACATCTGTTCGTGGCATCAGTCGCTGAGATTCACATGTTCTGCCATAGCTCGCCATCTGGTGTTGGGTCGGAGTGTTACAAGTTGGTTTTCTTCGAAGAAGTGTTTTCGAGTCACGGGACCGAGTGACTCCTCCTTCTGTGCTCATTGCGCATGGGCGTCGACTCCATCTTCGATTGTTTTCCCCGCAGAGGGTGAGGTAGGAGTTGTACTATAGTAATAGTGCCCGCGCAATGAAATGTGTAAGTATGTACCTATTAAAGGTTTAAATAATATATATACAAATGTACAAAATTGAAGGTAACTTCTGAACTGCTACAGGCTTCCGGGGAGGTGGGTGGGCACATGTGAATCTCAGCGACTGATGCCACGAACAGATGTACACTGGGTAAGTGACATTTTCAGTTCGATGGCATCTGTCGCTGTAGATACACATGTTCTGCCTAGACTAGTAAGCAGTTATTTCCCCATAAGCGGTGGTTTAGCCTGTAGGAGTAGAAGTTGTCTGAAATAGAGTTCTTAATACAGCTTGACCTACTGTAGCTTGTTGTGCGGATAGCACATCTATACAGTAGTGTTTGGTGAATGTGTGAGGCGTAGACCATGTGGCTGCCTTACATATTTCATGCATTGGGATGTTTCCTAAAAAGGCCATTGAAGCACCTTTTTTCCTTGTTGAATGTGCCCTGGGAGTAATGGGCAGTTGTCTTTTTGCTTTAAGGTAGCAGATTTGGATGCATTTAACTATCCATCTGGCTATACCTTGTTTTGATATTGGGTTACCTGCATGAGGTTTTTGGAATGCAATAAATAGCTGTTTAGTCTTTCTGATGTTCTTTGTTCTGTCAATGTAGTACATTAATGCTCTTTTGACATCTAATGTATGTAGTGCTCTTTCAGCCACAGAATCTGGCTGTGGGAAAAAAACTGGTAGTTCTACCGTTTGATTTAGATGGAACGGTGAAAGAACTTTTGGTAAAAATTTTGGATTAGGTCGTAGGACGACCTTATTTTTATGTATTTGTATAAAAGGTTCTTGTGTTGTGAACGCTTGAATTTCACTTACTCTTCTTAGAGATGTAATGGCGATGAGAAAGGCAACTTTCCAGGTTAGGAATTGTATTCCGCAAGAGTGCATGGGTTCGAAAGGTGGGCCCATGAGTCTTGTTAGGACCACGTTTAGGTTCCATGAAGGAACAGGTGGTGTTCTTGGTGGTATAATTCTTTTAAGACCTTCTATGAATGCTTTGATAACTGGTATCCTACACAAGGAAGTTGAATAGGTAGTCTGCAGGTATGCAGATATTGCTGCAAGGTGTATTTTAATAGAAGAGAAGGCTAGCTTTGCTTTTTGTAAATGGAGCAAGTAATTTACTATATGTTTTGGAGTTGCGTGTAGTGGTTGTATCTGATTATGATGGCAGTAACAAACAAATCTTTTCCACTTACTTGCGTAGCAGTGTCTAGTGGATGGCCTTCTGGCCTGCTTTATGACTTGCATACACTCTTGGCTAAGTTGTAAGTGTCCGAATTCTAGGATTTCAGGAGCCAGATTGCTAGATTCAGCGATGCTGGATCTGGGTGTCTGATCTGTTGGTTGTGTTGCGTTAACAGATCTGGTTTGTCGGGCAGTTTGATGTGGGGTACTACAGAGAGATCTAGCAGTGTTGTGTACCAGGGTTGTCTTGCCCACGTTGGTGCTATTAAAATGAGTTTGAGTTTGTTTTGACTCAATTTGTTTACTAGATAAGGAAGGAGAGGGAGAGGAGGAAAAGCGTAAGCAAATATTCCTGACCAGTTCATCCATAGGGCATTGCCTTGGGATTGCTTGTGTGGGTATCTGGACGCGAAGTTTTGGCATTTTGCGTTCTCTTTTGTTGCAAATAAGTCTATTTGAGGTGTTCCCCAGAGTGTGAAGTAGGTGTTTAGAATTTGTGGGTGGATTTCCCATTCGTGGACTTGCTGGTGATCTCGAGAGAGATTGTCTGCCAGTTGATTCTGGATCCCTGGAATAAACTGTGCTATTAGACGAATTTGATGGTGGATTGCCCACTTCCATATGTTTTGAGCTAATAAGCTTAACTGCGTTGAATGTGTTCCTCCTTGTTTGTTTAGATAATACATCGTTGTCATGTTGTCTGTTTTGACAAGGATGTATTTGTGGATTATGATTGGTTGAAAAGCTTTTAGTGCTTGAAAAACTGCTAATAATTCTAGATGATTTATATGCAGTTTTGTTTGATGTATGTTCCATTGTCCTCTTATGTTGTGTTGATTGAGATGTGCTCCCCACCCTGTCATGGAAGCATCTGTTGTTATTACGTACTGTGGCACTGGGTCTTGGAAAGGCCGCCCTTTGTTTAAATTTATACTGTTCCACCATAGAAGCGAGAGGTAAGTTTGGCGGTCTATTAACACCAGATCTAGAAGGTGACCCTGTGCTTGAGACCACTGTGAGGCTAGGCACTGTTGTAAGGGCCTCATGTGCAGTCTTGCGTTTGGGACAATGGCTATGCATGAGGACATCATGCCTAGGAGCTGTAGTATTGTTCTTACTTGTATTGTCTGATTTGGAGACATGTGTTGAATGACTGTTGAAATTGTGAATTCTTTGTGGAGTTGGCGTTGCTACTCCTTTTGTCGTGTCTATTATGGCTCCTAGATATTGCTGTACTTTGCTTGGCTGAATGTTGGATTTTGCCAAGTTGACGGTGAACCCTAGTTTGTAGAGGGTTTGTATGACTTGATTTGTGTGGTTTGAGCATTGTGTGAGCGAACTGGTTTTGATTAGCCAGTCGTCTATATACGGGAATACATGTATTTGCTGCCTTCTGATGTGTGCAGCGACTACTGCTAGGCATTTTGTGAATACTCTTGGAGCGGTTGTTAAACCAAAAGGCAATACTTTGAATTGGTAATGTATTCCTTTGAATACAAACCTTAGATATTTTCTGAGTGATTGATGTATTGATATATGGAAATATGCGTCTTTGAGGTCTAGGGTTGTCATGTAGTTGTGTTTTTTGAGCAATGGTAACACTTCTTGTAGTGTGACCATGTGAAAGTGGTCGGATTTGATGAATGTGTTTACTACTCTGAGGTCTAGAATTGGTCTCAGTGTTTTGTCCTTTTTTGGTATCAAGAAGTACAGTGAATAAACTCCTGTGTTTATTTTTGTGCTTGGTACTAATTCTATTGCATTTTTTTGCAGTAGTGCTTGAACTTCTATCTCTAGAAGCTGTGAATGGTGTTTTGATACATTTTGTGATTTTGGTGGTATGTCTGGAGGGAATTGCAGGAATTCTATGCAATAGCCATGTTGGATAATTGCTAGGACCCATGTGTCTGTAGTTATTTCCTCCCATGCTTCGTAATATTGGCCTATCCTTCCCCCCACTGGTGTTGTGTGGGGGGGGGGGGTGAGTGACGTGTGAGTCACTGCTTGTTGGTAGTGGTTTTGGGGCTTTGAAATCTTCCTCTATTCCTAGGGAATTGCCCTCCTCTATACTGGCCCCGAAAGCCTCCCCTGTACTGTCCCTGGTAGGTGGACGGTGCGGACTGTGAGGTACTAGCTTGTGTGGCCTGACCCCGAAACCCTCCTCTAAAAGGTGTTTTGCGGAAGGTGGTATAAGATCCTCTGCTCTGCGGGGAGTAGAGTGCGCCCATGGCCTTGGCAGTGTCAGTGTCCTTTTTGAGCTTTTCTATGGCTGTGTCGACCTCCGGACCGAACAGAAGTTTTTCGTTTACTGGCATGTTAAGTACTGCCTGCTGAATTTCTGGCTTGAATCCAGACGTTCTGAGCCATGCGTGCCTACGGATGGTAACCGACGTATTAATGGTCCTTGCGGCTGTGTCTGCTGCATCCATAGAGGAGCGTATTTGATTGTTGGAAATGTTTTGACCCTCCTCAACAACCTGTTTTGCTCTTTTTTGTAGATCTTTTGGGAGATGTTCAATGAGATGCTGCATCTCATCCCAGTGGGCTCTGTCGTATCGCGCTAGCAGCGCTTGTGAGTTTGCGATGCGCCACTGGTTTGCTGCTTGGACAGCGACCCTCTTCCCGGCTGCATCGAACTTTCTGCTTTCTTTATCTGGGGGAGGTGCATCCCCAGAAGTGTGTGAATTTGCCTGTTTTCTGGCAGCCCCTACCACCACAGAATCTGGTGGCAGCTGAGAGGAGATGAATACAGGGTCCGTAGGAGGCGCCTTATACTTTTTGTCCACTCTAGGCGTTACTGCCCTACTTTTAACTGGCTCCTTGAAGATCTCCTTTGCATGGCGTAGCATGCCTGGGAGCATAGGCAGGCTTTGGTAGGAGCTGTGGGTGGAGGAGAGGGTGTTAAATAAAAAGTCATCCTCTACTTGTTCAGAGTGTAGTTCCACATTATGGAACTGTGCTGCTCTAGCCACCACTTGTGAATAGGCTGTGCTGTCCTCAGGTGGTGATGGCCTAGTTGGGTATGTGTCTGGGCTGTTATCAGACACTGGTGCATCGTACAAGTCCCACGCGTCTTGATCTTGGTCATCGTGGCTCATGGCGGTGTGAGCTGGCGAATGTGACGGGGTGTAAGTTGGCGAAGCCGGAGTTACAGGTGGAGGCGAGGGAGGAGGTGTTACCTTCTTTGCTGTTTGTTGCTGAGGAGTTTCTAGTGCTATAAACTGAAGTGTTCTCTTTCTTTTGACAGGTGGAAGGGTACTGATCTTCCCTGTCCCCTGCTGAATAAAGATACGCTTTTGCGTGTGATCCACTTCAGTGGATTGCAGTTCCTGTTCGAATCTGTGTTTTTTCATTTGTGAAGACATAGAATGTTCTTCAGTATAGGAGCCTGAAACTGGGTCTGTTGGTGCTTTTTTCGGCTCCGAAAACCCTGTTGTTTGTTTTTTCGGCTCCGAGGTAACTTTCCTCTTCTTTTGAGCCGAAAAATCTTGGCCTCTATGGTCTTCGGCGCCACTGTCTCGGCGTCGATCCGTGTCGACACCGAACTCTCGGTGTCAATGCTTCTCTTTAGCACCCACTCGGTCCCGAGAAGGCTGCGTGCCGGTGTCTCGACCGGAGTCGGACGATCTCGACACTGAATGGGCCTTTTTCGGTGCCGATTGTTGGTCACCGGGAATGTGGGTTGAGCCATGGCCGGTTAGCAGTGGCGTCCCCTGGGCCTTTTTGCCTTTTTTAAGTTCTGATCTCGACGTCTTACTCACAGTTTTTGTATTGTCGAGTTCGTCGGAGTCTGAATCCTGGATGGAAAAGGATTCCTCCTGTTCCTCTTCTGTCTCGAACTGTCGATGCTCCTTTGGCGTGGACGCCATCTGCAGTCTTCTCGCTCGACGGTCGCGCAGAGTTTTTCGGGACCGGAACGCCCGACAGGCCTCACAGGATTCTTCGCTGTGCTCGGGTGACAGGCACAGGTTACAGACCGAGTGTTGGTCCGTATAAGGATATTTGTTGTGGCATTCAGGGCAGAATTGAAACGGGGTCCGTTCCATCGGCGTTGTTCTCCACGCGGTCGGGCCGACTAGGCCCCGACGGTGTGCCGAAATCTACCCCGAAGCGCACCGAAGCGCTTCGATGTTCAATGCGTCGTCGTATGTGTTTATCTCGAACCGGATCGCAACGATACCGTCGCAAATCTTCCGTTTTCAGCTATCGTTCCGTTACGAAACTCGGAGCGACAGGAACACGTCCGAACCCGATGACGGAAAGAAAACAATCGAAGATGGAGTCGACGCCCATGCGCAATGAGCACAGAAGGAGGAGTCACTCGGTCCCGTGACTCGAAAACACTTCTTCGAAGAAAAACAACTTGTAACACTCCGACCCAACACCAGATGGCGAGCTATGGCAGAACATGTGTATCTACAGCGACAGATGCCATCGAACAATATCTTTTCTTAGTTTATTTTAAGAACCACAGGTTCAAGATTTACATGTAATACTTCAAATGAAAGGTATTGCAGGTAGGTACTTTAGGAACTTTGAATTAGCAAAATAGCATATACACTTTTCACATAAATCACATATAGCTATTTTAAAACTAGACAGTGCAATTTTCAACAGTTCCTGGGGGGAGTAAGAGTTAGTTAGTTTTTGCAGGTAAGTAAACCACCTACAGGGTTCAAGTTTGGGTCCAAGGTAGCCCACCGTTGGGGGTTCAGAGCAACCCCAAAGTTACCACACCAGCAGCTCAGGGCCGGTCAGGTGCAGAGGTCAAGGTGGTGCCCAAAACGCATAGGCTTCAATGGAGAAGGGGGTGCCCCGGTTCCAGTCTGCCAGCAGGTAAGTCAACACAGAAAGTACACCCTCAGCAGCGCGGGGGGCCGGATGCAGTGTGCAAACAAGCGTCGGGTTAGCAATAGAAATCAATGGGAGACCAAGGGGTCTCTTCAGCGATGCAGGCAGGCAAGGGGGGGGCTCCTCGGGGTAGCCACCACCTGGGCAAGGGAGAGGGCCTCCTGGGGTCACTCCAGCACTGGAGTTTGGATCCTTCAGGTCCTGGGGGCTGCGGGTGCAGAGTCTTTTCCAGGCGTCGGGATCTGAGGAACAGGCAGTCGCGGTCAGGGGGAGCCTCGGGATTCCCTCTGCAGGCGTCGCTGTGGGGGCTCATGGGGGGCAACTCTGGCTACTCACGGTCTCGCAGTCACCGGGGAGTCCTCCCTGAAGTGTTTGTTTTCCACAAATCGAGCCGGGGGCGTCGGGTGCAGAGTAGCAAGTCTCACGCTTCCGGCGGGAAACGCAGTTGTTTTAAAGTTGCTCCTTTTGAAACAAAGTTGCAGTCTTGGGTGAACAGAGCAGCTGTCCTCTGGCGTTCTTGGTCCTTTTAGAGCAGGGCAGTCCTCTGAGGATTAAGAGGTCGCTGGTCCCTGGGGAAAGCGTCGCTGGAGCAGTGTCTTCAGAAGGGGGGGGGGGGGGGGGGGGGGGGACAGGCCGGTAGGGCTGGGGCCAAAGCAGTTGGTGTCTCCGTCTTCTCTGCAGGGTTTTTCAGCTTAGCAGTCCTCTTCTTCTTAGGTTGCAGGAATCTGAGTTCCTAGGTTCTGGGGAGCCCTTAAATACTAAATTTAAGGGTGTGTTTAGGTCTGGGGGGTTAGTAGCCAATGGCTACTAGCCCTGAGGGTGGGTACACCCTCTTTGTGCCTCCTCCCAAGGGGAGGGGGTCACATTCCTATCCCTATTGGGGGAATCCTCCATCTGGAAGATGGAGGATTTCTAAAAGTCAGAGTCACCTCAGCTCAGGACACCTTAGGGGCTGTCCTGACTGGCCAGTGACTCCTCCTTGTTATTCTCATTATCTCCTCCGGCCTTGCCGCCAAAAGTGGGGCCGTGGCCGGAGGGGGAGGGCAACTCCACTAGCTGGAGTGCCCTGTGGTGCTGTAACAAAGGGGGTGAGCCTTTGAGGCTCACCGCCAGGTGTTACAGTTCCTGCAGGGGGAGGTGTGAAGCACCTCCACCCAGTACAGGCTTTGTTACTAGCCACAGAGTGACAAAGGCACTCTCCCCATGTGGCCAGCAACATGTCTCGAGTGTGGCAGGCTGCTAAAACCAGTCAGCCTACACGGGTAGTTGGTTAAGGTTTCAGGGGGCACCTCTAAGGTGCCCTCTGGGGTGTGTTTTACAATAAAATGTGTGCATTTATTGTGCTGAGAAGTTTGATACCAAACTTCCCAGTTTTCAGTGTAGCCATTATGGTGCTGTGGAGTTCGTGTTTGACAGACTCGCAGACCATATACTCTTATGGCTACCCTGCACTTACAATTTCTAAGGTTTTGCTTAGACACTGTAGGGGCACAGTGCTCATGCACTGGTGCCCTCACCTATGGTATAGTGCACCCTGCCTTAGGGCTGTAAGGCCTGCTAGAGGGGTGACTTATCTATACTGCATAGGCAGTGTGAGGTTGGCATGGCACCCTGAGGGGAGTGCCATGTCGACTTACTCGTTTTGTCCTCACCAGCTCACACAAGCTGGCCAGCAGTGTGTCTGTGCTGAGTGAGGGGTCCCCAGGGTGGCATAAGACATGCTGCAGCCCTTAGAGACCTTCCCTGGCATCAGGGCCCTTGGTACCAGGGGTACCAGTTACAAGGGACTTACCTGGATGCCAGGGTGTGCCAATTGTGAAAACAAAAGTACAGGTTAGGGAAAGAACACTGGTGCTGGGCCTGGTTAGCAGGCCTCAGCACACTTTCAAATCAAAACTTAGCATCAGCAAAGGCAAAAAGTCAGGGGGTAACCATGCCAAGGAGGCATTTCCTTACACAACCCCCCCCCCCCAAAAGAAAGAGGATGAGACTAACCTTTCCCAAGAGAGTCTTCATTTTCTAAGTGGAAGAACCTGGAAAGGCCATCTGCATTGGCATGGGCAGTCCCAGGTCTGTGTTCCACTATAAAGTCCATTCCCTGTAGGGAGATGGACCACCTCAACAGTTTTGGATTTTCACCTTTCATTTGCATCAGCCATCTGAGAGGTCTGTGGTCAGTTTGAACTACAAAGTGAGTACCAAAGAGGTATGGTCTCAGCTTCTTCAGGGACCAAACCACAGCAAAGGCCTCCCTATCAATGGCACTCCAACGCTGCTCCCTGGGGAGTAACCTCCTGCTAATGAAAGCAACAGGCTGGTCAAGGCCATCATCATTTGTTTGGGACAAAACTGCCCCTATCCCATGTTCAGAGGCATCTGTCTGCACAATGAACTGCTTGGAGTAATCTGGAGCTTTTAGAACTGGTGCTGTGCGCATTGCTTGTTTCAGGGTGTCAAAGGCCTGTTGGCATTCTACAGTCCAGTTTACCTTCTTGGGCATTTTCTTGGAGGTAAGTTCTGTGAGGGCTGTCACTATGGATCCATATCCCTTCACAAACCTCCTGCAATACCCAGTCAAGCCAAGGAATGCCCTGACTTGAGTCTGGGTTTTTGGAGCTGCCCAGTCCAGAATAGTCTGGATCTTAGGCTGGAGTGGCTGAACTTGGCCTCCACCTACAAGGTGTCCCAAGTAAACCACAGTTCCCTGCCCTATCTGGCATTTGGATGCCTTGATAGAGAGGCCTGCTGATTGCAGAGCCTTCAAGACCTTCTTCAGGTGGACCAGGTGATCCTGCCAGCTGGAGCTAAATACAGCAAAATCATCAAGATAAGCTGCACTAAAGGACTCCAAACCAGCAAGGACTTGATTCACCAACCTTTGGAAGGTGGCAGGGGCATTCTTTAAACCAAAGGGTATCACAGTAAACTGATAATGCCCATCAGGTGTGGAGAATGCTGTCTTTGCTTTTGCTCCTGGTGTCATTTTGATTTGCCAGTACCCTGCTGTTAAGTCAAAGGTACTTAAGAATTTGGCAGCACCTAATTTATCAATCCGCTCATCAGCCCTTGGAATGGGATGGGCATCTGTCTTGGTGACAGAATTAAGTCCTCTGTAGTCCACACAAAACCTCATATCTCTCTTTCCATCTTTGGTGTGAGGATTGGGGACTAAGACCACTGGGCTAGCCCAGGGGCTGTCAGAGTGCTCAATGATTCCCAATTCCAGCATCTTGTGGACTTCCACCTTGATGCTTTCCTTAACTTGGTCAGACTGTCTGAATATTTTGTTTTTGACAGGCATGCTGTCTCCTGTGTGCACATCATGGGTACACAGGTGTGTCTGACCAGGGGTTAGGGAAAAGAGCTCAGCAAACTGTTGCAGGACCTTCCTACAATCAGATTGCTGTTGGCTAGAGAGGGTGTCTGAGTAGATCACTCCATCAACTGAGCCATCCTTAGGGTTTGTGGAGAGGAGATCAGGGAGAGGTTCACTCTCAGCTTCCTGGTCCTCATCTGTTACCATCAACAGATTCACATCACCCCTGTCATGGAAGAGCTTAAGGCAGTTCACATGGATCACCCTCTTGGGGCTCCTGCTAGTGCCTAGGTCCACCAGGTAGGTGACCTGACTCTTCTTTTCTAGCACTGGGTAAGGGCCACTCCATTTGTCCTGAAGTGCCCTGGAAGCCACAGGCTCCAGAACCCAGACTTTCTGCCCTGGCTGAAATTCAACCATTGCAGCCTTTTGGTCATACCAAAACTTCTGGAGCTGCTGGCTGGCCTCAAGGTTTTTACTTGCCTTTTCCATGTACTCTGCCATCCTTGAACGTAGGCCAAGTACATAGTCCACTATATCTTGCTTAGGCTCATGAAGAGGTCTCTCCCAGCCTTCTTTCACAAGAGCTAGTGGTCCCCTTACAGGGTGGCTAAACAGAAGTTCAAAGGGTGAGAACCCTACTCCCTTCTGAGGCACTTCTCTGTAAGCGAAAAGCAGACATGGCAAGAGGACATCCCATCTCCTTTTGAGTTTTTCAGTGAGCCCCATGATCATGCCTTTTAATGTCTTGTTGAATCTCTCTTCAAGGCCATTAGTTTGTGGATGGTAAGGTGTAGTGAATTTATAAGTCACTCCACACTCATTCCACATGTGTTTCAGGTATGCTCACATGAAGTTGGTACCTCTGTCAGACACCACCTCCTTAGGAAAATCCACTCTGGTAAAAATACCAATGAGGGCCTTGGCTACTGAAGGGGCAGTAGTCGACCTAAGGGGAATTGCTTCAGGGTATCTAGTAGCATGATCCACTACTACTAGTATGTACATGTTCCCTGAGGCTGTGGGAGGTTCAAGTGGACCCACTATGTCCACACCCACTCTTTCAAAGGGGACCCCCACCACTGGAAGAGGAATGAGGGGGGCCTTTGGGTGTCCACCTGTCTTACCACTGACTTGACAGGTGGTACAGGAGACACAAAACTCCTTGACTTTCTGGGACATGTTGGGCCAATAGAAGTGGTTGACTAGTCTCTCCCACGTCTTAGTTTGTCCCAAATGCCCAGCAAGAGGAATATCATGGGCTAAGGTCAGTATGAACTCCCTAAACTCCTGAGGCACTACCACTCTCCTAGTGGCACTCGGTTTGGGATCTCTTGCCTCAGTGTAAAGGAGTCCATCTTCCCAATAGACCCTATGTGTTCCAGTTTTCTTGCCATTGGACTCTTCAGCAGCTTGCTGCCTAAGGCCTTCAAGAGAGGGACAGGTTTCTTGCCCCTTACACAACTGCTCCCTTGAGGGTCCCCCTGGGCCTAGGAGCTCAACCTGATAAGGTTCTAACTCCAGAGGCTCAGTTCCCTCAGAGGGCAGAACTTCTTCCTGAGAAGAGAGGTTCTCTTTTTGTTGTTGTGTTGCAGCTGGTTTCCCAGTTGTCTTTCCTTTTCTCTTGGTAGGCTGGGCCCTTTTTCCAGGCTCCAGCTTACTTTTTCACCCTGAGCCTTGCACTGTCCCTTGTCTTGACACACACCAGTTCAGGGATACCCAGCATGGCTGCATGGGTTTTCAGTTCTACCTCAGCCCATGCGGAGGACTCCAGGTCACTTTCAAGCAAACAGTCTACAGGGATATTTGAGGAGACCACCACCTGTTTCAGGCCATTGACCCCTCCCCACTCTAAAGTTGCCATGGGATGTACTTTAGTCTGATTCTCAGCGTTGGTGACTGGATAAGTTTGCCCAGCCAGGTATTGACCAGGGGAAACCAGTTTCTCTGTCACCATGGTGACACTGGCACCTGTATCCCTCAGGCCTTCTACACTTGTCCCATTAATTAAGAGCTGCTGCCTGTATGTTTGCATGTTAGGGGGCCAGGCAGCCAGTGTGGCTAAATCTACCCCACCCTCAGAGACTAATGTAGCTTTAGTGTGACACCTGATTTGCTCTGGGCACACTGTTGATCCCACTTGGAGACTAGCCATTCCAGTGTTAGCTGGAGTAGAGTTAGAAGTGGTACTTTTCTTGGGACAGGCCTTGTCTCCAGTTTGGTGTCCAGGCTGATGACAGCTACGACACCAGGCCTTTTTGGGATCAAAGTTTTTACCCTTGTACCCAAAATTGTTTTGTGGAGAGGCTCTGGGCCCACCCTCCTGTGCAGGTTTTTGGGGGCCTGTAGAAGACTCTTTACTATTTTTGTTTTTGGATGTCTCAACACTCTTCCCCTGGGGAGGCTTTGTGACCCCTTTCTTTTGGTCACCCCTGTGGAAGTCTTGGTCACCCTAGTCTTGACCCAATGGTCTGCCTTCTTTCCCAATTCTTGGGGAGAAATTGGTCCTAGGACTACCAGATGCTGATGTAGTTTATCATTTGAACAATTACTTATTAGGTGTTCTTCCACAAATAAATTGTACAGCCCATCATAATCATTTACACCACTGCCTTGAATCCAACCATCCAGTGTTTTCACTGAGTAGTCCACAAAATCAACCCAGGTCTGGCTCGAGGTTTTTTGAGCCCCCCTGAATCTAATTCTATACTCCTCAGTGGAGAATCCAAAGCCCTCAATCAGGGTACCCTTCATGAGGTCATAAGATTCGGCATCTTTTCCAGAGAGTGTGAGGAGTCTATCCCTACACTTTCCAGTGAACATTTCCCAAAGGAGAGCACCCCAGTGAGATCTGTTTACTTTTCTGGTTGCACAAGCCCTCTCAAAAGCTGTGAACCATTTGGTGATGTCATCACCATCTTCATATTTAGTTACAATCCCTTTTGGGATTTTCATCATGTCAGGAGAATCTCTGACCCTATTTATGTTGCTGCCACCATGGATGGGACCAAAACCCATCTCTTGTCTTTCCCTTTCTATGGCTAGGAGCTGTCTCTCCAAAGCCAATCTTTTGGCCATCCTGGCTAACAGGAGGTCATCTTCACTGAGGCTCTCCTCAGTGATTACAGAGGTGCTGGACCCTCCTGTGAGGGAAGCAGCATCTCTGACTAATATTTTTGGAGCCAGGGCTTGAGGGGCCCTGATCTCCCTAATTAGGACTGGAATGGGGGGAATTCTCCTTCAAGTAACTAACATCATCCTCTGGGAGGTCATCCTCAGAGGGGTTGGCTTTTTCAAACTCTGAGAGCAGCTCCTGGAGCCGTTGTTTGGAGGGTCTTAAGCCAACTGGGATTTTCTTTATTTTGCAGAGAGACCTTACCTCCCTCATCTTAAGATGGAGGTAAGGTGTGAGGTCGAGTTCCATCACATTCTCTTCTGCACCAGACATTATGTTTCTAAAAGTTGGAATACTTTTTAAGAATCTAAAACTATTTCTAGAACCTAATTAAAACTTTCACAAAACTTTTAAACTCTAAAAGAAATGCTAACAGGGACTAACACAAGGCTATCGCAGGACTTTTAAAAATTTAGAAAAATAGCTCAAATTGCAAAAATCAGTTTTCCAATGACAATTTTTGGAATTTGTCGTGTGATCAGGTATTGGCTGAGTAGTCCAGCAAATGCAAGGTCTTGTACCCCACCACTAATCCACCAATGTACGAAGTTGGCTCTGTATGCACTATTTCAAAGTAAGGAATAGTATGCACAGAGTCCAAGGATTCCCCTTAGAGGTAACATAGTGGCAAAAAGAGATAATACTAATGCTCTATTTTGTGGTAGTGTGGTCGAGCAGTAGGCTTATCAAAGGAGTAATGTTAAGCATTTGTTGGACATACACAAGCAATAAATGAGGAACACACACTCAGAGACAATTCCAGGCCAATAGGTTTTTGTATAGAAAAATATATTTTCTTAGTTTATTTTAAGAACCACAGTTTCAAGATTTACATGTAATACTTCAAATGAAAGGTATTGCAGGTAGGTACTTTAGGAACTTTGAATTAGCAAAATAGCATATACACTTTTCACATAAATCACATATAGCTATTTTAAAACTAGACACTGTGCAATTTTCAACAGTTCCTGGGGGGAGTAAGAGTTAGTTAGTTTTTGCAGGTAATTAAACCACCTACGGGGTTCAAGTTTGGGTCCAAGGTAGCCCACTGTTGGGGGTTCAGAGCAACCCCAAAGTTACCGCACCAGCATCTCAGGGCCAGTCAGGTGCAGAGGTCAAAGTGGTGCCCAAAACGCATAGGCTTCAATGGAGAAGGGGGTGCCCCGGTTCCAGTCTGCCAGCAGGTAAGTACCCGCGTCTTCGGAGGGCAGACCAGGGGGGTTTTGTAGGGCACCGGGGGGGGGGACACAAGTCAGCACAGAAAGTACACCCTCAGCAGCGCGGGGGCGGCCGGGTGCAGTGTGCAAACAAGCATCGGGTTAGCAATAGAAATCAATGGGAGACCAAGGGGTCTCTTCAGCGATGCAGGCAGGCAAGGGGGCGGGGGGGCGCCTCGGGGTAGCCACCACCTGGGCAAGGGAGAGGGCCTCCTGGGGTCACTCCTGCACTGGAGTTCGGATCCTTCAGGTCCTGGGGGCTGCGGGTGCACAGACTTTTCCAGGCGTCGGGATCTGAGGAACAGGCAGTCGCGGTCAGGGGGAGCCTCGGGATTTCCTCTGCAGGCGTCGCTGTGGGGCTCAGGGGGGGCAACTCTGGCTACTCACGGTCTCGCAATCGCCAGGGAGTCCTCCCTGAAGTGTTTGTTTTCCACAAATCGAGCCGGGGGCGTCGGGTGCAGAGTAGCAAGTCTCACGCTTCCGGCGGGAAACGCAGTTGTTTTAAAGTTGCTCCTTTTGAAACAAAGTTGCAGTCTTGGGTGAACAGAGCCGCTGTCCTCTGGCGTTCTTGGTCCTTTTAGAGCAGGACAGTCCTCTGAGGATTCAGAGGTCGCTGGTCCCTGGGGAAGGCGTCAGTGTCTTCAGAAGGGGGGGGGGGGGGGGGGGTCAGGGGGGCAGGCCGGTAGGGCTGGGGCCAAAGCAGTTGGTGTCTCATTCTTCTCTGCAGGGTTTTTCAGCTTAGCAGTCCTCTTCTTCTTAGGTTGCAGGAATCTGAGTTCCTAGGTTCTGGGGAGCCCTTAAATACTAAATTTAAGGGCGTGTTTAGGTCTGGGGGGTTAGTAGCCAATGGCTACTAGCCCCGAGGGTGGATACACCCTCTTTGTGCCTCCTCCCAAGGGGAGGGGGTCACATTCCTATCCCTATTGGGGGAATCCTCCATCTGCAAGATGGAGGATTTCTAAAAGTCAGAGTCACCTCAGCTCAGGACACCTTAGGGGCTGTCCTGACTGGCCAGTGACTCCTCCTTGTTATTCTCATTATCTCCTCCGGCCTTGCCGCCAAAAGGGGGGCTGTGGCCGGAGGGGGCGGGCAACTCCACTAGCTGGAGTGCCCTGTGGTGCTGTAACAAAGGGGGTGAGCCTTTGAGGCTCACCACCAGGTGTTACAGTTCCTGCAGGGGGAGGTGTGAAGCACCTCCACCCAGTACAGGCTTTGTTACTAGCTACAGAGTGACAAAGGCACTCTCCCCATGTGGCCAGCAACATGTCTCGAGTGTGGCAGGCTGCTAAAACCAGTCAGCCTACACGGGTAGTTGGTTAAGGTTTCAGGGGGCACCTCTAAGGTGCCCTCTGGGGTGTATGTTACAATAAAATGTACACTGGCATCAGTGTGCATTTATTGTGCTGAGAAGTTTGATACCAAACTTCCCAGTTTTCAGTGTAGCCATTATGGTGCTGTGGAGTTCGTGTTTGACAGACTCCCAGACCATATACTCTTATGGCTACCCTGCACTTACAATGTCTAAGGTTTTGCTTAGACACTGTAGGGGCACAGTGCTCATGCACTGGTGCCCTCACCTATGGTATAGTGCACCCTGCCTTAGGGCTGTAAGGCCTGCTAGAGGGGTGACTTATCTATACTGCATAGGCAGTGTGAGGTTGGCATGGCACCCTGAGGGGAGTGCTATGTCGACTTACTCGTTTTGTCCTCACCAGCACACACAAGCTGGCCAGCAGTGTGTCTGTGCTGAGTGAGGGGTCCCCAGGGTGGCATAAGACATGCTGCAGCCCTTAGAGACCTTCCCTGCATCAGGGCCCTTGGTACCAGTAACAAGGGACTTACCTGGATGCCAGGGTGTGCCAATTGTGAAAACAAAAGTACAGGTTAGGGAAAGAACACTGGTGCTGGGGCCTGGTTAGCAGGCCTCAGCACACTTTCAAATCAAAACTTAGCATCAGCAAAGGCAAAAAGTTAGGGGGTAACCATGCCAAGGAGTCATTTCCTTACAATGGGGATAAATCTAAAGATAATAAGAGTCTTCAACAGGTCCATAAAATTCTTCTTCGGGTGGGTCAAAGTCCTCCTCCTCTTCCAACAAGAAATCTTGGTGGTTTTTGTGTAAGGAAAGGGCCATATGGCAAGTGACAGCAACTGTCCTAAGAAAGGCACTAAGAACAGTACTTCTACCACTCCCCTTGGTGCCCCTAGCAGTAGTACTGGTAGCAGTACTTCAACCAAGGGTGTAGCTGAGTTCACCTTGGGTAATGCAGTGGACTCTGGCCTAGTCAGATAAACCACGGAGGCTGTCCTAATATCAGAGGGTGGCGTTGACCTTGCCACTCTGGCTACCTGGCCTCCTAATATGAGGAAATACAGGCAGTACCCCCTCATAAATAATATTGAGGCAGAAGCTTACAGGGACACAGGTGTAAGTGTCACCATGGTGACTGAAAAACTAGTGTCACCTGAGTAAACCTTACTTGGTCACAATTACCAAGTCACAAGGGGGAGGGAGCACCCTGCTGCTCAACCCAGCACAGTCCACCATATTGTATCTTGGTAAATGCAGTACGCTTACTTCAAAGTTGCTGTAGTTTTTCCCCAAAGTTGAGAGCAGGAGTAGCAGAGAACAGTTTTCTGGGGTTGCTGATATGCTGCCCACGTATTCATAGGTTACAGTACCACTCCACAGGCACACAGGTGCATCCCAGGTGAGCTTGTCAACTCATTGGCTCAGGGAGCCTTTTAACCACAAGGGAGGGGGGGGGGGCAGCACACTGCCTCTAAACCCAGCACAGTCCAACCCACTGCACTCTGGTAAATGCAGTACTTGTACTTCCAAGTTTCTAAAGTTTTTCACCTGTGCTGGGATGTGAGGGAGTGTGCTCCCAACCCCTCTCGTTTAAAAGGCCCCCTGGAGCCAGTATGCTGACAGGTTTTGGAGATACACCTGTGTGCCTGTGAGCAGTACTGTGACCTGAGAGGAATTTAATCTAGGGTTGCTGGAAATTCTTCTAATTTTCTTTGCTTTCTTCTACTTCTGCTCTCTACTGATGAAGGGCTAAACCAAGAAACACGTGTCTAGATATATACAGCAATGTCTGCACCAACTCTGGTGAAAAACTACAGCTAATGTTGAAGTAAGCACTAATTGCGAACTGCTTTTACCAGGATGCAAAGCAGCGAACTGTGCTGGAATGTGAGATAGTAAGCTCCCAACCCCCCTACAATTACTAAGTTACCAATGCTCATAACATCATGAAGGGCCACCCCATGGCGGTTTTTAACTTTATCTGAGTGGGGGTTTACTGTCCCTAAAAAAGTTACAGTGTCCTCTTCAATTCCTGTAGAATGTATAATGGGCAATGATTTGGAGACCATAGTCTAGGCTGAAGTAGAGTTACTGGCCCATGCAGCAATGCTGGGCATCCCTGTAAATATCTTTGTGACTACAAGAGCGCAGGACAGGAAACAGGGAGAATCAGGACCACTGGAGTATGCATCAATGGTCCAGCCAGCTCCGAAGAAGAGAGGTAAGAAGGATAAGAATTTACCCTCTGCCCAGAGTTCAAGGGAGGATCAGTCTCCTCACGGAAATGACCTTGCCCCTTGTGAGGAACCTATACCAGAGGAGTTTGGGCCTGACACGGCAGAGCTCTTGGGTGCAGAGGGACCCTTCAGGGAGGAACTGAGTTTGGAACAGAAATCCTGCCCCGCTCTTGAAGGCCTCAGACAGCAAGCTGCTGCAGAAGAGGCAAGGATGTTATTGGATCCCACAGGATCTACTGGGAAAATGGGCTCCTTTACTCTGAGGCTACGGACCCAAAGTCTGGTGCCATCAGGAGTTTGGTCATACCCTAGAAGTTTAGGGAGTTCTTAGTGACCCTAGCTCATGACATCCCCCTTGCAGGACATCTTGGGCAAATTAAGACTTGGGACAGATTTGTTCCACACTTTTACTGGCCCCACAAGTCTGAAGACACCAACAGGTTTTGTTGCTCCTGTGTCACCTGCCAAGCCAGTGGAGTCAGGTGGCACTACAAAGGCCCCCTTAATCCCACTATCTGTGGTTGGAGTGTCATTTGATAGGGTAGGGATCAACATTGTTGGTCCCCTTGGCCCTCCTACAGCATTTGGGAACAGATGTATTCTGGTGGTGGTGGACCATGCCACCAGGTACCCAGAGGCCATTCCACTTAGGACCTCTACCGCACCTGCAGTGCCCAAGGCCCTCCTGGGAATATTTTCCAGAGTGGGCTTCCATAAGGAGGTTGTTCCGACAGAGGTGCAAACTTCATGTCTGGATAAGTCAAAGCAACGTGGAAGGAATCTGGTGTAACATACAAATTCACCACTCTGTATCATCCACAAAAAATGGGTTGGTTGAAAGAGTCAACCCTTAAAGAAATGATCATGGGACTCTCAGAAAAACTCAGAAGGAGATGGGATGTCCTTTTACCTTGCCTTCTTTTTGCCTACAGAGAGGTTCCACAAAAGCGAGTGGGTTACTGCCCATTTGAACTTTTGTTTGAACATCCAGTTAGGGGTCCTCTTAGTCTTGTGAAGGAGGGATGGGAGGAACCTCTCAAGTCCCCCAAACAAGACATAGTTGACTATTTGCTAGGCCTATGTTTCTGCATAACAGAGTGCATGAAGAAGGCTTCCAAAAACCTTGAGGCCAGCCAGGAGCTTCAGAAACAATGGTATGACCAAAAGGCTGTACTGACTGTTTACCACCCAGGCCCAAATGTGTGGGTCTTGGAGCCTATGGCCCTAAGAGCACTCTAGGACAAGTGGCGTGCCCCCACACAACAGTGGAAAAGAAAGGCGAGGTCACCTATTTGGTTGACCTGGGTACTCCAAGAAGCCCCCACATGGTACACCTTACTATGACAGGGCTGATGAGAGCTTGCTCATGGCCACTGATGAAGGTAAAGAAGCAAAGAGTGACCTTCTTCCTGACCTTCTCTCCCACAACCCTGTTGATGGTTCAGTGGATGGGGTAGTCTTTGCAGATTGCCTCTCTGAACAGCAACAAGCTGACTGCAGACATGAATTCAGTCAGTTTTCTGAATTCCTTCTTTGACACCTAGTCAGACAACCTGGTGTGCACATGATGTAGACATAGGTGTCAGCCTACCTGTTAGGAGTAAAATCGACAGGCAGCCTGACCATGTCAGAGATTGCATCAGGGCAGAAGTCCAAAAGATGCTGGAGACAAGGTTGACATCCACCATCTCTATTGGCAAGTCAAGTGCATTTAGCTATTACTGCTAAATTTGTATGCATGGAAGTGTATATTGTGGAGAGACTGATGCAGAGCTTTGCCCTGTTGCTGACACTGGAGGTACTTTCAAAGAGAAGCCTGATCAGTATGAGGGGCTCTCAGCACAGTTTCATGGCCCAGACCAGGGCAACAAGAATCGTTTGAGCCCTGCCATTCGGGTCTTCCTGAGAACTTGAGGCAGGAGAAGTAATGGTGAAAATGCATACAGGAGTCCTTCTTTGCATTTACTACCGGAATATGTTTCTTAACAAGCGTCATGAAGAAAACTCTAGTCAACAAAAAGGGCAGCCCAATAATCCCTTGCGAGCAAGGCTTAAAAACTATGAGCAAACGTTATAGGCCAACTAGGGAATCATTTACAAAATGCTATTTACAAATGATCTGCATAAATTATCTGTCCCAAAAGTGATAGTGAGAAATTAATCACACCAAAGTTGCGTAATGCTACAAAAGAATTAATCCTGAAGAAAAGGTGCGCATGAAAATTGGGTAAATCCTTATATTCAGTATGTTTGATTTAAGGGTACAAATAAAAAAATTCCCCACAAACATTAACTTGGTCAGGCCAATTGTAATGTCTGAATGAGAAAATCTAAGATTAACGTCCATAAAGTCCACTATCAACAATCTCAAGATCTTTACACCATAACAATCGAACAATAGAATGGTGAAGATCCGGTAGATTCACATGGGAAGAGTTGGACTTGGCGTCAACGTTTCAGTCTCAATTGTCCCTAGTCCATGAGACCATCCTCAGGTCTGCCATAATAACCTGGAAACACAAATATGCTCCCTCATACATTTATACAATTGTTAGAAAAAAAAAAAAAAAGCCCTTACAATAAAATATATGATTTTTTTCGGTCTATACTCAGAATGAATCAAGTGGCAAATTAGAGAATCACCAAGCATTCATTTGGGACATCCAAATCCTCTAAATCCTCTGGTGGCAATATTATACAACTCTGGTGTGAGTTATTTCTCACCGTCACTGTTGACAGCCAATTTATGCAAACTATTTGTAAAATACCCTTTTGAAAATGATTCCCTTTTTGGCCTCTAACCTTTTCTTCTGGAGGAAACTCTGGCATGCAGAACAGTTGATTCTGTGTGTTCTAGACAGTGGCAAATAGATCTAGGTAGAGCATAATCCACTGCCTGAAGACAACTCATGGTTTGTCACATGACAACTGCTCAATATGCCTGCCCTGACATTCGTAGATCCCGAGAGGTGGTTGGCGACCAGGAAGATATTCTGACAGTCCAGTCTCTACAGAGGCATAGAGACTCCTGACACAGGATCCAGGAACCCTTCTACCAGACCTGCTGCAGTACCACATGGGGGTCACGTTGTAAGTAAAGACCTGCACCAGCCTACCTTTGCTGGATGGTAGAAATGCTTTCAGAGTCAGATAGAGGCCTCTGATCTCCACCCCACCCAAATGGCCACCCAAGACAGCAGTGATGTGTCTGTCAAGGTTGTGAACTTCCAGAAGCTATAGTGGGCTGGCGCAGGTCAATCACCACAGAAGATCTTGAGTCATCTCCTGTGAGAGCTGTCCAGAAATAGATGCAACCATGATGTTGGGGCCAATGTGATCTGAGGTTAAACTGCAAGGAGAAAGATGCACGAGGCCAGTAGGCCATGACACCTCAGGATCATCCTCACAGAGACCCACGAACGATGCTGAAACATCGTCATCATATCCTGAATGTCCTGAACTTGCTGCTCAGCTGGAAAAGCACTTAATGCCCCTGTGTCCAGAACTCAAACAAATAGAACTCTTTCTGTGGGGTTTAGGTGAGACTTTGGTTCTCTGATAGAGAAACCCAACTATGTCAGAGTGCAGCCTTGATTCAGAGGTGATCTACAACTTACTGTAGCAAGCCCACCTTTAGCAGCCAGTTGTTGAGGTATGACCTATTTCTACTTCTGACCTCTGAAGATGGGAAGGTGACCTCTGCCATCACTTTTGTGAGCATCTGAGGAGCCAAGGTAAGGCCAAAAGGGATCACAAACTGAAAGTCCAAAGGAGATAACAATAAATTGAAAGTGTTCCTTGTCCACCATGAGTCATAGGTAATGCTTATAGGACTGCAGAACAGGCTTATGGAAATAAATGTCCTGCAAGTCAAAGTCATCATACAGCCTTCTCAGATTGAGAGCTGACAGCATTGGCGTCAAAGTGAGCATGCTGAACCTGTACTACCTATGAAAGCTGTACACCTGGGGATTGGAGGGTTTGGGACATAGCTCTTTCGAACATTCTGTAGGACCCATCCATCTGACATGATAGATCTCCAGCCACTCAGAAAATGCTGTACTCTGCCCCAAATGGGCAGGAATGTGCCTGAAAGGGCAAAACCAAAGAAACTTGTTAGCTCTTGCACAAGGAGCAGAAGAATTGAGGAATGCTTTCCATGCTAGATGGAATGGTCTCTGTTAATGTCACGCACATGGTCTCGAAAGGACTGGACTGGTTGCTGCAGTATCAGTTAGACAGGAAGGTGGTCTCTGTAGGCTATACCCCTACAATAACCTCTGAATTTTCTGAACTGGGGGGGTGGGGTTGGGGTGTTCAGACATAGCTCCTTTGAACATTCTGTAAGACCCATCTGTCCGACGTGATAGATCTCCAGCCACTGAGAAAATGCTGCATTCTGCCCCCCAACTGGCCAGGCATGTGCCTGAAAGGGCAAAGCCAAAGAAACTTGTTAGCTCTTGCACAAGGAGCAGAACATTTAAGGAATGCCTTCTGTGCTGGATGGAATGGTCTCTGTTAATGTCATACACATGGCCTTGAAAGGACTGGATTGGTCACTGCAGTACCAGTTAGATAGGCGGGTGCTCTCTGTAGGCTAGACCCCCACAATAACCTCTGAATTTTCTGAACTGGTGGAGAAATTGTTTGGCTGACATCAATAGCCCTATTGATCATGGTGGGGTGCGACTGTGCTTGAATTCTTCGAGCGACAAACCAGTCTTTTCTTCAAATAGCCTGGAGCCATCATAGAGCACATCCATTAAGGATGCTTGCATCCTTACTGCGTCTTTATCTATACTTTGGGCTAGTGACACCCTGAGGTCCTCCAGGAACAGTCAGCATAATATTGCTGGCCATGTCCCGTAGTGCAAAGGTGTACCTTTCACGGCCCCTCACTCCAATCCAACTCACCCCTTGAAGACAAACCGAATTAACAGATCAGAGTGCTAGGCTGCCGAGTGCTAGGGCCAGTCTATGTCATCCAGTCACATGTTGACGTTAACAGCTCAGATGAAGCTGGCCCTAATTTAAGAGTCACAGCCAATACAGCTGCCCTCCGAACCACCACCGAAAATTTGGTACTTTCTTCCATTGGTGGCTCAGTTAGCGAGTCCAGCTCCATTTCAAGAGATGTGTCTAGTCCACTGGCATTCTATAAGTCCAGATTCAAAAAATTCTCAGTAGAATGAGGGGGAAGCAATCTATACTCTTCTACATCATCAGTATATTGAGAACACTAGGTGCCTATAGCACTGGGCATGAACCACAACTAAAAATAGAGTCCTCTACTGGTACCAGGGTTGGAGTAGAGGTACTGGATTGAAATTGGGCTGCAAAACCAGCGGTTGCACTTTTATAATTTTATAGTACATCATGCGTCATAATCCGGGATCAGACGCTGGTTTGAGGTCCAAGATCAGCAACAGAATTGGATTATCGGTCTGTGCTAGTACAGAAGGAACTGGTGTGTATTTTTGTGCCATGGTATAAGTCAGTGTCCGAGGTGGTGCAGGTATAGTAAGCAGGTCTAAAAGCAATGGTCTGTGTTGGGCAAGCACCTGCCAGTGGAAATCCTACGTGAGACTGCTGTAGCTGTCTGGGTCCCGAAGGAGTGCCAGAGGTAGCCGGAATCTCAAAGTACTACAGCTTGGCCTCTTTGAAGGTGCTATTTGCTGTGGGGTGATAATGATTTGGGGGGACATCAGGGTCTGTCAGGACCATTTGCAGGATCGGCTGAGACTTAGAAACTATGGAGGAATGTGGTCTTTATCATGACCCCTTTGCGCTTTCCTTCTAGTGTTTGACTCCGGCTTTTCATTTTTGCGCTTTTGTCTAGGCTTTGAGTTGGGACGTACGGGAGGCTTCGTACCAAGTGTTTTTTTTTGCAGGAGCGGCCTTAAGACCAAACTCGCAACGTAGAACAGAACCTAGGTTTTGACTGTGTCCTCTTCTTATGCTCGGTGAGGAAGTGTTGTAACTTTCAATCGTATATCGCCTTGAGTTGCCATAGGGAAAAACTTGTTGCAAAGACACAAGAGCAATTATTGGAGCCAAGCACCACAGACACCCCTTTTTATGCATCTGCAACTGGCATGTGCTTCCTGCAACCTCTGCAAGGTTTGAATTCAGTTTTTTTCTGTGACTACATCATCCCCTAGCGCACAGCATGAATTCTGGAGTCGTTGGAAAAAACGGCAAAGATGGGAACAAAGCTCCAGGTACGTGTCCAAAGCAGCACCTCACACTAGCATGCAGGAGTATTGTTGAAGCTTTCTCCGGCTCCAGAATGGCAGCTCGGGCTATTCTATAGATGATGAATATGCTTTAAGTATCTGAAAATCTGTTACTGCATGGCATAAAATGCACATGAAACGTTCAGGTGGCACTTTTTATTTTCTCTCTACTCGTAGTGTAATGGATTGAGCCTATTCTTAACTAGAGTTTTAAAACTCAGTTATTAACTTCAGAAGGCTTATGAGTATATGGAGATACTGAATGATTTCTCAGAGCTAGTCAGAGGCTCAATGAGGACTTCACCTCGATCATCATCCACCTGTATAAAAAACCTCTTGATGAAAAGCTGCCCTGTGAATAAATGTAGGCCAGATCTCACCAAGTGACAATGCTTTATTGAGATAAGCATCCAAAGCGATCTTCACCGATGTGTGATAGGTCAAGTTAATATATATTACAACCATTATTCACATCTTTTAGAAAATAAAATCAAGTTTACATTTTTTTCATTTTCTGCAGCTTACCCTGGGAATGCATGTCCTTTACTTATATGAGTGTGCCACTATATGTCCTCTTTCTGGATCTAAGTGTGTCTGCTTCTGTTTTACATCCACTCTTGGCAGTTCTGTGACAACCTGTGCTCTGTTCTATTTGCCTCAAAGAAGAATGGCTTTTACAACTGATTTCTCTTTGACACTTGACTAATTGAGTTTGATTTGTCATTTACATGAGATCACCTTGAAACCCACCATCTTTCTGGGGAAATTGTCAGCCTTGAATTGCAACTGCTTTTGAGACCAATCCACATGTGGAGGTAGGACCTCTTTTTGAAGGTGGTCTTCTAATGGAAAATGATCCTTCTTCAGACTCCAATTCTGGTGCCAGTGTCCAATTCATGCACAGAGCCTAAAGGCCATAGTGTGATGCTGTTTGTACCCAAAGCTATGGAAACAAACTGTTTTGTAATTGACTTCAATGGGAATTCTTACTCCAGGCCAATGTTGTTTTCTTTGGGAGTTTTGGAGCAATGTATTCTACTGAATTATAACCTTCTGTTTCTAGAGAAGGAGAGAGACTACTTTACTTATTGTCTACATCAACTGGCAGGGAGTGTATCACCAAAAAACCTCACAACTAGTTCCTTCTGTCTTTCCTTCTGTCTTTATCTCCTCTAAAAAAGTTCCTTCTGTGACATAGTAAGTATACGACTCATTATTTTGGCCTGTTGGCCTGTTGTGCCCCATGTCCAATTCATTCTCAGATTAATTGTCTTTTGCACCAAAACGGTTTCCATGCTGAGAACTTATCCTCTGCATGGTCCTTTGTTAGAAGTTGTACTGGTCTTTCCAAAGAATTCAACTTCTTTGCTCTTGGTGCCTACAATTTTGTTGAGGCAAAGGAAAAGATAAAAATTTTGAAAATCTGATGTGGAGTCTCAGTCCCTGTTTTTTGTGATGAGTAGGGACCTTGATGACAGTCATTTGATACAACCACGTAACCAAAAACGTAGAAAGAAAAACAAGATGCAATAATCCAAATACAATACTTGCTACAAACATAAAGCATCCTTGACCAGCTGCACACAACTAATTCCTAAAGGATATGTTGGGAGGCAAAGCCAAAACCGCCAAAGATCTCACGTCAATAAAATGCTTTAGGAGAGTGAATCACACAATATATAGTCAGGCCAGGGGTCTCCAGTCAGAGAGAACAGCCAGTACAAACAGTCAGCTCAATTGCCTTGACATAAATGTGACTTGTAAAAACTGGCCACCAAAGGGATAGGTGAAAACTGCAGGAGGAGATATACAGGGGGAGGCAGAGGGAAAAGGTTCCTTAGAGAAAAACAATCACATCTAACTTCAGAAGGACTCCGTGAACAAGCAGCTGAAAGGGGCAATGCTTGCAGTGATCATGCACCCAAAAAAGAAAGTTAATGATTTTCAGTGAAAGATGTTCTTGTACCTTCATTTCTGCCTAAAATATCCCATGTGTGTGGAGGAAAGGGGACTGGGTATGAATTTTAATTCTAATTTACAAAGTATGAGGACATTTCTTTTAGGAAAATTTCTGCAATTTATTCGAAGGGGAAAAATGCATGCAATTTACAAGATAAAAACAAGCACACTGTCTGACAATGCTAAAGTACCTACCTCCCACTCTGTAACAACTTTTTTTAAATGTCTTATGTCTTCATTTTTCTTTTCAAGTTCTTCTTTTAACTGTTCTGTTTTTCCATCTTTCAAAAAATGTTCCTAGAAAATGAAAAAATATAGTTTAATCCTACTTATTAACTAGTTAATGACACCGAAGCAACACAGGACGGGACTTGAAAGGAACAAGTTTGGGGGGAGGGTTTGAGAGGAGAGATGCGGGAGCAAAAGCACCTTAGTGTTTGAGGGAAGCACCACAAAGGGAATGGGTGGAGGGAAACAATGGGGAAAAGCACATGGGTGAGAGCAAGAGGAAGGAGGGTGAGAAAAAACGAGTTGGGCATCAGGGAGTAAGACAGAGCGTAGGGGGAGAGCCTACAAAAGGGAGATAGCTTGAAAACACACACACTCAAATGGGAGGGTTTACACAGAAGAAAAAAGTAGGTTAGGCAGCGATGAAAGGCAATCAAAGAGACTTGGAGTTAAAGCTCCATGAGGGGTACAAGCACAAGATTGACAAAAGGAAAATGAATAAGAAGCAGCCAAATGAGTGACCAGGAAAGTTAACCAATGGTATGCAATGGGTGGGTTCCAAGCCTCCCCATGTTCTTGGTAAGCCACAACATGCCTCACAACAGATTGCACATACACTGTCTAGTAGGCTCAATCTTAAAAGGGCATTGTTTATAGACATCTCTCAGGTTTTTGCATCTAGAGATGAGCATTCAATAGGAAGAGACACTGTGTGAAAATATCTTGGAATACTTTGGAGTACTAATTCAGCTGTAAAAATAATGAAAAAATATTCAGGATATCACGAATTGTTAATAAAAGTAAATCAAGAAAGCATAAGAGATATAATTGTGAGAATAACATGCTTTTGAGCACTTTCCCAAGTTAATATGGCTTTAGCATATGAAGCACCAAAGCAGTAGATGGAAGAGTATAGTCGTCGACGATTAGAAATAATGATAGTAGTACTTTATTTTTTGCATTGACTGAACTTATCACCAAGTTACAACCCTGACTTGATGGAATTGAAAAATGTTTTAAAATAAATTGATTAAATATTCCTGATGAAAATAAGACTAATTATTGAGGCTCGGAAACAAGCACATAAAATGGATGAATATTACCTACTGAGTCACAAAGATAGTGTGTGCTCCTGTAGCGCTACTGGATCTATTCCTATGTTTGTAGCAATTTCCGAAATTTATGGGATTCATAACGAATTCCAAAATCATTCAGAGAAATCTTTGCAGCAGATTTTATACGTACCTGTTGCAAACCAGAAACATTTACTGTTCATTTACTTTTGCAGTTAGGCCCAACCATAGATGCCCAGCGACATTTTCAAATGCAAATTGTTTTGTGAAAAATTCCACCATATTGGTGGAATATTTACATCTGCAGACGCACTTTGCAAGGTTAAGTTTCCACTAAACATTTCTGTGAAACAGTAAAGAGGACCTACACAATGTAGGTGTAATTTTCTACTGACCCAATTCCAATTTACAAAAAATGATACATTACACTTGGCCATTTAGGCGCCTGGGACTGAAATTCCCTAATAAGTCTTCTTCGATAGTGAACAACAGAATACGAAATTAAATTTCAGATATCATGTAGTCCATGTAGTAGAAAACTGTATCAAAGTGCAGAAAGATCGCATTTTTCTCAAGTTTTAACTTTGTTTGCAGTAAAAACAGAAATCCCGAACCCTTTTAAAGAAGCTGTCTGGAATAATTCGCTAGGAATTCAGTCTATTAGACCGAAGACAAAAAGTACAGACGACATTCAGGAAATTGTAGCAGCTGCCTGCTGCATTGTAAACGTTAAAATAGGCTGCTTGGATATCAGGCAAATAACTAACCTGGGAGATAATGTGGATCCTTTTTAAAATGGCGATGCTTTTGAAAGTGTCTACATTTCCATTAGGTTAGAGTAAACTCGTTAACAAGTCGACGAGTTCCCCTCTCTTCCTGGCAGCTCATGTGTCATTAGGTCCCCTCACTATTGAGTTCCCGGAGATATTCATACAGAGGTGAGTAATCGACAGAGAGAGCACACGTGCAAAAGATTCAGAAGGAGAGAAAGCAGGGACTGTTTTCCCATTACAGCAGTTTCCATTTAAAATACCCTAAGTACAAGACTAGTAGCGCCTTTTGAAACTTTAAGCAATACTGAAGAAAAGGCAGATATTACTATTAGAAACGACATTTTTATAAAAAAAATGTGTACATGATCTAATATTTAGCAACATAGATGCTTCTTTTTAGATAACATCACAAAAATGATGCCAACTTGACAAAACAGCTTCCATCCGCACACGTACACTTATCAAAGCTGTGCTGGAAATATTTAGGTAATCAATAGGCAGGCTGAGTGCTCAGCTGCATTTTTGCTGTGGATACTTTTACACTATAGAAATCAAAGTATATACATCTCCTCACTAAAACAAATTAAAATCTTAAAATAAAATATTTAATGTAGCACTAGCTAATTGTCAACATTCAAGGACATTTTGAAGGAACACCACATCAAATGGACCAGTGCACTGAGAACAAAAGTGATATTAAGGATGCTATGTTGATGTTTATAATGTTAATAGAAAACAGTGGCTCACAAAAAACACGCTTCTTTCACAGTTCTTAAGACGCAATCCAGGTTTTCTTTCTATACACACCATATGGCAATTAATTATTCGGTCATAATAATTGGCTAAGCACTTTCAACTCAACAGCACTCCCACCGAAAGGCAGCAAACACATACACAACTTAAAATCACATCATGTGCACTACAGAATAATAATCACCTACCTGAGCTGTGATGAATGGATGGAGAAGGATTCACTCAAGACTAGCAATGGTCAATTGGCCATTCAGGCCAGATAAAAAGTGGAAAATCCATTCACCAGACCCACACAAGAAGACAAAGAACCCTCAAGACTGAAGACAATTTGTACTCATACAAACTAATACTTAAACACTGAAAAACTCTTCTAATTTCATAGTCAAATACCAACTAACAGCACACACATGCAAAAAATGTTACAATGCCATACCCACAGATAATACTATGTACGCAAGTGGTGGAAGCTCTTGGACTCAAATCAATATAGCACTCAAACACACCTTATTCTCCTCCTCATTCTCTGCACCTGCCTACCTCTCCGCAAACAAGTCCTACACCAATGCATTCTCCAACGCATTCTTTTGACTCACAACAAGACACTGTTGATCCATGGGACCTTTACGACCCTGATCCCATCCCAAGCAATGACCCAGACACCTACCCCTCTAAACCATCTTCACCTGAAGATACTACAGTATATAATCAAGTTATAGCCAGGGCTGCAGCCTATCACGGGGTTACAATGAACACAGAACCACCAGAGGAAGATTTTTTGTTTAATATATTATCCTCAACCCATTCTAGGTACCAATGCTACCAGGAGTGGTAAAGCACGCAGATCAGATTTTTAATGAGCCTGTGAAAGCAAGAATAATAACGCCTAAAATAGAGAAAAAGTATAAACCCCGCACCTTCTGACCCTGATTACATCACTCATCAGGTGCCACCCGATTCAGTAGTGGATAGTGCTGCAAGAAAAAGGGAAAATAGCCAGTCCTCAGGAGATGCACCCCCTCCTGATAAGGAGAGCAGAAAGTTTGATGCTGCAGGAAAGAGTTGCGTCTCAAGCAGCAAACCAATGGAGGATAGCTAATTCCCAGGCACTACTAGCTTGTTACGATAGAGCCCATTGGGACGAGATGCAGGATATCATACAGCATCTCCCAAAAGAGCACCAGAAGAGGGCGCAACAGGTAGTAGAGGAAGGGTAAGCTATTAGTAACAACCAAATAAGGTCTGCCCTTGATGCAGCTGATACCGCTGCAAGGAGTGTGAACACCGCAGTTACTATTCGTAGACATGCATAGCTGCGCTCCTCTGGTTTTAAACCAGAAATACAACAGGCTGTGTTAAACATGCCCTTTGATAAGAAAGATCTTTTTGGTCCAGAGGTAGACACAACAATAGAAAAACTACAAAAAGACTCAGACACAGCTAAGGCAATGGGTGCACTGTATTCTACACCATATATAGGGTCATTTCGTACGCCTCAGTTTCGAGGCGGTTTCAGACCACAACCTTCAGAGGCATCAACTTTCCAAGCAAAACCAACTTACCAAACCCAGTACCAGTGAGGTGCGTTTAGAGGCACATTTAGAGGACAATACTCTAGAAATAGAGCTACATTCTAAACCTCTAAACAGCCTGCAACAGAGCCAAAACATTGACTTCCCTCACTCCCTTCCACTTCACCAATCTCATGTGGGGGGGGGACTAGAGCAGTTCCACACACATTGCCAAAATATCACCACAGACAACTGGATGCTATCAATTATCGTCAATGGCTATTGCCAAGAATTGATAAACATTCCTCCAAATATTCCACCAAGGTATCACAAGTTAACCCCAGAACATACAGTTCTGTTACAGCAAGAGGTTCAATTTCTACTACTCAAACAAGCAATAGAGTTAGTTTCACAGTCTCAACTAGGAACAGGAGTTTATTCACTATACTTTCTAATTCACAAGAAAGATGGCGCCCTCAGGCCAATATTAGACCTCAGGCCACTAAATTTCTACAGCCTATCAGAACATTTCCATATGGTTACTCTGCAAGATGTTATCCCACTGCTACAAAAACAAGATTTTATGACAGCCTTGAACCTCAAAGATGCGTATTTCCACATACCCATCCATCCAGCTCACAGAAAATACCTCAGATTTGTAATACAAGGAAATCACAACCAATTCAAAGTGCTTTCAGCAAAACAACAGCTTTAAGAGTATTCAGAAAGTGCTTAGCAGTAGTGGCAGCCTACCTAAGAAGACAACATATCCATGTCTTTCCATATCTAGACGATTGGCTAATAAAATCAAGCAGTTGTACACAATGCCAAAATCATACATGTTATGTAATAGAAACCCTGCACACCCTAGGTTTTTCTATAAACTACCAAAAGTCACACCTTCACCCAGTACAAGTACAACCGTACTTAGGTGCTATCCTAAATACTCAACTAGCTCTAGCGTGTCCAAATACACAAAGGATACAAGATTTCCAAAATCTCATTCCATTTAAACCAAATCAACAATAGACTGTACGATTTGTCATGAAAATCCTACGAATGATGGCATCTTGCATTGCAATAGTTCCACAATCAAGATTAAACATGAGGCCCTTACAACAGTGCCTTGCACAACAATGGTCACAGGCACATGGTCAACTTCAAGATCTAGTGTTGATAGACCACCAAACACATATGTCCCTTCATTGGTGGAATCGCAGCAATTTAGTCAAAGGGTGGTTGTTTCAAGACCCTGTGCCTCAAAACATGATTACAACAGATGCATCAATGATTGGTTGTGGAGCTCACCTAAACAATCACAATATTCAAGGGCAATGGGATGTCAAACAGAAACTGTCGCGTGGGCTCACATTATCCTAAATGAGACTACTGGATTTCTAGGCAGCAGGATCGAGAACGGTGTGGGGGACTGAGTCTGACCCACGTGTAAGGAACTCTGTCACCCTAAATCCGGTTTTTGCTCCGGCTAACTAGCAGAGCCTCATTTCTCCCACGGGGAAGAAATGATTAGGCAGCCGAGCGCATGACATCTTTGGAACTTCTCAGGGAAGTCGTGGTCACTCAGATCCAAACCAACTCTCTCATTTACAATATGATCTCATATACAAATGACAAAGACAGTATAAGTTTTATATAATGTTTTTAAAAAAACGACTATTTTAGATAATAAGGCGTGAGCCGCAATAACCAGAACAATACAACACAGTAGGATTGAAATAGTCACCAAGAGAGTAAAACATAAGAACAAAGCTATCATAGTGCCTAACAGTTTCTACTCTCCCTCTGCTTGTTCTATTTAGAGCACAGCATGTTAAGCTTCTAGCTTGCCTTTCCGAATCACTGGGGAGACATCAGCCCTCATACCTGAGCAAAGGCCTGTGATCTGGTTCAGCATCTGCAACGAGGCAGTCAGCGTCTAGTTGTGGTTCCCTGGTCAGAATCTCCCTCTTGCGTGTATTGGGACAAGGAAGTGATTTTATAACTAACATGTCATCGTGATCACAAAATGTCCCTACGCAGGAATGCCAAATCTAAACTCCTACCACGTCTATCGGCAATGTACCAAACTGTATCCTTGACTGAAGCACAGAGTGAATATGTTATGGAGAACTCCAGTGCTGAAGTAGGCAAAACAGTGTGATATGAATAAAAACACAACACCGTAGAACTGGCTATTTGAAAAATAACAGTACGAAGCCTAATAAAAAGCATTTAGAGCAAAGTGCACAGAGGCTCTAAGCTGCCAGCAAATGAATAAAACACATCCAGGGCAAAGTGCACAAAGGCCTAAAGCCTGAAGCTAATGCACAAAGGATACGTAAAACTAACCACACTACAAAACAACTACACATAAACCACTTAAGAGTTACTAGCTGTGTTTCTAGCCCTCAAAGCCTTTCAAACTCTTCTCACACATAAGAATGTTCTTATAAAAACAGACAACATAACAACCATGTATTATCTCAACAAACGGGGAGTGACACATTCATCCCACCTGTCCCTTATAGCCCAAACAATTTGGAAATGGGCAATTCACAATCAAATTCATCTATTAGCACAGTACATTCCAGGGATAGACAATCAGTTGGCAGATATCCTCAGCAGAAATCACCAACAAACACACAAATGGGAGATTCATCCTCAAGGACTTCAAAAGTACTTTCAAAAGTAGGGAACACCAAACATAGATCAATTCGCAACAAGCGAAAACACAAAATGCCCAAACTTTGCAAAACAAAGGTTAAGTAAGACATCCAAACCCCAATGCTCTCAATCTAGTGATTTCGCTCCTTAAGTCATAGAATTTGGATATTTAAAACTCCCATCAGAATGTATGGAAGTTATTAAACAAGCAAGAAAACCCACTACTAGGCAGTGCTACGCAAACAAATGGAAACTAATTGTCTAGTATTGTCAATCTAAAAACATAGATCCTCTTATAGCATCAATACAAGATATTGTATGCTATTTACTTCATTTGCAAAAATCAAATTTAGCATTTTCATCAATAAAAATACACCTTACTGTAATATCTGCATATTTAAAAACTATTCAACATAGCTCTTTATTTAGAGTTCCTGTCATTAAAGCTTTCATGGAAGGCTTAAATGCATCATTCCACCAAGAAATATAGTGTTTACAAGACTTATAGGACCACCTTTTGAACCCATGCACTCTTGCCAAATAAAATTTCTAACATGGAAAGTTGCCTTCCTAGTAGCAATTACTTCTTTAAGAAGAGTAAGTGAAATACAAGCTTTTACTCTTGAAGAACTTTTCTTCCAAGTACACAAAGTTGTACTAAGAACAAATCCAAATTTCCCCCAAAAGTAGTCTCACCTTTTCATATCAAACAGTGGAACTGCCAGTATTCTTCCCACAGCCAGATTCTGTGGCAGAAAGAGCTCTACATACATTATACCTCAAAAGAGCTCAAATGTACTACATAGACAGACCTAAACAATTTAGAAAGACAAAACAACTTTTGGTAGCTTTCCAACAACTACATACAGGCAATCCTATATCAAAACAAGGTTTAGCAAGATTGATTGTAAGGTGCATACAAACATGCTATATCAAAGCAAAAAGACAACTTGTAATCACCCCTAAAGCCCATTCTCACGAAAGAAAGGTGCAACAATGGCTTTTTTAGGAAATATACCAATGGCTGAAATATGTAAAGCAGGTACATGGTCAACACCTCATACATTCACTAAACACTACTGTGTAGATGTATTGTCACAACAACAAGCCACAGTAGGACAAGCTGTTTTAGGAACATTATTTCAAACATCTTCAACTCCTACAGGCTAGCCACCGCTATTTTGGGAGGAAAAACTGCTTTGTAGTTTGTGCATAGCATGTGTATCTGCAGCTACACATGCCATCGAACGGAAAATGTCACTTACCCAGTGTATATCTGTTCGTAACATGTTGTGCTGCAGATTCACATGCACCCTCCCTTCCTCCCCGCAAGCCTGTAGTAGTTTAAGTTAATACATTTGTACATATGTATATACAAATTTACATGGACATCTTTTTTTTCCCACTTATATACTCTATCACTCCTTCCTTTACCCTCTGCGGGAAAACAATCTAACAATGGAGTCTATGACCAAGCGCAATGGAACCACAGAGGAGGAGTCACTCGAACCCGTGACACGAAAAGACTTCTTCAAAGAAAAACAACTTGTAACACTCTGAGCCCAACACTAGACGTCGGAATTGATATGCATACCATGTGTATCTGCAGCTACATATCACCATCCCCAGAAATACATTTTCAGGAACTTCAAAGGAAAACTATTCAAATTTGGCAAAATGCAACTGTGTCTACCGATCTATTTGGCCAGATAGCACACTCCCTGCGTGCACAGCACCACCAAGCCGTGCCCGTGTCTCCCCCTCCCCACCCTCGCTGTGTCTAAGGTTCGAGGCCCTTCGGGAGCCGATCCGCTAAAGTGTCTCTCTGCCCCTTCAGCCTTCACTCTTCTGCCTTCAGTCAACCTTGACACTCTTTTTCCTTTCAAGCCTTTGACTCCTTTTTGTGCCTCTTTTCAAGCTTTTGAGTCCTCTCTGCCTTTTTTCCTGTTTTTCCACTCTTTTGCCTTTTTCCATTCCCTTGCTTTTGCGCCGTTTTCCTGCTCCTTTTTTCCCGCTCCCCCCGCCCGCCACATCCCCATTCGCCCGCTCCTCCCACCTCCCAGCTGCTCCTCCCTCCCTTCTTAATGGCGGTCGCTGCGCACTAAGGCGAGTGTCTACTGACCTATTTGGCCAGATAGCACACTCCCCGCGCGCACAGCACCACCAAGCCGTGCCCGTGTCTCCCCTCCCCGCTGCGTCTAGGGATCGAGGCCCTTCGGGACTCGATCCGCTAGTGTCTCTCTGCCCCTTCAGCCTTCACTCTTCTGCCTTCAGTCAACCTTGACTCTTTTTCCTTTCAAGCCTTTGACTCCTTTTTGTGCCTCTTTTCAAGCTTTTGAGTCCTCTCCACCTTTTTTCCTGTTTTTCCACTCTTTTGCCTTTTTCCATTCCCTTGCTTTTGCGCCGTTTCCCCGCTCCTTTTTTCCCACTCCCCCCGCCCGCACCCCCATTCGCCCACTCCTCCTGCCTCCCAGCGGCTCCTCCCTCCCCCCTCTCCCTTCTTAATGGTGGTCGTGTGCAGCGGGCGCGCCAGAGGCAAGCCCGTCTGCGCCTGTCCGCGCCTGGACCACGCTCAGTGCCAGAACCCCTGGACCCTGCAACAGCCACCTCGTCAGCATCCGCTACGACGCCGACACCCTCCGCGCACTCAACACCGGCCGAGACACCACCTGTTTCCAGGCCTCTCCAAAGAGCACGCACGGACCCTTCTCCTGCCACAACTGCAGCTTCACCTGCACCAGAGCCCACAAACCTCCTAGGACCAAGACCAACCACCTCCGCTGCATACTCCTCAACACCCGCTCAGCACGCAAGCACGCCATCGAACTCTGGGACCTGCTCGACTCCACCACCCCGGACGTGGCCTTTCTAACCGAAACCTGGTGGAATGACTCCTCAGCACCCGACATCGCCATAGCCATCCCAGACGGATACAAAGTCTCTCGCAGAGGCCGCACCAATAGAACCGGAGGAGGTATAGCCATTGTCCACAAAGCCACCCTCGAAGTCAAGACCATCCTGGACGACTCCTTCAGCTCCGCCAAACTCCTACACTTTCAAGTCCACACCAACCCCAACACCACGCTCAGAGGAACACTCATCTATAGACCTCCAAGACCCAGGGCACCGTTCAGCAACGCCATCGCCGACCTGGCCAGCACCCACGCACTCGCCTCCACGGACTACATCCTCCTCAGGGACCTGAACTTCCACCTCAAAAACAACAATGACACCAACTCCACCACCCTGACCGAAAACCTCGCCAACCTCGGCTTCACACAGCTCGTCAACACACCCACCCACACAGTCACACTCTCAACCCAATTTTCTCCACTAGCAACCACGTCTCCTTCAATCATACCACCAAACTCTACTGGACCGACCACCACTGCATCCATTTCACCTTCAAGAAACAAACCGAACACCACCTCACCGAACAACCACCCTGCCGACGCTGGGGCAAAGTCACCGAAGATCAACTAACCAACACCCTAGCCCAGAAACCGCCCGCCAACCTCACCGACCCGGACATCGCCGCACACAACCTCAAGCTATGGATCGACGACTGCGCCGACCGCCTTGCTCCACTCAGAAAACCCTCCAACAACCATGTCAACAAAAGAGCCACCTGGTTCACCGACGATCTCCAAGCCTCCCAACGCCACTGTAGGAAACTCAAACAATTATGGCTACTCGAACGCACTACAAACAACCATACGGCACTCAAGGATGCTACACGCAAACATCACCAACTCATCAGGCTAGCAAAAAGATCCTCCTTCAAAACCCGCCTAGAAAACAACGCCCACAACTGCAAAGAACTTTTCAACATTGTAAAAGAACTCTCCAGCCCAAGCGCCACCGTCAACGACATCACCCCCTCCCAAGAACTATGCGACGCCCCAGCCACCGCCTTCCACCAAAAAAATCACTGACATCCACAACAGCTTCAACTCCCTTCACACCTCGGACACTCCTACTCCACCCTCCACGAACTCCACCCGCTCCAGCCGACTGACCTCCTGGACCAACATCAGCGACAACGAAACCCGCAAGACCATGAATTCCATCCACTCAGGATCACCATCAGACCCCTGCCCACACCACATCTTTAACAAAGCAGACGCAGCCATCGCACCACACCTACGGAAGATCATCAACATCTCCTTCGAGACTGCAAGATTCCCGGAAAGCTGGAAACACGCCGAAATCAACGCTCTTCTCAAAAAAACAAAGGCGGACCCAAAGGACCTAAAGAACTTCCGGCCCATCTCCCTGCTCCCTTTCCCGGCAAAGGTCATTGAGAAAATCGTCAACACTCAGCTCACTCGGTACCTCGAAGATAACAACAACCTCGTACCCCTCCCAGTCCGGCTTCAGACGAAACCACAGCACCGAAACCGCCCTCCTCGCCGCCACAGACGACATCAGAAGCCACCTCGACAATGGAGAAACATCAGCCCTCATCCTCCTAGACCTATCGGCCGCCTTTGACACTGTCTGCCACCACACTCTGAAAATCCGCCTCCTCGAAGCAGGAATCCAAGACCTGGCCCGTGAATGGACTGCATCCTTCCTCGCCGGCAAAACCCAAAGAGTCTGCCTCCCCCCCGTTCCAATCCAAGGCCTACAACATCATCTGTGGCGTACCCCAGGGCTCGTCACTCAGCCCGACGCTGTTCAACATCTACATGGCCCCCCTCGCACAAGTGGCCCGTCAGCACAACCTCAACATCTCCTACGCCAACGACACCCAACTCATCCTTTCCCTCACCAAGGACCCACACACTGCCAAAATCAACCTCCACGAGGGACTGAAAGCTATCGCCGACTGGATGAGAGACAGACAGCTAAAACTGAACTAGGACAAAACAAAGGTTCTCATCCTCGGGCCCACCCCCTCCGCCTGGGACGACTCATGGTGGCCGGCCTCGCTGGGTCCCCCACCAACACCCAACGACAGCACACGAAACCTCGGCTTCACCCTCGACTCATCCCTCTCCATGTCTAAGCAGGTCAACGTCGTCTCCTCCTCCTGCTACAACACCCTCTGCATGTATCGCAGAGTCTACAAATGGATCCCAACAGAAACAATAAAAACAGTAACCCAGGCCCTCGTCAGCAGCAGACTCGACTACGGCAACGTCCTCTACGCCGGTATCCCATCCAAACGCCTCCAACGCATCCAAAACACCTCCGCCCGACTCATCCTCAACATCCCTCGCCACAACCACATCACCCCCCACCTGAGAGACCTTCACTGGCTCCCCGTCAACAAGAGGATCACCTTCAAGCTCCTCACCCACGCACACAAAGCACTCCACAACACCGGACCGACCTACCTGAACAGCAGACTCCGCTTCTACATCCCCACCCGGCAACTCCGATCCACCAACCTCGCCTCCATCCCCCGCATCCGGCGCAGATCCTCCAGCGGTAGATCGTTCTCTCACCTCGCTGCCAAGACCTGGAACTGGAACACCCTCCCGTTTGACCTAAGACAGACCCAGGACCTGCTTTCCTTCAGAAAACTCCTCAAGACCTGGCTCTTCGAGCAGTAGCAGACCCCCCCCCCAACCCCCCCCCCCCCCCCTTAGCACCTTGAAACCCTCACGGGTGTGTAGCACGCTTTACAAATAAATTGATTGATTTCACAATCTTCTTAATACTTCCTTCACACAGGCATAAAGTTCTTTGATATTTGTGAAAATATCAATGTCATCTAGATATAATGATTTAGCTAGCATATCTAAAAAAAAAAAAAAAAATTACGAAATGTTGAAAAGTGGCTAGTGCACTACCTAACCCATATGGCAATATGAAATACCCAAAATACCATTGTCTTGTGTTGAATGCAGTCTTTCACTCATCTCCTGGTCTTATTCTTACTAAGTTGTAGGCACAACGTAGATCAATCTTATAAAACAAGTTGTCTGGTTTGATGTGATCTAACAGTACGGAGATCAGTGCTAATGGGTAGCTATACCTCATTATGATAACATTAAGTCTGTGTATTTTATGCATGGTCTGAACTCACCACCTGGTTGGAGGATGAAGAAAATTGGGGGCCCTGCACTTGCAGTGGAATGACACATTAACCCCATTCTGTAGATTTTCAGACAAATATTCTTGAAGTGTTTTTATTATCTTTTTGTGAGTGGTTATCCACTGATGTGGAACCATTGCTCCTGGTATCAAACCAATAGAGCATTCATAACGATGGTGAGGGGGCAGTTGGTCTACTCCTCTTTTATTAAAATACATATATTTTAAATCCTTATGCCTTGGGTATCTGAGGTACTTCCTTCTTCTGTGCAGTACAACAACTTAAGGGAAGGGTACACTCTAATTCTTTCAGAGAAAAACAGCTTTTCTGGTGATCTTTCCAAGAAAAATAGAGGGATTATGTTTGGGTCACCAAGTAGTACTGAGTACAATGTCAAACCTTGAGGTGGTCAATGAAGTCAAACTGAATTGTCTCAAAATATCCAATATGCAGAACCACTGCTATATATGGAATTTCTTTGCGGACTTCTCTAGATATCAGACCTTTCCCATCTATTCTTACGATGGGTTCTGAAATTGCTATTTCTTGTTTCAGTAAACCAGTTTTTTTTTTTTCTTAATGAAACTTTTGATCAATAAAGCACCCTTAGAATCTGTACCCGAGTAAAAAATGCTCTCCACTAAAGTCTTAACAGATGGGCGAAAACTTGAGAATACTGCTAGGACTCATCTGGGGTTCCCCCTTTAGAGTAGAGTCCTGGAGTTTCGGGTTATACTCAGTGATTTAAAAAAAAAATGTGTACTGGCCTTACGCAATAGATTCAAAGACTTTCCTCCTCCTCTTCCTTCTTCCATCTTTCTGACCCCAATCGGGCCATTGACCACCTTGAAAGGCACCCAAGTCCCCACTACCCAGGGGCACCCACACTGGGAATAAGCTCTTCTCTTGGGAAGCTCTAGCAATGCCCACATTGACTTCATAGACTCCCTTAAACCCTACCCCGAACTCACATCGATAATGACCTCCAGCAGACCCGGGATGTTTACCCCAGCCCCACCTTCCTTCTCCCTCCCCCCAACAACCTCCCTCATCCACCACTAAAGGAAGCTCCCCTGCACAGAAGCAGAAGAGGAGAAACCCTTCATGGCCAGTACAATGTAATGAAGATCACCTGCACAAAGCCCTAAAGTACCTTCCTTAGAATGCAAGGAATGAAATCCAAGGAAACAGGAAATGTATAGTGGAGAGGAAGCCACCCCTTAGATGGAATGAGTCTCCCAGGGCTTCTTGCAGAGGAAATTACTAAGCACAGAACTGCAGGCAGCACCTGTTCTTGTGTTTTGCAGAAATGTTCACCGGAGGAGTGCTCCATGTGGCTAAAATGTACTTGCCCATCTCAGGGTGAAGACATCACAATTAGTTACCAAGGTGGCGATGAGATAATTAGTTCGCATGTGCTTTGAACATACCAAACGGTTCTCGATCAGCCAGACAGTTTAAGCCTGAACCCAAGACTATAATCTCTCACCTCCTTATACAGGGAATATGAGTCCATGCCACACTGCTTGTTCACATACCACATTGTGTTGTGTTGTCCATTAGGACCTGAACAGACCTACCCCAGGTAGATGGAAGAAACATCTTGGAGGCCAGGTGTATTCCACAATGCTTGAGCATTCCACAATGCTTGAGCAATCGGACATAAGATTTTGTTTCCCAGGAAGAAGGGAGACTAAAAGCCACTGATATCTAATGCCTCAAAGTGACCACCCTACCAGAGGAAGAAGGCATTAGTCACCACTGTGGGCATCGCTGAAAGAGAGGCGAAAGGGGTCAGACAAATAAGGTGCTCCATCACTCATAGCCATATTAGGTCCAGAGTTGCTTCTAAAGAAATGTAGATGTTGTCTGTGAGGACTCTATAGCACTGTGCACCAGTGGAGTGCAAGAATGTGCCACCGAGCACAAGGAATAAGCAAAATGCACGAGGTGAGCATGCCCAAACAGCACAGGACTGTCGGGCCAGAAGAAGAAGACCTCCTTTCTTGAAACAGCGGAATCATACCCTGATTGTTTCAAACCAGATGAAGAGGCAGCAAGGCCTCGAGGCAGGGAGCACCAAGCTCTGCCCTAAAATATAGAAGATGCTATGAGAGAGAGGTTAATGGAAAAACCCAATTCCAGCAGGGAGATCATGGTCTGCAGGTTGTCCAATATAAGCATCAGCTCGCCTACGTTCAGCAGCCAGCCATCCATGTACTGAAATACCAAGATCCAGAACCTGCAAAAATGTTCTGCAACCATAGACATTACTCTTGACACCTTCTGAAAGACCACAGGATCAGTATTATAAGCATCCAGCAACTCATGAAACTCCAACCAAGTCTTCAAGTTTCAGAGCTAAGGGAACATATGCCAGAGACAGCACTGTGAACTTCTTGTAAAGGAATGCTGTAGGAAGTTGGCTCTGTATGCACTATTTCAAAGTAAGGAATAGTATGCACAGAGTCCAAGGGTTCCCCTTAGAGGTAAGATAGTGGCAAAAAGAGATAATTCTAATGCTCTATTTTGTGGTAGTGTGGTCGAGCAGTAGGCTTATCAAAGGAGTAGTGTTAAGCATTTGTTGTACATACACACAGGCAATAAATGAGGAACACACACTCAGAGACAATTCCAGGCCAATAGGTTTTGTTATAGAAAAATATATTTTCTTAGTTTATTTTAAGAACCACAGGTTCAAATTCTACATGTAATATCTCATTTGAAAGGTATTGCAGGTAAGTACTCTAGGAACTTTGAACAATCACAATAGCATATATACTTTTTACATAAAACACATTTAGCTGTTTTAAAAGTGGACACAGTGCAATTTTCACAGTTCCTAGGGGAGGTAAAGTAATGTTAGTTCTTGCAGGTAAGTAAACCACCTACGGGGTTCAAATTGGGGTCCAAGGTAGCCCACCGTTGGGGGCTCAGAGCAACCCCAAAGTCACCACACCAGCAGCTCAGGGCCGGTCAGGTGCAGAGTTCAAAGTGGTGCCCAAAACGCATAGGCTTCAATGGAGAGAAGGGGGTGCCCCGGTTCCAGTCTGCCAGCAGGTAAGTACCCGCGTCTTCGGAGGGCAGACCAGGGGGGTTTTGTAGGGCACCGGGGGGGACATAAGCTCACACAAAAAGTACACCCTCAGCGGCACTGGGGCGGCCGGGTGCAGTGTGCAAACACGCGTCGGGTTTCCAATGGATTTCAATGAGAGACCAAGGGGTCTCTTCAGCGATGCAGGCAGGCAAGGGGGGGGCTCCTCGGGGTAGCCACCACCTGGGCAAGGGAGAGGGCCTCCTGGGGGTCACTCCTGCACTGGAGTTCCGATCCTTCAGGTGCTGGGGGCTGCGGGTGCAGGGTCTTTTCCAGCCGTCTGGATTTTAAAGTCAGGCAGTCGCGGTCAGGGGGAGCCTCGGGATTCCCTCTGCAGGCGTCGCTGTGGGGACTCAGGGGGGACAACTTTGGTTGCTCACAGTCTCGGAGTCGCCGGAGGGTCCTCCCTGAGGTGTTGTTTCTTCACCAGTCGAGTCGGGGTCGCCGGGTGCAGTGTTGCAAGTCTCACGCTTCTTGCGGGGATTGCAGGGGTCTTTAAATCTGCTCCTCTGGATACAAAGTTGCAGTCTTCGTTGAACAGGGCCGCTGTTCTCGGGAGTTTCTTGGTCTTTTGGAAGCAGGGCAGTCCTCTGAGGATTCAGAGGTCGCTGGTCCCAGGGAAAGCGTCGCTGGAGCAGTTTTCTTCTGAAGGAGGGAGACAGACCGGTAGGGCAGTTGGTGTCTCCGTCTTCTCTGCAGGGGTTTTTCAGCTCAGCAGTCCTCTCCTTCGTAAGTTGCAGGAATCTAAATTCTTAGGTTCAGGGGAGCCCTTAAATACTAAATTTAAGGGCGTGTTTAGGTCTGGGGGGTTAGTACCCAATGGCTAATAGCCCTGAGGGTGGGTACACCCTCTTTGTGCCTCTTCCCAAGGGGAGGGGGTCACATTCCTATCCCTATTGGGGGAATCCTCCTTCTACAAGATGGAGGATTTCTAAAAGTCAGAGTCACCTCAGTTCAGGACACCTTAGGGGCTGTCCTGACTGGCCAGTGACGACTCCTTGTTTTTCTCATTATCGCTCCTGGACTTGCCGCCAAAAGTGGGGGCTGGGTCCAGGGGGCGGGCATCTCCACTAGCTGGAGTGCCCTGGGGCATTGTAACACGAAGCTTGAGCCTTTCAAGCTCACTGCTAGGGGTTACAGTTCCTGCAGGGGGAGGTGTGAAGCACCTCCACCCAGAGTAGGCTTTGTTTCTGTCCTCAGAGAGCACAAAGGCTCTCACCGCATGGGGTCAGAAACTCGTCTCTCAGCAGCAGGCTGGCAGAGACCAGTCAGTCCTGCACTGAACAATTGGGTAAAATACAGGGGGCATCTCTAAGATGCCCTCTGTGTGCATTTTTTTTATAAATCCAACACTGGCATCAGTGTGGGTTTATTATTCTGAGAAGTTTGGTACCAAACTTCCCAGTATTCAGTGTAGCCATTATGGAGCTGTGGAGATCGTTTTTGACAGACTCCCAGACCATATGCTCTTATGGCTACCCTGCACTTACAATGTCTAAGGTTTTGCTTAGACACTGTAGGGGCATAGTGCTCATGCACCTATGCCCTCACCTGTGGTATAGTGCACCCTGCCTTAGGGCTGTAAGGCCTGCTAGAGGGGTGACTTACCTATGCCACAAGCAGTGTGAGGTTGGCATGGCACCCTGAGGGGAGTGCCATGTCGACTTAGTCATTTCCTCCCCACCTGCACACACAAGCTGGCAAGCAGTGTGTCTGTGCTGAGTGAGGGGTCCCTAGGGTGGCATAAGACATGCTGCAGCCCTTAGAGACCTTCCCTGGCATCAGGGCCCTTGGTACCAGGGGTACCAGCTACAAGGGACTTACCTGGGTGCCAGGGTTGTGCCAATTGTGGAGACAATGGTACATTTTAGGTGAAAGAACACTGGTGCTGGGGCCTGGTTAGCAGGGTCCCAGCACACTTCTCAGTCAAGTCAGCATCAGTATCAGGCAAAAAGTGGGGGGGTAACTGCAACAGGGAGCCATTTCTTTACAAATGCGTTCAGAACACAAAGGTTCAGAATAGGATGGAGGCCCTGACTTTCTTGGTATGAAAAAATTGTTTTGGAGGTCGGGGGAGCCTAGGAGCGGCTCGGACAACGGGAGCAGCACTTTTTGGGCTCTGTGCTGAAGTAGAGCCGCCCTGGAGCACCGACGCTCACGGAGGGCAGTGGTGCAGGCCCCCCTCTGTGGTGAACTTTAGCAAAACAAAAAGATGATGGACGGAGTGCTGAACAATGCAAACACTCACCCCCAGTCACAGATCTGGGTTTAATCCATCGTTCTTTTGCACACCATGCCACCCCAGTTTGGACCCAGCGAATGCAAATCAGTCTTGACCCCTCTGTGGTGATACAGGTAGAGGCAGAGCCAACACAAGCAAAGGCTGGATGAGCTCTGAGCTGGTCAAGGCAACGGTAAGGAGGGGCAGGTCAGCGCGGAGAGGGATTGAGGCACTGGAAAGACCTAGAAACTCCTCAAGAAGGGGGGCCCCTTGCGCAGAACACATGGAGTGGAGTTCAAATTCAAGGTAGGAGGGTCATGGACCCTTTCAGTTTGAAAATAGCTCGTAATATCATCAACCCTGGCGTTTTAAAGGAGTTTGAGGGTTCTCTGGGCCCCGGGGGTGAAGCTTTTCCTTCTAATTTAAGAGGTCAGGCGCCTAAAAAACAGACTCCGTTTTCGAGTAGTAATAAAATAGTAAAAATACCCCTAAAATGACCCCCTCTGTGAGAAATTATTTCAAAGTTGAGTCTGGGATGGTAGATTCTCCATCTAAGAAACTGGAAATACAACAGGAAAGGCACATTCAAGGCACTGCAGACATGGAGGAGCAAGGTGATATAGGGGAACCTGGTTTCTTTTTAACATAAGGTTTGAATGAAAAAATCCTTTCTAAGGCACTCAGGTTGAGAACTATTAAAGCTCAGGATTTTTCGTTCTAGAATAAATCAGACCTGTCTAGGATTACTATTAACAAGCAATGGAAACTGGGGCAGGGGCTTGAGGAATTTAAAAGGTTAGGGGCATCTGCACAACTTAAGTTTCCTGCTACCCTTAAAGTCATGTTCAATAATAAGGTGTATAATATGTTAGAGATGGTAAGGCAGCGGATGAGTTGCTGGCAGATATCATGTCAGGGGACTGCGCCAATAGAAAGTAATACGTTTGGCACTCGCCCGGGAGCCATGTAGGCTCTAATTATGGGTCTATATTGGTCCATTATTCGAAGGGGGTTCTCCAAGAGTGGGGAGGGAAGGTAGGGGAGTGATGGGGAAGGGACACTGGTTGGGGAGCATGAGGGGAAAAAAAGAAAAAAAGGTTCCCTTTTTCACCTCAATTAATTTGGCCCCTAGTTGGTAATGGCAAGTGAGTTTAGTGAATGCCGGGGGCGCCAGGGGCGTCTCCTTTCAGATACTTTCTTGGAATTTTAATGGTCTAAGAACAAAGGGAAGAAGAAAGAAGACAATATTTAAAGATTCCCCAGCTCAAATATTAATCTTGCAGGAGACTCATTTAACTAGAGAAGAGGGTAGTGAGTTGCTTAAAAATGGCTTCATTCCTATGCCTGTACTGAGCATAATTCCAGCACCAGGGGAGTGGCTATTCTAATTAAACATGGGATATAGGCAGGAATACTGGAGATGAGGTCTAATTTAGTGGGCAGATGGATCATAATTAAAGTACAAATTAACAACAGAAGACTCACATTGGTTGGGTTTTATGGCCTGAACTGTGATGATACAGCTTTTTTCACAGCTAGTTGACGATCATGATCCTGTCATAATGGCGGGGGATTTCAATGTTGTGTTAGATAACAAGCTAGACAGGTCGGAGAAGTGCAGATCTCTAGGGACTTCAAAATCTCAACTTTTTTTTAGAGGAATGATGAAAGAGTGGGGGTTAAGGGATTTATGGTGGCAGAGAAAGGGGGAGCCAAGGGGTTTCTCCTTTTATAATAAAAAGTATAAGCATGCCTCTCGCATAGATTATTTTCTTATTGAAATGAAGATGGGGGGCTTGGTAGACAATGTCACTTACCTGCCCGCCCATTTATCTGATCATGCAGCAGTGACATTAAATTTAAGGTTGGCAGGGGGGCTGAGCGGCAGTAGATGGACACTTGACCACACGTTATTACAAGATGTGGAGGTTTTTGGGTCAGTTACGAATAGAGACAAGTTTTTTTTTTTTAAAGACAAACTGGGATCTGCTCCGCTAGCAGTGGTATGGGATACCTTTAAAGCTGTTATGAGAGGTAAAATCATGAGCATAGCCAGCTATAAAAATAAGCAGTACAGGTCTGCTATCCTGCATTTAGAACAGGAAATGTTTAAAGTAAGGAATCAACTATCTTTGAATACTAAGGAGGAGGTTGAGGCTTTAGAGAATAAGTTGAGGGGGCTGAGATGTCAGCTTGAAGAGGTGTTACAAGCTAGGGTTGTTAAAAGAGAAGAGGCTATTAAGTTAGCTGAAGTTGAGATAAATCAGTCAGGTGAAAGGTCATCGAGTAATGCAATGGAGGCAGCTTTTCAAACATTCTTTTCTGACCTTTATAAGGAGAAGACTGAGGTAAGGGAGGAGGATATAGGAAAATGGTTGGCAGATGATATACTCCCATCCACCTCACAAGAGGAGCAGATTCTTTTAAATAGTCCAAATTCTGCTGGGGAAATTAGGAAGGTGTTTAAAGACAGTAAGGGTGGTAAGGAAGCTGGACCAGACAGTATTCCGATGGAACTTTATAAGGCTTAGGGTGAGGTAATAATTCAAGTTTTGTTAGATTTAGTTTTGGCGGTTTTTGAAAATAGGGCCCCTATTCTGAGTTCATGGAATGAGGCCACGATAGCGGTAATTTTGAAACCGGGTAAGAGCCCGCTTAAGTGTGAATCGTATAGGCCTATCTCTTTGCTGAATTGTGATTATAAAATATTCGCTAAAATACTCGCTGATAGACTAAGTAGAGTGGTGGGTTGTTCGATTCATCCAGACCAGAAAGGGTTTATCAAAGGTATATTTTTGCATGAACTGACATATAATCTGGTAGGGGCCATAGATATGACTACTTCTTTGGAAATACCCCTGGCGTAATTACTCTAGATGCAATGAAGGCCTTTGATAGAGTGAACTGGAATTATTTAGCTCACATTCTGGGATTATATGGTCTGGGAGAAAACCTTTGTAGAACAATAGAGAAAACCTTTGTAGAACAATAGGTTATATATATATATATATATATATATATATATATATATATATATATATATATATATATATATATATATAAAGATCCCATTGCAAGAGTTCTAGTAAATGGTAATCTCACTGAGCCCTTGAAGATAACGAGGGGCACCAGGCAGGGTTGCCCGCTTTCCCCTTTATTGTTTGATTTTTACATAGAGCCTGTTGGCCCTAGCCGAAGATTTTGCTAGAGTGTCCGGTTACCATGTCAATCCTGAGAAAACAGAGGTTATGGCTTGGAATCCTTAGACGGAGGGACAAGCACAATTGAAGTGGGAAATTAGATATCTAGGGATTTTGTTCACACAAGAAATTAGCCATCTCGTAACATGGAATTTAAAGCTTCTGGTAGAGGAAGGGTGTAGGTCTTTACAAAAATGGATGTATCTCCCCCTGACAATTGTGGGCAGGGTCAACTTGGTAAAGATGATGATTTTGCCTAAAATTAACTTTTTGTATAGCTCCATCCCACTTTCTATGCACAAACATTATTTGGGGAAGCTTTAGCAGGCTATTACCTCCTTTATTTGGGCATCAAAAGGCCCCAGGATTTCTTATTGAGACACGGAATTCCCTCTGTTGATATGCCACAAATGACAAATACAGGGAGTGCAGAATTATTAGGCAAATGAGTATTTTGACCACATCATCCTCTTTATGCATGTTGTCTTACTCCAAGCTGTATAGGCTCGAAAGCCTACTACCAATTAAGCATATTAGGTGATGTGCATCTCTGTAATGAGAAGGGGTGTGGTCTAATGACATCAACACCCTATATCAGGTGTGCATAATTATTAGGCAACTTCCTTTCCTATGGCAAAATGGGTCAAAAGAAGGACTTGACAGGCTCAGAAAAGTCAAAAATAGTGAGATATCTTGCAGAGGGATGCAGCACTCTTAAAATTGCAAAGCTTCTGAAGCGTAATCATCGAACAATCAAGCGTTTCATTCAAAATAGTCAACAGGGTCGCAAAAAGCGTGTGGAAAAACCAAGGCACAAAATAACTGCCCATGAACTGAGAAAAGTCAAGTGTGCACCTGCCACGATGCCACTTGCCACCAGTTTGGCCATATTTCAGAGCTGCAACATCACTGGAGTGCCCAAAAGCACAAGGTGTGCAATACTCAGAGACATGGCCAAGGTAAGAAAGGCTGAAAGACGACCACCACTGAACAAGACACACAAGCTGAAACGTCAAGACTGAGCCAAGAAATATCTCAAGACTGATTTTCTAAGGTTTTATGGACTGATTAAATGAGAGTGAGTCTTGATGGGCCAGATGGATGGGCCCGTGGCTGGATTGGTAAAGGGCAGAGAGCTCCAGTCCGACTCAGACGCCAGCAAGGTGGAGGTGGAGTACTGGTTTGGGCTGGTATCATCAAAGATGAGCTTGTGGGGCCTTTTCGGGTTGAGGATGGAGTCAAGCTCAACTCCCAGTCCTACTGCCAGTTCCTGGTAGACACCTTCTTCAAGCAGTGGTACAGGAAGAAGTCTGCATCCTTCAAGAAAAACATGATTTTCATGCAGGACAATGCTCCATCACACGCGTCCAAGTACTCCATAGCGTGGCTGGCAAGAAAGGGTATAAAAGAAGGAAATCTAATGACATGGCCTCCTTGTTCACCTGATCTGAACCCCATTGAGAACCTGTGGTCCATCATCAAATGTGAGATTTACAAGGAGGGAAAACAGTACACCTCTCTGAACAGTGTCTGGGAGGCTGTGGTTGCTGCTGCACGCAATGTTGATGGTGAACAGATCAAAACACTGACAGAATCCATGGATGGCAGGCTTTTGAGTGTCCTTGCAAAGAAAGGTGGCTATATTGGTCACTGATTTGTTTTTGTTTTGTTTTTGAATGTCAGAAATGTATATTTGTGAATGTTGAGATGTTATATTGGTTTCACTGGTAATAATAAATAATTGAAATGGGTATATATTTGTTTTTTGTTAAGTTGCCTAATAATTATGCACAGTAATAGTCACCTGCACACACAGATATCCCCCTAACATAGCTAAAACTAAAAACAAACTAAAAACTACTTCCAAAAATATTCAGCTTTGATATTAATGAGTTTTTTGGGTTCATTGAGAACATGGTTGTTGTTCAATAATAAAATTAATCCTTAAAAATACAACTTGCCTAATAATTCTGCACTCCCTGTAGAGTTGATCAGTTTGGTGAAAGTTCTACAATCTCTAAAAATAAAATGTTAGGCATTGCTTCACATCTCCCTGCAGTATTTTTAAAATTATGGAAAAAGGCTGGCAAATGTAACCTTCCAATTAATGGCCAAGGTTCCCTTAGGGATACTGGCTAGGATCGTCAGCATGTGACTATTGGATATTTGTAGCTGTGGGTGGCAGCGAACATGTCCCAAGTCAGTGTCCTCCAGACAGCAAAAATTATAGTGGCCTTTTATCCAACACATTTGTGATTCTCTGATACGTGGCGGCTGAGAGCATCTGCACAAAGGTTCTTCAGATTTGGCACATGTTCTGTATATAGATGCGCATTGTTCTCTATGGCCCAGGGCCAGAGTTTCTTGTCCTTTACTGATAAGTGAGATTTCACGCCTCTTGCTTGTGGGTGGTGTCCACTGGAATGCACACATGCAAATACAGGGGCAGCTTGTCCACTGTGGCAGGGGAACGTTTCCCCCCCCCCCTCCACTCCCAACCCCTGGCAGCAGTTGCAAAACTTTTGCAAGTAAAGGATAATAAACTATGTTTATTATTGTTTTCTTTTAAAAGAGGCGGGCCGCGGGCTGTGATGAGCACAGTAGGCGTGTATGTTTGACCAGCCGTCTTGGGCCGGCCAAATACACTTGAGCACTAGGCACTCTCCAACCCGGCAACGCAGGAACTGCGTTGCCAGGTTAGAGACAGCAGGCAGAGACTTCCACTCTGCCTCTGAGCGCCCTGGCTGGGCGTTCCCTCCAATCCTAACGCTGCTTTCATGCTGCCAGTAGCATGAAAGCAGTGTTAGGATTGGACGCAGGGCAGGCTATGCACCAGTGCCTGCAGTTGAGGACCAAGGATCAGCATGGTAAGAAAGGTAAGGGTTTTTTCTTTTTTTTACATTATTATATGTTATTTTTGTCTCAGCCGTACCTTCCCCTCCAAAACCACCAAGCCGCGCGATTTCCCACCCGCGAGCCACCACTGTGCAAATCTCCTATTTGGAAGAGAAAGGCCTATTTCACTACTTTGAGCTCTAGGAGACTTCTATAAAGTTTGCATTCCAAATGAGACAATTTTTCACTTACATGAGTGTGACATAAATGAGCTCCACATCCCAACTGAGAAGCATCTGTTGTCGAGAACATTTGGGACATTGGACGGAAAAAGAGGCTGTTTAGCCAATACATTCTCTATTATTTCTACCAATAGAGCGCTCTTTTCACTATCTCTGACACTTTGATTTTGCATTCCTATCTACCAGAGAGGACTGCAGATTTAGTTCTTCTTGAACTGGCCTCTCCTGTACATGACACTGTGATATCCACAGGATGCTATAAAACATAGCACAATTTTATATTTTCTTAATATCACTTTGGTGCCATTATGCCTCTTTTGGTGGACAAGTGATATATAAAATAAATGAATCAAGTATTGTGCTTTGAAACTGAACTTGAGAGACTACCAACTACTGCTGTTTGGTTTGATGTCTTTCCTTCCAAGCACAAGCTTTTAACCTAACCATGAAGATTTGTTCCCAAGAAATACAATTCAAAATCCCGTGGGGAACAATCAGTGTTGTCCCTTGAACTACTCTGCATGCCTAGCCATAACAATGAGCTTTGATCGGCCAATCTTCCAAATAAGAGTAAATCGACAACCCTGATGTTGCAGTTAGGTAGCTACCAGAGCTATTCACATGGCAAATATTCTTGCCGCGGAGTTGAGCCCAAATGGGAATATTCTGAACTGATGATGGCCATCTACCATGAAGCACAACAATTCTAAGTCTAGGCTAAGTTGTTTTATTTGATGAATGGGTGAATCTCCTGCAATCGGACCATTCAATTTCACTGCTTTTCTCTGGTATTTGGTTGGTCTTCATGAATCTAAAATTGGACGGAAGTCAACTTTTTTGAATATGGGTAAAACATTTGGAATAACATCCTTCCAACCCTCTGGCACAAGAATAAGATTTCTTTAGCCCCTTTCTGAAGTAATTCCAATTTTTCCTCTTTCACTTATGATAGATAAGTCTGAACCTTCTTTTTAGGTTCAGTGGATGGTCTGGTAGCATCTGTACAAATTTCAAAATGTCCCTTTTTGAAAGTGTCAAAGATTCATCTGCCTGACAATGTCCCTTGCTGACAGGGACAAATGGAAAGATATTGACTGAGCAATTCAGAGTTGCCTGTTGTGATTCTTAAGGCGAATGACTCAGAAGCAAAGGGAAGACCAGTCTGTTGGACTGTCCCTCTGATTTCTTTGTGGTTGGATGAATTTCTGCTGGAGTCCATATTGTCAAGGCTGATGAAAATTATCATATTAATAATGTCTTTGATACCACCATTGGTAACCAAAGTATGAATGATACCTTTGCCCAATGACCTTTGTAACTGTATTAGTTTCACTGGGTTACAAGGTATTATCAACTCCCTTGCCAAACATGCTACCATCAAGACTGTTGCTGGGTGCTTTATTGACAGTATACCCTCTTCCCAACTTGATCCAACAGGGGAACTGCTCAGATAGATTATTTTTTTTACTACTTGAAATCAAATACAGATTTTTCTGACTCAATTATTAATTGAACTTGCTTGATTCTTATGTGGCAAGGGTGTGAATATGCTGATATAATCGGGAGGGGAATTCACTGATGACTCCATCCTAGGGATTATGTCAGGATCCTTCAGCTTTCTGGGCCACACATTATCTTTGTCTCCTTCATCTCATAAACCTAGACTGTATATGTCAGCACTGCCATTGCAGCCACTTCCTACATACATCCCATCCTGACATTCATAATTACTTTAATCTCAAGGTTGTCTTGTATCTTCGGAAGTCTCAGGTATTGGAAAAGCAGGTCAAAGTCGAGGTATCGAAGTATGGTGCTGAAGGAGGCATGGGGGGGGGGGCATATCTGGCGTGTGAAAACTTATTAGGCTGAACCGGAAATAGATGTGGCAGTAGTGGTGACAAAGGTGGACATGGTGGCAAGATTGAGGAACTTGAGTCTGATAGACGTCATTTTGGGTGCCTAAGATAAATGTAAAAAATCATATTTTACAATGAAGTCAACATATCTAGAGGAACATTAACCACGGACATCTGTGTTGCATTCCAATGTCTGTCTACACTGCTGCAGGGCAAAACCAGAGGTTCCCTGTGATGCCTGTAACATTTGTATTTCTCCCCATCCATCTGATTCTATTATCAAGAACTTGTTATTCAAGTTCCTGTGAATTAAAGCAAATTTACTGCATTTAACTACATCCTCCTTGAATTCATTTAAACAGAGAAAAACAAAAGCTAGATATCTAAATGCAGAGAGGGCCTATTGGGAGCTTTTTAATCCCTCGTCTCCTACACCAAAAGATGATGTTTGCTAAATTATTTCAGAGGGTGTAAGGGTGTAAATCAACTGGCAAAACCAGCAAAGACTGTAGTGGAACTGTTGACATAATCCACAAAATTGAAAGTACTGAAATTACAGTTGCAACTGAAGTGAAAGTCATCACTGGTGTCATGGCAAATGGTGAGATGATCATACATAGACATGAGAAAGCCATTGACTGAATAACCAACAGAGCTTGCAGAGGAGCTAGAATCTGAAAGACCTCCACAAAGGAGCATATGTAGGCAAGGAAGAATCTGTAGGAGCCAGTGAATGATTCACTATCACTACTCTGAATCCATCAACAGAGCAAGTATTGTTGAAAAGCTTAAAGTAGCTGAAATTTTTGTTGACAATCTAGATTCTTGCTAGGTGTACTTACCATTACAATTAAATTACTTGCTTGGCCTTGGATATGGTGGCACTTGTAAGCCGCTGTCTAGACAATTGATAAGCTAGCGGTCACGAATGACTGAATGCAAGTTTGTCATATAGGTGGTCAACAGCAGAGTGTGGTCCGCAGAGGAACAAGATGACACAGTAATTCAGCAGTGCCAAACACGATAAATCTGACATCTGTGGTGTCATCAGTATTTGGAAAAGACAATAGTAGGACACAATTATTTAGACTTCAGCTCTGCCACATAACATGCAAAAAGCTGGTGGAGAGATGAAGGTCCTCACGGTGTGGTGGGTTAGGGACATAGGGGGGCGATGTAGGCAACAGTGAACCAGGAGACTGCACGACAGCGAGAAGCCCGCACAATATTTCAAAGCAGAGGGGGCTGAGGTGGGTGGCTGACCCTAGCCAACAACAGTCATGGTCATGGAAGGGGGTACGCGAAGGGAGGCTGGACAGAGGCAGTGAATGCAGCAGCCCATTAAAATGGAGTGCAGGAGCCACTACACAAGAGTGAGATAGCCCCTAAGTAGGATGGCCCCTAAGTAAGAGGAGAATGGGCTGGTGGTGAAACCCCAGTGAAATATGGGCATCAGGAGTCAAGGGTGGATGGGCCTGGACAGCTGAGAAGCCAGGGTAAATCAACAAGCGTGGCACACAACCGCCCACGGAGCCAGGTGACCTCCTGGGAACCAGAGTGAACGGCAATATTAGCAGACCTCCCAGGCTGCCTGGCAAACAGACACTTATTCATCTGTCTCATGGGCAATACAGTTCCAGCACAATGCTGGGCCTTGTATCAGCCCCACCACATCAGACAGACAGGTAAGTGATAAGGAGACCTTGCAAGCAGCCAACAGTAGACAGTTCAAGAGCCGCAGGCAAGCAACAGTGTGACAGGCAAATGTTGGTAGAGGGGCACAAGGAAGCACCAAATAATACTCAGTCTAATTGCCCACATAAAACAGCAATGCCTGCCCACACTGACACCAAGAGAGACAGGGAAGGCTAAAAGCGGCTGAATGAGAGACCATGGAACTGAGGAGGCCCCAGAAGATTAAGGAACTACACGCAGTGGGGTGGTAATATACAAATAGCCAGCTCACTAAACAGCAAAGGACAGGAAGATGCTGAATCCTGCTATAAGTGCACAACCAACTGGGGAGCCAGCACGAAAGTAAAACAGTAATTCTGAGCTCAAAATAAAACTTTTTTCCTCAGTGGGCTGAAGACCAAGGATGTGCACAGATGGGGTTGGGGGGAGTTTTACCCACCATGGCAAGCCAGATATAAAGGTCTTTTGTGAAGAAAACCCATTAGAGAAGGGGGTGAATCAAAAGATCAATGTGCAGAGAGCCAAACACAACAGCAAGACAACCCCATGTTAAAGAATGTATTAACAACAATATGTGATTTCTGAACAGTGCTTGGGGATGAAAGAGACATATGGCAGATGACATAGCACTTCTGACAGCAGATCTGAAGAAAGTCTCTGAAAGAGTAGATGTGATGGAGCACACTCATTGACCATTAAAAAAAACTTCAGAAGAAAGTTAAGGCTGAAACACAACTCCCAAAGACTGCCTAGCAGAACAGGAGATGCAAAGAGAACGTTTGAGAAAATATCATGTGCACCTGTTTAGAATCCCAGAAAAAATGGAGGGCTCATCAGTTGAGCAATTTGTGTAGTCACTAACTGTCAATGATATGCAACCAGGGGGACTCTCCAAATGCTTTGAAGGTTTAACTAGTTACAAAAAGTTTGAAACAGTGTATTGGGGTGCTGAGGGGGTGTTTAGTTGTAAGCCTGCCAATCAAGGCAAAAGGGGAGGGGAAAGAATAGGGAACTTAAAAAAAAAAAAAAAAACTGGAACCACAAAGCAAGCATTTAACAGGTACGGAATCAGCCAGAACTAGCTTTGGAAATGTGTACAGATACGTTAACAGTGAATAGGTTGCATGGCAGCATATAAAAAGCAGCTAAAAATACAAACATGGAATGATAACAGATTAGGGCAGAAATGTAAGCGAGGTGCTATAATGCAGTTCATGAGGCAACACAAATCAGTCTTTTACAGGAGAACTGGTATGCATTTAAAGGCGGGGGACACAAAAGGATAGTACAGTCGGGATTCAAAGGGGATAATAGTGATGATCAATATTTCCTCATCATTGACGGTAACAATGATGTTGATTGACCAGTCTGGATGTTTTGCTATACTTGTAGTGAATGGGGAGGGGAGCAAATAGTAGCACAAACTGCATAACAGAGGCCCAAGCTTAAAATACATAATACTTGGGAAATATGGAAGAGGTAGAAGGTGGTGAGAAGATTAAAGCTCTGAAATTGAGCCTTCCAAAAATGTTTCTCATTAAATAATTCAAAGCAATCTAGGGTGATTAGGCAATGTGAAAATTAAGAAAAACAGTGTTGTCAACAATAGGGAAGATGACTTTGTTGATACCATATTTGATGTGATCATGTAAGTCATTTGAGGCATAATGCGTGAGGTCATGAACAATATCTGGTTGATGGTTCACAAAGCACAGCATAACTGGTGAATTTGAGTGACTTTATGTTATTGAATTTGAAACATAATGCCATTTTAACTGTTTTTTTAGTGATATAAGTTTTGGTGTTCGAACAGGTGTGATTCAATGTTAGGAACAGAGGCGAAGATCATGCACTTCTTTCTCCTTTATTTCTCTCCAACAGCCTTGATCAGAAAAATCAAACTACATTTCTCAGAACACCAGGGAAAAGAAGTAACAACATGAACCAATCAACAACCTTTAATCCTTTTGAGACAAATGAGCTTTCTGCTCCTCCTCTTTTTTCACTGCTCCAGTCGCAAAAGAGTATCTTTACATGTCCTCTCAAACTGCTGATATACGCAGTTGTTATCTAATACTGTTTTTGGCACTTTATATTTCATGCATGGCTTTCACTGTACATTTATCTCCACAGGTTTAACTTTTTGATCATGGGATTTGGCTTTCCAATCGCATCAGGAAGGGGCCACACAAGTGCTGTGGACCTGCAACTGCTACAGGGCCCACTTTCAAGCTGCCCAGGTCCTTTGCTCCTCTACTTACTGGTCGCCCACCATGCTGGAATATATTAGCGGCTCCTCACCACTTAACTGAGATTTTCCACTGCAGACCACAACTCCTGGATGTTTCCCTCCTCCTGCTAAGCACCTGTTCATTGGCTCAGGAAGAGTGGGTTGGGTTACCAGGAGCAGAAACCAGCCCCATAGCCTGGAGAGGGTTGCCCTGTCTTTGTTCATTACTAACCGGATAATTGCACTAACCTCTGCGGGGGATGCTGTGGCTTTGCCCTTTTAAAAAGAGGTTTATTCCAACTGATTATATTTCAGAGAGCACCTCGGTCTGAAGAGCCCCATCTTCAGCCCTAGAGCCTCTGGAGAGTAAATTACTGCATTTGGCAGCTTGCTGACCTAGAACCCCTCACTTGGAGCGAAGACCAGCCTGGACTATCTGGGTTCTCACAACCTCCAAGGCGACTCCTCCACCCCTCAAGGGAGGGGTCAGAGCCCCAGAGACCTAAACACTGAACTTGATTACCTAAAAAAAAAAAAAAAAAAAAATGCTATTCTGGCCACATACCTTAATCTTTTGGGATCTATGATGGAATCCCTACAATAGGGATACCCATTACTATCCATGGATGACCCTGTCTCTCCATAATTTGCCCGAAATCCCTCTCGTTCTGACTGACTTAGGCAATGAGCCTAACAGAGCAGGACACTGTAAATCTGACACACAAGACTCTGGTACAGACACCAATCAAGCTGGCCTATCGGAGCAGATAAGCTGGACCTAGATAACATCCGTCACCCTAGATCTCCTGAATAAGGTCCTGTGAATAAAGTAATCACATATGTAGCAGCTTGCCTCCAGAAACTACTGGACAAGAAGGTGCGCAGCAGACTGCAAGCAGAATGCCCTTGACCATTTATGGAAGGAAAAGTGTCTCTTACTCCAGAAAAGATGGAAACCTACTTAGTTTTCTTGCTAAATATATTAAAGACCCCAAAAACACAACCAACTATTCTTGGTGCTCCCGCCAAGATAAATTACTGGACATTGCAGGCCCTTTCCTGCAGATTCAGGATACGGCAGAGGAGGATAAACAATCAGGATCCCTCATTTTCCCAGAGACCCTCTATGGTCTGGCATAAAGAGCTATAATTTTCATGGGAAATGCCAATTGTGCTGTGTCTACAGTGGGACACAGATCTCTTCTAATGTAAAAAGTAACCGTAATTTGTGGTACCTTGTTCCACGGAAGCGAGGCTGTCGTCCTGGGGGGGGGGGGGGGGCATTTAGGAAACCCCCTTCATAAAAGAGCTCAGAAAGTTTGTTAATACATTCACTTCACTAGATAGGCTCAAGCACCCATTAAAAAGGTTTCCTAGAGGCTGCAAAGGAAAGGGGAGCTCAGCCGGCCACCTGACCTACAATCCTCCTCAACGAAGCCAATATTCCAGGAGGGAATCCAGCAAAATTTGGGGGGGGGGGGGGGGGGGGGGGGGGGGGGTTCCTTCCCCTCATGAGGCACAGGCAGATCTCACTACTACAGAGGCATTTCAGAAAGAAATTCCACTGCCAATTCCTATTCCGGTAAGTGCAACCAACACTCTTCAGACACCGTTAGGGATGTTGGGAAGAGGGTGGGAGCGCATACTGGCACCTTTTCTCCACATCTGGAAATGTTTGACCGCCGATGTTTGGGTACTACAGACGATCACAGGGTTCCAAAGAGTTCTAAAGAGACCCCTTTCTGGCTCAACACCCTTTTTCATTGGTGCTTTTAGAGGCACAATACACTCTTATATATCAAGAGGTTGGGGAGGTATAGGAAAAGTACACCATTATAAGGTCCTACCTAAAACCTCTTTCTGGTTGAAAAGAAGGACAAGGGCATCAGATACGTGAAAAATCTGCAAGATTTCAGCTAATGGGTTGTATACTGCCACTTCAGGATGGAGGGCATTCACCTATTACGAGATATACTTCATCCAGGTCACAGGCTAGTTCACTTAGACCTAAAGGACTCATACCTCATGATCTCCATTTAAAAAAACCTCTCTGCAGAATTCATTTGGAAAGAACAGGTCTACGTATTCCAAACTGTACCCTTTGGCCTTTTCATCAGCACCTTGGTGCTTTACGAAAGGTTCTCAACCTTGCCCTGGAATTTCTCAGGATGCAGGGCATTCACCTGATTGTCTATCTGGACGACATTCTTCTCATGGACCAATCACGGGAGAAACCAACATCTCATCCAGCAATGACAAATACACTCCTGCAAGAACTGAGGTTTGTCATCAGCAGGGAAAATTCCTTCACGATCTCGGTTCAATCTATCATCTTGCGGGGCTTCGTCAAAAAATGTCAGGGCTATACTCAGCCAGCTGAACAAGATGATAGCCAGGACTCGCCAAATGCTCAGGGGAAGGTTAGTTAGACCGCGGTCCTACCTAAGGCATCTAGCGTGGATTGTGGGGTTCCTCTCATTCTCCATCCTAGCAATCTTCACAGGACCACTACACTGCAAGGTCCTACAACGTCTCAAGGCTTCTCATCTTGGGAAGGGCCTAAGGTACTCAGAACAAGTCACACTCTCAGAGGACACCAAAGAGGAGCTTCACTGGTAGTTGAGCCACATGGAGGCATGGAACGAGAGTAATCTTCGGGTCAGACCTGGTCCACAACAGAGTCGGACACACAGCCATTCGGGATGGGGTGCCTCTTGTGGAGGACTATCTGCAGGCGGAAACTGGTCCAAACAGGAATAACTCCATATCAATTGTCTAGAACTCCTTGCTGGATCTTTCACCCTCACATGCTGGACCAAAGAGAGGGCCCAACACTGCATAATACTGAATATGGACAACATGTTGACAGTAGGTACATAAACCGTCCCAGTGGTACTCGATGCAAGATCCCAAGGGACATAGCTAATGACTTCTGGCGATTCTGCCTCGCTCATCATGTCTCAGGAACAGCGGAAACCTGCCTGGGAAACCCAACTAAGTGGTGGGTTGGCACTCGAGATACCTTTGGACTCAAGGATGGCAACTGGACCCACTAGTATTTTGCAATCTAAGCAAGATCTGGGGCTTTGTATCCATCTAGATAGTCTGATCCAAAGGTATTTCAGGAGGAGACCTGATCTGGAGGTGACAGATGCCTTCCTTCAGTGCTGTCAACCAGAGAAAATATATTCTTTGGGATGTTAATAATGCCTTAACCCTGTTTTCATTCTTGGCTCCAATACAAATACCCAAACAGAAAGGAACTTTCTAGCAAATTGGCGATGTTGCTGGGCTTGGTGGCCTACAGGAGAGTTTAAGATGTTAGAGCACTGGATATGTCTAGCAGAATGTATACCCTTGACTAGGTTATGGTTACTGTGTGCAGGACTACAAACACTCACACTAGAGTTAGTTCTTTTTTTTAATTTTTTTTATATATTTTTTATTGATTTTTCAAAACAAAAGCCATACATTTACTTGCGTATACAAACATTAATAACAATTTGTCATTGGTTGCAGTTTGCCGTCTGGCTTTCCCGTATAAAGAACGATATGTATAACAAAACACCTAGAAACTTGTGTGCACTACCCGGTATGATTCTTCCACCCAACTCTCCCGGAGTTGCTGCCGCAAGAGACGAGGCGTTCAATTGTAATTGTAATTCTGTTGCCACTGTCGGCAGGGGCCCACAGTGCTGCGAGGGCGGGGGGGCAGAGAAACCCAGGGAGTGGGGGGGGGGGGGGGCGAGGGGGAAGGGAATGGCACAGTGGAGCGCAACGCTGGTGACTATTGGTTGAGTGTGCAGGCTTCTTGGTGCTATGGCGTACATGTATTGGGGGGGGGGGGGGCTGCTGTGCTAATCATGTTGGCGAGGCATTAATGATGGATATATGTGCTTCCCCAAATGTGGTGATGTCTTTCTGCCGGGGGATGAGCCCACGGTTTTCCAGGTGGGTCCAGCCAACAGTGATTCAGGGGGGTCTTTCATCGTTTTTGGCTTCTAGCCTGGACACCAATACGCCCCAGGTCTCACAGCCCGCCTGCCGCAGTCCCCTACGAGCTAAATTTGTTAATACCTGATGCTCAGTGCGAGCCCAGCGTAGCGTGAGGGCAAGCCAGGCTTTTAAGTCAGGTGTGTTGCGAGCCTTCCAGTTCATAGCTATCAATCTTTTGTACATTACATACGCTAGATCCACAAATCTATGCAAGTGTTTATTTCTTTTCGACCTGGTCCTTAGTCCGAGTAGACAGGATTTGGGATTCGCGTCCAGGTTGAGCCCCGTGATTTCCGCTAGGGCTGCGACCACCCCCCCCCCCCCCCCACCCTCCCCCCAACCGCGGGCACTCCCAGACCATATGATAGAACTGTGCTGTTGGTATGTTGCATCTGGGGCAGGCTGGGTCCGAGCCGGGGAACATGCGCTTAATCCTGGCCGGCGCCAAGTATGTCTGATGTAAATAATTGAACTGTGTGTACCTAAATCTGGGGTTTCTTGAGACCTCGCGTGTATGGGACAGAGCTCTTGACCATTCTGTCTCTGATATTGGAGTGGGCAATACGGTATTCCACCTCTCCTTAGCTTTCTGCAGGTTAACTTCCGGGGGTCTGTTCAAAAGTTTATAAAGGTTTGAGACTGCTTTTCCTTGGTGATCCCAGTTCAGCATGTGGTGCACGGTGACTGAGATGTCAGGCTCTGCGTCGCCAGATGCCCACGTTTTCCTGATTGCATGGCATATCGCGTGGTATGCCAGGAATTGCCCCGGATTAATGTCTGTGAGGGCCTGTATAGCTTCGAAAGTCATTAATTTCCCTTCCTCGAAACAGTCTCCTACTGTGCTTATACCCGCGTCTGACCAAGTTGTAGGTGAATATGAGCCGGCTTCCACCCACCCGGGGAGCCGATCCAATGGGAGGAGTGGTGAGTAGGGTAGTTTTTTAATTCCCTTTTGGATATACTTCCTCCAATATGTGTGTGCCACTATCATCAATGGATTTGTGCATGTGCTTTTAGTCTGCTTGTCCAGCAGCCACACTAGTACGGGAGCGCCCTGGAGTTGGGATTGCAGCCATATGGTTTCTGCCGAGCTGGGTCTATGGAGCCAATTTAAGATCCACTGCAGCTGTGCGGCCGCAGAATAGAGCTAAAAATTTGGGGCGCCCAGTCCACCCATTGCTACCGGATAGTGCAGCGTGGTAAGTGCAACCCGCCTTCTGCCCTCACCCCACACCGGCTGTAACAAGATGGAGTTCAGGCCGACAAAAAAGCTTTTGGGGATATTGATTGGCAGGGCCGCAAAATAATACAACAGTCTAGGTAATATCAACATGTTTGCTATAGCCACTTTACCCAGTGGTGAGAGTGGTAACCTATTCCAGAAGCGTATTGAGCTCTTAACCGAGGACACCGCTTTCCCCAAATTTCCATCCCTTAGATCTTCCGCCTTGTGATAGACGTTGATCCCTAGGTATTTAAATGTGTCAAAGCACCATTTTAAGTGGCCTGATGGGGCGCTCTCCTGCCTCGCAGGGGGCCAGCTGGCTAGTGGGAATATACAGGATTTCCCCCAGTTAACTATTAGACCAGATACCCTTCCGAACTCGGAAAGTAGCGACATCACTGGGGCCAGCGAGTCCTCTACTCTGCGTATGTATATCAAGGCATCATCTGCGTATAATGATATGGAGTGGAGAATGCCGTTCCTTGACACCCCCCATTCTTCTTTTTTGGCCCGGATGCGTACAGCTAGTGGTTCCATCGCTAACGCAAACAGGAGGGGGGAGAGGGGGCAGCCTGGTCTTGTTCCCCTGCTAATCGGAAAGATTTCTGATATTACTCCTCCCGTCTTTACCCTAGCCTGTGGGGCAGTGTACAGAATACGTACCCAGTTTATGAATTTCGGACCAATACCCAATAACTGCATGGTGGCAAACAGGAAGTCCCATTCTAATGTATCAAAAGCTTTTTCTATGTCAAGCGATATCACCACTTTCTCGAGTGTGGTCGGGGAGGTATCTCCCATCACACTGAGCAGCCTCCGGATATTTAGGAAGGTGTTACGTTTCGGGATGAAACCATTCTGGTCATCATGTACCAGGATATGCATGTAGGGCGCTAGTCTATTAGCCAGGATTTTGCCAAGTATCTTACAGTCTAGGTTCAATAGTGAGAGAGGTCTGTAAGACCTGACGTCCGTGGGATCAAGCCCCTGCTTTGGAAGGACCACTATCATTGCCTCTCTCATTGAGGGGGGCAGGATGCCGTTGTTCTCTGCTTCTTCGAACGTTTTTAGGAGATGTGTGTTCAGGTGTGTCGCAAAAGTAGAGTAGTATTCTGATGGCAGGCCGTCTGTGCCTGGGGCTTTATTCCTAGGTAGTTGTTCGAGGGCCTTATTAAGTTCCCCTAATGTGATGGGGGCTTCTAGTGTCTCTCTGTCGACGTGCATTAATTGGGGCAGAGGGGAGTCTGCTAGAAAGGACACAAGCTGTTGGATGGTGCTTGATGTGCTTTTGGCGTATAATTGTGTGTAATATTCCCTGAACGCCTCATTTATATTGGCCTGCGTGTTAGCTATTACGCCTGCGCCTGTTCCTATTGCCCCTATTGGAGGGCACCGCCGGTCCTCCCGCAGCAGCCACGCGAGCAGCCTACCAGATCTGTCGCCTTCCGACTGTAGCCTAGCCACGTGGTGTCTGTGGTCGTGGAGACGTAATGTGGCATCAGCCTTTGCATGTTCCGCGCGCGTTTCCTTCAGAGCCGTATATGGCGTTTCATTGCGAGCGACCGCATTTTCTAGTACTCTTAATTTCTTCTCCAGCTTGCTAACCTCTGCGTGGAGTGTGCGCCTCACCCCCCATGTAGCGGAAATACAATATCCACGGATCACTACTTTGTGTGCGTCCCACTCCATTGCTCTTGATTTTGTGGTGCCGGTGTTTAGATCCCAGTACTGTTTTAGCGCTGTTCTCAGTGAGTCTGTGAATGCAGGGTCGTATAATGCTTCCGCTTGTAGCCTCCATGTTGGAATAGCCTGGCGCTTCCTGCCCCAGTCCAAGGCTATATTAAGCGGTGAGTGATCTGATAGTGTCTTGGCTAGATATTCTGTTCCGCTAATCCCTGTGCAAATCTCCTGAGTGCCCCACATCAAATCTATCCTAGTGTGTACCTTATGTGGTGCTGAGTAAAATGAATACTCCCTGTGTCGTGGGTGTTTCATGCGCCATATATCATGAAGGCTCATGTTACTAGCCCATGTCGATAGTGGGCGGCTAAGGTGTCTATTGACTATTGAATGTGTGGGGGGGTTTGACCTGTCTAATGCTGGATCTGGCGTGCAATTAAAGTCTCCTCCCCATATGGCGGGTGCTTCCGGGTTCGTTAATAACGCTGGAGTGAGTGTACTCAGGAACTCAGGCAGTGCGCTGTTGGGAGCGTATACCCCTATAATTGACAATTGTTTGCCGTCCAGCTTACCCTCCACCACCACATACCTGCCCTCGTGGTCTATCTTGTGCGATGTTTGAGTGAAGGGGACACTTCCTGCTATCCATATGAGTACCCCCCTCGCGAAGGATGAGTAGGATGTGCCCACTATCTGACCTCCCCACTTACTACGTAGATCCTGCAGGTCTGGGTCCCGCAAGTGAGTCTCTTGTAGGATTGCAATATGTGCACCATGGCGTTTGAGTCGTGTGTGCACCCTGGCCCTCTTGGCCGGTGTCCCCAGTCCCCTGACGTTCCAGGTGATTATGTCATATTTGTATGTGCTATGGGTTATGGATTGGGCCATATTCTGTTTGTGAATGTATGTCTTGCTCCCCGGATCCCGGGAAGCCCCATTGGGTCCCCACCGCCCCCGCGGACGGGCCCCACACCGCCGGGCATTTGTCCAGAGTTGTGAGCAGACCGGTAGTGCACGAACTAATAATTACCCTCTTTCCCTCCCCAACTGGATCCCAACCCCAACTATGAACTTGAAACAGGCTACACACCCATGGTGGGTGCAGGCTAAGGCGTATCCGTATGGATAACTGCGGGGGAGCAATAATACTATCCAGATGCGGCTCATTTTAGGGGCTCGCATCCTTCTGCAGACACGGTCCGCAATTAGCTTGGGGCGCTCCCAGGGCACGGCTCTCCACCCATCCCCCCTCCGCTCCGCGCCGCCAGCCGCGCACAATATGAATAAAGGAGTTATCTCCAGGAGCAAACGCATAAGGATACAGAAGTTCAGGTGACGCGGTCCCCTATTTCAGGAGAAAATAGCAAAGTTCGGATCTGTACTCCGGCTGTGGCGGTTGGACCCCCCTAAGGGGATAGTTCAGTGGTTTTTGTTCAGAGCCCTTCGCTGGATGGGACCTTAGCGTCTCAAAGGAGTTTTGAGTTAGTAGGGGAGTTTCTTTTAGGGCCCTGGCTCTCTCCTCTGCAGCCTGTTCCTCCGTGGGTTGACCCCTGGCGTGCCTCTTAGATCGTTTCCTGGGTTTCGTCGTTGACCAGTTCTCGTCAGCACCAGATGCCTCGCGTGGTTGGGCGAAGCCTTTGGCATGCATCCACGTCCAGGCATCTTCCGGAGAGGTGAACACATGGGTGTGATCATCTGTTATTACACGAAGTTTAGCGGGGAACATTAATGCATATTTTATGTCATACTCCCGGAGGCGTTGTTTGACCTGGGTGAAGGAATTGCGTTGCCTTTGCACTTCCTGAGTGAAGTCTGGATAAGCATGAACAGTCGAATCCTCATACCTGTATGGACCTTTGCTGCGGAACTGTTGGAGTATAGTATCCCGGTCTCTGAAGTTTAGGAACCTAGCTATCAGTGGCCTCGGAGGTTGGCCCGGGGCCGGGGGGCGTCCGGGGATTCTGTATGCTCTTTCCACTGAAAAGAATTTGGATGGAGTTCCATTCAAGACCTCTTTAATTAACCAGTGTTCCAGCAGGAGCTCTGAGCTTTGATCCAGAGATTTTTCTGGAAAACCGAGAAACCGTATGTTATTGCGGCGGGATCTGCCCTCCGCCTCCTCCGCTCTTCTCAACAGTGACTTAACTTCTGCGTCTAGGCGGAGAATTTGTTTTTGATTATCCGCTACCGTGGGGGCCAATTCACTTAGCGCCGCCTCCGTTGTCTTCATTTTATCAGATAGTTTGCCATGGTCTACTCTGAGGATGTTCAGATCTTGCGATACCGTGTCTATCCTGGTTTCCAGTGAAGTTTTAGTGTCCATGATTGCTTGCAGAACTTTCTCGAATTGTGAGGAATGGGACATGAGCGTGGACTCCAGCGACTGCAGAGAGGGCGTATGCTGCTGATCTCCGGGCGCCAGGCCTTGCGTGCTCGGGTCCTGGTTTTTAGCTGATTTGGGCCTACCGGCCATTTTTACTTATCTGTTGCGGCCTGATTCCTCCCAAAATCACGCGCTAACCTGCGTTATCTGGGCCCAGCCAGCGAGGAGGGCATACGATTCCCCGCGGGGCAACGCCAATGCAAACTTCAGTATTTGGGCTTCGGCCCTGCTGGTGGTCCTCTTAACGAAAACCTATTCAGGCGATCCAGTGCCTCCCGTCGCTAGTTCCACACGCGCGCCACAAACCCCCAGTCGGTATCCAGCTCCAGTCTCTAGGCCCTCTTCGGTGTGAAGTAGGTGAGTGGCAATCCAAAGCTTAGTGTGTTGCGGGCCCGCACAGTTCGGCACCATTGAACAAAGGATATGGCTCAGCTTGATCCTGACTGACCCTGCACGGATCACGTCTGTGGTGGTCTCGGTATCCAGCTGCAGGCTCGAAGTCGACTCCCGGGGCGGGCGCAGCGCGTAAACAGGCACGAGATACAGGAGGCACCCCCAGTGGCCCGCATGAGGATTCGTCACCCGACCTTCATCCCCCCTTGTGGGCGGGAGGGGGTAGCCGGCGCAAGGCAAAGGCAACGACTCCCAGTTTCCCTCGCCGTGCACCCGTCTCACCGTCAGAACCTCCAATCAGGTAAACCCCACCTCAGGGGAAGACAACGCCAGCGGCCTCCTGGAGAGGGCGCAACTGCTGTGGCCGAGCTCACAGCCGCCCGGCAGGACTCACAGCCCTGTGGAGCATCCGGAGGGGTCCAGGGCGCGGATCCCGACCCACTCACGGAGCAAATTGCCCCAGTCCAGTTGCAATACTCCCACAAGGCCTGCCGCGGGGGGGAGGCGCCTCTCATCACTCGCCCCCAGCCGCGGCACGCCACAGTTCCTCTGAGCTCCCCTCGCCTGGTGGAGGGGGGGGGAGAGCCCCTATGTCCGATATCCTGGCGAGGAGGGGGCGCCCGGGGCGGGGCCGAGAAGAATATGGGCTTAACACCCTCGCGAGGTGGGTCGCTCCCGGCTCCGCGCACCCACCTCTCCTCCAGAATCCGGAGCCGCGACCAGCCCGGCGCGGCCGACAAGATGGCGGCCGCAGCTTTCAGCTCCGGTCCGCACCGCAACAGCACCTCAGCCCGGCCGCCCGATCGCACCTGGAGTCGTCAGTAGGCGGAGAGCGGCCACAGAAGCTGATCCCGCCGCAGGGATATGGCAGCGGCGCCCCAGGAGCGCCCCGCAATTGTTTTTCGTGGCGAGCCCGAGAGGAGCGCTTAATCAAGCGTCCTTCCCGGCCGCCATCTTGGCTCCTCCCCACTAGAGTTAGTTCTTAACCAGCATTTGATGACTGGCCAAAATTGGGTTGTGCAATGCCTGAAAGAGTAGGAGTGCATGACTGATAAACTGAGATCCATTGGAGAATGTCAACTGCTCCCTTCAATTTGTAAACCTTTCAAAGCAGTCTCGTATGATTAACAGATTGGTCAGGGGGGGACATGCAAAAATCAGGTATAGATATCAAACTTTGCTGGCACACACTGTGTGAGGCACCATGGCCTCCAAAGCCTTTTCTGTCGGAACACGGCTTGAGGACATTCTGAATGCTGCCGAATGGTCCTCAGATGCCACATTTAAAATCTTTTATTTCAAAACTGTTGTGGGTGTGGCCTCTAGTGTTCAGTAAGCTCTTAACATGCATAATCCTCACCTCAGGTACTGACACAGAATGAAAACTTTCCTAGTAACTGTAAAGGACTGTTTCAATTCTATTGAGGGCACAGACGCAAGGATTATTCCTTCACTTAGAAATGGGATATTCTAACTTTTCACCTGCATTCCTCAATCAGTTGTCTAACTATAGGCTTCAGAAATAGCTTTATTTCTCAGTATGTAAAAGAGTTATACCTTGTAATATCAATGTATTAGAAATAAAAAATGATGATCGCTATTGTTGTAAACTCTTAATTAAAACCAAGATTTTTCTTTATTAGTAACTGAACAGATGGAGAAATGCTACATCTGGGAGGTACATGGCAGCTGTCGTGCAAGGAAAGAGGAGGGTCAGGACCCTCACTCTGCTCTTCAAAGAATAAAAGATTGGCTCATGTGGTTACATGTTTTCCCTAGTGTTCTGGGAAATGTAGTTTGGTTTTCTGATCAAGGCTGCTGGAGAGAAATTAAGGAGAAAGAAATGAATAATCCTCACCGTTGTGTCCTTATTAGACTTGAAATTTTCCTTTATGATTAATTTTCCATTGTGAACACATTTTCTGATTTGTTAATAAGTATTAGCACCATTCTGACATATCTCCAGTACAACTGGGTGGCAATTATAGAAAGTGGCTAGGATGCAACATGTCACATTTGGGCAGATCTGTCCATCGTAAGAAATCTTGGGGGAGAGGAGGAGAGAAGAAAGAAGAGTATACATTTGAAAAAGTTGTTTTTCACATTCAAACTTGAATGGGAACTTTGTTTGCTCTCCGAGACCCCAAGACATACCAAGATGAGTGTTGACGACCCCCTGTTGGTTAATTATCAATCTTTAGTTATAGTACAGCCAGATATTTATGGGTACATATGCACCTAGGGTGAGGAATTGAGAGGCTGGGGAAATTGTGTTGTATTGTATTCTTCAATCACTACAACTGATCTAATACTCTCTATGTTACTGGTGTGCTACCTTTGTAAAGAAGTGGTGTAAAGTGTATTACAATGGAATTGGAAAATGTCACTTACCCAGTGTACATCTGTTCGTGGCATGTTCCGCTGCAGATTCACATGCTGTGCATATACTTCTGCCATCTAGTGTTGGGCTCGGAATGTTACAAGTTGTTTTTCTTCGAAGAAGTGTTTTCTTGTCACGGGATCGAGTGACTCCTCCTCTTCGGCTCCATTGCATATGGGCATCGACTCCATGTTAGATTGTTTTCCCGCAGAGGGTAAGGTAGGAGTGATAGAGTATAAAGAAAAGAGATGTCCATACTAATGGAATGTTAAATATATACATATCTACATTTGTACAAATATTGTTAACTTAAACGACTACAGGCTGTAGGGGAGGTGGGAGGGTGCATGTGAATCTGCAGCGGAACATGCCACGAACAGATATACACGGGTAAATGATATTTTCCATTCGATGGCATATGTAGCTGCAGATACACATGCTGTGCATAGACTAAAAGAAGTTAGTCCTCCCATAAAAGCGGTGGTTAGCCTGTAGGAGTTGAAGTTGTTTGAAATAATGTTCGGAGTACAGCTTGACCTACTGTGGCTTGCTGTGTTGCTAAAACATCTACACAATAGTGTTTAGTAAATGTATGTGGTGTTGCCCAAGTAGCTGCTTCACATATTTCAGCCACTGGTATGTTTCCTAAAAAAGCCATTGTAGCACCTTTTTTCCTTGTGGAATGTACTTTTGGAGTAACTAAGAGTTGCCCTTTGGCTTTAATGTAGCATGTTTGGATACATCTTACTATCCATCTTGCTAATCCTTGTTTTGAAATGGGTTACCCGTATGCGGTTTTTGAAAGGCTACAAACAGTTGATTAGTTTTCCTGAATGGTCTTGTTCTATCTATACAGTACATTAGTGCCCTTTTAAGGCCTAATGTATGTAGAGCCCTTTCTGCCACAGAATCTGGCTGAGGGAAGAAGACTGGTAGTTCCACTGTTTGATTGATATGAAAAGGTGATACCACTTTTGGAAGAAATTTAGGGTTAGCTCGTAGTACAACTTTATGTTTGTGTACTTGTACGAACGGTTCTTTAATAGTGAAAGCTTGAATTTCACGGACTCTTCGCAATGATGTAATTGCGACTAGGAAGGCAACCTTCCATGTTAAGAATTGCATTTGACATGAGTGCATAGGTTCAAATGGTGGGCCCATAAGTCGCATAAGCACCATGTTTAAATTCCAAGAAGGAACTGGAGGTGTTGTGGGTGGAATGATGCGTTTTAAGCCTTCCACAAAGGCTTTAATAACAGGAACTCTAAATAAAGAGCTGTGCTGTACATTTTGCAAATATGCTGAAATTGCAGTAAGATGTATTTTTATGGAAGAAAATGCTAAATTTGATTTTTGTAAATAACATACAATATCTTGTATTGATGCTGTAAGAAGGGCAGATTGTTTAGATTGACAGTAATATACAAATATTTTCCATTTGTTAGCATAGCACTGTCTAGTAGTGGGTTTTCTTGCTTGTTTAAAAACCTCCATACATTCTGATGGTAAATACCCAAGCTCTATGACCTCAGGAGCCAAATCGCTAGATTGAGGGGTTTGGGATTTGGGTGCCTTATTTGCCCTTTGTTTTGTGTCAACAGGTCTGGTCTGTTTGGGAGTCTGGAGTGTGGTACTACTGACAGGTCTAACAATGTTGTGTACCACGGTTGACGTGCCCACGTTGGTGCTATGAGTATCATGTTGAGTGCGTTTTGACGCAATTTGTTGACTACAAATGGAATGAGTGGGAGAGGGGGAAAGCAAGCAAATATCCCTGACAAATTGATCCATAGAGCATTGCTCTTGGATAGGGGATGTGGGTGTCTGGATGCAAAGCTTTGGCATTTTGCGTTTTCGCTTGTGGCGAACAGATCTATTTTTGGTGTTCCCCATTGTTGAAAGTATTTTTGAAGTACTTGAGGGTGAATCTTCCACTCGTGTGTTTGTTGATGATTTCTGCTGAGAACATATGCGAGTTTCCTCATTTCACACCCCATTCCATTATACATATGCGAGTTGGTTGTGTATCCCTGGAATGTATTGTGCTACCAGGTGAATTTGGTTGTGTATTGCCCATTTCCAAATCTTTTGAGCTCTGAGGGAGAGTTGGGACGAATGTGTTCCTCCTTGCTTGTTTAGGTAATACATGATGGTCATGTTGTTTGTTTTCTTCTGAGTAAGAAGAGGCTGAAAAGCTTTGAGTGCTAGGAAGACAGCTAACAACTAAGTGATTTATGTGTAGCTGTCTGTGTTGGGCATCCCATTGTCCTTGGATGTTGCGATTGCTGAGGTGAGCTCCCCAACCAATCATTGATGCTTCTGTTGTAATTATGGTCCGAGGAACAGGGTCTTGAAAGGGCCGCCCTTTGCTTAGATTTGTGGAATTCCACCACTGAAGGGACATGTATGTTTGGCTGTCTATCAACACTAGATCTTGAAGTTGACCGTGTGCCTGTGACCATTGTTGTGCAAAGCATTGTTGTAAGGGCCGCATGTTTAGTCTTGCATGTGGGATGGTTGCAATACATGATGCCATCATCCCTAATATTTTCATGAAAAATCTGAGAGTGTACTGTTGACCGGTGTGCATCTGTGCGATTATATTTTGGAATGCTTGTATTCTTTGTGTATTTGGACTTGCTAGCGCTTTTTGAGTATTTAGAAATGCACCTCAATATTGTTGTATTTGCGCAGGTTATATATGCAACTTTTGGAAATGTATTGAGAACCCTTGCGTGTGCAGGGTTTGTATTACGTAATGTGCATGTTTAGACATTGCGTATGACTGGTTGATTTTATCAGGCAATTGTCCAGATATGGAAAGACATGCATATGTTGTCTTCTTAGAAAGGCTGCGGCTACTGCTAGGCACTTTGTAAATACCCTTGGAGCTGTTATTCCGAAGGGTAACACTTTGAACTGATAGTGCTTTCCTTGAATGACAAACCTGAGATATTTTCTGTGCGCCGGTGGATGGGTATATGAAAATACACATCCTTGAGATCTAATGTTGCCAAGAAATCGTGTTTTTGAAGTAGTGGGATAACATCCTGGAGAGTTACCATGTGAAAGTGTTCTGACAGGATGTAAAGATTGAGGGTCCGGAGATCGAATATTGGCCTTATGCTGCCATCCTTTTTGGGAATCAGGAAGAACAATGAGTAAACTCCTGTCCCTACTTGATTTTGTGGCACTGGCTCTATTGCTTGAGTAATAGAGATTTGATTTCTTCCTGTAACAGACTGATGTGTTCTGTGGATAGTTTGTGTGGTTTTGGTGGAATGTTTGGTGGAGTTTGTATCAATTTTAGGTAATAACCATTGCGGATAATTGATAATACCCAATTGTCTATGGTAATGTTTTGCCAATTGGTGTGGAACGTTTGTAGTCTTTCTCCCACAGGGAAGGTGTGGAGTGGAAGGGAATGAAACAAGTCACTGTTTAGTATGTTGTGAAGCTTGTTTAGGTGTTTGATATTTTCCTCTACCTCTGGGGTACTGCCCTTTATATGTGCCCTTAAACCACCTCGTTGGTTTTGAGGTTGAGAGGCTGGTTTTGGCTGTGATGTGGATGCCTCTGCAGTTTGAGCCCTAAATCCACCTCTAAACTGAGGCTTCTGAAAGGATCCCCTGTATTGTGTGGTGTATTGTGCAGCCATCGCTTTTGCGGTGTCTGAATCCTTACGTAATTTTTCAATTACAGTGTCCACTTCTGGGCCAAAAAGCTGTTTTTTGTTGAACGGCATATTCAACACCGCTTGTTGGATTTCGGGTTTGAACCCGGAGGAGCTGAGCCATGCATGCCTCCTGATTGTTACAGCAATGTTGATGCTCCTGGCAGCTGTGTCTGCTGAGTCTAGGGCAGATGTAATCTGGTTATTGGTGATGGCCTGCCCTTCCTCCACTATCTGTTGTGCCCTCTTTTGGTGTTCCTTGGGGAGATGTTGAATTATATCTTTCATCTCATCCCAATGGGCCCTGTTGTATCTAGCCAACAACGCCTGTGAGTTGGCTATTCTCTATTGGTTGGCTGTCTGGGATGCCACTCTCTTCCGTGCAGCATCATATTTTCTATTCTGTTTGTCTGGTGGGGGTGCATCACCTGACGACTGAGTTTGGCCTCTTCCTGGCAGTGCTTACCACTACTGAGTCTGGAGGGAGTTGCTAAGTTATATAGACAGGATCGAAGAGAGGTGGCTTGTAGTTTCTCTCTACCCTGGGAGTTATTATTCTTGCTTTGACAGGCTCGCTAAATATTAGATCATCATGTTTTAGCATGCCCGGGAGCACAGAGAGCGCATGTTGTGTGCGTGGAGGAGAGTGTATTAAACAAAAGATCGGCCTTCGACGGTTCAGTGTGCATGGTGACACTATGGTATGCTGCAGCCCTAGCTAGTACTTGATTGTACCATGTACTATCCTCAGGTGGTGAAAGCTTAGAGGGATAGCAGTCTGGGTCATTCTCGGGAATGGGATCTGGATCATAGAGATCCCATGGGTCTACATTATCTTGTTGCGAGTCAACTAAATGTGATGGTGACTGCATTGGTGTAGGACTGGTAGGAGGAGAGATATGCAGGTGTGGAGAGTGAGGCGGAGAATGAGGAGGAGGAGAAAATTGAGGAGGTGGTGGTGGTCTCTCCCTTGTCTTTGGCACCTGAGCTGCAGCAGGGTAGTGTCCAATTCCTCCTGAAAGGCTAATTTCCTCTTAGGTTTTAAAGGAGGTGCTGGTAATATTCTGCCAGTATCTTTGCGGATATGAATCCTGGCTTGCCTTTCGTCCACCACTTCAAGTATTGGCTGTACTTGTGTGTCCTCCTCAGAAGTCTTATGGCTTTCTTTGAGAGTCTTAGAAAGCCCATGCTCCTCTGTATAACCTGCTCTTTTCGGCACCGAAGCTGGCTTTTTCAGTATTGAAAAGGATGGTGTTGTGGATGGTTTCGGCTCTAAACGCGATTTTCGAAATTTCGAATCCGAAGAGCGGTGTTTGCTCAAGTTGGAGACTGAGCCTTTAGTCGACTCCAATGGTTTCGGAGGAGTGGCCTTTTTCGGTGCCGAACTGGCGGTTTGGTCACCGGGTGTCTTCTTTCGGGCTGAACCATGGCCTTTCGGCAGTGGCGTACCCAAGGCCTTAAATTTCTGTCTTTGGAATGGTACAGAGGCAGGCGTACTCACGTTCTGTCCTGCCGTGACCAGTCTGTCTTCCTCAGATTCCTGGTTGGAGTCGGAACTTAGAACGGAGACTGCTGTGTGCATGATCTCTTCCTCTTCGACGTCAAGATGTTCGGAGCATTTGGACGACATCTCGAGCCTTCGTGCTCTTCTGTCCCAAAGTGTTGGTTTTTTTTGATCGGCAGGCCTCGCATTTTTCTTCTTGATGATCTGGGAAAAGGCAAAGATTACAGACGAGGTGTTGGTCTGTATAAGGGAATTTGGCGTGGCACCGAGGACAGAATCGGAATGGAGTCCGATCCATGAGGCTTCCACACGGTCGGCCCGACCAGGCCTGAGTTGGGCGCGCGCATCCCGAAGGGCAGGAAGAGATATCTGTCCGACTGTACCGAAGTGTCAGTAGAAGATGTAACGTGATAGATACAATACCGATGAAAAAATGAAGCGTTTTCAAAGTTTTCCTTATTGAACCATCAGAGCGGAAGGAAACCCGTCCGAACCCGACGACGGAAAGAAAACAATCTAACATGGAGTTGATGCCCATGCGCAATGGAACCGAAGAGTAGTCACTCGATCCCGTGACTCGAAAAAACTTCTTCGAAGAAAAATAACTTGGAACACTCCGAGCCCAACACTAGATGGCAGAAGAATATGCACAGTATGTGTAGCTGCAGCTACACATGCCATCGATCATAAAAAAACATTCCAGTAAAAATGTCACTAAGCAAATAAGAACTAGTAAACTACTTTCAGAAAGTACATACATACCGGACTGTATTCATGAGATACAATGCCTCCAACACCATTTACATCTGTGAGCTCTCTTCTTTTTTTCTCTCTTATTAGTATTTTACTAACATCATCTTCCAGTCTATTGAAAAATTCACCATCCTGTGATAAGGGATGTGGAGACCTCAATTCCTGCAAAGAATAGAATGTATATGATTAAATGTGGGAAAAACACCTATAAAAACAGTGTTCTAAGAGATCTTACTACAAATTAGAAAACAGAACATGGAAGGGTGCAAGGTTTGAGCCTCCAACAAAATAGAGGCCTTTTTAGTGAACACTGTCCGATACGCCTGCATTTGATCAGTATTCATTTTACTTTGTGTCTTGCAATCAGCGAACCTGCTTGTGAGGAGGAGAATAAAGGATTTCAAAATGGAATCCAATTCAAAACAATAAGACCCAATGTAAATAAAACTATATCTAGTTAGTGATTAGGCAGTGCATTCCTGCGTTTGCAGGAGTGAGCAAGTATCAGTGTATTACTATGTGTATAGCAGTAATAGAATGACGTTCTTCATCTCTATGTGAGTGAGGGTAAATATTTAAAGTCTGCTTTTATGACTTGGTATGAAAGGAAAAGCACTAAGGTGGTAGACCATAAATGTAGTACAGCACAAAATTAATAATAGGGCTTATTGTCAAAGTAATGGTGAGTTATTCATGCAAGTTCTCAACGCTGATTTTTGCTCGTTACAAACAAAGCACTGCAGCTGGTGACCTGCATGTCTAACAGGGATCTATGCAGCTCACATGCTTCTTGTTGAGCAATTTTTCCAGAAAGGAAACAGTGGGTCTTGGTGGTAAGAATTTTCGGACCATGAGGGCCTAGGGAAATGCAATAATGATTTAAATAAAATAAATATTTCTCATGGTATACATACAAGCCCCTCCCTGCCCTGAGTTAACTAACAGTTAGTGAACCTAGTATCCTGACTTTCCTTTGGACAAAAATCGACTGAGACCCAAATCCTAGCTCTGATGTTAAGTAAGAAGTGCCTAAGCAAAAACATTACGGTCTGTGTCCCTTGGAGATGCACATTGAGCTGTGGTGGCAGCATACCATTCTTGACGCGTAGTCTGGGGGTGGACCTTCTTTCTGTTGTCCAGAATTCAGCATAATGCCAACAGGACCAGTAGTGTAAAGTTCTGCTTATATGTCACACCCAAACCCTGTTGTGACATACATGGGAATGCGTGCTGCATGCATGTTGTGTATGGTCCCTACTAGCAGGGCCTCATTAATGTATGTACACTATAAACTAGTGGTATCCACCCTGGATTGCCCTTGGCTTTGACATGGCACAAGATGGAAGTGTTGATTCAGCCTCCCCAGTCAGTGGGCCATGCACTTAAGGAGGCTACGCACGGTCACAGGTACATATTTCCTTTTTATAAGGGACAGAACCAGATGAGACAGTTCCTGGCCAGTTCATGCTGACAAGGTCTAATTTGCATTCCTATTTCTGCATGTTGATGATACACAACTATACCATAGTACTCTGGAGGCCCACCAATGCGGGCAAGGAAGGCACCAAGGAATGAGATCCCACTCTTAACTAACTATAAGTCCAGGCATGCTTTTTCTCCTTGTGATGTGTGCAAAACCCACAACTCGGATTAAAAGTCCCATATGAAGCCTACATCACACACTGATTCCACTTGGTATTCTGGCATCTGAAGTTGCTATTGAAAACTTTATTCATAACTCTTGTTCTTTGTATTCCCTGGTTAGACATAGTTTCTTTGGCACCTTCTGGGATATTTTGAGGGAAACGTTTTTTTCTGAAATCCAAATTTCTGCAGAGATGAACTGTAGTTATACTAATTTGGTCCCCAGATCGCATAACTTGGTCTGCGGATCCCAGATATTGTCCTAAAAAGTAATTTTCATTCAACCTTCTTGAACCACCATGTACCGAGGCCTTCTTGGACCCACGTTGGTTCCCTATTTTAGCGTTCTTTTATATTTCATATTTTACACTTTGGAGCTGCAGTTCTTTTTAATAGTGACATTTTACACACTTCGCTCGCATTATATTATTCTAGGATTATCTTGTACAAGTTATTTATTTTAGTTAGCTTTTTCTAGACATATAATTAGTACATTCTGTTCAAGGCTAGGAACACAGTACACAATATCCTAGTGCTTGCATTGACCATTCAGGAAGGAAAATGTTACTTACCTAGTAAGCATCTGTTTGTGGCATGTAGGGCTGTAGATTCACATGCTCTGCATACTTGCCCCATCTAGTGTTGGGTCTAGAAGGTTGCAAGATCTTTTTGTCTGAAAAGTCTTTCGAGTCAGGAGACTTAGTGACTCATCCTCCTGCCTGCAATGTGCATGATCCTCGACCAGATGTTTAGAATGTTTTCCCACAGACGGTGATGAATGGAGTGTGATGGAAAGGTAAGTAAACAAAACGATAATTTGTTATAATATGTATTTATGTACTGTAACTGCCACAGGTGACCGGGGAAGCGGGTGGGTGCATGTAAATCTACAGCACTACATGCCACAAACAGATGCTTACTGAATAAGTAACATTTACTGTTTTATGGCATGTGTGGCTGTAGATACACATGATCTGCATAGACTGTAAAGCAGTGCCTCCATAAAAGCGGTGGCTAAACTGTGGGTTATACAGTATTCTGAAACAGAGTGCGCAGCACTGCCTGCCCTACATTGGCTTTTTTGGTGTGCTAAAACATCCACACAATAATATTTAGTGAAAGTGTGTGGTGTTGACCATTAAGCTGCCTTACAAAAGTGCTATAAGTATGGTACCTAGAAATGCCATGGATAAAGCTTTAGTACATGTTTAATGTTCTCTAGAGGTAGTAGTTAGTGGCCTTTTGGCTTTTGCATAGCAATGTTGAATGCATCTTGCTATAGTAGATTTAGCAATAGGGTTACATATATGAGGTGGAGAAAAAGCAACAAAAAGTTGTTTGTTTTTCCTAAAAGTTTTAGTTCTACCAATATAGAACATAAGCGCTCTTTCATGTCTAATGCGTGGAGGGATCTCTCAGCAATTGAATTAGGTTGTGGTAAAAAAAACTGGCTATTCAATAGTTTAATTGCTATGAAATTGAGACACAATCTTTGGTAAAAAGAATGTTAATGCCAGCTCACTTACACATCTCAGGGAGGTGATTGCAACTAAAAAGGCTACTTTCCACGAACCTGTAAAAGACATTAGTGCATTGGTTCAAAGGGTGGTCCCATAAGTCTAGTGAGGACTATATTCAGATTCCAAGAGGGAACTGGCGGTAGTCTTGGGGGTATTACCCTTTTACGTCCCTCCATAAAAGCCTTTTTGACAGGGATTCTAAGAAGAGAAGAATGTTGTCTGTTCTGCAGGTAAGCAGCTCTGGCTGCTAAATGTAATCTTACAGAGGTATATGCTAAATTTGCTTTTGCAAATTAAAAAGGTACAAAATTCTATTTTGTGTAGACGATTGAAAAGAGTCCCAGTTTTGAGAAATACAATAGTTAGCAAAACGCTTACACTTGGCTGCATAACATTCTCTAGTGGTTAGTTTGCGTGCTTCCTTAAGAATGTCCATAAATTCCTGAGGTAAATTTAATTACCTAAACTCTATGACTTCAGGAGACAAATTGCCAGATTCAAGTCCTTGGGGTTTGGTGTCTGATTCTGCCTTTGTTCTGAGTGAGAAGGTCCAGTCTAGAAGAAGCTTCTTGTGTGGTACTAATGATAGATCCAGTAGCGTGGTGAAACATGGTTGTCTTGCCGATGTGGGTGCCACTAGTATCATTGTGAAAAAGGTTTGCTTGAGTTTCCAAACCACATACGAAAGAAGAGAGAGAGGTGAAAAAGCATAGGCAAATATTCCTGACCAGTTCATCCATAGAGCATTGCCCTTGGACTAAGGGTGTGGAATCCTAAAGGCGAAGTTTGGGCATTTTGAGTTTTCTTTTGTTGCAAATAGATTTATGTCTGAAACATCCAATTTATGGAAGTACGGTTGGAAGATTGGTGGAGTTCCCATTTGTGGACCTGTTGCGGCATCCTTCGGAAGAGGTCGGCAAAAGTGTTGTGAGACCTGGGCTGGTGTTCTGCTAACAGGTAAATGTTATGATGAATGGCCCAGTGCCAAATTGTCTGTGCAAGGTGAGACAACTGTAGTGAGTGTGCCCCCCTTCACTGCTTCTGCAAATAAAACATGGTTGTCATGTTGTCTCTGGGGATGAGGACTACTTTGTTTCTCAGATGTGTGGCAAAGGCTTTAGGTGCTTGATGAACGGCTAGCATCTCCGGGCAGTTGATGTGCAGAAGTGTGTGCACATGATCCTAAAGACCCTGTATTGTAAGGTTGTGAAGATGGGCACCCCATCCGTGAAGCGTACATTGTCAGAATGACTTGTGGAACAGAGTCTATAAATGGCCGCCCTTTGGAAAGATTGGCTTTGTTCCACTACTGCAGAGAGTGAAAAGTGCGGTTGTCTACCAACACTTGATCCTCCAAATCACCCTGTGCTTGCGATCCCTGGTCTGACAACACAGCGGACGCATGTGAAAGCATGAATGTGCCACGATTGCAATGCAAGAGGCCATCATTCTAAGAAGTATCTTAAAGTTTTGTATCCTTTCTGAATTTGGATAAGCTGTTCCCAGCTGTGTATTGATGATAGCCCCATGGTAAGGTTGTACCTGTAATGGGGTAAGATGGGACTTCTGGAAATTGATTGTGAATCCTAACTGGTGAAGCAGGCCTATTGTGGCTTGAGACATTGGTGAAGAGAGATGGCTATGATAAGCCCGTCGTCTAGGCATGGATACACATGGATCTTTTGCCTGCATAGGTGAGCTGCTACTACCACAAGGCATTTTGTAAATACTCTTGGTGCTGTGGTGACCCCGAATGGAAGCACCTTGAACTGATAATATTGCACTTGAATGACAAATCTGAGATGCTGGCGATGTGTTGGGTGCCTAGGAATATGGAAGAAGCGTCCTTTAGATCTAGTGCTGATAGAAATTCATCTTGTTGTATCAGAGGTAGCATATCCTGTAGAGTGACCATATGAATATGTTCTGATTAAGGGTCTGAGATCTAGGATAGGTCTTAGTGAGCAGTCCTTTTTGGTTATGAGAAACTAAAGGGAGTACACTCCAGTTCCTTGTTGTTGACTAGGAACTGGTTCAATTGCTCCTTTGAGAAGTAAATACTATATCCTCTGTGTAAACCTGTGAAAGAGTGTGATGATGAGATGATATGTTGGAGGTGTGGAACTGAGTTCCAGGCAATAACAATGTTGGATAAAATCCAACGCCCTTTGATCTGTTCTAATTTGTTGACAATTTTGTCCCCACACAGGTGTTAAGTGGGAAGCTGTAGAGAGTCACTATTTTGAGACAGTGGCAGATGCTTGGAATCAGACTGGACCCCAAGATAAGTATAGAAGAACAAGTTACTTACTTTCGGTAACACATTATCTGTAGAGACTTTGGCTAGCTGCAGATTCCTTACATTTGAATTGCCCGGCGTCCGCTTCGAATTGGGAATTTTTAGCTGAGCAATACCCTGCGCACGCCATCGGTGGTGTCGTTTGGCTCTGTGTGTGTCGTTCAGCACCACGTGGCGTCAGCGTCATTGGAGACGTCTGTGACGTCACGGTCGCCTATAAAGGCACCACCCTGGAGCACATACGTCAGTTCTTTTACCCACAAACTACCACGCCAGAAGCGCAGTCATGGGCAGAACTAACAGTTTGTCTGTGCAAAACTAGGGCCCTGAAAGGGATAAATCCTAACTCTACTAGACATATCTGCAGAGCGGGGAGGCATGAGTGGATGTAAGGAATCTGAAACTAGATAGTCTCCACTAGATAATGCGTTACTGAAGGTAAGTAACTTGTTCATCTTAGACTTCTAGTTGCAGATTCCTTACCTTTGAATAAATACCCAAGCCATAACCTCCTGGCAGTGGGCTGTGGTTACCTCTACTACACTAAAAAGTCCTATAGGACTGAAAGGGCAAAGTGTCAGTCTCTGCGAACCGGATTGTCCAGGCAGTAATGTTTTGCAAACGTATGCAAAGAAGCCCACGTTGCCAGCTGACAAATATCCAGTACTGGAACGCCCAGGCTAGCGCAGTGGTAGCAGCTTTGCCCCTGGTAGAATGAGCCCTCAAGAGGCTGCTTCCTGGCCAATGCGTAGCAGATCTTGATGCAGAGAACGACCCAGTGCGAAATGGTTTGCTTCTGCACTGCCCGACCCTTCTTTGCTCCAACGTACCCCACAAAGCACTGGTCATCCATCTGGAACTCTCTTGTGCGGTCAAGAAAGAATGACAATGCTGTTTTTGGGTCCAGTCGATGGAGTCGCTCCTCTTCCTTAGAGGGATGCGGTTGAGCAAAGAAGGTGGGCAGGATGAGGTTCTGACCCAGATGAAATGGGATAACCACCTGGGGAGGAAAGAGGCACAAGTTCTGAGTACCACCTTCTCTGGATAGATAGTGAGATAAGGTGGCTTTGATGACAGAGCTTGCATCTCACTCATCCTCCTGGCAGATGTTATTGCCACTAAGAAGGCTGTCTTGATAGTGAGCAGCTGGAGGGGACTGTTGTGTAAGGGCTCGAAGGGAGCACACACTAGAAATGTGAAGACCAGATTTAAGTCCCACAGGGGCATAACAAAGGGTAAAGGGGGAAAGATATGTACAAGCCCTTTGAGAAATCTATGCTCAATGGGGGATTTGAAAAGTGAAGGCTGGTCAGGCAGCCAAAGAATACCGGTAAGACAGAAAGATAGCCCTTGAGTGTACCCAAGGCATAACCCTGCTGGGCAAGGGAAATTATAAAGAGAATGATAGCAGAAATAGAAGCAGAAAGAGGATCAATAGACCTTTCTGTACAATAATATACAATGCATTTCCAACAGCAGGCACACACCGTTTAAATCGGACGGACGCCTGGCTGCCAAAATAACTTTACAGACTTCGGGAGGAAGGTCAAAAGCCTTCAACTACTGTCGATCAATCTCCACCCAGAGCCGACAGGTTTGGGTGAAGAACTCTCCCCTGCTGCTCCAACAGAAGATCCTCCCGAAGGGGCAACATGATCGGAGGATTGACGTTCATTTTCAGAAGCTCGGGATACCAGACTCTCAGTGTCCAATCTGGAGTCACTAGGATGACTTAGGCCTGGTCGTTCTTGATCTTCTTGTGAACTCTGGGCAGAAGTGGTATGGGCGGGAAAGTGTACAGGAGGCCTGAACTGCACTCACAACAAACAGCGTCGCCTAGCGATTGCCGCCTTGGAAACTCCAAAGTGCAATACTGCTGACATTGCACATTCTATGCGGAGGCGAACAGATCTAACCAAGGCTCTCCCTACTGCTGAAAGAGTCCTTGCACCATCTCCAGATAAAGGTACGATTTGTGATCCGCTAGGCATTGACAGCTGAGCTCGTCCGCCTTGGCGTTTAGAGAACCTGCCAGGTGTTGAACCACTGTTCCAGCCATGTCCAGAGACGCAGAGGCTTTTGACAAAGGGTCAACGACCCCCACACCGCCCTGCTTGTTGCAGTACCACATTGCGGTAGTGTTGTCCGTGAACACCTGCACTATCTTCCCGTTTACAACAGGAAGAAATCTTTTCAGTGCCAGTAAGATCACCCAGTAAGTTGATATGGAGTCATGATTCTGCCGGAGACCAGAGACCTCTGATCTCCGCCTCTCCCAGATGGCCACCCCATCCCAGAAGTGATGCATCTGTCACTACTGTGAGTCCTGGAAGAGTCTGCCTCCGACCCAATAGCAGTTCACTAAACACCACTGCAGGTCTTTTGCAGTTCCCTCCGAGATCTGAACTGTGTTGGTAAGATTTCCCGGATGCTGCGCCCACTGGAACTTCAGGTCCCAATGCAGACCCCTCATATGCCATCTGGCATGCTTGACTAACAGGATGCAGGAGGCCATGAGTCACAACAGCCTCAGAGTCTGTCTCACCGATATCCAGGATAGGGACAGAAACATCCGTATCATAACCTGATTATCTTGGACTTGCTGCTCTGGATGATAAACCCAAAACTGCACTGTGTCCAGAACGGCTCAGATGAAAGGGAGCTTCTGAGAGGGATTCAGGTGTGACTTCAGCATGTTTATAGTGAACCCCAGCAAATGCAAGAGGTTTTACGTCATCTGAAGGTGGCAGATGAAAGCCTGGGGCGTAGGAGCCTTCAACAACAAGTCGTCGAGGTAGGGGGAAGACTGAAATCCCTAACCTGCGCAGATGAGCTGCTACCACCACCATCACCTTGGTGAATACCCGATGGGCACTGGTGGGACCAAAGGGGAGTACGGTAAACTGAAAGTGCTTGTGGTCCACCTTGAACCACAAGTAACGCCTGTGGACAGGCGGGATGTGAAATTACGCATCCTGCAAGACCAACACTACCATCCAGTCTCCTTGATCTAGGGCAGACAAGACCTGAACAAGGCTGAGCATCTTAAATTTCCCCTCTTTGAGGAAGAGATAGATGTCCCTAAGATCCAAGATAGGGTGAAGACCCCTGTTCTTTTTTGGAATCAGAAAGTAGCGGGAATAACAACCACTGCCTACTTCTGACATCGGAACCCTTTCTATGGCTCCCTTAGCTAAGGGAGCCGTAACTTCCAAGCGGAGCAAGATTAAATGATCCTCCAGATCAGGAGAGAAAGACTGGAAGGGGAGGGAATAGCCCTTCCGTATGATCTGCAGGACCCATCTGTCCGATGTTATGGACCGCTAATGAGGGAGATGAAGTTGAATCCTCCCTCCAACTGGACGAGCATGGTCTGGCAGAATCATAATAGGACTTGGGCGTTGTGGAAGAGGGAGGCTGGGTGGTGGCCTACCTCTGGCTAAACCATATGGTCAGACGGTACCACGACCTCGTCTTCGCACTGGATGCTGTGATGATGGAAGACAGTGGCTGACCTGTGTGTGGTGTGGTACCATGCCCCTTCCTGAAGCCTCGAAAAAGGTGAAAAGCAGACTGCTGGTGAGTAGGTGCCGAGAGGCCCAAGGATCTGGCCGTAGCTCGAGAATCCTTAAACCGCTCAAGCGGCTTTTTCTTCAAAAAGGTGTGAGCCATCAAAGGACATGTCCATCAGGTTTGCCTGGCCATCCCCCGAAAGCCAGTTGTACAAAGCCAGGCATGGCGATGAAGGGCCACTGTTGAAGAAATTGCCCTGCCCAGCAATCGTGTCCAAACCACACCGAATCGTAAACTTTGCTGCATCGCTCCCATGTCCCGTACGACCTCCAGGACCTGGGACAGCACCTGTGCCACCATATCCCATAAAGTATGGGAAAAACGGCCCAATAGGCATGAAGTGTTTGAGGACCTCAATGTCAGGCTGGAGGAAGAAAACCTCTTCTTTTCAAGTTGGTCCAGCCTCTTGGATTCGCTATCCGGGAGAGCGGAAGGGAAGGCACCATGGGAAGTTGAGCTTGGACCACCAAGTTCTCCAGGGTGGGGTGTTGGGTGAGGAAACTAGGGTCAGTAGGAACTGGTCGATGGCAGTGGCCGATTGCCCCATTTACAGGAGCCCCTGTGCCGGGTTTGCACCATGTCTCCAGCATGACATCAGTAAGGGCTTTGTTGAAGGTTAATGTCGGCTCCAATGTCGCAACCCCCGGCTGAAGCACCTCTGTCAGGATGGTAGTCCTGACTGGCATCGTAGGCAGCTCTAGGTCCAATACCTCAGCTGCTCTAAACACACCAGAGTTGTGGCATCTCATTGGAGGGCCACCAACCACCGCTCCACCAACCACTGCTCCTCCTCAATCAGTTGTGTCTTTAGGCATTGTCTGGTGACGCTAACACAGGCCAAGCACTCCCAAGTCACCACCTTCAGGGCATCCCATTCCACTCCCCTGTATGCTGTTGTACACCAGGTGGTTTCAAAATAACTAACAGTCACTGCTCTAAGTTCCTCTCAGAGTTGTGCATCTCCAAGCACTTCAGGACGCAATAGCCTCAGCAGCACCCTGGGTCTATCCCTGCATACTCCCCATTCCAAAAGCAGTGGAACATGGTCATATAAATATCTACTCAGTATCTGGACACCAACCACCTCGGTGACTACGTCCTCTGACATCAGGAGCCTATCTAGGCAACTATGTGTGTCTCTGGGCGAGTTGTGCAATATACATCCAGACAGTCCATGCGTTTCACCATACATCCCAGTGTGGACGTCATATTAAGCTTTGTACCTTGTCTCAGGAGGGAGGGGGGTTTGACGATCCCAATTGCCATCCAGTACACAGTTGAAATCGCCACCCCCAACAGAAGGGGTTCCAATGTAAGTGAGGAGGTCTTGCGCCGTATCAAGATACAAGTCTCCATCATCCGCACTGGGTGCATACACATTCAAAAAGCCCACCTCTCACCCATCTTGAAGGCCATACAGTAATATGTATCTACACTCAACATCAGCCTTAAAGCTCTGAACCCTGAAAGGGGCTTGAGGGGTGACTCATAATAAAACCCTTGGGTGTAATTAGAGAATGTAGCTGAGTATAAAACTGCCCCCCTCCACTTTTTTTTGCATCTTCTGAACCTTACTCACAATCAGGTGTCTATCTTTCAACAGGATTCCCTACCGCCGGACAGAGAAAAGTCTGGATTCTGTATCTCTTCACATAGGAGTTGAGCCCACACATATTCCATGTCACCACCTTGAACCAGAGAGCCACAGTTTCACATGATCCTTAGCATCTCTCCCCACATCCCCATCATACACCTAACTGCCACAAAATGGAACAAACCCAGAACATCTTAACCCTCCCACTGGGTAAACGCAACTGAACAACATGTGCCTGCCCAAGTATAATAACCTTGTTGATCACACCCCAAGAAATTTCGCAATTCACAATGAAGTCGTATCTCCCCAATCCATGCAGTCTACAGTCAATCAACCAAGTCAGCAATATCGGGGTTATGAAGCTGCACCCAGCAACCCCAATTACAATCACTGACCCAAAGAGCAGCCAAACCCCGCACATAAACTCCTACCACTTCGTTCACACACCATCATGGTCAATACATATAATCACTTGCACCTACTCATTTCCATTCATTCAGAATTGCCACAAATTGAACAACTAAGAACCCCTTGATGCTAACCATGGGGAAAGTAGAGATGGCCCTTCCCGTTATCGAATGGGTGACTCAGCACGTCACCCATTTGCCCCTACCTGCACACCTTCTCACAGAAGTTAGTATCCATTTTACAGTCTGCCTCAGCGGGGACCCAGCTGGGTTTCCCCTCCGCATCATACTCCGCTGGGAAAGCTGTAGGCAGGTGTCTACAGAGAGGTGATTACAGTGTAGAATTCAGCACTCAGTGTCAGCAGTGACAGTGACGCCAAGCACATAATTAGGACTCTCCGCTCAGAGGTCTCCTCTACCACATCTCCTGTGCTTTCGTCAGAGTTGGAGGCCGTCACAGCCTCCATCATCATCATCGCTGCCTCCCTTTCCAACCACTGTTGCTCCAAGTCCAAGGTATCATCCTAATGAACCAACACTCGATAGGAGGTTCTGCCACTTTGTTGCAGTCTCTTCCCTGCAGTCTGAGAGTGGCATTAGCTCCCGTTCTGCTTACAGAGCCACGGGGAACCAGCGCTGGGATCCGACCTTCACCATGGACCTCCAACCCACACCGCCTCAAGTGTGGTAAAGAAGTGTGATTGGTCATTATGAATCACCTTCAGCTTTGAAGGAACATATTCCGCAGTCTCATAGCTCTCAATTTCTGTTTGACCCCCTCAAACGTAAGCCATAACTGTTGTACCTGTCTTGTATAATCAGAGAAAATTTTGATCACATGGTTCTAAAATGTGGTATTCCCAGTTTGCCGGACTGCATGCAAGTTGGCCTCCTTGTCTGTATAATTAATCACTTTCGATATGTCAGGGTGAGAAAGGGTGCCCCAGCAGGTGGCCATGGCATCAGGGCACCATAAGTTGTTTCAACCACAAACAATGTGGACAGCTGGGCAGAGGAGATCATGGTCATTATCCAGTGTTCGAGGAAGAGCTTTGGGGCCTGTCCCTCTGCATACTCCGAAAAGCTCACAAAGCGCAGGAAGCATCCGAAGGCTCTAGCTTTCAGTGAGTTTGTTTAGCCAATAGGGCACACAGATCAGCACGTCAGGAGGCTACTTCCTCCTGAAGTTTGGAGACATCTAGCTCGGTTGCTAAGAAGTGTTTTGCTACCTTGCAGAGGTCCACTCTTAACAGACCTACATCCTGGGAGACAGCTTCAATATTTGCCTAGACAGTTGCACTCGAAGCCTCAATCGCAGCTCTCATCTGGGCACCCGTAAGGCCCTGCAGCTCTCCCAGGGTCACCATGTAGTCCTGCAGAAAGTTGTCCACCACTGCACTCCGTCCTTTTCCGGGAACTGGTCCATTTTAGTTTGCTGTGCGCCCCTCAGTGGTCAATCTTTCCCCCTGATGGGCTCAGGTGAGTATGCTGTCACCGAGTACCCTCTGCTTCTGAAGCGTGACTCTTGGGATCAACCAGAGGAGTTCCCCAAAGTCCTCAACAATGCTAGACTGCACACTCTTTAGTAGATGCGGGGGTTCACCTATATTCCACCAGGGAAACAGGTTGGGGCAGGCTGCTGAAAAATGACCCACCACAGTCAGTGGGGGCAGGGAGGATGGGGGAGTTGGGGCAGGGGTTTCATAAAATTCACGCCTGGCCCGCAAGCCCACCCCCTAGCTTCAATGCTTGGGGCATAACAGGCGTAGGGACTCGGTTAACCAGTGCCACCAGTCTCGCAGGCCATTTTCTCCTTGGATGCCCTCTCAAGGCACAGCCTTCCCCACCCCTTTGCTGCGCAGCGCTCTGCCGTCCGCCTCCTCCTCCCAGTATGAGGCAGCAACGCCCCCCACCCAGGAGCAGCATGACCATTCTTGCCCAGGCTGCTGCAGCGCTCCCCTATTTCAGGAGGTCCCCCTAGAGAGGTCTCCGCTCTGTGCAAAATCACCATCACAGGCCCACTGTCCAAATTTCTGTCGCCTGTGTATATGAAGAGGCCCTCTGGGTGGACCTCCTGGCGCACCACAGCAGTGTCATTAAAAGGTTTGCTCCCATCTCTCAGGCATGGAGCAACCATGTCGCAGTGCTCCCTCTCTGCTTAGGGGGGGATTCCGTGCTAAAGTCTTCACTGTCTTGGGCTCTCAGATCTGGCACCAGCTGTCGGGCTCTGCTGAGCACCAAGGGGGTTCACACACAAAGGGGCCTTCCGGGACACCCCTATGACGGATCACAGCTGCGGTGCTCAAGCACCCATCCCCTTCTCCCATGGCGAAGCAGCTGGACTCCTCAACCAAGGGACCGTGTGACCAGCCCCGTCCCAGGCACTGTTTCACACAAGCTCCACTCTCCAGGCTCTCCTGGAAGTTGGCACCTCAGTTGGTTCTGGAATACATTTTGAGCCCAGAAATCAGCCACCTGGGCCCAAACTGCTCCTTGGTGCACCCCTATCGCACAGGTGCAGGACTGTCAAGTCACAGAACTCCCCCCCACCCCCCCCTGTTCAGGGCACCAAAGGGGATTCCATGCTGCAGGATTCAATGCTGTGAGCCCACAATTTTGGCCGTCACTATCTGGCTCCGCTGGGCACAAGGGTGTCCTTCACATGGAGGGGTCCTCCAAGGTGCCCCCGACAGACACCTTGCAGCTGCAGCATTCAATTGCGGGTTCCCTCCTCCCCTGTGTGAGGCAGCCGCGCTCCTCGACTACAGGAGTGCGCAACCAATCCCGCCCAAGGTGCCGCTCTGCTGATGTGCCCCTCGTCAGGTTAACTTTCAGGAGGAGTCGGGTGCTCCATGATCTTTAGGACCAGGCTCGGGTGCAGCAATCAGCTGCTTGGGCCTAGAGCACCCCTTGATCCCCGGACTACATGCGGCGTCCCCGCCTCCAGGCATTATGTCACCACTGGAGCCCGTCTGATCTGGGCCTCTCATCATCCCTCCCCGGTGGGCTTTGGCTCCGCAGGAGTCTCCGCAGCAGTGGTGATCCTACTGATGGGTTCTCCGGACGGCTGGCTGCTCGGATGTTATAGGAATGTCACAGTGCAAGACAAAGCTCAGGAGGCTATGTATTGGAGGTCATGATCCCAGGCCACACCTCTAAAGTGGCTTTGCTGCAATATATACCATAACTCATGGTAAACCCTCTCTTGCTGTTTTACCCGATGTGCTAAAACAGATTCAAAATTAATACGGAACTGACCCTGCCCTGGGTTAGGGGATGAAACTAATTGGCAACTTTGCCACTGTAACCTCAACTATTTTAGGAGATATTAAAGGGGAAGCAGCATTGGTGGCAGTTCGCCAATGCCTTGTGCAAGTTCCATTAATAGACCAGGCGCATAAGTTACCAAAAATTATTGCTGAAGCCTATACATTTATAGGTCGAGGTAATTTGAGGGCGTGACTAAATAGGCCACAGCTTAAAGGTGGTTGTGAAAAGGACAATTCCAAGCAAGCCCAGAGTTTCTAAGAAATGATGGGATAAACAAAAATAATAATTTAAAGAAACGAAATAACAGTGTGAGTCTCCACAACCGGAGAGCTCTGAAAAACATTGTAATTTAAGTAACCGTAATACTTTAAAACAACCTGACAGGTATCAGTACACTGATACATGCCCTTCCTGTTCCTTTCAGAAATCCTCTGACAAACGGTCTGGGAGAGCGGGCGGTCAGAGCTCAGACCAGAAGAGTGTGTGAAACCACAAAAGAATTCACAATGCTCGTCTGACATCATCATAAAAAAGGAAGAGAAGCTTCCACAGCAAAACCCCCAATTCAAAAATAAGAAGTTTGAGGGAATTTAGACAAAATATGCAGTACATACTGAGAGCATTTCTTCAGAACAGGACGGGGCACAATAGTTTGTGAGAATCTTCAAGAGTTTCTGGATGCAAAAGCAAATAACGACTACATCAAAACCCCAGATCAGCGAGTCACTCCTTTCAACAGAATGTACAAATAAATATACAGACTGAGGGGGATATAATGCGCATAATTAAAGTCATATTTTGGGGAACATTAACACTTAGCTATGATATTCTCTTGGCTGAAAAGGATTGGCCATTGGAGTCTGTTAGAACACTTCCACAAGGGGAAGATGTAATACTACCATCTTTCTCTGTCCTTGTTCCTGAAGGAGTGAAACAAGCCTACCTTGCAGAATGGGCCTTAGCACAACCCCCTGACCTATACCGCAACCATGTGGGCTAGGATAATGACTCACCTTATGTAATATACATAAGTTCCAGCCCGCAAATGCAACCACAATACCCAAATAAACATGAAGCAAAATCTCCTGTGAGGGAAATTCTCTCACAACTCTAGTACCAGGGATTAATTGAACCCTGTGCATCTCCTCTAGATAATGCTTTGTTTCCAATAGCTAAGGTGAATCACTCCTACAGAATAGGCTTAGATTATGGACACCAACAGTCGAAAGCACATTTGTAATCCAAAATTCACACAGTATGTCTTTAATCAACAATATTGTCCGTAAAAAATACAAAACAACCCTGGACACTTCCAACAAGTTTTTCTGCCAAAAACAGCACCTGAAAGCAGGGATCTAACAGCTTCTTCCACGCTCGGCTCTCAGCAATGTTTTAGTCAGCTCCAACAGGAGTATAAGGGAACAGTCCTGGACTGTTTGCTGCCCGTGTAACATCAACATTGCATGATAGTGATCCGGAAGCACTGTCCAACGTTAATGATATATATCTCACGGATGAGGATTTAAACACACAACTGGCCAGGGTAAAATGCATTATTTTGGGATTTGTTGAACATGGCTACAAATTCAATGTAAAAAAAAAAAAAAAAAAATATTTAAAATAAACTCAAATAGCTTTTTTAAGTGACCTGCTTCTCAAGTGAGTTGTCAAAAGAGGGAAAGAGCCTGGCACCACACATACTAGAGAAGTGTGTGCAATTACAACCACCAAACACTAGTAAAAAAGAACTAATCTATTCAGTGTCTATTGTGACTATTGATGAAGATCAACTGGAAGAGAAGGATAAGTTACTTACCTGTAAATCCTAGTTCTCTTCCAGGGGTATCCTCATCAAAGTCATAAACACTGAATATTCCCGCTCACGTGCGGGGACCCCGGAGCATATATAAACACACAGGTATATGTATCAAATGTATAAGTAAAAGTAATAATCGTGCAGAGAATTTTAGTACATATACTTTACATGTGTAAGCAATAATGAAGTCTATTTTGACAAACAGGCAAAAAATTTCTTCTTTTTTGTGAAGTTTTTCTTTAATTAAACTCCTCAATTAGAGGTAAATACCATCTGCAATCAAAGAAGAGAGCATAGAAAGTGTAAACACTGTAGAAAGAAAACACTGCATTGAAAATAGAGGGGCATTATTAGCCAATAGGCTGCATCCAAATTAACATAGCAGAGCCAAACAACTTGTACCGTGCCTTTAATGCCCTGAACACCTCCAGTATCCCACCATGCCTCAGATGTGAGAGTGAGGTGACAGTTGGGTTACAATTTAGTCAGTACTTTTTTACAGTGATAAGAAGAAAATGGGTTAGACAAATGAAGACTGCTGTACCTCCAGAGTTATGTCTGGGGAGATGGGTGGGTTGTTTATGACTTTGACGAGGATACCCCTGGAAGAACACTAGGATTTACAGGTAAGTAACTTATCCTTCTCTTCCAGTTGATCTTCATCAATAGTCACAATAGACACTGAATAGATTAGCAAGCCCATCCCATACCCCTGCAGACGGAGAGATAGAAGCACAAGCAGTCTACTTGTCTTATTTAAATAAATTTAATAATGAAGCCTGACCCACTTGAGTGTCTGTCTTGGCATCTGAATCTAGACAGTAATGCCTTGTAAAATTATATACTAATGCATGTATCTAGACCATTATATTTGAATGGTGCATTCAAATACATTCTACATGCTGTAGATTCTTGCTCCACATTCCTCTGGTTGTAGCTACGGTTATCAAGGGACACTTGCACTGTTATCAAAAATGTGCAAGTCTTTATCAGGACATTTGCAGTAGCTGCATTCCACTCAGACCGGGACCCTACTTTTGGTTCTAAGGCTTACAGAGACACCATTGAAAACCCGGGTGTAGCTGTGCATTATTGCTCCCATTGTTCTTGAGGGAAATTTGATTGTGGAGAGCAAAAACCGAGACTTATAGCAAAAATAGAGTATTAGGCTCAGGTCACAGTGGGATCCATCACCTGCATTTATTCCCAAGAGAGGTAAATAATCTACCTAGACTATCTTTGGGTTGCCGGACCCAATATGAAAATTTGTTCGGCATACAGATGTCCATGAGCTTCATTGTCTCTGCACAGTGGCAACAGACACACCTTTTGACATAAATGAACGTTTTGCTGTCTTATAGGAACGCCAATATTTCCGGGATAAGTGTTCTATAACCCATGCTGCCCTGAAGGAGCAACCAGCACCTTCTGGCTGTATTGAAAAGGTTGGGGATCTAGTATGAGAAAAGTATGCAATGAAGAAAACATTTTGCCCATCATACCGTACATCAGTGCCAGCCCTCAGAACTCAAGATGCCAGAACTGTGATTTTGCCACTGCTTGCTGGTTGTAAAGACAAACCCTTTGTCTTCATTGATCATTAAAAATTGCATCATGTGGCACATCCTTCACGGTAGGCCAAAGGACTCCTGGGTAGCTCCCTAACCCCACTCACTACCCTAAAGAATATTGTTTCCCCCTGGTTATGGAGAGCGGAAAATGAACTTTGTTGATTCCTGTTACCACTGCAAATGCAAGAAGTGTGTCAGACATAAGGGTACAGTTTTCTACTATTACTCAAAGCAACAGAGTTGTTTATGATGAACCACCTTTGGATGTGTCTACCAGTTCACTTTCACCTGTTGTGGTTCCTGTCTTCACACAGACTGCTTCTGGGTACTTTGTTGAGATTCAGAACTTCTCTTCGGATTCTTCTCACACTTCATGGTGTATGTGGTATTCTTCACCGGCTGAAAAGCACTTATCTGATCCGTCTGTGGCCCATCTGTGGATCACACTTGTATTACTTTCCATATTTTTATGCATTGGATTTGTGACTGTTTTTGTCTTGCTTATAAATGGCGATTATCTCCCAGAACGACCTGCTATAAAACAGGTATCGGAGGTGTTGAAGCCTCAATCGTCTTCTCACCTAGTGCGAAGAGACCAGTCCCATGTGAACATTTCTGCGGTTCCAGTTCCTGATGGAATTGTTTGGGATACGGTCTTCTAAGATATTTCTGGCCCTAAAGAGACTATACAAATTTCATATTTTTTTTAAGTTGCTATGGTCAATGTGATAACACCAGGTGCTGCGTCTGAAGATTGGGATGTTAGGATAGTTTCTTCAATGCTCTCTGAGCTTGAAGAATAAGTTACTTACCTTCGGTAACGCTTTTTCTGGTGGATACAGTAACTACCTGTGGATTCCTCACCTAAAGATTCCTCACCTAAAGAATTCTCCCCTCGCGCCAGCCCTCGACGGAAATTTCTTCTAGCTCTGCACGTCGACGATGACGTCACAATCGCCCGACTCGACGCGACGCCACATGACGTCATCCAGGCAATAAGAGTATAATTCCAGTCCAAAATGTCCTTTTCACTATCTTAATTTGCAAAGGAAAAGTATATACAATGAATACAACTAAATGCAAGAATCAGCTATATTATATATATATATATATATATATATATACACACACACACACACACACACACACACACACACACACACACACACACACACACACACACACACACACACACACACACACACACACACACACACACACACACACACACACACACACACACAGGATCAAGGATGCACACCCAGAGAGATCTTGGCTTGACCAGTCAGGCAACGGGGAGTCGGGTGGGACTGTGAGGAATCCACAGGTAGTTACTGTATCCACCAGAAAAAGCGTTACCGAAGGTAAGTAACTTATTCTTCTGATGGATACACCTACCTGTGGATTCCTTACCTAAAGAATAGAGTCCCCAAGCAGTATAACCTCCGGTGGTGGGTGCCCGAATGGTCAAACCAAGAAAGCTTGCAGCACCGAGCGAGCAAAATGGCCATCCCTCCTAACCTCAGAGTCCAAACAGTAATGCTTGGCAAAAGTATGGAGGGACGCCCAAGTCGCTGCCCTTCAGATGTGAGCCACAGGAACACCTCTAGCCAAAGCTGATGCAGCTGCTTTGGCTCTGGTGGAATGGGCACGAAGCCCCACAGATGGATCCCTCTTCGTCAAAGAATAGCATATCTTAATACATAGAATGACCCACCTGGATAGCATTCTCTTGTGGACCGCTCTACCTTTCCTCTTCCCCCACGTATCCAACGAAGAGCTGTTCATCCTGTCTGAACTCTCTCGTCCTGGCGACGTAGAAGCTCAGAGCTCTTCGTGGATCCAGCCGATTGAGCCTCTCTTCCTCCTTGAATGGGTGAGGTGGAGGGTAAAAGGAAGAGAGAGTAATCGACTGCCCCAGGTGAGAGGGTGTAACAACCTTCGGTAGGAAAGCCGCCTTGGTCCTCAACACCACTTTGTCCTTAAAGAAAGGAAGGTATGGGGCTTCCATAGAGAGGGCCTGAAGCTCGCTAACCCTTCTGGCAGATGTTATGGCCACCAGGAAAACAGTTTTGAATACTAGGTACCGTAAAGAACAAGAGTGCATTGGTTCGAATGGAGCCCCCATAAGAAAAGTTAAGACTAAGTTAAGGTCCCACTGAGGCATAACGAATGGCGTGGGTGGATACCTATTAGTGAGTCCCTTTAGAAACTTTAAAACAATTGGTGATTTAAAGAAGGATGGTTGATCAGGAAGGCACAGAAAAGCAGATAGTGCAGACAGATAACCTTTAACAGTGGCAATTGCAAAACCTTTCTGTGCCAGATGGAGTGCAAATGACAAAATGTCAGATAAACCAGCTTTTAAAGTATCTAAACTATTCTCTCCACACCAGCTTGTAAATTTAGCCCAACGATTAGCATAGATTGACTTGGTGGAGTGTCGCCTGGCCGATAAAATAACTTCCACCACATCTGGAGGGAGAGCAAAGGAACTCCGATTGCCCTGTTCAATCTCCAGGCATGAAGATGCAGGCTCTGGAGGTGGGGGTGTAGAATCTGCCCCTGCGATTGCGAGAGGAGGTCCACCCTGCAAGGGAGACGGAGCGGAGGGCACTGAGAGAGTTGGAGTAGGTCCGAATACCACACCCTTCTCGGCCAATCCGGAGCTATTAGGATGACTTGAGCTCGGTCTTGGCAGATCTTCCTGAGAACTCGAGGAATCAAGGGTATGGGGGGGAAACGCGTAAAGTAACTGACCATTCCAGGACATCTGAAACGCGTCCCCCAAAGCTCCTTGCACCAGATACTGGAGGCTGCAAAATAGCAGGCACTGCGCATTCTCTTGAGTGGCAAACAGATCTATTTGCGGATATCCCCACATCCTGAAGATACACAGAACTAGATCTGGATGAAGACGCCACTCGTGGTCGACCGAGCTGCGTCGACTGAGAATGCCTGCATGCACGTTCAGGACTCCGGCCATGTGATGTGCAATCAAGCAGATCTTGTGGTCCCGAAGCCAGGACCAGAGACGAAGAGCTTCTCTGCAGAGAAGATACGACCCCACTCCTCCCTGTTTGTTTATATACCACATTGCGGTCGTGTTGTCCGTTAGAACTTGGATTGACTGACCGCGAATGGAAGGGAGGAGGGCCTTGAGTGCCAGACGTACTGCCCGCAACTCTAACAGATTGATATGTAACTTCTGTTCCCCTGGAGACCAAAGGCCCTTGATCTCCAGGTCCCCCAGATGAGCTCCCCACCCTAGAGTGGAAGCATCCGTTACCACCGTGGCCACTGGAGGAGGCAGCGAGAACGGTCTTCCTTGAGACAGGTTGTCGACCACTGCCCACCACTGAAGATCCACTGCAGTGTCTCTAGAGATCTTTATTGAATCTTCAAGATCCCCTTTGTGCTGAAACCACTGCTTGCGGACGCACCACTGAAGAGCCCTCATGTGGCAGCGTGCATGAGTGACCAACAGTATGCAAGAAACGAACAGACCGAGCAGTCAAAGGACCTTGAGGACTGGAACTACTGCTCCATTTTGAAACATTGGAATCAACGCCTGAATATCCTGGACCCGCTGGGGTAGAGGAAAGGCCCGATTCAATGTCGTGTTCAATACTGCCCCTATGAACAGGAGGCGTTGAGAGGGCTCCAGGTGAGATTTGGGTACATTGACTGAAAAACCCAGGTCGTACAACAATTGAGTCGTCGACTGGAGATGGCATCGCACGAGCTCCGGAGTTTTGGCCTTGATCAACAAATCGTCCAGATAGGGAAACACAGCTATCCCCCTTCTTCTGAGCTCTGCTGCAACCACCGCCATCACCTTTGTGAAGACTCGAGGTGCTGAAGTAAGACCAAAAGGGAGGACCGCAAACTGATAATGCTGCAATCCCACTACAAACCGGAGATACTTCCTGTGCGATTTGAAGATCGTAATATGAAAATACGTGTCCTGCAAATCGACCGACACCATCCAGTCTCCTTCATTCAACGCCAAAAGAACCTGTGAGAGGGTCAGCATTTTGAATTTTTCCTGCTTGAGGAACCAATTCAAAATCCTCAAGTCCAAAATCGGTCTCAGCCGACCATCCTTTTTGGGAATCAGGAAGTATCTTGAATAACAACCCTGACCCCTCTCTTGCTCAGGAACCAACTCTATTGCACCTTTTTCTAATAGGGATAATACCTCCTGCTGTAATAGGAGAAGATGGTCTTCCGAACCGAAGGATGGGAGGGAAGGTAGGAGGGAATTCCCGAAAGGGAAGAGCGTACCACCTCTTCACAATGTCGATGACCCAGGAGTCCGATGTTATAACCTCCCACATTGGAAGAAAACGTGCAAGTCTCCCCCCTACCGGAGACAAATGGACAGGGAGTGGAGGAGGACTACGGCTGCTTTCCTTGCTGCACCTCTCCCGAGGAAGAGGAAGAGGCAGAGTGCTGCAAGGTGGCTCCTCTCGTACGGACCCTGCCCCTGAAGGATCTGTATGGCAGGGTAGAAGTAGATTGCTATGGTCCTTGCAATCTTCCCCGAAAGGAACCACATCCAAATCCTTTAAACCTCCGAAAGCCTCTAAAGGAGGATGAGGCTGACGACTGGAGTCCCAAAGATCTAGCAGTCGCTCTGCTTTCTTTAAAACGTTCCAGGGCAGAGTCAGCCTTTGTGCCGAAGAGCTTCTCTCCATCAAACGGAAGATCAAGAAGGGTGGCCTGCACGTCCGACGAGAAGCCAGATGACCGTAGCCAAGACTGCCGTCTAGAAACTATGGTCGTGCCCATAGCCCTAGCCACCGAGTCCGAAGTATCCAATCCCGACTGGATCACCTGAGTCGCAGCCGCCTGAGCATCCGCTAACAGCTGCAACATCTCCTGGGACAAATTAGGGTGGCCCTTCGCCTCTTCCATAAGGGCATGGATGTAACGCCCCAGTATGCAAGTTGCATTGGAAGATTTCAGGGCCATACTGCAAGATGAAAAGGTCTTTTTTGCAGTATGGTCCATCTTTTTTGACTCCCTGTCCGCAGGGGTCCCAGGAAACGAGCCAGGATAGGATCTGGACGAACAAGAGACTTGCACCACTAGACTCTCCAGAGTTGGCTGTCTGGAGAGAAACACCGGATCCCCAGGCACCGTCCTGTACCGACAAGCCACCGCTCTGTTGACCGCAGCGGTGGACACAGGTTTTAGCCAGATATCCTTAATGGGGTCCAACAGAGCCTCATTGAAGGGCAAAAGAGGCTCAGCAGAAGCAGACGCCGGGTGAAGAACCTCTGTTAATAAATTTCTCTTGACTTCCGCGGTGGGAAGGGGAAGATCCAAAAAGTCTGCAACCTTACGAATGACTGAGTGGAATGAAGCAGCTTCCTCCGTGACCTCTCCAGGGGAAGCTAGATCCCATTCCGGCGTAGTGTCCAGGCCACTAGCTGAATCCAGTCCCTGGAAGTCACCAGAGGGCTCTACAACTTCACCTTTTTCCAGGTGTTGCCTCGCATACTCTTCTTCCTCCAAGAGCCGAAGAGCCAGACATCTTGACTTAAGTCTTGACTCCAAGCCTGGAGTCGACAAGGCGTCGGCCGACGCCGAAGATCTTCGTCGGGGCCGAACCTCGGATCCGTCCGAAGCCGGAGGCTCCGGCTCCAAAGGGTTCTTAGACGTCGATCGGATCCGAGGCGAATCCGACGGCGCCGCACCAGGTGTAGTCATCCTGGGCGACGTCATAGGCATCGGCGCCGCTTCAGGTGCAGCAGATAAAAATGGGGTGAACGGCGCCGATCTGTAAGACGCCAGAACACCCAAATCATAGGCCAGAGGGCCAGACGGACCTGCATGACTTCCACCCGGCGTCATGGAAGCAAAAATATTAAACATTGCGTTTAAAAACGCTGCAGGATCTGATCCCGGAGTCGGGAAAGCCGGGTACTGCTGCTGCTGCACCGGTGCCGGCATAGCTGCCGAGGAGGGTCCAGGTAACTCCTGGCCAGGAGAACCTTCAGGCCTCTGGGGAGGCTCGACCTAAAAAACCGACCCGGGTGACGTCGGGGTCGTAGGAGGCGGAGGGGTGACGGTCGGGCTTATCTCCCACGTCGGATGACGCCGAGCCGACGGAGAAGCCGATCTTAACCTGGACCGTTCCTTGCTCGATCGGCGCCGAGATCCGTGACAGCGCCGAGAGTCACTATGATGGTGACGAGACCTCGAGGATCTCGAAGAAGACTCCCTCCGATGATGCCTCTCCTTCTTCTTCTTGGACCGAGCCAAGAACAATTTCGCCTCCCTCTCCTTCAGTGCCTTAGGATTCATACGTTGACATGAGCCGCATTACTCGACCTCATGGTCGGAACTAAGGCACCAGAGGCACTTTTCGTGGGGGTCGGTAACAGACATTCGACCCCCGCACTGGCTACAAGGTTTAAGGCCGGATTATCTAGGCTGCGACATCGTAACCGTCGTTGGAAACAGTAGCTCCCTGTGAGCCTCGAAGAATTAACCGTTACTCGGGCACGGAAAAAAGGGAATTGAGGTCTGCACGTCAACGAGGGCTTCTTATTGCCTGGATGACGTCATGTGGCGTCGCGTGGAGTCAGGCGATTGTGACGTCGACGTGCAGAGCTAGAAGAAATTTCCGTTGAGGGCTGGCGCGAGGGGAGAATTCTTTAGGTGAGGAATCCAGAGGTAGGTGTATCCATCAGAATATTTCACTGCATTTTAAAGTGAGGCTATGTATGTGAATTCTGCTAATTACGGTGAAATATTTTGTTATCATTACTGTGTACACCATTACCTACATAGAGCTCGCACCCCACGTACAGTTTTGAATGGTAACATTGCCAGTCTACATCAGTGGGATGTTCCAGAACATATTTAGACAAATTCACATACGTTTCTGGGCATGATACTTTGAATCCTGTAACTTATTTCTTAAATTAATGCATTCAAAAGCAAGGAAAAATATGCTGACGCACATAAAAAAATGTTTTAAATCTGTGTGCTTCCCAGTTAGCAAAAAGGCTAGGAATACTGGAAAGAAACAACTGATCAGTTTGGTAAACAAGAACACAGAAAGTACAGCATGGTTGGCTTATTTAAAGTGTATAATTCTACTACAGATAATTTTTCTGAATGACAGTGCAGCAGACCACTTGCCTAAGTCTAGTGAAAATATAAGAAATAAATATGGCCAGTATTCCCTCACCTGGAGGTTTTTAAATCTGCAACATTTAGTAACTTACACTGAAGAACAATGGTTTGGTACAGAATGGTACATTTAGGTCTACACTTTCAGGGCCCAATGGGTGGTTATTGTGGCCAATGGACACATATGGTTGTCATCCATATTTTTAAAAGTCTTCCCAGAGTTTGAAAGCAAACAGTCCAGACCCTCATTATATTCAGTCACAACACTAAAGCCACAACTTATATCTTCCCCATGCTATATCAGCAATGGTTGCAACATTACACTATCAGCTGTGAAAGAGACCCTTTTTCCTTTCCGATGATATGGCTTTGCATGATTTCTTGTGAGATCCTAGGTCACCACGTTCCAAAAAATTCCTTTATGCCATTCAAAATGAAATTTGGAAGGTTTCACAAAGGAAGCAACTGCTCGTTTAAGGCAAATAGATCAGGGCCAATTTAGAAAAAGCTGTGGCTGTTCTTAATGGAATGAATACATTGTCCACTCGTATTTACTACATCGTATCTCAACGTCTCAGTTTACATCATGTTTGATCCATTTTCCAGTATGCCGATATGAGGTTCGAGGGGAGAGTTTTGTTCACTAGGTGTGAGAATTACTCTTTGATTACAAATGTGTGAGCAGGTGCTGAACATTCTGGTGAACATCTTTAATGCATCTAACACCGCAGGTGTTTTACACTTCTTCAAAGCGGTTGGGTCTGCTTTTGTCAGCACTTTCTAGACTGGTTTCGGAGTGATTCCATCTTTTATAAATTCTTTGTTTTCAAGACTATTTGGATGCATATCACTTGTGTTATTCCTATTTGGTGTTATTTTAGTCTTACTTTTGCTGTTCCGCAACTGATGCCCCACCTCAAAGCCAAATGGTGATTAAACTACTGCACATCCAGCTGTGTACTGAACGAATGATACAGTGGTCTGGCGTACCCTTTACTGGAAGAACTAAATGGCGACTAGTCCTTGTCCTTTCAGCCTGTATGGATCTACTATGTGCAGCCTGTGTTCCACTGTCTTTGGTGCCTTCTTGAGTGTGTCCTTGACATCGGTCTTGCAGCGCAACTGATACAGCCTATGGACAGGGATCTGCTAATGTCCCCAACAAGGGTTTATTTTCAGTGTTGTCCTATGAGACTGCCACTGCTTCAGGATGCCTTTTATAAGCCTGCGTTTCCAGAACGTCTTCCTTCTGGCTCACCCACTGTGGGCACTGCACAGGATGCTACTACCTCAGCAGCTAAGGATACTGGCCATGTTTGGTCCTTCAACTTGCTCTTGTAGTTCTGCCATCGTCGGAATGGGAATCCATTCTGAATTCAACTGACAATGAAAATATGCATGACATTTTGGAGGTTTCCACTAACTGTTAAATTTGGCCCTTGGTTTTAAACAAATTTTTTTGATTGCTTTTATGTTTTTAATTGGCTCATTTTTTTATTCAGCTTGTTTGCTTTGATGTTGGAGTGGACATTTTATCCCTTTTATAGCAATTTTGTTTTAGAATATGTCTTTTCACAGCCAAGGGGAGGGTGTAGTGAGGCCCCCTTGGACCCTCACTGATTACAGATTTTAGCTATTATTTAATATTTTTACACGTTTTAGCCGAAGTGCTTTTTAGCAGTGACATCTTATACACTTCGCTTGCATGATATTATTCTAGGAATATATTGTGCAAGTTGTTTTCGTAAGACTTTTCTCGACATACAATCAGTACATTCTGTTCAAGGTTAGGCTAGAAACACATTACAGAATATGCTAGTACTTGTAATGCCCGTTCAGGAGACAGCTTCTAACTTCTAGACATATTACTGCATCAGAGCTGTGCTTCTAACACAGTGTTGTTTTTATTATATGAATGGTGCACTGACCCAGAAGGGGCTAAGGGGCACTCCAGCTGCGACCCTCCTTGGACCAATGCTGTGTTCGACATTCAGCTCTGCTGGCAATGATCTACCAGGCTCCAGAAAGGATTACCATGCACATTACAGGCAGACTACTGCCTGTTCCACAGGTACAGGGCTAAGGCTAATCCCTTAGATCGGGCAGAGGGTACACCCACTGTGGACTCAGTATAGTCTTAGGGTTACCTTGCTTTGTTTCATTTGCCTAATTATTGCAGCTCGTTCTCTCTATGCAAGACTGTGATTGTTTTAATAAATATACTGAAAACGTATCTCATATCTCTTGTGTTTTGCCTGGGCATGAATGAGTTATACAACGAAAGGGTGAGATCTGTTTCCACATCTTCCCTGGGAGTCAGAGTGTCATATTCAGGTTGCCATAATCACCTTTCACCCTGGTAAGGTCATGGGTTTGAGTAAGCACTGTGAGCTAGCCAGGAATTGGGCTGACAGCTCCTAGTGATATGGACGGACTTAGTGCCCCACATTCTGAAGTTCTGTCATCTTAATATGCAGTCCTATTAGTAGGAACCTAAGCTGTCTCATTGGAGCTAATCGATAAAGCTGTTTAACTAATATTTAAAGAGAGGACCTTGTCAAGTTTATGCTTTGTCTTTGCTTTGCTCGCTTTCTATTTTTCTATTGTCTGGAACCCAGCTGCTCTACATTCCAGGTGGGAGCCTAAAGCTAAAATGTTTCTCTTGGGGAAAAGTAACAGATCCTGGAATTGTCTGTAGCCCTATACGTATTTCTTCTTTTTCCATGGGCCAATGCTCTTCACTATGTCTCCCAGCCCTTTAACCAGTGGTGCATGTCTGCTGTTCTCAAATATGCAGAGCTATTCTCTAAGCACAGTGTGTTTAGAAGAGGTGGTTATGTCCATGGTGATGTGCCTCCAATTATATCTGACCTTATAAGTATTTTCTGAAGTTACTGACAGATTAGATCAGCACTTCAACCGATGGCTGCTGCTAGGTTGAAGTTAAATCAAGCTCCCTTTGGAGTCCAAGCTAAACTACAAGCAATTAGACAAGAAAATGTGATTTTATTAGATATGCTAAATACCATTCAACATCGATAAGAAAACTGCCATGTGTTTCCTATCAAGAACCAGCAATAGTGCATGGTCCAACACTTCCCGATACTACTGCAGTCCACATTTTGCATTCTTCTGGTCATATTTCATTTGATGTTATTTCGTTAACATAACGGTACATTACTTCAATAAAGCTCTGAAAAATGTGTATCCTTTCTAACTTAGTGTTAACTGCATTATAAAACGAAACTCACTTTATTTACGGACAATCAATTCAGGTGACATTCATGATAGCAATTGTTTTTTTTTGGGGGGGGGGGGGCATCTTGGCTTACATTGATTCATACTTATAGTATGATGACTCAATTCAGTTTTTATGAAGTTGCTATATGCCTTCTACTCAGAACTATAGGATAGAGAAAAGAGCCTCAGAGAATAAGTTGTGACTCCAAACCCCATATTAAAGCCTAGTCCTTTATGTTCTGGGCTCTGCTGATCCACTGCACGGACACTCATAATTCAACTGGTTCAAATGAATCCTTTTTGCCCTTTTACTCGCGCTGACCAGTTGGAAATCCTAACCACGGCTCTGCTTTTTTGAAGGAAAGTGAGTATAATACTCCAAAAACTGTGAACAGATCCAACTTAACCAAAACAGGAATACCATTCAGAGTTAAATTGAAAGCAAAAGAAGATGGTTTAAAATAAAAGCACAGTGGATCTCAAGTGCAATAACTTATCTTAGAAGACCCATTAGTTGCAGAATCAGGAGCAAAAGGCCCAGCGAAAAAGAATTGCAACTCTGCTTTCATAGAAGATCATATGCTTATTTTCCAAGTGCAGTTCCCAGATTCACCTATCACAAGCTCCCATTAAGAAATATGTAAATCCTCACCACATACTGTAAGAAAATAGGGGGCTATTTGCACTGCCAGCATTTGGCTGTGACCAGCCTGATGATCCCTGTAATTAAACAAATGAAACCACCTAAATGTTTGTTAAATCAATTACAGTTTATTAATTAAACTAAACACTACCACAGGTAGTAGGGATAACAAGAGTTTTTAGACATTCTCATACAGAATCACAAATTGTTTACTCAGCTCAATGGGATTAGGACAAAGAAGATAACTTGCATATTGTTAGCATTAGAATCTCCACAATGTGGATACTTGAATTTCATGTGTTTGAAAATTTGAGAACGTTTCTTTGGGATCAAATTTGTATGATGACTCTTCAGATAGTTTTGACTATGAAATTTGGTATTAGTGAATGTGGTTTCAATTAAGCAGAACGTTTTAGCTCAAAGATTGCCATCAATTAAGATATATTTCTTCCACCACTTTACGGATACAATTTCTCTCCAATCATCAGTACTTAAATGTTTATCTTAAAGTTTTGAGATTCATTTGCTTTGTAAATGATACATGACATCTAACACCGGGTGGTCATAACTAGATACTGTAGGAAAATGCCTCTGATAGCATGGTTACCCCCTAACATTTTCCCTTTTGTTGATGCCAAGTTATGATTTGAAAGTGTGCTGGAACCCTGCTAACCAGGCCCCAGCACCAGTGTTCTTTACCTAAACTGCACGTTTGTCTCCACAATTGGCATAGCCCTGGCACACAGATATGTCCCTTGTAAGTGGTACCCCTGGTACCAAGGGCCCTATGACCAGTGAAGGTCTCTGAGGGCTGCGGCATGTATTATGCCACCCTGGGGACCACTCACTCAGCACAGGCACACTGCCTCACAGCTTGAGTGTGCTGGTGGGGAGAAAATGACCACTGCCTGTGGGATAGGTAAGTCACCCCTCTAGCAGGCCTTACAGCCCTAAGGCAGGTTGCACTATACCACACGTGAGGGCATAGTTGCGTGAGCAAGATCACCCTACAGTGTCTAGGCCAAATCTTACACATTGTAAGTGCAGGGTAGTCATAAAGAGTATATGGTCTGGGAGTCTGTCAAGTACGAACTCCGCAGTTCCATAATGGCTACACTGAAATCTGGGAAGTTTGGTATCAAACCAATCAGCACAATAAATCCACAGTGATGCCAGTGTGGGATTTATTGAAAAATGCACACACAGGGCATCTTAGAGATGCCCACTGTATACCAGTCTGATTCCTAGTTTTAGGCTGACCAGTTCCTGCGAGCCTGCCACATCCAGACGGGTTTCTGGCCACATGGGGTGAGTGCCTTTGTCACTCTGTGGCCAGGAACAAAGCCTCTACTGGGTGAAGGTGCTTCTCACCTCCCCCTGCAGGAACTGTAACACCTGGTGGTGAGCCTCAAAGGCTCTAGCCTGGTGTTGCAGCACCCCAGGGCACTCCAGCTAGTGGAGATGCCCGCCCCTCTGGACACAGCCCCCACTTTTGGCGGCAAGTCCAGAGGAGATAATGAGAAAAACAAGGAGGAGTCACCCACCAGTCAGGATAGCCTCTGAGGTATCCCCTGCCTTACGGAATCCTCCATCTTGTTTTGGAGGATCCTCCCCAACAGGATTAGGGATGTGCCCCCCTCCCCACAGGGAGGAGGCACAAAGTGGGTGTAGCCACCTTCCAGGACAGTAGCTATTTGCTACTGCCCTCAGACCTAAACACCCCCTTAAATTGAGTATTTAGGGACGACCCTGAACCCAGAAAATCAGATTCCTGCAACCTAAAGAAAGGAGGACTGCTGACCTGAAAGCCCTGCAGAGATGACAGAGACAACAGAGACAGCAACTGACTTGGCCCCCGCCCTACTGGCCTATCTCCAGACTCAAAGAACCTGCACAGCGACACATCCAGCAGGACCAGCAACCTCTGAGGACTGACCTGCACCTAAAGGACCAAGAACTTCCAAAGGAAAGCGGCTCCACCCAAAAACTGCAACAAAGAAGCCAACTTTAAAGAGACTCCTGCCTCACTCCGGAGGCAGGAGTCTTTACACTCTGAATCCGACGACCCCGGCTCGATTTCAGGAGAACCAACACCGCAGAGAGGACCCCCAGGCAACTCCGACGACGTGGACACCTAGTGTGGACCTCCCTGCACCCCCACAGCGACACCTGCAGAGCGGACCCAGAGGCTCAACCAGACCGCGACTGCCTGGTAACAAAGGAACCAGACGCCTGGACAAAGCACTGCACCCACAGCCCCCAGGACCGAAAGGAACCAACCACCGGTGCAGGAGTGACCAACAGGCGGCCCTCATTCTAGCCCAGTCAGTGGCTGGCACGAGAAGCACCCCTGTACCCTGCCTGCATCGCCAGAGTTACCCCCGGGTCCCTCCATTGCTTTCAACGCAAAACCAGACAATCTTTGCACCCTGCACCCGGCCGCCCCTGTGCCACTGAGGGTGTATTTTGTGTGTCTGTGTCCGCCCCAGTGCTCTACAAAACTCCCCTGGTCTGCTCCCCGAGGACGCAGGCACTTACCTGCTAGTAGACTGGAACCGGAGCACCCCTGTTCTCCATGGGCGCCTATGCTATTTGGGCCCTACTTTGACTTCTGCACCTGACCGGGCAAGTGTTGCTGGTGCTGGGTGTTTGGGGTTAACTTGAACCCCCAAAAGTAGGCTGCCTATGCCCAGGAGACTGAACTTGTAAGTGCTTTACTTACCTGAGAAACTAACTATTACTAATCTCCCCCCAGGAACTGTTGATTTTTACAGTGTCCACTTTAAAAATAGCTTAGTGCCATTTTTGCCAAAACTGTGTATACTACTGTTTTAATTCAAAATTTCATACTTACCTGTGTGAAGTACCTTACAATTTAAGTACTTACCTAAATTCTGAATCTTGTGGTTCTAAAATAAATTAAGAAAATAATATTTTTCTATATAAAAACTTACTGGCCTGGAGTTAAGTCTTTGAGTGTGTGTTCTCATTTATTGCCTGTGTGTGTACAACAAATACTTAACACTACCATCTGATAAGCCTACTGCTCGACCACACTACCACAAAATAGAGCATTAGTATTATCTAATTTTGCCACCATCAACCTCTAAGGGGAAGCCCTGGACTCTGTGCACACTATCTCTCACTTTGATAACTGGTATCTGTAATCAGGTTACAGAACGTTAAACTGCATCTCAAAATTAGGTGAATAAAATACAAGCGATGCTTAGGCAACAAGAGTTAAAAGATGCAAATCTGGAAAGACAGGATAGTTTTTCTAGAATAAAAATATCAGAACTGGAGTACCACAAGATGGAAGGGTTAAATTGGGAACTCAAAACATTTGCTGTGCAATTCCAATGAGATCATGTACCAAATCTTCCTTCTGAGAAAAATGTGTTCAAAGAAATGTAACAAATTAAGAGAGAATCTTCCTTTGAATCTAGAAATGATTTAAAGCCACAGATGGTTTTGATTTTCTCACACATTGCCTTGTTGAGTAAATAATTCTAAGCATACAGTAATATCTTCTAAACAATAATATTGCCATTCCTCCATTAAGGGCACTGGGTCACAAAGCATTTTGCAATATCCTTCAAGATAAGTAGAGTTGGCAAAGAGAAATATAGATTCAGTGAAGAAGCTGATAAACCCCTGCAAACTCTTACTAATAAAAAGAAAGCAGAGAAGAACGAGTTACTTACCTTCGGTAACGACTTTTCTGGTGGATACATTAGCTACCTGTGGATTCCTCACCTGATGAATACTCCCATGGCGCCAGCATTCGACGGAAATCTTCTTACTAGTCTCTGCACGTCGACGAGGACGTCACTCTAGCCCACGCGACGCCGTCTGACGTCATACAGGCAATAAGAGGTCCTCGCCGACGTGCCGATGACAGTACCAACATTTTTTACGTGCATGAGAATAATAATAACCCAATGCAATGAAAGAGCAAAGCAACATCTCTTAATATTATAAATCACACAACATTGCAATAAAATAGCTGTAGATTTAATATAACCTTTTTTTTTTTTTTTTTAAACAAATAAATATATTTATACATACGAATCATGTATATACCCAATATATATATAGATTTATATATAAATATACACATATATACAAATATCATACATGCAAAATGCATTGCAACTTTGAAGACCAAAAGGAGCACACTCAAGGATTGCTTGGAGAGACAAAAAAGGCAACGGGGAGGCGGGTGGGACCGTGAGGAATCCACAGGTAGCTAATGTATCCACCAGAAAAGTTGTTACCGAAGGTAAGTAACTCGTTCTTCTGATGGATACAACTACCTGTGGATTCCTCACCTGATGAATAGAGTCCCAAAGCAGTACCACGCCCGGCGGTGGGTGCCTAAATGGTCAAACCAAGAAATCCTGCAGCACTGACCGTGCAAAATGACCGTCCCTTCTGACCTCAGAGTCCAAACAGTAATGTTTCACAAAAGTGTGAAGGGACGACCAAGTTGCGGCCTTGCAGATGTCGACCACAGGAACACCCCTGGCCAAGGCCGAAGAGGCCGACTTAGCTCTGGTGGAGTGAGCTCTAATGCCCTCAGGCGGATCCTTCTTTGCCAAAGAGTAACAGATTTTAATGCAAAGAACAACCCACCTGGAGAGTGTTCTCTTGTGGACTGCCTTTCCTCTCCTCTTGCCCACGTATCCGACAAACAGCTGATCCTCCAGCCTGATATCCTTCATTCTGTCGATATAGAAGCTCAACGCCCTTTTTGGGTCCAGGCGATGTAGTCTTTCTTCCTCCTTTGAAGGATGAGGCGGAGGATAAAACGTGGACAAAGTGATTGTCTGAGCCAAATGGAAGGGTGAAACAACCTTCGGAAGGAAAGCAGCCTTGGTCCTCAACACCACCTTATCCCCATAAAACGTTATATAAGGGGGTTTAACCGATAAGGCCTGCAACTCACTCACTCTCCTTGCAGATGTTATAGCTACCAGGAATACTGTTTTAATAACCAAATACCTTAAGGGGCAAGAATGCATAGGCTCAAAAGGGGACCCCATAAGGAAAGTCAGGACCAAGGACAAATCCCATTGAGGCATAACGAATGGTTTTGGAGGATATTGATTCAGAAGACCTTTCAAGAATCTGAGAACAATAGGGGATTTAAATAACGATGGTTGGTCTGGAAGACAAATGAAGGCTGACAAGGCCGACAAATAACCCTTAATGGTAGCTACTGCACAACCTTTCTGCGCTAGAGACAGTGCAAAAGACAAAACATGTGACAGATGAGCATGTAAGGGATCAATCTGTCTCTCTCCACACCACATAACAAATTTAGACCACCTATTAGCGTAGATAGATTTAGTGGAGTGTCGCCTGGCCGCTAAGATAACATCCACTACATCAGGCGGGAGAGAGAAGGAACTCAGGTTGCCCCGTTCAATCTCCAAGCATGTAGGTGCAGACTCTGGAGGTTGGGGTGTAAAACCTGCCCCTGCGACTGCGAGAGGAGGTCTGCCCTGAGAGGGAGACGGAGCGGAGGGCACAGTGAGAGTTGGAGAAGGTCGGAGTACCATACCCTCCTTGGCCAATCCGGAGCTATTAAGATGACTTGGGCCCGGTCTTGGCGAATTTTCCTCAACACTCGAGGAATCAAGGGTATGGGGGGAAACGCGTAAAGCAACTGGTCGCACCAGGTTATCTGAAACTCGTCCCCCAACGCTCCCTGCATCGGATACTGGAGGCTGCAGAATAACGGGCAATGCGCGTTCTCCCGAGTGGCAAACAGATCTATCCAAGGAAACCCCCACATCTGGAAGATTAAACAGACTTGATCTGGATGGAGACGCCACTCGTGGTCTGCCGAGAATTGGCGACTGAGACTGTCCGCACGTACATTCAAGACCCCGGCCAGATGATTTGCCACCAAGCAAATCTGATGGTCCTTTGCCCAGGACCATAGCCGAAGAGCTTCTCTGCAGAGAAGGTACGACCCTACTCCTCCCTGTTTGTTTATGTACCACATCGTGGTAGTATTGTCCGTCAGGACCTGTACCGACTGACCACGAAGGGATGGGAGGAAGGCCTTGAGAGCCAAACGTACAGCCCGTAACTCCAACAGATTGATATGAAACACCTGTTCCTCTGGAGACCAAAGCCCTTTGATCTCCAGATCCCCCAGATGAGCTCCCCATCCTAGTGTGGAGGCATCCGTTATTACCGTGGCCACTGGTGGCGACTGCGCGAACGGCTTTCCCTGAGAAAGATTGTTGCCCGCAATCCACCACTTCAATTCCACAGCAGCATCTCTGGAGATCTTGACAGTACCTTCTAAATCTCCCTTGTGTTGAGACCACTGCCTTCGGAGGCACCACTGAAGAGCCCTCATGTGCCAGCGAGCATGCGTGACCAACAGAATGCAGGAGGCGAACAGACCGAGCAGACGAAGGACCTTGAGGACTGGAACTACCGCTCCATTTCGAAACATTGGAACCAATTCCTGAATATCTTGAATCCGCTGAGGCGGAGGAAAGGCTCGACTCAATGTTGTATCCAGTACTGCCCCTATGAACAGGAGGCGCTGAGAGGGCTCCAGGTGAGATTTGGGCACGTTCACCGAAAAGCCCAGGTCAAACAACAACTGGGTTGTTGACTGCAGATGATGCGACACAAGCTCCGGGGACTTGGCTTTGATCAACCAGTCGTCCAAGTAAGGGAATACTGCTATCCCCTTCCTTCTGAGCTCCGCCGCAACCACTGACATCACCTTTGTGAAGACTTGAGGTGCTGAAGTAAGACCAAACGGGAGGACCGCAAACTGATAGTGCTGCGACCCTACCACAAACCGGAGATACTTCCTGTGCGACTTGAGTATCAGGATATGAAAGTAAGCATCCTGCAAGTCGACAGACACCATCCAATCTTCCTTGTTCAACGCCAAAAGCACCTGTGCTAGGGTCAGCATCTTGAACTTTTCCTGTTTGAGGAACCAATTCAAGATCCTCAGATCCAGGATTGGTCTCAACTGACCATCCTTTTTGGGAATCAGGAAGTATCTTGAGTAACAACCTCGACCCTTTTCCTGCTCTGGGACCAACTCTACCGCGCCCTTTGAAAGGAGGACTTGAACCTCCTGTTCTAGCAACAGGAGGTGTTCTTCTGAACAATAAGATGGGCGGGGCGGGATGAGGGGCGGGAACTCCCGAAAGGGAAGGGCGTAGCCTTTTCCCACAATGCCGAGAACCCAAGTGTCCGTTGTGATAGACTTCCACTTGAGGAGAAAATGCTGTAATCTTCCCCCTACAGGAGAGGAGTGAGTGGGAAACGGTGGAAGCCTAAGGCTGCTTCCCCTGCTGCACCCCTCCAGAGGACGAGGAAGAGGCAGAGTGCTGTTGAGAGGCTCCTCTGGTACGGACCCCACCCCTCCCCCTCCCTCTAAATGACCTATAGGGGAGGGAAGAGGCGGGTTGCTGGAACCTCCCCCGAAAGGAAGAGAAATAAGAGCCACGCCCAAATCCCCGAAACCTCCTGAAAATTCTAGAAGAGGCAGAGGAAGAAGGAGCTTGCAGTCCTAACGATTTGGCTGTGGCTCTGCTCTCCTTAAATCGTTCCAAGGCTGAATCTGCCTTGGCTCCAAACAGTCTGTCCCCATCAAACGGGAGGTCCAGCAGGGTCGACTGCACATCCGCAGAGAACCCTGAGTTTCGGAGCCAGGCCTGTCTTCTTGCCACCACAGCCGTGCCCATCGCCCTGGCCACCGAGTCGGTCGTGTCCACCGTCGGGAAGGAACCAGGCGCTGACTTTGAGGAACAGGAGGCTTGCACCACCAAGCTCTCCGGCGTAGGGTGTCTAGAGAGAAAGCCAGGGTCAGATGGTGCAGCTCGATACCTCCTGGCCACAGCCCTATGAACGGCCGAGGAAGACACCGGCTTCTTCCACACCTCCAACACCGGATCCAGCAAAGCCTCATTAAATGGCAAGAGAGGCTCAGCTGCAGCAGAGGCCGGATGCAATACCTCTGTCAGCAAATTCTGCTTTGCCTCTGCCACCGGCAAAGGCAGGTCCAAAAAGCTCGCTGCCTTCCTCACCACAGCATGAAAGGAAGCAGCCTCCTCCGTATATTCCCCTGGAGATGAAAGGTCCCACTCAGGGGAAGTGTCCAGCCCACTGGCTGTATCCAGACCATGCAGTCCGTCTCCAGAGTCCTCAATCTCTCCCTCCTCTAGGACTCGCTGGTACTCTTGCTCTTCTAAAAGACGGAGAGCACGCCTCCTCGAATGAAGTCTCTCCTCGATACGCGGAGTCGACATGGCCTCCGCCGACGTCGAAGAACGGCGCCGATCTCCAGAAGCATCTGACGCCGCGTCCGGCGCCACAGGCAGCTTCGGCGCCGAGGCAGGAGCCGGAGGACGAGGTCTTGGAGCCGATGGACCAACCGGAGTCACCGGGCAAAATCCTGACTTCGACGGAGGGGCAACCTCCGGGGCCGAAACATCCGAAGCCACCGGAGCGGCCACCGACGCCGGCACCGAGCCCACATTCCCAAAAGGGAGAAAGGGCATAAAGGGTGCCGGCCGAAGAGGCGCAGGATCACCCAACGAAAAGGCCAAGGGCCCCGAAGGACCAGCCGGAGCAGCTCCTGGAGCCATCTGCTGAAAGATGGTATACATCGCATTAAGAAACGCGGTACTATCGGCTCCAGGAGTGGGAAAAGCCGGATACTGGGGTGCCTGGATCGAGGGCGACCCCGACGCCGGCCTCGACGTCTGCGACGCCGGAGAAAACACAAGAGGCTGCACCACCTCAATCACTGACGCCTGACCAGGCGAAGTCGGTGACGCCGGAGAGGGCAACGGCGTCGATGGATGCGGCGTGACCGTGGGGCTGACCTCCCAAGTCCTCCGACGCCGAGCCGAAGGTGACCTCGAACGAGACTCCTTGCTGGAGTGACGTCGTGAGTCTCTATGGTGCCGGGAGTCTCGATGACGCCGGTGAGACCTTGGCGAAGAAGACTTCTTATGATGTTTCTCCTTCTTCTTTGACTTTGCCATGAATAACTTGGCCTCACGCTCTTTGAGGGCCTTCGGATTCATGTGTTGACATGAATCGCAAGTCGAGACGTCGTGGTCGGAGCTCAAACACCATAGACAGTCGGAGTGAGGATCTGTAACTGACATCTTGCCCCCACACTCTCGACAGGGCTTGAAACCCGACTTCCTCTGAGACATTGTTACCGCAGAGAAGACTACGCAGCAGACAATACACTGTAACCACGAAGGTAACAGTAGCTCCCTCGAAGATAACCGTTTCGAATGCACGGAAAAAAGGGAACTGTCATCGGCACGTCGGCGAGGACCTCTTATTGCCTGTATGACGTCAGACGGCGTCGCGTGGGCTAGAGTGACGTCCTCGTCGACGTGCAGAGACTAGTAAGAAGATTTCCGTCGAATGCTGGAGTCATGGGAGTATTCATCAGGTGAGGAATCCACAGGTAGCTAATGTATCCATCAGAAACATAATTGTTAACAATTAGCTCTCAGGTTTGTTAATTACTCGTTTGGGTTCAACAGCTGCTCAAGCCATCAACATGGGGATTTTCCAAGGGTAGGTGGAACAGGTTTAACAAGGAAGGTTTATTAGGTTAGGTTGGATTAAGGTTATGCATAGATATGGGGGAGGAAGAAGTCCACAGATTTTCAAAGTGTTTAAAAACTTTAATTTGCTGAAATTAATTTTATTACAAGAGATTTACATCTCTATTAGCAAATTTAATGAATTCAAAGTTACATGGCCCTTAATGGTATTAACTTCTAATCAAGAAATTACAACAAGAGGAGCAGTAATTTTGATTGTAAAAAAAAAAAAAACACATCTTAGTGACTCGAGAAGTTAAAGCAGACCATTTGGGACGATAGGAAGCCACTAAATTATCTTCTCAGAAAACACTGACACCGTGGGGAGTTCCTATAGTTTGAATAACAATTACCCTTTTTTTAGTTATTCAACTGGAACAGATTTATCCTGAAGGACACGACCTTTTACTTCTGGCTATAGTTTTTATTTCAAGTGATTCCATTCATCCTGCAGAATTACTTTCTTCTGATTTCTATGGAGGTCAAAGAATATTTCACTAATTTAACTTCAGCACACAAACACTGGTATGACTGCAGAAGGTAGTTTTTGGAAGTTAACAATTCAATCATATGCTACTGAAAGTCCAAGAATTCCATTCTTATTTAAAAACAAAATTATTCATTGCAACGTTATATCAACTCCTTATGTTGTAGAATCAGAAGAAGTGAAAACATATTTAACAGGTTATATCGGCAATTTTTCTTCGTCACAGAAAAACAAGACAAGCAAGTGTGAGACTCCCTTGTGAGTAAAGTTCTAGATTTATAAGATGAACTCTTAAATAAGACAACCAAGATTACAAACATTGTTGCTTCAGTAATTTGAAGTTCTAAATAAATTCAACAACTTGCCTTACTAACTCAATGTCAGAATCTGCTAAGAAAAAATGGGTTTTACAAGTTAAATGAGAATAGCAGTTAACTGTTAGACAAATGAAGTAGATGAGAAAAAAAACATGAAACACTCTGGATCTGGTGATAAAGTGCCAGACTCCAGATAGGATTTAAAAATCATTTCAAGTATTATTTAGAACATTACACTGAAACTTTCGAGCATGGTGCAACAGATTTAAGAGCTATTTTTGTACAAGTTCCAATTAACATCTTTACGCCAAAAATTATTAACATACTTCTAGATCTACTTACATGAAAAACAAGATATAACTACAATAATCTGATCTACAACCAATGGTAACACCTTAGGTCTAGTTGGTTTTTCAACTGAAATTTGTCTGGAGTTGCCAAAAATTTCAGGCACCTAGGATTTGTTCAACAACATTTCATTACTGTGTTAATATAAAGTATGAATTACTATCAGATCAACAGATGGTTCAAAATTAACTTCTGGTGCCATTATTTATGAGAGTTTTGCACTGTTGATATAATTTCAAGAACACAAGGGACACATTCATTTTGACACTAGTCTCCCACATTTTCTCCATATTCTCGGCTTCTCATAGATAACTTCACAACCTATTGTTTACCGTTCAGCTTACATTGTAGCTTTTTGGTCAGCGTCTAAATAGGAAATGTCTTATTTCAGCGGCCACACAGGCAGAATTTAAATTGCTAGTGAATTTTCTGTGACAAGCCAATCATGTAAATAAGGAATATGTGATAGGTTTGTTTTCTCAGATGTGTCGCTACTAGAGCCAAGCACTTTGTGAAAATTCTCTGGGCCTAATATGAGGCCACACAGGAGGGTTATGAATTGATAGTGAAGAATGGCTATTTCAACTCGCAGATATTGCCAATGACTGGGATGAATTGGTATGCATCTTATAGGTCCAAGGATGTTAAACTCCCCTTGGAAATAGGAGGATTTAAAGACTCACCTGATTTTTTCCTTAAATTATGAAGTGAGATTAAAACCCTAGAATTGGCTAAGAGACAGACTTGTTATGTCGTCTTTTTGGACTTGGTCTATCACCACTTTCTTGAACATGGTGAGAATATTGGCTTGTAACAGATTTTAGGTTGTGTTTTCTGGAGGAACTCCAGCGTGACACCAAACTGTATGAGATCCAATAGCCAGCAATCTGTTGCTGCAAAGGCCCACTGTTTGTAAAAAGAAGGTATTTTCTCTCCTACAGGGATGCCTGGATTCTCCATAACCATAGTCTTTGTAGTATCACTGCTGTTTTGACCCCTGATTGGCCCTGTCATGGATTTTCAGCACTTCTACAAGAAGCCTGTTTGTGATAGAACGCTGGTGATGGCAACTAGAATGTTTCTCTACCAGATATTTCATTACCGAAGTAACTTGTACATATGATAAAGATTCTAGCTGCAGATTCCTTACCTTAGAATAGATACCCAAGCAATGCAATCCTCAGTGGTGGGCTGCGAACCAAGATCATACTAGGAAGTCCTGCAGGACCGAACGACGAAAGTAGCTGTCCCGACGGACCTAACTGTCCAGGCAGTAGTGTTTAGCAAACGTGTGCACGGATGCCCACGTAGCTGCCTGGCAGATAGCCAGGACAGGAACTCCGCATGCCAATGCACTGGAAGCAGGAGTTGCTCTGGTGGAATGAGCGGGCAAGCCCTCAGGAGGTTGTTTCTTGGCTAAAGCGTAGCACATCTTGATGCAAAGAAGTGCCCATTGGGAGAAGGTACATTTTTGCGCCGCCTTCCCTTTTTTCGCACCCACATACCCGACAGAGTTGATCATCCACCTGGAAATCTGTAGTACAATTAAGGTAGAACACCAACACTCTTTTTGGGTCCAGACAGTGAAGTCTCTCCTCCTCATAGGAAGGATGTGGGAGTGCGTATAAAGTGGGCAAGGTGATGGACTCGCCTACATGAAAAGGCGTAACCACCTTTTGGAAAGAAGGAAGCCTTAGTTCGCAACACCACTTTGGGAGGGTGCACAGACAAGTATGGAAGTTTGAACGAAATGGCCTGAAGCTCACTCACCCTGCGAGCAGAGGTGATGGCAACAAGAAAGACAGTTTTTAAGTTGAGGAGCCGTGACAATTGTGCATCGGGAGTACACATTAAATGAGTAAGGACAAGACTGAGGTCCCACTGAGGCATTTTAAAAGGAGTGGGAGGAACTTAACGGGTGAGGAATCTACTCACAATAGGAGATTTAAAGAGTGAGGGCTCATCAGGTAACCTAAAAAAGGCTGAAATGGCACATAAATACTCTTTAAGGGTGCCCAAAGCAGAGCCTTTCTGGGCTAAAGAAAGAATCAACAAAAGAACCTCGGATAGAGGGGCAGAGAGGGGATCAATAGATTTGTTGGTGCAGCATGCCACAAATTTATGCCAAAGACAGGCGAGTACAGTTTTGGTGGAGGGACTGCCTGTCGCCGCACAATCGCCACGCATGAAGACAGAGATTGGACAGGTTCGGGCGGAGAACCGTCCCCTTCTGCTGCGACAGAAGATCCACCTGAGGAGGCAGTATGAGTGGATGATCGATGACCATGCTCAATAGCTCTGGATACCATACTCTCAGTCCGGAGCCACCAAGATGACTTGGGCCCTGTCGTTCCTGATCTTCTTGAGAACTCTGGGCAGAAGTGGTATGGGCGGAAAAGAGTAAAGGAGGCCAGAGTTCCACTCGAGACAAATACGTCACAGAGCAAGTGCCGCATTGGAAACTCCAATGCGCAAAACAGCAGACATTGCGGTTTCTCTCCTGAAGCAAACAGATCTAACCAAGGCTCTCTCCACTGCTGAAACAGACCTTGCGCCACCTTCAGCTGGAGACGCCATTCGTGATTGGCTGAGTTGGTCCGCTCTGGCATTGAGAGAACCCGCCAGATGTTAAACCACCAGGGTAATGCCCTGATGTTCCAGCCGTGTCCAGAGACGTAGGGCCTCTTGACAAAGGGTCCAGGACCCTACTCCACTTTGTTTTTTGCAGTACCACATGGCGGTAGTATTGTCCGTGAACACCTGCACTACTTTCCCTTTGAGAGAGGGAAGAAATGCTTTCAACGTAAGCCTGATCGCCCGGAGCTCCCGAAGATTGATATGGAGCCCAGAGGCCTCTGATCTCCGCCTCTCCCATGTGGCCACCCCAACCCAGAAGTGACGCATCTGTCACTATAGATAGATCTGGTTGGGGAAGGAAGAGGGATCTGCTGTGGACCCAATGCCGATTCGAAAGCCACCACTGCAGGTCTTTTGCAATCCCCTCCAAGATCCTGACCATGACGGAGAGATTCCTCTGATGCTCAGCCCACTGGAACTTCAAGTCCCACTACAGAGCCCATATATGCCATCTAACAAGTGTCACTAGCAGGATACAGGAGGCCATGAGGCCCAGCAGCCTCAGAGTCAGGCTCACCTAAACCCAAGACAGAGGCTGAAAGATCAGAATCATAGCTTGAATATCTTGGACTCGCTTTTCGGGAGGATAAGCCCAAAACTGCACTGTGTCCAGAACAGCTCTGATGAAAGGGGGTGTCAGAGGGAGTCAGGTGTGACTTTGGCACGTTTATAGTGAACCCCAGCGTGTCCAGGAGGTTCGCTGTAGTCTGAAGGTGGGAGACGACTTCCTGGGACAAGTCTGCCTTCAACAGCCAGTCGTCGAGGTAGGGAAGACTGACACCCCCAACCTGTACAGGTGAGCTGCAACCACCGCTATCACTCATGAACACCCGAGGGGCGCTGGTAAGGCCGAAGGGGAGCACGGTAAACTGGTAGTGCTTGTGTTCTACCACGAATCGTAGGTAACATCGATGGGCAGGCAGGATGGGGATGTGGAAATGTAGGAGACTGGCCTGGTTTGTAGTGGGTACCTTGGGCACTTACACCTTATATCAGGTCCAGTTATCCCTTATTAGTGAAATGTAGTAGTGTTCTAGCAGCTTAGGCTGGCAGAGGAAGCTACAGAAGAGCAGCTTAGGCTGAACTAGGAGACATGCAAAGCTCAGGCAATACCACTTATAGCTACACAGTACTTATACACAAGTAAAGAAAATACTCAGTGTTACCAAAAATAAAGGTATTTATTTGGGTGACACTGTACCAAAAATATCTTGGAGACAATACTCCTTCTGGAGGTAAGTATTATACACAATATATACACTAGACACCAAAATTAGACAAGTAAATAGTCGTAGAACAGTGCAAATAATAGGAAATGCTATTGAATGCAATGGGAGAAAATAGGTCTGGGGCAACACAAACCATACACTAAGAAAGTGGAATGCGAATCACGAATTCCCCGCTAGACAAGTGTAGTGTGTGCAGAATGTTTGGAGAGTAAGAATAGAGTAAAGGTAAGTAAGTTACCCCGCCCCAGAGCCTAGAAAAGCAGGAGTAAAGTACAGCAAGTTTCCTTAGGACCCACTACACCTCGTGATTGGGATATTGCTGTAACCAAGTCTGAAAACAACAACTGCTGGATTCCTGGACCTGAAGATCTGCAAAAGAAGGGGACCAAGTCCAGAAGTCGAAAGAAGTTCCAGGAAGGACAGGAGCCCCTGCCAACCCAGAAGAGGGTGCAAAAGAAGAGTCCCCGGTTAGTCGAAGATTGCAGGAATGCAGCCTAGGAAGATGCCAGCGGATTCCTGCATGATGCAAAAGATGTCCCATGAGGTGAAGGTGGATGCAGACGTGATTTTGTGTTGAAAGTCGCCAACAAGCATTGGTTATGACAAGTATGTGTTTTGGATTACAATGTCATTGGCTGGACCAAGGAGGAACCTAGGGGCCTCAACTCTGTGTGAGGAGGAAGAGGGAAGCACTTTAGAGAGCCCTCAGGATGCCAGACAGCACCCACGGGAATCCCAGGACACGGGGACAAAGGAGGTGCAAAAAGTGGTTGGTGCAGCACAATAAAGGAAGGTCCCAAACCGCCGGAGAACAATTCAGTCAGTTGAGCGTCGCAGGATGGAGTGCTGAGGACCTGGGCCAGGCTGTGCCCGAAGGAATTTTGCAAACAGTGCACAGAGGCCTCAGGAGGTGAAGAAGACGCAGTACACAGGGGTCTCGTCGCTTTCAGAGAAGGCAAGGTCTTACCTCCTCCAAATTGCGTCAGCAGGACCTCAGGACAGTCTGTGTCGATGAGGTCCACACTCTGTGTCCTTGGGAGCACGCTCATCACTGTGAGAGGAGTCCAAGGGTACTGGTCGTTGTCTTGGAAGGTGCCTGCATGAGTAGGGGAGTGACTTAGTCACCCCCCCCACCCCCACCCCCCAGGAGATTTCTTCGGTTCTTCTGGTGCAGGATAAAGACAGGGAGTCCTCAGAGCATGCACACCATGGAAACTGTTGCAGTTGCTGGCTGGAGCTGAAGTTGCAGAGGAAAAGTATCCCTTGTGGATACTTTGTTGCTGTTACAGCAGTTCCTGGAGCAGGCTGCAGTTGGTCCAAGGTAAGAGGATGAAGTAGTAGTTGCAGAGGATTCCTGAAGGAAATCTGAAGAGACCCTAAATAGCCCTCAGAGTAGGATTGGCTACCTTATTAGGTATGGACCTATCAGGAGGGGTCCCTGACCTCACTTGCTGGCACTGGCCACTCAGAGCCCTCTGAGTGTCCCCACACCTTGCAAAGCAAGATGGCTGAGGTCTGGAGGAGGTCTGGGCACCCCCCCTTGGGTGCTGATGGACAGGGGAGTGGTCACTCCCCTGTCCTTTGTCCAGTTTCGCACCAGAGCAGGGGACAAGGGGTCCCTGAACCGGTGTAGACTGGCTTATGCAAGGAGGGCAAAACCTGTGCCCTTCAAAGCATTTCCAGAGGCTGGGGGAGGCTACCCCTCCTCGGCCTGTAACACCTATTTCCAAAGGGAGAGGGTGTAACAACCTGCTCTCAGAGGAACTGTTTGTTCTGCCTTCCTGGGACTGAGTTGCTCAGACCCCAGGAGGGCAGAACCCGGTCTGTGAGGTGGCAGTAGCTCCAGATTTGGAATGGGAGGACAATCTTATGATCTTAGACATGTTACATGGCCATAGTCGGAGTTTCCATTGTGAAGCTACATATATTTATTGACCTATATGTAGTGCACGCATGTAATGGTGTCCCTGCACTCACAAAGTCCCGGGAAATGGCCTTGAACTATGTGGGGGCACCTTTGCTAGTGCAAGGGTGCCCTCACACTTCGTAACTTTGCACCTAACCTTCAGCAAGTGAAGGTTATACATATAGGTGACTTATAAGTTACTTAAGTGCAGTGAAAATGGCTGTGAAATAACGTGTGCGTTATTTCACGCAGGCTACAATGGCAGTCCTGTGAAAGGCTTTGTCAAACTCCTTACGGGTGGCAAAAGAAATGCTGCAGCCCATATGGATCTCCTGGAACCCCAATGCCCTGGGTACCTTGGTACCGTATACTAGGGACTTATAAGGGGGGTCCAGTGTGCCACTTGAAATTGGTAAATGAAGTCACTGGCCTACAGTGACAAATTTAAAAGTAGAGAGAGCATAAGCAGTGAGGTTCTGATTAGCAGAGCCTCAGTCAAGCACTACTGACACACATTAGGCCATATACTATGAGCACTGGGGTCCTGGCCAGCAGGATCCCAGTGTAACAGGCAAAAACGTTCTGACATACAGGCAAAAATGAGGGTAAAATGTCAAGGAAGATGGTACTTTCCTACAGGAAATAAGTGTCCTGCAAGTCTAACGCTATGATCCAGTCTCCTGGGTCCAGAGCAGACAGAACCTGAGCCAGGGTGAGCATTTTGAATTTCTCCTTCTTGAGGAAGTAGTTTAGGTCCCGAAGGTCTAGGATAGGATGTAAGCCCTTGTCCTTTTTCGGGCACCAGAAAGTAGTGGGAACAACAACTACGACCTATTTCGGGCACAGGGTCCTTTCTCTATAGCTCCCTTGGCCAATAGAGCTGTGACTTTCTGGCGGAGAAGTGCAAAATAATCCTCCGGGAGTTGGGTGAGTGATGGAGGCATGGCTGGTGGGGCAAATTCAGAAAGGAGGGAGTAGCCTTTTTGAACGATCTGGAAAACCCACCTGTCTGTAGTGATGGATTCCCAGTGGGGCAGGTGATGGCAAATCCTGCCTCCAACTGGAAGGGAGTGAGGGGACGAACTGGGAGGGTTTGGAGGGTGCAGCGGGGGCTGAGGTGGACTGGGCAGACCTCTGGTTCCCTGTCCCACGCGGGATTCAGTGTCCTCGGCCACGCAGCAGCTGAACAGCATGGGTGGCATGGTGGCTGGGCGGGGGACACGATAGGGAGCCCATTCCGTGGCCATAAAAGGGGAAAAAAAGCAGACTGCGAGGGGCAGAGTAAAGACCAAGGGACCAAGCCATAGCTCAGGAATCCTTGAATGTCTCCAAGGCCAAGTCGGCTTTGTCTCCAAAGAGACGGGAGCCAGCAAAGAGCATGTCCATGAGAGACTGTTGGACATCCCCAGAAAAAAAACAGAAGTACGCAACCAGGCATGGCGTCTCAAGGCCACTGTCGTAGCAACAATCAGCCCAGAGAGTCGGTCGTTTCACCACATCTCTCCCTTCGCTGACAGCATGGGAGACAATAGCACGGGCCTCCTCCAGTATCTGCGGCAGGACTTGCGCAACCATATCCCTCAGAGAATGGGTATAGGGGCCCAAAAGGCATGCAATGGTCATAGACCACAGTGTGAGACTAGAGGAAGAAAACAACAACTTCTTCCCAAATTGTTCCAGCCTTTTTGATTCTCTATCTGGGGGTGCAGAAGGGAATGCACCTGAAGAGGAGGAAGCCTGGATGACAATACATTCAGGCGTGGGGTGTTGACAGGAATTTAGGGTCATTCGGAGCGGGCCAATGGCGGCGTGCAATAGTCCTATTCACAGGAGCCCCTGTGTTGGGTTTGGACCAAGTACCCAAAAGGACATCGGTGAGGGCATCATTGAACGGTAAAAGGGGCTCAGATGTGGAAGCCCCTGGCTGAAGCACCTCCATCAGGAGGTTGGACCTAACCTCTACAGTAGGAAGTTCAAGGCCAAGGACCTCGGCCGCCCTACTGACCACCATACCATAAGTCGCTCCCTCAGCCATAGCCACGGTAGGAGGGGACAGCATGCCAATGTTTGCAGAAGTGTCCAATCCACTGGTGTCGCCCAATTCCTGTGCCCAGTCCAAAGATGGGTCATCCTGGTATTCATATGGGTCCAGGGACCCCTCCAATCCTTCCCCGAATACGTACCCATAGGGAAAAGGGTCAGAATCCAACCTGGGGTGAATAGGCCCCATCAAAGACAAAGGCGGCACTGCGACTCAGAGTCATCAGGGATAAGGATCAGGTCGACATCGATAGTGGGCATTAACGACGTTGGGAGCGTCAACAATCGACCCAGTGCCGGGGGAGGTCACAATGGTGCAACCGGCGCCGGTTCGGATCCCCAAGAGATCCGGAGGGGACCTCAGTGTCTGGAGCCAAAGCCACCGGCGTGGAACCCAAAGGCCCCTCAACCGAACCCCTTGGGCCCGAAGGCACCGTATCGGGGTCGGTCCGCCCAAAGATGAAGGGCATGGCCTCACCGAAATCCTTAAGTTGGGCAGAGGTCGCTCCGGCTCGTGGAAACTCAGGGAAGCGCGGAGCGGACCCAGATGCAGGGTCCGAGGACAGAGGCCTTGAACGTCGACGCACCGCCCGCGTCAGCTGAGCGACGGGGCAAAGTTGAAGAGCGATGAGACCTCTTCGACGAAGACTTCTTACCTGCACCCAAAGATTTTGAGGACGACGAGTGGTGATGGCTCCACGAACGATCTCAAGACCTTCCTCTCGATCTAGACCGGGACCTATGCGGAGTCGAGCGCAGGGCCACCCTAAGCTTGAGGGACCGCTCCATCAAGGCCTTCGGGGGAATGGCCAGTCACTCGGAGCACGACTTCGGGTCATGGTCGCGCACGAGACACCACAAACAAACCCGATGCGGATCCGTCACTGACATCATGAGTTGACTGTCCTCGCACGGCTTGAACCCAGTCTTCGGGGACATCCTCAACGCACCAAACGCTCACTAGAAAACCCAACAAAACGGTCGAATTCAATCAAAGAGACCAGGGTAGCTCTCATACGGATCAGCGGATGGCGTGGAGAGAAAAGAACTGATGTTGCTACGCTGAGGCGGCGTCTATGTACTACTCCCGACATCATCAGGGCGACGCCGCCTGCGGAGTCGACCAACGCCACCTACCGAAGTGCAAGGGTTTTGCTCGAATAAAAATCTCCGGATCCAGTCTGACACCTGGAGTAAATTCTAAGGTAAGGAATCTGCAACTAGAAGTCTCTATCAGATATAAATGCACATGACATTAAGTCTGCTTGAATATAGTCATCCTTTTCTGTGCCAAAAGAACTGTAAGTGGGGTTGAAGGTATTGTGAAGAAGGCTTAATATCATCATAATATGGATACTGCTTCACATTTGCAAATATATTGTTATTTAATAATGTGCACACAACCATCCTTATGGGGACTGGAACATGTGCTACCATCCTTGTGAGGACCTACTCTATTATTACCATTTGTGATTGAATGCAGGCAAAGGTGCAGGGCTAAGTGTTTATTTTGTCAACAATATACACAAATAACATCATAATCTAGCCATATATGAATTGCTGCTCATGTTATAGAGGTACACAAAAGATGTATTATGCTAGTAATGTGTCAGAAAATATATCATGATTATAGAAAGGAACTTAAAACTGCACTTTATCGATTGCTTAGTGCTCACAATCTTAGGAGATAAGAGAAATGAAATGAAAAGTTGGAATCAAGCAATATGGTCAAGGAAACCCCACAGTTTGATTTGCTGTTTGCATTTCTGGCAAGTAAAAATTATACCACATCTCCCTAGGAATGCATGTAATGTTAATGTCTGCATAGGGATGTTGCGTGAAGATGCCCACAGAGATTGTATGTAATCACTGCATTGGGATGGTGTAAGGAAATGCCTCCTTGGCATGGTTACCCCCTGACTTTTTGCCTTTGCTGATGCCAGGTTATGAATTGAAAGTGTGCTGAGGCCTGCTAACCAGGCCCCAGCACCAGTGTTCTTTCCCTAACCTGTACCTTTGTTTCCACAATTGGCACATCCTGGCATCCAGGTAAGTCCCTTGTAACTGGTACCCCTGGTACCAAGGGCCCTGATGCCAGGGAAGGTCTCTAAGGGCTGCAGCATGTCTTATGCCACCCTGGAGACCCCTCACTCAGCACAGACACAGTGCTTGCCAGCTCGTGTGTGCTGGTGGGGAGAAAATGACTAAGTCGACATGGCACTCTACTCAGGGTGCCATGCCAACCTCACACTGCCTATGGCTTAGATAAGTCACCCCTCTAGCAGGCTTACAGCCCTAAGGCAGGGTGCACTATACCATAAGTGAGGGCATAGGTGCATGAGCACTATGCCCCTACAGTGTCTAAGCAAAACCTTAGACATTGGAAGTGGAGAGTAGCCATAAGAGTATATGGTCTGGGAGTCTGTCATACACGAACTCCACAGCACCATAATGGCTACACTGAAAACTGGGAAGTTTGGTATCAAACTTCTCAGCACAATAAATGCACACTGAAGCCAGTGTACATTTTATTGTGAAATACACCCCAGAGGGCATCTTAGAGATGCCCCCTGAAAACATACACGACTTCCAGTGTGGGCTGACTAGTTTACCAGCCTGCCACACACCAGACATGTTGCTGGCCACATCGGGAGAGTGCCTTTGTCACTCTGTGGCTAGTAACAAAGCCTGTACTGGGTGGAGGTGCTTCTCACCTCCCCTTGCAGGAACTGTAACACCTGGCGGTGAGCCTCAAAGTCTCACCCCCTTTGTTACAGCGCCCCAGGGCACTCCAGCTAGTGGAGATGCCCACCCCTTCCGACCATGGCCCCACTTTTGGCCGCAAGGCCGGAGGAGATAATGAGAAAAACAAGGAGGAGTCACTGGCCAGTCAGGACAGCCCCTAAGGTGTCCTGAGCTGAGGTGACTGACTTTTAGAAATCCTCCATCTTGCAGATGGAGGATTCCCCCAAAAGGGTTAGGGATGTGCCTCCCTCCCCTCAGGGAGGAGGCACAAAGAGGGTGTAGCCACCCTCAGGGCTAGTAGCCATTGGCTACTAAACCCCCAGAACTAAACACACCCCTAAATTGAGTATTTAGGGGCTCCCAGAACCTAGCAAGATAGATTCCTGCAACCTGAAGACAAAGAAGGACTGCTGACCTGAAGCCCTGCAGGGAAGACGGAGACACCAACTGCTTTGGCCCCAGCCCTACCGGCCTGTCTCCCCACTTCAAGAAAAACTGCAACAGCGACGCGTTCCACAGGGTTCAGCGACCTCTGAAGCCTCAGAAGACTACCCTGCATCTAAAAGGACCAAGAACTCCCGAGGACAGCGGCTCTGCTCCAAAGAAGAAACATCTTTGCAACAAAGAAGCAACTTTTAAAGACAACACGTTTCCCGCCGGAAGCGTGAGACTTTGCACTCTGCACCAGACGCCCCCGGCTCGACCTGCGGAGAAACAACACTACAGGGAGGACTTCCCAGCGACTGCGACCCTGTCAGTAGCCAGAGTTGACCCCTCTGAGCCCCCACAGCGACACCTGCAGAGGGAATCCAGAGGCTCCCCCTGACCGCGACTGCCTGCTTCTAAGAACCCGATGCCTTGTAAAGACACTGCACCCGCAGCCCCCAGGACCTGAAGGATCCGACCCTCCAGTGCAGAAGCGACCCCCAGGTGGCCCTCTCCCTTGCCCAGGTGGTGGCTACCCAGAGGAGCCCCCCCCCTTGCCTGCTTCGCTGAAGAGACCCCTTGGTCTCCTATTGAACTCCATTGCAAACCCGACGCCTGTTTGCACTCTGCACCCGGCCGCCCCCGTGCTGCTGAGGGTGTACTTTTTGTGCTGACTTGTGTCCCCCCAGTGCCCTACAAAACCCACCTGGGTCTGCTCTCCGAAGACGCGGGTACCTACCTGCTGGCAGACTGGAATCGGGGTACCCGCTTCTCCATTGAAGCCTATGCGTTTTGGGCACCACTTTGACCTCTGCACCTGACCGGCCCTGAGCTGCTGGTGTGGTAACTTTGGGGTTGCCCTGAACCCCCAACGGTGGGCTACCTTGGACCCAACTTTGAACCCTGTAGGTGGTTTACTTACCTGCAAAACTAACAAACACTAACCTCCCCCAGGAACTGTTGAAAATTGCACTGTCTAGTTTTAAAATAGCTTATTGCCATTTTTGTGAAAACTGTACATGCTATTTTGCTGAGTCAAAGTTCCTAAGTTACCTAAGTGAAATACCTTTCATTTGAAGTATTACTTGTAAATCTTGAACCTGTGGTTCTTAAAATAAACTAAGAAAATATATTTTTCTATACAAAAACCTATTGGCCTGGAATTGTCTTTGAGTGTGTGTTCCTCATTTATTGCCTGTGTATGTACAACAAATGCTTAACACTACCCTCCGGTAAGCCTACTGCTCGACCACACTACCACAAAATAGAGCATTAGAATTATCTTTTTGCCACTATCTTACCTCTAAGGGGAACCCTTGGACTCTGTGCATGCTATTTCTTACTTTGAAATAGTACATACAGAGCCAACTTCCTAGGGATGGTGTGTGATGATGACCCCAGAGGTGGTATGTGACTCTGGTGTTAGTAATTGTCTCTACAGAGATGAAGTCTACAGCCGTGACAAAAGTACCCAGAGAGGTACAGTGGGAAGATAATTATATTCCTGTCCACACAGAGATAGTGTTTGATTACAGGAGTGTTCAGGTCCTCATAGAAATAGTGTGAGGTAATGATGTCCAAGACCCAACAAAGATAGTGTGTAATACCAAGATATTCAAGTCCCCACAGGGATAGTGCTTAGCTATCAGGATGTTCAAGTACCCACAGAGATAGTGTGGAGATGCTTGTGTTTAAGTCACTACCAAAATAATCTGCAACAACAATACTGGAGTCCCCATATTGAGAGAGTGAAGAAAATGATGTTCAAATCCAAACAGAGACTGTAGTAATTATAAGAATTGTAAGACCCCACAGAGGTGGTGTGTGAAGGTATTCACGTCTAACACCCTATAAAGATAGTAAGTTATTACAGTGATGTTCGTGTTCCTACAGAGAATGAATCAGGTTATTGGGATGTTCAAACCCCCAGGGTGAGAATGTGTGAAGATAATCTTGTTCAAGTACTCACTCATAGTGTAGAACGGCAAGGTTCAAGTCTCATCAGAGTGTGTGTGAAGAGAATGATGTTCAAGTCCCATAAAGATGGTGTGTTTTTATTGTAATATCCATGTCCCCACAGAGAAAGTGTTAGTAATGTTCAATTCACCACGGGGATAGGGTGGTGATAGTGTGTGAAGATAATCATGATAATCATGATAATCATGACCCGTTGAGGTAGCGGGGGTTTATTGGGATGTCCAAACCCTCACAAAGTTAGTATGTAAAGATACTCTTGTTCTTGTTCCCACTGAAATAGTGTATAACAACAATGATCAAGTCTCCACACAGATAGTGTGTGAAAATATGGATCTTCAAGGTCAGACAGGGATAGGGTGTGATTATAGGAACATACATGTGCCTTCAGCGATGGTGTGTAAAGGTTATCATATTTAAGTCCTCACAATGATGGCACATGACTAATGTGCTGTTAAAGTCCCCACAAAGATAGCGTGTAATTATTGGGATGTTCAAGTCCCCACACAGATAGTGTGTGAAGATGATTTTGTTTAAGCCCCCAATGAAATAGTGTGCAAAGACAATGCCTGAAGATCATGATGATCAAGTCCCTACAGAGATGGTGTGTGAGTCTATTAATTTTCAAGTCCCCACAAATCTAGTGTTTTATCACAGCAATGTTCATGTCCCCACAGAGATAGTATGTGGTTATTGGGATGTTTAAGTCCCCAGGGCAATAATGTATGAAGATAATCTTGTTCAAGTCCCCACTTAAATGGTGTGAAAAGGCAATGGTCAAGTCTCCACACCGATTAGGAAGATAATGATGTTAAAGTCCCACAAGGATGGTGTGTTGTTATAGCAATTTCCATGTTGACACTGAGAAAGTGTGAGGTTATAGGAATGTTCAAGTCACCTAAGAGATAGTACGTGTAGTATGTGAAGATGATCATGATGATTAAGACTCATTGAGATAGTGTGGGGTTATTGCACTGTTCAAATTCTCACAAAGTTAGTATATAAAGGCAATCTTGTTGTAGCTGTAAGAGAGTACCCTCTTTTTGGCATGGTTATCCCCGCTTTTTTGTCTGCTGTCAGTCTGCTTTGACTTTTTTCACTGGGATCCTGTTAAGCAGGATCCCAGTGACTGTGCTCTCTCCTTCAAATGTGGTTGCCGAGGACCTTGCACACCCAATTGGCACACTGGTGCCCCCTTGTAAGTCACCAGTATATGGTAATGCGGTACCCAGCACATTGGGGCACCAAGGGTTCCTCATGGGCTGCAGCATGAATTGTGCCACTCATAGGAGCCCATGCAAAATGTGTCTGCAGGCCTGCAATTTCATCCTCCATGAAAAGGTGCATGCACCCTTTCACCACAGGTCACTGCACTAGGTCTCTGTAAGTCAACCCTATGTTAGCCCCCTGCTAGCCTAGAGGGTAGTGTGCAGGTACCTGTTTGTGAAGGTACCTCTGTATGAGCAGAGGTATCCCTACAAACTCCAGCACCATTACACTTGACTTCGTAAGTGCCGGGAAGCCATTTTACCCGTGTACTGGACACCTGTGCCCAGCTACTTAATGGTAACTCCGAACCTGGGCATGTTTGGTATCAAACATGTCAGAATCATTGGAAATAGGTGTTACATGACTTGGGAGGGGTAGCCTTACCAACCCACCGGTATGCTTTGAAGGGCACATTTGGTGCCCTCCTTGCATAAACCACTCTGCACCTGTACGAGGACTCCTGGTCTCTGCCTTGGCGTGAAACCGGACAATGAAAAGGAGAACGACCACTCCCCTGCCCATCACCACCAAAGGGGTGGTGCCCAGAGCTCAGCCTGGTGGCCGCTTGATTCTGCCATCTTGAATCCATGGTGTTCAGAGGCCCCTGGGAGCATCTGAGCGGTCTTGTCAGGTAGACAATGTCACAGCCCCCTCCTGATAGGTGGTCACCCTGCTAGGTGACCAATCCCCCTTCCAAGGCTATTTGGGGTCTCCTTCTTGAAGGGGCCATAGGATTTGATGTGCATGATTCCAGCAGGACTCCCCTGCATCGTTTACTTCATCTCTGGCCACTGGGACTGCAACTGGACCATCCAGGAACAGACAATCTGCAACTTCAGCAACAACTCCGCTCTGCAACATTGTTTCTCTGGCTCCTTCCAGCAACTGCAACATTTCACAGCTCTACATCTTCTGAGGGTGGCAAGTCTTCAGCCTGCACAAGAAGTAAGAAGGAATCTCCCTTGGAGTGAAGGAGTCACTCTGCTGCATCTGCAGGCACCAACTGCACTGACAACCGGCTGCGTGGATCTGCTATCCTCTGGAAATGTATGGATCCTGCATAACAGGTGGTGAGCTGGAGTGGTCCCCTTGGTCCTATCAGCTGTCAAACCTGGGAGATAGTAAGCCCTTGCCTGTCCTTACAGGACAGTACCACTGTGCACCCAGACTCTTGAAGCTATCATGGCTTGTTTGCTCCTCCTCCATGGGGTCCTCAGGCTCCAGGTAGCCGCGGCTCCCAGCACTCCTTCCTGCAAAGCATTATCTCCTTCCTGCAAAGCAGTATCTCCTTCCTGCTGCTCCAGCGACATGCGACTCCCCTTCAGGTGTGCTGAGTGGGCCTCACTGTGACTGCTGTGCCTGCTGCCAGTGGGTTGCTTGTGGGGGCTGCCTCTTCTTCCTGTGACTCTCCCAATTGCTGAGGGCCACATCGGACTCTCCTCCTTGGGTCGAGTCCCCTGGGCCTTGCAAAACTTCTTCTCCATCTCTTGCATTTGCCAAGACTTGTTGGTGGCTTTCCAGCACCACTGACCGACTGCATGTGACTGCCGACGCAAAACACCACTTGCATCACTTCTGGGACTCCTCTTCATCTCAGGTGCTGCACTGCTGGCCTTCTTCACCCGTCAACCTGGTCCTGCATCCACAGAAGGGTGGGTAGTGGCTCCTGCCACAACAGGACACTCCAACACAAACTGGACTTGGTCCCCTTTATTTGCAGGTCCTCTTCTGTCAGGGTCTACCTGTGGGTTCTTCCAGTCTTGGTTGGGTCTTGCATAATCCTTTTCCAAATTCCTCCTCTTGGGTTTGGGGAGGACCAGGTACTTACCTCTGCTCTCCTGGTCGCTGGGGGTCCCTCTGGTACTCATTTCTTGGGGTTCCTAGTTCTGCCAGCTCCCCTCTAATGAGTCCACATCCTTTGGTGGGGAACTGTACCACGCATTCCACTTAGTATATCGTTTGGCCCTTCCCAAGGGCCTACACTATTTTCTATTGCCTTTGCCAATACCTATTTCTTTATATGCTCTTTACTGATTGCTAATGTGTACATAATAGTGTGTTTACTTACCTCCATTCGGGGGAATGCCTATCAGCATTCTAGTATTTGTGTTACTATAATAAAGTACCTTTATTTTTGTAACACTGTGTGGTTCTTTCATGTGTGTTAGTGCTGTGTGACTAAAGTGTCATTGCATAAGATTTTCATGTCTCCTAGATAAGTCTTGGCTGCTCATCCACAGCTACGTCTAGAGAGCCCTGGCTTCCTAGACACTGCCTACACTTCACTAATTGGGGATACCTGGAATAAGGTGATAACCATAGGTGTCAACCACACACCATGCCAGTTTCCTGAAGTAGCCTCTAATGAAATGATGTGCAACAATAATGCTCAAGTCTCCACACAAATAGTGTGAAGACCGGGTTATTCAAGGCCAAACCGAGACAGTGTGTGATTATAGGAATTTTCAAGTGCCTTTAAACATGGGTTGTGAAGGTAATCATGTTCAAGTCCCCACAATTAAAGTATGTGACTAATGTGATGTTTAAGTCCCCACAGAGATAGTGTGTAATTATTGGGATGTTCATGTCGCCACAGAGATCGTGTGTGAAGATGACTGTGTTCAAGTCCCCAATGACCTAGTGTGTAAAGACAATGCTTGAGTCCCACAAAGGGACTGAGAGTTATGATGTTCAAGCCCAAACAGAGATTTTGTGTAAATAAAGGTCCTTGTGATGGTGTGTGAAGGAATTCATGATCCGGTCCCCAGAAAGATAGTGTGTTATTATAGCGATGTTCACGTCCAGACCGAGATAGTGTGTGATTATTGGGAAGATAACAATGTTCACGTCACACAAATTCGGTGTGTTATTATAGTAATGTCCACATCTCTAAAGAGAATGTGTGTGGTTATAGGAATTTTATGACAAGACCGGAGGCTCTTATTATGCGTTCTTTTCATGCTTTATTTAAATAGCAGCAGTCAAGAAAACTACAACTCCCAGCAGGGTTAGCGACCTCGTAACCAATGGGAGTAAAACTGCAAAGACAACCAGCCAATCACTACATTACATGAACTATAGAGAGTACGCTCGACTGCGCACAGCCCTCTTTTCTTGCTGCTGCGCAGTCGAGATAAGTACTCTCTTTTACTCAGGAATTATTCTAACGTTTATTTACTGTGTGCTTGGTATATTTATGTTTAGTGCTTAATAATTGCCTTATTTCAAGATTGGTTAGCTTTGCGCGCTTTCAGCGCGCCTATATTTCCAACCCCCCCTCTCCCCGACAAGTTATTTTGGTCCGCTGTCGAACGCGACTCAACCGTCGCGTTCGAACAACTATTTTGGTCCTGTCAGCGGAGCGCGCTCGGCTCTTCATTGCGCGGCTGACGGGACGTTACCTGAGCATCCCGCTCCTCTTCCTCAGGTCGCTCCGACGGTCGGCTTCCTTCAAAAATACCCGTGTCTCCCGCTCCGCAGTCGAACTCGCCTTGTCTCCGCCCATTAGTGTTTTCCAGCCCCTGGGGGTGTATCCTTTCGGTTGGGAGCGTGTTGCTCCTTGGTTAACTCTTCAATACCCAGCTTTTGCTGACGTTTATACCATTTCCTTTCATTTTGCTCAATTGTTCACGGATAATAATGAATTCTAATTCCCCTTCGTTGTCAGAATCAGGGGAGGAGGAGGATTTGCTCAAACAAGATATAAGCGATTTTATCCATTCCTCCATGAAAAGTGCTTTTAAAGCAACGATGGATAAGATGTCTAAGAACATCGAAAATTCAGTGTTGTCCATGGTGTCCAAAGCCAAGGCCCATTCTGCGGGGGAAAGCAGAAAAAGGAAAATATTATCAAACAAATCACGTAAGGGCGCATTTAAGGCAAGTGAGCTTGGCTCACACCAGGATGAGGACTCGATTCCTCCTAGGCCTCCTTCCAAGGAGGGGATTTCGGTGCCCATTGCGGCATCTCACAAAAAATGCAAGAACAAAGCTAAGCATATTTCAGCGCCAAATAAATTAGTGATTGAAAAAATTTTGGACACAGATGATGATGATATGGACTTGTCAGACCAGTCTGATAACCCTGATGAGGCATTTTCCCTTTCTTCCCCTCCTCGAAAAAGGACAAAAATGTCATCAAACGAACCCTCTTCCAGTGTGGTGGACGCCGAGGGCGTACCTATGTTCGACCCATCCCTTATCCACCACCCAAATTCAACGGAATGGCTCCCGTTGGATCACGTAGGCGCATATATTTCCTCTCGCTTACGGTTGCCTCTGGATAAACAGACTCGGGCCAAATTAAAATCAGAATGCCCCAGGCCAGCGTTGGACTCTAACATTACGGCCACTCCAATTATCGATGAGAGTCTCATCACATTCTTTACAAAATATGGCAAGGACCCCCGTAAGGGAGTGGATAAAGCCTGGACCACGTGCCAGGATAAACTCTTGGATGTAGTAGGACCTCTAGCGAGGATTTTCGACCTGGCCGAAACAGCGAGAATGGAAAACGTGTCAATTGACCCTGCTGATCTCTCGCTATGGATCCAACGGGCCTTTTGCCTCTTAGGAAATGCTAATTCGGCAATAATTCATGAGAGACGCAAAGGTCTTCTCCTAAAGATGGATCCTAAATTGGCCAATCTGGCCACTCGGGACCCCGGTGTCCACGCCGAGGGTAATCTGTTCGGCACTTCCTTTATCAAGGATCTAAACCGGTTTGTTTCAACTTTCTCGTCTATTGACAAGGCACAGCAATCGATGAAAAAGGTTTTCAATCAGCGGGTTTTCGCCCGGGCCGGTAGAGGTAGGAGTCGCTTTACCGGCAGTCCATACAGGAACCAAGGCTCCAGAGCATATTCAAACCCTTATGGCATCTATCAACACGAGTTCAAACCCCAATTTTACCCCCAGCGTTCAAGGGGATTCCGCGGTCGCGGCCAACGTTTCTCCAGATCGACCAACAACCAAGGTAAACCAACTTTCTGGCCTTCCCGTGGGAGGTCGGCTTCGTTTCTTTCAAAAAAAGTGGGAATCGATTTCTTCCGACCCATGGATTCTTTCCACAGTGCAGGGATATTGCATAGAACTTCTTTCACCCCCCTTTCAATCCTCTCTCCCTCCTCTTCCAAAGTTTTCTCTCGAAATGTCTTCTCTAATTTCCACAGAGATTCAATCTCTTTTCACAAAAAAGGCTATCCAACACTGCAGTCTGGATCCGTCAGGTTTCCTCAGTTCTATCTTCCTTGTTCACAAAAAGAACAAGAAACTTCGTCCAGTGATCAATCTGAAAGCCTTCAACCAATTCGTGGTTTATCGTAATTTCAAGATGGAGACTATCGTCCATCTCAGGGATATTTTGCTCCAATTCGACTGGCTAGTCAGACTGGACTTACAAGACGCATACCTAACCATACCCATACATCCTTCCCACAGGAAATTCTTTCAATTCCAGTGGAATTCAGAAACATTTCATTTTTCCTCCCTTCCGTTTGGCCTGTCTTCCGCTCCCGGGTGCTTTACAAAGCTATTAAAACCAGTGGTAGCTTATCTCAGGTCGTTGGGCATCAGACTCATCATTTATCTGGACGACATTTTGATTATGCACCAGAACAAGTCTTCCCTTCTGAATCATCTTCAACTAACTTCTACCCTTCTTTCAGATCTGGGCTTCCTGATAAATCTCGAGAAATCAGCAATCATACCTTCACAACAGATAGAGTTTCTGGGCTTCCAGATAGACTCTGTGTCAGCTTCCTTGCTCCTTCCTCAGGCAAAAATCTCAGCAATCAGAAAGGAGCTCGTTTTAACTCTACAAAAAGACTCTTTTTCTCTCAGAGCCCTCGCAAGGGTGGTAGGTCTCCTCGCTTCTTCGATTCAGGCCATCTTCCCGGGACCCCTTCATTACCGCGCTCTACAACGCCTCAAAATTCTTCATCTTCGTCGAGGATTGGCTTTTTCCGACCTCGTGGCTCTCGACCAAGAATCACGAATAGAAATCCAATGGTGGATATCCCATTTAGAGGCCTGGAACGGCAGGTCCATCTTCCCCTCTGTGCCAGATCTTGTGTTAGAATCAGATGCAAGTCTCACAGGCTGGGGCGCCCGGTGTGGGGCGATATCGACTGGCGGTACATGGTCCGCAGGGGAGTCCAGATTGCACAAATTGTTTAGAGCTTCTTGCAGGCTCCTTTGCGATCAAAAGCTTTACAAAAAACAGAGCTCAATGTTCTATCCTGCTTCGCATGGACAACATTGCGGCAGTACGTTATATCAATCACCTCGGGGGCACCAGATCCAGACCTTTGGCGCTACTGGCCAAGAGTCTTTGGGAATTTTGTCTGGCTCACAAGTTTTCCCTCATAGCCGAGTACCTTCCAGGCTCCTTGAACTCCACTGCAGACTGGCATTCTCGTCATTTATTCGATTCCAGCGACTGGATGTTACACCGCTCAGTCTTCCGGTATCTCGAGAGGAAGTGGGGCCCCTTTCAGATAGATCTATTTGCATCCAGACTCAACGCTCAGCTTCCCCGTTTCTTCAGTTGGCGTCCAGATCCTCTAGCATTAGCCACGGACGCGTTTCTTCAAGACTGGTCTCAGTCTCTCAACTATGCTTTTCCACCTTTTATCCTTATCAACAGAGTTCTAAATCAAGTCCGACGGCAACAGGCGTCCTTGGTTCTCCTGGCTCCCTTTTGGCAATCACAGATCTGGTTTCCCCCTCTTCTCGAACTTGCGGTAGACTTTCCAATTCTTCTTCCGAACTTTCCATCCCTTCTCCTGGACCCACTCGGGTGTCCCCACAATCTAATCCTAGACAGTTCTCTAACTCTGTCAGCATGGTACGTTTCCGGTCTTCCCAACAATCCTTACCGATTTCGTCAGAAGCTATGGAATTTATCAACAATGCATGGGCGCCAGGTACAAGACGAGCATACGAGTCAGCTTGGTCTCTTTGGTCAAGCTGGTGTGTGGGACAATGTGCCAATCCCTTTTCAGCGGATGTCAATTTGATCATTAACTTCCTAGCCGCCCAGGCGGGTCTAGGCAAATCTTATCGGACAATAAATCTCTACAGATCGGCAATATCTATTAATCATTCTCTAGTAGATGGTATTCCTATCGGTTCCCACCCTTTGATCTGTCGCCTTCTAAAAGGCGTTAAGCTTTCCAGACCCCCTTCTGCCAAGTACTCTCATCTCTGGGATGTTTCCCTGGTATTGAATTTTCTTGTCGATTGGCCGGACAATTCTAACCTAACACTCAAAATGCTGTCTGCTAAACTTACTATGCTTCTGTGTTTAATATCCATGAAGAGAACTTCGGACGTTAAGTCTTTGGATGTTTCCGCCCGTCAATTTTTACCATCGGGAGTTCTGTTCCATATCTCCAAACGTACTAAGACTAATCTACATTCAGTATATTACCCTTTCTTTCCAGATAAACCAAATCTCTGTGTGGGTCTTTGTTTAAAAGAATATGAAAAAAGAACTGCGGTCCTGAGAACGTCTTCATCTAATCAATTGTTAATATCATTTCGTAAGCCCCATAAACCTGTGTCTTCGGCAACTTTAGCTCAGTGGGTCAAATGGCTCATGTCCCTGGCCGGGATTGATATTTCAGTGTTTGGGGCTCATTCAGCCAGGGGTGCCATGGCCTCCAAGGCTTTTGCCTTGGGTTCCAGTTTGGAGCACATTCTCAGGTCCGCAGATTGGTCCAATGATAACGTGTTTAAAACCTTTTACTGTAAACCTGTTACATCTGCCGCTTCTATTGTTGTTGATAAGCTTTAAACGTGCATAAGAGCCTCCGGTCTTGTCATAAAATGTAGATTTTCCTAGTAATTTATGACGGAAAGTCTTAATTTTATTAAAGACACGGAGGCGAATATTATCCCACCACAAGTACTTCTTTTAATATGTACTTTTTTCTTCCCTCCCAGCGACTCCGGCTCTTCCGCCAGCTTCCGGATGACTCCACCGGTTCTGTCCTCTCACCATGGATTGGGATGTCGCAGGACGTATCATCGCAACCTTTGCGGGAGCTACAAATTCATCCTCATACAGTTCGCATCATCGCTGTGCTGCAGGACTTCTGTTCGATTTCTTTGGTGTTTGCTATTATTGGACTCATCTACCCGTTGTTTTATGTTTCTAGCTAAATTTGCTCGCTCAAGAAAAGAGGGCTGGGCGCAGTCAAGCGTACTCTCTATAGTTCATGTAATGTAGTGATTGGCTGGTTGTCTTTGCAGTTTTACTCCCATTGGTTACGAGGTCGCTAACCCTGCTGGGAGTTGTAGTTTTCTTGACTGCTGCTATTTAAATAAAGCATGAAAAGAACGCATAATATTCGCCTCCGTGTCTTTAATAAAATTAAGACTTTCCGTCATAAATTACTAGGAAAATCTACATTTTCACATCACCTAGGAGATAGTGTGAAGATAATTATGAGGATCGAGACCCATTGAGGTAGTGTGGGGGTACTGTAATATTCAAATCCTCACAAAGCTAGTGTGTAAAGATAATCTTGTTCTAGTCCCCACTGAAATAGTATGTAACAACAATGCCCAAGTCTTCACACAGCAAGAGTGTTATGATATGGATGTTCAAGGCCAAACAGAGATAACATGAGACTATAGGAATGTTCAAGTGCCTTCAGAGATGGTGTGTGAAAGTGATCATGTTCAAGTCTCCACAATGATAGTATGTGACTGATGTGATGTTAAGGTCCCCACTGAGATAGTGTTTGGTTTTAGGGATGTTCAGTTTCTCGAAAAGATAGTGTGTGGTTATAAGGACGTTCAAGACCCTATAGAGATTGTGTGTGGAGGTGATTGTATGAGAGTCCCCACTGAGATAGAGTGTAAAGATAGTCTTGTTCAAATCCCCACTTAAATATTGAGTGTGTGGAAAGAATGTTCAATTCTCCAAACAGATAGTGTGTGAAGATAATGATGTTCAAGAACATGCAGAGATAATGTGGGATTATAGGAATGTTCAAGAGCCTTCACAGATTGTGCATGAAGGTAATCATGTTCAAGTCCCCAATGACAGTGTGTGAGAACTGTGATGTTAAAGCCCTACAAAGAGGATTTGTGGCTATACAAATGCTCAAGTCCCCACAATGATAGTGTGTCTCTAAGGTGATGCTGAAGTCCTCACAGAGATAGAGAGTGGCTATAGAGATGTTCAAGCCCTCACAAAGAGAGTGAGTATGTGGTTATAAGGATGTTGAGATAACCACAGAGATAGCATGTGAATATGATTGTAATCAAGCCCCATTAAAACAGTGTTTAAGGACAATGGTCAAGTCTTGACACGGCTAGCGTGTGAAGATAATGATGTTACAAATGTCAAAGAGCTGCACTCAAGCTATATCTTTAGTTTTATATAACTTTGATTTTATCAACAGTGATCCAATTCAATAAAAATATCTATTGAGTCCATTTTCCAATCAAAGTTTCATATAACAAAGTTCTCAATCTATGTTCCAAGGATTGTTCCAATAGGTATGGTCTTGAGTCTTCACTTGTGAAAAATCATCTTCATTAAATACTTTTGATCTTCATTGCAAATAGATGTCAGCCCAGCCAATGTGTTCTCTTCTGTGACATCAGGGATCAAGTGAGCAGTAATCCATCTAATGTGGCCACATTTGTGATGATGTATACACATCAGTATCCACTGCTTCTTCCAAATAGACAATTAATTATGCCTGTATCATTAAAATTAAGTTGTCCACACATGTCTCCACATTTCCGGCCCTTATAAGAATGACGTCCCTTACAATCCTCTATTTCTCCAAAAAAGTACAAGCCCCAAACACGTTTTGTTTTCCTCACATCTCAGCAGCATAAGCCACATTACATTTGATTACTGATGATAACTGGTTAACAAGGGTTTTGCGGGGTTTAGAATGGATAAGGGTATGGTGAAGTACAGGGTAGTCAGAGCTTAATGGGATTTGTTAAGAGTTCAGGGATGGGTAATGATACAGGTTAGTAAGGATTTTTAGTGTTCAGGGATGGGAAAGGCTAGGGGTTAGTAGTAAGGGTCATTTAGGGTTCATGAATGGGTAAAGGTATGGGAAAGTAGGGTTTTTAGGGTTCCGGGATGGGTAAGAGTACACAGTATGAAGTGTTTTAAAGCTTTTAAGGGTCTATGAGTGGGTAACACTGCAGGGTAGTAAATGGTTTTAAAGGTTCAGGGATGGGTTAGGGTATGGGGTACTGAGGGTTGTAAATGGAATTTTAGGGTTCAGGGATGGGAAGGGAAACAGCAAAGTAAGGGGCTTTTAGTGGTCAGGGATGGGTAAATATTTGGGATAAGAACATTTCAAAGTATTTTCTGTGGATTCATGAATGGGTAAGAGTGCACAGTAGTAAGGGTTTTTAGGATTCAGGGTAACCAAGGCTTCTAAAGGGGATTTTAGGGTCCAGTTGTGGGTAGGAATGCTTGGTAGTATGGAGTTTTATGGCTCAGTTATAATTAGAGATTTTGTATAAATATAGTTTTAAGGATTTTTTCTAAAGTTTATAGATGTTTAGGAGGCAAGGTACAAAGGGAATTTTTCTGGTTTTGGGATCAGTACCGGTATGGGTTATTAAAGGTTTTATAGTGTTCTAGCATGGGTAAGGGTATAGGGAAGGAAAAACTTTAAGTGATTAGTTTAGGGTCGGGTACTGGTAGGGGGTAGTCAGTGTTTTTTTGGGCAAAGAGATGGTTCCAGTTTTGTGAGTATTTTAAGAGTTTTATAAGATTTATGGATGGGTGAAGTTGGGTAAATATAAAATGACAGTTGAGAAAGTATCACCAAAAGATAGTTATAGTTAGGACCAAGTTTTCCCATACACAAATTTTTTTTGTTTTGCCAATAACTTTGGCGCTGTTTGACAAATCTTCACAGAATATTCCCAAAAAGTGCCCTACTTTGTCTAGTTCTGCATGGAAAGTTTCGGGGTGATCCGTAAAGTGGGGGCTGAGAAAAAAGGGGGGTCCCAAAACACATTTTCCCATTTTGTGTCTATGGGCATTGTCCATTCTTTAGACATGGCTACAGCCAAACCACAGAATACAATTGCACCAAATTTGGCAGGAAGCTAGATCTTTGTGCACAGAACATGCTTTTTGTGATTTGGAATTAAAATACTCAGTACATTTGGAGTTATTTTTGGTTAAATATATCTATATAGGGATGCGGATCCTTCGCAGATCCACCCACGGTGGATCTGGGGAAAAGGAAGGCCCTGACTGGCTGGCCGTAACCTGAAAAAAAGTTGCAGCCGCCATTTTGTTTGTCACATCGGCTGGGGAGGGGGAAAAGAAGAGTGCAAAACACAAAGGGTCGAAATACAGGTAGTCTGACCCTGTAGGACATCTAGGGCCAGATTTGTGCTGGCCTTGCACCGTTCCAATGCCACCTTAGCATCATTTTTTTTTTTTTTTTACACTAATGTGGCATTGGAAGGGGGTAACGTGTTATAGTTACTTGAATTAGCCATCCCTTTAACTGATTCATTTCTATGGTTTGTACTAGTAAATTCTAGTAACTATAACATACCTGTAACCTTTTTTTTTTTGTGAATATTTTACCTACTGACATTCACAAGTATGTAGTTATATTTAGGACCTAGTTTCCACAGGAAAAGCATTTTTTTGGTCTGTTAACAACTTTAGCGTTGTTAGACGAATCTTCACAAAATGTTCCCAAATAAGTGCTCTATTTTGTCTAGGTCTGAATGGAAGCTTCCAGGGTGATCTGTCAAGCAGGGGGCTAGGAAAAAGGAGGCGGTCAAAAAATATCTATTTCCCATGGTATTTCCCATAGAGATTTTAGATTACAACCCGAACTGCTGAACTGAATTACACCAAATTCGTCAAAAAGCGATATCTTGGTCCAGAAAGTACTATTCTTTTGTGATTTGGTGTAAATCTGTTCAGTAGCTTTGAAGACATTAAAGTAAAAATAAATATAGATATCTAGGAACGTGGAACCTTTGCAGATCCAAGGTCCATTGGAGCAAAACATACCCACTCACACACCATACCCCTGCTGCTTCCACCTTCGGCCATGAGCAGCATTGGGTTGGTGCATTTGGGGGGTTGGCCGCAGTAGGCCAGGCCCTGCGACCAGCTCTTGCTGCACACAGCCAAAGGGCATGCGAAGCAGTGGTTGTATTAACATATGGAATTTGTATATTACTTTAAGTTAAAAAAGAAACTTCACGGTAAAAAACCAAAGGGCATAGGGATGTTATAGTTAGATTGATGTTTCACCCACACAAAACCATAGAAAATTCAGCAGTTTTACTTACACTTATACTTATGTGAAGAAACTATATCTTGTGGAGTTAAGTAACTTTAAGGCATGAGTTATATAAGGAAATGCCTCCTTGGCATGGTTACCCCCTGACTTTTTGCCTTTGCTGATGCTAAGTTTTGATTTGAAAGTGTGCTGAGGCCTGCTAACCAGGCCCCTGCACCAGTGTTCTTTCCCTAACCTGTACTTTTGTTTCCACAATTGGCACACCCTGGAATCCAGGTAAGTCCCTTGTAACTGGTACCAAGGGCCCTGATGCCAGGGAAGGTCTCTAAGGGATGCAGCATGTCTTATGCCACCCTGGGGACCCCTCACTCAGCACAGACACACTGCTTGCCAGCTTGTGTGTGCTAGTGAGGACAAAACGAGTAAGTCGTCATGGCACTCCCCTCAGGGTGCCATGCCAACCTCACACTGCCTATGCAGTATAGATAAGTCACCCCTCTAGCAGGCCTTACAGCCCTAAGGCAGGGTGCACTATACCATAGGTGAGGGCACCAGTGCATGAGCACTGTGCCCCTACAGTGTCTAAGCAAAACCTTAGACATTGTAAGTGCAGGGTAGCCATAAGAGTATATGGTCTGGGAGTCTGTCAGGCATGAACTCCACAGCACCATAATGGCTACACTGAAAACTGTGAAGTTTGGTATCAAACTTCTCAGCACAATAAATGCACACTGATGCCAGTGTACATTTTATTGTAACATACACCCCAGAGGGCACCTTAGAGGTGTCCCCTGAAATCTTAACCGACTATCCGTGTAGGCTGACTAGTTCTAGCAGCCTGCCACACACCAGACAGGTTGCTGGCCACATGGGGAGAGTGCCTTTGTCACTCTGTGGCTAGTAACAAAGCCTGTACTGGGTGGAGATGCTTATCACCTCCCCCTGCAGGAACTGTAACACCTGGCGGTGAGCCTCAAAGGCTCACCCCCTTTGTTACAGCACCCCAGGACACTCCAGCTAGTGTAGCTGCCCGCCCCCTCTGGCCACAGCCCCACTTTTGGCGGCAACGCCAGAGGAGATAATGAGAAAAACAAGGAGTCACTGGCCAGTCAGGACAGCCCCTAAGGTGTCCTGAGCTGAGGTGACTGTGACTTTTAGAAATCCTTCATCTTGCAGATGGAGGATTCCCCCAATAGGGATAGGAATGTGCCCCCCTCCCCTCGGGAGGAGGCACAAAGAGGGTGTACCCACCCTCAGGGCTAGTAGCCATTGGCTACTAACCCCCCAGACCTAAACACGCCCCTAAATTTAGTATTTAAGGGCTCCCCAGAACCTAGGAACTCAGATTCCTGCAACCTAAGAAGAAAAGGACTGCTAAGCTGAAAAACCCTGCAGAGAAGACGGAGACACCAACTGCTTTGGCCTCAGCTCTACCGGCCTGTCTCCCCACTTCTAAAGACACTACTCCAGCGACGCTTTCCCCAGGGACCAGCGACCTCTGAATCCTCAGAGGACTGCCCTGCTCTAGAAGGACCAAGAACTCCCGAGTACAGCTGCCCTGTTCACCAAAGACTGCAACTTTGAAACAAAGAAGCAACTTTGAAACAACTTGCGTTTCCCGCCGGAAGCGTGAGACTTGACACTCTGCACCCGACGCCCCCGGCTCGACTTGTGGAGAACAATCACTTCAGGGAGGACTCCCCGGCGACTGCGAGACCGTGAGTAGCCAGAGATGTCCCCCCCCCACCCCGAGCTCCCACAGCGACGCCTGCAGAGGGAATCCCGAGGCTCCCCCTGACCGCGACTGCCTGCTCCTCAGATCCCGATGCCTGGTAAAGACTCTGCACCCGCAGCCCCCAGGACCTGAAGGATCCGAACTCCAGTGCAGGAGTGACCCCCAGGAGGCCCTCTCCCTTGCCCAGGTGGTGGCTACCCCGAGGAGCCCCCCCCTTGCCTGCATCGCTAAAGAGACCCCTTGGTCTCCCATTGAAACCTATTGAAAACCCGACGCGTGTTTGCACACTGCACCCGGCCGCCCCGTGCTGCTGAGGGTGTCCTTTCTGTGTGGACTTGTGTCCCCCCCCAGTGCCCTACAAAACCCCCCTGGTATGCCCTCCGAAGACGCAGGTACTTACCTGCTGGCAGACAGGAACCGGGGCACCCCCTTCTCCATTGAAGCCTATGCGTTTTGGGCACCACTTTGACCTCTGCACCTGACCGGCCCTGAGCTGCTGGTGTGGTAACTTTGGGGTTGCTCTGAACCCCCAACGGTGGGCTACCTTGGACCCAAACTTGAACCCTGTAGGTGGTTTACTTACCTGCAAAAACTAACAAACTCTTACTCCCCCCAGGAACTGTTGAAAATTGCACTAAGTGTCTAGTTTTAAAATAGCTATATGTGACTTATGTGAAAACTGTATATGCTATTTTGCTAATTCAAAGTTCCTAAAGTACCTACCTGCAATACCTTTCATTTGAAGTATTACATGTAAATCTTGAACCTGTGGTTCTTAAAATAAACTAAGAACAGATATTTTTCTATTCAAAAACCTATTGGCCTGGAATTGTCTCTGAGTGTGTGTTCCTCATTTATTGCCTGTGTGTCTACAACAAATGCTTAACACTACTCCTTTGATAAGCCTACTGCTCGACCACACTACCACAAAATAGAGCATTAGAATTATCTCTTTTTGCCACTGTTTTACCTCTAAGGGGAACCCTTGGACTCTGTGCATACTATTCCTTACTTTGAAATAGTGCATACAGAGCCAACTTCCTACAAGTTACAGATCCGTATTTGTGAAAAGTTTGTGCCTGCCTTTGCCTTTTTTTTTTTTTTTTTTTTAACACAAAAGCAGCGCTAACACAGCACCATATTTAAAAATTAGCCCTAGGCCAGTCTAGTGCTACTTTTCTGGAGTTAGTGTTATTTTTGAGGAACACCACTACACCTTGCTTTGGTTAACGACAATGATATTCAAGGTAGGGGTTCCCTCCTAAAAAAATGATGCAAGCCTGCTAGTGCCATATTTTTGCCTTTGGAAAAATGACGCATGCCTAGGATCGCAAGCACATAATGATGCTAACACACACCCGGTAAGACACAGCGACTAACGCCTAGTGCTGTGGCTGGTGTAGAGAGATGTGTGAAGGTCAGTCATATAATATTGCAAACACTGCAAATGGTATGACACATTGTTTAGCCTGTAAAAGAAGCAATAGCCTTTTGTTAAGTTCACCTGTAGAACTGACCATGATGTGCATGAAGGATCGGACTGTGAGGATAAGGAAGATGACGTACACCTAGAAGCCTATCTCAGACAGTCTGGCTTCCATGTGTGTGAATGATCACACATTGTCAAATACGCACTATTCCAAAAACACATTGGCGACCAGTAAGTACAGACGCATATTCACACACATTGTGTAGGATAGTAAATATCCCAGTCACGTTTACATCAACTACACCTGTGTGCTTAGCCAGCACAAACACGTATGACTGATGCAAGTGGCAACTGACACCATCTGTACCCGGAGTCTGCAGACATGACCCAGTTCCACTACCTACCAAAGATCTAGCAATGCATAAGAGGATAAAATATCATATCACAATATGAACACAGTCATGCTAATTCTGAGTAAATGATAACACAAGTCCAACACAATCAACCTGTAAGTTCCCAGTACATAATGGGGCAGGGGACTTCAGGTATCAGGGACTTCAGGGATGAGTGACCCAATCGCATGAAACCCCAAAGGAGGCTCCATTCCCTCTGTACCTAGTCAGTTACCTGCCGTCTGTACACAGTGAACTGTGCTTAGGGGGCCAACTTGATCCCAGGCCTGAAATAGCACCAGTGGGGCTGTGGGGGCCTTGAAAATCCACTGGTGCAATGATAAGTCACCTCGCATCCCTGTATTACAGCAGCCCTGTAGTGCAGCTTGTGCTGTAAAAGGGAAGTCCTTGAAAAACTATATAGTGAGCAATTGTGCAGTCAAAATGTATCTGTTAACAAACGTTACACTACAGTAATGCCCACATCTCCCTTAGGCGGGCCAGGCTTGGTGTACCCTGAAACTTTGTGCATGGACAAGATGAAAACAGGCAACATACGGCATGCTGTTTGAGAATAAACAACTCTTAAATACACTGCACATGTATCTACATAGGGAAATACATTAAATGTTTGTAGAAGTTACATCCCTGAACACACCACCGTAGGAGGCATTACTGATCACACATGAATAACGCATGCCACTCACTAACATTTAACATGAATACCAGGCATGACACTTCACTCCAACATATCCAGAAATGTGCATGCATGGGAATTGGATTTTACACATGTTGCAAAACATCATGAATTTGGGCCATTGGTACACACCAGTGGACCACTATGACTGTGATCGACTTTCAGTAAACTGTTTTAAAGTTTGAGAGTTGGATCTACTCCCCAGCAAACTTCTTTTTGAATTCAGAAAAGGATTGTGGTTCCATAAGGAACTCTCCACTTTTGTGAATGGGTCAGTACCCCAACTAGGGACTTCATCATTTAAAAAAGTTTTGCACAGGATTAGGTCACAAAATATTGAGATTTCTGCAACATGCCTTTTGCAAATTCTCATTCGGTAGCCATTCCAAATCCCAATTTAGGTATTGGTAAAAGTTGACAGATTCATAAAATATAACTAGCATATACAGAAAACTTATTTTGCAGTTGCAAATACTGCCAATTTGCTAATCAATGCTTTTGAGACCACAAAATAGGTTAGTTCATCTGCGCTTTGTGATTCAAAAGGTTTGAAACCGCAACAGAGCTTTTGTACATCTGGCAACTAGTCTCCTATTTAATGTTTAGGAAACTTCATGACAACTGTGTGACACACAGTGTGACAATTGCAATTTACTGTGCACAATAAAGTTTTAATATTTTGAACATCGTTTTTGTAAAGTTTGCAAAAACAGTCTATAATATTCAAATATTCAGTCAGTGACACAAGTAAAATCCATGATAAACTGTCAAAAACAGTATAAGCGTGTGACAAACAGCATTTTAATGTGTAACTGATATACACGACATCCTGTAACTCCTCATGTAGGACTAAGGGGCAAATTTATACTCTGCGCCGGATTTGCATCTTTTTTTTTTTTTTTACGCAAATCAGGCGCAAACTTAACTCCATATTTATATTTTGACACTAGACATGTCTAGCGCCAAAATATTAGAATGAAAGTTATTTTTTGCCAGAGGGAAAACTATCTTGCGTCAATGAGATGCAAGGTAGGCGCTCCCAGGCAAAAAATTACTCGCGGGAGGAGGAGGGCCTTAAATAATGGCGCTAAGCCTGTTTAGCACCATTATTTAACATCTGGATCAAGGCAGGCGTTAGGGGGTCTTTGGGCCATTTTCCATAGTCAGAGACGATGGAAACAGCCCACAGGTGCCCATCCCAGGTAAGTCCAGGTGAGTATTTTGTATTTATTTTTTCGCAAAGTGTCATGGAGGCCTAACTTGGGCCCCCCTACATGGCACTGTGTCCAATGGCCATGCCCAGGGAACTTAGGTCCCCCAGACAGGGCCATTGGGCTAGGGGTCCATGGGGGTTGTGCGTGGAAATAATGACGCTAATCAGGTTAGAGTCATTTTTTTTTTTTTTTTTTTTACTCTAACCTGACTAGCGCCATTCTTTTCCCTACACCTCCCCACCTGGTTAGCGTCAATAATTTTGATGCTAACTGGGCCTTACCACGGGCTAAAGTCATAGCTTAAATATGACACCCAGCTGGCGTCCAGGAATGGCGCTAGCCGGCGGTATACTTTTTGACACATCTGCGCTAACGCAGGTTTGCGTCAAAAAGTATAAATCAGGCCCTAAATCTCTAATGTTGGCCACCTATAGAGTACCGTACTTCAGCACTTTAGTAGCACTATATAAATATCCATACTATCCCATCTTTTCAATTCTTACCAACTTTCGAGCCACCTCCGAACCTAAAACCAGACTCAAAGTAATCCTTTGTATTAGCTAGTTTAGCAAACAACATTTTTATGTTTAACTTCTCGGTCTCTACATAGGAAATATGTGCTTACATTTTGTATGCACAAATCTTAATTTCACTTCTTACGCTCCACTGTGGTGCCATGTTTTTCTTTCATGCACGCAGCACAGCCAGTCTGCGTGCGTGCGCAAAATATATTAGTGCCAGTATAAGGTGGAATTATACTAATGAATAGTTTGCATATGTCTATTCCACATTATCCCTGTATGTTAGGGGCAATAGGCTCTATGCTAAATAAAAACAGTATGTTAATGAAATCGCTTAACTCTTTATTTGAACTACTGGAAGGGTGTGCCAAGCAGGTCAGGTAAAGGAAGTGCCAATGGCTGCTTTGTTAAGCATCATGCTGTGACTGGGGCTCCGAGTTATCATGGGGTCACTTTCAAGCCAATTGTCAGTTCAAGGAATCCTAAAATTTTAAGCTTCGCAAATTTAAAGAAGCCCAGCCCCAAGCAGGAACATACCTGAAATGTGTAAAATAAGTTAATCATATTTCATTCAGCAGTATGCTTCCATGAAGGGACTAACATCGCGGCAGCAAATTATTAAATAATTCTGGTTTATTTACAAAACATGTGTAAAATGAATTCACAGTTTGTTTAACGGCACCTTATGAAGGGGTTCCATTTTACTAGTAGGACTTCGTATTCTAGCTACCTACATGCAACAAATCACGCCATCATAAAGTGGGGAGTACGCAGATGAAGGGAGGTAGCATAATTGGATGACATTTCATTAAAAAAAAATGACCGATCAGCCCAATTTTACCAATCATATAGTGTATACTGGAACCTGTTGCAGTCGTATGGATTAATGGAAACCCACTAAACTGCTACAGAGAACATCTGATTTCATTTTACTTGTGCCTTGCAACTCATTAACATCTAATTCTGTCTATTGTTTAAGATGATAATCGAACTGAACTAGTACAGTGTTTTTGCATTTTATCTAAAAGCAAGTTGTACTTGGTTCCCTGTTACTCATGGTAAAGCGTGCAACCTAAAATTATTGTAACGAATGATATGGGTAGTCACCAGTGTGGTTTTCCCTTATAAATATTAATGATGGCCATGGCATCAAGACTTGCTGAAGTGAACCTATTCAACTTCATTACAGTTTGCATTGCTAAAAACAATGCTTAAACCACTCCTTTTGTCATATTATCTATATTTCATTTGTCAGGATGGCTCAGTGAGTTAAACTATAGCTACTGAAGTGCACCAATCCATAGGTTATGTATTGGTATCTCAACAAAACCTACTAAACCTTCCATTCTTTTAAAGGTTGTAAACTGAGCAAGATTAAGATGGATAATAATAACAACTGTTATTTTACTGAGCTTAGACATGGCAAAATTGTGGTCCGGGAAGAATAGTCATTATTGTGGTACTTCTTTCACTATCATTTAGTGATAAGCAGCACACATTACCTATGTAGCATCATTTTGACTTGAATTACAAAGCGAGTATGAAACACAGGGGTGACTGGAAGGGACAGTTTCCTTACCTTCATCTGAAGAAAGCATTTTCTTCTCCGTGCTGAAATATGAGTTTGGGAGGGGTCTAGGCACAGCAGCTGCCCGCAGCCCCCACAGCACCTAGAAAATGTTTGGAGTCCTGTGTATCTTGGCCTGTAAATCTTGGTTCAGGAGCTTGAGACCTGATAATTCAGGGCCCAGAAACACCAGAAAACCTGTTGTTGCTTGAAGCAGTGTTCCCCCAAGGATAACACTTGAGACAACTCGTAATTAGTTACTACATAGTTTATCCAAAGGACAAAATTATCGCATAAATGTTTTTTTTTCTCAAAATGAGAATTAATGTGTGAAATCTGGGTTGTCATTTTAGATCCCCACACATTTCCCCTCTTCATAACCAGTTTCTACAATTTAAATTTTGGAAGGTACTATCTGGCAAAATGTATGCATGGAAAACACAAAGGCATGCAATCAATCAATCAGTTTTTGTTAAGTGCCATTACTCACCTGCGAGGGTCTCAAGGCGCTGGTGGTGGTTCTGGGCCTCATTTGAAGAGCCATGTTTTTAGGTTCTTCCTGAAGATAGTGAGAGATGGGCTTTGTTTGAGGTGCGTGGGCAGGTTGTTCCAACTCTTAGCTGCGAGGAATGCAAAACATCTTCCTCGGGCGGTGGTTTTACAGATACATGGGACGGTAGCTAGCGCCTGCTGGGTGGAGCGGACGGGTTTGGTGGGGTTATGGAAGGAGATGCAATGGATCAGGTAGGCTGGTCCGATGTTGTGCAGGGCCTTTTATGTGTGGGTGAGTAATTTGAAGTTAATTTGCTTCTCTACTGAGAGCCAATGGAGAGTCCTCAGGTTTTGTGAGATGTGTTCTTGGCGGGGGAGAATTAGGACGAGTCTTGCGGTGGCATTTTGGATGAGTTGTAGTTTTCTGATGTTCTTTGTTGTGGTGCCGGCATAGACTGCGATGCCGTAGTCGAGCTTGCTAGTGACAAGGGCGTGGGTGATTATTTTCTGGCAGTCGACCGGGATCCATTTGAAGATTTTGCTGAGTTGACTGAGGGTGTGCCAGGGGAAGAGGGACTGCGTAGGTCTGTCGGGTCATAGATAGGGAGGAGTCGAGGAAGATTCCATGGTTGTGAAGATGATGAGCTCGGTCTTGACCGAGTTGAGCTTGAGGCAGCTCTCCCTCATCCAGGCGGCGACGACTTTCATGCCCATGTGAAACTTTCTCTTACCTTTGTCTGGGTCTTCAGTGAGAGATATGATGAGTTGTGTGTCATCGGTGAATGGCACAATGTTCATTTCGGGGTCTCTGAAGATGGCTGCCAGCGGGGACATGTATGTATTGAAGAGCGTTGGGCTCAAGGAGGATCCCAGAGGAACTCCGCAGCTGACTTCTGGTGGTTTGGATATGTAGGGTGGGAGCCTGTCTTTCTTTGTTCTCCCGGTGAGGAAGGGCAAATTGATTGCAAGGCTTTTCCACCGATTCCTGTGTCGTGGAGTCTGGTGCATAAGGTGCTGTGGGAGACTGTGTCCAAGGCTGCCGAGAGGTCGAGGAGTAGGAGTGCTGCGGTGTGTCCATGGTCGAGGAGTGTGCGGATGTCATCGATGGCTACAAGAAGAGGTGTCGCCATGCTGTGATTGCTGCGGAAACCAGACTGAGAGGTATCCAGAGAGGAGTTATCCTTGAGGAATTGTCGCATCTGCGAGTTTATGGCTTTTTCCAGGACTTTGGCTGGGCAGGGTAGCAGCGATTGGGTCCGAAGTTCTTGAGCTGTGATGGGTCGGCTCTGGGTTTCTTCAGGAGGGGGCGGACTTCGGCATGTTTCCAATCTTTGGGGAAGATGGCTGTTGTGATGGAGCAGTTTAGCATCTTGCGGAGTTCGGGGGCGATGGATGCACTGGCTCTGTTGTAGATGTGATGAGGACAGGGGACTGTTGAAGCTCCGGAGTGAATGCTGTTCATAATGATTTCAGTCTCTTCTATGATGAGTGTGGACGAGCTGGGGATGGGCTGGGTCGATCGTAGCGTAGGTTCTGACGCTGGGTGGGTTCTGAGGGAAAAAGCTGTCATAGATGTACTTAATCTTGCGGTGGAAGAAAGTGGCCAGTTTGTCGCAGAGGTCAATTAGGATACAATAAAAAATACCAGGATCAGACACAAAAGTCCCTACTGATAGGTATTCTGAGTATTATCTCTATGTTTCGGTTTCTCATCCCAGTCATTACCAAACAAGTGCAGCAAAGCAAAAAGGACAGCATATGGTGCCACCAAGAAATAAACCGGCCTCTCATACGTAAACACTCTGGGACCTATATTAAAACCCAGAGAGTCAACAAGTGGTAATTAGTCACATCCAAAGCCCGCTCATCAATGTTCAAAATTATGAACAAGTGATAAAGAACAAAGCATGTGCATAAGCCCATGATGCAGCATTGCACCACAGCCATGATCCATCCAGTGAGTCTCCAAATGAGAGGATAACATCAGGTGAGGGAAAAGCAAGTTTATTCCTGAAGCCTTCTAACACCCTGGAAGCAAACTGCCATGGACTCACTATCTCAAGTGAAATGAACAGATGTGCTGGTCTTCCCAAATCTTGACTACAGAACCCAGAGACCCGTTCCAGGATTCAGCATGCTTGGACTGAATAAAAAGTAGGTTTTACTGTCTACTGGGGTAGGGATCTGAAAGAATTTAAACAATACATCTATACTTCTGGACTGAATAACTACGTGGGGGCAACCGAGTATCAAAGTGGAGTGATGGTGTATCCAAATAAAACTACAACAATGGCCCCTGTTGCAGGGAGGCACCTAGTGCACCAAACCTCATTGTAGCTCAACCTACCAACGGGTGCTTGCAGGGCCACGAGGACCAGAAGGGTACCCTATGGCACGGAAGGAGTTTCAACAAAGGTCGTATCAGGGGAAACCAGTCGTTGAAAAGAGCCACACTGGCATACACTCACTTATCTTCTCACTCTGTCCAGACAGCTGGAGCTATGCATGTTGATATATGTATGTATTTATGTGATACTTCTAGAGCACAAATTTAGCCAAAAGCCACATGATTGTTGTACAAGGTCAAAGACAAGCAAAGTGAACAAGTGATAAGAGAGGTTTGTCAACTGTTAATGCATTATGATGCAGTGTTCTTCAAAGACGCATGTTTTCAACTCTAAACTGAAGCAATGTTGGGGCAGACCTGATGGATTTGGGGATGTTGTTCCAGAACCCTGGTGTATAGATGGAAAAGACTTGCTGTTGGTTTTATGTTTTTTACACTTACTAGTCTTCAGTCCCGGCTGTTGGTGTTACAAGTATCACCAGAGATGGTGAGCTTGTCTGTAAAATAAGCAAGCATGCGTTTTGTGATGGCTTTTTAAATGATGCAGTTGGTTTTAAAGATGGTGTGGGCTGGCAAGTTGAGCCCTGATTTAATCAGAATGGGGGTGATGTGATTATGTTTCTTCATGCCCTGGCTGAGATGTACTGTGGGATGTAGGATGCCCTCTAAGAGTACCAGCCTGGGAGGCTATAGAGCAAGGTGTTACCACCATCTAACTGTGAAAGTATGGTGGCTTGAAAAGCAGCTCTATAGTCTTTTTCTGGAAAAATCAGCATCACTTTCTTTAGAAGAGACAGCTGGTACCAGGATGTTCTTGTTTTTTTGCCAATGTGTTCCTTTGGGGTAAGGCTCAAGTTCAGTGTGAATCGAAATGGCTTGCCATTTGGTGAGTGTTGGGGTTTAAAATTGTCAATGTTCAGGTCATTGAGCCAGGTTTGTACTGTTTGTTGTTCTTAGCAAATATCAGGAATTCTGTCTTGGTCTGGTTGAGTTTCAGGAAATTACTGCAAATCCATGTCCGGATGATGTGCAAGCGGTGTTGGATGCCAGTAGCAGAGGATACTTTCAAGTAGTGTGTGTGTGTCATCTACGTACCGATTAATTTTTTATGCTGTTATCTTTAAGTAGGGCAACAAGCAGCGCCACATAGAAGTTGTAGATGATAGTGGACAGTATAGAACAGTGGGGTCTCTGCAAGTGATAGGAATCTTTTCGGACTTGAAGGTGTTCATGTCAACAAACTGGTGTTGGTTGGAAAGGTAGGAGGAGAACCAGTGGAGGACATTGCTGATGAATCTCATTTGAGACTTAAAGGGGCAACTTAGGGCGGGATGGTTGATGGAGTCCAAGATAACTGAGAGGTCCAGGTCATCACCCTCTGTGGTCAGGAAGGCATTGTCTATGATCGTATAAGTTAGCAGTCTCTGTGCTGCGGTGTAATCTGAAGCCTGGCTGCTAGTCATGCAGAGATGGTTAGCTTTAATGTGATTTTGGAGTTTAACATACACTACTTTTTCAATTTTATTGCTGATGAATGGTAGGTGAGTGATGGGCCAGTAGATGGCGTGGTAATCAAGGTCTAGTGTGGGTTTCTTTAGAGTGTGAGGATTTAGCCTATCTTGAGAGTTCTGGGAGGACTTCCTGAGTGAGAAAGGCATTGACATTGGTGAGTGAAAGTGAAAGAGCGTCCCCAGAGAGAGCTTTGATGATCAAGATAAGAAATCATCTTCAGAAGAAGTGGCCTTGAGGGAGTTGAGTAGGTTAGTGAGATCTGGGAGGGATAGGGCTTTGAACGATGATCATAGCCGGATTCTTCAGGAAGGAGTACGAGTAAGAGATGAAGCAAGCTAGCAGTTGCCAATGTGCTGTCAGATCTTCAGTATTTTTTCACTGAAGAAGGGGTAGACGGTATTTAACTTTTCAAATAAGTGATGTCTGGTCTGGCAGAGAGTTGATGCACTCCCTGATTGTCTTGAAACGTTTCTGCTTCTGTTGGTGACTCAATTGATTGTTCTTGTGTAATATCGGACTGTGACTGATGTGATGAGCTGTCTGTGTATTCCTTGGAGGGATTCCACTCCTTGCGAGGTCTGTTTTTCATTCATTTTCTATCCCGAGTGAATTGATCATTAATTGTCAGCAGTGTATTAATACCAGAGTGCTGAAAGCTTCTACTTGCACTTGAGTGTTTGCATTGGGGTTTGGAGGTTCACATAGTTTTAAAAAAATGCTGAAGTTGTTTAGAAGGGTGCTGGAGTCAAATGTGGAGTTCATACAGTGAGAGATGAGTTCAAGCAATAGGTTATCTATGGAGAAGTCATTGAAGGATCTGTAGGTTTAGGTTCGTTAATAAATGATATGGCCAAGGTAAGGAGTCATAGTAAACTCTTTTGTATAAATACTATTTACTCAACTTCCAAAGTGACAAATGTAATCCCCTGCAAGTTTAAATATTCAGTGACTGACAAGTATCTGGGTAAGACAAAGAAGGAGAAGAACCACAGATGATTTGTTCCAGCTCTCCAATATAACCCATCTTACCCCTACCCTCCCATATCTCATAATGCTAGAAGACAAGGATCATTAATCTCCCCCTTTTTGCTCCCAACGCCTTTGCATTTTTGGATGGAGTTCAGTTCCTGTTCCAGATCAATTAGGAACTACTGCTGTGACTCCAACCATGACAGATATTGCGCAAACACTGTCCTTACCGTAAAACTTTCCCCCTTACCCCACTATCTCCATTGACTGATTAGACCTGGGCACCTAGCCTGCCACTTTCCTGTGGCCTCCAGTCCCTGCTTTTTCCAGCCTGATCCAACTGCTACCATTTAACCAAGTGACACAACCACTACCTGGGATTTCCCGCCCGGGTTTTCCAACTCACTGTTCCTAATGCAGTCAAGCCCAGCTGCACCTGATCCGTGCCAAGCATCACAACCCCTGGCCCTCCCGCCCCCACAAATTCACTATCACTGGGCTCTATACCCTCAACACTAAATGCTGCAACAAACACTGCCACTACACCAATCCATACTCCACAGCAGGGCCTTCGACCTGCACAGAGTGCCACTTCACCTGGCAAAGCACACACACTGGCCCACCTACCAGCCCCACTCTTAACAGGCCATAGACATCACCTGAACAAACACACCAACTCGCGTGCCTCCTTCTCAACACACGCTCATTATGCAAACAAATGATTGAGATTTAGGGTCCATTAAGAATTTGGGGTTCTTCTTCAACACATGCATTTATCCCATATGGACCAATCAGCAATATTTTATACCAGTCAAGAGTTTCTTAAAGTGAAAAACAATGAGATATTAGGCTAACCAATTGCAAGCATTCAAATCCAGTTCTACAACTTCCTATTTTATATGTATGATAATTGGCATCCAACAAAGTGGATGTCATACATTTCCAGTGTACAAGCCTGTGGGTACAGTACATTGATTACACTGGAAAAACTGCACATGCTTTTCAAAAGCATAGTCTTCTGATGCTAGTTTGCTTAAAAACAAACTCCGTGCCCAACTCCAGTCCTTCTCCACCACCCTGTTTATAGCACTTGAAGCAATTCTCTCTTTATGCAAACAAAAGGTGTGCTCATGCCACATAACTTTAAAATAACAATCAGCAGAGCAGAAAGAAAATTTGAACTTGGGGCAAGGATACCTCACACAGGCTTGTTTCCAAACACAGAACTAAATAAAATAAAAAAGCCAACTTCAAAATGTGTCAGACATTTTCCAAACATGACAAAATACTTGTTCCATATAATTGGGGAAACAATCTCTTTACCAGCATCCCACTCCAGAAATCAGTCTTTTCCACAACTTTGCAAAGAGATTCTAGTTTTCCTCTACAACAAAGCCTCCATGTTGAGGCTTCTTGTGCCCTTGATAGAAATTCCTGCTCCTGACACCAGTATTAGAGACTGCTGTTTATGCAGGAATTTTCTGATACTGCACACATTACACACCGTCCAGGCCTGAATGTTTGACAAAATCAGAGCAAAAACTATTTTGTGTGCAAGGTTTAGGGCTTTTAAAACATGTATGTGCAAAGTCATCAATGTGGCACTTAAATTGGTAAGTGGGAAAAGATATGGCTTTGCAGTGTTCTACTGTATGCCAAATTGCGCTCCAACTATTGGAGCTCTTTTAGCAGTCCAGCCAAACCTTTGGTGTAATCAAGCATACATAATAAAATTCCATCCACATATAGTAAAATGGCATGTATCTGACCACTGATATGAACCCCCAGAATCATTCTGGTATGGAGTATGTGGCATGTCAGGGACTCCATTGCCAGAACAAACAGAAAAGTGGAGAAATGACACCCCTGACTTGTCCTGCATTGCACTGACCAAACATCGGAGTTCAGACTCCCCTTATTGAACCAGGCTATTACAACCAAGTAAAGGAGCTGTACCCCTCTGACAACAGTATTCCCATGGCCAATGTGTCTTAGGACTGATTACTAGAGGATCTATTCAAGAGAATCCAAAGTTTTCTCCATGTCTATGAAGGCTGCAGTCTCTCTGGTAGATCTATCTTGGTCACTACTAATGATATGAAACAACTGTCTCAAATTTGGTTCTGTGCTATGGCCAGGGACACACACACACACTGATCATGGTGTATGTAAAATGGAAGCATGCAAAGCAGCATACTAGCCAAAATCTTCTCCAAGATCTTGCATTCAATAGAGTGGGGCACAGCCAGCCTTCGGCAACACAGCCACCATAGCTTCTTTGGTAGTCTGGGTTAATTGGCCTCTCTTGAGGGCCAGATGGGAAAGTTCCAAGAGGTGTGGAGTCAGCTGCCCCTGGAATATCTTATAAAACTTGAGGGGCAGCCTGTTGCTGTCCTGAGTCTTTCCATTGTACAGCTGCATCAGAGTTGTTTTTACTTCATATGGGGGAGATTGGTATTTCCAACTTATCCTACTGTTCCTGTTGGACCAATCACTGTTGTATATTTTAGATTACAGTGTCTGATGTACAATACTTAGCCATACATTTTTGATGCCTTGTTGTATTGTGTATAATAGAAATTATTATGAAACTAAGTTATTTAGAAAAATACAAACAATATCTGGGGTGTACTCTGTCCATTCCCACAGTGGAAACAAATGTATTCCTACTCTTGGCTGGGGTAAATCTCTGAACGCTGCCATGTTAAGATTGTGGTGAGAATTGTTTGAACATCAATACTCCAGGACATGCATGCTCTGGAATGCCCACACCCCTCATATCGCAGTAGATTCTTTTCCATGTACTACTGTCTGTGATTATTTATGATTGTGCATTCACGTGTAGTGAACATAGAAAAGTGAGTTAGTCCATGTAAAACCATGCCAACATTTATGTGTGTAAGGTGACCTTGCACTTCATGGGTATAACATGAGGTTACAGCATTGTACTTGATTTCTTCCATAAAAAAAAAGGAAATGCACAAATATAGAGTAAAAAATCCATATAGAATCTCCTTTCTTTCAAATAATAACTAGATTTTTCAGGACTGCAGATCTGTTTTAAAAAGTGTGAATATCAGAAACACAGCTCACTCCTCCTGTTTAGGCAAATACAAGGGATATAATGCCAAAGAAGTAAGCATTTAAAAGGAAAAACTAGAGACACCAGAGATATAAATTATTACAATTATAAAGTGCTTCCCCTTAAATGGAACACACAAATGCAACTGTAAACGTTCACACAGTTCTTGACGCTATACTGTCGATAAATGCGGTCTTACATACTCGCTCACTCACAATTCTGTGGTCATCATTATGTAAAATATATTTATATGCAACAGCAAGTAGGAAACAATGGTTCGCATTTTATATGATTAATTTTATTTCATCCAATTTAAAATGGGTACATTGCTTCCACAAGCACAAAAACACTGTATGCTGCAGTCCGTTTTCCGAGGAGATCCACACCCAAGAATGGTATAACCTCTTTCAGTGTACTGTAGCAGACCTGCACCAGCCATATGAAACGCTTCGTAATCAGGGTGTTTTTATACCGGCAGGACCCATCCCCTTAATGTGTGACAGAAACCAACGAGACCGCTTTCAGCACACAGGTTTCTTGTAAAGCAATTGTCCCCTTATATATGCAAAAACGCTCGTTTACACATCTTTAGCTGCCGATCCCAAAACCTGACTTCCTTTTCTTCACTGTTGAGATAACAGTTGGCAGAGAGTTCGGTTTTATTTTTTAACAAGGATCCATAGAATTATTCTTATGTGAGCAACCTAACATCAGCAGGACCAGTTTCATATGCCACTAAGCCCCTGTTTTATACTTTTTTTGCGCCACATTAGGGTCATGTTTTGACGTAAAAGTGGCACAAACTTACTAAATACAAATGTATTTTGTAAGTTTGCGCCGCTTTTACATCAAAACATGACGCTAATGCAGCACAAAAAAAGTAGAAATCAGATGTTTAGTGGCATATTGCAATTTTGTGCAGATGAGCAGCGCTCAAGTAATAAGTGCACACTGAATTATTTTTTTTTATTATTTTTTTTTTTAAAGCATTTTTTATTAGGATACAATAACTATTAGTCATTTTGGTACAAGTTGGCTCACCAGGCAAACAAATGAACTACACCTGTTCAAAAGGTTATTTTTCTTTTATTTGCTTCACTAAGGTGTATAATTTCTCTTTCAGTGAACTGGTTGCGTCTTTCATTGAAGCGTTTTTAACCCCTTGTGTGCCCTGGACGAGGTGGTCTCGTCCTCGGCACCGCTAGCGCTCCCCCCGATGGCCAGGCACACCCCTCCCCCAGGCAGGGATGGAAGGGTAATCGCTTCCCCTTCCGACCCCTGCCACCCACCCCAAGGCATCTGATGACGTCAGCGTGGAAGCTCAGATTCCAGCGGTGATTGGAGTAGAAATACAAAGCATTTCTACATCGATCATGTGGAAGGGGTCAGAGAAGCCTGGAAGAAGAGGAAAGGCCTTTCCTCTCCTTTCAGGCTTCTCTGAGCATTTCTGCTGCCCGATCGCGATGCCACTAGACACCAGGGAATTTTTTTATTTTTTATTATTTCAATAAGGAGAGCGGCCCCTTGGGCAAGGGCCGCTCTCCAGGGGGGCAATTTGTTTTTTGGCTGTTTTTTTTGCAGAAACCCCCCTAGACACCAGGGATTTTTTTTTTTTTTTTAATACGTGGGGAGCGACCCCTTAGGCCAGGGTCGCTCCCCTGGGGGCAAACATTTTTCTAGGCCATTTCTGCCCCCCTTGGGGGCAGATGGGCCTATTTTTATTAGGCCAATCTGCCCCCAAGGGGGGCAGACACCACTAGACACCAGGGATTTTTTTATTGACTAAATAAGGAGAGCGACCCAGGGATTTTTTTGTTGTTGATTATTTCAATAAGGAGAACGGCCCCTTGGGCAAGGGCCACTCTCCAGGAGGGCAATTTGTTTTTTGGCTTTTTCTGGGGGCAGATCGGCCTTGTGATCTGGGGGGGGGGGGGGGAGGGGGAGGGTGGCAGAAACCACTAGACACCAGGGAATATTTTTTGTGTGGGCAAGCAAGAGCTGTTCCCTGGGGGGGGGGGGGGGGGGGGAGCACAATTATTTCTAGATTGGCCTAATATCAGGGGGGGTAGGGTAGGAAACCTCTAGACACCAGGGAGATATATTTTTTTTAATTGACTATCTTTTTATGTATGGGGAGCGACCCCTTAGACCATGGTCGCTCCCCTGGGGGTCAGATTGTATTTAGGCCATTTCTGCCCCCCTTGGGGGAAGATCAGCCTATTGTTGTAAGGCCAATCTGCCCCCTTTATGGCAGAAACCTCTAGACACCATGGATTGATGTGTGTGTGTGTTTTGTTTGGAGGGGGCAGCCCCTTGGGAAAGGGTCTCTCCCCATGGGGGCACATGACTGTTGGCCATAACTGCCCCCCTTGGGGACAGACTAGCCTATTTTGGAAGACCCATCTGCCCCCAAGGGGGGCAGAAAGCCCATCAGAGACCAGGAAAGATTTTTTTTTTTCAAAATAAGAGGTTGGGGATATGGCCATACCCGCACCCAAATAAATGGGGCCAAAGTTGTTCTGCCCACCAGTGGGCAGATTGGGCAATTACCCCCGATCCACACCCCGGGGGGACAGAAAGTCTACTAGATGCCAGGGAATAAAAAAAAGAAAAGAAAATAGTGGGGTGGTGGCTACCAACCAGTATGGGCCTGGTTATGCCCCCACCCGAACTGAAGGGGCTAACAGCCTTTCAGCTCTCCCCCGCACACTAAAACATCTTATCCCATGGCAAGCAAGAGGACATTTGATTATTTCTGGTTTTTGTTTTACATTTGGGCCATGAGAGCTTTGTAACTCTCAAAATCATCCCACTTGGAATGGTGAGGGCTGAATTTTTTTTTACTTTGGGACGCTTCCATGTAGAAAAATCCACAAGACCTAGACACATCTGAAAACTAAACATCTAGTTGATTCCAGGGTGCAAAATTCATGTACTTTTTTTTCTTAACTATGCAAAATTTCGAAATACTTACATGAAGTGGAAATCCATCATTCAGCACTATAGTTCATTGTAAAATAGTATAAAATGTGTCCTCGCAACCTTTGAAATTAGAATGTATTTGGCACTAAAAAAGTGCAAAAAACAAAAGCACTGTGCTCTGTTATTATAGTGCATTTGCAGTAAATTATCGCAAATGGTGCGTGTTTATGCAAAGTGGCAAAATAGCATAATTTCGGGAATTGTAGCAAGTGTAACGTAGAATTAATGAAACTGCAAATCATGCTGGTGATATTTAGACTATGCTATCTGTACGGAGACAGGGAATCAGATTACTAAAGTGTGTCAAGAGTCCTTGGTGTGTTTAAGACTGCAATACTGGTTCCTGTCTACAGGGGCAGAGCTGAGCAAAAAAATAAACACTTTATGAAACACAGGTCCCCAAAAGGCAATTTTTAAAAAAGTAGCAAAACTTGGCAGAAAAGTCATTACCTTGTGGGGACTTGGGTTTAAGTACCCACAGTGCACCGAGGTCCCCGCAGCGTGAGTGCGATATTACACCCAAGTCCCCGCAAGGGCTCGGAGTGTTACAAGTTGTTTTTCTTCTAAGAAGTCTTTTCGAGTCACAGGACCGAGTGACTCCTCCTTTTCGGCTCCATTGCGCATGGGCATCGACTCCATCTTAGATTGTTTTCCCGCAGAGGTTAAGGTAGGAGTGATGCTTGGTAAATGTATGAGGTGTTGACCAAGTGGCAGCTTTACAGATTTCTGTCATTTGTATATTTCCTAGAAATGCCATTGTTGCTCCTTTCTTCCTAGTGGAACGTGCTTTTGGTGTTAGTAAGTTAGTAATAGCTGTCTTTTAGCCTTTAGGTAACAGGTTTGGATGCACTTTACTATCCATCTGGCTATGCCTTGTTTTGAGATCGGATTACCAGTATGGGGTTTTTGGAATGCGACAAACAGCTGTTTAGTCTTTCTGAATGAGTTTGTTCTGTCAATGTAATACAGTAATGCTCTTAATATCTAATGTATGGAACACTCTTTCTGCTACTGAGTCTGGCTGTGGGAAGAAGACTGGAAGCTCCACTGTTTGATTTAAATGAAACAGTGAGATGACTTTAGGTAGAATTTTGGGTTTGTGAGAAGTACAACCTTATGTTTCTGTACTTGTATAAAGGGTTGTTCAATAGTGAATGCTTGTATTTCACTAACTCTTCGTAATGAAGTGATTGCCACGAGGAATGCTACTTTCCATGTTACAAACTGAATTTGACACTAATGCATGGGTTCAAACGGTGGACCCATGAGTCGTGTGAATACAATATTAAGATTCCATGAAGGTACTGGTGGTGTTCTTGGAGGTATGATATGTTTTAGACCCTCCATGAAGGCTTTGATGGCAGGCACTCTAAATAGAGATTTGTTTTGTATAATTTGTAAATAAATAAGCTGAAATAGCTGAGATGTATTTTAATGGATGAAAAAGCTAATTTTGCTTTTTGTAGATGGAGTAAATAACCCACAATGTTCTGTATGGATGCAGCAAGGGGTGTTATGTGTTTGGATTGGCAGTAAAAAACAAACCTTTTCCATTTGTTTGCATAGCACTGCCTGGTAGTTGGGTTTCTTGCTTGTTTGATCACTTCCATACATTCTGGTGGAAGGTGTAGATATCCAAACTCTAAGATTTCAGCAGCCAGATTGCGAGATTGTGTATTGCTGGATTGGGGTGCCTGATTTGTTGTTTGTTTTGTGTCAACAGGTCCAGCCTCTATGGTAGTTTGATGTGTGGTACTACATACATCAACATCATACATGGGTTGACGTGCCCATGTTGGTGCTATAAGTATGAGTTTGAGTCTGTTTTGACGCAGTTTGGTGACCAGAAATGGAATGAGCAGGAGAGGGGGAAAAGCATAAGCAAATATCCTTGACCAGTTGATCCATAGAGCATTGCCCTTGGATCAATGGTGTGGGTACCTGGACACAAAGTTTTGGCATTTTGCGTTGTGGCTGGGGGCGAATAGATCTATGTCTGGTGTTCCCTACTGGCAAAAGTACTTGTGAAGCACTTGGAGGTGAATTTCCCACTTGTGTGTTTGCTGATGATCCCGGCTGAGGCAGTCTGATAATTGATAGTGAATCCCTGGAATATACTGAGCTACAGGGTGAATCTTGTGAATTGCCCAATGCCAAACTTTTTGTGCCAGAAGGCAAAGTTGATATGAGTGGGTTCCTCCTTGTTTGTTCAAGTAGTACATTGTTGTCATATTGTCTGTTTTGAGGAGAATGTGTTTGTTAACAAGAAGAGTTTGAAAAGCTTTTAGTGCTAGGAATACTGCTAGCAGTTCTAAGTGATTTATGTGAAGTTGTTTTTGTTTGGTATCCCATTGTCCCTGAATGTTGTGATTGTTGAGATGTGCTCCCCATCCAATAAATGATGCATCTATTGTAAGAATGGCGTGAGGCACAGGGTCTTGAAATGGCCGCCCTTTGTTTAAATTTGTAGAATTCCACCACTGAAGCGAGATGTGTGTTTGCGGTCTATCAACACTAGATCTTGAAGATGACCATGTGCCTGAAACCATTATTTTGCAAGGCACTGTTGTAAGGGCTGCATGTTTAATCTTGAGTTTGGGACAATGACGATGCATGATGCCATCATGCCCAACAGTTTTGTGACAAATTTGACAGTGTACTGTTGGTTAGGCTGGATTTTTGGCAATATGTTGTGGAACAATTGTACCCTTTGTGGACTTGGGCTTGCAAGTGCTCTTTGGGTGTTTAATGTGGCTCCTAAATACTGCTGAATTTACGCTGGTTGTAGGTGCGATTGTTGGGAGTTTATTGAGAACCCTAATGTGTGTGTGTGTAGGGTGTTTATTACATAACATGTATGACATTGGCACTGTGTTTGACTGTTGGCTTTTATTAGCCAGTCGTTGAGATATGGAAAGACATGGATATATTGTCTTCTTATGTATGGTGCGAATACGGCAAGGCATTTTGTAAATACTCTGGGAGCTGTTGTTATCCTGAAAGGTAACACTTTGAACTCGTAATGTTTTCCTTGTATTACAAATCTGAGATATTTTCTGTGCACTGGATGGAGGGGTATGTGAAAATACGCATCTTTTAGAACCAGCGTTGCCATAAAATCTTGCTGTTGTAACAGTGGGACTACATCCTGTAGTGTTACCATGTGAAAGTGTTCTGATCGGAGGTCGAGATTGAGAGTTCTGAGATCTAAAATTGGCCTCAATGTTTTGTCGTTTTTGGGAATGAGGAAATACAGGGAGTAAACCCCTGTTCCTTTTTCATAATGTGGCACAAGCTCTATGGCTTGTTTGAGTAATAGTGCCTGTACCTCTGTTTGCAACATTGAAATGTGTTGAGATGAGAATTTGTGTGGTTTTGGGGGAATATCTGGAGTAGTTTGTGTGAACTCTATGCAGTTATCATGTTGGCGAATGGATAAGACTCAATTGTCTGTTGTGATGGGTAACCAGTGGGTATGGAACTTTTGTAGTCTTCCTCCCACAGGGGAAGTGTGGTGAGGGAAGATGTGAATGAAGTCACTGTTTGGTATGCGTGGGTTGCTTTGAGGGCAGATTTTTTACCTCTAGATCTGAGAAATTGTCCTGTTCCCCGAAACCCCCCCGCTCTGATATTGTGTCTGGTAAGAGGGTTTGGATTGGGAGGTAGATGGCTCAGATGGTTGGGGTCTAAAGCCTCTCCTATATTGAGGCTTTCGAAATGAGCCTCTGTATTGAGTTGAATACAGTGCCCCCATAGCTTTGGCAGTGTCGGCGTTTTTTTTTCATTTTGTCAATGGCTGGATCAACCTGTGTGCCAAATAGTTGTTGATTCGTTAAAAGGCATGTTCAGAACAGCCTGCTGAATTTCAGGTTTAAAGCCTGACGATCTAAGCCATGTGTGTCGCCTAATGGTGTCGGCCTTATTAATAGTTCTTGCGGCTGAGTCTGCGGAGTCTAACGCTGACCTGATCTCATTGTTGGTAATTGCCTGTCCCTCCTCTACTACCTGCTGGGCTCTCTTCTGTTGGTCCTTGGGGAGATGCTGGATAATGTCCTTCATCTCATCCCAGTGGGCCCTGTCGTATCTGGCCATTAGTGCCTGGGAACTGGCTATACGCCATTGATTAGCTGCCTGTGATGCCACCCTTTAACCAGCAGCATCTATTTATTTTCTTTCCTTATCTGGAGGGGGTGCATCCCCACAGGACTGGGAGTTAGCCCTCTTCCTTGCTGCGCTGACCACTATGGAATCTGTGGGTTGCTGTTGGGTGATAAAAACTGGGTCTGAAGGCGGTGGCTTATATTTCTTTTCTACCCTTGGAGTAACAGCTCTTGCTTTAACTGGTTCCTTGAAGATTTGATGTGCATGTTTTAACATGCCAGGAATCATGGGTAGACTGGTAGGTGGCGTGAGTTGAGGACAACGTTTTAAATAAAAAGTCATCCTCAAGAGGTTCTGTGTGCATGGCTACGTTGTGAAATGCTGCTGCCCTGGCTAGAACCTGTGTATATGAGGTGCTATCCTCTGGGGGTGATGGCTTTGATGGATAGCACTCTGGACTATTATCTGAAATGGGATCATCATAAAGGTCCCATGGGTTAGTGTCATCCTGGTGTGACTGTACAGAGTGTGATGGAGACTGTGCAGTGGGGGTAGCAGGCGGGGAGACAGTTAGGTGAGGAGAATGAGGAGGAGACTGGTGAGGTGAAAACTGAGGAGGCGGAAATTTTTGTCTTGGTTTTGGCACTTTAGCTGGTGGCTGATCAGTGCCCAAAAGTCCATGAAAGGCCAGTTTGCCTCTTTGTTTTTAGAGGAGGTGCAGTGAGGATTTTGCCAGTGTCTTTATGAATTTGTATTCTGGCCTGTTTGTCGTCAAAGAACGAGTTACTTACCTTCGGTAACGACTTTTCTGGTGGATACATTAGCTACCTGTGGATTCCTCACCTGATGAATACTCCCATGGCGCCAGCATTTGACGGAAATCTTCTTACTAGTCTCTGCACGTCGACGAGGACGTCACTTTAGCCCACGCGACGCCGTCTGACGTCATACAGGCAATAAGAAGTCCTCGCCGACGTGCCGATGACAGTACCAACATTTTTTACGTGCATGAGAATAATAATAATAACCCAATGCAATGAAAGAGCAAAGCAACATCTCTTAATATTGTAAATCACACAACATTGCAATAAAATAGCTATAGATTTAATATAACTTTTTTTTTTTTTTTTTTTAAACAAATAAATATATTTATACATACGAACCATGTATATACCCAATATATATATAGATTTATATATAAATATACACATATATACAAATATCATACATGCAAAATGTATTGCAACTTTGAATACCAAAAGGAGCACACTCAAGGATTCCTTGGAGAGACCAAAAAGGCAACGGGGAGGCGGGTGGGACCGTGAGGAATCCACAGGTAGCTAATGTATCCACCAGAAAAGTCGTTACCGAAGGTAAGTAACTCGTTCTTCTGATGGATACAACTACCTGTGGATTCCTCACCTGATGAATAGAGTCCCAAAGCAGTACCACGCCCGGCGGTGGGTGCCTAAATGGTCAAACCAAGAAATCCTGCAGCACTGACCGTGCAAAATGACCGTCCCTTCTGACCTCAGAGTCCAAACAGTAATGTTTCACAAAAGTGTGAAGGGACGACCAAGTTGCGGCCTTGCAGATGTCAACCACAGGAACACCCCTGGCCAAGGCCGAAGAGGCCGACTTAGCTCTGGTGGAGTGAGCTCTAATGCCCTCAGGCGGATCCTTCTTTGCCAAAGAGTAACAGATTTTAATGCAAAGAACAACCCACCTGGAGAGTGTTCTCTTGTGGACTGCCTTTCCTCTCCTCTTGCCCACGTATCCGACAAACAGCTGATCCTCCAGCCTGATATCCTTCATTCTGTCGATATAGAAGCTCAACGCCCTTTTTGGGTCCAGGCGATGTAGTCTTTCTTCCTCCTTTGAAGGATGAGGCGGAGGATAAAACGTGGACAAAGTGATTGTCTGAGCCAAATGGAAGGGTGAAACAACCTTCGGAAGGAAAGCAGCCTTGGTCCTCAACACCACCTTATCCCCATAAAACGTTATATAAGGGGGTTTAACCGATAAGGCCTGCAACTCACTCACTCTCCTTGCAGATGTTATAGCTACCAGGAATACTGTTTTAATAACCAAATACCTTAAGGGGCAAGAATGCATAGGCTCAAAAGGGGACCCCATAAGGAAAGTCAGGACCAAGGACAAATCCCATTGAGGCATAACGAATGGTTTTGGAGGATATTGATTCAGAAGACCTTTCAAGAATCTGAGAACAATAGGGGATTTAAATAACGATGGTTGGTCTGGAAGACAAATGAAGGCTGACAAGGCCGACAAATAACCCTTAATGGTAGCTACTGCACAACCTTTCTGCGCTAGAGACAGTGCAAAAGACAAAACATGTGACAGATGAGCATGTAAGGGATCCATCTGTCTCTCTCCACACCACATAACAAATTTAGACCACCTATTAGCGTAGATAGATTTAGTGGAGTGTCGCCTGGCCGCTAAGATAACATCCACTACATCAGGCGGGAGAGAGAAGGAACTCAGGTTGCCCCGTTCAATCTCCAAGCATGTAGGTGCAGACTCTGGAGGTTGGGGTGTAAAACCTGCCCCTGCGACTGCGAGAGGAGGTCTGCCCTGAGAGGGAGACGGAGCGGAGGGCACAGTGAGAGTTGGAGAAGGTCGGAGTACCATACCCTCCTTGGCCAATCCGGAGCTATTAAGATGACTTGGGCCCGGTCTTGGCGAATTTTCCTCAACACTCGAGGAATCAAGGGTATGGGGGGAAACGCGTAAAGCAACTGGTCGCACCAGGTTATCTGAAACGCGTCTCTCAACGCTCCCTGCATCGGATACTGGAGGCTGCAGAATAACGGGCAATGCGCGTTCTCCCGAGTGGCAAACAGATCTATCCGAGGAAACCCCCACATCTGGAAGATTAAACAGACTTGATCTGGATGGAGACGCCACTCGTGGTCTGCCGAGAATTGGCGACTGAGACTGTCCGCACGTACATTCAAGACCCCGGCCAGATGATTTGCCACCAAGCAAATCTGATGGTCCTTTGCCCAGGACCATAGCCGAAGAGCTTCTCTGCAGAGAAGGTACGACCCTACTCCTCCCTGTTTGTTTATGTACCACATCGTGGTAGTATTGTCCGTCAGGACCTGTACCGACTGACCACGAAGGGATGGGAGGAAGGCCTTGAGAGCCAAACGTACAGCCCGTAACTCCAACAGATTGATATGAAACACCTGTTCCTCTGGAGACCAAAGCCCTTTGATCTCCAGATCCCCCAGATGAGCTCCCCATCCTAGGGTGGAGGCATCCGTTATTACCGTGGCCACTGGTGGCGACTGCGCGAACGGCTTCCCCTGTGAAAGATTGTTGCCCGCAATCCACCACTTCAATTCCACAGCAGCATCTCTGGAGATCTTGACAGTACCTTCTAAATCTCCCTTGTGTTGAGACCACTGCCTTCGGAGGCACCACTGAAGAGCCCTCATGTGCCAGCGAGCATGCGTGACCAACAGAATGCAGGAGGCGAACAGACCGAGCAGACGAAGGACCTTGAGGACTGGAACTACCGCTCCATTTCGAAACATTGGAACCAATTCCTGAATATCTTGAATCCGCTGAGGCGGAGGAAAGGCTCGACTCAATGTTGTATCCAGTACTGCCCCTATGAACAGGAGGCGCTGAGAGGGCTCCAGGTGAGATTTGGGCACGTTCACCGAAAAGCCCAGGTCGAACAACAACTGGGTTGTTGACTGCAGATGATGCGACACAAGCTCCGGGGACTTGGCTTTGATCAACCAGTCGTCCAAGTAAGGGAATACTGCTATCCCCCTCCTTCTGAGCTCCGCCGCAACCACTGACATCACCTTTGTGAAGACTCGAGGTGCTGAAGTAAGACCAAACGGGAGGACCGCAAACTGATAATGCTGCGACCCTACCACAAACCGGAGATACTTCCTGTGCGACTTGAGTATCGGGATATGAAAGTAAGCATCCTGCAAGTCGACAGACACCATCCAATCTTCCTTGTTCAACGCCAAAAGCACCTGTGCTAGGGTCAGCATCTTGAACTTTTCCTGTTTGAGGAACCAATTCAAGATCCTCAGATCCAGGATTGGTCTCAACTGACCATCCTTTTTGGGAATCAGGAAGTATCTTGAGTAACAACCTCGACCCTTTTCCTGCTCTGGGACCAACTCTACCGCGCCCTTTGAAAGGAGGACTTGAACCTCCTGTTCTAGCAACAGGAGGTGTTCTTCTGAACAATAAGATGGGCGGGGCGGGATGAGGGGCGGGAACTCCCGAAAGGGAAGGGCGTAGCCTTTTCCCACAATGCCGAGAACCCAAGTGTCCGTTGTGATAGACTTCCACTTGTGGAGAAAACGCTGTAATCTTCCCCCTACAGGAGAGGAGTGAGTGGGAGACGGTGGAAGCCTAAGGCTGCTTCCCCTGCTGCACCCCTCCAGAGGACGAGGAAGAGGCAGAGTGCTGTTGAGAGGCTCCTCTGGTACGGACCCCCCCCCTCCCCCTCCCTCTAAATGACCTATAGGGGAGGGAAGAGGCGGGTTGCTGGAACCTCCCCCGAAAGGAAGAGGAATAAGAGCCACGCCCAAATCCCCGAAACCTCCTGAAAACTCTAGAAGAGGCAGAGGAAGAAGGAGCTTGCAGTCCTAACGATTTGGCTGTGGCTCTGCTCTCCTTAAATCGTTCCAAGGCTGAATCTGCCTTGGCTCCAAACAGTCTGTCCCCATCAAACGGGAGGTCCAGCAGGGTCGACTGCACATCCGCAGAGAACCCTGAGTTTCGGAGCCAGGCCTGTCTTCTTGCCACCACAGCCGTGCCCATCGCCCTGGCCACCGAGTCGGTCGTGTCCAGCCCAGACTGGATAATCTGGGTCGCGGCAGCCTGGGCGTCCGAGACCACATCCAAAAGACCCTGGGGAAGCTCCGTGAATGAAGACGAAATATCATCCATCAGCGCATGGATGTACCTCCCCAGAATGCACGTGGCGTTGGTGGCCTTCAACGCCAAACTGCATGACGAAAATATTTTCTTGGACTGCGCATCCAGTTTCTTGGAGTCTCTGTCTCCAGGCACCGTCGGGAAGGAACCAGGCGCTGACTTTGAGGAACAGGAGGCTTGCACCACCAAGCTCTCCGGCGTAGGGTGTCTAGAGAGAAAGCCAGGGTCAGATGGTGCAGCTCGATACCTCCTGGCCACAGCCCTATGAACGGCCGAGGAAGACACCGGCTTCTTCCACACCTCCAACACCGGATCCAGCAAAGCCTCATTAAATGGCAAGAGAGGCTCAGCTGCAGCAGAGGCCGGATGCAATACCTCTGTCAGCAAATTCTGCTTTGCCTCTGCCACCGGCAAAGGCAGGTCCAAAAAGCTCGCTGCCTTCCTCACCACAGCATGAAAGGAAGCAGCCTCCTCCGTATATTCCCCTGGAGATGAAAGGTCCCACTCAGGGGAAGTGTCCAGCCCACTGGCTGTATCCAGACCATGCAGTCCGTCTCCAGAGTCCTCAATCTCTCCCTCCTCTAGGACTCGCTGGTACTCTTGCTCTTCTAAAAGACGGAGAGCACGCCTCCTCGAATGAAGTCTCTCCTCGATACGCGGAGTCGACATGGCCTCCGCCGACGTCGAAGAACGGCGCCGATCTCCAGAAGCATCTGACGCCGCGTCCGGCGCCACAGGCAGCTTCGGCGCCGAGGCAGGAGCCGATGGACCAACCGGAGTCACAGGGCAAAATCCTGACTTCGACGGAGGGGCAACCTCCGGGGCCGAAACATCCGAAGCCACCGGAGCGGCCACCGACGCCGGCACCGGCGCCGAGCCCACATTCCCAAAAGGGAGAAAGGGCATAAAGGGTGCCGGCCGAAGAGGCGCAGGATCACCCAACGAAAAGGCCAAGGGCCCCGAAGGACCAGCCGGAGCAGCTCCTGGAGCCATCTGCTGAAAGATGGTATACATCGCATTAAGAAACGCGGTACTATCGGCTCCAGGAGTGGGAAAAGCCGGATACTGGGGTGCCTGGATCGAGGGCGACCCCGACGCCGGCCTCGACGTCTGCGACGCCGGAGAAAACACAAGAGGCTGCACCACCTCAATCACTGACGCCTGACCAGGTGAAGTCGGTGACGCCGGAGAGGGCAACGGCGTCGATGGATGCGGCGTGACCGTGGGGCTGACCTCCCAAGTCCTCCGACGCCGAGCCGAAGGTGACCTCGAACGAGACTCCTTGCTGGAGTGGCGTCGTGAGTCTCTACGGCGCCGGGAGTCTCGATGACGCCGGTGAGACCTTGGCGAAGAAGACTTCTTATGATGTTTCTCCTTCTTCTTTGACTTTGCCATGAATAACTTGGCCTCGCGCTCTTTGAGGGCCTTCGGATTCATGTGTTGACATGAATCGCAAGTCGAGACGTCGTGGTCGGAGCTCAAACACCATAGACAGTCGGAGTGAGGATCTGTAACTGACATCTTGCCCCCACACTCTCGACAGGGCTTGAAACCCGACTTCCTCTGAGACATTGTTACCGCAGAGAAGACTACGCAGCAGACAATACACTGTAACCACGAAGGTAACAGTAACTCCCTCGAAGATAACCGTTTCGAATGCACGGAAAAAAGGGAACTGTCATCGGCACGTCGGCGAGGACTTCTTATTGCCTGTATGACGTCAGACGGCGTCGCGTGGGCTAAAGTGACGTCCTCGTCGACGTGCAGAGACTAGTAAGAAGATTTCCGTCAAATGCTGGCGCCATGGGAGTATTCATCAGGTGAGGAATCCACAGGTAGTTGTATCCATCAGAAATCCTCCATTTGTGCAAGTTCCTCCACAAATTTATGGCTTTCTTTTAATTGCTTGGAAAGTCCATGCTCCTCTGTGTATGTGTGTTTTTTCGGCTCCGAAGCCGGCTGCTTCGGGATCGAAAGGCCTGAAGTACTTGTTGGCCTCGGCTCCCAGAGTGACTTTTGGGGCTTCTACTCGATGGGTCGGTGCTTGAGAATTTCGGAGCCTGTGCCTTGGCTCGAGTCCGAAGGCTTTGTTGTTGTTGTGCCTTTCTTGGTGCCAAAGATGTTGCTTGGTCACCGGTAGTTTTCTTACAGGTGGAGCCATGGCCTTCTGGCGTGCTGGCCCGCTGTTATCGGTCGGTCGTTGTCGGACTTGTGCTCGGAGTTGGATCCCCGAACGGAGACTGCGGTGTGGATCATCTCCTCCTCTTCTGCGTTAAGGCGTTCGGTGCTTCTGGACGCCATCTCTAACCTTCGCGCTCTTCGGTCTCTCAGTCTTTTTCGAGCGGAAGGATCTGCAGGCCTCGCAAGTATCCTCTCGGTGGTCTGGAGATAGACACAGGTTACAAACTAGATGTTGGTCCGTGTAAGGATACTTAGCGTGGCACCGAGTGCAGAATCTAAATGGGGTCCGGTCCCATGAGGCCTCAACGAGACTTTTGGACGGGCTGACCAGGCCCAAGTTGGGCGCAGGTGCCTCGAAGGGCAAGTAGAGATCTGTGTCCGCCGGTACCGAGGTGTTGATGATAGATGGTACTCTATCGAAAATAATACCGACTAATTTAGAGAGTTTGTAATATTTTTCTGACTCGAACAACCAGAGTGAAAAGAAACACGTCCAAACCCGATGGCGGAAAGAAAACAATCTAAGATGGAGTTGATGCCATGCGCAAAGGAGCCGAAAAGGAGGAGTCACTTGGTCCCCTGACTCAAAAAGACTTCTTCGAAGAAAAACAACTTGTAACACTCCGAGCCCAACACTAGATGGCAGGACCTGTGCATAGCATGTGTATCTGCAGCTACACATGCCATGGAACATACATATATATATATATATATATATACACACATATATATATATATATATATATATATATTTTAAATAAACACATGTACACATATATACACGCATATATATATATATATATATATATATATATATATAAAAATGATTGAAGTTTGTTTAGTTTAAAGTTGGTGTGTATAGGGAAAGAAAAATGTTATTTAATCAGCAGACATCTGTTTGTGGAATTAAGTGCTGTAGATTCACATGCTTTGCAAAAGTCTGCCCTCTAGTGTTGGGCTCCGAGTATTACAAGTTGTTTTTCTTAGAAGAAATTTTTCGAGTCACAATATCGAGTGACTCCTCCTCTTGGTGATGATGCGCAATGGCATCAAGTCCTTTGTTAGATTGTTTTTTCACAGGCAAGTGAGGTACAGAGTATGTAAATATAGACATATATATATATAATAAAGATATTACAAAAAAGAATGTCCATGCAGTGTATATACATATGTACAATGTTTATGTAAGTATTTTACAACAACGACTACAGGCTGTTGGGGAGGGTACATGCGGATATACAGCACTACATGCCACAAACAGATGTATACTGTTACAAAAGTAAATTTTTTCTGTTCAACAGCATGTGAAGCTATAGATACACATGCTTTGCACAGACTGTAAAGCAGTGCCATCCAAGTAATTGGTGGCAAGCCTTTATGAGTTGGAGTAGTTTAAAAAACTGTTCTAAGCACTGCCAGGCCAACATTTACTTGCTGGTGTGCTAAAACATATCAACAATACCGTTTAGTGAATGTGTGTGGTGTACAAATATGTGCTATTGGAATGTTTCCTAAAAATGCCATAGAAGCACCTTTTTTCCTGTTAGAGTGTGCTTTAGAGGCTGTTGGTAATTGTCTTTTAGCTTTGATATAACAAGTTTGAAAACATTTGAAAATCCATCTAGCTAATCCACTTTTTGAAATTGGATTACCTTTGTGAGGCACAGAAAAGGCTACAGAAAGTTGTTTTGAGTTCCAAAACTTTTTGCCCTGTCAATGTAATACATAAGAGCTTCTTTAACATCTGGTGTATGTACAGCTCTTTCAGCAACTGAGTATGGCTGTGGGAAAATGAAAGGCAACTCAACTGATTAATGTGAAATGGCAAAATTACTTTAGATAGGAATTTAGGGTTTGTCTTAGGAACTATTTTTTTCTTTATGTGCTTGGAAAAATGGTTCTACAGTGAATGCTTGTATTTCGATTACACATCTTAGTGAAGTTATAGGTACCAAAAATGCACCTTTCCATGAGAGAAATTGCAAAGAACAGGAATGCATGGGTTCAAATGGTGGACCAATCAATCTAGTAAGGACAATGTTATGGTTCCATACTGGAGCTGGAGGAACGCTAGGTGGAATAACTCAAGTCCTCCCATAAATACTTTAATAACAGGAATTCTGAACAGAGAAATGTTTTGCCCGTTTTGGAGCTAAGCAGCTATAGCTGCTAAGTGAAGTCTAATTGAGGAGTATGCCAGATGTCACCTTTCGTAAATGTAGCAAGTAACAATGTCTTGTACTGATCCTTTGAGTGGATCAATATTTTTAGGTTGACAGAAACGTACAAAATGCTTCCATTTTGCAGCATAACACTGTCTGGTTGCAGGTCTTTGTGCCTGTTTAAGAATCTCCACACATTCAGAAGGGGGTTGTAAATACCCAAACTCCTAAGACATCAGGAGCCATTTCGCAAGATGTCTGCTATGACCTTTGTTTTAAGGCAAGCTGTCTGGCCTGTTGGGAAGTTTCTGCTGGGGAACCACAGAGAGATTCATTAGTGTTGTGTACCAAGGTTGACGTGCCCATTTAGGAGCTACAAGGATCACGGTGAGCGATGCTTGTTTCAATTTGCATACCAGAAATGGAATGAGTGGGAGAGGCGGAAAAGCGTAAGCAGATATCCCTTACCAATTCATCCATAGAGCATTGTTCTTGGTCTGAGGATGTGGGTACCAGGATGCAAAGCTGTGGCACTGAGTTTTCTACGGTGGCGAAAAGATCTATTTCTGGCGTTCCCCAGCTGTGAAAGTATTGGTGAATTACCGGTCGGTGAATTTACCATTTGTGGACTTGTTGCTGCGTTATGCTCAATAGGTCTGCAAACTGATTGTCCGTGTGTAGGAAGTTGGCTCAGTATATACTATTTCAAAGTAAGAAATAGTGTGCACAGAGTCCAAGGGTTCCCCTTAGAGGTAAGATAGTGGCAAAAAGAGATAATTCTAATGCTCTATTTTGTGGTAGTGTGGTCGAGCAGTAGGCTTATCAGAGGGTCGTGTTAAGCATTTGTTGTACACACACAGACAATAAATGAGGAACACACACTCAAAGACAAATTTCAGGCCAATAGGTTTTTATATAGAAAAATATATTTTCTTAGTTTATTTTATGAACCACAGGTTCAAGATTTTCAAACAATACTTTAAATGAAAGGTATTTCACTCAGGTATCTTAGGAACTTTGAATTATCACAATAGCATGTACAGTTTTGGCAAAATGTCAATAAGCTATTTTAAAATTTGAAACTGTGCAAAAATCAACAGTTCCTGGGGAGGTAAGTATTGGTTAAGTTCACAGGTAAGTAAAACACTTACAGGGCTCAAAGGTGGGTCCAAGGTAGCCCACTGTTGGGGGTTCAAGGCAACCCCAAAGTTACCACAGCAGCAGCTCACGGCCGGTCAGGTGCAGAGGTCAAAGTGGTGCCCAAAACACAGACTTAAATGGAAATAGGGGTGCCCCGGTTCCAGTCTGCCAGCAGGTAAGTACCCGCGACTTCGGAGGGCAGACCAGGGGGGTTTTGTAGGGCACCGGGGGGGACACAAGCAGGCACAGAAAGTACACCCTCAGCGGCACAGGGGCGGCCCGGTGCAGAGTGCTAACAGGTGTCGGGTTTTCAATAGGTTTCAATCGGGAGACCCGGGGGGGTCTCTTCAGTGATGCAGGCAGGCACGGGGGGCTCCTCGGGGTAGCCACCACCTGGGCTAGGAAGAGGGTCGCTCCTCCACTGGAGTTCGGTTCCTTCAGGTCCTGGGGGCTGCGGTGCAGTGTCTTTTCCAGGCGTCGGGTTCCTTGAAGCAGGCAGTCGCGGTCATGGGGAGTCTCTGGATTCTCTCTGCAGGCGTCGCTGTGGGGGCTCGGGGGGGGGGGGGTCAACTCTGGCTACTCACGGGCTCACAGTCGCCGGGGAGTCCACCCTGTGGTGTTAGTTTTCCGCAGGTCGAGCCGGGGGCGTCGGGTGCAGAGTGGAAAGTCTCACGCTTCCGGTGGGAAACGAGTGGTCTTTAAAAGTTGCTTCTTTGTTGCAGAGTTGCAGTTTGGTTGAACAGGGCCACTGTCCTCAGAGTTTCTTGGTCCTTTTAGATGCAGGGTAGTCCTCTGAGGCTTCACAGGTCGCTGGACCCTGGGGGACGCGTCGCTGTTTTTTCTCGAAGTGGGGAGACAGGCCTGTAGGGCTGGGGCCAAAGCACTTGGTGTCTCTGTCTTCTCTGCAGGGCTTCAGGTCAGCAGTCCTTCTTCGTCTTCAGGTTGCAGGAATCTATCTTCCTCGGTTCTGGGAGCCCCTAAATACTCAATTTAGGGGTGTGTTTAGGTCTGGGAGGATAGCAGCCAATGGATACTAGCCCTGAGGGTGGCTACACCCTCTTTGTGCCTCCTCCCTGTGGGGAGGGGGGCACATCCCTAATCCTATTGGGGGAATCCTCCATCTGCAAGATGGAGGATTTCTAAAAGTCAGAGTCGCCTCAGCTCAGGACACCTTAGCGGCTGTCCTGACTGGCCAGTGACTCCTCCTTGTTTTTCTCATTATCTCCTCCATGCCTTGCCGCCAAAAGTGGGAGTAGTGGCCGGAGGGGCGGGCATCTCCACTAGCTGGGATGCCCTGTCTCACTGCCAGGTGTTACAGTTCCTGCAAGGGGAGGTGAGAAGCACCTACACCCAGTACAGGCTTTGTTCCTGGCCACAGTGACAAAGGCACTCTCCCCCATGTGGCCAGCAACATGTCTGGTGTGTGGCAGGCTGGCAAAACTAGTCAGCCCACACTGGAAGTCGGGTATGTTTTCAGGGGGCATCTCTAAGATGCCCTCTGGGTGTATTTTTACAATAAAGTGCACACTGGCATCAGTGTGCATTTATTGTGCTGAGAAGTTTGATACCAAACTTCACAGTTTTCAGTGTAGCCATTATGGTGCTGTGGCGTTCGTGTTTGACAGACTCCCAGACCATATACTCTTATGGCTACCCTGCACTTACAATGTCTAAGGATTCCCCCCAATAGGATTAGGGATGTGTCCCCCCTTGCCACAGGGAGGAGGCACAGAGAGGGTGTAGCCACCCTCCAGGACAGTAGCCATTGGCTACTGCCTCCCAGACCTAAACACACCCCTAATGTTAGTATTTAGGGGTGAGCCTGAAACCAGGAAATCTTATTCCTGCAACCTGAAACAAGGAGGACTGCTGACCTGAAAGCCCCACAGAGACGACGGAGGCAACTGACTTGGCCCCAGCACTAGTGGCCTGTCTCCAGACTCAAAGAACCTGCACAGCACGTATCCAGTGGGACGGAGCGACCTCTGAGGACTCAGAGGACTGACCTGCACCTAAGGGACCAAGAAACTCCTGATAACAGCAGCTCTGTCCAAATCTACAACAAAGAAACCAACTTTAAATAAGACTCCAGCTTCACTCCAGAAGTGTGAGTCTTCACACTCTGCACCCTACGCCCCCCGGCTCGTGTCCAGGAAAACCAACACCGCAGAGAGGACCCGCAGGCGACTCCAGTGATGTGGACACCCTGAGTCGACCTCCCTGCACCCCCACAGCGACGCCTGCAGGGAGGATCCAGACGCTCACATTGACTGCGACTTCCCGGTAACAAAGGAACCCGGCGCCTGGAAGAAGCACTGCACCTGAAGCCCCCAGGGCCGAGAGGAACCAACCACCGGTGCAGGAGTGACCAGCAAGCGGCCCTCATCCTAGCCCAGTCAGTGGCTGGCCTGAGTAGCCCCCCTGTGCCATGCCTGCATCGCCAGAGTGACGTCCCCCCCCGGGTCTCTTCATTGATTTCAGTCAAAAACCCAAGGCTTTGTTCACAAGCTGCACCTGGCCACCCCTGTGCCGCTGAGGGTGTACCTTGTGTGCCTGTTTGGGAACCCCCCCCCCTCACCTCCAGTGCTTTACAAAACACCCTTGGTCTGCTACCCGAGGAAGCAGGTGCTTACCTGCTAGCAGACTGGAACCGGAGCACCCCTATTCTCCATAGGAACCTATGTTATTTAGGCCATACTTTGACCTCTGCACCTGACCTGTGTTGCTGGTGCTGGGTGTTTGGGGTTAACTTGAACCCCCAACACTGGGCTGACTGTGCCTAGGAGACTGAACTTGTAAGTGCTGTAATTACCTGAAAAACTAACCAATACTTACCTCCCCAGGAGCTATTGATTTTTGTAGTGTCCACTTTTAAATTAGCTTATTGCCATTTTTGCCAAAACTGTGTTTACTACTGTTTTAAATCAAAGTTCTATACTTATCTGTGTGACGTACCTTACAATTTATATACTTATCTAAATTCTGAATCTTGTGGTTCTAAAATAAATTAAGAAAATAATATGTTTCTATATAAAAACCTACTGGCCTGGAGTTAAGTCTTTGAGTGAGTGTTCTCATTTATTGCCTGTGTGTGTACAACAAATACTTAACACTACCATCTGATAAGCCTACTGCTCGACCACACTACCACAAAATAGAGCATTAGTATTATCTAATTTTGCCATTATAAACCTCTCAGGGGAACCCATGGACTCTGTGCACACTATCTCTCACTTTGATATAGTGTATATAGAGCCAACTTCCTACAGAGATGAGTTCTAGACAGTAACCATGTTGGATAATTGATAGAACCCATTGATCCGTGGTGATACTGGACCACTGGGGATAGAAACTGAGTAGTCTTCCCCCTACTGGATAACTGTGTGCTGGTGGAAAGTGTAGCCAGTCACTGTTGTGTGTTTGAGGGAGAACCTTTAGAGGTGGATGTCTTCCCTCTACCTCTATTATTGGCACTTCTATATGAATCTGTGAAGGAACCCCTGTGGTAAAAGTGTGTGCTTTAATTTGTTTGGGAGGTGGAAGGCTCAGTAGATGTTGATTTGAAACCTCCCCTAAATTGTGTCCTACGAAAAGTGCCCCTTTAAGGTGTAGTGAATAAGGCCCCCCCATGCCCTTTGCTGGCTCGGAGTCTTTTTAAAGTTTTTCTATGGTGGTTTAACCCTGTTCCCCAAATAAATGTTCCCTATCAAAAGGTATATTAGACACTGCTGGTTGTATTTCGGGTTTGAACCTACCTCATCTTAACCAAGCATGTCTCCTAATGATAATGGTAGTATTAATGCCCTGTGCGCTGAGTCAGCATCATCAGTGGCGCACCCAATGGCATTATTGGAAATAGTTTGGCCCTCAGAAACTTTCTCCTGTCCCCTTTCTCAATGTTCTTCTGGGAGATATTGGAGAAGGTCCTCCATTTCCCCCCACTAGTGGGCCCTATCATATCGTGCGAGAAGAGCTTGGGAATTGGTGATACGCCAAGGACTGGCTGCTTGTGCCGCTACCTGTTTACCTGCGGCATCTAGTTTCTTATTTTCCTTATCAGGAGTAGGTGCAATGGAATCTGGGGGTAATTGTGACCTCATGTATATAGCGTCTGTGGGAGCTGCTTTCTATTTTTTGGCAACTTTTGGAGTAACTACTCTAGATCTAACAGACTCGTTAAAAATGTCTGTAGCTTGTCTAAGCATGCCTGGTAGCATGGGAAGAAATTGACTTTTGCGGGTGGAAGTTAGTGTGTTAAATAGAAAGTCTTCCTCAATTGGGTGAGAATGGATTTGGACATTATGGTAGGCAGCTGCCCATGTTATGACATGCTGAAAAGATGTTGCGTCTTTAGCTTCTTGGGTGGAGCCTTTCATCGAATTGAAGTCTTCAGCTCCAACGCATATGAAGATGGTTTCTTGGTCAGAGCCGAAACACTCGGGTCGAAGGTTCGACTCGATCCAGAGACTGAATGAGGTGTGGACCCAGCGGTCGATGCCGAAGATGTTTTTGTCTTGACTATTTTCAGTGCTGATCCCAAAGGTGGGGACTCTGAATATAATTTTCGGATACGACCATGGCCCGAAGGCAGTGCTGGACCAACAACCGTCTTATGTGGCTTCTTTAATGTATATGTGGGCTCGGGGTAGTACTCACAGTTTGTACCAAGGTAAAAGGCTGACTTTCGATGTCTGATTGAACAGCCGAGTCTGAATCTCCTGTGGAAAAAGACTCTTGTTGATGCATCTCCTGCTGCATATTTTCTTCCTCGAAGATATTAGGGGTGTCCTTCGACGTGTTTGATGACATTTCCAATTGACGCACTCTTTAGTCTCGTAGCATTTTTTTGGATTAAAAAGATTGACAGGCATTGCCGGTCTCTTCCCTGTGGTCCGGGGACAGATTACACACCTGATGAAGATCGGTGTGCAGGAATTTCTAACGGCATCAAGGGCACAAAAGAAATGGAGGGCGTTCCATTATCCCTGCATTTCTCAATACCACGTAGAGCACTAGGCCCGAGACAGGCATTGGCACCCCATAGGGCCATGATACCGACCCCCAAAGCTGAAATTCGAATCAAATGTGTAATATAGAGAATACGCGATCAAAATACAATACCGTTGTGAAAGTAAGACCGAAAGAAGGGTTTGGAGTCTACTGAGCTAAGAAATACCAGAGCGAGAGAAATATATGTCAAAATCCCACAGCGGAGTGAAAACAATCTAACAAAGGACTCAAAGCCCATGTGCATTATCACTGAGGGGAGAAGTCACTCGATCTTGCATCTCTAAAAGACTCTTAAGAAAAAGAAAAAAAAATTGTAACACTCCAAGCCCAACATTATATGGTGGACTTATGCAAACACATCCAAATAAAGAAGAAAGCAACCCAACTTCATGCTATGGGTTCCAGAATAACCAGAATCCCCATTCAGCTCTAAATACAGAGCTAATCACAAAAGACAAAACCAGACAAAAAACAATACATATACTAGCAACAAATAGTCAATACAATTTATTAAATGATATCTGAAGAATATATATTGAATCTAATCGAATAAAAAAGGAATAGAAAAACTTACTGAAAAAACATAATTAAAGCCACCCCCTATATTAAAAACCATGAGAAATTCACAATCATACTAGCTCAATCACACTCTAAAAATACACCTAAGTACCAAGATGAGTCAAACGAAAACAGAAGAGCAACAATATTTCTCCTAGTAATATTAATCAAAATTATAGACTGCAAATCAAGTATAGAGACAAAAAAACAATATTTATTTTGTACATTGATGTAAAGTCTCTTAAATTAATTTATTTTATAGCTGTGGTGGAACATCCATCCAATCCGAAATCTTGGTCCCAGTGTGCAAGTGCTGACGTATGTTTCGGTGAAGAGTGACCTAAACAGGACACTCACCTTCATCAGGGCACACAGCTGATTTAAATATCAATAATTATCCGGGGGGGGAGGGGACGGACAATTGCAATTCTCATTTAAATACCTATGATAAACAAATTATTATATTTCAAATAAAAATACTTATATAAATTGACTAAACATTAAAGACCAGACAACCATGAGATAGACAATAACAACAATAAAGAGACAAGAACAAAACAGAAAAGAAACCACAACAAAAAAATGAATAAACCCAATACAAAGAGAGAAAAAGAAAAAAGAAAAAACAAGAAATTACACTAAGAATATCGATATCAAAAGTGCATGTGTCAGTCATTTCTAATCCAACCACGATGATCATGCAATGTGCAGAATCATAATAGTCAAGGAGACAATCTCAAGATTGAGTGTGTTCACCATCGAGTGGAAAAAAATCCGGAAAACCAAAGGGTAATACAGAAATGATAATCAGTGTCCCAAAGTGGCTCCTGTTATTCCAAAGAAGATGTCACCTGGGTGAACATGCATAATCTACATAGAAGTGCCAGGACAAAGGGTCAAGAGGTCTTACTTGGGAGGCTGTTATAGCTCCATTATGGATGTAACAAATATTGATTGAGGGGTCTCCTATTAGAGGGACTTGCAATGTCTACAAAAGGAAAAATATTAAACGAGGATGATATAAGTATGTTCTATGCCTCATCCTCACAGAAACTAACAATAATTGTGAGGCAGCAATATCTCACCTAAACCTCATTGCACTTCTTTTTTTTTTTTTTTTTTTTTTAAATCGCTGAAATCCCGCGTGTAATTCTCTCGAGGTAGTTATATGCACGTAGGAGAGGTATTGTTCGATCACGAAGGTAAGTTATAATAACCTAGCCTAAAATGCAATAGACGCCGTAAATCTAAAAGGAAAATGTGTTCCATGCTAGTCACAAATCCAAAGAAAATAAATAAACATGACAATAACCACAAAAGCGGTCGAAGGTACCTCACCTGCTTCCATATTATATGCAAGAATGTATCGGTATTATGGGCCCCATTGTTAAAGTTATCGTTGCGTAAGTCTGGATCCCGGTGAAATTAGAAAAAGGAAGGGCAACAGCAGAACAGTTTTTAAACCGATTATCCGCCTATCGGAGCTACCAACATGCTTCCGGGGTGCCGTCAAATAGATAGAAACCGAAGACGGACAAAGTGCGTCCTACCATTGAAAAAATAAAGAAACTACATAGGCGCCATCTTAGAGCAGGGCAAAAGCTAGAACTGAACCAATAATGATACCGTCATATCTATGCGGTAAATATAGTATGATGGAAAGTGAACCAGAAAGCTAAAAATACCTTACTTCAAAAAACATAACTCAAGTATCAGAGCAGCTGGCACGCTTCCAAAATACCTTCAAGTATATGGAAAACGAAGGCGGACAAAATACGTCCTGCCAGAAAGAAGACTAAAAGACTCCATGGTCGCCATCTTACAGTGACCAGGTACTAATAGGCCAAATGTGAGCACACGGTCTGTGTAGAGGAATATTACTTAAATAATAAACACTACCAAGAAAAATTAAATCAAATATTCAACTTGTACAGATACTGAAACATGAAAGCCAGATAGACCATGAATCATATAATAACTACCTAAAAAACTAAAAAAGACTAAAGCAACAGAAAAAAGCACCCAGGAATCCACTGTGTGCCAATAATAATCGTGCTATTAAGAAGAGACCTTAAAAGAAGGCATTTTCCCCACAGAATCCTCTCGTTAAATCCTTGATTCACAGTATCTAACAGGAATATCCAGAAGACCTCTCTTTTCTTTCTATATTCATCAGAGTCACCCTGGGACATTGAAATCTTTTCTAAAATGGTCCATTTTAGGTCATCATATTGGTGGACCCTTTTCCCAGTAGTGATCTACTAATGGAGCTTGGCCACAATGATTTTTGATGGCTGATTTGTGCTCACTAAATGGTTGCCCAAATTGGCTGCCTATTTCACCCACATATCCAAATCCACAAGGGCACAAGATTAGATATATGATGTTTGCACTTTGACATTTGGTCATGTTTTTTAATGTTATCATTTTTTTGTTAAATAACAGAGTCTGATACTACGGCATGCGCGCAGGCATGACATACCCCACATCAATGATTTCCTAAGAAGGGATTGGTTCCTGAAATACTTTGTAAGAACTCACTGCCTTTATTAGGCCTTGCTTGGACCAACTTGTCCCCCAGGTTAGAGTTTCTTTTGTAGGCGAACATGGGTTTCATAAGGGGAGCATGTTCTTTGTTAGTATTCAAGATGTTCCAGTGTGTGTTTATTATACCTTGTATCTCGTTATTCATATTAGAATGTCTGATAACACACACCATCCGGTCTGATTTGTCTTTTTGATGTGAAACAAAGAGGGCTTCTCGTTATAATATTTAGCCCTCTTATATGCATCACGAATGACCCTATGGGGATAACCCTGTAGCAGAAAATTATCCTTCATGGTCATGGCATTCCTGTCATATTCATGCATGGTACTACAATTCCTACGAATCCTGAGGAACTGAGTAAATGGAATATTCTGTTGTTGACTGCTCGGATGATAACTATTGAAATGCAGAAGAGTAATTCTAGCTGTAGGCTTGGTGTATAATGTGACCTGAAGATGTTGCTCTTTTTCAAATATGAGGATATCCAGAAATTCAATCCTTTTGTTGTTGACATGCGGAGTAAATTTAAGGTTATTATCGCATGCATTAAGCCACTCAATATATTCATGAAGAAGGTCTACTTCACCTGTCGATATGAAAAAGATGTCACCTATATATCGGCCCCATTGGGAGATGTTTTAAAAAAAAGGAGCCATTTCATTGTATATATGTTTTGTCTCAAATTGACCCATATAAATGTTCGCCACGCTAGGAGCGCACGCCGCTCCCATGCTGACTTCTTTGATGGAACTATATATAGGCAAATCAAACTCAAAAACATTTTCCTGCGAGACGATCTCTAAACAATTAAGAAAAAAGTCTACAGGGACTACAGAATTAGTCTCGGTCAAAAGATTTTTGACCGCCTCATAAGCTTCCCATTGTGGGATGTTTGTATAGAGGGCTTCCACATCCAAAGTAACTAAAAACGAACTTGCAGGATTGAAGGCAAGCCCTTCAACTCGTGTTATCATGTGGCCAGTATCTTTGATGTATGAGGGAAAATTTATGATCAATGGTTTAAGGAAAAAATCAATATATTTAGATAAGGTTTCAGTGGCCGAGCCTATGGTGGACACAATAGGTCTAAGAGGGGGGTCATGGACTTGTTTATGAGTCTTCGGTACCCCATATATCACCGGTAATTTGGGTTTACTCACTATCAGATAATCCGCTTCACATTTGGAGATGCTCCCATCTCTAATGCCCCTTTCACAGACCGCCTGTATTTTATGGCCAATCCGTGTGTGGGAATTATCTGTTATTTTTTTATAGTGTTCCGGTACAGCCAACATCTTTTTCATCTTCTGTTTGTAATGCTCCGTATCTAAGAGTACAATACCTCCTCCTTTGTCACACGGCTTGACTGTAATGTCTTTGTTCCGCTGCAGATTCTTCATGGATTCTCTTTGTGTATAAGTAAGATTATCCACGGGAGCTGGAACATATCTAAGGACATTTTTGATTTTGTCATAGATAATTCTTTCAAAAATAGCTACTTCAGGACCTATTTGGTCTAAACTTGGGGTAAATGACGAACGAGGTTTAAATTTCACTAGGCTGTAGTCATCTGTAAGCTCTCTATTTTGAAAGAGCTTATTAAGCCTGATTTTCCTACAAAATGCCTGGATGTCTTTTGTGATTTCGAATTTATCAATTCTCTGACTGGGAACAAAAGAAAGGCCTTTGCTGAGGAGATCACAGTCTACTTGCTGTAACTGAAAATTAGAAAGGTTGAAGATAGGTAATGACTTATTTACATTTAGGTTTTCCAATATTGATGTCTCCGTGTTTGCAGAAACTGATGCAACTGCTCTCCCTGATAGTAAGCTCTTCCCCTCCGTCTGTTCTGTGATCTCCCCCTGGGGACATTCCACCTCCCTCGGTTGTCTAAAAAAATCTGTAGTTCTTATTGCCTTGTCTTGTGTAAGGTCATGCCTGTTAGAGTCTCCTTCGCCATCGGATTCAGAGGTATCAGAAAACGTGACTCTCTGCTTTCTATATACAGGGGTGTTGGTATTAAAGCCATCATTGGGCTCCTCTGTATAAAAAGTTTGTCTCAAATATGGATAGGCTCTTTCTTGTGAGAAAAGACGTAAATCCTTTCTAAATTTGTCTGTCTTTCTTTTGATCAAATAGTCCTGATATGTTTCTATTGCCATCTCTATCTTTTCTAAGCTGGCTTTAGCTTCTT